>NC_044402.1:99287184-104287184 GCF_006542625.1 Nomascus leucogenys
AGGGAACAGTACTGATATACATCTATTTCACTCTCTCTTGCTAGAAGGTATAAGCCTCAAGTGATGCATTTATGAAACACAGAAAGCCCTAAAAATATTATCAAGCTTCCTCCCTGATTTCACAACCTCTGCTAATGTATGGATACAAGCACATCAAACAATCCAATATAAGTCTAAGCAATAAAGGAAAACAAAACATTGCTTGCAACCTCTTAACAAGCACACAATAACTACATGCCATATTACTTTATTTCCTGCCATATATTTTTCAGTCTGGAGAACATGATCTCCAATATAATAAGTGGAGTATTGTATACTGTTTATTTCCCATCGACATCAAACAGTCTTTACGCTGAATGTTAGTATGTTCTTTATTATCATTTTTGGAATATTTTGCATTGCATATGTTCAGGATTTATGCAATTGTTTAAAATAATTTTTAATAACATTCCAGTTTCAGAGAACTCACAACCAGAAGGTAGTAAAGATTTATAAATATATGTAGAACTTCTCCTTAATTGGGACATGGATACTAAGTACCTTCAAGAAGATGTCTGTGTTGATTCAATGTTTGTTTCTTATAGCTGTTTAAACTACAATTTTGACTCCAAGATTTGTATGTAACAACATACTTTTACAAAAATGCCTCTTCTTTCAATACAGTCAGACCTCACTTTACAATTACGTATTTTTTTCTGTGAAGGCATACATAAATTGTAAATCTCCATGTAGTGAATCACAGGTTGCAGTGACTTTTATTTTAAATACAAATATGCATTCTCCCAGAAAAATATCTTCAACCACAAGTCATATAAATGATATTTAAGAATTCTTAAATGATTCAAATGCCTTCTACTTTAATTGATGCATAGTAAATATTCATTACTTTTCTGACATTATTTGTGCAAAAATTTAAAAATCAAGTGGATATATCTTGTCCACATTATTAAAAACATAGGATATGTTCAAATTACTCAGTAGCTGCTTCATTTGATAATCACACTGATTTCATAGGGTAAGATCTTATGAAGTTTCTCTGCTCCATGCATTTAACAGAATTAACCAGCAAAACCACCTAACAGTAATGTGTCTCTGAGGAAGAGGTAGTCAACTCACATGTATCTAGATTGCTTCACTCCATTTTCTTGTGTACATAGGAGATTACAAAAGGATACTCATTAAAAAATATCATTAAAAAGTCAGGAAACAACAGGTGCTGGAGAGGATATGGAGAAATAGGAACACTTTTACACTGTTGGTGGGACTGTAAACTAGTTCAACCATTGTGGAAGTCAGTGTGGCGATTCCTCAGGGATCTAGAACTAGAAATACCATTTGACCCAGCCATGCCATTACTGGGTATATACCCAAAGGACTATAAATCATGCTGCTATAAAGACACATGCACACGTATGTTTATTGCGGCACTATTCACAATAGCAAAGACTTGGAACCAACCCAAATGTCCAACAATGATAGACTGGATTAAGAAAATGTGGCACATATACACCATGGAATACTATACAGCCATAAAAAATGATGAGTTCGTGTCCTTTGTAGGGACATGGATGAAACTGGAAAACATCATTCTCAGTAAACTATCGCAAGGACAAAAAACCAAACACCGCATGTTCTCACTCATAGGTGGGAATTGAACAATGAGAACTCATGGACACAGGAAGGGGAACATCACACTCCGGGGACTGTTGTGGGGTAGGGGGAGCGGGGAGGGACAGCATTAGGAGATATACCTAATGCTAAATGACGAGTTAATGGGTGCCGCAAACCAACATGGCACATGGATACATATGTAACAAACCTGCACATTGTGCACATGTACCCTAAAACCTAAAGTATAATAATAAAATAAAAATGTCAATAAATTTAATTGGTTCTTACATACAGAAGTAAAATTATTTAAACATGTTTAGGTAACTATGATTGACCTGAATAAATCATTTTAAAATAATTTATTTCATTTTTATAATTCTCTTAAAATGTTGTTTAGTAAATGATAATAGACTATTTGAAATCTCAACAATTGACTATTAAAATGGCTCACATCAATATTTATTAGGAAGTAATAACTACAAATACATAATACTTAGGCATTATTCTAGTTTTATATGCATTAAAAAATTTAATTCTATAACCATTTGAGGTGAGAAATATTATTGCTTCCATTGTATAGGTGAGAAAACTGAGAGTAAGAGGTTAAGTAATTTGCCCAATTTCTCATATGTAGTGAATGACAGAGCCAAGATTTTAACCCAAGCAGTTTGTTTCCAGAATCAATCGTCTTAATCACTACATTAACCTGTGAAGAGACAAAGTGGTACAGAATAAATTCTTTAATAAGCAAGAAGGGGGGCATATCTCTTACAACATTTAATGGCCTTAATTGTTGGTAGGTACTGACTCACTCCACAAAAGAAGGTGGGACACTTATATTCACTCCGATATAAGCCAATGTCATTTTTACTTGAAAGAATAAATACACTTTGGTCCTCAAATAAAATTACTGGAAAAGACCATCTTGCTTTGCTATTTATAAAACTAGTAGAGTATCAATCTCTAATTCTACCCTCAACCTCTAATGTACATATGCTTTATAGACATGTGCATAAACACACACACACACACACACACACACACACACAGGCACTTCTGAGACACAAGATCTATCTAAGTAGTTTGGTATTTCTGGAGACAGCAGGCAGCTGACAAGAGAAATATTCCTACTCTCTAATATTCTCTCCATCTCTGTTTTCCTCATAAAGACCATATGCAGGAGATGTAATCTTCAGTAATTAACTGATGTTGTGGCTTTCTGAGGC
Organism: Nomascus leucogenys; assembly: GCF_006542625.1. Lineage (NCBI taxonomy): Eukaryota > Metazoa > Chordata > Mammalia > Primates > Hylobatidae > Nomascus > Nomascus leucogenys. The sequence continues at coordinate 99,290,022 of NC_044402.1, forward strand.
TTTGGAGGCAAAGAGACTAGGGTGAGAATCCAGATCTTCCACTTATTTACTGGGTTACCTTAAGCAATTTAATTGCTCTGAGCTTTAGATACCTTTTCTAAAAGATGAAAATGATAATACCAACCTCATAAAGTTATGATATGTAGGCCTGCCCGGGACAAGAATACAAATAGAGGTCCACATACCATATGCCTAAATATTTAAAAATTATAAATCAAGCCAACAAACTGTCAAATAAAATATGTTCTATCTTCCTACCTTGACAAATATACCTTCATAATGACAAAATCAAAAACAATACATGTAAAGCTATGATTTTTATGTGACCAAAAGTTGGCAAATGTCAAAGACTAGGCCTTCTGTTGATGGGCCAGCAATTTGGGGATGACTAATAATATAAAAACTTATGTAATGCAAATTATTATATATTTATATCATAAGACTTATTCTCGGCAAAATAATCGTCATTTTAAAAGTTTGATTTTTTTTTTTTTCTTTTGAAGGAGAGGTTTTTGTTTTTGGAGTCCAAGATGGCAGACCAGAGGCATTGTTAGCATGCCTCTCCCACTTGGAAAGACAAAATAGTGTGTAGAGATTCACACTGTGAACTTTTTTTCCAAGAGGCAAGACAGGAACTTAGAAAAACTGAAAGAAACTGCAGACCCTTTGAAATAAGCAGCAGGCAGAAGCCTACACTGTGAACCAGACAGAAAACTGTGAGTCTCCAGAGTGTGAGAGGGGGAGAGACTGCCTGCTGCCATAACACACACTCCCACAGGGGAGCTGGGCAATGCAAGCCATGGGGAAAAGCCTTAACCCTACCCAGCGCTGGAGCTGATTTAGGGAGCACTGGGGAATATATGAGAAAGAGTGGCATCGGGTGGTGCTTTGCATGCACTCCCAGACTCCAGCAAGGATAGAGGGAAGCCATTCCTTATTCTACCTCACAGTGGACCTTGCAGAAGTCTGCAAGCTAACTCAGATGTGGTCACAGGCTAAGAGAAGCTCCCAACTGAGATTTGCGTTACGAACTTGAGTGGGGACGAACTCCATTGACCAGAACTGAGAAGAGGGAAATGTGCAAGGCCACAAGCACGGGAGTTAGACATTCCCCCATCTCAGGCAGATCAGGAGGGGTGTGGCCTGAAAGCTGTGGTTTCTATCTCTATCAGGAAGGCTTCTGGCCTGGGGCAGTTCTGATTTCTGAGCACAGGCTGCCTGGTACACAGCTGGCTGCTGCTAGCAGAATACTGTTGGTGTAAGACCAACCCTGCCAAGTGCATGAGAGCTGAGTGGAGCTTACTGCTGCCTGCTACCCTCAGTTCCCCCATGCAGATTCTGTTGTACAGCAGAGGCAGCTGCACTCATCCCTGGAACATTAACCCAGTGGCCAGGGAATTACCCTCTGATACCCATTGAAGCTGTTGCCTGTGCCCGCACATGGGGATCCAGAGAGTGAACTTGCCTGATTCAACCCCCATCCAGCTTTGCCATTCCACCCTCCCTAGTAGCATAACACAACAGACAGGGATGTTTGGGGGCCCCATGGCCCCACCCATTGCCTGAGATACCAGGGTATCTCCCCTGGATAACATAAGGCCAGCCCAAATTCTACCATTACCACCTCAGTTGGTGGTCTTTTGCAAACACCACCTACTCCTAGCGAAGGGCCAAGTGGCACAGCCCATTACAACATCTGTGGGCACAATAACACAGTGCTCAGGAAGGAGAAAACTTTTGCACAGTTTCATCTATCATCATTTCTTGCATCACCCTGGCTCACCAGGTCTTGAGTTTGTCTGTGTGCCCAGTATATCACTACTGCACCTGGCATTTCAGAAAGTTAACACACTAAGGCTATTTATAGGCTAAGGAAATCTCACATAGTCTATGTCACTGCCCTGCCACCCCCATCTGAGTTGGTGTTTGTGCCTGCTACTCGAAGACTTGAGGATAAGTCACATCACTGGATCCCCTGCAGATATTCCCCAGAACCCACCTAAAGTGTGGCAGCCACGCTGGGCACCTAGACCCAGAGGAGCAGCAGGATTCATATTAGTATGGCCCTCAGGAACTGCTACTCCTAGGGGAAGAGAGAGCATACCCCATGGTACAAAAAAACCAGACTGCAGGCCTTGCGTTTATGAACTTTTTACTTGTGTGAAATATCTTTCAGCAGAAGCACAGGTGCAGTGCTGGACTCAGTGGGAAAGTCTTCAGCTCTACCCCAACAGTCAGGCAGCCCTGCTCATGAAGGGCCTTGGAGAAGAGGACTCCTTCTCCTCCTTGCAATCCCTCTCTACAGGGAAGATCAACATTCCTGCAGATGAAAAGAGGTGCCTATCTGATCTGAATAGCTGGAACACTGGGTTAGGGGTATGACTGGGAAGTAGATCACTTTCCCACTGGTCTGGAAGGAGAGCTGTGGTGGCTCCCTCCATTCCTCCTGAAAAGACTGCAGTGCATTTCACTGACAGTTGACCCAGCTGACTCTCTCAAAGATGGGATCTCTATCTACCACTGGGGCACTGTATTTACCTACCTGCTTTAGCTGCATCTGATTTTGTGGTCACTTCCTGCTGGCCTGAAGCCTGAACTGTTCAATACAGTGAATAAAATACTGGGAAGATAAATTTTTAAAGGGAACTATGTAAGCTTCATGAGACCTCTGTCATTGCAGCCCCTAGGAGACAGTGAATTTGCTCACACACACAGCACATTGCCACTACAACCAGCAACTGAGAAAACCATCACACACAGATTCTACATAACCAACGAATTAGTAGACTCTTCTCCTCTAAAAGAACCCAGGGCCCAAGATAGGTAACAATTAACTAAAAACATTAAAGTCACATCCTCAAAAGGAAAAGAAAGAAATTTTTAAAACCCAGTCAAATAAAAAATAAATTCAAAAATAGTTAAAAGAAAGTCTACCCAAATAAAAAGGAGCCAGAAAAAATAATTCTAGCAATATGAGAAAGCAGGGTTCTATAACACCATCCAAAGAACATACTAAGTCTGCAGTAGTGAATCCACACTAAGACAAAAATCTTTGAAATACAAGATAAAGAATTCAGGAATAGGAACAGCTCTGGTCTACAGCTCCCAGCGTGAGCAGCACAGAAGACGGGTGATTTCTCCATTTCTGTTTGAGGTACCGGGTTCATCTCACTAGGGAGTGCCAAACAGTGGGTGCAGGACAGTCAGTGCAGCGCACTGTGCATGAGCCGAAGCAGGGCGAGGCATTGCCTCACTCGGGAAGCGCAAGGGGTCAGGGAGTTCCCTTTCCTAGTCAAAGAAAGGGGTAACAGACGGCACCTGGAAAATTGGGTCAGTCCCACCCTAATACTGAGCTTTTCCAACGGGCTTGGAAAATGGCACACCAGGAGATTGTGTCCCGCACCTGGCTTGGAGGGTCCTATGCCCATGGAGTCTTGCTGATTGCTAGCACAGCAGTCTGAGATCAAACTGCAAGGCGGCAGCGAGGCTGGGGGAGGGGCGCCCAACATTGCCCAGGCTTGCTTAGGTAAACAAAGCAGCCAGGAAGCTCGAACTGGGTGGAGCCCACCACAGCTCAAAGAGGCCTGCCTGCCTCTGTAGGCTCCACCTCTGGGGGCAGGGCACAGACAAACAAAAATTCAGCAGGAACCTCTGCAGACTTAAATGTCCCTGTCTGACAGCTTTGAAGAGAGTAGTGATTCAACCAGCACACAGCTGGAGATCTGAGAATGGACAGACTGCCTCCTAAAGTGGGTCCCTGACCCCTGAGCAGCCTAAATGGGAGGCACCCCCCAGCAGGGACAGACTGACACTTCACTCGGCCAGGTAATCCTCTGAGACAAAACTTCCAGAGGAACTATCAGACAGCTGAATTTGTGGTCTCACGAAAATCTGCTGTTCTGCAGCCACCCGCTGCTGACACTCAGCCAAACAGGGTCTGGAGTGGACCTCTAGCAAACTCCAACAGACCTGCAGCTGAGGGTCCTGTCTGGTAGAAGGAAAACTAACAAACAGAAAGGACATCCACACCAAAAACCCATCTGTACATCACCATCATCAAAGACCAAAAGTAGATAAAACCAAAGATGCCGAAAAAGCAGAGCAGAAAAACTGGAAACTCTAAAAAGCAGAGCACCTCTCCTCCTCCAAAGGAACACAGTTCCTCACCAGCAATGCAACAAAGCTGGACGGAGAATGACTTTGACGAGTTTGAGAGAAGAAGGCTTCAGATGATCAAACTACTCCGAGCTACAGGAGGAAATTCAAAGCAATAGCAAAGAAGTTAAAAACTTTGAAAAAAAATTAGATGAATGGATAACTAGAATAACCAATGGAGAGAAGGGCTTAAAGGAGCTGATGGAGCTGAAAGCCAAGTATTGAGAACTACACGAAGATTGCAGAAGCCTCAGGAGCAGATGTGATCAACTGGAAGAAAGGGTATCAGCGATGGAAGATGAAATGAATGAAAAGAAGTGAGAAGGGAAGTTTAGAGAAAAAAGAACAAAAAGAAACAAAGCCTCCAAGAAATTTGGGACTATGTGAAAAGACCAAATCTATGTCTGATTGGTGTACCTGAAAATGACGGGGAGAATGGAATCAAGTTGGAAAACACTCTGCAAGATATTATCCAGGAGAACTTCCCCAATCTAGCAAGGCAGGCCAACATTCAGATTCAGGAAATACAGAGTACGCCACAAAGATACTCCTTGAGAAGAGCAACTCCAAGACACATAATTGTCAGATTCACCAAAGTTGAAATGAAGGAAAAAATGTTAAGGGTGGCCAGAGAGAAAGGTCGGGTTACCCACAAAGGGAAGCCCATCAGACTAACAGCTGATCTCTCAGCAGAAACTCTACAAGCCAGAAGAGACTGGGGGCCAATATTCAACATTCTTAAAGAAAAGAATTTTCAACCCAGAATTTCATATCCAGCCAAACTAAGCTTCATAAGTGAAGGGGAAATAAAATACTTTACAGACAAGCAAATGCTGAGTGATTTTGTCACCACCAGGCCTGCCCTAAAAGAGATCCTGAAGGAAGCACTAAACATGGAAAGGAACAACTGGTACCAGCCACTGCAAAAACATGCCAAATTGTAAAGACCATCGAGGCTAGGAAGAAACTGCATCAACTAACGAGCAAAATAACCAACTAACATCATAATGACAGGATCACATTCACACATAACAATATTAACTTTAAATGTAAATGGGATAAATGCTCCAATTAAAAGACACAGACTGGAAAACTGGATAAGGAGTCAGGACCCATCAGTGTGCTGTATTCAGGAAACCCATCTCACGTGCAGAGACACACATAGACTCAAAATAAAGGGATGGAGGAAGATCTACTAAGCAAATGGAAAACAAAAAAAGGCAGGGGTTGCAATCCTAGTCTCTGATAAAATAGACTTTAAACCAACAAAGATCAAAAGAGACAAAGAAGGCCATTACATAATGGTAAAGGGATCAATTCAAAGAGAAGAGCTAACTATCCTAAATATGTATGCACCCAACACAGGAGCACCCAGATTCATAAAGCAAGTCCTGAGTGACCTACAAAGGGACTTAAACTCCCACACAATAATAATGGGAGATTTTAACACCCCACTGTCAACATTAGACAGATCAATGAGACAGAAAGTTAACAAGGATATCCAGGAATTGAACTCAGCTCTGCACAAAGTGGACCTAATAGACATCTACAGAACTCTCCACCCCAAATCAACAGAATATACATTTTTTTCAGCACCACACAACACCTATTCCAAAATTGACCACATAGTTTGAAGTAAAGCTTTCCTCAGCAAATGTAAAAGAACAGAAATTATAACAAACTGTCTCTCAGACCAAAGTGCAATCAAACTAGAACTCAGGATTAAGAAACTCACTCAAAACCACTCAACTACATGGAAACTGAACAACCTGCTCCTGAATGACTACTGGGTACATAATGAAATGAAGGCAGAAATAAAGATGTTCTTTGAAACCAACAAGAACAAAGAAACAACTTACCAGAATCTCTGGGACACATTCAAAGCAGTGTGTAGAGGGAAATTTATAGCACTAAATGCCCACAAGAGAAAGCAGGAAAGATCCAAAATTGACACCCTAACATCACAATTAAAAGAACTAGAAAAGCAAGAGCAAACACATTCAAAAGCTAGCAGAAGGCTAGAAATAACTAAAATCAGAGCAGAACTGAAGGAAATAGAGAATAAAAAACCCTTCAAAAAATTAATGAATCCAGGAGCTGGTTTTTTGAAAAGATCGACAAAATTGATAGACCGCTAGCAAGACTAATAAAGAAGAAAAGAGAGAAGAATCAAATAGATGCAATAAAAAATGAAAAAGGGGTTATCACCACTGATCCTACAGAAATACTATCTACCATCAGAGAATACAAAAAACAGCTCTACGCAAATAAACTAGAAAATCTAGAAGAAATGGATAAATTCCTTGACAAATACACCCTCCCAAGACTAAACCAGGAAGAAGTTGAATCTCTGAATAGACCAATAACAGGCTCTGAAATTGTGGCAATAATCAATGGCTTACCAACAAAAAGAGTCCAGGACCTTATTGATTCACAGCCAAATTCTACCAGAGGTACAAGGAGGAACTGGTACCATTCCTTCTGGAACTATTCCAATCAATAGAAAAAGAGGGAATCCTCCCTAACACATTTTATGAGGCCAGCATCGTCCTGATACCAAAGCCTGGCAGAGACATAACCAAAAAAGAGAATTTCAGACCAATATCCTTGATGAACATTGATGCAAAAATCCTCAATAAAATACTGGCAAACCAAATCCAGCAGCACATCGAAAAACTTATACAACATGATCAAGTGGGCTTCATCCCTGGGATGCAAGGCTGGTTCAACATACGCAAATCAATAAATGTAATCCAGCATATAAACAGAACCAAAGACAAAAACCACACGACTATCTCAATAGATGCAGAAAAGGCCTTTGACAAAATTCAACAACACTTCATGCTAACAACTCTCAATAAATTAGGTATTGATGGGACGTATTTTGAAATACTAAGAGCTATCTAGGACAAACCCACAGCCAATATCATAATGAATGGGCAAAAACTGGAAGCATTCCCTTTGAAAACTGGCACAAGACAGTGATGCCCTCTCTCACCACTCCTATTCAACATAGTGTTGGAAGTTCTGGCCAGAGCAACCAGGCAGGAGAAGGAAATAAAGGGTATTCAATTAGGAAAATAGGAAGTCAAATTGTCCCTGTTTGCAGATGACATGATTGTATACCTAGAAAACTCCATTGTCTCAGCCCTAAATCTCCTTAAGCAGATTAGCAACTTCAGGAAACTCTCAGGATACAAAATCAATGTACAAAAATCACAAGCATTCTTGTACACCAATCACAGACAAACAGAGAGCCAAATCATGAGTTAACTCCCATTCACAATTGCTTCAAAGAGAATAAAATACCTAGGAATCCAACTTACCAGGGATGGGAAGGACCTCTTCAAGGAGAACTACAAACCACTGCTCAATGAAATAAAAGAGGATACAAACAAATGGAAAAACATTCCATGCTCATGGGTTGGAAGAATCAATATCGTGAAAATGGCCATACTGCCCAAAGTAATTTATAGATTCAATGCCATCCCCATCAGGCTACCAATGACTTTCTTCACAGAATTGGAAAAAACTACTTTAAAGTTCATATGGAACCAAAAAAGAGCCCGCATCACCAACTCAATCCTAAGCCAAAAGAACAAAGCTGGAGGCATCACGCTACCTGACTTCAAACTATACTACAAGGCTACAGTAACCAAAACAGCATAGTACTGGTACTACAACAGAGACATAGATCAATGGAACAGAACAGAGCCCTCAGAAATAATGATGCATATCTACAACTATCTGATCTTTGACAAACCTGACAAAAACAAGCAATGGGGAAAGGATTCCCTATTTAATAAATGGTGCTGGGAAAACTGGCTAGCCATATGTAGAAAGCTGAAACTGGATTCCTTCCTTACACCTTATACAAAAATTAATTCAAGATGGATTAAAGACTTACATGTTAGACCTAAAACCATAAAAACCCTAGAAGAAAACCTAGGCAATACCATTCAGGACATAGGTGTGGGCAAGGACTTCATGTCTAAAACACCAAAAGCAATGGCAACAAAAGCCAAAATTGACAAATGGGATCTAATTAAACTCAAGAGCTTCTGCACAGCAAAAGAAACTACCATCAGAGTGAACAGGCAACCTACAGAATGGGAGAAAATTTTTGCAACCTACTCATCTGACAAAGGGCTAATATCCAGAATCTACAATGAACTCAAACAAATTTACAAGAAACAAACAAACAACCCCATCAAAAAGTGGGCAAAGGACATGAACAGACACTTCTCAAAAGAAGACATGTATGCAGCCAAAAAGCACATGAAAAAATGCTCATCATCACTGGCAATCAGAAAAATGCAAATCAAAACAACAATGAGATACCATCTCACACCAGTTAGAATGGCGATCATTAAAAAGTCAGGAAACAACAGGTGCTGGAGAGGATGTGGAGAAATAGGAACACTTTTACACTGTTGGTGGGACTGTAAACTAGTTCAACCATTGTGGAAGTCAGTGTGGCCATTCCTCAGGGATCTAGAACTAGAAAAACCATTTGACCCAGCCATCCCATTACTGGGTATATACCCAAAGGACTATAAATCATGCTGTTATAAAGACACATGCACACGTATATTTATTGCGGCAGTATTCACAATAGCAAAGAATTGGAACCAACTCAAATGTCCAACAACGATAGACTGGATTAAGAAAATGTGGCACATATACACCATGGAATACTATGCAGCCATAAAAAATGATGAGTTCATGTCCTTTGTAGGGACATGGATGAAACAGGAAAACATCATTCTCAGTAAACTATCACAAGGACAAAAAACCAAACACCGCATGTTCTCACTCATAGGTGGGAATTGAACAATGAGAACTCATGGACACAGGAAGGGGAACATCACACTCCGGGGACTGTTGTGGGTTGGGGGGTGGAGGGAGGGACAGCATTAGGAGATATACCTAATGCTAAATGACGAGTTAATGGGTGCAGCAAACCAACATGGCACATGGATACGTATGTAACAAACCTGCACAGTGTGCACATGTACCCTAAAACCTAAAGTATAATAATAAAATAAAAAATAAATAAATAAAATAAAAAATTAAAAAAATTAAAAAATAAAATAAAAATAAAAATAAGAATTCAAAAAGTTGATTATTAAGTTACTCAAGGAGATATAAGAGAAAGAGGTGAAAACAAACATAAAAATTTTTTTAAAATTCAGGATAGAAGTGAAAGATTTTCTAGAGATAGATACTTTAAAGAACAACCAATCAGAACTTCTAGAAATGAAAGACATACTGAGGGAACTACAAAATGCAGTAGAAAGTTCTATCAATAGAATAGACCAAGTAGAAAAAAGAATTTCAGAGCTCAAAGACAAGGCTTCTTGTCTTTGGCCTAATTAATTAACCTAATTAACCTAAACATGCAGAAGTAAAGAAAAAAAGAATTAAAAGAAATTAGCAAAGTCCCCAAGAAAATGGCCAAACCTAAGAGTTATAGGTGTTCCTGAAAGAGAGGAAAAAGCAAAAATTTGGAAAACCTATTTGAGGAAAACTTTCCTGGCCTTGCTAGAGATTGGGACATCCAAATTCAATAAACACAAGTAACTCCTGGGAGATTCATTGTACAAAGGACATCATCAAGGCATACATTCATCAGGCTGTCTAAAATCAACGTGAAGGAACTAATTCTAAGGCAGCGTGATAAAAGCTTTAGGTAGACTGTAAAGGAAAACCTATCAGAATAATAGACTATAAAGGAAAACCTATCAGAATAATAGCAGACTTCTCAGCAGAAACCTTACAAACTAGAAGAGATTAGGGTCATATCTTTAGTCTCCTTAAAGAGAACAACTGTCAGCCAAGAATTTTGTATCCAGCAAAACTAAGTTTTATGAATGAAAGAGAAATAGTCTTTCTTGGACAAGCAAATATTGAGGGAATTTGTCAATATTAGACCAGCCCTACAAGAAATGCTAAAAAGGAATTCTGAATCTTGAAACAAAAGACCAATACACATCAGTATAGAACCTTCTAAAAGAATAAAATTCACAGGGCTTATAAAACACTAACATAATGAAGAAAACAAAGTCACTAGGTAACAGCCAACACAATAACTGGAAAAGTACCTTACATTTCAATATTAACATTTAATGTAAATTATCTAAAGGCTCCACTTAAAAGATCCAGATAGGCAGTATGGATAAAAATCACAAACCACTTATCTGCTTTCTTCCATAGACACACCAAACACATAAAGATTCTTATAGACTCAGAATGAGGGGTTTGAAAAAGATATTTCATGCAAATGAAAACCAAAAGAGCGCAAAAGTAGCTATTCTTATATCAGACAAAACAAACTTTAAAGCAACAACAGTAAAAACAAAAATACAAAGAAGGTTATTATATAGAAATAGCAAAGATCAGAGCCGAACTAAATGAAATTGAAACAAAAAAACACAAAAGATCAATGAATCCAAAAGCGGTTCTTGAAAAGATAAACAAAATTGATAGACCACTAACTAGATTAACCAAGAATAAAAGAGAAAATATTCAAATGAGCTCAATTAGAAATGGAAATAGAGGCATTACAACTGATACCACAGAAATATAAAAGATCATTTAAGACTATTATGAATACGTCTATGCAAACAATCTAGAAAATATAAAGAAAATGGATAAATTCCTGGAAATATACAACCCTCCTAGCTTGAATCATGAAGAATAGAAATCCTGAATAGACCAATAACAAGCAGTGAGATTGAACCAGTTTTGTTTTTTGTTGCCAACAACAACAAAAACACCCAAGTCCAGAAAGTTCACAGCCAAATTCTACCAGACAAAGAATAATTGGTACCAATTCTACTGAAACTATTACAAAAGATTGAGAAGGAAGGACTCCTCCCTAATTCATTCACAAAGCCATTATCACCTTGATACCAAAGCAAGGAAAGAACCAAAAGAGAAAACTACGGACCGATATCCCTGATGTATACAGATGCAAAAATCCTCAACAAATTACTAGCAAACTGAATCCAAAAATTCATCCAAAAATAATTCACCATGATCAAGCGGATTTTATTCCAGGGACGCAGGGATGACTCAACACATACAAGTCAATAAATGTGATTAATCACATAGACAGAATTAAAAACAAAAACCAGATGTGATCATCTCAATAGATATAGAAAAAGCATTTGATGAAAATACAGAATCCCTATATATAAAAACCTTCAACAAACTTGGAACTGCAGGAACATACCTCAAAATAATAAAAGCTATATATAACAAACCCACAGCCAATATTATCATACTAATTGGGGAAAAGCTGAAAGCATTTCCCTTAAGAACTGGAATAAAACAAGGATGCCCACTTTTTTCACTTCAGTTCAACATAGTACTGGAGGTCCTAGCTAGAGCAATTAGGCAAGAGAAAGAAATAAAGGGCATCCAAATTGGAAATAGGAAGTTGAACTTCTCTATTTGGCCAATGACATAATCTTATGCCTAGAAAACCTTAACGATTTCTCCAAAAGACTCCTAGATCTTATAAATGACTTCAGCAAAGTCTGTTACAAAATCAATGTACAGAAACCAGTAGCGCTGCTATTACACCAACAATGATCAAGCTGAGAATCAAATGAAGAACTCCAATCATTTCACAATAGCTACAAAAAAATAAAATACCTAGGTATATACTTAACCAAGGAGGTGAAAGATCTCTACAAGGAGAAATAAAAACACTTCTGAAAGAAATCATAGATTACATGAAAAAATATAATACATCTCGTGCTGATGGATTGAAATAATCAATATTGTGAAAATGACCATACTGCCCAGAGCAATCTGCAACTTAAATGCAATTTCTATCAAAATATCAAGATCATTTTTCACTGAATTAGAAAAAACAATCCTACAATTTATATGGATCCAAAAAAGAGCCTGAATAGCCAAAGAAATCCTAAGCAAAAAGAATAAATGTAGAAACTTTACATTACCCAACTTCAAATTATGCTATAAGACTATAGTAACAACAACACCGTGGTACCAATATAAAAGTGGATAGATAGACCAATGGAACAGAATAGAGAACCCAGAAATAAAGCCAAATACAACTAACTGATCTTGGACAAAGCATATAAAAATATAATTTGGGAAAAGGACACCCTATTCAATAAATGGTCCTGGGAAAATTGGATAGCCAAATGTAGAAGAATGAAACTGAAGCCCTATCTCTCACTATATACAAAAATTAACTGAAGATGGATTAAAGATTTAAATCTAAGACCTGACGCCATAAAAACTCTAGAAGAAAACTAAAGAAAAACTCTTCTGAACATTGGTTTAGGCAAATAATTTATGACTAAAACCCCAAAAGCAAATGCAACAAAATCAAAAATAAATAAATGGGACCTAACTAAAGTAAAAGGCTTTGCACAGCAAAAGAAATAATCATTACAGTAAAGACACAACTTACAGAATGGGATAAGTATTTGTAAATTATGCCTCTGACAAAAGACTAATATCCAGAATCTATAAGGGACTCAAACAAATCATCAAGAACAAAACAAAAAATCCCCATAAAAAGCGGGCAAAGAGCAAGAATATACATTTCTCAAAAGAACACATACAAATGGCCATCAAACATATGAAAAAATGTTCAATATCACTAATCATCAGGGAAATGCAAATTAAAACTACAATGAGACACCACTGTACCCCAGCCAGAATGTCTACTATTAAAAAGTCAAAAAACAATAGATGTTGGTATGGATGTGATAAAAAAGAAACACTTATACACTGATGGTGGGAATGTAAGTTAGTACACCATCTATGTAAAATGGTATGGAGATTTCTCAAAGAAGTGAAAGTAGATCTATTCTATTCAGCAATCTCACTATTGGGTATCTATGCAAATGGGAAGAAGTCATTATATCAAAAGACATCTGTATGCATATGTTTATCACAGCACAAATCACAATTGCAAAGACATGGAATCAACCTAAGTACCCATTAACCAATGAGTGGATAAAGAAAATGTGGTATATATATACCTATACACCATGGAATTCTATTCAGCCATAACAAAGAATGAAATAATATCTTTAGCAGCAACTTGGATGGAACTGAAGGCCATTATTCTAAGTGAAATAACTCAGAAACCAAAAATGAAAATTACATGTTCTCACTTACAAATGGTAGCTAAGCTGTGGTACACAAAGGCATACAGAGTGGTGTAAAGGACAATAGAGACTCAGAAGGGAGGATAGTAGGAGGGAAGATGAGGGATGAAAAACTATCTACTGGGTAGAAAGTGCACTACTCAGATGATGGGTGCACTAAAATCCTAGACTTTGCCACTATAAAATTCATCTGTGTAACCAAAAACCACTTGTACTCCTAAAGCTATTAAAATTTTAAAAAAATTAAAGAACATATAAAAATAAAATAAAAGGTCAAGACAATTACATAATTTACTCTCTATTGACCATAATGATCTAAGGAATTTTTTTAATGACATATAACTAAATTCAAAGTATGTACAAAATTTAAATATATTTTATTAGACTGTATACATTAATATATAAAAATAAGAAATAAAAATGACTTTTCACCTTTTTAATAGTTGTTTCCTTATAATATTTTCTTACCAATTAAAATTAATATTAACAGGTACCAAACTTATACATTAAAATTATTTCATAGAAATATTTTTATTTTAAAAAATATAATAAATTAGTATTAAATAATTTTAATAAACCTATTCCAAAATTCTAATTTTTAGTCTATCTACTTGCCAATAAAAATAATATTATATTTCATTATGTTACAGCTAGAGAATAAATGTATATATGCACACAAAATTAATAGTAATGTACATTGTTTTTATGGAAAAGTGTTTCCAAATGCAAGGGCTACACAATCTGTGCCAGTTGATGAATACTGCTGAAACCACTAATCAGAACACAAAAAGAAAAAGATGAAGGTCAATACTTCTGGGCAACAATGTTTATTATGCAAAAATCTTTGCACTCATGCTCCCTGTGAGGAAATGTTTTATTAATTTTTTTACATATTGACTCAAAATCAGTGTCTTTTCTCTTATCTGAATCTTTCTACCACTTAAATTATTCCCATACTCTAAACCATGTTCAACTCTGAGGTCAACAGCAGCACAATCAACACATCCTCCCAGCACTGGAAGCACCATCCTTCAAATCAGAGACACAGAGAGGATATGTGGAAAAACATTGCTGTAGAGTTGTGAGAGCAGATGTTCAAAGCTAAAGGCCCATGCAGTGTCCTCGATGAGTGCCTGTCCTTGATCTAATCTAACAGTAAATCTAACATCAAAGGTGCCAAAGAATATAACAAAGGTATTGTCTGTTTTGTTTTTGTTTTGTTTTTACACTTGTGATGTTCAGGGATCTCTAAAATACAGGACTCAAATCTCAGGCTCCTTTTGCCCAGGTCTAAGGAAAGTCCCAGTTATATGGATTAAATATGGTATAGCATATCAGGCATGAAGTAAGGGTTTGTTAATGCTACCCATTATGACAATGAGTTTTCTCAAGTTTAGAGTATCTACTCAAACTGACTACAGTATTGTACAATATTTTGTGGAATTTAGTCCCCAATTGTATTTTAAATATCTATTATAGAATTAAGAAATCCTACTATTTCTGTAGTGATAGTGATTAATTTTGAGATTTCCAGTCAGTTGTTTAACTAACATTCACTAGGTACATACTATGTGCAAGGCACTGGATTAGGGATTCCAGTGATATAAAACTGTGGCCCCTGAACTAAAGACATTTCTAGTCCATAGCAGTGACTTCTATCCAAGGATGATGTGGGACCCCAGGGGACATTTGGCAAAGTCCAAAGATATTTTGTGTTGTAACATTTGAGGAGGGGTTCGAGGATGCTGTTGGCATCTAGGAGGTAGAGGCCAGGGATTCTGCTAGACAGCCTACAATATATAGGATAGCCTCCACTGCACATAATTATCCAGCCCAAAATTTCAGTGATAACAAGAATGATAAATATTGATCTAACGTAAGAGACAAATTATGTGGTAAGATCTAGGAGATGTCTACACAATGTGCATCTAAAGTAAAAAAAGGTAGCTCTTGATTTATCAGTGGGAAGCTATTTAGTCTTCAATTCACCTGCACTACTTAGACCTGTGTCAGAAGACTACGTGACTGAAGCAAGGAAGAGTTCAAAGTATCATTCAGTCCATTTGAATAATTGCATCAGTAGATGTGGCTGGTGAAATAATGGTCACCCAAAGGTAACTATGACGATGTCCTAAACTCTAGAACATACAAATATTTATTTTATGTGGCACAAGTGAATTAAGAGTGCAGGTAGAACTAAGATTGTTAATCAAAGATAGAACCAACAAGTATATCATTTTACATGGCACAGAGGAATTAAGATTACAGATAGAATTAAGATTACTAATCAAATAAAGGTACAACATACAAGAATGTGTGGAACACATCTAAGGCAGTACTAAGAGGAAATTTATAGCACTAATGCCCACATCAAAGAGAAAGATCTCAATTTAACAACCTAACATCACAACTAAAGAATTAGAAAATGAAAAGCTAGCCAATCCCAAAGCCAGCCAAAGAATGACATGGTTTGGCTCTGTGTCCCCACCCAAATGTCATCTTGAATTGTAATCCCCACATGTCAAGAGGGGATCCTGGTGGGAGGTTATTGGATCATGGGAACAGTTTCCTCAATGTTGTTCTCATGATAGTGAATGAGTTCTCACAAGACCTGATGCCTTAAAATGTGTGGCAGTTTCCCTTTGCTCGCTCGCTCTCCTGCCACCATGTGAAGAAGGTCCTTGCTTTCACCTCACTGTCCACCATGATTGTAAATTTCCTGAGGCTTCCCCAGCCATACAGAACTGTGAATCAATTAAATATGTTTTCTTCATAAATTACCAAGTCTCAGATATTAATAGTTCTTTATAGCAGTGTGAAAACAGACTAATAAAAAAAAGGTCAGAGCTGAACTGAAGAAGATGGATGCACACAAAAAATTCAAAAATTTCCTGAGGCTTCCCCAGCCATTCAGAACTGTGAATCAATTAAAAGTTTTAACTTCATAAATTACCCAGTCTCTAATATTAATAGTTCTTTACACTAGTGTGAAAACAGACTAATACAAAAAAATAAAAATCAGAGCTGAACTGAAGAGGATGGACACACAAACAAAAGATCAATAAATCCAGACTTTTTTTTTTTGAAAAAAAATTAATAAGATAGGTCACTAAAGAGAGGAGATCCAAATAAACAACTAGAAACAGCAAAAGGGATGTTACCACTGACCCCACAGAAATAAAAATAACGATCAGAGACTACTGTGAACAACTCTAGGCACACAAACTACAAAACCTAGAAGATATGGATAAATTATTAGATACATGCACCCTCCCAAGACTGAACCAGGAAGAAATGGATTCCCTGAAAAGACCAATAATGAACTTTGAAATTGAATCAGTAATAACCTACCAACTAAAAAAAGCCCAGGACCAGATGGATTTATAGCTAAATTCTACCAGATGTGCAAAGAAAAGCTGGTATGATTCCTACTGAAACTATTCCAAAAAATTCACTTCAACTCATTCTGTAAGGCTAGCATCATCCTGATACCAAAACCTGGCAATGACATAATAACAACAACAAAAGTTTTAGGTCAATATCCTTGATGAACATTGATGCAAAAATCCTCAACAAATAGTGGCAAACCAAATCCAGTAGCACATCAAAAACTAATTCCCCATGATCAAGTAGTTTTTATCCCTGGGAGGCAAGGTCGGTTCAACATACACAAATCAATAAATGTGATTTATCACATAAATGGAACGAAAGACAAAAACCACATGATTATCTCAATAGATGCAGAAAAGGCTTTTGTTAAAAGTCAACATCTCTTCATGTTAAATAGTGATAGTTAAAAACTTACAGTAAACTAGGTATTAAACAAACATACCTCAAAATAATAAGAACCATCTATGGCAAACCCACAGCCAACATCATACTGAATGGGAAAAAGCTAGAAGCATTCCTCTTGAAAACAAGCACAAGACAGAAAGCCCTCTTCACTACTCCTATTCAACATAGTATTGGAAGTCCAGGCCACAGAAATCAGGCAAGAGAAAGAAATAAAGGTCATCCGAAGAGGAAGAGAGGAAGTCAAACTATCCCTCTTTGCAGATGACATGATTCTACATATAGAAAACCTCATAGTCTCAGCCCAAAAGGTCCTTCAGCTGATAAACTTCAGCAAAGTTTTAGGATACAAAATTAATGTGCAAAAGTCACTAGCATTCTTATTTGGCAACAATAGCCAAGCCAAGAGCCAAATCAAGAATGCAATCTCATTCATAATTGCCACACAAAAAAAATTAAAATACTTAGTAATACAGCTAACTAGGGAGATAAAAGATCTCTACAAGGAGAATTACAAGACACTGCTCACAGAAATCAAAGATGACACAAACAAATGGAAAAACAATCTATGCTTATGGATAAAAAGAATGAATATCATTAAAATTGTTATACTGCCCAAAGCAACTTACTGATTTAAGGCAATTCCTATCAAACTACCAATGACATTCTTCACAGAACTAAAAAAAAAAAAATTTTTTTTAATTCATAAGGAACAAAAAAAGAGCCTGAATAGCCTAGGCATTCCTAAGCAAAAAGAACAAAGCTAGAGGTGTCACATTACTTGATTTCAAACTATACTACAGAGCTACAGTAACCAAAACAGCATGGTACTGGTATAAAAACAGAAAATAGACCAATGGAACAGAATAGAGAGCCCCAAAATAAGGCCACACACCTACAACCATCTGATCTTTGCCAAATCTGACAAAAACAAGCAATAGGGAAAGGACACTCTATTTAATAAATGGTGCTGGGATAATTGGCTAGTCATATGCAGAAAATTTAAACCAGACTCCTTCCTTACACCATATGCAAAAATTAACTCAAGATGGATTAAAGACTTAAGTGTAAAACTCAAAACTATAAAGTTGGAAGACGACCTAGGCGATACCATTCAGAACATAGGCACAGTCAAAGATTTCATGATGGAGATGCCAAAAGCAGTTGTAACAAAAGAAAAAATTGACTAATGGGATCTAATTAAACTAAAGAGCTTCTGCACAGCAAAAGAAACTATTAACAGAGTAAACAACCTATAGAACAGGAGAAAATTTTGTAAGCTAAGCGTCTGACCAAGATCTAATATCTAGCATCTCTAAGGAACTCTATTAGCCTGTTCTCACATTGCCATAAAGAACTACCTAAGACTGTGCAATTTATGAAGAAAAGAGGTTTAATTGACTCATAGCTTTGTAGGCAATACAGAAGGCCTGGCTAGGAGGCCTCAGAAAACTTACAATCATGGTGTGAGATGAAGAAAAAGCAAGCACATTTTATCATGGTGGAGAGAGAGAGCAAGAGAGAAGGGGGAGTGCCACACATTTCAAACAACCAGATGTTGTGAGAATCCACTCAGTGTCACAAGAACAGCAAGGGGTAAGTCCACCTCCATGATTCAGTCACCTCCTACCAGGCCCCTCCTGAGACGCATGGGAATTATATTTCGAGATGAGATTTGGGTGGGGACATAAGGCCAAACCATATCATTCCTGCTCCTGACCTCTCCCAAATCTCATGTCTTTCTCACAATTCAAAGCCAATCATACCTTCCCAATGGTTCCCCAAAGTCTTAACTCATTTCAGCATTAACTCAAAAGTCCACAGTCCAAAGTCTCGTCTCAGACAAGGTAAGTGCCTTCCACTGTTGAGCCCATAAAATCAAAAACAAGTTAGTTACTTCCAAGATACAATGGGAGTATAGGCATTGGGTAAATGCTTCCATTCAAAATGGGAGAAATTGGCCAAAACAAAGGGGCTACAGGCCCCATGCAAGTCTGAAACCCAACAGGGCAATCATGAAATCTTAAAGCCCCAAAATAATCTCCTTTGATTCTATGTCTCACATCCAGGCCATGCTGATGCAAGAGGTGGGCTCCCAAGACCATGGGGAGCTCCACCCCTGTGGCTCTGAAGGGTGCAGCCCCTGCACCTGCTTTCACAGACTAGTGTTGAATGCCTGAAGTTTTTCCAGGTCCATGGTGCAAGCTATTGGTGGATCTACCATTCCAGGGTCTGGAAGATAGTGGCCTTCTTTTCACAGGTTCACTAGGCAGTGCCCCAGTGAGGATTCTGTATGGGAGATCCAACTCACATTTCCCCTCTGCATTTCCCTAGTAAAGGTTCTCCACGAGGGCTTCACCCCTGAAGACTTCTGCCTGGACATCGAGGTGTTTCCATACATCCTCTGAAATCTAAGCAGAGGTTCCCAAACCTCAACTATTGCCTTCTGTGTGCCCATAGGTCCAATGCCATGTGGAAGCCACCAAGCCCTAGGGCTTGCACCCTCTGTAGCCACAGACCAAGCTGTACTTTTGCCCCTTTCAGCCACAACTAGAGCTGGAGAGGCTGGGATGCCAAATGCCATGTCCCGAGGCTGCACAGAGAAGCTGGTCCCTGAGCCAAGCCCAGGAAAGCATTTTTCCCTCCTATGCCTCCAGGCACGTGATGGCAGGGGCTCTCATGAAGATCTCTAAAACGGCCTGGAGACATTTTCCCCATTGTCTTGGCTATTAACATTTGGCTCCTCTTTACATAAGCAAATTTCTATAGCCAGCTTAAATTTCAAACCCGAAAATGAGTTTTTCTTTTCTACCACATGGTCAGGCTGGAAATTTTCAAAACTTCTTTGCTCTTCTTCCCTTATAAACGTAAGTTCCAGCTTCAAATAATGTTTCTGTGAATGCATATGACTGTACACTTTCAGAAAAAGCCAGGTTAAATCTTGAATATTTTGCTGCTTAGAAGTTTCTTATGCCAGATACCCTAAGTCATCCCTCTCAGGTTCAAAGTTCCACAGATCCCTAAGATGGGGCAAAATTCCATGACTGTTTGCTAAAGCACAGCAAGAGTGACCTTTGTTCCAATTCCCAATAAGTTTCCAATCTCCATCTGAGACCACCTCAGCCTTCATTGTCCCTATCACTGTTAGCATTTTGGTCAAAACCATTCAACACATCTCTAGGAAGTTCCAAACTTTCCCACATCTTTCTGTCTTCTGAGCCCTCCAAACTGTTCCAACCTCTGCCCATTACCCAGTCCCAAAGTTGCTTCCACATTTTCAGATATCTTTACAGCAGTGTCCCACTCCTGATACCAAATTTTTCTGTATTAGTTCATTCTCACACTGCTATAAGGAACTACATAAGACTGGGTAATTTATGAAGGAAAAACATTTAATTGACTTACAGTTCCATAGGCTATACAGGAAGCATGGTTGGGAGGCCTCATGAAACTAACAATCACGGCGAAAGGTAAAGAGGAAGCAAGCACATCTTGTCATGGTGGGGCAGGAGAAAGAGAGAGAAGGGAGAAGTACCACACACTTTTCAACAACCAGATCTCATGAGAACTCACCTACTATCACGAGAACAGCATGGGGGAATTCTGCTCCCATGATGAAATCACCTCCCTCTAGGACCCTCCCCTGACATGTGAGGATTACAATTTGAGATGAGATTTTGGTGGAGATACAAAGCAAAACCACACGCAGCCAACAATCATGTGAAAAAAACGATCAAAGAAATGCAAATCCAAACCACAATGAGATACTATCTCATACAAGTCAGAATGGCTATTATTAAAAAGTCAAAAAATAACAGATGCAAGTGAAGTTGCAGAGAAAATGGAATGCTTATACATTGTTTATGTGAATACAAACTAGTTCAACCATTGCAGAAAGCAGCATGGTGATTCCTCAAAAACCTAAAGGAAGAACTACTATTCAACCCAGTAATGCCATTACTGGGTCTATTATACCCAGAGGAATATAAATTATTCTACCATAAAGACACATGCACATGTATGTTCATTGCAGCACTATTCACATTAGCAAAGACATGGAATCAACCTAAATGCCCATCAGTGGTAGACTAGAGAAAGAAAATGTGGTACATATAACCATGGAATACTATGCAGCCATAAAAAAGAACACGATCATGTCCTTTGCAGAAGTCATAATCCTTAGCCATCTAACATAGGAACAGAAAACCAAATACTGCATGTTCTCACTTATAGGTGTGAGCTAAATGATAAGAAAATATGGACACAAAGAGAGGAACAACAGACACGGGCCTGCTTGAGTGCCGAGGGTAATAAAAGAAAGAGAATCAGAAAAGATAACTAGTGCATACTAGTGGCGAATAATGGGTGACAAAATAATCTGTACAACAAACCCTCATGACAGAAGTTTATCTATATAACAAACCTACATATGTACCCCTGAACCTAATAAAAAGTTAAAAAAAGAAATGCAAGAAATAAAAAATAAAATAGAAAGATTGTCCTGGATTATTTGGGTGTCCAATGTAATCACAAAGATGCTCAAATGTGGAAGAGGAGAACAAGAGTCAATGTCAGAGCGATGCTGTGTGAAAAATATTAGATTGGCCTTTGCTGGCTTTCAGATGGAAGGGGTCATAAGCCAGGAAATTCAAATGCCTCTGGAAAGTGGAAAAGGAAAAAAAAAAAAAAAAAAAAGATTCTCCCCTAAAGCCTCCATAAAGGAACAGAGCTCTGATTTAGCTGAGTGAGGCCCATCTTAGTCTTCTGACCCCAAGAGCTGTAAGATAATACATTTGTGTTCTCCTAAGCCACTAAGTTTGTAGTAATTTATTATAGCAGCCCAAGGAAATGAATACATTAGGACATATAAAACATTAATAGAATATGAGAGGACAGAACAACAGCAGCAATACTATTATGTGATGTTATTCATTCATTAGATTGGAAATTGTGGACCATCCTCCTGGTTTTTGCCAAGCTGGGCAATATAGAAACTCTATTCACTGGTGCCTTTTGGTAGCAGTGTGGCTAACTATATATTCCTAGTTTATGTTAGTCCATGAAAAAAGAGAATGAAATCATGTGCTTCTTCCATCTCCCTGAATGGAAGAGAAGTATTAGAGTTCCTTACATGTTATTAATCATCAGCATCATCATGAAAAAGTCTCATCACCTATCTGGACATTGGTTTTTTCAGCTATGATTTAGGAAAGCAAACTGGACAGTGAACTTCTCAAAGGAAAGTCCCATCATGGTCATCTCTGTGCCAAAGTAACCAGCAAAAATTAAGTATAAAGTACAAAGTACACAATATTTGTTGAATAAATTAACCATCTCTACTTCCATAATCATCATGTTGTCTCATCCCTACCTCAGTGGAGATGATAACTTAGCATTCTGAAAGAGAGTAAATCTTAGAAATGTAATTTGCTGCTTTGGCACTATTCACTCACAAATCTTCATTATTTCAGTGTCCCTCACTAGGAGCCTAACAATATCACAAGATTTTAGGAAAAGAAATGGAATGACCCATTTTAATGACATAAGAAATTGCAGACTTTTGCCTAAGAATAAAACGTCACCTTATTATGGTATGATTCAACCCCTGGCATGTTTTTTTCAATAAAGACAGAGAAATATCAGTTAGGTCCTAATGAATAAAAATCAATGGAAAAAAATAAAAGAGAAACACTAAATTTTAGAAGGATCTATTGTGTATGTTTACTTCTATTGTTTTTATTTTTGTCCCAGTTTGTGATGGTGAGATAAAAACCCCCTCACGAAGGCTTCCTTGATATTCAAATTCCAACTGACCTTCTCTTTGGAGATTCTATATTAAGACCTCAGTACCAAATACTGGACATTTTGAGTCATTTACTACACTCTGTTTTCAAACTGTCCTAAATTCTCTTGATAACAAATTTTAAGCTCCTGATGCAGTTCTCCTGTCTTACATTTCTCACAAATGTCCTACAAAAGGTTTCATAGCTTCAAGCAAGTGAAAAATACCTTTTGGTGAAAGTGGATGTTAGCTATACTATACACAGAGACCTCTCTATATTTTTACCAAATAAATTTAAAGACTTCATTCCAATTCAGGTGAAACAGTAACAAATATCAACAATACAGAGAAAAATTAAGTGACTCTAAATCCATTAGTTGCATTAAAGTAACCAAAACAAATATCAGTGCAAACAAGATGGGGGAAAAAAAAGGAAAGAAATAAAAGAAAAAAAGGCGCAAATTTCTAATTCATATCAAGAGGAAAAGGCTGCTAAAAGCATCCTTCCACAGGTGAATGTGACAAATTTGGTGTCACTGTTCAAGTCCCACTGCCCTTGGTCTACACAAGTGTCATAGATAAAAGAGCTGGTGGATAATCCTTTAAACAATATAGAAAGCGCATTCAGAAGCAGATGCTTTATGTGTTAGGCATTATACAGTTGAAGGCTGCTCTTAAGAGAACCCTGAAACTGGAATATAAACATAACCTAGCATGTATACTGAAATAGGTATTTAAAACACCTTTACAGCCTATGTTCACCAACACTGCCTTTTCTTAATAGCACAAGCCTACATGAACATGGTATCGCTCTTCCAACTTGAATCCAGAATGAATGTTAACTTTACTTTTACTCTAAATTCCAACCAATGGCAGTCATTAACACTCCTGGTCTCTGGACCATGCTAACTTAGTTTTCAGGAAGTAAAGGATGATGATCTTAACTGATTTCACCTCATTCTGGGGTGGCAAGTAGGATATCAAACATATTAAATCTCTGCAATCTTCGTTTCTTGAAGATATCACACTTAAATTTGGAAGAATTTTCAAATCTAATAAAATTTTTACACTATGGTTTCTAAATGTTGCCCCCTAAGCCTTTCATTCCTATCCAAAGTAAGAAAGAGAATGCATTTTATATACTTTCAATTTCATCAGAAATAACATCGTGCTTTCCTCTTCATTTCCATTCATTACTAAAAGGCTTCCGAGTACATTTTGTACTCTAGTTGATTTGGTACAGATTTAAAGTTCTTACTAAAATCACTTCGCAAAATTTTTAAGTGATACAATTTTGCAAAATTCTGCCAAGTTAATAAAACAATGGCAAAATAATCACACTATTGCAATGCAACCCAACCCCATAAAAATAAGTGACCCACTAAGTATCTGGTGTTTGCTTAGTAATGCCTGAGAGTATTTGGGAATTATATTGCCTTATATTTTTATCCAGTTTTAACATGGATTGTATACCTGCAACTGACTGTCTTTTAAAAGTAATTACAGAAGGATAATCTGCTGAAATAATTGCTGCTTTGGTTGTCTTTATTGTAAATAACTCAAAATACTGAAAACAATTTGCCCCTTACCCTCTATCCTAGAAGAATAAGCAAGCTTTTGTTTCCTGTTTTTAAGCTTTCCTGGTCCCAGGTGAATTGCTTTTTTGAAGAATAGGCTCATGGACCAGAGACGCAAACTTCTGAGAATGTGAGAAAATCTAGGGTTCAGGGAAGAAGCAGTTGACCAACTATGGGAAGTAGAAAGGTGACTCTTTTTTTTTTCAAGGGTAATAGAAAAAATTAACATCTATTAGAGTAAGATATTTATTTCTACTTCAATTTATGTTTAAAATCACCACTTTATTTCTAGGAAACAGTCCACTATATTCTCTAAGATGGACATTACATAAGTATCGAAATTCACTGTACTCAAGGGTTCTCTACTCTTAGTTCTGATAATAATTAATGGCTCAGGTGCTTTCTGAAACAGGTTTACTAACTTTTGTATTATTTTACAAGGGAAGATTCTTTTCTCAGAAATTGCACTGTCTTTTTGTTAGTTAACATTGATTTTGTTGTTGTTGAGACACAGTCTCACTCTGTCACCCAGGCTGGAAAACACTGGCATGATCTCGACTCACTGCAATCTCTGCCTCCTGGATTCAAGCAATTCTTGTACCTCAGCCTCCCAAGTAGCTGGGAATACAGGTATGTGCCACCACACCTGGTTAACTTTTTGTATTTTTAGTAGAGATGGGGTTTCACTGTGTTGACCAGGCTGGTTTTGAACTCCTTAACTCAAGTGATCCGCCCACCTCGGCCTCCCAAAGTGCTGGGATTATAGACATAAGCCACCGCACCTGGCCTGTTAGTTAACATTTTAATAAGGTATCTAGAGACAGTAGTCTTCTCAGGATCTCCATCCACAATATAATTGCCCCAGTTTTCTGCCTTAGATAAGTATTCAAAAACATATGAACGTGAATTAAACATGTTCAGATTTGTAGAAATCTCTTACATAGTTGATTTGGTACAGATTTAAAGTTCTTACTAAAATCACTTATGAGAAAAATGATCCTTCCAACATGTATATTTCCTAGAGTATGTGAGAGCCTATGGTCAAAAATAAAATATTTACTTGAAAAGCTATACATTAGTATTAATCATCTACCTCTTGGGCGAAGCATGTCATTCAGGAAGAATTTAATGAGGGCTATTCTGGGGTGTTGAGAAATGCTCTTTCACAAGTATTTACACAATAACTGTCTTTTGGGCTATCCTCTTAATTTTTCCTCTAATGTTTTCTTATTTCCAAATAATGACTAATTATTGCCCTTCATTACCAATTGTGAAACTGGATTAATTTAATCAAACAGCCATCTGAATCCATTTTTACAAATAACTATCTTAATTATTTCAAGAAAGAAGTTCTAATTTCTCTTTTATTTCTCAATTATCTAAACTACATCAGTAAAGGCTGGCCTTTGCTAGAAATAATAGATTCAAATATACAGTTAAGAAATTTTTCTCAAAAAAGGCTCTTTTTCAGATTTGAGGCAGCTTCTAGTTGAAAGCCAAAAACCGTACCAGTAAAACCAAAGTAATATGGCATTACTGTTCTTCCCAAGTGGATCTAATTTATAAATATATATGGTTTTCCTCATAGCTCTCAAACATTTTAGACAAAATTCATACCATAAATTTTCACCAAAAATAAAAGAAGGCACATGTTGGCTTATTATATTTCCTCAAACTATGAAGTATGTGTTTTACATGTTGTACTCTGTTCTTAGCTTGACTAAAATATTTAAATTGAGCATAGTATCTGAACTCATATAACTTTATCAACTCAAGTATCATAAATATGTTTTCAAACACAATATTTTTAATGAAGAAATTTTAACATCAAGAATGCCAAAATGTTACCTATTCACACCATACTTTTTCCATGTTTCCACTCCACCCCAAAGTGCATTCAAGAAGTACACATTTTGAGAATTGCACAGTGCTAAGTGTTTAGAGGTTTTCAGTAATTCTAGGAAAGCATGTCCCTAACTTCACTGGTGCACAGTTTAAATTGTCACCTTATGTATTAATTTAGTGTGTTCATTCACACAAAGAGATACATGATGCGATGTGGAACCTGGAAATTATAAGTTCCTCATTGACGTACATAAAATCTCAAACAATATTGAATGAACAAAGAGAAATTCAGTCACTTGATAACTGACATTCAAAAGCTTCCTATGAGGTTGTAATTATATCATTTTTATTTAAAAGATATTCTTCCAGCAATAATCTCCAGTATTCTTTAACCCTACTTCACCCTTTCGAATAAGCAAAGGCTACAAAGAAATATAAAGAACCTATTTATTGCTAAATATTACTTGGGAACAGTCTATTTAGCAAAAAAAATACATTATATTTGTGCTTTGTATCCAAGACTACTTACTTGAATCCTCTTTGCATGGAAAAGTGAACAGCACTTGCTATCTTTTAGTTTATCACTGTAGAATAAATAATAGGAGTTTATCATTACCTGATGTTGTTAGCCTTTATCTACTCTCCCTTCAGTTATAGCTATCATCAGCAGAAGAGTGGGTGGTGGAGAGAAGGGGAATCAGATTTCCAATGACATTTATGCTCTGAGAAGAAAAACATTAATACAAACAGCCCTTAACTATAGTGTATATTCAGAAAACTCTTTAATGTCTTTATTTTCTGGAGGGCTTTCTCCCTGCCTTCAAGAGGACGATGAGGGACCATTTTCTATGTGATATGGCATTATGAAGCAGAGAGAGAGAGAGAGAGAGAGAGAGAGAGAGAGAGAGAGAGAGAAACTTTGGGTATTCCTATCTACTCTTGGTGTTCCTAAGAAATAAACAGCTTTAAATATATCCCAATTTAATAGCCAAATCCTTCTGGCACTAAAAAGATAAAAAGTAAGAAAGCACCTACCACTTTAATCAACTCAGTATTAAGAATTGGCAAGATTACAAAACCACTCAGCTTTATTTATAGGGCCTGAAGTACATAAACGTGAAAATATAATGATAATTCCATCTTTCACTCTTAAATCATACATTTCATATAGAGGCATTCAGATTGGCCTTTATTAAATACAGCTTTTAAAAAAGTTTCAATAGAAAATGGCTTCCAAGAAGAGAACTATCCTATAATTTCACTGTGATGTTGAAGATTCTACATCACACTGGTCATATGGAGGAATAATAAAAATAGAAAATATTTTTTCTGAATCTATGCCCATAATATTGTTATAGCATTCATTTTTGTTGTATTGATTTACAGTAGGCTATTAAGGTTTTTGGAGTGAGTTTTCATTTATGATACTGGAATCTTATGGAGCAGAAAAGTAGATATTACAATCAAGTAGATACCAGAATTTAGGGACCTAGGAGATAGTTGGAAAATCTACAGTTCATAGAGGACAAACAGGAAAAAGAAAGACTAGTAGTAATCAAACAGGGAAAAAAATATTATTAGGAATAGCCATAAGGAATACAATCAAAGGGGATAATATTTGAAAAAAGTTACCAAAAGCAAGTCAAAGTAGTCAGGAACCAGGAATCTAGAATAAATAGATACAAGACATTACAAGATGTATGTGATTGATCTGAAACCATAGGAGAGTTCTAATGACCCAGAGTCATTTTCCATGCTTTCTCTTCCTATACCATGACTCTGCCAGTTTCAACATCTTGGATGACATTTCCATTCTAGCCAGCCAGATGAGGAAAAGAACACGGAAGATTATGCATAGTGGGTTAAAATGGTGCACATTACTTTCATCCACATTCCATTGCTCAGAATATACTGTCACATGGTCCCATCTGACTAGAAGGAACTCTGGGAACTGTCTAATTCTAAGCCCACATTGGAGAGGATATAGGTCTTGGGTTAAACACAAAACAGCTTCTTCTACAGGGCTGTATTAAGAACAGCTAAGCCAGTCACATCTTTCCTCTACTCATTACCAAACAGACTGAATGTTTTACTCATGGATATAATCTAATAAATGGCCTCTAAAAATAAACCATTTTCCTGAAAAGGAATAATGCCCTGATGACATAAGAGCACATGGAGGTAAATCTTCCACAAGAGATTTTGATGGGAAGGACGAAAAGGAAAACCTGCTCTCCCCAAAGAGAAATACTCTGAATGGAGTTGAGCTTATCTTATTTTATCAGCAGACAAGAAAAAAAAAATAAAGGAGTAAACAGCTTTTCCTATTGACATATTCTAAGCACTTATATGACTGTAGGAAAACTCTTACCAATTCAGAGGAATGGGAAAAAGAAAGGAAGGGAAGGGAAGCGGAGGGGAGGGGAGGGGAGGGGAGGCAAGCGGAGGGGAAGAAGGAAGCAAGCAAGCAAGGAAGGAAGGAAGGAAGAATGGAAGGAAGGAAAGAATTAGAGAAGGATGCCTGAATCTCTCAAATAGCTTAGGATATTTTCTTCCTTGTGAGCATAGGTTGAAATTAAAATTTGAAGATGAAAATGCCTAAAACTCAATTTTCAAACTTCTTTGCATCTAAGATGTAAACACATGATACAGGCAAATAATAATTAGACTCTCCCATCCTGAACTTTGTATTGGAAACCAGTAATACTAAAACTTGGCTAAGATAATGCTCTAGGGAAGAAGTGGTGGTTGCAACATGATCAAGGTTTCTGGCAGCATGGCAATAGTGAAAACAGTGGCATCTAGCACCCTGTGACACAGGAAAGGTAGACCAGTTCTTAGATAACCAGTCACCATGAGTTATTTTATGTTTTCCCTGAATATGATGTCTCTGAAATTAATTCTCCTTCTATTTTAGTGCTTACATGAGCCATCTGATACCTTTTTAATAAATTTCTTTTTAGCATTTTTCAGCTAGAGTCCATTCCTGTCTTGTAGTTCAGAGCATTAATGCATAATTTTTTTGCAGAGGTGGTTGCAAGTACAAACACTTAGATATCATTTGGGGTGGTGGGATACAATATGTGGTTGGTAAATGGAAATGTAAGATTGGTTATCTAGCCAAATTGGGAGAGAAGACAATGAAATTCACTAGTATTAATGGAGGAGACTGGTAACAAGTGGCATGTAGTGATAACGTTTTTATTAAATTATCATCTATGCAAACCTCTGGAGGGAACAAGGCTCACTATTATAGAATATCTTATATAGCCTAAAAAATTCATGGCTGTGAAATAGCGTGGTTTCTCACAGTACTCAATAGCATGAAATATAACATTAGAGTGACAGTCTCAAAGTTTTAAATCATAATCTTAAAGCACAAACTGAAATGTAGGACTTTCCATGCTTGAAAATAATCTCTTCTCTGCTGTAGCTAAAAGGTTGAAGCTGAATGTATAAAAATCAAATACAAAATTTTGTCAAATAGATTGCTAAATTAAAAATCATTTCAAGTCAAAGCCTTAACTAATTTCTTGTATGAAAGTAAGAACATTGGTCAATAAAAATCAGAATTCTAAAAATTACAATGGAGATATATTGGAGTATGCAGAAGACTCAGAGTAGCCTTCCATACTCACCCTCACTATATTTCCTTTGCCAGAGGAAGCAGCCCCTCCTCTATGTCTATAGAGGCCCTTTTTGTCTTACTCAAAAAGAACCTTTGTCCAGGAGAGTTGTTTTGCAAGAGGATGTCAATTCTGTTCATACCTACTTTCACTATCCCTTAATATTTCTAAATTTCTAACTATGGTCAGATCCCAGTATACCTACTAGCCAACTACAAAGTCAAACCTAGAAGAAAAAGGCTTATAAAAATAATTATAAAATTTTGCTAATTTATGTCAATAATATAATGAATTTTGGGATAATTAAGGATAAATTAACTTTAGACTGGGCTAAAATTATAATATTTTACACATAAATATATAAGCATATATAAATATAAACATATATTCATATCTATAGATAAACATATAAATTATCAATATAAAATATTGATCTTGTTGTGTTAGCTAGAGTCTCTGGGAGTGTTTATGAATGTTTGCTTAGCTGGTTGACTGAAATAGGGACTCATTGGTGGTCCACACTAAATGAAGCTGAAATGGCAGAAATTTCTTCATATAATATAGAGAAGGCAATCTAAACACACAGACAATAGAAATTTTGGAGTTTATTTTTCATGTGTGCTTCTCTTATGCATCCCTTAAGGGACACTTAACCAAGTCCCCCAAGGGCCCATTAAGAGTTTGAGAAAGCCATTAGTTGAGGGAGTGCTAATGTCCCTGTGCCTGCTTGCATGGGTGAATTCTGAGTGTCAGTGAAGGAAGATACAATAGAAACAGGTCCCATGATTTCAATGGTCTACCAGATTCCAAGTTTGGCAGAGATTTATTAGTGGTACTTAACTGCTTGAAACAAAATGGGCACAATTTCTATAGAAGGCATCAAGGTAGCAGGCAATCAGAATAGTCTGAAACTCCAGAATCCGAGCTTGTAGGTAATTGATTATGGAGTATTAAGTTCTAAATGAGATAAACAACACATTAACAACCTACCTGATATGTACAAATGAATAAGCTCTAGTTCTAGGACATAGACACATGACTTAAGCAGCTACTACAACAAAAGATCATAATCTCGATTCCAATTTCCATACGTGAGTGAAGTCATACTTTCTCCCAAAATACCTACTGCCATTTACAAGAATAACTATACTTGTAAAGGTAAGTACTGAAATATTTAGAGACTACTAAGCACTGGCTCTGAGACAGCAATAATTCCTAGAGATCCAGAACACAAACAAGCTCCACGGATGAGAAGGAAACTCATGGGGATCAGTTACAAAATTGTCCCTTTTAAAATTTGACTAGGCATGGTGGGATTCCAAATCCATACCATGGTTATTTCCCCAGATCATAGTGTCTATTTGGAACATATATTCCCCAACAACTAGAATAACCCCCACAGTGGATTCTTGATCCACAAATAAAGTAATATGACACATGAAAGAAAGATATGACATTAACTAATTAGTAGAACTCCTCAGAGGTGTGTCTGCCTACCAATATGGTAAATCACAGAAAGTACTACATCACAAAGAAAATCACTAAGCATAGGGCCATCACCAAAGACAAATGATACGAGGTAGGTCATTCTTGATGACATTCACATTTAACTGTCTAGGTTGATAAGTATAGAATAGAGAAGGGGCTTAGAGAGTAGTGGTGCATTACATGAAGTACATTCAGATTATGATTCCAGTCTGCTATTTTAGATATGGTTCCATCAACTATTCCAGATATGATATCTTTTGATATGGTAAATGGCACTCTCTCTCCATCCAAATAAGCAGACAAATCCAGAGGCAATTTGCTTTTCCCTGGTAAGACTGCAAGGACATCTAACCAACTTATTTCAGAATTATCAGCTCTCCCTCCTCTGCCACGATTTAAGCTGTAGATGCTATGTTGTTCTCATGATTCCATCAGATATCATACAGGTTCGCTACATTAGTAACATCACAGTTTAGAACCTTAAGATTGCTTAGATGCCTTGGTAAGACCTATGAAGGCTAGATGGTAGGAAACCATATGGTCTCCCATCTTAGTAACATTTCTGGAATTCTGGAAGTTTCAACATGTTAGTACTTTACAGAAAAGTAAACCAGAAGTCACTGCATGTTGAACGCTAACCAATGAGATGGGAGACACTGTCTTCTTTAGGTTTTGGAGGTCAAAAATACCACATTTGGAAGTGCTGTGCTGCTATTACCCTGTTACCAGGTGATCTCCAAGGCTGTCAGCTTAAGAGCATCTCAAAAGGAGATAAAATAATCTGTCTAGTGCAGATTGCAGTGAAAACATTTGATGCTTATGCACCAGAAGTTACAATGTTGCTTGAACTCTTGGTAGGCAAAAAGGATGCTATATGTATACTGTGGTAAACCCTGATAGGAAAATCGCAGCAGAGAATCTCAAGTTTCCAGAGCAGTGGCTAGCAAACTAAAACCTCTACAGGCCAAATCTGCTCTACTACTTGTTTTTACAAATAAAGTTTTATGGAAATACAGCAATATTCATTTGCATACTACACATTGCTGCTTTTGTGCTACAGCAGCAGAGTTGAGTAGTTATGACAGAGACCACAAAGCCAATATATTTATAATTTGTCTCTTTACAGAAAAAGTTTGCCAATCCCTTTTTAGAGCAAAGCTGTGCACTTTTCATCATATAAATATTTTCCTTTTGAAAAATAGCTCTTGGCTTATAAGGAGTTTGTGGTAGATAGTGAATCTTTACTATTGGATGCTGGATGACCATGCAATTATGCTGCCCATAATAAAACTGATATATCTGACCCACCTGGCTATAAAGTCAAGCATGCCTAACAGAATCCTACCATTAAGTAGGACCCATTCCAAGGAGATCCTGAAGGCACACACAAGCTGCATAAGCAGGTAGCTCACACTCCCAGTATGCCTATGACCACTGCACTGCCATCCTCCCTCAAACCACGCTTGTGGATTCATGGGGCACTGATGTGAATCAGTCTGCTGAGAGAAAATGATTTGAACATAATTTACCGATTTTTCTGCCAGAAGTAGACTGCTGTGGCATTAAGTCCTATTTAGAGTGGCTCTAAAGGACGGTGGAGAAGGTTTAAGCTTAAAATGAACATAATTTCAAGTGGTACATCTCTACTTTGCCTGGAGAAAGACTATGCCTCTGGTTAGAATCTGTATTATTTCAGAGGCAATAGCTAATGACTTGTCAAAAGATTAGATGCTGAAAATTAATAATATTGGGAGATTGATGAAAAGAAGAATTGAGGAAGAAATATGTGAATGAATCTTTTGGAATCAGCATAAATCATGTGGATATTTTTACACCATACAAATACTAAAAATCTCTCACTACAAAAGGAAGTTCTTAACAATTACATGAAAATGTGGCACATATACACCATGGAATACTATGCAGCCATAAAAAAATGATGAGTTCATGTCCTTTGTAGGGACATGGATGAAGCTGGAAACCATCATTCTCAGTAAACTACCGCAAGGACAAAAAACCAAACACCGCATGTTCTCACTCATAGTTGGGAGTTGAACAATGAGAACACATGGACACAAGAAGGGGAACATCACACACCAGGGACTGTTGTGGGGTGGGGGGAGGGGGGAGGGATAGCATTAGAAGATATACGTAATGCTAAATGACGAGTTAATGGGTGCAGCACACCAACATGGCACATGTGTACATATGTAACAAACCTGCACGTTGTGCACATGTACCCTAAAACTTAAAGTATAATAATAATAAAATTTTAAAAAAAAAGAAAATAATAACCTCTCAGTCAGCCTTCTTTCCCAGCTATTCCAGCTCACTACCTTGAGATTATAAATAAAGCAGTTATGGTGAGAGTTGAAAAGCCATGCGTAGGTCCAATGACATAGATAACGCCACACAATAGAGATGACCAATTCCACTGATGAATGCCCAAACCTGAATAGCAGAGACCAAGAAAGAGGGTGATATGGAATACATTTTTTGGAAAAAAAAAAAAAAAAAGATGAATGGGGAAACAGTAAAACATGGTAAGTGTAAAATATAATAGCGGAAATAAAATTCCAGTTGATTAAAATATAGTTCATGGGAGATTAAGAAGACTAAAGTTCTCAGCTGGAGAGATAATATAGATAAAGATTAATTCTAAATGTTGATGAAAACATGTAAATTTAAATATTTTGTTAAATTTAAAAATAGGAGCTCTGACACTGCTAATGATAGAGAAGGTAATCCAGACCAACCAACACACCAAGAACCACTAAAAAGGCGTGAACAACCACAAAAGCTAAAGTTATTGGAGGGCTTACAAGGCAGGACCAAAATCCAGGAGAAAGAGAAAAGAGACAGAGCGGCCAGCATTTTGGCTACTTTTCCCCTGGAGGCTCTTGCTGAATACGGGACAGGTGACTGTGAAGTGGAGACAATGAGATGTTAGCAGAACCTTGACAGACTCCTGGGCTGGAGTTCAAGAACCCCTAAAACGGAAGTGCCAATGTAACCCTAAACTTTGGGGTGGAAATCCAAAGGGCTACATCCTTAGGAAAAGAGGAAAAACTGAGAGTACACTGTACTTCTCAGGGACAGAAGATCAACTTTGAGTCATCTCAACTATCTAAATAGATGAAAGAGAAATCAAAACATTTCAGTCATTTAAAAATGAGAGAATAGATAAAGCATAGAGAAAACAATGAAGATAAGAAACACAATAAATCTAAAATATTGACTGATAAAACAACAACAGTAGACTGGGTGTGGTGGTGCATGGCTGTAATCCCAGCACTTTGGGAGGCCAAGGCAGGTGGATTACCTGAGGGCCAGAGTTCAAGACCAGCCTGACCAACATGGTGAAACTCCCTCTCTACTAAAAAATACCAAAAAATTAGCCAGATGTGGTGGCACCAGCTACTTGGGAGGCTGAGGTGGGAGAATCCCTTGAACCCAGGAGGCAGAGGGTGCAGTGAGCTGAGATCACACCACTGCACTCCAGCCTCAGCAACAGAGTGAGACTTCCTCTCAATAATAATAATAATAGTAATAATAATAATACTATCTTGTGTGTTTGTAAATATAGTCATGTGTCACTTAACAACATGGATACGTTCTCAGAACGTATCTGCATAATTGCACAATTAGGTGATTTGTCATTGTGTGAACATCATAAAATGTGCCTACACAAACATAGATGGTGTAGCCTACTACACACCTAGGCTATGTAAAATAGCCTATTGCTCCTAGGCCACAAACCTGTAGAGCACGTTATACTATACTGAATACTCTAGACAATTGTAACGCAGTGGTAAGTATTTTTGTATCTACACATAACTAAACGTAGAAAAGGTATAGTTGAAATACAGTATAATGTAATCTTAAGGGACCACTGTCATATGTGTGGTCTGTTGATGACTGACACATCATTATGCAGTATGACTACATAAGGAGAGTTAATAAACCTAACAACAGTAGAATATAACAAACAATAACAGAGTGTAAGATTGAAGGAAAAGGTAGTAATTGGCTTTGAAGTGTTCTAAGATACTGATATTTCTGGGACAATGAGTCTGAGAAACATTTTATACAGCTTTTCAGACAGATTTATGGGGTTAAGCAACCTGTACTCCACTGTGGTGGCCAACTCAGTAGCGTAACCTTGTTTTTTCACAATTTGCTCCCATACTTCCTCACTCCCGCTTCCCATGATTATATTTCCTATTAAAGTATTAGCACACTTCTGGTCAGGCTTTGCTTTCTAGGGAACCTAGGCTAAAACAATATTTATAGATTAGAATAGTCAGTATTATAAATATATCAGTTATCCCCAAAACTTATCTATAATGCAATCTCAGTCATATCTCAGCATGTTTTTGTGGAAATTGATCATTGAAATCTAAAATTTACATTGAAATGAAGAGAACCCAAAATAGGCAGACAAGCCTAAGGAAGAAAAGCAAACAGGAATGACCTACTCTACCAGATATCAAGACTTATTTCTAAAGTTACACTAATATTGGTATTGGTATTGGTGCAATAATAGACACAGAGACAAGCATAACAGAATCGTGTCTTTAAATAGTTCTATGTTTAAAGATAACTGATTTCCAAAAAGGGTGCCATGACAGAGACAGAACAATTGGAGAATAATTTTTTTCAAATAAACTGTTCTATGCCAATTAAATATCTTTATTGAAATGTGTGACACTTGATACCTATTTCAACTATACATCAAAATATTATTCCTGAAACATTGTAATTGAGATGTAAAACATAAAACAGTGGAGCTTCTAGAAGAAACAGAAGAGAATATCTTTATAACTTTTAGGTAGAGAAAGATTTCTTAAATAGCATACAAAAGTATTATTCAAAAAGAAAGATTGTGCATTTTATTATATTAAAATAAAAAGGAAGCTTTTGTTCATTAAAAGATAGCATCAAGAGAGTGAAAATGCAAGCTGGGTGCAGTGGCTCATGCCTGTAATCCCAGCACTTTGGGAGGCCAAGGTTGGTGGATCACTTGAGGTCAGACGTTTGAGACCAGCCTGGCCAACATGGTGAAACTCCATCTCTACTAAAAATACAAAAATTAGCCAGTCGTGGTGGTGTGTGCCTGTAATGCCAGCTCCTCGGGTGGCTGAGGCACAAGAATCACTTGAACCTTGGAGTCAGATGTTACAATGAGTTGAGATTATGCCACTACACTCCAGCCTGGGCGACAGAGAGAGACTCTGTCTCAAAAAAAAAAAAAGAAAGAAAAAAGAAAACGCTAGCCACAAAGCAAGAGAAAAGACTGCAATATAAGTGTATTAGTTTGCTATTGCTTCTTCAACGTATTATTACAAGCTTAGGACTTAAAACACCTATTTTATATTACAATTCTGGACATCAAAAGTCCAAAATGAACCTTATAAAGCTGAACTCAACATATTGGCAGAACCTTGTTTCTTCTGGAAGCTCTAGGGGAGAATCTGTTTCTTACCTTTTCCAGCATCTAGAGGTTGCCTATGTCCCTTGGGTGTTGGCCCCACATCACTCTGATGTCTGCTTCTGTCTTCACCTCTCTGTCTCTGACTCTGACCCTCTACCTCTGTTACACTGGGCTCACCCTCATAATCCAGAATAATCTCCCCATCTCAAAATCCTTACCTTAATGGTATCTGCAGAGTTCCTTATGCCATGCAAATTAACATATTCATAGGTTCCAGAAATTAGGATATGGACATATTTGGGAGAGAAGACATTATTCAGCTGTACAACAACAAACAATAGAAAAAGGACAAACATCCAGAATATATAAAGAACTCCTACAAATGAATATGCCATATTTCTAGGCAAAACTGTCAATTAATTCCAAATTAACTTATAAATTCAATACAGTTCTTGTTAAACACACATACACGCGCGCGCGCGCACACACACACACACACAAACACACACACATGATTCTTTAGTTAGCTTGAAAATGAAATAAACAATAATAGCCAAATGATTTTGGAAAAGGAACAATGTGTGTTTGTTGCCCTAATAATCATTAAAGCAGTGTAATACAAACCCCCAAAATAGAGAAATGGATAAAACCAAATGGAGTCCAGAAATAAACTCACATAGACATGGGAATTAAATATGTAGTGAAGATAGCATTTCAAATTAGTGGGGAAGACAGGCACATGATTAATATATTTTGATTACTGAGTATCTTTTAGAATGAAAATAATTACATTATACACAAAAGTAAATTCAAGATGGCTTAAAAAGATAAATGCTTCTTAAAACTATAACGTGTTGGATTATAATAAATATATCAATTATTGAGTGCCAAACAATTTATTCGTAGGACTTCAGTTAATCCATAAAACAACCCTATGAAATGGGACTCTTCAGATCTGCATTTTAAGATGAGAAGACTGAGGCACATACAACTGAGGAATCTTGCTTGAGGTCACAGAGCTAGAAAAGGATGTAGCTAGGATTTGATCTCAGACATCGTAACACTGAAGCCCAACCTCTTAACTGTTAGTCCACCAACATTAAGGTGAGGAATGACTTCATAGGAAATAAACAACTCTCAAAGCTTTTAAAGGAAATAATGCTAGATATGATTAAATACATATTAATAGTTTTTTGCATTTCAAAAAATGTTGTAAACAAAATTAATTAAAAAGCAACACACTAGAAGAAAGTGTTTGCAAACACTTTCTTCAATAAAAGTTTAAGAAACAGAATATTTGCAAAGACCCTAGTCACTGCAAAAAGAATTTGGGAAAAATAAATAAATAAAAAATATAAGTAGACAATTCAGGGAAGCAGAAGCACAAACATTGTATATAAAAGGATGATAAACTTCACTGGTTCAGCATCAGACAGTCAAGAAAATGCAAATTAAAACGTTGATTTTGTTGTTGTTACCCATATTGAATTAAATAAACTTATTATAGAAAATGATGATATCCAGTGTCATTGAGGGTGTGGAGAAACACATCCACTTTTGGGAATGTAATTTAATACCAGTTTTTAGAGTATAATTTAAAAGTACCTACTAGAATGTAAAATATGTATGCATACCCTTTGATTTAAGAATTCTATTTCTAGTTATCCATTTTACCAAAAATACCCCTCAGTGCATCTAAAATATACAACAAAGATGTTTATTACATTTTAGTTAGAAGTAACCTATTATCAGAATAAAATAGTTAAATTATTATGAAATTGAAGTACGATGAAATCCTCTGCAAAAGTTAAAAATGAGATAATCCATAGTTATTGACATAGAAATGTCTCTAAGACACGTATTTCTAAGTCATAAAAGAATTTGAAGAATAATATATGTTATAAGCCTATTTATAAGTTTTTAAAACTACATGATGTCCATATACTACATAAAAATACATAAAATGCTTAGAAATGAGTTAAGAAAGATACACAGCAAATATTTAATAGTTATTACCTCTGGAGAGGAGAGTTAGATTGACAAAAGATGATGATTGATTGAAGGGTATCTTTTTATACCTTTGAGTAATTAACAACAACAACAAAAACATGTTTTCAGGTATTACTTAAATTTTTATTTTTAAGTTTATTTTTTGAATTGACAAATAAAAATTGTA
This sequence comes from Nomascus leucogenys, assembly GCF_006542625.1. Lineage (NCBI taxonomy): Eukaryota > Metazoa > Chordata > Mammalia > Primates > Hylobatidae > Nomascus > Nomascus leucogenys. The sequence goes on from NC_044402.1 coordinate 99,329,055, forward strand.
TATATTTGGCTGGGTGTGGTGGCTCATGCCTGTAATCCCAGCACTTTGGGAGGCCAAGGCGGGTGGATCACGAGGTCAGGAGTTGGAGACCAGCTTGGCCAATATGTTGAAACGCCATCTCTACCAAAATTATAAGAATTAGCCAGCCATGGTGGTATGCGCCTGTAGTCCCAGCTACTCGGGAGGCTGAGGTGGAAGAATCGCTTGAATCCGGGAGGTGGAGATTGCAGTGAGCTGAGAAACGCGCCACTGCACTCCATCCTGGGTGACAGAGTGAGACTCGGTCTCAAAAAAAAAAAAAAAAATAGTGTATATATTTATGATGCATAACATGTTTTGAAATATGAATACATTGTGGAATGGCTAAATCAAGCTATTAACTTATACATAACTTCACACACTCTTCGTGGGGAGAACACTTAAAATCTACTCACAGCAATTTTCAAGAAGATAATACATTGCTTAACTATGTCATCATGTTGTAGAATAGATCTCTTAAATGTATTCCCCTTGTGCAACTGAAATTTTGTGTCCTTTGACCAACACTTCCCCAACTCCTACCTTACCACCCCATCCCCAGCCCTTGGTAACCACTATTCAACTCTCTATTTTTATGAAATCAACTTTTTTAGATTCCACATATGAGTGAGATCATGCAATATTTGCCTTTCTGTGCCTGGCTTATTTCACTTATAATAACGTCCTTCAGGTTCATCCACGTTGTCATCACATTGTCAGGATTTTCTTCTTTTTTAAGGCTGAATCGTATTCTGTTGCGTATATACCATATTTAAATATTTATATATCATATTTTCTTTATCCATTTATCCATTGATGGACACTGATTGATTCCATACCTTTGCTATTTTGAATAACGCTGCAATGAACATGGGAGAGCAGATATTGCTAACATACTGAAATTATTTTCTTTGAATATATATACTCAGTTTTGGAATTCCTGGATCATATGGTAGTTATATTTGTCATTTTTTGAGGAACCTCCATACATTCTTTATAATGACTCTACTAATTTACATTCCTACCAGCAGCACTCAAAGGATCCATTTTCTCTGTATCCTTTCCAACATTTGGTATCTTTTGTCTTTTTGATAATAGTCACTTCAAAAGGTGTGAGGTGATATCTCATTGTAGCTTTAATTTGCATTTCTCAGATGATTAGTGATCATTTTTTCATATACCTGTTGGACATTTGTACACCTTCTTTTAAGAAATGTCTATCCAGCTCCTTTCTCCATTTTTTAAAATTAGGTTATTTGTTTTCTAACTATTGTATTGTTTGTATTCTTTATATATTTTTGATATTAACCTCTTATCAGATGTATAATTTACAAGTATTTCCTTTTATTCTATAGGTTTCTCTTCACTCTATTGACGTTTCCTTGGCTGTGCAGTAGCTTTTTAGCTTGATCTAATCCTGTTGTCTATTTTTGCTTTTGTGCCTGTGCTTTTGGGTTCATATCCAAAAAAAAGATTGCCCAGACCAATGTCTTGGAGCTTTTCCCCATGTTTTCTATTAGTAGTTTTACAGTCTCAAGATCTACATTTAATTTTCTACGCCATTTTGAGTTGAATTTTAGTTATGATGTAAAGTAAGGATTTAACTTCACTTTTCTGCATGTGGAGATCCGGTTGTCCCAACACCACTAATGAAGAAAGTGTCCTTTGCTTATTGTGTGTTTTTGGCATGTTTGTTGAAAATCAATTGACCATAAATGCATGGGCTTGTTTCTGGGCCCTCTATTCTGTTCTGTTGATCTATGTACCTGTTTTTATGTCAGTACCATTTTATTTTTATTACTATAGCTTTGAAGCATATTTTTAAGTTTTATAATATGATTCCCCTGGCTTTGCTCTTTTGTTAAAGATTGTGTTAGCTATTCAGGGTCTTTGCGGCTCCTTTTGAATTTTAGGGTTCTTTTTTTCTGTTTCGGTGAAAATATCATTAAAATTTTAATAGGGATTGCATTGAATCTGTGGTATGGACATTTTAATAATATTAATTCTTCCAATCCATGAACATAGGATATCTTTTTTCATCAATCTTTTATAGTTTTCAGTGCACAGGTCTTTCTTTTTTTGGTTAAATTTATTTCCATTTCATTTTATTTGATTTTTGTAGCTATTGTAATGAGATTTCCTTGCTTTCTTCTTCAGTTAGTTCATTGTCAATATATAGAAATGCTACTGATTTTTTTATGTTGATTTTATATCCTGTAACTTTACTGAATTTATTAGTTCCAATTTTTTTTTGTAGAGTCTTTAAGATTTTCTATGTATAAGATTATGCCATCTGCAAATAGGGACAATTTAAATCATTTTTTCCAACTTGGATGCCTTTTATTTTTTTCTCTTGCCTAATTCCTCTGGCTAGAACTTCCATACTGAAATAAAATGGTGACAGTAGACATCCATGTCTTGTTCTAGATCTTACAGAAAAAGCTTCCAATTTTTCATCGAGTATGATGTTAGCTGTGGGTTTGTCATATTTGACCTTTATTTCATTGAAGTACATTTCTTCTATACCTAATTTGTTGAGTTTTTATCTTGAATAAATTTTATCAAATGCTTTTTCTGGATCTATTGAGATAATTATATGGTTTTTGCTCTTTATTCTGTTAATGTGTTGTATCACATTTATAGATTTGTGTATGTTGAACCATTCTTGCATCCCTGGGATAAATAATACTTGATCATGCTGAATTATCTTTTTTTTTTTAAATTTTTTTTTTTTTTGAGACAGAGTCTAACGCTATTTCCTGGGCTGGAGTGCAATGGTGAGATCTTGGCACACTGCAACCTGTGCCTTCCAGGTTCAAGCGATTCTCCAGCCTTAGCTTCCTGAGTAGCTAGGATTACAGGTGCCCACCACCAGGCCTGGCTAATTTTTTGTATTTTTAGTAGAGACAGGATTTTACTATGTTGGTCAGGCTGGTCTCAAACTCCTGACCTTGTGATCCGCCTGCCTCAACCTCCCAAAGTGCTGAGATTAGAGGCGTGAGCCACCGCACTTGGCTATCTTGGTGTCTTGTTTGTTTATTATACTTTAAGTTCTGGGGTACATGTGCAGAATGTGCAGTTTTGTTACACAGGTATACATGTGCCATGGCAGTTTGCTGCACCCATCAACCGGTCACCTACATTAGATATTTCTCCTAGTGTTATCCCTTCCCTAGTCCCCAATCCTGCAACAGGCCCCAGTGTGTGATGTTCCCCTCCTTATGTCCATGTGTTCTCATTGTTCAACTCCCATTTATGAGTGAGAACATGCAGTGTTTGGTTTTCTGTTCTTGTGAGAGTTTGCTGAGAATGATGGTTTCCAGCTTCATCCATGTCCCTGCAAAGGACATGAACTCATTTTTTTTTATGGCTGCACAGTATTCCATGGTGTCACATTTTCTTTATCCAGTCTATTATTGGTGAACATTTGGTTTGGTTCCAAGTCTTTGCTACTGTGAACGGTGCCACAATAAACATCCGTGTGCATGTGTCTTTATAGTGGAAAGATTTATAATCCTTTAGGTATATATCCAGTAATGGAATTACTGGGTCAAATGGTATTTCTAGTTGTAGATCCTTGAGGAATCGCCACAGTCTTCCACAATGGTTGAATTAATTTACACTCACACCAACAGTGTAAAAGTGTCCTTATTTCTCCACATCCTCTCCAGCATCTGTTGTTTCTTGACTTTTTAATGATCGCCATTCTAACTGGTGTGAGATAGTATCTCATTTTGGTTTTGATTTGCATTTCTCTAATGACCAGTGATGATGAGCATTTTTTTCATATGTCTGTTGGCTGCATAAATGTCTTCTTTTGAGAAGTGTCTGCTCATATTCTTTGCCCATTTTCTGATGGGGTAGTTTTTTTCTTGTAAATTTGTTTAAGTTCTTTGTAGATTCTGGATATTAGCCCTTTGTCAGATGGAGAGATTGCAAAAATTTTCTCCCATTCTGTAGGTTGCCTGTTCACTCTGATGATAGTTTATTTTACTGTGCAGAAGCTCTTTAGTTTAATTAGATCCCATTTGTCAATTTTGGCTTTTGTTGCCATTGCTTTTGGTGTTTTAGACAGGAAGCCTTTGCCCATGCCTATATCCTGAATGGTATTGCCCAGGTTTTCTTCTAGGATTTTTATGGTCCTAGGTCTTACATTTAAGTCTCTGATCCATCTTGAGTTGATTTTTGTATAAGGTGTAAGGAGGGTGTCCAGTTTCAGTTTTCTGCATATGGCTAGCCAGTTTTCCCAACACCATTTATTAAATAGGGAATCCTTTCCCCATTTCTTGTTTTTGTCAGGTTTGTCAAAGATCAGATGGTCATAGATGTATGGTGTTATTTCTGAGGCCTCTGTTGTCTTCCATTGTTCCATATATCTGTTTTGGTACCAGTACCATGCTGTTTTGGTTACTGCAGCATTATAGTATAGTTTGAAGTCACGCATCATGATCCCTCCAGCTTTGTTCTTCTTGCCCAGAATTGTCTTGGCTATGCAGGCTCTTTTTTGGTTCAATATGAAGTTTAAAGTAGTTTTTTCCAATTCTGTGAAGAAAGTCAGTGGTAGCTTGATGGGGATAACATTGAATCTATAAATTACTTTAGGCAGTATGGCCATTTTCATGATATTGATTCTTCCTATCCATGAGCATGGAATGTTTTTCCACTTGTTTGTGTCCTCTCTTATTTCCTTGAGCAGAGATTTGTAGTTCTCTTTGAAGAGGTCCTTCACATCCCTTGTAAGTTGGATTCCTAGGTATTTTATTCTCTTTGTAGCAATTGTAAATGGTACTTCACCATGATTTGGCTCTCTGTCTGTTAATGGTGTATAGGAATGCTTGTGATTTTTGCACCTTAATTTTGTATCCTGAGACTTTGCTGAAGTTGCTTATCAGCTTAAGGAGATTTTGAGCTGAGACGATGGGGTTTACTAAGTATACAATCATGTCATCTGCAATCAGAGACAATTTGACTTCCTCTCTTCCTATTTGAATACACTTTATTTCTTTCTCTTGCCTCATTGCCCTGACCAGAACTTCTAATACTATGATGAATAGGAGTGGTGAGAGAGGCATCCTTGTCTTGTGCCAGTTTTCAAAGGGAACGCTTCCAGATTTTGCCCATTCAGTATGATATAGATATGATTGATAGTATAATATGATACAGAAAAAGTTTATAATTTTTCATCATTATGATTTTGGCTGTGGGTTTGTTATATTTGGCCTTTATTTCACTGAAGTACATTTCTTCTATACCTAATTTGTTGAGAGTTTTTATCGTGAAGCAATATTAAATTTTATCACATGCTTTTTCTGGATCTATTGAGATAATTATATGGTTTTTGCTCTTTATTCTGTTAATGTGTTGTATCACATTTATAGATTTTTGTATATTGAACCCTCCTTGCATCCCTGGAATAAATAATACTTGATCATGCTGAATTATCTTTTTAATGTGCTGTTGAATTCCATCTGTTAGTATTTTGTTGAGAATTTGTGCATTTATGTTCACCAGGCATATTGGCCTGTAGTTTTCTATTCTTCTAGTGTTTTTGTCTGGCTTAGGTAACAGAGTAATGCTGGTCTTGTAAAATGAATTTGGAAGTATTACCTGTTCTATTTTTCAGACATATTTGAGAAGAATTGGCATTCACTGTTCTTTCAGTGGTAAAATTTAATGATGAAGGCAATAGATTCTGGGCTTTTCTTTGATGGGAGACTTTTTATTACTGATTCAATCTCTTCACTCATTTTTGGTCTGCTCAGATTTTCTATTTCTACATGATTCAGTCTTGGTAAGTTGCATGTGTCTAGGAATATATATCTTCTATGTTATCCAAATGTTTTTATATAATTGCTCATATAATCTCTTATGATCCTTTTTATATCTGTGGCATGTATTGTAATGTTTTCTATTTAATTTCTGATGTTACTTATTTGTCTTACTTTGAATTCTTTGTCAGGCAGTTCACATACCTCCATTTATTTGGGGTCAGTTATTGAAAGATTACTGTATTCTTTTGATGATGTTATGACTTCTTGGTTTTTCACGTTTCTTGTTGCTTTTCATTGATATCTGCACCTTTGAATAAGTAGGGACTTATTTCAGTTTGCAGACTGGCATTTTCTAGGAAAATCCTTCATCAATTAGCTTGTCCAGAGATGCTAGGCAGGCTGTCTGGCATGGTCCAAGGGTAGACTTGCTGCTGGGATCCTTGGGCAGGCTAGCTGGTGCCTGGGTCAGCAGGTGATCAAGCCTGGTGCCTAAGTCCACAGAGTTGGACCTGAAGTCTGAATCCACTGGGATAGGCTTGTTGGTGGGGTCTGTGGGGATGGGCCTGGAGCTTGTATCCATGGAGACCAACCTGGAGCTTGGGTCTACAAGGGCTTACCTGGCACTGGGATGGGTCTAGAACCTGAGTCTCCATGGGTTGGCCAGGTGCTTGAATGAGCCTGGCACCTGGGTCCACTGGGAAGGATGTAGAGCCTGAGTTCATAGAGTTGACCTTGCACTGGGGTGGGTCTGGAGCCTGGGGCCGCTAAGATGGGCTTGGAACCTAAATTCATGGGGACTGGCCTGGAGCTTGGTGGTCTTGGAGACTCAGTCCACAGAGTTCAATCTGGAACCAAGGTCTACTGGAGTGGGCCTACACCCTGGGTCTTCTGAAACAGGCTTGTACCCTGGGTTCTGTAAAACATGGGACCACTAGGAGTGGCCTGGAGCTTGAGGCCGGCTTTGTACTGAGGCCAGCTTGAAGCTTGGGTTTGTTGGGGCTGATCTGGAGACTATAATCATGGAGGGTGACCTGGGATCTGAAGCCACTGGGGCTGGCCTGGAGCCTGTATCCACTAGTGCCAGCCTGGAGGCTGAGTGTACAGGTGCTGGCCAAGAGGCTAGGTCCATGAAGGTTGGCCTGGGGCCTCAGGGGCTGGCCTAGAATCTGGGTACACAGGGATGTCTTGGAGGTTGGATATATGGGGGCTGACCCAGAACTAGAATCTACTGGGACAGGCCTGGCCCCTGGGTCTGCAGGAGCCAGCCTGAAGGATGGGGCTGTGGTGACTAGCCTGGCAACAGGCAGGCCTGCAGCCTGTATCCATGGTGCCCACCTGGTGTCTGAGGCCTGAGTGCCCAACTGGCATGAGGACAGGCCTAAAGCCTGGTGCCACAGGAGCTGCCTTGGAACTGGGTGGGCCCGGATTCTGTGTCTACAGGTACCAGCCTAGAGGCTGGGTCTGTGGTTGTCAGCCTGATGACTAGGACTATTGGGGCTAGCCTGGTGCTGGGGCATGCCTGAAGCTTGAGCCAGGAGGGCAAGCCCAGTAATATGGGCAGTCTGGAGCCCAGGGTTGCTAAGGCCAGCCTGGCCATGGGACAGGCCTGGAGCCTGATTCTGTGGTGGCTGGCCTGGTGCAGGGTTAGGCCTGAAAGCCAGTGGAGACTGCCTGGCCGTGAGAACAATCCGGAGAAAGGGGCTGCTGTGGTCAGCTTGGCAGTGTGATGGCCCAGAGACCAAGTCCGTCACACAGGCCTGGAGTCTGCAGCTGCAGAATCCCTCCTGGCACCAGGGCAGGCCTGAAGGCTCAGCCCATGAGTACTGACATGAAGTCTGGGGCTGTGGGAACCTGCCTGCACTAGTATTACTTGAATAGATCCTGTGTTGCGGTTTGAAGCACAATCTGGTGCTCCTACCCTCACACAGAGGATATCTCTTTCCACGCTGTGCTGCCTGTGGTTGGGGGTAAAGGAATACAGTTGATGTAAAACTGTCCTTCCTACCTTCTTCAATGCATCTTTTCTTATTTCTGTGCCACACCCAGGTGCTGTAATCTCTCATCTAGTTTCCTTAGCTTTTGTGAAGATATTTTTGCATGAGGATAGTTGCTCAAATTGATGTTTCAGTTGGGGGAAGAGCACTGGAGAGTCCTATTTTATCATTTTACTTACGTCAGTCCTTGTATAAATTTTTAAAAGAAAAAAATACATTGTAAGTAAATACTGTGACTGGGAAAGAGCTTTCTATGGGTGGCATGAATTGCCCCAGCAAAACCCAAGACAGACACGGGCTGTCTCTTTTATTGGCTCCCAGCTAATGAGAATAACAGGTCCAGGCCACCGAAAACAGAAAGATTCTTCCACAGACCCTAAACCATTCCCAATTTAAGTTACAATATTATAACCCAAAGACGTCACTTGGAACTTAAGCGATTCTCTTTTAAGCTCTCACCATGGATTTAAAATAAAAGCACAACAATATGTTTTTGAGATATTTCTTTTCATTCCATTTTCCCCAAGAACTGTATATCATCTTCAGCATTTTCGTGTCCCTGCAGTGTAGCTGCTCTTGGGGAAGCACCTCTCTTCCCCGAGATGAACTAAATTTTAAGAGTTGCTTTCCATTTTAATCATAAACATGCCATGCAATACAGCTACTGCTAATTCAGAATTGATAACGAGCACTAGGATAGTTTCTAGATTAAAGAAGCCTAAAGAAACAACTAGAAAGGGGCAATGGAAGAAATATCTTATATAAATTCCCCTTTGATCTCTGCTGTGGACTGTATTTTGGAGTGAGGAAAGAAATGAGCTTCCAAGTGCATAATTGCCCTTTTAGACAATAAAAGGCTTTCCTGACATTAGTTCCATATGCTGAAGATGGCATCTTATTTTTCTTTTCTATAACTAGAAATCAGTAGTTAACACAGGCATTGAATTCCACATCTATTTCTAGAAACCACCTTTCTATGGCTATTTTTTAAACACAAAAATAACAGTTTGCAGCTTGCACAGCCTTAACCAGTAGGCTCTAGCCTCTATTGTTCTTGCTGTCTTCACTATATGCAGAAGTTCACTTTGCCCATTTAGAAAAACAACACTTAAATCTTTTGGTGCAAGAAAGCATATACCCGCAATATTAATGCCTTTGCCATTTCTCCAGATTCAAAATGGCTTTCCTATCACAGAGAAACTTCATTAACCCATACACTGATAAATCAGAATTTTTAGTAACTCAGATACTTTATATACTTCTCTGTTACAGATGCAGGTATGTTACCTGCATCAAATGAATTAAGAACCAATGGCATAAAGAACAGTAGCTGAATCTTATTTATAATTTTAAAGTTCTTTGCCACTGAGTTAACTCCATTTTCCAGATTGTAAAGGAAATATAAGTCTTCCATATGAACAATTAATGTGTTAAATAGATACAACTCAAGTTTTCTATACTATACAATCCGGATGAGAGAAAGGAGGAATGGGGTAGAGTGGGGAGTCTCATCGAAATCAAGAAACAATTATCTTTCCTCTGAGCCCATAGGTAACATCCTTATAATCCTACGAGCCCCCAAATTCCTGCTTTTCTTATTTGTAGAATTTCAGAGGCAGATAAGCTCACAGCTTGAAATGGGACTTGAATATTAGAGTATTCGTATCTTGCTTCTTCCTTGGGCAATTTGCTTAGCTTTTCTAAGCCTTAGCTACCTTATCTGTCAAACAGAGATAATAATAATTGCTTTGAAGATTGAAAGGAATTATACATGTAGCCTAAACATAGCACCTAGTATAAGTTATTTGAGTTTACCCACTCTGTTGTTCCCTTCCCTCGCTTAAGTTCTCCTTTACCTGTGTTCCCATCACTGGTTGCATTATCACTCTCTGGTGGTAGCTGCTGTTCCAAAGGCTTCACTAGGCTCCACATGGAACAGAGTAGTGGCAGCAGGGTCTCAAGCTGCTGCTACTATTTTGTTACTAAATCGATTCTGAATATAAATCCACTGCAAGATTTAGATCTAGGGGAAAGTGCAATACAGATTTCCTGGAAGTCTCAGAAAATTCCTTGTATTTCAATGATGCCAATTGGGTCAGTGTCTATATTTCTAACCAGCTGCTGTGGCCAAGGGATTAAAATTATTGATTGTCTTGGGCCTAAATTACATGTTCCATCCTTGGAGAAAATAGCAATGCTCTATCCATCCACATGGACCAAACACAGGAAGGAATGAATCTCCTAACGACTTTTGCCAGAGGTAGGGTGGATGGACGCAGAGAAGATACATCCTGTTATATTTTATGTCTCCCCAAATTACTTATCTTGGCTATATGATGCTTTTGCTGGAAGTATTCTAAAAAAAAATTCATAATACAAATATTTACGTATATAATCTAAAGTGTCTGCTGCCTGAACATTCCCAAGTCTTTTAGCATTTGGGGAACTCATTGCTTTAATAATTAAATTAAAATAATTAAATCCCCAGCCCATGTCCTGAGGAAAGTCCCAAACTCCCCAAAAACGTTCACATATTCTTGTATGCAGATAGAATCTCCTTATCACCTCTCAATCTGAACGTCTCTTCTTGGTAAATTCTGTACCTTATTTTTCTCACTTTCTGCAGCTGCCATCTTCTTTCCATACCACGTGGGCCCTTCTCTCTTGCTCCTCCAAATAGAATGTAATTTGTAAATATTATTAAAGTTTTAAGTAGAATAGGAAATGATTACAGAAAGGTGAACATCAGGGGATAATTTTAAACTGAATTTGAGAATTACTAGTCTTAGAAATTTTTTGGCCACATGCCAAAATTAATTCCTTTCCAGCTTGTTTTCTCAGATCTTGGTATCTTGTAAGTCTGCTACCTCTCCAATAGCTCCCTACACTCCACATTTTAGGAGTCATAAAACTCTGCCTCCCCAAGTCATCAAGGAAAAATTTTTAAATTCCTTTCCATTGCATGCAGAGCAGTTTAGTCCCACACCCCTATTCAATGGAGTATGTCTCTTATTCATTTGATAATATAAATTTGATATAGTGTAATGGCAAATTTTCTAATATTTAATTTTCTTATGTTGAATTTAATTCCTTATGTTTAATAGACTAACTAAAGCAAGAAATGAAGATATATTAAGACATATTTTATTGGCTGTTTGCAATTTCAAATTTTAAAATTAAAAGGACAATACAGAACACCTGGTCCATTCTATAGAGTCCCATGATTGTGCAGCCCCAGAAGTTGTCAGTGGGTTTCACCTATTTTTTTCATATGTAAATTATGCTTGACAGCAAGGACTAATTCTTCATCTCAAGCTTTCCTAGCTCAGTGTTACCATAAATTCTGTGGCAATTCTGTCTCCATCGATTTCATAACCATTGTTGTACTCATTTTCCAAACCATAAAATGTTATAATTGTGTCCATGAAAGTTAAAATATTCGCTAACAAGGCATTTAGACCAGTATTCTGCTTCCATGCACGTATTCTGTTAAATGTAATACAATATCACCATTTACATGTATAGTAACTAAGACTCAGACATACTGTTTGCTTGTAGTAAGTTGCAGAAAGAAAATAACTTTATCTCCTGATTTCTGGCACCATACTCCAACTGAGTAGACTTGGTAGATCCCCACAAGTATGTGAATAGATGCAAACTCCATCTTCGTGTGACTGCTTCCCTTCCAGGTTTTGGCAGTTCTACTACCATTCACAGATTTGACCCAGTCCTTTTCCTCTGCTGTAGTGTATGAAAGTCACAGTCCCTTTTTCTCTTGTTCTCTGCACCTTTAGGCTCTACAGAGGTTGGCATTATGGCCTCTAAAATAAATTTCAAGCCACTTTCCAGATGTCTTTCCTGAAAGCTACAAGCCAACGACAAAAGACAGTCAATGTCTGATCCAGACTAAGATTGACTGAATATTTACCAACAAATCCACAGGTTACTGATCAATACGTTGCTTCATATTTAATGTTCTTTTAAAACTCTAGCATATGCATAACTTTTGGGGCTCTTTACACTAATATCAAGTTTGCATTTCATTATTTCTGTGTAATGGTTTTTGTGGTTAACGGATTGTTACCCTTCTTACCCTGTTGAGTAAAAACAAACAAACAACAACAACAACAACTAGAGGTTCTCCACTATTCTAGGTGTTAGGCATAGTACGTGACATATTAGGAAAGCATGGCTATGTAATCAGATGTCCTTCCTATGGAGAATGCACAGGGGCTAAGCCACCTGATTTTATAGTAGTGCTTCCTAGTTCAAATCCCAGCTCAACCATCTGTGCCACTCAAGGACCTCAATGTTCCCATCTTTTAAATTGGGGATAATAGTACCTACCTCAAAGGGGTATTTTAAGAATTGAATGAATTTCTATATGAAAAGGATATAAAGGAGTGCCTTGGATATGGTAAGTCATCTCTAAATGCTTACCAGCATTGATTTTCATCAACTGGGTTGACATAACCACATCAACTCAAAACTATTTTTTAAAGTCTGAGAGCATTTGCATCGTAAAGCACACAAGTCTGCCTATTTTGCTGGAAAATTATATATATATACACACACACACACACACATATGTATGTGTGTGTGAGTGTGTGTATCTCCCCTCTACTTTTTTAAATCTTCACTTATTATTTTCACAAATATGTATTAAACATCCAAATGTCATGCACTAGAAGTGCTGCCAAGGTTAAGGTACTAAACAAGAAAGAGAGACTCCCATGAGGCCTTAATTCTAGAGAAGAGAGAAAATAAATGTAAAAAAACAAAATGATCAAGATGATATCAGATAGTAGTCAGGCTGCATATAACACCAAATGAGTGATTTAGTAAGTAGGTAGAAAGGGTAGGGTCATGGTGGAGGGAGTGATACTCTAGAAGTGAGATGGAAGCTGAGATCTAAAGAAAACTGTTGGGCAAAGACTGAGCTGAGCACATTCCAGCAGAGGGAAGAGCTGCTGTGCAAGGAGCAGAAGGAAAGCCAGCATCGCTAGAGTGGATTGAACCAAAAGCATGGGAGATAAGGGCAGAAACATAGTCAGGAGCCAAATAATGTACAGCTTATAGGCCCTGGTCAAATTCAGATTTTATCCTAAATGAAATAGGAAGCCATTGGAAGGTCAGAGTGAGGAAAGATGTGATCTGATTTGTAATTCTAATCACCCTGGAAGCTAGGCAGCAAACGGGTTATTGGGTGAAAGAGTAGAAGGGGGCAGAGCAGCTAAGAGGCACTGCAGGCAGGTGAGAGATGACAGTGACAGTGCAGATGCACAGATTCTGGATGGGCTTTAAAAGCAGAGCTGATAGAAGTTAGACTGGATGATGATGAAATCAGGATAATAGAAAGATGGGAGCAAGAATGACCCTGGGTTTTGGCTTGAGAAACCACATGGCTGCTTATTTATGGAATTCAGAAGACTTGGGGAGGTATAAGTTTGGAAGAGAAAATCAAGTGTTCTTTTATGATACATTTTATTTTGGCTACTCATACTGAATAAGAGACGCTTGTATTTTTCTACTTGGAAATGCATTTTAAAAACTCACATTTTCGCCTTCTGAAATTTTAGCATGGGTGAAGCTAATCTTAACTGACCAAAGGGAAAAATTTTCCCTCCCTTTATTATGTGAGCTATGTGTTCCATCTGTACACACATAACAACCATAACTTAAAGAATGTTATTCATGTTCCCGTATATCTTACTACGGAAAGTTTTAGAAAGCATGAACTCAAGACACACCAAAACCATACCTGCCTGACTTACATTCTATCAAACCCACCATATGACTTAAAGGGACATGGAATAAATGAACTTAATTGTGCTGACAATGTCACAGCCAAACATGTAACACATGGGGGCTAACAAAGTCTAGAACAGCTTGTGCGCAATGTTTTATACCGTTTCTTAAACATTAAATAGTTCTCATTCCTAATGAGTAATTCTTCTTCTATTTCAGGTCTTTGACAAAGAATATAATCAGTTTTGCTATAACTCTTGTTTTGGAAATGTGAATTTATTCCTACACAATTTATATAGTAGAGAACAATTTGAGGACAATGCAAATTTTGTATTTGCGTATGCACCATGTTGTCCATAAGCTACACTAGAGGAATGAAGGAAGCTGTACCCAATTCATACAAGCTACACAGGAATACACAAAACACACATATGCTCCTCAAACATTTGCCAGCTACCTCAGTTTACCGGCCTGTGTTATGAGCCACACTCATCCGCATCTGCTATTAGAACTTTCCAGCTGATTTCAGATAAGCCACCTTCTACAATTTCACAAAAACTCATAAGTTGAAACACTTCTGACACCCACTTACACAAGCAAACTTCAGGTTTGTTTCAAGGTAATGTGACATATTTATGGTAAAATAGTATTTATGTATTTCCTGACCATGTAATGTGTGTAAAAGAGAACTCTCATATTTATTAGATTTCAAACTTGTTTTATATATCACTGACAAAGGTTTTGAGTGTTGTGCCCCTTGTGCATAAGCCCTATAACACATGTCATATTATAGCAGAGTTGACTGTACTTGAAATGCAAATTCACAGTCTTTCTGCATTAAGTTTCTAAAACTAAGCAAACATCTAGGATCATCAGGATGATTAGAGAACTCTAATTATGATTTCTTTGAATCATAAAATGTGTTTAATAACAATTCTTAGAACAAGAAGGATTTTATAAGCTTAAGAAAATTATAACTTTCTGATTGCATATGCTTTATATCAGGTGTCATATCGTGTTTCTATCTTATTTGGGTGTTAAATTTTTGCACTTTATTTTATTTTTATGTTTATATATCATACATGCTTATATGAGCGAAAAGAAGTAACTAAAAATAATTCCTTTTAGTTTTAAAAGAAATTGTGAATTTTGTGAAATATGTGTGTGTGGAAAGTGGAGTTATAAGTACAACCTAAATTCATCCTGAAAGAAAAGTGTTAATGTTGCCTAAATGTTGGATACTTACAGTAAAAAGAAAGGGAGTAGGAAAAGGAAAAGAAAGCAAAGAAACTTTACTCTTTAAACAGGCAAGGGGATCACTACTTTCAAGAAATTTTAATAATGCAGTAAAAAAGTCTTAATGTTCGTTAAAATATTATAAAATTCTTATAAGCCAGACATACAATGGTCATATCTTTGTGGAAAAAAAAAAAAAGAGAAGAAAATATTAACATCGAAAGTCTTGCAGACGGTTTCATTCTGAAGCCCTTGAGGTTTGAGAAGGCATCCCTCCAAACTGTACCTAACTAGCTCAGTGTGTGGGCGTGTACCAGAGACTCCTGTCCACTAGGGGCTAGACTTTCACCAATAAACTGCTTTTAACTATAGCACTTAAATCAAGTCCTATTTAACTGGCACACAAATACAAGGATATTTTTATTAAATTTCTGAAATATAATTCCTATCATAAAGAGATAATCTTAAAATAAGTACTTCTGATCAGTTTAATAGTTTAAATGTAACTGACTCAAAAATGTATAGTCTCAAATAAAATGCTGCTGCAGGAACTTTATATTGTGAATTAAAATGGTTTGATCACAGAAATATTTGGGCTTTTTTTCCTCTCACTTTCTAGCTTTGTGAAGACTAAAGACTTTATCATGCACTAATCATGCTTAATTAACATCAAGCAATCAGGTCATGGTGTGCCTATTGTCATACAAATATATTAGAAGCAGCACAAGACTACCAGTATTTTTTTTTAATTTTTGGAATTCACTCATTTATCAAAGATGTATTGAATTATTTTTGGATACTGTTATTTAGAAATGACTTATACTCTGTTTTTTATTGTCTAGTTATTCCTAACAAGGAGGTGTAACTTTTATAACAAAAAGGAGTACTTTTTAAATTTACGATTTGTTTATTGAACTCCTATGCATCCTGCCCTAACCATACAAAGATGAACAAAACAAGAACCCTATCTCAAGTTTGTCAGTCTCATTAGAAAGACAGACAGGCATATAAGCAAAACCCTCCCTAAACAACGACCTTCTTCCCCGCTAAGGTGTATAAAGGGCAGTGGTACACTACAATGCAAGATGTGCAACAATTAAAAGCAATGGCTTTGGAATCAGAGAGAGTACAGTCTAAATACTGGCTCTACCATGCGATTCTCAACATGCGTTTACCCACTCTAAGTCTCCCTTTCCTCACAGTGAATCAGGAATAGTAATTCCTACCTCACAGGATTAAGTGGAATCATGTATGTAAATCTTTCAGTACAGTGCCTGGCATGTACTAAGTCTTCAAAAATGGTATATGTTTTCACAGTGGAGCACTAAGGAAGTGTCGAGCAGGGCACTGAGAACTGACATCTACCAATCAACATGTGATGAACAGAGGCAGGAAGACTGTCACTGCACCAAGGGCCATCTACTTTAGTGTTGCATGACATTAGCGTTTTAGGGTGAGGTTTTGTGTGTGTGTGTGTGTGTGTGTGTGTGTGTGTGTGCTCAAGAAGCATAACCACTTAATGGCACAGAGTCTATTTTGAAGCTTGAAAACCAGTAAGACCATAGAACTCTCTCAGGAGGAATGAGGAGTTGGCTGAGTTCTGCCCAAGGAAGTTCTCACAAGAGGGCATTGTAAAACGACCTTATTCCTCAGAACTTAACTTTAAAATGTTCCCACTGAAGTCCAATGGGAGTTTTATGGGAGTAAAGGATAGAATTAGGTCTTGTGTATTTTTAAAGGGTCATTCAAAAAGGCAAAGTCTAAATTTTTTACAGATGGCAGAGTAGGAGTAACGCAGTTGGCCAAAACTGACCTTTTATGTTTTCCAAAAGCAAATGTTTACTGAAAGAGGACTCTACTATACTACCAATGGAAAAAGAAATCCTGAAGCTTACATTGGATAGCTCAGTACACATTCACTGCCAAATACATTTATAAAAATCAATAATAATATTTTCCATGGTACCTGTTTTCAACCTTCCTCCAAAATTTTGCCCTGTAGTTGCTTTTTCTCAAACACAAATATTTCTGAGGAAAAATAATATTTTAGGTGAGAATAGGCTTGCGAAATCATACGCATTTTAGGAGCCTTACTGTGCCTTCACAGTTCTAGCTCCACCACAGTGATGCACAGGCAGGGGAGAGGATGACCAATGTCACCAGGTCTCCTGGATAGTGAATTTAAAACTGGTGTTAAGTTCTTCCAGAATGAAACTCCTTTTAAACTTTGTTCAAAGAGGGAAATGGATGTTAGAAATTCCTGTGCTCTTTTGGACATTAAATAACTCCTAAAAAAACAAAATTTCAATGTGTTCAGTAAGTTTTAAAAAGTAAGAAATATTGAAATCCATCAAACATGAATAGGAAAACTTAAAGTGGCTTGTGACGATACATATTGGGTTTTGTAAATTTTAAAAGTTCAGGGAGAAAAAATGGAAATGTGAGCTCAAATTATCAGTAAAATTTAGTCAATCCACAACAGCCATAGTTTAGAACTTTCTTATCTTCGCACTTATTAAGTGGGTTGCAAGTACAATTTTAACATGTAGGTTTAAAAAAAAAATTGTTTCATAGCCGCCAGAAAATCAGAACCATCCCACTTTTCTCATTCAGGTGAAAGCATGCACAGTAGATATTTAGACAACACTTTAGTAACTGGCATATACAGAACGATTTTGGCAGCTAGACCCCAGATGGCCATGTTCTGCTAAGGATTGTAGAAGTCTATTCCTTTTTAAAAAAAACAATAAAAATAAATAGATAGCTTAAGTGTAAAATAGTATATTCACTTTGGAAAAAGTTGTGACAGTTCTTATAAAGTTAAATATATACCTACTTTTTGGAAATTGTAATTCTACTCCTTGATATTTACCAAAAAATAAAAACACATCAAAAAATAAAACCCACACACTTGCACAAGAATGTCCATAGCAGCTTTATTCATGAGTAGCATAAAATGGACACTCAAATTTCATTAAGAAGAGAATGGATAAACAAATTTTAGTATATTCTCACAAAGGAATACTACTCAGGAATAAAAAATATTAATACACACAACATGAACAAGTCTAATAGATGTTACCTTGAGCTAAAGAAGCTGAACACAGAGGAGCATGATTTCATTCATATGAAGGTCAATATTAGACAAAACTAATCAACAGTTTTAAAAATCAGAAAAGTGGTTGCCTCACTGTGATGGGGAGGAATAAACGGGAAAGACTATGAGAGTACTTACTGGGATGTGACGGCAGTGGCAGTGTCTAATTTTTTTAGGGGTGTAAGTTACATGGGGCTGGCTATGTGCATTTATCAAAATTCATTAAATTGTAAACTTAAGATTATGCATTTCATTGTAGATTAGTTTTATCTCAAGAAAGAATAAATGAATACATTCTTAAAGATTTAAGTATATCATGCAAATAAATAAAAGGAAATATGGCTTCTTTTATGTGCCTTCCTTTATTGCTGTTTTTGAACTTAAATGGTTCTAACAACTCAATGAACATATTTATTTCTGCAACTGTGCATCATTTTTCTAACTGGTCTATTTTCCAGAAGGCAAGAGCTTGTCTTTTTTTTTTATTTAAATTGTTTGTAATACAGCACATAAATTGCCATTAAACATGGCAATGCAATGAGAACCTCTAGAAGGAACAGGTGGAATCACTTCCCTTTTTTTTTTCTTATGACTTTGAGAATAAATCTCCCCCAAATGACACCTTTCTCCTTCAAATACTTTAGTTGTATATTTTATAACTTTTACATATGTCATTTTTACATGACAGTCACAGCTCCCACCTGGAGTTTTGCAACACTGTCCGCATGTTACCTTTTTTTTTTTTAGAATATGCATGTTTTATTCTGAATAATTTTGCATAATAAAAATGAAAGTACAAAATAATTAAGACACAAAATATTTTAACAAGCTGAAATAAATCATGAAAGAAAAAAGCAGAAATGTAATCCATGGCAAAGTCTTTCTTATAAAAGTTCAAAAACAACCTTTCAGTTTCACTAATGGAGATACTTGAAGGTCAAAATCTAAATCCCAATATCAACAGTCTAAAATATATACTATAAAGGCCAGATTCAACGAGTGAAGTTAAAAAAATGTATCATGCAAATGGTTTAATATACCACAGGAATTGTGACTAAACATGCTAGAAAAAAAACGTCAAGGATCCCAAGATTTATATCAGTCACTTCAAAAAAGATTGATTTTTCACTACCCCTCTTGTTTATTCATTCATTCATTCATTTGTTCATTTTCTAACAAGGATTTATTGGGCATGTATTATGTACCATAATATTCTAAGAGCTTAAAATGCGTAAGAAATTAACAGATAAACATCTCAACTTTTCAGTGAGAGAATGTTGATAGCTATATGTACTGAGATGCAAAAGTAAGGTAAGGAAAAGAATATGGTATTAGGGGAGGGAGTTCAAATTTTTAATAGGGTAGCCAAGAAAAGCTCGCTGGAAAGGCGAGTTTTGAGAAAGAACTAAAGGAAGTGAGAGAGTTCAATAATGCCAATATATGTTGAGGTAAAAAGTGATGTTGTTTCTTCCACTAAAGGGACGTATGTGATTAATGGTAGCATTAGGGTATATCGGAATGGTTTCCCTTTTTCTTTTTTTGAGACGGAGTCTCGCTCTGTCGCCCAGGCTGGAGTGCAGTGGCGCAATCTCGGCTCACTGCAAGCTCCGCCTCCCGGGTTCACGCCATTCTCCTGCCTCAGCCTCTCCGAGTAGCTGGGACTACAGGCGCCCGCCACCCCGCCTGGCTAATTTTTTTGTTATTTTTAGTAGAGACGGGGTTTCACCGTGGTCTCAATCTCCTGACCTCGTGATCCACCCGCCTCAGCCTCCCAAAGTGCTGGGATTACAAGCGTGAGCCACCGCACCCGGCCAGAATGGTTTCCTGAACCAATCAAGCCTCTTTCCCAAAGATCCACTCTTATTACTGGTTCTTTACTTTTTTTCTCTTCCTTTCTTCCTTCTTTCTTTTCTTCCTTTCTTCCTCTTTTCTCCCTCCCTTCCTTTCTTTTCTCTTATTATTTTTTGGGCCTGGTGCATGACAATTAATAAATAGAATAAAAAGAAGAGATGGGAAATGACTTTGATTTGCCCATAGCACATAAGGTTAACAACCTGTAAGTCTTATTTGTAGTAACTTAACAATAAAGACCACATAGAAAATGCATTTTATAGCAATAACACTGATGATATAAGAGTAATACGAGCTAAGTAAAAAGTCATTTCTCTCAAAAGAGAACACTCAACCAAACTCTTTAGATATTTAATTATTTACACGTTCCTCTTTTATATAGATGGCCAACAATGGTTGAAATAGTTTATATGACAAAAAACTTGTGGAATATAAAGATTTCTGGCAGAAACATCCACAGATAGCTATAATAATAATCAATGTATTTGTTCTTTACATTCACAAGCATCCTCTCAGATAGGCCAAAATGTTAACTATTACATTTCACTGTAAGAACCCAAAGGCATACAAACATCCATCCTGGGATTTGATTAAGCACCATAACAAATGTTTTGCTTCTCTGACAAAGAGTACTATTCAGCAGACCGCTATAAAGCCAGACTGAATGGGAATGTGTGTGTGAGAAAGACAGAGAGAATAAACGTGAAAATCTGATGTCAATATAATGCTGAAGAGTTAGTGCAACTAATCCTTGATTTAAACTAAATGTGGATCTTTCCACCTACAAATAACACAGCTGCTATCCCTCATGTAAGATCCATCTCCAAGAGACTAAGCTCAGGAGTCCAGGATTACTAAATGCCACAAATCCTCTTGAGATTTCTGGGAACAACCGTTAACCTTTGTGCACACACTAACGTCAACCATCAGTCTGGGTGGGCATGTGGATGATATTATCCCAACTCAGGGACCTGGATCATCTCTAGACAGACACAGGGAGAGGATAGGGAAATAAGCCATCAACTCTCAAATCTACTGAGAAAAAAAACACCTCTCAATGTTATGAAAAAATCATTGTTCCCAAGATAGATGTCTTTTTTTAAAAAAAAGTTGAAACTCTACTAAAATACTAGAATGTTTCTGGTACAGCCCCACTGAAAGACAAAAACAGAATGAATGAGCTCAAGCCCCTCAAATTTTCAATTGTAAAGAAGGAAGTATTCAGATCCTAAGTCACAGAGGTACCTGATCTGGATGAGAAACTCAAAAATTCAGCTCCTCAGAGTTTTTAGAGTGGCCTTATTTCAGGAAAAGGATCTTTTGGTAATGGTGCACGGGCGAACGACCTGTGCAACAAAATTGTGTAAGTCCATTAGTGGATGACTGGATAAAGAATATGTAGAACACGTATACAATTGGATACTATGCAGCCATAAAAATAAGAATGAAATTATGTCTTTTGCAGCAACATGAGTGGAGCTGGAGGCCATTATCCTAAATGAAATAACTCAGAAACAGAAAATCAAATATCACATCTATTTATTACTAGGAGCTAAGTGATAGGTACACATGGACATACAAAGGGAAATAACAGGCACTAGGGATGCCAAAAGCAGTGAGGGAAGAGAGGGGAGTAAGGGCTGAAAAATTTCCTACTGGGCATAATATTCACTATCTGGGTGACAAGCACACTACAACCCTAAATCTCACCATTACGCAATTTAACTATGTGACAAATTTGTACAAGTACCCCCTAAATCTATATATTTAAAAACTGTATGAATACACAAACACACACACACCAAAAAATTTATTAAATATCTCCTTTATGTTAAAGCTCTGCCCTAAGTACTATAAGTACGGATAAGTTACAACTCCTACCCATGAGGAAGTTCCAGTCTAACGGGGTAAAAGGAATATAAATATGTACTATCAGACAAAGAGACAAAGTGATAAGAGATTAGCAAAATAGCAGATGACTTGGGAAATCACTAGAAGAAATATGCTGAATGTTTTATTTAAGTTTCTCTTCCATGGAATTTGAAGAATTACAGATTCCTTAAGGCCACTTACCAAAACAAAATAGAAAAAAAAAAAAAAAAGAATCTTCATAAGCCCTCCTTCTTCTATGTTCAGGGAAATCTCTCTTAACCTTGATATAAATGAGTAGATTTACAAAAAGTCTAACTTCCAACCTAAAGACAAAAGAATGTGCTGATTAGGAAGCAACAGAAAATAATAAAATTATATTAAAAAGAGATCCTAATACTATCAAATTTTAAGATAGATGTGATGATTTGACATATATTCTTTGGAAATATATGACAGTCACAAAGAATTTTTGTGAAAAAATTTTATTTAATACTCAGGGTATTTTTAATATCCTTAATTATAATTACACTTAATATCCTTAATACCAGGTTATTGGGATAAGGAATGTGTCACTATTTACTGCTATTAAGACAGGAGCAGTAGATGGCCGAATAGGAACAGCTCCAGTCTGCAGCTCCCAGCGTGATCGACGCAGAAGACGGGTGATTTCTGCATTTCCGACTGAGGTACCTGGCTTATCTCATCAGGACTGGTTGGACAATGCGTGCAGCCCACAGAGGGCAAGCTGAAGCAGGGCGGGGCATCACCTCACCAGGGAAGCACAAGGAATCAGGGGATTTCCCTTTCCTAGCCAAGGGAAGCTGTGACAGACTACCTGGAAAAAGAGGACACTCCTGCCCAAATACTGCGCTTTTCCCAAGGTCTTAGCAAACAGCAGACAAGGTGATTCTCTCCCGTGCCTGGCTCAGTGGGTCCCATGCCCACGGAGCCTTGCTCACTGCTAGCGCAGCAGTCTGAGATCAATCTGCGAGGTGGCAGCCTGGCTGGGGGAGGGGTGTCTGCCATTGCTGAGGCTGGAGTAGGTAAACAAAGCAGCCTGAAGCTCGAACTGGACGGAGCCCAATGCAACTCAACAAGGCCTACTGCCTCTAGACTCCACCTCTGTAGGCAGCGCACAGCTGAACAAAAGGCAGCAGACAACTTCTGCAGACTTAAACATCCCTGCCTGACAGCTCTAAAGAGAGCAGTGGTTCTCCCAGCATGGTGTTTGAGCTCTGAGAATGGACAGGCTGCCTCCTCAAGTGGGTCCCTGACTCCTCTGTAGCCTAACTGGGAGACATCTCCCAGTAGGGGACGGCAAACACCTCATATAGGCGGCTGCCCCTCTGGGACAAAGCTTCCAGAGGAAGGATTAGGCAGCAATATTTGCTGTTCTGCAATATTTGCTATTCTGCAGCCTCCACTGGTGATACCCAGGCAAACGGGGTCTAGAGTGGAACTCCAGCAAACTACAACAGACCTGCAGCTGAGGGACCTGACTGTTAGAAGGAAAACTAACCAAGAGAAAGGAATAGCATCGACATCAACAAAAAGGTCATTTACACCAAAACCCCATCTGTAAGTCACCAACATCAAAGAGCAAAGGTAGGTAAAACCACAAAGATGGGGAGAAACCAGAGCAGAAAAGCTAAAAGTTCTAAAATTCAGAGCACCTCTTCCCCTCCAAAGGATTGCAGCTCCTCACCAGCAATGGAACAAAGCTGGACGGAGAATGACTTTGATGAGTTGACAGAAGTAGGCTTCAGAAGGTTGGTAATAACAAACTTCTCCAAGCTAAAGAAGGGTGTTCGAACCCATTGCAAGGAAGCTAAAAACCTTGAAAAAAGATTAGATGAATGGCTAACTAAAATAAACAGTGTAGAGAAGACCTTAAATGACTGATGGAGCTGAAAAACATGGCACAAGAACTTTGTGACACATGCACAAGTTTCAATAGCAGATTCAATCAAGTGGAAGAAAGGGTATCAGTGATTGAAGATCAAATTAATGAAATAAAGTGAGAAGACAAGGTTACAGAAAAAAGAGTAAAAAGAAATGAACAAAGCCTCCAAGAAATATGAAATCTACATTTGATTGGTGTACCTGAAAGTGACAGGGAGAATGGAACCAAGTTGGAAAACACTCTTCAGGATATGATCCAGGAGAACTTCCCCAATCTAGCGAGGCAGGCCAACATTCAAATTCAGGAAATAGAGAGAACACCACAAAGATACTCCTTGAGAAGGGCAACCCAAAGACACATAATTGTCAGATTCACCAAGGTTGAAATGAAGGAAAAAGTGTTAAAGGCAGCCAGAGAGAAAGTCAAGTTACCCACAAAGGGAAGCCCATCAGACTAACAGCAGATCGCTCAGCAGAAACCCTAGAAGCAAGAGAGTGGGGACCAATATTCAACATTCTTAAAGAAAATAATTTTCAACCCAGAATTTCATATCCAGCCAAACTAAGCTTCATAAGTGAAGGAGAAATAAAATCCTTTACAGACAAGCAAATCCTGAGAGATTTTGTCACCACTAGGCCTCCCTTACAAGAGCTCCTGAAGGAGGCACTAAACATGGAAAGAAACAACCAGTACCAGCCACTGAAAAACATGCCAAATTGTAAAGACCATCAAGGCTCTCAAGAAACTGCATCAATTAACAGGTAAAATAATGAGTGAACATCATGACAGGATCAAATTCACACATAACAATATTAACCTTAAATGTAAATGGGCTAAATGCCCCAATTAAATGACACAGACTGGCAAATTGGATAAAGAGTCAAGACCCATCAGTGTGCTGTATTCAGGAGACCCATCTCACATGCAAAGATGCACATAGGCTCAAAATAAAGAGATGAAGGAAGATCTATCAAGCAAATGGAAAGTTAAAAAAAGCAGGGGTTGCAATCCTAGTCTCTGATAAAGCAGACTTTAAACCAACAAAGATCAAAAGAGACAAAGAAGGCCATTAAATAATGGTAAAGGGATCAATACAACGAGAATATCCTAAATATATATGCACCCAATACAGGAGCACCCAGATTCATAAAGTGAGTCCTTAGAGACCTAAAAAGAGACTTGGACTCCCACACAATAATAATGGGAGACTTTAACACCCCACTGTCAATATTAGACAGATCAATGAGACAAAGGTTAACAAGGATATTCAGGACCTGAACTCAGCTCTGCAACAAGCTGACCTAATGGACATCTACAGAACTCTCCACCCCAAATCAACAGAATATACAATCTTCTCAGCATCACATTGCACTTATTCTAAAATTTACCACATAATTGGAAGTAAAGCATTCCTCAGCAAATGTAAAAGAACAGATATCATAACAAATTGTCTCTCAGACCATAGTGCAATAAATTAGAACTCAGGATTAAGAAACTCACTCAAAACTGCACAACTACATGGAAACTGAACAAATTGCTCTTGAATGACTACTGGGTAAATAACAAAATGAAGGCAGAAATAAATATGTTCTTTGAAAGCAATGAGAACAAAGACACAACATACCAGAATCTCTGGGACACATTTAAAGCAGTGTGTAGAGGGAAATTTATAGCACTAAATGCCCACAAGAGAAAGAAGGAAGGTTCTAAAATCAACACCCTAACATCACAATTAAAAGAACTAGAGAAGCAAGAGCAAACACATTCAAAAGCTAGCAGAAGACAAGAAGTTACTAAGATCAGAGCAGAACTGAGAGATACAGAAATACAAAAAAACCTTCAAAAAATCAATGAATCCAGGAGCTGGTTTTTTTGAAAAGATCAACAAAATTGATAGACCACTAACAAGACTAATAAAGAAGAAAAGAGAGAAGAATCAAATAGATGCAATAAAAAATGATAAAGGGGATATCACCACTGATCCCACAGAAATACAAAATATCATCAGAGAATACTATAAACACCTCTATGCAAATAAACTAGAAAATCTAGAAGAAATGGATAAATTCCTGGACACACACACCCTTCCAAGACTAAACCAGGAAGAAGTTGAATCTCTGAATAGATCAATAACAGGCTCTGAAATTGAGGCAATAATTAATAGTCTAACAACCAAAACAACTCCAGGACCAGAAGGATTCACAGCCATATTCTACCAGAGGTACAAAGAGGAGATGGTACCATTCCTTCTGAAACTATGCCAATCAATAGAAAAAGAGGGAATCCTCCCCAACTCATTTCATGAGGCCAGTATCATCCTGATACCAAAGCCTGGCAGAGACACACAAAAAAGAGAGAATTTTAGACCAATATCCCTGATGAACATCAATGCAAAAATTCTCATTAAAATACTGGCAAACCAAATCCAGCAGCACATCAAAAGCTTATCCACCATGATCAAGTCAGCTTCATCCCTGGGATGCAAGGCTGGTTCAACATATGCAAATCAGTAAACCATCATATAAACACAACGAACGACAAAAACCACATGATTATCTCAATAGATGCAGAAAAGACCTTCAACAAAATTCAACAGCCCTTCATGCTAAAAACTCTCAATAAACTAGGTATTGATGGAACGTATCTCAAAATAATAAGAGCTATTTATGACAAATCCACAGCCAATATCATACTGAATGGCAAAAACTGGAAGCATTCCTTTTGAAAACCAGCACAAGAAAATGATGCTCTCTCTCACCACTCCTATTCAACATAGTGTTGGAAGTTCTGGCCAGGGCAATCAGGCAAGAGAAAGAAATAATGGGTATTCAATTAGGAAATGAGGAAGTCAAAATGTCCCTGTGTGCAGATGACATGATTGTATATTTAGAAAACCCCATCGTCTCAGCCCAAAATCTCCTTAAACTGATAAATAACTTCAGCAAAGTCTAAGGATACAAAATCAAGGTGCAAAAACCACAAGCATTCTTATACACCATTAACAGAGAAACAGAGAGCCAAATCATGAGTGAATTCCCATTCACAATTGCTACGAAGAGAATAAAATACCTAGGAATCCAACTTACAAGGGATGTGAAGGACCTCTTCAAGGAGAACTACAAACCACTGCTCAATGAAATAAAAGAGGACACAAACAAATGGAAGAATATTCCATACTCATGGATAGGAAGAATCAATAGCATGAAAATGGTCATACTGCCAAAAGTAATTTATAGATTCAATGCCATTCCCCCCCTCCCCCATCAAGCTACTAATGACTTTCTTCACAGAATTGGAAAAAACTGCTTTAAAGTTCATGTGGAACCAAAAAAGAGCCCGTATTGCCAAGACAATCCTAAGCAAAAAGAACAAAGCTGGAGACATCATGCTACCTGACTTCAAACTATACTACAAGGCTACAGTAACCAAAACAGCATGATACTGGTACCAAAACAGATATATAGACCAATGGAATAGATCAGAGGCCTCAGAAATAACACCACACATCTACAACCAGCTGATCTTTGACAAACTGACAAAAACAAGAAATCGGGAAAGGATTCCCTATTTAACAAATGGTGTTTGGAAAACTGGCTAGCCATATGTAGAAAGCTGAAACTGGATCCCTTCCTTATACCTTATACAAAAATTAATTCAAGATGGATTAAAGACTTAAATGTTAGACCTAAAATCATAAAAACCCTAGAAGAAAACCTAGGCAGTACCATTCAGGACATAGGAATGGGCAAAGATTTCATGACTAAAACACCAAAAGCAATGGCAACAAAAGCCAAAATTGACAAATGGGATCTAATTAAACTAAAGAGTTTCTGCGTAGCAAACAAAACTACCATCAGAGTGAACAGGCAACCTACAGAATGGGGAAAATTTTTGCAATCTACCCATCTGACAAAGGTCTAAGAATCTACAAAGAACTCAAACAAATTTACAAGAAAAAACAACCCCATCAAAAAGTAGGCATAGGATTTGAACAGACACTTCTCAGAAGAAGACATCTATGCAGCCAACAGACACATGAAAAAATGCTCATTATCACTGGTCATCAGAGAAATGCAAATCAAAACCACAATGAGATACCATCTCACGCCAGTTAGAATGGCAATCATTAAAAAGTCAGGAAACAACAAATGCTGGAGAGGATGTGGAGAAATAGAAATGCTTTTACACTGTTGGTGGGAGTGTACATTAGTTCAACCATTGTGGAAGACAGTGTGGCAATTCCTCAAGGATCTAGAACTAGAATTACCATTTGACCCAGCAATACCATTACTGGATATATAACCAAAGGATTATAAATTATGTTACTATAAAGACACATGCACACGTATGTTTATTGCAGCACTATTCACAATGCAAAGACTTGGAACCAACCCAAATGTTCATCAATGATAGGCTGGATTAAGAAAATGTGGCACATATACACCTTTTTTATGCAGCCTTAAAAAAGGATGAGCTCATGTCCTTTTCAGGGACATGGATGAAGCTGGAAACCACCATTCTCAGCAAATTATCACAAGGACAGAAAACCAAACACTGCATGTTCTCACTCACAGGTGGGAATTGAACAATGAGATCACTTGGACACAGGGTGGGGAACATCACACACCGGGGCCTGTCAGGGGGTGGGGGGCTGGGGGAGGGATAGCATTAGGAGAAATACCTAATGTAAATGATGAGTCGTTGGGTGCAGCAAACCAACATGGCACATGTATACCTATGTAACAAACCTGCACATTGTGCACATGTACCCTAGAACTTAAAGCATAATAAAATAAAATAAAAATCAGGAAAAAAAAGACAGGAACAATTCTCCCCAATATGAATTCCTGTTAGAATCTGAGACAAAATGAGAACAATACAACATTAATAGGTGAAAAGTTCAGAAAGAATAGGAAGGCAATATATGGAGCCCTATAAGCAATGCTATCTCTTGTCAGACAAAAAGTGGGAAAGACCACGGAAAATAATCTGAAAACCTTATGTGTTGATTATTTATTCAATGTATCAGTTATAAAGTACATTCTGGTGTTGTTAATGGAAGTCCAGGCTTCTGTCTCATATAAAAGAAGTACAACGGTTGATCAACCAAAGCTGGTATGGGGGTTTCATTGTCATCATGAGCCCAGGTCCTTCGGTCTTTCTGCTCCAACGTCTTTAAAACTGCCTCACGATCTGAGAAGGCTACTTCAGCTCTAGTCATCACAGCCACCCTCCAGGAAACAGAAGAGAGGAAAATGGCTTGGGACAGAAGAATTCTCACAGAAATCACCTCCAGCAACTTCCACTAATACCTCATTGTTCATTAATGTTGGTAAGGAAGGCTGAGTGATATGTTTTTTTACTTGTGATAGGAAGGAAGATGGAAAAGATGAACACAGGACAGCCCATTTTATAACATTTGTGTTGGACATAAAGATTAGTTATATTCTTTTGTCTAACAGAACACAAAACTCCAGCTGTAGCTGTTTTTTCCCCTTACATAATAATAGCAAAAACTAACCACAGTGTTTAGCACATGCGAGGCAGTGTTCTCATTACTTAACCTGTATTAGTTTATATACTTCTCACAATAACCCTATTGAAGCTGGAAACCATCATTCTCAGCAAACTAACAGAGGAATAGAAAACCAAACACCGCATGTTCTCACTCATAAGTGGAAGTTGAATAATGAGAAGACATGGACACAGGGAGGGGAATATCACACACCAGGGCCTGTCACCAGGCTGGAGAAGACTAGGGGAGGGATAGCATTATGAGAAATACATAATGTAGATGATGGGTTGATGGGTACAGCAAACTACCATGGCATGTGTATACCTGTGTAACAAACCTGCACGTTCTGCACTTGTATCCCAGAACTTAAAGTATAATAATTTTAAAAAAGGTATATCTTATTCTGGTTTATACTCAAAAAATTAAAACATAAAGAGTTTAAGAAATTTGCTTGCAGGCATGGCGGCTTACGTCTGTAATCCCAGCACTTTGGGAGGCCGAGGCAGGCAGATCACAAGGTCAGGAGATCGAGACCATCTTGGCCACCATGGTGACACACCGTCTCTACTAAAATACAAAAAATTAGCTGGGTGTGGTGGCACACACCTGTAATCCCAGCTACTTGGGAGGCTGAGGCAGGAGAATTATTTGAACCCGGGAGGTGGAGGTTGCAGTGAGCTGAGATTGTGCCGGAGCACTCCAGCCTGGGTGACAGAATGAGACTCCATCTCAAAAAAATAAAAAATACATAAATAAAATAAAAAATAAATTAGTTAAATTTAAAAAAAGAAATTTGCTCAAATTAATAGGATTAGCAAGTGTCAGAACCAGGATTTGAATCCAAGTAGTCCATTTGATTCTGTAGAATAAAAAGCTGTGAGTGAAAGTGTTTTTTAAATAAAAAATAAATATCTCCAAAACAAAACAAAAATCTGACTCAGAAAGGAATAACTGTTCTGAAAATTACGGTATTTTATTGATGTCATCCATTTTTTTTTTTCTCAGTGGCAATGATCTATTACTTTCTTCTTTAAACTTTTCTGAATTCCTCAAAATTCCCATAATGGTTGGGGATTGCTTTTGTAATAACAAAGAAAACATGTTTACTAAAATAAGGTTTACTAAAATAAGGAAATTACGGAGACTAAAATAGGGGAAAGATATTTAATCTCTAAGTCTAACAACAAGTATTAAAAATATCAGCTCGAGAGAACACCGCATAATACTCTTCATAAATGCTGACACCACCCAACCATTGATGCATGCAAAGCTATGTCAGTTAATGAACTTAAATGTAATTCTCTCTAAAAGCAAATACTGTTGATCAACAAGCTCTCTCTAAATAATTATCAACTTAAATGCTAGATGTTTAAACAATGTGCATTAAATTCATCTTGACCAGGCACAAATTCTAATAACAATATTTATTGGAGATACCACATGTGGCTCAACAATCCTTAAAGAATATTTCAATCAAACTAAAAGAATGGGGGAAAAAAGGCCAAAAGGATGATGTGGGGAGAAGAAGAGATTTCTATGGTGAATAAGACTAAATTTTGCTTAACGGTTAATTTTATCACTCTCAATGTGATAAAGACAAAATCTTTGTGCTAATGGAAAAGAAAAGAAAAAAAGGTTCTGTTAACTACTAAAAGGGTGGCTGACTAAGCACTGTACAAGAATACACTTTGTTTTATAAGTCTTTAAGGCAGAGCCATTACAATATAAGCAGTGACAATTTAACATTATTGAACCTAAATTTGGGGGTTAGGTCTTTTACATGAACAACGAAACAAGACCAATAAAACAAAAAAACCTTTCCAAGAATTGGTTCTGTTGCAAGACCTATTCAATTATAGAACTCTTAAGAACTGAGAATGCTTTTAGAAAAAACAAACCATTCTACTTCACCCTCAAATTACAGACCTTATGGAAAGAGAATTACTGACAACTGGGGATATGAATAAGAATATTTAAACACTAGGGAGGCACTGGACACATGAGTTACTGGGTTTTGTACATTAGACAGATGGAAGTAGATGGAGAATAGAACATGAATCAGGGGGTGAGAAGTGAGAAGTCAAGTAGGTCATAAAAAGGCCAATCTCCTCTTCCAAAGAAGAACACACAGTGAGGAGACACTGAGAGGCAAGAATGGGTGGATATCTGAAAGTTCAGAGTTCACGTTCAGTATATCTAATACAAAAATTCAGATGCACATTTGAATCTTCTATAAATCACCTGAGTTTACAAAACTGAGCATGTGCAGCTGCCAAAAATACCAGCTCTCTTGGGAGACTGCTGGTCCTTCTACGTCACCTCCAAGCAGAACTACTCGAATCTGAGCTTATCTAGGGGCTTATCTGGGCCCTCCTTCTGGTCAGAAACTAGAAATCAAAGATATCCATTTCAATTCAACTGCAAGAGGTGTGTGCATAATATTTTATTTTCTTAAAAGGTTTTGACGGAAACTCTTAGTTTCTTGTATTTCACTCATGCTTATTAAAAAAGGAAACAATATTCTTTTCTATTTTATCAGATACTCTTTAATGAATGTCAAAGAACCATACTTTCTAGGAAAGCACTCAGTTGGCATCTAAAACTAATTATATAGAATATTCTGAACCAATTATAATATGTGGTTTCTATGCTGTTTTCATTTTCATTCTTTAAAAGGAGACATAGTGGGAACATAAAAATGTCTTTTCCTCACTTGTTGTAAACAAAGCCTTTATTGATATATACATGAAACAAAGCATCCCTTACTTTAGAAACTTTTGCGGATACTTTTTGTATTTCTGAAGTAGAATGGTAGAGCAAAAATTGTTGTGTAGGAGACACCAGGAGGTGTCTCTCTCAGCAGGAAAAGAACTGAGGTGAGTCCATGAATGTAGGCATCATTTGTAAAATCACCCTGTTTTTCCATTTTCAAGCATTGTTCCATTTCCTCACTGTTGTTTGAGGAAGTGATCTTATCTGTTAGGCATGAGTATCTTCAAAGGAAATCATTAGAGGGAACATCTGAAGTTCAACACCTTGCCCCTTGTTGGTGGGGCTGTTCATGGAAGACAGCAGGGGCTGTCAGTTGTTCCCCGATATCTTCTTCCCCTCCTTCCACAGTAATTGAAGTTTTAGCTATGCACATGTATTCTCAGAAAAAAAGACTATCTTTCTCAGCCTCCCTTGTAGTGAAAGGGACTAGTGACTAAGTTTTGGCCAATAACGTATGAGCAGACATTTGCTTTGGCAGTCTCTGAGAACTTTCCCTAAAATACAGGTGCTGAGAACACCTTGACTCTTTTTCAACTCTCCCACTAATCCTGGACTATGGAATGTGGGCAGGACCATCTTAGACTCTGAGGATAGTAACTATTCCCTTAGAGAGAGAGAGACTGAAAGAAGGCTGGATCCCTGAGGATTTTGAAAAGTAGATACTAGTAAAGCTTTCAGACTTTTCTTTGGAAGCTAAAAACACTTCACATCACACTCCATGCTCTTTCCTGAAAATGTTAAGCATCCTACTGCCCCAGCGCCATTACACTTGCCCTTCCCTATGCTTGGATCTCCTCACCTCAATATATCTGTATTAGTCCGTTTTCACGCTCTATAAAGAACTGCCTGAGACTGGATAATATACAAAGAAAAGAGCTTTAATTGACTCACAGTTCCGCATGGCTGGGGAGGCCTCAGAAAACTGAGAATCATGGTGGAAGGTGAAGGAGAAGCAAGGCACATGTTACATGGTGGCAGGCGAGAGAAGAACGTGTGAAGAAGGAGCTGTCAAACACTTGTAAAACCATCAGATCTCGTGAGAGCTCACTCACTATCATGAGAACAGTATGGGGGCAACTGCCCCCATGATCCAATCACCTCCCATCAGGTCCCTCCCTCAACATGTGGAGATTATGGGGATTACAATTCAAGATGAGATTTGGGTGGGGACACAGAGCCAGACCATATCAATATCCTTTTGACTTGGTCCTTTATTCATATGTCCTTTCTCAAATAGTTTTGCACAAGGGAGTTCCCTGCTCACCCCATTTGAATCACAACCCTACCCCCATTATTTGTTTCTCCTTCCCTGCCTTATTTCCTTTTCAGAACTTACCAACACACCATATGTTTTTTTATTTATCTTGTTTACTGTCTGTCTCCCCTACAAAAATATATGGCTCAGTGAGGAAAAAAAAACTACCAATAGCTCACATATCCAATTAAATGTTTGTCAAATGAATGAAACCAGTCAGCTGTGCAGAAATGACAAAATGAAGTGCAGAGATGACAAAAATAATCATGATGGAGTGAAGTTAATCACATGTGCTTTTCTGATTCACATTCCACAAATACTTTCTGAATGCCTAATATGTGCCAAGCATTAACAAGTTACCTTTCCATGTAACATCTAGTACAATCCCAATGAGAATATACCTCAGCAGGTGTTAGTATCCTATTTTTACTGATGAGGAATCTGACATGTAAAAGAGCATTTTGAGTAAGTTACTGAAGCAAGTAAGACAAGGATTTTCATAGAGAATGATGACCAGACTGGGTTGTCTCTAATTCATGAAAAGAAACGATGCAGGAGAGGTCAGGAGAGGGGCATCTGCATCAGCATCTAAAACTAAAAACAGATATAAATAACAAAGCCTTAAACAGGGCCTCTTCTTCCCTCTGTACTCAGGTTAAATAGGTAAACTGAAGAAAATTTCTATAAGTAAATTTGCACAATAATCTTAAGAAAATTGTAGTCACTAATAAAATACATAAGGATGTATCATAGTTAATAAGCGTATCTAGACCAGTCCTTTAAAAAACACTATCATAGCTGTGCCCTCCACATCTGCACCAGTTAGTAGTCTCCTAGATAAGCATCTTCTAAGACTGAAAATGAATGAAAGTGAGCAAAAACAAATAAAGCACAACTTTCAAATTACTTTTATGTCTTCAGTTACAATAATAATTAAATATTTTATTTTATTCTTATCCAAAAATTCATAAGCAGTATATTATAAAAACAGGCATCTGTTTGCTCTCCTTGTATGTGTTCTTTATAAATACGTGTGCAGATAAATACATATAAAAGAAATAAAATGCCTGTAGCTTTAAACCTTCTTGAGATTAATAAAACAGTATCTGAATATTCACATTATGTTAACATCATTTCAAAATTCTTCCTCAGTTTATTTGGACAGGAGCAGAATATGTGAAAAGAGAACAGATATTTCAGCCAAATAGAAGTCAATTGAAATCTACTAGTGATATAATCACAGATAAATCATTGAACATAAATCACTGGTCAGTAGTTTCCCCACCAGCAAAATGAGAAAGAGAATATCTACCTTGCAAGGATTCCTAGCTACGAGGAATAGAAATAACAACATATGCAACGTGGCTAGCATGTGCCTAGCTCAGCATAGATGTTCAACAAATGCTAATCAGCATTATAATAGTTCTGAAAAGATAGCCTATCCCTCTCCTTTCATAAGAGGTCAATAATTACATCTCCTCTCTTTTTCCTGCAAACCCTTAGGGAAACAGAAGGGAAACAGTATATCTCAGATTTCCCAGATTCAGATAATAGATTAGTTCTTGGAACTTATTCTTCATAATGCTTTATTTGGTACAGTATTCAAACCCAGCCTCCAAAAATATTAGCCTTTTTTCTTTGATCAAATAATCTAACCCACAAATTATAATTCTATCAAAAGTTCTATAGAAAAAAAAATGATGGAAACTATATGAAATCTGAAATCTTTGAAAGAACCTGACCACAGATGTGAATATCTATTCCATAAACATATTTATTCCCTTTCATACTGAATAATGTTCCAGATGTTTTTGGGCAACACTCCTCCAGTGCAGCTGGCATCTACAGCAGTGTACCTGGGATGTTCTGACACTTCAGTCATTCTAAGAGATGTGCTAAATAAAATTGCGTGCAAGATGTTCACCTGGGCTATCAGTAGTTAGCTGATTAAAATGAAATGATTACTGGAGAAATTGAGAAATGGCCATTTAAGCATGTGTTCATGGTGCATAAAATAATAGTATTAGATATTACTAAGAAACTTGTTTTCAAAGTGCCATTTGTTTTGAAAGTGCCACTATAGCAAAGAAATACACTCCAAGGAAATTCATTAGATTACATGTTTGTAATTTGGTCTTTGGGTAATGTAATCATACTAGACTTTGCCCCAAATGTTCCTTCAATGAATGAGTTCAAGGATAAATCGCCCAAGATTTTGTTCCAAAGAACCAAAATAGTGAAATCAAGATGAAACTATTTTATACAATCTAAATATAAAAGCTGTAACAATGAATATTGTCTTTGTAAAAATTTGGCATGATGGAGGCAGTTTCTAACGGCTAATTCCTCCACCTATATACAAATTCTTTCCTCTTCTGTCTGTTCATAGACAATCATCCAGTCCAACTGCTATATATTGTCAACTTTTTAATATTTATTGGGCCTTCCCATCAGCATTTCAGGTGGTTCAAGTCTCTACCAGCTTATTAAAGTCAAATGCTTTCATCAAACATGTGACCCCGTACTCCCTTTTATCTCCTATCCTTAGCTCTCTTTTCTCATCTAAAATTTAAATGGTTTAAGCCCTCTACAATTATATCCATAAAATAACACCTGAATACTCATAACATTACTAACATTATTTCAAAATTCTTCCCCAGTTTATTGAAGTAGCAGCCATGGGTCTTTTTTAAGAAAAGGCCTACATTCATTCTCCCCTCAACTTTACAGCTTCACACACACACACACAAAAAGTGTTGTCATCAAGGTCACCAGAGAACTGTTGTTGCTGAAGGACAGGGGACTCCTTCCACTTAACCTCTTATTTCTCACAATGGTTTAGTCACCTGTACCAGGAAACCCTCTCTGCTTCATTTCCATGACAGCTCACCTTTCTAGCTTCCATGCTACCTCCCTCAATCCTCCTTTTCTGCCTAATTTTCACATTTGTCTTCTTCTACCTGTTCCTTAACGTTTGGTTCTTAGTCCTCTTCTCTACAACCCTTCTTGACAAATCATCCATTCCCATGGCAACAGTTACTGACTCCTAGTCATCACTGTCCACCACCCCACACCTTCGGTTCTCCCTGTGTTCCCTGTTTCAGGCAACAGCATCACCATAGACTGAGTTGCTCAATGGAGGAATACGAGTTACTTTAACTCCTTTCTTTCCCTCATTCCCCATATCCAGTACATGGCCAGGTTCTATTGTTCCTGTTTCCTAAATACCTCTTGAATCCATTTCCTTCTTTCCATCCCTTTAGCCAGAACACCACCCTCTCCTTCCTCAATGACTGCAGTGGCCTAACTAGTCTTTCTGTTTCCCACTTTTGCTTCAGGAGCACTCTTATTTATTCTTTTACCATGTACAATTTTGATTGTTTAGATCCTCTTAAATTTGTTTTAGTGACAATCTTCTTCCTAAAACACAGACTCTTTCTAAAATCAAGTTACTACCATGCTTAAAATGCCTCAACAGAGTCCTCTTGCCACCATAATAAAGTCTATATCAGCACTTTTATATCAGAGGCCTGGTGACTTGTAAATGAGGTTTAACTTCCCAACATCATCTCCTTCATTGACTTCACAGTCCAGTGGGCTGTACTGAACTAATT
Source organism: Nomascus leucogenys (assembly GCF_006542625.1). Lineage (NCBI taxonomy): Eukaryota > Metazoa > Chordata > Mammalia > Primates > Hylobatidae > Nomascus > Nomascus leucogenys. The sequence continues at coordinate 99,365,701 of NC_044402.1, forward strand.
GCAAATGAACCCACATGACACAGTCTCCTGCACTTTTCAATGCTACACATGCTGTCCCTTGTGTCAGAATGTTCTTCCTCCAACTGTCGTTTCACTAGCACCCATTGTTCTTTCTCTACTAACATGTCACCTGCTCCCTTCTCTGACCACCTCCATCTCAACCCTAGATTAGATACTCTTCCTGTGAATATGCCTATCTCCCTTGACTCACAGCACTCTAGCACTTACCTCATTGTGTTTTAGTTACCCGTTTGCCACCTCCCTCCTCCAAACTCCTACTAGATTGTAAACTGTTTTCAGGCAATGACAGTGTGGAGTTCTTTCTTGCATCCCCAGCACACTGCATGGTCCTGACACAAAGTTGGTACTTGATAATATTCACTGAGTGTAGAAATCCTTGCATGACAGGAATGACCAATTTGAAATTGGCCCCCAGGTTTATGATATTTTCCCACTGCTACCTTATATCAACCTTCCCTCCAACCAAAACAAACTATGGCACAGTATAGTCATGACTTTCTCTGCCTTTCAACTGTTAAAGTATTTTCAGCCCAATTCATATTCCATTTCCTCCTTGAGTCCTAAAATAATTTCTCAAATCTTACAATTTTCTTCTAAGTGTTCATATAATGCTTTCATACCTTTGTGACTTCTTTTAGAACAGAAGCACCTGTAAATCTATGCCCTAGTTTCTAACACGTCATCAGTATAATTAAATATTAAATCACTAAGTTTACGATGGTTTGTTACACAGTAATAGACAACCAGAAACATTTACGGAGTGCCTACTATGTTCTAAGCATCCTTTCTAGCACGTTCCTCCACATTCTTACAAACACTGATATTATCAGAGTTTTAATTGTTGACAGTCTGACAGTTATGAAATGGCACTTGTTTAGGTTTTAATTTGCACCCTTACCATGAAGTTCAGCTCCTTTCCACATGTTTGTTGCCATTCAGGCTTATTCTTTTGTGAATTAACTGCTCATGATTTTGCCCATTTTTGTTACATTGTTTGCTTTGATGTTAATGATTCACAGGAGTCTCATATAATCTTACCAAACACCAGTCATTTGTAGGTTGCATGTATTGTAAATATCTTTTCCCAATTTTTGGCGTATCATTTCCCTTTCTTTATATTGTCTTGATAAGGAGAAGTTTTATATCTGTTTTTTAAGGTTTATCCTTCTTCTTCCTCCTCTCCTTTCTCTTCCATGTCTTTGTCTTCTTCTCTCCTCTTCTTCCATAGCCTCAGCTCATTAAAGTAGTTCTCATATATTTTTCTGCAATGCATTCTAAAGTTTTGCTTTTGACATGTAAACTCCGGATCCACCTCAAATTTACTCATACATTTATTTTGATATGGTTTGATTCAAGGATCCATTTTTTTAACCATAAAATAAACTTTTGTTTCCATACCATGCATTGATCAGACTATCCTTTCCCCAGTGACCTTCAATACAGGCTCTTCAGTCTATCAGGTATCCATCGATACATGGCTCTGTTTCTGTACTCCCTACACTATTCTATTGGTTGATTTGATTCTTGTGCCAATATCAAATTGTTAAAATTACCATTTTGTTGTAATTTTTCATATTGGGTAGGGGAAGCCACTTCATCTTCAGAAGTGCCAGTATTCCTGGCCCATTTCTCTTCCATGTGAATTTTAGAATTAGTTTGTCAAGTTTCATAAAAAACCTTTCTGGAACTTGGGTTTGGTGGCATATAAAAATGAAATTAACCTGGGTGAACTCAGGAAACTGGATAAACTTATATAATAGTTTGTCTATGGATTCTTTAGGGTTTTCATTGTGGACAAATGTTTTATCTGTGAATGAATGTATGAAAACTATGTATCTTCCTTACCATTCCTTACTCTTGATAAAAGAAAAACTTCTGCCGAATTAAGTTCAAAGGAGTTTAATTGAGCAATGTACGATTCGCGAATCGAGCAGCCCCCAGAATCACAGCAGATTCACAGAGACTCCAGGGGTCCATGGTCAGAACAAATTTATCGACAAAAAAGGTAAAGTGACATACAAGAATCAGAAGGGAGGTAGAGAAACAGTGGGATTGGTTCAACGTTCAAATAAGGAAAAGTTCAACGTTTGCCTTATTTGAACACGGTTTGAACATTCAGCAGTCTCTGAGTATGGCCGCTGGGATTGGCCAGCACTCAGCCATTGTTACAGGTGTATACTATTTAGGATTTCAATTTTGTCTGACTTTTAAGCTGGTTACAGTTCATCCACAAGGACTCAAATATAGAAGTACGGAGTCCTTCTCAGGCCATATTTAGTTTGCTTTAACATGCTTTTCCTGTGTGTTTTACTGTACAAACTGAAACTTCATGGACAATGTTGAATGGGTATAAAGTGTAGTAGTACTGATCTTGCTTTGTTCATGTTTTCAAAGAGAATGCTTGTAATGTTTCTTTATTAGCATGATATTTATTCTAGATTTTTTTGTAGATATTATTATCAGGTTAGAAAAATCCCCCTTTTATTTTTAGTTTTCTACGAATTTTATCATGAAATGTTGTTGAACTTAAATGAATACTATTACTGTATTTAATGAAATGTTTATAATTTTTCCTTTAATCTGTTAATTTTTTAATTCAGTAATAGATTTTCTAATGTTGACTAACTTGCATTTCTGAAATAAGCCTAGAGTCCATGTTTTAATCATGTCTGAATTCATTTTATAAACATGTTGTTTAAAATTTTACCATCTATGGTCAAGAATAAATTAACTTTTAATTTTTCTTCCTCATACTATTCAGTTTTGGTTCCAATATTAAGGTTATATACTAGGTATGTAATACTAGTTTGTGTAAGATAGGAATAACATGATTATTGATTGATTCAAGAACTCAAAGGTAAAATTACCTGGGCTTGATATTATCTTTATAGGAAGGCATTTGATCTCTGATTCAAAATGTTAATGGTTATAGACTATTAGGTTTTCCATTTAGACTTGAATCAATTTTGTTAATTTGTATCATCCAGAAATGTATCTATTCCACCTTTGTTTCAAAAGTATTATCAAAGTTTTCATAATACTCTTTTCCTTTTTAGTGTCTGCTACATCTATAATTATACCCGCTTTTTTATTCATAATATTGCTTATTTTTTCTCTCCTTTTAAACTCAAGTTGTCTTTTGTAAGGGAATGTATCATATTTTTTTATCCAAATAACCAATCTTTAGTTTTATTGGTCCTGTGTATCTTTATGTTCATTTCATCCATTTCTGCTCCTGTCTTAAGTTATTTCCTTTCATCCATATTCTCTACATTTAGATTGTAGTATTTTGTATTTGAATGCTTAGCTTGTTTATTTTCAAATGGTCTTTTAAAATATGAATATTTAAAGCTGCAAATTTCTTACCAAGTATAGCTTTAACTGCATCTCATGAGTTTTAATATGTAGAATTTCTATTTTTATATAATCCAAATTTTTTCCTAAATTTCATTATAATTTTTTAATACACAAGTTATATAGAAATATATTTCTAAATTTCAAAATACATTCAGAGATGCGTAATGGATTTCCAGCTTTACTGAATTATGGTCAGTGTAGGTGATCTGTAAGAAATTCCTTTTCAATAATTTTTTGAGATTTGCTTAATGGTCTAGTATATGGTCAATTTTATAAAAGTTCTCCATATGCCTGAAAATGATGTGAATTGTTTCATTGTTACAGCAATTTTCTAAGCATAACCATTAGATTTAAGCAAGTATTTATCATAATTTTTCATCAATATGGATCTAACAACTTCTGAAACAGATGTGTGAATATCTTATGATAACAAATTTGTCATTTCATCTTAGTTTTTTAAATTTTCTGTGTATGTTTCAATATCATATTAATTACATAAAATCTTACTCATGAATCCAGTTTTAATCAATATTTAAGAGGCCTTGTTAGCTCTAGCAATGTTTCCCCAACTTGAAAATCTAAATTGTTTGGTATTAATGTGGCTTTCCAGTTTTCTTTTGGCCAGTATTTACCTAGTGTAGATTTTCTCCATTCTTTCACATTCTACCTTCCTGTGTTGTTATATTTTCGGTGTGTTTGCTATAAACAGAGTATGGCTACGTTTTGTTTTGTTCTGTTTATTCAGTCTGACAAACTTCGTCTGTTAACTAGAGAGTTTAGTCTATTTACATTGATTGAGATTGCTGTTTTATTTGGAATCATTTCTCCCAATTTATTGTATACACTTTATGTGACCTACTTGTTCTGGATTTCTTTTGCTTTTTTTGACTTCTTTTAGGTTGAGATTTTTTTATTTATTTATTTCTTATTAATGACTTAGATGTTTTATGCTCTGTTTCTGTACCTTTAATGTTACCCTATATAGTTTAACATTTATATATAACACTTTTACTTTAATCACCTCTTTGTATTTCTGGTAAATTATACAAAAACTTTAGAACACTAACCTGTATCACCTCTTTCTGATTTGATATGCAATTACTATCTAGCATTTTAGCTTTTTGCTTGACTTTAATCCAACATAATAGACATTTTTGTTACTGTTTTATAAAGTAAACTATTTTTATTAAAAATCTGTCATTTTCTTTACTCACCATTTCGTCTTGCATCAGATTTTTCTTTTGGGATTCCTTTTCTTCTAAGAGTTCACTGTCTAAAATGTCCTAACTGAAGCTCTGTGTATAATAGCTCTTGATCTTATATTTTGAATTCAAATTATACTTATGTCGCTCTTGGCTCTGAGATATTGTTTCACTATACATAACTCTAGTTTGACATTTATTTTTCTCAGTATTTGATGACATTATTCCATTAATTTCTAATTTCCATTGATGTTGAAAATCAGTTATCAATATCACTCTCATTTTTTATTATTTGTCTTTTCCCTCTGGCTGCTCTCAAGATCTTATCTTCATATTTAGTGTTACACAAATTTACTGCCACAAGACTACACATTTACACAGCTTAGAATTCATCAGGATTCCTGAATCTAAGAATTTTAATACAATTCTGGAAAATTTTCATTCATCATCTCTTTGAATATTGGTAACCAATATTCCCTGTTAGAACGATACTGCGTTACATATTTGTTGCACCTTCTCACTCTTTCAAGTTTCTTAATCTCTCGTCCATATTTTCCAGGTATTTTCCTGACCTATTGTCTAGAACACTAATTCTCTTTATTAGTCCATTTTGATTATAAAATACAGTATTCATGCTTTCATGTGTAGCTCATTTATATCAATACTACTATTGTGACATTTGGCATGTTATTGTGGGTAGCTATAATTTGTTCATTTTCATTCTGTAATTAAAGATGCCCAAAGCAAAGCTAGTCCCAGATACTCATCTCACTTCTCTGAGTTTCTATCTTCTTTAAATTTTTGAACTAATAATCTTATTGTTATCCTTTCAATGCCTTCAAACACATGCTTTTTTGTTTTGTTATTTTTTTGATACAGGGTCTCACTCTATCCCCTAGGAAGGAGTACAGTGGCAGGAATACAGCTCCCTGCAGCCTCAACCTTCTGGGCTCAAGAGATCCTGCTACCTCATCTTCCTGAGTAGTTGAGATTACAGACACATGCCACCACACCTGGCTACTTTTTTTTTTTTATTGTTTGTAGAGACAGGATCTCCCTATGTCTTGAATTCCTGGACTCAGTGATCATCTCACCAAGGTCCCGCAGAGTGTTGGGATTACAGATGTAAGGCACCACACCAGGCCAGATGCCTTTTTAAAAAATAAGTTGCCTATTTTTTTACAGTTTCTTTAATGCATTGATTACACCGAATTATGTAATATGTCATAAGCAAAGTAGAAGTCTTCTGACTCTCTTATTACATCCTATCCATTGAGCTTATAAATTGAATTATTATATTTCTTTATTTCTAGAAGTTTATTTTGGTCATTTTCAAATATTTCTGGTAATTTTTTTATTTTTTAGTATACATTTACTTATCTGTATAAACTTGTTTTTGTTCTGTATTTTTAATTGATTCTATTGCTTGCTATTTCTAACAACTTTCATGCATGCTGGTTTCTTTGTACGTTTAAGTGTGTGTGTGTGTGTTTGTGTGTGTGTGTTCTTGGAACTTCATCTGTAGAAAACATTTGAGTTCTGTGCTTAAAGTAGAATGTGTTCCTTCAGAGAAGATCAGTGTTTGCTTCTGCCAGGTGTCTGAGGTCATTAACAGCCTGAGACATTTTTTAGCTCAAATTTTACAATTATGTTTTGCTTTGTTTCATTTTTTAATCACACAAGAATACAAATTCATGCTCCAACTTACATCGGTACAAATTTGAAGTTAAGAATTATCAGAAGAGACTTTTTTTTTGCCTCAGAGCCAAGGCTAAAACAGGCATGTTCTTTACTCTCTCTTTTCAAGCAGTGTTTTTCTTCCTACTTCACTCTCTTAAATATCACTCTTAAATGAGCAAAAATTTTTGAGAGGGTGTCTGGTCTGACCTCATATCTTCCTTGATTCTTGGGTTAGAGCACCTGACACCTTCACATGATCCATTTAAACCCATTTACCAGGCTACCAGGGATACCAGTGACTTGTGGGTCAAGTGCCAGTTCCAGAGTCTGCTAATCCTATGGGTTTATATTTATTTATGTATCATTTTTAACCTCAGAGGATGTCTTTCTTTTCCTGCCAACTTTGGTATTATAAAATACTTTTTATATTTTCAGCATTTTAGTTTTGCTGTGCCTGATTGTGTTTTTCTTAGTATCCAACTCAGAATAATGGAGAAATGAACATATAATTGGGTATTTTTTCCACATAAGCATGAATTTCTGCTTATTCAATGACACTTCTTACCTGTAACACCTTTGCAAGATGATTGACCAGATGTTAGAAGGAAAATTTGTGTCTGTGGAACAGAGCTGTTTTCTATAAGAAGTCAGTTTATGTTCTCAGACCCATAGATGGAGACTGATATAATTTTAACCTCCTACAATGTTGCTTTAACCAATTCAATTAATCAGTCTTTTAAATTTAAATGACAAACCAAAAATATTCCATATTATCATAATATATTATCACTTAATTTATTGTAGGACACATTATCAAGACCCTAAAACACAGCATTTATTTCTAATGTAAGCAATTAGAATACTTCCAATAATTAGTGCTAATTCTTTGTGGCTGATTAGAACTTCTCTTACAACCACAATGAAAGGAAAAGGAAAGACTCGGTTGCTAGGGCAGGTGAAGCAGAATCACAGAAGGTAAACATCTTGGGGACTATTTTCAGAAGGTGATACTTTCTTACAGTGACACCAAGACTGTGGCTGAGTATTCAACAACTGATTCCTTGGCACACTGTTTGAGATTTTCAATGCATTCTTATTTTTGCTGCAAATATATTAAGGAGATATAAGACAAGTTGCATGCTGAGCTTTTGATGATGGCTCAATTCAAAATTTTTTTTCAAATTTTATTTTACTTAGTTTTAGTTTAAATTCACTTCTCTGAAAACAAATTTGTTTCAGTGAAGGAACTTGAAAAGTAGATATTGGGATCACATATGCTACATTAAAAGGGTAGTATTCTTTTAACAGCTCTTTATATAAATTTTGTTCAGTATATGTATTCTTTAATCAAACCAATTTTAAACTTGTCACCAAATTTTTTATTTTCATCTTAGTTCAAATGAAATCTTTTTAAAAAAATATTTTTGATGTTACACTTCAAGATGTTACACTTAAAGTATAGCATCTTAACACTTAAGTGTAGCATCTAACATCTAAGATGTTAGAAAAATTAATGCTACACTTTATTCACATTTTCTTCTAATTTTAGAAATCTATTTAGAAAAAGTTCACCAATAGTAATGCATATACAGTGTTTAAAAATTAAGAAATGGAAGAACACCATAAAAATTACTCATATTTTTACCACCCAGAGATATTTACTGACATTTGCTTCATTTTTAGTTATTTTATTTAAAGTCATTTTTATAAAATTGAGGTATGCTACATATACTGTTTTATGTCTAGTTATTTTCACATTAACTCAGCATTCTTCTTGTCATCAGATGTTTTCCCATGACAAATATGTCACAAATGTGTTTATTTATTCGTTATTATTTATTTGTTTTTTAATATTATAAATTAGGTTGTGGTGACTTTCCAAAAAATTACTTGTCTTCATTCATTATTATTTTATAAGGTAAATTCTTTGAGGTTTAATAATTGGATAAAAAATACTATGCTCATCAAATATTATCAAAATATTTTAATTTTATATACATAGATGTGGATGTGTATTTTAACATTATATATAGGATCATTCATTCCCTGATGCCCCATAATATTAAAAGGAATCATGGGTAAGTATTTCTCCTTCATGTTAAATATTAATAAGTTCCTTTAGGTTTTTATCACCTTGTTTTCCTTCTCCTTTTGTACATTTACTTTACACACAAATTAAAATATCAACGGAGATATCCCCATGGAGAAATTGAAATGGTATTTCTTTTATTCACCAGACTTGAAACCAAAGCACTTTTCATAATCACTTTTCATCACATTATGACAGGAGGCATGCAGTGTAGGCTATTACCCAATAACCAGTCAATATTAATATACAAAAAGCTTAGCCAGCCAGCTCAAACCCAACCATAAGAATACTTGAGTTATAAATGATGTATATATAAAATGCAAATACAAGACAGGAACATTGAAGATACTTTTGCCTAAGATAAATATTAAATTGCAGTCTTCTTCTGTGAACATCTCTAATTAAAAACTTACAATTTTCCTCATTGCAAATCTCATAATGTCCTCTTCATTCACTATACCATTAAGCATTTTGCAGGGATTAGAGAGGGTGTTTACCAACCAAGCATAAATACTTTAGGTGCAAATTATCTGTAAATTGGCATCTCCCATGTACAGAACTCGTTTATCCATTATATGGCAATGAACCAGAAAATAAGAGGGGAAAAAAGCCATACACACAATCAGAATAGATTTTCCCTAATCTCATCTTGTCAAATGCATGTATTTTAACAGAGAAGAATTCAGATTCTCACTCACAGCATCTTTACTATTATTTTAGTTGAAATTCTAACTAGAGTAGTAATCTTATTTCAAGCAAGTCACAGATTAGACAAGGCAAATTAGAAGTGCAAGGAGATGATCAGGACTGGCCAAGAGGTGACTGAGCTCATTAAATGCATTTAATGTTGGAGTAAACATGCCTCCATGTAGATTTCTGCACAGACCCAATGGTTGGGTACAGTGGAGCTTACACATTAACCCAGAATTATCAAGAAAATGTTAAATTACACTCAATTTTTTTTCGTTTTAAGAGACACAGAAGCTGGGCGCAGTGGCTCATGCCTGTAATCCCAGCACTTTGGGAGGCCGAGGCGGGCGGATCACAAGGTCAGGAGATCGAGACCATCTGGCTAACATGGTGAAACCCCGTCTCTACTAAAAATGTAAAAAATTAGCCGGGCATGGTGGCGGATGCCTGTAGTCCCAGCTACTCAGGAGGGTGAGGCATGAGAATGGTGTGAAGCGGGGAGGCAGAGGTTGCATTGAGCCGAGACTGCGCCACTGCACTCTAGCCTGGGCGACAGAACGAGACTTCGTCTCAAAAAAAAAAAAAAAAAAAAAAAAAAAGAGACACAGAAATATGTAATCTGTTTCAAAAAGAATCTTATCAAAACTGAAATAATTTTAGGCATTTAAAGACTTGTATGGATTTTATTATTAACTTACTATGTATATGTAATAATATCTATTTTTAAATTTTCAACAAAATGGTAAATATTCATTAATATTAAAAAATTCTGGCTATTTAGTCTTTACCTTAACTATCTTTCATAGATCTGCATTGTTAGTGGCTACAGTACCACAACCAACAGTATCAAAATAACCTCAGAAGCTAACTCCATTCACCCAAACAGGCAATAGGCCAAATATTCAAACTCACAGGTTTTCCCAAAGTAACCTTACTACATAGGGTACACCAATTAACTTCACTCCATGGGAAAACATATATTTTATGTTACCTACCCTATATTTGTTTCATATATAGCCAACTTATCTGTCCATGACAATGTAGTATTATTTCAGATTGTTATTCTCTAAAATAGAGAATAAGAATTATGCATTTTCAACTCAGCCTATACATTGATGTACATAGATGCATAAGAATAAATTGTTTGCACTGGGTACGGTGGCTCATGCCTGTAATCCCAGCACTTTGGGAGACTGAGATGGATGGATCATGAGGTCAGGAGTTCAAGACCAGCCTGGCCAACATAGTAAAATCCCATCTCTACTAAAGATACAAAAACTTAGCTGGGCATGGTGGCACATGCCTGTGATCCCAGCTACTCAGGAGGCTGAGGCCAGAGAATTGCTTGAACCCGGGAGGCAGAGGTTGCAGTGAGCCGAGATTGTGCCATTGCACTCCAGCCTGGGTGACAGGGCGAGATTCCATCTCAAAAAAAAACAAAAGAATAAATTATTTGATGACTTGACATGAATTTATGGACATGTAATATTGAGTAGAGTTGTAAATACAGTCATAGTTTTAAATTAATATGGCTTTTCTCCGGTCACTATAGTGACATGGTTATTATAAATTCATGCTGTCAAATTTCATCTGTGCCTTTACTGCTTCTCAAATAGTGTTTTATTCATTCCTTGTTGATTTTCTAGGTTAGATTCCCAAAGAGAAACTTTCATTTATTTAAGGCTTTTAGTCCCTCCAACTTGCCTTCTTTCATCCTCAACCTCCTCCCAATTTACCTCTTACTTTATTTTTAAAAGATTAAGTCCTTAGGCCTTATGAGCACCAACAGATTTAGCTAACAATATCTTATTTATTTTACAAATCAGAATTTCCTCTGAAAATCCTATTCACTGTGAATTGCTATTCCCAATGCCTCTAAAAAATTAAGACTAACCTATTATCAAATGTAGAAAAAAATATAAACTATTAATGAGCCCTGCACTGAAAATAAAGGAGAAAAGAAAAACAATTCTCATTATTAATGCACTCCATGTATTATAGGTCAGAAGTTAATCTGACCTATAATAATATCTATATTTAATCCTCAACAAAACCATAAATATTTATCAACATTCCAAAATTCTGGCTATCAATCTAGTTTTTACATTAACTGTTATTCATAGATCAGAGCTATTAGTAGCTCTAATTAGTGGAGCTAGGATCTATATTAGCATCACCACCACACTCTGAATTAGAAATTCAGCACTTTAGCACTCTGCTTGATGGACATCAGTTTTCCATGCAGTCAGCATCTTGCTGGACTATCACCTTAAGTATCTTTAAAAGATCAGCATTATTAGTGGCTACAGTTCTACAATAAACAGTTATTGTTATTACCTCCCATAACATATTGTTCAGTAACAACCTTCAAGAAGGAAGCAGGCTATATAGTAGCCTGCATGATGCAGTTGCTATATGTAATGCTTTTGAGTCAGAGCAGAAATAGAACGGATGCTGAGAGCGGCACAGGTCTGAGATAACGGCTTTTTGAGTTTCTTATCTGAGCTAAGATTCTGAGAGCCAGCAGAGAGGACAGAAATACTCATCTCATTCCAGTAGAGCCACCCTACGGGAAAGCCTACTCAACACTGGGAACCAGAGCTACCGTTTTCCATTTCTCATTGCCAAGCTTTCTCAGAAATATGGTCTGTATCAATTAACTCTACTCCACCATTTCCTTTAGCTCCATGTGATCTGTCTTTAATCCACATTTGGTTTGCTCTAATAATATCCTCAACATTTTTTTTTTTTTTTTTTTTTTTGAGGCGGAGTCTCACTCTGTCGCCCAGGCTGGAGTGCAGTGGTGCGATCTCGGCTCACTGCAAGCTCCGCCTCCCGGGTTCATGCCATTCTCCTGCCTCAGCCTCTCCGAGTAGCTGGGACTACAGGCGCCCGCCACCACGCCCGGCTAATTTTTTGTGTGTTTTTAGTAGAGACGGGGTTTCACCGTGGTCTCGATCTCCTGACCTCGTGATCCGCCCGCCTTGGCCTCCCAAAGTGCTGGGATTACAAGCGTGAGCCACCGCGCCCGGCGATCCTCAACATTTTAACAATGACTTCCTAACAAACCCAATGGCCTGTTTTTAGGTCTTTTTTTCTGACTTCTCTCAAACATAATTGTTGAAAATTCCTTCCTTGAAATTTTTTCACCTCTTATTTTTAGTCCCTCTTCATAAGCGTTTTCTAAAGTGTTTTCTTCAAATCAGTGATACAAAAAGAGGAGATTCAAAAGAATACTTATGGGCAATTAATTTTGCCAAACACTGCTCCACTGGAAGAATCATGGTCCTTATTAATATGTTAAAGTCTCTGTGAAATCTGATAGTAAAAGAAACTTGCATAACTGTGGTTTTCCAAACTTTCTGGACTATAGAACTCATTTTGTCACAATAGCACCTATTTCCTCATTTATGTTAAGGTAACATGATAACATGATAACATGACATACATGTTTATCACGTTTTAACATTGGGTTGTATCTAACAACCAATGGCATTTTAAAATCACTGTTAGCAGCCGGGCGCGGTGGCTCACGCTTGTAATCCCAGCACTTTGGGAGGCCGAGGCGGGCGGATCACGAGGTCAGGACATCGAGACCACGGTGAAACTCCGTCTCTACTAAAAATACAAAAAATTAGCCGGGGGTGGTGGCGGGCGCCTATAGTCCCAGCTACTCGGAGAGGCTGAGGCAGGAGAATGGCGTGAACCTGGGAGGCGGAGCTTGCAGTGAGCCGAGATCGCGCCACTGCACTCCAGCCTGGGTGACAGAGCGAGACTCCGTCTCCAAATAAATAAATTAATTAAATAAAATAAAATCACTATTAGCTGGTAACAGTCATGATGTAGTTGTCATTTCCTGTGCATAAACAAACACGATCATAGCTGTTCATTTTTTCATCATAGCAACTGAGTAATATGTTTTGTTGGTACTACACATGTCAATTTTAATTGCTATTTAAAATATCTTTAAAAAGAGTACACTATAATTTAGTATTGAAACAAAAAACTTACTTTGTAAGCAGAAAAGCATGAAAATAGAATGGGGTATAAAATATTACTGAAGCAAATATTTGTCATTGGAGAAATAACTGCAATTGCATAGTTGTTTTTTTTTTTTTTGCTTTTAAAAAAAAAAACAAAAGCAACAACCAATTGTTTTATGAGACCACAGGAAAGAACTACCTATACATACATGAATTGTGTTTTGTTACTGAAAAACAGATACATATTTCCTATGACACATCAAGCAATGTAACTGAAGACTGGAGAAATTGCTCAATCTCTCAAAATGGATCAAAGAGTTTCAAGAAATGAGAGTCTAGTCTCATAGGGCTATTGTTATTGTTAAAGCATTGCATTATAATTTAATTGCCAACATACTTTTAACTTAAAAGCACATAAAGTTATGGTATATCTTATAATTGACGGTATCTTAGTTTCCCAAAACATGGTATGAACATGCTGTAAAACTAGTATTCTTCATTTATGAAATGCTGCTGTAATTATCTTTATATTCTAACCATTGTCCAGTTTATGTTCTTTCTACCACTTCTCCTAGACATGTATGCCCCCTGCCAGCCCCCTGCCATATGATTTAGTCATTATCTTGCTTTACTTTTTCTGTAAATAAAATGACTAGATCTCGTCTGTCTTTCCAAGTTGAGTCTATGGGATAATGTTCTCCCAGGTACCCAAACGTAAGGTATCAGTCATGGAGGCAAAAGTGCCAAGGTCAAACTCAATATTCCAAAAGAAACCATCTCAAATTCATAACAATCTAGACCCTCTTTGTAGGTTTCACATCCTCCTACAGAATAGGATTCCACCATTGGAGAAGAACACTAAAAGTTCCTAAGTGACTAAGCCTGTTTCTCCTCTTCCTCCAGGATCAGAGGATCAGAGCTTTCTCTAATAGATCATGGGCTTTTTGTTTTTGTTTTGTTTTTGTTTTTGTTTTTTTGAGATGGAGTCTGACTCGGTCACCCAGGCTGGAGTGCAGTGGCGCGATCTTGGCTCACTGCAACCTCCGCCTCCCGAGCTCACATCATTCTCCTGCCTCAGCCTCCCAAGTAGCTGGGACTACAGGCACCTGCCACCATGCCTGGCTAATTTTTTGTATTTTTTAGTAGAGACAGGGTTTGACCGTGTTAACCAGGATGATCTTGATCTCCTGACCTCGTGATCCACCCACCTCGGCCTCCCAAAGTGCTGGGATTACAGGCGCGAGCCACCGCGCCTGGCTAATCATGGGCCTTTAAGTGGCAAAATGTGTCTTCTGATGGGTGAGACAAATCAAATAACAAAAATTTAAACCTCTAAATTTCAAAAAGAAGTCTTTGTGAAGGTATTGCTGTCAAGCCCACTTCTCCTCCTGTCTGTAGCCATGACATTCCTTGATTCCAACCTGGGAGAATGTGACCAAAGGAAATAAGGGAAAAGGGATAATAATAACTAATGTTATAGCAGGTTCCCACATATTTCAGTTTATCTATATAGCACATACTGCTATGAGATTTATTAATACACACATGCTATAGATAAAAAACATCTGGAAAGTTGACATTTTTCAAGACTCTTAAAGCTATTAAGAAATTCAGTTAGGGCTCTACACTTGATACCCTTTGAGTAGAACACACACTGGATTTTTTAATAGCAATCATTCCAGGGGATATTGCATCTGTGCCTAAACACTTCCAGTGATAGAATAAAAAATTCCTTTCTCAAGGCACCTCAGTTCATCTTTGGACAGGTCATAACCTACATAGAAACTTGATTTTCAGGAGCGCTGAGAATTAAATAGGTAAGTGTGCAGAGGGAGAAGGCTGGGAGGGAAGTGTAAAAAACTGACCCAGCTACAACTTATCCCTCTGAGTACATGGTCAGCTTGTCTAATTTGTCTAATTGCCAAAGATGGGGCATACTTTACATACTTTGGCCTACCAGTAATATAGAAGAAATTCTGATCCAGACAGTGGTTATCTAGCAGCTGAAGTAGGAGAAGCAGCCTTCATATGCTGTCCAGCATCCTTAATCAAGGCATCCTTGCATGGTCAAGTCTGATTCCATGGTTAAGAGTATAGGGGTGTGAAGGTCACTCCCTATGTGAGGTCACTCCTGGAGGCAATGTGAGGTCACTCCTGGAGAAGATACTAGAGAGGCTGAAAGGTGGAAGAGGAAAGAACTAGGCAATCTCAAGAATCTAACCAAATGGCTGAAGTTCAAAATAGCACAGGTGTCAGCAAAAGACAATAAACCACATCAGTAGATTAGATATAGGATCTGGGCCAACCCTGTAGGGATTGAGGAAAGGTAACCATGGAAGACACTGTGGACTGAGGCTAAGGCAAGACTTCACCAACAAGTGGGCTCACCTAGGACAGAACTGCCTCATGAATGAAGCCTGGCAAACTGAGCTTCATGAACTGAGCAGGAGTGAGCCTGCGTGGAGATAGCATCACTGATGACTGAGAAAGGATATGAGTAAGATGCCTTATTCACTGCTAAAACCCCAGAACTTAACACAAGATCTAGTCCCTAGTATGGGTTCAATGAACATTTTTTGCTTACCTAATGGATATAAAATTTACAGCTAATATTCACTGAAAAACATATAAAAGAATGAATAAAATGCTACATAACAATTAATATGAATAAACTATGCAACAGCAAGGCTAAATCTCCCTGATGTAATGTTGAGCAAAAGAAGCATGAGAGAGTGTGGAGCAAGATGGTGAAATAGAAGGTTTTACTGATTTTCCCATCTGCAAGGACACCAAGTTAACAACTATCTACACAGAAGAAGCACCTTTATAAGGACCAAAAATCAGGTAAGCACTCATAGTACCTGCTTTTAACTTCATACCATTGAAAAAGGTATGGAAGAGATAGAAAAACAGTCCTGAGCCCTCTTCTAATGGTGGCAGGAGAGAGAAGGGGGAAGTGCCACACACTTTTAAAACATCAGATCACATGAGAACTCACTCACTATCACGAGAACAGCATGGGGGAGATCCACCCCCATGATCCAATCACCTCCCACCAGGTCTCTCCCCCAATATTGGGAATTACAATTCAAAATGAGATTTGGGTGGGGACACAGAGCTAAACCATATCAGACAGAGAATTCAAAATAGCTGTGCTGAGGAAACTCAAAATAACGCAGAGAAGAAATTCAGAAATCTACCAGATAAATTTAACGAAGAGATAGAAATAATTAAAAAGAATCAAAAAGAAATTGAGGAACTGAAAAATGCAATTGTCATACTGAAAAAAATATCAGAGTCCTTTAATAGCAGAATTGAAGAAATAGCAGAATTGAAGAAAGAGTTAGTGAGCTTGAAGACAGGCTGTTTGACAATACAAAATCAGAGGAGACAAAAGAAAAAAGATTAAAAAACAGTGAAATGTACTTACAGGATGTAGAAAAATAGACTCAAAATAGCAAATCTATGAGATAATGGCCTTAAAGAGGCAGCAGACAAAGACGCTGAGGTAGAGAGTTTATTCAAAGGGATAATAACAGAGCACTTCCCAAACCTAGAGAAAGATATCAATATCCAACTACAGGAAGGTTCTAGAACACCAAGTAGATTTAACCCAGAGAAGACTACCTCAAGGCATTTAGTGATTAAATTTCCAAACGTCACAGATAAAGAAAGGATCCTAAAAGTAGCAAGAGAAAAGAAACAAATAACGTGTTAATGTAATGGAGCTCCAATATGTCTGGCAACAGACTTTTCAGTGGAAACATTACAGGTCAAGAGAGAGTGACATGACATATTTAAAGTGCTAACAGAAACAAAAACCTTTACCCTAGAATAGTATATAGGGTGAAAGTATCTGTCAAATATGAAGGAGAAATAAAGACTCCCAGATAAACAAAAGCTAAGGTATTTCATCAATACCAGACCTGTCCTACAAGAAATGCTAAAAGGAGTACTTCAGTCAGAAAGAAAACGACATTAATGAGGAACAAATGATCATCAAGGTACAAAACTCACTGGTAATTGTAAGCACACAGAAAAACACAGAATATTATAACCCCGTAACTGTGATATGTAAACTATTCTTATCATAACTAGAAAGACTGAACAATAAACCAATCAAAAATAATAACTACAACTTTTCAAGACATAGTACAATAAGATATAAAAAGAAAAACAAAAAAGTTAAAAAGTAGACAGATAAATTTAAAATGTAGAGTTTTTATTAGTTTTCTTTTTGCCTGTTTGTTTATGCAAATAGTGTTAAGTTGTTATCAGGTTAAAATAGTGGGTTTAAAGATAGTGTTTGCAAGCCTCATGGTAACTTCAAACCAAAAATCATACAATGAATACACAAAAAATAAAAAAGCAAGAAACTCAGTCATATTACCAAAGAAAAATCACCTTCATTAGAGGAAGACAAGAAGGAAAGAAAGAAGGAAAAAAAGACTATAAAACAACCAGAGAACAACAAAATGGCAGGAGTACGTCCTTACTTATCAATAATAACATTGAATGTAAATGGACTAATTCTTCAATCAAAAGACATAGACTGGCAGACAGGATGAAAAAACAAGACCCATTAACCTGTTGCCTGCAAGAAACACACTTAGATAGAAAGACACACATAGATAGAAAATAAAGGGATAGAAAATGATATTCCATACCAATAGAAACCAAAAAAGAGCAGTAGTTACTATACTTATATCAGATAAAATAGATTTCAATACTGAAACTATAAGAAGAGACAAAGAAGGTCATGGTATCATTGTTTTAGGTTTTTCCAAACGTAAGATCATTTAGGAAAAACCTAAAGACTCCACAAGACAACTATTAGAACTGTTAAACAAATTCAGGAAACTTTCAGGATACAAAATCAACATAAAAAATCAGTAGCAGATATAATGATAAAGGGTCGTTCAGCAAGAGGACATAACAATTTTAAATATATATAAACCAAAAACTGGAGAACCCAGATATATAAGGGAAATATTAGATCTAAAGAAAGAGATAGGCCCCAATACACTAATAGCTAGAGACTTCAACATTCCACTTTCAGTATGGGACAGATCATCCAGATGGAAAATCAACAAAGAAACATCAGACTTAATCTACACTACAGACCAAATCAATCTAATAGATATTTACAGAACATTACATCCAACAGCTGCAGAATACACTTTCCTTTCCTCCGCACATGGATCACTCTCAAGGATAGACCACGTGTTAAGTCACAAAACAAGTCTTAAAACATTCAATTAAACTGAAATAATATCAAGCATCTTCTCTGATCACAATAGAATAAAACTGGAAATTAATAACATGAGAAGTTTTGGAAATTTCAAATACAGTACATGGAATACACACAAATACATGGAAATTAAACAATATGCTCCTAAATGACCAGTGAGTCAATAAAGAAATTAAGAAGAAAATTGAAAAATTTCTTGAAACAAATGATAATGGAAACATAACATACCAAAACCTATGGGACACAGAAAAAGCAGTACTAAGAGTGAAGTTTACAGCTGTAAGTGCCTATATCAAAAAAAAGAAAGAAAGAGAAACTTCAAATGAACAATCTAATGATGCATCTTAAAGAACTAGAAAAGCAAGAGCAAACTAAACCCAAAATTGGTAGAAGAAAAGAAATAATAAAGATCAGACTAGAAATTTTAAAAATGAAATGAAAAAATACAAAAAATCAATGAAACAAAAAGTTGGTTTTCTAAAAAGTTAAACAAAATCGACAAATCTTTAGCCAGACTAAGCAAAATAGAGAGAATATTCAAATAAATAAAATCAGAAATGAAAAAGGAGACGTTACAACTGATACTGAAGAAATGTAACAGATAATCAGTGGCTACTATGTGCAGCTATATGCCAATAAATTGGAAAATCTAGAAGAAATAGACAAATTCTGAGATACATATAACTGACCAAGATAGAACCAGGAAGAAATCCAAAACCTAAACAGACCAATAACAAGTAACAAGATCAAAACTATAATAAAAAGTCTCCCAGTAAAGAAAAGTCCAGGACCTGAGGGCTTCACTGCTGAATTCTGCCACACATTTAAAGAACTCATACCAATCCTACTCAAACTATTCTGAAAAATAAAGGAGGAAATAATACTTCCAAACTCATTCTATGAGGCCAGTATTACCCTGATACCAAAACCAGACAAAGACACATCAAAAAAAGAAAACTACAGGCCCGTATCTCTTACGGATATTGATGCAAAAATTCTCAACAAAAAACTATCAAACTGAATTCAATAATAATTAGAAAGATAATTCATTATGAACAAGTAGAGTTTATCCCTGGGCTGCAAGATGTTACAACATATGCAAATCAATCGATGTGATACATCATATAAACAGAATGAAGGACAAAAACCATATGATTATTTCAGTTGATGCTGAAAAAGCATTTGATAAAATTCAGCATCCCTTTATGATAAAAAACCTGGCCGGGCATGGTGGCTCACACCTGTAATCCCAGCACTTTGGGAGGCCGAGTTGAGTGGATCACAAGTTCAAGAGATTGAGATCATCCTGGCTATCACAGTGAAAGCCCATCTCTACTAAAAATGTAAAAAATTAGCTGGGCATGGTGGCACGTGCCTATAGTCCCAGCTACACAGGAGGCTGAGGCAGTAGAATTGCTTGAACCCAGGAGGCGGAGGTTGCAGTGAACCAAGATCATGCCACTGCACTACAGCCTGGGCTACAGAGCGAGACTCCGTCTCAAAAAAACAACAAAAAAGAAAAAGCTGGAGGTAGAAGGAACATACGTCAACCTAGTAAAAGCCATATAGGACAGACCCACAGCTAGTATCATATTGAATAAGGAAAACCTGAAAGCTTTTCCTCTAAGATCTAGAACATAACAAGGATGCCTACTGTCAGCAGGGTTATTCAACATAGTACTGGAAGTCCTTGCCAGAGCAATCAGATAAGAGAAAGATATAAAGAGCAAAAACTGGAAAAGAAGAAGTCAAATTATTCTTGTTTGCAGATGATACAATCTTATATTTGGAAAAACCTTAAGACACCACAAGACAACTATTAGAACTGATAAATTAAGGGAAGTTGCAGGATACAAAATCAATATACAAAAATCAGCATTTCTATATGCCAACAGTGAACAATCTGAAAAAGAAATGGAAAAGGTAACCCCATTTACAATAGCCACAAATAAAATTAAATATCTAGGAATTAACTTGACTAAAGAAGTGAAAGATGTCTACAATGGAAACTATAAAATACTGATGAAATAATTGAGGAGGATACCAAACAATGGAAAAACATTCCATGTTCATGAATTGCAAGGATAAATACTGTTAAAATGTGCATACTACCCAAAGCAATCTACACATTCAATGAAGTCCCTTTCAAAATACCAAGAACATTCTTCACAGAAATAGAAAAAACAATCCTATATGGAACCACAAAACACCCAGAATAACCAAAGCTATCCTAAGCAAAAAGAACAAAACTGGAGAAATCATATTACCTGACTTCAAATTATACTTCAGAGCTATAGTAATCAAAACAGCATGGTACTGACATAAAAATAGACACATAGACAAATGGAACAGAATAGAGAACCCAGAAACAAATGCACCACCCACGGTGAACTCATTTTTGACAAAGATGCCAAGATCATACACTGGGGAAAAGACAGTCTCTTTAATAAATGGTGCTGGGAAAACTGGATATCCCTGTGCAGAAGAATGAAACTAGCCCCCTATCTCTCACTATATACAAAAATCAAATCAAAATGGATGAAAGACTTAAATCTAAAACCTCAACTATGAAGCTACTGCAAGAAATCATTGGGGAAAATCTCCAGGACAGTGGTTTGGGCAAAGATTTATTGAGTAATACCCGACAAACACAGGCAATCAAAACAAAAATGGATAAATAGGACCACAACAGGTTAAAAAGCTTCTGCACAGCAGAGAGTACAATTAATGAAGAAAGAGATAACCCACAGCATGAGAAAATATATTTGCAAACTATTAATAGGGATTAATAACCAGAATATATAAGGAGCTCAAGCAATTCTATAGGAAAAGAATCTAAAAATCCGATCAAAAAATAGGCAAAATATTTGAATAGACATTGCTGAAAAGAAGACATACAAATGGCAAACAGGCATATGAGAAAGTGCTCAACATCATTGACCATTAGAGAAATGCAAATCAAAACTACAATGAAATATCATCTCACCTCAGTTAATATGGCTTATATCCAAAAGACAGGCAATAACAAATGCTGGCAAGGATATGGAGAAAAGGGAACCCTCATACACTGTTGGTAGGGACGTAAATTATTAATAGTACAACCTCTATAAAGAATAGTTTAGAGGTTCCTCAAAAAACTAAAAATTGACGCGCCATATGATCCAGCAATCCCACTCTTGGTTATACACCCCAAAGAAAGGAAATCAGTATACACATTTATTGCAGCACTATTCACGACAGCCAAGATTTGGAAGCAACCTAAGTGTCTAACAACAGATGAATGAATACAGAAAATGTGGTACTTATACACAATGGAGTACTATTCAACCATAAAAAAAGAATGAGATCCTGTCATTTGCAACAACATCGATGAAACAAGAGATCATTATTAAGTGCAATAAGCCAGGCACAGAAAGACAAACATCACATGGTCTCGCTTATTTGTGAGATCTAAAAATCAAAACAATTGAACTCATTGACACAGAGAGTAGAAGGATGGTTACTAGAGGATGGGAAAGGTAGTGAGGGCCTGGAGGAGAGGTGGGGATGGTTAATGGGTACAAAGAAATAGTTACAAAGAATGAATAAGACCTACTATTCGATAGTAAAATAGAATGACTATAGTCAATAATAACTTGATTGTACATTTTAAAGTAGACTAATGTGATTGTTTGTAACTCAAAGAATAAGTGCTTGAGGGGATGGATACCCTATTCTCCATGATGTGCTTAGTTCACATTGCATGCTTGTACCAAAACATCTCAAAACATAAATATATACACGTACTACGTATGCACAAACATGTTTAAAGAATGAGATAGTTACATATTGCATGATTCCATTTATGTGAAGTTGAAGAAAAGGCATGGTTAATGTATGGTGGTAGAAGTCAGAATAGTGGCTACCTTTGGGTGGAGAGTACTGATTAGAGAGGGACTCAAGGGAAACTTCAGGAGTGTGGAAAATGCTCTATATCTTATCTAGATGGTGGTTTCATAGGTGAACATATAGGTAAGAATTTTTGGAGCCGTATAATTAAGATTTGTAGGCTTTACTAAATGAGAGTTATGTCACAAAATAGAAATATTTTTAAAACATACAATTCAAAGTATTATGAAATTTTTATTTACATTGAATAAAATATGTTCCCCTGTACTTTCTACCCATTGTTCATAATTCTACCCATTATGGCCCCAGAGAACATTCACATTTTTTAAGTCCTGCATAGATTTAATGGCAGCCACCATTTGCCCCAAAAAGATGCTCCCTTCTGACTGATGATCTCAGCTTTTTCAGCCAAAATATCAAGTCCCTTCATCTGATTTGTTGGCCTTAATTGTAGAGAATTCCAAAAATTTTATGATAAAAAAATATTTTCTGATCTCCCAGATAAAAAGGCTACACAGGCTAGCCATGTCTCTAGGGCAACCTCTCTGGAGTATCACTTGCCCCAAAAACTTCATAGCGCGCTCTCTCTCTCTCGCTCTCTCTCTCTCACACACACACACACACACACACAAACACACACACACACACACACACACACACACACAGTCACTATAGCAGAATTGCTCCAGCTCATAATAACCATTCTAAGACATAACTTTGAAAAACACAGTCTAGGCCTGGGAAGAAGTTCCTTTTTTTCCCAAAGGGACACAGTTAAAAAAAAAAAAAGTGTTGCTTTAATGCTACTAAATTTGTAGTCTATTCTAAGAGCTGTTTAAAAGAAATATAAGTCTGAGAATAGAATGCAAGCAACTCAGTGTTATCCTTCAAGGAATGAGCAAGTTGTGGGAACAAGGGCTACCTGCAGTACTTTTACCTTGAAGTAGTAGGAGTAGGCACTGTAGACAACATTACACCCATCTAACATAGGAAGCAGTGGATTAGGATTAGATACTTCAAATCTCTTCCTTATTGCTATTTAAGAGCTATGGCTCCATGAACCATTTAATAATTCAGCAACATTACCAAGAGATATCACATTTATCAAGGAATCATCTTTAAAAACAGAATGGTTCAAGATAGAAACGCATGTCAAAATAACAAAATAACCATGAAGGCTATAACATTTTACAATTCATGTCATTTAATTATGAGTTGAAAATTGTGGAAGTTATGATAAATTTTACCCAGTTTAACTGAAGGACTCAAACGGTAAAAGTATACCCTAATGATGAGATGATTACCAAATTTACAAATCAGTAAAAGTATTCAAATAAGTTAATTGAAAAATGATGCATGAAATATTTTTGTTCATGTGTTTTGAAAAACATAGTTTGGTTTTAGATAGTGCTTACACATGGTTATACAGGATTAAATTACAATAACATATTTCTCACAAAATTACTGAAATCTATTAATATGAATGAGGAGTCATAAGGCCAACAGTCTTTGTAGCCATGAGAAGTCAGCTACTCATTTCCAGTTTCATTGTGTTCTGAATATAAAGTAATCATCATTGTTGAAAAAAAATGTATAACTTTCAAAATGAAGTCTTTAGCTATAATGATATACACTTTTAAAATAAAATGTTAATTATAAAAGCTAGAATACTGACCATCTACTAGATATTAGAAAATGTCTGTTAGCTTTCTAAGATAAGGCAATATTACCATGGTTAAGTAGGAGAATGTTCTTGTCTTTAAGAGGTTCATGCCAGAGGATTTAGAGGTACAGTGTCATCTTCTCTGCATTTTCAAATGATTCACCACAAAAAACACGTGCACATACATGTACCTACATTATAAAGCAAATACGACAAAACAATAACAATGATTAAGGTGTCAAATACACACGTATGCTTTCAACTTTTCTGCATTTACCTGACAAAGTCCAGTTAGATAGAGTGAGTCTACTTAGTAGTCGAAAGAGGAATTTTAACACAGGAACTTATTACAAAAATGTTAGACACCCTAAAAACATGAATAGGGGATCGTATAGCAATTCTGAGATGATCAGTAGCAGGAAGCCCCTCTTACCCAACAACTTGAGGAACAAAGGGAAAATGTGGTAATATCAAGTGGCAGGACCACTGAGCAGGATCAGCAGTATGAACAGCACCTGTGACTACTAAGGAGACGCAGCTACTGCTAGAGACTCTCCTGAAAAAGATTCTTCTTTATGATATGCAGTCTCCTTCCAGTTAGCCCAATCTGGCCCAAAGGCAGTGAGTAAGAGAGTTTGGGAAATGCAGGCTTCCCAGACCTCCCCCTGACATAATGCCAGACCAAGGGAAGTGGGGAAATAGATGGAGAGCAAGCAGAAAAGTGATCAGCACACTTTATGTTTGAAACCGTTCTCAATAAAAATGTGTACAGAGAGGAATTGTGTGTCAAACATATTTTTTACAATTTTTTATAATAACAATGCCTCCAAAATTTTAGTTATATCAGAGGCAAAATAACTTTGCTCAATGGCATCCTGTTCAGTCAAAACAAATTTCTTTAGAAGAGAAACAAACACAGTGAATCGAGGTAATTCTAAGTTAAAAGTCATTGCAAAGTATTTATCCCCAAAAGCATCTTAACCTGGCACATTAAGGAACCCGGAGTTAAATTTAAACATGAGCTTCATGAAACTTCTCCCAAGGTAAAGCACATTTAAACCCAAGTTTAATACAAAAGTGCCATGTATTGTTTTACAGAATAATATCATAATGGATATTGTCTAAGGAACTTAATGATATCTAAAGCAACAGAAGGACATACGAGGCTTGTCTGCAAAGAAGCTACAAGGTCAGGAATAATATGTTTCTCTTAAACAATAAGAGAAACTGAGCCACTCAATTTGACATTATTAGAGGTTAAGTGAATGATGGTGGAGGTACTGTCTCTTGGAAACATGAGGATACCTTACTTAGAGAGAGAATACAATTAGCAGGTCCTTGAGCTGCCTGGCCTAGGCCCAATTCACTAGTCGATGCTACCTAGCTAGCAGTGCTCCATTTAATCACAATTTAAAAAAAATACAACAGCTATATTGAGGTATAATTCATATACTATATAATTCACCCACTTGAAATGTACAATTCAGTGGTTTTTAGTATTGAATTTTAGTAACGAAGTTATGTAACAATCACCACAATTTTATATTATCACCCTCCAAAAGCAACGCTGAAGCCATTAGCACTCACCACTTCTCCCTAACCCTCTGTCGTCTGCAACCACTCATCTACTTTCTTTAAAAAATGATTAAGCCCGAGAAATAAAGAAACTAGGTAAACACAGACAAAAATCAAGGGTAAAAACTTAAAATTTGAACTGAATTTCCAAGCCATCCATGGCATACAAATGCTGATCAAAATATGTTGACTTTATACTGTATTAACACCTAATTCTTTTTTTTAATGTTGTGTAAGTCTGGATGAAGTAATTAGGCTCCTAGTTATGCCCATGCAGAATACAGGCTCCCTCTTAACCAGTCATTTCTTAACTAAAGAAGCAGTAAATTCTAGCAACACAAATCATTTTGACTACAATACTACTTCTTCATTTCAGAAGGTATAAAAATATATCTCTGAGGAATTTATCTCCAGAGACTTTAGATATAATATCTTATGAGATATTACATTCAGAGGTAATGAACTTTGCAAATATTTACTGAAGATAAAACATATTGTAAACATTTAAGATTTCTTTTACATCTGACAATCCATTCCCATTCTTGAGAGCATTGCTAGATTCTGCTAACAGTATCTTTCCTATACATGTTTTTTGGAAATAACCATGTACTATAGACTGAATTGTGTCCCCCTTAATTCAGATGTTTAAGCCCTAACCTCCAATTTGATAGTATTTAAAGATGGGGCCTTTGGGAAATAATTAGATTTATTTGAAGTCATGAGTGTGAGGGCCTTCATGATGGGCTTAGTGTCTTTATAAGAAGAGATATCTGAGAGCTTTCTCCTCTTTTCCCTCTCTCTCTGCCCTCTCATTCCCACCCCATATGAGGGCACAGTGAGAAGGAGACTATCTGCAAACTGGAAAGAGAGCCCTCACAACTCTCACCAGAATCCAACCGAGTTGACACCTTGTTCTTAGAATTCCAGCTTCCATAACTGCGAGAAATAAATTTTTGTTGATTAAGTCACCGGATCTAAGGTATTTTGTTATGGCAGTGGGGGCTGACTAAGTCACCGTTGTACTAAAATTTGACCAAAAAAAGTACCTAAAGAGACACCATTTTACAAATTCAACTCTGCTACTTCAGTAAAAATGCATACCACTTATATTAGCCATGTAACTAAATAATTTGTTCTGAGCCCTTAGAGTACAATTTTAGCACACTGCTTTTCATAGGCCAGGGTTTCTCAGCCCTAGAACTATTGACATTTTAAATGGGATAATGCTTTGTTGTAGGGGGTTATCCTGAGCATTGAACAATGTTTAATAGCATCTTGGCCTCTATCCACTAGATGCCATTAGCAACCCCTCCCAGTGCCGTGGAAATTAAAAATGTCTCCAGGCTTCTTTGTCAAATGCCCTACAATGTACACTGAGAAACAAAGTTTTAGGCCATTCGTAAAAATAACATTTAAACATTATGACATGTTTTCTACCAAGCTCACTTTTTATGCAATATGCAATGAGAGGTGTGAAATGTTGATTGCTACACATACAAATTGAGAATTTCCTAAATAATACTATATTTTACCGCCCGATGTAAAACAAAAAAAAAGCAAATAGTTTTAACATTTACTATTTGCTCCACTGCCCTATCTTTGTTTGCTGAGATCCTGTGCAAAGGAAATAAAGTTTTGTTTTAATTATAATTAGCCATAGGATTTTGTCAGCTTCTTGTGTTAATACCAACACCATCACCTTCCAACATCTCAACCTAGAACAGTGCGTCCATCTGAACAGCCCAGTCAAGGTGCATTAAGGTGGAAGGCAGGTATGTCTCGTGCCTTCAGTGGAAACTGAAGCCACATGAGACATATTTAGAAAGGAGGTTGAAAAGAATTGACTCAGAAAATGAATGAAATGTGAAGATTGACTAGTGATATCAGTATCTTCTCTTTGTCTTCAAACTAAAAAAAATGTACTATCCACTAGAAATTGTGTTCAAAGTAGTGCTTATCTTCCAAAAAACACTGTTAGTTCTGTGGTCCTGCTACTTCCTGGCTTACCTAAGATGCTGACTTACATAGAGAGCCAAATCAACATTTCTCACACTGTTTAAATAAAGAAAAGAATTCCAACTACCAAGAAATTGATTTGTGAAAGAACTCACAGAACATAATTTGCTCATAAATTTAGAGCCTGGTATGAATGGGAAAACATGGAAGGATGACATTCTTCTCCCTCACAAAGTCATCACACTTCATTTGCAGGTTCTGTTGCTTGGGGAAACCACAGCAGTACCTGCAAAGTCAACATCGTGTAGACTTTGACTTTGTGATCCTTTAGGGAAAACAAGAACTCTTCACACCTTTTAGCATCTACATTGCAGAAAACAACATAATATTGTGTTTTAAACATCATTTTTCACAGAAAATGGGGCTTCAGAACTTTTCCCAAGCTAAATCAGTAACATCTTGGTAGAATTGGCTTCTAACTGAGATGATCTACTTTGTATGCGGTCACACTCAAAACTTGAGAACAGAAGGAAGGGAAGTAAGTTTCATTTGCATCCCTCTTGACAAACCTCTCTGAGTCTGGGTCTCCTTATCTGTTAAAAGGGAGTACATGTACTTACTTAATAGAATCAATCAAATTTTACAGTAACTAGCACATGGTAGGACTCCAATCCATTTTATTCCTTCCTCCTTCTCATCCCGTCACCCATGAGACATAATGAGCTTTTGTTTTGCTGGAAAGAATGAGAGAAGAGAGAGAGAAACAGAAAGCAGACAGCAAACAGTAAGAAACTGTTCAGTGACTAAGAAACAAAACAGAAGACAATTGATTTACTCTTTGGCACCACTTCAAACATCTCTGCATAAAAAAAATTACAAATAATTAATTATGATTCAGAGAAATTAAGGGATTTTTTCCTCTGTGTTAAAGTCAAATTATCTTGAAAATAATTTACTTTTTAATGCTGACAAGAATTATCATAAACAAAACCCTCTTTTCCATTGTGGCTAAGAGTATGTCTTGAAAACTATAAACTTTATAATTGATTCTTCCAATGGCCCCTGGTGATCATGGCATTCTGAAAACACTGCAACCCAAATACTTGAAACCAGAACTAAACATAAACTATGCCCTCATCATCAGCCCAATGATGAGGTTCCACAGCTTTCTCACTCTGCCTCCCACACTTGCCTTTCTTTCAAGGTTGCATAGTTGTAGAGTGGTAAGCTTTCAAAATATAAACTGTAATAAACTCTAATAATGTCGAGCATGACTCATTCACCAGAAGAAGCAGAATTCAATCATTATTAATTAGTGTACTTTCGATTATCAACCTAGACATTATCTAAAGGCTAATCTCATGAATACAGTTGAAATGTTAAACAAGAATATTGATAGCATAAAGGATTTACTCACTTGTAAATCTTCACCTAGACTCTTGAGCTCATCAAGCTAGCAATATAAATTTATTTTCATCTTCATCTCTATGAAAAAAAAATCATACCCAAGTTCCTGGAAAAGTTGGTGGTTTATATTTGCTGAAAGACTAATATTTGCTTTAATTATGAACTATATCACTATTTGTCTTATAAACGTATTTTTGAATAGGTTGATTTTAAATAAAAATCATGTATTTTTTCAAGGACAACTTAAATATAAGCATTAAAATGGCTTTACTTGATATCTTTAGTAAGCTATAACCAGATAATCAAGGACTATAAAGGATTAATTTTTCTCTTACTTTATCAAAGAGCAGCTGTAAAAGTACAAAATCCACTGTTAAACCTGTGTTTACAGTTCTAATGGTAGATTTATAAAGTAATGTGTATAGCAATGGTTTCTCTATAATTTTTTTCTTTTCTTTTGATAGAATTAAAAATCCTCTTGCTTTTTCAAGCCTAATGTTGAAGATTCCATGGTAACTGCCTTTTTATTTGGTTTCCTTTCTTAGCCTTTGTTGTTCTTTTGCTTTGCTTTTCAGTTGGAAAAATATTTTGCTTAAAATACAGTACAGGGAAATCAACAATCCAGGCTTTAGTGTATGTAGCAACTCTTGAGGCTTCCCATCTTAAGAAGAGATAAAAGTTTTTTTAAGGTTTTGAATTAGGTCACAATGCTGTAAAGAATCAAACTGCAATGTTAAAGTGGGACAGAATTTAGTGGCCAAAATGCTATATTGAATAATTCAGTGTTCCATTTGTATACACTATTCTACATTTCTGATTTTCTCATATTTGTAACTACCATTAGTTTATAAAAATTATTTGTAGAAAAGACATTACAAGTTGTGAGAATTACCAATTATTTTTGAAGTGTAACCTACTTCAATCACTATCCATAAAGTGGAACCGAGAACCCTTCCTACCTCTTCCCAATTCAAGGAATGTGGTGATTACCAAGCCTGAATCTGTGAGGCATTTGAAGCTGTTTCCCTCAGTATAATGTAGTATGATGCTTAATCCAAAGCTAAATTAAACATTTATTTCTTCTATTCATATTTTCTGCTTCCACTTGATATTTTAATGAATTTATTGATGCTTTTGTATAGAAAATTTCAAGTTTGAGACCACCAATATCCCTTTACTTTCTTCAAACTGACAGAAGACATAAAGAGCTATAAAAAAAGTTATATGATTCACAGGTGAGTTTTAATGATTAATGTAAATGTTTTGTGTAAACTTTTACATTGTAGGATTTAAAAACCATGTTCATTGATGATTTATCATACCTCTGTGAGGAAAGTCAGAATTACAACCTTACTTTTAAAGCTACTGAATGCCATTTTGTTACCAATCATTAATAAAAACTATTACACAGGATATCAGCAAAAATTTAGGAGAACTGAACATTATCAACCAACAGGACCTAATTGATTTATTTGGAAAACTGTTCAACAGGAGAAAAATACACATAATTTTCAAGCGTTCATAGAACATTCACGAAGATACATCTTATCTAATCAGAAAACAAATTTTAACAAATTTAAAATAATTGAAATTTTATATAGAGTATCTCCATCAATGATAGACTGGATTAAGAAAATGTGGCACATATACACCATGGAATACTATGCAGCCACAAAAAAAGGATGAGTTCATGTCCTTTGTAGGGACATGGATGAAGCTGGAAACCATCATTCTCAGCAAACTATCACAAGGATAAAAAAACCAAACACTGCATGTTCTCACTCATAGGTGGGAATTGAACAATGAGAACACTTGGACACAGGAAGGGGAACATCACACAACAGGGCCTGTCATGGGGTCGGGGAGGGGGAAGGGATAGCATTAGGAGATACACTTAATGTAAATGATGAGTTAATGGGTGCAGCACACCAATATGGCGCATGTATACATATGTAACAAACCTGCACGTTGTGCACATGTACCCTAGAACTTAAAGTATAATTTAAAAAAAGAGAACAATTTTCAACCCAGAATTTCATATCTAGCCAAACTAAACTTCATAAGTGAAGGAGAAATAAAATCCTTTACAGACAAGCAATGCTGAGAGATTTTGTCACCACCAGGCCTGCCTTACAAGAGGTCCTGAATGAAGCACTAAATGTGGAAAGGAAAAAACAGTACCAGTCACTGCAAAAACCTACCAAAATGTAAAGACCATTGATGCTATGAAGAAACTGCATCAACTAATGGGCAAAATAACCAGCTAGCATCATAATGACAGGATCAAATTCACATATAACAGTATTAACCTTAAATGTAAATGGGCTAAATACCCCAATTAAAAGACACAGACTGGCAAATTGGATAAAGAGTCAAGACCCGTCAGTGTGCTGTATTCAGGAGATCCATCTCACATGCAAAGACACACATAGGCTCAAAATAAAGGTATGAAGAAAGATTTACCAAGCAAATGGAAAGCAAAAAAAAAAGCAGGGGTTGCAATCCTAGTCTCTGATACAATGGACTTTAAGCCAACAAAGATGAAAAAAAGACAAAGAAGGGCATTACATAATGGTAAAGGGATCAATGCAACAAGTAGAGCTAACTATCCTAAATATATATAACACCAAATAAAGAAGCACCCAGATTCATAAGGCAAGTTCTTAGATATCTATAAAGAGGCTTAGACTCCCACACAATAATAGTGGGAGACTTTAAAACCCCATTGTCAATATGAGATCAATGAGACAGAAAATTAACAAGGATATTCAGGACTTGAACTTAGCTGTAAACTAAGCAGACCTAATAGACATCTACAGAACTCTCCACCCCAAATCAACAAAATATACATTCTTCTCAGCACCACATCACACTTATTCTAAAATTGACCACATAATTGGAAGTAAAACACTTCTCAGCAATTGCAAAAGAATGGAAATCATAACAAACAGTCTCTCAGACCACGGTGCAATCAAATTAGAACTCAGGATTAAGAAACTCACTCAAAACTGCACAACCACATGCAAACTGAACAACCTGCCCCTGAATGACTATTGGGTAAATAACAAAACGAAGGCAGAAATAAATAAGTCCTTTGAAACCAATGAGAACAAAGACACAACGTATCAGAATCTCTGGGATACTGCTAAAGCAATGTGTAGAAAGAAATTTATACCACTAAATGCCCACATGAGAAAGCAGGAAAGATCTAAAATTGACACCCTAACATCACAATTAAAAGAACTAGAGAAGCAAGAGCAAACACATTCAAAAGCTAGCAGAAGACAAGAAATAACTAAGATCAGAGCAGAAATGAAGGAGATAGAGAACGAAAAATCTTTCAAAAAATCAATGAATCCAGGAGGCAGTTTTTTGAAAAGATTAACAAAATGGGTAGACCACTAGCCAGACTAATAAAGAAGAAAAGAGAGAGGAATCAAAATGACACAATAAAAATGATAAAGGGGATATCAACACTGATCCCACAGAAATACAAACTACCATCAGAGAATACTAGAAACACCTCTATTCAAATAAAATGGAAAATCTAGAAGAAATGGACAAATTCTTGGACACATACACCCTCCCAAGACTAAACCAGGAAGAAGTTGAATCCCTGAATAGACCAATAACAAGTTCTGAAATTGAGGCAGTAATTAATAGCTTAAAAACCAAAAAAACGCCCAGGATCAGACAGATTCACAGCCAAATTCTACTAGAGGTACAAAGAGGAGCTGGTACCATTCTTTCTGAAAATATTCCAAACAATACAAAAAGAGAGACTCCTCCCTAACTCATTTTATGAGGCCAGTATCATCCTGATACCAAAACCTGGCAGAGAAACAACAAAAAAAGAAAATTTGAGGCCAATACCCCTGATGACCATCGATGCAAATATTCTCAATAAAATACTGGCAAACTGAATCCACCAGCACATTAAAAAGCTTATCCACCATGATCAAGCTGGCTTCATCCCTGAGATGCAAGGCTGGTTCAACATACACAAATCAATAAACATAATACATCACATAAGCAGAATCAATGACAAAAACCACATGATTATCTCAATAGATACAGAAAAAGCCTTAGACAAAATTCAACACTCCTTCATGCTAAAAACTCTCAATGAACTAGGTACTGATGGAATGTATCTCAAAATAATAAGAGCTACTTATGACAAACCCACAGCCAATATCATACTGAATGGGCAAAAACTGGAAGCATTCCCTTTGAAAACTGCCCCAAGGCAAGGATACCCTCTCTCACTACTCCTATTCAACATAGTATTGGAAGTTCTGGCCACAGCAAGCAGTCAAGAGGAAGAAATAAAGGGTATTCAAATAGGAAAAGAGGAAGTCAAATTGTCTCTGCAGATGACAAGATTGTATATTTAGAAAACTCCATCATCTCAACCCAAAACTTCTTAAGCTGATAAGCAACTTCAGCAAAGTCTCAGGATACAAAATCAATGTGTAAAATTCACAAGCATTCCTATACACCAATAACAGACAAACAGAGAGCCAAATCATGAGTGAACTCCCATTCATAATTACTTCAAAGAGAATAAAATACCTAGGAATCCAACTTACAAGGGAGGTGAAGGACCTCTTCAAGGAGAACTACAAACCACTGCTCAAGGAAATAAGAAAGGACACAAACAAATGGAAAAACATTCCATGCTCATGGACAGAAAGAATCAATATCACGAAAATGGCCATGCTGCCTAAAGTAATTTATAGATTCAATGCTATTCCCATCAAGCTATAGTTGACTTTCTTCACAGAATTAGAAAAAAATTACTTTAAATTTCACATGGAACCAAAAAGGAGCCCATATAGCTAACACAATCCTAAGCAAAAAGAACAAGCCTGGAGGCATAATACTACCTGACTTCAAACTATACTACAAGGCTATAGTAACCACAACAGCATGGTACTGGTACCTAAACAGACATATAGACCAATGGAACAGAACAGAGGCCTCAGAAATAACACTGCACATCTATAACCCTCTGATCTTTGACAATCCTGATACAAACAAGCCATGGGGAAAGGATTCCCTATTTAATAAATGGTGTTGGGAAAACTGGCTGGCCATATGCAGAAAACTGAAACTGCACCCCTTCCTTACACCTTATACAAAAATTAACACCAGATGGATTAAAGACTTAAACATAAGACCTAAAACCATAAAAACTCTAGAAGAAAACCTAGGCAATACCATTCAGGACACAGGCATAGGCAAAGACTTCATGACTAAAACACGAAAAGCAATGGCAACAAAAGCCAAAATTGACAAATGGGATCTAATTAACTAAAGAGCTTCTGCACACCAAAAGAAATTATCATCAGAGTGAACAGGCAGCCTACAGAATGGGAGAAAATTTTTGCAATCTAGTCATCTGACAAAGCACTAATATCTAGAATCTACAAGGAACTTAAATTTAAAAGAAAAAAAAAAACCCCATCAAAAAGTGGGCGAAGGGTATGAACAGATACCATCTCATGCCAGTTAGAATGGCGATCATTAAAAATTCAGGAAACAACAGATGCTGGTGAGGATGTGGAGAAATAGGGACACTTTTACACTGTTGGTGGAAGTGTAAATTAGTTCAACTATTGTGGAAGACTGTGTGGCAATTCCTCAAGGATCTAGAACTAGAAATATCATTTGACCCAGCAATCCCATTACTAGGTATATACCCAAAGGATTATAAATCATTCTGCTATAAAGATGCATGCACACGTTCTGTTACATTGGTCTATGTATCTGTTTTGGTACCAGTACCATGCCGTTTTGGTTACTGTAGCCCTGTAGTATATAGCAAAGACTTGGAACCAACCCAAATGTCCATCAGTGATAGACTGGATAAAGAAAATGTGGCACATATACACCATGGAATACTATGCAGCCATAAAAAAGGATGAGTTCATGTCCTTTGTAGGGACATGGATGAAGCTGGAAACCATCATTCTCAGCATACTAACACAGGAACAGAAAACCAAACACTGCATCTTCTCACTCATAAGTGGGAGTTGAACAATGAGAACATACGGACACAGGGAAGGAAACATCACACAGCAGGGCCTGTCAGGGGTTGCGGGCTAGGGGAGAGATAGCATTAGGAGAAATACCTAATGTAGATGATGGGTTAATAGGTGCAGCAAACAACCATGGCACATGTATACCCATGTAACAAACCTCCATGTTCTGCACTTGTATCCCAGAACTTTAAGTATCATTAAAAAATAAATAAATAAATAAATAAACAAACCACAAACTCCCATATCTCAGTCAAGATAAAATAGATAACCTGGATAGCCCTATAATTATGAAATAAATTAACTTTGTAATTAAAAACCTCACACAAAAAAGGAGATATCTTCAGACCCAGATTCTTTCACTAAAGATTTTTACCAAATATTTTAAAAATTAACACCTATTTTACATAACCTCTTCCAGAAGACAGGATAGGAAGAAACACTTCCAAACTCAACTTATGAAATCAGTATTACACTGATTCCAAAACTAAATGAAGACAACACACAAAAACAATGAAAATGGCTAGCCAATATCTCTCATAACCTTAGACACAAAAATTCTCAACAAAATGTTAGCATCCTGAATCCAACAATATATATAAAGACTTATACACCATAACCAAGTAGAGTTTATTCCAATTATGCAAGGCTGGTATACATCATATTAACAAGCCAAAGAAAAAAATCTTATGATCAAATCCATTGACACAAATAAAGCACTTGACAAAATGCAATATCCATTCAGGATCAAAATCATCAGTATCCTAGGAATAGGGAAGAACTTCCTTAACCTTATAAAAAGCATTTACAAGAAAACTTATACTTTATGGTGAAAAACTGAATATTCTCCTTCCAAAATCAGGAATAAGACAAGGACATTCACTCTCGCCATTCTTATTCAACAATGTATTGGAAGTTTTAGCCATTGCAACATGGCAAGAAAAAAAAAATGCCCTGCCTAGAAAGGAAAAAAAAATAAAACTATCTATATTTATGGATGTCATGATTGTCTATACAGAAAACCCCAAGGAATCTACAAAAAAAAAAACTTCCACAAACTAATAACTGATTCCAATGAAGTCACAGGAGACAAAATCAACATGAAGAAATTAATTGCATTTTTATCCATTATAAATAGACAAATTAAAACTAAAATAAAAAATGCAATACCATTTACAATTGCTCCAAAATAAAAACCATATGCATAAATCTAACTAAACCTGTATGGAATCTGAATAATGAAAACTATGAAATTCTTGTGAAAAAAATAAAGGAAGACTTGAATACTGGAAGGGAAAAATCATTTTTCTGGATTAGAAGTCTCAACATAATAAAGATTTCAATTCTCCATAAATTGATGTATAGGTTTAATGCAATGCCTATCTAAATCTCAGTAAGGTTTTTGCAAGCATAGATAAGCTTATTCCAAAATTTATATGGTAAGTGAAAGGCCCTAGAATAGTAAAAACAATTTTGAAAAAATGAACAAAAAAGCAGGAATTCTTCTTTCCAACGTTAAGACATACTATATAGCTTCAGTAATCAAGACAGAGTAGAGTGATAAACACATTTATCAATGAAACAAAATGAGAAGCCTAGAAATAGATCCACACAAATGTGTCCAGCTAATTTTTAGCAAAGGAACAAAAACAACTGTTAAACATACATGAAAAATATGAACTTTAAACTAAACCTCCCACCTTATTAAAAAATTAACTCACTGAATAATGAATGCAGTTTAAAACTTAAAACTATAAAATGTCTTTAAAAATAGGAGAAAGTATTCAGGACCTACAACAACAGAAAGTGTTCTTAGACTTGACACCAAAAGCATAACCCAAAAGAGGAAAACTTGATGAATTGGACCTCATCAAAATTAAAAACCTTTTGCTCTGTGAGATTCTGTAAGGAATGTGAAGAAAATATAGACTGGAAAAAAATATTTGCAAATCACATATCTGACAAATAATTAGAATCTAGAATATATAAAGAACTCTCAAAATTCAACATTAAAAAACAAACAGGCTGGGAGCAGTGGCTCATACCTGTAATCCCAACTACTCGGGAGGGTGAGGTGGGAGGATTGCTTGAGCCCAGGAGTTTGAGGTTGCAGAGAACTATAATCATGCCATTGTACTCCAGCCTGGGTGACAGGGTGAGACCCTGACTCTTAAAAAATAATAATTTTAAAAATCCAACTAGAAAATAGGTAAAAGAATTACAAGACATTTCACTAAAGAGAATATACAGACAGCAAATAAGGAAATAAAAGATGCCTAACATTATTAGTCATTAGGGAAGTACAAATTAAAACCACCATGAGATATCACTGTACATCTATCTAAATGGCAAAAATAAAAAAAAATAGTAATAAAACCGTTTTCTGTAGAGCATATGGAGAAATTAGATCACTCATACACTGCTGGTGGAAATTTAAAATGATACAATTACTGTGGAAATGTTTGGAAATTCTTTTTGAAACTAGAAATGGAACTTACCACATCACCCAGCAGTTAAGACTCTTGGACATAAACCCCACAGAAATGAAAACTTATTTTAATGCAAAAATGTGCGCACAGATATTCATAGAAGCTTTAATTATGATAGCTGAAAATTGGACACTCCCCAAATGTCCTTCAATGGTGAATGGTTAAACAAACTGTGGGACATCCATCCCATGAAATACACAGCAATAAAAAGAAAAATACTATTGATAAATGCAACAACTTGGATACATATTAGGGAAATTGTATGGAAGAATAAAAAGCCAATGTGATAAAAATGCATACTGCATGATTCCACGTATATAATCTGCATGACAAAACACACATTTAGACATGGAGAATATATTAGTAATTCCTGTGGGTTAATGAGAACAAAGGAGGTGATGGGTATAGCTATAAAAAGATAGCATGAAGGAACCTTGTGGTGATGCTTAAGTATTTTGATTTTGGTTATGTGATGATAGACATGATAAAATTGCATAGAAGTATACACATACAACATATATACATACACACAAATGACGGCATGTATACCTAGCAAAATCTGATTCAGCTGTATGGATCATACGAATGTTCATTTCCTGGATTTGATATTGTACTAGAGTTAGGCAAGATATACACTGGGAAAGGCTAAGTGAAGGGTGCATGGAACCTACCCATAAATGTCTTTGCATCTTTCTATGAATGTAGAATTCTTTCAATGTATATTTTTTAAGTTAACAAATGAAACAAATCTGCTGGATCTGTAAGATGCATACAAAGTTAAGATCAAAGTTAAGATTTTGAAGTTGGCATATCAATTTCTCATTAATAATTGAAACAAGTAAACTAATTCAACCACATGTCTGTCTAAAGCTATAATCAATTGTATTTATCTATAATCATTTCTCCATTTATTTCTCCCTTGACTATGTTGTGAATTGTTATTATCATAGTTGATTTGTCTATGTTATAAGTCTCTTCATTTTTTCAGAGTATTCTATAATCTTAGCCATAGGAATATTTTAAATAAGATTCAATTGTTTCAGAAAACTATGAAGCTAAATCATTTGGAGGTAACTTGAAAGAGTCACACTTTCTTCATTTTAGAAGCATTTTTGCTGTTAACTTTTGCTGATAACTTCAATACAGTTCACCTTGAAATTTTAAGAAATTGTGTCTTAAAACCTTACAGTAGTAATTCAAAAGATGTGGCTATTTTGTGCATATTTTTGTTTTAAACCAGAAATGCTTAACATGACAAATTGCCACTTTTTATAATGTATTTAGTATTCTTGAAAAATGACTAAAAAATTTCAGGATATGACCAAACTAAAATTTGATTTGGAAAATGTACTCATATCCTATGGTTACTATAACAAACTTCCACAAACTTGGTGGCTTAAAACAACATAAATTTATTTTTTCCCTGTTCTAGAAGCCAGAAGTCCTAAATCAATATTACTGGGCCAAAGTCAAGGTATCACAGGGCTGTACTTCCTCCAGCAGCTCTAAGAGAGCATCTATTCCAGTTTCTGGTGGCTGCTGGCATTTCCTGACTTGCTGCCACATCACTCCAATCTCTGTCTCCATCGTCACATTGCCACCTTTCCCTCTGTGTATCTTTATCTACCTCTCTCATATAAAGACACTTGTGAATGTATTTAGAGCCCACTCAGATAATCCAGGAAAATCTCTCTGTGTCAAGACACTTAATTCAATCTTATCTGCAAAGGTTCTTTTTCCTTTTAAGCTGTGTTCCAAGGATTTGGACGTGATATATTTGAATGGCTATTATTCAGCTTAATACAGAAGTCTTTAGGTATACCATGGTTTTGGTTCTTCTCAACTTTCGCTTAGTATAACATTCAATAAATACTTGCATGTAGGTGTATTGTTGTTTTTAATTGTTATTTCATTTTAGAGTAATTTAGTAGACTCTTTTTCTCTTGCTCTTGTTTTCATAGGTCTTTTTCAACTGATCCTTTATTTTTAAGAATGGGTGTAACCAATGATGTTTAGAAATTCAAACCCATGCAACAGCGAAATGCAAATAAATTCTACAACTAAGGATTCCAAATCAATTTTTTCTAGTTTAATCTATGTGCATATGAAGAAGAAAGAAATAAAAATTAGCTAATAGTCTTAGAAAATATTCAGCCTCACTACTAATTAAAGATATGCAAATAATATTGATAAATCCCATTTTTTCTTTTTAATACTGAATAAGGCAAGTATTTAACCAGGTTCGACAGACCTTAACATATTGTCATATTGGCTTTAAATCTGTTTATAAAAATATACCACAGATGTAATGGAAGCCTCTTGAATGCCACCTCACTGATTTCATTCTCTCCTTTCACAGTAACTATCTGGAGTTTGGTGTATTAGCATTCCTTCGCATATTCTTTATACCCTTACTACATATTTGTGTGCTCTTTAAATCTTGGGTAAGTGTATGTATTTATAAGCAATTAATATTGTTTGCATGTTTTAAAACCTTTTACATTCAAACTTACAGTTTGTGATTTTTCCGGGGTTGGATACAAATAGACTAGACCTAGTCCCATTCATTTAAACTGCTAAATCGAGTTTCCTTGTATGGCTATACCTATGTTTACTTATCCATTTTCCTTTTGATGGAAATGTTTCCAATGTTTCATTATTATACAAAATGCTTCAATGGCGATAACATTTTTCATGTCTCAAAATGACAAGAGATTTAAAATTAAAATACTCCATGCTATGAGACTTACTGGTAGGCATGCAATTTGATATAGTCTTTCTGAAAAACAATTTGGCAATATGTACCAAGAACCTTAAAAAATGTATATTCATTAATCCGATAACCTTACTTCGAAAAATGTACTGCATGTATGTGAGTAGTTCTGTAATCAAGGCCCCCAGATGAGCAGCATAAACATAAGCAAATTCTCAAAGCCCTACCTTAAACTTATTCAAGCAGAAACTTCGGGGAGGGAAATAAGCAGTCTGTTTTGCCAAGCCCAGCAAAGGATTCTAATGCACACAAACGTTTGAAAAACAACTGCTCTAGATAGATAATCAGAAAGACTCAAGGATATTCACTTCAGAATCATTTATATTAACAAAGGTGAGACTCACCTTCAATATCTTACAAAGAGAAATGTTGATATAAATAATGAAATAATATTTATTGTTTAATAGGGAAGCATAGGGAAAAAAGAAAGAATGTAGGAGGAAAATTGTAATTACATGGGAAAATGGCTTAGATATTATGCTATAAGAAAATGGCAGGATCTTCTTCTAAAAGGGGTTACTAAAAAAAAAAAAAAAGAAAATGGCAGGATCTGAAATTGTATATATAGCAAAATCCTTATTGTTTTAAAAGAATACATATATATATATATACCATCCTATTCAAAATCATTCAATGAAAAAAGAATATCACATATATGTACACATACATAGTTTGAATTAATATATTTACATTTAGTTAATATACCACTCATTTATGCTGTCATTTATTACCTTACTAATTATACTTATTAACTATGAGAATTTTTTTCATAGTTAATTTAAAATAAACATAAATAAAAAGCACAAAATGCTTACGTTTTTATAATATAAACAATTGTTACTAAACTTTTTAAAATCCAAATACCATGATGCTTTAATGTGCAAATACCTTCTCAACAAGGATAAATTAAAGATGTTGTCTTATGCAATAATTAGCTTAACATTGATAGACATTATCTAGATATAACCCTTAACTATAACATGTATTCACACATATTCTAAAGTCTATTAATAGAAATATAGGGAATGTTAAAACTGGATGGTGTGATATCCAGCGAAATAAAGATGTAAGTTCTATGTCAAAAAAACTTGCAAATTTAAAAGAAAGAGCTTTAAATTCTTTGGCAGTTGAATTTCTATGTAAACTTGCTAGTATTCTCTATGGCTATCAAATGGATCATCATAACGTCAAGGTTTGTTTACATAATTCAAATGTTATTTATTCTATTATACATAATATCCTCATTGATTTCAAAAAATAATATTATTTTGCTCACATCTGATGTACATATCATGATCAAAATTTAATTTGAATTTTCCTGAACTGGAGAATAGATTTTTGTCTGAGCGCTACAGCACTTACATTCAATTTTAACTTGTAATTATCAATATGTTTCTATTACATTCAAAGAATAATAAGGAGTATGCCTGCAGCGAGTTTAATACCTTTAAATTCCTATAGATCAAAATGAAAGAACATGTCCCAGCATGCTTCATATTTCAAAGGTTGAGGGCTGTTAACACTGTACTTTTATTAAAATTTCTATTAACTTTTTTTGCTGTCAATCTGAATAAAAAATTACTTTATCATTTCCTATAGAATAAAAATAGAAAAATTACTTTATTAACAACTACTTATCTAGTCAAAAAAATGGGAAAAGAAATGTAGAAAAAGTCAACTATATCATAGCCTAAGAATGGCCAATGTATAAACACATTTTAATATTTGAATGACACAAATACACATTCATGTAGTCATTTGTC
This sequence comes from Nomascus leucogenys, assembly GCF_006542625.1. Taxonomy (NCBI): domain Eukaryota; kingdom Metazoa; phylum Chordata; class Mammalia; order Primates; family Hylobatidae; genus Nomascus; species Nomascus leucogenys. The sequence goes on from NC_044402.1 coordinate 99,407,529, forward strand.
CAACAGATACTTAGTATTGCACTTCCACTGTGTGCCAATAATTGTGCTAGGCACTGAGGACACAATAATGAGCTGGACAATTAAGTTTCTGTTCTCAGGAAGCATTCATTTTAGTGGGAGTGATAGACTATAAACAGTTCAAATAGTGATAAAATGTGATAAGAAAAAGAAGAATGTAACATCTAAAAAAGAAATCAGAATTAAATGTGAAAAGTGGAGAGGAACATTTCTAGAATAAAGACTGTACAAAGACCCTAAGGTAAGAGGTTGCTGATAAGAAGTACTTCAAGACGACAGAGGAAGTTAGAGTGTCCAGGGATTTGTGAGCAAAAGAGAACAAGCTACACTGTAATCCCAGCACTCTGGGAGGCCAAGGCGGACGGATCACCTGACGTCAGGAGTTCAAGACCAGCCTGGCCAACATGGCAAAATCCCATCTCTACTAAAAATATAAAAAATTAGCCAGGTGTGGTGGCGGGTACCTGTGATCCCAGCTACTCGGCAGCCTGAGACAGGAGAATCGCTTGAATCAGGAGGCGGAGGTTGCAGTGAGCCAAGATCGCACCATTGCACTCCAGCCTGGGTGACAAGAGTGAGACTCCATCTCAAAAAAAAAAAAAAAAAAAGAGAGAGAGAGAGAAAACAAGCTACAATACGAGGCTATGGTAAAGGCAGGGACCAGGGACCAGACTACCAGATTAGTCAGTTCTCTCTAAATCATAAGAGAATATTTAACATACTCTAGGAGCAATGGAAGGTCACTGGTGCGTCAAAAGCTTTCCCTGGCTAATAATAAGGGTGAAAAGATGGGGAGAGCACAGAAGTGTTGCCGGAAGTCACACAAGAGGTATGGGACCTGGAATGAGGTAATGCATTTAAGATGGAGAGATACAGAGGTGTTCACAGTCTGTGTGAGGATCTGTGTTGGAAACAGAGCTTGGTTATAAATTAGATGGAGAATAGGGTTGGGCTGTGGGTGTGACTGGTGCAAAACTGACCCTCAGTTGACTCATTTGGAAATAGCAGAGTTGTGGTTTACTGACATGGAAGCACTGGATTGGTGCAGACTTACTGTGTGCAACATGGGCCACAGTAACTTGGAAATGCCTGTAAAACATACAAGGGAAGATAACACAAACATAATCTGTGGCTCAAAGGCGAGGTCTGGGCTAAAAATCCAAATATATGTTTTTAATTTTATCTTTCACTTTAAATTAAATGTTAATGCATGACCATTGGGGAAAAAAGCATTAAAAACGACCATAGAGTTCTTTCTCTACATGTGTACACACAATTATTATTTACAAAAAAAAGTATTATATTATTTTTAATCTGATTTTTAACATTTTGAGCACACTTTCTTCAGGTGAATATAGATTCCTTCTGTGATATGTAACTTTACTGAGCATATAATATTGCTTAATATATCTATACTGTAAATTATTAACCCTGTTCTTGGTTTAATATATGTAGATGGTTTCTAATATTTTGCTACAATAAAGAGCACTACAATTAACACTCTTACATGTCTTTGTGTAATCACTTAGCAAAATTCATAATTCATAAGAAATACTATACAACACGTGTGCTTAATGTATATAGACAGGAGGAAATTAATATATCACTTTAAGAAGTGAGAAATAATGTAGTGTTTTCTTTGCAAACTATAATGAAAAATTTTGCTGGCAATCTTAGATGTTTTAAAGCTGCTTGTGGAAATACATATTTCATTTTCAATTAGGAATCAATTAGGTGTGAAAATTTCTCAGTTTAATGGAGGATATGGCCACTACAAAATAAGAGAAAAAAATTATTACATTAGAATTTCTAACTTCCTTCCTTTTTCACCCACCCTAGAAGCCTTGTCAAGAATGTCAAGAGAATCTCATGCCTGTAATCCCAGTGCTTTGGGAGGCCAAGGCAGGAATATCACTGGAGGCCAGGAGTTCGAGACTAGCCTGGGCAACATAGTGAGACTCTGTCTGTACAAAATAATTTTTTTCAAATTAGCCAGGTATATGGTATTACACATTTGTAGTGCCAACTACTTGGGAAGCTGAGGTGGGAGGTCTGCTTCACTTGAACCCAGGAGTTCAAGGTTACAGTGAGCTATGACTGTGCCACTACATTCTGGCAGAAAGATATACTGTCTCAAAAGAAAAAAAAGAAAAAAACAAAAAACAGAATGGCAAGAGTTTTAAACATCCCTAATGAAGGATAATCATCTTTTGCTTCTGGAAACCCGGCTTGCTTGTGTTTCCATCCACATATCTGTCTTTCTCTCTCTCTAATCTCAGTTTGCCTGAGTCATACCACCATTTATAATATAGGCTAGCACCTTTTCCTAAAATCAAGAGCAAAAGAGAATCATTTTTCCAAGACCAGATTTTTGAAACCAGCATCCAGGCCTGCACCCCAGGAAATACAGGAGTATCTGATGAAAGCTGCTCCATTCAGAGGAGGATGCTCCTCCTTCTTTATGCTTTTTTCCAAAAACTTCAAAAACAACAACCACAAAAAGACAGGTGGCCAATCTGTCTCCCTTGAGAGTTCCCTCGCTGAGCTTGGAGGGGGGCTTCCTCTTCTTAATCACAGATATTATCTAGATATTTCTAATGCCGCTTCCTTCCCCCCAGTCCCACCTACAAACTGGGATTGAAGAAAGAGGTGTCTCAAAAACATGAAATCCTCTCTTGCCTGGTGGGATATCTTTATTCCTGAGTAATTTCTCCAAATAACACCCCTGAGTCTCTGAAAATGTAAAAATGTGCCTGTCGAGTTGAGGCAAATGAGGGCTAAATCAAGTCATAATTTCCCTCTAGATTCTCATTCACCTCTAGCTGTAGGAAGCATCACAAATACAGAATTGATGAAAAGTGTATAAACATATTATCCAGATACTCAGGCTGTCACAGGGAACATTTTTTGTTGTTGTTCTTGATTTTAATGTAAGCAAAGCTGAGCAGTGGGAATGTTCAGGTTTTAGAAGAGATTTTTCTTTCTGAAAGATAATATTTCTCATTCTGAATGATTTTCTTCTTTTTCCTTTAAATTCCAAGGCAAATTCTGAAATCTGTTTTGACTTATTTTTGGATCCTCACCTGTATCTTAATTACGTAGCAAGAAGTAAGCACAATTGATAAGCAATCCATGTCCCTAATCTTTGATTTGTTATGAATTGTCTTTGAACTGCTTAAGATAGCCACGACTGTGTTTTGGTAGCAAAGTACTCCAAACTCTCTGCTCCCTAATACAAGTTAACAGTGGTCGACACTCAGGGATACTGGCAGATACAGCAGCCACCATTTCAGATGTTGCCAGTTGACACATGGAAGAAAAGGAGATTGCTGCAGGGTTTCACAAGGGCAATTCAATGCTCTGGCCCAGAAGTGACATGCTCAAGTCACTTTCAGTCACAACTCATTGGCTGGAGCTAAACATATGGCCCCACATCACCAAAAAGAGGCCAGGAATTACATCCTAATTTGTCTTGTAAAGTAAAAAGCCAGAAAAATACGAGAAGTGGCAATAGAGACCATCCCAGAACCCTAAAAGAAAGTTCTGTAATCAAAAATAATTTTTTTCTTCCAAAAATTGTGTAGGGAAAATTGAGTAAAGCTTACTGGATAGCAAAATATAGAAAAGCACACATTTTTCAGTTCCTTCTTAAGAGTCTGGCTATAGAAGTAATAGTCCACCGGCTGCATGTACCATTTCTTTGTAAACAACAACAATAAGAATAACAGGGGTGACTACTCTCTTATCTCCAAACGCACATACTTTGGGACTTCTGTCATTTATACATTACCTTTTTCCAAAAAACTTTGAGGTAGTTTCCAAAGATACATAAAGCAAAACAGCATAAGAAAAAAAACGTAAGTCAGGAGAAAGGGGAAGGAAGAACAAGGAGTTAAAAGACAAAGCTAAATCAAAATTAGAATCCAGTATCTGTGACAGGAGATCTGGTATACTTTTCTAGAAGTCAGTGATAAATTTGGCTCTGAACATTCCACGAACCATGCAAAAAAAGAAATACAATCAGTGGTATGATACATAGTATCTACAAGATAAAAGCAAATTGTGTTATGAGAAGTAGCACAGTAATGTCAGCCCTTGGGTGCCCATGAATAGGGCATGTTTAACGTAGGAAGCAAATGCAGAAAACACATCTACAATAAGCATAACCATCTAAGGCTGAATCTTATATCCTTTACTACACCCTCACAGTCACACAACACATTTTTGTTATTATTTTAGGTTTACCGATAATTATTATGATGACTTACCTGTGTTCGTCAATATCCCACATCTTTAAAATCATCTAGAATTTGAATGGAGCAAAGAAATAAGGTTTCTGTCTCACATATAACATTTATATAAACCACCGCGCACAGAGGAACATAAAGACTACTGAATGTGGCCTTCAGTTGTTTGTTTACTTCACACGGTGCTGTTTTTGAACTTGAATTTGAATGTTTTTAGGCCTAGAATTTATTCTCCAGTTTGGCCATAATTTCTCAGCACTTCCTACTGTGGTCCAATTTATGTTCTCCATGTAGCCCCTGTAGGAATTTGAGTTTGATACCCTTGGTACATGACTCAATAAAATAAAAGTTTCATAAATTCAGTGTCTGTTCCCTCCGTACTAGCTGCTTTGAGGAAATATAAAACAAACAATAACTATACTCATATTTCTCAAACAGCTGAGTCTGTTGGGGAAGATAATAGCAAAACATTTAAGAACATATAGTACTAAAATGACAGTAACTATTGTATATATTTTATGGCTTTTTGTGTCTTAGCAAGCTATTTTGCATTCATCACTGCAGCAGGTTCTTTCAGGAGCCCCATGAAACAATCAAAACAGTGATTATAGTTCCCATTTTTCAGATAAAAAAACTGAGATACAAAAATGTAAGTTGCCTGACCTTAAGGCACAAGGTAAATCACAGGTAGCATAAGCTTCATGGAAGAATGTTTTCCACAGTTTTACATCCTACACAGCACCACATAGAGTAGACTTTTGATAAACATTTCTAAATTAATAAGCAAAAGAACCTCTGTATCAACATACATATTGACTCATAAACATGGGCAGTAAAAGAAGCTTATAGTTCATAACAATCAGAAGCCACATGGGCTATATCATACCCAATGTTTTTGGGATATGTAAAAGCCAGACACAAATTATGACCCCAAGATACTTGTAATATCTAGAAAACATTAATAAATGAAATATATGTGTAAATATGATACAATATATGTGTAAATGTGATACAATATATTGTAAATATGAAAGGGACAAGTGATTACTCTTAATGCTTAGAAAATCAATGGATTTACTCAGAGGAAAGTATCCCAGAGTTTGTGAATTTTAAAAAGAAACAAGGTTACAAGTTCATTTATTGCAATATTATATATGCGATAGGAAAATATTGGAAACTACCCTAATGCCCATAAATAGAAGCTACTTGAAAAAACTATGGTGCCTCTTCACAATGGGATATTATGCAATGCCATAAAATAATAATGAAAGGGACTATGCTAATATAGGTTATGTTTAGGCTGATTGCAAAGTGAAAACAGTCAGTGTAGAAAAATATATGTGTGAGCATACATATGTATATATATCATATGTGTGTATATATGTACATACATACATGTATGTATATTATGTGTTTATATACACATATACATATATAATATGTGCAATGAGATACCAATACACTCCTATTATATATACATATATATTATATATAACACATATTATATATATGTGCCGGGGATAGATAGATATGCACACATACATTTAATTTCATTTGTAAAAAAAATGAAAAAGATGAGAAAGAAACACTGGCAGTATAAACTAAAAACTAATAAAAACGGTAGGCTCTGGTGTACATAATGTGGCAAAAAGGAATGAAAGTGAGACTTTTATGAATACACTTTGTTACAAAGTTTTGACTTTGGAATTGTACAAATGATTTATATTTCTAAAAAATATGTTAAAATATTCAAAAGCAACCTCTAAAAGTCAAAAACAATTTGAAATAAATGAACCTAATTGTATATCAAACTTGTGACACAAGCATAGAAAGATTCATTTCAAGTGATCCTAGCAGAAAGCACAAGGCTTTGACTGCATATCCTTTGTTGTTTATATTCTAAGAGCAAATAGAGCAGCACAGTGTAGTGTCATCACAGTGACAGAAAATCTAACTTGTCTTAGAAAACCCATTTTGTCTTGGCAACAATGGCACAGGTGGAGAAGAAAGTAGCTGAGTTTAGCAAATAAGGGCATTTTTTGACATTACGGTTGCCGGAGCAAAAGTGTGAGATAATGAAACCTACATGAACAAATACATGTTGGCATTTCTTTCAACAAAAGTGTGTAAAGATCACCATATGCAACCGTCAAAGAGGTAACTAGTACCCATTTCTTTGATTTATTTAGAATATCACTTATAATGAGACTATTTTACAAATAATTTAAGGAGATTGAAGAAACTGGACTTACGGCACAATTTTTATAAGCCTAAGGGTGACTCGAATATTATTTGCTAGATGTTAACCTGTTCATCTTTATTGAACAGGAGGAAACAGATCATAGTGAAAGCAAAAGGAAATTAGATCAGACCAAAGAATATCTTTGAAAAACCAAAGATTAAACACCGGAATAGGAAGACTATGGAATTAATTTGCAAAACAATATATTCATTTCCCTGGACTTGAAGCTACAGTGAAACCTAACAAGATATGCTGAAACATAAAATTTCTATAGATAAAACATCCATGGTGGGGTGGGAAGAGATGTTAGCATTTACCAAATATAGACTAATGTTGAGCTTTGAACCAAAAGCAATTTGTGATTCTCAAGTTATTTTAGTTATTTTTGTGATGGCATTATTTGATTTACAGTTAGCAATATATACTGCTTATTTGTGAATAGAATCGTACTAGTCCATATTGTGCTACTATAACAGAATATCACAGACCAGTTAATTTATAATGAAGAGAAAGTTCTGCAGTCTGGGAAGTCCAAGGTGAGCGATTTCTTCCTGCATCATGATGAAAGGCAGATGGGAAAGAGAGGGCGAGAGAAAGAAAAATAGGCAAAAAGAGGCCAAACTCATTCTTTTAAAAGGAGCTCACTCCCATGATAACGAACCCACACCTGTGATAATGGCATTATCCATTTAGAGCTCTTATGGCCTAATCACTTTTTAAAGTTCTCACTTCTTAATATTGTTACAATGGTATTTAAATTTCAACATGAGTTTGGGAGGCAACAAGCATTCAAACTGTAACATTCTGCCCCAGGCACCCAAAACTCATGTTCTTCTCACATACAAAATACATTCATTCCATCCCAATAGCTCCAAAAGTGTTAACTTATTCCAGCATCAAGAGTCCAAAGTCTCATCTCTCAAATATGGGTGAGACTCAAGGCACAATTCATCTTGAGGCAAATTCCCTCCAGCTTTGAGCCTCTGAATTCAAAACAAATTATCTACTTCCAAAATACACTGGTGCAACAGGGATAGATTCCCATTCCAAAAGGGAGAAACAGGCAAGAAGAAAGGGGCAACTTCTTCCAAGTAAGTTCAAAACCCAACAGGGCAAACAATATTAAATCTTAAGACTCTCGAATAATCTTCCTTGACATCATGTCCCACACTTTGGACACACTGGGGTGAGGGTTGGGCCCCCAAGGCCTTGGACACCACCACCCTCATGACTTTACTGGGCTTAGCCCACATAACAGCTATCACAAGTTGGAGTCTTGTGCCTATAGCTTTCCCAGGCTGGGGCTGCATGTTTATGGCTCTATAGTTCTGGGGTCCCAGGGCAATCTATCCCTGCGGCTCCACTAGGCATTGCCCTAATGTGACTCTCTCTGGCAGCTCTGCCTCTGCAGCAGGTTTCTGCATGGGCCACCTAGCTGGTCAATAACTTCTTAGAAATCTAGATGTAGGTAGCCATTCCTCCACAGCTCACAAATGCTGTGCGCCTGCAGAATTAACACTATGTGGGCACTGCCAAGGTTTACAGCTTGTGCCCTCTGGAGGAGCAACCTGAGCTGCACTCAAGGCCACTTGAGCCACAGCTGGGGCCACAGCCAGGGAACATTGCACTGGAATGCAGGGAGCAGAGTCCCAAGGTGGCCCTGGGCAGTGAGCCCATGGAGAGCGCCCTGGGCCCTTCCCCTAAAACCATTCTGCCTTCCTATAGCTCTGGGCCTGTGATGGGAGGTGCAGCCTCAAAGATCTCTGAAATGCCTTCAGAATCAATCTCCCATTGTCTTGATAAATAGCACCTGGCTTTCTTCTATCCATGCTAATCTTATCAATTTCTCTCTTTTATGGTTTTACTGTATGCAGTTAAAAGAATCCACATAGCTCCTTCAATATTTTGCTTAGGCATTTTTTCTGTCAGATATTCTAGTTCACTGCTCTTAAATTCTGCCTTCCATAAAGCCCTGAGACATGGACACAATTCAGCCAAGATCTTTGCAACTTCATAACAAGAACAATCTTCATTCCAATTTTTAATATTTCTCATTTCCATCAGAGACCTCATCAGATTTGCTTTTACCATCCAAATTTCTACCAATATTCTGATAAAAACCTCTTAAGTAATCTCTAAAAAGTTTTATACTTTCCCTGAAGTTCTTTTCTTCTACTGGGCCCTCACTAGGATTGTCCTTAACTCTTTATTTACAGAAATACTGGCTTTTTCTAGCCTGCTCCTCCAACCTCTTTCAGCCTCTGCCCACTACCCAGTTCCAAAGCCACTTCCACATTTTCAAGTATTTGTCACAGCAACACCCCACTTCTCCAGTACCAATTTTCTGTCTTAGTTTATTTTGTATTGCTATAACAGAATATCACAAATGGTAATTTGCAATGAACAGGAATTTATTGGCTTATAGTTTTGGAGGCTGAAAAGTTCAAGATCAAAGAGTTGACATCTTGTTGCATAATCTTGTTGCCATCTTGTTGCATAATCTCATAGCAGAAAAGCAAGAGGGGGAAAGAGAGAGAGGCAAAGAGGGGGCCAACTTACCCTTTATAAGGAACCACTACTGTGGTAACAAACCTACTCCACAAAAATGGCATAATCCATTCATGAGAGCAGAGCCTTTATGGCCTAATCATCTCTTACAGGTCCCACCTCTTAATACTGTTACAATGGCAATTATATTTCAATTCCAATGAGTTTGGGAAAGAACAAATGTTAAAACCATAGCAAGGATTAAATATGCTATTATAAAATTATAGAGTTTAAAGAGTGTGAATCTTTTCAGCAAATAGTGCTAGAACAATTGGATATCCCAAAAATTGTAAATGCAAAAGAATGAATCTAGACACAGACCTTACACTCATCACAAAAATTAGATCAGAATAGATCACATACTTAAGTAATATGCAAAACTATAAAATTCCTAGAAGATAACATGGGAGAGAATCTAGATGACCTTGAGTTTGGCGATAATCTTTTAGATATAACACCAAAGGCACAATCCATGAATGAAAAATTCATAAGCTATGGTTCATTAAAATTAAAAATCTCTGCCCTGCAAAAGATGCAGTCAGGAGAATGAAAAGACAAGCCACAGACTGGGAGAAAATATTTGCAAAAGACATATCTGATAAAGTACTGTTATCCAAAATATGCAAAGAATTCTTAAAACTCAACAATAAGAAAACAAACAACCAATTAAAAAATGGGCCAAAGATCTTAACAGATATCTCACCAAAGATATACAGATGGCAAATAAGCATATGAAAAGATGTTCCATATAATATATCATCAGGGAAATGCAAGTAAAAATAGCAATGAAAACACCTATTAGAATGGCCAAAATCCAGAACACTGGCAACACCAAATGCTGACAATGATGTGGAGCTACAGAAACTCTAATCATTGCTGATATAAATGCAAACAGCTACTTTGGAAAACACTTCGGTTATTACCAAACTAAGCATACTCTTACCATATGATCCAGCAGTCAGGCTCCTTGGTAATCTACTCAGAGTTTAAACTTATTCTAAGAGTTGAAAACCTATGTTCACACAAAAAACTGTACACAGATGTGTATGGGAGCTTTCTTCATAATTGTCAAAACTTGGAAGCAACCTAGATGTCCTTCAGTAGGTAAATGGATAAACTGTGGTGTATGCAGACAATGGAATATTATTCAACACTAAAAAGAATTGAGCTATCAATCCATGAAAAGACATAAATGCATATTACTAAGTGAAAGAAACGAATCTGAAAAGGCTACATACTGTGTTTCCAACTATATTCTGGAAGAGTTTAAGGAGATGGTAAAAAGATCAGTAGTTGCTAGGGGTTAGGGAAGAAGAAAGGTTGAATGGGAGGAGCACAGAGGATTTTTAAGGCAGTGAAACTACTCTGTATGATATGATAATGGTAGATACATGTCACTATACGTTTGTCTAAACCAATAAAACAGCAAGAGTGAACCCTAATGTAAACTATGATCTGTGGGTGATAACGATGTGTCATGTAGGTTCATCAATTGTAAAAAATGTACAATATTCCCCCTCTGGTAGCGAATATTGATAATGGGGGAGGCTAAATATGTGTGGGGGCAGGAGTATATGGGAAATTTCTATACCTTCCATTAACTTTTTGTGAATCTAAAACTGCTCTAAAAATTAAAGTCTGTTTTAAAAAGATAAAAACATGTTTGATTAATTCTTTCAATAATAATTCAAAATGACTAATCACTCATTAAACCTAAATATGTTTTGACTGGAAATTTAAAATTTGCCTAATGCATTATTTCACTGTGTTCACTGTTAAGGGAGAAACAGAAATATATACTATATAGATATTTTACAGGATAATAAGCCATTCTAAGACAACATCTTTATTCTCACCTATTCTAGCAGGTTTTGTGTGTGAGAGAGTTCAAAGCCTGAGGGACAAAATAACCCATAAAATTCAGCTATTTAAAGAGAAGTCATGTGGATGAAATCCAAAGAAAGCAAGCTCTTCTTTTGCTAAGATAACTAGGAATATGGGTCTCTATCTTGATATGATAGATAAGGCAAAGGAAAAAAGAGTCATGTCAGGAAACTGAATGAATCATTTAAGAAATATTTACCAATAATTCAATTTTGATTTTCAGTGTGGCTTCATTATTACAGACACGGTATTAAGTAGCCAACAGGAATAGGGATTTTCACACATATTTATTTAATTTATACTGAATTGCCAAAGTCTACTTTTATCCCTTAGTCCCTCTAAAGAGAAATGTTCTTTTTTTAATCTTGCCCTGTATGTTTGAAAAACCTTAAATAAATATCCGGATTTTTTTTTTAATTACAAGATTGCAAATAGGCAAACATCATAAAGTTGCATTTTATTTAGGGTTTTGTGTAGTAAATCTTAAAGTGGTACAGGGTTTCTAGGGCTGCTGTCTAGCCTTAAAATAAATCAAATTGAAGATCACACATAAACAAATATGTTTATGCCATTTCCAGCACATTAAATTTTTCTTATTCTTGTAACAGGATCAAAAAGTAGCATTTTCAACAAACTCTCTGATTTGTTGACTAAATTTTCTTTAGAAAATGTGAAGTTATTAGAGATCAATGTTAAATCAAGACCTAGTGGTTTTTGTTGAAATTTTAGATACATGTCTAAACTAAATCCCAGTTAAGCTGACCTTCTTTACTAAGCCTTCATTGAATTAATCTCCTTAAATTCTTGCTTCTTTTACCTGTATAATCTCTATCCAAGGACTCTACATAATGACAAATGGCTAAAGATATGTTTTCCTGAATGAAATAGTCTTTTTACCAGTGAATCTAAATGCCTGCTGTGAAATATTATTTTAAAAATCCATGTTAATATTATATTCAAGTCACAAAGAGAGTTTAATAGCTACAACATAGATAAGTCAAAAAAGGCATATAAAATTCACTTGATAAAGTATCACAAAGTTACACAAGGAAAGAGACAAAATAAAATAAATTCCCCTAATGTACCGCAAATATCAACTACCACACACTACCTACAAGCCATATGTTTTTTCCATCTGTTCTGTTATCGTCAACTAAATTTATAGTATTTGGGCTATCAGAAGGATTGTCAAACATGAGCTGGGCATGATTTTAAAACCTAGGTGTTACTGTTAGTTGTTTTTTTCTTTGTATTTTTTTCAAAGAAACTACCCACTTCTATGCCCATCCCACCACTGATAATATTTTGGGGGCTTAAATTAAGATCCCGCCAGTATTTCTGAGGAATGTTAGTCCTCAGGAAGTTTAGGTTAGTCCTGGAGCTACAGATTACCTACTGCTTTCCATGCATCAAATGATGGCTACTAAACAGAGAAGCCAGAATTTCTGGAGTTGTAAGTATGATTCTTCCAAAGGCACTAGTGCTGGGTTTGTGGCTTTTAATTGGTAGATCATGGTATGTGACAGGCAGAATTCTAAGATGACCCCCATTGACCAAACCCCTTACATAAGCCCCTCCCCTTGAGTGGGAGAGGAGCCCACTGATTGCTTCTAGCTGATAAAATATGGCAAAGGGGTTGAATAGTCACTCCCTTGGTTAGGCTATGTTATATGACAAAGGTGATGGATAGTCACTCCTGTGATTACATTATATAAGACCCCACTTTAGCAGGCTGGAGGAAGAGATTTCTCTGCTGGTTTTGAAAAAGTAAGTTGCCATGTTGTGAGGGAAGACAATGGGTAGCTGTGTAGCAAGAAATTGCAGGGCCTTCTAGGAGCTAAGAGAAGCTCCGAGTCAGCAAGGCAGCAGAAGCCTTAGCTCTATCACCACAAGGACCCGAATTCTGCTGACACATGAGTTGGAAGGCAGCCCCAAGCTCCTGAAAGGATCACAGTCTTGCTAACACTTTGATTGCAGCCTCTGAGACCCTGAGCCTAGGACCCAGTTAAGCTCTGCCTGGACTCCTGTCTAATGGAAACTGTGGGATAATGTGTACATCATTAAAAATGGCTAAATGGTGGGTGATTTTTAAATAGCAATAGAAAATTAATACAGATGGTCCACAACTTACAATGGGATTACATCCCAATAAACCCAATGAAAATTGAAAATATTGTAAGTAAAAAATGCATTTAATACACCTAACCTACTGAACATCATAGCTTAGCCTACTTTAAATGTGCTCAGAACACTTCCATTAGCCTAGACTTGGTCAAAATCATTCAACACAGCCTATTTTATAGTAAAGTTTTGAATATATCATGTAATTTATTGAATACTGCACTATAAGTGGAAAACAATGGTTGCATGAGTACTTCAAGTACGGTTTATACTGAATGGATATAACTTTCACATCATTGTAAAGTAAAAAAAATCCTCTATCAAGCTATCATAAGTCAGGAAACGTCTGCACACTGCATGTAAGAAGAATTCCAATGGCTTTTTAAATGTTGGTAAAGCCAGGCATCTTTGAGGTGCCAGGGGTTCCAAGATTAGTCCTAATGGGAAGTCAATGAATGGAACAAAGTACGTTCTTAAATTGTAACAAGGAAATCCAAAAATACTGGATAGATTGTACAGATCCAATCTATCTCTGTGATAGCAAACATTCACTCCCTGCCCCCTATTAAACAAATTACTTTTCCCTACCCCATTGCATACTATGTTCAGCTATATGACCTGCTTTAGCAAAGGGAATATGGGTGGAAGTTATAGTGTTCCAGCCCTTAATGGTCATGGATTCACTCAGCTTTCTGTCAGCCTTTACCTTGAGAAAAACTTGTCCCAGATATCAACTGCTCCCAGGTTCCCAAATTAGATACATGGAGCACAGCTATCCCATCTGTCTCCTTGACCCAAGCCTAAAGCAGAGCCACCCCAGCTAACCTGTAAGTATGAGAATAAAAACTTACTGTTGTATGCCACTGAGATTCTATGGTTGTTTGTTACACACATACTATTTCTTTGAATTCACAAAATACTATTTGATACAAGTTTCTTTAGAAATCTTACTGAGTTAGGATGCAATGTAAATGTAAATATTCCAAATACCCCAAAATACCATATAATATAAGATCGAAGACAAAAAAATCAGATCCATTTTATTCTAAGCTCTAAAGGAAAGCAGAAAGTGACTATTAAACCACTCAGAAGAGTTTAGTTAAAAACTCTACTTCAGGCCAGGCGCGGTGGCTCACGCTTGTAATCCCAGCACTTTGGGAGGCCGAGGTGGGCGGATCACGAGGTCAGGAGATCGAGACCACAGTGAAACCCCGTCTCTACTAAAAATACAAAAAAAATTAGCCGGGCGTGGTGGCGGGCGCCTGTAGTCCCAGCTACTCGGAGAGGCTGAGGCAGGAGAATGGCGTGAACCCAGGAGGCGGAGCTTGCAGTGAGCCAAGATTGCGCCACTACACTCCAGCCTGGGCAACAGAGCGAGACTCCGTCTCAAAAAAAAAAAAAAAAAAAAACTCTACTTCACTCCTTAATATGTCAAGTCAGGGAATTTATAATAATAATAAAGACAACATTTGACAATACATTTCTAAATCATCGTGACCTCAAAATGTTTGTGGAAAACACTTAACCTCTAATATCAATCAGAAGTATTTGAAACATGAACAAAAATAAATTTTACTCACTTTAAATTTCAAAGGAAAGATACTACTTGAACGCACCACATGAAGAAGTTGTTAAAATTATGGCATATGTACAAAATGAAATATATTTAAGGTAAAATGCTCTGGGGTAGATATATTTTTAATGTATCTTCAATCCAGATTCATGCATAAACTCTTTTCTCAAAATGCACAAAAATATAAACACACATACACACTCAGAGTACTCCTAATTGGGAAAAGAAGTAAAAGCACTCTAAAATCAAAGTATGCCACTAAACTAGGGCTGCTTTCAGATTCAGGTGCAAAAATGTGCCTTGAAATACTTCCAGGACCAACATCATCACACAATTACATGCAGTTGAATATATGAAAGATATTTACATCATAACAACATATCATACCAATAATGGATGGACTTACATTACTAGACAAATTGGCGAACAACTTCACAACCTGAATCAAATTACCTTTTAAAATTACTAAAAAGGAGTATGATGTGTGCATATGTCTGTGCGTGAATAATGTATTTATCTCCTTTGAGTCTGTGATCCATGCCTAAAAGAATCCTAGGGGAGAAATGCATTTAACACTTCCTTTTATTACACTGAACAATGAGAAAGAAGTGAGTTAGAGAAGCTGAAGATCTGATGAGCTGTAGGTAGGGAATAAATTCTATGGAATAAAAAAGTCTTCCCCACATTTTCGTTTTTATCAACTGTTTTCAAAAGCATAATTTTTAAATGTAGGAAACATTTGTAAAATGCTAAAATAATTATAAGCTTGGAAAAAATCAACAGTTAACTTTCCCATCCTATGGTAACTCACAATTTAAACAAAAATGACTCAAAGAACTATTTTGT
This sequence comes from Nomascus leucogenys, assembly GCF_006542625.1. Classification (NCBI taxonomy): domain Eukaryota; kingdom Metazoa; phylum Chordata; class Mammalia; order Primates; family Hylobatidae; genus Nomascus; species Nomascus leucogenys. Next base: position 99,423,007 of record NC_044402.1, read on the forward strand.
AAGAATAAGTGATAAAGTCTAAGAATTTTATCTTATGGTAAACTTTAGGTAATAAGGGTCTCCCCTGAACCTCTGAGGCTCTCTGACTAACATCTGCAAAGTTAACTATAATAAATATATTAAAGAGACAGCCCAGGACCCAGTGCTGTGTTAAGTTCCTTCTTCTGAAGGATGCTATATCTATAACTAGTTCTGTTTCATTTGTTTACAGCATATAGATAATGTTCCAGGATATATTAATCTTCACATTTTTTCCAATTATGGTTTCAGAACAAAGGATATTTATTAATAGATTTTTTAAAATATATATAGTGGGATTTAGCCAATGCAATGGGATAAGTAAGCTTTTGTGCCCTTACTCATTTCCTTAAAGAAAGCAATGCTCTGGATATATTCAGTTATGCTTTGTTTCTTAAACTGTTACATTTCTTTCCTTATAATTTTCTCAGAAAAGAATATTTCTTTACCTAACTGCAGGAGTATGATAACCTAGCATACACAAATGAATTCTGTTTTTCTAAACCTATAACTACATTTGTTTTACATTGCATTTCTTTGATACAATACCCCCATTTTCATTTTCCTCTGAACATTCTAGAGATGACATGCGTAGTTGTGTGCACAGATATAATTTTATAATATATATGCCTATGGACCTGTGTGTATGTGTGTTTGTGCACACATGCAAGCATGTATCTTGAAAAGAATTTCTAAATCTCCCTTCTTGGTATAAACCACTGATATGCATGGTTTGGTTAAATTACCCCTGCCAGGTTTATTATCGACTCTTTTTCCCTGCTGCTAGCATGTGTAATTGTATGGTTTTAAAAACTTGAATGACTCACCATAAAGCAAGCTGAAAAAATAAGGGACAGATGTGTTTCTATGTATTTTTTGAGGGTTGCTAGGATAAGAACCCTTTCAGTTTATTTCGGAATCTCATCTCAGAGGTAGCTTTTGCCTCCTTACCATACCTCTCCTACCCAATCCTTACCCCTCAATCACCAGAAGGATGGAATGCACACACTATAAATGCCACCCACCAACTTGAATGAGGGAGCAAACAATAATACAATGGCCACCCATCAGCAAGAGAAATGATTATTGCAGTCTCTTCCAGTAAGGTTAAATGAAGGGGAACCTTCCTATGCACAAAAGATACAGCAAACTGACTCCCTCCTCCTCTTCAAGAGATGATTAATAGGAGGCAGTCTAACAGATCATTTGTGGTAAGAGATCATAAACAGGAGTATGAATGATGATCAGATTTCAAAACTTTTGGTCTTTATCCTTTAACTGCATAGAAAAACCCACCCCATGGTTAACATAACCAGAAGCAGGCAGGAGCCAAAAGTTTTAATGAGAGGTCAAATTGGCAGCAAGAGAGTTGAACTTTCACAGTTTCAGGGTCAAACAACTTGTCAACACAGTCAGATTTCCTCTTTAACAGAAGCTCAATAAACTCAATGTGAGTAGAAAATATAGCATAAAAGCAGCTGCTGGCAAAATAGTGTTTTATTTTTAAATGAAAAAATCTTAGTAATAAGCTGCTATGTAGTTTAACTCATGTCACTATACTTCCAGAGGGAAGTAGCTGTCAGTTTGAGGGTACAGGAATTCTACCCTTATCAACTTGGGAGGCTTCTGTGATTCTCTTACTTTCACTATTAGCCAATTAAAAAGAATACCGTATCCTTCATGAGTTGTATTTAGATGCTTATTTTGAAGATGATGTTAAGCTAATAGTGAATTGTTGTAAGCATGTTTTGAACAGAGCACTGTATTCCCCATGTCTAAGGAGACAACAAAAGAAATGGTGAACTGGCCTCTGCCTTCAACATCACACAAGATCTCCTTGGGTATATAAAAGGCCCACAGCTGACAAACATTTAGTAGTGTGCAACATACCCTTAAATGCAGTGCAAGCCATCCAAGGTGGAACTGAGCAAAGCAGCAGTCAAAGGACACCAGCTGAACGCGTGGTAGGAGTCTACTTCTGCTCTGTAAGCTTTTGAAAGGATGTGGTCTTGACTGACAGGCTGCAAGGCAAAGAGAAAGAAAGAAGAGAGTCATTCCAGCTAGGCAGGAAGGTGTGAGCAAGAAAAAGAAATTCACAAGCAGTGTAATAATGGGTCAGCCTGCAAAAAGTATAGGCCAAAGACTCTAGACCTGTGCTCTGTCACTCACCACTGAGAATCCTAGGGCAAGTGAGTTCATCTTTAGGACCATCTATTTCCTCGTTTCACACATGGATCTACTTATCCTCCTCATGAGGCTGTTTGCTTATTAAATGAAATCATATACATAAAAAGGTGTCTCTTCAACTGTAAAACCCTCTGCTGATATTACAAGTTTCTTATGTCATAATTATGTTTTATAATAAGAGTACCAAATATACCTAATGAAAAATGAAAACAATGTAGGAATACATAAAGTAAATAGTGACAACTTCTTTCACTGTCATCCTACTCCAGCCCCAGGGTGGGAGTGATGGTAAATGGTTTACAACTTGACCTCTGTTTGTTCTAATTTTTTCCTACGCTTGTATAAGCATACATGCTACTATTATTTTACAAAAATGGAAAACAGTGTTGTTCTGAATCTGCCTTTTTCAACTTCTAATACCTCATAATTATTTTTCTGGTCATCTTTCCTTATCTGATCCACTATAATGGCTGTATAATACTCATTTATACAAACGTACTCTAGTTTTACCTGTACCCTACTGATAGACTGTAACTATGTATCTATAATTTATACCATTCAGTCTATGCATTAAATGCTAAAATAAGCATTTTACTTGTACAAAGGGATGTCCTAAAGACAAAGTCTTAAAAGTAGAATTGCTTGTTAAAAGATGCAATTTTGGGGGTGGGTGCAGTGGCTCATGCCTGTAATCCCAGCACATTGGGAGGCCGAGGTGGGCAGATTGCTTGAGCTCAGGAGTTTGAGACCAGCCTGGGCAACATGGTGAAACCTCATCTCTACAAACAAATAAACACACACAAAAATTAGCCAGGCTTGGTGTCATGCATCTCTAGTCCCAGCTACTCAGGAGGCTGAGGCAGGAGGATGTCTTGAACCTGGGAGGCAGAAGTTGCAGTGAGCCAAGATTGCGCCTCTGCACTCCAGTCTGGGTGATAGAGCAAGACCTTGTCTCAAAAACAAACAAACAAACAAACAAACAAACAAACAAAAAAAACCATATATATATATATATATGCACAATTTTTAAATAAAGAGTTATTTTTATGTTTTTCTCTAAAATGTAGAAACACTTATTATCAAAAGAGAAAAATATATGAGTGTGCCCATTTTTCCATAACATTATTTTTTATAGTTTTTTAAACTTTTTATTTTGAGATAGTAGTAGATTCATATGTCCTTATTAAAAAAAATACAGAGAGATCCCCTTACCCTTTCCCCAGTTTCCCCCAATGCTAACTTATTATAAAACTATGGTACAATATCAGGACCAGGCTAGTGACATTGATACATGTCAAGATACCGCATTTCTACACCTGCAAGGATTCTTCCTGTTGCCTTTTATAGCCACACCCATCTCCCTTCTAGGCTCAAACTCCTCTTTAACTCTTGGAAACCACTAATCTGTTTTACAGCTCTATAACTTTGTAATTTCAAGAATGTTACATAAATGAAATCATAGAGTATGTGACCTTTAGAGATTGGCTTTTTTTTCACTCTGCATAATAACCTTGAGCTTTATCCAAGTTATTGCATTAATAAAAAGTGTTTTCCTTTTTATTGCTGAATAGCATTCCATAGTACGGATGTACTACTGCTTAAACATTGCCCTATTGAGGAGCATTTTGATTGTTTTCAGTTTTTGGCTATTATAATAAGGGACTTCCAGAACCAAGTTCAGTAAGAGTAGTAAGAACCCACATCATTGCCTGGTTCCCACTCTTAGAAGGAAAGCATTTATTCTTTTGCCATTAAGTAGAGTTTTAGCCGTAGGTTTTTTTTGCAGTGCTGCAGTCCTCTTTATCAAGTTGAAGTAATTCCTCTTTATCACTGATTTACTGAGATTTTATCAATGTAAGGAACACTTGACAGAGTGTAGGAACTTGTCAAATGCTTTTTTTGTATCACTTGATATGGTCATATAATTTATCTTCTTTAGCCTGTTAATATGGTGTGTTACATCAACTGATATTCAATTACTGAACCAGCTTTGCGTAACTGGAATGAACCCACTTCATGATGTTGTTTAATCTTCTTATACCTTGTTGATTCGGTTTGCTAATATTTTGTTAAGGACTTTTGTGTCTAAATGCAGGAAATCTTGATCTGTACTTTTCTTTTTTTGAGATTGACATTGTCTTATCTGGTTTTGGTATCAGAATAATTCTGGCCTTATAAGATGAGATGGAAAGTTTTCCTTTCTCTTCTGTTTTCTGAAAGATTGTATAAAATTGGCATTAATTCATTCTCCAGTAAAATTATTGGGGGCTGGAAATTTCTATTTGGAGAAGTTTTTAAATTAAAAATTTAATTTCCCAAGTAGTTATGGGGCTATTCAAATTATCTATTACATATTTGGTGAGTTGTAATAGTTTGTTCTTCAAGGATTGGTCCATTTCATCTAAGCTGTCAACTTCATATATGTAGAATTGTTCGTAGTATCCCCTATTATCCTTTTGATGTCTTCAGGGTATGTACGGGTATTATCTGTTTCATTCCTGATATCGGTAATCTGCTTCTTCTTTTTCTTTGTCAGCATTTCTAGAAGTTGGTCAATTTAATTGGTCATTTTGAAAAACCAGTTATTTGTTTTATTGATATTCTCTATTGATTTGCTGTTTTCAATTTAATTGATTTCTGCTTATGCTTATTATTTCTTTCTACTTGGGGTTTATTTTGCTTTTTCTAAGTTCATGAGATGGGGGCTTATATTATCAATTTGAGACTTTTCCCCTTTTATTTTTTATTTTTATTTTATTTTCATTTAGTTTCTTTTATTTTATTTTATTTTATTTTATTTTATTGAGACGGAGCCTTGCTCTGTCATCCAGACCGGAGTGCAGTGGCGTGATCCTGGCTCTGGCAACCTCCACCCGCCGGGTTCAAGCGATTATCCCACCTCAGCCTCCCGAGTAGGTGGGATTACAGGCACCCACCATCACACCTGGCTAATTTTCGTATTTTTAGGAAAGATGGGGTTTCACCATATTGGTCAGGCTGGTCTCGATCTCCTGGCCTCAGGTGATCAGCCCACCTTGGCCTCCCAAAGTGCTGGGATTACAGGCATAAGCCACCGAGCCCAGCTGACTTTTCCCCTTTTCTAATGCATGCATTTGTTGCTATAAATTTTGCTCTCAGTACTGCTTTAGCTGAGTCCCACAGATTTTGATGCGCTATATTTTTAGTTTTATTTAGTTCAGCATATTTTTATTTCCCTTGAGACTTCCTCTTTGACCTGTGTGTAATTTAGCAGTGTTTTACTTAGTTCTCAAGCACTTGGGGATTTTTATGTTATCTTTCTATTATTGATTTCTAATTTGGCTCCACATTGGTCACAGAAAACACACTGTAATTTCAATGCTTTTAGATGTGTTAGCATTTGTTTTGTGGCCCAGGATATGGTCTTCCTTGGTGTATCTTCCAGAGGGCACTCTTTTTAATCTTTGGAATATATATATAGGTAAAAATGAATATCAATTTTAACACTTTAAAAGTATTAGTAAATATGAATTTTTTTACGTGGTTATTAATCTTTTGTAACTCTTCTCTTGGATGCCTCTACTCTTCACCTATTTTTTTTGTTTGACTTTTCATTGATTTGCAGGGGCTTTATATATATTAAAACTATCTGCCTTGTAGATCAAATATCTTTCTGTTTGTAATCTTTCAATATTGTTCACTGTGATTTTTCTATGTACAAACTTAAATTCTTAGGTATTTTAATTTATCAATATTTCCTTTTGCATCCGTCTTCATGCTATGCTCAGAAAAACCTCCTATACACTTTTATAAAATTATTTATATTTTTCTAGAATATTTTTATCATTACCTTCTTACATTTCAAATTTCTTCCCCGAAAATGTTTTTAACAATAATATTATCATAATGCTTCCAAAATAATCCATACTTAAATTAAATACTTGATTTGAGAATTCATATCTACATTTGAATAAGACAGTGATTTTTTATCCGTTAAATACAGAGAAAAATGACTAAAATGTAATGTGCACTTTAAATATGCCAGGATTTTTCTAGGCTCTTTACATTCTTTGCTTTGGATCTCACAACTCCTCTATGAGTTATGGCCTCCCCATTTTATGAAGAAAACTGAGGCTTAAAGCAGTAAGTAATTAGCCTGAGCTGACAGTTGGGATTCAAACTCAGTCATGTCTCATTCCCAAACCAGTGGGAATTAATTCCACTACACTCCTTGGCTCTCCGTCTTGACATGTAAGAGGCACTGTGAACAGAACAAAGAGTTACAAAACTTAGTCGCTGCCTTCCAAGAGTAATTAATATGTTACATTTTCATGGTGATTTACGATTTTCAAAGGTGGTATTCAGCAACCATTTATTGACCACCTTCTACCTCTCAGGTACTGTAACTACACAGGGTAAAGTATAATAAGTCAGTGTCCCTTTGTGAGCTATACTACGTATGTTTACATCCTCATTTCTTATAACAGGGATACAAAACAGAGGCTACGTATATGTAGTTCAGTTTCCTACATTACCACAAATAATCTTTTCAAGAAAAAGCCAATTGAGATCTTAATATCATCCACTTGTCTGCCACTGAGTAACATTTTTTAAGGTGATCTTTCTTTTGGAATTATTTTGTTAAGCTTTAATATGTTATATCTTAGTTTAGTTTGTTTCTTCATGCATAGAAAATTCTAACATATTGATAACTTTCTTCATTTTCCTTCCTATAAATATAAACTTTCAATCAAATCATAGATACATATGAAATCTGCTCACAAACAAAACAATCACTTGTACTTTTATTTGCCTGTTCAGTGTGGTTTGAATAGTTGATATTTGTAACAGTTTTATTGAGATATTCACATTCTGTACAATCACCTGTTTAAAATGCACAATTCAGTGGCATTTAGTATATTCAGAGTTTTACAAGCAGCACCACAATCAATTTTAGAACATTTTTATCACCCCTCAAAAAAAGAAACACACTCTCTCAGCCCAAGGCAATCATTAATCTGTTTTCTATCTCTATAGTTTTCCCTATTCTAGATATATCTAATAAATGAAAGCATATAATATGTGGAATGATTTATATTTTAGAAGTAGAAATATTTAACTCACTTGGAGCCTGATTTTTTTAAAAAATCACTGGTAAATTAGTATATATAGCAGATCAATATCATAGACTTTGTTTTTACACTTTGTTGATTCATTAAATATCAGAGAATCATCCTAAATGCTTACAGGAAGCACTTCTCACTTGCTGGCAAGTATTAATCGCCTGCCCCTAGTTTCTTTGTTGCCTCATGCTCCATGTATCCACATTTCAGTTTCTTTCAATTCTAAGCAAAATCTCTGTTTACATAAATATTCTAACAAGCTTTTTCCTTCCCTTAAGCTAAATACCATATTTGCTCTCATTTTCTTCCATTCCACTGTTTCTTCTACCACCCACTCCCACAGGACCTTAATTTGGGGGAATTTTGAGGAATTTATGTGAGACTGTCTTTCCCACATAAATTCCCCCCTTTAAATCTGGGTTGTCAGTAGCAGCAGGAGATGCTGTCAAGGTACCAGAAGAGCAGCTGAAAGCTGTGAACAACCCTGTTTCTTGAAAGCAAGAGTGCTCAAGCTCTGTTAATACTTCCTCAATTGCTCTTCCCCAGACGTCAAAGGATCCTTAAGAAGCAAGTTCTCATCCAGATGCAGTCACATGGCTTTAGAATGCTTTGATTGCACCCTCTCAGCAAAAGTAATCCCTGTCCACTTTTTTTAGTAAGGTAAAATGTACAAATGTACAATTCAATGAGGTATCAAAGAAATGTAAAATCCCATGTGACCACAATCAAGTTATAGATGGTTTCTTTCACCCCAGAAAGAGCTACCAGCTCATACTTTGTCACCCCACCCTCCTGTACAGGTACTCACTATTCTGATTTCTACTATCACAGATTTGTTTTGCCTGTTCTTGAGCTTATTGAATGGTATAATATATACTCTTGTGTTTGGCTTCTTTCAGCCAACACAATGTTTTTGAAATTCATCCATGTTGTGTAAATCAGAAGCTCATTCCTTTTTTATTGCTAAGTAGTATTTCATTGTATGAAATGCCTGTATGAAATATTTTATACATTGTATGGAATATATAGAAAGTTGCCTACCCATTCTTCATTTGATGCACATTTGGGATTCTTCTATTTTAGAGCTATAATGAATACAGCTGCTGTGAACAGTCTTGTTCAAGTCCTTATGTGGACATATGTATTCATTTCTCTTGGGTAAATTCCTAGAATGGCTAGTCTATTGTTTACCCTTATTTAAAAACTGCTGTGTTTTGTTTTGTTTTTTTTCTGAAGTGGCTGTACCATTTTAAGTCCTATCAGCAATATATGGGAGTGCCAGTTGTTCAACATTCTAAGTAATATTTGGAGAATTCAGTTTTTAAAAAATTTTAGTTATTCTACTAGATATGAAATGGTATGTCATTGTGGTTTTAATTTGCATTCCTCTGACTAATGATATTGGACACCTCACTTAATTTGTACATCTTGTTTTGCAATGAGTCTACCTCTGAAAATCCAGAGACACAGAAAATATTTTTTTCTCTCCACTAAAGTAATTTTGATTTTTTTCTCTTTTAATTTTGTGAATAGTAATTAAGCTACAATACAAAGTAGGACTTAGGCTTACAATATAGATTTTGTGAAAAAGTTAAATCTAAATACTTATAACAGGTTAATCTAATGGCTAACATTATAAAAAAAGGTTCAGAATTTAAAAGATACACAAAAATTTATTCCATTTCAAGTAGCTGCAAAAAAAACTGCCTTAAAAATATATCACAAGTAATGAAGCACAACTTGAGAGAAACAATACTAAAGGATGCGTTAAATGAACATTCTAATACTTTGGAAAGTACAAAGCTACTTTCATAAGAAGCCGAAGAATGGAAAAGATGAGTGAGCAAACTTATCAAAAAATAGGAAAGTATAACTGAGATTGAAAAAAATCAAAATGGTAAAGAAAATCAGATGAAGACTCAGGGTGAACTCTTTGGATGAAAGATTTGGGTTGCTGTTCTTGGATAGTGAGAACTTGGAATTGGATATAATGAATCCATTAGAAAATGGAGACCTCTTAGACGAATCCAAAGGAGTTTTGAAGAAACTGATTGATAAAGCTGAGTTAAATTTGTAAGAACTCAGAGATAACAGAAATCGAATGCATACTAAATTAACTGAATAAAATAAATAACTGATGCACTTAAAGAACATATTAAAAGTCTCCAAACTGAAAGCTTAGCTGCAGTCAGAAAGAGAAAGCAAAAATGTCAATTCCCTTCTGAACTGCACTGAGGAAATGAATTTTAACTAAATATCCAACTTACAGAGAATTTATCCTGGAAAAATAGATGAGCAGCTTTTCAAGGAAGATGAAAAGATCAGCCATGTATGTAAAGAGCTGGACACCTATAAAATATATGCCAAAATTCTTTCAGAAAAAGTCATCACTCACTATTTATGAAATCCAGCTTTGTAGGTTGAAAAAAATCATGTTAACTTAGAAAAGAAAATACACGTATCAGACAAAAAAACTATTAAGGAATAATTTAAATGCCTTAAAAATATTGTTATGTACACAATGTTCCAAATAGGGCATTTGGCTAGGGAGGACTACCAGGGAATCTCCTAGACAACAGAGTCCCTAAAGAAGGAGGAACATCAGGCTGTGAGAGGATCCAGGGTCCAGTGTCAGATTTTGACCAGATAGCATCACCCCTGGGTCAGGACTACAGGATCAGGACCATCCATCTGGCCAGCTCTGTCCTGATGCAGCAATTACTCCATAAGACAGGGTTTGTCCTAGTGCTCGCATGCTGTCCTAGGGCAGATACTTGGGACTGTCTTTAGATTCAACCCCCCCACCATACACACACACAAACAACTCAACATGACACTACTGGCCCAGAGTCCTCCCTCTCCCCAACCCATCAGATGAATCTCAGGGGAAAACTCCTGAGAAGAGGAATCTCCCAGAAATCACCTTCACTGAGGGGCTTCCCTAGCCCAGCAGCTCCTCCACCACCAACAAAAAGTGTCTCAACAGCAGCTGTTGGATTTAGCCTTCTGCCACACAATCCATAAACAGAAGTTGGTCACCTTTTGAATTGGTCCCACCTCCCAGTGAGTCTCCTTCTGGAAATCCAGAGCCACAGGATGATGCTTTTTTGTCTAATGTAATTTTGATATTTTCTTATTTTAGTTTTATTGCAAATCACATTTAAGTTATAATACAATGGGTCAAATAGAAGGCAGTATAATTTTTAGGGTAATGCTTTATCATGGTAGGTTATTTTAAATGTACCTTAAGTTAGTTTTATATGTTCTTCCATTTTATTGTTTGTAGGTGATACAATTAATGTATATGCCTTGCTATTGACACGTTTACCAAAATATTCCAGAAACACAGCACAAAAGAATTTCTGTCTTCTAAAACAATTTGAATTTTTTCTCCTTTGTTTTATTGCTCTTATTTTAGTGATTATACAATGTCTCAAATGGAAATGTGATAGAATTACAATTCTTAGGATAGTGTTTTATAATTATACATTGTATAAATTATCTAAATTTGGAGAATCTTGTCAGTAGCAAAGCACAATTTGACTATCATGTTGAATTCCAAGGGTCAAAAACACCATTTGGAGTGTAATGCGTCTTATTCCAGGGATTGAGCCTGCCTTTCTTTTTCCGGAATAGGTCATTTTTCCCAGAGGGATTTCTTTCTTCCTTTAATGATCACTTAATGGAGTCTATTCTCCTAACATATTTTCCCTTTTGTCCTGTCTCCTCCCCTGACCTCATTAAGCCACTTTTGTTTTAAGGGTTTATTATAATTCCTATTCCTTTGACTGTATTTCCTTTCCCGGGCTTTGCTTTATTATTCCCTTTCCTAGATGACAAATCAAAAGACTTTGTGTTTTATTTCTTTCACACACTAAATCATGTTTCATCCTCTCCTCTGAACAGTGAGGAATCTTCTTTCATGCTCCTAAGCCAGGAGCCCCTATCCATCTCTCAGGCTGTCTTCCATGATACAGACTAAAATTCTTTTTAGGAGCTGGGCATAGTGGGGTTCACTTATAGTCCCAGCTACTCAGGAGGCTGAAATGGGAGGATCACTTGAGGCCAGGAGATCAAGACCAGCCTGGTCAAATAGCAAGACCCCATCTCTACAAAAAAAAAAAAAAATTAAAAAATAGCCACGTATAGTGGCGCGTGTCTGTAGTCCTTACTAGTTGGGAGGCTGAGGCAAAAGGATAGCCCAGGGGTTCAAGGTTACAGTGAGCTGTGATTGCACAGCTGCTTTCTAGCCTGGGTAACACAGTGAGATCCTGTCTATAAAATAAAGATGCAATAATGTTATCCTTTAGGGTGCATCAATGTATTATAGTGAGCCATTCAGATGGACTTAAGTTTAAGTACACCACTTACTTCCCAAGGAAACCTCAGCAAGAAGCCTCTCATCTCAATATATTTCAAAAAAGTCATTTCCTGACAGAAGTGGGTAAACAAAAGTGTGCTGGGTGGCAGAAGGCAGGTTTATATGTAATGAATAATTGGCTCTCGAGTATTTGGAAGTTTATCTTGTTAGCATTATTCTTATTTAGATATCATACGTTCTCCCATATTAGCATTTTAATATCATTGAGCAAAATTCAGCTGTGTTCTATAAAACTATTACTCATGATTGTGAAACTGAAGTTGTGGGGATGACCCCAAGCTGCGTGATGTTCACTAAGTTGCTTAACCTCCCTTAGCCTCAACTTTCTCATCCATATACTAGAGAAAGTAATGCCTAACCACCTTATAGTATTGTCTTGTGATAGACTGAATGTTTATGTTTCCCCAAATCCTTATGTTGAAACTTAGCCACCAGTGTAATGGTATTAGGAGGTGGCCTTTGGAAGGAAATTAGGTCATGAGGGTGGAGCCCCCATGAATACAATTAGTGTCTGCATAAAGGAGACCCTAGAAAACGCTCCAGTCCTCGTTCTGCTCTGTGAGGATGTAACCAGAAGTCAGCAGTCTGTGAGCTGGAAGATGGTCCTCACCAGAACTTGACTATGTTGGCACCCTGATCTTGCACTTCTAGTCTCCAAAACTGTGGGAAATAAATTCCTATGGTTTATAAGCCACCAAGCCTATATGGAACATTGTTATAGCAGCCCAAACTGATGAAGACAAGGCTTACATGCAATAATGTTATACTTCACGCGGATCCAGCCAAATCAACTTACCTTCCAGTCCCAGGTGAGTTATCAAAACTCCTGGACTTTGGAAACACCCCTCTTGTGCCTGCATGCTCTTTCTGCCTCCTCCTTCTTAGCCCAGCAAAATCCTAATCACTTGCAAAGGTCCAATTCAAATACATTCTTTTTGGGCAAACCTTCTCTCACTCACGGGAGGGCAGGAGTAGCTGCCCTCTCTAGGCCACATTGCATTCTGTGTGTATCTCAAGTAATGCCTGAAGCACAATATGACTGTTTCCATATCTGGATAATCCTCAGGAGGTTTGTTAATTCCACAAGAATAAGCAAGTGCTTTAGTTCCCTTTTTATCTACCACCCCTCACATTCCCAGCACCTATCACAGTGCTTGACACATAGTTGACATTCAATAAGTATTTGTTGACTGTTAAAATTGTGTCTTTACCACTATTACCAACAGATGTCTAAATCAACCTGGTGACTGACAAAAGCATAACCCATTGTATAGAAATTAGAGCAACATGGACACTAATTCTACCACTACCGCTTCCACTTGTCATAGCTATCAGAAAATTATGATGCTATTTCAGTAGCATATGGGACTCCTTTCAAACCAAGAATTTTGAATCTCTGTTGGATTGTATTAACTTGCTGTTGACCTATTTGCATTTCAGCAACCAGATCTGCCCTTACTAATAATTCAGCTGCATTAATTTTTCCATATTCAGGGTAGTGAGTATTCTCTCTCTAACCTCACTATTTGGGGTTTGTGAAATAGGATATTCATATTAAAACCAACAAGAATTTGTGGTTACATGGCTTTCAGTATACCAGGAATGGAGTTCACATTTTTCATGTATCTCAACTCATGTTATTTGTATGCCTCTACCTGGTCATGTCTGAAATTTTCTGAAATCTAGATATTCATCATAGACCATGAAATAAAATCAATTAAATTATAATTTATTTCTGGGTAATAAGTAAGCTGAGGATGATGTGTTCCATCTTTTGATGGAATGCAAATTTACCATTAAAAGACAAATTCTTCACTTCCAAAGTTTGAATAGGGTGGTTCTTTAAAAAGCATTCCATCTGGTTAAATTTAGGGTGCTGAAAAAAGCCCACTATAAGAATATTCTCTGGCTCTGGACCCGTAACATTTTTACTTGATTATGAACTGGATTCATTTTCATTTACTTGAAGCACTTCCACATCGCTATTTTTTTTTCTTTCTGCAACAAGGCAAAGTTGTCACCATACATGTTGACTTTGGTAATATTGTGTTCTCTGAATAATGCATTTCAAATGCATTATTGCCAGTAAAAGAAAAGCTTGTCTGTCCTGGGATATATTTTTAAAAGATGTTTCTAAAAAAACTTTATTTGTATTTTTTTTGTGTACTCATCCTCTGGCCCTTTTCTTCTCACTCTCATTCTCCTTTTCTCCCCAACCCGGCCCTCCCACCTCACCACCTGCAACCTGAATCCTGTATCAAGGTTCAATCACCAGTCTTTGGCCTACTTCCTATCTCATGGTCTTCATGATCTTTGGCTCAGAATTCCTACTTGCATACAGATAAAATTCATGAATAAAGAAGAATGAACAAGTCAATGAATAAACCAACAGCCCAGTCTCCTCTACCTGCTGGTTGTGGGATGATAAATGTCCTTGGTTTGCTTATCCCCTTCACACAGGAGTTTAATGGGTCTGCAAGCTGAGACCATACATGTTACAGAGAAAAAGGATGAAGCCAAAGACAGATTGAGTGAAAACACTGAAAATACCTATATACCAATAGTCCCTCCAAGAAATTCAGTAAATTTTTGAAGGCCAACCAATTAGATAGCACAAATTTGGAAACTCTCCAATGGAAGAAAAGGAAAAAGATTCACCCAGAATGTCAAATATAATTGACAAGTCTGCTAAAATAAAAGTAAGCTGGGACCTATTTTTGAGCTATAACAGGGCTCAGAGATTACTCTATATATGTGGGCTGGAAGCCTATCCTGATTCAAGCACCAGTTTCATTCAGTATCAAGCCAAAACTTAAAGATTTAGTTAGGTTTTCAAATAGCCTGGATGGATATTAAGATCTAGCATTTTCAAGCTATAAATGCCAGCCGTGCCTTATTTATTGTGTCCTATGGAAAGGTTGTAACAATGACTGAAAAAAATGATATTTGTGTTAGAATAAACATTTCTATCTTTATCCATTCATCTAACAAATGTTTGCTATGCATCTACTACGTGCAGGTACTGTGCTCTCTGGTGAGGGTTATGGTGAGATTACAATGATGAGCTTAGTAGACATGTTCCTCGTTCTTACACAGCTAGTCATTTTAAATAGTATGTAAAGTGTGTCAGTCACTGTTCCATGTACTTTACATCTATATTAATCTATTAAATCCTCACAATTCTATAAGAGGTAGATACTATTATATTCCCCATTTTACAGTTAAGGAAAGTGAGGCATGGAAAGTAACTCGTCGAGGGTCACACAGCTTTAAGTATTAGAACTACATTTTGAACACAAGCTGTTTGGCTCCACTGTCTATGCCCCTGTTACCCCTTACTGACACAGGAGGGGAGGCAGTAGAGAGTAAAATGGTAGTTACGAGAGCTTTGGAAGTCAGAGGGTAGAAAGGGATGGAAAGATGTTGGTCAAAGGATATATAATTACAGTTAGGAAGAATTGTTTTTTAATGTTCAGAATAGGCAAATATAGAGAGACAGAAAGTAGATAAGTGCTTGCCTGGGGCTGGGGAGACTAGGGGAATGCTGTGAGGAGAGAATAGGTAAAGGAGGAGGAGAGAAATGGGAAATGACTACCAATGATTATAAGGTTTCTTTTGGGGGTAGTGAAAATGTTCTAAAATTGATTGTGGTGATGAGTGCACAACTCTGTGAACAAATAAAAACCATTAGATTATACACTGTAAATGAAGGAATTGTATTATAGATGAATTAAATCTCAATAAAGCTATTTAAAAAATAAGAGGAGGCAGACATCAAACCAACAGTCATGTAAATCAGTATATAATCACAAAGTGAAATGAATCTTAGAAAAAACAAAAGGAAACAGGGTTCTAAGAGAACACAGAATAAGGAAACTTAAACTGAGGGTGTGGGTGGGGCTGCTAGGGCACTGATACTGACCCCTGAAGGCTGAGTAAGTTAACCTGCCTCAGGAGAGAGCATTCTAGTCAGGGATGAGTGTAGGAAAATCCTCACTAGGAGGGAGCCTAGTGAGTGAAGGGCCTAAAGAGAGATGGAAGTCAGCCAGGGCTGAGAGTAATGGGAGGTGGTGCTGGACGAGGATAGAGAGCTAAGGCAGGCCAGGCCTAAGAGATAATTCAAGTATTAAAGTCCCATTAGTCTTAATTCTAAATACAATAAAAAGCCAATGAACCTTTTAAACTGGTGAGTGACAAAAGATTTGATTCTGAAAACCTGCTTGGGCTACCACTTGGAGAAAGACCCAAGTGAATGTACGGCACCAGTTACAGCCTTTGCAATGGTCTAGGTGAGAAATGATAGTAATTTTGTCATGAAAGCCCCAAAGTACTAACTCTAAATTGCCTTTGTTTATATTGATCCGGAATAAGAGTTCTCATTCTAGATATCCTCTCTTATCATTTCACTAGTCTGTTTTACATTGGCTCAAACTTAGGAGCTAGGCAAGTGTCTTTGACAGATTGAGAGATCAGTAAGAAAATTACTCATTAGAAACTGATAGATTATGTGCCTTTCACCAGCAACCTTTTCACTTTGCTTGTTCCCTTCTCATTCAGTTTGATTCATATACAAATACAGGTGCTTAGAGAAGATACAACCTGAGGACTTCAGTTTCTACCACAGATACTCTAGGCCTTGAGGACATTAAATAAAATGGTCATCTCAGGCAAGCCAAGGAAAACCAAAAACTTTCATCTTCCAACATAAAGAGGTACTATGGTATTATGTAAGAAGACTGATTTGGGAACCACATAGATTTGCCACTTTCAAGGTTTATAACCCTAGGCAAGTTGCTTAAGACCTCTTTGCCTTAGTTTCTTAATACGTGAAATGTGGATCTGAAAACTTACCTTATGGTTATCAAAGAGTTAGAAATGATATGTATTACCTGCCTGGAATAGTTAATTGGAAAAAAAAAAGTAACCTATATCGGACTCAATTATTTGTTATTGACTTGGTCTCTGGATCCATCCATTTGCCATCTATTTAGTAATTTACTGAGGCTCTACTATGGACCAAGCACTTTGCTAAATGCTCAGGGATAACTAGACAGGATAATGTAGGTTCTGCCATCAAGGATTATGCAGATTAGAGATGGTAACCGTTTCCTATTTCCTCTATAAACAACAATTTTGTTGTGGGAGAGAGGATTTGCCTAACCTCTATATATGAATCAGGATTGATGTAATGCAGTCATGAGAATCCAATTCTCCATTTCAAGTGACTAGTTAGATACACACACGTAAGCCAGTCCTGGTCAATGAGATTTAAGCCAAAGTAGCTGTTGCAGATTTCTGGGAGCAATTTTCTTCCATAATAAGTGGGAGAGGAGAAGCCACCACCAACCATGTCTCCTGCTTTATAAGGAACAAATATCTGGCTGAGCATGGTGGCTCATGCCTGTAATCCCAGCACTTTGGGAGGCTGGGGTGGGTGCATCATCTGAGGTCAGGAGTTTGAGACCAGCCTGACCAACGTGGTGAAACCCCGTCTCTACTAAAAATACAAAAAATTAGGCAGGCATGGTGGCAGGTGCCTGTAATCCCAGCTACTTGGGAGGCTGAGGCAGGAGAATTGCTTGAACCCGGGAGGCAGAGGTTGCAGAGAACCGAGACTATGCCATTGCACTCCAGCCTGGGCAACAAGAGTGAAACTCCATCTCCCAAAAAAAAAAAAAAAAAAAAAAACACCACACAGGAAAAAAAGAATAGAAAAAAGAACAAATGTTTGTGATAAGATGATAGCTTGGAGGCTGCAAAAGTTCATCTTGAGACCATGAGGGGAGATACTCACAAATTATTGAGTATGACAAAGCAGAAGAATCAAAGGAGCCCATTTCCTTGGTGATGTTGAACTACAAAGCAAACTTGGGACCATCTGCTATTAAACTTGTCATTCACTAACAAGAATGGTGGATATTGGGATAGAAGCCTGAAGACGGTAGGTACTCTAGGAAGTAAGAAGTAGAAATGCCACTCATTACTTCATTCATTAATTAACTTTTATTAAATACTTATCCAGCTAATTTCCATAGCTCTTCAAGTGAATCTACCCTTCCTCCTTGGAAAGGAGGTATGAATCAGAGTTTAGGAGCAGTCCATAGATTTGCATTGCCTAAGCGAATTATAACATTCTATCCTTCTACTCATAGCTACCACTCTGCTTCTGCGACCAAGAAGCAAAATCCCTTTGTTAGAAGCAACACCCCAGATGCACCAAGAAGAAGACTAAACTCATGTCTACAACCAAGAGTAGCTCTTCAAAAAGTAAACAGGCCATGTACTAGCTGATATTTTTTCAGCAATAATTTTTCTTACCACAAAAGAGAGGGCTGTGCTTTAAAACATTACCATATTCTCAAGGTTTGAGCCACCACAATAAACATTATTTCCATTCTGTATTGGGATGTTGCTGAGACAAAACTGTTTGTTGGTTTAGCTTGTTTGTTTTATTCTTAAGTAAAGTGTAAGTGAACATCCAATGGAATCTGACAGTTCCCTTCCACGGGTGTGCTGTAAGAATTGCAGCATTTCCATAGGAATGTGATTAATGTCAAGCGTCGGAGCCAATGGTGTTGCTCTCCTGCTGCCTTTCCACCTGTCCACTGCCAGGTGAGCATATCCAGCCACTGTTCCCTGTCTGACTGCCAGATGATGCTTTCCTGCTGATCTGTCCTCGTGCTTGGTGGTATCTTCATACGATCTCACCACCTGTTAGGAACTAGCTCCTCAATACTTTCAAGTCTATAATTGACTCTGGACTTGATTTTTAATAAAGGCCCTATGCAAGACCATTTCCCCAAAGATCCAATGACAAAATTCAATTTCCATTGAAATAGCAATCAATGGGGATGATCAAGACTGAATATAGTTTTTCTTAATTACTACAAATTATAATTGTTTTCTTTACTATGTCACCTGTCTAGATGATAGACCACATGTCTTTGACTATTCTCATTTTATGATGAATCCAAGGCTCTGGAAGTTTAATCAGCATGCCTAAGCCTCATGGCTCACTGAGAATAGAACCCAGGTTTCTTACCTCACTACCTCATGCTGCATCATTTGCCTCTCAACAAAACAACACAAAAACTGTGGGCTTTCCTTGGTTAGTTTGCAGGAAATAATACCTTTTGCCACAAAAGAAAGCCAGATGGTCATAGTGAAAGAACACACAAAGATGTCCTAATCACAGAAAAAGAGCAGGAATAAAACATGATGGATATAATGGATATAAGTTCTAAGATCCACAGCCTCTCTGGAAATCAAAAGTTAGTTTGATGCCGCCACTTCCCACCATGAAAATAGCTGCCCTATGCAAATAAGCATTTTGCCAGCCAGCTGAGATGGGGCAGAAACAACTGGTCTGCAGTCAGCCAGAAAGAAAAACAGCAGCCAAAGTGCACAGTGTTACTTTTCCCACACTGAATGAGGCATTAACTTCCAAATCTCTGACCCTTTAAATCTGTGTGACAATAATTAATGGGAGAAAGATAACTAATATTTACGTTTGCAGTCAAAGCCCCAACTAATAAGAATACAGGTTATGTAAGGAGACATGAGAGCCTCACCATTTCTTACATGTGTTTCCAGCAGGTGAGGCATTAATTTCTTTTTCACTATGCTTGAGCTCCTACTTATTCCAGCAATGCTGCCACATGCTGTGTGGGAGCAAATGACTGGGAGATCTGAGTGAAGAACAGAGAGGAAAAGCTCAATTTGATGACTTACTGATTATCTGCTAGGGGCTCTGGCCTTTGGTCAGATGCAGAATCTCAATTGTCCTTATAAATACAGATTTTCGTGCTATGCATATTTCTAACCCTTATCTTGGGGCATTGGCATCTTATTCAACACCAGGACAGCATACTCTTAACGAAGCCACTTCCCTTCTCTTGATTCAAAATTCTTTTCTTGCAAAATAGCTAGGTTTAACCAAATCAGTGGTTTTCATAAACAAAATCACCTGCATCACAATCTTTTAAAAATATAAACCCCCAAATCTTTTCACCATATACTCCCCCAATTTACTGAATAAGAGAATTTGTGATGAATCTATAGTATTAAAAAGTTTCCTAAGTAAGTGTGATGCCCAGTCCAGGTTAAGAACCACTAGACTACTTAATGAATACTGTGATTTAATCTAAGTTAAACAGGCTGTAGGCTTCCACTGATCTCTTCATTCAAGGACAGAAACATTGCCCGGAATAAAAATCAAAATGGACACCATATCCTTTCTATTCAGCTCTTCAGATAAACTTCAAGGAGGCAGGAGTATGGCTTGGTAGGCAAAAAGTTATGGAGAGGATGAGGGACCAAAGTTTTCAGAATATTCTAGGTCCGCGAGATAACAAATACCCAAGGCATTTATATTCACTGCAAGAAATTAAAGATTGTATTATTCTTTGGCTAGTAGAAAATTGTTTCTCTCTTTTTCTCTTCCACCTCCTTTCCTTTGATTTTGTTATAGCTTTTATTTTAATGCTCCATTTATTACTCTCTTTTGAGAAAAAGAAATGAGGGTAAGAGAAAAAGTCATCCTTATAATCAGTTACGTTTTTCTTAATTTTTTTTTTAATCAAAGTAGCCTTACTCTTTACCCTGCCTCTGACTCAGCCAGATCCTCTACCAGATGATTCAGCCCAGATCACGCTCCACTTCTATTTCCCTCTCTAATCAATTCCACTCAATACTTATTGAGATGGGAGACAGTGAGGGTGAAGCTGCCTTTCAATTCGCTTTTGTTTCACCTTTAAAGATAATGTATTACATTCCATTTGAATCCTTCTCCGGATCCTCAAATAGAAAAACCCAGAATTTAACCTCAATTTTTTCCCAGTGATTTCCAACCAAGTAAGACGAAAAATTCTCAGTGGTAAAAGAAAGGATTAGAATTTGTTTCAAGCTTCAAAAAGTGGCAAAGTAAGCAACACAATAACTTCATTCAATAAGAATTTCTGGAACTCTTACCATGTGCCTGGCACCATGCTAAGTGCTATGGATACAACAGTGAACAAGAAAAAATTTCCAAAATTTTGGCACTACTAAAAGCAAGGATTCTTTTACACAGGGTAGTTATAGCTTATAAAATATCAAAATAGTATCTTACATTTATGTAGTGCTTTATACATATGCTACCATTTGATGCTTATAATAACCTCTGAGATAGGCAGGGCAAGTATTATTTTCATTTTATACTTATTTGTGGTAATGGTTAATATGCACTTAACACTTAGTAACAATAACCTAACATATTTAATGCTTTCTTCTATAAGGCACTGTGCTAAGCATTTTACACAAATTTATCTTCCTTTGACATGGTATTAATCCCCATGATATATTTAGAAAACTGAAGCTTAAGAGAGGTCACATAGTGGATGATGGGACAGAGCCAGCACTCAAACCCAGGTCTGTATTTCCAAAGTCCGTATGTTTAACCAGTTTGCTATAATCAGGGAGGTTAAATGATTTGCCCAAAATAATCTGACTACTAGGCACTGATTTTAACCCATACATTCTGTTTCCTTTTACATCATAAATATCTCAATATATAAATATCTGCTGGAGGTACTTTATATAGAACAACACAGCCTGTGTAGAGAAAAGATTCCATTGTTTTGAATTTCAAATAACTCAAATGGACTTTAAGAAGGATGCCTCCTGTTAGGGAATGAGTCCAAAGTCCTGCCATGTCTGTAAATGAACTGTATTAATTATTTGCAAACATGCAAATGCAAATGATAATTTTTTATTTTAAAAGAATTAAAAGCTCCTTGACTTTTAAGGAATTGCTCACAGATCCAAAGGATGCACAACGAAAAAGGAAAGAACAAGAAGGAAGTTAATAGAATCTGTGCATTTTTTTAATGTGAAAAAAAGTGAATGAGTATGATGCTGACCACCAGACTTCTAATATACTGATGAGAGAGAGAGAGAGAGACCAAAAAACTGAAGGAAATTGCTACCAAGAGTCTTTCGCCTATAAGAATAATGTGGTCTTGAAAATAGATTATGCTGGAAATTATAGCTTCTCCTCTAGTGTTTACAGGGAAAAACCAGTGCTTTATGTAGCATTCATGTTTTCACCAAAGGTGCTACAATTACCATCCTAGCTAAAAGATGTCACAGTCCAACTCTTCATTTAAAAAGAAAGAAAGAAAAGGAAAAATGGAGAAAAGCAGGTTAGCAATTATTCTCCATGGGAAAGATGGCTATAAAGTAAGTGCACCTCATAAATTATTTGCAGACATGTCCATATTAGAATGAAATAAGATCTTTCAGAGGATAACACACCTGTGCCATGGATAATTGCCCTCATTCACAAATAATAAGTGGTCTACCAGATGTTTAGCCCCACACAGACATATGTAGGGCAAGGCAGTAGGAGAGGGTGTCTTAGCTCAGACCAGAGATGATCTTTTTTATCCTTTACAAGCTCTCATGCTGTGTCAGCAGCTTATTTAGTATAGTAACCAAAATCGAAGAGGATTCCAACTGTTAAGTACTAACATTTCATTTCAGTTATTAAACTTACAGAGAAACTCTTGGGGTCAGTAGAAGTCTGAAGAAGACGCCTGAATTTCTTTTCTTTACTTTTTAATTGTGACAGATGTCAACTTGATAAAGATTTTCTTAAATTTCAAGAATTTTATCAAGATGAAAAGGGCATTGTAAAGCTAAATGGAAGTTCAGTAGGTGAGCAGAAACAACTTTCTTTACCTAATAAATGTGATTCAATTTTGGAGAACAAATATTTGGATGGTTCTATATTTACCATTCTTGTTCTTTGAAATATTCAATCTACCAAAAAGTGCCACCTAAAATAAAGGCTGAACTAGTTATAAAAACTGTCAGAAGTATTATTGCTGGGCTGGTTGGTGTTAAGCAGTGAACTAGGTATAGTCAGTGGTGAATATAGAAGGTGATTTCATGAGTTACTTTTGATAAAGAAGTATATATTTCAAAACAGGTGATACTTTAAAGTGTGTGACACCACTATGCATATTATGTAGCCAGTGGTACATCCGAAAGATAAATAACAATAATTACAATCACAAGCTCACTTTCTTAAAGCCCTTGCAAGTAGAATTATGGTAGCATAACACAAGTCTTTTTTAGGCATGGTAGTGTGCCATCAACATCAGCATAATACTTCTTTCATTAATATTAAAGGAGATGTGTGAAAATAGGATTACCTCTAAAACAGACTTGGAAGAGCAAAAATCCATCCTACAGCGTCCGAAGGTGGTGTTAATAATACTACTTCTACAGTACTGACACCAAGCATTCTTCCCTCTCTTCACCTGGGAACTGCTCCCAGCCATACCCCACCACACACACACACACACACACACACACACACACACACACACACACACACACAGAAAACTACAGTGGGAACTTCCATAGTTTTACATGACCCTGCAGCCAGAAGTGGACACCTGACCTAATCTATACCAGTCAGTTCTTTTCCTTGAAAGAGAATCAGACTCCTCTCTTCAGAGGGGTCTTTGATGAGAGGCTAAAGATGTGGAAGAACCAAGTCTATGGGGAAAGAGCATGAAAGCAGAAGGCCATGAGAAGCAGGGATGAGAGATGGAGGGAGCTCAGAGGCATGCCTTGTCTCTGGTTCTAGCTGTTCTAAAGACTCTGCAAATCCCTGACCTCCTGCAATTTAGTTGTGAAAATTGAATTTGGAGTCTATGAAATAATAATTTACTTTTTTGGCCTAAGCTAGTTTGATTTCTGTAGCTTATAACCAAAGAGATTGAATAAACCATATTAAGTATAGGCACCATGTAAGTGAACTGTTAAGCATCTTCTTTTGAAATTAAAGTTGACTCATATACAACTTAAAATCTTACCTCAATGTAAACAAAGGCTTGAACAAAACTAAGCATGGCACATCGAGGGAAAGAAAAGCAGCAAGTATCACCAGAATACATTAGTTTTGCGAGAAAAAGTGAGTGAAACAGTCTCGTCATGGGTAAGATCAAAGTAAAGCACCAACAACACCAAACGATGTATTACACAGAATGATAAGAATGAGGGGACTTCAAAATGTTCATGGAAAAATTTAACTAAAAGATAAAAATTTAGAATATAAGCTTTGTTTCTCAACATAAACTTCATCAAGTTCAAGACACTTTTGTAAGCTATTTAGCTTACAAAATAGACCAGCCATTTAGTCCATCCCTAAAGAACTGGGGGTCCTGGGAATTTAACCACGTCAATGCAGTCTTTTTTATACTAGTAACTAAAGAAAAATGGGTACCTTTCACGGATTTTTTGAGTAGGAAACAAAAAGAAGTCAGATGGAGCCAAATCAAGACTGTAAGGTGGATACCTAATGATTCCTCAAAACTCTCACAAAATTGCCTTTATTTGATGAGAGGCATGAGCAGAAGCATTGTCATGGTGGAGGACTCTCTGGTGAATCTCTCCTGGACATTTTTCTGCTAACGCTTTGGTTAACTTTCACAAAATGCTTTCATGATAAGCAGATGCTATTATTATTTGGCCCTCCAGTCAACAAGCACAATGCCATGAGCATCTCAAAATACTGTTGCCACAACCATTGCTCTTGGCTGGTCTGCTTTTGCTTTGATTGGACCACGTCCATGTCTTGGTAGCCATTGCTTTCATTGGGCTTTGTCTTCAGGATCATACTGGTAAAAGCCACGTTTCCTCTCCTGCTGCAATTATTTGAAGAAATGCTTCAGGATCTCATTAGCTGAGCATGCTGGCACATGCCTGCAGTTCCAGCTACTCCAGCTGGGTGACAGAGAGAGAATCTGTCTCTTAAAAAAAATTAATAAAAATAAAAAAGAAATGCTTCAGGATCTTGATTCCATTTATTTAAAATTTCCATTGAAAGATGTGTTCCAGCCTGCAACTCATCTGAGCACAATGGTTTTGACACCCACTGAATGGGAAGTGTGTTCAACTTTAATTTTTCAGCTAGAATTGTGTTAACTGAACCAGTTGAGATGTCTTTGATGCTGGTTATTGTTTCTGCTGTTAATCAATGGTCCTTCTCAACTATGGCTTAAACAAAATGAATTTTCACTCTCAAATTGATGTAGTTGGTCTGTCACCGCAGATTTCATCTTCAACATCATCTCATCCCTTCTTAAAACGAGTTATCCATTTTTAAACTGCCGATTTCCTCGGGGCATTGTCCCCATAAACTTTTCATAAAGCACCAATAATTTTACATTCTTCCACCCAAGCTTCACCATAAATTTGATATTCATTCTTGCTTTAATTTTAGCAGAATTCATGTTGTTCTGATGGGGCTCTTTTCAAACAGATGTCTTCTTCTTAGTGCCTCAAACTACATTTTGTTCAGATATGTTATAACAAGTTAGTATGAGTTTATTTTGGTGCAAAAAATTTTTTTAAATCCTTGCATAGTTTTTCATAATATGCATTTTCCATGAACTTTCGGAAGTCCCCTCATGTTTGCAGTATGCACCTAGGCAGGGGAGTAACATGGTGAAAGCAGCACCTAGGGAATTACAAGTGAAGGATTAAAGAGAAAAAACTATAGAAAGCTAATGCAAGGACCTTTACACAGACTCCAGTGGTAGGCCCGAGGAGAAAGGCAACCAAAAGAGTCCACATTTAATAAGAATAATTGACTAGGAGGAGTTGCAAATGATACTTAATGAGAACCCATTATATGCCAGTCACGGTTTTAAATAAATATCTCTCCATTTAAAAGTATAATATGTATATATTTATACACATACATAAGTACACCCATATACACACATATTTTAATCTTCATCACCACCTTATATGGTAATATCATCCCCATTTTAACCGAGAGTACTGAGGCTCAGAGATAGTACATTAAAATTTCCAAATTTATGCATATATATAGGGAAAGAGAGAGGGACAGAGAGAGAGAAGCAAAAATTCAAATCCAAATATGTCTGACCTATTTCATGATACCTCTCAAGCCTAATTAGACTCAGAAAACAAAGGAGAGGAAGCAGCCCACATAAAAATAGAAACAGCCTGAAGGCACTTGGAAATATAATGTAAATAATGTTCCTTAAAATAGCATATGATTTCAGCCCATTATATTGTTAGCTTTGAAAGTTTGTGCATATCAGAGATAAATGTGAAAACAGTCAATAGGTAATGTCACAAGGTGATTAGAGTAATTGGCCCAGTAGAAAGCAAAGAAAAAAAAAGAAGTATTTGCATAATCCAATATAGGAGTTCAGGGAAATATGTACATGGCCTTTTTTAAGCTTAGCAAAGTGAGGAATTATATCTGTTTGGCTCAATCCTGTAATCCCAGGATTTAGTGCAGTGTCTGTCATGATATTTCAATTAATATTTCTTAATTTTGAATTCTCAATTAGGAAAGTCTTTGAAGGGTTTAATGTAAACCTACAAAGTCTTAAAATGATAGAATAAAGACAACATAATGAATTCAGGATGGCCCACCTTGCAGATATGGTGTGGACAGGAGAAATCATGGTGGACAGGCAGAAATCCAAGAAAGGAATGAGAGTCCTAGAGAAGTTCCCTTGTTGCTTTTACTTTAAAGAGTTCTGCGTATTAGAGAAGAAACTACCCTCATGCAAAGCTGCAAGAAGCAAACAGTAAGACCATGGATTTTTCAAGTTTCTTTCATACTTATTCCTTCCCATCATATTTACACCTGAGAATTTCAGGTATTGCCTGTTTCTGGGAAAGTTCTTCTCAGATGCCAGCTTCAGGCAAACAGCAGTTGGACAAACCTTTTGTTTATTGGGGTTTTGTGTTGTTTTTTGCTTTTTGGCTTTTATAGTGGTTCATCTTTTCACTCAAATTCCACAATCTGCCACAGATGATCTGCTGATGGCTCCTCCATAAGATATATAATGTCATATTAACTCCACTCTCTAGATGTGGGGCTTGGGGAAGTCAATCACTACCTCAGAGCTTTAGTCTGCACGCAACAAAGCAAAGACAGAGTCTTTTGTTTGTTTTAAAGGTGAATAGACAATCTCGAAAATTTCTCTTATCTAAGTATGTTAACAAAGGGTTACCAAGGCTTTAGGTCCAAGGCATCTCTGTTGCTATGCATTTTGTCTTACTCAGCTAGACCTGCAGCAGAAGTCAACTAATGAAAATGTGGGGAGTAACCCTGCTGAACCTAACTCATAAAGCCATAAATGATATTCGGCATATTTAGTTGTCTTCGGAAATATTTTTAGCAGTGGTTAACTTTTTCCAAATGAAATTTTATATAACTTTGCCACCTCCAAAACAAAGCAAATAATAAATAAATAATAAAAATCAAGCTGCCCAGATCAATGTGGACTTGAGAAAAAAATGGCAATGGCATGCATTGTTTGGTCTCCAAGCACCTTCAGAAGCTCTAAAGCACATCCAGAATACTTAAGCCTCCTAGAACCTTAAATTCTAAGTAAAAATGCAAGTAAAATATAAAGTTCTTCATCAATGAACAGTATTAAGTCAAAATAAAGAATTCACTTACATTTTTATTCTGGGTTCTTGAACGTTACTTAAAACAATGATTCTCAAACATTATCATGCATTAGAATCACCCAGAGGGCTTGTTAGACAACAGATTGCTGGGTTCCAGCCCCGGGGTTTCTGATTCAGATCTGGGGTAGAACCTAAGATTTGCATATCTAACAAGCTTCCAGGTGATGTTGATGCTGCCAGTTCAAAGACTACACTGTTTATTGTGGCACTATTCACAATAGCAAAGAGTTGGAACCAACCCAAATGTCCAACAACGATAGACTGGATTAAGAAAATGTGGCATATATACACCATGGAATACTATGCAGCCATAAAAAATGATGAGTTCGTGTCCTTTGTAGGGACATGGATGAAACTGGAGA
Organism: Nomascus leucogenys; assembly: GCF_006542625.1. Taxonomy (NCBI): domain Eukaryota; kingdom Metazoa; phylum Chordata; class Mammalia; order Primates; family Hylobatidae; genus Nomascus; species Nomascus leucogenys. The sequence continues at coordinate 99,450,570 of NC_044402.1, forward strand.
ACATCATTCTCAGTAAACTATCGCAAGGACAAAAAACCAAACACCGCATGTTCTCTCTCATAGGTGGGAATTGAACAATGAGAACTCATGGACACAGGAAGGGGAACATCACAATCCGGGGACTGTTGTGGGGTGGGGGGAGGGGGAGGGACAGCATTGGGAGATACACCTATTGCTAAATGACGAGTTAATGGGTGCAGGAAATCAACATGGCACATGGATACATATGTAACAAACCTGCACATTGTGCACATGTACCCTAAAACCCTAAAGTATAATAATAAAAAAAAAAAAAAAAGAAAAAAAAAAAAAAAAAGAATTTAAATTATAATTATTAGCTGTTTCTTCAGTGGGACCTATGGCAGGCAGAATAATGCTCTCTGCCACCCCCCACCCCCCAAGATGTCCACATCCTAATCCCTGGAGCCTTTGAATATATGTTACAAGACAAAGGTCAATTAAGGTTGCAAAAGGAATTAAAGTTGCTAATCAGCTGACCAGCAAATAGGGGAGGGGGTAAGGGTGGGGGTGGGCAGGGGTGTATCCTGGATTATCCAAAGATGTCCGATGTAATCACAAGGGTCATTAAGTGTGGAAGAGAGCAGCAGGAGGATCAGTGTTAGATAGGATGTGAGGACTCCACTAGCCATTGCTGGCTCTGAAACTGAAAGAGAACCACCAGCCAAGGAATGTGGGCAGCATCTAGGAGCTGGAAAAAGTAAGGAAACAGATTATCTTGTTGAGACTCCCAAAGAAACATAGCTCTGCTGGAATCTTAATTTTAGCCCAGTGAGGTTCGTTGTGAGTTTCTGATATCCAGAACTATAAGATAAACTCGTGTTGTTTTAAGACATTAAACTTGTGGCAATTTGTTACTATACTTAATACAGGACCCCACGGATTACATTAGGATGAAACACTGCACAAAGAAAATCTTCTTGTGGGGGAAAAAAAAAAACCCAAAACTGGTGTTATCTGATTTGAGGTAGTCTTTTTTTCTCCCGGTAAGAAGGTACTGTGGGATAGAAAGACACTGGTCAAATCAACTAGTCTGAATACGAATCCTGGTGACCTGGACAAATCATCTTATCTGGTCTCAGATTTCTCATCTACAAAATGAAGGTGTGGAACTCAATGTCCAGGAAGACTCTTTCCATGTCTCAAACTCTATGGTTCCAAGTCTCTAGAAAATGCCACTGCCTCTACTGTTGCCATCCTCCAAGGCCTTGCTACAGCCAGTGATGCCGTCTTCTGAATGCTTGAGTCAGCTGAGAATAAGGTACTATTTGTTGACACAAGCTAAGAGAAAATGTTTTACTTTCAAGGCTTTAAGACCTGGGAAGCAATTCCTCAGATTAGCTACTTCAGACCAATTTAAAACTTGTATTTGCTCCAGAATTGTTAGGCCACCTTAGACAGGTTCCTAAACCAAGTAGCCATTTCCCACTCTTGAAAACACTGACTTGAAAAACATCAACTCATAGATTTAGCCTAATGAGTAATGGTCTACTTTAAAATGGAAAAACTTCCCTGAAACAATGTTATTCTTCCCAACTAAAATTCATGAAGCTGTAGTCAGTGATGAAGGGGATTGGGGCAAGTTAAGGACTTCAAAATCTAAAAATGAATTTAAAAATATTTAAGTAGTGCTTGTGGTGTGTCAGGTTCATTTAAGATAATAAAGAGCCAAGTTTCAGGCTGAAGTTGAAATATGAAATTCAAAAAAGTTAAAGCAACTTTATTTTCCTTGCCTAGTCCATTTCACATCTTCAGTAGTCACTTTCCAAAACACTGCCTATTAAAAAACTTCTCTGTAAATACTGGGCAGAAACCCACACATGGGAACAGCATGCAGCATTCTTTGAGAATATGCCCAAAAATTCATCCCCTGCTACTCAAACAAGTTGGAGAGGGTTCAGAGAAGATCTGGAAAATTAACTTTAGGAGAGAAACTTGAAGCTGAAGTTCTTCATCCAGGAGATACAAATGAAAAGGGTATCTTAAAAATGGTTTTAATACAAAGGTTTGCAACTCTGGAACATATATGACTCTCCATGGGCACTTGTTAAACAGGCTTACTACCAGCCCCCAGCCCCAGACAGTCTGACTCAGTGGTTCTGAATTGGGCCCTAGGAATGGGTATTTCTAGTACGCACCCTGATGATGCTATTACATGTGGTTTTCGGACCACACTTGTTGAAAACAAGTTGAGAAACACTCACTAAATAAGTAGGAGAGGAACCCACACAGCTGTTCTGAATCTCAGCCACAAAACAAGTGAAATCCATTTAAACTGCATGAGCGACTTGGATCCAGAATTGGGGGGGGGGAACCACCTCCCTGACAGCGAGTGAATTGTTAAAGGTGACACAGCACAGCAGTTATGTGGCAGTAAGTAAGCACAGATAACCAATTAAGGAAGACTTAGGAAACAATGCTTGCTGTTAAAGAGTTTATAGTCTAAGATGGTGGTTCTCAGTGTGGTCCTCAGACCAGCAACATCAGGATCACCGGGGAACTTGTGAAAAATACAAACTATCAGGCTATACTTTATACCTTCTGAATCAGACACTCTAGGGTTGGAGTCCAAAATCTGTGTTTTAACAACGCATCCCCACAAAGTGATTCTGATGAAAAACATTTGAGAACCATTGGCATGAAGGAAGGAAACAAATAATATTAAAGAAGTTACAGAAATAAGTTACATGGTGTGATGGAAAGAAAAGTACTTTCAGATCCTTTCTTGCCCAATAGCTGTTTAAGCCTGAATAAGTTATTTAGTCAGGAAGAGCTCCAGTTTCTTCATCTGGGTGGTTACAACTCCTTCGCTTACTATGAATACATTAGAAAAATAGTGAAAATCAAAGGAGACATGTAAGAACATTTCACAAGCTGAAAGTTCCAAATAAATCTAAGTTATTAATATAGCTATATACATAATCTCGAAAAGTAGCTTGGTTGGATAGAATCATTCATTCATTGTATAAACATTAATAGAGCACTTACCATATGCCAGTCATTGTTGTCTATGCTAGCGACACAAGAGTAAGTTACTTCTGCTATCTGTTAGTTAATTATTTGGAGGTCAGGAAAGACCTCATGAGTTGAAAAACAAGGCCACCAGAATTTCAAAAGTGGGAATAAGCTATTTTGGTGAAGAGCAGGGAGCTGTATGCTCAACCCAACAGAATCTAACTTCCTAAGGGCGGAGAACTTGTTTTCTACTGCTTTATCCCCATTACCTAAAGCTGTGCCTGGCAGGTAAAAGTCAATTAAGTATGGCAGAAGCAAGGGTGGCAGAAGTAAATCCCGAGGAATAGCTTGAAAGTTGAATGCACATGCAAATAAATATATTTAACAGAAGTAACAATTCCACCTGGAGAGTAATGAAAAATGAGGTAATTATATAGGGAATACAAACAAAGGGGCTTGAAGTACCCAAGATGGAGTTTTGACTTACTAAAGATCAAGTTTGTAATGCTATTTAAAACATCAACAAGGCCTGGTGTAAGTTTTCTGAGCAAGTGTTATTTTAAAATTACCTCCTTTAAAGTCCTTAACCATAGACACAGAACAGTAAAGCATGGGCCTGTCTGAAGAATAGATGATTACTTCTTGGAGATCCTTACAAAATTCACATGTTGAAATTATCTATCCAATTCTTACTTCATTAATTTCACATTTGCTGAATGAATGAAGAAATCCTGGGTAATTGTTTTTGTCTTTGCCTCTGGGATGATAAAAACAGCGATGGGCTCTTCTGGGCCCTTCTACCCAGCAAAGCAGTGACCCATCAGCCTTAGCAGAGGGCTCTTAAAAACAAAACAAACAAATAAACCCTGCTTTTAATTCCTAATCGAAGTTAGTGGGCCCAGATGGAAAGCTTCAAGGACAACTTCTGTTTGCCAGCTTGTCTGCAAATGTGGAGGTTTGAAAATGGCTAAAGGAGTTTAAGGGAAACTTAAACTTGTTAAGTTTCTCTTCTGCAAATAACGAAGTGTGTCTGTCTCTTGAGTTGATGGCGGAAAACATTCCATCCACCAGTGAGTGATTAGACACACATGTAATTAATGGTCTGAATTCCAAAAAAGGAGATGAAACTCATTAATAAATCATTAGGCATTGTGAGTTTTTATTTTTTCCACTTCCTCCTACCACCCACATGCTGGTGGCAAAGGAGTCTCTAGCTATTATTTTTAACATGTAGAGTTTGAAAGATTCTGAATCTCTGCAATTAAGCAAGCACTGAGACCTCACCACTAAGGAATTATTAATAATGCTAATTGTAAGGACCTATTTTTTTCTCCCCAAAGTGGGAGTTCTGAGGCTAATTTTTCTAACAACTTATCGTAGCAGGGTCTATTTTTAATTTTGGTTCAGAAAATCATGCTTTATGTGTTAAAGTTAAGCAGCTCTAAATTAGAGGTGGAGCCTTGTAATTGAAATCTGTTCCTCTAAGCACCAAGTGCACTCTGAGATAGCTAGTTAATGACACTTTGGAAATGACTCTCAGGCTTTCTTCAAATCCTGAATCAGATTCCCAGCTAACTGAAAGCAGAAAGCCAGTGAGCAGAGACGGGGACCTCCAGCGTAACTGCTGGTTTTGACCTGTTTCTAGTTCTCTAACTCTTTTCCATCAGCCTGACTGCAATGTGCTGGCTCTCAGGGCACGGATGTCCCCCTCACACTGTTGCATGGGTACCTTTCAAGTACTTTTTGAAAGCAGATATGTCCATGCCTCTCTCAATCTCCTCAATCTCCCTGTCTAACTCCATCGAAGAAAAAAAAAATAAATGTGCTACAGTCCCTTACATTCAAAGAGAGGTAAAAACCCCAAAATGTTATGGATTTCCCTTCTTGACTACTTACAGGATAGTTCAAAGTGCTTCCTCACTCCCTCTTACTCCTACTTTCTAGGATAATGGAATTTTTCTCTGATCAGTTTGACTTTTACCCAATTAGACCTTTGTAACTACATATAAATACATAGTTTAGGACTTAATGACAAACCTTTGTATTTGCAGAATTATAACTAGTCTTTAACCTTTAATAAATTGCAGTGGTACATAGCATTGGGGTTCAGGAAGAAGAGAAGTGGAGAGAGGTGAGCTACTTCCTACTCTGAAGGCCACAGCCCATTCTTTAAAAAGATCATTTCCAAAAATGTGTCCACACTTAATGTTGAATTGTTGAGGTAGAAATGCATACAGAACAACTTGAGTGAATTTACAATGAGGTTCAATGTGCTAGTCAGCATTTACTTTGGGACCCATGGTCAGGGAAGCTAATTGCTGGAATGTGCTGGAATCATTTGTATTCATTCCATACAACTTTGCTTTCAAATCTTCTATAGCACCATTGTGTACTATTGCCTTCTAGCTGTCAATATCACTGACTTTCACCAGAGATCCAAAAATAGCTATCCCAAGTATCCCTACTCCTTAAATTATTTTTGTCTATTTCTTTTCTCTTTTTTTTTTGGAAGCATGAATATGTTTTATTTGATTATTTTTCTTTAGTTAGTGAAGCTTGTCTATATCTTTATACCTGTTAAACAATATGCAAAAAGCATGTAGAATAGGGTCTGGCAAATAGGAAGCACTATATACACGTTAACTCTTATTACTCACTTTTTCTTATGTGGCCTTCTTCTGTGGTATTGGCCCATGAAGCCCCGTGTCATCAAGACAAGGATCATAAGAGGTATCAGTAATAAATTATGGAAACATATACAATATGATGATTTCTTACTCCTTTTTTTTTTTTTCTTTTGAGACGGAGTCTCGCTCTGTCGCCCAGGCTGGAGTGCAGTGGTGCCATCTCGGCTCACTGCAAGCTCCGCCTCCCGGGTTCATGCCATTCTCCTGCCTCAGCCTCCCGAGTAGCTGGGACTACAGGCGCCTGCCACCACGCCCGGCTAATTTTTTTTGTATTTTTAGTAGAGACGGGGTTTCACTGTGTTAGCCAGGATGGTCTCAATCTCATGACCTCGTGATCCCCCAGCCTCGGCCTCCCAAAGTGCTGGGATGACAGGCGTGAGCCACTGCACCTGGCCTCTTACTCCTTTTTGCAACTCTCAAAGCACCATTTGAATACAAAGCTCTTTTGTAAACAAAAAGAGTTTTCTGTGAAGACTAAGAAAATGACCCTAAGACTTTGACAAAACATGAAGCTATCACCCTGAACATTTTTCTTTTTTGTGCATGCGTTTTAAAAATGGGACTATATCTTGTACTTTTTATCCATGAATTATGAAGTTTTGCTTTTTAAAAATGATAAAATTTAAGTTGTAATTTTTTTTACACTTTTGCTTTTCCCCTAGTTAGCCATTGAGAAAGTAAGAAGCATGAAATCTATGTAGGGACTCTCACATACGAGGTGAAATAACCTAATAAATGTCTTTCTCCAAGAGAGATCTCCCAATACCATAAAATAAATCAATCAAGTAGACAAAAATGATGTTGTAGATGATGTCTGCTAGCAGCTCTGATATTTACAATTGATTCCGAATTATTTTAAGTACAAACATATTATAAAAATTACCACGTTGATGTGGCCATCCTGTACACATTCACCTGGAAGGGGTTTTTAAGAGGTGATGATGAAAATCCTTCATTCCTGAAGAAGAAGCTCCTGAAGAAGAAGCATTATCAAATCATTCCAAACTCTTGGTATGAGATTTTTCAGCTTCTCCTAGTAATTTCTTTTAGTATTCAGCACCTCTCACTGTCATAAAATTTTTCCAGATATTGCATAGACCATTTATGTTATCGTGGAAACTCACTTGTAATCCTGCTGCCTGTGGAATAAGAAAATGTGCTAAAAGCCCTTTGCATTCTTTGATCCTCCTGTTGATTTATTATTTTTTCTCTTTCCAGATTCATCATTTTTCCCAGAAGCTGTTACCTTTCCTCACAGATTTAATTGTTCAGCTGTTAATTAGCATCCCTGAGACTGTCTTCGGAATTATTTCAAGTTTTCTCAATCTTTGCTCCTAAAAGTGGGGCCTCTGGACTCCTCACATCTGTGTCATCTGGAAACTTGTTAGAAATGTAAACTCCCAGGCCAGAACTTGCATTTTTACAAAGTCCTTTGATGATGTGTATACATACTAAAGTTGGGGAAACATTGGTCTATATATTTACATGACTAGAATTATAGACTACACTATAGTCACTTCAGAATAAAGTAGAAATCATAACATTTCCATTCTATTATCGTTCAGGGGAAATGTTTATGGTGTTATGTGTGGATTAAACATCTAAGATTGGTGAGGCAAAGTCCACTTCATTCTTTGGAAGTGTTCTTACCTATTATTTAGTTTTACCTATTAGCTAGCATTCTACAGTTTATAACTCACCCCATTTCCATGATCACACTGTTCTAATTATCACTTATTAAATGAATTTCCTAGGATTATGATGTATTGCCTATAGTGAAAAATAACAGGAAATTATGACTCTTTCCAGCAGATTCTGCTTGAGGAATTGCAGTCCAGCTTTCTGTACTCCATGTTTTTCCTCTCTGAGGTGGAAAAGGTACACTCTAAAGAATGTACACAATTTCTTTAAGGCCAGAATATATTGTAAAGTTGTCTTAAATATTGAATCAAGGGTCATTTCACTGCTCACCTACTTTGTAGGTGAGGGTTGGTCCTTATTTAAAGTTTTTCTTTCCTATATTGAGCCCCTCCTTACTTCTTACTATCCTCTTTACTTCTTTACTACTTACGATTCAGGGATAGAATTTCACCCTAAAATTCTACCACTGAATATCTCTCCCACTTATCTCCATATTAATGAATGTCATAACAGTCATTCTTTGAGAGAATAAGGTTGTCCTGGTGACTGACAAGAGAACAAATATGAATTTATTCCCTGCAGATTTTCCTTTTTTTTTTTTTTTTATAACGCCTTCACTTGCACCAGAATTTTACAACCAAGCCATTTCATTCGCCAACACAGCCATGTTTACCTTTCATCTGTTTGGGGTCATGAATTCATAGATGCAAAATGGTTAATCATCTTGTCAGTGTGGACAAATCGTGCATAGTAATCCACAAAAATGGTATATTTGGGACCCCAGGGTCTGTGTTCATTCATTTGCCTACACAAACGTTGGGGTGTGTTTCCTTTAAGCTTCACTGAGCAGTCACCATTTTTTCCCCTTCTTTCAGCAGTACATGTTGCTGATTTCTCCTGATGTGTGAAAATTTTCACAGCTGTATGCAAGAGACATTCATGGAACTGAAAAGCTTTTTGTCCCTGTACGACTAAAGTCAGAATAAGGAATTCAATAAAGAATAAAGAAACCCAGTTTTTCCTGCTCTGTTAGAACAAGACTGTAAACTTTGTAGTCTTACTGGCTGTAGGTCAAAAGACAGGTAATTTAGATGTCTATGAGCCCCTGCCAAAGACAAAACTTAAAGATGGAAAAAAATTAACTATAGTAGTACAACACTCACAACTTATAATTCTGATTTTTTTAAAGTAGTGCCACGTTATAACCTGCTGATTTTTTTTTTTTTTTTTTTTTTTTTTTTTGAGACAGAGTCTTGCTCTGTCACCCTGGCTGGAGTGCAGTGGCATGATCCTGGCTCACTGCAACATCCACCTCCCAGGTTCAAGTGATTCTCCTGCCTCAGCCTTCCGAGTAGCTAGGACTACAGGCACACATCACCACACCCAGCTAATTTTTGTAATTTTAGTAGAGACAGGGTTTCACTATGTTGGCCAGGCTGGTCTTGAACTCCTGACCCTCAAGTGACCCGCCTGCCTCAAACTCCCAAAGTGCTAGGATTACAGGCATGAGCCACCATGTCTGGCCTTCTGAGCTTTTTAATATTAAATAATTAAGTGGCTCATAATTCTCATAAATTATTATTTAAACCTTCCAGAAATGTAGTCAGTCTCACATTTGTGCCATAGATCGAGGATCAATAAGAGCTAATAATGATTTCTGTGTCCAAACAAAAATACAAACAAATAAACTCTTGGTGTGCTCATTTTGAATAATTGCTCGTGAGCACTCCTTTGTTGCATGTTTATGACTTTCTATAGCCTTTGAGGATGGGTTTTCTTACGAATTCCAGGCTTATGATTGGTATTTCCGGATACCATGGGAATAATTAATGTTTTATTGATTGTGTTTATACCAATCTAACAAAAACTTGCTTATTTACTATCAGGGTTAGGATGCATCACTTTTCAATCTTCTAATAAGTGATAGCCTCAACCTCTTTTCTTTTGTATGACATAAGGATGACAAGATAAAAATCACACTACTGAAAATTGTCTTGGGCCGTAAGAGGAGCTTGGCCTAAGCAGAGGATAGTGGGAAGTTCTTTGAATAGAATACACTTAGCTGAGCTGATGAGAAGGAGGTAGCGGCAGAAAAAGTCTTGGCACTGGTATTAAGACATCAAAAATATGATTACCACCAATGATCTATGAGGAATTTTACAGAAGAAAAAAAAAGGTGAAAGGCCTGAACTGAACTGAACTAACACTCTATTTATTCCTAGACCCAGAATGAGACAGTATTCTAGAAACTGAAAACCAGCAAGCACGAGGTTTATCCCTGGCAAAACCAAGCTTCTAGAGTAAGTTGTTCAATAAACAATTCATGATGCAATTAGGAATATTTGAGTCATGGTAACTCGATGCATATTCATTGCTCAGTGAGTTATGTTGACTCAATGTCATTTAATTGCTCAGTATAAATTCTACACAGAAAAAAATGGAGAAATGGCAGACAAACTCTGTATTTCCCTAAGGAATTTGGCCTCCAAATTTAAATGTTTAAGTCTTTTATGATATCCTTGAGCGTAAGATAGATTGGGTGAGTGATGTCTGAATTTTTATCTGATTAAAACTTCACGAAGAATATGAATGTTCTGGTAAATGTTAATATTAAGCAAGGGCCAGAAAGCCCTAAAATTTTATAGTGGGTGGTGTGGACACACCATCCAGATACCACACTGCAGGACCAAGGGTCTTATTCCCTCAGCTGCCTGGAGTGGTTCCTGCTAAGGGCCACAGCTGAGTTCCCCCACATAAATTTCCCTAGGCTGAAGGAATGTGACTCACCCCAGATAGTACTGCTGGCAATGCTCCAGGTCTGCTCCCTCCTTAGGCAGAGCCTGCATCAAATCATAGGTGAAACCATTTTAGCTTTAGACTTCTGTGTGATTCACTGAGGCCTCTCTTGGAACTGCATTTCAGTTCAGCTTTTTCTCTTCTCTCTCCTGCTTCCCTCATTCTCTTACACATTTGTTTCTCAAGAGCAGTCTCCAATAACCCGCCTATGTGCAAATCTGTAAATCATCATTTATTTTCTAGGGAATCAAACCTACAAAAGTTGGCATGAGCAATGGTCCTAGAAAGCAGATTCTACAATAGGATTTTAGAGACGGATCACTTGCTAATCAGGTGGTCATAAAGACCTGCCACTGGTAGTAGGTTGAGTACTTAAAGCCCTCAGCATGGTGTAGCTACGCAATTACTAAAACTTTCACCAGTGACCAACTGGAATTGGATACCAGAGGACAGAAATACACTGGTGGTGGAGTATGTCAGGCATTTGAAAGACTGGAGGAAATAGTAAATATAAAAGGTATGAAATCTGATAGTTATTAATGAGAGCTATAGGGGCATTAAAGAAAGATGTTGAAAGACAGAGAGATTTACAATGAATTAAAAGTACAACATGAAAGCCAGAAAACCTTTGTGGCAGCATACAAACAGACTTCCATCTCTTGAAGCAGGAGGACAGAAAAAGCTGAGGATTCAGGCTCAAGAGACAAGGTCAGCAGAGCTACAGAGAAAGTTGAATTCTCAATCCTGGAAAATCACCTATACCAAGATCAAAAGCCTGGTTAAGAAAGGGTAGGATCTTGAGACTTGATAAGGACATCAGGGTTGATGCTTTCAAATCTTCAATCCCCATATTCCTCTGAGCTCAGTGGACTTGCAAAGTAGACCACTGCTCCATATTACAAAGCCACTTTTCCCTTCTTAATTAAAGGCATCACAAAGGCTTTTTTGCATGCACCCTTCCCACCATAACTTACCCCTACTTACCTTCCTGGCCCCAGTCCAAAAACTAGGACTAAGTCACAATATAACCAGATTGGAAATGTGCTGAACCTGCTGAAGGAGAAATGGACTGTTTCCCAAAGGAGCTGCCAACATGTAACAGTAAGATACAGGAGATCAAAGAACTTGATCCTGAGGATGTGAACTAACAGATATGGAAGATGAAATGGGATAAGAAAGGGCTTATCAATATGGAGTGGCCAAACATTCTGGAAGACAATGCCAACAGGCTTTTAGGGTGGCTTATGTAAGTTTGAAGAAATAGATGACCCATAGTAAGTGAAGGAATTGAAAGACTCAGAGAAGAGAAAATCCCAGAGATGAAAAACTAGTGAAGGTTAGCTAACCCAAGTCCACTATGTTCCATGGGAAAACCTTTATCAAAACGATAAGGCACTGCTTCGTGGGGCCATGGCATCATTGAGAAGCTCAGAGATGGTTCTTCTCTGCAGTCTAGCACTAAAAATGAAAGATGTTACAGAACTTGGCTCACTGATAGCAATGGAAATAAAAGGATCCTGAAATAAGAGAGACACATAACACCACAAGCAAGATGGGCCCCATTATCATAAAGAACAGCAAAGTTGGAGTAGCAGCCATAAAGTCCCGAAAAAAAAGGTGTGAAGTTGGTTAAAAGAATGCTGCTGGCAAAATACATGAATAGCAAACAAGAGACTTAGTCACCCTATACAATCAAAAGAAATTATAGTCTCCAGATATTTGAAAATTAAATATTTCTAAATAACTCATGGATCAAAGAAGAAATCAAAAAAGAAATTATAAAATATTTTAACTGAATTAAAATGAAAACACAACTTATTAGTGATAAAAAGAATGAACTGTTGATGGAAGAAACAACATGGATAAATCTCAAATTATTCTATGGGTAAGAATACAGACGGAAAAGAATATATACTGCATGATTCTATTTACATAAAACTCTAGATAATACAAACTAACATATAGTGAGAAGATGCAGATCAGTGGTTGTTTGGAGGGCAGGAAGGGTAGGAGGGAGAGATTGCAAAGTGGCACAAGAAAATTTTTGGATGTTATTATCTGTTTATTATCTTTATTTATGATTATCTTTATTATTTATTTATAATTTATTGTTTATAATCATCACAATTATAATTGTGATGATGTTTTCCTGATTGTATACATATGTCTAAACTTATAAAATTGTATACTTTAAGCATGTACAGTTTACTGCATGTCAATTATATCTCAACAAGACTATTAAAAATAAATAAAGGCCATTCTACAGCTCTAATAGGTGGCAGCTTCCTGATAATGTGTATGTGAGAGGGACAGTGAATCCCTTGGTCATATGCCCAAAATTGCACCTCCTTTGTTGGAAGGTGGAACCCTGAGTCTAAGAGAATATTACTCATGATCCTGTGTTTGTTGTTAAGGCACTCTGAAAGACATTAGAAAGTAGCACTGGCTGAGTCAAGCAAGAAAGACAAATTCATAAGTGAAATGTGTGTTAATCTGGTGAAGATAAATCACTCTCCTTCATAGAGTAGGAGGGACCAATGTAATCAAATTATCACCAAGTACCTAGTTAGTCTCCTGGATTTGTTGTATACCAGAGACTTAGCATTGGTTTCTGTTGTCAGGTTGGGCATTTGGCAGTGGTAGTAACTTGGATGGCCTTGGCGAGTGGGAGCTCATGCTGCTGAGTGTATGCATAGCTTCTGCCTCTGCCTTCCTGGCAACTCCATTCATATACCCATTATACCAGCTTTTGGGTGGCCAATGACAGAAGCTGAAGTCAATCTACTGAGTTATTTTGTCTGCTTCATCATTTAGATCATTTTCATAACTCGTGCCCAATCCCTTAGGCCTATCCAATATCTCTTACCCAGTTGTCCTGATCTCTGATCTTCCTAATATCTTGCCTTCCTGACCCTGATAAATAAGCCAAGCCATTTGCTTATACACACAAATACTCTTGAGCTACTTTTCCTTCACACAAAGTGGATAATCAAATGCATCATATGAACTTCTGCCAATTGAGGGGATTTCCCTTAATTATGTACTTCAAGGCCACCCCTGAGTAGGGGTTTGTACATATTGGGCTTGCACCCAACAATACCAAAGTTAACCTTTTTCTTCCACTTGCAGTTGCTTAGAGGGACATGCACATTTTACCATTGGTTTGTGCCAAAGAAGAGTCACTGGTGCAACAATGGTGGATGACATGTGATTCTGATCCACCTGGTCATGCAACATTCTTGAAATCCTTGGCCCTACCTGGGCCTAAACCTGGTATTTACGTTTCATGTATTTACTGATATGTTTAGGTTTGAGTTTGTCTTGTTGTCTTTTATTTATCCTATCTGTTCTTAGTTGCCTTTTTCCTTTTTGTCTACCTCTTTTGTATCAATATTTTTATGCTTTCATTTTGTTGGTGTATTAACTATAATGCTTTATTTTGTTATTGTAGTGGTTACTTTAGAGTTTATCATCTACACCTGTCAATTATCACAGCCTACCTTCAAGTGATATTGTGCCACTTCACGTTTATCATGACAGCCCTGCAATAATGTACATCGATTTCTGGACTTTATGCTATAGTTGTCATGCATTTTATTTTTTACATATGTTATAAACCCCACAATAGACTAATATTTTTATTAGCCTATGATCTTTAAAAAGATTTAAATAAAAATTGGAATACCACTTATATACCACGTAATTACCATTTCAGGTTCTTGTTCTTCCTTTGTATAGATCTGAATTTTTATCTGGCCTAATTTTCCTTCCAGATGAAAGACTTTATTTAACATTTCTTGTAGTGTAGGTCTGCTGGTGATGAATTCTTTTAGCCTTTGTATGTGTATAAGCATCTTATTTTACCCTTTTCTTGAGAAATATTTTTGCCAGGTAGAGAATTCGAGGTTGACAATTATTATTTTCTTTCAGTAATTTAAACATGTTGCTTCACTGTCTTCTTGCTTTTATAGCCTCCAACAAGAAATCCGATGTAATCCTTACTCATCTTCCTCTGTATGCAACATGTCTTTTTTTCCTAGCTCCTTTTTAAGATGTTCTCATTATCACTGGTTTTGACCAATTTGATTATGACCTGCTTTGATGTTGCTTTCCTTATGTTTATTTTGCTTGGAATTTACTGAATTTCTTAGATATGTGGTTTCATAATCCTAATTAAGTTTGGATAGTTTTTGACCATTATTTCTTCAAATATATTTCTTCTCCATCCTCTTTATTTGGGGGCTCCAATCACTCATATATTAGGTCACTTGAAGTCGTTCTGATGGCAGTGGCCCTTCAGAGGTGTGGCAGGAGCTCCCTGGGTGCCACTGCAGCTGCCCAAACTTCCGCTGCAGGCCAGAGCCTCCCACTCCATGGAGCAGGCAGGAGCCCCATACAACCCTGCAAACCATAGATACAGACTCAGGCATCCCTGGGCTCATGGGGGCCCAAGAAGTCTCCCTACTTTTGCAGGCTTGAAAGTGCCTGCTTCTGCTGCGTGGCTTCTCCCTGCTATTGGTGTCCTCCCCACCCTAATCTTGGAGAAGTCTGGCAGAACCTGGGTGTCATCAAAGGCAGCGAGAGGCAGATAGGTTCCTGGGCATAAGGGAGCGGTCCCCAGTAAGGCCCCACCTTCAGGCCAGGGAAAGCTTGAAGGCTGGCGGCCCAGCTGCCAGCCCTGTGGACTGGGGTGGGGACTTGTGGTGCCTTTTCCAAGGCACACATGGCCACCCCTGGATCAATCTGTACACAATTTCTGCTGAGGCCCCAGACTCAGCCAGAGCAGGCAGAGGATGGAGAGGGCAGAGAGAGGATGGGACAACCAGCTGCAGTAAGGAGCTACCCTCTCCACTGAGAGCTGCAAAGACAGCCAGATGACCTGCCAGTAGAGAGGAGCCACCCTCTCCAGGGCCTCCTCTCTGCTGAAAGCTGAACACTCCATGAGATTACCTGCTTGCAGAGAGGAGCTACCCACCGTGGGTCTCCTTTGAGCTGTTCTAACACTCAATAAAGCTCCTCTTCATCTTGTTCACCTTCCACTTGTCTGCATACCTCATTCTTCCTGGACACAGGATAAGAACTCACAGGTCAACAGAAGTTTCTGCCCAGAAAATCAACACCCTATAGATCCCATAACAGTTCCACAGCTCACTGATGTTCTCTTCATTTAAAAAAATTTTTGGACAGTTTCAGTTGCTATGTCTTTAGCTTCACTAATCATTTTTTCTGCAATGTTTAATCTTCTGTCAGTCTCATCCAGGTTATTTTTCTTCTCATTGTTTTCATCTCTAGAAATTTTATTTGTATTTTAAAATATGTTTCATATCTGTATGGGATACAATTATAGTGACTGTTTCAGGGTCCTCCTCTGCTAATTTTAATGTCTATGTTTATTTGATTGATTTTCCCCCCATTATGGGTTGTGTTTTCTTATCTCTTTTTATGCTTTGCAATCTTTGTTTGGATGTCAGCCATGAATTTTACCTAGTTAGGTGCTGGATAATTTTGAATTTCTGTAAATCTTGAGCTTTGATCTGGGCTGCAGCTAAGTGACTTGGAAACAACTTGATTATTTCAGGTCTTACATTTATGACTTGTTAGGATGCCCACAACAATGCTCAGTACAGGACTTATTATTTTCCACTACTAAGGCAAGACCTTCCTGAAAAGTCTACATAATGTCCTGTTAATTATGAGTTTTTCCAGTCTGTCTGGTGTGAGCAAGTACTATTTCTGGCCCCATGTGAGCACCAGACATTATTATCTCCAACCTTTTCAGATGGTTCTTTTCCCAACATATACATGCACTGCTTAATACTCCACTGGATACTGAAAGGGGACCCTCTGCAGACCTCCAGCATGTTCTTTCTATGAAGCTCTCTCCTCTTGGATCTTCTGTCTTATAAATTCTAGCTGCCTTGATCTATCTAGATTCTTGGCTTTATTGCTTCAACTCAGAGAGTTTGCATGGCTGTCTGTCTGTTCCCCTTCACTGTGCCAACTGAAAACTGTCTCAAGGCAGTAAGCAGAGGAAATCACATAACCCATCATGTTTATTTTCTGCCTCTCAGGGATCACTTTCCTTTGTTTTTGACATCAGTGTCTTAAAAACTGTTTGATGTATTTGTCTGGTATGTTTGTTTCAGGAGAGAAGGTTAATATGGTCCTTGTTATTCCATCTATATTACCTGCTAAATCAATAACTATCATATTTCATAACATATCAATAGATACAATAAATGGATCTGGGAACAAAAAGATAGAAAGATAAAAGTTAGAGTGCCTCGGCTTAATGTAATTCTTGGTGACCCTTTAGGAGAATTTTGCTTTTCATGTCCACAACTCTGGGCTTGGAGGTTTAGAGATGTTGAACATTTCTACCAGGATACATTGCAAAAATCCTACAAAATTCTAAGCTATGGCTCCCACCCTGTTACTTTGAGCTCCTTGCATGAAGAGACCAGCATTTAAGAAAAGTCAATATCATCCTTATGGTAGTAGCTGATCATGATCATCAGGAGGAGGTAAGGTTGCTCCTTATACAATGAAGGCAGGGAGAAATTGGCTTGGAAAACACATAATTCACTGGGACCACTCTTGATATGCCTCTTCCCAATTGTCATAGTAAACAAAGACAGCAGTTATGGTCTGGGAAGGGCAAGGTAATCACGGGCTCTATATAACAGAGGGATGAGGAGATGAGTCAGATAACTCAGTGAACAATTGGATGTGAGGTGTGAGAGAAGATTTAAAGATGACTGCAAGACTTCTGGCCTAAGCAGCTAGAAGAACGGAGTTGCTATTTCCTAGGTTAGGAAGGACATTGACAGAAGTAGGTTTCAGGGGGATTGGAAGTTTAGTTTTGGACAGGTTGCTTTTGAGACACCTAATAAACATCAAGCTAGATCTTTCAAATAGGCAATCTGATATGAGCAATGGCATTAAGAAAATGCTTAAAAGTTACTTAAAGTATTATTACAAAAAAATACAAAGACTTCCCAGAGTACTTCTTGAGTTTGGAGAGGGTGCGTGTCTCTCTCAAACCATACAGGGCATGTCATATTTGGGAAGCCAGAACTCATCTTCATGTCTCATCTGCCCCTTATTTGCTACATCTGCACTCATATTTTCCCCATTACAACCGCTCCCTTTTTCTTCACCTTCTACCACCCTTGACTTTTCAAGGGAAGGATTACAAATATTCTTTCAAGTAAGTATTCTTTGCCCGTTTTGGGTGTCTAAGGTCTGTGGTGATGGCTCTGAGCCAAGGAATTTTTCCAAGAAACAGAACATGTGCTTCCTTGGGCATGGTGTCATTCAGCACAGAAAGAAGCTTGATCAGACACAAAATAGAACAAAACAACCTCCCACCACCTCTTCCTCTAGAACACTTTTTCTCCTCCTTTTCTTTGTTACCCACTACTTTACAGATCTAATGCCATCTCCTGGAAACTCTGGGAGGTTTCCATATCAAGATGTGGCCATCAAATCTTTGCACAGCAGCCCATTGGTGAGAAGACTGGGAGCCTGAGCAGGGTTTTGCATTCCCAAGCTTTAGTTTTTCAACATCTATAAAATGAAGAGTTTGGACTAGATCATTTTTAAAACATTTCCAACTCTACAATTCCATTAAGTATAAAATAATTTAAATGGGTCAAGAAATTTTAATGTTAATTTGAACCAAATGTAAAACTAGGCATAGTTTATATCAAGCTCTAATTATAATCATCTAAGAACTGGATTAGCAACCAGAAAATTCTTGGCACTCGAGCTCAGCAACAATGACCTTTTAGCTTTGGCAAGTACCCTGAACTGTGGTCTCTGAAGAAATAAGCAAGAAAACATTTACCTACCTCATGGGAGTCTTTGAAAATTTTATTTGTTAATTCTATTTAAGTGCTTTGACTCAGGAAAGCTTAATAATAGAGCATCAGTACTAGGAGTTATTATTTAGGTTTATGAGATTGGGTTTCCATTTGATGTGCAGAATGGTTTCTGGGTTCTTATTGTGTAGGGCAGGCAAGGATGCCAAAAGCTTTTGAACTCCACACAGGGTTGCCCTTTTTAAAAAATTAACATTCTATAAATATCAATCATTGAATCAACTTTTAAAAATAAACAAATTTATTTCAACAGTGAGTGGAAATTATTTTTATTAATATTAAGATTATTCTTCTCCCATGATAATAACTATTAATATACTAAAATAACCTCCTGTTTATTTGGGCACATGGGAATTTCTGAAAACTATCAGAAAGACTCACTGGGAAGGGGAAAAAATCCAAGAATAGAGTGAAAAGAAACTGTTTTGAAAGGGTTTGTTTTCCCATGTAGAGTTAAACTACAAATAATGCCAAAACTAGAAAACTTGGAGAGCGAGAAAATAAAAGCTCAAACTGAATGTCTTGGTCATTTATGTAAGTGATCAAAATTTGGTCATCTGATGTAAAAATAGCCTAAGAGAACTTATGAGAATGTATTAATTAGTTAAGCATATAATTTCATATACCTAAGTAAAATCATACATTAAAACACTTTTTCAAATTACCACACAGAGAAACATTGCAATTTCAAATAGTTGTCTCAAATGAAAAATTATGCTATTATTTTATAAATGTACTTTTGCAAGCAATATGTTTACCACCTGCAAAACACTGGCAAAACTTTTAGTACAATACAGAAAGGTATATGTTTTCCAGCAAGACATAATTTATATATGTTTTTCCTAACACAGTTCATTGATAAGAGAACATCTTTGTGGAGTTCTTAAATACATAAGCAGGAAGCAGAAGAGGGTGGAATAGCATGAGGTGATGACATATTTAAAAAAGTAATCATTGATATCTTCCATTTTCTCTTTCTGGATTAGCAGGAAAAAATCAATTTAATTACATTTCTTTATAAATAAATTTAAAAGCTAAGTTCTCAACAAGAATATGAGCTTTAAACCAAATGAAAAACCCCCTTTTGATCATATGACTGGCCATTTATCTTTCACCTTCCAAATTTTCATTAAATAAATAGGGTGTCATTTTATTAAGAATACATAGATTATATTTATGTAGTCAGGTGTACATTCGACTGTGAAAATCAAAACAGAAGTAGCAGATGGTTCTGCTTCAACCCAAGAGACCACTGACTGAGCCAACTCAGAATGAAAACCTCTTTTATCCAACATGAAGATACGATATTTGGAATTCCTGCCCTAATACTTATTTAAATATCAAAATAGAAGAGAATGGGAGAGGTGGACTGGCACAAATTGACATCATCGACATCCCAACCATTGTTCATTCATTTGTGCTCACCCCAGGCCAGAAACAATGAAATGGTCAGATATCTCAAGAGCAACGACAATGCATAGTGTAAGCACACTTCTCATTAGCTATAATGACTCATTTACACCCAAAGTCTCATTCAAACTGATAGGCTAAAATCTCTTTCTTTCACATTTTCAGAAGAATATTGATGTGTCTCTAAGAAAACATGCTATTTAAATTAAAACTGTCTAAAAATATGAGATTTTTCTTCATGTTACAAACATAGTTTTCATACTACAAAAGAGATCATCTGAAAGCTGCATTTACAACATAACAATTTATCAGCCCAAATGTAGAAATGCTATAGTTCAATTATTGAACTCTTCACCAAAGATCAATGCATCTAGACAAGAGAAGTGGATTTAAAGAAGTGACTGTTTACCCCTTAGTCTTATTGGAGGATTATTTCCACTCGACGATTCACCAGGGAATAGATAAGGGTCAGTTCTTTTCTTAATCAGTCCGCCAGACTAGGACTATGGATTCATGTAGCCTACTCATTGAAACAAAATTTAACTACTAAGAATAAAGTCAATACATGCCTACATTCATTGTAAAGATAGTCAAAATATAAATAGTGTGGTAAGATAAATGTACTCTCTCTTCTACAGGACTGCTATCTAGTTGCATATGAATCTTTTTTCCTCAGTGCTTATACATAGATGACAGTGGCAGTTACTGTCTGTGCTCTCCCTATACCTGCTCTGATCTCCTTAAAATGCTCATGCACAACAGCTCCAAGTGTGCTTTACTGCTCACAGCCAGAACTTGCATCTCCTTGTTGGAGGGCTGTCCTGGCTGCCAGAATTCTCTTTGTCTGCATGCACAGAGAGCCAGAAGTGCCAGAATTCATGTCACCTCAGGTACGCTCTTAAACATTGACCGGTAGTGGCAGGGTAATACTCCAACTCCCTTCCCCCTAATCAGGACATTTTGAAGTGTGATCTATACTGTTTTCTGAGATCCTCCAGAAGACTGAGCTAGTTACCCTCTTTAAAACACCCTGGCACGGCCTCTCTCCCTTCCTGGTCACACATCCCCACTCCCTTCCCAATTTTTCCTAGAAACATTTCCTAATAAATCACTTCCATATGGCTCTGCCTCAGATTCTACTTCTGGAGAATCTAATCTAAGACAGCTGGTACTAGATGTGGTCATAGGAAGTGGACTCTCAGGAAAGGATTCTTGAGTTGGATCAGTTGCTGACCAGATGGCAACAGGAATTAATTCCATTGTTGGAGGTAAATCAGGTGAAGATAACCCTTAGCATGCTATAATAGGGTAATTGATAAGAACTTTATCTGTGAATTAGGGGGATCTCTGATTTCCTCAATATCCACTCCCACCTCCCTGCAGACCACTAAACCCATGACTAGGGTCAAGTCTCAACATGGATCAACTAGAAAAATACAAGACAAGCTATGGTCTGTTTATGTCCCTCTAAAATTTAAATGTTGAAACCTAATCACCTGTGTGATGGTATTAGAAGGTGGGGACTTTGTAAGGTAATTACATCATGAGGAGAAACAGGGTTTTCTAACCTTTTCTAAGCCCATTTTTTTTTATAAAAGAAGCCCCAGAGAGCTGCCTTGCCTTTCTACCATGTGAGGACACAGTGAGAAGGTGCCATCTATGAACCAGGAAATGAGCCCTCACCAGACATCGAATCTGTCGGCACCTTAATCTTGGTCTTCCCAGCCTCCAGAACTGAGACAAATAAATTTCTGTTGTTTATTTGCTACCCCATCTACAGTATTTTAGTAGAGTACCCTAAACAGACTGAAACAGAAGAGAATGAATTATTCACCAAAAGCGCTTCAGTACCTAGCTAATATGTATCGGTAGAAACCAAATAAACACAGTTCAGAGAGGATTTTGAGGGTACTAGACTCAATAAGAGGTGCTGGGTAGAACATAAGGCATTGTAAGGGAGCGTTTAGTGATATAGGAACATTCTTCCATGACTTAATGTTCATGATTCAATATTCTGGCAAAAGCATCTGGAGTCAATCCTAACACACTGATAGAGTGGTTCCTGGAAGTCTGGGATAAATGATGGCTCGCATTAAATGAGAGAGAAATCTCAGAATGAGCTTGTATGTTCAGCAGTTTGAAGAACGCTTACCTTGGCTCATTAACCTGTGGTGTAAAGATCATGATGGGAGAAAAGACCAAATGAAATCCCCTAAGACTACTACTCTCTACCCCTCAACTTGGCCAAGATTGAAGATCATAAACTACATTATATTCAAATGAAATGGCAGGGATTAATACCACTCTCAAAGATTTAACAAAGATTTCCCAACACATTTCCTCTTAAGTCACCAATTTGACACACACAAAAATCAGCGAATCATGGCAGATGACAGTGGATCACTGAAAGTTTAACCAAGCTGCAATGACCATGATATGTTTACTACAAAAGGTTAATACTAACTCTGGTATTTGGTATGTAGTTATGCATCTGGCTAATAAATTATTTCTAACACTTCTCTATACGAAATGTTAGAAGCAGTTCTCATTCACTTGGAATAAACAACAGTACACATTTTTTATCCTATCGCAGGACTATGTTAACTTTCTTACCCACTAATGGGTGGCCTTGTGGTAAGGAAAATACTTCTCATTTGGGCAGAACTTTAAGCAGTACACTCGGTCATCTACTTTGTGGAGAGAAAGACGTGGCCAAAGGTAAAAACATAAATGAGTTCCTTAGTGTAGCAAATAAATTGACTGGTTGATCAGAAACTAGAAGGAAAAAGATTGGAGGATAGGGAAAGAAAGCTGGGTGAAAGTCATGTAGATATAACCATACACCTGTAGGTTACTAAGTGTAATAATCTTTGCTTTACATCTAAGTGTTCACCACAGAATCCAGTGTAGGGTAGGCACTACACAATTGATATGGTTTGACTGTGTCCCCATCCAAATCTCAACTTGAATTGTAGCTCCCATAATCTCCATGTGTTGTGGAAGGGACCCAGTGGAAGGTAATTGAGTCATGGGGGTGGGTTTTTCTCATGCTGTCCTTGTGATAGTGAATAAGTCCCATGAGATCTGATGGTTTTATAAAGAGCAGTTCCCTGCACATGCTTTCTTGCCTGCTGCCCTGTAAGGTGTGCCTTTTTTTCTCCTCTGCCTTCCACCATAGTTGTGAGGCCTCCCCAGCCATGTGGAACTGTAAGTCCATTAAACCTCTTTTCTCTATAAATTACCCAGTCTCAGGTATTTCTTCCTAGCAGTATGAAAATGGATGAATACAACAATGAAGTAGACAGAGTCATCTGAAAGATGCCAGCTAGTCTCTGTCCAGAGTCATTCTAGTGCTTCAGCAATGACCCCCAAAAATGAACCATGGATAAAATAGAAATAGAATAGAATAGAATAGAATAGAATAGAATAGAATAGAATAGAATAGAATAGAATAGAATAGAATAGAATAGAATAGAATAGAATAGAATAGAATAGTAGAATACAATAGTTGCAGAGATGGAGACTCTGCATCAATCCAATAGCATGAACTCCTATGCTCCAAGGCTGATCCAGCTACAGTTACTGCTAAATGTCCACCCTGTCAACAGCAGAGACAAAAGCTGAGCCCTTGATATGACACCATACCTCGAGGAGACAAACCAGCCTCTTGGTGAAAAATTTATTACATCCAATCCCTTCTACTATAGAAAGAATAAAATTACAGTAATTTGTCCTGACGAGGATAAGCACATATTCTGGAGATGGATTTGCATTTCCTAACGGAAGAATTTTGGCCAGCACCACTATCTGAGGGATCCCAGAGTGTCCGATTTACACACCTGGGGTCTCATTTGACTGAAACTACGTGACATCATTTCAAACCAATTGACCCACTTTACATCAAAGAAGATGCAAAAGTGGGCACCATATCACAAGATCCACTGATCCTGGCATATACTATATCATTTCAAAGCTGCTTTTTATATAGAATTTTAGAATGGCTTCTTATGGATGCAATTAAGACACTATCTTAGAAATGATAACCTGTGGGATTACAGCTTCATTATTCAAGTTGAGTCAGTAATCACTGCATGGTGTTGTCCCCAGTAAGTATAGAGCATATGGGTCCAGGAACCAAGTAGTAAAGTAGAAGTGTCTCCTCTCACCATCATATCCAGTGCCTGCTTGGGGGAATTTAGGCTTCCATTCCTACGATGTGAGTTTTGGTGTGTCTAGAGGCCATGGTTCTTGCCTAGGGGTGAGGAGGAAAACAATTCCACCAGAGGAAACAAGGGCCCCACTAAACCTAATGCTAAAACTTTTAGGTCCTTTTGGACCACTAGTGCCAGTAGACAGACACAGCAAAACGTTGCTGAACTGCCAGGGGCAATAATCCTGATTATAATGAGAGGGTAGAATTGCTGCTACCTAATGTGCCAAGAAGAAGACCATCTGGAACTCAGAACCCACTCAGACATCTCTAGGTCTTTTGCCCAGTTTCAACTACAAACAAGCAATTACAGCAAAACATAGTAATCACATCCCAGCCCCTACAGGTATGAATATCTGGATCACCCCCTAGGCAAGCCACCAGATCTGCAGAAGTGCTGGCCAAGGGTAAACAAAATCTAGGATGAGTGGGATGGGAAATAAATGATCAATATCTATCTGCAACAGGAGGGGTTGTAGCCCATTGCACGGACCTTCTTAAAGGTTTTGAGGTTTTCTTTTTTTAGAAATTATGACCAGCTCTATCCTGAAGAAACAACGGAATAAAGTTAACGTAAGGCATGAGTAGAGAGGGTTAGACTGGAGCAGATGCCGTCAGTGTTCCATCCAAATGCTTTTAGATTCAATCATCATTTTCATGTACGATGGCTCCCACTGTGCTTTCGCCCACACAGCCAACACCCATGTCTTCATCCAATAGCTGCCCTTAGGCTGTGAGAACCCACTTAGTCTGCTGGCAGAAAAAGCCTGAAGGACCTAGGAATTTGTGTCATCCCTGAGTGGCAGCCTTTAACCAAGACTGATGGAAATGGGAGTACAGCTTCTCCAACCCCCAGATTTGGATACCCTCGCTGCTTTTCTCAACCAGTGTTCCTCATCTGAATCACAGAAGACAGAACACGATTTCAGTGATGAATTTCTCAATTCCCTTAGGAATGGGACAGGACTGATACCATTCTGGATGCACAGAAGAGAAATTAATTCACTGCCCACAGTGGATGGCCTCAGAAATTAGGACTTAATTCTTTAAAATTATTAAAAAATGTTGTCTGAAGTGTGACCTACACCATCTCCAGCTCTCCCCTGAGTAACTAAGCCAAAGTTATTCCGGAGGGACTCTACAGGAATAGGCTGTGCAAGAAATGTAACTGTCCTTACCTGTCCATCCATCTTAATTTCTGTTTCAAACTCCACCTCACCCCCATCCACTAGGTTTTTGGAAACTCAATGGCATTTTAATCTGGGGTTCTTCCCTCTTCCTGAGGTCATGCTAATTTCCAGGAACCTAAGATAGTACCAATGCATTGATGAGGAGAGGGGAGAGAGAGGTTGTGCTCAATGCCACTTATCTACACAGCATACCCTCCCTGACCCTCCTTCCCTTCTTGGTTTCACTTCCCCACCCATCCTGCCTGGTTTTCCTGGGGGTGCTTCCTAAAGAAATCACTTTTGCGCAAGCCCTCATCTCAGGGTCTGCTTACAGGGAATACAACTGGAGACATTCACTTCCTGAACTTCAGTTTTGTCGCTGGAACAACAAACATGCATAGAAAAAATTAGAGCCCAGGAAATGGCTTCTGCATCTGGAGATGGATAAGATTTCAGGGTGGTGGCATAGTGGGTGGCAGGAGAGGGTGAGTCTCTCTATGGATACAGAAATTGAAGTTCATGAAGACAGAGCCTGAATAAATATTGCTTAGAGTTCACAGAATCTACGTTTGACCCAAATCAGAATTTTCCAGAATAGTCCCATGACAAAAATGTGTCAAGGTAAATTGTGTAGAAGTTAAGGTGGCTATTATAATATCAATTTTAAATGCAGTCCAGTTAATGATTCCAATTTTAAAATTTCCACTAGCAATTTAAATGCTCCATCTTCAACTTCTTTGTACCTTTCCCCATTAAAACACTGGATTGTTAATTTTGCAAGTTAACACTTAATAAGAAGAGATTAATGAATAACAGTGAAGTGGTACAAGGAAGAAAACTTTGCTTTCTTTTAACAAGTCCTATTAACTTCTGTTTTTTCCCAGAAGGCTCAAAAATGTCAAACGTTTACCTTTAAATTATGAGAGTCTAAACATCACAGTAATTATGTTCTCTTCCTACAAAAGGTGGCCTATTGTTGTTGTTTTTTATTATAGTTTCCATACTAAAATCTGACTCTCAAGAATGTGTTACATCCAAGATTGTGTTCTCATATCAATCTTGTACCAGGGTCTGGCTTCCAGAGATCCTTCATAAGCTACTGTTCAATAAATGAATAACTTATGTAACAGGAATAAAGAGAAAATAATCTGTCTATAGCAAGGATGTTAGTCCATGACCTTGGCTGTACAAGAAATGTAAATGTCCTTATCTGTCCAAACATCTTAATTTCTGTTTCAAACTCCACCCCACCCCCATCCACTAGATTTTGGAAACTCAATGGCATTTTAATCTGGAGTTCTCCCATCTTCCTAAAGTCATGCTAATTTCCAAGAATCTAAAATAGTACCAATGCATTGATGAGAAGAGAGGAGAAAGAGATGGTGTTCAATGTCACCTGTCAATTCAAAGCAGCATTTGCTGAGGATATTCCTCATTCCATGCCGTCCTTGTGCTCCATCCTTAAATCTGCTCCAGCATACTCCTCTCCTCTGGTGGGATAAACCATCACTCTCAGGCCTTTCTTTGGAGTGAGGAAATGGCAGCACTTTCTTGTGCTACACTGAAGTCAGGAGACTCTCTTCATGAGGTTATATTAAGCCCTATCTGCCATACACCCTGTAGCCATGTTATCCTTGAGCCTTTGACCACCAAAGAGCTTGAACTAGAAAACAGAAGATGATTCCTCTGCTCCAAGACTCTAAAGAATTGTTTGGCCTTCCCAGATCAAGAGCAGAGTGCATGTCTATATTTCTCTCTCTCATTCTCTCTCTCTCATTCCCCTCCTTCCCTCCTTTTTTTTCTCCCTCCCTCCCAAACCTCTCAACTTTCCCTCTTTCTCTCCACTTCTCCCTTAACAAAGTTCATGAAATTTTTGTGGTAAGTATGTTTGGGATGATAGAGAGACATTAGGGTTAGGAAAACAATGTAATCTAGGAGACCTCTCATGCTCGGAGTTTTCTCCCCATTCTTTGTAAGAGCCAAGATTCTAAAAATCAGAAACCAGGAGGAAATTCCTGTATTCCTTTTTTTTCTGTAAATACATCCTTTTCTTGAGGCATAAGCAGAGAGCGATCTAGATTAAGGGTGAAGAGTGAGAAACTGGGTTAGGAACTATCAAGAAGAATCATCAGTTAATATTGTACAAATATTATTTCTTATCCTTTAAAGTCAAGCAGAGAAAGCGCCATCAGTGAAGCCTCCTTCCTTTTCCCCTTCCAGTCAAAATTATCCCTGTGTCTTTATTTCACTTCTTTTGTGAAAGACCTACCTAGACTTAACTATCATGTCTTGTGTTGAACTTATTTGTTATTTTCTTGTCTATAGACTGGGAACTCTCAGAAGGCAGGACAAACCTTATTTATCTTTGAATTCTTGGAGCCTAACACAGACCCTAACATGAAGGGAGCAATCAATAAATATTGGTTGAATGAGGAACGTAACTTGCTTTGTTTTGCAGAATCATACTGCTTATGAGAGTATAGTGATCAAGTGGCCAAAGTGCGTGGTGGTGGTCAATCATACCGATACTAGAAGGAAGTGCTGGCTCTTAACCAATCTGCTTCACTCCTTTCTGTCTCAGTTCACTCATCTTTGAAAGCAGAGACTCTGAAGCCAGACTGCTGAATTTGAACATTGCCTCTCCCATGTATGAGCTGTGCGACCTCTGGACGTTATTTATCCTCTCTGCACCTCTGATTCCTCATCTGTACAACAGAGATGATAGCAGTCCCTCTCTTATAAAGTTGTGCTGAGGGCTACATGAGTTTATCTTTGTATTTAAAACAGTGCCAAGTACATAGAAAGTGCTATTTAAAGTGATGGATACATAAGTAACATAGATAGCTCATGTTGTTACTATTTCAGCCCCAGTGTACATATTTGGAAAATAATTAGACCACTAGTTTGTGTGGGCAGAAAGAGAAAAGGAACACCTGAGTTAATTTGGAATCTATTAAGAAAAGAAGGGGACGGGGCCAAGATGGCCGACTAGAAGAAGCGGCGTTCAGAGGCTCCCATTGGAAAAAAAACATAAGCGTGAATCCTTCACTGGCAACCAAGGTATCCAGGTTCTCTCATCAAAATTGACTAGAAGCCTGGCATGACCCATGGAGAGAAGGAAGAACAGTGTGCTGCGACAGCCACATGGGGAAGGGGAACCTCCTCCCCACAACCAAGGGATACAGTGAGTAAGGGTGCTACCCAGCTGAAGAAATTGTACTTTTTCCATGGAAGTGTGAAACAAACAGATTGGAAGAGACCACTCACGAACCCACACCACCAGGGCATAGCATCCTAACCCTGGAATGTGCAGACTCTTACAGCCTCTCAGCTGGAATCTGCTTAAGCCTGCCGAACTGCAGGAGGGAGGGGAGGCCACCACTGGGACTCACGACTACCTGGCATGCTAAGCTCCCTGGGTTGGGGAAGGGAGGCACCAATTTCTATAGCTCCAGGCTGCACTCTTCCCCTGCTGGAGCCAAGGAAGCTGGATGGCTTCGTCCCAAGACGTGTCCCCACAACCGAACACATTGGCTGTGGCAGTCTGCAGCTGGAGTGCCTCTTCAGGCCTAACCCTGACCCATCCTTCCTCATTGGGCAGGGCTTCCCTGCAGGATCTCCAGTAACTCCAGCCAGAGGCTCAGGGACAGAATTTGGATCTCCCTGGGCCTGAGCCCCTATGGGCAGGGGTGGTTGCAGTCTCTGCAGACCAGCAGACCTAGCCTTTCTTCCTGGTAGTTCTGAGGAATCCAGGCAGCCCAGACGAGTGGGTTTCCCTAGAGTGAAGCACACCCTCTCCACCAACGGACAAAGTGCTTCATTAAATGGGTTCTGCTCCCCATGCCACACAACTGAGACCCTCCAATAGGGGTTGTCAGACAACCTATACAGGAGCAATCCTACTGGCATCAGGTTGGTGCCCCTCAAGATCAGAGGTCCCAAAAGAAGGAACAGGCACCCATCTTTGCTGTTCTCCAGCCTCCTTGAGTGACGTCTCCAGGCACTGGAGCAAATCAGATGAATAAGGCCTGCAGTGAACCCCCAGCAAACAGCGGCAGCCCTACAGAAGAAGGACCTGACTATGAAAGAAAAACAAACAAGCAGGAAACAACAACAAAAATAGGGCCCCCACAAAAACCTCAACCAAGGGTCAGCAGCCTCAAAGACGGAAACTAGACAAACTCACAAAGATGAGAAAGAATCAACAAAAAATGATGAAAACCCAAAAGGCCAGAGTGCCTCTTCTCCTCCAAATGATCACAATGTCTTTTCATCATCAAGGGTACAGAATTGGAAGGAGGATCAGATGGACAAGTTGACAGAACTAGGCTTCAGAAGATGGGTAATAAAAAACTACGATGAGCTAAAGGAGCATGTTCTAACCCAATTCAAAGAAGCTAAGAACCTTGATAAAAGGCTAGAGGAATTGCTGACTAGAATAACCAGTTTAGAGAGGAACATAAACGATGTGTGGGAGCTGAAAAACAGCATGAGAACTTTGTGAAGCATACACAAGTATTAACAGCCAAATTGACCAAGCAGAAGAAAGGATATCAGAGTTTGAAGACCACCTTACTGAAATGAGACATGAAGACAAGAATAAAGAAAAAAGAATGAAAATGAATGAACAAAGCCTCCAAGAAATATGGGACTTCATAAAAAGACCTGATCTATGATTGATTGGAGTACCAGAAAGAGATGAGGAGAATGGAAAAAAGCTGGAAAACACACTTAAAGATATTATCCAGGAACACTTCCACAACCTAGGAAAACAGGCCAACATACAAATTCAGGAAATACAAAGAACACCATTAGGATACTCTAGGAGAAGAGCAACCCCAAGATATATAATCATCAGATTCTCCAAGGTCAAAATAAAGGAAAAACTGTTAAGGGCAGCCAGAGAGAAAGGTCAGGCCACCTACAAAGGGAAGCCCATCAGACTAACAGTAAACCTCTCAGCAGAAACTCTACAAGCCAGAAGAGATCAGAAGCCAATATTCAACATTCTTAAAGAAAAGAATTTTCAACCCAGAATGTTATATCCAGCCAAACTAAGCTTCATAAGTTTAGGAGAAATAAAATCTTTTCCAGACAAGCAAATGTTGAGTGATTTCATTACCACCACCTGCCCTGCAAGAGCTCCTGAAAGACGCAGTAAATATGGAAAGGTAAAACCAGTAGTAGTCACTGCAAAAACACACCAAAATATAAAGACCAATGACACTGTGAACAAACCACATCAACTACTGTGCAAAATAACCAAATAGCATCATGATGACAGGATCAAATTCACACATAACAATACTAACCCTAAATGTAAATGGGCTAAATTCTCCAATTAAAACACATAGACTGGCAAATTGGATAAGGAGTCAAGACCCATTGGTGTGCTATATTCAGGAGACCCATCTTACATGCAAAGACACATTTAGGCTTAAAATAAAGGGATGGAGGAAAATTTACCAAGCAAATAGAAAGCAAAAAAAGAGCAGGGGTTGCAATCCTAGTTTCTGACTAAATAGACTTTAAACCAACAAAGATCAAAACAGACAAAGAAGGTCATTACCTAATGGTAAAGGGAACAATTCAACAAGAAGAGCTAACTATTATAAATATATATGCACCCAATACAGGAGCACCCAGATGCATGAAACAAGTTCTTAGAGACTTACAAAGAGACTTAGACTCCCACACAATAATACTGGGAGACTTTAACACCCCACTGTCAGTATTAGATCAACAAGACAGAAAATTAACAAGGATATTCAGGACTTGAACTCAGCTCTGGATCAAGTGGACCTAGCAGACATCTACAGAACTCTCTATCCCAAATCAAAGAATATACAATCTTCTCAGTGCCACATGACACTTATTCTAAAATTGACCACATAATTGGAAGTAAAACCCTCCTCAGCAAATGCAAAAGAACTGAAATCATAACAAACAGTCTCTCTGACCACAGTGCAATCAAATCAGAACTCAGGATTAAGAATTCACTCAAAACCACATACTTTTATGGAAATTGAACAACCTGCTCCTGAATGACTCCTGGTTAAAAAATCAAATTAAAGCAGAATCAAGAAGTTCTTTGAAACCAATGAAAATAAAGAGACAGCGTACCAGAATCCCTGGAGCATAACTAAAGCAGTGTTAAGAGGGAAATTTATAGCACTAAATGTCCACATCAGAAAGCTAGAAAGATCTCAAATCAACACCCTATCATCACAATAAAAACAGCTAGAGAG
Source organism: Nomascus leucogenys (assembly GCF_006542625.1). NCBI lineage: Eukaryota > Metazoa > Chordata > Mammalia > Primates > Hylobatidae > Nomascus > Nomascus leucogenys. The sequence goes on from NC_044402.1 coordinate 99,481,587, forward strand.
GCAAGAGCAAACTAATACAAAAGCTAGCAGAAGACAAGAAATAACTAAGATCAGAGAAGAATTGAAGGAGATAGAGACAGGAAAAACCCTCCAAAAAATCAATGAATCCAGGAGCTGTTTTTTTGAAAAAAAATAACAAAATAGATAGACCACTAGCTAGACTAATTAAAGAAGAAGAGAGAGAAGAATCAAATAGACACAATACAAAATGATAAAGGGATAGCACCACAGACCCCATGGAAATACAAACTACCATCAGAGAATAAACACCTCTACACAGATAAACTAGAAAATCTAGAAGAAACGAATAAATTTCTGGACATATACAGCTTACCAAGACTAAACCAGGAAAAAGTTGAATCCTTGAATAGATCAATAACAAACTCGAAAATTGAGGCAGTAATTAATAGCCTACCAACCAAAAAAAGCCCAGGACCAGATGGATTCACAGCTGAATTCTACCAGAAATACAAAAAGGAGCTGGTACCATTCCTTCTGAAACTATTCCAAACAATTGAAAAGGAGGGACTCCTCCCTAACTAATTTTATGAAGCCAGCATCATCCTGATACCAAAACCAGGAAGAGACACAACAAAAAAAGAAGACTTCAGGCCAATATCCCTGATGAACATCGACGCAAAAATCCTCAATAAAATACTGGCAAACTTAATCCAGCAGCACATCAAAAAACCTATCCACCATGATCAAGTTGGCTTCATCCCTGGGATACAAGGCTGGTTCAACATACACAAATCAATAAATGTAATCCACCACATGAACAGAACCAAAGACAAAAACCACATGATTATTTCAATAGATGCAGAAAAAATTTAACATCCTTTTATGTTAAAACTCTCAGTAAAGTAGGTATTGATGAAACGTATCTCAAAATAATAAGAGCTATTTATGACAAACCCACAGCCAATATCATATTGAATGGGCAAAAGCTGGAAGCATTCCCTTTGAAAACTGTTACAAGACAAGGATGCCCTCTTTCACCACTCATATTGAACATGGTATTAGAAGTTCTGGTCAGGGCAATCAGGCAAGAGAAAGAAATAAAGGGTATTCAAATAAGAAGAAAGGAAGTCAAGTTGTCTCTGTTTGCAGATGACAAGACTTTATATTTAGAAAACCCCATCATCACAGCCAGAAAACTTCTTGAACTGATAAGCAACTTCAGGAAAGTCTCAGGATACAAAATCAATGTGTAAAAATCACAAGCATTCTTTTACACCAACAATAGGCAAGCAGAGAGCCAAATCATGAATGAACTCTCATGCATAATTGCTACAAAGAGAATAAAATACCTAGGAATACAGCTAACAAGGGATGTGAAGGACATTTTCAAGGAGAACTACAAACCACTACTCAAAGAAATGAGAGGACACAAACAAACGGAGAAACATTCCATCTTCATGGATAGGAATAATCAAAATAGTGAAAATGGCCATACTGCCCAAAGTAGTTTGATGTTATTCTCATCAAACTACCATTGACTTTCTTCACAGAATTAGAAAAAACTACTTTAAATTTCATATGCAACCACCTATTAAAGAATGTGTGTGCCAATAATATAATTCAGTATACTCAGCAAGTATACATTTCCACAAACATCAACTATCTAAAATATGTATATTGGTGATCTAAGAAATATCAGTAAAGTATTAACTGTGCATCACATTGCTATTACATAATAAACCCATCCACAGTCTTATACTCTATCTCTGACCTTTTGCCATTCAGCATCCATGAGACAATTTCCCAAGTTAGGGTGCTAGTTAGAGTCTCTCAGGGTTTAATTCCAGGCTAAGTGCATACATCTGCATCTACTATTGTGCTGGGAAATTAGAAACTGGAAGAAAAATGTCAATTTTGTTTTACCAGGGATTGGAGATTCAACTCAGTTGCTCCCAGGGAGCAAACCAAAGTGGAAATGAGTACAGTGGCATGTCTCCAGCAAAATTTTTGAAAACAAGCAAAAACCCACAGAAAGAATATCTATATTTTATGAAAGATAATTAGTTGTGATCAGATGGTGGCCATTGGCAGTGATATGGACATTTTCATGAAATTAATTAATTACTTCCATAAGCAGGGTTTTAAATCACCCTGTCTCTATTATTAGGCTCTCTTGTGCTTGAGGCCCCACAAAACAGGCATCTCTTTGACCTTTCATCTAATCTAGGCTTGTCTCTCAGATCCCTTGCAGGAAGCTGTATTTTAACATAGCATTCAACTTGTCTGTTATATCTTCTTTATTTAATAGCATAAGCTTTGGGTTTTGCTTCTAACTGTGGGAGACCTCAGTTGTATTACGTAGGAAAGCCATCTGCTGAGATGGGAAGGGCTTTGGTCCAGGAATCAGAAAATTTTGGTTTCAGTCTCAGTTCTTCTATTCATAAACTATGTAACCTTGAAAAAGTCACTTTATGTCTCTGGACCTCAGATTCTTTCTTCACATTATCTTTCTGCTCGCTTCCATTTGTAAAGGGCTGTAATTTTATTCCAAGGTTATTGTGAGTATAATCATAATAACAGTATTGCTATCCATCTTTTTTTAGTGTTTACCACATGAACGACATTGCACCAGGTGTTCTGTACATATTAACAAATTTACACTCTTCCCCCATATGCAGAGCCTTCTTGAGGCTCAATTTCTTTGACTAACCTATCCCAGGTCGCACTGCTGCTAAGTGTATGGCAGAGGAAGGATTCAAATCAGTGTCTGCTGAACTCAAAAGTGGTACTCAGGAGTGCTCTCTGGGAAGAATTGATAATGATGTTGAAAAGAAAGAAAGAAAGAATCTAGTTTCAATAATTGTTTTTTCTCTCCAGAGGTTCTCTCCTCAGGTTCTCTCCAACCTGAGGCCAGCAAAGAAGCAAATACTGGATAAATTAGTCATCAGTAAATCAACTGGTCAGTAATTAATGGGAATTCAGTGATTTGGACTATGTGCTAATGAGGTCAAGGCCAAGTTCAGAATGTGTGCTTAACCCACAGAGGCAGATGTGCTCAGCCCCTGTTTCAAAATCATGGAGAATGTGGACTGGATGGCCTTTACCCTCCAGAGTGCTGGTAATCTAATATAGAAAATGGTACCCACTAATGGCCTAAAAATAAGCAAGTGTAAGTGGGTTCCATGCAAACTGGACCTAGACAACTCAGACAGATTAGAGGACAGGAATCTAAGTCCCTAAAATGAAATTTTGTTTTTAATTAAAAACAATGCCTTTATACAACTAGGAGAAAATAGAGCTGCAAATCTAAAATAGTATGGCCTTTCAGCAGTTGATGACACCCCAGTGCAAGGAGCTAAACATATTGAGTATTAAGGGAGCTGAAAGCAATTATTGAGCCAGATTTTTTGTCTCTTTTTTGTTGGCCTTTAACATAAAAAATACAAGGATAAACATGTAAATGTAGGAGATTGTTTTTCATTCACTGAGTTTGTAATTCTTTCCTGCATCTCTTCCCAGAATTAGCATGGGTTGTGTAATAGTTTTATTAACAATGTCCTTATTAGATTTGGGGGTGCCCCACCCAGAATGTGTAACTGGAGTCTGTGTATCTAAACCAATCTACACAAAGAAGTCAGAAAATTATGAATTTTTAAATGTAATTAATCAATATTTGAAAATGGCAAGGCATTCATTAGGGAACAATTAAGCTATGATGCAAGAAGATAATTAGTAAATTGGGGACAACATGGGTTCATTCATTCCTTGAAAACTTAAATAATGCTGTTTATCTGATTTCCTATAATAATGACATTTTAAAAATTGACATTGAGATTTAAATAATCCCATATTCTTTCTGTGTGTGTCCATATGTGGCTTTCAGTTTTTCTAGGAATAAATGTGATTATTTTTGTCTCTTCTAACCATCAACGTTCCCCCTACATTTTTTTTTTATCATATTAGGATGTTTCTCTCAGAAAATAGCAGTGCTTCATATAGTGTAAGAATATATTAAATTGTAGCTTCCACCATTTATTCGCATTATTGTTGTTGTTGCTGTTGTTGATGTTGTTGCTGCTGCTGTATTTTAGATTATCAGTTAGCCTTTGCTTAAGGGGACTAAACCTCAGTCAGGTAGTTTATTTTGTGTGCTATTTGTTGACACATTTTGCTTAGCAATAAAGTACACGCTGTAAGGTATAGAAAGTTAAGATTTTAGAAATTCAAAAACCCAGGCCCTGTAAGAAAAGAGGCAGACAATCCAATAGAACAGTGGGCAAACACTTTAAACAGAAACTTCAAAGAAGATATACAAATGGTCAATTAAAATAGAAAAGCAGGATCAACTTCACAAGTCACTGGGGAAATCCAATGCCACTGCATTCTAACCAGCAGGGCCATTTGAGAAAAATAAACAGTTCTAAGTGTTTGTGAGGATACACAGAAACTAGAAGTCCTATATTCTGCTGGTAGTAGTGTACATTGATACAACCACTTTGAAAATTGATAGTATCTACTAAGCTGAGCAGATATACATTACCCTATGACCTAGAATTCCAGAATTCTATGTATCTCCCTAGAATATAGACATATATTTAGCAAAAGACATTCAGAGGAATGTTAATAGTAGCACTATTAGGTTGGTGCAAATTACTTTTAATGGCAAAAACCACAATTAATTTTGCACCAACCTAATATTTGTAATAGCCCCAAACTGGACAGCATTCAAATGTCCATTCAAATGTTATAGTATAGGCATATGATGGCATACTATACACCAAATAAAATAAACAAACTAAAACCAAATACGACAAGAATAACTCTAACAAATGTAATATTGAACTAACTTACAAACAAGAATGTTTTACATGTTGCCTGTTCTACAGGCAAAACTAATTTTACATTTTACATCTCGAGGATATATTGCACTGTATCCTCGAGAATGAGAGAGATGAAGGTGGCTTCTGCAGGTGCCAGTAATATTCTCCTTCTTGATCCTGGTGCACTTACGGAGGTGTGCTTTCTTCATGAAAATTCATTCAGCTGTAAACTTTTGATTTGTATATTGTCATATTATATATTCATATATTCATATATACATATGAAAATATAAATAAAATTATATTTTATTTACATTTTCAAAATTATATGCTAAAAGAAGTCCAGGCTTCTGTGAATAAAAATCTTTACTTTTAAAAATACAAAAATTTTGCAATTCTAAAGGTTTTTTCTTTGCCGTTTTACAGTTTGCATTTCCTGGAACATGAGGATGCTGATGCTACTGATTAAGGAACCACATTTTGAAGGCCACTATTTTCGAGTTAATCTATACTGGCTCTCACAGCCTTCCCATTTCTCTTAATCCATACATACCACTTTCCATTCCTAGTACGCCACTGGAACGATGCTCTCCAGTGTCTCCATGGACCGATTTCAAGACCCCTTTAGTTCTTTCTTATTGATCTTGCTGCAGTGTTTGATTATATTGAAACCTCTTTGAAAACTTTCCCCTAATTACTGTGTCCAGTCTTTTCTACTTTTCCTCCTACTTTTCTGAACTCTTTCTGGCAGATTTGTTTTTTATTTACCACTAAATCTTAGTATTGTCTGATGCTTCGTTCTAAACTACCATTCTCTTCTTTCTGGTGACCTCATCCTCTGCCTTGATATTAATTATTACCTGTGTGCTGATGACTCCCGAATTTGAACCTTCAGCCTACACTCTTCTCTGAGCCCTGTCCCCATACACATAATGTCTTCTGAACATTTCTTCTTAAATGTCCTTCACACACCTCAAGGTCTTCATCTTCCACAAAAATCTGTTCATCTTATATACACTTTCTCATGGTTATCTGCCCAGTTACTAAGATTCTTGCATAACATCCTAGTCTCTTCAATCTACCTCACCCACATGCCGGCATGTTTTGCAATTCTATTTGCTAAATAGCATTCCCACTTTCCATCTCACTGCCATAATTCATCCTCTCCTCTTGCCTTGCCTAGGCCATGGCAGTAGTTTTCTCCATCATCTCACTCCCACAGCCTACCGTTCTGCAGTTCTCTTCGCACTGTTGCTACTCAACTCTTCTAAAGCAGAATATGATCATCTTAATGCTTTGCTTGAAATACAATGAGCTGTTCTTAGCTACAGAGTAAAATCCAAACTCTAGCATCTGGCTCCAGTTCACTATTGCATTTCCATTTTAGGGAACTGCGAAGCTTCTCAAGCATCAAATTTCATATGAATGAAGGGGAGTAGGATCTTGTTAAAATGAAAATCCTGGATCTGGCTCATAAGCCTAGGGTGGGACCTGAAATTCTGCATTTCAGTAAGCTCCCAAATGATATTGATGCTACTGGTGAGCTACTGCAGATCACACCTGGAATAACAAAGCCCTACATGACCTCTTCACTACAGCTACAATGATTTACTTACAGCTTCCCAAAAGTAACATGCGGCTTCACAGTCTCTATGCTTTATACCTGTTGTCCTCTTTGCTTGCAATACTTTTTCTCCCTTGTCTAGCTACCTAATGCAATACCACCCTTCAACAGACAACTAAAACAGGACCTCTTCAGAAAGGTTGTCTCCTTTTTCTCTGGGATGATTGAATGTCTACCTCTTTGTCTTTGTATCAATCAACATGACACTAAATTTAGGCAATCAGGGTTACATCCCAGGCCCTATGCCTCAGGGGATCCTGTGCTTTGTAAAAGTAAGACTGCCTTCTTTGAGATTTTCTAAATTGCCTTCCAGGACCTGGGATGAGCTAGGGTCAGCAATACCCTTTGGGTGCAAAGTCTCAAGCCTGAAGTTGAATATGTGTGTACCCTGGTCCCCATTGTTTTTCTTAAGGGCACTGTCTCATCCACTATCCCATGGAGAGGATAGACCACATGCCCTGAGGAATTCTGTGGGACCCCATGGCTGATTTCTGTTTGCAGGAGGGTGGCCTACTGAACAAATTGTTCTTACTGACCAGTGCAATATTTTTTTCCACAGGATAGCATGAGATCTCGCAACCAGATGTTACTGACATGCTGATTGGAGATGACTGTCACTCAGGACCCAGGACAAGTTCAGGTTTCTGAGATTCTGACCATCCACCACCAACCCTGGCACTAGAGCCCTCTGTGTGGACTCTTGTTTCTGTTCTCACTCATCTCTGTTCTAACCGTGGTGCTGCCTATAGTCTATACCACCTGAAGGTGGTAGAGATGGCAGCAGGAATCCTTTATTCAATGTGCCCTCCTCCCCCAACTCCTGTACCCAAGGAGGTCACTCCATCTCCAAATTTTCATAACCTGTGTCAGATACTTCTGCAAGAGTGGCTGAACCTGTCTTCTCTGAGGGCTTTCATTTTGCAAAGTTAACAAGTTCTTCTCATTGACGTCCTCTCTTGCTTCCAATCAACGTGTTGATATCATGGTCTTTTGAATCCTCTTAAGCATGCTGAATAAGGAACATGAGGAATGGGCATTCCTTGCCCTAACAGGATCACTCTTCTCATTCTGCCAGTGGGCTCTTGCTCCTCTTTGCCTCACTAGTAAAGATGTAGAGAGGGCATAGATGTAATCAACATTGGAGAGAGAGCGTATTCTAAAAATGCAGTGATTATAGCCTAAAGAGAAGATATGTTTGGAAGATGTGTTGCTCTGTTTATACTATGACATTCAGAGCAGTAAAATTTACATGATCAGAAGATGAATTATCGTTCACATTTTCCTGCAAATTGTGGGTAAGATTTGAATTTGTGGTCATCATCTGTGAGTCACAGTAATAACTTTTGGGAAGTTGGTCTTCACAAGTGGCCTGAAAGTTGATACAGCATCCTGAGTCCTACTGAAAGTTTCATTAAATAATTGATATTAAGGACCTACAGAGGACAAAAGATCTATTATATTTTATTTTAATAAAAAAAGGTCCCTAAGAGCCATGGCATTGTGAGTAATAACAATGTAGCAATCTTTTCCTCATGGTGGGAATATCAAATTCTCCAGAAATGGCACATTGGACAATAAAGAACATGAGGCAATGGTGCCTGGCCACTACAAAGAGTCCTCAAGTGTACTGATTAGGCCAAAAACAAATATCTAAGTACTTCTCTACCCACTGTTCTAAGTTTTCATCAGTAAGTCAATATACCTCATCTGGGCCTGAGATTTTGTAATATACTTTTAAATCAAATTGCTTATGTAGACTGGTCTCTAAACAAATATATCCCTAGAGCCCGGCACATCCTGGAATGATCCTAACCAGTAGCATCCTGTGCATGATCTCTGGCATAGTACCTGCCACGCTGCCCTGTAAAAGCTTACCTGCCCATCCCTCTCACCCGGCAGTGAATTATGCGTGCTCGAAAAGCAGTGGCTGTTCTTTCATTTCTGTAACTCCAGAACCTAGCACAGTGTCTAGAGCATAGGAAGTTAAATAGAGCTTGTGCTTTACTGCAAAATAAGTATGTCTAGCACTTGTTTAACAAAGTGATGTTGATCCACAGTAACTCAAATTAAATTAACATTCTCATCCTCACTGGTTCATTCACTAAGAACAGGTTTGCAAGCCCTAGTGTACTTAGAACCTTATTGATACCTGGGATACCACAAAATATAGCTAAGAAGTAGAGAGGATAAATCATCTTTTCTTTTTATTGATTTTTACAAACACATTTATTCACCTAACTTCACATTCTATGCAATGAAGTTTCAGAAGTTGTAACTTTACAAAGGTAAAAAAGAGAGGCAGTGACATTGCAAGAAAACTAGGGATGAAAAGGACATTTCACAATTTGTCAATATGTGAATACTGGCACCCCCTTTTTGACAGAATGAAGTCCTGCCAAAGAGTCTCGTCAGAAGTAAAATGTGGTGGCTCAGGCAAGATACACAAAAAAATACAAGAAGCCCATTGATTATTTTTGTTATAAAATACACTGTTGATTTCCGTGTACCTTTTTAAAAGAGATTTTTAAACACTTCTTTTCCATAAAAATTTACTTTGATTCCTCTGATGCACAAAGAAGCAGCCACTAAAAATGAGAGCTGATTCCAACAGAAACTTCACAGTTGTGTTTAAAGTAGGAAGAATTCGTCGCTTAGCAAAAACTCAAGAAGAGAAAATATATGGAAGTGTGCTGGCCTTTTGTCCTTGGTGACTGTCCACATGTTTAATTTTTCTGAGTTGATATTCATGGCAAATTTGATTTAGTGATTTTATGTACGCTATCTAGCTAAAGTAATATATATTTTAAACCAACTGTCAGTAACCTGCACAGAGTGAAGTGCATAAACGAAAAGGAATTAATGAAATGCTACAATATATACATTACTGCCCAAAAACAATGCAATTTCACAAGATATTTGCTTTGTTTTGCATGCAGAATAGCAAATTACTCTCAATAATCATTTATGCATTTGCCCTTTAAGTGCTTCTGACCAAGGAGGTATAAAACAAGAGCTGGCAAAAGGGAAAGGATCTTCTCTATTGACTAAATAAGCAATTTAAGTGTTGAAGAGCCAACACAGAAATATGCCTGAGAATGATGACTGCCATCACTTTGATTAAAGCTTCCTGAATTCACTATTGGTCAACAGGGATGTATCTCTCTCTCTCTCTCTCTCTTTCTCTCTCTCTCTCTCTCTCACACACACACACACACACACACACATCTCCCACCTCTATTTTTTTCAGAATAATTGCCTGGAGCAGAGGTGTTCCAGCTGCATTCTGGGGAGCTCCCTGATTCTTCCAAGCTGTCTTGGGGTCCAGGGAAAGGAGAAACTTTGGAGCTTAACCAAGGATTCAGCAGGCTTCTGAGACTCAAGCTTCCTGTGTGCTCACCACCCCCTACTCACCCCGTCCCCAGAACCCTCTCTGCAAGCTGTAACTAGAATGCTCTGCTTTTTCTTATTTATATATTAGGGTTCCAAGTAAGATTTCTTTCATAAAGATGTTTTTGCTTCCACATACAAAATTTTAATACTCCAGTTTGGCTGGAATATTAGTTATCCATTTATTTAATAAGCATTATTAAACACCAACTATATGCAAAGAACTCTACTAATTACTGGGGATTCAGAAAGGGAGAATAGTGGGGAGGGGCAAAGGTGGGGAGTGGAAAGAATATTGTAAACACAGGGGACAGTACATGGTAAGATCTTGTAGCAGGGGGAGACAATGGTGTAAGTCACAGTAAATATTTTTTACATAGTATTATTTGACTGTTCAAGTGCTTGTTATGAAGAATAATGCCAAACGCTGACCAATGCTTAAGGTGAATGAAGATTGTGAACCAGTAGATCTGGCAATGCAGAAACTGCAGTGACCTTAATTCTGTTACAGAAATCTCAGTAGGGAGATATGAATAATATTAACAAGAAATGATTAACTTGGTCATATGGTTTGGCTGTGTCCCCACCCAAATCTCATCTTGAATTGTAGCTCCCATAATTCCCACGAGTTGTGGGAGGGACCTGGTGGGAGATAATTGAATCACAGGGGCGGTTTCTCCCGTGCTGTTCTCGTGGTAGTGAATAAGTCTCATAAGATCTGATGGTTTTATAAGAGGAAACCCCTTTTGCCTGGTTCTCATTCTCTCTTGTCTGCTGCCATGTAAGATGTGCCTTTGTCTTCCACCGTGATTTTGAGGTCTCCCCAGCCACATGGAACTGTGAGTCCATTCAACCTCTTTTTCTTTATAAATTACCCAGTCTCAGGTGTGTCTTTATCAGCAGTGTGAAAATGGACTAATACATTTGGGGAGTGAGATAATAGCAGTATAGGCAGATGCAAAGGAAATTTAAAAGATAGAATTGCTATGATAAGGAATTTGAGTGAAGAGATGATAATGACCTTGCAGATTCTAACACAGTGACTAGAATGATAGAACAAACTTAGAGAGAATGAGATCAACATTGTTTTGGACATATGAGACTTGAGAGTTCCAAGTTCAAAAGCCTAGCAGCCTTCTGGAAATACAACCCTGCAAATGCAGCAGGGCTCAAAACAGATGGAGGGTATTTGGAGACACTTAAAATTCATGAAGTCATATCAGGCACTCAATAATTAGAGATATTTTACATTAAAGATTAAAATGCAATTTTAAATATCTACCAGGTAAATCCTAAGTTCCCTTTTATAAATTCTTTCCCCACAATAGGAAAGACACAACATATGAGAAAAAAATAAAAGACAGGAAGAGTATTTAAAGAAAATTGAAAAAGAATAATGACAAAGGCATAGACTCGAAGAAAAGAGCCACTGGCATTAAGAAAACTACACAGATGAAAGGGCTAGGAAATAAAAGGACAAGCCAAGGACATTTGGTGGGGGAAGAAATGTGGAAAATAATGAAAAAGAATCGAAGGGGAAAATAAGAAAGGAAATGTAAAAAATTGGGGAAAATATGAAAACTTGAAAGTTCTATGGACATAAAAACATGTTCTTTTCATTGCATAATACCTAAAAAACAGACTGATTAGGAGGGCTATCGCTGCCCTTTAAATCTTTCAGAAAAATCATTTAACTTTTCTTGAACATAAGAGAGCTAAGTTCTCAAGTTAACAAACCAGCCTTAAAGTTTAAAAAAGACAAGTGCCTCTGAGGAGAGTCAAACATAAGCCCTGGCCAGGTGGAGTAGAGTATGGGAGAAAAATAGGATGCCACACAAAGGGATAAAAAGATTTTAGCTTAAAGTTTATTATGAATTGCTAACAGCTCAGTGTGAACTTACCTGAAAGTATAGGAGCCCCTGGGAGCCACAGACATAAAGAGTGTTTGAACCACTTCACAGGCTCTTCTCCACCACCATCAACATGTACTAACTAATGAGAGAGTATAATGCCAAAGGGGCAGGGCGAGAGACCACAGAAAACTTCCCTTGGCCCATGTGCTTGGGAGAGGGGAGGGGTAGCCTCCACTGTAGGAGAGGCAAAAAGCCCCATCTAGATCCTTTCCCCTTCTCTCTCTTACAGAATAAATGCCTTAAGAGCATGGGGAAAAGGCAGGGCACAGGTAGGGCCCAACTGCAGCTAGGAGAAGCAGACAGGAAAACAAAACCAAAAACTCGTACCACTGGGAAAGGAGGAAGGAACCGTCCTGGGCTCTGACCATTCAAGATCTCTTACTACTGAGGGAAAGGCAGAAAACTTTTTCCCCACAAGGTCTACCAAAGGTATAAGGCTATCATACGAATAGCAGGGAGTATGGATATCATATGAAAGAGGGGCAGAATCATTTGGAAAGTTCCACTCTTGAGACCCAGGTTCACAGGGACTGCCTAAGACTGGGAATAAAAAAAGGACAACAGGAAAGGCCCTTTTACCTCAGCCCCAACACCAGGCTAGCTAGCATTAAGTATCAATTAAAAGTAGTCTACCACTGAAGGAGGGGCAAGGACAGAGAGAAAACCTACTCAAAGGTATGGGCTCCTAGGGAAGACCAAAAGTTGAGGCAGAACATGATCATTGAGAAATATCCTAAAGATTCAACCCCCAACTTAACTACAAGATAGCCCTGGAGGAAATTTGAAGACTGTAGTACAATGAAGGTAACCACAGCAAAACAAACAAACCCATTTCAACTTCTGACTACACTGACTTAATGTACCCCACCACAACAATAGAGAGGCATGCCCATTACTCAGGTATAAATACAATTTACCAGCGTCTCTGCTGTCCTAAACACAATGCCTGGTTTCAATCAACCAAAAATTATAAGACTAAAAAAAAAAACCTACTGTTAAGAAGCAAAGGAGATGTGACCCAATTGTTGAAACAATCAAAGAATTTAAAATAAATTATTGCATTAAAAGTTCTAGTGGAAAATGTGGACAACATGCATGGACAAATGGGAAATTTTAGCAGAGTGATGAAAACTAATAGAAAGACCCAAATAGAAATGCAACAGTGAAAAATCATAAGTGATAAAGAATTACTTTGAAAGGTTCCTCAGTAGATTCAACACTGCCAAGCCCACGGAGGAAAAAAAGTTAATGAACTTAAAGATGAGTAAATACAAGTTGCCCAATCTGAAATATTAAAGGAAAAAATAATTAAAAATACAGAGCAGAACATCTAAGAGCTATGAAACAATATCAAGAGGTCTAACACATGTGTAATTGGAATCCCAGTGTACACAAGAAAGAATAGGGGATGAGAAACATTTGAAGAAATAATGGCCAACATTTTCCAAAAATAATTAAAAAAATCAGACTACAGATTCAAGAAGTTCAGAGAACACTACTAATCACCATCCTACCACCACTTAAAAACCCTTCACTTGGACACATCATATTCAAACTGCTGAAAAACAAAGATACAGTGAAAATCTTGAAGGCAGTCAGAAAAAAACACGTATTACATGAGGAAGAATGAAGATAATGATTACAGCATATTTCGTTTCTGAAACTATGCAAACCTCATAGGATGAGTTGGAAAGTATTCTCAGCTCTTGTATTTTATGGAAAAGTTGGTAGAAGAATAATATTACTTCTTTAAATACTTGACAGTGACACTGTCTGGGATGGGAGAATTCTTTGTTGAAAAAGTTTTACTATGAACTTGATTTTAAAAATAGATATAGGACTATTCATGTTGTTTTTCTTGAGAAAATTCTTAAGCCTTCAGAATTTGTATCTGTACACAATGGACTTTGAGGACGGGGGAAAGGGTGAGAAGTGGGTGAGGGATAAGAGACTACAAATTGGGTTCAGCCTGTACTACTTGGGTGATGGGTGCACCAAAATCTCACCAATCACTAAATACCACCTATTCCCCAAAAAACTATGGAAATAAAAAAGAATTTTTAAGGAAGACTAATTAAAAAAGAAATTTGTAAAGAAATTTGTTCATTTCATCCAATTTGTCAAATGTATTGCCATAAAGTTTCTTATAAAATGTATTTATTATCCTTTTACTGACTTCATGGTCTACAGTTCTCTCTTTCATTTCTATATTGGTGGTTTGCATCTTTTCTCTTTTTCTTTGGTCAGTCTGGTTAAAGACATCAATTTTATTAACCTTCTCAAAAACCAAAGTTTTAGATTAGTTGAACCAGGTCGTATTCAAAGAGAGGGTTAGAAATAGCTTACTCTGATGAGGGAGCAATGAAGCTGAAACTTGAGAGAGGCAATGAGTGCAAGTGTCCTAAAATGAATAAGAAATCGGGGAGTTCTAGGAACAATTATTTAAAAAAAGAAAGAAAGCAACAACAACAATGTGGGTGGAGTGTGGAAACAAGAGAGGAGACTGTTGCAATACGAGGCCTGGTAGGAAAACAGAGGCTATATGACACTGTTATATATGGTAAGGATTATACGGTAAGGATTTACATAGGAATTTATACTGAAAGCAAATGGAAGCCACTAAAGGGTATTACATAGCAGAGTAACATGATAAGTTCATTTTGAAAAGCTCAGTCTGGCAGTAGGATGGGAAATGAACTGAAGTTGGGGAGTAGAAATGGAGAAGAATAATTAGGTGGTTGTTACAGCAATTTAGATGGGAGTAGGAATTTAGACTGGAAGGTGGCAAAGAAATTGAAAGATTCAAATGCTGATAAGTAATGATTGATTTATGATTGACTTATTGATTTATTTTTTATTTGTGGTAATACATAGGACATTTATTTAGCACGTATTACATACCAGGAATTAATCTAAGCATTTTATGTGAGTTAATACAAGACCATGCAACTAGTAGTAGAAAGAGCAGGGATGAAAGCCAGGCAGAGCCTATGCTCTAAGTTCTTGCTCTTACTGCTTCTTGGATGTTAGGATTAAAGAAAGGAGAAAAATATAAGGAAGAATCTCTGGTTTCTGGGTTAAGTGACTAGGTACTAATTACTGAAATAAGAAACATGAGAGAAAAACCATGTTTTGGAAAGAAATGATAATCTCAGCTTTAGATAAAACCAAGAGAGACATTTTATCACATTCTTAATAAATCCAAATCTGCAAGGACAAATGAGGAAGTCCTCTTTATGGTGTCATGATAAAGAGTTCATTCATATACCCTGGAAATTATTAAAGGACATTTAAATATAAACATAAACACTGTCATGTTCCACATAATGACATTTCAGTCAACAATGGACCACACATACAATGGTGGTCCCTGTAAAGTTATTATGGAGCTGAAAAATTTCTATCACCTAATGATTTCTTAGCCGTGGTAACCTTGTAGCCCAGTGCATTACTCACATGTTTGTGGTGATGCTGGTGTAAACAAACCTACTGTGCTGCCAGTCATATTAAAGTATAGCACATGGCCAGGGGCAGTGGCTCACGCTTGTAATCCCAGCACTTTGGGAGGCCGAGGCGGGCGGATCACAAGGTCAGGAGATTGAGACCATGGTGAAACCCCGTCTCTACTAAAAATACAAAAAAATTAGCCGGGCGTAGTGGCGGGCACCTGTAGTCCCAGCTACTCGGAGAGGCTGAGGCAGGAGAATGGCGTGAACCCGGGAGGCGGAGCTTGCAGTGAGCCGAGATTGCGCCACTGCACTCCAGCCTGGGCGACAGAGCGAGACTCCATCTCAAAAAAAAAAAAAAAAAAAGTATAGCACATACAATTATGTATAGTACATAATACTTGATAATGGTAATAAATGACTATGTTACTAGTTTATGTATTTACTATACTATTAATCCTTATTTTAGAGTACGCTCCACTAGTACAACCACTGTGGAAAACAGTATGGAGATTCCTTAAAGAACTACAAGTAGAATTACCATTCCATCCAGCAATCCCACCACTGGGCACCTACCCAAAGGAAACGTCATTATATGAAAAAGAGATATGCACACACGTTTATAGCATCACAATTCACAGTTGTAAGGATATGCAACCAGCCTAAGTACCCATCAACCAAGGAGTGGATAAAGAAAATATAGTATATATTCACTGTGGAAAACTATTTGGCCATAAAAAGGAATGAAATGTCTTTTGCAGCAACTTGAGTGGAGCTGGAAGCCATTATTCTAAGTAAGTGACTCAGGAATGGAAAACCAAATATGCTATGTTCTCACTTAAAAGTGGGAGCTAAACTATGAGGATGCAAAGACATAAGAATGATATGGACTTTGGGAACTGAGGAGAATAAGAGTCGGAGGGGAGTGAGGGATAAAAGACTACATATTGCATGTACGCTGCTCAGATGAATGTTTGTCGCAAAATCTCAGAAATCGCCACTAAAGAACTTATCCATGTAACCAAAACCACCTGTACCCCAAAGCTATTGAAATAAAAATAAATTTTTTAAAAACAAGTATACGCCTAATACTTTTTAAAAATGTTAACTGTGAAACAGCCTCAGGAAGGTCTTTCAAGAAGCATTCCAGAAGAAATCATTGCTATCACAGGAGATAACAGCTGCATGCGGGTTATTCCCCCTGAAATGGGGATGCAGAGGTGGAAGACAGTGATATCAATGATGTTGACCCTCTGTAGGCCTAGGCTAATGTTGTACGTGTGTGTGTGTGTGTGTGTGTGTGTGTGTGTGTGTAACAAAAAAAAATTTTAAGTGAAAAATAAAAATAGAAATAGAAAAATAAAAAAAGTTACAGAATATGGATATAAAGAAAGAAAATATTTTGGTATAGCTATACAATGTGTTTGTGTTTTAAACTAAGTGTTATTATAAAAATGTCAAAAGTTTAAAAAATTAAGTATAAAGTGAAAAAGTTATAGTAAGCGATTACTGAAGAAAAAAATTCTATAAACTTAGTGTAGCCTAAGTGTACAGTGTTCATAAGTCTCCAGTAGTGCACAGTAATGTCCTAGGCCTTCATATTCATTCACCACTCACTCACCGACTCACCCAGATCAACTTCCAGTCCTGCAAGTTCCATTCATGATATGTACCCTACAGAGGTACCATTTTTTATCTTTTAAACCATATTTTTATTGTACCTTTTTATGTTTAACAATGTTTAGATATGCAAATACTTACCATTGTATTACAATTGCCTAGAATATTCAGTACATCAACAGATTTGTAGCCAGGAGCAATAGGCTACATCACATAGCCTAGGTGTTTAGTAAGCTACACCATCTAGGTTTGTGTAAGTACACTCTGTGATGCTCACACAATGACTAAATCACCTACTGACACATTTCTCAGAACATATTCCCATCATGAAGGGATATATGGTTGTAATTAATTATAGATATAGATGTAGATAAATTACCAAGGGTAAACAAAAAAAAATGCTTCTTTGGAGTTTCAGTTTTGGTAGCTTATATAGCACTAGTCTTCTTGCAGATAACAATTATAAACTCTGGACAAAATATTTTAAACATTTTGAAGGTAATGGGGAGTGGCCAAAAGAAGGTAGAAATTGAAGGGGGTTTGACTCTTGAAAAACTGGAACCATATTAAATGAAATATATGCTTAATAAGCTTATCATCTGAGTTAACTCCTCAGATCCACACTGTACATGGTGTCTAGAAATGAAGCAGAAAGGTACAGTCTTTTAGGTATAAAGAGTCTGAAAAAGGTGAATGGTACTTCTGGAAAAGTTATAAAACCAGGGAGACATTTTAGAAAGAAAGAACAAAAATGGAAAGCTTTAAAATTGCAAATAAATTTCCTCCAAATCCTGAAAGATCCCTAAGCTGTGCATAGTTGAAACGCCAAAGAGTTCAAGGGTAAAACAATATTTGAAAGTGTGGAAGATGTAACCAGAATTTTCAGCTGCTGCCCAACACAGGAAAGACAGAGATTTGGAAGCACATCCTTCTAAGTCAGAGAGTCTTGGTAAACACCTTGGTCTTTCTATTGAAGTCCCAGAAAAGCCATGTCTCAGAGTAAAAACTACTTCCAAAAACTAAGGAATTCCCTGTAGGACTAAGGACAATACAAAAAATAGACCCACCCTCGAAAAGAGAAATCAAGCCTCCACTTATTGAAATAATCTGCCAGTAACTTAACTGCACACTAGAATATAAATTAACACTCTTTGGAGAAAAATAAAAAATCCGACATCTCAACAATGCATTGCCCAGAATATCCAAAATATAATAAAAATCACTATATAGGAAAATATGACCTGTAGTAAAGGGAAAAGTCAGTTAAAATAAATTTACCAACAAATGGACAAGGAAGTTAAAATAACTATGATTAATAAGTTACAGTGTATAGGGCATATAAAATAATGGGTAAACTATGGGGAATTTTAGAAGTAATTTGGAAAAGTTACAAAAAATATAAATAACTGAAAAAATATAGTATATTAAATAATATTATATGCGATTAATAGCTGACTGAACAGAATGAAATAATACATCAGTAAACTTAAAGACAAAGCACAGAAAGAAAAGAAAATTAGAAAAAGTTGAACAATGCATCAAAAGTATCTAACATATGTGAGTTTCAATAAGTCTAATATATGTGATTGCAGCCAGAAAAAAAGAGGTGAGAGAGAAGATGGGGTAGAAAAAAATGAAGAATAGCTAATTTTTTTTCCAACTTTGATTCATGAAAAATGTCAGCATACAGATCCAAATAACTGAAAAATTTTCAAGCAAGATAAACGTCTAGCTTGACTCTCTGATAGTGGGAGGAAAAGAAATAAAATAAATATTAGCAATAAAAAAAGATCTACCAGATACTAAAAAGATAAAAAAAATTCTAAACAACATTATGCTAATAAATTCACCAATCTAGATAAAATGAATTTTTAAAAAACAAAAATTTGTGTTCAAAAGTGCTACAAGAAAATAGAAAATCTGAATAGTCCTCTATGTAATATAAAAATGAAACTCATGATTAAAAACCTTCCTATAAAGAGCACTAAAAGCCCAAATGACCTTGCTAGTGAATTATATCAATGAGCTAAGGAAAAATTATACCAATGTTACACAAACTCTTTAAGAAATGAAAGAAAGTGGGACCAGTTCTCAACTAATTTTATGAGGCCATCATAATCTTTACATCAAAACCAGACAAGAATCATTACTAAAAAATAAATTACAGACCAACATTTCCCATAAATGTTGATGCAAAAAATAGTTTTATATATAATACAATTTTTATTTTATATATACTTGATTTACTAATATTATTAGTAAATATTAGTAATATTAGTAAATATATATTAGAGATCTATAAATTAGTATATATACTAATATAAATAGATACATATCTATTTATTTATACATATTCTAATAGAGATACATATCCATTTATATTACTATACATTACTATTTATATGATATTACTATTTATTACTATTTCTATTACTATTTATAGGTATATGTATATATAGTAATATAGTATATATAGTATTTATAGGTATATGTATATATAGTAATATATATCTATTACTATATTATCTTACTATATATCTATATTACTATATATACATATACTAATATATATTTATATTACTATATATTACTATTTATACTATATTACTATTTATTACTATTTACATTACTACATATACTTATATATATGTATATCCATATCCCTCCCAGTGGGATTTAATCCAAGAATGTAAGGTTGTTTCAATATTCAAAAAAATCAACAAACATCACAATCGATGTGGAAAAGCTAATGCAAATTTTGATGCCCATTCATGATTAAAACGCTCAGCAAACTAGTAACAAAAGGAAATTTCCTCAGTCTAATAAAGGAAAAGGCATCTATGAAAAACCTATAACTAACATTATACTTAATGATTAAAGACTGAATACTTTCCCCCTTCTAAGATTAGTAAAAATGTAAGCATGTTCACTCTCACTACTTTTATTAAACATTGTACCAGAGGCCCTTGGCAATGCAATAAGGTAAGAGAAAGAAATAAAATGCATAAACACTGGAATGGAAGAAATAAAATTGTCCTTATCTGCAGGCAATATAATTGTATACATAAAAATTGCTAAGTAATCCAAAATAATCTATTAAATCTAGTAAGAAAATTTAGTACATTTGCAGGATACAAGGACAATAAAAACCATTGTGTTTCTATATACTAGCAACAACAAGTGAAAAATGAAATTCAAAAGGACCATCTGTAATAGTATCAAAAAACCATAAAATACCCAAGAATAAGTTGAATATAAGCTGTCCAACACATTTACTCTGTATACTACCAAACAAAGTTGAGAGAAATTAATGAAGACACAAAGAAATAGTGAGATGACCCATGTTTATTGATAGAGATAAACAGTATTAAGATGTAACTTCTCACTAAATTGATCTTTAGATTCATGGAATCTCAATAAAAATCCTAACAAGTTTTTGTAGAAACTGACAAGCTAATTTTCAAAATTTATGTAAAAATGAAAAGAGCTAAGATAGCCAAAACAATCTTGAAAAAGTAGAATAAAGTTGGAGGACTTAACACTATCTAATTTCAAGATTTACTACTATAAAGCTATAATATCAAATAAGTGTTGCAATGACATAAGACTAGACAAATATATAACAGAGTCTTGAAAGAGACCCACCATCATATGGTGAACTGGTTTTTACGTAAGTGCCAAAACAATATATTTGGCGACCAAAGGAAAGTCTTTTCAACAAATGGGACTGAAACAACGGATATCCATATAGGAAGAAAATTGATCCTTGACTCCTATTTCAAACTCTACATACAAATTATTTTGAGATGAATCATTGACATAACATTAAAGATAAAACTATAATGCTTTTATAAAAGAAATTGCCATATATTTTCACAAACATAAGGTAGACAAAAAATTTTTACACCAGACAGATAGAATGGACCATCACAGGAAATTTTGAAAAATGAGACTTCATCAAAATTAAAAATTGCTCATCAAAAGACATTACTAGTAAAATGAATAAGCTAGCCACAGACAAGGTGAAAGAATTCGTAATACCTATGTGTATGAAGGATTGTATTTAGGAAATTTATAAAACTTGTATAGCCCAGTAATAAAACAGACAACCGAATAAAAACAATAGGGAAAGGCACTTCATAAAAGACATAAAAATGACCAATATGTACATAAAATGTTTTCAACATTATCAGTTGCCTGGAAAATGCAAATTAAAACTACAATAAACTATTCCTGCCTATCTGCCACAATGGCTAAAATTAAAAGATTTGTCTACCAAGTATTAGTTATGCTGTAAAACAACTGATACTCTAATATGTTGCAGGTAGAAGTGAAAAATGATATCACTTTGGAAAAGTATTTGGCATTTTTTTATAAAGGTAAACATATTCAACTCAGTGACCCAGCCATTCTACTTCCAGCTATTTACCCAAAAGAAATGAAAATGTATTTCTACAAAAGTTTGTACAGAAATGTTTATAGCAACTTTATTTATAACAGGCTGTCAGGCCTCTGAGCCCAAGCTAAGCCATCATATCCCCTGTGACCTGCACGTATACAACCAGATGGCCGGTTCCTGCCTTAACTGATGACATCCCACCACAAAAGAAGTGAAAATGGCCTGTTCCTGCCTTAAGTGATGGCACTGTCTTGTGAAATTCCTTCTCCTGGCTCATCCTGTGCTCAAAAGCTCCCTTACTGAGCACCTTGTGACCCCCACTCTGCCCACCAGAGAACAAATCCTCTTTGACTATAATTTTCCTTTACCTACCCAAATCCTATAAAACGGCCCCACCCTTATCTCCCTTCGTTGACTCTCTTTTCGGACTCAGCCCGCCTGCACCCAGGTGATTAAAAGCTTTATTGCTTACACAAAGCCTGTTTGGTGGTCTCTTCACATGGACGCGCATGAAATTTGGTGCCATGACTCGGATCGCAGGAACTCCCTTGGGAGATCAATCCCCTGTCCTCCTGTTCTTTGCTCCATGAAAAAGATCCACCTACGACCTCAGGTCCTCAGGCCCACCAGCCCAAGGAACATCTCACCAATTTTAAATTGGGTAAGCGGCCTCTTCTTACTCTCTTCTCCAACCTCTCTCACTGTCCCTCAACCACTTTCTCCTTTCCACTCTTCAATCTCTCCCTTCTCTTAATTTCAATTCCTTTCATTTTCTGGTAGAGACAAAGGAGACACGTTTTATCCGTGGACCCAAAACTCCGGCGCCAGTCACGGACTGGGAAGGCAGCCTTCCCTTGGTGCTTAATCATTGCAGGGATGCCTCTCTGATTATTCACCCACGTTTCAGAGGTGTCAGACCACGAAGGGAGGCCTGCCTTGGTCCTTCACCCTTAGCAGCAAGTCCCGCTTTTCTGGGGAAGCGGCAAGTACCCCAACCCCTTCTCTTCGTGTCTCTACCCCTTCTCCACCTTTCTGGGGGGCAAGAAACCCCCAACCCCTTCTCCTTCACTCTTAGCAACAAGTCCCGCTTTTCTAGAGGAGGGGCAAGTACCCCAACCTCATATCTCTGTGCCCCAATCCTTTATTTCTGCACCCCAACCTCTTATATCTCTGTGCCACAATCCCTTATTTCCACACTCCAACATCTTATCTCTGTTCCCCGATCCCTTATTTCCGTGCCCCGACCTCTTATCTCTGCACCCCATCCCTTATTTTCGCACCCCAATCTCTTATCTCTGTGCCCCAACCCCCCATATCTGTGCCCCAACCCCTTTCCCACTTTTCTGGAAGGTAGGAACCCCTGAACCCCTTCCCTCTGTGTCTCTACTCTCTCTTTTCTCTATGCTTGCTTCCTTCACTATGGGCAACCTTCCACCCTCCATTCCTCCTTCTTCTCCCTTAGCCTGTGTTCTCAAAAACTTAAAACCTCTTCAACTCACACCTGACCTAAAACCTAAATGCCTTATTTTCTTCTGCAATGCCGCTTGACCCCAATACAAACTCCCCAACACAAACTCGACAGTAGTTCCAAATAGCCAGAAAACGGCACTTTCAATTTTTCCATCCTGCAAGATCTAAATAATTCTTGTCGTAAAATGGGCAAATGGTCTGAGGTGCCTGACGTCCAGGCATTCTTTTACATATCGGTCCCTTCCTAGTCCCTGTGCCCAGTGCAACTCATCCCAAATCTTCCTTCTTTCCCTCCCACCTGTCCCCTCAGTCCCAACCCCAAGCATCGCTGAGTCTTTCTAATCTTCCTTTTCTACAGACCCATCTGACCTCTCCCCTCCTCCCCAAGCTGCTCCTCCCCAGGCCAAGCTAGGTCCCAATTCTTCCTCAGCCTCTGCTCCTCCACCCTATAATCCTTTTATCACCTCCCCTCCTCACACCTGGTCCGGCTTACAGTTTCCTTCCATGACTAGCCCTCCCCCACCTGCCCAGCAATTTACTCTTAAAAAGGTGGCTAGAGCTAAAGGCATAGTCAAGGTTAATGCTCCTTTTTCTTTATCCCAAATCAGATAGCTTTTAGGCTCTTTTTCATCAAATATAAAAATCCAGCCCAGTTCATGACTTGTTTGGCAGCAACCCTGAGACACTTTACAGCCCTAGACCCTAAAAGGTCAAAAGGCCATCTTATTCTCAAAATACATTTTATTACCCAATCTGCTCCCGACATTAAATAAAACTCCAAAAATTAAATTCCGGACCTCAAACCCCACAACAGGATTTAATTAACCTTGCCTTCAAGGTGTATAACAATAGAAAAAAGTTGCAATTCCTTGCCTTCACTGTGAGATAAACCCCAGCCACATCTCCAGCACACAAGAACTTCCAAATGCCTGAACCGCAGCAGCCAGGCGTTCCTCCAGCACCTTCTCCCCCAGGAGCTTGCTACAAGTGCCAGAAATCTGACCACCAGGCCAAGGAATGCCTGTAGCCCAGGATTCCACCTAAGCCGTGTCCCATCTGTGCAGGACCCCACTGGAAATCAGACTGTTCAACTCACCTGGCAGCCACTCCCAGAGCCCCTGGAACTCTGGCCCAAGGCTCTCTGACTGACTCCTCGGCTTAGCAGCTGAAGACTGACGCTGCCTGATCGCCTCGGAAGCCCCGTAGACCATCACCGACGCAGAGCTTCAGGTAACTCTCACAGTGGAAGGTAAAGTCCGTCCCCCTAGTCAATACGGAGGTTACCCACTCCACATTACCTTCTTTTCAAGGGCCTGTTTCCCTTGCCTCCGTAACTGTTGTGGGTATTGACGGCCAGGCTTCTAAACCCCTGAAAACTCCCCCACTCTGGTGCCAACTTGGACAACACTCTTTTATGCACTCTTTTTTAGTTATCCCCACCTGCCCAGTTCCCTTATTAGGCCGAGATATTTTAATCAAATTATCTGCTTCCCTTACTATTCCTGGACTACAGCCGCATCTCATTGCCTCCCTTCTCCCCAACCCAAAGCCTCCTTTGCGTCTTCCTCTCGTATCCCCCCACCTTAACCCACAAGTATCTCTACTCCTTCCCTGGCAACCAATCACATGCCCGTTACCATCCCATTAAAACCTAATCACCCTTACCCGGCTCAACGGCAGTAACCCATCCCACAGCACGCTTTAAAAGGATTAAAGCCTGTTATCACTCGCCTGCTACAGCATGGGCTTCTAAAACCTATAAACTCTGCTTACAATTCCCCCATTTTACCTGTCCAAAAACCAGACAAGTCTTACAGATTAGTTCAGGATCTGCGCCTTATCAACCAGATTGTTTTGCCTATCCATCCTGTGGTGCCCAACCCGTACACTCTTTTGTCCTCAATACCTTCCTCCACAACTCACTATTCCGTTCTCGATCTTAAAGATGCTTTTTTCACTATTCCTCTGCACCCCTCGTCCCAGCCTCTCTTTGCTTTCACTTAGACTGACCCTGACACCCATTAGGCTCAGCGAATTACCTGGGCTGTACTGCTGCAAGGCTTCACAGACAGCTCCCATTATTTCAGTCAAGCCCAAATTTCATCCTCATCTGTTACCTATCTCGGCATAATTCTCATAAAAATACACGTGCTCTCCCTGCTGATCGTGTCCAATTAATACAAAACAACAACTCCTTTCCTTCCTAGGCATGGTTAGTGCAGTCAGAATTCTTACACAAGAGCCAGGGCCGCACCCTGTAGCCTTTCTGTCCAAACAATTTGACCTTATTGTTTTAGCCTAGCCCTCACGTCTGCGTGCAGCGGCTGCCGCTGCTTTAATACTTTAAGAGGCCCTAAAAATCACAAACTATGCTCAACTCACTCTCTACAGTTCTCATAATTTCCAAAATCTATTTTCTTACTCACACCTGACTCATATACTTTCTGCTCCCCCGGCTCCTTCAGCTGTACTCACTCTTTGTTAAGTCTCCACAATTACCATTGTTCCTGCCCCGGACTTCAATCTGGCCTCCCACATTATTCCAGATACCATACCTGACCCTCATGACTGCATCTCTCTGATCCACCTGACGTTCACCCCATTTCCCCACATTTCCATCTTCCCTGTTTCTCACCCTGATCACACTTAGTTTATTGATGGCAGTTCCACCAGGCCTAATCGCCACACACCAGCAAAGCAGGCTATGCTATAGTACAAGCCACTAGCCCACCTCTTAGAACCCCTCATTTCCTTTCCATCGTGGAAATCTATCCTCAAAGAAATAACTTCTCAGTGTTCCATCTGCTATTCTACTACTCATGGATTATTCAGGCCCCCTCCCTTTCCTACACATCAAGCTCAAGGATTTGCCCCCACCCAGGACTGGCAAATTAGCTTTACTCAATATGGAATAGACTTACCTCTAGTCTAGGAACACTATAGTAGAGTCCTTTCCTACAGGGTCTGAGAAGGCCACCGCAGTCATTTCTTCCCTTCTGTCAGACATAATTCCTCAGTTTAGCCTTGTCATTCCCTTCTGTCAGACATAATTCCTCAGTTTAGCCTTCCCACCTCTATACAGTCTGATAACAGACCAGCCTTTATTAGTCAAATCAGCCAAGCAGTTTTTCAGGCTCTTAGTATTCAGTGAGACCTTTATATCCCTTACAGTCCTCTGTCTTAGGAAAAGTAGAACAGACTAATGGTCTTTTAAAAACACATCTCACCAAGCTCAGCCATCAACTTAAAAAGGACTGGACAATACTTTTACCACTTTCGCTTCTCAGAATTCAGGCCTGTCCTAGGAATGCTACAGGGTACAGCCCATTTAAGCTCCTGTATAGACGCTCCTTTTTATTAGGTCCCAGTCTCATTCCAGACACCAGACCAACTTAGACTGTGCCCCAAAAAACTTGTCATCCCTACTACCTTCTGTCTAGTCATACTCCTATTCACCATTCTCAACTACTCATACATGCCCTGCTCTTGTTTACACTGCCAGTTTACACTGTTTCTACAAGCCATCACAGCTGATATCTCCTGGTGCTATCCCCAAATCGCCACTCTAAACTCTTGAAGTAAATAAATAATCTTTGCTGGCAGGACTATGCTGAATCTCCTTAGGCACTCTCTAATCAGATGTCCTGGGTCCTCCCAATTCTTAGATCTTTTATACCTGTTTTTCTCCTTCTCTTATTCCATTTAGTTTTTCAATTCATACAAAACCGTATCCAGGCCATCACCAATAATTCTACATGACAAGTGTTTCTTCTAACAACCCCACAATATCACCCCTTACCACAAAATCTTCCTTCAACTTAATCTCTCCCACTCTAGGTTCCCACGCCGCCCCTAATCCCCCTCAAAGCAGCCCTGAGAAACATTGCCCATTCTCTCTCTCCATACCACCCCCCAAAATTTTCACTGCCCCCACACTTCAACACTATTTTATTTTTCTTATTAATATAAGAAGGCAGGAATGTCAGGCCTCTGAGCCCAAGCCAAGCCATCGCATCCCCTGTGACTTGCATGTATATGCCCAGATGGCCTGAAGTAACTGAAGAATCATAAAAGAATGAAAATGCCCTGCCCCGCCTTAACTGATGACATTGCACCACAAAAGAAGTGTAAATGGCCTGTCCTTGCCTTAAGTGATGACATTATCTTGTGAAAGTCTTTTTCCTGGCTCATCCTGGCTCAAAAAGCTCCCTCACTGAGCACCATTCGACCCCCACTCCTGCCCACCAGAGAACAAATCCCCTTTGACTGTAATTTTCCTTTACCTGCCCAAATCTTGTAAAACGGCCCCACCCCATCTCCCTTCGCTGACTCTCTTTTCGGACTCAGCCCGCCTGCACCCAGGTGAAATAAACAGCCATGTTGCTCACACAAAGCCTGTTTAGTGGTCTCTTCACATGGAGGCGCATGAAAGTATCTATGCATTTATAGTGCATGTTAAACCTCGTGCTATTTTAAGCAAAAAACTAATGTCTGTTTGAGTGACCACTAAAAGGACCATTTTGGCTATGTTTATAAATTCTGGTAACTTGTGCCAAATCTATCAAGTTTGCCAAAAAAAAAAGAATTTACTATACTTATTCAGATCTTTCCCTACAGTTTCAATAAACACGTAAAGTTAATAAATGATGAAATATAAATTGCAATCCAATATAAACAGTAAGACTCAGAGGAAAGATTATTAAGAAAAAGTACCTCCAAAAAAGAACTTCAGGAGAACTAGATGATGCAGCTATATTCAAAGAGAGTATGCGATGAGAGGACCAATTAAACAATGGTATTTCTAATCTTCCCATCAATATTATCATTTGTTTGGATTTGTTCTATATTTATATTATATCTTTGTTTATATTTTATGTTTTCCTTATTAAATACTGTTGAAGATTAAAATAAAAAGGTATGATCGGATCACTTAAATTTCTAGAAAAGCAATCTGAACTCTAGATGTTTTGGTCAAGAGATCACTCTCCTTCCTGTAGTTAGATTTGGCCAATTCAAAGAACCAATTAAAACATATATTCTTGGGTTTTCTTGAAGCTGGGTTTATTTGCAAATCCACTCCCCCCTTCTGGGAGGTAAAGGACAGGAAATGAAAAGGTTATTTTCTGCCTGGAAGGTCTTGTAAGAAGAACTTGGTAGTTTCACACAGAGGTGCCCCATTCATAATCACAACACCTAACAATGAACTAGCTGTTCAAAGCTGTTTTAAATTCAAATGAGAAGATTAACAAACATCTCCAAAGCATTCCTAACCCCCAATCTCTTTTAAAAATTAATTGTTTTCAAAACCCCTCCTTATGTTTCTCTAGCAAACAGCTGCACAAGACAAACAAAGTGAACAATCATACAGTATAGAATGCTCTGTGCAGAGCCTAAATAAAGCAAGCTACAAAATTGATGAATTCCTTCACAAACCATTTCTAACACATAATGCAGGACAAGCGGAAATCAGACCATGTGTTACACCACAAAGTCCCTTAGCTGTGCAAATCATTAGAATTTGATCTTGATCCCAGGGTGTTTACAATCGTGTGATATAGTCTTTCCACCATACTACTCAAACTATCCTTGTGTTATATACTTTGTATACTATGACCGCTTTGACTACTCATGCAAGGTATAGCGTGATAAATTGGAGAAGTTTAATTGCAATTGGGCGTAATTGATTCAAAATTTTCTAATAAACTCAAATGAATGATAATTTCCTGATACATTCTTTCTTTTTTAAATCAGCAGTGAGAGAAGCATATCCCTAATACATTCTAAATGAGGCATGTTATTACAGCTGAATTATTACAAAAGACTTCCTTGAATGTAGTCATACTGGCCTGAAACAGCAAGGAATCTGTGGCTCACTAATAAATGCATGGTAATCACATGTTTTCTTATTTTCTAGATGACTTCATGGATTATTTAATTTTAAATGTACTCTACACTTAAAGGTGATTGAAAGCCAAATACTGCAAGAATCTTGGAACAATTCACTCTACGGTTAATGTTCTGTGGTTACTTACAGTGGGATGTTTAGAAATATCTGAGAAATCTTGAAAACTGGAAACCTTATTGAAACTGTAATTTCTCTTGGCTTGAAACAATCAAACTACAAAACTCAGTGCTGTTTGAGATAGTACTTATAAGCTAAAAGAGCCCTTCCCGGCTGGGCATGGTGGCTCACGCTTGTAATCCCAGCTCTTTGGGAGGCCGAGGCAGGCAGGTCACGAGGTTAGCAGTTCAAGACCAGCCTAGCCAACATGGTGAAACCCCATCTCCACTAAAAATACAAAAAAAGTTACCCAGGCATGGTGGCGCACGCCTGTAATCCCAGCTACTCAGGAGGCTGAGACAGGAGAATCGCTTGAACCCGGGAGGTGGAGGTTGCAGTGAGCCGAGAGCACACCACTGCACTCCAGCCTGGGCAACAGAGCAAAGCTCTGAGACTCCGCTTCAAAAAAAAAAAAAAAAAAAAAAAAAAAAAAGAAGCCCTTCCCATCTTTAGTCATATACTTACTATTTTTCTTTCTCTTGTCATTCTTTTTTATTTTTTCATCTAGTTATTTAGCTTTTTATCATTTTTTCCTCCTCTTGTGTCTATGTCTTAAGATCACCTGCCAGAGAATTCTCAAGCATGATAGTCTCCCTTGTGGCCATCTTCACTACATTCCACTCAATTCGAACCTTCTAGACCTGACTACAGTTTGGCACTACTGCTGTAGCTTAAATACTAATTACAATTCTAGGTTCTTTGGCTTATTGAGCCTTCCAGGACAGTCTCAGTTATTCCAAGAAAATGCTCCGGTTAGTGCCTGTTTCCTCAACCCAATCCTAAAATATTTGGACAGGAATGTATTGGAGAACCATTCCTATTTAATAGGCATATCTATAGAGACAGAAAGTAGATTAGTGGTTGATTGGGTCTGGGGGGTGGGAACTGAAAGAGTTGGGAGGAAATGGGGAATCTGCTAATGGGTATGGAATTTGGAAAGGGAGATGGTGAGAATGTCCTAAAATTAATTGTAGTGATTGTTGTACAACTCTGACAATATACCAAAAATTATTAATTTTATACTTTCACAGAGTCAATTTTATGGTAAGTGAATTGCATCTCAATGAAGCTGTTATTTAAAGAGAAAAGAGAAAAAGAATGAAAACAGAAAAACCAGTTAGGAAGTGACTGCACTAGTCCAAGCACACCAGGGGGCTAGTAGCCAAGCCCTTGATCAAATACCCTCTTGGAGCACACCCTACCATGTCATAAGATGATCTTCAACCTGGTCTCTGCTTTACCATGCTACTTTAAGAAAACCCCTGTATTCATTTTCTAGGGCAACCGTAACAAAGTACCACAGGCTGGGTGGTTTAAACAACAGAAATTTCTTTCCTCACAATTCTGGAAACAAGAAGTCTGAGAATAAGGCGTCAACAGAGCTGGTTTCTTCTGAGAGCCCTCTCATTGGCTTATCGATAGCTGTTTTCTTGTATCTTAAAATGATCTTTCTTCTGTACATCTTTGTCCTAATCTTCTTTTCTTACATTTAAGAACACCAGCCATCTTAGGGCTCATTTTAGCCTAATTACCTCTTTAAAGGAGCTGTCTCTAAATAGTCATATTCTGAGGTACTAGGGATTAGGACTTCAACATAGGAATTTTGAAGGGGCACAATTTAGCTCATAATACTACTGTATTAGGGTTTTCTAGAATAACAGAACTAATAGGATATATATATGTATATATATACACACACACATAAAGGGGAGTTTAGTATTAACTTACATGATCACAAGGTCCCACAATAGGCTGTCTGCAAGCTTGAGGGGCAAGGAGAGCCAGTCTGAATCTCAAAACTGAAGATTGGAGTCCGATGTTAGAGGACAGGAAGCATCCAGCACGGGAGAAAGATGTAGGCTGGAAGACTAAGCCAGTCTCGCCTTTTCACATTCTTCTGCCTGCTTTATATTCACTGGCACCTGATTAGATGGTGCTCATCCAGATTAAGGGTGGGTCTGCCTGCCCCAGCCCATTGATGCAAATGTTAATCTCCTTTGGCGACACCCTCACAGAAGCACCCAGGACTAATACTTTGCATCCTTCAGTCCAATCAAGTTGACACTCAGTATTAATCATCACAACCATCCCACTTCTCCTGTACTAGGACTGCTAACTCAGAAACTGTCCATTCTACTGTAGCATCTGACGCTTCCAAATCTTAGATGATCATGCTGCTCTGGACCTCAGCTAGCAGGGATTAAAAGAGCTCACCAACCTCATTTTAGCCATGAGCTGTGGTCCACTTTTTTTTTTCACATAGCCTGGAAGACTTCCCGGCATATTTTGAATTTACAAAATAAACAAGGTAAAATACTAGGCTTCAAGAATTCATTAAATTATTCAACATGCATTTACTGTCTCTTACTCTATGATCCTTGAACTAGATGTCAGGGAAACAAATGGGCTATGTAATTAGACACATTGAGGCACACTGTGCCCAGACAGAGAGGCAATAACTCAATGTCATTCTTTGCCTAGCAGAGCACATAAAACTGTTGTTGCTATGGTGTGGGTGTCAATTTGGAGGAGAAATACAAACAACCAGCATTATGTCCAATAAGAGCCATGAAGACTGGCTGAATTAAATAGAATGTCTTCTTGGGTGGCATAGACTGCTAGCTGCCTCCAATATCCATTCTCCTCTTCTTTGGTAAGAAAACCATAACTTGAGTTGTACACATGGCTACCCAAAGAAAGACTACACTTCTCAAAGTCTCTTGTGACAAGTGTCACATTTCTTTTCTTTTTTTTTTTTTTCTTGAGATGGGAATCTTGCTCTGTCGCCCAGGCTGGAGTGCAGTGGCACAATCTCGGCTCACTGCAACCTCCGCCTCCCAGGTTCAAGCGATTCTCCTGCCTCAGCCTCCGGAGTAACTGGGACTACAGGTGCCCGCCACCACGCCTGGCTAATTTTTTGTATTTTTAGTAGAGATGGGGTTTCCTCATGTTAGCCAAGATGGTCTCGATCCCCTGACCCTGTGATTCACCCACCTCCTGTCACATTTCTATGCAATCACTGAAGAAATCACAGTGTTAGCTAACACATATTGAGCTCTCACTAATTGCCAGTTACAATTCTAAGTATTTTACATGCTTATTTTATTTATTTGTTTGTTTGTTTGTTTATTTATTTATTTTAATAGAGATGAGGTCTAACTATGATCTTGAACACCTAGGCTCAAGCAGTCCTCCCACCTCAGCTTCCCAGAATGCTGGGATTACAGGCGTGAGCCACCGCACCCAGCCCTGACAGCTTTCTTAAAACAGGTTATATGTACGATTCATCTCTGCATTCTCACACACCTCATGCGGTGCCTAGCAAACAGTAGTAGCAAACAAATTTATTTAAATAAATGCATTTACACATGTCTGGGATGCCTGCAATGTGACAAGCTCATTGAAGCCTACGAATGATTGCATCTTCCTCTTTAAACTGTTTTGTTTTTTAATAGAAAAAACTTCAATTTTGCCAACTATTCCCCATTTTGTTAGTTTGAGCTCCTTCTTTCACATCCTCTATTTGACAAATTAGTATCGACATCTTGCAAAGTCTGAAGATATCTTTTTAACTTTCTTCTTCTTTTTTATATACAAGTCAAGCCTTCTGGGGTTTTTTATTGGTAGTTTTCTATTATTCTATTTTAGTAGAGACTATGTATGTTATTTTAATTTTTAACATATACAGGTGTGTGTGTGTGCGTGTGTGTGTATATAGTGTTACAGCTCTTTTAAAATTTGTTTAGCAGGCTTTCCAATTTTTGCCAGAAAGCTCCCTAAAAAATAAAAAATAAAAAATAAAGAACATTATATATATATATATATGTACACACACACATACACATATATTTGAAGATCAAAAGAAATATGTAAATCATTCTTTTCAGCATATACTGTAAATATTTGGCCGACCATATCCCAATTGAAATTCTTACATGAATTCAATAGCTATTGACAATTATAAACCCAGGAAAATCATATTGTTCTATGTGGCTGGTTGTTAGAAAGGACCTAAGGAGAGCTTTAACTAAGAGGCCAGGGACATTACTATGCATTTGTCTATTTAACCTTGATTCAAGCAATAAGAGCATTGTGAACATTTCTATGGAAGCTCAACCACCCAACATAAAGCCTAGTAAGATAATAATAAAAATCCTCATCCACCTCCTCAGGCCTCTTAACACCTGCCACCCAGTGAAGATTCCTGTGGTACTCGACTCCCAACTCCCTCCTCACACATTTATTGTTACTTATGACGAGGTCCATGAATCACTCTAAAGACGCTGCCCACCCTTTAATATCCTGCACAACCGTAAATTGTGCACAGCTGAGCCATCAGCCGCTAAGGAAGAGGTTCAAAGAATAGCTATTCATGGTATAGCCACAAGATACAACGTGGAGACCAAAGGGCATCAAAAGAAAGAGTCAAAGAGCAGAATGTTGCAGCGAGGCAGAGGCTTTTGAGAGAAAAGGAAACTTTGAGATGGCAGTTTTACAAGGGATTGAGACAAGTGAGCCTGTTTACGTACACAGGATGGCTCCCTTTAATTAGTGGTCTCAGCAGGAAGAATTTGTGATGCTATGGACATCACAAAGGGCAGGTAATATTCTGATACATCTCTTATCTCTTCAGCACTCTGAAATCCTTGAAGTATCCAACTAGAGAAACAACTTTTTTTTTAAATAAAAGGAGAAAGAAAGAAAGAAAATCCTGTCAGTTTATCAGACTGACTTTCTAGCTCTCTGAGTTCACCCAGATGCAGTTTAAGTGTATGTAGAATGTATTTTACCACATCTAGTTTGCTTCTACTTTTTTTTTTTTTTTTTTTTTTTTTTCGAGATGGAGTCTCGCTCTGTCACCAGGCTGGAGTGCAGTGGCGCGATCTCAGCTCCCTGCAACCTCCGACCCTGGTTCAAGCAATTCTCCTGCCTCAGCCTCCCAAGTAGCTGGGATTACAGGCACATGCCACCATGCCTAGCTAATTTTCTTTCCTTTTTTTTTTTTTTGTAGTTTTTAGTAGAGACAGGGTTTCACCACGTTACCAGGATGGTCTTGATCTCCTGACCTCATGATCCACCTGCTTCAGCTTCCCAAAGTGCTGGTATTACAGGCATGAGCCACCACGCCCAGCTGCTTCTACTTTTAATTCCATGCAATATTGTATATCTGAGGAACACAAGGTAGATGTTTAATGATAATAGTATTGGAATTACACTCTTCCTTCAAAATATGAACATGCCAAGTCAAAGCCTGAGTATAAGTTAAGCAGATGCCTAAATTCGTGTGACTTTACATGCAGTCCACTAAATATATAACTAATAATTTTAGTCACAACAATAGAAATCTCTTTTTTTTTTACATTTTACAGTTTACAAAGCACTTTGAGCAGTGAGTTTCATTTATGAAACAATCTTTGAAAACACATGTTTCTTATAGAAATAACTTGGAAAAATTTAAAGATAATTAAAAGCACTTTAACATCCTCTACACACACACAAAAAAAAAAAACCCTACAATAAAATTTTGCTAAATTTCTTTTCAGGGATATCCTCTATAATTTATTTATACCCTACTTTGTTCCAGAAAGGATTTAAAGTGGCTTACAATGAAATACAGTTATAGCAAAATAAATTAAAAACTGTTGAGAATTTAAAAGAAAATAACAAGGATAGAAAAGGGGACTGAAATAAAACTAATTTTTTAAAAATCAAAAGGCAGATGATGACAATGTTCATACCTGCCACCAGCCTGTCAGTTTTAGCAACTAATGCAAAGCAGTAAGATTTCTCAGTTACACAATTTACTTTAGTGGCCATTGAGGAAGGGGGACAAACAAACAAATTTCTCAGCAAAACATAGCTTTTCCTTATGTTCCTTATATTTTTTTCAGATGGTCTTTATAAACATGCAATAAAAGACATGTACCAATCTTATGGTAGATTTGACCATGAGATTCAAAAAGCTGTTTCTTTCAGGGCTCTTCAATATAGGCTAAATCTATTCCACACATATACACACACAAACTATATTTATAGTCATGCACCACATAAGATGTTTTGGTCAATGACAGACTGTGTATATGATGATGGTCTCATAAGATTATAATATTTTTACTGCATCTTTTCTATGTTTAGATACACAAATACCATTGTGTTATACTTGCCTACAGTATTCATCATAGTCACATGCTGTACAAGATTGTAGCTTAGAACAACAGGCTACATCATATAGCCTAGGTGTGTAGTAGGCTACACCACCTAGGGTTGTGTAAGTACACTCCGTGATGTTCATACACGACAAATTCTCATAAAGATGCATTTTTCAGAATGTTTTCCATTCACTAAGCAATGCATGATGACTCTTACACATATATATTTGATTATTAAGTAAAGTATATAAGATATACATATATTACATATGTGTATACACACATACTTTGCTTACTTAATAATCCATTATATCGAGCATTTATACTCCAGTTTTTCACTATTTTAACACGGGGATAAATATCTTTACATATAACTATACCTATCTCTGTTTCTTTAGGAATGATTTCTAGAAGTGGAAATGGGAACTAAAAGGTATGAATATGTCAATGTCTCGTCCCATATTCTGCCAAAATACTAGCCAAGAAATGCTGAAACCAATGTATGCTTCCATCAGTAGACTATGAGAGTGTTCAAGCTGATAGTCCTCTTAATATTACCAGTTTTTAAAATTACTGCCAGAATAAGAAGCAAAAAAAAAAAAAAAAAAGAAGGAATAGATTGTGGTTCTCTTTGGCATATGTTAAAATATTTTCACAAATGTAAAGAATAAATTGTATTTACAATATATGGTGTGGTGTTTTTTTGGTTTGGTTGGTTTGTTTAATTTTTCTCACCCTCTAGACTATAAGCTTTGTGAAGACAAGTATCACACTTCACAGAGCCTAGAACAAGGCCTGGCACATAATTGCCAGTTAAAATTATTCACTGCATGAATAAATGATTATATTTTTATTTACATCAGCTTTTGTTTATTAACATTTTTGCTTGCCTTGAAATGACAAATATTTTTGTCCTTGACCAAACTCTAGCCAAGTTCCTCTGAGCCCTCTTCTCAATAGGCCTCTATAGGCCTTAACCTTGGGCCTATAGAAACTACAGACTCTCATCACAAATTATTTCATCCATCCTTCTGCCCCAACATTAAAGACTTAAGCAAACACTGATGTGGTTTTTAAGAGCTCAAGGCTGCATACCTAGATGACCCTGGCCCCCCTTTTAAGTGCCTGGCCCCTTTAAAGAACAAACAATTTACTGCTTTTTCTAGCCGATACTCAACTATAGCAATCTTTCTTAGAGCATTTACTCAAAATGCCTTGAAATTGTAATCTTTCCTCTGTCCCTTTGAGATGTATGTTAATCTCCTACTTCTCAAGAGTGCCTTTCTCAAAGACCTAAAACCCAATCCTTTAAAATGTAGGATAGGGCCTCTGCTTCGCAGGCTCTGTGGGAGAATAGAATCTTAACTTAGATAATTCCAGCTAACAGATGTAGCTGGTCTAGTCGGCCTTTATACTGACCGATCCTTTGTAATTTCTCACTTCTCTGACTCTACTGAGTCCCCTGCTCATTCTCCTTCTCCTCCCCATTCCCTCATTTTTCTGTCAAAACACCCAGTCACCTTCACACAAATCAAAGTTGAGTTCAGTTTACCATAGACCTTCTTCTCTAATGCAATTGTATATTACAGATTAAGATCTGTCCCTACTGCTTTAACTAGTGTCCGCCTGTCTTTTATTTTTGATAGAAACTCATCCTTGTCCTCTCTATCATTTAAGGTATTATTGGTGAACCAAATGTTCTAACAAAACTAGTTACATATTTGCAAAGAATTTAATGACAAGAATGCCAATCAACTGGTGTTTGTATATATGTGCTTAGATTTTTTTTTCTTACATACCCCGGAAGCATTAGGCTTATATGGTTATAATTTGAATAACATGTCAAATAACTGTTTGCAAGCATAAAATCCCATGGGCCATTAAAAGCTATAATATCTTTTAGCATGTGCCTAAAACTTTACTATCAGTCTCATAGTTTGTGCCAAAAAAAAATTATCTTTTCCAATTGAAAAAGTATCAAATCTTCTGACTACCTGTTTAATGGTTTTCCATTAATGGTCATTGTCTTGTACATCTGTCTCTGTATTTCAGAAGTCCACAGGTAAATAGTAATTATGGCTACCATTAAAGTGTACTGGCAGAGTATCAGGCTTGTATAAGATGCTCCAATTCACTTCCCCTCAAAACTTAACAATAGCACAATAAAATTGACACTTCTAAAGGTGAGAAAACTGAGGCTCAAAGAGGTTAAACAAATTGCCAAAGATCACAGAGCCTGTAAATAATGGAACCATGATTTGAACCATCAACTGTTTGACTTCAAAGTCTGTGTTCTTTCCACGATGCTTCACAA
Source organism: Nomascus leucogenys (assembly GCF_006542625.1). NCBI lineage: Eukaryota > Metazoa > Chordata > Mammalia > Primates > Hylobatidae > Nomascus > Nomascus leucogenys. Next base: position 99,518,751 of record NC_044402.1, read on the forward strand.
CCTAGACATAGTCACACATAGATTTTTGGCTCTTTCATATTTCTCATCCTTGATAACTAACATGCAGTCAAAACAAAGTGAATGAGGGGGGAAATTATACTCAGAATAAACATTGTAATTATAAAAGAAATAAAAAGGAAAAGAAGAAAACAGTCAAGCTGTGGCAAAGCAAACTCCAAAGCAACCAAGAGGCTTATAAACCTCTAGTTTTCTTTAAAGGAGCTATATTTCCTCCCTCTAAAAACTCTGGCTTTGGAACGAAGGTGACATACTGTGGGAAGACCAAGGAAATTAAACTTTTTTCATCTTATTGATTCCTATTTCTTTCATTCCATCTGTTTCCTTGGCATGGTGAAGGGGGTGACGATCGACGCAGAGTAAGCCGGCTCTGTCAGTCAGAAGATAGGAGCTGACAAACCAGACACGGGCTTGGGAAGGCCTTCCATGAGGGAAAGAATCTGTGCCAGATGACAGGACTCACAGAGAGTCTGACAAAATGTTGCAGACAATCAGGAAGCATCCGATCCAGATTTCATAGATAATAAGCAGGCTCTTTCCTGTGTGCATGCACATAGATTTGAGTATTTCTGATCAAGTGCCCCATTTTTACACAGAACAGGAAGTACAACACAGTAAAAGATGAAATGAAAGGGGACAAGAAGGAGGGTATAAAAAAGGAAAAACAAACAACTAAACTGGTAGCACAGAAAACTTGAGAATTTTGCGTCCATAGAGCATACAATATGATGACATGATTAAAAAAAAAAAGGCTTTAGAAGTTAATAATTCTAATATATCACCAGGGTGCAAATACATTGGAATTTCACAAAAACAATTTGCTATAGGTTAGAGCTTTCTTAAAAATCATACAGCACTCAGCTGCTCTTCTATCATACAAGGATATTTTGTGATTTCTATTAGGTCGTATCCAACATAAACTCTAAAATAGCCCTAAAAACTGCTGGTTGCATCAGAAAGAATCTGAAGTAGATCACTAGACGGTCTTGTGATTAAACTCTATTAAGAGATATAAATTCTGGGTGTCATTAAGAGCTTCATTCAGGAAAGGCTTCTACTCTGGCAGAGAAAAGACTAAAATGAAAAAGCAGTTCATCAAAGGAAGCTCATTTTGTTGGGAGCCAAAAGACCCATATATGGTGAGGCTGGAAAATGAATCAGTTTTACCATTTCATTGGCCCCACCACCAAGTTAAGCTACTATCATCAACAAAAGGCATAATGTTATCTCTTTGCTCGCTCTCTCCTGGACTGGAAAGCTCCCATCAAAACAGACAAGAAATGTCAAAAACTATAATCATCTGAAAGTACAGGGCTGATTTATAAGCCCCACATGTGAACAATTTCATTGTAAAATCCTTCTAAACACTATTATGTGCTGAATTGTGTCTCTCAAAAAAAAATACTAGAGTCCTAACTCCCAGTACTTCAGAATGTGACCTTATTTGGAGATAGGGCTTTTACAGAGGTAATAAAGTTAAAATGAGATCATTAGGGTGGGCCCTAATCCAATATGACTGGTGGTGTTCTTATAAAAGGGGAAATTTGGACACAGAGAGAGGTATACACATAGAGGAAATGCCGTGTGAAGAAACACAGGGAGAACATAGCCATCTGTGAGCCAAGGAGAGGGGCCTGGAACAGATCCTTCCCTCATGATCCTCAGAAGGAACCAACCCCGCCAACATCTTGATTTCAGACTTCTAGCCTCCCAAACTAGGAGGCAATACATTTCTATTGCTTAAGCCACCCAGTTTATCATACTTTGTTACAGCAGTGCTAGCAAATTAATACAGACTTGGTATCAGGAAGTGATGCATTGCTGTGACCACAAAATGTGAAAGTGGCTTTGGAATTGGTAATGAGTAGAAGCTGGAAGGCTTTGAGGTACATGACAGGAAAAGCCTATACTGCCTTAGAGGAGAACGTTGCTGGTAATATGAATGTTACAGGTGCTTCTTGGTGAGGCCTCAAATGGAAATGAGGAACACATTACTGGAAACTAGAGTAAAGGTGATCCTTGTCATAAAATGATAAAGAACTTGACCAAATTGTGTTCTGTTGATTAGAAGAGACAAGTTGTAAGCGACAAACTTGGATATTTCATTGAAGAGATTTCTAAGCAAAGTGTTGAAGGTGGAGCATGGTGTCTCCTTGCTGCTTGTCGTATAATACAAGAGGAGAGACATAAATTGAAGAAGCAAAAAGGAACTAGAAGTTGAAGATCTGGAAAATGCCCAGCCTACTCATATTAAAAAGGGTATATTCCGGAGAAAAGTCCAAGGGTATGGCCAAACCACCCTTTGCTAGAGACATTAGGCATGTGACTTGTAGACCCAATCAACCATCTCAGCATAAATAGTGCCAGCTTGGACTGAAGGGTACAGAGAAAAGACAAGATAAAGGGAGGCTGTGTGACTTCAGGGATTCTACAGGCAGGAAACAGTCCAACAGAGCTATTTGGCTACGCACATGTGTTAACCTCCAAGAAAAGGGAAGAATGACTCCAAAGGCAGTTCAGAGGCTGGTGGAGCTTCCATTGCCATCACTGGCCCAGAGGGTGGGGCCACCTTCTTCATTTAACATGGCAAAACTAGCCTCATTGTCATTCTTGGTACCCCCTCCTGACTTCCTTGCTTCTATGGTCTCACTTCCAGTAACCAAAGTTTAAAACCTGTCATCAGTGACCCCTTTCCTTTCATTCATATTCAGTTAGGTCCCTTCTCCTGTTGACTATTCTACTCTTCACAGATATTTATGTCATTGAAGATTGTACTTTTAGTAGTAAAAAGATTCTTTTTTTTTTTTTTTTTGAGATGGAGTCTTGCTCTGTCCCCCAGGCTGGAGTGCAGTGGCGTGATCTCGGCTCACTGCAAGCTCTGCCTCCCGGGTTCACACCATTCTCCTGCCTCAGCCTCCCGAGTAGCTGGGACTACAGGCGCCCGCCAACACGCCCAGCTAATTTTTTGTATTTTTAGTAGAGACAGGGTTTCACCATGTTAGCCAGGACGGTCTCGATCTCCTGACCTCGTGATCCGCCCGCCTCGGCCTCCCAAAGTGCTGGGATTACAGGCTTGAGCCACCACGCCCGGCCTAAAAAGCATTCTTAACTAGTTTTATGACATTGTGCTAAGAACTTTGTGCAGTTTATAGTTTTTAATCCTTATAACAGTGCCATGCGATAAGTATGCTATTAATAGTCATTTCACAGAGAGGAAAAGTGAAGCTCAAAGAGATACCAAATCACTGTATTTGCCCAAATCACATGGTGATGAAGTATCAGAGAAGGGACTTGAACCAGATCTTCCTCAGCCTTGAACCACACTCTTAACTGGCACACTGCCTCCTTTAAAAAATATTTCATCTCTCTTTCTTTCTTTCTTTCTTTCTTTCTTTCTTTCTTTCTTTCTTTCTTTTTCCATTCCCAATGTTACTGAACTAAGTTTTGTAATCTGTCACATTTTTATTACTACACAAAATCCTTTTGTGTATCTCTTCTCCTCCCAAACTGTATTTTTAAAATTTCATCAGAAAAAAAATCTAACTGTAAGTCATGCCTTAGCTCAAAATTTTTCTATGACTTCTCATTTCATGTAGCCAAAATACCTTAGTATGTCATTTCACAGTATCTTCACTCATCATGCCACCTGCTAAAATCTTGCCCATCCTAAATGCCTAGTCTCTTTATCTTTCAAATTTTTATCTGAACATAGAAAAATATTACTTAGAAAAACATTCTTTCTCCTTGGAAGTTGCTATGGCTTGAATGTTTGTTCTCTCCAAAACTCATGTTAAAATTTAATCCCCAATGTGGCAGTATTGATGGGGGTGTGTTACAAGAGGTGATTGGGTCATGAAGTCTCTGTCCTCATGAAGACTTCATTCATTCATGGATTAATAGATTAATGAGTTATCAGGGAGGGTAACTGGTGGCTTTATAAGAAGAAGAAGAAAGATCTGAGCTAGCACATTAGCACACTCAGCTCTCTCACCATGTGATGTCCTGCATCTCCTCAGGACTCTGTAGAAAGTCCCCACCAGCAAGAAGGCTCTCACCAGATGTGGCCCCTCAACCTTGGACTCTCAGCCTTTATAATTTTGTAAAAAAAAAATTGTTTCTTTATAAATTACCTAGTTTCTGGTATTCTAAGCAATAGAAAACAGACACACAAAAGTCTATGATGTGTAATATTCATTCATATCAATGTCAGAATTAATATGTCAGCCACTGAGACTGAAATCAGCATCTTCTCTCAAAATTCCCTCTCTCTCCCAGTGTTCTCTGTCCACCTGCCAGTCATTCACCCATTCTTGAAATCCCGATGCTTTGACTCCTGCTCCTTTTCACGTGATATCTGCTGCTAAGTCCTAATCTATCCCTTCTTCTTCATTGTCATTTTCTCCATCCTCATTTATGCTCCCTGGACTTGAAAGCATAACAGAGCATAAGAGAACTACCACTAGATTAAATTTCCTCCACAAAATAAGCAGAGATTGACAGGGCAGAGGGGCTGGGGGAAGAAGGAAGAGACACAGGAGAGAAATTGCCACAGCCTACATGAAAGACCTAGGCCTAAGAGGGAGTGAAGAAGGAGAGAATAAAATCTGCACCAAATGGGGTGGAGGGATGGGGAGGACAGGTGGTGATAGGAAGTGCTGACAGCTTGAAAATGAGGAAATCGAGGAGACGAGAAACCAGGGTAGGAAAAAGATGGTTGGTATTATGAATCTGATTCCTTTAATTTACCTTTGGAGGACCAGCAAAGTATGGCATTCTTTTTAAAATTACACTCTGGCCGTTATATACTGTGCTGCTTTGACAGAGCTGTTGTCTCTAAACCAAGGAGAATAGTCTTTTCTAGCCCTGCATTCTCTATAACTCAACTCTCAGTTTCTACTAAAACTACCTCTGCTTGGCATGAGAGGCTCTGAACCAACAGCCCCAACCCACTATTCCTCAGCCAGCCTCTCCCATCCATGACAGTGCAACCCCAATAGCTTCCTCCTCCACATGAGTCTTTACCTGTGCTCTCCTCCCTCAGAAACTTCCAGTCTCCATCCCTGCCTCTCAAAATCCTCTCCATCTGATAGAGTTTGGATGTTTTGTTTCCCCCAAATCTCATGATAAAATGTGATCCCCATTGTTGGAGGTGGGGCCCAGTGGCAGGTGTTAGGGTCATGGGGGTAGATCCCTCACAAATGGCTTGGTGCCATACCTGCAGTAGTGAATGATAATAAGTTCATGAGAAATCTGCTTGTTTTAAAGATTCGGTGACCTTCTCCCTCCCTCTCTCTTTCTCCCTCTCTTGCCATGTGACAAGCCTGCTCCCCCTTCTCCATCTACCATGGTTGGAAGCTCCCTGAGACCGTCACCTGAAGCAGATGCCAACACCATGCTTCTTGTGCAGCCTGCAGAACTGTGAGCCAAAAGAAACCTCTTTTTTTAATGAATGACCCAGTCTCAGGCATTTCTTTATAGCAACACAAAAGGACTAACACACTATCCCTCAGGGTCTAAGGAAAAGGCTACTTCCATGACTCCCTCATCTGGAATTGCTCTTGTTCCATCCTTTGTGCACAAACAAGGCTTTGTGTTTTGTCTTTTTAGCCCTGTTCCTTTTCTAATTCTGCTTGTCTTGAACTGGATTATTAGTCTACCTCAGTTCCTCAATAGAATATACACAGCCTTAAAGGTTAGGGCTATGACTTGTTTATCTTGATGCACATAACTGAATACCTTATACAAAGTAGATACCCCACACAAATTTACCAACTGAAGTGGCATTTCATCCCAACGGCTTTTTTATTTTTCTTCTATTAAGCGATGAGGTGAGTTGTCCACAAGGTTTTTGCGTAGGAAAGTTTCTCATGGAAAATTTTAGCCTCTTTGTTATAGATGAAGCATCAATTAAAAAGCACAAAGTGACACAGTCTGAACCTAGAATATATCCTGGGGCCAAGACCAAAGAAAGAGACAAATTTAAAGTTGTACAAACCAACAGTGGGAGGACCATCTATACTTAGTGACTAGTCTGTCAGAGTGAAAAACCTCAAGTGGGTTGTAAATATAGGGTTGATTCTTTGGGGGATTTTTCTTCTATTTGCTGATTCAGCTCCTACAATCAAGAGATTTTGTTGTTACTCAGTTTTACTTAAGGCAGACTAAATCAACTGATTTCATGTTTATTCCTGATTTTTGTTTTTCTTACCTTGACTAAACTCTATGTTTTACAAAGCTCTTTCAGTTTTAGTGATCAGAAATATGCGTTTATCTTTTTTTTTACAATAGCTGTCTATTTCTTTTCTTGTAGACTTCTACAGAAATTCAACTAATTTTCAACTAATTTGTTAGAAAATGTAATTTTTTTTGAATTTTCAGGAATCCACAGGACTCTTCTGAAATTCTGGTTGATGGTATGAATGTATTTTTCCCCAGCACTCAATAAGACCCCCTGTGAATACATGTCTGCATAACACATAGAGGGTACACTGTTGGTACAAAATGGTTGTTTTGGCATTTTGTATTCCCAAATATTCTAATGTAACCCTTTTTATGATTCTCATTCTCCATAAGAAGAAGGAAATATTGAAGGCATGTCTTTTGAGGACTGCTCATCTCATGAAATCCATTCTACTCAGCGTTTACTTAATTATGATTACTTTAAAAGGGGAAATTAGCAAAACAACAATGATTAAAATTTCCCAAGCACTGATTGGGCATTTTTGAAAGGCTTCCTTCTAGAGCTATGTGATATGGTCATTAGGCTTTCAGAAGAATAACTGGAAGATTAGATGAAGCAGACCAGCACTGCCCCCAACCCACACTAAAGTTGTAGACCTAAAAAAGAAAGAAAAGAAAAACTCAAAATAAAAGGAAAAGAAGAGTCCTTTTGGTTCCATCATATATTAACTACCAGGAACTTATGTTCTCTTTGAACAATTGCTGATTTTCTCACCCTATCTCCACCTCTCTAAATAACAATTTTCCAAACCTAAGACTCTGTTTTTTGACAATTCATACCCATTGCAGGCACCCATGTATGCATGGTCACACATTCATATACACACAAACACATAGTTTTTCTCATATTAGATTTGCAGAGAGGTCAGAGGCAAAGGAGGGGAAAAACTTAAAAAAAAAAAAAAAAAAAAAAAAAAACTCCAGTGAGTTTGATCTAAACAAAATGGTTATTCAAATGGGTCCCCTACTAATTTTACAAAGATGCGTGATAATATCCAACATATGGCTTTAACTACGTTTTTTAATATTAGAAATTGAATGCACATTTTAAGACACAAGTTTTGCTGATATGCTGTTGATAATATAGGAGAACTATTTTCCATTTGTTTCTAATTATCTTAAAGACAGCCTGGGGATCATTTACCCATGGTTTAAGAGCACTCAGTTAAGTCCACAGATGCAACAGGCAGGCATGTGTGTCAGCTACTGCAACGGGGCTGCGTGAGGGTGGCTTAGCCAAGACTATCCTCTTATGTCTGAAACCACTAGATACGGTTCCTAAGGTCAAGCAGTACTAAAAAATAAAATTCTTCCTTTGTCAGCATTCTTAGGGTGTGGGCTCTGGAGCCAGACTGCCTGGCATCACCATTTAAGTAACTGGGTGACCTTGGGCAAGTTAGTTAACCTCTCTTTGCCTCAATTTCCTCATCTGAAAAATGGGGTTGTACCTACAATATATGGTCAGCATGAGGATGAAAGCACTTAGTATGGTGCCCAAAAGAGAGAAAGCATGCAATAATTGATCTGGCTCCAGCTTAACTCCCTACTTTCTCTCTCTCTGCCTTCCCACTCCCAACTGCTTTCCCTGAATCTTGCCACCAAGGTTTCTTCAAACATGCTCTCCCTTGCCTCTCCTGGATTACTTTCTTCTTTCCTCCTGGCTAACCCACACTCCTCTGCTAGGTCTCGGTGCAGACTGTACTTCCTCCAGCCTGAGTTAGGTGGTCCTCACCTATGTACCCACATCTGCCTGGGATCCTTCTATTACTGGGTGTCTAACACAGCATTTTAATACTTAATGGTTTCCCCTACTGGACTCTGAGGAAAAGACTGATCTGTCTTGTTCATTGTTGCAATCCCACCTCATGAAAAACGTGCTTTGTGCTGGAACTAACTGTATTTTTTCTTTGCAAAGCAGAAAAAACAGTCTTCCTCCTTTAGTGTACCCATCTAAAATAGATAAAAATGCAGGGGAGGTATGTTTGCTTGAGAACATTTTTAATTTTAATCCTTCCTGGGATTTGGTGAGCCCTTTCAATCTGAAAATTCAAGTGTTTCCTTGGCTCAGGGATTTATTCACACACGTACATACACATGCATGCACACTTGCAAGCATACATATGTGCACACACTTGTATTTACTACTTCATTTCTATTCTTCCTTTTCTCCTTTAGTAACGGTCATTGTTTGCTTATCGGAACTCTCGAATTTGTCTTTCTTGTTTCTTATTGCATCTTTTCACTTGTGATTTTTCTTTCTTTTGCTTCATTTCTTTGATATGTGTTTGCAGCTGTTCCCCCATTTCATCTTATGGATTATTTATTTCATTTTTCAGTAGTTGGATTCTCCTTTTTCCCTTCTACTAGTAAACTATTTTAATTTGGGAATTGTTGTTTTATTGTTTTCATCATTTCCTAAAACGTTGCTAAAGCATTCTCAATTCTTTCTTGGTTTTTGTTTGTTTTTCAAAGTCTCTTTTACTTTTATTACATCTTCCCCATACATGGCAGATTGGTCTCTCTTCCTCAAGTAACTGGGATTTCTTTGCCTGCTCCTAGTGCCATGTAGCTGGAGCCTGGGCAGTGCTAGACTGGCCAGCTGTGAGAGATGAGACTGGCATTTCTTCTTTAGGAGGCTAGTCATGAAATGCCCACAGCCAGCCAGGACCTCTGCACTGAGAGCTAGAGCCTCAGCCGGCAACTGCAGGATCGGCTTTCTCCTCCCCAGGCTCTGGCAGTGGCACTGGAAACATTGGCCCCCTGTACCAGCAACTCTCCTCCCCCAAATTCCTGCCCTTCTTAAGGATCCCAGACCTCAGGAGATTGTTTCATACAACCCGAGTATATCCTGCAGGGTTTGCCCAGAGGTAGATGACAGCTATGGGCATGCGTCAAGGCTACCATTTTCCATTATTTAATTTTAAAATTTTCTGAGGGAATGAGGGTAGACAAGGCATAAAACAATTCCTTTCATATTAAAGAAATATTTCTTACATTTAGAAAAGTTGAAATCCTCAAAGTTAAAATAACCAATTAAGAATAATTTTTCAGAAAAAAACTATAAAATTAAAATTTCTCTGAAGTTTAATAAGATACCCTATAAGACACCCAAACTCATATGGGAAAAATTAGCCTCAAAGCTCAACGTACTCTTTGAAATATATCATGGCTGGCCTTGCAACACCGAATATGGAGGAAGCTTGGTGATTAAGAACATAGATTCCAGAATGCATTATGTATTCTTTCATTGCCTTAGTTTCCTCATCTGAAAAAGGCAGTTAATAATACTACCTACCACATAGCTTTGTGAAGATGAATCAATATTTGAAAACTGCTTAGAATAGTATCTGGCATATAATAAATGCTATAAAAATGTTTGTTAAATAAAATAAGTACAAAAGCTGTGAACACTATAGGGAATTTTTTGTATCCAGGATATCATTGCTTCTTTTTTTCATCTTTTTAAAATACCTTTGCCTTCAAAATGGGCTCACGGCTGCCTATTTGAAAATGATTCCCTAACAGATGCTATAATAAGGACGTGGCATAGACAGTTCTGGAACGCCAAGAATTTCCAGTGAGAGGAAAGAAGTGGGAATTTTTTACTTTAAAATGTTTACTCAAGGCATATGTTTTTATTATAATTCATTTTCAACTTTATGGTAGAATAACAAAGTATTTCTATCAATTAGATATTAAAAATAGCCTGAAGATTTTCATGTTTCAGAGAACAGTACACCCACAAGACACGACAGAGGCCTGTTTCCTGGTGTGCCCATTTTTAAGCACACCCCACACATTCACACAGTTGCTCCACTAGATTCTAACAGAGGTATATACACAAATGGACCATTTTGCTGTCTCTTTCCTAACTCTACAGTCAAAAGATGAAAAGAAGAGAAAATATGATCAGCATCTGAACAATGTCAGAAATGTCAAAAGTCCTATCAATTAAATAATTTTAGAATAAAAATTATGAAAGCTAACGATAATTGAGGCATCTTGATGCAAACTTTCCATGCATTATTTCATTTGAGTTTCTGTTAGATAGGGTTCAATATTTTATTTCTCTGATTACCACTTAGAATCTTCTTGGTCTCTTAAGTTAGCTGTATCTTTTTCATTCCTGAAGTCAAGGAAATAAAACTAAGCAAATTTAATTTAGTTTTAATAATTCTGATGAACCAAATGCCAATGACAGAGGTTTGGGATAAAAATGTGTTTTTGATCTGTGTCGAGGGGGATGTTAAGCAGCACAACATAAATGGTTGGCTATGGACCTCTGAATAAGCTTTAATCAGCTGTATAATTCACGCAAAACATTCAGCTTGATCCAGGCAACCAAAGACAATGTGGAATTTTATCCTATTTGATCTGCAGTGGAAGCATTGACTCATTATGTTTCTTGTCAACTTTCTATGTTGCTTAATGTCATGTAGAATCCTGTTCAAAGATAATCTTTTGGTAACATTTTTTAAGAGCAGCTGAAGCTCACGCATTCGAGAGAAAACAAATGTATGTGACATGCAGAGCCAGGGAGGAGGTCAAGTCAACTGCAAATTTGGATTTTCAAATCTACACCATTGCCCAGGTCCTGACCCTAACCTTCTGTCTCCCAATGGCAAAGAGAACCAGGGTGTTCTGCCTCCCACAACATGAGAAGCCACTCTTCTGTGTGAAATCCCCCATCAATTTTGCAGAGGTTTTCTGCCATTATCACACTCCAGGTAGGCAGTTGTCACGAAGCATTAGAGCCATGAGAGGCTGACAGCATAACTGCGGGCGAGCTCGGGGCTCAGCGCGGTCCAGCACCTGCCGCCTGCTCAGGCAGGAGTGTCCCCTGTCAAGACACAGCCTGGCAAGAGGCTTCAGGAATCACTTGTATCGGTGCCCTTCATTGACAGCACGCTGGAGGGCAGCCTGTCTAGCAAAAGCAGGACGGAAACCTTTGCCAGCCACCTGCCTGCCCCCATATGGTAGCCATTTAAAAACCCGTCACTTTTATAAAGAAACTCTCGAATTATTCATTCATCAAGCACAGTTTTCACTGGCCCGACTGCCTCAATGCGTGATCACCTGGCTTTGTGATTTGCAGAGGCTTGTTTTCATAGGACTTCATTTGGGTACCACTAAGGAAGAAATTGCCTAAATATAGCCGGGTGAGCAAATCAAGTCCATTCCACCTTATGGACTCTCACTGCTCCAAGGAGGGCATTCCTGGGGAGAAAGAGTGTTTTCACACACAAGTGGATTCCATCAACATGCCAGGAGCCTCTCTCTCTCTGACAATGGAGGGAGTGTCTGAGGGAATGTTGCAATGTGATAACTTGTTTCCTCACTTTCCAGATCCAGAGGCAATAGGGAGGAGTTAATAGGGAAGGAGGCAGAGGGAATTCTTTCAAAAACCATAACCAAAAAATGAAAGACACCTGAGTATTTACTGGAGCTGTAAACAGATTCTAGAAAATTTAACAATGGAAATACACTTTAAATGGCCTAGAAATCCATTACTACTTGCATATATGTCAAAATTTTACTAATAATTTTTTCTTTTAAATTACATTCATGAGAGAATATAAGTTTATGGCAAGGTTTCAGTGGATATGTTGAAATTTTCTTCCTGATTTGTTTCCGTGTTTTCTGGCTATCTCCCTCCACTATCATGTAAACTCCATGAGGTTAATGGTCTTGTCACTGTCACTGTGCTCAGTAAATATTTAGTGGCCAAACTGGACAAATAAATGCAAAAAAGGATGAATGAATGACACCTGGAATAAAGCACCAGATGTCTTATGATATGGCTTCTAAACTTTGTACAGAGGTTGTGATAGAAAGGATAGAGAGAAATTGAATTACAAGAATAATAAAGATTTTTAAATATTTTAAATTATTTTTGGTACATTTTGGTTAAAGATTTAGAATTTTAAAAAACAAGTCGCAATGATAAAGAGTGAATGAATGATCCAGGCACCTGAGAGTTGAGTGCAATTCCTGTTGTTGGAGCTTAAGATTCATGGTACACGCCCCACCTGCCAAAGGAGTGATTTTCAGAAGGCAGGCTGGTGAGAATTTACATGCTTCCTTCTAAAATCAGCTACCAATCACTGGATTTATTTTTCTTCTTTCTTTCTGCCAATCTCATCATCCATTCTTTCTTCTCCAGCTGAAACCTGTGCTCAGATGCTCTTCACCCTGAGGCTCTCCCATGAGATTGAGCTCCTTCTACCTAACTACCTCTGAGGCCTTTAGCTCTACTTGAGTGTCCCACAGACTCTCAAATGCAACAGTCCCAAACCTAGCTTCTGACCATCCTCCCACACTGGCTCCTCCCACTGTCAAGACACAGCCTGGCAAGAGGCTTCAGGAATCACTTGTATCAGGGCCCCTTCATTGACAGCACGCTGGAGGGCAGCCTGTGTCCTTCATCTCAGTGAAGGGCACTATGTGTTTGTCGTCATTCAATTCAGTAATCTGGAGACATCCCAGCACTCCTCTCAAATTTCACCTACCACACCACATCCAATCAATAATCAAGCCCAGTGGATTCTAAGTCTTTAACATCTCTCACTTCTATACTCTCCTCCCCTTCGCTACAACCACTAATTTAATTCAGGCTTTCATTATTCTCACAAGGATTATTGCACTAGTCTCTCAGTGGTTGCCCTGACTCCAGTTTTGCCTGGGTGATCTTTACGAAATGAGATAGTGCACAATTACCCCACCTCTCCACCAGCTTGGCTTATACCTCTTCGTGGCTCCTTATTGTCTCAAATAGGTTAACACTACACCCCTGCTTAAACATCTTCAGCAGCTCCCATCTTCTGCCTGGCTCCTGAAAATATTTTTCATATCTCCCGATGCAGTGTATGGAACACTCCACAACTTCCTGCTGAATGCAATTATGTTAGCAACTTGTAGATTGGCCCAATTAAATGTTTACCATTTAAGTGAGAATAGATAGATGTAAAACAACAATAAACATTAGCCTGTCAGAGTCTGTCAATATGGTGACATGTTTGGGGACGACGTTAAAGCTGAAAGCATTACTCTTTTGCCTCTCCTATAAATTTAAGCAAAAAGTAGCTGGAAAACTATACGCTTTGAATGACATAGACCATGGTTCAACTCCTGGCTCTACCACCCGTATATGATCATGTACAAATGGCTTGCTCTCTGCAAGTCTTGATTCCTCATCTGTAAGTGGATATCATAATACCTACATCCCAATAGTTATGAGGACTAAGTGAGGTATTCTCATTTCAAAAGTAACCTAACTCACCTTCTCTAGTAACACAATATGCCCATCCATTCTGATCACCTACCTCAAATTTAAAAGGCATTATGGTTTTTATTTAAAATTATTGTTTTAGTAAAACAAGTATACAAAAATGACAACAAAAAGTATGCTGAGCCCATGAGTAGAGGTAGGATTTTGAGACTTTAAAGGATAGGCTGTTTTTTTGTTTGTGTTTCCTTCTCTTGCGCAGATGTTGGGTTATAAGATTGGCTGAAATGGATGCTATAAAGAGATCACGTGATAAAAGGAATGAACTCTCAGCAAAGGAAAACCCTGTTTTTAATTCTTTGAAATCCTTAAGGTCAGCTTCAAACAGGCAGTTGGGATAACCTAGCCAAATTGGCAATGACTAGGAAGTGACCCAAGCCAAGTAGCAAATTACTTGCTAATAGTCTCAAGTCACCTTTACTGCAGCCCTCAGCAGAGTTCCAGGTTTATCTGCCTGCCATGGACAGCACGGTGGAGAGTCTGTCCTCAAAGGGACCACCACCTACAAAGGCTGGCCCTAGTTTAGGGCTTGGATGGAAGGTATTTAGATAAACTAATTGCACAGGGATGTGGTTTGCTCTGGAGAAGTCAAGACTGTGTTTAAATGTCTGAAATTCCTGGTGTCGCTAATAATTGTAACCTCTGCTTCAATAAAACACACAAATAATGTTACTGAAACATTTCCAATCACAAGGTATTATTTTTGGTCTAAAACAGATGCAGCCCTTGGTACTTAAAAGGAGGATGTCTGGATAAATTTACCTCTGATCGAAGGGAAACAAAACTCCTAGAACTTTGGCCAAGGCCCCATTTCTGAGAAGCATCAATTGGAGCAATGGCAGCCTAGCAGCATGACTGTGGTGCCATTCCCAGCACCAGTAAGGGCCACTTTGGGAGACCCATATAAGGTGCTGGAATGGATAAGCCAGGAGCTCTAAGGGAAATAAAGTAGCACTTTTGAATACTTAGTAGTTGTCAGGCTGAGCATTAATATGGATTATTTTATTTAAGCATCATAGCAGCTCCATTTTAGAGAGGAGGAAACTAAAGCCTAGAAAGATTAAATAATAAACTCAAAGACACTCAGCCACTAAGTGTGGAATTGGGATTTAAATTCAGGTCTGTCTATACATAAAGCACATGCCTTTTGCATTACATCATACAGTGTCTCTAAGAAATTATAAAGCGCTAACCCCAAACAAAGGGGTATCTGGAGTCAAACTGCCAGGACTCAAATTTCTGCTCCATCATTTGCTATTTTTGTGACCAAAGATGAGGCATTTAACCTCTCTGGCTTTGAATTTCCTTATAATAAAATGGGAAAGAATTATAATAACTATCTGATAGTCCTGTTGGGTTAACTTTTGTGCATGGTGTAAGATAAAAGTCCAATTTTATATTTCTGCATGTGGATATCCAGTTTTCCCAATAACATTTATTGAATAGACTATCTTTTCTCCATTGTGTATTCTTGCCACCCTTGTTGAAGAGCAGTTGATCATATATGCATGGGTTTATTCCTGGGCTCTCTATTCTGTTTCATTGGTCTGCATGTCTGTGTTTATGCCGATACCGTACTGTACTGATTACTGTAGCTTTGTAATATATTTTAAAATCAGGAAATATGATACTTCCAGCTTTGTTCTTCGTGTTCAAAATAACTTTGGTTATTCAGAGTCTTTTGTACTTCCATATGAATGTTAACATTGTCTTTTCTATTTCTGTAAAAAATGCCATTGGGATTTTGATAGAGATTTCACTGAATCTATAGGCAGATTTGATAGTATGGGCATTTTAACAATATTAATTATTTCTATATATGAACACCAGACATTTTTCCATTTTTTTGTGTTTACTTTATTTCTTTCATCAGTGTTTTCTAGTTTTCATTGCATGAGTCTTTCATATTTGTCACTAAGTTTATTTCAAAATATTTTATTCTTTTTGATGGTATTGTAAGTGGAATTGTTTTCTTAATTTTTTTAGGTAGTTCATTTTGAGTGTATAGAACATGACTGATTTTTGCACATTGATTTTATGTCTTGCAACTTCATTGAATTCTTTAATTAGTTTTACCAGTTTTTTTGTGGAGTCTTCCAGGTTTCCTACATATAAGTTTATGTCATCTGTAAACACAGACAATTTAACTTCTTTCTTTCTTATTAGGATGACTTTTATTACTTTTTATTGCCTAATTTCTCTGGCTAGGGCTTCCAGGACTATGTTGGATAGGAGTAGTGAGAGTGGGCATCCTTGCTTTGTTCCACATCTTAGAGGAAAAGCTCTCAAGTTTTCATCATTGAGGATAATATTAGCAGTGGGTTTTTATATGTGGCCTTTATTGTGTTGCAGTAAGTTCCTTCTACACTTAGTTTATTCAGAGGTTTTATCATGAAGGGATGTTAAATTTTGTAAGTACTTTTTTCTGCATCTATTGAAACGATTATGTTATTTTTGTCCATTTATTCTGTTACTGTGTTGTATCACATTGATTGATTGGCATATGTTGGACCATCCTTGCATCCTAGGGATAAAGCCCACTTGGTCATGACATATGATCTTTTCAATGTGCAGTTGATTTTAGTTTTCAAATACTTTGTTGAGGATTTTTTTCATCCATACTTATCAGTGATATTGGCCTGTAGTTTTCTTTTCTTGTAGTAATGGTATCTTTGCCTGGTTTGGGTATAAGGGTGATACAGTACTGGTACTGGCCTCATAAAAAGAAATGTTCCCTCTTCTTCTATTTTTGGGAAGAGTTTAAGAAGGATTAGTATTGATTTATCTTTAAATGCTTGGTAGGATTTACCTGTGAAGCCATCTAGTTCTGGGGTTTTCTTTGTTAGAAGGTTTTTGATTACTGATTCAATCTCATTTGTTATTAGTCTGTTTAGGCTTTCTATCCCTTCTTGATTCAGTCTTGATTGGTGGTATACTTTTAAGACTTTATCCATTTCTTCCAAGCTGTACAGTTTGTTGGTATATAATTGTCCATAATAGTTACTTATGATCTTTTTATTTTTGTGACATCAGTTGTATTATCTCCTCTTTCATTTCTGATTTTCTTTATTTAAGACTTCTCTCTTATTTTCTTAGTCTAGTTAAGGCTAGGACAAGTTATTTCTCATGTCTAGTTAAGGCTTGTCAATTTTATTTATCTTTTCAATTTTTGTCTATGACACCTGGCAATTAAAGTAAAACTAGACAAGCAGAATTACATCAAACTAAAATGTTTCTGCACCACAAAGGAAACAGTCAACAGAATGAAAAACAACCCACAGAATGGGAAAAAGTATCTCTAACCCTTAAGGGGTTAATATCCAAAATATATAAGAAACTCTCACAACTCAATTCCAAAAAAAAAAAAAAGCAACACAATTTAAAAATGGGCCAAGGAATTGAGTGCCATTTCTTCAAAGAAGACATACAAATGGCCAACAGTTATGTAAACAGGTGCTCAGTATCACTAATCATCAGGGAAATGTAAACCAAAATCACAGTGAGACATCATCTCATTCCTGTTAGGATGGCTATTATCAAACAGAAAAACAAAAGATAACAAATGTTGGTGAGGATGTGAACAAAAGGAACCCTTGTAAACTGTTGGTAGGAATGTGGTTTGGTGCAGTCACTGTGGAAAACATTATGGAAGTTCCTCAAAAAATTAAAAATAGAACTACCATATGTTCCAGCAATCCCACGTCTAGGTATATATCCAAAGGAATTGAAATCAGGATCTCAAAGAGATATCTGCACTCCCACATTCATTATAGCATTGTTGAGCATTAGGCAAGCAAAATCCTACCATTTGCAACAACATAGAAGAATCCAAAGGACATTATGCTAAGCGAAATAAGTCAGACACAGAAGGACAAATATTACATGATACCACTTATATGATGAATCTAAAATAGTCAAACTCATAGAAGCAGACAGTGGAATGGTGGTTGTCAGGAGCTGAAGGGAGGGAGAAATGGAATGATATTAGTCAGAGGGTACAAAGATTCAGTTATGTAAGATGCGTAAGTCCTAGAGATTTACTATACAGCATAGTATTATAGTTAACAATACTGTACTGTGTACCTAAAAATTTGCGAAGAGGGTAGATCTTATGTTAAATGTTTTTATCACAAAATAATAAATAAAGAGGGCAGAATAAAACTTTTGATAGTGATAGACATACACTGTAGTGATTTCACAGGTGTAAACTTATCTCAAAACTTATCAAGTCATATACATTAAATATGTACAGCTTTCTGTATGTCAAACATATGCAATGACGTTGCTTAACTAAAAATAGTGCTGTTGGGCAAATTAAAAGAAGCAATACAGATAAAAGGCTTAGTGTTGTACCTTTAGCCTTGCACCCAATCCAGATGTTCAGACATCAAGACTCAGGCAAGCAAACTGGCTTCTCTCTTCAGCCCAGGCAGCTATGGAGGAACCCTGGGTTAGCCCAGAGACACTCTCTGGAGCCCAACAGAGGACCCATCCCCCTCTAAATACCCAGCAGACGACCATGGCTAATGGCCAAAGGCTTCATCCAGCACAGAGCAAGTTGTCTTCCAAATTTCACATTGAGTTGCCCGCCTATGCATATCCTGAACTACAAACTCAGGGGCTACAAACTCTTAGCCCAGTCATGGTAATTCACATTTCTTTAGTATCCCACATTGTGCTAGAGTACACCAATAAAGATTTGCTGGGCACATGTGGAAAATATTACTTGCTATGTGCATTCAGGCAAAGGTGGTTAGTATCCAAACAAATCAGATTGATGCTTTATCTAACAACCATTAAAGCTAGGCCTGAATTCAACATTTTCTGGCTGCTGACAAGGCTTAATATTTTAAAAATCACCCCAACTGGAAAGAACTAAGTCTTTAGGTATGGTAGTGCTTTCTCCTTAGCCAAAAATATATGTACACCAGTGGTACAGCAGTTAATATCTTGCATGGGATAAATTAAACAAAGATAAAGTACACACCAATTCTATGGAATTATGAAAACTTAGGCAGTGGGGTAACAGAAATTCTTCCTTTTTGTAGTTAATCATTAACATTTCTCCAGGAAACAAACAACTGAGACTATTGTCTTATTTCCAAAGGTTCCCTGGGGGTGAGCAAAAAAGCTAATTTCATTAGATGTAATACATAACCAAGGGTGGTCATACAATCATTGCCTGCATATGTGCCTGACCATAAAAAAATACCTCAAGGAATAGGAAGTTTCAAAATAAATGCAAAAATAAGATACATGAGAACATTTTCACATAGTGTTTAAGTACGTAAATGCTTCAATGAGATGCACAAATAATGTATTCGTTGTTTAAATATACCCAATTGGCCATTATTCAATGCGTGTAAGGTGTCAGGAAAGCAAAAACTGACTTCCTCTTCAATTCTCTTTCTAGATGCTTATAATAGAAGTAAAGAAATTGTGCAAACAATACATCAAACCAAGTAACCAAGTACAGCATCAAGGAGGGAAAAGTCAGAATATTCAGTTTTTCAGTAACCAAGAATTTAAAAAGAGATCTTTTATTTTTATACCCAAATAGTCAATAAAGTTATAAGTTACAAGGTTTTCATCACTAAAGTTAATTAAATTCTATTAAATATACCAACTGTCAGTGTGGGGCTCCATTATATAAACAAAAACGCACTTAGCACAGTACTTGCCACTTGTAACAACTTGTGACAATAATTAACTATTATTCCTTTTCTGAAATTGATCCTAACAATGGAGTATGTCACATATTTTTCTGTCCTTTCCGGAAGTAATCAGATTAAAATGAATTCATTAGTGTGAGCCCTAATCGAATATGACTGGGGTCCACACACAGAGGAACGACAACATGTAGAGATACAAGGAGAACCCATGTGAAGACAGCAGGTGGAAGGGATGCACCTACAAGCCAAGGAAGGCCAGAGACTGCCGGCAAACTACCAGAAGCTAGAAAAGGAAAGTGAGAATTCTCCTATTGGTTTCAGAGGAAGTGTGGCCCTGCTGAGGCCTTGATTTCAGACTTTTAACCTCCATAGTTGAGTAGATTCTCAACCAATGGCAGGATTTCCTGTTGTTTTTTGTTGGGTTGTTGATTCCTGTTTAAAGAATCTGCCATAAAGTTGTACTGACAATTGATGTAGTATTTCTGCATGGCAAAGTTTAATAGACCCAGCTTTGGCTTGAGGTCTTAAATCGCCAGAATACTCAACTAAGATGCTAGGTCCAATCCTGGGCATCTCTCTCTCTCTCTCCATATATATATATATATATATATATATATATCTGTGTGTGTGTGTATATATATGTGTGTGTGTGTATATGTGTGTATATATATGTGTGTATATATATTTATATATATTTTATATATATTTATATAAAAAATATATATATAGAGAGAGAGAGAGACTCTTGCTTTGTCTCCCAGGCTAGAGTGCAGTGGCACAATCAGCTCACTGCAACCTCCACCTGCAAGGTTCAAGCAATTTTCATGCCTCAGCCTCCCGAGTAGCTAGGATTACAGGCATGTGCCACCACACCAAGATAATTGTTGTATTTTTAGTAGAGACGGGGTTTTGTCATGTTGGACAGGCTGGTCTCGAACTCCTGGCCTCAAGTGATCCACCTGCCTCAGCTTCCCAAAATGTTAGGATAAAAGGCATGAGCCGTCATGCCTGGCCTGTATTTTTGTACAATTCAAAATAAAGTTCCAAAAGGAAGGCAAGGAAAGGAGACAATAATCTGTTGTTATATGTTGATTTTAGTTACAGGGTTATACATTATCATGAAAGAGGTCTTTGATCTTTCCATGATTATGAAACAATATAATTTTCTAAGGTGACAATGGTTCTTATTTTTTAAAAATGGCACATACAAAATGTACTCATAGTATTCAAAGTCACACATCTACATTACAGCCTGTGTCAAATTAATTAATATGGTTTTTTTCCCTTGAAGTTCTGGCTGGAAAGAGTCCCTGAATGTGATAATAATAATGATGCTGATAGCAATGATAATAACGAATATATAAAATATGCCTCCTACTATAGCAAATCTTTTATAGGTTTCTTTTCATTTAGGCCCCATAATGGTCTTTTGAAATAGGTACTATTATTTTTGCAGATGATGAAACAAAATCAGAAGATACAAGTAACTTGCTGATATAGTTTGGATGTGTGTCCCCACCCAAATTTCACGTTGAAATGAGATCCCCAGTATCGAAGGCCAGGCCTTGTAATAGGTGACTGGATCATAAGGGTGGATTTCTCTTGAATGGTTTAGTACCATCCCATTGGTGCTGTTTTTGCATTAGTAAGTTCTTGGGAGATCTGGTAGTTTATAAGTGAGTGGCACCTCTGCCTTCTCTCTCTTGTTCCTGCACTAGCCATGTGATGTGCCTGTTCCCCCTTCACCTTCTGCCATGAGTGTAAGTTTCCTGAGGCCTCTCCAGAAGCCCAGCAGATGCCAGCATCGAGATTGCTGAACAGCCTGCAGGAACATAAGCCAATTAAACCTGTTTTCTTTATAAATTGCCCAGTCTCAATTATTTCTTTATAGCCATGAGAGAATGGACTGACACACTTGCCCTAGATAAGAGGATGAGTAAATGGCAGGAGTGGAGCTTGAGCCCCAGTTTGTGACTCCAGAGCCCCATATTCAAGCAGTGCACATGTCCCCCTTTGCTCAACGTTTCCACCTCTGATGTAATTTAGTTAAGGCTGAATGCTGTAACAAAGATACTTGGATGCTCCTGTTTAGATTAATTGCTCACTCTCAACCAGTCAACCTTAAGCTCCTTGTGATCATTTAGCCCACACACATAGAAATATCAAAAGAAAATTCAACCGTCTTCTGGTGGCATTTTATATTCTTTCCATTGATTTGAAGTACTTCATTTTAAAACTTAGTGAGCCAGTCGGGTTATTTTTAACATCATTTGATAATTTATATATACTTAAAAGCACCGTGAGAGTTGAACTTGACTTCAGGCCAGCTCTCACTATTAATCAAACTACCATTTTCCCATGTGATAAAGGGCCCAGAATGAAATTTACAACAAATGCACAGTTTCACAGTGAACATCTTACATTTACAGGTATTCTGGCGATTTAAGACATCAGGCCAAATCCGGGTCTATTAAACTTTGCCATGCACAAACATTACATCAATTGTCAGTACAACTTTATGGCAGATTCTTTAAACAGGAATCAACAACCCAACAAAAAACAACAGGAAATCCTGCCATTGGTTGAGAACCTACTCAACTAAGATGCTAGGTCCAATCCCGGGCATTCTGGGTACAAAACTGATCATAAACTCATCATTTTATGGATGGAGAATCTGATGGTTTGATGACGTCAGAACTTGCTGGTGGCTTCACAGTCAGTACAGTAAAGGGAAGGGCCAGATTTCAACAGAGGACAGTCCAACTCTTAACTGTTTCACCACCCTGATTCTCTAGCCACATTGTCAGGGCGTTGACCAGGAAGACAGACAAAAGATTAGTCTAGGGACTCAGGCACCGTGTGGAGTTTTGCCTTGGGCAAGTCATTTACATTACGTTCTCTGCCTGAAGATATTTTTATTTGAAGACAAAATGCAGAGACACTTATTTTCAAGCATGCTTGTAATTTGGACTAAATAATCCTGCTTCTGGAGAATCTGTGGATTTTAAATCCAGATAATTCAGAAAGACCAGAAAAATCACTCAATTCTTCTCATTTGCCGTCTTCTCCAAGCACAAAATAGAAATATGACTTTGAGGGAACCAATGGTGCCAATCTCTTAGAAAGGAGTATGAAAAATAATACTTTTATTGGTCAAAAGGACTCCAATGTGGTCCTTAGTGCTGTAATCACACAGTAAATGCTCACTACTTATTTAGTGGGTACCACTGACCTCAGTCAGACTTGATTATTCTCCTACAACCCTACCACCCTGGAAAAGGCCCCAAAAATGTCTCTGTGCCTCAGTTTACCCATTGGCAATATTATGACAACAATATATTCTTGTCATCAATATCAAGTACTACACAAATTTGAGGCTTTATACTATGACCACATCCTTTTCCTTTTATTATCAATAATAACATACTCTCTGGTAGTCTACCACAAAATACTAGGAAAGTTACTATTTACTTAAATACTTCTCTCATTCACTTCTATTCATACCTCTATTAGAAGAACTCAGCAATTTTTTTGCTATTTGTTTTTCTGGACATTCACCATGAACTTGTCAGCAGCCAACACAGAACACTCACGTGATGTACTTCTGCTCTCCACTTCACTTGTTTACCTGGTGACAAATCACACCTGCAATGGATTCATGGTATTTCCCAACAATAGCATTTTTAGCTTGCAGAATGATATTACAGGGTTGAATTTTAAGTCCCCATCTCCACAAGCCTCACAATTTCTTCCATTTAGTGTGACCAACATATGTTCTTACCAAGAAGAACAACCAATTGGCCCACATTCTGCTTTACATTTATTAAGTGTATTTGTCTGTTTTTAATCTGTAGTGTCAAATCTCTCCTGATCCATCTTTACTCCTTACCCCCTCAGATGGAAAGGTATGAAAAACCACATCAATTACTTCCACTCACTCATCTTTCTCTGACACAGAAAAATTATTTTGGATTTGGCAAATGGCTGCTTAGTGTGAGGCTGGTCATTAGCTAAGTTATTTAGAGCACTAGTTCTTAAACTAGGCTGCCGATTGGCATCCCTTGAGGAGATTTAAAAATTCTGATGCCCAAATCCCACCTTTAGAAATTCTGATATAATTGGTCTGGAGTGTGGCCTGGACATTGGGATTTTTTAAACCCCCCCATGGGATTCTAAAGTACAGTCAAATTTGAAAGCCACTGATTTAGAATTTGGGAAAGCTAGGTTTGAGTAGATTTAGCAAGTCAGGAGATAAAACTATAATAGTAGGGATAAAGATACCTTGACTTCTCTTTGGTAGAGCCCGTGTTTGTCCTTGGAAATTCCTGATATACTCCAGTTCATACTGCTACAAGGCTCAGGGTTTTATACTCCCTCTAGGATTTCCCTAACACCCTCCTTTTTTTGGTGGTGGTGGGGTGGGCAGTTTTATTCCTTGGGTTTCTTTGACTTTTATTTAGAGTGGAAATGTTTTTTAAATATTGAAATCCATTCTCATCTTTCGGTTTTGCAATGCCATGACTTTTAATAAGGAAGATCAACTTTCAAACAAAGTTGAAACAAACAAACCCTTCTTTTTGAAGTTGCTTAGTAAAAATTCTAAATACCAGTCCCAGCAATGAAAACAGGGTATAACCTGAATGAATGGGGATCATTTCTCCCTGAGTAGTTGACTAAGTTGCTGAGCATCAAAATGACAAGCCAAGGAAACACCGGGTGAAGAAAGAATCCTGGTTAGTAACAGTTCACATCAGTGCGGCCGAAAAGGCAGTGTGGTCCTGAATATTTGGCCTTAAACTGGAATTTCCTTGTTTTGGCGAGTTTAAGTCCTTAGCATTAATGTCATGCAGTTATTTTTGTATGGTTTATTTTCTTTTCCTTTTTGTCATTCAATATTCAAAACAACGTGAAATGTACATTCTTCTTCACATGGAGAATGAATTCAGCAACAACTCAAGCACATAATTCTTCTCTGCATGGAAGAAGATGCCGGACATCTGCTCACCCCAGACCTACAGAACAACACGGTACATTCACATGGAGTTACTAAGGGAGGGGGTCTCCTGTGAGGTTTCTCAAACAAAGACTTCAGGAGAGATACAGGCACACAAGCTTTATTAGAGGTAAAGAAACTGGTAAATACATATTTTAAAAATCTGTTTATTATTTGTCTGCCTGTCCCCTTGAAGATGAAGCCTCCATGAAACCAGTGTGTTGTAATCTAACTGTAGCTTCTGAGCCAAAACAATGCATGGTATATAGAAGACAACCAATAAATATTTGTTAAATGAATAAAGGATTCCCATTTCATATATCTAATCATAAAGATGAAGAAAAGTACAATATATCTCTTTCGCACTCAGCAGCAAAGAAATGGGAGTAAAAATGAGTGTTTTTCTCCTAACCCCATACACAACTCTTCACATGTGGACAGGGACACATTTGTTCTTCCCTTTTTTTTTTTTTTTCTAGAGACAAGGTCTTAGCTCTGTCACCCAGGCTGGAGTGCAGTGGCACAATCATAGCTCACTGCAGCCTTGACCTCCCAGGCTCAAGCAATCCTCCAGTCTCAGCCCGCTGAGTAACTGGGAATACGGGTACACACCACCACGGCCAGCTAATTAAAAAAAAAAAAAAATTTTGTAGAGTGGAGGTCTATGGTATGTTGCCCAGGCTGGTCTCAAGCTTCTGGCCTCAGCCTCCCATTGTGCTAGGATTAACAAGTGTGAGCCACTGTGCTGGGCCAAACACATTTGATTCTTTGAATATCTCTCCTAGTATCTTCCCCACCCCAGGCAAGCTCAACTTCTTTAATGTAACATCCAGAATCTCTTAGGGCAGACAGAGTTCCATAAATTGCCCCAGTTTGTTCCCCTAACACTCCTAAGCCCAGCCTGACTCCAGCTCTGGCCCTCCCATCAGCAGTCCAGGAGAGGGGTTCTCAAATATTAGCAAATATTAGAATCACTTGGAGGGCTTGTTAAACCAGATTGCAAGACCCTCCATTCACATCACATTAAAATACAGCTGGTTAGTAAAAGATCTTCTGCCTAGTTTCTTTACACCATGAGTGTGCACCTAAATTAAGAAAACTACTTTCCTTTTTTTTTTTTAGCTTTTATTTTAAGTTCAGGGGTAAATGTGAAGGATGTGCAGATTTGTTATATAGGTAAATGTGTGTCATGGAAGTTTGTTGTACAGATTATTTCATCACCCAGGTATTAAGCCTAGTATCCACTAATTATTTTTCCTGATCCTCTCTCTCCTCCCACCCTTTATCCTCCCATAGGCCCCAGTGTGTGTTGGTACCTTCTTTGTGTCCATGTGTTCTCATAATTTAGCTCCCACTTATAAATGAGAACATATGGTGTTTGGTTTTCTGTTCCTGTGTTAGTTTGCTAAGGATAATGGCCTCCAATTCCATCCAAGTCCCTGCAAAGGACATGATCTCATTCTTTTTTATGGCTAAATAGTATTCCATGGTATATATGCATCATATTTTCTTTATCCAGTCTATCATTGATGGGCATTTAGGTTGATTCCATGTCTTTGCTATTATAAATAGTGCTGCAATGAACATACACATGTGTGTGTTTTATAATAGAACAATTTATATTCCTTTGGGTATAAACCCAGTAATAGGATTTATGAGTCAAATGGTATTTCTGACTAGGTCTTTGAGGAATCACCACATTGTCTTCCACAATGAGTGAACTAATTCACACTCCCACCAATAGAGTGTAAGCATTCCTTTTTCTCCACAACCTCTCTAGCATCTATTATTTTTTGACTTTTTAATAATAGTCATTCTGACTGGTGTGAGATGGTATCTTCTCATGATTTCAATTTGCATTTCTCTAATGATCAGTGATGTTGAGTTTTTCTTCATATGGTTGTTGGCCACATGTATGTCTTCTTTTGAGAAATGTCTGTTCATGTCCTTTGCCCATTTAATGTCCTTTATTCATTCCCTTTGCCCTTTTAGTGGTTTGTTTTACTCTTGTAAATTTGTTTAAGTTCTTCATGGATGCTGGATATTAGACATTTGTCAAATGCATAGTTTGCAAAAATTTTCTCCCAATCTGTAGGTTATCTGTTTACCTGTTGATATTTTTTTTTTTGCTGTGCAGAAGCTCTTTAGTTTCATTAAACCCCATTTGTCAAATTTTGCTTTTGTTGCAATTGCTTTTGCTGTCTTCATCATGAAACCTTTGCTCGTGCTTATGGTATTGCCTAGGTTGTCTTCCATGGTTTTTATAGTTTGGTGTTTTACATTTCAGTCTTTAATTCATCTTAAGTTAATTTTTGTATATGGTATAAGTTGGGAGGGGTCCAGTTTCAGTTTTCTGCATATGGCTAGCCAGTTATCCCAGCACCATTTATTGAATAGGAAATCCTTTCCCTATTGCTCGTTTTTGTCAGGTTTGTCAAAGATCAGATAGTTGTTGATGTGCAGTCTTATTTCTGGGTTCTCTATTCTGTTCTGTAGGTCTATGTGTCTTTTCTTGTACCAGTACCATGCTGTTTTGGTTACTATAGCCCTGTAGTATAGCTTGAAGTCAGGTAGCATGATGCCTCCAGTTTTATTCTTTTTGCTTAGGATTGCCTTGGCTATTTGGCCTCTGTCAGGTTCTAGCCTAAGCTGAGGTCCAAGGGGAGTAGGTGTGCAAGTGGCAGGTAACCGAAAGAACACTTGAGGAATTGTAGGCAGTTGCAACATGGCTTTATTCTTTCTGGGCTCAAGCCGTAAGTACGGTGTCAGCAGCACTTTTACAGACAATAGTGGCTCTGAGCTAAGTACGAGCTCTTGTGAGTGGTTACATAATATGTGGAGTTGTGCGTCTGTGTCCCAAACCCGTTGAGTCATGCTGAGTCAAAAGGC
This sequence comes from Nomascus leucogenys, assembly GCF_006542625.1. Lineage (NCBI taxonomy): Eukaryota > Metazoa > Chordata > Mammalia > Primates > Hylobatidae > Nomascus > Nomascus leucogenys. The sequence continues at coordinate 99,545,848 of NC_044402.1, forward strand.
CACCTTGGCCTACTCCTGAATAAAGTGCAGCCATCTCCCTTACACTCCACCCCCTAGGCTAAGGGCAACTCCCAGGTAGAGACACGTGCCCATAGGGCAAAGCCCTGAATCCATAACCTACAACAACTATACAGAGAGCAACAGCTTACTACTAGGATCCCAGCTATGCTACTTATGACTATTAGGGCCCAGTGTAGGTCAGATCCCAGGGATGCCCTCCATCTCTTCAGGGGGTCATCAGTAAGGCTCTCGGCCACCTTAATTTCCCATGAGACCTCCTGCAGGGCTGCTGTTATGTTCTGCCAATTGTCAGGGATAAAGGTACAATATTGTGTTCCTAAAAGGGCATAGGTGCCTTTTTGGGTAGCAGTTACTATGTCTAAGGCCATTTGGTTTAGCAGTGCTACCTTTCTGGTCTGATTGACTTCATCGGTTAACAAGAGGAGGGCCTCTCAAGTATAATTCAGAGCCCGAGTGGTGTGCTCTGCAAGAGTAACTTGTGCTTCTACAGTTATGACACCTGCTCCAGAGACAGTCATTGTCAAGGGGTAGAATCACCAGGGGACTTGTTGCACTTGCAAAAACTAAAAGCATAGAACCTCCTAGTTATGCAGGCATCTGGGCAATGCGGGGAGAACAGTGGCAGGTACATAAGGCCACCCTCATGTACAATGTCCAGTTCACTGGTAGGTAAGGCAATCCTATGTCCCCACAGACCCATAAACTCCTAGGGGCCACAAAGTCCATTGAGGCCCAACCTTGGTGGGGCTGCATGTTCCACCACACCTTTGGTGTAGTGACACATGTTATGTTAGCACAGGCCATGACGGGTACCCATCCCACAGTAGTGTTACCCCAGTGTTGCTCTATGCACCGTGGCACCTGGGCCAAGAGTACTACATGTTCCCCCACTAGCCAGCCCCACCCATCATAAATGTCATGGGCCATCCAGGGGGTGGGCATATCATGGGTCTTGCAGCATCCTTTGTCTAAAGCTTGCCACACTGTGTTCCAGGCATTGGCCATGGGACCCCAAGTCTCCAACCACGTACAGTTCTCTGAAGATGCGGGGTGTATGTGCCAGGGCAAGCCATCTGCAGCTGCTGCTGGAAGAATGGTGCAGATCCAGCAATTGGAAACATTGGTCACCTCAGCATAGGTGTGGGCCTGGTCCACAGTGCAGCTGGAGCATGTTAACCTATGGTCGAAATGACAAAACGGGCATAGGTACTAACAGGGACAAATCACGTACCTCAGGCAAAGTATAAGCTAACTTTTCATCCGTAGATAACAATGCAGCTGCCAAGGGCTTCTGCCCTGGGTGATGGTACCACACTTTCTCAGCTCCCCACGGTTCCATTGGGTCCCATATTTGTGCAAAGTCACAGGGGAACACAGACCATACAGACATTACATATGTCCCCCAGAGAAGGGTACCCTCCCTGACTGTTCCCCTACAGTCAACCATGGGGGCCATGTATTGAACACCCAAGGAGTGACATGCAAGTCATACTGTAGGCCCCCCACCGGAGCTACAGTGACCAACCACCAGCAATGTGGGGTGGGAGAGCCCATGGCCACAGCCAGGTTTTCTGTTCCCCTGCCTTTAAGGGGCATTGGGGCAGGCAACAACAGGTTACCATTCATCCGAATACCTGGTTGGAGCAGGTCATCCTTAGTGTGTATCTGCGACTGAATGGGGGTGGTGGCCTGGTGTAAAAAAGCCTCCACCAGGGCCTGGCCACCTTTCTGTGACCGTTCATTCAAGGTTTGGAGCACCAGGTCCAGACTTGAACTCTAGCCCTGCAAAGATGGGGGTGTGACATGCAAGTGTAACCCATTCTTCAAGAGCCCAATCATACCCACAGCTTGTGTGTTGTATGGCACATGGAATCCCCACTTTATGTCCATTTGTTATGCCCATTGTTGTACTTGTTGTACAGTGAAATGTCTCAACACTATCACTCTCAATAGCCAGAGGGCGACCATACAGGGCACATAAGTGTTGCAGGGCCCAGATGGTGTGCTGTTGGTCAGCCATCCTCCAAGGGTAGGTGAAGAACAGTCCCGTGGCCATGTCCACAGCTGTTCATGCATGCGTACACCCTTGAGACTTCAGCAGCGATCCAATGTAGTCTACTTGCCACCTTGTCAAGGACACTCACCCTATTGTCACTTGTTATGTAACACTGGGCAGCTGCCTCCATTTAGGGTATGCCTGAGTACATGCCAGGCACTTCTGACAAGCCTCCCAAATATCTTGTGTGGGCAAGGACAGACCCCAACGCTTATTGACCTGTTGCATGAGTTTACCCACTGCATGTCCCAGTTTCCAGTGTAGCCGCAAGACCACATCTCGTGTAGGTGCCAACTCTAACCATTGGACCTTGGCTAAGGCATCAGCCTCATCATTGCCAGGGGTGGCCAAAGACATATGGCCTGACACATGATAAATAGTCACATCCTTCTAATGACCCATTTCCCAGAGGTATTTCCACACGGCTTGTCACATGTCAATTGACCCATTTCCAAATGGGTCAGTGGCCAACTAGCCAATTCTGTATTTTCCAAGTGGTTAATTACAAGGTTAAGCCTCAATAGATCACCCAGCTATCCAAACAGATTACCACAGGAGTCACCTCTTTGGTGATTACCATCCATGCTGCTCTAAATTCAGCCCACTGGCTACTCTGCCCATACCTGGTTTCAAACCATATAGTGTCAGTACTAGGCTAGACTACAACAGTGGTCCAGGCAGCAGTAGCACCTCAGCTAGACCCATCTGTGTACCATGCTCCATTGGAAATGGGGGGGCGCCCTTCTTTGAATGGTGATGGCTCAGGGTCCAAGGGTACCTCAGGCAGACCCATGGCCTTCTCTTGCATTAGGACTATAGGTCCCAAGACCTCTTGCAGCTCTACTGCTAAGGGATTTGTACTCAGAGTACTCTGTTGCTCTAAGTAGGCACCCGCTTTGCTAAAGTGGATGTCTGCGCCATCCTAGTTCAGGGGGTCATTACCCATGAATGCACCCATGCCACTATCGGGTAAGTCGTACACATGATGACTGAAGCCTGTCCTGTCACATTCTCACAAGCCTGAAGAGCTGCATATACAGCTGCTAGCTGTTTCTCTGTTAAGGAATACCAGAGCTCAGCTGCTTTGCATAGTTGAGACCAAAAGCCTACTGACGTTCTCAAGTGCCCTGTGCACTGCCATAGGCCCCAGCAGAAACCATCTGTGGCCACATGCACATCCAGCTCAAACGGATGCCCCTGGTCAACTGCCCATATGGTTTGTGCCAGCTGAATAGCCCATTTGGCTGTCAGAAAGGTTGTCTCAGTTGCATCATCCCAATCCCAGGTAGTTCCTTTCTTTGTTAATCGATACAACAATTTTGTCATTTGAGCTAAATGGGGCATAAATGCCCGCCAATATCCCAAAAAGCCCACAGACATTTTTAACTGGTTCACTGTGGTGGGATGAGGATATGCCGGAATTTTAACAATGACAGCCTCTGCGACGGCCTTTGTCTTACCCGACCAGATAACTCCCAAGAATTTGGCAGATAATCTAGGCCCTTGGACCTTGGACCTTGGACCTTGGATTTCTTGGACCTTGGATTTGTTGACAGCCCAACTACATGCTGCCAAATGTTGCCGCGAGAGGGGTGCTGCTGCTTCTAAATCTTCAAGGGAATCAGAGGTTAACATAATATCATCAGTATAATGGAATAGGCGGACCACTTCTGGACATTGCCAGATGGCTAAATCCATGGCAACAAGACCATGACATATGGTGGGGCTATGCACGTAGCCCTGCAGCAACACTGTAGAAATCCATCGTCACCCTTTCCATGTGAAGGCAGACTGGAGTGATGTCGATGTCGATGAAGAAAAATGCACTGGCTAAGTCCACTACACAGTGGTACCGTCCCAATTCCATCATCAAATGGTCCATCAAATCCATGATTGATGCAAAGAGTGTGTTACTTAATTCCATTCCCAATAGTTCACCATCATCTGCCAAGTTCCATCAGGCTTTCTAACTGGCCACACTGGAGAATTGTAGGGGCTGTGGGTACCACGCACTATCTACACCTCCTCTAGCTTTTTAATTGTCTCAGCTATCTCTGTATGCCCACCTGGCAAATGGTATTAACAGGTGGAAATAACCTGTCGGGGTTGTGGCAGGATCTGAGGCTGGTGATGCATATGTCCACACAGCACCAGCTTCACCACATGCATTCAGAGCCTGAATTCCCCGGCCATGGTTCGTAATACCAGGCCATGTAAAATGTCCACCCACATAATGCATTCAGGTACGGGGGAGACATACATAGTGTATAAGCGAGGAGCCAAGTGGCCAGTGCCAAGGTACAGAGATACAGGTTTCACTTTCACTGACCAGCCTCCATAATCATCAATGTATGCAGCCTTGCCCAGAAACTTATCCAAGTTCCCATAAACAAGGCTACAATCTGCATCAGTATCTACCAGCACCAACAACATCTGCTGTACATTGGTGGGGGACCAGAGGATTGTCAACTCCACATGTGGCCTCTGGTCGTCTGGTGTCCCCCCAAGTGGAGCACATCGGCCAGTTCTCTAATCAAACAGAAAAGGCTCTACATTTCTGTCTGGCTGTAGCAAGTAGTCTATGAGCTGGAGCGCCCAGGCAAGACTGGGTCACACAGCAATGTCCTTCTCCTCCTTGGGCATTTTCTGGAATTGCTGCTCTGGAGACAACTGCCTCCACAAAGTTAACAGTACTTCTGTGGGCTGCTTATCAATTTTCTCTCAGTCAACCCCAGCCAAGATTAAATCTATCCACATCTGTGAATGTGCCACTCATTGGGGTCCCCTTTTCTCCCATGGGGGAGCCCCCTGTAGGCAGGGCACCTTCCCCTTCTTTATGGTGTGGACCCCTCAGTCCTGCTGATGGCCTTCTGCTTTCCCAAGAGCTACCGTACCAGTGGTCATTTCATGTATGTGGTGCCCTATGTATAGGGTGAGGACAGCAGCTAGAGAGCCAAAGGCACTCAGAGACACAGAACCCAACATGAGATCCCTCATTTGGGGCATGAAACATTCATCATCTGGCCCTTGGGTATTCAGGTCAAACAGCCTGCCACATACCCATCACCCAGATGACTTGCACCAAATCGACATACAACTGCCATTTACTCACAGTTTTGGGTATTTCCCTGGCGTTGTTCCACACAGTCCATATGGCTGCTCACAGCAGCCTGAATCAGGGTGTGGTCACCTTGCCCTGCTGCTAACTGCCTGCTCACTTGCAACCGCTGACTGAGGGAAGAATGAGTCATGATAGAGGCCAGCTTTTCCATCTCAGAGGCAGAACAGGAGATACTATCTACTCCCTCGTCCCACAGACAAAGCATCCAGGTGGGCAGGGCTTCCCCTGGACACTGGCGGCACTGCTTGCCTAATTTCCACAACTCAGTTGGGGTATAGGCAATATATGAAGTGTGTTTTGTTACAATGGGTGGTCCCTGAGCCCGCCCTTGGGACCCCACTGGCTGTTCATGATCTACTATCTGACAAACCACTGGGTGAGCCTGCAACGGGGGTTCTTCCTCCTCAGTATCAGATTGAGTGGGGACCTCCAGCCAAGATGGCGGACCCAGGCTTGCATTCATGTCAACCTCTAATTTTTTCTCCAAGCTCTGTAGCGGGGCCTCCATGCACCCCGCCTGTGCCTGGAGGTCCCTTACCTGAGCTGTATCCCTCAGGGACTGGGTATGTACTTCTTATAGCACAGTGAAAAACGCCCATCCAACTCTACTGGCAAAGGCTCACTCCTTCTCAGTGCTCTGTGCTTCCAGCTGCTTCAGCGCATTTTCCACATTCATGGGTGACCCATCGACCACCACCCAGGTTTCCACTGGGGCCCATCCTTGCAGCATGGCTACCACCAGGTACCACAACCCATGTTGTGGCCACATGGTCTACCCAGAATCAGTGGTGCCAAAGGCTCACTCACCTCGGGATCCTGCCAACTATGCCAAGTGTCAGTTTCTAGCCCAAGCTGAGGTCCAAGGGGAGTGGGTGTGTGAGTGGCAGGTAGCTGAAAGACCGCTTGAGGAATTGTAGGCAGTTGCAACATGGCTTTATTCTCTTTCTGGGTGCAAGCTGTATGTACAGCGTCAGCAGGATAGTTATACCTTTTACAGACAATAGTGGCTCTGGGCCAAGCACAAGCTCTCGTGAGTGGTTACATGTGCCTTATGTGGTGTGGTTACATAATGTTCACAGTTGTGTGCCTGTGCTCCAAACCCACTGAGTCATGCTGTGCCAGAAGGCCACCTAGGCCTACTACTGACTAAGGCACAGCCATCTCCTTTGGTTTCATACGAATTTTAAAATAGTTTTTTCCAGTTCTGTGCAGAACATCAATGGTAGTTTAATGGTAATAGCATTGAATCTATAAATTGTTTTGGGCAGTATGGCCATTTTAATGATGTTGATTCTTCCTATCCATGAGCATAAAATGTTTTTCCATTTGTTTGTGTCATCGCCAATATCTTTGAGCAGTGCTTTGTAGTTCTCCTTGTAAAGGTCTTTCACTTCCCTTGTTACCTGTATTTCTAGGTATTTTATTCTTTTTGTGGCAATTGTGAATGGGAGTTTGTTCCTGATTTGGCTTTTGGCTTGCCAGATGTTGGTGTATAGGAATGTAGTGATTTTTGCACACTGACTTTGTATCCTGAAACTTTGCTAAAGTTGTTTATCAGCTTAAGAAGCTTTTGGGCTAGGCACAGTGGCTCATGCCTGTAATATGAGCAATTTAGGAGGCCAAGATGGGTGGATCACCTGAGACCAGGAATTTAAGATCAGCCTGGCCAACATGGCAAAACACTGTGTCTACTAAAAATACAAAAAAAAAAAAATTAGCCAAGCATGGTGGCATATGCCTGTAATTCCAGCTACTCCAGAGGCTGAGGCATGAGCATCATTTGAACTTGGGAGGTGAAGGTTGAAATTAGCTGAGATCACGTCACTGCACTCCAGCCTGGGTGACAGAGCAAGACTCTGCCTCAAAAAGAAAAAAAGAGAAGCTTTTGGGCTAAGACTGTTAGGTTTTCTAGATATAGAATCATGTCATATGCAAACAGGCATAGTGTGATTTCCTCTCTTCCTATTCGAATGTCCTTTATTTCTTTCTCTTGCCTGATTGCTCTGGCCAGAACTTCTAATGCTTTGTTGAATAGGAGTGGTGAGAGGTGGTATCCTTGTCTTGTGCCAGTTTTCAAGGGGAATGCTTCCAGCTTTTGCCCATTCAGTATGACGTTGGCTGTGGGTTTGTCACATATGGCTCTTACTATTTTGAGGTGTGTTCCTTCAATACCTAGTTTATTGAGAGTTTTTAACATGAGGGATGTTGAATTTTGTTGAAAGACTTTTCTGCATCTATTGAGATAACTACATGGTTTTTGTCTTTAGTTCTGTTTATGTGATGAATCCACACTTATTGATTTGCATATGTTGTACCAACCTTGCACCCCAGGGATGAAGCCTACTTGATCGTGGTGAATACATTTTTTGACGTGCTATTGGATTTAATTTGCAAGTATTTTGTTGAGGATTTTTTATCAATATTCTTCAAGGATATTGGCCTGAAGTTTTTCTTTTTTTGTTGTATCACTGCCAGGTTTTGGTAACAAGGTGAGCTGGCCTCATAGAATGACTTGGGGATTTTTCTGAACAGTTTCAGTAGGAATGGTACCAGCTCTTCTTTGTACATATGGTAGAATTCAGCTATGAACCCATCTGGTCTTGGTCTTTTTATGGTTGGTAGACTATTATTGCCTCAATTTCAGAACTCATTATTGGCCTATTGAGTGATTCGATTTCTTCCTGGTTCAGTTTTGGGAGGGTGTATATGTCCAGGAATTCATCCATTTCTTCTAAATTTTCTAGTTTATGTGCATAGAGGTGTTTATAATATTCTCTGATGGTTGTTCGTATTTCTGTGAGGTCAGTGGTAATATCCCCCTTATTATTTTTGATTGTGTTTATTTGAATCTTCTTTTTTTCTTCTTTATTCGTCTAACTAGTGGTCTGTTTTATTTATTTATTTATTTATTTTATTTATTTATTTTTTTTTTTTTTTCAAAAAACCAGCTCCTGGATTTGTTGATCTTTAGAATGGTTTTTTGTGTCGCTTTCTCCTTCAGTTAAACTCTGATTTTAGTTATTTCTTGTCTTCTGCTAGGTTTGGGATTTGTTTGCTCTTGGTTTTCTAGTTTTTTTCAGTGGTGACATTAGGTTGTTAACTTGAGATCTTTCTAGCTTTTTGATGTGGGCATATCTTGCTATAAATTTCTTTCCCAATCTGCCTTAGCTGTGTCTCAAAGATTCTGGTACATTGTATCTTTGCTCCTATTCGTTTCAAATAACTTCTTCATTTCTGCTCTAATTTCATTATTTACCCCAAAGTCATTCAGGTGTAGGTTACTAAGTTTCCATGTAATGGTATGGTTTTGAGTGAATTTCTTAGTCTTGAATTCTTATCTGATTGTGCTGTGGTCTGAGAAACTGTTACGATTTCAGTTCTTTTGCATTTGCAGAGGAGTGTTTTATTTCCAATTATGTGATTGATTTTAGAGTAAGTGCTATGTGGTGAGAATATTATATATTCTGTTGTTTTTTGGTAGAGAGTTCTGTAGATATTTATCAGGTCCATTCGATCCAGAGCTGAGCTCAGGTCCTGAATATCTTTTTTAATTTTCTTTCTTAATGATCTGTCTATTATTGTTAATGGGTGTTAAAGTCTCCCACTATTATTTCGTGGGAGTCTAAGTGTCTTTAAATGTCTCTAAGAACTTGCTTTATGAATCTGGGTGCTCCTGTATTGGGTGCATATATATTTAAGATCGTTAACTCTTCTCGTTGAATTGAACCTTTTACCATTATGTAATGCCCTTCTTTGTCTTTTTTCATCTTTGTTGGTTTAAGTCTGAAGAAAACTAATTTCTATTTTGAGCCTCTGTCCTGAGTTCTCACCTCAGTAATCTACTTCCACAGCAATTGCTCCCAGAGTGGCTTTCATCAAGCTGCTTAACCTTTTTGAGCCCCAAGCCTTAGATTCTCATCTGTGAAATTAACATATTTCTTTTAAAAATATAATAAACTTTGGTTTCTAAAATAGTTTTAGATTTACAGAAAAATGTAAAAGAAAATACAGAATGCTCTTATGTACTTCTCCCCTGTACTCACATTCTTCCATTAGTAACATCTTGCATTAGTGTGGTGCATTTGTGACAATTAATAGACTAATATTAATATATGTTATAAAGTGAAGTTCATAGTTTACATTAAGGTTCACTCACTACTTGTCTTTTTATTCTCTTTATAGTTTTGCCTTTTTCAGAATGTCATATAGTTGGAATAATACAGGATGTAACCTTTCAGACTGATTTCTTTCACTTAGCAATATGCATTTAAAGTTTCTTCATATCTTTTCGTGACTTGATAACTCATTTCTCTTAATCACTGAATAAGATTCCATCGTAGGGATGTACCACACTTTGTTTATCCATTTATGTATTGAAGGACATCTCAATTGCTTCCAAGTTTGGGCAATTATGAATAAGGCTGCTAAAATACACATGTGTAGGTTTTATGTGGAAATAAGTTTTCAACTCAACTGGGTAAATACCTAGGAGCAGGTATATGGTAAGATTATGTTTGCATTTATAAGAAACTGCCAAGCTGCCTTCCTAAGTGGCTCTACCATTTTGCACTCCTCCCAGCAATGAATGGAAGCTCTTACTACCACTCATTCTCTCCAACAATTGGTATTGTGAGTGCTTTAGATTTTGGGCATTCTAGTAGGTGTGCAGTGGCATCTCACTGCTGCTTTAATTTGCAATTCCTTAGTCACATATGATGTGGTGCATTTCTTATATGTTATTTTCCATCTGTGTATCTTCTTTGATGATGTATCTGTTCAGCTCCTTTATCTAGTTTCCAGTTGGGTTCTTTTCTTATTGTGAGTTTTAAGAGTTATTTTAATATTTTGGTACAAGTCTTTATTTATATTTGATTTTAAGATATTTTCTCCCAGTCTGTGACTTGTCATTTTATTCTCTTAACAGTGTCTTTAGCAGAAGCTTTTAATTTAAAGTCCAACTTATCAATTATTTAGTTTAATTATTTAATCAATTAAATCATTTAATTAATTAATTAATTTAATTATTTAATTATTTAATTAAATTTTATTATTTACTTAATTTAATTAAATAAATAAATAGATATTTGCTTATTATTTAATTTAAATAAAGTCCAATTTATCAATTTTTTCTTTCATGGATCATGCTTTTGGTGTTACATCTAAAAACTCATCACCAAACCCAAGATTACCTAGATATTCTCCTATGGTATCTTTAGTTATATGTTATATGTTGGTTTTATAGTTTTCTGTTTTATACTTAGGCCTATTACACATTTGAGTTGATTTTGTGGAAGGTACAAGGCCTCTGTCTAGATTGTTTTTTGTTTGTTTGTTTGCATGTGATGTCCAGTTGTTCCTGTATCAAATTGAAAACACTATTTTTCCATCGACTTGTCTTTGCTCCTTTGTGAAATATCAGTTAACTATATTTGTGTGGGTTAAATTCTAAGCTTTTCTATTCTGTTCCATTGATCTATTTGTCTATTCTTTTGCCATTATCATACTGTCTTGATTGCTGTAGGTTTATAATAAGTATTGAAGTTAAGTAGCGTCAGTCTTCCAGATTGTTTTCCTCTTTCAATATTGTCTTGGCTATAATGGACCTTCTGTCTTCCACATAAACTGTAAAATCAGTGTTTCAGTTTCTGCAAAATCACGATGGAATTTTATTTGGATTACACTGAATCTATAAATCAAGTTGGGGAGAGTTGACATCTTAACAATATTGTGTCTTCCTGTGCATAAACAGGAAACAGCTCTCCATTTATTTAAAACTTTGACTTCTTTATCAGAGTTTTGTCTTTTTCCTTATATCGCTTCTGTAAATATTTTGTTAGATTTTACAGAGGGAGGGGGTTCATGGGATGGAGGAGGCTAACAGGAATGATACTGTGTTTTTAATTTCCTATTCCAATTGTTCATTCCTTGTATAGTATATGAAAAAGAATTGATTTTTGAAAATTAACCTTGTATCTTGCAACCTTTCTATAATGGCTTAGTAGTTCCAGAAGTTTTTTGGCCAATCTGTTGGAATTTTCCACATAGACAATTGTGTCTCTCATCTGCGAAAGAGGTTTTATATCTTCCTCCCCAATCTGTGTACCTTTTCTTTTCTTATTGCTAGGACTTCTGGTATGAGTTTCAACAGGAGTATTGAGAAGGGACATTCTTGTGTTGTTCCAGATCTTAGGGGGAAAGCATCTAGTTTCTTACAATTATGTTAAATACAGGTTTTTTGTAGATGGTCTTTATCAAGTTGAATAAGCCCCTCTCTATTCCTAATTTGCTGAGAGGTTTTTTTTTTTTTTTAATCATGACTGGGTGTTGAATTTTGTTAAGCATCTTTTTTGCATCTATTGATATTATATGATTTTTCTTTCTTAGCCTGTGGATATGATGACTTATGTTAATTGATTTTTAAATATTGAACCAGCCTTGCATACCTGAAATAATTCTATGTAGGCATAGTGTATCATTATTTGTATATATCATTGGATTTGATTTGGAACTGTTTTGTTGAGTATTTTCACATCTATGCGCATGAGAGATAGTGCTCTGGAGCTTTCCTTACTTGTAATGTCTGTATCTGGTTTGGGTATAAAGGTAATGCTGACCTCATAGCTGAGTTAGAAAGTATTCCCTCTGTTTCTATTTCCTGGAAGAGATTATAGAGAATGTGTATCATTTTTTTCCTAGTTTAGAAGAGCTTACCTATGAAACCATCTGGGTGCTTTCTTTTTTTGAAGGTTATTGATTATTGACTTAATATGTTTAGTAGATATGAGGCTATTGAGATTATCTATTTTTTTCTGTGTGTTTCGGTAGTTTGCATCTTTTGAGGAATTGGTCCATTTCATGTAAGTTACCAAATTTGTGGACATAGAGTTGCGCACAATATTCTTAATATTCTTTTATTATACTTTTAATGTATATGGGATCAATGGTAATTACGCCTCTTTCATCTTAACTTTAGTAACTTGCATCTTCTTTTTATCATGGCTACCCTGGCAAGAAATCTATCAACTTTATTGATCTTTTAAAACAACCAGCTTTTGGTTTGGTTGGTTTTCTCTATTGATTTCCTGTTTTCAACTTCATTGATTTCTGTTCTAATGTTATTTTTTTTTTCTGCTTGCTTTAAGTTTATATTGTTCTTCTTTCTCTGGTTTCCTAAAGTGGAAGCTTAGATTTATACCTTTCTTCTTTTCTAAAATATTCAGTCACATGCTATAAATTTCCCTTTAAGCAGTACTTCCCCTGCATTCCACACATTTTGATAAGTTGTGTTTTCATTTTCATTTAGTTCAATGTTTTAATATTTATTTTGAGACTTCTTCTGATTCATTTGTTATTTAGAAATGTATTGTTTAATTTCAAGATATCATGGGAGTTTCCAGCTATCTTTCTTTTGTTGATTTTTGTTTAATTCCATTGTGTTTTGAGAACATACTTTGTATGATTTCTATTCTTTAAGTTGTTAAGATGTGTTTTATGGTCCAGAATGTGGTCTATTTTGGGGAATGTTCCATGTGAGCCTGAGAAGAATGTGAATTCTGCCTTTGTTGGATTAAGTCTATAAATGTTCATTATATCCAGTTGATTTATAGTATTGTTGAGTTCAATTATGTCCTTACTGATTTTCTACCTAGTGGATCTATTATTTACTGATAGAAGGGTATTAAAATCTTCAGCTGTGATATTACATTTCTCTTGATCCCTGAATATCTTATTTGTTTTAAAGTCTGCTTTGCCTGAAATGTGGTGACCCTCACTTTTTTTTTTTTGACTGGTGTTAGCATGATATGTCTTTCTTCATTCCTTTACTTTGAATCTGTCTCTTTTACATGGGTTTCTTGTAGACAATATATAGTTGAGTCTATCTATCTACTTTGACAGTCTGTCCCTTAATTGATATATTTAGACCATTCACATTTAAAAGGATTATTGATATATACTATGGACCCCATACATGACAATGGTTCCATAAGATTGTAATGGGGCTGCCATATACAGATGTACAACTTTTTTATCTTTTATATCACATTTTTACTGTACTTTTTCTGTATTTAAGTATTTTTTAAAATTTTATTTTATTTTAAGTTCTGGGATACATGTGCACGAAGTGCAGCTTTGTTACACAGGTAAATATGTGCTGCTGCAGTGATTTGCTGCACCTATCAATCCACCAACTAGGTATTAAGCCCCACATGAATTGTGTTAAAATAGCCTACATTATTCAGTATAATAACACACTGTGTGGGTGTGTAGCTTAAGAGCAATAGGCTATACCATACAACCTATGTGTGTAGCAGGCCATAGCAACTAAGTTTATGTAAACACACTCTATGAAGTTTGTACAAAATAAAATTACCTAATGATGCATTTCTCAACATGTCTTCCCATCACGTGACAAATAACTGTACTTGGATGATATGGTATGGCTGTTTCCCCACCAAATAACAACTTGAATTATATCTCTCAGAATTCCCATGTGCTGTGGGAGTGACCCAGGGGGAGGTAATTGAATCTCATGCTGTTTTCGTGATAGTGAATAAGTCTCATGAGACCTGATGGGTTTATCAGGGGTTTCTGCTTTTGCTTCCTCCTCATTTCCCTCTTGCTGCCACCATGTAAGAAGTGCCTTTCACCTCCTGCCATTATTCTGAGGCCTTCCCAGCCATGTGGAACTGTGAGTCCAATTAAACCTCTTTTTGTTCCCAGTTTCAGGTATGTCTTTATCAGCAGTGTGAAAATGAACTAATACATTCAATTAATATCTGCCACATTTGTAACTTTTATCTGTTTGTTACCCCTATTCATTTCTTTTTTAAAATATGCCTTTCTTTTTCTGTCTTTTTTGTTTTTAATTGAACATTTTATATAATTTCAACCTCTTTCTTTTTTTGTGTATCAATTACACTTCTTTTTTAAAAAATGTCCATGAGTTCTCATTGTTCAATTCCCACCTATGAGTGGGAACAGGAAGGGGAACATCACACTCCGGGGACTGTTGTGGGGTTGGGGGAGGGGGGAGGGACAGCATTAGGAGATATACCTAATGCTAAATGACGAGTTAATGGGTGCAGGAAATCAACATGGCACATGGATACATATGTAACAAACCTGCACATTGTGCACATGTACCCTGAAACCTAAAGTATAACAATAAAAAAAAAAAAAAAGAAGGGTTGCTTGAGCCCAGGAGGTCGAGGCTGCAGTAAGCTGTGATTGTGCCACTGCACTTCAGCCTGGGCAACAGAGTGAGACCCTGTCTCTAAAAGAAAATATTACATGTAAAAAAAAAAAAAAATGTTAGTGGCTACCCTAGAGTTTGTCAAATAATTTACAACTAATCTGAGTCCACTTTCAAGTAACATTGTATGGCTTCACAGTTAGTATAGGTAGCTTATAACAGAGTATTCCCAATTCCCTCCTCTCATTCCTTATAACATCACTGTAATTTGTTTCCTTTATCTATAAGCTGTAATCCCCCAACACATTGTTGCTATTATTACTTTGAACAAAAAAGTATCTACTAGAGTAATAATAATAAAAGATTTTATTTCACTTTCATTTATTTATTCTCTGATATTACACTTTTCTTTCTGCAGATATGAGTTTCTGCTACAGACTGTTTTTCTTCTCCCTGAATAAGTATTTCTTGCAAGGTGAGTCTACTGCTGACAAATTATTTCAGTTTTTATCAGAAAAAGTCTTTATTTATCATTCACCTTTGAAGGATTATTTCACTAGGCAGAATTCTAGGCTGGTTTTTGTAGTTGTTGTTGTTTTGTTTTTGCTTTTAACACTAAACATTTCGCTCCATTCTGTTTTTGTTTGCATGATTCTTGGTGAAAAGTCTAATATAATTTTTACTATTCGTCTATAGATAGGTTTTTTAAATTTTTTTCTGGCTGTTCTTAAGACTTTCTATTTGTCTTTGGATTTCTGCAGTTTAAATATAATATGCCTAGGTATAGAATTTTGGTATTTACCTTGCTAGGTGTTCTCTGATTTTCTGGATCTGTGGTTTGGTCTCTGTCAAAAATTTTGGAAAATTCTCAGCTATTATTTTTTCTCATTCTTTACCCCTTTCATCTCCTTCTGAAATTCCCACTAGGCTTATGTTACGCTTTTTGTAATTGTCTCACATTCTTGGATATTCTGTTCGTTTTTCAAATTCTTTTTTTCTCTTTGCATTTTAGTTTGCAAAGTTATTATTGACAAATCTTCATGTTTGCTGAGTCTTTTCCTTAGGTCATATATAGTCTACTGATAAGTTCAGGAAAGGCATTCTTCATTTCTGTTGCAGTGCTTTTCATTTCTAGATTTCCCTTGATTCCTTCTTTGAGTTTCCATCTCTGTTTATCTCACCTATCTGCTTTTGCATGCTGTACACTTTTTCCACTAGAACTCCTAATGTATTAGTCATAAATATTTTAAATTTTTTATCTAAAAATTCCAAAATCTGTGTCACATGCAAGCCTAGTTTCAATATTTACTTTTTTTCTTTAGGTTTTATTTCTTCTTGCTGTTTGTCATGTCTTGTGATTTTTTTGTTGTTGAAAGCAGGACATGATGTATCTGACAACAGGCATCAAAGCAACAGGATTTCAGTATGAGTTTTTATGCAATCTAGCTACCAACTGGGCTGTGTTTAATGTTTTCTGTAGCTATAGGTTCCCAGAGGGTTTGGTTTCCTCTAGTTTTTAGTTTTATCCTCCTCTTTCCTGTTATACCTTGGGTTTCCCTAAGAACGCCTTCTTTTTTTATTATTATTATTATACCTTAAGTTCTAGGGTACATGTGCACAAAGTGCAAGTTTGTTATATATGTATATATGTGCCATGTTGGTGTGCTGCACCCATTAACTGGTCGTTTACATTAGGTATATCTCCTAATGCTGTCCCTCCCCCATCCCCCCCACCCCATGACAGGCCCCAATGTGTGATGTTCCCCGTCCTGTGTCCAAGTGTTCTCATTGCTCAATTCCCAACTATGAGTGAGAACATGCAGTGTTTGGTTTTCTGTCCTTGTGATATTTTGCTCAGAATGATGGTTTCCAGCTTCATCCATGTCACTACAAAGGACATGAACTCATCCTTTCTTATGGCTGCAAAGTATTCCATGGTGTATATGTGCCACATTTTCTTAATCCAGTCTATCATTGATGGATATTTGTGTTGGTTCCAAGTCTTTGCTATTGTGAATAGTGCCACAATAAACATACGTGTGCATATGTCTTTATAGTAGCATGATTTATAATCCTTTGGGTATATAGTTAGTAATGGGATGGCTGGGTCAAATGGTATTTCTAATTCTAGATCCTTGAGGAATCACCACACTGACTTCCACAATGGTTGAACTAGTTTACAGTCCCACCAACAGTGTAAAAGTGTTCCTATTTCTCCACATCCTCTCCAGCACCTGTTGTTTCCAGACTTGTTAATGATTGCCATTCTAATTGATGTGAGATGGTATCTCATTGTGGTTTTGATTTGTATTTCTCTGATGACCAGTGATGATGGGAAATTAGTTTAAGTTCTTTGTAGATTCTGGATATTAGCCCTTTGTCAGATGGGTAGATTGCAAAAATTTTCTCCCATTCTGCAGGTTGCCTGTTCACTCTGATGGTACTTTCTTTTGCTGTGCAGAAGCTCTTTAGTTTGATTAGATTCCATTTGTCTGTTTTAGCTTTTGTTGCCATTGCTTTTGATGTTTTAGTCATGAAGTCCTTGCCGATGCCTATGTCCTGAATGGTATTGCCTAGGTTTTCCTCTAGGTTTTAGGTCTAACATATAAGTCTTTAATCCATCTTGAGTTAATTTTTGTATAAGGTGTAAGGAAGGGATCCAGTTTCAGCTTTCTATATATGGCTAGCCAGTTTTCCCAGCACCATTTATTAAATAGGGAATCCTTTCCCCATTGCTTGTTTTTGTCAGGTTTGTCAAAGATCAGATGGTTGTAGATATTTGGTGTTATTTCTGAGGCCTCTGTTCTGTTCCATTGGTCTATATCTCTGTTTTGGTACCAGTACCATGCTGTTTTGGTTACTGTAGCCTTGTAGTATAGTTTGAAGTCAGGTAGCATGATGCCTCCAGCTTTGTTCTTTTTGCTTAGGATTGTCTTGGCAATGCAGGCTCTTTTTTGGTTCCATATGAACTTTAAAGTTGTTTTTTCCAGTGCTGTGAAGAAAGTCATTGGTAGCTTGTTGGGGGTGGCATTCAATCTATAAATTACCTTCGGCAGTATGGCCATTTTCATGATGTTGATTCTTCCTACCCATGAGCATTTGTTTGTGTCCTTCCATTTGTTTGTGTCCTCTTTTATTTCCTTGAGCAGTGGTTTGTAGTTCTCCTTGAAGAGGTCCTTCACATCTTTTGTAAGTTGGATTCCTTGGTATTTTATTCTCTTTGTAGCAATTGTGAATGGGAGTTCACTCATGATTTGGCTCTCTGTTTGTCTGTTATTGGTGTATAAGAATGCTTGTGATTTTTGCACCTTGATTTTGTATCCTGAGACTTTGCTGAAGTTGCTTATCAGCTTAAGGAGATTTTGGGCAGAGATGATGGGGTTTTCTAAATATACAATCATGTCATCTGCAAACAGGGACAATTTGACTTCCTCTTTTCCTAATTGAATACTTTTATTTCTTTCTATTGCCTGATTGCCCTGGCCAGAAAGTCCAACACTATGTTGAATAGGAGTGGTGAGAGAGGGCATCCCTGTCTTGTGCCAGTTTTCAAAGGGAATGCTTCCAGTTTTTGCCCATTCAGTGTGATATTGGCTGTGGATTTGTCATAGATAGCTCTTATTATTTTGAGATATGTCCCATCAATACCTAGTTTATTGAGAGTTTTTAGCATGAAGCACTGTTGAATTTTGTCAAAGGCCTTTTCTGCATCTATTGAGATAATCATGTGGTTTTTGTCTTTTGTTCTTTTTATGTGATGGATTACGTTTATTCATTTGCATATGTTGAACCAGCCTTGCGTCCCAGGGATGAAGCCAACTTGATCATGGTGTATAAGCTTTTTGATGTGCTGCTGGATTCGTTTTGCCAGTATTTTAATGAGAATTTTTGCATGGATGTTCATCAGGGATATTGGTCTAAAATTTTCTTTTTTTGTTGTGTTTCTGCCAGGCTTTGGTTTCAGGATGATGCTGGCCTCATAAAATGAGTTAGGGAGGATTCCTTCTTTTTCTATTGATTGGAATAGTTTCAGAAGGAATGGTACCAGCTCTTCTTTGTACCTCTGGTAGAATTCGGCTGTGAATCCTTCTGGTCCTGGACTTTTTTTGGTTGGTAAGCTATTAATTATTGCCTCAATTTCAAAACCTGTTATTGGTCTATTCAGAGATTCAACTTTTTCCTGGTTTAGTCTTGGGAGGGTGTATGTGTCCAGGAATCTATCCATTTCTTCTAGATTTTCTAGTTTATTTGTGTAGAGGTGTTCATAGTGTTCTCTGATGGTAGTTTGTATTTCTGTGGGATTGGTGGTAATATCCCCTTTATCATTTTTCTATTGTGTCTATTTGATTCTTCTCTCTTTTCTTCTTTATTAGTCTTGCTAGTGGTCTATCAATTTTGTTGATCTTTTTAAAAAAAAAAACAGTGCCTGGATTCATTGATTTTTTTGAAGGGTTTTTTTGTGTCTCTATCTCTTTCAGTTCTGCTCTAATCTTAGTTATTTCTTGCCTTCTGCTAGCTTTTGAATTTGTTTGCTCTTGCTTCTCTAGTTCTTTTAATTGTGATGTTAGGGTGTCAATTTTAGATCTTTCCTGCTTTCTCTCGTGGGCATTTAGTGCTATAAATTTCCCTCTACACACTGCTTTAAATGTGTCCCAGAGATTCTGGTACGTTGTGTCTTTGTTCTCATTGGTTTCAAAGAACATCTTTATTTCTGCCTTCATTTCCTTATTTACCCAGTAGTCATTCAGGAGCAGGTTGTTCAGTTACCATTTAGTTGTGTGGTTTTGAGTGAGTTTCTTAATCCTGAGTTCTAATTTGATTGCACTGTGGTCTGAGAGACAGTTTGTTATGATTTCTGTTCTTTTACATTTGCTGAGGAGTGCTTTACTTCCAACTATGTGGTCAATTTTGGAATAAATGCAATGTGGTGCTGAGAAGAATGTATATTCTGTTGATTTGGGGTGGAGAATTCTGTAGATGTCTATTAGGTCTGCTTGGTGCAGAGCTGAGTTCAAGTCCTGGATATCCTTGTTAACCTTCTGTCTCATTGATCTCTCTAATATTGACAGTGGGGTGTTAAAGTCTCCCATTATTATTGTGTGGGAGTCTAAGTCTCTTTTTAGGTCTTGCAGGGCTTGCTTTATCAATCTGGGTGCTCCTGTATTGGTGCATATATATTTAGGATAGTTAGCTCTTCTTGTTGAATTGATCCCTTTACCATTATGCAATGGCCTTCTTTGTCTCTTTTGATCTTTGTTGGTTTAAAGTCTGTTTTATCAGAGACTAGGACTGCAACCCCTGCTTTTTTTTTTTCTTTCCATTTGCATGGTAGATCTTCCTCCATCCCTTTATTTTGAGCCTATGTGTGTGTCTGCACGTTAGATGGGTCTCCTGAATACGGCACACTGAGGGATCTTGACTCTTTATCCAATTTGCCAGTCTGTGTCTTTTAACTGGGGCATTTAGCCCATTTACATTTAAGGTTAATATTGTTATGTGTGAATTTGATCCCATCATTATGATGTTAGCTGGTTATTTTGTCCGTTAGTTGGTGCAGTATCTTCCTAGCATCTATAGTCTTTACAATTTGGCATGTTTTTGCAGTGGCTGGTACCGGTTGTTCCTTTCCAAGTTTAGTGCTTCCTTCAGGAGCTCTTGTAAGGCAGTCTTGGTGGTGACAAAATCTCTCAGCATTTGCTTGTCTGTAAAGTATTTTATTTCTCCTTCACTTATGAAGCTTAATTTGGCTGGATATGAAATTCTGCATTGAAAATTCTTTTCTTTAAGAATGTTGAATATTGGCCCCCATTCTCTTCTGGCTTGTAGAGTTTCTGCCAAGAGATCTGCTGTTAGTCTGATGGGATTCCCTTTGTTGGTAACCTGACCTTTCTCTCTGGCTGCCCTTAACATTTTTTCCTTCATTTCAACCTTGGTGAATCTGACAGTTACATGTCTTGGGGTTGCTCTTCTCGAGGAGTATGTTTGTGGTGTTCTCTGTATTTGCTGAATTTGAATGTTGGCCTGTTTTGCTAGGTTGGGGAAGTTCTCTGGGTTAATATTCTGAAGAGTGTTTTCCAGCTTGGTTCCATTCTCCCCGTCACTTTCAGGTACCCTAATCAAATGTAGATTTGGTCTTTTCACATAGACCCATATTTCTTGGTGGCTTTGTTCATTTCTTTTTACTCTTTTTTCTCTAAACTTCTCTTCTCACTTCATTTCATTAATTTGATCTTCAATCACTGATACCCTTTCTTCCACTTGATCAAATTGGCTACTGAAGCTTGCGCATGCATCACGTAGTTCTTGTGCCATGGTTTTCAGCTCCATCAGGTCATTTAAGCTCTTCTCTACACTGTTTATTCTAGTTAGCTCTTCGTGTAATCTTTTATCCAGGTTTTCAGATTCCTTGCAATGGATTCGAATATCCTCCTTTAGCTTGGAGAATTTTGTTATTACCACCTTTCTGAAGCCTACTTCTGTCAACTTGTTAACATCACTCTCTGTCCTGCTTTGTTCCATTGCTGGCGAGGAGCTATGATCCTTTGGAGGAGAAGGGGCACTCTGGTTTTTAGAATTTTCAGGTTTTCTGCTCTGGTTTCTCCCTATCTTTGTGGTTTTATCTACCTTTGGTCTTTGATGATGGTGACCTACAGATGGGGTTTTGGTGTGGATGTCCTTTTTGTTGATGTTGATGCTATTCCTTTCTGTTTGTTAGTTTTCCTTCTAACAGTCAGGTCCCTCAACTGCAGGTCTGTTAGAGTTTACTGGAGGTCCACTCCAGACCCTGTTTGCCTGAGTGTCACCAGCGGAGGCTGCAGAACAGCAAATATTGCTGCCTGACCCTTCCTCTGGAAGCTTTGTCTCAGAGGGGCACCCGGCTGTATAAGGTGTCAGTCAGCCTCTACTGGGAGGTGTCTCCAAGTTAGGCTACACGGGGGTCAGGGACTCACTTGAGGGGGCAGTCTGTCCATTTTCAGCACTCAAACACCATATTGGGAGAACCACTGCTCTCTTCATAGCTGTCAGACAGGGATGTTTAAGTCTGCAGAAGTTTCTGCTGCCTTTTGTTCAGCTATGCCCTGCCCCCAGACGTGGAGTCCACAGAGGCAGGCGGGCCTCATTGAGCTGCAATGTACTCCACCCAGTTTGAGCTTCCAGGCCGCTTTGTTTACCTACTCAAGCCTCAGCAATGGCAGACACCCCTTCCCCAGCCAGGCCTGCTACCTCACAGTTGGATCTCGGATTAGCAGTGAGCAAGACTCAGTGGGTGTGGGACCCACTGAACCAGGAGCAGGATATAATCTCCTGGTGTGCCATTTGCTAAGATGTTGGAAAAGTGCAGTGTTTAGGTGGCAGGGTCCTGATTTTCCTGGTACAGTCCATCAAGGCTTCCCTTGGCTAGGGAAGGGAAATCCCCAACCCCTTGCACTTCCCAGGTGAGGCGATGCCAAACCCTGCTTTGACTCACCCTCTGTGGGCTGCATCCACTTTCTGACCAGTCCCAGTGAGATGAACCGAGTACCCCAACTGGAAATGCAGAAATCACCTGCTTTCTGCATTGATCATGCTGGGAGCTGCAGACCACAGCTGTTCCTATTCAGCCATCTTGGAACAGTCCCTAAGAACTCCTTCTTAAATAAGGCCTATGTCTTACAGCTCTCTCAGTTGTAAACTACTGTTATTATACCAGTGTCCCAGTGATATAATTGCAAGTTATTGGAGATGGGAAACATCCTATAGTTTTTTGTTTAAATCTCAATTATCTTAGTGATCCTGAGTTCCTGAGCTGTGATATTCAGAAGCATTTTTTTGTTTTATTTTTTTCTGCAGTTATGTGAGACAGAAAGGCTATAGTGGGCTGGAGTTGTCTAATTGCCCTTCTGCAGGTCAGATAAGGCTCTAGTAAAATAATCCCTTGAAGGGCAGGCCTGTGTTATGAAGAATGCTCTGGGCATATTTCAAACAGTTTCTTATCCTCTCTTTCTGCTGGAGGTATGAGGGAAAATTTTCCCCATCTTCATTATAAGAACCTCCTGAAGCTCTTAAAAGTAAAACTCACAAAAGTGGATCCTCTCCCCACACCCAAACTCCTCACCCCCACCCCAAGCCTGGGCATCCAGGAGTGTGTAACTCTCGGGCTAGTCTACACTCAGCCTTCAGCAATTGGTCACATTATTAAAGTGTCCGTCTTAGCTACTGGCTCCAGTGCCTTCAGCTCTCAGTAACTTCATCTGGGCTGTGATTCTCTGTATTCTCCTCTTCCCAGTTATGATCCATCCTCTTCAAGGATTCTGTGATTTCACAATCTTCCAATACCACCTAAAATAACTAGATTCTGTTGCCCTTTGAACTTCCCAGGTTTGCCCTGTGACCTCAATTTTCTGGTGGATCTAAGAAAAGTCGTTAATATTTTAGTGCGTTTAGCTTTTTTCTGGCTCTGAAACATTGGTCTGATGACTTTCAAGCTTTTTCTATTTCAGAGTTGAACACATTTCTAAATTCATAAAATTTTTTGAAAACTAGAGGTCATAATGCATGTAAAATGCCTGGCATGGTGCTCATCAAATAGCAAGTAATAATAATTATAATAGCCAATCACTTTCAGAAGAAGTTTACATGTATTAATTCTCACAAAAAAACTATAATGACGGTACAAATTATTATTCCCATTTTACACATGTGGAAACTGAGGTACAGAGAGCTGTTATGCCTAATAGAGGATTCTAACTGGAGAGTCAGATTTCAGGGCACAGGCCATCTTAATGAATCACCCCAATCTCATCCCACCAATACCAGAACCTGCCTTCTCCTGACCAGTTCTCCCAGGGACTGGAATCCTGCTTCTGCACCCATCTCATGGCTGAAATCCTACTGCTACAGCCAGATCTCCCTGGCTCTGTGTATCCTTTCAATGATACTCTGGCTCTGGGGCCATTCAATTGTTTTGAGTCACAAGTCTTTCTAGATCCATCCACCAGGCACATCTGTTCCTTGGTCTGTCTCACACTCTTGACTGATTCTCTGTAGTTCCCATTCTAACTTCACTCAGATTATAGATAGAAAATTTGAAAAAAGATATTTAAAGGATGAGGACTAACAAAAAAATGAATCTTAATAGAAATGCACTTGTACACGTGTGCATGCACACGCACACACACACACACTCACACTTGATCACCTGTGAATGGTTCTCAGATATCCTGCCCTTCCTAGGGAAGTATTTGTGGAGATTGTCCAACCACAGCTTTTTTGGGAACAAATGATAGAATGTGAATAAAGATAAACAAGGCAATTAATTTGGTGTAGCATTAAATTAAAGGTCTCAATGTTCCTGGCTATTTCAAGCCTGCTCTCCTTTCCACAATGAAGGAGAAGACACTCATATCCAGAGAGAAGCACCCAGTGAGGCTGAGAGACACTGCAAGGCCTCTCCTGAGTCTTGCTGCTCTGGGCCTGTAGATCTCATGGCTTCAGCAAAAATAACTTTTTGTCTTGCTTTTCTCCTTATAGATGGCATGTGCCTTCTGTGAATTATTCTTTCATGGGATCCACAAAATGAACTCCTTTTGTGGTCAGTCCAAATCTTCCTTGTTACTTCTCTCTAGTGCTTGCTGTTTTCAGCAAGAGCACTGGTCAAAAACAAAACAAAAACCTTGATTTTCCATCAGCATCTCACCCATTGATCTAAACAGCCCTTCATGAGGGATCAATGAACATCAGGAGATCAGTATTCTAGCATTGCTGTTCATTAGAATTCATTAAGGGTTAAAATCAATTTCCCATTCTGTGTATTTTACTGCCCTGAAATCATCTGTTCAGCACAGCTTTCTAACAGTTTTTGGCTTAATTTAATACCTAATATCTCACTTCTGCAATAAAAAAACGGATCAATGTTCAACCAATGCTGTACTGGTAAATGTTTAACGATCATCTCTCAAAAAAAAATGTAGCATTTGCCAATTTCTGCAGTATAAATACCGCCACCATAGCCAATGTTAAGCTGCCAAGATGATACCACCAAACGTGGAGTTGGAAATTTATTTAATTGTAAATTTGTATAATTTAATGTTTAATAATGGCTGTATTTAGCAATTACCTCACAACATTCCTAAAAATTTAACAATCAGCAAGCTGGTTTGAGTGAGATCTAGCACACTCTTAAAAGGAAGCATGGTGGAAGAATAGAAACAGCATTGTAGAAGGAAGGGCCCTGGATTTTAGCTAAGAGATCATAGGTGACCTACTGAAGTTTTCTGGCTTTAGAGGCAAGAGTAGGCAATCTCTTAAGAACCATCCTCTTCAGGCTGGGCACGGTGGCTCACGCCTGTAATCCCAGCACTTTGGGAGGCTGAGGTGGGCGGATCACAAGGTCAGGAGATTGAGACCATCCTGGCTAACACAGTGAAACCCCATCTCTACTAAAAATACAAAAAAATTAGCCAGGTGTGGTGGCGGGCACCTGTAGTCCCAGCTACTCTGGAGGCTGACGTAGGGGAATGGCGTGAAGCCGAGAGGCGGAGCTTGCAGTGAGCCAAGATTGTGCCACTGCACTCCAGCCTGGGAGACAGAGACAGATTCCTTCTCAAAAAAAAAAAAAAAAAAAAAAAAAAAAAAAAGAAAGAACAATCCTCTTCAAGGATTCTGTGATTTTCACAATCTTCCAATACCACCTCAAATAACTGGATTCTGTTGCCCTTTGCACTTACAGTTTTCTTTCTGCTCAAACACAAATGAAATGAACTAATAATAATTTTTCAATAACAATAACAGGTAACATTTATTGAGGATGTACCAGTGCCAGGAATCTTAACTTATTAAGTCTGCACAAGTCTGAGATTGATGCTGAGAGGTGACAGCGTGCTGGCAGTCCTCACAGCCCTCGCTCACTCTCGGCACATCCTCTGCCTGGGTTCCCACTTTGGCGGCGCTTGAGGAGCCCTTCAGCCCACCACTGCACTGTGGGAGCCCTTTCTGGGCTGGCCAAGGCCAGAGCCGGCTCCCTCAGCTTGCAGGGAGGTGTGGAGGCAGAGGCGCGAGTGGGAACCCGGGCTGCGCAGGGCGCTTGCGGGCCAGCTGGAGTTCCGGGTGGGCGTGGGCTTGGTGGGCCCCACACTCGGAGCAGCCCGCCGGCCCTGCCGCCCCGGGCAATGAGGGGCTTAGCACCAGGGCCAGCGGCTGCGGAGGGTGTACTGGGCCCCCCAGCAGTGACAGCCCACCAGCGCTGCGCTTGATTTCTCACCAGGCCTTAGCTGCCTTCCCACGGGGCAGGGCTCAGGACCTGCAGCCCGCCATGCCTGAGCCTCCCACCCCCTCCATGGGCTCCTGTGCAGCCAGAGCCTCCCCGACGAGCGCCACCACCTGCTCCACGGCGCCCAGTCCCATCCACCACCCAAGGGCTGAGGAGTGCAAGCGCACTGCGCGGGACTGGCAGGCAGCTCCACCTGCAGCCCCAGTGCAGGATCCAGTGGGTGAAGCCAGCTGGGCTCCTGAGTCTGGTGGAGACGTGGAGAACCTTGATGTCTAGCTCAGGGATTGTAAATGCACCAGTCAGCACCCTGTGTCTAGCTCAGGGTCTGTGAATGCACCAATCGACACTCTGCATCTAGCTACTCTGGTAGGGCCTTGGATAACCTTTGTGTCCATACTCTGTATCTAACTAATCTTTTGGGGACTTAGAGAACCTTTGTGTCTAGCTCAGGGATTGTAAACCCACCAATCAGCACCCTGTCAAAACAGACCACTGGCTCTACAGATCAGCAGGACGTGGGTGTGGCCAGATAAGGGAATAAAAGCAGGCTGCCCCAGCCACCAGGGGCAACCCGCTCGGGTCCCCTTCCACACTGTGGAAGCTTTGTTCTTTCCCTCTTTGCAATAAATCTTGCAACTGCTCACTCTTTGGGTCCACGCTGCCTTAAGAGCTGTAACACTCACCACGAAGGTCTGCAGCTTCACTCCTGAAGCCAGCGAGACCACAAGCCCACCGGGAGGAACCAACAACTCCAGACGCGCCGCCTTAAGAGCTGTAACACTCACCGAGAAGGTCCGCAGCTTCACTCCTGAAGCCAGCGAGACCACAAGCCCACCGGGAGGAACCAACAACTCCAGACGCGCCGCCTTAAGAGCTGTAACACTCACCGAGAAGGTCCGCAGCTCACTCCGAGACAGTCCAGACGCGCCTTAAGAGCTGTAACACTCACCGCGAAGGTCTGCAGCTTCACTCCTGAGCCAGCGAGACCACGAACTCACCAGAAGGAAGAAACTCTGAACACATTCGAACATCAGAAGGAACGAACAACTCCAGACGCGCCACCTTAAGAGCTGTAACACTCACCGAGAAGGTCTGCAGCTTCACTCCTGAGCCAGCGAGACCACGAACCCACCAGAAGGAAGAAACTCGGAACACATCCAACATCAGAAGGAGCGAACAACTCCGGACGCGCCACCTTAAGAGCTGTAACACTCACCGAGAAGGTCTGCAGCTTCACTCCTGAGCCAGCGAGACCACGAACCCACCAGAAGGAAGAAACTCGGAACACATCCAAACATCAGAAGGAGCGAACAACTCCGGACGCGCCACCTTAAGAGCTGTAACACTCACCGCGAGGGTCCGCGGCTTCATTCTTGAAGTCAGTGAGAGCAAGAACCCACCAATTCCGGACACAATCCTATGATTATAACCATTTCAACAATGAGTACATGAATGCAGAGAGAAGTTAAATAAATTACTGAAAGTCTCACACCCTGGCCTCTGTGCACTTAATCATGGCACTCTAAATAAATAAACCATAACATTTTCATTATGGAGGGGACATTTTTAGGACTATATAGAGTTATGATTTCTAAAGGAAAATCTGATGAAATAAGAAGTGTGTATCAGGGAGCAGATAAGCCAAAGAAATTTCGTTAATGTTTCCAGGGTAAATTTTTTTAAGTGGCTCAAAGTTTAAAAGTTTTTTGACCACGATTCATGGCCACTTCCTTTGTTATCTAATATCTGCAGTAGTTCCTGACCAAGGAAAGAATTCTTCATTAATTTTGAAAAATACTCCCGTACTATACAATGAGAAGGATAGCAGCATTCAGTAACACAAATTTCCATAAACAAATTAGATATTCTGTTACCCCCCAATAAAATCTTCTAAGAAACCACCAATTATTGTGAGAATTATCTTCATTTTAACCATCTGATCCTTCTGAATAGAAAGAGTGTTTGCACATGAGCCTGAGACATAAGACAGAGAACTGTTGTTATCTTGATATATTGCAACATGTGAAAATAATTGCTTTTAGTGTGGCTAATACTCCTATCACACACAATACAACTGTAGGGCAAAATTCTTGTCTGTGTTCCATATAAATAATTTGACTCCAACATTCAACTCTCCTTGTATGTACAAGGCTGACCAGACATTCTAAGACTGACTTAATTCTCCATAAAATTTCCCAAACTAACTCAATGATGAAAACCCATACACAAGAAGAATGGGGAGTTAGTGTGACCATTTCCATAATGCACATGAACATGTGATTTGACTTTTTATTTTTTTTTTTTTTTTTTTTTTTTTGAGATGGAGTCTGGCTCTGTCGCCCAGGCTGGAGTGCAGTGGCGCAATCTCGGCTTACTGCAAGCTCCGCCTCCCGAGTTCACGCCATTCTCCTGCCTCAGCCTCCCGAGTAGCTGGGACTACAGGCACCCGCCACGACGCCCGGCTAATTTTTTGTATTTTTAGTAGAGACAGGGTTTCACCGTGTTAGCCAGGATGATCTCGATCTCCTGACCTTGTGATCCACCTGCCTCGGCCTCCCAAAGTGCTGGGATTACAGGCGTGAGCCACCGCGCCCAGCCGTGATTTGACTTTTTTAAAAAGGTAAAATGTATGTATCCTGTGTGCTGCTTATTCTCTGTTTGCCTCTCACAATTATTTCTCACCCTCCACTGCCCTGTTCTGCACCCAGGAGGGTGACTTCTATTATTTTAAGCCCCCAGGCCCCTTTGCACTCTGGCTTCAGGTTGGTTTGGGCCAATAGGAGAAACTGGCAGGAGTTTGAAACGTTAAGAAATGGAACAATGGTTTTACATTGCCACCAATATTCTAAGGCCATGGATCCTGCCATGCAGTCCCTCTTACCCTTCCACTCCCTGGCCCTTTCAGGCCCATGGTAACAGCATGTGCCCATCATCCATCTTGGTTCCCTTAATTTTGACTACACCTCTATAAACAGGGCCTTTGTTAAACTCACTTTGGCTACACACTTATCTTGGGCCTTCAATCCCCTACCAGGACATTCACTGAAACGTCATTCTCCAAATAAGTTAAATACAGACATCAAAAATGTTCTAAATGTTATATATTATTTGTTATATATGGTAACTTGTCATATATATATGTGTAGCTATATATTTTCCCCTGTCCATATTCCTTTAAACAGAGAGTAAGTCCTTATTTATTCGATTCAGGTAAAACTGAATTAAAGCAACTTTTCAGGCAACACACCTGTTGCATACATTGAAGTATCCTGGAAATGCAGATTGCAGTTTAATGTTGAAGAAAATACCTGTTTAAAGATGCATCTTGGTCTGTAACCAAGGTTTTGACTATTAAATATTGAAAGCGGGCGGAGTTCAGAAGAAAATACAATCCATTCTATTCCAAGTTATAGGAAGCTGATTACACAGTTTTGCATTATCGCGTCAAAGAATTCTATTTTGTTGCCCTTTCCATCTTACATCTATAGGTTCCTTTCCAGTAAAACACTGATAAAATGAGTTAATAATTATCAATAACAATAATATAAGCTAACATTTATTGAGCCAAATATTGCACAGGGCACATGTGTACTAAAAATTATATGTTGCTTATCAGAAATTCAAATTTAACTAGGTGTCCTGCTTTTTTAAATTTTGTTTTGTTTTGTTTTGCTAAATAAGGCAACCCTATACATGTGTGAATGTCTACCAGATTGAGCAACATAGATGTACAACATTTTCATTATTGCAGAAAATTCTACTGGAGAGCTCTGTTTTATCATATCATGAGCTCAGTTTATATTAGTGCTTAGTGTTAATTAAAAAAAAATGCCGTGTATCATCATCTCATTATCTAAGGAGCAACACATTTTGACAAAAACAGACATTTGTGTAGTTAAAATCCTGAAAAATTACATTTATTTTATTTACTTTGGCGGTGAAATAGAGACTGACTTCTGACCACCAGCTTTCAAATGAACACTTTAGGGAACTGGATAGTCATTTTCCCAATAATTAACCCTTTGAGATAGTCTCCTTTTGAATATCCCATAATGACATTCTTTAAAAAAAGAAAGAATTACATTTATTGCAAAATGGAATCTCCATGCAGAAATATGCTTAATATATATTTGTACCATTTCTAAAAGAACCATAAGGCTTGACATTCCTTTGTGGTATGTGTTACAGGCTGGTTGCTCTCATGGGATCATTCAGAGTTCGTCTCTTGTAATTTTCTAGGTCTGGCCAGAAATATTTTGTTTTTATGTTTAAACACCCCACCAGTCAGCACCTGGTAAATATATAGCTGGAATCCTCAATAAATTACTTAGAAACTAAAGGAATAGATTGTATTAAAAAAGGTATTAAGAAAATTGACCTCTGTTTCTCTAATAAAAGTGGGAGAGGCAGGACCCTCCCATCCCAATCAATGTCATTAATTGGTTATTGGAGCAAATGAATGATTCTTTCTACCTGTTCTCCTCCAAGTTTAGGAGGAACTAATCTGGTCAATTAACCTTTGGCATCACGGGTTTGAAGCAATTTGGAAGAGGGCTAGTTTTTTGTTGTTTTTTTTAATTTCCCTGGGCTATTCTTTTGTCCCCTGTCCCCTGTGCTTTAAGAGGAAACTCGATTCAAGACATTCCAACAAATCCAGAAGGAAAAATCCTGATTCCCCTAATGCTTGAGAAGTGAGACTCACAAGCAGGCAACGGGCCTTTATTTCTGGAGGGAGACAGCTGGAGCAAGCTCTCTCTGCGGGGCTAAGAGCATCTTGCTCTTTATTCGGTTTCTCTGATGAGGCCTTTAGTTGGGCATCAGTTTACCCATTGGTAAATGGAGTTGAATAATATATACTTACCACTCCATAGTAAATGAATATTGAAGATCTTTGGCTAAAGAGGGCTATGAATATGTAAAAGCTCTGTGAATACAAATCAAGAATTCATGACTTAGTAAAAGCTCAATATGTTGATAAATCTTGAATTTTTGCAAATGCTGAGATGTTTCACTTTTATTCAGAATATATAATAGTTAGGGATTGAAGTTTAGCCAGAGAGGCTTTATGCAAAGGACACATATGTAACTATGTACAGTAAAAAGCTGTACATCTGGCATGCTGGGGGAGACTGGAGGCACCAGTCAGTCAAAAGTTCTGACTAACAATTTTTCACTGCTTCTGGTAGTTCTCTTGTTTCTTGTCTTGGGCTCTGTATTAAAGCCTAGATGTGTTGGGGTGGGGGGTAGTGGGGAGATGGCAATTTTATTCAGGGAAAGCTATGTTTGGCCAAAGTTCACTGAAGCAGCCATGTAGCTCAGCCCTACCCGCATGCAAGGCTCCAAGTAGCCACAGAGAGCTCCATGCTCACAAATCATGGGATCCTTAGGTGTGGCATTGTGACATCAGAGGAGCAGATGCTGAAATGGGAGATGTACACGCAAATGGACTTGTGCACAAGTGTGGGCCGAGCCACTCCTTGCCCATTCTGCGCTTTCGTACTAATCAGAAAAAATGGTCACTTCCTCTGGGTAAAAGCAGACCCTATACCAGAGCTGCCACTTTTCTCTTTACCTAGATACCCATGCTGTGAACAATCTACATAATCAGATGATGTGTTCCCAAATATGAACTTGGGGAAATCTTTGATTTCTCCGGAAGGATGTATTTGATGTGAAGAAATTGTATTCAGTTTAATTTTTAATGACTTGTTACTAAAATTCCTATACTCTCCAAATGTAGCTTTCGGGGTAATTTGAGATTGTCACCTTTTTCTCATTTAGAAGTACAGGATTAATTCAGTAGTTATGAATAGACATCAGAGTTGATGCTGAGCTTCCTACTGGCCAGGGCAAGAAAGGGAAACTCAAGAAATTCAGTTGTTCTCACTATCAGATAAAGAAAGTAGCATACCCAAATTCCACTGGGGAAACAATGATCATCTTTTTTACCTTAAAATCAAAAGGAAATTTCTTGTATGAAATTTCACCTGAGAGCCACTGAGGCATCATAGACAACCACTGCATCAATAGTTTATAGTAAATGTAATGGCAATACATGGCAGCACTTTCCTGCAAAATCCTTTAAAAAAACCAAAGCCCATTTGAGTTAATTCTGAGAAGGCCGAGCAAATTTGGGGATCTTTTGGTGCCTGACTTAAAGGACAGAACTTCTGGGAAAGTAAATACTCAGCCTAGTCCTCAGACTGGCAGTTTCTAGATGTCATCTGCAGTCAGCTTCTAGGTGGTGACAGAGTTTTTTCTGCTCCCCAGAAAAAAGGAGGGGAAAAAGGGTAAGACATACATATTTCACAGCAAATTGGTTCACTTTCCTCACGTGAATAGGATTATGCTTTATTTTGTTGTATTTTTTTAAAGACAGGGCCTTGCTTGGTCACCCAGGCTGGAGTCCAGTGGCACAATCATAGCTCATGGTAAGCTTGAACTCCTGGTCTCAAGCAATCCTCCCAGTTTCAGTCTCCCCAAGGTGCTGGGATTCCTTACAGGCATGAACCACCCTGCCCAGCCCGACTGTAGTTTATTTTAAGATGATGTCCTTCCAACTTTGGGAGGAGTTAAAAGTGCTTTGTTTCATGTGATAATGGTAGAAAAGATGGTAGTTTTATATTTTGTATTGCTTGTTGAGTGTCTTTATTTGCCAATACGAACCTGATAAGTCCTTATTGGCCCCCAAGTCTGAGGAGTGTCTATTACTGGTCCAAGAAGTCCCAAAGTCTGGCAATGACAGCCATGGACTATATTCCCAAAATAGCATTTCGCAAAGTAATAGAGATGAGTGTCATACTTGCAGATGGGACCTTGGCAGGAGTACCGTTATCCTATGATGGTGCTGAAGATGGCAAGGCCTCCCCAGTATTCCCAGTACAGTAAGCTTCCTGAATGCCACCAGAATGGGTCTCAAGGATATCTGCATGAATCAACTTCAGGTGTGCAAGCTTGCAGATATACTGGTTAAAAGCCCATTGTTCTACTATCTGAGTGCAGAGGTTTTCAAAGCAATGTTACGTGTAAACTGTCTGTAATGTAAACAAGTTTCACTTAGAGTTTGACAATCTTTCTGATATTAAACACACGAACTTGATGCTGGTCCATGGTGGAATTAGTTACAAAATGTATTCTCCCACATAATCTAATGAGTTGGTCTGCCATCTGGAAATATTTAGTAGTGTCCAACTGAATATAGAAGAATGATTGATGGAGGTGATTTACCCTTGATCAAGTTCATACTGAGTCACTCTTACAGTCACTCTTAGTCAAATAAGATTAAGTATTATTTGATGCTACTTCTAGTTTCTCCTAGTAAAAGCAGGCATCAGTACCTCAGAGGACACTTACTTCCCCATCCACGGTGGATCGACATCATTTCACCTTGGATTTTAGTATTTTTTGGTTTACAAATTACCTACCTACTGATATTTTTCTCAAAGGCAAATACCGTGACTTCAACGAACAGTCTCATATTTTTAAAAAATGAACGCTTTGTACCAGGAATCATCTTTGGTAATGGGAATACAAAGATATTGCAGGAAAACCATCATTTAATAGGCAGGCACTGTGCTTTATATGGGCACACACACACACACTGCAAGGGAGGTATTATTTTCTTTTTATATCTATATATAGCTCCAAATTACAGAAAGCTAGGAAGTAGAGTAGATCTATTTCTAGATAGATACCAGCCCTTTCTGATTTCAAAGCAACATTATGTTGTTCTAATAAGGCATAGTATCTTTCCTCAAAGAGTTCGAAGTCTAGTGCATTTGGCATACTTTTTGGGCCCTGAGCACCTCTGACTGTTTTTTCTATGTTTAGAGAATTTCCTACATATGAGTCCAACACAGAAGACAGAAATGCACTTTCCCAGCCTTCCTTACATATGACTTAGGCTGCTTCAATCAGTACTTTCATTTGGAAGGGAATGGAAAAAAAAATGCACCATGTGAATTCCACTTCACTAAGGGCAGTGGTGGAGCCATCCGGGTTTCAGAGGTAGCAGGGGCAGAGGTTTTCAGATGGCATTCAGTGCCCAGGAGCATGGGACCAAGATCTGGTGCTTGTGCTCTGTGCTGCAGCAGCAGTCTCCCCTGGAGTCATTTTAGATATTGATCCTAATCTCTAACCCAGATTTTCTGACTTACCTGGAAATTCTCTGGGCCTTCTAATAACTTTTAGTAAACTTTTTTTTTCTGCTTAACTAGTTAAATTTAGTTCTGTTGTTGTCAACTAAAACTCCTGACTTTATTTCCCTCACAATGGCTTCAATATAACAGACATTTTATAAATCTACTTTGTTGGTTGATACATGAAAAAAAATGATTTAACAGAATAAATTAATAGAAGATAAACTTTCTAGGCTCTTTTACATCCTTGTCACCCTCTGTTTTTTGAATATATCTTAATTTATCAACATCCTTCCAAAATATGTCATCCAGAACTGAAAACAATGTTGCAATGTGGACTGATTAGTATTGAAGAGTATAGGATGATCACCTTTCTCGGTTTAAGCTGTATATCTCTATTCATGCAGTCTGAAATGACATAAGCTCTCTTAGTAGCTGTATCACATGATTAAGGAAGAAAGCCTGAGAACTTATAGGATTTAGTAATCAATATTCAATATGAGCCTAAACATGTGATGTGGTTACTAGAAGAGTCAATTCAGCTTTAGATGGCAACAATAACAGGGGAAAAGAGAACTAACCAAAAGCAGAATGGGCTGAGTTCCAAACTCATAAGTTCCTAGTCATGAAAGAACAAAGACTGCATGGCCACCAGCCAAGGATGCCTGAAAAGGAATTTCTGCTTTGAATAAGAGGATGTGCAGGATAACAAAGCCCATGGTTCTGTGATTCTATCTTCCAAGACAACACAGAATCACAGACTATGAATTACCTGAATGTGGGGCTTACAAATGTCAGTTGTTGAGGTTCTTGAGGTCAAGGCACTTGTAAGTCAAGTAACTTGATTATGCATTACAGAAATATTCAGATGAAGTTTATCTCTATAAGGCAATTTAAATATTTAATCTTGGCTGAAGTTGGGAAAATTTCAAAATCCAACAGAGGGAAACTGCTATGAAATGTACCCCATTCATCAAATATTTGTTAAAAGGGAGGGAACAGCTTTGTGCCCTATTGGTGTTTTCAATGGGGTGAGGAAGCTGACAATAAATAAAAACAGGAAACATAAGTAAATTATAGAGTATGTTAGAAGCTATGAAAAAGAAAATGCAGGACAGAATAAAACGAATCCAGGAGGCAGGTGAGTTTGCAATTTTACATGAGGTGATCAGCAGAGTTCTCCTCGAGAAGATGATTTTTGGGCAGACTGGAGGCAATTGAGGAAGCCAGCCATGGGGCTGTCTGGGAAAAGAGGTTTCCTGGCAGAGAGAAGAGCTAGGAGAACAAAGGACTGAGGCAAGAGTGGGCCTAGTGTATTCCAGGGACAGCAGGGAGCCAGTGTATCTGGAGCCCAGTAAACAGAGGAGAGAGAATTAAGGAGAGGAGGTCAGAGAAGGGTCAGATCACGTAGGGCCTTGCAGGTCATTGTAAGGACATTGGTTTAATCCTGAAGAGGTGACAGGGTCAAGCAGGAGACTTGTGCGGGGGCTGTTGCTACACTCCAGGTAAACAATGATGGTGGCTGTGATCAAGCTGGTAGCAATGTTGGTGGTGAGAGGTTGTGAGATTGTGAATATATTTAAAAGGAAAGCTAACAGGACTTTGTTGTGGGAAGTCAAGGACCCTGAACGGAGGGACCGACTGGAGCCGTGGCAGAGGAACATAAATTGTGAAGATTTCATTTTAATATGGACATATATCAGTTCCCAATTAATACTTTTATAATTTCTTATGCCTGTCTTTACTTCAGTCTCTGAACATAAATTGTGAAGATTTCATTTTAATATGCACATTTATCAGTTCCCCAAATTAATACTTTTATAATTTCTTACGCCTGTCTTACTCTAATCTCTTAATCCTGTTATCTTCCTAAGCTGAGGATGTACGTCACCTCAGGACCACTATTGTGTTAACCATACAAATTGATTGTAAAACATGTGTGTTTGAACAATAGGAAATCAGTGCACCTTGAAAAGGAACAGAATAACAGCGATTTTAGGGAACAAGAGAAGAAAACCATAAGGTCTGACTGCCTGCGGGGTCAGGCAGAATAGAGCCATATTTTTCTTCTTGCAGAGAGCCTATAAACAGACATGCAAGTAGGAGAGATATCACTAAATTCTTTTCCTAGCAAGGAATATTAAGACCCTAGGAAAAGAATTGCATTCCTGGGGGGAGGTCTATAAATGGCCACTCTGGGAATGTCTGTCTTATTCGATTGAGATAAGAACTGAAATACGCCCTGGTCTCCTGCAGTACCCTCAGGCTTACTAGGATTGGGAAACCCCAGCCCTGGTAAATTTGAGGTCACACAGGTTCTCTGCTCTCGAACCCTGTTTTCTGTTGTTTAAGATGTTTATCAAGACAATATGTGCACTGCTGAACATAGACCGCTATCAGGAGTTTCCGATTTTGCCCTGGTCCTGTTTCCTCAGAAGCATGTGATCTTTATTCTCCTTTTTGCCCTTTGAAGCATGTGATCTTTGTGACCTACTCCTGTTCCTACACCCCCTCCCCTTTTGAAATCCCTAATAAAAACTTGCTGGCTTTGTGGCTCAGGTAGGCATCACGGACCTACCAATATGGGATGTCACCCCCAGAGGCCCAGCTGTAAAATTCCTCTCTTTGTACTCTTTCTCTTTATTTCTCAGCCAGCTGACACTTATGGAAAATAGAAAGAACCTATATTGAAATATTGGGGGTGGGTTCCCCCACTAGGACTTTCCTGACAGATTAAATGCCGTTGTGTTAAAGAAAAAAAATAAAGGGCAAATCCAAGGCTTTAGGCCTAAGCCACTGGAAAGCTGGAGCTGCCAACAGGTGGGAGGAACAGTTCAGGGAAGAAGAGGAGGTTTTCTGGGGCCATGTGAAGCATGCCAGGCATGTGAAGGAGTTGAATCAGCAGTGGAAGCTACTGGTTTGGAGATGTAGGAAAGGTCTAGGCTACAGACAGAAATTGTAGTGTGGTCAGCATTTGGGTGCATTTAGTGTCATGATGCTGGATGAGGAAGGAGATTAGGTTTGGGAAAAGGAGGATGAAGGGAAGAACCCGGGATCGTCTTGGACATAAAGGCTTGGAGAGAAGAGAATCAGCAAAATACACTAAAAAAGAACAAGAATGAGGCGGCAGAAAAACAAGCAACTGTGGTGTCATTAATGTTTAAATATCTAATTTTGAAGACCTCAGAAGGCTACTAAAACACCTCATTCATTTTGTTTGCAATTAAGAAAGAAAATCATATTATAGCTCTTGCCAGGAAGAAGGAACAGGAGGAAAGGAGAGATGGAGAGAAAGGGACTGTAATGAAAGAGAATTGAAGAAAAAGTGGGAGAAGGAGAAAAGAAGAAAGTGTAGCATAACAGCCCTTTATCCTTAAAGATTTTAAATCACACAAAGAAAATTTAAACATAAGACTTAATCCTACTCTGAAACTCATCTGAACTATTTTTAAGTCCTCTGTAACATTTGATTATATCCTGCTTTTTTTTCTCCCTGAGAAAGAGGGAGGAAGGGAAGGAAGGAACTACGCTAGATGCTTCCACATAGTTACTTTATTTAATCATGACAACCTTGAAATATGTAAGTCATTAGCCCTATTTTATACTTTTGTTTGTTTTGGAAGAGACAGGGTCTCACTATGTTGCCCAGGCTGGTCTTGAATTCCTGGCCTCAAGTGATCCTCTTGCCTTGGCCTCCCAAACTGCTGGGATTATAGGTGTGAACCACTGTTCCTGGGCCTGTTTTATGGATGAAGAAACTAGGGATTGAAAAGTAACTTTTTCAAGCTGCAATATTAGTAAAAAATAGAAACTAGAACAA
Organism: Nomascus leucogenys; assembly: GCF_006542625.1. Classification (NCBI taxonomy): domain Eukaryota; kingdom Metazoa; phylum Chordata; class Mammalia; order Primates; family Hylobatidae; genus Nomascus; species Nomascus leucogenys. The sequence continues at coordinate 99,583,445 of NC_044402.1, forward strand.
CTCATTCCCTCCACACAATCAACTAGAAACAAATTAAAGTTGTAAAGATTTTATTTTTCCTTACCTTTTCCTTAAGGGTAGATTCCTAGGATTGCTCAGTTCAAAGTTGACACTGAGTCTCCCCTGATTCCCTTAGCCTGTGTTATTTTATGTTAACATGGGATTATGCTTGCTAATGGATAGTGAATAAATTATAGTTATCTCTTTAATTAATCATTGCTCTGCACTATTTATTACATTGCTAATGGAATATTTTTGTAATTATTTCCCCATATGTGAAGGTAACACTTTAAGCCTTTTAAAATGTCACCAAAGAAGCTACTTCTAGATTCTTTGGGACAGTTGTACTAGCAGATCATGGTGTTTTCTAAAAATAAGCTTTCCCTTGAAAAAAACTCAATCAGAAATGTCATACTTGAACAATATTATGAAAAAGTGTGTTAAGAGATGTCAAATTGTCATGACATATAAACCATGCTGGTCAAGAATTAATGCTCAGTTTATACATTCTTTCTAGGACATTCTACGATACAAAAAGAGAGGTGGTGTGATACTGGGGAGAAAATGCAGACCTTGCTTTAGAACCGGCTCTATTATTTCCCAGCAATACTGAATTTGCAGGGTGCCAAATCACCTCCCTTCATTGCACCCTTCATTCATTGTTCCTGTCTCTGGCTCAATATGCCAGTCCTAGACATGCTCATTCAGAAGACACACTGTCACGCCTATCCCCACACAGGCTCATGTCTCCTCCACCTGCCAACCCACCCCTGTTCTCTGCACGGCCAAATGCAAAGACTTCAGGCCTTGCTCTTGTCTTTAAAGAATCACACCCACCCCAAAACCTGCTGAGCTATTGCCCAAATCTTTCTTAATTACTTCTGATGTAGTCCCCTAGAATTTATCCTTCTCCACTCACTTTGAAAAGATGGGTGGAAGGTAGAAATAAAGCAAAATGTACCCAATTCATAAATGTCCACTTTTCAATGGTAAGCATTTCAGACACAAATTAATGTATTTAGCTTCACTCTCAGGGATCCTTGAAGTGGCATTCTCTGGGGTGATAGAAAACAAAAATCTTATATACTAATCAATTTAAGTGTATCCAGAACTGCTTTGATTCTGCATGAAAACTCAAGGCCACTAATGATGTTCAATAAATATATTTGCTGAATAGATTGAGTTGGCCATGGCATTCCTGTGGTCGTACCACAAGCCTTAATTAAATATGTCTGTAATAACTATATAAAAGCTTAAATGTTGCTTTATTTCATCAGGATCTCTGAAAGTTAATAAATACAATTAATCAAAGTTAGATCACTACTTGGCAATTTCTGATGACAAACGTAATATTTTCATAAACTTTACCACTTTCAAATCATCTTATACCACTGGATTCTCCATAACCCTGTGAGAGTCACTATGCCCAATTTTTAGATGAGGAACATTAGGTTCAAAGTCCTAATTTGCCCAACATTACACAACCGGGGAATGGTGGAGCCACCACCAGAACTCAAATATTCTGGATCCCAATTCCCTTCGAAGTGTAGGGCTTTTCTTTATTAATATCATCTGCCACGTTCAGCCACCAAAGTCCATAACATAAACCCAGAAGATGTGAAATAACCTCACGAAAGCTGTCTTCAAACACTGTTCTATTATTTTTAATGAGTGGTACAGACAAGTGCCATGAATTTGGAAGAGAAAATAACTGTTACCTGTGAGTTATAATGGTCTTAAAGGCAGATCATTTTAGGAATAGGTTTGGCTTTTTCTGCTTCATTTTACAAGTCTATTAAGAACATGACAGTTTGGAAAAAATCTGAATGAACATCCTTAACTTCTGCCAATATTTGTTATCCTGTTCCGTCATTTTTTATCAATTTCCCGATTTTTACAATTTGGAAAGATCTAGAAATCAAAAAAGATTACATAAGCCCTAAAGTGTGTGTCTTGAATAATTGACTAGACATATATGAAAAACAGCCAAAAACCCACTTTGAGACCTTGTGTTAGGCACAGCCTCCTTTCTCCCTGTTAACTGAAGATAATAGTATTTGTGAGGAGTTGCTGTGAGAGCGTAAAGCAACAACTAGTCTGGGAGAGCTCTGCCAGTGTCAGGTTCCTTTCTCCTGCTCCTCTGCTCGCTCTCCCATAGTGTGTCTTCTTCTCTGACTCTATGTCTTTGAATGCACTGTTTTTTCACATATTTAATACACAATCATTCAATCAACATTTTTGAGTGCACTGTTCTAGCTACTGAGGAACTCCATGTCTGGGATTCAGCTGTAGGTCTCAAGGGTTCATGGGAAATAAACATTTAACACAGTAACCACAACATGCTACAAACTCTGTGCAGTGGAATAATCTGGAAGCGGCATGAGCATGGAAGAATTTGTATCACACTAGCAAAGCAGATGGGGAAGGGCTTCCTGGAAGAAGTGCTGCTTGGACTGATCCTTAAAGTTAGCCAGGAATGAACTTAAACTCAGGAGAAGGAAGAGATGTAAGGTGCAGGAAGTAGCAGCAGGGCAAATGTGCCTCTTCACTTATCCTTCTCTTATCTATTATTTTCAACATTCTTCTTAATACCTTCTATGGCAGAGGCTGTTAGCTGCCTACCAAATATCCACTCTTCCCCTTTCTCTGGAATTCACGGAACAGCTAGAAACATTTACTAGTCTCCCTTGCATTCAAGTATAGGGCTTGAAGAAAGAGAGTATAGTCGCTCCTTTGTATCTGTGGATTCAACTAACTGCAAATCAAAATATTTGTTTTTACAAATGAATGGTTGTGTCTATGCTGAACATGTACAGACTTTTTTTTGTCATTCTTCCCTAAACAATACAACTATTAACATAGCACTTACATTATACTAATTGTATTACTATGTATTCTAATAGTATTAGATATTATAAATAATCTAAAGATGATTTCAAATATAGGGAGGATATGCAAAGGTTATATGCAAATACTATGCACCGTTATATAAGGCACTTGAGCATTAGTGAATTTTGGTATCCATGGGTTGGGGGTGTGTGTGGGGGGGGTCCTGGAACCAATCCCCTACAGTACCAAGGGAAGACTGTGTGTCATGTTTTACTTATTTGTCCCTCCTGGTGCCTGGAAGTTAGGTGTGATAGCAAGAGCTCTAGCGATCATCCTGGACTATGAAGAGGGAACACAGGAATCAACACAGGAAAAAATGGAGCTGTGAGCTGGAAAAAGTGTGAGTCTCTACTTCATGAAGCCAACTTATCTCAGCAATTTCTTTCATGTAAGAAACCCTTGTTGGGTCATAATTACTTTGTGCTTTTTTTTTTCTATTGTATGCAGCTAAACCTAATCATAAATGTTCCACCTTCTGAGACCATTCTAGCTTATAAGCAATAATCGTTTAATTCATGGCATGTGTTTGTACCACCCATTCGACAAATACATTTCTGTCTGAAGACGACTTTTGTGTGACTATTTCATTTTTCCTGGATTTATATTTTGCCTTTCTAACAAGTTATAAGCTTCTTGAGGAGAAAGCACAAAGTCGTACATTCTTCGTCACCGCAATTTCTAGCAAATTGTCTGGCATAGAGTACATGTTTAATAAATGCTTGCTGTCTGATTACAGCATGATTGTCCTTTAGAAAGAATGTGGGGAATTTAAAGTCTTTAAGACTCTTCACGAAGGGAAATAACAGTGTAAAGAAACATATGTCCTCTAGACACACACACACACACACACACACACACACACGACAAAACTCAACCCATCAAGTGATCGCTCTGAGATGCTATGACTTGAGAAATTCCTACTTTGCTTTCTCGAAAATAGAAGTCACCAGCACAGCACCTTCTAGGCACACCAATTCATCTGTGTGCAGAGCCTCCCACTGATGAAGTTTGACCCCTAAAACACAATCTCATGAATGTGGAAGCTGCTTGTGCTAAAAGTCATTATTTCACAAATGCTTTCCTTCTTTTTTAGTCTAAATGCAGAGTTCATTTACATTTGCATAAATAACGTTTCACCCCGTGTTGAGCCTCTAGCTGTTTTTAAAAACCTTCAGCACCCTGAAGCTGTCTGCCTTTCTGCAAACACTCGGTTTTCACAAATGATCCTTAAAACATTTCTACATGGTTCATGGGCTGTTAAAAAAGGAAGGGAAACCAAGGAAGAAAGAGAAGTTACATCTGTATGTCAATCAAATGCAGAAAAATGGAAAAAAATAAACAGGAAAAACATTTACAATATCAAAAGAAAACAAAATGACTTTTTACTTTTTCTTTGCCAGTTCTGAAGCGAAGCACTTGCTCTTTCCTTATTAACATTAGTCTTTTGAGCAGTTTTTTCCATTGTAAGCACTTTCTAAAAAATCATTTTCACACATTTCTCAGATACATCAATCCTTTCGGCATTCCTCCATGCACACATTATGGTACCCCAGCTCTAAATATAAAAGACTTTTATTATGTCCATTAACCATGGACATATGTGCTCCAAAAGTTTCCTGACACGCAGTCATTTGTGGTTTTTTAATTATAAACAGAAAATATTCACTAGAAAAATAAAACAGCAGCCTATAAATATATCTTTATACATTTGAGTTTTGTTTGTATATGACAAAAGATTGGATAAATGACTCTCCCAGTTGCCAGCTCCAGGAAGTGAGCATGCATGTGTTTATATACACACAGAGACACACATACATTCACATGTGCTATTAAATCCATGCACTGTACAGGACTCATACATCTGTAATTGCAGGTACCACTGTCTTGTTTCTAAAATAAGGGTACAAATTTTCCTAAGACTCACCAGGTCTCGCTCTGCATGAAAAATTAAGTGGGAGAGCAGATAATGCCCAGTAAAATACTTGACAAACAAAGTCATATTTATTGAATGCGTTTATTTTAACAACCAAAAAATTCTAACAGCCTAACAATGCACATAAGTTAAAAATTAATTATCACTTAGTGATAACAAAGATAGTTGATTTACATGGAAAAAAGAACATTTACAATATGTTAATCCTTATTCACATTGTTGATACCGCAATAAAACACAATTTGTTTTTTTCATTTCACAAAAAAAAAAAAGGCGGGAAATTGTGCTTTGTCAAGAGGCACTACAAGAGAAAGTTTCTTCTTCCAAATAGATATTATATGACAGATATTGAATAAATAGACATATATGCATTGTAATTCGCAAAGATCTGGCAAGACCACAGGCTAAAATGCCCACAGATTCACTTAGAACCACTGCAAACTTGGCAGTGAAATTAAAAAATAAAAGGCAAGACTTAGCATTGAAAAATACCTAATAAATTTTTGGTTGAAGTGTAAAAGATACCAAATGCGGATGCCATCGATAGATGAACCACCTTGTAAGAGCTTGGCAAAATCAGTTTCCATTACGTGTACAGAGTGACCTTCAGCAACAGTGTAAGAAGACAATTTGGAAAGAGTAACTCGGAGATCAGGAAGCAGCAACCATGGACTTTCTGATTAAAGCTGCAGCATACTACAGAAATAGGAAGGATGGGGCCAGGGCTAACTGCAAACAACCATCCTTTTGCAAAGGTATATGACGCTCATGTCAAGATAATTTTTAAACATCATTATTTGAAAAAGTACAGGAAAATGTCCCTTTAAAAACTCCAGAGGTTACTGAGCAGCTAGAATTAGCTTGTATTGCAACATGTCTTCTCCCTGTATATTGTAAGTTCTGAGTTAATATCTACACATAGAGGTTTTTTTTTAACTCCTACCTTTTATACCTTTCAAATATATAAATAGTATTAACAGTTATATTACAATGTTTGTGTAGTAAACAGAAAATAACTTTCAAAGTGATATTGCATGAGGTCTTTGACAAGGTTTCGTGAAAGCACAACTCAAAAAAAAAAAAAAATCCAACCATGTGGGACTGTTTAATGGCCAGTTTAAAGCATGGATTATGCTCACTAGGCCAGTCCTGAATGTGAGGTCTCCTCTGGCAATTACTGTAAGTAGAAGTGGAAAGTAATGCTTCTGGTGTTTCTCATAGGAAGCTGAAAGAGATCTGGAGTACTATAGTAGATTGCAGCTTTAATGCTCATCCCATTAAACATCCAGTCAGCATTAGTTCTGCTTTACATAAGGTAATTGCGATGTAGGTAACTGGGATAATGTTTTCTTTTAGGATGAGTAAGTGATTCTACTGAAATCGCTTCACATACTCTATTGCCCGGAGCTGCACAACGATTCAAAAACAGTTCTTGTAAGGGCTGTCATCCCAGGAAAAGGGACGGGAGAGATTAGGGACTGAACATGTTTGATTAGGTAGATGGAATGTGTACGAAGAAGAGGAAGCCCAAAGTGAAACAGAAATCAGAAATGTCTTTTGGGAGAGGGAAGGATGGAGATTTATTTGAGAGGGAGCCCCTTTAACTGGGCAGCAACTTCTTTCTAACTTAATATTACACTGAACTATTTTCTAGTAAAAAACAAAGACAAAAAAAAACAGCAACAACAAACAACTTTTAAACGAGCAGGCTTATTAATTTTCAGATTTGAAGCCACAAGCAGGTAAATAAATTTCACAACAAAATGTGGCTCATACTATGAATTCCGTATGTCCAATGTCAAAATGTCATTTGATCAAGACTTGCACTAATGGACAAAGTTTTCTCTGCACTGAATTTCAGTTTTACTTATTTGGAATTCCACAGAAATGCATCTGTTCACTACAGTAATGATAAATTGAATAACGGAACGCAGCAAGTCATTTTATTGAGTCATTTTAAGTGTGCATTGTGTCTTTAAGATTAATTTGACTTGTATCATTTTAATGTGCCCTGATTTTTTTCACTTTACTTTTTTTTTTCTTTTTTCGGCAGTGTTGGTTTATTTTGTTAAATACATACCTCAAAAATTACCCATTAAGCTGCCAGATAGGAAGCCATAGAATTAAAAAAAAAAATCAGGGACAAACACAAAAAATAAATAGGAATTCAAAAATAGTCACCCCACCCTGAGAGCAGGCCGCAGTTTATCAAAAAGCCAAAGCGACTCACTGTGAAGTGGTTTTTTTTAATACATAAACAAGTCTTTTCTTTAAGAACTCATTTCACAGTCTATTCTTTCGGATTGCAAAGTCTCTGTCCCATGCAATTTTAATATATATATGTAAATATAGAGATATATACATATACATATACACACACACTTGTAGCTTCCTTCATTTATTTCATAGTTCTTTTCATCCTGGAACTTGCCTGATGTAACTTCCGTTAAGTGCAAGGATAATGAAGGCAGAGTCTCCTGTGATTATAATGACTATGATCCAGTCATAGAGACGGGATAAAGTGTAACGCTTTAGTGTCTTTGCCAAGGCGATGTCTGATTCGGAAATACTGAACTTATTCAGTCTATAGGTGTATCCTGTGCAACAAAGAAATGTCCAAAAGGGTAAGAAAAACAAAACAGACATAAAAAGACAAAAATAAAGCAAAAAAAAAAAACAAAACCCAAAAACAAAAACAAAAACAAACAAACAAACAAAAAACTTTTAAAGAAATGAAAGCAGAAAATCCTTGGACCGATGTATTGCTTTGCCTAGTAGAAGTTCACATTATCTCTGGTCAATTTCGGCAGGTGCTGCCTTGCTTTTGTCAGCATTTTCCTCCTCAGCCTCCACTTTGTACATCTCCTCGGAGCCTTCCTCGCTGTCGTTCTCCTCTGACTCGGTCAGCAGCTCCTCGTCCTTATACTCGGCCACGTCCACCGCGGAGCCCAGGTGCTCTTTCAGCTTCCCGTGGTGCTTCACGTGGTACCGCTGGTTCTGGAAGAACTTGATGATGGTGTGTTTGGGGAGATCCAGCTGAGCCGAAAGAGTGTGGATGGCTTCCTGGTCGGGGTACAGGCCTACATCATGAATAAAGCTTTGGAGGATCCCCAGGGCTTCTAAGGAGATCTTTGTGCGAGACCGGGGCTTTTTGGCACAACTGTCTTCAGTCGGAGGAGGTGGGGGAGGCGCTTCTTCTCTGGGAGGGGAACTCTCCTTGGCTGGCTGAGACTGCTGTCTATGAAGTACCTGATAATTAAGAGAGAAAAAAATGAACACTGGACTCATGATTTTACCTTTCCAAAACCATCAGCCCTCTGAAATATGTGTTATCTATCTAGCACTGGAGGGAAGCTATAGTCATTTGTAAAGTCAGGTCTTTGGAAAGCTTAAAAGCCTTTCTGGAGATTTAGTATCTCACCTACAAAACAGGAGGTTCATAATAGTAGTATTTGCCAACACTTATATTCTGAGATACAAAGTCAAGTCATTTATTGCCTAAGGTCATCTCACTTTAAGCAACCTGGCTTCAGAGTCTTCTATACCTTTAACCACCAAGATATGCCACCTCTCTGAAGGCTAACGACAAAGAAATTGGGCACAAAGGGGAAAGTATGGACTCTGTCATCATGGCTTCAAGTTCATATTCTTCCACTTAGCTGAGTAACCCTGGGCAAGTCACTTAATATCTTTGAGCCTCTATTTCATCATCTATAAAAGCAGGATAAGAAACTAACCTCCTAGAGATGTTGTAAGGATTAAATGACATAATTGTTACAAAGAACAGTGCTTGTCTTAAATCAGGGATTGGCAAACTTCGTCAGGAAAGGGCAAGATAGTAAATATTTGAGGCTCTGGAGGGTCGATCTTTGCCACAACTACTCAGTTCTATTCTACTGCAAAAACAAATGAACATGGCTATGTTCCAGTAAGACTAGATTTGGCCCATGAGTCATAGTTTGCCTCATCTCTGGCTTAGAGCAAACATCCAATAAATGACCGTAATTATTATCAGCCTCATAATGACTCTTACAGTGTTATAGAGGAATAATTGGTACTTAAGCCAGGAAATCAATCCTTTGTAAAATTAGAAATGACTTTATATTCTTTTAGTTCTAGTTTTGATTCTTTTGATTTTAAATGTATTTTTTAGAATGTGAAAATGTTCAAACTAATTTAAAGACGTAACTGTTTCTTAAATTATGAATTTAAATGACCATTTTATACTTACATAGATGGACCTTCTCAATATCACTATAAACTAATTAATCCTCTGTTTTGCATATACTTTGTAATTTCTGGGTTTTTTTTTCTCCTAATGTTAAAGCTTTCTAGTTGTAATTTAAATAATTTTTCTTTTATTTCTACCTATTCCCCACTCATTTAATAAAAAAGCAAAATCTTAGGTAAACTTACTCAAAGGAACTCAGCCCCAGCTCTCCCCACAGGCCTATGTGAGAAGGACTTTGTGGAGGGGGAGATGGAACATGAAGTCCTGATGAGGAACTGCAGCCATCGCCCACACCTTACAGCTTCAGCTGTATGACAGAATTACAAGGTTACTGTGCTTTTCCCCACTAAAATGTGTCATGTTGGCTCCAAAGGCAAAGACCACATTTCCTATACTTAGGTCAGTGCCTAACTTCCTAAATCCTCCCAAAACTTTTAAGAAGAGTGAGTTCACTTTTTAAAAAACACAATTCTCCTTTTACTATTCTCTCATACTTTATGGATCTTTTTCATTTTAGAATAACAAATTAAACATTTTCCAGAGTTCAGGAGGAATAAATCCAACCAATGCAAAGAAAACACGTCTAGTTACATTAAAGGATCATTTGTACCACCATCCCTGCCACCATCACACACTACCCATATGATCCATGTCTTTTAGCTACAAAACATCAGCATCAAAGCAAGCATTTAAGAAAAAAAAAAATCTGCCATTCATCCTGGTCTTGACAGCCATATGATGAAAAAACACTTTCCCACCAGTGTGAAACTGTCAGTCTTTTATGCAGAACAAATATTAGGACAGATGAAACTGTTACCTAAATAAGGTAGCAATAAACAAAAGAGGTTTAAATTTTGCAAGTAATAATCAATAATCAAATAATAATAAAAAGGATAATCAGAAGCAAATAAGACTATCTGCTATAATAAGCTGATGGCTAGTGGCAGAAAGAAATCCTAAGCACAGGACTATAAAACAGTGGCATTAAAGTCTGCATAATGTTGACCAATTAAAATGAATGTTCTTAGCATTTTCCTTACCACTTTCAACTAAGAGTAAACTCATGTGGTCTGTTGTGGTAAGCTGGCATCAGCAAAAAAAGTGAGAGCTCCGTTACTTTAGCATCCTAATTATACCCGGCAGGAAAAGCAGAGCTCCAGGGGTGGGGGGTGGGGGGACTGGTGCTGGTCGGGTCCACTTTCATGGCAGAAGGATATTTGCTCTGAGGCCATGATCTGGGCAGTATGAGCACTGCAATAAGTAAATCTCTATGTCAACAGGTGAGGATTCCAGTTTTGGGGGAGAGAAAGACTGAAATTATGTGCAAAGCACATACTGGAAGAACACAGACTCAAGCATGAGTACTCCCCATTAGAGCAATTGCACTAATTGGAAAACAAAAGAGAATTAAAATGCCCCATTTTCTAAATTATGCTTGCCTTCTGTAGTAAAAGTCAGCATAACGGTTCCATTTAATTGAATAATTAGATTGGTTCTTCAGGGATTTTCCACTGTGCATTGGTTAGATTTAAAGAGATTTTCCAAAACTATACTTTTAAGTTACTATAATCTTTCTGCATGATTGCATTTGTTCTTCTCCTTAGGTCCAACCAACTGGCCTGCTTCACTTCCCTTTATTTCCTAGAATTGAGCACTAGTAATACATACGTACAGAGAAGCCAGACATGAAACAGAGAAAGAACAGTAAGAATAGCTACCCCTCACTGAATGTTTATTCTGTGCCAGGCAGTTCTAGGAACTTCACATGGATTAATTAACTGAATCCCGACAAGTTCTTCACAAAGGTGCTATTTGGATCAAGATTGAACTGGAAACATGTAGCATCTCCTCTTAATTCCAATTTGGAGGAGAATCCTCCGAATTGGAAATTACAAACACGGGGAGTTGTCAGTCTGATAAAGAAGGTTTCCAGGGGACAATGACAAGGCAACTGCCCATGACAGACTAGGAAGATGTTTCTCAAGAGAAGTAATAGAGAAATTATCTACAAAGTGAAATATACAGTTTCTGGTCAGCCAATGTACCATAGTCAGTTGGGCAGCATGATGACATCTACACGAAGATGGTTAAGTTATATCTTCTAGCATCTTCTAACCGGTAAGGAAAGAGCAGTCAAAACACTGAATGCCCAAATGGGCATCTCTAAAGTGAAACTCTCTTACAAGTTACCAAAGGAGCTGAGCTTCTTCTATTATACTGACACTTTTCTTTGGCTGTAAGTCCCTTTCAACCACAATATACATAATATCTGAGATTAAAAGATTCCCAAAGTTATCTGTCCTAATTATCTGTATTCCCTTAAAATGTTCTAATTACTCCAGGCAGAGAGTTATTGTCTCTAGACAATTCCTAGCAAAAGAACAACATAATTTCCTCTCTAGCCAACTGCTAAGAATCCTTCCTAATATCATGTAGTACTTTATTCTAGTGGTATAAGTACTCTGAGTGAAAGGAGAGCGGTGCCTAATGCCTATAAGATGGTCTTCTCTAGGAACAAAAACCAATCCAAATCCTCTTCTAAAATCCTCCCATCTAAAGGACAGAATCAAGTCATCTTTTCTTCACTTTCTCACATCTTGACTAAATAATGTCAACTCTTTTAGCCATTTCTTCACAGGAAAAGTTTCTGAACTCTCACTTAACTGATATTTCGATTTGGCGTTTTTTTTTTTTTTTTTTTTTTTTTGGTCTGAATCTCTCAGAACATCTTCTAAATTCCCTGTTAGTGAACTAGAACGAATCAAATTTGGTCTCTGTCCCAAGCAAGTGCCCTGAGAGTCATGCCATTGATTGCTGATGGAGAGACCTATAAGTGGTTTCATTCCCAGGCTCATTTGACAGTTTGGGCATAATTTTTTTATTAATATTTTAAGTCACAAAATTCACAATTACTCCAACTAAGAGAATGCCCTGCAAAATGAATAAAATTCTCTTTCCAAACTAGTCCTTTATGCAGTCAGATTATAATTTTCTGAGATTTTCTTTATATTAAGTTTAATTGAGCATCTTTCCAACCATTTATGAAAAAGCTGGCAGGACCAAGGACTTTCCAGCATTACCTTTTTTCCTTTTTTCAAAATGGGCCCAGTGGAGTGGCAAAAAAAAAATCCCCATTGATAGTACCTACTAACGCCATGCATACAAACACTGCATAACCAGAAATGAGTGCCTATGTCCTCTAAAAGGCATGCTCATAGCAGTTTTAGTCATCACCGGAAACAACCCAAGTGTCTACCGATAATAAGATCGATAAATAAGTTGTGGTATACTTATACAACCGAGCAGTAGGAAACATGAACTATTGCTATATACACAAACATAGATAAATACCACAGACTTACTGTTGAGTGAAAGAAGTCAGATATGAGAGACTAAAAACTGTATGATTTCACTTATGTGAAAGAATAGGAAAAACAACTTAATATAAAAGAATAGACAAAAATAGGAAAAGCCTGCATTGACAGATCCCAGCATAATGGGTTTCCACTGAGGTTTACTGAGTGGAAGAGGGTGGAAGATAGCCTTCTGGGATGTTGCAAATATTCTCTGTATTGACTCGTGTGTTTGTTAAAAGGATGTGTGTATGTCTAAAAGATTATCAAGCTGTACAATTAAAATCTATTCATTTTACTTTATGCAAACTATAACATATTTCAATATAAAAGTTTAAAAAAATGGGCTTAGTAGTTGACCTTTATTTATCCCTAAGGCAAACACCTCTCTTCATGTGATTTTCCCAAATAATGGAACATTTAATTCTGTAAGGGTAACTATCCACTCCTTTTTACTCTTGATCTTTGCACACTGAAGCCTATCAACTCATCGTACTTCTTTTTTTGGTTTGGATTTTTCTCCATCAAAATTAAAGTTAATCTAGACAACAAATTCATTTCTGTAAAGAGTCCTAAATGGTTTATTTATTTATGTTATTAATTTTCACAGTACTCTTAGAGGCAGGCATTTTTACCCCCATTTTATGATGGGAAAACTGAAGTTCCAAAAGTGTAGATAATTTGTTTAAGGTGCAGAGTTTGTAAGCAGCAGAACTGAGCTTGTCAAGCATATCTTATTCAAGCATATGTTAAAGCCCATGCCCTTAAACATTATGGTCTCCTGACTTCTATGAGTAAAATACAGAGAAAAATTGAACAAAGTCTTTAGAGTAGAGGAGACAGATCGTAAATAAAATATCAGGTAGTAATAAATACATACAGCAATGCATAAGGAAGAAGATTGTGGGGAGGGGAAGTTATTTGAGGTAAGGTGACTCAGAGAATGCTCCCTACAGAGGCAGCATTGGAGCCCAGGTCTGAAGGATGTGAAGCCCAGCCAAGTGGAAGAGCATTCCAGATAACAGAAAGGCAAGCAAAAAGGCTGCGAGGCAAGAATATACTTGGTACAACTGCAAAACCGCAAGAAAGTCAGCATGTTAGAGCTATGCCGCCCAATACAGTAGCCACTAGCCACATGTGGGTATTTACATTTAAATTAATTAAACAAAAAAACAAACGCTCAGTTACTCAGTCACATCAGCTACATTTTAAGTGCCCCATTGTGTCACTTGTGCGATGCCATGATGCCACAGCACAATACAGAGCATTTCCCTTAGCACAGAAAGTACTGTTGGATAGTACCACGCTCCACCAAAATGACACCTGAGAGAGCCACGGCCAGAGCATGGAGTGCTTGGCATTCCACCATCAGGGTAATGGAAAGCCCTCACAATGAACTTCAATCATAAAATCTGAGATAGCCAAAAATATACTAAGACCTGAAAACTACTACTATTACCAGAGAGATGGGAAAATATTTATATAATTACTTAGTAAGAAAAATTCAGTTTGTAATACAGCACTGGATTTTTATCAGAGTATTACAAATGGCAACATTATCATAAAAACAGCCAGAAGTATGCATTGGCACGTCTACCCTCAAAAGAATGGTTAATTTGCATTTAACTGATTGTTGTCTTCTTCATCAGAGGTGTTCATCATATCTAAAAGAAATGACATTAAAAACAGCCCTGGGTTAAAAGCATTTTTTAAAAAGTGTATCCATATATCAAACATTTATGGAGTATCTACAATAATTGGACCTATTAATTTATACAGCTTTTTAATAAGAAGTCCTATTTCCAACAATTAAGGTCTGATGAGTAAGTTATGGGTAGGATTAAACAAATAGAAAGTTAAAAGTCTAGTAAGTTTCTTATTTATTTGCTGTAATCTCTCTGGGCTGAAATGTGACACATATGTCTATAAATCGGTATGAAGATGGCAACGAAGAATGAGAAGTTGTAAATATCCTCAAAAGAGACATTAACTGCAAATGAAACCCAAAGTTCCTTGCCCAGTCATAAAGCACAATTATAATATGGACACATGTTGTTTCTCTGCCTTCAAAAACCGAAAAATTTGAAAACAAAAAGACCTAACGGTACCATGACCAACGTTGACTAAGAAAGATAAAGCAGCTCTTCTTAAAGCTCTCAGTGTTCAAATGGATTCTGAAGGCCTCAATGAAAACCAGCTGGGAGCCATGTGTAAAATATAATGCTTTTTGCCTGCAGGGAAGGAAGTGAGATCTTGAATGATTAAGTTTAGGAAAGTATATAATTCACTGTATCATTATGGGGTGAGCTGGATTACTTATAATATGCCAACACTTTGTGGTCTTCTTTAATAGAGAAAATGAGAAATTATTAAAGAGGTGACTGTATAAGGTGGTTGATCCAGTGTAGTAATAGGTTAAAACAGTTTCCCAGGTGGTCACATCTGTCTCTCTATGACAAGCCTCACCCAAAGCTTCAGGTCCTGTAGGGTAAGGTACATTAATAGGAGATGAGAACACAAACAAAATGACTTTTATCCACGTTTATTTTGGGTTAATACTAGAATTATTTTGACTTGTAGTCTAATTTTACCTCATTTTTTAGAACAGAACATAAACTGTGATCCAAAAAAGGAAAGCATTCTTCTACTAAATTCACCACTTAAAAAAAAAAAAAGTTCCAAGAAAAATATACTTAAGGTCAGGCGTGGTAGATGATGCCTATAATCCCAACACTTTGGGAGGCCAAGGCAGGCAATCACTTGAGTTCAGGAGTTCAAGACCAGCCTGGACAACATGGTAAAACCCTGTCTCTACAAAAAATACAAAAATTAGCCAGGTGTGGTGGCATGCGCCTGTAATCCCAGGTACTTGGGTGTTGTGGGAAGTCAGGGTGGGAACGGAGGGACTGGCTGAAGCCATGGCAGAAGAACGTGGATTGTGAAGATTTCATGGACATTTATTAGTTCCCCAAATTGATACTTTCATAATTTCTTACGTCTATCTTTACTGCAATCTCTGAACATAAATTGTGAAGATTTCATGGGCACTTATCACTTCCCCAATCAATACCCTTGTGATTTCCTCTCCCTGTCTTTACTTTAATCTCTTAATCCCATCATCTTCAGAAGCTGAGGAGGATGTATGTCACCTCAGGACCCTGTGAGGATTGCGTTAACTGCACAAATTGTTTGTAGAGCATGTGTGTTTGAACAATATGAAATCTGGGCACCTTGAAAAAAGAACAGGATAACAGCAATGTTCAGGAAACAAGAGAGATAACCTTAAACTCTGACTGCTGGTGAGCCAGGCGGAACAGAGCCATATTTCTCTTCTTTCAAAAGCAAATGGGAGAAATATCGCTGAATTCTTTTTCTCAGCAAGGAACATATCTGAGAAAGAGAATGCGTCCGTGAGGGTAGGCCTCTGAAATGGCCGCTTTGGGGGTGGCTGTCTTTTACGGTCACAGCTGTAGGGATGAAATAAGCCCCAGTCTCCTGTAGTGCTCCCAGGCCTATTAGGACGAGGAAATTCCCACCTAGTAAATTTTGGTCAGACCGGTTGTCTGCTCTCAAACCCTGTCTCCTGATAAGATGTTATCAATGACAATGCGTGCCCAAAACTTCATTAGCAATTTTAATTTCGCCCCTGTCCTGTGGTCCTGTGATCTCGCCCTGCCTCCATTTACCTTGTGATATTTTATTACCTTGTGAAGCATGTGATCTCTGTGACCCACACCCTATTCGTACACTCCCTCCCCTTTTGAAAATCACTAATAAAAACTTGCTGGTTTTGCAGCTTGTGGGGCATCATGGAACCTGCCGACATGTGATGTCTCCCCCGGACACCCAGCTTTAAAATTTCTCTCTTTGTACTCTGTCCCTTTATTTCTCAGACTGGCCAACACTTAGGGAAAATAGAAAAGAACCTATGTGACTATTGGGGGCAGGCTCCCCCGATACTTGGAAGGCTGAGACAGGAGAATTGCTTAAACCCAGGAGGGGGAGGTTGCAGTGAGGTGAGATCACACCACTGCACTCCAGCCTGGCTGACAGAGCAAGACCCTGTCTCAAAAAAAAAGTGTGTGTGTATGTATGTGTGTGTGTGTGTGTGTGTGTGCATGTGTGTGTGTGTGTGTGTGTGTATATATATATATATATATATATATATATATGAGAAATCATTAAAGAGGTGACTGTATAAGGTGGTTGATCCAGTGTAGTAATAGGTTAAAATAGTTTCCCAGGTGGTCACATCTGTCCCCCTATGACAAGCCTCACCCAAAGCTTCAGGTCCTGTAGGGTAGGGTACATTAATAGGAGATGAGAACACAAACAAGATGATATGAGACATACACACACACAGACACACAATTTTTTTACTTAAAAGTAACAACAATTGGTTAAAGTCCTTATGCATAACTCAATTAGAATTTGTTGAACAGATGATTGAATACATGCTATTATTTTTTAAATGGACTATATATAAAACATCATGTAACTGAAAGTTTCAAAAACCTAGCTCTACCCTCTAATATTCCCCTTTTTCCAAAATCAGCATTAGGGACAATTAATTTTGGCCTATTCAATGAGGAGAACTTTAAAGATTAATAACTAATGTAAATATTAATGTAATTATTTTATGTCTCTGTCACTATTGGACTGTGAGCTGCATATTGGCATACCATATGCCTGGGACACAATTAGTGCTCAGTATCTTTGTTCTGTGGCGCTGCATTCCATATTCTCTCTTCTTTATTTTTTGAGACAGAGTCTTGCTCTGTTGCCCAGGCTGGAGTGCAGTGGTGTGATCTTGGCTCACTGCAAGCTCCACCTCCCGGGTTCACACCATTCTCCTGCCTCAGCCTCCCAAGTAGCTGGGACTACAGGCACCCACCGCCACACCCAGCTAATTTTTTGTATTTTTAGTAGAGACAGGGTTTCACCATGTTAGCCAGGATGGTCTCGATCTCCTGACCTCGTGATCCACCCACATTGGCCTCCTAAAGTGCTGAGATTACAGGCGTAAGCCACTGCGCCCGGCCCATATTCTCTCTTCTTTACTTTCAGATCGGTTACTATTCTTGTTCAGCAAAACTAGTTATTACTTCTCTTGCTATTATTCCTTTTTAGCAAAACAATGTTTAAAAAATAAAGAAGCTATCACTAATTACAGGAATTTATATCTAGTGTGTATCTGAGAGTAGGGATATAATTCTTTTCTGTGTAAAAAAAATTTCCCAGGGTACTGTATAACCTTTAAGATGGCATTGTATACACGTGGTAAGGAGAAGTTTTGAGGTCACAAAGTTCTGGTTTCAAATCCAGTTTCTACTGCAAAAGCACAACTGCTTGGTTACTAGCCTTGTAATTCTGAGCACGTTTCTTACTCTCTCTGAGCCACAGTGTTTGTTAATCTGTAAAATCTTCCTTGTAGTGCTTGTAGCGTTAGGAGGGAAAGTGAGATAATATATGATAAGTATGTACCAGCAAAGTTCTGAAGTCATAAGTAGGGTTTCAATTAGTAGTAGTTATTACAAAATGTGAGGAGGATTTAAGAATCAGGAGGATAATGAGTCACTCATTTTTTCTATCAACATGCTTATCATAAAAGCAAAAAATTCAGAAACCTTTTTCACCCCACAGATCTACAAATAGGCACACCTACTGATAACTTTTCTTATTTCTTTCACTCAAATACTACATACATCTTTGTACATAAAATAACACCTACAAAGAAAAGTTGCCTCTGAAGCATATGTTACATGAAATTGAGCCTCAAGTTACAGTCTGTTTAAGGTGACACCTTCTATACATACAGCCTGACATCCTCTTAGGAAGACATTCTTTATCAATGGTTCTCAAAGTGTGGTCCATGCAAGAGGCCCATGCCATCAAAACTATTTTCATAGCAAATCCAAGACATTATTTACAACATAAACATAAACTTTTTTTTGTTTTTCTATTTTTGAGATGGAGTCTCACTCTGTCGCCCAGGCTGGAGTGCAATGGTGCGATCTTGGCTCACTGCAAGCTCTGCCTCCTGGGTTCACACCATTCTCCTGCCTCAGCCTCCCAAGTAGCTGGGACTACAGGCACCCGCCACCATGCCCAGGTATTTTTTTTTTTTTTTGTATTTTTTGTAGGGATGGGGTTTCATCGTGTTAGCCAGGATGGTCTCGATCTCCTGACCTTGTGATCCACCCGCCTCGGCCTCCCAAAGTGCTGGGATTACAGGTGTGAGCCACCGTGCCCAGCCTAACAAACTTTTTGACCTTGCTGAAATTTGCCGTGAGCTCATGGCCGTGAAAAATACAAATGCCTGGACCATTTGGTGCTGCTGCCTTGATTGTTGCAGGCCAGCATTTCCTACCAGTGCTTTTGTACCATCTGCAAATTTCAGCAAAGTCAAAAAGGTAAATAATGTCTTGCATTTGCTATGAAAATAGTTTCAATATCATGGGCCTATTGCATAGACCACACTTCAAAATTTGCAGATGGTACAAAAGCACTGGTGGGAAACGCTGGCCTGCAAGAATCAAAGTAGCAGCACCAAATGGTCCAGGCAGTTGTATTTTTCACTGCCAAAAGCTCATGGCAAAAATGATGCCACTTTCATTTAAGAGCATCTTTGATGAAGCAGTAAAATTGTATTACTTAAGTCTCAATCCTTGAGTATACTTCTTTTTAATGTACTGTGTGAAGAAATGGGAAGTGCATATGAAGTACTTCTGTAGCATACTGAGGAAAGATGGTTGCCTTGAGAAAGAGCACTTGTGTGATTATTGCACTTGAAAGCTCTGCCACCCATCTTTGTCATGGAGTATCAATTTGACTTGAAAGAACAACTAAAGACAAACTATGGTTATTCAGATCTGCATATTTGACATTGTTTTAAAAATAAAGTGAGCCTATCACTCCAGGAAAAATATCTGACAGCATTTGTTGCCAATGATACCTTTTAACCTTTCAAGCAAAAATTAGAATTTTGAAAAACTTGTAGTGGCCACCATATGCTTAATAGTTTCCCAGTACTTAACTTTTTTGATATTAGTGGTGATTTAACAAATATATTTGGTTTTGCTTTTAAATATGTCATATAATAAAACGTGCCAACATTTATAAGGGCTGCATAACCTTACAAAATACAGTAAACCAGTATTTTCCAAATGCCTGCATGATGTTATAAAGTTATGAATAGGTAAAATAAAAAGTATGAAAAGTTCATCAATATAGTTTCAGATTCAATTCCACTTTGCAACTAACCATTAAGAAACTACCACTTGTAGAATGTTGCTGTAGTATCAAAGAAGAATATCACAATTATCGGAAATGCAGATTAAAATATTTTTTCCTATTGTAATTACATGTCTACCTGAGGCTGGATTTGCCTCACCGGTGTCAACCAAAATCACATATTGTATTAGACTAAATGCTGAAGCAATTATGAAAATCCAATTGTCTTTCATTAAGTCAGACTTTAAAATATTTGCAAAAGTATATAAAACATTGGCATTCTATTATTTTTCTGTTTTGAAAATACATTTATTGTCAAATAAATATAACATTTACATATATGCATTTATAGTTGGCCCGCCACATCCTTGGGTTCCATACCTATGGATTCAACAAACCACAATAAAAAATATTTAGAAAAAAAAAGAATGGTTGTGTCTGTACCTAACATGTATCAACTATTTTTTGTCATTATTCCCCAAACAATATAGTATAATAACTATTTACATAGCATTTACACTGTATGAGGTATCATAAGTAAACTAGAGATAATTCAAAGTATATGGAAGTATGTGTATACATTACATGCAAATACTACACCATTTTACATAAGGAGCTTGAGCATCCATGAATTTTATCTGCAAGAAGTTCTGGAATCAATCCCCCATGAATACAAAGGGATGACTGTGTATTATCTATAATTATTTTTAAATTAGTAAGCATTTAAAAAATTCCTCAGAATTTCTAATATGGTAATATTGGTAAATATAACACATTATTGGGGTCCTCAATAGTAACAGTGAAAAGAGATTCTGAGACCAAAAAGTTTGAAAACTTTAGATGACATGAATCACACTCAACAGTAAAAACATCCTTACTTGAGTCAAATCACTTAGGAAAGCCTTAGAGAAAGAGTGTAGGAGAAAATCACTTAGGAAAGCCTTAGGGAAAGAGTGTAGGAGAAATTACACATGCATTATGATTTGCCTCTTGACTTTATCACACAAAGACATTTTCACAGGCAAAACATATTCTCCTAGATACACAACTCAGCACTATTTCTAACTTCAAATGATATTACTTAAGTTGGCTCTTATGATTGTAATTTCACATCCTAACATTATAGAACTTATTAAAAAACCATGGTTTAGCTTTGTTGCTTTATTTGGATTACACAGTATCCTAAGGTCAAAACTCAGGAAATCTGTTATTAAAAAAAAAAAAAGTATCCATGAAGTGATGACAAATTGCAGACTACAGGTGTTAGATTACATTTTGACTCCAGGCGGATTTAATATAAGTTGGTTCTCTTTTACAATTGCTCTTAGCACATACAGCTATAGGAGAGGGATTTAAAAAAACAGAAAGAGAGAGAAAGAGAATAAGAAAAAAAAAAGTGGTGGTCAATAAAAGAAGACCATGTCAAGAGAAATCAATACAAACAAGCAAAATGGTAGGAAGTCTGACATGGAAATATGTGTTCAATTTCATCCAGCCTTAGTCTGTTTTTTTTTTTTAATATTGTAACCAAGATACTATTGGAACACTGTGTATGTTTTTAATGCAGTTTAATAATTGTTTCTCAAAATAAACACTTTGGTCAAAGATAAAAGCATAAAAATATTGTGACACAATAAGCTGTTAAACTTGGGTTTTGGAGGAAGCATGGTTCTTAAAACAGCCTTTGGCTTATATCATTTCCTCTTTGGTTATAAATTGAGAACAACTATACCAACAGCTTTGGTATAGTTTGAGGGGGAAAAAAAAGTGTCACAGTCATTAATCTGATCGCGGGGAGTGGCCAGAATCTGCAAACACTGAAGAGGTAGGTGGCTGAGTGAAATGCTTCTTCAATATAAGGAGATGGGTAACTATATCAAATAACTATGAAGAGAGTATAGAAAACAATCCACTCTCCAGTTAGAACCTGAGGAAAAGCATGGACACATAATGTACCTGGTGGCAATTATACCTTTCCCTTAATCAGCACCATCTGAGAAACACGTTTATTTGATCATCTAGGGCTAACATCACCAAAACCATTCCACAAAAACAACAAACACAATCCATGAGAAGACTTAGGAAGACCGGACCCTTTAGGACAGTCCAGGCTGTGACCATGTGTCCTTATGCCTGGGAGATACCATCCCCAGCCCACCCACCACACCCTCACTTGCCTGACATCCATAAGCACTAATTTCTCCCTGTTCCAACACTCCTCCACCACTCTTCACAAAGTATTCTCAGAACACAAAACCTAGCCTAAAAATTCACAGGAAAGGCCTATCTCTTGAAGATCCAATTCAAGGCACAGATTAAAGTGTCTTTAAAGACCTTAAATCTGGTTAAAATGAATAAAGAGTAAAATGGAAATGAGCAGGGTAACAGTTACCTCTAGGATTCTGCTTTTTAAATAAATGTGTGACTTGCTTCATGGGTATAATTGCAAAAAAAAAGTGGCTTTTGCACCAGCATACATGAAAGAAGATGCTCTTAAGTTAAACATAACCAGGTAACTAAATGAGGAAGATGAAAGGTTAGAATGACTTGGTACCACGATCCCAATGATATTAAAAGAACCAACCTGGAAATTTGTAACACTTCAGCAATGGCAAAAGGCTAAGAAAGAAAGATGTGCAAAGGGTTCAGATTAAGCATGATCCATCAGAATGCTTAAATAGTTAATCCAGCTGGCTAAATAATTCTCAAGTGAAGTAAAAAATGTGACCCAAATGAAAATAACTTCATCAATGCCAGTGACACATGATTTGTGAGCTCTGAAACTTGTTTTAAAACAGATTCAAGGTAAGCTTAAAATAATAGAATTGAGACCACTTCAGATAAATAGATTTCATCCAGTAAATTTAGCCAGAGCAGAGTTTTGACTCCTTTTAAATGAAAATGTTTTAAGATACATGAAGTAAAAGAATAGATACATTTAACAAGAAGAGACATCACCCAGTCAGGCAAGAATTGTCAATGAAGACTTAAATAATGATTCCTAAGGTAAAGCACCAAAGAGTCAGAATTCAAACCATTTCCAAATCCCTTTATAGTATTTGTAAATCTAGTGATGAAAAACATGAATTGAAAACACCTATTTGGAATAGGATGATTTAGAAACAAGGATAATATGGAGGGGTGTGGTGGTGGGGGGAGATTATCTATGTATACTTTCAGTCATAGGATCTCAATAAATTATGTAAGCTTCGCTGAAATAAAGCATTACTATTACTGATTTACACATAGATTATTTAATATGACTCCATGGTCATATATGAAATTTCTGTAATTATTTAAATCCTGTACTTATTTTCAAGGCTCTTTATCGTCTTTTGTATTTCTTACTTCTTAAAAAGAATGAAATAAATCTCACAATATTGGCAGGTACTATTGCATTTATTCTTCATAGGAAGAAACAAATATACAAAATTGAGCTCTGACTCCAAAATCACATAACGCGAGTCTAACATGTAACAAATACATGCTTACTGCTGTTTAGCTAGCTAATGGAGAAAAATACAAAATTATATTCTGTTTCAATTTAAGTTTTTAACACAAATTTCTTTTAGTGTGAATAAACACCTTCAACTAAAGTCTACTAAACTCTAAGAATAACACTATAAATGACAGAGGCTATTATTCAATATTTCAAGTTTGGAATTAAAAGTGAAAACAACACAAATGTAAGGAAAAATTAGAATACCTTATGGGAGGGTTTCTCTCCCAAATGTCCACTTAGAGTGGGTTATAAAGAGATTTCTACATTTCTATCTCTGTGTACCATTTTTACAAAGCAGATAGCCAATTTCATCAAAATTTGCTAGCACACAGAGAGAGACCCTTCCTGACAAACCTCAGCCAAGAACCAGTTTAGGATTTAAAATCCCCATAACTGCAATGGCACTAGTGACATCACAACTGAAGTGTTTAATAGCTTCTTAAAAGAGAGGGCTTCAATTATTTAAGGAGAAAGCATGTTTGGAAGAGATGCTTTCCTTCAGGGGAAAGAGATGAAAGAAGGTAATCCAAGTGTTTGAAGCCTCACATGAGGCTATTTACAATCCCACATTACGCCACATTTTCTGTATAATTTTTACAGTTGGGGTACTCAGAAGTCAGAACAATCTGACAGTTATGGTTAGTGAAAATATTAGATGTTCACCAAGAAAATACCACCTCAGCATATTTTTTGCTTTCTGAATGTAACCACTTAATAACAGGACTTGAGAAAACTGCACTGTGTGAATCAAACACATAAAAGTACAAATATTCCTTTTATAGAAAGCAAATCTTAAGCAGTACATTATAATCAACCACTCTGGTAAAAGAAAAAAAAAATATCTAGCATTACCACACCACTGACATATTATAGTTTATTATACCCAAAAGTCCAAACTGGGTAAACAAAGTCAAATGATCAAAGAAGGGTTTTCGCCTCAAACCATGAGACAGAGGCCACTGATCTCTAGGGAAAGGCAGCAAAGATTCTTGGTGGCTTAGCTCTTAAAAGGTATCAAGTGAGAGCTTATCAAACATAGCCTTTAGTTTTCAACTTTATTTAATTTCATCAGAGACTGGTTTTCTTGGTATTATTTTCTTTCAAGAGAAAAATAATATGGAAAAATTAAATACGTGAGGTAGAAACTTCCCAAAAGTTTGGGCTCTTAATTCTAGGGTATGCTTTTCCATTCTAAACCACTTTTAATTCGTTATGGGAATATTGGTTTTGTATCCTCCACATTAATGATCTTACTACCTGAAACCAGGTATGGATAGACTTTTGCTTCTCAACTTTGTGGCAGGTGTATCGGGTGAGAAGTGAAAAGCCAACAAGGACAGGCATTCTTGTTTAGATCACAGCTTTCTCAAGAAAATGAGTCTCCTTTTCCCAGGGGGCCACGGATGGTCACCAGGAAGAGAAATCTCAGTTCCTAATTCCCTGGGGCAAAATAACTGGACCAGTGACTCCTTT
This sequence comes from Nomascus leucogenys, assembly GCF_006542625.1. Lineage (NCBI taxonomy): Eukaryota > Metazoa > Chordata > Mammalia > Primates > Hylobatidae > Nomascus > Nomascus leucogenys. The sequence continues at coordinate 99,608,059 of NC_044402.1, forward strand.
TCTCACAAGCAAGATTCTAGTCTCCGAGCAGCAGAGGACCATGCTACTCCCACAAGGCCATTCAGCATCCTTACCTACTCAGATTCACAAAACAAGTTCAATTGTGTCTCCACACCATGTTTCCTTGGCTTTTCTGAGCATATTTGCTTACCCTGTGTAGGTCGTCCTCAGAAACTGGAACTGTCAAGTTATTATACTTTCAAATGTGAATATGCTTCGGGGTGGATTTAATAGCTGAGAACTCAGTACAAAACAAACATACTTACAAATGACATTAGCAGGGAATTAATCATTAACGTTCTCGATTGGTGCTCCAAGACCAACCCTCCAGGTTGCTCCAGCCAAGATCTGAGAGTTCTCACTGACTCCTTCCCCTCATCTGAAACTCCACATCTAGTTGATCCCACGTGTTGCTGATTATTCCTTTTAAACAGTTCTTGGATTAATTTTCCCTTCTCCAGATGTACTCCCATTGCTGTAATTCAGACTCTTATAATCTCTTGCCTGAATTACTCTGACTTCCTCCCAACAGGCCTCCCTGTCACAGCCAACCGAACATCTTGCTAAAGGCCCTCAGTGGCCTTCAGGTGGTCTAGGCCTCTTCTGTGTACAAGAAGGCCCCGTAACCTGACTGCAGCCTGAGCCCCTGCCTGTCCTTGCTCCCCAGCCCCTGCCTTGCAGGCTGTGCTCCAACAACTCTACACTGGATCCCCCAGACTCATGCTGTGTCACCCTTTCTTGGAAACCTCTGATGATGAATCTGTAAGGGCCATGAGCAGCACTACACCTTGGAAGCCTTCTGAGTTCTCCAACTCACCAGGTTTGGGGCAGGCGTGCCCCTTTTGTGCTTTTCTTTCTCTTACTTACATGCTGTATTATAGCTATCTGCTCTCATATCTGCCTCTCCACTGATCTCTGGGCTCCTTACGGGTAGATTCTGTGTCATATTCACCTCCACATACTCTAAATTTAGCACAATGTCCAGGCACTGTGCTTTGAATGAATATATATGTCTACACAGGCAATAGCCGTATTACACAGACTGAAAGTCATCCTAAAATTTAGGGCCGGGCGCGGTGGCTCACGCTTGTAATCCCAGCACTTTGGGAGGCCGAGGCGGGCGGATCACGACGTCAGGAGATCGAGACCACGATGAAACCCCGTCTCTACTAAAAATACAAAAAATTAGCCGGGCGTGGTGGTGGGCGCCTGTAGTCCCAGCTACTCAGAGAGGCTGAGGCAGGAGAATGGCGTGAACCCCGGGGAGGCGGAGCTTGCAGTGAGCCGAGATTGCACCACTGCACTCCAGCCTGGGCAACAGAGCGAGACTCCGTCTCAAAAAAAAAAAAAAAAAAAAATTTAGAACACATCTAATAGTCCTAAGGGGAAATAAAGTATTAAGTTTATGTAGGCACTCACTAAAAATACACTTATTACCGAAAAGAGCTGAGTTACCATAGTTTATAATAATTTGATACATGCACACATACACTTTGTATATAGGTTAATAAATACCATACTGACTCACATAGTTCTTTAATTCCCAAAAAAAATCTGATTGAAAATTATTAACACTCAAGAAACATTTAGGATATTCCTATTCTCAGGGATAAAAACTGACATATTCATCAGTTTGCTTCTCTCTCTCCCCAATCTGCAGAAATATTTCTACTATCACCAGAACTTAGAGGGCCTGCAGCAGACAGCTTCCATGACAAGAAAAGTTGCTGGAGACAACACAGCAAAACAACAAATAAAAATGAGAGACTCCACGTAAGACAACCAAAGGAAACCTTTAAAAACAATGCAGAATTTATAAAAGCCAGAAGTATTTGTTAAAAAATGGATCATATGTATCACAATAAAATTCTGAAATGTCAATGACTCTCAACTGAGCAAAATATGAAAGCATATTGCCTATATACAAAATACTATAGAAAACACTGAATGTCTTATTCAAAACAAATATTAAATACCAAAATGATTTTCTTTGGAACAGAATGAACAAAGAGAGACTTTGTGAAGAAACAACAAAGAAAAAAAGTAACAAAATTAATTCAATGTATATATTTTTTGCCCCCAATTTGATTTAACCTCTATAGTTCCAACACCACATATTCCAAAGTAAGCAAAGAGAATGGTTTCAAGTTAGAGCCACAAACTGTCTTTACTGCTTTTTGCCTGTCTTCGTAGCTTACTTAGACTTTATCAAAATTTGCTTCTAAAAATATGCATCTGAAACTAAATAATGGAAGTTAAGAAAATCTAGAGGCCAAATATAAGCCATTTCATTTATACTTGCAGAAATCAAAAAGCATTTTGGCATTAAACAACATTTTTTTAGGGTACAGTGCTTTTAAGACATTATATAATTACCCTTACTGAGAGTACAGTTTTTAGCTTTCTCAGGGTCTCTATTGGAATTATAATTCCACGCTGAGCAAAGAGTTCTATCAAAACTCTATTATCATTAAAACACTTGAGTAGGCCAGGTGCAGTAGCTCACATCTGTAATCCCAGCACTTTGGGAGGCCGAGGCGGGTGGATCACCTGAGGTCAGGAGTTTGAGACCAGCCTGGCCAACATGGCGAAACCTAGTCACTACTAAAAATACAAAAATTAGCCAGGCATGGTGGCACATGCCTAAATCCCAGCTACTAGGGAGGCTGAGGCAGAAGAATCGCTTAAACTGGGAGGCGGAGGTTGCAATGAGCCAAGATCACGCCACTGCACTCCAGCCTGAGGGATAGAGCAAGACTCTGTCTCAAAAAAATAAATAAAAATAAACACAAAAGCAAACAAACAAACAAACAAAAACCACTTGATTAAGGGTACCCTCAAGATTCCAAACTTTCTATTTCTGAGAAGAGAACAGATTTAATGAGATATTTTGAAAGTAGAGCTGGTGAAAAGAATATTTGTGAAAAGCAATGCTGAAAAAAAAAAAAGCACTTCATAGGGCAGAAGGAGAAAAGGCAAAATTTACCACACATGGTGGAGCAATGGGTATTAAATAATCACCTCTGAATAAACTCTACAAATCAATATGGTCCTTTTGGTCTAAACTAAGAATGCTATTGCCTAAAGGAAATCTCTAAGGTCAACCAGCAATTAACTGAAAGGTTTTGATTGAAAATGCTATTGACGGCTTTCATATCAGACAGCTTCCTGGTTATTATACTTCATGGGCTAAGTAGGTGCCAAGACATTAAACTGTCAATAATCTATTAATACTAGACTGCTATGCTTACTCTCCCTGAATCTGGGCAGGCAAACGTATTCAAGCCATGTACCTGCTTAGAACTAATGCAAATTCCCCAACCCTGATGTAGAAATCATATCTTTATTACCTCCCAGTTTAAATGTCTAGTAGTGTTGACAGAGTATAAGAAAAATATGCAGATAATAAATGCTTATTCAGATGAGTTAAACTAACATTTGTTTTTAAAGAGATGGCTAAAGGGATAGAGAACATGTCTTGGAATCTGACTTCCTTTCTAAGCCATATTTAACAGTTTCTAAATTGAATGTAATAAACACTTTACAAAGAGAAATGAGAAGTTATTTAAAGCGAGGCTTCTAGGTCCTTGCCACTCAGCATCTGGAAAGCAGTTATACATTGGGGAGTGGGGGAGAACTTTTAATGAATTTAATAGAGAAAAAGCACTTTAATTAAATGCTGTCAAAGTAGATTGTATTAATGACGGTACACAGAGGAATTTTAACCCAGCCAAGTTTATTTAGCAAATAGAAATGGGGCTTTTGAAGCCTGCAAGTATTTATGTTTCCGCAGTTGCAGTACATCTAGATGATGGTGCCAAATGAAACTGTTGAGTTATTAGATATGATTTTATTTATTGTGTATTATTAAAGTTTCAAAAGCCTTAGGGGAATTAATCTCATTTTCAAAATGAAATACCACATTTGATCAGAAAGGGTTAAGAAAAGAGAATATTGTCCCCCAACTTTTTCTGTTCCCTGGAATTTTGATACAGGTGAATGGCTAGTGGAAGACAGCCTTTTCTAGGTTCATGCAGCCAGAATTCACTTTATTGGACAGTAGTATAGTAGCAAAGAAATCAATGACAGTATTTCTCCTGTGAATTTTTCTCCTGTTTTCTTTTTTTCTAGTGATTTGCCACCAAGCATAGTTCATTCCATTATACATAGCAATAAGCTGAAAAATGACCAAAGCTCTTAAAAATCTCCATGAAAATTTGGTTGTCATAACTTTCTTAATCAAAAACATGAGTAGCCCAAACTTCTACAAAGGAAAAGGTATCAAATGTTTGACTCGGGGGCAACAGGAAAAAAAGGGGTCTTTCTTAGTATTTTCTATTCAGAAGTTGACCACAGAACAAACCTATTATTAATGATAATATTTTTTAAATAAACAAAGAAAATATGAGCCTTAATGCATGAAAGCTGTAAAAGATTGAAAAGCTGGTCTGGCTGGAAAATACTATGTGTGTGTCAAAATGATTTTCTCTACTGTTTGTAAAAATGTAATTATCCATGATATGATATTACCCATGATATGCTACAAGGGTGAAGGATTTCAAGTAACTCCATTGGAAGCTGAGGATTCGCTTTTGGTATTCAGTCTCTGACACCACCATGTCTGTGAGATCACAAACCACTGCCATGATTTACCACATCCTTCTTGCAGTTATATACACACCCTTTTAGCCTGTCTTTAGCTTTTAATTCAAAACATGAAAAAGGGGGAGAAAGGAAATGTGAGGGTGGGAGAAAAAAAAAACAAAACACAAAACTCAGCATCTATTTCCTTTCAAGAAGAGAAAAATGGTCACAAATACTTTCAACTTTCTAAATAATCTAATTTTTAATGCTCCCCCCCAACTAGTTATTAATATCATATGTTTGATCTGTGTCTTTGTAGTTCTGGAATTTATAAGTAACTCTGTGTTTCCCATTTCTCCCAAGATGTTTCCGACTAATCTTTGAAATGCTGCAAATGCAGATGAATATGACATGAAATAGAAACTGATTAGATACACGTTCTATATGTGAGGAATGGCAACACAGAACACAGATGACAGTTACATGTTCATATGGTCTAAAGTACTACTCTGCTTCATATATGCAAATATATAGAGATCATCAAAGTACAGCACACCACCTCTACTACATCTGTATTAGGAACTAAAACTGGTTGATTTCTTGTCAACAAAATGACAAGAAAATTTCTTCTCTCCTGGTAAATTAGTAGCTCTAATATGAAGATATACTGAAGAATTGTCAGCTGACAGACTATCCTGATGCATTTGATCCAGGTTATGTTATACAACCAAAGAATCAGTTAATTTGGTTCCTTCCTTTCATTACTATGTTAACTTACTAGGCATGCTGTTTAACTATTTTAGCCCCTATCTCCTTGGGAGGTTTTCATTTCCCATGATGCACCCAAATAAGGGTTCCTCTCAAAAGTATAGCCCTAAATTACACCACATGGAAATATTTGACATTGGCCCACCACAATTCCTTGCCAGTCTTCTCTTACCACACTTTTGAGTACAACTATTGACATGCATTGTCAAAAAAACATGAAATGCAAAACACTATACTTAAAAAAAATCATTGCATGTGAATACTGCACTTATGCAGTACATGCTGACTTTAGCACCTTCTGCTCATTTTGATCATAACAGAAACAGGAATACCCTTCCATATTCACATATATTCAAGAGTTCACATCATAGATTTTAGCTCCCTAATTTACTTTTTAAAAAAATAATTGACTCTTAATTTTGAGGTACACTGTTTGAGTTTATCATATCTAAAAAAATAACTGTTAAAGTAATTTGTTCCTGTTTTCTACCTAGAGTCCTCAAATATCTTGGGTGTTTGGCACTAGGAAATCACAAATTGTGGACTCATTATGCTACAAGATTCTATAAAGTTGATCCAACCAGATACTCAAGTGAGCTTTGTTTGCTGAGTAAGAAAGAAATACAGAGATAAACATGTTTGAACATGAAGAAATAAATTTAAACTAAAGGAAAGCATGACAAGGAAAGAGTAGAAACAACTGCTATTTAAATAAACTATTTTTGTTATCTGGATGATCAAATGAGCTGTATTACCAATCAGACAATCAGTTCTGGAAACACCTGACTTTTCTTTCATACAATTGTTTTCAGCAAGTTTTGTCTATAAAAAATAAATAATATACAGATGGCCAAAGAGCTTGAAATAAAAAAGTTAACTGGAGCCTACTCAGTGTTTCGCTGGCAAATATTTAACAACTGAGTCTCTAAAGCAAAAAAAAAAAAGCCTCAATTGGATAATCCACCAGTTTTTGTAGTGTGAATAATCCCACCACGGCCAGTTTCATGCTGCCAATGGTATAACAACCAGCTTTTGAAATTCCTAAAAATTTAACAATTGGCTTCTGCAAGCCAGAGTAGGCATTCTCCAGCATACTCTGACTCTACTATAGAAAAGCAAAACCACGTTCCTCCTCTGACAAGCCACATACTGCTTCCCAGACTTGCTCACTGGATCCCTTTGCCTGGCCTGACTTACCTGTCATTTTCCCAGCCCCAAAGTGATTATTAGGATGACCCCAATGTGATCCACAATTCCATAAAATATTCTATATCAAAAGGTGAAGGGTTATATGATTTGCAGTGAATTTGATCTAGAAACAACTTGTGAGGAAATTGAACTTGTGACCTTAGAACTGTCAAACCTATCTAGTTTGCTTGATCTCCCATTTCTAGGGTCAAACCAAGTAATAATAAAATAAATGAATTTCAGAACTTTGGCAGTTTTCCTTTAATTGAAAGTGTGCTTTTCTATCATTATAAGGGGAAGTTCCAGACTTCAACTTAATAAAAATCAGCAGTAGTTTTCAGCTACATTAGATTTCCACACTAAACAGAAACAGCTGAGAAGCCACAGTAGGTACGTTTGGTTACAACAGTTTAAAACTCAGTGGCTGGCTTTCTCTTGCAATTGCCAAAACTATCAGTCATAAGAAAATCAACTGGGTCTCTGAGTCCAATATAAGATGTTCATAATCTGTTACAGTGTTGCTAATTTGTTTTTGCAAAATGCATTTGAACCTCCCAGGAGCAATGTGTTTTTGTTTTGTTTTGTTGTTGTTGTTTATATTTTACACACTCATTAAAATATTCAAATGGAAATTAGAAATGGATGAGCCAATTCACAGTATGAGTGTTGTAGATAAAAGGGGTCTCTGCAATCACCTAACTCATGTTGTAATAATATAGAAAACAGTAGACGCAGTCCAGGCGCAGTGGCTCACACCTGTAATTCCAGCACTTTGGGAGGCCAACGCAGTAGACTGCTTGAGCCCAGGAGTTTGAGACCAGCCTGGGCAACATGGTGAAACCACATCTCTACTAAAAATACAAGAAATTAGCCAGGCATGGTAGTGAGCACCTGTAGTCCCAGCTACCTTGGAGGCTGAGGTGGAAGAAGAGAGAATCCCCCGAGCCCAGGAGGTAGAGGCTGCTATGAGCCATGATTGTGCCACTGCACTCCAGCCTGAGCAACCAGAGTAAGACCCTGTCTCAAACAAACAAACAAACAAGCAAAAAACAAAACAGTAGATGGAAATTCAGAGTGAAATGCCTCATCCAAGGTCACACACTCAGCCCTAGGACTACACTCTATGTCACTTATAGTGCCCTTTTCTTTACCATGTCATCTTTTCTCCTATTGGGTCAAAGGTTCATTGAAACTAGAAATAGAGAGTAGTAATTATTCTTTATAAGATGCTCTGGTCTCTGAAACAACACACAGAAATCCTCAGTGTGGGGGCAATAATCATATAGAAAAATTTTAAATATTTGGAAACTTTTTAACCTTAAAGCCATACTACACTTAGACTTAAATCCCAGTCATCTATTTTAAATGCACTTCAAAGTTTATAATCAGAAAACTCTAATTTCAAAGGAAGCATTTGTGTTTGTTTCTATTATATAAGCAAGATACGATTTTTTAAAATTAAAATCAAATGGTTATATTCATTGCCCTGTGGCTTTCATTTATAAAGTCATGACTTGTTACATATTTGTTGTGAACTACACTTCAAATAATTTGTTGTCATCAATAGTTAAAATAGTAAAATTTGCAAATGTTTTACTTTTTTGTTTTTGTTTGGTTTGGGTAAATTAGAGCTGATCCTATATTCCTTCTACAATGACACTAGTGTATGTAAGTACACTCCTGTTTACCTGCATACATGGGAGGATAAGAGGTAGAATTCCAGGTGGTCATTCCCGGAAGAGTCATACATGTGAAAATAGGCCATTAGAATTCTCAGCACAGAGGTTCCACTGAAGGAAGTCCTGAGATCACAGCAAGTTCTGCATCTTCACTCTACTTGTCACTTCATATCCTAATTCATCTTCTGGTAGCCTGAATTCATCTTCCTGGTAGTCTCTGAGGAACTCAACACCAGATAATATTTATTTTCCCTTGTTTGAGTCCATCAAGGCCAGCACAGAGCTGCTAATGGGGGAGATGCCTATTTAATACTGCACCAAAGAGTCTCAAACATCATCACTACATGGCTCTTTCACAACTTTGTGGATGCTAACGGGTAGCAAGGACAGCAGAAGTCTCAGAGATGATACAGAGGCTGAAGTAGCCTTTTTGCTTTTTAAGCTTAAAAAAAAAAAGCACTAACCAACTTTTGTCATACCCAATGGCATTTTATTATGCTCTACAGAAGGATTTCATTCAGAGCTGAGAAGAAAAGTTCTCACTTATCTTTTAAATAAGTTACAATGACTTTTAAAAAAGCTTAAAATGTAGGAAGGCTATATGAAACCAGACAGCTAAGTCTCTAAATCTGTCTTAAAACAATTGTACTACATGCAAACAATAGAGGCCAGGCATGCTCCCGCTTTCTTGCTGAATATAAAATTCTATGCTTGATTCAATTCTGTGCTCTTTTGAGTAAGAATTATCCCCTTTATCCTTAAGATTAATACTAATAAAGCTCAGAACCTACTAACATTTCTCAGGTGCCTTCTATGCAATCACCATCTCATATAAACTTCAAATAACCCTATCAATTTGGGATTATTCTCGCGAATTAGTTTCAGAAATTTTAAGCAGCCTCTACAACATCAGAGCTCCAATTCCAGTGATGGTCCTAGAATTCAAACCCAGACCTTCTGAAGGTCCAGTGGCCTTTCCTCTCTATCCAAACACCTCGCCATGCTTCCAGCAGAGATAATGTTTCAGTCTACTTGAATATGCTCTTTGACAACTTATACTACTTATTTTTTAAAAAAGAAGAAATGGAGGTTAAAATAAATTATATTTCCATTTGGACGTTTTACCTTGTACTGAAATATTTTTTAAGTCAGACAGTCCAAAATGCTTTAACAATGACTGTACTCGTATGTATTTGTAGATCGAGTTTGTTGAGTCCAGATCCCCAGCATGTAGGCTTGTATTCTCAGAAACGTAACTGGGATTGAGCTTCTCAAACTACCCTCATCCCCTATTTCAACTGTTAATTACCTCCTAGATTTACGACCTTGTGTGAGTGATTGGGCCCAAATCAGAGTATGTGAAACAAGTGCACTGACCAAACAGAGTGAAATAATGAGAATTTCATCTACCCAGGATTGGGGAAGCCCTTCTCTGCAGATGTTCTTTTCTGTTTCTTCTGCAGTGATGATGGAATACCTTTGAAATCAACAATTATCAATGAGAAGCACTCTGGTAGAAAATTGAAACAGAAAATGTGAAGAAGGCTCTCATCTTCCTAGAACAGCATGTGACTTTCTGCCATAAGAGCTCATTATTAAGAGGGACTAGTTCACAAACCTAACCTTCCAAGGACCACAGCTTTATTAAAGGCACACCAAATGAGCCAGGTAGTTTGGTTCATGTACTAACAATGAATTAGCCCATATCTCAATGCCAAGTAAATAAGGTTGCTAACTTGGAGAAGTCATTCTGGCTGGAGAGAATAAATATGAGCAGGACATAAAAAGAGAAGTGTCTATCTGTGTGGTCAGGGAGAAATTAGGGTTGGAGTGGACATACTTATTATCTGTTTTCCATCAAAACTATTGTTTAAAATGCCACTTGATCATTAATCAACAGATGCCATTCTTTGTAGAGCTATGTAATCACTTTAGACTCTATAGAATAGACTCAGAAGGTCTGTTTGGTTTGATACCTTCAAATAGCCACACTTTTTCTTTTAAGGTAATCTCATCACTGAGAGGCTTAACATGTTTCAGAGATATTACCTGTCCATTCTAGAAACAGCTAGAAAAACAGAAACAGAAAGATGTCACCCAGGGTCAGGATCAGAGGAAGAAATAGAACCTATGGATTCCACTAATTTACAATCTGAATTTTAGAATAATGCAAGGTAGCCAGAGGGAAAACGGAGGTCTATTTAAAAATACATTCTGAATAAAGGAGAAAACTGCTCAATGTACATGGGAAATTGTTTTTTTTTTTCACTGTTATATATGTGGTACCTGGAATAACACCTGGCATATTCAAGAAACTCCACAAATATTTGCTGAATGAGTAAGTAAAAACACGAGAATAAAAATGGCCCATCTTCTCAATCAGGTCTATAACTTGAAGCCTAACAGCAGGCTTATCGATGAAATTTAATCATTTTTTTTCCAAAAGCCAGACTTTGCTAGCTATCTATACAAGTATAAAGGAATGTGGTTTGCCCTCTCACAGATGAAATGTGACAAGGCACTTGACTAGAACAATGACACATCAATATCTACAAGTGCCTCAATTTTAGTTTAGATTTATTGTTGTTTTTTGTGGGTGGGAGGGGAAAGAAGGATGCATTTTAATGCACTTTCTACCTTAGTCTCTATTTATTTTGCCTCTGTCTTTCTCATTGCTCTATGCTGCTCAATTTAATCAGTTTGCCCTTTCACAAAATGTACTAGCCACTGCCTTCTTTTAGGTTTAAAGAGTGTTTCCTATTTTATTTTTAAGTAAGTAAAAGGAGAGAGGGAAGGAGGGAGGGAGACAGGGAGGGAGGGAGAAGGAAGGAAGGGGAAGGGGAAGGGGAAGGAGAAGGGGATAAATAGCAATATTGAGTTGACCAATAGGACAACAGCAAAACCAGCACCTAACAAACTCCAAAGCAATATTAAAAAAGAAAGCCAATGAAGCTTTATGTTCAAAAGCATTCTGTTTAGTTTTATTTTCCTACCAAAATGTCAAAAAAAAAAAAAGTCAAGGCACTAAATGTTTAATATTATACCTGGTTTCATTTACTCTCACCAGAAGGAAAAAACTATGAAAACATGTCTAAGGAGTACTTTGCTATCCCAAAACTTTTAAAAAACTTTAAAAATCTCAATATTCTATTAAAATAGAAAGACAATCGATATTAGTAATTTTAGTGGTTTCTGAGCACTGGGTTTCTATCTGTGAGGACTTTTTGTACCGATATAAATGACACAACTGACTGTGATTCCCTTTACCTATAGGGAAGCATTGGACAAAGTGCCTTCTACTCAATTTTAGGATCTAAAAACCAACAGAGTAAGGTGCAGGAATTGTATTGCCTTTCAAAAATGCAGAATATAAAAATTAGACTATTATTTAAAGAAACAGCAATTATGGAAGAACAAGCTACTCCAGAAACCAGGGTTCTCTATGTTCCCAGAAGGCAGGAAAAGACTGAGAGAAGTGAAACCCAGCTGTTTGACATTTCACTTCCAACCAGCAACTAACCCTGAATGTTGAATTTGGAAGGCAGTGTGTTATGGAGGTCCGGTCACTCATAGGAGGAGTTCTGCTTGGCAAAAATATTAGAACCACCCCATGATGAATGAAAAGCTAACTCCAGTAATTAAAATGATAAGCCTAGTAAAATGTTGAACCGACTTTAAACAAACACATTAGCAGAACCAGAAGAGACTTCTATAAAAATTTATGTTTAATATTTATCAGCTTCTATAGGACAGTCACTAAACATATGTGACTACATGATAAATGTTAGAAAAGCTGCAATAGAATAAAAAGGTAGAATACTCTGGACACACATGGAACTGAAAATCTCCCTTAGGCATTGGTTTCCTACTCCTTGCATGCCCATAGCACTTTACATTAAAAAAGAAGTCATATGAATCTCTCTTGATAATGAAAGGTTTGTTCTAGACTTGTTAATCATACCTGTATTCTTTTACCCTGGTAACTGCAGGGTACTAGAAGCCATGTTCCACTAAAAGGCCTTAACTTTCCAGCCCAAAGACAGCTCATTCACAGGTTACCTACAAGTGCTCTATCGCCAGGTAGCTTTCTACTTCCCAATCTTCTTGAGGTTATTCTAATATTTTGCCCAACAAAGCTCTTTCTTTAAAATGCAATGCCTTCCAAATTAGGCATTCAGATGATTGATTGGAAATTGAATGCCAAGAAAGTCAGCCTTCAGGAGGATAAGGTCAACCAGTCAATTTCCCTCTTACATGAACTTAAAGTAGTAAATATGGAGTAGGCAAGAGAAAGTGAGTTTGACAAAGGCCGGGGAAAAAGTCGAGGTAGAGCACAAACCGTGGGCAGGCCAAGGTGTGGAGGAGGCAGAATTATAATGCGGAGACACTATGAGTAGTATGCAGAAGTTACAAGGTAGACAGAGATATACAGAAGATGGTAAATCAGATGATGCTTGGAAGAAAAGCTTGCAGTGGAAAGAAGCTGACATGAGAAAGAGGTAATGCTATGTTCAGGATGGCAAAGGAGAAGGTGAATCCATAAATGGCAGCTGCTGAATTCCCAGTTCCAAGTTCAGAGAAACCTAACCATACTCAGAGTCCTACACCTGGATTTTCATGAAGTTCTAGCATCCTCAATTTCTTTTAACACATCTCCAATTATTAAGCTGGAATTTGTCTTGTAAAAAAATAATTTAACAACTTTAAGAAACTGTGCATTTCTTTGGCCTACTTTGCCTGCCTACTTTTTAAATTGTACAGTGTCTTAGAGTTTTAAAAAATCTCTAGGTAAAACAAAGCCATAGCTAATGTCTAATCTACTGACTGTAATGAACTTCTTCAGCTTTCTGATTATCACTAAAGGAAACCTGTTCAGTACACTTTGGAAGATAAACCCAAGATGAAAATGTCTGTCTCTTAGAGTAAAAAGAATTGATAACAAATGACTTTCAAATCTCTTTATATTCCTGAATGACAAATTTAAAATTTTTGACATGTGGAAAAACTAGTAATATAAGAAATCAAGGATGCTCTCCAAGTTGAATAAATACATACAGGACAACATAATATCAACATGAAAAATGCTAGTGCGGCCTCACTGACAGTCAGGAACTCCCAACATTTTCCCAAGTGAGGACCTACTTCTACCCAAGTGCTACAATATTTTATTACAAATGCAAGTGTTCATTTGCATCTCTCCTCAGGACTAGAGTGGGGATTCAGAACTCTGGAGCCACATTCACACAGTAGGCTTTGAATAGGAGCTTGGAATGAATCCAAGGTGAAAGAAAAATTCTAGTAACCCCGTAAGAGAATTTGTAAACATTCTTAATGGATTAATTAGTTTATTTATTTTCCTGGAAGATGTCCTTCAGGAAGCAAGTATACAAATCAAGATACAGTCTGTGCAGCTGGAGTAGAAAATCAGGATCAGATTCCCAGGGCTGAGAGGTAAATCTGAAGTGCCCTTGAACATTAGCAATAAGAGGCACATTCTGAAGCCACCTCAAAAATGCCAAAGCAGCTATGAAAAGTAAAAATTTCAGTCACACCAGTTCTTTGACATCACACCAATGATTTGTGGGTTTCCGTGCATTAGGTGTTCTGTAAATAAGAAAACTCACAGAACTAGATCTACTCAGTGAATGGTTAAAAATGAAGATCTCATAAACAGCTCTGCATCACAGCAGACAGCTAATAGTAAGTATTCAGGGAATGCTGGCTGTCGCACGTTAGCAGTGCTTTCCAGCACACGATAAAAGTCAGACTCTGAAGGTAGACAGATGTGAATTTAAGTTCTCACTTTGAGCGAGTTACTTTAACTTCTTTAAGCTTCAATTTCTCATCTGTGAAAGTATTAATAGAGAAAAACCAACCACCCCTTTGGTTGTTCACAATAACTGAAGAAGATAAGACATGTGAAAATCTCACATTTTGAAAGCCTGGCTCTCAAAAAGGCTACTTACTGCCAGAGAAGAAGGAAAAGGAGGAGGCAGGGGAGGAGGAAGAAGGAAGATGAAGGAGAAGCAGCAGCAGTGTCACCATTATTATTACTGGGTTTTTTAACAGAAAAAACTCAGAATCAGTCTCAGAGATACTAATGAATTTTTATCTTTCACTGTTAGGCAATTACTGATACAAGCTTTCATTCTTGGCATTGTAGATCACATAAGTCTTTGTTTTGGGGGGCTGCCCTGTGCATGGTGGGATATTTGGCAGCATCCCTGACCTCTATCCACTAGATGCCAGTAGCACCCCCAAATTATAATAACCAAAAATGACTCCAGATATTGCCAAAATATCCCATGGAAGCAAAATCTCCCTGGTTGAGAATCATTGGTCGCTACTAATGACAGGGAGTCTGTGGCTTAGAAAATGTTGAAAATCGCCTGAGAAGCAAGCCAGACAAGTCAAGGGACAATGCTGGTGTCTGACTGTCACTAACAGGGTCTCACATTCTTATTCAATATACGGCATGGAATTTTAAAACAAGTACTTGTCAGGAAACCACACAGCAGCAAGCTCAGAATTCCTGAACTTACAAAATAACCCATGGAAACAGTGTGGTGGAAATACAATAAAGCACAAATGACACAGAGAAGAACAATTTGGCAAGTGCTCCCTAATCACCCTCGCTCAATGACCCAGTCATAGCATGAGCAATGTCCTTTCTTCTCTCCTGCATGAGGAGGGAAGTGTGGTCAGTGGAAAGACTGGATGCCAAAATCGCCTGTGTTTTCATTCCACTGGCAACCCTGGCTTCAGGCAAGGCTTGACATCGCTGTTCCAGTTTTTCCAATTGTAAAACGGAGTTGGTAGTAATGAACCTAACCTAACCAGTGTTTTATTCTAAGCTGAGAATATCCATTCAGCACAGGGTCTTGGGTTATAATAACTATTGGGAGAAAAATCACTACAACCACAGGAAATACTTTTGTCTCCAACCTTTCAGGGTGAAAAATGGAATTTATTTCCTCTTTTTCATGAAATGCTTTGGTTTGGTTTGCCTTACAAGGTCTCTCCTCTGTGCTGTCTACACATGGACTAGAAACATTATGTAGATTAGTATTTCTCAACTTGTGTTTCACTACTGATCCCCTCAGAAGGTTTTTTTGGGGCATTTTTGTCTAATCATGGCCCCTCTTTATGAAATTTTAATACCAGAGAGATATTATCTTTTTATGTACCAAGTTCCCTTGGAGGGCCACAAACCACTGTGAATCTAAGATATTTATGCTCCCCAGGAACCAATTCTCACCACCCTGGGGCAATGCTGGTCCAACTGTGGATTCATGATGTGACAGGATCTAGCTTATGAAGTGTGTTCAGATCCTGAAGAATCAGCTTCCAAAAGCAGGAGCTTAAATTGGGGTTTCTGAAGAGACTGAGAATACTAAAGAGAAACCTGGATAAACCAGATAATTCAATATGACATCAAAGCTACACAACACCTGGAGAAATCCAAATTCCCAAGGAAGAACCGTCTCATTCTCCCAGGGCTGGTGAGTCTCTGGGGCTGACAACGTCCCTCAATGGCTCAGGCCCAGCGCGATCTCAACTATAACCTTGCTTCATCTCTGAAGAGAAATGCCATCAAACATGCACTTAAGCATGCAAAAAATTTTGTTGGGATTATAAAATTATAATAAATTAATATAAAAATAAATGGCATGTAATAGCTACTATCATCAAAGAAATTGGAGCCATGGGGCAAAGGCACTTGTGGCTTTGATGAGGTGGTCAGGTGACCTGACAGGAGAGATGCCTCAAGAAATCAAATGACAGCTATATATGCATGTGCACTCAGAGGAAGGGAGACAGGGACCAGGGCAGCAGGACAGTAAGTGTGTGCCCTGCAGAAAGGACATTGGCTCCAGCCACATAAAACTCTGAGTTTGGATCACATCTTCTGACTCTCTAGATTTTATGTGATATCTTCTAATTTTTAAATGTGGACTTGAGGGGCCTATAGCGGGGTAAAAGGTGGGAGGAGGGGGAGGGTTCAAAAAAATAACTAATGGGTACTAGGCTTAACGCCTGGGTGATTAAATATCTGTACAGCAGGCCCCCATGATACAAGTTTACCTATGTAATGAACCTGTACTTGTACCCCTGAACTTAAAAGTTAAAAAACAAGGGCTTAAAATGTCTGAACCTTTTGTGGGCTTAACAGAAACACATCTGCAAACAATAAAAAACTATCCATTTGTCAACTCCATTTGCACACAAACAGCAAGAAAAAGTTCCTCTCTTCTGTAAGAAGAGAGGCTGTGACTCCAAGGGACTTCTCAATATCACAGAAAGCACCAAATGGAGAAGGAGTGATGCAAAGCTCCCTCTTTTTATTCCAGTACATCTGTGTACCCTAATACAACAGATTAATCTGGTGGGTAATTATGCACAGAAATCACTGCCTCATATCTTTACCATATATGAAAAATTTGGGAATAGTGTACCCTAATTACCTAAAGAAATTTAAATGGCACGCTTCCATGACCACAAGTGAAGAGGACTTACGTGTTTTTTAATATGCTGCATATATCAGAAGCTCTTAATAATCACTGATTTCACCCATAGTTAACAATTTAATAATGGCACATTTCCTATCTAATTAGGCAAAAATGTAACATCACCAAACTAGTATTATCCTACATATGAATTTTTAAGATTTCCAAAACAGGTAAGTAACTGTATCTTGCTAAAAATTTAGTTGATATGAAAGGCCCAAGTGAATTTCAACCCCGAGTCCTTGGCTTTTGGACAATTACAGACCTTTTTATAGTAGCTTGGTATGTTTTTAAATACAGCTCTCCCCAAGTCACAGAGGCTGTGCCAACTTTATTCTCTAGTCTCAGGAGTTCTGCTGTCTAGTGTCAGTTATTTTTCTTCACTTTTCATATTATGACTGTAATAAACAATTAATCCACAGCTTTGTATTTTGCTGACAGACATAAATTCAACATTGCAAAGCAGTGTCACTCAGATATAGGCATAATGTTAAAAAAAATGTGATGTGTTGTAATCCCAGCACTTTGGGAGGCCGAGGCGGGCGGATCATGAGGTCAGGAGATCGAGACCACGGTGAAACCCCGTCTCTACTAAAAATATAAAAAAAAATTAGCCGGGCGCAGTGGCGGGCGCCTGTAGTCCCAGCTACTCGGAGAGGCTGAGGCAGGAGAATGGCGTGAACCCGGGAGGCGGAGCTTGCAGTGAGCCGAGATCGCGCCACTGCACTCCAGCCTGGGCGACAGAGCGAGACTCCGTCTCAAAAAAAAAAAAAAAAAAAAAAAAAGTGATGTGCTGATGAGTTTCACAGTAGTTATTGGCTCAAGGTCAATGGCTGAGGCAAATTCACTTTAGAGAAAATTACCTAATTTGTAAACTCTTTAGCTAAGATCTGAGTGATGGGAATAACCTTTTATAAAATAAGTGCATTTCTCTTAGTGATATCAGAAGTTAACGTTAATAGCCACAAGATGCTTAAAACTGAAAAGAAAAATTACAGATTCATGCTTAGCCATTAAATATTGTCAGCATACTCTAGTTCTGACATACTAATAGAAAAGATAATAAAACTCATAAATCAATTGGCTGTCTGCTTCTAAGATTTACTGTACTCTAACTGGCCAACTATAAGACAAAATATTATGTTGAATATACTTTTAGCTACCTAAATACAGGGCCCAACGAGATGATAATTTATGGACAAAAAACAGACAGCTATGGTATAAGAGCTGCCATCCAGATGAAGGGAGGCCCTCAGTTATAACAAACAATGCATTTTATTACTTTTATCTCAAATTTCTCTAAGTTTCCAACTTTATCACCATCTTATGATTAAAATGAGCTGTGATTAATATGTGGAATAAATTGCTTTTTCCTTGCTGTTTTATTTCTACTTCACTTGTACTGAACTAAGATAGGTCCTGAATAAAAATTCCATGGAAAGTCAGTGGTTCCCTGAAGCAAGTCCTTGGCCTTGTGTTGGTTCAAGATAGAAGTCTAATCCAGTTCACATCAAAACGAGACAAAAAAAAAATAGTGGAGATGCTGGGGGAGTGATAGATTTTCATATGGCTGAACTGTACCATTTACATGATCTTTTGTCTGAGGCTATCCATTTCATTAATCTGTCTGATATCAAAGAGTATGTTATGAAATGATATTGATAATAAATAGGAGCTTCCCTAAAACTTTTCAAATAAATTTATTTTCTAAAATAAAAGGTTAGAAAGCTTATATTGGGCCCCTCTCTAATCTTAATTTCAATTAAATCTCCAAGTCTGAAAGCCACTGCTCTGTGTGGCTCAGTACACGGGTTTAATTATCTAAAGGAAGGTGCCCTGGTGGTAGATAAGACCTCGGTCAGAAAAGGACCAAGAAGGGAAACGGGACGGTGGGTCCTGAAGGGTATGTGCTGTGTACCCTCATCACCCCCATCCCCAACTCTGGGATCACTGTGGATATTGCAAGAGACTGCCTCTACAAATTCATGAGCCTAATTGCCAAACTATTAAGTTTGGGCATTTCATTCTGTGACTTTGGCCCTGGAAACTGACCAATGATAACACAAAAGCATAGCACAAAAGCATGGGCAGAGATATTTAGATGAAAAGTGACGTAAAGATGTGTTAACTTCTGGCTTCTCTCCCAAGCATGTGAGGGGGGAGGGAAGGGAAAGGAGACAGAAACCTCAGGGTGGGGTGTTTCACTGCATCCCCCACCACTACTCTCTATTTTTATCAAGAAACCATGCCTCACTCTCCCTTTATCTTCTCTTCCATTCTGCACACACATGTGCACACATGCACTCCTGCCTCAACTTTCTTTTTCTTACTCCAGGAGATTCAGAGAGGCCAAAGGGTCCTCTTTAGTGGCAGCTGAAATTGAGAGTATTGGGCAGCAGGCCCATCTTATAACCTACCAAAACAATTTGTGGGCCAAACTCTAGGGGGTCTAATGTTGGAAACCTCAATTAATATTTCTTCTTGAAAGCAATTAATTTTAGATTATGGAAAGTGTCAGTAGTTAAACTCAATTACTATGGCAAAGCAATATTATTTCTCTCAATGAGAGCAAAAACTAAGCCAACAAAACCCGCAATCCAAAGGAAGGCAGATTTCTAAATGAGATGTAACCAAAGACAGCAAAAACTCAACTTAAAATTCTAAGAATCTGTCACAATCTGTCTCTTAAGGTTCAGCTGAGTTCAATGGTATTCCCTAGGTCATGTGGCTATTTCTTTTCCTCAGTCTAATCAAACACTCTTTGAGGGATTTTGGATGCAAAACTACTTCACAGGTTTTTTATAGAAAATGAACTGATGGAAACCATGTTTTCTGATCGAGAGATTTAATTCTCCATGAGTGCTCTGGCTTTACAATCCCACAAGTAAAATGATCTCAGGAAAGCAGCCGTCTTTGGCATTCAACTTCTCAGTCATTTTTCTTTGTGTGTGCATACATACATACACACACACACATGCGCGCACACATGCACACACACATATACACACAGTACCCACTATGAGGACAGCGTCTTCTGTACTTGGGGACCTGGCATGAGACACCCTCTGACAGAAGTTGGTGTGGTGTGTGCCACTTAGACCCTCAGCAGCTACTGCTGACACACAGAGCCCTGCTCAGGTGGGGTGTGGGGGTCGGGGACACTGACCTGCACCGGCTCAGGTGGAAGCTGGACCACGTGTTGCATGCGTTCGCTGTGGTGATGCCTTGACTCCTCCTCATAGATCACATCCCTCTCATGCTGGGGAAGGTTCAGGAAGCGACGGATGGTACAGAGGTTTTCCCAGAGGGTGCGGTTTTCTGGGCTTGGGTTCTCCTTCCAGCGGAGCAGTTCACACAGCCAGCCCTGGAGAGAGAGGAGGTCGTTTGCATTAACCTGCAGAGTGCAGAGGAGCTGAGGGGGCCTTGACTGTGGTCCAGTGCCATCATAGTACATCTTTTTCTGTCAAAATTGTTCCCGCCAACCTGGGGAGACAGTGAAACAGTCTGACTCCAAAAACCAACCCCTGACCACATAGGTGGTTATACCAATGCCCAAGAATCTTTCCTCTTGTTAGATATCGTATCATCCTGCCTATAGAACATATTCTCAATCGCAGTTTCTCTGTAAAAGATAAGCAAGATTACAGTCATCTGTTCTCAGAAAAAGTAATTTGTGTCAGCCAGCTACAATTTTTTAAAATTACCCAACTGGGCAGCATTTCATGCTAAGAGTGAAGATAAACAAGTATGCATTACAGGACAGCAAATTCTAAAAAAGAAAAATTGTCTAGGTGTAAACAACACTGAATTCTCTAGGGAGGAAATATTCTTACAATTATCAATAACTCCACAAAATAGAAGCAATAACCTTGGCTAGAATGAAAAGAAATGTATATTTGCTCAATCTCTGAATACCTCGGGCTCTAGGCCCTCTTAACCATCACCTTCCCGCCACAGCCACACCTGCAGGAAGGTAGGCAGTTGGTCGGGTCACACCTGCAAATGTCTGCTTCCAAAATCTGGCATCCGGATGTTCTCTCTCTTGCAACTGCACGAGAAAGAAAATGTAATGCAAATAATGATGGATTATATGAAAATAATACAGAGGATGCTGTCAACATCGCTCACTGACTCATGTCAAAATATTTTACCAGTAGCTTTCTAATCCATCATTTCTAAGCTACATCACTAATTTTAAAAACAAGAACTGTCCCACATCATGTCTCTTGCAAAAGAGTAAAAAAAATTTCTCAAGAGGTGCATAAACACGAATGACCTTGTGAAAAATAATTCCCAAACCTCAACAAATTCTATATCATCACCTATAAGCCAATGAAAGTTCCTGATACGCATTACAAAAACCCCATATAATATCATAAGCCATTGTTTGTCTAACTCTCCACTGTGTCTTCTGCCTTTACCCAAAAAAAGGCAAGATTTGATTATCTCCGCTGCATCAGCCAAGACAGCAACACCAGCTGTTCTCATTGTGCAGCCTCTTCCTCACGGCCTCCATGTTAATAACCTGATCATTCCATTTTCTCCTTCAACTGCCGGCTGCAGCACTGCGAAGAGACAAAAACCCAGGCCCATCTGCAGCAGCTGTAGGCACTGAACTGTGAAGCCACCAGGGATTTATAAACTAATCTGTAACACAACACTGCCTTGTTTTTACAAGTGAGAGGCCACATTTGCGCAGACCTGATCTTTTCTTGCAATAAACTGGAAGCTTGGGAGAGTTAGAAGGTTAGGAAGAATGAAAACAAGATATCTTATCATTTGCTTGGAAATGTTTTTCCAAGTATTTTCATAGATTTTTTTTTTCAACTCAATTGAAAGGCAGGTCATGGTTGATTTTCAAGGTGCAATGTATATAAAAAATGAAGACAAATTTTTTTATCCCTACCAGAAAATAAATTATATTTTTAAAAGTCTCCTAGTCCCCAAGTGTTTCCTCAAGGGTTTCTTTGCATAAAGTAAAAGAATTCTTGAAATGGAAAATAAACCATCTGTGGAAAAATAAGCTCCTACTTCTCTGTCTTTTCATAGATCTGAATAAGTCTCCAACTGAATTCTTTCAAATGTTTCAAACAGGTATGTTTAACATCTCCCAGGGGAGGCAAGAGCATGGAGACCAACCATTTAATGGAAAATACAAACAAAAACCTGCATCTGTTAAAAGATGAAGATCTGAGATACCCAGACCTTAAGGAAGACAGCACCTGCTGTTCTGCTTGAGGACTGAACTGCATTGTGGGAAGCCACAGCTTGAAAGGAGACAGGTGACAGCTGAGTGGTATCTCCACTTATGACACTGGGAATGTCTCGCACAACATTCATTGCCGCATTTGATTTATATGCGCTGTTATAATCTGCACTCATTACAATCACTTAGAACAACACTACAGGCCTCGTTATGGACTGTGTGCTGTCTGCCATCAGTCTTTAAGAAGTGTAGTGCTCAATTTGCCCACTGACATGCAAGGTCTTGACCTTGAAGCTATTAGGGAGCAGATTAGACACAAGTGTGATCATGTGTGCAGACATAAGCAAACCAAATTAATTTCTGGCACAGGGAGGTAGCCAACAAGACCCTGTTCTTAAGGCACCAGAGAACTTCCTCAAATCCCTGATGGAGCGGAGCTAATAGCATGTTTAAGGGAACCCGGTTTTGAAGATGAAGCACATTCATGGTATTTAGAGGGTTATTAATCTAGTTTCCCCACAAAGTGTTTGCTTGGCTGATCAGATTAAGGGATGGAGCCTTCAACAGCGCACCCCCACCACAGCAGGCCCCAAGAAATCTGTGATACTTCACAGCCTTGGACATATTGCACCATGTGTACCCAGCTGCCTCAATAATTAGCTTATGAATGTATCAGCTGGTTCTGTGATTTTTATAAATAATAACTAACCTACAGAGCAGAAAGATTGTCAAGAGCCTTATAGTAGCACAAAACCGGAAGGTGATCCTAACTCTACCTTGCTCTTCTCCTAAAGGCCGTTATTCCCTCCTACGTGCGCTCCTGTGATGCCATTTGTATGTATTTATTTTGTATCTGAACTGGTAATGTATTTTTGTGTTACTTTTCTTCATGGCAGCCATGATTTACCTTCCCCTCACTCTGGCTCGCTTGCTCATTCCATGTATTTGTATGCCTATCTTCAGGAAATCTATTCTTCCACCTCACTTCCCATCTCATGCACCATCATTTTATTCATAGCATCTTTTCACCAGCCCATTTGGGATGCTTATCTCTGTTTTCTCAATAGGGTCTCTTATTAGCTTGTTTGCTGGCTAATGAATGTGTGAGAAAGTGCCACACAGTTGCAGGAACACACATGTATGTAATTGTGAGTGAACCCATCACAGAAGAGATAAAAGGTCCCCACATTGGGATTTTTTTCATTTATATAATTTTTGCATGCCATCCAAGAAAGTTTTGCAGTATCAGGCAAAAAAAAAAAAAAGTGTAAATGTCAAATAAAACAGTGACAGATGACAGTATTCTCTATTGAATAGCACTGTTTCTGTCGTGCATGTTCAATGGGAACTCATGAATTATTAATAAACAAATCTCCTTTTTCTGTTAAAAATCTCAAGTAGGTTTTTGTTGTTTTCTCTGTGTTATGTGGAGCATTCCATGAGAATTATTTTCATTTCAGAAATGCTGATACAGAAGTTCATCTGGTTTCCAGCCTTGGCCAGCTCTGTGAGTGGGCACCATGAACTGTGGAGTATATACTTCCCTGGGATTTCTCTCTTAGCCTGGTTTTAAGTTTTGACCAAAGGTTGGCTGTATATTCATATAGTCCATTTAGCTTTCACAGTCTGGTAAAACCAGGACTGAGTGAATTATAAGTGTTTGAGCATAGTTAGGAATGTAGAAAGTAT
Organism: Nomascus leucogenys; assembly: GCF_006542625.1. NCBI lineage: Eukaryota > Metazoa > Chordata > Mammalia > Primates > Hylobatidae > Nomascus > Nomascus leucogenys. Next base: position 99,631,680 of record NC_044402.1, read on the forward strand.
CAAACCTGGATCTCTAAGACCTAACTGCTAAGTTCCTGGTCTGTCATTAAATAACTGGGTGACCTTTGGGCATATAGTTACCCTGTTCAAGCTCCTGGGTGCTTAACTGTAAAAGGACAGGTTAACAAAAGATGGTCTCTAAGTTCCTTTTTGGTTCTACATTCCATGATCTATTACCTTGTTATCTGTCAGAAAAAGCAGACAGTGATAAACCATCAGGGTTAAAGGTACAAATAAAAAATAACCTTGACAAAGTGGTCAAGGTCAAATAACTAGTGATGATATACTGACACCATGAATGCTCTGATATGATGTACTGCAAAGGTTACAACATCGTATCTGAGGTAGTCTTGCCCAAAATGCATAACCTCAGTCGAAACATGAGAAAATATCAAACAAACCCAAACTGAGAAGTGTTCAAAAAAATAACCAAAAATGGCAAGGTCATAAAAGAAAAGGAAAGACTTAAGAACTGTCACAGACTGCAGAAGACTAAGGAGAATAACTAAATGCAATGTGGTTGCTGGATAGGATCCTGGCACAGAAAATAGACATTAGTAGAAAAACAGGTGAAATTAGAATAAGGCTTTCGTTTAGTTAACAGTATAGAAATAATGTCACTTTCCTGGTTTTGATAATTTCACTATCATCAATAATTGCCATATGGTGATATAAGGTGTCAACCTTAGGGAAAGATAGGTGAGGGATATATAATACAGTGCAATGATCCCTTCCATACTAGTTTGGCAACATTTTTGTGAGTCTAAAATTAGTTCAAAATAAAAAGGTTTTTTTAGATACAGGAAATTCCTGGAACTTATAGAGAAAAATATACATGGAGCCTAAGTGTAATAATAACAAGAGGTTCACAATTAAAACTTTATTTTACCTTCAAAATCTGAATCCAGAGAAAGAATGTATTAATAAGTTCAAAGACTGCTTCCTTGCAATCAATGGTTAAAAGTTCCCAAGCATTAGGGTGCATAAGCAAATAATATTTATTCACATCTCATTTTAGCCATCTCATCAGCCTCTTAAACAAATATATTTCCCTTAGTAGAAAAAACAACTCTGACTGCCCTTCCAACTATGCAGGTAAGATGACACTCCTACCAGTCAAGATATAGTTTGTTTACAATCCACGTGTTCCTGAAAAGTTGCATATCAATCTACATTTACAAAGCAAATCACATTGTAAATGTATTAGACATGCTTACTATTTGAAGAAACGTGCCATTAATTCTTTCTGGAAGATGAATAATAAATTCGTAGTTTATCTTTTATTAAGTTGACAGTTTCATTAATGAGTTGCATAAAGAAGAGAACCTCTAGTTCACAATTTAAGAACATTACTAGAGGCAACAATAAAAAAAACACCATTTGCCTCCATTTTTCTTTCATGACCTTGTCTCCCACCAGTTCCCCTACTGATCTTGTGCTCCAGCCACTGTGAATTACTCACAGGTAAATTCTCACCTTCATGCTTCTGCCATGTTACTGTCTCAGATGGAATGTCTCATACTCAAACTTCTTTTCCCCATGAGAAGCTGTACTTCAAGGCTCAGCTGATGTGGTCTCATTTGTTGCTCACTCTTGCATAACCCTGAAGCATTTTGTTTATACTTTTTCACAACTTGATCATTATTATTTTTAGGGGTGGCTATGTCTGCATTCCTATCAGAACAGTTAGCTTCTTGATGGGAGTGGAGGGCAAGGGTTGGTTTCTTACTCATTTTACCATTTTGAGAGCAGAGTATGGTTTCTTGCACATAGTAGTTTCTCAATAAATAGTCATTAGATTTAACCAAAATTATTAGAGTACACAGAAATTAGCCTAGAGGAATGTTTTATGGACTCAAATTCAGAGAGTTACTGTTGGAGAGAAGTAGTAATTCTCAGAAGCAACTTTGTCACTGTTCTAAGGTTTGTTTCCCTATCTCTAATGCATGAATACGATAGGGAAAATGGTCCATTATATAAATTGCAAATAGTAATAGTAGTCTCTCAGGACATTGATTCTGTTAACAATTTCCTGTTGAGCACGCATCTCCTGCATGCCATGCAATGGACTAGTACATTACATATATTATCTAATTGTCATTGTTACTTTTTACTTGAAAGGTTAATTGAGACTGCCAACAAGAAAGTGAGTAATTCTGACCATGAAGCAGTTCAGGAAAAGTGTCATCACTGAGATTATGGCATGCAAGGTGAATCTTGGAAGATAAAGATAGATTTCACCAGGTGGGGAGAGGACTGAAAGTCTAGAAATGAAGGTAGGGCTCAGATTATAAAGAATGTCATGCAAAAAAACAATTTTTATCTTAATCTTACGGGCCCTAGGAGTCGTTGAAGGCTTTTAAACTGATATGATGAAGAATTAACTCGTCTTTCTTTTCCTCTCTTTCCCCCACCTTCTTCCTTTTTAAGAAGAAGTTGTTGGGGAAAAGGCTATCATAAAGTCAAGAGTATGACTTATCCTAGCCTAGGTATCTTTTTTCACAGTGAACTTGTGTGGCTTGGTATTAACTGGGACCCACAATGGCCTGGTACTGGTAAAGTGCACACTTCATAAGTTCTACCCTCTAGGAGTGTTCATTCTAAAAAGACATGACATATATCATAAAGGACCACACTACATCAATCATTTAAATAATCTGTTATCATTTTAACCACTTTCTTTTCTTTCTCTGTGTGTATATATGCGTGTATTTCTGTTGTTGCTGTTGTTAATATTAGAGTTTTTAAAGCTCTCTTCGACTGAAAATGAATGAGGTATGGCAATATCTATTTCACTTATAAAATATTTTAAAAGATTAAAATATTTCAAGTCCACAATAAATGAGTGACATATCCTCCAAACCACATATCAAAGGCTGAGAATGTTCAAATGACCAGGGAGGGCTTTCACAAAACAATAATATGGCCCAGTGTTCAAGCTTGGAGCTTAACAGATCAAGAGTTTGAATCTTGGCTGTAAATCTTATGTGTTAAGTGATAAGGAGGAGAGGGGCACACCACAGATGAAAAGAGTGGGGTTCCTGTCCATGGTACTGAAATGCCACTGCATACAAAATGGCTTGCTTTCTCTTCCCCAGGACACTTGGTTTTGACCACAACTTCTCACAGCCCCCATGTTTTTTCCTTAAAAAACACTGGTCTAGGTATATGACTAATTTTCCAGTTTTTACAATATTTCAGAACAAATACAAACTAGAACTTGCTCAGCACTAAACACAAGTTCATAGCCTGCTCTGATCTCCCACAAGAGAGTTAATAACTTTGCCCCTGTTGAATAAAGCTGTATATGCTCCTTGAAGGCAGGGCCTTGTCACAGTGATTATTCCCCTTGATATGACTAACACAAAGCTAATGAGTTACTTCACCTACTAATTAGTAAGTAGCCCCCACTCCCTTTGGCCCTCTAGGAACTCTAATGAATGAATATCTCAGCAAATGAACAGTTCTTCAGGAGAATGACTCATAGATTCTTGCAGCAGAAATGCAAAAGGCCATTTACTCACCCACATCTTCAATACAGAAAATGTCAGCATATGTAACCAAAGGGAAATGTTTTCTGAGTATCTCAAAAGGAAACTCATATTATTAACCACAGACAGTTCGCTTTCTAAATGGAAGCACATAAAGTCCCCAAACAAACTTTTGTAACTGTGAAAGGATTTCTCTTCAGATGGTTGAGACTCTTCTGAAGTGTGAAATGAGCCAGATAATATTCAGCTCTTGTTTCTTCGTCACCAAATTCTCTTTTCATGAATCCAATAAGTGTCTATTAAAATAAATAAACACCCCCTAATGACTCAAGATAACCTAATCAAGAAAACTGAAATGGATAAAAGCCTGACTATAAGGAAGGCTTGTCAAGGGCTTCAATGAATCCCTACAAGGAGGTTATCTAAACCTGAAAAAAGATTTGTGCTGGCTGTTTGGTTAAAGTTCAAAGTTAATTATTTTATGCTTTAAATGTGGTAAGTACAGAAGATCTGCTTCTTTACTTTTCAAAACTGTATACTAAATTCTAAACTGTATTTTTACAGGGATCAACTTTTAGCTATGTCTGGGTTATCTTATGCATGTCACTGACATTTCTATGGATATGTCTGTAAAGATTGAGTCTGTACTTGAGAGTAATGAAAATTTTATTTCAGAACAGCCCTTTAAACCTCTGCTGGGCTCAAGTCAAGGGGGGATTACACAAAATTTTGTTGCCCTCCTTAGCATACATGGAATATACATAGCTATTTAATAGTATGGAGACTTGGTACACCTTTACACATACAAATATGTACAAACACACATACATGCATACATGGGTACATGCACCTGAAAAAGCCATTTGTGTTTGTCAAAAGAGAAGAATGAATTTAGAATCCTGGACTTCTTCACTTCAACAGCAGAAAGATATTAACAGCAAAATGCACTAGGATAAAATATCAAACTGAAAACAATCCTGGACTTCTTCACTTCAACAGCAGAAAGATATTAACAGCAAAATGTACTAGGCCAAAATATCAAACTGAAAACAACCAAAATGCTTCCAGTGCCTCCCTTCAGGTCCAAATGCCAGCATACCTGTGACATATCACTGTATATTACAAACTTCCTCAAGAATTTATCATAATGGGTGGGTGGTGGGGGTGGGGGTGGTGTGGGTGGGGTAGCGGTTGGGGAAACCAGACAGGGCAGACAACCAGGAGTAAGACTTTTTTTAAAGATCAGGGTGGGACTAGAATGAGGTGAGCAAGCGACTAGGGCATGAAATGTAAACAATATGGCTTGACAAGTGTGTGCCTTCTTACATCTTGCACCCTAGGCATCTAGCCTGCCTTACCCTAGTCTTGGCCCTGTGAAAAGAAGAAGATTAAATAGTCTCAACAGCAAAGTGGTAGCAACCATTCGTAGATACCAACATTCTCCCACTGTAAGAACCACAGTTTAACTCGATGTCCTCTTCCCCAATGGGCTGGGGAGAAATCAGAGAGAAGGCTTTAATATGGCAACCTAATTTACTTCAAAGACACATGCAAGTTTCCAAAATTACCAAGTCAGGAACAGGAAAAATAATGAACTCAAAGGTTTCTGCAGAGGATAAAATGAACTTAAAATGACTTTAAAACTTCAGTGATAAATTAAAAGTATTTGACATTTTAAGAACTGCATATGTAGTCTGATTAATCTTCATTATCATCATTATTATTGATTGTCTAAGGACTCCTATAAAGACTAATTTTAAGGCATGAAACATTAACATAATTAATTCTGAGAGTGGTAAAAAGAACTCAATTCTTGATCATGAGGTTGATATTAAAACTGAGATCTTATGGGAATGTCTGAGGAGATTCCTTCGCTAGAATCTGATTTCTTGAGATTACACCAAAAGAAAAAAGAGGGGAGACTGGAGGGCTCAACTTGACGCTCACGCATCAAATCACTATGTTCACACCACTTAGTTTGGCATTTGGGAATCTGAGAAATTTCTTCACTAGGCATAATAATATTTTTCAAATGGTATTTTTAGCATACATATATTAAACTTTTTTGAATTTGAATTTGGAACACCACCCCTAAATTTTAGTATATTTCGCCCAGCTGACAAGAGTGGAAACTGGTCCATGATAGGCTCTCAGAATGATTGTGTTCTGAAGAAACCTACCTGGCAGCTACTCAGTCAAGGCTGTACACCTCATTTTTGCCTACCTTACATGTTGAATATAAATGGCAAAAGCAAAATCATTAGCAGTGAGACAGACCACCAACTCATTTTACACAGGGTATCCTATGGCCTATAGTTTCTGTTAGTCTTTATACCAGAGAGCTCAGGGCAGCAATATGTCTACTTCCAGTGCCCTAAGTTATCCCAGCCCCAATAAAGGTATCCTCAAAATGGAAACTTAATAATATAAGATCAACATTAAAGCATTTTTTGTGCAAAATGGCAAAACTTTGATCTTTGTGCAACATTTTTTAAAGGCTAGGAAACTAAATAATGAGACAAGATAATATTTTATATTTTGTAAATTTACTCTTCCACATAAAAAAGTTGTCCTAAAAAATTATAGTTTTAACTTGTCTTATAATTATGTGTTACACAGTTATAATATCAATTAGGACATAAATATACACTCCCATGCAAATATACACATTGAAAGAAAAGATTATAAAATGTTAATAGTAACTATGTCTGGGTCATGAAATCATGGGTGATCCACGTTTTTACTTTCATATTCTTCGTCACTTTCTGAATTTTTTAAAATGAGGCTGTTAAATTACTTACGTAATCACAAAATATAAATTATTTCTTTAAAAAATGTATAAATATGTACCTGAGACATTTTAAGAGACACAAAAACAAAAATTAATTACTTCTTTCCTTTATTTTTCTTTTATATAAAAAGAATCTTCCACAGAGACCTACATGTTTTAAATTATTTAGCCTGTCAAGCAAATTAGACCACCTATAAGGAGAGATTTAAAGAAAAAAACAATGTTCATAAAATCTGCGCTTGTAAACTGCATCTAAAACATAAGTACACTCTCAGGAATACAATTTGTTAAGTAGTTGAGAACTTGAAACTTTTTTTTTTTTTTGTAGAAACATAGTGATAAGGCATAAAGGTCAGTACACAAAATCCACTTAATCCTAATGTACATGAAGCATAGAACATACTGAAACCCAATCACCATGTAGGTCATAGTTTCTATGGGGAAAATGATTGTAGAATTGTGTATTACAAGCCAGAAATCCGTCTCTTTTAGCTACAACAGGATCACAATTATGCCTCCCATTCTAAAGTGTGTAGTAGGAAGAAAAACTCTCTCTCTCATTCCTGACTTTAGTGGCAGCTCCTGCAGCTAGTGGGCCTGCAAGGGCATAGGTAGCATGGAGGATTGACAGAGGTCTTTAAACCTTCGTAAAGATGAGGACAGATCCCCCTGGGTCCCTGTTGGTTCCAAAATCACCCTTTTTCTTTTATCCCAGCAGGCTCTGGGGCTGCCCCCTTTCATTATCACCATCTGGGATTTACAACCAGGCCGTCTTTTTCCCCTTGTCTGTATGGAACAGAACAGGGTGTATCAGTTTCTCTCCACCTTCCTGATACAAAAAGCAAGTCCACAGCCCTTCTGAAGTTTTTTGTTCATTGGTTTATCTTTTTAATGGAGGGAAGGGAAAACAGAGATTAAAAATAAGCCCCTTTCCATTTCTCTCCCTACTCTATTTTTACCCAAACCTAGTAGGAAAAAAAAAACAATCACATATGTAGTGTTGGGTCTTTGGGTATACAAATAATAATAATAAATAATAAAGATTAACTCTCCTCTCAAAGAAAAAAAAAAAGTCAGATGATCCTTAGCATTCTATGAGCTAACCTATCGTAGCCCATAAAAGGGAGAAGACAGAAGGATATGAGAAGAAAAAAACAATCAGTGTCTGGGAAATGGGGTAATTGATGTCAAGGGAGAGAAATGTGGCTGAGGATGTTGTCAAAGTACACAACCGTCCCCGGAGAACCACAGAAGATGTGCCCACAGGTTACTATGTTTTCTCTCCTCTAGATTTCTACATCCCAGATCACAGGTGATTGGGTAAAATTGGGAAGAAAGGGGCAAAGCGGCCCTACAGAATCTGCAGAAGAGGGCCAGCAAGATTAGCAGAAGCTTTTGAGGAACAAGGCTGAATGTGGGGCATTCGCTCCCTGGTGGCCCTTTGTATGTGAGGGTCAGACTGGAGTTATACAGAAAACACTCCATATGCCTTTACATTATGGCTTCTACTAAGAACCCCTAACTCCTAATTCACAGAGAATTACCACTGTCATTCTATTCCACGATCTGAGTATTCTGCAGACAGAAAAGGAAGGTAATCCTCAGAATTCATGCACAGAAAATTATTTTAAACCACTAAACTGGTCCTAAATAGAAAATGAAGGAAAAGTACAAGGTGAAATGTGCATAAACATGTCTTTCCCTCTGGTCTTATCCTTCTTGGACTCCTTTCCCATGAAGAAAGGGGCAAAGGCCTGATAGGAGATACCTAATGGAAGTGGATGATGGACTGGCCTAGCAATCACCAAGGGACTAGCGCTGAGCTGCAGGAGGTGGTCTGGGACCCTACACATGCATCCTCATGTGACCCATGCACTAGGGAAACATATACACATACTTCCCAGTAATGGATTTTCACAATGAACCAGTTTGCCACCCTTTCAACTCCTTTTCTGAACCCCTCTCCTTGCATTGTATCTGGTTCCTACCTAAACACTTACAGCCCTCAAGGACCCTCTTAGCCCACCATTCCTACTCTAAAACTTTCCTCCCTCTTCCTATTCCCCATTCAAGGCTTCCCTAACACACAGGGCAGTGTTAGAAATTACTCTTAACAGCTGATTACAGCAATTAACACCAAGGAGTGTTAATGGAGGGGTCATAGAAATTTCAAATGGAAGGAGAAGGTTGCTATGCATATTTGAACTCGGCCTTCAGGGATTCAAGGCAACTCCAGTTCACAAGAGTATCTAATTGTTTCCCTAATTTCACCTTCAGGAGAAGGGAAAGCCCTTGCATTTGGTTATTCAGTCACTGCAAGAACTTAAGACCCTCCAAAGAAAAACAAAAGAAGGAGGGAAGAAAATGCAAGAGAAGAGAAAAATCTTTGTTCCTCTCAGTCCTCACAATACAATGGAGTGGGTGTGGCCACTCCCCACTGCAGCTTGGAGAGGTTAAGTCCTATGATTAGTCATGACTAAGAGAGATACATAAGTCTATAAGGTGTATATATATGACTAAGATATATATATCCATAAGGTGTATGTATGTGTATGTATATGTACAGACATATGTATACATGTATATGTATGTACATATATGTCTACGTATATACATGTATATGTATGTACATATATATCTACGTATATACATACATATGTCTGTATACACATAGATACACCTTATGGATATATATATATCTCAGTCTCATATATACACCTTATAGATTTATATATGTATACACATACATGTATCTATATATACACACATACACACACACGTACCCACATGTACACACACATAGATACACCTTATGGATAGCCACCAAATATATATGCCATGTACCAAATCATGCAATTGATTTCACTGAATGTACTTTTTATGAAATGAATACTGATACTTATAAAATGAAGTGAATATCTTTTGTTAAATGGCCTTTGAAACTACCAATTAAATGCATTTTGTTTGGCAGTATCATTTTAAAAAAAAACATAATAAACATTATGCCTGAATTGCCTATCTAGTCAGCTATTTACCATAAGGTTCCCCACTCATAAGTGAAAATGAGATCACTGTCCCAGTGAAAAAAGAACAACCTCAAAGCCTCTTATCCTCACTTAAGCTCAATCTTACCTTCAGCATATTAATTCCCAGAACTATGTTCTCCTCCAAATTCTACGAAATCAGGGCTACTGATTTCTTCAGGAGACATCAAAAATTTGGAGAGCTAAGCTTCTGCCAATTGGCAAAAGCAGCTTTCAATCAGCTACCTGAATTATTTTGGGAGGCTGGAGGCATCACTATTTCCAAAAGCCATACTGCTACATCAACAGGAAGATCACAGGCATTTGGAATCAAGTTCTCGACTGTGGTCTTCAGTTTTTCTTGAAAGCTGCTTATAAAAGAAGGACTGTGTGAAACTTTGATATTTACATCAAGTCACAACTAAGGGGCAGGTTTGCAAAATCAATTGTGCAGCTTTTATACTCACTGCACATTTACCACATATGTCCTTTATTACACAGTGGAAAACCATTAAATGCACAGTAGTTTTGCCAAGTGGCATTATGCATTTAACAGCTTTATTCGTTTAACAGCTCCAACTCTCATTATATTTTGCCATGTGGTACATGGGATTTTATGCATTTAACAGTTTAAGAAGGCTCTATGGTATTTTCTTTTCATGTATTTCATACTATGGTTGGACATCATGTCTTAGCAAACTGTATTTCACTGATTTCATGGATGAGAGAAAGTCAGAGTAATCTGGAAAAATTACTACACTGAAATTGAAAAGGGAAACAAACATTTTAATCCCTTTCCAAGTTCCTTGATATTCTACTCCCCTCCTTTTATCAACATCTGAAAATAACCTACATCAGGTTAAAACTGCAGGTAAAAATGGCTAACCCTGTACTCTATAATTAATCTAAATATAACATTTAACTATAGTTCGAATTTTTCAGTTTTAAATACTTAATTTTTATTTTTTTTATTTTACTTTAACCTTCTTGCTTAATAGAAATACAATACTCAGTCACTTCCTTTCTTTATAGCACACAACAGAAGATTTGTTAGGGAGATGATCGACCATTCGATTATTTACATATGTAGGGATGAAAACATTTGTCATACAAGGACACAGAGGAAATCAAGCTCAGAATCAAAGGACTCTCAAAATTATGCTTTAACTAACTTTTGTTTCCTCTACTCTGCATTAGGTGTTTGCCCTAGGTATAAATAAGTAAGCATGCACCTCAAACCTAGGATTCTAGATTTGGGCAGAAGTTGTCCCTTTAAATGAAGAATTGAAGCAGATAGTAGATCCCATCAACTGTTGCTGCTTTCAGAAATAAAAAACTTAAGCATCTGTCTGCTCTTTTCCCCAGAGCATTACATTCTCCACAATCCCAGAACTCTGAAAAATTTTACTGGTTAAGCTTCTGTGTTTTTCTGTTAAAAGATTTTAGCACTTACTCTGCACTCCCCAACGTGTGCTTTCTCCTGAAAAAAACAACTGTATTCTGTACATAAAAGAACACCTGACATCAAAATGTGTCTCTGGGGCTGGGGAAAAGTGGTTATTATAACAGAGTCAGCCATTCCCCTTGTGGGAACAGGAAAGGTGATGAGACTTGTCTAAAACTTGGTCTCAGAAAGGTGTTGTTATATACATTCTAAGTTTTGTTCACATATATATATATATAAAGGGAGAGAAATAAAAGGGTACATTGCAGTGTTTAGAATAAAGAGTTTAGAATAATAGAATAAGTGTTTAGAATAAGGTGCTGTTACATACATTCTAAGTTTTGTTCATATATATATGTATATATATATACATATATATATACATATATATAAAGGGAGAGAAACAAAAGGGTACACTGCAGTGTTCAGAATAAGGAGAGAAATCATTCGAGGTTCGTTTTTTTAAATCTTTAAAAGAAAAACGATCGGGTTTGGCTTCATCTCTATTTTGAACTCCAATGGGAATAAAAGCAAACTAGAGTAAAAGGCACAACATGACAGGTTTCTTGGGGGTTATTATTGTTATTATTATTATAGGAACAGATGTATTTTTATTGGTGGAGGAAGGAGAAGGATCTAATTCCAGCCCTCGATTTTGCTCTTTTAAAAACCACTCACCTGACTTTTATTTGCAGCCACTTTGGCAAACAGGGCTTGAGACACCTTGGCCCTTTTCATCTCCTGTTGGATCTCGTCATAAATGGCAGCTGTGATGTTGACGTTGGCGCCGTCCACCTTAATAGGGAGGTCTGTTGTCGGTGTCGAGGTTTTGGCCTACCAAGAGACCATGAAAATAATAATTTAAAAAGTGCTGCATTCAGCCCAGCCATCTGTGCAGAAATTATCAAAGGATTTCAGTCAGCTGATGCCAAACTGCATTAGCTACAGAGGGACACTTCCTGTCCATTATTCTAATCAGGTTAATTGTGATTGGAAATAATTGCAGTGCATTCCTATAGGACATGCAGAATCCTGTCAACCCTGTTCTCTCACAGTATCCCAGATGAAGGTTCACAGGTAGGATGGCTCTCCTAGACACCAAACTATAAGCGACCATCTAACTACAAAACAAACATGCAGAACACACACACGGTTAACCTTTTCTTTCTAAAAATGGCACACCTTGGAAGAAGAGCCAATTCTTTCAGAAAAAAAAAATGAGTAAACGCGTAGAGGTCCCTAAATAATAAATTATTACTCAATTTAATGCACTCCCGAGTCTCTCTTATTCTTTATTAAAGCTTTACGTATGTCATTCGAGTATGTATGGTTTCCCATCATTATCATCATTATGCTACCCAGACAGTCACCTAATTTCACCTAGGAAATCAGTGGAAATGAAACAAAATTTCATTTCATAAAACTAGGCTTCAGAATGCCTTTGATGTGCCGTTTTCATTTTCTTAAACTCATATTGTGGTTTTATGTATTCTGCAGTGCTCGTTTTAATTGAATGATTTCCCATCAGCTTCAGAGACAAATGAAGGACAATATAGAAGATGTCTGTACTTCTTGGGGTTAGGATAACCCTAAAATGTCTGAATCTACTTAATCCAAAAGACGGTCATAACATTCACTTGGTGGGAGCCCTAGAATGCATTGCTGGTGTCTAATAAGAGAAGGCTGAGACATTTTCTTAGAACGTCTGGCAGCAAGATTTCAGGAAAAGACATCTTTGATCCTTGTGCACTACCAGCTGAATTGGCCTAACCTGCGTTTTTTCTCTTTGTCCCCATTCACCCTAGAATCTCAAACCAACAGAGTTATCTCCAAATCACAAGTTTCCCTGTGCGGATGCCCTGAGCTGTTCTCTACTGGATCCAGCAGTATGCAGGTCCACAGAAAGATGTAACAGGCAGTGTGGACTCTGTGACAAATGCTGTCTAGCGGCAGAACTTATGACCCTACGTTTCCATAAAGGCTTTGCTTTCTAACAGTGCTCAGTAACTTCTGCCATTTTTCTTCTACCTCCTCCTTCTCTCATACTATTTTCTAATTACTGCAAAGCAATAATTACTATAATTTATGGCGTGCTTTTTATGGGCCAGGTACTCCAGAAAGCATTTTAACTTTTGTTTTCACATTTAATTCTTTTAAGATTCCAATGAGTTAGATATTATTATTTTCATCTTACAAATGAAGAAACTGAAATAAAAGAGGCTCTTAACCTAGGACACCCAGCAGCCAGTGAAGGAACCATGATCTGAACGCAAGTCTCTCAGGCTCGAAAACATGGGCTCAGGACACTGCACTACACACTGCCTCCAAAATCTTCAATTTATGCCAGGTGCTGTTGCAAGAATTTTCTTGCCAGGTTGGGACTTTCCCAGTAAAAATCTAATTATCTGTAATTTTTTAAAATAAACTCTTTGTTCTGCTCAAAATTTCTAGTTAACCCACAGTGCTTTCCCTGTTAAGAGAACGTTTTAGCATAGCATGTCTACCCTTTCTCAATTCAGTTTTCTTAATTTGCCTCACTGACTATTTCATCCTACCTGACTGGTCAAGTCTTCTCTCAAACCATGAGGGCTAAGACGAAACCCCTCAGCCATGTGCCCTTACACAAATTACTGAATCCATCTAAACCTCAGTTCCCTCATCTGTAAAATGGGCATAATACCATAAAATGGTGACAACTGAATTCATGCCAAATGTTCACAATACCTAATACACGGTAAGCGTTTTAAAAAATGATCATTCTTATCTTAGTATTGTTTTGTCATTATTAAGTACATCATGGAATGCTGGCCAGCTGAAGAAATAAAAAGAGACTGGAGGTATAATTTCAAATTTCAAATTTCTTCAATTTGTTTTTCAGCTGCTAATAAAGTATAGATGGGGTCCAGAAAATAATCTCCCTGCATCAGTGTCAAGCTGCCTGTGTGCACTAAATTGTTGACTCCAACTAAAAGGCTGAGTCAGTGAGTACTCCTCTAATACTTGTTCTCACAATAAAATCTGTACTGTACTACGATCTTTACTGTTGAGATATGCCCGTAAAGAATTTTAAGTCAGTAATCATGAAGTGTTTTAAAAGACTTTAATATACTCTCCTATCTCAATCTTTACCGAAGAGAAAAAGAAGACAATTCTAGAGAATGTACAAATGCAATGCCATGACTGTATTCTCAAAAACATGTTTAAATATTTATTTTCAAAAATATCAAAACTGTGAAATTAAATAAGAGATTTCCCTGCTACACCTATCCCTAAAGGGCATCTTTATGAATTTTCTAGATGGCATTCTGGTCAAAATAAGCAAAATACTGACCCTAACTGTGTGGCCTTGTAAGTCGGTCTGGCACTGAAAGCTATTAGGTCTTTGAAAAGGTGCCTACGATATATAATCTTGTTAGGAAAATAGTATAAAAGAGCTGAAAACAAACACACAGACCTGTGTTAATTTCTAACAAGTAGAAGTAACTTTCTAAGAAGAGCTGCCTTGTCAAACGGCCATGAAGTATGGCTGGGCTCTTCTATAATGGTTTAATGGGCTTCAAAAGTGGCAAAAATATTGATGAATTTAGCAGAAGTAAATATTAGTGCACATTAACAACTTGCCCAACTTACTAGCTCAGTATGTATGTCCCCAGATTTTTTTTTAAATAAATAAAAATGCTTGGTTATACTCATCCAAAGTAAGCAGTCAAGAGACTTATTTTTGGTTCAAACAGTAACTAAAACTCATAATTCACTAAAGACTGAAGTGTAAGTAACACAATTTGGCAGTGCATGATAGAAAGTAATCTTCAATTAAAAGTTTATTGCAGAGTACAAAAATATAAAAAGAGTTAAAATGTGTGAAAAAATGGATATACTTGAAAAAGCTCAAATATTTCTACTAGAATACAATTCTGCTTCTATGCTTAATTAGTTCCTTAGAATTTATCAGAAAACGCAAAACCAAAGCTATAATATCTAAGCAAAACAACTTTCGGTTTTGAACCGCCCATTTTTCAGATTTGTATAAATGTATATCCATTAGGTTGGGCACGGTGGCTCATGCCTGTAATCCCAGCACTTTGCAAGGCCGAGGTGGGCAGATTACTTGAGGTCAGGAGTTCGAGACCAGCATGGCCAACATGGTGAAACCCCACCTCTACTAAAAATACAAAAAATTACCCTCGTGTGGTGGCATGTGCCTGTAATCCCAGCTACTCAGGAGGCCGAGGCAGGAGAATCACTTGAACCTGAGAAGCAGAGGTTGCAGTAAGCCATGATCACACCACTACACTCCAGCCTGGACAACAAAGTGAGACTCCTTCTCAAAAACAAACAAAAAAAATTTATACCCATTAAATACTGGTTTTGAGAATTAGCACTCAGACAGAACCTGCAACTATCGTAGCAACAGTGAATGGACTGGCCTCATCATAAATCTATCGAGTAGTAAAAGTTTAGGGGAAATAGGGGATAGGCCAGAAATGAGTGGGCTTGGATGTGAACTAGAAATGACCCCTGACTGCCTTGAGACCTTGACCCTTGAGTCAGGAGTTTTGAAGCACACATTACTAGATGTATACACTTGCATGAGGGCCTAAGAAAGGAATACTTTTCAAGTGTGTGGAGAGGAAGAATGGAAATCACCAAATTCTGTGGGGAGATCATCCTAGGATGGAAAATAATTAAGGCCTACCTTTCCACCATCATTTTCTAAAGGATCATTGAGTAACATCTCAGTCATTCTGATCTAGACACTGCATAGGTATGCTTCCACTGCAAGTGTTCCTCCATTTTGTCTTTTTCAGATGACATAAAACAGAGCTTAAACTACCCTCTGCCCCCTGCCCTCAGCCACCTCCACCGCATCCAGCCCAACCAAATAAACATACAATTTAAAGGAAAGCAGCATGCTTGCTATGCAAACTCAGCTTCAACACAAATGCCCTAACTCCTTCTTTGGCAACTGAGCAGCTATGTATAAACATCCTAGAGCCCACCCCTGTGCCCACTCCTACCTTCCTACCCCTCACCTACCACGTATGGAAGAATGGGACTTCCTAAAGGGACAGAAATACAGTATGGGATCATATATGGTCAGAAGTTCATATCCTCTGACCAACATGTTCAGCAGATTAAGAAATTGTTGAATTGGCCAGGCACGGTGGCTCACGCCTGTAATCCCAGCACTTTGGGAGACCAAGGCAAGTGGATCACCTGAGGTCAGGAGTTTGAGAAGAGCCTGGCCAACATGGTGAAACCCCATCTCTACTGAAAATACAAAAATTAGCTGGGCATGGTGGTGGGTGCCTCTAATGCCAGCTACTTGGGAGGCTGAGACAGGAGAATTGTTTGAACCCAGGAGGCGGAGGCTGCAGTAAGCCAAGATCATGTTACTGCACTCCAGCCTGTGTGACAGAGCGAGACTCCATCTCAAAAAAAATAAAAATAAAATAAAATAAGAAAAGAAAAAAGGGAAAGAAATCCTTGAATTATGTCTCTCAGTGTTTGAGGGAAAACACAGTAACTAGTGAATGCAAGATGTTTCCAAGATAAAGAGTGAAAAATACGGAAAGCAAGTTTCTCACCTGAGGGGTTCGGGAGGAGCTGGGACTGCTGGAGGCCGAGGAGACCATGCTCACATTGGGATTCATGCTCCGCTCCCTCTCATCCTGGTAGATGCGATCTCGCTCCACTTCTGGCAGATTGAGGAAATTCTGCATGGCCCTCAGGTTTACTAGAAGAGACTGAGAGGCTGTCCGAGGGTCTTCTTCCTTACGCAGAATCTCAGACAACAATCCCTGATTAAATGGGGGAAAAAAAACAGATCAAGTCACATTTGCAGGTATATGTGTGTGGTTTCTGTCTTCCACTCCTCTCCTCCTTTGTTTGGTTTAACCAGCTCGCTGTGATGTCAAGAACCTCACACTAATTCCTTAGGGTTCTCCGATATGAAGGCAATGTGCTTGCCTTCCGGGGGATATGCATTATTTTAGGACTGTTCTATTCTGACACTTTATCATCACTGTAATAATCATCAGTGTACAGACATGCCAGCTAGCAAGGTAGGCACTCGGGAAGAATTGTGAAACTGCAATTACCACCAGGTGCCTCCTACAAGTATTTCAGGAACTGTTAGAACTCTCTCTGCTTGAAACTGGGAACACTTGGCAGTCCTGCTTAGCTTTACAAATCTGCCAAGTTTGGTAAATTTAGTTTCGACATTTAAACAGCATGGTAGATTTACATCAATTTTTAAAAAAACTGGCTGAATTTCTGTATGACCGGCCACTGTTTTCAATAGAGATACTTCTTATGCAAAAAAAAAAAAAAAAAAAAAGACACAAAGCAAATGGCTAAATTGTGTTAACCCTCTGATAATTTCCCAATCTATACACATAATAGTTATCCTTACATATGTACAAAGGGCACCCAAATCTTTTATGAGATATCTTTATGGGGGAAACCCTAATCTCACCATTAAAGCAATGAAAATGAAGTCACCTCTGGCAAGGGGCTGAGCACACCGTAACAACAGTGTGCATGGAATGCCATGATAGGCCCAGATACTTTCTGAATGTGTGACTCACCCAAATAGAAAGATTTAAATAGGAAATTAGTGTTTTCATGTGCTCTGACGACAGAGAATTCACAAAGAAAAGGAAAATGCTGCCAAGTCTAGAGAAAAGTAGTATGGACTCCAGAAAAGGGCTGGAGATCTAAGGTGGGACATGGTCATACTGGGGGTAAGTGCAGATCTATTTCCATTCTGCACACTTGTTGGATTATCACACAGAGACATCACTTTATATTCCGAGCTAATATGTTGCTTCTCAGAGCAGTATAAGAACAGGGTTTAGGATTATCCCCCTGGGAAGAGCTGAGATGTTAATCCCGTATCTTAGAACAGATGGGGCAACTCAAATCATGAAAAGTCACTTCTTTAACTGTAGTAAAGTAAAACAGATGCCAAAGACGTTTCCACTCAGGTGAAAATTAATGCAAAGGAAACATTATCAGATTTCTAATATGTGGCTTAAATATGAAAACGCAATGGATGTAAGAGGAATATGCTATCTCTAGTTGTCCAAAAATCTTCAGGGAAAGGTAGGCAATGTTTTAAAATAAAGCAATGCATTATAATATAGTGAAGCAAATGCCAGTTATAGGAAGTGCATCACACAGCACTCCAAGGAAGCAATCACCACTCAGAACATCACATAGTCAATTTTACTACAAGGAACTTAAAAGTACTATGTCATCTGACAGTTTCACAATTTGGGTGTCATGTTACTTTGATTAGAGAAATTCTAAGTAATACTTCATAGAAAAGCTACAGATCAGTGTCTTATGTGTGCATCTGTGTCTGTGTGCGTGCATGCATGCATGCCCAAGAAGGGGACAAGGTAGGATGTATATGTAAAAATAACCAACTGGTACATGATTCTTAAAACAATCCAGATTTCTTGTCATGCTTTTAGAAGCAACGAGTGAGACACTTATCTTCCAGAAAATGTGATACAATCTAGGTATCGACTCTCTGAAATTAAAAGTCAGTTCTGCCTAAAGCTATCCTACTTTCCACTTGCACTGAGCAACCTGAAATATTCATAATGAATTTGTGTTGAAGATAAAAATCTTCAAATGAATATGCAGAGAAGCAAGAGCAAAGTGCATTTCAACTTTCAATACCAGTAAAAAACACTAAGATTGATATTTTTTGAGTTTTCTTTAATGATAAATTCTGCATATAAAGGATGAGTTGGTCTTTTTCCTCTCTCTACCTCCTTCCTCTCCCTTTCACTCTCATAAATTTGGTATTTTAATAAATTTCAAATTACTAAAATTTGAAGGAGTTTTAGGGTCAACACGGATAAATTCTTTTAGTTATTATGATTATACTCAAGAGATCTCAAAGGCAAAGTTTATAAACTTATTCTTTCCCTGTGAAATTATTTTAACAAGTTGTGGAGTTTATTATGGGAAAGACTTTGGATATGAAATAGTGACATAACAAAACTATTGTTTTAATGGCCCATGGCTCAAAATTATGTTTGTTCATTCTTAATCAATAAAAAAAATTTAAAAACGCAGAGTGTTTTAATTTGTTTCTTGTTTTCCATTTTGAAACTGTATAGCTTCTTCTACTACATTTTTTACATACTGGAAAACCTTACAGGGAAATTAATCCATCTCCAAGGAAAATTAATATGAATTATCCTTGAGAATGACTGCTCATCCATTTCTGAGGTGAAAGAGACACAATATTTGTATTTTTAAAGGGTGGTGGAATATACTGTTTCCTCTGTTTCATTTGCCTAATTGAAGATAAAGTCTCAAACCAACAAGGTAGCCAGTGTCACCTACACATATTATCCCCAGAGAATCAGAACACTGTTTTAAATTATTTACTAAAACTCTCATCTGTGTAGCTATGGTCCCAAAGCAGATTCTTTTCACCTCAGACATTTTCAATAACAAGTGGCTCACTGATGGGCACAAGAAGACTTTTAGTTGTTTTATTGAGTCTTTTTCACTTGAGTTATTTATGTGATTTAACTATTTAAATTGGGATTTTTAAAAAATGTAGCGCAAATTCTGCATGCTTATAAATGGAAAGTGAGTCTATTTCGTTAGTTGAAAATCATCAGAGGAGAAAAAAATCAGAAGAAAATAGCATAACTTTCATACACCACAAATCACCCCACCTAATTATCAAGATAAGTAAATGTTTATTATATTGAAACTGTCTTGAATAGAACATAAATTAATAATTTATCTCACATAAATATTTCTAAAGCCCTTGCCACTATGTCATCTGGCATTTTAATTATCAACCAGCCAAGCTGGTGGTGTCACTTGGACATTCCCATTATGCAGCCTGGGATACAGAAAATGTGGCACGGCACCTGGGCACTGAAAAAAAGATGCACTTTTATGAATAGGAAGGTCATGAATATTGAGAATGTGCAAATGGAGGGAAATTAATAAATTAACCAGGATATAGCTTATTAAACTTTCATATCAGTAATCATATTAAAATATATTGCAAGTATTGAGTAAAGTGATCATTAAGTATTTTCCTCATCGTAGGCAACAGAACCTTCTCCAGGGACACATTAAAACAATTCCCTCCACAGTGTTAGCCGAGATTATGTAAGACCAGGAAACATGTTGACTAAAAGGAGCAGAACAAACATCTGCACAAGGTAGAGAGATGCCCTCCAAAATAATTCTTGGGTTACAAGTCAGTAGAAAAAGAAGGAAGTTGGCCTTTTCCATAGCCTAATTAACATTTTGCAAGCTTCATATAATTTCCAGGACCACCAAAGAATACATGAGTTTGGCAAAATATTAATTAAAAGCAAAATAATTCATAGTATGAAATGAGCAATAACTTATTATAATGCCATCTAGCTTGCTCATAATTTAGCCTGCTTGCTACCTCTACAACAAAACAAAGAATTGGGGCTAATTTTTTAATGAAAAATTAATGCCCTTATTTTTTTCTAGTATTTTAAAATATTTCTTTATAACAAATTAAATGACCTTACAGATTCTGAGTCTGTACTTTCTGTGTCAATGGGCTTTTGATTTCCATACTTCCTTAACAATTTATACAGTTTGTCCCAAATTGTTAGCATGTACAATATATGCTGATATTCAGAAAAGTCTGGGAAACGTTATCATGACTAGCTCTATAAAATCTACTTCCAAGTTTTTGCACTAGCCTTTGACATCTTGTCTGGGACAGGTGAGAAATTACCTTTGATGGGCCTTTAACCCTGGAAGAGAGCAATAAGAGAACTCACACCTGGGCCAGGTTTTAGGAATGCTGAGCCTGACATGCCACTCCTGACAGCAACAGTTAAAGTCATTACTGACTAGATTTTAACAGATGTCTGTTCTTTATGGCTCTCAGACCATACGTAACTCTCTAGGATTAGGCTATATCTCTCATGGATTACCTCAGGAGCCCCTAAATCCATTTTCTCCCATTGATTATCTAGGGAACCCCCAAATCCAATATACCTAGCCTCAAAAAAATAACAGATCAGTCTATTAATTCATTTCTTATTTATGATTGAATACAAAGTTCTGAGAGGGATGAAGAGATTTAATAAGAGACAGATTCTGCTTCCCAGGAGTTTACCATATGATGGGAAGGAGAAGGTATTATAACAGCACAATGTAAAAGATGCCAAGCATCATCAATGCAAGCCAGAACTAGTGTCACCTTGGCTCAAAGGAGGGAGAAAGTATTATCAACTGCAGGATTCAGGGAAAACAAAATTGGAAAAGGTAAGACTTAACTTAGCTGGAACTTTAAATATAGATAGTACATGGATATAAAGTTACGATAAATATTGGGCAGCCTGTGAAACTGGGGAGTATTAGAACATTTGAAGAAAGAAAGCACATGCCTACTCCAGAATACCAAGACAAGCTTCTGTTTCCTTACAAGCTGTAAAATAAAGTGCAAAAACTGATAAAGTGGTAGAAGATATTTTAAAGCAAAAATATAATAAGAGTCTACATTAATATGATTCTGAACTACTGGAGTATACACAAGCTAACCAGCAAACATTAACCCCCAAAATGAAGTGATATTAGATAATCTGTTCAGCCTTTTTGTCACCTGCAACAAATTAGGCTTTCAATATGCAAAACATCTTCCTTCTAGAAAAACAAATGATCACGATTCCATTTAATTGTAACTTAATGAGGCATAATTTATTTTTTAAAGTGATACACACCAGGTGTGTACTGAGGAAACTGGCCCAGCCAAACCCTAGTACTTCCCTTTGGAAAAAGCCTCAAGCTAGCTAGAGACTGTTTTGTTTCTGTTTGTGGCAGTTGAAATGAGAGATAGAAATGGTAACTTGCAATGTTCATCTATTTACTAAAACATGTACCTTTTCAAGTAACTTGATCCAAAAAATATTCATTTATCATAGAAAGCATATAGTAGGAAAGTGTTAGGTTCCAATGTGAACAAAGATAAATATTCAAATGTCATGTAAATCCCAAAGACAGCTTAGATGTACTTCTGATTCCTATGCTAAAAGTAAAATCATACGCTGAGCACTTCTTTAGAAACATTTGGACTAGATAGAGAAAATAAGCCCTATCCCCTCATATTACATTTTAATTATTAATTCTGGGATGACACTCCTCTTCAGAAATCAAGTTACATCTCTTTAAAGGTATATGATTCAGAACATGTTAGTGAAAATGTATTTTAGTTCATAATTATATATTGCTTTAAACAAATAGTGTCATAACCAATCAGTAAAGTTAAAACAAATCACATCCTCCCATTTTACAGTTAAAATTACAGAAGGCTAGAGGTGGAAGGAGCCTTGGCACTCATATGGGTCAACCATCCACCCTGCAACTGGATAACCTATCACATTTCCCTTGAAATGTCAAAAAAAAAAAAAAAGTTTCTTCCAAATAAGGTCCCTTATTCCTCATGTTTCACCCCTTTTGTATGCTTGCTAGCCTTAATTTTCACATAATTCTGAAATATCTGTGTCCAGCTGACACAAAAGCAAAAAACTGGTAGCCTCTTAAGAAAACTATGTGATATCAAACCTAGTCTAATCACACAAAATGAACTCTTAAATTTCAGTGGTCAATTCAGAGTTAGCCAAAGCGGTTAAATCAGCGACATGGCTGTAGAAAGTACTGGTATCCTACTACCTGAAAGCTGACCCAACAAAATCGTTTCTCTCCTAACCTCCAGTCTCTCATTTCCTTCTAGATACTCATGAGAGGTATTTCCCCCTCGATTCACGAATATTAACAGGTTTCCCTGGGTTCTGTATTCATAATCTACAACCCCACTATGAATCTGGCTGCTGAAATTCATTTGTGTAATGCTAAAAATACTCACCCCATCCCCTGCACCCCAGAGCATTGCTTAGCCATGAAGCCAGAGTACTTAGTCTGATTTGAATAAAAGGTATACAGGGCACAACAATGACAATTTGATTTTTATTATTAAAAATGATGTGTTAAATCCTCAAAGAAAATGTCGTTATTGCATGAGTTTAATAAAACCTCTCTTTTATTACAATATTTCTTTATTAGGAAAGACAGCCTATGCATGTGGCATTTTTGTAGGATGGGGTGGATAGAATTGAGCATCTAAAGGGAATTAATGTATTCTGCAAATATAAATGCATATACAAAAGTAACATTTGCAGACAAATGTTGTTACTATAGAGATATATTCTGCAAAGCACTAAAAGACTAGGTATACATGTGTATATGTATGTACACTGCAGTTGGAAATACTTTCTCCTTCCTTTGAACCAAAACAGCAATAGTTCTACCTCACATTTATGAGACATCTTTTGCACTGTGCTACTATAAAACCTTCCTCTCATGATACAGTAAACTCCTTGGGGGCAGAATCTGCATATTTTGCACTTTGCGGCCAGTTGGTAGTATATAGGAATGGTTCTAAGAAGGCACCAAACGCATATTTTTTAAATTTCTGGGAGTGGGAGTCCTATCTTTGCTGAACAGCTAGCAGCAGGCCCTGGCAGTCTACATACTGAAAACATGACTCA
This sequence comes from Nomascus leucogenys, assembly GCF_006542625.1. Lineage (NCBI taxonomy): Eukaryota > Metazoa > Chordata > Mammalia > Primates > Hylobatidae > Nomascus > Nomascus leucogenys. The sequence continues at coordinate 99,655,010 of NC_044402.1, forward strand.
CATTATACTCAAGATCTTTTCATTCAGCCTGCTGAAAACAAGATAATTGAAACTGAAATTTTGGGTCATGCAAACTTCATTTTAGAGCAAATATTTCAGGCACCTTAAGTCTACAATTTATTAAGTAAAACACTTGTCTCACAGATTTGTTTTTTGTGGATACAATAAAATTTCACTTGTGCCAACTTTCACATCAGAATTCAGTACCCACGTAACACAAAGTGAGTAGATACAACAGAGCATTCTTGAAGCCAAAACAATCTGTCTTCCCTTAACTGCAATACCTTTGACCAAGCCATGTTTGAGCACGTACAATAGAGGAACTTAGCCAAGACCAGATTCCTGGCAACTTTACTGTTTTTTGTTTGTTTGTTTGTTTGTTTTTGCGTACTTAATCTATGTAATGATTATCCCTTCCTCCTTGGTGTCTCTAGGAAGTCTTAGGTACTGGAATAAGAGGCTATGCATAATCCAAGTCAAAATTTATAAAACACATTAGCACCAAAAAGTGAAAGCAAACAGAACTGAACAGGTTCCCTTTGGAAACGTTTTACTAGCAGTGTTCTTCAGCTCTGGGCACATACATGGTTTCTACTCACACCTCAAGTACCTGGCACTATGACTATTTCATTCACAAAGTTCTGGGCCCTTCTTATTCCTAGTTTCCATGAATGTTCTGTAAAACAACTGTTGGCAACCTGCCCCAAAAATTTACTAGCTTTGGCTACTTTGTCAAAACATTGGCAAAAATAGTACTTTCCTAAAACAAAACAAATACATTTATTGAATATTTATATCTGAAATGTATCAGATGCCTTCAGATATAAGCAAAGCAGTCTATTAACACTTGAGCTGACTTTTTCTAAAACAGTTATAAAATATTATTCTTTCCTGCTGAAATATTTCTGCATTAGTTTTAATCACCTTCAGGGTCAAAAGCATCTGTTCTCACGTAGCACATGGGACACGTCACAGTCCTAATGATTTCACAAAAGGATTACTGGTTTGAAAGTCTGTTTACCCCTGTACCTCTTTGAAGAAGGGATTATGTCCTTCATCTTCCACTCTGTGGTAGCAGAAATGATTGAGAATAAAGTAGTTATGAGTGTGAGTCATGAAGTCAGACTCGCTGGATTCGAAATTGGGCTCTAACCGGACAAGGATCAATTAATCTCCCTATGGCACAGTTTCCTCACCTATAAAACTAAAATAATTCTGCTTCCCTTATAGGGTCCCCTAGAGAGCTTCTAACTGTATGTGATACCTCAATGTTAGCCATTGTTAGGATGCCTAGTATAGTTTCTGAATACTTAATATTTGATGAATAAGTACATAAACATCACAGTACAATTTTTATTTTACATCTACAACTTTAAATATTCAAGACACTCTAGTTATATTTTGCTAAATGTCTTCTCATAGAGAAGGCAGAAAATATAAATAACTTTCAGGAAGTGGAATAATTAAAACTATTTGACATACAGAAGGGTATAAAGAAAAATGTAATAAATTATATGATGCAAAATGACATGAATATTCTAGATAACACTAAATTAAGATATTCAATTTATACTTCAGAAAAGTAAAACAACTTTCTTTAAGTAACTTTGCTATCTTTAAAAATCAGCTTTAATCTGTACCACTGTTCAAACATGAGTCATAATTATTAGTGGACCATAATTTAGCATATCATAACTTTTTATTATGAATTGGAATTAAAAAACCTTAGAAAGTACCAAAGTGTTTAATACATGGTATGAGCATTGTTCCATGAAGGATTTTTTTCTTTCATGAAGCCTTTGCTTTAGAAATATACAGATAGGGAGAGGTAGAAATGAGATATAGCTAGAGACAGACATACAGATGTGTGTGCACATGCTCATCTGTGGGTGTGTACCAGCTCATGATGTAAAAAGTATTTCTTATAGGTATTGCAGTCAGAGAACCTTGGAAGTAAATTCTGTAGTCTATACTGACAATTTTAGACACAGAACAGAACACAGAATTGAAACAACCTAGTAATTTCAAATTGATAACAATTATATTTTTCTCTCAGCATTTCTGGCCTTTAAACTTCCTTCACTTTATTTGAGCAAATATGTAATTAACCCAAGGCAAAATGGTCATCATTTCAATAAATGACCATGAAAGGAAAACTCCTTGTATATATTTTTAAAATTGCTTTAATTAAGCAATGGTTAAAAATATATAAATAACAGGATTTAAAGCTAGTGTTTCCTTGTATTTTTTTAATAAAAATCATACTGTAAATATAACATCACTCAGAATTTCAGGAGACTAGTTAAATAATACAACAATGGACTTTCACATTAAAAGTGCAAGTTTCGGCCAGATGTGGTGGTTTACGCCTATAATCCCAGCACTTTAGGAGGCCGAGGCAGGCACATCATTTGAGGTCAGGGGTTCAAGACCAGCCTGGCCAACATGAGGAAACCCTGTCTCTATTAAAAATACCGAAAAAAATTAGCCGTGCATGGTGACACATGCCTGTAATCCAAGCTACTTGGGAGGCTGAGGTGGAAGGATCACTTGAACTCGGGAGGCAGAGGTTGCAGTGAGCCAAGATCATGCCACTGAGTGACACAGCCTGAGTGACACAGCAAGACTTCCATTTAAAAACAAACAAGAAAAAAAAAATAAAACAAAAAAGTCAAGTTTCTATTGAAATATACTCACTAGAGGTGAAAGTCTTCATTGAGGACAGAGACCTCTATCTGTGTGAAATGAGTCAATCATTCCCCGTTAGAGAATGGTGAAACAAGCTTATAAAACTTACCAAAAGTGAGTTTTCTTTAGTAAAAACAGAGAAGCCTGAATTTTCTATAATGAGTCTGGTAACTAATTTTTAAGGACTTTGCACATTGGTCAGAGATGAAACGAAAAGATAAGCTGGGCGTGATGGCTCACGCCTATAATCCCAGCACTTTGGGAGGCTGAGGTGGGCGATTGCCTGAGCTCAGGAATTCTAGACTAGCCTGGGCAACATGGTGAAACCCCATCTCTACTAAAATACAAAAAATTGGCCAGGTGTGGCAGTGCATGCCTGTAGTCCCAGCTACTCAGGAGGCTGAGGTGGGAGAATCGCTTGAACCTAGGAGGCAGAGGTTGCGGTGAGCAGAGATGGCACCACTGAACTCCGGGCCTGGGTGGCAGAGAGAGACTCTGTCTTAAAAAAAGAAAGAAAGAACAAGACAGACCAGTATGTCATCATGTCTGCTTCTTCTGATTCTCTTGCATGAGTTTTGTGAAGGAGGGAGAAAAGAAAGGTCTTCTTTTACATACAAGTCTCTACTTCAGGTGGATTTAGAAGTGAGAGGAGAGTTGCATATGTTTGACAGCTGCTATAGCCTTCTCTATATGCTGAGCACAAACAAAGCCATCATCTCCCCAAGTCTGATTAGAGGAGCCCTCTGACCTACCAATCCATGTTTTGTGGCTGAGAGTGCCTAAAAAAGGTGCCAATTAACAACAGATAGTCTTATATGTGCAAGGGGAACTAAAGGGAACCTACTATCTACAGGGCTGCCCTCAAGCAATCTAATAACTTTGAGACACTGCTATCCTGGGAGATATTAATATTATTATAATCTGTAAATCTATGAATTCAAGCCAGTGATCCTGAAATGAAAGACTATTTTATGAAGCAACCAGGGCCATCTCTTCCCACTTTATTAATTTAATGTTCTGAAATCAAAAGAGGGTATATTATTTACTTCAAAACTCAATAACGGGTTCATGCTTGATCTGCGGCATTTCATATTTACAGCTCATCTTTCAGTGGGTGGACTTCCTTTTTTCACAGGTTTCCTTGTCATTTTATAACCAGCTCACTGGACCATGGAGTCAAGACCCCTGGATTTACATTGTGTTCTATTACTCTATGAGTTATGACAATATGTATAACTCAAACAAAGGAGTTAAAAGAGAAGTTTTTCTACTCCAAAAAACTGACTGGTAACACACTGAAGCTCAGACTCCCAAATATTTTGGTTGCCAGGATTTTCATGTTATTGCTACATATCACTTCTTAACTGTGACACTTCAAAATATAATGTTTAGTAAGTCCTGAGTCATTTTTAACCTTAATAATTTGGGGCATGACTATACTATAAACACTGTGTCAATAGGGCATAAAAGCAAAAGCCATGCCATTTCACACGAATGTTGACATTTTAGCAGTTGACCTTACTGTCGGCTTTCCTGATACATCATTCAATCTAATTTTCCAATCCATTGAAAACATTCTCCAGTTGCTGAGTGACTTCATAAATTGTATTTATGATCCTTGTCTTAAGTTTCTTCAAATGATGTGGCTTTGATGAGTAAACTGCAGATTTTTTTGCAAAGTCTCATAAAAACTAAAAGTAGTCAAATGAGGACAGGTCAACAAAATGAGTTCCCAAAGGATTTTTAAAATCCTGTTCTCTATCACATAAGACCAGGATGCACAGCTTTCCCAAGCAAGGCCTTTGATGTAAGGTTGCAAATTGTGTAACTCTGCGACTTTTTCAATGAACTGAAGGAGCAAGATACCAAATTAGAGACTTACTGTTACAAAAGAATAGCACATTTTGCAAAACATATCTGTACTTGCAACTGAAAACATGCTTCCAAGAACCGGCTCAGAAGAACTACCTGAGACACAAAATGAACCTGAAACTTTCTTAATTATGGCATGATCTGCTAGAGGCGGAAAAAAAACCCCACACAACATAAATAATGAGTATGGCAAATGTTTCATTTTCAAATGATACAGTCTTCTTATTGCTAATTCCTTGCATAAGGATGTTTCCTGAACTCTGCTACCAAGGTAAGGAGACAGTGGTATAGAGAAGATATGAGGATCGCACCTAATTTCCCTTTTCTGGCATTCTAATGCTCCTATTCACATGTGACAGGGCATCCGTTTCACTGGATTTAGCCTAGTTTGGATCAAAGCTTCCTCTACTTCATTTAACAGATTTGCTCAGATGGAAGGTCTCAGAGGAGAAACAATGTTAGTAAAAGGGTATTTCTGAACATACGAATATGTAGGTCATTGGATTTTCAAATAAATTAGAGAATAGTTTATCTATTAAGGAAGATTCGCTGTACATATTTTATGAAATCATGCTTATTATAGGTCAGTGGGCATTCTACAACCATCCCTCAGTAATATTAAGTCTCAAAATACTGTCATAAACCTTTCCATACTGGCATAAATCCCTGATTAATTTTTTAAAGTCCACAAAGTAACAAAGGGCAAAAGAATGCTTAAGGTTGGAATTCATAATCACACTGTCAAAAGGCAAAGATGTAAACAAATTAAATAGTCAAGCAACATATTTCATGTACATAGGCCTAGTAAGTCAAACTATGTCAGCACTAAAATAAATTCAGGATATAAGCAAGAACGAATATGGAAAAAAAAAGGAAACCTGATAGAGCTGCTTATTCCCACAGACACTATCTGCATCACTGCAGGAGCACAGGAGGAGTAGGGCCAAAGGCCAAAGCCACTCTCAAAGCCACAGAATCACATAATTCACCATTTAGACCCAGTAAGGACAGTTTTCATTTAAGTCAAGTTTGGTAAATCTCATAAGGCCTTACATCCAACGTCTGTTTCTGTCTCATTTTTATTCATTCTCTCTCTCTTCCCCCACATTCAATATCCATAAGTCAGTCTGGACAATATCAATATTGACCCATTGAATTGCAGAGCTATAGGGGGCATAGGTTTTAAACAGTAACACTGATAATATTTTCAAAAGAAAGGAGTAAAAAATTCTATACTAGTGCCATAACAACACGTGGCTTTTGATTTGCAGAGAAAGTAGACATAAAACTATAGATAGGTTTTACCCAAACTACTACCCTATGGCATGACCAATTAGGCTGGAAATGGCATGGATCTATAATCTGGGATAAAACGCAGATCCTCAGAGACTACCACACGAGTGATTTATTAAGATGGACTTCCAAGGGAAACTGCTGAGGAAGTGTGAGAAGCAGGACAGGGAAGAGAAGAAACGCAAGCAAAGTCCCAGCTTCAGCCTGGTCCTGCAGAGTGCTCTGGAGTGGAAGTTATGCTTCAGAGCTGTCGCTACTACAGGAGGCTGGGAGCTGCCCTGTTGTCATCCCCCTGTACCCATCAGACGGTGGTAAGCATTTCCATCGCTGCCAGGATGAGCAGAGAAAATCAGTAGCCCAAACTGGAGAGATGTTAACGGAAAAGCCTAACAGCAGACGCAGGCTTTCAGAAGTAAAACCGTGGGTGGGGTGGGGGCGGGGGAGCATCAAAAACAGAGCAGGGGTGTTATCTGCCTGAGGCTCCTCCAGTGTAAAACCATCCATCTCACTTTGTGGCCACAGGTTAAAGTGCTTAGAAATGTATCATGGGATTGCCTGAATATTAATGACCAGGTCAGAAAATGCCTTATCACTTTCACCTTACTGTTTTCACTGGGTCTCATTTGCCATAAAAGTCTTCAGAGACAGAAAGCAGGGCTAATCTTATCTTTCAAAAGACTAGCTTAAAAAAAAAAAAAAGAGTGGTGATACTCAGAATGTATTTTATACAAGGTCATAATGACCTAATGCTACAGACAGGACACAAGGCTCTGCCACACCCTGTGTCTAGAAACACGTTAGTCTCAGTCTCATGCTGGAGATCCCATATCCTGGCATTGCATGACCTCTAATGTGCTGTATCCCTAGCCCAGAACAAGTGACTCAATTTTATGTTCCTAGTTTAGACCATGTATGTTTTTGTTAGCAAACCAAAAGAGAAATGTAAGGATAAAAATAAATAAATAAATAAATAAATAAATAAATCAATCAATCATATTGGCAAAAGGCTATCTCTGACTCCAGCAGATGCCATGTCCTTGTCATAAAGTGTGGATAGGGCATCATTTTATCAAACAAATACATTTTATGTTCTTAAAAGACATATTTATTAAAATAAAAAATAAACTAAAAAGAAGCTCTTGAAAATACGGCTCTATTCTCTTAACTGTGTTATTTTATATCATCAAATGATATGGTGACAATGAATCAGCCATAACAAGGTAATTAATAGTTTCTCTTTGGAGAACTGACATTTGAAATGTTGTTTATTATGAATTTAAGTTTTTCATCTGGAAATCTTAAACATGAAAAACTGGGCAGGGTTTTTGTTTTTTTTTTAACAGTTCCAGCTTTATTTGTAAATGTTTACATATTATTTTATTTTATACACACACGCACACACACATACACGATTTGTTCTTGGTATAACCATGAAGCACAAATCCAGGAACACAAAACATAAGGTGACAAAATGAACACACACGATTTGTTCTTGGTATAAACATGAAGCACAAATCCAGGAACACGAAATATAAGGTGACAAAATGTATTAAAATGCTTTTTATTGAATTTGATGATATATGAATAATAGAGATCATGAACTATTTCTGGAAAATATTCAATAGACTGAGGATATGCTACAATGTTTATTTTTGTTTATTATAGCTGACAAGTCATTATATCATCCATAAACGTCTGACTCCACTCAAAAAAGTCTAAACATTTGGAAAATCTATGGTTGGTTTTATGGGGCATAATATACCATATTTTCCATTTAACAATGCCGCTGGTAAAACCAGCTGCCCAGTCCTGCTGTTAGTGACTACAGTACATACAGCAAAAAACAATCTGCCTGCTGACCTCCTGCTTAAGTTCAAACTATGTCATTCTGTCAATACCATCTACCTTGATTAGGTTGGGCTTTATACACAACAGGTTATGATCCCAGAGGGATGAAAAGCTTTCCTAAATTAAAAGCAGAATTTTAAAAGGAAATACTCATATATTCCTATGCAGTTTCCATTTGATATCCTCCAGGCTGGCCCATGAACTCAAGCTCATGTTGATTGAAAGTGAATGTTTCTTTCTAGGTGTTGCCATCTTACAAATTTAACGGCAGGAGGAAAATAATAAAATGTGTTCCATGCTTCAATTAGACCTTTTATAACTTGGCACTTGAAAGATGGCAACGCCAAAGAAAAATCATTAATCCATAAAAATAGACAAAAAGGATTATATGGGAGAAGACAGACCTCCAGGAGTCTAGGTCCTTGGCAAAGAATACACTCTCGCCAATATGGTCTGTCTTTGTTTTGCTTCATTGTGAGTCTTCTCTCATGCTTCATGCTACTTGGATAAAATGTATACTGTATTTGTTTCTAAAATCCAAAGTAATACAACCATGCTTTCAATTTTATCCTTAGCTAAAGGAGCTGTATACATAAACAGGCAATAAAATGTTGGCTAGCCATGAAATGCCTATTCATGCACATGAATGACAGATGAACGAACACACACACACAATACACACACACACACACACACACACACACACACACAGAGAGAGAAAACTGCAAAATACAGAGCCAAAAGATAGATCCTTTCAATTTTTATTTTGCAGTAGTATGCAACAGACTTGCTCAAAAGGACCAGAGCCTTTCATAACCCCAGTCCATGGACACACAAATATTGCCCGAGTACTTTGAATCACGAGAGAAAGTGGAAGAGTGACGTCTGGAACATGTGAGAGTCTCTCAGGACCTCCAAACTCATTTTCAAGTGATGTTAACAGACTCTGTCAATATTAGAATGTATAAATTATCTAAGAGTCAAGGGAACAAGAGATTTTACCTCTCTTGGCCTCCTGCCATACCTAAAATGTCAGCACCAAACCTCAAACAATCCCACTGTTTCTTCCTTGCTCCCAGTCCTGAAGTTCCAGCACCGCTGAAGACCGTTACCAAACCACAATGATTGGTATCATCACCAGTTCATGCTGTGAACTTCCCAAATCCTGTGATCTCAAATTGACCCCCTATCACTTCCAAACTGTCCACCCACTTTGGCCTCCCTTTCAACACCAAATTTTGGAAAGTGTCATGTACTTACTTCTGCATCCTCAACAGCTAATCACTCTTTAACTCCTGAATTCTGGCTCCCGTCCCCACCACTTTAATGAAATTATACTCTAAACTTCGCCAGTCTTCTCCCAACCAACTGCCAAATCTCATGACATGGTTTTAAGCCTCTCTCTCTTAACTTCTCAGCTTTCCACAAGTAGACAAGTCTTCTTCTGCAAACTCTCCATGCATGTCCTCTATACTCTCACTACTGTCTCCCTATTCTTCCATCTCTACCTGCCCCCATCTCCTGGCATTTCTTCTGTCTCTCTTTCCTGAGGCTGATGCTGCTGCTGGTGGTGGTGGTGATAGCAGTGGTTTCTTCCCTTCTTTCCCCTGACTCTTCCATTTCTTGTCCCAGGCTCTGTGACAACATCTCTAATCTCTTGCTCTAGCCCTGATAACTCTTCTTCCTAGCGCCAAACTCATATTTTCTTTTTTTTATTATTCTAGGGTACATGTGCACAACGTGCAGGTTTGTTACATATGTATACATGTGCCATGTTGGTGTGCTGTACTCATTAACTCGTCATTTACATTAGGTATATCTCCTAATGCTATCCCTCCTCCCTCCCCCCATAAACTCATATTTTCAATGACTGTTGTGCATTTTCACCTAAGAAGTCGGTCAACACTTCAACATCAAAATAACCCAATCTAAAACTATCACTTTAACCTTACTCCAACCACTCTTTCCATGTCTTCCTGGATTCCCTTCATAATTACACCTTTATTCTCAGTCATCAAGCTTGAAGCTTGGTGTCAGTTCTACTCCTCTCTTTATCCATGTATACACTTTCTGTCCATTTTATTTCCAAAATATTTCTTCTCTGTACCCTCCCCACCAGCCTAGTTCAAAACCTCTGTACATTTCACCTGGATACTTGCAGCAGCCTCCTAAATGATATTCTTACCCTCTTGCTATCAAACCTCCATAAGATCTAATTAAGATGGTGGGAGCACAGCATATTCCTACCTAAGACCTATGATGGTTTCCAGTGCCTGTTAAAGTTCAGAGCTCTTGTCTTGGCACTCAAGGCCTTTTTCAATCTGTGCCATCCCTTTTAAGTTTTATTATCTACCTTTTTTTATCAACTACCAACTATACTTGCAGTTTTTATACTTACAAATTGATAATAACTCTTTACAAGCAAAGAAAATATAAAAAATATCTTTACACCAAAAAGAGTAGTTTTTCCCATAAAAAGGTAGAATATATATAATGAGAGATAACCAAAACTTGCCACGTGAGGCCATTAAGAAAATCCCAACCATTAACAAAAACTCATTTTTCTTTTTTTCTTTTTCTTTTTTTTTTTTTGAGATGGAGTCTCGCTCTGTTGCCAGGCTGGAGTGCAGTGGTGCAATCTCGGCTCACTGCACCCTCCGCCTCCTGGGTTCAAGTGATTCTCCTACCTCAGCCTCCCAAGTAGCTGGGATTACAGGTGCACACCACCACGCCCAGCTAATTTTTGTATTTTTAGTAGAGACGAGGTTTCACCATGTTGGCCAGGATGGTCTCAATCTCTTGACCTCGTGATCTGCCACCCTCAGCCTCCCAAAGTGCTGAGATTATAGGCATGAGCCACCGCACCCGGCACAAAAACTCACTTTTCAATGACTCATTAATCATATGACAATTTCGAAACTAATAAAAATTTAAATCGCCTACATAATAGAAATACATTTCAATTCAACCAGAGATCCAACATACTTTCACATAAAGAGAGAAAAAATGTATTAACTGACTTAACAAAAACACTCTTTATTTAACTCACACAGTATTGCTTAAAGAGTATCTACAAAATTCTTACCTCAATGTTTTCTTGCAAAAGAAGTGGAAACCAAAAGTAAACAGACCCTCTTTAACAATGAACCACTGATAAACATAAAATATTTATAACTGGTATAACATTTCACTTAGGTGCATTTTTTGAGTGTTAACTTGCACCAGGCAATCCAATTTACCAACATTTATCAGATTTCTCGCCAGTGAGAGTTTTCACTTAACTTTATTTTTTTTTGAGGTGGAGTCTCATTCTGTCACTCAGGCTGGAGTGCAGTGGCATGATCTCGGCTCACTGCAGCCTCCACCTCCTGGGTTCAAGTGATTCTCCTGCCTCAGCCTCCTGAGTAGCTGAGACTACAGACACACACCACCACGCCCAGTTATTTTTTTGTTTTGTTTTGTTTCAGTAGAGATGGTGTTTTACCATCTTGGCCAGGCTGGTCTTGAACTCCTGACCTCAAGTGATCCGCCCACCTTGGCCTCCCAAAGTGCTAGGACTACAGACGTGAGCCACTGTGCCCAGCCCCTTAACTTTTGAAGTAATCATTAAATTTAGAAACATTCCTGTATTTTCCAAATTATTGAGGTTTCAATCCGGTGTGCTTTCTTTTATTTGTAAGGTCCATCTACAATGTGTGTTATCATGCGTCTCTGAACAGGCAACAGATAAATGAAGGCATTCCTACATTCTGCACATTCATAGGGTTTTTCTCAGAAATCAGTTGTTTTATGTCTTCAAATTATTCCTGCATTTTTTAACTCAACATTTTTCCTATGAATTTCTTTACTTTAAAATAATAATCTTCTTCTTCATCATCTTTGCCTGCTGTACTTTATTAATCCTTCAAGGTCTAACCCATTGACAACCTAATACTCTAGAGCGTTGTTTACATATGTGCTTGCCCATTATCTTTTTCCTCTTTGCATCTACATAGAGCTTAGCTTCCTGCCTTGCATTTACAAGGGTGCTGAAATTTTAACCTACTGTTTTCTTGAAGGCTTACCATATTCATTCTCCTGGAAGTATTCCTCACCTCCAGCTCACCATGAAACTCCACCACAACTATTTTTTTTTTTTTTTTGGAGGCGGAGTCTTGCTCTGTCGCCCAGGCTGGAGTGCAGTGGTGCGATCTGGGCTCACTGCAAGCTCCGCCTCCTGGGTTCAGGCCATTCTCCTGCCTCAGCCTCCCGAGTAGCTGGGACTACAGGTGCCCGCCACCGTGCCCGGCTAATTTTTTGTATTTTTAGTAGAGATAGGGTTTCACTGTGTCAGCCAGGATGGTCTCGATCTCCTGACCTCGTGATCCACCCTCCTCAGCCTCCCAAAGTGCCGGGATTACAGGCGTGAGCCACCGTGCCCGGCTCCACCACAACTATTGCTTACACTCTCCAACATTATTCATAACACTTTACATTTTACTCTAATTTTCTGGTTACCTGGTTTTCACCACTAGATCGTTAGCTCCCTGAGATTATGCACATCTGCTTTGTTCTTACTCATATAAGGGCTAGGTAAGTGTTTCTCAACATGTGGCCCCGGATCAGTACCATCACAATCACCTGGGATCTTGTTAGAAATGTCCATTTCTGAGTCCAACCTCAGACTTACTCAATCAGAAACTATGGGATGAGGCCCAGCAGTCTGTGTTTCACAGCCCTCCAGGGATTCTGATGCACACTCCAGTTTAAGAACTACTAGCAGAAAAGAATGTCTTACATATAAGCACCCTCAATAAAAATAAGACATGTGTGAATTAACTGTTTACATTTTCAACATTTTGTGTTATATTGGCATATAATTCTCTCAAACATTAAAAATAAAAGTAAACTATCCATTATCATTTTATCAATATCTTAAATCTAACTTTTATGTTTTGAAGGATTTTTATAAATTTTTAAATAAAACTTTACTTATAAAATTATAAAACATAATTTTATTTCTTTTATAAAGTTCAAAACCAAGGGAAAAAAATAGATTGTCTGGGCATGCATAGTTTTATAATTTGTTTAAAGAAATGGCAAGAGAGTGATAACCACAAAATTCAAGATCAGGGTTACATCTGGAAACAGTAAATGGAGAGGATGAGAGAGTACATACCCAAGTCATTAGTAACATTTGGGGTCCTGAGTTGCATGTTGGGTTCAAAGATGTCCATTACCTCATCAAAATTAATCAATTAGTTAATTAATCATGGTCATGCATGGATCAATGTTAATAGTTTCATTAACTAAGCATTATTAATTAATCTAATTCTATGTCCTGAGATCCATAAAACTTTTTAAAGAGATAAAAATAATTATAACCTATCTCAATTCTGTCCCCAGTATTATTGTTAATTACAGTGTTTAATGCTAATTGTACCTGTGTGCGGTTGAATGCCACTCTTGCAAAGACAGCTTGGGACACACTGGCCCTCTTCAGCTCATCTCTGACTTGCTGGTAGATGTCTGGAGAGACTTCCACGGAAGAGTTGGTTGGCTCTGGCTTAACTGCTCTGGGGATGGGTGGATGGTTCAGGAACTGCTGGTTGATGGCTTGAGGATGCTGGTGAGCCAGGAGCCGGCTAACGGCAATCTGTTGGTTTATCAGATGGGCCATGGCTATTTGTTGCCTTACAAGTTGTGGACTAAGCTGGGGAGAAAGAAGACCAGGGCTCATGATGGGCTGTAATGCGGGCACTTGGTTTCGGATTGGAGTACTGTGGTGAATTTGGCTGTGAGGAGACTGTTCGTTGGTTTTCCCCAGGGATGCCAGCTGGTTCATATTTGGTAAATGCATTGGACGCTGGCCCAGAACACAATAGTCTGAAAGATTTTCTCGTTCCACTCTTTCCACTGTTAAGAGATAAAAGTGATAATTAATCATTATTTTCATTGGTACAATTTATTGCTAATATATGTAGAACTGAATTAGCATACTTTTGGTATGTTAATAATATAAACATTTTTTCATACAATCATGGAAGCTCCAGCATAAAAGTGATATTCTTTTCTGCAAAATGTTACAATAGATTTTTTTCATGGAACATATGAAAGTAAAATTATTTGCCACTTCAATTAGTTAAAATTCTTAAAAGTAAGCATTTCTTTAAACAGCCAAGACAGAAACCACTGACCATTCCAAATCCCCTTAGATCCCCCAAGCTCTATCATCTCCCCAATCACCCTTTGTTATGAAAGCACCAGCTGTTCTTATCTTCTGTAGTATGTAGTTAATGGTTATCAGGAAATGACAAGGACAACATTCCTGCCAAATTAAATGCTACCTTCTAGTAAAAAGCTCACATAAATATTATTATACAACTATGGAAATGTTCATTAAAAAATGTCTACCACATAGTATATCCATTTATTGACTCACTTGCTATCTTTTTTATAGAAATGTTTCTTTAAGAAATTGATATTTTAAACATTGTGCTATGCACTCAGATAAGAAAAAAAATTAAGATCACAAAATTAATAATCACAAAAAATAAGATCACAAAATTAATAACATCACCTCAACTTGCCATTAAATGAAGTTCTCCTCAGGTTATCTGCTTTATTACATTATATTGTGCTTTAATAAAGATTAAAAGAATAACTTTGAAAGGGAAAAGTAAGTATCATATATATAAAAGCATAAGGCAAGCATTTTTCTTTCCCTAAGATAATGTCTCAGGAAAGACAGTCACCTCATAGCCAAATCCTTATCCAAGTCTCTGTATTACTCTATCATGACAAAGTTTGGTTTGAAGAAAAGAAATGGGGCTGAAACAATCCCATCATTATTAGTTTTAAATGCTTATAGGTGTAATATAATCTAACAAGATCTCTTTTTGAAAGCAAAAAACCCATACAAATTTAGAAATTTTTTTTATAATTGCAAATGCTGGATATGACTATGCAAAAGTCCATTAAAGACAACTTTAAGAAGCTAGAGATCAAACATATTCACCTATAGAACACATATAAAAAAATAATTGTCTCCCTATTATACAAACGGCATGTGTGGTTTGGCATATAGTTAACCGTGACAGAATCATGGTTTTATTAAAAAAAAAATACTGAGTCTCAAAAAATTTAGGCAGAAATGATGTGTGCTGGACAACTGGGTGAGATGACTCAAAACAGGGGAGTTGGTGATGACAGACACTGATGCCAAATCACATGTGAAGCACTGAATAAAGTCAGTGAACTGTAAGGGTGGAAAAAAGTAGTATTTCTAAATTAATACTTTATGTAATATGTGACTTTAAAAATGTATATGTGGAAATAATACATTAAAATGTGGGTAGATATTTAACTATTTTATATCCATGTCTACAAGTTTTATGCATGAAAAATATCCCATTAGGAAAACATGTGAACACCCAAGTCTTGGTATCACCTTATATTTAGACATGTACAGTGCTTTTTCCTGCTTTTTAAAGAAACTCAGTTAAGCTGGGCATGGTGGCTCACACCTGTAATCCCAGCACTTTGGGAGGCTGAGGCTGGTGGATCACCTGAGGTCAGGAGTTCGATACCAGCCTGGCCAACACAGCAAAACCCTGTCTCTACTTAAAATACAAAAATTAGCCAGGCATGGTGGCACGCGCCTGTAATCCCAGATAGTCAGGAGGCTGAATCAGGAGAATCGCTTGAACCCCAGGAGGCAGAGGCGAAGGTTGCAGTGAGTAGAAATCACATCACCGCACTCCAGCCTGGGTGACAGAGTGAGACTCTGTCTCCAAAAAAAGAAGAAAGAAAAAAGAAAACCTGATTTCTTGCTTAACATTCCTATAAACTTCCAAATAAGTCAAGAGTTTACTTCAAACTTCTTTTAGGGCTCAATTTCTAATTTAATCCTTACAATGTTTGCTTGCTTTTTTTTTTTTTTAAAGACAGAGTTTCACTCTTTTTGCCCAGGCTATAGTGCAATGGCATGATCTCAGCTCACTGCAGCCTCCGCCTCTCGGGTTCAAGTGATTCTCCTGTCTCAGCCTCCCAAGTAACTGGGATTACTGGCATGCACCACCACGCCCAGCTAATTTTTTGTATTTTCAGTAGAGACAGGGTTTTGCCATGTTGGCCAGGCTGGTCTCGAACTCCTGGCCTCATGTGATCCACCAGCCTTGGCCTCACCAGCCATTGTACCCAGCCTAATCATTACAGTGTAATTCATTTGTTTTACGTGTCACCTTTCCTTCATAAGGTTAAGAAAACAAATTATTTTACTCATCTTCTAAAGGCAAACCTTTTTCAATTATTGTATTAATTAAACATTAAAGTACATAGTCTTAAAATCAAACCAGGCAAATGGTTAGGAGCCTTCAGATAACATAACCTAACAGTTTCCATAGAACAGGAATTACCATCATAATTTCATCACTGAAAAAGAAAGGTAAACAGACCATGAACTGATTCCAAAGTAAAATCTTATTTTATAGACAGAAATATTTGGTCTCAGTTAAATATTTGATTCACTTTTGCTTGTTTATTTGCTTTTAATTCAGTCAAAGTAAAGATAAATTCAGATATTAAATTACGTTTTCAGGTTCTTAATAAGGAAATATTTTATCTATTTCATTTTTTGGTGGGGGGAGGGGCTTCAGACCGAGTCTCACTTTGTTACCTAAGATGGAGTGAAGTGGTGCGATCTCCGCCCACTGCAACCTCTGCCTCCCGGGTTCAAGCTATTCTTGTGCTCAGCCTACCAAGTAACTGGGATTACAGGCGTATGCCACCACCACACCCAACTAATTTTTGTATTTTTAGTAGAGATGGGGTTTCACCCATCTTGACCAGGCTGGTCTCAAACTCCTGACCTCAGGTGATCCACCTGCCCTGGCTTCCCAAAGTGCTGGGATTACAGGCATGAGCCACTGTACCTGGCCATCTATTTCATTTTCTACTGAAAAAACATAGAACCATCCTCCTATAGAATGCATTATTTGACCAAACATTAACTTTCCAAAATTTTGGTATTTTCATTTTTCAACAATTTAATTACATTTGAGTGAGTTTATTTTCTTGAGATATATCTAAATCATATAATTTAAAAATACTTCATTCATAGATCTAGTCAAAATCATGTACACAATTAAGCATAAACATCAGAGCTCCATGAAACCTATATGAATTGGTGCAATAAGAGTCTGAATTATAATCATTCTTTCTATCCTTATGAGTTTCCAGGTGGATCCTTATAAATTCTTACAGTTAAGAAGAGTAACTATGGAAGTATCTTGTAGAGACATAGCAACATATTACACCCATAGTAACACCATGAAGTACTAACTACTTAGTAAACATTAATGAAGAAATTGCAAATGCAAATACCTACCTGTTTAGGTAGATAACAGCCAGAAAAGCCAGCTGCAGAAGAACTAGGTGGAGGAGGGAAAGTCTAACCAGTACAAAGGTAGCAACCACTACCTAACCTCAGCCAGTTTCTGTCTTTCTTATATTGTCATTTCTTTAGATTTTTTTTTGAAAAACAAAAAATGTGGATTTTACATGATATTCCTAATTTTTAAGTGTTAGCAACTAATGCCATTTCAAAATACAATAAAAGCCAAACAAAACATTTCTGAAAACCAGATCTGCCCATAGGCTGCCAGTTTTAAAATTCTGCCTCTGAGACTAGTCACCCTTTATGTTTTTCAGTTCCTAATAGTTCTATCAGTAAAAGCCAAGTTCTTTACTCCCAAGAATGAAAGAAGAAGAAAAAAAATTATCATCCTGACTTTAAGAATGACTAAGGATCAAATGCTATCAAAAGGATGCATCTACAATGACCAAGGCAGAACACGATTTCAGAAACCGTTTACACAGGTTTTTGCCTTTTTTTTTTTTTTTTTTTTTGAGATAGAGTCTCACTCCATCACCCAGGCTAGAGGGCAGTGGTGCAATCTCAGCTCACTGCAACCTCCACCTCCCAGGTTCAAGTGATTCTCATGCCTCAGCCTCCTGAGTAGCTGGGATTACAAGCATGTGCCATGGTGCCCAGCTAATTTTTATATTTTTAGTAGAAACGGGGTTTCACCACATTGGCCAGGTTGGTCTCCAACTCCTGACATCAAGTGATCCACCCGCCTCGGCCTCCCAAATTGCTGGGATTACAGGCATGAGCCACCGTGCCTGGCTGATTTTACCTAAATTGAAAACATTTTAATTTAGTTCTTGCTGCCACTCTCATAAAAATAATATCAGAATAACGTTTTTAGCCTCTTAAGTCACAGCAAGTGAAGTACAGATGCTTAAAAAAGAGAGGGAGTATCAGGATGTGCCAGACTGTATCAGAAAATTGAGCCTGAGCGTTCTTTCTTTTTCTCTTTTTCTTTCTTTCCTCCCTCCCTTCCTTCCTGCTTTCCTGCTTCTCTTTTTCTCTTCTTCCCTTTACTCCCTCCTTCCCTCTCTCCCTTCCTTTCTCTTCTTTCTTTTAAAATAATTTGAAAGTAATCACAACGTCTGAAACACAGACCTAACAGCAGTGCCTGGTTTTGTGTTCTTGCTTTTTCACTGTGTAATGGAAAACATCATGTTAAGTCTGTCTTAAACTAAACCAAGACCAAAGACATCACCTTGGCCCTAAGGGCCATCTTATCCCTGCAGTATTTAGCAGAAGATCAGAAATCCTGGAAAAAATGAAGGGTAAAAGGTAGTGCTGTCTCTGATAGTGAAAGCAATGTTCACATTCACAACAGAAAATATTCTGATAAAGGCAACATGCTTACTTATTAAAGAGACAGTAAAAACACAACTGCTGGCCCGGCACGGTGACTTATGCTTGCAATCTCAGCACTTTGGAAGGCCAAGGAGGGCGGATCACTTGAGATCAGGAGTTCGAGACCAGCCTGGCCAACATGGTGAAACCTGGTATCTACTAAAATACAAAATTAGCCAGGTGTGGTGGCTCATGCCTGTAATCTCAACTACTTAGGAGGCTGAGGCAGAAGAATCACTTGAATCCAGGAGGCAGAGGTTGCAGTGAGTCGAGATTGTGTCACTGCACTCCAGCCTGGGTGACAGAGTGAGACTCTGTCTAATAAATAAATAAATAAATAAATAAATAACTCACAACTGCTCCCAGGGCTTTAAATCAGAGCTTTAATTTAAATTAATTTAATTCACAGTGAACTTGATTCTACTGTGGCTAAAGCCTTGAGGGTGAGTACTGGAGAGGGAATTGCCTGGAAAGGAATGATGTCCCCAGCTTCTAATGTAAGTCCCCAAACAGAACACGGTTTAAGAAACCGTCAAGGCAAGGGAGGCTCAAATGCTTCTATGTCCAGTAGCTGTGAGACTTTTGGTAGCTATTCCAGCATCTGGGGAAAGGTACCAGTCCAGGGACCTTCCAGATAAACAGTTCAGATCTGGAATCTGTTCAGGTCTCTGAGAAACTCAGAGTTCTAAGAGGATCTTGCAGATTGCTTCAAGTTTCCTGGGACTCAGTGAAAACTGCAGGGAATGGGCAGCCATTTTCTAACCACCCTCTAAGCTTCTGGGATTCCATTTAACTCTAAAGTAGGTAGGGCCTTTGTAGCCCTATATCAGAATTTCAGAAACTTCTAAAACCTCACCAAGTTCACAGCGACAATGTTCTAACCAAGAGCACCCTATGACCATTAGCTATTCAGATGCTCACAATTGCTGCCTGTGGCTGGCTGTTCATAGATGAGAGACTTATACTCCTCCCTCAGGAATTTACCTGCATTACAATTAAAAGGATTTGGTCCAAAAATCTTATTTAAGACACTTTTTACGGTGCATCCAGGAAGCCAGGTATTTATTTTAAATATTATAAATCCCTGATATATATTTATATATTTTAGGTTGTTACAAGAACATTTTCAAAACTCAAAAAAATAAAATAATACACACAGACACACACATACACACGTATATATGTATATATGTATATATGTGTGTGTATATGTGTATATATATACACGTATGTATGTATATACATATGTATGTGTGTGTCTGTGTGTGTGTGTGTATCTATATATATATATATATAGTCTTTCACTCCTATATTCTGGCACTTAATTCTTATTATTTCTTTTGCAATTATGTAAATATTATAAAATTTCAATGCGCAAAATATAATCCAATGACTTAGTGCCCCAAAGTATAGTTTCTGAAGGTTTTTGAGCAAAAGGTGAAGCCATCTGATTGGCACAGATGCCTGCCAATAATAGCAAGGTGGCACAGGAAAGGTAGAAAGAAAAGCAAACTGAAATTTCAAAGGCCTGGGTTATAACTAGATGAGTGATCTGGGGATTATCTGTAAAATGGGAAGGATTACCTGTAAAGTGGTCTTAAAGTAACCTTCCAGGTTACTTATCTAAGAGCATCTTTAAAAGTACTGTTTTAAAACAATTATCTTTCTCAGAATACTTGCTTCTGCTCTTTACTCTTTAGCAGGAATTTAAGACTTTCCTTAGATATCTCTATGAAAACTCCCCATTACAAGAAAAATAGTTGTTTATATAGTGGCAATAGCAATATTAATTACAGTATTGCTCTTGCAAGTTTATCAATAGTGCTAAAAAGACAGATAATATTTCTAGAGCTATTATTGTAGTATTTTCATGCTGCAAACCTTAACACAGTTGCTTTTGTGAAACAGCCCCTGGGGTTTGTCCATAGTTATAATGGGTAGAAAGCAATGAATTGGGCAAAAGATTTTGCACTGAGAAATTTCCAGAATCTCTGGCCTATGGATTTTTCTTTAAGCCATTAAGATGCTTATGCAAATGTAAATGGATTAGCATGAATGAGTGCTAATGGATTCCTTAATAAGATAACACTCTAGTATTCCCCAGAACCTCTCCTAGAAACCCTGGGTAGAAGAACATAAGCAAAAAAAAAAAAAAAAAAAGAAAGAAAGAAAGAAAGAAAGAAAGAAAGAAAGAAAGAAAGAAAGAAAAGAAAGAAAGGAAGAAAGAAAGAAAGAAAAACACGACTGCAGAATTTCTCTATGAGTCTTTCAACCTTAGAAAGTACTCTGGAAGTGATTCTACAAATGTAAAAAAGGACACTGGCTTGCTTTTCGCACTCTTAGTAAAAAAGTTGCCAATCAAACCAACAATTTCAAATTGGTACCCAAACATTAGAGCACAGAAAACAGATATTCGAGCATATGAATGCCTTAAATTTACAAACCTCCTCTCCAGGTTCTCTGCTTCCCCTCCTTATGCTCTAAAACCTTGAAGCCCAATTTTTAAAGACAAGGATCTTGTCTAATACCAGAGAAATTAAAAAATGTGCACTAGGTCAAATAACTGTCCAAATGCAGATAAATATTTAGGAATATTCAAAATGATTAAGGCTGCTGGCTCTCGCCTCATAATAAGAAAACACAAACCACATGGCTACTTTTTCCTCTCTTTGTGCATAACTCAAAGTCAAGTTCTAAGGCCTAAATGTTTCATAAGTGCTTTTTAATGGATTTTCTTTAGAAAAAATATATTTATTATAAGTGTAAGAATTTTCATATTTTTACTACTAACATACCTTTTTCAAATTGTATTGGTATTTCAGGTAACACCAAGCCCTACCATTTATATAGTAGCTGAAGCACTGAGCTAAATCCCTTACACATCATTATCGTTTAACTCTCACAACAATTCTATGACATTGATATTAAGATGCCTACTTTATTAAAGAAGCTGAAGCTCAGTTGGCTTCTTTAATGTCATTATTTGGCTTCAGTGTCATAATTGTTTGATGTTACAAACCTGTTAATGGAAGATTCTGAATTCAAACCTATGCCTTTAGGACCCTGCAGTCTGTATTCCGCTGCTTAAGATGAACTGCCTGGTTTGGGGCATGTGGTTATTAATAGCTTTAGGATTTGGGTCAGGAGCAATCAACTTTCTTACCGATAAGTTTCACTTTGTATTTGCATGTTTGTGTGCACAAGTGCATGTGGCACACGTATGTGATATTAAGGATGGATAAGTCATCTGAATGGTAAAAGCTCAACCTGAGCCTCCACTGTATGCTTTGTGTAACATAGAGTGAAAAGACCGTCAATTCAAAAAGTGATGAAATCACTGATTCCTCAACAGTTGAATCAGCTAATCACTTAAATTATTTACATTAAAATTCATATAATAAACATTTATTAATCAACTATCATGTGCCAGGAATGATGGCAGCCCCTAGAGATACAGTACTGAATAATCTTAACTTTAAAAAACTCCATCAATATATTTGCTTCAGACAATTTAACTGTCTGCTACATGTAGATGGGCCCATAACATCTGCCTATGATTTAAAGTGCATTTCTATTTGATGATAAAAGATAGCTCCTTTAAATTCCTATTTTGTCAGTTTATTAGCAATTCATTCTAGTCATCTGTAAGACATATATATGTGCCTATATAATCACTATATAAATATAGTGATATTTATTTTTATAAATCCCCTCCCATTATCTTATTTTTCTCGAGGCCAAAGCTTTTGTCCCAAAATGAGTGTCATCAGCATGGACTCCCACCTGACTGATGAAAGATATGAATCACACAGCAGAGAGCTTTCTCGAGTACCCTATAAATTCTATAAATAGAAATTATTTCTTTGAAACAAGTAGCCAACAAGAAATGAAATTGGGTATGCACACTCATATAATATAACTTGAGAATAAGCTTGAGAATCTTGGGCAATCACAAATTCATATATAATTGAACTATATGAAATTGGCGATATGTATCAATTTTGACCCACAAAAACAGCAATTCCATATGCTTCCACCTGATACTTATTTTGTCTCCTTTCACTCAGCTGGGCTACACATTAAAGGTCAACAACCCCACTGTCCACCCAAAGTCTTTCATTGGGTTAAAATCTTTTTAAAAAGGAAACATAATGCTAATTTCCCCCAACAAACCAGAATAGTATCCCATCTGCCAACACTGAATATGCCTAGTCACTGAAAATACTTCTGGTTTATTCTCTCCTAGTCAATAACTGGAGGCATAAGGTCAATTTATTATACAAAAAAAATTCTGTTAATACAAACACAGACGGACATGATTGCAGTAGCCAAAGCTAATAGATCTCTCAGATATAAATCCCATACCATTAAAACAAACAAATAAAACTACTACCAGAAGAGTTCACCAAATATAATTTTAAAAAGTTATTGAGCTTGAAAGAGCTGAAGAGTAAAAGAAAGAAAAAAGAAAAACAAAGAACTAGCTACCAAACCCAAAGATTTTGTTTTTCTCTAAATTTGTTCAAGAGAATTTGTCTCTGGGTTGAGAACTTGCTTGCAAAGTCCCTGCCTACAGCAAGATATTCAGAGCCAACTTGTTAACTCCTAATAAAACAGCCCATAAGCAAAGTCTACCAGCCAGCATTGTGATAATACCATATGACTGGTTTTCTTAGGTGTATTTTCCCCTTATTATCAACTTCCTTTTTCCATCATATTAACCTCCACAGAAACATATATATCCACCATAAAGTAACTCAAATGTGGACACCTCTGTTTCTTTGGTAATAAAAGCTCCTAGGACCCATTATGTTCCATGGAAAAAGTGAGCATTATCCACCTTTCCTAGTCTCCACCCTCTGTACCAGAACACTATTGTCCCTATTGGTTTCAAACAATGCTTTATCACAGTTTGATATCATTGATCATTTCAAGTATTCCTATAACATTCTACATAGGTTAAAACTGCTTATATCTAATAAAATCTTTATTTTTACTCTTTATTTTAATCTAAAACTATAACTTCTAAGGTGAATTCAGCACATGATAGTAAAAAAAAATCATATTGTTGAAACTTAACATTACTGCTTAGGAAAATTCTGCCTTTGTCAGTTGGCATTCCATGTGTATTAATTCTTTAATTCAACCTACCTGAAGAAAAGTTAATCAAAGAAAACAATCAATTCTGATTCATTCTTTTCCTCTGACCAGTCTCTGTGATTTTATAGAACTTTAATGTTTTAGGCCACTATATTAAGAAAAATACTCAATAAACTAGCTGTGAAAACCTCAAAGGCATGTTTATCTTAGGCTACACAAATGGTCTCTAATTTGTACTTTATAAAGGTATTACTGTCCTATTCAACTGAATTGTCTATTGTTAAGTCTTTAGCTCAATAACTAGTAGAAAAATAGAATGATTCTAACCAATCACATTTGCTAAGGACATTTGCAACATGAACTAAACAAGCAAAGACTTTTCTTTCTTTTTTTTCTCTCAATTGACAGATCAGGTAGCAAATAAGATTAGTGCACCACATAATATGCATAAAAATAAAACTGTTCTAAATGCATATATTCAAATAAGTTCATCTATATTACATTCAATTCTATTAATATTTACTAAGTATTCACTGTGTTTAAGGCCTCATGCTCACAGGACTCTGGGGAGGACAGAAAATGGGTATGTTCCTGTGTTCCCCAAACCTCCACCTCTGAAGTTCTTTCAAGGAGCTTTTGGCCCAGAAGGGGGATTAGTCAAAAATCAAAACTTCTATGGTACATAGAACTTAGAAAGTGATACCCTGAAAGGCCCAATGTTAGAACTCATAGTCTGATTTGTTCTCTAGATGATTATAGATTCATGTCCCTTCCCTTGGGAGTTCAGGACTCCAAGGGTCAAATAGTCTCAAATTCTTGCAAACGGTGGAATGAAGGCCATTCATCAGTCAGGCAAATAGTTAAATAACTGTCTCCCATTAGGCAATGTGATTTCAGTCCTAGCATCTTACATAGCATTTATAGTTAAGTGCTTCAAGCACCTTATGAGCTTAAGTGCTTTTCAGCTTTGAACCTTGTAATCGTCTAAGGAAAATTAGGTAATAATCTTTATTTAATTGATCAAGAAACCAAAAGAGTTCTCTGATTTTCACCTGCTGGTCTCCCCAATAGAAGAGGATATCCCCACAATCATCAGATTTTAAGTAAGCTGGGCATTTCATGGTCTACACACAAAGTCTCTCATTTCACACTTCTGTAGATTCTTTGTCAGCCCCCATCACCCCTATCTGTGTTTTCGAGGTTTTATTCTGTTTCTGGGCAGGACAAATGGAAATCTGAAACTAGGAGCAATCTAAAGCACACTCCTTGTTCCCCAGACATGGTCTGTCCAGATCCTATTTCAGGTGTTCTCACCACCAAGCCCCCATGCCAACCATTCTCTCCTTCACTGCTAGAAGGTCATGCCAGCCCAGCCTCACACCTCATAGCATGAGCTGCCCATCCTCACCGTCCACTCCATCTCCAGAACCTACCCTCCTCACTCCCAGATTCTGAAGAAAACATCACTATTTCTCTTTCTTTCAAAGGCACTGCATTATCTGAGCCTCAAATCCATTCCCTCCTGGTTGGTGGGCTCTTGCTTATCACTCCTCTTCCTCTTCCAAACTGCTGGCTCCATCCTCTTTCTGCTAATTACACTTAGCCCTCATGCTTCAGTTAGCCACGTTTAGGCTCTTTCCTCTCATGTCCTTGCCACCCCTCCCTTAGTAGATGCATAGGCTTTCCCTGTTCTCACACTGCAGAGAGACAGCTCCCTCCAATGTCATTATGGTATCCTTTCTGCCAAAGCCAAGAGCCTCCAATGCCCTCTCCTATCCCCTGCCCCTCCACTGCACCCCTGATAATACTTCCCCCGGTAACTCATCTTCCCTTGGCTTCGGTGATACCTCACTCTCTCTAGGTGCATCTTCTTAACTCCTGGCCCTTTTCCTCTCAAAGCTTCCAGCCCTCTCCTGTTCTTGCTCTCCTCTTTAAGGAATGTTCATTTGGTACCATTTCAATTGTCATCCAATAAAGTGGCCCGAAAATTTATTCTCCCTCCTGTCCTTTAGTCGGCTGGTTCTACATCTCAAACAGCCTAATGGACATTTCTACCTAGTTGTCAATTCTCACTGAGGTATCAGCAATTTTGTCTCCATTGGTATTGTCCTATTTCTGTCACAACCATGAAGAGTCACTTAATCTCAAAACCTGGATTCTGCTTGCATGTCTCCTTCTCATTCCCATACCCCTATTTACTCTCACCAAGTCTCATGGCTCTCCTCTGCTTGAACCTCTTGCATTGGTGGCTTCCTGTCTTTTTCACTTGTGCCACTCAAAGCCAGGGCCCCACTTCCCTCACCACTCCATTTCCGTCAATTACTGCAATAGATTCGACTTTGCCTACTTCCACCAGGTGTACACACCAACCTTCCCCCTCCCACACACCTCCTTTCCTGCCATACACCCACTCACACCCTCATACAGCTTCAGATGGTGTCTAGAGGAATCATTCTTAAAACCTCATTTTCAATATGTCACTCTCTTGCTGAAAAACCTTCAAGGATTCTCAAAATACCTCAACTGGGCTTTCAAAGACCCCTAAGGTGTGTTCTCTACCTTCTCAGCCTTATTTTTCATTGTTACAACAAATATGATCGCCCAGCCAGGTCCCCAACCATTTTTTTTTTTTTTTTTTTTTTTTTTTTTTTTTTTTTTTTTTTTTTTTTGTGAGACGGAGTCTCACTCCGTCACTCAGGCCGGAGTGCAGTGGCGTGATCTCGGCTCACTGTGACCTCCACCTCCTGGGTTCAAGCAATTCTCCTGCCTCAGCCTCCCAAGTAGCTCGGATTACAGCTAATTTTTTGTATTTTTAGTAAAGATGGGGTTTCATCATGTTAGCCAGGATGCTCTCAACCTCCTGACCTCGTGATCTACCCACCTCGGCCTCCCAAAGTGCTAGGATTATAGGCGTGAGCCACCACGCCCGGCCAGGTCCCAACCATTTCTATCAACATTTGGTGTCACTACCCTCCCTATATCCAGCTAGTTCTACCTTTGCCTTTTTACTGATCAAAAGCTTAGCCATTCTGAGCACCTGCTATATTATAGTATCAGGATAAATGTACTGCCATTCTAGACATTCTGGACAGCCACTTGTAATTTTCTAAACATGCAATGCTCTTTTGTACCTCTGCATCTGTACTCATGATCATGCGGTTGCCCAAAACATTCCTCCTTTTCTTTTCCTCCTTGATGCAGTAACTCCACTTGTCCTTAAGGTATAATTCATGCGCTGTCTCTCCCTAACTGCCCACCCCCCCACCCCATGTCAAACCTAGCAAGAAGAGTTTCCAGACCTTCCTCTATGCCACCATCACACTAGTTTATATCACTACTGTATATTTACCTGATCCATTTATACAGCCGCTTCTCCTGCCAGGTTAAGGGCAACACAACTAGAGGTAGGAAGCATATCTTATGTGTGTATGGACGTTTCTCACTGCTTCTAGCATTAAATACGGCCTGTAGCAGAAGTGCTCACTAAACATTTAGTTAAAATTATTTACTTAATTATGACTACAATTATCTTGTGAGGAAGAAAAAGGTAATGCCCTCCACTGTATTCCCAGCCCTTAGAATCCTGCCAGGTATTATATATAAAATAGAAGCTAGAATTTGTTTTTGAGTGACAAGATATGTGTTATAAATTAAGCATTTCATACAGATTGTAGGCTTTTGGAAAGCAGGAACTATGTCTTATGCTTCTTCCAAAGAGTAAGTATACATGATGGCTGGATGGATGAATAGATGCAAGAGAAGTAGGGAGGGGCGTAAGGAAATAGATCATTTTTCCCTTTGCATCCTTTCTTAATGTCTATTTAAAATAACATCAGAAACAGTACAAATATGAGTAGATTGCAAGCTCATTTCTTTTAATCTACAAACTACATTATTAACAAACATTTTTATATCTTTAAACAGTTATGAATAAGTATATTCAGCCCAACAAAGCAGTTACAGTACAGCTGGAATGAGCTTCTTAAGATCCATGCAAGGAATTAGTCCATGTCTAAGCTGAGTGCTCAAGACATTCCCCATGCACCATTTTTCCACTTAAACTACCAATAAGCTTTCCATTGGAGGGCCAAGCAACCATAGGTGATCTATGCATACTATCAGTGACTATCACAATGAAAATGCACAAGGCTCTTCTATATGTTGAAAAACTGCTGAGATAAAAGGTGGCTGACAGTAGAAATGATGTTTCTATTTCCATGAATCCAAAATTTGCGACGACATGAGTAGAACTGGAGAACGTTGTGCTAAGTGAAATAAGTCAAACACAGAAAGACAAATGCTGCATGTTCTCACTTATATGTGGAATTTAAAACAATTGAATTCATAGAAGTAGAGAGTAGAATGGTGTTTAACAGAGGCTGGGAGGTGGGAGCAGTGAGATGATAATCAAAGAGTACAAAGTCTCAGTGAGGAGAAACAAGTGTTTTTTTTTTTGAGATCTATTGTACAGCATGGTGAATATAGCTAATAATTGAGTATTGTGCATTTTAATATCACAGAGTAAGTCTCAGATGTTCTCATCACAAAAAATGTCAAATATTTGAGGTGACGAATAGGTTAATTCACTTGATTTAATCATTTCACGTTATATTAAAAACCATACCATCACTTTGTACCCTGTAAACAGCTATAATTTGTCAGTATAAAATACGTAAGTAAATATGTATACAATATTCAAAGGATTTTATCCTGCCATTACTTTCAACAAGATACAACATAGGCAGAGGGCAGATAAACTTCCTTGCAGAACACTTCATTTAGATCTGAAGCTGAAAGCAAATTTCTTTCATGACAGAAAAATTAGGTAGACAAAAGTTACTTTTACCTCATCAGAGTTAAACAACAGCAGAGGCAGAAGGACCAGGAGTTGATTAAAGGCATTGTCCTGACCACTGATACCACCATGGCTAAGCAAGGGCTGCCTTATGGAACCAGGTCAGGGGACATTGATTTCTCTATTCAACTCCAAGGCACCACTTTGTAAATGACACAATCATTTTTGAGTACAAGAGGTGCTTTAAATGTGGTAACATTATATCATTTCAGCTATAATGATCATAATTACTTATTTCTTTTAATCACAACCCACTTAACCACTTTAGTACAGAGGACTAGTTCAAGGAGTTTAATTTTCATTCAACATCTAATCTTTGTGTTTACCGAAACCCTTCATGGGCTTTGTTTACTGTCTGCCTGCTGGCCTGGACGTTTGATCTTGCAAGACTAGATCAGACAGGGTCAGATAAAATACTGATTACTAGAATAAACCAGGCTTGGGGAAGTAACACTGGTTTTTAAAATCCTCTTTTCTCCCAGCTTTTTAATATCTGGGAAAAGAAGTTCAAATAAACGAATAAAATTCAGAGAACTAACAATCAGAGGGTTCTTGGGCAATGACTGAGAAAAGAAAAGTGATGGGGAAAATTTTGCACTCTGGCCAAAATACAGGGTTTGGTTAGGTCCACTCATTCTAATGGTATTATTTTGTAACACAAATAATTTTATAATAGCCACCTGTATTTGTGTAAACTTTCAATGACCCTTCAATTCTTGAGGCATATTAAATAATTGGGATTGACCTCACCAAAGATGACTGCTTATTTTGCTTTTGGTACAAGATGACAAACACTTTAGATATAAAATTACTTTCTTGTAACTTATTAATTAGGACACATTTAAAATATACAAAAGATTCTTTATTAAGGCATTTTCTTATTTTTATTATATCCCCCACAAAAGTAGATTGCCGTAAGAGTAAAACTGATAGTGGTACTACATATATGATTGCCACTTCATTTCACAAAAATGATGGGGAAAGTTCACATCAAGAGTTCAGACAAAAAAAGTTGTGTAAAAAATTAAAATTTTACTAAAATGTGTAGAACTTATGAAAAAACTACTTGGGTAAATCCCTCATAATCCCAAGACCTTAAAAATAAATTTTGGAATAGCATGAATGTTTCTAGGTGTCTACAGAATCTCCTCACGTACAACACTAAAACTCCTAAACATTAAACAACTATTAATATTGGTCTTTTTTCTTTGCTTCTAGATAAAATGTACTTTTTTTTTCTTATACTTCGGAGCTTATGTGCTCTACATTGTAAAATCTGGTCCAGAAGCAATTATGGTATGTGATGATCAGCAATTAAAAAAAAAAAAATGCTGTCTAAACCAACCTACCACCCTACCCTACCTACCCACTCCATTTTCTTCAATGTCAAATATTCCTGGGAAACAGATTCATGGTCTTAGACCTTGAAACCAGAGTATACACACTGTCTCCCTATCTATTCTGAAGTAATGCTCATGTTAACTCAAATATGTCTGTGTCAACCATGATTGTCTTTGAAATTAAAGAAAAAAGGTAAACAGAATGTGCTTTGCTGTGATCACTGGGGAAAATAAAGTTAACATGCTAAGCCAAACCAATTTAGGACTTTCTAAAGAATAAGTGTAAATAGTTTAGCTAAACTAACAACAAATTCAAAAAATGCACATTAAAATGTTTACTTCAAAATTTAGACAATTCCATTTGTATATAGTTTTACATCTGCTTTTAATGATATCAAATTATTGATTGTTCATTTTTCTCATATTTATTTAAGCATTAACTATAGAATTTGTAATCTGATCTTTTTTTTATCCTTCCAGTAGACTTTTATTTTTGCCAGGTTTTAGTCATATTTACTTTGATCTTTCAGAGTATATCATTATTTTACCATTTATTTATTTCTATGAGAAGAGAAAAAAATTTTGACCTAGGAGAGCTATATGTGGCAATTTGTAACAGAATCACATAGCTTATGTTTAGGAAATCATGTTTTTGATTAAGAAGCAACCACTTAGTTCCCACTGTTTTATTAAAACAGACATTAGCAGATAATAGGAAACATATTTAACAGTGTAGCCTGCATTTAGTTTGGGACCTCAGTAAGTTGACTTAAGATTTTCTTCTACACTGAATAGTGCATAGAAGTGCATGTAAATTGGTAAGTTTGAGGCAGAAATGGAAGGTAGGGAGGCTGAGAGGGACATGGAACTCTGACTTCTGGGTTCTCAGAAAAAGCCCTATGGTAGAATTCTGGTTTCACTACTACTGGTTTCCAAATTTGGAATTCATTGCCTTTTTTTCATTTTGAAAGCAGGGACACAAACAAATTTTACAAATCAAATCATTACTTTCCCATGAGAAATGAGTCCTACTAGGTAGAAACTCCCACAGCAACATCTATTCATAGAAAAAGGCTTCTACCAAATAAAATGTGCCTGCCTCAGTCCAACACTTTCTTTTTTCTGAGGGTCAAAAGTTAATAAAACGCACTTCTCTGGGTGTTTATTTTCTGTACACCATTATACCTGTCATGAATTCTTTGTTTTTCCTCCCACTCCCTTGGTTGATGAATCAACACCACTTGAACTGTTTTATGGCAGCTTGTGTTTACTTCACACATACCTTAACCTTCCCTTTTCTCCTCCTACTGACACACACACACAGACACACACACACTTTTCAACAGCAATGACTAGCTCCATCTCTTTGAATAGTATGTGTACACAGTGTCTGACAGCCTCTTCAGGTGTGGATCCTTGACCAACTGAATGAAATCAAGGTCTCAGTCTGCTTTTACGGCACTTAAAGATTTAACTGTGCATTTACTATCTTTAAAAAAAAAAAAAAAAAAAAAGATACAGCTTGAAGAATTAAAGCTCCAGGAAAGAAAAATGAAAAGTAGAAGACATGAGTGTTAATGTACAAATGCACACACACACACACACACAATCTGTAGTGGCAATTCTGAAAACACTAGAGTGAAGAGTTTCCAATCTTTCTGAAACTGGAATTACACTCCAGCCTATTAAAAGAGGACACTCTCTTACTTTCTCTTATAACAGCAAGTAAATGGGATCTAACAAATGACCTTGAAGCTGCATGATTCCTTTGATTTTCAGCAGAAGAGGGTATGTTGAAGCACTTTAACAATCCTATTTTAAAAGAAAAACTTGGAGGCAACACTTACAGAAAAGAAACCTTCTGAGCCACACATCGATGTCTTATAATAAGAAGGGGTTATTCATCTTATATTGTACAAGGGTGAATATTAATATGCTAAAGCATTTGCCCAAACCAGGATCTAATGGGTCCTAAGAATTTTAGAATCTGTTGAAAAGAAATGGATCTTAATTCAATTTTCAGTGTACTTAATTTCTCCTGGGTAGCTCAATATTTTGGCTTGCCTTATAAAATGTATATTTAGCATAAAACACTCTCATGCCTTTGTGATCAGAAATGTGCTGCCAATGTTTGTAAACTTCATTTCTTCAAAAGATAACCTTGTCAAAAATCTCCCAAACACTCCATAGCCAACAAGTACTACTTTGACATCCTGTCTCCCCTGAGAAAATCTGCAAGTAGTAAAAGAAACAAATTCATCCTTTACTTTTATTTACCCACCATAAATTGTCATTTGCCCCTCGGATGGGGGCAGAGTAAGCAAAGCTATGAATACATATTATAAAGTGTGATAAATATATTATAATTATGCAAAATATGGACTGGAAGGACCATCAAAGCCAATGTTACAAAAAATTCCCCAAATCCCCTCAGGGACCCTGGTAGGTAACATTTATCTGAATGGAGTGAAAACAAAAGAATTTTTCCACCACTGACATATTTGAAATGGTCCTGACATGTTGAAAAGTCTAGGTGATCTAAATAGCATGCTATTTACTACACAAAGGAACTTTATTTTCAGGACCAAACATAATTCCACATGTAATATATTACTGCTAGTATGACTACTACTATTAATTATTAGTAGTAGTATACTATTATTTGTCAAGAGGTTACTTTGTGCCCGTATTGTCTTATTTAGTCCTCGTATCTACCCAGTGACCTAAGTACTTTGATGATTTCCCATTTTCAGATGACGAAATTGAGTCTTGGTGAAGTTAAATAATTTGCTTAAGCTCCCACAGCTAGAATGTAGAAGCTAAAGATTTGAACCCAAGTCTGCCTGAATGCAGAGCCCGTGCTTTCACCACTGCTCTGGAATCATCGACAAAGGAACACAACATCAAACTCCATTTCTGACCGAAGACATCCTGATACCCCAACAGTATCTGTTAATCAGTACCCAAACTATAAGTGCTGATTTAACCTAGAATGACAGCTTTTAACTTTCCATTCTAAAGGATTTTGGTCTTTGCAAGTATCACTTATGAAAACTATAAACAACATATTGTGCTACTAATTTTACTTTTACTTCAAATATCTTCTTAGTTTTAAGGGAGCCAACTAGGATCTCATGACAGGAATATTAAAGATCTCACCTTTGTAAAAAATTACATAAGTTGTATCTAAAATGAGCATAAATTCCAAACAACCAACAACTCATGAACCTCAGAAACTGAAAACAGGCTTTACAAACAAAAAAGTCAGTTTACCTTTAATCTTCTTGTACTTTTTATACCATCTCCCAAACTCCTGGCACTTGGTTGCTGACACATTGGCATAATATGTGCTATTTACAATGGATGAAATCATACTCTGAAAAAAAAAATTATAGTTATTTTTTCAAAATATGACTACTTCTTTTTAGGGACAAGAAACAGCACTTTATAACCTGCACTAACCTCTTTTTTCTTTTAAACTTAAAACAGTCAAACTCTCCTGTAAACTGAACTATTAACATCAAACACGATTACCTGAATTTACCATCCCTTTAATTTATACAATGATAGTGCTTTCTCCAAAAAGCCAACCCTGGGGCAATGTCAACAATGGAGGGGACAGAACATGCAGATTAAATGCAAAGAGGAAGAACAGTTGTGATTTAGGAACCAGAGCAAAAGGTGAGATCAGATGCTCCAGTATCCGTAATCCAAATAATGCCTTTCAGATGTTTCTGTTCCGCTTCC
Source organism: Nomascus leucogenys (assembly GCF_006542625.1). Taxonomy (NCBI): domain Eukaryota; kingdom Metazoa; phylum Chordata; class Mammalia; order Primates; family Hylobatidae; genus Nomascus; species Nomascus leucogenys. The sequence continues at coordinate 99,688,503 of NC_044402.1, forward strand.
AACTGCAACAAGCTTACACAGCCAAGAATCTGAGAACATCCGTGCTACACACTGCAGAACAACATTTAGGGAAATAAGTTAAATTAATATAATTTATAGAAACGTGTGATTAGAACTTGTGTGAAAATTCACCAAATGAAAAAATTAACAGTGCTATTTTAGAGCAGGGGAAACTAAACATAATACTTGTACTGTGTTTCAATAAAAATTGAACCAAAGCTCAAACTTTCTGAGTGCTGAAGTGCATGATTCTTCCTTGCTCTCATCCTCCTCAGCCCAACTGCTCAGCTGATTTGTGTGTATTAATAATTGGGGTTAAAAGAGAAGTGGAGCATAGCCTGACAAAGCACTGAAAAGTTAAAATGATAATTGCACACCTTGAATTGAACTTCCTACAGAGATATGTTTGCAGTTAATACAGTATGTTTGGGCCAACATTTGTGGCAGATGTTAACGTATACCTGAATTGACTGTGTATGTTTTATACATAGATTTTATTTCTTATTTTTTATTTTGTCCTGGGCATAAACAACTCAAGAGATCCAAATGACCTGTGTAAGGTTTTATATCTTGCCTTGAAATCTCATCTTTCTCAAAAAAAAAGTTAGCCCCAGACATAGAACAGTTCAGAGAAATCTTAGAACTTCTAATGACATTTCTACAAAGTAGTAGAGATAAAAAGGGTAACAATAAATCAAGTTATTTAACAGGAGGTTAAAATGCCAGCATACAGACCTTCATAAACTCCCATTTAAAACAACAGACTCCTCTTTTTTAATCACTATGCAGTACTGGTAGAGGAGGGGGTTCCTGATTCAATTCACAGAAACCTCTTTCGCAGATGGTTAGCCTCCCCAGTTGCTGATCTATACATAACAATTCTTTTCTCTGAGGGGAGATAGTAAGGATAACTCTTTTCATCCCAAGGTCTGAACACAGCACTGGGAACCCAAAGATCTAATATCATCAGAGTGTATCACAGAACCTATGGGGCCTTGTCTCCTGTCTTATAGGATGACCACTGGAATCCTAATCTCCTGGAGACAGTCTTCTGCTTTGTGCTATTAACGACCAAGTACGGCTGTTCCCTAACTAGCTGAGCTAGCTCCCGCTCTGGGCTGAGATTCGCTCTGTTCCTAGACTGTGAGACCCTTGAGGACAGTGACTATGTCTGTTTCATTTTTTTTTTTCTATCTCGTGTCTCACATAGTTCTGATGTGGGATATCTGAGTCACTGAAATTTAACACAGGAAAAGGGACAGAGATGAGATTTAAAAGTGCCAAACTGAAATGTCATAATAATAAATTTTTTTAACATGAAAGTAGCTTAATAATAGTGCATCAGCCACACTGGTATATGTGAATAATCACAAACGTACTTGTCATCTCTCTATCTTGTTTGCATGAATTTATCATCTGGAAAGGCACAGGATACACAGCCATGGCAGGAGTCAGAGTTAAACTCTGTATTGCCAAATGGTTTAGGAAGTGAACTAAAACGAACAGTGTCTAATTACTGCCTGGCACTGTTCCTCAATTCTTCCTGGCCCATAATACGAGGCCACAAGCCCAGAAGACTGCATCACTTTGGCCCCAGATAATCCAAATTCCCCTCACTCTCTACCCTCTCTTTGTCCTTGCTCCTGCTATATCTTCAATTGACCCTGCACAAGGCAGAGCGGCAAGGAAATGAGTATCTGGGCTCCTACTGGCTCCATCAGCAGGTCCTATATTTCATACAACTCATTTATAAAGGAGATGTTGGCTACCCTGACTCAATCAGATTTGTTTTCTGTCCCAGATAATTATAAATAAGTTGTTACCTCTACTGATCACAGAACAGAAACATAAACAGGTTTCAACTATGAACTGAGCAAAAAAAAAAAAAGTAGCAAACAAATTTCCTAGATGAGAATCTTTAATCACCAGAAAAGTCTGTTTGAGTTTATGACACATTTTATTCATATCAATTCCCTGCAGGTCTTTATACAGAACTAATACCCAAAATAGTTTTTACTGATAAGAATTGCTATAGTCCATCCTCAGAAGACTTTAAAATCAGAAGATATAAAAATATCTTGGGAATATTTTAAAAGAAAGGCCATGCTATATCTGATTATTCCAGTTTCATGAATATTTTCTCACCCTAAATTAGACTGTTAAATTCTCATAATCTGAATCTAAATCACTAGTCTTCACTAGAATGCTCTGGACACATACTACAAGGTCATCTTGATGTTAGTGTCCATTAAATATCTAGAACATCAAAACTTAATTAATGATACATAAAGTTGAAAGGGGCTAACATGAACCCAGCATGTGCTATTACTCTACAGGAAACAATGTTCTCTAAAGGTCCTGGGACACAGAGAATCTGTATTTACCATATTTCATCCACTTTTTATACTTTAACATCACTGAAATAGAGATCCATCTTACAATCAATAGCATCTTAAACCTGATAAGATACAGTTGATGCAGAATGGGATGAGTAATAATTAAAGTCTTTCCCACCTACCACCCTGCCAAAAAAGATCTAATTCAATTTTTTGCTTTTTAAAATATGTATAATTTTGCAGTTTATGTTACTCCTTTATGTTTTCCAGCCATTCTAAAGCAACGGTACAGTTGGACTTTTAGGATCCACATCTTTTTGACAAAGGAACAAGAGCTGAGTCAACTTTTTCAATCCAGAATGCAACCAACTCGAGTATCCCTGTTTATACAAAGCAATACTAATACAGATAACCCAGAAAATATGTGTATTGCTATTTTTAACACTTAAACCGAGGAACTATGATTTACTAAGGCTAATATTAAAATGATTTTGCATTTACTAAGCATGTATCGCTTTACATGGTGGTGGGCTGTGAAAAAGAAAGGATGAGGGTACATGTATAATGGGCAACTGAGGCAGTCCCCACTCAGATACCGAGACACAGCCACAAACACCACCACATAAACAGTGGCCGCAGACAAAGCTATTTTATCAATAATATTATATTCTAAGATAAATTAAAATGGTTAAAATGTCTTTCCAACTACAGAAACTTGAAAATTTCTGACTTCTTTGTAGTTAATTATGAAATTTTAAGTATAAAGATTTTTGGAAGGGAAATAAAGTATAGGTGTCCTTATTTGTAGTCAATTTGACATTTAGTTGGCCATTAATATCTGGAATTTTTTTTAAATAAGGCATTTCAGAAATCAAACTATATTAGAATTTTCTTTACTTATTCCAAAGTTTACTAGCAGACTTGAATTTGCTCTAAGCCAAACTGCAAGAGAATAAATTTTATAATATTGGTGTTTAATACTTATAATAGCTGGATTGATCTATCTAAAAATAAATTTTCTTTTAGGTTCCCGAAACAATTTTTTAACTCACTTGTTTTTCAACTAGCCCAGAGAATAGATGTCACATATGATTATAAGCATGGTTCCATCTTCAAACTGAGGCCCCAGAAGCTCAGAATGAAAAGCATCTTTCCCAAAGTCAAATAGCATTGGGAGGCACCATGAAGACACTGTTAATGGACCAGTATTTCATGGGTCTTTTAAGAAGGGAGACTAACGAATGAATGGAAGGAAACATTTCACCACCACCTCCATCAGTGACCACAAGCTCAACAGCTGATGCTGCAACCAATACTTTAGACAAAACAAAAAACAAGGTAACAACAGCAAAAAAAGAAAAACATGAAATTGTGATCTCAGGCCCATTATACGAGTTAACTAAGAAGTTTAGAATCCAAGAAAACTACGGAACCTAAAGGGAATTTAAAACTTAATAGGATAAAGCAAAATAATAAACACAGGTTAAAATGATTTGTACGATACACTTAGAAAAACAGAGATCTGAGCATCCCCTTTTCCAAAAATAAAACAAAAGATAAAATAACTGGATATCCTTCACTACATTCTGCTTGGCTTAGTGGGATTTATTTGTTTGAACAGCAGTGTGGTACTAAGAGTAGCTAAGCTGAAAACACATAATACACTTGCTATGAAGAAGAACATTTTTAAACCGACGTGAAGAATTACATATTCTGTCAGTGAGAATCCCCTGTCTGGGGGAAGAGGAGGGGCATCCCCTAGCCTCCTCTTCTGTGTCTACATGAGGGAGAGAGCAAAGACAGGCAATGAGTGATATGTGCATTCTTTGCTCATTTTCGGCCTTTTCAATCTGCTTGGTGATATGCTAAATAACATATTAAACATGAGAATATAATGATACTTCAATTAGGTAAAGGGAAAAAAACTGATTTTGAGGAATTACTTTGTCATGAAAAAAATTCATTTAATGTCATTTGGCAGCCTTCTACTATCCCACTCTGTCTCCACTTCTGAGCTATAACATCAGAATTGAAAACTGCTGCCATTTTAAGGGAAAGAAACACTTCCTCTGAATTTTGGAGTATGAAAACACTACATTTGAGAGCTCTTCCCCTAAGCTGTTGCTGAATGGCTCACTTGTCTAACGTCAGCACCCTTACCTGTGATTGGGGATATTGTCTCCTGCATCAGAGAGTGTAAGGATTCTTCTGTGAGATGATTTGTGTAAAAGGCCTAGCACAAGATGTAGAATCAACAAATGGCACCTTTCTCCCCACTGTGCAATCATTTCTTATGGTCACTGCAACCCCTTGGTTAGGAATATTTTCAAGCTGTCATTTGTGAGCCTTCATCAACATGAGTCCATGAGGTTGGGACACAAACTAAAACGACCTCACATGAAAATAACTAAGACAGTTGGCAACTGGTTAACACAAGACCTGATGCATCCCTACTACATACATGAACTTAGGTTAAATTAAACGGACAGTTGGCAACTGGTTAACATGATTCTGGTCCATGCAGTTGATCAGCCACTATATATGATTAGTACATGCTCAATTTGTTTTTTTCTGCTGACCCAATTGGCTGCTTGATTTCACTACTCAATTGTTTTGGCATGTTGTACATATGAGTTAAGTCCAAATGGGTAAGGCTTGCTCAGGATGACAGAAATAATTATCCTACAATCTATTTCTAAAGGCACACTATATGAATGCCACACCATTGTCACACTGGAAATCTAGTAACATCTTTGCAGCTCAATAGCTTTAGTCAGTCATTTTGTTCCTCAAATATTTAGCAACAAAGTCTCAACCAGCACCATGGGACAGAGCTGCTTCAAAAACATGTCTACATGCTAAGTAAAATAAACCAGCACAAAATAAATGTTCCATGATTCCACTTAGACAAGATAGGTAGAATAGGCAAATTCACAGAGGCAGAATACAGAATAGAGGCTACCAGGGGTCAGGATGAGAGGGGAATAAGGAATTGTTGCTTAAAGTTTACAGACTTTCCATTTGGAGTGATGAAAAAGTTCTGGAAAGAGACAGGGGTGATGGTTGCACAACACTGTGAATGTAATTAATGCTACTCAATTGTAAGCTTAAAAATGTTTAGAATGGCAAACTTCATGTTACGTATATTTTACCATAAAAAACATGTCCAGAGTCACAGAGAATATGTGTAGGAGATGGAGCATATTGGAAGTTGCATACACTTCCAAATTGTTCTTTTCATTACAATTTTCAGGCTAGGTGCAGTGGCTCATGCCTATAATCCCAGCACTTTGGGAGGCCAAGGCAGAGGGTCACTTGGGGTCAGGAGTTCAAGACTAGTCGGGCTAACATGGTGAAACCTCATCTCTACTAAAAACACAAAAATTAGCCGGGCATGGTGGTGTTCACCTGTAATGCCAGCTACTTGGGAGGCTGAGGGGGGAGAATTGCTTCAGCCCGGGAGGCAGAGGCTGCAGTGAGCTGAGATCATGCCACTGTATTCCAGCCTGGGCAACCCAGCGAGACTCCGTCTCAAAAAGAAAAAAAAAAAAAAAAAAACCCCACAGTTTTCAGTTAACAAGACTGTCTCTTTAGTCATCCCATTTGAACATCATGATCACCTATGAGATGCACAAGGCAGGTACTGGTACCTCTACTTATTTAAATAGGTCAAAACCCTGAGCACCTGGGGTTTTGCAATCAAAAGCCGACCTTAGGTATTTCAACTCTTCCTCAAGTAAGAATAAGTAAGCTACAGAAAGATGCAATCATAATGTTTTCAAATTGGAACAGCTAAGGACTATTTAATAAGGGAGGACTAAGGTCTGCTAAATTAGGATGCTCAGGACAGCCAGTGGCAGAGGGAAGAGGCTGCAAGTGGTTACTCACAGAGACATCAGAGGAAAAGGAAGAGGTGACAGCACTTAAACACACTTTGAAAGGTGAAATCAAAAATAAATACGCAGACACACAACCACAATCTGTACTTTCCAAGCATCTGGCCAGACAGAGAATGGCTAAATCATTACTTCCCTGTTTTAAATATATATATACCTCAGGCTACAATTGTTGCACTTTTATGGACTTCCCCATACCTTTCTTCTGCCTTCAGAACTGCTCTTTTGAACTTCAGACCACTGGGGTGTTCAAGAAAGTATGAACTATCCACTGAATCATTCCCTTTTGTAATTGCCAAACTCAAGTGAAGAGTCATCTAAAATGGTTTGGCTTGGGGGTAATAAGGAAGAATTATTTCAATAACAGGAATCTTTAACTCATGAGTTAAGCCTATTTTTGAAAAACCCAACAAGCCACCTTTCTCACCTAAGGTGAGTAGTACTAGATGCCTCACTCTCTTCTTCCTATATTGAAAGGGTTTTAGTTCCTCCCTCAGATTCACTGTTCTATCCCCAGCCCATTGCAAAGTGCCTGATTCTTAATCAGGACTCCAGGAATGCTGGTGGAAATATACTGTTGAATTACTGTTTCACCTTGCTTTGAACAAAAATGCATTCTTTTTTACTTTATATAGGCTGAACTACAAAAACTGCATGCATCTGTTCTATGACAACCAACAATAAAATGGGCATGCTTATCTCCACACTAAATTACAATCTAGCTATGCAATTTAAGTGACTAATCTGGAATGTTTAAGGATAATGGCTGTAGGATGAATGCCAGGGTCCACATTACATATCCATACTAGCTGAAAAGAGCTATCCCAGTGAGATTTTCCATAATCACACAACATATCAGAAGCCTAAATCAAATCTCACCCAAATCTAAACAACAGAAATGAGCCCCTGTTTAACCGAAATGTGCTGGGCATCAATCACCAAATTACTCTATTCACTGCTTCTAGTTCAAAATGTTTTGGAACTGCCAAGAACACTGTAATAATAATAAAACTTTAACTTTACATACTAATAAAACTACACTTTCTGAAACACTTTTAAACTTAATTCATTAAGCACATCAGAGAATTGGTTAACTGAGAGTGGTATTGCTCCTGCCATGGGACCTTTGGCAACATCTGGAGACATTTTGGTTGTCACAACTGGGGGAAGGGGTATAGTGGCATGCTAGTGGCATCTAGTGGGTAATGGACGGGGATGCTGCAATGCACAGGACAGCCCCCCACCACAAAGAATTATCCTGCTAAAAGGTTAAATTCCTGCATTATAGTAACAGCTACATACAAACTATATATTACGCTGAATGCTGTGGACACAAAGATCAACAAGAGATGGCCTCTGTTATTGCGGACAGTCCATCTAGTGACGGAAACTGACAGGTAACAATGACAACAGGCTGAGATAAGTGCTGTGACAGGGTTATTTACAAAGGCTACTAAGAGCAGAAGTAGCAACTACTTCAACTAGGAGGTTGAGGCACTTCACTAGCGGTGACTTTCCAGCTGGAATCTGAAAGATAATTTCATCAAGTAGAAAAGAGTAGTGCATTCTAGCCAGGTGAAATCATGTATGCAAAAGCAAGCAAGTGTCAAACTGAAGGACTCTAGAGTCACCAGGATTGTGTGCAGGGGCTTTCAAAGCCAGAGATTAACAAGGTACATCTCCCTGAAGAACCAATCTCATGTGGAGAGAAGGAGATTACTAACTTAACAGACAAAATGATTTTATGCCATTTTAAAAATATTTAAAACACAGGGGCCAGGAGCAGTGGCTCACGCCTGTAATCCCAGCACTTTGGGAGGCTGAGGTGGATCACGGGGTCAGAAGATCGAGACCATCCTGGCTAACATGGTGAAATCATGTCTCTACTAAAAATACAAAAAAAATAGCCAGGCGTGGTGGTACATGCCTGTGGTCCCAGCTACTCAAGAGGCTGATGCGGGAGAATCACTTGAACAGGGAGGCAGTGGTTGCACTGAGCTGAGATCGTGCCACTGCACTTCAGCCGGGGTGACAGAGCGAGATTCTGTCTCAAAAAAAAAAACAAGTATATGGACTAGAATATAAACTTGGCATTAAATTTTAAGATAATACAGAAGATGGCTTTGTTAGATTTGTAATGCTACACTAGTTAGGTTGCTCCCACTCTCGAGAGATATTTCGAGCAATGGTAAACATTTCAAAATAATTAATTTCATGTGTTTAGAATATAGGATGAGTGCAGGAAGAGGGAAGAAGGTAGCTCTAGTGAAATATAAGGCTGAACAGTGTCATCTCGATGGTCTTTATGCTATGGAGTCCGTACTTCTTATAGGGTGGGTAGGGGGAGTGACTGAGGAATTATAAACAAAGAACACAGGAGAATCAGGTGGCAGGAGAAAAGTCATTAGGCAAGAAGACCTGAAATATTTTAGATGACAGATGATGAAATAATGAACAAGGCAGTGGCACAAGGAAAAAAGATTTTAGATGGAGAACTGATGGAACCCATAGGATCAAACCGAAGGGTGAAGGAGAAGGAACTGTTTAGGTCAGGCAACTACGTGAGCAAACCATGAGAGCAGACAGTGGAAAGGGAAAGAGGTTTTTATGATGGGGGTAAAGATGATCTCATTTGAACATCAAGACAACCCTCCAAACTATGTGAAACATGCAAATACAATGATGCCCAGCTTACAGAAGAGTTTAACGAGGCCCTGAGAAGTGAATAGCCCAGGATCACATATCTGGCATAAAAGAACTGAGATTAGAACCCAGGGCTCTTGGCTCCTGATCTGGATTCTCCTCACTCATGTTGCCTCTCTAGTCATATTTATAGATATAACCAAACATGATTGTCATGATACAACAGTTTGGACCAAACTTCCACATGCCTCAGAAGCCCTGGATAAATTTCTGAATTGGTAATATCAAGTTAAAGGCTTGTATGCTTCCAGGCAAAGCCCATTTTGACTTCCATGTGAATGCAAGAGAAAATTAATTGTGAATGATTGTGAAATTTGGGAAAAATTATTGACAGCTTTTCCTAACTTGTTCTTTATCCAGTTCCTCTGTATCACCAGTATAATCAAAATATGCATTTCATAACTGTATGCAACAAGGCTTTAACATCTACATACATACCTACAGGTAGGTATTAAAATGGCCTGCATGAAAAGTCCTAAACATAAGGTCAGAATAATGTCCTTTTCTATCTAGCTGCCTATACGTGAATGCATACCTTCTTGATTTTTTTGGAAGCAAAAATATTAATAGCATACTTTGCTTCAGAGGATCCAAATTCCAAAACACCCTCAAAAACACACACACACACACACACACACACACACACACACACACACACATTCAGTTCACATCATATCTCAATAATAATAGCTGATACTGTTTATGGTGCATCATTGCATGCCAGGCATTAGGCCAAGCATTTTATGTAATTTCCAATCATTTAATCCTCTTTATTAACTCAGAACCATTACTACTCAGTTTTACTAACCAAACAAGGGGGGGCTCATAAAGGTAAGGTTATAGAGGGTTGTCAACCAGGACATGAATCCAGCCCTGATTCCAGGATACATGCTCTTAACCAATAGCCTTCCTATCTTCCAGAGACTCCCTTACCCTGGAACAAAGCTCATGGCACAGCAAGTTTCTGTAATAGGTTTCTCATTATTTTCCCTTGAACTTAACAGACATTGTCTTAAATCATGTGTAGCAGCTCACACCAGGAAACAGATTTCCATTCAAAGCTTTAAATAATTTGTCAACCTGGGTTCATTTCTACAGCAGTCCTAATCCACCATAGGCAAAATATTATCTCATCAGTAGGAAAAAATGGGTCCCAGCCCATGAACACAAATGGAAAAGGCAGCCCAGTCCTCCACTGCTCTTCTTTTGATCCTCTCAATCTCATTTTCATGGCTTGTATTAGTTTACGGTGCGTTCACTAAAAAAATGGAGTATCACTTTTCCTCATGATGCATTTTCTTGTGGTGAATTCACTACAAAACCTCTACAAATGTATATGATGTAAAGATCACCTCTCTACACCAGACAGGCAAAAGGCCCAATAAATCACGCATAGATGGGTTTAGCATGGCTGACTCATCCAGCCAACCAAGTAAAACAACAATCTGGAGCATCCACTTTGAAAGAGCGGGGTGGGCAGTAGTATCTCAACCTGCCACTTAGCCAGCTAGTATGCTTAGACAGTGAATGTAAGATCTTCTCTAAGCTCCTGTTTCTTGATCTATAAAATGGAGACACTGGTCCCTATCTCCAATGAAATATGTGAGAAGTTAATGACTGTATATGTAAAATGTTTATTTTCTTTGTTTTTGGTTTTTTTTGTTTTGTTTTGTTTTAAGAGACAGGGTCTTGCTATCTCGCTATGTTGCCCAGGCTGGTCTTGAACTCCAGGACTCAAGCAATCCTCTGGCCTCAGCCTCCCAAAGTGCCTGGATTACAAGTGTGAGCCACCATGGCCGACCTGTATACATAAAATGTTTTAATACTCTCTCCTTACCTAAAGTCTCAATAAATGCTAATTATTTTTTTTAGACCCAACCAGGGTCTCACTCTGTCACCCACGCTAGAGTAGAGTGGTGTGGTCTTGGCTCACTGCAATCTCCACCTCCCAGTCTGAAGTAATCCTCCCACCTCAGCCTCCTGAGTAGCTGGGACTACAGGCACATGCCACCACGCCCAGCTAATTTTTGTATTCTTTGTAGAGATGGGGTTTTGCCATGCTGCCCAGGCTGGTTTCAAACTCCCGAACTCAAGCAATCAGCCTGCCTCGGCCTCCCAAAGTGCTGGGACTGCAGGCATGAGCTACCCCATGCCTGGCCAATAAGCTATAACTTCTATTCTACAACCAGAAGCAATATAATCTTTTGCACCTCAAATGCAGTGTAAGTCTATAAATAAAAGACAGAGAAGACAGTTGTTTAAGCAGAAGGAACCCCCTGCTAGAGAGTCCACCAATGGCTTCTTCTGTTTCCCAGACCCCCACCTGAAGATACTGACCTGGGAGAGAGGGCATTCTTTGGCTAATGTGCTCTGGTTCATCTCTTTGAGCAGTTCCTTTAAGGCATTGCGGACTGTGGCATGGTTCCACTGCTCCGCAGGCAAGTCTTCCAACTTTGAACAACTGCAAAACAGAGCAATAATGAACAATACACAAACCTCAACCAGGGCCCCTGACTGAAGGGGAGAGAGTGCAGCAGCCATTCTTGGGTCTTGTGGGAGCTTCAGAAAAAATGCTGAAGAATGGGGTCTAAGTGAAGGAAGGGAAGTAAAACTGCTTCTCCAAGACTTTGCTAGGGCCCAAGGGGTCTCTTTTAAGTTTGTCATCCCACTCGTCCAAGAAAAATAGTCACTTCCAATACAAGAAATGCTATTTTTATAAAATATGATTTTTCCAATGTGCTGGTGGAAATGGCATGGCAATGTGGTTATAAACTTCCCCAATACAAATGTAATTATTGTGCATGCCTAAGGTTAACTGTAAACAAACATCCTCTGTCAGATTTGCAGTTGGAAGGCCCACCCTCACCCTCATAGAATGGCTCAGAGTTACTTTCTGAACCAAAAAATGACTTTCCAGATCCTTACCCATTCATAGTCACAGATGGGGATGCTGGGGGTCCATTTTTAAAGTATAAATTCCCCAAAAGGGGAAAATTCAAAACACTTACTCTAAAGGACAACACTCCTTATATCACACCTATCAGGCACTTTACAATAAAAGACTGAAAAGAACCTCCAGTTCTTTAGAGGGATATCTTGTTCCGGATGCCATATTTGAAAAAATAAAGAAATCATCCCCAGAATCTCTGTAGGCCACAAAGTGTGTTTTTGTTTGTTTGTTTGTTTGTTTTGATATGGCCCTCGAAAGGGAAGAAAAAGATTTCCTATGTCAGGACATTCTTGGTAAACCTCCTACAAGAACAAAACCCTCCCCTCATAACACAAATGTGAAAACAGCAGAGGTGTTTATTCTTCAAATACTATGTGCTACACATTTAACCAGGCCTAGAGGACCCATTGAATAAGGGGCTGTGTAAAGTTCCTCCTAAGGGCTATAGAATTTTAATGATTTGTCAAGCTGCCCCTAGGTTACCACTTCACTGCTTCTGAAAACAAAGCATAAAGTAGTTGGAATGTGACTATAAAGACACCTGGGAAGAGCCACCCTTCTCCTTCTCTCCTTCTTTCCCTCTCTCTCCTTCTTTTCATTTTGTCCAATGTCCAGAAATTAATAGACAAGACATGCTGATCTTTGCAGTGAATCGATGATTGACAGAGCAGCTCTGTGAGCAAGGAAAAGCAGACGTTCAGAAACACCCACCTTTGTAATTGGATTTTCAACGTCACAACATGATAGACATCTTGTAGCATGTCGGCCACTGTCGCGTCAGGTGCATCTGTCACATAACTGAGGGGGAGAGGATTCCACCTTCCCAGCTTGATTATTCCTGCACAGGGAAGAAAAACATAATAAACACATATCTGCTATTTATTAAACCTTCTCATTGTTTGTTCAATGTTAAGAAGGTCATTCAATCATCAACATCCAAGGCCCACTCAGATATTTTACAACCCAGTGCAATAAGCTATTTCTTTCTGGCTGACAATTGAGTTAGTTAACTACACAGGAAGATGGGAAGGAAAGAATGAGGTTTAATCACAGACAATCAGTTCTTTTATGTTTTCCTGTTTCTTAAATTACTTAGAAAACCATACGGATACTTCCTTCCCCCCAGAATTGTTTCACATTCTAACTTAAGGCTGATGCTAAATATACAGGACTGCTGATTTCATAGACAAAAAAAAAAAAGTAAGCCTTAAGTAAATATATGATTCAGTTTTGAATTGTACAAGAAAATTCCTGTGTGTGGGCTCAGCACGCAGTTACATCCTGACTGTGGTGCGATTCCCAGTGCGAACAGCATTTGGAGCTCATGAAGCAGTTAGAGTTCGCTCCCATATCTGCATTTCAGCAGGCAGTGGGGTTGCTTTCCCAGGCCAAATGCAATACCACGGTGATTGACCACAGATCAGAAATAGCAAAGATGCCCTCAACTTCCTTTCTTTTTTTTATTCCTCAGCTCTTTTGACAGTGACAATAGTACTTTTTCCCTGTGGATTTCCTGCTGCATATGGTAAACATGCATAACAATGAAAAAATAATAAAAATCCTTTTTAAGCTTGGGCTACATAGAGCAGCAATTTTAGGAATACCCTTGTTAGAGGAAGATTCATGGGATGGTTTCAGCAACATATGGTGAAAATGCTAACGTATTCATAAGATAGGCCCATTTTATCTGGTACACAGGGCACACGTAACATTGATGAAGAAAAATATAGAAACCCATTTCACATATGACACAGGGTAACAAAAGTTTTATTTGTAGGCAATGAAAAATCCCATGGTCTCCAGGATGTCAGAAATTGCCACACATAAAAAGCAGTGATGCTTTAGTGATAAAAGAAAAACAGCATTTTTATTTTTGACAATACAGGTGAGTCCAACTACACTGTTCTTTAAAAAAATATATTATCATCAAAGAGAGAAAACACCTGTGTACCCAAGTGAACTTTTAAGAGCTTCACAAAATGACAGCTACGGGGCAAAATTCCAGCAATAGGAAATGGACTTTCTGGTCAGGGCACGTCCTGTCCAAGATGAAATAAATGAATGTGTAATGCTTGACATAATGCTTGAAAACAGGGAATAAACAGAACAAAAATATTAAAATGATACACTGTTTCAGTATTAAGATTTAACAATCTGGTGCTGAATATGCTGCAGTATAAATAGTGCCTGGACTCAGATCCAATAAAGTAACACAGCTCTCATTCATAGTACCGTATGTCTCCAGTTCTGGCTCCTTAAGTCATATTTCACTTGCCAAGAAAAGCTGTTTTCTTGCGGGGATAGTTTTCTTAACATTCTCTCTCATGACAATGAAAAGTGCACAGCACGCAGCATGTAGTAGTCATGAAATGAACATCCAGGGCCCACTGGACAGCCACCCACGAGAGAGTGGGTCTGCTTCCTTGCTTCTTTTACTCCTGACATTTGCAAATACTAAAAAGAAACCATGTAACATGTCTAACATATTTCCTTTTAAAAAAATCATTCTACAATTTTAAATTCCTTTCAAAAGTCATTATCATGATCACCCATAAGTTGAATATAAATTGGCTGTGTTCTAAAGTCACACAGATAATATATGACAGAATGGGGGGGAATGAAGTTGACAGTTGTGCACTACGACAGGCAAGTAAAAGAAGCAGATTTTGTGGGTCATTTTGGTTACTAAGACTATGCAAGTAATATAAAAAAAAGGACCCTACAAGCTTCAACGCACAACTCTACAAGAGATTCATTCAAGCTGTTGTGGTGTCAGTAGTTGATTCCTTTTTATTGTAAAGAAGCATTCCATTGTAAGAATACACCGCACTACAGCCAGACACAACAGAGTATATCTGTATGATTTCATTTATATGAAATACAAGCACAGGCAAGACTAATCTAATGGGGATAGAAGTCAGAGGGACAGAAAGGGGCATTACATAGACAGGGACATATGGGGATTTTCTTGTTTGGCATGGTGGTTGCATGGTTATACAAATTGTCAAAATTTATCAAACTGATCACTTAATACCCATACATTTTTGTATGTAAATTATACCTCAATTTTTCAGAGAGGGGAGGGAGAGAAATCTCTACAGGAAATAATAGACAACTCATTCTACTGGAAATAGAATCTCCATATAGGTAAATTCTTACCCCACCTTGATAAACCGGAAGAAGACTTGTTTGGGCTGGATTAGACCCACACAGGTGTTTTAACAACACTTAATACCTCCACATAGAGCAGCTGCTACAGTTTGGTTTCTACATCTTGGAAGAGAGCTGTTGGCACATGCTATTTTCCCAGGCAATGGGAAGTGTGTGCTTTTCCTTTTTTGCACCATATTCACTAACTTGCACAGTCCTAGAAGTCATGGTCTCCGCACAGCTATTTACCAGGGTCTGCAGGTACAAGATCTGCTAGGAGAGCTGTGGCCAGAAGCCCACTCTGCTCCAGCCAGGTAGAGGCTTGGAGTAACTCTTAATGAGCCTTTCCTTCAAACAGGGTCTCTGTCTAATGTACTGTATTAATCCTCTTTGCAAATACATTCTTTAGAACAGTCCTCCTTCCTTGATATAAAATAGACAGAAATATTACTTGGAATAGTAGTCAAGTGTTAATTGAGGAAATCAAATTGGGAAGCAGTATACCATAGTGACTAAGAATGCAGGCTTCCAAGTTAAATTGCCTCTGTTCACATCCTGGCTCTGTCACCTACTAATTATGTAACCCTACCAAGTTACTTAAAATTCTCCATACCTCAATCCTCTCATCTGTTAACTGGAACAATAAAAGCACTGATCTTACAAGAATATTGTGCAGATTAAATGTAAAAATTAGTAAAGAGCCTGAATATAATTTAATCTCAAAAATTTAGTCATTCTTTTGACCTTTTTAATGTGTCTTAAAGAGAACATACACTCAGTTTATTTCAAAATACATTGACTCAAAAGATTTTTGATGATTATATTAGCTTTCAGTCATATGTCTATAAAAGACTTTTGTTTTAAATCACAAAGGAGGAGTATACATCAATATGCCCCATCTTCTATTCCCATCACTTCCCCATTCATTTCTTCCATCCTTGCTCCTCAGTGGCTTCTTTGCATTGACCTATAAGTAGATTCAGATCTCCCCTACTTTTTTTGGTTTGTTTGTTTCTGACACAGGGTCTGGCTCTGTCACCCAAGCTGAAGTGTACTGGTGAGATCTCAGCTCACTGCAACCTCTGCCTCCCAGGCTCAAGCCAACCTCCCACATCAGCCTCCCAAGTAGTTGGGACTACAGGTATGTGCCACCACACCTGGCTAAGTTTTGTATTTTTATAGAGACAGGATTTCACCATGTTGGCCAGGCTGGTCTCCAACTCCTGGGCTCAAGCGATCTGCCCACCTCAGCCTCCCAAAGTGCTGGGATTACAGGCATGAGCCACTGCATCTAGCCTTCCCCTACTTTAAAACAAACAAAAACACTATGACAATCTCTCTGTTCCCTCAGTCTCTTATTTCCTGCACCACCAAATCTAGTATAGGTGTACCTCCAATTTCTCCATCAGTTCTTTACCCCTGAATATCTAGTTTCAACTCCCTCCATGAGGAAATGGAGATTCAGAAGGGATGGGTTATCTTAAGTAGCCTAGGTAATATTACTAGCAAGTAGCAGAGCTCAGATTCACTTCAAAGACCAGGCTCTCACTCTTTTTGTTATCACACTGGCTCACGAGAGAGGCAAACTAGAAGAAAAGACTGGTTCCAAGTTTCGGGAGGCCATGAATACCTGACTCAGTAGCACACTGTATATGTCAAAAGTTAGGAGTAAGGTCTGCAGTCAAAGGTGAGTTTACACCCAGCTTCCTCTGCTTGTCACCTGTGACACTTTGGGCAAATTGTTTAGTCTTTCCATGTGTTCATTTCCATATCTGTGAAATGGGGATGAGAACAATGCCTACCCTTTAGGGTTATCATGAGACTTTACATGAAAAGGAGACTCTAGCACTGGGACTGCTACATAAGTGCTCCATAAAACTTAAGGGACAATAGATCCTTGTAAGTTTCTTAGTGTACACATAACAACAATAAAGCAAAGCTTCCAGATATTAATTTATACAGGTTGAGTATGCCTTATCCAAAATCCTTGGAGAACCAGAAGCAATTCATATTTCTGATTTTTTCAGATTTTGAAATAGTTGCATTCTACCTACCAGATAGGCATCCCAAATCCCAAAATTCAAAATCTGAAATGCTCAAATGAGCATTTCCTTTGAGCACCATGTTGACACTCAAAAGATCTCAGATTTTGGAACATTTCAGATTTCAGATTTTCAGATTTGAGATGCTCAACCAGTACTGGACTGCAGGTGGATTAAAAACGGCGCACATTCCAAGGGGAGAAAAAAGAACTGAAATAATTCAGCTAGGTATGTCTAGTTACAATTACAACAGCCTCTTCCTGGCTTCTAAGGAGGGATGCAGACCCCACCAATCACTCCAGTGTAGTGAACAAGGACAAAGAGGCAAGAACAAGTTATGTGGCCATTGAGGATAATATTGCAGCACTAGAGAAATGTCAATAATGACGGCATAACTTAAGTATACAGATGTTATTCCCAACATTCACATTCTATGAGTAAGTTTTGTAACCCCAATTTGAAAAATGAGAAAAACTAGTGATGATTAAATTAGGAAATATTTCATACACGTGCACACACATGTGCACGCACACACACACACACACACACACACACCCTTGAGTTCAGCCAGGAACATAGTAGATGCTAAATGCATGGCAATTTCCATTTTTTCCCTGAAAATTTATCACACTCTCACTCTGTCTAGAGTACTGATCCCCAATATTCACTTATAGAAATTGTCTATATTATTGTTGAAATTCTGCCATGGGAATAATTCCAACCCTGATAACCCACCTGAAGTAATCCTTTCTCTGTAACATGGTACAATAAATATTCTTGGTTGGTTTGTATACCTTACAAAAAACTTATTTATTCACAATATCCCTTTATGTTACTTTACAGTTTGCACAGTGTTTTATACAACCATTAGTTTATCCTTATGAAAACAGCCTGGACTCAGCATTCTACCTGGAAGTAAGCTGAAGATCAAAGAATGACTTTTCAAGGACGTAAGTGGATGAAAACCAGGACTAAAACCTAGGCTTCATTTTGCAAGTTTTTGAACTACTGGGCCAATATCCTTTCTGCTCAGCTCTGCTACCGATGCCCTGAGGATGTACCCATGTCCAAGTGCCCAACCACACAATGGGCCCCTGGAGAGGAGGGCCAGAGCGCATCCACAGTCACACATCAGGCAGTGTCTGGACATTTAATGTAAACCAAGGAATAAATGACACCAATGAGCAAACAGGTGACGTCACAGTCCCAGAAGACTGAAGAGCCAGTTAAACTTGGGACTTCTCTGGAAAAAAACAGTTTCCCACAACAGTGCCATTTCAGACATAAACATTGTTTTCCAATCATCTTTATTATTTACAAGGAATTTGTCATCTGCAAACATTTAGAAAATACTTGGTGTTGAAGACTATTACAGATGTTGTTTCAAGGTCTTTGAGTCACAAATTATGGGCCTTTATTTTGGGGTTGAAATTCATACAAATGTTAACATGATTGAATTGAGCACAGTATGAATAACACCGTCTTATCCAGACAAATCTGTTCACTAAAATATACAGTACCAATCCACTCAATGTGTAACGTGTACAGACCAAATAACAAAATGCAATTGTAGGTAAATTTCCCATTAATGATATAAAATTAGATTGGGAATGGAGGCAATTTTTGTCTAAAATTAAAAAGATGCAATCATGGAAACCAATTTTTTATTTTCTCCATGCAGTATTCTGCCAGAGTTAAAGAGCCGACATTTCACCAAAAGAAATATCAATAGTTGTTTGTGTTCATGTTTTTGGTATTTATCTCAAAGAAAACAGTTACTATTCTCAGTAAATGTATAATTCATATTTTTAGTATCATTTGCCTCTAATTATATAAATACAAAAGAGTGGTGATAATACACATTATAGTTGATCAATATTTGATTCCAGCTTTTAGAAAGTCAATCATGTCTGAGGATAAGATAAGATGTGATAATACATTATAATCAATGGGCCATTAGAAGTGTTTGTATTAAGCATGAAGCATTCATTCAACAACTTTTTTCTTGTGTGTCTCCAACATAAGTCACTAAGACGCAAAGATAACCTCAATATATACTGTCCCTGTAATTATGGAGCTCACAATTGAGCAGAGAAGCTTATTATTGCTAAACACATAGCTAAGTGAAACCACTCCTAAAATAAGCCAAGATGATAGCTTTTACCCCTGTACCTCAAATATGAGAAATATTTACTTCATGAAGGCCTACAATAGGCTGCCTGTGAAGTACATGAGAACAATTCTCACAGTTTGCAGTGGCATGTAGATAGATGCTGATAAAATAGATATATATTGGGCATACTGCACAATAAAGCCTACAGTTCAATCTGTGAAACAGATATAAGCAACCCAGCAAGATATCCAGCAGTATTCTTATAATTCTGCTGGATGATTTTCTTTTATTCCAGGTGCATTTTAACATTAATTTTTAAAGCAAAATGAAAACTCAGCCTGAGAAAAAGAATGAGGCATTAGCTTTAATATCCAAAGGCTGGGGTTTGTATATCTCATAACTCCCTGGAAAAGATCTCCGCAAAAGAGTGTCAATAAAAACTCCAGCCTTAGAAGAACTAAGCCTTGGGGCTTCTGGTTCTTGGTATTATTTCCACAATACCAATGGCTGATGAGGCTCCTTGTAAAAATAGGAGAACTCATGACATTGATTGCATCTGTTTATCCTCCTCAGAGTGGCTGTGTTCTTATGCTATAGCATATAATTTTCTGTTGTTCAGCTATGCTTTGTTAAAGAAATTAAAAACTGTCTATCCTATATAATAAGAACATAGAATTATTTATCCATAAATCAGTTCACAGGAAATCACTACCCAGCAGTATATAATAATTCAGCCTGTGTTTCTAACCTGTGGCCTGACTGTGGTATATCATCAAATTGTAGCAGCAAAAAGACATAAATTGTAGTTATTATTGCTAAACCTGTGGTGGGAATGACTTTTCAATGAGGAAAAAGAAAAAAAGGCGAAACAGGAATGGTTTTTGAAAGTATACATATTTTCCTTTTTAATGCATAGTTTAGCAGTACTCCAATACAACTTACTGGAATAAACCTAACTCTTCTACACCTTCAGCTTTGATTTTAAGGACTCTCTCTATATATATTTCAACTGGCTTGCATTGGGGTAAAAGTAAGTGGAAAATGAAACAGCATTTTTGAGTCATCTTACATTATTCAAGTGCTTTTATAACTTACACAAATTAATGAAACCTCACAACATACTTGTCCGGGAGCCTACAATGGATTTAATCCTGCATTTATGACAATACAAAAGGAAATGCCAGACAAAAATAAATAATTCAATGATTCAAAATAAACACTGAACATATACTGTCATATGAATTTATCTAAAAATCAAGAGATGCAAGTGTGTGAGCACACACACACACAACGCACTGTTTCCCATCCCCACAGATAACTTCTCTGTTTGCAAGAATTCCGGTAACACTGACAAACACAAACAAAGTAGGTTTTACCTTTAAAAATACTAACCTGTATATTTAAATCACATTTCTATCTTTCAGAGGAAATTATCAAGAAGATTATTATTTAAAAATCAAAATTAATTTTGGAGTACTTTCTGAATAAACTATAGTGATACAGCTGTCTGTCACACTTTTTTTTTTTTTTTTGAGCTGACTACCCCCTTACACTACAGAAATGTTCTATTTTAGAAATATATACAGTACCATTTGGTGCCTTGTAATTCTATACATGGCTTTTACAATTTTGCGGCATAAAGATTTTGTCTCATGTAATAGATGCTGCTTCACATTTGGGAAATGTTATGTTACAACCCTGACTTTTATTAGATTATTTAATATAAGCACTAAGTAACTAGACTAAATTAATAAAGACCTTATTGAAAAAAATGGAGAGGGAGAAAACAAAATTATTCCACAAATTAAATAAAACTTTCTGAAGTTAGCATTTCAGAAATCTTTATTTAATTTTCAGAATTCCAGTTCTTCTGTCAAACAGCCAAAATATTGGTCAGGATATGAGAAAAAAAATGTGGTTGGTGTTTAGTTATTTATTTCATAAAAGTGCCATTTAAAACTGTTACATGGAGGAATAAGACAAATGAGAAAGAAAAGTGTGATGAGAAATTATTTGGGGTTGGTTCTAAACTTATGTCACTGGTTAAAAACTATTTCATCCAGTACATATTTTCTTATTGTTGTTCTAAGATTAATCATTTTCTAAAAGAGTTTTAAATTAAAAAACTCATGTTGGCAGGTAACGCAAAGAAGCTTCTTTTTTCCTCCTTTCTATTCAGAAATATATTTGCATAAAGAGATTTCCCCCTAGCATTTGTCCCCCTAAAATATCTTCAGTAATCAAAGACACAAGCGAAAGAGTATACTCTTTTAAACATACTTTGCTACATTCTAGCAGATGCTATTCATAACTTATGGTTAGCCAGTGTTTCTGCATCCTCTAGGGTAAGAGGTATCCACTGAAGGTCTAAGAATACAGTTGCCTCACATCTTTCACATCCTAATTAATTATATGTATTCTTTTCAAATGGGAACTAAAATGTTGCAATAGGTTTTCCTGAGGACCTGGCTTTCCAGGTACTCCATCTCTGGGCTCAATATCCCTGGAAACTATCAATTGCATGCTCCCAGTTATATATTCTAGAGTTGTCCTCCAGGCATATTGTGTTTCCTATAGCTTACGGTTACATAATACCTAATCTTAGGGGCAATATTATGATGGCATGTAGATTATCAAAGAAAATGTCACCATATATTAATAATATGAAGGCAAACGTATATTCATTTATGTTGTACATTTTTATTCATGTTCCAACTAACCTGATTTCACAGTAATTCGCTAAGAAACTACAATACATAGAAACAACTACGGCTATAACTGGTAGAAGTGGCAACTGCTTTTGGTTTGAAGATTTTGGGGTTTTTTGTTCTCTTTAGAATATTTTAGGCCGGGCGCGGTGGCTCACACCTGTAATCCCAGCCTTAGGGAGGCCCAGGCGGGTGGATCACAAGGTACGGAGATCGAGACCACGGTGAAACCTCATCTCTACTAAAAATATAAAAAATTAGCCGGGCATGGTGGTGGGCGCCTGTACTCCCAACTGCTTGGGAGGCTGAGGCAGGAGAATGGCGTGAACCCGGGAGGAGAGGTTGCAGTAACCAGAGATTGCGCCACTGCACTCCAGCCTGGGCGACAGAGAGGACCCCATTTCAAAAAAAAAAACGAATATTTTACTAAATTTTACTTTCAATGTTCATATACATATCAGGGACATTTTCGTATATACTCTATTAAACCTAATAATGCTAATAATGCACATGGTTTCAGATGTTTTACATTTAAAGATATTCTGACAGTTCCTTGATTTACATTTTTTGGAAATGTCATATTTAAAGGCTGCTAACCAAATTTTAAAATATTCCACTACCATTTTAATGGCCAAAAGAGAAGCCAAGAGTCCAATACACAGGAGGTGTTCTCTCGGTAGGCAAATGTTTCTCTAATTGAATCAAAAGTAGACCTACAGTCACAACATACATGGTGATAAATAATGACAATGGCCTATTTGAGCCCCCAAAAATATTCAGCAATGTCAGAAAAATGCCATATAAGTTGATGGGCAATGGAACTGTGGTAGAGTTAGAGGTTATTCCCCTTGCAAGTCTCGTTATCCTGTGGCAGCTGGACCACACAGTTAGAGATAATCTGGAGGGTAGAAGAGGTCACAAATGGGTTGTTTTTCTCTCCATTCCCAGGAATTTGCAGATTACTAAGAACTGTGGTGTTTGGAGCGGGCAGATTAAGTAAATGGGTTCCAAGTTCATCTGTAGAGCAGTCGCGGGCCTCATCCTGGCCTCTGAAACAAAAGCTCCAGGGGTAGATCCCAGGAGATGCTGGTGATAAGCCAGATTTGGACATCACTGCCCAGGGTGCCCAGTAAAAAGCAAGGACTGGGGGCATCTAGATTAATCCACTAATTCTCCTCAAAAGAGCAGAAAATCAAAATTCCCAGATTCCTTTTTTTTTCCCCCTCAATTCACTGGCAAATCTCATTACTGTTGAAGAGAAAGAGGAACATTATGACATGTAAGTAGGAAAGTAGGGCTAAGGTGCACTGTAACTGTGTTTTATTTCCTTTTAAGTGTGAAGGACTTGGCATAGGCTGAATAGACAATACCCAGGAAAAAAAAATAGTTTCTTGTGTATTAATAAACTTGACGCTTTTTTTTTTTTTTTTTTTTTTTTTTTTTTTACCATATTTAGACTATAAACCACCAAAAGGCAAACGTCATGTTAATTTAACTTGTTCTAACAACTCTGGCTACAGCCCCATAAAATGAGGATGCCTAAAATACAGTGGGTGTGTATATGTCGCATACCCACCTTTGTTTGAAAAGCAGCAGCCTGGCAATCAAGAGATCCCAGATCTTGGATCTGCCCTCTGTTGGATGCAGCTCTGCATCTGTGGATAACCCGCTTACCCTCTCTGGGTCCCTATTTTCTCTTCATAAAATGGGGAGTTAAAAGTTAAAACAAGAAACAAACTACCCTGCCTGACTCACAAGATGGTAATTACAATAAAATAACATGAGATAAAGTGCACTGAAAATTATAAAGTGCTGTATAAACATATGCTGGCATTAATGAATTGTAAGTCAACATAAAAGAGGTAAGCATTACATTTTTTAGGGTGTTTTTAAGGGAATGTTGCCTTTACTTAAAGAAGCAAAAACTTGGATCTTCTAAAATGTCACCTGCTAACACAGCAAGTCATCTGACATGGTCCAAAAGACCCTAGGATAGGAAATTTTTCCTAGCATACTGACTGGGGCAACTTATTCTCTTTGAACCTCCATTTTGCCATCTGTAGGAGTGTCCACGATCAGAGAAGGCATCAGGGACCACTCACCCTCTGTTACAAATGATCCCAGAGAGCCTCTGCACTTAAAAATATTTGGCACCTTTATTCTTCACTAGACTGTAAGTTCCATAGATAACACGGTGCCTGGCAGATGGTAGAGGCTCAGATATAAGGAAAGAAGGAAAGGAGGGAAAGAGGGAATGAAGCTGGAATGGAGAAAGGGTCACTGTGTCGTGGCCCGTGGGCAGTGCCAGCTTTCTTTGCAGGTTGACCTTGTGCTCTCAGACCCTTCCCCAGCATTCTGCCAATCCCCAACATATGGAAAAGTGAGTGCCCATACTCTTCGTACCCTGGGTATCCAGGAAGACTAGCCCAAGAGATGTTCTACACACCCGATAAAGGCACAGAGAAGAGCCTCAACAGCTGAAACTGTCAACCAAATCTTATGGAATCCACTACAGTCCCAGAGACTTACTGATAATCTCCAAGCCCCTTGCAGTTCTGACACTCTAGATCACAATGATGCCCCAAAACTTTGGGGATTAATAATGACAGGTTTGATTACCGTCATTTTAAAAACACTCTAAGCCTTCAAAACTGGAAATAAAGTCAACATTGAACTGGTAGATTAATTTTTCTGCCATTAAAGTTCTACTTTTCTTAAAAAAAAAATGGTAAGCATCCAGCTTTTTGTTTCTCAGGAAGGGCTCATCTTTAAACTTTCAAAGTATAGTAAACAACTTCTAAATTCAGGATAATTGAAGGTCTGCCAGTTGGTGAGCAAAACAACAATGGCTTTCATATCAACTGAAAAAAAAAATATGGCTCAATCAGGTTTTTTTAAACTGAATATCATCCAGCCGACTGCACTTCTTCCCAAAATAACAAAAGCTGCTGCCTACTGACTACTAATGGACTTCTCTACCTAAATAAATATAATTGTATTCATTAGTTCTTTATGTTAAAATTATTAAAGAGTAACTTTCCCCAGGACACTTTTATGTTAATGAAAGACAACAGCACAATCATTAGGACAAGATACTCTCAGATCAATTTTGCATTTGCACAGTACCCAATAGAATAAATTGTTTACATACCTCCACAAATAAGTAATCCCCTCTTCTTAAAGATATATTTGTATATGACCAATGAAGCCCATAGCATAAACCACATAAATAAATAAATTTAATTTGTTCAGGAAGTATAATGCTGAAAATTGGGAGCAAGGTACAAAAATCTCAAAATTATCTGATTATAAATACTAATAAATTCCCTAGGAATCACTGATATATGAAGACCCTCCACATATAGACAAGATTTACTTTTATTCAGAGCTTTAAGATATAAAACCCGGTAAGAAAGATAAGAAGGTGGCAAGAACTGTATGAGAGCTAATACTGTAGATTTCTATTACATTCTATTAGAAAAAAGGCTGTGAGCCAGGCTCTGTGGCTCATGCCTGTAATCCCAGCTTTTTGTAATCCCAAAAACTTTGGGAGGCTGAGGTGGGAGAATTGCTTGAGCCCAGGAGTTGGAAACCAGCCTGGACAACATAAAGAGAAACCCCGTCTCTGCAAAAATAAAAATAAAAAGCCAGGCGTGGCGGCATGTACCTGTAGTCCCAGCTACTCAGAGGGCTGACAGAGTGAGACCCTGCCTCTAAAATCAGTAAATAAATGAATAAATAAATAAAAATAGACAAAAGCCTGCAAAGGGGTCCCAAGAGCTAATGTGTCATGTGGATTTTTTTAAATTCAACCATCCTTAAAATCACTTAAGTGGTGTTTCATTTTGATTCTAATATATCACCATCAACTTCCCACCTCTAAAAGAAAGGAAAATCACAAAACAAAATATATTTAGTCACTCAGGCCACTAACTTAAATGAGAAAAAAAAATGATCCATTTAATCTCATTTCATGTTGTTTTGTTTTGCTTTCGTTATTAACAAACACATTATATAATACATGGGGAGAAAAGCATGAAAATATTCACTACGATAAGACTGATTTCCTTCATGTCTAATTTTTTTTTTCTTTTGAGACGGAGTCTGTCTCTGTCGCCATGTCTAATTTTCTGAATACAGATGAGCCTTTGGATACTGATGACACCTTAGTGGGCCCCAGTTTACCTCTACTCATTTTTAATTGGTTCAATCGTGTTTTATCGTAGGCACCTTATAATAATCCATCAAGAAATTGGGCATTTAAGTTTATCATGGTATTATTATGTTGCTACACTAGAAGAAAGTAGTTAACCAAGTTACCCAATATTACGTTAAAATTAATTTGTACCAGAAATAAAGAGCAAGTCATTAATTTTTAAATTCTGATAACAGTTTCCAGTATGAGTCAAGGTAAGTTAAATTTTTGTTAAGTTAAAATGCCCATGAACATCTCTTTATCAGGTTGTGGTTCTTGTACACTTGGACACTTCTCAAAACTGGTCATAATCAACCAGAAACCACCTCATTCATCTAAGCTAGCCTGGTGTCTGACACTTAGTAGACACTCAAAAAAATGCTTGTATAATAATATTGAAACATGATGTTCTAAGAACTGTAAGAGTCCAAAAATGATTATAAATTTCTTCCCCAATCACATCTGTGTGATAGATAATTTTAGCTTTAATTAATTTGTACTTTGCCAAATAAAATTAAGAAATAGGAAACAAAAGCTTTGCAATTCTTGCCCTTGCTATCAAATTACTTGAAGACACAAAATACTAGGTTGGGGTAGTATATTCAATAATGCTTATAATAAATCAGAATAAGGCCTTTAAAAATAAATATTTTATTCATTCATAAACCACTTAATGTGAAGCAAACCCACGTAAAAGACTTTCATATGTATTTTGGGTGTAGCTGCTTCTCTCTCTGGTCTGTCCATGATGATGCAAAACGTCAACTGTTAAATGTGTTTCTTACTCCTCCATGGGCAAGAAATAATTTGGGTTACAAAATGACTTCACATGAAACACTGCTCATGCTAAAGCTCCAGTAATTTTCAATATGGGCTAAATTAGGCAACTGACAAAGCTGACCTTACTTTGTATAAGTCTTTATGCACCCAAATCTGCAGATAGGGCCCAATTTGTCTTTTTGAACTTCCAGTTGCTACTTAGTTCATACAAACCTCTAATTCTTTTCCCACAAAATACAATCATTGGTATCAAAATATTTACTTAAAAATGTGTTCTAATAGAGTCATAAGAGATGCTTGATAGTTCCATATTTATTGTCTCCATTATCTTTTTGGAAGATAATTAATGCTTCACCCAGGGGCACTCAAAATGGCTATTGGAATTATCCAAAAATTCAATTGCCCAGAGTGGATATCCTTATATAAACATTCATTCTGGATAATTTAAGATACTTGTTATTACAAGTGTAAGGCCTACAGATGTGTTTACAAAAACGAGAATAACATTTTGCATTTGGAATGTAGAAGAAAATGACCTCTCAAAGCAGCTTCAGTATAAAAGGAGGTCATGGTCCCGCCAGTCTCTAAAAACCACAATGTCCTCAGAGAGGAGCCAAGTGAGGATGGAGGAAATCATAAATGCTGAGGGTAGCCTGCCTCAGGTACACACTGAGAAACTGCTCTAATGTAACCTGACCCATGGTTATTAGTGAAAATATCACTTTTGTTGTTACCTTATTCCCAACAAATTCATTTCTGCTTTAATGGAAAAGATCCGGGTTCACACTAATCAGGCCCAACGGAAGGCCATATTAGCAATTTGGCAGGTGCCTGAGGGCCATACCTAATCTGCATAAAATGAAGCAGATTGCAACCGCCCTCATCTTTTTTATTTTTAAACTGGTTTTTGAAGCAGAGCATACATAAAATCTCAGAGGGAGAGACAGGAGATGCTAGTGCATACATTTTCCTTCATGCCTTTATTTTCATTCTTTTTGCACAAACCATCTTCCTGAATGGCTGTTTACCCAAAGAAGAATAATAAAATAAAAGGTGCTAGGAAATGGAGTAGGCAGTGATCACAAATGTTTAATAAAAAAGAAGTCATGTATTTTCATAGATCTTCACAATCCTCTATAGTATACTTTCAAATCAGTTTTAATTTCAGTTTAGTGTTTTTATGTTTTGTGAAGATATGCTACACAGAAATATACCTTGAATTTGGGAAAAGGCTGCAGCTAGCAGAGACTCCAAATATAGTAATTATTGTTAAATCTATGATATGCCTAATAGAGAAAAATAGTATATTAAATATCCCCATTATCATCTCAACACTGGCTTCTGCTATTCACAGAATAATTTAAAGTGACAGTGCTCTTTATATCCAAAGAATTTATAATTAAAGTCATTCAGTTCAAGTATGGGTGAATCTGAAAAATAACTCAACAATAATGAATAGTAACTAATATAAGCCACATAAAATTTGGGAAAAAAGAATAAACACACAAAGCTAAGTGTATCACATAATTTTTTTAAATAGACTTAATGTAGGTCTAGAAGTCCCAGCTTTTTCTGCTTCAGAAAGATATATGAAAGATGGCCGGGTGCGGTGGCTCACACCTGTAATCCCAGTACTTTGGGAGGCCGAGGTGGGCAGATCACTAGAGGTCAGGAGTTCCAGACCAGCCTGACCAACATAGTGAAAGCCTATTACTACTAAAAATACAGAAATAAGCCAGGCATGGTGGCATGCTGCTGGATTTCCAGCTGCTCCGGAGGCTGAGGTGGGAGGATCACTTGAACCCAGGAGGCAGGGTTTGCTGCTCTCCAGCCTGGGCGACGAAGAGAGACTGTCTCAAAAACAAACAAACAAAACAGAAAGATATAGGAAAGACAGTAGTTTAGCAGAGTGCTATGGGACAAAAGAATGTTACAAGTGAAATGATTCCACCTTACAGAAGTTATATTTTAAGTACATTTCATTCACCTTGTCAGGATGTTAGAATTAACAACAAGAAATAAAAAGTGACTAGTGGTTTGTGGGAAGAAGGTAAGAGGATCCTGAAGTCGCTCCTCAGGGCAATGAGAAGCCAATGTAGACTATTAACACATGATTAAGAAATACTAATCTATCAATAAAAAACAGACACATGTTTTCTAGACTAGAGAATCTGGGTCATAGGGAACTGCTGAATAACCTGGGCCACACACAAGACTACTGCAGTAGAAAGAAAAAAAGAGGATGAGCACTGGTAACCTTGGAGAAAACAATAGAATCTGCAGATGGGCAAAACAGAAAAGCAGGTAGCAGAATACATCCCCCCAAAATATGCTATTTCTCATACTGATTATTTTGAGTTGAAGACAATTGAAAAGCAGATACAGATGCACAAGTTAATAAACTTCTATTTGTTTTCCTCTTGTTAATCTGTCTTTTGTCATTCAATTTATAGGGTCCTGGGTGGAGAATAGCTCTAGGGGGTAGAAGAAAACATTAAGTTTTTCCTCCCCTACAGTATAAAGTTTTGAATTAGAATCACAGGACCAAGTCACCCACACTCAGTGCCTCTTGATCTCCTTGTCTGTAAACAAGATGATGATGGCCTCCACCTCAAAGGGTTTTTGAGGACATTAAATTAGGTAATATGAATTTGGGTTCTCTATAAGTTTTAAACATTTAACCAAATGTAAACTACTATTATTGTTGATGTTATAAAGAGTAAACACAATAATAAAGAGCTAAAATGACTGATTTCTTGTTTAGAATCTTAGAAGATTCACCAGGTTTGACAAGTGTAGAAATAAAAAAATAAAATAGACTCACAGAATGAAGACTACTGTTTTTTCTAACAGTGGGTAAGAGAGTAACTCCTACAAGCTAAGTAAATCTTCTAATAAACTGAATTTGAAGTGGTGCTGAACAGCCAATCTTTGAACTTCTAAAGATAAAGATACAGGTAAGATTTAGGCTGGGCACAGTAGCTCATGCCTGTAATCCCAGCACTTTGGGAGGCCAAGGTGGGCAGGTCGCTTAAGCTCACAAGGTCAAGACCAGCCTGAGCAACATGACAAAATCCCATCTCTACAAAAAAATATAAACACTAGCCAGGAATGGTGGTGTGTACCTATAGTCCCATCTACTCGGGAGGCTGAGGTGGGAGGGTGGCCTGAGCCCGGGACGCAGAGGTTGCAGTGGGCCAAGATCCTGCCACTGCATTCCAGCCTGGGTGACAGAGCCAGACTTTGTCTCAGAAAAATAAATAAAATAAAATTTAATTTAATTTAAAAGATTTTACAAAGTAGAAGAAATTCATGTTTGATCAGCTAAAGACAGAACTATGAATTCTTGGGAGTGAAAGCCATTTTGTAATTTCCTAGTGTGGAGAGAAGTGTTTTCCAAGTGACTGCAAAGACCCTGCATTTGTAGCTTCTTGCTGCATGCCAGACCCTTTATCACTGTATTAATTTTCACAAAAATCCTACGATATATGTATTAGTCTGTTCTCACATTGCTACAAAGAAATACCTGAGACTGGGTAATTTATAAAGAAAAAAGTTTAATTGGCTCACAGTTCCACAGACTGTACAGGAGGAAGCATGATGCTGGCATCTGCTCAGCTTCTGGGAAAGCCTCAGGAAACTTACATTCATGGTGGACGGCAGAGGAGGAGCGAGGCAGCTCACAGGATGGGAGCAGGCGCAAGAGAAGCGGGGAGGTGCCACACACTTTCAAGCAACCAGATCTCGTGGTAACTCACTCACTCACTCACTATTGAGAGAACAGAAGTCGGAAATCCACCCCATGATCCAATCACCCCCTACCAGGCCCCACCTCCAACATTGGGGATTATATCTCCATGTGAGATTTGCACAGGGACAACACTGAAACTACATCAATATAGATATTAACGTCTCCATTTGAGGTTAGAATACATGACTTGCCTAAGGTTACAAGGATGTTAAATGGCAGACACTGGGATCCAAGTCTGCCTGACTCCAAAACTCATATTATCTTCCTCAGAACAAGGTACTTCTTATCCTCTGGAGAATGCTGCTTAGCCTTTGAGACCCAACTCAAACAGTACTTCCAGAGGGAATAGCACTTTTCCTATTCCCTCCAAGAGAATTAATCTCACCACACTTTGTATTTACTCATGAGGTGAAAAACTATACAATTCACGTGAAATCTCCTTTCCTCATTAAAATGCAGGCTACTCAATAGAGCTCCATCTTAGACCTCCTTGTTGCTCTAGCACTGAACTGAGCACCTGGCATAAAACAGACATCCAATAAATATTTGGCAAATGAATACCTAGAATTTAAAGACTCAAAATTGCCACCAAGTAATATGATACCAATTCTTTTATGCTGTTATTTTTATTAGCCATGTGTATTTATTGAGGGTCAACTACGAGCCAGGTAGAGTTGCACTAGGTGTTGTGCCATCAACACATTTATACATTATGCCATTTAATCTTCACATTATTCCTTTAAAGTAAGATCCCCATTTTAGAGATGAAGCAAAAACCAGAAGCAAAAAAATGATGAAACTATTTGCTATTTGCACTTACATAATAATGGTAAGACAATGATAATAATATCATGAATGAAGGGTCTATTTGTGGCAAATACAGAGCTAGGATTTAACATCCTTTAATTTTCACAACAAACCAACGAGGTAGGTGTTATCATCACATTTTGCAGATGAGAACACCAGGGGACAGTTTTTCGAGATTACACAGCTAACAGCCACCGTAACTATTTAAATTCATATTTTTGACTCCAAAGCCCACATTCTTTCCACTATACCAAGATCTCTTCTATATTATGCTGCTTAAGTGTCTTAAATACCTGAGAAATCTCCAATTGATTATTTAACCTACATTGGTTATATTTAACAAATGAGTCAGTAAGAATTAAAAATTAAAGGTGTGGTAGGCAAAAGGAGGTCCAGGGATGTAGGCCTGATTCAACTAATTCAATCAGGTGTATTTTGTTGGACCCAAAATACCATATATATCTTTTGAACATAAAAAGCTGTGCCATGCTAATATTCTCTATCACTAAACTTTCTCATTCATTCATTCAATATTTCTGGAGTGTTTACCCAGGTTAGACATACAGGATGGTGAACAAGATCGCCATGGTAACTACACTCGTGAAACTTAGGTCTACTTAGTCTCACCAATAAGAAAAGATATAATTAAAAATTTAACAAGTGCTAGGAATGAAAATAATAGGATGAGGCTGGGCACAGTGGCTCACACCTGTAATCCCAGCACTTTGGGAGGCCAAGGCAGGCGGACTACGAGGTCAGGAGTTCAAGACCAGCCTGGCCAACGTGGTGAAACCCAGTGCCTACTAAAGTACAAAAAAATAAAAAGAAAAAAAAGATTAGCCAGACGTGGTGGTGGGCACCTGTAATCCCAGCTACTAGGGAGCCTGAGGCAGAAGAATTGCTTGAACCCGGGAGGCGGAGTTTGCAGTGAGCTGAGACAGCGCCACTGTATTCCAGCCTGGGGGACACAGCAAGACTCTGTCTCAAAAAAAAAACAAAAAGAAAGAGAAAATAATAGGATGTTATGAGAAAGAATAATCAGGTAGTCAGGGAAAATGGCCCAAGGGATTAAAAAATAATAATAATAAAATAACCTGCCTTGCAAAGAGTGGTAAAAAGAGGGTGCTAGGCAGAAATATGGGGAAAAAAAAAGTATGATGGTCATAAAACAAGAAAGTCTGGGCTGGGCTGAGAAATTCAAAGAGGCTGGCAGTAAGCTTGGAGAGTAAGTGTTGCAGATGCAGATCAAAAGAGATTAGAAAGAGCTTTGCAAATCACGGCAAGTATTTGTATTTCACTCTAAATTAAACAGAAAACCCAGGAAGGGTTTTAGGCAGATAAATGGCATTATTTAGTTTCTGTATTTAAGTCATCATTCAGGTTACTGGGGGAGGCTGCCCTGAAGTGGATCAGAAGTGAAGGGCAGAGATACCAGTTAAGAGGCTGTTGCAGTGAGCCAGTTGAGAAGGGAGGGCCACCTGGACCAGGTAGAAGCAGTACAGGTGAAAAAAAATCAGACACTTCCAAATCTTCCTCAAGATTTGATACATTATTGGCTGGGCATGGTGGCTCAAGCCCGTAATCCCAGCACTTTGGGAGGCCGAGGTGGGTGGATCATGAGGTCAAGAGATCGAGACCATCCTGGCCAACATGGTGAAACCCCGTCTCTACTAAAACTACAAAAATTAGCCAGGCGTAGTGTTGCGCACCTGTAGTCCCAGCTACTCAGGACACTGAGGCAGGAGAATCACTTGAAACCGGGAGGCAGAGGTTGCAGTGAGCTGAGATTGCGCCACTGCACTCCAGCCTGGGTGACAGAGCGAGACTCCATCTCAAAAAAAAAAAAAAAAAAAAAAAAGATTTGATACATTATCTAGCCAGGCATGGTGGCGGGTACCTGTAATCTCAGCTACCTGAAAGGCTGAGGCAGGAGAATCGCTGAACCCAGGAGGTGGAGGTTGCAGTGAGCTGAGATCGAGATCACACCACTGCACTCCAGCCTAGGCGAGAGAGTAAGATTCCGTCTCAAAATAAAATAAAATAAAATAAAATATTTGATCCATTATCACTGAGCTCCTTGGCATTAAAAAATCAATTGCATTGAAGGGAACACGAAAGTTTCAAAGGTACTAACAATGTTCTCTTTCCTAAGCAGAGTGGTAGGTACAAAGGTTTTTGTTTTATTATTCTTTAATACTAAACATACACATTATACATTACTTATATTCTTTTGTAAGCAGAACATATTTCATAATAAGACATTTAAAAATATCAATGCTATGAGTTTTAAATGACGAATATCTTAGAACACTCAGATCTAAGAGTCTTGTCATTTCAGACAGGCTTTATAAATCCCTCAGTTTGACCTTTCAATCAGGACAATGAAGCTCTTCAACAGCTCAAATTCTAATGAAACAGGTATATTCTAAGTCCAGGTTAACTGTAATAACAAGAAAACTAAGTTAAATTTAAAATCTGAAATTTGACAGTGTTAATACCTTAAATGTCAGTGAAGATCAATCATGAATTTGTCAACCGGGCATAGAATGCAGACTTTTAAAATTATTGTCTATTATCCTAGTTAATGAATCAAAAACATAGAATGATACCCACAAATGTTTATTAAAGAGTTATTGATAATATTTTTAAAATTCTAAACAACCTGTGTAAAATCAACAGAATGGTCCTGTAAATTATGTTATACTCACGCAATCAGCCATTACAAAAGGATTAAAAATTAATGCCATGACAAAATGTTTGTAATATTAAGTGAAAAACTAAGATATATAGATAGCCAATTGCCTATAAGGAAAGAAAGAAAAGAGACTATGAGGGGCATAAAGCAGATTTTAACTTTATCAGCAAAATGTTCAAGGTAAGAAATATCTTGGGTCACAGGTAACACCAAGGGGGAATTTTATTTTATCCTTCATATCATTTTGTATTTTTTATATTTCCTACAATGGGTGTGTTTATTACTTTTAAATCGCTGTGCTTTCCTTGCAAATAAAGCAAAGCAACCTACATGCAAAAAGGAATCTATTTGCATTCAGAAATCTCAGTTTTTTAAATAAATTCTTGACTATTTTCGGATGAGAAACCCTCCAATTTAGAAATCTTTATATAGAAACATGAACAGTTACAATGTTGCCTAAAAGGATATTAAGCAAGAAAGCCTTGATATTCAAAGTGGCTGGATTGGAACACCAACAAATTAAATCAATCTGGTCGGTTAGCAAAAATTAAGTCCTCCTCTATTCAACTATCTATTTAGCAAACATCTACACAGTGCCTTCTGGGATGGCAGGATACCAACCTGACAAGGAGGACACAGAGTATCAGAAGTCAATCTGTCAGTAAGGTGTTTATTATTCCTGGCTGGAGAAAGAGTAGGTAATGCAAAGACACCAGGAACAAATGAGCAAGTAAATAATCCACATGCAGATGCCGAAGAAAGGCAAAGCAAGAGGAAAGGCCTCTAAACGCTGTACGGAGGAACTTCACTGGATGAGGAAGACTCTCAGATACCCAAGATGACTGCCAAAGGGAACATGTAGCCAATGCCTCCTCAGTGAAAGCAGTGGTAACATCATGTCAAGAAAAGAGGCAAGGCCTTTCACAGGAAAGCAGCCATCATGGGGCCAGCACTCCTGACTCCCGATGTGGACCTACTTGCTCTCATTTAGCTTAAGTTCTCTCTATAGAGTGCCTAATGAATGATTATTATGTTAACAGATAGAAGACAAAACATAAGTGGCACCTCTAATTGATATAACCAATAACTCAGTTAATGATTACTTACTGTAATTAAAATAGTGCACATTATTTAAAAGTTTTAACATACCATGGGGAAAAACAATAAAAGATATAAAATGGCACAGTATAATTCTGAGTGCAACCATGCAAAAAAAAAGTATCATTTAAATCAGAGATTATTCATTTACCATATATTCTTAGCATAAGGAAAGTATATTCATTTAAAAAGTATGAACCCTATGAATATTGCTTTAATGCTATGTGTCTTTTTAGATGCCAAAAATAAACAACGTTTATAAAAACATTGTTTTAAACCAAAGGCTGTTTAAAAAAAAAAATCACACAGATCACAAATAAGTAACAATTTTTTAAAAGCAATTCGACATTTTAAATTTTTGCCTCCAAAGTATTATATCACATCGATCAGAATACCAGACTACCCTTTTTATTTTCCTTTCTGGTTATGCCCTTAAAAACACTGTGATGCTCCTAAGAGCTTTAAACTTGTAAATAACCCCTCCCAGAAGCCCAAATCTCCATATCTTAATATCATGAAAGCTGGAACTGTAAAATAAAATCTGTTAGCAGCTGAAATCTTAATGAGGTTCTACAAAGAAGAGGCTTTTCTGCAATGACTCAATGCATGGAAACAGTTGAGTAATTATAAATGCATGGGCTGAATGTGAGTTGGCAAATATAATACCACAGAATGTACCCAGAACTAGGGTTGTCCCAGTTCAAATGAGACTATATTCCTTTACCAGTACAGGCAAACAACTAACCTGAAATGTCTTTGGCTAAGAGATAGGTGTGAGCCCATAAAATTATGTCCCTTGACTCCTCATTTACATGGTGACAATCTGTTCTGGCCCACCAGCAGCCTGTTCAACAACAAAGCACTTCTGAAAGAGCTCTGCATAATATTGGTTTCATCAGACATAATAGAAGCCAATGACAAATGGACTTAAGTGGTGACTCTCAAAACTTGGAGACATGAGACTCCCCCATAAAGAACTTGAGAAAAATGAAGATTCTGGATCTACCACCAGGGGACCCAATTCACTAGGTTTATATGAGCCCAGGAATCTGCACTTAAAAGAAGCACCCTCCAGCCAAGCAGGCTGACCCAGGGAAATAGAAGAATAGGCTGTGTACCCTGGAGGGAAACAGAGAAAGGCTGGAGGGCAAATGCAAATGATGGGTGGAGAAAAGGAACTGCATTTTTTGGGAGGGTGTATGGGGAGTGCTCCACCACTATCACTTTTTCAGGAAAAAGGAAAGCAGTTTCCTCAAAAGTGTTCTCTGAACCTTCACACATATAAAACTGTAAACTTAGAACATGTCCTAGAAATATTTTAGTACAATTATTCATGGTAAAGAAATCAAACTCCACATGCTTATTTCTGGTTATACATAGTTTTTTAAAAGAAAAAAAAAAGAAATAAAAAAGCTTCAGGGCCAAACTCTCTCAAATCCATTCTTATTTAGAAATTCCAAAAATTTAGGAATGCTTGATTATATGAATATTGCATGGGTCAAGGTAAGTGGAGTGGGTCTTCATTCAGTCCATGGGTTCTAGACTCGCAGATTCAACAACCCTGGATTAAAAATTTTAAGTAAATAATAATAATGCAACAATAGAAAATACAAATAAAAATACAGTATAACACTTACATAGCATTTACATTGTATTAGGTATTATAAGCAATCTAGAGATGATTATTTAAAGTATACAGGAGGAGGTGAGGAGGTTAATAGGCAACCACTATGCCCTTTTATGTAAGATGGACTTGAGCATCCTTGATACGTTGGTATTCAAATGAGTCCTGGAACCAATCCCCCTGGATACCAAAGGATGATTCTATTATTATTATTATCTGCTTACCATAGATAAAAGCCAGGCAGAATCTTTATAATTAACACACCTAAACATGGTAGAAAGTTAAAATGGAAACACTGTGAAACCTTATAGTTTTATAATTTTGTTTCCACAATTTTTATTTATTTTTCCCTAAATCTATTAAATTCCAAGCCCTATATGTTAATATGTTTCATTTTTACAATGTGCAGTCCTTTGTGAGAAAGCCCAATGAAATACCAGCATTTTCCACAGATAATCTATCCCACTGGAAAAACAGAGGTTTCAACAGAGCCTTCTAAGAGCTGCAGGCTGCCCCCATGGTCATCTGGCTTATAGTACTCATCATGGAAGGCATAATATAATAAATACGTTTATGAAGGTGAACTGTGCTGGGCTTAAATCAGAAGAACAGACTTTTGAGAGACATGAAGCCACAGGATTCTCTGAGGTACCAAAGATCACTTCTTCTGAAGGGTACAATAAGGGCATTCTGAGAGGACGTGTGTATTTTATAGTTTAGGAAATGACATTGAAAAGCTGGAAAAAAAAAAAATGGGTGTGATTCCATGGATGAAATCATGTTAGGGGAGATGGTTTAAAAGAGTTGTGAAGCTGTGGAAATATTTGTATGATCACAATTACGAAAAAGAAGATAGGTGGGCATCGTCATGAGAAATAATAGTAATAAGAGTAACATTCATTGTGTACAATGTCACTTATCATTAAAATAATATCTCAATTAATCCTTAAAACAGCCTTAAAGTAAGGAGGGTTCTTATCTTATTTTACACATGAAGTATAGAAAAGTTGGCTGGGTGCGGCGGCTCACACCTGTAATCCCAGCATTTTGGGAGGATGAAGTGGGCTGATCACTTGAGGTCAGGAGTTCAGGACCAACCTGGCCAACATGGTGAAACCTCATCTCTACCAAAATACAAAAAAATTATCAGGAGGCTGAGGCAGGAGAATCGCTTGAACCCGGGAGGCAGAGGTTGCAGTGAACTGAAATGGCACCACTGTGCTCCAGCCTGGGTGACAGAGCAAGACTCTTGTCTCCAAAAAAAAAAAAAAAAAAACAAAGAGAGAAGAAAAGAAAGAAACATAGAAATTTAAGTAACTCCCTGAGGTCAGATGCCCTAATAAGAGGCGAGGCCAGGATCTGAACGTTATCTCATAATCTTAAATTATTAAGACTAGGTAACTATTGTTGAAAATGAAACAGAGAAATAAGCAGGAATCTCTAAGAATCTTATCAAAGAGGTTACAGCCCAGGAGATCTAAGATAAGTGAAACCTGCTAACTTTGACAAAGTTATTAAGTGAAGTCAGGAACTTGAAGATCTAGAAAAACATAGGACAACTGCTTGTGGGAGATGATGTCATGTAAAAATATAAAGAAAGTCGAGGCAAAACTACCCAATTACCCACCTATTTCCATTTTATGTGCTAGACCAAAAGAAGTTTCAAACTGGAAATGCTAGAACAATGGCTAAGAAAGCCCTGGGAGCTAATATAGGAAATAAAATCATAAAAGAACATCTGGATGCAGTAAATGAGTGTAAACCTCCAGGCCTAGAGATTCACATCCCAGGGTATGGAAGGAATGCATAGAAGCGACACCTGATGGTAAAAATAAATAAATAAATAAAATCATGAACAAACAGAAATTCCAGAACAAGTAATATTTTCATTCAAAGTTCAAAAATTAAAAAGTAAAAAAGATGTAATACCAAACCACGATCCTGTCCTTTTATCAGACTTACAGGAACAGCAAAAATATGTGAGAAAGCCTTTCATGATAACTTCGTGGACCTGACAGGGTAGTTCCATAGTTCGTGCCTTGTTGAATAACTAGTCTTAAAATTAAAAGCCTGAAAGGTGGTCTTCAGGTTTACACACTGAGTACTATCTTGGGCCCTGCCTATTCAACATTTTACCAATGATGTGGATGAAGACGCTTATAAAATCTGTAGATTTTGCAAGGTTAATATAGTTGATAATATGATTTAGATTCAAAATGATGGGCTGTAACACTTGACTATATAAAACAGAATAAGAATGTATTAAATTACTTTTAAATTATATATGTATACACATAATTTTTGACCTTGCATAAATTTATGTGAAATAGGAAACAAACAAAAACAAGACAAACTATTACATTGAGGTGACTTAATATAAGCCACTATTGTGAACACCTGCTAAAACAAATTAATGCATTTATACAAAGTTAAGACCACAATGAGGTAATGAGATAAGTTCGTTTCAGAGGGACCATGGGCAACCAGATACAAGGGGGATGTATTAGCTTGGTGCAAAAGTAATTGCAGTTTTTGCCATTGAAAGGGTAAAAACCGCAATTACTTTTGCACCAACTTAATACAACATGAAAGGAAAGAGAACAAATGTATACAAAGACTCCTGCGGTTGTTTAGTCTACAAAAAAAAAAAAAAAAAAAAAAAAAAACAGTCTTAGGGAGGGCATGATCTTAGTTTCCAAATATCTGAGTTGTAGAAAAAGAACTGTATCAGTATACTTTCAAGATGATTTCCTTTACAATCCCTAGAAATAGTAAAACAAGAGCAAATGGCAATGTCTACAGCCTCACCAAAAAGTGAGCTCCTCATCTCTGGAAGTAGCCAAGCAAAGGCTGGATCAAGCTCTACCAGGGAAGTCATGGAGGAGGCACTGAACATAATGAGGTAGTGGGAAAAGATATATTTAATTATGTTTTATGGCTCTATGATAATCCCAACAGCCATCTAGTTTTTCTCTTTTTCACAGACACTGCTATACACTACTCAGCTATGTTATTTTAATGGTGATCTATACTTCAGTAGAGGGGAGGGTATGATGATGTAAAACGAAATTAAATAATAATTAGAAAGCTGAATTTAGATCACGTGCAAACCTCCAACATTTTCTTTTTTCTTTTTTTTTGAGACGGAGTTTCACTCTTGTTGCGCAGGCTAGAGTACAATGGCGCCATCTCAGCTCACCACAACCTCTGCCTCCCGGGTTCAAGCAATCCTGCCTCAGCCTTCCTGAATAGCTGGAATTACAGGCATGCGCCACCACGCCCAGCTAATTTTGTATTTTTAGTAGAGACAGGGTTTCTCCATGTTGGTCAGGCTGGTCTCGAACTCCGGACCTCAGGTGATCCGCCCGCCTCGGCCTCCCAAAGTCCTGGGATTACAGGCGTAAGCCACCGCACCCGGCCACAAACTTCCAACATTTTCTAGAGCAATACTTGGCTGTAAGATATTGCATAGTTAATATGACTTCACTGAAGGAACAGCTTTTTCCATGGACAAGATGGTGAATTAAGATTTTTATCATGGCTAAAGTATACTGCCTACTTTATATTTTCAATGCCTTACTTTTAAAAAAACCAAGACAAGTTTTTTTGTGTGTGTGTGTGTGTTTTTTTTTTCTATACCATGGTGTCATAACACCACTTACAACAAATGCCGAGTCTTTCTGAAGGAGTAATCTTTACTTGGAATATGCAAGCACTATTTAGCATTGTTTTGTTTTTAAAGATTGGTCACAGTGTGAATGCCCTTCCTACCGCAGGGGATAATGTTAAGAAATTTAACTTGAAAAGAGTTTCTAGCTCATCTTCACAATGTAATGATACTCCTGCTAAGTCTGGATTTAATTACAAATCAACAAAGAATGAGGAAGGGAGGAAGTTCAACATGGCTACCCATCACTCCATCACTGCCCCCCACCATCACTGACTTTTTTTCTTTCTTTTGGTCTGTGTACATCACAGCCCAGAGTGATTAATAACCTGTGCAAACAGACTATTCTAGAGATCACAAACTGCCTTTTTCTGTGTGTGTTAGTTTAGTAGTTCAGGCTATTTGAGGGATCTTAAAAGCACTACAGAATAAAACCTTTGTTTAAAGGAATATCGGGCACAGATTCTTCTCCCTGCTCCTCCTCCCAGAAAGTTAAGCAGAACTCCTTAAACTCTGACCTGAAAGGACACTTCAGTCAGCCACATCTAATCCTAGACTCTGAGATTAGTTTAATGATATTTGAGGCAGCTGGGATGAACCCTGCTAAATTCTGTGGCCACATTGTAAAATGAGTCATTGTTCCTCGGGGATAATCTTCTTGTCTCAACTGGTATTTGAATTAAACTGATACTACTAGTCACCTATTCCTCAGTACAGATAACTTCACAATTAGAACAGGAGTATATTTGTGCCTCGTTTACCAGAACTCCATATTTTCCAGTATCATCTGCAAACCTTGCTTCTTCCCAAAAAATCAAAGAATGCTGGCAATTAATGTCTTTACCAATCTCCAATCTTGAGACCACAACTCTGAAACGTGGCCCTCCCAGCACATGCTACTGTAACTTTATGGAATATTTAGACTGCAGTTCAAGAAGAATGAATGCTCCATTATTTTAACAGTCTGCTCAGGGTGGTCACTCTATTTTTTAATGCAATGTACTACACAGGAATGACATCATAAGGGTATCATAAAAGCAAGTGTTAAAACCTATGATGAATTTTCCTACTATAACTAAGCAGCTAATAGTGTAAAAGTAGATCAAAACATACACTTATGGTCTGGTAAAACATTTACATTCACCTTTGTAAATATAAAAATAAAGTTTTTTTTAAAACCATAAAATTCCCTTTTGCCTCTTACTTCTAAAGCTCCATTAGTGATCACAGACACCTGGAATTTTTTTTCCTAATTAAAGAAGCCCAAGTAGTAATTGCTAATACATGGCATTTATTAATCTTGGGTAGTTTCTTTCTTATGATAAGGATATCATTTGGACAATACTACTATGTATCAAATACAAATCACACTGAATCATTTACTCTCCTCTGCCACATACATTCCTTTTTCATTCTCTAACAAAGCTTCCTTCGCCACCTGTGATGGGTTCTTTCCAAGTCACTATGTCCAGAAAAAAAAAAAAAATCACCTCTTTGTCCTTCCACTCTCACTTAAAACTTAACTCCATCCTTACAAGTAGAATGTACCATCCAGAAACTCACCAAGTACATCTATGCATGACGATCCCCCTTAACTTTCCTTGCTTA
Source organism: Nomascus leucogenys (assembly GCF_006542625.1). Taxonomy (NCBI): domain Eukaryota; kingdom Metazoa; phylum Chordata; class Mammalia; order Primates; family Hylobatidae; genus Nomascus; species Nomascus leucogenys. Next base: position 99,730,626 of record NC_044402.1, read on the forward strand.
TATCTACCTTCAAACAAGAAGTGAAAAAGAGGGAGAGAGTATTACCACCAAATGAATATTGCTCTATTTATTAACATTTTTTCAACAAACACTATTTTAATATGAATACCTACCATGTTCTAGGAGCTATGCTATGAACATTGTTTGGATGTCATTTTCTCCTCACAACATTATGAGGGTAGTTGTTATTTTTATTTAGAGATAAACTGAAGTTCATGGAGGTCAACATACACACCCAATGTCACAAAACAAGCAAGTGACAGAGTCAAGGTATGAATCCCTACCGTGTGACTACAAAGCTAGTGCTTTCACCACTATAATGGTTATAGTGCAGTCTGGACTGCATGGCAAGTCGTAGGTGTGGACAGGACTAGTTCCTAGACTAGAATAACTCGCAGAACAGGGAGAAAAGAGATAAGTAAACAGACAAATGATAACCCACTGTGTTAACTACTGTTACAAAGATAAGTGTTACAGGGGCAGAAAGAAGAAAGTAACTAATGCTATTTGGTGAACAGTGGGATAGAGGAATGACTCTCCCAGGCTGATAACCTCAATTGTAATTGAATCTTAAATTTCTCAGGTGAATTGTGAAGAGGGGGAAGCATTTCAGAAAATGCATAAGGACAGAGATTCAAGAAAAAATATGGGGCATCTGACAAACTATGGCAAATTCAGCTCTGAAGGAGGGTGGGGAATGCGAGGAGTCACATGGTTGAAGGGAACGAAAAGGAAGATCAGAGCCTGACTGCCAGGCCCAAAATCTGATGAATAGAAAAGCACTGTTGACTGGGGAGTGTGAAGCTATTTGAAGCAAATGAGAGCTAGATTATAAGGACAGAGTGATGCATACTTGGAAAATATTTAACAAGGAGGATATAAAATATGGTGGTAGCCTCAGTCAGGAAGCAAATACTAAGAATTCCTGCTTTTGTCTGCAGTAGTCTTGACCGAGCACTTCTGTATTACAAACAGAAGAAGCCAAGGAAGAGTGAGAAATAGAAGATACAAGAATTCTGGGGACAAATGATAAGCATAATCCCAAATAAAGGTGAGAGAGTCCGCAATGGAAGGAGCAAGGAGAGAGGCTGCCCTTAGGCAGGGGAAGGAACCCCTCATCACACGCCCCTCCTGAATGCACAGCACACAAAGACTAAAGCGTCTGCTTCAGCATGGCATTACTTTCTCTTCTGTGCTGTTCTTTATTTTTTCTATGTGTCTTTGTCTTCTCTCTCCAACTAAGTAATAAGTCCCCCAAAGGTAGTGGTCATATTTTCTATTTCTTTGTATCTCCCTCCATATTAAAACAATGTTGACACATATGAGCCAGTCTTTTATCACAATGATTTGAGAAGGAAATCAGTGTAGAGTTAAAAAAAAAAAAAAAAAAAAAAAACCACCCTAATGGGGACAAGTCACAGATGAGAAATAAAAACTGTATCTTCACTTTGTAGGGGACAAACTGCCCCAGATGAAACTGTAAAATACATGGAGAATGTAGCTAAACTATTTATCAGGAAAGGAGTGTAATAAGTTGTCACATCATAAATAATCCTGTTAAGAGCAGGTGCTTAGGGACAAATCTGTTATCTCTTATTTCTTTTACAGTAAATAAATGCAAGTACTGTTTAGTTGGTAACAGAAAACACCAGTGCCAAAGAATATTACAGAATTTTTTTTAGCTAATATATTTCAAATTAATACATGAAATATGTTTGCTAGTTCTTTGGTTCCTCAAATTAGGAGAAAACATTTTTTAATAAAATGTATATCTTCTCATAATCTATATGTTTATTTTTATAACTTACTCAGTGTTTAATCTGAAAATAGTACTCCGAAGCACATATGTAATCTTTTCTTAGCATCACAGCTTTTGGCCTACAGGCTTTGAAGTCCCCAATTTTATAGATAAGAAAACTGAGGTTCAAAGAAGTAGCTTCTCTCAACACACGCATGTTTAATAATGATACCGGAGCTAAAGCCTGGTTTTCCTAACTCATTGTCCCATATTCTTTCATTAAACAAACCTAAAATGGAAACTGCTCTCTGAGATTATTTTCTCTGAATCTAATCAGGACTCCTTGCTGGCACTGTTAGCTTTCTGCCCCTCTGCTCTCTGCCTTCTCTGATTTCCCACGATAGATTCACAAATAAGCTGTGGCCAACAGTGCTCCTTACCTACCCGATATCCACTTTTCCTACTAGAGAATCCCTTTTTTTTTTTCTGAGCAGCATTGTGTCAAATAAAAAACTTGATTTCCCAGGCTCTCTAGTCCTGAGACTGAGATAAAGAGAAAGTCTTAAGGAAGGCTGTCCATTCCAGAATAATAAAGGCAGAGCTTCACGAGAGGCATTTGGCCTTCTGCTCTTCTTTCTCTACCCTCTTCCTGCCTAGAATCTCAACTGGGTATCTGGAGATCCAGCAGCCATTTTTCAGTCTAAGAGATGCCAGAAGACAGCCAGAGCCCAGGTCCCTGGCGGCATTGTGAAGATGCTGCACTGGTCACCTACATGAGACAAATAAAACCCCTGTTTGGTTAAGCCACTGTTGAAGAGTTTCTGCTACATGTAGTCACTTGCAATCTTAAATGATTAATACCTAAGCTAACATTTTAATAAGGACTGACATATTCCTAACATGTCACTCCACTGACTCAAACCCTTTCAGTGGTGGTCTCAAGCAGGAGACCACTAAATAAAACATTAACTTTTTAGTTTGGCATCCAAGGTACTTCACAATAGATTTGAGTTCTGATACCTCTTAAACATATCCTGCATACCAGCCAAGCAGAACTCACTGCCAACTGTCTGTCTCACCTTCTCTCTGCCCATCAAAATCTTGCAGTCTTGTCAAGGCCCCTCTCACACATCACCTCCCTCATCCATCTAAACTGATCCCTCCAATCTGATGAGATTTCTCCCTCTTTTCAATTTTCAAAGCAATTTTGTCTTCACGATAGCCACTGTACTTGTGTGCTCTCATGGGCAAGGGCACCTTCAGGTCAGGGATCTTGTTGTACTGGTATGGGAACTCTCCTCTTTCCCCATCCACCCCCCGACCAAGGCAATGCCCGATACACAGCAGATGATTAATAGTCACTTATTAAATTGAATTAATAAATACTTCCCCCTCTCCTAATGCATCTCTGACTGATCCGGAAAGAGTCCATGCCAGCACTCTAATGACTTAGGAGGGAGCTTGTGTGACAGCAGGAGTGAGCTGAGCTGCAGTTCAAACTGCTGTATTGTTTTGACACCAGAACAAGTGATAATGGGCTGTGACTCGGTGTGTCAAAGCGCTCACTCAAGACTCCGGTGCCAGCCTCTCCTGCTTGTCACGGGCCCCAGTCTGCAAAAGCCTTTCCTTTCGAAGCACCATGTGGCATCTTCTTCAGAAAAGCCTATAGCCGGTCACTCTTCTCCCCAAGGATCACAAACAAAACAATGACTGGGAGCAAGGTCTCACTGGGATCTGACAGCAACACTTGTCCCTCCAGGAATGATCCCTGGCATGTGTGCAAGAGGGGGTGAATGGCAGCAGGCTGTGACAGAGAGCCAGGACAAGGCAAAACAGTAGTCTTCCCATAAAGCAAAGGCCACCCCACATGCAGCACTGAAGAAGCATGAAGTTCAGGTTGCAAAACATCGGGGAAAATAAAAGAAGGAAAAGTTTATAGAATGAGTGCAACAGAGAATATGTAATTTAAATACAACCTAAAAAACAAAACAACATAAGAATGAGCACCACAATACTGTGCGTATTAAAATATAGGACCTGAAGCAAGAAACACTCTATCCTTCACAGTACAGGCTTATAAAACACACTTCACATATGTGTGACTACAAGCCCCAAAGGAAGAAGTTATCTTCAGGAAGAGAATAGTTGTAAGCTTGTTATCTGTCCAGTGGCCATGGTCTCAAAGAAATAACCACTCAAAATGACTAAAACAAAGTAACTGTTGTACACAATTAATTGAAATGGAGACCAAGTCATAAATTAGTATAAATCTCCAAGAATAAGTTGCTAATCATTAGCCATATAAATCATTTAAAGTGCTATATAGTATTGTTTTAACTTATTAGCTGCTATGTATAATATCATGTTTAAAATTGTATTGCTATAAGAAGAATTTAATACCAATAATGTAAACATAACTGAGTTTACATTAAGATAACATATATGGATATCCAAATTACATTAGAATACTGCAGATGAGCTATTTAGTGAATACTTCATTCATCAGAAGTCTGATTAAATAACTAAATCCCTGATTTATCCAATGAGGTTGTGCCTGGTGAGTGACCCGTGGCCCATCACCTCTCTAATGCCTTCCCACAAGGGTCTACTGTGGCCACACAAAGCTCTACGATTAGAAGCTAGATCTGGGGCACCTGCACTGTGACCCTCCTGCCCCAGCCCTTCTCTTTCCTGGCATGATGCTCCACCCTGCTCTCCAAGACTTCTGCGAGTATCCTCCAGGGCCAGTAACACTCCATGTGAACTGTCCTTCTCTGTAAGGTTGTCCTCAGCTCCACCAAGCCTGTGTGCCAACTTGTAGCATCATCGTTGCCCTCACTGCCACTGCCAAGGGCCACAGGGTAGAGAGGTGGCTGTCAAATGCATAGGCCTCAGCAGGGGTGAGTACAAAGGAAAGCAAAAGTAGAAACACTGGACCCAAGACTCAGCAGAAGTTATATTACATTATTTTGCACAAGGACTATTATATTTCTATTTTAGAGTGTTTCAGTTATTTCCATACAGGTGTGGTTCTATTATACCAAAGGAGGTTATTTTGTTTATGATCTAGTGGATTATACTTTGTGGGAAACTGAATGAATTTTAAAAATATACAATTTTGAAAACATTACTTTATGTACAAATCTATGAATGGGTAATTATCAGACTATCCACTAATAATTATATTTGACCTTGAGGTACACCACACAATTTTTGATACAGATTTACCTTCGTAATTATACTTTTCTTAAGAGTATTATTAGCTTTCAGTTGGTTATTCTAATATTAAAATAAACACACACCAAAAACACAGGGGGACCACACATCTACTAGTTGGCAGGAGAGAGGTCTTCTTCAAATGCTATGTTTTACCACAGGTAATTCATGTTTAATTTTTTTTAAGAATAGAATTTGCTCAAAAATCAGGAAGACAGGAGGGGTTTAAATACTAAGAAAAGGGAGAGAAACAGTAAAGTAGAAGACTGGAGAGGTGAAGAAAAAGTCAATAAATTAGAATAAACTACTACTTTTGAATTCCCCTCCATTTCATTTCTTACTGCCTTGTTTACAGGCTAATTTCATTATGCTGTAACACAACTGACTATAACATAACATGGGCCAGGCGCGGTGACTCACGCCTGTAATCCCAGCACTTTGGGAGGCCCAGGCAGGCGGATCACGAGGTCAGGAGATGGAGACCATCCTGGCTAACATGGTGAAACCCTGTCTCTATTAAAAATACAAAATATTAGCCGGGCGTGGTGGCGGGTGCCTGTAGTCCCAGCTACTCAGGAGGCTGAGGCAGGAGAATGGCGTGAACCCAGGAGGCAGAGCTTGCAGTGAGCGGAGATCATGCCACTGCACTCCAGCCTGGGGGACTGAGCAAGACTCCGTCTCTCTCTCACACACACACACACAAAACACATAACATGACCTGCTGTCTTTAGGTGTGCTGGGTGCTTAAGTCATACAAATATCACCATTTACTTTTTTTTTTTTTAAGCCATGATCATTTAAGCCAGGTAAAAGTGCACCAAAATAATATAATTCAGCATGAAGCTACCTCCTGTGAAATGCTCTAAGAGAGAGGATAAAAAGGAACCGTGATTCAAGGGTGACAAGTTCAGTTCTCATTACATTCAAATTTTCCAGGATACAAATACCTACTGACAACGCATCCCCAGAGGAAATCATTTACATCCCTTCTGCTCCACATAGCCCCAGATTTGCTTTCAGGCAATTCCACAAGTGGAACCACTTGAGAAGAAGAGAAAAGATATGAGTAACTATTTCAGAGGAGGAATGGAAGGGAAAATCACCTGTTTTCTCAACACGACTGTGGGAAGAGTTGGATTAAATAAAATGGCTTCACTGTAGTCAAGCTGCATTTGTACTGAGGTAACTCAATATTTAGAACTTTAAGAAGAAAAACCAAGGAACAGAAAAAAACATTTGTCCGAGACTATAACTCACTAATTACAAAGCTATGAGTGAATATTTAAAGTTTCATTTGTCATTAGTTAAGGATATTTCATTTTTTAAAATACACAGTTTTAACCAGATGATGGGGGTGGAAGTTTTATTATATTGTCAGCCTGTGTAAATATTTAAGTACTCTGAAGAAAAGGGGAAAGAAGCAATGTAGTGCAGAACAACTTATCCACAAAAAAGAAAATAACATTCTTCTAAGTTGATGCAGTCATGGAATAGGATATTGTCAATTTAAAAACATGAATACCAGAAGACCTAGTCTTCCTATACCTCAAGAAAATTTAAGATTGGTACTTCACATCCAGTATCTCAGAATGAGGGCTCATATGAATTGACGCTACAGAAAAAAGAAATTTACACACTGTATCTGGCTTCTGCATTGTAAAGTAATAATAGTAACAACAGAAATCATAACAGCAACTAACATGATTCAGCCCTTACCCTGTGTCAAGGGCAACGTAAAGCACTTTATTTGGATTGTTTCATTTAATCTTCCTAACAACCCTACAAGGGGGGAATTATAATTACTACCCTGATTTTATAGAAGAGGAAACTGAGGCAGAGAATCGCAGAGCTGGGAAGTGGGGAGCACCAAGATGAAAAGCCCGGCAGTCAGAGTCCACAACGCCTAACCACTGCACTATATTACAATACCCTCAATCAGAACCAGATTGTAAAAGACACAGAACTAGAGGGCCAACGATCTGCTAAGTGAGCAAAGCCATCGTGATCAATTGCTTATTCACTTCTTAGGGGAAAGAAACTAGTCAATCAATTTGTTCTTCACCATCTATGTTTCACTATATTTAAAATTAAAAGGAAATTATTTTAAAAACTAATGTCAAATGTGAAATATTTTCACATTTTATTAGTTTATTAGTTTTATTTTAAAAACTAATGTAAAATGTGAATTTATTTTCAAATCTTAACCTGGTTTGCTTCTACATCCAAACATTTTTGTACAATTCGATTTGTTTGATTTGGTTTAGTAAATTTTAACTCTTATTAAATAAACACTTATAACCAATGTTTTGTTACACATAATAGAAAATGTACCCAAAAAGAAAGCATTACATAAAGCATCTAATACAAGTCTTAGTTATATAGAATAATGCCCCCTGTGTGTGGGAATTCATCAGGCTGGAATCACATGCAAAACGGACTATGATCTGCTGTAAGGAGTTCCTTTTTTCCTCTTTGACCCAAAGATCTGGTCTCCACTCCCATTCCTGCCCACTCATTACAAATCAAATGTCATCTATCACAAAAGGCATCGAGTGAGTGATTCTGGGCAGCTCAGTGAGAAACCCATCACTGCAGAGCAAAACCAACACGATACAGTGCCACTGGTAATTGACCCACATCAGCTCTCTCCCACACAGACGACCATGCTCTCGTTTTCCCAGAATCACCAGTACTACAAACAGAACTATTTTGGTTCCACACATTTCAAAGCCCTTTTAAAATTCAAGACAAACAAATGACTGTGGCAGCTTAGTGACACAGGTCCTTTGAAAAGTGCTTCAACTCACAACATCCATATTTTGAGTCTTCACCTTCCACCACCACAGAGGCCTAGAACACACTGTTTTTAGGCCAGTGGGAAGTAAAAAGAATCCTTAGTCAGTTTTACTATGAATATATTACCCTCCAGCAGAAGTCAACACATATCTTCCAGGAAACTATTAAATTCACTAAGAGAGATAATTTTCTAAATGGCACCCCCAGTGCCCTGAAAATAATCCATTCTCCCCACAGAATAAAACAACTTATTTCTAAGGAGTAAGTTTATGCTAAAGATGGTCAATTAGAAAGATGTATCTGCATTCCATGACTTTAGAAGTTCAACTTTGGCTTTCTTGACGGCATGTTTTCTAAAAATTTTAGCATGGGTTATAAATTACCTCGGGATGTCCATGTGAAAGCAGTGCCGCCTGGGAACGGTTCCTGTCATCTTGTAGCATATTCAGCTGCTCCCTCCGTACAAACGGCACTTGTAATGAAAACGCTGCCATATATCTTGATTTGTCAGAGAACAAATCAGTTTTATCTGTTCATTTTGTGGTTTCGTGTCATATGTATTTCAGAAAACATAATTTATAATTCCTCATGCAATTATATATGAAATTAAATCATCTCACTTTTCCAGAAGCATCAAAGTATTTCAGATTAAGTAGAATGCATTTGTAATGTCTTTGAAGTTCTCTTCCTCTCTCCCTTCCTCCCAATCCACCCCCTGAAGAAAAAAATAAATAAATAAAGGAAAAGAGAGAGAAATATTTAGCATTTTAATGAGTTGATCTAGTTATATTAGGTCAGGCCTTACAGGGACTTTTATTCGTATTCCTAATGATATCCCACTACTACAACAATGTCTTAATCATGCCCTAGAGAGGCAGAGGGGTGTGGTGGCTAAGCCACTGTCTCAAGAAACAGAATGCCTGGGTTTGAACATTTAGGTCCTGGCTCTATCACTTACGTGCTGTGTACCCTGGGGTATGTCACTTAGCCCATCTGTGCCTCAGTTTCCTCAGCTGTTAAATGAAGATAATTATACTTATGCCACACGAGGTTTGCGAACATTAAATGATTTAACATGTGTAACACACTTAGAACAGTGCCTCACACATAGGAAGCTCTATGCTTCCTAGCATTATCATTAGCAACAATACCCATACCACTATTTTTTTGTTGTTTAAACTAAACGGACATAAGAATCTAGTGAGACTATGTCTTAAGGCATTCCAAAAGGAGATGAGAAAAAAACATCCTACTGGTGGGTGCTTGTTTGGATGATAAATTGGTTATTTTAGGGAACTCCAAGACAATGTGGCCAGCATCTCTTACTGCGTACTAAGTGACACCTCAGTCTCCTGGTAGAACGTGCCACCCCAAATGTTTTAATCCCCTGATTTACAGCAGGGTTGGGCCTATTCCTTTTAATTTACCTGGTTAAATTAATATCTGCCAAGAGACTCAGACAAATTCATAATCTTGTCATTAGTCACTACAGGAAATTCCCCCTTAATAAGATGGAAAAGCAACTGATGATCTTAATTGCATTAAAGTGCGAATGGGTGCATTTTAATATCTAGTGGGGGTCACATGTAAAAAAGGAACATAGCAAATTATAATGTAATATGTTACATAGATATTTGTATACTTACTGTATACTTAATTATCAAACATTGGTTTCATAACTAATATTTCTTTCACATAAATTGATCTTTTTGGTTACATGAATATATTTTAATAGATAATTTGAGTTCTATAAATGCTGGCCAATTATATTTATTATGAAAACCCAGGTAAATATTTACTGAAAACAAATACTTCTCTCTATCTTGGGACTACCAACATACTCACATAGGAAGAGAACGATCCCAATATCTGAGGATAGGCCTCAGTATGAGCCGCATGACTCCAGAAATACACTCAGAAGGGAGACAATCAGAATGGAGCCAAAGACACTATTAGAAAAAGATTCAAAGTAGGTAGTCAAATAGGTTCCAGGTAGGACTATCTCATACTTGCTATGCTATAAGAAAGACTATGAAAAGAAGCTGGGTCACGTTAGAATTATACAATACAGAAGGGAGACAGAGAGATGCTTATCTCTTGTCCATGCCCAGCAGGACCTGAGGTCCCATAGAAACAAACAAACAGAAAGGATTACAACCCATCACTCCAGCAAACATGGGAGATTTCATGATTTGTTTGACAAATTCCCTACCTCCAATAATGGGCTGTTCTCAAGCAATTCAAACATAGAAAAAAACCTTCCTTCAGAGTTTCCCCCAAAGACTCTTTCATAAAATCTCTATCCTACTGCACACAGCAAAAAACAGAGGCTAACAAATGGACAAACTGTCATCAGTTATTAATTCCCGGGCAAAGAAACATCTTAACACAGGACTGTCATCGTGAAACTAGTAAGCAGTCAGTAACTAACCCGCACAATACTGCGTGTATGTTTTGTAAAGAGGAAAATGAACAAAATGTGGGTAAGAACAAGACAATTACAAAAACAAAATATGAAATCAATTAACTAAAGTTTCCTAAATGACACAATGTCTTTATAGCCTTCTTCCACATTAAAAACAAACACTTAACTCTTTACCATACATAGGCAAAGGTAAGAAAGCAAGCCAAATGAACATTAATGTCAAAAAAGATTTTAAAAAATATCTGGCCTTGCACCTGCAATGAACAATGAAAATAAATTTATTTTCAAAGAACAACTGTATCTGCACATAAATGTGACGTAAATTACTCTGATTGCCCAGCATGTGCTGGGTATAGTATCTGCACTTAACACTTCCTAATTTACTGACCATTCCTAAATCCTTCCATTAATAGATAATCAAGAGAAAACTGTTTCTCATCTGATTTGAAAATCCAAAGCTTCATGGTTACGTAGTATTAAAATTAATAATATAGACTATGGAAGTTATACATTATAATGTTAAGTAAGAACTAGAAGTGAAAATATTGCATATATCTGACCTCCACTATGTAAAAGTATGCATAGAACTATAACCAAAGAGAAGCAACCCAAATATTACCTCTTTTTATCTCTAGAATGGTTGGTTCATGAGAGAATTTTGTCTTCTACTTTTAAAAATTTTTAGTTTTACTTTGTAATTAACAAGTATTATACTTTATAATTAGAAAAAACAAATTTAAACTTTATAAGGAGCTTATATATACAAATATACAAAAATAGGGTCTAACAAAACAGGTTCTTACAAAATGCCATCCATGATGGCAAGTTCAATTTTGTTATTTAAGCTCAAAACAAGCTCCCCACTCAATTTAAAAATACATATCTTCATTAAGTTATCAATTTGAAAATGTCAACCTTTGGTTTATGCCTGTAAGGTATAATTACTATTCGCTTGGATTCTAGACTCAATTGACAGATTAGAAATACAATGCCACTAAATGGGATATTGGTTAAGTACACATTTTCTGAAGCCAGTTGTTGGTGTTGGTCAAGCTATTTACCTCTCTGAGCCTCAGCCCCTTCATTGGTAAAATATGGACAATAATATTACGTACTTCATGGGGTTGTTATGAGCTTGAATGAGTTAGTAAATGTTAAGCCCTAGGGCAGTGCCTGGTACATAAGAAGCACTCAATAAATATCAACAAATTTTATTATATCTATAATATATCTATTATGTAAAAGCTTCAATTTCCCTCACAAAAGCAACACCATGACTTAATATAAGCTAATTCTAACAATGTTACATTTATCCTATTCCAAACATGAGTTAGTCCATGTAAGTAAATTTTTCAGATAATTCAGATAGCTGAACCTTAACCTTTTAAGTGTCAAACCATTTTAGTTTTAATCCTCAAAACATATTCGAAACCTGTCATCTTGTTCTGGTTAAGTAGCTTCTTCCCAGAAGCCTAAGTTTGCCAAAACCCTAGTTCTAGACAATATGGAGAGAACAGGATCAAAATAAGCATAATATAATGTTAGGTCCTACCTAACATTTTATTACATATTGAGTTGCTTATTTTCTATCTCCCCTACATATAAGAATGTAAGTATCTTGAGGGCAGAAACATTATGCATTTGGTTCTTTGCTGTGTCTCAACACCTAGCACAACATCTAACACATAATAGACACTCGAAAAATATTTGTTAAATGAGTGAATAAAATGATATGATGCTAGAGAACCGGAGCCTCCAGGTGTGCTCTTCTAAAGTTTCTTAGTTTTCCTTTCTGCAAAGTGAGAGTGGTAAAACTCAACCACCTATCTTTCAATAGTATTCAAAAGACTAAAGATTTTAATTTTAAGATCTTTAAAGAAAGATATATCAGAATTGCATGGAAAAATCTCAAATTCCTGACCTCGTGATCTGCCTGTCTAGGCCTCCCAAAGGGCTGGGATTACAGGTGTGAGCCACCACGCCCAGCTGTAGTCCCAGCTACTTGGAGAGGCTGAGGCAGGAGAATGGCGTGAACCCAGAAGGCGGAGCTTGCAGTGAGCCGAGATTGCGCCACTGCACTCCAGCCTGGGCGACAGAGCAAGACTCCGTCTCAAAAAAAAAAAAAAAAAAAAAAAAAAAAAAATATATATATATATATATATCAAAGTTAATTACTACCATGGCCTATCATCCCAAACAAAACAGATAATTGAAAACACTGCTAAATACTTTCCTCATCGTGGAGGAAATAATGAGCTACATTTTTAAATGAATTATTTCCACTGATAGGATTTTTTTTTAGTGGGCATTCAAGTAGAAATGGCAAGGTCAGAGGTAAAGTGAGATCATGCATTCATTTCTTGCCCTCAACAGCTTTTATCAAGCACTACCTAGTCAACTGCTAGGTATCCCGAAAATCAAGTTAGTCTTCACCCTCTACAAATTTACATATAAACAATATTTCCATCAGCTGACCTTCATGTGAGCCACAATTATATATCTATATATGTTAAATACATATTTATGCCAACATAAACAAATATAAGGAATACAGAACTATAAATATTATATTAGATATTCAATCTTAACTATGTATTGGAATGAGGAAATAAGGTGAGCATTATTTTACCACTGGCATTTAATATTTCAGGTTTCACTGTGTGCATATGAACATGCATATGTGCACATATACATATGTATGAATATTTAACTTTATATAGCAGAGGAGGACAAAGCATGGGGTCTGTTGAAGAATTGTGTTCTCCAAATAGTGTTTTACATTGCGGCCTATCCAGCTCTAATGAGGGCTGAGACATGGTTAACAGTAATTTGGGGTAGCATTTTCAGCTCTCTTTAGGGAGCCACAGAATTTTTTAAAAAGCAGCTTGTCTGTTAAAAGTTAGCTCTAAGGCCCAAAATTTCTAAATATGTATCTTTTTTCAACATTGCCCTTATAAAGAAAAAACTGCTGAAAGTCTCCCAAACATCTAGTGTTTAAAGACGAAAAAGTAGGGAAAAGAGAGAGAGTGAAAGGAAGAAATAGAGAAAGCAAGACAAGATTAAACCATTTTAAAAATTTTCTTTTTTTTATTTTTTTGAGATGCACTCTTGCTCTGTTGCCCAGACTACAGTGCAGTGGCACGATCTCAGCTCACTATAACCTCCTCCTCCTCCCGGGTTCAAGTGATTGTCCTGCCTCAGCCTCTAGAGTAGCTGGGATTACAGGTGTGCGCCACTGTGCCTGGCTAATTTTTGTATTTTTAGCAGAGATGGGGTTTGGCCATCTGGTCATGTTGGCCAGGCTGGTCTCAAACTCCTGACCTCAGGTGCTCCACCCGCCTTGGCCTCCCAAAGTGCTGGGATTACAGGTGTCAGCCACCGCGCCTGAATCATTTTAAACATTTTCAATAGGGAAAATGTCAAACTTTTAGAGCATGAAAAACCTTTTGGCTCCAGACAACATGTATCTTTTAACCATTCTGTCTCAAAAAAAAAAAAAGAAAGAAAGAAAAAGAAAAAAGGGTGAATTTCTGAATTCCTTTCCAAAATTATGACTGTACTTACTAATTATCTATCTATCTATCTATCTATCTATCTATCTATCTATTTATTTAGAGACAGAGTCTTTCTCTAGCTATTTATTTAGAGACAGAGTCTTTCTCTGTCGCCCAGGATGGAGTGCAGTGGCACTATCACGATCTTGGCTCACTGCAACCTCCACCTCCTGGGTTCAAGTGATTCTCCTGCCTCAGCCTCCCGTGTAGCTGGAATTGATTACAGGCACCTGCCACCATGCCTGGCTAGTTTTTATATTTTTAGTAGAGACGGGGTTTCGCCATGTTCACCAGGCTGGTCTCAAACCCCTGATCTCAAGAGATCTACCCACCTCAGCCTCCCAAAGTGCTAGGATTACAGGAATGAGTCATCGTGCACAGCCACTAATTGTTTATTTAAAATCATAGTATTTGAAGGAATTTATACGACTAGGATTTTCATTAAGTTTAGCAAACAAAAATTCTGAGTTAAAGCAGCAAACCTAAGTTTCAGAAAAGAATTTTTTTTAAGTGTGAAAGGATAACCTACAGATTCAAAAAAAAATTAAGGGACACATCAACCAAGTGCAATTTATAGATTTGTATGACTCCTAATTTGAATAAGGCAACACTAAAAAAAAATTACAAAATGATTAAGAAAATTTGAATCTTTACTGAATGTGAAGTTAAAGAATTATCTTTATTTTAGGAGTTATGATAGTATTGTGGTTTATGTTTTCTAAGATAGTCTTTATCTTTCAGAGATATTTATTAAAATATTACGGATAAAATATAATATCTAAGATATACTTCGAAATAATCCAGTGGGGGAGGGGGTGAGAAGTGGGTAGGGACAGAGACGAGACAGGATTGGCCATGAATTTCTAATTGTTGATCCTAGATGAGGAGTTCATGAATATTTAATACACAAGTCTCCCGAATTTGTATATGTTGCATGTTTCCATAAAAAATGATTTTAGAGAATTTAAGAGCAGAGCATTTCAAACACTGAACAATTTAAACTGAAAGAATATTCATTTCTAACAATAAAATTTTCCTTGAAAGTAGCTTCTATGTAAAGATCTTCCCAATAGTACATTGTAAAGAGATAGTACATTGAAAAATATATAATAAATAAATGAATAATAAAGTGACAATAATAAAGGCATTCATTTTTTATAAAAATATCCTTGGTATTTTGGTTTTAAATCTTTATTATTTTTGTCATTGTTTCCAGTTCATAGATGGAAATTCTGCTTTCTACATACAATGCCTTCAAGCAGATGAGGTTCAGATCAACACTGACAAAACATTTGTAAGTTTGATAAGAAACTTCTAGATTAGGAATATGTTCTATTTTTGTATCAGGACTCATTTTGGTCACATAAGCAAGAATTATGTATTTGAAATGCTCAACCTACTATAGGCCCTCTACAAGTATTTAGTTTTAGAAGTTGGCTTCAGTACATGACAATTCTATGAGGTTTGGCTTTTTGTTTGCTTTTAAATTTTAATGAAGTCTGTCTCTGTTACTTCGAAAATGTATCTATATATTTCATCATGGAAATGAAATATATAAACATCATTATCAAATATATATAATCAGCATGTATTTAGTAACCACCTAACCCAAAAAGTCCTACCTTTTAGGGCTTATGTCCAAAAGTAAAGAGCAAGTGCTGGCAATCAAACTGTTCACAGGACAGCTGTGTGGTTAAGGACCTTGACTCTAGAGATAGATCAATGGACTTCAGATTTCAGCTCTTCCACCCACTAGCCTGTGCCTCTGGCAAAGTTACTCCCCTACCTTTCTTTGCCTCAGTTTCCTCTTCTGTGAAATGGGAAATGTACAACTTACTTCAAAAGTCTGTTATGAGAATTAAATGAGTTAGTACATGTAAATCTCTTAGAATAGTGCCCAACATATAGTAATTGCTCAATTGTTACCATGCATTATATTAAAGCTCTAAGAATTGCCTGGGCATAGTGGCTCACACCTTTAATCCCAACACTTTGGGAGGCTGAAGCAGGAGAATCACCTGAGGCAACATAAGGGTACTTCATCTCTACAAAAAATAAAGTAAAAATTAGGCTGGGCATGGTGGCATGGCTACCCAGCTACTCAGGAGGCTGAGGCAGGAAGATTGCTTGAACCCCAAAGTTGAAGGCTGCAGTGAGCTATGATTGTGCTAATGCACTGCAGTCTGGGATACATGTCAAGACCCTGTCTCAAAAGAAAGAAAAGAAAAGAAAAGAAAAGAAAAGAAAAGAAAAGAAAAGAAAAGAAAAGAAAAGAAAAAAAACCAACTGTAAGAAATCCCTTGGTTTATACATCACAGGGGCTCATTAACAATTTACTGATTCTTTTTTTAATCTTCCACTGAAAAAAATAGAAATACATCTATATCATGTATAAATTTTCACATTTGTGGATAAATTAGGGATGAAGTGAACAGCTTATCAAAATTGGGGAATAAGATAGACATAATTTATCTTCCCATTTATTCAAAGAATTCATGAAGGAAGTAAAATTTGATATTTACCTTTTTTATTAGAAAAAGAAGAAAATCCCACATAATCCCATCAGCTACTCAGTTGATTATTTTAATACATTATCTTTGTCCTTCTTCCATGCATATATGTGGAATTTTATATCATTGAGAATGTACTTGGCACCCTGCTTGATTCACATAACATTTATTAAAGACACCTTTTCTGTGTTTTAGAAACATCATTTAAAATGACTGCATGAATGTAACTACTCCAACATAAATAAGAAACAGTGACAATTAATATACCCTTTCTTAAACATATAATTTTGACCTTAAAAAAATCCAGTCAGAAAGGATTTTTGCTTCTTTATTTGCTAAGCACATTTGTTTTAAAATAAAATTGTCAGCCGGGCGCGGAGGCTCACGCCTGTAATCCCAACACTTTGGGAGGCCAAGGTGGATGAATCACCTGAGGTCAGGAGTTCAAGACCAGCCTGGCCAACATGGTGAAACCCCATCTTTACTAAAAATACAAAAATTAGCCAGGCTTGGTGGCAGGCGCCTGTAATCCCAGCTATTTGGGAGCCTGAGGCAGGAGAATCGCTTGAAACCGGCAGGCAGAGGTTGCAGTGAGCCAAGATCGCGCCCCCTGCACTCCAGCCTGGGTGACAGAGCGAGACTCAGTCTTGAAATAAATAAATTAATTAAATTAATCAAGTCAATTTTAAAATTTATTTTAAAATTAACAGAAAGTAGGGGAGAGATGAAACGCCCACTTACAAATTAAATCAAACAAGCACAGTGAGGCATCACCTTGCCATCACGGCTGCCTCCCAAAGCCCACCATTCACACTGCCAATATGAATGAATAGCTACTCAACCAGTGGACTCCAGAACTCTCTGGACAGTGTGGGGAGCTCCATGGCTACTGCCAAAAGACTTATGGGGAAGAACTGAAAGGATGGAAAGGAAAGAAGAAAGAATAGTAAAGGGAGTGGTGAGTTTTAAGTTGGGAGAATGGGGCAGTTCCCACAGTAGCAGCAGTACCCTGGATTAACATGCTTCTTTCAAAAGACTTTCAATGCAGAGACGTGTACTCATGGCCCATCATACATATAGTATAAAGTATGCTTGCCATTCATTAGACCTTAGTCTAGCTATTCTGGTAGAAGCAAAGGGCCTGCCAGCTTTCAGCCTTCTACATATGCAAAACAGCAAGTCTGATGAATCCTGCATTTCATATCCTTGAGAATCAGAGTTAACAGTATGTGCATTGGGAAATGGAGGTTACAGGTCAGCTAGAAACACAGTTACCATGGCTTATGACAGTATCTTTTACACTATTCTCTCTTAGGTCCTAATATCTAGCCTTCAAATAAAGGTTATTTTAACACAGGGAAAGAAATTCCCAAACTCCATTTTAGTAGAATTTCTATCATTCTTTAGAAGCAAATATTCTTTCTTAATAAAAATTCAACTCACCTGGAGGGAATACCCTCTGAGAAAAAGAAACTGACTATCCTATGTTCACAAGATCATGGACCTGCTGCCCTGTCATTGGGACTTGAGGACTATTCCAAATAATGATATTGCTAATGTATTTCCTCCTTTACAGGCAATCTGAAATACTCTTCCAACTTAATTACTGAAACTCTTTTCTGGTCACATCAAAATGAAAAATCATATTTCAAGAGTCTTGATTTTTAAAATGGCTAAAGCAACCCACTATCCTTGCAGTTTAGTTCTGCCCAACTTTTCCAGCATAGGAAAAAGAGATTCAAGAACACTGCCGTTTCTCTGCTTTAAATGGATTTGCCAGGAAGTCCCTCAAGTCCTCATCTTGGAGGAATTACATAAACATGAAACAAACAACAATGCCAAACAAAAATGAACAAAAAATTACCCCCATAAAACCTCATGCCTTCAGTCATCAAAAGTCATATTTTGTTCTATCTCCTTTTCTATCTTTTTCACACGCTGTTTAAGACATGAATTACCTGTCTTATCATGCATACTATTTGGTCTACAATAAACACGCAGCAAACAGCATACTATTAATGATCTGAATGAAGACAATGATCTAATATATTTATTTCAAAGTAAACAATTCTAAGTTTTTCCATTTCCCCAAAACACAGATCAGCAGCCTAATTTAAAATAAAATGATTTTTTTCTTTGTGAGATTACAGTACAAGACCGAATGATAAAATCTTTGCTTACCTATAAAATAAAGTATATCTGTACTCTAGAGCACCTTAAGAATATTGATTCAACTTATAAATAGTATAATATTTAGCATTTTAGCCTTAATATTCAAAAACTTTGAGGAGGCAAATAATCACTTTTGACTTGTTCCCTGTTTAATAATCCTTCATTGTAGATGACATTTATTTGCTCATATATCTCACCTTGGTGAGTAGAATTCTTAGTCCAAATCCCTGAAAGGAATAGTGTGGCTCCCTAGTGCAAATTTCCTGAGAGCCCCTTCCCTCAGCATGTGCCAAGAATCAAATCTTGGCCACTTAGTGCTCTGTGTTCCACATGTGAGCTTGCGATGCGCTGAACGGCTGTGCTAACTGAGATGGATGGCCCTGTCAAACAGGAAGCTGGCACACCAGGGTGCAAGCAGTGGGATACAATGACCTTTACATTCAGAGAAAAATATCCCTAAAGTGGCATGAAAAGTTTGTGGGGGGAAGGGAAGGGAGATTCTTTTATTTCATTTAAGTACATAGCATGACATAAAAGCAATGGTGCCCAGTTATGCAATTTGCTCAGGATCAAATCGTGAATCCCTCACACAAGAAGGAAAGTCGTTGGAAAAAGGAAATGAATCATCCTTTATCAGGCTGCTTTGAAAGCACTGGACTCTACGATTCAGCTATATCACTGCGCCCAGCCTGGCCAGCGCTCAGATTCAGACTGCGCTGGGATTCACAATAACTAGTGGGGTACTACCTGCCCTGGGAAAACATTCCTAATTTCAATTAGGTTGCTTTCTTGATAGAACTAAAGTATAACTTAAATATTTAAAATATTTCCTAAAAAGCAATCATCTACTTACAGAATCAAATTCAAGAGCTTGGGAATTTAAATCCCTTGGTCACCACATCTGTAACTTTATATCAATGTTTAATCTCTCATAGTATCCTTATTGGTACAAATGAGGCTCTGACTGATAGTTCTTAGGAATTATATGAAGAGAAACTCATTTTAAAAAATAACAAACATCCTTGGCATATTCACAAATGCTAACTAAAGATAGTAATACAGGACACTAATATATAAACTAAGATCTGGAAGTTACAGATTTCTCTCCTTTGGTTATAACCATAATCATAAACAATACAATTCAATCATTTCAGCTGAAAAACAAGAACAATAAATTCCATCAGATCAATTTTTTTTCCATCACTCAAGGTTTGGGGGGAATTTTTGTTATTTGTTTTGTCAATTCTTTGGCATGACAGAACAATGGGCTATACTTCAAAATGAAACGACAGAAGCTCACAATGGGCTCCCCAGTATTGTACAATACGCACTGAAATAATGATGCAATTTTAATATTTAATTAAATAAGTGAAAGGAATTGATCATAAAGACACTGCAATATTTTTTAACTGAATGGACTGCATCAAAACTACAAAACAGTTTTCAAAGAAACAAAAGGATAAGAGGCATCCATTTTTTTCTGTTTAATTAAAAGCTTATTGCAAAGTGCAGAAGCCACAGGCCCAAAGCAATAGATAAATTTGGAAAACTGAATGCTTTGTAAGTCATGTATTATAAGTTTGGATAAGTCAGGAGTTAAATATCTCAGCATTGGCCCTAACTTAGAGAAAATAACAGTGTTATGAATGCAAAAAAATCTATGATCAGTTTGAAATGCAAGTTGATTTTGTGGCTCCAGAAGTGCTGGTCAAATGCTTCCCAAAACAAGAAACAAGACTTTCTACAAAAAATATTCTACTGCTCACTAGGAAATGCTAAATCTGACAATTCTCCTTCAACCTTTGTTTGGAGAACTATTTCAGAAAACATATTCTTCCTCAAATTATGACACACAAGAGACTTGGAAGGAGAGGGGAGAGGCATTAATACCTTGGGCCTGGGCCGCAGAACTGTGAGAATACCCCAGGGCCAGGAGCGCAGTCTCCACCAGCTGGCTAAAAAGCACATCTTTCCGCACCAGGACAAACTCAGCGTGTTCTTCTCGGTTGTCATATTCAAGAGAGCCGTCCAACTGCTCCACGACACAAAAGACAGGAATCATCAAACCTGAAGGGACAAAATTCAAGAGCAAAACACAAACATTAAAAAGCAAATCTCAGTCACCGCGATGAGAAGGGAAGCGACAGTTATAAAAGTCACTCATCTGTGATCGACAGTGGTTTAGATTAAACAAGCCTCTTAGTCATATAGGCCTAATGGAAAGCTGTGGGTTTTCCCCCTCTGTTATTACAGAATTGCCCAGGGCAGTGGCAGAAGCCCTTAGATTCCCGTCATTTTCACCAATAGAGGTGTCCTAGTACATAGGTGAGATGAAGGTGACCATACAGACACTCGAATCTTTAATGTCTGTAGTTTTATCATTAACTATTAGTCAGCACTAGTATTTTCAGATCAGATCTGCTCTTGTCTAGAAATATATTTCAAAGCTTCCAGCTGTAATAAATATATTACTTTTACATGTAAAAGTAATATATTTAAAGAGAAATACGTTACTTTTACATGTAAAAGTAATATATTTCTCTTGTCTGGAAATATATTTCAAAGCTTCCAGCTCCTTCCTACTAAGGAGGCATGTTTGATTTTAAGGCCTAAGCTGTTATGTGAATACAATAAAGTCAATAGAAATTTAAAATAAGTCCCTCTTACGTGCTGTTGTTTTTTTAAATCCTAGTAAATAGGTTATCAACTAGCCTGAAAATAACACGATCATAAACATCTTAATTTACATTTATGTCAAAATATACATCCAAACACAAAAGTTTGCCTATGTAAAATTATTTTATACATTAACATCAGTTACTGGAAAGGGAGTATCTTTTCTTGTGTTTTCAGAGAAAATAAGTAAACTACCCTAAAGAATAAAGCAAATTAGTCTAGTTGAAAATCTGTTGAAATCTGTTGTCACTGAAATATTTCTCTGCTTTGTATCAAAGTGTGAAAAGCTAAAAAATGTTTAATTCACCAAAGATTTTTTTTAACTGTTTTTTATTTTTAAAAAAGTCATACAGGCACTTAAATCTAAACATAACCAAGGCAGAAGAAGATCAAAGTCTTACCAACATACAAGTAATAAACATGGACCCTGCCTAATGTAATTCACACAAATTAGTACGTTACGGGTCTTCTTTTTGTGCAAGAAAAATTAAAACTTAAGAAGAATGGGTGAGCAGGCAGATGGGAGAGGTAGAAAGTTACATGGTCATGGTGAAGGTACTTCACAACAAAAAGAAGACCTCTGTGTGAAACAACTGGATGGGAGTATGGCCCCTGACACACAGAATGCATAGGAGTTTTCCAGAACCCCCTCCCTGTGGCCTCAACCCTAGAAGCCTCCTGACTCACTCTGATCTGGAAAGCCAAGGGTGGGAGCAGATACTCTGCAAACTACTGGGTTACAGATTGAGGTATTTGTTCTAAAGATAATACAATGGTGCAACTGGTTCCCATGTGCTAATTATTATTATTAAAGATAATAAGTATTGAGTGTAATTATTAAATATAATCCTTATTAACAATAATAATACTCATTAAGAATTGTTATCATTAAAGATCATGGTAATTATTATTAAGACTGCACAACAGTCTAACAAGTCAAACCATATCATACACAAGACAACTCAGTGTTCACTCCTAAGAACAAGAAAGCAGTATTATTGTCTACAGCAAATACACTCCCCATGGTGTAGATTTATTTAAAAATATAAGATACGGGTAGAGCAGACTGATTTTTTAGACAAAGAAGAAGATTTAGGACAGCTACACAATGCCTTGTAAGATATATTTTTTAATTGTGATCATTACTGGTATATGAAATGCTTATTTATACCAAGTTTATTCCCAAATATATATAGGACATGTAGCAAATAATATAAATTAGATTTCCTTCAAATTATCTTTTTTTTTTTTTTCCTCACTCTTGTTGCCTAGACTGGAGGGCAATGGCGCAATCTCAGCTCACTGCAACCTCCACCTCTCGGGTTCAAGCGATTCTCCTGCCTCAGCCTCCTGAGTAGCTGGGATTACAGGCGCCCATCAACACACCTGGCTAATTTTTGTACTTTTAGTAGAGATGAGGTTTCTCCATGTTGGCCAGGCTGGTCTCGAACTCCTAACCTCAGGTGATCCACCTGCCTTGGCCTCCCAAAGTGCTGGGATTACAGGCATGAGCCACCGTGCCTGGCCCCAAATTATCTTTGTAGTCATTCATGTATCCAGGATTTATTCACTGAACACCTACTATGTGACAGGTATCACCACCAGTGGCTCCAGGGATACAAGTAAGAACAAGTCTGATATCACTCCTGCCCTCAATGGAGTTAAAGGAGTTGTAAAACCTTCCTAAGCAAGCATAATGGCATTTTATAGGACTCATTCATGAGAGTCCCTACCAGCAAGGAATAGCCCCTATTTAGAGCTTTTAACTCTTACATGCTGGCATATAATCTTTGCCCAAGGAAGTAGGTAGATTTTTATTTCTAATGATTAAAGCATATGCACACATAAGGCCATATAGTCCACGGTGCCATGAGCTACTTCACCACTAATACCTGTGTGTACATAAGTTTCGATGCTGAAAATCCATGTGCAGTTCCTAATGTCAACATCTGAGTGTCACACATCTGGGAATCACAGATAAGATCTTTAAATGAATCCAATTGCTCCATAAGCTATCATGTCTCCATTATTTAGAAACTATAAATCTTTCTCAAGTTTATGGCCAACTGAAAAAACTTAAGACCTTATTAACTTTTAAAAATAATATTAACTGTTCAGTTAGATATGAAATATAACATGAAAGCACAGAGATCTATAACATGTAGGGACTTATGTTTTATAACTGTCAATTACTGAAATAGTTCCTAAACATTTTGGTTCAGTGATTGAAGGAAGCAATTGTTAACTGACACAACAGTCATAACCTCTTACAGAAAGCATGCAACAATCCCCTACTGGCATCACCTATTTAAAACAAAACAAAACATAACTTTGTGGTTATTTATAAAATAAAATAGTATTAACCAGGAATGTATGATAATAGGGTTTGTTCTGCAGCACATATACATGAGATACTGAAGAATATCATAAAGCGCTTATACTTAGAAAAATTTACCTTCTTACCAGAATTTGACCCATCTAAACAATTATGGTTTTTATAACGAAATGCAAGTTTTACAAAAGAATAATAAAGGAGGAAAAATAGATGCAATTACTAATGACAATAACAAAAGAAATAAACAGTAGTAAAATAGTATAAATGACGTCAAGTGTAGAAAGAAGAAAATTAAGGCATAGGTTTAAAAGGCCTTTAAAAACCAAAAATCCCTAAGGGAAGTAAACTATAAAAGCATGAGTAAAAATATATGCCAAGAAAGAGAGAGAGAGAGAGATCTGTCCATCTTATTCACAACTCGTCCCAGGCAAAAAGAGAGAAAAAGAAAGAAAAAAAAGAGAGAAAAGTGACAATGGATAGAAAGATAGGACAATGGATAGAAAGATAGGGAGGTGCTTGAAAAGCACTTCACAAAATAAATTAAGAGTGGGGAGAATTTAAAAGTTCCAATAAAAGAATAAAAATGTAAAACAAATCCATTTTCAACAAAATTTAAAAATGGTGAAGAAAAAAGAAAACCTTGCTCTAGCCCTGTATCTTGAGCTTCCTACATTATTTTTCTTTTATTGTAGCACAGACCCATTTTCAGATGATCTAGTAGAGAACTTTGAACCTTCTGATCATAAGCCTTACTAAGCCTTTTACAATCACAGGAGGTAAGCAGGTACTTTAATCTAGACGACAGGCGCTCAGCCTCAGCCATTTGCTAAAAATTAAGAGTTGTTCTGGTAATTGGCACAAATGATGAATTCTGTGTCAAAGAGGCAAAACAAGCCTGGGACCCTCTCTACACTAGAAAAATGCATTTTTCCAACTGTCATTAGTGATGATACTGAAACTGTCATTTTCATTCTGACATTATTTCTGAAGAAGTGTGTATAATTTATAAAACGTTAACCATTGTAACTGCCACTGTTCACAGCAACAGCTGTGAGAACTGAGACACGTGGGAAAATGGTTAGATGTGGTGATGAACAGCACCGGGTCAGGGTCAAGTCCTGGCACTGTCCCTCTTTACCTGTGTGTGACCTTGAGTAGTTCATCTGACCTCTCTGAAGCTCCAATTCCTCCTAGCCAAAATGCAAACAATATCTACATCATAGATCTGTTGTGAAGATTAAACAATATTACATATTTAAGTTGTCTGACAGGTCTCAAGCAATGGAATTTATTTGTTTTCCTTTTTTTCAAAATCAGTATTAATAGCATTTTACAAAGGAAAAAAATTAACCAGTAATTTTTTTCAAGGTCTGTAATCAATGTTCCCGAGACTAAAAGGCATTGCTTCAGAATAAAGGTGATACTAATAATCATTGAATGGCCTATTATGCAAATGACAACCGGCTTAAAGTGTTTAACATGCCCCATGGCAAAAAAGGTGAAAGTGCTTAAAAGCACAGTAAAACTACCTGTCCATTACAGTAGCCTCTAACTTCATGTAGCAATTGAGTACTAGAAACATAGCTAGTCTCAAATTGAGATGTGCCGTAAGTATAAAATACAGACTAGATTTTAATGACTTAATAACAAAAACAAATAAAATAAATATAAATGATTTTTTAAAAGTAATTGCATGTAGAATATCTTGAATATATTGAGTTAAATAAAATATATTATTAAAATAAACTTCACCTGTTTAACTTTTAGTGTGGCTACTGGAAGATTTAAAATTATACATGTGGCTTATATTTGTATTAATAACAGAGAGCACTGTTCTAATGAATCTGCCCAATAACAATATACAATTTTTTCTCACACAGGATACATTTATCACAAACTGATACTAGGCCAATAGCGTGACTGTCATGAGCCCTTTAGCTGTCTTTCCTCTGTGTTCCAGATCTTAGGAGTCCTGAAGACAGAAGCACTCGTGGTTAAATTCCAAAATCCAGTGTTACTTTCTCTGCAATTGCAGGCTGCTGTTTTATTACTAACTATATTGATCCAACTTATTTTATTAGGAAACAGCTCTTTTCCCCTTCCCTTCATTTTAAAGAACAGACTTCAGGAAATGTCATAACACTGGCTACGAAAGTGACCTGAGGAATGCGTATTCTCGAAGGCTCTGAATGTTTAACCCAACAATGAAAGACGAAAGATGGTGCAGCTGCAGCAGGGCGTCAAGTGACAGGATTCAACGGCCTTGCGCCAAAGTTGGGACATGAAATAAACCCCTGCTTTGCACTGTACTTCCTAGATCATCATGTAGTCTAACATACACACAACTTTATCTTCTCACATTTACCCTGTGACAGGGTTAGCATTATTTTCAGGTGATAAATTAGGAAACTGAAACTATGGGAGAAGTAACATGCCCCAAGAAACACAGCAAGGCAAGGGCAGAATAGTTCAGGTTATCCAACTCTAAATCCCAAGCAGGCTGCTTTCCTGAGAGTTGAAAACAACACTCCAGAATCCACACCCATTGAAATCTAAGGGCTTGGCCTCTTAATAAAAAGGACGCTTTACCACTTGCTATGTCCAATGGGTGACCTGTACTACTTGTAAGTGAATTCACCTTTTGTCTGCCTACCAGGTGTCTGGCACCATGCTAGGCACGGAGGGGGAACCAAAGAGGGCTCCTGCCCTTCCGTTATTCACAGACAAAGAAAGAAAGAAAGGCTCACATGAATGGTCATACTCTAGTGTAAATCAGCACCGTCTCCAGCCTCCTCCCTAGCTCCTTTGTCTCCTTGGTCCACCAGCACTCCTGAATGACAGGAGCCAGTTTGAGATGAGAGGAGGCCAGGCTTTCCCCTCCCCTCTTTCAAAGAGCTCCTGAAGCCCATCTGTCTCTTGAAGGAAGGCAGCAGACAGGGCCCACTCCCTTCCCTGGGGCCTGCAGCGTATCTAGTTCTATCACCTGAGAAGGTCCAAGGGCTAACTGGAGATTATAAAGACTGTAGGGCAAAGCCTTGCATATCTTTTCTTTGTATAAAATTGAACCTGAAGTATCAAAGAACAAGCTGTTTGAAATACTGAAACAAACTTTACCACATAAACTGAGTGAATAACAGTCAAGAGGACAGAGAGGAAAAGTGAGGGATGGCTACTATTTTTTCTTATTGTAAATTTACCAGAAAATCAAAACGATTTACTTGTTCTATAACCTCATATTCTCATTCTCTCTCTCTCTCTCACTGACACAATCATACACATACATACTGAGTCACAGACAAGAAGAGAAGTAACTTGCCAACATTAACCTCTAGCCCCTTCTCTCCATCCTAAAATAATAGAGGCTGGGTGCAGTGGCTCACACCTGTAATCTCAGCAATTTGGGAGGCCGAGGCAGGCGGATCACCTAAGGTCAGGAGTTCGAGACCAGCCTGAAACATGGTTTATTTCATGTCCCAACTTTGGCGCAAGGCCGTTGAATCCTGTCACTTAGACGCCCTGCTGCAGCTGCATGGTGAGACCCCCGATATCTACTAAAAATACAAAAACTAGCCAGGCGTGGTGGCAGGTGCCTGTAATCCCAGCTACTTGGGAGGCTGAGGGCAGGAGAATGGCTTGAACCCGGGAGACAGAGGTTGCAGTAAGCCGAGACCATGCCACTGTACCCCAGCCTGGGCAACAGAAAGAGACTGCATCAAATAATAATAATAATAAAGAAAAGCCTGAGAGCCTAAAATTGCAACCATAAACAGAAAGAAAGAATAGGGTGTTTCTCACCTCCCTGCTGGGGTCCCAGGAAAAATTTCCAAAAGGGATGCAGTGCGTCCTTCCTAGTCTCCTCTTTGCGGCCCTGCTGTCCTCTACTAGGCACCCAGCCTCCTGGGCTAAGGCGACCACAGGCTCTACATTCCACTCCAGCCTCCTACTCCCCCCAGGGGCTGATATCAAAAATTCCAGAGATTAATAGATAAAAAGATGCTTGCTACACTGTTTGAATGGTTTAGTGTTCTCCTTAATCTCCTCAGCTAGGTCTTCACAGTAGAATATATATTTTATTTCAAATAAATTTCTCATGGAAGAAATTTCAGGTAGTATAATAAGAAACAGTAGAAAAAAACTTTCACCAATTTTAAAGGAGAGAGAAGAGCAATCATTTGGATGCAAAGGGAGCCACCCATAGGTCCACAGGTGGACCAGAGGCCCTCTAGGCTCCCCCAACTGCTCCAGTTTTCAATGCTCCTCCCTGTCCTTTGCTTGTAAACTACACATTTCCTGAAACATTACACTTGTTTTTCTAGCTAGCTTTTTCTTAACTCTTACTGTAGAGGATGCAAAGACAGAGGTGGGACAGCAGCAAGTTCTAAGTGGTTTACAGGTAGAGATCAGTCAATTTTCCAATTATGAGGAAGGCAAACTCTGCGTCATAATTACTTTTTTTTTTTTTTTTTTAGATGGAGTTTCACTCTTATTGCCCAGGCTGGAGTGCAATGGCGCAATCTCGGCTCACCGCAACCTCCACCTCAGGTTCAACCGATTCTCCTGCCTCAGCCTCCCGAGTAGCTGGGATTACAGGCATGTGCCACCACACCCGGCTAATTTTGTATTTTTAGTAGAGACGGGGTTTCTCCATGTTGGTCAGGCTGGTCTTGAACTTCCAACCTCAGGTGATCCGCCTGCCTCGGCCTCCCAAAGCGCTGGGATTATAGGTGTGAGCCACCTTGCCCAGCCATCATAATTACTCTTAGGTACAAACTGAGCCATACATACAATAATTCAATTTCATATTTACCCATGGCCCAGGTGCAACTCAGGATTAGACCTCCAACTAAATAATAAATAATATTCAATAATATTGAATAAGAGTAAGAAATTGAGTAAGAGTTAAGAAATACTGAATAAGAGTTAAGAAAAAGCCAACTAGAAAAACAAGTGAATTTTTCAGAGAATGTGTAGTTTACAATATATTGAATATTATCTCAATTTTATTATTATGAAATAATATTCAATAATAGTTAATATTGATTTATTCAATAATAAAACTCCTTGATGGCCCTCTCACTATTTGTGGGGGCAATGGGGTTCAGAATGATATCAAGAAATAGCTTATTCTCAGAATTCTCTCTAGTAAAACCAGATACTGCTTTGCAACCCCCGAGGCCAATCTTAACTTTGGACAACAAGAACAAAAATAGGCGGGGGTGAGGATGGGAGAGTGGACGCTAGTCCTCTCTCACTGACCACCCCGAAGGATCAAACTGGGCCTAAAGTGGTAGGGAAGGGAAATGAATTCTGGCCTTCCACATCTCTGATTCCAGGCCTGACTCCAGGCAAAGCAATCACAATTCAACCTAAAGTCAGGTCCGAAGGCTGAAGGAGAAACTCCAGGTCTCTAAACATCCTTCAGTTATAGAAATTTAGTGGCAAGATCAAACTGGCCAGGCAGTTTGCAAAACAGTATTTCACGGGCACATAGGAGGCAATTTGTGGCAGCTTATCTAAACAAAAGAAGCCTGAGCCACACCTGGGAACTCTGCCACAGCAAGCCTGACCTACCGAACTAAATTCTCTGATGTCAGGAATGCCGACGCACTAATGGGTATAGAGGAGAGGCCCACCGTTTTCTTTCTCAAACATGGGCTGGACTTAGCTGCCTCATGCCCCCTCCCAACCCTGAGCCTGAGCTATACAGTAGGCCCAAAATAAATGTTGGTTTAGTTTAACAAAATGCCAATTCCAGTTAGATATTAATCACTACCATTAATAGGCAGTGTCTGCCTAGCTGTCAAACTTGTCCATATCACTCTGGCCCCATTGCACTGCACTCAGCATCAGCAAACAAGGAAAGCTTTCTAAGAAATGATCCACATAAGTGGATTCAGGAGCTTGCTCCATGTTGTCCAGGGGATGTTGGCCAGATCACAGCACTGTGCATGACCACTATTGACAGAACTTGTCAGGGTATCACCCCGGGCATCACATGGATGGGTGCGTAACAAAGTGGCGTGCTGCACCATGCTCTGTATACACCCTAGAGCCACGGGGGTCTTGTCGGCAGTCCTACCCATGTCCTGCACTGAAGGACTACGGTATCTTTTCTAAATTTAGTAACTACAGAAAGACAAAATGTTTAATGATCCTAGAATTTAAAAAACAACAACAACAAAAAAAATGTTTTAAGGACAAAAGAGCCGGGCACAGTGGCCAGAGCCTGTTAATCTCAGCTACTTGGAAGGCTGAAGTGGGAGGATCATTTGAGCTTAGGAGTTCGAGGCTACAGTGAGCAATGATCTCACCACTGCACTCCAGCTGGAGTTACAGAGCCAGACCCATCTCTAAAATAAATAATTAAATAATTTTAAAAAATAGAAAGGAAAAAAGTAGGATATACAAGTTTGAATATAACAGAAAAGTTCAAGCATATGGCATATTGTTGAAGTATCCTTAGTTCAGGCCTAAATTCTACAGGTTCTTTTTACAATAGGTTAAAAATGCATATATGTATAAGTCCTGAGACTCAACCACATGTTAAAAATGACTCTACCATAATTTATGAATGCCAGGGTTTCTGTCCTTCGTTAAGTAAAATTTCATTCTGGAGGTTTCTGAGAATTTTTTTTTTTTTTTTTTTTTTTGAGACGGAGTCTCACTCTGTGGAAAATAGTATTTAAGCGGAGATCGATTCACCTCTCCACCTTATTCTCATCATCCTCTCTGGAAAAGCTATTTGCAACTCAGAGTCCCATACGTCAAAAAAGGAGTCAATGAAAATTGTCCTTATACTAACATTTACTTCAGCTTTTGAGTTCTGCCTAAATGTTATTTTATCTAATTCAAACAATTAAAAAAAAAAGCCTGATTAATTTCTCCAGTGTAGTGTTAAGGAAAGGTTAACTGTACTGAGGTCCTCTTGAAAGGAATTAATAAAGGAATCAAGTGCTCAGCTCTCAATAAGACAAGACTACCCGGATTTCTAGTGGGAATATTTCATAGCACAAGCATGTTTTCTTTGGGGAGTTTAACTCACAAAAATTATTAAAAATTGAGATCAAACACTGGTGCAGAGCCTCAAAGGAAATCATACTAGAATGGAGAGATTTTTATCAAATAAAAAACTGAAAAGTAAAGTTGTTATAGCAAAAAAATAAAAGGCTTTCTCCCTCACAAAAAGAAAATCCTACTGTCTATGTTTAGAGTTCAAACAGCAAAACATTTATGGATATTTAATAGATGTGTAGAAAGTAACACTGTGCAATGAACGCAGATTTCACAAAGCCGAGCTTAAGCAGACAGGCAACTACCACCACCACTTCTCAGCCATTAAAAGCCCCTCTCATTCTTATATTCAACAAATGCATCCATCAAGATGCAGTAACAACCAAGCTGGTGAAAGGGCTAACGCTGAAAGGTGAAAGAGAAAAAAAACAGGAGGGAGAAAGAGCAAGAAAGTCAAAATCATAGTGTGTATTCTCCAGTCCCCTTAGGGGATCTGACTGAGATCTCTGGTTTGCAATACATAGGATATTATTATTGTGACTCAGATCAAGTTAATAAAACCCAGCCTACAGACCAGGGAAACCAGGGTCTGATGGAATACTTCCCAGACAAAATATTTTAAGTATATATGTAGTGCCTGTGTAATTTATAGAAATTAATCAGAAAAACAGAGAAAACCAGTATTTTTTTCACTTTATGGTTCTAATACAGCCTCTTTATAATTTATATAATTTCCAAAATCAAATATTAAAATAAATATTTTAAAAATGAAAGAGACTATTTAAGTCTGTGCATATAAATCTCTTGGAAACCTTATGTTCATCCTGAATATGTTTCTCCAAAGGCTATCACCCAGTCAAAGAAAGAGTTATTCCACTTTTTACTGCCTTTGAGAAGTGTTATCAAACCTTAAAGTGATTTGTCTCCTGGACAAAAAAGTGAGAAATCTTTACTCTAAATAAAATGTAAGATTCTAACTTCCTCAAAGCAGAAGCCCTGGAAGACTACTGCAGCATTTTAAATTGGGAGTAATTCCAGGTATTAACACCTTAATCTCAAAAAGATTTCATTTTCCCTAGAGTCCTTGGTTCATAAATTATTTAAGCATAAAATATTAATAATTTCTGAGCCACAAAATAAAGGTATTGGTGTTATCCCCCTCCCCCTAGAAGGCCAGTTTCAAAACAGTTCTATTCTTTGACAAGCCCAATACAAAATAACAGAAACACAAGTCAAACATTATTTCAAACTCCATATTGAAGGAGGAAAGAATTTCATCTGGAGTTAACTTAATGGTATACGTTTAAAGTTTGTGGGTGAACTCCAGTATCGCCTAAGAGGTAAGAGCTGCTATTTTATCTTGGCACCATCACTGCTAGATCTAGATGGAGATGATAGAAGAAACTATACATGACAGTTTCTATGAATATAAGTTCATTTATTTTGTTAACACAAATAGGATCGACAAACAGCTATGTTTTCAAAGAGCAAGCCTGTGTTTATTCTATATATGAGAGGCTGGTGGCGAGAAAGATGGCTTTACTGAGTCATTCTAGCAAAGGAAGAAGAGAGCTGCATCTCAGAAGCCTGCCTTGGTTAAAAAGAACTGTCTCCCACAAACTCACTTTCAAGCTATACATCAATCTTCAATATAATTATGTTTGACAGAATATAAGCTCTTGGCAGTTAACTTGTTTACAATAAATGCTTAGTTTGGGTACATGGACTGTATTTCAGTCCTACAAATATCAAACACAAACCTACAATAGTCCCATTATGGAGCTGAGAATTATTTTGCTATAAATCTTTTTATTGGGGGGCCAAGGGAATTACTTTGCAGCTTGTTTCCCACTAACCACTTGGAACAGTGTGAAAAAAGAGGTACATTTATGCTCTGACCCTGTGCTAATTGGAATCCTATACATTTCCACAGGAGAATGTTCAGTATCAATCCTGAACATGCAGGTCAGTCCCCAGTTCGGCCATGGCGGCAAAAAAATACACATGAAACAAAATGGTTCTTACTAAAGTCACGGCAGTTTCCTACAGTTCTTTTTCTCCTCAAAGTTTCTTGGGAACTAATGACCATTTGTAACAGTGTTGGCAGACTTTCAACGGTAAGCCCCAGTTTTGGGGGAGTTTATAAGTTAGCTGTAAAAACGTGCTTAAGGCTCAAACTTGCCATATGAAAGAGGCTGTAAATAGAGGTAGTTTTGCTGAATATTACCTCGAGATTCATTTGAGAAGGAAAAAAGTCAGGGTCACCTTATTTACCCTTGTAAAGTGGCTTTACCTGGTTATTAAAGGTGTAATAACTTCCTATTCAGGGAACAATTTGCTCTTCTTATACTCCCTCGATATTAACGGGTTTGGGGTGTTCTAATACCACATTTCTCAAATCTAAAGGAAAATCACCTGTCTGAATGGAGCCTCTAGGAATGCTTCTCTCCTGACAGGCAGCTTCACTCTGAATACCTTCTGGTTTTCAGATGAAGACAATTTATCATTGCAAGGTTTCTTTAGTGCTTTCTAATTTCCCACTTAACATGTAATTAGATTCCTGTAATAACTCAACTTTAACATAGTATTAATACATCAAAAAGATCATATTAAGGATCACAGTTTATTTTCCAAAATAAACAATACTGAAAAATTCAGTCATGTAATGACTTAATATTAAGATTCCAATTTCTTTCTTTCTAGTCACTGTTACAATTACAGGTGACAAAAAATTTAAAACATGTGTTTGTCTCTCAGCTTCTAATAAAGAAGAACAACTGATTTATAAGTTTCAACTGTCATGCAAAATGGTTTTATTTAAAAATTTTACCACAGGGTTTTCTTGTATACAGGGGAGAGAGACAGAAAAGAAAAATATTTTCACTGCATTATCAGCCTCACAGAACTTCCTTGTTAATACCAAAGCACTAGTTTGCAATGTGAACTAATGGAAAATTGTTAAATTCACCTAAAATAACTACTCCTTTTTTTAAACTAAAGAAGCCCTTTTAAAACCTTGACTATTTAATTGCTGTTTACTTGGGGAAGAGGGACATGGAGAAGGTGATCGTATGAAAAAAAAAAAAAACCAAAACACTTTTTTTAATTGTACAACAAAAATTCCCTCCAAGGCAAAAAGACATTATGCCAAGTTCCACCCAGAATTAATGTTTAGGTTTAAATTATAAAGTCCAGAAGAAACGGAACCACTAATAGACCCTTAAAGCTCATGGCCTTCATCAACACTGTTAGGTTATGTAAATGTTAAAACTGAAAACCTTTTGCTGACAAAAGCATTTTAATGAAGGCGCTATTAACTAGACTCTATGGATTAAATAACTTTTTAAAAAAAGCTTTTTTGGAGCTGTTTGATATACATCCCACTCTAAAAGGGATGATAAATGCTCGGGAGAGTTCTGAAATTATGAGACCTCCACCAGGAGGATGTACTGCCTATCTTGTTTCTTTCATTTTGTCACCTCAGGAAGGTTTTTAAATATTAAAGCCAAGAAACTCAGCGACAGGTGAAAGAAATATTCCCCCCTAAGTTTGTCAACTGAGTAAAACCTGGAGCTCTGACTACTCTGATGGCTGACATTATGTGCAGTTTTAGTATCCCCACCACACATGGGGGTAAACCGAGTTATCGCCACCTCAAGTATCCCCACCCTGAGCCAAGGTTCCCGGGTGAACTCCACCGTCACCACCTAGGTTTCTTCGGGAGCTCACAGTTTCTATTACTAGAGTAACAAATACAGCCCAGAGTGAGGGGAAACGAGCCCGATTCTTGGCTGCTGCCTGGCGGTTCATTCGGAGTTGCTGAAAGCATAGCTCTGTGGAATGAGAGCCAGAGTCTCAGCAATGTTAAAGACATCGATTTCATGATTCAGAGGATTGCAGGTCGAAGCAAGAGCCTCTGCATTTCAGGTGACAGTCAGGTGAGTACACCTCAGGTGATGTGCCCACAGAGCAACTCAGGTTACCCCGGTGTGTGCTGAGAAGAAATGAGGGTGCTCATTATTCAGCCTCAACTCTCTCTCCCGCCTTCAGCCTAGTTTGGACTTTGGGAAGAGGAAGAACAGCAGGCCTAGGAACCCCATCTAACCCTTACTTGGCTGGGCTTTGTAACAAGAGGAACATCCATTACTTCTGACTTCCATTTACGGAGACAAAAAAAAGGAGGGGGAGAGAGTAGTTCCACCTCAGGTAGAATTTAAGAAAATGGGATTTTCCTGGTCAAACTGTGTATGAAGACAAAGTCAATGGTCATTTGTAATGTCTCCTGGGCAATCACTTGCCATGGGCTCCTCTTTGAACTTCCCAGGGAAGAATGAGAGCCAAATGGTCTCTCCCCAAAACAGATTTTAGCTAATAAACACAACAAAGTATGCGAAAAGCACTTCGGTTTTTCTGCATCTTCTCCAAGACTAAAAATTTGTACATTGTGTGACAGGTCCACCTCATTTTTCTTAATGATGTTTTTATTATTCTTTCACTCAATTAAAGCAGAAATGGATATTGCATCTTCTGACTGTATAATTGTTATTGTAATCTGTTTTCGATCACTGCTTGGGAAATGGGTCCAAAACAACATAAACTCTCCACTGCCTCAGAAGACAAGTCATTTTCTTTTACTACGACACTTAAAGAGGCATTTATCATGCTGCTCTGTTAGCATCTTTGGATTATGACAAAAGAAAGTTCTTGTTCTGTTAACTCCCAAAAAATAATATTTCAAAAATGCTATTGCTATTTCAAGTGTTTTGATATGAATGCATCTTGTCAGTAAGCTATTAAATATATCAATTTTGCCTTTCCTTATATGTAATAATAATTGAAACAAATGCAATATAGGATATAATTGGGAAATCTAAAAATACAGTTATTTTTACTTTATGCCTTTGGTCCTTTGGTCCTTTCCCAGGAGTCTTGGGCATGGCATCCAATCAAATTTGCTCTCTTTGCAAAGAAAATATTTTCTTGTGTTAAAAAAAATCAATCATAATCAGTTATGAAAGAACTGATACACTTGCTTTCCAGCCAAATGCAAAAACAAGTAAAAAGTAGTTTTTAAAGAAAGAAAAAGATATATGTGGTTAACGTGATGAAATTCACACTGTTTCTATGACAAACGCCTGCAAATCACCTCTGTCAGATCTTAGCACTTTGGAAAACATTTGCTCTAACTAGAGTCTTTTATTTTATATATTACATACACATAGATATCTGTGTTAAGTCTTCAGTCAAATAAACAAAAGACAGACACTGAGCTGCTGTGCACATTTCAGTAACTGTGCAACCATCAGTGGGCACCAGTTACCCTGGTTTGAAATGGATCCCTTTTGATAAATAGTAGCTTGCAGTGCCTCCCCTTAATTTTTTGATCTTTGTTGTTATTTTACAGTTTAATAACCAACTGTGCTACAATAGAACTCCATTCCAATGATACGGCTACTAGGTAAGAGCAGAACTGAATCTGCCCACACACTATTAATGAGTAATAGTACAAGGAGCAACTAAAATTGAAATATATTTCCCCAGAAGGTTTTCCTGTCCTATGTGTCATAACCATTAATAAAGAATATGCTTACTATAAAACTGACATAGTTTGCTGATTATTGCAAGTTTCAAATTCTTAAAATTTCTATTCATGCTTTTATCTGCATTTTAGGCATTTGTCAAACTAATAACCATAACATCCACTTGTTTAAGTTAAAGGACATCAAAAAGGGGAAAAAATGCATGCCATAAACCCTATTGTTATAATTATATATCTAAAGCACATTTGTTCCATATTATGTCTTTTTATCTAGTTTTTTTAAAAATCTGAAGGAAAACTTTTTAATTGAGCAGCAAAAGATACAGAAATTGTAGAATGCAATTTCTGATGTAGCCTTTCAGTGCCACTTAATTATACTGATTTTACCACAATTCTTAAATCACTTGCTACTAAAAAGCAAAATAATTGTTAATTGAAACAAATATATATAGCTAGAGTTCCATAATTTTGAAAACTCCACCATGGAACATTTTTACAAAAATACTGTAGCATGTTATGCTTACAGGGCTTGTTTCTATGTAAAAGAAGAAAAATAATGTTTGGTTAATTGCTAACAATAAAGAGCAACGGCAAATAGCACACTATAGCGGCTACAACTGTGCTTTTTCCAAACTCTGTAAGTCCTCAACTGGTTTTTGTTTTAGTCATACCTCAGTTCCATTCAGGGCATCTACTTTGACTTTGAAATATTTATCACATTACATTTAAGTAGTAGGATGATGAATCTTTTGTATATAAAAATCCATTTTCACCACAGACATTTTCAAAACCTCTATTGCATTTTAAAATAACAGGAATTCACAGCTCTCCTTACTGGCACCCTAAATTAATGCTGGAGAGCAGTGTTGATTGGAAGTGAAAAAAGACCATACAATCAAAGTCAGTAGAGGCAAATCATTCATTTAAAAATTGCTACAAAGAAAAGAATAGAAACTAAAAGGCAAACTCTTTTCTTCATTTTTTTGAGCTAAGCATAAAGGTCTCCTACTTGAAACCATTTTAGGTTATTTCTCTTTTTTTTCCCAAAAAATAATGAGTTAAAATGTATGGGTTAGATCCAACATTTCACTGCTGTTCTTATTCTTGGGGAGTGGGGGAGACGGGGAACTTGCTGCCAAAGCTTCTGAAAAGAGAGTTTGGGCTGCTAATTTTCCGTTCACAAAATCTAAATTCCCCTTATGCATTCTCACACAACTCATGAAATAATATGAAACAGTATTATATCACTGCAAATTGAGACATTTTTATCAAAATAAAGAGTGATGATGCCAACATTTCATTTGTCATTTCCCACTTGTCACTTTTCACTGACAAACTGTTACACATACAACTTTTGTCAAATGCTCCATCTTTAAATATGTTCCAAAATGCCATTGTATCTCAGTATTCATGTAAGGAAGATAGTGAAAATTACTATGTTACCATATATTAGTTATATAGGTTTTTTAAAAGCCTACTGATTAAATAAAACAATATAAAGAATTATTAATTTACATGCTATATAGGATAAAGTTTGGCTCTCTGAAATAAAACAATGTACATATTTTACACACCTAATGCGGGTTCTTAGTCATAAGAAACATTTTAATGGTGAGAAATTTTATTCCAACAGAAACCTAAAAAGCTTTAAAAGATAAGTATAACCCAAGAAAATAATACTATTTGGAATTCATCTAGCCCTGTAAATTTAACATGTCTTTTTAAATATATACATATATGCTGATTCTATAATAAATACTTTTTAAAAAGAAAGAAAAATAGGGGTCTTAAATTATAACCACCAAACTTCACTGCTTACTACTTTGTCAGATATACCAAATAATTACTGTAGTCTTGCCTGGAATAAAACTGATTTCCATATACTTAAAATGACTCAAATTCATATTCTTAGCTATCTAATAAATGATTAGTCTGTTTTCCCCTCTCTACAGAGATAGATTGGTTAAAACAAAATTCAAGAAAGAAAAAGAAGAATTCAAACAGGATACTCATATGTACAGACTTTGCTGGTTACAACCCTCTGGGAAAGGATGATATTGCTTATTTTCTGCAGGGGTTAAAAAACAGATGCCTTAAGGGACATCTATGTAGTTCCAACACACACACACACACACACATACACACACACACACACACACACACTGCACTACAGATGATCTTGAGTATACAATGGTCAGTGGGTTTCTGCTGATGGAACATAAGGCTTCCAAAATTACTTGAAACATCAAATTATGCTCAGGACTTTGAGGGGCGGATACCCTATGTTCTGTTTAATGTGTATGTTCCATTGCATATATTTTTTTAACCAAGTATATCTTTATTTTAATAACAGGCCAAGAACTAAAAACACTCTAGAGAAGAGTTATTTTTCTACCTCAGCAAAACTACAGAGGGCAGGCTAGATTGTTGGATGACCCCAAAGCCTAAGTTCATTCTATTTAAAAGACCTTAAAACCTTAAAAAAAAAAAAAAAAAAAAGTGAGTAGGAGGGGGAACTACAATCTTTTCTCTTTTGAAGTAATGACTACTTCCTACAAATATTATGATATTCATCCTTGGAAATGGAGTTTTCTCCATTTTGTCCATGTTAACAATATATTTCTAAGTATTTTATAATCTCAATATATACCTATCTATACTTTCATATCTGTACGCCTTTCAAAAAGTTAAATGTCTCTCTACTGTTGCTCATATGGTGACTACACCTGACCCAAACTGCATTTCTTTTCATCCAAAAGGAAGTGTTCCACATGTAGACAATTAAACTAACTGTTGTTGTAGACAATATTCAGCTTTAAATGAGGCCCTGACTAACAATCTTGATCACATTTGCTTCCCTATTTGAATACATCAGTGTGTACTGCATAATGATTTTTTTCCCCTTGCAACAAGACAGTTATGTTCTTGAAAGGGCTGCCTGGTAGCACGAATAGGTCTACTTCGGGTAGACTAGTTATAAGATAACTTTAACAGACAGTATGCCAACAAAATTAAATTGTTATTTATAAAACATAAATTATTTTTCAGAAATAAGCAAGTTTTTTTTTTTTAAAAAAAAAAGCAAATCTCTCTAAAAGATATTTTCAATGTTTAAATATTTTTCCCTAAAATCTAGAACATTTAACACCAAAAAATCATAAAAATTCATAGGAAAATGAAAAATATCAAAAAGATTTCTGATGTTTAATGCCTCCTATCAGCAAATACACCATCTGGTATATTCAAGCGCTGTTCATTCAGTTTAAATAAAGCTGTCTGAAAGTTCTTCTTTAAGCCAAACATTAAAAAACGAAAATGCTTGTGTTAACAATGAATGAAGCAAAATAATTTATTGCTATTAAAGCACAACTGGCCAGCACCTTTCAGCAGTCCAGGAGAAAAGCAGAATGTCTTGCTTCCCCTGGAAACTTGATTGGCATCACTTTCATTTTATGCTGTAAGTTGCGTGGCTGAAGCATTCCATACAGCAGAACATCTTAGGTACTTATGCTAATAGTGGTTAAAAGGATCATCTGATTCTTATTTTCATCATCCTTAATAATCTCTTCTTTTCCTAAATCTTCAAATAGATCTGTAAGTTTTAATCAACAATTTCACAAATATAAATTTCCCCATTAATCATCCTTTTTCAAAATCCTTATGGAGTGAATTACTAGCTGAGAGGGGACGCCAATTCTAGTAAGTGAATGTTACCCAGCAGGGATATAAAGCTGTCAACACTATGGTGCTCTTGCTAGCTCTAAACTCTCTCCTAGCCTTCATATGTTTTTTAAAGAGATATTAGCCTTTTTTTTTTCCTAAGGACCGTCTATAAAAGCTGACTGACTTACACATCTGAGCACTTACATTTTATTACATACATGCTTTAAAACACACTGCTCAGATAAGAGCAAAAACATCCCAGAAAGTGTTGGAAAGACAAAGCAAAACTCATCTAGCTTCTAATAGAGTCTTCTAAAGCTAACCACATAGTAAACAATCCACTTTTAAGTTCCCTGTTAAAACACAACCTTAAAGACTGTGACAGTGTATCTACCCTCTCTACTATTTAAATTGAGACACTAAAGTAATGCCCCCTCTTTTATGAATACTTAGTTCTTATCAAAAAACACAGTAAATTCCCTCTACCTAAATAAGTAGAGTAAGCAGAATTTACTATTGCAACCAATGCATTCAGAAATATATTTAAAATATATTTACCTCACTGCTTATCAAAAACAGTAAGATAAATTGCTATTTGATTGGACAACTAATTAACTTGATCTCCCTTATTTTTAAAAGAACAGCTTTTAAGAAAGAGGAACACTAAAGATTAACAAATATGTACTCCCAAATTTTTGGCTCCACTTCTAAGACAAATTTTATTGTATCCATCTTTATACCATTGACAAGACTACAATATATCTGAAAATAGTAATAAATGATACAGAGCTATAAATACTTGTGTAGTTATCTATGCTTATTATATTGCTTTATAAAGAAAATTTAAACAAAAGAACATAGAATGGTAGAAATATAATCTACTTTATATTTACTCTATGTTCAAAAAAATCCTTTAATTATAAAAAAAATCTAACTAGAAATGTATTTGAAACATTTTTTTAAATTTAGAATGTGCATGCTTCAAAAGGCTTGGCTTTGCTCCAAACTATATACATGGTTAAAAGTTACAGAGAAATTATTTAACATCTTAATATACATTTGGAAATTATATAAACTTAAACTCATAATTTTGTTAACATTCAATTAGAAACCTTTGTACTATTAAAATCTTATCTTTTAAGTTGTTATATTCTAAAGTTGTCT
The DNA here is from genome assembly GCF_006542625.1 of Nomascus leucogenys. Classification (NCBI taxonomy): domain Eukaryota; kingdom Metazoa; phylum Chordata; class Mammalia; order Primates; family Hylobatidae; genus Nomascus; species Nomascus leucogenys. The sequence goes on from NC_044402.1 coordinate 99,771,425, forward strand.
AAATTAATCTGCTTACAATCTATTATGCTATATAGAGTAAAAGCTTTCTTTTTAAAAAAATTTAAATTCCACTAAACAATTTTAACCACTTTACTATCATGTATTATAAACGATATGTATTGAGACAAAATAATGTCATCTTTATTTTCAATTTGGGAAGCAGCTAATAAGACCTCTGCTATTACTAAATTAAGTTAATTAAGAGAAAGTGTCTAAGGCAGCTGGTTGAAACAAATCTATTATTCTTTACCAAGATAATAATTTTAGTTTATATTAAACATATAAGGGCTCAAATGTGAACTACAGTCTCAGAAAATTTGAAAACCAACCACTATTTAACACTAAAGTTATCCCTGGTCAACAGAATGAGGCACTTTCTTTCATAGTTCAACATGATATAGAGGAGGGGAAAAAAACTTGTTTTAGGGAAGCACAATTGTTAACAATTACATTCTAAAATGTTTACAGCTCCTTTCAATTTAGTGAATTTTATTAGATCTTCAGAAAGATACCAAAATTTTAAGTCCAAGCCTTTTCTGTCCACAAAGGCCACTTTGGAACACACTGTCTCCAAGGATTTCCAGAACTTGTTCAAACATTTTCAGCACTTAGCATATCTCATAATTGGTACCATCATACTCTCTATGAATTTTTATTTCTTATATGCATATACTAACTGATTATGCCAAAAGTCTGACATTATTTGCTCCAGTATCAGGACAACAAATTAATAAGCCTCTCTTTTAAAGATGGGTCACAGAACTGTTTTCTTTTGCTTCAATAAAGTATATTTTCAAGTCCCAAAAAGGGGAGATAAACAAGCCAGAATCCATCACCAAACTTTTTAACTTACAACATTGAAAGGATGAATACTTCTCAAGTGAGACAATTAATATGAAAGACTGAGACAAACCATCCTGAGTATTTACCATGAAGAAACAGAAATAGCAAAATAAAAGAAGAAAATACGATTTTATAAAACGTATGTGTTCAACTCTTTAAGAGGGAATGAACATTTTTAGAGGTAAGTAACTATTTTGAAATACATACAATAGACACAACAAGGGGGTGGGAGCTTATCATTAAGGTTTGCTAAGGTTTTATATCATTTAAAACAAGTTAATATATAGAATATTAAATGGGCTACTGTTGAAATTATTAGAGAAAAAACGTTAGAGGCAAAAAAAATTAGTGATTTATCCCAAACACACAGAAAATCTGCATGCCATGTAGAATTGTGGATTTTACATGTAAAAGACAACTAAGCAAATGGCATACAAACTCCAAAATATTTCAATGTTTAAATTTCTCCCATATCTTTATTTTGTATGATTGCTTTTCCTGACCACTTTAAAAGAAAGTAGTTGCTTAAGTAGTAAAAAGTACAAAAGATTTTCTTTAAATAAAATTATTAATAAATTCTTGGGAGGGGAAACTACATCTAGTTGATAAGGCTACTTTACTATTTTTATCTGTTGTCCTATAATTCATAATAAAGTTACAAATGCATATAACTAAGCTTTATAGACAACAGCAGCATTTAAGCTTCTAAGGGCCTGAAGGATTCATGGTGATTCTTTATTTCCCACATTTCACGTGGCAGGAAATATTCCCAGTTGTCATTCATCTGTCTTGAAGCACTGTCCTCACTACAAAGTAACATCAACTCTCCTTGTTCCTGTACTCGCCTGAGCATTAATGACTATTTTATGCCCTAAAAGCGAACGCACGTGAACTTCATCCCTACAACAGACACTCTGAGGCAAGGCAAAAGAGTTAAATCACTAAAAAGCTCTCTAGGAAAATCTAGAAACAGTTAGCTGGCTGTGACATAAACCTGCCAACACCTCAGCACACAGTGGCAAAATGCCCAAAAAATGCCACCCTCTGGGTAAAACCACTTTCTTGTTTTAACTCGAGATGAAGCTACCAGTTGCAGATGAGAGGCGACGGGGGCATTATTTGGCAACCTGGAATTCACTTCCTGTAATCCTACACCGCGACAGCGCCTAATCAACCTGAACCCTGACACCCGGGCCATTATCACTGGGCCGCGGGCTGCGCGCCTCCCTGCTCCGGGCTGTTACCTCCCACGGCCTTGGCCACGGCGCCGTTGGGCCTCCCGCGGGCTCCCATGGGGCTGCCGTTCTGCTCCAGCCGGGCCACCTTCACCGGGGGAGGCCCCTTGACGTCCGGGCTGCCGCTCCGCCGGTCGGGGCTGTCCCGCAGACACGGGCTCTCGCTCCGCCGCTCCATGCTGCTCCGACTCGGAGACAAAGTTCCCACCGGCAGGTCGCAATAAAACGCACAGGGACCTAGGGAGGGGGTGGGGGGAGGAAAGGAGGAGGGAGAAAAAAGAGGGAAAACCGCTCATACACGTGATAGACGTTCAGGCCAGTGGCAGAGCGCTGCACCACAGCCACACAAACTTCCTCCCACGCTGCCCGAGGGGCCCGAGCCGGGAAGCCAGTCCCAACCTTACATTGGGCGGCCCCCAGGAAGCCCAGCGCCTCGGTTCGGCGACTCTGCCCGGTCGCAGCTCCCCAGAAGTCAGCCCTCGGGGTCGCGGCCGGGGTTGGCACCCAGGGGCGCATAGAAGTGGTCCATTCATTGGGACGGGGTTGGCATAAACCGTTCCTGGGTGCGACAGCCTAGCCCGTCCCGGGGTCAGGGTTGCGGAATAAGTGAACTTCAGAAAAAGACGTTCCACCCACATGGGAAGGGGGTTGGGGGTGTGCGCAAGTCCGTAACCGAATTAACCACCCGGTAAATGCGCTGTGAATGGCCAGGCAGGAGCCAAAGGCCGGGCGAAAGAACCCCTTGAATACCCGCTTTTTACCTACACGGAGCAAGTCCGGAGATAAGCACACACCTGCATAAAATCAACCCTAATTCCACATCAATAAGCATCCGAAAACACTTGGAGATATTTATCAGAATAACCTCCATCACAAAGGCGGGCGCTACAATCGTTATTACTTTGGAGCGTTCTTATCTTCATCTGATCCCGAGTGCTTTTTTAAAGCTCTTCGGTATAAAACACAAAAGCAAAAAGCATTTGAATTCTTAGTGCAAAAGCAGACTTCATCTGCCCCAATTTTAACATCGCTCCATAAAGTTTTCCTCTGGGTCACTAGGTTGGCAGTGCGATCCCCACGGAAGCCGCAGGTCTCGACACCCCTGGATTGGGTGGGTAGGGGGGGCGGGGAAGGAGGGGAAACACCTGATGAAACGGCGCTCGCGTTGTCACTGACACCCGCAAGAAGCAAGACCCCGGCACTGTACTGCGTGCGCGCTGGGAATCCTCGTGGGCGCTCTCGCCGCGCGAGCAGCGTCGGCGCCACGGGTCAAGGAGACAAGGTGGGGGTGGCAGGGGGAGGTGAAAGGAAGGATGCGAGATGAAGATACGGAGCAGGAGGGCTGCGGGCTAGGCTTCCGCCTGCATTCCCCGACTTCGCGGTCCGAGAGGCCGAGAGCGGCGGGGAGGGAACTTCGTTGGCCCTGGGCTTCCCCGAACTCCCGAGCGCGGCGCGGGAGCCCTCGCCCTGCGTACTTACTGCTCACGGTCTGTCTGAAACTTGGCTGACTGGGGCTCTGTCCATGGAGCAAAAGTAGAGAATCCAGGGTGGAAAGTTTCTGGTGCTTGGCTTTGCAGTGTTCTCCTAGTCTTCCTCTTTACTCCTTCCCTCTCCCTCTTCCCCAGGTCCTAACGTTTAAGGTCCTGGGTCAGGGTGTCTTCTTCTGGTGCGGAGATGGTTGTTATGATGATGATGGGGGGAGGGAGGAGGGGGAGGAGGAGGAGAGGGAAAGGACTCCTCCAAAGGGACACCCGAGCGAGCGGGGGAGGGGACGGCGGAGGAGGGGGGAAGAGAAGGAGGCTGAAAGAGCCTTTTCACACCTTCGGGAAGGAGACCCGTTCTGGAGAGAAAGGGCTGAGAACCCGGAGGCAGCGGCAGCGGCGGCGGCGGCGGCGGGCCGGGGCTGCCGGTTCGCAGGGCAGCTAGTTCGCGAGGAGGCGCGGCCAGAGCGGTGGGACCGTTGACACCAAGAGCCGAGAAGACGCAGGGACCCGGGACCGCGCGCGGGAGGAAACGCGGCGGCCGCCCAAGCTGTCACCTCCAGCCTCTCCCCTCTCGGCCGCCTCTGCCAGCAGCCAGAGCCGGACTCACTGACAAGCCGCAGAAAGAGACACACTGAGAGGGAGATGATTATTAGTTGCGTTGAGTCATCAGGCAAAGTGAGTCCTTTTGGGTTGTCCTCGGTTTCCGATTTCTCCCCCTCCCCCTTTCGGTCCCCAGATCTAGCGCCTTCAAAATAATAATTTGGGGTGGGGGTAGGGGAAGTCTCTGGATTATTTCGGGATGGGGGTGGGGGGGATGGATCTAAACCCAAGCCAGACTGGTCCACCGCAAGAAAAGAGGGGAGTGGGGGGCGGGGAGGAGGGCTGGGGAGGTTGCGGGGGAGGGGGGCCCCGCCTGGCAGGAAATTAAACATCAATCAATCAATCGCTGTGAGCACGGCGACCCAACGGCGGCGGGGCTGCGAAGGAGGCAGAGGGACAGGCGAGGGGCGGGTGGGAGGCAGGGAGGAGGGAAGAGGAGGAAGGGGAGAGTCGGCGGTCGGAGCGGGGTGACGAGGACCTCGTGCACGAGGCGGCGAAGGACCGATGGCAGAGAACCGAGTGCGGCGCGAGGCGGTGGCCGCGGCCAGCGGGTGGGTGCGTCTGGGCACAGGCGGGCACCGGGGCCCGGGGTCTGGTCCTCCTCCTTGTGGCGGGTCCAGGGCGCGGCCGCCTCGCCCAGCCCCTAGGCGCACTCGTCCCGGCGCGGAGGCGGCGGCGACAAGGCAGTCGCTGGGTGCCGCGTCTGCCGGCGGAGACGCAGACCGACGCGCAAGAGGCGACCGCGGCTGCCTCGGCTCCCAGCTCTGTTAACTGCGCGGAGTACTTTCGACTTTGGAGATAGGAGGGCGATCGCCTCCCCCACCCACCGCCTCCGCCCACCACCCACCGCCTCCGCCCCTCCGAGCAACTTTTCTCGGTGCCTGCGAGCTCCCCCTCCGCGCCGAGCCGAACGTCCCGGCCCGCCACGCTTCGTGCCGCCGCGCGCGCAGGGAAGGCCGCTTCTCCTTCAGAGCTGGCACGGCCGCGAGTCCGGAACAATAGCCCGGGTGTCCCGAATGGCAGGAGCACGGCCACTGCCCGCCGGGCTGTGGGTGGCACAGGAATGGGGTTTGCGTGGTGGGTGCAGAGCAGGGTGCATCCCTGGATGGCATCGCTGGAGCGCTCGCCGCTCCGGCGACATCGCGAGCGGCGCAAACCGGGCCCCCTGAAGCCCGTGACGCGGTGGCGGCGAGGGCGGTGGGGCTGCCTGTCCTCGGGCTACAGGACTGGAGCTCCTGGGGACCCCAAGCTGCTCGAGCCCAGGGCTGCTGGCGCCAACAGAGCTGTGCCCTGAGGACCCGGCCTCCCCGCCCGGGGGGAGGCCGCACAGGAGCGTCCCCAGCAGGTCCCGCGAAGGAGTAACAGAGCCACAAACTTTTGCCGACTCCCGCGGCCGCGGCCGCCGGCAGTCCGACTCCGGCCGCGGTGCTCATTTAAGGTGGCGCGAGCACTAGCCGAGCAGGCTGGCCTCTGGCCGCGCTTTTGTCCCTGCGATTCCGCTTGGGCGCGCTGCCTCCTTAAGGAAAAGCACGTGGGCAGGGGCCGCAGCCCCCGCGAGATGCCCGGGGCGTCGGCGGACATTAGCCGCTAGGACCTTAGGCGAGAAAATGTGGACGCATCCCCGCCGGGCCTGAGGCCAGAGAATTCCCCTCAACTGGTTGCGCCTCTTATCCCTCCCGCATACGTTGACTCTCCCTCCTAACCCCCAGGACCCCGAGGGCTCTCGCACATCTCCCGCAGCAAGAGCCACCGATCCCCCTTAAGAAGCTTTGACTGTACGGCGGCGCCAGAGGGCCAAACTAAGTTCGGTTTCGGGAAACGCTCTCGGGAGCAGTTCTGTAAATCCCGGCTGGGTGCACAGACTGCGGAAAGCTGAGTCCGCCGATTGTGCCCGGGACAAGGCTGCCTTCCACTCGCCGCAACTCCGTGGTAGGCGGCATGCGCACAGGCTTAGAGGCTTGAGAGCCTCTGGAAGAGAAAGGGTCCCAAGAAGGAAACCTGCCGCCGGCCTGAGTGTCGGCGCCCAGATCACCACGAACCCCGCACCTAGGCGCCGCCCACCAAGTTCCAAAGAAGTCCGAGGCGACCCGGGAGTCGGTCGGATCCCAGCCGAGAAAAGAAACAAGCAGGATAGCAAATCTTAGGGGAGCCACCCTGGGAGTTTTAGGCAGCGTTTGCCTTTCCCTGATTTTCTTTACCAAGCCCCATCCTCCCCCCGCACACCACCCCCAGTCAAACGAGTGGGAGAAAATGCACAGTTCGAAGTCGGTGAGAGCAAAAGTGGGTCTAGTAAATCAACCCATGGTGGTAGCTAAAAGGTTTGGGGCTGCAAAGAAACAAACTGTAAGTCTGAGCAACAAACTTTTTCTTCAATCTGTAATATGTCGAAATGGGAAGGGGGTGTTGCAAAAGCCAACTACCACTGTCAAACTTAGCCCGTTTACAACATGGGGAAAGGCGTATTTCTTACTAATATCTCAACAACGATAACAATGCTGTATCCTTCCTTACCTTGATGTTGAACTGCGAATCCTCCTCCGGATCAATGTCCAGGAACTTAGAAGAATTGGTGATATTAGGAGTTCAGTACTTCTGGAAAAAAATGCAAATGGTTTAGCCAGGATCTTTCCTGTCTGATTCGTCACTATTATTATATCTGATGATGCGAATGGTTGGAGCGATTCAATCCTAAGTCATTAATGAGCTATTTTATAAACACCACTGTCTGAAGATCTTCATTTACATTTTGCTAAGGATCACTTCGCTAACCTCACAGGCTTGTGTCAACAGCATGATTTGCAGGACTTCAGTTACACTCTTATAAACAACACGGCTGTATTGTTAATCGGTTAATATTTTATAAAGTGTAAATATTTTATGTTTTGAAGGGAACTATTGATTCTAAATTATTAAACCCCTGAGAAGGACTATTTAAATGAAATATACAATTAAGTACAATTAAATGTACATTGTGGCTGGTTTGTTTTCAGATTCTGCACCCTTTTAAATTCATTGCTTTTCTCTTTATTGGAGTTTCCTCTTGTCCATTTCTGATACTGAAAAAAATCTATCATGTTAGGAAAAAGCCTAAATTATTTAAAGTTGCATTAAACTTAGAGGAAAATGTCAAATACGATTAATTAAGACCACAAATGTATTTTGAATGTTTGTAGAGTTGTATTTCATATCACATTTTACAAATTTCTTCCGATTTAAAGGAGAGTTCTAGGAAGTTTTGTGATGTATGTCCGGTGTGGGGTTTTGTCCTCTCGCGTTTTGTCTCTAATAAAGGCCTTTTCTGTTTCAAATTACATACGCTTTTTACTGCACAATTTTTGTATTGACCTTATTTCAACTGAAGCGATTATTTCTAGCAGGTTTAATTTCGACAGTAAGATATATTTTAATATTTTTACCTTTCGCTAGAATTTTGTACTGTTTAAAACAGTAAATAAATTTGCTGATGATTCAAGAATATTTGTTTGGTTTCGTTTTGTATTCCTCAAAAGGTTTATTTCCAAACTTTTTAAAACAAAATCACAAGAAAAGAGTTGTTTGAATTACGTTTGATTTTTAAAAATACTTTTATCTGAAACCCATTTTGTGCATTAGGAGATAGTTTGCTTCCGTGCTCAAAACATGGAGTTCACATCTGGGGAACATTTTTATCCCTCAGTTTCCTTCTAACTGACGTTTTTGTCGGGAATCTGCTCAGACTTTTCCCCTTTTCTTCACCCACCCCCCAAGTTTTCCTTATGTCATTTAGTAAGAGGCCGCCTGTTTTTCACAAACACGGATTTGTTATTTTAAAAATCAATAGATCTTTATATGCTAGTGTTAAAGGTGTATGGTTTTTCTTATTTCCATCTTCTCTCCTTTTCTCTCTGTCAGGCCTTCTTTTATGGCCTGCACTCTCATGACGTTTCTTGATTTCTCTTTGTCGACACCAAGTTTTTGTTGTGCGAGCTTTCGACCCTGGTCAACCTTCCTTCCTAGAGGCCCGCTCCGGACAGCGTAGGCCTGGGCGCCGGGGTGGAGGGTGCAGGGTGCCCGGCGCGGGACTTCGGCTCTCGCCTGGGCCATCCCGAGCTCTGAGGGCCAGGCATCCATCCCCAAGGTCCATGGCTTTCAAGTTCGGTCACCCAGGCAGAGAGACCCTGCCTCTTAAAGAGCCCTGGAAAGTTGCGCCGCGTTTTCCCTCAACCCTGGAACACGCAGGGAAAACTGTGGGAATCGCCCGCGTCAAAAGCTTTCGACGGCTTCTAGGAACCCAAGCGGGCCTGCCTCTTCCCCCGGAGCTTGCCCTGCTGGGGGCGGGAGGAGGGCGGGAGGGAATCATTTCTTTCAAATGAAGCCCACGCCAGCTCTGAAGCCAATTTCCGCCGCGGACTGTCCGTGGGGAGTTGGCGACCAACACTTTCTCGGACGGCATAACCGCGAGGGGCTTAGACTGGAAATCAGATGCGCCAAGAGGACAAGAGCCAGGGGCCAGAATACCCCAGTGGGGGACGCGCCTTGGAGGACGGTTCCCCCAGGGTGGGCTTGAGCCCTTTCCCAGAGTGCTCCGGGCGTCTGGGGACTGACCGGAGCGCAGGGCGGGGGACACTTACTTCGTTATCCGCACGCCTTCCTCGTTGGCATCAGAGCCGGACAAATCCCAACCCGCGCCAGGCAAAGATAAATGACTCCTGGCTCCCCCGGCGGCTCAGGGGGCCTGGGCGGGGGCGGAGAGGGGAGGAAGCCGTCGGCCGCCGGAGGTAGAGACTGTGGAGGTCCTCCTCCCGGCCCCAAACGAATGAGCCCCTGCGGCCCGAGCAGAGAGATACGCCTCAGAGGGACGACTGATGGGGAAGGATGGTGGGCAACGAGTCCGCGCTAGGCGGTGAGCCTAGCACCCCAGAGGCCCGAGGGTCTGGGGCTAGTGGGGCCAACCGTGCAGGGGCTGGGTGGGCGGGAAGGGAGGTACCGAGGTCGGCCCAGGAGCTGCCTCGGGCGCGGACGGGGAGCTTTCTGCACTGGGCTCCCCGGGGTAGGAGATGGGCGTCGGGTGTGGGCACTGCCTGCCCTAGGGGAAGAAAGCGAGGAGATAGGTTTCAGAGCTGGGGGAGTCGTTGGTGGGAGATCTGGTGTCCTTCGGCGGCCGCGGGCTGGGGGACGGGGGAAGACGGAGGGTCCTGCGGCCTGGAGCACCACCCTAGCCACACTAGGCAACGCCCCCCCGGGCGCCCTTCATTCTTTTGCAGAGCTCAGAGCGTAATAGGTGGGACCCCTTCTGCAACCACGCTGCGAGAGAATGACTGCCCTGCTAATCTAGTTTACTTGTAGAAATCGATTGTAAACCGGGGCAACAAGGCAAGGGTGGGGGAAGCAAAGGAAGCGCCGAAGGAGCCGCCGCTGCGTCCCCGCCCCCAGCTCGGAGCTGCCGGGGTTGGGGCCCCGGGTGGCGCTCCCGACCCGCTGCGTTTTCCGTAGGGAAACACCGAGTGAGGCAGAGGATCTCAGGCCCAAGGTGGCTGCGAAGAGCCCCGAGGCCTCGGCTTGGCGTCAACGCCCCGCCACCCTCGAGCGCGGGTCACTGCCCGGGTCCCGGCCCCGAGCCCCGGCGTCCTCTCCCGACAGCGCCACCGCGTGGGCTGAGGCCGAAACCTTCGGCGCCGGCTCTGCCCGTCGCGTCCCGGAGCCAACCCTTCCGCGTCGCCTGCAGTCCACGGGTTAAGGATGTGGCGGGGGATGGGCAGGTCCCTGGCCCAGGGTACCACCAGGCCACTCAACACAAAAACGCCGTGGCGCGTGCAAAATACGAACGCCCACAGTTTGCCCCAACCGCTTGAAATGAAAAGTACACCTGGAAAGCCCAAGCCATAGCACCCCGTCCGCACCCCAAATTTCAGGCAGGCCAGCAGGCGTCCAGAAATCCGCTCCCACCCCTCGTAGGGGCAGGCAAGCTCAGGCAGCCGGGTGCAAGGGGGCCCAAACCTCAGTTGCCTCCCGAACACTTTGCGGCTATGGGCCCACGCCGGTCTTGAACCAAGCGGAGAGCGCGAAAAAGCCCGCTGCGGGACCCAAGGTCCCAGACACCTACTGGAGCCAGGAACGAAGGGGGCAGTGTATCCGGCGGCCCAAACTCGTAAGGAGTGGGGGCCAACTTAGAGGGTTTCCCGAGCTGGCGCCTTGCCTGTTTTCTTGGTATAGCGAATCCCCTCGGACACCCTTTCAGTCCGTCAAGACCTTGGCCTCCAGGAAAGGCCCAGGTGGCTGTGACGGGGGCAACTAGGGCTCAGTTCTCCCCCACCCCGTGGTGCCTTCCCTCCCCGCCCTACAGCCAAGCCCAGAGGAACAGGGCATCACCTCGCGCGGTCCCGGAGCCACATCGGACTTGGGAACCCCGTGTCGGGCTTAGAGGACTTCACTGGGCAGGTTTGGGTTTATTTTCAATAAATTCAGCTGTTCACACACACCCCCACTACCATTTCCACGCGCGCGCGCGCACACACACACGCACACAGAGGGACTTGTCAACTATTGAGACAGCGACCCAGAAAGGTGTAAATTCACCTGGTGCCCACCCAATTGCAAAGCTCCCAGACCCACACAAAACACTAGCGAGCCCTGGAGGTCTGAGCGGCCCCGCGCCCGACTCACGGCGCGAACACCAGCGCTCCGGCCGGGTCGCAGGGCCAGTGCCCAGCGGGCCGGGGTCTGGGGAGTCACGCAGCGGGCCGGCTGAGCTCCGGCGCCCCGCGGCCGCGTGGCCTACTCGCCTACTCCCTTATTATTGGCTGGGACCTGTTCCTTTCCAAAGTGTGATGCCCGGTGTCCTACCCTAGGCCACGCGGAGCTCTCTCCAGGCGTGCCGGGCCCTGCGCCCCTGCCCAGTGGCTCACCTCGGCTCGCTGCGCCCGCCTTCGCCCCAAGTGCCCAGGACGGAGCGAGGGGCTGTGGGTCGGCGCAGGGACGCTGGCTGCTCACCTCCAGGAGCCGACAGAAGGTGCCTGCGGCGTCACGCGTCCAGCCCTGGGGCTGATTTAAATAACTAATAAGCTCAGAGAAATTTTACGAGGGGAACTTTTCCTTTTAGTATCAATAAAGCCTAGTAATTGGGTTTGTTGGTTACCTAAGCTCGAGTTCGACTTTCTCAGTCTCTCTCCCTCTCTCTCTCTCTCTCTCTCTCATTCAGAGGCAACGTTTTCAAAAACCGGCAATTGCGTGTGCGTTTGGGGTGTGCAAGTGTGAGTGTGGATGTGTGAAAGTTATTTGTTTCAGAAGTCCTTCGTCTCGAGAGCAATCATCATTGTAGCTTTGAGTGAAGAGTTTTCAAAGGTGAACTGTTGTTATTTCTGTCAACAGAAAACTGTTGACAACCATTCAAGTCTCACAATACAAGTATAATATAAGGGAGGGTGGAGTATCTAAAGATTGTCCCGTTGGATATGACAGAAAGACATCTGCAGTGTTTCCCTAATAGTTTGCATTTTAATTAACTTTCATTACATTCTGACTTCAACTCAATATCCGTTGTTTTCAGTAAAGACTTCTATATGATAAAACACTGTAATTTTTGTTTTGGTTTTCCAATCTTCTTGAAAACCAGTTCTTAATTGTAAGGAATTTTTCCACCTGGGAACCATGCCGTAATTTAAAAATATAAAAGACCTTTCATGAACAATAACTGCAAATAACCCATTTGTTAGTGTCTGCGGAGTTGCTGGCGCCTATACAAAATCTCTGAAATATAAAGGCAAACTAAGAATGTTTCTCTCCAACCATAGTGATACATACTTTTTTCGTTTTTGTTGTGTGGAAGTTAAAAACAGTTTTAAAGGTACTTTTTAGAAAAGTGTTGTGCTAAAATTTACCTGAACTTAAATTCCTTATCAATGATAGCCTAACGAAGAGTATTTCTGAATCAGATTATTGTTAGAGTCATATGCTAAATAGCAAAGGAAAAGAAACGGGAATTAAAGTTTGCAAACCAAGACCAGGGAAAAGTCGGCTCCAGAAGTTACCAGGAACCCACCCAAACCTGTGCACTCATATCTCCTGTATTTACATATTATAGACAACTTTTCCTTTCCACTTTTAGCTAGAAGAGTGATGAGCTCCCTTTAGTTCATCTGGTTTTATGCTATAAGACCCAAAGTCCACTGAGAGCTGCCCCTGCCAGGTAACTTCCGGAGACCCGGAGTTACTTGGAGACAGACCCGGCCTTTTGCACATTCCAAGTGAAGGACGTCTCGCCCATTCTTCCCAGAGCTACCACCCACCTAACCTCTTCTGGACACCCAAGAGCTGGGGCACTGGAGCACCTGACCCTTCTCAAGATCACCCTCCAGCCCTTGCCGGCACTTAGGTGCAGCAGAATCTGAGCTGTGGGTGTACGTACTCCCCATTTTCTGCTTTCCCAGAGGATCACAGACAACTTTTCTTCACATCTGCTCCCTGCTGGACTCCTATGATCACCCATCATCCTCAGTTGTTGCCATCTCTGAGCTCTTGGTGACCAGCCCTTGTCCCCCAAGCTGGCCAAGTTGAGAGAGTACTTGTCCTCCCAGCGCTGTCTCTCAGTATCAGGAAGTTGAGATCAGTGGCAGGGAAAGATGGAAGGATTGGCAAGGAAAGTGCAGGGCCAAGTAGAGTAGCTCAGAGCCTCAGCAATGGGCACCTGACCTCCCCCAAACAACCTGTGGTCTCTCCGGCTCCCTGCTTTTCCACCATTGGTCCCATCCTGGGCTACCAGCCTCCACTGAGCTGCTCTGGGAACTTAGGGTGTCTCCCATTACTTCCCTGCTATGGCATATTTTGGTTTCAGTTGAGCTATTTTCTGAAGATGTGGATACTCCAGTTTTATTCTTTTTCTGTCTGTGTCTCAGTAGTCTTTTCCTTTTTTAAGAATGTTCCCCAAGCCTGGCTTTTGCCAGACCCTGTGCCATCTCCCCGAGCTCTATTTACAAGAACAAGAAGTGATTTGTCTGTTTATAGCAGGTTTAATTAAGACAGTTATGCGCCGTGAACTCTTTGGGCCTCAATCAATGCACTTTGATTTGGAAAGTCAGATAGAATCACATCTTACACGTGCGGCCCCGGCTGGCCGCCCAGGCTGAGGACAGAGCTGTCGTTTTCTACATCAGCTTCACTGGACCTGGGCAAGTCCCCTGCAGAACTGCCCCATCCCCCACCCCCGCTCCTCTCAAGAGACCTCAAGTCAGGTCTGCCGGCCAGACTCAGGCCTTCCTGATACAGGCGTGAAGGGCGGGACGCCCAGAGCGCTCATGTTGGCCGGTGGCTAAGGAGCCAGGTGGATAACTTCTGCGGATTCGGCTTTCAGGCTGCTGGAGCTCTCCCCAGCCCGAGGCCTTAGCCCGGCGCAATCCCTTGTCTAGACCGGCCAGTTTCCGCGTGGCGAAAAAAGGGGGAGGCAAGTCTCTCTTTTCCAAGGAGCTTTTATCCAACAGCCTCCCCTCCCCCCAACTCTCAGCCTTAGGTGCCGGGCTTCAGCCAAAGCGTTTTTCAAATTTGTCATCATTGGAAACCTCGGACAAGTGGAGTGTAAAATTTTAAGGGTTTCCAGGTAGGCTCTGACTTCAGGCATTCAATGAAAGGGGAAGAGGGCTGAGGGCGGGGGAGAGAGACAGGCACAGAGGGCTCCCTGTAGTCGGCTGGACTTCCCTCCCTGTGCAGCCCAGCTGCACCCGCTAGCACACACTAGTCTTCCCTTCTCCCGGCTTTGGAAGAATCCCCACCACATTCTTTAGCTCTCAGAAAGGAGAGGGCAGTCAGGTCAAGGTCTTTCAGCATCCCTACCCCAATATACCCCTCCCAGCCCCCTCACCACCACCACGTTGGCCTAGGACACAGGACCCCGGGGCCAGGGCCTCAGTGACTACAGCCTATGCCACCTAACGCAGAATGGGGTGTCCCTGCCTCCACTGCTCCTCTCGGTCTCAGCATCCAGGCCCTGAAACCCCTGTGATTCTGGCTGGGAAGCCACCAACACCATGTATCACCTATAATTGATCCACTCAGTTTTCAGTAGATGTGGAATCCAACAAGAGTAACGCCACCCTCCATGCCCCACCCTCTCTTCCTTCTTTTTCTTTTTCTTTCTTTCTTTTTCTTTCTCTCTTTCTTTCTTTTTCTTTCTCTCTCTTTCTTTCTTTTTCTTTCTCTCTCTCTCTCTCTCTTTTTTTTTTTTAAGAATCCAAGGCACTTGAAACATTCTGAGTGTGCCTGCAGTAGGGTCTCGGAGGAGTTGCTCTGAAAGCTGTTGAGAGCAGCCACCTTTGCTGTCGCTGAGACCTTGGCAGGGTCAGCTCTGGTGGGCTGTGTGCACCCAGGCTGTGGTGGCACCAGGATGGCTTCCTGCAACCGGGTAGGAGGACTGGGGTGGGTGGGCCCAGTGTTTCGTTTCTTCTTCTTCCTTTTTTTTTTATGTCCCTCTTTATTTCTGTTGAAGACTAACCTCAGTATCAAAGGGTGCACTTGTTTGTCCGAAAGTGGCCTGTAACTCGCTCCTACTCTGCCACAGGACATTAGCTCCGGGAGCGCCGACTGGCAGGGCCTTCGCTTTGGGCCTAGGCATCCAACTGAGGCCCAGCAATCCCACCTGTGGGGCATCTTGCAGTGAGGTATTTGTGTATCTGGGGTGGGGAGTGAGGGAGAGAGAGCTGGGCTGGTGCAGTATCCACTCTCGCACCTCCTCCCTGAGCGGAGCTCCAGTATAGACTAAGTGAATGAATCCATGAATCAGCTCCATAGCGGAGAGGTAGAAGAAGCAGCCGTCTTCGTTAAATGGGCTGTTGGCAGTTGCGGCTGACTGCCCTACCCCCTCGCAGGCCCGCCTCTGGGCAGGCCTGAGGTGGCCCTGGAGCCCCGCCAGCAGCCCCCGCCCCTCAGGCCGAGCTCTGGCCCTGGCAATCTCTGCACTTTGTCATCACGCCCGAGTATTTGACATTCGCAATTATCTGCAAATACCCTGATCGGTTTGTATATGAAACACTTTTTTTCCTGCCTTAAGGTTGGAATCTGGTAAGTTTCAGACAAGTGGTTGCAGGGGGAGATGACCCAGGGGACCGTGCGGGACCGGGCCGGTGAACCCGATTCCTCGAGGCGGGAGTCGCGAAGGGAGTGGTCTGCGTGCCTCACCGGGTTCCCCAGCCCGGCTCCGAGGAAAGGCCGCGCGGAGGCGAGGAAGGGCCCACATCACGAGTCTCCAGTCTCTCCTTGAAAAGAGCACCCCCTAATCCCGGAGGAAGGGAGGGTGAAGGAGGAGGGGAGAGCCCACTACAGGCGAGGCCGGAAGGTTAATCGTCTTGTTAACCGGAAAGGGTGCTGCCCCGCCTGGCCGTCGTCACCGAGTGTGTCAGTCACCCGCTCTCGATTTCGCCGCAGAAATTACCTGCTCAAAGAGCCATCCCAAGAAGCCTTCAGCTCCGAGGTCTTCCCGCCCGTCGTCTGCGGGAAGTAAACGGCGTCCTTCCTCAAAAGAAGTGGATGCCCCTTCCACTCTCCTCCGCCCCACCGCGGTTCCTAAATCTAGGAGAGCCAGCCCCGGCATCACTCACTACTCCTGCACCTCAGCTCTGGGATACTCGCCCAGTACAGACAGACCATCAACCAAAAAAGAAAAGAAGAAAAGAAAAGTGGTGGTGGGGGTGGGGGTGGGCAGGGAGGGTAAAGTAGCGAGATCACTTGCTTGACTCTTCTGTATTCTTAGGAACCTGATCCTGGCCCCCGGCAGAGCATAAGGGCCCGAGGCCAGGGACCTAGACGCCGAACCAAGTTCGCGCGAGGTGTTCACAGCCTAGGCGCCCCGGGCTTGGCTTCGTACTCGCCAACAAGCCGAGCTCCCTTGCCACGAGTATATCAGCAACTTCAGAAATAAACACTAGCGAAACCCCTTCCCACATTAGCTTGTTGCTGTGCTACAGACACTGGGCTTAGTCGATGTTCACACCTATTACATTTTCCCGGAAAGTGGGAGGAGCAGGGGGTAGAGAAAGGTATGTGTATTTGGGGGGAGGGGAGATGTGTGCAACACCTTCCAGAAAAATGGGGAGGTAGTTTAGAAAGTTTTTCTCTGTAACAGCACAACTTCTGAGAAGGCAGAGAGAAGAAGAAAGCAGGCAGGAAACGAATGCCTTCCTCCTCTCCCCTTTACCCTCTTCCTTCACTCCCTAGACCGGGCTGGTCACCCGGCTGGGAATCAAGAGCGTGTGGCTGGGAAGACACCAGTCTCTGTGCTCGGGTTCAGCCCAGTCGGGCAAGAAAATGTGGGCAGCTGGAGAAGGTCGTCACAGTCTCCCGTGGAATCTTGTTGCCTGAGAGCCCCATACCGGAAAGGGCTGAGACGACTCTTCCACACAGAGGTCGCAGCCCCTGCCGCGGAGGATCCCCAGGAAGACGCTGGGGACGCTCTGAGCGTCGGCCTTCCTTTACCCCCGACTCCCTGGAGCTTGGTCTGGGGGTGCCAACTTGGGGCACGGAGGCGCCGGGCTGCTCCGAACCTGGAGGGTTTCTGCTTGGGTCAGAGGGATCACGACCTCAGCAGAACCAGGAGAGGTTGGGTGACACCCACTGCGTACTGCACTTGACTCAAAACTGCCCTCGGCCTGCGGAAGAGGCGAGGGCAAGAAGCCTGGTGGCGGGTTCAAACCTTCACCCCATTATTTTCTATCATTTTTTATGCCCATATATTTGTTAAGTGTATGGCTGCTATACACCAACAGCTTATTCTACAGGAAGTGCCCCCGAGGAGGACTGGGTTAAGCTTTGCAAATTTGACTTCCCAGGTAATGCGCTTCATTATTCTGCTCCCGACTTACCCACCACACCAGTGGGTACCCGGAGCAGCACCCGCTTGGCAGAATTGATGACTGCTTGGGCCCAGCGGAGTGCGCATTGCGCTAACACGCGCACGGAATTGCACCCTTGCCGGAGCCTCCGCACTGTGCGCCCTTCAAAGAGCTGGCGACCCCGCTCACGTGTAAGCAACCTCCCACTTTGAAGCTAATTCGCACCTGCGTCTTTCACACAAAAGGACTTTGCTGCGGACGCTGCTCTGACCCAAGACGCGGGAGAGAAGTCCCAAAGGCTAGAGCCAGGGGCTGGGGGACTCCTCTGCTCACCTTAGTCCTTGATTTCGAAGGCCCCAATTAACTATCTGTTGTGTCAGAATCGGCGAGTGCAAAGTGGCTGCGCCCCGCTGACGCGCTCTCTCCTGGGTCCGGGTATCCCAGGGCATCCGGAGCTGGGGAGGGTTGTGCGGACTACCCAAGGCACGCGCAGATACCGGGCAGGGAAGAAGGGCTCCGTGTTCCAAGGACGGTCGTTTACCTCTCCTGAGATCAGCCCTGATCCGTTGGTAACTTAAGCGCCTCTGAACTCGGGGAGCGCTTGGTGGGGCGCCTCCCTGCATCCACCCCTACCCCTGGCTCATTCCCAAGCCCAGCATCTTTCCCACCATTCTCACTCCCACCACCCCCACGGCCCCGCCCGTTTAGAGGCGTGCGGTGGACACTCGGTTTACAGAACCGGCGTTTCAGATGTTTATTTGCAACTAATTGCTTGTGCTGGAAAATGCTTGTTACCCGGGCGGAGCGCTTCCGCTCTGCGCGGTCTGGCCCGGCGGGCGGTAGCTCGCTGATCCCTCCCGTAAAGCCTCCAAGGAGCGGGCGGCTGGGAGAGGTTGTGCCACCCGGGACCAAGCCTTCGGCGCTGCTCCGGACTCCCGGTAGGGGGAGCCGCCGCGGGAGCCAGGCCGGCTTGTGTTCTGGCCTCGGGGCGGCCCTGCTGCTTGCGGCCGGGACTCCCAGCACAGAGCTCGGGAGGACTCCACCTGCTCTCCAGATAAGGCGCCATGAGCAGAGAAGGAAACAGAGGGCCAAGCTCCCTCCTAATTCCCCGTTGTTGCAGAGTAAAGAAGATGGGGGAGAACTAGTTATATTCTCTAGGTCTAAATATTGTTGAAAAATTTGTAGGTGAGATCACCTCCTCTGCCCATATCCATGTATAATATATCCATTACATGTGTTTGCCCATATATATACATGTGCCATATGTAAATATGTAGGTGTGTGTATGTATGTGTATAGCAGTGGTTTAGAATTAGTCTCAGTTCCACAAATTTTGAGCCCTTTTAATATTTTAGGTGACTTAATCCCTTCTCACTGTATTTTCCAAGTCACTTTTTTCCAAGAGTTTTAGGTGATCCCAGCACAAATAAGGAGCTCAGATGAGACTTGCCAGGTTTGCTGCAGCAATGTCAGCAAAAGAGTCTCTCTCTTTCTGACTCTATAGACTTAAGTAAGGGTTTAGAGGCTTTCATTTTAAGGTATGACTAATGTTTAGAGAACAAGACTAAACCAAAGTCAAGGGGAAAGCAGTTAGACTGTGAACCTGCAGACCACTCCACTGCACCCAGTGTGGCAGCACACCTGTGCTGAATGGCCAGAGACTTCCTGGTCAATAGTCCCACAGATAAAAGACTGCAGACTCTGCTTATACACAAATCCATCTTTCGCTTGGAACCCACAACTCATAACAACTCTCCTAATGCCAAGTCATCAAGGCCTCTTGAAAGAGAATCATAAAAAACAAAGAATTTCAAACTTGGAGGGAAACCTAAAGTTTACTGGTGAGGAGCTTGAACTGAGTAGAGGCAAAGAATCATACTCCGGATGAGAAAGGCCCCATGCACTGAGCTGAGACTGGAACTCTCCTCTTCTGACTCTCAGTCCAGTAAGTTTGACTACAGAGCACACATATCATTGTGATTATTATGTTCCCACATATTTTGGTGTTCTTAGTTAGGCATACTCCTTTAACACTCTTGTAATAAAAGCAAAATCTGGAAGATCTTTAAGAGTGTAGCAGTTGCTTCCAAGGGAGCCTGAATTTTAGAAATGAAGTTACATATAACATTGACATATCTGGGGGAAGGACTAGAAAAATATAGTTTCATTGCTTTTTTGTATGTTTTTGTTTTTGTTTGAGACAGAGTGTCACTCTGTCACCCAGGCTGGAGTGCAGTGGTGCTATCTTGGCTCACTGCAACCTCTGTCTCCCGGGTTCAAGCGATTCTCCTGCCTCAGCCTCCCGAGTAGCTGGGACTACAGACGCCTGCCACCACGCCCAGCTAATTTTTGTATTTTTAGTAGAGGTGGAGTTTCACCATATTGGCCAGGATGGTCTCGAACTCCTGACCTCAGGTCATCCACCTGCCTTGACCTCCCAAATTGTGGGATTAGAGGCGTGAGCCTCCACGCCTGGCCAGTTTTATTGTTTTATCCCTGTTTAATAATGTTGGATATATGAGGCCGGGCACAGTGGCTCACGCCTATAATCCCTGCACTTTGGGAGGCCAAGGCAGATGGATCACTTGAGGCCAGGAGTTCAAGACAAGCTGGCCAACATGGTGAAACCCTATCTCTGACTGTGCCAAAAATACAAAAATTAGCAAGGCGTGGTGGGGGGCACCTGCAATCCCAGCTACTCAGGAGGTTGTGGCAGAAGAATGGCTTGAAGGGGGAGGTTGCAATTAGATTGTGCCACTGCACTCCAGTCTAGGCGATAGAGCAAGATCCTGTCTCAAAGCAAAACAAAAAATATTGGATATATGCAAATATGTGATTAAATGAATGAATATACAAACAAAACAATGAAAAAGGTGGGATTGTTGGTGTTACAAAAGCATTCTCCCAAGTTGTGTATTTGTTCTCCAAAAACCAGACCTAACTTAGTCTTTAATTTAAGTGTTTGTTTATAGATTTTTAAATGTTACATTTTGGTATCATTTTTAAGAACCAACAGGGAGGAATTTCTAAAATAAGATTTGAAAAAAAAAATCTAATAAAAATTGATTTAGCAAAAGCAGGGAAATTTTTTTGAATGAAATATTATAGGATAAGCCCAAAATATACCACCCACTGACTTTATCACAAATCCTGGGATATAAATGATATTTTATCATCCTTTCTATAATTATCCCCTTTTTGTTTTTTGATAGAATCAACACAAAAATTACTATTTACAAGGTCAATTCACTATTCCTTTTTGTATTCTTGTTCACAAAGGCAGAGATACATTATCAAATGAAAGTGTCTCAGTCTTTTTCCGTAACTAATGTCCAATCTTTAGCAAATGGTGCTGTGATGTCATTGAAATGGGTATTGGACAAAGTACCAATTGATTTATTGATTTCCCTTCTTCAAAGTCGTTTGGGAATTGAGGAGAAGAATGAATGGCATAGGCTGGCTGAGATGTGCAATACTTATTCTATCACACACAGACACACAAAAATTACATTTGGCTGATAAAATTGACAATTCAGAAGCATTGCTTACAGAAATTCATAATGAGATGACATTGAGGCCACTCAGTTGATCAACCTGCCTTTTCTTCTCCTTATCATTTTATTTACTCTTTCAATTTCAGCCTTTTAGAAGTCAAAAAGCAGCAGGTTTTCAGTTAGCCTACAAGGGGAGCGTGAGGAAAAGAGGAACGTCAGTACTATTGCTTTCAAACGCAGGACCCCATAAACTCTGCTCTGGGTCCTATAAGCACAGCAGTATTTCTAAGACTGACACTTGCTGGGAATCTCACAAGGGGTCTTCTGCGGTCCGTGGACTGGTGTGACTTCTCACCTTGGGTGGAGCAGGGGGTCTCTGAGAGTGTCTTGTGGGCTAAACCTGTGATGGTTCACAGCAGACCCATGACAATAAAGAAAGTAAGGCTGCTCGGATTGTCTTAGGTTTTTTAGGAGAGGGTTTCAACGCAGGACTCCGTTCAGCCTCAATCACTGAACCGGTTTTTGAGAAGGAAGAATTTTAATCCAAGTCCTGTTAAAAATGCCGACTAAACTGCCGAGAGAAACTCCACATTGTAACATCTGCCTAGGAATTACCACACACAACAGTATCTACAGCGAAGCTGAAAATATCTGAATGAAAACAAACCTCGGACTTCCTCTCCCTTGTATGGGTGAGCTGCCTTGAGTAACAGGGAAGATTTACTATAATGCACAATTGCATGCTAGGTACTTTGTTTTTCCTGTTCCCTTTCCCCACTTCAAGAAGAATGGAATATTTTTGTCTTCCAAGCTTTCTATCCATTTATCTCAATCCTCTAGGCTTAGAACCATCATTTAGAAAATCCCTGCTCAGCCGGGTGTGGTGGCTCATGCCTGTAATTCTAGCACTTTGGGAAGCTGAGGTGGGTGGATCACCTAAGGTCAGGAATTCAAGACCAGTCTGGTCAACCTAGTGAAACCCCGTCTCTTCTAAAAATACAAAAAATTAGCCAGGCGTGGTGGTGGGCGACTGTAATCCCAGCTACTCGGGAGAATCTCTTGAACCCAAGAGGCAGAGGTTGCAGTGAGCCAAGATCGCGCCATTGCACTCCAGCCTGGGCAACAAGAGTGAAACTCCGTCTCAATTAAAAAAAAAGAAAAAAAGAAAATCCCTGCTCACCAATGATGCTTGACTTTTCTATGCCTGTGTGTGCTGGAGTAGGGGGAAGGGTACAGTGAAGAGAGGTTCTCCCCTTCTCAGAGCATATGGTTCATTTTGCCCACTCTTGAGCCTGGATTGCAGGCTCTCGCTATCTGAGGAGAAACTAGATGGGGAATGCCCTGGAAGAATGATCTGGAACACTGCCTACCTACCCCCATACATCCCTCCCCAGCCCCTCTCCACTGCCCAATACTCTCTTCCCAGGCAGGTGTTGAAAATGGTGGATAGGGAAGTGTGATGGAGAAAGAAGAACTATGCTCACCTTTAAGAAGGTTATGTGGAGCTGATGGAAGAAATGACTCTCTTTTTAAAAGACTGCTTCTATTTAGGCTAGGTGCAGTGGCTCATACCTACAATCCCAGCACTTTGGGAGGCCAAGGTGGGAAGATCACTTGAGGCCAGAAGTTTCAGACCAGCTGGCCAACGTGGTGAGACCCTATCTCCACTAAAAATACAAAAATTAGCTGGGCATAGTGGCACATGCCTGTAATCCCAGCTACTTGGGAGGCTGAGGCACGAGAATCACTTTACTGGGGAGGCGGAGGTTGCAGTGAGCCAAGATCATGCCACTGCACTCCAGCCTGGGTGACAGAGCAAGACTCTGTCTCCAAAAAAAAAAAAAAAAAAAAAATTATTTAAACAATAGTATCCATCTTCCCGCAATTGCTATTAAAGATTCTTAAAATTTCTGTAAATATTGAGGGAAACGAATTATGCTTTAAGATTTTAAACCTACAGAGTAAGTTAATTCTGTCTTTGCCATTTACTAGCTGTGTAAACTTGGAGAGATCAGCTTGAGACTATCTGAGCCTCATTTTTTTAATCTGTCAAATGGGTATTATACAAATAGGTATCTCAGAAAATTGTGAGGATTAAATGAAATATTACCTGTAAGTTATTTAGAACAGTTCTTGGAACATAGTAAAAACTCAGAAAGTGTTCAGTAAAATGTTGAGTATATTATCGTGATGTGGGAATTGCTGATCCAGTTGACTCAATTCACACTGCAAATTACTGGATTTGAATAAGGAGATGAAGATTGAGTCACATTGTTCTCTTTGATCCATTTTCTTTTAGACAACGTCACTCAAACAACCCTGTTACTTCACTAGCAATGAACTGTCTCTGGATTTTATTAAGCATCTCACTAGTTCCTTTTCTTCAGCTGTATGGCACCCTATCTTCCTGTACACCAGAGACTCCTCAGCTGGGTAAGGTGAGCCAACATTACCAGGACTATATGCTGAGAGGCCATTTCAAAGTCTTTCATAGAAGGCTGTGCTTGGGCGAGTAGAACTTTTCATCATACAGTCCCAGAAATGTGAAATTATCAATGTCAGAGAAGAGAAAAAGAGACTCAGAGAAACTGTGTTCTCTAGTCTTTCATTCAGGAACAAATGGTGTCATACCAAATGGGTGAAAAGATCCCAGGCTTACTCCGAGAAACATCTCTCTCTTCTGAATTGAACGTGCACAGTGGCTAACAGTGTTTTGTTTGGTGTGGACAAAGTAATAAAACATTACCGTTTCTCTTTCTCTACGATGATGTGGTTTTATAAAAGAAAATGGTTACTCCTTGTTGAGTTGGGCAATATTCTCCATCAGTTTATAAATTCCTATGCTGTTCTTACTGTGGTCAGCTTTTTCTCTGGGCTGTGTTCTTTTTGCTACACTGAGAGCACAAGTAGCCCCAGGAGGGGGCAGTGACAAAGCTGAGATATCCAGGAATGAGAATACCAGTCATTCTGCCCACTTACCTGCAAGACCAAATGAAAATCCAGGAGGTTCTGCATGAAGACTCAAAAGAGCTGCCCCTCCAGCTTTTCACCAAAGCAGAACAGATTGTAGGAAGTAACAGCTAAAGGCCCGCTGCCTCCATCCTGTGGCTCTGTGTCTCTTTTCAGATGATTTCTCAAAGTCCACACACTAAGTCAAGTCCTCTGTCGGCAGGCCTACTAGTACCTTTGACTTGAGAGGTAAATTATTAAAATGCAAACAGTTGTCAGGCCCAAAAAGAGAATGTCAGAAGAAAAGCACCCAAGATGCTGCTCTGTCTGGTTTTCTCTTTGATTCAATGTTGTGTTCTTTGTGAACTCTGCCTCCACATTTACATTGGTTTGAAACATTCCGACAATAAAATTTCAGTGACCTTGCAGACTGTGTTCCCTCCCACAAACCAAACAAAAATTGATTGCCTTTTAGCAATCAATACTCTTTGGCAGCTTAAGAGGAGATGCTCTATGCTGGGAACCCTTGTCCCACTTCAGCCAGCTGGGCTGTTATAACCTAACCAGAATCAAGGAGCCTGAGGTAGCAACTTTCTTGCTCTTTCCCTCCCCGTCCTACAAAACAGCCATTTATTTTGATCACTTCTGTGGATATTTTCAGTCCTAGGAAGGGGAGACAGGACAGAAAAAGGGGATGGCTCTGGATAATAGCCACCCAACTTAATTGACTGAAAGGTGCAGGCTTCTGCTGATATTAAAGACTTCACAGATCCAATTTAATTCAACAGCTATACTGAGAAGCTACTGGTTTATTCATTTATTACTCAGCTGTCTTTTATCTTTTTTTTTTTTTCTGAGACACCCAGGTTGGAGTGCAATGGCATGATCTCAGCTCACTGCAACCTCTGCCTCCCGGGTTCAAGTGATTCTCCTGCCTCAGCCTCCCAAGTAGTTGGGATTACAGGCCCCCACCACCACACCTGGCTAATTTTTGTATTTTTAGTAGAGACGGGGTTTCACCATGTTGGCCAGGCTGGTCTCGAACTCCTGACCTCAAGTGATCTGCCTCCCAAAGTGTTGGGATAACAGGCGTGAGCCACCGCGCCCAGCTTGTCTTTTATCTTAAGAAATAATGAAAACAACTACAAAAGTGACAGCTATGAATTTTCCTAGGCACTTTACATGTGTTATCTCACTTAATCCTCACAACAATACTATGAGTTAGGTACTATTATCATCTACATTTTCCTTCTAAAAGTGAGTTTAGAGAGGTTAGATAATTAGCATAAGGTCACACTGCTAATCAGGAATCGGGCTTAACTAAGATCAGAGCTACTCATACTTTCCTTCTATCTGGTTCTGTCATTAGCATAATGGTGAGAAGTCAAAGAAGGGTTTTTAAGTTCATGGCCTTTTCTAAAGGCACCATTTAGCAATCATTTTGAAATGCCTTTGCCAGCCAGGAGCTGCCCTAAGCACATTAAAAAATACAACATTGGCCGGGCGCGGTGGCTCACGCTTGTAATCCCAGCACTTTGGGAGGCCGAGGCGGGCGGATCACGAGGTCAGGAGATCGAGACCACGGTGAAACCCCGTCTCTACTAAAAATACAAAAAAATTAGCCGGGCGTAGTGGCGGGCGCCTGTAGCCCCAGCTACTCGGAGAGGCTGAGGCAGGAGAATGGCGTGAACCCGGGAGGCGGAGCTTGCAGTGAGCTGAGATTGCGCCACTGCACTCCAGCCTGGGCGACAGAGCGAGACTCCGTCTCAAAAAAAAAAAAAAAAAAAAAATACAACATTGCACCCTCTCAGGGTTTACAACCTATGATCAACTATTATTTGGATCACATCCTGCTAGATCACACAGATAATGGCCAAATACATGAGTAAACTAAACAGAGGTTTTATAGCCATATGTACAATGACAACAGTTCATATTTTTTAGTGACAATTGCAGAGGATTAGCATATTTAAAAGTCCAGGCCATAGAGGAGGTGGGCTTTCTAACCCACTGATGAAATTTGGGAGGCCGGGCACCACGGCTCAAGCCAGTAATCCCAGCACTTTGGGAGACTGAGGTGGGTGAGTCACCTGAAGTCAGGAGTTCAAGACCAGCCTGACCAATATGATGAAACCCCGTCTCTACTAAAAATACAAATTAGTTGGGTGTGTGGCATGCGCCTGTAATCCCAGCTACTCGGGAGGCTGAGACAGGAGAATCGTTTGAACCCAGGAGGTGGAGGTTGTGGTGAGCCAAGATTGCACCATTGCACTCCAGCCTGGGAAACAAGAGTAAATATCTGTCTCAAAAAAAAAAAAAAAGAAAAAGAAAAAGAAATGTGAGGCCTGTTCCATGGAGAAAAGGGTACCTCCAATGCTAATGAAAATAAGACAAATGAACAGAGCTGTCCACAATAATAGGGGAAGAAACCTGGTGTAGACAATGAGCTTCACAGTTTGCTAACGACAGAAGATGGAGCAGTGATGAGAACAGTCAACAAGAGTCACAGGGAGAGTGGTTGGTTGGCAAGTTAGGGCAAAGTTGATGTTTCTCAAGGCTACACAGTCAGCTTGTTACTGACACTCAAGTCCCCTCATTAGTTTTCTATTCCTTTGTATTTATGCTCACCATCCCTATAAAATCTTCCTACAAATATCTGTGAGAAGGATGACACAGTGGTCTGACACATGTTAAGTCATCTAGCAAAGATGTAAATAAAGTTCTCAAAATACAATTATCAATGGAATATCTATTATATGTTTAGAACTATGCCAGATGGTATGAGGAAAGCAAGGAATTTACAAGATCTCACCCTTGTCCTCAAATAACTTGGAATTTATTTAGGATACAAGATTCACACCAATAAAATAGTTGGCAACAACTAAAATGACATAATCAATTTTCCAAGGGATGTGGTACAGACATAAATAAAATGTCATAGACATGACAGATAAGCTTAAGAATTAATATGCTCCAGACTGGGCATAGTGGCTCACACCTGTAATCCCAGCAATTTGAGAGGCTCATGCAGGCAGATCACTTAAGGTCGGGAGTTCAAGACCAGCCTGGCCAACATGGTGAAACCCCCTGTCTACTAAAACTACAAAAATGAGCTGGGTATTGTGACAGACAGCTGTAATCCCAGCCACTCAGGAGGCTGAGACAGCAGAATCTTTTGAACCTGCGAGGTGGAGGTTGCAGGGAGCCGAGATTGTGCCAGTGCACTCCAGCCTGGGCAACAGAGCAGGACTCTGTCTCAAAAAAAAAAAAAAAAAAAAAAAAAGAATTAATATGGTCCAGGAAGGTGAGATCCAGAAAAATGGCTGTGACTTAAGTAATCTGTGAGGGCCAGGATTGACAAGAGCAGAAGCTGGGTGCTGTAAGCAAACTATGCAGGCTTTCCTTCAGAGTCCAGGATGAAGGGCTGGGGAAGAGCACATTTGAGAATTGGAGTAGGACTATTTATGGAGGCTTCAAATGCTACCCGAAACATTTAGACTTGTCAGAAAAGAACCTAGAGCCAAAGTAGCTCTTGACTGTGTCTCCCATCCCCCAACTTTTGAGGCATTGAAAATTGACTTCATTTTTTCATTCTTCCAAAAGTCATACATACTTATTGTACAAGCATTTAAAAATACAGTAAGAAAAATGAAAACATCAGCTCCAACAAAAAATAAAAAAAAGAAATATAATACAACTCTAATAACTCTACTTGGTGCATTCTGAAGTAAAGAAGGCTCACAATGAAAAGGATTTGGGGAATTATTGTGGCAATAATATGCAACTTTGAGGAACACAAGGTGAGTGGCAAGGAGACAAGTTACCAGCAAGACAGGCAGCAAGATAAGCCTGTGAGAATCCTGAGAGCCAGGCCCAGTAGCAGTGGGAACAGGGAGGAAAGGCTGGATCTGAGAGATCTTCCAGGATGGCAACAACCAGGCATTCTCTTCTGATAACTGCATTGCACAGAGTCCTCCCAGCCTATTGGAGTCCTTACCCCTGGGCATAGTGATCAGAATCTTTGCCTGGGTTTTACCTCTCCCATTTGTTTTCTTTCAGAGCCTGAATTACCTAGTGTCTCAGAAACTGTTCTGATCCCAGTAAAATATCCCCAAAGTATGTCAAGAGAGTACTAAAGTTCTAGAAATTACTATCTGCATAAGAGATCCTGGAAACTGTTTTTCAGCTTTTCAGAAACACTTTCATGGATTCAGACTGTTGGACTGACCTCCTGAAGTCTTTCAAACTGAGCAGGTGTAGAGGGTGCTCCTGGGTTAGCTATGTGCTGGATGGGCATCTCCTTCAGGGAAGAGAAAGTAGCCCCTAAATGGTCAAAACAGGATCCACATTTCATAATTCACCACAGCACTTCAATGTTTGCTCTCTCCATCTCCACTGGCAAATCACTTTTCTCAGTTGCTTCATGGTTCTCGCACTCATTTTCCAGCTCTGTTTTGCAGTAGCAATTCTTTATCATACTCTTTGGCAGCTTAAGGGGAGATGCCATGCTGGAAACCCTTGTCCCACTTCAGCCAACTGGGCTATTATAAACTAAAGCAGAACCAAGGAGCCTGAGGTAACAACTTTCTTGCTCTTTCCCTCCCCTCCTGCAAAACAGCTATGGCAAGGACTCCAATAGGCTGGGAGGACTATGTGCAATGCAGTTATCAGAAGAGAATGCTTGGTGTTTTTATCACTTCTGTGGATATTTTCAGTCCTAGGAAAGGGAAAAGGAGCAGAAAAAGGAGATGGCTCTCTATAACCACCAGCAACTTCTCTGCCTCTAAATTATCTTTGTTTTTCTTTTTTTTTTTTTTGAGATGGAGTCTCACTCTGTCACCCAGGCTGGAGTGCAGTGGCACGATCTCAGCTCACTACAACTTCTGCCTCCTGGGTTCAAGCAATTCTCCTGCCTCAGCCTCCCCGAGTAGCTGGGATTACAGGCATGTGCCACCACACCCGGCTAATTTTTGTATTTTTAGTAGAGACGGGGTTTCACCATGTTGGCCAAGCTGGTCTCGAACTCCTGACCTCAGGTGATCCTCCTGCCTCGGCCTCCCAAAGTGCTGGGATTATAGGTGTGAGCCACTGTGCCCAGCCTCTACATTACTTTTGAATCACAACAAATAATGAAACTGTTTAAAGAGAGGATACTTTTCTAGGCAATGTATTTTTTGGCGTGGTGAGAAGTGAGGTGGATAGATCTTCAGAAATACATAACACCACTTATATTAAGAGTAGCTCTCATTGCTATAATAGTAAGGACCTTGTGACCAACTTCAGGTTCTCAATATTGTTCTCAGGTCTTCATCAGGTCACATGACTTCCCAGTGGAGGAAGCCTACATTTCCCAGCTCCCCTTGCAGCTATGTGACAAGTTTTGGTCAATTAAATGATATAAGTGATGGGTGCTACTCTTAGTCTTAATTTTAAAATAATCAGGCCAGCACTTTGGGAGGCTGAGGTCGGTGGATCATGAGGTCAGGAGATCGAGACCATCCTGACCAACATAGTGAAAACCCGCCTGTACGAAAAATACAAAAATTAGCCGGGCATGGTGGTGGGCAACTGTAATCCCAGCTACTTGGGAGGTCGAGGCAGGAGAATCGCTTGAACCCAGGAGACAGATGTTGCAGTGAGCCAAGATTGCGCCACTGCACTCCAGCCTGGCCACAGAGCAAGATTCCACCTAAAACATTAAAATAAAATTAAAAAAATATCAAGCATGCATCTTCTTGAACTATTTGTCTGCCTGAAAAAAATATAAGAATTTAAGAAGCCACTTTGAACGTACGATGAGACTCAGACTCAACTGTTTTTTTTTGTTGGGTTTTTTTTTTTTTTGGTTGTTTTTTGAGACAGAGTCTTGATGTGTCACCCAGGCTAGTTGAGTGTCCACAACTGAGAGGTTGCAGTGAGCCCAACCTCAGCTCACTGCAACCTCTGCCTCCAGGTTCAAGGGATTCTCCTGCCTCAGCCTCCTGTGTAGCTGGGACTACAGGTGCCCGCCAACACACCTGGCTAATTTTTGTATTTTTAGTAGAGACAGGGTTTCACCATGTTGGCCAGGATGGTCTCGATCTCTTGACCTCATGATCCACCCACCTCGGCCTCCCAAAGTGCTGGGGTTAGAGGTGTGAGCCACTGCGCCCAGCCAAGACTCAATCGTTGAAGAAGGCAGACTGTCCCACCAGAAAAACAAGCTCCTATCCTGCTTAAGCCACTCTGCTTAGGAGTCCTTCTGTAGCCCAACTAGTTTTGTCATATTTTATATGTAGGGAAATTGTGAAGTCAAATAAACCTACTGTCATTCATTCAATCATTGTATAATTCATACAATCTTTCATGAAGATATTATAGCAGAACTAATAATAGGTATGCAGAGACTTGAGTGGGATTGAGGGAGGCCACATGGTCTAAAAATTGAATTGTGATCTGGAAATCAGAAAAGCTGAGTTCTAATTATAATAGCAGTTATCATTTATTGAATGTTTACTATTAGTAGGTTAGGTAATTTGTAAATGTTTCACATTTATTATCCCACCAAATCCTCACAGCAACCTTTAGAGGGATATACTTTCTTTTCCCATTTTACAGATGAGGAAAATGAGATCAGAAAAGTTAAATAACTTACCCAAAGTCACAGAACAAATAATTGTCAGAACCCAAATTTGAAGCCAGATCTGATTTCATCACTTGCATTCTTTTTTTTTTTTTTTTTTTTTTTGAGACGGAGTCTCATTCTGTCACCCAGGCTGGAGTGCAAGTGGTATGATCTCTGCTCACTGCAACCTCCACCCCCTGGGTTCACGCCATTCTCCTGCCTCAGCCTCCCAAGTAGCTTGAACTACAATCACCTGCCACCATGCCCAGCTAATTTTTTGTATTTTTAGTAGAGACGGGATTTCACTGTGTTAGCCAGGATGGTCTCGATCTCCTGACCTTATGATCTGCCTGCTCCGGCCTCCCAAAGTGCTGGAATTACAGGCATGAGCCACCATGCCTGGACTTTAAAAAAATTTTTTTTTGAGACAGTCTTGCTCTGTCACCCAAGCTGGGGTGTGGTGGTATAATGTCAGCTCACTGCAACCTCCACCTTCTGATCTTAAGTGATTCTTCTGTCTCAGCCTGCTGAGTAGCAGTGACTACAGGCATGTGCCACCAGACCTGGCTAGTTTTTTTATTTTTAGTAGAGATGGGGTTTCAGCATGTTGGCCAGGCTGGTCTCGAACTCCCGACCTCAGGTGATCTGCCCACCTCAGCTTCCCAAAGTGCTGGGATTCCAGGTGTGAGCCACCAGGCCCAGCCATCTCCTGTATTTTTTTTTTTTTTTTGAGACAGAGTCTCACTTTGTCACCCAGGCTAGAGTGCAGTGACATAATCTCAGCTCACTGCATCTTCCACCTCCCAGGTTCAAGCAATTCTCCTGCCTCAGCCTCCTGAGTGTCTGGGATTACAGGTGCCTGCCACCACACCCAGCTAATTTTTGTATTTTTAGTAGGCATGGGGTTTCACAATGTTGGCCAGGCTGGTCTCGAACACCTGACCTCAGGCAATCTGCCCGTCTCAGCCTCCCAAAGTGCTGGGATTACAGGCGTGAGTCACTGTGCCCAGCCCCATCACCTGTATTCTTGACCATGATATTGACATGTCCCTACTAGCTGTGTGACCTTTGGTAAGTATTCTCCCTTCCCTGGATCTCATTTTCCTTCTTTAGGAAGTGAAAGCACTTGATGGAAACATCCCTTGGTTCCACTTTGACTCTGTCACTCTGTCGAATGGTTCTAAGTTTGTCTGTGCAATGATTTGCTGGGAGCTAGGCAAGTTGCTGAACCTATTTTTTTACAACATATTCATGTCAGAAATCATGGTAATCTCTAAATACAACACAAAAGTGTGGCCAAGAACAATTGGCATCTGTGGCATTGATGTAGAGATCATTGCTACCATTTTCCCCAGCCCTTTGATTTCCTAACTTCTCTGTCTCACATTCCCTGCTTGTTCATGGCTGCTATTTCAAGACTTAAACAAATAATGGAAACTGAGGAAACTTGCTCCAAACCATCTAACACTTCCAGATCACACCACACCCCCCAGGTGTATCCAGGCTTCTACTTCTATCATGGTCACCATCATCATCACTCTGCTGATGGGAAAGCTCTAACAGCCATTCCTTTCTTAGGTTTCTTCCTCATCCAGTGATCCATCTCTGCAAAGTGGACAGGTCTGGCACCCATCCTACCCTGAAGTAGGCTTCCAGCACCCTCTGCTGGGCTCTGCCTAAAGCAGAGGAACCAGCAGGGCCTTTCAGAGCAGGGAGGTCAAACAGAGACAGGGACTTCAAAGCCATTCATGCTGAGTGAAAGCAGTATTCCAACTAGGCTCCTTCCCTCCATTTCCTAAAGGCAGCTTTCCAAATCTTGACATCCAAACCCTATAAATTATTTTCCTCACCCTTAAGGGGACATAATTGCTTGAATTCAGACAGCTGTGGACCACTCATTCCCCGCCCCACCTCAGTCACCCTCTATGCACCAGTAGAAGCCACCAGAGACCAGAAGCCAAGGTATCCAATCAGATCTTCCATAATCCATCACCAGTTATGTCACTTAACAGCTTTTAAATGCTGGTCAAGGCAACCTTTTTTCTGGTTTCTTAGCTATAACATATGGATAAAAATCTATACATGCCTTGTCTGCCTCACAAGATGTTGTGACAATAAAAAGTGATAATTTGCTGAAAAGGACTTTGAAAACTGTAAAGTACTACGCAAAATTCAGCTATTCCTGCTTTGATATCAATGTCTATGAGTGAAACCACAAAGTCAGTTTAGAAAAACAATAAAGCAAGTTCTTACACATAAAATGTATTATCTGAAATTTTTATATAAACCAAATAAACAGAATTATCAGCTTTCCTAAGCTTGATGTGATAACAAGCTCATATCCACACACTCAGTAATCTACAATGTAGATTCCACATGTAGAACCTGGTATATCTCAGAAGCTAACCCCAAGTCAAATCTAGTTAGAGTCAGAGAGAGCTGTACCTCATCCCCACACCATTCTCTAGGACAGGAGTCCACACAAAGGAAATCAAAGTGCTTGGGATGGGAAGACAAGGTGGAAATTCCTGTGTGTTTAGCCAGGCTGCAAACCAGACACGTTGGGGAGTTTTGTTACTCCCCCTGCTCTGAGGCCACCCTTTTCTCCTAGTGACATTCCTGCTTTTGCAGTCTCATTCGGTGGCACCTCTGCCCATGCACTGGACTTTAGCGCCCTCTAGGTGGGGTCTGTCCTCCTAGCCACTAGAGCCACGCTGTCCAATACAAATATAATGCGACATATGTAATCTTAAATGCTCTAGTAGCCACCTTTTAAAAATAAAATAGTAGAATTAATTTTAATAATGTATTTTATTTAGCCCAACATATCTAATATATATATAATATATATATATTATATATATAATATAATATATATAATATAATATATATTATATATATATAATATAATATATATTATATATATATAATATAATATATATAATATAATATATATTATATATATAATATATATTATATATAATATATATATAATATATTATATATAATATATATAATATATATAATATATATAATATATATATTATTATTGAGACGGAGTCTCGCTCTGCCGCCCAGGCTGGAGTGCAGTGGCGGGATCTGGGCTCACTGCAAGCTCTGCCTCCCGGGTTCATGCCATTCTCCTGCCTCAGCCTCCCGAGTAGCTGGGACTACAGGCGCCTGCAACCACGCCCGGCTAATTTTTTATATTTTTAGTAGAGACGGGGTTTCACTGTATTAGCCAGGACGGTCTCGATCTCCTGACCTCGTGATCCGCCAGCCTTGGCCTCCCAAAGTGCTGGGATTACAGGCGTGAGCCACCGCCCCCGGCCTCTAAAATATTTTCAACATGTAATCAATACAAAACATTGTTGAGATATTTCATGTTCTTTTTTTCCCCACACTAACTCTGAAAATCAGTATGTGTTTTATATTTATAATACATCTCAGTTTTGGACTAGCTGAATTCCAAGGGCTCCAGAGCCACATGTGGCTGGGGGCTACTGGATTGGACAGCATAGCACTAAAGTAAGTCACTGCCATGCATAAGAGTCTTTGCCCAGTACCATTTTGTTTCCTAGATCCTCAAAGCCAAGTTTCCAAACTGCTAACAAGATAACCTGAGGCTCCACGGTAATAAGAGGGAATTAGAAGAGTTAAGCCTCTCTACTCTTCCCTTTATTAACTGCCAAACACCACATACACCCCACACACACTATGTTTGAAATATACAAGTTCCTCTCTCTTCTCCGAGAAACTTTTGTATTTCAATAGGAACTTAAACTTTTTTTTTTTTTTTTTTTGACAGAGCCTTGCTCTGTCACCCAGGCTGGAGTGCAGGCGGTGGCATAATCTTGGCTCACTGCAACCTCCGCCACCTCCCAGGTTCAAGTGATTCTCTTGCCTCAGCCTCCCGAGTAGCTGTGACTACAGGCATGTGCCACCACGCCCAGCTAATTTTTGTAAAATTTAGTAGAGACACGGTTTCACCATGTTGGCCAGGCTGGTCTCAAACTCCTGACCTCAAGTGATCTGCCTGCCTCAGCCTCCCAAAGTGCTGGGATTATAGGCATGAGCCACCATGCCCGGCCTGCATCTTCTTGAGTAGGGACAGTGCAGTGGCCAACACAAGGGATAACTGCGGGATCTGGCCATTTAAGGATGACAGAGTTAGTGAATGTAATCACCTCAAGTGTTTCTTGGCTCTGAATTTAATTCAACAAGCATGTGTTGAGTACTTACCAAGTATCCTGCTAGACAGAGAAAACCCTGAAAATAGGGATCAGCTCTTCCTCATCTCCGTATGGCCAATGTCTCAACTGGTGAGTTTATACAATTTCAGCCAAAAGCAAAAGACAGTTGATGTTTTCTTTTTCTGTGCAGTTTTATTTCAGAGAAGTAAACATATGACATTTGAGAGACTTTCTCAAACACTGAAATCCGCTGGTGTACCTTTATGGCTCCCTTGGAACTCTCCTGGATGTGTGGGTGAGAACTATAGGATGAAGAACATAAGTCAACCTCCATTGTCCGGCAAATGGAGAAACTGAAGTCACTAGATCTTGGATATATCTATAAAGAGATGTTTACAATCAGGTACTTTTCATGGGGATAAGGGTAAGGAGTAGTCAGGCAATTCATATAATTTTAACCGAGTTTAGTCCACTTCACTTTTAAAGGCTCCAGGCAGAGCTCCAGGCCAGAGAAAAGGAAGACCACCAACAATCTCCAAGCAAGGGAACCTTCAGGGTTTTGTGGCCCAAATGGCCAAAGGGAACATTTGTACTCTTAGAAATGCATCTCAAGCTTTTAAGGCTTGCAAACTGCCAAACTCTGTGGATCATTTTGTAAACTACAAAATCACCAGCTTAAAAAAACAACATAATTTAGCCAGGTCAATCCATAAAGTATCCCACATAGTACTTATTACAGAGAAACCTTGAACAAAAAACTCCCTGGCCTGGGACATTTCCCAGGGAATCACAAACTTCTTTGGAAAACAGAAACGTCTGGTCTTCTCATACATGGCCCGTGTGAAGAGTTCCCAGTCAGGGATGGATGGTGTTGCAAAGGTTCCTGTGTAAGTCCATTGTTGGAAACCCTGAATGCATTTTATAAATAAATAAATTTTATAAATAAATAAATAGCTGGTCCCTATTTTCAGGGTTTTCTCTGTCTAGCGGGATACTTGGTAAGTACTCAACACATGCTTCTTGAATTAAATTCAGAGCCAAGAAACACTTGAGGTGATTACATTCACTAACTCTGTCATCCTTAATAGAAACACTGTTGTTGATTAGGCTCCCAGCCTATCCTGACAGGACTGATTAACCCAAAGTGCTGCTGAAATACAATACTTTTATGATGAAATGTAGCAGGATGCTATGTCATTGCTAAGAATTAAGCACTAGAGGAAAACAAGTATATTAAAAAAGAGCTTGATACTCAGAATAAAAGCTGAATCGAGAGGGAGATCCTCTACGTTGCCTGCCACCTCATCCCCACAACAGGGAGCCTGTGACCCACAGCCCCTGCCCTATCAACCCACCAAATTAATTGGTTCTGTTGCCCTCTAAGTTCTCACTGTCTTCCATGGGCTCTCTCAGAAGACTGAAGAAAGAATTTCTCCCCTAGTTTTTGCCACTGGCCACAGGCAGTTCTCTCAATACTGCCCCCTCCTGGGGAAGGGAGCTCCGTCCCCAAACTGTTGTCCTGGTTAAAGCTGCCTTCTTCCTGAATGAGGAGAAGAAGGCAATCCCCCTTAGAAAGACACCCAAACTAAAGAGGAGAAAAAGAAAGACCTTAAGTTATTTTTTAGGTGAATCTTATCTCTGAATACAGTAAGGAGAAACCAAGAGGGTTGGTGTTGGTCCCTCACTTAGCGAGGAAAGCAGATTGGGGAAAGAATTAAAGAGAATTCCAACAATGAAACATTTATGAATACTAAATGTAATATTAATGAAATTGACACAATGATAAATTTTGTAGGGATTTAATAAATCTGTGTTAACTTTAGCATTCTGTAGGTTTTATGTATTGAAGGGAACAATTTTTCCAGATCTCAAACTTTTTAGCAGGGCCCAGAAAAGCTTTATTTACTTTTTTTGTTTGTTTGTTTTTATTTTGAGACAGGGTCTTGCTCTGTCATCCAGGCTAGAGTGCAGTGGTGTGCTGGCTAATTTTTAATTTTTTTGGAGAGGTGGGGTCTTGCTAGTTTGCCCAGCTTCCCGAACAGCTCTCTCTCTCTCTCTCTTTCTCTCTCTCTCTTTCTTGAGACTGGGTCTCACTCTATCATCACCCAGGCTGGAATGCAGTGACACAATTATGGCTCACTGCAGTCTTGACATTCCAGGCTCAAGTGATCCCTCCACCTCAGTTCCCCGAGTAGTTGAGGCCACAGGCACGCACCACCACACTTGGCTAATTTTTTAATTTTTTGTAGAGATGAGGTCTCCCCATGGTGCCCAGGCTGATCTCCAGCTCCTGGGCTCAAGCAATTCTCCTGCCTCAGCCTCCCAAAGTGCTGGTGTTACAGACGTGAGTCACCACAACTGGCTCAGAAAAGCTTTAAAAGCTTAAAGAACTGTGCCTGTGGCCAAGTATTCCTAGCTTTCTGAGATACAGCACAATTATCAGAGGGACTGGTGGGTTTGTTTCTGGATTAATATTAGCCTTAGGATGGATCCTGTCAAGAAGTAACTTACTTTACAATTTTACAAATCTTGTTATCTAGAAACACCTAATAAAATAGACTCAAAAACTGGCGTCTTATAGCAAAATTAAACTTTAGGCCTGTCCACCAATTCTACTTTCAGGGATCTGTCTCAATAAATGTATACCAAAAAAGGTGTGCAAGGATATTCACTGTAGCACTGTTTATAATCTTGAAAACTTGAAAGCAACCCAAGTATCCATCAGGAGGGGAATGATTAAATGACAAACATGTCTCTCTGCCATGGAATATCATTCAGAAGTTTGAAAAGAAGTGGATTTATCTTTACTAA
Organism: Nomascus leucogenys; assembly: GCF_006542625.1. Taxonomy (NCBI): domain Eukaryota; kingdom Metazoa; phylum Chordata; class Mammalia; order Primates; family Hylobatidae; genus Nomascus; species Nomascus leucogenys. The sequence goes on from NC_044402.1 coordinate 99,808,429, forward strand.
TGTGAAAACCTTTGAAGACAGATTTTTTTTTCTTTTTTTTTTTGAGACTGAGTCTCACTCTGTTGCCTAGGCTGGAGTGTAGTGGCGTGATCTCGGCTCACTGCAACTTCTGCCTCCTGGGTTCAAGCGATCCTTGTGCCTCAGCCTCCTGAGAATCTAGGACTACAGGCATGCACCATCACACTCGGCTAATTTTTGTATTTTTAGTGGAGACATGGTTTCACCATGTTGGCCAGGATGGTCTCAAACTCCTGATCTCAAGTGATCTGCCTGCCTCAGCCTCCCAAAGTGCTGGGATTATAGGTGTGAGCCATCTAGCCTGGCCTGAAGACAGATTTTTAAGTGGAAAAAATGTTTCAAAATACTCTGAGCCCAAAGATAACCTATAAAACCATATCTTGTTTCTATATGAAGATATATAATATTTTATATTTATTTGTAACTACATAGAATAAAGACTGAAAAAAGAAAAAGATACTTTTCTTTTCTTTTTTTTTGAGACTGAGTCTTGCTCTATCCCCCAGGCTGGAGTGCAGTGGCGCAATCTCGGCTCACTGCAACCTCCACCTCCCAGGTTCAAGCAATTCTCCCACCTCAGTCTCCCGACTAGCTGGGATTATAGGCACCCACCACCACGCCCAGCTAATTTTTATATTTTTAGTAGAGACGGGGTTTCACCATGTTGGCCAGGCTGTTCTCGAACTCCTGACCTCAGGTGATCCATCCGCCTCAGGCTCCCAGAGTGCTAGGATTACAGGTGTGAGACACTGTGCCTGGCCAAAAAGATAGAAAGAGTGGATTTTTTTTATTTTTCAAGGAGGGGGCTTGAAAAAGACAATACAGAAGGATACCGAGTAGACTTGAAAGGCTACTTTGTGCCTTTCCTTTATTTTTCAAGGAGTCTTTCAAGTCTACTTTGTGTCTTTCTGTATTCTCTGAGTTTTTAAAAAATAATTGGAAAGTATTTAGTTGAATAATTTAAAAATTACATGCAAATCAGACCAGAAGCCTGATCACGTTATATATGTGGTTGGGGTAGGTCCAGGTTTGATCTTAACTCTTGTCTCCCCTTGGGACTTGGCGAGTCTGAGCACGCCTTATGGGGTAGAATTGCTAGGAATCTGGTTCCAAGACAGATAAAGAGTCACCTGGGAAAGGTTTAGTCCCAAGGGAAGAGAGGAGCAGGCACACATGTGTGGCCTACTAACAAAGACTCAGTGGGTGGAAGCAGAGCAGGTGTGAACCCAGCCCTGTGTGATTTGTTAACTAATGGCTAGAAATTAGGAAACAGCTACTCAAGGACACAGAGAAGAAGGAAACTGGCAGATGTGAAGGACCACTGTTGCCCTTCCTTACTCTCTAAATGTGTGCTTTTTTTTTTTTCTGCATTCCTATCAGGATAAATGCCATCAAGTCACACAAGTTTAAAAATCTTCAGGCCTCTGCCTCCCTTTCTGTTGTCCCTCACAGATAGGTCACTGAGCCTTCTCAATCTGCTCTCAGAATGCACCTCCCATCCATTATCTTCTCACCATTCCCACTTCTTTCTGTCCAGGAGGACAGCAAAGCCTCTCTGCCTCAAACTAACCACCATATAGCTGCCAGCAGAATCTTTCTGAAACACTGAAGATTATTTTACCTTATTAAAATCCAATGGCTCTTCCAAATTCCTTGGAAAGTCACTACTGGACCTGAGCTGAGCACATCCTGCTATCCAGGAACAATAAAATGACGTGCTTTTCCCCAGTTTAATATTTTTATATCCGGGCCTTTGCATTCACTATTTCCTCTGCTTGAAATGTCCTCTGTAGACTCCTCTATCTCGTAAATTCTTACTCATCCTTCAAGACCCAGCTGAAAATACTCCACCAGTGACTCTATCCTCTTGTGCTCCTCAAACACCTTGTATACACATCTGTCACAACATAATCATATTGTATGATCATGATAGTTTCCAAGCTTGCCTCTCAGTATAGATCATGAGCTCTTCCAGCATAAGTTTTTATTCAGTATTTACTATATGACAGGCACTATTCTTGGCATCAGGGTAATAGCAATTAACAAGATACATAGGCCAGTGTGGTGGCTCACACCTGTAATCCCAGCACTTAGGGAGGTCAAGGTGGGAGAATAGCTTGAGCACAGCAGTTCAAGACCAGCCAGTGCAACATGGCCCTGTTTCTACAAAATAATTTTAAAAATTAGCCAGGCATGGCAGTGCATGCCTCTAGTTCAAGCCACTTGAGCCAAGGAGTTTGGGATTACAGTGAGCTATGATCATGCCTCTGCACTCCAGCCTGGGTAACAGAGCAAGACCCTGTCTCTAAAAAATAAATAAATAAATAACATAATGTTGGTTACTGAAAAGGGCTGTGAACACACACACACAAAATAGGCAAGGGAACAAAGTGAGGAGTTGGGAATCTCTGCTATTCTAGCTATGATATTTTAGGTCAGGGAAGGCCTCTCTGAGGAAGTGACATTTGAGTAGAGACCCGAATCAAGTGAATTTCTGAAGACAAGATTGAGGGTTGTGGGAGGAGGAGGAATCCAAGCAGAAGAAACAGCAAGTGCAAAGGACCTGAGCTGGACATGAACTAGTTGTGATCCAAGTATCATGAGCAGGTCAGCATGCCTGGAGTAGCATGAGCAGGGAGGAGAGTGTGGACGATAAGGTAGGAGAGAGGGGCAGGGGCCTGAAGGCATGGTAAGGAGTTTGGATTTTATCGTGAGCCATGCTGGAGAGATATTGGATGATCTGATTTGATTTTTTTTTTTTTTTTTTTGAGACAGAGTCTCACTCCATCACCCGGGCTGGAGTGCAATGGCATGATCTCGGCTCACCGCAACCTCCACCTCCTGGGTTCAAGCAATTCTCCCACCTCAGCCTCCCAAGCAGCTGGGATTACAAGCGCAAGCCATCACGCCCAGCTAATTTTTGTATTTTAGTAGAGACAGGGTTTCACCATGTTGGCCAAGCTGGTCTCGAACTCCTGACCTCAGGTGATCCACCCCCCTCGGCCTCCCAAAGCACTGGGATTACAGGTGTGAGCCACCATGCCCGGCCATGATTTAATTTTTAAGAGGGTCATCCTGGCTGCTGTGTGGGGAATAGACAGTATGGAGCTGGGGGTGGAGGCAGAAAAACCGAGAACAGTCAGGAGGCTCCTGCCATTGTCCATGGAAGAGATGATGGCTTGGACTAGGAGGGTGGCAGGGAAGTGGTGAGCAGAGTCTGGATTAAACACTATTTGGGACAGCAGATTCTAGAGCAGTTACTGAGGGCTTGGAAAAGAGAGAAGCCAGAGTATAGTTTAGATTTTTGGTCCAAGTAACTGAGTGATAGGAAATGAATTACTTCTTTTCATACAACCTTCTCATATACAGCAGCCTGTCAAGAAATTTTTATTGAAATTTTACCTGTGACTATAAGGTTTCATAACTTTCATTTCAATGGTGCTACTAATTTTTCCAGTATTGTATTATTTTATAAATGTGTTTATGTCGACATAGAATTTTAGGTCAGAAATCTGGTGCTAGGATCCACCCCTCAGTAGTGGGGCTCAAGTTCTGAGTGTTAAGCTGCGTCTGCATGGGCACACACATTTATGTCCACAGAAAATGTGACTAGAAGAAAAGTCAGTGTCTTAGCTTTAGTTATACATGGTGTTTGGTTTCTTTCCAGTGTCCCTTGTGTTTTGGAAAGTACTTAACAAACGGGTAGTAAGGACACAAGAAGGCATGGAAAAAAATCAGCAGAGCTTCTGAATGACAGATGAGCCAGACACACATACACACACACACACATGCACTCCTCCAGCATTATGCCAGCTGAAATGCCTTACATGTCTCCAGCTAACCTTATATCCAATTATCTTTCATGACACACATGTAACAATGTGCCAAATTAAAAAAAGAACAGGACCAACAATAATCTGAATCATTTTCACAATTTTACCTTGAAGTCAACCTCCATCTTCATCACAGCAGATTGATTTTATTACCACCTCTTTCTGGCAGCTTCTGCTTAATGAATGAGTGTTGTTTGAGATAACCATGCACTTCTGTATCGAGATCAAGGAGTAAAAGAAGATATTGGGGCTTCTTAAACAATGTTGGATGTAAGCAGAGGCCTGAAACACTCAGCGAAGATACTAGAACTGTAAACACGTATATTTACAAGTGTTACTGCTGAAATGGTGTACACATGACATATATATTCCTGAAAATGATGAGTTTTGTGAAATCTTGCACTCCAAACCACAAGTTTGTGGAGAATATATAGTTGAAGCAAGCCACTCAAAATCTGTGGAACTTAATCATTAGAGAAATAGCTAAATTACTAACAGCTATCACAATTTAAGATGAATATGCCAGCACAATTTAAAAAGATGTGCTGTTACTAATAAATGTATTATAATTAATACAGTATTTAAACTTATAAACTAAAAATTAAATCTGAAGCCCCCAAACTGACTAAATGGACCACCTATTGGCCAAGAGGACTCCACAGAAACCTTAAAAACTGAATTCCCAGCCATGATGGATGGGAGGTCAGACATACCTTATTATAACCCTTCCCTGTTGTGGTTTAGACACAGCTGACCAGCATTATTGTTAAACCAGAGGTTATAAGAGTGACAAAATGGGCTCTTTGTGGCAATAAGATACCAAATTATTATTTTTTGTTCTTATTTTTGAGACAGGGTCTCGCTCTGTCACCCAGGCTAGAGTGCAATGGTGTGATCTTCAGTCACTACAACCTCCATCTCCTGGGCTCAAGTGATCCTCCTGTCTCAGCCTCCCAAGTAGCTGAGACTACAGGAATGCACCACCATGCCCAGCTGATATTAAAATTTTTTGTAGAGACAGGGTTTTACCATGTTGCCCAGGCTGATCTCAAACTCCTGGGCTCATGCAATCCCCCACCTCAGCCTCCCAAACTGCTGGGATTACAGGCATGAGCCATCATACCTGGCCAAATGCCAAATTCTAAACAGGACCTACGGCCATGCCAGGCAAGGGTGAAGTCAACCACTCTGCACATAAAGAATAAACTTGTGTTTTAACTGACACAAAGTTTTTTCTCTTTCTTTAGCAGCCAAACAAGCACTGGCCTCAAGATAAGTAATATGAAAACAATTTGCCCCTCATCCACCACCAGATGCTGACCCCACCCCTCTGTTCCACAAGCCATAACTATAGTTTGATTGGACAAGAGACAAATTTCAGTAACTTTCTCCTGATAGGAAGACCACCAACCATAGACTGGTTCTGGCTGGTTTACAGAGGCTATACACTTGAATGCTTTTATTTCCTGAAAAGGCCCCTGATGTATAGGACCTAATTGTAACACATTTAAATGCTAAGACTCAGCTGGGCAAGGTGGCTCACACCTGTAATCCCAGCACTTTGGGAGGCCAAGGTGGGTGGATCACCTGAAGTCAGCAGTTCGAGACCAGCCTGGCCAACACAGTGAAACCCCATCTCTACTAAAAATACAAAAATTAGCTGGGTGTGGTGGCTCACACCTGCAGTCCCAGCTGCTCAGGAGGCTGAGGCAGGAGAACTGCTTGAACCCAGGAGGTGGAGGTTGCAGTGAGCCAAGATTGCTTCAATGCACTTCAACCTGGGTGACAGAGCAAGACTCTGCCTCAAAAAAAAATAAAATAAAATAAAATAAAATAAAATAAAATAAAATAAAATAAATGCTAAGTCTCCACCACAAGGTGAACATGGGTCATATGTAACATGCATGTTTGTTCAATATGCATGTGTCAGGACCACCCTCATGAATATTCATAGCTCCCCCGTAACCTATTGAATGTGTATGTTTGGCCAATCCATTCAGCTTAAATTACTGTCTTATCCCTCTCTCCCTCAAAGTGCCTGCCTTTTGGCTTCAACTGGAGGCTACACTTTCTCAACCTGTCGGAATGACTGCTTTTTGGATTGTAACCTTTTGTAAGAAATAAAGTCTCTTTTCCAATCTTATAGATTGTGTGATTCTGAAGTTAACAAACTTTATTTATTTTTCTTTTTTGAGATGGAGTCTCGCTTTGTCACCCAAGCTCGAGTGCAGTGGGGCAATCTTGGCTCACTGCAACTTCTGCCTCCTGGATTCAAGCGATTCTCCTGCCTCAGACTCCCGAGTAACTGGAACTACAGGAACCAGCCACCAGGCCCAGCTAATTTTTGTATTTTTAATAGAGATGGGGTTTCACCAAGTTGGCCAAGCTGGTCTCGAACTCCTGACCTCAAGCGATCCACCTGCCTTGACCTCTCAAAATGTTGGGATTACAGGTGTGAGCCACCACACCCAGCCTAACAAACGTTTTTTAAAAGGCAACATTGTTTGATGAAAGGGGCTTTAGATGGATAATGGATGGCTACAAATTCTTTATTATTCTTGGCATTGAGAGGTAGAATCTACTATCCTTTTCTTCTAATCTGAGCTGACCTTTGTAACTTACTTGAATAGAATGCAGCAAAAGTGATATTCTAGGACTTCTAGAGATTAGATCATAAGAAGGTTTGGAGCTTCCACCACGGGCTCTGAGAATGCTGGCTTGGGAGAAGCCAGCTGCCATGTAAAAGAAATTCAATCACCCTGAGATCAATGTATTGTGAGGAAGCCTGAGCTATCTACATCGGGGGTAGAAAGTAGGAGACAATTAGAGGTAAGGAGATGGGGGATGGGAGGGGAAGACAGGAGAGAGAAAAGAGGAACCTAGCCAGCCCCCAGATGTTCCAGTTCTCATCCATGGGAGTCATCCCAGCTGAGGCTCCAAATGCTGTGAAGCAGAGAGGAGATGCTCCCAACAAGCCAGTACGTGGGTAAATTAAATGCGTTCTTTTAAACCACTAAGTCTGAGGGTGGCTTGTTATGCAGCAATAGATAAATTAAGCAGGGCTAAAAGGAAGAATTGATGTTGTTGAACTATGGAGAAAAATAAAAAATACGCATTGGGGAGAAGCAGTGAATAAAGTAAACTGAGCCGAGGAGAAGACTGTGGGGCAACTGTGGATTCTGTTCACACTCATGGCTTGTGGTGTTCAGCTGTTTTAGGTGTTTTGCCTTTAGTTGTTGTTACTTGCTGACACAACACGTTAAAATGCTAGGAAAAATCACATTTAGACTGGGTGCAGTGGCTCATGCCTATAATCCCAGCACTTTCAGAGGCCAAGGCAGGTGGATCACCTGAGGTCAGGAGTTCAAAACCAGCCTGGCCAACATGATGAAACCCCGTCTCTACTAAAAATACAAAAATTAGCCCAGCGCAGTGGTGGGTGCCTGTAATCCCAGCTACTCGGGAGGCTGAGGTAGGAGAATCACTTGAACTCAGGAGGCGGAGGTTGCAGTAAGCCGAGATCGTGCCATTGCACTCCAGCTTGGGTGACAGAGTGAAACTCCATCTCAAAAAAAAAAAAAAAATCACATTTAAGTGAGCACAGCTTTTGCATGATATTGATATTCTTATCACAATTACCAAAAACTTAGGAACTAATTCTTATTAGAAACCAGTTGTAGAAGAACACACTGTACTTGCTTTAGAAGCCCATGTCATCTACAATGTAGAGAATAAAAATGTCTTGATGGATTCTTTGGATTTTGTACTTCAGGTTGAATTCCCATGAGTCACTGGGGAAATAACAGCAAGCAGAAAAAAGCTTTTGGGTCCAGGAGAGAATGAAGGCTTCTCACAATAGATAGAATAGCCACTATTTGTGTGTGTGTGTGTGTGTGTGTGTGTGTGAGAGAGAGAGAGAGAGAGAGACAGGGTCTCACTGTGTCACCCAGGCTGCAGTGCAGTGACACAATCATAGCTCACTGCAACCTCAACCTCCTTGGTTCCAAGAGGTTCTCCCACCTCAGCCTCCTGAATTTCTGGGACTGCAGGCGTGCACCACTATTCCCAACTATTTCTTTTTATTTTTTGTAGAAACAGAATCTCACTACATTGCCCAGGTCTCCAACTCCTGGGCTCAAGTGGTCCTCCAGCCTTGGCCTCCCAAAGTGCTGGGATTACAGGTGTGAGCCACCATGACTGGCCAGATGATATCTCTTAATTATAGACAAACAAGGAATGGAACAAAACTTCCTCAACCAGATAAAAGGCATCTATGAAAGACCTATAGTTAACATTATATCAAGTGGTGAAAGGCTGAATGCTTTCCCCGACTGCAAGAAAAAGGTAGGGATTTCCACTCTCACAGTTTTAATTCAACATTGTACTGGAGGGTCTAGCCAGTGTAATAAGGTAAGAAAAAGAAGTTAAAGCAATACAGATTGGAAAAAAAGAAGTAAATCTGTCTATTTGCAATGTGATCCTTTGTGTAGAAAATCCTAGGGAATCTACAAAAAATACTATTAGAACTAATAACCAAGATTAGCAAGTTCACTGTATACAAGATTAATATTAAAAATCAACTGTAGGCTGGGCACAGTGGCTCACACCTCTAATCCCAACACTTTGGGAGGCTGAGGTGGGTGGATCACGAGGTTGGGAGTTCGAGACCAGCCTGACCAACATAGTGAAACCCTGTCTCTACTAAAAATACAAAAAATTAGCTGAGCACAGTGGCGGGTGCCTGTAATCCCAGCTACTCGGGAGGCTGAGACAGGAGAATTGCTTGAAGCTGGGAGGTGGAGGTTGCAGTGAGCTGAGATTGTGCCATTGCACTCTAGCACTCTAGCCCAGGCAACAGTGCAAGACTCCATCTCAAAAAAAAAAAAAAAAAAAATCAACTGTATTCTTTCCTTTTTTTTTTTTTTTTTTTTGAGATGGAGTCTCACTCTGTCACCTAGGCTGAAGTGCAGTGGCACAATCTCAGCTCACTGCAACCTCTGCCACCCAGGTTCAAGTGATTCTCCTGTCTCAGCCTCCCGAGTAGCTGGGATTACAGGCACCTGCCACTGAGCCCAGCTAATTTTTTTAGTTTTAGTAGAGATGGGATTTCACCAGCTTGGTTTCACTGTCTTGGCCAGGCTGGTCTTGAACTCTTTTTTTTTTTTTTTTTTTTTTTCCCTGAGACGGAGTTTCATTTTTTTTTTTTTTTGGAACGAAGTTTCGCTCTTGTTGCCCAGGCTGGAGTGCAATGGCGCAGCTCACTGCAACCTCTGCCTCCCAGGTTCAAGCGATTCTCCTGCCTCAGCCTCTGGAGTAGCTGGGATTACAGGCATGCACCACCACCACCGGCTAATTTTTTGTATTTTTAGTAGAGATGGGGTTTCACAATGTTGGTCAGGCTGTTCTCAAACTCCTGACCTCATGTGATTCGGCAGCCTCGGCCTCCCAAAGTGCTGGGATTACAGGTGTGAGCCCCCACGCCCAGCCCTAGTCTTGAACTCTTGACCTCGTGATCCACCTGCCTCGGCCTCCCAAAGTGCTGGGATTACAGGTGTGAGCCACCATGCCTGGCCAATCAACTGTATTTCTATATGCTGGTAATAAACAATGTGAAAAATAAAGGTAAGAGCAGAATTCCATTCAGAATAGAATTTTCAAAAATTCAATACTTAGTAATAAATTTAACAAAGTACAATACCTGTACACTGAAAACGACAAAACTTTTCTGATAGAAATTAAAGATTTAAATTGTAGTGATGTTCCATGTTCACAAAATACTGTTAAGATGGCAATTTTTCCCGAATTGATGTATAGATTCAACATAATTTCTGTAAAAACCAGCAGGCTTACTTTTGTAGAATTTTTTTTTTTTAAGACAGGGTCTCGCTCTGTCACCCAGGTTAGAGTGCAATGATACGATCTAGGCTCACTGCAACCTCTGCCTCCTGAGCTCAAGTGATGCTCTCACCTGAGCCTCCCAAGTAACTGGGACCACAGGTGCACACCACCATGCCCAGCTCTCTGTTGTAAAAATTGACAAGTGAATCCTCTAATTTATATGGCCATATGAAGGACTTAAAGTAACTGAAATCATTTTGAAAATGAATGAAGTTGGAGGACTTACATTATCTGATTTCAAAACTTACTATAAATATTTAAGACAGTGCAAAAAGATAAACATATTAGATCAATGGAACAGAACGAAAAGTACAAAAATAAACCCTTACATTCATGATCAGTTGATTTTCAACAAAAGTATCAAAACAATGCAATGGGGAAAGGGTAGTTTTTTCAACACATAGTGCAGAGACAATTGAATATCCACATGTAAAACAAACAAAAACTTAGAACCTTACTTCACACTATATACAAGAGAATAAAAATACAACACCCATACTGGGAGGATGTATTTGCAAATCACATCTGACAGAGAATATATAAAGAACTCTTAAAACTCAACTATAAATAAACAACTCAGTTAAAAAAACAGGCAAAATATTTGAAAAGACCTTCTTCAAAGAAGACATATAAATGGCAAATAAGCAAATGAAAAGATGTTCGTCACCATCAGTCATTAGGGAAATGTAAATGAACACCATGAGATGCCAGAACACACCTACCAGAATGACTAAATTAACAAAAATAAAACAAAGAGATTAACACATATTAATAGTTTATTGCTTTTAGTGGCTGAGTAGTATTCCATTATATAAATGTACTACAGTTTGTGTATCCATTCACTAGTTGAAGAACATTTGGGTTCTTTACATTTTTGATAATTACAAATAAAGCTCATATATGGGCTTTTGTGAGTATGTAAATTCCCATTTCTCTTGAGTAAACACGTTGGAGTGAGATTATTGGATCCTGTGGCAAGGGATTGCTTATAAGAAACTGACAAATTCCTGTCCTAAATGGTATCATGTGTATTCCCACTCTTTTTTAAAACGTTTTGTAGAGAGGGAGCCCTGCTATGTTGACCAGGCTGGTCTTGAACTTCTGACCTTAGTCAATCCTTCTGCCTTGACCTCCCACAGTGTGGGGATTATAGATGTGAAGAAGTGAGCCACTATGCCTGTTTTTTTTGTTTGTTTGTTTTTTTGTTTTTTGTTTTTTTTCGCCTGTGGATGTCCAATTGCTCTGGTACCAAGGATTTTGAAAAGCTATCTTTCTTACATTCAATTACTTTTGTACCTTTGTCAGAAACCAGTTGGGCACGTTAGTATGGGTATATTTTGGGATTCTCTATTTTTGTTCTATTAATCTATGTGTCTATCCCCCCTACAATACCATGCTGTCTTTTTTTTTTCTTTTTTTTTTTGAGACGGGGTTTCACTCTTGTTGCCCAAGCTGGAGTGCAATGGTGTGATCTCGGCTCACTGCAACCTCTCCCTCCCGGGTTCAAGCGATTCTCCTGCCTCAGCCTCCTGAGTAGCTGGGATTACAGGCACGTGCCACCACATCCGGCTAATTTTTTGTATTTTTGGTAGAAACGGGGTTTCACTGTGTTAGCCAGGCTGGTCTCGAGCTCCTGACCTCAGGTGATCTGCCCGCCTCAGCCTGCCAAAGTGCTGGGATTACAGGCGTGAGCCACCACGCCAGGCCTATGCTGTCTTGATTATCATAGCTATATAATAAGCTTTAACACTAGATAAGGTGATTCCTTCCACTTTATTATTCTTTTTAAAAATCATTTTATCTATTCTAGGTCCTGAGCCTTTCCATATACATTTAAGAATAAGCTTGTCTAGTCTACACAAAACTTTGATGGGATATTGATAGAAATTTTATTAAATGTGTAGATCAATTTGGAGATCGTTGACATCTGTACTGTTAAGTCTTCTAATTCATGAACATAGTATGTATGTCTCTCCATTAATTCATATCCTCTTTGATTTCTTTCACCAGCCTTATGTAATTTTCAGGATATAAATCCTGTATATGTTTTATTAGATTTCTACCTAATTATTTTATTTTCTTGAAACAATTATAAATGGCATTGTGTTTTTGGTTTTGGTTTGGATATGTTTAGTGTTAGTATATCTTTATTATTTTAAAATTATTTCTTTCTAAAATAGCTTTGTACTCCTTTCTCATGGACATGATATCTTCTCTTTTTTTTTTACTAGTATTAGGGTAATTATATGATTGTTTTGGTCTTCTCACCTCACTGCCTGTTTCTTCCAAGATCTCTTTTGTTTCGTGCACGGTTTCTGTCTTTTATGTTGAAGAAACTTTCATCAATGTATTGCAATATTTACCTATCTGTTCATATGAAGAGACACTAAAAAAGCTGAAGAATGTGAGGTGATGGATACATTAATTAGCCTAATTTTCTCAGTCTACAATGTATACCTGTATTGTATCCCATAAATACATATTATTATTGTCAATAAAAATAAAATTTTTTTAAAAAGTGAATAAAAACTTAAATATCCAGATAGGGCTTAGAAATTGGTTATCTTCATTGGGGTACAATCAAATTGCCTCTGGGCAAGTTGACGGTCTTCATCAGTTACTCTGAAAAGTTCAGTTTTTGCAAAGAAGAAACTGTTGGGGATAACAAAAGTTTCTGTTTAGGGGTGAGAAGCCTGGTTGCTGGAGTTATGAAACTGGGCAGGGAAAGAAAAGCAATTATTTAGGATGAAGCATTGTTTACAGGGGTGCCAAGACAATTCAATGGGGAAAAATAGTTTTTTCAACAAATGGTGCTAGGGTAACTAAGATTCACATGTAAAAGAATGAGTTAGACCCCTTTCTCACCCCCACATACGAAAATTAACTCAAAGTGGATTCAAAACTTTCTCCCATAGAATGGGAGAAAATATTTTTTAAACTTATACCTGATAAAGGACTAGTACCCAGAATCTACAAGGGACTCAAGCCAACAACAAAAATAAATCTAATTAAAAATTGGTAAGAATTTTAATAGTTCCTCAAAGAAGATATACAAATGGCCAAAAGCATATGAAAAAAATGTTCAAGATCATTAGTCATTAGTGAAATGCACATCAAAATCACAATGAGATACTACTTCTAACCCACTGGAATGACTATTATCAAAAAAACAAATAATGCCAAGTATGTGGAGAAATCAGAACCTTCATACACTGTAGGGGGAATGAAAATTGTACAGCCAGTTTGGAAAACAATATAGCAGTTCCTCAAAAAGATAAACATAGAGTTTTAACATGACTCAGCAATTCTACTCTTAGGTATGTACCCAAGATAATTGAAGACATATATTTACATAAAAATTTGTATACAAATGCTCATGGTAGCATTTTTCCTAATAGGCAAATAAGTGGAAACAACCCAATGTCAATCAATGCACAAATGATTAAACAAAATATATTGTATTCATAAAATGGAATACTAGTCAGTCATAAACAGCAATGAAGTACGAATAGGTGCCACAACATGAATGAACCTTGATAACACTCTGCTGGATCAAAGAAGTCAGACACAAAATGCCACACATTGTGTGATTCCACTTATATGAAATGTCCAGAACAGGCAAATCCATACAGAAAGAAAGTCAATTGGTGGTTTCCAAGGACTGGAAGGAATGAGAAATGGGGAGTGACTGCTAATGTGTATGGGGATTTTTCTAGAGTGGAGTAATAAAAAAATTCTGAAATTAGAGTGGTAATGATTGTACAACTTTGTGAAAACATGATAGACCACTGAATTGTATACTTTATAGAAGGGTACATTTGGCCAGGCATGGTGGCTCACACCTGTAATCCTAGCACTCTGGGAGGCTGAGGCGGGTGGATCACTCAAGGTCAGGAGTTTGAGACCAGCCTGGCCAACATGGTGAAACTCGATCTCTACTAAAAGTACAAAAATTAGCCAGGTGTGGTGGCAGGCACCTGTCATCCCAGCTACTCAGGAGGCTGAGGCTCAAGCATGGCTTGAACCCAGGAGGTGGAGGTTGCAGTGAGCCAAGATTGTGCCACTGCACTCCAGCCTGGGTGACAGAGTGAGACTCTGACTCAAAAAAAAAAAAAAAAAAAGGGTAAACTTTATGGTATGTGAGTGATATCTTAATCAATTTGTTATTAAAAGAAATAATAGTGGCTTTTAAAAAAGCATGATCCTTCATCCCCTCTTTCCAGTTAACACTTAATATGTGCTCCTTTAGCTCTGCCTGGTACTTCCAAACTCTTAAGTCTCTTTGGTTTGGCCTCTTTAGATACCCCTCAGCTCCTCCCACAGTGCACTGAAAGTGGAAAGTCCTCTAGGGCAGTAATCCTAAGTTCTGGACAAGGGAATATACCATCTTTGCAATTTTTGCCATATTAGCACATTATCTGTATCATTCATTATTGACTTAACATTTTTCTTTAAATCAATGCAGACCTAATAGTAATGCCTACCTCAGTGTTACCTAGGAAGTAATGCCCATGAAATCACAGATTTGATGTGCTAGTGTGGTATGGTAGTTTTAAAATGTTCACACATATATTATATAGCTCCCTTCTAAAGGTCTAGACAAATTATCCCACCCTGTGTGGCCTATGCTTAGCAACTCACTTGTAATGAGTAGAATATGGCAAGCAACAGTGTGTGACCTGTAAGACTAGGTCATAAAGGGGGCTGTGACTTCCCCTTTGTCACCTCTTTTACATTACAAACTCTGGGGAAACTAGCTGACATATTACAAGAGCATTCAAGTAGCCTTATAGTGAAGTCCACATCAAGTGGAACTGAGGGCTCCTCTCAACAGCCATGTGGCTGAACCATCTTGGAAGCAGGTTCTCAGCCCCAGTGAAGCTTCTGATGACTGCAACCTCTGCCAATATTTTGACAGCAAACTTATGGCTATTCCGGAGCTAGAACAACTAGCTAAGCTGCTCCTGAATTTCCGATCCATATAAAGTATGACTATATTAGTCTGTTCTTATGCTGCTAATAAAGACATACCTGACACTGGGTAATTTATAAGGAAAAGAGGTTTAATGGACTCACAGTTCCACATTGCTGGGGAGGCCTCACAATCATGGGAGAAGGCAAAGAAGTAAAGGCACGTCTTACATGGTGGCAGACAAGAGAGAATGAGAGCCAAGCGTAAGGGGAAACCCCTTATAAAACCATCAGATCTGTGGGACTTACTCACTACCATGAGAACAGTGTGGGGGAAACCGCCGACGTGATTCAATTATCTCCCGCCAGGTCCCTCCCACAACACGTGGGAATTATGGGAGCTACAATTCAAGATGAGATTTGGGAAGGGTTTGATTCTCAGAGAACCCTAGTTGAGAAGGGCTGAAGAGGGGTTAAAGGGCATAGACACTGGAGCTAAACTGGATAGGTTCAAATCCAGGCTTCACCTATAGCTTGCGAAACAACCAGGGACAAATCATTCGATCTTTCTGTGCTTTAATAATGATGGGGATAATAATACTACCTACCCTCTTCCTAGAGTTGTTAGGAAGATTAAATGAGTTGGTATATGTAAGCACTTAGAACAATGTGTAGTGCATAGTCAATGTTATTCAAAGGGAAGTTATCATTATAAACACTTCACTATGACAAGAATAAATGTCTGTTAATGTATCACCTAAAATCAGCTTGCATTATATCAGTGGTGTATGTGCCAAATGATGCTAGGTAATAAGTGACTTCCTTTACCCCATGGCAGCTCCTCTTTACCGAGGGTTTTCAAAAAGCTGTATTAAATCTTTTAAGCTGCTGGAATACAACTCAATATGAAACTGCTTCTGCCAAGCCTTCATGATCTGAGAGAGCCTCTGTCACTTCTGTCCACCAGCCCTCGGGCAGTGAGAGAAGGAATCACAGGTTTGCAGCAAGGAAGGGAGAATGTGAGAGAGCCCAGCTCTTTGAATTTCTCACTGACTTTGAATAGGCTCTAAGGCGGAGAAGAGGCATAAAATGTCTACACCTTTCTGTCTTTGTGTCTTCTTAGCACAGTTTCTAAACTTTCAATAAAAAAGAAGTTAAACTCCACACTGAATTGACCTTCTGAACTTCAGATTTGTAGCACAACGTTGATTTTAGGCCTGAAAGAGATACTGGAGTGTTGCTGAGAGCTGGACTCCTGGAGAGGGTTTTATAACAGGGGCAGTCTGACTCAGGGTCTGAATCTAATAGTCATTACACATTAAAGGCACCTAGTGATCTATAATGTAAGAATAATTCTATGATTTAAGTGCTGATAATACTTGTTTTGTGGATGAGAGCCATGTTACAACTGTGCTTAAAAAGAGTTTTAAACTAACCCTACTGTGGGCAGGGCTCTTGGTGGGCACTTGAGTGCCAGTTTGAAGGGAAAAAAATGTGTGTAAGAAGCATGTGATGTTTTTGCAGTGGTTTGAGGGCTGGGTTTGGTAATTATACTCTCGAATGCGAAAATCCAATGTGGCATAATGAAAAACACACCTCTGTCCTGCTTCCAAAATGAATTCCAAATACACAACAGCCTTTGCACAGCTGACTGTATGCCATAAAGGGTACATTTGCTCCACTTAGTGTCTACAAGAGCACCAGACAAAAATAAGATACCATAAAAATGTGTGCTGCCTCGTCTCTTTTTTTCCTATTAACTCTTTTCCTCTGAGCTACCTTAGTGCTCAGTCTACTTATTTGAAAACACACACACAACCAGTCTTAACAGAAAGAAGAGAAAAATAGGTGTGTGGGTAGCAAATAAACTGTGTAGTTCAAGTCATCATTACAATAAAATATTGTTCATGAATTATACTGCAGAGTGATAAAAAGGACAGTTTATATTGGGTAGGAAGAAGCAGCCAGCAAGGATTTATACAGTTCAATGTGAAAGTCATTTTTTCACGAAGAAATTCTTATCTAAGCCCTCCCTGAGACATCAGGCATTTGACTACAAGAATTCAAAGGAACTGAAAATCACCACGTGGATTTTGAGCTACATGATCTGGACATTCATGACATCTGTCCTCCCTTATCTACTAGAACTTGCTAATCCAGAAGGGGAGACATTTTCAGTCCCGTTTGTATTCAAACCAATGGGTGTAAAAATATTAAGGACTTCCCTTAGCTGCCTACAAGGAGGACTTAGTTTTACTGTATACATGTTGCAGAGAGCCTAGCTGACATGTTATATGGCCAAATATACTCTTTACGGTTATTCAATGGAGACATTTTTCTCAAAACTCAGTATCAGGAATAGTTATAATTTTCATGAACAACTTTCACGAATAGGTTTCATTCTTTCACTTGTGATACTAGGCAGCTCAGTCAATTCTAGCCCATATTTCACAACTTGTACTGGACTTTCTGATATGCATTTTGTGTAATAATGTTATCCCTGGTTTTTATCTTATTTGTCCTACTCTAATTTTCCCTTTTCCACAATTTCTTCACTTACTCCTTTTATCTTGAACTATATGCTTGCATGTAAGCAATTTCATATCCCCTTTTGGAGTAAGCCATGGTTTAAATTCCTAAATAAACTGTCTGGAAAAAGAAGTGACTATCTTTTCAGCAGTTACGCTGACCAGAGAACCACTATTGCCTTCTTCACCAGGAAAAACATTTCAGAAGATACCAGCCTGGTCTGACCTGCTCACCAATGCCAGGTAGACCACATGGCTGATAAACTGCCACATTTTCTTTCTTGACAGTGTGGTGCATGACAGAGACCCCATCAACTAAGTCATAATGGCTGGAAGGCCCCCCAGTTTCAGCTCCTTTGATACTTTGATAATAGATGGGTGGAGATACAGTCAAAACAACATCTGGATATACATATATATATTTTATATAATATATGTTTTTATAATATACATATATATATATATATATAGAGAGAGAGAGAGAGAGAGAGACAAGGTTTCGCTTTGTCACCCAGTCTGGAGTGCAGTGGCACAATCTTGGCTCACTGCAACCTCCTCCTCCTGGGCTCAAGCAATTCTCCTGCCTCAGCCTCTTGAGTAGCTAGGATTGCAGGCACGTGCCACCACGCATAGCTAACTTTTCTATTTTTAGTAGAGACAGGGTTTTGCCATGTTGGCCAGGCTGGTCTTGAACTCCTGACCTTAGGTGATCCACCACCTCAGCTTCCCAAAGTGCTAGGATTACAGGCATGAACCACCACCCCTGGCCCATTCCAGATACATTTCTGTTTATATTAAACAAATATAAATTACTTTAATCATACTGAAGGACCAGATTTTACACCTACTATTACTAGCTTGATAGTTATTAATACCATTATTAGCTGATCATTAACCAGCTTGTTAATACTTTAGTGCTTAAGAAATGTTAGGTACAGTGCTAAGTGTGCATTACTTTGTTTAACCCTGTCACACAACCCTATAGGTAGATACTATTACTATGCCTGATTTAGGGTTGAAGGAATGTGAGACAAGACTAGTTAAGAAACTTTTCCATGATCATGTGATGGATTAGTGGACTTAGGACCCAAACTCAGCTATATCTGATTCAGTTGTTCATGCTCTTAACCCCTATGCTGAGGGCCTCACATTTCATGCTGAACACAGAGTGATGGACTGGGTGGCAAGAGATGGAAATGACATCTTTAGTTTGCCAGGAATGAGGCATGATGGGGACTTCACAGATAAGACTCATGTCCACAAACTGCTTAAATCTCACAAAGACAAAGGTAATTCCATGGTCAGAAACAATAGTGTCTGACAATTCCTACAGGGGCAGAGCTAAGATTATTGCAGTGTGTACGTGAGTTAAAATTAGGAGCACGTAAGGCTTTGTTGAGAAGGAATCTATAGCAAAATTCTTTAGTGAACCTGAAAAGTAGGTATGACCTGTGGCAAAAACTATTTATTATCTTGTCATGACATGATTTTGCCTTCCTGGGCACATGATAGACTTCGTTTCCTAGTCTCCCTTTCAGTTAGATGTGGTCGTGTGCTTATATTTTAGCCAATGAAACACAAGTGAAAGGAATGCACTTTACTCCCAGACCTAGTCTATAAAAATCCCCCCATGTAAAATTCACCTGCTCTTTCTTGTTCCCTGGGCTAGGGAAACATCTATGGGCACCTCAGAAACCACATGTTAAAGATGACACAACCTCTGTGAGCTGATTTGCTGAATGACAATATGTAACAACACTGCCCCATTCCCCCACCTCCAAATTCCTCAACAAGTTGGAATCATTTGAGCCTATTTATGTGAGCAAGAAATAAACTCCCCTTATGTTTAAGCCTACTCTGTATAATATGTAACTCAGAAACCTAGTTTATGATTCCATGGAAAAGTAAGTAGTCTGGATAGGCTACAGGATCTACAGATCTTCAAAGTTAGGCTCATTTCTGTACCATCAAACAAAGTTTCTGGACAGCTCATATTGAAAATTTCTGAAAGTTCATCCTTTAACTTAGCCAAGAAATATGAAAACCCTGGTTAAGGAAGCCCCTTGGGGTGTGATGAGTGGTGCTCTCTGAGTCTCAGTTCTCAAGTCTCCCAGACTGCTTTCATTTTGAGCTTGTCCACATAATGCTCCGAAGTACTGGCCCATGATCTTAATTTCCATTTTCTAGACATGGTAATTAGATCCACTCACCCTGGTGCTTCACACTTGACTGTCGCCTAAGGACTCAGACATGGCTTGCCCCTGTGGCTCTCAGCACATTGCCTCCATCATTCATTAAAGTTTATTGAGCAACTACCATTTGCCAGCCATTTTGCTAGAATCTGGGGAATCAGGTCCACTGGCTTCTATCATATCCAATTTCATTGACTAAGGCATTTCTCAGGCTTTCAAGAATGTCAAAATTTTAATAAAAGGTACACCAGGCCAGACATGATTGCTCACACCTCTAATCCCAGCACTTTGGGAGGCTGAGGTGGGAGGATCACTTGAGCCCAGGAGTTCAAGACCAGCCTGGGCAACATAGTGAGACCCTGTCTCTACAAAAAAACCTTAAAAAGTTGCCAGGTGTGGTGGCACCTGTCTATGGTCCTAGCCACTCAGGAGGCTACGGTGGGAAGATTGCTTGAGCCTGCCCAGGAGGTCAAGGATACAGTGAGCCATGATCGCACAACTGCACTCTGGCCTGGATGACAGAGCGAGACCCTGTCTCAAAAAACAAACAAACAAACAAACCCAAAGGACTCTGTAACATTAGTATTGTACCTGGCAGCTCTCTGCTTTACATCCAATAGACGCTTAGTATGTGTTGGAATGACTAAATTATCAGTACATATAAGCAATAATGCCCTTTCTACCCATAATCTCAATTTTATTGATGACTTAATGATGGCAGTGAAAGTACACTTAAAAAGTCATAACAGGCTGGATGCAGTGGCTCACACCTGTGATCCTAGCACTTTGGGAGGCCGAGGCAGGTGGATCACTTGAGGTCACGAGCTTGAGACCAGCCTGGCCAACATGGTGAAACCCCATCTCTACAAAAATACAAAAATTAGCCAGGTGTGGTGGCACATGCCTGTAACCCCAGCTACTTGGGAGGCTGAGACAGGAGAATGGCTTGAACCCAGGAGGCGGAGGTTGCAGTGAGCCAAGATTATGCACCACTGCACTCCAGCCTGGGCGACAGAGCGAGACGCTGTCTAAAAACAAATAATGACAAATGCTTCATCAGCATAGATGGTGTAGCACAGATCCCTTATGTTCAGCTTCTCTAGTTTGTTTATTTCAAGACAGAATAATATTTAATCATATATGTACATCAGAGGACATAAGAAACACATTTGATGGGTGCCAAAAAAGCATTTGATGGAAATCAACACCCATTCTTCATAATAATTGTCAGCAAACTGAAAGAGGATACTTTCTAAACAGTGAAAATAACCAATACCAGGCATTAGAGTGAATGTGAAACATTAAAAAGTCCTTTAAGGTCAAGAACATGGCAAAAATATCCATAGTAACTTCTTTTTTTTTTTTGAGACAGAGTCGCTTTTTCACCCAGGCTGGAGTGCAATGGCGTGATCTTGGCTCACTGCAACCTCCACCTCCCGGGTTCAAGCAATTCTCCCGCCTCAGCCTCCCCAGTAGGTGGGATTACAGGCATGTGTCAGCATGCCTGGCTAATTTTTGTATTTTTAGTACAGACAGGATTTCACCCTGTTGGCCAGGCTGGTCTCAAACTCCTGACCCCAAGTAATCCACTCACTTCGGCCTCCCAAAGTGCTGGGATTACAGGCGTGAGCCACCACGCCTGGCCCCATAGTAACTTCTTTTATGTAGTGTTATTATATAAGTTCTAGCTAATATAATAAGAAAATGAAAATGAGATGATCTCTCTTTGCAGATGATAAGATTGGATACCTGAAAATCCAAAAGAACTAACTGAAAAACTATTAGAACTTGTATATAATGTTTAATCAATTCAACTGATTTACAAAATTATGCTTAAAATCTGTAGCTTTCTTATATACCAGTAATAACCAGTTTAAAATGTAAACAGTTACAACTGGGACAAATGAATAAACACCTAGAAATAAAGCTATTACAATGCATAAGGCCCTATATAAAGAAAAAGATAAAATTTTGCCAATGTATGCAAAATAAAACATGTATGAATCATGTATGAATGACTAATATATGTATGAAACGTGTGCATCATGTTTCTAGAAAGGAAGATAATTTTGTGAAAAGAAAGATATTTTTCCAGATAATCTATATATTTAATGCAATGCCAATTACAATCTTAATTTAAAACAACAGGCATGGGTGACGTTGGAAAAAAAGAATGATTTGGAAGTTTTTTGGAAGCAAGAATGACCAAGAAAATATGTTGAAAAGAATAATGAGAAAGAGCCTGCCCTATGAGATATTAAAGCACTAGGAACCCATGGTAATAAAAGAAGTGGTGCATAGATGGTGCAAAGGTTGGTAAAATATATAAAGTCTGAATTCTGGGGAGCTGCACCATTGAGATAAGAGCTGGGCTATGCATTTAAGGAGTCTGCTGTCCATTGGCATAATTGCTGGTCAGGAGCACTTGCTTTTAGAAGACTAGGAAGTGGTTGTGCTATGGTACCTAAGATGAGATGGAGGTGAGAGTCCACTTAGATTTGTAGTTTTGGAGCAGAGAGTTTGAAGTGCTGAGATAAAACTTTGAGAAGAGGGCAAGATGATTAAAGATAATTTTAAGCAAGTTTCACTGTGTGCAGAAATGTACAATGTCTTTGTCAGTGTGCCTAAAAACCATGGTGCTCTTCAATGCTTTTGGAAGATAATATTTGTTGTGTTTTTGTTATTTGTTTGCTGATGGTGATGTGCTGAACCTGACCATAAGGTAAAATGGAAGGTCCGGTATTACTCAGATTACATAAGGATTTAGTGATTGATAAAGTTGGCCTTTAATATAAATGAGGTGCAAAATGGCTTTTTTATAAGGGGTGTTGAGACAGACAGTAATGATTTTTCTCTGCTCTTATAAACATAAAGATACGTGCTATATACTAATTTTGGGGGAATATAAATTTGTATTTTGCTTACTGCCCCCATCACAGTCTTCAAGACAAGCAGGGCATTAGTTGGGCCTGGATATTTTCCTCCATCTGTAGTTTTCTGAGAGTTTCTATTATGAAATAGCACTGGATTTAGTCAAATGAGCTTTCTGAATCTGTTGAAATAACCATATGGCTTTTAAAAAATTCTGCTAATGTGGTAAAATCTATTGACTGATTTTTGAATGCAATCAGCTTTGCATTCCTGAGATAAAATCCAGTTGGCCATGGTGTATTACCCTTTTTGAATTTTGCTAGATTTACTTTGTTAATATTTTGTTAAGGATGAAGTGGTATTTTTTTTTTTATTTCTATGGCACCTAAGAAGAAAACAAATGACAGGAGGACTCATTTCCCTTAGCAATGGAAATTACCTTTCACAGTCTCTATAAAATAAAATATTGCCAAAAAAAACCAAAACAAGTAAAATCATAAATCTCAAGAGAGCAAATCTAAGATAGAACATCAGCAAAATATGCACTAAAAGTAAAGTACTATGTGTGTTTAAAGCTACAGATTCTAAGGTTTTGGGTAATTAAAACAAATTACCATATTTATTGAATTATCAATCATAATTATTATAGATAGGTTAGAAGGCAGGAGAAGGGGATTACAGTACATTACTTTTTGACTAAGTGGGAAAACTGTAAGTTAGAGATTAGTCAGTTAATAAACCACATATTCTTGGAATTTTTCCTAGAAAAGCTCCAACATCAAAAATTTGTTTCGCAAATACAGTTCCCTTTGGTTTGGTTCTTCGTAACCGTACTTCCCTTCTCCACACTTTCCTTATCTCTTAACATGTAATTAAATTTGAACATTCTTTACTCTTCTTAAGTATTACCTCCAAAGCCAAAACCAAAAAGATAACAGCTGTAAGGCCAAAATAAAACAATAAACAAGCAAAACCCAAACCCAACTACCCTCTCATCACCACCTAGCAGCATAATAAAGAAAATTAAAACAAAAATAAAATGAAAATAATTGCAATATACGATCACAGGTCAATTTTGTTAATATACGAATATCTCTTAAAAGTCAAGCAGAAAAAAAAAATCCCAGAATAAAAAAAGGCATGAACAAGTAGTTAACTAAGCAGAAATACAAATGGCCAAAAAACATGAAAAAACAGTTTAATTTTACAACTTATTTAAAAATGCTAGTTAATACTATATCGCGATTTTGTTTGTTTGTTTGTTTGTTTAGAGACAGGGTCTTGCTTTATTGCCCAGGCTGGTGTTCAGTAGAGCCATCATAGTTCACTGCAACTCTGAATTCCTCCTGGGCTCAAGTGATCCTCCCACCTCAGCCTCCCAAACAGAAAGGACTACAGGCATGGGCCACCATACCTGGCTATTTTTATTTTTACTTTTATTTTTATTTTTGTAGAGAGTGAATTTCACTATGTTGCTCAGGCTAGTCTCGAATTCCTGGCCTCAAGCAATCCTCCTGCCTCAGCCTCCCAAAGCACTGGGATTATAGACATAAGCCACTGCACCAGCCATATATTGATTTTTTTTTTTGCTTATTAGATTGGGTACAATATGAAAAATAATTATAAAGCCTGATGGGAATGTGACCAAATCTTCCTGGAAAGAAAACTGATGATAAAGGTAAAACGCTTTTAAGACATGCTTAACTAACTTTCACACAGAACCATAAGGAAACCTGTATAGTTTGTGATAGCAAGGAGTGTGAGGAAACTTGGATGTTTGTTATTAGAGTAATAGATATGTCAAATGCAGGCATACAGTGGAATGCCATGCAGTAATTATAATAAATAAACTACATTTTCATATAACATGAATAAATATCAAAATCAATGTTTAAGTCTAATACGTAAGAAACAAAATGAGATTTTTAGGAAGAGCATCATTTGCATAGATCACCAGTGTTATTTTTGAACAGACAAAGGTTGATGAATGCCAATGGTTGTATCACTTATGTATATTAAATACACATACACACAAAAAAAAATCTGAAAAAAAGCTCAACAGCCCGGCGCAGTGGCTCACGCCTATAATCCCATACTTTGGGAGGCTGAGGCAGGTGGATCACCTGAGATCAGGAGTTTGAAACCAGGCTAGCCAACATAGTGAAACCCCGTCTCTACTAAAAAATACAAAAACTAGCCAGGTGTGGTAGTGGGCGCCTGTAATCCCAGCTACTCGGGAGACTGAGGCAGGAGAATTGCTTGAACCCAGGAGGCGGAGGTCGCAGTGAGCCGAGGTCAAGCCATTGCACTCCAGCCTGGGCAACAAGAGCAAGACTCCACCTCAGAAAAAAAGAAAAGAAAAGAAAAAAGAAAAAAGCCTCAACATCACTGATCATTAGAGAAATGCAAATCAAAACCACAGTGAGATACCATCTCATGCCTGAATGGCAATTATAAAAAAGTCAAGAAACAACAGATGCTGGCGAGGCTGTGAAGAAATAAGAATGCTTTTATACTATTGGTTGGATGTAAATTAGTTCAACCACTGTGGAAGACAGTGTGGCGATTCCTCAAAGACCTAGAACAAGAAATACCATTTGACTCAGCAATCCCATTACTAGGTATACACTCAAAGGAATATAAATCATTCTATTATAAAGATACATGCAAATGTATGTTCATTGCAGCACTATTCACAACAGCAAAGACACGAAATCAACCCAAATGCCCATCAATGACAGACTGGATAAAGAAAATGTGGTACATATACACCATGAAATACTATGCAGACATAAATAGAATATAAATCATTCTATTATAAAGATACATGCACACATATGTTCACTGCAGCACTATTCACAATAGCAAAGACATGGAATCAACCCAAATACCCATCAATGATAGCCTAGATAAAGAAAATGTGGCACATATGCATCATGGAATACTATGCAGCCATAAATAGGAATGAGATCATGTCCTTTGCAGTGACATGGATGGAGCTGGAATCTATTATCCTCAGCAAACTAATACAAGAACAGAAAACAAAACACCACATGTTCTCACTCATAAGTGGGAGCTGAAGAATGAGAACACATGGGTACAGGGAGGGGGACAACACACACTGGGGCCTGTTGGGGGTGGGGGGAAGGAGAGCATCAGGATAAATAGCTAATGTATGTGGGGCTTAATACCTAGGTGATGGGTTGATAGGTGCAGCAAACCACTATGGTACATGTTTACCTATGTAACAAACTTGCATATCCTGCACATGTATCCTGGAACTTAAATAGAATAAAATTAAATTTTTAAAAAATACCACCATGCATTTTTCAAGGATATACAGATTTCTACATAGAAGAAAGGACAATGAATTGAAAGGCTGTATATTAAATACACTAGGGTGGGTACCTAGGAGGGAGAAAGATGGGGAATAAAGGAAGCAAAAATAACACCAAATAAAATATAAGAGAAGTCTTGCCTGGACTACTGAACCATGAACTGAAGTGTATGAGAAACGCAACTTTGGACAGCTAAGGTACGTGTCTGTAATACCAGCAATTGTGCTTTAGCTGGAATCTGTGTAACACAATAACAAAGGAATCTCCATAGACTTTTTACTTTAAATAAAAGAAACTGAAGTGTAATACATTTTGCAATTATAAATCCTAAATGTAAAGTCTGATGACTTCTTACATAGCGGACACACTCATGTAACCACCTCCCATATTGAGAAATAGAACGTGTTCGATGCCTATAATCCTATGAGCCCCCACCAAGCCATACTGGCCCTCATCAAAAGCAAGCACTATGCTGATTTCCCACACCATAGATTAGCTTTGTCTATTTTTTTTTTTTTAATTTAAGCCAGGTCTCACTCCATCTCCCAGGCTGAAAGGCAGTGGCGTGATCTCGATCCTAAGTCACTGTAACCTCCGCCTCCCATGTTCAAGCGATTCTCATGCCTCAACCTCCCGAGTAGCTGGGATTACAGGCATGCACCACCGTGCCTGATTAATTTTTGTATTTTTGGTAGAGACGGGGTTTCACCATATTGGCCAGGCTGTTCTCAAACTCCTGACCTCAAGTGACCCGTCCACCTCAGCCCCGCAAAGTGCTGGGGTTACAGGCATGAGCCACCGTGCCTGGCTAGCTTTGTCTATTTTTGACCTTCCAACAAAAGGAGTTCTGCAATGTGTACTCTTCTGTGTCTCTTTCATTCTCTATTATGTCTGTGAGGATCAACTCATGTCCTAAAAGAGATGCTATAATATTTCAATGCATAAATAGATCACAATTTATCCATACTACAGTTGATAAACATTTAAGCTGATCTCAATTTTTTATTATTATGAATAAGGCTATATATGTACGAACATTCTTGTCCATGTCTTTTGGAACAAATGTTTGCTTTTCCTTTTGGAGAAGAGAAGAAGAATATCTAAGAAAAGAATAGTTAGGTCATAAGATTGTAGTTGATCAGCTTTAGAAAATACCGACAAACAGGGGCTGGGCACGGTGGCTCACGCCTGTGATCCTAGCACCTTGGGAGGCTGAGGCAGGTGGATCACTTGAGGCCAGGAGTTCGGAAAATACTGACAGTTTTCCAAAGTGATTGTACCAATTTTTACTTCCACCAGCAGAGAATGAGAGCTTCAGTTTCTACATCCTCACCAACATGGGAAATGCTACTCTTTTGAATTTTAGCCATTCAGGTGGGTATCTTGTTCTCATTTTATTTTTTGTTTAAGTCATGTTCTGAATTTCATTTCCTTTTACATCTAAATTAGATCTCACAGTCTAATGCTTCCATCACTCTCTTAATAGTCCCAAGCTTCAGTGCCATTCCATCACACTTATTGATTGACCTCCCAAGTGCAGATCAACCATTCTGCCTTCTCTGCCTTACACATCGCCTACTGTTTATTGCTGGAGGAAATTATGCAGCGGTACAGACTTGCACCTCTAGATATTGAAGGCCAACTTTAAGTGGGCTCTCCTTCTCTCCATCCTCACTCCTACTGTCCCAGTCCAGACCATCCAGGACTCCGGTGCATGATCTGAGCAGTCTCCTTGCTCTCCTTTAATCTTTTCTCCAGATAGATCTACCCCAAACATAAAGTGGTCCAATTTTTTCTTGAATTACTCTCCAATAGCTCCCACTATCTTCGGGATATAGTAAAATTCCTTTCAGATACTGTATAATATCACTAGTGTTGTTTTTGAACAGACAAAGCTTGATGAATGCCAATGGTTGTATCATTCTATCAACACTAAATGTTTATTAAATACTTCTATTTCTGATCCCAGAAGTGTAATTAGACCCATCAGCATAAAATGTGAAATATTTGAGCTGGGCTTTATGGTTTAATTTTTAAAAATTTTCAGCAGGACATAGAAGGCTAGATAGATTTCATAGCTTTTAAAATCTAATTTGCCACTTTGGGAGGCCGAGGCAGGCAGAACGCCTGAGGCCAGGGGTTCAAGGCCAGCCTGACCAACATGGCAAAACCCTGCCTCTACTAAAAAATACAAAAATTAGCCAGGCATGGTGGCGCACACCTCTAATCCCAGCTACTTGGGAGGCCGAGGCAGGGGAATTGCTTGAACCCGGGAGGCAGAGGTTGCAGTGAGCCAAGATGATGCCATTGCATTCCAGCCTGGGTGATAAGAGTGAGACTCCGTTTCAAAAAAAAAAAAAAAATTAATTTCAACTGACAGGAAAGAAACACCATTGAGAAATCATTGTAGGAAAGCTTAAAAATCAACTTTATTTATTTTATTTTATTTTTTGAGACAGAGTCTTGCTTTGTCACCCAGACTGGAGTGCAATGGTGGGATCTCAACTCACTACAACCTCTGCTTCCTAGGTTCCAGCAATTCTCATGCCTCAGCCTCTCAAGTAGCTGGCACTATAGGCGTGCGCCACTCCGCCTGGCTAATTTTTTGTACTTTTTAGTAAAGACAGTGTTTCACTATGTTGGGCAGGCTGGTCTTGAACTCCTGGCCTCAAATGATCCACCGGTGTTGGGCTCCCAAAGCGCTAAGATTATAGGCGAAGCCACCACGCCCAGCCTTTTTTTTTTTCTTTTTTACTCACCACTAGACTAATGAAGATAAAAATCAACTTTAAAAATGATTTAAGTTTTGATTTCTTATGTTATTAAAGTAATATAATGGGAGCAAATAGTAGTCATATAAAAAGTATAAAGTCAAATGCAGTAATAGTTACCTAATGATAATTTCATTCAAGCAGATACATACAGTGTAGACTCTCTCTGAGGACACTTTCTCTTGCTACTCATAATCCAATATGAAAAATAATTATAGCATCATTTAGCTTCTTTCCTAGCTTCCTTGCTTTGCTTGCTCTCATCTCATGTCCTTTGATTTGGTGCTTTCCCATCATTCCATTACTCCTTGCTTTGTCTCCCTTTGCGCTTTTTTTTCTTATTTCTTTGGTTTCCCTCTTGACTTTCTTGTTTTCCTCTCTCTTCCCCTCACTCTCTTCTCCATCTTCACTTGTTGTGCCCCTCACCTACCTCTGGGCTGCCTCTTACCTTGGTTTTTCCTTGGCAGACAGGGCCTATGTCCTGATCCCTAACACAACCCCAGCCTAGCTCTGGGTTCCTATCTCAGAGTCCTGAGCCCCACTACTCAGAAATCCACTTTTCTTGTTAGGATTTAAAGACAGGTGGTTTGTTCCCTTGATGAGAGGACTTTTTAGCACTTTAGGACAAAGCAATTTGGCAGATGACCCTTGCAATATTCACACGGGTATTTGCGAATAGGAATGAAGAAGGAAACAGAGGTTTTAGCACCCAGTCCTCTCTATTGTGGCTGAGGAAGGACTGTTTATTGCTCCATTCTCTTTATCTCCTTATATTTCTGTCTGGAACTTGAGACTAGGTTGCCCAGTATGGTCTGCTTTTCCACGAAAAGAGACAACTCTGACTGCATTCATTCAAACTTTTATCAAAACTGTTTTGAGTGCCTGCTATGAACTGAACACAAGTCCTTAGGGGTATTACAGCATGACAGCACAGTCCCTTGAGCAGGTCTCAGGCTTTTTCTGTTTAATAAATTGAATGAGCCTGCCTCTCCCCTAAATTCAACGTAATTAGCTTGGTGAATAGAATGGAGCCTTTCAACTAGCAACAGTGGAAATCCATCTCCCTGGATGCTTTCAATCAGAGAAGAAAGAATGCTGACTTCATAAGGGTGGGATCTAGAAGTCTTCAGAGAAACCTTAGGACAGTTCCAGCACCACTTAGTTATTCCTCTTCCTCTCTACTTTTGGCTGACTCCTGAAAATGCCAGGCTTGGCTTCTTAAAAGTCATGCTAGTTACCATCCCTTACATGAACCACTTTTTCATTTAAATCTAACAAGGATGCAGTACAAGGATGATTATTCACAACATTAAATATGTGTCAGACTAACACTGTAAGTTGTATTTGATTATATCTCTCAACTATATTCTTCTATGAATGGTCATTGGAGTTTTTGCATATGTAGTGTGTTAATGCACTCAAGTTTGAACAATTAGAGGAGATGCTGGGTCATATAGATTCAAGAATAGTAACCACAGGATAATATATTTTATACTCTTGGTTTGTTTCTCTGATAAGAAACTCTTCAGGATTTAGGTCAAAAGATTAAATACCATGCACTATCCCTTCTAGGCACAATTTGCTTGAGTAAGCAGCTAATAGAATAACTAGTCTCAGAGATAAAGAATCACTGTATGACTTGAGTATATATAATTATACAATGTGTATATATATAGAAGAGAGAAAGGAGTGTGGAAACCAAAATTTAGTTGCTACCACAACTGTATATGTTCTAAACTTTCATGCATCTTGAGTATTTTATCCTCAAAACTAGTTTTTATATTTGAATATGTAATTACTTCCATTTCTTTATGGTCTTGGAAGAATTTAAAATATATATTTATTCATCGGAATCTATTATACAGAATTTTTAGATATTGTGAAAAAAATTTCTATTTCTCCTTCATAAAGCAGCCTTAAGATTTTTGTTTGCTTTTCATTTAATAAAATGTGGGGGGAAGGTGAGTTGGGGGTTCAGTCTCTGCTGAAGACCTACTGTGCTTCTTATGATGTTGAGCATTAGTGATAAAATGTTTTGGAATCTTTATAGTACAATGGTTTTAAAGCTTCTGGGGTCAGGGATTGAATCCTCAATGCATGTCCAGTGGACCCATCATACAAAAGTGGTTCAGTAAATATTTATTGAATGAATGAATTTAAATTGTGCCATAGAACTGATTCATTTACTTAAGTGGCCAATCAAACCAGTTTACTCAGCCAATTTCATTGATTTTGTGACCTTATTTAGATATCATCTTTAAACAGAAAGTCATAATGAGGGAAGGGATAGAAAAATTCCCATTGTTGTGTTGTAGTGAAAAAAAAGTAAAAAATGTTTTATTAAGTTGAGTTGCATTTAAAAGGAAGATAAAAACTTCCAGGACTATAAAAAAAATAAACTAAACTTTTGAATCCCTGAATAGTAATGGGGGTGGGTGGAAACTCTGAAGACAATAATTTAAAAACAAAAACAAACTAGTCCTTTAATTATAGCATAATTATCCAGATTTCAAACTGTGAATTCACTTTTGCTTTGGTCTTTTAAATAAATTATGCATGTTTTCCATATGGGGCCCCACACCAAAACTCCTTTTTAATCTGGGAAAACATTTCCAAAATCCAAGTTTGTATCCAAGCTCTGGGATATTAATTTGACTTTGGATTCTTCCATAAACTTTCCATGTTTAGAAATCTTTTTGAACTGTCCCTTGGGATACACATGTTTGTATTACACATATTCTATGTCTTTTAATAGTAACATTTAGGAATTCAGTAGGAAAAAAAATAATGCCCTTGTAAATTTGATCTCTTTTGCAAACATAAGAACATGAAATGTTCTTTGGTTTACCCCCCACCAGGTTTACATTAATAAACCATCAATTGTAAGCTCAACCATCCAATTCCAAAAAAAGTCCAACTTCATTATTATAGGCTGTTTTATTCTGTTGTGCATTTAACAAAGGATTAAGGCATAATGCATTTTTAATTAACTGAAATATTAATGGCAAAAGGCTTTTAAGAGAAAATGTTTAAAGAATTAGTCATCATAAACATGGTTTCAATAGAATTTATTTATAAAGCTGGGTGGAGAACCAGGAAATGATCATTAAAACTTAATTTTTTTTCCTCTAAAATAAAATAGTTAACTTGAAGAACTTCATAGATAACAGCAAAAAATGCGGGAGCACTTTTAGGGGCTATGAACTAATTAATAAGCTCTGAGATTTTCTGCTATTTTGCCGAGTTTTTGTGAAACTGCTTAGAGTAAACGTGTAGAGCCTGAAGGGAGATTGTGTTCTGCCAGCCAGACTTCTTAATGGGCCCACACTCCATCATCATAAATGCCTTTCTTGGTAGCCACTCAGGCACCCGGAACTTCAGCTAATGAGATGATGATGAGTAGCAGGGCAGGAATCACAGCACTGGTCAACCCTGTACTGCCTCGCTTTTATCTCTGCTGTCTACAATACACAAAGCCAAGTCAAGATTTTATATACTGTCCTCAGTAGCATCTCAACACTGACAATGGACTGATTTTCATGGCTTGGAAAATTTTTAAGTTAGTTCATTCAATTAGGGTTATGTTTGGCTTCATTTAACAGAAACCTGCCAACAGTGGCTGAAGCAATAAAGTTTTATGTTTCTCAAATAAATAAGTCCAGAAGGAAGCATTACAGTCATTAAGAAAATCATCAGGGATTGAGGTTCCTTCTAGTTTTCTGCTCCATCTTCTGTGGTGTTTGATTTTCATTATTACAAGATGGTTGCTCCACCTCTATGCATCATATCTATATTATCGTTTGGAAGAAGAAAGTGCACAGCACCAATGTGCATGGCAGCTGAAACTATTCCTTTTTAACAAGAAAAAATAACTTTCCTGCCAGGAGACTTCTGCCTATAGCACACTGGGCAGAAATTTCTAACATGGGCCACCTTTAGTTAAAAGAGTTTCCTGAGAAATTGAATCCTGTTCTGTTTTGTCACTTGGATTACCCCAATAAAATCAGGTCTCCTTTGATAAGGAAGAAGAGAGGAAATAGAGGACGCTGGGTAGGTAAGTAGGAGCTGTTGTCATACGTGAACAACCACTGGTTATGGTGACCAAAGATATTACCTGCATTCTTTTTTACTTCGTATTGTATAGATACAGCCTTGATTATACCCTCTGATAATCAGATCTAAAAACATTTTATATCACAATAGCAAACTTTAGCTGTCAAATCCCCCATTCTTTCCCACAGACCTCTCCAGAGCCTCACTGACTTCCCAGGTGTTTCCCATGGTGTTTGCAATAAGGCAGAGAGTGGGAAGAATGGGACAAAAGAGGCCAGGCTCAGTGGCTCACGCCTGTAATCCCAATACTTTGGGAGGTCGAGGCGGGTGGATAACCTGAGGTCAGGAGTTCAAGACCAGCCTGGCCAACATGGCAAAACCCCATCTCTACTGAAAATACAGAAACAAATTAGCCAGGCGCGGTGGCACATGCCTGTAATTCCAGCTACTCGGGAGGCAGAGGCAGGAGAATCACTGGAAACTGGAAGGTGGAGGTTCCAGTGAGCTGAGATTACGCCACTGCACTTCAGCCTGGGTGACAGAGTGACACTCCATCTCAAAAAAAAAAATAGGTCAAAAGGATGGTTTTGGCAGATGTGTCATAGTCATATTTTTCACTCATATGATCTGAGTCCCATCTCATTTGGGTACAAAGTTTTGCGTGTGTGTGTTCCTTATTGCTGTTTTTTTTTTTAACCCACTAGAGTAGCTGTTATATAATTTATTTTATTAACTTTTATTTCAAGTTCAGGGGTACATGTATGGTTTTGTTATATAGGTAAACTCATATCATGAGGGTTTGTTGTACAGATTATTTCATCACCAAGGTACTAAGCCTAGTGCCCAATAGTTATTTTTTTTTCTGTTCCTGTCCCTCCTGCCACCTTCCACCCTCAAGCAGGCTCCGGTATCTGTTGTTCCTTTCTTGGGCACAAAAATTTAAAAGCTGATGATCACACACTCCCAATTTCTGGCCTAATTATGTTTCTGCATTAAATTAGAAAGCACTTCTTCATTCCTCACTGTTTTTATATCAGGTAAGCCCACAATACTTGATGTGAGAATGAATGACCTAGATTAGGGTCTGCAAACTAGAGCCAAATCTGTCCAGATGAATTTTCGCAAATAAAATTTTCTTAGAATATGGCTACACCTATTCCTTTATGTACAGTGATGGCTGCTTTCACAGTACAAAGGCAGAATTGGGTAGTTGTGACAGAGACCATCTAGCCTATAAGACCTAAAATACTTACTGTATGGCCTTGTATAGAAAAAATTTGTTGATCCTTATCTAGACAATCAATAAATTAAAATGAGCAAGTTTGGTATTGTGTGAGCATCACTTCCTTCTAAACATGTGACAAATACTTTCTATTTTATTCCTTTATACTTTCTCTTTCTGTTTTATACCTGGACCTAACTGTCCAGCAACAGAAGCAAAGGACTCTGGTGGAGAAATCTTTGAAGGAGTTGACAAAAGTAATGAGAAGTAAAGCACAGGGATTAATTTGTCAGGTAGTCTTGAATGGGTAACATAATAAAGTGAGAAGCTTTGAAAAGTTGGAACTATCTATATCAATTACAAGGTTTGTTTGTTTGTTTGTTTTCGAGATGGAGTTTCGTTCTTGTGTCGCCCAGGCTGGAGTGCAGTGGCGCAATCTTGACTCACTGCAACCTACGCCTCCCGGGTTCAAGTGATTCTCCTGCCTCAGCCTCACGAGTAGCTGGGATTACAGGAGCGCGCCACCATGCCCAGCTAATTTTTGCATTTTTGGTAGAGACAGGGTTTCACCATGTTGGCCATCTGGTCTCAAACTCCTGACCTCAGGTGATCCACCCACCTTGGCCTCCCAAAGTGCTGGGATTACAGGAGTAAGCCACCATGCCGGGCCAATTTTTATAGTCCTCATTTACAGATTAGTAATGTAACCCAGAGTCAAGCCATTTTTCAAGATGGTAAAGACCTAAATTTTAGGATAATAACATGAAAATAAAATTCAACCAAAGGAAAAGAATTTAGCTTTTCTCCACAATTGCAGACAAAATCAAATATTTCCTCCATCAGACTCCTAGAACATTTTGGCGATAGTACTATAGTTATTTGTCTAAACATTTGTCTCTTCCACTGGTTCACTGTGGGGGACACCAGCTTATTGAGATTTTTATCTCCACTGGTCAACAGGGTGCATGGAAAGTGCTCAAAACATGATTTTTAACAAAAAATTAACAATTAACTTGAGGTTTGAAATCTTATTTTAGTGGTTTATGGATAATAGAAAAGAGGTAGATTACAAAATAATATGCAACAAAGGATTAGCTTTGCCTTGAGAGGTTTGGCCTTTGTCCCTGACTTCTGGGGGGGTCAATCTCTAAGCACTTGGAATATTTTGCCTGATAAGAGAGTTCTCGTTTACTTAGGGCCTTGGGCCATGCCAGATAGTCTATGCTAACAATGTGGTCTATGGCGGACCTTTAGTCATGCATTACCAGCTTAAATGCTGGAGGGTCTGAGGCTAAGGTCAGTGATACAGCCAGTCAACCAGGTAAATGTGACTGAGTCCTAATAAAAATACTGGACGCCAAAGCTCAGGTGGGCTTCCTTAGTTGGCAGTGCTCCATGTATTACCACATATAGTTGCTCGAAGAAATAGGCACTGTTGCACAGCTTCACTGGGAGAGGACAACTGGAAGTTTCACCTGGAACTCCCCTGCATCTTGCCCTATACGTGTCTTCCCTTGGAATCTGTATCATTTTGCTATAATAAACTATAACTGTAAATATAACAGTTTTTCTCAGTTCTGTGAGTCCTGGTGAATTATTGAACCTACAGGTGGTCTTGGGGATGCCTGAACTTGCAGTTGGTCTCAAAAGTGATGTGGCCTTGAGAACTTCCCAACTTTGTAAATAATAGCAGTTAAGACTTGATAAACACTCTCTAGATGC
Source organism: Nomascus leucogenys (assembly GCF_006542625.1). Taxonomy (NCBI): domain Eukaryota; kingdom Metazoa; phylum Chordata; class Mammalia; order Primates; family Hylobatidae; genus Nomascus; species Nomascus leucogenys. The sequence goes on from NC_044402.1 coordinate 99,843,786, forward strand.
AAGAGATGGAAACATAGGTTGTTTCATTAAATTCTTAGACTAAGTCTATGAGTCTGGTACTATTTTTATCATCTTTTTATAGATGAAGAGATTGAGAATTTAAGACCAAATACCTGATCAAAAATTCAACGGGGTGGAGATGGCTCCAAGTTCAAGCTCCTAACTTCAGAGCCCATCATCCTTCCATCCACTGTGAAAGACTGTGCTCCTTCCTTCATGGTGTGAAGGAGGGCAGCTATGATTAACCTCCACTTAGGTCCCTGTACTTTCCATCCATGGGACAGGAGCCACAAGTGGGAATTTCTGGGGAGCCACTAGATTCTGAGCAAGGTATGATCCTTGATTTTGACAGCTCTATTTTTCTCTTTGCCCCTAAAAGCTTCTGTAACAACAGGCTAATAACTCTCCCTAATTAATTGTCTCTGGGGGTTTCCTCCTTCACAAAAATGCACTAGACCTTTAGAAAGCTGGTTTCATTCTTAGTACATAAGCATGTCAAAAAGTGAAGTGAAGAATTTGTCTACACTGGCTGGGAAAATGGGAAACCAGGAAACCCAGAGTCATTCAGTAGAGGCTTGATGAGGAGAGATGATTATTTTCTTTTCCCTTTGGTAACTTCAAAATCATAGGAAGTGAAGAGGAAATGACAAACAACTGGAATCTCCCAGCCCGGCCCTCAGTGCAGTAGTGTGGAGGTAGGGCTGATGACTGAGCCACCTGGAGCAGACTGGCCAAGGATACCAAAAACTTTCCTCCAAAGACTGCCAGCTCAGACCTATTGCATGCAAATGACACAGGCAGTGGCTGCTATAGGTATATTGTTGGAAGAGGAGTTTAGTTAACCTTTCCATTCCTACTCTGGGAAGCCAGTGATGTCTGGTCCCAGCACATGAGTCAGAGGCAAGTTCATGTGACCCAGAGTCTAAGTATATCACAGAAACATGAAAACAGCTCTTCTAAGAGTCAATTTCAGCAGCACTCAGATTCCAAAAGTAATTACTCTACAAATACTCAGGTTGAGATACTAAGATTCACTTTAATTCTTCCTTATGTCAAGCACAATGAAATTTTTTTTTTTTTTTTGAGACAGGGTCTTACTCTGTCACCTAGGCTGGAGTGCAGTTGTGCAATTGTGGCTTACTGCAGCCTTGACCTCCCAGGCTCAGGCAATCCTCCTGCCTCAGCCACCCAAGTGGCTGGGACTACCAGTGTGCACCATCACAACTGGCTGATTTTAAAATTTTTTATACAGATAGGGTCCTACTATATTGTCCAGGCTGGTCTTGAACTCCTGGGCTCAAGTGATCCTCCTGCCTTGGTCTCCCAAAGTGCTGGGATTAGATGGGTGAGCCACCATTACTGGCCACAGTGAATCTTACACCACCTATGACTAAACAACGGATTGAAAACAAAAGGACAAAATTAACTACTATTTCAGGTCACCTAAAAAGCAAAATTTGGAGACTCTAACTTTTCTCTCCATTTACAGATATAATTCACTTGCTGGTCAAATGGGTTTCTCCTCTGTTGTCACATCCAATTCAAATACTGGACATTTTAGAGTATAAACCCATAGGGCAAATGTCCAACATCAACCTGCCTGAGCTGAAATTTGATCTTTGGTCTCTGCTTTTTTCCTGAATGGATCTTTTCTAGCTAACCAGGAAAAAGGTCTTTGATTTATTAGACCTGGGCCTGTCAAAAAAAGCCAAGCAGCCTTCCTAGGCCCACACTAGAGATTGTCCCAAGAATGGAGGAGTTTGGAAGTTCTCACCAAATTAGCTTCCTGTGGACAAACACTTTGCCTTGAGCCATCCTTTAAGATGTTAGAAGGATGTATAGTCTTATTTTTGTTACCCATGAGAGCTGTCTGTTCAGTTTCATCTGCCCAGAGCTATGGGTTTGTCAGTCCCACCACTAGTGGTGGCTGCCTTTTTTTCATATTCCAGAAACCTGAGGTTGTAGAAACATCATTCACCGACTCTTCCAAATGCCCATGGGGTGGTATCAATCTAAGTCTCTGGGTTAAACTCCTGATTTCTTGATTTTTTTAAATTATATTTTTAACTTATATGCATCTTTCAAAATGGCATAATTTCATTAAGGACAATTCGAAATTACAGCGGCCTTTGGAGGACTTTTCATAGGAACAGAAAAAGAAACGGCATCTTAGCTATCCATTGGTCTTTATTTTTATTTTTATTTTTACTTTTTTTTTTTTAAGACAGGAGTCTCGCTGTGTTGCCTAGCCTGGAGTACAGTGGCAAAATCGTAGCTCACTGCAGCCTCAAACTCCTGAGCTCAAGTAATCCTCCTGCCTCAGCCTCTCTAGTAGCTAGGACTACAGGCACACACTACCATGCCAGGTTAATTTTTTATTTTTGTTGAGACAGGGTCTCACTATGTTGCCTAAGCTGGTCTTGAACTCCTGGCCTTAAGTGGCCTTCCAAAGTGCTGGGATTACAGGCGTGAGCCACTGTGCTCACCCTATAGACTGCATTTTTCTAAAAACAAAATTATGTAATATTACTATAAAAATGATTTCCTGGACAAATTAAACTGATTTAATAATTTTTGGTTTAAAAGCTGCTCTATGTTTCCCCCCAATTTTACTACCATGTTTAAAACATTAGCAAAATATACTAGTTTAAGCTAGTCTTTATTTTCATTAAAAAAATTAAAATTCTAATTTGAATTTCCTAAATTTCCTCTATTGGTTTTGCTAGTCCCTCCTTTAAGATTATAAAATTGAAATTTGTATGTTCCAGTAAATTGTATCATAATAGATAATGTGTTTAGGAAAATAGATAAATTTATATAATGCTACAAAACATAAGATTTGTCAAGAACTTGAAAGTAAAATCTTAAATTAATATTATTTTGTGTTAATTGATTAACACAAAATTGGATACTTGAGCACACGATTTTAATATATCTGTGCTACTATTTGATATATCATAGAGTACCCTTCAATTAACGGGTTTAAAAGATGTACAAATGCCTTTGGTTTGTGTTAATATATGTATGTTTCATTTATTTATTTATTTATTTGAGACAGGGTCTTGCTCTGTTGCCCAGGCTAGAGTGGAGTGGCATGGATCTTGGCTCATTACAACCTCCTCCTACCGAGCTCAGACGATCCTCCTACCTCAGCCTCCTGAGTAGCTGGGACCACAGGTGCATGCCAACATGCCCAGCTAATTTTCTGTATTCTTGGTAGAGACAGGGTCTTGCAATGTTGCCCAGGCTAGTCTCAAATGCCATAGCTCAAGTGCTCGGCCAGTCTCAGCCTCCCAAAGTGCTGGGATCACAGGCCAAAAGAATTTTTTATTTTTAAGTGAGTAGTAGTGTGAGATGTTTCTCTAGAATAATGGATACATTTTGGTTTAGTATACAAAAAAGATAATTTTGTCTTAAAAGTATCTGATTGTGTCAGAACAAAAGTGGTAATAAAAGATAAATGTTAGAATAATAAATGTAGGAGATGTCTCTTGAAAAGTGAACTTTACTTGTTTGAGATTATAACATCTAAAAAGAAGGAGTTGAAAAAATATTTTAGAAAGCTTTAACCAACTTGTTTAAATATGATGGGTTCATTCAAAAGAGAAAAATGTTTATAGATCTTTTTGTGCAAATTTGAGTGAACTAGAATGGGATTTTTTTCCTGTTAAAAATGCCTAAGTTCAAGGTTGAGAATTAGAGTAAAAAAAATAAGTCTGTTATTTTGTGCCTAGATAATTCAATTGGTTCTTTTAACTCTCTTTGTTACTGACATACTTTTATGGACATATTGACAACCTTTTAAAAGGCTTTTACTTTAAAAAAAGTTAAGGTTCTTTGTGATGACTATATTAGTCTGTTCTTGCATTGCTATAAAGAAATACCTGAGACTGGGTAATTTATAAAGACAGGAGGTTTAATTGGCTCACTGTTCTGCAGGCTGTATAGGAAGCATAGTGCTGGCATCTGCTCTGCTTCTGGGGAGGCCTCAGGAAAACTTAACAATCATGGTGGAAGGCGAAGGGGGACCAGGAGTAAGAGAGAGAGCAAGGGAGAGGTGCTAAACGTATTTCAACAACCAGATCTCACTATCATGAAAATAGCACCAAAAGGATGGTGCTAAACCATTCATGAGAAATCCACCTCCATGACCCAATCACCTCCCACCAGACCCTGCCTCCAGCACTGGGTATTAGAATTCAACATGAGATTTGGGCAGGGACACAGATCTAAACCACATCAAGAAACTTCACTAACTGCTGTGTTTTAAAACTACTGTCTGTAACTATTTCTTGCCTTAAGCGTATCTTGCCTCCTATGACAACTCTTCTTGATTTTGTTTTTCTCAAATGTAGAAACTTAGCAACAAATATAGAGTAATAAAAATGTTTATAATAGGAGGGGATCATTATGGCAGATGGGAGACAGGACTAGATTGCAGCTCCGGACAGAGCAGAGTGCAGAAGCTCACATTGTGATTTTTAGCTCCAGATCAGCAGCAAGAACAAACCAGCAATCCTGAGGGGACCCACAGATCCTCTGAAGGAAGCGGACTGCTCCTGCAGGACCTGAGAGATACCCCAAATACTGTGAGTGCCCCAGCTGAGGAAGTGGGAAAGGGAGATCCTCCTCTCCCAAACACACACCCCCAATGGAGAAGCTGAAGGTCTGTTTGTGGGAGAAGTTTCTGACTTTACCTGGAGCTGACCCATTTTAGAGAGCCGAGTGAAATATAGGGATAGAGGAAGCAGCAGAAAGGCCCGGGAAGCCAGCTTCATCCTCTAGCAGACCTTTCCTGCCTGGCACCACAGAGATCCGTCAGGAGGGTAACCAGAGGAGCAGGGATTATAACTCCACAGGGAGAAGGAAATCTCTAACTGAACTTAGTAACAATTTGAACTAGGTGAGAAGCCTCCTGGCCAGAACTCTGGGGAGGGCGCAAATCTGGTGTGCAGACTCCATAGGTTGGGGAAGATCCAAGCTCTTCAGTTTGCATGGAAGCTGGGTGAGGCCTGTGACTGCCGGCTTTCCCCCACTTCCCTGACAACCTGCATGACTCAGCAGAGGCAGCCATAATCCTCCTAGGTACACAACTCTAGTGACGTGGGAATCTCACCCCCATCCCCCACAGCAGCCACAACAAGACCCGCCAAAGGAGAGTCTGAGCACAGATATGCCTAGCCCCGTCCCCACCTGATGGTCCATCCCTACCCACTCTGGTAGTGAGAGGCAAGGGGCATGTAATCTTGGGAGTTCTAGAGCCCCACCCACTGACAGTCCCTCTCCACACTACTATAGTTGATGCTTTCTGGAAAGCATCACCTCCTGACAGGAGGCCAATCAGCACAAAAATAGAGCATTAAACCACCAAAGCTAAGAACCCTCACAGAGACCACTGCACACCCCCCGCCACCTGCATCAGAACAGGTGCTAGTATCCATGACTGAGAGACTCATAGATGGTTTACATTACAAGACTCTGTGCAGACAACCCCCAGTAGCAGCCTAGAGCTGGGTAGACTCACTGGGTGGCTAGACCCAGAAGAGAGACAACAATCACTGCAGTTAGGCTCACAGGAAGCCACATCCACAGGAAAAGGGGGAGAGTACTACATCAAGGGAACACCCTGTAGGACAAAAAACATCTGAGCAACAGCCTTCAGCCCTAGACCATCCCTCTGACAGAGCCTACTCAAATGAGAAGGAACCAGAAAACCAACTCTGGGAATATGACAAAACAAGGCTCTTCAACACCCCCTAGAAATTGCACTAGTTCACCAGCAATGGATCCAAACCAAGAAGAAATTCCTGATTTACCTGAAAAAGAATTCAGGAGGTTAGTTATTAAATTAATCAGGAGGGACCAGAGAAATGTGAAGCCTAATGCAAGGAAATGCAAAAAATGATACAAGAAGTGAAGGGAGAAATATTCAAGGAAATAAATAGCTTAAAGAAAAAAAACAATAAAAAATTCAGAAAACTTTGGATATACTTTTAGAAACATGAAATGCTTTGGAAAGTCTCAGCAATAAGAAAATATAAACAAAGTCTCCAAGAAGTCTGGGATTATGTTAAATGACCAAACTTAAGAATAATCTGTGTTCCTGAGGAAGAAGAGAATTCTAAAAGCTTGGAAAACATATTCGGGGGAATAATCGAGGAAAACTTCCCTAGCCTTGCTAGAGACCTAGACATCCAAATACAAGAAGCACAAAGAACACCTGGAAAATTCATCTCAAAAAGATCTTCACCTAGGCACATTGTCATCAGGTTATCCAAAGTTTAGATGAAGGAATCTTAAGAGCTGTGAGAGATAGAAGAACCATGTAATCTATAAAGAAAAACCTAGCAGATTAATAGCAGATTTCTCAGCAAAAATCCTACAAGCTAGAAGGGATTGGTGCCCTATCTTCAGCCTCCTCAAACAAAACAATTGTCAGCCAAGAATTTTGGACCCAGAAAAACTAAGCATCATATATGAAGGAAAGATACAGTCATTTTCAGATAAGCAAATGCTGAGAGAATTCGCCATTACCAAGTCACCACTACAAGAACTGCTAAAAGGAGCTCTAAATATTGAAATAAATCCTGGAAACACATCAAAACAGAACCTCTTTAAAGCATAAATCACACAAGACCTACAAAACAAAAATACAACTTAAAAAGCAAAAACAAAAAACAAAAAAACCAAAGTATAAAGGCAACAAAGAGTATGATGAATGCAATGGTACCTCACATTCCGATACTAACATTGAATGTAAATAGCCTAAATGCTCCACTTAAAATATATAGAACCTCAGAATGGATAAGAACTCACCAACCAACTATCTGCTGCCTTCAGGAGACTCACCTAGGACATACGGACTCCCACACACTTAAAGGTATGGAAAATGGCATTTCATGCAAACGGACACAAAAAACAAGCCGGGGTAGCTATTCTTATGTCAGACAAAACAAACTTTAAAGCAACAGCAGTTAAGAGAGAAAAAGAGGGACATTATATAATGGTAAAAGGCCTTGTCCAACAGGAAAATATCACAATCCTAAACATATATACACCTAACACTGGAGCTCCCAAATTTATAAAGCAATTACTAACAGACCTAAGAAATGAGATAAACAGCAATACAATAATAATGGGGGACCTCAGTACTCTACTGAGAGCACTAGACAGGTTATCAAGACAGAAAGTCAACAAAGAAACAATGGATTTAAACTATACCTTGGAACAAATGGACTTAACAGATACATACAGAACAATTCATCCAACAATAATAGAATACACATTCCATTCAACAGCGCATGAAACTTTTTCCAAGATAGACCACATGATAGGCCATAAAACAAGCATCAATAAATTTAAGGAAATTGAAATTATATCAAGTACCACAGTGGAATAAAACTGGAAACCAACTCCAAAAGGAACCTTCAGAACCATGCAAATACATGGAAATTAAATAACCTGCTTCTGAATAAGCACTGGGTCAAAAACAAAATCAAGGTGGAAATTAAAAAATTCTTTGAAGTGAATGACAATAATGACACAACCTATCAAAACCTCTGGGATTTTGCAAAGGTGGTGCTAAGAGGAAAGTTCATAGCCCTAAATGCCTACATCAAAAAGACTGAAAGTGCACAAACTGACATTCTAAGGTCACACATCAAGGGACTAGAGAAACAAGAACAAACCAAACCCAAACCCAGCAGAAGAAAGGAAATAACCAAGATCAGAGCAGAACTAAATAAAATTAAAACACAACAAAATACGAAAGTTAAATGGGCCAGGCGCAGTGGCTCACACCTGTAATCCCAACACTTTGTGGGGCCGAGGCAGGCAGATCGCCTGAGGTCAGGAGTTGGAGACCAGCCTGACCAACGTGGAGAAACCCTGTCTCTACTAAAAATACAAAATTAACCGGGTGTGTTGGCGCATGCCTGTAATCTCAGCTACTCAGGAGGCTGAGGCAGGAGAATCGCTTCAACCTGGGAGGCAGAGATTGAAGTTAGCCAAGATTGCACCATTGCACTCCAGCCTGGGCAATAAGAGTAAAACTCTGTTTCCAAAAAAAAAAAAAAAAAAGATAAATGAAACAAAAAGTTCGTTCTTTGAAAAGATAAATATAATTGATGACCATTAGCAAGATTAACCAAGAAAAGAAGAGAGAAAATCCAAATAACCTCACTAAAAAATGAAACAGGAGATATTAAACCAACACCACTGAAATATAAAAGATCATTCATGGCTACTATGCACACCTTTACGTACGTGAACTAGAAAACCTAGAAGAGGTTAAATAAATTCCTGGAAAAATACAACCCTCCTAGCTTAAATCAGGAATTAGATACCCTGAACAAACCAAGAACAAGCAGTAAGATTGAAATGGTAATTAAAAAATGATATGGTCGTTTACCTTGAAAACCCTAAGGACTCCTCTAGAAAGCTCCAAGAACTGATAAAAGAATTCAGCAAAGTTTCTGGATACAAGATTAATGTACACAAATTAGTAGCTCCTCTATACACCAACAGTGACCAAGTACAGAACCAAATCAAGAACTCAACCACTTTTACAATAGCTGCAAATAAAATAAAATAAAATAAAATAAATAAAATAAAATACTTAGGAATATACCTAACCAAGGAGTTGAAAGACCTTTACAAGGAAAACTGCAAAACACTGCTGAAAGAAATCATAGACGACACAAACCAATGGAAACACACCCCGTGCTCATGGATGGGTAGAATCAATATTGTGAAAATGGCCACACTGCCAAAAGCAATCTACAAATTCAATGCAATTCCCATAAAAATACCACCATCAGTCTTCACAGCATTAGAAAAAAACAATTCTAAAATTCATATGGAACCAAAAAAGAGCCCACATAGCCAAAGCAAGACTAAGCAAAAAGAACAAATCTGGAGGCATCACACTACCTGATTTCAAACTATACTATAAGGACATAGTCACCGAAACAGCATGGTACTGGTATAAAAATGGCACATAGACGAATGGAATAGAATAGAGAACCCAGAAGTAACCCAAATACTTACAGCCAACCAAACTGACTCTTGGAGAAAGCAAACAAAAACATAAAGTGGAAAAAGGACACCCTTTTCAACAAATGGTGCTGGGATAATTGGCAAGCCACATGTAGGAGAATGAAACTGGATTCTCATCTCTCACTTTATACAAAAATCAACCAAAGATGGATTAAGACTTAAACCTAACATCTGAAACTATAAAAATTCTAGAAGATAACATTGGAAAAACCCTTCCAGACATTGGCTTAGGCAAGGATTTCATGGACAAGAACTCAAAAGCAAATGCAATGAAACAAAGATAAGTAGCTGGGACCTAATTAAACTTAAGAGCTTTTGCACAGCAAAAGGAACAGTCAGCAGAGTAAACAGACAACCCACAAAGTGGGAGAAAATCTTCACAATCTACACATCTGACAAAGGACTAATATCTAGAATCTACAATGAACTCAAACAAATCAGCAAGAAAAAAAAATCCCATAAAAATTGGGCTAAGGACATGAATAGATAATTCTTGAAAGAAGATATACAAATGGCCAACAAACAGGAAAAAATGCTCAACATCTCTAACGATCAGGAAAATATAAATCAAAACTGCAATGCAATACCACCTTACTCCTGCAAGAATGGTCATAATCACAAAATCAATAAGCAGTAGATGTTGGTGAGGATATGGTGAACAGGGAATACTTCTGCACTTCTGGTGGGAATGTAAACTAGTACAGCCACTATGGAAAACAGTGTGAAGATTCCTTAAAGAACTAAAAGTAGAACTACCATTTGATCCAGCAATCCCACTACTGGGTATCTACCCAGAGGAAAAGAAGTCGTTATTTGAAAAAGATACTTGCACACACGTGTTTAGAACAGCACAATTGACAATAGCAAAATTGTGGAACCAACCCAAATACCCATCAACCAACAAGTGGATAAAGAAATTGTAGTATGTATATGATGGAATACTATGCAGCCATAAAAAGGAATGAATAAATGGCATTTGCAGTAACCTGGATGAGATTGGAAACTATTATCCTAAATGAAGTAACTCAGGAATGGAAAACCAAACATTGTTATGTTCTCACTGATATGTGGGAGCTAGCTATGAGGACGCAAAACTTTAAGAATGATACAATGAACTTTGGGGGCTTGAGAGGAAAAGAGAGAGGAGGGCACGGGATAAAAGACTACAAATAAAGTGCAGTGTATACTGCTAGGCTGATGGGTGCACCAAAATCTCACAAATCACCACTAAAGAATTTATTCATGTAACCAAATACCACCTGTACCCCAATAACTTCTGGAAAATAAATAAATAAATAAATAAATAAATAAATATTTTTCTAATAGCTCTTATCCCCTGAAATAACTTTGGGTTTTCTAAATGAATACAGGTAACATAAAGATTTGCTCCTTTACTTTATAAATGTAAGGATAACAGGAATAACTAGATTTGTTTGCCATTCTCTAAATTTTAATTAACTCAAGACTATTATGAGAGCTTCTTTCTTTACCAAACTTAGGATAAATTTCTTTTTAACTGACAAATTTAAAGAAAAGTTCAACATTTCTATGTCAATTATGTATAAATAAAATGTATTACTATGAATACATCTCAATTATTGTATGTTCTGCATGTTAAAGAAAACATGGTCATATAGATACATGTATAATCTATAAAAAGATTTTTGTCTCCAGGTTTAATATATAGTATCTGTAGCATATATTTTTGAATAAATTGAAGGCCTAGAGATTTATCACTGTCCTCACTACCTATATTATATTCTCCCTAGGATAATCATTGACTAAATACCTACAAGTTAATTTTATGTGACACCTCAATAGAGAATTTTACTTTTCTCCAATCTAATACTGTAGTTTAACGTAATACATTGGCAAGATATGTTTATTCTTTCCACCAAAAGATATGAATAGACTTCCATGACTGCCACCTAATCAGACTCCATATGATATTAACAAGATGATTAGAAACTTTTGAAAGATGATCAGGTGGCTCATGCCTGTAATCCCTGTGCTCAAGCACTTTAGGAGGCTGAGGCAGGAGTATCACTTGAGCCCAGGAGTTCAAGACCAACCTGTACAACGTAGCGAAACCTCATCTCTTAAAAAAAGAAAGATGATCAGATAAGACTTCACTTAAACCTTATCAGAGGAGTCTTTTTCGTAAACTATTAACAACTAACATAGCAGTAAGAATCCAATGATACATGTTTCCCAGAGAAGACATCATCCATTCTCCAACAGTAGAAATTTAAAAAACTGTACTTAATAGAAACATTAATCTGAGGGTCTCTATAGAGTCTCCTAAAGCAAATGGTCCACAGAATAGATGGTGAATTCAAGATCCTTGGAACAAACAGATGACTGCATATGGTCAGGTTTGGTTCAAGACCATCCCTTCCCAGCAAAACCAGAGGCCAGAAGCCACTGGTCTTGTGCTTCTTTACACATTTTGTTCTTTATCCTCTAAGCCATCTTGTTTCCCCTTCCTAGTTCTGGTGTTTGAATTTTTAGTAGACACCTCTGTCCCTCACTCATGCCAAGACCCTTATCCTATATAATTTTCAGCTAGTGGATCACGTCTTCAGTCACTGGCAAAGTTACATCACTCATAGCTAAACTAAAGATTAAAAAAAAAAAACTAGGTCATTTAAGAAATATCCAACTACAGTAGTTTGTGGGACACTTGGGGCATATTTCAATCATTGATTATAATCTTTGTATCAGTGTTTGTCTCCATGATAGCTGCCAAATGCATGAGCTCCAGTCTTAACTGTTGCTGCCTGCCCACTGTCATACTGGATGATTCAACAAATAACAATTCAACAAAAACAACTAGAAGGTATAATGCTTATTGTCACCAAAACAACTACCTTACAAATGTTCAAATCTTTTTAATAGATTCAGGCATTATAAACACAGGTGCAAAACTAAATAGACTGTATTTCCCGAAGAAAGTGATTACAAGAAAATGAAAAATGGCCATACTAGCAGTTGGGCTGTGGCAGAAGTGGCAGAGATACTGAGAAGTGAGACAGAAGCTGTTACTTTCAAAGCTTCAAAACAGATAAACTGCACTGAACTAAAGTCATCTTGTACATCGTACAGTTTCTAGGCTCAAACTTTTTTTTCTTTCTTTTTTTTTTTTTTTTTTTTGAGATGGAGTCTTGCTCTGTTGCCCAGGCTGGAGTGCAGTGGTGCAATCCTGGCTCACTGCAAGCTCCGCCTCCCAGGTTTAAGTGATTTTCCTGCCTCAGCCTCCCAAATAGCTGGGATTACAGGCATGCACCACCACGCCTAGCTAATTTTTGTATTTTTAGTAGAGACAGGGTGTCACCATGTTGGTCTCGAACTCCTAATCTCAAGTGACCTGCTTGTCTCAGCCTCCCAAAGTGCTGGGATCTCAGGGGTGAGCCGCTGTGCCTGGCCTCTAGGCTCAAACTTTTTAAACAGGACCTGTTCATATTCAGATCTGTATGTAATGAGAAAAGACCACAGACAAACTGATCTAATAAACAGTAACTGCACAGGCTAATGTGGTTGAAGATCAGATACTGTTCCAGTAATTTGCCCGGTCAAGGCCATCCTTTGACCAATCCAAACCTCCAAAGGTTGTAAGAACCATTCATTAACTCCTGGGCTGTTGAAATGCCACAGAGATCCTCTGGAGTGCCTTCTCCCTTATGCACCAAGATAAACAAACATTGACTTCAGGTGTGTCCCTGATGGTCTTTGCTTGGTAGGCTTTAAAAGTCTTACAAAATTGGTATTATTTCTATTCCCTTATTTCAGATTTTATTGAAAATATTATCTTATAGCAGCACTGTCCAAAAGAAATTTCTCTGATGATGGAAATAGTCTATAATCTGCAGAGTCCTTCACAGTAGCTACTAGCTACATATGACCATTGAGTACTTGAAACATGGCTAGTATGACTGAGGAGCTGAAGTTTTCATTTTGTTTAATTTTAACTAATGTAAATCTAAATAACCACATGTGACTAGAGGCTGTAATACTGGACTGTGCAGCCTTAAGAGCATGTACCATTCCTGATCCTGGTTCAAGCAATTCTCCTGCCTCAGCATCCCGAGTAGCGGGGATTACAGGTGTGTGCCACCACGCCTGGCTAATTTTTTGTATTTTTAGTAGAAACAGGGTTTCACCATGTTAGCCAGGCTCGGCAAAGCCGCTGTGGCCAGACTGCCTCTCTAGATTCCTTCTCTCTGGGCAGGACATCTCTGAAAAAAAGGCGGCAGCCCCAGTCAGGAACTTATAGATAAAACCCCCGTCTCCCTGGGACAGAGCACTTGGGGGAAGGGGCGGCTGTGGGCGCAGCTTCAGCAGACAAACGTCCCTGCCTGACAGCTCTGAAGAAAGCAGCAGATTTCCCAGCACAGCGTTCGAGCTCTGATAAGGGACAGATTGCCTCCTCAAGTGAGTTCCTGACCCCCATGTATCCTGATTGGGAGACACCCTCCCGGTAGGGGTCTACAGACACCTCATACAGGAGAGCTCTGGCTGGCATCTGGCAGGAGCCCCTTGGGATGAAGCTTCCAGAGGAAGAAACAGGCAGCAATATTTGCTGTTCTGCAGCCTCCGCTGGTGATACCTAGGCAAACAGGGTCTGGAGTGGACCTCCAGCAAACTCCAGCAGACCTGCAGCAGAGGGTCCTGACTGTTAGAAGGAAAACCAACAAACAGAAAGGAATAGTATCAACATCAACAAAAAGGACGTCCACTCAGAGACCCCATCAGAAGGTCATCAACATCAACAAAAAGGACGTCCACTCAGAGACCCCATCAGAAGGTCACCAACATCAAAGACCAAAGGTAGATAAATCTATGAAGACGGGGAGAAACCAGGGCAAAAAGTCTGAAAATTCCAAAAACCAGAACGTCTCTTCTCCTCTAAAGGATCACAACTCCTCACCAGCAACGGAACAAAACTGGACAGAGAATGAGCTTGACGAATTGACAGAAGTAGGCTTCAGAAGGTGGGCAATAACAAACTCCTCTGAGCTAAAGGAGTGTGTTCTAACCCAATGCAAGGAAGATAAGAACCTTGAAAAAAGGCTAGATGAATTGCTAACTAGAATAACCAGTTCAGAGAAGAACATAAATGACCTGATGAAGCTGAAAAACACAGCATGAGAACTTAGTGAAGCATACACAAGTATCAATAGCTGAAACGATCAAGCAGAAGAAAGGATATCAGAGATTGAAGATCAACTTTGCCTCATTTTCTGATTGAACTAGCTCCAGCATCACTGAACAAAGATTAACAGGAGCATTCTTCTCTCTACTCATCAACCAAAGGTGTTATTCTGATTAAAGTGGGACAGAGTGCAAACAACACTGTTTGTGAATTCAGCCCCAGCATATTCTTTTATTTTTTTATTTTAATTTATATATATTTTTTGAGACAGAGTTTTGCTCTTGTTGCCCAAGCTGGAGTAAGGTGGCATGATCTTGGCTCACCGCAACCTCCGCCTCCTGGGTTCAAGTCATTCTCCTGCCTCAGCCTCCCGAGTAGCTGGGAATACAGGTACACGCCACTACACCCGGCTAATTTTTTGTATTTTTAGTAGAAACAGGGTTTCACTGTGTTAGCCAGCCTGGTCTCAAACTCCTGACCTCAGGTTATCTGCCCACCTCAGCCTCCCAAAGTGCTGGGGTTACAGGTGTGAGCCACCATGCCCGGCCCCCAGTGTACTCTTATTCTTGGAAATACCACGAAGATTCTGGCACATGGTGAACGCTTGCCTTTATTATATTTTCCTTTGTAATGTGAATTTGCATACTTAAGTGTTCTAGTGGGTATTTTAAATGGAGAGTTAGTAGGCTGTGAACCAAAGGCTGCTTAAGTTGGCACCTTCATAAACCAGAAGTCCCAATGTTGCTGGAATGTTGATTGCAATACTTGATGGTATAGCAAGAACGTCTGTTGCCGAGGTGAATTATTTTAGAGCATTGATTCTCAATCTTCATTGCACATTAGTACCACCTGAGGAGCTTTTAAAATTCCAAATGCCAGACCACATAATTCAGAATTTCTGAGGGTGGGACTCTGGCATTAATATATTTTACAGCGCCCTAGATGATTTCAATGGACAGCCAAAGACAACACTCATTTTTAATGAGTGGTTTCACACAACTAATGATTACATGGTAAAAATAGAATTAAATACTTCTAAGTTAAGTCAAAAGGATAGTAACAATAAGCCTTACTTAGTGACTTCCTGGCACTTTGCAATATCTTCAGTCCCACAGCATTTCTATGAGGTAGACATTATTATTCGTATTTGTCATTGGAAAAAACTGAGTAATTGATTAGGGATCTGAACTTTAAAACCCTTGCTTATTAAAAAATATATTAATATATTTTACTGCTTCCATAAAGTCAGCTAAATCACTGATATAGTCTTAACGCCATCACGAATTAACATTCTGAACATTTATGGTATCTTATTCAGGATTTCTCTTTAAAGAAAATGGATTCATTTTGACATATGTTAGAGGGCATTATCATTTATCAACAAAAAAAGTTCAATTTAATGTGCTCTCATTTTAAGCAGTATTTTGCTTTTCACTGGTGAGTACTAATTACTGCAGATATGCATTGAGAGTCAACTGGTTATTCTGTCTAAACACCATTTTTAATTGATTTACCAAGCTTGTCCTTGTGTACCTTAGGTTAAAAAGAAAATATTTAAACCCTGAATAAAACTATAATATTGAATACATAAAGCTCAAGATTCTATATAGAATAAGGAAAATAGATGTTAGGGAGAAAAGATAAATGAAAACAGATAATTAGGCTGAGAATTGCCAGTAAGTGTCTGTGTACCGTAATAGAGTGCTCTGTGAAGTCATGCTAAACCTTGCTCTAGGTTGACAGAATCTCCTCTATTTTCGGACCATGAATTAAATCCAGCAAATACTTATTGACTACTTTGACCAAGGCATAGCAAAGAGGAAATTATCCATCATGATCTTTTACATTAATAAAACTAACTGCAAAGCTATTTCCCATTGTACCAGATGCAGCAACGCCAGATATACTTGAAGGGCATTTTTTAATCTTGTATTTGTTTGAGAAATTTGGCTGGGTCTTGCATCTTAGCTTTACATAGCAGATGCTACAGATCCTGAAATTGTCTCCACATTAGCCAAAATGCAGAGATTTTGAGGCCTGATGGGAGTTTGCATTTGTACATTGTCAATATCCTTGAATGTTTAAGCAGGTGTATCTATACAGCACCAAGCAAAATACAGTGGTTAAGAGTCCAGACTTCGGTGCCAAACTGTATGGAATCAAACCAACTCTCTCAATTGTGACACTTTGGGAAAATTATTTGGAATTCCTTGTACCTGAGTAGTTTCATCTGCTAAATGGCAATGATAAAAATAATAGCACCCACCTGATAGGGCTGCAGTGATGTTTAAGTAATTTACGTACATGCACATTACTTAGACCAGATCCTGGTACAAAGCAAGCATTTGCTTTCATTATACTCTAGGCTTGTACTTTGAAGAACCTCAGGTAATTGCTTTTTACACAAGAGTTTAGAAAAAAATGTGATCATTAATTTGCAATACATCATACCAATCATCATGTTACTAAAGGACTGTTGATCTAATACCTATGTGGTAGTAAAAGGCTGTAAGCCTTTACTGTCCCATGGAAAGAACACACAGAATGTTGACAAAATCAGAAGGCATCTTAGACGGCATTTTTGCTTCTCTACTTAGGGCAGCTGATCTCATTCATCTAAGGTGGTTTGATGTACCTGTACAGGAGACGTAGAACTTAACTCATCTGTGTACCTGAGTATTAGTCCTTGAAAGAAAACTCAAGAAGCAAGTTACAGGCTACGGAAAGGACAGAAATGCTTGGCAGTATGGAGGACTGAGGAATTTATGAGCAGATTTATTTGATAATGAGCCCTTTAAGGTATACCCATTAGGAATTTGAAGAATTGTTATTTATTACAAAAAAGACTTAAGCAACCTGCTTTTCCTTTAAAGCGTACAACTGTACATTTGTATAAAACTTCATATTTTTTAAAGTAGGAGACCCATTGGCATCATAATCCTTCCTAGCTCTTTGTGAATTTTGATCATCATCTTCCCTGCTCTAGAGAAGTTCTAGAAAAAATAATATAATGAAGAGAAGGATAAAATGACAACTCCCTGTAAAAATATAAAGTAAATCTTAGGTTTACAAAAAAATATATGGAAACCTAAAAAAGCAAAATCTTCATCCACAGAGTATGAATGAACTTGACTACATTTTTCTGGGGTTTAAATTTGATTATTCATGCCCTGAAGAGTTTCTCAGGTAAACAGAATTCTGGTTTTCCATTGTTGTGGGAAACCTAGAACCGACAAAAATTATGTCTTTCATTTTATGAACTTTTTTTTGCAATTGAGTCAACTGGTCTGATATAGAAATTCCTTCATGGAGGGCTAGATCATGATATATCATGAATTATAAATTGATGGGAAAAGATCTGTGGGGCTGCCTAGAGATGAGTTTCTGAAGGTGTGAGGCTTAATGTTTGCTATTTAGCACAAAACTTCAAAAGTTGGCATTTCCTTACTGTGTTACTCTGGTGAAGATTTTTTTTTCATTCTACATATCAATATTTAAAATACATAAATTAACATGTTGCTGTGTTTGAAGTTTTATAAGATCTCTCTTTGGAAAATGCTTTAATTGTTCAAATTTAGATTGTGGCTTTCTTAAGGTCATAAACAGGGTATTATTGTCTAGTTTGGGTTTCTCCTGGCCACTGTGATGGCTTTTTACTTGTTTCTTTGCCGTGGACTCTCATTCCATGCCATCTTCCACTCTACTGTCAGAATTTTGAAGGATAGATTTAGTCACATCACTGTTTTAAGAATATCTATTGTCTCCATATAGGCCTGTAGGATGAAGTCCAAATTCCTTAGGGAGATATACAAGGCTCTTCGCTCATGCTGGCTCCGACTTCCCTTTTAATCTGAGCTCCTCCTACTTGTCACCAGGAAGTCTTCTATAACACTTTAGTTGTTCCATGAGAACAAGAATCATGGCTGTTAGGTTCACTATTCTACCCCAGTGACCAACAGGCTTGGAAGTGGCCAGGCATGTATCACGAAGGAAAGAAGATAGCAAGGTGGAGACTGGGGTGAACTGGCAAGCACATACTTCTTTCAAAGAGGGAGGGGGCATGGGAGCTGCTACTCAGCTCCAGTCATTTGTTGCCATGTGGGAATGTGGGCCCAGTGTTGCCAGATCTTCTAATTTTTTTTTTCAAGAGAAGCCAGAAATCTGGAATTTTATGAGAAATCTTCCAATTTTTAAATCTTGGCAACTAATTCAAAATATTTTTAAAACACTGTATGGGCCAAAAAAAAAAAAATAAAAAGTCTGCCAACCAAATTGAATGGGACACCAGACTGTGACCCCTGTGGTAAGAGCCAGAAAGTGTTTGTTATCTACCTAGCCTTGTGTTCCACCCACACGAAACTTCCTGTTGTTCCCCAAACACATCATGTACTTTGTGCATCTCTTCAGCATTGGCCTTGCTGCCAGGGATGCTATTCTCATTTTCCACGTAGAAACTCCTACTCATCCTTCAGGACTTAGCCAAATGTCACCTTCCTCAGTGAGGCTCATCTTCCCTGAGGAGATTGGTCAGTGCTCTGCCCAGACTCTGCTATAACATGCACCATATATATGGTGGTCCAGAAGAAGCTCTCTTATGAATCTTCTCTGGCATCCAACACAGGGTCTGGCACATAGTAGGCTCTCACTAAATGTTTGTTGAATGGATGTGTTCCCATCAGAATGAATATATGAGATTTCCTGAGGAAATAAACACTTTTCATTTCCTCCCATCTTTGCCATGTTGATTTCAATGTGGTAGGCAAATCCATCTGTGGATGTTGGTGTCCTTTTTCAGTTCTACGCTGCGTGCAGACTGTACTCTTTTTGGAGCTCTCCACCGTTACACACTCATTGGCTTAGGGTTAAGCGTATCTAGGCAGATGGCTATATAACTATTTGTCTTAAATTGTCTAAATGATTCAGACAGGTTTTCGAAAGTGTAAGGTGTAGAAGAGTTGTTTCTTCAATGATCTGGGAGTCAGTTTTATAGAAATAAAATTATTACATTTCAGGTCAGGTATTCCCCATTAAAAGAATATATCCCTTTTTTTTCTAGTTTTAGGAGCTTACCTTCTTTGTGACAATTCATTTCTTAAAACTGTTTTGGATTATTGCTTGATGTATATTATGAGAATAACTCCAGCTTAAATGATTTCATATGGAAAATGAAAGCCACTCCAATCCATCCCTACCTCTGTTAAAGTAAAACCATAAGGGCTTCAAATTCCTAATTTCCTGTATACACCCAATATTTCCCAACAAACAAGCCCATCCACATAATTTGACCACATATTCACCCACACAAAAAAGCCCACAGATTCCATACACACACATGCATATAAACAGAAGAAATATTGTAAGCAATTTGCATATAATCATTCCATCTACACAATAGTATTCAAAGTAGACTTCCTCCTCCGGGAAGTTATATGATAATACATTAAGTAAGAAATTTTATCTTTCTTATGTCCATATATCCATATAGTCCTCTATTTTATTTTTCTAAAAATTTCTACATTTTTTAGGATTCAGACAAAACTTGTCTGAAAATGTGAGAGGGTTTTTGAACAAAGGGCAAAATGGTTTCATAAAGTTACCAGCAAAAATTTACTCTGTTATTCAGAAGCTCACTAAGTAGCCGAATCAAGTAAGATCTGAAAGAAGTTCCCACCCACCCATTATCACTATATTTCCTATAAAATTTTAAAGAAAATTGTCTTCTTTACTAAGATGTTTCAAATTTGACAAGATCCAAAGAATGACTAAAATGTATAAAATAGAAAACTCCAAATAGCCAAAAAAGAAAAGGATAAAGCTTTCAAATGATTTCTTTTCCAAGTCAACAAGACATATCATTTTGCATGATGACTGATGGTAGATTATTGTAATACGAAGTATACTCTGCATGATTATGGAGCAGTATCCGTTCTTTCCCCTACAATATTTTCTCCTAAAATACACCACTAATGGGATTACTCAATTAGGACCTTGAGAACTCCAGAAAAAGTCAGGGTAACACACAATGCTATGCTTGGCAGTGAAGCTGAACCACAATCCCAATCTCCTGCCTCTAGCCTCACACGCAAGTCTCCAGAGGCTAAAAATATGCCAGGTCATCAAAGTGTCACTGATTAACTTAAATGGCTTTCTTCAACAGTGAAAATGAATGAGAAATTGGAAGCACTAGACAATGAACTTGAAGGTCATAGCTTTGAGCCTCCAAATTGAAAGAACTTGGTCACTGGTCAGCATAAGCCTAATGAGGGTTCAGGGCACAGTATTGCCAAATATGGCATCTTGGCATTTGAGAAAACCACAGAAGCAGGAAGGTCACTCTCTCAACTTCTCTTGGCCTTCTCCCTGAAGCAGGCCATAAAACCCAGGAAGGATTTCTGACTGTACTAGTCAGGGTTCTCTAGAGGGACAGAACTAATACGATAGATGTATATGTAAAGGGGAGTTTATTAAGGAATATTGACTTACATGATCACAAGGTGAAGTTCCACAATAGGCCATCTGCCAGCTGAGGAGCAAGGAAGCCAGTCCAACTCCCAAAATCTCAAAAGTAGGGATGCAGACCATTCAGACTTCAATCTGTGGTCAAAAGTGCAAGAGTCCAAAAGCTGAAGAACTTGGAGTCTGATGTTCAAGGGCAGGAGGAACTCAGCACAGGAGAAAGATGTAGCCTGGAAGACTAAGCCAGTCTAGTCTTTCTATGTTCCTCTGCCTGCTTTTATCCTAGCTGTGCTGGCAGCTTTGGGTGGTGCCCACCCAGATTGAGGGTGAGTCTGTGTCTCCCAGTTCACTGGCTCAAATATTAATCTCCTTTGGCAACACCCTCATGGACACACCCAGGAACAATATTTTGCATCCTTCAATCCAATCAAGTCGACACTCAACCATCACACTGACTTTCCTCTGAAGCAGATGATAAGACCCTCATTCAAGAGGTGCCCTTTCTATACTGGGAGTAAAGAACATCTTTATCTCTGAAGACAGAGTGTCACTGAGTTTTCTCCCAGTTTATGATGATTAGATCATACTTTTTAATCCAATCATACTTCCTTATGACTATCCACATTTTCTTCCAACCTAGCATAAAATATACACAAGTTTACCCATTTTGCCGGAGGGGTCTTCATTTCCTTAGGAAGGCTCGCATGTCATGTAAAACTTACTAAATACTTTTGTAGGCTTTTCCCTTGTTAATCTATTTTTTGTCATAGGGGCCTCAGCCATTAACCTAGCGATTGATGATGAAAATATATTTCTTCTCCTCTACAGCATCAATTCCCCTACCCATCTGCTCTTTTATAGTCACTTTGAGTGCACCATGATTCCTCTTGGCAGCTTTCTTGTTGTCTTAGTCCATTTTCTGTCACTATGACTGAATACCTGAGACTGGGTAATTCATAAAGAAAAGAAATTCATTTCCTACAGCACTGGAGCTGCAAAGTCCAAGGTCAAGGGCCAAATCTGATGAGAGCCTTCTTGCTGGTCAGGACTCTGCAGAGTACCAAGGAGGTGGCGCAGGGCATCACACAGCAAGGGGGCTCACAAGAGACAGCCACAGTGGCTTTTATAACAGCCCCATTCTCATGATAGCTAATCCACTCCCTCAATAACCCATTAATCCGTTAATCTATTAATCTATGAATGGTTTATCACTTCTTTTTTTTTTTTTTTTTTTGAGACGGGAGTCTCGCTCTGTCACCCAGGCTGGAGTGCAGTGGCGCGATCTCGGCTCACTGCAAGCTCCACCTCCCGGGTTCACGCCATTCTCCTGCCTCAGCCTCTCCGAGTAGCTGGGACTACAGGCGCCCGCCACCACGCCCGGCTAATTTTTTTATATTTTTAGTAGAGACGGGGTTTCACCCTGGTCTCGATCTCCTGACCTCGTGATCCGCCCGCCTCGGCCTCCCAAAGTGCTGGGATTACAAGCGTGAGCCACCGCGCCCGGCCTGGTTTATCACTTCTTAAAGACCCAACCTCTTAACACTGCTATGTTGGGGATTAAGTTTTTTTGTTTGTTTGTTTGTTTGTTTGTTTGTTTTGAGATGGAGTTTCACTCTTGTTGCCCAGGCTGGAATGCAATGGCACAATCTCGGCTCACCACAACCTCCACCTCCCAGGTTCAAGCAATTCTCCTTCCGCAGCCTCCCGAGTACCTGGGATTACAGGCATGCACCATCACGCCCAGCTAATTTTGTATTTTTAGTAGAGACTGGGTTTCTCCACATTGGTCAGGCTGGTCTCGAACTCCCATACTCAGGTGATCCACCCACCTCGGCCTCCCAAAGTGCTGAGATTATGGGAATGAGCCACTATGCCTGGCGGGGATTAAGTTTTAGCATGAGTTTTGGAGGGGACAAATATTCAAACCATAGTACTTATCATTTTTGGAATTGCTATATTCATATTCATTTATTATAAAGCAATTTCAGAATTACTTGTGATGGCAAAAATATTACAAATGCCCTAGATATTGTCTTAGTCAATTCGAACTGGTATAACAAAAATACTACAAACTGTGTGGCTTGTAAATAACAAACATTTATTTCTCACTGTTCTGGAGGCTGGCAAGATCAAGGCACTGGTAGATTTAGGGTCTAGTGAGGGCATGTTTTCTGATTCATAGGGAGTATCTTCTCATTGTGGGAGAGGCAAGCAAGTTCCCTTGGGCTGGTTTTATAGGGGTACTAATCTCATTCTTGAGGACAGAGCCCTCATGACCTAACCACCTCGCAAAGGCTCTACCTCTTAACCTTGGAGTTTAGGATTTTAACATATGTATTTTGTGGGACACAAGCATTCAAACTATGGCACATGTCAAATAGAAAAAAATAATATTGTAACTGTAACTCAAAGGACAGCAGGAACAAGGATGTAGTGGCCTTAGGATAAAGTTACTTATAAGTGAAGAAGGAAAAGGACTTTAACCGGGAGTCTGTGACTCTCATTCAATGGAGCTTCTCCACAGTTTTAATTTTCAGAGACTACAATAGGGAAACACCAGACAATGAAGGTAGTTAGAATTTCCAGATGGGAAACTATAGCAGGTCATTTTTAGACCAAAAAATCCTGCATCTTTCCTTTTAAGGAAAATAAAACTCCTTCAGTATGATGCAGTGGTAGACAAAGCTCATTATTAGGTTATAAATTTTAAAAAACTTATTAGGATCCTCAAGCCAGGAATCTAAAAGTACAGTCTCCCTTCCCCCTGCAGACATATTTATTGGCATCTATAGTGAAAAAAAAAGGCTTCTGAGAGTCCCAAATGTATCCAAATAAGCAGTTAAGAATACACAATGTGCATATGCCACATCAAAAGAGGTATTGTAATTTAAGGACTGTGGGGTAAAAATAAAACCCAAATCTGCCACAGTTTCATAGAAATGTGTTTAATCCTCTGTCTGAGTTATTTGGTATGAAACATCGCCCAGCCCCCACAAACCTTGACACAAACCTTGGTGGAAAGTTAGCGAGGCCACTAGGTTCCTACAGGCTCTGTGGTAGGGTTAGCCAGTCTTCAGCCCCCTCCCAGGGCTACCACACTTCACATAAACTCATCTGACTTTAAAGAAATGTTATGCAGACAGACAGATTGTTTGTTTGCACTTGTATTTCTGAAACGGAGACACTCCTGCTCATGTTAAAGTCACAGCAGAAAGCTTCACTGCAAAGAACAGAACCAGGGAAATCTCACATATACCTCATAAAGGGACTCCTGTAGGCATAATAGAGTCCCCCCTCTTTGGATATATAGCTATACTTCAGACAAGTCAGGAACTCTGGGTACATGAGGCCTCCACACGGTGCTTAGAGAAACTTGGGGAGTTTTCCCAAAAATTATATTTGTCATGCTTCAGTGCCAAGTGAGTGATTTTTTTTTAGTTCCAATTACACATGCATATAATGATCATAATGCTAAGTAAAAATTATTGACATACCAATAGAGCTAAAATTGGTCTTCTCCACACTTTTACATGTTTATTAAACATCTACTTCATGCCAGACCTTGTACTGACTCAAACAGAAATGTGAAAAGAGCATGCATGTGGAGCACTGATGAAGTCACAAAGGCTAGACAGTGGGTGCTAGAGGAGAATGGCAAAATTCGAGGAGGGAACTCAGAAGCATTGCAATGGAATCAAACTTCACCAAGTGATTATGGCCAAAAGTCAAAAAGCAAGGCAAAAAAGTCTCAAAAAGTTTCATCGCCCTTGAAAATCTTTTATGAAGTTGCCATGTTGGTACCATGTGCCATCTCTCAATAAATTCTTCCCAGGTAGGCTTTTCTCCCACCTTTGTGGAGAAGGCTGTTCCTTCAGTTGACTACCAGATGAAAAGAATTGGCTTCCACTTTGAATTTATGGTGCACTAGGAGTACATCTGTTGAAACACTGGCATTCCATTCAGTGTGGTGAGATGTCCACCCCATGAAAGGCCTGAAAAAACTGTCAAGTGAGGTAACAGAGATGGAAAGGAGAGATTTAGAGAAAAAATGTAGGTGATAAAATTGACAGCTCTCTTAAGCCTTTGTTACAATATCCAACGCTATGTCCTCTATCCCTCCCTTATATACCTCCTCCAAGCTACAACTCACCATTCTAAATCACTAATCTGATAGTGGTAAACTCCTTTAAACACTTGTGGCCAAACAATAATGTTCACACTTTCAGCTTTGATTTTCTAAAAGTCAAATATTAATGCCTGACAGAAGAATCAAGGGTAACAAAATTGCAATTTATTTTTTTTATTTTATTCTACTTTTATTTTTCTTTTTGAGTGGGGGACAGGGTCTTATGCTCTGTTACCCAGGCTGGAGTGCAGTGACACAATGATAGCTCACTGTAACCTGGAACTCCTGGGTTCAAGGGATCCTCCTACCTCAGCCTCCAAAGTAGCTAGGACTATAGGCGAGTGCCACCACACCCGGCTAATTAACAAAATTGCAATTTGAGTCTTACTTTGTCACCCAGCCTGGAGTACAGTGGTGCAATCTCAGCTCACTGCAGCCTCCGCCCCATCGGGTTCAAGCGATTCTTGTGCCTCAGCCTCCAGGATAGATGGGATTACCGGTGCCCACCACCATGCCCGGCTAATTTTTGTATTTTTAGTAGAGATGGAATTTCATCATGTTGGCCAGGCTGGTCTCGAACTCTTGACCTCAGGTGATCCACCCCCATTGGGTGTTCAAACTGTTGGATTATTGGATTACAGGCGTGAGCCACCACACCCTGACAAAATTGCAATTTAAATGTTGAAATATTGTAGGCAAAACTTAAACATTTCATTTTACTAAGTGACAGCATGTCCTAAAGTGAGAAGAAGATGGAAAATGTAACTTACTCTTTCACTCAACAATTTCTTCAGGCCTTTCATGGTGTGAACATCTCACCACACTGAATGGAAAGCCAGCCAGTGTTTCAACAGATGTATTTCTGGTACCCCATGAATTCAAAATGGAAGCCACTTTTTTTCATCTGGTAGTCAACTGAAGGAACAGCCTTCTCCACAAAGGTGGGAGAAAAGCCTGCCATGGAAGAATTTATTGAGAGATGGCACATGGTACCAACATGGAGCCTTCATGAAAAATTTTCAAGGGCAATGAAACTTTTTTTTTTTTTTTTGCGACAGAGTCTTGCTCTGTCTCCCAGGCTGGAGTGCAGTGGCGCAATCTCGGCTCACTGCAACCTCTGCCTCCCATTTTTTTTCAAACGATTCTCCTGCCTCAGCCTCATGAGTAGCTGGGATTACAGGTGCCTGCCACCATACCCAGCTAATTTTTGTATTTTTAGTAGAGATGGGTTTTCACCATCTTGGCCAGGCTGGTCTCGAACTCCTGACCTCAGGTGATCCACCCACCTCGGCCTCCCAAAGTGCTGGGATTACAGGCATGAGCCACCGCACCCAGCCGGGCAGTGAAATTTTTTGAGACGTTTTCACCTTGCTCTCTGACTTTTGGCTATAATCACTTGGCTAATTTGAGATTCACTGCAATGCTTCTGAGTTCCCTCCTCGAATTTTGCCATTCTCCTCTAGCACCCACCGTCTAGCTGCTGTGACTTCATAAGTGCTTGATATGGTTTGGATCTGTGTCCCACGTCACAGATCCGTCTAAATCTCATGTTAAGTTATAATACCCAGTGTTGGAGGTGGGCCCTGGTGGGAGGTGATTGGATCATGGTGTCAGAGTTCTTATGAATGGGTTACCACCATCGCCTCCCTGGGTGCTTTTCTCGTGATAGTGAGTGCGTGTGTTATTGTGAGATTTGGTTGTTTTAAAGTGTTTAGCACCTCCGTCCTCTCTCTCTTCCTCCCGCTCTGGCCGCATGCTCGCTTCTCCTTTGCCTTCCACCATGACTAAAAGCTCCCTGAAGCCTCCCCAGAAGCAGAAGCCACTATGCTTCCTGTACAGCCTGCAGAACCATAAGCCAATTAAACCTCTTTTCTTTACAAATTACCCCGTCTCACATTTCTTTATAGCAGTACAAGAACAGACTAATGCAGTGTTCCATATGCATATTACTTTCAAACTTCTGTTTGAGTCAATACAAGGTCTGGCATAAAGTAGGTGTTTAATAAACATGTGAAAGTGTAGAGAAGACCAATTTTAGCTCCATTGCTATTACTCTGCCATAAAACAGAGGTAACGAAGATGGAAAGCAAAGATTTAGAGAGAAAATGTAGGGGGAAGAATTGACAGGATTTAGTGATTACTAAGATAAAAAGGATGAAGCTGGAAAAAGTAGAAGTTAGAATAAGGTTGGTTTTTGACAGGATATGTAAAATTCAATGTCATTCTTGAAAACAGCTTATAACTTGAGTTGGTAACCCAGAGCACACATAAAACAACCTGAGATTGATGATGTGGACTGTACAATAGTGTTTTCCCCAATATCTCTACTGTGAAGGACATAAATTAGGATTGATGATTTATTTGTCTGTCAAATTTTGAATGTTGTTATCACTTGAAGCTCTGAAATAATTTTTTTAAGCGGGATTAATTTTGATAACAAGGATAGCAAACTGGTACATGCAGGTACAGTGCTGGTGGCTGACTGTCCTTGGGACAACATGTTTCCCACAAAAGCCTGCAATTGACAGATCAGTGATCTATAGATTCCACCAGGTACAACAGAATCCTGCAGGAAGTGATTCGGGTCAAAGGTCTTCATTGTTGTGTGTATTATAGCACTTTCATAAAAACAAAAATGTCAGCCCTGACTCAAATTTAAGGAGACATGCCATAATAGGGGTTAATGGGGGTTTCCTTTCATTGTGACTTATTTTTAGCATGATATTGAATCCTTTAGGACTAGAACCTGCTATATACTTATGGGGAATAAAAAAAAATCAAAAAATTTTATCTTATCATTCTGACTGGTGAAACTTAACACTACCTGTATTATATGTATTGAAAACTATATCTTCATTCCTGCTCTAGGTGGGTCCATCTAGGAGGGAGTGTGTGTCAGCGTGTTTGCGGCATTGTATATTATAGTCAAGTGAAATTAATTATGTTTGTTCAGCTTATTTCTAGCTCTTCAGTGGTTTTAGCTAAAGAAACATGAATGGCTATATCTTATATTAAGCAATAAAGGTATGTGGCAGTGTTGAGATACGAAAGTTCTTGTAAGATTTCCTGGCCGGGTGCAGTGCCTCACGCCTGTAATCCCAGCACTTTGGGAGACCAAGGCAGGTGGAACCACCTGAGGTCAGGAGTTTGAGACCAGCCTGGCCAACATGGCGAAGCCCCATCTCTACCAAAAATACAAAAATTAGCTGGGCATGGTGGCACATGCCTCTAGTCCCAGCTATTCGGGAGGCTGAAGCAGGAGAATCACTTGAACCCGGGAGGCGGAGGTTGCAGTGAGCCAAGATCGCGCCACTGCACTCAGCCTGGATGACAGAGCGAGACTCCGTCTCAAAACAAAACAAAACAAAAAAAACCGGTTTCCTTTCATTGAATTTTGTCTGGGAGTTGAAATATTACATAATTTCCCTAAGGTAAAACTTGCCATGGATTTATTCTTCTCACTATTATTATACATGGTATAACATTATTGTTAAGTTCTAAGATACATGTCTTTTTAGTAATGACTAACATTTACTATCAAATCATATTATAAAAACTTTTTAAAAAATAGACAATTCAGCTAAACGATAGTTATAATAATAGATTACATTACTCTCGAAATTAATAAAAGATGGCTAAAATTTAAGAACATAAACAACACCTTTACCTTTGAGGGATATTAAACAGCTGAAATAAAACAAATCTATTGTTAAAATGCACCAATTTGTTTTTTATTTTAGAAGGCCTGATTATATTAAAATCTGTGTAACACATGAAAAAAATGAAAAAAATTATCAATTTGGCTATAGTGACTATACTATATTCAAGTACACCTTCTCTTTCAATGATTTAAAGTGACATTGTATTAACTCTATAATTATATATACTATGTGTGCAATAATTCCCAGGTATACCTAATTTTGATTTCCACCATTTTAGAAAGAATGCACCCCAGGCCTGAAGTAAAACCCTCTTCAGGGTAAAGTGCCTTTCTGGAATATTCAAGTTTAATGGGAATGTTGGAGAAATGTCGAGTATTTGCTCACTAACTGAACATTCAAAAATAGTTAGTTTTGGCCAAAACTTTATTAAGAAAAAACCCATACATATGTAAGGAAAGACACAAGCTAGAAACATATGAACACACTGAGAACTTTTCCCAGTGCATTGGCCCCTGGCAGTGCGACCACGGAGGCCACTTGGGAGGGTGCAGGAAGCCTCCCAAGGACAGAGCACAAGGCCGCATTTCTCCTGAACTCAGGCAAGTTGTGTGTTTTCCCTGAAAATCTGGACCCAACTCTCGGCTTTTTCCTCCAAGGATTCCATACTCTAAGTTTTCTCTGTAATGCTAGAAGTTGGCCTGGATTTCCAACATTTCAACATTCCTAATTAAAGGAGGATTGTCTTTATCAAGCTGGCAGATGGTGCTGCGGCAGAGTCTGCTTCAAACTAAAATGTATTTGTGAGGCCTTCTCTGTCGGAGATTTATCAGGAGAAGCAAATGCACAAGGCGCACCTTCCATGGCAAGAAAGTTGGTGGGTGACAGGTCATGAACGAGGTAGAGAGAGTGGTAGAGATAGGGGAAGAGACAGGTAGAGAAAGGTGGAGATAAACATAGGGCTCAGATTACGACTTGCAGGTCTTTCCAGCTTGAAGTCCTGCTGTATGTTTTCTGCAGGAGCCAGTCAAGGGCAGTGATTCCTATGAGAGAACTGAAGTCCAACGGACTTTATCTTGAATCCCTACGCTGCCACTTATAGAAGGGCAAGGTCTTTAACTTTTTTATGCTTCAGTTTTCTAATACACAAACTGGGGACAACATAACTCTCCCAAAGGGATATTGTCAGGACTATATAATAATGTATTTAAAGAGATTATTATACATCTGGCATTGGCACAGTATAAGATTTCAGCAAATTACATTATGTCATTAATGTAAGTCAATTGAGTTTATATCTATCTCAGGTATTGGAGATGTAAATTAAATTATTTTTATAGTGTGCTGGCCCAAATATTACTGGTTTTGGTGGCCTCAGAGATGCAGCTCACTAGATTGTGCTGTTAATACAGCATAAAAACACTGGATCAATTGGTTTCTATTGGGGCAAAACTTTAATTTTGGACTTAGTGACAGTTAAAGGTTTTGTTTTCAAATAGTCTACACTGAGTTTCAAATACCAGCATTAAGGTTAAGTTTATCTCCTTTTCGGTCTTACCATAACTCTACAGGCTAAGTAAACATTCTGATAAGAAAGTAGTCTCTAAAATGTGAAGGCTGCAAGCTAGCACTTGACCCAAGGGGTGGGTGATAGTGTTCTTCCTCACCCCTACTGATGATATCCTTTCTGCATCTGTCTTCGGAATTAACATCAGGATACCTACCATCAAGCTGTCCCAGAACTGTCAGCTATGGTCTTAGCTGAAAGTAAATCTTTGTTTCTCAATAAACCACTCCTGAAAAGCAAGACTTTAAGAGCCAATGGAAGCCATCTTTAATTGTAGTATTTTAGCTAAGTGTGTGGCCAGAAAGTCCTCTAGGAATAGCCTTCTTAGAACTCTAGCCGGGCGCAGTGGCTCACGCCTGTAATCCCAGCACTTTGGGAGGCCGAGGCGGGCAGATCACGAGGTCAGGAGATCGAGACCATCCTGGCTAACACAGTGAAACCCCATCTCTACTAAAAATACAAAAAAATTAGCCAGGTGTGGTGGCGGGCGACTGTAGTCCCAGCTACTCCGGAGGCTGAGGCAGGAGAATGGCGTGAACCCGGGAGGCAGAGCTTGCAGTGAGCCAAGATCGCGCCAATGCACTCCAGCCTGGGCGACAGAGCGAGACTCCGTCTCAAAAAAAAAAAAGAACTCTAAATTATATTCCTATAGTCATTTACCTAAGGCTGACAATACTGGGGTAAAACAAAATCTTTAGAGGGTAGGACCTGAGACATCTCAAAAGCAATTAGAAATATAAAATAAATTTGAGACAAAATTCTTCTTTTCATCTCTTCAACTAACTTTTCTACAAATGAAAGAAAAGCAATAAATTTATTTCTTGAGAAAGGCATTGTTAATGGCAAGTTTTGGCAAGGATATAGAGCAATTAGAACTCTCATACACTGGTGGTAAAGGTGTAAATTGGTACAATCACTTTGGGAAATTTTTGGGCAGTGTCTACTAAAGCTAAATTACAAATATTCTATGACTTAGCAATTCTGCTCCACCAGTGATACATACATATGCCTGACAAAACATGTGCAAAAATGTTTCCTTTATGCGTAATAGATAAAAATTGACAATAACACATATGTCGACAGTAGAATGGATAAATTTGGTATTTACATAATGGAATACTGTTTGTCAATAAAAAAATAAACTATTACTACATATAACACAAGAGATGACTTTCATGAATATAACATTGAGCAAAAGAATCCAGACCAAAGAGCACATACCATATGATCCACTTTACCTAAAGTTTAAAGCCAGGCAAGTCAGAACAGTGGCTATTCTTAGTGGGACAGTGACTGGAAAGGGGAACAAAGTGGGAGGGGACTTGGTAACATTTTGTTCCTTGACTTGGGTGTTTGGTTATATGGATGTGACCACATTATGAACATGGATCCAGGTGTACACTTATGATTTCTGCACTTGCGAGCATCTATGTTATACTTCAAAAAAACACAGCAAAACAAAATGACTCATACAAAAACTAGAAAAAGTAGACTATGGTTTGGAGAGCCACTTTGCTAGTTCTGCCAGTTCTCTGAGAATAAACATTAGAAGCAATTTTAGAAGACCTGGGTTCTACTGTAAACATTTGAGCAAGTCACCTTTCCTCTCTTGGCCTCATTTTCCTTTTCTGTAAAAAGAAGGATGTCACTAAAGGGTCCCTAAGATTTCTCTGTGTTAGACCTGCGGCTCTAACACAGATATACTGACCTCAAAACCAGCACACTTAACTACCAAACTTGTTGCCTCTTAGATTGGACATGAGGAAGCAGATCACACTTTTGAAGTTTTCTCAAAGGTAAAGCCCACTTCTTCCTTAGGAAGATTCTTGGACAGTGTGATGGAAAACAACATTAGGACGAATCCCTAGAAAATGATTTTTTCTCTGGTAGTCTGTATCATGTCAATGTTGGATCTCATTAAGCAATAAGCCCTTGAAGAGAATTTATCCTAATTCTAAAACTGGTTGAGCATCCCTCAGCCAAACATTTCAAGTCTGCAATGATCCAAAATCCAAAACTTTTTGAATGCCAACATGTTACCACAAATGGAAAATTTCACACCTGATCTCATTCGATGGGTTGCAGTCAAAACACAGGTGTACAACACACCGTTTATTCACCGTCCCCAGGGGAAAAAAAACCCCTCCTATCCCCCTTCAGCTGCGATATATCTTCTCTGCTCATGCCCAGATTACCCTACACAAGTACACCCACCAAGGGTAATAGAAGGGCCCATGTGCCAGCCAGATGCACCAACAGGGGGTTCCTGCACAATGTCCCCACGTGGGGCCCAAACCTAGGTGCATCGCTCTCGGTGTTTTTTTGTTTGTTTGTTTATTCTTTGCACTGTGGTGGAAAGATACTGTTGAAAATGTTGAAAAGGACTACAGATACTCTTATGGGTTAACAGTGATATGAAAGAGGAAGCATTTATGTTTATCTATACCACAGAAAATCAAGCTGTTGGAGAAACTGGATAGCAGTGTAGGTATGTATAACATGTATATGAAACATAAATGAATTTCATGATTAGATGCAGGTCCCATCCCCAAGACAGCTCATTACGTATATGCAAATATCCCCAAATCCAAAATCTGAAACACTTCTGTCCCAGGCATTTTGGATACGAGATACTCAACCTGCAGACATGAGATGGTTTAAATCAAGAATTAGAATTCAGGCAATCAACCTAAAGACATGGTGGCCTTAAGTGAGCTGTTCTGAGGGGGTTTATGTTCTTGAAGCTGCCAAATGAAGCCCTTGGATTTTTGGTTGCCTGCTGCATCTGACCTCCTGGCTGGGGTTATCAATATCCCCTTGCCAACTAAACTCTACTGAGGAGGTCTGAACCGAAATTAAATGCAAATAGTTTAAATGAGGCTTTTTTTTATTATGCTAACCATGTCCTTCTCTGGACCAAAATCTTCCCTAAATTGGGACTCTTGTTTAGAGATGGCATTTCCCCTAGCCCAGCATGGGGAAGAAGGAAGAACCATGTTTTAATAGGCTCCCTTCCCCAGCCCCTCTCTTCTTACCTTGGGACAATGTAGAAAAGTTATTAGGATGGAAAATGTTTTGCTGAAACTTTTGTGCATATCGTTTCTGAGAATTTTCCAAAAGAGTAAAGGGATGCTGACTTTCCTCTAGGACTCAATAGAGTGTAGCAAATCAAAAAAATTTCCAAAAGGCATTTTCCTACCACTCATCTGACCACATTTCCCACCCCACAGAGAAGTATTGTGGCTGCAGGCAGAATTGGATCTGAGATTCTCACACAGAAATAGGTAAGTTTTCAAACCTTCAAAGGAGAAAAGAGCAGATAAAAACTCTACTGTCGTAGATTTTGGAGTGGGGAGGGATGTGGTGTATGAGATGACAAGGAAAGAATAGACATGTAATCAGGAAACAAACTCACTTACTTTGTGTAGTTGAGTAGGGATGGGGTGACATCAGCTCTCTGATGAGTGTGGAGAATGACTTCTTGAGCAATATAGAGAACAGTTTCAGATTCTCCTCCCAGTGATCTGCGGGTCTTGTCTAATCAGGGAAACTTTATTTTTCATCATTCCTTACTGAGCTGTGACACATGAAAATAATTACTGAGGTTAGAGATGGAAAATATTTATTAGGTCAGCTCGACCATCCTCTCCGCTATGGAGGCGGGCTGCCTGCTGGGCCTGGAAGACAGAGCTGTGTCTTCCAGGCATGTCACAACCTGGCATGTCCCCGTCTCCCAGCATCTAAAATGCAGGTTATCCATCCCTGCAGGGTCTCTGCTGGGTCTATGATCAGCCAAGGAGGAGAAAGAAGAAGACAGGAATATGTAATCCAGCCACAGGAACGCCTGGCTCCAAGCCACTGGCCAACTATTCAAATGGGTAGTTGTTGGATCTGGCTTTAGAAGGTTGAGCTCCAACGCCTCCTTGGGAGACTGCATTACCAGCTGCTTATATGAGAAGTGCAGGAGGCAGGCCATGGCTAAGGCTGGGAAGCCTTTGAATGGATTGTATCCTGTGCTCATCCTTTGTCTTTGGGTAAGGCCTGGCTCCTGGGAGCTGATGCTCAGTAGCACTTGCCGGGTTGCCTGCATGCCCCACTGGCTGTTACTCAGTCAAGGAGGAGAGACCCGCTTCCCTCTCGGCTGGCCTAGTGGAGTCACTCCCCCTGAGCCTTCTTCCTTTCTGGCTGTTTTTCTTCTGCTTGGCTTCGAGCTTGCTGACATTGAACCCTTCCTAAAGAGACCAGGGCAGCACTTAGCAGTCTAAAGGTGGTCTCTTCAGAGTCATAGAGACAGGGCTGCCTCCTGTGCTAGGCTCTCCAAATAAACGGCTCTCCTCAACCCCCCACAGCTCCAGTCTGTGTGCCCTTGTTTCATGCGGAAGTCTGGGGCTGGAGGTTCTCTACAGGACTCAGAGGCACTTAATATGTGTAAAATCGTGCTCTCCGCCGAACCCCACTGCCCCCAGGAGCGGGGAGTGCGAGGGCCAAGGCGGCTTCCATCACCTCAAAATCGCCTCCCACATTGACAAGGAGCTTTAGGACCCCACACAGAACTAGTCTCAGAAAACAGCCCAAAGAATGGATTCAAATTCCTATCCAAGCTCCAGAGCATCTAATGGGAAAACGGAGCACACGTTGCTATAAAATCAAGGAAGTGACTGAGGGAGAAGGTTATAATGATTGAAGGGATGCACGTCGAGGGCCAGAGTTGCTTGTACAGGTGGTGGAAGGCGAGGAAAAGTGTCCACGGAAAGACAAATGATCCATACAGTCGGCTTGTCCACGGACAAGACGGGCCTACACGGGATGTTTTTAGGGTAACTGAAAACCGTCTACAATCCTCCTGAGTAATTGCAGAGGTCTGTGGAAAGGGAGATCTTTTACTGGCGCTAGATTGGGCCCTGATATTACCACAAGCTGTTTACATCCTTCAAGTCTGCCAGGCAGGGGAAGCGATAACTGAGCCCTCAGCTCCGCACTGAGACTCTGTGTTTGGTGGTGAGTGGGGTTTTACATAACATATCTTCTCACAGAACTTCGAATGTGCTGCATATTAGTTAGGTCGCATTAGGGGTCTCTTCACTCCCACGTCCAATTCACGCCCAGACGTGAGCGTCCAGTGGCCTGGACGTCCTCCCCACACTTCAGCAGGGAGCATCGCGTCCCAGGGAGCAACGTCCTTTCGGGGAACTGAGGCAGGTGTCTGAGGCCATGTCCACACTTCACTAAAATAACTGGTCTACTTAGTGTTAAAAGTGAGGGAAGTCATCACAACCATTTGAAAAACCCAATTTATTATTTTTACTGCAATCATAATGTATAGTGTGGAGGCTTCCTTCCTACATGACTTATTAGCAGTTATTATGATTATCATGATTGTCCCTGGAAAAAATAGAAATATAAATAAGATGCCATATATGATTGGATAAGAGTAATTGAAGATAACAGTCTTAGAACAGGAGGTTTTCAAATCCAAATAATAGTTAAAATTATAATGGTATTTCAAGACTTGCCTGCTCTCTACCAAACTTGGATAATATCTCTTTTGGCTTTACCTTAAATTCCTATTTTTTACTTGCTCCATATCCACTGAGGGAACTGTGGTAGGGAACTCGCTAGCCTCATTTTGATATATTTTTCTTATTCATTTTATTATCCATAAACACTTCAATTTTCCTCCCTTATTCTACTGGAAAAAAATCATGCTTTTCACTTTTCTTTTTTGGAAAATAAATTAACCAAAATGTAATATGATATTTAAGTGAAGAGTGCCACTGACATTAAATGGTCCACGTGGCGTTACATTATGTTTTCCACTTTATTCTGTGCATCTTTCTAATACAGGCTAAAACTGGTGTTCATGTAAATTGCTCTGGTTTTATCAAACAGGATGCTGCATTCTTTTTGAAACCCAGGGCTCTGGTGCAGTAATAGAAAAAAAGGCAGCAACAAAATAATGGGCACTGGCAATCAAACTATCATTATAGGTACATTATGTGCAGGGTGCTAAATTGGTAGAAGGCCTTTATTTTTAATTTCTGCTCATCTGTTCACCATTATTAAACGAGCTTAGACACCAGAGGAGATTTAAGAGTGACAGAGGGTAATTATACACTTTAAGGAAAGATATTTTTCATCATAGGGTTAGAACTGCACCAAGAGAAAATCCCTCTGAAAATGTTATACAGGGCCTCTATGTATGTTCTTGTTTGGACATGTACATAATTTTCATTTTATATTCTAGTTTTAGTTTCACATGCCTGCAATTCCTGTTAGGTTTTTATAGTTTGTCTGGATATTGCTTCAAAGTTTCTTAAAAAAACATTATTTTAATAAATAAGCGTTCATTTTGCATTGTGTACTTAAAAATAATTCATTATGCAGTTAAGGA
This sequence comes from Nomascus leucogenys, assembly GCF_006542625.1. NCBI lineage: Eukaryota > Metazoa > Chordata > Mammalia > Primates > Hylobatidae > Nomascus > Nomascus leucogenys. Next base: position 99,880,194 of record NC_044402.1, read on the forward strand.
ATTTTTAGTTTTCCAATTATGGTTAGTGTCATTTGGGTGAAACAGTGAATATTTTAAACACAGTCAGAGACTTTGGTTAAACTTTTGAACAAGGGAACAAAGTTGTAGGACCTATATAATTTTTAAAGTTTTATTTATACATAATTGACAATACAATAACTACATATATTTAAACTGTATACTTTTATAAGTTTTGATATACATATATGATATGATATCTATTTTTATGTCTATACCAACACAAACACAGACTAGTAAAACCATCATCACAGTCAAGATAGTGAACATAGCCATAACCCCGCAAAGTTTTATCATGCCTATGAATTTGTAATCTCTCTCTCACACCCCTCCCTAACCTCTGCCCCAAGCAACAATTGATCAGCTGTCACTATAAATTAGTTTGAATTTTCTGCAGTTTTACTTAAATGGAATCATACAGTATATTCTCTCTTTTTTATTATACTTTAAGTTTTAGGGTACATATGCACAATATGCAGGTTTGTTACATATACATACATGTGCCATGTTGGTGTGCTGCACCCATTAAAGCGTCATTTAACATTAGGTATATCTTCTAATGCTATCCCTCCCCCCTCCCCCCACCCCACAACAGGCCCTGGTGTGTGATGTTCCCGTTCCTGTGTCCATGTGTTCTCATTGTTCAATTCCCACCTGTGAGTGAGAACATGCGGTGTTTGGTTTTTGTCCTTCCGATAGTTTGCTGAGAATGATTGTTTCCAGCTTCATCCATGTCCCTACAAAGGACGTGAACTCATCATTTTTATGGCTGCATAGTATTCCATGGTGTATATGTGCCACATTTTCTTAATCCAGTCTATCATTGTTGGACATTTGGCTTGGTTCCAAGTCTTTGCTATTGTGAATAGTGCCACAATAAACATACATGTGCATGTGTCTTTATAGCAGCATGATTTATAATCCTTTGAGTATATACCCAGTAATGGGATGGCTGGGTCAAATGGTATTTCTAGTTCTAGATCCTTGGGGAATCGCCACACTGACTTCCACAATGGTTGAACTAGTTTACAGTCCCACCAACAGTGTAAAAGTGTTCCTATTTCTCCACATCCTCTCCAGCACCTGTTGTTTCCTGACTTTTTAATGATCGCCATTCTAACTGGTGTGAGATGATACCTCATTGTGGTTTTGATTTGCATTTCTCTGATGGCCAGTGATGATGAGCATTTTTTCATGTGTCTTTTGGCTGCATAAATGTCTTCTTTTGAGAAGTGTCTGTTCATATCCCTCGCCCACTTGTTGGTGGAGTTTTTGTTTTTTTCTTGTAAATTTGTTGGAGTTCATTGTAGATTCTGGATATTAGCCCTTTGTCAGATGAGTAGATTGCAAAAATTTTCTCCCATTCTGTAGGTTGCCTGTTCACTCTGATGGTAGTTTCTTTTGCTGTGCAGAAGCCCTTTAGTTTAATTAGATCCCATTTGTCAATTTTGGCTTTTGTTGCCATTGCTTTTGGTATTTTAGACATGAAGTCCTTGCCCATGCCTATGTCCTGAATGGTATTGCCTAGGTTTTCTTCTAGGGTTTTTATGGTTTTAGGTCTAATGTTTAAATCTTTAATCCATCTTGGATTAATTTTTGTATAAGGTGTAAGGAAGGGATCCAGTTTCAGCTTTCTATATATGGCTAGCCAGTTTTCCCAGCACCATTTATTAAATAGGGAATCCTTTCCCCATTTCTTGTTTTTGTCAGTTTTGTCAAACATCAGATAGTTGTAGATATGTGGCGTTATTTCTGAGGGTTCTGTTCTGTTCCATTGGTCTATATCTCTGTTTTGGTACCAGTACCATGCTGTTTTGGTTACTGTAGCCTTGTGGTATAGTTTGAAGTCAGTAGTGTGATGCCTCCAGCTTTGTTCTTTTGGCTTAGGATTGACTTGGCGATGCAGGCTCTTTTTTGGTTCCATATGAACTTTAAAGTAGTTTTTTCCAATTCTGTGAAGAAAGTCATTGGTAGCTTGATGGGGATGGCATTGAATCTATAAATTACCTCGGGCAGTATGGGCATTTTCACGATATTGATTCTTCCTACCCATGAGCATGGAATGCTCTTCCATTTGTTTGTATCCTCTTTTATTTCATTGAGCAGTGGTTTGTAGTTCTCCTTGAAGAGGTCCTTCACATCCCTTGTAAGTTGAATTCCTAGGTATTTTATTCTCTTTGAAGCAATTGTGAATGGGAGTTCACTCATGATTTGGCTGTTTGTCTGTTATTAGTGTATAAAAATTCTTGTGATTTTTGTACATTGATTTTGTATCCTGAGACTTTGCTGAAGTTGCTTATCAGCTTAAGGAGATTTTGGGCTGAGACGATGGGGTTTTCTAGATATACAATCATGTCATCTGCAAACAGGGACAATTTGACTTCCTTTTTTCCTAATTGAATACCCTTTATTTCTTTCTCCTGCCTGATTGCCCTGGCCAGAAAGTCCAACACTATGTTGAATAGGAGTGATGAGAGAGGGCATCCCTGTCTTGTGCCAGTTTTCAGAGGGAATGCTTCCAGTTTTTGCCCATTCAGTATGATATTGGCTGTGGGTTTGTCATAGATAGCTCTTATTATTTTGACATATGTCCCATCAATACCTAATTTATTGAGAGTTTTTAGCATGAAGGGGTGTTGAATTTTGTCAAAGGCCTTTACTGCATCTATTGAGATAATCATGTGGTTTTTGTGGTTGATTATGTTTATATGCTGGATTACATTTATTGATTTGTGTATGTTGAACCAGCCTTGCATTCCAGGGATGAAGCCCACTTGATCATGGTGGATAAGCTTTTTGATGTGCTGCTGGATTCGGTTTGCCAGTATTTTATTGAGGATTTTTGCATCAATGTTCATCAAGGATATTGGTCTAAAATTCTCTTTTTTTTGTTGTGTCTCTGCCAGGCTTTGGTATCAGGATGATGCTGGCCTCATAAAATTAGTTAGGGAGGATTCTCTCTTTTTTCTATTGATTGGAATCCTTTCAGAAGAAATGGTATCAGCTCCTCCTTGTACCTCTGGTAGCATTCGGGTGTGAATCTCTCTGGTCCTGGACTTACACAGTATATTCTCTTATTTTCTGGCTTTATTCATTCAGCATCATTATTTTGAGATCCACTATCAATAGCCCATCCCTTTTTATTGCTAAGCATTCTTCCATCATATGGGTATATCACAATTTGTATATCCATTCACCTGGTGATGGCCATTTGGATTGTTTCCAATTTTTGGCTATTTGTATTGGCTTGGTTCTCCAGAGAGACAGAATCAAGAGTATATATATATGGATATATGAGAGGGGACTTATTAGGGAGGTTAGCTCACACTATTATGGAGGATGAGAAGTCCCACAACACACCATCTGCAAACAAGAGACCCTGGGCTGCTGGTAGCATGGCTCAGTCCAAGTACAAAGGCCTTGAAACCAGGGAAACCTATGTTGTTAACTCTTAATCCAATGCCAAAAGCCTGAGAACTTAGAGGGCCTGCTGAGGTAAGTCCTGGAGTCCAAAGGTTGGGAGTCTATAGTTTGTTTTCCAAGGACAGGAGAGGAAGGGTGTCTCCCAGATTCAGCAGATAGATTGACATATTTGCTTTTTCTTTGTTTTTGTTCTCTCCCGACCCTGGTGGATTGGATAGTGCCCACCCATACTGAGGGTGGATTTTCCCCATCTAGTCCACTCAGACTCACATGCTAATCTCTGGAAACACTCTCACATACAGATCCCAAAATAATGCTTTACCAGGTTTCTATGTATTTCTTAATCCAGTCAAAAGGCCACACCTAAATTTGTAAATTTGTTATAGACATTTGTGTAAAAATCATTGTATGGACATATACTTTCTTTTTTGAGAGGGGAGGGGTAAGGAATAATGGAATGGAACATGGTGGATGGGTGTTTAAATTTTTAAGAAACTAGCAAACTTTTTCAAAGTGGTTCCAGCATCTTATATTCCCACCAGTGATCTATAGAGATCAAGTTGCTCCTCATCTTCACCAACACTTGATATGGTCGGTCTTTTTCATTTTAGACATTCTTATAGATATGTAGTGATAGCTCATTCTGATTTTAATTTGTAGTCCCCTAATGGCTAAAGATTTTGAGCTTTTTTTTTTTTTTTTTGAGACAGAGTCTCACTCTGTCACCCAGGCTGGAGTGTAATGGCACAATCTTGGCTCACTGCAAACTCCACCTCCTGGGTCCAAGTGATTCTCCTGCCTCAGCCTCCCAAGCAGCTGGGATTACAGGCACACACAACCACACCCAAGTAATTTTTGTATTTTTAGCAGAGACGGGTTTCACCACGTTGGTCGGGCTGGTCTCGAACTCCTGACCTCATGATCTGCCTGCTCGGCCTCCTAAAGTGCTGGGATTACAGGCATGAGCCACCACACCCGGCCTTGAGCATCTTTTAATATGCCTATTTGCCATTCATATATTTTCTTCAGTGAAGTTGTTGTTTAATACTTTTGCCCCTTTTTTCGAAAGGGTTGTTTTCTTATTATTGAGTTTTGAGAGAGTTCTTTATTATATATACTGGATATAACCCTTTTATCAGATGTATACTTTGTAAATACTTTCTCCCAGTCTGGGGTTTGTCTTTTTATTCTTTAGCAGCATAATTCAGAGTGAAGTTTTTCATTTGATGAAGTATAATTTGTCTTTTTATTTGTTTTACAGCTTTCTTTTGGGTGTTGAAAGAAAATTTTGCCCAATTCAAAGTCATAAAAATTTTCTCTCATACTTTATTCTAGAAGTATTAGAGTTTTGTGTTTTACTTTTAATTCTGAGGTCCATTTTGAGTTAATTTTCAAAATATAGTATGAAATGTGGATGGATGTTTATTATTTTGCATATGGATATTTGACTGTTCTACCACCCTTTATTGAAAAACCTGCATTTTCTTCATTGAATTGCCTTTGCACTCATGTGAAAAAAAATCAATTATCTATGTATGTATCTATTTCTGGGCTTTGTATTATGTTGGTCAATTTATCATTATGCCAATACTGAGTCTTCTGACCCATAAGCACAATTTGTCTCTTTATTTATTTAGATTTTCTTTAATTTCTCTCAACAATGTTTAATAGTTTCAGCACACAGTTCTTTCATATCTCTTGCCAAATTTTAATTTTAAGTATTCCATATTTTTATGTTATTGTAAATGGTATTGCCTTTTAAGTTTAATTTCTGAGTGTTGTTAGCAGAAATGCAACTAATTTTTGTATATTAATCTTATAACTAGAAATCTCAATGAACTCACTTATTCTGGCTCATTGTAGATTCCATCAGATTTTCCACATGGAAGATGACATTGTCTACGAATAAAAACAGTTCTATTTCTTCCTTCCTAATATGGTGTCTGTTACTTTTCTTGCCTGATTGAACTGAATAGAATATCCAGTATAATGTTGAACAGAATTGGTGGTAGAGGACATGGCTTAGCTTGTTCCTGATCTTCAGAAGGCTTTCGGGTTGAGTGCGGTGGCTCACGCCTGTAATCTCAGCACTTTGGGAGGCAGAGGCAGGCGGATCATGAGGTCAGGACTTCGAGACCAGCCTGGCCAATATGGTGAACCCTGTCTCTACTAAAAATACAAAAATCAGCCGGGTGTGGTAGCATGCACCTATAGTCCCAGCTACTCGGGAGGCTGAAGCAGAAGAATCTCCTGAATGTGGGAGGTGGAGGTTGCAGTGAGCCAAGATCATGCCACTGCACTCCAGCCTGGGTGACAGAGCGAGACTCCAAAAAAAAAAAAAAAAAAAAAAAGAAGGTTTTCAGTCTTACCATTAAGTCTGATGTTAGTTGCAGGTTTTCCAAAGATGCTTTTTATCAGGTTAAGGATGTTTCTTTCTATTTTTAGTTTTCTAAGCATTCTTCTCAGAAATGTATGTTGGATTTTGCCAAATCTTTTCCTGCATTTATTGAGATGATCACATGGTTTTTCTATTTAGTCTGTTTGATTTATTTATTTATTTATTTATTTATTTATTTTGAGGGAGAGAGAGAGAGTCTTGCTCTATCACCCATGCTAGTATCCAATAGCATGATCACAGCTCCCTGTAACCTCAAACTCTTGGGCTTAAGTGATCCTCCTGTGTAAGTCTCCCAAGTAGCTAGGATGACAGGTGCATGCCACCACACCCTGCTATGTTCGATTTTCTAATGTCAAAACATCCTTGCATTCCTGGGATAAACCCTACATGGTCATGATGCATTACTCATTTTATATATTGTTGGATTTTGTTTGCTAAAATTGTGCTTAAAATACAGTGTTACTTTTTTTTAAGTGAAAGCAAGTTTACTAGAGAAGTAAAGAAATGAAAGAATGGCTACTCTATAGGCAAAGCAGCCAACATGCAGTGTTACTTTAAATAATGGGATGTCATTTTGTTAAAAATACCAAATACAAAATGCAATAACTGGAGTCTAATACAAAATTTAGACTCCACTTAACTTTTGAATAGTTCAGAACATAAAATCTTAGGATCATAGAATTTTTTGAAAAAAAAATCTTTTAAAATAAAAACTGATGTTGACTTTCTGTAGCATTATATCTATACTATGCTAAGTAATTGTACACCTTATTTGTATTGCTTTAAATTATAGAATGTATTTAGTATTGCCTCCCCAATTACACAGTTTTTAAAAGCAATAATCACATTTAACCTATCTTCTGTGTTCTTCTGAGCACCTAGAACAGTGTGTGACTATCTGGGTGCTCAATAAAATACTCACTAATTTAAATGGATTGACTGAATACCTTCTACTTCTTAGTGAACTTCAACATTGATAAGTTCAGAATTTTAGGCTTTTGAGAGTGATGGGAAAAGAATAAAAAGCTAAACTTTTCTACTTCCCAGTCTTTTGTTTCCAAGCACGAAAATAGCCAGAAGAGAAAGAGTGGGAGGGGTTCAAAGTCAGAGGTGGGTCTAAGTGAAGTGGGTTCTAGGAAGGCTGCTACTCTGTTCCCTCATATCGTAGGTTCAAGTCACCTGTGTAGGTAGTTCAATTGCATGTAGAGAACCCAGGTTTCACATATGAACATTAGGGTGGCATTTGCAGGATAATTTCACTGTTGTTATTGAATTCACCTACAGGCTTGAGAAGTAACAGTCAAGAATTGGAATTAATACCACAGATCAGTTGCTATGATCCCTAAGATATCAGTTAAAAATAGTTAGCTCTCCCCCAATTCAGAGTGTCACAAAGAATAAAATAATACCGATTATCTTTCCTAATGATGGCAAAAACTCAATAAATGCTGTTATCTGGTGGCAGTGAGGAATTGTGAGTGATAGTGATTCGTATACATCTGTTAATAGTCATCATAATTTTCTTATATTGATAAACAACTTTTTAAATGAGAAAATCAGAAAATATACTCTCAACTCTGCTACCTTAGAAATTATTTAATTATTCTTTTACAATTCAAAGGATCTGTCAGTTGTTTTTTTTTTTTGGTGGGGTGGGGAATGGAGTCTTGCTGTCGCCCAATAGAGCACAATGGCACGATCTCGGCTCACTGCAACCTCTGGCTCCTGGATTCAAGTGATTGCCTCAGCCTCCCGACTAGCTGGAATTACAGGCATGCATCACCAAGCCCGGCTAATTTTTGTATTTTTAGTAGAGAGGGGGTTACACCATGTTGTCCAGACTGGTCTTGAACTCCTGACCTCAAGTGATCTGCCTGCCTCGGCCTCCCAAAGTGCTGGGATTACAGGCATGAGCCACCATGCCCAGCCTGTCAGTTTTTATAATGACTAAAAATTCACTGGAGCATAGAGAAGTTCTAATTAAGAAAATGTTAGTTAATATTTGATGCTATGTTGAAATATTGCGTTATCCACTTTGCAATAAAGATATTTCCTTGCATTTGTATATTATTTCCTTAAAATATGTAATTATAAAATATCATACATAATAAATATATAACACATATACATGATTAAAATAGTAATAAACAAAACACCTGTGTATCACTATCAGTAATTTGAAATTCCCTATGTAGCATTCCCAAATTATATTTCCCTCTTTCTCCCAATCCTGCATTTTGTGTATAGAATTTTCTCAAAATTTATTGTATACCTACGTCCCTAAACATCATGTTATTTGGTTTGCATATTTTTTAACTTTATATGAATTAAATAATAATTATGTATTTGGTTTTTATCTTCACGTTTGTGACATTCACCTATGCTGATATATTTAGCTGTAGCTCGTTCATTTTTCACTGCTGTATGATACTGAAGATCCCTGACTTACCATAGTTCAATTTAATGATTTTTTGACTTTACAATGGTGCTATCTTTTAAGTACAGCATTTAATAAATTACATGAGATATTCAATATTTTATTATAAAATAGGTTTTACGTTAGATGATTTTGCCCAATTATAGGCTAATGTAAGTGTTCTGAGAACGTTTAAAGTAGGATAGGCTAAGTTAAGCCATGAAATTCAGTAGGTGTATTCAATGCATTTTCAACTTAGGATATTTTAAACTTATAATGGCGTTCTCAGGATGTAATCATATCACAAGTCAAGGAGTACCTGTGTTCCGTTATCGAACATACCATGCTAGGCATTCTAGAAATAAATACACGTTTAAAAATTTTTTGATAATGTTTCTAGATTGTGTCCATGTCAGAATGCCTCAAAAGAGGCCGGGTGCAGTGGCTCATGCCTGTAATCGCGGCACTTTGGGAGGCCAAGGTGGGTGGATCACCTGAGGTCAGGAGTTCGAAACCAGGCTGGCAAACATGGTGAAACCCCATCTAAAAATACAAAAATTAGCCAGGCTTGGTGGTGCGAGCCTGTAGTCCCAGCTACACAGGAGGCTGAGGCAGAATCACTTGAGCTCAGGAGGCAGAGGTTGCAGTGAGCCAAGACTGCGCCATTGCACTCCAGCTTAGGTGACAAAAGCAAACTCTGTCTCAAGAAAAACCAACCAAACAAAAAAAGAATGCCTCAAAAGAAACCCAACCATTTCCTTCTTGAGAAGCAGTGTAGGGAATGTGGTTAAGAGCCACTTCCAGGGCTTGATCCTTGGCTTCACAAGTGTAACTTTGAACAGGTTACTTAACCTCTCAGTGCCTCAGTTTCCTCATCTGTATCATGGAGATAACAATAGTATCTGTCTCATAGCATTGTTATGATGAAATGAGATAATATACATGAAGTGCTTAGAAGAGTTCCTGGCTCACTTTTTCTTTTTTTTTTTTTTTTTTTGAGACAGAGTCTCGCTCTGTCGCCCAGGCTGGAGTGCAGTGGCGCAATCTCGGCTCACTGCAAGCTCCGCCTCCCGGGTTCACGCCATTCTCCTGCCTCAGCCTCCCAAGTAGCTGGGACTACAGGCGCCCGCCACTATGCCCAGCTAATTTTGTTGTATTTTTAGTAGAGACGGGTTTCACTGCGTTAGCCAGGATGGTCTCGATCTCCTAATCTCGTGATCCGTCCACCTCGGCCTCCCAAAGTGCTGGGATTACAGGCGTGAGCCACCATGCCCGGCCAGTTCCTGGCTCACATTTAAATGCTCAATAAATATTTGCCATAAGAGATTTGGAACAATCTCTGCAGATTTAAATGTCTATGGTAAGGTATTTTAAGAATTTTCATTTAACAAGGAAAAAAGCATGGTTCCTAATACTTCTGGAGAAAAGATGACAAATTTTGTTTCTTTCTTGTACTGTCTGTGACATTAAAGATAACTTTAAATGGAACACAAAAGAAAAGGGAAAAAGGATAAGCTTTAAGAGCTCATATCACTAGGGTCCAGCCCTTAAACAGAAGAGATGAGTATCTGTTATCTATATTGTAATCATACACTTCACATGGCAAGTCCATTAGGATATAAATTTATGATGTTCTTTAAAGAAAATTAATCATCATGAAGACCTCTAAGTGAGTTGAAAGCTCAATGAGTAATTGGAGATTAAATCATCATCTTTTTATGGAATGAATCCAATTTACTGCTAAAAAACTACAGTCATCGCCACCTTTACCCTGGAAAAGAACAAATAGGGGGAGGGGGAGGAGGCAAACTTTCCTGTCTGAAGTACTTTAAGGATCTGGAGTCTAAATGAAAATCAACAACATACCTTCTGAATATAGGAAACTTTCATGTAAGATAGGTACAGGTAAAATGAATATTCTTTAGCTGTCCCACAAACTGGGAAATAAAATTTAGGATTTTTAAAGGTGACTCCTCTGTTCATTATTTGGTTACAATCTCATTTCAAATGCAGAGATAAGCCTCAAAAGTAAACCTTCACCTTTCCGTTTCAAAATCTGTTATTCCTTGCTATTAAGGTAAGATAATAAAATTATAGGACTGGAAACAATCTCATGCTAGACATGAATTAATATATTCTACTAGTGACTAAGAGACTGTGAATAACATGATTCCAGAAAGTGTGCCCGCCTCAACCCTATTGCAGCTCCAGGCTTAGAACAATGCTTGGTGCATTCACACATAGATCATATTCAGAGACTAATTGTGGAATAAATAAAGGCATAAACAAACTTCTATGTTACCTTGAAATAACAATGGTCTCTATTTTAATCAGTCTATCAAAGTACATTTCGATGCTTGTAGGTTAATAATTCTCATTGCTGGATGTTAGTTTTTATACCTCACTTATTTCCCAATGCTATATTCAAGATCAGTGGTTCTCAATATTTTCAAAAACAAACACCCCCTTTTAGTAGCAAACATTTCACACAAAAAAGATAACATCGTTATCCTTTTTTGTATTTAGTGTTTGATACAATTATAACAATTTGAGGATCCCTCTAAGTAATTCCATGGGAGCCTACAAATTGGAAATCAAAGTTCTAGATTCTCTTCTTGTGCTCTTGTTTCAGATAGAAAGAGAAAACGATCGCTCTGTATGCTCTATGTGGAAACCTTTAGTGTGATCGCCAATCACTGCATCAGTCACTCTTAAGTATTTTTAAACCTCAGCAAAAATAAGTCCCTTTAATCTTGCTCCCAGCCTTTGTTTTTACAGTACTTTTATTTTTCATAGTCTTTTCTGAACCTTCTCCAACATTTCCACATTTTCAAGTTGCAGAAGCCACAAGTGGTCACAGAACTCTGGTAGCACTCATTTATTAAGTGTAACAGGGTGACGGCCTTCTTAAAGATAGGCACTTTTAAATCAAGAAAATAGCGACTAAAAATCCAAATTAAAAAATAAATGTTACTAAACAATGTTGGCCTATAATGTTTAACGAAAAAGATATCACAATATAATCCATAAAGTTACTGTATTTCTTGGACCTTATCTCTCTCATACTGGTGTTATTCTGCTGTGTAATGGGATACACAGTTCATGTCTCTAACCCATAAAAATGCAGGAATGAGTCCCATATGTACCTTTGCCTATTCTTTATGATGTAGATTCTGATTAGCCTCTGGGCCACACAAGTTGAGTTAATGCGTCTTTCCAAACAATTCTGTTGTATTTCATTGCTCGGACTCCTGTTGGCAGGCTGATGAAATGAACAGTTTTGTTCTCCCTGTTCCCTCAATCCAACTACGCTATCTTGGAGTATGTTCCTAGAAGCTAAACTGTCACTTCTTTGATCAGTCTTTTAAAGCATTAATAAAGCACAAATCACATCATTTTTATCAGCATAGGTGGGAATTATGAGCTAACTAGAGATTTTCCAAAATCCTGACTGGGCTGCAAGTTGATGTGGTAATTTATCTAAGCCCTTAGGGCCACTGCACTGTGAAAGAAGTCAGGAATGTATGTTCTTGGGTTTTTATTCAACTTAAAGCTTGAGGGTCTCAGAGGACAGACATGTTAATGATGAGCTAGCAGCTTTCTCAATCTGATTACCTTTATACCAACATTTTCTCTTACTCAATCTGAGTTTAATATAAAAGAAGAGCAACAAACATGAACCACAAGATGCTTTCATTCCTGGATTTCCCCTTTAGCATCTGTGTAGTTTGGGACAAGTCACTACCTCCCTGGGTTTGTTTTCTCTCTCATATAGGAATAATGATGTCTCGTAAGTGTTAGCTTGAGGATCAAATGGGACAATGTTCAAGCATGGGCTGGGTAAACAATAAAACAGAATTAAAACATAAGGTAGTATTGCAATTATAATCAGCAGCATCTCATAATCTGATGATTTCTGTGTGACTTTATCTTACAATGAGCCCATAAAGGGGTTGGCAAACTAAGCCAGTGGGCCACATCTAACCCATGGCCTGTTTTTGAACTATCTTTGAGCTAAGAATGGTTTTTACATTTTTAAAGGGTTGTAAAAACAAAAGCAAAAAAACAAACAAAAGAATAATAATAAGAAGAAATCACAGAAACCATATGTCAGCTGCAAAACCTAAATTAATTTACTATTGGCCCTTGGGCCCTTTAAAGAGAAAGTTTGCAGACTCCTAAAACAACAGAAATAAGTCACATGAGTTTAGACCAACAATATCCCTACAGACTGAGCTTAACACCTTCTGCTGCTGCCTTCATTTCTTCTCCTAGTTCTAAAACCCCCCCAATCCTACACAGATAGGCTATGGATGCAAAGAGTCTATCATTTTGTTATTGGGGGGATGCATAAAGATTCTTTGATAGCATATGAAAGATTAAATCAATTTCCAAGTCACACGATTTGGGAGGAAAGATTAAATCAATTTCCAAGTCACACGGTTTGGGAGGCCAGCAAATCTATGTGCACAAATTGAGCTGCGGGCACAAATTATTTTAGAAAAAAACCAAAGGATTCATATTTTATATTTTCATTTCTCTCCTAATAACCCACTGCAAATAGAATTATCTCATCTCTCTTTTTCTCCTATCACCACAATCTCCAAAAACCCTTAATCCAAACTAATACTGGTGGCAAAGAGCCTCTGATGTAACTAAATTGAACCATGTGAATTCTGGATCAAGATTAAGAAAAAATTAAAGCATTTATTGTGTTGAAATTTCTTATGCCAATTTTCTACTAAAAAGGAGGATTCAAAAGGTCAAGGATTTTGCAGCACAGACTTAGTGGTATATTAGTTACAGTAATCCAGCCTGAAAATTCCAGCAGAAATAAATACAATGGAATGCCATGAATTACAAGAAACCACAACTTTAATCAGCTCATGGGAAAAGAAAAACATGAATTTGCCTATTGACAGTTGATAAACTGAATCCTGAAACTATGGGGTTGAGGAGCACCAGGGGCTCACCATCACTGCTATTATATTGAAGAAAATATATTGAGCTTCCATTCCCCACCCCTGCTCACTGTGATATGAAGGCACACAGAACAGAATACTATCTGGATTCCTTTGGCAGATGCTCATTATATGCATTTAGTGGGTGTTCTCTGAGTCAGACAACACCCCAAAGCATAGGAATCAATATGGTTAGATGGTAAGTAACAGAATCATAGAAACTTTATGAATTATTTTACTTTAATTTCAAATGCAACTTTATAAAACATGGCACACACTTGAAACAGTCTTAGCTTGTAAATCTTATTTATACTAATATATGGGAGAAACCTCAAAATTGAAAAGAATACTATGCCAGAGACATATAAATATTTGTTGAATATGTTTTACTGTAAGAGTTGTATAGAATTCATGAACTTTTATTGAAACACAGTATCCAGATTTCATATGAGTTTTGACCCATAAGAATAATGCCTGGACTTACAAATCTTTTTGCTTCTTAAGATTAAATAGTCAACAATGCTAAAGTAATTTTGGAGGGGGGTTACTTAATAAATTCATTATAAAATGTATGTAGAGGACAAATACATGGAAATCTTCAAGGAAATTTTTGAAAAAAATTAATGAGGTAAAACTTCCCTTCCACATAATAAAATTTTCTCTAAAGCTGTGATAATTAATATGGTAAGGCACCAATAGAGGAATAGGCAGATAGCTCAATGACACAGAACAGTTTAGAAACATACTACAGAATATGTGGGAATTTATGAAAAAAGTGGTATTTCTGATCATAAATTGTTTGGAGACAAATGGTAGAAAACTGTGACAAAAATTTTGGCCCTTACTCATGCTATACCTAAAAATAAATTTCAGAAAATCATTTGTTGTAAATATTTTAAATGTAAAAAATGAGAGCATGTAAGATACTGGGGGTTTTTTTGTTTGTTTGTTTGTTTTGTTGTTTTGTTTTGTTTTTTTGAGACAGGTTCTCTGTTGCCCAGGCTGTACCCAGGCTGGAGTGCAGAGGTGCAATCATGGCTCACTGCAGCCTCAAACTTCCAGGCTCAAGTGATCTTTCCACCTCAGCCTCCTGAATAGGTGGGACTACAGGTGTGCACCACAATGCCCTTCGTATTTTTTGTAGAAACAGGGTTTCATCATGTTGCCTAGGTTGGTCTCAAACTCCTGGGCTCAACTGATCTGCCCACCTCGGCCTCCCAAAGTGCTGGGATTACAGGCGTGAGCTGCCACACCCAGCCAGATAGATTTTTTTGTAATTCTTCAGTGGTGTTACCAATGTCAAAAGATGTAAAGGGGATGATGAAAAGATTTGATAACATAAAATTTCTAAGCTAATTTATTATAAAGGTGCCATAAACAAAGCTGAAGGACAAACAACAAACAAGAAAAAAGCTGCAATGCATTTGACAAGGAAATATTCTCCTAGATATATAAAGGCCTAGTACAGATCAGCTATAAAAAAACAAAAAGATAAACACTATGACAGAAAAAAATTGACAAAAGCATGAACAGGTAAGTCACAAATGAAGTACAAATGTCTAACAAACATATGAAAAAAATTATCAGATTCATTGATAATTAGAGATAAATTGGTAATGAGATACAAAATTTTGCCTTTCTTGAAGGCAACCTGGCAATATGTATTAAAGTTTAACCCATGAATTGTATTTCTAAAAATTGAACCTAAGGAAATTATTAGATAAATGCACAATAAAATATATCCATGGAAGTATATATTTACATGGTAATAAAAACTGAGACAAAACTAATTATCCATAAATAGAGAGATGGTTACCTAAACTATTAAATTATGATTTAATAATGATTTAAGATTAAATAATAATGATTTAAGAGACTCATAAAGAACATATACATAAAGTATATATAAATAGGAAATATCAAGAATTATATATTCACACTGGCTATTTGTGTGATACAATTTTTTTTAACTTTCTCCTTTGCAATCACCAGATTACTTGATTAAAACAGTGATGTACATAAGTCATTTAACACCAAAATGAAATCTGTATATACTTTGGTGAAAATATACTAGTGATTTTTTTTAAGTGAAAAAAGCAAGTTTAAGAACAGTACACGTATTGTAGTCTCATTCAAGTAAAAGTATGGAAAAATATATAACAAAGGAAAGGAGAGAAAAGTCCAGAGGATATGTATATATACCAAGAGGTTTCCTCTGACTACCTTTGGGAATGGGGGATTATAGATACTTTCTACATAGAAATTTTCTCGTATTTGCCTATGAGTATTTTATTTCTTTTTTCCTTCCTTTTTTTTTTGGTTTGAAGTCTGTATTGTTCTTGTAATAATAAAAAAAATTAAGCACAATTTTTAAATTTGAAAAATATCAAATATTTTAACATGAAGTTACTGGGTGCTGGCATACAGTAGGTCTTCATTAACTGCTTTCACTTGTTCATGTGTTTACAAGAAAGGCCCTTGAGGCAAACTGTAAATCATCAAAAGAGCTCAGCCCTCACTTCTGTCTCACTCCTGTTTGCCACCCAATTGTGAAACAGGGATAGTAATACTAGCCAACCTATTGAGTTGTTGCAAAGAATGAGAAAATGTTTCTGTACATATAGAGTTTGCCTAGTTTCTTGTTAAAATGAATAACAATTGTAAAATTAACAAATGACAAGCTTTCTGATTATATACGGCTGCTGTCCAGGCCCTTCCTGTAACTCAGGCCAAATTTCCATTAGTCTAAATGGGAAACATCTTCAGAAAAGACTGAAATTTTGGCATAAGAATCATTTTTTAACATGTTCCTTCCTGAGTAAATTACTTTGCAAAAGAATTAATAATTGGCTCCATGTCTGGAATCCTGAAAGGGCTGTATATAGCTTGCAGTGAAATCTATGATGCTAATGCTTATTTAGGCACTTAATAAAACATATATGCTTATTATCCAGTAGCTTATTAGAGTTCCTTCAGAGCCACCACTGCTGCTTTTGAATCTGCAGAAGACTGCCCCATAAAAATATGTTGTTTCCTTATAAAACAGAGTGAGTTTCAAATTGTTATGGAGCATCATTTAAATTTCAACCCAGGCTATTTTAAAAATGGATATCTGGCTCAAAAGATAGTAGAAGTTTCTCTGTTCTATTGTGTAAAGATAGATATTGGCACCTCCCTGACACCGCAAATGTGAGCCAAACTTCACAGTAAATGGCGTTACAGGGATGGTAGTCTAGAAAATGAGTCCACATGATGGCTACAATAATTATAACTGACATGACCTCATTAGAAAATATGAATTATATTCTGTTCCAATATCATGTCCTCATCATGCTTCCAACGATTATATACCTCTTTAAGGTATTTTTTTAAAGCCCTATCCTCTCTTAAACCAAAGGGCACATCATAGGCTCAGGTAGCTCATTTTCTGCCTGTGCAACATTTCTTCACAGTGCTTGGGAGTGGGGGTATTGAGAATGTGATGTGTTTTCTGTTTCAGTCATAAAAATAAGTACATGCAACAGCAACACAACCCCTTAGGTGTTTATTAGTGCTACTCAAGGAAAAAATAATGGAGAAAAGAGAAACAGACTCCATCTTCATCTTCTTAGGGGATGGAGGTGGGTGTGTGTGGGTAGTTTCAAATGGAAAATGAACATGCACACTGGGGAGATTCCAGAACTACCTATTGGGACATAGAATAAAAATAAATAAACTAAGACTGCAAGAATAATCTTTGACAAGGTAAGCAAACAAAGAAGGAAGAAAGGAGTGGTGGATGGGGAGAAGGAGGGAAAGATCTTTTTTCCCTTTCCTGGTGGTAAGATGTAACACAGCAAGGGATTTTCTTTAAATGGGCTGCTCTTTAACTTCTCTAAGCCAGAGACACTGCCATCAGCCAACTACATTTACTGACCATCTACTTTATACCCTCCTTTAAGCTGTGTAAAGTCATTCGCCTCAGATGAGACCAAATTCTTAAACTTTGTCAGGCTCTAGGATTTAGATGTTGAAAAATATTAACATATAGTCATCAAGGATAAGAAGATGATAAATAAATTTCAATGCTAAACTCAGAGTAGAAAGCATGTTTCAGAACTGTTTACCCAGTGCTTTTGCAGGTAGTTGAGGAATCATGTGTATGTGTTACATACTAGAGTTTCTTCAGTTGTCCTTCTTCATCTTGTATGTTAAAGGTTGAGGGACTGTAATCTCATGTTTTACAAATATGCCTTTTAAAATGTATTGTGTTGCCTAGCCAATTCCTTCATTCATGTACTGAGCCCTTGTTATGTAACAGCCCTGGTGTTAAGGGCTAGTAAGACACAAAATTGAATAAGGAAGAGGTCTTATTTTTAAGGCTCCACTTTAATGGGGAAAAAAACTCCTTAATAGATCGTTTCAACTTTGTAATAATTGCTATCACAGTAAAGAATGTCTTTTTTCACGATCAATCCTTCAAAGTCCAGTTTAAAAGCAGCTGTCTCTTACAAGTTTTCAAAAGCTTCCCTGACCCAGTAGAATTACCCATCCCCACACCTCGTTTCTTTCCATAATACTCTGTTTCTAGGAGAACATAGATTTAGTATTATACATTATGGCTAATTACATACATACATAAATTCTGGGCAAATTGTGAGCAATCCGCAATAGACAGGGGCCAGGCTGCACTCATTCTGTGTCCTAGGTACCTAGCAGAGTAGGTGGCATGTCACAGACACTCAAAAGATGTGACTGAAATTGAACTGAATTCCAGTGAGTCATTTAATTCCCAGTGTGCTGGGTCTTTCATTTGATTATGTCTTGCCTCAAAAAACAATGGGCCAAAGAGCCTGGAAGACAAAAAAAAAAATCAGTCCTTGAGGGAAAAAAACAAAGCAAAACTGTAGTCATTGAAATTGAAGTAGTAGCTCCATTATTGTTTTCCTTTTGGTTAATAATGAACAGGCCTTCATAGCAGTGAGGATCTAAGTGGTCACTGAGAAGTAGAGGAGCTAGTATTTGGCTAATATGGCTAATGATGGCTATGTATTTATTTATTTATTGAAATAGAGTCTCGCTCTGTTGCCCAGGCTGGAATGCAGTGGCACTGTCTCCACCCACTGCAACCTCTACCTCCCGGGTTCAAGCAATTCTCCTGCCTCAGACTCCTGAGTAGCTGGGATTACAGGTGCAGACCACCATACCTTGCTAATTTTTGTAATTTTAGTAGAGATGGGGTTTCACCATGTTGGCCAGGCTGGCCTCAAACTCCTGACCTCAAGTGATCTGCCTGCCTTGGTCTCCCAAAGTGCCAAAATTACATGTGTGAGCCACTGCGCCCCCACCTTAATTATGGCTTTAATCAAAAGTAAAATCTTTCCTTATGGCACTTTAGCTTACTACCTTTGGGTTCATTTTCAATCTTCTTAAAAATCATTTCTAGGAAAGAGTTATTATTTCCAAGTTAAAAACCTTTTTTAAGGTGCAAGTATTAAATAATTATTTTAAAAAACAAATAATGTTGAAAATGTACATTTATTAATGCTTATTTTAATATACCTTAAAATAATGTCTTACAATGAACAACAGATAGAAAAAAACTATTATAATAAAAAGTAGCCAGTGGACAAAAAGTCTTTTTTTCCATTGTCATTCTATTCTGACATCTTTATAACATCTGGCTTCTCAGAGTTACCAAACCTTTACATTTCATGGACATGTAAAAGTTGGAGGCTCAACATAGATTTTGCCAAACTTTTATTTTACCAAATAATGGCTTCAAAAATAAAAATTGATAATTACTATTTATTATGACATTATTTCATAAAATAAATAACTTTATAACATACAAAATATAGAAGGTCTTATGAAGATAGACATTTAAAGTGAATAAACACATTTCATGTCCTTACTATTCTCATTTTGCTGTGGATCAGTGAAAATTGTGACATGGACTTGCAATGTACAGAGCTTTTTTTTTTTTTTTTTTGAGACTGAGTTTCGCTCTTGTTGCCCGGTCTGGAGTGCAGTGGCATGATCTCAGCTCACTGCAACCTCCGCCTCCCGGGTTTGAGCAATTTTCCTGCCTCAGCCTCCCAAGTAGCTGCTTACTACTTGGTGCTCCCCGAATAAATTTTTTATTTTTAGTAGAGATGGAGTTTCACCATGTTGGCGAGGCTGGTCTCAAATTCCTGACCTCAGGTGATCCACCTGCCTTGGTCTCCCAAAGCGCAGGGATTACAGGCATGAGCCACCACGCCTGGCCCAATTTTTGAAGTTCTATATTTTTGTTTCCTCTTTCATTCATTCCTGCATCATTCCATCATCCAACAAAGTCAAGAGAGTTTCTCCTATGTCCCAGATATTGTGGTAAGAACATTCACGTGTTTTCTCACAGCACTATTGAAACAATCTGCTCCTAACAGGGGCTCAGTGAGCAATAGTTCAACTGCTTTGAATCAAACTGGATAAATATCACCAGTAAAAGCTGAACTTTTAATAAAGATTTCACAAAGAAGAATTAAGCACATAGAACTATCAGTTTGTTTAGTTTAAAAAAAATGACTGAGGACTTTTTAAAGGTATAAGTTATAGAAATGCAACTCTGCATATATGACAGCAATGTAGTATTCTAGAAGAATTAAATAGAACACATCTTACTAAGGAAGTTTAATTTTTAAGATCAGTTAATGTTAGAGGCAATGTATTTACCCAGCACACTGAAAAAAATTTAAGCAGTATGAAAGAGCATATGGTGAAAAGTCTTTCTCCTTCTTCTGAACCCCAGTTGCTTAAATCCCCCTCCCCAGAGATAACTACGGCAACTATGGTTACCAGATTTTTATGTATCTTTCCATAGATAGTCTATGATTATGCAAACACATATATCCCCATTTTTTCTTTTTTACAAAAACGATAGTATACCATATATACTGTTCTCTCTCCTTTTTAAAGTTAATAATTTATCTTAAGGCTGTGCCATGTGAGCACCCACAGATCTGCTCATTCTTTTGAACATTTGTGTAGTATTTAATTGTGTACCTATACAGACTTCATTTAACCTTTGCCTTTTAAGGTTTTATACCATTTTGTGTTATTTCAAATAATAATACCATCAGTATCCTCATACCCAGTTACGTGTACACCTGTAAGATATCTTCCTGGAAGTTGAGTTGCCAGGCCCAAGGGTTTGTACATTTCTAGTGCCCCCTCGCCCTGCCTTTCCACAACAATTTGAAGATTTTAAAAAGTCCATCCTGCTTATCGCCATGCCATTTGGCTCCTCTCTAAACAGGCTGAACCTCATTTCTTTATCCCGTGGCTCTGAACCCCGCTGCACATCACAATCAACTTCGAGTTTTTAAAAATACCAACGCCACCTTCTAAGAGATTCTGCTCTTATTGGTGACTCTGATGTGTAGCTGGTGAAGTCTGGATCCCAGTCTCACCGCTCCTTCTCTGGTAATCCTTTAGTTTGTCCTAGACAGAAGGTAATTCTAAGCAGTAGAGAAAAGACAATAAAATGCTCTTGACTTCTGATTGCAGAAGTGTTGAACTGTTTGTAAGAAGGTCAATTATTTATATACTAAAGGAGTCTGCAGGGGCGGAATAGGGGTTCCTCTAGCCTTCTCCTTGCTCTCAGCTCCCTCTTTCACTTCTTAACTAGTTCACTTTAAATAGTTCCAGAGATGTCACTGGGTCCTCTGATCCTTTATTAAATGTGGGATGAAAAATCAGTATTAGTAGAAGTCAGAGCAAAATCAAGAATGAGATACAAGAGTCCATTGTGATCTTGACTCCTCACTACATGCTTCTTACAGATCTTTAGTTTTTCTCCTTTTCGCATAATTTTTTTCCTTTCATTCTCTCTTGTCCTTATCCTCCTTTTTTTCTTTTTCATGTTTCTTTTCTAAAAAGTTTGTCGCTTCTTCAACTTACTTAGGAACTCATTGTTATAAGGATCAGATTATGACTGACAGTATGCAGTCTGAATAATTCCTTAATTTTTGTGTCTAATAGGTGAAGTCATTACGTAAGTTTTCCTGTGTTCAGTGTTGCAGCATACAGTCTGAATAATTCCTTAATTTTTGTGTCTAATAGGTGAAGTCACTATGTAAGTTTTCCTTTGTTCAGTGTTGCAAAAACACCTATCATTAGTCTTTGATAACAATTCATGGTTAGAAGCTCATCCGTTCCAGAGAAAAGCTGATGAAATATGTATCCTTTTGCTTCAGCTGTTCATTTACAGATGCTGGAAGCTCCACTCGGGGCATTTTTATATGCTGCTTTATGACAATTAAGCTAGCTGTGGTAGAAGATTAGTTCCAGCATGTTTTACGGGCAGCTACAATTTTGGTTCAAAGACTGGAGAGCATAATCTCGGCAATTCCAAAAGGGAAATAGTACAGGCAAATTCCAACATATTTCCCTCTCATGGCTGTTTGAGGAACCACTGACACCTCACACTGCTGTGCTTCTTCCTATTTAATAAGTGAATAGTATAATTGTGGATAAACTGGGAAGGAGTGAGCGTGGAAGCTGTTCTCTATTGGGAGTGGAATGTTGTGCCCTTAGTATGATAAGCTGATCCCATTCCATTAAATCACAAAGCTGTCTCCCCTCTGTGCGTCCCATACGAACGGCTGAAGAAAAATCATAGAATTGCTAACACTCGCTGCAGCTGTCAGGAAATGATACTAATTAGTTTAATTTGCAATAACACAAGCACTTAACTCTCCAAATAATCTAAGTTAGTAAGTCAATTTTTATATTATGACAATGACATGTTTAAGAGACTCTGGAGCACTGCTTTTTTGACCTTTGACACACATTTCTGATAAAGCAGCACATCAAAGATGTTTTGTTTTCCTCCTCCATTATTCTTTCATCTGTTTCAATGGGAATTATTTGATAAATGAGATGGTTTGGTAGCTTTACATAACAGAAAAGAAGCCAAGATCAGTGTCTTAAAAAGCACACATTAGCCAAATAAGCATATTTTTAAAAAGAAATGATCAGGGTACCAAACGAATGACACCTCTCAGATCACTAAATCCCCTAGAATTCACGCATTCACATTTAATTCCATCCATTGTCCGCCGGCCCCCCCCCCCGCCGCCCCTCGCCGCCTTTGCCCCTTTTTGGTGTTTGTCAGCTTAGGAAAAGGGAGTTCAAATGGTGAGTTTCACTTTCCCCTGTTACTCCATTTCCTTTCTCTGTTCTCAGGCACAGCCAGCTGCTACTGTTTCTGCTCCTTCTCCTGACAGGCGAATGTTTAATGTCTCTTTCTCCTGTCCCCTTTCTGTACATTTGGTATCAACATCTCTTTCACGAAGCCAAAGAGGAAAAAGCTCTCAAAAACATTCGCATACATATTAAATGAGCTTCATCTGGGGTCTCCTGGGTTGCCTCTGACTGGGAGCCTGCGGCTGGACAGGCTTGATCTGCGCCTTCATTCGTATTATGTATTTTTTTTCATTCCACAGGAGGCCAGGGGTTTGCGGCTGCCACAAAGCACATGAACAATTTCAGACCCTAATGGAATCCTTGCCTGATTAACCACTTAGATCTGGGGAGGTGGTCTGGGAGCAGGGATTCCTGCTATCAAGTCCCTGGGCTTTGAATGACTTTACACAACGGTTGGTTATTTTCATCAGTGCCTCAATTTCTCAGCCATCTTTTTTTTTCTTTAATTAAATGTAAAGCATAACCTAGGTCTGTGGTGCTTGTTAAGACTTCGGAAAGAGAAGTATCATGAATTTCTATTGTTATTCAAATGGGTGAAAAGTTGCCTGGCCTGTTGGAGAAATTTTCCTCATAGAGACTCATATTTGGACTCAGTGATTTTTAAAAGGAAGGGTTGAATTTGAGTTTCCCCTTCCCTCCTAACTGTGGTTCAGAGGTAAAAGCAAAATATTATTTTCTTTTGGAAGATTTGATCATGGTCAATGAGAGTTACATTTAAGATCAAACGTTAAGTGGTTGCAGGACACTGCTCTGCCATATCTTGTTTTTAAAGTTAATTCCTGGGGAAACTAGAACAAGTTTTAGTTTAAAAAATTTGCAACATCGAGGTCTTTTATTCAAATGATGTATAAAGTTGATGTCAGATCTAAAAAAAAAAAAAATCACTCCAAAGTGGATCATATACTCTTGAAATGGGGAGATGGTGCACGATGTTGAGGGAAGGGCATTAAAATAGATGCTAAATAATTTTAATATTTGCCCAATTTGGAAATTCTACCTCACTGGAACATGTACCACTGAAGCCACTACAGTTAATATTCTGTCAATGTTTCCATCACAAATAAGCCTCAGTGTTGAAAGCTTTATAATTTGGTTATAAAAATTTGCTTTCTACTAAAATTTAACAGCATACACAGGATCCAATTGTCCCAGAGAGAGATTGTTTTAAAAACACTTGGGAGGAATAAATAAAGAAAGATTAACATATTGTGAAATGAGAATCAGAACTTTTATACCGTATTTTTTTTAATGGTCTAAACAGTGACATATTTAGATAAATCTTGGCCCTAAAGTGAAATTTTAGAAAGAATTCACTTATCCACTGGTAACTGCTGAATAAACATGCCTCTAGTGCTCCCTTGCCCTCCACGCCCCCAACATTCAGGGGCAAATTAGGTGATATTTAGCAGTGTAGACATTATGGAGAAAAAGATGCTAAGGTCTTCTCTTTTTTCCTTTCACTTTCCATTTTATCTTTTTTTCAAATTTTTTAGGTAATTAATACCAAGGACCTGGGGTAGTCGTCATCACTCACCCTAAAGGTAACTCCCATAAATTTAACAGATGTAGCTAAAATAGTGTTACCATGGGAAAGTTTCTTTTTTTAACAAAAAAAAGAATGATTGGACAATAGGAGCGCAAGAATCTAATCTGGGTCCTGCTGCTAACTGGTTGTGTGACCTTAGGCATGTCATTTAATCTCTGTGGGAACTTTACGTTTTCTCAACTATAAAATGTGTCTGTTGACATTCCACCCCTTACGAGCACAGTCTTGTCATCTTAGGTGGAAGGGGCATGGTTTATGAAGGCTAAGAGTTCTCTCATGACAGTTTGCAAATGCCTCCTGTGGAATTAACAGAACTTGTGGCTTCCACAATGGTTGGGGAGTGCTTGTCTCTCTTAGGACCTCCAAGCTTTATGGGGAACGCTTTGAGTTTAATTATAAGTATGGCTGTAATGATTGGACAATGATAATGTCTGTGTAAACTATTTTATAAAGCACTTTTCTTTGAAATATACAATCTTTTTTCATCTCACAAAGCACTTAGGACATAGATATAGAAAAGAAAACTGAGATCAGTCAGATTCAATAAGGTGGCCGAAATGGAAAGTGATGGAACATTCTAAAATTGACTTTGGTCCTTTCTGTACACTGCTCCCTAACTTCATAATGCTTCTAAAAAATTAATAGAACTTAATTTAGGATCTATGGGCATGAGAGGACACATCTCTATGTTGGTGCATGCTTGCCTGTGAACAGGTGCTTTTGTTTTTCTCTCATAGTTCTGATATGGTCAAAAGAGTCAGCAACATATCCTTGCACTCCACCTTTGCACCTCAGCCCACCAATGTTCAGATGTTGGGATTCATGTTCAGCTACAGGCCTACTTAATTCCAGCTGCCAGAGGGCTCTCTCTCTGGCTTGTACAACCTCTTCAAAGCAGCCAAGAAACACAGATGCTGTTAGATTCTTATAGCTGAGTGAGCTCTCCTGACATTATTTCAGCCCCAACTCTCAGTTTCCAGAAGAAACAAAAAGTCCTCAAAGACCTGACAGTTCACCCAGCTGGCTGGTGGAAGTACTGGGACCAGAACCTCGTCTCCAGGGTCAAACACAACAGCCTTCCCATCTCCACTTCATGAGCCAAGAAGACCTTTGTAGAGAGAAACCACTGAGGCCTATTTAAATGAGCAGATTACGCTACTAATTGAAGGCCTAGATAGGGCACTGGACACGGCAGGTGTGGCTGTGGTTTGTAAACCTGTCTCTCCTCTTCAGTTCTTCAAACATTATGTGCATTCATCCCCCATGAGCACCTCTCTGTTTTCCATTTCCCTGCTTCCTACACTTAAATATACATATATGTGACATAGTGACTACTTACCAACATTTGCAAATCTTACTTGAGTCCTTAAACTTATACACATATAATTCTTAATGCTCTGCTCTGAAACATGAAAGAAATTCAATTGTTAATTCAAAACAGCTAATTAAGGGGCCAGGCGCAGTGGCTCACACCTGCAATCCCAGCACTTTGGGAGGCCGAATAGGGCAGATTACTTGAGGTCAGGAGTTTGAGACCAGCCTGGCCAACATTGTGAAACCCGTCTCTGCTAAAAATACAAAAATTAGCCAGGTGTGGTGGGGGGTGCCTGTAATCCCAGCTACTCAGGAGGCTGAGGCAGGAGAATCGCTTGAACCCGGAAGGCAGAGGTTGCAGTGAGTTGAGATCACACTACTGCCCTCCAGCCAGGGCGACAGAGCAAGACTCCGTCTCAGAAAAAAAAAAAAACAAAACCCAACAACAAGAAAGCTCTCCTTTTTCAGCTATAAAATGTACCCTAACTGACAAAAAAGATGGGTTATATGACATGTTTGGATTACAGTAGAACAGAGAAGGAACAGAACCAGGAGATACAGCAGGGTGAACAAAGATCAAAGAGCCAGCTCTTGCTTTGTACAGTAAATGAAACAGCAATACTATCTAGAATGCAAGATGGTCTTCAATATTTCTGGTCAAATATTCAAGGTCTCAACTTTAGAAAAAAAACAAAAAAGAACAATGCATTCCCTTACCAGAAATATTCAGCAGTTTTGCATCATAAATCAGTTGTTTGAAACCAAAAAGACCTAACTATTATCTTCTCGTATTACAACAGTGACCACAATAGTGTAGGGAAACTGACATTTTGGTCTTCTCCTGGGGGAGAGGCCAGACCTGCTGGGAACGGTACCCACAGTGGATGACATTCTGGTTTTGCTTCTTAAATCCATTATTATTCAGAACCTGCTGCAATCCAGATAACATACCTTGTTTCTGAGAGGTATCACTTGCCTTTGTGATTTTTGTATGCACTTCAGTAAACAAAATTCAAAGATTCTGAGGAATTAAAGAAGGTCTTGGAGTCAGCCAAGTAAATTGTAGAAAACAAGTGATGTGTTGATTGCATGGACTCAATCAAAATACAGGGCTAGTAGACAGCACAGTTATAACACACAAAATATCCACTGGACAGAGGAATCTCAATGCCACCTTAACATCCTTGAGTCCCTGAGTTGCATTTCATTTACCAGTCTCTCTCAGGGAAGACAATATGCTACATAATGTGAATATTTGAAGGGACAGAGTCACCATAGTGGAGACCCTGGCAAGTGGTTCCACGCAGCGTATACCCTTCAGGTCAGGAAAACACAATAGAACAATACAGGATGGCTTCTGTTGCCTTGTGGGGCTGTGGCAAAAGTGTGCTGTGTCCTCTACCAGAAGAAAACTCAATTTGGGTTTCACATAGTCATTCTCGACATGCATCCTAGGGACTCTTTAATTGTTGTTCAGTAACTTAACAGGTCCACTTTTGAAGCAGAAGCCACGTTGCATATTGAAGTACACAGGTGATCTCTCTCCCTTGTTTGCAGAGATCAGCTTTAAGATTACGTGTGTTTGTTCAAAATGCACCCCCTACAAGACATGAGGGCTGCTTACTATAACCAGTAATTTAGAAACAATAAGAACCCTTTTCGGTAGAATTATAATGCGGTTGTCTGATACCCCGAATGCCCCCTTGCCAAAGCTTCACTTATAATCAACATGAGAAATGCAGCGTGAGTTGGCAGTGGCCTTGAAGAAAGGACTGGGTGGAAGGGGAGTTTGTGCCACATCAGGGCCTGCCTGGTGAAACTTTACTTTTCCCCCTTGGACACAACAATACAGAATTATCTCCATCTTTGCTTCCACCCTCCCTAACTTGGACTGCTGTCACCTTTCCTGGCACAAGAAATCAGTAACAGATGTCCCAGGCCTTGAATAAGAAAACAGAGATCATAGGGTACTTTGTAATATGCTCAAACCTTATCCTGGAGCTTACATACAATTAAGTTAAACTATGTCAGGATTTATGCTTCAACAGAGTCTAACACTTTGGAATATTCCCTCTCTTGGTAAAATTTTAAACTGTCCCTTGAAATAATTTACAATAGCTAGACTTACTCTACATCTCATATTACTGATTAAAACACAGTGCCTAGTTATTCCAATGGAGTACATATTAATATGAGGCATACGCACTCAGATTTTTATGTGTAGAGGTCTGAAGGTTGTTGGTTTTTTAAAAAGTGTCTTTCATTGGAAACATGAAGGACAACCTTCCTTGGATTATAGGAGATCAAACACCGAGAGATAATAACAACTGTGAACAAGTGTTAGGTTACTTGTGTACAACAACACAGTTTATCTCCACCTGGATTGCTATACGCAGTTTTGGTTACGACAGCTCAAGAAATACAAAACAAATTGAAAATTTATCCATAGAGGGATGTGGAAAAATAATCCTGGGTTTTAAGGGGTTTCTTTGCCAAGATTAGACTGCAAAAGTAGCACATTTCTAACTGGGAAGATAAAAACTAATCAAAGTTAAAGAAATCATGAAAAGTATCAATACTCATTTACCTAAGCCTAGGTCTGCAGATCTAGGAAATGGTAGTTTTAGATCAGATAAAAAGAAGTTCACATTTAATAGTGAACTTAAAAACTTTGTTACCTCAAATACTTGAGAAGCCTGTTTATTTAGATGGGATCATGGATGTCAAGTTCAAATTGTGAAGGGAAGACGCAACTACCTGGAGAATGTATTTAGTGATCTTGATGTGATATTGTGAAAATAACCCCTGACACCCCTAACTATCAAAAATGCATTGAGGGTCTGATCCAAGATGGTATTCCCGTTTTTCCTATGACTTTGATGAGGAGAAAGGATGAGTTATATGATTTCACTGAGCTCTCAGGCTACCACAATCTGGAAACCATAGTAAGGAGGCTTTGGGGCTTTTTCTACCAGAAACAGAAGTAGTCACAATACATCATTTATTACAATATTATTAGGATGGATATTATTTCTTCTATAAACAGAAATGATGCACAGGTCTAAAAAAATCTCACTAGCAATAAGAACTTCAATATAAATGCAATAATTGGGGGTAAATGCATCTTATCTAATGCCTACATTAAAGTAAAATAAAAGCGTCAGTGCCATTTTCTTTGTCACAGTCACTGGAAGCCTATAGATAATTAGTGCAAATTAAAAACAACAAAGGTTAAAAGTGCATTGTAAGGCATATGCAAGAATTGCATGAGCCTTGCCTTTTGGATTCTCTTTACGGTGTTTTGTCAAATTGAACATCAGGACCGTCCTACGTAGACCAAGAGACAGTAATTCCAAATGTCTCTGCTGGGGACTGCTTTGACCAATTGCAGCTACTGCCTGTGAGAAGAGTGACAGTGCTGCTGGGAGTTCGCCTGGCCCTAGGTTTCTCCAAACAGTTCCTGGGCTTCTAGGGGGCTGGAAAAATTCAATATATAATTTTGCTTTGACCTCCTCTTCCTGGGACCTGTCAGTGTTTGAGACCAAGATGGACCCTAGGGACTGGTCACCGTTCCTATAGCTCCTTAGCTGCAGCTGTTCAAGCTCACAGGCTGAGGGGGAAAAAAGGAAAATAAAGTTTTTAATGGCTTGACTAGTTACTGATAGAGCCTGGCACCCGTATCTTCCCTCGAAAGAAAGATACCCTTTATAGCACACAGACTATGAGTGAATGAGAAGGAAAACAGCAAAGCGGTGGGAGATAAAGAAGCCAAGTAAAATGTCCCTCTACCCCCTCACTCTTCCAGGTTGGGGAAAATGCTGGTATGATTCAAACCAGTGAAACAGACAAACAAACAAAATTTACTTTTTTCCCTTGGATTTGAACTTAGTAATGTTATCATTTGAAGTGTAAGTACTGCTACCCGGAGCCCCACTCTATTAAGCATTTTAATTCCTGAAGAGGTTTGTAGTGGCTCTGAATATGTCATTTTAGGAAAGTAATAAAAGTTGGTTTTATCAGTTCTAGGACCCTGGGGTGCCTCTGACCCTCAAACCCCTGACCCAATTCACAAGGCCATTCCAGTGGGCTGCCTCTCCTGTTATACGGTGTTGGAAACCTAGGACTCTTTTGACAGTTACTAAGACGGGGGGAATATCATCCATAGATTTTTTTTTTTCTAAATGTTAACTAAAAGTACCTTATCTCTGCTGCTGCCCTAACTACCTCACTAATTCTGGTACCAAAGTCATGCTGTTAAGGAAATAGCTGATTTAAACAAAGCAGGAGTATTTTTAGAACAATAAAAAACCTATTCATGATATCTAATTATGCAAACTGTGAACAAGAAGATGCTAGTCTTGCATTAGCTGAGACTTGACTCTTGTCATAATTTGCTCTCTTTTCGCAGCAGAAAGCAGTTCTTTTTTGTCGCTTTACTGCCTTAGCGTGGCTTGGTGCTTTTGGCAGACTCAGTGCAGGTCACCGCAAAGTGTTTCTGTTGCTGCGGTAGACTGCAGTTAGGGAGCGTGGCAGGATAATGTATTGTAATGCAGATTACGGTGGTTTGCTGCTTCGTGATTCACAGATATGATTGCATCTAATTTCAGAAATAAGTGGAACCGTCTGCTCTTTTGTGTTAGCTGAAAGCTGTTCGATGGCATTCAAATGACTGCTGCCTTTGCACCTAGAAAAAGATAAAAGAAACCCACCCATATCACAGCAATAACTTTCCTCATTGTACCCCCCCAAATTCAGCACCATACTGGCTTTTATGGGAATCGTAGTTCTTTCATCTTTCCTCCGAAAAATAATACGGTCCCATGTTTTGGGGAGTGGATATATTTTGTTTTATTAAATTTTCTCATCTCTTCCTCTTGGAGTGGGACCATGCTAAATGTTCGTTTCCCTCACTCTCTCTCTCCTGTGGTTCTGTAACAATGCTGTTCTGACTCTTAGAAGAAAACATCTCCATGTAGACCTGCAGTGAGAAGTTCCTAAGGAGTGACTTAGCATCGCGATATTTGGTAACTTTATGAAGCCTGTGGATAACTGGAGCTTTTGCAACTAAAAAATAATTGCGATTTTAATTATGAATCAGATTCATTTAGGCTGTTGGTTCTTATCAATTTGTAGGTTTTCATTTAACCTTCCAGCTCCTTGGACTCCACTTCTAAGGGGGGCAGCTCTCCAGAAGCAGGAGAATCATGCACACTCTCTTTCCTCTTCTTTGACCACACACAGTCCTATCCCCTTTAAGAAATCAGCCTCCCCCAGTTTGAGTTTGTATCCCCTAATTATGTGCTTTCTTAAATGTTTGTTTTCCATTGCTCTAACTTTGGTTTTACATATCTCTCTAAAAAAGCCCACAGAAACAAGTTAACTATACTTTTCATACCAAACAGAAATTAAACCTAGGTAACAAACCCTTTGGCAGGAAAACAGTGGGATTTCCCAATGAGCCACATGAACCCAGAGGAAGCTGGAAGCCAGCAGAGTCACTTGGGACCCACAGAGCACAGAGGTTAACAGGAGGGGACATCAATCTGCAATTTAACACTGACACTTAATGTTGTTCAGACCCTTTATGAGACAAAACCAAGCACAGGCATTGTTCATTTCTTATTTAACACCTAGAAAAATTCAAAGCTGTGTATAAGCACAATATTAAGGACATGGAACCAGAGGGAAGAAATATTCAAACACGGGCAGCTCCTTCAGCCTCACTCACGCTTCTTAGAGGCTAACCCTATTTCCCCAGGCAGGAGGTCTTATGATGGCAGGCCTTTATTTGACCCACAACAAATACAAATGTATTTCACAATGAGCTCTCATAAATGGAGCTATTATATGACTCCATTTTCTGGGTATGGTCTTTAGAAATTATCCCGTATCTAGCCTTTAAAGTATATTCAAGAGGCACTTCATTTGGGTGGATAAGAGTGTAAGATACGATGCAGGTAAAATTCTGCCAGTTTTTTTCAGATGCAATTGTTCATGCTGTAAACTTTGAAATTGTCTGATGACTGGGTCATTTTACAACTGCCTTCACTGATCTTCATAGCAAAGGGCAAAAGGACTGTGACTGTCAGGCTGTAGCCAGAACCTTTAATAAAATGCCATGGGAGATTTCCTCCCCAGCACAATAACTTCTCAGAAAACATCCGATGAGCACCCTGTGTGTCCGAGGTAGAAGACCCCAACCTCCTTCCACCCACACACTAGGGTCTGTACTACAGGAGAAGTATAATTATCCCACTGATGGGAAACTCTAGATGCGGGAAGAAGCTTATTAGAAAACATAGACTTTGCAAAGAGCTAAAGATTTGGTTCTGTTTATATTTTTAAAAACTAATTATAATATTTAATATCTTTTCCTCTCATGTTACGTATTAGCTATGTACTTCAGAGGAAAACACTATAACCTAGAAGTATTTGGAGGAGGGTGTAACTCCCACAAAACATTCTTCTCCGCTTCACTTCGTATATCTATTCAGTTTGAGACATAATGCCAGGAAAAAGGCAATATGGCAGGGAGTGGGGGTATGGGAAATCATTTTCCATGTTGCTAATTCTTAATATCCCTCAAAAAATAGTAAGTTAAACCCTTTCTGTGGACACAAAAAGAAAAAAGCATTTTCTGTTAATACAATGATAAACTTTACTGTAATTCAGAGGTGGTCAAGAGTGTAAATGGGGCAAGAAGCCAAATCCACAGAAACAAAAGTGCTTTGCATCTGGAGCTAAGAAATTTAGGTTTCCTCCTAGCACCAGTTACCTAGAGAAAGCCTCAGTTGTACCATCTGTAAAATGGAGAGTTTGCCTGCTAGCCTTCACAGAGATATGAAAATTAAGAAGTCTCTGTAAGAGTGTTTTTAAATGTATACTAGTTTAAGTTACCGCACACAGTTGGACGTGGCACACACAGCTGGGATTTAAAAGCAGAAAGGACATCAGCAAGGTGATTCTACTGGGACAGAGTCTGTAATTCCATGGCAATTCTCAGAGGTATGATAACTACGTCATTAGACATAGCTTGGATAGTGCACTTTGTCACTGACTGCCAATAAAATTGCTCACGTTGGCCAGCCATGGTGGCTCATGCCTGTAATCTCACCACTTTGGGAGGCCGAGGCAGGTAGATTGCTTGAGCCCAGGAAATGGAGATCAGCCTGGAAACGTGATGAAAACTCATCTCTATTAAAAATGTGAAAAATTACCCAGTCATGGTAGTGCATGCCTGTAATCCCAGCTACTCGGTAGACTGAGCAATCGCTTGAACCTGGGAGGAGAATCGCTTGAACCTGGGAGGAGAATCGCTTGAACCTAGGAAGTGGAGGTTGCAGTGAGCCGAGATCACACCACTGCACTCCAGGCTCAGTGACAGAGTGAGATTCTGTCTCAAAAAAAATATATATATATATTGCTCAAGGCTCAAGTTACAGAGGACACACTCCATGGAAAATTTGAGAGAGAGAGAATGAACAGGTGTGTCGTTGCTTCTTTCCTTGGTACAGGTGAGGATAGCCTTCTTATCAGCGAGGCCAAGCCTCAGCCCGCATGTATTAACAGTCCACCAGTGTGGAGAGCTCTTTCTCCTTCATACGCAGCAGAGTAATAGCTTGACTCAGTGCACACATTAAGTCCACGCACAATATTCCTAACCGGTCTGTAGACGCCTTCAGAGCTGACACTTTCCTGCCTCTTCCTGCGCCTGCCTTAGACCACATGCCAGCATTACTTAGGGAAAGAGATGATGACTCCCTGTCATTGTTTTTGAGTAATGAATGGGCAATTACCAAACTCTTCTGGAAACTCCTGTCTTCTCAGAGCCCTAATGGAGCATTTGATTCCAAGTATTGGGAACGTAAATAGCAGTAAGGGTGCCCACATATTTCAAAGGCTGTAGAAATTACATTGCACAACTTAAACCACCAGAAGTTAAATGGCTTTCTGAAAGGATACTGCTGGGATATTTTTCATCACTTTTACAATATTTTTTTTCCTTGCTGTCATTTAAATAGATCCTTGGAAACTTGAAACTTTCATCTGTTTCCTTACCCAAAGTTTTCCTTTCAGCATACACACACATAACTGCTTTGTTATTTTAGGATCACCCATGGGCTGGTGGCACCGATTTTTTTTTAATCGAAAAAACACATAAAAGCTTTTTCTCCACATATTTTCTCCACACATACTGCGTCTCAGAATGGTAAATTAAAGCCACGTAGGCAAAAAAAAAAAAAAAAAAAAGAGAAACATCCTCAATGACTATAGAGAAGCAAGGGTTTTGGGCATAGGCCTCTTTCCAGATCCATCAACATTTTTTCTTTCTTTTTTTGGTATTTCTTTAAGGATTAAATTATGTAAACCAAATATGTCTAAAATAATTTTATTAGGTGCAAGGTTTATGTAATGTTTGCAGCTAGCACTCATAGCAAAAACAACCTTCATACTCTTCACATATGAAGCCCGAAAGTAAATCTGATTTTCATAATAGCTTGAATTCACATGCATTGTTGGTGAAAAGCTACAAAAATATGCTTTGTGTTAGTTCTGCTAACTTTATATTCAATTTTTCTTTTAAAAATTTAATTGCATTTCCCATTGTTTCTATTGCATTCTTATAACACAATTTGTGCTCCCTTTGGTAGCTAAAATTACACCTGTAACTGTCCAAAACTATTAGTAAAGTCAGCTTAGCTTGCGGGATAAAGTATCTGTCTTGTATTTCAGACAGATTGTGTTCCAACACCATTGTGGTCAGATTTTTATTAAAAATTCTTCATATTTCTTTTCTCTTTGTGCCAAACAAATCGCTACATTTTCAACACTTAATCATCTTCCTCATCTAAAAATATTTCCACATTAAATGAAAATATTTAAACTTCTTTTTGACGCAGCAAAACTTAGAACACTGTACAAAGTCTGGTTTTCATAAAGTTCTGCAAAAGAGCAGCATGCATATAGAAGCAACTGTTGTGAATAATTGTCAAGGTCAAGGGGAGAAATGAAATGGTTAGCGATGGGATGGTTCTTTCCCTAAGATTTCAAATGGACTACATCAGCAGGGAAGTTTGTTCCCTTTTTTTGAGAAACATCTTTGGAAATCTAGCATTGGTGATGACAATTGGGGCTTCCCTTATTGGAGAGACTTCCCTCAGTGTCGTGGAACTTCTGAAGTTCATTTATGCCAAAAGGGAAGTGCACCAAGACTTGACCCCTTTCCCAAACAGCCCTAGGTGAAATCCTTCATTACGTGCTGCCGTTACAGTTAGTATCCAATCAAGAAAATAGAAGCTTCTCTGAGCATTTAAAGCAAAGTAAGTTTAACACAGGGAATTGGTTACACTGGCGCTGGAAGAGAACAAGAAGCCCACAAGGGACACCTAGGAAACCCAGAGGTAAAAACAGCAGGAAGCCATGGGGTCCCCTAGATTGGAGGGACAGAGGAGAAGGTGAAGCTAGAGCTAGCTGGAGACAGATGGCTGAGATAGCCCCTGAGGCAGAAAAAGAGGGGACAGCATGGCCCCTTGACCAAGGCTAACAAGGCTGCCTACTTGGGTCTGCACGTGATACAAGCCTGCGGTGGTCCTGCTCCAGCTTTGGGTCCTCCGCCCTTGAGGAATGCTTGGGGCTACATGGAGGTGCCTATGGCCTCAGGGCCTGTGTAACTCCTTCTAGGCCATACTGAGACTCTCTATCCCAACGGCCTGAGCCCACTCCCAGGGACTGTGCTGGCCTCTGGCCTTCTCCTCAAGTGGGATACACCTCCAGTGTTCATTTCAGACAGCCTAAGAGCCCCAGAGCAGGTGTTTGAGGGGAGGGGGAAAAAGCTTGGACGTGGGACAGTGATGTCTATATGTGTATATGACAGGTCACAAGAAGCAAGTGGGTGGCAGGCCAGAGGCCAGGCCAAAGCAGAGGCCAGGGTTGGGGTCAGGGCCTGGACCAGGTGGCAGAGCCCGGAGCCAGGGTTAACTCTTTCCATACTACCATGTCCAGGTGTGAAACTCCTGGAGTCCAAGAATTCTAACTCAAACTAGCCTTCAAGTTGATGTGAAAGTACAGTTGATGAGGTAGGAGGCTAGAATGTGCTTTATTTAACAATTTGTTAGCTTGTTTTAGAACTTGTAAACTTTTGGATATGTGATATGGGATCTCCATTTGACCTTTTACCTCTGACTCTGTAAATGTCAGGGGTGGAGCTAGGCAGAGGAGAAATACTTTTGGCTTCTCCTTTTCTCTTACCTTTAAACCTCCCACCAGTAGCTGTCGCTGGCTGACCCTGATGATACAGGCTCTGTAAAATACAGGGAGGAGCCGAGGAAGTGAGAAAAGGACTTGAGAGCAAAGAGGCTTAGGGCTGGGACTCCCACCCAGCAAAGGTTGAGGGGCTCTGAGTTCCCTAGGTCAAAATCATATGCCCCCTTTTATACTAGGTTTATAATCTATTATTTAAAGCAAAGTTTAAATGCATGTCCCACTTGAGTTTCTTCCTTCCAGCTTTCTCTCTTCCTTCCTTCTTCCCAACCTTCTTTAAAATGCAAAAACTCGGCCGAGCGCGGTGGCTCACGCCTGTAATCCCAGCACTTTGGGAGGCCGAGGTGGGCGGATCACGAGGTCAGGAGATCGAGACCATCCTGGCCAACACAGTGAAACCCCGTCTCTACTAAAAATACAAAAAATTAGCCGGGCGTGGTGGTGGGCGCCTGTAGTCCCAGGTACTCGGGAGGCTGAGGCAGGAGAATGGCTTGAACCCGGGAGGCGGAGCTTGCAGTGAGCTGAGATTGCACCACTGCACTCCAGCCTGGGCGACAGAGCGAGACTCCGTCTCAAAAAAAAAAAAAAAAAAAAAAAAAAAAAAAAATGCAAAAACTCCTGAGACCAGTGGCAGATTAAACTTCTAGTGCCTTAGTGTGCATGAATCTGTTAAATATTTTTCTGGTCTGGAAAGCCTGGGGCAGCTTAAGAGAACAGGCTGTCCAGGAAGAGAGAGGAGGGAGTAGATTGGCCATCTTGTGACTTTCTATAAAAGTCTTTTTGTAAAAATACACAAATTGTAAGAAACAAATTATCAATGACAATATCCAGTCTGGGGAGCAAATGGGACAATAATTTTGAGATCAACCTGAACCTCAGTCTCGATTTTGATATACCTATGTGAGCGAATGAATGTGCTTAACAATTCTTTGCCTCAGTTTCCTCATCTGTAAAACAGGGATGATAATAATAAAACAATCTTTAGGAGTGGCAGCGAAGTGAAGTGAACCAAGGAAAGTATATAAAGTGCTTTGTGTAGTGCCCATTGTATAGCAATCACTCAATTAATGCCAGCAATTAAGATTAGTTTTAGGCTGAATAATGACCCTCACAGATGTCCATGTCCTAATCCCCAGAGCCTGTGAATAGGCTATTTTATATAGTAAAAGAGATTTTGTCAATGTGATTAAGTTCTTGAAGTGGGGAGGTTATCTTGGATTATCCAGGTGGGTGCAATGTAACTACAGAAGTCCTTATAAAGAGGAAAATGGGAGGATCAGAGTTGGTAGTAGCAGACATGATGACAGAGTGGGTGACTGGAGTTCTTCAAGGAAGGAGCTGGGAACTGAGAATGCAGATAGCCTCAGACACTGATAATGCAAGGAAACACAATCTCTCTGAAGCCTCCAGAAGGAACAGTGCTCTGCTGACGTCCTGATTTTAGGTTTCTTATCTGCAGAACTAAAGGGAATAAATGTGTGCTGTTTTAAGCCACCAGTGTGTGGCAGTTTGTTATACAGCAACAGGAAACAAATACAGATGACTATCCTGGATGGTCTGGAAATAAATGAATGAAGGACTTAGAAATATGCATGGGAAGAGGAAAAATTCAGTTTATTTTAAACCTCTAAAGCTTGGAGCAAATTAAGAATGACAAAGAGATAGAAACTTACCTAGTACAAAACTTAGTGTTACGAGAAATTTCCCTGTTCATAAGTGTTCAAGAAACTGGAAGTTTCTCTGATAACAAAACTCCATTGAGATAATTTGGAGTGAAATCCAGCTTTATTTTTTCACTGGATAACTCTTGAGTATAGATGTCTTCTACTTTCTCTTTGGCACCCTCTGGTGGAAGTGCAAAGGAGCCATGAGAATCAGAAGACTGGCTGTCTGAGGGGAGAAAAGATCAGAAAGCTGCTAACCCAAGCTGGCTGGCATAATATTTTACATATTTTGTAGAAGGTTAATATGTTTTCACAGATTTGATTTTTTCCTTATTTTATTCTTCTTTGGAATTTAAAGCTTCTTACCTTTAATTCTATATTTATTCAGCAATCACTTATGGCTAAGAACTGAATTGCTTTACCCAAAATTCATATGTTGAAGACCTAACCATCAATGTAATGGTATTTGGAGGTGGGGCCTATGGGAGGCGATTGGGTCATGAGGATGGAGCCCTCAGGCTGGGTTTAGTGCCCTTATAAGAAGAGACATGAAAGAGCATTTTCTCTTTCTACCAGGTGAGGATACAGTAAGAAGGTGGCCATCTACAAGCCAGGAAGGGAGCCCTCACCAGGAACTGAATCTTCTGGCATCTTAGTCTTGGACTTCCCAGCCTCCAGAACTGTGAGAAATAAATTTATGTTGTTTAAGCCATACAGTCTATGGTATTTTGTTATAGCAGCCTGAGCTAAGACACTCTCAGCCCCATACTGAGCAAAGTGCAGGAGAGACAGATGTACAACAAAGCAAATAACATGAGGAGAGAGCTTATGTCCAGAGAAAGAGGCAGATGAGTAACAGGTAATCACAATCATAATAAAATGTGATGTGATGTGAACCACAATATATAAACAAATGGAGTGCTCAGGAGGTTAATTCAAGAAGTCAAGAAATAATTCTTAGTGGAAGCTTTATCCAGGGTTTGAGGGCTGAATGGAAGCTTACCAAGTGTGGAAAATGCTGGGGAGAAACGTGCAAAGTAACAAAGTCTCAAAGGGCATGATATGTTCAGGGACAAGTTAGAATTACAGGTGAGTTAGGGAGAGAGGGAAGGTAAACATGTAAAGTTAAAGGTCAGAATATGAAAGGTCTTACATGGAAAGGCATACCACAGAAA
Organism: Nomascus leucogenys; assembly: GCF_006542625.1. Classification (NCBI taxonomy): domain Eukaryota; kingdom Metazoa; phylum Chordata; class Mammalia; order Primates; family Hylobatidae; genus Nomascus; species Nomascus leucogenys. Next base: position 99,918,597 of record NC_044402.1, read on the forward strand.
AGAGATAGTGTGGTGGAAATAGAAGAGGCTAAAGAGTAGATGGATTTATGTTTGACTCTTGGGTCTGATTTTGCCACTCTTTACCAGCATGATATTGGAAAAATTATTTAACTTCAGTTTCCATTTATAAAAATACAAATGGCAAATAAACATACAGAGAGATGTTTCTCTTTTCTACTAGTCATGAAAATACAATTAAAACAATGAGATTTCTTAATCTTCCAGCTCATTCAGCTGGCAAAAATTAAAATGATTGAAAGCATTTGATGCTGGCAAATATGTGAGGAAATGGACACTTTTCAAAATTACTGATGAGACTGTAAATTGATACAACTTGCTAGGAAATAATTTGGAAATATCTAGGGTTTTTTGTTTGTTTGTTTGTTTTTGTTTTTAACATTCCCTTAGTCTTACTACTCCCTCCCCTAGTTACTGCACTATCCTTTGTGGTTTTCCTTCCTACACCCACACCTCTGAAATCACTCCTTTGCAAATAAAATCTTTCATTTATCCTAATTTCAGTGTGCCACCTCTTTCCTGTTAGGACACCGACTGAATCAGTCCATAAAGCACTTGGCCACATAAAAGGTTCTCAGTACATTTAGATCCCTCCCCTTCTTTCCCTAAGGATCTTTGGATTACGTGTTGAATGTCACTGGAAACTCCTGAGTTGCTTCAAGCAAGAGAATGATTTTATTTGTTTTGCTCTTTAGAAAGATGAATCTGATTGCAAACAAAAAGGTCTTTCAGATGGGAGAAGAGAGAGTAACTTAGCCACGCGGCCCTGATCTGCCACTCTTCCTGGGGACTTCTAGGACACAGTGGGTGATTGGTATAGTGTGGAGAGGATTCAGAGATGTCCTCTGGTTCTGTGGCCTAAAAGAATGATAGACAGCTACATTGTTAGTAGAAAATGGAATCAGGAGGAGGAGGAGGAGAAAAGGAGGAAGTACAGGGCAAAAGATCTGAAAGAGTTGATAAGGGCTCACTTCCCTTCTCTCACTTTCAACTCTTTTGTGAGAAGAGGAAAATGTGTCTGGGCATGATGGCTCATGCCTGTAATTCCAGCACTTTGGGAGGCCGAGGCAGGTGGATCACCTGAGGTCAGGAGTTCAAGACCAGCCTGGCCAACATGGCAAAACCCTGTCTCTACTAGAAATACAAAAAAAAAACTAGCTAGGCGTGGTGGTGCATGTCTGTAATCCCAGCTACTTGGGAGGCTGAGGCACAAGAATCACTTGAACCTAGGAGGTGGAGGTTGCAGTGAGCTGAGATAGTGCCACTGCACTCCAGCCTGGGCAACAGAGCGAGACTCCATCTCAAAAAAAAAGAAAAAAGAAGAGGAAAATGAGAGACAGGATGGAGGAAGAACAAGTAAACAACAGCAAATACAATGAATTGCTGTGAAGGGGTGCAGACAGAAGGAAGAGGGGCATAGTCTTCTATCACTGCATGTGAATGTTTTCCCCTATTTCTACTTGCTAAAGTTGATTAAATTACACAGCCAATCCAGGCCTCTCTCCTGAGATGTTAGAGCTGTCAAAGCTCTAGTATGTAGCTGAAGGTCTCAAAAGTCTCAAAGATCTCCACTTAGAGGTCTCGAAGGAATCTTAAACACAAAACGTCCCACCCTAAATTCATCTCATATGCTCCTAGAGCTTGTCTACCTTCTGTGTTCCCAACTTAGTCATCAGCACCAAATTCCATCTAGCGGCCCCAGCCAGAAACACAGGAACTCTTTTTGACACCCACTCACCCTGTCCTGACATCTAGTTCCTTACTAAATCTTATTTCTATCTCCTAAACATCTTTTAAACTCCTACTTCTCCCCATCCCTCCTTTTATATCCTAGTTCTGGCCTCTAGAATCTCTCCCCTTGGGCCACTGCAATAGCCTCTAATCAATGACTTCACATAGTTCCTTTCCAATCCATTTTCCACTTGCTGTCTGAATGATCCATCTAAAAGGCAAATGGGAGTATTTCATTCCCTAGTGGAATGCTTCGAGGGCTTCCTTTTGTCCTTAGCCTAAAGACCAAATTCCTTATTGTCAAGACTACATTGCGTGTTTACAGCCTCATGAAGCAATGAAAAGTGGAGCCTATACTGACAGACTATTGGGTTCAAATCTTGGCTCTGCACTTCCTAGATGTGTGATCTTGCTGACTTAATTTCCTCATCTCTACAATGGGGATAATAATGGCACATACCTCAAAGGGTTGTTGTGAGATGCCTGGCTTGTTTATATGCTCAATCAGTTGGCTGTTACTGCATCTCCAGCTTTATTTCACCCTACCCTCCTTCCTTCCTTCTGCAAGAGCTTTTACCAAACTCTTTTATGCCTTCTCAATCAGCCCCTCGTGCATTCGGTTTCTTCTACCTACATACCTATTGCCTCTTCCTAACTCTTTTATTCTTTTTTTTTTGTTTTTTGAGATGGAGTCTCGCTCTGTCATCCAGGCTGGAGTGCAATGGCGCAATCTCGGCTCACTGCAAGCTCTGCCTCCTGGGTTCACGCCATTCTCCTGCCTCAGCCTCCTGAGTAGGTGGGACTACAGGCGCCCACCACCATGCCCAGCTAATTTTTTTGTATTTTTAGTAGAGACGGGGTTTCACCATGTTAGCCAGGATGGTCTCGATCTCCTGACCTTGTGATCCGCCCGCATCGGCCTCACAAAGTGCTGGGATTACAGGCGGAGCTTGTGTGGTTCCTACCCTGTCTCAGACTAAGAGCTCTGCTAGATGGTTCCCCTTTTCCTTCCCAGTTCATACTAGGCTCTTATTAAATGATTAATATTGGAATGAATGAAGAGCATTTATCATACTTTATGAGAACTGAGGTTTTTTTTAATAGTTTCTCCAATGTAGGGCACAGTGTATATGAAAGTTATCTTGTTCACTGTTGAATGCTGGCATCCAGTAGAGAGAATGACACATAGTAGGGATTAGATTAAATAAATACGTGTTGAATACATTTGCCATCCTAGACAAGTACTGACTTTCAAAATCTACTTATACACTCAAATGGATCTATCATGAATCATAAAATACTGCAAATTTTGCCAATTTACATTAGAGGTTTTTTTTTTAATTTCGTCTTCTCTCCAAGTTTCTTACTCCTCCAATACTCATCCATTAATTATCATATGTGTTTGCTAATTTTGAACTCTAGGGCTTTATTTGCTTTATATCATGTGGCAAGATGTTTCTTGGTGAACTTTAAACCTTTTCTCTGATCCTGCCAATTTAGTAGATTATATCAGATATTTGTAGGAGTGCAAAAAGTTGCAAGTTAAAAAGCCATCAGTGTGACCATTTTAATATATAGTTTGAAGTAAAGAAAAATATCTCAATTATTCCTTTGTTTTTCAATCACTTTTATTAATGAGTAACACTGCTTTCTGAGTAAAGACCACCTTAACTCTTGCAGGCAATATGACATCTTTTATTAAATTATATTAAAACACTGATTAATTGTAATCCAAATCCTCCATTATCCAGGGTTTACTTCTTGTTCTGTATTTGAGGAAATGAATCAAAATCAAAGAAACAGGTCAGTGTTAGCTAAAACAACAAAGCCAACAAAACATTTTCAGCATACATACTGGGCACATGTGTATTAAATGTAATAAAACAAACATTACTTTTTTAAAAAGGGTGGTAATTTAGCCATATACTGAGTCACCAAAGATTTGATTCTTTCCCTCCATCCTATCCAAAAGGGAGAAGAAGGGAGTCATCCACTTAGATTTTTCAGTAAGAAATGAAACAAAAAGGGTTGCTGGCTTGATCATGGGTTAAACAGAAAACTTGCTTTTACTTTAACTTCATGTATCTTGGTGACTTGGGCTTTTATTATATTTCTACTATTACCTTAAATGACATCTTAATGACCAAATGCTTTTGATTTACTTTAAGATACCTTTCACTGAAGAAGCACTCAATATACGCTGAATAAATAAATGAAAACACAAATAAACATATGTATTACACTGGATATGGCCCCTTTAGTAAGACATTTGTTTGACTCGAACCAATTCTGTAAATTTCATAAATGATAGTGAAGGTGACATTAGCTGACATTAAACCAAGATGTTTGGAAGACTGATAGAGACGAAATAACTCAAAACCCCGAAAATAAAGCTGTTAAATATTACAAGCACAGCCATGCCTTGCTAAACTCATTTTTCAGGACAGAAAAGCAGATTGTGGAATTATTCACGCCAAAGTAATCCTTGCTTAATTTAATCATCGAACTAGGTTTCCTAATATGGATATTTTCTTAGACTTCAATTTGTTACATAGCTAACTTATTTTCTAATAGACTATGTTGGTAATAAGAAAATGAATTACATGCTGTTGGCAGAGTGATGATAACTTAGATCTGAATTTATCCCACACAAACTTGGTACCCCCTTTAAATTCAATAAGCTTGGGATACCTCAACAATCTATCACCTCTGGATGCCATTTATAAACAGATGGTAAGCCTCCACATCCGTGCGCTGCAGAGAGCACAGGCCAAAGTACTTTTATCCAGGAATTGTCCGTGACATCATCAGGAAGAACACACAGCCCAGCCAATTTTGAACAAAGACCATTCAGCTTCCTGTTTTAGGACCTTCTAAATCCTTAAATCCCATTGGCTTAGCACAGGCAAAACCTAACACCGCAGTAAATGTCATACTCCACCCAAGAGAGGGCAGTGACACTCACAACAAGCCAGCATTACACCAGGGCTTGGAATGATTGAATAGAAAAACAGTGGAGAGGTCCAGGCTGCAGTGAGCCATGATATCGCCACTGGACTCCAGCCTGGGTGACAGAGTGAGACCATGACTCAAAAACAAACAAACAAAAATGAATTAGGAAAGAGAGAAAGAAGGAAGGAAGGAAGGAAGGAAGGAAGGAAGGAAGGAAGGAAGGAAGGAAAGAAGGAAGGAAGGAAGGAAGGAAGGAAGGAAGGAAAAGAGAAAGAAAGAAAGAAAGAAAGAAAGAAAGAAAGAAAGAAAGAAAGAAAGAGAGAGAGAGAAAGGAAACTGAGTGTCTGATGCTTGAAAGATCATTTGTCTTTCATTCTTCACTGTCTCCAAGCATGAACCAGGAGAAATTTAAACGCAAGAAAAGCAACAATCACTATTTCGTCAACTCTCTCTCACAGCAGGGAGTTATTCAAAAATAATAATGCCTTTCTATGATAGGAAACCTAATTATTAAGAGCATTAAACACTAGAAGATTGCCACCCTTCGTACTGGCTGCAGATCGTTTGTCTTACTTGTCAAACACAAGTTCGTTTTTGACACTGATTTCTTAAATTTCCGCTGACTTGGCAATCTGCAGCCACTTCTCACAAGCTCTGTAATATCTTAAAGACTTCACAGCTAAGCAGTTAGAAAGGATTTGGGGTTTAATTCAGCTCACTGACCTGTTTAAGAGAATAACGGAAATAAAACAATTTTCAGCTAAAGGCCTGAGAAGGCCTCTCTCTTCTGAAAGAGTCTTTGTATCAATGCCATGAATCAAATGGTTTGTCTAAGTGGTTATTCTGCACCACCAGTGAAGGCCCAGCAATGTGGCAGTGAATCACATTTAATAACTTGTGGTTAGCTGTCATGAACACTTAATTTGATGTTGAACACAAACCCTGCAGGGGCAGAAGGGAGCTGGGGAGGGGAGAGGTGGGTGAGGTGTGGGAGGCAGAGACAGTTAAGATCCACTTGAGATCCTGCGGCTCCCTTCGCCCCTTGAATCTTGAGGGACGGATGTGGGATCCTGTCTGCTGGTGTTTCTGCTGCTTTTTTGCAGCACGGCGTTAGACAGAATTCGCTTTCTTGGCGTTTATCGTCTCCTCCACTTCAAGTCTTCCTGGGATCCCATTCACCCTCATAATGAAGGCTCGCCCAGTGTTAGAAGAACACTGCAGTCTTTTCCAGAGTGCTAGTGGAGGGCTGTCAGGCCGGCTAGAAGAATTCAAAGCGTTCAGGGAACCCACAAAAGATTTCTTGCAGCCTTTTAGCTGCCTGGCAGGCAGTAGAAACCCCTCTTGTGTCAACTGCTAAACACTGCTGTCCCTGTGTCCTAAATGGAATGCGTCAAAACTCGGGAATCCCACAGCTTCACATGTCGGCCATGTGCGCTGGCGGCAGCGGGCTCAGCCGCTTCAGACGTTTTAATTTGTCACTCGGGAAAGCAGATGTGTCAGGGAGTTGGAGAACTTGGGAGGTGACCACAGCGAACTGCCTGAGGGGCCTACCCCACCGGGACCGCTGATGAGCCTCCTCCGTGGGGCCAGCCCAGTGCTGGGAGCGGAGGGAGGGAGCAGCAATTTCGTGGCTGCAATTGGAGACAAAGCCGCCTCCCACCGAGCCTCCCGGGAGCCCCCGGCGCGCACCCCGCCCGCTCGCGGCCGCGGCCGGTCCCTTTAGTCCCCTTTGCCGCGCTTCGCTTCGCGCACGCCCTGCCCTGCGCTGAGCAATGGCAACCTCGAAAGCACGTTCCAAACACTTTCTCCTTAGTCCTTAGGCCTCTCTCACTGGTTCGTTGAGCTACACAGCTATTCTCAGAGACTGATCTAAGTCGGTGTGAGAATCTTTTAAGTGTCCTTCAAAGGCTACTTTGCAGTGACGCGAGCCTGAGGCATAGGTCCCGATCATTTCAATTTGGTCAATAGACGAAAAACAAAATGGAATTTGACATTAAAAAAAAAACTCAGTAGTCCTGTTTTCAAAGTGTAAATGTGATGAATTTTAAAGCAAAGCAAACTTTAATACATTCAAATAAACACTAAATTGTAACACCTCTGAAAGCATTAATCACGCCCCTTGGTGTGTCAAGAACTTGGTGTAATTAGAGACCTCCTCTTATTCCCCTCAAACTCCTCACCCTCACCCATCCCCAACCACCCCTCCTCACCCTCCAGATGCCAAGCGCATTGCCTGCCTCAGTGCAACTGACAAATACATGCATTGAACCAAAATTCCTGCAAACTCAGCTGACAAGATGACTGTGAAAATATAAATCTCTATTTTATATATTTTTATTGGTAGTAGTAATAGAAACAATGTTTATATTTTTAAAAAATCCAAACCCATGGGATAAAAGTAAGTCTACAGCTACCCAATGAAACACACACACACACACTTGAAACTTCTGTGTTCTAAAAATGTAACAGATTCAAATCAGACTTATGACACCAAGTTCCATGGAACAAACTAGTCCCCACAGTAAAATTAGAAAACCTGAACAAGAAAATCAACATTAAAGACATAATCATAAATGTTCACTTTAGGAAGGACAATGAAGTAATCATACAAATAAGAGATTTTAAAAATGGAAAAGTCCTTAATGGATGTTTCATTTACTTTATTTAAATCCAAGTGAATTTCATTTTAATTCACTTCAATTATTTATTAGTTTATTACATTATGGGAAACTGAGGCACAGGGAATTCAGCAACTTGCTGGAAGCCCATGGCTGGCTGGTTAATTAATGGCAGGTCAAAGATTAGAATTTAATTGTGCATCTGTGAATTCTGCCTTTGCTGCCTTTCTCCAGCAGCATTGATTAGAATAGTAATCATTTATGACAATTTTATGGGATGGAAATCAAGGCAAATACAGGTAAAAATCACTAAGCAAATTGATAGCCGAAGGAGTGAGAGGAGTCTGAAGGGCTAAACTGTTCCACAAAAAACAGTATTTCTTATTTTTAGAAGTGATTTTCTTAAACCATTTAAAATCTCAGAACGTTATGGGTAGACCGAAAATATGCAGATAAACATATTAAAATATTTTAAAACTATTTCTTCCTTTACTTACTTTCCAAGACCTGCACTCAGATCTGTGCTTCCCTTGAAAGAATTCCCAAGCTTTCTCTTCCAGTCTGTAGGACTAGGCCTCCAACAGGGCCCTGGGATTACAAATTGAAGACTCAACAGAGAGCATAAGAATCCAGCATCTGAAGGCGCTCAGTGGAACATCTTGACGCTCAACTTAAAGTCTTCGAGATTTGGCCTCAGCAAGAAAGAAGCAAGTCCAGATGCCTTCAGGAGCATACTTTCTCCAAAAACACACTAAGTTTATTAGTTTCAGAGCTGTTAATTTGACACTTGCTTTCTTAGAATTTACCTAAAAATAGAGTGTGTGGGGAGGGGCAGGAAGACAAAACCGAAAACTAAAATGTTAAGGATTTTGACTTGGATGGCAAAAATCATGTCATTTATAACATTTCAGTCAACGGTCTTACTGCATGCCACATCTTCATAGAAATCCTATTATCAAAGCCACCAGACACTATATTTGCTTCCTAATTATAGACCCTGAGCTAACAGTTGCTTTTTCTTCCCTATAATAACAACAACACTTTGTATTTATCTAGCGCCTTTCTTCCAACAAGCTCAAAATTCTTTGCAGACATTAACTCACGAATCCCGGCTTCTGGTGAAAGGGATCGGTGGTGCCTCTTAGTCTCTGTGTTTTGTAGTTGGAGAAAACAAGCAACTGAGCAAGCAGCCAAAGACATGGAGAGGAACATGCTGAGGAGTTCAGCTGTAGGGCCTTGGAGTTGACAACAAAATGCTTCCTCTGTGTTTGCTTCTACTTAGCCTCCTCTGGACTTAAACAAAGGAGAATTCTTGGGTCTGACGAAGGTTCCATTTTGGACATTTTTCTCTCTACCTTTGCTTCCTCATCAGGATTTGCAAACATCTTTGCACAGTTGTTTAACTACTAATTCTAATCCTGAGCTTAGCCATAAGGATTTTAATCACATCCATGATCCTTTCCCCACAAGCACCCCCTTGTGGGTGCTTAGGGCGCCAAAACAATGAAACAAAAGACAGGCCTTCACCAAAGAGGTTAGGGGTTGCCTTTTAGACAAATTTAGTTGGTGGCTTGGGATTTTTATACCTTACGCTGTTATTGAAAGTTTCCAAATGGATTTTCTCGGTGGTCTCCTTTAAAATTTAACTAAAAATAAAATATAGGATTGTAAAATCTTGGCGTTAGAAAAATCTTGGAGGCCGTCTAGAATTCCTTCTCCGATGCTGCTGACATACCATCATTCAGCTGTTGCCTGAACATTTCCAGTTTTCAAGAAATTCAAACAATAGCCCATGTATTTGTTTAATAACTCTCATTGATAGAAATGTCTTCATTATATAAAACTGAAGTCATCTGCCTTCCTAATGCCATTTCATTCATGCTAGTTCTGCCCTCAGAAGAACTCAGCTACTATCAAACACTTGCACACAGTCACTTTGCAAAAATTTAAGGCAACTAATATTCCCTGTAAATTTTCTCTTCTCTAAGGTAAATACTCTCAGTTTTTAATGGTTCTTCACATGAATATTTTCCAGAACCTCTCTCCTCCTACATGCCATTCTCTGATTGAGCTTCAGCTGTCAGTGTCCCTGAAACCTAGTTTTGTTCTGACCAGCACAAATGATTGTGGAACCATATTCTCCATTATCTCGTCCTTTGTTTAGAAATGCAACTTAGGGTTTCATAAAATTTTGCTAGCCAGAACACACGTCTGGCCACTATTCAGTTGTAATACAACTAAACCCCTGGGTATTTTTCATCTTAACTGAGTGTAAGGTAGGTGCTATGGTTTGATTGTTTCCAACCAAAACTCATGTTGAAACTTAATCCCTGATGTGGCAATATTGAGAGGTGGGACCTTTAAGTGATTGGATCATGAGGGCTCTGTGCTCATGAATGGATTAATCCATTCATGGGTTGATGGATTAATGGGTTAATGGATTAGTGGTTTATCATGGAAGTAGGGTTGCTGGCTTTCTAAGAAAGGAAGAGAGACCTGAGCAAGCATGTTAGCACACTCGGCCCCCTTGCCATGTCATACACCTCAGGACTCTGTACAGAGTCCCCACTAGCAAGAAGGTTTTCACCAGATGGGCCCCCTCAACCTTGGATTTCCCAGCCTCCAGAACTGTAAGAAATACATTTTGTTTCTTATAAATTACTCAGTTTCAGCTATTTCTGTTACAAGCAATAAAAAAAAAGCAGACTAAGACAGCAGGCCTCCTCCATTTTATTCTTGCAGAGATGAGTTTTGAATTATTGGTCCCCATTAAAATAGTTTCATTAGTTTCAGATCTAGCATATTGAAATCTTTCTAAATTTGTATTTTGTATTAATTTTATTTTGCCATGATACCCTCTGCATATATGAATCCCGAATAATTTGAAAATCCTTTTTCCATGTTTTCAGTTGTTCACTAATTTACAAAAGATCCACTATGTATCTGGTGTTTTCATAGGAAAGAGGAATACAAAAATAAATAAGATCTTTGTCTTCAAAGCATTCACCATCTAGAGAGACACAGAGATGAGGAGCCCAAGAGATGAAACTGGAGAGGTAGGTGGGGTCAGCTAGTTTGATTGCCGTTACTTACCCCATTAAGGAGATTAAACTGGGGGACTTTCAAGCAAGGGGAATAACCTGATCAGCTGTTTATGTTAGCAGAATATCTCCAGCAACAGCTGGGATGATGAAGCATCTTCTCTTGGCAAAGAAGAACACCGAAATCAGAGAGGCCAGTTAGGAGGCTACTGCAATATTTCAGGTAAGAGTTAATAAGGACTGAAGTACAGCAAGGACAACAGGAGAGAAGAGGAGACAGAATTCAGAATTTTTCAGAGGTGGAATCAGTAAGACTATATGATCAATTAAATATAAAGAGTGAATAAGTATGAGCTGAGAGGAGTGAAAAAAAACCAAACAAAAATTATATAAAGAGTAAGGAAGAGAACAGGGTCAAAAGTACTCTGGGGATTTCATCTTCAATAAATGGTGTTAGTCACAGAGGGTAGAAAACTTGAGAGAAAAGAAATTACTCTAAGGAAGGACATCTGGAATTGAAAGCTATTAGTTTGCAATTTTCTCTAATAGTTCTCAGTAGACAGAATCATAACAAAATAGAAGGTTGAATTATTCCAAAGGGGGAATATTTCTAGGTTGAGAGCAACAGAAAAACTGAGGCATATGCTGGAGTGTGTGTGAATGCCACCCCAGTCACTAGATGCAGCTGAGGAGGCTGGTATATTGTGGGAGCAATGAAGGGCTGAAGCATTGGAAACAGGAAAGCCGGTTTGGTGGGAACTCAGGAATGGAAAAGACCAGAGCATAGGAGATTGTGCTACTCAGTATTCTACTCAATAACCTGATTTATTTTTTTTAATTTTATTTAATCTTATTTTATTTGAAGTTCCAGAGTACATGGGCAGGATGTGCAGGTTTGTTACATAGGTAAACATGTCCCATAGTGGTTTGCTGCACCTATCAACCCATCACCTAGGTATTAAGCCCCACATGGATTAGCTATTTATCCTGATGCTCTCCCTCCCCCCACCCCCACCTCCAGTAATCCAATTTAAAAGTGAAAGGTCCTTTGTGATCTTATGTTAGTACCTGGTAATTACTGTATTTTTTTTCTTTCCTTTTCTTTCTTCTTTTTCTTTCTTTTTTTTTTTTTTTTTTTTTTTGAGACAAAGTCTCACTCTGTTACCCAGGCTGCTGGAGTGCAGTGGTGTGATTTCGGATCACTGCTGCCCCCACCTTTTGAGTTCAAGCAATTCTCCTGCCTCAGCCTCCCAAGCAGCTGGGACTACAGGTGCACCACCACGACCAGCTAATTCTTTTGTTTGTTTAGTAGAGATTTCACCATGTTGGCCAGGCTGGTCTTGGATTCCTGGCCTCAAGTGATCTGCCTGCCTTGGGCCTCTCAAAGTGCTGGGATTACAGGCATGAGCCATTGTGCCTGGCCTCACTGCACTTTTTTCTAGTATTTGTCTCTTTGATTATCCATTCTTGAAATTAGGAAGCAATTAACAATCAAATTTATCATTCTACATTTTTCCCTTTTCCGAAAATCAGGAAAACATTTTTCCAGCTCCATTATCCAAGCAATTTACCCATTCTTTATGGTTTCTCAAAAATCTACAAGTGTTTATGAGATCACATCATGAAATGTTACTTAAAGTTCTGGGTTACGACTTGCCTTAGACCAGAGATGTGAATATATTGAAATTAGTACATTCTGCTCTGTCCTCTCTATTTTCTTAACCAAGGCTGCTCTACTCTTTCTTTTTGGAAGAGATTATTTTCCTTGCTAGACTAGATAGAGTCAACACAGGAGTTGAGAAGTTAAGCTTCCTATATGTCACTTTCTATACCACAAAGTTTCCTAGCTTTTTGTTGTTTCTTTTCCTTTTGGAAACATAGCTGGAATAGTGTTTGTTTGTTTGTTTGTTTGCAAGCTTCACTTCCTTAAGGATTTTAGCTTTTTCTAGATCGATTATTTGAATTCACGCTATTCTATAGTATATATCCTTGGGAAGTGTCCTAGGACAGGTTTCTCAGAATCAAATCCTGAGACCAAGGATGTATATGCAAGAGATTTATTAAGGAAGTGAACCCAGGAAAATCCAGTAAGGGAATGAAGAAAGTAAGACAGCAAAAAGAAAGAAAGGAAGAGAGGATGGGATCCAAGCAAAAGTCATATCATCCATGCTGAAACATTCCATGGCTCTTAGAATGAAATTCCACTCCTTCCCATGGCTTACAAATCTGCTGCCTGCAACTCTGCTATCATCTTTGGCCCCTTTTACCCTTGTTAACTGCACTTCTGCTGCATATCCCTATATTTCTGTTTGCCTAGGCCAATGTCTAGAAGAGTTTTTCCAATGTTATCTTCTAGAATTCTGTTTCTCTTCCTGACCTCAGTGACTTCCTCCATGATGTTTCTTTGTCTAGAATGTTCTCCCTTCCACCCTACTTGGTTACCTCCTATTGATCCTGCAGATCCCAAGGTCTTTCCCCGACCTAGGAAACGGTGGTTGTGATGCCCTGTGCCACCTCAGGACTCTGCAGAGAATCCCCAACAGCAAGAGGGCCCTCACCCCCATCCTGTTATTTCCTCTTATCATATGCCAGTACAATGGAAAGAGAAGCTACAACAAGGCTACTATTTTCCTAGATAGCATTTTTCACAGTTTGTAATTAAATACTTATTTATGTTGTAATTTCTTGTTATCTGTCTCCCCCATTAGACTGTAAGATTAATAAGGGAAAGAAATAAATCTATTTCATTTGTTGGTGTATAGCCAATAATAGTTGTTGAATTGTAAGTTTCTTTCTTCCTTTTTTTTTTAGAGACAGAATCTTGCTCTGTCATCCAGGCTGGAATGCATTGGTGCACTAATGGCACACTGCAGCCTTGACCTCCTAGGCCAAGTGATCCTCCCACCTCAGCCTTCTCAGTAACTGTGACCACAGGCGCATGCCACCATGCCCAGCTAATTTTTAAATGTTTTTCTAGAGATGGGGTCTCACTATGTTGCCAGGCTTGTCTTCAACTCCTGGGCTCAAGTGATTCTCCCATATCAGCCTCCCAAACTGTTAGGATTATTGCATGAGCCACTGTGCTCAGCCAAATAATGTTTCTATTTTAAAATTTGTCTCAAAATTTGTTCTCCTATGTCTAGGACACAAATCTGAGTTGCAAAGCAGTAGCTTTCATCTATAAAATGTCCATCACAGAGTGAAGACAAGCTATGATAAGGCTGCAGTCAGGCTCTCATAAAGAGCTGGGTCAGGCTTTCTCCTCACTTTGGGAGGTTCCTGTCGCTACAAAGTTCTTCAAACTTAAAAGCCTCCCGAAAGAGCCCTTGCACAGAATGAGTTGGCAAACATTTACTATAAAGGCTCAGATGGTAAATATTTTACACTTTGTGGGCCATGTAATCTCTGTCACAACTACTCAATTCTACTGTACTAGCATAAAAACAATTACAGACATAATGGTTGTGACTGTGTTCCAATAAAACTTTATTTATAAAAACATTCAGTGGCCATAATTTGCCAACCCCTGATATGGAGGCATAGTGCCTTAGTCTGTTTTCTTTTGCTACAACTGAATACCTGAGACTGGGTAATTTATAAAGAAAAGAAATGTATTTTTTACAGTTCTGGAGGCCAGGAAGTCCAAAGATGAGGGGCTGCATCTGGTGAGGACCTTCTTGCTGGTGAGGACTCTATGCAGAGTGCTGTGGTAGTGTGGAGCATCATAAGACAAGTGAGCACACTGAGAGCCAACCTGGCTTTTATAACAGATCCACTCTCATGATCACTAACCCTCTCTTATGATAAACCATTAATCTATTCTTAAGGACAGAGCTCTCATGATCCAATCACCTCTCAAAAGTCCCACCTCTCAACACTGCTGCATTGAGGACTAAGCTTCCAACACATATACTTTTGGGGAACACATTCAACCCATAGAAGTCAGTGAAAACAAGGGACTCACACTCATGGTAAGCAAACTTTGGCTGCCTGTAAAACACTCCTGACAGTGATCAAGGTAAGGAAGACACCTGCTTTGTTCACAAATGTCAAATTGAAATAAGCTGTGAAGTACAGCAGTTAGAACTCCACCAGCCCAGGGATTTCTGCCTGTTTTTTCCCTTGATATATCTGTTCCAAACACAAGAACAGTACATGATCCCCACTAGCCACTTGATAAATATTTGTGGAAGAAGCACTGTTGCTTTAAGGGAGAGAAATCTTTATGCTGTCAACAAGATCATCTCTATCTATCATTCACTCCGCAAGGAAGAGCCTTGTTCCTTGTGGGTGCTTTCTGGTGGATGTTAACATGCTACACAAAAATGTTCATACTTTAAGATCACTCCCAAGACCCGCTGTCTGGTTTCTGACTTTCCAATCTTTCTCCTTCCAACACCCTGACCAACCAGCCATTTTCTTCTCCTCATAAATCCATATGTATATTGTTTTCATTTCAGGCCACTTCTCTTTCCACGTAAAGTAGATGATTCAGCTATAAGTATGATCTGCAAGAGAGGCACCATTGTGACATGAACCATGACAAAGCGGTCTATACCACCTACTTGTGCCCCATCCCAGATGTGCCACTTCCATTTTTACAATGGATTGCTGCAGGGCTCACTTAATTAATATGATTTGATGATTCGAAAGAATCCAACTCCTTGATAGGTGGTTCTGACTGCATGCTCACTTATACTGTGGGCAGACTTTTTATGCCTAAAATTATACTGGTAGCTGTTTTGTGAAAAGTATATGGTTCTCCACTACAGATAGTGTGGCTCTGGTCAGCTGTCGATGTTGCGATTCCCCTTTTGGAGCCTGTCACCACCTCTACACAATATCTTTTCCCACCACACTTACCTCTAATACCAATGGTCTAGTAGATCATATGTTTCAAGAAGCAGGGCTGCTTGTACTGTCATATGAGCCTTCTGCAAAGCCATTTCTTTTTCATAGCTAGAAGCCTTCCCTATCACTCAGTAAATGAGTTAGAGCAATATTCTCAAATGTGAAAGATGCTTCCTTCAAAATTCAAAGAACCCTACCAGGCATTACGGTCCTTTTTTAATAATCAGAGATACAAGACAAAATAATTTGTCCTTTGCTTTGAATGGGGATGTTGTCAAAAACCCCAGATCATGGGACCCCTAAAAACTTTATGGGCTCCTAAATCTTCGTTGGATTTATCACCCACCCTCTGGAGTGCATGTTACCAACGCCTCCAGCACACTTGCCTCTACTTGCTTATCTGGTTCAATTAATAGGATGTCATCAATAGTGAACCAAGGTGATGTTCTGTAGAATGTATAGATGTTCCAGTCCTATAGGGTAATGGAGCCTAAGAGATTGAACATAGCTCTGGCACAAGATCATAAATGTATATTGTTGCTTTCTCATGTGAACTCAAATTGTTTCTGGTCTTTCTTTCTGAGACGAATGGGAAAGATTACATTCACCAAGGCCGGGCACAGTGGCTTACACCTGTAATCCCAGCACTTTGGAAGGCCAAGGTGGGTGGATCACCTGAGGTCAGAAGTTCGAGACGACCCTGACCAACATGGAGAAACCCCTGCCTCTACTAAAAATACAAAATTAACTGGACATTGTGGCGCATGCCTGTAATCCCAGCTACTCAGGAGGCTGAGGCAGGAGAATCGCTTGAACCCCGGAGGTGGAGGTTGCGGTGAGCTGAGATTGTGACATTGCACTCCAGCCTGGGCAACAAGAGCAAAACTCCATCTCAAAAAAAAAAAATGGTTACATTCACCAGATCAGTGAATGGATGCTGTGTACTTGAGCATGCACCATGCTAATCTGCTATCGCAAACAAACCATAATTAGTATGGTAGCAATAAACAGGGTTACTGTATGGTTCAGTTTGTGTAGTCTACTATCATTCTTTAGGATTGACTTTAATTTTTTGTAGAAGACATATTGGTGAACTAAATAAGGATAAATTAGGAATTAATCGTTACTTCTTCTGAGTCTTTTAACTGTAGGGGTAACGTTTATTCTCTACCTTTGACCCTTGGATACATTATTGGTTTTCGTCTACCATCTTGGATGAGAAAGGGTGGGGACAATTAAGGGCTATTTCAGAGAATTTCATTTGCCTTATCCACTATGATGGCTCCTATCTTATTGGCCAAGGAATCAACGTTGAGTTCTGCCAACTCCCAAGTATGTCCAATCCAAGTATACATTCAGGTACTGGCAAAATGACCACTGGAGGCATTCATGGACTCAGGGAACACACCATAGCCAAACCTGAGCCAGGACTTCATTTATTACATAGCTCCTACTGTTCCTATTCTAAGAGGTCATGATGACAAATATCAAAAAATATTCATTTTAATTCAAATTCTGTGTCCAATAGTCCTTGAAATATTTAGGTATTCACTGTCCTCCAGTGATGAGTTACTGGATTAAATGGCCATAGATAGTTTTGACAAAGCACAAGCAAATTATTACCAAATAATCTCACCATGATATCGGAGTCTTCCTGTTTATGGCCCAGGCTCTCCTTCATTCAAAAAGTTCTGGATCTGAAAAGTGGCTCAGATTCAGAAACTGGGCATCTATTCTGCCCTAAGCCCTAATCGACTCTTAATTGCTGCTGACTATATAAATTGAAAAATACTGTTGTTGACTGTCCAGCTTATTCTAGAGATCTAGGCATCTTTATCACTCTCTCTGCAGGTCAGGCACAATTCCTTTTGCTTGTGCTCTGACCTTGTACTCATTATGGCAATCCCATCAACCTGGATGCTGACGGTTAAGTACCACTACTTGGCCTTCATTATTTTGAGATCCTATCATCTCCACATCTGCTAGGGGACTGAGTTCTATAACAGCATCTCCTACATTTGTCCTGGTCTACAGAGGAAAGTTATCACTGAGTCTTTAAGGATGCTGAAGCTGTCTTCAGTATAGTCCTTATTACTTTAGTAAACAGAGTGTTTTTTAGTCCAACTTGTGAAACACAGTTGGCTGGTGCGTTTTTGGCTTTATAAAGTATATTTATTTCAGGGTATCCTCTTTGAGCTTTTCTTTGAGCCTTTGATTCCATTTTTCACCATTTGCATGGCAGTTCTGCCCTTTCTTTTTCACTTACTATGGACCAACAATATATTAGCACTGCCTCCTGTGTATTTGCCCAAGATCACCCATATGATGGGAAGGTGCTCACATATTGATAAATTATCCTTTAGCCAGCTCTATGTTCCATAAACCTTGATCCAGAGCCATCAAAAAGTCCAATATGTATTATCCTGCCTTCTGTTGGTTCCTGGTTTCCTAGATTATACATCTCTTTTTGTACCTAGTCCCTTTCCAGCCTTCACAGGTCCAGCACATCCTCCATCAGGTTATGTTACGGTGTGTCCCTAATAACTGGTCAGCAGCCAAGAGTGGAATTGGGAGTAAATTCTAAAGGAGGGGAAAAGGGGAGGGAATGTGTTGTCCTGCAAAGCAGAGGACTTTGTGTTGTCTTCAAACAAGGGGGAGTGCCATCCTTTAATAGGGAAGAGTGGGTTACTTTTGAATATGCCAAGGGTCTAAGAGGACTGGGAATTCAAGATTCTTTAGTGCACTGACCCGGATATCCCCATCCAGATCATAGAGTCTCACTTCTTCCTAACTAGGACTCTGCTGGGGGGATTGACAATTTACATTTCTCTCTGGTGCTCAGCTACTCTTATAATTAAGTCCTGGGCCTGATCCTCAACTATTTCTGCTCTGTGGCTGCAGGAGATGATTGTCCTTTCATGTGCTTCTGAGGAGGCTTCTGAATTTCACACTCTCCCTTACACTGGTCATGAATTACCCTCACCTTTTCATTGTCTACTTCCAATGCATTGATCACACTCAACAAGAGCAACCTAATTCCCTTGTCTTTATAATTACTCCTTTCTGAATTTCTCAAACATCTGAGATGTTCCACCTTCCAGTGCTTTCCTTTCCCTTGTACTTCACCCCAGTTCTCTGTCAGATAAAGTTTTAACAATTTCCCTGCTACAAAATGCTAGAGACTGTCCACATTCCATCTATTTACCAAGGATGAGAACCTCATTGCCAGCCAGCTAGCAGATGACCTACTTCCAAAAATTGGAGACTTCACTAAGGATACTTGCAAGAACAATATGTATGGGGGAGGGTGTATAAGGAACAAGACTAAGCAGTGGGAAAGGTTGAACTGCAACAGTTCATCCTCTGGGGAATCTCTGGACCTGGGACAGCCCTTCACAGGTGTTTTGAATTGAGGTGAGGGGGCCTCATCTTTGTCACCTCCTTCTTGACCAAGACCTCATTGGATATGGGCTGCCCTTGGGGCAGGGACATACACTAGTGTGAGGCAGCATCTTTCAGGCTCAGGGCAATTCCTGGGGAAGAACTCACTGTCAGCCATCCACAGGCAAGAATCCTGGCAGCTGGGAGAATAGGAACCTCAGTCCTGAAGGTGAAGGTGGAGAGAGAAATCTGGGGTGTACCTCACAACTGCATTTACCAATGCTGTTCTAAAAATTTAATCAGAACATGAATGTGGAAGGACTTTGGTTTGTTTTCAACACTTTATAAATCCAAGGATTTTTTTGTTTTGTTTTTTCGAGAGAGAGTGTCCCTCTGTTACCCAGGCGGAGTGCAGTGGCATGCTCACCACTCAGTGAAGCCTCAACTGCCTGGGCTTAAGTGATCCTCCCACCTCAGCCTCCTGAGTAGCTGGGTCTACAGCTGTGTACTACCATGCCTGGCTAATTTTTGCATTTTTTTGCAAGATATTCTCATTACCTCACAATTTTGACTTGGGTTGGCCCAGGCATAGAATCAGCTGCCATAGTCAGTAAGAGAAGATGTCTTAGTGAGGTCAGACTCTCCCATGTGTTAACTAAGTTACTGACTTTTTAACTGTCCATTATATTCTAAGACTCCAGATTCTGGGTTGGTTTTAGACAATCCCTAATGGAGCATCATTTTGAAAATGAAGGGTCCACAATTGATTTCATTTTTTTGTCCAACATTTTCCTTGGTGAACAGTTTGGAACATCTGAAGGGTTAAATGTAGTATCATTACAAAGCTGAAACAGAACCATAAGTTTAATATTATTTTAAGGCTCAAGTGATTTAACATGACATCAAGCTTGAGTTAACATTCTACATGGTTGTGGAGATATTAGGGTTTAAACAGATGTCAGCAATTTTTTTTATAAAACGGAAATTGAGTGATACAGATGGTGAAGACTAAGGAGTTCAAAGTGGCTGTGTGTAGTATAAAAATGTACACTAAAGTAAAAAGTAATCATCTTTATATTTCAAGTTTGAAGATTTTTTTTTAGTGACGAGGATAATTTTCAAGCCAATCAAACAGAAATCTATTTACCTTTTACTTCCACATTATACATTTTTTCTGCTACATTTTCTAATTATGTAAGGTATTTATGCAGTAATATAGGACTTCACGCTTTCTCAGCTCTCATCCTTGTTATACCTACCTTTTCTATTGGCATAATATTGTTCAATCTGCTTCATCATAGTTTCCATAGCAACAGGCCATGATGTCATAAACATAATCACCTTATAGATTTTTATTATTTTCTATATACAGTTGGGCCTCCTTTAGAAAGTTGTAATTTTTATGCATTTAATAGAAATGCGGCCGGGCACAATGGCTCATGCCTGTAATCCCAATACTTTGGGAGGCTGAGGTGGGCGGATTGCATGAGCTCAGGAGTTCAAGACCAGCCTGGGCAACACGGCGAAACCCCATCTCTACTAAAATACAAAAAATTACCCAGGCGTGGCGGCATGCTCCTGTAGTCCCAGCTACTCGGGAGGCTGAGGCAGGAGAATTGCTTAAACCCGGGAGGCGGAGGTTGCAGTGAGACAAGATCACACCACTGCACCCCAACATGGGGGACAGAGTGAGACTCCATCTCAAAAAAAAAAAGGTCTTAAGGTTGTGAGGAAATAGGTATGTGAGTTTCACTCATCATTGCCAGTTCTTTCAGTTATGTCACTTGGACTCAAAAGAACATTTTCCATAAAAAATGAAACAAAATCCATATTTTTAAATGGAGAAATGTAAAAATATGTGATCTACAAAATTATTACTTCTTGTTTTCTGCCAAACAACCAGATTTGTTTTTCAAATGTATAATTAATTCTAATTAATCTTGTGTTCTTGAAATACTAACTGCTGGAGAAGTTTGAGAAAATACACCAGTATGCCTGTCTATACCATTCTGTAGATTAAAAGGGCTGTTTCAGAAGAGATATATCTGCCACAGGAATCTCACGTGAACAGAGAGGAGAGTTGTGAGACTGGAAAGGATGAGGAATCTTCCCTGATGTATTGTGGATGGCCTGTGGACATAAGGCCTCTCCTTTTAGGTTTATGTTGGTTTCTAGCCTTGGTGTCTAAGACCTCAGAGAAAAAGGTATTCTTTTTTTTTCTTTCTTTCTTTCTTTTTTTGAGACAGAATTGTGCTCTTGTTGCCCAGGCTGGAGTCCAATGGCATGACCTCAGCTCACTGCAACCTCTGCCTCCCAGGTTCAAGGGATTCTCCTGCCTCAGCTTCTGGAGTAGCTGGGATTACAGGTGCACACCGCTATGCCTGGCTAATTTTTTGTATTTTTAGTAGAGACGGTGTTTCTCCATGTTGGCCAGGCTGGTCTTGAACTCCTGACCTCAGGTGATCCACCCACTTGAGCCTCCCAAAGTGCTAGGATTACAGGCATGAGCCACCGCGCCCAGTCAGGAAAAGAATATTCTAACGACAAGCCACAGACGCTCCTGGAGAGTACCTATCTATTTCTAGCAAGAGGAATTTGGGGTCTCAGAGATCTTTGCATAAAGACTGCCACTGACTTCCCAATCATCTCACCTTCAGATGCCATAATTCTCATTTACAGCTAACTGCCCAGTGCTATACTCAGCATCCACTTTCAACTAGAGTCAAGAAGGACTTCAAGAGTTGTGAAGGAGTTGAGGTCATCTTTGGTGAGTTCCTCTTTTGGCATCTCCCAAAGGGACCACAACCCCATCTCACTCCACCAATGTCTGCCCCCACTTAGTACCACCTCATTCTCTTTGGAGAAAATTGTTAGTTGCTTACCACCAGGTATCTTCCCTCAACCACGAAAAACAGGTGGCCTTGTTTCCTTTCTTCCATCCTCTTTTGAAAATCACCAAAATGAACCCTATCCTTAAAAAAACATGAGAGCTAGACCTTTTATCACTAACTGTACTACTTTGTTTTCATCACCTCAACAATCACACTAAGTCACCTTTTGTTTAGCTCTCTCTAATATCTCTATTCCTTAGGATGACCCTATAAGTTGAGTTTTAGTACAACTTTCTGATGAAAATCGAGGCTCAGAAAGATTAAGTAACTTGCTTAATGTGTCAAAGCTAATAAATGACAACTCTCAGATTAGACGAGATTCTGTATGTCCTCCACCACTGCCCTCTTCCCACTATAACACTTTGTCTCCTGAAATGAAAAGGGGATTCTTCTCCGTTAAAGACATGGCTGTCATGAAAGTCTGTGACTAGGTGGCAAGTGTTGATTTCAGCCTCAGTCCCTGCAGAACCCTAATAGTGGCAACATCAAGCTAGGTAGAAAGGGAGAAGACAGTGTTATAAACCAGTGAAGTCAGATAGCTCTGAGTAGCTGTGCAGACAGTAGAATTTCTCAAATAATATTGCTGCTGCCAGTGCCTCCAAAACCTAGGGCTGTGACTGACTTTTAACCCAATAAGTGGGTTTACTCAAGAACAGACTAGGATTCTCCTGGATGTCCAGGACATGCCTCTGGATGGTGGTCAGTCACTTCATCCTGAACAGTAGAATTAGATCACAGAACCTCTGAATATTCTGGCTCCTGATCCTAATAACAACAGGACAGACAAAGGTAGTGAATGAATCCTAATGCCTCATCACTAAGATCTCTAGATTTCCCACACAGACACCATTAGGTCAGAATAAACTATTAGAATCTCTTATCTTTTTCAAGCCTTTTGTTGCTGGGATCAGTGGTGCCTGAACATTGAGAGTTTCTGGAAACTCATTCCATTCAGCTTGCTAAGCAGCAGGTATCTGTTTTATATATGAGTATCTTACTGCCATTTTAGCCTTTCTATTAAACCTATTTCGAAAGCATAGCCTGAAGCCATTCCTGCCATTGGCTTTCTTCTCTTTGCTCTTTCTTTGAGTTATGAACTGAGCACATCAATAGCACTCTGAAAGCTTTGATGCTTCTTTGGCAATGACTTCAGTCCTGTTGCATTTACCACAGAACTGTAGTTACTGTCTTATGTGGAGAAGCATATTTGTGGTTGATAAAACGCTAGTTCAATAGTGGGGGCAGGGAGTGAATTGATTATATTGAGCATTTTTATAACTGTCACTTTTCTAAAAGACAAAAGAGAGTAATTTTGGTTTCTTTCTCTATTCCACATATACACTGATTTTTAATTACAATCAAATATTATTAAAGGAAATCCAAGTGAAACCAGGGGGAAAATTATAACTATGGTTTAGTATATAGGATTTCATTTGATCCAGGGTGGGAGGAGGCTGGCAGGCACTTTCAAGCTTTTAGATTTGTGCAATATTTGATTATGTATACAATTACTCTAAAGGTATTTTACTCAGTATAATTACATGGAGAATAATACATGGTATGTAAGTTAGTGCAATCCTCTTCTGTAGTCTGATTTCTGAGAAATGAGAATCCTACTTTCCTCTGCCTGTAAGCAGTGGGCTTAATTCTCCTATATCCTCCTTTTCTATCCCAAAGACATTCGAACAACTTTGCCCTTGTAACTCACCGTCTTTATTTTTATTTTATTTTATTTTATTTTTTTGAGATGGAGTCTCACTCTGTCACCCAGGCTGGAGTGCAGTGGTGCGATCTCATCTCACTGCAACCTCCGTCTCCCGGGTTCAAGCGATTCTCCTGCCTCAGCCTCCTGAGTAGCTGGGACTACAGGTGAGCACCACCACGCCCAGCTAATTTTTTGTATTTTTAGTAGAGACGGGGGTGTCACCATATTGGCCAGGCTGGTCTTGAACTCTTGACCTCGTCATCTGCCCACCCCAGCCTCCCAAAGTGCTGGGATTACAGGCATGAGCCACCACGCCCGGCCAATTCACTGTCCTTCTACCAAGAGAGGCAATGTGATGATAGTGTTTATGTGCAGGGACTCAGTGATATATAAAATATGTTTCAAATCAAGGCTTACTCACTTCACACCCTTACTAGTCTGTGTGGCTAGGTATTTAATCTATCTCAGTTTCCTCATCTGTAAGATCGTTATACACATTATCTGCCTCATAAGATTGTCAGGAGGATCAAATGCAAAACTGAATACCAGTTGATTGGCATACAGTAAATAATAAATGTTAGTTGTCATTATTACCATGGTCATAAAAGTCTTTAGTGGAATCATGGTAACAAGCCAGATGTGTTTTAGGAGGCTCACTTGCCACAAGATAAGCCATTTGATGGATGTTAGAAAAATTCCTAGAGATGTGGGTTGCCCCTGGAAACAGCTTCTGCTTCTTCTGAATAACCCATGTGGTTCTAGACTACAAGTCCTTCTGCGACAAATTGAGATCCTTAGCCATAGATGGCCATGTTCCCTTGATTAGCTACATAAATGAATCCAAAACTAGACTCAAGCTATAATTTTTACTTTATTACCTTTCTTTTGCGATTAGTTGTCCTTCTGAGGGCTCCTCAAATATGGTGACAATGACAACTGCTTTCAAGAAATATTTTTCAAAAATGGAATAATTTTGGGAGGCAGGGCATGGTTGGAGAAGGAGAGGATTTGTAGTCTCTTGAGAGCTATGCTTTTGTTTCTCTATTTATGGTCTTAAAATTTGTTTCCCAATGTGTGGTTTTCTGAATCACTTAGAGGAAAAGTGTTTGTTACAAATGCAGATGCAAGAACCCCATCCCAGAATTCCAGGATCAGAATCTCTGAGGATGGCAATGGGTAGTCTCTGTCTTAACCAGATTTCTAGATGATCCTCATGCACATCCAACTGTGAGAACCTCTGACACAGAATACAGTTGAATATATCAACATCATCTCTGATGTTATTTCAATTTCAAGCACTTCTGACTTTGTTTTGAGAAGGAAACAGATTATTAATACTTATATTTATGTATTCTTTCCTTAATGAGTTAAAGGCCTTTCGTTTTTATGCTTCTATAAAATGGGAGTTATGAAAGTTACCAAACTCTTTTTGATGGAAGAAAGAATAAATGTTTACTAAATGTTTGGGGCTCTCTGCTGAGAGGTAGCATGAATGTGCCAAGCACTATCATGGGAAAATATGTGGGTGGAGTTGACATAGGTATGCCACAAATCCCCATTTGCCATAATTTAAGAAAATAGGTACCAGAGTGGTGCCAGTGAATCTTATAGCTAAGCTACTGTTTTGGCTCTATAAAGGGAGGGCATGCTAAACCCACAGGGGGCTATAAAACATCAGCTGAGCATCGATGGAGCTTGGAGTCAAATAGAAACCTGTTCTCCTGTGAAAACATGCACATCTGTGGAATTGCATTGCTATAATCAGGGCACAACCAAATTCACAGATGTGCCCAATTTTCTGTTTCCTCTATATTTTACCAGTTTCACAGCACAGTGACAAATGAGGAAAGTACTAAGCTGATTTTGCATAGCATCTCATGGAAGTTGCTCACAAATCTCACTGGTGGGAATGAACCTCACAAATGTTAATAGTTAAGAGCCACATCTGTCTAATCCATCTCTGGGATACACTAAGCTCTCTGTTACTTTGCATACAGCAAATTGAAGAAATCCCATTATTCTAAGTCAAGTTTCAAAAAAAAATTTCCTTTAAAAAATCCTCCTCTCCCCAGTGATTTTCTTTCTTCTATTTTCACATTTTCAAGTTCATGTGATTGATAATTATAAAATGGAACAAAAAAAATCTGACTGAGGAAATCCAAAATGGTGAAATAAACTCCTGGGTCTTGTCTCTGTGTCTCTCACCATTTCCTAGCTCCTAAAACCCAGGAGGCTCTTAAAACTCCTCTACCAACATCTCTCCTCCATGAAAAAAGGAAAGTAAGATTTTCATAGTTTGGGAAAGAGAAAAAATACTGTATAGTATACTATACTACACCATAATGGACAATTGTGGGTTTGGGTTTTTGTTTTATTTTTTTGAGACAAGGTCTCACTCTGTCAACCAGACTAGAGTGCAGTAGCCAGATTATAACTAATTGCAGCCTTGACCTTCTGGGCTAAGGCAATCTTCCCACCTCAACCTCCTAAGTAGCTGGGACTACAGGTGCGTGCCACCACGCTTGACTAATATTTTAATTTTTGTAGAGACAGGTCTCTCAATGTTGCCCAAGCTGGCCTCAAACAATCCTCCCACTTGGCCTCCCAAAATGCTGGGATTGCAGGCGTGAGCCACTGCACCCAGCCAAATTATGAGTTTTTTTTTTACCATGAGCACACACACATACACACACACACATACGTTTATTTATTTACTTCTTTGGTAACAGGACTCCAGTTTCCTTTTTAGGAAATCACCTGACCCCATTAAGAACAATCTTGAGAGGTCTGCCAATTAAGACGTCCCTGTTCCCCCAGCCAGTGAATGAGTGCCTGAGCCAAGGTAGACTAGACAGACTGCATTCCTGAGACTGAGTCTTGGGCACAGTGTAGCAAGGACAGGTGGGTGCTTACTCTGTCTAGAGGCAGTGACTTGCCATTACTATTAGTTCCTACTACCCAGAATCTGACTGCCCTGAGTCCTGAACTTTTCCCAATATGATTATTTGGTCTTACTTTTATTTCTTTATCTCTTCTATGTCTTTTCCATTAATTTATCTTTTCTTAACCTAGCCAAAGTTCTTCACTATTGTTTACAATCAGAGGTGTCAATGAAAAGCTTTACTAATTGGCTCACCTGTGGTAGAAGGCATTCACCAGTTGGAACATGACCCTCTCCCAGGAGAATGGATGCTGGCCAGGGTGCTTGCCAGTGGGCTATTTGCAAACAAAGAGCTTTTACTGAAGATATTAGATCCCACTGTTCTGCTCATTTTAAGAATAATGATATTTTCACCTACACTAAGCTGTATCTATAACCATATGCTACAAATAAAAAATGATGATGTTAATGACAGTGAAAGAGATTTCTATCCAACCAAGTTAGGGTAAAAGGGCTAGTAAGATAAAGGAAATAATATTGAATAACATGAGTGAAAAAGCTGCATAATGAGGAAGTTTGCATTAAAAATAGTTCTCAGATCCATAGAATCCTAGAGATTCTTTTGTAATGCCAAAAACCACAAGATCCATGACTTGAGAAAGATTGTCCTATGATGAAAAAAAGCACTAAGAATACAGGATTGGAGGAAGGTTTCCTCTATGGAGTTCAATAGTATTGATAAATCCCTCATTGACTTTTACACATGCCCCAAGAAATTAGAATGAAGTCACAACATCCCCACTTGAGTAACGGAATCCTGTGAAGGATCAACATCTTGTTTACTATAGAAGAAGGTAAAACTATATCACATTAAGTCATGATGCTGAAAGCTAACAACAGGCCTGGGCAGAAGTGTAGGTATTAAAAGAATATGATTGAGGCCCAGTGTGGTGGCCCATGGCCCATGCCTGTAATCCCAGCACTTTGGGAGGCGAGGTGGTTGGATTGCTTGAGGCCAAGAGTTCAAGACCAGCCTGGCCAACATGGCGAAATCTCGTCTCTACTAAAAATACAAAAATTATCCAGGCATGGTGGCATGCGCCTGTAGTCCCAGCTACTCAGGAGTCTGAGGCAGGAGAATCGCTTGAACCCACGAGGTGGCAGAGGTTGCAGTGAGCTGAGATCACACCACTGCACTCCAGCCTGGGCAATACAGCAAGACTCTGTGAAGAAGGAAGGAAGGAAGGAAGGAAGGAAGGAAGGAAGGAAGGAAGGAAGGAAGGGAGGAAGGGAGGAAGGAGAGAGAGAGAAAGAGAGAGAGGAGAGGAGAGAAGAGGAAAGGAGAGGAGAGGAGAGGAGAGGAGAGGAGAGGAGAGGAGGGAGGGAGGGAAGGGAAGGAGAGAGAGAAGAGGGAGGGAAAGAGGGAGAGAGGAGGAAGGAAAGAAGGAAGGAAGGAAGGAAGGAAGGAAGGAAGGAAGGAAGGAAGGAAGGGAGGAAGGAAGGAAGGAAGGAAGGAAAAAAATGTGATTGAGCCTGTGCTTACGTCTTCAGCCTCTGTCACTACACCTGAGCTTGGCACCCTATAATTCAATCATGTAAAACTATATAATAGTTAAAATTCTTCCAGTGCACCATGCTGATCTATGCTGTGCACATTTTCCATAACTGGAATGCCCTTCTTCCACAGCCTTCTAGTTTATGTGGCATCTCTGTGCACACTAGAAAAACGCACGCCTTACTCAAGACCCTTCATTTTCCTCTGTTGGAGAAATGTTGAACTATACTAATTTTGTTAACTTTAAAAACTCTTGTTTAAAATATACTGATTAATGATGTCTACGATATAAACAATTCCCCTTAGGGATGCTGCACATGCATCCATGGAGGGTCTGGATAACAAAATGGCTTACAAAGCTCATCTGAGAAGCCTTCCCTGGGTGTGTTCCCACTCTGTCTGGAATGCCGGTTCCATTGTAACACCTATTATATGGTTTGTATATGTTCATGTATATGTCTGCTGACCCCATAAAAAAGGGGAGACACTTTGAGAGGAGCGACTGCTTCTTGTTAACCTCTGTAGCTCCAGCGACTAGCAAAGTGTTGGCAAATTGTTGACATTCGGTGAATTATTGTCGAAGAAATGAATCAAGAAATGTTCATACACAGCACCCAATGTAGGGCCTTGCACATAAATAGCATTTATTGAACTAAACTCCCAGAAACAAAAAATAGTGGTACTGGGACCACTATTTATTTACACCATCCCGTTGGATATTATTGGTGTGTGTGTGTGTGTGTGTGTTGAGATATTAATGATAAAATACTAAATTCGAAGTGAAAACATTTCCAGTTTTTAATACTGTGCCTTGCTAGTACCTAACAGAGTAGATGTTCAATAAACATTTGCTAAATGAATAAATGTGTGTACAGAATGAGTCGAGTGAATCAGAGCAAGGACAGTGTCATCATCATTCTTCTTTATAGACCAGAAATACTGAGACTTCTTTTCATAATGTAGTGTGGAGCTTAGAGTAGTTGCTAAGTCTATCAGCATCGTGATAAATGTTTGAGGAAACAGCTTTTTCCCTAATATAAAAGAAAAATATCTCTCCTATTGAAGATGTTAGAAGTAGTGATATAGGGAAAGATAAGAGCCTACAATATTAGGTGCAGAATAAAATATTGCCCATGAAGTTAAAGGATTTTTTTCTCAAATTTTTTGAGTAAGATAATGTTTCAGAGCAGACAGCTAATAATCTATTACATTGATTAAATGTTTCATTTGGCGTTTTGTATTGTGACATCACAAAAACACTGACTAGCAAAGGTAACTCAGAATTTTTGCTGCACTCCACTTTTGCCACAAAAAATTCAAGGCCATAGAAATAGTCTAAAGCAGAAATTTTGTTTTAAAGAAGAAAATCAATGTCTAGAAACTATTTCTGGATCATTCCAAATGGATGCACCTTTAGAGCCCATTCGTGATAATCCTCATCATGAAAGATCTCATTTTGTTCCACATATGATATTCACTAGGGCTAGAAAGTACGCTAAAACAAGAAGGACTAAAGGAAACATGCTTTCTGGTTAACTATGAGACACCCCAAATTCCTTTCTAGAAGACCCAAAAATTCCAGTTTCTCAAGGTTTTGCTGGCTTACATTGGTACAGGATCAGCAGACTCTCTAATAGTATATTTATTAGTAGTGTCAGGGAGGCTTCTTAGTGACAATAACTTTTCAAAGTATTTGCCTTAGGTCTGATGGGAAAGACCATGTCTTCTTCCATATATAGTGCACACAAAATGGACAATGAATGAATGGCCATGCTCGCTGGAGCCAGTGGACTTTGCCAAGCTGTTTTACACATTGGGCATAAAATGCATAACATCTGGGGCCTATGAGATTTCTGAGGACCTAAAAAACAGTTTAAAAGCTGAAATTACAGAAAAAAAAGAGCATTTATTCTGAATGCAAAAAGGGCAAAACAAAAATTAATAAATGTTTAATTAAATATCTCCAAAACGTAATTCCACTCCAAATTCATTGAGTGTTAAATTTAGAATTCATGAAATTTTCATTATATTTGAAAGCAATTTGTAGGCTAGATTTCATCATTTTGTAAGTGATCAAGAAATCATAGTCAGTTATAAGTTATGTGTTATTCATAGCCAAATAGTTTCAAATACAGAATTATAAGCATCAATTTTTAAAATTTATAAAAATTGTAGGTAATATGAGATATGGGTGCATTTTTATATATTTGATATCTTGAGCACTGGAGGAGAGATTGCCTGGAGAAGATGGCCTGGGACCTGCAAAGGTGGTTCAAATCCACAGTGAAGAACCCAAAACCTAGACACATCTTCCTTTCTTCTTGTTCTTCTCTTGCAGGGTCAGCCCCAGGAGCAGGAAGCAGCAGTGCAGGGAGAAAAGAGTACTGGATTTAGAGTCAGACACCCAGGTTCAAGTTCTAGGTCAGCCACTTCTTTTGTTATATGACCTCTGGGGCTGAGTCTCACCACAGTTAACAGGCTCTGTCCGCAAAAAGGGTATCAAGGTGATAAAATGAGGCAGTATATTAAATTGTACTAAACACCTATTTGTAGGGCAAAACAGGCTACTATCAGCAATTTCAGATGAAATTTCATTTTCATCATAATTTATGAAGGGATTTTGCAAAGCATAAATAACTATAGGGATTAAGATTTAAAGGGAATTAGAAAGCAAAGAAAAGGGATGGAGAGAGGAGATTCTGGTAAGTGCCCAAGTTTGGTGTGAATAGCAGTGTGAGGGTTAAGGAAGCACAGCCCAGCAGCTTCTAAGTTTCTTATAGCCAGAGGCAACTCTTTGATCCCTGGTCTGGCATCCTCTATGTCAACAATTATGTCCCCTCTTCAACATTCCCGAAAACTGTTGTTACTTAGAGGTCTGTGTGGAACCTTTATGTATTCCAAAAGCAGAAAAATATATTACTTAGAACTCTTGTTTCCCCCACTCCCATCCTCCTTCTTTCAAAGCAAATGGAGAAAATGGGGTTCGTATGGTGGGGGCAGTAACGTGGTCTCCCGGGAATTTCCAGTTTTACAAGCTTGCGTTTACTTTGTGGACTAACAGATTCAGGATTTCCAATAGCCTATAAAATTATTTTCTCTTCCATCTTTGTTTCAAATGCCACAATTAGGCAGATGATGACTATATGTATTCTGTATTTATTTTGCCTAGACACACTTTCTTTTTCTTCTTTATTTAAGTTTGCAGTTCATAGAAGCAGTCTTCCCAGCTTGATTTTATTCACAGAAGAAAAAAGGCACCCCTGGGAAGTGCCTGACAAAACCTTGAAGACAGAAGAGGCTCTGCTGTGGTTTGAATGCATCCTCCAAAGTTCATGTGTTGGAAACTTGATCCCCAATGCAGCAGTACTGGGAGGTGGGACCTTTGAGAGGTGTTTAGGTCATAAGGACCCTGTCCTCATGAATGGATTAATGCTATTATTGCAAGAGTGGGTTTGTTATCTCGGGAATGGATTTGTTATAAAAAGAAAAGTTCAGCCCCCTTTTATCTCTCACCCATAGGATGCCCTTTGCCATGTTATGATCCTGCAGGAAGACCCTCACCAGATATGGCCCCTTGACCTTGGACTTCCCAGCCTCCAGAATTGTGAGAAATAAATTTCTGTTTTTAATAAAGTTCCTAGTTTGTTGCATTCTGTTATAGCTGCACAAAGCAGACTGAGACAGGCTCCTTTATTCATGGTGAAGAAGGTAAATCCCTTATGACTTTATCAAATAAAAATAATGACTACAGGTAAAGGGCTAGAAATTTTTAGACAAAAGGCTAGTGGGTATCAAAGGGAGCTTTCCAGTTGGCTGTTTTGCCAGAATGGCAAGACTTTCCTTCCTCATTCTCAAAGCTTCCTGACATTTACAGCTTTGGAAGGTGGTGGGTGAGAAAATTTTCCAAGGGACTCTAGACATTCTCAGAATCCCCTGGTTCCACACTTGCTACGTTATGGAAGAGAGAAGAGACATCTAAAAGGAAAAAAAAAGAGAGAGGAGAAAGGGGAATCAGCTCTTTAGTCCCCTAAGACCCACTTGGTTGTGGCTCCTGGCTACCAAGGGTTGCCTGTGAGTGGTTCTCCAGGCATGAACTGTGACCACCCTGCTGTAGATTAATCCTTTCCTCCTACAAAGTTGGTCTTCAGTATACTTAATGAGGGAGAAATGGGATGTCTTTTTTTCCCTTCAGAATCACTCTAGTATGATCTGCAGAATGATTAGCGTGGCTCAGCCTCAGTTGGGATATCGTGGCTTAAATTATTCCTATTAGTTTCCAGCTGACCTTGGAACACAAGCATTACATCTGATTTCAATGAAACTTTAGACTTTGTTGTTCTCAGTTAACTAATGAAACAGTTGAACCTTCCCATGACTTGTGGTAATTATAATGAAGGGTAAGTATTATCACAAATAATGCAAACCGATTTCCAAGATGGTAAAGTGATGTTCTGGAAGTTGTGCGCAAAGGCAAAATGTGAACTGAACACTTAGAAAAAATGTAGTGCCATTCAAAAGGTTGATGCATTACTGCCAAAATACAACCCCACCTGACACTATTACTTTACAGTGAGTTTTGGCACAACTCACTGGTTACAAGAAACATTGTGTTAACAGGAAAAGCCACTTTAAAACTCTGTTTGATACTTAAAGCTCTCAAATACACTCTAAACGTTTAAACCAACACTCCAAACTGATTAAAGCATTTATGGAAAATAAAAGTGTTTTGCCAGTGGGGAAAGGATGAGGAATCTTCGTTGTTGTTGCTTGTTTGTTTTTATCGAGGTGTAAAACAAAACCCCCAAATTTGACAGATTTCCCAGTTCTAATTAAGTTTTATGAGGTTAAGAGTTTATGCCACCCTTCTCAAACAATTTATCCAAACTCAATGGGTTTTCAAATCACATATAATGACTCTTCTGGCCTAGGAGAGGGATGGTGTCCTCTTGATGGCCATATTCCTACTATGGAATATAATTCCTGGCACATAACAGATGCTTAATAAATGTGTAATGAAGGTGGGAACTGTGCCTCATAATTCACTTTGAAGCACATCTAGCAACTCATCATATTTAAATAGTCATTTCAGAGATGTTTCATACACTCTGTTTTCTAGAACTGGAGTGTCATATCTCAGCTTCTTACCCCTTGATCTCCACATGCCTGGTAAGCTCTTCTTCATCTTCAGATCACTTTCTTTGAAGATTCCCCAACTTGTGATGCCTAAGGCCCTGGAACCAGTCTCAATTTGATTTCTGGTTCTGCCACTTATAAACTTTGCCACCTTGATGAATGGCTTGATTGTTTTGTGTCTCAGTTTCTCCATATGTGAAGTGTATCTTTATGAGGATTTGGTAGGTTAATGTGTATCATATGATGATCACGAAATAAATGTCAGTTCTTACTGCCTTGAGTACTTGCAATGTACTGCAATTTTTTGTTTGCTTGTTTTCCTTTCACTCAATTACAACTCATACAGAGTAGGACTTCTATCTTTTACCTTTGTGCTCCTGAGTTTACAAAATGCAGACTCTGAACTTGGTAAGAAAGCAATACATTTGCTGATTTAAATAGTCCAAAACCATGCCATTCCCTGCGAGGCCAGTGAGGCCAATCTTTTCCTTATTCTTTAGGGATGTCCTTCCAGTTGCAAAAGACCATTTAGGTTAGAAACCTGTAAATTCCATATCTTGTGATTCCCCTGAGTAGGAACAAATTAGAGAGATTTAATCTTCACTAAGAATTCTGAAATAGCTGACGTTTCACTTTGGGCAAGCTTTCTGTAGTGAATACAAATTGCCTTGCAGTGTGATTTCGCCTTTAAGAAATATTTTCTTTTCCTTGTCATTATTTTGACCAAATTTACGCCATTCTTATTATATTTCATTTTCTGAATGAAAGTCACCTCCTTCCCTACTTGCACAACCAGGACTGAGAAAGAGAAGTTTTCTGGGTACACCACTTTCTTCCAAAACTATCACTGATTGGAAGAATCTGTTTTTTCCCAACTTTTAACCACATTTTAAAAGCTTGTACAAAGTATTTCCCCAGTTTCTGTTTTAAGTGATGTCATTCCCCAACAACCTAATATTCAAAGAAAAATCATAATAAAAAATGTACTTTTAGGCCACAAAACACACAAAAAACTGAAGCTATTTTGTTGTTTCTAGAAAAATAATTGCTTGTGTACTGAACAAGCAGTTGGTGTTAAGCTCTAGCATTAGGTTTAAAAATGTAGATTAATTTACAGGAAAATATCAAAGAAATACAAATACAGCTGGTACTTGGATAAGACAAAAATTGTGACCATTATAAAGAAATAACTTTGGTTTGGGAAACCCTGGGCTAGAGGATGTTGCTGGGGTTACTCAACTACGCTATGAGAAATGGAGGAGGGTTAAATCCTGGAGGTAGGATTTCCCCACCAGACTCTCTTCTCTATGCTTCTTTCAGGGTCTACCTAGGGAAGCACAGTGGTCATGCCACTGATTCATACTGGAAGTCTTGAAAGTTAGCTGTCATCATGGCCTTCTTCATACAACAAGAAAGCATGAGATAGATCGTTAGCACAGCCTTGTCTCTCCCTCTTTGCTGCAGCAGGAGAACTTTAATTTTTTTATGACCTGTATGCATTAGTCTCTTCTCTCAGCTGAGGGAATTCAAGGTCTTAGTTGATAGTTAGTTACTTTCATTTTTTTTCCTGTTATGGAAAGGAACCACTGAATTACCAAACTGTGAAAAGCAGTTTGTTATTTAACCATAGGGGAATCACAAATAAAAGAGGTCTCTTGGGTCACTGGGTTCACCACCTGCCAGTATGTGACCCTCCCACTCCCAAATAACCAAAAAATTATATTCAGTTCTTTGTCCACCCCAGTTTTCTGAGTTCCAATACTGCCTTCTAACCAAAGGTATGCCAGTTGACAATGTCACTGGTAGAAAAGTCATTTTTGGCAGTCTCAGAATGTCTCATAGTTACTCATCTTGATCCTCCATGGGCCAGTTTACCATTTGCATTTCCTCCACTTAGCACACACAGCTCCTGAGCACCTACTCTCTGCCAGCCCTGGGGCTGGGCTAGGAGATACACAGCTGAGGTAGATCCGGTTCCTAAATGGCTGGGCCTCTACAAAACAAGTTATTTGTACTTTTTCTTCTCTCGCAAACCTCCTACTGTTCTTTAATGTTCTTAGGGCCAGCGCTAGGCCATGTTGGGAAGTAGGGGTCCCACAGCTGTGTTGGGGAATCTGCTTAATCTCTGTATTTTTTCTTGGGCATCCAGTGCCTCGCACAGGCTCCCTACAGACCACCACACAGGATAGTCCCTATTGCCTCCAGCCCCTGTTCTCGAATAGCTATAGCAAGTATTCCTGGTGATAATAAATTTACTTTGCATTTTGAGCCTTCCCTCTGCTTGTGAATAGAAAGTCTTTGTGTGCTATTAGAGAAAGGAGGCTTTCTCAAGAGTCCAAAATCATATTCCACATTTTACTCACACAGAAGTTTAGCCTGGGCCGGGGGTTGGCGGGGGCAGGTAAAATGGAAAAATTGTTTGATTATGGTCAGAAAACCTAGTCTCAACCCTGTCACTAACTAGTTGGACAACCCTCAACAAGTCCTTTAACCCTTCTGAGGCTTCACTGCTTTACTTCATAAAATGAGACTGCTGCTCCTGACCTCATGATTCCAGAGATATTCGTGAGTCCAATGAGACAGTGTTTATAAAAGTGCTCTGTGAATCGCTGCATGCTATACAAAAGTGAAGAATTCATAGCACAGTGGCCACTGGATCAGAGGATTCTTGTTTCCTGTGGAACCATACCCTACCACACACAACTATCAGGCTGCCTTTGGTTCTTTGCATTTCCTCACTCACATGAGGAGGTCCTAGAGAACCGCTATAATGTTAGAGGCAGAGTGAGAGACTACACTCCTGCTCCCAAAAGCAAAAGCATGGACTGTCTTGCCCCATCCATGTGCCCACTCCGGCTCATAGGCTGCAGGTGTCAGCATCATGAGGTCCAAACAGATTCCAGGTAAGACCATTCTAAGGTTCCTAACCTGGGCCTGTGCTGCCAGAGCTCTGTGGATAAGTTTTAGAGGCAAATCTCTTGAAGTGGTTTGCAAAATTGTGTGTACATATATGTTGCTTTTTTTCTGTTTTTTTTTTTAAGAAAATATCCATAACTCAGATTTTTAAAATTATTTTTAATTGATACATAATAATTGTACCTCTATGAGATAGTGTGATATTTTGATATATGCATACAATGTGTAATGCTGAAATCAGGTTAATCAGCATTTCCATCACCTCAGACATTTATCATGTCTTTGTGTTGGGAACATTCAAAATCCACTCTTCTAGCTATTTGAAAATATACACTAAATTGTTGATTATAGTTACTCTATAGTGCTATAGTACACTAGAACTTATTCTCCCATCTAGCTATACTTTTCTATCTGTTAACCAATCTCTGACTGTCTCCCCCCAAACCTTATAGTCTCTACTAGTAACTATTCTACTCTCTACTTCTATGAGATCAACTTTTTTCTTTTCTTTTTTTTTTTTCAGATCAATTTTTTTTTTCTTTTTTCCTTTTTTCTTTTTTTTTTTGACACAGAGTTTCGCTCTTGTTGCCCAAGCTGGAGTGCAATGGCGCAATCTCGGCTCACGACAACCTCTGCCTCCTGGGTTCAAGTGATTCTCCTGCCTCAGCCTCCCGAGTAGCTGGGATTACACGCATGCACCAAACACACCCATCTAATTTCGTATTTTTAGTAGAGACAGAGTTTCTCCATGTTGGTCAGGCTGGTCTCGAACTCCCAACCTCAGGTGATCCACCCACATCAGCCTCCCGAAGTGCTGGGATTACAGGCATGAGCCACCGCACCCGGCCTGAGATCAACTTTTTATTTTTATTTCATTTTATTTTATTTATTTATTTATCTTGAGACGGAGTCTCGCTCTGTTGCCCAGGCTGGAATGCAGTGGTGCAATCTCGGCTCACTGCAAGCTCCGCCTCCCGGGTTCCCGCCATTCTCCTGCCTCAGCCTCTTCGAGTAGCTGGGACTACAGGCGCCCGCCACCACGCCTGGCTAATTTTTTGTATTTTTAGTAGAGACGGGTTTTCACCATGGTCTCGATCTCCTGACCTCATGATCCGCCCTCCTCGGCCTCCCAAAGTGCTGGGATTACAAGCGTGAGCCACTGCGCCCGGCCGAGATCAACTTTTTAAGTTTCCACATGTAAAATTTTTATTCCAAGGCCTCTAGAACTCTCCTTTTACATCTGCGACATCAAATGACAATGTTCCATGTGATGGTTCCTCCATCAGCCAGAGTGGGGATGGTGATGACATAGAAGCAGAGCCTCTCCATATCTGTTGTATATTCTGGAAATACTCAGCCTCGGTTCTGACTCCTTCTCAGCTCCCGAAACCCTAACTATAAAACTTTGGGCAAAAATCACTCATTTCCTTTAAAGTGTAATTTTCGGGCTTTTGCCCAAGGACAAAAATTCCCACTGCTGGCCACTTATGGTGGGAGTGGGTAGGGATGCTCTTTTAAAGGAATAACCTGGAACTAGCCACCCTTACCCTTTGCCTTTAGTGATTTTGAACTTGGAGCTTTCCTGGAACTCCTGAGAACATCCCATACGTATTCTTGTTATCTTGGGCTATGGTTTCCTCTGCTCTGTCTCTGCCTATTGGGTCACATATGTTTTCTGTATTCTAGGAATTCTTTCACATTTTTGACAAACACATGTTTTTCAGCATTGTTCTGCTTTCATTAAAAGAAAATATTTGCTGTCATTTCAAAGGCATCTTTTAAGGAACAGGAGGTAGATGTCTGTGCTCGGTCTGACATTTTAAACTGGAAGTTAATGCCCAATTTTAAACAAGGGTTATTTCAAGCAAGAGTTCCTAATGGGAAGACAAAAATCAGGTTGCTTCTGAGTTATCTAAGTAAAAGGGAAACATATAAGAATCTTAAGAATACAAACCATCTCCTTCTCCTGGGCATTGCATGAGCCCTTAATAAACAATTGTACTTAAGTTTTAGAAGCACAACTTAGAAGGACATGGAAATGTTAGAGAGGCCTAAAAGGATATAATAAAGATGATTTGAGGCTTAAGTAATAGGGTATTTGAGGAGAAGTAAACAGAATTAGGACTATTTATCTTAGCCAAATAAAATTTCAGATTGTCCTAATATAGTAAGGTTTCATATGCATAAAGTGCTCATGTGCAGATCAAATTTTCTGTATCTCTATTAAGGCCAAAATAAGTAGCAGCTGAACTTAACAGCAGAAAAAAGAGCTTCAGGTGAAAAATTTTTTTTTAAATTTCTGAATTTTAGGGTTTTTAACATTGGTAATGGAATACCCAAGGAAGGTACAGAAAACAGTCCTCCAATTTTTAGAAAAAAAAATTGGGAAGGATGGTTTAGTTGTAGCTCTGTCTGAAGATAGGAGCCGACATTAGATTCTGTCCCTATGGCATTATGGTTCCCTGAGAGTTTAAGTTGTGGTAAGTCTTTGGCACAATAGACACAAATCATGAGGTCGTTAATAAAGCTGTAAGTACGCATCTCTTCCATTATCTTTGTAGTAGGACATAACTCATGAGAAGTCTGAAATAGTAATGTATTGTGTTGGGGTACTCTGCCAACTATTAAAAAGATCATATTTAACTTTTGCATTATGAACTTGAGCCTTATTTGGAAGTCGTCTTCTTCCCATAAAGTCTTCCCAGATAATGTTTTCCCAGCAACACTTGATAGGTTGGCCTAACACATACCCTGCTCAGTTATAAACCCCAGGCGGCTTATTGTTCCCTGTTCAATTATCTCTAGAGGTACAGATTTTCCCCCTTATTCGTTATTTTGATAGAATTGCCAACAAGGAAAAGGGAAGAAAAGAAAAACGGATTTTAGTAAGGATTATTTATTTTAGCCAAATAAAATTTCAGATTGTTCTAATACAGTAAGGTTTCAAACACATAAAGTACTTATGTACAGGTCAAATTTTCCACATGTGTCCAAAGGCCATAATAAGTAGAAATGGACTTTAACTGCAGAAAAAAAGTATTAGGCAAAAATACCAAAAAAAACTTTCTGAATGTTAGGATTTTAAGTTTTGGCAAAGAGATACCAAAGAAAGGAACAGAAACTAGTACTCCATTTTTTTTAAGAAAATGGGAGGGATGATTTAGCCATAAAATGTGTCAGTATTTCAATGATAGAGATTTTTCAAATTTTTACAAGGCAGGGAGTCCTAGTTCTGTCTTTGTACCTTGGACATGTCATAAAGATGTTACAAATTAGAAGTAAGGTTGTGGAGTTAACTTGCTGGTGTTAATAGCCCAAAGTTTGCTTGGGGGTTTGCACATCTAGCCTCTTTGACTGGATTTGAGGGATGGAGGTGTAGTAAATGAAACAGTAGTTCAGTTTATAAAAGTGCCCACAATTTGGTTAGGGACCACATTAACTGGAGATATAAAATCCAAAAAGTCAATGAAGGCTTATTCATTTATTCACCTCACTTTTCTTTCTTTTTCTTTTTTTTTTTTTTTTTTTTTTTGAGACAGAGTCTCGCTCTGTCACCCAGGCTGGAGTGCAATGGAGCGATCCCAGCTCTTTGCAACCTCCGCCTCCCAGGTTCAAGTTATTCTCCTGCCTCAGCCTCCCAAGTAGCTGAGTTTATAGGCACCTCCCACCACGCCCAGATAATTTTTGTATTTTAGTAGAGACAGGATTTCCCATGTTGGCCAGGCTGGTTTTGAATTCCTGACCTCAAGTGATCTGCCCACCTCAGCTTCCCAAAGTGCTGGGATTACAAGTGTGAGCCACTGTGCCCAGCCTTATTTTATTTTATTTTTTCATTTAATGTAGTTACTTTACTTTTTTGTTGTTAATTCTTTTAATTTCCGTAGGTTATTGGGGAACAGCTGGTGTTTGGTTACATGAATAAGTTCATTAGTGGTGATTTGTGAAATTTTAGTGCACCCATCACCCCAGCAGCATACACTGCACCCTATTTGTAGTCTTTTATCCTTCACTTCCTTCTCACCTTTTCCTTTGAGTCCCCAAAGCCCACTGTGTAATTCTTATGCCTTTGCATTCTCATAGCTTAGCTCCCACTTATGAGTGAGAACATATGTTTGGTTTTCCATTCCTGAGTTACTTCACTTAGAATAATAGTCTCCAATCTCATCCAGGTTGCTGCAAAGGCCATTAATTCATTCCTTTTCATGGCTGAGTAGTATTCCATCATATGTATACACCACAGTTCCTTTATCCACTCATTCACTGATGAGCATTTGGGTTGGTTCCACGTTTTTGCAATTGTGAATTGTGCTGCTAAAAACATGCGTGTGCAAGTATGTTTTTTGTTTAATGACTTCTTTTCCTCTGGGTAGATACCCAGTAGTGGGATTGTTGGATCAAATGGTAGTTCCACTTTTAGCTCTTTAAAAAATCTCCACACTGTTTTCCATACTGGTTGTACTAGTTTACATTCCCACCAGCAGTGTAGAAGTGTTCCCTGTTCACCAAATCCCGGCCAACATCTACTATTTTTTGATTTTTTGATTACGGTCATTCTTGCAGGAGTAAGGTGGTATCGCATTGTGGCTTTGATTTGCATTTCCTTGATCGTTAGTGATGTTGAGCATTTTTTCATGTTTGTTGGCCATTCGTATATCTTCTTTCGAGAATTGTCTATTCATATCCTTAGCCCACTTTTTGATGAGATTGTTGGTTTCTTCTTGTTGATTTGCTTGAGTTCATTGTAGATTCTGGATATTAGTCCTTTGTCATATATATAGATTGTGAAGATTTTTTCCTACTCTGTGGGTTGTCTGTTTACTCTGCTGACTGTTCCTACTGCCATGCAAAAGCTCTTTAGTTTAATTAACTCTCAGCAATTTATCTTTGTTTTTATTGCATTTGCTTTTGGGTTACTGGTCATGAAATCCTTGCCTAGGCCAATGTCTAGAAGAGTTTTTCCAATGTTATCTTCTCGAATTTTTATAGCTTCAGGTCTTAGATTTAAGTCCTTAATCAACCTTGAATTGATTTTGGTATAAGGTGAGAGATGAGGATCCAGTTTCATTCTCCTACATATGACTAGCCAATTATCCCAGCAACATTTGTTGAGAAGGGTGTCCTTTCCCCACTTTATGTTTTTGTTTGCTTTGAAGATCGGTTGGCTGTAAGTATTTGGGTTTATTTCTGGGTTCTCTATTCTGTTCCATTGATCTATGTGCCGTGTGTTTGTTTGTTTGTTTGTTTGTTTGTTTGTTTTTGAGACAGAGTCTCGCTCTGTCACCCAGGCTGGAGTGCAGTGGCATGATTTCTGCTCACTGCAACCTCTGCCTCCCGGGTTCAAGTGATTCTCCTGCCTCAGGCTCCTGGGTAACTGGGATTATAGGTGTGTGCCACCATGCCTGGCTAATTTTTATATTTTTATTAGAGACAGGATTTCACTATGTTGGTCAGGCTGGTCTCAAACTCCTGACCTAGTGATCTTCTGGCCTTGGCCTCCCAAAGTGCTGAGATTACAGGCATGAGCCACCCCACCCGGCCTATATGCCGATTTTTATACCAATACCATTTTGGTGACTATGGCCTTACTTAAGTTTGAAATCAGGTAATATGATGCCTCCAGATTCGTTCTTTTTGTTGTCTTGCTTTGGCTATGTGGGCTCTTTTTTGGTTCCATATGAATTTTAGAATTGCTTTTTCTAATTTTGTGAAGAATGATGGTGGTATTTTGATGGGAATTGTGTTGAATTTGTAGATTGCTTTGGGCAGTATGGTCATTTTCACAATATTGATTTTACTCATCCATGAGTATGGGATGTGTTTCCATTTGTTTGTGTCATCTATGATTTCTTTCAGCAGTGTTTTATAGTTTTCCTTGTAGAGGTCTTTCACCTCCTTGGTTAGGTATGTTCCTAAGAATTTTATTTTATTTTATTTTTTGCAGCTATTGTAAAAGAGGTTGAGTTATTGATTTGATTCTCAGCTTGGTCGCTGTTGGTGTATAGAAGAGCTACTGATTTGTGTACATTAATTTTGTGCCTGGAAATTTTGCTGAATTCCTTTAACAGTTCTAACAACTTTCTGTAGGAGTCTTTAGGGTTTTCTAGGTAAACAATCATATCATCAGCAAAGAGCAACAGTTTGACTTCCTCTTTACCAATTTGGATGCCCTTTATTTCTTTCTCTTGTCTGATTGCTCTGGCTAGGACTTCCAGTACTATGCTGAAGAGAGTGGGCATCCTCACCTTATTCCAGTTCTCAAAGGGAATGCTTACAAGTTTTCTCCATTAAGTATTATATTGTCTGTGGGTTTGTCATAGATGGCTTTTATTACATTAAGATATGTCCTTTGTATGCCAATTTTGCTGAGAGTTTTAATCATAAAGGGATGCTGGATTTTGTCGAATGCTTTATCTGCATCTATTGAGATGGTCATGTGATTTTTGTTTTTAACTCTGTTTATGTGGTGTATCACATTTATTGACTTGGATATGTTAAACCAACCCTGCATCCCTGGTATGAAACCCACTTGATCACGGTGGATTATCTTTTTGATATGTTGTTGGATTTGGTTAGCTAGTACTTGGTTAAGGATTTTAGCATCTATGTTCATCAGGGATATTGGCCTGTAGTTTTCCTTTTTGGTTATGTCCTTTCCTGGTTTTGGTATTAGGGTGATACTGGCTTCATAGAATGATTTAGGGAGGGTTCCCTCTTTCTCTAGCTTGTGGAATACTGTCAATAGAATTGGTACCAATTCTTCTTTGAATGTTTGGTAGAATGCTGCTGTGAATCCGTCTGGTCCTGGACTTTTTTTTTGTTGGCAATTTTTAAATTACCATTTCAATCTCATTGCTTGTTATCAGTATGTTTAGGGTATCTAATTCATCCTCATTTAAGCTAGGAGGGTTGTATCTTTCCAGGAATTTACCCATCTCTTTGAGGTTTTCCAGCTTATGCACATAAAGGTGTTCATAGTAGCCTTGAATAATCTTTTGTATTTCTGTGATGTCAGTTGTAGTATCTCCGTTTCATTTCTCATTGAGCTTATTTGGATTTTCACTCTTCTTTTCCTGGTTAATCTTGCTAATGGTCTATCAATTTTATCTATCTTTTCAAAGAACCAGCTTTTCGTTTTATTTATTTTTTATATTTTTGTTTGTTTGTTTGTTTGAATTTCATTTAGTTCTGCTCTGATCTTGGTTATTTCCTTTCTTCTGCTGGTTTTGGGTTTGGTTGTTCTTGTTTCTCTAGTTGCTTGAGGTGTGACCTTAGATAGTCTGTTTGTGCTCTTTCAGACTTTTTGATGTAGGCATTTAGGGCTATGAACTTTCCTCTTAGCACTGCCTTTGCTGTGTCCCAGAGATTTTGATAGGTTGTGTCACTATTGTGGTTCAGTTCAAAGAATTTTTAAATTTCCATCTTGATTTCATTTTTGACCCAATGATCATTCAGGAGCAAGTTATTTAATTTCCATGTATTTGCATGGTTTTAGAGGTTCTTTTTGGGGTTGATTTCCAGTTTTATTCTACTGTCGTCTGAGAGAGTGCTTGATATGATTTCAATTTTCTTAAATTTATTGAGGCTTGTTTTGTGGCCTATCATATGGTCTATCCTGGAGAAAGTTCCATGTGCTGTTGAATAGAATGCATATTCTGGAGTTGTTGGATGGAATGTTCTGTATACGTCTGTTAAGTGCATTTGTTCCAGGGTATAGTTGAAATTCATTGTTTCTTTTGTTGACTTTCTGTCTTGATGACCTGTCTAGTGCTGTCAGTGGAGTATTGAAGTCCCCTAACTATTATTGTGTTGCTGTCTGTCTCATTTCTTCAGTCTGTTAGTAA
Organism: Nomascus leucogenys; assembly: GCF_006542625.1. Lineage (NCBI taxonomy): Eukaryota > Metazoa > Chordata > Mammalia > Primates > Hylobatidae > Nomascus > Nomascus leucogenys. Next base: position 99,962,111 of record NC_044402.1, read on the forward strand.
TTGTTTTATAAATTTGGGAGCTCCAGTGTTATGTGCATATGTGTTTAGGATTGTGATATTTTCCTTTTGGACAAGGCCTTTATCATTATACAACGTCCCTTTTTGTCTTTTTTAACTGCTGTTGCTTTAAAATTTGTTTTGTCTGATATAAGAATAGCTACTCCTGCTCACTTTTGGTGTCCATTTGCATGAAATGTCTTTTTCCACCACTTTACCTTAAGTTTGTGCAAGTCCTTATGTGTTAGGTAAGTCTCCTGAAGGCAGCAGATGGTTGTTGAATTCTTACCCATTCTGCAATTCCGTATCTTTTAAGTGGAGCATTTAGGCCATTTACATACAAGGTTAGTATTGAGACGTGAGGTACCATTTCATTCATCATGCTATTTGTTGCTTGTATACCTTGGTTTTTGGTTATTTGGGGTTTGTTTGTTCAAAGTTTTGTTTTTGTTTTTGTTTTTGTTTTTTTGAGATGGAGTCTCGCTCTGTCACCCAGGCTGGAGTGCAGTGGTGCCATCTCAGCTCACTGCAAGCTCTGCCTCCCGGGTTCATGCCATTCTCCTGCCTCAGCCTCCCAAGTAGCTGGGACTACAGGCACCCACCACCAAGCCTGGCTAATTTTTTGTGTGTGTGTATTTTTAGTTGAAACAGAGTTTCACCATGTTAGCCAAGATGGTCTCGATCCCCTAACCTCATGATCCACCTGCCTCGGCCTCCCAAAGTGCTGGGATTACAAGTGTGAGCCACCGCATCTGACCTGTTTTTGTTTTTTAAATTGTATTTTTGTTTTATAGGTTCTGTGAGATTTATGCTTTAAAAAGGTTCTGTTTTGATGTGTTTCCAGGATTTGTTTCATGGTTTAGAGCTCCTTTTAGCAGTTTTTGTAGTGGTGGCTTGTTAGTGCTGAACTCTCTAAGTATTTGTTTGTCTGAAAAAGACTGTGTCTTTCCTTCATATATGAAGCTTAGTTTCACTGGATACAAAATTCTTGGCTGATAATTGTTTTGTTTGAGGAGGCTGAAGATAGGACCCCAATCCCTTCTAGCCTGTAGGATTTCTGCTGAGAAATCTGCTGTTAATCTTATAGGCTTTCCTTTATAGGTTACCTGGTGCTTTTGTCTCACAGTTCTTAGGATTCTTTCCCCTGTCTTAACTTTAGATAACCTGAGGACAATGTGCCTAGGTGATGATCTTTTTGTGATGAATTTCCCAGGTATTTTTGTGCTTCTTGTATGTGGCTATCTAGGTCTCAAGCAAGGCTGGGGAAGTTTTCCTCAATTATTCCCCCAAATATATTTTCTAAACTTTTAGATTTCTGTTCTTCCTCAGGAACACCAATTATTCTTAGGTTTGGTTGTTTAACATAATCCCATACTTCTTGGAAGCTTTGTTCATATTTTCTTATTCTTTTCTCTTTGTCTTTGTTAGATTGGGTTAATTTGAAGACCTTGTCTTCAAGCTCTGAATTTCTTCATTCTACTTGTTCGATTCTATTGCTGAGACTTTCCAGAGCATTTTGCATTTTTATAAGTGTGTCCATTATTTTCTGAAGTTTTGAATGTTTTTTATTTTTTCCATCTATTTCCTTGAATATTTCTCCCTTCACTTCTTGTATCATTTTTTGGATTTCCTTGCATTGGGCTTAGCCTTTCTCTGGTCCCTCCCTGATTAGCTTAACAACTAACCTCCTAAATTCTTTTTCAGGTAAATGAGGAATTTCTTCTTGGTTTGGGTCCATTGCTGGTGAGCTAGTGTGATTTTGGGGGGATATTAAAGAACCTCGTTTGTCATATTACAAGAGTCAGTTTTCTGGTTTCTTCCCATTTGGGTAGTTTCTGTCAGATGAAAGGTCTAAGGCTGAAGGCTGTTGTTTAGATTATTTTGTCCCACAGGGTGTTCCCTTGATGTAGTAGTCTCCCCCTTTTCCATGGATGTGTCTTTCTGAGAGCCGAGCTGTAGTGATTGTTTTCTTGCTTTTGAATCTGGCCACCCAGCAAGTTTACCAGGCTCTAGGCTGGTACTGGGGGTTGTCTGCACAGAGTCCTATGATGTGAACTGTCTGTGGGTCTCTCAGCCATGGATAACAGCATCTGTTCTGATGGAAGTGGCAGGGGGGTGAAATGGACTCTGTGAGGGTCCTTAGCTTTGGTTGTTTAATGCACTATTTTTGTGCTGGTTGGCCTCCTGCCAGGAGATGGCACTTTCCAGAGAGCATCAGCTGTGGTAGTAAAGGGAGGAACAGGTGGTGGGCAGGGCCCTAGAACTCCCAAGAGTATATGCCCTTTGTCTTTGGTGGGTAGGGAAGGACCGCCAGGTAGGGGTAGGGCTAGGCATGTCTGAGCTCAGACTCTCCTTGGGTGGGTCTTGCTGAGGCTGCTGTTGGGGATGGGGGTGAGGTTCCCAGGTCAATGCAGTTATGGTCCTAGGAGGATTACGACTATCTTTACTGTGTCATGAAGGTTGTTAGGGAAGTGGGGGAAAGCTAGCAGTCACAGGCCTCACCCAGCTCCCACACAATCCGAAAGGCTAATCTCACTCCCACCATGCTCCCCGCAACAACATCAAGTCTATTTCCAGGGAGTGGGTGAGCACGGCCATGTCCCCAGCTGCAGAAGCAAATATGGCTTTCCTTCTTCCTCTGCCTGTGGAGTCTGCACACTGGATTCACGCCCTCCCCAAGTTCTGGCCAGGAGGCTTCTCAATCAGTTCAAAGTGTTACAAAGTTCTGCTGGAGATTTCCTTCTCCCTGTGGCCTTTTCCCATCACCTCTGGCTGCCCTCCCAAAGGACCCCTGTGAGGTCAGGCAAAAATGGCTTGCTAGGGGACCCACAAAGCTCCATGGCTTTTCCTGCTGTTTCCTCTACCCCTGTATTTCTCTCGGCTCTCTAAATTGACTCAACTCCAGGTAAGATCAAAATCTTCTGTAATCTAGGACTTCCATTTCCCCAGTGGGGGTGTGTGTTCTGGGGTGGATGATCTCCCTTTCCCAGTTCTACGGTTTGGACACTCACAGTGTATGGGGTGTCTCCTGGGTCCTGCAGGAGCATTCTGATTCCTTCAGGGTGGGTCCTCTCAGGTTTTCTGATTTATTCCTGCAGTCGTTTTGGAGCAAAAATTCACAATGTGAACCTCCAAACACGGTTCTGTCTGTCCGAGTAGGAGCTGTAATCTAGTCCTGCCTCCCGTCTGCCATGATCCCCGCCCCCATTCACCTATTTAATTAAGCATCAGTCAAATATATAACACTAAATTGGAGTGGAGAGAAAGCAAAAGAATGCTATATAGACTTTGACAGTTGTTACAAGGGCTCAGTGGTTGACAGAAAGGTACTAGAAGGCACAAAGAACAAAGTTCCTTTAATATCGGTAAAAGCTACAAGACCGTAACTATATTAAGATGACCAATCACTGCCAAATGAAATCAGCTAACAAGGGTATGAATCATTTTGGGTCCTTCTAGAAGCTCCTTTTGCCATTTTCAGGAAGGCTTTAACCTCCAGCGCCACCCAGTTGTTCTGTAGTCTCTGCCTGTTGGACTGTCTGACTTACTACATGCAAGTGACTGACTGGTGAGCACTTAAGCACCTTGCCACTGAAAGTATGTTCTGATCCACAATCTGCATTTATTTTCTTTTTTTTAAATAATTATCATTATACTTTAAGTTTTAGGGTACGTGTGCACAATGTGCAGGTTTGTTACATATGTATCCATGTGCCATGTTGGTTTGCTGCACCCATTAACTCGTCATTTAGCATTAGGTATATCTCCTAATGCTGTCCCTCCCCCCTCTCCCCACCGCACAACAGTCCCCAGAGTGTGATGTTCCCCTTCCTGTGTCCATGTGTTCTCATTGTTCAATTCCCACCTATGAGTGAGAACATGCGGTATTTGGCTTTTTGTCCTTGCGATAGTTTACTGAGAATGATGTTTCCAGTTTCATCCATGTCCCTACAAAGGACATAAACTCATCATTTTTCATGGCTGCATAGTATTCCATGGTGTATATGTGCCACATTTTCTTAATCCAGTCTATCGTTGTTGGACATTTGGGTTGGTTCCAAGTCTTTGCTATTGTGAATAGTGCCACAATAAACATACGTGTGCATGTGTCTTTATAGCAGCATGATTTATAGTCCTTTGGGTATATACCCAGTAATGGGATGGCTGGGTCAAATGGTATTTCTAGTTCTAGATCCTTGAGGAATCGCCACACTGACTTCCACAATGGTTGAACTAGTTTACAGTCCCACTGACAGTGTAAAAGTGTTCACAAGACAGGGATGCCCTCTCTCACCACTCCTATTCAACATAGTGTTGGAAGTTCTGGCCAGGGCAATCAGGCAGGAGAAGGAAATAAAGGGTATTCAATTAGGAAAAGAGGAAGTCAAATTGTCCCTGTTTGCAGATGATATGATTGTGTATCTAGAAAACCCCATTGTCTCAGCCCAAAATCTCCTTAAGCTGATAAGCAACTTCAGCAAAGTCTCAGGATACAAAATCAATGTACAAAAATCACAAGCATTCTTGTACACCAATCACAGACAAACAGAGAGCCAAATCATGAGTGAACTCCCATTCACAATTGCTTCAAAGAGAATAAAATACCTAGGAATCCAACTTACAAGGGACGTGAAGGATCTCTTCAAGGAGAACTACAAACCGCTGCTCAATGAAATAAAAGAGGATACAAACAAATGGAAGAACATTCCATGCTCATGGGTTGGAAGAATCAATATCGTGAAAATGGCCATACTGCCCAAGGTAATTTATAGATTCAATGCCATCCCCATCAAGCTACCAATGACTTTCTTCACAGAATTGGAAAAAACTACTTTAAAGTTCATATGGAACCAAAAAAGAGCCCACATTGCCAAGTCAATCCTAAGCCAAAAGAACAAAGCTGGAGGCATCACGCTACCTGACTTCAAACTATAGTACAAGGCTACAGTAACCAAAACAGCATGGTTCCGGTACCACAACAGAAACATAGATCAATGTATCAGAACAGAGCCCTCAGAAATAATGCCACATATCTACAACTATCTGATCTTTGACAAACCTGACAAAAACAAGCAATGGGAAAAGGATTCCCTATTTAATAAATGGTGCTGGGAAAACTGGCTAGCCATATGTAGAAAGCTGAAACTGGATCCCTTCCTTACACCTTATACAAAAATTAATTCAAGATGGATTAAAGACTTACATTTTAGACCTAAAACCATAAAAACCCTAGAAGAAAACCTAGGCAATACCATTCAGGACATAGGCATGGGCAAGGACTTCATGTCTAAAACACCAAAAGCAACGGCAACAAAAGCCAAAATTGACAAATGGGATCTAATTAAACTAAAGAGCTTCTGCACAGCAAAAGAAACTACCATCAGAATGAACAGGCAACCTACAAAATGGGAGAAAATTTTCACAACCTACTCATCTGACAAAGGGCTAATATCCAGAATCTACAATGAAGTCCAACAAATTTACAAGAAAAAAAAAACAACCCCATCAAAAAGTGGGCAAAGGACATGAACAGACACTTCTCAAAAGAAGACATTTATGCAGCCAAAAAAACACATGAAAAAATGCTCATCATCACTGGCCATCAGAGAAATGCAAATCAAAACCACAATGAGATACCATCTCACACCAGTTAGAATGGCGATCATTAAAAAGTCAGGAAACAACAGGTGCTGGAGAGGATGTGGAGAAATAGGAACACAATCTGCATTTTAACATCTTCAGATTTATTTGCACATGAAAGTCTGAGAAGCATTTCCCTGATACACTTCTAAGTGCTTACCTGGGAAATGAGTGAATTTAAGGTCGGTTCTCCTAGAGTCATTTCCCCAGGTGACCTCCACCTCCTCCCCAAGCAGGACTAGGCTGTAAAGTCTGCTGAATGTCATCTTGGCAGTCCTTGTTCTTGAAGAGCATGAAATCTTGTCAAGGAGAAGAAACTTACCTAAAATAACCCAGTGTCAAAGTTATTGATTTGGTAACAAACATATGATTATTAACATGAGAAATACAGAAAATAGTACCCTAGAAGTTCAAATAAAAGGTACAAGTTTATAGGTAAAAGCTGACACAGATTTTGTTTTTTAAAGTTCTTTCTGAAGAATAGAAACTCAATTCAGGCTCTAAAGCAGTGGTTCTAACTTGAGCATGCATCAGAATTATCTGGTGCCCCACTCCAGAGTTTTCTACACAGTTAAGTCTGAGATGGGGGCTGAGAATTTGCATTTCTAACAACTTCTCAACCTCACCTCCACCTGCTCTGCTGATGCTGCCAGTGCAGGGATCACACTCTGAGAACCCTGTTCCAGAGCAGTGGTTTTCAAACAGGGGTGGGGCAAGGAACATTGCTCCCAAGGGACATTTGGCAATGTCTGCAGATATTTTTGGTGGTCACAAAGTGTGGGTGGGGGAGCTACTGGCATCTAGTGGATGAAGGACACATTCTACAATGTGCAGGACATCTCTCCACAACAAAAGATTATCTGGTCCAAAATGTCAATCTGCTGAGTTTGAGAAACACTGCTCTAAAGCTCAACCTTGGCTGCCCATCAGAAACACCTGGGAAGACTTTAGACATCCTGATATCCAAGCTGTACACCAGATCATTTAAACCAGAGTCTCCAGGATTGGAACCAAGTGATAAAAGCTTTTAAAGCTCCCCCAGATAATTCTAACACGTAGCTGAAGCTGATGAGAATTCTTCTAAAGAATGGAAAATGTGTAAACAGGCAAAACAGCTGAAAATCGTGCTGGTTAAAATATTTGCTTCCAGATTCATTCTCCATTTTTCTTTATTCTCTTCCAGTTTCCACGAGGCTGTCCAGAAACCAGATTACCCAGGGGCTGGCTCCCTTGCCAGGTACCACCTGGACATTGAAGGTGGAAAGGGAGAGATAACAGGTTATTATTTTTCCCACTTCCTCTGTGTGTTGCCATAATTCTGGCAGTAGTTTTGTTTCTCTATAGCTACATTTATTTGGGGGTGGCTGTTTATTTATTGCTTTAGCTCTCAATGAGGTTCTGGCCACTCCTTATTCTCCTGTGTCCCTTCAGGCCTGGGGTGGCAAAAGTTTGCTGCTGCTGCTGCTAGCTAATATCTTGGTGCTTCAATATGCATTATTGATTTCTCAGCTCTGCACACATCTCTGTAAATTATCTCTTAACTTAAAAGTCACCTCAAAATTCCAGGTGAATGTGCTGTCTGTTTCCTGTGCTGTCACATGGGGATCCATGCTCAGAAAGGCCGCATGCTTGGTTTAATGCTCTTCTGCAACAGTCTTGGAATTCTTAATATATTTGAACAAGAGGCCCTGCATTTTCTTCTTTCATGGGCCCTGAAAATTATGTAGTGATCCTGTTGCCAGGATTCTGACTAATATAAAGCTATTCTTGATTGGGAGGAAATGGCATGAATAAGACTTGAAGCTAAAAATGCACTTGATGTATTTGAGGAAGATTAAGTGTGGCTGTTTGTGACCTGGCTGGAAAGGACAACCCATCATCACATCTACTGGTATCCAGAAAAAGCCAAAGGACTCTATTGCAAGACAGCATCACCTGACTGCAGAGGTACCTAATTTGCCCTAGATGAGGTCATGGTGCTTGCTGGTTTACAAGTAACTAGTTTTTTTTGTTTTTTGTTTTTTTAACCTAGTTTATTGAGGTGTAATTGACAAATAATATTGTATATATTTAAGGTGTATAATGTGATGATTTGACATACACTTATGATGTGAGATAATTACCACAATCAGGTTAACACATCTGTCTTCACAGAATTATGATTTTTTGTTTGTGTAGTGACATTTGAAATCTACCACACTCAGAAATTTTCAAATATACAATACACTATTGTTAACTATAGTCATCTACAACAGGTGACTATAGTCCTGGCATAAAATATTCTGCCAGAATATAAAACTTATTCATCTTATAACTGAACATTTGTATGCTTTGACCAGCATCTTCTCATTTCCCCCAAATGATAGGATTTTATTCCTTTTCATAACTAAATAATATTTCATCATGTATGTATAAAATTCATTCATCTCTCAACAGACACTTAGGTTGTTTCCCTGTCTTGACTGTTGTGAATAATTCTGCAATGAACATGGGAGTGCAGATATCTATATTTGACATACAAATTTCATTTTCTTTGGATATATTTCCATGGGTGGGATTGCTTGATCAATGACAGTTCTATTATTAATTTTTTGAGAAACCTCTATACTATTTTCATAATGGCTATACCAGTTTACATTCCCACCAACAGTGCACAAGGTTCTCTTCTCCACATCTTCATCAACACTTGTATCTCTTGTCTTTTTTAATAGTAGCCATATTAATAGAAGTGAGGTAGTACCTCATACCTCATTGTGGTTTTGATTTGCACTTCTCTGTTGATCAGTGATATTGAGCACCTTTTCATATACCTATTGGCCATTTGTATTGTTGTTATTTTGTTTTGTTTTGTTTTTTACTGAGTTGTATGAGTTCTTTATGTATTTTAGATATTAACGCCTTACTGGATATATGGTTTGCAGGTATTTTCTTTTATAGGTGGCCTTTTACTTAATTGTTTCCTTTGCTGTGCAGAAACTTTTCGTTTGATGTATTTCCACTTGTTTATTTTTACTTTTGTTGCCTATGCTTTTCGTATCATATCCAAAAAATCACTGCCAAGATCATTGTCAAGAAGCTTTTCTCCTATGTTTTTGTCTATGAGTTTTATAGTTGCAGGTCTTATGTTTAAGACTTTAATCTATCTTGAGTTAATTTTTGTGAGTGTTATTAGATAGGGGTCCAATTTCATTTTTTTACACGTGGACATTACAGTTTTCTCAACACAACACCATTTGTTGAAAAGACCATCCTTTCCCTTTGTTATTCTTGATACCCTTATCAAATATTATTTGACCATATATGCATAAGTTTATTTCTGGGCTCTTTATTATTCTATTGGCATATGAACAGGATTTATTCCAGGATAAATATGGAATAACTTTATTTTTTATTATTTTGAGTGTCTGATTTTATGCCAGTAAGATATTGCTTTTATTACTATAGCTTTGTAATACAGTTTGAAAGCAAGAAGTGTGATGATGCCTCCAGTTTTATTCCTTCTCGAGATTTCTTTGGCTATTCAGGGTCTTTCATGATTCCATATGAACTTTAAAATTGTTTTTTCTATTTCTGCAAAAAAAATGCCATTGAAATTTTGATAGGGATTCTAATGAATCTATAGAAAACTTTGGGTAGTATGGGCATTTTAACAGTACTAATTCTTCCAACCCATGAACATGGGATATCTTTCCATTTAATTGTGCCTTCATCAATTTCTTCCATCAATATATTACAGTTTTCAGTGCATATATCTCTCATTTCCTTAATTAAATTTTTTCTTAAGTATTTTATGTTTTGATGCTATTATAAATGGAATTCTTTTCTTTATATCTTTTTCAGATATTTTTGTCGTTAATGTATATAAATGCAACTGATTTTGTATATTGATTTTGTATCCTGCAACTTTACTGAATTCATTTATTAATTTTAGTTTAGTTTTAGATACTAAAGTTGTTTGGTATGGTCTTTAGGATTTCCTATATATAAAATCATGTTATCTGTAAACAGAATAATTTTACTTCTTCCTTTCTGATTTGGATGCCTTTTATTTCTTTTCCTTGCCTAATTTCTCTGGCCAGAACTTCCAGTACTATGTCGAATAGAATTGATGAGAGTGAGCACTCTTGTCCTATTCCTGATCTTAAAGGAAAAGCTTTTAGTTTTTCATAGTTGAGTATATAATATTATCTGTGAGTTTTACACAAATGGTCTTTTTATGTTAAGGTGCATTATTTTTATATCAATTTGTTGAGAGGTTTTATCATAAAAACATGTTGAATATTGTCAATGCTTTTTATGCATGTATTGAGATAATCATGCTTTTTATTCATCATTTTGTTAATATGGTGTATCACATTTATTGATTTGTGCATATTGAAGCATCCTTGCATTACGGGGATAAATCTCACTTGATCGTGGTGTGTGATTCTTCTAATGTGCTGTTGAATTTGGTTGCTAGTATTTTGACAAAATTTTCTGAATCTGTGTTCATCAAGGATATTGACCTGTACTTTTCTTTTCTTGTAATGTCTTTATCTAGCTTTGTTATGGGGATAATGCTGGCCTCATAAAATAAGGATGGAACTGTTCCTCCTCTTCAATTTTTTAAGAGAATTGAAGAACAATTAGCATCAAGTATTCTTTAAATTTTGGTAGAACTCACCAGTGAAGACTTATGCTCCTGGGCTTTGGCCTGTTGGGAGGTTTTTGATTACCAATCCAATCTTCTTATTTGTTATTGGTTTGTTCAGGCTTTCTATTTTTTTCATGATTCTGATTCAGTATCCACAGATCATATGTTTCTAAGAATTTATCCATTTCTTCTAGGTTATACAATTCATTGGTATATAGTTGTTCATAGTGGTCTTTATTGTATTTCTGTGGTATCATTTGTAATGTCTCCTCTTTGTTCTTTTTATTTATTTGAGTCATCTCTTTTTTTGGTTAGTCTAGCTAAAGGTGTGTCAATTTTGTTTATTTTTGTTAAAACTAACTCTTCATTTTATTCTTTTTCATTGTTTCTCTGTTTTTATGTTATTTATTTTAGCACTAATCTTTATTATTTTCTTTCTTCTGCTAACTTTGGGCTTGGTTTGTTCTTGTTTTTCTAGTTCCTTAAAGTGTAAAGTTAGATTATTAATTTGATATCTTTCTTTTTAAATGTAGGCATTTATAGCTATAAACTTTCCTTTTTTGACTTTTTAATTTTTTATTTATTTATTTTTTTGAGACAGAGTTTTGCTCTTGTTGCCCAGGCTGGAATGCAATGGCGTAATCTCAGCTCATCACTGCCTCTGCCTCCCGGGTTCAAGCGATTCTCCTGCCTCAGCCTCCCGAGTAGCTGGGATTACAGGCATGCACCACCATGCCCGGCTAATTTTGTATTTTTAGTAGAGATGGGGTTTCACCATATTGGTCAGGCTGGTCTCAAACTCCCGACCTCAGGTGATCCACCCGCCTTGGTCTCCCAAAGTGCTGAGATTACAGGTGTGAGCTATCACGCCCGGCCTAAACTTTCCTTTTAGAACTGCTTTTGTTGCATCCATATCTTTTAGTTTGTTGTGTTTTCAATTTTGTTTATCTCATAATAGTTTTAATTTCCCTTTTGATTTCTTTTTGACCTATTGGTCGTTCAGGAGCATGTTGCTTCATTTCCATGGATTTGTGAATTTTCTAATTTTCCTCTTGTTACTGATTTCTAGTTTCCTACCTTTGTGGTCAGAAAAGATACTTGATATAATTTCAGTCTTCTTGAAACATATAATTTATCCTGGAGACTGTCCCATATGCACTTGAGAAAAAGTTATACTCTGTTGCTGTTGGATAAAATGTCCTATATGTGTCTGTTAGGTCCATTGATTATACAATGGTATTCAAATCCACTGCTTGCTTATTGATTTTCCTATGTGGGTGATCTATCCATTGTTGAGAGTGGGGTATTAAAGTATTCTACTATTACTATATTGCTGTTTATTTCTCCTTTCAGTTATTTTAATATTTGTTTTATATAGTTAAGTTCTCTTATGTTTAGTGCAGATATAGTTATAATTGTTATATATTCTTGATGAGTTGACCCATTTAACATTCTGTGATGATCTATTGTCTCTGTTGACAGTTTTTTATTGAAAGGCTATTTTTTTCTAATGTAAGTATAGCCACCCTGCTTTCTTTTGGTTACCATTTGCATGGATTTTTTTTTTTCTATTTTTTTCACCTTTCAGCCTATGCATGTTCTTAAAGCTAAAGTGAGTCTCTTGCGGGCAGCATGTACTTGGATCTTGTTTTTTTTTTTTTTCATCCATCTAGCTACTGTATGTCTTTTGATTGAAGAATTTAATTCATTCATATTTAAAGTAATTATTGATAGGTAAGGATTTGCTATTGACATCTTGTTAATTGTTTTCTGACTGTTTTGTAATTCCTTTGTTCCTTTCATTCTCTCTTGCTGTCTTCCCTTACAATTTGATTACTTTTTGTGGTGATAGGCTCTGATTTCTTTCTCTGAGTCTTTTGTATATCTACTACAGGTTTTTTTATTGTGGTTACCATGAGGCTACATAAAACATTATAGTTATAACAACCAATTTTAAGGTCATACAACTTCATTTGCATATACAAATTCTATACTTCTCCTCCACACACATTTCAACTTATTGATGTTACAATGTAAATTTTTAAATATTATGCATCCATTAACAAATTATTGTAGTTTCAAGAATACATTGTCTTTTCACTCTTTTACTAGAGCTGAAAGTAGTTTATACACAATTACAAATTACAGAATTCTGAATTTAACTATACTTTTTTTGCTAATAAGCTTTGTACAGTTATGTTTTTACATTTTTAATTAGCATCCTTTTCTTTTCAACTTGAAGAACTTCCTTTATTATTTTTTCCTTTTTTTTTGAGACAGAGTCTCACTCTGTTGCCCAGGCTGGGGTGCGGTGGCATGATCTCGGCTCACTGCAATCTCCGCCTCCCAGGTTCAAGCAATTCTCTTCCCTCAGTCTCCTGAGTAGCTGGAATTATAGGCATCTGCCACCACCCCTGGCTAAAGTTTTTTGTATTTTTAGTAGAGATGGGGTTTCACTATGTTGGCCAGGTTGGTCTCAAACTCCCAACCTCAAGTGATCCACCCACCTCAGCATCCCAAAGTGCTGAGATTACAGGCATGAGCCACCAAACCTAGTCGATTTTTTTCCTATTATTTTTGAGACAGAGTCTTTCTCTGTTGCCCATGTGAAGTGCAATGGCATAATCACAGCTCATTGTAGCCTCAACCTCCCAAGCTCAAGTGATCCTCCCGCCTCAGACTCCCAATGTGCTGGGGCTATGGGCATGAACCACTGTACCTGGAATCATTATTATTTCTTGTAAGTCAAGTTTAGTGGTATTGAATGCCTCCAGTTTTTATTTGTTTGGTAAAGTCTTTATCTCTCTTTCATTTCTGAAGAACAGCTTTGCCAGATAAAGCATTCTTGGTTGACAGTTTTTTTTCCCCCCTTTCAGCACTTTGAATATATCATCCTACTCTGTCTTGGCCTGCAAAGTTTCTGCTCAGAAATTGTCTGATAGTCTTATGGTACTTTACTTGTATGTGATGTGAGTCAATTTTTTCTTCCTGATTTCAAAATTTTCCCTATCTTTGTCTTTTTGACAACTTAATTATACTGTGTCTCAGTGTATTCCTTTTCTGGTTCAAACTATTTGGGGATTTTTGCACCTTATAAATCTAGATGTCCATTTCTCTCCCCAAATTTGGGGAGTTTTCAGCCATTTCTGGACTCTCTGTTCTTGCCTTTTGGTCTATTTATTTGTTTTTTCAACAACACCACACTATCTGGAATACTATAGCTGTATAGTAAGTCTTGAAATTGGGTAGTGTCAATCCTTTAACTTTGTTCTTCTCCTGCAATATTGAGTTGGCTGGGTCTTTTGCCTCTCCATATAAACTTTACAATCAGTTTGCTGATATTCATAAATAACTTGCTGAGATTTTTATTGGGATTGCATTAAACCTATAGATCAAGTTGAAAAGAATTGATATATGTTTTTAATTTCAAATTCGTCTTGTTCATTGCTGGTATATAAGAAAGCAATTGACTTTTGTATATTAACTTTGTATTTTGCAAGCTTTCTATAATCATTTATTAGTTCCAGGAGTTTTTGTTGTTGACTCTCAGATTTTTTATGTAAGAAATCATGTTATCTTCAAAGAAAATTTTACTTGTTTAATCTCAATCTCTGTAACATTTATTTATTTCATTTTCTTGTTTAATTGCATTAGCAAGGACTACTAGTACAATGTTGAAAAGCACTGATGAAAGAGGACATGCTTGCCTTATTCCCAATCTTAGTCACCATTAAGTATAATGTTAGATATAGGTTTTTGTAGCTATTCTTTACCAAGCTGAGGAAATTCCCACTCTATTCCTAGTTTGCTGAGAATTTTTATAATGAATGGGGGTTAGATTTTTATCAAATGCTTTTTCTGCACCTATGAATATGATTATGTGATTTTTTTCTTTTGCTTTTTGATGTGATAAATTACATTAATTGGTTTTCAAATGTTAAATCAGCCTTGCATACATGGGATAAATTCCACTTGGTCATGTTGTATATTTCTTTTTTGAAATTATTGGATTCAATTTGCTAATATTTTGTTAAGGAGTTTTGCATTTATAAATTCATGAGAGGTATTGGTCTGCAGTTTTCCTTTCTTGTAATGTCTGTGTGATTTTTGTCTTAGGGTAATGCTGGTCTCACAGAAAGAGTATTCCCTCTGTTTCTCTCCTTAGGAAGAGATTGCAGAAAATTGATGTAATTTCCTTCTTAAATATTTGGTAGAATTCACCAGTGAACCCATCTTTCATGGTAGGTTCATGACAGATGAGTCATTTCTTTTTTAGAATATTATTATTGATTTAACTTCTTTAATTTAGATTGTCTATTTCTTCATGTTTGGGTTTTGAAAACTTGTGTCTTTCAAAAAATGGGTCTATTTCATCTAGGTTATCAATTTAGTGAGTATAGAGTTGATCATAATATTTCTTTATCATCATTTTAATTATCATTTTAATGTCTATGGGGTCTGTACTGATGTTTCTTCTTTCATTTTTGATACTAATATTTGTGTCTTCCTTCTTTTTTTCTTAGCCTGGCTAGAGGCTTATCAATTATATTGATCTTTTTAGAAAAACCAGCTTCTGGCCTTTTGCTTCTGGTTTTGCTGGTTTTTCTGTGTTGATTTCCTGGTTTTAAATTTCACTGATTTCTGTGCTTATTTTTTACTATTTCTGCTTACTTTGGATTTAATTTTTTATTCTTTTCCTAGTTTCCTAAGGTGGAGACTTCAATTATTGAATCTTTCCTTTTTCTAATATATGCTTTCAATGCTATAAATTTCCTTCTAAGCACTGCTTTCACTTCACTCCCCAAATTTTGATAAGTTGTATTTTCATTTTCATTTAGTTCAAAATATCTTTAAACTTCTCTTGAAATTTTTCCTTTGACCACGTGTTATTTAGAAACATGTTGTTTAATCTCCAAGTATTTGGGGATTTCCCAGCTACCTTTTTGTTATCAATTTCTAGTTTAATTCCACTGTGGTCTGAGGGCAGACATTTTTTAATTTCTGTAATTTTAAATTTCTAAAGGTGTGTTTTCAGAGACCCAGAATTTGATCTATCTTGATAAATGTTCCATGTGAATTTAAGAAAAATGTGTAAACTGTTGTTGTTGGATGTGGTAGTCTATAGATGTCAATTATATACAGTTGACTGATGGGGCTGTTGAGTTAAACTATGTCCTTATTGATTTTCTGCCTGCTGGATCTGTTCATTTCTGACAGAGTGTTAAAATCTGTAAGTACAAGAGTGAATTCATCTATTTTTCCTCGCAGTTCTATCAGTTTTTATCTCACATATTTTGACAATCTGTTGTGATATATGTTAAAGTTTTTATATCTCCTTGGAGAACTGACCTCTTTATCATTATATAATGCCCCTCTTTATCCCTGATAACTTTCCTTGCTCTGAAGTCTGCTCTGTCTGAAATTAATATAGCTACTTTTACTTTTTAAATTAGTATTAGCATGGTATATCTATCTTCCTTCTTTTACTTTTAATCTATATATGTCTTTGTATTTAAAGTGGAATTCTTGCAGATGTGTATTTGGGTCTTTTTTTTTAATCTACTCTTCAATCTCTGCCATTTAATTGGTTTATTTAGACTATTGACAGTTAAAGTGATTATAATATAGTTGGATTAATATCTACTACATTTTTACTGTTTTCTATCTGTTGCCATTTTTCTTTGTTTTTGTTTTTGTCTTCCATAGTTTTTCTGGCTTTTGTTGTTTTAATTTAGTATTTTATGTAATTCCATCTTCTCTCCTTTCTTAGCATATTAGCCACGCTTCGCCATGCTTCTTTTTTTTCTCTTTTAGTGGTTGTCTTAAAGTGTGCAATATACATTCACAACAAATCCAAGCCCACTTTAAAAAAACACTACACAACTTCACCATAGTACAATTTCTTTTTTTTCTTTTTGTTTTTTGAAACAGGGTCTTGCTCTGTCACGATTTATTGTCTGTTATTCTTTGTAATAACAGGATATTTCAATTCTTCCCTTCCCTCACTTGCCTCATTGCTGTCATTCATTTTACTTATATGTAAACATATCTATATCTATAAAATTGAATACATTGTTGATATTATTTTGAACAAATTGTTGTGTTAGATTAAGAATAAAGTAAGTTTTTATTTTACTTTCACTTACTCATTCCCCCATGCTGTTCCTTTCCTTAAGTCGATTCGAATTTCTGACCTATATAATTTTTCTTCTCTCTAAAGAACTTTTCTTAACATTTCTTGCGAGGCAGGTATATTTGCAGCAAATGTCCTCATTTTTGTTTTGCTGAGAAATTATTGATTTTTCTTTCAGTTTTGGGAATAATTTTATAGGGCACAAAATTCAGGGTTGATGGGTTTTTTTCTTTAACTCTTTAAATGTCTCACTCCACTCTCTTCTTGCTTGTACAGTTTTCGGGGAGATGGATACAATTCTTACCTTTGCTCCTCTCTAGGTAAGGTGTTTGTACTCTGGCTTCTTTCAAAAATTTAAAAAAATCTTTGATTCTCTGAAATTTGAATATAAAATGCCCAGATTTTGTTTGGCAATTATCCTGCTTAGTGTTCTCTGAGATTCCTGGATCTATGATTTCGCATCTGACATTAATTTAAGGAAATTCTCAGTCATTATTGCTTCCAGTATTTCTTCTGTTCCTTTTCTCTTTCTTCTCCATCTGGTATTTGCATTAAACAAATGGTATACCTTTTTTTAGTTGTCCTACAGTCCTTGGATATTCTGTTCTGTTTTTTCAGTCTCTTCTCTCTTTGCCTTTCTGTTTTGGGAGTTTCTGTTGTCATATATCTTCAAGCTCACAGATTTTTTCCTCAGGAATGTCCAGTCTACTAATAAGCCCAGGAAAGGCATTTTTCATTTCTGTTACAGTATTTTTTATCTCTAGTACATCTTTTTACTCTTTCTTAGAATCTCCATCTCTCTGCTTACATTATTTACCTGTTCTTGCATGTTGTCTCCTTTATCCATTAAAGCTCTTGGCATACTAGTAATTATTTGTTTTAATTCCTGGTTAAATATCAACATTTCTGATGTATCTAACTCTGGTTCTGATGCTTGTCAGTCTCTTCAAACCACACTTGTTGCCTTTTTGGATATCTTATACTTTTTCTGTTAAAAGGTAGACATGATACATGGGGTAAAATGATGTACAGGGTAAATAGGCCTTTAATAACACGGTAGTAAGGCAACGTGGTTTTCTATATTCCCGTGATTAGTTCTCAGTCTTTTAGGGAGCCTGTGCCCCTGAACTATGAGCTTTACCAGTGCTTCTCAGTTTTCTCCCCTCTCCCTGTGAGACAGGATGGGTGGAAAAAGTTGGAGTTGGGTATTTCTCCTTTTCCATGTGGAAAACTGGAGTTGGGCATTTCTCTTCCCCTTGGTGGGTAAGGCTCTGATTAAACCCCAGCAGATTCAGGCCTGATAAAATAGTTTCTCCTGAGGACAGGCCTTGTTAAGAAGAACAGAATATGGAGGTTTCTGTTTGTGGGTGTCTATTCTAGTAAATTGTGATTCTCTGTGTTCCCCTGCTGGTCTTTCCAATTTTGAAGTTTTCCCTGTGTCCTCACTCCTCTTACAGATACAAGAAGAGTTGTTGGTTTTTTAGATTCTTCAGCTTTTTACTTCTTTTGCTTATTTTAACAAGAGTAATAATACCAAGTGTCACCAAGTGTCAGTGAGAGTAAAAAATGATGCAACCATTTTAGACAAACAATCTGACAGTTTCTTATAAAGTTGAATATATAATAGAACCCATCAATTTCACTTTTAGATACTTACCCAGGAAAAATGAAACCTATATTCTCACAAAGACTAGTACATAAATGTCCATAGTAGCTTTATTCATAATAACCAAAAGTTGTGAACAGCCTAAATGTAACCTACTGATGCATGCAACACAAATGAATCTGAAAACATGATGTTGTGTGAAAGAAGTCAGACACAAAAGAGTACATATTTTGTAATTGAATTTATATCAAATTCTACAACAGACAAAACTAATCTATTGTGGTGTAAAGTACATCAGTGTTTTCCTAGGGTCTGTAGGGGAGGGGATTGACTGCAAAGGAACATGAAGAAACTTTCTGGGTTATGTAGATGTTTTATATCCTGATTGTGGTGATGGTAGTTCCACAGATGTATAGATTTGTAAAACTCATCTGAAGTGTACGCTTAAAATGGGTGCATTTTATTCATGTAAA
This sequence comes from Nomascus leucogenys, assembly GCF_006542625.1. NCBI lineage: Eukaryota > Metazoa > Chordata > Mammalia > Primates > Hylobatidae > Nomascus > Nomascus leucogenys. The sequence continues at coordinate 99,980,593 of NC_044402.1, forward strand.
TTATACCTTGATAAAGTTGATTTTTTTAAAAAGTAAGTTCTCATGGTAACTGAGAAACTATGACAATAATCCAATTCTCCAAACCACTGTGATATACTCAAGTCTAACTTAGCAATGATAAATTAACCCCTTACACTTTAAGGCATTTAAGTACCTAGCTTCCTTTATTAATGAACTGAAATAACTTCCCATAATACCATCAGCAAAATAATTACATTCGTCTTTCAGACTTACTAAATAAATGCTACTACTTTCAAATACACCAAGGAATAGAAGAATTTATATTTAAAGTGTTTGGAGAGTAAACATTTTACAGTATTTATAACATTCCCTAAGTACATAAAATAAAGCATTTAAAAATTACTTCCTTCGTGTTTTAAATATGCTGTATTATGTTGAATGGCCTTTAAACACAAAACCCAGCACATGAGAAGTTCCAAGGTATCATCTAGGTCTTCACTTCTGTGTCTGCTCTGAGTTGTTACAGAAAATTGCCTACACTTGGGGAGCACGGCGGCCCGGCCGAGCCAGGGGAGCCCCCGCGGCGCCCAAGCGCGGGCCCGGACCGCGGCATTTTTATTCAAGCGACGCTAAGGGAGCCCGGCCGCGCCCGGTGCATTGTGGGAGCGGACGGCGGCCCGTTTTCGGGAGGAGGCGGAGGGCGCAAAGCAAGCTAGTGGATCCATAAAGAAACCAGTCAACCCCCAGAGGCAGGGGAGGGGCTGAGCTGAGAAGAGCGCGGGGCACAAGAACCATGTGTACGCGGGAGTCCTTTTAACCCAGAAAGTTACGAATTGGACAGGAGCTTCTGCCTAACCAGATTCACTGAACTGAAGGACGCAGGCTGCAAAGTGCCCCAAGATGTCCTGCAAAAATTGCTGGAATCTTTACAGGAGAACCACTTCCAAGAAGATGAGCAGTTTCTGGGAGCCGTTATGCCAAGGCTTGGCATTGGAATGGATACTTGTGTCATTTCTTTGAGGCACGGTGGGCTTTCCTTGGTTCAAACCATAGATTACATTTACCCGATCGTAGACGACCCTTACATGATGGGCAGGATAGCATGTGTCAGTGTTCTCAGTGACCTCTACACAACGGGGGTCATGGAATGTGACAATATGCTGATGCTCCTTGGAGTCAGTAATAAAATGACTGACAGAGAAAGGGATAAAGTGATGCCTCTGATTATCCGAGGTTTTAAAGACGCAGCTGAAGAAGCAGGAACGTCTGTAACAGGCAGCCAAACAGTTCTAAACCCCTGGATTGTCCTGGGAGGAGTCGCTACCACTGTCTGCCAGCCCAATGAATTTATCATGCCAGACAGTGCAGTGTCAGGAGACGTGCTGGTGTAGACAAAACCCCTGGGGACACAGGTGGCAGTGGCTGTGCACCAGTGGCTGGATATTCCTGAGAAATGGAATAAGATTAAACTAGTGGTCACCCAAGAAGATGCAGAGCCAGTCTACCAGGAGGCGATGATGAACATGGCAAGGCTCAACAGTACAGCTGCCGGACTCATGCACACGTTCAATGCCCCCGCGGCCACTGACATCACGGGCTTTGGGATTTTGGGCCATGTGCAGAACCTGGCCAAGCAGCAGAGGAACGAGGTGTCATTTGTAATTCACAACCTCCCGGTGCTGGCCAAGATGGCTGCAGCGAGCAAGGCATGCGGAAACATGTTCGGTCTCATGCACGGGACCTGCCCAGAGACCTCAGGCGGCCTTCTGATCTGTTTACCACATCAGCAAGCAGCTCGGTTCTGTGCAGAGATAAAGTCCCCCAAATATGGTGAAGGCCACCAAACATGGATTATTGGGATTGTAGAGAAGGGCAACTGCACAGCCAGAATCATAGACAAACCCTGGATCATTGAGGTCCCACCACAAGTGGCCACTCAAAATGTGAATCCCACACCCGGGGCCACCTCTTTTTTTTTTTTTTTTTTTTTTGAGACAGAGTCTCACTCTGTCACCCAGGCTGGAGTGCAGTGGCGCAATCTCGGCCCACTGCAAGCTCCGCCTCCCGGGTTCACGCCATTCTCCTGCCTCAGCCTCCCGAGTAGCTGGGACTACAGGCGCCCGCCACCACGCCCGGCTAAATTTTTTTGTATTTTTAGTAGAGATGGGGTTTCACCGTGTTAGCCAGGATGGTCTCGATTTCCTGACCTTGTGATCCGCCCGCCTAGGCCTCCCAAAGTGCTGGGATTACATGCCTGACGAGGCCACCTCTTAATCTAGACAGAAATAGCTGTTTGGTTTTGTTTTTAAATAGATCTATGTCCTTTATCATCACTTCAATTAAAGACTATAAACAAAAAAATCTCATTGTGTCTACACATCGGGTGACCTTAGGTCGGTTTGTAAGTGGATACAATTAATAAAATAAAATCAATTGCCTTTTTTTCCTGTCACATTAACTGAAGATGCACCTAATCTTGAGGCAGCTTCTGAGTTGAGAATTATATTGTTATCCAATACTGTTGATTCATTTTGAATCTTTTGACACTTAGCTCTTGCTGCATAGGCTCTTTTTAAAGGTGCTTTCACATAGCACAGACATTACCAGTAGTCGTGTCAAATAGCAGTTGGTGTCTTCATTTTACGTATATTTATCATAAGTCTGATTTTTTTTTAAGCGTCTTCAATGGTTTTCTGTAGAGACAGCATTGGTAAGTGGCACATGACGGTATCCCAGTCATAAGAGGGTTGCATGATTCCTTTGAATGTTTGATTTGGAAAAGCCTAGTCTTGTCTCTCAAGAGCATCTCGAACCCAGAACATTCTCCGGTAGTGCACTCAGTTCAACAGGGCAAGTGCTTCACTGCATGGAAAACACTTTGAAGAGACAAAAAAGAAATCTTATTTCTTTTTTTGTAGCCTTTCTGATATTTACGGTAATACCACTAACTGTTTTCTTTATCGATAGCAAGGAAGGTTACTTTTTGCAATGTAATTAGATGTTCTATAGTGCTACAAGGAATTGCCTTCCGAAAGGAGGCTCATGTATAATACTCATTTACAATTCAATATATAATCACGCAAATAATTTTTACATATAATCAATAATAAAGACTGTTCTGTGGATGGTAGTGTTTAATACATTTTCTATTTTGTACAGTGATTTCAGGCTTTCTGTTTTCTTGAAATCAGCAGATATTTAGCCTAATTCTTAGCATTATTTTGTCCTTTGCACCAGTACTTTTTTGTGCATGCTTTTTGTGATCTGTGTTAAAAACCTGCATTGCCAACACTGCAGCTCCAACTTAAACTTGCTATTCAAATAAATATTTAATTTTTTAAATTGCTCTTGTATAATCAGATGCCCCTTTTAGTATTATTTTAGAAGCATTGGGAGGGTTTTGCCTAAAGTACAATTTATTGGGAAAAACTAGATTTTAGTTTTATAAAACTTTTAAGTCTTTCATGGGACCTATATTTTCTTGAATTAAACTTTGTAGTTCCAGAATAAATAGGCAATCTCGAAAGGTGTTATCTGTGTTGCATAAAGTGTAGGCTTCCTTATATTTTAACCTACTAAGCAATTGAGGGATTCCTGTCATTAAGCACAAGAGCACTGGATCCTCAAGTGCCCATCTTTATCAGAGAAAAAATAGCACATCCTGCACTTTTCTGGTGCTTCCTGCTCACAGGCACCAAAGCCGCGCACATAAACTGACTTATTGCCAAAGGAAATGACCCCCTGCGAAGATGGACCTCCTGGAAGAGGCTTTAACTTGGATGCACCCTCGTCCAGGAACCAGTGGGAAGGGCAGCCTTTATGCATGTATAACTAGACCTTCAGCCATAAGCATGGTGCGCAGCATGGAAGAGCCTGCTATGGAACTGAAATCGATTGGACGTTTTATAGGAATTGATACAGATGTTGGTCCTAAAAAGCTACAAATCAGTGGTCTGCAAAATAAAATGTGTTGGAAACCTCTGAGTAAGAAAAAAGAAAAAAAAAAAGAAAATTGCCTACAGTTTTTATTTCAGAGTTCATGAAACTGTACAAATTCTATTCACAATTTTGTGGGGGTAAAACATATGAGCCCAATAAGAATGATTTTTATTTAAATCATAAAGAATTCATTGAAAATTATTAACAATAATATATAATATTTTGATGCTATAGAAGTAAAAGGACAACCCAACAATTAACACATACTCTTGGGTTTTAAAGATTAGCCTCAAAAGATAAGATATTGTTACCATCTTATGCAGACAAATCTTATCATTTCCTTGGACATATCCTGAGTAGAATACAAACCCTTATGGTACCATCTATTAGGGTTTAAGATTTTAACATCAAAATAAATTCTTCGTTCATTAAAATTTCATAACAAAACAACATTCTTTTCAAAAGGATTCAATCATAAAAAGGAAAGGAGACAGGCTGGGAAACATGGTGAAAACCCATCTCTACAAAAAATACAAAAATTAGCTGGGTGTAGTGGCACACACCTGTATTCCCAGCGACTTGGGAGGGAGGTGGGAGGATCACCTGAGCCCAGGAGGTCAAGACTGCAGTGAGCCGTGATTCTGCAACCACACTCCAGCCTGGGTGAGAGAGAAACCCTGTGTCAAAAAAAAAAAAAGGAGAACCGAAAGAGGAGAAAAATCTCACCGAGAATGTCAGTTTCGGGATTATGTTCTAGTGACCTAAATCCGTACATTCATCGACAGAGACGTGACTCCTACAGTTTGTTTTGCAGATAGCTGTAAAGTAATTACACAAATTGCACCAAGTTCTTTCCAGATGAACTGAACACTTAGAACTAGAGAGTGTTGCCAATTTGATCAGAAATTAGATGTGATTCTGAGATTTCGAGAAAATTGCAGAAATATGATTTTTGAGATTTTGAGAAAATAATTCTTCTCTTCTTCAAGTTGTACAATGGGAACTATAGACAAAGCAAACTCTTCTGTCCATACGGAAGAATGTTATCTCTAAGACTTTTGAATATCTATGTTTGAATTATATATAATCAGGAAACTCAGGGCTTATCTTCCTTCAAAACTCCTCCACTAAAATAGAATGATTTACTGGAAAGTTACTTGCCGTACTCTGCATCTTCAAAGACAAGATCTCCTTTATTTCTCTACCACAAAGTGTTCTTTAGAATTTTTCATTATATCGATATAAATTGATGCCAGTCATTACTACAGGAAAGATCAAACTGCAACCTCTACAGAAGTCCAAGTAACAGGATTCACACAGGGAGAGACAGATACACTAATGTGCTCTTCAGTAACTGATGGACTGTGTTTTCTGTTTAAACAAAAAAAGTACTATAATTGAACAAGCCCCCAGAGCACTAAAAAAAACTGTAAAAATAAATATAAGGAGAGTAACTAACAAATTTAAAAATATATAATCAATAAAGATCGGTGAATATGGTAGCATTTCAAGATAAAACTACACTTTCAACTATTTTTAAAATGTTTTCCATTTGGCAGAACCCCAAATGGGCTTTGCCAAGCACTTTTTCTTCTTAATTTTTAAATGCGTATGTATTTCAAGGAAAATTTAATCCATATGTTCTTCTCTCATTTACACAATTTATCAAAATGTTGCTTTGAATGAGCCATTTAATGTCTAAGAAAACTGAAGAACACTTCTTTTTCCCCCAACACAAGATTTTAGCTTTTTTCTTCCTGAATTAAACATGTGTTCAGTACTACCTACAGAGCTAATTGAAAAATATTCAATTCTGCTTTAATATCCAGAACCAAAAGTCTAATAAAATTCAAAATAACAGAAAAGCATAAAATCCATTATAATATTATACTTTTAAGCTTCAAAAGCCTCCATTATTCACATGGTTCCTATAAATCACAGAATATTAGAACTTAAAGATATCTTAGAAATGACAAGTTTTTTTCTCTCACTTTAAAAACTAGGAAACTGAGTCCCCAAAAAGATAAAGAATATGCCAAAAATCACAAAACTAATCAATGGCAGAGCCAAGGCATGTGTCTTCCCATTGGAATTACTTCTTTGGTTTTTTTAAATTTTAATTATGATTTTATTCTATAACATATAACAGTGTCAGCATAATACTAGATTATGAAAAAACAGTGGAGCTCATTTCTGCATAAAATTTACTCGCCTGCTTTCAATAGCCTGGACAACCAGTAGGCTAGGAGTCAATGGCCCAATTCACCATATAATCCTAGTCATATCTATCTTTACTATGCCCATAAAGGGAAGTGATGAATCTCTTTAAAAGAAAAATTAAGTCCAAGTACACTCTCAACCTTTACCAGCAAGATGCTACAGGAAAACACGCTGATTATGTGTTAACTGATAAGAATATTTCTTCTTCCCTTCCTTATCCTCTCCTTCCTTCTACTTCTCTTTCCAGAGGGAATCATTCAGGGATACACAGAAACCTGGGGATGGGCATACCATGGAGTCTGGAGGGGCTCAGTAATGACATGAGCCCGTGGGATGGGATCAAGATACACCTTTGCTTCAGCCTCCATCACCAGTGTCTTTAGACACCCCAGTTTCTTCAGGTAGGCAAAAAGGCACACAGGAATAAAAGACTGCTATCTCCAGGGAAATGAAAGTAGAGAACAAGCCAGGCATGGTGGCTCATTCCTGTAATACCAGCATTTTGACAGGCTGAGGCAGGCAGATTACCCGAGGTCAGGAGTTCAAGACCACCCTGGCCAACGTGGTGAAACCCCGTCTCTACTAAAAATACAAAAAAATTAGCTGGGGTGGTGGTGCACACTTGTAATCCCAGCTATTCAGGAGGCTGAAGTAGGAGAATCACTTGAACCAGAGAGGCAGAGGTTGCAATGAGCCGAGATCGTGCCATTTGCATATCAGCCTGGGCAACAAGAGCAAAACTTCATCTAAAAAAAAAGAGTAAAGAAAGAAGAGAACAGAGAGGATTCTGGCTTCTTTTTGTCAGGTCAGGAGGCAGTCATAAACTACAGGCCACAAATCACAATCAAAAGAACTTTGTAAGGTCCTGTTACCTCATAACTAACTAATGTTTAGATTGTGTTACTCTGCTTTATAGCAGTAATTACCAGCAAAACCCTATTTTTCTAATGTGATGGGAAAGGGCATACAGTATGTGCCTGCCTTTTAGGAGTAGCAAAGGAGAAATCTGGGAGAAACCAAAACGACATAGTGCAGAGCAGCTCAGTCCCTTTCTTGTGATTTAACCTGCTAAAGTTACTTAATCTGTATCTCAGTTTCCTCATCTATAAATATGGAATAATATAGGACCTACTTCTTAAGGATTAGCAAAATAATGCATGTAAAGCACTAAAGACAGTGTGTATAACAAGTGTTCAATAAAAATAATTGTGGTTGCTCCATTATCTTTTTAAACTAAAATAGGAAAACAAGCTGAATTTCTAGGACTTGTGGCAAATAAAGGAAAAACACACACAGGAAGATAATTTAGGACTGATAAGGAAGGACTCCTGAGTCTAAGCAATCGAAGAGCTATTATATATTTGCTGAACTGTGATTCTAGACCCAACTGTATACTCTAAACAAAAAACAAGGACTCAATTAATGGTACTATAGCACATGCCCATGTTACACATACATGTGGCATTTGAAAAATGGTCACACTGCCTTTTTCTGTCTTGACATCCAACTGTCAAAAAGAACTTCATATATTCAATGATTGGACAGCCATTAGAATCCAATGCAAAACACTCACAACTCTCCTCAGAACTCTTGGTTTTAGAAATGGTAGCTTTGGCAATAACCTTAATGATGTGATACCTTGGCCCAGGGTGGTGGCTCACACCTGCCATCCCAGCACTTTCGGAGGCCGAGGTGGGCAGATCACAAGGTCAGGAGTTCGAGACCAGCCTGACCAACATGGTGAAGCCCTGTCTCTACTAAAAATACAAAAATTAGCCAGGCGTGGTGGTGCATGCCTGTAATCCCAGCTACTCAGGAGGCTGAGGCAGGAGAATTGCTTGACCCCAGGAGGCCAGGTTGCAGTGAGCAGAGATTGCGCCACTGCACTCCAGCCTGCGCAACAGAGCAAGATTCCATCTCAAAAAAAAAATAAATAAATAAAAAGTGATACCTTTGGAGATCTAGTGAAGTGGAGTTGCTTTTCCTTGGTGGAGTTTTTCTCTTTTGTCTATATTATGGTTCGTCAGACCAGGTGTAAATGCATTGGAAAGCACACTGGCTTGAGGAGTGGGGACTGTGATTGCAGCCTAAGTGCCACTCTGAAGATGACATTCTATTCCTAGCAGGCTTTTTTCTATGTAAAAATGAGGTTAAATTTGGTGATCATAAATGCCCCTACCACTCTAACATTTTATGGACTTATAATGATACAGTTATAAAATAGTGAGTCGGTTTTCCTGTCCATTATTACTCTAACTTCAGAACTGGTTTTTAGATAGCACCTTTCTTTGAAAGTTCTAGGCATTGTGTACAGACAACCAAGAAAATGGAGAGGAATGTTGAGATAAATATACTTTAGAGTTGGATCTTGGGCTGGACATGGTAGCTCATCCCTGTAATCCCAGGACTTTGGGAGGCCGAGATGAGAGGCTCGCAAGAGAGCAGGAATTGGAGACTAGCCAGGGCAACATAGTGAGACCTCGTCTCTACAAAAAACAAACAAACAAACAAAAAACAACAGTACATTAGCTGGGTGTGGTCCATGCACTTGTAGTTCCAGCTACTTGAGAGGCTAAAGTGGGAGGACTGCTTGAGCCTGGGAGGTCGAGGCTTCAGTAAGCTGAGATTGCACCACTGCACTCCAGCCTAGGCGAAAGAGTGAGACCCTGTCTCAAGAAAACAAAACAAAATAAAAATAAATACATAAATCAAAGAAAATAGAATTGGATCTGGGCTCAGATGTGGGCTCTTCCACTTTATTAGTGGCTTGGTATTGAGCCAATTAATGTGTCTGAGTCTAAATTTGTTCTGTCATGAAATATGATTATTTAACTTCTTCACAGGGTTGCTCAAGGATTAAATGAGGCATAAGCCTCATAGTAACTGCTCTATGGAAGGGAGCTATGAGAGTGGCAAGAGAAGAAACAACGAACTCAAGCATCTGAAAAGGTCTTGCATCACAAGAGAAAGACAATATGCACAAAAAATAGTAGTCACCAAACCCAAAATATTATTTATATTTTACATCATGTGCTAAAATACTATTAGTAGAGATCCAGAGGAAGCAATGTGATGGTGCTTGCTGACAGCATTAATGAAGAACTCCCCCCTTAGAACTCTTGGGCTTTGCTGAATGCTTTCACAGTTGTTGTTTTAAATTACACCACGCACTTGACCACATTGTATTCACAGTGCCAGACATTTTGGACCTACTGGAAACAAATATATATTATATTGATGACTAAGTGAAACATCTCATATTTAAGTGATAAAAATATTATTTTTAACTTTAAAGTTTAAAAATTGATGAGTCTGAAATACCTTAAAAATAGTTTTTCATAAATAGGAGGGAGTACATGAGAATATGCCCAAAGAGGTTGATTTTATACCACACATAGCAGTAGTGAACAAATGTCCTATAATCAGAAGGTCTTTAGAAATGGAAACTTCTCCATTAATACAAGTAGGCATTAATGATGCAATCTGCATAGTGTCTCCAGGCATGGCCAATGAAGGACCCACTTGACCTTCAGATGAGCAGGTCTGGGAGCTGAGATCTACCCTCAGAGATAAGAGGCAAGGCAGGACTGCTGTATTCAAGTTTTCAGTTGACAGACGAAGTAAGGAACCAAGAGATCAGGGATTACACTGCCACTACTCTGAGACCTCCCCTTGGTTGCTATTTTTGTCACCCCAGTCAGTTTTCTATTATTACAAATAAAATATCTAAAATAATATTTTTAAAAATATATGCTTTCTGAAGTAGTCGTGAGTAACTGCTTCACACTGCAGCCAGACTTGGATTTGGAGACAAAAATTGCAAAGAGTAGAGAGAAACAACTGTGGAAGAATTAAGGAAGCAGGCTGAGTTCTCAGGGGAACTCGGGAAGAAAGGAGAAAGCATCAGATCTGGGCCAGAGAAGAAATTCTGGGAATCCCAGATACAGTGTAGGATGAAGCAAAGAAACTGTTGTATCTCAGATTGTAATAATTCAAGCTTTTCTTTTTTTTTTTCCTCTAGGCTTACAATCTATTTTAAAATCTGTAGTCTAGTACGTAATAATTCTTTCTTACAACTTTTTCACAGTGCTTTCTGAAAGAATTTATTTCATGGGTTTGGGGAATGCTGAGAAGTCCAACTCACTAGGAAATAAATTCAACTTAACCGAACTTCCTGGATAACCAATATATGAATTTATCTTTCAATTCAAGAATGAACAGAGCATTGTTTAACCAAATATCATGGTTTTCTGCCTTCGAGAAGGGACTAGAAAGACTTCAGCTGAACCAATTCAGAATATTTTAGATAGGTCTTCAGCTGAAATCTGGAAATCAAAGCAAAAGAGAAAAAAATAAATAAAAGCAAAGTTTGTGAGCTTTGGGAAACAAACAGCTTGGAGGAAAAGCTAATTTTCAAAGGTTTCCATCTGCCCCATGACCACTCCCTTCTCTTCTAGGACCCTCCCCCCTCTCCTCATTTTAGTTTTGAGTTAGAAATACTGGAACTGATCATTTTTCAGCCTCAATAAGTCTTTGCTAATTATTTTAACATTTCAGGTTCAGGAAACCCAAACCCAGTGTTTGTTAAGTGCTCTTTGCCTTGATTTGTGCGTCCTCTTATATTTCAAGGGAAGTCGAGTCCATGTGTTTCTGATTCGTTTTTATTTAACTCATCAAGACATTGTTTCATAAAGGCCATTTGATGTCCAAAGATTCTGCCGAACCTTTTGTTTGTGAAACCATAAAGCCAGTAAAATAATACACAGTTTATAACAAAAGAACCGAATTAGGAAATCCAGGAATGAACCATTCTTACCTCCATCCTTGATTTGCTTTTATGTAATGCTGGGTCACTTTTCCAGATGTTATCTACATAAAGATAATATTTTATACAAGATTTGGGGAATTTTATAATAAAATATAATTTTTGGGAGTCTTAAGAGAAAGGCATGTTATAAACCAATACCAAAGTAGCTCTCAATTTGAAAGAATAAGTTTTTTCCTAGTTTTGAGATTGATATAGTGGCTCTCCTGGGCAAGTACCACAATTCAAAATTAAAATTTCAAATGGTGATTACATGAAACATAATGTTTCTACCTGCAAGCATAATCCTTACATGGATTTATACCCTGGGAAAGTTACTATATTTCCTACTGGTTTCCTTTTTGAGCCATCAATCCTTTTAATAATTTGCAGAAAGATAATGGGTAGATATTTGTGATAGAGAGAACTTTCTGTTTCTGACTTAAAAGCAGAGATTCTCCTAATATTTAATTTTGGAATGCCAAATACTGGAAGTCACCTCTAAATGAAGTGGCAGCAAATTTAGCAGGTATCAATAATGAGATTTTCAAATTTATTTCAGCTTTCCAGTAGGTGCATTTACCTGCTGTCACTTTCCGGTCTCTGGGTTTTTAAGTAGAAACCCTGATTATTTACTAAGGCAAAATAGGACTCAAGAATCAGTTTTGTCTAGGATCAATGGCAGAAATCAAGAGACTTTTCAATCAAAATAACAAGGAAGTTGCAGAAAACACGTTCAGGCAAAGTAATAAGGTCTTTCTCTTTTTTGTATCAGTAGAAGGGAAGAGAGTGACCGCTGGGGGTTGATGGAGACCTTTAAACCTTAGCTTTTCCACAAACCACTTGTTCCCCAAAACTCACAGACTTTGTATGTATATATGTACGTATGTATGTGTGTATACATCTTCTCTTGATCACTTTATCTCCAAGCAGTGCCCTAGTATCAGGCAAAGGGCCCAGTTGAACATGGCACAAGAGACACTAGAGCAGGCTGAGATGCACAGGCAGAGTCAGTAGACTCATAGCTCCCCTTTCCTGCTAAGAGGTGGGTTAGATGGGCCAGATACCGTACACAAGAGGGGCCCAGTCCCCTCTTCTTCTGTCCTTCTATAAGGCTCACATGACAGTAGCCTTGTGAAAAGAGGGCTAAATAACCTAAGTTTTACTACCAGCTTCTCAGAAGAAGTACACGCCAGTGCTGAGCATACAAGCTGCCCAGTTGGCCCTTGCCAGGCAACCTAGAGAAGGTCAGTGGAAAACCCTGTCGGTGTTTCCATAAATGGCAAGTGTCAAGACCCATTAAGAGAGCACCTACTGCTTGGCTTGCCCGGGAAGTGGGAAGAGGAAACTAGGAAAGGCATAATATCTGTATTAAATCCATGGCAAAAAAAAAAAAAAGGTAGCCTTCTAGGAGCTCACAGCCTAGTGAATGAAGTCAGAAAATAAATAATGATCACACAACATGGAAAAGGGTCTTGTAGAGGCCTAAGCACCATCAGTGATATCACAAATGAGGTGGTGATCAACTCTGGTAGCAAAAGGGAGAGTTCTTGGAAGCCACCCCAAGAAGTATATGCTTATGATGGGAGGGCAGCCTATGGGAGTGCAGGCTGGGAGAAGGGCATCCCAGGCAGAGGGAACCACATGTAGGCAAGAGCCCTAATTACAAACAAGTCAAAGAAAGTTTGAAAGGAAAAAACACCTCCCAAACTCTCTTACATATCCCGAAGAGTCAAGTCATAAGAACCTGAAGTTTGACAGCATGCAAAAGCTTTTCAAAATTCCACAGACAACTAACAAATGCCAGGTTCTTTTCAAAATTGAAGATTCTTTTAGGAGCACCTAAAATCATGCACTGATCCTCAAAGGTCTACTGTACCCTGCTAGCTGAGTGGTCAATGTCCTCTTCCAGATTGACTGAGTTGGGACAATATCAGCCCAGCTGTCCTGCCAGCTGGCTTTCCTGACAATCTTTTGGCCAGGGATTGTTTCTGTCTCGCCCAGAGTACATAAAGACCTGAGCACCATATATATCTTAAGAGGAACATAGACTTCTCTTTCTGTCAGATCAAAGAACACAGCTCTTATAACAAAACTCAAAGCTCTGAAAATAAGAAATTCCTTCTTTTTAAGTTTTATTGTATCTGTTCATAATTGTTCCTGCTTCAGAACTTCAGATCTTAACATGGGGTGGGATCACAGTGTCATCGTCCAGATTCAGACTCTCCCATGTTCTGGGTCACAGAAAAGGTGATATGCTATCTTCCTTAAAGGGTTACATGTTTTTTGCCCTAGAAGACTACACTCTGTTTGTACTGGGGATACCAGTGTGTGCCAATCACCTGCTGATTGACTTCCATAGCTACCTGGTACCCTTGCTCCTTCTCTATCCCTCTTCCTCCCAGCCAGCCCTGAAAGTGTTACATTCTTGGTAGCTCTGAAAGGCTGCAAGTTCTGAAGTTTCATATTCATAACTCTCAAACTGACATGAGAGGGTCTTTGCTTTAGCTAATCAGGGATATACACAAAAAAATGGGAATAAAATTTAGAAGCATATAAATAGATTTACTACATGTAAGTTTTAACATGTTTTGAAAAGCATGATGCACTTAAATAGACGAATTTGGCTGATTTTAGAGATGATAATTTAGTGAGAGTGTGTATCTATGGCTGTATAGCAAATCACCCCAAAACTTAGCAGTGTAAAATAATAAAAATCATTTATTATCTTTTAGATTTCTGTGGCTCAGGAATTTGGGAGCAGGGTAGCTGGGTGGTTTGAGGTCTAATGAGGTTACAGGAAGACAGTGGCTGGGATTGAGGTCATCTTGAAGACTTCTTCACTCACACACCTGACACCTGGTGCTCTGGCTGGAAAGATTCAGACAGCTGGCAACTATAATAACTGGACCTTCTCTAAGTGGTCTGCTTGTTCTCTGCATCAGGGCAGCTCTAGGATATCTGGACTTCTAACATAGCAGCCTGAGCCCCAAAAGGCACATTTCCTAAGAGATAGAGTCAGGCAGAAGCTGCATCTCTGCTCCTAACCCCGCCTCAGAACTGTTAGGAGGTTGCCTCCCCCTCATTCTGTTTAGGAGAATTGAGTCACTAAGCCTGACCCATGTTCAAAGGAAGGGTAATTAGACTCAATCTTTTATTGCAGGAGTATCAAAGAATTTTCAGATTCTTTTTAGACAATCACAGAGAAAGTCAGGGAGACGTGAGTGTCAACTGCAAATGAAAGTCACAAAATTGGCTGGGCGCGGTGACTCACACCTGTAATCCCAGCCCTTTGGGAGGCCAAGGTGGGAAGATCACTTGAGGCCAGGAGTTTGAGATCAGCCTGGTCAACATGGGGAAACCCCGTCTCTACTAAAAATACAAAAATTAGCTGGGTGTGGTGGCACGTGCCTGTAATCCCAGCTACTTGGGAGCCTGAGGCAGGAGAATTGCTTAGACCTGGGAGGTGGAGGTTGCAATGAGCCGAGATCACTCCATTGCACTCCAGCTTGGTCGACAGAGCAAGACTCTGTCTCAAAAAAATAAAAAAAAAAAAAAAGAAAAGAAAAAATTCACAAAGAATAAAAGCTAAAAGTAATTTCCATTGACATTTCCTTAAAATTCATCATGAATAAGATTCAGACCTTCCAAATCTTCTCAATATAATTGCTACTCTTATTTAGCTTCTAATTTTTGCTATATAATTATATTTTTTGTAATGACATCATTTTTTGTTTTAATTTCACCGGCAAATTTTGTTTTGCACCTACTGTATGCTAGGCATGCACTAAAACAATTGGAATACAGAAGCAAACTCATACAGTCCATGCGTTCACAGGAAATTCACAGTTGAATTTATAATTCCATGTGACAACTGCAAAATTAGATGCATAAACAAGACATAGAGATGAAATAGATATAAGAAAGAAAAATAACCCGATAAAATCATATCATAGAGTGTCATTCTTTCAGACTTGCAAAATGAAACTTTTGATTATGTCTAATTTAAATGTGCCATAAACCATATTGTTAACATTAATATGGAAAGTATTCCTTAATATAGTCCTTCAGGGTTAAAGTCAGACAAAGATTTTCCATGTTAAAACACAAAAACATAAGCTTAGAATCCCAGTCTAGAAATAAATTACTGAGATGTCATTTGGTTCACCCCCATGCATCCAGGTAGATTTCTCAGCCCAGCCCAAATCTATGGAAATCTATCTGCTATTTTCAAGATAGTGCTAATAGAAACAGCTCTTATATTTTATATGGTGAAAGATATTTACTATGCTGCAGGAGGTCCCAATGTACCATCAGGTATGAAAACCCTAAGAGGGAGCAGGTGTCAGAGGAGGAGGTCACAGGGCAGCCACTGAGGGAAAGCTGCATTCTGAGGCTGGAAGAAGGAAGAATGTCACTGAGTAGACAAAATAATGGTCATCAGGGAATTGGTAAAGTAAAGAGGAAAAGAAGAATCAAGACAGTACAATGCCATGACAGCTCAAGTGAGAAGACATTTCATAAGGAGAGGAGAGACAATCCCATGAATGAGCTATGTAGGTCAAGAAGAATGAAGGCTGAGATCAGTGCTGCAGAAATCACAGGTAGCACAAGGTGGGCATTGGTGAACTTCACACAGCAGTTTCTGTTGAATTATAGTGAAGCAGCTCAGATCCTCCTGGATTACCCAGCACACTATTTCCAAATAAGTAGCCCTACAATATTATCTGGATTGCATCACTCTTCAGTGCAATTTAACAACTATGCATTTGAGTATTTTTTGTGTTTCTGGCCACTTTCAGTGGCTCCATACTCCCCACCAGAGATTAGATTCCTTAGCCCAGTATGCATTGCTTTCCAGTATCATTTAGCCTGTCTTAGCAACTATGTCCTCACATGCACACTTTATTTTGTCAAAATGTAATTAGGCCAATAAAAAACCCTTTTCAACAAATTTATTTACAAAGACATATCTAAGTTTTTATTTCTCATGCTGCCAGGGAAGAAATCCAATGAGGCTAATTCAAAGATTCACTTTTAGTAGGGAGGTATTATGGAAAAGGAGAACATTTAGATAAAAATTTTAGACAAAGTTCAGAAAAATAATCTGTCTGGTTAAAGAACATCAATAGAGGAGGTAAGGAGCTGACTTCCCAGAAAAGCTTTTAATTGCATTAAAGTTTCTCAGAAAATTGCTTAAGCATGTATCAGGAATGCTAATTTCATTGCAGACGAAAGTTGGCTGTGAACTGTCTCACACACAAAGAGTTTTATTCCAGACCAAATTTGGAACAATTTTCCATCTATTGACCCCTTTTGGCGACATTTTGTGCTTTCTCAATGTCATCAGAATGTACTTTGTGTCTGCATGATCATCCCTATCTACCAGTTTCTTCCACATTCCCTCCTCCTGATAATATTATCTTCTCTTCTAAACTACAGTTCCTTTATTGTTCCACTCTTGCTTTTAATTGTTGTAGTTTGTGTCTATACCTCCTATTTTAACTATAAGTAATCGCTATCTTTTCCTCTCTGTATATGCATTAGTGTTCAATAAAGGTTGGAATAATAAGTGTATATAATTAAGTCATAGTATATAAGATATTTTATGATGCAATATTCAATATGTTGTACTTTTTAAAATATTTCACAATTAGAATTAATAAATTTAATTTAATCTTAAGTTAATACATTAATTAAAATTAATAACTACTTTAGCCATATAAGATTCAGTAGTGAATAACAGAAAACTCAAAATTACAGTGCTTTAACAAGATAGAAATTGATTTTTTTTCTCTCATAAAGGCAATCTGGAGCTCAGCAGTCCAGAGCTGGTATAATGACTCCATCGTCCTTCTGTCTTGGTCCTTCTGAAGGTGGCTCCATCATCCTCAGTGAGTGGCTTCTTCCTCATGGTTCAAGATAGATGTCTGATGTTTAGCCTTATTCCTCCCAGCAGGAAGGAAGAGCGGAACAATGGCATACCCACCCTCAACCTCCTTTTATGAGACAGGGTCTCACTTTATTGTCCATGCTGGAGTACAGTGATCATAGCTCACTGCAGCCTCAACTTCCTGGGCTTGAGGGATCCTCCCACCCTAGCCTTCCAAGTAGCTGTGTCTACAGGAACACACCACCAAGCCCAGCTAATTTTTGTATTTTTTGTAGACACAGGGGTCTCACTGTTTTGCCCAGACTTGTCTCCAGTTACTGAGCTCAAGTGATCCTCCTGCCTTAGCATCCCAAAGTGCTGGGACTACAGGAATGAACACATCTCAGACGTCGCATACATCTGATTATATCCCATTAGCTATAACTCAGTCACATATAGCACCCAGTTGTAACAGAAACTGAGGAATGTGCATGGTTTAAAAATCATGAGTTCTGCTGCTAAGGAGGAAGAGAGAACAAATATTGAGAGACAACCGGAAGTCTCCATTTCTATGGCCCATTCTAATGTTTGCCAGACCTTGCTGGTCGGTGAATTTCTGTTTTCATTTAAATTGGTTTTTCATACTCTAGCATATTTGTTCCTATTGAATTCTCAATAAATATCAATAGATTCCATTTTTAATGTAGCAAAATATAAGTTCCAAGCTCTGGGAGATTTCATATATATTATATATAATCAAAAATGTTGGGGGCCATTTTTATGTAAAACATAATGGTCTCCAACTTTTTTGATCATGAACAACAATCAATAAATTTTAATCCCCCAGTATATTTACACTTATTTATCAATATGCTTTATAAAATGTACCCCTATATTGATATATTATATATATAACAAAACATGCACAAAAAATAAAATTGATGAGATCAGAAGTAAAAATCAAAGTTCAAATATTTTCTTCCTTCACACCAGTTGATGTTCTTAAGCAAATGCTGATCTAACAGATGGTGGATATCCTGACTTATGTTCTTTAGTGATCACATACATCATTATTGCAATTGAGAATTCAACCAAAACCTAACAAAGAAGGCTAGAACAAAATGCTAACAATATAAGTTGTTATGTTGTTATGTCCCACATGGAAAAGAAATAATGATTGTTGCAACTCCCACATTTTGGGTCCGACAAACAAAATTAAGCGTCTCGACAAAATGTCTGCATTGAAAAATCCATTTGGGTTTTTTCACAACATACTTGACTTTGCTAAAGAGTTCAATATCTTCTTGTTTATGAAGCTTTAATTTTACTACTATTGGGTTACGCAGATGGAATAAACAAGGAACACCGCTGCTCTGCTCATTGTGGTCATGAGTTACAAGGCCCTGGAGAAGCGTGTTGAGGTACTATGGAGTCTTGATTTCGATGTGCTGTGTGTGTACTATGTGTGCCTCTGTATAACATGTATGTAGACTTGGAAGCTTTTCAAACGAAGCTATAGCTGGACTAGTCATGTTGCATTTCCCTAAGGCCAAAACCTAAAATTGACAGCTTTCACTTTGTGTTACAGAATAAAACCAAGCAATCAAGACTAGGCAGACCCCTGCCACACAGCTACTTGCTGATATCAATTACTTAGCCTAATTATCTTGACAAAGTATACTATTCATTTAAATCTTTCATTTTCTGAGACCATAATAACAACAGAGACTATAGAAAAAAGTGATCATGCCATCTAGGAATTACTAATATATAAGATGTTGACTTTTGGTCAGAGTCCAGCATATATCCAAGGCCTTAAGACTAAGAAGATTTGAGAAGTAGTTTAGAGGAAGTTGAAAATATAGCTTTATGAAGAGAGAGCATTGCCTAAAAGAGATAGTGGGCTCTAAAAATGAAATTCTGACCATGTTATGATAAATAAATGTGGAAATAAGGACATGAGTAAGACTGCCCAGAAATCCTCTGATGAGTTTAGATTTTGAAAGAATACATATATAAAGCAAGGAAGGTCATATAACCAAGGTCACAAATTGTGAAATGTCTAAGAAAATTGTCAGAATCGTTAATGTGCTCATAAGCCAAAGCTTACAAAAGTGACAAAAGCAATAAAACCAATCGTTTCAACTCTGTTTAGATCACTGATGTGAACAAGAAAGTAAAATGTACAATACTGGAGATGACAGTACAATGCTAGTAGATGAGAGAAACAGTTCCATTGAGGAAAATTATTTTCAAAACTTAAAAGTCAAGTATGGGTTAAAGGGGACACAAATTTCTAGAAAAGAGAGGGCTGCTTAAATGAATCCTACCCTCATTTCCAGAAAAATCTAAAGGAACTCCTAGGCATGATTGTGAGGTAACCATTGAATCGAGGACAAACAGAAATATGTCGAAAGACAAACAAAACAGAGTCGCTTTGGATTTATAGAAGGTAGGAGATTGGGGGTTTGGAAGCAAATTCTAGAAACAGTAAATAAATAAGTAGACATGATGTTATTATATTGCAAAATCCCAGAGAGGACAATAAAAGAGGTGGCTTGTGGACCTCACAAACCAAAATGATGATCAGTAGGATCTAGTGAGTATTCATAATGAAAATTCATTCCAAATGGGCTTTCAGTAAAATAAATAGATTATCTTTTTAGTAAGGTAAATAGATGAGCAGATATGGGCACATGCCACAACCATGGCACAGAAGAACTGTAAGATAGCCTCCTTAGAAACTTGAAATGCAATTGTTAAAGGTATGCCACACGGGACTTTCTTTCCTTTTTAAAGAATAATTTAATTTTTTATTATATAAGCCGTATTTTTTAAGTACGTGGACACAGTATTTCCTTGACCCTAAGATGTAATTTATTGTAAGATAATCTATTAATTTAAATATAGCTTTTTGGGTTGTAAAAAATGTTTATATTAAGTGTGTAATTTATCCTAATTTTGGAATCACTGAAATATAAAAAAAAATACCTTAGAATTGAGGAAATACATACACATATACACGAACACATTTACAGAGTTGAAATCATACATTTTGTTCAGTTGGCATTTTGTTGTAGTTCTTGATCCCCCTGTCATAAAAACCTCTATAAACATAATTTCTAGTAAATCAGTTACATAATTCATTTAATTACTACTTTATTCTGAAATTTTTTATTGTTTTTCTTATAAAATTGCAATTTACTTTTCAAAAATATTTATCTGCATTTCTGATTATTTCCTTGGGGAACATTTCCAGAAGTGGAATTATTGAATGAAACGATACATTATGTTTTAAAGATTCTTGATACACACAGTACCAAACTACTTCTCAGAAAGCTTGTACCAATTCACACTGCCGCCAGCACTTGTTTGAAAGAGGACCCATCTTACCGGCATTCAAAATGTTCTTTCCTTTTCAAATTCTTTGTTGATTTAGCAGGGGGAAAAATCTAATTTTAATTTGGTTTGAATTTCATTAACTACATATTTAATATTGAATATTTTTATATGAACATCATTGTTTATGTTTCTTCTGTGAATTGTCTGTTCTTGCCTTTTATTCATTTTTCTAATGAAAATTTATTTTCCTTATCCATTGTTATGTCATCTTTATAGTATAAAAGATAGTAACCATTTCTGCCTTATTTGTGGCAATTTTGGGGTTTTTAAAAATTAAACACTTATGTTATTTTGTTTTAATTCTGTCTGCCCTCTTATTTATCTTTTATTAAAAACTCCTCCTAAGGAGTATATGCCTTTTCATTGGAAAGTTTACAAAATTTACTTCAATTCTTATATCTGATATTTGACCTTACCACTAGCATTTTGCTTTTTTCCTTTTGTTTTTGGGTAATGTCTTGCTGTTTATTTTGTGGGTGCCTGTGTTTTTCTCTATGATTGGTGTTTTGATTGCTTTTATCTCCCATGGTGATTTGGAACATAGACATCTTTTTTTTTTATTATTTTTCTGGTGGTTGCTAAGTTCTTCAAATCATATGTGAACCTATATTTCATAAAATATCAAATTCATGAATGAAACAAAACCTTTGATTTTCATTATGTGAGATTAGGAATTTGGTATGTTTTCACTCCCCTGTTCTTTCCTGCATTTGATTTCTGGTCTTCACTGAAATCATCTGGGATTTCAATCTAGATCATTAGTACTAAATTATTACTTTTCTATTTATAACCTTTAGAGTAATTTGATATTAATTTTCAAAGAAATTATTCATTTTATATATGCATTAAGCTTTGTATGAATGTAATGCCAATTATTTTAATTTAAATATATGTTAGTGTGGTTTTGTTGCCCACAGTCACTAGCAGTCCTTTTGTATTAGAGCTTTTCTGTTCCTGGGTCCTTGAGTTTTTAATGTGATTCTCAGGCAGCTAGATTGTAAAAAGGCCAGAACGATAGATTGACCAGATGACATTTAACAATGAAGCTGGAAAAGTAATGCTCTTAGGTTAAAAGATTAAATAAATACAGGTTGGAGGAGTCTGTTGGCAATAATTGTAATGAAAATAACCAGGAGATTGGAGTTTGTAACCTCAATATAAGCAAACCATTGTAATGTGATAGTTTAAAAAGCAAATGCAAATACGGTGGTCATGTTAAAAAGCACAAATCATAGAAGAAAATGATAATAATTCCACTTGAGTAGGTACAAGCCATGGAATCTTTGGCTAGAATGTTCAAGTCAGTTTGAGCATCTCAACATTTAAAAACTAGCAAACATCAAAAAGGGCAACTAAGACAGAAAAGACTCTGAAAATCATGTCATATAAATTTTGACTGAGGGAACTGGGGGCTTGAAACCAGGAAAAAATGAGATTTAGGAGCTCTGACAGTATTTGTGTATTTGAAGAGCTATCACAGTGAATAAATTTAGACTCATTGCTCCTGGTGGCAGATGTAGAGGGATAAATAAAGTTTCAGAGTAAAAGATTGTGATGCAACAGGAGGAAATTTGTCATAGCTAGAGCAGTCCAAGATTGCCATGGGCCGCATCAGACACTCGCATGGTTTCCATCCTCAGAGAGTAGATGGTATCTTTTGAAGATGACACATAGCCTACATGATATTGGCAAAGAAATGGTTAATTAGAAATGTGTTTGGGACAAATATACTATTGTGTGTGATTTCCTAGACTTCTCCTTGCTACACAATGTTCCCCCTTGCCCCCACCCCTAATACCTCTACTAAAGAGCATCTTGTTCTCACCTGCTCACTCTCTTTCCTACTTCATCTTTGAGGAGAGCTCTGCTTTTGCTGGGCAGGGTTCTGGGCTTCTTATATAGAGGTACAAGATCTGGAGAAGTAGAAGAAAAGTGGGAAATGCTCTTACCTGCTGGCTCAGCGTCCAGAATTGCTTTGTTATTGAGAATACAGGGAAAATGTGAATAGTATTATTTAAAGGGTTACTTGATAAGTTAAAATGTTAAAAGGATGGCATGGTGTGGGAAAAGAGAGATAGAAAAGCCAGGCTTTCGGCCGGGTGCAGTGGCTTACGCCTGTAATCCCAGCATTTTAGGAGGCTGAGGCGGGTGGATCACCTGAGGTCAGGAGTTCAAGACCAGCCTGGCCAACATTGTGAAACCCCGTCTCTACTAATAATACAAAAAAATTACCTGGGTGTGGTGGCACACGCCTGTATTCCCAGCCACTTGGGAGGCTGAGACAGGAGAATTGCTTGAACCCGGGAGGCGGAGGTTGCAGTGAGCCAAGATTACACCATTGCACTCCAGCCTGGGCAACAAGAGTGAAACTCCATCTCCAAAAGAAAGAAAAGCCAGGCTTTCTGTCTGAATGTTTGCAGGCTTTGGAGGGTTGGGAGGCTCTGAAGACTCTGCATAATATGGAAGAGCAAGAGAGACAAGAAAAGGGGATGAGAGCAAGTTCAGAAACAAAGTCAGTCTATTGTCCTGAAATAAAGAAGTATGCTCCCTGCAGTATGTTTCTCCTGTCGGAGAAACAAAAGAGGATCGTGAGAACCTAGAAGAGTCTCTGGATATATTTCCACGGGCAAAAGTCACAAGACTCTTAGTGATGAGGAATCAGAATTTTACATCAGGTCTCTTTTCCCACTTTAAATAATATACAAATGGTTATATATACCGGTGCTAATATTAATCATGTAGCGTTGTCATTCCAAAGTGTGGATTCTCTCCTTCTGTATTAACCATTCTCTGCTTTCATAAAGTCTAACTATGAACTGCTCCAAGAGGTGTGTGTATGTGAGTTTGTGTGTGTGTGTTACTTTCCTATTACAGTCAAAATTTTGTTGCCCAAAGAGGACAGAAAGGGAAAAGCAACACTCTTTCCAAATACTCTCTAATTTTTATTGTTGTCGTTGGGTGTTGTGATGGTTAATTTTACGTGTCAATTTTCCTGGGCCACATTGCCCAGAAATGTGGCCAAACACTATTCTGGATGTTTCTGTGAGGTTATTTTTAGATAAGATTAACAAGTACATCAGTGGACTCAGAGCAAAGCAGATTGCCTCCATAATGTGGGTGGGCCTCATCCAACCAGTTGAAGAGCTGAATAGAACAGCAGACTATACTCCTTAAGCAGGAGAGATGCTGCCAGCAGGTGGCCTTTGGACCTGAACTGCAATGTTGGCTCTTCTCTGGGTCTCTGGCCTGCCCACCCAGCCTGCAGGTTTTGGACTTTACAGCTGCCATAATCATGTCAGCCAATTCCTTAAATTAAATCTCTTTCTATGTTTATATACATCCTACCAGTTTTGTTTCTCTGGAGAACTCTGACCAATACAACTGTACTATATATTGTGGGAATAAAAAGACAGCCTGCATTTGAAAGGAAATCAGGCTGTATGAACCCAAAAATATGACCCCACTCTCGTATTTTACATACTTTTCTATCAGTCTCCAGATTCCATACAGAACCATAATATATTGTTTAACATACACAGTGGTTGTATGAGCAGGGTTGTAACTCGCCAAAACTTTCCAAATATCTTAATCTCTTCAGAAATTTTGCAATTAGCAACAATATGCAGGAAGGTATTGTTTAACTGAGTGATGATAATAAAGACATATGTATTAAGTGTATTAGCAAAGAGTGTGAATAAATGGATACAGAAAAAAGTTTGGTAACATGTAATAGATTTTTCATTATCCTGTGCAGAGCTTTCATTAAGGGAATACCCACCTAAAATTGATTATTCATCATCGAATGATTAACAGTGAGAATTCTTCTGTAGGAAACATTTTGTAAGTTCTTTTTAGAATATAGAGAAGATGATCTGTCCCCAAGAATTCATATTCAAGACAGATTACTCAATGAATGTCATCATTTGGAGACCCCATTCTATAATTGTGAGGAGAGGACACAGTTTTTCAAAGACTGAAGTCCCTTTCTTCTCTTTCTCACTGTACAACTCCATTCAGGTCTAAAGTTTTGCACCCAAAACTGAATGAGCTTTTAAGCCTTAGATATGATTCATCATCATCTTTTACAAGAAGAATGATCTTACAGTTTCTTCCAAATTAAATCAGCAATAGCAAGCCATTCCATGAAAAACCCAATTATATTATATAATTTGGGATTAATTTATTAAAATGGAGTTTGTATTTGAATGAAATTGCCAAAATAAAGAGCAGAGAGGACAAATGACTATTATAAGCCGTGATGCATATGAAAGGACCTACACTTACTGCTTACACATGCTACAAAGTGAATTAATGTTGAAGTTCTTTCTTGCTACTCAGTATTCATATTTCCAAGTAAATCCAATTTCAAATCCAGTGTATCATGTAGAGGCACATTAAAATTTAAATTCCCTACAACTTTAATAGGCTTATTTTTAACACTACCAGTGATAATCCCAGCTGACTGAGATTTCCATATAGGTGGGAAGTTGGCTAAGTGGCCTATGAGATCTCTGCCAAATCTGATATTCTTGAGCTTTCTTCTAAGAGACCACAGTTGGCTGCTGTAAAGATGGAGCAGCCCGTGCACATTCCTGACAGTATTTTCTTTTGATCCTAAATGTATTTTGCACTCACGAACTCATAAGATAATACCTGCGATGAGGCATTCAGGTGTTACCTTACAGGTTTGTAAATGCAAAATACCTTTAATTCCCTGTGGAAATCCTAATCCTATATCTTCTGTCCTAAAGCTCACATTGTCTACATCAGTTTAGCTAAAGATATGTGGCAGCCAGCAAAGTCATGATGTTTGAAAACCAGGAGAATTAAGACATGCTCAGTTTGTGCATTCAATAATCGGCTGTCTGTTCTCTCTTGTAGGTGCCCAGAGGGCAAGGTCTGGGCCCACTTTAATTGTGGGTGCAATCCATAATATAGAGCCAGTGGCCTATGTGTGCTTAACAAATACCATCAGGTAATTAGGATGATGATGGGTAACTGTCTGTTGTTACCACTTGCCAAAGAATTAAACTACATTTACACTTTCAGTAATTATCTCCATGCCAAATTGTTCCCATGTGGACCCAAACATTGCAATTTTAGATGGATTCACACTATAGCAGCGATTACTTAATTATTCTACTGTGAGGAGAGCCCAGTTTTCAAAAGAAACAACTTTCACAACTCATTAGACAAATCTTCTGTCTGCTGTAGGTATTATTACCCAAATAAGTTGAGGATGGAGGTGGGAGTGGGATTCAAAAATTTTTACTGAAGACAGATGGCACTATAAATATCCTACTTTCCAGAGTCATGGCACTTAAGTTCCACTTTCTTTTAAATAAAGCAGTTAGATTGCTAATTTACCCCCAAGTATGTAAATAAATTACACACACATATGCATTACATCAATAACATTTTGGACTGAATTCTGTGCAATTTCAAAGAAAGGATCTATGGCATTGATTGGGATAAGATACACAACCGTATGGACTCAGGCAAGTGCGGTGGGCCACAGACAACGCTACTTACTTCTCTTCACTTAATACTGGCCATTTCCAAATCCCCTAGATCAATTACACACAATATTGCATAAGAACTTTTTTATTAATTCTCAGATTAAGTGTCAAATTAGACGGAAGAGGGGAGGGTGTTACAGAAGGGACGTTCTCACAGTATATCAAAGTCACCTATAATCTTCAAGGAGCATTTCACTTTTAAGCATGAGGATACATAAAGTCTCTTTCTAGAAATTATTAATTCAGTAAGGAATAACTTTTGATAAATGTATATTCTCAAAAAGTGTGGCAAGAAGACAGGTGGCCTAGAAATAGATCTAAACTGTACAGGATGGTTGTACATAAGCTTCTTCACAAACAGACTAAAGTGTCTGTGGTTTTCTTTTTTCCCTGAGTCTGCAATCTTTTATGATGATCATTTCATTAAAATTTACCACATGCTAATTTGCATTTTCTCTGTGGAGCTCGTACTTCCTTCCATGTTAATGTAACTTTCCCTTTCTCTGGGCTAATCTTGGTTTGATTGAAATAATGTGGAGTCAAAATGGTGGCCTGAACATAGAAAACCTTTTATTCCAGAATGTGATATAACTGGCTTCAGGAATCTACAACAGAACCTCTGAGACAAGGGGAAACAGCACCTAAGAGACCTGCAGGCAAAGGAAATACCCAGCCCACACGGATCACCCTTCTTGTGCCTTTGGCAAAAATATGACCCAGTGATAGGATTTTGGAAATAGAGCCTTAGAGTGGATAAAAGTGCCTTTACCAAGATACTGCACTACCTCCAGAGCCACCTAAGACCCTCCTCTCCACACGCATCCTCTTTCCATCTTTACTTCGGACCCCATGTTCATTTAACTGCACAGTTTTGTTTTTGTTTTTGTTTTTGTTTTCTAAACCAAGAGCCTCCCAGAATTGATAGGTAGCTCCATTCTTACTGTATGACTGATCACGGTTAGAGTCTTGCTGTAACTGCAATGTGTTTTTACATGCAAATATAAGAAGAAAAATTAAGGAAGTTCTCTAAGTTACCCAGACAAGTTGCAATCAATTCAAATCCGTTAATAAGAGTTTTTAAAATCCTATGTTCCTAATCCAACACTATGGGAACGCAGAACCTGGTTTATAAATCCAAGAGTGTTAAATAAACCAGGTGAAGAATATAACCCCATAAATGTGAAAGTGACAACAAAACAACTTACATTAGCATATGGTGTCATAGAAGTTCAGAGAAAGGAGATCTAGTACATGAGAGATCAAACCAATTGAAGAAACCACAGACTCCTTTTAACCTGATGTGTTCCTAGAAAGCCCTAGACTTCTGTTTACTTCATGCGTGAGAAATCTCTGACCTAGTCTGGAACATGAATAGTTACAGAACATAAATTCTACATTTTATTATTGAGAAATCGGTATACTCTTTGGGAAAATTTCATTTAATAACTGGAATCTAATGTGGGGCATGGAAGAATAGCTGGGAAAGTATTCCAAACTTACTTCAGACCCCAGAATGAAGCCAGTGGGCTATCTCCACTGTTCAGCGTGGGTGTGAACAGAGATATGATCATAGTGGTAAAAACCAATTGGTTTTCTAAAAAGAAACCTTTGGTAGTCAAATTTATTTTTCTTTGTTATGCACTATGAATAAAGTGATACTTACACCACTGCATAGTTTAAATTATTTCCTGGAGTGCAGTTGGGCTTTGGAACTTAGTGATCTCAATTTTAAACTAACTCTTGGGGGTGGGAAGGAATTGGCACTTCATAGTGAAGCATTTCATCACCTAAACTCCCTTGCCCAAAAATAACTCTTTATATTTTAGATATAAATATTCCATTACTTTAGCCTGAGATCGAGTTTCATCATTCCATAGGTTCAGTTAACACACTCCAAATGAAAGAATCCAAATAGGCATTTGATAAGCTATCTACCATGTATCAAATTCATGCCAGTTGATTAGAAGAATATATTATGAAATGATTGATAGTTCTTTGAAAATAACAATTTATTACCTGTCACACTGCTAAAGTATGCTTTTGATATACAGAAGTGAGATAATATTGAAATAAAACTAACTCTAAGCTGAAACAGGAGTTACACTATTCCTAATAGATCCCAGATGACTATGAAAAACATATTTGTCTGGATAATAATTAAATAAGTGATACATGGTTATTATATAGATAACAAATTTCAATGCAATATACTACGCAAGTGCTCCTATCCTATTAAAATAAAAACAACACTGAGCTCAGCAACTCAAATGGAATAGATATTTGGAATTCTAAATTTGGAGAGCAATATATGGCAAAAGTTTGGTAATTAGTATTAAGAATCTGACTTATTTCCTGTTAAGTCAGTGGATTTACCTGTAAGTTTTAGGCCCATCCATTACAGGAAATTTGTTATAATTGGTTCACTTTGGGTTAAATGGTTGATATTTTTAGCATCTAAAACCTGTTATTTTGTAGCTGAGGTTTATCCTACTTTCCTGTGTCTTCACAAACTTTCCATTTTAAATTACAGAACCTCCATGCTAATTATAAACTTTTATCTTTAAAAGTGGTGCTGCCTTTTAATCATTTGCTGCAGTTGGAGTTTTTTTCTAAAACCTTGTAGAAGATGGCACTGTTCTTAATTTTGATAAAGGAAGTTTGTAGAATATAGCAAAAGTTCAAGGTCTTATTAATACTCTGGTAAGCCTTGACCAAAGGCAGAATTTAATGCACAGCTAAATGTTTAGACATGAGAACCTACACTTGCAACATACAAATGTTTCTCTACAGTAACAAAGGAAATGAAAGTTCCGATTTTGAACTTACCATGGAACATATTGAGTGCTATCTCTCCCTGTATTAAAATTAGTCACAGTCAGGTTGGCTCTGGCAATGAATAAAGCTATGGTCAGCTCACAGGTGAGTCAGTTAATGTTATTCTTTCTGCCTCTTTGGTCATTGTCTGTGCTCTAAACTTGAAAGTCTTTGCACCTGGAGGCAGAAGTTGTAAGTGCAAACCCATCACTGGGAAGGGGCCAAACTGCTAAAGATATATGGCCCAGGGATAGTTTTTCAGTAACCTTAACTCTGAGTGATTAAAAAAACACAGAAATGGGACTGACCATGGGAAACTACATGAACTCTGGTCATTAAAGTACCAGTAAGCATAAATAAGAATAATAGTAACAACTATAATTTAGTTAGTGCTTCTTAGAACCAGACATTGTCTATGTACTTCCTCCTTCTTTGTAATATATGTATTTTTATCTCCATTTTACAGATGAGAAAACTGAGGCTCAAAGAGTTTATATCACTTGCCCAGTGTTACATAGTAACTAGTAATGGAACCACCATTTAAAGTGAGCATGTCTCTGGGTCGGGTGTGGTGGCTCATGCCTGTAATCCCAGCATTTTGGGAGGCCGAAGTGGGTGGATCACTTGAGGCCAGAAGTTTGAGACCAGCGTGGGCAACATGGCGAAACCCCATCTCTACTAAAAAATACAAAAATTAGCCAGGCATAATCTCAGCTACTCAGGAGGCTAAGGCAGGAGAATCGCTTCAACCTCGGAGGCAGAGTTTGCAGTGAACCAAGATCACGCCACTGCACTCCAGCCTGGATGACAGAGCAAGACTCTGTCTCAAAAAAAAAAAAAAAAAAAAAAATAGAATTAAAATAAAAATAAATTAAAAATAAAAAATAAAGTGGGTGTGCCTCATCCTAAAGCCCATACTGTAATCCAGGGGCTTTGGGAACTTGATCTGTAAACTATGAACATCAGAATCACCTAAGAAGCTTCTTAGGCCCCAGGAGCCAAAGATTTGATTCTGTAAACTTAGGGCAAGTCTAGAAATCTGGTGCCCTTTTTTGTTGTTTTTAAACAACTCCCCAAGTAATTCTGACCCTGATTCAGGCTTGGAAACTACTGCTTGAAGTGGTTCCCCAACCTCACTCACACCGATAATGGTACTATCTGTACAGTTCACAGGGAAAAGTGGACAAGGCTGTTCCCAGGCAGTGGAGACAGGCCTGGAGTCTCTGGTCATTCTGGTCCTCCCCTGGCCTTAGGGCTCAACATTCCAGCACGTTTCTTGCCTTGAGAAAGACTCGGTTTTTTATGTATAAAACAGGAAGCTTTGGACAGGAAGACCTTTTCTAGCTCTAAAATTCTGTGGACAATCAGAAAAAGTGCATTCCAGACTTGGAGGCAATCTCAGTACAGTTCTGCCTCGGGTTGATAGTGAATTCCTTCATTTAAGGGCATTATGATAAGATGCCTGCTCTAGGCTTTCCTACATCCTCCATTATTTCTATAGCACTTCTTCTGCCCTGCCGAGAAGGGCAGCTACTCAGCTACTCAGGAGGCTAAGGCAGGAGAATCGCTTCAACCGTGGAGGCAGAGTTTGCAGTGAACCAAGATCATGCCACTGCACAATGATGTTTAATGGAGCATTATTTATAATAGCAAAACATATGGAAATAATATAAATGTCCAACAATTGTTTCTCAGTTGGTATATTTCCATATGATGAAATACTGCATAGTTATTAAAAATCATCTTGCAGAAAAGAATTGATATGACAACATTCAAAACACCACATAAAGAGCTTTGCCTAGAGAAACTACTCAGTAAATATTCTCTTATGAATAAAGCAAGGTCATTTTTATGTAGTTAACCTTAATGAAAGAGAATTTTTCTAATGGTTTGGGTCTAGGCATTTGGATCAAGCAAGTTAAAAAGTTGTTGATATGAGGAAGAGAGAATTAGCCAGAATACACATTCCCAACTAAGAGTCCATAATGAAGGCCTTGAAAGGAATTGAGTTATTCCCTCTGCATGCTCTTTCTCTCTTAGGTATATCCATGGGTCTTATCACCCAACACAGGAAGCTGGGCATCATCCCAGATGCCTACCTGTTTTTGATCTACCACCTTTAATGAGTCACCAATTATTCTCCATTGAACTACAGAAACAGCTTTCTCATGTGTCTCCTGGCCCATAACCTCACCCCTGTTCAGTACAATGCTCAGTTTTTTGGGGGGTAATTTGGCAATATGTTATCAAATTCATGATAAATTGCTTCTACTCCTTCAAGCAACAATTAGGTTTTTAGGAATTTGTAAGCTACACGGGAGGCTGAGGCAGGAGAATCACTTGAACCCACGAGGCAGAGATTGCAGTGAGCCAAGATGGCGCCACTGCACTCCAGCCTGGGCAACAAGAGAGAAACTCCATCTAAAACAAACAAACAAAAAAAGAATATAATTAATATAATTAGATATGGGCACAAAGATGTATGTGCACAATGATGTTTAATGGAGCATTATTCATAATAGCAAAACATATGGAAATAATGTAAATGTCCAACAATTGTTTCTCAATTGGTATATTTCCATATGATGAAATACTGCATAGTTATTAAAAATCATCTTGCAGAAAAGAATTGATATGACAATGTTCAAAACACACCTACTGCTAAGTAAAACAGCAGGTTATTGAGTAGCAAGTATGACATGTAACTATTTCTAAATACATATATGTGCATATAGATATTTACATATATCAGACACATAAATAGAAAAGTGATCAGAAGGATCTACATCAAAATGTTAACAGTAGTTTTCTCTGAGTTGTTGGAGCGTAAGTACATTGGGGTTTCCATTTTATGCATCCAGTGTATTTTATCTTGTAAAAGAAAGGGTATTATTAAAATACATCCACACAAATCTGATTTTGTAACTTCCTCAGGAGATCCCCACATTAAAATCGAAGTCCTGAACATGATACCCGAGAGTAGAGCTTAGCTCCTGCCTAGCCCCTGCATCCTCAAGGCCTAGGCCCGTTCCATTCACTCCCCTCTATTGTACTCTCAGACATGCTTCCTCTCTCACCCGCTATCACTTTGCAATTGCTGAGCCCTCTCCTCGTAATGTCCTCTGCCTTTCTGTGATGAGCAAACTCTATCTGGCCTTTCAAAGACCACCTCAGAGAGGCTCCCCTGCCCCAGTCCTCACAGGTGGTCACTAGCTCCTTTGGGCTACCTACAAGTATCTCCATGTTTGCATGCACCCCACTCAACTATAGTTTTAGGTTGACTTTTCTGTCTTTCCTCCAATTCCCTAAGAAATTGAGCCCCAAGAAAGCTAGGACCAGGTCTTGATCTCTCCTGCATCAAACACTGAAACAGGAACATTGTAGAGGCTCAAAAAATATGTGTCGGAATGAAGCAAATGACAGAAATCTAAAGAAGGAATTTCTGTTTCCTATGCATTTTTGAGTTATGCTTCAGGTTTATAGACCACTTTGTCCACTTTTATTTACTCCATGGTCTAAACTTTTGGATCCAATGTAATTTGCATGCCCAAACTGTACAAGCTTAAGCACCTTGAATAACTAATTTTCATCAATCAGCTTATTAAAAATAGTAAAATGACCCACATATACAAACATAGGCCAAAAGCTAAGAAATAAATAAAGAACAAGTTATTTCTATGAGTAAAATAGTTTTGAGGCCTAAATAAAAGTGTGGAATTTGCTATAGTGCATTTGTTTTTGGTTAAATATTTTGATAAGAAATAAAGGTGGCCAATTTTTATTTATTTATTTATTTTGATTTTGATTTTTTGAGACAGAGTTTTGCTCTTGTTGCCCAGGCTGGAGTGCAATGGCACGATCTTGGCTCACTGCAGCCTCCGCCTCCCGGGTTCAAGTGATTCTCCTGCCTCAGGCTCCCAAGTAGCTAGGATTACAGGCATGCGCCACCACGCCCGGCTAATTTTTGTATTTTTAGTAGAGACAGAGTTTCTCCATGTTGGTCAGGCTGGTCTTGAACTACCAACCTCAGGTAATCTGCCCGAAAGGTGGCCAATTTTATCAGCACTAAATAATTACAGTTGACATAATAGCCACACATTTTAAGATTATATTTTTTAGGTAAATATTTTCCTCCTAAATAATGAAAAATCACTTTAACCATGTCAATATTACAATGGTAAAGTAGGTCCAAGAATATCACAAAACTGGAAATAAAAATTGTTTTTAGTTTGCTCCCTTTCCCAGAATTTCTCAAAATTGGAATTGAAATATCATAAGCACTTACAAAACTGTTGTATACTAT
The DNA here is from genome assembly GCF_006542625.1 of Nomascus leucogenys. Taxonomy (NCBI): domain Eukaryota; kingdom Metazoa; phylum Chordata; class Mammalia; order Primates; family Hylobatidae; genus Nomascus; species Nomascus leucogenys. The sequence continues at coordinate 100,013,427 of NC_044402.1, forward strand.
ACTTTCATCATCATAATGTGGGTAACTCTTCCTTATAACTACGGTCAATCATTATCATGGTAGCAAATATAGCTCTGTACGTTCTCAATGCTCTTCCTCTATACTATGGATGTGCATAACTTGATGAGATTGATATTTAATGATCAATTGTCTAATAACTTAAAAAAACAAATTATTAACCAATCAGCAGCAGAGCAAGAGACACAAAAGATTTCACTAATAGGATTCATTTAAATGGAATACTGGGCTGACTCTCAAAAAACTTCTCAACTCATGTATTTGCATTATTAAAATAGCTTCTATTAAAATATAGCAACACTCATAAGGTACATTTTATACTGTTATCTTAAAATGCGGAACACACTAGGGAAAGCAGCAGAAGAGAACATACAAGACCAAGAATGGCAAAAGATGAAATCATCCAGATTTTTTTTCTTTTTTGAGGTATCATAGGTCAGACCGGCTTCATTCTTTTAAGGCCTCAATGATATTCTACCAGGCATTAATTTAAAGCCTCAAGCCACCTTGAGTCACTCAATAGAAACAAAAATCTAAGCAGGGGGCAGAGAAGCCTAGTAATTTTTCAAGAAAAAAATGCAACTGGAGAGAATAAGATGTGTTTTGTTCCACTAGAAATATGACTCCACTCTCCCAATCTAACCAGGGCTCGTTTTTTGTAATATGAATAATATCACTATAACTCGTTAGAATTGCCTACATTTTAATTTGAAAAAGAGTTGGTATGTTAATCTTAAATAGCCTGTCTTCTGGACCAACAGAAGGAGTTACAAAAGAAGTCATTTACAGTGGCATAATTAAGGCTTGTGAGAAGCATATTTAGTAATGCGTTGCCGTTCTCCTTTCCATCCAATGGCCTTGTTGGTATATAGATCTACCATTTGATCAGTGCTTCTGCCCCAGGGGCTTCATGGTTTGCAAGCCACAACCTACTAATAAGCACCCTCCAGCTTGTTTGCTAAACAGATCAGTCCTGGCAGGCACCCAAAAACTCCAGTCCTTGAAACTTGGAGCTCTTTAACTTGCATGGCCCATTGTGTGGCAAGCAAGAGAATAAACTATGTACCTCATAAATGCAGAGCAATTATAGATGAGTTAGTAATACAGCTGTGGCTCAAAAGATTGCTTACCTAAACCAAATCGAGGCTTAATTTATTTTTGTATTGTCTTTGTTAAAAACCAAACAAACAGCTCTGCAGTGCTTGTATACACAATAAAGAAAATGGCTGTGTTTTCCTTACAAACAAGATGGCAACTCTGGCTACAACAAATCATCCTCAGTAGCTGAAGGTTTTTGTATTAGGGTCTGAACCAAGCCATTGCTTGCTGTATTTATTTGGTTGTTTGAGGAAACAGGATAGAATGCTTTCTTTGGTAGAAGTGCAATGTGTTGGGGGCTGGGCATTGTACTGTACATTCTGTTTTCTGTTATAGATACCAGATTAGATACTGTCAACTTCAAGTACAAGAATGTAAAAATGAAGTAGACTGAAATGACAAAGTAGCTTGCATTTGTGTGCATTAATCTGACAATGATTATGATGTATACAAGTAGGCTTCTTTTAGAAAACACTGTTATATGCATATTAATACTTGCCAATTTGTAAATTCTCACAATACAAAAACAAAACAAAAAAGCAAAATCATTAGGTTTATGGTGGTATCAGTTACCTGGAAGTGGCCTAGTAAAGCAATAGCGTATACTTTTTACTCCATGACTAAGGTTTTTCATACTCTTTTAGCATCTATCCTGTGATAAGTGCATTAAGTGACAAATCTTATGCCCTTGAGAAAGTACTGTGAGAGACTTGGTATATAATAATTTTGAAAATGTCTACACAGATAATTATAGGTAATAGAAACATTACAAGATTGGTTCAAAGGAGATAGCACCTAGACCTGGTTCTATTGTTTATTAACCACATGACCTTACTGAACCTCAGTATCCTCATCTGTAAAACGGAGTAACTTCTGCCTATCTCAGAGGGATGCTGAGCAGGGGAAATAAATTAACAGAGTGTTAGTACTTAGTAATGTGCAGACATCTACACATGCAAACTCTTGTTGCTAAACAGAACAAACTTAGAGAATGATCAGGTACATATTTGTATGGCTGTGAACCACTGGACAGATTTCTTTGAAACCAACTGTTAATAATCCTAATCGGCTTCATCTGGGGATTGGAATATGGGTTTAGGATGTGTAGAGAATTTGTATCATCTCATCTTAGCTTCTGATGTGGGAGATGACCCCAACAACTGGTAGATTTGTAGATTGGCCTGACAGTAGAGAGAGGTAAGGATTGGATATTTAATTCCAAGGTCTGTGGCCACCTCTGGGACTACAGCCAAAAGGAAAGAAATGTGAGAAAAAAGGCTTAAAATTACACTAAGAATGCAAGTTGCCCTTGCCCCCTGAGCAGTCTTAGGAAAGCTCAGCCTGGGACCCTGTACTGGAGCGGTAAGGACGTGAGGCTCCTGCCTTGGCCTGTTCAGGGCAGCTGTTCTACTTATATTCAGACCTACCAGGTGTTTTGTCATTGTAGTTATTTTGTTTTATTTTTCAAATCCCTGATTTTGCCCTACAAGTGCAGATATTTGAGATGAAGAGATGACTAGATGCTCCAGTTATTAGCTACAACTTTTGGGGTACCCAATCTGATGTGCATAAGCAGGTTTCAAGTGGATGAATATTTTGGGCTTTTCTCTGACATGTGGTCAGTGTTTGCCTTCCTGCTTCTAATCTTAGGTAGTACATTAATCAGCTATTGCTTCAATAATGCTACATAATAAACCTGTCCCAAAATTCATTGACTAGCCAGGCACAGAGACTCACACCTGTAATCTAAGACCCTGTCTCAAAAAAAAATTAATTAATTAAAAAATATTCATTGACTTGAAACAGAAAGCATTTATTTCTCAGTAAGGTCTACAGCCAGCTGCAACTTGGCCAGACTAGGCTGAACTCCAGCCTCTGGGATCTAGCTGCAGGTTTGGTATAGACCTGTTTCACATATCTTCTATCTTGCTTGGATTAGTGACTACCCAGGAAATGCCCTTTTCATATAAAATGGCAGAGGCTTAACGGCACTGGCCCAGAATGCACACACTAACATTTCCACCCATATTCCATTGGCCAAAGCAAGTCAAGCAACTAATCCCAACATCCATCAAGCAATAAAACATGTTTCATTTCTAGTAGAAAGAACTTCAAAATCACAAGACAAAGGGAGTTGGTGAATAATTCTAATAGAAGGAAGGCATGACAAATTGGAACAATAATATAATCTACCACACATGTTTTATCAAAGGGAGCTTTTATTTTACATATCTAATTTTTGAACATCACTAATAACTTTTACTTACACTCTGAAATCACCATAATTTAAATAATCCATGTGGTTCTTGAGCACTTGGAACATGGCTAGCCCAAACTGAGATGTGTTGTAAGTTTAAAATGCACACCAGATTTTGATGACTTTGTATGTAAGAAAATATTGTAAAATATCTCTTAATAATAAAAATAGGGGAGAAAGTCATTGAAAGTGGATGGAGAGAGGACAGAGACCCTGGGCTGAAGGGAGAGGAAGCTGGGAACCCTGCATGGGGTTGCCAAGCACCAGGACTCATTCCTGGCCCCAAGCAGCTCCTGGGGAAGGGGTGATTTGAATGAGTGTAGAGTGACCCACTATCACCACAGACATCCAGAATCCTAGCTCCAGGAGACCCCACGACCCCCACAGACATTTGAGCTGGCAGGGAGAGCTGCCTAGAGAGTTGACAGGAACAGGACTCCAGCCTGTGCAGAGTGCAGAAGGCTTGGTGCAGGAACGGCTATATTGGAGCAATGGCAGGGATGCCCATCCCCAAGGATCACCACACTCCTCTAGGTGGCTTTTGCCTTTGTTGACTGTCAGAACTGGACAGAACAGGACTATCTTGCCCATGGGACTGAACCAGTCTAATCTGAGCACCCTCCTGTCTGCTGGCTTGTCCTGGGGTTCTGCCTGGCTGCACCTGCTTACAACACAGCCTCAGGTGCCCAACTGGGACATTTCCCAGCAGCCACTGCCACAGCTCCGTCACCAGCAGACCCTGCCTAGCCATTGGAGAGTTTCCACAGATAGGCCCCCCTCAGTAGGCACTCTCCCGAAGCTTCCCACACCACTTATCCATGGCACACACATGCACATGCCGCCACCCTGCCACTAGGGCAAACGTGCATGGGCAGCCCCCACCACCCTGCCATTGTTGGCTCAAGCATGCATACATGGACCCCACAGCACCACCACCCTGCTGCCACTGGCATACACGCATGCAGACCCCACTGTGCTGTTGCTCTGCCGCAGCCAGTGCACATGAACATGGACCCTGCTGCCACCACCTTGATGAAGAGTTTTGCCAGCAACCTCCCTTCCCCTGCCATTGAAGTGTTGTTGCCGGCAGACTGGGGACACCTAGGCCCCTTCAACACAGCAGGGCCTTAACCTTCAGGGGCTAGAGAAGAATGCCATGAGCCTGGTCCCAGTGCCCCAGGGTGAGAGCACACTTCTCAGGAGTGCTGAGCTGAGCCTTGGCCACCTGAAATTGTGCAGAAACAAAGCCAGTCAACTGAATCCAACTTATAACACCAACCCTCAAGGGCATCAAAGAATATAAAAGCCAAAAAAAAAAAAAAAAAAAAAACCATCCAAAGGACAGCAACTTCAAAGATTAAAAGAACATCAGTTTACACAGATGAGAATGAACTAGCGCAAAAACTCTGGCAACTCAAAAAGCAAGAGTGCCTTCTTCCCACCAAATGACTGCACTAGCTCCCCAGCAATGGTTTTTGGCCGGGCTGTAAAGGATGAAATGACAGATGTAGAATTCAGAATCTGGATAACAATGAAGATTATTGAGATTCAGAAGAAAGTTGAAACCCAATCCAAGAAACCTAAAGAATCCAGTAAAATAATTCCAGAGCTGAAAGCCAAAATAGCCATTTGAAGAAAGAACCAAACTAATCTGATAGAGCTGAAAAATTCACTGCAAGAATTTCATAATACACTTGTAATCCCAGCACTTTGGGAGGCCAAGGCGGGTGGATCATGAGGCCAAGAGATCGAGACCATCCTGGCTAACACAGTGAAACCCCGTCTCTACTAAAAATACAAAAAATTAGCCGGGCGTGGTGGTGGGTGCCTGTAGTCCCAGCTACTCGGGAGGCTGAGACAGGAGAATGGCGTGAACCTGGGAGGCGGAGCTTGCAGTGAGCAGAGATCACGCCACTGTGCTCCAGCCTGGGCGACAGAGCGAGACTCCGTCTCAAAAAAAAAAAGATGCTATATGACTATCCCCAAGACACATAGTGATCAGATTTTCCAAGTTCAGTGCAAAAGAAAAAATATTAAAGGCAGCTACAGGGAAAGAGTAGGTCACCTAAAAAGGGAACCCCATCAGGCTAATAGTGGACCTTTTGGCACAAACCTTACAAGCCAGAAGAGGTTGGGGGTCCACATTCAACATTCTTAAAGAAAAGAAATTCCAGCCAAGAATTTCATATCCAGCCAAACTAAGTTTCATAAGGAAAGAAAAAGCAAAATCCTTTCCAGACAAGCAAATGCTAAGGGAATTCATTACCACCAGACCTGCTTTAAAAGGGATCCTTAAGGGAGTGCTAAACATAAAAATAAAAGACTGTTACCGACCACCATAAAAACACACTTAAGTACATAGAACATTGACACTATAAAGTAATTACACAATCAACTCTACATAACAACCAGCTAACAACATGATGACAGGATCAAATAAGCACATATCAATATTTACCTTAAATGTACATGGCCTAAATGCCCCCACTTAAAAGGCAAAGAGTGTCAAGTTGGATAAGAAGCAAGACCCAACTGTATGCTGTCTTCATTAGGTTAATCTCACATTCAATGACACCCAAAGGCTCACAGTAAAGAGATGAAGAAAAATCTATCAAGCAAATGGAAAACAAACAAACAAAAGCAGGGGTTGCTATTCTTATTTTAGACAAAATAGACTTTAAATCAACAATGATCAGAAAGGACAAAGAAGGGCATTACATAGTGATAAAGGGTTCAATTCAACCAGAAGACTCAACTGTCCTAAATATATATGCATCCAACACTGCAGCACACAGATTCAGAAAACAACTTCTTAGAGACCTACGAAGAGACTTAGATGACCACACAATAATAATGAGAGACTTCAACACCCTACTGACAGTACTGGACAGATCACTGAAGCAGAATACTAACAGAGCTATTCAGGACCTAAACTTGACACTTGACCAAATGGATCTAACAGACATCTACAGAACACTTCACCCAACAACAACAGAATATAAATTCTTCTCAGCTGCACATGGCACATACTCTAAAATCGACCACACACTTGGCCATAAAGCAATTCTCGACAATTTTTTAAAAATGAAATCATACGAAGTACACTCTCAGACCACAGCACAATAAAAATATGTCAAGAGGATCTCTCAAAACCATACAATTACATGGACATTAAACAACCTGCTCCTGAACGACTTTTGGGTAAGCAGTAAAATTAAGGTAGAAATCAAGAAATTCTTTGTAACTAGTAAAAACAAAGATGCAACATACCAGAATCTCTGGGACACAGCTAAAGCAGTGTTGAGAAGGAAATTTATAGTGCTAAATGCCCACATCAAAAAGTTAGAAAGATCTTAAATTAACAACCTAACATCATACCCAGAGGAATTAGAACAAGAACAACCAGTCCCAAAGCTAGCAGAAGAAAAAAATAACCAGAATGAGAGCTGAACTGAATAAAATGGGGCGAGAAAAACCCATACAAAAGAGCAAAGGCAAAAATTGGTTCTTTGAAAGAATAAATGAGATTGATAGACTGCTAGCTAGACAAAGAAAGAAAGAGAGACAATCCAAATAAACACAATGAGAAATGGCAAAGGGGATATTACCACCGACCTCACAGAAATAGAAAAAATCCTCGGAGACTATTAAGAACACTTCTATGTACACAAACTAGAATACCTAGAAGACATGGATATATTTCTGAAAACATACAACTTTTCAAGATTGAATCAGGAAGAAATTGAAACTCTGAACAAACCAATAACAAGTTCCAAAATTAAATCTGTAATAAATCAACCAACCAGACAGAGCCCAGGACCCAATGGATTCACAGATGTATAAAGAAGAGCTGGGCCAGGTGTGGTGGCTCACACCTATAATTCCAAAACTTTGGGAGGTCAAGGCAAGCAGATCACTTGAGCTCAGGAGCTTGAGACCAGCCTGGGCAACATGATGAAACCCCCTCTCTACAAAAAATACTAAAATTATCCAGGTGTAGTGCTGTATACCTATAGTCCCAGCTACTTGGGAGGCTCACCTATGCCTGTGAGGTTGAGGCTGAAGTGAGCTGTGATTGCACCACTGCACTCCAGCGTGGGTGATAGAGTGACACCCTGTCTAAAAAAAAAAAAAAAAAAAAAAAAAAGAGTTGGTACCAATACTACTGAAATACTGAAACTATTCCAAAACATCAAGGAGGAGGGACTCCTCCCTAACTCATTCTATGAGGCAGCATCATTCTGATACCAAAACATAATAAACAAAGAAAATTTCAGGCCAATATCCCTGACGAACATAGACACCAAAATCCTCAACAAAATACTAGCAAACCAAATCCAGTAGCACACCAAAAAGCTAGTCCACCATGATCAAGTAGGCTTTATTTTGGGGATGCAAGTTTGGTTCAACATATTCAAATCAAAAAACGTGATTCATCACAGAAACAGAACTAAAAACAAAAATCAAGTGATCATCGCAATAGATGCAGAAAATGTTTTCACTAAAATTCAATATTCCTTCATGTTAAAAACCCTCAGCAAACTAGGCATTGAAGAAATATACCTCAAAATAATGAGAGCCACATATGACAAACCCACAGCCAACACCATATTGAATGAGCACAAACTGAAAGCATTCCTCTTGAGAACTGGGACAAGACAAGGATGTCCTCTCTCAACACTCCTATTCAACATAGTACTGGAAGTCCTGGCCAGAGAAATCAGGCAACAGAAACAAATAAAAGGCATACAAATAGGGAGAGAGAAAGTCAAATTATCTCTCTTCATAGACAATATGATTCTATACCTAGAAACCCCCATAGTCTCTGCCCAAAGGCTCGTAGATCTGATAAACAATTTCAGCAAAGTTTCAGGATACAAAATCAATGTACTAAAATCAGTAGCATTGCTATATACAAATAATGTCCAAACTGAGAGCTAAATCAAGAATACAATCCCATTTACAATGCTACAAAAAGAATAAAACACTTAGGAATACACCTAACAGGGAGGTGAAAGATCTCTACAAGGAGAATTACAAAACACTGCTCAAAGAAATCAGAGAGAACACAAACAAACAACAAAAAGCACTCCATGTTCATGGATAGGAAGAATGAGTAGTGTCAAAATGGCCATACTGCCAAAGCAATTTACAGATTCAATGCTATTCAATGCTATCAAACTGCCAACATTTTTCACAGAATTAGAAAAAACTATTCTAAAATTCATACGGAATCAAAAAGGAGCCCAAATAGACAAAGTGATTCTAAGCAAAAAGAACAAAACCAGAGGCATAACACTACTCAACTTCAACCTGTACTACAAGGCTACAGTAACCAAAACAGCATGGTATTGATACAAAAACAGACACATAGAACAAGTTAAAGGACTCAGAAATAAAGCCACACACCTGCAACTCTCTGAACTTTGACAAATTGACAATAACAAACAATGGGGAAAGGACTCCCTATTCAGTAAGTGGTGCTCAGATAACTGACTAGCCAAATGCAGAAGACTGAAACGGGAACCCTTCCTTTCACCATATACAAAAATCAACTCAAGATGGATTAAAGACTTAACCCTTTCTCATCTAGAAAAAAAAAAGTTCAGTTCGCTGACAGTGCTCATTTAATTTTACATAAACACACTCTTTGAGGCTGAAGCAAATCTGACTGATTTTCAATGTGAAAATAAAATATAAAAACTGTCCTTGGAGTTATTTCTAAACAGAACTAACATCAGAATCATGTGAATCATCAGAATTATCTATTTCAGAAAAATCAGATTCATCAAATGAAACTTTGGCCAACAATTATTTGAGAACAATATTAAACTCATGTATAGGAATGCTACGTTTTCTAGCATTCCATCTAAAAATGCTCAATGTCGCTAATCGTTAAAGAAATGCAAATCAAAACTACAATGAGATACCATCTTACACCAGTCAGAATGGCTGTTATTTGAAAGTTAAAAAAAAAAAAAAAACCACCGCATGCTGGCAAGGTTGCAGAGAAAATGGAATGCTTATAAACTGCTGGTGGGAATGTAAATTAGTTCAGCCACTAACTACCATTAGACCCAGCAATCCCATTATTGGAATTAAAGGAATATAAATTGCTCTACCATAAAGACATATGCATGCATATGTTCATCACAGCACTGTTCACAATAGCAAAGCCATGGAATCAACCTAGATGTCCATCAGTGGTGGACTGGATAAAGGAAATGTTGTATATATACACCATGGAATACTATGCAGCCATAAAAATACAAAATCACATCCTTCGCAGCAACATGGTTGCAGCTGGAAGTCATTATCCTCAGTGAATTAATGCAGAAACAGAAAACCAAATACTGCATGTTCTCATTTATAAGCAGGAGCTAGGCTGAGCGCATGCTCTCACTTATAAGCGGGAGCTAGGCTGAGCTAGGCTGAGCTCATGCCTGCAATCCCAACACTTTGGGAGGCCAAGGTAGGCAGATCACTCGAGTCCAGGAATTTGAGACCAGCCTGACCAACATGGCGAAACCCCGTCTCTACTAAAAATACAAAAGTTAGCCTGGCGTGGTGGTGCACACTGGTAATCCCAGCTACTCAGGAGGCTGAGGCGTGAGAATCGCTTGAACCTGGAGGGTGGAGGTTGAAATAAGCTGAGATTGCACCGCTGCACTCCAGACTGGGTGACAGAGTAAGATTGTCTAAAAAAAATTAAAATAAAATCATATAATATTAAAAAATAAGTGGGAGCTAAACATTGAGTACATATGGATACAGAGAAGGGAACAATAGACACTGGGGCCTACTGGAAGGTGGAGGTGAGAAGAGGGTGAGGATTGAACACTACTGAGTGCTATGTTTATTACCTTGGAGACGAAATAATCTGTACATCAAACCCCCGTGACATTCAATTTACCCATGTAACAAACCTGCACATGTACCCTTGAACCTAAAAGTTGAAAAGAAAATAATAATAATATTTCCACCAAAGTCTTAAACCAGAATTTGAGTCATCACATAGTAACAAAGGTGGGAAAAAAGAAACCCCAGAAGACCCTCGCCTCCCTATGCAACTCTTGCGACCTTGGTAGGAATAATTCAACTTTATTCCAAACCAGTGCCTAAGAATAAAAAATACCAGAGTGGCAGACCCTCAGCATACTCAATAAACAGTCTCCCAAATGTGTATCTCAGTTTTTGGTAAATGAATATTAGCAGGTCAATACAATCCTAATCTAAAAATATGGTTCCTTCTTCCATTCAACAAATATTTATCAAGCTGCCTCTATGCATCGGTTATTATTCTAGGTTCCAGAGATATAATGGTAAATAGCACAGATCTGTGCCCTTGTGGAGTTTACAATAAACAAACGCATAAAAACATATATAACATAGTGGCAAGTAGTGATAAAACACTGTAAAGAAAAATAAAACAGGCAATAGAACATAGCCATGGAAGGCCTTTCTGAGGTGGTGACATTTAAGGAGAAAGTAAAACGAAGTGAGGACAGGAGCCCTGAAAAAGCATCAGCCATTGAAGAAATAGACGGAACGATCCTGAGGTGAGAACAACAAGAAAGCCAGTGTCAAATCCAGAAATTAAGGAGGGTGATTGAGTGGGAGGTGGAAAGAAGCCAGATTATGGGCCTGGCAAGGACTCTGGGTTTTATTCTAAGAGTAATAGGAAGGTATTAGGACTGTGCTGTCCAGTAAGGTAGCCACCAGCTCATGTGGCTGTTGAGCACCTGAAAAATGGCGAAACTGAGATGTGCTGCAAGTAACAAATACATCCAAGATTTTGATGAGTCAGCAAGAAAAGAGGAATGTTAGATACTTCAGTGATAATTTTGTTACATTGATTGACATTGAAATCGCATTTTAGATATATTTATTAGGTAAACTATATTGATCAAATTGGTTTCCCCTGTTTCTCTTTACTTTTCAAAGCCATATGTCTTGTAGGAAGTTTAAAATTATGTTTGTGGCTCACGTTATATTTCTACTGGACAGCACTGCGTTACAGGGTTTGAGCAAGAGGTAGGAAGGTTAAAAAATTGCCTACAGGGTACTATGCTCATTACCTGGGTGGCAAAATAATTTGTACATTGAACCTCTGCAACTGGCAACTTACCCATGTAACAAACCTGCACATGTACCCCCTTAAAAGTTATTATTGAGTGCATGGGGCTTATTAAATTATTTCTTTATTATTGTATGTATTTAAATTTTTCTATAACACAGTTAAATTTTTCTATAGAATAAACCTTTTAAAAACATATAAAAATGGGCTAAAATGATAGAATTACCCTCCCCTTCCCATATCCGTTTTTGTTATTGCTCATTTTTCAGGTGCTCAACAGCGACATGAGCTGGTGGCTACCTTACTGGACAGCACAGTCCTAATACCTTCCTATTACTCTTAGAATAAAACCCAGAGTCCTTGCCAGGCCCATAATCTGGCTTCTTTCCACCTCCCACTCAATCACCCTCCTTAATTTCTGGATTTGACACTGGCTTTCTTGTTGTTCTCACCTCAGGATCGTTCCGTCTATTTCTTCAATGGCTGATGCTTTAGGTATGGATGAAGGTCTATGGAGTAGGCTTTACTCTTCCCTTGTCCTAAGAACACTGCAGCCTGGATTCAGAAATTGTCCTGGATCAGTCTTGATTTCAGAGGACTGTTTTTCTGACGGCCCCTCAGAGGACAATTGAATCTTGCCTCTAGAATGTAACTCTTCCTGGAAATAACCTTTTATATCCAGTGTTACCCAAATCCTAAGAGGTCAGGAACTAAGGAATTCCATAACTGGGATAATATTTGCTGCGTCAGTTTGTATTTTCCAACACATTCTCCAAAAAACAACTCAATAAAGAATAGCAATAACAAAGAAAGCAACATAAAAATCTGTCCTTGGCACGAAAAAAAGACAGAGAAAATCCAAATTCCCAATTACTGTAAGTTAAAAAGACAAAAACAAAAACCAAGGAGCATGAGATCCTAGCATACCACCCTACATGGTCCTGCTGCCCCAAGCCTTGGGGTTGGGGGTCGAGGGGCAAGTACTGTCCAGGGAAGACTGGGGGGAAGAGGGAAGAGAAGCAAAGGCCATAGAGTGATCTAAAATCACAGAAAGAGAAAGTCCTCCCTACATGCAAAATGCTGAAAAGTGTGGTGGTTGATCAGAGTGAAATCAGAAGAGACTTTTAAGTGTGTGCAGGACTCAAGGTGGCATCTTGGAAAAGTCACTCTTCCAAGAAGAGCTGGGTAAATGGGAAGGGAGAAGCACCTTTAGAAAACTGTACAGTGCAGAAAGAAAAGGCAAGAATGGGAAAGTTAGGACCCTTAAAAACAAAAGAATGCACAACTCTTCCTCCCATCAGTGCCCCCACCCCTCACACACAGCCAATCAGCAAAGAAAGCAGCCACACTTTGCTGCACTGACAGCAGAGGGAGCTCTTGAACTAGGAATCTTGTAAACCACAGCAAATTGTAAACCAGCCCTATCCACAGACATAGAGATCCGAGCAATCTTTAGGCAAAATATACTATAAAACAAGGATTGAAACAATTCTGCAGATGAAAATTTCTCCCCACTAAGAGGACTGAGGTTCTGTGGAAGCCTTCATTCAGGAGTCAGGACCATTCTGCTAGGACATCCTGCTCAGATACATGTTTGCCTGTGAGCTCATGGGGCCACAGAAACAACAAATGACAGCCCAGAGGCCAGTCAGAAGGTCACACAAGGGAGATGGACATGGATTGCTCTAGGAAAGGTGGTGAAAATAGGATTCAAGATATATTTTAAAGATGCACTAGACTTGTTGATAGACTAGATATGTGGTAAGAGGGGGAAAGTAAGGAATATACCCTACAGTTTTGGTCTGGACAACTAAAAGAACATAAGTACTATGGGCTGAGATAGTACTGGAACCTTACCCCCAGGAGGTGGTAAGAATCAAGAATTTGGTTATGTTAAGTTTCAGATAGCTTCTAAATGTATCCCTATGAATTTCATCATTTTTATCCTATTGTAAATTATATTTTTCTTTAATTTCAATTTCTAATGTTTTAGTTCTAATGTTTTGAATTACACTTTATTTTTGCATGCTGATTTTGTATACTGCAACCTTACTACACTTAGTTCTAGTAAGTTTTTTATAAACACCTTAGGATTTTCTTTATAATCATCTGTAAATAAATTATATTTTGTCCTACCTAATCCACATGCTTTTTATTTCTTTTTCTTGCCTTACTGCTCTCACTACAATATTGAACTGGAGTACTGACAGTGTACTTGTTGCCTTGTTTCCTACTTTAAAGAGAAAACAGTCATTGTAATGCTAGCTGTAGATTGTGTGTAGATGCACTTTATCAAGTTGAGCAAGTTTCATTCTGTGTCAGTTTGACTCCTCAACGAAGCAGATGCCAAGATGAGATTTGATGCACAAAAGATGTACTTGGGGAAATACCTGTGAAGGATAAAGGAGGAGGCAGTGGAGTATCCAGCAGAGACTTCATATCTGTTGCAGGTTGGACAGCTATGAAAGGAGGGCAGGAAGTCTCACTGGCTAACCAGGTGGTATGAACCAAGCCTTCATTCTTGAGGGCTCTGGGCCCTTGCTAACAATCCCTGTCTTGGGCTAGGATAGCTAACCATGTCTATTCACGGTTATAACAGGGGAAAGGAGGTTCTCAAGTGCATCATCTGATCTCCATGTTTTCTGTCCTGTCCCCATTTTATAAAGGCAGCCTTAAGTCTTCCTGCTGATTAGTGTCCGTTATCCCTGCCAAAAGAGTGATACCTCCTTTTTGCTGCTATTCCCTGAATACAGGAAGTCTAGAGTGTCCTGGGGACAACTGTTAAGTCTTAGTTTGATGTGACCTTTGCTATGTCACCTGGTAAAAATGTACCCTCTTTGGATGTTAGAATCCTGAGGAACCCGGAGATGCAGGGATGGAAACCACAAAATCCCAGTAGGTAAATTGGGTTGAACATTCAGAGATAGGAATAATTGGACTGGTCTTGGAAGTAGGTGGTTATGCTCATGAGACCATGCATAGCCTCTATCTCTGTCACCTTGGGCACTCTGTTAATGCTCCAATTATGCTAGTTCAAGGTAGGCCAGTATTAAAAACTGCTTAATGCCAACCGGTTAAACCATTTTAACTACAGATGGAGCCTTTTTATTAATGTATAATACAAAAACCTTCACACTTCATGTCCACTCCCATATGTTCATCCACATGCCTTTATTCTAGACCTCTTATCTTTCAAACTTTCCTTTTCAGGTCCCTGACCAGATGGCAAGGCCATTGGTTACTGTCTATGAATATGGATATATTATCACTTTGGGCCATGTCTCCTTCCATAAAGTGAATGGCCAGCTGCACGACTCACAGCTCTGTCCACTGAGGTTTCTTCTTTTCACTGACCTTCAAGGCCACCCCTGAATGTGGCTACAATGCAGCTTTCAACCATGTTTAGTTGTTCCCCATAATTAGCTGACCCATCTGTAATCCAAGCTCAGGCTTTTCCCTCCTTCAGCCGATTATATGGGACATCCCCCATAGGGCTATAGTTGCAAGCTGGGGAAGGGGCTGTGTGCTGGTTGACATAGCGATCTGGGCTATCTGCTCCTGGTCAGCTTATTTAGGCCTTCTGGCCATATTTGAGCTTTCTCAGATATGCTATTTTCATCTTATGATGAACTACTGCTGGGCATATCAGACGTTATCACTTATATATATCCCAGATGATAATGGACACTTAGTTACTTAATGCCCCATGGTAAAGTGTTTCTGGAATGTTATTCGACTCCTAGATTTAGAGACAAAACACTTGACCATGGGGCATAGAGTTGGAATGTCCTCCCCACTCCTCAATTTTCTGAAAGAATTTGTATGGTATTAGTAGTTCTTCCTTGAATATTTGAGAAAATTCACCAGTGAAGCCAACTGGGCCTGAAGATTACATTGTTACAAATTTTTTCTTATAAATTCAATGTGTTTTATATATATATAAATATTACTATTAATATTTTCTATTACTTCTTGAATAAGTCTTTACAATTTGTGTCTTTCAAGAAATTTGCCCATTTCATCCAAGGCATTGGATTTATTATCATAAAGTTGGACATAATATTTCATTATTTTCTTTTTAATGAATGTTGGTTCTGTAATGATGCTTCCTCTTTCATTCCTTGTATTGATAATTTGGTTTTTCTCTCTTTTCCTTTAGCATATATGTATGTCTCCATTTAGTAAAGTTTTCTTTCCTCTTTAACGTATCTCGTAGAGCAGGTCTACTGACAACAAATCATCTCAGCTTTTGTTTAACTCAAAGTTGTTTTTTCTCCATTAAAAAAAATGCCCAAAAATAAGTATAGAATTCTAAGTTGACAAGTTCTTTCAGGACTTTAAAGATAGTATCCCATTGTCTTTTGACTTACATAATTTGTGAACAGAAGTCTGCAGTAATTTATGTCTTTGTTCATCTATATACAATGCACAATTTTTTCTCCTCAATGCTTTAAAATTTTCTGTGTTTTTGCTTTATAGGAGTTTGATTCTGATGTGTCTTGATGTGCTTTTCTTTACATTTGTACTGTATCCTGGATCTACAGATTGATAATTTTTATCAAATTTTAGAAACATTTGACTGCAATTTCTACAAATATTATTTTCTGTGCTTCTCTCCTTTTCCTCTTAGATTCCAACTACATTTATGTTAGATTGTTTAATATTGTAATATCACTGAGATTCTGAGCTTTTTTTCTGAATTTTTTTTAAATGTCTGTATGTCATTTTGGATAAGTCTACTGCTATGTCTTCAAATGTACCACTTTTTTATTCTACATTTTCCAATCTGCCAATAAGGCCATCCAGATAATTTTTCATTTCAGATATTGTGATTTTTTCATGACTAGAAGTTCCACATGATTACTTTTATATCATCAATTCCTTTCCTCACCATGCATATTTTTAAAATAGCTGTTTTAATGTTCATGTCTGCTAATATCATCCCCACTATCATTTCTGAGTCAGTTTCTATTGACAATTTTTTGTCCTGGTTATGGATCAGATTTTCCTGCTTCTTGAAATATGTAATATTTTTATTAATACTAGACATTGTAGATTTTATCTTGTTTAGTACCTGAATTTCATTATCTATCTTTAAAAAGTATTGGGCTTGGCCGGGCGTGGTGGCTCACGCTTGTAATCCCAGCACTTTGGGAGGCCGAGGCGGGCGGATTACGAGGTCAGGAGATCGAGACCACGGTGAAACCCTGTCTCTACTAAAAATACAAAAAAAATTAGCCAGGTGTGGTGGCGGGCGCCTGTAGTCCCAGCTACTCGGAGAGGCTGAGGCAGGAGAATGGCATGAACCCGGGAGGCGGAGCTTGCAGTGAGCCAAGATTGCGCCACTGCACTCCAGCCTGGGCGACAGAGCGAGACTCCGTCTCAAAAAAAAAAATAAATAAATAAAAATAAAAATAAAAATAAAAAAATAAAAAGTATTGGGCTCTGTTTGTGTTAGACAGTTACCTATGAATAAAGCAAATTATTTCAAGGTTTGTTCTCAGTCTTTGTTAGGTAGGCCTATAGCAGCCTTTTCTCCAGGGGAAATTTCACTTTCACTATGAAGACATAACCTTCTGGTATCTCAATTACTACATTCTTGGTGCCTTCAACAAGGGTTTTCCACTCTGACTGCTGAAAGCATGACTATTTCTTGGAGGATTCTGTGAGCTTAGAAACCATTCAGTTCTCTGTTTGGTCTTTGGCCAAATGAAGTTTAACCTTATTTGTGCATGCCTTAATATTTAGTAAAAACTCAATGGTATCCATAAGTACATTTCTGGAGCTCTTTTTCTTTGTAGCTCCTTTCTTTCTGAAACTCTGCTTTATAAATTCTAGATCCCTCAGATACCCTGAACACCAGTCTCTGTTTGCCAAGACTCAGAGAAATCAAAGCCATTCCACTCTACTTGGGATCTCCTCCCTGTTCCCCAAGTGAAAATCTAGGGTAATTACAGGGCAGATGCAATTATTTCTCTTCTCTTTGGAATCCCAATACTATACTCCCTATTTTCAAAAACTTAAAAAAATATCTGCTCCATATCTTTCTCCAGTTCTCCTGTTATTTAAGGTAGAAAGTAAATTTATGCATGTTACTCCATCATGACCAGATGCAAAAATCTATTGGCTGGGCAATTGAATATTTCAGTCTGACTCTGACTCTGAGCTCAGAGAAGCCTAATCTGAGGCTATAAATTTGAAACTCATATAGTGCGTGTTTCTCCTGAACTTATTACATTGTATGGAGATAATGCTCCTTTTAATTCAGGGCAGCTAGTCCTAGCCAATAAGAGCCCCCCTCATTTTCCACAGTATGAATTGTTTAAATCTATTTCCATCTGTGCTACTAGAAAGAGAGGATAGAGAATAAAGCAAAAAAACGAGCCTTGAGGAATTTTAATATTTAGAGATGGATTGCAGGGAGTGGAAACTGACAAAGGAGACTGAGAATTGCGTATGGAGTAGGAGAAAACTAGGAGAGCATATTGTATTGAAAACCAAGTGAGGAAGTTGTTTTGGAGGGCTGGGGTGATTAAATGGTTTTAGAGGTTAAGTAAGATGAAAAATGAAAATCTGCCACTGGTTTAGGCAAGACAGATCTAGCAAGAATATTTTCAGTGAAATGGAGAGGAAAGGGAGGTGAGAAAGCAGAGACAAGTTCGAGTTTTGCTGTCGAGGGAGCAAAGAAGATACCTGGAGAAGAATATAAGAAGTAGAAAAGGTTTTTGTAAAAATAGGCATTCTTTACAGAAAAATCTTATTTATTTCTCTACTAAGAGGTGCCAATATTGTCACAATACCTCTTTTGTAGCCATAATTTGTCCCATTCGTATATTTGTTAATCTCTTTTTCTATATTCAGTTGATCATCATTATTCTCAGCTTCCGTATTTGCACATTTGCCTATTTGCTAAAATTTATTTGAAACCCCAAAATTAAACCTCATGAAACTTTTGCCATCACTCATAGACATATACAGAGTGGCAAAAAAATTGAGTTGCCCAAAGTGCATGTTCCTAGCTGAGGTGAACAAGGCCACACCCTGCCTTCTTGTTTCAGCTCTGATACCATAAAGAAGTCTTTTTCACAATCTACTTAGTGCCACATTTTTGTGCTTTTTTGGTGATTTCACTAGTTAAAATGTGCTTCAAGTAATGCTGAAGTGCTGTCTAATGTTCCTAAGAACAAGAAAGCTAGGAAACACCTTATAGAGAGAATATAAGAGTTCAAGAAGTTTTGTTCAGGCGTGACTTATGGTGCTGTTGGTCATGAGTTCAATGTTAATGAATCAACAATATATATTAAATAAAATGTCTTTAAACAGAAACACACATATAACAAGGTAAAGTGTCAACTGGTTGACAAAAATGTTTTGACTGGAGGGCTCGCAAGACTCTAAGCTTGGGAGCAATAATTCAGTAGTTTGTAACTCCGTGTTCCCAGCGACTTTATAGAACATAATTATCACAAATTAATGAGATTCAACTGTATAATATTTTTCTTTAAAAGAACATATGGTGCAGTAGAAAAGGCACTAGACCAAAAATTTTGAGATCTTGGTTTTAGTTCTAACTCCTTCACTATCTAGTGGTGTATCTTTCAGCAAGTCTTTGGGTCTCACTTGGCTTCTTTATCTATGACCGTAGCTCTTTAAATTAGATTATTGCTAAGGCCCCTGAAGTCGTAGCATTCTATGAACTTAAATCATCAGTAAGGAAAATTCTCAAAAATAGTCTCTTCCCGAGAAAGTCTTCTCTTTGCTTTATTGCAAACCATCCTGCTCCATATGAGGAATTAGGGTGGCAATAATGACCTTACAATAAGACAAGAAGTGAGTGCTATGTTCTATAGAGTGCCACAGAGATTAAGTAAATTGCACTGATTTTTTTTTAATCTGGGAATTTTTCCCAGGAAAAGAGTTGCTCATGACTTTGGAAGTAATATCAAAATAACAGTACATGTCACATTAAGAAATAGATATTAATAAGGAATTTTACAAGAAAACAGCCACAGTAGGCTTCAATAGGGTGCAGCCTTCTGATGACAGCTTTGAATACAGAGTGCCAAAATGCAGCCAGACTGAGCGAGGTATGGGCACATTACTAAAAATACAGGAAGAGTACAGTCAGGTGGCAACCTGAATTCACACCCACGGTTTTTCATGTAAGAAGCAAAAGTAACTTACAACTCTTTGCTAAAGGATAAGACTCTGCTAAGTTTAAAGAATACAGACCCATATGTGTAATGACAGAAGGTGACTATCTAATGGGGGTTGTGAGGGGGCGGGGGGGATCGAAAAATGAAATGAATTCTCTGCATAATTTGGCTTTTCTGCTTTATTAGAAAAACATGTATTAATACTCCCTTGAAAATGAGAAGTAAAATTTTTTCAATCGTTTTTCCCTCAAGAGTCTTTGTTATGGGCTTTGATATTGGGTTGTTATGGACCTACCTTATTCTATTATGGTATTTGGTTCTACAGGGCTATACCATTTTGCAACACTGAGAGTGTGATTTACCAACTGGTCTATATCAGTCATAGTCCTAACAGGAATAGATGGAAAAACAAAATTAAGATTATTCCAGAAGGGCTTTTAAAGGGATTGTTGAAAAAAGGCTATAGAAAACTAGAAGGGACATTTCAGTCCTCTAGGACAAGTAGCAGTGGAGCTGTCACCACACCTGGCTGGAAGCAACCAAAGGGATGGGCTTCCAATTCCTGAGTTTCCACATCCTGGAATCAGAAAGTCATGATGAGAAGGTCATGTTGAGAGGATCAGTGATGTTTAGTCAATCCTCAGCCAGCCCAAGAGAAGTCTAGGAAGAGAACTAAAGGAAAATACATCAGCCATCTGATGGCTTGCCTGTGTTCCCCACTGCCCAACCAGAAGCCAGACAGTAAGACGCCCAATGATGTAGACCAGATAGGAGAATCCAAAAAGCTTCTATGCAGATTTAGAGGTAAAAGTACCCCTACCTTCAAGGTAGAGGTACTCTGAATGCACATATCGGTCAAAAGAACAAACGGCCAAGAGTAAAAATCAATACCCAGCCAAAGCTAAAAATCATCATCATGGAATAAACTTCAGGGATACAAGAACAAATATAAAATTTTATTCAAAATTGATTAATTTTCAAATTTAGTGTTAGTCAAATTTTAATAGGGCAAGACAGACAATTTTTTCAGAACTGTCAGCTGCTAACTTACTCCTGCTGTCACTGCACCATTTGGGATATTAAATAGACATTAACTTCAACTGGTAATTTTAATAATATCACTAATCTTTTTATATGCAAAAATATATAGTTCAGAAAAATATTTTGAGTAGCATGTTTGTTAGAAGAAGCCTTCTAACTAGAATGTACTTTTCAATTCTCCAGCTTTGAAAACCAAAAATGGCTAGCAAACGATAAGAATCATTTTAACAACTTTAAAAAAGGTATAATCTCTGAATGAGACTCCCAGGGCTACAATAACAAAGTACCATGAACTAGGTGGCTTCAGTCAACACATATGTAGTCTCTCCTGGCTCTGGCAGCCAGAAGCCTGATATCAAGGGGGCAAGAGGGCCCTGCTCTCTCTGATTCTCTGGGGAGGATCCATCCTTGCCTCTTCCCAGCTGCTGGCGGCCACTGTCAAGCCTTGGCATTTCTTGGCTTGCAGCTGTGTCACTCCAACCCCTGCCCCTGTCATCACATGGCATTCTCCCCTCCATGTCTCTGTGTCTTCACATTGTCTTCTTATAAGGACACCAAGTCATACCATATAAAGAGCTCACCCTACTGCAGTATGACCTCACCTTCACTTCTTCCAACTGCCAAGACATGACATCCAAATAAGGTCACATTCTGAGGCACTGAGGGTTAGGACTTTAAAGTATCTTTTTTGGGACACGATTCAACCTACAACAGTTTCCATAGATTCAAAATAATAGAAAACTGCTTCTGAAATAATTCTGTAAAGTAGTTTTGCAGTATAGTGAGAACAAATGTGTTTAGAATTCTTCATTTTTCTTCTTTTCATCACATTCTTTTTTCTTCTGTATTAGGTCTGGGTCTTAAAGTTAATTTGTCATGAGTGCTATTCTACTTTATTTAGGAGATTTTCCTTCATATAAACATTTAAATTTATAGGACTGTCACCGCTACTCAAGATGGAATAATAGAGACCATGTTTATCCTACTGCATGAAAACCTAAAACACCAGACAAAACAAATGAAACATTTTTTTTAAGACATTGGACATCAAGGAACAAAAGACAATGATCCTTGAGAAATTGGAAACGAATAAGGTGAGCCCGCAATCAATCCCCACAGCTTACAACTTGGGACAGCTTCCCAGACATGGCACAGGGAATGAGAAGCCAGGCAGAGCAAACCAAAGAGCTGCCTGAGTTGAGGAGAAAGACCTGGGGATTTCCCAGATGAAACACAATTTCTAATAGTCATATTAACTCTCAACTTACTTTCTTGTTTGTGTATTTTAAAGTTCTTAATAATTATTTTTAATCCATAAAACTGATATTCTGACAATCATTGTCAATTGTTAGTGTGCCATGTCAGTCTTATAATACTTGCACATTTATACAATGATAGAATTTCAGAATGTAAAGAAATTTTCTTGCTAAAAGTTATACCTAAGGTACTTAGCTATATTTGAAAGTAAGGATCTAAACAGTAACAATAATCTGAACAATATGCCTCTCTTCTAATATGATTATTGGACTAATTTTATATTAAGAAACTTATTCAAGAACATAATTGATCATGCACAAGTTCAGTGATGCCAGAAATGACATCGAAGTCTCACTCATTTTGGCTTACAGTGGCTGAAACCAAAACCTAATGGCAAAATTGGGTCAAACACCAAGATAAAAGCCAAAGTATAGTGTGTCCTGTAAAAAGGGAATGCAAATCAGATTGGCTTTGGACATCAGAGTAACTTGCTTCCAGAAGTCAATAGAGCCATGCTTTCAAAAGTCTGAAGGAAAACTATTTTGAATTTAGAATTCTATGAAATTCAGACTAGTGATTTTGAGGACAAAATACTGATATGTTTATGTGTGCAATGATGCAGACGATTTACGTCTCATGCCTACTTTCTGAAAACAATGAGGATAGGCTCCAGCAATGCAGAAAGAATCCAAAAAAGGTAAAGACATGACAGTCAAAAGACAGCGCAAAACTCAAGGGATCAATAGAAAAATCATTCCAAGATGACAGCTGAGAATCTGACTAAAAAAAAAAAAATATGTCCAAAATTAACCATCAACAATGTTTATCTCTTATTAACATCAGTCATGAATAAAATATTAAAGATACATATGGTGACAGAATAAGATGTAAATGTTACAAATCACAACAGGGTAAAAGTAATGGCATAACTAAGAGAAGTTGGGGGAAGAAAGCAGAGAAGGCAGAGGAGAGATAAAGGCAAGTATGGGAGGTTAATTTCTTAAAGATGGTCTAGCCACCATCATTGCCTACGTGTAAATTATATTCTCCTTCTTTCCAAATGAATGTTCCCAAGTTGACAGTGAAAAGAAACTCCCCAGGTGAAACAAAGCTTGGCTGAGGAGCACTGGGCAGCCAGCTGTGGCAAAGAGATGCTGGGGGATTGCAGAGGATGTGACCACCAGAGGAAAGGGAGGGTCACAGGTATGCGATGGGCAGGCTTTGCTTGTACAGGGATGGCAGAGGAGAAACATAGACACTGCAGTCCTGTTAAAGCTGCCAGCAAACTATCACAAGGACGAAAAACCAAACACTGCATGTTCTCACTCGTAGGTAGGAATTGAACAATGAGAACACATGGACACAGGAAAGGGAACATCACACACAGGGGCCTGTTGTGGGGTGAGGGGAGGGGGGAGGGATAGCATTTGGAGATATATATAATGTTAAATGACAAGTTACTGGGTGCAGCACACCAACATGGCACATGTATACATACGTAACTAACCTGCACATTGTGCACATGTACCCTAGAACTTAAAGTATAATAAAAAATAATAATAATTTAAAAAAAACACTGTCACAGCAGCCCTGGGTGCCTGCCTTCAAACTTTTTGTAATTCAAGCAAGAAGTACATTTCTACTTTATTTGAGCCACTGTTATTTTGTCTTATATATATATGCTATATATATGCAACCAAATCTAATTCCATATGTGATATGGTTTGGCTGTGTCCGCACCCAAATCTCATCTTGAATTGTAGCTCCCATAATCCCCATGTGCCATGGGAGGGACCCAGTGGGAGGTAATTGAATCATGGGAGTGGGTTTTTCCCGTGCTGTTCTGGTGATAGTGAATAAGTCTCATGAGATTTGATGGCTCTATAAAAGGGCAGTTCCCCTGCACATGCTCTCTTGCCTGCCGCCACGTAAGATGTGCCTTTGGTCCTCCTTCACTTTCTGCTGTGATTGTGAGGCCTTCCCAGCCATGGGGAACTGTAAGTCCATTAAACCTCTTTTTCTTTATAAATTACCCAGTCTCAGGTATTTCTTTACAGCAGTATGAAAATGGACTAATACAACATAACACACAATAAATTATCCATTTAATCACCCCTACAAGGGATAGCAACCCTATGAGGTGCAGAGCATCATTACCTTTGCAGATGAGGAAACTGAGATACAGACAGGTTAAGTTACTTGTCCAAGAAAATATAGCTTGTAAGAGGGAGAGCCAATGGGGCAAGAATAATGGAGGAGAGGAGAAAAGGGCTGGTAAAATGGCTATTAGAATAAGGGCACAGGAACAGGCACCTAGAGCAGCAGATTATTCCTCAGATTAATCCTGCCCTGAAAAATGTGCTGTCTTTACATTTTCTTTACATTTCATCCAATGAGAATATTACTCCTGAATTACCCACTAAGTTCTTCAGAAATATATCCCGCATGTGAAAACAGGACCCTGAACTCTACTGCCTCCAGTTAAAAAAAAAAAAAAAAAAAGGAACACAAATAGCAGATTTTAAAGAGCAAAAAAGCAGCAGCTTTAGCATATTCTGAATAACTGGCAGTTCTCTTTAGTCTAAGATTGAGCAGCACTCTCTCTGTTTTCACTGTCCTTTCAAAAATGTATTAATTTTCTTGCTTTCCTAAGTATAAGGAAGTGCAAATTTTATTTGGCAAGTGATAATGTAGAAACTGCTTCAGGCCATTACACCAAATAAAACAGTCAGCTTGGGAATGAAGAGGTCTGTGTTCTAGGTCCAGCTCAACCCTGATGAGCCCAACACTTTAGACATTACAATTTATATCTGGCTCCCTGTATCCTCATTTATTTAAAAAGATGGTTGGACTTTAGGTAATGTTTGGATGACATTTTCCAAAGCCTTTTTTAGCCCCAATTCTCAATGACTCTGAGAGTAATTATATCATCTACACATGAAGAAAATGTGGAAGGCATATCCCGAAAGGTGTTTTATGCCTTTTTAACTCCCTGTGATGAAGTTGTTTAATTGATTCTGTTACCCTGCCCCACTCCCCCACAAAACAATGGAGCATAGTAAAAACACTGCAGATTAATGGGGCTTCTGATTATTTAGGAGCTGCTTAAACAGGACCTTACTATAACGCGATTTACAACGAGCCTTGGGAAAATTGGTGGGCTTATGGTTACAGCCTTAATAATTTGCCTTAATAGATTTAACCTAAAATAACAGGCTGAAAGGACAAATAAAATCAGCAGTTTCCTGGATAATTCCTGGATAAATGTAAGTGTTAAATCCTTTTGAAAGAAGACACAAGTTAGTAGCTATGGTTCAAAAGAGACATAGATGGCAAACGGCTAAAGTTACTCTGACCCTAATTAAGGGCTTGGCAAAGTTCTGACTCCTGTAGCCTGCCTCACTCTGGGCTGTTCTGCTTCGTTTCTCGGAGTGTTAGGTGTCAGAGTGACTAATGTCTTTCTTTGTGGGCAATCTCTCCCAGATGGAACTTTGCCAAGAATCCAGAAATAGGCAAAAAGGGGAAAAAAAAATTCTCTCAGGAGCCCAAAGAGCAATAGAGAATACGAACATGGCTTGTGTCCTTAATACAATCTCATTCATTCATGCAAGTGCCTCCTTTTTTGCTGAGTGTGGAAAACAAAAAGAATTAGAAGCTACAGAAGATTTTGCCATGTCGGGCATCAGAGAAATAACCGTCCTTGTAGTCTGTATTGCTGACACTTCAGCTTCCCTTCAACACAAGGGTGTCTTTTTATAAAGTTGTCTTTACTTTGTACATTGGTTCAGTACTTATTTCAGTAATTTTCATGCTCATCCTTATTCTGTACCTTTGCCTCCAAAACTTCCCTCCTTATGTTTCTTTGTTGTTAACATCCCCCAATGTTTCCTTAGAATTGCTCAGCAGCAGGAGACACTCCCAGCAGCAAATGCCCACATTACAAAGGAGAGATTTTTTTTTTTTTTCTTTGCTTCCTCACATCTGGCAAGGCCTCTGTTGTTTTCGTTTCACAATAATATACAACCAACAAGGACTATTTCCAAGTCTTCATAAAAGCCCCTCTCCATTAAGAGGGAACTTAAGGCTTAGTGGTCATGGAGGCCACAACTGGTCAGCATTGGCTCCTTCCTATGAGACAATGAGGGCGAGTAGGATAAGGCTTGACTTAGTGCTATTCCAGGAGGCATGTTCATTTCCAGAGCTTGACAGATTAAACTCATATTACTACTTCAAGCACTTGTCATCAACCTTGCATAAACGTCCTTGCCCAGTTATTTTCAAAGAACAAGATCCCAATTGCAAAGGCAGCCAGAAGATCCACAATGGACTCTCCAACATGCTCCTTATGGAATAATAAAGGCAGGAGCAACACCATCGTCTTTGGATTCAATGCTTAAAAAAAAAAAAAAATCACTTAATTCTCCTGCAAATGGCCCAAAAAATGTTTCCAATGAGTTTTAAAAATTTTTTATTTGTACAGATTTAGGGGTACAAGTGCAGATTTCTTACATGCATATATTGTGTAGTGGTAAAGTCCGGGTTTCTAGCGTGCCCATTGCCCAAATAGTGTACATTGTATCCAAAAGGCAATTTTTCAACCTCACCCCCCTCCCCACCTTCCCATCTTTTGTAGTGTCCAATGTCCACTATTCCACTCTGAATGTGGAATACCCACTGTTTACCTCTACTGTTTGACTTTCTGTTTCTGAGTTATTTCACTTAGAATAGTGGCCTCCAGTTCTATCCACGTTGCTGCAAAAGACATGATTTTATTCTTTTTAAAGGCTGAGTAGTATTCCATGGTATAAATACACCACATATTAAATTTTTCCTATCCCTCACTGATGGACACGTAGGTTGATTCCATGTCTTCACTCTTGTAAATAGTGATGCAATTAACATAGAAGTGGAGATATCTTTTTGATATAATGATTTTTTTCCCTTTGTGTAGATACTCAGTAGTAGGATTGCTGAATCTAATGGTAGTTTTATTTTTAGTTATTTAAGAAATTTCCATATTGTTTGCTGTAAAGATTATACTCATTTACAATCCCCACTAACGGTGTATAAGCATTCCCTTTACTCTGCATCATTACCAACATCTGTTATTTTTTGACCTTTTAACAATAGCCATCCAGACTGGTGTAAGACGCTATCTCGTTGTGGTTTCAATTTGCATTTCTCTGAAGATTACTGATGTTAAGCATTTTTTTCATGTTTCTTGGCCAAATGGATGTCTTGTTTTCAAAAATGTCTGTTCATATACTTTGCCTGCTTTTCAATGGTTTTTTTTTATTTTTTTCTTCTTCTTGAGTTGTTTAAGTTCTTTGTAGATTCTGGACATTAGCCCTTTGTCAGATGCATAGTTTGCAAATATTTTTTTCCCATTCTGTAGGTTGTTTACTCTGTTGACTATTTCTTTCACTGTGCTGAAACATTTTAGTTTAATTAAGTCCCATTTGTCTATTTTTGTTTTTGTTGCATTTGTCTTTGAAGACTTAGTCATAACAATGTCCAGAAGAGTTTTTTCTAGGCTTTCTTCTAGTGTTTTTATAGTTTCAGGTCTTATGTTTAAGTCTTTACTCCATCTTGAGTAAATCATTGTATATGGTAAGAGGTATGGGTCCAGTTTCATTCTTCTGCATATGGCAATCCAATTTTCCCAGCACCATTTACTGAATAAAGTGTTCTTTCTCCAGTGTATATTCTTGTTGACTTTGTCAAAGATCAGTTGGTTGTAGGTATGTGGCTTTATTTCTGGGTTCCCATTTATCTGTATATTTTTATATCAGTACCATGCTGTTTTGGTTACTATAGCATTGTAGTATAATTTGAAGTCAGGTAAATGCGATATCTTAAACTTTGTTCTTTTTGCTTAGAATTGCTTTGGCTATTCAGGCTATTTTTTATTCTATATGAATTTTAGGGTTGCTTTTTTTAATTCTGTGAAAAATGATGGTAATCTGTGAGGGGCTGCATCGAGTCTGTAGATTATTTCGGGCGGTATGTTCGTATTTTTTTTCTTTCTTTTTTTTTTAGACAGGGTCTTACTCTGTTACCCAGGCTGGAGTGCAGTGGCATGATCTCAGCTCACTGCAACCTCTGCCTCCTGAGCTCAAGCGATTCTCCCACCTTAACCTCCCAGGTAGCTGGTACTACAGGTGTGCACCACCACACCTGGCTAATTTTTTTGTATTTTTTGTAGATGGGGGGTTGCCATCTTGTCCAGGCTGGAGTATGTTTGTTTTAATAATACTGATTCTTCCAATCCATGAGCATGAAATGTTTTTCTATTTGTTCGTGTCATCTATGATTTCTTTCATCAGTATTTTGTGGTTCTCCTTGTAGAGATTTTTCACCTCCTAGGTTAAACTTATTTTATGTATTTCATTTTCTGGTAGCTATTATAAATGGAATTGCCTTCTTGATTTGATCCTCAGCTAGACTGTTATTGGTGTATGGAAATGCTATTGATTTCTGTACAACTCTAAGAGGTTTTTGGTGAAGTCTTTAGGGTTTTCTAGACATAAGATCATATCGTCAACAAACAGAGATAATGCGATTTCCTCTTCTCCAATTTGGATGCCTCTTATGTTTTCCTCTTGCCAGGTTGCTCTGGTGAGGACTTCCCTAAAAGAATTTTGAATTGTATGACCCTATTGAAGCTGTTCTTTAGTTCTTGACTTCCTACAATAAAAATTAAGCAAGATTGATAAAGAGAGAGCACCACAGAATAATATTAACTTGGATTTGGCTGGTGGGTTACTATCTGTATTAGTTTCCTAGGGCTGCCATAGCAAATTACCACAAACTAGGCAGCTTAAAACATCAGAAATGTATACTCTTGTTGTTCTGGAGACCTTGAAATCAAGGTGTTGGCAAGGTCACGATCCCTCTAAAGCAATAAGAGATCATCCTTCCTTGCCTCTGCCAGCTTCTGTGGCTCCAGGTAACCCTGGCCTGTGACAGCATAACTCCAATCACTGCTTTTATCTTCACATGGTCTTTTTCTCTGTGTACTCTACCCTTCTCTTTTTATATAAGGACACTTGCCATTGGAGGGCCCAACATAATCCAGGATGATCTCATCTCAAGATCTTAATTACACCTGCAAAGATGCTTTTTTCAAGTAAGGTCACATTTACAGGTTCCAAGTAGACATATCTTTTTTTTTTTTTTTCAAGGAGGAATGGGGGTAAGCACCATTCAATCCACTACATTATATAATTTCTCGAATTAGATTGCATCCATTTCAGAAAGCTTTGTACTACATGGTATAACAGCAGTAACCTGGATGTCAGTTGAGGTCTTCCTTATCTTTAAGATACAAATGTGATTTTCTAGAATCCTGATTCTATGCCTGGAAAAGTCTAATCTACCTCCAGGTTTTCTGCAAATTTGAGAGTGGGGCAAGAGAAAAGGAGAACAAACTCTACTGAATAAATACAGTTCATAAATTATCTGCCGCTTGTCTCTTTCTTTTGTCTTATGTTTTTAATTTTATTTTATTTAAGTTCCAGGGTACATGTGCAGGATGTGCAGCTTTGTTACATAGATAAACATGTGCCATAGTGGTTTGCTGCACTTATCAACCCATTACCTAAGTATTAAGCCCAGCATGCATTAGCTATTTTTCCTGATGCTCTCCCTTCCCCCTACTCCCGACACGCTCCAGTCTGTGTTGTTCCCTCCCTGTGTCCATGTATTCTCATTGTTCACCTCCTACTTATGGTTGAGAACATGCAGTGTTTGGTTTTCTGTTCCTGTGTTAGTTTGTTGAGGATAATGGCTTCCAGCTCCATCCATGTCCCTTCAAAGGACATAATCTCATTCCTTTTTTGACTGAATAATATTCCATGGTACACAGTATATGTGTCACATTTTCTTTATCCAGTCTATCACTAACGGACATTTGGGTTGATTCCATGTCTTTGCTATTGTGAATAGTGCTACAATGAATATACGCATGCATGTATCTTTATAATGAATGATTTATATTCCTGTGGGTATATACCCAGTAATGGGATTGCTGGGTCAAATGGCATTTCTGATTCTAGCTCTTCAAGGAATCACCACACTGTCTGCCACAATAGTTGAACTAATTTACATTCCCACCAACAGTGTAAAAGCATTCCTATCTCTCTGCAGCCTCGCTGGCATCTGTTGTTTCTTGACTTTTTAACAATCATCATTCTGATCGGTGTGAGATGGTATCTCATTGTGGTTTTGATTTGCATTTCTCTAGTGATCAGTGATATTGAGCTTTCTCATTTATGTTCATTGGCTGCATAAATGTCTTCTTTTGAGAAGTGTCTGTTCATGTCCTTTGCCCACTTTTTAATGGAGTCATTTGTCTTTTTCTTGTAAATTTGTTTAAGTTCCTTGTAGATTCTGGATATTAGACTTTTGTCAGATGGATAGACTGCAAGAATTTTCCCCCATTCTGTAGGTTGTCTGTTCGTTCTGATGATAGTTTCTTTTGCTGTGCAGAAGCTCTTTAGCTTAATTAGATCTCCTTTGTTCATTTTTGCTTTTGTTGCAATTGCTTTTGGTGTTTTCATCATGAAATCTTTGCCCGTGCCTATGTCCTAAGTGGTATTGCCTAGATTTTCCTCTAGGGGTTTTATAGTTTTGGGTTTTACATTTAAGTCTTTAGTGCATCTTGAGTTAATTTTTGTATAAGGTGTAAGGAAGGGGTCCAGTGTCAGTTTTCTGCATATGGCTAGCCAGTTCTCCTAACACCATTTATTAAATAGGGAATCCTTTCCCCATTGCTTGTTTTTGTCAGGTTTGTCAAAGATCAGATGGTTGTAGATGTGTGACATTATTTCTGAAGACTCTGTTCTGTTCCATTGGTCTATATATCTGTTTTGGTATCAGTACCATGCTGTTTTGGTTACTGTAGCCTTGTAGTATAGTTTGAAGTCAAGTAGCATGATGCCTCCAGCTTTGTTCTTTTTGCTTAAGATTGTCTTGGCTATACAGGCTCTTTCTTGGTTCCACATGAAATTTAAAGTTGTTTTTTTCTAATTCTGTGAAGAAAGTCAATGGTGGCTTAATGGGGATAGCATTGAATCTATAAATTACTTTAAGCAGTATAGCCATTTTCACAATATTTTTTCTTCCTATCCATGAGCATGGAATGTTTTTCCATTTGTTTGTGTCCTCTCTGATTTCCTCGAGCAGTGTTTTGTAGTTCTCCTTGAAGAGGTCCTTCACTTCCCTTGTTAGTTGTATTCCTGGGTATTTTATTCTCTTTGTAGCAATTGTGAATGGGGGTTCATTCATGATTTGGCTCTCTGCTTGTCTATGGTTGGTGTATAGGAATACTTGCGATTTTTTTTTCAATTTTCGTTGTGGGGTTCATGTGCAGAATGTGCAGGTTTGTTACATAGGTAAATGTGTGTCATGGTGGTTTGCTGCACCTATCAACCCATCACCTAAATATTAAGCCCAGCATGCATTAGCTATTTTTTCTGATACTCTCCCTCCCCCTTCCCCCACCAACAGGCCCCAATGTTTGTTAATCCCCTCTCTGTGTCTGTGTATTCTCATTGTTCAGCTCCCACTTATGAGTGAGAACATAATCCTTGTGATTTTTGCACGTTGATTTTGTATCCTGAGACTTTGCTAAAGTTGCTTATCAGCTTAAGAAGCTTTTGGGCTGAGATGACGGGGTTTTCTAGATATAGGATCATGTCATCTGCAAACAAAGATAATTTTACTTCCTCTTTTCCTATTTGAACACCCTTTATTTCTTTCTCTTGCCTGATTGC
The DNA here is from genome assembly GCF_006542625.1 of Nomascus leucogenys. Classification (NCBI taxonomy): domain Eukaryota; kingdom Metazoa; phylum Chordata; class Mammalia; order Primates; family Hylobatidae; genus Nomascus; species Nomascus leucogenys. The sequence goes on from NC_044402.1 coordinate 100,045,107, forward strand.
CCTGGCCAGAACTTCCCATACTATGTCGAATAGGAGTGGTGAGAGAGGGAATCCTTGTCTTGTGCTAGTTTTCAAAAGGAATGCTTCCAGCTTTTGCCCATTCAGTATGATATTGGCTGTGGGTTTGTCATATATGGCTCTTATTGTTTTGAGATATGTTCCTTTAACACCTAGTTTACTGAGAGTTTTTAACATGAGGGGATGTTCATTTTTATCAAAGGCCTTTTCTGCATCTCTTGTGATAATCATGTGATTTTTGTCTTCAGTTCTACTTATATGATGAATTACATTTGTTAATTTGTATATGTTGAACCAGCCTTGCATCCCAGGGATAAAGCCAACTTGATTGTAGTGGATAAGCTTTTTGATGTGCTGCTGGATTCCGTATTTTACTGAGGATTTTTGCATTGATGTTCATCAGGGATACTGGCCTGAAGTTTTCTTTTTTCTTGTTGTATCTCTGCCAGGTTTTGGTATCAGGATGATGCTGGCCCCATAAAATGACTTGACCAAAAGAGAGCTCATATAGCCAAGACAATCCTAAGCAAAAAGAACAAAGCTGGAGGCATTATGCTACCTGACTTCAAACTATACCACAAGGCTACAGTAACCAAAGCAGCACAGTACTGGTACCAAAACAGATATATAGACCAATGGAACAGAACAGAGGCCTCAGAAATAACACCACACATCTACAACCATCTGATCTTTGAGAAACCTGACAAGAACAACCAATGGGGAAAGGATTCTCTATTTAATAAATGGTGCTGGGAAAACTGGCTAGCCATATGCAGAAAACTGAAACAGGACCCCTTCTTTATACCTTATACAAAAATTAACTTAAGATGCACTAAAGACTTAAATGTAAAACCCAAAACCATAAAAACCCTAGAAGAAAACCTAGGTAATACCATTCAGGACACTGGCATGGGCAAAGATTTCATGATGAAAACACCAAAAGCAATTGCAATGAAAGCAAAAATTGACAAATGAGGTCTATAGAGCTTCTGCACAGCAAAAGAAACTATAATCAGGGTTAATAGGCAATCTACAGAATAGGAGAAAATTTTTGCAATCTATCCACCTGACAAAGCTCTAATATCTAGAATCTACAAGGAACTTAAACAAATTTACAAGAAAAAAACAAACAACCCCATCAAAAAGTGGGCAAAGGATATATGAACAGACACTTCTCAAAAGAAGACATTTATGCGGCCAACAAACATATGAAGAAAAAGCTCATCTTCACTGGTCATTAGAGAAATGCAAATCAAAACCACAACGAGGTGTCATCTCACGCCAGTTAGAATGACAATCATTAAAAAGTCAGGAAACAACAGATGCTGGCAAGGATGTGGAGAAACAGGAACACTTTTACACTGTTGGTGGGTGTGTAAATTAGTTCAACCATTGTGGAAGACAGTGTGGCGATTCCTCAAGGATCTAGAACCAGGAATACCATTTGACCCAGTAATCCCATTATTGGGTAGATACCCACAGGATTATAAATCATTCTGCTATAAAGACACATGCACACATATGTTTATTGCAGCACCATTTATAATAGCAAAGACTTGGAACTAACCCAAATGCCCATCAATGATAGACTGGATAAAGAAAATGTGGCACATATACACCATGGAATACTATGCAGCCATAACAAAGAATGAGTTCATGTCCTTTGCAGGGACATGGATGAAGCTGGATACTATCATTCTCAGCAAACTAACACAAGAACAGAAAACCAAACACCGCATGTGCTCACTCATAAGTGGGAGTTGAACAATGAGATCACAGAGACACACAGAAGGGAACATCACACACCAGGGCCTGTTGGGGGGTTGGGGTAAAGGGGAGAAAGAGTATTAGGACAAATACCTAATGCACGTGGGGCTTAAAACCTAGATGACAGGTTGATAGGTGCAGCAAACCACCATGGCACATGTATACCTATGTAACAAACCTGCACATTCTGCACATGTATCCCAGAACTTAAAGTAAAATAAAAAAAATTTTTTTTAAATGGCATACTTCAATGACCAACCTAATTGAGAGAATTTATTTCCAAGGAAAGACAGTTAAAAGGTGAATAAATTAAAGTTAGGAACAATGTAATTAGATAGATGACTTGCACTCTCACATTTCACTCATCATTAACACAACAGTTGTGCCCCCTAGGAATTTTGAGTTTGCTGAACAGATCACAATAGGTAAGGGTTTAAAGAGACAATGAAGTGCTAATAAATTGTCCACCAGGAAAAATCCCCTAGGAGAAGTCATCTATTCTAGCTCTGTGTTATCAGATAAGACTACTGTTACACTATTTCTTAAAGAGGAGAAACAATTTTTGTTTTTTCAAAGCCTCCAGGAGGGAAATCCACAATTATCCTAGGTCTAATAATCCTCACACCAAATCCAATTTAACATGTCCACAGTTCTCTCCTGCTTCTGTCTCTGTAGAGAGAGAACATTGATCTTCATATGGAAAGAATATTATCAAGTTCACTCTCAGCCTCCTTTTGGCCTTTTTTCCTAGGCCTTCTTTTCCACTTCTCTAACCTTCATTCACCTCCTTGAAACTCTCCTTCTTGCTCTTCACATTTCACTATAACTGTGAAGTCCAAATATGAGTTGTTCTCCAGGAAATTTCTATAGACCACCTCAAGGGACTATCACTCCTAATCTCTCAAACAAAAAGTTAATGAGTCTTTGGAACTCCCCGGTTTGTTCAATTCCACAAGTATTTATCAAGCATTCATATGGGTGAGGCATTGTACTAAATTCTAGAAAAGACAGACATTGGCATAAAAAAGTAGAAATAATTCTGATATTGTAATAACAAAAAAGTAGAAATAATTTTGATATCCATCAATAGGCAAAAGGAACTCAGGTACATCTCTTCCTGGAATGCTATGGGGCAGTCATAAAACGAGGTAGATCTATGGGTATTGACATAAAAAGATCTCCAGGACATATCACTGAATGGAAAAAAAAAAGTTGCAGAACAAAAGTACTAAAAGCCAACACATAGACTTCCTGACATGTACACACAAAATAAACATATTTCAGTAGTTATATGTGAAAATACATAAAAAAGGAAAAGGTCTCAAATAATGCACCCTAACCCACCAAACCCATGATCATAGTTACCCAAGAGATTGAGATTAGGATAAGTGATCAAGGGACAATTAACTCTCTCCATCTTGAACATTCTTTTTATGGCAAAGGGAATGTACTATTCCATAACTAATAATAACTCTTTTTTATTTAAAAGACTAACATAACTCCTAACTTCAACTTGTTCACAATTGAGTTGGGGTGGGGCAGAGAAGAAGAGAGGGAAATTATTAATTCTAACCTACAAAGCACTGTAGAGCTGGACAGAAGAGCATCTGTGTCAGCTGAGAGGTACAGACTATTACAGGGAAGGACAGAACATATCCCCCAAAGAGGCTTCATGGAGAAGGTGGTGTTTGGCATAAGCACAGAATGATGGAGAGGATGCAAATGCCGGGATACTGAGGCTGGGGGATAGTTTAAGCTGGGAGGATAGCATGAGAAGAGGCCAATCAGCAGGAAAGCGTAAGGCAGGCAGTGCTCATTTGCTATACCATAGAAGATTTGTGAGAAAAGGAATAATATATTTAGGCATGTAACTGAAGAATGTCAATTCAACCACAGTATGAAGAGTACCATAGACTGGACAGAGGCTGGTAATGGTGCAAGCAATAAGACCTGCCCAGAAGGGTAGAAATAGGAATAGAGAGAAGAGAGATGCCTGAGAAGTTAAGTTATGGGTATTAGGTAAGGAGAATCAAATATTGCCAAAGCATAAGGCCCAAAAGAGCATCACTGGAAATCTAAATGTGAAATATTCAGAAAGATGTCTCTTCAGCAGAGCTACTGTATCTAGGAAAGCAGGAAGAGAGATGGTAGTTCAACCCACATGACATGGAATTAGAAACCATCAATGTCAGGTGCTGAAAGAAGAATACCCTTAGGACAGTAACAACAGGCAAGTTCTTCCTGCTCCGTATGCAGAAGCACAGCTACTCAAAATGTGGTCCGCAGATCTGTGCCAGTCCACAAGCTTTATGTTACACATACATGATGAGATGGAAATTAAATTTAAGCAAAGCATTTAGTAACCTTTATATCAAAATTTAACATTTTATGTTTATTGGGTCTAATTTTTTTCATTGCACTTATATTTTTGTCTCTTTAATTTCTTTTTTTTGGCAATTCATTTTTATTGTATTTTATAAAGATTTCAACCCACAATGGATTGAAGGGAAAAAACACTGTCTTCCACCAAAAATAGTTTGAGAGGTGCCATTGGGAAGTATGCTTCAAACATAAAGATTATAAAGTTCTGTTAATTTATTATTTCATTTTATCCTGAAAAAATCTTCAAATAAGTAGGGCAAGCCTGGTTTCCTGAATTTTACATGAGGTAAGATCTAGAGGGTGTTTACAAATGATCTTCCAGTCACACAAAAACGTAGGCAGTGGAAGGCAGGTCTGGAAAGCAGGATTTCTGACTCTGAGCCAAAGAGTCTCTAGCAACTCATACAGCATTGCGGGTGGATGCTGAAACTGCTTTTTAAGAGACAGATTAACCATTTTGCTTTATACAACATACAATGTGTACTGCAGTGATTCTTAGAAGCAAATTTAAGGTACCATTAGACAGAGAAGAAAAGCTTCCAACTTTTTTACTTTCTTTAACTCTAGGATTTCAAATGAATCAATTTCAAGTGGATTCAAACAATATTTTGAATCAATTACTAATGATTTTATTGTAGGCAGGATATTTGGAGATTATCAAAGTTATCTAAATATCCCGTTTTTCAGAAACTTCTCCTTTAGAGTCAATAAGTTATCTTTAAATATCTTTAAATCAATAAGTCCCAAAAGTTATCTTTAAATCAAATTTTCAAATTATTATTATTCTAGACCCAACAAATTTACATGACACATGATCACCAAAGGCAGTGAACATGCTGGTATTTCAAATAGCACCCAGAATGACTGGTTCCTGAGAATACAGAATTATAAAGTTCAGATTTTGCTTATTCTCAGAAATTGTGAAAGAAAAAGGATAGAGTTTGCTAAGGGGATTCACTGATCTCCCAGACAATGAAAGAACTCCAGCAAAATAACATTCTGATGAGCTAAGTGTAAATGAATCAGAGACATGTAGATTAAATTTCTCTTGAAATATACATGGGTTTAAAAAATTATGGGGAAAGTGCCTGGCAAAATGTGCTAAAGGGATTTGCCAAACCCCACATGTCTGACAGAGTTGGAGAAAAGAGGCCAAGACAAAAACTCTGTTTGGTCATTTATTCTTCCAGGTACTAACCACAAAGGTGTCTTAAAATGCATATCAAGGCTTCAGAAGATGAGAATGTTCTTAAGCCCCCCGATAGTCAAACAAACAAAGCCACTACCTTTAGAAAAAAAAAACATTATTTCTCAGGGAAATCAGTTCTAAATATGAGATTATCCTAGTGGCTACCAACACAGAACTCTATGAAAGGCTCAATTTGTAAAAGATATTCGGCTCTAGGGTTGAAGAACATGGTCCTGACTTTGACCATTCAATTTCCCAAATGTTGGGGAAGGAAGAAGAAACTCTTTCCATGCCACATCATTGATGCTGTGCTTTGGTACAAGCGCAGCAACGTTAGTGAAATAGACTCTGTGTTCTGCTTTATGAGATCCATTGTGCATAAAAATATTTTACAGGGTAAAATATTGATGGTTGGTTTGATTTATGCAATAGCGAATATTACCCTGCTTTTTTTTACATGTGTATAACAAATTAAAGTTTACAGCTTAAATTAGTACGGGGTCCTATTCCATGCTTCCTTGGTTTTTCCCTAGACATATCTTTAGTGGTGGGCAAGAAGCATTTCCATCTGTCCTTAGGTAAAAAGCTTCTTTTATAGAAATGGGCAAAGAAATCAGAAAATGCCCAAGTGGAAGAGTTCTTGCTCGTCTTTTCATGTTTGTTGGTGAGCAAGCACACGGTATGCAGACGCCATAGCTACGTTCTTCTCGCACTAAGGCTGTGTCTTTGTGAAGGCAGTGCTCTTGTCTGCCATATTCACAGCTCTATCATAATTTCTAGCATGACACCAGGCAAAAAGAAGGCACTTGATCAATATCTGTTGCATATTTGTGAATGAATACACACATTATAGATAGAGCCAGAATAACTAGCATCTATTTTTCCCTCAATCAAAGACTCACATACGACAGCGGACAACTCTATCATTTGTCTATGTACACTATCCTCTAATAGCCTTTCCTTTTATAGCTATGAATTCTTTGAAAATGTTTCGAGATTTTCTTCCCAGCAAAGTCAGAATAGCCTATGCCAATCCCAATTAGCTTTGTGACTATTGGGAAGTAAATGGGACAGAGGGCATTTTCATCAGCCCACCAACTCCAGCATTAAGTGCCTTTTAAAACTGGCTTTCTGATAAGCAAAGCTCTCCAAGCTTCCAGGCACTTAAACATTTATCTGTAAATATTTGACAGTGATAAAGAGACGGGTACAGGTTAAGTGGATGCATCTTCAGATCTTTACAGAGCAAAGAGGCTATCAACCTGACTCTTAAAAACATGCCTCAGGTTTTCAATTGTCTGCCCTTCAATGTTTCCATGAGCTTCTTTGGATCATTTACCTGCCTTAGTCAACCTTAAACAAATACCAGTTTGCACTCTGGCCTCCAACCTGTACTTCCAGAGTTATGGGGGATGCCTGACTTGCTTGTTAGAACTCACAATGTGGGTGCTAACCTTGACTTTCTAGATAGAAGAAAATCTTCTCAAACACTACCTGCAGCATTCTCCCTTAAAAGTAGAAATAACAGTATGCCTTCTGTCTCATATTTTGTCTTTACCTCTGTATTGCTAATTCAATCCATTAAGCTGCCTTCACTGAGGAAAAACAATATTTTAACATGCTTAGATTCAATTAGAGAAGCAGCAGATCCCCTTCCCACAGAGTCAAGCCTGGTGATGTTGGTTTTTACAGGAAGAACTTGACTAGTGTCATTCAGCATCACAGTAGTGATATCACTTCAATCTACAACTGTGAGTGTCTACACAGCCTCAAAAGACTCAGCTACCCATACACTGAGTTCAGGCACCAACCAACCCAGTCAAAGCAATAGTCAGTTGAACTGGTTATTTGGCTGGGTTGAAGCGTTCTTTGAATGAACTGATTAATTCAGTTCAAAGCAGTCATCCTGGGGACCCCCTGTTGCCCAAACTGTCCCATTGTGGAATGAATGTGGACCACAGTGGACACAGGGAAACAGGAGAGACTGGCAGAAAGCCACTGGCTGCCAGACTGCTGAGCCACAGTGCCTGAAGTATCATGGAATAAATTTCCAAAACAGCAACTTTACTCTCTGTGTTCTCCACCTTGTCTGAGAGCTGTGATGTGATTAAGAGCAAGAACTCTGGAAACAATTACCTTGGACCAAATCTCATGTCTGTCACTTACCATCTTTGTGACTTTGAGTGACTTAACTAATCACTCTCTGCCTCCAGTCTATAATTTGGGCATAATACTACCCATCTTACTGGGTTGTTTAGTGGATCAATAGGTTAATACATATAAAGCACTTAATAAACAATGAATGTTAGCCATTATTTTTGTTATTATCTAACAAAAGGAAATTTCAGGTAGGAGCCTTCATAGTATGAATAGAATTTCCCAGATTGCCTTGGATACTTTTAAATTTGAAATAATATATTTCCTATCAAAGATATTTTCATTTGTCAATAAATAATTTATTTTTCCAGAGTTCTCCAAATACTCGTAGGTATACTAAATGTATCAACAGAAAGGTTACCTGGAATTATCCTTTTGAAAAATTTCATAGTGGTGCTAAAATGACCAGAACTCTTCCTGTGTTGACTAAAACAATCTTTTAGAGAGATGAAATGTGTAGAAAAAAATTAATTTTGTGTGTCAGGCCTGGGGCCACTGTGTCTCCTGGGCACAGAGCTGGCTTCATAGGCTCATAGGGCCCACACTTAGAAGGCCCCACACTTGGTTTAATGCTCTGCTGTCATCGTTTTGAAATGCTGAATAATGTGGATAAAGAACTCCACATTTCATTTTGCAGTGGTCCCTGAATGTCAAGTAGCTGGTCCTGCCTGGGTGTGACCTATTACTGATAGCTAGAGTAATGCAAATTCCACAATTAGGAGAGTTTCAGTTAGAAGATATTTGTATGATACTTGGAGCTGAGACATAAGGTTTCCTGTTTCTTCCTGTCTGTTGGGGAAGCTGCCTCAATCACCACAGCTGCCTCATGGCACAGGCTCACGGAGCCTCTCCATTAACTGCTTCACTGGGTCCTCACAGGTTGGGAGAGTTGATAAGAAACGGGATCCTCAGTCATTTCCCTCACCTGCAATTCCACAGATGTCTGCTCATTATTCAAAAACATATTTTGAATCATTTTAAGAGCCTAAAAGTTTCTCGATACCATACACTGAAAGAAAGATTTGGGTTTCTCTCCCCCATCCCAGCCTTCTCTAGTTCATGGCTCATTCGGAAGCTCTTGACGTGGTCTCTGTATTGTTTTTCTACAGCATGAGATAAAAACTACTGTTTTCGTTGTTTGATTTTTGCTGTGTGATTAGTCTAGGCATGATAGAGAGGAAAGCACGTAAAGCATTATTTTATTTGAAAGCCGGAAGCACATCATGTTTATTAATAAAGAGCCTGGTTTACATAGATTTTATTATTATTGAGCATAAAATGGTTTATATTACAAGCAAGGGTGAAATTACTAACTAATTAGCCTATGAAGATCACGTTTAATGGAATATATAAATCTAGGGCGTTGCTTTGTTTTTCTCCCCTTGCAAACCTTAAGGGTCTTTTTCATTAAACATGTACATATGCAGTCTTTATGCTGAAACAGAGGATTGTGATACACAATTCAAGGTCAAATGATTCACTTTGTGTTTCCCAAAGTCCAAAATTTCAGTGCTTTAAATTCCTTAACTCTTAAGAAAGCCCGTTTCAATACACAGCTGCTTTGGTGTGAACGCCGAATTCAACTATCAATGATGGTAAAGAGAAAAGCAAATAATGATGGAGTGAAGCAAAGGTGAAGACTGTAAGGGCTAAATTTCCTCCTCCCTCTCTGTATCCTTCTCTCCCTCTCTCAGTACTATAGCTTAAGACCCACATAACTCTTCCAAAGAAACTTTGTTTCTATTAACTCAGAGGATTGCACAACCTTTGTAAACACACCATTCTCATGTATTTCAGTTAAATTTCGTAATAGCACCATAAAATGTGTCAGGCGTTGCAATAAACTCTCAGTCACAGGAAGCCCAAATTGTATGGGAAAATTATTAGAAACCATGTCTGAGAAGGAAGGAAGAAATGCAAAATTCTTCAAGAACCTGGAAAAATAATGTGAAATGTTTCCTTAAAGTGTGTGTCTCTCATTGAAATAAAATGAAGACTGTGTTTTAAGTAAGATTTCAAAGTTTGAAGCAGTGTGGCTATTTTAATCATCTGACTTCATTCACATTCTTGAATGCTGGTTCCTGCCTCAAGGCCACTGGAGAGGAGATAGCCCTTTCTCTTTCCCTACCCTCTACCACTTCGGAATCGGAGTGCTCTTATCAACAGGGGGCTAAAACTGCAAGGATGCACACAAATGTGTGATGCGAATTTTTTATTTTCAGAAGGGGCTTTATGGGTAAAACTTAAGAGTATATTGGGCTTATCATCTATTCATTGGTTAAAAGTTGACTTGCAACATAGTGTGATTCTAGTTTTCACATTCAAAATCCAAGTCACCACACTGTGGACAACTCACTTCTGTTTTGGGAAGCTAGAGTATGCTTATGTGAAATAACAGCGGCCTCCGTACGGGGGTTTGGCTAATTGGGAGAAAGTTGTTTCATTCCTCCCTTGCTTATTCGAACAGCCTCAGGGTGACTACAACAATCAAAACCAAACCAAAACAAAAAACCCAGTTTTGCAGCTATGATAATACTAGAGTGATTTTCAGTTACTCTGTGACCATCCCAACACCCCGAAATGCTTAAAACATTATTCACAATGAAAATAACGCTGCATGCTGCCATAAAGTCCCCATCATTCCACTTTATGGAAGTGCTTTTGTTTAATGTCAGAACAAAGAGCAAATCTAGACTTACCAGTCCGTAAGATTTGCATTCAGGAGCTGTGTGTGTAGGAAGAACTTCAGTATGGGTTCTGGAGGGCCTAGGATCCTGGGACACGGGGGTTTGCGAGCTCTGGGAGCCGCGCCTGCCAGGATCACGTCATTTAAAGATGAACACTGCCCCCTGCTGGCGAGAGTACGCATTGCCGCCAGAAGAACTTCGAGGGTGGAAAACAACCACTGTATAAGGGGAAATTGATTTCAATTAGCGCACCTTTTTTCAGTTTTTATCTGTCAGTTCAGAAGAATTATAACTGCAAAGAATCACTATTGCATGGAAAAACAACTCGGTTTATTTTATGACTGTTAGTCATCTTTATGAGCTACCATCACTGGCAAATAGCCACCTAAATGAAAGGACAAGAGAGACAAAGGCAGCCACGGTGGTGACGGAAACTTTTGAGATGGAACAGGGCCTGGAGAAGAGAAAACTCTGCAGGTGTTGATAGTTCACAGTTTGACGTAGCCAGTCGCACCACCAAAAGTTAGAGTGAGAACTCAAGCCAAGCTGCAGTTCTGAGAGCTCTCCAGAGCCTCTGAATCGCCTTATTTTCTGCCCCATTCCCTCTTGCCCCCTAATTTGAGCATCATGGGCGCTGCCCGGAGGAGTGGAGCATAGGGCTGGAGCCCCATTCTAAGGACGTGTTAGAACACCACAAGGACATTCCATAGGTGCCCTCCCATCCCCAACTTCGTGGGGTGAGCTGAGATCAAGGTGATCCCCAAGAGCAAGGCTGCAGGGGAGAAAAGCCCATCCAATGGATTCATCAGAAACAAAGAGTTGCCTGCTCTGGCAACCTCAAAGGCAATTGTCATTGAATCTCCTAAAGCCTCTTTGAGTTATGAAAACTTGGAAGGAGGTTGTTGAGGGGAGTCTGGAAACGCAGCTCACATTCACACGACAGGGAGGTGGCAGTCCTGGGGAAAGCTAACAGGTAACAACTCTCGATTTGAAAATTTGAATTACACAAATTGAGCACATGCCGCTTTTCATGCTGTTAGAAGACAGGGCTAGGATCTACTTTCATGAAATGGTTCGGCAAATGTTATAGAGGGTCCACTGTGTGCCAGCTTCCTGCAGTGTCTCACAAGTCTTCATTCAGGCAGTCCTTCACAGATCACAAAGAACGTTCATGCCACCCTATCAACACAACTCCCTGAGGCAGGAATTATGACCTCCCCTCTATATGTTAGAAAATTTGCAATTAGAAAGATTAAATAACTTGCTCATGTTCGTGCAGTTAATAAGTGGAAGAGAGCCTGTGTTCATCCTGCCTTAGGTATTTTAGAGTTGGCATTAGCAGGAGAATCGCCTGAGGCCAGGAGTTCGACGCTGCCGTGAGCTATGATCGCGCCACTGCATGCTAGCCCGGGCAACAGAATGAGAACCTGTCTCTCAAATAAAACAAAACAAAAGAAAAAACAAAACTCAAAGTCTCCATATCAACCTATGAGAATACAAATGCAAAACTAGGTAACCGAAGAAGTCTATTAAATATGTACCTAATTAATTGATGAACTCCTTGTAGGAAGTAGCGCTGGCCAGCATAGCACCACCATGCTTTTTAAATAAGAACTAATTCAATATTTTATTTTTTAATTAGCGGTCCCTTTCAATTAGGTGACATATTTATATTACTCATTTCAGAACAATTATTATACTTATGGAACAAATAATATATTCCTTCAAAAACACCTCCCCCTCATTAACATTCTCTAGCTCATCTCCACTTTGCTTCCAGAATTGTCTTTGTAATCCTAAATAAAATATTTTCATATGTTACTTCCCTCCTCAAAATTCTTTATTGTCCTCTGGAACTAGATGTTAACAAGCACACTATAAGAAGTATTTCAAAACCAAATCAAAGGTTTTAAGAAAGCTTCATTTTATGTCTTCCTCTTGACATATTAATGCTCTGAAAATCCTACAGTAAAAAAAAAAATTAACTTTTTTGTACTAAACATTTCTCAAATATATTGGACCACAGAATGTTTTTAAATTAATGGAACAGCTATTAACATATCGAGGAATCTGGGGAATACGGTTTATGGAATATTGGCTGCCTCGATAAAATCTGGACTCTTTAGCATGGCACATGGGCTTTTCATAAACCAGTACTTGCCTACCATCTCCAGCTTCATTTCCTACCCTCCGCCCTCACGTGCCTTACAGCGGACCCAACTATTTGCTATTTCCAGAATGTATCTTGTTCTCTCTTTCTCAATTTTTTTTTAAATAAACTAGTCCTTTTGCCTAGAGCATCCTGGGGCTTCTGTGTTCATCTGATCCCCTCCTAACCATTCTTTCAAATTCAAGTCAGGTCTTCCTTCTCTGTGAAGACTCCCCCACTACCCCCAACACTTCCCTAATGCCTCCCACGAAGACTTACACCCTGCTCCTTCTTTCCCCTGGCCCTGTGGGTACCTCCCTCCATTTACTATACCAATGCGGGGGGGTTTCCTCTGTTTCCCCATTAACTGCTCTAAGGCTCCAAAGTAACTCTGTTTTTTAGGGTTTATCATAATGCCTAGAACATTCGGGGATCAATGCCTGGAGAATTTTGCACCGAGATTCTCTTCCTTATTTTAATTTCTTCTTTATTCAAAGTAGTCCTACACAAAGCAATTTTATCTCTTCTTAAAAGTCTTGATGATACTACTAATAACAGCTCATAGTTATTGTGTGTTTCCTATGTGCCAGGCTCCATACTAAGTGTTTTTTATGGAATACCTTGTTTAATGATCTCAACCACCATATGATATGAATATATGATTATCTCCATTTTACAGATGAGGAAATCAGGCACACAGAAATGAAGTAATTTGCTCCAGGTTACACAACGGGTGGAAGCAGAGCTGGGATTTGTACCCAAAGAGTTTCTCAGTTTCTATTCAAACAAGGAAAAAGTTCACTACAATAGAAGTAGAAAAATAAGGTATGAGTTTTCCTCCAATTCACCAAGGAGGAGGAAGAATTATGCTTGGATATTTATGGTGCAGTGTAGGAGGACCACAAAGGAACTACAAATGGGTCTCACAAAAACCCACCTGTTAGGTTCTTGGGGAAAATAAGCGAGCATTATAAAGAAGACTGGAAATGTTATTTATCTTTAAGAATGAAGCAGCCTTCAGGGGTCACCTGGAGGGCCAGCTGGAGGCTGATCTCCAACTAAGCTCCTGCTGTTTTATCCCTAGGGCAATGGGAATATCAGTGGCAGCTGTTTTAACAGCAGCTGGGACTACAGTGGGGTGGTTGCCATAACCACCATGATCACCTCAACAGCCCATGTGGATCTGTCCTGTTGTCTCCGCTCTACAGATGGGGAAACTGAGGCTCAGTGGGCCCAGTGACTGCTTAAGGTCACTCAGTTAATAACAAAGTTGAGCTCAAATCCAGATCTGACTTCAAAGCCGCTCGAAAGACTCTCAGGAAACCAAGCAGTCTTTAGAAGCCCACTAGGATTTTAGCTGCTTATGTGAAATTGTATATTCTCTTGTATTCTTTTCTTGAATGTTAGCCTGAACATCCAAAACCAGACTGTTTACCTCTTGAGACAGAATGTTATGCTTTTGTCTATCACTGTTGAGTGGAGAGTACATATTCACTGAACGTTTCTGCACTGATTAAATGAGGACCAAAAGCAAAGGTGTAGATGGAGTGGTGGAGGCTCTCCCTGACTTGCAGGCAAAGGCAGCCTGTCAGAGGCTCTGGGTGTTTTTCCTGAGACTGCATGCTGTGTGGAACCTACGCACATCCCTTGCCTCTGCCTCTGACTGGCTGCAAGATGGTAATTAAGGCTCTTAATGTCTCGGGGTCTGCAGGCCATCGTTAATAAAATGAGGATATAGGTTCCTCTGAGGGTTCTTCTAACGCTACATTTCTGGAGTGATATTTTCAGAATTGAAGGGAATAGAAATTTTCCCCAGGAATTCCGACATGACTGGTAAACAGTTTGCATTTTCAGTGGTTTGCGTAAGAATCTGAAAACCTAAGTATTATATTTCCAGTATATAGCTCGCTTTTAAAAATAAATGAATAAAGAAATAGGCTGGCTCTCTTCCTACTGAACATGCCTGTTGCCTAAACTTCTCAACCATAAACAAGGCCTTAGGCTTTATATGTATCTCGTGTCATGATTAGTGTCACAATCCAATAGTAATAATGGTGCTCTAAATAGGAGCCAGAGATCACAGAGCATGCCACCCCCTTAATACTTGAGAAAGTCTTTCATTTTTAATGACTATGACTGCTTTAGGAAAAGGGCTGGCAAGGCCTCAGAGATGCCCCCTCCGTGCTGACACCTCCAACCTGAGATGGACTCTTTAAGCCCCTGCTATGGACTGAATTGTGTCTCTGTCAAAAGTTACGTGTTGAAACCTGAACCCTCAATGTGACTATATTTAAAGATAGTGCCTTTAGGCAGGTAATTAAGATCAAATAGTGTCAGAAGAGTGGGGCCCTAATCTGATAGGACTAGTGTTGTTATAAGAAGAGGAAGAGACACATGCTCTCGTGCGCTCTCTCTCTCTCTGTTTCTCTCTCTCTCTCTCTCTCTGCACAAACACACACACAGAGAGAGAGAGAGAGAGAGAGAGAGAAGGCCATATGAGGATACAGCAAGAAGGTAGCTGTCTGCAAGCCAGGAAGAGAGGCCTCAGGAGAAACCAAACCTGCCAACACCTTGATCTCAGGCTTCCAGCCTCCAGAACTGCAAGAAAATAAATTTCTGTCATTTAAGCCACCCAGTCTGTGGTATTCTGTTATGGCAGCCAGAGCCAGCTAACACACTCCCTAGGGCTGGCATTGTGATATCCTCAAAGTAACTTTCATATTTTTTTCAATGACTTAATCACGACTACTTGTTTTCCTTACGTCAGAGTTTAAGAATTGAAGCAGGATTTCTAATTTCTCCTCACGTTAGCTCATTTCTTTATCTCCCAACCTTCGTAGGAGTAAAAGGCTGATTTCCTAGAGCTAAGCCTGCTCTCCCAGCCTCTGGAACTTGGCCACAGGCAAGAGACAGGAAAACGCCTGTTCCTCGCAAAGGCCTCTCCATTTTTCCTAAGAGAATGCCTGGTGACTGTGCACGCCTCTCAGCTGGCAGCCCTCCCAGAGGCATCGTCCTGTGTCCACCAGGGAAACCAGGCCCCAGACCTCTGTACCGTCCTGTGGGTGCCCACCCGCCTACCTGCCATTTTCTCCATGTCAGTCTATGGCTTTGCCTGAGGAGGAAAGACAAATGCAGATTGCCACTTCACTGCGGTGCCTAGTTTTACTGATATTTATTGATTCGCCCTTACATTCAACAGATGGTTACTAATGCCTATTACTTGCTGGACTCCGTTCCAGGGACTTGGGATATTGCAGTGAACAAAACAAACAAAAATCCCTATCTTCATGGAGGTTACATTTTATTGTAAGCCCTAATTAAATAACTTTTAATCAAGTAAGATTCTGTTTTATTTTCTCTTATTCTAACACAGCTCTTTATTTGTCACAAGATGCCTTTTCCTACTCTATGACAGGTTTCTGTTTTTAACCATTTTTTTATCTGCTTTCTCATTTCTTAGAAAGTGAATAACATTATCATTAGTCCATTTTCCCAATAGAGATGTTGAAGGACAAAGGATAATTGAATCTGTCTTTTCCCATAGCACTCATACACATCATCTCAATGCCAGGGAGAGGAACTAGGATTTCTAAAGTCTGGAGTACAGATTAACCATCAGAAAGCAAAGCACAGTGCTTCACATTCTTACTTTCCACTTAAGCTCTGTGCTGGCGGTAAAAATACAAACAAAATTTCCTATAACTTCTCCACAAGGACCCTTCTTGGCTGATTTCTTATAACTCCATTGTACTGGTTCAGACAAAAGCAACCAGGGTCATGACAGTGAAATGCATATTGCACGCAGATCAGAGACCTTGGGTAGGAGTTACAAGCATGAACTCCTATCCAAGTAACACTGAGTTTACCCCATAATTATTTTATTTTTGACTATAGCAAGTCTCAATCAAATTGCTATCCTGGGTTCAAAGCATTGCCTTTCGAAAAGACCTAAAAGCCAACTTATACTTAAGCGTAAAATGTACATATTAAATATAAATGATTCCACAACATGGATCAGATTTTACATGACATTAAAATTGCTTCTTCAAGGTCAACCAACCCAGAAATGACATTTATCATATTCATAAATGTGTTTGAAGATAATTTATTTTTTTCCTCTACCAAAATCAGTAATCGTCAGTGTCCCAAGGTTTTATGTTAAAGCAGGAGAATTTCTCAAGGCTGTGGTTAATCATCCCTTTGCATCTTGCATTCTTTCTTAATTCCTCTGACAGTTGTGTCGTACTAGAAACTCACCCTCTCCAAATCTCTAACAGTGGCAACAGGGCTACTGGGGGATGGGTCAAATGTGTTTGGGTCAAAATAGAATAGGATTTAATTCCAAGAAACTTATCTTAGAGAAGTTGTGTCGACTTAGCCTTCTGTCATGGAGTGACAAGTTAGAATCCACTCTTAGACTTGTTGTATAGAGTCAAACCAATCTGATCATCAAGGCAAAGCTTAATGTCTATGCCACGGTGCCAGCTAGGCAGAGAGGTCCAAGCCCTTGCCCTTGAGCCCTATGAGGAGGTCAGCATGTAGTATTTAGATGGAGCCAGACTGAGAAGCATTAAAAGCAATAGGCTTTGTTAAAAATCACTGATGTTTGGCCACCAAATGTCAAGCTGGTTTTGAAAACCAATGATAATCTTTCTGCTCAGGGCTCAGGTCCTATTGAACACTAGCAAGAGGCCCTGAACCCTCATGAATGAGACAATGGAAAACAGCCTCCACCGAGAATCACAAGCAGATGGCTAAGACCACTCACGGTCAGGGTGTCCTTTGCATTTATTTTTCTTCGAAAAATTAAAAGAAAAGCCTCCATCCCCAGCATTATAATTAAAGATGAGAGAATGTTCCTTGTGTTCTGCCAAACGAAGGTCCTTCTTAACTACTCTTCCCTCCCTCACGCCTCCCACTACCTTAAAGGTCTTGGGTTGCGAGTTCAGATTCAGAATGAGGTTCTCGTGAATTCTGTTTAGCCAGTGTTGACATGAGCAATATCCTGTTTCAGAGAAGAGGGTTTATTTAAAACACACATACACACACATACACACACAAAACAAAATCCCTCATAAAGATCCTTGGACATCAGATGACTCTTACAAAACAATCTGATGAATTAAGTGTAAATGAATCAGGAACATGTGGATTAAATTTCCTTCAAAATACACTTGAGTTTAAATATTCAGAGAGAAAGTGCTTGGGAAATATATTCTGGATTTTCCTGAGCTCAAATGTTCAAAAAATCATCTCAAACTTTACTTGACAGCTTCCCCACCCCAGGTCAGATCGCATTATAAATATATGGATATACATCTATCGCATGGTCATAGGGGCGCACACATTTTTGTGGCCTAGAGTAATAACTATGGTATATGGAGTGTGCTGTGAAGAAGGGCTGCAAGGCCTCGAGCCTGTCTGTGTTCACACTCACAGAGGGTTTGTTTTTGTTTGGTTTTTCATATGAGAGAAGAACGTTGTAATGATTTCCACTACCACTCACCCACCCCCCTCCCAATCATTTTATTCCCATCGCTAAAACCCTCGGGGAGAATCTACTGTGTGTGACAAAGAAATATGTCTTTTCTCTGTGTTACAGACCTTGGATCACATCCAGGACCCCTTTTCCCCGGAGGCCAGCTCGCATCGTTTATGATTTGCATTTCATTGCCGTACACTGAACCCAGTGAGAAGTCGTCTGAACCAGCAGAATGGTGAGAGCTAAAAGTAGCAAGCAAGAAGTCTCCATTTTCCAGCTCATTCTGCACAGTCTGCATTGCCAGAAACCCTAAGCCAAATTTGATTTAAAATTTATACAAGAAAAGAACATCAACACGAGTACACTCAGTCTCTTCTCTTCCCCTTTCCCAAGACCCTTCTTGGCCTGGGAACCTCTGTTTTAGGTTTCATTTGATGTTGGATGGCTAATTATTAGATTTTTCTCTTTTCCCT
This sequence comes from Nomascus leucogenys, assembly GCF_006542625.1. NCBI lineage: Eukaryota > Metazoa > Chordata > Mammalia > Primates > Hylobatidae > Nomascus > Nomascus leucogenys. The sequence goes on from NC_044402.1 coordinate 100,063,411, forward strand.
CCCTATTTAATCCTGCCACTTACTTTTACAATGTCCTTATTTTCCTCAGTCCTCTTTATCCCTCAGTCTTTAACCCGCAAAACAGAACAAAGTCAACTTTTGAAATGTAAACAAGAATTTTAAAGAAGAAAAAGTAGGGTCAAAGAGAGCAGTGTAATAGTTGAAAAAATATAATAATTCAGTGAAAGTATGAAAGTATGTAGAATATACTTCATATAAGAAAAGGAAACTCATTCGTCCTGTCCTGCACATGATCATCCTTATACATACTATGGAAAGAGTTTGAGAAAAAAATTCTGATGAAGTCATCTCCCATATTCATATAGATCAGCTAGGACTATTAAACAAAGCTACTGATTTTAAGACGGAACTCTCTCCTAAACTACATAGTTATTTTTTTTGAAAACTATGTTACCAAAGTATGTCCATGGGGAAGTCTTACCAGCCCCTCAAATAAAAGGTAAACTGCTTCCTCTCCTGTATTCCTGCCTTAGTTAATGATACCAGATGAAGCCACCTCTTCCCTTAACCCTGTGTTCAAGGTGCCACAAAGAGAGGTCGCTTTCTAAATGGTTCCTACTTAGTTTACACCTGAGCCCCTCTGCCTGCGTTTGCACTATCAATCCATCCTAATCAGCCCCTGATCTGCAAGACAGTCCATTATCTATACTATTAGCGATAGTTCTAACATGCACCTCTGAGTGTGTCCTGCCCTGCCTAAATCCTTCCATGACTTCCATTACCAAGGAAGGTAGTCAAAAGGATTGAGGAGTGGAGGGAAGAGAATTTACTAGAATCTCTCTAGGGAATTTTTATACTTTGCACCAATTCTACAGGAACTGCCCTTCATCCCTCTGGATTCTGACATGATGTGAGAGAGGGGAGCTGGAAAGTTCTCTGGTTCATTCTGAGGAGTTCCTCTGCCCCCTTCCTGCTCACCTCTCCTGCTCCCCATTGCCTCCTAAACCCTCTGGCCCACAAGGTGCAGTCCAAACTCCCCAGGGCACAGGAGGCCTTGCAGAAGTTGGCCTCTCTCAGCCCCTCCACCCAAGCGCCTGCCAATCCAGACTCACCTGTTCTATATGGGGAGCACCTGCTTTTCCTCCGTCTGAAGGGCTCTTTCTTTCCTGGCTAACTCCCACTTCTCTATCAAGCCTCACCTTAGACATTGTCTCCTAATGGAAGGGGCCTCTTCATCACCTGGGGCACACACCTGGCCCTTCTCACAATGATCAACATGTGTGACCTGCCTGTCTCTTCTCTCCAGCCTAGGACTTCCTGAGGGGGGAGACAGCAGATGCTTAATGGTTTTTGAATGAATAGATGTGTGGGAATGCATGGCTAAAGGAAATCATGGTAGTGAGGTCTCTATGGACTAAATTGACTGTTTTGCAAAAAGTTGGTAGCAATATCTTTTTACCATACAATCAACTCAGTTGGACCACTAACCCACCAGCCAATAACCAGAGTATGACACAACTGAACTCACTGTTTTGATCATCTTTGCAAATGAGACTAGTCATTTGTTGATTAAATCACATATGAAATAAATTCTCCCTCTCCCCCTAAAAAAAAAAAAAAAAAGAGCATTTGCCAGCTATTATGAATGGAAAGTATTAACATTTATTTGAGTGTTTACTATGTACCAGGCACTATCTTATTCATTTTGCATGGACTGATTCATTGAGTCCTCACAAAAACTCTAGAAGGTGCATGTTTTTGTAGTACTTGCTTTACAGATGAGAGAGCTGCCTACGGGCACCCAGCAGGCACAGCTGAGGTGGGCTCACAATACAGCCAGGCAGCCCAAGTTCTCCCTCACTAGGTTCTACTGTCTCTGAGGACACGAATGAGCATTGTGTGGTTTCCACCAGAAACAGCACATGATATTTTCCAGTGTAGATCCATAATTCAGTTATCTACAGCTTCCATCTTATATTCACATCAAAAAGACATCACAGCGACGGACACCCCATTTACCCTGATGTGATTATTACGCATTGCAGGCCTGTATCAAAATATTTCAGGTAACCGACATACACACCTAGTATGTACCCCCAAAAATTAAAAATTTAAAAATTTAAATTTAAATTAAAAAATAGACTGAGTGCAGTCGCTCACACTTGTGATCCCAACACTTTGGGAGGCTGAGGCAGGTGGAGCTCTTGAGCCCAGGAGTTCGAGACCAGCCTGGGCAACATGGCAAGATCCCCTCTCTATAAAAAATACAAAAATTAGCCGAGCTTGGTGGTATGTGCCTTGTAGTCCCAGCTACTCAGGAGGCTGAGGTGGGAGGATTGCTAGAGCCTGGGAGGTGGAGGCTGCAATGAGTGATTATCTCACCACTATGCTCCAGCCTGGGTGACAGAAAGAAACCTTGTCTCAATAAATAAATAAATAAGTAAAAATAAAAAGAAATTGCAAATCTCAGATGCTCTATAGCTCAATCCTATAATTCCCATTGGTCAATTTATTCCTAATACCCAACACACCGAAAGTCGGGGGGAAAAGGTTGTTTCCAACTTGACTGAACTTATTTTTGCCCCCTTCTCCCACCTAACGGATTCTGAGAAGACCTTAACTTAATCATTGCCTCAAGAGAAAGAAATATGGGTGCTCTGCAGCTTTGAGGACACCAGGTTCTAGAAAACACCAAGAAAATGCAAATCTGGGGAGGGAACGTAGAAGCCGAAGTGAATCAGAGAGCCAGATAAGGGCCCTGAAGACTCCGCCATGGATGGCTTTCCATGGGGTGGACTGTCCACTCATCCTGCTTACACTGTCCACACATCCTGCTCTCCCCTCAAAATTCTGAACTTTTGAATAAAAGTAGCTACCTTACTTGTCTGTTGATATTCTCTTTATCTAAGATGGGAAGCCAGGCTTAAAGGAGATGAAAAACATAATTTTGCCATGCCGTCCTTTGCTTTTTCCTTTTATAAGCCTGTGTCATATTATAATTGCTACAGCTAAGAATGAATCTTAAAGCAATAATTGTTCCTTTTTCGTAAGAGTGGGGGCTTTGACTTGCCATCCTCATCTTCGCAGCTCCTACCTGCTTTCCAAACACCCTCAGTTGGACATCCCCCATCTATCGAGAGACCCTATAACCTTGTGGACCTGAGACTGGATTATATTCCCAGCTCATCAGTGGAAAGTGGATGTAACACTTAACCTCCCTTCGCCTCTGTTTCTCCATCTGCAAAATAGCGAAATAAAATGCAGGCCACCTGCTTCCCTCACAGGAGTGTGGTGAGAATTAATATTAGGCTAATGCTGTCAGCTTTCTGAAGAGCTCGATGAATTTGGAACAAGAGACCTTGTATGGATATCAAATATGATTCCCTAATCAAAGGACTTTGAGGCTGTCCATATATCTTCAGAACCAGGGGCACGGAAACACCAGCTTTTCTATTTGTTATTTGAAATGATGCCCAAAAGAGAAGAGGACAAGACATGACTGAAGGCTATGATCGAGTCAACCCTTCTGGTGACTGTCCATTCAACATCTGTCCGAGGGGAGGTGATTACAGAGCCTCAGATTGCCTGAGTATATTATCATTAGTGCATTATTTGGTGGGGAATGGATTGGAAGGACAGGTCAGGCACAGCCGTCTTTGTTAAAGGCTAACCCTAACCCCCACTCCCCACAAGCCCATTCCAGAACATTGTAAAGTGAGCTGTAGGGCGCCTTTCTCCCCTTCTCTCTCCCCGACTTATGCTAACATCCCCCCACCCCCACCCTTCATTTAAGAGTTCACAAACTGTTCCTGCCAGTTTAAGCAAAAAATGTTCCGCGAAGTAATAGGGCCATGGTAATTAATTTTGCTCCTTGACTAGAAGGTGAAAAGCTTTTTATTATGTAAATTATAAACGTCCTGAAGGGAAACTTTATCTCCCTCTCACCAATGAGCCCATCAGGCTGCCTGAATCAGGATTTTTTTTTATGTTTATTAGTCTTGGGGGGCCAGTTAGGACATTTCATAGCTTCTAAGTGCTGACATTTATCTATTGCTTCCAAATAAACCTAGTGGCAGGGAGCCACGGGTGGATCACTAAATACGGAGGAAGGGAGGGGGCAGGCTGACTGTCCACAGACAGTCAGAGAATGATGCTCCCAAAGGCAGTATGGAAACCCAGAGAGCTTTTCTCTCTCCTTTTTATTTCCCCCCAGCTTCTTCCCCTGTGATTCCTTCTCACCTGTCTCCTTCTGCCTTCTTCAGTGATGCCTCCACTTCTGGTCATAGCCAACCCTCCCTGAAGCTGAGGCTGCCTCCCCTCTCCCTCCCCACCCCACAGCATTCCCAGATACTACTTAGGTTCTTTGTTTGGGGACCATCCTTGTTTTCAAAAGAACACTGAAACTTTTTCTTCCCTGAGTGGAACAAATTTACATACTGTGGTGGTCAATTTTATGAGTCCACTTGGCTTGGCTGCAGTGCCCAGATATGTGGTCAAACATTAGTTGGGATGTTTCTATGAGGGTGTTTTTGGATGGGATTTACATTTAAATCAGTGGACTTTGAGTAAAGCAGATTGCATCCATAATGTAGGTGAGCCTCAGCCAATCAGTCAAAGGCCTGAATAGAACACTAGACTCTCCTCCTCAGAGCAGGAGGGAATTTGGCCAGCAGATGGCCTTGGACTTGAAATGAAGCATCGGCTCTCCCCCAGCCTGCAGAATTTGGACTTGCCAGGTCCCATAATCACATAAGCCAATTCCTTAAAATTAATGTCTCTGTCTCTGTGTCTCTCTCTTGCTCTCAGTATATACATATATACTCTCTCTCTCTCTCTCTCTCTCTCTGTGTGTGTGTGTGTGTGTGTGTGTGTGTGTGTGTGTGTGTGTATTCAGGTCTTCAACTAAAATGGAGATATATAGATAGAGAGAGAGAGAGAGGGAAAATGAGAGAGAGAGAGAAAGAGAAGTATATGAGATATGAAAGTGATTGGGGCTTAGCAAGCCTTAAGAAAGGATGAGCTTAGTTTTTCTCATCTGACACAGTAGTGTATCTAATTGGTCTGTCTCACTGATGATAAGTGCCACAAGTAAATAAGAAGCTTATAGGGAGACTTTCATCCTCCAGCAGTGCTTAAGCCATGGGCACATGGTGGGGAGTGAAATGGGGCCTTGCCTTCTTGAAGTTTACACTCTAGTGAGATTCAGCAATTAAATAAAGACACATATATAAAGGTATGTGGTGATAGCTGCTGTGTCCCATTAGAGGAAATAACCCTGTATAAGGTTATAAGAGGTATAAGAGGTGGTATAAGGGGTCATGAAAGGCATCTCCAAAAAGCCAACATTTTAGAGAAACTGAAAAACAAATAGGAGTTTCCCAAGCTGCAGGAGAGCATTTCAGGTGAGGCGGCAGCAGGTGTGAGGCTGGAGGCAGGAAGATCAAGAGGAGGTGCAGCAGGGGACAGCGGGCAGGCGTGGGACAGGGCCACGCCGCATGGGAGCCTGGCTGCCCTGTTGAGGACGGTGCCGAGGACGGTGCATTTTCCCCAAATATGGTGCAAAGCCAACAAAGTACTTTAAGCAGAGGAATGACATTATCCTGATTTATATATATTTTTAATTATGTTGGCTACTTCCATGTGGGACACTATTGGAGAATATACACGGGGAGCCCAGTGTGATGGAACAAGCGTGGTCACTGTCACTGGGAATTCATGGCAGCAATCGCTTCTACTCCCATCCCCAGCTGGAAAAGGGATGCCTGCACTTACCCTTTCCCCTTCGGTTTGTTGCCTCTCAAGAGGAGAGGTGCTTCCTTACAGGGAGATAGCTTTAGTTAAAATACATAACTAAAAAATGAAGAGGTAGGTCAGAGAGAAAGCCGTTTGAGGGTGAATATTTAGAGATTATTTGTGGGGAGAGGAGTAGCTGGTGAGAAGCTCCTCCAAAGATCTGAGGATAGAAAACCAGGGAGAAGGGAAAGGGGAATTTAACACTTTTACTGTGGATTATGATGGGATCTTTCTATAGTTATCAAGAAAACTACATTAATGAGTTATTTATTAATGAATATTGTCTTTCCTTGGAGATATTGCCCCTCCAAGACTCCCTGGGCCTTTATCTAGAGGCAAACACACCAGTTACTTGGCCAGGCTATGATAGAGCAGGGCCTCAGGGCCTTCTCATGGAAGTGGAGAGAGAACGCAGCAGAGAGGGCAGAAGTGTGGCACAGCCTGAAAATTGTCCCCCACAATTCATTCTTCCCTTCCTCTGTAAATAATACAATTCGTAGCTAGGCACTCGGACACCCAGAACACAGCCTCTATTTTCCAGCCTCTTTAGGAGTTGAGTGTGGCCATGGGGCCAAGTTGTGGGTCATGGGAGGAGCGGAAGGAATGTGTGAAGCTTCCAGATCTTGCCCCAGAGGGAAGTGGCACGCCCCCTCCTAGCGCCTTTTTCCACGTCCATGGGCTGAACTGTGGAAGTGATGGTAAGGACTTTGGAGGATGGGTTAGAGGCAGCATATCAGGGCTGGTGGCCCTGCAGATGGGAGGAGTCTAGTCTTTAACACCAGGAGGCCACCACACCAGACCAGGAGCACTGATGCCTGGACTAGCATGCAAGAAATGGAGAACTTCCATCTTATTTAAGTCATTATTTTAAGCCATATCCTAACTGATACAAGTTGTTTCCTAGAGAGTCTCCAGGGCTTTAAACTTTTTCTACCCACTCCCATCCTAGAGGTGTGGGGGTCAAAACAAGGGCAGACTCTTCCCACAAGAGTGAATCCTGTGAACGTTGTTCACAGATTGGGGGCTTCGGAACCTCATGACTGTGCCTTGCAGTTTAGTTACGCAGTGATTTACCAAGTGAGTCCTTATCCTTCTGTAGCTGCTTCCTTAGTTGCCGTTAATTAAAAAGTAAAACACACACATAATTTTAAACTATATATATGTTTCTAACATTTCTTTTGAATAACAGTTTAAACACTTTTAGTGGTAGAAAATTCCAGTCAAGCTTTGGAAATCTCTGCAAACGACTTTACCAGATGGTCAATACTGTGAAATCCATCATATAGAGTGTAATCTCTGAGTTAAAGGACCCAAGTTTTACTACGAGCCCCACAACTAACTTCAGAGTTAAGCAGCCTGAAGTGCTCTGCTGCTCTGAACCTCAATTTCATATCTCCAAAAGAGGAGAAATGATTGCAACTGTTCCAGAGAAAGGCAGTAAGGATTGTAGCCTCATGGAAGCTTAAGGCAAGAGTGGACATTACTGGGTACTTGGTTCATACACCCATCTGATGCCTGTATCCCCTTCATCACTGGCTTGATAAGTAGGTATCTATCTGTTCTGTTTAGGGTCTACATTTCCATTGACAGGGACCTCACTATTAAGCTACCCAGTGTATTTGATACATAAAGCAATACAAATTTGCTCAGCTAAAAGCAACTCCTTCAGTCTGTCTCACTGCATTCTTGTGGAGAAGACATGAAAGGCAGAATGGCAAGGTGAGGGAAGCTCAGACTTGGAGAGCAGATGCATCTAGCCTTGAACTCTAGGTTCACCATTTATGTGATCTTGGGGAAGTCATTTCATGTCTTTAAGCCTCAATTTTCTAAAATAATAAAACACACAGTTTAGGGATTACAAATGGTGAACACAAAATGGTACACAGTCCCTACACACAGCAGTATCTTAATACTTGCATGGTGGTTGCTGCTGCTATTGTTACTTTTATCATTATCAGCATTACAGTCATTCCAGGAGCAGTATAGCTATGCTGCCCAGGTTCAAATCCCAGCTTTACCACTCCCTAATGGTGTGAACTTGGGTAAATTACTGAACTTCTCTGTGCCACCATTTCCTCATCTATAAATAAGGGATGATAATACATGTTTGCTATGAGGATTAAGCATTTAAAGAGATGTAAAGCATTTGAACAGCACTTTGCTAACGGTAAGTATGATATAAATATTAGCTTCTGTTATTATGAAGCAGTAATAATATACAGAATAAGAGGGCTCTCTGGGAAGTGACCTGACCACTTTACATGTTCTAAAATAAAATTAGGCTTAACTGATTTGGAAAAATAATTACATAGAGTCAACTCTCAACTGTATGGTAAAATGAAGAGGATTATGAATATGGGTATGTTGGAACAGTGACTAAAAGAAAAGTCTTATACTTGTCTTTTATAGTAAATTTACTTCTCTAAATATGCATTTCATTGGGGTAATATGAGGTGCCCTCGACATGAATAGTAGTACAGGTAATGAGAGACAATCTGGATTTTAAAGTGGAGAGGTGAAAATATTATTAAGCTTGTGAGATATACTTTAAATAAAGTGATAGAACAATTTTATTTAAGAATCTTCTCAATTTATTTATGAATCTTTTCTTCAATGCTAACTAAGCTAACACTTCAGGAGAAGGTGTGGGTGAAAGGGCGTGGGGGTGGGAGCCTGGCATCCTCCTCTCTGGGCCATGTTCTTCCACCAGCCAGCAGGCTGACTGAAGAGTTTCACTTCACATTTTGAGCCTCAATTTCCTCAATTGCAAAACACGGTGACTTAATTAGAAGAGTTCAAAGATCCCTACAGTTTTTCACACTCTAAAATCCTATGTTAACCTGGCCAAATACACATTAGCAGGCAAGCAGCACTGCCTAGTTTTCAGGATAACTTTCTTAAATCTCCCATTTCATGTTCTACTGTGTAGTCTCAATATGTTGATTAGAATATTTTATTGTAGATGTACAAAGGAAAGGAGGTTGTATCGGTCACAACAGGTTAGGTTATGCTGCAGTAACAAATACTTCCAATTATCTCCATGGCTTTCAACAACTCAGTTTTGTTTTTACCCATGTTGCACATGCATCCAGGGTCAGCTGCAGCCCTGTTCCATGTCCTCTTCATTCCAGAGCCCAGACTGATGGAGCAGTCTCCATCTGGACATGGCTATTCTCCTGGCACAGGGAAAGAGGAATTTCAAACCATAAGCTGGCTCTCAAAACTACTACATGAAAGTCACACACATCACTTCTTCCCACATTATATTGGTCAAAGTAAATCACATTCACATGGTTTCTCCTGACTTCAACAAGCAGGGCATGAATAACCTAACCTCCCACAAAGAACATGACTAGGAAAGAAAATAGAATAATTGGCAAACACTAATGCAATCTACTACAGAAGTCAATGGAGAATTTATCTCCTAAACAGGAAAATGATTTGTGCCTAAAAGGAAGGAAGAAGAACCTCCTCTTTGTTGAGGGAAAAAGTCCATAACACAGGAGTGCTTGGACCCAAGTACACAAATATAAGAACCCTTCTAGGAAAACATGAGCTGGGGAAGCACTTTCTCTTTGCTATTTTGTGAGAAAATAAATGCCAAACAAATAGGAAAAAAAATCCAAGGAAAGGGGTGCCACTAGAGATGGGGAGAGAGATTAGGAGCTGGGGAAACCCAGTCTTGGAGAGATGACACCATTTTCTGCAGCTCCAGGCGGTTCCAGCTAATGATGGCGTGTAAGCAGAATGTGAATGCAAAGGATGCCAGAAAGTACATAAAAGGCAGAGGAAGAAGGATCAACATGTTTTGCTGCCATTTCCAGGAAAGGGATGGTGTCCCCAGCAGCCTCCCACAGTAGATGACCAGAAAAAAAGCAAACACAAATAACACTCATTGAAAATCCGAGTCCTGACTACTGTGTTTCACTGCACATCCTCCCTCAAATCCTGGCTGCAAACCAGCCCAGCCACTTGAAGCAGTGTTGGCAGCTTGCTCTCTCTTGGCATGGAGTATGCATGGCAGCTGGATGGCTTGTAGTCAGTGTAGTTTTGCAGCTGGTGGTGGTAGCAATTGGCAAAAACTAACTGTCCAGATGGGCATTAAATTTTCTTTAATGTTTATAATATGTCAAAAGAGAATAATCCTATGTCAAAGTGGCTTAGAAGAACTTTTACTCAGGAGCTTACAGAAATTCCTTTTTGACAAAATGGAGGTTGCTTTATTTCAATTCCATATGTGAGTCTTATTCCTTAATTAATTTGGGGTGCTCCTCCACAGTGGAGTATCCTTGGCTAAAGGGGGTTGGGGAAGTCTCCAACCTATTCCCTTTCTTGAGTTCTCCACAATTCGTTGATCACTAGCCAACATTCAGCAAAACAGGCACAGGGTGTGAGCTGAGGGTCCAAAAGGAAAACAATGTTTTATTCTGGAATTTTTATGATCCTCAGAGGGACCAGTACCATTCAGGTAACATTATAAAATTAGGAGGGAAGTAATAACTATGTTGTATAGAGGAAAGAGAACTGGAAAAAAAAAACATTTTGAGGCACATAAAACAGGCAAGGGTTTAATATATGAAATATTTATTTTAAAATTGCTATAAAAAAATAAGAAAACAAACAAATAACTTATTTTTAAAACACACTCAGGGTATGAATATGCAATTCATAGAATTGGAGATTTAGGTGCCCTGTATAGTTAAGAAATTATGATAAAACTCATTAGTGGTCAGGGAAAAGCAAGAGACCATTCCCACCAAAAAAAAAAAAAAAAAGAATTGGGGAAACAAGGACCCTCATACTTCATACACTGCTGGGGTGATTGTAATCAGTATAGCCACTTTGGAGGGTAATTTCTTAGTATCCATAAATTTAAAATGCACACACCCCATCTCCCAGCAAGTCCTTCCCTCCCACTGGCTCCTATGCAAAACCATTCACAAGTATACAAGAAGTCTATGCATTGATATCCATAACAGCTGCACAACTCAAAGTAAGGTTCCTGGACCACTAGCATATGCATCCCCTGAAAGCTTGTAGGAAATGGGGTGGAGGTTTCATCTCAGAACGAATTAATCAGAGTATGTGGAGATGGGCCCCAAAAACCTATTTTAACAAGCCCCTCAGGGGATTCTGATGCTAACAAAACTTTGAGAAGCACTGTGTCAAAGCATTGTTTGTACTGGAGGGAAAATGAAAGCAAGCTAACTGTCCATCATCTACCACGGCCTACTATATTACAAAAAATTAACCTAGAGTTTAAAAGAATGAGGTAGATATGTGTGGATCCAGAAAAACACTGAAGAACAAAATGAATAGTGTAATATTTGTTTTTGAAAAAGAAACTACAAAACAAAGCCATACATTTCTAAATGTACATTTCTACATGTAAATCTGTGTATGTGTGTGTAATATATATGTATTATATGTGTATATATATGTGTGTGTATATATATAATACACATATGTATGTGTGTGCGCAGCACTCATCAAAAAGTCCAGAGTAGATACACCAGTTGATAAATGTGCTTAATTCTGGTGAAAATACTGGGATTAGGATGGTGGTCAAGGAAAACTGTGGCTTTTTCCTTATCATTTTTTTTGTAACGAAAATTCATACAGATATTATTTTTGAAAACATTTGTCTTCCTTTTTTTTTAATTTTAAGAAAGAGCACTCCCTGCAAGTTAGGAGATTTGGATTCTAGGCCACCTAGCTGTGTTACCTTGGGAGTACCAGCCTCCATGACTTCAGATTCCTAACCTGCCAAACAGAGGAATTAGGCCAGTTAACTCCAAAGTCCTTTTATTCAGCTGTATCATGCTATGATTCTTCCAAGAGTCTTGGTGTGAAAATCAGGTTACTTAACAAACCTAACCAAAGCAATAAACAGAAACATGTATGTGTATATCTAAATCTATGTCTGTATTTGTCCTTTGAAGAAATAGTTAATAATGATAATACTTCCACATGTCATCATAGGACAAATGACTTGCATGAGATACCCTGCCTTTAAATATTGCTGTGGCTGTGAGAAGCTCATTTTTAAAATAAACATTTAGAAATCTGGTAAAACAAATTGTTTCTCAAAGTTTTCTAGAGATCTGAATTTAAATGAATCTTTAGGTCCCTAGTTTCAATAGCATCAGTATGTGAACATAAACAACATGGCCACCCCATCCTAGCAGAACGCACTGGTCCAGACAATAATCATGCATGCGGACAGCTCGTAATTGTATTGGGCATATAGATAGTGTCAGGCCAAAGAGCTATAATGATCGTATCATGTTTTGATTCTAACAGGAAAAGTGGGGATTTATGTCAATCACTCTGTGCATCTTCAATATCATATATCACCTTTGAAAATTAAAAAAGATTAGTAACTTGTTTCATGTATGAATCTGGATTTGTTTTGACCAAGATATAGAGAAATCTGAATAAACCAGAATTCTGGGGGTGGAGCGGGGGAGTCGTAAGGAAGAATCTTGATTAAATCAGAACTAAAAAGAAAAAAAAAAAACACTCCACTAAAAACCAAACAGTAAGGCAAAGCTAATTACGAAGTTCAGCCAACCCAACTTTCCCCATAACAGAGAGAAAGTTCTGCTTTCTTGATCATATGCAGTATTCAAACATAGCAGTTAACTGGAAAGAGGTTCAGAGACTATTGACAACCCTGTCATTTACAACCAGTCAATGATAAATTTGGGACTGGAATCTACTTTTCCTGTCCCTTAGGCCAGGGCTCCTTCCGGAGTGTAAACCAAAGAAACACAAATGCCTTTAACACCTTGTATATAAGAGGGTTAGTCAGTCCAATTTTATAAACAAATTATTTTTGAAAAGCAGAGTTAAACACTTTTTATTGTATATCTTTAAAATGAATTTTAAAAAGATACATGGGGAAACATTCTTCTACAAATGTAAATGAAATATACCCTCTATTTAGAATTTAGTAATTCTGGGTATGGTATAATTTTCCATCTTTTTTGAAAGAATTAAATGATACTGTGTGTTGGTTTTCCTCCATGAGTCACCCCAGATCCATTCTGTGGATTGCTCTGCCCTGCTCTGGTTCCTGGATGTCGACCTCGCAACAGCACTTGCCTTTAGGCTTGGTTGCGTTTGTCCACTGGGAATAAGGGAAGGAGAGATTAGTATTTGGAAAAAAAAGAGTGGTTGAGGCATTACCCCTCTCCACTCAACCCCCATTCCTTTCCCTGCTTCACTGTCTGACTGACAGTAGCTACCTGGCAGCTCTCCTCCAAGGCTTCACGTTCTCTGGGTTCTGGTGACAGTGGTCCCTAAGTGACTTGCTCTCACTTATTGGTGCTTTTGACCCAGCCCACGCCTCTGTAAGTAGTCCCTTCACTACTCTTTCAGCTAATCCTTTGAATGTTCCATCAGTTTCTTGCCAAGACCCTGACTGTTCCCGGCACAGAGTAAGAAGCCTGCAGGTATCCATGAATATTCTGGTGTAATGACAGCAACTGGTAAATGAAGGTTCATGCCACTCCTGAATAAATCCCAGCCAGGGCCACATCAGGTCCTGCACAACCCACATCTGCCTCTCTGCATGCTGTGCCCCTGTTGGCAGAGGCGATCTACCATGGATCTGAGCATGCTGCCTGTTCTCACTGTGTACATTGAAAATGCAAGACTCTGGCCACCCTTGACCCAGGCTAGTTGGATGAGATTACGTCTCTCTCCAAGACAAAAAGAGCCATCTTGCTTACCACTTGCCATAAATAGAGCAGTGGGTTCCTGATCTCGATGTTTCTCAGCTGGACATGTCTCACTGAGTACATGCCTCCCACCTGGCCCATCTGTTGCCCTCCTGGGTCTTTGGAGACAAAGGAAACTTAGGAAAACCTGATGCTCAATATTGCTGGCTGTGCTATGAGCCTAACCCAGGAGACTCATGTCATCTTCTGGTATCCATGAAATAGTAACAGGCTAATTTATGAGCCTGTAAGTAGGGTAAAATCCCAAACCCCAACATCTTCATCCACTACACCCCAGTCATGCCAGCTTCCTGGGTCCTGTCTTCAGGATTTTGCACTTTCTGTGACTTTCATGTGGGGTGCTCAGTCCCAAGTCTTCACATGTCTATTCTGACTTTTCTCAAGCCTCAGGTCACTTACCTCCTCAGAAGCCGCCCTCGGAACCTGATCAAAAGTTGTTCTATTTTATTTTCTTCTTAACGTTGTTTACTATCTCACATTATCTTTCAGTTGTTTGTTTAATGCAGGGGTGTCCAATCTTCTGGCTTCCCTAGGCCACATTGGAAGAAGAAGAATTGTCTTGGGCCACACATAAAATACACTAACACTAACGATAGCCGATGAGAAAAAAAAAAATCTTGTAATGTTTTAAGAAAGTTTACAAATTTGTGGCCGGGTATGGTGGCTCATGCCTATAGTCCCAGCACTTTGGGAGGCCGAGGTGGTTGGATCATGAAGTCAGGAGTTCGAGACCAGCCTGCCCAATATAGTGAAACCCCGTCTCTACTAAAAATACAAAAATTAGCTGAGCATGGTGGTGGGTACCTGTAGTCCCAGCTACTCAGGAGGCTGAGGCAGGAGAATCACTTGAACCTGGAAGGTGGACGTTGCGGTGAGCCAAGATCTCACCATTGCACTCCAGCCTGGGCAGCAAGAGTGAAACTCCGTCTCAAAAAAAAAAAAAAAAAGAAAGAAAGTTTACAAATTTGTATTGGGCTGCATTCAAAGCAATTCTGGGCCACATGCATCCCACAGGCCAAGGGTTGGACAAGCTTGGTTTAATGCTTATCTTTCCCCTACTGAAAAATAAGTTCCAGGAAAACTGGGGTCTCTTCTGTCTTGTTCTCTGCTGTCTTTCCAGAACTTAGATAGTGTTGGCCCAGTAAAATAGCACAAATGGATATTTAACAAGTAAATGAATAATTCATTTATGAATAAATGAATGAGTTTTTGCAGTGTTACCCTTTATTGTGTGATACTATACACTCTGAATTTCAGGTGCCTTATCTGTACAATGGCAATAAGAAACTAATCTGCCTGTGTCATATATATTATATCACATATACAATTATATCTATCATATAATTGTACATTTATATATAGTAGCATATTTCACCTTATAGGTTATATATAACCATCAAGTGAGATAAGGTAATAGTATCCTGAAAACTGCAAGGACAACATCATTCCTGTAGAATGCAAGGTTCAGTGTTAACATAAAAGCACACATTTGGGGTCAATCTTAACATTTTCCGCTTTGTAATATCACTTAGAGAAATCACATACTTGTCATGAGATGCATGTTCAATGCAGTCAATTAAACAGGGAGTTATAAAAAAGTGAAGGAGTGAAAGAGACATTTCTCAATACGTCTAGTTCTAAGTAACAACCCATTACTATCTTCTGACCAAAAAGCACTGCTCAGTGCCCATCCGGTTCTAAGTCACTACAATTATAGAGACGTCATGCAGAGATGACAATGCTCCGGTGGTTTCCAGGGTTTCACCCTTACTAATGAGGTAGATTCCACAGACCATGCAGGAAAACCAGGCGCCTTGCTGGATGCTCCAGGGGCTCTGAGTGTTCACACTGTCCTCTCCCCCAGCATGACTTGTAGTGTGCACCAAGTTTTGCAGAGCCTTTTACAATGTGGGTGATTTGTATTCTCCCAAAACACATCTGATATAGTATTACAAGGGTGGGAGGGGACAGGGGGTTCCCTCCCTTAAATATTTTTATATAGCCCCCACCACCTGGAGGTTCACTGGGGATCTTCATAGAAGAAATAATGAAGCCTTCCTCAGCCTCCTCCCAGCTCTCTACTCACCTTTCCCTAAGCTCCCACTTACCCACCTGTGTTTCCTGCCTGGATCTGCCAGAGCTCTTACTTGTTTCTGGTAGTCCTGTCCAGGGATGAGACAACTTGGGGATTTGAGTGCAGAGACTGTTTCATAGGAAAGACCCTCTCCCCCTATTCAATGCCAAGAAGAAAAATCTCAAAATTTCTGGCATCAGAGACTTTACAAACTTTAAGTATTTACAGTCAGACTGGCGAATCCCTGTGAAAATTTGAAGTAAATTATGTCTAAGTTTCCTCATCTGTCAAATGACAATGTTGGAATATTGATTTTTTATTTTTATTTTATTTATTTATTTGAGATGGAGACTTGCTCTGTCACACAGGCTGGAGTGAAGTGGCACAATCTCGGCTCACTGCAACTTCCACCTCCCGGGTTCAATCGATTCTCCTGCCTCAGCCACCTGAGTAGCTGGGATTACAGACACCTGCCACGACGCCTGGGTAATTTTTATATTTTTAGTAGATACGGGGTTTCACCATGTTGGCCAGGCTGGTCTCGAACTGCTGACCCCAAGTGATCCATCTACTTCAGCCTCCCAAAGTGTTGGGATTACAGGCATGAGCCACTGCACCTGGCCTGGAATATTTATTTAACAAATATTGTCATGGCACGTACTGTGCACTAGACAATCTCCAAAGGGATACACATTACTAAAACATGGCTAAGTTACTAAAACACTACCAAATTACTAAAACATTACTTTGTTTAATACTCACAAGGCAAGCACTATTATTATCCCCATTCTGCCAATGAAAAAAAACTTGAGGCAGAGAAAAGTGAAGTAACCTGCCCAAAATCATGCAGATGACAAAGCAGCAGACCTGGACTCTGGACCCAGGAAGCCCAGCTCTGGGGCCATCTGTTAGCGTTTGTACCATGCTGCCACTCAGACTATCACCAAAGTCATATGCTGTGCAAACATTCATGATTCAGCTCCCCCAAAGCCTTCATTTTTGTCACATTAGAACATGAATACTCATGAAGTACGGTGGTTATTTGGCCAGATTCTCTCTACTTCCTACCTTATAAGTCACTTTCTGAGTAAGTGCGGGAGTCAGGACTCTTCTGTAAAATGCCTGGAGAGGTATGAAAAGCTGCCTCTTCCCCGAGTCCAGCGAAATCAGAGGACTCTGGCCATTTACCGAAGCAGAATTACTAGAATGCTGTAAAGAAAATGTCCACAGTGCCCCTAGGCATGTGAAACCTGGAATCCAGATGAGCTTTCTGTTGTGACTACTCTGCACAAACAGGACCTTCCAAGACCCTGTGTCATGCGCCCCAGCTCTCCTCTTGCACTCGCTTCCCTACTCCCCCTGACCCAGGCATTCAGTTCTGCCTAGGCCCAGCCCCAAAGACTTCTCTGACTTTCGCACACAGCCATTGTGAAGCTTTCTCAAGTCATCTAAGTACAGACTTAGTGGTCTGAGTGCCTCATAGTAGACCTCAGTGCCACTCATGGGTAAACAGCCCACACCTCGGACCTGAGCATGTGGGCCTTCTTTCTCCCATCTCAAGAACAGCAAGGGGGAATTCAGCCCCAAAATATTCAACATCAAAAAATAACATGAGGAGGGATGAATAGGCAGTGCACAGAGGATTTTTAGGTCAGTGAAACTATTATGTAAGATACTATATTGGTGGCTGCATACCATTATGCATTTGTCAAAACCCATGGACTGTACAACACCAAGAGTGAACCCGAATGTTAACGATGAACTTGACATGATGATGTGTCAATGTAGGTTCATCAATTGTAACAAACGTACCATTCTGTGGGGGGAATGTTGATAATAGGGTAGGCTGGGAGCAGGGGAGCAAGAAGTGTATGGGAACTCTGTACTTAGTGCTCAATTTTGCTGCAAACCTACAACTGCTCTAAAAATAAAGTCTATTACAAAATAGTAGTCATAACATGGACCTTTACTTCAGCCTTGTAAAAGGAGGCAAAAAGGAAATCCTAGCCTGAAACTACTACCACGTGGCATCTCTTTTTTGTCTTCATTCTTTTTTTTTTTTTTTTTTTTTTTTTTTTGGAGACGGTGTCTCGCTAGGTTGGAGTGCAGGGGTGTGATCTCAGCTCACAGCAACCTCCCAGGCTCAAGCGATCCTCCCACCTCAACCTCCCAAGTAGCTGGGACCACAGGCGTACACTACCATGCCTGGCTTATTTTTTGTATTTTTGGTAGAGACTGGGTTTCACCATGTTGCCCAGGCTGGTCTCAAACTCCTGGGCTCAGGCAATCCACCTGCCTCACTTTCCCAAAGTACTGGGATTACAAGTGTGAGCAACTGTGTCTGGCCTTCATTATTTTTTGACTCCAGCCCACCTGCTGTGGTTGTGCTTCTCCTGCCTTGACACCCTGCTTTCTCTCTGGGTCTCTTTCTCCTCTGTCCCTCTGTCACTGTTTGTTCTAACTACAGGTCCACACACATAGGCACACCTCACTCCTAGTGGCAATAAGTCTTTTCTTAAATAAGTCAATCAAGCTTCACTATCTTTGCTGCTTTCCTCATTCCCCTCACCCCCATCAGTTCAACAGTGTACAGACAACCTGGGCAGGCCAGTGTGAAACCTTCCTTAAAATGTCAAATAGCTGGAAGTGCTGTCAATGCAATAAAGTGGCATTATAAGTGCAAATATAAATTTGAATTGCACACAGCATTAAATTGTGTGGTTTGAGAACAGGGCAATTTTAATAATATTAACACAGCTTCCCATTAGGCACAAATTTTGAAATAATGTGTAGCCACCACAAATAAACACTTGTAAAGATTATCTAACTTAAAGCTGACAGGATATATAAATTGTAAACTGAACTGAGACATCATCATAGCCTTACCATATTGGCCTTTGAACAGACACCCACTGTCCTTCAGCATGGTTTGCCTTAAGCTATGGCAGATTTGAATTCCATAAGGAACACATTTTTAGGCCTATATCTTCTGATTAAATGAGCAGAGTAGTTATACTTTGATAATTTCGTTTCTGCCATATAATTTAGGAATCACAAATATGTAGATAATCACAACATACTATATTAATTGTGGCTTTAATATAGAATGTAATATTTCATTTTCTAAGTAAAATGTTAAGTATTTTCCAAAGACAGATCATGTAGCTATGCACAGAACAGTGCTTTTTTGGTTTATGTGGCCTTGAACTTAAACGTCAGCTTGATGGTTAATGATGTGACTGCTACGTATGCAGATAGTAAAGAAAGTACTCTCTATTGATCAATAATATGTCCCATTTAATTGCCCTAGTATTGAATGAAAATCCCTAAAGAATTTTCACTTCCAGCAATGTTTTCTGACTTCCTCTTGGTGTCTAGACAATAATGATTTACTGAAATGTGTGGGGAGCAACATACAAAAAGGCCTTAAAAGTATACAATATTTCTGGTTATTGAGGTAGGGGAAGTAAGAAAAAACAAAGCAATATTTTGGATTAGTACTAAATATCGAGATCAAGCCATTCTGATACAAATAGGATTTAATAATAAAAAGACCCCAATATAAAAAAGTTATATTTGATCAAGACGACAATGCCAGGGTGAGAAGTAAGAAGTTTATAAAATCAAAATGATTTTCTATAAAAATTTCTAAGTAAAGTGACAAATAATCTTTTAGAAAACAAAAAGATTCTTGAAAAAACAGATTCTTTTCCATACCAGGTACCATGTCTCTCATGAGTATTTGTGAGTGAGCTTATCAGTTTCAGTTTTCAGGTAGTCTGAGAACTCAGGGCTTAGAAACCCTTGAAGCCAAATCTTTTCTTAAATAGCTGAATCCTCTCATTTCACAACAGCCAAGAACAGTCAGCTTCTACTTGAATCCCTCCAGTTATCATCTTACTTTATTTGAGACAGCTTCGTTTGAATTAACTTTCATCTATTGGTATTAACTCAATCTTTTAGGACAATAAAAGAACTGCATTAATTAATGCTGTGGTTTAAATGTATGCATCCCCCCACCAAGGTTCATATGTTGGAATGTAAACCCCAAGGGGATGGTATTAAGAGGTAGGGACTTCAGGAGGTGATTAGGCCATGGGGGATCTGCATTCATGAATGGGATAAATATCCTTATAAAACAGGCTTTAGAGAGCTGCTTGGTCCTTGCACCTCTTCTTTCTCTTCTACCATGTGAGAACATAGCATCTGTCACCTCCAGAAGAAGCAGCAACAGACATGGTCTTGGAAGCAAAGAACAAGTCCTCACCAGACACCAAATCTGCCAGCGCCTTAATCTTGGACTTCCCAGCCTCGAAAACTGTGAGAAGTAGGTTTCTGTTATTTATATATCACCCTCAAGTATTTTGCAATAGCAACAGGAATAGACTAAGACAAGGAGTTTTGCACAATCTAACTTTTAAAACCTCCAGATAAGCACAACATGAGCTTTATTTCAATGAATTAAAAGGACAAAGTAAGAAATTTCTCAATTAACTGACATTATTGAGTTCTGTATAACCTGAAACATACATATTTAACATTTAGCCCATTTTCTAGGCTTGATAAGTAGAGTATGATACAGACAGTGAAGAGTATTGTGCCTCATTATACATATTCTCAAGAAAGTACAGACTTTTAGAAATATGAAAAGAGATGTAAGACATGGGAATTAATTATACTGATTCCAAAATATATTCTGGAAGTTGTAAATTCTTAACAAAAACAAAAATCAATCCTGTGTAAAAGATTGCACTGGGTTCTTATATTTGCCTGCAGAAAAATTCTTAATATGAGGTTCTTATGCTTAAGACGAAGTTCTTATATTCATAAGAACACCACATATTCCACCATAAGTTATTACTAGATTAAAGGGGCAACGAGGAGTAAAGAAGTCTTCTACATCATTTTATGTTTTTATATACTATTACATTTACTACTTTCCAGACAAATGAGCCATTTTACAGTCATCTCAATGCCTTTCTGAAGAAAGGATCTACAACCCCACTTAGTTTTAATGGCCCAGAGCAAAATCATGAAGGCAAACTTTGTATTTGACATTTCCCCTTTTCCCATAGTTGAGATTAGTTTTTTTTTTTAACTAGGAAATCAGAAATAAGAATAAGGAAGGAAAGGCAGACCAATTAAAGAGTAATGGCAGGTACCTGGTGTGCCAGGACAAGCCAAGAGAAGGCAAGTTCTAGATGGATGACAGCAAGGTGTGAAATGGAGCATTGGAGGCCTACCAGGGTGAGTTCTCATGGGAAAAGCAAGAGTTCTACTTCTATCATTCTTTGCTGAGGCTCCAGTTTTCCCTCTCTCTTTAGCATGTACTTGGCTGCTGAGATCGGAAGTAAGAATGAGAAGAGAGGAGCTATTTAAGTTTGTCTCTCCACAAAGGAAAAGTTTGGATGGGTGGGCATCGTGGGCACCCTCACCGTGGCCAGGAATGTTAGGGGGTGTTCTGCAAGCTCTTTCACACACACCCACACTCCTGCAGCAATCTAACATGGTGCTGCAATCAAGGGGACACTGCTCAGGGGCAGAACATGTGTGATTCCTCTTCCCAACTTGCAAGACTCTACCAAGAGACTTCCACCGTTCATGCTGGTCTCTAGCTGTATCTCTGTGAGCATTCACATCTCCTGCTTTGCTGAGTTCTTCCATTTGCTTCTTCAGATCCATTTTTCATCCTTTCCCACAGGTGCTGACCTTCACTATCTACCAGAAAAAAATTGAAGGAGTGATGTAGTTTGACTGTGTTCCCACCCAAATCTCACCTTGAATTGTAATTATCCCCACATGTCAGGAGTGAGGCCAGGTGGAGATAATTGAATCATGGAGGCAATTTCCCCCTTACTGTTCTACTAGTCAATAAGTCTCATGAGCTCTGATAGTTTGATGAAATGGGAGTTCCCCTGCACAAGTCCTCTTGCCTGCCATCATGTCCAACATCGCATAGTCAGTGAGTGGCACATCTGGGTCTCAAAGCCAGAATATTTTTATTACATTCCTTGCTGCCTCTGATACCGGTTTTTTGTATCTCAATATCTTCTTATCAAAAATCTACTTCTTCATATCTGAATCCTTAGTATAGCCCTTCCATTTGAAAAACAGCATATATTTGTTCCTCCTGGTGAAATACAATTTTCCTGAGCCCCCCAGGGCTGTTAGTTATTCATGCACTATCCTTCATATATCATTTTAAAAATTAACCACCCAGACAAAGACTGGATTCTGTTCTTCCCTGTGTATCTGGGAAGAGGAGAATAGAGCCCTTTGGCTCTTTACTTCAATATTCTCAGATAAATTCAGGCAAACACAAAGAGTATTCTGGCCATTGTCTGCCACTTCATTCACAGCTACATGCTGAATAGAAAAGGGATCAACTACCCACATTTAAAATATTCATAATTACATACTCTGTCCTACAAGGAGCACCTGGCTGCCAGCAGATGCACAGAGAGAGCTGCACAGAGCCATAAGCTCTTACTCTGCTAAGGAATCCAGCCCTTGAATACTCAGACCAAATGCAAGCTCACAGTACATGTATACAGCACTGAAGGCAACTTTCTTGTAATGCTTTTACTGGCTTATGGTTAGGGATTCTGAGCATGCAATAATGAATTTTATTTCCTATTCTGATAGAGAAAGACAGGCATGTGCATTCATGGATTAGCCACCTTAGTTTTGCAACATATGAATGCAAAAATTAGCAACTGATGACACCATTCCATTGTCACTATGAGTCAACTGTAAGACAAAAGAGAACATGAAGCCAACAGAGTGCTACCTATGGCTCACGACATGACCCAGAACATCGCCATGTAGGTTTCAGACAATGAGTATTCTACCCCTTCCCATATCAGACACCATTTGGTGCCATACTTTTTATTACATTAAAGAAGGCTCCATATAAAAATGTCAGCAGTATCCAGTTGACTCATGGAATTGAGAACTGTGCATTAGCTGCCGATTTAAATTAATTTTGCTTCTTGAACCATAAAAAATAGTTCTTTGAACAAGGATTCATGATAAATACACGTGTAAAAGCCCTTAATCATAATTATTTTAAATACATAAAACACAGTTTAAGACTCTCAGCCTCATTAATTTCTTATGGTATAAAAGAACAAAAGCAAATGGTAAATGGGAAAAGTATGTCATAATTTAAATGTATTATTCCTGGTCATTTACCTCATTAAGTAAAAGATTCTTTATAAACTCTAGGCAAAAGAGCATTTCCATACCACCCAATGACAGCAAGCAATGTTATGATTTTCTCGTAGAGAACTGGCGTTGTATGTCATTTAGATTTTAAGAGAATACTACCTACAATTAAAGCAGTAGAATTAGAATATACTAGTTCCCCCCTTATCCATGGGAGATATGTTCCAAGACTCCAGTGGATGCCTGAATCTTCTAATAGTACCAAGCTCTGTATACACTATGTTTTATCCTATATATACATAACCACGATAAAGTTTAATTTATAAGTTAGATACAGTGAGAGATCAACAGCAGTAACTAATAATAAAACTGGACAATTACAACAATATGCCAGCATCACTACTCTTACATCTTGGGGCCATTATTAAGCAGAATAAGGGTTTCTTAAACACAAACACTGCGATACTGTGAGAGTCAATCTGATAACCAAGGTGTCTTCTAAGTGACTAATGAGCGTGTGGCATAGACAGTGTGGATACCCTGGACAAAGGGATGATTCACATCTGGAGCAGGACAAAGCAGGATGGCAGGAGATTTTATCACGCTACTTAAAGTAGCATACAACTTAAAACTTATAAATTGTTTATCTCTGGAACTTTCCGTCTAATGTTTTTGCACCACCGTTGACTAACAGTAACCAAAACTTTGGAAAGTGAAACTGCAGATAAGGGAGACAACTGCTGTAATTGAAATCGTCTTGTGACACGTTGGGCTTCCTCTTTCTGAGCACTTAACTCTTGTTTTCTCTGTCAGGGTCCCAAAGAGCAGGGGACACATTTCCAAGGTATGACATACAGTAGGGGTAAAGTAAATGTCAGTATGCTCTATATCTACACAGGAGCCCTAATCCTCCCCATGACCCCACACTCTGAATCATCGTGGGGTTTATCCCCCACCCTCTGAAGCACATGTGTCTTACCAAGGCCTCCAATACATCTGCCCCTTCTTGGTCATACAGTCTAATGAACACAATGCCATCAATATAATGGATCAATATGATGATGTTCAGGACATTCTGATGATTTGGGTCCCTTCAGATTATATTATCACAGAAAAGGAAGAGTTAACATAGCCTCAAGATAAGACCTTAAATGTATTCTGTCATCTGTTCCATGTGAACGTAAACCACTTCCACTCCTTCTTTCTGAGAAAGATGGGAAAGAGCACATTTGCCAGATCTGTAGCCACACACCCTGTATTAATAATTAGCTGTGTTCATTGGCTAGGTAAGATACTACTCTGGCACAGTAATTGCAAGCGGAGCTACTACCTAGTTGAGTTGGCAGAAGTCAACTGTTAACCTGTTTTGTTTGTTTGTGGTTTTCTTGTCTTTTTTGTTTGGCCAGAAACTGATTAATTTAATGGGGATATGATGAGGCTCACTACCCCTGTAAGGCTGGTATTAATTGCTGCCATTTCCCCTAGACAAAACATGGCCTTTTATTTATTATCTTGTTGTACTAGGGGTGGGGACAGTTTCAAATTCTTCCCCACTATGATAACTCTTTACTCTCAAGCCAAAGGATCAATGTGGAGGGTTTCACTAGCTATCAGCATATATATCCCAACTATACATATATGCGTATACATAAACATACACTAAGAGTCGGGCCTAGGCTTGGACTCCATTTTATTACCAGTCCCCATCTACCCCCATTCTTAGGAGAGGGCCACAACAACCCTTTAGCTCCCTAGGTATCAGTGCTACCTTGACCCTGTGTCCAGAAGTACTCGCAAGTGTCTGAGTATTACTCTTTCCCCATTGTAAGGTTACCTGAATAAATGGCCATAGGTCCCTTTGGGGAAAATCTGTAGGAGTCGTTGTCATATATATTTGCCATGATTTTGCAGTTCCTTCCTCCTGGAGATCTGGCCTCTCCCTCAGTCAACGGCAACCAGTCTGAGAAGTGGCTCATGTCCAGACACTGATAAGGAACTGTGACTCTTTAGAGGGATGCCTGCACTTAGCCTCCTTGATTTCTTTTAATTGTATAGATTGAGTGATTCCCTTGATGACTGTCCATCTATCTTGCTATGTCCAATAAACCATCTCCATGGCTCTATGTGGGTCACATCCCCCCAACTACTATTATGACAATGCTGTTCATTATGATAATTGCATCGCATCTCGCTTCTGATATTAAGCACCACCACCTGGCCTTTCTTATTTCGGGATCCCATCATCCCTGTTGTAGTGAGGGAGCCCAGTTCTCTAGCAGCAGGTCCCTGGCTTACAGAGAAAGCCTCCACTGAACTTCTCAGTGACGCTGGTCCCTCTCTGAGTGATGCATTTCATATCACTTTAGTCAACAGGGTGTCCTCTGTCCTGTCCCTGGAATGTAGTCAGCTGGGAGCATTTGCAATGTTTTGTAATATATCCATTCTTGAATGTACTCATCCTTGGGGCCTTTTGGTCCTTTTCTACCATCTTCCACACAGAAGTTCTGGCTTTTCTATTTAGTGTGGAGAAGTCATAACCTTCTCCAGTCTTCCAAGAGCCATCCTAGCCATGTGTTAGAAGATGCAAATGCAACCAGCATTTTTGTCAGGGCATTAAATACTGTAGACTAGGACAGTGGTCCACTATCAATATGCTCTCCCTTACCCAACCTCACGCTCTGCCCTACAAATTCAGCATCTTCAGGATCCAGTCCCATATGGATTATACGGCCAGGTCTCACAGCTCATTTATTATATTGTCCCTTTCCTCCCTTAGCAGGCTCCCTCTTTCCTGGACAGATTATGTTGGAATTGACTCTATTTGTCTCATACTAGGCCAGGAGGGGTGGTGGAGGTAATTCCTGAGGGGTACGTGTTGTCTTAAAAAGCACGGGTCTCTGCAGTTTTTAATGGTGGGGGCTTTAGGGGCTGGGCATGCTAGCCTTGAACATTTACCAGCTCAGAGAGTTCCAGGCAAAAGGGGTTTTAAGGGTTTTTTTTTAGTGCACCCACCCAGGTATCCCCTTTCTAAGACTCCCAACCAGGGCATGGCCTTGACATGATAGACTTTCTGGATCTGAGACTTCAACCTTCTATGGAGCTTTGCCATCCTGAAAATTATGGCCTAGAACTAACCCTCAGGTTTTTCTGTCCTTGATAATAGAGATAAGAATCTCTTTATATGTTCCTAAAGAGTTCCTCTGACATTCACAGTATCTCTTAAATTACTGATTATTGACTCAAAGGCATTCACTGTCTTTCTCCAGGGCATGGGATTGCAGTCCACAACAGCCATTCAATTCCATCATCCTCATAAGTACCAGTCCCCTCAGAATCTAACAAACCCTGAGATATTTGAGTGCATTCCTTCTACTGCTATCCCATCCCTGTTCACCACTGATAAAGTTATAATCGTTTCAGTGCTATAGAATGCCAGGGATCTTCCATGTTTCACCTGGCACCAGCAATAGTTTCCATATTGCCAGCTGGCCAGCAAGTAATGCAGCCCCAAAATCACATTCATTGTCTGCGTTCTCCAACCACTCCTGACACCAAATGTTTTGGTGATTAGATTCTAAGCCTGCAATCCCTGTTTTGGAGAACGTTTATTAGAGAATGCTCAGGAGTGATACGTGTGAGGGACTGAAGCCAGTAATGTTAAGCAGAAGGAAAAGTTGAAAACAGTGTTGTTGTAGCAGACTCAGCTAATCCCCTACAGACTTCTCGAGATGTCTTCAGATGTAACAGCCCATCAGAGTTGGTTCAAATTGAGGCAAGGAGGCTAGCCTTTGTTTCCTTACACTGACCAGTCATTTCCCTGGGAGCTGATGAAAACTTGAGGGAAGCAACTCCGTTAAGCCAGGAGCAATTTCCTGTGGGGGACTCAGCTGCACAGTTTCAGTCTCCAACATTCCTGCAGCTTGGGAAATCAGTGGCTTAGATCTGAGTCAGTGACTCCAGTCTTCCTTTTTCTGCTCCAGATATCCATGCTCATGTGCCTAGCTCCTGCTATTAATGGTAGCACTGAGTAATATCTACTCATTCTCCACTGTTCCTCCTCTTCCCACAACCTAGTTTAGAACATAAAGAAAGGAACTTAAGAAGGAAAAAAGAAAGAGAAAGCGAATGAAATGAGTACCTCTTGAGGACCGTATAGGTACCAGGCTCGGTACTAATCTCTTGCATATGTTTCTTCATTTATCCCTCACAACCACTCAATGAAATAAGGATCATTTCTAGTTTATAAAGAAACCGGGGCTCAGAACAGGCTGGTACAGTAGCAGGATCTCTTTTTGTTTTTTTTTTGAGACAGAGTCTCGCTCTGTTGCCCAGGCTGGAGTGCAGTGGCGCGATCTCAGCTCACTGCAAGCTCCCCTCCCAGGTTCATGCTATTCTCCTGCCTCAGCCTCCTGAGTAGATGGGACTACAGGTGCCCGCCACCATGCCTGGCTAATTTTTGTATTTTTAGTAGAGATGGGATTTCACCTTGTTAGCCAGGATGGTCTCAATCTTCTGACCTCGTAATCCACCCACCTCGGCTAGGATCTCCTTTAAAGTGGCCATGGCCTCTTGGAATCCTGAGATAAATAGGAAAGCCAGAAACTGATATTGCCCAAAGAACCTTAGGTTTCAGGGCCATATCCGTCATACAATGAGAACAAGGGAACAGATGTCTGACATCTAGCTCCAACAAGAACAATTCAGCTAAGGCTTACATACATCCCCAAAACAACACCTCACAACATCCATCTCAGTTTTAATCACACTACTCCACTGTACTCGTGTTGCCAATTAATCATTCTAACAGCCTATGTCCCATGAAAAATGGCAGAGATGCTGCCTTTTATCCAATGGCATATCTAGTCCAGCACTGAAAGTGGCCTGCACAAGTATGGGATTTAACTAAACATCCTGGCATCAAAGGTACCACTTGGGTCCTCCTCTGCATCTCACATTACCAAAACTGCACACAACCCCTAAGTCAACTGTGAAAGGGAAGGTTGGCAGGTGAAAGCAAAATATGCTAAAACTAAAGGTGTGGTAGACACTCTGTAGATAGAGGGTGGACCCCACCCAAACTGGGGTTCAGATATTAAGACTGATGATTCCACACACAACACTAAAAAGGTACAGAAAAGCTTGTTAATCACTGTATTAGTATACTCCAGAGAAACAGAATGAATAGGATGTGTGCATATGATTACATATTCCCTATATATACACACACATATGTGTGTATATGTATACATATGTATACATACACACATATACATGTGTAATATATGTGTACGTATATATATATACACACACACACACACACAATGTGTGTGTGTGTGTGTGTGTGTGTGTGTGTGTGTGTGTGTGTATTGAGGCCAGGTACAGTGGCTCACTCCTGTAATCTCAGCACTTTGGGAGGCCGAGGCAGGTGGATCACCAGAGGTCAGGAGTTCGAGACTAGCCTGGCCAACGTGGTGAAACCCCATCTCTACTAAAAATACAAAAATTAGCCAGGTGTGGTGGCATGCGCCTGTAATCCCAGCTACGTGGGAGGCTGAGGCAGGAGAATCTCTTGAACCCGGGAGGCGGAGGTTGCAGCAAGCCGAGATCGCGTCGCTGCACTCCAGCCTGGGTGACAGAGCAAGACTCCGTCTCCAAAAAAAAAAGAAAGACAGAAAAGAAAAGAAAGAAAGAGAGAAAAGAAATTAGCTTGCAGAATTGTGGAAGCTAGAAAATCCAAACTCTGCGGGGTCAACCAGTAGGCTGGAGACCCAGGGAAGAGTTGATGCTGCAGCTCAAATCTGAAAGTGGTTTGTTAGCAGAATTTTCTTTTCTCTAAGGGAAGTCAGTCTTTTTCTATTAAAGTCTTCAACTGACCGGATGAAGCCCACTCAAACTATGGAGGGCCATCTGCTTTACTTAAAGTTGGCCTGTGTAAATATTAATCTCATCGTAAGAATACCTTCACAGAAACAATTAGAAGAATGTTTGACCAAATATCTGGATATTATGGCCAAGCTGACACATAAAACTAGCCATCACATTCACATAATGAGGCTTTCTGTGGGGAAAAGGGTGACTCTAAAGCACACCCAAAAATGGTTTGAGAGAGCTTGGGAAAGAGGCTGCTTAGGGATTTTTGGCTGACAAGGGGGTGGAACGTTCCCACTCACGGCAGAAGTTCATGTGGCCTGAACCTCCCTCCAGCGCCAAAGGAGGGAGCATGCAGGCTTTCTTATCCTGAATGTCTAAATGCGGGGCACAAGGGCAAGAAGAAGGGGTGCAGCTTAAAAGATATCAAAAAAAATAGAATCAGGCTCTGTTTCAAAAGAAAATGTAGATTTCACTCCATTTAATGAATTAAAAAATATAACGATAGAAGTAGAGAACCAAGAGGAAGAAACATTAACCAAAGTAGATTTGACCACAGACACCTGCCACTTAAACAGGAGGTCCAAAACATTCAATCTGTACTCCAAAACAGGAAGTCTGGTCCCAGTTGAAGCTATCACCATACACAAAGAAGAATAATTTAGGAGATCACAACCAGCAAGCAAAATGTGGCCAGCTGATACATATTTAGGTCTAGAGAGGAACTAGGCATTATCTTGCTAACACCTCAATGATTCTTGCTTTCTCCCTCCTGAAAGCACATTTGAAGGAGCAAACACCTAAAAGCCAGTATACTTCTAGGTACTGAGGAATAAAAAACTGGGAACATGGTAGAAACACAGAAAAATGGTGACAATCTCTACTCAGTGGGATTACGCAGAAATCCCTGAAGTCATCTATTTTGCAGAGAACACATTCCTTAAGGTAAAATACAAATGCTGAAATTCAGTGCCCACCATTCCAAGGGTCTAAGGGCACCTGCAAGCACTTTCAGCCCCTTTAAGCCATTAGGAGACTTTAATTCCTCCTTCTAGGGAGCCAGCAGGGTGGTGAGCTCAACAAGCCTATAAATTAAGCCATGAGTCCTATTTTTCCAGCAAAGCAAGTTTAGAATGTACCATATAATTCTGCAGACTTGACATACCTCCATTAAAGGGTATGCCCACTGAGTGTGGGATTACAAAAAGAAATTACAGATTTTCTAATAAATGCCTCAAACTGCCAAGAGAATGTGGTTCTCAGGATATTTTTTCCCTTTGTGGCTGAAAATAAACATGTTCATTGCTTTATAGTTTCCTGAAATGATGACATTCTAGTATAATTGCAAATTCTTGTGACAGGCAAAGGATATTTACTGACTGGAATGCTCTATAAAGCGCATGAGTAATAAATAGCTCAGGGAAGCCTTTCTCAGTGGACACGAGTACCAAATAAGTCATCACAAGAACTTTCTTGGTAAGGAGGAACACTCAGTCATATCTTTTTCCATCAGATTATAATTGATAGATTTGCTCAGTCTTAAAATGTACCTCTCCAAGTTCTGAAATGCAAAAATTAGAGGTAAAATAAAGACTTAAGAGTCCTGTTTTCCTTATTATGTAAGTAAAGAGAAATCCAAATGAAATATCCACTACTATATTCAAACTATACACAGACAATATTTCTTAGAAACTGGCTCTATCGGCTGGGCAAAAGACTTTATTGATATTTGCTCAAGTAAAATTTTAACTAGAACTATAAAGTCAAAGTGAAACATATTCTAGAAGTTATTCACTGTACCAAGGAAGCTAAACTTCCCAAATTTACTGGACCAATTGTGTAAGTGTCCTTGCCAGTTACCTACACCTGACAATTATTTCATACAGAAGATCAGCACACAGACTAATCAGCACACAAACAAGTCATCTCAAGAGCAAATGGGGAAACAGAAAGCAAAATGGAAGACTGAAAATAGGGGAGGATTCTGGGAACACAGTGACCTAAATGCAGCTCTCCCTCCACCTTCCACATGTGCACTCATGATTTCAATCCATCTGCCTGTCTTGAACCAAAGGGCTCCCCTACACTCTTAGAGGAGAGAACCCCTGCAAAAAAGCGATGTGCCTCTAGAGATTGCACCAATCTTGGAGAGCAATGTCAGGGGTTCTGGAGCAAGGACATAAGGACAATCAAACCTGGAAAACCATGGTCTGGTGTGGTTTGTGTACCCCAGATAGGTGCAGGGAACTGTGGTGAGAAGGGTGACATCGGCCTCCAGCAAATGTGCTTGAGATGGAGATGGTGACATCAGTCCTAAGTGTACGGGGTTGTCCTCGCTCCTAAGAGGAGCTCAACAGCCAGACTGTATCCTCCTTGACTCTGAAAGAACAAACATGCAAGACAACTGAGAGCTTCTTCCAGGGGGCTCAGCAGAGGACCACAGCCTGCAAAATGAGACACTTTGCTTTCACTACCTGCAAAAGTACCACCTCTTATCACAAGCCGACAGCTAGCCCTGATGAAATAAAAAGCAAAAAAATAGCAATCCATGGAGTTCCCTGGAGGACAGACTGTGGTTAAGATTGTTGTGCAGGAGGTGCTCTTAGGAGTGCCTGTGGAGTGAAGGAAGCAGGACTGGACAGAGAAACTGAACTAGGATGCAGCCACAGCAAAGACCTTATCCAGCTCTACAGGGACCTCTGGAGCCCAGATGGCCCACCTCACTAGGATGGGGCAAGGGGCTGCTGGGCCCTTATATCCCTGAGTCCACCATTAGATGCTGCCTGCCTCACAGAAGAAATTGACCAAGGGCAAATCCTGGGGAGGGACTCTGTTGAGAGCTGTGTTCTGCCAGCACTCCCAGCAGACTGTGGAATGAGTCCCTCATGCTGATGGGAATCTGGCAGTGCCCCACACCTCAGTCCACCATTAGGCCATTCACCCCCATGCGCTTCATGTAACAAGTTCTGGGATCTGTTTCTCCAGGATTCTCGCTGGTCTCTTCCTGAAAAAAAAGTAAAGATGAAAACTAGAGGGATGAATTGCCATGCTTCTCTTCCTGCTTCTGCAGCTGGTCTCAAAACCGGCCCATCTCTTCCTCTGTTACCTAATCCAGGTTCCCTTTGTCCCTAGGTAGCACTTCTGCTGATCTAGAGAGCTTGGCAAAGTAGCACACACCCTCATTTTTTGGGGTTCTGAGCCCTAGCCTAAGGCATGGCTGCTGCACTTGTCTATTTGATATCACAAGTGGGCAGGGGAATACCAAGAGATGCCACAGCAGATTGCCTTGGTGCCAAATACATTCTCCACTGCCACCATTAAGTACCAGCTCCTCTGCCCTATCCTGGTGTTACCAGGAAAAAATGTCCCTGCCAGAAGAGTCACTTCTTTCTGTGCCTGCTGTTCTCTTATGTCCCCTCATGGAAGTGCTCTTCCTCTAGGGAACCAAGATGTCTAACCCATAATGCCTAGAATTACAGAGACAGGAAGCACACAATCTCTGCCACAACGTACTCCATTCACATGCCCATTGTGCCAGCACCGAATGACTGGTGTCAGAGTCTGGCTGATGACTTTCTCCTTCCACATAGATGTTCATATGATATTCAAGGCTCTCTTACTTCACGTCCACTCCCATAGGTCCATCACGTCTCTTACTCAGACCTCCTCGTCTTTGGTTATCCAGTATTTCTCCCTCCAGGCATTTGACCAAACAGCCAGGATATAAACCATTACCTATATGTACACATTTAATCTTCTCTAAGAGCCATATTCTCAAGTGTGGAATATGCTACCACCAAAATCTGAAGCAGCTCCTCAGGCACTGTGCTTCCTTCCTACTGACAGGAGGAATATGATGTAATAACATTTCCTTTACCTTGGAGGTCATCTCCCAGACCACAGAAGCCCTATAAAACTTACTAATTTAATGGGCTCCTGAATCATCTATAGGTATTATTTCCACTTTCTGGAGCCTTGAACCTACTTGGTGCTTCTCTTTCATCCAATCAAATTAGCACAATGTCACAATAGATTGACTTAATAGACCAGTAAGATATTCTGTAGAATATCTAGGCAGTTCATAACTCTTCAGAACTACAGAATGGCAGGGGGTGGGAAAGTTAATATAGCCCTAGAAAAAAACCATACATTCTCTTGTTCATTCCAAAGCATGTGAGCTATGTCTGATTCTCTTTTCTGTGGAAGGAGATAGAATAGAATACATATTTGGCAGACAAATGGTCACATACCATGTTTGTGAGATATTGTTTTCTCTTTCTTTCTTTCTTTCTTTTTTTGTTTTTTTGAGATGGAGTCTCGCTCTGTTGCCCAGGCTGGCATGCAGTGGCACCATCTCGGCTTACTGCAAGCTCCGCTTCCCGGGTTCACACCATTCTCCTGCCTCAGCCTCCCAAGTAGCTGGGACTACAGGCGCCCGCCACCACGCCTGGCTAATTTCTTTTTTGTATTTTTAGTAGAGACGGGATTTCACCATGTTAGCCAGGATGGTCTCGATCTCCTGACCTTGTGATCCTGCCACCTCAGCCTCCCAAAATGCTGGGATTACAGGCGTGAGCCACTGCGCCCGGCCTTTGTGAGGTATCATTAATTTGCTCCACCAAAGACAGCAGAACTGGCACAAGAGCTACAACTGGGGCCACTATTTGTGAATTTGTGATAGTTCACTCTCATGCTCCAGGATCCATTTGGATTTTTCAGGAGGCTGACTATTGAATTAGAGATACGATTTCTTTACTTCTTCAATGTCTGTCACGCTTGGGCAAAATGATATTTTTAATCAACTTTATTGAGGAATAATTTACATACAATAAAATGAACTCATTTTGAGTGCATAGTTTGATGACTTTTTGACAAATGCATGAATCAATGTAATCAGTACCACTGCAATCAAAATACAGAACATTTCCATTACCCCACTATGTTCTTTTGTGACCCTTTTCAATTTACTATTTTGATTGAGGGGGAAAGTTTCAAAGGATTCCACGTAGCTTCTCTACTGTGAAGGTTCTTAACCTACAGTCCTGAGATTCAATGTGGGGGTTCTACCAACTGGCAGTTATGTCCACTCCAATAATATTCTGAGGGACTAGAGAGATGCTCACGCAGTGGGTTTGTGGGACTGGTGGACCTGAACCAGAACTCTTCCATTTCTCACCTGGCCTCCACATATCCTCCTAAGAGGGGGCCATGTTAAAACAGCAAGTTTCAATCTCAGTTTCTAGACCATTACTTCTATTCAATAGTCCTCAAAATGTCTGGGACTTCCTCTTCCGTCACTGTTTAATAACTGTATACTATACATGATTTTGCAGGGTCCTTCATCCTTCATATCCAGCCTTTCCTTCAGTCAGTGGCTTCCATGTCTAAAAACTCAGTTCTATAAACTAGACAAAGGACTATGACTTTTTTGGGGTGGTCATCCTTAACATATTGTCATCCATTCTTGACTTCTTTTGATTGTATAGAATAAGCAACCCTCTTGCTGACTGCCCATCTCTACAGATTTCTGTAGGTTTGGCACTCTTGGATATCACTTTCACTTGCTATTCACGATGATAATGTTGCTTGCTCTGCATTCTATCATATAGGGCCATCAGGGAGCCTGGTTCTGAAGCAGCATTGCCTACTGTCAGCCCTAGACAATAGAAGATGCCACTAAGCTTTACTGCAAGGCCGTGGCCTGTTACCAGTACTTTTCTCATTATACAATAAACAAGTATTCTCCAAGCCCACATAACATAGTTGGCTGGTGAGTTTTCTGGCCCTATGTAGAATATCTACTTTAGTATGCCTACATCTCTGAGTCTTTTTTTTTTTTTAAAGCCAGTCAAATTTAGCAGTGGGGGGTTTTATACCAACTTTAATGACACCAATGTTAATAAGTTCTCATATACATCTTTGGGTGTTTTCATCCACCCTTCAATTATTGGCCATCATAATTCTAATATTTCAATGTTACATGGTATGGGCCATCATTATCTCCAAGCTCCCTAGAGCTTAGGTATTAGCACCATCTTCTGGGACCCTGTTAGGGTTTTAAATCCTTTATATCAGAAGAGTGCTCATATCAATAAATTCTCCCTTATCCAGATTTATGTTCCACCTTCATCACACCAGCACTCTCAGGCTCCTGTCCCGTACAGCCTCTCCTGGCTCCTGCCTAGCCATGTTAGGTGGGTCCAGCAGCACCTTCAGGACACAATTCTCCTCCTCCCTCTGCAAGCCCAGCACTTCTCTAGACACATTACATTGTTCATCATGTGAGTCACTGGTCTAAAGCCATGCAACCAGGTGTGGTACCTTCTGAGTGGGGTCTTTCTGTGCCGAAAAAAAAAAAAGGATTTTGTATCATGTTCAACAATGCTACAATGCTAGCTTTTGATGAGGAGGAGTGAGCCCAGAGTCTTCAGAGGAATTTGGGGATTCAAGATTCAAGATGATAAGTGCATCATTCCACGTCCCTATTTTAAGTCTCAGGTTCCCATTCCCAACTGAGGCCCTAACCTCAGGGTAGCCAACCTCTTAGGGTTGAAAATTTAATCTTCCTTGATGGCTCACTACCCTTATAATTAAGTTTGGGAACTGAACCTAAGCTTTTTCTACCCTCCATTTACAGGAGATGAAAGAGTCTTTATATGCTACCAACTAGGACTTCTTGGTGATTATCCCCAAACTTGTCTCGCTCCAATGTATTAAAGGCTCCTAGCAACAGCAATCTAATTCCAAAGTCCTTGTAATTACTACTCTCAAATGCCTGAGATACTCCTCCAGCAGGGCATTCTGGTCTACCTATGTATAATCCCTCCTCAGCACCATGTAAAGATTAGGAATTGCGCCAAGACTGTATGCCAGGGGCTATCAGTGCTCTATCTCACACCAGTGAATAAAGCTCAAGCGACTCTCCTGCCTCAGCTTCCTGAGTAACTGGGATCACAGGTGCACACCACCACACCCAGCTAATTTTTTGTATTATTAGTAGAGACAGGTTTTCACCATGATGGCCAGGCTGGTCTCAAAATCCTGGGCTCAAGTAATCCACTTGCCTTCACCTCCCAAAACGCTGGGATTACAGGCATGAGCCACCACTCCAAGCCTTGGCAACGTTAATTTTCTATCCCACATAGTCTAACATATTCACAGGTTCCCAGGATTAAGATATTGAGACTTTTGGGGGAGGGACAATATTCTACCTACCACATACATGCAATATAAAAACTTGCAGAACTCGTGTCAGAGGTTTGAAAGAAAATCTCAGAGACGAGAGAAGCATTCTTTTAAAATATTCTACATTGCCACAGCTCTTGGTGTCACAGACGATGACATTATATGGGGGAAAAAACACAAAAGTCAACTATATGACTTCCAATATTTTGACTGTAATCCTAGAGTCAATGGCATCTTAGATTTAAGGGAACAGAGTATAAATTCACAGATAGTCCATTTTAATATTTTATATTTAAGTAAAAATATAAAATACATAAATGTATATGAACACATACTTTTCCGAGGACATAATTTTGTTCTGCATCCCTGTGGTGACGGTGTCATTAGCACTAAATGCAAAATTGGAATTGTAAGCACTGCAGATTTGTATTCCACGCAGAAACTGGATTTCTGCACTGAAAATAATAACCAAAACATGAAAAGGCAAGGTGAATACGAGCTTGCAGGTAAGGCTTATAAGAGTAGAATTAAGGGCTAAGATGCTATAAGAAAAAGAACATAAACAATAATAGAAGATGAAAGCTTATTTTTCTTTCACAAAATAGTGCTTAAGTGAGCAGTCCTGATAAAGATGCAGTTTTTTCCATATGGCTATTCAGGGACTAGGTCCTTTCTCTCTTGTTGCTCTGCCCTCCCCAAAGGCATCTGTGCCCTTGGCATGAAGCAGGGGCTGGCATTTCTGCATTCTAGCTGAAAGAGAGGGAAGAAGAGAAATTCTAGGGGAAGATTTTTTTTAGTAGATATTTTAGCACAGCATATTCTATGATCACAGTAGAATAAAATTAAAAGTAAATAATAAAAGGGTCGCCAAAATGATCTCAACAACTTGGAAATTTGAAAGCACTCTCTTAAATAAACCTGAAGTAAATCCTGAGGATAAAATACAAAGAGAAATTAGGAACTGTTTGGATAATAAATCCTATAAGATATAGCAAGATCTTTGCAGAGAAAAATTTATTGTTTGCTATTACAGAAAAAGGTCCAAAAATTAAAGAATTAAATATCTCTCTTTAAAATTAGGACAATAAACACAAAATAAAGAAACTAGAAAGAATAATAATAAAAGGTGAAGTTAATAAAATAGACCCCCAAGTCTGAAAGAATAAACAAATTATAAAAACTTCCTTCTTTGAAAAGATTATAAAATGATGTTTAAAAAAAAAAGACTCAAAAGCCTGGTTAAAAATAAAGGAGAGATCCTAAAAATAAGAGCAATCGGATGTATAACAGATACAGAGAAAAGATTAAAAATTATGAGAATTCTGTGTGTAACTCTATGGAAAACAAATTTGAAAATCTAGAATAAATGGATAATTTCATAGCTGAATATAAGTCACCAAAATTACCCAAATGAAAACTTGAATATCGGAAATTACCATAGAAGAAAGCTATCATTTTGGGAAAAAAAAGAAGTCACTAGGACAATTTTATCCAATCTTCAAACTGTTATAGTTGTAAACTTATTTGAATTATTCCAGACTCTAGAAAAAAAGTAAAAACTCTTGAATTTATTTTATATTACAGCAATTACACCAAAACCTATGAAAGATGGTAACACAAAAAACGAAAAAACAAGCCACAGATTAATCTTACAGTGAATATACTGCAAATACTAAGCAAAACATCAGCAAAATCCCAAAGAAGTAATATGATATAACCAAGAGTAGTTTATTTCAGGAATGCAAGGTGGTTTAATGGTAAGAAATACATTAACATAATCCCTTACATCAATGCATTAAGGGAGAAGAATTATTGAAAACGTTAATAAATGCCAAGATGTTATTTGATATAATTCAGTAGTCATCTCTATTTCAAAAACATGAAAAATAATAGTAATAGAACACGACTTATAACACAGAATATTTATGAAAAAGCAAGCATATATATTTTCCTAAATGGTAAACCATCACAACCATCTTAATTAAAATTAGGAACTTAGCAAGTAGGCCCAGTATCTTCATTATTATTTAATATTATCTCTGATTTTTGGAGAAAATTAAATAGCTTGCATAAGAATTGGAAATGAAGATATAAAATTACTTCTTTTCATTGGTAACATGAATCTATGCCCAGGAAGCCCACAAGAAATTCAAGTTTAAAAAATAAAAACTTTTAGAATAAATAAAGTTGACAAGGTAGTTGGATATAAGATAAATATCTAAATATCAATATATTTTCTCCATAGAAGTACTTAGAGATGGAAAACAGGAAAATATTATATTTACAGTAGCAACAAATAAAATACTTGGAATAAACTTTCCAAGAAAGATACAGGACCTGCATAAAGAGGATCACAACTCTACTGAAGACATAAAATAAGGTCTGGCAAGTGGAAGGATATACCAGGTTCTTGGTCGGAATACTTAATTTTATTAAAAAATATCAGTTATATAAATGTAATGTCATTTTGATTAGAATTTTGACAAGGTTTTTGCTTTTATGACAGTGAGAAGAGAAACAATTATTTTATACTAAAACACTTTTGAAAGACTATATAAAAATTAAAATTTCTGTATCGCATAAGACACTTGAAAGGCAAAAGAGACACAGTGGCTATAAGAAAAACAAATGCAGCTGGGTGCGGTGGCTCATGCCTGTAATCCCAGCACTTTGGGAGGCCAAGGTGGGCAGATCACCTGAGGTCAGGAGTTTGAGACCAGCCTGGCCAACATGGTGAAACCCTGTGTCTACTGAAAATACAAAAATTAGCCGGGCATAGTGTCGTGCACCTGTAGTCCCAGCTACTTGGGAGGCTGAGGCAGGAGAATAGCTTGAACCTGGGAGGTGGAGGTTGCAGTGAGCCAAGATCATGCCACTGCACTCCAGCTTGGGTGGCAGAGTGAGACTCCATCTCAAAACAAACAAACAAACAAACAAAAAAGCATCAGAGTTGATATACAAAGGGTTATCTTTGTAATATACAAACAGATCTCACAATTTGATAAGAAAAGGATAAAAAATAAATGGACAAGGATATGAATAGGCAATTATTAAATATATTTTTTCAACAAACATATTCTTTAAACATATCCAAATTGTCAACCAGCAAATTCACTAATAGTTGGGAAACTGCAAATTAAAGTAACAATGAAATTTTGCTTTACACTTAATTGAGTGGCAAAAATTAAAGAGAATCATATTTAATTCCCACTGCTGGCAGACACATGGGATAAAGATACAAATACTGCTAGGTATAAATTTGATGTGTTAGAGCTCTTTCAAAAGGTAATTTCAATTTCTATGAAAATTTAAAATATATAATATACTCTTTGACCCTGCAATCTCAACTTCTTAAAACCTATCCCACAGACATAAAAATACCACTGGCAAGTGTGGACATAGGTATTGTGATGTTTATTAAAGCATTGTGCATAGAACAAAAATGGAAGCAAAGTGATTAAATTATGACCCATTTACAACATGAAACATTAAGAAGCCATTAAAAGGAATAAATAGGAACTACTACATATCAATTAATTCAGAACTATTTCCATGAAATCCTGCTTATAACAATCCTGCTTTATTTTTGTACATGCATATATAGGTCTGTATATAATTGTATGAAAATAGAGGAAAAAATTAAAAGATACTGTTTGTCAACATGGGTCACTGAGAGGGGGAAGAAAAAGGAGAAAAAAGAGATCTGGGAACCCAGCAAAAAGAGAAAGGAAAAAGTAACATTTTACTTGAAGAATGTGTAATATAATCAAATTATATATTTAAGTAAAGTTATAAACCTGTATGTGTGTATACAGTTTTTTAAAAATAGAAAAATTTAAACATCAACTATTAGATTATGATTTAAAAAGCATGCAACTGAATTAAGACCCAGGGGAAAGACAACATCATAAAGCACTACAATTTAGTCACTATGGTAACTTGCAAAGTATTTTTGCAGAGCTGTTCTCACAGCTCCCACACGTACAATCAAAACAAATATGCTAAACACTAAAATTTAAAGAGAATTGGTCATTTTATGTGTTGTATTAACACATTTAATAGTGTCATTGTACATAATATAAAATTTATGTTAAATCCATATAATGTTATGCAGTCAAGGCCACCTATTTTTGTTTACTTTGATAACTGTGTTTCCAAAGGACTAATAGTATAAAGAAAAATTTTTGATGGTGCAGTACAAAGTGATGAGAGAGACTACAAGCAAATATAATGTGCCCCATTCAAATATATATATATATATGCATATGTGTATATACCTATTTGTATATAGTACTGCTATAGTGTATACTACATTTGTATATAGTATCACCTTTTATAAATTACATCACTTACATGAGCTAATTTCCATAACAGTACTAAAAGAATTAGCTATGTTACCACCTTTAGAAGAAAATAATATGTAAATAAATAATATAGCATATTTTCCACTATGAATTTTGCCTTTTCCTCCGTTTTGCCTTTTCCATTCAATTTTATGTGTAAAAAAAAAAATCACAGTAAATTTTGTTGAAAAGAAAAAGCAAATGGTGGGAGATGAAATTTTGGAAAAATTATTTTTCTATCATTCTTAATGATTCAAATTTCACAAATATTTGAAATATGAAGCCCCAAAGCAACTATGCAATCAAGTCTCCTAAAGTAGTAGGTGTTTTGGTAAATTTAGAAATAATTGATACTAGATTTTAAGGTACATTGAAGGTTATTTCTCACCAGAGATCTCACTTCTATCCAACCAAATCTGCTATACCCTTCCAAAGTCCCTGCCTCATCCTGCAAATATTACATCCTCCTTTGAGGATCCTTCCCTGACTCTGTCCAGCAGAGGACTTTTTGCTCTTCCCTTCTGTCCTTACCACTGGTACTATACTTAGAGGGCTGTATATTCTTCTCCCTGCTTGGTTGTGAGCAAACAGGGCAAAGCCAAAGTCCAGTCATTTCTGTACCTTTCGTGCCTGACTACATACATGCCTACCAACTACCCACTCACGCATCACTTATTTCCCATTCTGTGCTCTTGCCCATGTTACCTCAATCTTTAATATTCTCACCCATCTCACTAATCTGTATTTCCTGCAAAACTGACAGTACTTCCCTCCGATGACTTCTTATCTCTACAGCCCACTTATTCCCAGCATAGAGATTTATCTCCTTGTGTCTGTGCACTGCTTCCAATTGCTTTCTAATGACTCCATATGTGCAACCTTTGTATCCAAAGTAAGATCCTAAACAGAAACGGTGGGTGCTATTTTTTTAATTTCCAAATATGCTAGTACTAAACATAAGTAATTTAACCATCAGTACTGGTTAAATTAAGGAATATATCTTTTTCCCCTCTAGATTCTTATTGTATTGTCAAATATGTTATTAATGTATAATTTTCTGATTTATATTTAATGGATAGGTTAGGGAGCATACACACAAAAACAATGACCTCAAAATACTTCTGGGAAAGTGGTGAAATGAGTCTCTCTTCATGTCCCCACAAGGACCCAAGTTCCTTCCTCCTACTAGAAACAGCTCTTGATGCTAATTGCTGCTCTTATACATATGGAGTTAACATCTCTAACTGCCTGCAAGTATCTTTATACCCAAAGTTCCCTTAGAAACATAATGAGATGAGTGGAAATGGAAATAATACATGAGATCAGAAAAATAATAAAGTAGGTGAGATGTGAATAAAGGATAAATAATCCAAGGCATAATTCTTGTCTAGTCCTCAACAGAAACCCTCTGAGAGTTAGTTTCATATTTCCTGAGAATAGACGGAGGAGGGGGGCATTACTTGAGAAGCAAGTGAAAGAAACATAAAGTATATATGACTACCCATCATCAATAAAGAGTCATAATAAGGCTACCAAAACTGGAGAACAACAAAGGAATAAAAGTATTTTGAAGTTTGGTGCAGCCCATCTATATAGGCATTTTTCCCTTATGAATTTTCACCACAAAATTATCCATTCTTCAAAGCTAACCATGATTTGATCAAGACAATGAAAAATCTAAGACTATTTTTTGATATAGACATTTACATTTTTTAAAAAAGCTGAGTCCCAGTGTAACAATAAATGCATAGCACACATGAGTAAAGAAAATGGCTATCGGATTGATATTCCCCCTTAAACATATGGCATTGACATCAAGAACTCACAACCCCCCAGGCCACGACCTAAAACCAGCTGTAATGTGAATCCGCTAAAAAGTAGGGAAAATTCCTGTGTTGCATTAAACTTTAGTTTCTTTCCAGAGCTATTATTTTAACAGATACTCATTATACGTGTACTTCACTTCATTATCATTTTTTTCTCCGCAAGGTTAGTTCAAAGTGTAGGACCAAAACATTATAGAAAGAGGTGGCATAAAGACTAAAGCTGCATTTCTAATTATCCCAGCTGAAGATCACTTTTCCATATGTTGATGTTCAAATGAGTCAGCACCCTAGTGGACTCTGATGGATAGAAATACTCTAAATTTCATCACTGAAAATACAGATACCTTGAAATTTTATAATTCCAGAAGAATAGTAATGGATATTAATCTTATTAATCCTATCTATTTGAGTACAGACTGGTGGAAAATTTAAGAGCCAGAAAATTTTTAATATATATCCAATGCTCCTGAAAGGAACTGGGTGGTTTTTATTCATAATAGTGGGCTGGCAATATTTGCATAGAAGAACCAGCATTCCTACACAAAAGTTTAAAAATAAAAAAGCATTGTGGCCAAAGCAAATATTTCTCACTTGAAGGAATAAAGGAGTGATGGATTATGTGGATCAGTGGCCCAAAGATTCCAAATGTACTAGATAACAACCACGTTTCTACTTCTCTATGGTACAAAACCTTGCAGCTTTCAGTGAATCCAATCAGAGGCTGGTAGCCATTTGTTATTCTGACTTTTCCTGGAGAACAACTAAGCCATTCTCATTAAATTAAGAACATTTGTCACATTCTGAGGATATTTTAATAATAACGCATTCATGGCCAGGTGCAGTGGCTCATGCTTGTAATCCCAACACTTTGGGAGGCTAAGGCAAGTGAATCACTTGAGTCAGGAGTTTGAGACCAGCCTGGGCAACATAGTGAAACCTCATGTCTACAAAAAATGCAAAAAATTAGCTGGGCATGGTAACACGCAACTATAGTCCCAGCTACTTGGGAGGCTGAGATGGGAGAATTGCTTGAGCCAGTGAGACAGAGGTTGCAGTGACCCAAGATCATGCCACTGCACTCCAGCCTGGGTGGTGACAGAGTGAGACCCTGTTTCAAATACTACTACTAATAATAATAATAATAACAATGCATTCATGTTGTTGTCCTCCCAGACATCTTACCCTCTTGAAGAGGTGACAACATGTAGGGACTTTGGAGTCAGACTGACCCAAGGTCAGATTCTGGCTCCATCATTCAAAGCCATGTGGGCCTGAGAAAGTCATTTAACTTCAGTTAAGCATTAGGTTCCCTATTAGAGAAAAGGAAATAATAAAAACTTGACATGGACTGCTGCAAAATGGCCAACCCAATGCCTGACATACAAGGCACTCAATAAGTGGTAGCTGATAAAATTACTTTTCCAGTATGGCACTGACTGGAGAATAAGAGACCCTTTGACCTTAGTAATCTTGTAATTTGTCTTTTATCCACTTGTTAGGCTAGATCAGACATGATGGCTGAACACAGGGTGGCTAGAGAGAGGAGTTATCGCAGGTTTCTTCCAGCTGAGCCTCAATACCTCACTTTCCTCCCAATACAAACACGTGGTTCTTTCTTTCTCTCTGCTCAGAGGGCATCTTATTAATGAGGGCTTTCCTGAACACCTTACAAAAACGTCCTCCTTATTCTTCTTTATATTTCTACATGGTACTTACATCACATGAACATTTTTCCATTTCTTTTTATTTGTAAACTGCCTGTCTCTTGCCACTAGAAAGCAAGCTCCCTAAGGGTGGGGACTTTGTCTTATTCACAGCTCTGTTTCTTATGACCCTGAGTGGCACACAGTAGATCAACAAATATTTATTAAATAAGTAATTTTCTCAAAATAATAAACTGTTTCCTGCCAGGCAGTGATCAGGAAACACCAGAAGGCTGGCACTTCTTCCAAAACTAGTGGATCTCATTCAAGGAGCAGGAGGGCCCCCTGTGCTGACCTCCAAGCTGAAAATGACAATGGAGATTTTGAGAAATGTTTGTCTTTCTGATCTGTCAATGTACTGTCTATATCTCATTGTCATCCATATTTCCTTTTCTTGTCTCGGTAAATGCTATTATCTCTCTTAATTTCAAGCTCTTAGGTAAAAGCACTATGTCTATAACATTTTCTGCCACTGCTAAGTTTTAGATACTTAGTACATGCTGAGGGGTGATGATTTTTGCTACGTGGAAAGGATAGCAGGCTCTTAATTTTGGCCTCAGAGACAATCTTTACATCCTAGAAATGATATAAAATAGATTGGGAGATATCAACTATATCTTCTAGAGATATATGTTATTGAAAAAAACACAATAGAACATGCAAAAGTGATTCTGATTTTAAAATTTTAAACAGAATTAAAAACAAGGTTTTACTTTTTTGTTATTGTTGCTTAAAAATTTTGTGCAAGTTTATCATGGTGACAATAAAACAATGAATAATGCCAGAATAGTTCAAGAAAAAGCAGAATTTTACCTGAGTTATTTAGAATAGTTGCTCCAAATTGCTATCTTCCTATGTATCATATTAAGTAATGAACTTTAAAATACTGATAGTCACCAAAATACACACATCCAGTGGACTTATCCTCAACTGAAGCATAT
This sequence comes from Nomascus leucogenys, assembly GCF_006542625.1. Lineage (NCBI taxonomy): Eukaryota > Metazoa > Chordata > Mammalia > Primates > Hylobatidae > Nomascus > Nomascus leucogenys. The sequence continues at coordinate 100,108,017 of NC_044402.1, forward strand.
TTCTCTAGCAAACAGTACCATCACTGAAGTCAAAAATATGTGAACTGTAATTATAACACTCACAAATTGTATACCACTTTAAATTGACTTTATTGAATTACAATTAAGAGACTATTGACCTTTCAGATGTTGAGTGCACTTGGTTTTAGCTTTAAACAATCAACTGTAGGCCAGTCGTTTCTTCAAGTCGATGTCCAGATTTTAAAAGATAATTGAAGATTCTGAATCACATACTCATAAGCTGATTAATTGTGACTGACACAGTCCCTGCTGCTAAAGTCTGGATCAATGGCAAATTTACTCATATTACAAAATTTACTCATGCAGTGGTTTCCTTTTGTTAAGTAGTATCCTTAAAAAAAAAATTCCCATTCAATCTACACCAAAATGTCCTTTCTGGCTCAGAAAACAAGTAGTAAATATTTAATAGTCTTTTAAATATGTGTAACCCTTTACAAAGTAAACTGTGTTAAGTTGTAGGACTATATGACTTAAGCCCTCACTGACCAACTCTTAACTGTGAGATCCAAATGTTGGCAGTCAAAAATCTCTCCTTTGCAACTTCTCAAGGAACTGACCACTAAATAACCCAGAAAAAAAGTAAAACATAAAATAATCCCACCTTTTATATGATCAAATAGTAGAATCACCACCACAATTACAGCAATAGAGCATTATTGACATGTAGTATGGAAGCTTATAAGCGATAGCAATCATTTCTAATGAGAAATACAGTATAATATTGAATAGTTTTAAAGATATACTTTCAATTTCATTTTCAATCTATGTTCATTAGCAACAGTGGAGGCCAAATCTTATTTAAGTAGAAATGAATTTCAATATGCAGAATGAATGAATCCATTTATGCAGCAGGTGAAATTCCACGAGATAAACATATATTTATTCTAAGTAAGCAGAAAGCTACATATTACACTGTCTGGGTAGAAATACCTGAAATTTCATGCTTTTGAGTGCCTTAATTCTTTTTTTATTTACAAAAAAGTCACACACCCAAAATGCTATTTTAAAATCAAAGAAATCTGTTCTGAATCTCATTTTACTATTTAATAGAGCAGCTGAAAAATGACTTAAAGATGTGGCCATATGGTGTGAAAATCCAGAATCAAGGAAAGAATGAGATACTGTAAACATGTAAAAAGCAATAAAAGGAGGCAACTCTAAGCTCAGTTAATGAAAAGCTGATGATGGAGACTGTCTTTTATTGATTACATTTGAGGACACTGACTCACTGGTGTTTTCCAAAACATAAATTCTGCATTTCAAGTGTTTGAGAGATTCAGCTAAGTCTCTTTCCCTCAGCCTGGAATTGTTTCCACAGAAAGACTCCATAGAATAAATTACTGAACCTTCCAGCACAGCTCAATTAACTGAATGAAGCCGGGAGAGAAAAGCTCCAATCTGGTAGCCACAGAACAGAACCTGGCATCGTTTTTGCTTAAAGAGTTTACAAGTAGATCATGGGGCATTTAAAAGACAGCCTGAATTTAAGAGTAAAGACAACAGGAAGAGGCATGAGGAGCTCCAGCTCACACTTTTTCCCACTGGCGTTTCTGCAGGAAGTAAGTCAGGTGTTTGCATTTTCGAGTCATTTGATGTCTGTCTTTATGAGGAATTCTGGTGTCTCTACCCTCTTTCCCCAGCCTCACACATAAGTTGAGCCAGACTTTCTGTTCCCTAGAAGTTCAGAACAGCTTTTTCCTTTAACTGTCCCTTATAAATGTAACTCAACTTGATGCAACAAAACGTGAAGTCACTTGGTAAATGATTAAACCATCTATACCTAGAGAGTTGTCTAGTTCTGACTCAACACCAGGGCTTAGAATTCAGCTATTGGTACATTAATTTATTTAGCAAAGGTTTTCTGAGACCAGGTATTGGAATTACCAAGTGGAATAAAACAGCCCTGTTCTCAAAGATCTCAGTCTAGTGAGAAAAACACCCTTGCAAACAAAAGTTATAATAAATGAGTTAAATACCCCAGCCAAAGTGCATAAAATTTTCAGAAGGAGCTTCCAAATTGGGAAAGTGCTACAGGTTCTGTGGAGGTACAGTTCACCTATGTCCTCAGAGCAATTTTACATTTCACTTCATGGGACACATGAGGATGAGCTCAAGGCATCTGAGGCATTTCCCTCACTTCCTTGAAAGAGTAGCATGACCCTTCTTCTCATCCATCCCTTCCTCTTCACTCCACCATGTGAGTGGCAGAGAGAGATCAGAAGGGCCCTGAGGTTGACTTTCAGAACAAGAAAGTTAGACTCTCTCTCCCCTGGGTTCTCCCAAACCACTTGGTGACAAGACAACAATGAGGAGGAATCATGCTAACAATCTTACGGATTGCTTACACATCAACTGCTGACTGTTGCCCTCAACCATACATGATCCCACAGCCAAATAAGTCAATAGCTGTGGAAGTCGGGAAAACCACAATGTAAATGCTGAAAGCCCCACACTGTACCAATGGCGTTTTCTTACAAATAGATGACATCCTCATCAGTAGCAAGTGTTGAAAACACAAGGAATGCCTGAAGGATGGGAGGGGGGTGAGTCTGTGAGGAATTCTTGCGGAAAGAAGAGAGATATTTGTAACAGCTGAGAGGAAATCCTGACACACCAGCCTCCAAAATCAGTAGGCCGCCTTTCAGCCCAGGGTTCCCTCCTGCTTGGGGAATTTGGCCCCTTTCCAATGGCAGTGCCCTCATGTGCTACACTGAAAATAAAACAAAGGATGCCATTCATCATATTTTTCAACAACTGGTTTCTTTTCTTAGTTTGAAAGAAAAACTTGGCAATCGTAAAGCTGAGTTTTTTATTTTTATATATTTTCTTCTTCATGTCAAAATAAACTGGAAAAGAAAAAAAATAGCCCAATGGTAAGAAAAGGAAAATACACAAAATCCTTCAGAGCTTAGTTGGCCACACACTGCCACTCGACTGACACCAAACCGTGGAACGCATCTCTCTCAAGTTCTCCCAGCCCAAAGAGCCGGCTGCCTTCTGCTTTTATAGATGTGGCTACTTAGAGAAATTCAAATAGGCTCCCAGTGTTAACTATGCTGCATATTTACTTTAATCAAAGTGACATTTCCCAGATGGTGTCATCCAGAAAACCTCATCTGAAGTGAAGAGTACAAGAAAATTTAGCAGCTCATTCCAGGGAAAATTGAATACAGGTGCTCTCCCATTTTAAGATGACTCAGTTTACAAAAATATAAAACTATGTAACAGACACCCTTTTGGCATGAATATCCCGCCCCCATAGAAATCTGGTACCTGAAATTGGTACCAGGCAATCCATATGAAGGTGTGAATGTATAAATGATAACGTCTCTACATTATCAGCTGCACAACCCTAATACTCTTGGGTGTTAATTCTGAGCCTGAATGTTTTGCCATTCCCAGACCCTTCCTTTCCTGAGCACAAGGAAAGGTGAGAAAGAAAGTGCTTGAGGCAAGAAGCTGCTCTAAGGTGCCTCTCAAAATTAGTAGATCTAAATGCATTATTCACTGAATACCCAGAGTCTCCACGCTGTAGGTAAAACAGCAGCTTCCTCCATGGAGGTTACAGGATAATCACTTTCTAATCACAGTATAATAATACACTATGATAAATCACAGTATAATAATACACTGTGATTATATAATAATCACAGTATAATCACTTTAGTAATTAGTTAATTGTGACGTGAGCTAGGAAAGAAAGGACAGGCATAACGGAGCATATAACCTACCCTGGTGATCTTAGGAGACTTTCCTGAGGAAATGACATTGTCACTCTAGGAACTGGTGAGCAAAGGGTAAAAGAATAGACTTTAGAAAGGACAAACCTATACAGTAAACCTGGTCCTGCAACTTACGAGATATGTGACCTCAAGGAAGTTACTTAACTTCTCTGAGCCTCCACTTCTGTACCTGTAGAGTGGGAATAATATTGCTCTCAGAGGGATGTTGTGAGAATTAAATAAAGTAATAGATGTGCCAAATGCTGAGCATGTATTCAGCACATGGCCAGGTCCAGGTTCTGTGAAGCCGGAAGCTTACACCATTTTGAGTACCATCATTAAAAAATAACCCCAAAATAGGTTTGTAAGTGAATTTGGAATGAGAAAATAAATTACAACAAACTATACATTTTTTAAAGCAGAGAAATGCTATAATTATTGTGAATTCCAGAAAAATAACATATTCTTATTATCTGTATAGTGCCATACATGTTTTCCACATTTTTATGGCTACTCTTTTTCACCTAAGCAAATGATAGTAATCTGTCATTTTATATAAACAGAATATAAAACTAATTCATTCCTTTTTTTTAGAATGGTTGATAGAAATGTGTTTTTAATCATTAATGTTTGGGATACAACTTTCCCGATAGGCAAATTCCCATGGGACATACTTGTTCTTGATAGCTATACCACAGATTTGTTCCTCTAGAAACAGAAATTCTCATCAATTCTGTTTCCTATGATTATCATAAAAAATGAAATAATCTGGTGTCCTTATAATTGTATATACTACATCAACATATACATAAGTGCAGCTGCAGCTTCTGTATTGGATGGACATCATTAAAAACCACATGCTTTGCTTACAACCTTGTGCTGCCAATAACTAGAAAGATTTTGCACAGATTAGCTTCTGGCTCCATAGCTTTTGACCCTCGTTTTTCCTCCACTTCTTACATACTTCTGATGCTGGGTACCACAGGACACACTCACCTGTGATGGTCCTCTGGCCCTGCTTTGTGAGTCACAGCACTGAGTGAGCCATCACAGAGGGCAAGAGGAGTACTCCTGGGAGCCATTCCTACACTGGAAGAGCTGGTAATGACTTTACTACACACGGATGTGACTATGAACCACACAAATATTCACAACTCAACTTCTCCTTTATCTGAGTCCAAGAATGTCCCACTCCCAGAACCAGCCATATAACTCATGGGGCCCAGTGCAAAATGAAAATATGGGTCCCTGCTGGGGGCAGTGGCTCATGCCTCTAATCTCAGCACTTTGGGAGGCCCAAGCAGGCAGATTTCTTGAGCTCAGGAGTTTGAGACCAGCCTGGGCAACATGGTGAGACTCCATCTCTATCAAAAATACAAAAAAAAAAAAAAAAGCCAGGTGTGTGGTGGTACTTACCTGTGGTCCCACCTACTCTGGAGGCTGAGGTGGGAGGATCACTTGAGCCTGGGCACAGAGGTTGCAGTGAGCCAAGATAACACCACTGCACTCCAGTCTGGGTAACAGATTGACACCGTGTCTCAAAAAAAGAAAGGAATAGGCCAGGCGCGGTGGCTCACGCCTGTAATCCCAGCACTTTGGCAGGCTGAGGCAGGCGGATCACAAGGTTAGGAGATCGAGACCATCCTGGCTAACACGGTGAAACCCCGTCTCTATTAAAAATACAAAAAATTAGCTGGTCTTGGTGGCGGACGCCTGTAGTCCCGGCTACTCAGGAGGCTGAGGCAGGAGAATGGCATGAACCTGGGAGACAGAGCTTGCAGTGAGCCGAGATTGCGACACTGCATTCCAGCCTGGGCGACAGAGCGAGACTCCGTCTCAAAAAAAAAAAAAAAAGGAATAAGAAAAAAATTATTCAGAATTTCCTGACAGTAACAGTAGAACATTGAACTAAGCATAGGACCCTGTGCTATTGCACAGGTTGCAAGCTCATGAAGTCAATACTAGCTGCTCCGCTGCCACTCATCATGAAAGGACATATAACAAAGAAATAGAGGTGGTAAGAGACAGCAGTTTCAACAGATTGTGCCTAAAATATCTAACTTGTATACATTTCTCAAAATCATACGACCATGTAAGCATATTACTAGGGCCTGTGAACATATTACCCAGGCCTTACTAGGTCTCCATACAAGTGAGGGCACCTACATCTTACGTATCACTAGGATAATGATAAATCTGTTCCCACTGAAATGCAGTAGGAGCTCAATAAATATTTATGAATGAAGCTTCATCCTCAGGGACTTTACAGTCTAGCCAGCAAAACAAACAACATCAGTAAAACCCTGTAACAAGTCAATGTGTCAAGTCCATAAACTAAAATTGCATAAAACATAGGGATGTGAATTAAAAGAAATGACCAGGTGACTCTGCATGGTTAGCCAGCCAGGAGTTCTGGAGCATTGGCTGCACAATCCACAACCATCCTGTTTCTAGCAGCAGTGTTGGCCTCGCCTGGTGGCAATTTTCCTCCTTAATTTAAATACTGATGGGGACTACTCTGGGTCCTATGGCTGACTTGGCTATTTCAAGATAGTGGGAGTGATTTCAGGCATCTCCCAAAGAGTTGGAGCAAGTTTGTGGCCCAACTCAGAGAAGTTCATCTGAGAGAAATCTGGGGATGTGCAGTTCATCCTCCACTTCCCCACCTGATGAGAGAGGGTTGTGCCTAGCAGCACAAAATGCACAATCCTACAGAGGAGGCGCTGACAGTCCAGGGGAGGAAGTCACAAAACTAGAAGCTAATAGTTCTTTCAGGTACAAAAAGGAATAAATGGGCAAGAATTCAGAATATGATAACAGAGTAAAAGACAGAGTTTGGGAGGCTGAGGTAGGAAGATCACTTGAGCTCAGGAATTCAAGACCAGCCTGGGCAACAGAGTGAGAATTCATCCCTACTAAAAATAAAAAGAAATTTAAAAATTAGCCAGCTGTGGTGGTATGCACCTGTAACCCCAGCTACTCGGGAGGCTGAGGTGCAAGGATCATTTGAGCCTGGGGATTGAGGCTGCAGTGAGCCATGATCATGCCACTGCACTCCAGCCTGGGTGATGGAGGAAGACCGTCTCAAAAAAAAAAAAAAAAAAAAAAAAAACAAAGATCTGGAAGAAATTTTAAAAGAGTAAAGAGTACAGAAGTATTGGAGAAAGGCCTAAGATCTGGAAGAAGTCTCAGGATCCTGAGTGGACCAGCCTATAAAACTGCCATAGAGGGGTGAGTCAACTAACTGGACGTACAATTTCTAACTGGAACACAACAAACTGGAGGTAAAGGCCCATCAGGCCTAGGAAGAGAGGCCTGGAGACCTGAGAATGTGGGTCCAAGGTTATTGTTGATTTGTTTTGTTTTGTTTTGTTTGTTTGTTGAGACAGGGTCTCACTCTGTCACCGAGGATAGAATGGCAAAATTATGTCTCACTGCAGCCTTGATCTCTCAGGCTCAAGCGACCTTTGCTTCTCAGCCTCCTGAGTAGTTGGGACTACAAGCGTGTATCACCATGCCTGGCTAATTTTTTATTTTTAGTACAGACAAAGGCTCACTCTGTTGCCCAAGCTGGTCTTGAACTCCTGAACTCAAGTGATCTTCCTGCCTGGGCCTCCTGAATTGCTGGGATTATAGGCATGAGCCACCATGCCCAGCCCAAGGGGTACTGTTTAGGATTAGGGCAGTGGTATAAACCTACAGATATGGAATATGGTAGGAGAAGGTTCCTGGTTGACCCAATAGGCTAAGAGAACTTAGGGAATTTTATTACTTTAGTCACCTGCTCCAGAGGGTTGTTGTGAAAATCATGTAATAACTAATACTTAGTTGGTACTCAGTAAAAGATAGCTACAAATAATGATGCCAAAAGGGTTCACTCAAGACTTCTTTTCCTGTATCTTGCTATTTTATCTTCCTTTTATCTTTGTGAAATAACAGAGTGGATATCATGAAAATGAACTACTAAAAAGAATTTTGGGATAGACACAGATTAATATTAATCAGTTACCGAAAATCCTTTATACGTACTAGAAAAAATATAGTTTTGTAACGATGGGTCCTAGCTAAACTACATCCATATAATTACTTTTTTCAAAGCAGTTAGTCTTCATGGAGATACAGGTATCTAAGAAGTTAGAAAACTGACTGGCTTCAGACGGGGCTTCCTGAGAAAAAGTTGATAGCGTGGTACCCAGAGGTTTGGGAAAGGCGTTTGGCTGGGGGCTTACCGCCAGATAAAAAGCATTATCTACATGGCAGGTGAAGATGGCTATACAAGGAAAGACAAGTAACTATTATAAGATTCAAAAGACTTTACTTTTTTAAATTGTACAATTACACTAGTTTACATTTTAAATGATGGAATATGCTACTATGCAAAAGACATCCTTTGGAAAATCTGGCCTAATGGCTTTCCATGGCATTTCCCACCCTCACCTCAAGTCAACACTCAGACTCCCTACTGGTGGAAAAAATAGCATGAATGCCAAAGGGAACTGCAAATTTGACAACAAGAAGACAGTGAGATAAGAGAATAATGTGCGAATGATAAGAAAAGGAGAGTAACCGTGTGTGGGCTGTTTGTGTTAGGAGCTATGTTCACAATGAATATTTTCTGCCTTCTCCTTTCCCTCTCCATTTCCCCCAGTCCCATTGGGTCTGCTGATGTTTGTTTCTGACAGAATCCAGTCCAAACCCAATCAGGAAAACAGAAACCACACTAAGTATTTCAAAAGAGATCACAAAAAAAATTGTCAACAGAACTTAAAAAGCAAAACAGAGAACAAGGGATCACAGAGCTGTAACTGCAGGCAGCACCACTCACTATGGCAGGGGTCCTCAGAGCCTAGAAGCTGAAAGGAGAGGCCCTGCAGAGCTGGGGCTCAGGTGTCTGAGGAGGTGGCACTGCCCAGCTGATGCTGGGGCTTCTGAGAAGTGCAACAAGGCAAGCTCTGAAAAGTGTTGGGGGGGTGGGGAGAAAGAATAGCTGGAGCCTGGAACTAACAGCCACTGTCAAGGTGAAGAGTCACTGCTGAAGTGGGGCTTCTGGAAACAGGAAGTCAAAAGGAAGGAGCAATCCCTCACCATTCTCCACCCCTGCAGCCTCCCCAGTCCAGGACCCCATATTGGCAGAGCCTAACAGGGAACTGGCTGGCAAAGAAGAAATGTGGTTTGCAGAGTCCCAGTATCAGAAAGTAGAGTATGGGGCCAGGTGCAGTGACTCACGCCTGTAATCCCAGAACTTTGGGAGGCCAAGGCGGGAGGACTGCTTGAGTTCGGTTTAAGACCAGCCTGGGCAACATAGCAAGGCCCTGTGTCTACGAAACATAAAAATAAAACAAACTGGCTGGGCGCAGTGGCTCATACCTGTAATCCCAGTACTTTGGGAGGCCGAGGCAGGCGGATCACTTGAGGTCAGGAGTTCGAGACCAGCCTGACCAACATGGCGAAACTCAGTCTCTACTAAAAACACAAAAAATTAGCTAGGTATGGCAGCGTGCGCCTGTAATCCCAGCTACTCCAGAGGCTGAGGCAGGAGAATCGCTTGAACCCAAGAGACGAAGGTTGCAGTGAGTTGAGATCATGCCACTGCACTCCATCCTGGGCGACAGAGTGAGACTCTGTCTCAAAAAATAAATAAAATAAAATAAAATAAAATAAAATAAAATAAAATAAAATAAAAAATAATTAGCCAGGTGTAGTGGTGTGTACCTGTAGTCCCAGCTACTTGGGTGGCTGAGGTGGGAGGATCACTTCAGCCTGGGACGTCAAGGCTGCAGACGCCATGGTCATGCCACTGCACTCCAGCCTGGGTAACAAAGCAAGACCTTGTCTTAAAAAAAAAAGTATATGGAAGGATGAATGTGGAGCCGAGAGATAATAGGTTAACACCCACACTGAAAATGTAGAAAGAAATTAGTTCCATGTTTAGGTCTGTATCTCACACCTTAATTCACAATACGCTAATTTGCCTCACAATACTGCAAATAGGAACAAAAGAAGTGGCAGAGTAATCCAAAGGCAGTCCGAGTTCAACCAGAGCCTTGCTCACCAGGACATTTTATTACACATTGGAGAAGCATTCTAAGAGATTGCTGAGGGTGTCCTAATTGTTTTATCTATGAAAAATGGGCTCCTTGGAGGCCATGTGCAGGCTCGCTTAAAACAATAAGCTTTCCTAACCCCCCAAGCACAACATACTTCGGGAGCATGGTCTGGATGCTTATCAAACAAGTTCCTGGGCTGTTCTCTGAAGTTTCTGGGCAAGTACAAACAACAGAGTCAAATAAATGCCTTTAAAAGCAAGGCAGTGGAGCACGTACCCTGTCAGTGAGATCCTCATATTCCCACAGAATAAACAGTAACATGAGAATATTTATACGAAACAAAACTGTATATCAAGCCTGCTTTGGCTCAGCCAGGGGGAATGATAAATTCCTTGCAGATCTCTCACAGAATGGTCCTTTGTTGACCACGGACGCCACTTCCAAGACAGTACAAACCAATTACAGAGCAAGGCTTTTCATTATGTCAAGAAATGAAAATATTACCTCCCTTTTGTTTTATTTCAGTTATATTTTACTTACTCCCCTCTCCCAATGTTTAAATAGTTTTAATTTATCATGAGTCAAGCCTCAGTTTAGGCTGGAAAGCAATGACAACTCCCCCTCTCCCCCGCACCCCACACACAACACCTTATCACCTCATAGCCTAGCTTGTTGCTTTCCTTATCCCTCTTTTAAGAAACTAAAAGTTAAAGTTTAAAGTTGAGTAGAATAAAAACACAAAGGGGCTGATAGAAAGTAAAGTCTATTTGTTCACATCAATTTTGGCCTCTTCACAGCTGGTGAAAGGAGGGAGGGTAAATATGAGCTATGAGGCACAGATTCCATACATTGTCCATCTTGTAGTAAGATTTAAAAAACAAATACTGATGAAACACTGGTACAAACTGTGGGGCTGCTTCTAAGAGGCCAATCTGAGAAAAGCTGCATATGAGTCGGGGTATTTGTTAGTTCATTTTGTCAGGTTTTCTCAAGCCAATGGGATCATCCTTCTTAGTTATTATAGATGCATCCCAGTGACTTATGCCAGTTCCTGCAGAGGAAGAGCTGGTGATAGTGTACCCATCCACCAGAACACCTTCCGCAATTTACACCTGGTTCAGATTTTCTAAAAGGCAGAAGGGGAACAGAGAAAGAAAAGACAAATTCACATACGAATGAGAAGTAAGAGGTGTGTCTGTGCTTGTTTTAAAAATTATTTATTGGCCAGGCATGGTGGCTTACACCTGTAATCCCAGTAGTTTGGGAGCCCGAGGTGGGCAGATCACCTGAGCTCAGGAGTTCAAGACCAGCCTGGGCAAGACCACCCTGTTTCTACTGGAAAAAATATATATATACATACTGGAAAATTTCTACTGGAAAAAAAATACTGAAAAAAAAAAGCTGAGTGTGATGATGCGCACCTGTAATCCTAGCTACTCAGGAGGCTGAGGCAGGAGAATCCCTTGAACCTGGGAAGTGGAGGTTGAAGTGAGTCAAGACTGTGCCACTGCACTCCAACCTGGGTGACAGAATGAGACTCTATCTCAGAAAAAGAAAATTATTTATTTATAATAAAAATGTAAATTTTTGTTTTTTAATGGATAGCTGGATCAAAGGCCACATTTAATGAACTTTATTTTAAACCATTAACTAAACCTCATCTGGAGCACTACAGTCCATCATAATAGATTTTAAAAGGGAAAAATAGGTTGTACATATTTGTATCTATTAATAGATAATAGAAATTTGCCAACATTTTATTTAGAACATACGGATGATCTGGTTTGGATCAGTATCTCCACCTAAATCTCATGTTCAATCGTAATACCCAATGTTGGAGGTGGGGCCTGGTGAAAGGTGACTGAATCATCAGGGGTGCATTTCTCATGAATGGTTTAGTACCATCCTCTTGGTACTCTCCTCATGACAGTGAGTGAGTTCTTGTGAGATCTGGTCATTTAAAAGTATGTAGCACCTCCCCACCAGCTCTCTTGCTCCTTCTCTGGCTATGTGACATAACTGCTCCCCCTTCCCCTTCCACCATGACTGTAAGTTTCCTGAGGCCTCCCCAGGAGCCAAGCAGATGTCAGCATCATGCTTCCTGTATAGCCTGCAGAACCATGAGCCAATTACATCTCTTTTCTTTATAAATTACCCAGTCTCAGGTATTTCTTTATAGCAATACAAGAATGGACTAATACAATGGACTTAGTAAAGTTTTCTTATTCAGATATGAGGGGATTTTTCTATTTTTTTCTTAATTTTTGTGGGATAAATACATACTTTTCTTTTTTAATTATAAAACACAACATGCATAACATACAATTTACCACTTTAGCCATTTTTAAGTGTATAATTCAGTGGAATTAAGTACATTCACACTGTTGTGCAACCAAGCACCATCATCCATCTCCAGAACATTTTTCATCTTCCCAAATGACACACTGTACCCATTAAAAGGATGTTTGGTTTTAAATAGGCCTTGCTCAAAGCCAGCAGCCTGTAATGCTGTGACAGGAACCTGGAGAGGTTAATTCAGGTAACTGGCAAATGAATCAACCCCTCCTACAACCCAGTATGAATCAGTGGCACCATGTGTTTTCATCCCCTCTCATCTGTTTAATACTGAGGCTCAAAACTAAAGCAAAGCTCTAGAATATACCTAGAAAAACTATTAATAATACATTTCATTTTTACATTACAGCTTATAGACATTTATTCCCCTAGTCAGGGAGGAACTATTTTTCCTATTTCATAGCTAATGAAATTATGGCTATATGAAAAATAAGAGCAAGGACTGAACTCAAGCCCTTCAAACCACTGTCTGCTGTTCCTTCTATCGGGCCACACAGCCTCCGCCAAAGCAAGGCAAGATCTGGGCACTGCTGCTTCTCATCTCTCAGAGACTGAGAGACAGACCTATCAGGTCTAACTGGACAGCATTTTCTCTCCTTACTAGAGCAACTAAAATTCCTCACATCTAAAAACCATAACTAGTCCATCATCTTATCCATCTTCATTGTAATCATATTGACAGAGAAAACACACACAGAATTGGAATTCCAGAATAATATAAATGCAATCAGATTCAAGAATCAAATGTAAGTAAAAAAATTAGATCACTGGATCTATAAAAAGATTGAGTTCAGCCTTTTTTTTTTTACTTTTTTTTTTCTAATAGAGATAGTCTCATCACATTGACCAAGCTGGTCTCAAACTCCTGGGTTCAAGTGATCCTCCCAGCTTGGCTTCCCAAAGTGCTGGGATTACAGGCATGAGCCACCACACCCAGCCAACCTCTTTATTTTTAATTCCTTAAAATAAATTCGCATTTTGTGCTCTTATTAAAGAAGATCACAATCTTTCTTGCTAAACTCAATTTGTGGAAAAATTCATTTCTCTGTGCTTTATGGGAAGCATCTGATACTAGAACAATATAAATACTAAGGATTTAATTAAAATTGCCATTATTGACAAATAGCTTCTTTTAGTATACAAAAAGGCTACAAATTTTAATTTCTTTCAAATAAAATTTATTCTGCCAATACCCTTCTCTTTGCTCAAAAACAGTATGTTCTCTAAACCTTTAGACTTTCCATCTAAATTCCAAAAGAATAAGTACTTCCTTGAAGTCATGCCCAACACCATCATGCCATCTCCCTATATAAACATTTCAAAATTCTATATCTGGTTTATGAACAGCAGATCATCCTAAAAGTAGTAAGGCAAGAATGAACAATCATGCTTTGAAAGAGAGATTATATTTTGTAACCCTCTCATTTTTTAGTCACTTAGTACCTGATTTTTTTTTTTTTTTTTTTTTTTTTTTGGTAATCCTCCCATTTTTTAGTCACTTAGTATCTGATTTTTTGTTTGTTTAGTTGGTTGGTTGGTCGGTTGGGTTTTTTTGTTTTTTTTTTTTTTTGAGACGGTCTCATTCTGTTGCCTAGGCTGGAGTGCAGTAGCACAATCATGGCTCACTGCATGATCCTGCCTCGACCTCCTGGGCTCAGGTCATCCTCCCATCTTAGCCTTCCAAGTAACTACTACAGGTGTGCACCGCCATGCCTGGCTAATTTTTGTAGTTTTTGTAAAGATGTGGTTTTGTCATGTCGCCCAGTTTGAGTTTGGTCTCAAACTGCTAGGCTCCAGTGATCTGCCTGCCTTGTCCTCCCAAAGTGTTGGGATTACAGGCAGGAACCACTGCACCCAGTCTTGATCTTTTTAAATGCACATATTAAAAGAATAATTAGCCAGGAGTTTGAGACCAGCCTGAGCAACACATCAGATCCTGTCTCTACAAAAACACAAAAATGAGCTGGGTATGGTGGCTCGTGCCTGTAGTCCCCTCTACTTGGGAAGCTGAGGTGGGAGGGCTGCCTAAGCCCAGGAGCCAGAGGCTGCAGTGATCCATGATTGCACTACTGCACACCAGCCTGGGTGACAGAGTGAGACCCTGTCTCAAAAAAAAAGAAAATAAGATAGTAATTACTCAAAAAATGAAAGTTGAATATGGAACTTGAGCGTTCATTCAGGAAAATCCAATCAAGTTCATTTTATCTTTTTTTCTCATAATAATGAAAGACGGTTCAGAAACCATGGCCATTTTACCCAGCTGATTCAGAAGAGCTTCTAATGTTCACAAGTTACTAGCATATGATACAAAGTAGATTGTCTCGAAATTGTAACGATGACTAGCAATATAAGGTAATTAAGGATAATCTATGAACATTTGTTTGTTGTTGAACAAAGAATGCTTTCAATTTTCCAATACATGGCTGCAACTAAGCTCTTTGTAGTTTCTCCACATCTTCACTGCCCAAAAGAAAATTTTGTAATGACTAATAATTTTCCTTAAAATTTCAGTGAAGCCTTAGATTGGATCACATGAAAACACCTCCCCGAATCTTCCAGAATTCCCCAATGTTTTCCTTTATAGCATATTCAGCACAGTTCTTGCACTCTTGGGGTGTAAATCCAACTAATGCTCTCCCTTTAGTACCAACTCCCCGATCCCTTGCCAACTTTTTAACTTGAGTTTCTATGTAATGAGGAGACACGTAAGAAAACTGGTCACCAAGGACACTGTAAGACACATATTGGAGGTCTTCGGAGATTTCTGCAGCTTCTTGGTCATCAAAACTCTCCATGTTGCAGGCTATTTCAATTTTTCCCTCGTGGGGAAAAGCCATGGCTTGGACACCCTTCAATCCATTTGCATTTGAGCCCCGAATGGCACTAGCGATCTCTCTTCCTGCAGACATGTCTTGAGAATCTATGGTAATGTTGCAGTTCATCACATACGGGCTGGCACCAACACCTAGAAAAGCATGTTAATCAGGCGGAACAAAAGCCTTGTTTTGAAGATTCTATTCGTCAGCCAGTTTTAATCAGAGGCATTTCCTTTACTCAGTTTTATTTAAAAACAATACAAATATTTCTCACTGTCAACTCCAGAATTTTCTAAAGATAATATTTTTTCCCTAACAAAAGTATTTAGGCTATAATCAGGTAACTTTATCTACTCTAAACTATCTAAAGGATTTTTTTTTTCCTAAAAGAGCTCAAACTTTCCAAAATACCAACAGAGAAAGAAAAGCACAGTTAAGAGCTAAGCGTCATCAGCAGCAACAGGCCTTGGACCTTCATTCATTTCCAAGGCCATCTCCATGGGGGCTGGAATTCAATGACAGGCCTAAGAGTCTCAGAGACAGGAGTAAATCACACCTCTGTACCCACCACTCCCTCTCTCCGAAACAAACACCTGTCATTATTGAATTAGGTTAATATCAGATTAAAATGAATCTCAAAACCAGTCTTAATTAGGGAAAGAGGTCACTAAAAACTAACAAACAGCCTTGGAACTGGGAAGAGCAAAGGGACTCAGGTGTTTTGTGATGATATGAGTTTGGCAGGGTTTGGAGCCAAACAAGACAAAAGAGTCCCCCCACACAGACTTATAAACCTCGTGCCTTTCTCTTTGTACAACCTGTTAGAGGCACCTCTTTCTTCCATCCCCAGCTTTACAAGAGGCTGAGATGGCCATTGCCACTCTAGAGCCCTGTTACTCTAGAGCTCAGGGGCAAATGTCCTGCCTTTCGCTGTCTCAGGGACGGTGCGGCTCACATTACATAAATAGTGTGGCTCTAATTATAGTTTACACTATAAGATGGACAACTTGGTTAAATTAGCATTGGTATAAAAAGCTTACATTTGCAGTTTCCTCATTTTGGGGGAACCTTACATTTCTAAAAGCAAAGTGAAGCAGGGATTGATGAGGAATAAAGGACTGACCTCATCTTCAGCATGTGACCATTCCTTAGCTACTATTTCAACATTATTTTACTGTCATTACTTTTTCTTGCTACTTTCAAACTCATTGCTCCTGATGTCAGTATCCATCAGAGAAATGCCTTCTGGGTTCACTTTTCCCTAGACTATGATGGTTTGGGGGCTTTGTTGCCTAGCCTGGCTACTCTCATACTAATAGATGTTTTGCAGAAAATCAGCACACGGAAACCACATTTCATCTTTTTCCCACACATGTACATAATGAAACATTTCAACTCCTGAGGCTGGGCCTCTTCCTCCTGGGAATTCTGCAGGAATGAATCAGATTACAGTATTTCCCCATAATGCTGATTTCGTAAAAATTAAATTTCCTAACAGTCAATACATTTCTCTCTCATCATCTCATGTCCCAATCACTTACCCTAAATATCTTTAAGAATTATATCAGTTTTAACATTGCGCAGAGTATAATTGGAATTTTTGTCAATGTTAATGTTGCCACTCTTTAACAGAAAACCTCCAAACATTTTTCTCTCATTTAACCCCCCAACAAGTCATGTTACAAATAGTCTTATGTCCTAAAATCTAGTGTACATATCCTATTTTGACTCAAGGAATGGTAATATCTTTACCATCATTCCAACAAATAGCTGGATCACACTCAGGTTTTGCTGAAGAGTATATACCACTGGGGGTTACACCAGCACAACTTTTCAAAATCCTTACCAGGCCTGTAGTGCTTCACCATTACGCTTTGCTGTCCCATAGCTTTGATATGCCCAGTCACATTCAGTTATTCACATGCAATTCATCAGCCTGGGAGAGCAAGTCACTTTCAAAGGAAGTTCCTGCATATGGACCTGGGGCTTTCCCCATGACATGGGTCATTCCATCCCTGTAGTCCTGGGAATTTTCCTGATTCCCTCACTCAGCAAATTCCAAGACATCCTCTACTATCACATGTCTAATAACTTCCCCTTGTTAGTAGAATTTCCAAAGTTGATCATTCTTGCTATAAATGAACTCACTGCCTAAGATAAATTATTAAAGATAAAGTAAGTTTAGACATAAGCCCTAAGGACAAGAGTTCAATAAAGAACATGACATGTACACTGTTCAGTGTCCCAACACCAACTTACTTGATTGAAATGAAACTCTTATTTTTAAAATTCCTTCAAAAGCATAAAGTTCATTTTTTTAAGCAAAATAAAACATCAGAAATAACTTTCATATGCTTTTAAATAAAATATGAGGTAATCACTTAACACAGAATAATCATTTTTCAAACAGGCCCTTGTTATATGTATTTTAAATTCTTCTAGTAAGCTTTAGTTACACAATATTTTTGTTTTATTACTATTTCTTATCCAAGTAGTGATAAAACAGAGACAGTTAATGAATCTGAGATGTTTCTGACCTAATCAGGGTAATAGTTTCCTTTCCAAGGTGGGGAAACTTCTCTCCCTTGGAGGGTGAAAGAAGAAAGAAAGAAAGGAAGAAAGAAAGAAAGAAAGAAAGAAAGAAAGAAAGAAAGAAAGAAAGAAAGAAAGAAAGAAAGAAGGAAGGAAGGAAGGAAGGAAGGAAGGAAGGAAGGAAGGAAGGAAGGAAGGAAGGAAGGAAGGAAAGAAAGAAGAGAAAATTTCTCTTTCTGCCAAAATTCATGCTTTTCCAATTCCCTCCATTTAATCCTTCCAAGTCAAAACTAATACGGTGACCCAATTATACTGAATCAAATTCTGTGTTTAAATCCAGCAGTCCCATTGACCTTATTTAAATGCTGGATTTGATTTTTTATGTTAATTTAAACCTACTAAGAAGGTATTTTAAATGACAGAGATAATTAATCCCAGCAAATCGTATTTCTAGTTAAATGTCATATAATTAAAGTAATTCCACTTTTTGCTCTAAAATTAGAAACCTGATGTGAAAGTTTGTTTCTCAGTTTGCAGTTTCGCTCCACTCCCGCCTCCCGCAGATTGGCACTCGGCTGCTCTGGTGGCAGCACGAATCCCCTCACTGCAAGGCTGAAATTCCAATTTTCTTCCAACACAACTGTCACAACGCCCTGAAGCAAGCTAAAAACAAGGAAAAAAATCTTTGGTATGATTTCGCTTTCCATGTGTGCTTTAATGAAAAATTTATCATTCTAAATATTGGTGTTTACTCCTAGTTAAATACTTTTTTATCAAAAAGAAAAAGAAACTGAGATTCAGTTGCTATTATTTCACAAAGAAATATAACAGGCCTGATGTTTTCCTGACAATTCTGTTATTTTCTTGTGTGGAAACACTGTATTTATCATATACTGTACGGCTGGTGATTTAGATATTGTTGAGACCTTATGGTGAACTGATATAGATGTAAACTCTTTATGCCAGACTGTTTAAGCAGAAAAAAACCAAATGCACTTAATTAACATCTGATGTGTAGCTTTTGCAAACACAAATGCAATATTTGTGTTTGAGCACTGGCAGTAATGACTGTGAACTATGCTATTAATGTCTGGTTTAAAGATGCTTGTGGTAGGACCATGTCTGGAATAACACAAATAAAAAACTGCATTCAGACAAAACAATAGTGAAGAGCCCATCAGGAAAATGGAAAAGCAGCACTCAGAAGAAACACATGTATTTTTTTTCTCTTTAGATCAAAATTATTCTCAAAAATGGTTCCAGGCACCATCATTTTCAATCAATTAAAGGTGAAAGGATTCTTCATATTTTAACTCTACAGAAAAGAGTTTCACTTTAGGAGGGCCAAAGTTGTTTAGGGGTGTCTTCAGAAGTTCCATTCATTATATTATACTCCTCTTTGGTGGCCAGTATTAAAGCATGCATGAGGAAAGAGCTGGGATGGTGTTTTAGGACATTTAGCACTTTTATATCTAAAGAGAAAACTTCAAATTTGTGGACTGTATTACAGTTTGAATAAATAGATTCTTTTCAACCAATTCAACTCCGTCATTAAATACTTTGTTGCTGGGCTGGGCGTGGTGGATCATGCCTGTAATCCCAGCACTTTGGGAGGTCCAGGCGGGCGGATCACAAGGTAAGGAGTTCGAGTACAGCCTGGCCAATATCGTGAAACCTCGTCTCTACTAAAAATACAAAAATTAGTTGGGCATGGTGGCGTGTGCCTGTAGTCCCAGCTACTCAGGAGGCTGAGGCAGGAGAATCACTTGAACCCAGGAGGCAGAGGTTGCAGTGAGCAGAGATCGCCTTGCCACTGCACTCCAGCCTGGTGACACAGCGAGACTCTGTCTCAAAAAAAAGAAAAAATACTTTGTTACTGAAAACCTGGTGAGTGCCAGGAACCATGCAGGTTGCTGAGTATAAAAACAGGAAGAAGGTTAAAATAAGGTAAAACCCTAGCCTAAATGTGGACTTTGCTTCAGAGTAATAGAGCAAGGCAACCAGACTCAGAACTCAGGTTCAAAAACATAAACAGTTATTATACCAAAAACAATTAGTTATCATTATATATTGGTATTTTAAATTTTTTAGACCATGCACTAAAGGGAAACCACAGCTGAAACAGGACATTTGATGACTAAAGCCATAAAACTCAAACATAATTGCTAAGTCCAATGCTCCCATGGTGGGAAGAATGCAGGACTTGTTTCCATGTGGCTGAATCCACAGAAAAGAAAGCTAAGTGAGAACCATGTGCCACAGGGCTAGGAAGTACTCCTGTGGGTCCAAATTCAAGTTCCACCTCAACAGGACACTGCCTCTGCTCAGCTGTCTTTCTGTAAAATGGCTATGACGTTTCCTTGCTCTGCGAGGCATTGTCAACCTCATTTAAATCTTTCAGAGTAGAAATAATTCAGAAGAGATTACAAACATAGGTACAAATTTACCTCCCATAATGAAGCCAGTCCAGATAAGAGGGAAGCTCAAGTAACTTGCCTACTCTCAGGTTTTTCAATAATAGAACAGTGCCTTCCCTGAGTTCAGGCAAAGTCTTAAGTCCTTCATGTTCCAGTTATAGGTTACATGCTTAGTGACACATTGAGACTTTAATTTTTCATCATCCCAACTAGGCTTCCTAGCCAGCATCAGCAAATAATTTTTAAAAATAGGCTCCTTAAAACAAGACTCATTCTAAAACTAGAAATTATTTTTCAAATACCAGATAAAGTTTTGGTGTGGAGTAAATTGGAGTATTCAATGTCAAGAAAAGTGCCTGATGATGCATTTCTTATTTATAGTAGAAAGAAGTAAGCAGGAAAGTGCTCAGTAACCCATTTAAATAACTAAACAGATGCCCCTGATTCCAAGATGTACCAATTACCTCCATCTCTGACTCCTAGGGCATCATATGAAACTACAGTTCAAAGAATTTTCCCCACATTTTTAAACAATGATGCATACATGCAGGCCATTCATACAACATATCAGACAGCAGTGTTTAAATTACCCCATAAATGTTTAGGGTTTTAAATATATATGTATAAAGTATTTATTTATAGATCTAAAAGTATCAACTATTACTGCTTTGCCCTTATTTATGTTCCCCACAAGCTGGCCAACTACAAACTTTTAAAAGGAATTTGGCTTAAAAGATTTTGTGTGTTTGGCACTGACTATGGGTGTTAATCATTTCTGAGCTCACTTCTTTTTCTCTTCTGTTTATAATATTCTTTGGGAACTTCAAAACAGAAACCTGTTTCCTTATAGATTCTGCTTCCTCTCTGGTACTGTGCAAATTAATTTGTCCTGGATTGTTGACTATACTGTACAGTTGATAGCGCCAATCATTTCTATTTAATTTTTGTAGGAAAAAACATAAACATAGCAACAATGTGTTGAGGTTTTTCTGTTTTGGTGGGAGGGAAAAATATGTTGGGAAACACTGACATAACCAAAAAAAAAAGTTAGAAAAATATATAAAGCCAATTAAATTTAAACAAGTGGGAAATCGCTATTGTTGGGAACCAAATTCATTGAAAAATTAGATGAATAACATTTCTACCCTAAAGAAAGAGATGTTATAAATTCTACTTCAGTAGATATTGCTTCAAAAAATGAAAGTGATTTATGGCCAGGCACGGTGGCTCATGCCTGTAATCCCAGCACTCTGGGAGGCTGAGGTGGGCAGATCACGAGGTCAGGAGTTCGAGAACATCCTGGCCAACATGGTGAACCCCTGTCTCTACTAAAATACAAAAAATTAGCCATGCATGGTGGCGTGCGCCTGTAGTCCCAGCTACTCAGGAGGCTGAGGCAGGGGAATCGCTTGAACCCAGGAGGCGGAAGTTGCAGTGAGTTGAGATCACACCACTGCACTCCAGCCTGGGTGACAGAATGAGACTCCATCTCAAAAAAAAAAAAAAAAAAAAGAAAAGAAAGAAAGAAAGCAATTTGCTTCTTTCTGGATTATTTTTTAAGGAAGAATATGTGCAATTAAGGTAACCTAATATTTTAGTAGAAAGTCTTAAACTCTACTATCTGGTGTGAGGAATATTAGAAACTAATTGTTTATTCACATCCCTTATTCACTGATCCTCCTTGAAATACTTTATTTTTCTGCTATTAGCACCTGCTTTGAGCCTACTAAATGATGGGCAAACAGACTGCCCAAACTTGGCAAACCGTAACTTTCTTGTTTCTTCCACAAGCTAAGGTTTCCACCCTTGGTCATGGGTACCAGTGAAAAAAGGCATATAGGGGAAAAGCTGTGCTCTTTTTCCCTTCTTATCATGAATACACCATCAAATATAATCTGAATACAGGTACTGAAACTTAGCTTTTATAAAATTTACCACTGATAAATCTTACTAATTACCCTTCAGGGAAGATGATGGAAATAATCACAGGATTGATTTAGAGATATTATGAAAATATGTTGGAAGCTTTAAGAATTTAAAAATGTTTTTCTTATATATAATACAAACAAAATACGTGCATATATATTTTACAATATTGAGATCACGCTGCCTATACTACCTGGTTTCCCTTGCACTGGCTATTCCCTCTGCCTAAAACCCTCCTCCACATCTCCACATGGCTAGTGGCCTCACTCCTTCAACTCTTTGCTCTAATATTGCCTTTACAATGAGGCCTAATTTGGATTATTCCACTTATAATCACAATACGGCCCCATTCTGGAACTCTTAATGCCCTTGTCCTGTTCAATATTTATTTTGGCTGTAGTACTTGTTATTTTCTAATGTACTATATAATTCATTGTTTATTAAGGCTTTTATTTATGGTCTGTCTCTTTGCTCCTCCCCAACTACAATGTAAGTTCTTTGAGGACACATTAGTTCTATTTTGCCCACTGGTGATACTGCTTAGCACATAGTAAGTACTTAATATCTGTTTCGTTAACTAATTTAACTGCAAATTCTCTCTACATTAGATTGCATTTTCTATTTCTGAAAGTTCTTCTAAAACATCATGCTTGAGTATGCCATAGTTTATATAAACATTCCCAAATAGCAAACATTTCCATTATTTTCAGTATTTGCTATTATAAATAATGCTTTGCTAAACATACTTGTACATATACCTTTTACTATTTCCTTAGGATTTATCTCTAGATCTAGAATTTCTGAAAGGCGTTATATACATTTTTAGAGCTCTTCATACATATCACAAGCTCACTTCTAAAAAGTTTATACCAATTTACACTATCATTAACAGTGTAAATGTCTCTAACTACATCTTCCCCAGTATTAAATATTACCTTTAAAATATCATCTTTAAACATTCGTCGTGCCAATTTTGGCATCTTAATGTTTTAACTTGGGATTTGCAGATTTTTATGAAATTTTTGATGAAATTACAGATCTCCATGTGAGTAAAAACAGAGAATAAAATCATGGGCCAGGCACGGTGGCTCACGCCTATAATCCCAGGACTTTGGGAGGCCAAGGCGGGTAGATGGCCTGAGTCCAGGAGTTTTGAGACCAGCCTGGGCAACATGGTGAAACCCTGTCTCTACAAAATATACTTGGAAGGTTGAGGTGGGGGAATCACCTGAGCCCAGGAGGTTGTGGCTGCAGTGAGTCGAGATCGCACCACTGTACTCCAGCCTAGGCAAATGCCATGAGACTGTGTCTCAAAAAAACAAGAAAGAAAGAAAAAGAAAAAATCAGAAATCCCAATGTGTTGACCATTTCAAATCAAACAATATAAAATAGATAATGATGAGGCAGAGACACAGATTATCCAACCACAGGCAAGTGATAGATCAGATTGGGAAGCAATCCTCCCTTTAGTTTAAACAACTACATATCAAGTTTGTTCTTAGGAAACTAAACATAATTAGTGATAATATTAGCATTTGGTCTTTAACTCACATACGCTTTTTATATCAGGTTAAAGTTTTTCCCAAATATCGACCCATTTATTCTAACAGCACTGCAAAAATGAGAATTAAGTTATTCAAGTGTTTGCTTAACCTAATGCTCTCACAGCAGTATACCTATGTCTAATTCCCATCCACCTGACTGCAATACCAGTCCACCTGGCACTGAGGCGACTACATCTGCGGTATAATCTCTTCAGTCTTTAGGGAGGCTCAAATTAGAAACCAGGAAATAGATTTCTGAAAATTTAGTCATAAAACTTTACACTTCTCCATTTGTGAGACAAATCATGGGAAAATATGTGAGGTTCAAATTGGCAGAGAGCAATCAGTCTCTTCCTTTTTTCTATAACAAAATGTTGAATGAAATACATTTATAATATCACTTTTATTAAATCTCATCTTCATAGGGAAGAAAAAATGGCCCTTTAGTACTGTGTTGGGCACTTTACAGACATCATTTCGACTTCACAATAATGAGAGGGAGACATTATTACGTCCATTTTATAGATATGAGAAGCGAAGCATAATGAGACCAAGGAACCACGGTCACACAGCCAGCAAATAGCAAGGCCGGGATTTCAGCATAGCCCCAAAACCTGTGCTATTTTTTTTAATGCATTGCTCTACTTGATTATAGATAATATTTGTTTAAGATCAGAATTCTGTGCCAGGGGCTAGTAACCAAAGACCTATGTGCAAATGATTCTGCAGGGCTTTGGCAGAGCTGTGCCATGAGAAGTGTGTTTCTTATCTTCGCCCACCTCTCGCTCCTTGGATATCTAGTATTTTGGTAATTGCTTAAGTTATTGACTGACCATCAAAATGTGATCTTATATAGTTTAATTTGTGGCCCCAACAGACATTTGAGAATGAAACAATTAAGACTCAAATAAGTGACACTAGGATGGTGGAAGTACAGACAACAGGGAGGAGTTCCACCTTTTCCTGACACATCCCTTAGGGGTGGGGCAGGGAGTGAGGGCAGGAGCAGCAGAGGAGGCAAAAGTTGATGAGAGCCAGGGGAAGGAATAGTTTCTTTTCCCAGTCTTTGGTCTCTGTATTCTAGAAGTCCGTTATGTAGAAAAGCTTTTTTCCAGGGTTCCTCTAGAACTGATTTCCAGCTGTAAGCACCAACTTGGCTACACTGATGTTTAAGTATTGAAAGACCTTCCTACGAGCTAGAAGTGATCTCTCCCTAAGTCCTCCCTCTCCAGGTGTCTCCATCACACCCCACGACACACCCCACCACCATTCACAGACAGGGGCCTCCAGGACCCTGCCCCAGTGCCAGGAGCTATGAGCATTCTTTTCATCAGTGATCACGTTGCAGGGCTAATGATATATCTTGAATATCACTTCTGGGGGCCCTCATCAAATACCTGACGGGAGCTTCTAGGCTCACAGGTTAGCTTAAAAGGGCCCAGGTGAGAGTAACAGCAGAAAGGGGAGCCTCACCCATTTCAAGAAGTAGCCACCCCTATAACTCTTCCTGCATTAAGAGGGTGTGACTCATAAAGGGAACCTCAAGTTTAAAAAGAAAAAAAAAAACAGAGCAAAGCAAAAACCATGCTCAGAACCTGTTAAACCACATCTTCGGGCAGGGGCAGCTCCCAGGTCAGGCTGAAGAGTACTGAATCCCTCCTCGTGAACCAGCCCAGCTGCTTCCTTCTCTGGACAAGACTGCGCTTCTCAGGCAGGTCAGCTTTGCCAAAGAGAAACACGCTGCAGCCAGGAACATGCAGCACCAGATCGTCAGCAAGGCCTGTGGCAGAGGGAATTTTAACCAAAGAAAATCACAATCAAGCCAAATTTTAAAAACCAAAGCATATAATTTTTTTGCTTGGTAAAACATATTTAACATAGAACTCATCATTTTAGTCATTTCTAAGTGTCCAGATCAGTGGCATGAAGTTGCACACTGTTGTGCAACCATCACCACTAAAGCACATGATTTATACAAATTTTAAACATCAAAGCTTAAACATAATGAATGTTCCATTGAAGTTAGTCTCACAATAAAAGCTTGCCTTGATACAAGGAGGCTTGAAGTTCTAACCCATTACAAATCTAATTTCACAGTGGAAATGTACATGTAGGATTAATGAAATTGGTGCCTTCAATTTTTGAACAATGTTATAATAGCCCCAACTTGTAAATATTGTTAGAAGGTATAGAAAGTTAGGAGGGCAAGGGCCAGTAACCACAGTGTCTAATACAGTAGCCCCTAGCTATGTGTGCTATTAAAATTTAATTCTAATCAATTAACATTTTAATTAGGATTTATCTCTAGAACTAGAGATAAAGTTTTACTCGATTAAAATTAAATAAAATGGGCCAGGGCAGTGGCTCACACCTGTAATTCCAGTACTTTGGGAGGCTGATGCAGGAGGATAGTGTGAAGCCAGGAGTTCGAGAACAGCCTGGGAAACATAGACTCCTATCTCTACAAAAACTAAAAAAAGAAAAGAAAAAAATGAAAAATGAAGTTTTTTAGTTGCACTTGTCACATTTCAAGTACTTAACAACCACACATGGCTAGTGGTCTCCATACTGGACAGTACAGACGAAGAACATTTCCATAGCCACAGAAAGTTCTACTGGACAGCCCTGGGCCAGATGCTATATAAGGAAGCCTAATATTTAAACACAATCGGAGATTACTCTAAGTGGCAGAACATTTTTCATCTTCCTCTGCCATTCTTCATATCTGGATTCTCTGGATATGACTTTATCTTCTCAAGGCAAAATACAGAATTGCTGGGCTTGTCTAGATTACTCCTTCACCGGACCTCTGCTTGTTTTCTAGGAGCTAATTATAGTCCCCTGTAAGCAAGCACAGAGATGGCATACATTTTTGTCTGATATACAAAATGTGGGTGCTTAGGGAATTCTAGTGCTGGCCTGGGATAGCAGGAGCGCAGGCCTTCTTTATTTGTTCCGTATCATGGATCATCAAAATCAGGGCTGAGATGAGACCTCTGGCCACAATAAGCATAGGAGGCCGTCCCAACTGCAATTTCAGGGTGTATTATTTGTTTAATTCTAATTCAGGCTGCCATGTTAATGGAGGAAATGAAATGTGGAAGACACTAAAATAAGACTGGGTACCACTGGGTGTAAAAAGTCTTGGGAAATGTTTTGGTTTTGGTGGTTGTTTGTTTGTTTTTTGAGATGGAGTCTCGCTCTGTTGCCCAGGCTGGAGTGTAGTGGTGAGATCTTGGCTCACTGCAAACTCCGCTTCCTCGGTTCAAGCAATTCTCCTGCCTCAGCCCCCCAAGTAGCTTGGATTACAGGCACGTGCCACCATACCTGGCTAATTTTTTATTTTTATTTTTATTTTTAGTAGAGACAGGGTTTCACCATGCTGGCCAGGCTGGTCTTGAACTCCTGACCTCGTGATCTGACCTCCTCGGCCTCCCAAAGGGCTGGGATTACAGGCATAAGCCACCATGCCCAGCCTGGTTTTTTGTTTGTTTTTTGAGATGGAGTTTCACGCTGTCGCCCAGGCTGCAGTGCATGATCTTGGCTCACTGCAACCTCAGCCTCCTGAGTTCAAGGGATTCTCCTGCCTCAGCCTCCAAAGTAGCTGGGATTACAGGAACCCACTACCATACCTGGTTAATTTTTGTATTTTTAGTAAACAGAGTTTCACCATGTTGGCCAGGCTGGTCTCGAACTTCTGACCTCAAGTGATCTGCCTGCCTCAGCCTCCCAAAGTGCTGGGATTAGAGGCGTGAGCCATCACGCCCAGCCTGGGAAATGTTCTTTCTCTGAGTCAGGTAGGGACTCCAGCATTAGAAGTCCCTAGTATCGTAGATACCATAAAGCCAAGAAAATCTCCCAAGTTTATTTTAGCCCTAATGATTTCTGTTTCATTAACACTACTTTAAGGTACAGGCATATCTCAGAGATATTGTGGATTTGATTCCAGACCACAGCAATAAAGCAAATATTGCTGGCAAATATCACAATGAAGCAAGTCACATAAATTTTTTGGTTTCCCAGTGCATATAAAAGTTATGTTTATATTATACTGTAATCTCGTAAGTGTTTAATAGCATTATGTCTGCAGAAACCAATATATATACCTTAATTTAAAAATACTTTATTGGCCAGGTGCAGTGGCCACTTAGGGAGGCTGAGGAGGGAGGATTGCTTGAGATCAGGAGTTTGAGACCAGCCTGGGCAACATAGTGAGACACCATCTCTACAAAAAATAAACAAAATTACCTGGGTGTGGTGGCATATGCCTGTAGTCCCAGCTACTGAAAAGGGTGAGGTGGGAGGATCACTTGAGCCTGGAAGGTCAAGGCTGCAATGAGCTGAGATCATGCCACTGTACTCCAGCCTTGGTGACAGAGCTAGACCCTGCCTCAAAAAAAACCAAAAACTTTATTGCTAAAAAATGCTAAGGCTTCAGCAAGTCATCATCTTTTTGCTGGTGGACATTCTTGCCTTGATCTTGATGGTTGCTGACTGATCAGGCTGATGGCTGCTGAAGGCTGGAGTGGCTGTGGTAATTTGTTAAAATAAGACCACAGTGAAGTTTACTGCATCAATTGGCTTTTCCTTTCACGAAAATTTCTCTGTAGCATGTGATGCTGTTTGATAGTATTTTACCCGCAGTAAAACTTCTTTCAATATTGGAAACAATACTCTCAAACTCTGATGCTGCTTTATCAATTCAGTTTATGTAATATTCTAAATCTTGTGTTGTCATTTCAACAGTGTCCATAGCATCATCACCAGGAGTAGATTCCACATCAAGAAACTTCTTTTTTTGCTTCATCCATAAGAAGCAACTCCTCTTCCATTCTAGTTGTTGGGTTTTTTTGTTTGTTTTGGAGACAGCATCTTGCTCTGTCACCCAGGCTGGAGTGCACTGGCATGATGTAGGCTCACTGCAACATCTGCCTCCTGGGTTCAAGCGATTCTCATGCCTCAGCCTCCCATGTAGCTGAGATTGCAGGTGTGTGCCACCACTCCCAGCTAATTTTTGTATTTTTAGCAGAGATGGGTTTCACTATGTTGGCCAGGTTGGTCTTGAACTCCTGGCCTCAAGTGATCTGCCAGCTGCAGCCTCCCGAAGTGCTGGGATTACAGGCGTGAGCCACCTTGCTGGGCTCCATTCAACTTTTATGATGAGATTTCAGCAATTCAGTCACATCTTCAGGTTCTACTTCTAATTTTAGTTTTCTTGCTATTTCCACCACAGCTGCAGTGACTTCCTCCACTAAAGTCTTAAAGTCACCCGTGAGGGTTGGAATCAACTTCTTCCAAACTCCTCTTAATGTTGATACTTTGACTTCCCTCCAAGAATCATGAATGTTCTTAATGGCATCTAGAATGGCAAATCCTTTCCACAAGGTTTTCAATTTACTTTTTCCAGATCCATCAGAGGAATCATTATCTATGGCAGCTGTAGCCTTACAAAATGTATTTCTCAAATAATAAGATGTGAAAGTCAAAATTACTCCTTGATCCACGGGCCGCAGAATGGATGCTGTGTTAGCAGGCATGAAAACAACATTAATCTCCTTGTACATCTTCATCAGAGCTCTTGGCTGGCAAGGTGCATTGTCAATGGGCAGGAATATTCTGAAAGGAATATTTTTTTCTGAGCAGTAGGTATCAACAGTGGGCTTAAGATATTCAGTAAACCATGCTGTAAACAGATGTGCTGTCATCCAGGCTTTGTTACTGCATTTATAGGGCACAGACAGAGTAGATTTAGTACAATTCCTAAAGGCCCTTGGATTTTCAGAATGGTAAATAAGCATTTGACTTCGACTTAAAGTCATCAGTTGCATTTGCCCCTAACAAGAGAATCAGCCTGTTCTTTGAAGCCAGGCATTGACTTCTCTCTAGCTGTGAAACTCCTAGATGGCCTCTTCTTCCAACAGAATGCTGTTTTCATCAACACTGAAAATCTGTTTAGTGTAGCCACCTTCATCCTTTTTTTTTAAATTTTTGTAGAGACAGAGTCTCACTATATTGCCCAGGCTGGTCTCAAACTCCTGGGCTCAAGCAATCCTCCCACCTCAGTCTCCCA
Source organism: Nomascus leucogenys (assembly GCF_006542625.1). Lineage (NCBI taxonomy): Eukaryota > Metazoa > Chordata > Mammalia > Primates > Hylobatidae > Nomascus > Nomascus leucogenys. The sequence goes on from NC_044402.1 coordinate 100,137,467, forward strand.
AAGTGCTGGAATTACAGGAATGGCCACCATGGCCATCCTACCTTCATCCTTGCTCTTAGCTAGAGATACCAGGCTCCAGCAAGATACCAGGCTCCAGCAAGATACCAGGCTCCAGGTAACTTGCTGCAGCTTCTACATCAGCACTTGCTGCCTTACCTTGCACTTTTATGTTATGGAGGGAGCTTCGTTCCTTCAATCTCATGAACCAACCTCTACTAGATTCCAACTTCTCTTCCATAGCATCATCAGCTATCTCACCCTTCACAGAATAAAGGAAGAGCTACGGCCTTTCTTTGGATTAGGCTTTGGCTTAAGGAAATGTTATGGCTGGTTTGATCTTCTATCCAGACCACTAAAACTTTCTTCATATCAGCAATAAAGCTGTGTTGCTTTCATATCATTCATGTGTTCACTGTAGTAGCACTTTTATTTTCCTTTAAGAACTTATCCTTTGCATTCACAACTTGGCCAACTGACACAAGAGGCCTAGCTATTGACCTGTCTCAGCTTTCAACATGCCTTCTTCACTAAGTTTAATCATTTCTAGCTTTTTATTTATAATAAAAGATGTGAGACTCTTCCTTTCACTTGAACACTTAAAGGCCATTGTTGGGTTATTAATTGGCCTAATTTCAATACTATTGTGTCTCAGTAAATAGGGAAACCCAAGGAAAGGAAGAGAGATGGGGGAACAGCCAGTCGATAAAGCAGTTGGAATACACAACATTTATCAGTTATCTCTTATGTGGTTGTGGTTCATGGCACCCCAAACATCAAAGATCACTGATCGCAGATCACCATAAGAGACATAATAGTGGCTGGGCATGATGGCTCATGCCTGTAATCCCAGCACTTTGGGAGGCTGAGGCAGGCAGATTGCCTGAGCTCAGGAGTTAGAGACCAACCTGGGCATCATGGTGAAACCCCATCTTTACAAGAAATACAAAAATTAGCCTGGCATGGTGGCACACACTTGTGGTGCCAGCTACTTGGGAGGCTGAGATCAGAGGATTGTTTCAGCCTGGGAGACCAAGGCTGCAGTGAGCCATGATCATGCCACTGCACTCCAGCCCGGGTGACAGAGCAAGACCCTGTCTCAAAAAAAAAAAAAAGAAAAAGAAAAAGAAAAAAAAGATATAATAGTAATGAAAAGGTTTGAAATATTGTGAAAATTACCAAAATGTGACAGAGACACAAAGTGAACACACACTGTTGGAAAAATGGCACCAATGGACTCACTTGATGCAGGGTTGCCACAAACCTTTAATTTGTAAAATAATGCAATAAAGTCACAATGAGCAAGGTAAGCCAGTACTAAAGGTCCACAGCTCCTGAAGTGGGGTGGGGCTAGAAGCCAGGGATACAGTCAACTGAAGTTTAGGAATTGCAAGATAATGTTTAGGTAGTGATACAGTTGGGATGTTTGTCCCCTCCGAATCTCATGTTGAAATGTGATCCCCAGTGTTGAAGGTGGGGCCTAATGGGAGGACTTTAAGTCATAGTAGCACATCCTTCATGAGTGGCTTGGTGCCCTCCCATGGTAATGAGTAAGTTCTTATTTTATGAGTTCACACAAGAGCTGGTTGTTTAAGGAGCCAGCATCTCTCTTGCTCCCTCACTCACCATGTGACACACCTGTTCCCCCTTTGCCTTACAGCTATGAGTAAGAGCTTCCTAAGCCTTTACCAGAAGTCCAGTAGATGCTGGTGTCATGCTTGTACAGCCTGCAGAACGATGAGCCAAATAAACCTCTTTTCTTTATAGATTACCAGGTCTGGAGTATTCATTCATAGCAATGCAAATGGACTAACACAGGCAGTGAGCTAAATTCTCCCCTCAAATCTACAATGGTTGAGGAGGCGGCAAGAGAAATGGGAGAATATTTAGGAAAGGTTAGAACTAAATTCTGACAACTCTCCAAATTGTTCTGGTCACATGTATGTGCTCCAGCCATAACTTAGTGTAACTCACATTTGGGCTGCTGCAGTAGCCTAAAAGCACAAACTGTGATGCCCAAAAGCCTGTCCTGCTAAATACATGTTTCCTGGCCCTGCCCAGCTCTTTGCCCACCCAGGCCAGCACCTCCATTTGGAGCTACAGTTCTGGAGCACTGCCTAAGTTTATATAGGCAGAATGCTTACAAAGGAAATTCTTTAATCTGGTTCCTAAAGGGCAAAGCACTGGGAGATATTTGTGGTAGCAACCCCCAGCTGTCTGCAATTGGAGATTCAAGGGCAGGGGTGCCCTTTAATTTACTGGGGTACCACTTTAATTTACAGGGGTACCACTTTAATTTAGTGGAAACAACATATGTTTTTAAGTCCAGAAAGTATAGGATTGAATACCATTTCTGCTCCTTAATAGCTATTTAATCTTGAACAATTTACTTTACATTTCTGAGTCTTAACCTCTCTATCTGTAAAATGGAAAAGAAAGAAAGAAAAAAAAAAGCTTTCTCTAAATCACCAATTCCTTATCTAGAAGTTTCTCAGTCAAAAAAAAGAATAGGTTGGGCGCGGTGGCTTACGCCCATAATCCCAGCAGTTTGGGAGGCTAAAGCAGGTGGATCACCTGAGGTCGACAGGTCAAGACCAGCCTGGCCAACATGGTGAAACCCCATTTCTACTAAAAATACAAAAATTAGCTGGGTGTGGTGGCGGGCACCTATAATCCCAGCTACTTGGAGGCTGAGGCAGGAGAATCACTTGAACACAGGAGGCGGAGGTTGCAGTGAGCCGAGATTGCACCATTGCACTTCAGCCTGGGTGACAGAGCAAGACTCCGTCTCAAAAAACAATAAATAATAATAAGCATTTATCCTGTCCTTCCTGCATGAACAGTATTTTAGGGTAGCTAGATAGTCCAAACTGATGAGAAAAAAATTTTAATAGAAAAAAATCCAACTAATAAATGTGGAAGTGATGATAGAATTAGAAAATCACAATTTTGCAGCACCTAAAAATATGATTGTTTTAGGCAAAGATTATGAATGGATGAAACCCTCCTGAAAAGTCAATTAGGAACTTCACAACATCAAAGGCAGCTGATGTTTGTATCACCAGAAGTGAGACACCCAGGCACTGCAGCCTCCTGGTGTGATGCAGTGTGAAGCACACAGCCCACCTTTGAAGAATTCCTGCCAAAAAATTAAACTTCAACTAATCAGGCCTCTGGAGCTAACAGAGTTTACAGGAAATGTGAGAGATAAAGACACAAATTAAATGACACCTTAAGGAAGCAAACAGATCCAGAATGTGGAAATTCTATAGGATAACTGACTCAGATTCTGCAACAAGTAAACGGCAGGGAAAAAACTGGGGGATTTGGGGGGACAGGGAGACTGGTCTAGATCAAAACAGACTCAGAGATACAACAATCAGTGTGATGTATGAGCCATGTTAGATCTAGATTCAAACAGGCCCCTATAAAGAGATATTTGCCTGGATTATACACTGGGTGTTAGATGGTATCATCAAATTATCATTTTGTTGAGTGTGATGGTGGCATTACAGTTATGTAAGAAAATATTCGAATTGCTTAGAGATGTATATTAATTATGAAGGAGTGAAATAACGTGATCTTCGGAATTTGCTTTAAAATTATTTACTAAAAACAAAAGGAAAATGAAGGAGATGCAAGGAGAGAAAAATAACAGCAAGTAAAGGAAAAAAATGAAAAAGAAACTACCCCATCGGATGGATAGAGATTGGATAAATTAAGAAAACCATGTAGCCCAATGTCTGGTACAGAGCATAACTCAATAAATAGCTCCCTTTCGCTTTTGCAAGCCTAAGCCACTGTTTTGAATTCTGAGTTCTGAATACACTCCTAGGCTGGCATGTACCTACTTACTAGAAATGCTCCTATATTTTAACAGTTCCTCCTCCATTCTGTCATCTACATAAATTCATCATGGAAGAAATAAAGCTTGATTTTTGTTCTCTAATGAAGCAAGAAAATGAAATATTACATTATTCTCGTTACAATGAAGAGATAACCAAGGCCAAAATAATATTTAGCAATAAAGACAGTACAATACCCTCTTCATACTCAAGGAAATAACATTTGTGTTTCTAATGACTGCAATCCAAGGGCCTATAGTAAGTAGGTATTTGTAATTTTGTTGGAAAACAAATTTAGACAGCCTGTGTTTCAAAAAAAATCTCATATTTAGTCAGAGAATTACTTACTACCAAGCTATTTTATTTGTGATATGAATTGTATATTCAAAATGGCTAATTTTGATTTTATATTTTGATTTTCTCAATTAGTCTGCATAAAAATCATCCCCTGTAACTTCAAATGTCCACATCAAGCAATCATATTGGCCTCTTAAAGAAGATAATAATTCTGAATACTTCAAGCTCAAGCCTGTGGAAAACTGTCTCATCAGTTTTCAAGTAAGTGGCATTATCATTTAAAGCAATAGTTTTGTTCAGATTTGCTGTAAAGCCACTGCTTACTGTAGCTCTCTTAGCTGTTTGTTCCACTTCCCTCTACAGTGGAACCAAACTTAAGCTTGTGAAAGAGTCCCAGGAAACCCAAACTCCTGAATTAACTCCAGCTTCATATTTGTGTCCTCCTTCTCCTGGAATTCATTTCTCCCATTCTTGTGTTAGAATATTCTACAGCTTTTGTTTGTTTTTATTGATAGTATCAAATCTAATAGACTTGTATTAAATAAACTTGAGCGTTTGTTTTCCATTCTGAGTTTCAAAATCCCAGAAGGCAGTGCCTTCTAGTTACTCAATAAAGGTTTATCAAATTGAATGAACTGACTTTGCTTCCTAAGCACTTTGTTGATGTTGGTGCTGCAAACCTGGAATATCAGTGTCCATTCTAAACTAACAAATGGGAGTAAGGAGTCACTCTGCTAACAAAACAAGAAGAGAGTTCAACACCAGCGAGAACATATTGTATTCCTAGTGAGAAACCATGGGATTAATTTTCCACAGTCGTGTTAACACTGTATGCTCTGTTCTTAGAGTAGTGGTCATATTCACAGCAGTCAAAACCACATGTACCTGTGGGATATCCATGCTGATCAGCTTTGGTAGACAAGGCATATATATGAATCACCTGTTCAGAAAGAACATAATGCCATCATGCAGTTTTGAAACAGGCAAAACAAAACTGCAGCTTCCAAAATCACTCTTTATTAAAAGACCAATTTTTTTTTAGGTTACTTCTTTCCCCCAATTTAAGAAGCTTTTCCCACTGCTATGGTCAGTGGTTCTGCCCTTTCCAGTTTCTCTGGTCATATTCTAAAAGGGTTGATTTAAGGAAATACTGAAATGCTTTTTAAAAATATATATTTTTTAACCTTCATGTTTGGCTGACCTTATTTGCTATAAAATAATTTTTAGTCATTTCTAAATACGAATATCTAGCACTTTCTTTTCAGGCTTAACTTTAGAGACGTCTGTGAGTTTGGTTATATTCCTTTTTGCAGGAGAATCGATGCAGTTAGATGTTTCTCAGTGCAATGAGAAGTTTAAGCTTCATTTTTATAACACAAATGTCTTTTCTAAGCCTATAACAGACATAATTGTGGCTAAAATGTAGTATTTTATTAAGACTATACAACAGTAAAAGTAGTACACGAATTCAGGACTTAAGAATCTGCTTAATTAAATGTATCTGTCTACAGTGGTATTTAATATCATTCTTTTCCCTTCTGCTTTTCTTTCTTTCAGGAGCAATTTAGGACTACTGATATAAATGGACCTGAAATTGAATTGTTAAACAGAACTGCATTTCAGCAGCTCAAGGAATATAACTCATTCGTTTTGTTATATTTCTGATGCCAGCCAAAATGCAGAACTTAGAAAAAAGACCTCAGTTCTGTCATTCCCTTTCCTCCAGGAAAAGTTAAATTCTCTTTTCTGTGACCTACTGCATAAACGCATGGTTCATTATTATTCTTAAACCTGGATTCAAATGATACTCAAAAAAGTATCAAACCTTTCCCTAAGCACAAACCAATCAAAAAGAGCATTTTCCAACCTATATCACCTGAGACTCAAATCAAGTAGAAAAAAAAAAAAGCTCAAAATCTAAAAATTAAACTGGGTGCTAGACTTAAAATCTTACAAGCATCCTCTAGTTTTAGTATAGCTGTTAATATAGCCAAGTTTTTTTTATTTAGTTGATTTTTTACTTTCATATTTTTTAATGAGAAGAAGGTAAAATTCTCTACCAGAAGTCATCAAAATTTCAGATGATAAGACAGATAGCCCTGAAAGTTTTTGCCTAAACTCATGCACATAAACTAAAACTGGCCGATTAATCTCGCTACAGTATGTTTAAAAAGAGTGGCATTTGAAAATACAGTATAGCAGTGTGATGCTGCACTGCCTCTAATTAAGTGCAGACTAGGAAAAATTATTCTTAGTTTAGTCTATGAAAGGGGGGTGGTGGAAATTTCTCTCTTTGCAATTCAAAATTATTTTAAAGATAGAACATTTCTTTTCCAATGTCTTCATTAAACAGAGCTGTTAAGAATTGTCTCCCAACCATCCCCAAAGAGTACAAAGCTAACCAGTATTCGTCCCATATGCTCTGCTTTGAAGTGTGAAGCTGTGACCATCCCACTAGACTCTTACACCACCATCAAAGCCGTCTCATTACGCCCAGTGCTGAGAGTTAAAGCGCGGGGCCCTAACCGCTCCAACACAAACACTGCATTAACAAAGCGACCGCAATATTCCTCCCCCACATGGCTAGAACTTGAAGAAATTTTTACCATATGTACACATGCACGAGATACAGAAATTTATTGTGCTAGAACATCATTGAGAAGCACATTAAACATGCTGACTAGAACTGGATGTTATTCTAAGGGACTGAAAAAAATAAAATGCAGCTGATCTTTATGATGAAAGAGCAGAAACATCAGGCTGAAAAATGAGATCAAGTGCAATTCCTAAATTGCATTTCGACTGACACGTTCTGTTGCCTGTTTTTTCTTGAGGTAGCAGAGAACAATTTAAGGGAAGAAACAAAACTACTGCACATCACTGGATGCTACTGTTTACTCCATCGTGTTTCATTTCAAAAGGACAAACTTAAAAACCACGATAGGCTGATAACAACATCTATGCCTCCAAATGAACAGGCCTTGCTAAGAAAAATTTCACTTGCATCTCTGAGTTGTCAGTTTATTATTGGCATGACAGTAAAAAATAAAATGCAAAGAAAAAACTTATTTATTATGGAAATGAGGTCAGGATAAGCACTTAATTGATTTTCATGTAAAATTAATCTGGAAAAAACATTTTTAAATGTTTTAACCTAACAATTCCATTCCTTTGTATTTGCTCTAGGAAAAGCTTTGCATTTGTGCACAAGAGAGACTATCCAAGAATGTTCATCATTGCATTATTTGATCTAGGAAAAACAAGAAACAATCTGAATGTCCACAAACAGGAGAACAGACAAAATGTGTTATATTCATATTATGATAATTATAAAGCAGGTAGAATGAAATAGAACTATATGTAATACCATGGATATATTTCTAAGCTATCTTGCTGAATGAAAAAATTATAGTATAAGAGCATTTCTAATACAAACATATGCAAGCAATACTATATTGGATTTATTGGTTTATACATGTATGTAAGTAAAGCATGTAGAAAATTCTGGATTTGGGACATGCTATACTCTTACCATAACTTGGCAGGGGGACATTCAGAGAACCAGGAATAAGAGTAGTGATCAGAGGTGAATTTTAACCTTAACTGTAGTACTCGAAATTTTGAAACAGAGAATTAATTTTAAAAAATCAGGCAAGGTCTAATAAATAAATGTTTGTGAAGATTCTTTGTTCTATTACTGTCTTGATAGAAAAAACTACAAGTGAGTTTCTTAATGTGTCAAAGTCTGCTTTCTAGCTGTGGAATGAAAAAATTGGACCTATCTACTTTCCTCCCTATAAACAGAAAAATAATGTGACCTCAAACTCTTAAAATACCATACAATTTCATGGAGATACAGATATAAGTATTCATGAAAGTATACAGTATATCAGGAGTTTGGGGCATATTTTACATATATATTTCATAACCAATAATCCAAGAAGGTTATTTCCTTGCATATAACATATAGTTTCATAGAGATATGTATACAGAAGCTTATTATTCCTTTGTAGGGCATATGCTGATATATTTGCCACTTTGTGCAGATGTGATATAATTCATTTAAAGAATTATACTTTCCTGAGTGGCCTAACATATTTAACTTATACTGTACTCCATAACTCATTTTATTGTGTCCTGTGGTGCCTTCTAATGGCTTCACACACAGATTTCATGGCCTCAGTTTTGTTGGTGGAAGGTACTTTGTTATACTTCTCTAAAAGTCACAATAGCATTTACTATAGGAAATGGAAACATAACAGGCACTCCAAGACTGTCTGGATGTTCACAAACACCTCTCCATTTATTTTCATAATATTTCTCTGAAATAGGTACTGAATATCATTTTGCAAACGGAGAACTGACAAAGGAGAAGCTGTTTGCTATAGAACTTAAATTTCAGAGCTGAAAGCACTTCAGACATCTCTTGCTCAAGTGATTTTCTAACATCTTGCTGTACAATCCCTTTTCTCAGAAGGTAACTTATTTGGAATCTTGCTACATAAAGCAGAAAAGGGGGATCCACTCTATGGTGAAAGGGACTCTCCTGGGCTCCAACTACTCTGTACCCCCTCCACAAGGCAATGGAGAATCACTAAAAATAATGACAGCCAGTAGGAGGCAGAGGACCTGGGGCTTTACACAGTCATCAATTATCATAACCATCCTGATAGGATGATATTATTCTCCCATTTTACAGATACAAAAACTCTTAGAGACCGAAAAAGAAGAGACTAAAAAATTTTCTCAAGCCAGTTGGCAAACAAGTAGCAGATGTGGGATTTGAACTAAGATTGTTCAGTTCCTCAATTTTTTTTTTTTCAAGACAGGCTCTTGCTCTGTTTCCCAGGCTGGAGTCCAGTGGCACCATCACAGCTCACTGCAGCCTTGCCTTCCAGACTCAAGCAATCCTCCCATCTCAGCCTCCCAAGTAGCTGAGATGAGAAGTACACAGCACCACGCCTGGCTAATTTTTTTAAAATTTTTTGTAAAGATGAAGTCTCACAGTGTTGCCCAAGCTGGTCTGGAACGCCTGAGCTCAAGCAATCCACCTCCCTCGACCTCCCAAAGTGCTGGGATTACAGGCATGAGCCAATGTGTCCAGTTTCAAATTCTTATCCTGCCCACTTCCCATCTTGCTTCCCTGTCTAACCACAGTGGAATGTGATGTTATTGGTTAGTTCACGCTCATCAGAGACTGACAGGCAGATCTATACATATACATCCTGAGTGGGTGGAATCAGTATTGACCTTTCACTTGCATATATTGCTCCCTGCTTGTTAAGGACCTCTCACTCTCTTTCAGAGAAGCTATAGAGATGCTAAAGGTTCCCCAAAGAGTAGTTCAGATGGGTCATGGCGAAGCCTTGGGGATGGCCAAGAATCCTTCTGCTGGATAACATATCAGCAATGTATAAATAGCCTTCAGCATTAAGCCTACTCCCCACAGTAACAAAGAGTTAACTTGGCTCTTCCACCTATTTGGTGTTCCTCAAAAGGGCAAACAAATGCTTTGCATGAGTTACTTTGCTTTCCTTGTGTGTGTTCAGCTCTCAAGCCTCTTCTTGGCTGCTGGCCACAGACAACACACAAAAATCTCTCAGTGATCTCAAAGCTGGCACTACCTCTCACCATTTGCCCCCCAAAGGAGTCAAGTCCTGCCCTCCCCCTTTTCATATCCCCACCTTTCAGATAACGACCATTTCCACACACCCTTCTCCAACCTCTTTCAACTATGTTTTGGAGAAAAATGCTTTCTGCTCATTACTGATGTTTTCTTCCACATGGAGAGACCTCTGCTCATCTTGCTGTCTGTTACAGGCTGAACTGCGTTCTCCAAAAATGCATATGTTGAAGTCCTGGCTCCCAGTACCTCGGAATATGACCTTATTCTGGAATAGGGTCATTGCAGATGTAATGAGTTAAGATGAGGTCATACTACAATAGGTTGGGTCCCTAATCCAATATGACTGGGGTCCTCATAAAAAGGGGAGACTGGGACACAGACAATATACAGAAAGAATGCCACGTGACCATGAAGAAGGTCAAGTGCAAGCCAAGATGGGACACACCCCTCAGAAGGAACCAACCCTGCTGCCACCCTGATCGCGGACTTCTTGCCTCCAGGATTGTGATACCATAAATCTCTGTGGTTTAAGCCACCCAGACTGTAATATTTTGTTACTGCAGCCCTAGTAAACTAAAACACCAGCCTCGCTCCCTCCTAACTTTCATCCTCTGATGGGAAGTTTGGGAGAGAAACTGGATGTGCACAGGCCCACCCTGCCTCCCTCTTCCTTCTTAGGAGCTGGTTTTCAGCAGGAAACACACATTCCAGGCCACTCCTCCTTGCCATAAAGCTGTCCAACCTCAGGCCTTGGCTGCCCGGTACTGCCTGTGACTGGCTGGGTTAGTCTAATTCTCTGGTAGGGTAGGCCCAGTCGCCAATACTAGTTTTATCAGTAATAAAGTTATTGTAGCATCTCCATTTCTCATCTGCCTTTCTCTTCTGTGGGGCTGGTTCCAAATGTGGGAAAAGAAGACGTGTATTATTTGTCATGCTCTCCTCTTAAACCCACCCGAATACTCTTATTTCCCTGAGGGGAGGGAGTGAAGTGACCTTCTTCTTTCTCTACTCTCTTTCTAATTTCGTTGCTATGCTATATAAACTTTGTGTACTGCTTTCCCAAAGCCTCTGCTTTCGACTGCCAAAAATTCTGGCTGTGTGGTGGCTCATGCCTATAATCCCAGAGCTTTAGGAAGCCAAGGCAGGAGGATCACTTGAGGCCAGGAGTTCCAGACCAGCCTGGGCAACAAAGCAAGACCCTGTCTCTACAAAAAATAAACTTAAAGATTAGCTGGACATGGTGATACATGCCTGTAGTCCAAGCTATTCAGTAGTCTGAAGCAGGAGAATCACTTGAGCCCAGGGGGTCAAGGCTGCAGTGAGCTAGGATTGCACCACTGCACTCCAGCCTGGGCAACAGGCAAGTTCCTGTCTCTAAAATAAATAAATAAATCAAACATGAACACTGTTACTTCTGCATTGTCACTATAACAATCCTATAATCCCCTCAAGGTAGGTAACTCAGACAGTCCCGCGCAGGCTATGGGGAAAAGAAAAGCACAACAATTAGTATCTCAAAATATTATCTTACTACATACGTTTAGGTAATTAAAGTTGGAGAATGAATTATTCAACCTATGTAACTTTAATAGTCACATAATAAAAGATAATTAATGATGCTATAATTATTGTAATATCGTAATACATTGTTGTCATTATTATTGCAGGCTGTGAGTCTCCTGAGAAGCACATTCTTACTCTACCAATAGAGAACAGGTGGATGGGTTGGTGGGTGCATGACGGTGTGGAGAGACTTGCACTTAATCTACAAGCCCATCAACGTTATTAACATCATTGTATCATTTCTTCAGAGTTTTCTAATCCTAGTGGCCTTGACACTGGAAGCCACTATAAAAGCTAGGAAGGAAAGATAAAAGGAAAAGGGATTCAGGAAAAACATCTCCACAGTTACGGGGCCTAGGCTCAAAAATACCAGGGCCTATTATTCAGTCACCTGTTATAAACCCTAACTAGATCCACAATCTCTAAAACACCATCAGCAATCGTATAAAATACCAAACTCTGAGTGTTGTAGATATCTACTGAAAATCAGAAAACCTAAAACCCCTCAACTTTGAGGCTCCCCAGGGCTCCCTTTGTTAGTAAGGGGTGAATGTTTGATGTCTCCCACAATGACTCCTGATTTAACACTGAGTGTCTTAAGAGACCTTTTACCTAGGTGAAGTGGTTGGCTGGGGAGGGGGCTCCTAGTTTTTAACTGTAAATCTCACCTGTGGCTTCTAGATTGGGAAACAATTACAAGAAGTGTATAGTCAGGCAGCATGGATTTCATGTAACCCCTCATTTGTTCCAATTAGGAGATTCTTATAAGACATTTATTCTTGTTGATATTTCTTTTTCTGTTTGTTTTGTGTTCTTATAAGACATTTATTCTTGTTGATATTTCTTTTTCTGTTTGTTTTGTGTTTGAGATAGGGTCTCGCTCTGTTGCCCAGGCTGGAGTACAAGTAGCACATCATGGCTCACTGCAGCCTCAACCTCCTGGGCTCAAGGGATCCTCCCATCTCAGCTTCCCAAGTAACTAAGACTACAGGCACACACTACCACACCCAGATAATGTTTTTTATTTTTATTCTTTGTAGAGACAAAGTCTCCCTATGTTGCCCAGGCTGGTCTTGAACTCCTGGCTCAAGCAATCCTCCCACCTTGGCCTCCCAAAGTGCTGGGATTATAAGCATGAGCCACCACTCCCAGCCACTTGTCAATATCTCAATAAACCCTATTGCTTTTATATCAAGAGTGAGACAGGGGGCCAGCCATGGTGGGCAGATCCCTTGAGCCCAGGAGTTTGAAACCAGCCTGGGCAACACAGGGAGACCCCATCCTACAAAAATTAAGCAGGCATGGTGGTACATGCCTGTAGTTCCAGCTATTCGGGAGGCGGAGGTGGCAAGATCACTTGAGTCTGGAAGGTCAAGGCTACAGTGAGCCACAGTTGTGCCACTGCACTCAGCCTGGGTGACAGAGCAAACCCTGTTTCAAAAAAAAAAGAAGTGATACAGGGAAGGAGTAAAAGCCAATATCAGGGTATGGTATCAAGCTGTGAGCAATTGGGACTCAATCCTGCTGAGATGGGCCTCAGAATTGTCCATCTCAGGGACAAAAGAGGCAAGCATTTATCTACCAGCTCTGGTCCCCCACAGGTCAAGTGTTGCCCGATGGGGTTAACTTGCTTGCTCACTTGCACTGCAGGTTGTAGCAGAGCCACAGTAAGAGAAAAGAGTTCAGCTTTTTCAAGTATGGCTGGGTTCATCCATAACTGCTGGTCATGGAAGATTAAGTTTGTTTATCCCAGTTCTCCCATTTGGCCTTTCCTTCTTCATTAGTACCTCTGTTTTACAGTGGTTGGTAGACTCCTCTTGCATTTATTCAGCCTGTGGCAACATGCATTTATGAGCAACCTGGTAACTCTCCTTCATAGTTAAAATGTACTAAAGTCACTGGAAATCAATCTTAATATTTTAAGTACTTTCCCAATGCACAATCCCTTGTTTTCGCAGATTTTTCTATGGTGGCAATATTCCTGTAATTCTCCAACTAAATGCTATGCCCTAAATATGTTTACACACATTTGTAAAATCGACTATTGTTTTTATGCTATGGCAATGAGGGTAGTGTTGATGGTGGTTAGAACTATATCAGAACCCAGCATCTAAATTGACTGATCTCAACCAAATCCAACACTGTCTTATGAGACAATCTCCATAGCAACTGGAGAATCAGAGTAGAAATTCTTAAAGTGAAAAGTTGTTCCTGATTTGCCAGATCAGCCCATGTTTTGACAATCTGTAATAAGGTAATCAAAGGGTCTCAAGACTACCATGGGAGTGTTGACGCTGTGTGAATGTGTCATGGCACACATCCTCCAAGTCATAAGAATAATAGAAAAAAATCTACAAGGCTGATCATTCTGATCAAAGTCCTTAATGTTTTTTTTTTTTTTTTGAGACAGAGTCTCTCTCCGTCGCCCAGGCTGGAGTGCAGTGGCACGATCTTGGCTCACTGCAACCTCTGCCTTCCGGGTTCAAGCGATTCTCCTGCCTCAACCTCCCAAGCCCGGCTAATTTTTTATATTTTTAGTAGAGACGTGGTTTCACCGTGTTAGCCAGGATGGTCTCGATCTCCTGACCTCGTGATCCACCCGCCTCGGCCTCCCAAAGTGCTGGGATTACAGGTGTGAGCCACCGCGCCCGGCCCAAAGTCCTTAATGTTTTATGTATTTTTTTAAAAATCAAAACAATAAGAATCAATCACGCCAGAGCTATTTGTTTATTCATGTAACTTACATGGCTAGCATTTATCTTTCTAGTTCTCTAAATAATGACCTTAGTTGATATGGCATTGTGCAAACATTCATTTGATCAATGACATGAAACAAAAAGCAAGTTTCCATATCATTTATAAAATTCATTAACTATGGTCTAGACTCTTGAAGCTGAATATTACGAGCCTACATGTTAGGTAAGCCTATTTTCACTGTCGAGGCATTGGGAGAATTTGCCTAAGAATCTTCTGTGCTGACCCCTCCCCTCTATCATCACTCAATCCTTCTCATGAAAGTTTGTGTGTGAACAGGCAACAGGGTCATGTTACAGAGACACTGAGTCCAGCATGTGAAAACACGGAGTCAGGAAGACGTGGAACACATACAAGAAGCATCAGGGTCCACAGTATCCTGCAGAGAAAATGTCTATAGAAACTTGATAGAAGTCCAGAACATCAGACTAAATATCTTCAATACTGAGTAGAAGTCAGACAAAAGAAGAATGCTCCTGAAAATTTACCAATGATTCCAAGTGAGGTGAATGCATTGTTCCTGAAAGATCCAAGATGATTTAAAATCGCCAAGAGAAGTAGGGACTTCCAGGAAAACATGAAAATGTGGATCCATATGTTTACTTTCATTTCTTCCAAAAACCCCAAGAAGAAACAATGGTAAAGAAATTTTTTTCCCAAGCATTAACTCAAACAAACAGAAAGAAAGAGGAGGCAATCGCACTAGACGCTGCAGAGAAAACGTGTGAGGAGGAGGTGATTCGGCAGACTCAAGGCAGCAAGCGGAGCAGTAGAGAAGCGCCTGATGCATCCCACAGACGCCTGATAGTGGACAGAACCAGCTGCCCCACTTTGGGAGGGAAGGCAAAGGGGAAGCTCAAAACCGGAAGATGGGTGGGAAGTCGGGTTCAGCAGCGGTCAGAGCCCATCCCTAATTCACACAGACAGGCACCTGCCCTGCCACACCCTGGCAGGATATGTAAGAGGTAAAACACAAGGTGTCTGGGCTGGGGAATATGGACACAGCTGAGGGCTGGGGTGAGTAACGAAAAGAGAGGAATTAAAAGAACATTTATATTGACAATCTAAACGTTGAGATTTTTTCAGCCCTTTTGTGCAACTCAGCTTCTAAAACACTGGTAGTGGTGTCTCCACTCCAGGCTGGACACTGGAAGGTCCTTCTCTGGGAAACTTGAACAGCTCAAGAGGAAAGATCAAAAAAATACTGAAGTATAAGTTCCCCAAAGAAACGACCCAGCCATGTCAGCCTACAGCGGACAAACACCACCTGCATACTCAGAGTGTCCATTCAGCCTTCTAGCATCCACTCAGAATAAGCAGCCAACCCAGCATTATCAAACATCTAAGGAAAGCCTTTAAAAAAAAAAAAACAGGCAAAAGCAACAGGGTGAAGGGACAAGGTGAGGGGAGACTATACAGGAAGAAGAAACCGAAATGATCCATTAATGATACGTTCATGAAATAAAACCAGGATGTTTTCTTGAAAAGTAAAATAAAAGGAACATTTACAGTGTAAATGAAAGCACTTGGAAATTAATATAGAAGCCATAAAAACTTATGGAAGGCTGGGATAGCAAGTAGACGAAATTTGCCAGAAAGTGTTATAAAAATAGAGTGATGGAAAATAAGAAAGAAAGTAAATGTAGAGGACCAGTAAAAGAGTTCTAATCTCCAAATAATGGGGCTTTTAGAAAGAACTGAGAAAATGGAAGAAATCAACAATGGAATAATTCAAAAGAATTGTCCCGCACTGATGGACAACAGTTTCAAAGAATAAAAGGATTCACCAAGTATCCAGCATAATGGATGGAAACAGACCCATACAAAAGCACTTCAGGGAAATTTCAGAACACTGGGAACCAAGCAAAGACCTCACAAGCCTCCAGAGAGAAATGAAAGGTCACATACAAAAAATAAGGAGTCATAATTGTTTCAGAAGTCTCAATAGCAATGTGGAAACAAGAACTCAGTGATACAACATCTTTAAAGTTATTTCTAACCTGGAATTCTATAGCAAGACAAACTAACAATTCAGTGTGAAGGTAGAATAATGGCACTTTCTGACATGCAAAGGGTCAACAATGTACTTCATTTTTTTTCAGAAAGCTACTAAAGGATGTGTTCCACCAAAACGACACCATAAACCAAGAAAGTAAAAAAAGGGAAAGAGAAGACATGGGATTCAGGTTGAGGACCAGGGCATCCAACATGGAGAAAGATGAAAGTCATGATGATGGCTGAGGGAGATCCTATGAAGACAGTTATCCTCAACACACTGAGGGCAGCTAGTCCTAACTGCAACAGGTCAGAGAATTCTAAAAGATACTTATTTAAGAAGCTGGAATTGATAGAACCCTCAATGAATGTATGAAGTGTTCTATCTGAACGCATGGAGAGATGTAACTATTGACAGAGAATTTGGAGCTAAACCAGTGGTAAGTATATAAAACACTAAGCAAACAAATTATCAAAAAGATAATGACCAACTCCAGCAAAAGTATAAAGTTACACAGAAAAGGTAAAATAATAATAATGTTCTAAATGATTCATTGTGAACAATGTTTACATAGTTATAATAATGTAACCACTAACGATTGACCCAAATTTTGATATAAATACATTGAGAGGTTGGAAGATTGGGAAGTGTGAGTGGCATGTGTCTGTGTTTGTGTGTGTGTGTGTGTGTGTGTGTGTGTGTGTGTGTGTGTGTGTTAGAGATGGGAGGTGGGGTAAGGGGAAGCTAAATTTTCATATTCCGCAGTGAGAAGTCAATAGATAATGCCTAAAACTGAAAGACCAAGACATACCAGTGTATGTGTGATATTTCGATATCTAGAGTTAAATCAATAAGGTAAAAGAGTAGAAAGTACTTGGCTGGCTCTGAGGAGAAGGAAATTGAAGTGTGTGTATGGTAGGAGGTAAAGGGGGTTAGATAGGTACTTAGAATTTTTAGAATAAACCCCTCTATAGTATGTGATTTTTAGCTACACGCCTGTATCATTTTGATAAAAACAAAAAGAAAGAGAGGGAAGGAAGGAAGAAAAAAGAAAGAGAAGGAAGAAAGGAAATAATTTTAGAGACCTGGCTAGGGGCAGTAGCTCATGCCTGTAATCCCAGTACTTTGAGAGGCTGAGGTGGGAGGATCGCTTAAGCCCAGGAATTCAAGACCCACCTGGGCAACATGACAAGACCCTGTCTCTATAAAAAATACAAAAACGGGCCAGGTGTGGTGGCATGCACCTGTGATCACAGCTACTCAGGAGGCTGAGGTGGGAAGATTGTTTGAACCAGAGAGGCAGAGGTTGCAGTGAGCTGAGATCACGCCACTGCACTCCAGCCTGGCCAACACAGCGAGATCCTGTCTTAAAAAATAAAAAAAAAACTTAGAGACCTAATAGTGATAAAAATGAGATGTAGCCTAATAGATCAATTGTGAGTTTTTATAGAAAATGAAAACCAGCCGGGTGCAGTGGCTCACACCTGTAATCCCAGCTACTGGGGAGGCTGAGACAGGAGAATCACTTGAACACAGCAGGCGGGGGTTGCAGTGAACCGAGATCGTGCACTGCACTCCAGCCTGGGTGACACAGCGAGACTCTGTCTCAAAAAATAAATAAATAAATAAATAAATACCAATGTCCAAAATATTGGGAAAAAAACCTGTAAGCTTTAAATAAATACAGACTAGATCTACATCTCACCTAAGCTCTAAACTGTATAACCAACCATCCTCTCAATATATTTATATCAAAATTTGGGCCAATAGTTAGTGGTTACATTATTATACCTATGTAAACATTGTTCACAATGAATCATTTAGAACATTATTATTATTTTACCTCTGCCAACCTTTTACATGCTGTCAAATGACAGCATGTAAAAAAATGTATTCATGCTCTTTCCCTCAAACCTCCTTTCTTCTGTCATTTTAAGTTATAACATATCACACCACTGCTCTGTCCCTCACCAGCAACAGCCCATGGAATCTGTCCATTCTCTATTCTCTTAGGCCAATATCATCCTTCCAAACTGGTCAGCCTGCTTCCTGTCCATTCTCTATCATGCAGGCAGAGCGATCTTTCTAAAACTGAAAGCCAATCATATAATTTCTTGCTTAAAACACTTCAGTGGTTACCACTCACTACCTTTAGCACAAGATTTGAACACTTCAACCTAACATCTAAAACTTCATAATCTAGCCAAGTGCAGTAGCTCATGCCTGTAATCCCAGAACTTTGGGAGGCCGAGACAATAGATTGCTTGAGGTCAGGAGTTTAAGACTAGCCTGGCTAATGTGCCAAAACCCCATTTCTACTAAAAATACAAAAAAAAAAAAAATTAGCTGGGTATGGCAGTGCACACCTGTAGTCCCAGCTACTTGGGAGGCTGAGGCATGAGAATCACTTGAGTCTGGGAGGCAGAGGTTGCAGTGAGCCGAGATTGCGCCACTGTACTCCAGCCTGGGTGACAGAGCGAGACTCCATCTCAAAAAATTAAAAAAAAATAAAACTTCATAATCTGGCCTCTGATTACCTCTTGAGCTTCATTTCATAACATTCCCAGGAATGTCTTTCCCATCCCACTCCACCTCTAAGTTCCACGCAGCCATAATGAAGTCCTTTGCAGGTGCTCAAGTTCAGGCTGCCCTCACCTCTAGGCCTCTGCATCACTGTTCCTGTTATTCTAAAAGTCCTCAAACTAAAATGATATGCAAAATTATGTGTGAGTGTATGTCTCTATGTATATATACACAATGCATATGCATAAAAACTTGCAAAAATTGTTAACAGTTATTTATAAATCCTCTGAATACCAACTTTGGACCCACCTTAAGAAGCTCTTCCTGGACCCACCTGAAGAACCTCTTCCTGGCTGGGCACAGTGGCTCATGCCTGTAATCCCAGCACTTTGGGAGGCCGAGGCAGGTGGATCACCTGAGGTCGGGGGTTCGAGACCAGCCTGACCAACATGGAGAAACCCTATCTCTACTAAACATACAAAATTAGTCGGGCGTGGTGGCGCATGCCTGTAATCCTAGCTACTCAGGAAGGCTGAGGCAGGAGAATCACTTGAACCCGGGAGGCAGAGGTTGCGGTGAGCCGAGATCGCGCCATTGCACTCCAGCCTGGGCAACAAGAGCGAAACTCCGTCTCAAAAAAAAAAAAAAAAAAAAAGAACCTCTTCCTGAAGCTATAAGCAAACTTATAGCTGATATTAAAAAGTTCTGAAATATGTTATTCAGCATTTTTGCATACAAAATATACATAAATTACACATATCAGTATCAACTCTTTTATGTCACTGGGATGCTATTTATTGCCCTTTGTCCAGAGAAAGTTAGCTGATTATTATGTTAAAGCTGATTTCTCTGGGAAAGCCTTATTCTAGGGAAAAACATCCTTTCACTGTTCTAAGAACAGCGGGATCCTAGAATGCGAATACTTCTGCCTCATAAGAATGCCTGAGCATGCTGTTACAAAAAACAAACTTAAAAAAATTTGGATGATATTAGATGAACAGCTGTGTAGAAAAGGGAATGTAAAAATAAAAACTGCATGTTGGAGCATCAAAATAGTAACCATGTACAGTATAGGACTGTTTTTAATCAGATGAAGATTGAAGCTATTACATTTCAAATCAAATGTTATAAATTAATTCAAGAATGCAGCTGAGCTCTCATTTAATTAGAAATGTCCATGTTTAAATCATGAGGTACAGTAGCTGCCAATGAAGCAAAGGGCAAGGGAAGGGAGAAATCCTGTGTCCAGACTCACTGATTCTCAACTGTCTCCTACACAGGATGAACATCTGGGGTGGACCAGTCCTGATGTAATGAAGAACTTCATGTACTAGCTAATTTGAGATTTAGTGTAATTGTCCATAATTGTTTTGAAGATAATTAAAATCATTATTCTGGTCTGGACAATTCTGAACTCTTCATTTTTGTGTGGAACATATTTCCCCACACCCCCATGCTGAATTTTAACTCTTTCTTGGATAAAACATAAAGCAAGTCTGGGGTCAAGATTTCCCTCGGAAATAACCCTTCAACTGTCAGGTCACATAAAATGCAGCATAAGTAGTGAGGTACTCCTTTGGAAGCAAGTCTAATTTCCTATTTCTGGTGCTTAATGTATCTCAGCTAAAGTCCAAATCTACATCCCAAATGTTAGACGATTCACCATTAATTAAAAATGAGGCAACATCATGGAGGGATTTCTGAGGTCATACAGAAAAGAATGCAATTATCCTAAGGCAGCTATTTTCCCCCGAAGATTATAAGCCTCTGCATCTTGTAATTAACCGTGGTACAGTTAGACAGTCCAGGCAAAAGGTCTTTCTTTTCTCTCAATTTGCCTAATTCAAAAACACCTCAAGTGACATAGCTCAAATTTTTCCAAATTAACTTTACCCCTGGGGCTGGAATCATGCAAGTGACAGTTCAGCTCTAAAGAAAAAAAAAAGTTGGAGGAAAAAGGGGTAAGAGTTAACATTTAAGTGGATTTTCGACCTCATCATTACCCCTGCTCAAGAAAATAGGACACAGATAGGCAAAACACACCATTGTTCTGCCCTGAAGAGCCTAAAGGACTTATTAGAAACTATTATTGTTTCCTCAGGATCTACTGTGAATTTGTAAGGGATAAAATTATTGATTTCTTTTTTTTTGCCATATCCCACAACATTTGGTGTACCATGATGTCATGGGGTAGGAAGTGGAGGGGTGTGTCACAAACACACAGTGTATTGTTGATACAGTTCTTCAAGATCAACTTTTCCCAGGGGTTGGGGAGTGATTTGATTCTCACAAGGTATTTCAGTTTGTAAAAATGGTTTCCAGTAAGAAAGAACACATAACCCCAAACTTTCTCTTACTTCTGGCCGCCACTCCACACTCTTCCACTGTGACACCAGAGAGAGGGTAAACTGGAATCAGGTCCACTGCTCCCAGGCAAGGGTGGATTCCCTCTTGAACTTCCATATCGATACCCTGGAAGGCCTCTAGGCAGGCAGCCAGAACAGAACTGCCTAAAAGTGCAAAATTGTGAAAAACAATCATTAAGCTTTCAACTGCATCTAAAGAAAAAGCTATCATTTTGTTGGTCCACTAGTTGCTTTTCTTTTGTAATCTGTATAGAAGATTTTTTGTCCAAAATAATGAAAAATACAAAATCTAACTTTTACCTCAGCCCACCTCACAATAGTCATAAAACTTGACATTTCTTCCAGCTTTTTCCTCCCCAAAGTGGGAGAATTATACAAGATTTATTGGCCTTATACTATTTGATTTTTTTTTACAATTGTTTAAATTTTTTCAATTGTCTCCAATTAATCTAATCAAATTCCTTATTTTCAGAATGCCTTATGAGTAATTATATTAAAATAGATACACAAACATATTTTTTTTTATTTTTTATTTTTTAGAGACTGAGTCTTGCTATGTTGCCCAGGCTGGTCTCAAACTCCTGGCATCAGGCAATCCTCCCACCTTGGCCTCCCAAAGTGCTGAAACTATAGGCATGAGCCACTGTGCCCAAACACATAAATTTTTTTTTCACATAAATTTTTTAAAGCTTACTTATTTTAGTTTTGCTCTTATCCACTAATTATATTTTCCACTGAATTATTATAGCTAAATGCATATTATAGATACCTAAGAGTTTTGTGATATTACTCTGAGTTTTCATTAGTAATACAGCATGACCATTTTAGCAATAGAGGAAAAAGCAGATTTTTATCCTGTATTAAGATAACATTCAAAATAATCTGTTCAGGCTGGGCTCAGTGGCTCACTCCTATAATCCCAGCACTTTGGGAGGCTGAGGCAGGCAAATCACTTGAGGTCAGGAGTTTGACACCAGCCTGGCCAACATGGCAAATCCCCGTCTCTACTGAAAACAATACAAAAAGTTAGCCAGGTATGGTGCTGTGCACCTGTAATTCCAGCTACAAAGGAGGCTGAAGCACGAGAATTGCTTGAACCCCGGAGGCAGAGGTTGCAGTGAGTTGAGATCGGGCCACTGCACTCCAGTCTGGGTGATGGAGTGAGACCCTTGTCTCAAAAAAAAAAAAAGATAATCTGTCCTATGCTTGCTGAAGTTATCTGTAAGCTCTCTACTAAACCTTACAATGTCCCTGTGAGACATGTCAACTCACTGCCCAACTCCAGATCTCAAGCTCCCAACCCAGAATGCACTGCTTAGCACGTTTCATTCCATGCCAGCTTAGCAGTGAAATGAAAGCTGACTTCAACACTATTACTTCACAGGCTAAAACCTGAAGATGTCTTTTCTTAACCCCAAAGGATATGTGATCATCTTCAGCAAAAAAAAAAAAAGTTATGAAATCTTGGACCCCAAGGTTCACTGTAACAAAGAGGAAATGGAGACTGAGATTTACATGTTCAGAAAAATGATTAAATGTAGTTTTGTGGTAGACTCTTTACTTAATAGAGGGGAGTATTCAGATTTACAGAGGAAATCAATGATTAGAGAATGTTCAGGTCTACCTGAAGCCTACCCCTCACCAAAAAAAAGACATATATGTAAAGAAAGAAACTGATATCTTACCCAACTTATCAACAGAACCTGCTATTGTAATGACTGATCTGTTGTAGTCTTGATCAGAAAATATATTTACCACTGACACTTGAGGATGTTTCTTTCCTTTAAAGAAAACAAGACAGAAGTGCAAGAATTTTTGTTCTGTGATAAAACCTTAATAGTTTATTTCTTCTGGTATATTTAAATTTAGCTTAGTGGAAAAATTCTGGTATGTGACTTTTGAAAGTGACATTGAATAAACATGAAATTCATGAGACGCAATGTCCCACTTTCCTTAAAGCATCTTATTGTATAACCGGATGGCTCAGCTCGGACGCAAGGTTTTGATGTCTGTAAGAGACGCTCTTCTGGACTTGCTACTGAATTTGCCAAAATTCCCTTAACTCAGTCTAAGATGGTAGCTCCTTTCTTCGATAGCCAAATCATATCGCTCTAAGTCCTGTTCCTTAGCAACCTCATCACCTAGGCCCTGTCAATATTTCCTTCCAAAATCCAGAAACTAAACTGTTTGGGTCAAGATCTGACATCTGGTAAAACTAGAATAGACCAATTAGTGCCCAGAGCAGAGGTTTTTGAGACGCATGCACCTGTCCATTAGAAACTGTTCTGATCCACCATCTCCTTTTCGGAGGCCACCAACAGCCTTCAGATGTTAACAACTTCCAGCTTTTGGTGGTTTGTGACTCTCTTGAATATGTGTAACCTGGAGGAGAAAGCTGACATTCCCTTGTGTGGCAGCCATACATAACCCTACAGTTATTTTTGAAGTTTACAAGCATGGTCCAGGCTCCTTAAAAGTCCCCCTTAAGCCTACAAAAGCAAATTCAAAGTGAAGGACAAAAGTTTTCAGGCGGTAATTAAACCTTTGGTTATGCTATTATACCTTGTCTCCCTGTCCCCTGGCAGCTTAACAATTAATCTTTTCAGAGGAAAGGAAAAACAAGTTACACCCAGGAACTACAGAGCTTAGAACAGCCCTACACTATTAATTTTAATAATGTGAGAAGATAAACATATGTCACTCACTCATGGCCAAACGAGCATCTGTAGAGTCCTGCCCTGGTGTAGGTCTAAAATTTATTACTCATATTCCTTTACCTAAGACCTTTCTAGGCCATTTAAATGTGCTCACATTGCTTAATTAGAAAAAAACATACAGTTTATATAGTTTTATTCCACTCACTTAAAAATAAATGCCTTTAAAATATTTGTAAAAAAAGAAAACGTTCATTTTCTTAACTAGTGCTACCTTCCTTGCATTTTGAAAACTAGAAAAGATGAAGTAAGAACAAGATCATGCAACCTCCTATTTTTTGTAGTTTTTCAACATACTCTCACTCCTGGAAGAAAAGAGATATGATTTAATTTTTTTTCATCCTAAATCTTCTCCTGAAAAGCTTTTATTCTCAGTTTCATATGATTCAATTGAATCAAATGCTGAAAGAATAAAACACTCTCTCCTGCAATTTCTTAAGCATGCATATAGAAAAAAAATTACTGCTGGCAAGAGGAGCTGTCAGTGTGAATCTCAGCAGAAGTAAATTGTTTGGTATTTGTAATGGAGTATAATAGCTATAATTCCATTTGAGCTGCTGCCACTAATAAGCTGATAAAAACTGTGAGTTGAGACCCAGGCATCCATCAGTGTGTGTCTTCTACAAATGTCTCTGCACATTCACTTAATCACAGAGACAGGCAACCCAATCCCATTAGATGTACTGTTTCTGACAATGAAGAGCCCGAGCTGGCTCTTTCCACAAAAAGCATGCAAAATCACAGCTGCATACGAACTCCAAAGGAGTTTTCTTATCAGCAATTATCAGGAATTTTCACAGACATTTCTAGCTCCTGCAAAGTTGCAAGACAGTAACTTAAATGTGCTCACAGTTAAGATGGGTTGGGGGAAAACAGTTCTTTCTTATGAAAAGCAGTAACCACGTTAAAAATGACAATCGGAAATTAAAATTTACTGTCTGAAATGCTTTAGGGCTGGTTTCACCTGTTGCCAAAAAGTTATTGATTTAATAACAGCATTCTATTTAAATGATTGTATACACTGTTGTGTGTGTTACTGTGTGTGTGAAAGTAAAGACAAATAATACCTAACCATGTGTCATCACAGGAACATTTTAAGAAGGGTGAAAAAAGAGCAGTATCTTTCATAGTAATACTGGCCAAGGGAATAAGGAGGCATGAGTTCCAGTCTTCTGTCACCAAATTGCTGAGTGATCTTATGCGCATCATTTAAATGCACTTGCCTAACAGTGTCTGTACAGAGAAAAGAGGGTAGAAATAATAATACTGTAATGATTGCATGGGCTTTGCTGGCAGGAGTGCTTTGAAAAGTAGTTGGTATTTGGCAAGTTTATTTTTCATTTAACCTGCTCAATAAAAAGCATAAGGTACGATTATGCTCATTCTATTAATGATCAAATAAACGACCCATGAGGGAAACATTATACTTTTATGTAAATACATCCTCCCCAGGAGCCTGTCAATATCCTGAACAACACGCATCTCAGAGATTCACACGCAAATGTTAAGAGCTGCGCTGCTGAGCGTATGCAGACATTTGGAAAAGAGCATATGTGCACATCTGAGTAACTGAGCTATCTCAGTATCCTGGAGTTGCGCAGAGCTGCAACAGCTCAAGAGCAAGGAGGAAAATTCAGGAAGAAAGAAAGAAAAGTGTTCTGTAGATACAGTGTGCACAGTACAAAAATTACTAAATTCTCAAAACACTACAATATTCAGCTTCAATTGTCTGTTTTTCCTACCGTTTTTGTCAAGAAGAGCTGCTTTTGCTATGTTCTCAACAATGTATTTTCTTCTGGCTTCTGAAATGTTTAGTAAACAGGCAGCCAAACGGAGCCCCACTCTGGAAGAAGACATGATTTTTCTGGAATAGGAGAAAAATTTTTATGTGTCTCTAGAGTTGATTCATATTTTCATGTTTTAACTGTAAAAAAATCATAACTTTTTGGAAACGAAGCAGTCATAATATGAGCACTTTACTATTTCATTCCTAGAAAAATTCTAAAGCATAAAATCCCCAGATTGACTAAAATAAGAAACCATGTGTACATGGTCACATACATATAAACCTTGTAACGACACTGGAAAATACCTGGCAGGGTCCTCAGCGTGAATTCCATCATGTAAGGGAAAGTTTTTCATTAAAGTATGTTATCCCATTTTAAGCATAGTTTTCCTTAGCCTTATCCCTGTTTTCAAGGTCTGTACTATTTTACAAATAGGTATTTTTGTTGTTGTTGTTAAACTAGACTTACTGGGGAAATGCAGAAAAAGGAAATGAGGAAGATTATTTAATATGTGGATTCTTATAAAAGAAATTCTTGTGGCAAAAATGAAAGCATCTACAGGCCATGCCATGGACATTATACAAATAAATAAGGAAGCCATTTGGATGGTTTACATGACAATTGTCTAAGTTCCTCCTTGTTCCACCAAAGTTTCTAAATTAGTTTAAAGTCTTTTTACAAAATTCTGTAACTTGAAAGATGACACATATTCTGATATATATTATTCAATAATATCAAAAATGTGATTTTTGTTGAAAATTAATTATACAGGTTTTGGAGGTTGCTTTGATACTTTTTAGTACTCTAGAATAGCATTTTTGACTCATCTTTCCATACCTCAAATGATATTCATGATCTAAAGGAATTAAAACATCTTAAAATAATAAGAAAATAATTTCCCTCTTCAAGTTCAGGACCTCATAACTTTGGTCTCTTTTAAATATCATAACTAAAAATAGATGAGGCCCTCATGAATTCATTCAACAAATATTTGATGAGGGTCGTTTTCTGACAGGTAATGTTCCCCCTGTGAGGGATACCAACCACAGTGGTCTAACTCTGAGACACGCTTTAAACTTTAGAGTTTAAGCTAAAAGTGCTCTGGTGCAAATAATGGTGCTCTCCCTCAATAAATCTGCTGGCTTGTTCGCCAGGATCATTCGTTGGCCTAATCATCTTAACCTAGAGAGAGCTCAGGCTTCGTAGCTAGCTCACGTTTGCAGGCAGGTTTTCATATCATGTCCATCATCTCATCACTGAAAATTCATAAAAATTCTGTCATTAGGTTTTTCTAGATATTAATAACATTGTTGTAATAAAGCAACCCAGACCTCTCGTTTCTATGTAAACAAAAAATTGCTTTACACAAGGGGTGTGGGCGTCTTCTGGTTTTCATTTGTTTTCAGTGTGTTTATGCAGCTTAATTGTCTCATCAGGCACTTTCCCAACATAATTATGCTTTTTAACAAATGGTGTTTATGGCAACCCCTAACAGTGCAAAAGAAAGGATTAGTTTCATCCTCTCATTCCACATTTTGATTCCCTGTGGACAGCTAAATCACACAAAGATGGTGTTAGAAAAATTCACCTTCACAGCGAAGCTTAAATGAGCGGCAGTACCAGGCTCAGAAAGTGACCCAAAAGCAAGTCCCCCAAAACACTCTGTTTGGGACAGGGAGATCCTAGTCTTCCCAGCTCATCCTTCAATTACCATTGGATGACCTCTGGTGATAGATCAAACACGCGGCCGTCCCCGCCCCCGCGCCTCCCCACCCCCGGAGAACCTAGCCCAGCAAGTGCAAAGTGCAGCAGTTCACCTGCCCCCTGCGCACGCACCCCACCGGCACTTGGAGGCCGCAAGGACGCTCGCCAGGCTGCCGCATCGCGAGCTGGGGCCAGAACCCCGCTGCTGGGATTCCCTGCGCGGTGCCGACGAGGTTCCTGGGTGGAGTGTCCCAGGACCACGTGGGCTGAAAGGGAACCCGAAGTGACTCCCGGCCTCCCCACAGGTCTCGCGGGACGCAGCAGCGGCGAGGGCGCGGGGTTGTGGCGCCTGGGAGCGAGGGGCGGCCGGCAGCTGCGCTGCCCTGGCCGAGCTCCCGAACCAACGGCCGCGCCTGCCGCTCTGCGGTTTGGGAGGGGAGCGGACCTGCGCGCGCCAAAGGGCGGTGGGGCAGGGCGGCCGCCCAGCACGAGTCGCCGCCGCGCGTGGCCCGCGCGCAGCCTCCGCCGCCGGCTCCGCCTCCCGGACGCCCGGAGCGCGCCCCACCCCAGCCGCACACCGCCCGGGCTGGCTCTGCGTCTCCCTCCCTGACCCGGCACCACGTGCCTGGCGCCCTTGAACGCTTCAGATTTTTCTCAGTGTTGCCTTTTCGTCTGCTCTTCTGTATCGCCAGACCCTCTGCAATTCTCTAGTCAATTAATGACTTTAAAGGGGCATTGGAATCTAATGATCAGGCCTTTGCCTATTGATCATGCACCAGCAGGGGGCTCTTCTCTGGTTTCCTTGGAAGGGACACACGCACTCACACAGACCCTTCTGGTAAATCCCCTCCTGGAGGATTAGTGCACCCCGTGAGTGTGAACTGGACCCACCCCGGGACAAAAGCAGTCCTTGTGCATACCCATTTAGTCAAAGTTACAACGAATATGAAACAGGCTTCCGCATTTCCTTTTTTTCTAGGCCACTCAACCTTGAAAACACATTTCGCTTCCAAAAAATCAGGACCTGCTTTTTTTTTTTTTCGTGTAGCAAGGATTAAATGTCACCATTTTGATCCAATTTTGTTCCTGTAGTGAAATAATCACTAAATAACTACTTTGACGGAATAAATTAATTTTTAAATCTATTTTTTATTTTCTAATTATAATTTTTAAACACAGATTTGAGGAAATTAACATTTATGTGGACATTTGGTTTCTAGCCTAATGTGGCATAAAAATAAGTAACATAATGAGTGTTAAAAAAAATCAGGTTCATGATGCTTCTCACATCATCATCATTGTACTTAGATGTCACAACAGTATTATGTGCGATTATGTCAGATCCAGCCTTCTCCATCTCGGAGTGTTGGCAGGTAGGAGGGTTGTTGGCAAGAGGAGGGGTGTTAACCTCAGGATCCTGGATCCATTCCAAGGCTGGTAATTACATTCTGCCAGCCAAAATTCATCCCATAATTTTAATTGGATAAATCCTTTCTGGCCTAAGCTACTGCTATGCCTGTCAAACTGTTGCCACATTTCACCCCAGAGGTGTCTGTGTTTTAGTTGCAAGAATCAGTCCCTTTGAGGTTGGCTTATCTGTTTAAATCCTCAAAATGCACTGGGATCCTATGGAATTAAATATATATTTAGGTATTTTTTTCTACTAAATCTGCATAGAAATGCATAAAGTAGATACATACCCATGTTATTACCTAAAGACCAATACCTATCTAATGTCAGCATTCACTAGATAATTTTGAGAGCTTTTTAATCAGACCAATATTCCTAACTTTCTTCGTCTTGCCTTTTGAGAGCTTTTTTGGCCTCTAGCTTTAGCTTCCGTTTTCCAAAAAAAGCAATGTGGTGTCCAAATGTTCCTTCCATGGTAGGGCAAAGAACCAGAATCCCCTGTATTTCACCTTTGCAAACAATCGGATGATGATACTACTTGCTAAATGAGACAGCATAATAACATTACATCTAGTCTTATCATATTCCTCCAGAGAAAACAGTGTGACACCTGGGGGCTTCATGGTTCTATCTGTAGAAACTGCCAGAAGGAAAGCTTTTTCCCCCACAGCTCCTAATCCTCTCTTTCTCCCTGTGAGACTGTTCCTTACAGAGCTACAGGCTATGGGGGCATTAAGTAAGATAACATTTCTGAAAGCATCCCTTTCTCCACTCTACTCACTTCAAACCCAAATGGAGAGAAAGCAGGGCCCCAGTGTTCTTTGTGGGGGGTAGCATCTGGCCCCTGCTTGAGGATGATAAGCATGTATTTTTGGAAAATACAAGGAGACACATACCAACCTGTCCCATGAGAAGTTTAGCGATACGATTGTAAGTATTATTTTGTTCTCTTCAAGAATGGAAAGTTACCATCGGTTACTTTAGGTGTACTGCACGTAATCCTGCCCATTTCACTACATAAAAGAGCTTCATGTCACATTTTTGTGTGCATCTCAAGTCTCTCATTTTTATTTAACTTAGCATTCTTTGGAGGGAGTCTTCCTACTTTTTGAATTAATGTATTATTCTGACTCCTTGATTCTTCTGCTAAATTCACCTTGTGGGCATTAGTTCTTTTGCTCATTATGGTTCCTGTCCAGAAAGATATAAGCTCTGGAATAGAGACCAGCTGAAACTCCCATGGGTCAGTTCTATCTACGACAACTGCTATTCTGTAACACTCCCATTGGCTTCCTGTTAGACAAAGAGGATACTTTTCTTTACCCTTTGTTTTCGTTTTTGCAAGGAGGGAGAACTTAGTTCTTGTAGGAGACTTTCCTGACCCATCTGAGCTGAAGAGGGTAAAAGGGAGAGGCTGTGCTCGATGTGGCCTCACAGACCTACCTGAGCCCACAGCCCAGGTGTTGGTTGAGCAGGGCCAGGATGAGGGTGAGGTCAGTGAGGCATTCACCCTGGGCACAAAATGTAAGTAGGTGCCAAAAAACTCAGGGATGCGACATTTTTTAAAATAAAAATTAATGCAGAAAAGAAATGTGGTGAACAAAATATCAAAATCTTAAGTAAAGACAGGATCCAACCCTGCACTTGCCTCTCCACTCAGCCTCACTGACCTCACCCTGATCCTGGCCCTGGGATTGTCCTTTTGTGCCAACCTGTTTCTGATTGTAGGCCTGAGAGGAAACTGTGCCACTCCACCCTGCCTGCATTCTCTCTTCTGCCCCCCAAAATGGGCAACAAAACCAACAATGTCAAGGGTAGAAATTTCCAGGCCAGTGGAGACATATAATTCATACTCTGTTCAAGAGTTTCTAGACTTCCATAGATAGGAGACAGCCAATTTATTTCAAAAGAAGGCAAGCCAGGCGCAGTGGCTCACACCTGTAATCCCAGCACTTTAAGGAGGCCAAGGCAGGCAGATCACTTGAGATCAGGAGTTTGAGACCAGCCTGGCCACCATGGTGAAACTCTGTCTCTACTAAAAATACAAAACTTGGCCAGGTGTGGTGCTGCATGCCTGTGATCCTAGCTACTCAGGAGGCTGAGTCACGAGAATCACTTGAACCTGGGAGGTGGAGGGTGCAGTGAGCCAAGATCGTGCCACTGCCCTCCAGCCTGGGTGACAGAGCAAGACTCTGTCTTAAAAAAAAAAAAAAGAGCCGGACGCGGTGGCTCATGCCTGTAATCCCAGCACTTTGGGAGGCCGAGGCGAGCAGATCACAAGGTTAGGAGATCGAGACCATCCTGGCTAACACAGTGAAACCCTGTCTCTACTAAAAATACAAAAAACTAGCCAGGCTTGGTGGCGGGCACCTGTAGTCCCAGCTACTCAGGAGGCTGAGGCAGGAGAATGGCGTGAACCCGGGAGGCGGAGCTTTGCAGTGAGCCGAGATTGCACCACTGCACTCCAGCCTGGGCAACAGAACGAGACTCCGTCTCAAAAAAAAAAAAAAAGGAAAAGAAAAAGAAGGCAAAACCTTATTGGAACAAGGAAAAGAATCAACTTTATGTACCTGATACATTTCAGAGTATGAAAATTAGGTTTCCTATTGTGCAGCAGAATTTTGAAATGTTTTTAAAGAACCTCCTAATTAATACTATCTATATTATGTTTTTTTTTTTTTTGGTGTAGCATTCGTTTGTGTTCAGGAAAACATGAGTAGAGAATTATCCTTAGAAAGACAGACGTCTAATTCTTACTGCAACTTGTTTCACTTTAATCACATTTTTGCACTATGTCAGACTTCATTCTATCTTCTTCCCTCATGGAACATGAAAAGATTTTATTTCTCCTTTCATATAAATGTAGTCTGATAAATGAGGGATTTCTTTAAGTGATCTTAGTTGTCACTATAGGACAGCGAAGTGTTTTTAATTACCTGTGAATTTTAAATTGTTTTATCATGTGATATTATGAAATATGTGTTCTACTAGTCATTTTTCTAAAATAGCAAATAGGTTTCACTGCTGCCATTATTAGTTTGGAGCGACAGAAGCTGTGCTATTAATTTAAGCAAAGAAAAGGAGCTTGATGTCCAGAAAAAAGTGACAGCAACGAACAGAAACACCTCCATTCCCCAGACACCTGTGTATTAATTACATAAAATGATCACTAGCCATTTTTGTCTGGATGAAGGAGGGGTGTGGGGAACCATAGAATTTTGAAAATTAACAATTTATTTTTCACCTTAATATTTTTGAAATCACTTTCCCTTTACGCAATATGGATTGGGTTCTTTCTCTTTAGTCTGCCAATGTCTCTTTCAAGAAAGACCAGTAGGCTAAAATGTAAGCATAGTTATTAGCTTGAAATGGAATCACTTGCTATGCATTCACAGCTGGAGTATCTCATGCAACTAGCCAAAAGTTAAAAGTCACTGATCCACCTGCCCCTTAATTCATTCTTTGCCTTTTTATACCTTCCATGTGGTCATTCAGTTGTGCTTTCCTTTATTAAGGAACCTGGGCATAATGCAGATGAAATGAAGTGTTTCCTAGAGCCTCTCTCCAAAGCTGTTTTTTCATAACTCTTAGTTATATTGCAGATGAAAAACAATTCCTAAAACAGACTTTGAATTTCTGCCGAAAATTTGTTTTAACTTTTGGGACAACATTAAGGTTATTTCCAAAGCTACTAAAATTCACAAAATGTATCATTACATTCAAAAAATGCTTGGAATGCTTAGACACATTTTCCCCTAAGTAACATGAATTTTTGTTGTTTTATGAGGTTTTATCAATAAATATTTACTTAAAAATGCCAATCAGTGAATGGTAACTGCCAACATCTTGTGTAAGTCCAGCAATGGCCAGTCATGCTCTCCACACTTTCATAGGGCTGTTGTTGTTTAATGTCCCTATGTATATGCAAATGAATGGCAACTCTTACCGACACCAAGAGGGGAAGGTCCTATATGCACAGAAATCAGAGACCCAGAACAAAAGCCTGCATGTCGTGTTTGCCACGTCCTAATTCAGGTGGGTGTTCAGAGGCATCCCTTGTTTTTGAAAAGGAGCTCCTTGTGGAGAGAACCAGTTCTCCTGCTTTTGGGTAGATCTCCAAGCCCTGTCTCTGCAGGACACCCAAACTGAGGTTTTCCTGCTAGTTTGTTTGGTTTTTACTGTATATCTCAGTGTTGGAAGGAATTTAACTTTTTTGAATGTACCTTTTCATTACATTTAAATAGAAAATGTTTGATTTCTTAGGAAGAAGGGGAAAAGATTAATTTGTTGGTGCTTTTTCTTTTTTTAAAATTTTATTTTGGTGCCTTTTTTTCAACATGGTATTTTTTGTTTATTTTTGTTTTGAGACAGACTCTCACTCTTGCCCAGGACAGAATGCAGTAGTTGATCGTGGGTCACTGCAGCCTCTACTTCCCAGGCTCAGGTGATTCTCTCACCTAGGCATCCTGAGTAGCTGAGGCTACAGGCACGTGCCACCACACCTGGCTAATAGCTGGGGCTACAGGCATGTGCCACCACACCTTGCTAATTTGTATTTTTTGTAGACACGGGGTTTTGCTATGATGCCCAGGCTGGTTTCGAACTCCAGAACTCAAGCAGTCGGCCTGCCTCAGCCTCCCAAAGTGCTATGATTACAGGAATGAGCCACCGTGCCCAGCCTACATGTTTTCTTTATCCTATCCTGTGTCTCTCAGTTATTATTCAACTCTTTTAGCTTAAAGGTCTATGCTCATGTCAAATATTTGAAAACAAAAATTCCCTGCCCCTACAGGGCAGAAGGGACCTTAGAGATCATCTGGCATCTCCTCAGAACCCTTTGTTCAAATTCTGCCTCCACCTGGTGCAGTGGCTTACATCTGTAACCTCAGAGCTTTGGAGAGGCTGAGGCAGGAGGATAGCTTGAGGCCAGGAGGTCAAGATTGCAGTGAGCTGTGATCACACCACTGCACTCCAGCCTGGAAGAGTGAGACCCTGTCTCAAAAAAAATTACACCTCACCTGAAATAAGACAATAGAGACGAAAGCAGAGTGGCTGATGGAAGCAGGGGGTTGGGGTGGAGAGTTGGGTGTCCCACCGTCCTGCACTTTTCACCCCCCACCCGCCCTGTATCTGCTTCTTCCACAGCCTGTGCCTGAACCCTAAGGTCCCTTCAAAACCACAAACTAGTTCAAACACTTTTCTTGGGCTTGAACCCCCTTTTTATAACATCATACAATGTTCTTATCTTTTGAAAATTAACCCTCTCAATTGAAGAGATCTATGATGTGGTCTCAAAACCTATAACCCCAGCACTTTGGGTGGCCAAGGCGGGCGAATTGCTTGAGCTCAGGAGTTCAAGACCAGCCTGGGCAACATACGGAGACCCCCTCCATCTCTACAAAAAAAAAAAAAAAAAATCCAAAAATTAGCCAGACATGGTCGCACTCACCTGTAGTTCCAGCTACTCGGGAGGTGAGGTGGGAGGATAGTTTGAGCCCAGGAGCGAGACCCTGTCTAAAAAAAGCAAGTGCTGTGGAAAATCCACATTACTTTGTAAATTATTGGATGGGTCTTAATTTCTGCAGAGGAAATAAATATGAATGAATATTCAAATCTGAAATGTTCCATCAAAGACTTGAATTAATACTGGAGGAAATGTGGTATAGAAACCATAACGATCAAGATTTAGGGTAAGGAGGAAGGAGGATTCCAAAAGATGCAATCAAATAGGGCAGGTAATTACAGTTCAAACAACAGGCAAGAATGAAAGTGGCTCAGTTACTGTATCATTAACCAGTTCTGAAGACTGTAATACAGCCCTGCCCTTCCCAATACCTCTGTGACTTTAAACATCAGTATTTTCATTTCTCTATTTTGGGCAAAAGGATGGACGTGTTCCTTATAGGAGATTTCTGGGTTTTCTGTATTTTATGTAGATATGGGGGCCATTTTTGTTTTCCGCACCCTCACCTTTTTTTTTTTTTTTTTTTTTTACTTATATCTCATGTTACTCCATTTGATCTATTCTGTGACCTTAAGTTCTGAATGATTACAGAACTGTCTGCAGCAGTGGCTTCAGCCACCCATATTTTAAAGCCAAATTTAAATTACAAATATAAAAACATATAATCAAAAATATATAATGAAAACACATTTTGTAAATTGGAATCAAATTATATCAAATATTCATTTTATTGCTACTGATTTTACTCAAATAAAATTCACACAACTTTTCATATCAGGTTTTCTTTATTTATTAATGTAAGACACAAAGGGCTCGCCACAGTTTTATTTCTATAAAACACTAATACTTTTGAAGTCACTTTTCAAACTACAAAACTTGTTAAACTAGTTGTATCTGATTAGACTGTCTAAAATGTATTGATAAAAGTACGAGTAGAGAAGTTGGAGGGGAAAATATTTTTAAAATTTATTCTGGGTGCAACCTCAATTAGTTATTGACGTAATAATAAACCAACTGGAAGACTGTATTCTTTGTTTTTTTCTTTTTCTTTTTTGAGACAGAGTCTCACTCTGCCGCCAGGCTGGAGTGCAGTGGCGCGATCTTGGCTCACTGCAACCTCCACCTCCCTTGTTCAAGTGCTTCTCCTGCCTCAGCCTCCCAAGTAGCTGGGACTACAGGTGCACACCATCACGCCCAGCAAATTTTTGTATTTTTAGTAAAGACAGGGTTTCACCATGTTGGCCAGGATGGTCTTGATCTCTTGAGCTCATGATCCTCCCGCCTCGGCCTCCCAAAGTGCTGGGATTACAGGCGTGAGCCATAGCACCTGGCCTGGAAGACTGTATTCTGCAGAATAACTTGATCTACTCAAGTATGCCCAGCCTTAAAACAAACACCAAACATTTTAATAGGAATATATAATATTTTGCTCATCATAATGAAAGTAAATGTCTGTGACAACACAGTTTTTATATATTAAAAAATGTTCTTTATAGATGTGATTTTATTGAAAGTTGTAATATAAATCTAATAGTATACAGTATGTAATATATCTAATGGATTGTCTGTCTAATTATAAAACATGGTTTAAAAGCTAGAGGAAACCTGACATGTTTCTCACATTAAGGGTATGAAACCCAGGCCTAAAGAGGGTAATTATTACATGTCTAATATCACTCTTCTGTTTTATTTATTTATTTATTTATTTATTTTTGAGACAGAGTCTCGCTCTGTTGCCCAGGATGGAGTGCAGTGGAAGAATCTCTGCTCACTGCAACCTCGCCTCCTTGCAAACACTGCCTCCAGGCTCAAGGGATTCTCGTGCCTCAGCCTCCGGAGTAGCTGGGATTATGGGCTTGCACCACCACACCGAGCTAATTTTTGTATTTTTAGTAGCAATGGGTTTCACCATGTTGGTCAGACTGGTCTCAAATTCCTGGCCTCAAGTGATCCACCCGCCTCAGCCTCCCAAAGTGTTGGGATTACAGGCATGAGCCACTGCCCCTGATCCTATTTTAAACTTTACATACCCGGAGGATGAAGTCCAGGGCCCTTCCCAGAGTGGCCCTGCTCAATTGTTTAAGCATTTTCTCCATTCCTTTTCCCAACCATCCTCATTCTAATTTCATACCCTAAGAGTACATGCTCACTAAACACTTTAAACTATTATATGTCTCTGGCTTTGCTTGTGCTTTGCTCAAAATTTCATTCCATGGCCTCACCCACCCATCCAATAAACAACCCCCATCTCTGTGAAGACTTCCTGAATTCTATCCTCTTTCCTAGGATTCATTAAATAATTTCTTTGTTCCTAGAACATCTTACACTTAGAAATGAAACACTAATCACATCATATTATTGTTTAGATTATTTCATAAGCATCTCTCTCTCCTGTCAGATTAAATAGAAACAGGATAGTCTTTATCTTTGTATCTTTTTTTTTTTTTTTTAGATACAGGGTTGCTCCTGCTCAGGATGAAGTACAGTGGTATGATTATGGCTCACTGCAGCCTTGTCCTTCTTGGCTCAAGCAATCCTCCCTCCTCAGCCACCTAAGTAGCTGGGACTACAGTCTTATGCCACCACACCCAGCTAATTTTAAAAATTTTGTTAGAGACACAGTCTCACTGTGTTGCCCAGACTGATCTCAAACTCCTGGCCTCAAGAAATCCTCTTGCCTTGCCCTCCCAAGTTCTGTGGTTGCAGGCATGAGCCATTACAGCAGTTAGTCCAGTCTTGAATCATGGTAGGCACATTGTAAAAAATGTGTTGAAGGAATGAATTCATGGACTGATGGTGGGTAAGTACATGCATCAGTGAATGAATGTGTGGACAAATTAATGAATAAACAAACCAACAACAAGGAAGTGAATGAATAGGTCAGTTTCTCAACCTTGGCACTGTTATATTTTGAGCAGTATAATTCTTTGTTGTGGGGGGCTGTCCTGTGCACTATAGGACACTTAGCAGCATCCCTGGCCTCTACCCACTAGATGCCAGTAGCAGCTCCCCCCACCCCCACCCACACAGCTGGGAAAACCAAAAATGTCTTCAGACATTGCCAAAGACCTGCCACAGGCAAAATTGCCCTTGGTTGAGAACCACTGGAAGAGATGGAAAGAAGACTGGTTACAGCAATTCAGGTGGAGAGCAGGGATTGGTCTCCAATTCAGTCCAGTACTTTCTCTAATATGATTTAGCCTTGTTGAGATCCAAATTCAATTCTTAACCTTCTCACAAAATATTCTTAAAACCTGAGATTGAAAAGAGTCAACAAAAATATAATTTATGAGACAGAATATTTAAAAACAACATTAAGAGTAAAGGTATACTTCCTTTATTTTAACGAACTTAGTTTACTATTGCCTTTTAAAAATACAACTTATCTGTAGCTGATATTGTTAAATGATAATTATTTGACCGTGCCTAATAAGTATTTGCTCCTAGAAGTCATACGGTTTGTCAAAATTTTCTAAATGCCACTTTATAGCACCATCTTGTGGATCTCAGAGGAATTCATGGATTTCAGTTTAAAATATCTAGCTATTTTCTTCAGAATAGGATGAAAAGAATAAACTATGAAGAAAAAATAAGTTGTGCTTATTGAAATGTTCTACCAGACTCTGAATTAGAGATGTAGTGAAGTTTGACTTCAATTTTTATATTTGGCCAAGATTTACTGTTTGGTTTCAACTACAGCTTCCTCTTCGGCCTTTGGAAAGTCAAATAGCCACAAACCTACATCATTGTCATCATCATTGTGTCTTTTGTAGGTTACTCATGTACAATCAGCAAAGAAGGGATGTGCCAACAAGAAAGGTCATCCTAATGTACCGTTTAATATTTGAATATTCATTTTGAATGTACAGATATAACTTAGAATTAAAATTTCCTTATGTGCTGTAAGTATTGGAAGAGCAGTGTTGCAAAATTAGGGAAGATTGTGAAAGCTGGTAAGTTTACACAGGAACAAAATAAGAATCTTAAACTGTTAAATTGAGAAACAGGGATATAGATTGACAATAATATGAATATTCATTCCTGTACAATGATGTCAAACTTTTAAAATCTGATTACTAAGTTTTTTATTATATAAGTATAATTGCAGTTACAGTTCATATTTCGTATTATATCTAAGGAGTTCATTCTATGATGGTATCTAGCATCAGCCTCCAAAAAATGTTGATCCAATACTTAGCCATTAGGAATTTGGCCTAAAAATGTATTCGACATACACCTATTCTAAACCTAAAAGAAGAATTAAATAGAAAGAAAATGATGTAAAACATAATGAATTTGAAGTACCTTCCTCTTTTTTTAAATATGTGAGTTTTTTCTTTCTAACTTGAAAGTAAATATTTATCACAAAATACCAGGAGCATTAAATGCTAAGGACAATACGAGTAGCCTGCATGGGATTACTGTATGGAAAAAAGCATTCCTATTAACGGATATATCAATAATTACAGTCCAATTTTATAGGCAAAATGTTTGATTAAAATTCTCATTTGTTATTTTCCATCCTGATAGACAATCTCCTTCTCTTCTTCATGACATAAACTAAGCATAGCCATATACTAGAAGATTCTATTCCTTGATTATCTCCTCATCTCTCCACATGGAAACATCAAGAATGGCCAACTGGGTTCAGCCCAGTGTATTTGGGTATCTAAGCTCCATTTTTCTCTAAGATAAGGTATCATTACTTAGGGAAATGGTAAGAATACAAGGGTGTCTAAAAGAAAACTTTTCTTGCAAGAACTTTCACATAATTGTTTTGACCCCAAAGTAACAATATTACGTTACAGGACAGTGGACTCCTTTGCAGGTCTTTGTGGTTGAAGATAGATCCCCAGCAGGTAGATCAAGTCAGCCAGCTCGAATAATCACAGTAGTTGTAATGGCATTTGGCTCTATTTAACCCACTTACCTCTGTAAGAAGGCAATCCATGTTATGAATAACATAGTTTTTGGCTTTGAGTAAGCATAGATATGCCCCTGATTAGTCAATATTCCATAGTGGAAAAAACTTCAGACCAGGGATTAAGAAACCATATTTCTATTCCAGCCTGTCACCAAGTGCATAACATTAGACAAATGACTCAGCCCCTCTGCATCTCAGTTCCCATATCTGTCAAATGAGGGGGCTGGACTAGGTGTTCTTTAATGTCCTTTCCAGCTTAACAGATTAAGATTCTATGAATTGTTCTGCTGGGTAGGAGCCTAGCCCAACTTTAACATTCTCTTTCTGCAAGTGGCCCTAGGGAATGATTTGAGTAGTGTCACCCTGCACATTTGAGGACTTAACAAAACCATCTCTAACTTTCCCTCCTAGTGATCAAAGGTAGAAGTACCCTTTAAGTTTTTAAACTTTTCTTAATACCATTTATTTTCAACATATACCACATCAGAAAGACTTCCATTTTACTTGTGAATATTTTCTTCAAATTTCAGAGAATATTCACCTAATCTTACTTTTCTAAAATCAGCTTCTAAGTCTCTGAAAGTTTTATATCTTACATATTTTACAGACTGTAATCATACGTCTTTTATCTTTTCCTGAAGAGAGCCTACAGAATATTTATCCTGTTAAGGGTTCCACAATCAAAATAACTTTCGATCTCACTTCATGTTATATTGTCTTATTGGATATTCACAATGGCTGTTATAATTTCAACAATTCTGAAACATTACTTTTGTTTTCTGATTGTTTTTGTTTTGAGTTTGGTTTATTTTGGCTTGGTTACTCAATTTACTTTTGGCAGGATTTTTTGGGGCTATCACTTCAGAAAGTGGCTTTACCATTCTAAGCCTATTGTTTTAGCCTGTCCTGACATAGAGTCATTTCTCGGAAGATTTTATGCTTCTCTGAATATTTTTTTCAGCTCCTTTTAAAAGATGTATTTAATTTTTCCTTCTAGAAATGAATAAGAACCTCTGAACTTAACATTAGGATGGCCATTTAAAAGACAAATGAACTTTCAGTCCAATATCTGAGATACCTCAAAGATTCAGATGTCTCCAGTTTCCATTTCTGCATTTGATATATTTAATTCAAAGGTAAACTCAAAATATATTGAGACTAATTCAGTGTGTTCCCTTGTGCTACCTCAGTCAAACATGGTTTTCGTGATGAAAGTCCATGTTCAATAATCCCTGGAATCAAAAGTAGGTTAGCGTGAGTACTTCAAAAAAAAAAAAAACTGTGTGTGTGTGTGTATATATATATATATATATATATATATATATATGCAATGCAAAGAAAAGAGTTATGTATTTACAAGGAGTGAGAAAATTAACGTTTGGAACATGCTGTGATGAGGAATAAGAAGCAATGACATTTCCACTGAATGCACTACCCTAACCTCTCACCTACTGAAATATTATACTAACTTTGTAAAATTGGAAACCTAATATGTCTTATGTTGAATGTTAGCCAATAGTTGCAGCAAAGGTGATTAGTCAGTTAATCTCAAAGTTAGTTAGGATTTTAAGTTTAACCTATACATACATCATAATAAACAGGATTGGGACAACTAACATAATTTATTTGTTGAAATTAAAGTTATTATGAAGTTATGATATCAAATATTCTGATAAAAATAGTCAAAAATACTTTTGGTCACCAAATTTCATATCATTACTACATTTGTATTAATTATATGATATGAACCCTTATGTTTCAGTATTTCATGGCATTTACTGATAACTTTGTTTCTCCTTAATATTTAGAGAAAGGATTTTATATTACTGTTTTTCTCTTAAAGTTATCTTATACACATTTTTGCTATTTTTACCTTATTTACAAATTAAGCACATTTACGTTACTAATCTACTTTAAATTTTAAATGAGAAATGCTTTAAAAAATAGGAATTAGACATCTTGTGCCCGAAATATTGAAAACATAATCCCTTTAAAAATATCCACCATCAAAAAAAAAAAAAATC
Source organism: Nomascus leucogenys (assembly GCF_006542625.1). Taxonomy (NCBI): domain Eukaryota; kingdom Metazoa; phylum Chordata; class Mammalia; order Primates; family Hylobatidae; genus Nomascus; species Nomascus leucogenys. Next base: position 100,178,461 of record NC_044402.1, read on the forward strand.
CACCATCTCTCTCCTCCCTTTCCTTTTAATTCAAACTAGTTAGTTTCCTTTGAAGATGTCTTTTGCCAATGTTTCTGAAAACTATTTTTGTTTGAAAATTTCAGGGTGGAATGGTTTTTTAGATGAAGGAAACTGTATTTGCAATTACAGCTTATAAAGTAGAGAAAACCATAAACTCCCTTTGGCATCAATTTGACTCAAGGTCAAAATTAGATTTCCTCCTTCTATAGCATTTGAATCATAAACCCCTCTTTTTGTAAGTAGATAGATTTGGGGTGGAGGGTCAGCTGGGTTCGACAAAATATACTGTATGAATATGAGTGAAAGTATAATTTTAAGTAAACAGCTCACTTAATTTTGACCTTCTCTATTAAAGGTTTTTTTGGCCTTAGTATTGATGTCATTTTATATTTTCTTAATTCAATAACAACTTAGCTTTTAAAATTTCAGATTTACACTATTAAAGGTTAGAACTGTGTATTTTCATATCAGAATGTCTCGTGGTAGTGATGGTAGTTATTACCGAGAAAGGCATTGAGGCCTGCTATGCTACAGAACTATTAAGTGTTGTGAGAAAATGAAAAAGGTACAGAGAAATAATTCCTGGCCTTTAGGACCCTATAATATGTAGCTCTTTTTTAAGCTTTCATGCCAAACATTCACAAATCAATCTTGAAGTTATCATTTGAGTGGGAAACTGTGGGGATTGGACTAGAAAAATCACCTCCTTTACTCTGTTTGATCAACTGTTCTTTGAATGCATCACCGCACTAATGATTGTGCCTAAAGATAATTGACAATTCAAAGTCAAACTCATTTTACACTAATTATCTAATATTCATTTAGCTAGTATTTATTTATGAGGTCACAAATCACCAAGCTAAAGGAGTCCTAAAAAAGAGGCAGGAAAATACACAATCCCGTGTTAAGGAACAAGACTTTAAGAGAACTAGAAAATCATTAAAAGGTTGTTAAGCCAGGATCCAAGATTAATTTTAGATGATAAATAAATCTGACTTGTGATCAAGCAATGAGAATCACACAAAAACATTATGAAATGATAAATTCTACCACCTGACAAGAGGACCGCACTTAAGTCTTTTTGGCAAATGGTTGGCAGCAGGTGAATTACTGAGATACATGGTGGCTTGTTCTCTTTTTCAATAACTTTCCTTGACTTACTCAGCCCTTGTCCAAGTGAGTACAAAAATGTGCTGAGAATCATGCAGACTTTGCATAAAGATAGGTAATATGCATAGCTCCTTAGTTTCCCCCAAGATCATTTAAAAACCTGATATTAATGATGTATAATGACATCAGTTTCGTTTGTTGTTGTTGTTGTTTGTGGGTTTTTTGTTTGTTTGTTTGTTTTTGGTTTTTGGAGGTTTTCTTTGAGACAGGATCTCACTCTGTCTCCCAGGCTGGAGTACAGTGGTGATCACAGCTCACTGCAGCCTCAACCTCCTGGGCTCAGGTCCTCCCACCTCAGCCACCTGAGTAGCTGGGACTACAGGTGCCTGCCACCATGCCTGGCTAATTGTGTGTGTGTGTGCGTGTGTGTGTGTGTGTGTGTATTTTTTGTAGAAACAGGTTTTTGCCATGTTGCCCAGCCTGGTCTTGAACTCCTAGGCTCCAAGCAGTGCACCCACCTTGGCCTCCCAAAGTGCTAGGATTTCAGGCATGAGGCACAGCACCCAGCCTAGTACTAATTTCTATCATGATTTGTTGCATCTAGAGCTGAAAGCAATTTTTTTTGTCATGAAGAAAAACATTTTTTTAAATTTTCTTAATCTATGTAAGAAGTGCTAAGATTAGACTATATTTACACATTAAGCAGTGTAAATGTTTATTATGTCAGGCTCTTAAGTGGAGATGTGTATGGTTGTTGACTTTTTATTATAGAAAATTTCAGACACCAAAGTGAATCCCACATGCCTAATCTCAACAATTATTAACACAAAGCCAATTTTATTTCATCTCTAATTCATCTGATTTTCCTGTCCTCTCTACCCTGTGCTTCAAAGTATAATTTTAAAGGAAGCCCAGCTATCATATTTCACGCATACATTCAAGGGGAGGTTTCTGAAGTGAATAGAGCACTGTTATTTCCATGACTTATGTCCATTTTGGAAAAGTTCAGATTACCCAAGTGGTCACTGTCAGAGAGCCATTTCCCCAGCCATGACTTTGTTCTCTCAAGTATTATACCTTCCACGTGTAGACTTCCTACGTCACTCACTGATCCGTGGCAACACTTTGTCTATCTATGAATATTAATGTTAACCTGGTAACATGATTTAAAAGGTATCCAAAGGAATCATTATTCTTTATTATTTATCCATTCCTTCATTTCTTGCTCTAGATGCTAGAGGTACGGTGTTGAGCAAATTAGACAAAAGGCCTGCCTTCCAGTGTGTTTGCTAGAGTTGAGATCAAGAGGCAGGGGCTTACTACTTGGAAGACTCCCCCTTTGTATGTGGGCAGTGTTGTTCCTGATTCTACTTTAATTTCCCTCTGGGAAACCCCAACAAAAAGCCCATAGTAGTGAACTAAATAAATATGTAAAACAATGATAAACTGGTTTTTGATTGTTATTGTCGTTTTTAAAGCACACGCTTCTTGTATAGCAATTAACAAGTTTTGTGTGTGTCTGTTACCACCTCCCCTCTACTCCCAAATCTCACCCCCACCCTGCAGATTGCTCCACGCAGGTCTGGGAAAATGTGAATGACCACATTTTCATCTCAAAATAAAGTACAATTTTTTTAAAGCTCTATGTCCAAAATCCAAGGTTCTGAAAATGAAATTTCTAAATAATTAGATGAGGTGATGATGGCAATCAGAAAATACGTATAAATCTCTACACAAAACTACTATATAATTTAGTACCTATCATATATTATTATCTTAAAATGAATAATGATTATGCAAACTTAGCTCCTTTATAGATCAATCTCTAATTTAAAAACTGATGTTTAGAGCTATAAAAGATATCATTGTTTTTTGCAACATCAAATGTTGTCTAATTCAAATTCCTTTGAAAGCCATCTGTAGAACTTTGAGCTTTTGCTGTTTCAGAATTGACTTTCTTTCTTGACAGGTACTTGATAAAAATAAACTCAATATTTAAGTCACACAGTACATACCTGTAATGAAAAAACATAAAACAATGATCAGACACATAAAAGCTTTCTTTTTTAATTTAAATGTAACTAGTTTAACTATTTATTTTTATTTCCCCAATCAAAAAAAATTGTAATTTACATGCTCTGATATAAAGCACTTTCTGTCATTTCTCCTTTGGGAACTGAGAATATAAATGGTTTCTAATTTTGAAGATTCAAAAGATTGAATAGCTGGATGAATTATAACTTAAAATTCCCATTAATTTATTTTCAAATGAGGAAAACCCACAACTTTGAGAAACTGATTATTATGGGGAAAAAAGGCCTTGATTTGTAATTGCACCCAAATATGAAAGCCTACATTTTGTAAGCATAAAGATTACATTCTCTTCAAAAGATTTGCAAATTCTCATAGGCACATAACTTAGAGAATGAGAGAATTGTAATTTGAAAAATTATAGATTTCATTGTTTTTGATGTGTGAAACCTATAAACAAATATCAGGAGATTGTATTGCAAAACTGAAAATCCCTTGTTTAGTTTTGTAAAGGACAGTGCCCTATGTGGCTTACAACCCTGACTTAAAAGAAAAATGCAGAGTAATGCAAAAGACACTCTAATCACTGCATCTAATTACAAAGAAGAATAGCTCAGTAAAAATTTTAAGTATCTTTGGGCAGGCGTGTGGTCTCGTGGTCAGAGCATGGGATTTCAAGTCAGTAGTCTAAATTTCTATTTTAAACACCACTTCTAAATTTCTCCATGACTTTGGGCATGACATTAACTTTATTTTTAAATGAGAACTTGAGATCTGTTCTCGATAATTACAAAGCAGTTTTGAAATCCTTTAATAGAGGTACAAATCTAATACTGTAAAAAAATTAACAGAGGGACAGGTGCTTTCTTGACTTCTTGATGAAAAAAATAAAAAACTTGACAAAAAAAGAAAAGGTAAGGTAAATTAAAATAAATTCAGAAGATGTTTCTTTACCATTTGCCCTACATAGTAACATTGCTATACCCATGTGTTATTTCAAAGTCAGTTAGGACATTATTCAACAATCAACTCACTGATATGGTGACTAATTTTGATAGCTTTCCTCTAAATTGCTCCTTTGCTTTTAAAGAAATGGTAGTCCTCAGTGGAGCCAACTCTGCTCTTTTCATACTAATTGTTATTGTCACTCTAAGGAACTTGTACTCCACAGTGATGTGCCTGCTTTGTTTTTATGTATAGTGTTTTTTAAGTGTTCCTCCAAGTGCAATAAGTACAGACAAATTACCATGTAAGTTTTCTTTAAACTATTGCTAGATTTCTAGGGATAAATGTAGGTGATTCAAATTCTAACATACCTCTATAAATCAATTACCACAGTAATTGTCATTGGGAATAATTAACATTTGAATTCAAGGAATGTGACCTGACTTATAGAACTCTTCCCTCCCTCCCTCCCTCCCTCCCTCCCTCCCTTCCTTCCTTCCTTCCTCTCTTTCTTCTTTCTTTCAACAGTTTCAGTAATCTACATATTTTTTTGGAGTATGATAATCTTGTATGATTTTTAGTCCTAGTTTAGCTACTGAATATGCTTTAGTGTTGGAAGAATCCACCCAGTCAAATTTGCTAAAATGTACAGTATACAAACTAGAAACAAAGAGTAAATTCAGGAATAGCATGGTATATTAATACAGCAGGCAATGGGGTCATACAAAATTTGACCAAAATCTCAGCCTCCACACAAACCTTCATCATGCCTGATCTATTGCACGCTTTCCAGGCAAAAGGTGATCTTTAAAAACAGCAATTCATCAAGATAATGCTGCATGAAAGGAAATGGAGACCATTATAAGGCAAAGTAAAACAGCTTGAGGACAGATCTTGTTGTATGTTTCTCTGATTAGAAATGCAGTGTATGAATGCCTTGCTAAAGTATTTAAAGCACTATTAAATGGTCCAAAGCTCAGGTGAGAAATCACTGAGTTAAAGGATCGACTTCAGACAGGGTCAGTTTGGTCTTCTGGCATTATTCAGGAGGCAAATTATAAACTGAACTTTCACTAAATTTGTCCTCTAGGGAAGATTTTTAAATGGAATCTTTGTGAGGTGGTTTGCAGTAGCCCTAACAGCTTCAGAGACTGCCTCTAGATTCCCTAGTGAATTTATGTGAAATAAAAAAGGCAAGAAATCCAACTTATTAAGTTCATAAAATTAAAGTTATACCTATATATTTTTAGAAACCTGAACATTTAGGAAAATGTAGGTAGTAGTTTTTTCTGTATGCAGCAATTTAATCCTGCATTTATTTCACTAAATTACACCACTCAATTTCCTGTTTAGGTCTGTTCAATGCATCTTACATTAAAATGTAGTGACAAGAAAGAGAGGCACACTTTAAAACTGGTTATCTAGTTATGAAACACTAAATTTTCCTCTTTTTTTTTTTTTAACAAAACCCTGTGTGATTCTTCATTGTCTCTTTGGGTTCCCAAATCTAACCCTTCTTTACTTCCCCCACCCCCTAAACATATCATGGAAACAGATTAAAGACAACAGCAGCTCCTATACTTGTGATGCTGTCCCTCTGAGAAGGAAAAGAAGGAGAAAACATTTAAAACCTGGGAATACATTCTGTCACAACAGAACTAGGTACAGTAGTTCAACTTTTAGAATAGGGAATGTAGGATTTTTCACCTTCATTCTTCAGAAGACATTTTTTTCTAAGTATCTATTATAATAACAAACTGCAATTCCATGACTACTTTCGTTGATGCTTGAACTTCCTCCAAGAGTTCATATTTCCTCACATTAGCCCCAGTTTTATTCAGTATTACAATGTAATTTTTGCATTCCAATCCTAAATCTGCTGGAGTACTTTATACAGACATGGGACATTTAACTTGCTGCAATAGAGTCAGAGACCTGGTTGGAAATGTTGAAAAAAAAGTCCCTCTGTTGTCTCAATGTATTATTCATCCTGTAAAGCTCTAATTTTATTTTTGACATAGCAAAGCTGTCTCTAAAATGTTACCATGGAACCAGAAATAATTATTTCAGTAATGGACCTATGTCCTTTTCATCTTCTTTAGTTTATTTTAAATTTTAAAAATTTTTGCTTTTTTTAAATTTTAAATTAGAACAGGCAAGGCACAGTGGCTCATGCCTGTAATCCTGGCACTTTGGGAAGCCGAGGCAGGCAGATCACTTGAGCCCTGGAGTTCGAGACCAGCCTGAGCAACATGGTAAAAACCCCTTCTCTACAAAAAGTAGCTGGGCGCGGTGGCGCCTCAGCTACTCAGAAGGCTAAGGCAGGAGGAGATTTTGAGCCTGGGAGGTGAAGGTTTCAGTGAGCCATGATCGTGCCACTGCACTCCAGCCTTGGTGACAAAGTGAGACTCTGTCTCTAAAATATATTTATGTTTTATTTATTTATATGTGGATTTTCTACTGAGAGGTGGGTCAGTATCCTTAACCCCCACGCTGTTCAAGGGTCAACTGTATTTCTCTGAAACTATTGCTCCGAGGTACTGTCTCATTTATATACATTAATTATAATTTTTAACCTCAGTAATTTCTACTGTCTTTTTCTTTTTTCTTTTTTTTTTTTTTTTTTGAGACGGAGTTTCGCTCTTGTTACCCAGGCTGGAGTACAGTGGCGCAGTCTCGGCTCACTGCAAGCTCCGCCACCCTGGTTCACGCCATTCTCCTGCCTCAGCCTCCCTAGTAACTGGGACTACAGGCGCCCGACACCACGCCCGGCTAATTTTTTGTATTTTTAGTAGAGACGGGGTTTCACCGTGTTAGTCAGGCTGGTCTGGATCTCCTGACCTCGTGAACCGCCCGCCTCGGCCTCCCAAAGTGCTGGGATTACAGATGTGAGCCACCACGCCCAGCCGTAATTTCTATTTTCATAGAAAATTGGGGAGTGGGAGGGAAAAGAGGTGGACAACCATGTTACACACCAGCATCCTTGCAGTCCTGCAGAGTTCATGAAAACGTTTAACACAAGTTTCTACAGCCATACTTTATACAAATTTTCAAAGTGGCAAAAATGAACACAGTAAGAAACCCCAAGTTTGTCTTTCTGTGGCATATAAAAATAAGAAGTAAAAGCACAATCTTAAAAATATGCTTAGTAGGTGCTGTTCATTTCTCTATCAGCCAGGAAGGATGCTGGTTTTGAGGCTGATGTACTTATCAAGGACAATAACTGCCATGGCTTGTCAGTGCTTTGATGAAACCTCAGATGTGTGACCTTCTGGTCAAACATCTGCAATTTCATATTGTTGGAGCATTGTATTCCTGGGGGTTGTGGCTGTCTATAAGTTTGCTGTGGTTGAACCAAGAAAGGAAACATGTGCAGATTTCTACAAAAATTATGATTCCATGAAAGATTTTAAGGAGATGAGGAAGGCTGGTATCTTTTATAATACAAAATAATTCTGGAATATGAAGAATTTCTTTGAGTTAAATTACCTAGAAGTTTGTCACTGACTTGTGTTCCTGAACTATGAAACATGACTATGTGGGCTAAGAAATAATTTCTCTCTTGATAAATAAACAATTAACAAGTAAAAAAATAGATACTTAATAATCAATGTTATAGTATTCAATCTTACACGTTATCTAGGCATTCAACGAATAGCCATTAATTAATTCAATTTAACAACAGCCTAAGGTTTTAAGTTATCAATAGATCTTGGAAATTGTCTCCAAGTTGACATACTATGAAACATAATCACTGCTAAAATAAAATTTTGTTAGAGCAATGAGTCAATTTGGTTAAATACATATACATTTTTTATAACTTTAATAAGTAGAAGTAGTGCTAGCTTATTTGATCAGTAAACTTGTACAAGTTTAGAAAGAATACATCCAAGTGGAATAAAAATTGATGCTTATATTGTACTTAACACTGATAAATCATAGAAGATAGCTGTTTTTTTATTAAACCAAAAATGTTAAACTAGCCTTGCTTAGTAAAGACTTACCTAAATTATGTGACTTTGACTTGGTTTTTTTTTTTTTTTTTTTTTTGAGACGGTGTTTCGCTCGTTAGCCAGGCTGGAGTGCAGTGGCACAATCTCGGCTCACCATAACCTCCGCCTCCTGGGTTCAAGCAATTCTCCTGTCTCAGCCTCTTGAGTAGCTGAGATTACCGGCACGCACCACCACACCCAGCTAATTTTTATATTTTTAGAAGAGATGGGGTTTCACCATGTTGGCCAGGATGGTCTCCATCTCTTGACCCCATGATCCGCCTGCCTCGGCCTCCCAAAGTGCTGGGATTACGGGTGTGAGCCACTGCGCCCAGCCAAATTTGACTTCTTAAAACATTTCCTTGTTAGTTGCAGTAAAAAATACTTCTTAAATCTAGCATACTAAAAGTATTAGAAGTTCAATTTCTTTATTTTCTGGAATTTCAGGAATATTCAATTTATATAAGAACTTAGTTATTTCTATAAGCCAGTCAGAATAGAGCTCCTTATAGAGATTTTATTTTTTTAAAGAGATGAGGTCTTGCAAAAATTATGACAGAGATATCTAACATAGCTGACTCCATCTTGCTTCTAAGCTCACAAGCTAACTGTCCTTGATCATTTCAGGGCATAGGCCAAGCTAACTATGGGAAGAATTCAGTTTACAGTTTAACTTTAAAACAAAGGTGATAACAGTCTTTTACCAAGACTAACCCTTTTGGCTGGGCGTAGTGTCTCACACCTGTAATCCCAGCACTTTGGGAGGCTGAGGTGGGAGCTTCCCTTCAGCCCAGGAATTTGAGACCAGCCTGGGCTACATGGCAAGACCCTGACTCTACCTGAAAAAAAAAAATAATAATAATAATAATAAAAAAGAAAGTAACGCCCTCCTTGCTTGGGGACCAAAACTGCCTTTGTAAAACTAAAATTAGCCAGAAGGTTAGAATTATGGTAGAGGCCTGAATTCTATTAGGATGTAGGCATAGTTAAATTCCAACCAGGCATTGTTTCATCTGTTAAGATGTATGTAGAGTTTTACTCTAACAAGGCATTGTTTCATAATTTGTCTTTTCATAACTGCTTACTGCTCAGGAGTCATGTAGCTGGAGGTCACAAGATTTGTAACTTCCCCAATTATTCCTATGAATAACATCACTAAGATAAAACCTAAGATTGGTGTTTGAGGCATTTTTCAGATCTTACACTGTGATGGACCAACTGGTGCCACCCAGATCGATAACCCATACCAATAAACTGACTTAACTGGTTTTGTGACTCCCACCCAGGAACTGACTCAGCACAACAAGACAGTTTTTACACTCCTGCAACTTCATCCCCAACCCAACAATTCAGCATTCCCCATTCTCTAGCCCCTTGCCTGCCAAACCATCCTTGAAAAACCGTAGCCCACAAATTCTCAGAGGCAAACTTGAAAATTATCTCCCATTCTTTTGTTTGGCTGCCTTGTGATAATTAAACTCTTTCTCTGCTGCAACACCACTGTCTCAGTGTATTGGCTTTACCTGTGCACTGGGCAAGAAGAACCCATTAGGCTTTAACAGATTCTGTTTTTCTCATTTAAATTTTGTTCTAGGGTGACTTTAGTTTTGGTTTCTATATGGCCAATAAATTATTTCCCATTGGAAATTTGGTTTTATTGTCAGATTATTTGGTGATCTCTGTAAACAAAATGTTTGTGGAGATCTTGTCTCTGTTGGGTGAGAGGTGACAGAATATCTGGTTTGTTAGTCTTTTTGTTTGTCTACTTTCATTTCAAATCAATAATTTGTACCCACTGGGAAGAGAACAGCACTTTGACATGAACTGGTAAGTTTTAAGTCAGTTTTCAATTTTAAAATTTCAGCCATGGTCACTAGCAGAGAGGACAGACAGATCTACAAACCTATAAATAACAGTCTACAGAGAGCTGCAAAACAACTCAATGACAATAAACAAGGCTAGAATCCAATAGTAACCCAGAAGGGCATGCTAGAGACAATGCAGTTTTCCACTGAAACACAAAATGTTTTCTATAATCCTGTATGGGCAAAGGGAACACTTCTTTGACCTTAAAAGATTTGCTTAAAAATAAACTGACAAAAGGCAGATTGATTGGAGAAAAGGCCTACAAATTTATTAATGTTCACATAGAGGAGAACCACAGAGTAATTACCCCATATTCCAGTGGAACCCAGATACTTTTATAGCTTTATTTTAAAGGACAGAGGGAAGATGGGGAATATAGGAAATTCTGTTGAGGGATGATAACTGATTATTAGGGAGAATGAATGATCTAGGAGTAGAGATTAACTTGAGAGACAGGTATTATGAAAAAATGTGTTCAGGTGTGGTTACATTCTTGGTCGTCTTTTTGGCAATAAGAAATAATGGGGAGAGAAAGAAAAAACAATTGTTCTCCTTAGTGAGTCCCTCTGGTCTTCATGTAGATAGGAGAAAAGTCTCTTCCAGAGTCTGTTGATTTCTAAGGCACTTTAATTCAAAATACTCATCATACCAGGGTGCCATATTTTGGGATAACGATCCCTGTGCTCCTGCAATATTTATATTTTTTATTGCAATGAATGTACTGAGAAAAAGAAAAATAGTTCAGAGCAGTCTAAGCTATGTCAGGAATGCACAATTTATCAGGCCCAGAGAGAAGAATGGGAGTTCAGTCATTCCAATCCCCATTCCCAAACCCATGCCTGAGGGCATTTGTTTCAAGTCATTTTGTTCCTGACTAGCTGCCTCACCCATTATCTTTACGTTTCTGCTCCTGGAATTTGTAATACCAGGATAATGTATAGCCAATCAATAGCTTATGTTATTTTAATGTAAATTCTTGTTAAACAACTTAGGAGGTTTTTTTTCCTTAAAAACCCCTTGTGAGGTTGGGCATGGTGGCTCACACCTGTAATCCCAGCACACTGGGAGGCCAAGGCAGGCAGATCACCTGAGGTCAGGAGTTAGAGGCCAACCTGGCCAACATGGTGAAACCCTGTCTCTACTAAAAATACAAAAAAAAAAAAATTTAGCCAGGTGTGGTGGTGGGTGCCCGTAATCTCAGCTACTTGGGAGGCTGAAGCAGGAGTATCACTGGAACCCGAGAGATGGAGGCTGCTGTGAGCCAAGATCGTGCCACCGCACTCCAGCCTGGGCAACAGGAGTGAAACTCCGTCTCAAAAAATAAACAACTATGAGTATAGAACTTCAGTCATGCTCCTACACCCATGCCTGGGGGCAAGTGTTTAAAGTCATTTTGTTCCTGACTAGCTATAATATGCATATGTAAGAATAAAATGGAGCACAATATTAGACACATCGTATAAGCACAGAAAGGATCAGTTCCTCAGCTATCTTAGGAGGCAGAGCTAGATTAGTGGCTTAATTTTTTTTTAACTTTACTGTGCCTAAGAATAACCCTGGAAATTATTTTAAAAATAGAGATTCCAGGGCCCCATCTCTTAAATCTGTAAATCTGTGAGTTTGGAGTAGAAAGGCACAAAGGACAACTTTTAATGAAGATGGTCCCTGGACCCAGGTGATGGGGCACCAGGTTGTAACAGATGTGGGGGTAGGAGTTCTCTGCTCTAGTTTGCCTTTATAAAAGATTTAACAGGCTGGCCGCGGTGGCTCACGCCTGTAATCCCAGCACTTTGGGAGGCCGAGGTGGGCAGATCATGAGGTCAGGAGATCGAGTCCATCCTGGCTAACACGGTGAAACCACGTCACTACTAAAAAATACAAAAAAAATTAGCTGGGCGTGATGGCAGGCGCCTGTAGTCCCAGCTCCTCGGGAGGCTGAGGCAGGAGAATGACGTGAACCCGGGAGGCGGAGCTTGCAGCGAGCCGAGTTCACGCCACTGCACTCCAGCCTGGGCGACGGAGCGAGACTACGTCTCAAAAAAAAAAGGATTTAACATATGGTTTAAGGCACGATGTTAATATTCTCCTTTCTATATCTTCTTTAGGCACCTGTAAAATGTGGATAATAACTAATTCTTCCTTATCATAAAATACCAAATGAGAATTCAGAGAGCAAATCTATCGCTTTTGTCCCAGGTGAAACTTTTGTAAGCCGTGACCATTCCAAAGAGAGTCAAAGCTTAAAAAGGAGTAACACCAAGAGAAAATGTTTGGTAAAAGGGATAAATTATGTTTGAGATGAGAAAGGTATGAACAAACAAACTGAAAAGGGCTGGAGACAAGCAAAACAAAGATGCAGCAGAAATGTGGGGGCAGAAAAGCAACCAAATATTATATTAAATATCATGTGTTTACTTTGGGAATCAGGGAATGAACATTTACACACAGACAAAAGGAGTCAAAATGAAAAGTCAAAAAGCAAAAGGTACAGGGACACAATGAATGAATAAATAGAGGAAAATTGAATGTCAAATGCAGGAAAAGAACGGTAAAGAGGTTCTGGAATTTATATCATGCCTAATTATTCCCTTAAGATCCATGAGAAAAGAAAATTCTGCTGAAGGAAAAACACGAAACAATTTCTGAAGGGAAGAGCACAGAACCCAGAACCTAAAGGGCAATTCACAGTTGGGAAATTTTTAAGTCAGCAAATGCCCACACAAGGATTTGGTTGAAGGGAATTTGATTATAAAGTCACTAGGGATGACTTAAGGCTTTTTCATGGACTCAGATGCCAGGATGAAAGACTGACTTTCAGGAATAGACCAATTTTAAACAAATTAAAAAAAAAAATTGTGAGAGAAGAAAATCTTCTGGCTATGACTGCTATTAAGACAGGATATGGGGTTTTTAAAAGAATGTGTTATTTACTATATGCTGATAGAAAGAGATTACATAAACGCTAAAAATTCTGAAAAAAAATTGACTGTGGAAAAATTACAAAAGTATAAAACATCTATAGAAAGTTAATTTATCAGTTTGTGCCTGTCCTCCCTATATTTCCCCGTTTTCTCTCCCCCCACATTTCAAGCAAGAAGCCATGCTGTGTATTCCCTTCATCAGGAGAGTTGTATAGCTGTTTAGTTTAAAAGCAAAAGTCACTTATATTCAACAAGCTCTTTCTATCTTTTGTAAAAGCCAAAATTCATCTGAGATATTAAAGCAGGAAATTTTCCCTGATCCCCTCACAGGCAGGAACTGGAGTATGGGCTCTGGATTTAGCCAGCCACTTTGGTGTTCACAGGGGCAAACTCCACTTACTCAAACTGCGAGGGGTTGTGCTCAACCCCTCAAAGGAGGGAGCACACAGGTGAGTGGGTGCAGGAGCTGGGGTGAGTGCTTTTGGGTACCAGCAGGAGCAAAACTCCGTGTGGTTCCTAAAGCAGCATCCAGGCAATGGGAACTGGCGACCCCTGAAGCCCCAGGAGTGTTACAGTCAGCTCTCTTTTACCTTTGCCATCTGCGGATGGCTTAAGTGTTAACAGCTCAGTGGCCCTCTTCGTTTTTGCATGAGGCAGCTGCTTTCTGCCAGCGAGGGCACAGGGTCAGTGTGACAGCCTTTTGCATCTGCACCCATGGTACCTGAGCTCATGTTCAGCATCCGGAAAAAAATCAGGTTGCATGCATGAATTGAAGGGTGGTGAATGCAGAGGATTTTATTGCCTGTGTAAGTGGCTCTCAGTGGGAAGGAGAGCTGGAAAGGGGACGGAGCAGGAAGGTGATCTTCTCCTCTCTGAATCCATGCTGTCAAGCTGTCCCTCTGAAGTCAAGCTGCTTTTCTCCAAAGTCAAACTGCAGTCTCTGATGTCCAGCTGCTTCTCCTCTTCTCTGCTCTCTGCTGGTGGAGACTGGGGTTTTTATGGGCACAGGATGGGGTTGGGGCAGGCCATGGGTGGTTTTGGAAAAGGCAACATTTGAGCAGGAAAACAGGAATGCATGTTCACACTTTGGGCCAGGTTCCAGGCTTGAGAGTGGGGCCCTCACCAGGTACCCACCCTTTTCTGCTAAGAATTTCCCTGCCTCCTGACCCTATCAATATTATGGTAGGTGACCCCAATGGGGAAGGGGAAAAGACAGCCAGAAAGAAAGGTATCAACTATGCCAGTGGAGTTTTCAAATGTTCTAAAGGGCTTTCAAAGATGAAAAGGTACTGCAGTACTTAACAATTGTGGTGCTTTTAATAATATCTAATATATTCAAGTTGCAAATGTAAAACTAGTTTTTCTTAAACCATTAAACACCACTTTGAAATCTAATGAATGTATTTTATTTTATTGTGGATTAAAAAAAATAAAATAGTTCATACTGTAACTAGCAAAGGGGGCCTGGTTGCTCACCACTTGCAGAAAGAAGCCAAAATAACAAGAGTGAGGTGTGATAAAAAGAGGGTGAATCTGTTTATCCATGCTAACAAGGAAAAGAGTGCCAGAATTCTTTCCAACAATTGACACTGTCCAGTTTATGGAGGGAACACGGGGATTTTAAAGAGACGGGTCTGGAATGCAGGAGAGGCAAGGGGGCAAGAAGGTGTCAAGTGGTGTGGCCTGCTCTGATGGCTTGTCTGGAATTATTGTTCCATCTGGTGAAGGGGCTAGCATCACTGTGGGCCCAATCAGGTTACAAATCAATCTCAGTGGATCTTGTAGTCAGTCTCCAGCAGGGAGTGAGTTCTGGCCTTGAAGTAATCTTTTGCTTGGGATAGAATTCTGGAGGTGTCTGGTTCATGTCAGGATCCAGCCCCTGAAGCTTCTAAAGAAAGATATGACCAGGTAAGTGAGCATGGTGTGTGTTAACAAGCATTTGGGTAAATAAATATGCATAAGGCATAGGAGCATAAAGTGGGAAAGGGAAGGCAGTGGAGGTTCACAGCATATTCTGAGGCTATATTTCAAGAGGAAGAAATAAACAATTGTAGTTTGTCTCAAAGCTACATCATGAGACTGAGGAGAAAGGAAGAAAGAAAAAAAGTTTTAAAACATAGTTGGAAGCTAAGCCGCTTGGTTACAATACTACAGAAAAATATATGTGTATGTATGTGTGTATACACATATATAAAATGACACATATAAAATTATATACATATATATATATATTTTTGAGATGGAGTTTCACTCATGCTGCCCAGGCTGGAGTGCAATGGTGTGATCGTGGCTCACTGCAACCTCTGCCTCCTGGGTTCAAGCGATTCTCCTGCCTCAGCCTCCCAAGTAGCTGGGATTACAGGTGCCTGCCACCACACCTGGCTTATGTTTTGTATTTTTAGTAGAGGTGGGGTTTCACCATGTTGGCCAAGCTGGTCTAGAACTCCTGACCTCAGGTGATCCACCTGCCTTGGCCTCCCAAAGTGCTGGGATTACAGGCATAAGCCATGGGCCTGGCCCTATAAAACTGTATACATATATGATTTAAAGAATAATACAGTTGCTGGGTGTGGTGGCTCATGCTTGTAATTCCAACACCTTGAGAGCCCAAGGCAGGAGGATTGCTTGAGTCCAGGAGTTCAACACCAACTTGAGAACACAGAAAGAGCCTGTCCTTACAAAAAATAAACAAATGAACTGGGTGTGGTGGCAAGGGCTTGTAGTCCCAGCTACCTGTGAGGTGGAGGTGGGAAGATCACGTGAGCCTGGGAGGTCAAGGCTGCAGTGAGCTGTGATCGTACCACTGCACTCCAGCATGGGTGACAGAGCGAGACTCTGTCTCAAGAAAAACCAAAAAATAATAATAATAAACATCCATGTAGCCACAACCCAGCTTAAGAAAAGGAACATTGCCTTTCAGGTCCTTTGAGCCCCTCCTGATTACATTCTCTTCCTCTGCCACTCCTTCCAAAAATAACTACCTTTTTTATTTTCATATTTACAGTTCCCTTGCTTTCCATAATAGGTTTTTTTTTCTTGGTAGAATGTGCTTAGATCTATCTATAATAGCTTTGTCCACGAATGTATGTGTGTATTCCTAAACCGCATTGTTCAGTTGTCTGCTTTCAAACTTACATGGTGTCATGTTTTACATTTGTTTGTAATTTGCTTTTTTTACTCAACATTATATTTCCAAGACTCACCAAAGTTATTCCATCTGGTTATAGTTAACTTGTTTTCCACTGCTTTATAGTATTCCATAATTTGAATAAATGGCAATTTATATGACCATGCTCCTGTGAATAGACATTTGGGTTATTTTCAGTTTTTGTTTTGTTTTGTCTTGCTATTGCAAACAAGGCTACTGTGAACATTCTTGGACATATCTCTTAGTGTATACATGTAGGAATCTTTTTAGGGTAAATATCTAGGAGTAGAATCACTGGGTTGTAAGAAATGCCAAATAGTGTTTGAAATGATTCTACTGCTTTACATTCCCTCAAGCAACATAGTCTTCATCTTCCCCAACTTTTTCATCATTACCAATCTGCTGGAGGATAAAAATCCTTTCAGTTATTCTTGATTAATGTTCAGTTAATTTATAAGTTCAATATTAAAATTCCTTAAACAGTTAATCCCCCACTTACAAAAAAATTATCTTAACCATTGTAAACTATATTGACAAATTTAAGATATATGTTTATCCGAGCCACTTCAAACAACTAACAAGGCAGACTTGTTTCAATAAGCAAAATCTAAGATTTATAACTATTATTAGTCTAATGAATGAAACTCATTCATGTGTTCAATCAGGGCTATCTTAAACATTCAAGCACTATTTAAACATTTAATTATCTTACATATTTCAAATTAAAATCTTAAGTCTAGCATCAAATTGTCTTAAAGTCTCCTAATTTAAGCCACAAGCTAATAGATCAAATCCTCTTTAACTTTTTAAATACTTAAAATAACAGGCTGGGGGTGTTTGCTCATGCCTGTAATCTGAGCACTTTGGGAGCCCAAGGTTGGAGGACTACTTGAGTTTAGAAGTTTGAGACGGGCCTGGGCGACATAGTGAGACTCTGTCTCTACAAAAAATACAAGATTAGCTGGGTGTGTTGGTACATGCCTCTAATGCCAGCTACTTGGGAGGCTGAGG
Source organism: Nomascus leucogenys (assembly GCF_006542625.1). Lineage (NCBI taxonomy): Eukaryota > Metazoa > Chordata > Mammalia > Primates > Hylobatidae > Nomascus > Nomascus leucogenys. The sequence continues at coordinate 100,195,506 of NC_044402.1, forward strand.
CAGGAGGATCTTTTGAGCCTGGGAGGTTGAGACTGCAATAAGTCATGATTGTACCACTGCACTCCAGCCTGGGTGACAAAGCAAGAACCTGTCTCAAAAAAAAAGAAAAAATAATCCACAAATATAACAGCAGTAATTACAAAATTTATCACTAAACCTAACCATTATTATTATGAATTTGATTTACTTCATCATTGTAAACTGACTTACCTAACTATGGGGCATATACACACATATATATATTTATATATATGTTATATATGTTTATGTGTGTGTGTGTGTGTGTGTGTGTGTGTGTGTATATATATATGTATATGATCATGGGCAGGCTAGAGATCCCAAACTGCTTTATAGATCACTGGTTAGAGATGATACCTCAGTCAAAATTAGATGTTACTTCCAAGACCACTCTATCAAAGAAATAAATGAAACCATGGAGTTCTTATTGGGACTTCAGCTTGTTCTATTTATTTTCAAACTTATCTATTGCTTTACAATAAACTCCCCCAAGACTTAGTGGCTTAAAAAAAACCATCATTTTATGCCTGATGTATTTTGAGTCAGAAATTCAAGCAGATATTGAATAGGTGATTCGTTTGCTCCATAAGGCTTTAACTAGAAGGTAATTTGGTGGCATTCAGCCGGTGGCTGGGTTGTGTTGGGGAGTCCAAAACAGTGTAACGCATTTGTCTGGTGTCTTCATGTGGACGACAAGGAGGCTGGGCTTAGGTAGGTTCCTTTTCACATACTCTCTCCTGCAGAGTAGTTAAACTCGTATGGCTGCTCAGGGATCCAAAAGGGAGCATTTCAGGAAGCCCAATAGAAGCCCTTCAGCTTTTTATGATAGTCTCAGAAACTCCAAAATGTTATTTCAGTGTATTCCATTGATGAAGCAAGTCACTAAATCCAGTCTAGATTAAAGGATTAAGGAATTAGACCCCATTTCTTCGCGGGAGGAATGTCAAAGAATTTGCAGCCATCCTTAATCCACTGCAGCTGAGCTCTGCTTGCTGTGTCAACTGCTGAGACTATACTCAAGCTGATCCTCTAGAATTTAGTTTCCCAGGAAATGTGTTGCTAACATATTTTAAATTTCACATTTTCTAAAGTTTTACAGTAAATGTTTTCAAAACTTAATTACCTGATTTGGCAAAATAGGATTCTGTACTTCCCACTAGCTTGCAGCTCATCTCTTAGTGAATTATTAGAGTTAATTATATGCTCCACCACTCTCTCCAATCTGGCTTAGAACACTATTTAAATTTTTTTTTTTATCTGCTTCTCCAGGCACAGTTATAATCATGATATTACATCTTTTGTTGGGAAAGGTCAGAAGTTGTCAGATCCCAGAATGTTAGCACCAGAGATGTGGTAAGACATCAGAGGATATGTAGGGAAGCTGGACTAGAGGCACAGGAACTACTAACTAGAAACATATTTCTATTCCCCAAGCAGGCAGCAGTTATTGGATCTAAAGGGCTGGTCAAGGGTTGGTAGCAATGGTTATTTCAGTAGTAAGCATTATGAGCTGATAATTTATATCTGGATGTCAAAAGGGGGCTCCACAATACCTGTGGCTTTTAGACAACTCTGGGAGTCCCAATAATGACTGAGAATGGATTACCCTCCACCCTCATTAACTTGAGGTTTAGAATTAATTTTAAATTGCCTTTAAAAAAATAACGTGATATTTTTTGCACATCTGAGCTTGTGGAAAAAATTCACACTGGTCTCAGCTGGAGCCTTAATACTCTGCCAATTCTTACTCAATACTCTGCAAATTATTTGGTGAAAATGCCCTACCTCACCCTACCTCTCACCCCAAGTAGCTATTACAAAGTTCTACCATTCTCAAGGCCCTTACTCTCAATTGATAGCCCTGTTTCCTTCTTTGCAGGAAACTCAATATCTTGTCTATCTGATGTGGTTTGCTGTGTCCCCACCCAAATCTCATCTTGAATTGTAGCTCCCATAATTCCCACATTCTGTTGGAGGGACCCTGTGGGAGGTACTTGAATCATGGGGGCGGGTCTTTCCCATGCTGTTCTTGTGATAGTTCGCATGAGATATGATGGTTTTGTAAAGGGGAGTTCCCCTGCACAGGCTCTCTTGCCTGCTGCCATGTAAGATGTGACTTTGCTTCTCATTCACCTTCAGCCATGATTATGAGTCATCCCCAGCCATGTGGAACTGTGAATCAATTAAACCTCTTTCCTTTATAAATTACCCAGTCTTGGGTATGTCTTTATTGACAGTGTGAGAACAGACAAATACACCATCTGTTCCGTAAATTTACCTATGCCCATGTGCATTCTTCCCTAATTAGTACATAGCTTCTTCTTTGAGTTTTGGATCAATACATTCAAGTTAAACTCCACAAAAAGCTGAGATAAGAATATCGTAGTGGGAAGAGGATAACCTACCTTAAATAGAAAAGTCAGGAAAGACTTTAGACAGGTGCAAATTGAGACCTGAAAAAATAAGGACCTAGCCAAAAAAGAGCAGAAGAGTGAATCAGGCAGAGAAAGGCAAAAGCCCTAAAGCTGCAGAGGTGGGTTGTTCTAGGCAATCGAAGACCAGTATGGCTGAAACACTATGGGCAAAGGGGAAAATGGAAAGAGATGACATTGGAAATATGGATAACACATAGGTCATACAATGTTTAGGTCATGGTAAGAAGTGTGGATTTTATTTTAAGTACATATCACACCAAGATTTATGGGTTAAGTAATCAGAATTTGGGAGGATGCTGGATTGGTTGACTGAGACAAGGAAGTTTGAAGATATGAGGGACAGGTTTAAGGGAAAACAAAGATATCCATTTTGGACATATTGAGTGTCTGTGAGACACCTAAGTGGATATGTCAGTTAAAATTTAAATCTTACATTAGGAAGAGCGTTCAAAGTCAGCATGTAAATTAAATACTTGTATGATACAACTCTACCTAAATAACAAAATATGTGAAAAGAAAAGTTCTCGGCTGGGCATGGTGACTCACACCTGTAATCCCAGTGCTTTGGGCTTAGGTGGGAGGACCACTTGAGGCCAGGAGTTCAAGACCAGCCTGGGCAACATCTGTAGCAACACCCTGTCTTTATTTAAAAACAAAAATACAAAAATTAGCTGGACATGAACCTGTAGTCCTTGGTACTCAGGAGGCTAAGGTGGGAAGATCACTTAAGCCCAGGAGTTTCAGGCTGCAATGAGCTATGATCATGCCACCGCATTCGGCCTGGAAAACAGAGTGAGACTCTGTCTCAAAAAAAAAAAAGATATTCTGAGTTGGAGATATAAATTTTGGATTTATCAGTCTATAGATGGGAATTAAAAGCACTGGTAATAAAGCTGGGCACAGTGGCTCACACCTGTAATCTCAGCACTTTGGGCAGCTGAGGTGGGCAGATGGCTTGAATCCAGGAGTTTGAGACTAGCCTGGGCAACATGATGAAACCCCATCTCTACAAAAAATACAAAAAGTAGCCAGGTGTGGTGGTGCGTGCTTGTGGTCCCAGCTACTTGGGAGGCTAAGGCAGGGCAATTACCTGAGACCTGGGAAGGGGGAGGCTGCCATGAGCTATGATTGTACCACTGCACTCCAGCCTGGGCAACACAGACAGATCCTGTCTCAAAAAAAAAAAAAAAAAAAAAAAAAAGAACACTGGTAATTAATGAGATTCCTTAGGAAGAAAATGTATAAAAAATGTATGAAGAAGAGTGAGCCTAGAAGTGAACTGTAATTTACTTCAGTATTTAGAGAAAAGGTAAAGAAAGTTGAACAGACTGAGAAGGAACAGGTAGTGAAGTAGTTGAGAAACCAAGAGACTATGGTTTCTGCAATTTCTCTGAAGACAGCCAAGAAGAGTGTTCAAGGAAAAAGTCTTTAAGTATTTTAAAAGGTGCTAAGAAGCTGGGCTAAATGAAGACAGAGACATATCTTTTACATCTGACAGCGTGTACATCGTTGATGCCTCTAATAAGAGAAGTGCCAGTGAAGTGATGAGTATAGTAACCAGTCAGGACTGAGTTGAAGAATTGATAAGAAGTGAGAAATAAAACTAATTTTCCAGAAGTTTTACTGTGAAAGGATTCATAGAAATGGTGGTAGCTAGAGGATAACAAATAGTGAAAGGCTTTAAAAAACATTCTTTTAAAATGTGGATGGGAAAGAGTGGTGATACAGGACAGGGAAGGCGTAACTGAAAAGATGAAGGGCTTGAGGAAAGTGGAAGTAGGATCCAGAACACAAATGGTGGGAGAAGGAACATATCCTTCATTGCTAGGGAAGGAAAGAAAAGATGGCATACATAGTTAAGTTTACAAATTTTGATAGTGGGAAGATGAGAGTGCTCCTGTCTGATGAATTCCCTCAAATTAAATATAAAATATTGTCATCAGATGAGTGGGAAGGAAGGTATAAAATAATTGACTCAAAGTGGAAAACTGCACTTACTTGGTAAATAAAATAATATTTCCAAGTCATGTTGAGTGTCTCAATTGAAGTTTATAATTACGAATTTAGTGTGAAACCTCTCCTAAAGTGCACACAGAAAAACCTCTCCTCTCATGCACACAGAAAATGTATATATAGTAATTTCAGTTGTAGTACTTTGTATTATCAAATGACAGAAAACCAAAATGTTCATCAATAACAACACTGTCTCAATAAATAATACATTTTTGGGGTACTACTACATATTGAAATACTATGCATCTATTAAAAGAAATAAGTAAATTTGTCTGTGATGATAGGGAAAGAATTCTAAGGTATATAATTAAGCGAAAAGAATAAAATGCAGAATAATTCATACCATACTGCTCATGTTTATATTAACAATATAGAGGACAGAGAAGGGAGATATGAATTTGAGGACTTTGAGGAAACCAAATTAACCAAAATCTTCCCTACTAGAGTTCTGAACAACTGAGAAAGGAGACAAATAAATAAGATAAAAGAAGTCAAATTATCACTTTTATTAAGTTGATATATTAATGAATATACTTTACATGTGTGGGCAAAAGAGTTTCCTAATACCAAACCCCAGAATTAGCACATTCACCCACCCACAGTGCAGCACTGCACCAGGGCAGGCCTCTTCCCATCTTGGCACAAGGTCAGAGGATTACAGAGAAATTTATGGGTTTATTACCCACCTGCAGAGAATAGGTAAAAGGAATGAATTGAGCCAAGCATGCCCAGTATATTCTTCCCAAATTTTCCAATCAGACAAGTTTCTCTACCTCTCCAAGCGGAATGAATAAAGAAGTAAAGCTAGGTATTAACAAAAGAGTCATAATAATCACCCATAGAATTTAAGCTAGTTAAATAGGAAGGTAGAATAAAGAAGAGGTTGACTGATAATGAAAATCAGTGGGTTAAAGTATTGAGAGTCTGCATTAAATCAACAAATTGTGGCTATAGGAGTTCTACAGAAAAAAAAAGCACAAAAGATAAAAGGATATTAGTCAAAAGGTCGAATATTTCAGCCAAGATTTCAGAGATGGTGCAGACTTCAGTTCTGATAAATTTGGGAAATGGCTATGGGAGTGTGCCCAGAGTGAAATGCAAGAAAAGGTGTTGGAGGTGAGATCAAGGAACTGAGAAAGCAGGTGTAGAATGGGTTATCTGCAAGGAAAAAATTTTAAGCAGAAGGAGGTGAAACATGAACTATGAACCAAAAGCTAAAATTTTCAGTGGATGAAAGGGGAGGGAGGACATTAATTATTAGCAATAAGGGGGCAAGAAGAGGGAATGAATTTTGAGGAAAGAGATAACATATAGGAAGGTGGCAGTAAAATGGTTTGAAAGCAACAATGGGACACAAAGACATCTATTCCAACTCTTAGCCCTAAGATACTCAGGGGTAGAGAAAAAACAGGTGAAACAAACTCCTCTGAGCTAAAGGAGCATGTCTAACCCAATGCAAGGAAGCTAAGAACCTTGAAAAATGGTTAGAAGAATTGCTAACTAGAACAACCAGTTTAGAGAAGAACATAATGACCTGATGGATCTGAAAAACACAGCATAAGAACTTCGTGAAGCATACACAAATATTGATAGCTGAATTGGTCAAGTGGAAGAAAGGATATCAGAGATTGAAGATCAATTAATGAAATAAAGTGTGAAGACAGGATCAGAGAAAAAAGAATGAAAAAGAATGAACAAAACCTCTGAGAAATATGGGACTATGTGAAAAGACCAAACCTACGTTTGACTGGTGTATCTGAAAGTGAGGGGAAGAATGGAACCAAGTTGGAAAACACTCTTTAGGATATTATCCAGGAGAACTTTCCCAACCTAGCAAGACAGGCCAAATTCAATTCAGGAAATACAAAGAACACCACAAAGATATTCCTTGAGAAGAGCAACCCCAAGACACATAATTGTCAGATTCACCAAGGTGGAAATGAAGGAAAAAATGTTAAGCACAGCCAGAGAGAAAGGTCAAGTTACCCACAAAGGGCTGAAGCCCATCATCCAACAGCAGATGTCTCTGCACAAACTCTACAAGCCAGAAGAGAGTGGGGGCCAATATTCAACATTCTTAGAATTTTCAACCCAGAATTTCATATCCAGCCAAACTAAGTTTCATAGGCGAAGGAGGAATAAAATCCTTTACAGACAAACAAATGCTGAGGGAATCTGTCACCACCAGGCCTGCCTTACAAGAGCTCCTGAATGAAGCACTAAATATGGAAAGGAACAACCGGTACCAGCCACTGCAAAAACATACCAAATTGTAAAGACCATCGACACTATGAAGAAACTGCATGAATTAATGGGCAAAATAACCAGCTAGCATCATAATGACAGGATCAAATTCACACATAACAATATTAACCTTAAATATAAATGGGCTAAATGCCCCAATTAAAAGACATAGACTGGCAAATTGGATAAAGAATCAAGACCCATCGTTGTGCTGTATTCAGGAGACGTATCTCATGTGCAAAGACACACATAGGCTCAAAATAAAGGGATGCAGGAATATCTACCAAGCAAGTGGAAAGCAAAAAACAAACAAACAAAAAAATGGGTTGCAATCCTAGTTTCTGATAAAACAGACTTAAACCAACAAACATCAAAAAAGACAAAGAAGGCCATTACATAATGGTAAAGGGATCAATGCAACAAGAAGAGCTAACTATCCTAAATATATATGCACTCAATACAGGAGCACCCAGATTCATAAAGCAAGTTCTTGGAGACCTACAAAAAGACTTAGACTCCCATGCAATAATCATGGGAGACTTTAACACCCCACTGTCAATATTAGACAGATCAACGAGACAGAAAATTAACAAGGATATTCAGGACTTGAACTCAGCTCTGCACCAAGCAGACCTAATAGACATCTACAGAACTCTCCACTCCAAATCAATAGAATATACATTCTTCTCAGCACCACTTTGCACTTATTCTAAAACTGACCACATAATTGGAAGTAAAACACTCGTTAGCAAATGCAAAAGAACAGAAATCATAACAAATAGTTTCTCAGACCACAGTGCAATCACATTAGAACTCAGGATTAAGAAATTCACTCAAAACCACACAACTACATGGAAACTGAAGAACCTGCTCCTGAATGACTACTGGGTAAATAACGAAATTAAAGCAGAAATAAATAAGTTCTTTGAAACCAGTGAGAACAAAGGCACAGCATACCAGAATCTCTGGGACACAGCTAAAGCAATATTTAGAGGGAAATTTATAGGACTAAATGCCCACAGGAGAAAGCAGGAAAGATCCAGAATCGACACCCTAACATCACAATTAAAAAAACTAGAGAAGCAAGAGCAAACAAATTCAAAAGCTAGCAGAAGACAATAAATAACTAAGATCAGAGCAGAACTGAAGGAGATAGAGACATGAAAAACCCTTCAAAAAATTAATGAATCCAGGAGCTGGTTTTTTGAAAAGATTAACAAAATAGGTAGACCGCTGGCAAGACTAATAAAAAAGAAAAGAGAGAAGAATAAAATAGGCACAATAACAAATGATAAAGGGGATATCACCACCAATCCCACAGAAATACAAACTACCATTAGAGAATACAATAAACGCCTCTATGCAAATAAACTATAAAATCTAGAAGAAATGGATAAATTCCTGGACACATACACCCTCCCAAGACTAAACCAGGAAGAAGTTGAATCCCTGAATAGAACAATAACAAGTTCTGAAATTGAGGCAGTAATTAATAGCCTACCAACCAAAAAAAGCCCAGGACCAGACAGATTCACAGCTGAATTCTACCAGAGGTACAAAGAGGAGCTGGTACCATTCCTTCTGAAACTATTCCAAACAATAGAAAAAGAGGGACTCCTCCCTAACTCATTTTTTGAAGCCAGCATCATCCTGATACCAAAACTGGCAGAGATACAACAAGAAAAAGAAATTTCAGGCCAATAACCCTGATGAACATCGATGCAAAAATCATTAATAAAATACTGGCAATTAATAAAATACCGAATCCAGACGCACATCAAAAAGCTTATCCACCACAATCAAGTTGGCTTCATCTCTGGGATGCAAGGCTAGTTCAACATACACAAATTAGTAAAAGTAAACCATCACATAAACAGAACCAATGACAAAAACCACATGATTATCTCAATAGATGCAGAAAAGGCCTTCAACAAAATTCAACGCCCCTTCATACTAAAAACTCTCAATAAACTAGGTATTGATGGAACGTATGTCAAAATAATAAGAGCTATTTATGACAAACCCACAGCCAATATCATACTGAATGGGCAAAAGCTGGAAGCATTCCCTTTGAAAACCAGCACAAGACAAGGATGCCCTCTCTCATCACTCCTATTCAACATAGTATTGGAAATTCTTGCCAGGGAAATCAGACAAGAGAAAGAAATAAAGCTTATTCAAATAGGAAGAGAGGAAGTCAAATTATCTCTGTTTGCAGATGACATGATTGTATATTTAGAAAGCCCCATCATCACAGCCCAAAATCTCCTTAAGCTGATCAGCAACTTCAGTAAGATCTCAGGATACAAAATCAATGTGCAAAAATCACAAGCATTCCTACACACAAATAATAGAGAGCCAAATCATGAATGAACTCCCATTCACAATTGCTACAAAGAGAATAAAATACCTAGGAATCCAACTTACAAGGGATGTGAAGGACCTCTTCAAGGAGAACTGCAAACCACTGCTCAAGGAAATAAGAGAGGACACAAACAAATGGAAAAACATTCCATGCTCGTGGATAGGAAGAATCAATATCATGAAAATGGTCGTACTGCCCAAAGTAATTTATAGATTCAATGCTATCTCCATCAAGCTACCATTGACTTTCTTCACTGAATTGGAAAAAACTACTTTAAATTTCATGTGGAACCAAAGAAGAGCCTGTATAGCCAAGAAAATCCTAAGCAAAAAGAACAAAGCTGGAGGCATCATGCTATCTGACTTCAAACTATGCTACAAGGCTACAGTAACCAAAACAGCATGGTACTTGTACCAAAACAGATATATAGACCAGTGGAACAGAACAGAGGCCTCAGAAATAATGCTATACATCTACAACCATCTGATCTTTGACAAATCTGACAAAAACAAACAATAGGAAAAGGATTCCCTATGTAATAAATGGTGTTGGGAAAACTGGCTAGCCAGATGCAGAAAATTGAAACTGGACCCCTTCCTTACACCTTATACAAAAATTAACTTAAGATGAGTTAAAGACTTAAAGGTAAAAGCCAAAATCATAAAAATCCTAGAAGAAAACCTAGGCAACACCATTCAGGACATAGGCATGGGCAAAGACTTCATGGCTAAAACACCAAAAGCAATGGCAACAAAAGCCAAAACTGACAAATGGGGTCTAATTAAACTAAAGAGCTTCTGCACAGCAAAAGAAACTATCATCAGAGTGAACAGGCAACCTACAGAACGTCGGAAAATTTTTGCAATGTGTCTACCTGACAAAGGGCTAATATCCAGAATCTACAAGGAACTTAAACAAATTTACAAGAAAAAACCCCATTAAGAAGTGGGCAAAGGATATGAACAGACATTTGTCAAAAGAAAACATTTATGTGGCCAACAAACATATGAAAGAAAGCTCATCATCACTGGTCATTAGAGAAATGCAAATCAAAACCACAATGAGATACCATCTATGCCAGTTAGAATGACGATCATTAAAAAGTCAGGAAACAGCAAATGCTGAAGAGGATGTGGAGAAATAGGAATGCTTTTACACTGTTGGTGGGAGTGTAAATTAGTTCAACCATTGTGGAAGACAGTGTGGCGATTCCTCAAGGATCTAGAATCAGAAATTCCATTTGACCCAGCAATCCCATTACTGGGTATATACCCAAAGGATTATAAATCATTCTACTATGACACATGTACACATATGTTTATTGCAGCACTGTTCACAATAGCAAAGACTTGGCAAATGCCCATCGATGATAGACTGAATAAAGAAAATGTGGCACATATACACCATGGAATACTATGCAGCCATAACAAAGGAAGAGTTCATGTCCTTTGCAAGGACATGGATGAAGCTGGAAACCATCATTCTCACAAACTGACACAGGAATAGAAAACCAAACGCTGCATGTTCTCACTCATAAGTGGGAGTTGAACAATGAGAACACATGGACACGGAGGGGACCATCACACACCAGGGCCTGTTGGGGGTTGGGGGACTAGGGGAGGGATAGCATTAGGAGAAATAGCTACTGTAGATGACGGGTTGATGGGTGCAGCAAACCACCATGGTATGTGTATATCTAGGTAACAAACCTGCACGTTCTGCACATGTATCCCAGAACTTAAAGTATAATAAAAAATAAAGAATTGGGCCAGGAGTGTTGGCTCACACCTGTAATCCCAGCACTTTGGGAGGCTGAGGCATGTGGATCACCTGAGGTCAGGAGTTCAAGACCAGCCTGGCCAACATGGTGAAACCCCATCTCTACTAAAAATACAAAAATTAGCTGGGTGTAGTGGTGGGTGCCTGTAATCCCAGCTACTTGGGAGGCTGAGGCAGGAGAATCACTTGAACCTGGGAGGTGGAGGTTGCAGTAAGCCAAGATCACGCCATTGCACTCCAGTCTGGGTGACAGAGTGAGACTCTGTCTCAAAAGAAAAGAATAAAAAGTTAAAAATTAAAAACCGTTATTCCATTGATACCCTTTTCTGAGGAGGTTGGAATCAACCCAATTGAAAGAATGAACTATGGAGATTGCCAGTTGTGTAGAATGAACAGTTTGTCAAGGAGAATCAAATATCTCATAGCTAGTTTGAAAGGAAGGCAGATGTAATCTTGAATGATTCACACAAATTCATAAGGTGTTAAAGGCATGAAAATAAATTTTAAAATACTTAAAAAAAAGGTGAAGGAAAAAACAGCTTCAACGTGGGAGGGCTGCAAGAGAAGCAAGGACATCAGAGCTCAGGGCAATTTCCATTAATGCAAGGAGCCTCAGGAAAGAGGTTGAGGTCATAGGGTGTTTTGTTGATCGCAGAGTTAGACATGCCGGGTGGCATTTTGGAGATCATGATGAAAGAATTCGGAAGCTAAGGAAAAGGTAAATAGGGCATTATGCACCTTGTACCCGATTTACAATTCACATAGAATCCAACTCCGTGAGTTCTGCAACATGAAGACCCTGGAGGTTGTAATTGGAGGAATATGAGAATAGGCATGTTGAGGATGCTTGGCCCAAATGGAGATTAACAGAGGTAGAGATGTGAGACAAGATAGAACTATGTCTTATAGTCTCTAAAAGGAGGGTGGGACTTTAACTTTAAGGTATCAATATTTTTGTTGGTTGATAATGCAGCTTTGGAGCCAGCATTCACGATGGCTTCCCCAAGAAGTACTAAATCCTGAGATTCTTAGTTTCTAAATATTTCTCTAGTTAATCTTCTTTTCCCTCTCCCCTCTGTTACTGCCATAGTTCAGGATCTCATTTTCTTTCCCCTGGGGTTTTGCAGAAACCAGAGTCATTATTTGCTATGCCCACACACACTAAACTCGTTATTTTCCCACAATGTCAATTTACCTGGCATTTTCTACCCATGCCATGCCTTCCTACCCCCACATGCCTTTGTACTTGTTCTCTTCTCCTGCCTTGTCCTTTCTCTCCTTGTTTTCCAGGTAACAACCAATCTGATTTCTGCCTTAAGGCCCATTTTGAATACCATTCTGTAAACACTTTTTTGACTACTCCCACCACTTTGATTTCACAAACATTACAATTCCTCATCTGTGTCTCTGCTACTTTGCAGAAGTGATTTGTATTTGTTTCCTCAATTATACTATAAATTCCTTGGGCCAAAAGTTATTTCTTATATATGTTTCAGTTCATAGTCTTTCATACACAATAAGTTCTCACTAAGAGTTTGTTGAATAAATAATGTGATGCATCAAATGACACATCCATCTCTGTGTTTTTCACCAAAGGGTATCTCTAAATATGCTTCCTCTTTACTTTCTCATTAACATCAAAGGTAGGTGGTCCCTCAATTCTCTCTTAAGTTCAATCATAAACAAAGCCCTTACTCCCAGGTTTTTTAATCCAAGTGACTTCATCAGTTCTTTCATTTCCTTATTTATCTCCACACTCTCTCATTTTCAATTTGCTTTATATTTTCTGCTGTCAAGTATATCAGGTTTCAGTTATTCATCCACAGGATCACCACCTTGACTCTGCTGCTCCTTATAGATACTTCATTTGTGCCAGATCTTCCCGCCAATGCGAGATGTAAAAGCATCTGTTTATTCTTCTTGTCCATCAGGTAATTGTGAGATTGCACATACAAAAACATGCACAGAAACAAAATGTACAAATCTTAAAGAAGAAAGGAAATATTTTCCTAATATTCAGTAATTTTGAAAGATTGCTGTACAAAAGCTAAGCCAAATTTTAGAGATTACTATTTATTTGGGCCCATTTAACATTTAGACAAAGGCCACCTTCCTTCTCAAGCTGCAACTAATAAGCTGTAATGAATCTTTGGTCTTCTAGTCAAACATATATAATCTAGAGAATGGAGAGTTATTAATTTTTATGATAGACCCTTGAGAACCTGATGAAAGGTATATAGAGTCTAACCCCAGGAAAAAACATACTGTCATTTTTTAGTTAGTTCAGAGGTTCAGAGATCCTGTGAAGCCTAATCATAGATCCAGATGTAAAATCCTCTCAACTAAAAAGTTAGCAGTTATTAGAGATGGTTTAAAGGTTTCCTTTTTGCTAATTTTTATTTTCTAATTTTCATAAAATGAAAATTATTTCTGTTAAAAAAAAATATATATATATAACAAGCCCATGCTATATGATATGCATAAAGGATCTTATAAAATAAATTCATCATGTAGTGAACTTGTCAAAGACTGACAGGTTTTGAATGAGGCATGACTATAATACAAGGCACTTAGTTTTCCCATCTGTAAGATGGAGTAATTAATATTAATCAGTCATTATGTCATATAGGTTAATACTTGCAAAATTCTAATAATTAGGATTTTTCTATGCTCTCCCTGGGCAGTCTCTCTGTCATTTAGGTTGTAACTTTCTTCCCTAGTCTTGAAGCAGCTATAATGCCACAGCTGTTTCTTCAGCTATTCTGTTTTCTGTGAACAAACACCTGCTTAGAACGTACCTAAGGAGTTATTTCTTTGTTTTTTGATAATTAAAGCACTGCTATGGTGATGGCCGACATCTGGATTCACTTTTAAAGACTTTGTTGTGTTTTTCTGGCTCCTGGGAGACTCATGAAGTATAACGCATTAGATGGAAATGTGGTGATGTGCTTCATTTTGCAACAGCAGTTTTACTCTTGCTTTGTTATTTCCCCACTGCAATGAGAGAGAGCTGCCACTCTGCTTGTTGCTGCTAAGAGATTAGGGAAGCTGAATTGAGCTCTAGAAATTTAATATGCTATATAATGCCTGATTCATTTTGATTCTGGCTTTGACTTGATAAACTCACTTGGGACTGCTATAAAGAATCAATATTGGCCCACCGCCACAGTGGCTCATGTCTGTAATCCCAGCACTTTTGGGGGCTGACATAGGCAGATCACTTGAGGCCAGGAGTTCAAGATCAGCTTGGCCCACATGGTGAAACCCCATCTCTACTAAAAATACAAAAATTAGCTGGGCGTGGTGGTGCATTCCTGTAACCTCAGCTACTCAGGAGCCTGAGGCACGAGGATTGCTTGAACCCGAGAGGTGGAGGTTGCAGTGAGCTGAGATTGCACCACTGCACTCCAGCCTGGGTGACAGAGAAGAGAGGGTGCATTTAAAAAAAAAAAAAAAAAAAAAAAAAAAACCCAGAAACAAAAGAATCAATATCCAGGGATTGAAAATTTGTATACATTTGTATTTGTATAAACTGGTTTTAAGATAATTTCTTTTGGAGGACAAAAAAAGTCTAAGGTATCCAATTATTTCCAACAGTAATAGAGAAACTTGGCAAAAATATCCCCATATTATGTATAATTTCCTTAAAAAGATACATTCTTCAATTTCTGCTCAATAATAGTTCATTAAACTTTTCTAGAGTTTGTTTTCCAGCATTATGCACCTTTGTTTACAGTGATTATAAATTATATCATTACTGCCTCTACCTTAATATTCTTCTTAGCCTGTTACAGGTAACAGTTCTTCAAAGGAAGAAATATGTTTTCAGTCAGGGCTCACAGTTGTAAGTAACAGAAGCTAATTCTGGCTGAGTGAGTAGAAAAGAATTTGTTAAAAGGAGATGGGAGGACTCAGAGAATCAATGGGAGGCTAGAGGAACAGGCATGGAATTAGGCTTCCAGGAACAATGCTTAAAACTATCCCATAAAACTGGTCCAATGACAAAGTCACTGCCACAACTTATTATTGCCCTACCAAAGACTAAATGTAACTGCTGCCACTCCCACTGCCCAGCAAGGCCACTACTGCACTAGTTGTGGCCTTGCAAGCACTGCCATCCCAAATGTCATATGCCTTTATCAGCAAATTGTTTTCAAAGCAGAATCTTTCCTTTCTCAAGCTGCTAACTTCCAAATCAGTCTTCGCAGGTGTGCTGGCCCTAGCTTTGAGAGTCTGGAAAAATTTTCAGAGCTTACCTTGGGGAAGCACCACTTATATTAAGATTGGAAATTCCCTAAACATAGCAAATACATTCAAAACATCCTGAGCTACCAGAAAATATGAAAATGTTTACTACAGGAGAAAATCAATTTTAGTTAAGAATATATGCTAAGTGTCAGATGCTTTAAATCACATTACTTAATGCTCACAAAAATAGATATTTAACTCTATTTTAGTGAAGGGAAAGCTGGGGCTCAGAAAGGATGTTACTAGCCCTGAATCGTCTTGTTGGTAAAATGGAGAACACAGATTCATGCCAGGCTTTTATCCTTCCGAATTCTTCATTTTATTTTATTTTATTTTTTATTTATTTATTTATTTATTTTTTTGAGACAGAGTCTCGCTCTGTTGCCCAGGCTGGAGTGCAGTGGTGCAGTCTTGGCTCACTGCAAGCTCTGCCTCCTGGGTTCACGCCATTCTCCTGCCTCAGCCTCCTGAGTAGCTGGGACTATAGGTGCCTGCCACTATGCCCAGCTAATTTCTTGTATTTTTAGTAGAGACGGGGTTTCACTGTGTTAGCCAGGATAGTCTCGGTCTCCTGACCTCGTGATCCACCCGCCTCGTCCTCCCAAAGTGCTGGGATTACAGGCGTGGGCCACCACGCCTGGCCTATTATATTTTTTTACAACAGAACTCTAATTTCCACTTCCCAGCTTCTAATGCACATATAAGCAGTGGTGTACAAAGTAGTGGGGCCGCAGGGAGAGTAAAACCATCAGCTCTTGGGAGCAGGCAAACAAAGATGCCTTATGTGGGAGAAAATTGAAAAACAATAGTAAAACAGACTAAAAATAGATCTGCTTTTCAATGATAATCATCATGTGATATCAATTCTAAACAATGTCAGCAATAAAATATTCCTTCTTGCTGAGGTGAACTGTTCCCCACTCCTTGGTAACCAGTACATATATGAAGCCCCCAAGTTAATTTTCAAGATTTTTCCAAAGAGAAGTTTGTTTAGAACTTGTAATAAAAGTGCCATAAACAGTCTTATTTTCCTAGAGTAGACCATAAAGAAGCCATTTAATACATGATGTACTAAGTACCTATTTTTTAACATTGTTTCTAAGAATAAATGAATTCCAATTTTCATTTTGGAAGCACAGCTCTCCCAATTTTGGCAGTGTGAGAAGGGGCTGTTTATCTTCTAGTAGCATCAGACCCTCTGGTAATATGACAGAACCTCCTGGGAGAGCTCCTTGGGCAGTAGAGGCTCTCTTGGCAAGATGGCTGTTGCAGATGAGGAGAAAGATGGGTCTTGGTAATTTATACAGTAGAAGAGGAAAGGGCACCTCTTTAAACTGGCAAGAGAAAGTAACTATTTAGATTAATAGGTTTAGAGAGTTTGAGATCTTGAAACATTAATTTGCACCACCACCAAATTATATGTTGAATTCATTCATAAATAGGGAACCTTGGCTGGGCACGGTGGCTGACACCTGTAATCCCAGCACTTTGGGAGGCTGAGGTGGGAGGATCGCTTGAGCCCAGAAGTTCAAAACCAGTCTGGGCACAAGACAGGGATGCCCTCTCTCACCACTTCTATTCAACATAGTGCTGGAAGTTCTGGCCAGGGCAATCAGGCAGGAGAAGGAAATAAAGGGTATTCAATTAGGAAAAGAGGAAGTCAAATTGTCCCTGTTTGCAGATGACATGATTATATATCTAGAAAACCCCATTGTCTCAGCCCATAATCTCCTTAAGCTGATTAGCAACATCAGCAAAGTCTCAGGATACGAAATCAATGTACAAAAATCACAAGCATTCTTGTACACCAATCACAGACAAACAGAGAGCCAAATCATGAGTGAACTCCCATTCACAATTGCTTCAAAGAGAATAAAATACCTAGGAATCCAACTTACAAGGGATGTGAAGGACCTCTTCAAGGGGAACTACAAACCACTGCTCAACTAAATAAAAGAGGACACAAACAAATGGAAGAACATTCCATGCTCATGGATAGAAAGAATCAATATCATGAAAATGGCCATACTGCCCAAGGTAATTTATAGATTCAATGCCATTCCCATCAAGCTACCAATGACTTTCTTCACAGAATTGGAAAAAACTACTTTAAAGTTCATATGGAACCAAAAAAGAGCCCGCATCGCCAAGTCAATCCTAAGCCAAAAGAACAAAGCTGGAGGCATCACACTACCTGACTTCAAGCTATACTACAAGGCTACAGTAACCAAAACAGCATGGTACTGGTACCACAACAGAAACATAGATCAATGGAACAGAACAGAGCCCTCAGAAATGATGCCGCATATCTACAACTATCTGATCTTTGACAAACCTGACAAAAACAAGAAATGGGGAAAGGATTCCCTATTTAATAAATGGTGCTGGGATAACTGGCTAGCCATATGTAGAAAGCTGAAACTGGATGCCTTCCTTACACCTTATACAAAAATTAATTCAAGATGGATTAAAGACTTACATGTTAGACCTAAAACCATAAAAACCCTAGAAGAAAACCTAGGCAATACCATTCAGGACATAGGCATGGGCAAGGACTTCATGTCTAAAACACCAAAAGCAATGGCAACAAAAGCCAAAATTGACAAATGGGATCTAATTAAACTCAAGAGCTTCTGCACAGCAAAAGAAACTACCATCAGAGTGAACAGGCAACCTACAAAATGGGAGAAAATTTTCGTAACCTACTCATCTGACAAAGGCCTAATATCCAGAATCTACAATGAACTCAAACAAATTTACAAGAAAAAAACAAACAACCCCATCAAAAAGTGGGCAAAGGACATGAACAGACACATCTCATAAGAAGACATTTATGCAGCCAAAAAACACATGAAAAAATGCTCATCATCACTGGCCATCAGAGAAATGCAAATCAAAACCACAATGAGATACCATCTCACTCCAGTTAGAATGGCCTTCATTAAAAAGTCAGGAAACAACAGGTGCTGGAGAGGATGTGGAGAAATAGGAACACTTTTACACTGTTGGTGGGACTGTAAACTAGTTCAACCATTGTGGAAGTCAGTGTGGCGATTCCTCAGGGATCTAGAACTAGAAATACCATTTGACCCAGCCATCCCATTACTGGGTATATACCCAAAGGACTATAAATCATGCTGCTATAAAGACACATGCACACGTATGTTTACTGCGGCACTATTCACAATAGCAAAGACTTGGAACCAACCCAAATATCCAACAATGATAGACTGGATAAAGAAAATGTGGCACATATACACCATGGAATACTATGCAGCCATAAAAAATGATGAGTTTATGTCCGTTGTAGGGACATGGATAAAACTGGAAAACATCATTCTCAGTAAACTATCACAAGGACAAAAAACCAAACACCGCATGTTCTCACTCATAGGTGGAAATTGAACAATGAGGACTCATGGACACAGGAAGGGGAACATCACACTCTGGGGACTGTTGCGGGGTGGGGGGACGGGGGAGGGACAGCATTAGGAGATATACCTAATGCTAAATGACGAGTTAATGGGTGCAGCAAACCAACATGGCACATGTATATATATGTAACAAACCTGCACATTGTGCACATATACCCTAAAACCTAAAGTATAATAATAAAAAAATAAATGAATAAATAAAATAAAATAAAATAAAACCAGTCTGGGCAACATAACAAGATCCTATCTCTACAAAAATAATAATAATTTTTAAAAATTAAAAAAATAGGGCAAAGCTGGATCAATTTTTTAGTGAGACTGGAAAACTAATGATATTAAATTTACCTTCAGTTTCCCGGTGTCCCTGTCATTTATGTAATGAAAATTATTGTCATTCTTATGTATTTCTTATATATATTTTTTGAAATGTAAATCTGTGATTTGGAAAGATTAACTGACTTGTACTGTACATATAGTGGAGCCTAGTGTTACAGAAATTGAAAAACTATATTGCATACACACAAAAAGGTATTAAAGGGAAGGCAGAAATATATGTGGCATATTGCACAAAAATGACTGCTTACTAATTAATAAATTAACAAAAAACAGAAAACTTTTGTAGTATTAGTGAGGATTCTTCAGAGAAACAGAACCAATAGGGTACATTTATATCTACACACAAACACACACACACACAGAAACAGAAAGGGTGAGACAGAGACACAAAGTGATATTTTATCTACTTATGTATTGGAGACAGGGTTTCACTGTCTCCCAGAGGGGAGTGCAGTGGCTCAACCATAGCTCACTGCAGCCTCAAACTCCTGGGCTCAAGAGATCTAACTGCCTCAGCCTCCAGAGTATCTAGGATGACAGGCATGTTCCACCATGCCCAGCTAATTATTTTACTTTTTTGCAGAGACGAAGTATTGCTATGTATGTTGCTCAGGCTGGTCTCCAACTCCTGGCCTGAAGCAATTATCCTGCCTCAGCCTTCTGAGTCACTGAGGTATTTATAAGGCTGAGAAAATTCACAATTATGGAGGTTAAGAAATTCCAAGATCTGTAATCGGCAAACTTCAGACCCAGGAGATCTGATGGTATAGTTCCAGTCTAAGTCTGGAGATCTGAAAACCAGTATTGCCAGTGGTCTGAGTTCCAGTACAAGTCCAAAGGCAGGATGTCCCAGCTCAAAGACAAAGGCAGAGAAAGCAAATTCTCCCTTACTCAGCTTGTTGTTCTAATCAGGCCTTCTATCGATTTGATGAGCCCCACCCACATGAAAAAGGGCAATCTGTTTTACTCAGTGTACCAATACAAATGTTAATCTCATCCCAAAACACCCTCACAGACACATCCAGAATAATATTTAAACAAGTAGCTGGGCACCCTGTGGCCCTCTCAATTTGACACATATAATTAACAATTACGCCTTTAAAAAGGCCGTATTTCAATATGTTACAGAAATTCAATGGAATATATAGAACTTTCTTACTATAGAACATTTAATAGAACAACTGACCTTGAAGTATACAGAGGATATAAGACACGATGCCTTTGATTGCTTTAAAATTCTGAAGAGAGAAAAAACTAACAAAAGAATAAAAAGAAAAAAATGAAGCAAGTGAGGCAAATGTGACTAATGCCTTAAAAGTGTTGAACCTGGGATGATGGGTATAAGAGAAAGTTATTATACCATTCTCTCTACTTTTGTGTTTGAAGTTTTTCATGATGAAAAAATTTAAAATTAAACACTTGTCTTGTGTCCCGAATATGCTCTTCCTATTGTTTTCCCTTAACTACTAGCACAGACTTTGATAATCACACAAATCATAATTTGCATATTATATTTGATTCCTCTTTTTCATATACAAGAAGTCACTAAGTCTTATAGATTCTACTCCTAAATATCTGTCATATATGTCCCCTCTTCTTGGCCTAATACTATTCAACCTAGACTACTATAACATCTTGCTACTTGGTCTTACTTCCTGTTATTATTCCCAGTTAATTGCAATCTATTATCCACAAAGCTGTTAGAACAACCATCTAAGCAAGAACAAGATCATGAAATTTCCTTGCTTAAAACCTTGACTTTTACGTCCTTCAGGATAACAATGCAAACTCCTCTGCAGAACTGAGACATTTCTTAAATATATGACACCCCCTTCTATCTTCAGCTTCATCCTTCGCCATTCTTTAACTCAAGCACTATAGTATTCCACTACTTGCACTCCATATGTGTAATGCCCTCTTAGATCTTTGTGCTACTGCATATGTTGTTGATTCAGCTGCCTAATTCCAATTCATTCTCCTCTGGTAAGTCTTCCCTCTTTCCCAAACTCAAGTTGTATTACATGCTCTGTACTTTATGATCTGTCCCACAGTACTAGAGGTTTACCTCCATATTAAACTTAAATTATAGAAAACTAATTGCTTTCTGGTCTGACTTTTCCTATTAGATGGTTAACTTTCATTAAGGCAGTGACCGTCTTTTATCTTTGCAACCCTTGCACTTAGCACAGTTTTTGGTATAAATATTATCTACTCAAATTTTTTTAAAAATACATGCCAGGTTTTACATAGTATATGTGTTGAGGAGGTGACAATGTAGTAGTAAGGACAAATCAATTTCATATTACTATAACATAAGGCGTAAGTTGTGCCACAAAAGAAGTTAAAATGAAATTATGTATTATTTTCAGGAAGGAACGCTCAATTCTGGTTTTAGGGTAGGATGGGGGTATAGAATTGAGAAAGTTTGAGGGAGAAGATGGCAATTGGGATGAGTCTGACAAAAAGTATTTTAATACTTGGAGAGGCAATACCTAAGGAATACGTTAGGTAACAGTACTGACATAGTAAAACTGAGGGTATAATACAAGATGATAGTGTAGCCCCACTGAGCATGTAATAGAGTATTGGAAAAAGCTAGAGAAGGAGGTTAGGCTTTAAATGCTGGCTAAGGAGGAAGTATACAATTTAGAAAGCAACTACAGTGTCATTAAAGGCAGTTATTAGCAGAAGACAAAATATTAGAGCAACTATGCTAGTCCCATTAAGAAATAACAAGGTCATCTTTGATAGGAAGTATGGTATAGACAGGCAGAGAGACTGGGCTTTAAGTGCTGGTTCTGTCACTTATTAGTGGTATGATCTTGAACGTGTTACTTAACTTTGCAAAGTCTGATTTTCTTCATTTATTTCAAAATAACTTTGTGATTAAATTTATGTAAAGAGATTAGCAAGGTGTTTGAATTAATCAGTGATATTTCTGCTGCAACTGATATTCAACTCAAATGACCATAAGCAAATAAGGGAAATTATTAAAAGACTACTGACTAGATCAATGAAACAGAATAGAAAGCCCAGAAATAGATCCACTCAAATATAGTCAACTAATCTTTGACAAAGAAGCAAGGGCAGTACAATGGAAAAAAGATAGTTCAACAAATGGTGCTGAAACAACCGTCCATCCACATGCAAAATAAAAAATAAACATAGACACAAATTTTACATCTTTCATAAAAACTAACTCAAAATGTATCACAGATCTAAATGTAAAATGAAAAGCTATAAAAGTTCCAGTAGAAAACAGGGAAAAATCTAGGTGACCTTGGGTTTGGTGATATCTTTTTGGATACAATACTTAAAGCACAATCCATAAAAGAAAACACTGATAGTTGGACTTCTTAAAATGAAAACTTCTGCTTTGTGAAATTCACTGTTAAGAGAATAAAAAGGCTGAGCATAGTGGCTCACGCCTGTACCAGCACTTTGGAGGGCTGAGGTGGGAGGATTGCTTGGGCCCAATTCAAGACCAGCCTGGGCAACAAAGTGAGACCTAGTCATAGAGACAGAGAGAGATAGAGATAGAGAGAGAGAAGACAAGCTACAGATCAGAAAAAAAATTTGCAAAACATATATCTGACAAAGGCCTGATATCCAAAATGATTAAAGAACTCTTAAAAGCTAAGCAGTGAGAAAACAAACAGCCCAATTAACAAATAAACCAAAGATCTAAGCAGACACCTCACCAAAGAAAATATTCACATGGAAATAAGCATATAAAAAGACACTCAACATTATACATCGTCAGGGAATTACAAAATGAAACAATGAGTTATTATCACACACCTATTAGAATGGCCCAAATCCAAAACATTCACAACACCAAATGTTGGTAAGGATGTAGAGCAACAGAATCTTTCATTTAATGATGGTGAGAATGCAAAATGGTATAGCCACTTTGGAAGATAGTTTGAGTTTTTTAGAAAACTAAACATACTTTTACCATTCAATCCAGCAGTTGCATTTTTTTGGTATTTACCTAGACGACCTAAAAACTTACGTCCAAAAAAAAGCCTGCACACAAATGTTTATAACAGCTTTATTCATAATTGCTGAAAACTTGGAGGCAACCAAGATATCCTCCAATAAGTGAAAGAATACATTAACTCTGATTCATAAATTCAATGGAATATTATTCAGCAATAAAAAAATGAGCTGTCATGCCAAAAAGGTATGAAGGAAACCTAAATGCATATTGCTAAGTGAAAGAAGCCAATCTGAAAAGGATGGCTACTACCTAATTCTATCTGCGTGCCATCCTGGAGAAAGTAAACTATGGAGACAGTGAAAAGATTAGAGGTCTCCAGGGGAGCAATGACTAGGTGGAACACAGGGGATATTTAGGGTAGTGAAACTATTCAGTATGATACTGTAATGGTGGATTCATGGCAGTACACATTTGTCAAAATCCATAGAATATAAATATTAGATGGTGCAAAAGTAATTGCGGTCTTTGCCATTTTAATGGCACCAACCTAATACAAACAGTGAGCCCTAATGTAAATCCCCCTGCCTCAACCTCCCAAAATGCTAGGATTACAGGTGTGAGCCAATGCTTCTGGCTTTCCTGGTCCCTTTTTAGATGGAGTTTCACTCTGTCACCCAGGCTAGAGTGCAGTGGCACGATCTCAGCTGACTGCTACCTCCGCCCCCCAGGCCCACCTCAGCCTCCCGAGTAGCTGAGTAGCTGGGACCACAGATGTGTGCCACCATGCCCGACTAATTTTTTAATTTTTTTGGTAGAGATGTGATTTCACAATGTTGCCCAGGCTGGTCTTGAACTCCTGAGCTCAAGCAATCTGCCTGCCTCAGCATCCCAAAGTGCTGGGATTATAGGAGTGAGCCACTGCGCCTGGCTTACAAGCTCTTTTTGAGGATTTTCTTTTGCTTTCTGTTTTTGGTCTATGACTAGTGGCATTTCTGAGTTGCTGGCTTCTTCAGCTCCAATTCAGCAATATATGATGCAAAAAGAATACCCAAGGTATCACCACCATTTTGTTCCTTGAGTCCTGAGGTCCCTAGGTGGTCTGCTTTTTCAGAGTCTTCTTCAGTTTGTTTTATAAATAATGTCCAGGGTTTTTAGTTGTACTTATCAGGAGGAATACAGAAATTCCTATTTATTCCATCTTCTCACAAGCATTTTATGAACTTCTCTATTTCACTAAGGAGTTCTTCAGTAAGAATGCTGATGGTATCAGCTCCTAGTTGTGTATGAAAAGATACAGAAAGAAAGAGACAAGAGTTAAAAATGGCCAGTAGTCAAACCAAATATGAAGGGAGTATAAAGGGCCCAGGACTTCTTATGTTGGAAAATAAAATGTTCTATCTCCAGTCTCTCCAATTAAAATATAGCCTGGTAGCCACAGATATGATCAAGGGTATAAATATAAGACCCTTCATACAGGTCTTTGAAAGAACTAAATTATAACTATTAGACCTTATCAGCAGGGCAAAGGGGTTTTGGAATTTTAGGGTCATGGTCTCACAGAAACCTTTTCCCAAAATAAAAATCTCTATATAGAGAGGCATGCTTTATTATTATTATTTGTTTAAGAGATGGGATCTCACTATGTTGCCCAAGCTGGAATGTAGCTGCTATTCACAGGTGCAGTCCTGTTACTGATCAGCACCAGAGTTGTGACCTGCTGTTTCTGACCTGGATTGGTTTACTCCTCCTTAGGCAACCTGGTGGTCCTCTGCTCCTTGGAGGTTACCATATTGATGCTGAAGTTAGTGCAGACACAAAATTGACGTAGCACATTACAGCCCAGAACTCTTGAACTCAAGTGATCCTCCTGCCTTAGCATCCAGAGCAGCTGGGACTATAGGCACACACCACCATGTCTGGTGAGAGGCATGTCTTAAAAACAATTATGGAGGCTGGGCACAGTGGCTCATGCCTATAATCCCAGCACATTGGGAGGCTAAAGCAGGAGGGTCGCTTGAGCCCAGGAGTTTGAGACCAGCCCGGGCAACAGAGGGAGACTCTGTCTCTATAAAAAAATTTTAAAAATTTAGCTGAGCATGGTGCATGCCTGTGGTCCTAGCTATTTGGGAGGCTGAAGTGGGAGCATTGCTTGAGCCTCACAGGTCAAAGCTGCAGTAAGCCATGATTGTGCCACTGCACTCCAGCCTTGGCAAAAAAGTGAGACCCTGTCTCAAAAAAAACCCCAAAACCAAAAAAAACAATTATGGTTGTGAGCTTTGAAGCATGACACAGACTATAATCAAATACATAGGAAACACACACAATTTTTAAGTAAATTTTATAGGTAAAAAAGCTATTAGCATGCCCTTAAAAGGACTGAGAGTATTCGAACATGCAAAAAGACCTCTGGATCCCTAATTTGCCATTGGCAGAAGGCAGGTTAAGAAAGTTAGTCAGCTGCCAACATGAGCTACTTAAGATGTATCCAAAGGACAATGGAGAAGAAAAGGTGTCTCATAATATATTGCTCAGAATCTAGAGCCCAAACTCACAGGACACAATGGAATACAGAGCCACTCCCAGAGACCTAAGCTGGGCCCCAATCAAGGAATATTCCCTTTCCCAGGAATAGAGGGATCTGATAAAATGTGTCTAGAGGAATTTCAAAACTACTCAGAACCAAGGACTGAAGTGTGCTAACTTTTCTCTTTTTGAATGGAAGTATTTATGTGATTTTCCACTCCTTATTTCACCACTAAATATTGAGTGTATGAGGGACAGGTAACCTTTTTCACTTTATAGATTTGCATATCAGGAGGTGCTGCCACATTGGTACCTGATACAGAACATGAAATTCTGAAGTATGAAACCATGATTGGATGAGAATTAGGGTGTCTTGGGGTAGGAGTGAATGTATTTGTATGTGAGTGTATGGGAAAAGAGATTTATTTTCTCATCAATCACCAGATTCATGGCTGAGGCCCCTATAACAAAAGAAAGATTAATAGGAGAAAAGCATACAAAAAGTTTAACATGACACAGGAGCTTTCAGAAATGTAGACTCAAATAAACAGGGAAGTTTGTATATTTTTATGCTATGTTTGATGAAGTGGATAGCTGAGAAGTATGGACAAATGTGGTGTGACCTAACGGTAATAAACTGGGGGGAACTTAGCAAGGCTTGTTTGTTCAGATCCTTCTTTGTGACCCTGTGCCTTCAGAGATAAGGATGTTCCTTTCCTCCGAAAATTGGAAAGGAACCTCTGACAAGAGAGTCATATGATCTACTTCATGAGAAGGTCAGGAAATTAAGTTTTATGGCTGCTCCAGGAAAGAAAAATGAGGGAGAAGATAAGAGTGACCTTCCTGCTTCTGCTGTTTTCTCAAATGCCATGATACCATATTTTGGAGTAGGAAGAGGGATCATGAGGAGGGATGTGAATAATTGTGACCAGAGAGTGGACTGTGGTAAATTATAAAAATGGCTACAATTATTCAACCTTTTCTGTATCTATGTCCTATGCAATGTGACTTTGCAGTTTCTCCCATTAAGAGGTGGAATCTATTTCTTCACTCTGTGAATTGAGCTGGCCTTATTTCTTGCTCTGGTTAATAGACTGCAGCAGCTGGATAACATGCAAGTTCTAAGTCTTGGCTTCACTGTTACTCATTCTCCTAGGCACTGCCATCAAGAAAATAAGCCCAGACTGCTCTTCTGGATATTAAGTGATACATAGTCTAGTTACCTTTGTTGCCTTAGCTAATAGCTAGCCAGTCACCAGACATGCAAGTGAAGCTATAATAAATAAGCCAGCCCCTAGCCATTCTGTCAGCTGAATAAAGGGATTAGCCAAGATCAATTGATACTGGGCCAGATCAGCAGAACTGCCCAGCTGACTAATAGGTTCATGAGCAATGATAAGTACTATTGTTTTATGCCACTGAATTTGAGATTGGTTTGTTAAATATACAGCATTATTGTGACAATAGATAACAGACATATATGGAGTACTGAAGTAGCTATCCAACTGGCTTCCCTTGACTGCATTTCTGCCTCCCTCAATTTCTTCTCCATACTGCTGTAACAGTGATCTTTCTAAAGTGCAGATCTGATAATGAGTTTCTCTATTTAAAATTATTCAGTGGCTCCCCAGGTTTTTCAAGATAAAGGTTATGTTTAGTCTCAAACAATCTTTTTTTTAACCTTTAAGCTCTGTTGGGCTTGACAATAACCTAGTCTTAGCTACGTCTACCTTCTTTCTTTCTTTTTTTTTTTGAGACAGAGTCTCTCTCTTGTTGCCCAGACTGGAGTGCAATGGCATGATCTCAGCTCACTGCAACCTCTGCCTCCTGGGTTCAAGCGATTCTCCTGCCTCAGCCTCCCAAGTAGCTGGGATTACAGGAGCGCGCCACCACACCCGGCTAATTTTTTTTTGTATTTTTAGTAGAGACATGGGGTTTCACCATGTTGGTCAGGCTGGTCTCGAACTCCTGACCTTGTGAGCCACCCACCTCGGCCTCCCAAAGTGCTGGGATTACAGGCGTAAGCCACTGTGAATGGCCATACCTTATTTCTTTTTATTCACCTTGTGCTTAAATTCAAAGTTCTCTGAATTCTGATGGGTCTAGAGTGAGCTTGGGTATAGTTGTTTTAAAATATGTCTACAAGAGTTTTGATACTCCTCCCCTCAAGAGGTAGAGCCTCTTCAAAACGTAGGGGCTAATTCTTC
The DNA here is from genome assembly GCF_006542625.1 of Nomascus leucogenys. Lineage (NCBI taxonomy): Eukaryota > Metazoa > Chordata > Mammalia > Primates > Hylobatidae > Nomascus > Nomascus leucogenys. The sequence goes on from NC_044402.1 coordinate 100,223,051, forward strand.
TCCCTTTGAGTGGACTTAATGACCAGGTTTTAATTAGTTCCTTTTCTCCCCATCCCTATGTAATCACTAATCTAACTTCCGAATCTATAGATATTCAATTTTTAGAGCACTTATATAAATGGACTTATACAATATGTAGTCTTCTGTGACTAGCTTCTTTCACTTAGCATGTTTTCATAGTTCATCCATGTTGTAGCTTGGATCAGTATTTAATTACTTAAAAAAGATAGAGGCAGTGTCTCACTATGTTGCCCAGGCTAGTCTTGAACTCCTGGGCTCAAGCAATCCTCCTGCCTCAGCCTCCCAAAGTGTTGGTATTACAGGCATGAGCCACTGTGCCCGGCCTAATTCCTTTCTGTTATTATTGATTAATATTTTATTATTCAATAATATCAATATATTGTATGAATATACATTTTTTATTCATTTATCAGTTAATACATATTTGTGTTGTTTTTACTTTTTGGCTATTATAAATAGTACTGCTATAAACATTTATGAACAAGTTGCTGTGTGGTTATATGTTTTCATTTCTGTTGAATATATACCAAAGAGTAGAATTGCTGGGTCACATGATAAATCTACACTTAACATTTTGAAAACTATCAAACTGTTTTCTAAAGCCACTACGCCATTCTTATGAGCAATGCATGAATACCCAACTTTTGTTGACATTTTTTATTATCTGTCTTTTTACTATGACCATCCTGGTAGATATAACGTGGCATCTCTTATGGTTTTGATTTGCATTTCCCTAGTGGCTAATGGTGTTGAGCATCTTCTCATGTGCTTATTGCTTACTTGTATATCTTCTGTGAAATGTCTATTCAGATCCTTTACCCATTTAAAAAACTGGGTTGTCTTTTTATTACTGAGTAGTAAGAATGGTTTTTATACTTTGGATATAAATCCTTCAACCAATGGTATAGTTTGGATGTTTGTCCCCTCCAAATCTCATGTTGAGATGTGTTCCCCGATGCTGGAGGGGGGACCTAATGGAAGGTGTTTGGGTCATGGGGGCAAATCTCTAGCCAATGGCTTTGTGCCCTCCCTATGGTAATCAGTGGTTGTAGGCTCACATGAGATCTGGTTCTTAAAAAGAGCCTAGCACCTCTTCCCTTCTCTCTTGCCACCTCTCTTGCCATGTGACATGCCAGCTCCTTTTCTCTTCTGCCATGGGTAAAATCTTCCTGAGGCCTCACCAAAAGCAGATGATGGTGCCATGCTTCTTTTATAGCCTGCAGAACTGTGAGCCAAATAAACTTCCTCCTTTGTTTATAAATTACTCAATCTCTGGTATTCCTTTACAGCAATATAAAATGGACTAACACAACCAATATGTTATTTCCAAATATTTTCTCTCATTCTGCATTTCCCTGTCTTTTCATTTTCTACTGGTGTTCTTTGAAGCACTAAACTTTTTCTAATTAGATAAAAGTCCGATTTGCCTCTTTTTTTTTTTTAATCTTGTGCTTTTGGCGCCATATATGAGAAGGCTTTGGCTAAAGTCATGAAGGTTTACTTCTACTTTTTTCTTCTAAAAATTTTATAGTTTTAGCTCATATATTTAGTTCTACACCCCTTTTTGAGTTTTGAATGCTTCAAAGAAGGGATCCAACTCCTTTCTTTGCATGTGTCTATCCATTTGACCCTGTACCACTTGTTAAAAGGCTTTTTTTTTCCTATTGAATTATCTTGGCACTTTTGTTGAAAAACATTTGACCATAAATTTAAGGTCTATTTCTAGACTTTCAATCCTATTTTACTGTTTTACATGCCTATCCTCATACCAATATGCACTGTCTTGATTATTGTAGCTCTGTAGTAAGTACTGAAATGGGGAAATGTGAGCCCTCCAACTTTGATCACTTTTTTCAAGATTGTTTTGGCTATTCTGCGGCCCTTGCATTTCCATATACATCTTAGGATCAGCTTAAACATTTTTGCAAAAGAGGCAGCTGGAATTGTGATACAAATGGCATTGAATCTGTAAATCAATTTGAAAAGAATTGTCATCTTAACAATAAGTCTTCTGATCCATGAATATGGGAGATCTTTCCATTTCCTCCCATGTAATATGGGAAGTCTTTTCAAGTTTCTTTGAATAATGTTTTGTAACTTTCACTATATAATTTTGCATTTGTTTAAATTTATTCCTAAGTATCTTTTGATGCTAATGTAAATGGAATTGTTGTATTTTTATTGCTAGCATATACAAACATGATTGTTGTATTGATTTTGTATCCTGCTGAAACTGTTTATTATTTATAATAATTTTTTAGTGGATTCCTTAGGATTTTCTATATTCAAGATCATGTCATCTGCATGGCTTTACTTCTTCCTTCCCAATCCACACAGCTTTTATTTCTTTTTCTTGCCTAACTGCCTTGGCTAGAACTTCCAGGATGATATTGATTAGAAGTAGCAAGAGTAAACATCTTTATTTTTTTCCTATTCTTAAGGGGAACACATTCAGTCATTTATCATTAAGTATGTTAGTTGGGTTTTTCATAATGCCCTTTATTAGGCTGAGGAAGTTCCCTTCAACTCTTAGTTTGTTGAGTGTTTTTAATCATGAGTTAGATTTTGTCAAATGCTTTTTCTGTGCCTATTAAGATGATTATGTCATTTTTGTTTTTTATTCTATTGATATGGTATATAATGTTAATAGATTTTCAGAGACTAAAAACAAACTTTGCATTCCTGGGATAATCCCACATTTTTATGATGTATAATTCTTTTCACATGTTGCTGGATTTGGCTTGTGTATTAGTCCATTCTCGCACTGCTATAAATAAATACCCAAGACTGGGTAATTTATAAAGGAAAGAGGTTTAATTGACTCATAGTTCTGCATGGCTGCAGAGGGCTCAGGAAACTTATAATCATGGCAGAAGGGGAAGCAGCCACCTGCTTCACAAGGCAGCGGAAGTGAGAGAAGTGTGTGAAGGAAGAACTGTCAAACACTCATAAAACCATCAGATTTCGTGAGAACTCACTCACTATAACAAGAACACCATGGGGGAACCCGCCCCTGTGATCCAATCACCTCCTTCCCTTGACATGTGGGGATTACAATTTGAGATGAGATTTAGGTGTGGACACAGAGCCAAACTATATCAGCTTGTTAATATTTTGTTAAGGATTTGCTGTATTTTGAATTGGTTCAATTTTTTGTACCCTTTAACATTGAGTAAAGTACAATACATGCAAGTATTTTTAGCTAATTATTGCATTTGAGGATTCATTGAGTGGTAAAGATAATCTATAAGGTCTTGACATGTAGTGATTTGCATTTTGAGAAAGTAGGTGTCTCATAAATTATATACCACAGGAACAGTGTACATGGTGTTGCTTAGCTGGTGAAACTAGCCAAAGAATAAGCTTTCAAATCCCCAAATGGCTCTATTCTCTAATTTTTATTTTATCAAGCATTTTGGGGGCCAAATTACATGCTAGAGTGGCATACCTCATATGAAGCCTGTTTCTCTCAAGGCCCAGTTTTGGCAAACAAGCTTATTAAAACACAAAAAAATACCTGTTCAAAACCACAAATAATTTTTTAAAACCAAAACTTTTCAATCTCTTAAAGAACATCGGCCGGGTGCGGTGGCTCATGCCTGTAATCCCAGCACTTTGGGAGGCCGAGGCGGGCGGATCATGAGGTCAGGAGATCGAGACCATCCTGGCTAACACAGTGAAACCTCGTCTCTACTAAAAATACAAAAAATTAGCCGGGCAAGATGGCGGGCGCCTGTAGTCCCAGCTACTCGGGAGGCCGAGGCAGGAGAATGGCGTGAACCTGGGAGGCGGAGCCTGTAGTGAGCCGAGAGCGCGCCACTGCACTCCAGCCTGGGCGACAGCGAAACTCTGTCTCAAAAAAAAAAAAAAAAAAAAAAAAAAGAACATCAAATGGGATCCAATTAATATCTCAGAGAACTTCTTAAAATCATTTCTCCATTCTTTTCCCTCCCTCTCAATTGTTCACAGAAAGCCACATTTAAGGGCTTTTGCTGCCCCTCCCCCCCCCTTTTTTTTTTAAAAGACAGACTCTCACTGTGTTGCCCAGGATGGAGTGCAGTGGCGCAATTTCAGCCCACTGCAACCTCCGCCTCCCGGGTTCAAGAGATTCTCCTGCCTCAGCCTCCCGAGTAGCTGGGATTACAGGTGCCCACCACCATGTCTGGCTAATTTTTGTATTTTTAGTACAGATGGGGTTTCACCATGTTGGCCAGGCTGGTCTCGAACTCCTGACCTCAAGTGATCCTTCTGCCTCAGCCTCCCAAAGTGCTGAGATTACAGGTGTGAGCCACTGTGCCCAGTCTTTTTTGTCTTGTCTATTTTTCCCCCCCATCTCCTGCCTTCCTGTATCCGCCCATTTCACCTTTTAGTAGAGAAGTTGCACATTTGTGGCCCATAGGCCAAATATGGCCTATGTGTGCATTTAATTTAATACGGTGTTTTACAAGCAAATTTAATTAGTTGTCAACATTTACAAGTTGGCAAATGAAACATAAAAATCTGTATCTGATTTGTGTTGAGAAATCTCTTAACAAGTTTGAAGGTTTGGCAAAATGTTGCCTTCATTTTACAACTGGCTAGCAGTGAACAGTGACTGCCTTCTTCAAATATGACATCTCTCTAGTTTGCCAGTGTTTACATTCCCTATTGTTTACTTGTGGCCAATTTTACTATTTATAATATAGACCTGGCCCTGTAGATATTGGAGTTCGTGCCTTTTATTGCTGTCCTTTCCGTTGTAAATTAGCCTTTCTCAGATTCCTTCCAATTTTGCAACTTTTCTATTATATTGAATAGCATTAAAAAGATCTGAGAACTCAACAGGATCCCTTGAGAACTGTCAAGAGTCCAGAGGTGAGCTATAGCCTCTTGGACACTATAAGCATTAATATAATCCCTGTGCAGAACCCTATCAGTTAAAGAAGAGAAAACTCACACAACTGATTAGAGTAACTTTGTATATGTAAGACCTCTTTCCAGGATGGAAAACCAGCTCTGAGAAAAGGGAGAATGCTGGGCCATCCGTGCCAGTGTTGTTAGAAAAGTAGTGATTTACAAAAGTGGTCTCCTAGAAGAAGACAGAGGGGATGGAGACAGAAAACAGATATTACAGTAATATCAAGGGGACCTGTGAGAAGGAATTGCAGTGGCAATGACTTGCCATAAATGACATACACCTCAGCTAATCAATTGAGAGCTGTTACTTTCTCTGGAGGTGTCTCCTATAGGGCTGTACAAATCCCTTGACTGTAAGGAAACATTTGTGCTTACTTTAGTCTGTTTCTTTACTCTTTAAATCCTTGCTTGTATTTCTCAAAGACCTTAATTATCTTAGCGATACTGAGACAACTTTGTAGCATTTAATATTTGCTATAATTTTCCTTCTAAAACACATTCTCCATTCTCTTCGATAAGAATAGATTTCATTAAGTCTCGGCGGATACAGGAAGACAGGAGATGGGGGGAAAAATAGACAAGACAAAAAAGACTGGGCACAGTGGCTCACACCTGTAATCTCAGCACTTTGGGAGGCTGAGGCACAAGAATCACTTGAGGTCAGGAGTTCGAGACCAGCCTGGCCAACATGGTGAAACCCCATCTCTGCTAATTAATGGCTCCTGCCTGTAATCCCAGCACTTTGGGAGGCCGAGGCGGGTAGATCACCTGAAGTAAGGAGTTCGCAACCAGCATGGTCAACATGGAGAAACCCTGTCTCTACTAAAAAAATACAAAAATTAGCCAGGCGTGGTGGCACATGCCTGTGATCTCAGCTACTAGGGAGGCTGAGGCAAATGAATCGCTTGAATCTGGGGGGCAGAGATTGCAGTGAGCCGAGATTGTGCCACTGCACTCCAGCCTGGGTGACAAAGTAAGACCTTGTCTTAAAGAAATAAAAATAAAAGTAAAAATAGATTTCATTATAAGGTCAAGCTAAAAACAAGACCACAAATCAAAAGCTGCATTTGCAATTCATGTACATGTTTGGACTTTTAGATAACATTTCAGCAATCCTCTATCTAACAATGGAAAGTAACATGTATGCAATTGGCAAAACAGAGTGACGTCAAGTTGCCTAAATGTCATTATATACTAATTATTGTATAATTAACCTCCACTTGTTTTTAACCAGTTATTTTAGAAAGCAGATTTCCTTAGTAATTAATTGAATAATTTTTGATAACAATATTTTGATGTCAGATGGAATGCAACAATTTAGACCAGAGTAGGTTAGCATACTAAGTCACTAAGTCTATATATATATAAAAATCATATTTTATCATTTGCTCATTTATGTTCCTACTCCAAGCCATTTGTTAATATTTGTATATGTAGACCAAAGAAAACAGTATGTGTGCTTAAATACACATATATAAACTCCGAATAATTATACATAAAGTGCTTAGATTTCTGGCCTATAGTAAACCCTCAACAAATGTTGTCTGTAGTTATTGTAATTTTCATTAATTATTCTCTTTACAGTGCTTTGTCTCACAAGTACTTGGATCTCATCCTCGCTCGCACACATTTCCCTGTTTTGTCTTTGGTTTATTTTTTGAGACAGGGTCTGCTTCTGTTGCTCAGGCTGGAGTGCAGTGGTGGGATCACAACTCATTGCAGCATGCAACTCCTGGGCTCAAGCGATCCAATCTCCCACCTCATCCCTCCCAGTAGCTTAGACTATAGGCATGCACCACCACGCCCGGCTAATTAAAAAAAAAAAAAAATTTAGTAGAGGCAAGGCCTCCCTATGTTGCCCAGGCTGGTTTCAAACTGCCGGACTCAAGTGATCCTCCGCCTCGGCCTCCCACAGTGCTGGGAGTACAGGCCTGAGCATACATTTCGCCAAATCTTATTCCTACTCAACTGGCCACAGATAGTTGCTGGACACACATGACTTTCCTACACTGTTTAGTTTTTGAAAACGTCCAAATAGCAAAACACCAAGTAACGCGTACTGCCTCGCCCCGTTTTTTCCTGTCCTAGACCATGTACGCTATTCCCAGAGATAAATAGCTTCATATCTAACCACAAATTCCCCATGAGCATAGAGATCTTCGTATATCTATCATAATTGTACTCAGGAAACTCAAGGTATGAGGAGAGAGATTCCCTTCCTTCGGGGCATGTAGAAGACTCCCCATGGAATCCTCTACAGGTCAGAATTACTCACGTCTTTGGGACTGTCTCCTTTTTAAGGCCCGAAAGACCAGATAAATCTCAGGTGAACCTACAGAAACAGGGAGCTTGGTATACTCAAAAGTCTGTACATTACGTATTATTGAACGGCGACCTGCGGCCGCCCCTGCTGCTGCGCATGCGCCATAACTGCCGCTTGCTCTAGTTGGGAGTACTCTGTTCATCTCTTTGCTCTTCGCCGGCTCTTCCCCAGACTTCTGTTCGAACATCCCGGCCGCGGCAGAACCCACCAATCACAAACGCCCTTCCTCAAGGCACGCCCACCGTCTTCTCTGGGATCCCAAGCCCGATTTCACGCACACCCCTCCCTTCCTTTCCTTACGCACGCTGCGCGCGGACGACGGCCTCTGACGTCGTCGCCTCAGCGCCGGCTCTCGGCCGGGCCGCGGCCGCCGACCGTTGAGCCGCCTGCTGAAGTCCCTCCCTCAGGAACCCCTCCGCCACCCTCCACCTCCGAACTGCTCTCGCGGCGGCGACCCATGTGGGGGTTCAGGCTCCTGCGGTCGCCGCCGTTGCTGCTCCTGCTGCCGCAGCTCGGAATCGGAAACGCCTTGTCCTGCTCTCAGGCCAGAACCATGAACCCGGGCGGCAGCGGCGGCGCGCGATGCTCCCTCTCGGCCGAGGTGCGCCGCCGTCAGTGCCTGCAGCTGTCCACCGTGCCTGGAGCCGATCCGCAGCGCAGCAACGAATTGCTCCTGTTGGCGGCGGCCGGGGAGGGACTGGAGCGGCAGGACCTCCCCGGGGACCCAGCGAAGGAGGAGCCGCAGCCGCCGCCACAGCATCACGTCCTTTATTTCCCTGGGGATGTGCAGGTAACTGGGGGCCTGCCTGGGTATCTGTTCCCCCCTCTCGTGTATACGTACGCGGTCACTGATTCTTCCCTCGTGGCTGCTGTCTGGTTCCTTTCCTTGCCTGAACACACCCACACATTCACTGAGGGTGGCTCTTCCGTTACTCCACGAAATCCAAAACCGTGCCTTCCACGCCCTTGGCGCCCTTTGTCCATAGAACCCCAGGGGGAAGGTGTCCGACGAGGGCTACGATCTCGAAAGAGCCAGCTGTCGGTCCAGGCTTCCAAGAGGCGGAATTTGAGACAGGGAGTGAGACGCATCTTGTATATTCATTCTATAATTTGGTTTCTCAAAGGACCGTGTGTGTGTGTGTTGGGCAGGGGACAGAGCGATGGCTTTCAAATTAAGTTAGCACGTAGTGTTTAGAAAACGGTGACAGTAATTAAAAACCAACCAACCAAACATTACAAAGGTATGACACCCAGTAACCCTAAAAAAGAGTGGGGATGGGCGGAAGAAAAGGGACAATAATTAATAAGCATGTCAATGTTTTGATGCTCACCTCATTTCGTACTTTTGCTTTTGCATGTTATGTTTATTATTTTATAGCTGCAGGCAAATATCCGTGGTTATGTTGCCCTGAAAACTGGGTCTTAATTAAAGTTACATTATCTAATATGGTAGCCATTAGCCATATATGGCTATCTGAATTAATTAAAATTAAATAAAACTAAAAATCCAGTTAGTCATATTAGCTGCATTTCAAGTGCTCAGTAGCTACAGATGTGTGTGCTGTATTGGACAGCATAGATATATAGCATTATCATAGGAAATAATCCATCATCATAGAAAGTTCTAGACAGGTAAAGCTAGAATATAGCTAGGTATGTTTCTCTTTTTTGTTTTTTTGAGACAGAGTCTTGCTCTGTTGCCCAGGCTGGAGTGCAGTGGCGCAGTCTCGCCTCACTGCAACCTCTGCCTCCCGGGCTCAAGTGATTCTCGTGCCTCAGCCTCCCAAGTAGCTGGGATTACAGGCGTGTGCCACCACACTGGGCTAATTTTTGTGTTTTTAGTAGCGATGGGGTTTCACCATGTTGGCCAGGCTGGTCTCGAACTTCTGACTTCAAGTGATCTGCCCATCTTGGCCTCTGAAAGTGCTGGGATTATAGGTGTGAGCCACCGCGCCCGGCCTAGATGTGTTTCTTATACTATGAAACTACATTAGTTTATTTTCAAAATTGATGCCTTAAAATGACATACTTAGAAACTTTGTGCTCTGAGTCAAATAATGATTAAGATATATATATATGTGTATATATATATGTGTGTGTGTATATATATATATATATATATATATATGGTATTTTCTTTTGCCTTCAAAATAATTGACTGGTTTAGTTGACTGCTAATAAAAAGTGGAAAAAAAAGAGAATAAAGAAAAAGAACAACTAGTACTTAGATTTAAGAGAAAAAAAAGTCACTTACTTACTTGGTTTCCTTGTGGCTCAGATTGGGAAAATAACATGTGACATTTCTGACTATGACTGCCAGAATAGTTTTGTGGAACAATTACTGCATGCATTCCCAAAATAATGATGATGATGATAATGATAACATTTATTGAGCACCTCCTAAAGTGTTTTTAATGTGTGCCAGCCAGGATATATAGTACAAGTCTTCAGAGGAAGTCTAAAAAGTCTTACATACAGTTTGAGGCCAGATTGCCTGGGTTTGAACACTGATTTAGAACTTTTTAGATATAAAGTCCCTGGACAATTGTTAACATCTCTCTCTGTTTCAGCTACTTCAACTATAAAATAAGAATAATAGTTTATAAGGTATCAATGGAGATTAAATGTGTGGATACTAAATAAGTTCTGGTCCCTTCTCATCTCTCTGGTGACTTTAAAAATTATTGGAGTATCCTAGTTGTCTGTCCTTCCACGTTTCCTCTGTCTGTGTTCACTCCCTTCAGTCTCATGGCGTTACTCACTACCTGTACACTGACACCCCTCAACATTTATGTATCTAGCCTACACATACTCCCCAAACTTTAGGCCAACCAATTATATGCATGATTATTTCCTTTTGGATATTTAATAGATATCCTAAACCTAAAATCTCTGGATCTTTACCCCTATGCAGTCTTCCTCATGTCATTAATGGAAACTTTACCTTCTCAGTTGCTCAAGATAGAAATCTTGAAGTCATCCATTAGAACTGTCTTTCATACCTCATATCATCAAATCTAGTGACTTTACCTTTTCAGTGTATCTAATCAGAATAACCATTGAAAAATGTAAGTCAAATCATTCCACGTCTGCTCAAAACTGTGCGATCACTTCCCATGTCACTCAGAGTAAGAGCCAGAGTCCTTCCTGTTAATGTCCTGTCCTGCAAGGCTTTTCATTATTTCTATCTTTTCCCACCCTGTTAACTATCTGACTTGGTCTCCTTTTTCTGTTTACTCTTCTCCAGCCTCTCTAGCTTTCTTGGTGTTGCTGAAACATGTCAGGCACACTATACCTAAAAAGCTTTGTGTATACTGCCTGGAACAGCCTTCCAAGTAGATGACTTGTAGGTTTATGACCTCACCTCTTCCAGGTCTGCTCAAGACTCTGCCTCTCTGAGGCCTTTTCTGACCATCCTGTTTAATAATCATGGTATATATAGGCTTCCTATCAACTTTTCTTCTTTATTTTTACCCATTGCATTTACTATACTAGTTACTTTTCGTTTTGAGTTTTGTTTGCCTTCTGCCACTAAAATATAAGCTCATGTCTGTTTACGGATATAATCTGTGATGCTTGAGAGTGGCATGTTGTAGGTGTGCAGTAGATGACTTGTATAAATGAGTATTTTTGAGTTGCTTTGAACAATGCATGAAGTACTTGAAATGTGTTGGCTATTATATGAAATGCTATTAGGCTAATTTCTTCATCTGTATTTTTGTACTTGATTCTTTTGAGCCTGATATTTATCCTTAAGAAATTTTTGCTGCTAAATACAGCCCATCTTTTTATTTTGTTGATCCTTTTAGAATGCCTATAGACATTCTATTTTATTTTATTACTATTTTTTACAGAGACAGGGTCTCACTATGTTGCCCACTCCTGTGTTCAAGTGATCCTCTTGCCTCAGCCTCTTAGAGTGTTGGGATTACAAGTATGAGCCACCACACCTCGCTGAGCATTCTTGTTTTAGCTTTATCCTTAATTTGAATAAATATTGAACAGAATAGGGCTAAACAGAATTTTGCAAGATAGTATTAGAAGCTTTGCCGATCTTTTTTTTTTTTCCTTGAGATGGAGTCTTTCTCTGTTGCCTAGGCTGGAGTGCAGTGGTGTGATCTTAGCTTACTGCAACCTCCACCTCCCATGCTCAAGCGATTCTCCTGCCTCAGCCTCCTGAGTAGCTGGGACTACAGGAGCGTGCCACCACGCCTGGCTAATTTTTCTTTTTTTTGTATTTTTAGTAGAGATGGGGTTTCACCATGTTGACCAGGCTGGTCTCAAACTCCTGACCTCAGGTGATCCTCCCACCTCAGCCTCCCAAAGTGCTGGGATTACAGATGTGAGCCACCGCACCTGGCCTGAAGCTTTGCCTATCTTGATACTGTTTCATTATTTGGTGTTTGTTAATTGGAACTGGTTTTTCATATGATTTTAAGTCCTCTTAATTCCTGTTAACTTCTTGATGTTCCTTTTGCAGTGGTTTTGTTGTGTGTCCTTTTTTAAAATTCTATACTAGTCCTTTATCATTTGAATTACAAGAAAGCTAAGGCCATGTATATTAGTCCATTCTCACGCTGCTAATAAAGACATACCAGAGGCTGGGTAATTTGTAAAGGAAAGAGGTTTAATTGAATCAGTTCCACAGGGCTGGGAGGCTTCAGGAGACTTACAATCAAGGCAGAAGGGGAAGCAAATGCATCCTTCTTCACATGGCAAGAGGAAGGAGAAGAATGAGACCGAAGGTGGAGAAGCCCCTTATAAAACCATCTCATGAGAACTCACTGAGTATTAGGAGAACAGCGTGAGGGTAACCTCCCCCATGATTCAGTTACCTCCCACTGGGTCCCTCTCACAACACATGGGGATTATGGGAACTACAATTCAAGATGAGATTTGGGTGGGGACACAGCCAAACTGTATCATTCCACCCCTAGCCCCTCCCAAATTTCATGTCCTTACATTTCAAAACATAACCATGCCCTTCCAACAGTTCCCCGAAGTCTTAACTCATTGTAGCATTAACTCAAAAGTCTAAGTCCGAAGTTTCATCTGAGACAAGGCAAGTCCCTTCCACCTGTGAACCTGTAAAATCAAAAGCAAGTTAGTTACTTCCTAGATACAATGGGGATACAGGCGTTGAGTAAATATAGCCATTCCAGATGGGAGAAGTGGACCAAAACAAAGGGGCTACAGGCCCCATGCAAGTCCAAAATCCAATAGGAGAGTCATTAAACCTTGAAGTTCCAAAATGATCTTTAACTCCATGTCTCATATCTAGGTCACACTGATGCAAGAGGTGGGCTCCCATGGCCTTGGGCAGCTCCACTTTGCAGGGTACAGCCCCCCTCCAGGCTGCCTTCATGGCTGTTGTTGAGTGTCTGCAGCTTTTCCAGGCACACAGTGCAAGCTGTTGGTTTATCTACTATTCTGGGGGCTGGTTGATGGTGGCCCTTTTCTCACAGCTCCACCAGGCAGTGCCCCAGTAGGGAAATGTAGAGCCCCATATTTCTTTTCCATACTGCCCTAGCAGCAAACTTCTGCCTGGACATCCAGGTGTTTTCATACATCCTCTGAAATCTAGGCAGCGGTTCCGCAACCTCAATTCCTGACTTTTGTGCACCCACAGGCCCAACATCACATGTAAGCTGCCAAGGCTTGGGCTTGCACACTCTGAAGCAACAGCCCGAGCTATCCGTTGGCCCATTTTAGCCACGGCTGGGACACAGGGCACCAAGTTTCAAGACTGCACAAAGCAGCAGGGGCCTGAGCCCAGCCCACAAAACCATTTTTTCCTCTTAGGCCTCTGGGCCTGTGATGGTAGGGGCTGCCCTGAAGATCTGTGACATGCCCTGGAGACATTTTTCCCATTGTCTTGGTGATGAACATTTGGCTCCTCATTACTTATGCAAGTTTCTGCAGCCTGCTTGAAATTCTCAGAAAATGGGGTTTTCTTTTTTATAGCAGTGTCAGGCTGCAAATTTTCCAGACTTTTATGTGCTACTTCCCATTTAAATATAAGTTCCAATTTCAAACCATCCCTCTCAAGGTCAAAGTTCCACAGATCTCTGGGGCAGGGGCAGAATGCTGCCAGTGTCTTTGCTAAACCATAACAAGAGTGATCTTTGCTTCAGTTCTAAGAAGTTTATTATCTCTGTCTGAGACCACTGCAGCCTAGACTTCATTATCCAAATCACTATCAGCATTTTGGTCAAAGCCATTCAACAAGTCTCTAGGAAGTTCCAAACTTTCCCACATTTTCCTGTTTTCTTCTGAGCCCTACAGACTGTTCCAACCTCTGTCTGTTACCCAGCTCCAAAGTCACTTCCACATTTTTGGGTATCCTTATAGCACCACCCCACTCTCTGCAGTACCAATTTACTGTATTAGTCCATTCTCATGCTGCTAATAAAGACATACCCAAGACTAGGTAATTTATAAAGCAAAGAGGTTTAATTGGCTCACAGTTCCACAGGGCTGGGGATGCCTCTGAAAAATTACAGTCATGGTGGAAGGGGAAGCAAACATACCCTTATTCATATGGTGGTAGGAAAGAGAATGACAGCAAAGAGGGGGATGAGCCCCTTATAAAACCATCTTGTAAGAACTCACTGTCACCAGAACAGCATGAGGGTAACCGCCCCATGATTCAGTTACCTTCCATCGGGTCCCTCCCATGTGGGGATTATGGGAACTACAATTCAAGATGAGATTTTGGTGAGGGCACAACCAAACCATATATCCATAGTATTTTGTATTTCTTTAGGTACCTATGTTTTTCTCATCTAGCAATAATGATTTTGAAGGGTGATCAAGATTTTTTTAAAGTAGGTGCTTTCCATTTTGAGTTATCTTTTTAAAGCCTTGGGTATATAATTATATGTATCCCCTTTATTTTATTGTATTTTAATTTATTTATTATCATTATATTTTCAGACAGAGTCTTGCTCTGTTGCCCAGGCTGAAGTGCAGTGGTGCAATCTCGGCTCACTGCAACCTCCACCTCCCGGGTTCAAGCAATTCTTGTGCCTCAGCCTCCTGAGTAGCTGGGATTACAGGTGTGTGCCACCATGCCTGGCTAATTTTTGTATTTTTAGTAGAGACGGGGTTTCACCATGTTGGTCAGGCTGGTCTCGAACTCCTGACCTCAAGTGATCTGCCCGCCTGGGCCTCCCAAAGTGCTGGGATTACAGGTGTGAGCCACTGCGCCCAGCCCTTGTATTTTAAGTAAGAGTATAATTTTGTGAATTTTGACAAGTGTTGGAATTATGTAACCACCAAAATCATGTTGTAGAGTATCTCCATTATCCTAAAAAGTAGCTCTGTGCTCCTTTATGGTCAGTTTTCTTTTCCCAACCACTAACCTGCTTTCTTTCACTGTGGTTTTTGCTTTTTCTAGAATTTTGTTAATTTGTCATATAGTATGTAGTCTTCTGTGTGCGACCTGTTTCACTATTTAATACTTTTGAAATTCATCCATATTGTTACCTGTATCCGTAGTTTTTTTCATTTTTCTTTTTTTTTTTGCGACAGGGTCTTGCTCTGTCACCTAGGCTGAAATGAAGTGGTGTGATCATGGCTCACTGCAGCCTCAACCTCCCAGGCTCAAGCGATTCTCCTACCTTAACCTCCCAAGTAGCTGGGACTACAGGCATGCACCATCACACCTGGCTAATTTTTAAAATTTTTCGTAGAAACGAGGGTCTCATTATGTTGCCTAGGCTGGTCTCAAACTCTGGGGGTTAAGTGATCCTTCTGCCTTGGCCTCCCAAAGAGCTGGGATTGCAGGCGTGAGCCACTGTGCCCAGCCAGTAGTCTGTTCGTTTTATTTACAGAGTAGTATTCTATGTATGGATGTATATTTTGTTTGTCCATTCAGCAGTTCATAAACATTTGAGTCATTTCCAGTTTTAACTCTTTAAAAGTTTTGCTTTCCTAAAGTTTAGGATCTATAGATGATCATGCCCTAAGTGGTGTCTCCTGGTCATGTACCTTGGAGCTTCCTGTGCTTTATCAGGCAGCTCTCTTAGGCTGGACCCTGTTCTGGTCATTCTAGCCTGCTTACTTCAGATGTGCACTTTATGTTTATAATAAACAGAAATTTATTTAGCTCATGATTCTGGAGGTTAGGAGGGGCCTACATCTGGTGAGGGCCTTCTTGCCCTGTCATCTCATGGTGGAAGGCAGAAGGGCAAGAGAGCACTAGGGAGTGGGGGAGGGGAAGGAGAGGCCAAATTCATCCTTTTATCAAGAACCATTAATCCATTCATGTGGGCAGAGCCCTTGTGACCTAATCACCTCTTAAAGATCCCACCTCTAATCATAGTTGCTTTAGGGATTAAGTTTCCAAAACATGACCTTTGGCGGACACATTCAAACCATAGCAGAAGTTCGCTCTGCTCTAAGGGCAGAACACTTAGTTTGAATCTATCATTTGTCTACAAACTCTTGGAGACACATGTCAAGATTTCCTAAAAATCCTTTGTTCCTTACTTCAATAGCAGTTTGGAGTGGGTCTCTGAGTTTTTGCAGGTCAGCGAGCATCTAACTGGAGTAGTAAGCATTCTTTAAACTCTCCAGAGATTCTCTTGTGGCCTGCCTCACTGGGGATGAGAAGCATGGCCTTTCACCCCTTACCTCTTATGGGGATAGTAGTGCATTGCATTCCCAACTAGGATGAAAACTCTTTTGAAAGAAATCTCTCTCTTTCCTTAGTCTGTAACCTTTTCTGTAGATTGGCTATGGGTAACAGCGTCAGTTGCAGAACCAGTTTGGGCTACCTCTTAGTAACTCCTAGAGGGGTGTCTGGTGCCTCTTTTTAGAATATGAAAGTGTGTTTCCATTGTTCTCAGATGTGGGCTTTGACACACAGTAATGATTCCATCTTTACATTTTACTGCATACAGTTCCTTAGAATAAGCATTCTCCTTCCTCTAATCGTGGAACCTGGGGCTAATCAAGGAAAATATCATGTTTCTAGATTTAGAGCACCTTCTGTGTGGTAGGACTAAACTGAGAGTCATAAAATCTAGGTTCATTTTGGCTCATTAACTAAATAAATATATAAATAACTGTAGTTTCTAGGACCTCAGGTTCCTTAACTATAAAAAGGATTTAGATGAGCCCTTCGAGATGTAAGCGCCTATGATTTCATGATAATTGTATATATCATTAATTATAAAATAATTGTGCAGAAAGCAATAGCAGAATCCATAAAAAGTCAAATGATGGGCCGGGCGCGGTGGAGCATGCCTGTAATCCCAGCACTTTGGGAGGCTGAGGCGGGTGGATCACGAGGTCAGGAGATCAAGACCATCCTGGCTAACATGGTGAAACTCCATCTCTACTAAAAATACAAAAAATTCGCCAGGCATGGTGGCGCGCACCTGTAGTCCCAGCTACTCAGGAGGCTGAAGCAGGAGAATGGCATGAACCCGGGAGGCGGAGGTTGCAGTGAGCCGAGATCTTGCCACTGCACTCCAGCCTGGGGGACAGAGTGTGAGACTCCCTCTCAAAAAACAAAAAAAAAAGCCAAATGATGGCCTTCTAGGAATTAGTATTTTTTTTTTTCTTTTTTTTTTTTGAGATGGAGTCTTGCTGTGTTACCCAGGATGGAGTGCAGTGGCGCGGTCTTGGCTCACTGCAACCTCCACCTCCCGGGTTCAAGCGATTCTTCTGCCTCAGCCTCCCGAGTAGCTATGACTACAGGAACGCGCCACCATGCCTGGCTAATTTTTGTATTTTTAGTAGAGATGGGGTTTCACCGTGTTGGCCAGGAAGGTCTCCATCTCCTGACCTCGTGATCCGCCTGCTTCAGCTTCCCAAAGTGCTGGGATTACAGGCATGAGCCACTGCGCCCGGCCTGGGAATTAGTATTTTTAACATATATGGCAAACTACTAATATTAGTGAAATATAAGTTAGGAAGGAATTGAACATCATAGTGGGAAAATTATCATAGGACATGAACAGAAAACCAAAGAAAAATGAAAACTGCCAGTTAACAATGTTTAACCTGATTGGAAATCAAAACATGCAAATTAAATAAAAAATAAGATCATTTTATCATAGTAGCAAGGATTTTAAAAAATTGATGCCAAGAGCCATTAGCATTAAGGATGGGTAAAGATGTGGGAAAATAAGCACTCTTTTATGTTTCCAGTGAAAGTGTAAATTGGTATTAACCTTAGATGTCTAACAATTATGATGCAAATCTGTATTGATTTGGAACCATGCTTATAATATATTTTTAAGTGAAAACTATGTATAAGCTTATTGCTTGTTGGGGGAGAAGAATGCTTCCTTGTATACATACTTGTATATGTGTATGCTAGAGAAAACTGGACTGCTAGACATCAGAATTTTAATGATTATTTTTTAATTGGTGGTTATATTTTTCTATCTTACCTATACCTTTGTATATAGAATTTTTGTAGTATTTACTAGTTTTAATTTTTAAATAGAGAAAATGTGCGTATTGCTAAAAGTTCAGATTATTTACAGTTTTACATTGAAAAGTAATTTTCACCCCATTCCCTCCAGTTGCCCATTTCCCTTCCCCAAGGCTGCCACTGTTATTTTTATATATATATTTATATATTTATATATATATATGCTTCCAGAGACATTCTATACTTACGTGTTTTTTTCCGTATTCTTTTTTTTTTTTTTTTTTTTGAGGCAAGGTCTGACTATTGTCAAGGCTGCAGTGCGGTGGCAAAATCTCAGCTCACAGCAACCTCCACCTCCTGGGCTCAAGCCGTCTTCCCACTTCAGCCTCCCGAGTAGCTGGGACTACAGGGGCACACCACCACACCCTGCCAATTTTTCTTTTTTCTTTTTTTTTTGTAGAGACGGGATTTCACATGTTGCTCATGCTGGTCCCAAACTCAAGCAGTTTGCCTGCCTCTGCCTCCCAAAGTGCTGAGATTATAGGTGTGAACCACTGCCCCCAGCCTCAGGCTTTTTTAAAAAATACATATGGTTGCATAGTGTACTGGATTTTTTAGCCCTTATTTTACAACCCATAGGAGTACTCATAGAGCTGCCTCATTCTTTTGAAGCAGAAATAAATATCCTTATACATATATATTTATGCATATATGTAAGTATATCAATGAGATAAATTTCTCGAAGAATTACTAGGTCAAAAGGAGGGTGTATTTAGAACTGATAGATACTGTATATCACCATTAGAAATAAGGAAAACTCACACCATTTATCTTATTTTTCTCTCACCTTCTATATCCAATCCATTTGCAAATCCTGTTGACTCTACCTCCAAAATAAATTCAGGACCTGACCACTTCTACTACTCTGGTTCAAGCCACCTTCTTTTATCAGGATTATATTTCAGTAGCCTTTTAACAGTCTCCTTGCATCAGCTATTGCCCCTTCATTATTAGGAGCCAGAGTAATATTTTCAAAGCATATATCAGCCCTTGGCTCCAGATCTTTTCAGTGCAAAAGCCAAAGTCTTTGTGATGTCTTTTTTTTTTTTTTTTTTGAGACGGAGTCTTGCTCTGTCCCCCAGGCTGGAGTGCAATGGCGCGATCTCAGCCCACTGCAAGCTCCGCCTCCCGGGTTCACGCCATTCTCCTGCCTCAGCCTCCCGAGTAGCTGGGACTACAGGCGCCCGCCAACACGTCCGGCTAATTTTTTGTATTTTTAGTAGAGACGGGGTTTCACCGTGTTAGTCAGGATGGTCTCGATCTCCTGACCTTGTGATCCGCCCGCCTTGGCCTCCCAAAGTGCTGGGATTACAGGCTTGAGCCACCGCGCCCGGCCTGTGATGTCTTAAAAAGCCTGATCAGCACCTCTCCTCTTCCCCAAACCATCTCTCTGCCCTCCTTTGTGATCACATTTGCTATTGTTGACTCCTCTGGAGCCACAGTGACCTCATTGCTGTGTCTAGGTTATGTCCAGCAGGCTCCCCACCTCAGGGCGTTTTGCCGTTGCAGTTCCTTCTGCCTGAAATACCCACGTGGTTCACTCTCTGAGTTCCTTCAGGTCCTTTCAAACTATCACTTTATTGGAGAAGCCTTTCCTTACCATTCTGTGTTAAGTAATAATTTTCCACCTTGTATTCCTTTTCTCCTGCTTTACTTATGTTCCGTTTTACTTACCACCATCTAATATATATATTTTTTGAAATGTTTCCAAGCTGTAAGTCTAGTATGTTTTGAACTGTCCAATATCGTAGTCACTAATCACTTGTGGCTATTGACTACTTAAAATGTTGTTAGTCTACTTGAGGAACTAAATTTAATAGAGGAACTAAACTTTTAACTGTACTTAATTTTGGTTAATTTAAATGTATATAAAAAAACGGATACCCAGTTCAGTTAATGGAAAACTTTTAAGTATATTTGGAACAAGTTGGGTATGTGAGTTTACTTTTTCAGCTGTAAATTTTATGAGATCAAATTCAGATCAAGTATTTCTGATGAAAATTTAGCATCCAAATTGAGATGTACTATAAGTACAAAATACACGCTGGATTTCAAAGACTTAGGAAGGAAAAAAGAATGTTAAGAATCCTCCAGTAATTTTTAATATTGGTTACATGTTGAGATTGTGGTATTTTGGATATATTTAGCTCAAAAAAGAAATAATTAAAATTAGTTTCACCTGTTAACTTTTTACTTTTTAAAATCTGGCGCTTGAAAATTTTAAATGTGGCTCATGTTTTATTTCTGTTGGACAGTGCTGCTCTATTTACTTATGGAGTTGTTTATTGTGTATCTCTGCAGTAGAATGTGAGCTCCATGTGAACAAGGGGTTAGTCTATTTTGTTCCCTGCCCAACTGGTAGGTATCCAGTAAATTTTATAGAACAAATGAATACATTTGAATGAATCACCTCCCCTTTAAAAAAAGAAGTCAGTATGAGTAAAATTAAAAGGAAAACAATTTATATGCACATCCTAGGACCTAAACAAAAAGTTATGGTTAGTATATATAGAATGCTTATAAATAAGGTGTAAATACAAAAGGATAAAGGAGGCTGGGTATGGTGGCTCATGCCTGTAATACCAATACTTTGGGAGAATGAGGTAGGAGGATGGTTTAGCCCAGGAGTTTGAGACCAGCCTCTGCAACAAAGTGAGACCTCTCTACAAAGAATAAAAACGTTAGCCACATGTGATGATATGCACCTGTGGTCCCAGCTACTCCAGAGGCTGAGGAGGGAGGATTGCTCGAGCCTGATAGCTCAAGGCCGCAGTGAGCCGTAATCATGCCACTGCACTTCAGCCTGGACGACAGAGTGAGATCCTGTCTCACACAAAAAATGGGGAATGGGGGGCAAAGGATATGAATAGGCAAGAGTAGAAATCCAGACTTAAATTACAAATATTCTTTGACCCAGTTTTTCCATATCTAGGAATTTAAGGATATAATCACAGATGTGTACAAAGAGTTTTCTATAATGTTTATTGCAGCTTTGTGTATAATACTAAATTTGAAATTGAACATCGTGTTCAGGTTGCTAGAGAAATCCAAAGAGGGAGGGGTATAGAATGGCAACTTAGGGAAGTATTTTAAGATTCTATGTTGGTCAAAAAGTCTATCTAGTGAACCAAATTTATATTTTCAGTTGATGTGTTAGGAAAATTGATTATATGTATATACTAAATAAAATTTGTTAAACATACCTATGACCCTTCAAAATTAAATTTTTAAAAACTTTTTACTGTTTCATGTAGGTATAACTTGTTTCCTTGTCTCTTGATAGATTTCAGGCTTAAAATGAAGAAGTAATTGGTTCAAAAATCTTATTACTAGAAAGTAATGACGAATTTATAGTTTTCATTTCTAGTGTACATTAACCATAGGTCATTGTAATATCCTTTCTCCACAATAAAAATGGAAACTATTTTGTGGAAATCATTTTATATAAATATGTATTTAATACTTATTTCATCTTTCTTACCTTTCAGAATTACCATGAAATTATGACTCGTCATCCTGAGAATTATCAGTGGGAAAACTGGAGTCTAGAAAATGTTGCTACCATTTTAGCCCACCGGTTCCCCAATAGTTATATTTGGGTGATAAAATGTTCCCGAATGCATTTGCACAAATTCAGCTGCTATGACAATTTTGTGAAAAGTAACATGTTTGGTGCCCCAGAACACAATACTGACTTTGGAGCTTTTAAGCACCTTTATATGTTATTAGTTAATGCTTTTAATTTAAGTCAGAATAGTTTATCAAAGAAAAGTTTGAATGTTTGGAATAAGGACTCCATAGCATCTAACTGTAGATCCAGTTCTTCTCATACTACGAATGGTTGCCAGGGAGAAAAAGTGAGGACCTGTGAAAAATCTGATGAGTCTGCCATGAGTTTTTATCCACCATCACTAAATGATGCATCTTTTACTTTGATTGGATTCAGTAAAGGTTGTGTTGTTTTGAATCAGTTGCTTTTTGAATTGAAAGAAGCCAAGAAAGACAAGAACATAGATGCTTTTATCAAAAGCATAAGAACAATGTATTGGCTGGATGGTGGTCATTCTGGAGGAAGCAATACTTGGGTTACTTATCCAGAAGTCTTGAAAGAATTTGCACAAACAGGGATTATCGTTCACACTCATGTAACACCTTACCAAGTACGTGATCCAATGAGATCTTGGATTGGAAAGGAGCACAAGAAATTTGTTCAGATACTTGGGGATTTTGGTATGCAGGTGACTAGCCAAATTCATTTTACAAAGGAAGCTCCTTCCATAGAGAATCACTTCAGGGTTCATGAAGTATTTTGAGATTACAGGTATATTAATGAACTTGTTCAGTGGAAGAACATAAGCACTTTTGAGTGTTATAAATTCAGATAATGGGATGTAATTCATAGCTGCATTGTCAGTTTTGGGGTATGGGGGGAAGCACACATTCCTAAAATGTGAGTGTAATGTGCAATAGTATTTTTTGCTTGTGAATGTGAGCAGTTATTAATTTGGATTGAGTTAGAATTAGTTAATTTGAAATCTAACAAGGTGGTTTGTAATAATCCTGAGGAGATATAAGACCCTTAAAATGAAAGTTACAACATTGTTCTTATAAAAGGTAACTAAAATTGTTACTGTTGGACGTAACTGATTTTCTGAGTAATGTTTTAAACTAATTTGGTGACATTTTAACAGTAATTAGCTATTTTGAGTGGAAATATTTTCATTTCTCTTCAAACAAAAGCAAAGGTACAATGCTGTTTTCTATCATTTTGGAATAACTGCACCCTGCCTCTTGTGTTTTTGTAAACTCCTTGACTTATTCTTTAATGTGTCACCAAGTACTTTTCTCATGAGAGTCAACATATATTTGTTTCCAAATGTCCAAAAGTGTACAATAGTGTAAAGGTGGTTTTTAAAAACATAGCCAGGTGTGGTGGCACGTGCCTTTAGTTCCAGCTACTCAGGAGGCTAAGGCAGGAGGATTGCTTGATCCCAGGTTGTGGTTCACCATGATTGTGTTTGTGACTAGCTACTGCACTCCAACCTGGGCAACATAGTGAGACTTCATCTCTAAAACAAAACAAAATTACACTTAAGCACTATTGTTTAATTTTTGTCAGTGTTTTATTATTTTGGATAAGACATTCTGGGGTTTCTTGAATCTTGTCCAAAAACCAGTTGTTTTGGAAAATTGCTTTAAATTGAGCATATTTATGTATATTGGATAAAAATGTACTACAGAGCAAATTTCAAATTTTTCATTATATCAGTCTTTTTGAAAGGATCAACTTGGATAAAATAAATATATAATGCTCTATTTGTTAGAGCTCTATTAAAAAGGAAACAGATTCCATAGATCTAAGTCAATGTTTCTCCAGAAGCATGATTTTGTCTGCCAAAAGAAAATAGCTCTCTTTGGCCAAAATGCAAAATTACATCGCTATAAGAAAAGTTACAAGGGAAAGTTTGAAGACACAAATGATTTAATTTTGGCTCAAAAACTGAATTTGCTTAACACTGCTACATAATTTGGGTGAAGTTTCCTTCTGCCCGTTTTTCTTGACCTAGATAAATACACTTTGAGAAATCCAGATCTAATGAATGTCAACCAACATTGACATTGTAATTGGGTGATTACAATAAAAGGTGAGCAGTTTGTTGTTTATTAATAATTAGCTTTTGCAGGTCATGAAATAGCAGGGAAGTAACATGCTGCTTTAAGACTAAAAAAAAAAAAAAAAAAAGACACTGAAGCTTAATACCTTAATGACCCAGAAGACCTAGATTTATAAAGCCATATAGAATAAAAATGCTAATTTCTTGGTTTCTTTCCAGAATTATATTTTAATGACTCCATAAATACATTCCAAATATTCAGAGACTCATGAGAAAGGATTCTTAACAAATGTTTAAAAATAACATCTCTTTTTGGTGTTTTAACACTTAATTTTATAAACTGCAGAACAGCATCTCTAAATGGCTTTTTTTTTTTTTTTTAAAGACAAAGTATTATGTTGCTTCAGTTTCTTTAAATACCTCCTGTTTCTTTTGAGACCAAAAATTCCCATCAAGGAAATAAATCAGCCTGATTTTAACATTTTACATATTACATTGCCTTTAAGCACTATGATTGGATGGCTTTTTTTCTATTTGTTTAATAATCCTTGGTTAAATTCACATGTATCTAAAGTAAAATAGCTGAGTTGCTGAATTCTATAAGGGGAAGAAAATGCATTTATTTTCACATGATTAACTGAAATGGAAAAGTAAGACATTTAGCAGAATTCATTTAAAAATAAAATAATTTTTAAAAATCAGACATATTTAAAAATCTAGGTTGTCTATCCAGTATGTGAATGCTTAATTATAATTGTTACATGTTGAATGGATATTAAGAGTAACTCACCAGGCACCTAAAACTGCCATCATAGCAAAATGAGACAGTGTTGAAAAGAAAAAATATTTTCTGGAGTGAAAATATATTCAAGTTGATCCATATTCAGATGTTTTCTGTTTAATACTTCAGACTGGTCCTTTGTCCACATTTGTTTAAAACTTATTGTAATGTTAATTTATACTTTTGGATTGTGCCTTTGTCATGAGTTGGGAATAGTCGTCCTACAAATAATGTGAAAGTTGTTACCACCACAGCATGAATGTATGTATAATTGTATTAAAACTGATCATCCACAGAAGTTTGTTTGGATGTGCTTTATATTATTAGCATTGTTAAAACTTCAGATTATTTAAAAGGAAGCCATTTCTCCACCCTGCTAAGTTGAGTTTGTATACAGTAAGTCCTCACTTAACATATCAGTAGGTTCTTGGAAACTGGGACTTGAAGCAAACCGATATAACAAAACCAATTTTTTTCTCATCATTGTTTTAACTAAATGACAACGAACAAAACGTTGAGGACCTGCTGTTTGTCCTTTTGTTTAAAGTCAAAGTTTCTAAGAACCTATGCACATTAAGTGAGGACTTACTGTACATCTTTTCATTATCCTCCATGTCTTTCCAAATGAGCAACTTTGAACCTTTTTTGTACAAATACATATCTTCTCCCTTTAAAATTGCTCCATAAAAATTTGCACTATATCCACTTCTTTTATTGGATTTCATAGAGAACAAAACCTCTAACAAGTTCATCCTTTTCTCCTTTCTGTGCTGATCATCTCAGGGATCGGTAGTTCTTTAGCTTCTTATAAGACTTGGTTAGGGTATGGTGTAATCTATTTTTCATTTCATTCATGTACTAAGTAACCACCAAGGTCAAGGAGGGTCTAGGCAATGAGGATATAGGACAGACAATACAAAGTCCCAGCATGTTGGTATAGAAATGTTTAATACATTAAAGCTTATGAGGTAAAATACAAAACAAAAGGTAGTATTCATAAAAGAGCTAGTTTGTTTTATTTCACTTGAAGTTCTTTAAGAGAAACAAACATAAGAGGAGATATAGACAGACCTCATCTGTAAACTCATGTTGCTCTTTACAAAGGAAGAGACCCAGCAGCTTTTAAGCCAGTTAGTGGTAGAGACAGGCAGAGTCACCAAAAAAGGTCATTTTAGTATCCTGTTTAATGGAACTTAGTGACTACATCACACACAGGGACCTGTCGTGGGGTTCGGGGAGGGGGGAGGGATAGCATTAGGAGATATACCTAATGTAAATGAGTTAACGGGTGCAGCACACCAACATGGCACATGTATACATATGTAACAAACCTGCACGTTGTGCACATGTACCCTAGAACTTAAAGTATAATAAAAAAAATTAATAGAGACTACAACTTAGGTGTATTTAAGACACCCAAAAACTTGTGGCTTGTATGCTTGAAACAAGACTAAGGTAACACCAGAGATGTGTGGGTGACTGCCAATCTATGTTAGTTCCTCCTGACTACATCTATTTTTTAGCACTGGGGAAAGAAGTCACAGCAGCACAGTTCCAATTCCATCCAGGCCTGCCTTCCAGCTTCCTGCATTTTTTTTTTTTTTTGTCAACTCCTTTGATGTCTGTTGGCAACTTTTTATAGGTGATAGAAAAGCCGCCTTACTAAGGTTCTTTCCAAATGTTCACATAGCTGCTGTTCAAAAGGATGAAGGATACAAATTAAGTTTTGTTGACTTTGTTTCCTTTGTTTTGATATTTTATCAAAGTGAGTTAGAAATTAATTACAGGACAAATAGAATTCGAATGTATTCAAATACCAAGACAAATAACGTTATGAAATGCCGTAACTACACTCTGTTTAGGTTTTTTTGAGACAGGTCTCCCCATGTTGCCCAGGCTGAACTTGAACTCCTGGCTTCAAGCACTCCTCCTGCCCTCAGCCTCCCAAGATGCTGGGGCTACAGGTGCGGACCACCACTCCCAGCTCTGCATATAATATTTTTTTTTTTTTTTTTTTTTTTTTTTGAGACAGGGTCTCACTCTGTCACCCAAGCTGGAGTACAGTGACACAATTCCAGCTGCAACCTGCACCTCCCAGGCTCAAGTGATCGTCCTATCTTAGCCTCCTGAGTAGCTGGGACTACAGGCACACACCACCACAGCCGGCTAAATTTTTGTAATTTTGGTAGAGACAAGGTTTTGCCGTGTTGCCCAGGCTGGTCTTGAACTCCTGAGTTCAGATGATCCACCCACCTTGGTGCGTATAGTATTTTTAAAATGTATTTTGAAAGGATAATGTGAACAGAAGTCCAAATAATACAAAACTGCAGATTCCAATCGGCCCACCTAGTTGAACCTCTTCTTGGAGGCATAACTATCACTGGTTTCTCATGCATCCTTAGAGATAATTATATGCATATGCAAATAAGATGTTCACACACCACATACCTTCTTTTACACAAATGGAAGTACAGTTTCAAATATGTTTTTCACGTAACATTTAATTTTTATATTTTTAGTAGAGATGGGGTTTCACCATGTTGGCCAGGATGGTCTTGATCTCCTGACCTTGTGATCTGCCCACCTCGGCCTCCCAAAGTGCTGGGATTACAGGCATGAGCCACCGCACCTGACCCACCATTACTTTTATTTTGAATCTTGTCTGTGTAGCCAGCAGTGCAGTGAGAAATTTTGTTGGCAGAGGAAAAAAATTCCTTTTTGCATCAGGTCAAGCCCCCATACTAGCCAAAGAAAAGCTGTGTAATCTGTTCAGAAGTACTGGAGATGTGCTGCACATTAGGGAGAAAGAATGGAGAATTACTGGTCACAACTAATCCCAGTTTCTATTACCCATAGCTATGTGAACCCAGACAATCATTAAGCAATCTGGGTTGGTTAGATGGCTTCTAAGATCTCTTTCAATAAAAAAGTTCTAAGATTCAGAATTCCTGAGAAGTTGCAGCTAACATACACTGTATAATAAAAACAAACATCTTATTTGGTCTTAACCCAGTAGGAAAAAAAGATTAAAATATTTTGTATTTGAAATAAACAGACCCTAATATTAATTATGACCAGGGAAATAATTTTAAAACATCCCAAAGGAAAGTTCTCTAACTTTTTAAATATTATAAATTAATACTGCAACAGGAGCTACCTCAAATCTCTCAGCAAAGAAGGAATTAAATCGAAGAACTAGCACCAGTTATCAACTATGTGCCTGCCCTTGAACTCTCTCTGCATTTTTGTAGTTCTGTTTTAAAGATGAGGAAAATAAGCTTCATAGATAAACGTTATTTTGTCTAAGGTCATCCAGTTTGCTTCTCCATTAAACAATCAATTAAGATGAATATTCAGTGCACAAACTGTAATCTGTTTTATTAATACTTCTAAGTTTTCTACATGACTCTGGATTTATACTTTGTATCAATTCTCTTGCTGGTTAAGAAAAAAAACAAGATTTATTAAAAACTGACCATAAATATTATGTAAACTAAGGAGAATTTTGTCTTTTTCCTTACTGAAGGACAAGGAATCAGTAAAGAAGTTCTTTGCTTTGCTTAATGAAGATCAAAATCTGGTAATTAAATTTGGCTAATATAATCATCCCTTTTCTGACAAGACTTTTCACCTTTATTCACCTGAGTAACTTACCTGTTTCCAAAGATACCTAGGAAATTCAGAATGTTATATATGCTTTTCCTTATTTACAATAACTTATAGGACATGAGTGGATGGATTCTCTTCAATAAAGAAAATGATTTTCTCTAATTAAAATGCACCAAATTGATGTACTAAAAGATTGCTTTAGATGAACACATTTATGTTCAGCGAAGATTATCTGGTCTTCAATGACACTGCAATATAATTACTAGGTACAAAACAAAGAAAAGCAGAGATCCACACACAATGGCTCACTGTCTTCAATGACAACACTTTTAGGATCTCATTTATTCATTCTTTTAAGTAATTTTTCTTTTAAAAAAGGGATAGGTGGGAAAATAAGTTGGGAAATCTTTAACTAGGCTAAGGTTTAGACATAGGTATAAATTAAAACATTTATTTTCTAACATTCAAAAACCAAAAAAAAAGGACAGACCTGACATGCTGGGTGGCAAGAAAAGTCAAGATCAGATTAAGCATTTGTTTTGGACTAATCACAAAACTAATAATCCAAGTCACTATCATCAACTTCAGTTGATCTCAGCTCTGATTATGCATCAAAACACCCTGTGAGGTCTATTAAGTTCCTATACCAAATCCCAAACACTCTTGAATCAGTCTACAAAGTTGGGACCTAGGTATCTGTACATTTTTTAAAGTTCCTCAAAAATTCTGCTTCTAGGCAAATGTAATAGATATTGTGGGTTGCTCATGTTTTTCCTATCAGAACCATGATTTAAAAAAAACTATCCTTTCTGTCCCCATATATCCCTCATGTGGCCTCCACTTATACTCTCAGCTCCAGTGGACCTGAGTGCCCTAAAGGTTATTCTAGAACCTTTGCTAGTGACTGGCTCAGGGGTGGACAGGTCTAAGTTACTTTAGAGCAATGAGACCTAAGGGTATGGAAAGTGAATTCTGGGAAAGCTTTCTCATATTAGGACGGGGCCCCTAGAATCCAGCCTGACTCTTCCGCTGCATGTAAATGAAGATGCACAAGGCTCCAACTGCTACTGGCAATCATCCCATGACCACGAGGGTAGCCAGCCTTAGGATGATGCCAATGTTGTGGTTGAAAAGGGGGTGGGGTGTGGGGGCGGGCTCCCAAGGTTCTTGATGACATTACTGAATCACTGGATCAGAAACACTGCAGCCCATTCTGTCAATAGATTTCATGGATTGTGATTCAATATATTTTCTTACTGTTTTTAAGTCATTTTAAGTTGGACTTTTAGCGGTCAGCATCTGAATGTTAAAGAGTGGTCCCAGCACAGCATTCTTTAATTATAACAATCTGTATCAAGTAGAATCCACACAAACACCCCTTCGTACTTACATAATCTGTAAATCTGATGTATCTTTACTATTTTAACAAAATCTTTAATTTATATCATTATCCCTTACTGAAGTGTTGATGTGCATTGCATTCACTTCATTATTTACTCAGAGTTCTTGCTGTAGGCTTTGTCTTGAATGTGTAGGACCATTCGTCGTGCATAGAAGTCCCTATATTCCTCTGGTAATTCGGCCAGTGTTTTCAAGGCTCTGTCCAGAATTTGTGCAGCTCTTGATGCTGCTGTAGGATCTTTGTTTCCATAGGTATCTGTTTTATCATAGCATTCAGATGGAAGGTGCTTCCAAAAGATATTCACTCCCACTCCAAACTCTTCAGAAATTACATTATGGAACCATAAAGCTGGAGAAAGTTTAAAAAACAAGTTAAAAATAAAACCTACAGTTAAAAAAAAACCCAAAATGTCAGTGAAAT
Organism: Nomascus leucogenys; assembly: GCF_006542625.1. Classification (NCBI taxonomy): domain Eukaryota; kingdom Metazoa; phylum Chordata; class Mammalia; order Primates; family Hylobatidae; genus Nomascus; species Nomascus leucogenys. The sequence goes on from NC_044402.1 coordinate 100,252,568, forward strand.
ATCACGAATTGCATATAGCCAATGCAAGAAATAATTCTTGTAACCAGATCCCTTCGTTAGCACACTCCAGGCTTTTAACAGAATCATTTTAACTTTTATGAATTGCCAACAAATTTAAAGTGTCAATAGCACAACCCTTACTTTTAAAACCTTTAGAAATAGCAATTTTTCCTTTAAACTTGAAAGACATAATAAAGATGTATTTGTTTTGCAGTTCTCTAATCTAGGGCTGTGTTTTGTGTTACTTGTTTATACTTCCTGAGTCATACAACCACATCAAAGTGTTTATTTTTTGGTACACAGAACATTTCAATTACTTGAGGAGTATCTTTGACCTTTTCTGATTCATTATAATACTTTTGTCCCTAAAGACTTCCTGTTCGAGCTGCAATTTGGTTTTCTAACTTGCTTAAATTCGTATTCATTATAGCCTCCTCATTTTATATTTTGAATGCAATTATAATCATCTTATATTTCTTTCAGCTCCTTTATAAATAGTATACAAAACTACAGCAAATATTTTGGTGGTGGAAATGATGAGTAAACTTTATTATATACCTAATTAATTTTTTTCCTTTTATTGGGAAATTGACTTTCTTTTCAATTGAATCTAAACATTTTCAGAATATAGGTGCTAGAGGAATACTAAAGCAATACCACAATATGACAAAGATGGAACACTAATCACAGGAAAAACCCTTTTAATCCTGTGAAAGGGAGATTTAAATTTTAGAAACTTATTCTAAGAGTGTTTAAGGAAAAACAAAAGCTTAACATATTTTGATTTGGAAAACTAATTTTCAAACATGGTTTTAATCTTAACTACACTTTCTTTCAGAATCTTTTTTTTCCCTTATTCAATATAATAGGAAGAAAATGCTAACCATTCAGTTGAATTTAAACCCAAAGATAGGAATTTTGCTTTTGTTTAAAAATATATGCAAATGTTCAGTATTTCTATTTTTTTCTTCTTAAAACAATTGTATGAAGAATAAGGGAAAACTACATAGACCTTAATCATGTTCCCAAGATACAAAAACCAAAAGTGTAAATTTAAAAGATGGCAATGGATTTGAAGACTAATACGTTGGTTGCTTTCAATGAAAATAAGAATAAAAAGTCAAATTTTTATAAATGGTCAATTATATGAAAGCCATTATATCTGGCCCTTTTGAGGAAGAAAAAGATGAACAAAACATAGTTGTCTTCAAGGAATTTATAATCTAGTCCCAAAAGAAGTCATCAAATGTCTATCTTTATTAATATTTACTTATTTTTATCAGTGAAAAGTATTAATGATTCTTAATATATTAATTTAAATATGGAACTACAACTATAAATAGAATTTGTTAATATATCCCTTTAATTTTAATTATGATTTTTATAATCTTCAAGAGTTCACTTTTAAGTATTAATTACAGATGTTAATTACCTTGCTGTGTTGAACTTTATGGACTTTCAAACTAATGCCTATTAATTGAACAAAGAAATTAAGTGACACAAATCCAGACTGTATAGAAAAATAATGTACACAAATGATACTACAGGTGTTGAAGTTATAACATTTTAATATTTAATGAAATCTTTCATCTGTTTTGGCCTTGAAAGATACTTATCATTTTTTTTGGTAAATATTTAAGTGACACAGTTCTAAAATACAGAAATATTTTTAAAATAAAACAATTTACAAAACCAATCAGTATAATCTTTTCCCAGATATAAAGTGTCTTACTTGATACCATTTAATAAAAGAGTATAATATTATTTTTAAAAAATAATTTTAAAAACCAACCAGTATAACCTTTTCCCAGATATAAAGTGTCTCACTTGGAAAATAATAAAAAAATAAATAAATAAAAGCTATAAAAAAGTCTTACTTGACGTCACTTAGTAAAATAGTTTAGAGCGTAATATTATTTTTATAGGTTGCCCTTGAAAGCAAGACTGTTAGTTTATTTAGAGACAGGGTCTTACTCTGTTGCTCAGGGTGGAGTACAGTGATTCCATGATGCCATGGCATCAGCCTCCTCAACCTCAACCTCCTGGGCCCAAGAGATCCTTCTGCCTCAGCCTCCCGAGCAGCTGGGACTTACAGATGCACACCACCATGCCTGACTAAATTTATTTATTTATTTTTGTCAAGACAGGGTCTCGCTATGTTGCCCATGCTGGTCTTGCACTTTTGGCCTCAAGCAAGCCTCCCACTGTGGCCTCCCAAAGTTCAAGTTAACCTGTTAACTTATAGGCCAAAACTGCAAGGACTGTTAACTTATAGTAAGTTTGCCTAGGCCTGCTTTAAACACACACACACACACACACACACACACACACACACACACACACACACAGAGTTTTGTCTAAAAATTATCTTCTATAGGACCAGATACATATAACAAATATATATTTGTACTAAAAAAAAAAAAAATCACATGAAGGATGAGTGACAGAGTACACATTTTATAAATAGCACATTAGTGAGGTCTAGAAATCTTACCAGGAATGAATAATACATCACCAGCTTCAAGGGAACATTCATATCTTCTAGCCTTGGAAAAAAGTGGATATTTAGCCAAGTCTGGGTTATCTATATTCAGTACTTCTGATTTAGTACCTAAAAAGTTCCAAAAAGGGATAATATAGATTCAGCAAAGTTAGCATTTTAAAAAAAGTAATCACAAATATAAATTTGAAAATTCTTTTCTATCCAGTTACTTACTGTACCCACACTGTGAGAATTACTATGCTACTGACACCTAAGACAATTTTCAATGACTCACTCTTTAATTCTGATGACTGATACCCATGTAATATAATTAAGATAATTTCAAATTTGAACCTGTTATTACATATATACACAAATACAATTAGGATTAAGTCCTGAAGTGTACTTTTCCTATAAGAATCAAGAGATTTCTCAAAAAGAGTAACTGAATAGACTTTTGAAATATAAACTTAAAAAAAATCCCATACCTTTTAAATATAAATACTGGGCATCTCGAGGACTGAAGAGTACAACACGCTTTTTTCCTGTCACTTGTATTAACAAATTATCCATTACCTGAAGACCAATAAAAGCTTATGGGTAATCATTATCTAAAATTCAAATACATAGAACCAATGGCATTCTAAACTTTAACTGCAAACCCGATCCTTTAATGAGACTTGACTTACTTAAGACTCTTACAGTTACCTAACAATAAAAACATTTGTATTCCATATACAACTGGGCCTTCAAGACATTTCTGCAGTACTGCCCTAAAACGGGAAGACTTGGCAAATTAGAAAATGTGGAGTCAGAAAACTATTTGCCTTTGCCTCACCATTAACTGACAGTTAGCACAGTTAGGCCTATTTAAGGCTCCCCTTAGTTAATATTTACTATCTGTTAAGGAATGCTATAAGCCCAAAATTAGACAACAGAGTAAATGCACTTAGAAAAATCAGATGCTAGGAAAATACAAGGTACTGCTGCAACCGCTGCAACACTCTTAATATACGTTCAACCATAATTTCATTATAGGTATCTTGATTTTCAAATTATTTCTATAGGAATATAATCTCACAGATTTTCTTTTCTGCAAACAGTATGGTGATTTATGACAGATTTTCTTAATGTATATTTATTATTGGAGCAATCTTTTCCCATGAATGTAATGGTATACTATCTTGGTATAGATTGTGAAAAAATGTTAAAGGCAGAGCCACATAATTCTCAGCTAAGGATTTAAGATAAACACTAAGCAAGATATATTCATGATTTTTTACTTCTACCTAAGCATTCTTCCTTTTAGTACTAACCCTTTACTTACGTAAACCATAACTGTACAATTCAAACTAGCGTTCCTCTGACTTAATTTTATAATAAAAGCTTTATATACTACATTCTATTATAATTCAAAGTAAAGGGGATACTACTCAAAATTTAAAACATAATCATAGAGGCCGGGCATGGTGGCTCACGACTGTAATCCTAGTACTTTGGGGGGTCAAGTTGGGCGGATCACTTGAAGCCAGGAGTTTGAGACCAGCCTGGCCAACATCACAAAACCCCATGTATACTAAAAATAAAAAAAAAAAATTAGCCGGGTATGGTTGTGCATGCCTGTAATCCTAGCTATCCGGGTAGCTGAGATACGAGAATCATTTGAACCTGGGTGAGACTGGTTGCAGTGAGCCAGGATAGTGCCACTGCACTCCAGCCTGGGTGAAAGAGCAAGAATCTGTCTCAAAAAACAACAACAACAATCATCATCATCATCATAGAATATAGTTAAAATGTATTACCACATGATTTTCTCACCATGTTATTCATATAAAACTGTAAAATATGCTAAGAGTTTATGTCTATTTCATAATTACAGATTTACTGACTATGGTAAAATCCTCCCAAGAGGGTCTCAACTGAATTATAAAACACATGTATAAAACGTTATACTGTGATTTAGAACTTAAAAATTTTTTTTTCTTTGGAAACTTGTTAGATATTCCTTTACCTTCCTTAAGTTTCTCTACTTCCCAACACCAAACCATATACCACATTAGTATTTTTAATGTTTTTAAAATGCTTATAGATGTGTACATAAATGTAAGGAACAAAATAACACCATAAATAATGAAGATCAATTTTTTTTTTTTTTTTTTTTTTTTGAGACAGAGTTTTGCTCTGTCACCCAGGCTGGAGTGCAATGGTGCGATCTTGGCTCACTGCAAGCTCCGCCTCTTGGATTCACGCCATTCTCCTGCCTAAGCCTCCCAAGCAGCTGGGACTACAGGCACCCACCACCATGCCCAGCTAATTTTTTGTATTTTTAGTAGAGACGGGGTTTCACCGTGTTAGACAGGATGGTCTCGATCTCCTGACCTCGTGATCCACCCACCTCGGCCTCCCAAAGTGCTGGGATTACAGGCGTGAGCCACCGTGCCCAGCAGATCAAGATCAATATTGTACACATTTTTGCTGCCCTACAAATACAGCAAATATTTGACATTCTCAAGGCATATATATCCTAAGATCTTCAGATATCCCCAAATTCTTAAATTGGTAATGACTCAACAAGCTTCGGCCTTTTTCCTGAATAACATAACTCTGCATGACCCAGAGAGTTATGGATCTCTGGGTAGCCAGAGTCATGTGTGTCATTTATACCTCCTCATACTAAAGGCTTATCACTTCTTCCAATACAATTTCCCCCATTATCTGGTGGCCATTTTTCACATGGAAAAAAAATCATTTCACAAAACTTGGTATATATATGATGATGAATCAAGAACAGGACCACAGGGAAATACAAATGTGAGGAACCAACTAGGCTTTGCCATTAGCAAAATAATTCATTCCTGTATTACTGCTATGCACAGCACCTATTTTCAAAAGTCATGTTTCAGCAAATTACACAGATATTTAGGGCAACCTATAGGAAGTTGAAACTGTGACTTTTAAATCTATAATGCTAAAGATCTATTGTAGCTTTAAATTTCTCATTTATGTAGCATACATCATAATGAGTCCATAGTTGTAATCCTGGTGAACTAATTCGAAAAACACTGGAGAAGAATTGTTCCTCTTTGAAGAATTCTGGAAACTTAATATCTCCTTTCAACAAAGGAAACTGCTTTCTGATATCTGCAACATCCTGCATTTACAGAAACATAAAAAGAAAAAATTAGATTAGACCCTATGATATTAAGGAAGACTGGGGCAAAACTTTGTTCACTGCTTTAAAATACTATGATGTGACCATGTGCCAATACATGATCTCTCTCTCTCTCTCTCCCCCAAGTAGTTGAGATTATAGGCACCTCCCACCATGCCCAGCTAATTTTTGTACTTTTAGTGGAGACGGGATTTCCCGTGTTGGCCAGGCTGGTCTCGAACTCCTGACCTCAGGTGATCCACCCACCTCAGCCTCCCAAAGTGCTGGGATTACAGGCGTGGGGCCACCTTGCCTGGCCGATACATGATCTTTCAAATGAAGAAATACCAGGCTGTGTAACAAGACTGCAGATTTAATAGTATCACTACTGTTAAGCTCAATATGCTTCATTAATAGAAAGGTTCTTTCTACTTTAAGCAAGAATTACACAATTGTCATCCACTCTAATATTCAGGAGTCAACACCTTGAACTGACATTACTAGTTATCACCTATATAAAACCTGTGAATTCTACTGAGGGAGGGGACTAAAATAGAGGGTAAACAACTAAATGGTGACATAAATAGAAAAAATAATCTTATTTGATCATTTTAGGGACTACTCCTTAATATGGCAGCCACACTAATTTGACTCTGAATACATGTCAAAACTTATACAATGAACTATTCAGGATTCTAATAATTATTTCAAATTAATATTTTGTTAACTGAGTTGCCACCTACAAAATATACAGTAGAAGAGATTTCTTATTGTATAGAGATTAGATGACTATAAACACTAAGATTCTACAGGCCTACCTGAATACTAAGTAATCAATTTTTAATCATCTTACTTCTTATTCAGGGGCACAAATCACTGAGAAAAGAATGGAAAAGGATAGAACAGGGAATATGTCAGGCAGTAAGTATAAAAATTACAGTTTTGTCAGTTAACATATATACATCCATTTAGATTTTAGGGAATTGTTTTACATTTAGAATTCTTACCTTTCTAGGGTCTTCTCCAAGTGACCGTAAGTAGTATTTCTCATCCTTAAACATCCCAAAGAAAAATAACATCAGCAATATTTTACTTTTTTAAATATAAAAATACTAGGATTTGTATAGCTATCATGTATTCATAATAATTAAAAGTAAAAAAAGAATTATGTACTGAGAACTACGGAAAAAAATAAAACACCTTCACTTCAAAAATATTAGGAAGTTAGGAAACAAGTCTTAAAATCTGAACCAGTTAAGTAGTTTTCTGAAAAGTTCAATTATCGCTGAGCATGGTGGGTCACAACTGTAATCCTAGCACTCTGGGAGGCCAGGGCAGGAAGATTGCTTAAGTTCAAGAGCTCAAGACCAGCCTGGGCAACAGAGTGAGACACCATCTACACAAAATTAGCTGGGCAAGGTGGTGCGTGCCTGTAGTCCCAGCTACTTGGGAGGCTGAGGCTGCAGTGAGCTATGATAGTGACACTACACTCCAGCTTGGGTGACAGAGCAAGACCTTTTCAAAAAAGAAAAAAAAAAGTTCAGTTCTCTTACCCTTTCTACTAATGCTCTCTGGTGGCCATATGAAGAAATGTCTTTAATATGTTGCTCATGATAGTGATTGGATCCATAAAACAATAAGTAAAATAAATTCTAAAGGCAACATATACATACCATCTCTAAAGCTATAATGATTTAGTCTTTATATTCCAAATTATTGAGACTCTTATTTTAATAGTGTCTTAATACTCAGTAAATATAATACAAATGTACAGTAACAGATAAATACCTTATGCTTTTAATAATATATTTTTTTAAACTTGAGAACACTGCATTTTATCAAGCTAAGCCTATCCCTGCCTATAAATTCTCAAGCCAAATGCTTAAGATTCAGCTCATGTATGAATTAGAAAAATATAATTTCATTGTAGTAAACTTAAACTGATCATTTAAAAAAATCATTATCTAAATTTTTTAAATTAATTAATTGTTTTGAGACAGGGTCTCATTCTGTCACCCAGGCTGGAGTGCAATGATGCAATCATGCCCACTGCAGCCTCAACCTCCTGGTCTCAAGCAATCCTCCTGCCCCAGCCTCCCGAGTAGCTGGGATGTTCAGCTAATTATTTTTACTATTTGTAGAGAAGGAGACTCGCTATGTTGTCCAAGTTGGTCTCGAACTCCTGGACTCAAGTGATCCTCCTGCGTTGGACTCCCAGAGTGCTGGGATTATAAGCATGAGCCACTGTGCGAGGCCAAAAATTATTATTTATCCTTCACCAAGTACCTAAATAGAGAACTGTTTGAATTATAAAACATTCACTGTTAGAGAAGTGAGATATACCAAGTCAAGCACTTGGGCAATCCAAACTCAGAATTCTGCCTCTTTCACCCAATACTGAGAATTATAAACTTCAAAAGATAATAATATTTACCTTAAGACATAAATTGATGATTGAGGTTTTAACTGAACTCTCAGTGTTTTTCTATTTTTAGCTAGCACCACATCACATAGATTCTGTAAATTACTGGCTAATAAGTTTCAAAATATGTTCTTTGAAATTCTAAGGGTTTTCTACTAGTTCTAACATTTCAAGATTTAAAAAATAAAATTAATGCACCAGACACAGAAGTGCACTGCTCAGAAATTCCTTCAAGAAAGAACTCACTGTTTAATTGTAAGGAGTGTGATTAGCTTAGAGCTACCAGCTGTTAACTTCTTCAGGCCCACCTCAAGATTGGAACCTAGGTCATGCTCTTCATAGGGTAGTCCCAACCAGTGACTTAAGCTGGTAAAAGATCTAGACACTGCCACCCAATGCAGGACTTTTCTCATAGGCAGTCTGCTCAGGAGTTCCAGGATGAGTTGGCAGAGACTGTCAGATCTGTATCTACATCTCATGGCTTCCCCTATCCGATCCTGCTTCCTCCCCTTTCCTTTCACAGGTATTTCTCCTATTTAACAAGACTTTTGCACTCCTTTTTTTTTCTTTTCTTTTTCTTTTTTTTTTTTTTTTTGAGATGGAGTCTTGCTCTGTAGCCCAGGCTGGAGTGCAGTGGCGCAATCTCGGCTCACTGCAAGCTCCGCCTCCTGGGTTCACACCATTCTCCTGCCTCAGCCTTCCAAGTACGGGCGTGGGGCGTGTGCTACCACGCCCAGCTAATTTTTTGTATTTTTAGTAGCGATGGGGTTTCACCGTGTTAGCCAGGATGGTCTCAATCTCCTGACCTCCTGATCCGCCCGCCTCAGCCTCCCAATGTGCTGGGATTACAGGCGTGAGCCACCGCACCCGGCCAGCCTTTTGCACTCCTAATTCCATCTCAGCATCTGCTTCCTAGAGGACCAAACTGACAGTTCATGTTGATCTTGTTTACATAGTTTCCATGATTTTTAGACTTTAATCTTTTACCATGTGTCTATTTCTTTTACTTCACATTTCATGGTTATTTAAATATATACCACTGATTACCCTTAGACAGGAAAGTACCAAAGGGCAACTGAATATACATGTTCAAAGCATGGCTATAAAGTTATAAAACAGTTCTCAGGTGCAGCTAATGGAATCAATTTAAAAAGACATTTTGGTTATACTACAGAATCACAGACCTACAGAGTTTGTGGGGATTGTGGTGGTAATCTAGTATAACTATTACCTGACAAGAGGACTGTAAAAATGCAACACCTTTTAGAACCAAACTCTCCAGCCCAACTGGCTCAAATGCAGAAAACAGCTTCATTCAAAGCTTAAAAAGCAATTCATTTTTAAAATGTGCTTTTGAATAACACAGTGAATTTTTTTTTTTTTTTAGACAGTTATGCTCTAGTTGCCCAGGCTGGAGTGCAATGGTACGATCTAGCTCACCACAACCTCTGCTACCCGTGTTCAAGCGATTCGCCTGCCTCAGCCTCCTGAGTAGCTGGGATTACAGGCATGCGCCACCATGCCCAGATAATTTTGTATTTTTAGTAGAGATAGGATTTCTCCACGTTGGTCAGGCTGGTCTCGAACGCCCGATCTCAGGTGATCCACCTGCCTCGGTCTCCCAAAGTGCTGGGATTACAGGCATGAGCCATTGTACCCGGCCAACACAGGAAATTTTTAAAAACATATTTATATACAAGGCCTTGATGCCTTATCTCAAGGTATTTAAATTGAATTATTGAAAGCTAGACTATAATTAAGTAGAATTCTTCCGCAATTAATCCTGAACAAATATTACAGCAAATATACACAATAGAAATCACATTGATAATAACAAGAATACAGAAACAGTCTAATAGTCAATAGATATGAAAATGAAGTTTTCCATTAGCATTTGAAGTTGGCATATCAGACCAAAGCATTTTAAAAGGACATAACATTAATAGCTAATATTTAATGAGTAATTTCTATACATCAGGCACACTGCTAAGTATTTTACTGATTTTATTTAGTTAATCCTCACAAACACTTTATAGAATAGGTACTATTATCACCCCCATTTCACAGACGAGTATATTGAAGTACAGAAAAATAATTTGGCCAAAGTTTGAGAGCTAATAAATAGCAGAGCTACAGTCTATGGTGCATCCAACCAAATCTTACGAATGTCTATCAGAGACGTCTATTGCTCTTGTGTATCTACTATTCTTTCATAAGAAAATCCATTTAGTATATAGATATTAATGCCTTCTTTTAAAAATGTTAAAAGCAATTACCTCTGAAACAAAGAATTCTTTATGCTTCTCTTCAGCTGCCCTCTGGACCAACTGGTCAAAAGGTAAAGTTCTGAAATAAACACAAAAGAATCCTTGCACTTAATAATAACAGATCAACTAGTAAGAATCTAATCACTATACATAAAGGCTTGTTGGAGTTGCATATAATCTCCTGTTTTATAATATCTGTAATTTTTATTATAACCTATTATGTGAAATTCTAACTTTTCAAAACCCATTGAGCAGTATGTTTACTTGATCTAAGTTGTCTGAAATTTTGGAATTAAAGATTTCAAAATCTATGATACAGATGGATCCTTCTATGTCAATATTCTATTCCGTTATGATAGAAAAATGCTTCTATGGTATCTGATTACCTTTGTAAATACACAGACTTTCAGGTTCTGATTGCTACCTGTTTTTAAGTGTCATGGCAAAACAAATCTTGTGAAGAGTGGGGCAAACTACTAGTGCTACTTTGGAAGAGACAGTACACAAACGGTCCCATGAAGATAACCACCCCCCACCCCCCATATTCCTGCCTTTTGGCATAGCACGGAACACAGAAGCCAGTAACACTGCTCTCACCCTGCTGCACCACCGTCTATCATTTTAAGGCTTCTGAGGAATAGCTCAAGGAGAATTCCAGTGAAGTGACCAATTTTTATTTTTCAAAATGTCTGCCCAAATGCCTGTCTCCTTCCATCCTGATGAACAGGGCTGAACACTGTGGAAGCAAAATTTGTTTCCTTTACATCACACTCTTGAGCTAGAAGGATATTCTTACTCCAGATTGCATCTATTCCTTTACTCTCTAGAATCAAAAGTACTGCTCTATAAATGAAGGTGATACAGTATAGGTAACAAGACAATGAAGTCCTCAAAAGCCTCTAGGTCAAAATCCTCTCCTCTGCTACCCCCACTACACTCCTGCCTCCAAACTTCTGATTAACAGCTGTAATCTTTTCAGTCTTACTACCAAATATCTTCCCACTTGAACTCTGTACTGAGGAAGTCGAAAGAAAAGGTTACATACTTTCTCCTTCTCTATGAGAAGATGACCTTGGGCCAGCTTACTTTCTCCTTGCACTGTTTTCCCAGAAATATACCGGGTAAACACAAACATGGTGTGAACCCATAAATTATGTTGAATAAAAAAAAAGATAAATGTGGAATGTCAGTTGTGATATCAGGTAACACTGTTTATCATAAAAATAACCCAATAGATGAATTATGTTTGCACTAGGTGGCCTATAAGTGGACTACAAATACTTGTTCAGAAGCAGATGATTTGGCTTTCCTGTGTGTAGTGTAACTCTCCTGAGTATGGCCCTTGGAGGAATGCAGAAGCTAAGGTCATGGGATGTTTCAAGCAACCGGCTTCTATGGACCATATGTCTTACCTAAACTCAGGTGTTTCTATACTACCTCCATTGTCTCATTCCCTTACAACTAAGCTGTAACTTGGTGAGTCAAAAAATAGTCCCTGGATTTGTATAAAGACTCCACTGATACTATCCTGCTAGAATTCCGTTTCCTGCCTTATATCCTCCTGCAAAAAGCTAAGGGAATCTGAAGCCAGGTTATGGATTGGTGGGTGCTCTGTATGTCAATCTGAACTTGAGGCCACTGCTGGTAATTATGTAGAGTGAGCACTGCAGGAGAGAAAAGAGGGGTCTGCCATCTACTCAGACCAATGCAGAGTACTATTTCTTTGACTATAAATAGTGTCTTACTAACTACTATCAACAAATTTACTTGGCATTCTCCTACTCAATGTTTCCCATCTCTGACCTCACCATATACCCTTCATTCCTTCTTGCTTTCATTCTTCAAAGCATCTTTGAAGAGTCTGGGCCAGTGGGGAAGTTTATCTGGACCATAGCTACTACTGTAATTGCTGCATTTAACTAGGCTTAGCTTTCTTACTGGGGAGAACACAAAAGTGTTTCAAGACCTTTAGAAAAACAGAACAGAACAGTGACCCTGAAAGAGCAGACAGAGTAGCTCAGCCCAGATAAGCAGAACTGGGGTGCCACCAGCACCTACTCTCCTAGGTAATGGTATCTGTCATAGCTTCTACTAAGCCCAGATGGGGGAGAAATTAGGTATGTATATTGGGAAGTTCTTTGGCTTTTTAAAAATCTATCCTATCCATGTTTCAAAAACAAGGGCATTGGTTATTAAAGTGTCATTTGTCTGGACTGGCAGCACCAGTAAGGAGGGTAATGTCAAAGAAGGCTTAATCATGGGCTCCGTGGAGTCAGGGAAATTAGAGTAAACACCTTGGGTTCCATCACTTCAAGCTATGTGATCCTGGAGAAGTTACTTAATATTTTTAAACCTCTCTTTCCTCATCTGTGAAATTATTATTAAAAATATCTACCTCACAGATTGTTCTGAAGTTTAAATGAGTAATATAACCTAGATTGCTTGGCATAGTAGCTGATATATAATAAGTGCTCAGTAAAGGACAGATGGTGGGGTTAACAACAATGATAATGTACCCTTTTGCAGCATGCAAGTAGTCATCAACATTTTAAAAAAGAAGAAAAAAGCCCTTCACTGTCTTGTTCCCCATTTGGAAAAGGCTGCTTTATAAAATCAAGATCGGAACTGATGAGAGTACAATAAACAAGAGCAAGCTGATGACAGGAATTACAGGATGTGACAGGAAGATGTGGCAAATCTTACATGATGAGACTTTTTAAAAAAATCTATGATCAGAAGAATGACAACAATATCCTTTCATCACACAAGGTTCTTTTGTCCAGACTCTCCTGACTCTGAACAATGAGCGCTACCAAGAAGAAAGAAGTAAAAGTTCATACCTGTTAATGTATCAATCTTCCAATGTTTGATAAAGCATAAAGGCAACCTCAATTTGAAGTGATAATAATAATATATATGTGTGTGCAGGGTTTCTTACTTTCTAGTCTCTCTTTGGCCTGGATGCATTCCTTCTTTCCTACTGCCTGGTAAATGCTAAAAATGACTAAACCTATTTTTTTTTGTTGCACTAAAAAAAATAATCTTGCAACTTTTTAGTAGCTCTAGTGAAAGGCTTGGAGGAAGCCGCGATAGGAACTATTACATAATGTATGTGCTTCAAAAACAAGTTTTGAAAAGTTTAAAAAGACATGACAAAACATCAAGGCAATTCAAGATGAAGTTTCAGTACTCATTTGTTATGGCATTGGACTCTCTGGAAAATAAACATCATTAACTGCCGGCTGAAAAACACTCATCATTCTGGCATTTTTAATTTGATAAAAAATGAAAAGTTCCTACACTTGGAAAAACTTAAGGCAATTAAATTCAATTCATGGACTATTAATAACTAAAACCATTATGGTGAATATTCAAAGGATTAAAAACTGAGCAATGCTTTGGCAGCTGCTATTTGAACTCGGAAAACTGTAATGAGAAAGGAATGGCTGTGGACATTAGAAGCTCTGTTTAACTCATCTCTAAATTGAAGTCTTGTGAACTACATGGTTTTTCAATAGAATGAATTTGCTGAGAACTTCACATGCTCAGAGTTTGAAAGCTGTTTGTTTTTAATTTAACAATTTAAATGAAACTCATGGGAATAAATAGCAAATGAAATCTGCAAGATGACAGCATTTAAAACTTTCATCTTTAGACAATCAGCAGCTTTTGACTATTTCTTGTTTACTTTTAAGAAATTCCACAGCATAAAATAACAATCATGGGAGAAATTAAAGGTATTTAAGACTATTTTATCAAAAGGGAAAATTAAGTATGATTTTTAAAAGTTATCTAAGATGATGAAAGATTATACCAAACATAGCTTGTCCTGGTTTTCTGGAGAGGACAGACAAAGAAAACATGAGCCTTTTAGAATTTCCTATTCTAGATAACAGTTACTAATGTGATAGGATCAACTAATTAATCAAGCATTGAATGAGTATGGCACATCCAACTTCATATGAAATCTAACCCTAGTTACAGAAATTTTATCTTCCTTCCATGACTCCAGAAGGTATTGGGTATATACCCTATTTAAAAAATTGTTGGCCAGGCATGGTGGCTCATGCCTGTAATCCCAGTACTTTGGGAAGCTGAGGCAGGTGGATGACTTGAGGCCAAGAGTTTGAGACCAGCCCGGCCAACATGGTGAAACCTTGTCTCTCCTAAAAATACAAAAGTTAGCTAGGCATAGTGGCACGTGCCTGTAATCCCAGCTACTCGGGAGGCTGAGGCAGGAGTATCACTTGAACCCAGGAGGCAGAGATTGCAGTGAGCCGAAATCACGCACCTGCACTCCAGCCTGGGTGGCCCAGTAAAACTCTGTCTCAAAAAAAATAAAAAATAAAAAAAAAAATTGTCATTGTATAATTATGTAAACTCAGAACTCTTGTCTTTTAAAAACCACTCTTTAAAAATCAGTAAGCTATTCCATGATTACATCAAACCAGCCAAAAGATGAAATGCCATATGGTCTTTGTATAATAATGCAAAAATATTTTAAAAGTTTTTAAAAAGTTATTTGTATCCCCAGAGTAAACCTCAGAAGAAAATACCTATATACAAAGTTCTTACTAATGAAGTCCATCTGTGCAACTGCAGCAACATGAATCTTTACTTCTTTCTTCCCTCCAACTTGGCTTAGGTAATCCACTGTCCATTTGCTTGTACATGGCCCCAAATCAATCCCTTCCAACACAAGAGGTTTTCTCTGTAAGTGGGGAAAGAAATACAACAAAATTCATGAAAACCAACAACACATCAAGAGCTGTATTTGGCAACAGGGAGAAAAAAACAAGTAAGATCTGACTCTTGCTCCCAAGATGCTTGAACGCAAAGCTTTTGACAGTTCATGCTGTCACTAAAACAAGAAGAGGGGCCATGTGAAAATATCTAGAACAAAATTTTAAGATTGGAAAAACAAAACAAAACTGCAAGACCATCAATATGTAATGACTAAAATTTGTACTTTATAGTCAAATATTTTTGTAACTTTTAATTTCGATGTCATTTCAAACTTATAAAAAAGTTTTAAGAACACTACAAAGAATTTCCGTAAACGCTTTACCCCAATTCACCAACTGTTAACATTTTGCACATTTGCTTTATGATTTGTTCTTACTGTCAAGAGGACATATTATTAATTGAAATTAAATTAAGCATAATTTAATTTTTTGGAACCATTTCAAGGTTAAATTGCTGACACCATGGTCCTTATCTCTAAAAACTTAAGTATACTTTCTGAGAACAAAGACATTCTCTTATATAACCACAGAATAATTACCAAAATTACATTTAACATTGACGTAGGCTGGGCGCAGTGGCTCATGCCTGTAATCCCAACACTTTGGGAGGCCGAGGGTGGATCACTTGAGGTCAGGAGTTTGAGACCAGCTTGGGCAACATGGTGAAACCCCATCTCTACTAAAAATTAAAAAAAATAAGAAAAAGAAAATTTGAAGTGTGGTGCATGTCTGTAATCCCAGCTACTCAGGAGGCTGAGGTGGAAGAATTGCTTGAACCTGGGAGGCGGAGGTTGCAGAGAGCTGAGATCGCACCATTGTACTCCAGCCTGGGCGACAGAGTGAAACTCCATCACACACAAAAAAACAAAAAACAAAACAATGACACAATACTATTATCTAATCTACAGTCCATACTCAAATTTTGCTAATTGTCCCAATGATTTCCTTTAGCTTTATTTTTTCCTAACCCAGAATTCAATCTGAGATGTCACACTGCATTCAGTTGCTATGTCTCTTTTAATCCGAAATGTTTAATCATCAGCCTCTTTATCTTCTACGACCTTGACATTTTGGAAGAGTATAGGCCAGCTATTTTGTAGAAAACCCTTCAATTTGGGTTTATCTGAAGTTTCTTCATAATTAGACTCAAGTTACACATTTTGGAGAAGGAATGCACCACAAAAGGAATGGTGTTGCCTTCTCAGCATGCCACATCAGGAAGCACACGATGTTTTGCTATGATGAGTGCAAAAAACAGTGATTTTTCTAAACTCCATCATTTCTTCTACATTTATTAGTTGGCATCCTAATATCGAAATGAGCTCTAAATTCTCCATTGAATTATTTTATTTACTGGGTAATAATCTAGTGGTATAATTTTGATACCCAAATTATCCCAGATTTGGCCAGTGAGCCCCTTCAAGATGCTTCTTGTGACTTTTTAACTGGGGCACTTCCTTGCATTATGGCAAAATAACAGAACCCGACATCTTTTATACTTTTTCTGCCCAGCCCTGTGATCCATCATTTCTTAAAGTAGTTCTGGTTTCTTCTCAGTGGACAGAGTTAGGATATATGTGAGGGTCTATGTATATTCCACAAATATATATACACGTACACCCCATATATGCATATACCTATTCTATTCAGCTCTCTCTCCATATATGTCCATATATATAATACATGCACACACACATATACCTAACAAGTGTACGTATGAACCGTAAACATTTCAAGGTTCATTATAATCTACTGAATTTGTAACTCCCATTTTCAGCAGTGGGAAACCTAGTTCCCATTATCCTCAATGTTTAATCACTTGCAAAATCCCAGAATTCACAGGAAGTGAAGAATTCACAGAATTTGCTTTTGCCACTGTTAGGTCACACCACTGTAAAAAACATGTCTAAAATAAGTCCTCAAATAAAGTTATAACACAGATCAGAAAAAAAAAAATCAATTCCTAGCCAGGGCCCCTGTCTGAGTAGAGTTTTTGCATTCTCCTCACATCTCTGTGGGTCTTCCCCGGGTACTGTGGTTTCCTCCCACAACCCCAAGATGTGCACATTAGGTTCACTGGCATGTCTAAATGGTCCCAGTATGAGTGAGTGCATGTGGGGGGGTGTGTGTATGTGTGTGTGTGCGTGCACATGCGCGTGCCCTGAGACAGGATGGTATCTTGTCCAGGGTTGGTTCCTACCTTGTGCCCTGAGCTGCCAGGATAGACTCTGGCCACCTGTGACCCTGAACTGAAATAAGCAGGTTGGAAAATGAAGAAAGGAGTGAATACGAAGTATGTAAAACAAAAATTTGTAAAGCATATGATAATCATACAAGTGCACAATAAACAAGGGGGTATGAAAGCAATCAGCAAACCTGCCACACTTGTTTTGAACTGTTCAGTGGTAGGAGGCGCTCCTTACAATTTTCCATTTGTAGACATTTATTCCTTGATTTAACCCACCACTACTATGACCACTGTCACATAACAATTCACCAAAAATTGAGTAATTATTTACTTTTATTAATCCTTAAATGTACATGTAGCTCACGTTTATTTCAATGTTTACGATTAGAAATGTTTTGGGTCTTTATTTACAAGTTTGGTGATGTTTTTGTGACCAGAAATATGCCACTGGAACTTAACTCTTGTTTACATCAATTAGCCTGTGGTAAAACTGGTTGCATTACAGGTAATTTCCCTTAAAGTTGCAGCTTCCAAGAACCTACTGAGAATGTTAAATGAGGACTTACTGTACTAACTAGAATTCAGTTTGTTTTCAGTTCTGTGTGTCTTAGATTGAGGACATATAATTAAAGTATTGTGTTTTAAAAAAGTGACTTGGGTAACTTCTCCCTCTCCCACTTCAACAGGTTCATGTGTTACTTTTTATATTCCGTATTAGGGTCTTTTAAAAAATAATTTTTCATCCTTGTTGATTTTATTATTATGACTTTAGAATGTAAAACATCAACGTGATTCCCCAAATCAAAACTATACAAAAGTCACCCCATTCACATTCTTCCATTTCATACTCACACATCCTCTACGCATAACCGATCTCGTTAATTTTTGGCTTATTCCTTTCTTTTTTGTGAAGTGATCAAAAACATATATTTCATTATCTCTTCCCTTTGTTTTTTACATAAATAGTAGCTTACTACATATTTTCTTTTGTTATGTGCTTTTTAAAAAATTCATAAATATATGGCTGGGCGCGGTGGCTCACGCCTGTAATCCCCGCACTTTGGGAGGCTGAGGTGGGCAGATCACAAAGTCAGGAGATCGAGACCATCCTGGCTAACACAGTGAAACCCCGTCTCTACTAAAAATACAAAAAAATTAGCCGGGCGTGGTGGTGGGCACCTGTAGTACCAGCTACTCAGGAGGCTGAGGCAGGAGAATGGCGTGAACCCGGGAGGCGGAGCTTGCAGTGAGTCGAGATCACGCCATTGCACTCCAGCCTGGGCGACAGAGCGAGACTCCGTCTCAAAAAAAAAAAAAAAAAAAAAAAAAAAAACCACATAAATATATGCTAGAAATCACCACTTATCAGTTCAGATATCGCTTTTATTCTTTTTTACATCTTAGTATACCTCAGTGTAAATGGGCCATAATTTATTCAATTATTCTCGCCTGCATAAGCATTTAGGTTATTTCCAATAATTTGCAAGTACAGTAACACTACGTAAATATTTACACATTTTTGGAGGTATATCTCCAGAATAAATTCCTAAATGAGGAATTACTGGGTCATAAAGTAAACATAGTTAGATATGCCAAAAGATTTGTACCATTTGGTATAAAATTTGAGTGTGCCAGTTTCTTCAGGGCCTCACCAAGAGAGTATTACCAGAGCTTTTTAAATTTTTGCCAGTATGATATGTAAGAAGTTGTATCTCAGTGTAGCTTTATTTCTCTTATGAGTAAACTTAAACTTCCTAGTTTAAAGGCCATTTTAATGTTGGTTTTTTCCCCCCCTCAATTGTTTGCTCATTTTTCTACCAGATTTTCAGCCTTTTACCCCCTTTTAAAAGTTCTTTCCATACAAGGGCTTTTACTGTCCTTTATATGAGATAAATGTTGCAAATATTTTCTCCCACTTTGTCTTTCAAATTTGTTTATAGTGTTTCTGGCATACAAATGTTTCATGTAGTCAAATTTTAATCTAATATTACACCTGAGTTTTGAGTCATAGCTAGAAATGCCTTCCATAGACCTAGATTATAGGGGAATTTACCCATATTTTCTTCTAGCACTTGTGCAGCTTCATTTTTTTTTGTATTGCCGAGTGTACTCACAACTTGTGTAGTTTCATTTCTTTACATTTTTCTGATCCACTTGGAGTTTATTCTTGTGTACAGTGTGAGATATAAACCGAATTTTATCATTTTCTAAGTGAAACTCCTCTGTATAATACCATAATGGATTCATTTCATTATAAATTTGCCCAAACCCATAGAATGTACAATATCAATAGTATACCCTAATATAAACTATGAATTTTGGGTGAAAATGATGTGCCAGGCTGGGCACGGTGGCTCATGCCTGTAATCCCAGCACTTTGGGAGGCTGAGATGGGCGGATCACCTGAGGTCAGGAGTTTGAGACCAGCCTGGCCAACATGGCGAAACCCTGCCTCTACTAAAAAATACAAAAATTAGCCGGGCATGGGGGCGGGTGCCTGTAGTCCTGGCTACTCAGGAGGCTGAGGCAGAAGAATCGCTTGAACCCTGAAGGCAGAGGTTACAGTAAGCTGAGATTGTGCCACTGTACTCCAGCCTGGGCGATAAGAGCAAAACTCCATTTCAAAAAGAAAAAGAAAATGATGTGCCAATGTAGGTTTATCAATTGTAACAAATATACCACTCTAATGAGGGGATGTTGATCATGGAGGAGGCTATCCATGTGTCAGGGCAGAAAGGACATGAGAAATCTCTGTACCTTTGGTCAATTGTGCTGTGAACCTAAAAAGCCTCGAAAAAACAGTCTATTTTTTAAAAAGTCATTTTTTGCCCTATTGATTTTTGAAATGTCATGCTTATTATACACTAAATTTCCATAAGAATAGATATTTCTGCACTTTCTATTCTATTCCTTTGGTCTATCTATTCATGTACCTGTATAATATACAGTGTTAATTATGGAATTATTAGAAAATGTTTAACAAAAAACTCATAGGACTATGCCCCCTCATACTTTTTAGTGTTTCCAGATAGAAAGGTCTTTTTTTCCAATTTTGTTATTAATTTCTAGTTTTACTGCCCTATGGCCAGAGAAAGTTGTTTGTAATTTTTGACTTTTTAAAATGTAATGATGCTTTGTGCTGTATGTCATGCCTGAAGGAATTACAAAATACCTTTTGCTCTGCATCTTACAAAGCACTTCCACATACTCTAATCTTCACAACACTGCCCTTTAGGCAACTTATGTCTAGCACATTCTGAGATGGGGGGCGTCTAAGGACAGGGAGAGCAAGAACAACCCATCTAGTACAAGTCTCCAAACTAATAAAGGCTTGAATCCTCTCCCGTAGGTTGCTATCAAAAGAAAAACTTCATTCCTCCCGCATCCCCCCACCCCCGCCTTTTTTTTTTTTTTTTGTAAGCTAGGGTCTCACCCTCTCGCCCATGCTGGAGCAGTGGCAGGATCATGGATCACTGCAGCCTCGACCTCCCGGGCTCAAGCAGATCCTCCGACCTCAGCCTCCAGAGTAGCTGGGAATACAGGCGTGTGCCACCACGCCTGGCTAATTTTTGTATTTTTTGTACAGACGGGGTTTCACCATATTGGCCAGGCTGGTCTTGAACTCCTGGCCTCAAGTGATCCACCAACCTGGGCCTCCCAAAATGTTAGGATTACCGGCATGAACCACGGCGCCCAGCCCATCCGACTTTTGTAACACTCAGAACTGTAGTTTTGTTTGTTTGTTTGAGACAGAGTTTAGCTCTTGTTGCCCAGGCTGGAGTGCAGTGGCACGATCTCGGCTCACTGCAACCTCCGCCTCCCGGGTTCAAGCGATTCTCCTGCCTCAGCCTCCCGAGTAGCTGGGATTACAGGTATGGGCCACCACCACGCCCGGCTAATTTTGTATTTTTAGTAGAGATGGGATTTCTACTGGCTGGTCTTGAACTCCTGACCTCCGGTGATCCGCCGGCCTCGGCCTCCCAAAGTGCTGGGATTACAGGCGTGAGCCACCGCGCCCGGCCCCAGAACTATAGTTCTATGACCACCCTTATAAGTGTAAATATCAGGTAAGAAAATTGCTGGGTATTTTTCCTACCATAAACTGACTTACTGTAATCCTGTGGATTTTTTCCTTTTAATACCTTCTATTTTTCTTAGGTCTGGACTCCTTTGTAAAGCACTGCAAGTAAAAGCACTTTTTGTTTCCCTAATATTTCTCTATGAGTTTTCTTTTAAAGACCTAAGGTTCTAACTACAGGTATAAGACTCCAACGTCGGAACTAGAACCTAAGTAAGTTAGAATTCAAGACAAGTAGGAGTTTTCCGGGGGAATCCCATTGCTTTCCTTTTTGGCTCAGTGGAGTGAAAAGTTGTGCCTTCAAATCCATTAATTCGGAGCAGACTGACAGATGCGGAGTAAAAGAGTTTAGGCAAAATACATCTCGCACTCAGCTCTCCGCCATCATCTTGCTCCCCAGAAACATGGGGCTTTCTCCGGAAATTTCAATAGAGGAGCCAGTCGGCGCCCCCCGTGCACCTTTCCCTTGGCCTAAGAGCCAACCAGTCATCTGCTGCCTTCCTGCGCCTCTTTCCCACACCCTGGGTCCCTAAAAACCAGTTCCCAGCCGTCCGAATGGTAAAGACGCGTCTCCCGCTGGTTTCTCGGGGTTCTGCCCTGCGCGAGGGGCTCACCTGGGGGTAGAGGTGCTGCATGAACTGCTCCCGAGAAACGCCCTCCAGCCGGGGTACCGGGAGGTGCTGCCCGGCCATGGTTGCTCACGCCTGCCCTCTTCCACGTCCTCGGAACTTCGGTTCTAAAAGCGTTCCTCAGCGCCATCCTCCCGGAAACACGAGCGACAGAGAAAAGGTCCCCGAGGCCGTCAGACTCCAGAATGGCTGGGTCCGAGCGCGGGGCGGGTTGCCGAAGGGCCTCGGCCTGGGCTGCGTGCTGGAGAGCGGGGACGGGGCCGACTCACCAGAGGCTGCAGCAACAGGTCCACTTTGCTCTCCAGTCTTTCTTCCACACCGCCGAGGCGGTTTCCCACCGACTTCCTTTCCATACAGCACCGGCAGGCACCGGGGTGAAGGGTCATAAAAATGGCGCTGGCCGCTCGTCTGCTACCCCAGTTCCTGCACTCTCGGTCGCTGCCCTGCGGGGCCGTCCGACTCCGGACTCCCGCTGTGGCCGAGGTGAGGCTGCCGTCCGCCAGACTTTGCTACCTCTGCCGCTGTCGCCTCGGCTCGGGAGCGGCGTTATTTCCCCGAAGCGCTAGGGCCTTGGCGGCCTCGGCGCTACCTGCCCAGGGCTCCCGGCGGCCAGTGCTCAGCAGCCCGGGACTCCCCGCAGCCTTCGCTTCTTTCCCTGCCTGCCCTCAGCGCAGCTACAGCACGGAGGAGAAGCCCCAGCAGCACCAGAAAACCAAGATGATCGTCCTGGGATTCTCCAACCCCATCAACTGGGTTAGGACTCGAATTAAGGCCTTCCTTATCTGGGCCTATTTCGACAAAGAGTTCAGCATCGCAGAGTTCTCCGAGGGAGCGAAGCAGGTTTGTTTATTTCCCTAATTGACCTATCCGTTTCTAATGAGTTCAACTATTGCTCGCAGAAGTGCTTAGCAGTGTTTTCTTCACTGGGATACAAGTGATCAAACGTGATTAGTGGCCCAGACATAGAGCCTTCCAGCCATTGCTTGACTTAAAGTAAGCTTCTGGGCCGGGAATGGTGGTACACGCCTGTAGTCTCAGCTACTTGGGAGGCTGAAGGGGAGGATCGCTTGAATCCAGGAGTTGGACGTTGTAGTGAGCTGTGATCGTGCCATTGCACTCCAGCCTGGGATACAGAGCCAGGCCCTGTCTCAAAAAATAGAAAGAAAAAGCTATATGGTCTCATCTTGTCTGAACATAATTTTCAAATCTACAAAGTGGGCAAGACAATGCCTGGCACATAGCAGGCACTCCATGAATGTTTGTTGAATACATTAATAAATGGGTAAGATTGAAGAATAAATGAGATAACATTTCCAAAGTGCTGTAATGTCACCTTGGGTAGAGCAGCAGAACTTCTTGCCAGCTATTTGACAGAGCCGACCAATACACCATCCCATACTCCGTAAAGATTAAACTGGAGATGAGCAATTTTACCCTTTCAAAGGATTTGCTGAGACCGCCTGGTGGCTAAGTGCACGGCACCCTGCACACAGAAAACATTAGCCTTTAGAGATTCTTATCTCTGACTTTGTTAGTTACATACCTGTTTCTGAATGGCTGATTATACCTTGCCTTACCCTTGTGACATATGGTCACTTGGGTCCTGAGATTATTTGGATATTTTGTGGGTACTTGCTTTTTTCTTTTTTTTTTTTTTTTTTTTTGACTCCTTTACGGATTGTATCGTTCCCAAACATTGCAGAACTACCGACAACAATAGAAGTCGGCCAGACACGGTGGCTCACGCCTGTAATCCCAGCACTTTGGGAGGCCGAGGCGGGTGGATCACAAGGTCAGGAGTTCGAGACCAGCATGGCCAATATGGTGAAACAGTGCCTCTTCTAAAAATACAAAAATTAGCCATGGCCAGCCCCTGTAGTCCCAGCTATTCTGGAGGCTGAGGCAGGAGAATTGCATGAACCCGGGAGGTGGAGGTTGCAGTGAGCCAAGATTGTGCCACTGCACTCCAGCCTGGGTGACAGAGTGAGACTCCGTCTCAAAAAACAAAAACAAACAAAAAAACCACAATAGAAGTCATAAAGTTTATTTCCCGCTTCATACCTCCATATGCCTTAAAACCATGCCATTGGTGTAATCATTTTACTGTATTGGTTGTATACTGGTATTGATATTTTACTCCAAGTTTATTTCAGATTCTTTCCATAATCATGGCCATTTGTATTTATGAGACCTATCAGTTGTAAATCAAATGTTTTCAACTTTGTATAATAAGTGTCAGTATTAACTCCTGCTGCCTGCTTCTCTGAGTCAACTCTTGACTACTATATATATTTATATTAAAAAAGTCAAAGAACAAGCTTGATTAAGATGCTTAACTCAGCATTATAATTAAGGGATAAACCTCTGCTCTTGTCAGTTCTCAAAATCTTTTGTCCATGCAGTGGTAAGTTGTATTGATCCTACTGTTCTTTACAATGCCCACTGATGATATATGAGCTTGTCCACCTCATAACACATATGATGGTACCAGTTCATTTATGTTGCAGTAAGGAATAGAAATCATCTCCCCACCATTGGCAGGCATCAGGCCTCAGTACTTGTTTCCTCTGAACACACAGAGGAGCATGCAGCATTTTTGGAGTCACTCCAGTCCTAGTGGTCCTCCAGCTGTTAGCTATTTTCACCTCCTTCCTTGTTATTGAGCAGTATTTCCACCCCATTCATCAGCCAGTCTGTATGCATTGTTGCTTATATAAAGCAAACAACCAGCATTTCAGTATCAAGGTGTCAGAGGGGTTGTTTTCCCCTGAGGCCTCTCTCAGCTTACAGATGGCCGTCTTCTTGCTGTGTCCTTGCATGGTCCTTCCTGTGCATGCATGCTCCTGGTGGCTGTTACTCCACATTTGCTCCTCTCATAAGGATGCCAGTCAGATTGGATTTTGGCCCACCCTGCTGGTCTCATTTAACTTAATCACCTCTTTAAGGCTTTATCTCCAAATATAGTCACATTCCAAGGTTCTGGGGGTTAGAGCTTCAACATAAATTTTGGGGGAAGGAGAGCACAATTCATCCTATAACAGTTAGGCAGTATTATCTGACATGCCATATCTGACATGCCTGTGCATCCTCTGGCAGCCTAGATTTCAGCTTATTTCAGATTTCAGCTTAGATGTTTCTTCCTTTAGGAAGCCCTCTCTGATCCTCCCAGATTGGGTTAGGAGGCTCTTCTGTATGCTCCCAAGTCATCCTGTTACTATCCCTGTCAAAATTCTTAAACTTGTCAGTCTACATGTCCTTTTCCCAAGTAGATTGAAAGTTCCCTGAAGACAGGTAGGAGCTTAATTCACAATTTGCTTTCTCATTGCTAGCAATGCGGAGAATTGCAGTTGGGTTTTTCCCTCCTTGAAAATGGAATTTCATACTTCAAAGTTAGGATCTACTGTTTTAGACCATATAAACTAATGACCTTTTCTCCCACTTTCCCAAACCTACATTATCTCCCATACTGAGATTCAGACTACAGCCCAGATTTCCAGACTCCCAATGCAGTCTTGACTGTTCTCCTTTCCAACTGCTATCTATGCATGATTAAGAGGTAGGTCATATAACTGCCAAATGATTGTTTACTTCATCATTTAAAAAAGAAATATAAAGGAGGATTTTTATTGAGACATCTAGATTGTACACCACACACTATCATTTCCCGGTCCTGAGAGTGGATCCAGAATTAAAGGTCAAGTCACTTACTGCTATATATGTGGGAAGGCCATATACGAAAAGTCAACCAAGAGTCATGCCTTGATAAATTAGTATTTGATGTTGTTTATCACTATTACCATAAAATAGTGTTTATTACACTTAGCCATTTAAATATGAACATGGCATGGTATTTTGAAATAATAATCCCCACATTTCCCTTAATATTTTTTTCAAGGCTTTTGCTCATGTATCCAAGTTGCTGTCACAGTGTAAATTTGATTTGTTGGAAGAACTTGTGGCCAAAGAGGTAAAGTATATTTTACATTTTGCTTTAAAAATAAATGCTGTTCTCTTGCAATAGAATGATGCACATTTTCCTTATTTATGCTTAAAAATAGCGTGTGTGCCAGCATCCAAAGTAGAGTCTGTGTATCTGTTCTTATGGGTACTTTGGGTCATATAAAAGCATGGAATAACTCCTGCTACTTAAGGCATAATGAAGTAATCATGATGTCTTTCAATTGCTCTTATATAGAATGTTCTGTTAGGAATTACCTAGTTGAATAATGAGATACATTTCAGCCTTGCTTTTGAGGATGAGTAAATACGGTAGTAAATTTAAAAATAGGTTTGGAAAAATGTATTCCATGATAAAGATCACTTTTTGAAAGGTTTCAAAAATTGTATCGGTGAACTAATGGCTTGCTTTTTTCAAACTTAGGTGCTACATGCATTGAAAGAAAAGGTTACTTCACTACCTGACAACCATAAAAATGCCCTTGCTGCTAACATAGATGAAATTGTATTTACATCAACAGGAGACATCTCCATTTACTATGATGAGAAAGGTAATGCCAGAGCATAGTCAACTTGAAATGATCCATAATTGTCCAGATAAGCTAAACTAATGGATAATCACAAAATAGTAGAGTTTTGTCAGGACAAGTATTTCTAGAACTTCAAAGAAAATGTTATATCCATTCTTTAAAGACCTACTTCTGAAAGAGTTGAGATATGGTCATCATTTCTTAAGCCTTTCTATCTAGAACTTTTTTCTGCTACTATTTTATTCACAGTAGAGAACATCATCACTTACATTGATGAAAATAGTTTGAGCGGCTCCCACATCTCAAATAGAAAATATTTATGTTTCAGATTTCCTAATTTGAAGGAAACAATTGAGTATTTTAAAGCTGCACCTTATATGGAAGGAATGAGGGGTAAAAGAAAATCAAATTAGATATTGTCAGCTAAAGATGATGTGAAAAGATTAACTGCAGAACTCCCAAATTGGATCTATTTGAGAATAATGAAAAAAGTTGGGAGGAAATTTAGTGGTTATCTGGTTCTTCTTGTCTGAGGCATACATTTTCCCTATAGTATTCCTGATAATTCACTGTTTGTTCCTGATACATACAAAGTTGGCCCTCTGTATCTGGAGGTTTCACATCCATAGATTTAACCAATCTAGGGTACAAAATATTAAAAAAACATAGTTGCATCTGTACTTGAACATGTACAGTTTTTTTCTTGTCATTATTCCTCAGTAATACAGTATAACAACTATTTACATTAGCATTTACATTGTGTTAGGTATTATAAATAATCTAGAGATGATTTAAAGAATGCTGGAGGATGTGTGTTATGCAAATGCTGCACCATTTTATATAAAGGACTTGAGCATCTGTGGATTTTGGTATCCACAGGGGGGTCCTGGAACCAATCCTCCATGGATTTCGAGGGATGACTCTATTTGCATGTGTATTATGTGCCAGCCACACAGGAAATGTAGCCTCTGCTTATACACTTCCCAAGGTGGAAGAAAAAGACTCTTAGTGATGATAAAATTTTTCATGCACACATTATTTTGAAACATTTGTAAAGATATTTTTAGTGATAAATATTTTCCTCTTCCCTAATATTTCAAATTGCATCTCAGCATCATGGTCATGAACTAATTTTTACATCAGGAGTTTGTCGGAATCACCAGGCACAACAAGGTGATTTAGGGGTAGAATAGGAAGCCTTTACTCTTTCTGGCAGTTGAAGTTAAGATAGTTACTGAGCAGCAAAAAATATTTTTTTTCTCCTCATTTTTGGTTTGACAACAGATATCTGTCAGGAGATTATTATAATCTTAGAAAATGCCTGGCCAGATGCAGTGGCTCACACTTGTAATCCCAGCACTTTGGGAGGCTGAGGCAGGTGGATCACTTGAGCTCCAGAGTTCAAGACCAGCCTGGGCAACATGGTAAGACCCAGTCTCTACTGAAAATATGAAAAAATAGTCGGGCATGGTGGTGCGTGCCTGTGGTCCCAGCTACTCAGGAGGCTGAGGTGGGAGGATCACTTGAGCCTGGGAGGCGGAGGTTGCAGTGAGCTGATACTGCACCACTGCACCCCAGCCCGGGTGACAGAGTGAGACTCTGTCAAAAAAAGAGAAAGAAAAAGAAAATGCCACTAATTGAAAATAATCCATGTAGTATACTCAGTAAAGTACGTGCTCAGTTAAGTAGTAGCTTTATTACTGAGATACAGAGAAGAGGGCAAGTGTGCCATAAACCCTAAGACAATTTTCTAAAAATAAAATAGTATCAATACAAGTATTTTAATTTACATCAGAATAAGCACAAAATTTGACCTGTAACAACTGTATAACTGCTGCCAATTTCTGATTTCATTTTGTATATATGGATGATAGATTATTTTGACTTGTATTCGTATGTGTGTGTATATGTTTTTTCTCTAAGGAAGGAAGTTTGTTAACATCCTGATGTGCTTTTGGTATCTAACCAGTGCCAACATCCCCAGTGAAACTTTAAGAGGAGCCAGTGTATTCCAGGTTAAGTTGGGGAATCAGAATGTGGAAACTAAACAACTTCTTAGTGCAAGCTATGAGTAAGTTTAATGAGATTTCATTGTTTCCTTTCTTCAGAAAATGGAAGGTAGTTTGAAGGTATGAAAACTAAGAGATCTTTAGGAAGAAAAGAATTGAAATTTGACAAGTTATTTATGAAGAGAAAAGCTCAGAAAGACACACTGGATATGAAACAGGAGAGTTAAGAAATTAGAAAGAGGTAATATTGCTGAATTTAATTAAATGATGTTTTAGCTGTCTATTGCTGCTTAACAAACTACCCCCAAATTCATTGGCTTCAAACAGCCATTGATTTTGCCTGCTATTTCACTGCTGAGAAATTTTGGATAGGCTCAGTTAGGGGGGTTTTCTGTGCTTCACCTGGCATCAACACGGGTGGCAGGAGCTGGAGGATTCATTTCCACAGTGACTTCTTAACTCACATGTGTGGCACCTTGGTACTCCTTGGCTTCTGCATGACTCTGCATTCTCCAGGGCCACTCTTTGTGTCTTGGACTTGTGGTAGTTTCAGACTAGTCATATCTTTCACATAGTGGTTGAATTCTAGGAGGCAGAAAATGGAAGCTGCTAAACCAGTAAAGGGCTATGCCCAGAATTAGAACATCGGTTCTGCCATAGTCTACTTGTCAAAGCAGTCAAAGGATCTGTATAGTTTAAAGGGTGTAGAAAGACTCCCCCACTTTTTGGGGCAAAATACAGCAAGGCCACATAGCAGAAGAGCACATGGGAGGGGAGATATGGTTGTGGCCATTTTTGGAAAATAAAATCTGCCATAATTGGTACATGAACCATTGATTCACTAGACATCTGTTGATCATCTGTGTGCCCACATGCTCTGGTAGAGGTTCAGATACAAAGTTGAAGGGATACTGCCCTTAAGGACATACTGTATAGTAGGAAGTTAGCAAGTTATGTAAAAGAGACATTATATTGTATTTTTATGCAAATAAAATCTAGAACAGTGAACTGCTGGAGCAAGTCAGTGAAGATATAATTTAACATTTATTTAAAAAATATGATTATGTTGCCAGAGTTACACAAATCTGCTTCAAAATAACAAACCCCAAAAATGACCTAAGAAATAAAATGTATTCTGTT
This sequence comes from Nomascus leucogenys, assembly GCF_006542625.1. NCBI lineage: Eukaryota > Metazoa > Chordata > Mammalia > Primates > Hylobatidae > Nomascus > Nomascus leucogenys. The sequence goes on from NC_044402.1 coordinate 100,282,166, forward strand.
TTACTAAGGTAAAAGAGAATTATATCCTCATTTTTTTTTTTTTTTGCTCTTCTTGAAAGAAATGTGTTTTTTTAAATTTTGCTTTATTTGTAATTACCCAAAATATTCTATATATTTAAATACTTAATTTAAATCTACTGAATTGTCTGTTAAGAAATCATTTTTAAAGAGTACTGTCGTCAGTACTAAACTTTATCTTTCCTGATGTTTCTTACTTAAACTATGGGTACCTCAAAAATATTGTTATTTTCAAGATTGATTTAATGTATGTAAACTAAATTCCACTATTTATTCCTAAATTGGTAACAGTGCTATTTGAAAAATAGCTTTTTTCCTGTATCCTAGGTTATGTATTTAAAGTGCTGTCTGCATCACCAGAGTCCAGTTTATCTGTCCTCATATTAGGCATGTGTTATAGCTAGTATTTAAACAGAATAATATCCAAGTTTCTCTTAGGGGGTGGCAGATGTTGAATATAGATTAGTTCATTAAAAATACTCACATTACTTGAGAATGTACTTCAATTTTGTGGGTATATTTATTGTGATTGAATGCGTAGGTTAAACTTTTTTTGGTTTCGATTTTGATTTAATATTAACCATTAGCTTGTTGCCAAAAATTCTTGTAAATATACACTTGCAAATTACATAGTTATCTAACACATACTTGGACTGATGTAAGATTTACATTATTTGCAATGTCTTTCCTAGGTTTCAGAGGGAGTTCACACAAGGAGTAAAGCCTGACTGGACCATTGCACGGATTGAACACTCAAAATTATTAGAATAATTTTCTTGGAAAAATCAGCTTATGGACTTTAGCAGTTGCTGTGAAAAACTAAGGAAGAAAAATTTTGGGGTCATTTGATCTTCACTTAATCTAAGTCTGTGAATTACTTTTATATTATTTTGAAATACTCCTTGCAGTATATTGGCATGATACGGTAAAAGCATTTTCCACAGATTGTTATCACCTTCTTTAAAAGAAGTCAAAATTAAAAAAATACAATAGTAGGTTGTTGGTGTCTTATTCAATAACATTTCCAATGCTACATATAATTTTATAGACATAATGAAGGTATTGAAAAAACTACTTACACATTTCTTTATGTATTTTTTAAATTGTTTGAGAAACAGAGTCTTGCTCTGTCTCCCTGGATGAAGCCCAGTGGCATGATCATAGTTCACTGTAACCTCGAGCTCCTGGGCTTGAGCGATCCCCCTGCCTCAGCCTTCAGAGTAACTGGGACTACAGGCATCCACCAGCATGGCTGGCTAATTTTAAAAAATTTTTATAGAGATTTTGCTATGTTGCCCTGCTGGTCCTGAACTCCTCAAGTGGTTCTGCCTCGGCCTCCCAAAGAGCTAGGATTATAGGCATGAGCCACTGCACCCAGCCTACTTACATATTTATAAATTGATAGTCCTTAAATATTTGTGGGTAATACATTTATACTTTTTTTTTTTTTTGACAGAGTCTCCCTCCGTCGCCCAGGCTGGAGTATAGTATGATCTCAGTTCACTGCAACCTCCACCTCCCGGGTTGAAACGATTCTCCTGCCTCAGCCTCCCTTGTAGCTGGGACTACAGGTGTGCACCACCATGCCCAGCTAATTTTTTTTTCTATTTTTATTAGAGACGGGGTTTCACCATGTTAGCCAGGCTGGTCTCGAACTCCTGACCTCAGGCATTCCGCCCGTCTTCGGCCTCCCAAAGTGCTGGGATTACAGGTGTGAGCCACTGTGCCTGGCCTTATACCTTTAAGTATGTGTAAGATTTATTTATTTGTTTTTTAATCACTGCTGCTATTTGGCCACTTTGGTCACTAGCTTGGTAGGAAGGAACAGATGAAATTATAGCAGATTGGTCTCCACAGAACTGAAAATCAGTGAATTTAAAAGCATGCTAAAATACAAAGAGAAAAAAAAATAGGACAGTGTCTTAGCCACCTATTGGATAATATCAGCTATTCTAATATACTTGTATTTTGTGTCCTAGAAGTTGGAGTAGTGGAAACAAAAATAGTATGTTAAGAAATAATGGCTGAAAAGTGTCCTAGTTGATGAAAACTATAAGCCCACAGACCACAAGAAATTCAACAAACGAGGTAACACAGAGAAAAAAATCTGATCAAGGTACATCATAATGAAATTGTTGAAAACCAGAGAAAGTTGTAAAAGCAGCTAGAGGGGAAAAAAAAAGGTATATTCATGCAGAGAAGCCAAGATAAGAATAACTACCTATTTTTCTTAAACAGCAAGTTAGAGACCTTAGCATGCCAAAAGTGCTGAAAAAATAACCTGTTTACCTAGAATTTGATATTCAGCAAAAATCTTCAAAAAGTGAGAAGACTCAGAGAAAAGATGAGAGAATTTATTGCCAATGGACATGTTTTATAAGAAATGTTAAGGACCAATGGACAGAATAGAGTTCAAAAATGGACCCATGCATATATGGACAATTGATTTTTGACAAAGGCACAATTAGCTGTGTGTGGTGGTGTGTGCCTGTAGTCCCACATACTTGGGAGATTGAGATGGGAGGATCACCTGAGCCTGGGGAGGTTGAGGCTGCACTGAGCTGTGATTGTACTCCAGTTTGGGCAAAAGGGTGAGACCCTGTCTAAAAAGAAAAGAAAAAAGGCACCAAAGCAAAGAGGAAAAGCATCTTTTCAACAAATGGAGTAAGTATATATTCATATGAGAAATGAACCTCAACTTTTACATCACATACATAATTTTAGTGCAAAATTTAGATTTTAAAATGGATGACCTAAACAAAAGCTAAACCTAGAAATTCTAGAAAAAAAAAACAAATAGGAGACATTTGCTGTCTTGGGATTAGCAAAGATTTTCTTAGGATATAGAATGCATGAACCATGAAAGAAAAAAATGTGTAACTTGGAATTTATTAAAACTTTTTGAAAGACATCAGTAAGATAATTAAAAGGCAGTTCACAGATTGGGATAGATGATCTGAAAAGGTTTTAACAAAATTAGCTGAGACTACAATATCTTTGAAACAAGGAGAACACGCAATGGCTCTTTGACAATTTTCATGCTGTTGAGTTATGGCCCCTAGAGGAGAAGAGGTTTATCTTTTCACACACCTATATGACAACTTTTGTGATAACCTTGAAAGAGTCAATGGATTCTTATGGCCTTTACTGCAAATATTCTGACCTCATCTGTGGACCATAGATAATTCTGTAGTTATTTCTTGAATTTTATATAGTGAAAGTTTGCCAATGCATAGACCAGTTAGTAAGTGTATATATGAGGGAAAATTTTAGGGACCCTTAAAAATAACCCTTCTGCTTTATCTGGAAATTCCATGTAAGATAGGACTTATGTCACAAAGAAGAAAGGAATGTTCTCATAGTAGTCCCAAAGTAACATTTAAATATTGAGTCTGGTTAAAAGATTTAGGATTGATAGAAATTCTCACTTCTGAATTGCTTTAGTAAAACAAGGCAAGTAAAGTCCACTTTTCATCAAGCCTTCCAAAATTTATATACACCCTCAAGTTTGCTTGTTACTATTTTCTTTCACATTATTGCACAACTAAACATTTTCACTTTAAGACAAAACTCTCCCTTTCCCCTCTTCTGAACTTGTATTACAGGTCAATTCATCTTTCCTCTGGCTCTTCAACTTTAAAATGTTTTTCTGAGCAATCTGATATTCTACAGAAATAGAATTAATGATGGATAGGCGGCATGTTTAGTAACATAAAAGCTGCATTGTTGTCCATCTGTATTTATAGACAATTCCCCTTGGGACTTTAGAGGAATGACAGAAAATTGCTGGGTGCTGAGTTTTCTCTTAGAGCAGCATAATTGGACAAATCTTGGATAACTATCTTTTTGTTTCTTTCATATTTTGTTCAAAATATAGCTCATTGTTTCCTTCACTGGCTTTTCTGCTTACAACATCTACAGGTGTTCCTAGCCATAGGCTCTTTATTTTTAAAGAACAGAGGACTTTTGGTATTATTTTTAACTTGGAGCCAGTTACTTTATCTGAAGGGTGATAAGTTTGGTTTAATTTTCAGCTAGTTTCCTTTTTAAAGCTCATTGAAAATGTTCAGCTACATGTTGGAACTCTCCTAAACTGGCAATTTTCCATTCCATTGTACAATTGCTATTTAAGAACCCTGTTTTGAGTCTCAGCCCATTACAATGACAGATAAGGTTCCCTTCATTTCATATATTGGGGCTATTCCAACTGTCTACTCAAACTGAAACTTTCCTGAAATCCATCTGTAAAGTCTTGTATTAATTCGTCTTCACTTTGCTTACAATGTTGAATCTGTTCATATCCATAAAGGAAAAACTGCACGTCCCTATATAGTGTACTATATATACATCTATTTTCCCTCTTAAAGCCATTTTCTTCACTTATACACAGCTAAGTGATGAAAATCTCCTCGTGGTGTTTCCCATCCTGCTGCTTTTAACCATTTTTCCCTTTTGAGAGACTAGCAATTAAGCAAGCTATATAAATTAAATAGTCCAAAATAATGTGTATCTAACAAAATTCCAAAGTCTGCAGCGAATTTGTGTTAGTCCTACTGATGCTCTAGACCAAGGTTTAAATTCAGCTTCTATTGATCCTGCTTTCTGTTCTAGCAAGTCTAAGGAGATACTATACAATGACCTTATCTGAGAAAAGTCCTGAGGCAAGGGTATCACATTTAGACATTTAGGAAGCCAGAAGTAGAAGGAATTGAAAGAATATGACTGAGTGATGAGAATTTTATATCATCTATATATGGAGCATAGTTTCAAAAGGCTTGAATGATAGGAAATTAGAGAGTCTTTGAAAGAGACTATCTTCTCATCAATTGTTTGTTTTGAGGTCTCGACACACCAAAGAAGTTGACTACTGAATTGTGAATATTATTAGTTTTCCTCATTTTTCTAGAGCTCTGCTTAAATGTATTAATTTTGACTATCAGAATGTCCCCCAAGATAATCATTGCTACTTTGAGTTAAAAATATTTTTGCTGTACTAGGGTGAGCACGTGAGTTAGTATTTTAGTGAGAATTCATATAAAAAGTAGTTCTGCCAGTAAGAAGTTAGGACTTTAATTTAGAAAAATTCATGACAAACAAGAAAGAAGCCATTATAGTCAAACAAAAATATATGCTAAAGAATAGCATCTCGGGTTACCTACCAACTGGGGCTAAGAAGGGACTATGCAATGAATGACATGACAATTTTTTACCCTGGCATATGGACTAAACAAAATGGCCTTTCATTAATTGATAAAAGAGGAAGTGTCCCTATGAAGGTGTTTAGGGGACAAAAGGCAAAGTTTGATCATGAATTTGTCATTGTCTACTGGACCTCTAATTCATAGTCCTTGGACTCAACTTGGATTGAATTGGAGGCTGAATGGACTTATTCCTTTGTTCATTCCCTATGTAGAACCCCCTTATATATCCAAGAAATAAAATGACTATGAAAGACAAAGAAACGGGAAAAAAAAGTCCTGAGCCAAGACTTTGTACTAAAGCAAAACAAGCACACGCTTGAAGAATAATGAAATTGATGGCCAAAATATTGACAATGCCATCTACAAAGAACTATTTTGATAGGAATCCTCATTTAACAAAATAAACTCAACAATACATGCTCACTGAGAGTCAGAGTACAGATCAATACTGAGACAAAAATACTTGGAACAAATCCAAAGGATAAATGAAATCTGGACACAAAGGGACCTGGTGAGCACACCTTTATTTATTTTTAAGTTAGAGTCATCAAAATAACCTTGGTGGAACCTCATAATTGTCAAAATGTGAGACCACCACTCAAAATCAATATAAAACCCCAAATTTGAATTGATTTATTACCTAAGTAAGGGAGGAGTCTTGTCAAGCAGAGCAAACCATTGATCTTACAGGGATTTTTGAGGAAGAGTGTGTTGTGTTAGTGAAAGGTGGGAGTGGAATTATGTCAGCTTTACTTCAGATGTGTTAGTTTTCATGTCTACATGTTCCATTTGACTCTTTCTCATAGCTTCTCTATGTTCATGTTTTCCTTTAACTTGCTGGGCATAGTTATAACAGCTTTTTGTTTGTTTGTTTTGAGACAGGGTTTCATTCTGTTGCCTAGGCTGGAGTGCAGTGGTGTGATCTTGGCTCACTGCAACCTCTGCTTCCCAGGCTCGAGTGATCCTCCTACCTCAGCCTCCCAAGTAGCTGGGACTAAGGTGCATGCCACCATGTCCAGCTAATTATTGTAGATTTTGGAGAGATGGGGTCTCGTTATATTGCCCAGGCTGGCCTCAAACTTCTAGCTAAAGTGATCTGCCTGCCTCTGCCTCCCAAAGTGCGGGGATTACAGTTGTGAGTCACTCTGCCTGGCCCAACAGTTGTTTTAAAGTTGTCTTTCTTTAAAATCTCTTTCTAGTAACTGATTTTTCTTTTGGTTATGGGCCACATTTTCCTGCTTTTGGCTGGTCTAGTAGTTTTTAGAAAATAAAATAAATAGGGATAAGGTCTCACTATTTTGCCCAGACTGGTCTTGAACTCTTGGACCGAGCAATCCTCCTGCCTTGGCCTCCCAAAGTGCTGGGATTACAGGTGTGAGCCACCAGGCCTGGCCTGGTCTAGTAATTTTTGATTGGACACTGAATTTATGTATTTTCTGTCATTGAATATCTGGGTATCATTGGGTGTTATTTGCCTTGAGGAGAATGTTGAACTGTGTTCTCTTAGGTAGCCAGTTAGGTCATTTGGGGTTCAGGCTGATTTTTTTGAGGCTATTGTTAAGCTTTGTTAGGGTTTATCTAGACTAGTTTTTACTCTACCAAGAGTGTAGCCCCATTTGTATGGAGTAATTTATGGGGTCTCTACTGGATGTCCTGAGTTATCAAACAGGACAGCACTCTCCATGCTGGCTTAGGGAACTCAAATGAATTCCCAGCACCATAGGCTCTCTGGCAACTGTTCACTTCACAGCTTCTAGTCACTCTTTGCTTGACTTTATAGAGTCTCACCCTTTGTGTTCATAGCTTAGAGTTCACTAAAAACTCAAGGAAATTACTATACAAAGTTCTGAAGTTCTGTTCTGCATAGCTTGCTCGTGTCTGAACATTTGCCTTATAGCTCTGGCCTCTTTAGACTCCATGGCCTTCCATGTCTGTCTCCTCAGTTCAGCAAGTTTATCATGTTCTGCTGTGGATTTTTTTCCTCGGCTGGGTGGTCTAGAAAGTGCCCCACACAGAAATTTGGATTATCATAGGATCTGCCTTGTTTGTTTCTCTTCTTTCATAGATAAAAATACTGTGCTTCCTACTGTCCAATGTTTGAGCACAGTAGTTTCATGTTATCTGTTGAGTTGTCTAGTGTTTAAGGCATCAGGATAAATGTCTACTATGGCTAAAGCAGAACTTATTTTCTTATTTTTAAATTTTTTTGTTTTTAATTTTTGTGGGTACATAGTAGGTTTATATATTTATGGGGTGCACGTACATGGGATGTTTTGAAATAAGCATGCAATGTGTAATAATCACATCATGGAGAATGGGGTACCCATCCCCTCAAGCATTTATTTTGTGTTACAAACAATCCAATCATGTGCTTTTTGTTATTTAAAATGTAAAATTAAGTTATTATTGACTATAGTCACCCTGTTGTGCTATCAAATAGTAAGTCTTATTAATTCTTTCCAACTATTTTTTTTGTACTCATTAACCATCCCCATCCCCACTCCCCCACCCCACCTCCATTTCCCTTCCCAGCCTCTGGTAACCATTCTTCTTCTCTCTCTGAGAACTTGACATGTTTTTAAATAAGCTTTCTAAATGTGTTCTGTGTTGGTTACAGAGGAAGAAAAGAGTTTATATCATGTTCACTGGAGTTGTCTGACTTTTGAAATATGAAGCTGTCACTGTTGGCTTTCACTGAAGTGGCTATATCATCAATACAGGTTCCCTGATCAGAAAACCTGTAGATCCTCTTAAAATCAATAACTAGTTAGATGTGTTCTACTTTGACCCAAATGAACTTGGCTTGCCAATTATGGGACACACAGTGACACAGGAAGAAGTTAGAAAGGACTACTTCTGGGTGGCTTACCATTCTTTTCCCAGGACTGAGCATAGCCACTAAGACAATAAATTCTCAAAAATATTTGCGAACTAACAGGTGATGCTTATTTTTAGTTAGCTAGGCTCCTCAGACTATTCTCCATAAAGACTAATTTTCTCTCCTAGAAGAATAGCTATGAGCTACAAAATAACGCACTTAACTCCTGAATGTCAGCATTGACTAGATCAGGAAAATGTTTTTAAAAACTCCTGAATATTTTTAAAAAATTATCTGAATTTAATTTTTTCCCTAACTTTTCATTAGAAAAAATTTCAAACATACTGAAAAGTTGAAAGAAGGGTATTGTATTAGAGTTCCCCAGAGAAACAAAACTTATATTTATCTATCTCATATCTATGGAGAGAGAGAAAAACATAGATATCTATGGAAACATATATTATATAGAGAAATTTAACATTCGTATAGTGGTTTAAATGTTAATCTCATCAAAAACTACTTTCACAGAAACATCTAGAATAGTGTTTGACCAAATATTTTTATTAAAAGCATTTGAAGTTAAGTTTCAGACATCATATATTAATATTTCAACCCTAAATATTTCAATATGTGTTTCCAAAGGATAAGGGCACTATCCTATATAACCACATGTACATTAGCAATAATTCCATAGTATCAGCTAATATTTAAATTTAAAATTTCACCAATTGTCTTTAAAATAACTTTTTAATTCAAGATCCAGTCAAGGTTTACCTGTTGCATTTGGTTATGTCTCTTTAGTACTTTTTTCAAAATTTAGAATATCCCCATCCTCGTTTATGGCACTGCAATTTGGAGAAGTCTAGAATGGTAGACACAGCATGTCCCATATCTTGAACGTGCTTGTTTTTCTATGGCATCATTTCTGTAAGCTTGAAGTTAGGGCGAAAGGGTTGATTAGATTCAGGTGAAACATTTTTGGCAAGACTATATAAGTGATTTGTGGACCTCATATTATATAACATCAGGCAGTACCTAAGTTCTTATTGTCCCATTGTTTAGAGTGGTGATTATGAGAACCCTTAGTTGTAAAAGTCATTTTTTTCTCTTTATAGTTAATAAGTAATCAGTGAGATGATACTTTGATACCTGGTAAATATTCTGCTCACAAGATGCCCACATTCTAACCCCTGGAACACGTGAACATGTGTTCCAGGGGTTAGTTGGCAAAATAGGACTTTGCAGGTATGATTAAATTCAGGATTTTGTGATGGGAGGTTATGCTGGATTATGTAGGTGGACCCAATGTTATCACAGATGTCCTTATAAGAGGGAGGCAGGCGGGTCGGAGTCAGAGAGGACACGTGATGATGGAAGCAGAGGTTGGAACTATGAGGGGCCATGACAGCCACAGAATGTGGACAGCATCTAGAGGCAACAAATGGCAAGAAACAGATTCTCCCCAGAGCCTCTAGAAGGAACGCAGCCACAATGACCCATTTTAGACATTTGATCTCCAGAACTGCAAAATAATAAATCTATGTTGTTTTAAGCCACTACATTGTGGTAGTTTGTTACATAAGCAACAAGAAATTAATACAGAAGATGATCCTTATATGAATCAGTGTTACCTTATAATTTGCCAAATGATTATTCTTTAATTCTATAATACCTGCTATTTGCATTCTTTGATACAACAGAGCCCTATCCCTTCATTTTTCTTAAATATCACTAGAAACTCATGCATTCTTTCATTTTTTAGATGAAGTCTCATTCTGTCACCTAGGCTGGAGTGCAGTGGCAGGATCATACTCACTGCAGCCTTGAACCCCTGTGTTCAAATGATCTTTCCACCTCAGCCTTCCAAAGTGCTGGTATTACAGACATGAGCCACCACACCCAGCCTAAACTCATGGATTTTTATTCATCCAATGTAGTATCAATTATAGTTATTATTCTTGTTGATGCCTAAATATGCCCCAGTTTTGCCAGCAGGAGTCCTTGTAATCTGTCTGTGTGACAGATTAAAGATGAACATGACTCTGTTGTTAGTCTTTGAGTGCGCCTGTGTTTTCCAATGTAACAATACATTTCAGGATCTTCTTGTCCATTTCCTGCCTCAGAGCTGGAATCAGCCATTTCTCTAAGGAGTCTTTTTTTTTTTTTTTTTAGGGTGATTAATTTGAAAACCAAGATTTGAGCATTTTGAGGTGTTTTCTCGTTTTATGTCTGTAAGAGAATGTTTATACATGTTTGAGATTTTGGATCATTTACCTACAATAATTGTGGGAAAGCTAAATGTGGATTGTTTGCCTTTATTTCTGTCAACCTTATTTAAAATAATTCTTTCCCCATCACTCTCTATGCCCTAACCCTGATTTATTTTGGCTTGTAGCACTTATCACAATCAGACATTGTAGGATGTGTTTGTTTATTTCTCCCATTGTCTTTGGAACTAAGGCAAGAACTTTACCTATCTTGTTCACTACTGAATCCCCAGGCCCTGAAACAATATCTCATACAAAATGGAGCTCAGTAACTATTAGTTGACTGGATAAATAAGAGTGAGCCTCACTTCTGTTGAACTTCCTGGTTCACATGGCAGGAACTTTTTCCCTCTTGCTTTTGATTTGATACCCTAGCAAGCTGGATGTGATTTTTAAAATCATGTACAGTACCCCCTCTCAAGGAGTATATGGTTTTATTGGATGTTTGACCTCACTTTCATGGTCGTGAAACAAATGTTATTCTTTCTAAATTCCACACGATGGAGCTAACCGTATGTGGAATCTAAATGCCAGGCTTGGCTGTAAGTTTGGTAGGGTATGAAGCCGCTAAGGAAGGGGAAGATTGCTTTGCTTATTGACAGATTTTTCTACATAGATGTGTTTTAGGAAATTGCTCCACAAAAATATTTTATAAATATAATTTGTTGATGTAAAAGTGGTTAATTGCATGTGTCAAATTGGAGGGAAATTTTACCCATACGCCTGCTGGAACCACAGATTATATCATTCAGTGCCTCTGTAATTATGCCCATCCTGGGAAGATTGTGTGGTGTATCAGTCAGGATAATCTAGATTATGCTGCATTAATAAACAGCTTCTCAATCTCAGTGGATTGAAACAAAACAAAACAAAACAAAAAGGTTTCTTGTTCATACTGTATGTTCAGTAAGAGACACCTGGGAACTCTGCTCAGTGCTAGCTCATCTTCTTCCCTGGACACAGGCTGATGGGAAGCCACTACCGGCTATGATAGCAAATGGAAAAGACAACTCTGAAGGGTGAACCTGGAAGTGATACAATTATTTCACCAGAACATGGTCTCACTCAACCATAGGGACCCAGGAAGTACAATTCTGCCATGTTCCTGGAAGGCAGAGGGTAAGAAGTATTTGGTGAGATGCAATAATGATTACCACATGCAGAAAAAGCACACAGTATTACATCACAGAGATCAAGAGAGAGACTTTCCAGGTGTTTTAGTTATACATTATTAACTGAGCATTATTGACTACTCTGCTATGGGGGTCTGAAGATGAGAATCACTCGTTTAGTGTAACAATGATTGCAGATGTCTAAACCAGTTTAAGTGAGAAAGGCTATAGAGCCATTGAATTCCATTATCTCCATTTGATGAGATCTGCCAAGGTGTACTAACACACTCATTAGATTAATGGGGTCACCTAGGAGGAAGCAGTGGCTTACACCTGTAATCCCAGCTACTCTGAAGGCTGAGGCAGGAGGATTGCTTGGGTGTGGGAGTTTGAGGTTAGCAGTAGTCTGGGCAACATAGTGAGACCTTGTTTCTAAAACAACAACAACAACAAAATTGGTCATGTCAATATTATAAATTGTTCATTATTTCAAAATAAATTTTAAGAAACTTACATAAGACCTTATAAGAGTACTTGATATTGGCCATTCTAATTTCACAATGTGGGCAGATTATGCAAATAATTGTCATACTGTTTAGGATTACTTCTATTAAATAATTGCATGAAACAAAAACTTTTAAATATTATGGCTTAAATAATATAGAAGTAGTTGTTTCCTCTTACACTAACAGATTCAGAGATATGATGCTTTGGGGCTTGTATGCCAACTCCACAAAGTCCTCAGGGATCTAGGCTCCTTCTGGTCACAACTATCTTCTTTAGGGCATGATATGTGTCCTTATATTAAAAAATGGCTGATAGAGCTCCAGCTCTCATATGCATATTCCATGGAGCAGAACGGAGGAAAGAAAAGAACAGGCAAGGGGTATATACATCAGCTGTCTTTTAAGATGCTTTCCCAGAAGGCACAAAAAACATTTCCACTTAATTTCATCAGCCAGGAATTAGTCATATGGTCACATGTAATTGGGAAGGTGAGGCTGAGAAATATAGTTGTTTAGCTGGGTACACTTTGTTGCCTCAAGTAAAACTAGAGGTCCTAAAACTGAGGAGGAGGGGGAGAATGAATATTGGTTGTAGGCTTCTAGCAATTTGCCCTATAATTGGGTTACTTGAGTCATGAAGCCACACAGACCCTGCCAAATAGCTGACAGACTTGCTTTCCCCAGCTTCACTGACAGACCATGGTGGCTTCTAACTGCGGTCTGGAACTAGCCCTAAATATTGCCTAGCTAATTTTTTTTTCTTTGAGATAGGGTCTCACTCTGTCACCAAGGCTGGAGTACAGTGGTGCAATCACAGCTCGCCAACCTCGATCTCCCAGGCTCAGGTGATCCTCCCACCTCAGCCTCCTGAGTAGCTGGGACTACAGGCACACACCACCACACCTGGCTAATTGTTTGCGTTTTGTTTTGTTTTGTTTTGTTTTGTTTTGTTTTGTTTTGTTTTGTAGAGATGGGATTTCACCATTTTGCCCAGGCTAATCTGTAACTCCTGGACTGAAGCAATCCGCCCACCTTGGCCTCCCAAAATGCTGGGATTACAGGTGTGAGCCAACATGCCTGGCCTTGCTAAGCTAATTCTTAAATAAAGTTTTTAATTTATTTTTAATTTTTGTGGGTACATAGCAGGTGAATATATGGATTACATGAGACACTTTGACACAGGCATGCAATGCATAATAATCACATCAGGGTAAATGAGGTATCAATCATCTCAAGCATTTATCCTTTGTGTTAAAAATAATCCAATTATACTCTTTTAGTTTTTTCAAAAAGTACAATTAAATTATTTTTTACTTTAGTCATTTTGTTGTGCTAGCAAATACTAGATTTTATTCATTCTTTCTAACTATTTTTTTGTACCCACCAACCATCCCCACTTTCCTATCATATCCCCACTTTCCTATCTCCCCCTTCATAGACTCTGGTAACCATCCTTCTACTCTCTATCTCCATGAGTTCAATTATTTTAATTTTTAGCTCCCACAAATAAGTGAGAACATGCAAGACTTACCTCTCTGTGCCTGGCTTATTTCACTTAACATAATGACCTCTAGTTCCATCCACATTGTTACAAATGACAGGATCTCATTCTTTTTTTATGGCTGAATAGTACTCCATTGTATATATGTACCACATTTTCTTTATCTATTCATCTGCTGGTGGATACAGGTTGCTTCCAAATCTTGGCTATTGTGAATAGTGCTGCAATAAATATGGGAGTGCAGATATCTCTTTGATATACTGATTTCCTTTCTTTTGGGTATATACCTGTGGGTGGGATAGCTGGATCCTATGGTAGGATTTTTAGTTTTTTGAAAAACTTCCAAACTGTTCTCCATAGTGGTTGTACTAATATACAGTCCCACCAACAGTGTATAAGGGATCTCTTTTCTCCACACCCTTGCTAGCATTTGTTATTGCCTGACTTTTGGATAAACGCTATTTTAACTGGGGTGAGATGGTATCTAATTGTAGTTTTGATTTGCATTTCTCTGATGATTAATGATGTTGAGCACCTTTTCATATGCCTGTTGGCCATTCGTGTGTCTTCTTTTGAGAAATGTCTATTCAGGTCTTTTGCCCAGTTTTAATCAGATTATTAGTTTTTTTTCCTATAGAGTTGTTTGGTCTCCTTATATAATATATTCTGGTTATTAATTCCTTGTTAGATAGGTAGTTTGCAAACATTTTCTCCCATTCTGTGGGTTGCTCTTTGCTTTGTTGATTGTATCCTTTGCTGTGCAGAAGTTATTTAACTTGAAGTGATTCCATTTGTCCATGTTTGCTTTGGTTGCCTGTGCTTGTGGGGTATTACATAAGAAATCTTTGCCCAGACCAATATCCTGGAGAGCTTCCCCAATGTTTTATGGAAGTAGTTTCATAGTTTGAGGTCTTGGGTTTAAGTCTTTAGTTGATTTTGATTTGATTTTTGTATGTGGCGAGAAATAGGGGTCTGGTTTCACTCTTTTGCCTATGAGTATCTGCTTTCCCAGCACCATTTATTGAAGAAATTGTCATTTCTTCAATGTATGTTCGTGGCACCTTTGTCAAAAAATGAGCTCATTGTAGATGTGTGGATGCACCTCTGGGTTCTCTATTCTGTTTCACTGCTCTATGTGTCTGTTCCCAGCTAATTTAAAAAACTTAAATGAAGTAGAGCACCCAGAGAAAACTTTTTGATTTTAGAGCCATTGAAGGGTTGCTCCAAATGATACGTCCAGATCTCTGACCCTCACATCGTGTTGCTTATACCACATACAGGTTCCTGCCTAGAGGACCTTGGATACAGTTTATCCCATCTTCAAAAGTAACCTCCTCCCCGCTTCCTTCCCTATTATAAACCTATCAGTTTATTGGACATTCTATCAAAATTTACTTGCTTAATAAATTGCAACTCTGGCTCACTTTTATGTGAGATGTAGGCATGGTTATCCTGTGACTACTATTCTACTCTCTCACTAGTAATATCTTAGATGAGATGTAGGCAAAGAATCCTGTGATACTTTTTACCTTCATGTAAAGAAATTCACCAAGACTAGTGCAAGAATTAGATGGTCATTTCCTTTTATGACTCATCCCCTAGCCTCTGACTTTTTAAGTACAAAGTAGCTATGGACAAAGTGTATGGGTTTAAGAGAACACCCTGCCTGCCTTTCCCACCACCCCCATCCTGGCGTTTTTGGTTTTCAAAATGTGCATTGCAATCTTACATCTGACTCAGGGCAGGTGAAATGCTTCAACAGTGCAAAATGAAACTGCTCTGTCTCCTTTCTTATGACACCACATCTGAATAATCCCCTATACTCCAGAGAAAAGAAAGACACAATGCGGTTTTATCTCAAACCAGAATTAAGCAAATCAATAATTGACTATATTAACTAACTCAGTGCTGGGAAAGAGACTTCTTGTTATTACTCCTTAAAGCAAAACAAAAACAAAAAGTAAACAACTTTAAAACCAATGTAAAATTATACCACATTAAAAAAATCACATATTTTAGTTATAGTCAATTACTTTGAGACATTTTTTTCCTGATGGAATACACCAAGAAGTAGCCTCGTCCAAAGGAAGCCATTCTTTGAGGCCTTATTGGAATTTTCTTTGACTCTCTCCCTCCCTCCCACTACTCTAATTTCCCATTCTTTCTGTTCCTCAGTCATATCAAAGTTGCCCTTCCCTTGACACTTTTGCAGGGACTGCTCCCTCTGCCAGCTGTGCTCTTTGCTCACATCTTCAATGGCTGATCGCTTTCTGACAGTCAAGTTATAGTTTAAATGCCACCTCCTCTATGAAGACTTTCCTGACCATTCCATCCAAAGCAACCACATCCATTACTCTCTCCTGCCACCCTGTTTTATTTTTACTAAAGCATTTATTATCATCTAATAGTTCATTTTTTATTTTTTATTGTCTGCACCCTCTCCCCAATTAGAGTTTCAATTTAGCACCTCCTTATGTCTGGCAAAACAGTCTCTGCTTCACTGGTGTTCAGTTTTGGGCAGGCTTTCTCTGTCTTAGATAACTGACATTTGGGACCACACAAACCTTCATTGTAGGGGGCTATGCTGTGCATTCTAGGATATTTAACAATATCCCTGGCCTCTATTCATTAGATGCCTTTTTAGTGGTGACAACCAAAATGTCTCCAGATACTGTCAAAGTTCCCTGGGAGACAAAATTGCATGTGGTTGAGAGGTACTGGTT
The DNA here is from genome assembly GCF_006542625.1 of Nomascus leucogenys. Classification (NCBI taxonomy): domain Eukaryota; kingdom Metazoa; phylum Chordata; class Mammalia; order Primates; family Hylobatidae; genus Nomascus; species Nomascus leucogenys. The sequence continues at coordinate 100,298,312 of NC_044402.1, forward strand.
TAGGCTGTTAGCTGCTGTGTAGCTGCTTTGTTTGTCGGGAGACAACATTGTCTTAGAGTAGTAATAGCTATCATTTGTTGAATGCCTACAGGTATTGAGCACTGTTCTACAGGCTTAACATTTAGTCTTTTCTATTTAATAAGGTAATAGTAACTTTAGTAAAGTAATAGTAAACATTTAGTCTTTACTATTATTATCCTCATTTTACAGATTGGGAAACTGAGGCACATGATTACTTGCTTAAGTTCACACCATTAGTAAGTGGGGGAAGTCCAGAATTCAAACCAGCCTCCAGAACTCTATGCTAACAGGAGTGGGCAGTGCCGTGGGATTCTTACTGCCGTGCCCCTGGTGGCAGAGACTGGACAGCAAATGGGCTCCCTACCCACTCAAACCCACACAGCTGTTTATTCAGAGTGACCATGGGCAAGTGATGACTTTCCTCTCTCAGCCTCAGTTACCTCTGTAAATAGTAGTAACAATAATAATAAATTCCATATAGAGTTGCTTTAGGAACTCAGTGCAATAGCCTAAGCGAAAGCAGCAAGTTTCTGGCACACAGTAAGTTCTGAATTCATTTCCTCTCTCCTTCCTTTCCTCTTGGCTCCAAGCTCCAAACACTGAAAGCAGATCCTAAAGACCTTGGTCAGACAGCGCATTGGGAAATCTAACCTTTCATCAATCTGCAGAGTCGCCCTGCTGTTGACCAGAAGCAGGGGAAGCAGCCCCCTTAGCAATAGCCTGCCGGGTTAGCAATCTTGTTCTCCTGTGCTAATAACCAACAGCACAAGTCATCAGCACTTTCCCGTTAAGCCAAAAGGGGCTTTTAAATCTATGCTGATTAGATGCCTCTGGGCCTCGCTGACAAGTAGCCTTCCTTTCTCCATTTCTTGATGTGAGTCAGTGAATTAATTGCCTGACCTATTGTTTTCTAACACGGCAAATTAAATGAATTTTCGGGTGGATAGCCCAAGCCTTTTGGCCTGCAGGGGGCGTCCTTTGCAAACATAACTGTGTTGGTGCTCAGGCTAGCTGGTAGAGCCCCACCAAAAATTGGTTGCCTTTGAAGTTTGCTTAGAGCAGGGGTTCTAAATTTGGTGCACACAAATCTCCATGGATAAAATTCTGTGAACTTGGATGGGAAAAACGCTATATGTTTATTTTCGCTAAGCTCCAACCGAAATTTAGCATTTTCTTCAATTATGAATATAGGCAACAAATTACAGATATTTACAGATTCCACTACGGTTGTTGCAGATATCTTGAAATACCATTTACATCTCATGACTTCAAAATTACAGTAGCTATAGGACTACTGCTGGATCTTGTCATTTAATGTATTAATAAAAAAGCACATACAGAATTATATCACAAATTTGTTGTTTTTGTTGTTGATACTTTAATAACCGTCTTTTGATATCATTGGTTTGCCTTGTAATCTTATGTATTTAGTTTTATTAAGTTTAAGACATTATTTTGAGAAGGAGCCCATGGATTTCCCCAGACTGGCAAAAGGGCTCATGGTACAAAAACAAAACAAACAAACAAACAAAAAACACCTGGCTGAGAGGCCAATAGGATGGTTTCTGGAGAAAAGAAGTCAGTCTTACAGAGAATCTTTGTGCTCAATAATTTTAGTCATGACTCAATTCTTGCCCTTCCATCTTTTCCAGTGACATAAACATGTCCCACACTTATATTAAAACTATTAACCCCTCGTAGACTTTGGCTTAGCCAAAGACTTCACGACCAAGAGCCCAAAAGCAAATGTAACAAAAACAAAGATAAATGGAACTTAATTAAGCAAAAAGCCTTCCGCACAGCAAAATAAATAATTAGCAGAGTTCACAGACAACCCATAGAATGGGAGAAAATATTCACAATCTATATATCCGACAAAGGACTAGTATCCAGAATCTACAAATAATTCAAACAAATCAGCAAGAAAAAAAAACAAACAATCCCATCAAAAAGTAGGATAAAGACATAAATAGACAATTCTCAAAAGAAGATATACAAATGGCCAGCAAGCATATGGAAAAATGCTCAACATCACTAATTATCAGGGAAATGTAAATCAAAACTACAATGCAATACCACTTTACTTCTGCAAGAATGGCCATAATTAAAAAATAATAGATGTTAGCATGGATGTGGTGAAAAGGGAACAGTTTTACACTGTTGGTGGGATTGTAAACTAGTACAACCACCATGGAAAACAGTGTGGAGATTCTGTAAAGAACTAAAAGTAGATCTACCGTTTAATTCAGCAATCCCACTACTAGGTATCTACCCAGAGGAAAATAAGTCATTATATAAAAAGATACTTGCACACACGTTTACAGCAGTACAATTTGCAATTGCAAAATATGGAACCAGCCCAAGTGCCCATCAATCAATGAGTAAATAAAGACACACATATATATATATATATATGATGGAATACTATTCAGCCATAAAAAGGAATGAAATAATGGCATTTGCAGCAACCTGGACGGAACTGAAGACTAATATTCTAAGTGAAGTAACTCAGGAACGGAAAACCAAACATCGTATGTTCTCACTCATATGTGGGAGCTAAGCTATGAAGACTCAAAGGCGTAAGAATGATACCTTGGACTTTGGGGACTCTGGGGAAAGGATGAGGGATGGTGAAGAATAAAAGACTACACACTGGATACAGTGTACACTGCTGGGATGATGGGTGCACCAAAATCTCAGAAATCACCACTAAAGAATTTATTCATGGAACCAAATACTCCCTGTTTCCCTCTAACCTACTGAAATCAAAAAAATAAAAAACTTTAAAAAGCTATTAGCCATGATGCTTGGCAGTGTGCAATTTACAAAATCAGGATAGACTTTTGGTGTATTCAGAATTATGTTGACTGACTAAATTTTAGCACATCCGGGACACCTGTCATCCTGGCCTTGGGAAGGAGAGGCCCAGCGTTTCCAGCTGCTTTTACGTTTTTGTTATGCTTGATTGACTTCCAGGGCTTGAGAATCTTCTGAAAGCCTAGGAGTTTCTGTCCAGGCTCAGCACTGAGATTCATTGCTTTTCAGCAAGAAGATCTAGCATTCTGAGTGTTCCTTCTAGAATCTACTCTTCTCCCACTCCCTTAAGAAAAACTCTGAAATACCCATAGACAGAGAGGAAGAATTGGAAACTTACACACAGTTTCTTTCTGCATATTCCTATTTCTTTTCTCTTAGGGAAGTGGGACCACACTATGGGGACAGGACCAGACTGTGCCAGACTGCGCCAGGGTGAGGTGTCCAGGTTTCCTGACCAACCCTGCTTGCTTATCCAGGCCTTGGCATCTGAGGGCACAGGAGCCAGGCAAGCCCAGGCAAGGACTGTCCCCTTAGCCCTTTCTTGCCCACTTTCTCAGGCTCCTCCTTTCTCTCCACTGGGTCTGTATGCTGCTCCCTCCTCATCTACTCCTCAGGCCTGCCTTTCCACTCCCAAATCCAACCTTTTCCTTCCATTCCACGGAAAAACAATCATGATCCCTGCAGCAGCAATAATAACAAAACAAAAGCCACTCCCTTTATTTATTAAAAATCCCTAATGTGCAGGTAATATGTGTGGCACTTCAACTGCAACTTCTCATTTAACCCCCTTAATCAGCTCTTGTGGGTTGATGGTGTCTGCCAAGATTCATGTTCACCTGGAAACTCAGAATTTGACCTCATTTGGGCCTTTGCAGAAGTAATTACTTAAGGATCAAGAAGAAATCATTGTGGAGTAGGGTGGCCCCTAAATCCAATGACTGATGATGTTTTAAGAAAAGGATAGAGCACAGAGACACAGAGAGAAGACCATGTGAAGACAGAGGTAGAGATTGGAGTTAAGCACCCATAAGCCAAGGAGTGCCTGGAGCCTCCTTGTAACAGACAAAGAAGGATTCTTCCTTAGATCCTTTAGGGGGAACACGGCCATGCTGATACTTTGATTTCAGACTTCCAGCCTCCAGAACTATGACAGAAAAAGTTTCTGTTGCTTTAAAGAACTTTTATTGTTTTACGTTTGTGGTACTTTGTTAAGACATCCATAGGAAACTAATAGCCATGCCTCCTGGATGCACTAAAATTTAGTCAGTCAACATAATTCTGAATACACTAAAATTGTATCCAGATGTTGTAAATTGCACACTGCCAAGCATCATGGCTAATAGTTTCATCAGCCAATAAGATGGGCATTATTACCCCTGTTTGTTCAATGAAGAAACCCAGACAAAATGTGTAATACCTGCAAAGATTTTCATATCCAGTGAGGGCTGTGGGATTGGAACCCTGATCTAAGTAACCCCATCTCCTTCCAATCTCCCTTCAACAGTGTTGGATTCAATTAACTGTTGACTTTGTTGATTAAAGTAATTCATATTCAAGTTTGAGGGGGTACTGAATAATACCCTTGGTAGCTGTGTTGTAGAGGAGTGTAGAATTCTCTAAGACCTTCTGGCTTATCTGAAGAAGGGCTGAAACAGGAGCAGCTCTCCCCCATTTCTGCTCAACAACACTTAGAGTAAATTAGCAGGAATCTGCATCATACCAGTCCCATTCCCTGGGAAGGTTTGCTCTCCTCCCTTCACTTTCATTCCTCTCCAGGCTACTTTAGGGGGTTCTACAGATGTTCAAAATGATGTATTAAGATCATTCTCTGAGGCAGGCTTCTTGTCATTACCATAAGCCATCAATTTCCCAGCAGATTATATTAGGAACATTTTTATAAGCCCAAAATGGCACTATAAAAGTGTGGTAAAGTTATCTGTTGGTGGAGAACAGAGAGGACTTGCTTTTGCCCAGGAGGACTTTTTCTCCCCGCCCCCACACAGGAACATTTCGAAGAAAACAGGTGTCCATCCTTATAAAATCACTCCATTCCTGTGGCTCTTGCAGATACTGCCATATTCCACATGCCCGTTCCCTTACGTGGTGTGTAGGTCCTGGGGATGTTAAACACCTATGGACCTCAAATGGCATCAGCATGGTGCGTGGATGGCCTGTGACTTGCTATGATGAGTCTGTCAGGGATGTCAGCTCACTTGGCTGAGGGGCTGGCAGTTTAACAATGTTCCTATCCTTGGCTTGTCAAGAGTTATAAGCTTACACAGTAATAGGAAGGTTTTTATTTAAAAAACAGAATTTCTAACACAAGATCAATTTTAGTCTTGGCAGTCCTGTTACTGTCACTTTAGGTAAAACTCATCACAAGTTCAAATCCCAGCTCAGTTCTCACCAGTTGGGTGTCCTCAGGCAAGGTCTTGAGCTTCCCTGGGCTCTGGGCCTTTCCACTGTGACAATACTAACCCATTTCAAAGGCTGGTGTTATACCGAAACTATTAAAGTCAAGCAGAAAATAAAAATGGGAAAAAGCAAAGCAATAAAAAGGGTGTGTTATCCCTCACCCCCACACTCCCGTTTAATGTTAAGGGAGTCTGAATATACTCAGATGCGGCTATGACCAGAGAGCTACTTGCCAACAGCAAGAAACAGATTTTCCTAAATGATTTTTTTTAAAGCTGTTAATTCCCTTTCTTTTATTTCCCATCTAATTCCTGGCAGGAGAACAGACAGTGGGGAATAAAAACCTCTGTTGAGTTGGCAATTTTAGTAGTCATATACAAGACTGTTTTATTATCAATCCTCTGAGGTCACGGGGTCTATAAAGACATAAAGGGAGTCTTTCTTTCTAGTTGTGTTTGAGCCAGGACACTTGGGCTCTTTCCTAGTGTCTTACAGAACCAGCTTTTTACTTCTGCTGGTCCAGCCTCCTTACTTGACAGCCAGAGAAATGGAGGCCAGAGGGTTTCATAGCCCTTCAGGCTTTGTTTTCCTCATCTGTAAAATGGGGATGACAGTTCTTACCTTAGAGGATTGTTCTATATTTTAAGGGAGTAGAGCCATACCTGGCATATGATAAGCCCATTGTAAGTGAGAGGCAGCAAAGCTTGGTAATAAAGAGACAATCTCTATATCAGATGGTCAAGCTCACTTCCCAGACTGCCCCTTACTATTAGTGACCTTGGATGAGTTACTTAACAGTCCTGCTCCTTGTAGAGTTGTCACAAGGATTAAATTAGTTAACATATATAAAACACTTAGTGTCTGGCACGTCGTTAAGTGCTATACTGGAATTAATTCTTACTATGGTTATTTTGAAAGACATTATGTGGTCTCTATAGAATTGTCCAGTTAATCTAATTGTGGAGAGGGCCACAAATAGAATAAAAAAAATTGGGGTCTTGTGGGTATTCTCTACCAAACCAACGTACCTAGTTATATACATAAGCGCCAGGTTCATTTCTAACTTCTTTAGGGCTACTACTGACTCCTGTGACTATGATAGAGCTGAATTGTTAATGTCATCCACCTAGATCGGTAGAGTTTGCAGCACAGCTTAATTGGGAGGTTCATCAATAAGCCACACACTTGCCCGTGGGATTTAGAAGGAAGCTCAGCCATTTGTCTCCATTAGAGGGCGCCAAGGGGAGACAGCATGGTGGAAGGAAGAGAAAGAACTAGTTGCTTCCTGTTCCTGTTAGGGTTTCCCAGCCATAGCCCTTCACTCCAGCAAAGGCAGTTGATTCCAGTGTGCAGTTTTCCCAGCCTCTGCGGACACCCGCTTATCAGAGATCAGAATCTGTCCTCTGAGATCCTAACAAGCCCAACCTTCTCCCTTTGTTCCCCAGCCCGAAGTGGTGACTACTTTCTGCAGTTATTATTTCTGTTACATTTCAGTGGCCCCTTTTTTTGCCTTGTCAATTCTTTAAGCCCCAGCTAAAAATTCTTTATACTGAATTCTAATTCTCACTGGTAAAATAATCGAAGTGGTGTATTTCTTCTTACTGGTATACACATGAATATGCATTTTTTTTTTCTTTTTTTTTTTTTTTTTTATTATACTTTAGGGTTTTAGGGTACATGTGCACAATGTGCAGGTTTGTTACATATGTATCCATGTGCCATGTTGATTTCCTACACCCATTAACTCGTCATTTAGCATTAGGTGTATCTCCTAATGCTGTCCCTCCCCCCTCCCCCCACCCCACAACAGTCCCCGGAGTGTGAAATAATACATAGAGGCCAATAGAAAGTCCTCAATAATATCACCCTCTTTTCTCGCTGCACACTGAATGCAATCATGTAAGTTATGTCTCCTTCGAGTATCTATCACTTAGTTACTCCACTCCCTAGAGGAAACCACAGCTATCAGCAGGTGTCTGTCCCTCTAGAACTTTAAAAAATACATTTACATGGATATATATGTATATATACACACACACACATATATATACACACACATATATATACACACACATATATATATACACACACATATATGGTAGAGTATGATCACATAATACAAACATAATGAAGTAATTTAAAATAAACGTAACTATACATTAGCACTTTAAAATATTTTTCTCTTTTCTAAGAAAACCAATTTCTTCCATTTTCACATCTTAGATTCGATCTCAGCTCTCTATTCTTGCTTCTTTTCACCACTCAAAAGGGCACGTTTTCCCTGCAATTCTTGTTTTTTTTTTCTCTCTCTTGATATAACCGATGCTAGGTACACAGTAGGTGCACAATAAATGGTAGCCATTATTATTATCACACAGATCCTCACTGCCTGGCTGTCTTTGAAAACCAAGACCTAGGATAATAAGGTGTAAGGAGCTAATAATAAGCATGCTTATTAGTAAGTAATAAGATGCTTCTATGTCCTTTACTAACCAAGTCCTAACTCATTTTTGAGCCCCTTACCAAAAAGTGCAGTGAGAAGTATGAAGGGAAAACATACAAACAAATAAGATATTGTCCCTGCCCTTAAATTTCTTATAATCTAGTTGGGGGCCCCTCCCTGGCAGTTAAAAAGTGTCAAATGAATACGAAAGGTGTACATGCTGGAAGAGTTCACTTCCACTGGGGAGATCAGCAAAGATGTCACAGAGGAGATGGAATTTGAACTGAACCTTGAATGGTGGCTTGGACTTGAAATAATGGAAGAGAAAAGCCAGAAAGAGCATTAAGAAGTTGATCTATGGGATCTAGATTTTCCATCACAATGAAACAAGTTACTTTCTGCATCAGATCAGAATTACGCAAAACCAGTATGAGCTGGACCCAAGAAGAGCAACATCTCTCTCTGTAAAACTCAGAGGTGGATTGTGAAGGAAAGCATCTATTTCTCCAGTTTAAGGTGGGACGATTCTATGCTGCCATGTCAAAGATGCTATAACATTTATTTTCTTCTTACTTTAACCTTTCCACAGTTCTGACAATTACTCCGCTGTCCCTCTTTCCCATTCAGCACTGCTCAAGGCTCCTTTCCCCATGTCAACAACTCCAAGCTCTTCCTCAACAAACAAACAAAAAACATTAAAAACCTTTTCTCAATTCACCTGAATTTGCAGACCCTGATTTTACATTCAAAGTCAAGCAGCCCTGTTGCTTTACCATTTGTAATCCCTTCAGATTTTTTCTTAACATCTCAATGAAATTCTCTCATAAATCCCCTTCTTTGCTGACCAAGTGCTGTGCAGTTGCTGATTTTGCAAGATATGTGCTAATGTAAAGTATGTCTCCTTTGAGTCTCTTTATCACTTGGTTGCTCTCTGCTCCAACTTCTCCATATTTATGTCCTTATGAGAGCTGCACACAGTATTTCAAATGAGCTTCAGTGTTCTTCCTGCCAGGCCACAGTATTGACTGTAATACGATAGCCTATCTCAAAATTGGTTTGGGGGATTCTTTTTCTCACTGTGGTTAAAATAGCTTGCCTTGTAAATGCCAGAATATATTTTTGCAGATTAGGTTTTTTATGAAAAATGGTGTCAAATGCTTTCCGGAAGGGTGTTTAAATTATTTGGATAGGCTGCTTCATCCATTAATGTTTTCTTTTGCAGTTTAACCTCACAGGTTTGCAGGACAGTTTCACCAAGGAAAATTTGTGCTGATTTCTTTGTCATTAAACATAACTTTCTTAAGGATTCTTACGTTCAAGCTGTGGCTTACAGCTTCAAAACACTTTCCCCCTGCTGTTGAAATCATGAGGTCCGTGGTCTCCCAGATCTTTTCTAAAAGTCTCTCTTAACAGAGAAGAAGCCTTCGCAGCGTCTGTCTTCTTCAGCTGTTGCCGCTGATAATTTCAAAGACATATTCACAAACCCTGCTCTGCATCAGACAGCTGTTATGTAGTTACCGAGTGTTTGTGTGAGAGTGTGTGGCTCTGTGTCTCCTTTCAAGTTTCCACTTGCATGTAAGATTGTCTGAGAAAGGTTTTGTGCTATTTCCCCAGTGCAGTGTGTTTCCTGTTTTCCTTGGGAGGGCTGTGTATTGTAATCATTTTTCCACTCCAATATCCTTCTAGGCTGATTTCCTTAACTGTTTTGACTCCTTCACTAAATTTGCATGTTGGCAATACAATGTTGGAGTTTATTCCACATGGGCAGAGCACGTTCCACTTCTGTCTCATCCCTATCATTTCTCTTTACTCCATTTATCTAAGCACTTGCCACATTCTTCTAAACCTAAGATCCGAAACCTCAGTTTTGGTTTTCTAGTGCTTGGATGGGTGTCAAGATGATTTATAAAGCACTCTCATCCCAGTGCCATGGGCCAGTGATACCATCAGTTTAGCAACTCCTGAACTGCTTACTTAGACTTGCCTATTGATTAAGGCTGCTACCAGATGCAGCTTGGTCCACATGCTCCATCCAGCAAGCCCTAGTTTACGAGCCAGTCATTTATGATGAGCATCATTTCAGTCATCATTGCGCGATGTGCCTTTGGCACTTTTTTGATTCACATTCATAGACTGCAGTCACCCATAATTAAATCCTGTCACAGTTGCATGAATTATTTTATCTAATCATATTTAATTCACCTCCTTCTTCTTTTGGAAATCTCTAGTGAGCTTCAGGCTTCATCCTGTAGATCTTTTGTCTATTTCTGAAGCTAAAGCTAGATTGATTACACATTCTGGCCTTTGAATACTTTGTGCTAGTCCTCATGCCAGGAATATAAAGCAACCTATTACCAATGTAGTTTTCTTTCTTTCTTTCTTTTGTGGCACCTAAGACTTCTCAGATCATACGATCCATCCGAACATGGACCAGTGGTTCTCAACTGGGACTATTTTGCCCCCAGGGGAAATTTGGCAATTTCTGGAGACATTTTTGGTTGTTTACAGCTGGGGGAGGGGTGCTACTGGCATTTAGTAGGAAGAGGCCAGAGATGCTGTTAAACATTCTACAATGCACATGACAGTCTCTCAAAACAAAAATATAATTTAGCCCAAAATTTCAGTAGCGCCGAAGTTGAGAACTCCTTGTACTCCACCAAATTCTAGATGTACTTAAATGTAGTAAGAATACATCTATATCCTCAGATCCCTGATATCTCTTCTCTGGGTCCAGGGCATGATCGAAGATTATCTTTTGAGAACACAGCTATATTTTCAACTCTGTTTCCTTAGGACTGTGCATCTGAATGGCTGAGTTTGCATGTGCAGAGCCCAAATTTGCTATTAATCCTTGCTACCTTCTTAATTTACTTATACCTACTTCTTTGGACCAGAAAAGAAAGAGTCTAGCCAGCCAGTGTATATTTAATTCATTTATTCATTTATTTTGTGAGTGTTTGTTAACAACAGGCATTAAGTTAGGTGCTGGGGACTGCTAGGTGCTTCCATTTATACTCCATTCTCCATAATTTAAGCAAGCTGGCATGGGTCAGAGCTCTCTCTAAAGCATAAATTCATCGGTATTCAGAGACCAAGTTTTTTTGGCCTGAAAGGTCTAGAACATATCAACTTCTACTTAGAGCAAAAGAGAATCTTGGAGTCCGAGAGAATACTTTGCTCTGAGCCCTGGGGAGTCAGCTATTATGGCCCTTGGGTAACCTAAACATGACTTTCCCAAATGTTTTTATCTAGAGAGAGTGGTTTCAATCTCTTTCACCAGAGTAGCATAGTCGTTTTATTATTGTCTTTATTGTTTCTAAGATGTATGAGGTTTTCTAGGTGCTCAAAGTTGTTCTTTGGAAATCAAGTCAGACCATTCTTATTGGTATTCCATACGTTAAATCCAAACAAAAATGTTCTTACCTTCTGTGGCTGATCTTAACTGGAACATGTGTTGGTGTCTTTAAATCCTTTCCCCAGCTCACCCTACTAGGCTTTTTACTTGGTCTACCTGAGTCAAGGTGTAACAGGTCTCAGCATGAAGGGGTGAGGGTGGGGAGGCTGGCAGACCCAATCAAGAATTTTTACTCAGACTCTATGACTGACTGAGAATTGGGTTCACTAGGTTCTAGCCTATACAGGAGCTTTTTTGGAAAACAACAAAAATTACACACACCTATAGACACACACATACACACAGACACACATACACACACACATACATACACACAGTCGTGTGCTGCATAATGACCTTTCAGTCATTTCAGATGGACCACAGATATGATGGTGGTCCCATAGGATTCTAATACTGTTTTAACATACCTTTTCTGTTTAGATAGGTTTAGATACACAAATACTCACCATTGTGCTACAACTGCCTGCAGTATTCAGTACAGTAACATGCTGTACAGGTGTGTGGCTTAGGAGCAATAGGCTGTCGTCCCATATAGCCCAGGTGTGTAGTAGGCTATATCATCTAGGGTTGCATAAGTACACTCTATGATGTCCACATGATGACAAGATCACCTACCAACACATTCCTCAGATCCTATCCCCATCATTAAGCAACACGATTGTGCATCTGTGTGTGTGTATGTGTGTGACTCTTAACGTAAGAACATATAGCAACGTATAGCAATAAATATACTTCCCTCACTTGGGGCATAGAATGTGCTGGTAAAGTGGAGTTTAAAAAAGTGCTCTTTAAAATCACAACAGCCTGAAGCTGCTCTGTTTCTAAGGGACTGGACTATTTCTCTAGGAGTAGATTGCCTTGTTATTTGAAAGGCGAATATTCCTTTTCTTCTCTTATTCCCTGTTCCCATCTCATCATCCCCTCTCATTTCAAAGAACAGGAACAGAGAATTAAACTGCTCTCCAAAAGAAATAATGAAGAGCAAGTGAAAAGGAGAAGAGGGGCTGAGAAATGTCACCAGCAAAAAGTCACCAGTGGGAGGGCAGTGGGGGTGGTAACTAAATGTTTTTTCTTTTTTTTTTTTTTTTTGACACAGGGTCTCCCACTGTCACCCAGGCTGGAGTGCAGTGTTGTGATCATAGCTCACTGCAGCCTCAAACTCCTGGGCTCCAGAGATCCTCCTGCTTCAGCCTCCCAAGTAGCTGGGACCACAGGTGCATGACACCATGCCCAGTTCATTTCTTAAAAAATTTTTTGTAGAGATGGGGTCTCACTTTGTTGCCCAGGCTGGTTTCAAATTCCAGCGTCAAGTGATCCCCCTGCCTTGGCCTCCCAAAGTGTTGGGATTACAGGTGTGAGCCACTGAGCCCAGCCCAAAACGACTGTTAAGATATTTAATATTAAAATTTAAAGTTGTTTATTTCCTGGTGTTTTGCTATAGACACTATGGCCCCTGGCTGCCTCTTTGTCCCCACCAATGCTCCAACACTTGAAGAAAGACTGGTCTACACTCAAATGTCTGATCGGTGGTATCTGGGGCCAGTAAAAAAGAGAAAGACTCATCTGGGTCATGTTGGAGCAGAAAGCTAAGAACAGCTGCATGAGATGAGATGTGAATGAAATTGAAAATTTACAGGGGCAGCAAATTAAAACCACAAGTGCTCATGAGAATTTAAGACACCAGGCATTCACAAACATCCTGAGGAGTGTATTGCACTTTTGCAGGAAAGGGAGTTCTTCTCAACTATATGTAAATAGCAAAGAATGGGTACCTCTGCTGATAATTGGAGTTGCTTAACATTCAAATGACTGTGAAGGTAGGCCCAGACATCTCAAGAATCCACATGCTACTTCATATGCAGAGAACATTTGAGCCATTCATTCATTATTCAATAAATATAGAGCCATTTCTACATACCAGACCTAGCAAGATATGATGGCAAACAAGACGGCCACAGTCCCTGACTTCATAGAGTTTACATTAGTGAGGGGGGAGTAGGGAGAAAAATGGGGAGAGATGATAAACATTTAAATACATAAATGGTCAGAATAATGATAGATTTTATGCAATATTAAAAATGGGGTGATGTAATAAAAAATACCAAGGTGGGTCATTTTAGGTAGAGTAGTCACTGAGGTCTCTTGAGGAAGTGACTCTTAAGGCCTAAAGACTCAGAAAGAATCCTCCACACAGCAAGCAAAGGGAAAAACACTCCAGGCAGAAGCCATAGCAGGCACAAAGGCCTTGAGGCAGAAAGAGACTGGAAAATCTCTGGAATACAGGGAAGGCCAATGATTAAAGACTAAAACTTCATGAGAAGGTTGGGAAGGGTCATGAGATGAGGTTTAAGGGTTAGACCATGGCCAGTAAAGGCTGTGAAGGCCAAGAAATGAAGTTTGGATGTCCTTTTAAGCCCAATGGGAAGACTAAAGAATTTTAAGCAAACCAATGACATCATCTGGTGTCATTCATTTGCTTAAAACGATGCTGTAAACAGAACTGGTTGGCAAAGAGCAAGAGTGGAAGCAACAAGACAAAAAGAAAGGCTGTTTCAGACATTCAGGTGAGATGATCAGCATGACAGCCATGGAGATGAAGAGTGTGGGTAGCTGGCAGTGTACAATCAGACTCGCTGATGGAATAGATGTGGGACTTGACGAAAATTAAGGGAATCATCTGTTCAACAAATAAATATTGATTGCCTGCTGTGTGCTGGTCGCTGTTCTAGTTGTTGGGGATATATCAACAGTGAATACTGACAAAGATCTTCCCGGTGGCACTCGCATTCATCAGGGATTATTGGCTTGAGCAACTAACTGGGTAGAACTGGGATGCCTTTTCCTTGGTTGAGGAAGAGTGAGGAAGAAACATGGCTCAAGGACATCAAAAGTTCCATTTTGGCCATTTGAAAATACCTGTGAGCCATCCAGTGGAGAATTGTAGTGGCAGATGAGTCTGAATCTCAGGAGTTTGAGGATTACTTATGAATTGAGAAATAATCAACATATACATAATATTCTAAAGATTTCTAAACCCATGAGAATGGATGAGACATATCTGGCCCCTGAATGAGTGTGAAAAAGAAGAAAATAAGGCTCTGAGCTGAACAATGAGCAGCTCCAGTTTTTAGGGGCTGGATAGAAGTGGGTCTGCTGTCAAAGGAGCTGGAGAGAGGGTAATAGTGAGTGGGAAGAAAACCAGGAGACAGTGAAGCCATGGAAGCTATGAGAGGGAAAGGTTGAAAGAAGGACAGGGTAGCCGATTTCACTGAGAGCCAGTGCCACGTCAAGCAATATGAAGACAGAAAGAATTCCCTGGATTGTCAGTATGGAGATGGTTGGAGGTCTTGACTAGAACAGTTTCAGCAGAGCAAAGGGAATGCAAGCTGGATTGGATTGTGCTGTGGAATGAACAAGAGTGAGAAGGTGGAGACAGTGTACTCACAATCCTTCTAAGAGGTTTTGAGAAATGGGATAGTGGCTGGAGGGTAATGTGGGGTCAGGAGAGGGTCTTTATTTTTGTTTTGGTGTTTTCCTAAATGGGAAATAATAAAGTATGTTTGCATATGATGTCGGGAATGATTCAGTCCAGAGGGAAGCAATGAAAAAGGAGAAGGTATAACTAGGGAGACAGCATGAAGGACTGAGACTTGAGCCCAAGCAGAGTTGCCTTTGGGGGCACCTCCTGCTCTGGTGGGAGGAAGAAGAAGATAGGCAGATGTAGGCCTTACCACATTTGTCTTACTGAGGAAGCAAGATTTCTTTCTGCCACTGCAAGGCTTCCAATGTTAACTGAACTCGGCATGGCCGGGCTGCTCTGTCCCTGCTGATGTTATTGGCCAAGAGACTGATGAGAAGGGAATGAGAGGGTTTGAGCTGTAAACAGAAGCCACAGCGAAGAAGGAAAGTTCAGGTCTCTCTGTTTAATTCCCCCATCCTGTTCTGATCCAGGAGAAGATTTTGGTCATTTTCAATTCAGTAGTTTAGACTTTCATGGAGTGGTCCAGAGGGCCCTCAGGCTCAGAGGACAATGAGGCTCAAGGACGGCATGCATCTACAACTATGGATATAGACTGACACCCTGGACTGGCCAAGCCAAGGTCGTCTGGGCTAAGGTATCATTTAGCTAGCAAGCAATTTTTTGTGGTAAGAGAAATTAAAGACTTCCTCCATAAGTCTCTCTGGGGAAGGGGGAAATTGACGAGGGTCAGTCAGCTGTTAAAGGACATCCTGTAATTGCTGAGAACAGAATTAGATAAGGGTAGGGTTCTACCAGAGAGTCAGGAACAGCAAGAGAAGGGAAAGTAGAGAAGGGGACTGGGGGTGCACAAGGATTCTTAGATATAAGGTTTTAATGGCATGTCCTACTTGTGATTCAGTGTTCCCAGCAGAGGAGATGGAAGGAAATTATACCTTGTGTGCCTGAAGGGCCGGAACTGAACTAGGATTTTATGCATATGACCTTACTTAAACCTCATAGCAATCCTGTGAGGTAGTTTTCTCCCCCTTTAATTTTACAGGTAGGCAAATTGAGGCTCAGAAATTAAATGTGTTTAAAACTACATAACTAGTAAATAGCAGACACAGAATTTTAGCCTGGATCTACCTGACTCCAAATCCCATGGATTGGCCAGAATGGTGTTCTCCCTTCCTGGGCCTCCGGCGAGTGGTAACAGGCCAAAAAGACAGATCAACAGACACTTCTCAAAAGAAGACATTTATGCAGCCAAAAAACACATGAAAAAATGCTCATCATCACTGGCCATCAGAAAAATGCAAATCAAAACCACAATAAGATACCATCTCACACCAGTTAGAATGGCCATCATTAAAAAGTCAGAAAACAACAGGTGCTGGAGAGGATGTGGAGAAATAGGAACACTTTTACACTGTTGGTGGGACTGTAAACTAGTTCAACCATTGTGGAAGTCAGTGTGGCGATTCCTCAGGGATCTAGAACTAGAAATACCATTTGACCCAGCCATCCCATTACTGGGTATATACCCAAAGGACTATAAATCATGCTGCTATAAAGACACATGCAGATGTATGTTTATTGCGGCACTATTCACAATAGCAAAGACTTGGAACCAATCCAAATATCCAACAATGATAGACTGGATTAAGAAAATGTGGCACAGATACACCATGGAATACTACGCAGCCATAAAAAATGATGAGTTCATGTCCTTTGTAGGGACATGGATGAAACTGGAAATCATCATTCTCAGTAAACTATCGCAAGGACAAAAAACCAAACACCACATGTTCTCACTCATAGGTAGGAATTGAACAATGAGAACACATGGACACAGGAAGAGTAACATCACACTCTGGAGACTGTTGTGGGGTAGGGGGGGGAGGGATAGCATGAGGAGATATACCTAATGCTAAATGATGAGTTAATGGGTGCAGCACACCAACATGGCACATACATATGTAACAAACCTGCACATTGTGCACATGTACCCTAAAACTTAAAGTATAATAATAATTAAAAGAAGACAGATCAACTAGAAAGTTCTTCTGGTAAAATAGTGGGTGAGGCAAATCAGTGCTAGGATTTGGCTGGAGTGATGGCTTTGCTGCCTCTTCAAGGAATTCATAATGCCATCTTTTCTTCCCTAACTGTTGTGTGACAGCATTCCAAAGACTTTCCTCAATGGGCTCCACAGAAGTCTTTGAGTTTGAGGGGCTTCAGGAAGGAAGAGAACAGAATCTCATAGGGAAGACTCCTCTATGAAAAACAGACCCCTTTCTCCTTATTTGTCTGCTTTCCCCCATCATTTCAACGTCCTCTCCCTCCCCAACTTTGCCATATTAGGCTGAGAGGCTTTAAAACCACACTTCCACCCAGCTGGGCTGGGTTAAAGCCCTCACAGGAGCCACTGAGCCAAACCAAACTTCATGTGCATTATCCATGCAGAGCACATCCTCCAGTGTTTACATGTTGAATAGTTTATGATTTGCTCTACATCTGATCAGGCAGAGTCAACTACCAAAACTGCTGATCCGTGGAAACTTCACAGCCTTTCCGGGCATAATAACGGCTACAGCTACAGCTTATTCAAAGAGAGAAATAGCCTTTGATGAGCTGTGCAAGGACAAATTAAGACATGACTCTCACCCAGCATCTAGATAGTAGCCTGCTGTTCCAGGCTTTACCCAAAAAGAAATAGGACTAGGGGAGCTGGCAGGCTTCAACCACACCCTCCTAATAGCGTGGAAGGACCAGGACCTAAAGATGACCATACCACCAAGGATTTCAGAGCATCAGAAGCGCAACAGCATGTTGCTAAGGCAATTCTTCGTGTCATCTCTGCTCTTCCAACCTGTGGCAAAGCCAGGTAATTGTCCCTAAGTTCCCATTATCTACTTCTTTAGTAATAGAAATCCTAATTTTTAGCTAGGAATGTGGGGGGCGGATTCTCTTGGCTGAAATAAACTCTGTATTTCCCAGCCTCTTCCAGTTGGATGTGGTCATGTATCTAAGTTCTAGACAATGAGATGAAAGTAGAACTGCCATGTAAAATTTCTGAGAAATAGCCTTAAGAGGTATTAAATCAAGGTTAGCCTAAAGGTGCCTCCTTACATATTTTAAGTTCAGCCTAAAAGTTTCTCTGTACATCGTGAACTGTAATCTAAACGAAGTTGTAAACAGAATGTAACCTACTCTTGTGCCAATCACCAAGTTTTGGCCAATCAAAGGTGGCCAGCTGTTCAAACCATGTTCAAATAAGGCAAACTCTGAGCTGTAACAAATCTGGCTGTTTCTGTACTTCTATTTTCTGTAAATCACTTTCCTTTTTCTGTCCATGAATCTTCTCCCACCATGTGGCTGCACTGCACTGGAGTCTCTGAGCCTACTCTGGCTCAGGAGTCTGCCCAATTCAGGAACTGTTCTTTGCTCAATTAAATTCTTTTAAATTTAATTTGGCTAATGTTTTTCTTTTAACAAGGGAGAGGTGTATACTTTGCTCTTCTTTCCGACTGGCTGGAATGTGGAAGTGATGACTGGAGCTTCAGCAACTACCTTGAACAGTGAGGTGGAAATTATTATTCAGAATAGATGGAAAATACTATTCAGATACAGGGAGCCTGGATCCTTAGAGATTACAGCACCATGATTGCGGCCTGAACTGCCACTATAAGCCATTTATATCTTTTGGCACTCACTGTCAACTCTAATCTATCTTATATACCTCTACCTTAGGCACCTCCACATGTCCCTAATGACGCCTGGAAAGCCACATGTCTCACTAAAACATCCTTACCAAGACAGGGAGAGGCAACAACCTTTGCATTGTGAGGACCAGTGATTTCGGGCACTGAGAAGCTGTGCTGCCTTTAAACAACTCTATACCATCATCAGCTGCTGTGGGAAAGCCCACACAATCCCATTTCTCCAGCTCAGTGATGTTCAGGTTTCTACTGTGTGTAGTTCTTTGGTCAAACTTTACATGGACATGTCCAAAGGCCTGCAGGACATCCCCACACAGGTTTCTCACCAGCTCCTCCAACTTGACTCATCTAAACCCAAATTTCTTCATTCTCTCTCTCAGAACAGCCCTTAGGCCAGGGAAAAAGGAGCTCCTGCCCTGGGCCTGAAGCTTGAAGGAGCATCCCCACCCCAAAGCCCACATCCTCCTTTTGAGACCATATTCCAGGTACCCAAGACCCCAGAATTCCCTGTCCTGATAGCCTCAGGCCCACTTCTAGGGCTGGTCACTCTGAGGACAGGGTGGCCCAGGAGCAGCTCTCTTCAGGGAATGTGGGTGGAATTTGGCTGTGAAGGCTGAGAAGTGCACACTTGTCCTTGCAAGGCCCCTCACCATGTGGGGCAAAGCCAGGTCAGAAAGAAAAGGAAGTTATGCAGCAGGGTGGGGCCAAAGACTGGGGGCTGGTTCTCACTGTCTCTATATTCTGGCATAAAACTCTGAGGAGTCCCAGAAATTAAAATTTCCATCTGGACCTCAAGGACACTGTGAAGGTATATTTGTCAAAGTAGGAGAATAGGACATGTTTTATTTAAGAGTTAGTTGGCTTAATGTATAACTTTAAAATATTTAGACATATGGTATGTGGGCCTCTGTTTGTACTTCTACCCAGGGCCACGGTGTCTATGTGACACTTCCTGGGACAAAAGGGCCTGTTTGCCCCATGGAGGGTATCAGGAATGCCAGCTGAGCTTGGGATGGGAGATGACTAGCCAGGTACTCCGAGAGAGACAGTGCTGGAGCACAGGCCAAAAGGAAGTCAGGAAAGAGCTTCTGCTAGAAGTGAAGAGTGGAAAGAGCAAACCAGGTGAGACAACTGGGGTGGAAAGAGAGTGGAGCAGGAGATGCCAGATGCAGAAATTCCAGGCTGGAGGCATGGGATGAAGAAGAGCCTCTGGTTACAGAACCTGAAGCCAGGGATCAGCAAGGCTGGAAATAGGGCAGATACCAGAAGTACAGGATCCTGCTTAAGCCACACCCTTGTTCCCTATTGCTCTGTGTTTGCATCTTGTCGAACTCAATCTGTATGGCTCAACAGCTGTCCAGTGCCCATAGGGTGAAGGGGAGGAATAACCCCAGCATTCCATGGTCCCCCTGCTAGTGGGTAGGGGGTAGCAGTGGGATCCAGGCAGCAGTTTTATCATAGGCAGGTAATGACACTATGCATTAAGATCGTCTTCTTGATTTAGCATCCTGGGGAAAGGAGATGGGAAGAACTTGGAAGAGTATGAGAGCCTGCCCAGTCAAAGACATTAAGGATGAGGAAAGGGTTCCAGCCCAGGAAGTCAACCGAGGCAGAATATCAGTTGTGTGGATCTTGCCGAGGTAGCAGGGAGAGGGAGAAGGCCAATGATAAATGTCAGATATAGAGCAATGCCAGTTCTAAGTAGAACTATGGCCATAGCAATTTCTCATAATCCATGTCTATTTTTGCAGGTATAATGGTTGGATGATTGGATGGTACTCATGCCATGCTGGTTAAAAATATCTTTTAATGTCACCCTTGGTTGCCAGCCCATTCTCTTCTCGGGTCATGGCTTGCTTTTGAAGTTGGACAGAGAGGAGTAGTGGACCTGAAAACTAGAGACCTCAGGGTTTCCAGCAACAGCTGAGGAATCTGCAGGACCAAGGGAACCTGGTCACTGGACGCCTCCCCTTCCAGACCATGCCCCAGTAGCCAAGACCCTGGAAGTCTCTGCCCAAATGGTCCTGAGCCAATTTCCGGGGCTTGCATGAGCCTCTGCACAGGTCTGTCCTTCTGAGTGTGGACCAGGCTCCCTCAATGTACTCCCCAATCTGATCGGTGGCCAAAACAACAGACACTTGTTGGGAGTGTGGATGGAGCTTGGACATGGAGACAGGGGTGTCCACACGTGAGATCTCAAGGCCCTCATACTGTGGGATGGAAAAGAAAGGCCTGCCATATCCTGGAAAGGGACTCTGAGAAGTCTGAGGAGTTCTAAATTCAAAACTAGCCTTCAAGGTCAGTGTGAAGTGTATTTGTCAAGATATGAGGATATAATATATTTTATTTAAGTGCTCTTTTAGATTCCTTGATCCTTTTAAATATTTAGATATCAGGCATATGGAGTTTCATTTGTCCTCTGGCTCCCACAAATGTTAGGGGTGTGTATGCAAGAAGCACAGGGATCGTTCTGGCAGAGGTGCATCTTGCAGACGTAGCAGTGGGGATTTCAGTCCTGATCTAATGAGTCAATGCCACGCATGCTAGAAAGGCCTTCCACAGCATGGTCAGAGGCCAGACACCAGGAGGGTCCAGGCCCCTTCTTAACAGTCAGCACCAAGAACTGGAGGGCTTTGCGTTGACAGCATTTCAGACTGGGTTCTCTTCTCTCCAGTAAGCACTGCCACTATGACTTTCCTCCTGCGGTACTGTGTATAGGAGAAATAGTATCATTAAAAATATTTAAAAGCAAGGTCTCTGTGGGCCAGTCAGCACCTGATGCTGACATGTACAAACAAAGGATTTACTTTATGTATTCATCGCATCTACCCTGTGAGGGTAGGCAGGGACGGCTTCATCATTTCCATTAGCAGATGAGAAAACCAAGGCTTAGTGAGGTTAAATAACTCCAAGATCTCCCAGTAAAGAGAAGGAAGGATCTAAACAAGAAGCTAGGCCTTTTAACTCCGAGTTTAGTACCCTTTCCACTCCACATAGTCCCAATTTAACTCAGAAACAGAAATGCTGTAAGAAATCTCCAGCATTTCTTTCCTGAAAGAGTTTATGAACTGCATTTGGTCAAAGGTTAGCACATCTATTTATGAAGCTTCTTTAGTTCTGGTTGGTTAATGACATTTAATCGCACGTTCCTTGCAGTGGGCCAGGATAATGGAGAGAGATGCACAGGGGTCAACTAACAACATGCAATTTGATAAAATTCCAAGGCTTTTATGGAGCACAACTGATCCATTATATAAGATTTCATAAGCCAAAGGTAAAATTAAAGTGAGAGAACTGCCTAAAAATGTCAGGTAGGTGTAGTGGACCATGCAGTTACTTTTTTCTCAGGCAGTTTCATAAACTGATAACTTAGCAAGACTGGAGACTTTACGTGCGAATGTTGGATGTATAAAATAAGTCAGTAATCAGAGTCGCCAGTGTTCCTTCTCATAAGCTGGTATCTTTGGTATCTCCAGTGAATCAGATAATGAAGTCTTTGTAGGACTCACCAGGAACTTCCCTCTGACTGTTCATGGTGCTGAGGTTCCTATCCCTAAAGTGCTGTAGAGTTACGGTAGCAGTTAATTTATGCTGTGTAACAAACCAATCCCCAAAATGTATTGATTAAAACAATCATTGATTGGCTCATGATTCTGTAAGTTGGCCCTTTGGGCTGTACTCATATGGGCAGTTCTGCTGGTCTGACCCAGGCTTACTCATGTGGTTGCAGTCCGCTTGTGGGCAGGATGGGTGGCCGTGGCCTGCTTCCACATCTTCTTTTCCTCTAAGAGGCTAGTTCAAGCTTGCTTCCATAGTTTCCAAGCAACAATTCTGAACCCCAATGTGCATGTCTTTCAAATGTCTCTTTGCATCCCATTTGCTAATGTCCGATTGACAAATGCAGGTCACAGGACCAAATGGCAATGGGAGGAAATTCAAAGAAATTGTGGCTTTTCTTTTCTTTTTCCCCTTGCAAATCTATTATAGTCTTTTCAGATCCATCAAGAATCGCATCTTATTATGGCAGCAGACTTGACAGCCATGATTTCATTCTCCAAATCAGGTCCAACTGCAGATGAGGTTTCACTCTTCAAGAGCAACTCCTCTTGATCTGGAAACCTATAAACTAAAAAGACAAGTTATCATCATCCCCTCTCCCTACTTATAAATACCTTCCTTCAATATGATACAGGGAAAGGATGAGCTAAACCAACACTCTCATTTATAGAGAGGAGGCAAAGAGAAGTCACTGGGTCATAGCAATTCTGAAATTTAACTAGGTACATGTTGCCAAGAACCCCTTGCCAGGAGGCAGCAAATGTTCTTGATTAGGATATGGTTCTACTGCCTGGGAGTAGTTCATAGTCCATTGTCTTATACGAGTTCCTGTGACAAAATATAAGATACATTAGAAAAGGGCTTAACACTTAGATTGTACATAAGTCACAGATAGTTAATATTAAATGTTTATTCTGCAGACACATGGTATTCTAGAAGGTTACAGGTATAGGGCAGATTAGGATTTGATACCATGTTTGTAAACTCTACAGTGGATGAGGCAACCTAAAATGTGTGAACACTTTCCATCCTGAGCTTTTGATTACAACCTGGTAGGTTTGGCCTGTATAGGTTGGTGCATGACTTTGGTTTTCAACAATATAGTATCTTCATACTGAAAAAAGGGCTAATTAAATGATGCTTATATTTTGAGTTGTAGTAAGATGCCCTAATACAGTAGCTCTCAGGGATATACCTTCCCTTAAGGACCACTTGGAAATATGGGGGAGACATTTTGATTTTCACAGTGTTTGAGGGCTGTAATTGCCATTAGGTAAGTGTCAAGGATTCTCTATGTACTGCAATGTGCTGGATGATCTTCCACAGTGAATAACTGATGCATGATTGCCATGACTTTTAGATGTCCCAGAAGACAGCAATGTAGGTGAAAAACCTGTTTGCAATTATCTAAGCTTAAAGCCTAACTCAATTTTTATATAAACACAGACTATTTTGGGTACAGTTTAAATATATACTGAATTTTCCATGAGTGCAACTACCATGTGAGTGGAGGGAAGATTATACTTTGCTTTGTTGGGAACTTAACCAAGAGTTGTTAGCCACTTCAGAAAATTGTATCACTGGCAACGATATTGCTTGGGGCACTTGAGCTGCCAACACTGCACCTCTGTCTGTTGGCATTTTTAGCTGTTGTAATCATAGTAGCTCTACATAGAGGCACAAACATCTGACTTCTTCATTCTGTCTTCTAATGAAGTCATGTCTGAGCTTCTCCATATTGATATTGTTATTTTATTATACATTATGTTCCTTTTATTTCTTATTTAAATTACAGTTATGGCATTATATGGATTTTTAAAACATTATGTTTGAAGGTAAGATATATCATCTGTGATTTTAATCTCAAGATAATAAAGAAGGTATTATATAATATGTGCTCTAAAAGGGGACATTAGGTCTGATAGGGTTTAGAAGCACTACCCTAATACAAACTTATCAGGATAGAATATTTTTCAGAGGCCTGAGGATTGCAGGTTAAACGTGAGCAAGGCTAATCCATTACGTGAACTCATGCCCAGGGTCATTGGTAAAAGAAAGATGGATTCGATATTGGAAAATAGATTCTGTATCTTATATGCTTAGAAACCAGATGAGACTGACAGGTTTTGACAGCACACTAATAAAGAATGTGCTTTTCTTCTTCGTGACTTTAGAAAAACATTTGCTTATTAGTTTCTATTTTGACATGTGCTAGAATTTATCTACGTATTTATGACTTCCTCAGATTATTCCAGTCAATGGCCTTGGGTTCCAAACATATGGAAACACTGTCCTATGCTCAGTGCCTCACGCTCCAGCTCTCGGCTTAGACTTGGTTGGGAGGGTTGAACAGTGGTCTTGTCCCAGATGCCGATTCTCAACCTCTTGCTTCCAACCAGAAGAAGCTGCAATTCCCAGATGGCCTCTCCCAGCATTCGGACAGATAGCCCAGAAAAGGTAACTCTGGCTCTGAAACTGGCTTGCCTCCAGTCCTGGCCAACATCTTGTTTCCTTGGTTTGACCCACAGTTTGGCCGTATCAACTCTACTGAGGCTTGCTTTTACCAAACTATAGCCTCCTGGGCATGTTGGTGTCACCTACTCCAAAAAGGGCGACTTGAATAAATCCTCAAAGGAGACGGATGGTCAGTGATATCCCTCATTTAGGCAGAAAGTAGAAATTTGCTTATTATTTAGTCCCAGAATAATTTGTTTATCTCAGTTTGTGAAATGAACCTTAAACAATCTGGATTTCCAAACACTTCCCTAGAATGAAGAGTTCAATCATGATGGATGGCAACTTTTTCCTCACAACAAAAAGAAGCTGGTCAATCTGCTCACCCAGCCTCTTTTCAGCAGTGTGTCTTCAACGGGAACATTTCACTCGCCTCTACTTCCATAGTCACCCAGGCCTAGCAAGCTGTTAATCTTTTGTAGATAGTAAATCAGCTATTTTACTTTTTTGATACCTTCCTTTTCCATCACTGCAGCACTGATAGAGGCCATAAACTAACCGGTTGGCATTTTAAAAGAGCCCTTCTTTCTTCCACCCTAAATTATGTCTTTTGGTAGGTGGATGTATCTTACCTGATTATAGAAGTTTTCTTTTTCAAAACTTGGTCAGGCATGCTCAGTAGGTCTATTGTAACCCATTGTTAGCCCAGCACTCTCTCTACCACTTCAAGATGAGCCAAATGATGTTTTCAAAGCCATGGGAATATTTAGACTTAAAAACATGCCTTTCTTTTGGGATGAAGAGACAATACTCCTAACCATTGTTGGAAGTATTATGGCAAAGTATTAAAGAAATGCTTCGAGGCATGGTTCTATTCAAAGCAATATACAAAGAGAGGTTCCTGAGCTTAAATGCCTGTTGGTGTCACTTTGCTTGAAGGGGACCTGCCCCAGACAGGCAAAGGAGAGATCCTCAGCAGCCATATCTTACTGAGGGGCTTTCACCTCTGTCCCTAGCCGATTGACACAGTGGTGAACACCTGTTCTGAGCTGAGCAAATCAGATTCTCTCTGGAAGCTCCAATTTGGAATTTTGAACCAAGACTCACAGAGATGGGATTACTCAGAGCTGAAGCACATCAAAGGCAGCACTCTAGAGAGAAAGTCCACAGATTCCTGCTGCTGAGGTTTCAGTCAGCAGTCTTGGCTGTTCCCCTCATCCCCAGATTTGGGAGCTGCCTCTGCGTCCTTTCAGTAAGTTACCTTTTTAACTTAACTTAGCCAGACTGTTTCTAACACTTGGAACCAAAAGAATGTTAACTAACATGCAGACAATGGCAGAGAATACCAATGTAGCAAAATGTCTGCCACGCTTAATGAAAAGGGAATGAAGACAGACACTCAGTATAGAATGGGGCAGTGTTTTCATCATGGGCATCTTGGTGACCTTGGTTTTCAAATTAAAAAGTAGGAAACATGATCTGATAGATATGAGTATGCTTATGGGGGAAATAACATATTTGAAAGAAGTGTCTAGAAATAAGTAAGATGTTTGGTTACTCTCTATGTAAGTGTATGTACAGGACAAAGAAAATCACAATAGGGCATAGAAAGGAGAGGAATGATAGAGGACTCAACAAGCCACTCTAAAACAAAAACAAAATGAAACAAAAGCCCACTTTGCTTCACCCTGAAATGGCTCTGCCTTCTGGTAACCCCAAATTCAACTTTCTCTCAAGAGGAAAGCAGGAACAGCATATTAATGAGGTTTCAACTTTACATTCTTATGATCAGTGAGAACTGCCTAATATTCTCTTGATCACACTGGGTCAACTTCCTGTGCTATCTGTTTGTTTTAAATGCAGCAAAAGCTGCTTTGTCTACAGTTCTGGAGGTCACTGGCTCCTGGGGAGAGAGGACAGGAAAACTGAAGGAGACTTTTTGCCATGTACTGCTTGGAAGGGTGCCTTTTCAGATGTGAAGGGCAGTTTGGCTTCCTAAACCTAATTATATGGAGTTGTTTCTAGGAGAATGCAGCTGTCCTACTCTACTGGCTTCCTGAAAGAGTTAACGTTTCCTCCAAGTCTAGACTCAAGACAACAGAGTGCTGGTGTGTACTCGGATGCCATGGCCATATTTATGATTTGCCAGATGATCCATTTTGCTTTGTAAGTTTAATATTTTCAGGTTGATAGGTGATAATTTTGGTTGGATTTATGCATCCAATAACCAACTGAGAAATAATTCTGATTCAATAAGATACAGTATACAGCAGCTCTATATCAGTAAGTAACATCTCTGGATTGCTGTATACTACTAGGAAATTCAAATTTTTTCAAGAAAGCTACATCAGATTTTTTGGGATGGTACCGTATATTTATTTCAGACTAAAAAACTATTGCTGGTAATATAAGCTGGCTAACTCAATTTAGTTTGTAGAAATGTAGTTATTTTGAGGTCTAATTAATGGATATCTTTGCTAAAATCTGAAGTGAAATGAAGATGTTCACAGACTTTAATTGAATAAAGGATAAACCAATAAAAGCAAATGTACTATTCAATATTTCACTAGTATTCTGGCTGGTTGTAGTTTACATAATTTGAAGAAAGCAAGCAGCCACAGTTGCAGCTACTGCCGGTTAACTGTAGCTGTTTAACTTTGTAACCATTGGTGTGGGAAGAAATGATTTTAGCCACAATAGGTCCTTTACCACCCCACTTTGGTAGACGCTACAGTGAAACCTTGACCAGACACAGCCTCTTGATTCTCTCCAAAAATCCTTATTGAATTCAGAACTGCCTCTTCCCTGAATAGAAACCATCACTGCTGGGTTGCCACAGCGGTGCCAGTGACATTTTCAGAGAAATATACAAGCAGATTCAAGTTTTCAAAGATCTATATATCCTTTTCTGCTTGATATCTTTAAACTTGCACAATAGCAAATCCATGCAGGAGGATGAACTTTAGAATTCATACGATATTAACAGTTATCAAGCACTTATTATATGGCAAACACTTTTTAGGAGGCTTGCATGTGTTAAGTCATTTAATCCTCAAGGTGGCCCCACTAAGTGGATGCAATTATTATCATTATCCCCATTTTACAGCTGAAAGGATAACTAACTTGTCTGGATCTCATAAACGGAGGCAGAGCTGGGCTTTAACCCTGCATTTTGTGGCTGGGTAGGCACTTCTAAGTGCAGCACTACACTTGACTGCATGTTTTGCCCTCAAAACTATTACCGTTGATAAAGATGAACATGTTCTGAATTTTCATGTGTGCTTGAATTTCATAGCAAGTATCTATTATCAGGCTCTCCAGGGAAAGCAGATATGTTAGGAGCCTTGGAACTGGCCAAGAAACAGAGCATGTTTCTCTGAACGTCTCCCACCACTATTCTCCTGTTTTACTGATGCTTTATTAGCAGTTTTCTCTCTACATTTTTTTGTCAAATAATATCTTCCCTCTCACAGTAAACTGCACAGATCTCAAGTGTACATACAGTTTGATGAATTTTGACAAATATATGACCCTGTAAATCAATATTCCAATTAAGTTATAGAACATTGCCATCACCCTAGAAAATTCTTACCCTGGAAAGTTCTCTTCAAGGTCTATAGCCCCTCCTCTTCAGGCAATCACTGCTCTGATTTCTATCTTCATATGTTAATTTCGCCTGTTACTGAACACACAGTATGTCATTCTGGGGAGTCTAGCGTCTTTCACTTAACAGAGTGTTTTTGAGATTCATTCATGTTGTTGCATCTATCAGTAGTTCCTTCTTTTTATTGCTACGTGGTATTCCATTGTATGAAAATGCCACAACTTCTTTATCTATCCTTTTGTTGATGGTTAATTTGGTTATTTTTAAATTAATAAATGAAGCAGTAATGAACATTCTTGTTTAAATCTTTTCGTGGATATATGTTTTCATTTCTTGTAGGTAAATATCTAAGTGTGGAATTGCTGGATTATGAGGTAGGTATATCGTGAACATTGTAAAACATTCAAGTAGTTTTCCAAAGTGATTACATCAATTCACAACTCCATTAGCCATGTATGAAAGATCCAGTTGCTCCATGTTATCTCCCACACTTGGTATTGTTAATACTTTTATTTTTCAGTTATTCTAATGGGTGTGTGGGTATTCTCATTGTAGTTTTGATTTGCATTTCCTTGATGATTAATTATCTTGA
The DNA here is from genome assembly GCF_006542625.1 of Nomascus leucogenys. Classification (NCBI taxonomy): domain Eukaryota; kingdom Metazoa; phylum Chordata; class Mammalia; order Primates; family Hylobatidae; genus Nomascus; species Nomascus leucogenys. Next base: position 100,326,813 of record NC_044402.1, read on the forward strand.
CAATCTTTTCATAAGTTTATTAACCATTTGTATATCCCTTATTGTGAAGTATTTATTTAAGTATTTTGCCCATTTTTAAAACTTTGGTTGTTTTACTTTAAAATTATTGATTTGTAGGAGTAATTTATCTATCAGGGACACAAGTCTTTTGTCAATGCTTCTCAGAATGGGTTTCTTAGGAAGCAGATGGAGAGGCAAATGTATGAGAAGTATTAGGGAGTGCTCTTGGGATCAACATCTGTAGGAAAAAGGAAGATCGTTAAAGGGAGAAATTGGCCATCTGTGTAGTCACAACATGAAATTCTGAACCTGGTGGGCCTTCAGAATTTTCCTAAGTTGCAGTGCAGGACCAAACATTTCCACTCCTGAGTCAATAAGATATTAGAGGCGGACTACCCCCAAAAGGGGGTGTGACATCTTCAGCCTAAGCAATTCTTGAAGAGGGTTGTCAACTGAGAACTGTCAGCCAACAATTTTCTAAGCAGCTCATTGCACAATCCTCTAGTCTCAGAGAGGGGTCTTGGTGATGCAACATGCACTCATGATGGTTAGATACATGTACTGCAAATATTTTCTCCAAGTTTACTATTCAGATTTCATTTTCTTTATAGTGTCTTTTGATAAGCAGAATTTAAAAATTGAATCCAGTTTATTAGTTTATCAATTTTTTTCCATTAGAATTAGGTCTTTTCATATTTTAAGACAACTTTGCCTATCACAAGGTCACAAAGATATTTTCCTGTGTCTTCTTCTAGGGACTTTACAGTATAACTTTTAAGTTTAAGTGTGTAATCCATCTTGATTAATTTTTGGGAATGTAAGGTATTCATCATGGTCCTTCTTTTTCCCATATGGATATCCAAATATTCCGGCACCATTTGTTATTGATCTATTAGTCTATTCTGATACCAGTATTACATTTTCTTAATCACTGTGGCTTTATTGACAATATTCCAATCAGGTAGTGTATGCCTGCCAGATTTGGTTACCCTTTTCAAGATTGTTTAGTACCTTTGGTGCTTGAACAACATGGATTTAGGTGCACAGGTACACCTAAACATGAATTTGTTTTCAATAAATATATTGAAATTTTTTTTGAGATTTGTGACAATTTGAAACAACTTACAGAAGAACCGCGTAGCCTAGAAATAACCCCCAAATTAAGAAAAAGTTAGATATGTCATGAATGCATAAAACATACGTAGATACTAACCTATGTTATCCTTTAGTACCATAAAATATACATAGATCTTTTATGGAAAGTTAGAATTTATCAAAACTTATGCATATAAGCATTTACAGATCATAGATGGTGCCACTCACAGTCCAGAGAAATGTACACAAATGTAAAGATGCAGTACTGAATCACAACTACATAAAATTCACTGTTGTACATATTGTACTACTGTCATAATTTCATAGCTACCTCCTGTTGCTATTTCCATGAGCTCAAATGTTGCAAGTATCTGCTTAAAATGCCATGTGATGCTAATCATCTCCACATGAGCAGTTTGTCTCTTCAGTATATTGCATATTGCAGTGGAAAGTGATTTCTCTCAGTTCTTGCATACTTTTCAGTGAGTTTAGTGAAATAGCATAGACCTTGAGTAACACCATGGGACCCATACAAAGTGCCACTAGTGATGCTGGAAGCACTCCCAAGAAGCAGAGAAAAATTATGACACTACAAGAAAAAGTCGAATTGCTTGATATGTACCATAGATGGACGTCTGCAGCTATGGTCACCCACTATTTCAGACAGACAATCAATCTTGTAAACAGACAATGCAAACTTACAGTATCAATAAATACCATGTGTACTGTAAATGTATTACCTCTTCCTTACGATTTTAATAGCATTTTTTCTCTAGCTTACTTTATTATAAGAATACAGTTTGTTATAGTACATATAACAAACAAAATAAGTGGTAATTGACTGTTATCAGTAAGGCTTCCAGTTAGTAGTTAAATTTTTGGAAAGTCAAAAGTTATATGCAAATTTTTAAGTGCATGGGGGTTGGTGCCCCTAACCCTCATGTTGCACAAGGGTCAAGTATTCTAAGTTGTTTAGTATTCATTATACATTTTAGTATCAGCATGTCAATTTCTACAAAAGGGTATGCCAGTATTTTGTTGGAATTGTATTGAATTTACAGATCATTTGAGGAAAATGGCAGGCAGAATAATTTTTCCCTTCCCCTCACCCCCTGCCAAAGACGTTCATATTCTAATCCTTGGAACTTGTAAATAAGTTAGGCTATGTGGCAAAGGGAAATTAAGGTTGCAGATGTAGTTAAGTTTGCCATCCAATTAACCTTAAAATAGGGAGGCTATCCTGGCTTATCTGGATGGGGCCAATGTGATCACAGCAGTCCTTAGCTATGGAAAAGGGGTGCAGAAAAAGAGGTCAGAATGATGCAATACAAAAAAAACTTGAAATGCTGTTGTAGATGTTTCAAAACAGAGGAAGAGGCCATGAGCCAAGGAGAGTGGGTGGCCTCTAGAAGATGGAAAAGACAAGGAAATGGATTCTTCCCCAGAGCCTCCAGAAGGAAAAGAGTCTTGACACCTTTGTTAGCCCGATGAGACCCACATCTGACTCCTTGATCTCCCGAGCTATAAAATAAGGAGTTTGTATTATTTCAACTGACTAAACTTTTGGTAAATTGTTAAACAACCATAAGAAACTATTACAAGGGATAATTGATATCTTCACAATATTGAATCTTTCAATCTGTGAAAATGGTATGGCTCTCCATTTATTTAGATTTTCTTTCTCTCATCAATGTTTTATAGTTGTCAGTCTAGCAAACATGTATGTCTGTCATTAAATTTATTCCTAGGTATTTTATGTTTCTTGATGCTACTATCCATCATTTAAAAAATGTTATCTTCCAATTGTTTGTTGTTGACTTCACTTGTGAGACCTAGCAGAGTTTTGTAGATTCTTTTGCATTTTCTATGTACATAATCATATCATTTGTGAATAAAGAGTTTTGCTTACTCGTTCCCAATATTTACGCATTTTATTTTATTCTCTTGCCATGTTGTAGTATTGGCTGGGACTTCCAGTACAATGCTGAATGCAAGTGATAAGAACAAACTGCTTTTTGTTATTTCTGAACTTACTAGGATAGTATCCAAAATTTCACTATTAAGTCTTTTGTAGCCATAGAGTTTTCATGTCAGGTTATTAAAGTTTCCTTCTATTTATATTTCCTGAGCGATTTTACTACAAAGGAGTTGAATTTTGTTAAATTATTGCTCCGTATGTATGAAGAAGGTTACATGATGATTCTCCTTTATTCTGTTAATGTGATGAACTATTCTATTTTATTTTATTTTTTTTTGAGACAGAGTCTTGGTCTGTCGCCCAGGCTGGAGTGCAGTAGTGAGATCACGGCTCACTGCAGCCTTGAACTCCTGTGCTCAAGTGTTCCTCCTGCCTCAGCCTCCTGAGTAGCTGAGACTACAGGTGTGTGCCACCATACTCAGCTAATTTTTAAATTACTTGTAGAGATAGGGTCTCCCTATGTTGCCCAAGCTGATCTCAAACTCCTGGGCTCAAGCAACCCTCCTGCCTTGGCCTCCCAAAGTGCTGGGAGTACAGGCATGAACCACCACACCTCACGACGAGTCACATTTTTACATTAAAGTGACCTTGAATCCCTCGGATAAACCCCACTTGGTTGTGCTGTATTACCCTATGTGCACATTGCTAGAGTTATATTGTTAAAATTTTGTTAAAACTTACTTCTCCATCTGTAGTAATTAGGGAAAATGGTCTGTTACTTCTTTTCTTGTAATGTACTTGCCAATTTTGGTTTTAGGGTTATTCTGGCTTCACAACAAAGTTGGGAAGTATTGTTTTCTCATCTATTTTCTGAAAGAACTTACGTAAGATTGGCATTATTTCCCCTTTAAAGATATAATTTACCAGTTAAACCATCTGGGCCTTGAGTTTTCTTTATGGGAAGGAACTGAATCCTGCTAAAAACTGAATGAGTTTGGAAGTAAATTCTTCTCCAGTCAAGTCTTTAGCTGAGACAGCAGCCATGGCTAACACCTTAATTGCTGCTTTGCGACACCCTGGAGCAGAGGCCAGCTGTGTCATGCCCAGACTGCTGACCCACAGAAACTGTGAGATAATAACTATATATTGTTTTACATAACTATATTTTTGGCAAAGTTATCATACAATAGTAGTTAACTAATACACTCCCTTAGCCCTACTTTTGTTTTATTCCATGCATTTTGATATTTTGTAGTGTCATTTTAATTTAGTTTGAACATTTTCTCATTTCCCTTTGATTCTGCTTTGACTTATGGGTTATTCAGAAGTTAGTGTTAGTTTCCAAATGCTGTAGATTTTTCATGTATCAATTTTTATTATTGATTTCTAACTTAATTCTATTTTGATCATAGAAAATACTCTGTATTATTTCAATCCTTTAAATGTACTGCCATGGTCTATCTTCCATGTGTACTAGAAATGAAAGTGTACTTTGTAGTTGTTGGATGAAAATATATAAATGTGATTTCCAGTTTTAGTTCTGACGTGTTAACAGCCTGAGTCATCACTCTCATCCTTACAAGAAGAAGAAGCTGGAAAACTGAAAATCAATGACTCTTATTGGACACATCAGAGAACTGAGGTTATAGGGCAAAGCTTCTCCCCAAAATCTGGGGAGACAGGTTCATCCAGAGAAACATAGCCAAGAGCTTCTTACCTGAAGCAGAAGGCACTCAAGCCATAAAGTAGACAGAACCTTTACACAGTAATTTTCATAAATTGTTGGAGGCTGAGTATGGACTTGAAGGAGAAACTCCTGGGAACCACAGTAGTAGGTGGCCCCTACACTTTCACAGACTGTATTTTCAGGGACCTCAGCAGGTTCTCACAGTGAAGAGCGAAGGAAGATCCCCTGGTAGCTCTGGAAGAGAAGAGTGAGAAATATACCCAGAAATATCCCAATGGGAACTATACCCAGAGACCTCTTCCTAACAATGGCCTATGCTCCATGGGGAAAGAATCTTTCAGAACTTTATCCCAATTGGGGGAAGGACATTCTTCCCACTGAAGCTCCCTCCAGTCTTCCTGTCTCATGTAAGGAGGAAAGACATAGTCAACAAGGGTCAAGGCTTTAAGAAAATAGATTGGGATTGGAGTGGTCAGGGATAGGAGGAGAGGCAAGAGAGGGAAAAAGGTCTTTACCACTGGAGAAAAACTTGTAAAATACACAGGCCCAATAAAACATAGAGATTTAATTAGAAGAGTATAGAATGCTTCTTATCTGCTATGGCTTATCACCACACCAGCAGGGCTCCAGTATTGTAACAGTGGATTATAGCTGAAAGAGCTGTACAACACAACTCTTTTTGAGGAGGAATACCTAGGGAAGCCGAAAGTCAAGAAGGGAGACAAAAACAAAGATGCCAGAGGAACTTGAAGCTTCTGGCATCTATAGCTACAGCAAACATTAAAAAGTCTAATTTCTAGCTAGATTACCATAAATTCTAAAATTAACAAACTATTTACCCCAGTTCTTATTATCTAATACAGCATGCCCAGATTTTCTCAACAAATTGTGGAAGAAAAGAATGGGGAGAATTATTATGCCAAGAAAAAATGCTGCATTTAAGGGGTCTTCCATACCTCAGTCCATCCTGCCTTCCTTTACCATTGCCAATAGATCAGCTGGCCTCTTCTTACCTGATACACTTATCAAGTTTATGGCATGTCTTCTCATCTGCCTGCCTAATTCTAGACACAGAACTTACCCTAGAGGATGTTGTCACTTTCTGCTCACCCATGAAAGGTTTTGCTCTATTAAAAATTAGTTTGTCAAGGTTTCTTTTGTCTACCACTTTTCTATTGTCTCATAGGTAAGTATAATTTTATATTATGACTTTTCTTATGTTACTGTAAGAATGAAGTTCTCAGTCTTTTCACATCTTAACTCTCGCCCCATTTATTTTTTTACTGTGCTTTCTATTTCCCCCCAAGATTCTTATCTCAGTGTTTTTTTCTCAGTTTATTAATATCATCCCAAACTTTTAATTGTTTTTCTTATTTGATTATTTGCTCAGATGTTCTTGGCTTGAACTATTCCTCATTTTCCTTAAACCTTGTTTTAACAGGCCAAAAAGAAGGTGTATGGCTTTTACTGTGACACACATAGCTTAGTCAACACTTGCCTTTACTAAGAAGGAGTCTTTTTTAAACCAATACATAATCATAGAAATAGAATAGATGGTTGATTCAAGAATCTGCTGATTTCCCTTTCATGGAGTAGGCCACATGTACACTCACTCTATTCTCTCTCTCACTCTCTCTCTTTCTCTAATTGTCAATCCAAGTCACAGTGGTTCAAAGGACTTTCATATAATTATTTTATGTCAAAATAACCACTACTTATCAGAAAATAAAAATTCTTTATCTCTTCTGCCTTCTCAGTGTTTTGGTCATACTTTTCAGTAGGATAAGTTGACTGTAGGCTGTTTAAAAATAATCTTCACCCACTGCTTCCCTAAACTGATTCAGGATTTAAACCAAAAGTGAGACAACTACATTTCTGATGTCAGATTTGCTTGCCTCTCTCCAAAATTCTGGCAGGGAAATGTAAGTTGTTGCCATCTTTAGAAGTCTTGAAAATTAACATAGTGGTTGAGCAGTTTCATATGCATAGTTGCCAGAAGAAATCCACTTAAGCTGGGCTAATTACAGAGAAGTTTATTGTAAGGATACAGCATCTCAAGGTGTCCAGTTTTAGCAAGAACTAAAACATTTTATAGAGGCAGAAGGTTATCAGCAAAATTCTTTTACTCTCACTTTCTTCTTCTTCCTGTCCCTCTGGCCCCTGGTTCCTTGTCTCTGCTGCACCTGTTTCATTCTTTTGTCTTTGGAAAAATTCCCATTACCAGTGCTCCTAAAACAGCAGCTCCCACCTCTGATTACAAATGGTGTTTCTAGTCCGCACATCCAAAACCAGGAAAGAGAATGTGATAGGCTCAGCTTCAGTGTGATGGGCTCACACTCTCAGATAGGCAAGGACACAGTGTTCTAGTGCTCTTTCCAGGCAGTGCCAGGTATGCTCTCTAAGAAAGGGTGTGGGCATCAAGGAAATGATAGTTGGGTAAAGGACAATCATCTCTAATACAAAATTTTGACAAGCTTGTAATTAATTTATTGACTGCTATTGCCAAATATTCAATAGCTATTGACAATGTTATTTTAATACACATTTTGATTATGATTTCCTCTAACTTATTTATTTTATAGGTATTATGGAAAATATATAAATAAATCATATCCATCAATAATAATTATGTCTATCTTAATAGGTGTCTTCAGTACCTCAGAATGGTATTTGGTAAAGCCAGAGAGATAATTAACTATGTTTATATTCAGTCTTTTGTTGCCAGTGATAATGTTTGAGGCTTTGATAAAACTCTTGAGTTTAATGATTAATAGTATAGTTTCTCTCAAAGTTTACCCATTGAAAATTATAATTCTTGATGAAACTAGTTGAGAAATGATAAGCCTCATCTTTATATGTTCCCTTTCTGGTATGTGACATTAAAGTCATTTACTTAAAGATTATGGTTGAATTTTTTTTTTTTAAAAATCAAAATCCTCACATTTTCAAAGTTAGAAAGCAGCTAAAGATAAGTTACTTCAATTCCTAAAAGCAAGGCCTTAGTAATTCTCTTTTAGTGCTAAAGGATTACCATAAAATTATCATAAATTCTTCTTAATTTCTCTCTTTCTCTCTCTTACACACACACATGCACATAGAATCATAGAAATCACAGGAATTTTACAGTTGGCCTCCTGAGACAAAATATATAGTATATAAGAATTCTCAATTATCTGGCTCTGAATTACTCATTTGTAATTATCTGTGGCAAATGGTTAATCTCAGGCTGATGCACCATTGCCAACCAGCCCACCTGGGCCATTCTTCCCATTATAAATTAGTGTGTGGTCAGGGATAGCAAATTACTTTAGCATTAACCAGAGAATACAGATTTAGAAAGACCTAGCTGCAAGAAAAAGTAATTGAATGTACTCCCAAACTAAAGAGCCATGTGTTTTTGGATGATCTACCACTGGGATTATCTCCATTTTGGCTCCCCTTCATTGATGCGGGTGATTGGGAGAGTGCATTACTAAATGACAGTTCCTAAAACCAGGAAACTCCGTTCTCTGTGGGCCTGCTCCTGTGCACGGCCTACGCAGAGTCAATAATTACATTTCCTTAAAAATGTAGGTACCAAAAATTTCCTTAAAATTATAAAACTGATTTCATATCCTGAAAAAGACAGATTCTCCCATAGGAGGCTATGTCCTTGTAGATAATAGGACCCTTCCAAAATTTCCATATCCTAACTCTCTGTATAAGGTAGAGTGGGATACAGTGCAAAGAGAGAAAGGGGAGGAAAAGCAGATATGCCTGGACTTCGTCTGTAATTGAACATCTTCTGGCTATTCTTAGATCTTTGGTGAAAGAATTCACTTTGATCAAGTTCTTCAAAGCTTTCAATTACCTACAGGATAAGGATTATAGATACCAATTTATGATCATGATTTAGAGACTCTAAGTATTTAAATATAATACTATAGAATGAGAATAATTAATATTAATAATACATATTTAAAGCATCTCAATTTTCAGAAGACTTTCATATTATTGAACTCAACTTCCAAATACTTCTTTCTGATAGACTAAGAGCATAAGGGTAATGTGGAAATGTACTACTGATTTACTAATAGTGAATATGTACTTCCGCCTGTGTTGCCAATACTCCATTTCTTCTCCAGCCAGTTTTGCATGCTGCTGCCTGATTTATCTTTCTTTTCTTTTCTTTTTTTTTTTTTTTTTTTTTTGAGATGAAGTCTCACTTTGTGAAGTGAGTCTCACTTTGAGATGAAGTCTTAATTTGTCGCCCAGGCTGGAGTGCAGTGGTGTGATCTCAGCTCACTGCAACCTCCGCCTCCTGGGTCCAAGCAATTCTCTGCCTCAGCCTTCCTAGTAGTTGGGATTGCAGGCACCCACCGCCACGCAAGCTAATTTTTGTATTTTTAGTAGAGACGGGGTTTCACCATCTTGGTCAGACTGGTCTTGAACTCCTGACCTCGTGATCCACCCGCCTCAGCCAAATGCCAGGATTACAGGCGTGAGCCACTGTGCCTGGCCCTGATTTACCTTTCTAAAGGACACCTGTAATCACATCTCTCTCTTGATCCTCATCACCTTTCCTGGAAGTAAAATCTATACCTGCTCCACCTTTCTAATTTTATTTCTTCCTTAGCCTCCTCCACAGACCCTCAGTTTTAGTCAAAGTGGCCTCACTAGTGGCCTCGCTGACCAGGTAGGGTAATTTCTTTTTGCCAAAAATGTCTCCTTCCCTTTGCAACCCCATGAATCAATTCAAATCCTGACATTTCTGATAGTTTTGAATTAACATGTTTGATATTATCCTGAGGCTCATAGGTTAGTACTCTTAAAGCTTTTTACAAATTTACAGATTTATTATATTTTGTATTTAAAAAATTAAAATATTATATTTAAATTTTTATATTTTAAAAATATGAAATATAATGGCATATATTATAGTGACATATATTTACATATGTAATTTTTTAAAATTCCATTTAATCCTGTTCGATTTGAATTTTAGTTTGTTCAATAGTAATATTGCCATCCCTGCTACTTTGTTTTGTTTTATTTTGGTGTAATTTTCCTGGCTTTTTGTTTTAACAAACTTTGTCATTTTGTTTAAAGATATTATTTCTCTTGTTTTCTCTCTTGTCTTGTTTTAACACAACTTAAGACGTCAGAATCTGGTTTTCTTAATTGAGGAATTTAACCTATTCACATTTACTGAGGTAATTTTATGTTTGATTAAATCAGCTAATATTTGTAAAGCACTTTGAACAGTCCCTAGGACTTGAAAGTGCTGTATTTGTTATAGCAATCAATCTTATTTTTGCTTTCTCATTTTGTGTCTTCTCTTTGTAAGGCTTTTTGTCTTGGTTTGGTTTTGCTTGTTTTCTGTTTTGTGTTGTTTTGGGTAGTTGTTCTTCTCTTTTGATGATAAGGTTTTCTTTTTTCATATGGTACTTGAAAGTTATAAATCTTATTTTTACCGTTCCAGTAGTTATTGTTAGGTTTTTAATAAATATATTTAAACTTACATTTTTCTCAGAATTGATATTTAATCTGTATTTAAAATCTCACTCCCCCCAGAATAAGGGAAAATCCTCTCACTTACTTTCCCTTTCTCTTTTCCCAGTTTCGTTGAAATTGCTTTGAATTTTAAGTTCTAATTATTATGAAATATTTTATGGTACACTTATCTTTTTAAAAAATTATAGTCATATAGCCATATTATCAATAATTATTTAATTTTAATTAAAATTCCTGTTAGTATCTATTTTTTCCTTGAATTACACTTCTTTTTTAAAACCAATTTCTCAGTTTACTATAGCTTTCAATAATTGATTTAGAAAGAATTCATAAGTTGTAAACTGAGATCTTATGTGTTCAAAAATTGCCTTCCCCTCCACACACATGAATACCAGTTTTGCTGAAGCAGGAATTCTAGGCTCAAAATAATTTCCTTCAGAATTTAGAAGACATCACTCCATTGTTTTCTAGTGTCATATGTTATAAATAAGATGCCAATATGCTTTTTTTTCTCTTTGGTAGATGTCTTAGTTATTTTGGGCTGCTATAACAAATGCAGTAGACTGGGTGCTTATAAACAACAGAAATTTATTTCTCACATTTCTGGAGGCTGGAAGTCCAAGATCAAGGTGCCAGCAAATTTGGGGTCTGTATTAGTTTGTTTTCATGCTACAGATAAGACTTAACCAAGACTGGGCAATTTACAAAAGAAAGAGGTTTAATTGGACTTACGGTTCCACGTGGCTGGGGAAGCCTCACAATCATGGTGGAAGGCAAGGAGAAGCAAGTCACATCTTACATGGATGGCAGCAGGCAAAGAGAGAGAGCTTGTGAAGGGGAACTCCTCTTTTTTTTTTTTTTTTTGAGACAGAACCTTGCTCTGTTGCCCAGGCTGGAGTGCAGTGGTGTGATCTTGGCTCACTGCAACCTCTGCCTCCTGGGTTTAAGCAATTCTCCTGCCTCAGCCTCCTGAGTAGCTGGGACTACAGGCACGTGCCACCATGCCCAGCTAATTTTTTGTGTTTTTAGTAGAGACGGGGTTTCACCATGTTGGCCAGGCTGGTCTCCATCTCCTGACGTCATAATCCACCTGCCTTGGCCTCCCAAAGTGCTGGGATTACAGGCATGAGCCGCCATACCCAGCCTGAACTCCTCTTTTTAAAACCATCAGATCTGGCAAGACTTATTCACTATCAGGAGAACAGCATGGCAAAGACTTGCCTCTGTGATTCAACTACCTCCCCCCAGGTCCCTCTTACAACATGTGGGAATTCAAGATGAGATTTGAGTGGGGACACAGCCAAACCATATCATTCTGCCCCTGGCCCCTCCCAAATCTCATGTCCTCACATTTCAAAACCTCTGAAATCTAGGTAGAGGTTTCCAAACCTCAATTCTTGACTTCTGTGCACTTGCAGGCTCAACACCACTCGGAAGACGCCAAGGCCTGGGGATTGCACCCTCTGAAGCCATGGCCTGAGCTGTACCTTGGCCCCTTTTAGTCACAGCTGGAGCAGCTGGGATGCAGGTATCAAGTCCCTAGGCTGCAAACAGCATGGGAATCTTGGGTCTGGCCCACAAAACCACTTTTTCTCCTAGGCCTTTGAGCCTGTGATGAGGGGCTGCTGTCAAGACCTCTGACATGCCCTGGAGACACTTTCCCCATTGTCCTGGGGATTAACATTTGCTTCCTCATTACTTATGCAAATTTCTGCAGCCAGCTTGAATTTCTCCTCAGAAAATGGGATTTTCTTTTCTACTGCATTGTCAGGCTGCAAATTTTCCAAACTTTTATGCCCTGTTTTCCTTTTAAAAATGAATGCCTTTAACAGCGCCCAAGTCACCTCTTGAATGCTTTGCTGTGTAGAAATTGCTTCCACCAGATACCTTAAATTGTCTCTCTGAAGTTCGAAGTTCTACAAATCTCTAGGGCAGGGGCAAAATGCCAACAGTCTCTTTGCTAAAACATAAGAGTCACCTTTGCTCCAGTTCCCAACAAGTTCCTCAGCTCTATCTGAGACCACATCAGCCTGCTTTTCATTGTCCATATCATTATCAGCATTTTGGTCAAAGCCATTCAACACATCTCTGGGAGTTTCAAACTTTCCCACATTTTCCTGTCTTCTTCTGAGCCTTCCAAACTGTTCCAACCTCTGTTTGTTACCCAGTTCCGAAGTTGCTTCCACATTTTCAGGTACCCCACTCTACTGCTACCAATTTACTGTATTAGTTAGTTTTCATGCTGCTGATAAAGACATACCCAAGACTGGGCAATTTACAAAAGAAAGAGGTTTAATTGGACTTACAGTTCCACATGGCTAGGGAAGTCTCACAATCATGGTGGAAAGCAAGGACTAGCAAGTCACATCTTACATGGATGGCAGCAGGCAAAGGAAGAAAGCTTGTGCAGGGGAACTCCTCTTTTTACAACTATCAGATCTAGTGAGACTTATTCACTGTCATGAGAACAGCACAGGAAAGACTTGCCTCCGTGATTCAGTTACCTCCCACCAGGTCCCTCCCACAACACATGGTAATTCAAGATGAGATTTGGGTGTGGACACAGCCAAACCATATCAGGGTCTGATGCTTTCTGGTTCTTGCTGTGTCCTCACATGGTAGAAGGGGTAAGGGAGCTCTCTGGGATTTAATAAAAGCACTAGTCCCATTCAAGTGGGCTCAGCCCTCATGACCTAATTGCCACCCAAAGGCCCCATCTCCTATTACCATCACCTTGGGGGTTAGGATTTCAATATACAAATTTTGGGGGTACACAAATATTTAGTCCATAGCAATAAAGATTACTAAAAAAAGTAATCTTTTTTCTGGTCTGTGATTTTTAGGATTCTCTCTTTAATTTTAGAGTTCAGAAAATTCGTCATGATGTGTCTAGGCTTATTTCTTTTACTGTTACTTCTGCTCATCACTCAATGAGTTCGTTCCATGTGAAGACTCCAGCTCAGTGAAACTTTCCATAGTTCTTTCTTTATAAAAATGTCTAATTTATTTAAATGCAAAAGCAATACTGTAATATGTTTTGCTTTGCTTTAAGGGTTTTTGACTGTGGTAAAATATACAAACATAAAATTTGCCATTTAACTATTTTTAAGTATATAACCCAGTGGCATTAAGTATGTTCACATTGTGACATAACCATTATCACCATTCATCTTCAGAAATTTTTCAACTCAAGCTGAAACTATAACCATTAAACGATAACTCATTTCCCCCAGCTCCTGATAACCACTGTTCTACTTTCTGTCTCTATGAATTTGACTACTCTAAGTATCTCATATAAGTAGAATCATATGATATTTGTCCTTTCATATCTGGCATATTTCACTTAAGCATGTTTTCAAAGTTCATCCATGTTATAGCATGTATCAGAATTTCTTTCATTTTTAATGCTGAATAATATTCCATTTTATGGTTATACCACATTTTGTTTATCCTTTCATCCATTCATAGACATTGGGTGTTTCCACCTTTTGGCTACTGTGAATAATGCTCTATGAATATCAGTACACAAAAATCTGAGTCCTTACTTTTAATTCTTTTTGGTATATAGCTAGAGTTAGAATCGCTGGGTCATATGATAATTCTACATTCAATTATTTGAGGAAGCACCATACTGTGTTCCACAGTGGCTGCATTATTTTACATCCCCATAGCAATGCCCAAGTATTCCAATTTCTCCACATCCTTGCCAACACTTGTTATTTTCTGTTTTGGGTTTGTTTTTTTTTTTTGTAATAACTATCCTAATGTACGTAAAATGGTGATTTTTTCTCATTGTGATTTTGATTTGCATTTCCCTAATGATTAGTGATGCTGAACACTTTTTCATATGCCTACATAATTACTTATTTGATAATTTCCTCCTGATGTTCTCCCTTTTTAGAACTCCAATTAGATGAATGTTGGATCTCCTGCATCTGTTTTTCCCATCTCTCAACTTTGTACTTATTTTCATCTCATTATTTTTTACTATACCCTAGGAGATTTCCTTGGCCACATATTTTAATTTGCTAACTCTACTTTCTGTTATGTAAATTCTGTTATTTGAGCCATCTGTTATTTATTTTGGTGATCATGTTTTTAATTTCCAAGGTCCTGATAGAGTCTTTTTCACACACATCTGCTCTTCTTTAGGATATGGCATGCTCTTAACTCTCTTTTGTTTTTTTCTACTAACTCTGTTTCTTCAGGAATTAGTTCTTCTACTCTTTTGGTTTGTTCCCTCTCTTTTATGCTATTCTTTTTCTTCAGATGATTGGTGATTCGTTGTTGTATATTCACGTCTATCAGTGGTATGTAATGACCTGGATTGGTAGCTAGGGTCCATTTCCTCAGCCCAAGTGAAAAATCTCTGCTTCTCTGGCAGTGACAGGTTTAGAATATAGCAAGCTTTCTTTTGGCAGTTGATAAAGGAAGCAGAGAGAAAGATGTAGAACCAATAGTTATCCGAGTCACCTGTTTTTTCATTGCGAATCTCGTAGTGATCATATATTACCTAGGGAGTGCCCTGCTTTTCTGGTCCCAACAACCATCCAGGGAATACTCTGTATCAGGGTTTAAAAATTATTTCACAAATGGAAAACTGTATCCTGCAGGCAAACAACAGAACCAGCAATTCTGAGAGCAGGGAACTCATGCAGCTGTTCCACAAGTCTTTAATTATTCACCCAGCCTGTCACCCCATTTCCAGCTCCTTCTTTTAATTCCAACTACTGTTGATTTCAGGATTTCAAAGTACTTCTGGAAAACTAACTTTCTTCCTTCCTTCTTTTCTTCCTTTTAATCTTTAATTTTCTCTCCCTCTTTTTTTTCTTTTTTTCTGTCCAACTACATGGGTTGCATATATGTATATATTTGGTTACAAAACCAATATGTATATATTTGGTTACAAAATTTTAGTCTGAAGTTTTCAGTTTCAATTTGATCCCTGCATTTTTAAGTCACAGTCATGAGTTCAAGTTAGAGTCCTTCCCTAAAAACTCTTCCACACCATTGAGACCCACAACCTTCCCTCCTTCATGGGCCCACTCAGAGCAGTCGTGACAGAGGGCAAACTCTTATTTAAAACGTAGGTTAACTATAGCCATTTCTGCCCCTCTTGAAGCCCCTAAGTATGGGTGGCAGGATTAATACCCCTGGGAAAAAATATTCTGATCCAGTTCTCTTGCAGAGACTGATGAGGAAGTAGGTGATCAATTGTCCAACAGCTAGTGTTTGGTTCTACCAAGGGAGAGCTGCAGCTGCATTGAGGAAACCTAGATTGCTTTGCATAGTAACATGGGACAGATTACTGATAAGCAGTGAAAAAAGGAGAGGGCTGAAATACATGACAGGATGCTGTGGCCTGAATTGTTGGAAATAGTTAAAAGACTTTTAAAAATATAGAAATCAAACACTTTTTACCTGTTAGCTCTTCTTTGATGTGGGTACCCTTCTTCTCACCAGTGTTTGAGTGGAGTTTGCTATATTCAACACGCCCCTTTTTTTTAGTGGGGATATTTCTGGTTTCATATGGAACAGAGAAAAGGCAACAATTGTGGGGCAAAAATAAAAGTGAAAATAAGACTTCAGCGGCAACAGAAACTAAGATTCAAAATGACATTGAGTATGGGAACTTCTGGGACTCTTCAGGACGTAAATATTGGGAAGGAAAAGAATGCAGAGTTTCCACTGACATCTGGGTTACATATTTCTTATTGAACTGTCATTTAATTGCTTGCGTGTGCACATGTTCATTAGAAACTTAGGTGTGGGAAGTTGTACTTTTTGTGGTGTGCATCTATCTTTTTGCTGCCCATGAGTCTAGCAGGGCAGTACCTACATAAAATGCTTTCATTAAATAATTTTAAAATCACTTAAAATATTTTTTGCTGATCCATTCATATCTCTACTTCTTTGTGAAAAAAGATACATTTTTGTAAGATACATGGTTAGAGTAAGAGATAAGGCTTAAAGGCAGATTGGCCTGTCTGAGGGTTAAATCCACAACAAATCTACCTTACAACCAGGTATTGAGGCACTGAACATATTTTATTTTAATGAAACAAGTAAAAAAGTACACAAATACACACTGTAGAAAGCACAACCAAGAGAGTGGGTTAAAATATGATTTACCTGTTTTAATAATCATTGATTTTCCAATTCATATAAGATAATGACACAGCTCTAGAAATGTATGCCTGTTTTTGTTTTTGTTTTTGCCTGCCTAGAATCCCTTCCTCTTTCTTTGGGTAAATAGTCATTTGGTTTTCCTTTGAACAACCATCTGCTGTCTACTGCAGATTTGGTTGTATTTTCGATCAACATGTCCTCCTTCCCTGGGCCAAGACTCCAGCCATGCCAGTCAGACTCCTCCTGCAGTTTGAACGCTAGGCCAACTAAAGGAAGGATTAGAGTTAATTCATTTCTCCCATGCTGCCCTCAATAGAGTATTCGTCAGTTTCTGCTACCAAGATCCTAGTCAGAGCTGTCCTGATTATTGTCCTTTCTGAACCTGGGTTCTTTAAATTCTTTTTTTTTTATCCAGTTTTCTGAGCTACTGAAATCCAGTCCAGCAAGTTCCCTTTTTTTGTTAAAGTCAACCAGATTCAGTTTCTGTGGCCTGCAACCAAAGAACTCTGACAGATACAGCTCCTATACAAATGGTCTGTTTAGATTTTCTATAAATATTTGATAAATTAATAAAGAATTTGGCTGGCAATAGCTACTCAAATAAAGATTGGCTTCCTCAAACAATAATATTTATTAAGTCACTGGTTATTGTGGTATTCCATCAAAAAGGACTCTGTATTATCAAAGGCTTCATGAAGGAATGTAAAAGGGGAGGGACTCGCATGCTTCTTTACCTCTAGAGCATGTACATTGAAGGAACGGGGCATATACAAATCAAAACTTGTAGAGTTCCTTCTCTATTTTTGTTTGATCCTTTAGTGACATGTACTACAATGGTACAAGGGCTAGAACTAAGGTCCCATAGCATGCTTGCTTTGACATCTGAAGAAAACAGGACAGGCCTCAGATGGCCTAACACAAGTTCCCCTCCCCACTCTGCTAGTGTGGAAAAGGTTCCCTAGCCAATAACCCTTCTTATCATGGGGACCAAGCGCAGTTCCTATTTATCCCCAAGGAGCAAGCTTCAGTCCCTGCCAGCATGTGGAATCATTCAAAGAGGCCAATCGCATTTTCCCACAGGAACCAAGGGGCATGTCACCCTCTTGATACTGCCAAGCTTGCCTCCCACGGCCCCTAGTTGTTCACCTTGGTCCCAAGTGCAGTCCCTGTGTGGCCCTGTGTGTTGCGTAATGTCCTCTCCCAGACTATCAGTATAAGTGACGAATAAACTGCTGTCAATCTTATCTGTGTGGTGTCCAGTGTCCCGAAATACCTCCTTCACCAACGGGGTGAATTGGACATGATCAAAGCACCTATCACAAGAGGAGCTCAAGGCTTTCTCCCTTAGGCCAAGGGGAATGTACTTGTGTATGAAAGCCAAGGACACAACTTGGCCACATCCCTTTTCTAGGAAATAATGCTAGGGACTGGAGCAAAAGCTCCTCTAGGAGATGAAAAAGCTAAAAGCTCTTACTCTCAACAGAGACTGAGAGTGCCTCACGAGTATCAGGGTGATGAGAAGGCCCAGGATTATCTCCTGCTTGGCTGCTCTTAGAAGCCACATGGGAACCAGGGCTCACAATGGCACACCCCACCTCACCAGGAGATTATGTTGGGCTTTGGGGCTCAAACTCAGATTGTAATAAGAAATGTACCTTTATTTAGAATGTTACCATCTCTCAGGTAAGAACTTGAGGATGAGAAATCCAAGCCATTTTTCTGTTTATCGTGAGCAGCACGTGCCATTCACCAAATAAGTGAGGGGCTGTAAAGGAATTTAGTTAACTGATTTCTGTGGCCCATCACTTTCACTACTTTTCCCCTCTCATAAAGGCCAACTCAACCTTCTTTTACATTTGATGGCTAAGATACATAAGAAGCATCAGCTCCCTTTTTGCTCACCTTTGAATATTGTTTTAATTTCAATAAGAGGTTCTGTTCTATTTATTTTGTAGCCCATTTACTCTGTCTTTTAGGGCTGGGAAATGGAGATTGGAGTCTGGGGACATGTGTTTGAATCCTGGATTGGTCTCTTACTAAGCTTTCAAACTGTGAGGAGGTACTGGATGTTGGTGTACTCTCCTGTAAAATGGGGATATCACAACTCCCTGGGAGACTTGCTGTGAATATTTAATGAGATCATCATGGATATCAAGCCCTGGTCCAGAGTCTGGTGCTTAAAGTGCCTCAGTTTGTGTTCATCTCCACCCTATCCATCCTTTTAATTTATAAGTCCTTTTGGCCTGGGAGGTTGAGGTTGCAGTGAACTGTGATCATGCCACTGCACTTCAGCCTGGGTGAAAGAGCAAGACCCTGTCTCAGAAAAAAAATTTGTAAATGGGTTTCTTCCTCATCAAGAGTTACTGGATATAGAAAGAGACAAGAAGGCTGGATCCACATGGAGCATGAGACCCACAGAAGTAGATGAAAGCATCTGGGAGTCTCCAAGGGATGTACGTTCTTATCTCCTAGAAGTAGCAGTGAAGTTAATTACCGCATAAAAGAATGGGACAGTGAGTAGGGCCAGTGCTATGTGGGAGAGAATGCCTTCTACAGATGGAAGGATAAAAGTGGGCTTGCTCTAAATCTCTTGAGGCAGGCATGTCAGCAGTCATAGGGACTCTGGTTATAGCCTTCTTGTAGCTTCTCTACAACCTCACTGTCCCCTTTAGACTTCCTATGTGCAGTCTCCTCTGATTCCTGTGGAAACACTTCCTCTCAGTTTCTTATCAAGTGATAAAGGGCCTGAAGAATTCATTGACACTGGAGTTGATGACTGAGAACATGATACCACGTAATCCCTTCCAAAGGTGGATGGCATTTAACAAAGGACCATGTCTTATTCCAGGAAAATTGCATTCTTTGTGGATCCTCCCACCTCAGCCCCCCAAGTAGCTGGGACCATAGGCATGTGCCACCATGCCCTGCTATTTTTTGTATTTTTTGTAGAGATGGGGTTTTGCCATGTTGCCTAGGCTGGAGAAATGGCTTTCTAATGGTGCAATTTCTGAGTGAAGGCTGAGCACATAGTTTAGAACTTGGACTTTACAATTAGAGTCCTGGATCCATCACTTAACAGCTACAAGATCTTAGTCAAGTTATTATACTTCTCCTCTCTAAGAATCAGTTTTCTTATCTATAAAATAGTAGATATAATAACACCCACCTTATAGGATTATCATGAAGAGTCAGGGAAATGATCTCCATGAAACTTCTAGCCCACTGCTGGTGTTTATAAATGCTGCTCTCAATAAATGTTAGTTGTTATTGCCATTATTGTTTTTATTACTTATGTGAAATCCCATCTCATTGGCCTTGATCAATTCGATTCATATGTAAAGTCAGCCCAGTATCCGAAAGGTAGAAGATTCATTTCCTCTGAATTAGTTGTAGGAAGTGGCATGTTCAGGTCATTTGGATCCCTGCCTGCCCTGGGCTGTATTCACAGCTCTTACAATAGAACCAAAGCATTGTCTTTTCCAGACACAGTGGAGAAGCTCCATGTTTCACTGCTGAGGAGTTAAATTCTAAGGTGAAATATTTTACCTGTTTAGCATATTGTTAAATTAGGCTGGCTCCCTATCTTTTGAAATACACATTTTGGGATTGATGGATTTAGAGTTTTTTGGTTTTTAAGTTTTGTTCGTCCTAGGTTTAAGTCGTTAAGTCTTTTCATCTCCTCTTCCATGGATAAACATTGCTAAAATATAAACAGTCAGTGATCTGTTTGAATAAAATGAAAGTCAAAAAAGGCTACAATGAAGCTTAGGGTTTGTTGGTTCTTGGTTTCTGGTTTTGTTTTTTCAAGCGATTGCCAGTTGGATGTTGAGGATATTCAGTTTGCCCTTTGTGAATGAACAGACGCTTGACATGGCCTTGCATTTGGCCAGGCCATGATCTCTTCCATTAAAAAAAAAGAGTGTAAGTAATTCCTCCTTTGGAGCAACAATTTTCTGGGACAGCTGTTTTCCAGCTTATGGGGAGAAAGAATTTCTGGCTGCTAGTTAGCTTCAGCTGAGAGGGTTACAGACTTCCTGCTCTTCCCCTGTTGGTGCTAATGCATTCCTGATTGTCCGCGGTCACCAAACTGCTCTCTTCATTAAGAGAATAGACATAGGGATCAATTTTCAGAATCACAGACATTTAAACGTGTGCAGAATTTGGCTATTTTAGACATAAGTACCTAAACTAACATGAAAAATCCTGGATGCCAAACATCTGGATAGACCTCAGAGGTAGCAGATATCATGTTTCAAGGTACAAAGCGACTTTCCCTTCTAAAAGGGCTGCCTTAAAGAATAAACAAAGCTTTCACTGAGAAAGAATTCCAGCTTTAAGTTTACATTCAGAATAACTCTGGCAAATCATTTTGACAATTCCAGTTTCTTCATCTCTAGCGTGAGTACATTTGTTTGAGCCAGACTCACAGGCCAGATGTGAAAACCGTATGACGTACATGATTTCATCTTATTATGCTTTTATTTTTGGAGATTAAAAAAAATCTGGGCATTTATCCCAGAGAAATAAACTTACATCCACAGAAAACATGTACACAGATGTACATAGCAGCTTATTAGTAATAGCCAAACACTAGAAGCAACTCAGATATTCTTTAGTGAGTGAGTGAATACACTGTGGTATATCCATACCACGAAATACTACTCAGCGATAAAGAGAAATTGATCCATGCAACTTGGATGGACCTCAAGTGAATTGTGCTGAGTTTAAAAATCTAACCCCAGAAGTTTACATACTGTATGATTCTTCTATTTTTTTAACAGTCTTGAAGTGACCAAATTTTAGAGATGGAGAACAGATCAGTGGTTGCCAGAGAATAGGGATAGAGGACGCAGGCAGGAGTTATGGTTATAAAAGAGCAGCAGCAGGCCGGGCACAGTGGCTCACGCCTATAATCCCAGCACTTTGGGAGGCCGAGGTGGGCAGATCACGAGGTCGGGAGATCGAGACCATCCTGGCTAACTTGGCGAAACCCCGTCTCTACTAAAAATACAAAAAATTAGCTGGGTGTGGTGGCGGGCGCCCGTAGTCCCAGCTTCTCGGGAGGCTGAGGCAGGAGAATGGGGTGAACCCGCAAGGCGGAGCTTGCAGTGAGCTGAGATCGTGCCACTGCACTCCAGCCTGGGCGACCAAGTGAGACTCCGCCTAAAAAAAAAAAAAAAAAAAAAAAGAGCAGCAGCACAGGGAATCCTTAAGGGCATGGATCTTTTCTGTAGCTTGAGGTAGTGGTGACTCTGTGAACCTATACATGCAATATAAAGTTGTACAAAATTAAATACATACACAGATCAGTGCATGTAAAACTCATGACATGAATAAGATCGGTGGATTCTATCAATGCCAATTGCCTGGTTGTGACATTGCACTATAGTTACGCAAGGTATTTTATTGTGGGAAACTGGATAAGGACAACACAAGATCTCTCTGTATTATTTATTACAATTGCATATGAATTTATAATTATCTCAAATTAAAAACATTAATTAAAAAAATACAGATAGTAAAACAAAAATTCTTCCATGACTAGGCCATGGCCAGATTAGTATCTTCCATGATAAGATACTAATATCACCTTTCAGGCCAGTTGAATTTCTTGGTACTCTTTTTGTATGTTTCTGTATTTTATCCATTATTGTACCATTGCATTTGTTTGGAGTAGAGTGAGTTTTCAAAAATGAATTCACACTGCCATATTAGCCCAACAGACCTAGCTTTAATGCTATATGTATATAGTATATAACTGCAGTATGATACTTCTACAAATTATAGAACTTTAAAAAATAATTCTAAGGCTGTATTCAGATTCAGTGCGGGGCATCTCTTCTATAGAGACAGTCCTCTTATGGGGTTAACATTTTCATATGTTTGAACTTGTTCACAGTATTAGTAGCTTTTATACAACAGTTTAAGTTATTCATGTAATTCATGTTCTCTATGTAAAAGTTAGAAATTCAAACAAGCAAAAGAAAAAGATAAAAATCAAGGATTCCAACTAATTTCTAATGGGAATTTGGAAAGTAAATTTGTCTCCTGAACCTCAAAACCATCTGTTGCTAATTAGGACTTTTAGCGGAAAGTTTATCAAGCCAGAATATGGATTTTATTAAGCAAGACTCACTTTATAATCAGCAATAATTTGCTTCTTCTCCCTTTCTTTCTACTCTCCACCTTTCAAAAGAAGTGACTAATAGGCAGAATTTCACATATCCAAAATGAAAATTTGTGTAGACTCAAAGATAACAGTGTCACAATAGAACCAAACTTCATAGTTTGGGGAAATTTGAAATAAATCAGATAAGTCAATTGAGATCTTTAAGAAGGTAATGCGCCAACATTCTAGGCCTCAGTTTTCTCAATGGTAAAGGATAGCTGTTGGACTTAAGGAACATAATCATATTATGATAGTTCTATGAGGGAGTTGCAAGTTAATATCTATAAAAAGAGGTTGAAGACTATTAAAGACTCAAATGAGGTAATCATTCCTTAATAAGTTTCTCTAAGACTGTAACATTAGGCCACTAGAAAAGAATCTGAAAAGCAACTGTCAGGTTTCCAAAATAGTGGCTAGTATTTGTATTAGGAGCAGTCAAGCATGTGTCCAAACCCCATTGTTTTTACATGAGTGTGCAGAGATGAAAATGGCCCACAATCTTGGCTGAAGAACAAGTCATCATCCTATGATAATACAGTTGGGGTTCATGCTAATGCTGGATATATTTGGAAACTTATGCATGTGCTTTAGACAAGGCTCATCTGTGGTCAAATGCTGGTCTCCAAGAAAAGCAGGTTGATGACTGGGCTCCTCCTGCTCTGAATGGCTACCTGGGATGCTTCCACGTGGTTCTGTAGGCATGTCAGTCTAAGTTATTATTACTGGCAAATGCTAACTTTTAAATATTCACTTATGTTTTAGGTCCAAGTCTCTTTAATTTCTAATCCTGGTGGAGTGGACAGACATGGAAAATTTACGGACTTTGTTTACCCCCATTAACTTAAGGTCCAGATAGGCAGGCCTGAAGGCTAGCTCCAGGCCCTTTTTCTCCTGGGCCCCACCCTATTGTCTATTAGACCTTCAAGAAAAGAGAAGAACTTCTCAAGCAGGAGCCCCTTACTTAACCCCAAATACCCTCTAGCTGCCTAGGAAGAAAGATGGAGAGAACCAAAAAGGAGTTTCATTCCATATTGCTGCTCCTGAAATTTCTATTCCTTTAGAACAGAAGACCCCTTAGGTCTTCTTGAAAACTCAATTTTGTCCTTGAGCCAAGGACAGTGGGTGTGGAAGAAAGGGAGGTCATGAACATGCTCTAGAGTATTTGATCTAGAGTACATAGAGAGGGGGACCCTACTCCTCATATCCCCTTGGTCATACTTCAACATTCTGAAGTAGGATATTGATGAGAAGCAGATGTTCATTGGGTCACTACTGGATGGGTCTAATGTGCCAATGGCTTGTGCTAAATGCCTCACTTGTTTTTCTTCTCTTGGACTTGCTTGACTTCAGATGGAATGGCTCTATACAGCCCGATATTTTATAGTTGCCTTAGATTTTCAGCTGCTGAGAAGGTCTACGTTTTTCCAGCTTTTTAATCTCACTGGTGGGTAAGTTCAACCTGGAGTGAAAGGTAGAGTATCTCTGCACGCTACCCAAATCAACTTTGCCAGTACTGCAGTTTGTTCCTAACTTGACTCCTTGAGTCTATTTATAAATTGGTTGGAACTGATAAATAAGGAGGAATGAGTAATTAGTCTCTCCCAACTTCCAACAGTAAAGCAAAACAGTTGTGTCATTGAACTCCAAATGTGATCAACAGCTCTTAAAAGAGAAAGAGAAGGGGTCAGTCCAATTATTGAGTGAAAAGAAATCTGACTGAAAAGAAAGGAGTAGCACAGTAGCAAAATTTCAAGGGCTACAAGTAGATGGAATGCTGGGTCTGGGTCTATCTGGGAAGATGTTGAATGGACCACCCAGAGTCCAGTTAAATGAGTCTAAGGACATTCCTGAGAGAAAACAAATTCATTTTAGAAGAAAGAGTCAGGCTCTATACTCTAGACCAACTTACTTATTATTATTATTATTATTATTGAGACAGAGTCTCACTCTGTCACCCAGGCTGGAGTGCAGTGGCATGATCTTGGCTCACTGCAACCTCTGCCTCCCAAGTTTAAGCCATTCTTGCGCCTCAGCCTCCTGAGTAGCTGAGGTTACAGGGATGTGCCACCATGCCTGGCTAATTTTTGTATTTTTAGTAGAGATGGGGTTTCACCATGTTTGCCAGGCTGGTCTCAAACTCCTGGCCTCAAGTTACCCACCTCCCTCAGCCTCCCAAAGTGCTAGGATTACAGGCATAAGCCACCATGCCAAGTTACTAATTCTTAAATATGGATGCAAAGGGCAATTCTGGTTAGTGTTTATCTATTGAATTTATCTTCTCATCCAGGTCTCTACTAGAAATATGTCTGAGCTTGCTGTATCGTCTATGAGGGATTTTACTTTGAAACAGTTCAGAATGAACAATGTGATATATGTGTACTTAAATTAATTTTACCTTGTATTTACAGTGTAGTATATTAGTAGATTAACATTTGAAATTCCCTAATCTTCAATCCATACTCCAGAAATGGCTGAGAAAGTATTTCAAATATCCTCATCAAAATCTAGCCAAGCACACATCTCGAATACCACTAATTTCACTACTGAAAAATTATTTCTAATATATTGTATGTGGATTAATAAGGTCACATTGATCAGTTCCTTTAAAAGTGTCTCACACGAAAAAAGGGAGAGAGACATTTTCTCCCACTTCCCAGCAGCAGCCTGGCAGTCAGGGTCCCCTTGAATCAACACTAGAAGCCTGAGATTTTCTAGGTTAGGGGCAAGGGGTGGGGACAGAAAAGCCTGTTGGGCTGGTGGTATAGCCAAAGTGGTTGTGGTGTTCAGCTCAGGCACCCAGCAGAGGGGACAGAGACAAGAGCGCCCTGGGGAAACCTCAGCAGGCCCAACAGGTTCAGGAGAGTTTGGTGAACATGGCAGCACCCATGAGAGGGAAGATGGGGCAGATAGAGAGAATTAAAATATCAGAATCACTAATGAGTCCTCTCTAAGAACTCTTAGAAATACATGGTGGAGATTTTGCTGGAATCTGAGGGTCAGAACCTGCCAACATGGATTACATATGTATAATTGCATCAGAGTGGGAAATTAGACATGAGAACACTGAATTAACATAGAAATCTGAACAGGATCTCTCAAAGAATGTTTCCAATTTCACACCTGACCCAGCCAAAAACACTGTATTGACTCCTTAGAACAACGATAGACTGGATTAAGAAAATGTGGCACATATACACCATGGAATACTATGCAGCCATAAAAAACGATGAGTTCATGTCCTTTGTAGGGACATGGATGAAACTGGAAAGCATCATTCTCAGTAGACTATCGCAAGGACAAAAAACCAAACACCGCATGTTCTCACTCATAGGTGGGAATTGAACAATGAGAACTCATGGACACAGGAAGGGGAACATCACACTCTGGGGACTGTTGTGGGGTGGGGGGAGGCGGGAGGGACAGCATTAGGAGATATACCTAACACTAAATGACGAGTTAATGGGTGCAGCACACCAACGTGGCACATGGATACATATGTAACAAACCTGCACATTGTGCACATGTACCCTAAAACCTAAAGTATAATAATAAAAAATAAAAAAAAAAAGAAAGACTAGAAGGCGCCTGATAGAGTCAGGCTGTCATCGATGCATCTAGTTTCCCCGAGGCACACAGCTAATACAAGTGAAGAGGCCTGTGGCTGTGGCGCCAGGAGTCTTGTGAATGATTCCAGATCTGGCCTTAAGTGCCTGCTTATGTTCAAACACAGATTTTCATTTGGGAGTCAGAGTGACATGAAAAAAGTAAATATTTGAATCACCTAAAGAATCTTTTGAAATCACAAATTCCTCAGGGCTCACTCTGGATTTACTGAATTAGAATTTCTTTTCTTTTTTAATTTAAAATTTTAAAATTTTTATTTTTTACAGAATTGGGAGTCTTGCTATGTTGCCTAGGCTGGTCTCAAGCTCCTGGCCACTAGTGATGCTCCCAGCTAGGCCTCCCAAAGTGCCAAGATTAGAGATATAAGCCACCGTGCCACACCTTAGAATTTCTGGTAATGAAATTGAGAAAGAATGTGAGACCTCAGATCATTTTAACAGGCCCAACCTACCTCCTTTCCTTACCCTGGTGGAGAACTAGCTTTATTAAAAATATGCCTATCCAAGAAGTGGTTTCAAGAGGAGAGGAAGGGAGAGAATGAATTCACAAGGAAAAAGTCAAATTATGTCAACAAAGGGAGAAAGTTTATTGTATTTTTTAAATGCAATCTCCAAAAAGTATCTTCCTACACAAATATATACACCAGAAATAGTTTTCTGTCTTTCTCTCTCTCTCTTTTTTCGTGTGTGTGTGCAATATATTGGTTGAGTTTATAGTGACTATTCACTGGTCTGTATTTTCTCAGTCCTAAAGTCAAAGTAGGTAATATTATCTCAAATGTACAGACAAGGAAACCAACAGACACAGGAGGAAAAGTAGGTGTTAATGTTTACCCAGCCAGTAAGTGGTAGAACTGGGAACTGAACACACACTACTTCCTAATTTTTAAGACTTTATAGCATAAATACAAAAATACAGTGAATAACCTGGAAATATATTTAAAATAATAGATTATTGAAATTAAGACAACATCCAGAGAATATTCAGAAAAGTTTCTCTGGAATTAGGAGGTAAATGCAGGGTCAGGAAATTTTAGGGGAGAGATGGGGAATATTTGTTCAATGTTAATGGGGAGTGGAGTAGTGGGGAAGAGATTGGAGAGCCAAGAATTCTAGAGGAGGTGGCAGGAAAGAAGGTCAAGGAACACAGGTGGCCTTGAAGAGAGCAAGAGGAGGGGCACTCCATCTGGAAGAACACAGGCAGGCAAAGGTGTGGACGCAGATAAGCTTGAAGCTGGAGGGAGACCCAGACAGCATGAGGTCATGTCTGAGGGTTGCCATTTTCTCAACAGAGTAGACTATAAGGCCTGGCTGATGCAGAAAGTGAGGAGAGGGAGGTTTTTTGGGGGAGGGGGAAGTAATTTATTTATTTATTTATTTTATTTATTTATTTTTTTGAGACAGTCTTGCTCTGCCACCCAGGCTGGAGTGCAGTAGCAACATCTCAGCTCACTGCAAGCTCTGCCTCCCGGGTTCACGGCATTCTCCTGCCTCAGCCTCCCGAGTAGCTGGGACTATAGGCGCCCACCACCACGTCTGGCTAATTTTTTGTATTTTTAGTAGAGACGGGTTTCACCGTGTTAGCCAGAATGGTCTCGATCTCCTGACCTCGTGATCCGCCCGCCTCGGCCTCCCAAAGTGCTGGGATTACAAGTGTAAGCCACCGCGCCCAGCCAATTTGTTTGAGCTTCTATAATGGTGAGTGGTAGATCTGAGCATCACATTCAGGTCTGTCTCCATCCAAACTCCCTGTTCTTTCTCCGACTCCAGTGATAGCATTCGCTGCTATTTCTATGCGCAGTATTGTCGAATCAAATTCTGATATTATGCCTTTCTAGTTAAGTACCCTCCTTGAAAAGTAATTTTTGTCACAACTAATTTGATGGATACCAGAGACACGACAGTTTTTTACATTAAACTAAATTGTTTCCACTTCTCCATAGTCATTTCTTTTGCCTCCAAACTGCACTCCCCCAAGTCCCTGGTTGGTTAGGATCTGTGATCTTTGTTGCCCTATGTGAACTTCAATTTGGGAGGAATCTCTCCCTTTCTTGGTAACTATGTACAATTGCCATCAATTTCTGGTCTACCCCTCCTCCTCGTCAATTATCTTTCTGAAGAGAAACCTCATTTTTTCCTTCCGGGATTTTTCACTGCTATTCGATTCTGAGAGAGCACACTAGGGAAAACAAATTTTCCAATCCTACCAACTTAAGCCTTCTCTAAACAAAGCAGAGAGCCCTTCTCTGAGCCAGCATGTATTCATATTCCCAGAGGATCCACTGTATTTCTGAATGCTGAGTCCCTGTTGCCCATCCAGAGTCTCTCTCCACATGCCATCTGTATGACAATAACAGTGCTCTCCCTGCCACAATCTCATAATAGAAACCCCATTCAAAACACCCTAAAGAAAGAGCCCACAGATGTTCCGGAAAATACACAATAAGCCTTGGCTGATTAATTTAATATCCTTTGGAGACACTCTATAGATCACTAGGCTGCTGTTTTATTCTGGAAGCCATAACATCCACCATTCTAGCCCCTGTAATGTTTCATTTTGATTCATCTCAGGGCAAGGCAGATGATACCCTAAACATATGAACAAAAGAGTTGAACCATATATTAAGAGTATCAGTGCCTAGGAAAGAAGCCTTCAGTAGCAGAGCTGAAATGACACATGAAAGGACAAATGATGTGGGGAATTTGAAAACTATTTTACATCTTGCCAAATGACTTTGTGTATTTGCGATTTTTTAAAAGATTATGACTTTTTTATTTCTATGTTAGGTGTTTACTGTGTTTGCCTGGAAAATAAACCTTCCCACTTTAGTTCCCAATAAAATAAAATAGCAAACAGAAGTATCTATCTAAAATCTGACAAACTCCTGGATTGTGTATTTGTTTTGATACTTCATCTAGTAAGTACATCTGTCTATAGCAGGAGTTGACCAACTTTTTCAGTAAAGAACCAAAGAATAAATATTTTAAGCTTTGCAGACCTAAAGAAAATGCTTTCTGTTGCAACTAGCCAATTCTGCTGTTATAACATGAAAAGATAATAAATATGTAAACAAATGTGTATGGTTGTGTTTCAACAAAACTTTATTTACAAAAACAGTCAACCAAATTTAACCTGTGGGCTGTAGTTTGCTGAGCCCCTAATGTGTACCATTTAGAGTATAAGCTACCTAAGGACAAACGAACGTTCTAACAAGCAGTTTGCCAATGATTGGTGGGAAAAATAGCTACCGCTATTAAGAACTTATTATGTGCTAGGTATTGTGGTAAGAATATACAATACTGTCTAATGAGGTAGCGATTGGATACCCGTTTTGTAGATTGAAAAACAAGGCTCAGAAAGCTTTAGGAGCATATCCAGGATCACATGGCTAAGTATAAAATCCTGTGACCTGCCTTTCTGTCCATGAGAGTGTGGCGTGATGGCTACCTGATAGGACTCTAAGGCACTAAGCTGTATTTGTGTCACACCACTTGTGAAATAACTGGGCTCAGGACCCAGCCATTGTGCCCTCAATTTCATATAAAAGCTGAGATGCTGAGCAGTCTTGGGGCAGGAGCTGTAGTTAATGGCCTCTATGCTTTCCCAGAGCTGTGCAGCGAGGTGGCTTGGGTGGGTGTGTTTGGGAGCCTCAGTGTCCGGGTTCAGAGCTCAGTCCTGCCTTTTACCAGTGTGTCCAGGTAGGTTGGTTAACATCTCTGGATTTCAGTTTCCTAATTTGCTAAATGGGGATAGTGACTTTACTACGAAGTAGGGTTGTTGTATAGATTCAAGGAGTTGATACACATGAAATGATTACAACAGTGCAAGATCAATGTTATTATTTTAACCCCAAAGATAGGTCAAGACAGAAAGAGGTTGCTATACCTGCAGCTGAATGACAAGACCTGAGATGAGAGCAAGCAGGGAAAGGAGGAAAGGAAGGAAGGGAAGTAAAAGAAGAAACAATGAGAAAGAAGAAGGAAGACACAGAGTAGGAGAAAAATCCATGTGTGACACGAGTGTGGTGAGAGCAGGTGCATTTGAAATGACATTTCATGCATGTGATAATAATGTATGTAAAATGATGAAAGAATGAATCCATCTAGGACCCACTTACCCCTGGGCATATTTGGTACATTTCTTTCCATGATTTTATAGCTATCTCTTTCCCTTTCTGTGTGCTCTAGAGATCCTTCATATGTTTTCCAGCCTTTCCTTTAATGTTAACAACAATAATGATGTGTACTCCACTCATGGTGAATAAAGGAGGGCCAGTCCCTTATCTATTTCTGAGAGTCCTTGGGGTAAGGCTACACATTGCACCAGCCCATCCTGGCTCCTGTCCTCCCCCTTGCTCTGGACTGCCCTGTCTTCTGACTCAGCACCTCTTGAGGGTCTTCTCCAGGGTCCTGCTGCTTCCTTATACCTGCTCTGCTGAAGAGTATGGGGACTTGCCCTCCTATTATTCCCCATAGCCCAGCTAGCACAGGCAGTCCTGTTTAACAAACTTGTTTTATTTTACTTTAGAGACAGGTTCTCACTCTGTCACCCAGGCTGCAATGCAGTGGAAGATCATAGCTCATGGTAATCTCAAACTCCTGGGCTCAAGTGATCCTCCCACCTCAGCTTCCCAAGCAGCTGAGAACACAGGTGCAAGCCACCATGTCCGGCTAATTTTTTAATTTTTTTAGAGACAGGGTCTCACTATGTTGTCTAGGCTGGTCTCAAACTTCTGGGCTCAAGCAATTCTCCCGCCTCAGCCTTCCAAAGTGCTGGGATTACAGGTATGAGCTACTGTGCCCGGCCCTGTTTAACAGGCCTTAAATGTCTTGAGGGTCACACAAGGGAATTTCAGTGTGGGAAAGGAAACTACAACTGGGTATCCGACATTGCTGTGTCTGATGTTCATCAGCCACACATATCTTACTGGACATCTCTTTTCTGAAATCTTGACTGGTTGCTACTACCAAGGAAACAGTATCAGTAGACAGCATGATGATGACATCTGAGTCAGGCTGTAAGCTCTGTGAAGGCAGAAAGTGTGTCTATGTTGCTTGTTACAGTCTCCCTTCTCCTGGCCCAGTGCTTTGGCCCATAATGAGGGCTCCATAAATACTGTGATGTGAATGCATGGAGGAGCTTGCAGAGGTTGACACTGCCCCCAACACAGGTTGACTTCAGTAATATTCAATAGAATACTTTTGACAATTGGCTTTGGATTATTCTGCTACTTCAGAGCTTCCCCAAGGCCAGCTGCCTAGGCATTTTCTCCTCCCCCAAGCCCCTAAGACACACAAGTTTCCACTTTTTCCCTGGAATACATAAACTGCTGCTGGTTTGTGTGTGCGTGTGTGTGCGCACGCGCACGTCAGCTGTCTAGGCATTTTCCCTCTCCCAAACCCCTAAGACACACAAGTTTCCACTTTTTCCTTGGAATACAGAAACTGCTGCTGGTGTGTGTGTGTGTGTGTGTGTGTGTGTGTGTGTGTGTGTGTGTTTGAGACAAGGTCTTGCTCTGTCACTCAGGCCGGAGTGCATTGGTATGAACACAGCTCACTGCATCTTGAACTTGTGGGCTCAAACAACCTCCCATCTCAGCCTCCCAAGTAGCTGTGACCACAGGCACATGCTCCCACACTTGGCTAATTTTTAAATTTTTTTGTAGAAAAGGGGTCTCGTTATGTTGCCCAGGTTGGTCTCAAACTCCTGGGCTCACGCAATTCTCTGGCCTTGGCCTTCAAAAGTGCTGGTATTACACGCGTGAGCCACCACACCTGGTTGACTGCTGCAGTTTTAAAAGTAATATCTTTTTATCTCCAATATGTGTGTGATACATTATTTTACACAGTCAAAGTCATGGTGTATCCATTGTTCTGTATCCTATTTTCACTTCCCCTGTGCGTTTGAAAATATTTGTCAACATAATTTTTAATGGCCGCATAATGTACCACAGAATATGGTAGATGTATATAGTTTAAAAAATCATTCTCTCATTGCATATTTTGGTATTATAAATAATGTTACAATTAACATTCTGTCTATGGTTTATACTATTTCCTTCAGACAGATTTCGAGGAATAAAGTGACTGGATCAAAACATCTGAGTAACTACTTGTAGCCTTTTTACCTTTTGTTTTAAAATTGCTGTTCAGAAAGATTGTCCAAATTTAGACTCTCAACATAAGGTATAAATATACTTATCAAATTATCCCCAGTATTATCATTATTTAAAAATCACTATTAATCTGATAGTTGAAAAATAGAGTCTGGGAATGGGTGGGTGTGCTTGGGAGCCTTAGTGCCTGGGTTCAGAGGTGAGTCCTGCCTATAATCTCTGTCTTTTGGGAGACCAAGTCAGGAGGATCCCTTGAGGCCAGGAGTTCAAAACAGCCTGGGCAACATAGCAACATAGGGAGACCTCATCTCTACAGAAGTTTTATTATTATTATTATTATTATTATTATTAGCTAGGCATGGTGGTGTGTGCCTGTAGTCCTAGCTACATGGGAGGCTGAGGTGGGGGACTCGCCTGAGCCCAAGAATTCAAGGCTGCAGTGAGCTATGATCACACCACCGCACTCCAGCCTGGACGAAAGAGCAAGACCCAGTCTCAAAAAACACAACAAAATAACAGAAAAGAAAAATAGATTATTAGTGTACAGGTTGAGTATCTTTTATCTGAAATGCTTAGAACCGGAAACATCCCAGATTTTGGATTGTTTTGGATTTTGGAATATTTACATATACATAATGAGGTATCTTGGGGATGGAACCCAAGTCTACACATGAAATTCATTTGTGTTTCATATACACCTTGTACACAGAGCCTGAGCATAATTTTGTACAATATTTTAAATAATTTTGTGCATGAAACCAAGTTTTGACAGTGTTTTCTGGGACCTACCACATGAGGTCAGGTGTGAAATTTTCCACTTGTGGTGTTCTGCCAGCACTCAAAAAGCTTTCGATTTTGGAGCATATCGAATTTTGGATTTTCAGATTAGGGATGCTCAACTTATATTTCACATTACACTTCTTTGATTACTAGTGAATTGAAAGAAATTTTTAGAAGCCAGGTTAGCAGTTATTGTTTCCAGCAATAATGGGTACTACAATGTTTAATACGTACAAGCTTTCTGTATGTAATTTCCTTTAAGACCTTCCCTTGCTACTGAACAGAAGGCCATGTTGGATTCTGCAGCCCAATCTCTGCCATATGTTTGGTGTTTATTATTAAGCCCAACTACTGAGCAAAGAAAGACGTAATTAGCCTTTTTGGGAATTATTTTAAGCCTTCAGCAGTGAAAAAAAAAAAAGGCCTAAAGTTGATTTATTTCCCAGAATTTATTTGTATTTGATGCCTTTTTAAGTCTAGTCAGACTAAATGACCAGGCATGGTTTCAACCTTCTACAAAGGAGTTTCTCGAGTTCTAGGAGACAGTCAAAAATAATCGCCTTAGTGCCTTTGCACATCTCTAAGATACCAGATGAAGACAAAAGATTGAGTTATGTGAAAAGAGACAGAACCACTCCGGCACTAACAGAGGCAGCACGAGTTGAATTTATCTTCACTTACCAGCGGCTGAGATGGAGGCACTGAGTTCTGAGTTGAGAGCTGTGGCTCAGCTGAGGGAACTTGGCCTTTGCTGCTAAGGTGAAAATTAGTAGGAGAAGGTGCTCTGTAATAAAGATGTTTGTTCCTTCATGGGACTGACTTAATCAAGGAAGTTGCTCCTGTCAGTAATGATCCTAGGCCAGATTTAAATATGTGCTTCCAAAACAAATGCAAGTTGTCTGATTCTAAAGCCATTCTACACGTTATTGTGCTCCCAAAGACTTTATTGTTATGCAATGATAGGAAAGGATTTTTACCCCCAGAGCACTTGGAAGCACATTGCAATTCCCAGCCTTACTCTCCACCCAAATTGTTGCCCAGATGATTTTGCTCATTTGGGCCGTTATTCATTGATGGCACATTTGGAAACAAAATCCTGAGGTTGTCACGGGTCTGCACATATTTACATAGTTCTCAAATGCCAAAATGATAAACACTGTGCAGATGTTCCATAGGACAGTAACCCAGTCTGCCTTTGGCAGTTTCACATGAGAACGACTAACCACATCAGCTCTGGAAAGAGACACCACAGCATGAGCTCACTGACTTTTCTTTTCATGAAAAAGTCAGGGACCAAGATTAATTAAAACCAGGGGCTTGTTACTTTTAAAGATAGCATAATGATAATCATTCTGAAATGTTCCTCATTCTTGCAACCCCAGCACTTTAGGGGAAGCCAGAAAGTGAGAATATAAAAAATGTCTGATGGAAGTCTGTAGCCAGAGGCCATGCTTATTTGTATGCCCACGCAAATATTTACTGGGCAAATGTAGTTTGTATTGAATGAATAATTTAATGAATATACAAATGAATGAATGATTAGGACAATTTTTTTAGTTCTGCGTTGACCCAGTTTATGATGCAGCACGTTAGCTATGCTCCCATGCTCTCAACAGCAGTGCAAGCTCGCACATATGGAGTATTTATTAGCTGCTCAGCCCTGGGTAGAAAGCTCCCCATGCATGGGGAGATACCTACCTCACAATGACACTATGAAGTAGGTATTTCTTTTCTTTGGTGAAGACCAAAGCTTAGGGAGGAAGATGCAAAATGACAGGACCAGGATTCAAATGCAAGTCTGCTGGATTCCAAAGCCTGGGATTTTAACCTGCATTTGAGATTGCTGCTTACTTCACAAGAGGTCACATTCAGTGAAAGGTCACCATTTTTTCATGATCTCAATTATAATTTTCCTGGCCAATGAATCTGATGACAATACATTTGGAAGACTCCTGAAAGATCAGTTGGCGCATGCTCCCTCATTTTGCAGGTGGGGAATCTGAGGTTCTGTCTGGTGTCTGTAGTCATTCAGCTGACCCTTGGAAATGAGATGCAAGCCAGGCACATGTCAGCTAACATTTGATCCAGTACTTTCCCCACCTCATCATGCTTGAGATACAGTGAAAGTAGGAATTATATAACCTAAAGTAATGAATTTGGATAGTTTCATTGTTTCTAAAAATCACTTAAACTGACACCATGGTAGAATGATCCTTGCATATATAACTCCCACAGTCAAAATAAACATTAAGAGGACAGATGTATGAGAAGTACTTTCACTGGAAAATATCATTAAAATGGTGAGAACATGATGAACTTGCCAATCTTGCAATATCTTCAGCAAATACTTGAATATGGCCTTTAAAAAATTGATGTGTATGCTGTCTCTAGGTCCTTGAAAAGTGGAAGAAACTGATGATATGTCACTGGTTAAGGCTAAAAGCAGGAGTGAAGTTAAACATGGAGAGTATCAGTCACCAATTCTTGCTCACTTATCACTCTGAACTATTGAAATGAATCTTTTTTTCCCTCCATTCCTTCCTGCCGTACCT
Source organism: Nomascus leucogenys (assembly GCF_006542625.1). Lineage (NCBI taxonomy): Eukaryota > Metazoa > Chordata > Mammalia > Primates > Hylobatidae > Nomascus > Nomascus leucogenys. Next base: position 100,362,375 of record NC_044402.1, read on the forward strand.
CCACTATTCCAACTGAAGCCCTCAACGCCCTTCAATGGGACCAATGCTACTACTTTCCCATCAAACTCCTTCCCTCTAGTCCCGTTTCTCACGGTTTCTCCTCCCAAATTACCACCACAGTGATTTGTCTAAAACTCAGCCTCATCATGTTTACTCTTCTGCTGAAGACCTCTGCTGGCTCCCCACTAGTCAAAGCTCTTTGGTACTGCTCCCCCCAACCTTATTTCTTTCCTCTCCTCCCTCTTATGTTCCAGTAACACTTATTGTCCTTAAGGACTGTCACCTAGAAATGGCCATGCATAAAATTCTTGGGCAGTTTACCCCCTGCACTCCAAAGTTACAAATTACATGAGAAGATTGGACAGGACCTCCAGGTCTGCTGCCAGCTTCTGATTCTGTGACTAATAGAATCCAAACTTTACAGCCACTAAGATGCTTCAAACTCTCAAATCCCATAAGCTTATGGAAGAGGCATGTAGCTTTAAGAAAAGCTAAGAAGGAATTTTTCGAGGAGGATTAAAAAAGACTTAGCAAATACTCCCCACCTTTAATGCTAAGCCAAATTCCCATGATGACAGTCATTGTCTGTCTGCTCATGAATCTGCCCACTATACGAGCAAAATGGTGAATAACCCATGGGCAAGTTCTTGCGGAAACAATGTAGAAACTGTGATGGTTATTAAGTTTGCCTGTGTAGAAAGCTGTCCTACCTAGGGTTGCCAGGTTAAACGTACGATGTATTTTTATTTATTAAGTCTGGCAACCCTATTCCTCATCTACTTCCTTTTTTTTTTTTTTTTTTTTTTTGGCTAACAGATACCATCTCCCTGGCCACAGGACTAAATATGTGACCAATTCTCATTCTAATAGAGACTGGTCCACATCATACAACCCAACCAGGGCCAGTCATTTCTTGGGGTGGAAATAAGGGGCTGTGGTTTCTAACATGAGGTTTGTGGCAGCCACACTCCTTGTTATAAAATCCTGAGACCAAAAAAGCAAAGAGAAGCTGAGATAGCAGTGAACAAAATAGACACAGTTCTCTGTAGCTTTGAGTCCCCAGTTAGAGTTTCTGAGATCCTGGTTCCTGAAGCTTTTCCTCTAGTGCAGTGTGCACCCCTTTACAGTTATAGGAACTGGTAAATTCCTTTTGCCCCATTAATCCAATCTGACTTTGATTTCTGTTACTTGATCCTGAAAGAGCTCCTGACTCATATAGAGGGAATTCTGGTTCTGGGCTTTATCTTTTTCTTAAGTAACATGGTGGATTAGGGAGAGTATGCAGGAGACAGGGGCTTGATGCCGTGAGCACAGTCTACCCCTACTATCCACTGGCAGATTTAAAAGTCATTTATGGCAAACATTGAATCCCAGCCTTCTTTTTCTCTGTTTTTGGATTGTCTTCTTTCCAGTTCTTTAGATCATACAATCAAAGGCCTTCATCTTACAGATGAAAAGTCATAAACAAGAAGTTAAACAACTTGTCTTAGCTCATATGGCTAAAACCCAGGTTTTGAATCAATTATTATTGAGGTTATGAAAATTAATTTAATATGCTCTTAAAATAATAAAAAATGAGAAAGACAACTTTTATGTCTAAAAATCAAATGTGGTCAATAGGGAAATGTAAATGCTTATATTGCTTTTATGATTATTGATTGTAGCAAATCACAGAGTGGAAGGATTGATTGTCTCTTAGTCATTCTCTTGGCAGTTATGTCTGTGATCATCTGATTTCTTCTGCTACCAGACCCTGCTTCTTTGGTGACTGGGCTGAGAACATGACCCAGCTTGGTCAGTCATAGAAACTCTATCTTCCTGACTACAGAGATCAGTCCAGAAATGGGTGAGTCATTGCCTGAGAATGAACCAATGACTAAAGGGCAGTATAATTACTCTCCTTTCCTGAGATTTTCTTTTTATTAGATGAGATGGGGAACATGTTTTCCTCCCTAGTTACTAAACTGGGAGGATGTATGCCTGGAATACTCTGAGCCCATTTCTCTTACCATATGAGAGAAAGAAAATTTGTCTTCAGTTGGAGGAAAAAAAAACATAAAAAGAGAAGCAGAAACAAGTGAAAGACTTGGTCCTTATGACTTTCACATCCCCAAATCCACCTATTTCCAAGCACAGATTCATCTCTCCCTTTTTGCCCTGTATGGGAGCTAAAAAAATTCTTCTTTTACCGAAGTTATTTTGGTGCAGGTTTCTGACACTTAAAACTAAAAGAATAGTCTGATTTTATTTGTGACACTACTTTTCTTTGTTGGCACAGATCATTGAAATTTGCCTGCTTATGCTTGTCTAAGTTAATAACAGTCTGGTAAAAGCTGACAGAAAATCTAAATTCAATTTGCATTTAGGGAGAAAATTATATCAACCTCACGTAGTATCCAAAAATAAATTTTGACTATAGACTTTAATGTAAAAAAAGGTCTTTAATTCCATTTACAATGGCTACAAAAAACAATAAAATACTTAAGAATAAATTTAACCAAGGAGGTGAAAGCCTTGGATACTGAATAAAAATTGATGGAAGAAGATGTAAACAAATGGAAAGATATTCTGTGTTCACAGATTAGAAGAATAAATATTGTTAAAACATCCACACTACCCAAAGCAAGCTACAGATTCAATGCAATCCCTATCAAAATTCCAATGTCATTTTTCACAGAAATAGAAAAAGCAATTCCAGAATTCTTATGAAACTACAAAAACCCATGAATCGCCAAGGCAATCATAAGCAAGAAGAATAAGCTGAAGGTATCACACTACCATATTTTAAACTAGACTAAAAGCTATAGTAAATAAAGTAATATGGTACTGGCATAAAATAAACATATTGACTAACAGAATAGAGTAGAGATCCCAGAAATGAACCCATGCATGTACAGCCAATTGATTTTCTAAAAAAATTTTCATATGCCTACACAGGCTGAAATCAATTGATTTTTGACAAAGGTGCCATGAATACACAATGGGAAAGGACAGTCTTTTCAATAAGTGGTGTTGAAAAAAACTGGATATCCACATGCAGAAAAATGAAATTGGACCCTTGCCTCACACTATATACAAAAATCAACTCAAAATGAATTACCTTGCACTTAAGACTAGAAACTACAAAACAAATAGGAGAAAATATAGGGGGAAAATGTCACAATATTGGTCTGGTCAATGATTTTTTGGATTTCACCTTAAAAGTACAGGCAGCAAAAGCCAAAAATAGACATATGAGATTTCGTCAAACTAAGAAGCTTCTACACAGCAAAGCAAATAATTAACAGTGTGAAGCAACCACCTATGGTTAGGAGAAAATATTTGCAAGCCACACATCTGATAAACAGTTAATATCCAAAATATATAAGGAACTCAGAGACAACTCAGCAGCAAGAAAACAAAAACCCAATTAAGAAATGGGCAAGGAAGCTGTGCATTAGTTTGTTTTCACACTGTTACGAAGAACTACCTGAGAGTGGGTACTTTATACAGAGGTTTAATTGACTCACAATTCCACAGGCTTAACAAGAAGCATGACTGTGAGGCCTTGGGAAACTTACAATCATGGAAGAAGGTGAAGGGGAAGCAAGCATATCTTACCATGGCAGAGCAGGAAAGAGAGACAGATCAAAGGGGGAAGTGCCAAACAACCAGATCTCAAGAGAATTCACTCACTATCATGAGAACAGCAAAGGGGAAGTCCACCCCCATGATTCAGTCACCTTCCACCAGGCCCCTCCCACAATATATGTGGATTACAATTTGCGATGAGATTTAGGTGGAGACACAGGGCTAAACTATATTATTCTGCCCCTGTCCCCTCCCAAATCTCAAGTTCTTCCCACATTTCAAAATGAATCATGCCTTCCCAACAGTCCCCAGACAGCCTCCCAAAGTCTTAACTCATTCCAGCATTAACTCAAAAGTCTACAGTTTAAAGTCTCATCTGAGATAAGGTAAGTCCCTTCTGCCTATGAGCCTGTAAAACAAAAAACAAGTTAGTTACAAGATACAATGGGGGTACAGGCATTGGGTAAATGCTCCCATTCCAAAAGGGATAAATTGGCCAAAATGAAAAAGCTACAGGCCCCATGCAAGTCCGAAACCCAGCAAGGCAATCATTAAATCTTAAAGCTTAAAAATAATCTCCCTTGACTCCATGTCTCACATCCAGGGCATGCTGATGCAAGGGGTGGCTCCCATGGCCTCAGGCAGCTCTGCCCCTGTGGCTCTGCAGGGTACAGCCCCTGCAACTGCCTTCATAGGCTAGTGTTGAGTGCCTGTGGCTGTAGATGCATCTACTGTTCTGGGGTTTGGAGGATGGTGGCCCTCTTCTCACAGTTCCACTAGGCAGTGCCCCAGTGGGGACTCTGTGTGGGACCTCCAAAATCACATTTCCCCATCCACACTGCCCTAGTAGGGGGTTCTCCATGAGGGCTCCAGCAGACTTCTGCCTGGACATCCAGGCATTTTCATACAACCTCTGAAATCTAGGTGGAGGTTCCAAAACCTCAATTCTTACCTTCTAAACATCCATAGACCCAACATCATGTGAAAGCCACCAAGGCTTAGGGCTTGCACCCTCTGAAGCCATGGCTTGAGCTGTACCTTGGCCCCTTTTAGCTGTGGCTGGAGCTGGAGTGGCTGGTATGCAGGGTGCCATATCCCAAATCTGCACAAAGCAGTGAGGCCCTGGGCCACCATTTTTCCCTTCTAGGCCTTCAGGCCTGTGATGAGAGGGGTTGCCTTGAAGATCTCTGAAATGGCCTGGAGACATTTTCCCCATTGTCTTGGCTATTAACATTCACTTCCTTGTTACTTATGCAAATTTCTGCAGCTGGCTTGAATTTCTTCCCAGAAATTGGGCTTTTCTTACTGCATGGTCAGGCTGCAAATTTGCAAAACTTTGATGCTCTGTTTTCCTTTTAAATGTAAGTTCCAACTTCAGACCTTCTCTTTGTGAACATATAGGACTGTATGCTGTTAGCAGCAGTCAGGCTATTTCTTGAATGCTTTGCTGCTTACAACTTCTTTCTGCCAGACACCCTAAATCATCTCTCTGAAGTTCAAAGTTCCACAGATCTCTAGGGCAGGGGCAAAATGCCACCAGTCTCTTTGCTAAAGCATAGCAAGAGTGACCTTGCTCCAGTTCCCAATAAATTCCTCATTTCTATCTGAGACCACTTCAGCCTGGACTTCATTATCCATATCACTATCAGCATATTGGTCAAAAACATTTAACAACTTTCTATAAGTTCCAAACTTGCCCACATCTTCTTGTCTTCTAAGCCCTGCAAACTGTTCCAATCTCTGCCCATTACCCAGTTCTAAAGTTGCTTCCACATTTTCAGGTATCTTTTTAGCAGTGCTCCACTCCCAGTACCAATTTTCTGTATTAGTTCATTTCACACTGCTATAAAGAACTACCTGAGGCTGGGTAGTTTATGAAGAAAAGAGGTTTAATTGACTCACAGTTCTGCAGGCTTAACAGGAAGCATAACTGTGAGGCCTCAGGAAACTTACAATCCTGGTGGAAGGCAAGAAGGAAGCAAGCACATCTTACTTTGGCAGAGCAGGAGAGAGAGACAGAGAGCGAAGGGAGAAGTGCCACACACTTTCAAACAACCAGATCTCATGAGAACTCACTCACTATCACAAGAACAGCAAGGATAAGTCTGATTTATGATTCAATCACCTACCACCAGGCCCCTCCCTCAACATGTAGGGATTACAATTCAAGAATTTACAATTCAAATTTGGGTGGGGACACAGAGCCAGATCATATCAGGCCGAACAAATATTTTTCAAAAGAAGACCTAGAAATGGCCAACAGATACATGAAAAAAAGTTCATCAACATCACTAATCATTAGGGAAATGCAAATTAAAATCACAATGAGATTTTATTTCATTCCTGCCAGAAGGGCTATTATCAAAAAGATGAAAGATACGTGTTCATGAGGATGTGGAGAAAAGGGAACCTTCGTACACTGTTGATAGGAGTATAAATTAGTACAGCCATTATGGAAAACAGTATGGAGGGTTCTCAAAAAGCAAAAAGTAGAATTACCATATAATCCAGCAATCCCACTTCTGGGTATTTCCCCCAAAGATCTGAAATCAGTTTAAAATCGATCCGCACCCCCACTTCCATTGCAGCGCTATTTACAATAGTCAAGTTATGGAATCAACTTGTGTTCATCAGCAGATGAATAGAGAAAGAAAATACAGTGCATATACATACAATGGAATACTATTCAGCCTTAACAAAAGAAGGGAATTCTGTCTTTTGTGACAACATGGGTGGAATTGGGGAACATTATGCTAAGTGAAATAAGCCAGACAGAAAGACAAATACTGCATGTTTTCACATATAAGTGGAATCTAAAACAAACTGATAGAAGCAGAGTAGAATGGTGGTTGACAGGGCTGGGGGCTAGGGGGATTGGAGAGATGCTGGTCAAAGGGTATAAAGCCTCAGACAGGAAGAATAAGTGGGGTAGTTTTTTTTTTTTTTTTTGAGATCTATTGCATGGCTTGGTGAATATAGTTAATAGTATACTCTACATTTCAAAATTTCTAAGAGAGTAAACATCAAATGTTCTCATTAAAAAATGGTAAGTATTTCAGGTGATGGATATGTGAATTAGCTTTACTTGATTATTCCTCATTATATCAATAAATCATAATATCGCTTTGTTTCCCATAAATATATACAATCATAAATTATCAATTTACAATAAACTAAAAATAAAGTTTAAAAATTAGGTGACAGGTACCATACTAAATAATTCTATTAAAAAAACTTAGAATATACAATAAGTTTTAGAAGATAATCTTAGGGTAGGAAAGGCCTTCATAAGTAAATCTAAAACCCAGAAACCATAAAGAAAAATATCAACAGATTTGACTGGGAAAATACTTAAAGCTGTTGGAATATAAAAGTTGCTATTAACAAAATTAAAGGACAAGTGACAGAATGGAAGAATGTGTTCGTAAAATACATAATTCATAATGGATTAATATCCATAAAGTAAAAAAGTCCCTACAAGCCCAGAAGTGCCATAGAAAACAGAAAAAATTTATAAATAGGTAGTTTCAAGCAGAAAAAAGAGAAATGACTGATTTTAATCTTATCAATGCAAGGAACACAAGCAGGTTTAAAATAAAATTGAAAAAATCAGAATTTTTTTCGATTTTCAAAAAGCATTCCTTTGAGAAATGCATCCTTTTCCTGTAATACCCTTTCCTCCTTTGTTGCCTGAAGCACTCATATCTACTTCTCCACCTTAGGCCCAAGAATAATCCACAGAGGTCTCCTTTGTGTGGCCAAGATACCTTACGCGCGCATCACTTATGGCACCTTAGTTCATTGTCTTCAGTGTTTGCTTACAGGTTTGCTTTCCCTCACTAACCAAGGGCTGGGTCGTCCACTTTATCTCAGTGACCAAAACTTATCTCTTTAAATTCGTATATTTTGTCTAAAATGTGTCTGTAGAATAGATACATTTCAATAAATGGTAAATGAATAACACATAAATGTTGGATTTCCACGGGCACTGTTGGAATCAATACATAGATTCTATAGCAAAATGCCCAACTTTCTATTTCATTTGGGCTGCAGACACTGATATGTACAATCTTACTCATGTGAGGCGGGAAAAGTAAGAGTGAACATTCTGTATTTAGTCAATTCTAATATACTACTTTTTGGTGTCATTGCTGTGCATATGTCAACTGTATTATTATTATTAAAGGTGTGACAAACAAAGGTAGTTCCTTGATGTTTCAATGAATGAATGATTCAATGATCATTTGAGAATAGAACTATCTTACCCTGATGTCAAATGGAAACCTTATCTCCTTATCATTTGGTAAGATTTGGGAAGCATCAGCATGAAAACTTGCAGAAAGTATGTCAGTGGCTTAAAAGATGATCCCACATTACCAGCATTCTTGATGCCTAGAGAATGGTGTGTGGAAAAACACAGCCATCAGCAATTATGAGTCAGAAAACGATTAAGGGAGTCAGACTTTGAATGTAAAGAAGTTTTGAAATATATTAACCAATTTTTTACCTGCATTTTTATACATGCATGAGTGCTATATAATAAAAATCTATGTTTCCATCTAAACAAGCTTCTCAATGAATATAAAAATAAAAATTCTAGTTAATGAGAAAGCAAAAGTCTTACATCATAGTTGCATAGTTGAACTGGCAATAGTTTGTTTTATCTTTTCTTTTCATGGCGGTATATTCAATAATGGTGCATTTGCAATCACTGGCAGATTTCATGAAAATATGGGAACAGTAACATCTAGCACATATTAAGCCTTATTTTTTTTCTGAGGCATTATACAAAGTACTTTACGTGCATTATCTCATTTAATTGTTATAACAACTCTATAGGTAGACTATGATTATCCTCATTTACAGATAATGAAATAGAGACTTAGAAAAGTTAGTTACTGACAGAACCAGCATTTTTCAGTGATCAGAGCCTATGCTGTTAATAGATGTTTGAAGGAAGCAGCAGCAGCAATTTCTTAGGACACATGCAGAGCAGTGGATTTGAGAAACACTTTCTAGAATACACAATAAACTATTTTAGTGTCTATCCTGTTGAAATTATGATAAAGGCAAATTAAATAAGTGTGAGCATGTATCTCATGTCTATAAATAATAAATGTGAATGTCTATTATAAAAATTACATGTCAAATGTGGTAAATATTTGTTGTGCAATGGGAGACGTGTTTGCAAAGCTGTGTATGCACCAACATATAAAGCCGTGACAAAGCCCTCGGTTGTGACAGATCTTGTCAAGTCATGTCCCTGTGACAATGGCAAAGCATAGTTCGTCCCACTCTCCCTAGCACAGACAGCCTAAACACAAGTTGCCATCTTGCATTTTGATGGTGGTTCTACTGTATTTAAAAATCTATTCTCTACAGCACTAGCTCATGGAAATCAATTTAGTAGTAAATAAGTAAACTTCAAAGAGCTGCCTAATAAGGAGTATTAAATCAAATTCAAAAATGCTGCAAATGAGAATCAGCTACTGAACCTGTACGAATATAAACCATCTGGAATGAATCAGCAATCTTAGCTAAAAGTGAATTAACTCTTAAGACTTCTTCTCTCCAACCCTCTAGCAGACAGTCTGTCTTAAGCCCTGAAAATGGACTTGACCTTATTAGAAAACCATTTGGAAAGCTACAGAATATCCTCCCAGATGGTAACAGTCAATACAGAAATAAGTTTGAACACTTTTCATAGGTGTCCGGAAAAGCTGTTTGCTTAAACCCTTACTTAGTTTTCTATTTACGAACATCTTTGTCTCTTGTACTGATGTTAGAACGACAGCTTCATCTGAACGTTAGTTAGCTTGGGGGTGCACACATGTCTATGTAAAGGTATCACCCATCATGTTTTAAAAGAATATGGCTTACTTGCTCTCATTTTAGTTGATCTGTATTTCCTCCCAATACCACCTATTTTAGGGTGGAAATACAAGTTTGTAATTTTTTCTCTTCACATAATTTTGCTGCTGGTGGGCTGCCATTGTCAGTAGCTGCCATCCTCAATCTCTGAAGGTACAGTAAGATTAGTGGTTACAAGCCAGAAGAGGGCTTTTAGTACTTTCTATATCAAATTCTGTCAATGCTTAACCATTTGTGTCACCAAGAGACAGATATTTATTGTTCCTGCTGTTCAGGGAGAAATGTTAAGATCTTGGCTGCGAGCCTTTGGAAACAACAGCCAGTGGGGTTTTGCTTCAGAGGGCACCGGGGGAAATTGCTTGGTGAGCTTCCCTGGTGCATTTGAACTTTGCCAACAGTAAACTGGAGGTGGGGTTTCTGTTTCCTGGCATATGTTCCTCTCCCTTTTTAGCTTAATTTTATTTATTTATTTTTGAGGCAAGGGAAGAGGTAGGATATTCTGCTCTCTTGTTCCTATCCTGCTCTCTTGTTCCTATCAGGAAGGAATTTTTCTCACCTCTTCTTTGTAAATATAAATCTGGGCTAGTTACTATGGTGTCAGACAGCCAGAGAATTTAATCTATAACAGGTTTAGTTATAATCCTATTAAATGGTCTTCTGTGTTCTTTGAAATTTCGATTAGCGAGGGAAGTGCCCATGTTGAAAGCCATACGGTCTTGCATGAAAGGAATTATGCTCCTAGCTGCAGTTGGCCCATAGGATCATGGTATTTTTTTTTGAGCCCTATCCCATGATGATTTTTCCTCACCTACCAGTCTTCCTCATTTAAGAGTTTTTAAAACTTTGCAAAAAGTGAAAATGCTTTGTGGTTAACTGTGAGAGTAAATCAATTAGTTCTGGATCAGAGTAAAAAGACAATCAATCTCATTGGTTTTCTGTGTAGCAAACATTTCATAGTCAGAGACCTTGTCTGTCTTGTTAATGAGTGAATCACTGCCTCCTAAGACGGCAGCTGGCAGATTGCAGGCATTTAATAAATATTTGCTGAATGAATGGATGACTGAATGACAATTATTTGGCTAAACTTGAGACATTGACTATAAAGCACTAAACATGATCACTTATATTCTTTATCATGATCATGTGTGAAGAGGAGAGGCTAACATAAATGTTTTTCAAAGCTTTGGAGTGAAAAAATGATAGTTCATTATCTAAGCAAAACAGATCCATCTATATAGGAAAATCATATCCAAATCTGGCAAAGCCAAACTGCATGATAAAGTCCATAATCCATATGTGAACCCATCTTTGTGGTTCTTCTAAAGTAACCGAAGGATTTTTGCATTGTTACATTGCTCTGCTATTCCATAAAATCAAAGTGGGGCAGCAGGGGCACATGGCATCAAGAATCCTTTGTCTTCTGCAGTTGAGGTAAGGATTATTATCACGTCTGCTGGTTTCCAGTTAGACTTTACATGTTCAGGGTTGTACTCTTTTCATTATGACTTCAAAATCCAATGATAAAGAATTGAGCAGCATCTGATTCTGTGCTGGTTAACACAGGCCTTCCCAACTATAAAGAGGTTTCAGATAAAGATGTCAAAGTAAGGACTCATCTCTACAAAGGCAATTTGGAAGAGAAGGTGACATGCTTGACCCTTCCCACATTTTATTATAGTCTTCCCACATTTTAATTTTCCTCCCCATCCTTTAATTGTTTCCATTATTATCTCATTTTCAGCTTTTCTTTCCCTGGCCTTCTTTTCTCCTCTCAGTTTCCTTCTTTCTTTTTTAAAATATATGTTTTAAAAGAACTTGTATTTGCTTTATCTGAGTAATTTTCAGTCATTGGTGTTTATTTATTGTTTTCTACCTACAGAGACCTTAAAAAATTATTGCCTTTCCTGAATACCATGTTCAAAGAGATTTTTGTCTATTAAGTTTCACTTAAGTAAACATTCATGACTTCCTCCTGCCCCTTTAAAAATTCATCAAAGTTTATATAATTGCCTATCAGAGCTTCTGATTAGCATGACGTAGTCAATGTCAATGTTGAATATCTACATAAAGGCACTTGAACATTGGTCTTTTAGGTAACTTTAAGCCTGCATCTTGGTGATCTTGCTGACTAGTAACCAGGCAATGACAAACACTTCCTAGTTGGATCTACCTTTAACTCAGAAAGAATGAACAAAAAGAAAAGGAGGAGGTCATAGCTTAAAAAACAAGACAGTCATGACGGAGTTGTTAAAAAATAAAACCTAGATTTATATTACTATGCTTAAATCATTTAACATAATAACTTCATTTTATTGCAAATATGAAGCTACCCAGTGACCTTATATCCATTAATGACGACAAAGGGATGATAGTGTTTTCCCTCAGGGAACCAGAAAAAAAAACCAACCAAACAAAAAATGCACTTAATAGTTTGTCCTATAGAGACCCTATTAGAGACTTTTAGAAGCTTGTAGACATTGAATTAGAAAAGATCTGGAAATTGTAAATTGTCTTTCCTTCGTATCGTCTTTATTAAGCTGATGTATTGCAATGTGTACTATTGTTTCATAATCATTAGAGGACTTTTCTGAATTAAGTTGCCAGAGCCAGAATGTATTTCTGGGCAATTAAAAACATTGTCTTTCACATTTTTCTGGCTACATCACTGAGAGGCTAAGCGACCTTTTAAACACCTTACATTTTCCACCAAATTTAGCACATTAATAGGAGAAAATACCCACTTATCTTGCACAAATATAGGGGAAATTTAGTGCATGAAGCAATTCCAAACAGAATTATATTAATTGAATAGTATGTTATTCTAGTTTACTTGAGTCCAAAGGGTAGCAGGAAGCGAGGGACAGAATATAACCCAACTAATCCTGTTAGTACAGAGTATTAGTTTGACTCAGTTACTCTCAGTAATGAGGATTCATGACAAGGATACAAGGGAATATGATCTTTTTTAGCCAGCCATAATACTCCTTGTCCTAGACCTTCCAAAATGGAAAAATATACCACATAATGCTGCCTGGCATTATGAGACCTAACTTCACTTCATAATTAGTATTTACAGTCCCCAAAGAAAAGACTTGATAGGGATCCTTTACCATGTCTCACATAGAACCACCCTTTGGACAAACTTCCCAGGTTAGGCTGTTTGAGAGGTGGTTGTTCTCTCTCAGTGGAGCTGATGAGTGTATGCTTTTGGTTTATCCACTAATTTTTGGTTGCATTGTTGTAGTCTGAATGGCAGGGCTGGTTTCACCCAACATATAAACACTAGATACGTGAGCTTAATGCTGGAAAATATCTCTTGAATCTGCATTCTTTTTCCCTACCAAGAAAGAGTGACAATAGGAGATTATTTAGAAACTTTATGGCTTATCCCATAAATGTGTGGGCTGAAATAAGGTTAGATACTTTTCCTAAATTATCTGTTTCAGTCAGTCAAAGTTGTTGGTACTTAACCTCCAAAATAGAGATAATTATGGCTTAATAGACTGTCTCAGTAGGAGAAAAGTTCTAGATTTTATTTTCAAAATGATTATCAATAGACTTACCTGTCATGTTTGAATTGTAAATGCAGATTAAAATAAGGCTCACTTTATGGGAGCACCACTCTCATGGAGAGAAGAAGGAGTGGCAAGGGAACATCACTCTCTCCAACTGGACCATCCAGGTGGACACTTTGGGATGCATAAAGGAAACAACTCAACCCATAGAGAATGGAGAGGAGCAAGAGAGGACAACCACCCACCTGGGAGTGGCACAGAGCCTCCACTGCACTGACACAGAGAGCTCCGTGGAGTTTGGGCAGAGCCACTTGCTCAGACACATGCAGAGTTCTGGCAGCCTTGAATCCCCAGGCATCCTAGCACCAGTGACTGCATCTCTAGCAATGGGGGAGGCCAGGCTGCCTTGCATGCCCCCAGGACAGGGACCAAATCCATGGGGCTGAGCAGCAGATGGTCTGCGGGCCTCATCTGTGCTGCACCTTGCTCGGTGGGGCCCACTGGCCTAGGAACCTAGTGCAGCCATCCCAGCCCCGCCTGGGCTGTCGGGCCAGGAGTAGCTCTGCACTTCCCTGGCAGGGAGTTCCTGGAGAGAGCAGGCAGGCCGCCATTTTTGCTGCTTTGCCGCCCTCACTCCTGTTGCCCTTGGGCCAGGGAGGGAGCACAGTGATTAGGGACAACGTAGACCCCCAGAAGAGGGCAGCAGACTTGCAGGAAAGCGGCCAGACTATTTTTCAAGTGGGTTCCCACCCCCCGATACTCCTCACTGAGCAGGGCCTCCTGACCTGAGACTCCAGGCATTCACAGCCTGGGCTCTCGGGTAGTGGCTCTGCACTTCCCTGGGAGGGAGCTCCTGGAGGGAGCATATAGGCCAACATTTTTGTTGCTTGGCATCCCTCATCCCTCGCTCCTGTTGCCTTCGGTCTAGGGAGGGAGCACACTGATTAGGAACTAACATGTGCCCCCAGCACAGTGCAGCTGCCTTACAGAAAAGGAGCCAGAGTGTTTTCCACACAGGTCCCCGCCCCCACCACTCCTCACTGGGCAGTGCCTCTAGACCTGGGACTTCAGCACAACCACCCTGCCTCCACCTGAATACTTCAGTTGGTGGTGGCTCTGCCTTTCCTTGGGGAGAAAATCCCAGAAAGAACCCACAGCCCCTCTGCCATTGCAGCTGCAGTGGTACCACTCTTAATGCCCTTGGGCTACGGAGGGAACAAAGGGCCTGAGGGATTTACTCGTGCTTCCGGCATACCACAGTCTCCATATGGAGAGGAGCCTGGTCTCTACTCCTTCTGAGCGCTTGACCTCCTGCTCTTCACTAAGTGGGGGGGCCCCCAGCCCCTGCCAGCAGTGCAGCCACCCCATCCACTGGCTGAACACTCCCAGTAGCATACTGAACAGGAAGATCATCCCCAAGACACACAGTCATCAGATTATCCAAAGTCAACACCAAGGAAAAAATGTTAAAGGCATCTAGAGAGAGGGGATAGTTCATCTACAAAGGGAACCCCATCAAGCTAACAGCAAACCTTTCAACAGAAACCCCCCACGCTAGAAGAGATCAGGGGCCTATATTCAGCATTCTCCATTGAGGTGGAGTTCCCAGAGGCAACTGAAAGCCCCTCCGCCACTGCTGCTGCAGTGGTACTGCCCTTGCTGCCCTCAAACTGGGGAAGGAACAAAGACCCTAAATGCTTTACTCACACCTCCAGCAAGCCACAGCCTTTCTAAGGAGAAGAGGCTAGTCTGTCTTCCCCATGAGTCCCCCACATCCTCTGCTTGTCAACAGGCAGAGTCCCCCAGCTTGGGCCCACAACAGACTCCCCAGCCCCCAGGAATATCACACTGATTGGCAGCAGCTCTGCATATCTCTGGGGTGAAGAGACAAGTGAAAGGCCCTCTGCCATATCCACTGCCAAGGTCTCTTCCCCTGATGCTTCCAAGCTTGGGAGGGAACATAAAGCCTGAGTTCACTGCAGGGCAGTGGTGTGCAGCCTGGCACTGCCAAGCCAAGATCTGCAGCCAGCATTCTAGTGGGAAAGCTCACACTTTCAGACCACTGAGAGGAAGTGTGGCTGCAATTGTGAGGAAATACAGAGAAGACACGTGGCTGGGCAAGAGACTACCTATTAGCCATTACACATAAGTGCCATTTACGAGATTACAGCTCAAACTTCAACACCAAAAATACTTTGCTAACATACTCCCCTGTGAAACTAAGGACAATAATTCAGCTGCAGATAAAGACCCTGCACAAAGCCGCAGCTCTCTGAAAACATCCCGAAAAGAAGCCAACTGATGATTCTCAAATTATTCCACAGTTAAAGGAACATCAGCCCACACAGATGAGAAAGAATCAGTGCAAGAACTCTGGCGACTCAAAAAAAACAGAGTGGCTTCTTTCCTCCAAAGGAACATACCAATTCCCCAGCAAGCATTCTTAACCAGGATGAAATGGCTGAAATGATAAATATAATTCAGAATATGGATAGGAACAAAGATCATTGAGTTTCAGAAGAAAGTCAAAACCCCATCCAAGTAATCTAAGGCTTACAATATGATGATACAGGAGTCACAAGGCAAATTGACCATCATAAGAAGACCCAAACTGATCTGATAGAGCTGGAAAAAACACTACAAGAATCTCATAATACAATCACAAGTATTAATGACAGAATAGACCAAGCTGAGGAAAGAATCTCAGAGTTCAAAGATTGGATCTCTGAACTAACTCAATAAGACAAAAATAAAGAAAAAAATAATAAAAAAGAATGAACAAAGCCTCCGAGACATATGGGATTATGTAAAGAGACAAAATGTACAACTCATTGGTATCTCTGAAATAGAGAGGGAGAAAGCAAGCAACTTGGAAAAGATACCTCAGGATATCATTCAAAATTCCCCCAAACTCATTAGAGAGGCTGACATTCAAATTCAAGAAATGTAGAGAACCCCTGCAAGATACTGCCCAAGAAGACCATCCCCAAGACACACAGTCATCAGATTATCCAAAGTCAAAACAAATGAAAAAACGTTAAAGGCAGCTGGAGAGAAGGGACAGTTCATCTACAAAGGGAACCCCATCAAGCTAACAGCAAACCTTTCAGTAGAAACCCTACAAGCCAGAAGAGATTAGGGGCCTATATTCAGCATTCTTAAAGGAAAGAAATTCCAACCAAGAATCTCATATCCAGCCAAACTAAGCTTCATAAGCAAACAAGAAATAAGATCCTTTTCAGACAAGCATATGCTAAGGGAGTTTGTTACCAGCAGACCTGCCTTACAATAGGTCCTGAAGGGAATGCTAAATATGGAAAGGAAAGACTGTTACTGGCCACTGCAAAAACATACTTAACTACATAGACCATTGACACTACAAAGCAACCACACAAACAAGTCTTCATAATAAGCAGATAACAACATGATGATAGGATCAAATCCACACATATCAATACTAGCCTTGAATGTAAATGGGCTAAATTCTCCACTTAAAAGGCATAGAGTGTCAAGTTGGATAAAGAAGCAAGACCCAATAGTACGCTCTCTTCAAGAGACCTTTCTCACATGCAATGACACTCATAGCCTCAAAATAAAGAGATGGAGAAAAATCTACCAAGCAAATGGAAAAGAGAAAAAAGTAGGTGTTGCTATTCTAATTTCAGACAAAACAGACTTTAAATCAACAAAGATCAAAAAAGACAAAGAAGGGAATTAGATAATGGTAAAAGGTTCAATTAAACAAGAAGACCTAACTATCCTAAATATATATGCCCCCAACACAGGAGCACCCAGATTCATAAAGCAAGTTCTTTGACATCTATGAAGGGACTTGGATAATGCTGGTATTATCCAAGGGATTTATGAAGGGACACAAAAATGCTGGCAGACTTCAGCACCGTCACTGACAGTATTAGACAGATTATTGAGGCAGAAATCTAAAAAAGATATTCAGGACCTGAACTTGACACTTGACCAAGTATACCTAACAGACATCTACAGAACTCTCTACCCCGAAACAGCAGAATATACATTTCCCTCATTTGCACATGGCACATACTCTAAAATCGACTACACAGTAGGACATAAAACAATTCTCAGCAAATTCAAAAAAACCCCTGTCAGACCACAACACAATAAAAATAGAAATCAATTCTAAGAAAATTGCTCAAAACCATAAAATTACATGGAAATTAAACAACCTACTCTTGAATGAACTTTGGGTAAACAATGAAATTAAGGCAGAAATCAAGAAAAGAAATTTTTTTTAACTAATGAGAATAAAGTTACAACATACCAGAATCTCTGGGACACAGCTACAGCAGTGTTAAGAGGGAAGTTTATAACATTAAACACCCACACCAAAAAGTTAGAAAGATCTCAAATTAACAACCTAACAGCACACCTAAAGGAACTAGAGAAATAAGAGCCCACCAACCCCAAAGCTCATAGAAGACAAGAAACAACCAAAATCAGAGCTGAACTCAAGGAAATTGAGATGCAAAAAAAAAAAAAAGATCAACAAATCCAGGAATTGGGTTTTTGAAAAGAATTAGCATTATATATAGATAAACCGCTAGCTAGGCTAATAAAGAAAAAAGAGAAGATCCAAATAAACATATTTGGAAATAACAAAGGGGATGTCACCACTGACCCCACAGCAATACAAAACCCCTCAGAGACTACTGCAAACACCTCTATGCACACAAGCTAGAAAACCCAGAAGAAATGGATAAATTCTGGGAAAATACAACCACCCAAGACTGAACCAGAAAGAAATTGAATGCCTGAACAGACCAATAATGAGTTCCAAAATTAAATCAGTAATAAAAAGCCTACCAACAAGAAAAAGCCCAGGACCCAACAGATTCAGAGCTGAATTCTACCAGATGTATAAAGAAGAGCTGGTACCACTCATACTAAAACTATTCCAAAATATTGAGGAGGAAGGACTCCTCCCAAGGGCCTTCTATGAGGCCAAGATCATTCTGATGCCAAAATCTGGCAGAGACACAACAACAACAAAAAAGAAAACTTCAGGCCAGGCGCGGTGGCTCATGCTTGTAATCCCAGCACTTTGGGAGGCCGAGGCGGGCGGATCACGAGGTCAGGAGATCAAGACCACGGTGAAATCCCGTCTCTACCAAAAATACAAAAAAATTAGCCGGGCGTGGTGGCAGGCGCCTGTAGTCCCAGCTACTCAGAGAGGCTGAGGCAGGAGAATGGCGTGAACCTGGGAGGTGGAGCTTGCAGTGAGCCGAGATCGTGCCACTGCACTCCAGCCTGGGTGACAGAGTGAGACTCCATCTCAAAAAAAAAAAAAAAAAAAAGAAAATTTCAGACCAGTATCTTTAATGAACATAGATGCAAAAATTCTCAACAAAATACTAGGAAACTGAATGCAGCAGCACATCAAAACACTAATCCACCATGATCAGGCAGGCTTTATCCCTGAGACGCAAGGTTGGTTCAATATATGCAAATCGATAAATGTGATTCATCACATAAACAGAACTAAAAACAAAAAATCACATAATTATCTCAATAGATGCAGAAAAGGCTTTCAATAAAATTCAACATCCCTTTATGTTAAAACCATCAAAAAACTAGACATCAAAGGAACATACTTCAAAATAATAAGAGTCATCTAATGACAGACTCACAGCCAGTATTATACTGAACCGGCAAAAGCTGGAAGCATTCCCCTTGAGAACTGGAACAAGACATGGATTCCCACTTTTACCACTCCTATTCAGCATAGTACTGGAAGCATAGTACTGGAAGTCCTAGCCAGAGCAACAAGGCAAGAGAAAGAAATAAAAGACATCCAGGAAGAGAGGAAGTCAAACTATCCCTGTTTATAGATGCTATAATTCTATACCTAGAAAATCCTATAGCCTCTACCCAAAAGCTCATTGATCAGATAAACAACCTCAGGAAAGTCTCAAGATATAAAATCAATGTACAAAAATTAGTAGCATTCCTATACACCAACAACATCCAAACTGAGAGCCAAATCAATAACACAATCCCATTCATAATAGCCACAAAAAGAATAAAATACCTAGGAAAACAGCTAGCCAGGAAGGTGAAAGATATTTACAATGAGAATACAAAACACTGCTTAAAGAAATCAGAGATGACACAAACACATGGAAAAATATTCCATGCTCATGGATAGGAAGATTCAATATTGTTAAAATAGCCATACTGCCAATGCAATGTACAGATTCAATGTTATTCATATCAAACTACCAATGACATTCTTTTCAGAATTAGAAAAATCTATTTTAAAATTCATATGGAACCAAAAAAGAGCCTGAATAGCCAAGGGTATCCTAAACAAAAAGAATAAAGCTGGAGGCATCATGTTACCCGACTTCAAACTACACTAAAGGCTACAGTAACCGAAACATGAAACTGGTGCAAAACCAGGCACATAGACCAATGGAGCACACTAGAGGGTCCAGAAATAATGCCACACATCTACAACCATCTGATCTTTGACAAAGTTGACAAAAACAAGCAATGGGGAAAGGACTTCCTATTCAATAAATGGTGCTGGGGTAACTGGCTACCCATATGCAAAGGATTGACCCCTTCCTTACACTATATACAAAAGTCTATTCATGATGGATTAAAGACTTAAATGTAAAACTTAAAACTATAAAGACTCTGGAAGATAACCTAGGAAATACTCTTCTGGACATAGACCCTGGCAAACATTTCATGATGAAGATGCCAAAAGCAATTTCAACAAAAATAAAAATTGACAAATGGGACCTAATTAAACTAAAGAGCTTCTGCACAGCAAAAGAAACTATCAACAAAGTAAACAGACAAGGCATAGAATGGGAGAAAATGTTTGCAAACTATGCATCTGATTCTAAGCATCTATATTCTTATAGATTCTAATATCCATAATTTATAAATAGCTTAAACAAAGTAACAAGCAAAAAACAAATAACCCCATTAAAAAGTGGGCAAAGGACATGAACAGATGCTTTTCAAAAGAAGACATACACGTGACCAACAAGCACATGAAAAAATGTTCAGCATCATGGATCATTAGAGAAATGCAAATCAAAACCACAATAAGATACCATCTCACAACAATCAGAATGGCTATTATTAAAAAGTCAAAAAATAACAGGTGTTGGTGAGGTTGCAGAGAAAAAGGAATGCTTATACACTGCTGGTGGGAATGTAAATTAGTTCAGCTGTTGTGGAAAGCAGTGTGGTGATTTCTCAAATAACTTAAAACAGAATTACCATTTGACCCAGCAACCCCATTATAGGAGATATATCAAAAGGAATATAAATTGTTTTACCATAAAGACATATGCATACGTATGTTCATCACAGCAATAGTCACTGTAGCAAAGACATGGAACCAACTTAAATGCCCATCAAGAGTAGACTGGATAAAGAAAATGTGGTACACATACAGCATGGAATACTACACAGCCATAAAAAGAACAAAATCACATCCTTTTTAGCCATTATCCCCAGCAAGACAACCCAGGAACAGAAAATCAAATACCACAAATTCTTACTAATAAGTGGGAGCTAAAGATTGGGAACAGACACCAGGACCTACTTGAAGGTGGAGAGTGAGGAGAAGGAGAGGATTGAAAAACTTCCTATCAGGTATTATGCTTATTATTTGAGTGATAAAATAATCTGTACACCAGACCCCTGTGACATGCAATTTACCTATATAATAAAACTGTACATGTAGCTCTGAACAAGAAATATACTTTCAGTTTCCGTTTTCCTATCTGTAAAACAGGGATAATAATAGCTTCCTCATAAAGTTGTGAGGATTAAATTAGCTAATACAAATAAAGTACTTAAAACAGTCCCTGGCATGTGCTAAGTACTTAATTCATGTTGGATATTATATTATTAATAATTGCAAATATAAAATAAAGAACATTCTACAACAACAGAGAAACATAAAGACTTCTGAAGAAGGTATGTACTCTGAATCCACTAGATAATCAGTTTGAAGAGTAAAGTTTTTTAAAAACCTGAGACTGGAAAACATACTAAAATTATGCTCTTCAAAGTGTGTGGTCCATAGACCAGCAACATTGACATCAGCTAGCAGTTCATTAGCAATGCAGACTCTCAGGCCCCAGCCCAAACCTACCCAATCAGTTGTCTTGATAAGATGCCTAGGTGGTTTCTAAGTACATTAGTGTACACTACTGTTTTATGTTTTTTAGATGTAACTTTTTTAGGAGATAATTTTTTTTCAACAGGTTTTTATCTTCAGGCTATGTCACTGAATGGAATGTTGATATACCTAATTTTCTTTTATATTTCCTATAAAAAATCCACTTTGAATAACTCTATTTATCATGACTGTCTAGGGCACACTTTGTAGAAGAGCAACATAGAAATAGAGCAGAAAGAGCAGAAACACCTTAGTTTGGAACCCTACCCCTCTTTTCTGTCATCAGAGTGAAGGCCAAAATGTCTTCCCACCTGTTGACCAAGAGGCAGACCTGCCTCCCCAAATGCCCAGGCACACTGTCTTTGCTTTGCTTGCTTTGTACCTAAAAGGAGATGTGTTTCTGCAGCTCCAACGTCAGTTTTCTTCTCTCTTTTAAGGCCAACTCTTTCTCCAATAACATACAGGCTGCTCTTGGCTTTGGAGCCCTCCACTTGCTTATCAGTCCTGCCCAGCGGATGGTCCTGTCTCATTGCTGGCTCACCTCACTTCTGGATGGAGCCAGGGCTTGGGAGGGGTAGTCATCTGCACGTGCTAGGGTATCCTCTGTGACTGCCTTTGTGGAGCCTGTGAGTGAGAGGCATCGCTACCGCTACTTCTGATTGAGAAGAAATTACTGCCAACAAGGGAATCAGTTGTGGTAGGATGCACAAGCATGCATGTGCACACGCACACACACACACTACACACACATCCAAATACACACACATACACCACACACATTCATACACTGCACCACACACACACATACACATGCATATATACATACTCCTCTCCCAAGGACACACATTGGTTTTTAGACAAAGTACAATAGAAATCAGTGTTTTTCAACCTAAGATCTAGAAATGTATTTTTTCCTTTCCAAGATAACATTTTTGCCTTTAAAAACAAAAGAGTGTTTACATTTAGAAGCACTGGTCTTAATCCTTAGGAAGGAATCGAACCCTTTTCCTAATTGCCCTGTAATT
Source organism: Nomascus leucogenys (assembly GCF_006542625.1). NCBI lineage: Eukaryota > Metazoa > Chordata > Mammalia > Primates > Hylobatidae > Nomascus > Nomascus leucogenys. The sequence goes on from NC_044402.1 coordinate 100,384,538, forward strand.
TTTCAAACCAGCCTGTCTCACAACAGCAATATTTTGATGATTACATTACAGCCTCATCCCCTAAGCTCTGCCCTATCTCATAATCTGAATGAACACCCATCTCCTAATGGCTGCTCCCTGGCCACCCTGCAGCCCTGTAAGAGACTGCTTCATCTCCCAGGCTCAGAGAGCCGACCTCAAACTCCCCCTCTTTCTGTCCCTCTCTGAACCTGCTTGACAGGAGGACAAGGAGATTATTTTCCTCCTGTCACCTGGTGGTAAACAGAGAAGCAGCCCAGACTGAGGGGTCGATTGGCTGCCTGGCGGCTGCCCACCACAACAGAACTGGGGTCTTGCTCTCCTTGGAGGTCTTAGCATCATGTTGGCCCCCCTTCTTGTCTGGGGTTGGAATTGACTGCAAAGCATTGATTCCCTAAGGAATTGGAATGGCGCGAAGGGCGGACTTTTCTTTCTATGATATTTACTTTGGGATGTTTGCAGACATTTTTCCTAATTCTAAAGGAAAATCATCTACATAGAAGACTGTGATGGAAATACAGGAATGGCATCCCGGGGACCTGGTAGTGTGCCCCCTTTCTCAGCCTCAAGCCCTTAACTATAAAATCAGCGAAAATATCTCATAATGCTGAAAAACAGTATGTTGTTCTTAAATATGTGGTACATGGTTTATTTCATATTTTTTCACACAATTTGTTGGTTAAAATTTATACTCTACCTTGTCTCAGAAAGGATTTCAGGGGTGTTACAAGGGTACGTAAAATAACAAGATAGCATAAATTAGAAATATGTGAAGAACAAAAAGGGAAAACAAAGACAGGGGCATAAAATGGAACCAGGCTGTAGTTAGAACTTCCATGCATCCCTTGAAGTCTTGCCCTTTTGCTTCAGGAAAATGTTGCAGATTGCTTTTGCAACCCAATAAGGCAAATGAAAGGAAAGGAACATAACTCTCCTTATGAGCAAGGCAATCAGTAACAGCATCTGTAGCAGGTGTGGAAAAATCTTTTTGTTTCTAAGCACCACTGACCTGCCAAAAATTTAATCAAAGATTTTGTGTAAGTACAAGACAACTTATTGTGAGTTTTTGTTGTTGTCATTTGGAGATGGACATAGATAGATAGATAGATAGATAGATAGATAGATAGATAGACAGATAGATAAGCTCTATAAATTAAGATATGTGTATATATATGATTATTCTATAAATTAAAAGCAGACACATTATATATAGAATACAAAAATATTCAATAAATTAGAGCATATAGAAATCAACCTACTACAGTTCCATAGTATAGTCAGTTCTTCAACCAAAGGGGCAGAATTCCACTAAGTGAGACCCACAGGGGCAGGAACACACTGTCACAAAGAGAAGGAGCACACAACTATTGCTCTGAGGAGCAAGGAAGCTCAAAGTTTTGAGCTTCAAAATGAATGAGTGGGCTGGTCTGATTTTAAAACAAGGCAACCTGATTTTAAAGTCTGATTTTAAAACAAGTACTGGCAAGATATGCCTGAAAGTGATGCCTAAAAAGGTTGCTATTTGAAGCCAGTTCCAATGCCTCATTTGTCCACTGGGTAGGGGTGTTGGTGGGTGGAAAAGGTTTTATTCTATGGGCAAAGAACTAAAACCACAGACACCACCGTGTAAGATCCAGATAAGGTCTGCCTTACCTTTTTAGCCTTATATTTTGCCAGCCTCCATGACCCTAAACACAATCCCAAACATGTATTTACATCCACACACTCACATACACACTACTCACACACATACTACTCACACACACATTCATACAAACATGCTCACACACACTAATATATACACATACATACATTCACGCATAACCAGACAATACACAAATGCATATACATACACATATACATTCACACATAAACTCACACATACACATACAAAAACACAGTCACATGCATACATTCATGCAGACACACATTCATACATACACACACACTAACACACCTTCATACAGATGCATACACTCACATACACACACATTCACACACACACTGGGCCGTTGAAGATTTCAGAAGAGGCCTCTCATTGCCAGTCCCAAGCACAGGCTGAACCCCTATTTACAGAGTCCTCCTCTTTTCCACCCCCATTGCCCTCACTTTTCCCAGAGAACCCTGCCTGTCCTATATGATCCAACTTAAATGTTTTAACTTCCTCCCAGAAGCTTTCTCTCCAAATCCTGGACTGGTAACTTCCTTCAGACAACAGCTTTCACAGGTTCGTTCAAAGCAGTACACAAAAAAGATGCATTGCCATAACATCCAACAAAGAAGATTTGAAAAGTCTACAATGCCAGAGCGCTGCCAGGACACTCTGACACCCCTTCAGCCACCTGACACCAAGTACACAATGTGGGACCAACACAGAGAAAGCAGAAAAGATTAGAAAATTCAGATGGATGGCAACAGATGGAATATTTATTTATTTCAAATGCTTTTTTGCTGGGAGAGACACATGAGATGTATATCTTATTTCCAGAGCAGTCTCAGGGGAAACAGCTGTCATGCAGTTTCATTCCAGAACTCTTTAGTACAGTACAAACAACGTAATGGAGGACAGACAGTCTAAATAGCAGACCACAACAATACAGAGCCACCTCAATTGCAGTTCCTTTTACCCTATAACTTCTTCTTAACATGGAGTGAAATGTTCCCTACAATAAAACAGTGCAGTGACCTTTGGGTATTAAATCAGATTTCATGTTCCAGAACTGTGATCAAAATATTCCCATGCTACTTTTTCCTCCCAAATGGAACCAAAGTGCTTTAAGAAAATTTACTGAATCCTTGAAAACCTAATGATCCCTTAATAGCCTTAGGTAAGTTACTGCAAAATTTAATTTCTGCTAACCTACCTGAGATTGCAAACAGAAAAATAAACGTGTGATACTTACCTGCCTGCTGCATTCTCCTCTCTGACCCACACTTCAGAGTGTGCCATACTCTTGTAAAACAATCAGGGATGCCTATTGTCTTGCAGTGATTCCAGGCACCTGAAGCCTTGACTTTTGTCCCTCTTGGGCCATAGATAGAAAGACTCATGGTTCACCCTTTAAGAGCCCATTTATCTTGTTAAGAAGGTCATTCTACAACTTTTTTTCTTAACCAGAATGAACATTGACTTGTCTCTGAGAGTCTGAACTTTAAAAACAAAATAACGGATACCAAGGATTATATATTTATTTAAAACATTGCATCTGTACATTTAATCATTTATTGTATTGGTATGGTTTAAAATGTGTGCGTGTGTTTTTTTTTTAATCTCGAATCTCTATTCTCCCCCTGCCTTTTTAGACAGCAGCACCATGCTGTCCTTTTAGTGAATTATGTCTCCCCACTTTGTGGGCCCTTGGTGGGGCCATTAATCAAGGCATGCTTCTCTCCTCTAGTCAAAGGGCAGGCCAGTGAGCAAGGCTAGACCAATTTTGAGTTAATTGAGAGGAAAAGAAAATAGTTGGCACTGACCCCTTTCAGGGCTGGAACCCTGATGAGTTAGTATCTAATTAGGGGCCATAGATTGGTTTCTGCTATCTAGTTCTCCAGAACTACCCTGAATGCTGTTCCCTTCCCAGCCTGGGTTTACAGACTTTCCTTCAATTCTGTATGCAACTAATATCTTTGTAATGTATATATTTTTTTCTGCTTGATAAACCAGAATAAATTTTGGTGCTTGGAACCAAAGAATCCTTATTATGAAAGAACTTACAACCAGATGTGATGTTAAGGATAAAGACAGGGAACATTACAAAAATAGAGAAAACAACAGCTCACTGTGTTAGTAAGAAACAATGGGAGGATAGCTAGCAAGAATCACAGCCAAAATCATGCCATAGACTCAGTCCAGGGAGAGGAGACCACTGCTGGTACCAATCTTCACCAACTGGTGCAGCAGCCCTGAACTCTGGATGTCACTGCTGTCCCCATGGCACTGCTGCCTTTGAATAATGGATATGGTTGCTGCCTGTTCCACCAAAACAGAAATTTTTACTGTCCCAAGTAAAAGATCCAGTGGGTGAATCTAATTGACTGAGTCAAGGTTACATGTTCACACTGCAGCTTTCTAAGGGTGTTAGAGTATCTTGCCATTTCCACTGTTAGTAAACATTCCCAGTTAGTAAACTTGATTGCATTATAAGAATTATAAATTTCATTCCACATCAGAAACCCCAACACCAAGGTATCCATCCAAGTTGCACCTGCATTCTTGACCCACGGAAACGGTGAGACAATAAATATTTGCTGTTTTAATACACTATGTTTAAGAGCAATTGACAACTAATAAACACTCCAATTAAAAAACAGGGATATTCCAACTGAATATAAAAGTAAGACTCAACTATGTGCTGCCTACAAGAAACATACTCTATAAAGACATAAATAGTCCCAGCTACTCGGGAGGCTGAGGCAGGAGAATGGTGTGAACCCCAGGGGGCAGAGCCTGCAGTGAGCCGAGATCACGCCACTGCACTCCAGCCTGGGCGATAGCAAGACTCCATCTCAAAAAAAAAAAAAAAAAAAGTAAAAATATGGAAAAAGATGTATCAGGTTAACAATAATGAAAGACAGCTGGAGTGGCTCTATTAGTAATAAATAAAGTAGATTTCAGAGCAAAAATATAACCAGGGAAAAATGTGATCGTTTCATAATGATGAAGGAGTCAATTCACCAAGAAGACATAATAATCCTAAATGTTTGTGCACCCATAACAGAGCTTCAAAATATATGAAGCAAAAACATATAGAACCAGATACATCACAATTATACTAGAAGAATTCAACACCCCTTTATCAATAATTGATAGAATAGGTAGAAAATAGTAAAGTTATAAAAGGCTTGAACAATACTATCAACCAACCTAACCTAATTTTTTTTTTTTTTTTGAGACAGGGTCTCATTTCGTTACCCAGAATGGAGTACAGTGGCATGATCATGGCTCACTGCAGCTTCAACCTCTCAGGTTCAAGTGGTTTTCCCACTTCAGCCTCCCAAATAGCTGAGACTACACCACCATGCCCACCTAGCTTTTTAATTTTTTGTGGAGACTGGCTCCCACTATGTTACCCAGGTTAGTTTCAAACTCCTGGGCTCAAGTGATCCTCCTGCATTGGTCTCCCAAAGTGCTGGGATAATAGGCATGAAGCACTGTGCCTAGCCAACCTGACTGAATTGATATGTATAGAACATGCCACCACAGCAGAATATACATTCTCTTCACGTACACACAGAACATTTAGTAAGACAGGCATTCTGAATTATAAAATACATCTCAGTAGGATGATTTCTTCTTGAGATCCCTAATTATATCTACAAAATACCCTGTTTCCCAATAAGGTCACATTCTGAGGTTCTGGGTGGACATGAATTTTTGAGGGACACTATTCATGCTACTGGAAGAGCTCATAGTCTCATGGTTAGTTTGGCTCTAAGTTTCTGCTCCTAATAAAATCTTAATCTCAAATATTACATGTTCTTACTAATATACAGGAGTTAAAAATGTCGAGCTCATAGAAGTAAAGAGGAGAATTGTGGTGACTAGAGCCTGAGAAAAGTGGAGTCACAAAAATTTGTGACTAATGGACACAAAATTACAGCTACATAGAAGGAATAAGTTTTAATGCTCTCTAGCCCTGAAGAGTGACTTATAGGTAACAATAATTTATTACATATTTCAAATAGCTAGAAGAGAGGATTTTGAATGTTTCCAACCAACAAATGATAAAAGTTTGAGGTGATGGATGAGCTAATTACCCTGATTTGATCATTACACGCTGTATACGTGTATATTGTATACATGTGCCGAAATATCACTGTTTCCCATATATGTACAATTACTATGTATCAATTAAAAATAAAATTAAAAAATCTTAATCTTACATCTCATTTTCCATGGATATATTATTTTCTTTGCTAGATACCAGCCAAGATGTAGAACTCAGTCCCTTTCCTTGATGTGCCCCAAATCTGTTCAACTAAGTTGTTTATGAGCACAGAACTTATAGAGAAATGGATGATGCACACATTTCAGCAACACACACATTAACTTGGAGGATGAGGAATTTGTGTTCTTAAGTGCCCCTTGCTAGGCTGGGCGAGGTGGCTCATGCCTGTAACTCCAGCACTTCGGGAGGCTGAGGTGGGTGGATCACCTGAGGTCAGGAGTTGCAGACCAGCCTAGCCAACATGGTGAAACCGTCTCTACTAAAAATACAAAAATTAGCCGGGTGTGGTGGTACACACCTGTAGGCCTAGCTACTCAGAAGGCTGGGGCATGAGAATCACTTGAACCCATGAGGCAGAGGTTGCAGTGAGCCGAGATCACACCACTGCACTCTGGCCTGGGAGACAGAGTGAGTGAGACATTGTCTCAAAAAAAGAGAAAAAAAAAGAAAAAAAAAAAAAAAGTGCCACTTGGTGAGCTTGCTTCTGGAAATTTTTCATTCTCAAACTCATCAGAACCCAGAACACTGTTTTATTCCTGTCCCCTTTCTCCTTCTTTCTACCTACCCCGCTATCTTTTCTTCCTGGCTCCTCCCTTCTGCCTGCCCGCTACCCACCTCCCCCGACTCTGATTATTCTTGTGAGGTTTGTTCAGTTTGTTTCACTGTCCTTTCATATCCAGCCCTCAAGAGGTCATCTTCTATGTGTAGCAAAGAGTTCTATTCCACAAAAATAGTTCTCTCCCAGAGGAACCCAGGGGCCATCTGTCGAAATATTAATATTAGTTGTTTCACCCTACTACAAGGCAAAGAAGAATGATAAATAGCACAAAAATCAGAAACGTCTGTACACAGATTATGAAGTCTACTCTTTGAAGAGGTTGAACATTTTTATTTCAATTAAGTTTCATTATAATACTCTTGGGAGGCTCATTTAAGTAGTTAATGAGCTAAGGCACTGATTGAGATAGATGTGTTTATTGCTGCCTCACTAATAAGAAACAAAATTTTATACCGTGTGTGTGTGTGTGTGTGACATACTTATGATAAATGTATGTATATAATTAGCATGTAGATATTTAATCAGTATGTATGTATATGTTATGTATACTGCTTTATGTATATATTAAGTACATAGTATATATGTATTTAATTAGCATGCATGTATATTATGTATATAATATATATGTTATGTATATACTGTGCATGTATACATTATGTATATTAGTATTTGTGTATATAATATATGTATTCTATTAATAGTGCGTATTAGTAAGCACTTTGCTGAGTAATATCCATTGAGTTCCTTATCTAATCCTCATAATTAGGAGTTAGCTATTGTTATTTCCTCCACTTTACAGATAAGGAATTGAGACTTAAAGTTGTGAGATGCATTTCCCAAGGTAAATAATTAGGAAATGACAGAACCTGTCTCTAGTAGTGTCCTTGCTCTTAACCCAATGATTATCATTGCTGAAGAACATATACTAAAATGTTAACAGTGGCTATATCTGGGGGGAAGATAACATTTGATTAAAATATGCTTTTCTAGGTTTGTTAAATTTCCTCCAATGAACACATACGACATTTGTAATAGGAAGCCTGCTCCACCCTCCCACCAATAAATTTTATAAAGAGACAACACACCAGTTTCTTAACTGATTGAAAATGCAGGGCTATTATTTTTTAAAAGTCAACATTAAACTATGATAATATTATTGCCTAATATTTCGTATATTGCTTTATAAAATACAAATTATGTTCACATGCATTTCTCATTGAGTCTTTCCAATCTCTGTGAATTAGAAAGGTAAATATAATGAGGTATTATTATCCCCCCTTTTGTTTGTCAAATGAAGATGAAAGAATCAATTCAGTCTCTGCTCTCATAAAATCATGAAAAAAACTAGCTTGACTTCAAGCTTCGTAGGGACTGGGGCCGTATCTGAAATGCCCTTGCAGCTACATCTCCAGCCCATAGCACAGAACTTACCACATAGTAGGTGCTAAACAAAATTTGAAAGAATGAAATCCAGTGCCTTACTCTTGGTCATGTCTTCTACCCATTGACCTCTATCTCTGGCCAGCTGAAATGTAATCTTTTTATTTGTACTCTCCAGTTAGGACTTTAAAAAGTTTGTTTTCTTAGACACCACCCTTAAAAGGGATTGCACACAAATATGGAGGAGTTTCAGAGAGCCATTTTAGCATTTGTGTGTGTGTGTAGTAAAATATACATAATAAAATTCACTATACTGTACAATTCAAGGGCACTTAGTAAATTCACAATGTTATGCAACCATCACCATGATCTAATTCTAGAACATATGTATCACCCCCGAAAGGAAACCCATGCCCATTAAGCAGTCACTTCCCAACTCCCCATCCCCTCAGTCTCTGGCAACCACTATACTGCTTTCTGTCTCTATGGATTTGCCTCTTCCAGATAGTTCATGTAAATAGACTCACACAATATGTGGCTTTTTGTGTTTGGCTTCTTTAACTTAGCATAATATTTTTGCGGTTCATCTATGCTGTGGCATGTATCAGTATTTCTTTTATTTTCACGGCTGAATAAAGTCCATTGGGTGGATATTCCACCGAATCATTTTCTAAGGGGAGAAAACAGGTCCTAGTAGGAAGAGAGGTCTGCCCAGGGAAGAGGAAGTTCACTCAAGCTTGCCTTCACTTGGACCTTCCAACTCAAGAAGAGTTTGTTTCAGGAAGATACTGAGGAGTTATTCTCCATGTCTGTGGAGAACAAAATGAAAGGAAATCCATGGAGGGCAGAAGAGATTCTTGGCTGAGCATAAGGGAGAATTTCCTGATGATCTGGGCAGTTAAACCAAGAAACCCAATCGGGACCGCTGACCTTGAGAAAGAGAAGGGTCATCCCTTCATTCCAGATCAGTATTTGTGGGGCATTTACCATCTAGAAGCACAGGACTAGGCCAGGTGACATTTCAAAATCATTCTCATGCTGTAATTCTAGGATCATGGGAAGGAAAACTTAAAGGATTGAAAAGTAAATCACAGAGAGTTTGTGAAGATAGAAAACTGACCACTTAGGTAACTGCATAAATAGCTTAAAATTACATAAATTGGCTATAATGTTAGAAAGGGGCATGTGACATTCTAACAGAAAAACAAATTAACTAATGGAATAAAACAGCAATTGATGGCATTGATTATAATTTATAGTGCAAAGAAAAAGGTCAACTCATCTCCTGAATTTTATTTGGGTTAATGATAATTATGTTTAGGTAAAAAGAAATGAAAATCCTAATTGCAAGATAATGTCAGCTGTTCAGAGAACATCTTGTGCCCAACCTAAAAGAGAAAGACAGAGAGAGAAAAGAAAGCACGATTATTATTTCCTTCATTTCAAACCCAAGTTAATATAAATTATCTGGAAGGAAAAATTATCTGTGCAGATTTAAAATATTATAAATTCTCAAATAATTAGATTTAGATATCTTAAGAAAAACACTCACCAGTGCTTTCAAATCAGTTTTAAGTCCTAATCCTTGTATGCTTAAATAAACATTGCACACACAGATGTAGTGTGTGAAGCAGGCTCTGCTTTAAGAAGGGAAAGATTGCGTTTCTGTGTTTACCCAAGAGCTGACTAAAACACATTCCATTTGGCCGGGACACACAGAAATTAGTTTGAGAAACTGGAAAGGGAACTTTATGTGTTTTAACATAACAGACTGAACGTGGTGTATATTTTACAGATATCATGAGAAGTTTCTCTCTTCCACCTTTTACTGAGCCATCAAAGAGGCAATTGTGTGAACGAAATAACACAGTAACATGTCAGATTCCATTTACATCGATTTATCAAATCCAGGAAGAAGCCTTCGCACTTTCCGGACTAGTGATCAGCACTAGGCCAGTATGAAAAGCTGAGAAATGGAGAGTTTTCAAGGAGAATACACATTAAAAATAAGTACCAAAAAATCATTTTTTTTTTTTTGCACATACTTTTACTTTTATTGACTTAGGTTTTAAAAAGTTAGTCTGGGTAGCAACATGACTTTTGGGGGCCTTAGGCACCTTTACTTTCATGGATCCCATTCTTCATTAAAAAAATATTAAAAATTGTATTCTATGACTGCATTGGTATAGAGATGAATTTAATCCAGGGTGGTTTTATTCTTATATATTCACTATTATTCAATTCAATAGTTTCTCCTGATTTTAAAAGAAATGAAAATAAAACCATTTTCATGGGCCCCTAGAAATGTTGTGGGCTATAAATCTGCGTCTGCTGTGCCTGATGGATACATCAGCCCTGAGTCAGCCAGTACGCAAATAGCCCATATGGTGAGCAGAGGTCTGGACTAGGCCTATGGGCAATGCAAAGAAGCGTAAGATGTAACATAAAATGCAGTTGAATTGAGGAAACTTTCATTCATAGAGGGATAAGGAGCTAAAGATTGATACGAGACACTGGGAATTATGGGGTGGATGGGAAGGACAGATGGGCGAAGGTGAAGGGTGAAAAAGGTGAAGGTAGCAGATTATGTAGGAGGTTATTGCTGTATCCAAATTAAAGTTTTAAGGACTTGAGTGAGCTTGACGACAATGAAAATGGTTAATTAAGAAATAAAAAGACTTGAGAGAAACGACATAAAGAACAAGGAAGGGGAAGAAGTCACCAACGATGCTGTGGTATTAGATGGCATCTTATGCCTCAATTCTTACAGGTTTTATGTCACATTATTATGATTTTCTTACATGCTGGCCTTCAATATTTCACTTGAAATGTTCTCTATTTCCTGTTCCCACAAAAAGACATAGCCAGACTTATAATTATTATTATTTTTTTTTATTATACTTTAGGTTTTAGGGTACATGTGCACAATGTGCAGGTTTGTTACATATGTATCCATGTGCCATGTTGATTTCGTGCACCCATTAACTCGTCATTTAGCATTAGGTATATCTCCTAATGCTGTTCCTCCCCCCTCTCCCCACCCCACAACAGTCCCCGGAATGTGATATTCCCCTTCCTGTGTCCATGAGTTCTCATTGTTCAATTCCCACCTATGAGTGAGAACATGCGGTGTTTGGTTTTCTGTCCTTGCGATAGTTTACTGAGAATGATGTTTTCCAGTTTCATCCATGTCCCTACAAAGGACACGAACTCATCATTTTTTATGGCTGCATAGTATTCCATGGTGTATATGTGCCACATTTTCTTAATCCAGTCTATCGTTGTTGGACATTTGGGTTGGTTCCAACTCTTTGCTATTGTGAATAGTGCCGCAATAAACATACGTGTGCATGTGTCTTTATAGCAGCATGATTTATAGTCCTTTGGGTATATACCCAGTAATGGGATGGCTGGGTCAAATGGTATTTCTAGTTCTAGATCCCTGAGGAATCGCCACACTGACTTCCACAATGGTTGAACTAGTTTACAGTCCCACCAACAGTGTAAAAGTGTTCCTATTTCTCCACATCCTCTCCAGCACCTGTTGTTTCCTGCTTTTTTAATGATGGCCATTCTAACTGGTGTGAGATGGTATCTCACTGTGGTTTTGATTTGCATTTCTCTGATGGCCAGTGATGATGAGCATTTCTTCATGTGTTTTTTGGCTGCATACATGTCTTCTTTTGAGAAGTGTCTGTTCATGTCCTTTGCCCACTTTTTGATGGGGTTGTTTTTTTCTTGTAAATTTGTTTGAGTTCATTGTAGATTCTGGATATTAGCCCTTTGTCAGATGAGTAGGTTGCAAAAATTTTCTCCCATTCTGTAGGTTGCCTGTTCACTCTGATGGTAGTTTCTTTTGCTGTGCAGAAGCTCTTGAGTTTAATTAGATCCCATTTGTCAATTTTGGCTTTTGTTGCCATTGCTTTTGGTGTTTTAGACATGAAGTCCTTGCCCACGCCTATGTCCTGAATGGTATTGCCTAGGTTTTCTTGTAGGATTTTAATGGTTTTAGGTCTAACATTTAAGTCTTTAATCCATCTTGAATTAATTTTTGTATAAGGTGTAAGGAAGGGATCCAGTTTCAGCTTTCTACATATGGCTAGCCAGTTTTCCCAGCACCATTTATTAAATAGGGAATCCTTTCCCCATTTCTTGTTTTTGTCAGGTTTGTCAAAGATCAGATAGTTGTAGATATGCGGCATCATTTCTGAGGGCTCTGTTCTGTTCCATTGATCTATATCTCTGTTGTGGTACCAGTACCATGCTGTTGTGGTTACTGTAGCCTTGTAGTATAGTTTGAAGTCAGGTAGCGTGATGCCTCCAGCTTTGTTTTCACAGAATTGGAAAAAACTACTTTAAAGTTCATATGGAACCAAAAAAGAGCCCGCATCGCCAAGTCAATCCTAAGCCAAAAGAACAAAGCTGGAGGCATCACGCTACCAGACTTATAATTAAAATGTGACTTCAATTGAGCTATGTGACCATGTTTCCATCTTGTTCTTAGCAGCCATCTCATTCCCTCCCCACCCCCACCCCCAATACTCTGCATTTGTCAAAATCGGAAGTGCATTTTAAAAGGAGATTGGTTCAAATTCATGTATCTGGCCTTTTAAAATTGTGGCAGCCTAGTCAAAACGTCCTTGCCACCCATCACATTCTGGGCCGTTCCCTAGTAACAGATACTGAAGAGATGACCCATTTGAGTGGAAACTGAAATCAGCATTTCGATACTATTTTTGGTTTGCTTTCAAAGCCATGCGCTCCTTCCTCTAAAACTGGCACCAAGCACAGTGGTAACTTGTAGTACTTTGGAATAACCTTCCAAATATTTTTACTGTTTTCTCTCTGAAAATATCAATGTTCCAAAAAAGGGAGATGAGTGGAAAACCCAGACCCAGGAGATGCTCAGAGATGCATTTAATATGACCAATTATTTAGGGACCAATTCCCCAGACCCTGTTTTAGGAAATTCATGTATGATAAAGATGGCACATGCATCAAAGAGCCTATAGCCACGGGAGAAGAGAAGTAAGCAAACCAGATGATGACAACATGATGCAGTATGTATTCCTGCGGAGCACTATGTGTGCCTGGGATGCAACAGAAACACAGAGGGAGCTTGCCTAATCGCTGAAAGGACTGAAAGACGAAAATGACCCAGAAAGGTTTATAAGAAGAGGTGGTAGTTAGGCAAAGACTGTTAGTTGTGTATTTAATATTTACTCTTTTCCTTATTAACATGATGGCAATTTTTATTCAGTGTGGCAATATGCTCAGCTGAGAGATTATATTTTTCAGCCTAATGAACATATGACTACGTTTTGACTAGTGAGAGGTAAATGGGCATTTTGATGAGTTTTCCATGAAGGCTCCTTACAGGGAGAAACAAACAGAACTCTTTTTCCTTTCCTTTATTCTTCCTTACTGCCTAGAATGTGGGTGGGATAGCTGTAGCTCCAGCAGCCATATTGGATGATAGGTGAGCTTGAGAATAGGATCCAAGGACTAAGGATAGCAAAGCAGGAAAACATAAGGAATCTGGGTTCCTAATGATCATGGTGCCCATTATACAGCCTCTCGACTCCTTTTACATAAAACTAAATAAACTCATATACCTTAGCTATTATTCTTTTGGGCCTCCTTAATGCTAACCTATATTGTGCTCATTGAGCTAAGTTTTGAGAGATTAGTTAGAATCGACAAGGTGGACAAAAGGCAGAAGGGAAAAGCTTTAGCAAATCCCCAGGAGCATGAAGGCATATGCAGTACTCAAGGACTTGAAGGTGGTTCTGCTTAGCAATGAGGTTGGGAAACTACCTCTACTACTACATCTAGGTCTTTAGTCATTAATGTGTGGCCACACCTGAGGACTGCCACGTACTTGCTGGATCCAGGACACAGGTGAGAGCATTTGCCTTAATGAGATAGAGACTACCTACACAGTAATAGGAGGGAAAGAGGATGAGGAGGGAGGAGATGCCAGGAGAGGTGTATGTTTAGAAGCTTCTGCATCTGCAGGTTGATATTGTTTGTTTTCCCTGTGAAAGAGAGAGCCTGGAAGAGATGGGGTTTGAGGAGAGCAGAGGAAGTTTGAAACAGCTGCTGCTCATTTATGCCTTTGTGTCCCTGTGTATCAAGTATTCCCCAATTAAAATGATTTCATGGTTCTCCTCCTGCTCCTGTCTACCTGATCAAGAATTTGTTTTGATTCCCTCTTATCGAATCTCCACTGTGAAGACTTCCTTGGCTGCTGGGACAAGCTCTCCTTTCTCTGAACTCTTTTACCCTGTATTGCCCAGTCATCATAGAGAGCTTTGCTTTGTGTTGTATTGTATCTGTGGTTGTCCATGACCCTACCTTCAATCATGGTGATGAAAAAAAAGAAAAAGAAAAACAGAAAGGGTTTTAAAATGACTTGAACCTATGACCTTGGATATTCAATCTCTCTAAGCATCATTTTCCTGAACTGCACAATGAGAGAATGTTGCTATCTTGAAGAGTTGTTACGAAGATTCAGAGTATGCATGTGAAGTGCTTAGCACTGTGCTGGGTGCATAACAGGCATTTAACTGGAGGTGGCTTTTGGCATTATCTCTACAATACGTACTATACACTTAATAATCACTCTCAGTTGAGGCAGATCCAGACCCCAGGGTCTCTATACATTGTAATTCTAGACCAAGTTGTCCATCAGTTGGAAACTTCTGTCCACAGCCCCTTTGCTGCCTCAATGACCATATCACCTCTTGGTGATAGAAGGATCCCACAGTTCACTCTGGTTTTGAGCAGGGGCTGAGTCTCAATACAGGTAGGGCCCAGCACAGTGAGGAACATGCAGGGAGCACTCAATGCATCCTTATTTCATGAATGAATGAAAGAATGAAGAATGAAATAATTAACGAATAAAAAAAAGAACTTCTTTTTGGGAGAAAGCAGTTCCCTTTCCCTTGATTTCCACTTGGGTCAAAATAACCCTGTCCTTGCAAAAATTAGGACTTGGGTGCTTGAAACTTTATCTATGCAACTTAACTCCTCATTTCTTTATTTTTGTCAATCTCGTTTGGACAGAACAGGTAGTAAAACGCAAAGGAAGATCTCTGGGAAAAACGCGACACTTAAAAACCTTTTGAAAGACTCCTGAGCAGGCCAAGTGTACATTTAGCTCCTACTTATACTTCAGCAGGCAGCAGCGACACAAAAGCTGCTCCACAAAGCACCTGATTCATGAGACAGCTTTGTGGGAATTTAATTAGTGAAGGAATGTGCAAAGCTTAAGCGCTTCAGATGTCATTAACCATTGGGGAAGGGAAAAGGAGTCGAGGAAGGCCTAACAGATGTTTGATTCAGCCTCGTTCCTGCGAAACAGATCATTGCACACATCGTTTTTCTATTTGGGTAACTCTTGGGTAAATCTTGTTAATGATATTTCATTCTTTCAGGAACCTAGTTTAACATGTGTCCGGTTTAAAGAAGAGAAATGCACCTTCTGCCTCTCAAGGGGAAATAGGCTGACATTTAAAAAAAAAAAATCTGGTTCTTTCACGATTGCTTTTCTAAAGTCACTATTTCAACACATTGCATGTTGAATCCATGAGTTGAATGAACATGAATCTTTAGTTTCAGAAAGTGAAATTGTGGTCAATCTGTGAAGGAACTGCATGTTTTGGTTTTGATGGCTCTAAGTGTTTAATAGCACTTTACTCCATCTAAACCGGATTGCCATTTTGTTCATAGAGAAGTATTCTGTGAGGTTTTTAGCTTAAGTGGCCAGCCATCAGGGCTGCTTCTGGTCCTGGGTTGGCAGTAAAGGCCTCAGCTGGTCTCAGAGGCAGAGTGTTGCTAGAATAGACTCAAGCTGGACTCCCACTGGTTGAAATGGACAGCATTTGCTGCTCTTCCAACAAAACTAAAACTGCCTTTTTTTACAAATAGGAACAGGCTACTAGATGTTGTCATAGAAATAAGAAATGCAAGAATCTCTAGGCCATCTGATTTATCTTTCTACCAGCTCCTGTTTACAGCCTATTTGTCAGTGCCCATTCCAAGTTCTCTGTTCTTAACATCTCAGGATGCTTGCTTTCGGGGACAGAATTAGAAAAGGAAGGAAAAGATGATACCAACTAGACTTGCTTTATCCATGTAGACTTCAACTGACTTTTGAGTATTTTAAAGAGCAAGTTCCTAGAACTTTTTTTCTGTGAAAGTGTTAGTGTAATGGTGCTCAGAAACTGATTGCTGCCAAGCCTAAATTACCCTCTATCAAAGCATAATACTAATCACTCATAAGATGAGAAGAAGAAAATCAGCAAAGCAGATTTCCTGTCTTGGTCTCCTTGATTTCTGGACTTCCCCACTCCAAATCCTTAGAAATGAACACTAACTGTCTGCCACTGCCATCAAGGTTGCTTTACGCCCTTTTCTAAGTTTGACCATTTCAATATTTAGCAGTTAATTGTCATGTACAGTAATTGATCCCAAGAATAAAAAAAGTTTTCTAGTATTTGGACATGATGCAAAATGTTCTGGACAGCCAGTAATATATCTTCCATAGCCCTTCTCTTTCAATTTTTTAAAATTGCAATTAGTAGTTTTTAATTTATTTGTTCATTCAACCAACAACTATTTGTTGAGTGTCTCCTCTGTGTCAGGTTCCAGAGAGAGAATGGAGAATAAGACACCACCCCTGCATTTGCAGTGAGGTTGGCAAGCAGCAGCATTTAGAAAGAGAGAGTCGAAGCAGGGCTGGAGCCAGCTGCACATGGGAGGCCAGAGACAATGGTCAGGGTCAGGATCTCCATGTATAATTGTGTTGCCCAAGATACAACTGATGGGGGGCTTGGCACCAGTCTGAATATATCTCCAAATGAAGAAGGGAACCTTTTCTTACATCTCACAAAGGCATTATACGTGTTAGCAGTGAATCAGTCAGGATACATATATCCTTTACTAACCATAGTTTTTAGGTAATTCCATTTCATATTTCTATACTAACATTTTTAAAGCTTCATATTTTTATATTATGCTTGCTCAGTTCAATATCCTGGAAATGAAAGCATACAACTCTCATAGAGTTTGTAGACAGGTCTATGGAATGATTAAGTTAGTACATAAAGAGGAAATTGTATTTGTTCCACTCTTTTAATACTGCATGGACCTGGAAGAGCAACACCTCTATCCCCCCACCCTCCAAAAGCATTAGAAAAAGCCAGCTGGGGCCGGGCACGTTGGCTCACACCTGTAATCCCAGCACTTTGGGAGGCTGAGGCAGGCAGATCACGAGTTCAGGAGATCGAGACCATCCTGGCTAACACGGTGAAACCCCTTCTCTACTAAAAAATACAAAAAAATTAGCCAGGCGTGGTGGCGGGCGCCTGTAGTCCCAGCTACTCAGGAGGCTGAGGCAGGAGAATGGCGTGAACCCAGGAGGCGGAGCTTGCAGTGAGCCGAGATCACACCACCGCACTCCAGCCTGGGTGACAGAGCGAGACTCTGTCTCCAAAAAAAAAAAAGAAGCCAGCTGGTGAGGTGGTGAGGTGACAAGGGCAATTTGCTGAGTCTTTTAAAAAGGAAACAAAGCTAAAGCAAGTTCAAACACATTACATTTTAAGTCAATAGAGGCAGGCTAAAGAATGTTAAAAAAGGATAGTCTTTTGGGAATAAATCTTGTGGCAAACTATCTCTCAGGAGACATGTTTTTATACCAATGCTTCCTGAACAATTGAAGAAGAGCCAAGATAAGGATACTTTCCTGGAAAAAGTTTTAAATATCATCAAATCAGTGTTTCAGGGCGTTTTTTTTTTTTTTCAGTGCTTTAAAAATATTTAGCATCAGTCTTTTCTTTTTTTTTCTACAAATTTATCTATTTTCTAGGAGATATTACAAACCCTCCAGCTTGACATCCATATCTGTTTCAAGAATGGAGCCCAAATGTTAGCAAAGAATCACTGTAATCAAAATGGTAAGTCCAGAGGGTGCTGCTTGATTTTGACTGTCATTTGTCACTCTGTCTAAATGGTTTCCATTTATCATTGAAATGTTATCTGGAAGGCAAATCCTGTGTCTGGAGGCATGCAATGTTTTGCATCTACTTTACAGAAATAGGTGGCATCAGATTTGGACAACTATAACCCAGTAGATTGAGAACATTCCCCTGAAGATAGGACTCCAGACAGGTGTGCATGGGTCTGGTCCACGATTACTGCTCAATCCATCTCCCAGAGCAGTGTTGGATCACTGGGAAAGTGGCCTGCTGCTCTCTCAGAAGGTCCAACCCAGAATGGAGTCTTTGTGTCCCCTGCCTGTTGTCTCATTGATTTTTCTTTATATGTCTCTTGCATTTCCCTAAGCTCTATTGAATGCTTAGTTCATTGCTCACTGATTTCCAATGTGACTTAGAGAAACCAAAACTCAAAAGTCTTTGAAAGAAATCACATCTCTTTTCTTAAAACTATAGGGCTTTGTGATGGGGTTTATTGGGTGGCTTTGTGGTGGGGGGGTTCCATCCAGTCTGTTATGTTTAGTACTACTGCCCTGAGTAGTGGATTTAGTTTCTTTAAAATCCATTATTCTCCCTAATGGGAGTTACAAAGGAACATACCTTGTCCCCTTCTATCTTTTCTAGGTAAGACCCTAGAAATTTATGCACAGAAGCTCTAACTACATTTCTGTGAAGGGGACAAGGGTTTGTCTCATTCTTCCTTAGGATTATTGGAGCTGCCCTGCCACTGGCCAGTGTCATACTTTGACCCAGGAAAGTAGCATACTCTGCCCCAAGCCTCAGAGCACCATGTACTTTCATGTACCTTCCTCCAAGGAGGTCCTACACAGGTGCATGAAACTGGCTGGGATAGGTAGTACCACCTGAATGGAGAACCATGAGGCCAGATGGAACCCTGTGGCCACCATCTCCATTTTTCCCCATAGTGGTGGGATGGAGCAGATGCCCTGAGGAGTTTCATGATTCCTGTCTATGGATTTGTCCCAGCCCAAGGCCAGCAGGGTCTTGAATGGCCATCTGGCCAGCAGACGAGAGTCACTAGTCTGTAAGGTATTTCCTTCATAGGATCATGCAAGATTGGGCCACCAGAATGGTGCTGATATATGGATTTGGGGTGACTCTCACTGATGCTGGACATAAGATAAGGTCAGGGATCTGAGCTCTGGATCATCCCACCCTGGAGCTTGAATTGCATTTGTTGGCCTTTGTTGGCTCTCACCCATTTGTGTTCTGATTATGGTACCAGGTCTACAGTATCCAAGCATGGGAAGGTGGTACAAACATCCTTCACCCTGTATGTCCCACACAATCTCCCTACCCTCTTCACAGGCTATGTGCCATCTTTTGGGCTGGTCCCAAAGGGTGACTGCTCTTGTGCTCCAAGAGCTTTTGAGACTGTTGCTTCATAACTCCAACAGCCCTTTCCAACTGATGCGCTCTCTTGCTTCCAATCAATATGATGTCATCTTACTCTTACTCCTTGTTAGGACCAGTCCTAAAGAGGGACTAACATCTCTCCAAGGACTAGGATTGCTTTGCCTGCTCAGCCTAGAGGCCCTCTGCCTCTCTGCCCCTGTGGTGCTGGTGTATAGGCCTGCAGGCAATACTGAGACAGACCACAGTCTAGAAATTCACTGATTGTGGTGTAAAGAGAAATATTGTCTTACGCCTATGCTATAAAATTCCAAAAGGAAAATTTTACATCACCAGAAAATGAATTATTGTATACATGTGATTTTTGATCACCATCAACGAAGCACAGTAACAACCTTTGAGAGAGCCACTGGAGCAAGTATTCATGGGCTGTGGGTTGCATGGTGCATGTCATGAGTAACACTGTGACCGACACTAAATAATTGGAGTTGGAGAACTGCAGAGGCAAAAGATATGTATCATTTCAATGCAAATTGCTTCTTTGTGAGTAATAACAACATTGCTACCTTTTACTTGTGGAGATAGATGTAAAAAAAAATTAGCCAAGACCAGCACATTTGACAAGAAAGAAAATAACAAGATGGCTTGTGGACTTAAATGGGAAATGTAGTGTCAGGACGCCATGAAGAATCTTCATGTGCACTCATGGGACTGTGAAGAAATATGTAACTACCTCTTCTCTATCCACTATTCAAAATTCTCCTCACTAAATTATGAAGCCTCACGTGGGCCTGTGAGCTTTGTAATATATTATTATAATCAAAATGTTTATATAGACAAGGGTCTCACAAAAAATATTTACCTGGATTGCCCACATAGTCTTAGAGCAGCCCTGTCTCTTACTTTTGCAGCTGGGGGAATATGTTTGACTTTAATCTCCAAGATTTTGCTCAATATTCTGATTCTCAGGACACTCCTTAGGGTCCCTTGAAGATGGTGATAAAGCCCCTGCCCTTCTAGGACAGCAGGTTCCCCATTCTCCTTTCTTCTATCCCCAGAGAATAGACCTGCTACCATCCTCACAGGATTTGATGCGTGCATCTCATTATATGGACTGGATTTGGGCTTTGGGGATTTTAAAATTATTTAATATTTCATTCAGCAAAGACATTTATTCAGTTCAGTTCTTGCTATGTACCAAGCAACGTAATTGGCACAGGGCTTACAAAGATGAATAAGACTTGGTCTGCATCCTCCAAGAGCTCACACTCTAGTAGGAAGATGTCAATAAACAGGGCACCAATGAATAGGCGCTATCAACACACATATGCAGAGTGTAGACGAAGTCTAGCGAGAGGATTGGGGGTCATACACAGAGAAAGGCTTGAGGAGCTTCATAGAAGTCTCTTTAAACTAAGCTTTGAAAGACGACTTTGGGATTCACTGGGCCAGATGGGATGGGAGGGAGGAAACGGGCAATCAAGCGGCTGGGCGGAGGTGAGCAGATGGACCGGATGCGAAGCGTATGACACACCAGGGAAACTGTAAGTAGGTTCTGTGTGGCTGGGGTGTAGGGAGGGGCTCTGCAAAGGAGGAGGCTGGAGAGGAGGGAAGGACCAAGATTACGCAAGACTTAATGTGGTCTGTTTGGGAATCTGGGCTTTAGACTGCGGACGGCGGAGAAGCACTGATCGTATTATGTTATGAGGCATATGATCTTATTTTCTTTTAGAAATGTAAGTCTCTAAGAATTATAGATTATAATTTGGGGAGAGATTGAGGGCAGGGGAAAGTTAGGAGGATGTCATGGTACACAGTCCAGAGGGGACTGAGAATCTAAGGTTGCTGCCCTCGGTAAGAAAAAGGCAGGTTAATGATTGGAAAATCCATGTGTAGATAGTAATCACTCATGATAAAGGCAAGAGTCAGGATGGCTTCTCTGTTAGAAATGTTTGGGCTGCAAGAAAACTCAACTAATAGTGGAGTTTTTCCTCTCCAATAAAGATTCTGGAACTAGAGGCTGCTGACATTGGTTGAGAGTCACAACACTATCCGGGTTTCTGCTCTGGACATCATGCCAACATTCAAGGCAGGAAGAAAGGGGAAGAGGCAGCACAGGCAGTATCTGTCCCAGTTTTCTTTCCATCCCAACTGTCCGCTGTCTTCTGTCTTGATTAAGAAAAGGAGCAGGAAACAGTCTAAGCCTTATCAGAGGGCACCAGAAGGATAATGAAACATATCCCCACCAATGGAGACTCAAATTCAAGTTGAACTTGCCCAGGCTTTGTTGGTGCCTTGCTGGTAGTTTGCAACCTCTAGAAATCGAAAAGAGCAAGAACAAGAGGCATGTATGTACGAGAAGGGTGTTTATGAAAGGGGCCTTGCCCCTAGTTTAAGCAACAGAAGCTATAAGCAAGGAGGCTGAGTCTACTTCCTCGGGGACCTTTATAAGGACAGCAAAGTGGCTACTATTTATCAAGCAGTTTCCATTTGCTATATGTCAGGCCACACACTTCATGGCTTACATGCTTTTACTCCACTAATCTCAGATTCGAGGTAGATAGCATCACCACATTTTGAATAAAAGAAATTGAAGCTCAGGGTGCTTCCATTGCCCAAGACAACCCAGCTAGCAAGTGGCAAGCCAGGAGTCAAACTAAGGCAGGACAGCTCTGAGGCCACAAACATGCTCAGCTGCCTTGGTGCTGCTGAGTACAGTCTTGGCCCAGGAGAACCAGAGCCCTAAAGTCCATTATGGCTGGGCACAGAGGCTCATACCTGTAATCCCAGTACTTCGGGAGGTCAAGGAAGGTGGATTGCTTGAGCCTAGGAGTTCAAGACTAGCCTGGGCAACATAGTGAGACCCTGTATGTACAAAAAATACAAAAATTAACCAGGCATAGTGGCACACCTGTAGTTCCATCTATTCAGTAGGCTGAGGTGAGAGGCTAACTTCGAGCCCAGGAGGCAGAGGTTGCAGTGAGCTGAGATCGCACCACTGCACTCTAGCTTGGGCAACAGAGCAAGATCCTGTCTCAAAACATAAAATAAAATAAAGTCCATCATAAGCTGAAGTTTTAAGGTTGGGAAAAATACTACTAACCAGGACAGGATCTTCCCTGACAATAACTTTCCCCTTAGCATCCTATGCTCACAGCTCAGTAGCTGTATACGGGAAGGTCTCTGCACAGTTTAGAAACAGAATGCTTTTCCCTTTTCCTTATCATCTGAATGATTACCCTAAGTGTATCCTGACCACCAGCTCCTCTTCATTTCTTGTGAACAAGCATCAAGGGCTCCGAGATGTACTAAGTGCTATCAGGCCACAGGGATGACATCTTGAACTCTCCCTTGATTCCCGCATCCATTGTCAACTACCAGAGACTCATTCTGTCTTCCTGTTAAAGCCACAGCATTAATATTCACTCCCAATGGTACCTCTATAATATTTTATATGCTTAAAACAAGTATAAATGTCTATAATAATAACAAGGGGCCTGGAATTATAAATGCTCTTCTTAGAGAACATTTTTTAAAAAGATACTTTTTTCTTTTATTTTTGTGGATCCTGGGTACTTCAACAGCATGCTTAGTGGAATAAAGACAGCAAAGCCTGAGCACAACAGCTTTTGGGGATAAGAAGGTGAACGAGGCTAGGCCTCTGCCCTGGGAGAGTTATCATTAGCATTATATGCAACCTCTCCTGGGGGTTCTGACTGGGCCAGAGGAGTGATCTCAGGCACACAGGAATTGCTTGAATCAGATGCTGAATAATTGCCATTAAAAAAATAACAGTTGAATGCCTTTTCAAAGAAGATTGTGAAGTGTGTTCTGGGCAGCTTTAAATGAAGGACATTTGTTTATCTCCACAGTTGTTTCACTACAGCTCTAATGGAGGTGGGCATATGATTTAGTGACCTCGTAAATTCCTCTCCAGCCCCTGGATTCGATAATTCTGTTTCCTCTGTGGTGGATGAAAAGCAACCGTAGCAAACCTCTTTGGCTTCTTTATACTTTTCTACACTGTCATCCTCCTTGGCTTTAGAGTATACTGGTTACCATGGAAACAGCAATGTCCTCACTGTGGACAGAACTTAATCACAACCAAAAGGGTGAAATAAAGTACATTTTTATCTTGGATTGAAATTTGTATCACGATTCATGAAATGGAAGAGAGAAAGTAGAGGAAGAAAGCAGGAGGCTAAGAAGGATGAGGAGATGGGGGAAGGAAAGAAGCGGAAAGAGGGAAGAGGTAGGAGCTGAAAATGATACCCCATGTGTCTGCCTGAAGAAACTGTCCGAGCGGAGCCTGTCGGTTGAAGTGCACTGCATCCCTTACTATGGGCCACACTGGGTCTCTTCCAGGTCTCACAGAGACTCTGTAAAACTAGAGCTGAGGCCGTCCAGGCAGGCTGCTACCCAGATGCCTGCTACCCAGAGACATGCCCAAGACCATGCGCCAGTTGCCAAGCCTGAAATCCCACCATGAGAGGTAAACACCCTTAGGAACTGTTTTCAGTCGTGACACAGGTCCCACTGGTAAGTTAACAGCTTAAGCCATGATCAACTCACATATTTGGAGGATATTCTGCTCAGATCCCTCTCAAGCCCTGGCAATTAGTTGAAGGACAAGTGCTCTGGCAATTAGAAAATGCTTAATAAAGTTTCCAATCCCCAGAGACATTCCCACCTTCCTTCCATGTCTCCCAGCCTGCTGACGTGTCAGCTGTTTCCTGCCATCTGAGCACCTACTTTGGAACAGCCCCGGGCTTGTGGGGTTTGAAGCTTATATGATTCTGGACCCTCTTTAAGAAAAAGGCTAGAACATTATGAGTATAAAGTTATGCACAAGGTCTTGAAAGGGACACATGCAAATGAGGGGCTTAAGCATCAGTAGCTTCATGGTAATTTGCTTCTGCATCTACTATCTAATTTAATCTTTAAAACAGCACCACAGGTATGTGATTATATCTATTACCAGATAAGAAAACTGAGGCCCTATGCGAGTCATCAAAATTTACTTAAACTTACTGAAAACGTACTAGACCAGTGGTTCAACTATCACTCCTTGAAATTGGTAATTGGAGATTGATCATGGGAGGACGTCTCCACAGCTGGTTTTTGCATAAGCATCAGTTGTAACATGCAGAATCAATCCCACTTTTCCAAAATGTGACTTTCATTTCCCCTCCAAATCCAAGCCAGCTGAGGGAACTGGATTTCAGCTATGGTTGGAGTGCTGGAGATGGTATCGCATATCCTGCTTGCAAATAATTGATCGGCTTCCTGCAATGCATTGCGTGCTCTCGCCCCAGAACAGAGATGAAAACTGAGACCATCAATTGGATGGCTGGTTAATATCCACAGGCAACGTGCATCCAGTGTATGAGGAACAGAAATCAGGGCCAGCCTACAAAACAGCTGGACAGGGCACTTTCTGGAGTCCTCCTGGTTGCCTTGCATTACATAGATCCTGTCAGAATGACAATGGAAACAGCCTTTTCTTGCCCTTATTAGTATTAGCACTGTTGTCCAGACTTTCATTTCAGCCCTAATCAATTTAATATAGCTACGTGCACAAACATCCTCACATGCAGAGTACCTAAGCATAGCTCCTCTAGTGTTGTCTTAGAAATGGTGGAAACTCAGAGGAGTCAGAAAAATGGAATACTCTCCTATCTCACACTCCACAGAAATCCACAGGAGGCATATCAGTGGAGGGGCTTTTAGCATGGTGCCTTTAAATTGGCCAACTCCCAGCCCCAGCAGGGTGCATCAGTAGGGATCTAGCCAGGGCAAAGTCACAGAGAGCAAAGGCAGGAATAGGAGATGCTCCTCTTAAAGAAGAGAATGGGCAGGAGAATTGAGACCCCTGACTAGAATCCAGATTCACATATTGTGGGAGGTAGTTGCATCTGAGGCACGAAGCCTCCACTCCAAATTTATGTTAACAACCTTTTCCTATGTCTTTGTTTTTCTTTGTCATACAAAGCACTGTTCTAGGCCCCATAATGATAGCACAAGTTTATTAAGAGATTGCTAAGAGCTATGCACGGGACAAAGCATGTTTATGCCTATGATATAATTTAATCGATTATCAAATTTATTCTGACACCACCTTGAGGAAGAAAGCAAGCTAGGTAACTTTTTTTACAGAAGAGAAAACTGAGGCTCCATGAGATTAAATAATTCTCAGAGTCACCAAGCTAGCCAATGGTGGAGTCAGGGTTCAAATCTAGTTCTATCTGACCCTAGAATCATTGCTCCAAACCTTGGTGACAATTCTGAAGTGGTTACAATGTGCTAATCCTCAGGCTAGCAATTTTCATAGTCTCTTCTTTGACCTCTACACTTATCTGTAAGATACTTTATTCCTGTCTTCCATGACTCTTTAATTTGGTGTAGGAAACAGAATGTGGTAAATGAGAATTATTAAATATATATGTATCTCCTCCGAAATAAGTCAGAGTAAAATAAATGTCAAAAGGAAGATGAAGAGTTCACCAAGTCAGTGGCTCAGAGACGGATTTTTAAGAATAGTTTGGATTTTCAGCCCATTGGATTGGCAAAACAGGGCATTCCCCGTAGAAGGACCCATGTGAATAAAGACAGGGGCGTGTCTAGGAATCAGCATATCTTGTTATTGTGGTTTGACCTACACATAGGTTGTGTGCAGGGGAGATTTGGCTGGGGAGTTTGACTGGCATTCATCACCAGATAGAAAAGTTCTCAATTCATCTGGTAGACAATAGGAGAGAGATCATAAGGTCAGAGATAAGCTTTGGAAAAGAAAATACTGCAGCATTTGCGGACAAGACCAAGGCAATTGTTTGCACAAGAGGTAATAAAAGGTCTGAATGTGGGTGGGGATAGGGAGGATGGAGGGGAGGCTCATGCAGGAGACATATCTGAAACACTGGATTTTATGTTCCAGCCTCTGTGGAAAAGACTCATACCATGCTCCTATTCACTCCACTCAGGGTCTTTACCCCAGAGCCAGTATCCCCATAGGAAGCCAGGAAGTGTCTCTGGGAGAGAGTGTGTCTTCCAAAAATGTTGACCCCCTAGAGAGCTAGAAGCTCTGCTGCCCACCTGGGGATGGCCCATCTGCAATATTGACTGTGCACTGTTTTTCCCACATCTGTGAGCCTGGAATCCCAAAGGGTAGGAAAGAGAATGGGCGAGCAAAGAGCTTAAGAAATGATTTCTGGGAGAGCATAGCAGAATATACCCCTTGCGTCTGGCAGGACCATTGGTTATCATAGGACACAAAATCTGTATATTGTAAGCATAATTGTTTGACAGCTTTCTGTATTTTCTTCATTGTTTTCCACTTGTGCTTTCTTCGGTGGTGTTTTTAAAAATGAATGTCCTTCTGAAAATTACTGCCCGTCTCAGCTATGCTGAAAGCAAATACAAAAATGAAGAATTTTTTTCCCATTTGGATCCAAATTTTAAAGGTGGACTTGGAAATGGGGTGGGAGCAGGTAGGAAGACCAGTGAGGATTTAGGGAAGAGTCAGGCTGGGCCTAAGCAGCTATTACTTCTGGCCCAGAGAGTCTCCTGCCAGCCTGTGTCTTCTGGAGGGTTTGGGTTTTGTTTGATTACCTTACTTTTGGATACACCACGGACTTTTGGTGATTTGTTTATATAAGAACAGAGATTGAAGTGACCCTGAAGAATAAGAAGAGCTTCAATGTGACTCCAGTGGTTTCCAGCCCTCCCCAGTTCCTCACCCATGAACCTGCCAGAGTGATCAATCTAAAAAGCAAACATTATTCATCACCCCAGAATAGAATCTCTCCATGCTAACCAACCTGGTTTGATTCCCATTTACCTTTTGGGCTCATCTGCCCTACACATATTTTCTAGCCATGCTGAACTGCTTGATTTTTTAATCATTCCTCCTCCTTATCTCCATAACACATGCATGAGTATATGCATGAACACACGAGCACACACACACACACACACACACACACACAGACATTTCTTGCCAAAGCGCCCATTCCCTCACTTAGAATGGCAAATCTTTCTCATCTTTTAAGGTATAGGAAGCCTTCCCTGACTATTCTGGCTGATTCAAATACCTAATTTCCAGGCTCCCGCAATACCTGTAACACATGGCTACAATTGCACTTATTAACTTGTATCATCATTATCTGTTTATAAGTCAGTTTTCTGAACCAGACCATGGGCCATGGGTTCCTTGAACATAAAACTGAATCATCTTCATGTTTGTATCACTGTGTCCAATAGTCACTTATAGCTGCTCAATGCATGTTTGAAGAATGAATGAATCCTGGGAATTGCCTGATGTAGCACTGTTTCTGTGTGGAACCAACGTTAACGCAGAGATGTAATAATCATGTGCAAAAGGAGAAATAACGTTCATATGGGGAGACTTTACACTCATTCCAAGATAAATATAAAAATCACATTAATTGTTTAAGCATGGGCTCCATTCAGAACCTTCAGGTTGGAAGCTTTGAGCCCATTGGTATTTTATATTTATTTACACATGGCAAAATCTGGTTTCCTGTTTTCAGAGAAAATGTTTTTCGCAAAGCTTTATTAAAATGTTCAAACAGTCTCACAGACATCATATCTCTCTCACAACACAACTCTTCAGTGTAAACAAATCAGAAATGCAAGGATTAAATTCCCCTTCTAGCATATGTGGGCTTAAAAAGAAAGCAACCATGCTTGACAAAATAAGCTCTGAGCTTTATTGCACCTCTGTTTAGATGGAAGCTCAAGACCCCCAGTCAACCAGAGATGCATCAAGGGCCCCCTATGCCAACTGCAAGGAATCAGAGAAAGAGGGAGGGAATGCACGGAAGGAGATGAGCCAGAACAACGCTTCAAGCCAAATGCTTTCATCTTCTATACAATAAGAGGAAAAAGCTTGAGTAGATGTCATTAGCACATCAGCTGGGCTGGGCACCCATTCTTATTTTTTCAAATAAATAGGCTTAAAAGCCAGGCCCTCTTATTACCAGTATATAATTCCTATCAACATGGAAAGGGGTAAGCAGGTTTTTTGTTTGTTTTATTTTTAAATGAATGATAGTTTGGGAGTCTGAAATCAGACACAGCAGGGAGAAAACAACTGCATGTGTTTTCTCCGAAATGCAACAGTACACGCATATCGAAGTGACTGGCTGTCACCGCTATAATGTCGCCGTCTTTCCTAAAGTGAACAACTGGGAAACAAACAATTGGGAAATTAGAAGATGGCTTTTCTTGCGATTCTGCCTTCTGAAGGTCTAGACTGCTCTTGCTTATGTGTACAATAGATCCACTAACAAAGAAAATTTTGAAAGCACAGCACATATGTTCATCTGTACATTCTGAAAGCCACATGGGATTTTTTTTTCTACATTTTAGCTTACTTTCAGAAGCTGAAGCTGTCATTAAGTAAAGGGAAAAGGCTGCTTTCAAGCATGAATCATTTTTCACAGACTTCATTAAAATAAAATAAACATCTTTGCTAGTTAGTGAAAGGCAGTCGGGGAGGGTGGGAAAGGAAACTCTAACTCCCTTCTGTGCTGAAGATAAGGAAAGATGGTTCCATTCCTGCCTTTTAAAAGAGGTGGAAGACAACACATCCATCCTAAAGATAGATAAAATGAAACACGAGGATGTCATTGGAGATAGACTGGCACAGGGACTCAAAATAAATCAACAGCAGAAGCACGGACAGAATTTCGGTTTTCTGATTCCAAGGCTAGTGCTTTGTACCCTAGGTTTAGGGATGCTTCCAAGTTTGGGTCAGGTATAAGCAGTTTCCTACTTTATGTACAACATATTCCAGAAAATGTTACCAAAATTGAAGGTGCAAAAACTAGACTAATATATTTTAAGGGAGCTTCTCTTCCCAGATGACATGGTTTGGCTGTGCTCCCACCCAGATCTCATGCTGAATTGTAGTTCCCATAATCCCCATGTGTTGTGGGAGGGACTCGGTGGGAGGTAATTGAATCATGGAAGCAGTTGCCTCCATGCTGTTCTCGTGATAGTGAGTGAGTTCTCATGAGGTCTGATGGTTTGATAGGGGCTGTTTCCCCTCTTCACTCTGCACTTCTCCTTGCTGCCACCATGTGAAGAAGGACATGTTTTGCTTCCACTTCTGCCATGATTGTAAGTTTCCTGAGGCCTCCCCAGCTCTGTGGAACTGTGAGTCAATTAAGCTTCTTTCCTTTACAAATTACCCAATCCTGGGTATGTCTTTATTAGTAGCATGAGAGTGGACTAATACACCAGATTTCTGAAAGATACTACAATATCAATCTTTAATTATAACTTTTCCTCCAACAAGTTTGACAATTTATTTGAAATAGTTTATGCATCCCTTTTTAAATTTTCAAATATTTTGACCCATCAAAAAGAATAATATAAAAACATCTGTGTGTCCACCATCCAGCTTAAGAAATAAGATATTTGAAATTTAGTGGAAGCCCCCAATATTCCTTTTTCCTCCCACACCAGTGACCACTCTCCAGAATTCAGTGTTTATTGCTTGCATTTATTTGACAGATACAGGCATTCTGACAGGTGCTGTTCTATGTCATTTGCCAAATACTAAAAATCCTTATAATAACCAATCCTTCTAATAACCCAGTGAGTTGGAGAGTACAGTTATCCTTGTTTAGCAAAGGACAAAACTATGACACAGAGAAGTTAAGCAACTTGCCTAAAGTCACACAGTTAGCAAATTACAGAGCTGGAATACAAATATAGAAGTCTGGATCCTGAGTCTGTGCTACTAGTATGCTGTGCTACCCAATTCCTTCCTTCCTTCCTTCCTTTCTTCCTATTCGCCTATTTACCCATCCTTAAACAAAACACATTACCATTTCAGCATCATCATGATGCCATAATCATACAGTATATATTCTTCTGCAACTTGCTCTTTTCCTCTTAATGTTATATATATGAGACTAATCGACATTGCTGCAGGTAGTTCTCACTCATTCATTTCACTGCAGATTATTATACCCCAGTGTGAACATACAGAATTACCCATTTTAATGTCGATGAACACTTAGGGGCCTCCAGAATGTTTTCCTATTACAAACATTGTTGTTACGAACATTCCTGTCCATGGTTCCTGTGCACACATGCATTTTTTTTTTTTCTGAAGGGTATTTGCAGGTGTAGAATTGCTGGATCAAAGGGTGTGTTTATCTTTAAGCATATCACATATCACCAAATTATTCTCCAAAGAGGTTGTACTAATTCACACTCTTCCAGCAGATGAATTTCCATTTTTCTACATTATTTGCAAAACTAGGTATTGTTAGACTTTTATAATTTTGTCATCTTATTTTTAATTTGCATTTTCTTGATTACCAGTTAGGTAGAAGAGTCTTTTAAGTACGCTCTTCTGAACACTGCTTGGTCACAATTTTTACCTTTTTTCTATTAAGTTGTCTTTTAAAATTAATTTATAAGAGTTCTTCGTGTATTCTGCCTAATAACCCATGTCCGTTATATTCATTAGAAATATTTTCTTCCAAAGTGTTCTTGTAATAAATATAATGGACATGGGTTCTGACGACTACTCAAAAAGGCCAATACATATCTAGAAGTAGACTTTCAGAATCATAAATTTATGTTTAACTTTGTAGGAAACTTCCAGATAGATTTCTAAATTGGTTGTAATATTTTAAGCTCCCACCTAGTTGCTCCATATTCTTACTGATATTTGGTGTGGTCAGTCTTTTTAATGTTAGCCATTCTAGTGGGTGTGTACTGATATCTCCTTGTTTCAATCTGAATTTCCCTGATGATTTATGATGTTGTGCATTTTTCCTTTGCTTCTTGGCCACTTGTATATCTTCCTTGTGAAATGTCTGTTAGATCTTTTGCCCACTTTGAAAAAATAGGTTGCTTCCCCCTTTTTTTTTTTTTTTTTTTGAGATGAAGTCTCACTCTGTCGCCCAGGCTGGAGTGCAGTGGCACCATCTCAGCTCACTGCAACCTCCACCTCCCAGGTTCAAGCAATTCTCCTGCCTCAGCCTCCCGAGTAGCTGGAACTACAGGCACATGCCACCATGCCCAGCTAATTTTTTGTATTTTTAGTAGAGAGGGGGTTTCACCGTGTTAGCCAGGATGGTCTCAATCTTCTGACCTCGTGATCCACCCGTCTCAGCCTCCCAAAGTGCTGGGATTACAGGCATGCGACACTGGGCCCAGCCTAGGTTATTTGCCTTTTTATTATTGAGTTGTAGGAACTGTAGTGTGTGTATATAGATAACATATATTGGGAATCTTTTATCCCAGTATATAGCTTGCCTATTTACTTTTTAACAATGTCTTTTGAAATGTGGAATACTTTCATTTACTCTATTTTATCAGTGTTGTGTGCATCAGTAATTTCTAGGGATTCTGTCTAAGTAATCTTTGCCTATTTCAAATTCGTACATATGTTCTCTTATGTATTTGTCCAGAAACACTAAAGTTTCAGCCATAATGTTTAGGTTATATGATCCATCTCAAATTAATTTTTTTGTGAATGTGAAGTATGTCAATTTTTTTTCTTCCATACATCCAGTTATTCTTTTTCATTCGTTGAAAAGATATTTCTTTCCTAGAGATGTTTAGGTGCTTTGTCACCTTGGTCAAAATCAACTAGTCATATAAGTGTAGGTTTACTTCTGGTCTCTTTGTTTCCACTAATCTCTTTGTCTACCTTTTCAACAATACTAAACTATCTTAATTACTAGAACTTGTGTTTAATCTCCAAATTAGATAGTTTAAGTCTTCCACTTTTGTTTTGCTTTTTCAAGATTGCTTTGGCTATTCTAGGTCCTTTGCATTTCCATATAAATTTGAATCCATTTACAAGTTCTACAAAAATCCTGCTGGGATGTTGATTGCTATAGCATTAAATCCACAGATCAACTTAGATAAAGTGCATTAAACCTACAGATTAACTTGGCAAAAAACAGACATCATAACAGTATAGAGTTTTCCAATGCATGAATATGGTATATTTCTCCATCTGTTTATGTCTCCTTTCATTTATTTCAGTACCGGTTTATAGTTTTCATTATAGAGGTCTTACATATATTTCATAAAATGTTTTTTTCACTGTATTGTATTTCTGATAATATTTTAAATGCTATTTTTAAAATTTAATTTTTCATTTTTTTGTTGCTGAATTATAGAAATGCAATAGTTTTTTATATAGTGACCACACATCTTGCATGTAGTAGACAGCTTTTGATGGCCTCCAGTGATCCCTTCTCTTTTTTTTTTTTGAGACAGAGTTTCGCTCTTGTTGCCCAGGCTGGAGTGCAGTGGCACGATCTTGGTTCACTACAACCTCTGCCTTCAGGTTTCAAGCAACTCTCCTGCCTCAGCCTCCCGAGTACCTGGGATTACAGGTGCCTGCCACCACGCCCAGCTAATTTTTGTATTTTTAGTAGGGACAGGGTTTCACCATGATGGCCAGGCTAGTCTTGAACTCCTGACCTTGTAATCTGCCTGCCTCGGCCTCCCAAAGTGCTGGGATTACAGGCATGAGCCACCGCACCTGGCCCAATCCCTTCTTTTGATATTCATATCCTTGTATAATCCCCTTCCCTTGTGTGTGGGCTAGACCTAGTGACTTTCTTCTAACAAACAGAAAATGGAAAAAGAGATGTGATATCACTTCATGTTAGGTTACAAAAATACTGACTTCTGCTAACACTAACTTGCTTTCATTTGCTTGCTTGCTCTGATGGATGTCAACTGACATGTTGGGATATGTCCAGTGGAGAAGGACCATATGGCAAGAAATTGAGGGAAGTCTTCAAACACAGTGCAGTGAAAAATTAAGGCCTTCAGTCCAACAGCCATCAGGAACTGAATCCTGCCAACAACCACATGAGTAAGAGAACCCTCCTTTACCATGCCTTCAGATGAGTCTGTAGCCCCAGTTGACACTTTTATTGCAGCCTTGTGAGAGAACCTGGGGTAGAGGCAGTCAGCTAAACATCACCTGGATTTGTGATCCCTAGGAATCATGATATAATAAATGTCTGTTGTTTTAAGTTGTTACTTTTTGAGGTAATGTTATGCAACAATAGACAACAAATACGCTACAATCCTACTAAATTCACTTATTAGTTCTAATTATTATTTCATCGACCCTAAGATTTTCTACCTATACAATTATGTTGTCTACAAATAAAAACCAGTTTTACTGTTTACTTCCCATCCGTATTCCTTTTCATTTGCTTGTTTTGTTTTATTGCACTGACTAGGAACAGGAATATAATGTTGAATAAAAGTAATGATATTGCCTATCCTTTCCTTGTTCTCCTTAGGAAAAATGTGTTCAATTTTTTAGCGAAGAGTATAATGTTAGCTGTAGTTCTTTGTAGATGTCTTCCATCAGGATAAGGAAATTCTCTTTTGCTTCTAGTTTTCTCAGTTTTTTTTTCTTTTTAAATCAGGAATGGAGGTTGATTTTTAAAAATGTTTTCTCTATTTTTATTAACATGATTATATTAATTTGATGATTTACATTAATTTTAGAATGTTAAACCACCCATGAATTCCTGGCATAAAGCCAATTTGGTCATGAAGTATTACCCTTTGCAT
This sequence comes from Nomascus leucogenys, assembly GCF_006542625.1. Classification (NCBI taxonomy): domain Eukaryota; kingdom Metazoa; phylum Chordata; class Mammalia; order Primates; family Hylobatidae; genus Nomascus; species Nomascus leucogenys. The sequence continues at coordinate 100,418,413 of NC_044402.1, forward strand.
ATATTGCAGAATTAAATTTGTTAATATTTTCATAGGGAAATTTGAATTAATATTTATGAGAAATATTGTATTTTATTTTAATGTCTTTTTCTGGTTTTGGTATCAGAGTTATGCTAGCCCCATGAAGTAAGTTGAAATTGTTTCTTCCTCTCTATATTATAAAAATGTAAAATTATTATTTGTATCTTAATGTTTGATAAAATTCAACAGTGAAGCAATCTGGGTCTAGCATGCATTTGCTTTGCTTTTAATGTATTAATTTAATATAAATTTGTTACTGTATTTTAATTACATATTAAATCTAATGGATATAGGGCTACCCAAATATTCTATTTCTTCTTGTGTCCATTTCAGTAATTACTGTTTTTCAAGAAATTTTCTATGTTATATAAGTTGCCAAATTTGTTGGCACAAAATGTTTCATAATATTTCCTTATTGTCATTTTAATGTAGATGATATGGATAGTAATTATTCCTCTTTTATTCTTGATATTGGTTATTTGTTGGGTTTTTCTTTTAGCCTATGAATTTCTTTATTTTTATTATCTTTCAATGAATCAACTTTTATGTTTATTTTTGTAGAGATGTGGTCTCACTACATTGCCTAGGCTTGTCTTGAATTTCTGGGCTCAAGCAATCCTCCTACCTCAGCCTCCCAAAGCACTGGGTTTGCAGGCATGAGCCACCATGTCCTGATTGAACTTTTTTGCTTTTTGATTTCTCTCTATTGTTTGTCAGCTTTTTATTTTATATTTCTTTTCTCTTAACTTTAGGAATTCATTTCTTCTAATGATACTGGGTTTAATTTGCTTTTCTTTTTTAGCTTTTTAAGTTGGTAACTTGGATCATTATTTTTAAATATTAGTCTTTTTCAAATAAGAACATGAGCTATCGATTTTCCTCTTAACATTATTATACCTACAACCTACAAACTCTCATATGCTGTCTTTTTATTTTCAGTTCAAAATATTTTCCTAATTTTCTTTCACATTTTTCCTGCTCCAATTTGTCTCTTTTCTCTATCTAATATTGTTCCATATGACATGAAGCTTGGTTTATTCCCACAAGCCCTTTGTTTTTCTTTCTGGGCTTCAGTTTGGATAGATTCCACTGCTTGTCTTTAAGTCTGATTTTTTTTCAGCACGATTTCATCTGCTAATAGTCCTGTCCAATCAATATTTTGGTTTGGCTATTTTCTCTTTCAGCTTCATAATTTGTAACAAGTCTTTTTTAATTTTTTTCTTCTCTATTTTTTGTTTTCTTTGCCAAGTTGTGATGGAATCTTTTTTCCTTTTAAAATAGTTTCCCCTTCTCTATGGAGACTTCCTATTTGTTCCTTCACTATGTTTATGTTTTTCTTCAAATACCTGAACAATTTATACAGTCTTTTTCTACTACTCCTATCATCCTATGACTTCTGGGTCTGTTTCTGTCAACTGAATTTCCTCCTGCTTAAGGGTACCATTTTCTTGTTTTTCACATGTTTACTAATTTTATTAGATACTGGACATTTTGAATGTTACATTATTAAGTACGGTTGTCTTTTTTAGAGTGTTGAGTTTTTGTGGGGGCATTTAGTTTCTTATGAATCCACTTGATTATTTTTAGGAATTGTCTTTAAGTTTTGTTAGGATGAGTATAGTGTAGCCTTTATGCTAGGGTCAGTTGTGCTCCTTTGGGTGCCTCTACCAAATGCCCTATGGGTTCAGTGAAGCCTTGTCACTCTGTCTAGTTGGAACTCAAATGCTTCCTGGCCTTTGTGAGCTCCACTGTTCAGCTCACTAGTAGCTCCACTAGTATTTCTTCCCTGGTCATTCTTTTTTGCTCAGGCTTGTAGAGTCTCTGCATATGTGCAGCTTAATATTTGCCAAAAACTCAGAGAATCCTCTAAGTAAATATTTAGGCCTCTCTTTTGCTGTAGCTCCCTCCTTTTTGGCATTCTGCTCTGTAAATTCCAGCTACTCCAAGGGTCCTGAACTCCAATATCTGTCTCTCCAATTCAGCAAGACTGCCGTACTCTGTTCGAGCTCACTCTACCTATGCCACAATCCGCAAGGTGCCTTCAGGCAGGTGATTGTAGGGCTCGCCTAATTTCATTCTCTTTTCTCAGGGATCACAGTCATTTGTCACTTTTGTCCAACATCTGAAAACAGTAATTAATATATTCACCCTGTTTTATAGTTGTTTGAAATGAAAGAGCTAATCTGATGCTAATTATTCCATCACGGCTTAAGAGTTTTTAGTTTTTAATCATAAATGTGTTTTAAATTTTATTGAATGCATTCTTTTTTACCTATAAAGGTTATCTTGTGACCTTTCTTCAATTTGTTATGGTGATAAATTACTTCAATTACTTTAATAACTTTGTTTAACTTTAATAACTTTTCTAATGATAAAATGTCCTCATATGCCCGGGATAAACCCAACCTGATAATGATTAAAAAAAATACTTGCTAGCATTGTTTTGCCCATGTTTTATTTAGGGTGTTCACATACTTAAGAATGAAATCAGCTTATCTATTTTCTTTCTCATGCTGTTTTTTATTTTGGTATCAAAATTACACTAATCTCTTTTTTTTTGCTTTTATTACTACTTTTAATTGACACATAATAGTTGTACATACTATGGCACACAATGTGATATTTTTATACATGTATACAATATATAATTATTGAATCAGGATAATTAGCATATCTATCACCTCAAGCGTTTATCATTTCTTTATGTTGGGAACATTCAACAATAAATTGTTGTAAATTATGGTTCCCCCTGCAATGCTATACAGCACTAGAACTTATTCCTTCTATCTACCTGTAATTTTGTGTCTGTTAACCAACCTCTGAGTAACCCACTTTTTCTGCAACCCCCAACCATTCCCCGCCTCTAGTAACCACTATTCTAATCTCTACTTCTATGATATTGATTTTTTTAGTTTCCACATACAAGTGAGAACATTTGGTATTTGTCTTTCTGTCCCTGGCTTATTTCACTTACATAATGTTCTCCAGGCTCATCCATGTTGTCACAAATGACAGGATTTCATTCTTTTTTATGGATGAATAGCATTCTGTTGTATATATATATATACACCATATTTTCTTCTTTTTTCCAACTTTTATTTTAGATTTATAGGTTACATGTGTAGGTTTTTTTTTTTTCCCCTAGGTATATTGCATGATGCTAAGGTATTGGGCACGAATGATCCCACCACCCAGGTACTGTGCATAGTACCCAACTGTTAGTTTTTCTTTTTTTTTTTTTTTTTTTGAGACAAAGTCTTGCTGTCGCCCAGGCTTGAGTGCAATGGCGCGATCTTGGCTCACTGCAGGCTCCGTCCCCTGGGGTTCACGCCATTCTCCTGCCTCAGCCTTCCGAGTAGCTGGGACTACAGGCGCCCGCCACCTCGCCCGGCTAATTTTTTGTATTTTTAGCAGAGACGGGGTTTCACTGTGTTAGCCAGGATGGTCTCGATCTCCTGACCTCGTGATCCGCCCACCTCGGCCTCCCAAAGTGCTGGGATTACAGGCGTGAGCCACCGCGCCCGGCCCCAACTGTTAGTTTTTCAACCCTTGCTCCCCCTTCTAGTAGTCCCCAATTTCTACTGTTGCCATCTTTATGTGCACAAGTACCCAATGTTTAGCTCTCATTTATAAGTGGGAATATGCAGTATTTGGTTTTCTTTTCCTGCGCTAACTGGCTTAGGATAATGGCCTCCAGCTGCATCCATGTTGCTGCAAATGACATGATTTCATTCTTTTTAATGGCTGTGAAGTATTTCATGGTATACATACACCATATTTTCTTTATCCAGTCCACTGTTGATGGGCACCTAGGTTGATTCCATGTCTTTGCTATCATTAACAGAGCTGCAATGAACATGTGAGTGCATGTGTCTTTTTGGCAGAATGATTTGTTTTCTTTTGGCTATATACCCATTAATAGGATTGCTGAGTCGAATATACCACATTTTCTTTATCCATTCATCTGTTGATGTACACAGTTGATTCCATGTCTTGGCCATTGTGAATAGTGCTATGCTAGTATTTTATAAGATACAGGGAATGTGTTAGTTTCCTACTGCTTCTGTAGTAATTTACCACAAACTTAGTGCCTTAAAGCAACACAGATTAATTATCTTGTAGTTCTCATAGTCAGAAGCACCAAATTAATTTCACTGGCTGAGATTAAGGTGTCATCAGTGCTGTGTTCATTCCAGAGGCTCTAAGAGAGAATCTGTTTTTGTTGCCTTTTTTATCTTCTAGATGCTGTCTGCATTCCTTGGCTCATGGTCCCCTTCCAGACAGCAATCGCATGACTCAGAGCTCTGTTTCTGTGGTCACATCCCCTTCTCTCTGACTCTCCTACTTTCCCTTCACTTAGAAAGACATGTATGATTACACTGGATCCACCTAAATAATTCAGGATAATTATCCTGGATATTACCCAGGATAACTTAATTATATCTGTGAAGTCCTTTTGCTAAGGCAGATATTCACAGGTTCCAGGAATTAGGATGTAGATATCTTTGCGAGGCCATTATACTGTCTAGCATAAAAGGGGAGAGCATTTCTCAATTTTCTTCTTTTTAGATCTTATGTAAGATTAGAATTATCTGTTCTTTGAATATCTAACAAAACTTACCTGTAACATTGTATGTGACATTTTTGTGGGTGAATTTAAAAAAGAAACCAAAGTATAAGTGTGTGTATATTTCAAAACAACCATAACAATATTATTATTAAGGATGTGATGATTACTTTGCAGTATTTTTTGACCATAAGATATATCCCTCCACTATCAAAATACTATGCTTTAAATAGCTTTAAATAATTTTTTTCTTTTTAAAAACATATATATATATATTCAAATTAAAGTTGTTATGGTCATGACTGAGGCAGATATGCTATTGAGGGCTTCCTCTATATTGGAGCTTTTCAAACTTTTTTTTTTTTTCAGACAGGGTCTCACTCACACTGTCACCCAGGCTGGAGTGCAGTGGCACAATCTCAGCTTACTGCAACTTGTGCCAACCACTTTTGTGATATAAACTGCTAATGTTTTTCCAGATTTATCATTTGTCATTGACTTTGCTTGTGATGTATGTTTTTAGTGGATTTTTTATTAGTTATTTTACTTTGTCATGCAAAGTATTTTTACATTTTATCTATATGTAATCAAATTTATTAGTGTTTTCCCCTTATTGATGCTGGTTTTCAAATCATACTTAGGAAGAGTTTTCTCCATTTCCAAGCTATAAAAGCATTTATGCATGTTTTATTCTAGTACTTTTACGGTTTTATTGTTTAGACAAATCTCTGACCCATTTGGAATTTATTCTAGCTTCAGTGTGAAAAATTGATCCAATTTTACCTTTTTCAATTTAGTTATCACAACTCCTCTTATTTAAAATTTTATCTTGTTCTCACCAATTTTACATTTTTTTTGTCCTATACTAATTTTTATATGTATTTGAGTCTATTATTGGGTTTTCTATCTGTTCACTGATGTGCCTGTCTACTCATGAGCCACCACCTCACAATGTTAAGCACAGGATCATTCCAATCTATTGTAATGTTATGCATGTATTATATTTAGTAGGGATACCCCTCCCCCATCACGGCCTTTCATTCTGAATGTTTTTCTGGCTGTTCTTTCTTCTTATTCCAAATGTACATTATAATCAACTGGAAGCAGCTCCAGACAAAAAATACTCATGGTATCAGTACTTTTATGTGAACTGTATTGAATTTATAAATTAAAGAAAAACTTATTTTCTGATGTTGAATCTTCCTGTCCAAAACCATGATATGTTTTTCTATTTGCTTATGTCTATATTTTGATCCCTAAGAAAAATTTTATAGTTTTTCTCATGTGTGGTTTGGATATTTCTTGTTATCTATGCTTATCATTGTTTTTGTTTTATTTTCCTTTGCTATTGCAAAATGGAATCCTCTCTCTCATTGTATCCCCTAACTTGTTGTTTATATATACGAAGGTTAGCAATTTATGATTGTTGGTTTTCATAATTTCTTACTTTACTAAATTCTTTTATTGTTTGTAATAGTTTTTCCATTGACTCTTTTGAGTTTTCTAGAGAGAGAATCACATTGTCAACAAATAGTTTTACCTCAACCTTTCTAATTCTTATGCCATTAATAGCTTTGCTTGTCTCATTGCATTGTTTATACACATTCTTTAATTTTATTCTTTTCCTTTACCATGATTGCTGAGTTGAATGATTTGTCAAATGAATTTTCAAATAAGGTTACAGATTTTGATTATAAACCTCTATCTTTATTTCAATTATATTACATAGAATACAGATCTGGTTTTATTATATCAACACTTTTATGCCTATATTTTCTCTCATTTTAAAAAAATAATAAGTGCAAAATTGGTAAACTATGCCAGCAAAACCACAATCACTGCTAAGTAGACAAAGGGCAAATATAGTTAAAATGCTAGTATTGGACAGCAGACAGTACCCCCATGAGGTGATCTCTTATGTGATCTTGTAGCAAAGGCAGACTAGCAAGTAGGAAATGACTCTAAGAATACTAAAAGTAATGCAGATAAGTCCAAGTGTTGCAAGAGTTAGAATTTTCACAAGTTGAAGAATAACTGCATTTTCTTTTACACCTGAAAGGTTTCTGGGGCAATTCGCTCCATTAAGATATAAACAGATTATCACAAACTACTGGTGTGGATAATCACATCTTTTTTCTATTAAAAGATTCACATGTAGTACTAGTGCATCTTCTCTCTCTAAGCCTTCTTCTATTTCTTCTTCTACTAGAAGACAGAGGATAGGGCAGCAAAAATATGCTATCCCCTCAAAATATCAATTATCCTTCTAACTAACTGCTTCTAATTCTTTAGCTGGACTCACTTTCTTTTGCCTAACAGTAACAGTCAAGGCAAGATTTCCCATTAGCTTTCAGTTCCCCTACCTAAGCAGAGATGCTTGAAAACTATTGTTTTATTATGAAGTAAAGTATACCGATTAGTGAGAAATACAGTGAGAATGTCATGTCTATTATTCTGTAATTTCATCATCCAAATACAAATATTAACATTTAACATATATTTTCCTATTTTAAAAATATATTGTTTTGCAATGGTGGATTTGCTACCAGAAAGGGGTCCTGATCCAGACCCGAAGAGAGGGTTCTTAGATTTTATGCAAGAAAGAATTTAGGATGAGTCCACGGAGTAAAGTGAAAGCAAATTTATTAAGAAGGTAAAGGGGCCGGGCACAATGGCTTACACCTGTAATCCCAGCACTTTGGGAGGCCGAGGTGGGCAGATCACCTGAGGTCAGCAGTTTGAGACCAGCCTGGCCAATATGGTGAAACCCCGTCTCTACTAAAAATACAAAAATTAGCCAGGCACAGTGGTAGATGCCTGTAATCTCAGCTACTAGGGAGGCTGAGGCAGGAGAATCGCTTGAATCTGGAAGGTGGAGGTTGCAGTGAGCCAAGATTGCGCTACTGCACTCCAGCCTGGGCAACAGAGTGAGACTCTGTCTCAAAAAAAGGAAGAAGAAGAAGAGCAAGAGGAAGAAGAAGAGGAAGAAAGAAGAAGAAAGAAGAAGAAGAAGAGGAGGAGGAGGAAGAGGAAGAGGAAGCGGAAGAAGAGGAAGAGGAAGAAGAAGAAGAGGAACAGGAAGAAGAAGAAGAGGAAGAGGAGGAGGAAGAGGAAGAGGAAGCAGAAGAAGAAGAGGAAGAGGAAGAAGAAGAAGGAGGAGGAGGAGGAGGAGGAGGAGAAGAAGAAGAAGAAGAAGAAGAAGAAGAAGAAGAAGAAGAAGAAGAAGAAGAAGGAATAAAAGAATAAAAGAATGAAAAGAATGGCTACTCCATAAACAGAGCAGCAACATGGGCTGAATATACTTATCGTTATTTCCTAATTAAATGCTAAACAAGGGATGGATTATTCCTCAGTCTTCCAGGAAAGGGGTAGGGAGTTCCCAGAACTGAGGGGTTCCTCCCCTTTTTAGACCATATAGGATAACTTCTGACGTTGCCATGGCATTAAACTGTCAATGGTGCTGACGGGAGTGACTTTAGCATGCTAATGGGTTATAATGAGCAATGAGGACAACTAGAGTTTGCTTTAGTTGCCATCCTGGTTCTGGTGGGCTTTGCCAGCTTCTTTAGCATATTCTATTTTATCAGCAGGGCCTTTGTGACCTGTATCTTGTGAAACTAGTCCTGCCAACCTCCTGTCTTATCCGGTGACTAAGAATGCCTAATCTTCTGGGAATGAAGCTCAGCAGGTCTCATCCTCATTCTACCCAGCCCCTATTCAAGATGGAGTCGCTCTGGTTCTAACATTTCTGACAGATACACAGGATATACATTTGTCAAATCCATAGAATGTATAACGCTAAAAGTGCATCCTAATGTAAGCTATGGATTTGGGTTGATAATTGTGCATCAATGTAGGTTCCTGTGTTGTAAGAAATGTACCACTGCTGTGTGGGATGTTGATAGTGGTGGAGGCTGTAAGTTGGAGAGCAAGAGATATAAGGGAAATCTCTGTACTTTCTGCTCAATTTTGCTGTGAACCTAAAATTGGTCTAAAAAAAAATCTATTAAATTAAAATTACTGTTGACCCTGGAACAACACAGGTTTTAATTGTGAGGGTCCACTTATATGCTGAGATTTTTCAGTAACAGTTATATCAAGTATGCCTGCCTTTCCTGCCTCCCCTTCCACCTCTTCCACCTCTTCTGCCTCTGCCACCCCGAGACAGCAAGACCAACCCTTCTCGTCCTCCTTCTCCACAGCCTACTCAATGTGAAGACAATGAGGATGAAGGCTTTTATGATGACTCACTTCCACTTAGTGAATACTAAATATGTTTTCTCCTCCCTATGATTTTCTTAAGAACGTTCTCTTTTCTCCAGCTTATTTTATTGTAAGAATACAGTATTTAATACATATAACATACAAATATGTATTAATCGACTTTATGTTATCAGTAAGGCTTCTGGTCAAGAGTAGGCGGTTAATAGTTACATATAGGGGGAGTCAAAGGTTATACACAGGGCTTTGACTGTATGACGGCTGGTTCCTCTAACTCCAGTGTTGTTCAAGGGTCAACTGTATATACATATATATATAAATTAGTTATCTGCTATTTTTATTTAAAAATACTATATATTATATGGTATATTTTATCGATATATATATTTTTTGAGACAGAGTCTCGATCTATCTCCCAGGCTGGAGTGCAGTGGAGCAATCTCGGCTCACTGCAACTTCTGTCTCCCAGGTTCAAACAATTCTCATGCCTCACCCTCCCAAGTAGTTGGGATTATAGGCACGTACCAGCATGCCCAGGTAATTTTTTGTATTTTTACTAGAGATGGAGTTTCATCATGTTGGTCAGGCTGGTTTCAAACTCCTGGCCTCAGGTGATCCACCTGCCTCGGCCTCCCAAAGTGCTGGGATTATAGGCATGAGCCACTGCACCTGGTCTGATACTTTTTAACTTAAGTTTTTAAAAGTTCTATATTGCAATTGACTGTCCTTATAAGTAAATTTATGACTATTTCCTAGTAAAAACCATAGAAATAAAATATTGGCTCAAAAGAAATGCTCATTTTTAAAACTTTTTTGATACTTATCATCTCTTATAAGGGTATAGTAAACCTTTGAATTGACATTTGATTGAATGAATGATAACTGGTAGCTTTTTGTGGGGAGGAAGGCAGTGAAGGTTCCGGGCAGCTGGTTTTCACTGGTGAGGGCAGTTGATACTAGAGAGCAAAGGGAAGAGTAAAAATTCCTGTTTTTTTCAAACTACACCTTACCATCTCATCACTCAAAAAGATGTGGCACCTCTCCAAAGGAAAAATCTCCAATGCTACACAGTTGCTGAAATGCCTGTGTTATAAACTTCTCCCCCACTGAGACCCATAGCCAATAGGACTTGTTATTCTATAAGAGAGGATATATTGAAAAAGAAGGCAAGTATGTTCACTTCTGTATGGCAGAAAATCAGACTAATGAATTTCAAAATTTCAGAATGAGGGTCTAATAAATTAGCAGGGGCTTAGTTATCTGTGAACCTGCACAGAGCAGTGGGAGGAGCTGGGCTTTCGTCAGACAGAGCCTGGTCTCACTGGACTTGACTCTGCCACCCACTGTTTTCTTGTTCTTGGCCACTGGACTCTCCTGAGTCTCAGTGACATCTTCCATTCTAACTGGTTTGTGAGACATGGTGAATATGTGTGTCCAGTGCCTAGTACAATGTCTGTCATGTAGTATATACTCACTAAATACGTGATCCCTCCTCATTTTGTAACAGAATGCCCCAATAATAGAGACTAACTGAGGTATCATGTTCTTTTTCACAGTAAACTCTATTGTAGTTCCCTACATATTAAAATCCTACTTCAGAACAGCCTATCCACAGAGATGACAATGGGCAGCCTGGTCAACCCCTCCCCCACATCTGCCACCAAACCTCTGTTGCTACTCCTATAGGAACCTCCTCCCTGCCCTAACCAATGCCCCCATCGCAAAGGGCACTACAGACATGCCACTTTTTAGCTGTGTCCCAGCACTACCATCCACCAAACCTTCTGCCAGTCAATATTGCCAGAGGCCCCTACCTCCCCCTGGTACTACTCCACCCCATGCCCTCTAAAAGTTGCTCCATCTAGAAGCCTTGTTCCTTTGTCTCTGGGCTGGGACTTGATATCTTCTGGCATTTTCAGTTAGAGCTGGAGCAATTTCCCACAGTCATCTACCCACAAATGGTGGGGAGGTTGAGCTCACTGATCTTTGAGCTCCTTTGTGATAAGCAACTTGATATAGTAGGAAGAAATCTTGACTATGAACTCAGGATGCCTGATTTCTAGTTTCCATCCTGCCACAGTCTAGCTGGGGCCTTAGGCCTAGTCATTTCACTTCTCTGTGCCTCAGTTTCTGAATATGCAAAAAGAAGAGGTCAGACCAATAAACCTCCTGGTTGAGCATTCATCTTGTTCCAGATCCTATGCTGATCTTTTTACACACGATGGGGACAAAATAGTGGCATGTGTACATTCACAGTCTCAACCCTAGGGTTTTCTAGAGGTATAGAAATACTAATGCATCAAAACCCTTAGCTCTCAGCCCTCGGGGTGACCCAGCAAAGCCTCAATTACTTTCTCATGCAAGACCCAGATTTCTTTAACATAACATGGTGTGGTGATGGCAGCAAGAAGCAGTTCAGCTTTTACACATTACCCAGCATCATCTCATGTAATCCTCATGACAAGTCTGTGAGGTTGATATTGTTCTGTTTTATATATAAGGAGAATGAGGCCCAGTGAGATTGAATAAGATACAAGGTTACCTAGCTAGTAAATGTGATTTGATTTCAGAAGCTGTTTCTAAATTACTATGCTTTCTGTCTTAGTGTACTGTTCGTGATAATCTCTAAGCTCTCCTCCATCTTTATGATTTTAAACAGGCTTTTGTGGACTAGCCTGGGAAATTGTCTACTGTCGTCTTGATGAGAGAGCATGTTTCGATGTGCTAACAATTGACTTTCAAATAAAAAGCTTTAAATTTATTTATTTATTTAGAGATGGGGTCTCACACTGTCAACCAGGCTAGAGTACAATGGTGCAATCATGGCTCACTTCAGCCTCCAACTCCTGGGTTCCAGCAATCCTCCTGCCTCAGTCTTCCAAGTAGCTGGAACTACAGATGTGTGCCACCACGTCTGACTAAGTTTTTAATTTACTTTTTTGTAGAGATGGGGTCTTGCTGTGTTGTTCAGGCTGGTCTCAAATTCCTCCCCTCAAGCAATCCTCTCACCTTGGCCTCCCAAAATGTTGTGACTATAGGCATGAGCCACCTCATTTTGCAAAAAGCTTTCTTCATAATAACAATAATGCAATCCCATTAAATATCACCTATGTGTGTATCTGGTTTAAAAAATAGCAAATCAAGTCTTTGTCTTTTTTTTTTTTTTTTAAGACAGGGTCTTGCTCTGTCACCCAAGCAGGAGTGCAGTGCTGCATTCTTGGCTCACTGCAACCTCCCCTTCCCAGGCTCAAGCAATCCTCCCGACTCAGCCTCCTGAGTAGCTAGGAACACTGGCGTGTGTCACCATGCCTGGCTAATTTTTAAATTTTTTGTAGAGATGGGGTCTCACTATACTGCCCAGGCTGGTCTTGAATTACTGGACTCAAACAATTCTCCCACCTTGGCCTCCCAGAGTGCTATTACAGGTGTAAGCCACTGTGCCTGGCCTGTCTTTATCATTTTAGCTGTACTCTCAGCCTCAGTTCTGGTCTCCTGCCCTGTTCACTTCCCACTCTCAACAATATTCACTTGACCACTCTGGCCTCACCATGTCTCATCACCCTCCCTGCAAGCCCAGCCCACTGCATAGATGTTATCAATCATCAAATTTAGTCGTTTTTCTTTAAAAATCCCTCAAAACCTGTTTCTTCCTTCAAAATTTTACTGTCACTCTTCAGGCAGGCCGGTCTACCTCACATGTCCCCCAGAGCAGCAGCATCTTAAGTCCTTCTCCCTCCTTCCAGCTGGCCAGAGTCTGATTCAGTCACATCACATGGGACAGCAAGAACCAGGTCAGGAGCAAGAGATGGGTTTCCAGGGACTTGAAGTCCTAGGAACCCCCATAAATGTGAGGATACACATTAGGCTGTCTGCAGGCTTCTGACTGTATGAGGGTTGGTTCCTCCTTGCAAAAGGCAAGAAGTCCAGGATGTCAATGATGCAAGCAACCTTCTCACCTTGACCATGGACAAAGGGTGTTTTCCAGGGCCATTGAAACTGCAAGACAGCTTCAGAAACTGAGAAAACGATGCTATGCCCTTTCCAGAGTGCAGAGAGAAATGTGTTGGGAGGGTCAAGTTGCTCTCTTCTAAGTCCGATATTGTTAGAGAAGATAGCTAGGCAGACATGAGTAGGGCAGGATAGGGCTTCCCCTCCACGAACGTCAGACAACCATCAGGTGATGGTCAGGTGGTTATCAAACTGTCTCTCTAAAATGATAATTCATTGCAGCTAGTGCTAGGGAAAGGCTGTCTCCTAGAAGACAGAAAACACCTAAGGCTGGTGATCAGCATCTTCCCAATAAGATCCCAGGAGTTGGGTGAGCAGTCTTACGCATGTACACTAAGAGGCAAAATGGAAGAGTTTAACTGTTATATGACCTTCCTCTAGGAATACTCAATTGTTAAGGGAAAAATGCCTCAAACGAGCATACACACAACTTCAGTAAACACACCACTGCCTGCGGCCCCTTCCAAGTGCTTGCAGGCCACTGCACATGCAAAGAGCCCGCCCCAAGGAAAAATCAAGGGAGGAGAGATGCAAACCCTGGAAGCATGCCAATGATAAAACTCCAAATCAAGGGTCAGACGGGGCACTTGCGTCTCTCAAGTCACACGATTGGCCTTCTTCCAAGTGTACTTTACTTCCTTTTGTTCCTGCTCCAAAACTTTTTTTTTAATACTTTAAGTTCTAGGGTACATGTGCACAATGTGTGGTTTGTTACATATGTATACATGTGCCATGTTGGTTTGCTGCACCTATTAACTCATAATTTACACTAGGTATTTCTCCTAATGCTATCCCTCCCCCATCCCCTGACCCCACGACAGGCCCCAGTGTGTGATGTTCCCCACCCTGTGTCCAAGTGTTCTCATTCTTCAAGTCCTACCTAGGAATGAGAAAATGCAGTGTTTGGTTTTCTGTCCTGGGAATAGTTTGCTCAGAATGATGGTTTCCAGCTTCATCCATGTCGCTACAAAGGACATGAACTCATCCTTTTTTATGGCTGCATAGTATTCCATCATGTATATGTGCCACATTTTCTTAATCCAGTCTATCATTGATGGACATTTAGGTTGGTTCCAAGTCTTTGCTATTGTGAATAGTGCCACAATAAACATACGTGTGCATGTGTCTTTATAGCAGCATGATTTATAATCCTTCAGGTATATACCCAGTAATGGGATGGCTGGGTCAAATGGTATTTCTAGTTCTAGATCCTTGAGGAATTGCCACACTGTCTTCCACAATGGTTGAACTAGTTTACAGTCCCACCAACAGTGTAAAAGCTTTCCTATTTCTCCACATCCTCTCCAGCATCTGTTGTTTCCTGACTTTTTAATTATCACCATTCTAATTGGTGTGAGATGGTATCTCATTGCGGTTTTGATTTGCATTTCTCTGATGACCAGTGATGATAAGCATTTTTTCATGTGTCTGTTGGCTGCATAAATGTCTTCTTTTGAAAAGTGTCTGTTCATATCCTTTGCCCACTTTTTGATGGGGTTGTTTGATTTTTTCTTGTAAATTCATTTAAGTTCCTTGTAGACTGTGGATATTAGCCCTTTGTCAGACAGGTAGATTGCAAAAATTTCCTCCCATTCTATAGGCTGCCTATTCACTCTGATGGTAGTTTCTTTTGCTGTGCAGAAGCTCTTTAGTTTAATTAGATCCCATTTGTGAATTTTGGCTCTTGTTTCCATTGCTTTTGGTGTTTTAGTCATGAAGTCCTTGCGCATGCCTGTGTCCTGAATGGTATTGCCTACATTTTCTTCTAGGGTTTTTATGGTATTAGGTCTAACATTTAAGTCTTTAATCCATCTTGAATTAATTTTTGTAGAAAGTGTAAGAAAGGGATCCAGTTTCAGCTTTCTACATATGGCTAGCCAGTTTTCCCAGCACCATTTATTAAATAGGGAATCCTTTCCCCATTTCTTGTTTTTGTCAGGTTTGTCAAACATCCAATGGTTGTAGATGTGTGGTGTTATTTCTGAGGACTTTCTTCTGTTCCATTGGTCTATATCTCTGTTGTGGTACCAGTACCATGCTGTTTTGGTTACGGTAGTGTGATGCCTCTAGCTTTGTTCTTTTTGCTTAGGATTGCCTTGGCAATGCGGGCTCTTTTTTGGTTCCATATGAACTTTAAAGTAGTTTTTTCCAATTCTGTGAAGAAAGTCATTGGTAGCTTGATGGGGACGGCATTGAATCTATAAATTACCTTGGGCAGTATGGCCATTTTCATGATATTGATTCTTTCTATCCATGAGCATGGAATGTTCTTCCATTTGTTTGTGTCCTCTTTTATTTAGTTGAGCAGTGGTTTGTAGTTCCCCTTGAAGAGGTCCTTCACATCCCTTGTAAGTTGGATTCCTAGGTATTTTATTCTCTTTGTAGCAATTGTTAATGGGAGTTCACTCATGATTTGGCTCTCTGTTTGTCTGTTAATGGTGTATAGGAATGCTTGTGATTTTTGCACATTGATTTTGTATCCTGAGACTTTGCTGAAGTTGCTTATCAGCTTAAGGAGATTTGGGGCTGAGATGATGGGGTTTTCTGAATATACAATCATGTCATCTGCACACAGGGACAATCTGACTTCCTCTTTTCCTAAGTGATACCATTTCTTTCTTTCTCCTGCCTGATTGTGCTGGCCAGAACTTCCAACACTATGTTGAATAGGAGTGGTAAGAGAGGGCATCCCTGTCTTGTGCCAGTTTTCAAAAGGAATGCTTCTGGTTTTTGCCCATTCAGTATGATACTGGCTGTGTATGTACGATACATACAAACTGTATGTTTGTCATAAATGGCTCTTATCATTTTGAGATACGTTCCATCAATACTTAGTTTATCAAGAGTTTTTAGCAAGAAGGGCTGTTGAATTTTGTTGAAGGCCTTTTCTGTATCTATTGAGATAATCATGTGGTTTTTGTCTTTGGTTCTGTTTATGTGATGGATTACGTTTATTGATTTGTGTATGTTGAACCAGCCTTGCATCCCAGTGATGAAGCCAACTTGATCTTCTTGGATAAGCTTTTTGATGTGCTGCTGGATTTGGTTTGCCAGTATTTTATTGAGGATTTTCGCATTGATATTCATCAGGGATATTAGTCTAAAATTCTCTTTTTTTGTTGTGTCTCTGCCAGGCTTTGGTATCAAGATGATGCTGGCCTCATAAAATGAGTTAGGGAGGATTCCCTCTTTTTCTATTGATTGGAGTAGTTTCAGAAGGAATGGTACCAGCTCCTCTTTGTACCTCTGGTAGAAGTCAGCTGTGAATCCATCTGGTCCTGGACTTTTTTTGGTTGGTAGGCTATTAATTACTGCCTCAATTTCAGAGCCTGTTATTGGTCTATTCAGAGATTCAACTTCTTCCTGGATTAGTCTTGGGAGTGTGTATGTGTCCAGGAATTTATCCATTTCTTCTAGATTTTCTAGTTTATTTGCATAGAGGTGTTTATAGTATTCTCTGATGGTAGTTTGTATTTCTGTGGGATTGGTGGTGATATTCCCTTTATCATTTTTTATTGTGTCTATTAGATTCTTCTCTCTTTTCTTCTTTATTAGTCTTGCTAGCAGTCCATCAATTTTCTTGATCATTTCGAAAAACCAGCTCCTGGATTCATTGATTTTTTGAAGGGTTTTTTGTGTCTCTATCTCCTTCAGTTCTGCTCTCATCTTAGTTATTTCTTGCCTTCTGCTAGCTTTTGAATGTGTTTGCTCTTGCTTCTCTAGTTTTTTTAATTGTGATGTTAGGGTGTCAATTTTAGATCTTTCCTGCTTTCTCTTGTGGGCATTTAGTGCTATAAATTTCCCTCTACACACTGCTTTAAATGTGTCCCAGAGATTCTGGTACATTGTGTCTTTGTTCTCATTGGTTTCAAAGAACATCTTTATTTCTGCCTTCATTTCGTTATTTACCCAGTAGTCATTTGGAAGCAGGTTGTTCAGTTTCCATGTAGTTGTGCAGTTTTGAGTGAGTTTCTTAATCCTGAGTTCTAATTTGATTGCACTGTGGTCTGGGAGACAGTTTGTTGTGATTTCTGTTCTTTTACATTTGCTGAGGAGTGCTTTGCTTCCAACTATGTGGTCAGTTTTGGAATAAGTATGGTGTGGTGCTGAGAAGAATGTATATTCTGTTGATTTGTGGTGGAGAGTTCTGTAGATGTTTATTAGGTCTGCCTGGTGCAGAGCTGAGTTCAAGTCCTGGATATCCCTGTTAACCTTCTGTCTCATTGATCTGACTAATATTGACAGTGGGGTGTTAAAGTCTCCCATTATTATTGTGTGGGAGTCTAAGTCTGTTTGTAGGTCTCTAAGGATTTGCTTTATGAATCTGGGTGCTCCTGTATTGGGTGCATTTAAATTTAGGATAGTTATCTCTTCTTGTTGAATCGATCCCTTTACCATTATGTAATAGCCTTCTTTGTCTCTTTGGATCTTTGTTGGTTTAAAATCTATTTTATAAGAGACTAGGATTGCAACACCTGCTTTTTTTGCTTTCCATTTGCTTGGTAGATCTTCCTCCATCCCTTTATTTTGAGGCTATGTGTGTCTCTGCACATCAGATGGGTCTCCCGAATACAGCACACTGATGGGTCTTGACTCTTTATCCAATTTGCCAGTCTGTGTCTTAACTGGGGTGTTTAGCCTATTTACATTTAAGGTTAATATTGTTATGTGTGAAATTGATCCTGTCATGATGATGTTAGCTGGTTATTTTGCCTGTTAGCTGATGCAGTTTCTTCCTAGCATCGATGGTCTTTACAATTTGGCATGTTTTTGCAGGGGCTGGTACCAGTTGTTCCTTTCCATGTTTAGTGCTTCCTTCAGAAGCTCTTGTAAGGCAGGCCTGGTGGTGAAAAAATCTCTCAGCATTTGCTTGTCTGTAAAGTACTTTATTTCTCCTTCACTTATGAAGCTTAGTTTGGCTGGATATGAAATTCTGAGTTGAAAACTCTTTTCTTTAAGAATGTTGAATATTGGCCCCCACTCTCTTCTGGCTTGTAGAGTTTCTGCCAAGAGATCCGCTATTAGTCTGATGGGCTTCCCTTTGTGGGTGATCCGATCTTTCTCTCTGGCTGCCCTAAACATTTTTCCTTCATTTCAACCTTGGTGAATCTGACAATTATGTGTCTTGGGGTTGCTCTTCTCGAGGAGTATCTTTGTGGTGTTCTCTGTATTTCCTGAATTTGAATGTTGGCCTGCTGTGCTAGATTGGGGAAATTCTCCTAGATAATATTCTGAAGAGTGTTTTCCAGCTTGGTTCCATTCTCCCCGTCACTTTCAGGTACACCAATCAAGCATAGATTTGGTCTTTTCACATAGTCCCATATTTCTTGGAGGCTTTGTTTGTTTCCTTTTACTCTTTTTTCTCTAAACTTCTCTTCTCGCTTCATTTCATTCATTCGATCTTCAATCACTGATACCCTTTCTTCCACTTGATCGAATCAGCTACTGAAGCTTGTGCATGTGTCACGCAGTTCTCGTGCCATGGTTTTCAGCTCCATCAGGTCATTTAAGGTCTTCTCTACACTGTTTATTCTAGTTAGCCATTCGTCTAACCTTTTTTCAAGGTTTTTAGCTTCCTTGCAATGGGTTCGAACATCCTCCTTTAGCTCAGGGAAATTTGTTATTACCGACTTTCTGAAGCCTACTTCTGTCAATTTGTCAAAGTCATTCTCCGTCCAGCTTTGTTCCATTGCTGGCGAGGAGCTGCGATCCTTTGGAGGAGAAGAGGCACTCAGTTTTTAGAATTTTCAGCTTTTCTGCTCTGGTTTCTCTCCATCTTTGTGGTTTTATCTACCTTTGGTCTTTGATGATGGTGACCTACAGATGGGGTTTTGTTGTGGATGTCCTTTTTGTTGATGTTGATGCTATTCCTTTCTGTTTCTTAGTTTTCTTTCTAACAGTCAGGTCCTTCAGCTGCAGGTCTGTTGGAGTTTGCTGGAGGTCCATGCCAGACCCTGTTTGCCTGGATATCACCAGTAGAGGCTCAGCTGGAAATGCAGAAATCACCCGTCTTCTGTGTCGATCACGCTGGAAGCTGCAGACTGGAGCTGTTCCTATTTGGCCATCTTGGAATGGACCCTCTAAACCTTTTTAATAAACTCTTACTCATGCTCTAAAACTTGCCTTGTCCTCTCACTCTGCCTTATGCCTCTCTGCTGAATTTTTTTCCTCCAAAGAGGCAAGAATCAAGTTGCTGCAGACCACTACAGATTCACCGCAGCTAACAAAATCACTGCTGACCAACTCATCTCAGGATAAAAGTCAGGGTGGCTCTGTTTGGCTGGCTTATTCACCAACACAGATCTGGGGCAAGGAAAGGCACTGAGAACTGTGGGCAAAAGAATCTGAGGACTTTGTCATCTTTTAAATTCTAGACTCTGAGAAGTCCAGCCTGCTTTTAAATTTTGACTTGAGCTCTGTTAGATTCTTTATTGCATGCCTTTTAATCCCTGCCCCCTTCCCAGAGAGTGGCCTTGACTGACCCTTAGTTCCTCGCTAACAAAAGAACTGGCCAAACCAACAACTCGTAAACTGCCCTAAAGAGTCCTTCACCTCTCAGCCCCAGAACCATTGCTACAGCTGTGGGCAGTAGGTTTGTGGAGGATGGATACCCAAACAGCTGCAGGGCAACCACAGCCTATTAGCAGACTCCCTAGCACATAGAATATTTGTTGAATTAAATTACTAATAAAAGTCAGGCAGAAGGATTACATTGAAAACACCCTGGAGCAAGCATATGTTCCCATGAGGTGCTGCCACTGTAGGCTTCCAGCAAACAGCAGCAGCCAACACCTCAGCCTCATAATCAGAAAAGAAAATAAGATGTTGGGCAGACCTGGAGGTCACAAAACTACATACAAGTCCTTTAAACTACAGACCTGTGAGTAACAAACAAGCCTTTGCAGACATAAAGTAGGTCTTTTCAGGCACGTCTTCCAGTCATAGAGTCTCAGAACTGACGAGCTCATAGCAGGGAGGTAGCCATTCTGCATCCCCTATGCTTAATGGCCAATGTTGCTGACCAAGCACAAGGCTTTTCCAGTGAGCCAGAAACAGCTTCAGAATCCTTCTCAACACAGTGCTCCAGAAAGCTACTACATGTCAAAAGGTTGGCATTTGAGATGAAACTTACTTGCCATCTGAGGAGGCTAAAGCAACTCCATCTTGGATGCTAACCTGCCATGTTGACTTCTGATTAACCCCAGTTCTGGGAATGCCTCTAAGAGTTCTATTTTCATGTAATTACTGTAAATTCTGCCTTTAAGTCAAAACAATCTTGATTTTGTCATAAACACACACTTACCATAAACCTTGTCCTTAAGCAAATTCCCTATGGTATATAAGCCTTGGGTCTGGTGGGGAAAAGTGCAGGGATCCACCATCTCACCTCGTGCCTGCCCAAGACATGGTTTCTGCTTATAAATTCCTGTAAAATGTTTCTTTCTGAGAAACTGAATTTGTCAGCCTCTTTCTTTGGCCTCTCAGCTTCCTTGGCCTTTGGGAGTAGGTTTGCAAGAACTGTTCACGCAGAACACCATCCTTGATGTAACATGCCTCCCTCATTTCAAAGGTAAGGAGACAGATATTCAATGAAGTTTACTGAATTTCCCATGCCACACAGTTATTTAGTAAAAGAACTCAAAGTGTAACTTAGATCTTTGGACTCTTTACCCCCTGCTTTTTCTGGTAAACTATCTCTGAACCTTGAAATGTCCATTTTCAATAGTGTCATCTTGGAGGCCTAAGAGCCTCCCCAGCATTTATGATGCATGCGATGCCTTAGGAAATGCTATCTAGCATCCATCCCAAAATAGAGGAAATAGAAGACCAGAATAACTCACTATTCCTGAACAGGTTTACCATTAGGAATAACCACTTCAGGTGACATAAAAAACTTCGGCATAATTCTTTTTTTGTCACTATTTCCTGTCTTTTGCTTGTCTCATAATTTCTCTAGGAGTTTAGCAACTGAACCCAAATGACCATATAAATGGTAAACGACTAAGAGAGAGAAATGCTGAAGCAAAACAGTAAGCTTTTTGACATTTTTATGATAGATTTTTGTTTGCTTGAGTTTTTGGCTTTGTAACAAGAGCATCTTTGTATTTTGCTGTCTTTGATTGTTCACCTTCTCATAAGGGAAAAACAACCTTGGTAAATCTTTTGACTACGTTGAACTTCACAGATTAAATTTTTTACTGTGCTAATATACTATATTGCTGGAAGAAGATAATTACGTGATGAAATTAAGACATTCTGCAATTATATCTTGTAATGTCATTAATTTCCAGATACACACAAATTATATCTACCTCAGGAAGAATAGCAATTTCCTTTGTTTTTCTCATAAAAGCAGATAATAAGAATCTTACTCCTGCAATTATTTTAGACAAATTTTTAAATTTGTTATCTTAGACCTCTCAGAGCAGTAATGATACATTGTCTCAAGTTTCAAGTTTTACTTTCAATCACTGTATTGCTAATGATCTTTCAGATTGAAAATGCTGTTTTCTTTTTGAGAAAGCATTGACACTTTTTGTCATATCTCTCTAGTCTCTTCATAATCTTAGGAGAAAAATCATTAATGGTAATGAATGAATGGGCTTACAGAAAAGATTATGCCATAGATAACTTGACCCCATCTATGTCGACAGAAGAACTGTTTCATGTAAGACATAAAGAGACAAAATTAGCTAGGCATGGTGGCTCACACCTGTAATCCCAGAACTTTAGGAGGCAGAGGCAGATGGATCACTTGAGGTAAGGAGTTTGAGACCAGCCTGGCCAGTGTGGTGAAGCCCAGTTTCTACTAAAAATACAAAAATTAGCTGGGCATGATGGCACGTGCCTGTAATTCTAGCTACTCAGGAGGCAGAGGTGGGAGAATCACTTGAACCTGGGAGGCAGAGGCAGCAGTGAGCTGAGATTGTGCCACTGCACTCTAGGCTGGGCAACAAAGCGAGACTGTCTCAAAAAAAAAAGAAACAAAATTAATAGTACAGAACAAAAAAGCTTAAAGAAGCCTACTTATAAGGAGCTTATGAACTTATTCCAATATTTATTAGAATTTTGTATTCACAACACATCAAAAAATATTATTGAGCATTATTTTATGAAAAACACTATGTCGGAGAACACAGATGTCATTTAACCCCTTAAGAACTCATCTTCTAGATAAGGAGTCAAGAATAAAAGAATCAACATGGAAGAATGGGTAATAACATGAAGAGTTGCATTAGTAATACAAGGCTAATGACCACATGAATCTTAAGGAAAGGCATTCTATGAGCTCAGAGAGAAGAGAGAACACAGAGCTTGATAAGTCTAGGAAGAGTTTCCAGGCAGAAAAGACATAAACAAAAGTAAATATAAGAGGAAAGACCCCATGGCCATAGGGGAAAAGTTGAACTTGAAAAGTAGGCATTCTGCATGATTCCATCTCTCATTTTTATTCAAATCTTTTCACACCTCACTGAGACTTGTCTTGTGTGGCCTCATTCCATTTTTTGATTCTGTTTCCTCTCTGCAAAATCACTAACGCTCACGGTTTCAATTATCCTATCTCTCAGGTACACTCTTAAATCTGAGCCTCCAGCAAATGTGGCTTCCACTTGGACCTTGAATCCTGCCTTGCCTCCTGTCTGGACTGATACCCTTCTTTCTATCCTGGTATGAACAAATCTTTTCAATCCATGTCAGCCAGTTAGATGCCAACTCCAGGGAAATTTTTCTTGATCCTTCAGTTGAAAGTCAAGTGTCTTTTCTTTGAAATCCTGTATCACCTTTTCTTACCTCTACCATGAACAACCCTTTTCATTCGCTAAAACCCTGAACCATGCATGGTTCCTTGCCATCATACTTTCTCCTGTAGGTTCCTTGCCATCATACTTTCTCCTGTAGGTGTTGGTGCATTTTTGTCCATTCTCTGAGAACCAGCTCTGCCACCAGCAGAGGTGGGCCCAGAAGCCTTATTTGTGCTGCACAATCCCATACTCTTGACCATAGATAACTTGGCCATGACTGCACATCTGCCTCCAGTTAGGCAATGCCAGTTTTCTCTTTCACAATCAGAATTGGGACCTAGAAAAGCAAATGAGTTTCTGTTGGTTCTCAAACTTAAAAGGTATTTAGAATCAAAAGACACTATCAAGACTGAAAAGACAACACACAGTACGAAAGCAAATAGCTTCAAGCCATATATCTTATAAGGGCCCAGTATGCAGAATATACAAAGAACTACTACAACTCAACAACAATAGACAAACAATTCAAGTAAGAAATTAACAAAGGATTTGACTAGGTATTTCCCCAAAGATATACAAAGTACATGAAAAGAGGCTCAACATCATTAGTCAACAGGGAAATGCAAATCAAAACCACAATAACCTGCCCCTGAATGACTACTGGGTACATAATGAAATGAAGGCAGAAATAAAGATGTTCTTTGAAACCAACGAGAACAAAGACACAACATACCAGAATCTCTGGGACACATTCAAAGCAGTGTGTAGAGGGAAATTTATACCACTAAATGCCCACAAGAGAAAGCAGGAAAGAACCAAAATTGACACCCTAACATCACAATTAAAAGAACTAGAAAAGCAAGAGCAAACACATTCAAAAGCTAGCAGAAGGCTAGAAACAACTAAAATCAGAGCAGAACTGAAGGAAATAGACACACAAAAAACCCTTCAAAAAATTAATGAATCCAGGAGCTGGTTTTTTGAAAACATCAACAAAATTGATAGACTGCTAGCAAGACTAATAAAGAAGAAAAGAGAGAAGAATCAAATAGATGCAATAAAAAATGAAAAAGGTGATATCACCACCGATCCCACAGAAATACAATCTACCATCAGAGAATACTACAAACACCTCTACGCAAATAAACTAGAAAATCTAGAAGAAATGGATAAATTCCTCGACAAATACACCCTCCCAAGACTAAACCAGGAAGAAGTTGATCTCTGAATAGACCAATAACAGGCTCTGAAATTGTGGCAATAATCAATAGCTTACCAACTAAAAAGAGTCCAGGACCTGATGGATTCACAGCTGAATTCTACCAGAGGTACAAGGAGGAACTGGTACCATTCCTTCTGAAACTATTCCAATCAACAGAAAAAGAGGGAATCCTCCTTAACACATTTTATGAGGCCAGCATTATCCTGATACCAAAGCCTGGCAGAGACACAACCAAAAAAGAATTTCAGACCAATATCCTTGATGAACATTGATGCAAAAATCCTCAATAAAATGCTGGCAAACTGAATCCACCAGCACATCAAAAAGCTTATACACCATGATCAAATGGGCTTCATCCCTGGGACGCAAGGCTGGTTCAACATACGCAAATCAATACATGTAATCCAGCATATAAACAGAACCAAAGACAAAAACCACGATTATCTCAATAGATGCAGAAAAGGCCGTTGACAAAATTCAACAACACTTCATGCTAAAAACTCTCAATAAATTAGGTATTGATGGGACGTATCTCAAAATAATAAGAGCTATCTATGACAAACCCACAGCCAATATCATACTGAATGGGCAAAAACTGGAAGCATTCCCTTTGAAAACTGGCACAAGACAGGGATGCCGTCTCTCACCACTCCTATTCAACATAGTGCTGGAAGTTCTGGCCAGGGCAATCAGGCAGGAGAAGGAAATAAAGGGTATTCAATTAGGAAAAGAAGAAGTCAAATTGTCCCTGTTTGCAGATGACGTGATTGTATATCTAGAAAACCCCGTTGTCTCAGCCCAAAATCTCCTTAAGCTGACAAGCAACTTCAGCGAAGTCTCAGGATACAAAATCAATGTACAAAAATCACAAGCATTCTTGTACACCAATCACAGACAAACAGAGAGCCAAATCATGAGTGAACTCCCATTCACAATTGCTTCAAAGAGAATAAAATACCTAGGAAGCCAACTTACAAGGGATGTGAAGGACCTCTTCAAGGATAACTACAAACCACTGCTCAACGAAATAAAAGAGGATACAAACAAATGGAAGAACATTCCAGGCTCATGGGTTGGAAGAATCAATATCGTGAAAATGGCCATTCTGCCCAAGGTAATTTATAGATTCAGTGCCATCCCCATCAAGCTACCAATGACTCTCTTCACAGAATTCAAAAAAACTACTTTAAAGTTCATATGGAACCAAAAAAGAGCCCGCATCACCAAGTCAATCCTAAGCCAAAAGAACAAAGCTGGAGGCATGATGCTACCTGACTTAAAAGTATACTACAAGGCTACAGTAACCAAAACAGCATGGTACTGGTACCACAACAGAGACATAGATCAATGGTACAGAACAGAGCCCTCAGAAATAATGCCGCGTATCTACAACTATCTGATCTTTGACAAACCTGACAAAAACAAGCAACGGGGAAAGGATTCCCTATTTAATAAATGGTGCTGGGAAAACTGGCTAGCCATATGTAGAAAGCTGAAACTGGAGTCCCTTCCTTACACCTTATACAAAAATTAATTCAAGATGGATTAAAGACTTACATGTTAGACCTAAAACCATAAAAACCCTAGAAGAAAACCTAGGCAATACCATTCAGGACACAGGCAAGGACAAGGACTTCATGTCTAAAACCCCAAAAGCAATGGCAACAAAAGCCAAAATTGACAAATGGGATCCAATTAAACTAAAGAGCTTCTGCACAGCAAAGGAAACTACCATCAGAGTGAACAGGCAACCTACAGAATGGGAGAAAATTTTTGCAACCTACTCATCCGACAAAGGGCTAATATCCAGAATCTACAATGAACTCAAACAAATTTACAAGAAAAAAACAAACAACCCCATCAAAAAGTGGGCAAAGGACATGAACAGACACTTCTCAAAAGAAGACATTTATGCAGCCAAAAAACACATGCAAAAATGCTCATCATCACTGGCCATCAGAGAAATGCAAATCAAAACCACAATGAGATACCATCTCACACCAGTTAGAATGGCAATCATTAAAAAGTCAGGAAACAACAGGTGCTGGAGAGGATGTGGAGAAATAGGAACACTTTTACACTGTTGGTGGGACTGTAAACTATTTCAACCATTGTGGAAGTCAGTGTGGCGATTCCTCAGGGATCTAGAACTAGAAATACCATTTGACCCAGCCATCCCATTACTAGGTATATACCCAAAGGACTATAAATCATGCTGCTATAAAGACACATGCACACGTATGTTTATTGCGGCACTATTCACAATAGCAAAGACTTGGAACCAACCCAAATGTCCAACAACGATAGACTGGATTAAGAAAATGTGGCACATATACACCATGGAATACTATGCAGCCATAAAAAATCATGCGTTCATGTCCTTTGTAGGGACATGGATGAAACTGGAAAACATCATTCTCAGTAAACTATCGCAAGGACAAAAAAACAAACACCGCATGTTCTCACTCATAGGTGGGAATTGAACAATGAGAATTCATGGACACAGGAAGGGGAACATCACAATCCAGGGACTGTTGTGGGGTGGGGGGAGGAGGGAGGGACAGCATTAGGAGATATACCTAATGCTAAATGATGAGTTAATGGGTGCAGCAAACCAACATGGCACATGGATACATATGTAACAAACCTGCACATTGTGCACATGTACCCTAAAACCTAAAGTATAATAAAAAAAAAAAAACCACAATAAGACACTACTTCGCAATCACTAGAATGGCCATAAAAAAAAAGGAAAATAATAATTGTTATAAAAATGGTAGATAAATTAATACCCTCTTATGTTGCCAATGGCAATGTAAAATGGTGCACTACTGGAAAACAATTTTGTAGTTCCTCAACAAGTTAAACATAGAATTACTATACGATCCTGCAATTCTACTCCTTGATACATACCCAAAAGAATTGAAAACAGGCATTTAAATAAAAACATGTACATGAATATTCATAGCAACATTATTTATAATAGCCAAAAAGTATAACCAACCCAAATGTCCATCAAAGGAAAAATAAAATATGGTATACCCACGAGATGGAAAATTATTCAGCCATAAAGTAGAATAAAGTGCTGATACTCACTATAATATGGATGAACATCAAAAACATTATGCTAAGTGAAAGAAGTCAGACACAAAAGGCAACATATTATATGGTACTATTTACATAAAATATCCAAACTACACAAATCCGTAGAGACAAAAAGTAGGTTTCTGGTTACCAGGGGCTGAGGGGAGATGGGAAAGGGGAGTGACTGTTATTTAATAGTTATAGGGTTTCTGATTTGGGTGAAAACAAAGTTCTGGAACTAGATAATGGTGATAGTTGTACGATACTGTGAATGTATTTAATGCCTCTAAATTGTAGATACTAAAATGATAATTTTATGCTGTGTATATTTTTTTTAATTTATAAAGGAAAGAGGTTTCACTGACTCACAGATCCACATGGCTGAGGAGGCCTCAAAATCATGGTGGAAGGCAAAGTAGAAGCAAAGGCATGTCTTACATGTTGGCAGGCAAGAGGACTTGTGCAGGGGATCTCCCACTTATAAAACCATCAGATCTCATGAGACTTACTCACTACCACAAGAACAGTATGGGGGAAACCACCCCATGATTCAGTTATCTCCATCTAACCTTGCTCTTGACACATGGGGATTATTACAATTAAAGGTGAGATTTGGGTGGGGATACAGCCAAACCATATCATTCCACCCCAGCTCCTCCCAAATCTCATGTTCTCACATTTCAAAACCAATCATGCCTTCCCAACAGTCCCCCAAAGTCTTAACTCATTGCAGCATTAGCTCAAAAGTCCACAGTCCAGTCTCATCTGAGACAAGGCAATTTCCTTCCACCTATGAGCCTGTAAAATCAAAAGCAAGTTAGTTACTTCCAAGATACAATGGGAGTGCAGGAATTGGGTACATACACCCACTCCAAATGTGAGAAATTGGCCAAAACAAAGGGGCTACAGGGCCCCATGCAAGTCCAAAATCCAATACGGCAGTCATTAAACTTTAAAGCTCCAAAATGACCTCCTTTGACTCCATGTCTCACATCCGGTTCATGCTGATGGAAGAGGTGGGCATCCACGGCCTTCAGCATTTCCATCCCTGTGGCTTTACAGGGTATGGCCTTCCTCCTGGCTGCTTTCATGGGCTGGTGTTGAGTGTCTGCAGCTTGTCCAGGTGCACTGTGCAAGCTGTTGGTGGATCTGCCATTCTGGGGTCTGGAGGATGGTGGCCTCTTCTCACAGCTCCACTAGGCAGTGTCCCAGTGGGGGCTCTGTGTGGGGGTTCTGACTCCACATTTCCCTTCCGCACTGCTCTTGTAGCAGTTCTCTAGGAGAGCTCAGCCTGTAGCAGAATGAGCCGCAGACAAGAACCCCTCAGACACCGAGTTGTAAAAGTAAAGGGCTTTATTCAGCTGGGAGCATTGGCAGACTCACGTCTACAAAAACCGAGCTCCCTGAATGAGCAATTCCTGTCCCTTTTAAGGGCTGACAACTCTAAAGGGGTCCACGTGAGAGGGTCATGACTGATTGAGCAAGCAGGGGGTACGTGACTGAGGGCTGCATGCACTGGTAATCAGAACGGAACCGAACAGGACAGGGCTTTTCACAATGCTTTTCCATACAATGTCTGGAATCTATAGATAACACAAGCAGTTAGGTCAGGGGTTGATTTTTAACTACCAGGCCCAGGGCGTGGTGCTGGGCTATCTGCCTGCGGATTCCATTTCTGTCTTTTAGTTTTTACTTCTTCTTTCTTTGGAGGCAGAAATTGAGCATAAGACAATATGAGGGGTGGTCTCCTCCCTTAGGCCTATCCAGAAGACTTCTGCCTGGACATCTAGGTGTTTTCATACATACTCTGAAATCTAGGCAGAGGTTCCCAAACCTCAATTCTTTTTTTTTTCTTTTTTTGTGGTTTTAAGGAGCAGAGAGTTTAACAGGCAAGAAAGAAAAGAGAAGACAGAAGGAATAGGCTCCCCTATACAGAGACTGAGGGAGGGGTGCTCCAAAGCCAAAAGAGGAAACCCCAAGTGGGGTGGAAACCAGCCTGGTATATGTAGAGGCTGCAGGAGGTGGTGTCTGATTTACACAGGGCTCAGGGGATTGGTTTGACCAGGCGTGTCATTCACAAAGCCCACAAAAAAGCTGGCCCTCCCACCCTAGCCTTTTAATATGCAAATGCAGGGTGCCATTATGTTCTACACACATGGGGATGTGTGGGGGTGGCCGTGTTGCCAGGCACATGTGGGGCAAGGGCAAGAAGGCAGCGGGAATCACCATGTTTGGGTGGACCCAGTTTCTAATGGCTGGCATTTGCGTATCAAGCCCAAACTCAATTCTTGATTTCTGTGCACCTGCAGGCTCAACACCACGTGGAAATTGCCAAGGCTTGGGGCTTGCACCCTCTAAAGCCATGCCCTAAGCTGTACCTTAGCCCCTTTTAGCCACAGCTGGAGCTGAAGCAGCTGGGATTCAGGGCATCAATTCCCAACGCTGCACACAGCAGGCGGGTCCTGGACCCAGCCCAGGAAACCATTTTTCCCACCTAGGCTTCTGGGCCTATGATAGGAGGGGCTGCCTTGAAGATCTCTAACGTGCCCTGGAGACATTGTCACCATTGTCTTGGAAATTAGCATTTGGCTCCTCATTACTTACACAGATTTCTGCTGCCAGCTTGAATTTCTCCCTAGGAAATGGGTTTTCCTTTTCTACTGCATCATCAGGCTGCAAATTTTTCAAACTTTTATGCTCTGCTTCCTCTTGAATGCTTTGTTGTTTAGAAATTTCTTCTGCCAGATACCCTAAATCATCTCTCTTAAGTTCAAAGTTCCACAGATCTCCAGAGCGGGGATAAATGCCACCAGTCTCTTTGCATAGCAAGAGTGACCTTTACTCCAGTTCCCAACAACTTCCTCATCTCCATCTGAAACCACCTTAGCCTGGACTTTATTGTTGAATCACTATCAGCATTTTGGTCAAAGCCATTCAGTAAGTCTCTAGCAAGTTCCAAACTTCCCCACATCCTTCTGTCTTCTGAGCCCTCCAAGTCTCTAGGAAGTTCTAAACTTTCCCACATTTTCCTGTCTTCTTCTGAGTCCTCTAAACTGTTCCAACCTCTGCCTGTTACCCAGTTCCAAAGTCACTTCCACATTTTCAGGTATTTTTACAGCAGTACCCCACTACCCAGTACCAACTTACTATATTAGTCTATTCTCATGCTGCTAATAAAGACATACCCAAGACTGGGTAATTTATAAAGGAAAGAGGTTTAATTGACTTACAGTTCCACATGGCTGGGGAAGTCTCACAATCATGGCAGAAGGCAAAGGAGAAGCAAAAGCATGTCTTACATGGTGGCAGGGAAGAGCTATGCTATTTTTTTAATCACGAATAATTTTAATATTTTTCCTTTTTTTCCAACAGAGATGGCAGATGGCTATGTTGCCCAGGCTGGTCTTGAACTCCTGGGTTCAAGCAATCCTCTGCCTCAGCCTCCCAAAGTGTTAGGATTACAGATGTGAGCCACTGCGTCTGGCCACAATAATTTTTTAAAAGATATTTAAAGGGTATTTTAAGAGCCCCCAGCTAAATTGGGGTTTCAGTACCAGAGCAGCTAGCAACTCTGCCCTAATGGGATGTCAGTGTTTATAGTATGCCTTTGTAGGATGCTTCTTTTACCTGGCAGATGACCTAATGCCTAGTTGTCTCTGACCTGCAACCAGGGAGTCCCTCACACGGAAAACTTGTTTATACTGGCAAGGCTCCCTCATGGCTCTTACCTGAGCTGTGTCCATTTTATGCCTGCCTGACCCTCTCTCTGACCCTGGGAGCCTGACCTTGTGTTTAGCCCAGAGCCTTGAGGAAACTGGCCAGGGACAGCCCCTGGTTCTTCAGACGGAAGGCAACAATTCACTCCACCACCACAATAGGAAATAAGGTCAAGGATTTGTATGTGCTGATCCTGGGAAGGTAGGGTATAATGAGTCGGGAGGGCAGTCCTTGGTCCCCAGGGTCCTGTGAGACAGGAATAAAAAGTCAGGCAGAGAGAGGGAAGCACAGAACAACGAGCAATATACGTAAGGGAGGGTGAGGAGAGTCTTAAGTTTGCATGCAAATGCCTGTAAGGTCTTTTTAAGGAAGCAGCAGAAAAACAAGGAGCCCAGGCTTCTAGGCAGGAGAGATGCCTCTAAGTTCTTGTCTCTGGCCACCTGCTTAAGCCATTTGGATGTGGTGGAGAACTAGAAGCTGTGTCAAGGGTGACCAAGCCCTGCTTCTGGTATAAGAAGGGTAAACATATTCAAAATGGATGCTGAGGCAACATAAAATTATAAGAATTCACTACAGACAGCTTGGGTGGCTTTTTTCATCACATTCATGGGGAATCAGAACAGCCAATTCACAAAGAATGAATGATGAAGCAATTGGGTAGAGAGAAATATGAAGCCTGAGAACAGGGCTGCCCTGGTTTCTCCTATCCCTCAAGATCTGGGCTCAGCCCCCATGAGGCTCAAATGCATTCCCAGCCTTAGATTTCTACACTCCTATTAAATTCCCTCTTTGCAATTCAGCAGTTTGAGTGGGTTTCTGTTACAGCCCCAAAGAGCCCTAAGATTCTCTGCCTTAGCTTCTTAAGGGCTTGGTGTGTAGGATAATTCCCCATTTGTGTTCACAGGACCCTCCTAGTCTAGTATCCAATATTTAGCTGGCCACACAGGATCATGTGTTTTAAAAAGAAAGACAGAAAAACAGATTCAAACCAAGACAGGCAAAAAAACTTTTTGACCTAAGTAAAAACAGACCTAATGGAAGAATTTCCTCCGTCTCTCATAATAATTTAAATCAGGTTGCTTGGTAACCATCTTCCTTAAAATGGTACATTTGTTTTTTAAAAAAATAGTGTTTTTATAAGAAGCTGCGGATTTCCAAGCCAGGTTTTATAACCTCATGCAGGCCCATATGTCTTTTTTCCAGGCCAAATTCCAACTGGTTTGCAGAGGGATATGCATGCTGAAAACCAAGACTGAGCATCGAGGGTCAGGTCGGGAGAGGAGGAAGGGTTTCAGTGTAACAGTAATATCAAAAGGGTGCCCTAAAATGAAAAAAAAAAAAGACCTCAGTTCTTCTGCTGTATATTTACTCTCTTAGAAAGAACGATTGGATAATATTGGCAAAGGCTGTCATGCCAGTGACTACATGGTGTGGTGTTCCCATTAAGTCACAAGAAGCGGTATCCAAGGAAGGTAGAGAGGAACCCAATCATTTGGATTTAATATAAAACTCTAAAGCCCTGAACAAAATGCAAACTAAGAGGTGGAATTACTTAAAAACTCTTTTCAGCCGGGCACGGCGGCTCACGCCTGTAATCCCAGCACTTTGGGAGGCCGAGGCGGGTGGATCATGAGGTCAAGAGATTGAGACCATCCTGGCTAACATGGTGAAACCCCGTCTCTACTAAAAATACAAAAAATTAGCTGGGCTTGGTGGTGGGCGCCTGTAGTCCCAGCTACTCGGGAGGCTGAGGCAGGAGAATGGCGTGAACCCGGGAGGCAGAGCTTGCAGTGAGCCAAGATTGCACCACTGCACTCCAGCCTGGGCGACACAGCGAGACTCTATCTCAAAAAAAAAAAAAAAAAAAAAAAAAAAAAAAAAAAAAAAAAAAAACTCTTTTCATTTAATGCAATTTGTGTATCCAATTTCTATTATATATCATAATAATCATTATTACTTAATATTATATTATTACTACATTGATGTGGTACTTGTTAGTTTTTACTGACCATCTCCAAGAACAAGAATGCCTTGAATCAAAGGATGAAACAGTATAATGGTTTGTTTAAAAAAAAGAATACTATATCCACACCAATTTTTTGTTGCCCTCAGGGCAAAAAGTATATCTCCTTGCATTGTTTCTGGGTTACGGTGTCTTTCTCTGCTTGCTGTAGGAAACAGGCAGATACTAGAAGGGAAAACACTCCATCTCAAACATTCTAAGTCAGGGAAGTCAAAAAGTCAAGTAGGCAGTGCTCAATTGAAGTAATTAGCAGAATAGTCTGTCTAATGTCGAAGTGCCAGCAGGTAACCAAAGCCACATCTTGATTATTGCACTGTTTCAATGCACTCATAATATAATATTCTACTACAACTAAAGACCCCCTGGCATTTTCTAAGTCGGCTTCCCCCTAAGATTCTTGTTCAGTCATTTTCCCTGGGGTTAAAGATGGCTGGACAATATCTCGTTGGAAAGAAATATGAATTTCAATAAGACTGTAAAGGCACATGTTTGAGGGGCTCAGCTGTGCTTGAGTTTTCAGTTAATAATTTAGAAAACTCCTTCTTTCTGCCTGAAATCTCCCTAATTGAATGACAAGAATGAACTTGTCATAGGAGCTGACAGGCATCATTCTGAGTCACCCACTCCTGATCCCACTGTCCAACTGAGGTGCATTTTTCTTTTCACATCATCACAATTTTTTCGTGTGTGTTCTGAGAGTGAGGAATGAGGTCACCTACAAGGTAGAGCTATAGCAGGAAGCCCCAGCTCAGGGGCCACCATAGTCAGGGGGGCTTAGGACAGCTCCTCCCCAGGCCACCACACCTCACTCCAGCAGCCAGTAGTGGCAGCAGTGTACTCTGGAGATGGACAGAAACCTTAATAATGGCCCAGTGACCCAAGAGCCACTTTCAGGAGCTATTGCAGCCTGGTCTAGAGCTCACAGCCCAGCCCTTCAGACAAATGATTTTGCAACAACCATGTCTGTTCATAGCGAACCCGGATACTTCAGAGGGTATTTAAAGCCTTACAATTTGTGGTTCCTGTTCTCACATAGCTTATCATTAGTAGTCACATCCAGATATTAAAAGTTTGCAATACCTTATGAATTCCTTTGCATGTACACTATATTATTTAAGATTCAAAACCATTTTTCCCATAACTGACAACAAGCCATTTCTAATTAGATGAAAGAGATGTACTTAGGGGATGAGAGTGGGAATCTCAGCTCTACCCCTCTGTGTGACCACAGTCATGTCAACCTCTCTGGTCCTCTAGTTCCTTATGTGTAAAATGACAAGGAACAGGTATATAATACAATCTCTAGGTTCCTTTCCAGCTTGAAAGTCAATATGAAGGGAGACTTAAAGTCACTAATAGTTTAGCAGGGCCATACTGTCATAAAAAGTTATACACAGGTTAGGTTCTTCAATTCAACCATTTACAGCACATTTTCATTTCAGTTGGAACCCAGCTCCACTTAGAATTTAATGTGTCATTACTTTAATGGGTCATTCAAGTTGTGACATTATACAAATATTTATTCGGCACCCACTGTGAGCTGGGTTATATGCTATGAGTTGGAGATAAATGAAGAATGAGGTATGACCCCTCCCTTAGAGACCTCACAGCCTAGTGTGAAATAAAGCTGGACCAGCTGGCAATTGCAGTACAACGTGATGGGGGTCAACAGTCATGCTGTGGGGACACATGTGAGGGTTGGAAGGGCCAAATCACAACATCTGAGGGCAGACCTGACAGAGAGGAAGTGAGCCAGACAGGAGGGAGACAGAGACAGGGAGCTGTATGTGCACAGGCCCAGGCAGCATGGGGGCTGTAAGCAGGCTGGAACCCAGGAATTGAGAAGAGGACTGGAGAGTGATAAGGCTGAAAAGGTTTGGGATAGTTACTATTTAATACAATGAGCCAGAAATCACAAAATGCAAATTAAAACCACTGTGACATATCATTCTACAGTTAATACCTCGGCAACAATTTTTAAGTCTGACCATACCAAGTATTGTCAAGAAAGTGGTTTTATAGAATCTTCTGTATGTCATGTGTGGTGAGAATATAAACTGGTACAACCACTTTGTAAAACAGTTTTGACATAATCTCCTATGACCCAGCAATTCTGGTCCATTCATCACAACATTGTTTTTAATATTCAGAGCCAGAAAACAACTCAAATGTCCTTTAATAGTAGGATAGATATGTGCATTGTGGTATAGTCATACAATGACTACTATATGGTAATAAAATAAATCAGCAGTAACCACATACAACAATAGGATTAGAGACCACAAGCTTAATGTTGAGGAGGAAAAAGACACAAAATACATACAGTAATAGTCCATTTACATAAAATTGAAAAACAGGGGAAATTAAATTTTACTCTTTAGGGATGCATAATAAAAGTGGGAAATACATTTTTTAAAATAATATTATGATAAAGGATAGGATAAGTTTACTTCTAGGGGAGAAAAGGGGCCTGTGTTTTGGAAAGGGCAGATTGGGAGTCCTGGGGTGTAGCAGTAGTATATCCACTTAGCTGGTTTAAGGGAGAGTTTTCTTTTTCTCAATGCACTTTATATTGCACAATAAAAATCTTAAATAAGGAAGAAAACATTAGAATCAGATATGACAAAGAAAGAGGCAGCTGCAACTCATGGAGACAGAGAGTAGAATAATGGTTACTAGACTCTGGGAAGAATAATCAGGGGAAAACAGGGAGATGGTTAATAGGTATAAAAATACAGTTAGAGAGAAGGAGTAAGATCTAGTGTTGAGTAGCACAATAGGGCAACTACAGTTAACAATAATTTATTATGTATTTCAAAATAACTAAAAGAGTGGAACTGGAATATTCCAAACACAAAGGAATGATAAATGCTTGAGGTGACAGATGCCCCAGTTATCTTGATTTGATCATTACACACTCTATACTTGTATCAGAATATCACGTGTCCCACAAATATTTAAAAAGAATTTCTTAAAAAACAAACTAATCAGTACAAAGAATGATTTGTTGTTGTTGCTATTTTTTAAAAAAGAAAGAGGCAAAGAAGAAAGGAAAGAAAGAGGGGAGAGAAGATTAATATGTATACTTGGTAGCCCTGATTAATTTGGGGCTACGGCAAGAATGCCATGGCCAAAAGACGTTTGGGAGAAATGGTTGTGTCCACGTGAAGAATGGCTCATTCTCTCATCCTCCAGTTCTAAGTATTAAGTGAGGTCTTTCTCCTTGAAGACTAGCTAAGGAAGGAGAAAGAATGGCAGAGACAGCCTCCTGCCCTATCACTTTTGCCTTCACGGCTCCCTTCCCTTCTCCTGGGAACCCCATTGCTGTTTTTGTGTCCCCTCACCCTGCTGTGGGAGTGCAAGGCTCTGGGGACTGTGGCCAGGAGGAAATTCTCAACCTTTGCACTCAGATTTCCAGCATCTGAGGTAGCCCAACCATGGGGCCCAATACCATTTACTCACATTTTTCACTTCTTCTGCTGTATTGTCTGTATTGCTGAAAGCCATTTCATGTGTTTTCTCATTTGATGCCTCAAAGAGCTTCCAGACATGGGTAGAGCAGGTATTGTTAATATTCATGGAAAATTGGAGCCACAAATGAGTCATTCAGGGTCACTCAGCTTGGACGAGAATGCAGGCCCCCAATTCTGAATCTACTTCAATAAGCCATCCTACAAGCCCCACATATCACCAAAGTGTAGCGTCCACAACCCACACCCCAAGTTTAAGTGGCTCTGTACATTTGAGAGGGCCATTGAAAGCCCAGAGATGCTATGGAGGAAGCTGTGTTAACCACATGTCAAAGCACTACATGACAAGAAGATAGTATTCATATCAAATTCTGATCTCCTTAACTTTTCAGTAGAGTCTAACTATCTCTGCAGAGCTTGCTTTCTCTGCCATGAACTATACATACTTTCTTCATTTCACAAAGCATGGAAGAAACAAAGGATTCTATGACTTGCCAAAGGTTTTAGCCCTTCATTGTTTTATCTCAGAGAAAAGGGGAGAAAGTGAGAGATTCTCCTGTGTTTCAAAGATCTAATTTTTGGTGTGAAAGAGTAAGTGGCTCAGAGCTGACCTCTTTGAAGCATGTGGTGAAGAATGAAAAAGAAATGGACAAGTGAAAAATCAATACTTCTTCACTAGTATCTATCAGTCCAGGGAAACCAATCCCAAATGTACATCTCTTTTGCTGCTTCAGTTACTATAAATATTACACACTAATATCAAGATTTAGGATGTTTTGGTTGTATATTATAGCGTTGTCTAGGAAAAATTTTAATGTTTAAAAACTTCTTTGTGGTGTGATTTTTTTTTTTAAGAAAAATGTACTGTGCTAAAAATTGTTACTGGTAAAATAGATGTGTTGGTGGGTGACTATTGGTATTTCAAAATGATTCTTTGTTTTACAAAAGTATTCACTGATCCCAATCTTTCTCATGGCTCTCATACTAACATTGTGAAATTTGATTCAGTGCCCCCCTGAAAAAGATGTAATTACAGCCTCTTAGGATTCATCTATTATATAAAGTGAGGACCATTTATATATTCATCTGAGTTACAAATTCAACAAAGCCCTTTTTAAAAATATTCCAGAAATTATTCCATCACTTCTCTCTATTTAAAATCTAAAATCAGCCTAGGCTGTCACTGAAGAAAAAGAAATGAGAATATGGCAAACTCAATGGTAAAGTAAATGTCCCAAGCCACCTCAAGATGTAAAAATCAAACTAGAGTTTTTAATTACAATTAAAATAATCATAATAACAGATTTAAAGGATCTATAATAATAAATTTAAAGGATAATTTTTCAAATTCTAGTAAATATATCCATTTAAGTTTATGATCTACTTAAAATATCAGGCAGATTTGGAGCATTATACAGTTCTCAAAGTCAATTTGAACAAAGATAGCAGCTTTACTGAATTTTTCAATCTGAGCAACTCTTCCACCTAGTTTTCCACATGAGCAGAAAAGCTGCTATTTTGCTGAATCTGGCCTCTTCAAAACAATCCTCCAAAAAACAGGAATAAAGCCACCCAATGTCTGCAACAAAACACCTTGTTTAGGAAACATGAGCATTTTTCCAACAGGTTTCATCACGGAGTGACCTTAGGCAACTTCCTTCACTTCTCTAAGTTTCCGTATCCCTGCCCATAAAATGGAGATAATAATCAGGACTTGCCTCCTAAGGTTATTCTAAGAATTAAAATAATACACAGATAGGATTTAGAATATTGTCTAGAAAAAAAATGAACAGCGGCTGTTGTTCTTTGAGCTAGGAATTAGGGAATATAGGTTCTACCACTAACTGCTACAACTAGCTATATGGTGTTGGAAAGATTGACTCTCAACTCCCGCAGGCCTTTATCTCCTCATTGAAATATGGAGATCTTTTGGGGTCACTAACTCTGCTGTTTTCATTTACAACTCTGACACTAAATGTGTCAGTGTTTTTCCACACCAACAACCAGTTCTCCAACCCTCCAGAAGCCAACTAGATGTCCTACAATCCAGTTCAGTTCGGACACTATCCAGAATTAGTGCAGACCCCACAAGGTAAGGACTCAGGCCCCCACTTCAGACACCAATGGTAAGTCCCCAGCCTCCTGTACTTCTGACTGACTCTCTATGTTATTACCCAATGGGTTCATCTTGCTAGCTGCACAGATAAAACCAATTCACTGAGACAGCAGTATTGCAGCAAAGAAAGGATTTAATAATCAGAGGGCTAGCCAAGAGAAAGGATGGGAGTAATTATTCAAGTCATCCTCTCCAAATATTCAGAGGCTGTGGTTTTTCAAAGATAGTTTGGTGGGCAGGGGCCTAGGGAGTGAGGAATGCTGATTGGTTGGGTCAGAAATGAAATCATAGAGTTGAAGCTGTCTTCTTGCACTGAGTCAGTTCCTAGATGGGGTCATAGGACCAGTTGAATTAGTTTCTTAGTATGGGTCATGGGTCCTGGGGTCAGTTGGTTACCAGAATGCAAAAGTCTGAAAAACATTTCAAAGACCAATCTTAGGTTTTCACAATAGTAACGTTATCTTAGCAGAATTCAAGCCCGTCGCATAATCCCAATCTTTTGAGCTTTCATTAGTCCTAAAAAGGTGGTCTTTGTCGCCAGGCAAGGAGTGGGTTAGTTGTAGAAAGGGACTGTTATCAACTTTTTTTTAAAGTTAACAAAGGCAGTTAGCTTGTGAGTTTAGAATCAAGATAGAGTCAGTTAGGTTAAATTTCTCTCACTGTTGTAATTTTTGCAAAGACAATTTCTGCTATAAATCTCATGACTCCCTTCTCAAATTTGATAATTTGCTAGAATGGCCCACAGAACTCAGGAAGACACTTCACTTATTGTTACCAATTTATTATGCAAGATAAAACTCAAGAACAGGCAGGTGGAAGAGCCGCATAGGCCATGGTATAGGGGAGGGGCGTGGAGCATTTCGGCCCTCTCCAGGCCCACCACTCTCCTAGCACCTCTATGTGTTCACTGACCCAGAAGCTCCCCATACCCCTTCATTTGGGGGCTTTATGGAGGTTCCAATACATTGGCATGGTTGATTAAATCATTGGCTATTGATGACTGAACTCAATCTCCAGCCCCTCTCCCCTCCCAGGAGGTTGGGGTGTGGGGCTAAATGTTCCAACCCTCTAATCACATGGCTTATTCCTCTGGCAACCATACCCCATCCTGAAGCTATCTCAGGGCCTACCAAGAGTCACCTCATTAGCATAACCTCAGGTGTGGTTGAAATAGGCTCATTATGAATAACAAAAGATGCTCCACTTACCCCTATTACTCAGGAAATTATAAAGATTTTAAGAGCTCTGTGACAGGAACTGGTGACAAAGACAAAATATATATCTTTTATTATATCACAATATCACACAAACTCAAGGCCCTCAGAGATAAGGCAAGGAATACACATGAAGTATGCCAGGTTTAAGAGAATAGAATGGCTCGGAAGCTTTCATAAACTTGAGAGTTCTTCCCAACCTAAAAGCATTCAGATTCTAAAGGTGTTAAGCACAGACCACATAAATACAGGTCTCATTCTGTGAATGATTTGACAATTTGCAACATCTGGTGACTGTGCTAATATTCTTTTCAGCTGTGGCATTTTCTTACTCTTGTTTTCCATGCTCTTCCTTTTCCTAAAATCTATCCCAGGTAGATGAACAGTGGGTCAACCAAAGGAGTGAATGATTTTTGACATTGTCTTGTAACCACAATAGATTCATGGCCTGACGCACACAGCAGGTCAATATGCCAAGACTT
The DNA here is from genome assembly GCF_006542625.1 of Nomascus leucogenys. NCBI lineage: Eukaryota > Metazoa > Chordata > Mammalia > Primates > Hylobatidae > Nomascus > Nomascus leucogenys. The sequence goes on from NC_044402.1 coordinate 100,458,301, forward strand.
CAGGCTGCAGAAGAGAAAGAGGTTTAATCGTAGGGTCATTGAATTAAAAGACGGGAGAAAACCTCAAATCAATCTCCCTGAGGAATTTGAAGTTAGGGTTTTTAAGAGTTTTGGAGTGGGCCACAGTGTGGAGATCATTGATTAATCAAAGAGTGCAGGGTGAAGTCATGGGACAGAGAGATGAAGAAGCTGTATTCTCATGCTAATTCCGTTCCTCTGCGGGGGGGCTTCAAACTGGTTGCTGGAATTCAGGGTCTGAAAAACATCTTGAGCAATACTCAAAAGCTGTATGGTTCTAACATCAGAGATTCTGTCTGTCTCTCTTTCTCTCTCTCTCTATATATATATATATTTTTGGACACAGGGGTCTCGCTCTGTCACCCACGCTAGAGTGCAGTGGTGTAATCATAGCTCATTGCAGTCTCAATCTCTCCAGCTCCAGCAATCCTCCTCCCTCAGCCTCTCAAGTAGCTAGGACTACAGATGCATGCCACCATGCCTAGCTATTTTTTTAAAAAAGTTTTTATAGGGATGGGGTCTTACTATGTTACCCAGGCTGGTCTCAAACTTCTGGGCTCAAGCGGTCTTCCCACCTCAGCTTCCCAAAGTGTTGGGATTATAGGCATAAGCTGCCATGTCTGGCTGCAAATCAATTCTTAAATAGTCTTAGCTTTTCATGTCAGAAATCCTATCTATAGGAACAGTGGAGATAAAAATGGTCAGTATCTACTGATACATGACTTCTAACAATAAGGAAGTAGGCCAAAGTGCAGCCTGGTTAGTGCTTAGTTATGTCTACATTTCTGTCCAGAACCTTGCATGCAATTCTTGACAACCTCGTGGAGGCAGTTTCAGTCTCTAACATCTAAGCTGCCCCTGTTCCCTTACTTTCCACCTCCACAAACGCGTATGTAACCCCTCCACACACACGCACACCATTTCCTGAGACTACCACTTTGAGTGCATATTTTACATGAACTATGCACACATTCTTTGCAGCTCTCTGTGAAGCTGGCTCTCTTTGTATTTGAAGACAGAGATGACATGCTTTATATGTTCTGTTCAGTGCTCAGCTCTTTGCGGACATTTAAGCCATGATGATGAAAAAGTGTACCAGTACAAGTTCCCATTTAAATGGCTTCTAGATTTTTCTTGGTTCCCTGAGCAAACGGTACGATCCTATTGCCTCATAAGTCTACAGCAAATAAGATGTGTTCCAAAGTGCTGAATTCCTTTTCCTCCTTTTGCTTTCTATTCAAAGCCTAATTGATGCAGAACAATTCCTTAAAACTGTCTCTTTTTTTCCTCCTAGATCATCCACAAACTACAAGTAACATGTAGTTAAACATGGGGCTCAGAATGTACCAAGAACATCCTATGTCTACAGAAAGGAGTAAAACGCAAAGACTAAACACTTACCTATTTCTTGTTAGCCTGAGAAAAATTCTTTTCAGATATCTTTCATTAACTCAGAAATGGAGGCAAATGCTTTAAGAAGGGTCACATAATACTTTGAAAGGCATACTGCCATGGTGTGGTTATTAAGTTCTTGGGAAATGATGGGCTTCTCTTCAAGTATAAGGAACAATTGTGCCCCCTAATAGTCATCTTGAATTGGAATGAAATAAACTGGTTACTCCAGAGAGCAAAAAAATGATTGATTAAGGATTAGAAACTGTGGTGTTTGGGTCTCTAACCTCTGGCTCTTTCTGACATATTCTGTAGGCCAACAGAATACAGGTTGAGTCTTTCAAAAGCTCCCTGACTCCTAGCTATAATGTCACATACGGTAAAATGAGCTCAGCACAGAGTTATGTTTTTCTTTTCTTACTCCTCCCAGTAAGACTAAATTCCAAGAGTGGGATTGAAAAAGGGAGGTAGACAGCTGAGAAATACTAGCAGGCCTTGGAAGTGAAAACTTCCAATACAACCTCAAGAGTGAACAATCACAAAAACATGCCTGTCAGTAATAAAGAACCTGAAAGCAAGGGATGTCTCCTCCCCAAGCTGTTTGCACCCATTTTTCCAGTCCTGAGAAATTACGGAAATCTAAGTATTTGTTTAAATTCATGGACGTGTACTTGGCTTATAGATCCAGGAGGAAAATACTAACATGGTGCCCCTAATCCAATGCAGGAAAATATGTGAGACTTGAATCAGCTCTGTTTTTTTCTAACTTACTCATTAATGCTATTTTCTTTCCTGGAAGACATTTCTATAAGTCAAGCCAAACCTGTCCTAGGGAAAGGCCTTGAAATAATTCTTTTTTCCTTTTTCCCTGTGGTGCTGAAAGTTCACGGTCAGCTGCACAGGCTGTTTAGTTAGTGGGTTCTCAATAGGCTCTGGCCAAAACATCAAGGTTTTTCTGTCTCTCACTGCAGGCTGGGACACTAGAAACCTGGCTGGAAATCATACAATGGAAGAATAAACAACATACAATGTACAAGAGCCACTGCTGTGGTGATATTTGCTGTTGCTTTATAGATTTGGATTTGGAATGCTAGTTTTATATAGTCTAGTTAATTCCTTTGGTGTTACTTATAATTTGGGTAGAGAGGGTGGTAGACTAGAGGAAGTAGCAGATTAAATATTTTTGATCTGTGAAGAGGAGAAGCAGTATGTCTACACAGCAGGCTTCCCAGCCACCTTGAGCTACTAAAGCCCCATCTTTATGTGATAGCTCAAGAGTACCAGACTCAGGGGAAGCCCTATTTCACCACTCAACTGTGAGCTTAGGAAGTAAAGCCAGTGTCGGTTATAGAAAGATTGATCATTTTTGAAGTCTACAGAAGGAAGGCATTCGAGTCTATACATTTATTATTCTGTGAATCTGAATACACATTTGTTGACGTCCAGCTATTGTAGATAGAATATTTTCATAAAGAATTCTGTTTTGACTTTTAAAAATCAATATTAACTGAATCATATCTTCAGGATAAATTCTCTGGGGTGAGATAGTTGAACTAAAAGGTATAAATGCCTTTATGCTTCTTTTGGTTCCTATTGCCAAGCTACATCCCATGAAGACAACAGCAATGAGCCATGCTGGCTGCTGGGTGTGAGTGTACCAATTTCTCTTGGGCTTTGTCAGCAATGGATTTTTGTTTCACTTCAAAATAAGCATAAAAAGGAATTTCAAAGTTACTCTACTTCCACTGTAACTTAAAGTAGTTTCAAAGTAGTTTTATCTCATTAATTTATACCAATTGGAAGAAATTGGACTCCTTCATAACAGCATATCTTCTTTTCAAGATCTAATTTTCTGTACTTGTGTAGTCATTACCAAATTAGGCTACGGATTTAAAAATGAAGCATAGTATTAAGGCAATTATCCTTCCACTCTCTGCTGTATTTTAGGAACAACAACAACAAAAAAAAAACCACTGTTGCTAGAAGCAGTAATAACACTACTCCCACCAGGAGAACTGGCTATGAGTTCTAGATATTTCACTAATCAGCTGGACATACTTGGACAAGTATTTAATCTCTGCCCTCAATTTTATCTTCTGTAAAGTAGAGGTAGATTTGCTCTGTTATATTCACAAGATTGTCTTAAAAATTGAGTAGAATAATAATGGTAAGAGTGTTTTGAGAAATAATATTTATTAAAAACATGATAATAAGTAATGAGTGAATAATAATAACAATAACTCAGATGTCTGTCAATATTAAAGTCACTACGTAGAAGAGTAAGAAGGCTCAGAGGGAAAGTTTAAAAATTGTAGTAGAAAAAAATTATAAGCAGAGCAACAATTTCATTATTTCCTTATCCTCTTTAGATTTTTCTAAAAAGACATGTAGCTTTCAAATACATTTACACATAGTGTCAATTCCCCTGAGGAAGAGCAAATAAATATGAATCAAATTTAATGTTTATCAATAAAATCATCAAAATTCACATATTTATACATCATGTACTGGCAAGTAAAATCCACAAATCGTCCCAAAATAGAAGTGTGTTGGAAAAGCAGCAGCTGCTGAGATGACTCACAGTAAACTACAGGTATTTGATTTTCTGATGCTATCATAAATTGCATTTTTTGGTTTTTTTTTTAATTGTTGCTAAAAACTATCATACACTGAGAAGATAAAACTAAAGAAGCCTTAAATAAACAGAGACATATTCCAAATGTAAGGTTTGGACAACTCAAGACTGTTAAGATGCCAGTTCTTCTCAAACTGATCTATAGATTCAAATCACAATCAAAATCCTGTCACGTTTATGTGTGCACCTGTACGTGTGTGTAAATTGACAAGTTGATTCTGAAAGGTATATGGAAATGCAAAGAGAAGGGAGGAGACAAGAAAATTTGAAGAAGAAAATGTTGAAAAACAACACTCCCAGATTTCAAGACTTATTCTAAAGCTACAGTAATTAACACATGGTGGTATTAGTGCAAAGATAGACAAACAGACCAATGGAACAAAAATGAACCCTCACGAGTACAATCACTTGATTGATGACAAAGGCAGCACTGCAATTCAGTGAAGAAAAAGTGGTCATTTGAACAAATGGTGCTGGAGAAACTGGATACCCATATGGAAAAAAGTGAACTTTGCCCTTTATCTCACACTGTGCACTAAAACTAGTTCAGGATGGACCATAAGCCTAAATGTGAAAACTAAAATAAGAAGAAAATAGAGAAGGGATAGCTTTTAGAAGAAAACAGGAGGGATAGCTTCATGAACTTGGGACAGGCAAAGATTTCTCAAACAGAACATAAAAAGCACTAATGATTTTTTTTTTAAATGATAAATTGGGTTTCAGTCCTATTCATAATCATTAACAAATAGTCAAGGCTCAGACTGACAGGTGATATTTGTAATATCTATATGAATAAACATATAATAATTATACGTGTTATTTTATATATATTCATACAATTATATACATATCTACATACCAATTTCATACATATCTACATACCATTATGCATACAATTATATATAATTATGCATACAATTACATATAATTAATATGTATACAGTTATATATAATTAATTGCAATTATATATGTATATGCATACAATTATATATAATTAATATAAATTTATATATAAAACAAAGACCTAACATCAAGAATACATAGGCCTAGCACAGTGGCTCATGCCTGTAATCCCAGAACTTTGGGAGACCAAGGTGGGCGGATCACATGAGGTCAGGAGTTTGAGATCAGCATGGCGAACATGGTAAAACCCCGTCTCTACTAAAAATATAAAAATTAGCTGGGCATGGTGGTGCATGCCTGTAGTCCCAGCTACTCAGGAGGCTGAGGCAGTAGAATCACTTGAACTCAGGAGGTGGAAGCTGCAGTGAGCCAAGATCACACCTGGGTGACAGAGTGAGATTCTGTCTCAAAAACTGATGATGATAATAATAATAATCATACTAATAATATATAAAGGCTTCTACAAATCCATAATAAAAAAAACCCAATTTAAAATAGGAAAAAGACTTTAATAGGCATTTCTTGTCACTCCTCACAAAAGAATGTCCAAATAACCAATGAGCATAAGAAAAGATCAATATAATTTGTATCAGAGAATTACAAATCAAAACTACAACAGAATACCATAACACATACTCCAGAATTAGTAAAATTTAAAAAGACTAACCATAACAATTGTTGAATAGGATGTGGAACAATTGGAACTCTCCTATATTACTTGTGGGAATGTAAATTAGTAGAACCACTTTGGTAAATATTTGGCAATATCTACTAAAGCTAAACATATGTCTACCCTATTGATTCAGCAATTCCACTCCTAGATGCAAACCCAAGGAAAAGTGTGTGAATATGTCTGCCAAAAGACATGTATTATTCATAATAGCTAAAAAACCCTAAACATCAAAGTGTTCTTCAATAGTAGAATGGATAACTGAAACATGATATAATCATGTAATAAAATTACCAATACATGCAACAACAGAAAGGAATCTCACAGACATTATGTTGAGAAAAAAAATTTAGGCATAGTACATACTGGATGGGTTCGTTTAAATGAATTTCAAGAACTGACAAAGCTAATCTGTGTTTATAGAAGTAGGAATTGGAATAGTGGTTTACTTCTGGGGAGCTATTCATGGGAAGGGGCATGAGGGAACTTTCTAGGGTGAAGGAAATATTCTACATTTTAATCTGAGAGGCTAGTACAAGGGTACACACATACATAAAAATTCACTGACCATATACTTGACATTTGTGTTTCATAACTGCATGTAAATTATATTTAATTTTAAAAACAAAGGAGGAAATGGAATAAATTGCTGTTTGCCTTAAAGATATTAAAAGTTGATCTCCTTTTTGAAATAGAATTCTAGACCCCTGGTGTTGGAGGCTACTTTAAAGATAAGCCATTTCATTTTATGGTTGAACCCAAGGCCCGGAGTTTACAGGGTCTTGTTCAAAGCTAATAATAAATTAGGGCCAAAGTTAAGATCAGACACCAGGACTTCTGATGACCCTGCCCTTTCTTCTCCCTCACTCCACTTCCCTAAAGTGCCCCTGAACATGATGCTGACACCGAAGTGGGCTCTTCAGTCAATTCCTACGTTCTAGTAAGAGGCCTATGGAACTTTGCTCACGTCTCTCCTCTGCTGGAATTCTCTCCTAGTTTGTTTCATCCACCACAGTCCTATCACCAACTTATTTTGCAAGACTCTGCTTATGTCTCCCCATTTTTAGAGGGCTTTCTTTATCCTTTCTTCAGTGTAATTGATTCATCTCTATATCTGTATTAGTCCATTCTCACACTACTATAAAGAAATACCTAAGACTGGGTAATCTATAAAGAAAAGAGGTTTAATTGGCTCACAGTTTCACAGGCTGTAAAGGAAGCATGGCTGGGGAGGTCTCAGGAAAGTTACAATCATAGTGGAAGGCAAAGGGGAAGCAGGTACTGAATTATGATACAATAATCTTCATATGGCCAGAGCAGGAGGTGGGTGGGGAAGGTGCTACACGCTTTTAAACAAGCAGATCTCATGATAACTCACTCACTACCATGAGAACACCACCAAAGGGGAACTCTGCCCCCAAGATCCAATCAACTCCCACCAGGCCCCACCTCAATATGGGGATTACAATTTGACATGAGATTTGGGCAGGGACACAGACCCAAACCATATCATTCTGCTCCTTGGCTCTCTCAAATCTCACGTCCTTCTCACATTTAAAAATACAATCATGCTTTCCCAACAGTATCCCAAAGTCTTAACTAATTCCAACATTAACTCAAAAGTCCAAAGTCACATCTGAGACAAGGCAAGTCCCTTCTGCCTATGAGCCTGTAAAATAAAAAACAAGTTAGTTACTTCCAAGATATAATGGGGGTATAGATACTGGGTAGATACCCTTTTATATTTCTTGGCTGTCTGCCAAGAGAAAATTGGCCAAAATAAAGGGGCGACAGGCCCTGTGTGAGTTCAAAACCCAGCAGGGCAGTCACTAAATCTTAAAGCTCTAAAATAATCTCCTTTGATTCCATGTCTCACATCCAGGGCACACTGATGCAATGGGTGGGCTCCCAAGGCCTTGGGCAGCTCTGCCTCTGTGGCACTGCAGGGCTCAGCCCCAACAGCTGGTCTCATGGGCCGACGTTGAGTGCCTATAGCTCTTCAAGGTGCATGGTGCAAGCTATCAGTGGATCTACCATTCTGGGGTCTGGAGGATAGTCACTCTCTTCTCACAGCTTCACTAGGCAGTACTGCAGCGGGGGCTCTGTGTAGGAGTTCCAACCTTACATTTTCCCTCCACGCTACCTTAGTAGAGGTTCTCCATGAGGGCTCTGCCTCTGCAACAGACTTCTGCCTGGACATCCAGGCTTTTCCTGGAAACATCTTCTGAAGTCTAGGTGGGGGCTCCCAAGCCTCAACTCTTGCACTGTGTGCACTTGCAGGTTTAACAACATGTGGAAGCCTCCAAGGCTTATGGTTTGCACCCTCTGAAGCTGCAGCCCAAGCTGTACCTTGGCCCCTTTTAGCCATGGCTGGAGCTAGAGTGGCCAGGATGTAGGGCACCATGTTCTGAGGCTGCATAGAGCAGTGAGGGCCCTGGGCCTGGCACATGAAATCATTCTTCCCTCTTAAGCCTCTAGGCCTGTGATTTGGGGTGGAGGCTGCTGCAAAGGTCTCTGAAATATCTTTAAGATGTTTCTCCCATTGTCTTGGCTATCAACATTTGCCTTCCCTTTAGTTATGCAAATTTCTGCACCCTGCTTGAATTCCTCCCCCGAAAATGGGTTTTTCTTTTCTACTATGTGGCCAGGCTGCAACTTTTCCACATTTTTACACTCTGCTTTCCTTTTAAATATAAGTTCCAGTTTTACATTATTTATTTGCTCACAAATATGAGCACAGGATGCTAGAAGCAGCCAGGCCATAACTTGAACGCTTTGCTGCTTAGAAATTTCTTCTGCCAGATACCCTAAATCATCACTCTCAAGTTCAAAGTTCCACAGATCCCTAGGGCAGGGGCACATTCTAGCCAAGCTCCTTGCTAACTGATAACAAAAGTGACCCTTATTCCAGTTCCCAATAAGTTTCTCATTTCCATCTGAGACCACCTCAGCCTGGACTTCACTGTCCATACCACTATCAGCATTTTGGTCATAACCATTCAACAAGTCTCTAAGAAGTGCCAAACTTTCCCTTATCTTCCTATCTTCTTCTGAGCACTCCACACCCTTCCAACCTCTGCCTGTTACTCAATTCCAAAGCTGCTTCCATATTTGCAGGTATCTTTATAACAATGCCCCACTCCCAAGTACCAATTTTCTGTATTAGTCTGTTTTTGCATTGCTATAAACGAATACCTGAGACTGGGTACTTTATAAAGAAAAGATGTTTAATTGGCTCACAGTTCTGCAGGCTGTACAGGAAACATGGCTAGAGAGGCCTCAAGAAACTTAAAATCATGGCAGAAGGTGAAGGAGAAGCAGGCATGTCTTCACATAGCCAAAGCAGGAAGAAGGCAGGGGATGGTGCTACACACTTTTAAACAACCAGATCTCACAATAACTCAGTATCATGAGAAGAGCACCAAAGTGGAAATCCATCCCCATGATCCAATCCACTTCCCACCAGGCCCCACCTCCAACACTGGGGATTACAATTTGATGTGAGATTTGGGCAGGGACACAGACCCAAATCTTATCAATATCTGTGATATAACAACTATTATTTTTATCAATATTTATTGGGCATCTACCAGGTGCCAAATGCTGTTGTAGATGTTTGGGATTCAGCAGTAATGATACACAAAGTTCCTGTCTCTGTGGAACTCACACTCAGGTGGGAGAGCGATAAAGCCAGGAAGTAACAAAGCCATAAAGAGCAGGATCAGAAGATAGTGACAGCAGCGAGTGCTTTTTAGATCAGCTAGTTGATAAGGATCTCTCAGAAGGGGTGACATTTGAGCAAAGACCTGGATGAAGCAGGTGATGGGTCTATCTAGGAATGAGACTCTGCATTGCATCTATTCACATGTCTATTTTTTTTATGCAGGAGTCTGATTGACTTGTAGGCAGAAATGGTGTCTTAATTCATCTTTGTATTTTGGATCATTGTAGGGACTGAAAAAAGTTTGTAAAAATAAATGAATGGCACAAGCAACAAATGAAAATATAAATAAATTGAACTTCATCAAAATTTGAAACTTTCGTGTTTCAAAGGACATTATAAGAAAGTGAAAAAGAAACATACAAAATGAACAAAAAAATAGTTGCAAGTCATTTATCTGATAAGGTACCTAAAACATATTTATATATCTAGAATACCCAAAGAATTCCTACAACTTAGCAATAAGACAAATAAGCCAAATAAAAATGGAAAAAAGACATGAATAGGCATTGCTCCCAAAAAGATCCACAAATGGCCAATGGGCACATGAAAAGATACTCAAATTCAATAGTTCTTAGAGAAATGCAAACAGAAACCATAACGAAATACCATTTCGCATTTGCTAGAATGGCTACAATCAAAAAGACAGACAAAAACAGGTGCTGGCAAGGATGTAAAGAAATTAGAGGACACTGCTGAGCGGGAATGTAAAATGGTGCAGCCATTGTGGAAAATAGTTTAATATTTCCTCAAAAAGTTAAATATGGAATTGCTATGTGATCAAACAACTCCACTCCTAAGAAAACTGAAAAGATAACCATCCAAAACTTTTATGTGAATATTCATAGCAACATTATTCACAATAGCTGAAAAGTGAAAACAACTCAACTATTAATTGATAAATAAATAGAAAATCTGGTATATCCATACAATTAAATGTTATTCAACCACAGAAATAAGTGAAGTGCTGATGCATGGTACAACACGGATGAGTCTTGAAAACATTATGGTATGTGAAAGAAGCCAGATGCAAAAGGTCACATATTGTTTAATTCCACTTATAAGAAATGTGCAGAATAGGCAAATCCATAGAGACAGAAAGTAGACAAATGGTTACCAGGAATCTGGAGGTGGAGGGATGGGGAATGACTGTCAATGGGTATGGGCTTCTTATTGGAATGATGAAAATATTCCGGATTAGATACCTGTGATGGTTAAACTTTGTGAAGAACTCAAAATCACAGAATTTTACACCATAAAAGAGTAGATTTTTTCATATGTGAATTATATCTTAATTTAAAAAATGAGTGAGTACATAAATAAGAAAACTTCGAAAACAACTAAGACTTTGTGAAAATACAACCAATATGAATTCCCAGAATGCTATATCCACCGTGAAATGGCAAAATACTACTATTTAGTTCCCACAGTTTTTCCTGTACTTAGTCAAGAGGTAGCCAGCTGCACCATCACTGATGACAGTATCCAGCCCATCAATAATAGAAGCAGTGAGCCCACACCAAGGCTCTGGCCACCAAGTCAGCATCCAGGGCTGAGAATTCCTGAGAACATCTGGATGATGCCATTGCTGGTTCAGACAGCACCCACACATCACTCCATTGCAGTTCTTTATAGCCCAAAAATTCTATAGAGGAAAAATTCACTCAGAACAAAAGATGTATGTGTGAGTTCATTCTATAACAAGCCAGTCACAGACAAGTAAAGCAAAGGAGGACATACTCATAAAAGAGAGAGAGAGGAGGAGGACTTTGAACAAAAAATCAGTAAGCTCTTTTGATCCAGTTGTTTATGTCAGAAATCAATAGAGATGTTTTCTTTCACTTTGGAAAGTGAGAATTGGAATTTGTTGAAATTGGGTCTTGAGGCACTTAGATATTTTTTTCTTCATACTGGAACAATAGCATACATTCTGTCTACCAGAAGCTCTGAACTCTAGGGCAAAAATTGTAGCAATAGTAGTGATACTATACTTGGCCCTCTGTTCTCAGGATTGTGTAGAATAGGCTCAGAGGTATTAATGGGCAGTACCTGAAAAACGCCGTTAAGACATTTCTGGAAACATGTAAAATATTTTCCTTTGGTGAATGCTTGTTTCTGGAAATATCATCAGACTGTGATATTGACTAGATGGTGTAAGAGAGAAAACATCATTTTAACTTTCTCTGAATGAAAATTTCATCTCAAAACAGGAAATGATTATGGTAAGTGAATGATCCTGAGATAAATCAGTTTTATGCAATGAACCAAAATTAGGGTGGTGGTGCATGTTAGCTAGCTTTATACACTTTGTTTTAATTAAGGTCTGATTACCATGGCTGCTACTCATTTACCTAATAACAGTGATTTGGTGTATCAAAATTAGAGAACCCCAGGGCTGGAACTCCGGGGTCTGCGTGTGAGAGGGAGCATGTCACGGTAACCTCCTGTGCACAGACTGTAATTGCTGTAGGATTTTTCCTAAAGCCCCATGAAATTCATGGCAAAGAGAGCATTGTGTTGAGCTATGGAATAAGAAGCAGCTGTCTAGTAATGCCTCCAAATAGGCCAGTATAGGCTTCTGCATTCTCCTGCTGTGACTAAGGAAATTCTTCACCAAAATCTCCCCTAGCTTGTTACATCTCTAAAAGATTCCGTTTCCCCTGGAGCAAGCGCTGTGATCTAATTGAAATGAGAACATTCAGAATTACCTTTCTTTCTGTACAGTGAAAGTTTATTTCTATGTTCTTTCATTTGAATGGACATAAGATTTGTAATAGGTTTTTCTGGGTTGATGGGCCCTTTAGGCTGATCTACAAGGCAGCTCTAGATTGGGCCAGTGTTACAAGTGCAAAGAGAGTAACTTGTCGATTATAGCATGTGAAAAGTTCTGTCTAATGAAACTATTTACACTGGACAATCCCTAACATTTCTGTATTTTTCTCTCCTTGAATGCCATTCCAGCCATTCTTTACCCTTCACCCTTGACCATCCTGAGCTCTGGTGCCTAAATCCCAAACTGTGCATAGATGTGTTCTCCATATCAGGCAAGTTTTGATAAATCCAAACAAAAAGTTTCAAGAAGAATCTCCTGGTTTTAGAGCATATGTTGTATCATGATAATACTTGCAATAGGAAATGTATTGTGCCTGTCCCATCATTAGCTCCAAGGCAGTACCTTCCCCCGGAGTTGCCATTATGAGCTGTATCTGACCCTGACTTCTTGGTTAAAGCTGATTGGGCTAGGGGCCAGCAACCAACCCAAAATCATCCATCAATAATGGGGGCCTGGTGAAGAAGACAATCTCAAATTTTTTAAATCTGGAAGAGCTGTTATTTTGGGCATCTTTCTACAACCTCTGCATTGGGGGTGGAAATTAGAATGGCTGGATTCTGAATGATGAGATACCATTGTTCAATTTCTCAATTAAGACATGGCACCAAGACTATTTGTTTTCCTACATTTTCTAAACATTTTCTGCATATTTACAATAAACCACAGTATCGTGGGCGGGGGGGACCTTTTTTTGGTAATCTGAAGAAACCTATCTCGGTTCCTTGTAACCTCAAGAAGCCTAACAAGACAAAGAGTGTAGATAAATGCCATGCAGGCAGGGATCACATCTATTTGTTTACCACTGTATAGACATGGCTTAGACTAGAGTAAGGAGCTTAATCAATACACATTAAATGAATAAAAACTTGGTAGTAGCTTCTAAAATTTTTTCATGTGACTCCTTTAATGTTTCAGAAAAGAGAAAATTTATCCTCTGGATAAAATGAAGACCTGAAGACATGGCACAGCTGAGAGTGGATGAGGGACACCTTTCAGATACCTGGGGCATTGCAAGAAAATCTACATACTAATAAGCCAGACAGTCTGCCCCTTTCACCTGCTCAGTTCCTACACTTCAGGCTCATACCTCCTGTCAGGATAATGGATTTCTTCTTTGCAGGAATCATCCTAAAGAGAAAGTTCCTACAGATGCTGATATTGGTGAAACATCAATGACACACTCTTTTTCTCCAATATATCAACTCACAATGAAGCTCAGCAATTGGAAAGTTTCACCACACACATCAAATTTCAAAAGATAAGTGACTCACTCTAAAATATGAGATAACTAAGGACCACCAGACATTAGAGGAAAGCCACCAACATGAAAAGACAAAGTGCAAAACAAACAAATGAGAATCAGAAACAAGGAAAATGGAAGAATACATGACATATAGGAAACAAAATAAAAATTATGTAATAATAGAAATATTATCATCTGATAAGAGAAGATATTGAATCATGAAACAAGGACAGGTGCTATAGAAAAGAAACAAGAATTTTTTTAAAGACAATGGAAAAGTTTGTAAAATTGAGGAAATCTAACAGACAGTAGAATCAAAAACAAAGGAAACAGAAAATGAGTAAGAAATGAAATGAAAATTAGAGTACAATCCAAGAAGTCTAACATCCAATTAATGGATAGAAAGAAATAGAAGAGAGAAATAGAAAGAACAGAGAAAAGAGAGGGGACAGAATTACTAATAATTCAAGAACATTTCTCAGAAATGAAAGTGATGAGTTTGCAAATTGAAAAGACTCATTGAATATGCAGCATAATTAAAGATAAAATAATCACTCTAAAACTTATAGCTATGAAATTTCAAAATATCAAGAATAGGAGTGAAGATCCTAAAAGCCACTTGAGATAAAAATAAAAAAACAAAGAGGCAAATCATAAATAACATTGATGTTCAGTTGCTGAAGAGCAACACTGAAGTGAGAAGGCAGTGAAAACAATGGACTTGAAATTCTGATAAATAAAAATATTTCCAACTTAGAATTCTATATCCAGCTAAACTATAAATCAGGAAATCATAAAGTCAGAACAGAGACATTTTCACATATGCAAGCTTACAAAGTTTTATCTCTCATTCACTCTTTCTCAAAAAACTATTGGCTTCACCATAATGAAGGAAATCATGGGATCCAGCAATTACAATCCAGCACAGGAGAGAAAGGGCTAAGTCCCAGGACAACAACTGTGCAGCAGGCTTAGAGAGTAACCAGTTAAGATCAGGACAGGAGGATAAAAGATTCCAAGAGCAGTATCTCTAAACAAGCTAATGGAGGTTTACAGTTCCTCTTTAGAGAGTTTGGGAAGCACTTAGTGACAAATAGATCTAAAAGTCAAGGCAATTGTTAACTCAGAGGAACCAGAAAGTTGAATAAGAAGATAAATCCTGCTTAATATGGATAGTTATAATTTATAGTAATGTAAATGCTGAATATTGATTTAAGATTGTGATATAATTTCATTGCTATGAAGATAAAGGGAACCAAATTATGTCTAGTAGTAGTAGTATTAGTAACCTCAAATTAGAAACAATCCAAGTATTCATCAACTGGTGAAAGAAAAAACAAAATGTGTTATATTCATAACAATGAATATTATTCATCAAAAAAGGCAACAAACTACTAATACATGCAACAACATGTATAACCTCTAAAAACATTATGTTAAGTGATAAAAGCCAGGCACAAGACTTCATATTGCATGATTTCATGTACATAAAATTTCCACAAAGGTAAATCTATAAAGAGAAAGTAGAAAACTTGTTGCCTTGGCTGGAGATGGGGGTAGAGATTGACCACAAAAGGGCCTGAGGGAGCTTTCTCCGATGATGGAAATGTTCCAAAACTGGACTGTGGGGATGGTTGCACAACTCTATAAATTTACTAAAAACTTTTGAACTGCATATATATAATAGGTGAATTTTGTGGTATAAATTATACCTCAATAAAGTTGCTAAATAAAAACACCTCGAAGTCATCATTTTACCTACCTTCCACGAATAATTTATCAGGAAATTTTGTTGGCTCTTCTCGAATTCAAATTCCAATTTCATCCATTTATCTACACCTCCACAGCCATCTCCCTAGACTGAGTCACTGTCATCTTTTGTCTTATAATAACCTGTTGGGAGCAAGCCCCCCAAAATCTGGCCATAAACTGGCCCCAAAACTGGCCATAAACAAAATCTGTGCAGCACTGTAACATGTTCATAATGGCCCTAATGCCCAAGCTGGAAGGTTGTGGGTTTATGGGAATGAAGGTAAGGAATACCTGGCCCACCCAGGGTGGAAAACCACTTAAAGGCATTCTACAGCCACAGACAATAGCATGAGCGATCTGTGTCTTAAGGGCATGTTCCTGCTGCTGTTAACTAGCCCAACCTATTCCTTTAATTCGGCCCATCCCTTAGTTTCCCATAAGGGATACTTTTAGTTAATTTAATATCTATAGAAACAATGCTAATGACTGGTTTGCTGTTAATAAATATGTGGGTAAATCTCTGTTCCAGGCTCTCAGCTCTGAAGGCTGTGAGACCCCTGATTTCCCACTTCACACCTCTATATTTGGGTGTGTCTTTAATTCCCTTAGCGCCACTGGGTTAGGGTCTCCCCGACTGAGCTGGTCTCGGCATAACCTTCCAAATGATTGCTCTGATTCCTGTGTCATCCCCATCTACTCCATGCTCCATAGACAGCAAGAAAGAGCTTCTTAAAACACACACAAGCTGCCACACCCTGTGTAAAATGAATACTCATTGCACTGGAAAAACAACTCAATCTCTGTACCTGGACTTGTCATCAGGCTCTGTGTGTTTGTTTCTCACATCATTCCCTGATCCTCTGTCTCACTCTCGCCCTCTCTTCCTGACCTCCCAGCTTAGCTGGCCTCTTTTCCGTATTTCCAATGCCCCAAGCTCTTTCTCTCTTTACAGCTCCTCACACATGTTCCTCTCTTCCTGCTGATCTTCCCTTTGCTCTGCATGGCTGGCTACTGCTCATTCTGCGATCAGCTTGCATCTGTCCTCCTCATGGAAACCTTTCCTGCCCATCTATCTGGGGTGGGTTACTCTTCCCATTGGCTATATCTCAACCCCATGCTTGCTTCCTCCATGGTGGCCACTGCACTCACAATAATTGCATTTATGTGTTTGCTAACTTGTTTTGTGTCTATGTATCCCCCTTACTAAAGACTTCATGGGGAAGAAGGGAGGGTAAGAGACTGTATCTGTCTAGGTTACTGTTATCCCCAACACCCATCAGAAAGCATAGCACATCCTAGATCCTGGTGAATAAATGAACATTCAAGCAGTGTAGTAGAGAGGATTCCCACACTATATCCTAAGCTCTGTGACTTCAGGTTACCACTTAACTTCTCTAAATCTCCATTTCCTCATCTGTAAAACAGGAATACAACTGGCTACCTCCTAGTTTTGTTCCAAGGGATAAATTACATAACACAGGTAAGAATATAGGTATGAAAAAGAGAGAAAGCACAGTGCCTGGCACCTTGAATGGGATACAATAAGTGCCATTAATATTAAAACTTCTACACAGCTGTCCTAGATAATTTTCAAACCATCTTTCTGTTTATTATTTATGATATCACTATGGAAAACAACTCTACCATTTCCACTTTTAATAATAAATTTAGGATGTGGAATGTATATTAAACTAGGTGAAGGTTCTTAAAGTCTGAATATTGTCAACCTTGCTAAATTAGCCTGTCTGAAAACGGTAATTTCAGGTTAAAATGAAAAGCTATTCAATTGACATTCAACTGATCATTGGGAAGAATTAAATGGAGTTAGCAAAGAATTCTTACTGAGTTTCATCAATATGATGTAGCGTTTTCCTTATCTTATTAATTGATGTAGCTTAGAAGTTGGGATGGTCTCACTTACAGAACATTTAACCCTCCTGCAAGTGCACTGATAGGTCTGGGGCTAAGGATTCTCCAGTCCTGGGGTGAGGTACCATGGCCTGTAGGGCAGTAGTGCTCAAACTTAGCTTGTATCACAATCCCATGGGGAGCTTAAAAACTCAGATTGTTCCGGAGTTTCTGATTCTGAATGTCTGGTGTAGGGTCTGAAGATTTCCATTTTTACATTTCTAACAAATTTCCGGATGATGCTGGGATTACAGCCCCATGTGCTGCTGCTGGTCTGGGGCCACACTCTGAGAACACAGAAAAGCCTGGGGGTGAGCAGCAGTGAGCTGGTCCTCTGAGAGCTGCAGGGTCACCCCAGTTATAGTGTCCAGCAACAGAAACTCTTATGAGGTTCATTTATTCAACAAAAAATTTTTGAAGGTCCAACTCAGAAAACAGAACAGGGTAATTTAATTACCAGGAATCAGTGATACAGGTGATAGAGGGGCTGTAGCCAAACAGGATGGTGAGGCATCCCAGAAAATAGCAACAGGAAGAAATTAGCACTCCTAGAACTCCAGCACAGTAGGAGGAGGGAGTGTTGCTGGAATTCAGGAAAGAGGCCCTGGGGAAGCCAGAACTGCAGTGGGGCCTGTCTGATGGAACTGGAGCCATGGAGGAGATGCAGTCTCCACAAAGGATGCTGCCCTGGGCTGGCAGAAAATGAGAGAGAGAACCCCCTCATTTCTCTGCACCCACCTCAGACCCTTCCTACACACACACACACACACACACAGAGCAGAGAGTGGATTTGGGGGCAGACAGGCAGGGCCTTCCCAGAGGGTCTACCAGCTAGTGGTAGATGAGACAGACTAGCTTTGTGCCTTCGTTGACCTTACAGTCTAATAGATTGACCAGGTGGAGCTTAACAGCCCTGTAAGACATTGGGTTCCCTGGGGGCCTCTGCTCACTAGAGAAGTGTTATGTGCCCCCCTCATTCCCCACACACTGGTATGTTGAAATCTAATCCAATGTGATGGTATTTGGAGGTAGGGCCTTTGAGAAGTGATTAGGCCATGAGGGTGGAACCCTCCTGAAAGGGATTAATGCCCTTATAAGAAGATGCCGGGGAGCTAGTTCTCCTTCCTTCTGCCACATGGGGATACAAGATGTTGGCAGTCTGCAATCCAGAAGGTCTGCACCAGTGATCATGCTAGCACCCTGATCTTGGACTTCCAGCTTCCAGAACTGCGAGAATTAAGTTTGTGTTGTTGATAAGCCACCCAGTCTATGGTATTTTGTTGTAGCAGCCCTAAAAAACTAAGACAAGAAGTATTTAAGTAAGCCGATCATGTCACTTCATAGATACGCGTATGAAAAGTAATCTGTGGAGGCAGCTGGGCTTCAAAATGATTGAAATTATACTTATAATACAGTACATTCTTGCTTGTCTAAGAGGAAAGTTATAGAAAGAAATATTTTTTTCTCTTGCCCAAATAATCATACTTGGTATGAAATTAATGTTTTGAAATGGAAAAGCTCCAAAAGTGGCAGTGGTTATCTTTTGAATTTATGAATATTGTTACTATCACGTAAGTTACATTAAAATTAATATGAGACAAGGGTACATGTTGAGGAGAAAGGAATGGATCCCTCACTGAGCTTTTGTTGGGGACTAGTTATGCTGAGAAATAGAATTTTAGGTATGATGCATAATCAAGTGTGAACAGTGTAGCAGAGTGGGGCCTACAATAAAAACACGTGTCTGTCTTTCACAGCTAGTGCTCTGCTCCACTCGACATCCTAGAATTAAGCACTTAAATTGGATATCTTTAAGTTCTTGCCAGAAAAACCCCGAATTTCTCTTGTAAGACTGATTTTTGGAAGGGAGAATGGGTGGGTGGCAGAATTAGAGAACTGTTCCTTTGAATGTTGTTCATATGGAATGCATTTGAATGAAATTGACATTTGGGGGAAAAGATTCTATGAGGATATGAGATAACAGCAGAACTGTTTGCTGGCTGTAGTCATATGGTAATGATATCAGCTTCGCCTGGGAGAAATGACAGCATAAAATCCAGCTGATATGCCTAGAAAAAATGACATGAAATTGCATGTATTTGTCTAGACTATTATGGTAATAGCATTAGAGGGATAGGTTTCTGTTTCTTGGAAAGCAAATAATTTGAAGGCATACTTCATGCCCAGTGTATCATTGTAGCAATAAACAAGTGTCAGGAAACATCTTGTCTTTCTTCAGGATTAGATGTCACTGAGTAGCTTATTTAGGGTGATGGCATATTTTCCTCACAATTCTCAAATCTTAAGTGGACCATCTATACATCTTACTTTTGGGTCATCAACGGCACTTATCTTTGTGGAAATAATGAAGTAGCTCCTATTAGTAAAAGAACACTATATTCTTCTGACAAAATTGAGTCAGTGCTAGTCTGCACGCACAGGTGTGCTTCACGTGCTAAAATAAACGTGTTCCTGAAAGGTTACGTATAAATTGAGTCATTTTCCTATTGGCTTATATTATCTTGTCAAAGATGTTATGTCTTCCTTCCAGGTTGAACTTTAATTCACTTCTCACACTTTAACTTTCAGTTTCTCTTTACTCCTGAAATCTTTCCAAAGGGTTTTCATATTAATCTTGGTGATCTTAAAAACACAAAAATCGCCAGGAGACTTCACAACTTGGAGCATCCTTTTATTCAGACAAATTCAGACAATTCTTTTTTTTTTTTTTTTTTTGGATGGAGGGTGTTCCTATAAATAATAAACACATTTGGTTTTTATTGGAGAAAGTAAATCGAGTGAATGGGGAGTGAACGTGCCGTATTCTCTGTGCTAGCTGTGGCTGAGTCATCGGGGACTCCCATTGGATCCTAAGAGAACAAGATGATGTCACAGGCATTTCTCAATCGCCATCACTTTGGAACAAGCTGCTCCTTCAAGGTGCTAGGAAAAGGTCAATATTCTGATACTTTTAGTATTCTCCTTCTTGTCTCTCTGGTAAAATGATGAGGGACTACTATATGGTATACATATATATGTAAAAAGTCCAAGTCACTGCTATCACATTTTGTATGATCAAGCACTGAAAGCGCTTATCTGAAACCAGATGTTCAGTTCTCGGTAGTTAAGAGTCACATTAATTTCTCTTTTCCCTCTTATTCCATTGTTTAGTAGTCTATCATGTAATAGATGTCAGATTGTGGTCATACAAATCTATATTTGAATTTCATCTCTGACATCTACCAACCATATGACATGTCTGTGCCTCAATTTTCTTCCTTTAAAATGGACTTATTAAGCACTATCTTGTATGGCTGTAGCAAAGATTAGTAATAATATATGTAAATTACGTAGCACGATGCATGCATATAATACTCAACAAATGACAGTTGTCATCAGTCTTCTTCCTCATCATCATCATTGAAGTTACTTATTGATACCTCTTCATTACCACTAGATTTAGAGACCTATAAATTCAGGACTTAGCATAATGCCAGACATACTAGGCACTGAATAACTATTTATTAAAATAATTCATAGGTAAAATTTGGCATACGAACTATGCATCTGTGAACTCCAGATTCCTCAAGCCCCGCCAGCCTATGGATACAAAATAATCAAGATTTACTGACTTTTACACACCTGTTCATACAGCTCTCTAGTCTCCTAAAATACGCTTATTGAACATTTCTGTGTGTCTCCAGGGTTATCTCATATGTGCATAGAAAGCAGCTTCATTTTGCAGGGTTCCTCCTCCATTGTCATCAGCCAATGCACCAAAGCCCTGAAGGTACCAAGCTCCACAGCAGTTGATGCAGAGTGGTGTTGGGGTGTCTCTCTCCATTAAGTATTGTTTCCATTAGAAGGGCTCCTAGGTGGGTGGATCACGAGGTCAGGAGTTCAAGACCAGCCTGGCCACGATCGTGAAACCCTGTCTCTACTAAAAATATAAAAAATTAGCTGGGCACGGTGGCACATGCCTGTAATCCCAGCTACTGCGGAGGCTGAGGAAGAGAACTGCTTAAACCAGGAGGGGTGGAGGTTGCAGTGAGCCGAGATTGCGCCACTGCACTCCAACCTGGGCAACAGAGTGAGACTCCATCTCAAAAAAAAAAGAAAAAAGAAGGGCTCCAAAGTAGTGCTGCTTGGGAATCAATGTTACTGGCACCAGCATGAGGCACTGGGTGTATGCTCAGGAAAGAGTAGAAAGACAGCACCATGCCATATTCAAAATCAGCTCGCTTCTCTGGCTGAGGCTCTGTGCATCAGGTCTAGAGCCTGGTTTCTTCCTCTGTAGGATGAATTACTTTCAGGAAGCAGCTCAGCTCCTCTTGAAAATAGGTATTGCTCAGGACTGCCCTGGTGGCTCATGAGACATGCTAGGACACTTCTGAACTCCTGTAATTGGACACAATATTGGGTCAAGGCCCAACTCCTGCTATATAGCTAAATGCTGGTTTGAAAATCAACGTAACACCTTACTCTGCAATGGTCACAACCCATACTTCCGGAAAAAAAAAAGTTCACTTATTGTTTTCTTTCAACATTACTAAAAGTGTCTTATGGGAGACCTAAGGTTTCCTTTTAGGAAGCTATATGAGAGGACAGAGCACAGCACAACATGAAATCCAAAATATATCTATTCACACTGATCACAGGACTCAAGGAACTGCCAGAATGCTCTAGTTCTAGAGTTCCTTCTAGGAAAGTTTATAGACAAAGCAAAAATTGCTTCTATACAAGTCTGGCACCAGGAACCATAGGGTTAACCCTCTGTCACCTCGTACTAGGAACCAGGTGGCAGTGGAACAGGCATGAATCAGGACTGGCCCCTTTATCAATCAAGTATCAGCTAATTACTAGAGCTCTGCAGAATCCTAGAGAACCCAAAGCACTGGGGAGTATTGGCAGCTGCTTAAGGGAACAGGCCATGAAGACCAGTGCCCCAGTTCCGGCCACGCATTAAGAGGAAAATCTGGGCCAATGGCTAGACAGAGGGCCTGGGAGAGAACCAGCTTTGAGGAAGCACATTTACCAACAAATGACTGCTAAGCACTTTGCAGTTGTCAAGTTTTCCTAGGCACTGAATAATAATGAGAGGGGGCTTCAGAGATGACTAATGGCCCCTCTATTTCCTGCTGATGCTGGCAATTTTCTTTCATTTTGTTTTTATGTTAATTTATGCTCACAGGATTAGAATGTCGCATTATGTGGTCATTTAATTTAATTGAAGTATGGAACTTCATGGGCCCAATTTTGCATTTCTCAGAGATTTCGGTGATTTTTATCTTTAGCATTTAATCTTCCCCCCAGATCACCATTCCTATTGGCAATAATAATACATTTACACTTGCATCACACTTTTCCTTCTAGGAGCTCCAAGCATGTCATGGCCCATTACTCCCACAAGAGCTCTGCAAGGCAAATGCCAGGGAAGATTTTAAGCACTTTCTTAGCTTTAACATACATAAAAAGGTGCAGGCTTTATCATAGAGATAAGCTCTCAGCCATTTAAATTACTTTTGAATGCAATGAGAAGCTTTGCTTATGCATGAGGTTTCCACTGTGCTCTGTGATTTTCATACTGAAGAAATATGTGACCTTTAAGCCTGACAGCACTGCTCAGAGTACATGTAACTTATCAGGGAGTTTTCATTGATCACCCCACCTCCTTCTCGTAAGGAATGTAGTGTTTGTGTCACACTGCCTGGAAAAACTGCCCAAGGGCAAGGGGAAGCACCAATGGAGACATGGAGGAGAGAATGCAGGGTTAGTGAACTCACCCTTTAAAAGCCACAACACTAGAATGTCCCTGGTGAATACAGATGGACCAAAGGAGAATCCTGAGGCCAAGTGGCTCTATGGATCCATTCTTGCTCTTTCTGAAGAGCCTCACAAGCATCCACTTGAAGACACTGGCATTCAGCACTCTTTCTTCTGAAGGCCAAAAGACTAAGAAAAAAGCCACAGCATATTTCTGCTGTAGAAGGAGCATATCGCCAGCCTTACAGAGGAAGCCCTCCCCTGTGTCTGAAATAAGGGGCCACGGAAAAAGAAAAAATAGAGGGGTGTCACATTTACATTTCCCTGAAGGACCAGAGAAGTAGCGGGGGCTTTTTTCTCTTATTAGAACATCAGGCAAACACCATCTGGCCCAGGTCTTCAGTGGATTGCAGAATTCTGTGCTGACAGCCTGCCTGTGTCTACTGTGGCAGGGGAGGAGGGACATGAGAGGTGGGGTCTGGAGCAATAGCGACAGTTCTGCCCACAGTTCTTGCCCACCGACTCATCGCATATTCTGTTTTAGCCCAAATGGGTATACTGCAATCAGTTCTGGCACTAAGCACGCAGAATTAGTGTAGACCCCACAAGTTAGGGACTCAGTCCTCTACAAGATTGTCTCCATTTCAGATGGAGCCAGCCACAAGTGGAGTCCCCAGGCCACCCACACTTCTGACCAACCTACAACTCCAGAGGAGTCTCATAGCACTGCTTTGGCTCAACAACTCACTAAAATGACTCACAGAATTCAGGAAAGCACTGCACTTACAATTATGGTTTTGTTACTGGTGATGAATCCCCACGGGTCTGCAGCAACCTCAATTCTTGACTCCTCGGAAGAAATAATTCGACTGAGGGGCATAAGGCAGAAGAAGAGACTGAGGCAAGTTTTACAGCAAGAGTGGACGTTTATTAAAAAGCTTTAGTGTAAGAATGAAAAGAAAGTAAAATACACTTGGAAGAGTGCCAATGGGGAAACTTGGAGGTCAAGTATGAGGTTTGACCTTTTGGCTTGGGGTTTTATATGTTGGCATACCTCCAGGGTCTTGCATCCCTTCTCTACTGATTCTTCCCTTGGAGTGGGTTGTGTGCATGCGCAGTGGCCTGATAGCATTTGGGAGGTGAGCACGTGCAGTGTGTTTACTGGAGTTGTATGCATGCTCACCTAAGGCATTCCCTTTTCTGGTGGAATGGCCCCGGAAGGTCATATACCAGTTAAACTCCACCATTTTGACTCTTAGTAGGCATATGTGAGCCCACTTGCCCACCTCCTGAGATCTTATTGGGAAGCTGATGATCAGTTTCAGGTGTTTCTATCTATTAGGAAACTGCCTTTCCCTGGTGCTGGCTGTGACCTATTATTATTTTAGAGAGACAGTTAACTGCCTGACCATCACCTGATGGTCACCTGACATTCCTGGATCAGGGGCCGGTGGAGGGCTCTCCTGCCCTGCTTATGTCTTCCTGACTAGCTACCTATTGTAACAGTTTTATTTAAAAATATATAAATCAGACTAGCCAAATTAAGAAACATATAGGGAGAGGTCTGGGAGGGTCCTAAACACGGAGCTTCTATGTCCGCTCCTCATGGAATCAGGATGTATCACTCTCCTGAGATATCAGTGTGTTCACCAATCATGGCCTGGAGCATAGTGACTCAAGCCCGTAGTCCTAGCTATGTGGGAGGCTGCGGTGGGAGGATGCCTTGTGCTCAAGAGTTTGAGGCTGCAGTGAGCTATGAAGGCACCATTTCATTCTAGCCTGAGCCAATAGTGAGACCTTGTCTCAAAAATAAAATAAAATAAAATAAAATAAGATAAAATGAAAATGTATTCACCAATCAGGAAGCTCCGCTGAGCTTCAGTGTCCAGAGTTGTTTTTTTAATTGGTATAGCATTATATAGGCATAAGTGATTAAATCACTGGCCAAGGATGTAACTCAATCTCTGGCTCTCCTCTTCTTAGAGGTTGAACTGGCTCAACATTCCAATCCTCTCATCACATGGCTGGCTGGTCTTTCCAATGACTAGTCCCCATCCTGAAGCTACCTAGGGGCTCATTTTGAGTCATCTCATTAGCAAAAACTCAGGTGGGATCCAGGGGATTCATGAATAACAAAGACAGTTCTACCACTTGGAAAATTCCAAGGGTTTTAGAAGCTCTGTGCCAGGAACCTGGGACAAAGACCGGACACGTTCTTCCTTACACAATAAGAGGCTTCTGAATCATGAAACAGCAGATGTTCCCATAATGGAGGTTCATAGAGCCCCAAAGAAGAGAATGTAGAGAACGAATACTTGAAAGTATAGTGTTAGAGAACATTAATGGTTAGGGGCCAGGAGAAGACAGACATTTGGCTTACTTATTAAAATACTCACATTTGACCATTTCTTAATTCTAGCACCTTTGAGATTGGGTTGTCTGTATCAGTTAGGTATTGACAGGTAGCCTTCTTTAATTATTTCAACACTGACAAACCAACACTAGGGCCTATATGCTCACCGTTTTTATTATACTTAGTTTGCAGTTTTTCTCTGTTGTGCTAAATCCACAGAAATATTGCATGTCCAGCCAGAATTCTGGTACATACTTGTGTTGGCAATTCTCTGAGCAATCCTTTTAAAATACTTCACTAAGGTTTTCATAATCAAGTGATACAAATGCAATCAAGCATATGATGTACCACAAGGTAGAGTGTACTAAATTATGACTACAAAGATTTGAAATATCCTAAGGCACATGAAATGGGCATGACTTTTCATCACAATTGGGCTTGCAAGAGCTGTCATATTATTTTATTTTATTTTATTTAAATCTGACTTAGCAACCCCATCCACTGACCCCATTGTAGAGAATTTAATTCTTGCTTATTAGCAGACCTTTTTCTTCACTCCCCACCCTCAGAATCATTACAACAAAATGTCTGTGAGGCCATCCCCATATCTGCCCCATACTAGCAACTACTAATAAATTCACTGTCAGAGACCACATGAGTCCTTAAATCCAGGGGCTTTATTAAGGAAATACAAATTATAACCACTAAGAGATAACACTACACGCCTATTACAATGGCGATAATAGGAAATTACTGATGACACCAAGTGCGGTTGAGGCTGCAGAACAACTGGAACCCTCATACGTTGCTGGTGGAAACATAAAATGGTGCAGCAGCTCTGGAAAAGTGTGGCAATTTTTTATAAAGTTAAACAGGAGGGCATATGATCAGAAATTCTAATCCTGGATAATAACCACGAAATAAAATCTTATGTTCACACCAAAATCTGTGGATGAATGTTTATAGCAACTTTATGTGTGCTCCTCAAAAGCTGGAAACAACCCAAATGCCCTTCAAAGGGGGAAGGGATAAACAGACTGTGGTGCATCCATACTATGGAATACTACTCAGCCATAAAAAGAAATAGCTAGTGATGCACACAATATGGATGAATCTCAAAGACATGCTAAGTGAGAGGAGTCAGTCTCAAAAGGATATACACTGTATTATTCCATTTATTTGATATTCTCTGTAAGACAGAACTATAGTGATGGAAAACGAATCAATGGTTTCCAGGGGTTACGGGTGGGGGCAGGCTGTGACTGTAAAGAGGCAAAAGGGGGCTTTGAGAGGGCGATGGAACTGTTCTGTATCTTGATTACATGAATCTCTAGGATATATTAATCTATGTTAAAATTTATAGATCTGTACAAAAGAAAACGGTTTTTACTATAAAATAATTTTATTATTTAAAAAGATTTTTATATGATAATTTTTTAATAAAATGTAAAAACAAAACCTATCCAAGGGCATGTTCCTTCTATGCCATATTTGGGTGCAAAACTACAGGTTCTGGGCCTCCAGTGCCTGAGGTCAGTCTCCCTAGGCACAGAGGGCATTTCCCTTAAAAAAACAAAACAAAACAAAACAAAAACCCTGCTACCTCCCAGAGGGGAACAAGAGAGACTGTGGACCTTGCCCCGCTTTATAGAATGTTCACCCTCTCTCTCATAGTCTTTGGCCTATTCTTCTCCAGTCTCTTCCTTGTCAGGGGACACACTTGCTTAGTTTTCTCAGACTTTCAGGAAAGCCAGAAAGAGAAGTTGTTTCAAGCAGTTTCTGCTTTCAGCTCTTCAAATAACTCTGAAGCAAGAAGTACAAAGGCTGTGACCTCTTCTAGGAAAGAGAAAGGAGGAAATAAAGAGAATAAAACACAAATGGTACTCATTCATGAAAAGCATTGTGAAAGCACTGTTCATAACCCGGCTGGGCGCGGTGGCTCATGCCTGTAATCCCAGCACTTTGCAAGGCCAATGCAGGTGGACCACCTGAGGTCAGGAGTTTGAGACCAGCTTGGCCAACATGGCGAAACCCCCTCTCTACTAAAACTAAAAAAATTAGCTGGGTGTGGTGGCAGACACCTTTAATCCCAGCTACTCAGGAGGCTGAGACAGGAGAATTGCTTGAACCCGGGAGCTGAGATTGCGCTACTGTACTCCAGTCTGGGCAACAGAGCGAGAATCTGTCTCAAAAAAAGAAAACGAAAAGCATTGTGCACATAATATGCGTGTGTGCGTGTAAGTTTATGTGAATTAACCAAGGGAACAGGAGGCAACCCAAAGGTGAAGCAGGCAGGGACAAAAGACCCAAGAGCACCTGTCCCTGACAGTGTAAAGGTGACAGCTCACCTGCTGGGAAATGAGTGACATTTAAAGATCATCAGGCCAACCTAAATCCACATCTCTGGCCCAATGGTTGGAAAGGGGCCAGCAAATGGGCCAGCAAGTGCCTTGTGTAGACCAATACCAGGACTTGCCCTAAGACTGAAGATATACAATATGGCAAATGGCTCCAGAGATTGAAAGGAGAATTGAGGCTGGGCACTGTGGCTCACACTGGTAACCCCACCCTTTTAGGAGGCAGAGGCAGGAGGATCACTTGAAGCCAGGTGTTCGAGGCCAGCCCGGGCAACATAGTGAGATCCCCATCTCTATAAAAGTTTTAAAAACTAGCCAGGTGTCATAGCTCAGGCCTGTACTTCTTGTTGCCTGGGAGGCTGAGGCTGGAGGCTCACTTGAGCCCGGGAGTTCAAGGCTGCAATGAGCTATAATCACACCACTGCACCCCAGCTTGGACAACAGAATGAGACCCTTTCTCTAAATAAAAAACAGGAGATGGGGATACTGGCCAGGGCTACAGCTTCATTGTGTCTACAAAAAGGTGTCAGAGGAGACGCACAAGTGAGACTGAAATCCAACCCACACTCTGCCTTCCAAGCCATGAGTCTTATGATATTGAAATATGGCAGAGCGATTTAACATAAAAGTTTTTAAATTCAGAAAACACTAGAAAGATTACATATATTCTAGTTGAATTAGAATAATTAAGCATATAACTCTGCCCCCAAACTTTCTGAAAACCAAGAGGAAAGAAAAATCTCATTGAAACCTTCACCTCCTAATTATTCAATAAAAGGAAATCTTTAAGTTATTTTATAGAAGTGAGCTATACTAGAAATAAGTATCACTGGATTTTACTAAGGGGGGCTTTGAGAAATATAATGGATAGTGTTATCGGTTACAAAATAAAGGCATTCTTCAAATAAACATCTCCTGCATCTACCTTCTAAAAAGTCAACATAAGGAACAAAGATAACATCTGGACATATTCCTTTCTAATGTTCTGAATTAATAACAAGATTAAATGCAGGGCCAGGCACCAGCAGCTCACGCCTGTAATTCCAGCGCTTTGGGAGGCTGAAACAGGTGGATCACTTGAGGCCAGGAGTTTGAGAACAGCCTGGACAACATGGTAAAACCCCATCTCCACTAAAAATACAAAAATTAGCCAGGCGTGGTGGCACACATCTGTAATCCCAGATACTCGGGAGGCCAAGGCAAGAGAATCACTTGAACTCAGGAGGTGGAGGTTGCAGACAGCCAAGATTGTGCCACTGCACTCCAACCTGGCAACAGGGCGAGACTTCTCAAAAAAAAAAAAAAAAAAAAAAAAAAAAAAAGCAAGATTAAATGCAGAAAACACAGCATTCAATGGGCCACTAACACATGGAATTTTCAAAGTAGTCACATATCTACTGGCACACTAAACACTTGCAGGACAGCTCTCTGGGTGGCCTCAAACCTTCCCCTTTCTCACTTGTTCTCAAGAATAACTGTAGAATGTGCAGGGAATGCAACATCCTGAGATAAGGACTAATTGGCTGGAAGAGCTTGGGCTCTGTTTCTGTCCCTTCTAGAATAGGATGTCCTACAACACTTGAGCCCAGCAAGTCTAATCACCCTGGGGTATAAAACCCAAGGCTGGCTGCTCTTCCACATTCCTCTGCTGTGGTGCAAGTAGTGCACATGCAGATGAGATTCCAGCTGCCCTGCACTGCTTTTCTGAGCCTCAAGGGACTGGCTCACCATGAATCCTAGGCTTCTACCATCCCTCACTGCCTATCCATAGACAATAAAGTTGCTTCGCTTAACCTGCATGCAAGTGTTCTATCTCACTGGACTCACTCAAGTGATAAAATTGGCACAGCTTAAGGTGCAGTAGACAGGCATTTAGAATTCTCTCCTAGTATTGATATCAGTGCACCGTGAACTGCTTGAAGTACTGTCTATGAATTAAATAAATAAAAGACAAATTCAGATCACATGATAGCTAGCAAATTATCTTTTTACTTTGACAGAGAAATCCTGACTGACACAACATCATCTATGTAGTGCTCCAGTCAAGCCAACAATGCAAAACCTGAATCTAATCATGAATGCAAACAGCGAAACTAAAAATATGGAACATTCTATTAAAAATGGGGTGGGGACTATATTCTCCAAAAATGTTAATATTATACAATACTAAGAAAGGCTGTAAAAATGTTCCAAGTTAAAGGAGAGATGACGACTAAATGCGATACCTTAGCCTAGCCTGGATTCTATACTAGAAGGGAGAAATGTGCTACAAAAGGCATTGCTAGGTCCATTAAGTATGGATATAGATTAACTAAAAAGCATTGTATCAATATATCACTGTATCAGTGGTTTTACATAAGAATATCCCCCATTCTTAGGAAATGTACACTGAAACATTTAAAGACTAAGGTCATGATGTATGTAACATCTTTAAATGGTTCATAAAAATATTATATTGGGAAAGAGAGTGAAGGAGGACATAAATGATAAAGTAAATGAGATAAAAGGTTCATGATAAACGAATCCAGATGACAAGTATAGTTATTTTCTTCTCATTCTTGCAAATTTTCTGTAAGTTTAAAATTATTTCCACATAAAAAATCTTTTCTAAAAATACTTTAAAATGGAATCCTAATGCTCAACAAAATTGAGAATCACCAAGTACAAAGTGTGAGTAGTTAACATACTTCCAATGGAAGCCTTCTTTAGGCTGTATCACAGTAAATGTACACTTCAATTCTAAAAAGTGTCTGTGAGTTTATAATCTTCGTTGTTGACTGGAAAATGACCCTCACTATTTAGCTGGCAGTCAGGGAGCATTCAGTTCTGAAAACATGGAGCCTCCCATTCTTAGATCACCAGCCCACTTTTTCAAGGAGGTGAGTTTCTAGAATGCCTAGGGACATGATTCCTCAGCCACAGAACTTAGATTTTTAAAGTTCCACATTTCAAAGGAAAATCTCAGCTGCTTGAAAGTGTAGACTGACAAATGAAATCAGTCTTTCTTCTATGTTTTTATCTTAAGGAATAACTCTGCACTGACTCTTCAAAGAGCCCATGATCAATTCTGACAGGCAAAGAATATTAATAAGAGTGTCAAGAAGGTGGGTCTGACGTTTAAAAATTTGATGAATTCAGAGTGGCACCAGCAGAACAACAAACTAAAATCAAAATGAACATCATTAATCCCACTAAAGTTGGGGTATTGGTTTTCCGTGTGGACGGGACACTGAATATCTAGCTCCTCATCAATGCAGTCTTCTCAGTCTCCTAAGGGATACCTGAATTGGGTTAAGCAATGCCATACCATATGTCCAGAGGTGAGACCCTCATGCTGTAATAGCCTTGTAGACTACAACTTGCCTTTCATCACACCTTCAGAATTTTAAATTTTATCCCAAACTAAATCTGGATCTCCCCAAAGGAGAAGTGGGTGGAGAAGAGGAAGAGATTCTGTATTATGTTACTTCCTGAGAATTCTCTTTCATTAATCTTTGTTCGGAAGGTGCCTTTGGGTGGTTCTTGGTGCAATGAATAATGTTCACACACAATCTTTCCTGTCAAACATTATACTCACTCTAAAGTCTGCCGACAGTTTGGGAGCAGTGTCTTTTGCTATTATGTTTTCCAACTGGCTTTCTATTGTCACTTCAAGAAGTGTGGAAACACCTGATTTATAAGAGTCTGGCTTAAAAAGTGTAATTTTCATTGCTTCCTTAGTAACTGCCTCAAATAAGCAGAGGAGGGCAATTTGGCTTGAACTTGCTTTGAGAAGCTTTAAGTTTAATTTATACATTGGATAGAGCTCTCCAACTCGTTGAAATTCTACTTAATGCATCCTCAGAAAACACCTGAAAGACAAGGAAAATATGTGCATGACCCTATAGTTAAGGCAACAGCTGTGTGTTTGTGAATCACGTCTTCAAGCAGATTTCTGTTTTTCTCCCCTACACTATCAGAACATATGAAAAACAGAATTTCAATGACTCAGAAACTATACCACAGTTGATAATTAGGCCAGTTTCTCGAAGGTACCTTAATGTTCTTATTTCCTTAAGCATCTGTCTATAGTTTACGTTATACCTGATATATTTTCTCCAATAACCTCATTTATGGGGCATAGCTCAAAAGTCAGTAGCACAGAACTGACAGTTTGCAAAGAGAGGAGGTTTAATTTAATATGTGCGGCACCAGAGTCTCTTAGAAGATGATTGGTGCCAAGAAATTTGGAAGGTCATTATGTGGAATATCTGCAGCACAGTATCTTTTGAACCTTTTTAATGGGTAAGGAGGAACATTTATGCATAATGGTATGAGGCTCATTGTACACTTGTCCTCAATGCTGTCAGTCACCTGCATGGATCTAAGATGAGTTTTAAAAATGCAGGCTCACACTAAGCTGAACAAGCAGTTTGGAAGCTCCCCTCCACCTGAACTGCTGAGAGTTTCTTAGAAATTGCTTCTCAAACTTCAGTATGCCTATGAATTACCCAGAGATGTTAAAATGCAGATTCCGACTCAGAAGGCCTGGGGTAGGACCTGAAGTTAAGCATTTCTAGCAGGCCTCCAGGTGATGCTGGTACTTCCGGTCCAGGGTCCATTACCTACACTTTGAGTAACAAAGGCTTAGAGAAGAACGTTTCCCAAGTTTCTTTGCACATATGGCAGCAAGGACTGGGATACTGGGGTTTCCGCCAGTCTCCTGCCAAGCTGGTAGATGCTTTTTAGATTCATCTTTCGTATTCATTCATATTTTTTTTCTGTCAACCACAGAAGGTTTTTCTGTAAAAAGCAAAGATACTAAGGCAAGAATTCAAAGAATTTATTTGAATCACTGAGATAATAGTCTTGTGCTTTACTTTGGTGTTAAGGACCTGATTTTTTGTGGGATGGGAGGAGAGCTTTTAATCCAAATACTATAGCATGCACATAGTAATTTAGAAAAGTGAGCAGCAAAACTTGCACATGAGGATGATTTTCCTGTGTTCTATGATTTTGTTCTCAAGTAAATAATGAGGCCGGTGTGGGATTGCTACGTTTTGCCATAATTTAGACAATTGTTTCCATGTGTGGAAGTTGAGTTAGGATTCTCTATTTGCTGCATTTATCATTCTCTTTTCATTATTAGGGCAACATATACTTTCATATAGGCCCAAATCACATCACATGGACATGTTAGGGATACCAAATTTGACAACAACTCAGACTTTTGAGATTTTTAAGGAATGGTTTTTCAGTTCTGAGTGTTCCTTTTTAGCCTTCTCAAGCATTTTTCATCTGCTCCTTTTGGAGTGTGATCATGTATGAATTCCCAGCACCAAAACAGCCCATTCTAAGTGTGCATGTGTATTAGTGGTAGGTTTTGGGGGAGGGCAGTAGGGAGGGCAGGTCAAAGCCTGGGACAGTTGGACTCCAGAGGGTCCACATCAAAGTTGCAATGTCATGGTCATAAACCAACACAGACTTACAACCTCATAATACTTTATAAAGTGTATAAAGTTCTTTTATTGTGTGTTTTGATCCTGACAATAAAACAGGTTAAAAATGGTAACCCCTCTTTACTGGTTTGATTCTAACATAATGAAGGATGCATGGAGTTACCTGAGACTATAAACTCTTGCAACTACAGACAATCCCCATTACAGCTAAACCAGCTAAACAGACAAAGTTACCCTTATGAAGATCAGCTTATTAAATATTTATTTGTGTAGCACTGATTTACTTTGAGCCAAAACAAAAGACTTCTCTTCTCCCCCATTTTATGTAATTAATAGTAATAAGAGCTAACAGTCATTGAAAGTTTACCACGCATCAGACACTGTTCATGATAAATATAATCCAACCCTTACATCATCCTATGTGGTGTATACCATTATTAGCCTCATTTTACGGATGAGGAATTTGAGATTTAAATAAGCCACACTCGGCTAATGGTTAGAATCAAGATTCACATATAGACAGACGAATTCAGAGGCTGCATTTCTAACCAGGAAGCGAATTATCTTCATCTTGGAAGGAAGTTTGAGATATATTTAATTGGCAACAAACAAAGGATATGCCTTATGCTTGCTTAGAACTTTATAATTTTCACCACAGTCCAGCCCTGGAAGCTCTGAACCCTTCCAGTAACATTGTGTCCAGAGCACTGAGCTTAACAACATCTGAATGTACTCCAGCTAATGCTTTGGACATCTCAGCATACTTTCCTGTCCTTTGTCTTGTGCTGTAACAGGAAAATGTCCCATATTCTTTCAAAGAAAAAATACCCTCATGAAATCTGATTAACATTAATTCATTCATTCTCTACCACCACAACCAATGAGATTGGGTTTATGAAGGATACTTGCGACTCCAACATTGCTAAAGACAATGGCCACTTCTCGGTTCTCACCTTGCTTAACCTCATCACTTGACATTGCTGGTCACTCCCTCCTCCTTGAAATATTGTCCTTAATAGCCTTCCAGGAAACCACACCTTCCCGGCCTTCCTCCTACCTTTTGGGCTATATAATGTTTCAGTCTCTGCTGCTTGCTCCTTTCATCTCCCTGACCTTTAAACATCAGAGTGCTTGAACCTCCTCTCTTTCTTCAGTCATGTCCTTGGTGATCTCAACCAATCTCAAAGCTGAGTCCTACTGTATAAATGTATGTCTCCGGCCTATACACCTTCTTGAGTGTCAAACTTGTACATCCAACAGCCTGCTCTTAGATATCTAATGGGCATCTCAAGCTTATTATGCCCAAAACTGAACTTGTGATTTTCTCTGAGTCTGTCCATTAGCAGTCCTCTATCTCAGAAGCGGCAAGTCTATTCTTTCAGTTGTTTAAGCCAATTTTACAGCCATTCTCTTTCTCTCACAAATATCCAATCTATCACAATATCTCGATCTTAAAAATACATATCCTAAGTACCTGTTGACTCTATTTCAAAATATTCCCAAATGTTTTACCATTTATATTGTTACCATCCTAGTCCAAGTTTCTCTCTTTGATTAGAAAAATAACCTCCTTCTTGGTCTCCATGCTCCCACCCTTGCCCCACTACAGTCCATTCTGAATGTAGCAGTTGGATTGATGTTTCTTAAATCTGAGTCAAATCATCCCCTATCCCACTCAGAACTTTCCAATTTTACTTAGAGGAAAGGCCCAAATTCTTCCCATGGTCTACAAGCCCCTACACAATCTATATTTCTGCAACAGCCCCCTAACTGTTCCTGATTCATACCAGGTACACAAGGCCTTCCTTCCCATTAGGGCTTTTGCAGTTACATTTCCTCCTACCTTCAATAATCTTTCACTAGACATTGTGATGGCTCCCTTACTACCTTTAGGGTTTTGCTCAAATGTCACCCTCTCAATATGGACTTCTATTCCAGTTACTTTTGTGCCATAACAAATGTCCTCAAAACTCAGTTGTTAAAAAAACAATCATTCTTATATGTTCAAGGACTCTGTGGGTTAGGAATTCAGCAAGGGCACAGTGAGAACAGCTGAGGGTGACATCACAGCTGGGAGTTGAAAACTGACTCACTCACAAGTCTAGCAATTGTGTCAGTGGATATCTCAACCAGAACACCTACATGTGGCCTCTCCATAGCTCTGTGGGCTTCCTGGCTGCATGGTGGCTGAGTTCCAAGAGTATATCTCAAAGAGCACCAGGCAGATGCTGTACCACCTTTTATGACCCAGCCTCAGAAGTGACACAGTATCTCTTTCACCAGAGCCATAACCTCACCCAGATGGAAGGAGAGGAAGAGAGAACTCCACTCCTCCCACAACCCACCATCTAATGGGAGAAGTTTCAAAGTCACACTGTGAGGAAAGCATGTGGGATGGGCGATATCATGGTAGCCATCTTTAGACATTACAATCTGGCACACTTTCCCCACTCTATTTTAAATTGCAACCACTCTCAGCCCTCAGCCTCTTCCGCCTCAACACCCTCTACTCCCTTTCCTTTATTTTCCCCAGAGCATTTGTATTAGTCTCCTGTTGCTGCTGTAACAAATTATCACAAACTTAGTGGCTTCCAACAACACAAATTTATTTCCTTACAGTTCTGTAAGTTCGAAATCTGAAATCCATTTCACTAGGCTAAAATCAAGGTGTAAACAGGGCTGCATCACTTCTGGGGGCCATAGGGAAGAATTTGATTCCAGCCTTTCCCAGCTTCATTGGCTTCCTGCATCCCTTGGCTGGTGGGCTCACATCACTCTTACTTCTGCTTCCATCATCACCTCTCCTTCTTATAAGGACCCTTTAGATTATGTTGGGCCCACCTGGATAATCCAGGTAAACTCTCCACCTCAAAATTCTTAACTTAGTTACATCTGTAAAGTCTCTTGTGGCAAATAAGGGAACACATTTACAGGCTCAGGGATTAAGAAGTGGACATCTTTGGGGCCCATTATTCAGCCTACCAGAGCACTTATCACCTTTTGACACATTACATATTTTACATATTTGTTTATGTCCTGTTTAGTAGAACATAGTCTTCATCAGAGAAAAGAGTGCTCTCTTTGTTGTTGTTGTGTCCCATGAGCCTAGTAAAGTCCCTGGCATATGTTAAAAACAATATATATTTGTTGAAGAATTATTTTCTTGTCAAATAAATGATTCCATAAATATTATTGAGTGCCTACTATGTGCAGGATAATGTAGCTACACTGAAGTCTTGTTAAAACTGGTTTTCCAGAGTGTTCTAAACACTCTGTACCCATAGAGAAAACCACATGTGTGATTCATCGAAATAAAAAGTCAAGGGTCTAGCCCATAACCACAATAAAAAAAAAATCTTTTCCATTTCTTTTTGGACACTGTACAAAAACTTATTGTCTCTGTCATAACAAGAGTGCAGTCTGAATCTCTGTCATCTTCCTATCCCAGTTATTTGTCCTAAATGAAAAGGGAAGACATGGGGATGGCAGACGATTCGGACCCTGGGTCTTAATTACCTACACAGGGGTTGGGCACTGCTACTTATTTGGGTCTTAATTGAGCCGCCCTATGGCCCTGCTTGGGGTTTTGTTTCCATAACATTCCATGATATTTCTCCAGACAGTACACAAATAAAAATGGTTTGTGTTTCAACTGAATTTCCTGATTCTTTGTGAATCAAGCCAGATGTGTGGGTCTCTCTCTCTCTCGGTGTGTGTGTGTGTATGTGTTTAGACACTGATCCATATGCTTGCACGGATACGAATTCTGTGACCTTCTGTTCTTTCTTTTCCTTGATGATTTGTACACATAACCTCATAAGGCACATCTCATAATTAAGTTGGATCTGTTTCAAGCATGAATTTTTCAAAAGATCATAATCATCATGGTTTCCATGTCCATTCAGAAAACAATGTAGTCGCATACGTCCATAAATGACCCAAATAGAATCTGCCCTTATCAATTTTGTTTTGGAACATGAGCCAAATTGGACTTCTTTCTATTCACTACAGATGTAATAACTTAGCCTGTTACTAAACATCACATAGAAAGCAGAATCTCAAAACAAAAAACAGAAGCAAACACAGTTTTCTGTGTTAACTAGAGTTAGAGAATATAGGGGAAGGAAACGAAGAGTAGTTAAGAGCTTCTATTTCTCTTTAAGCTCAGTGTTCTCAGCTGTGAAGTAGGCACACTAAAATCTTTCTTGGCAACTTACTTGGCCTTTATACACTTGACTCCTTTATCCACAAAATTGATACGGTAATAATAATACCTACCTAGGAGAGGAGCTTGAAGATGAAATTAGTTTCAGATGCAAATTACTTATTTAAATGGCTGGTGCTTAGTAAACGTTCAATATGTTTAATCCACTATTATTATTCACTCATAGAATTAGGTAAATTCTAGACATGTGATTTATATTAACTAATTGATAGCTATTTTTAAAAAACAATTTCTTAGAGCAGCTTTAGGTTCATAGCAAAATTGAGAGGAAAGTACAAAGATGTCCCATGTCCCCTCTTCCCCCACACATGCATAGGCTCCCTCATTATCCACATCCCCCACCAGAGTGGCACATTTGTTACAACTGATAAGCCTACATTGACACATCATCACTGTATTGGGCCGTTCTTGCATTGCTATAAAGAAATATTTGAGATTGGGTAATTTATAAATAAAAGAGGTTTCACTGGCTCACAGTTCTGCAGGCTGTACAGGAAGATCTGAAAGCTTACAATCACGGCAGAAGGCAAAGCAGGAGCTTGCATATCACATGGTGAAAGCAGGAGCAAGACAGTGAGGGGGAGGAGCTACACACTTTTAAAGAAAGACTTCAGGAGAATTCACTTACTATGGTGAGGACAGTATGATGGGGGATGGTGCTGAGAGATGACAGCGTTCTGGCTTCCCTGGCAGCCCTGGTCTCTGTCTGTGTCTCTCTCTCTCTCTCTCTCTCTCTCGATCTCTCGGTGCCTCCTCGGCGTCGGCGCCCACTCTAGCCGCGCTTGAAGAGTCCTTCAGCCCGCCACTGCACTGTGGGAGCCCCTTTCTGGGCTGGCTAAGGCCGGAGCCAGCTCCCTCAGCTTCCGGGGAGGTGTGGAGGGAGAGGCGCGGGCGGGAACCCGGACTGCGCGCGGCGCTTGCGGGCCACCGCGAGTTCCGGGAGGGCGTGGGCTCTGCGGGCCCCGCACTCCGAGCAGCCGGCCGGCCCGTAAGCCCCAGGCGGTGAGGAGCTTAGTACCTCGGCCAACAGCTGCGGTGCTCGATTTCTCGCCGGGCCTCAGCTGCCTCCCCGCAGGGCAGAGCTCAGGACCTGCAGCCCGCCATGCCTGAGACCCCCCCGCCGCCCGCTGTGGGCTCCTGCGCAGCGCGAGCCACTCCAAGGAGCGCCACTCCCTGCTCCACAGGCGCCCAGTCCCATCGACCGCCCAAGGGCTGAGGAGTGCGGGACGCACAGTATGGGACTGGCAGGCAGCTCCACCTGTGACCCGGGTGCAGGATCCACTGGGTGAAGCCAGCTGGGCTCCTAAGCCTGGTGGGGACTTGGAGTATCTTTATGTCTAGCTAAGGGATTGTAAATACACCAATCAGCATTCTGTATCTAGCTTAAGGTTTGTAAACAGACCAATCAGCACCCTGTGTCTAGCTCAGGGTTTCTGGATGCCCCAATCGGCCCTCTGTATCTAGCTAATCTAGTGGGGACATGGAGAACTTTTGTGTCTAGCTCAGGGATTGTAAATGCACCAATCAGCACCCTGTCAAAACGGACCAATCAGCTCTCTGTAAAATGGACCAATCAGCAGGATGTGGGTGGGGCCAGATAAGGGAATAAAAGCAGGCTGCCCAAGCCAGCAGTGGCAACCCGCTGGGGTCCCAGCCCATACTGTGGGAGCTTTGTTCTTTTGCTCATTGCAATAAATTTTGCTGATGCCCACTCTTTGGGTCCACGCTGTTTTATGAGCTGTAACATTCACCGCAAAAGTCTGCAGCTTCACTCCTGAAGCCAGTGTAGACTAAGAACTCACCTGGAGGAACGAACAACTGTATACGTGCAGCCTTAAGAGCTGTAACACTCACCGCAAAGGTCTGCAGCTTCATTCCTGAGCCAGTGAGACCACGAACCCACCAGAAGGAAGAAACTCTGAACACGCCACATTTAAGAACTGTAACACCCCCCACGAGGGTCTGTGGCTTCATTGTTGAAGTCAGTGAGACCAAGAACCCACCAATTCCAGAAACAGTGCTAAACCATTCATGAGCAATCCACCCACATGATCCTCTCATCTCACACCAGGCCCAACCTCCAACATTGGGGATTACATTTCAATAAAAGACTTGGGTGGGGACAGATATCCAAACTATATCAATCATTCAAAGTCTACAGTTTGCATTAGGTTTGGTTCCTGGCCTTGTATATTCTAGGGGCTTGGATAGATTTATGCTGACATGTATTTATCCATTGCAGCATCATTCAGAGTAGTTTCTCTGACCTAAAAGTTCTCTGTGCCCCTCCACACAGCTCTCCCACCCCAATCCCTGGTGACCACTATCTTTTTATTGATCTATAGTTTTGCCTTTTCCAGAATGTCATATAGTTGGAATGATACAGTAGCTTGCCTTTTCGGATTGGGTTCTTTCACTTAGTAATCTGCATTTAAATTTCCTCCATATTTTTTCATAGTTTGATAGCTCATCTCTTTTTAGTGCTGAATAATATTTCATTGTCTGGATGTACCACAGTTTATCCAGTCACTGAAGGACATCTTGGTTGCTTCCATATCTATTATTTTTAAAAGCAGAAAGGACTCCTCTAGCTGAAAAACTAAAGAAGAACTTATAGAGTGTGATTTCAAAAGCCTAAGAATGTTGTGTTTACCCTTAGGAGTTTCTCTTCTACCTTGAAATAAAGCCTGCTGTTTCTCCAACAAAGCTTCATTTATCCGACTTAAAATGTTACAATGAAAATACTCCTAGGAGAAATATTACTTTAAGCATCGTTAGCTATTTACACTTCAGAATGAGTGAGTTTTATATCTTGTTCTGAGAAATTTCCCCAGAGGTAGAGGAAAACAACATGAGACAATTGGCATCAAGGAAAACAACTTCACCTGCTCCACGATTATAAATAACTT
Source organism: Nomascus leucogenys (assembly GCF_006542625.1). NCBI lineage: Eukaryota > Metazoa > Chordata > Mammalia > Primates > Hylobatidae > Nomascus > Nomascus leucogenys. Next base: position 100,498,422 of record NC_044402.1, read on the forward strand.
ATGTGAATATCAAATTCAATGACATACGGAATGGTTTCAGTGTATATCCCACAATTCCCTTCTAATGCCCCAATTGAGTGATTAGGTCTTAAAAGTTTTACAAATATAGGCAAAAATCCTCTTAACTGACCCTCATTGGACATCAAAATTATTTTGGTAGTTTTAAATACTTGTCAAATGAGAGTTATTACTGTTTTTGGAGGGCATTTACTTTTTGTACTTTTCATGGCTGGAACTAAAGTTTACAAAAAAAATACAGCTATTGGTCCTTGCTCCTGTTTTTTCCCCCTCCCCTGACCTTGCCAGGGCACCCAAGACCCACACATCCCTTCCACAAGGCACCCCAGCCAGGCCTGGGTCTGCCATGAAGGAAGCTTTCATGAAGGAAGCAGAAAGATCACACAAAAACTGCATGGTACAATGAGGAGATTATCTGTTGAGAGGAGGTGAAGATTTCACTCAGCTGGTAATTAAAAACTGAGGCTCTTGACCCACTCTTCTGCAAATGAGCTAACCTTGGCAAGTGCTTCCATTCCTTTGGCCTCAGTTTCCCCATTGGTAAAATAGGAATTGGTTAAGATAATTTGTAAGACACATCCTCTAGTTCTAAGGTTCTATGGTTACTCTTTGACAGTTTTGTACCTAACTAAATGCCAGGAGTCATTTGTTCCTAAGATTTTATACCCAACTAGAATATAAACTCCTCTAGGCTAGGGCACAAGTACTCCCCAAGGTCCTGGGGCAACCCATCTTTCACTGCCTACACAAAGCAAAACCAGTGAAGTTGGTCTCCGATGACCCCAGCCTCTCCTTCTCTCCCCTAGGATCATCCAGGTAGACAACAGTGGAATCCTAAGCCTCACTTGGACAAGTTATCTATATTGTCCAAGCATTAATTTCTTCTTTCATAAACTGAAGATTATAATATCCATCTTACTGGGCTTGCAGTGAGAATTAGTTTTTATAATGTATACAACTTACTAGCACAGTGCCTGGCATATATTGGCAATTTTCTCTTCCTTTTGATTTTATTGCCTTGTGCTTCTAAAATTCTAATTCTTCCTTCACATTAAAGGAAAGGAAATGGCGTGGTGAGACTAAAACTCATTTGGATTGTGTGATGGTTCACCAGGCTTCTGTGGGGTCCAGCTTTCATCTTTGACTGTGGAAGGCTTTGGCTATTCTACAAAGAATCCCAAGCATGTGGGGCGCAGCTGGCAAGAAGAGTTCTCTTGCTAAGCTGGAGCATCTCTCCTGATTTTGAGCTCGAACTTCCTCAAAGTCAGTGCCTAAGTCTACTTGAGTTTTTTCTAGGAAGCCAGTGAGTCAGAAAAGCCTGAGTAGGAAAAAATGGCAAATCTCCACCAGCTCCCTGCGCCATATGCCAAAAAAGACAACTGTCTGGGCTCCCCTGGGAAGTGGTGGCAGCTGCTGGAGGTTCTTGCCTGGGAACTGGGAGTGTGGAGGATGAGGTGCTGGCATCGAGGGTTGTTTGCACTGATTTCCCCATCCCTTCCAGCTGGCTGCAGAGGTCTGGGTGAGGAACAGGTGGAGAGAAGAGAGGCAAGAGCCAGGAGCAGCTGGATTCTTGCAAGGCTCCCACAGAAAAGGCTGTTCCAAGATCTGAGTACTTGGGACAAATCCAGGGAACTCAGCCCGGGTCACTGGCAGGGACTCACACCCTGCTGCTGCCTGTGGCCCACGGCAGGCAGTCCAAACCCTTTTGCATGGTATCCTGAGCTCTTCCCAACATGGCTGCTGCCCAGCTTCACCTCCTGCCACTTCCCCCAGGTCAGCTTCTCATCATCTCCTGAGCAGCCTCCATGTGATCATGCTCCTCTCAATCTGAAAGGTCCTTTTATCCTACTCTGTACTGAAAACTCTGACACAGTCTCTAAGACCCATCTCAGGCTTGCCTTCTTTGCCTAGGCCTTGCCTCTCTGCCCTGAGCCTCTGCAGCATTCATACCTCCATGGCAATCTTCACTACCTCCTCATGGCCATCTGTTTGCATGGTTTGCTACTCCACTAGGGTGGAAGATACTTGAGAACAGGGACCTTGCTTGATTCATCCTGAACTCCAGCACCCAGCCTGCACTTGGCATAGGATAGGTACTCAATGAACGTCTCTTAAATGGATGTTGAGCCCCAGTTGCAGAAGAATAGAAAAAGAGAACTTGGTCTTCCCACTGTGGGGCCATGAGTACAGCCAAATGAACCAAGATGCTCACAGGACCAAGATCCTAATCAGTGCTGGCCCTGATCGGAGACTCTTGGAAGATTAACCAAAGATACAAACTAGAAACACAACTCAACTCTTTAAAAAGAATACTCACTTTAGGCACTTTCTTCCATATTCAAAATATTTTTTTCTTAGCCATTGTAAAAATCCTTCTATTGTAATAGCAGAATTTCATCCTCAGATGCCAAGGAAACTTAGTGCAAGTCACCCCCTTCCTGCTTTTTTTAATAATCCTAGAGAAGCAGCTGGAAGGAGAAAAAAAAATCACACACTCAGATGTACTCAGAACTCTGTCACAAAATGAACATCAGAATTGCTAGCCAAGGGGAATTTTTCTTTAAGAAAAACTCCAAGGCCAGGCACGGTGGCTCACGCCTGTAATCCCAGCACTTTGCGGGGCCGAGGCGAATGGATCATCTGAAGTCAGGAGCTCAAGACCAGCCTGACCAACATGGTGTAACCTGGTCTCTACTAAAAGAAAAACAAATACAAAAATTAGCCGGGCATTGTGGCGGGCACCTGTAATCCCAGCTACTTGGGAAGCTGAGGCAGGAGAATCACTTGAACCCGGGAGGTGGATGTTGCAGTGAGCCGAGATCGCCCCATTGCATTCCAGCCTGGGCAATAGAGCAAAATTTCATCTCAAAAAAAAAAAAATTAAAAACTCCATAATATATTAAACATGCAATAGCATTTCCTAGATTCTCTATCCATTTTCCTTCATGCATGGAGGAACTCCAGGTCTAATTATGGGCATTTATGGGAACTGCTTTCATTGATGCCTAATCACCATGTAGTATGAGAACTGTTATGTACACCACTGCATGTGTGAGATTAACTTTATGTTTTACTGGATTGTATGTTTTACCGGATTATCACATTAAACTTACAAAAGCACACTCAGTCTTCAGCAAGTTTGTCCACTCTGCATGGCTGATCACTCCTAGAGGATAGTTATCTGCTCACACTTTAGAAAAACTGGTCAGAGCTTTGGTGAGAGTAATTTTTGATACCTCTTCTGCACCCTTCGCAACACCTGGCCCCATGCTTTGTGGCCATGTTGGGAGACTTCATAAACATCTGCAAAGATAGTCTGCTTATTGAGAGAATGTGGCGCTCACCAGAATACATTAAGAGCCTGCAGAACGCTCAGTGGCCAAGAAGCTGTTGGAAGACTCCCCAGGACTTCTAATCTGGCAGGAAGACTGACACATTTATAAAGGAGCCTTTGAATAATTATATAAGAGAAACGTGATTTTAATTGTTACCTTTGGACTTTCCAGATACTGCTAAAATAACAATTCTGCCATTAGCACCTTAGCCCTAGGGTAGAAGCAAATTTCACCTGGAACAAAATTCCTAATATGGAGAGGGAAGGGGAAGAAGGGGGTCATGGAAAGATCTGGGATGGGAGGCAGCCCCAGTTCTGTCATTAACTGGGGATTTGGGACATTTGCCCACTGGGCTCCTGGATGCACTTCATTTAAGCCTTAAGCTGCTGGTCTTCTGAATTCACTGAGAGCGACAAAAGGGACCATGGAGGTGAATGTCATGAGCTAAGTTCTGTTGGGAGGGTCAGAGGGGCCATCATTTAATTAGTGTCCACGTGTAGCCCATTCCACAGCTACATGTGGGTCAGAGGTTTGCTGAGGGAGGGAGAGACAGGACAGGATCCTAAATACCATAGAGAAGATTCACCCAACTAAAAGTCACCCTCCCCACGTTTGCCAAGCACAGCATAGTCTCCCTGCCTGCCTCAGTCCTTCTAGGCCTTCTGAGTCTTCCCTCAGAGATATCTTTTTTTTTTTTTTGCAACATGGTGCAGGTGATAGATTAGACAGTCCCGACATAGGATCGAACCCCCCCGACCCCACCCAGTTACACAGAGGACACATTCCTGAAACATACTGTGTTAACTACAAATGTAGGACCAGAGGAAGTCTGTGGGCTGAGGGCTGAAGGCAAGGCAACCACTGAGGCATGACCTCAGGTCTCCTTTCACGAGAAAACTTTGTGCGGTGAGTTTCTGGCCTCAGGGCAGTGCCTCTTCCCAGGCGACTCCAGCCAGTGACTGAGAACAGCAGGGGTACTCGGGTCTGGTCATTTCTGCCCAACATGGTACTCCTCCAGCAGGACAGCCTGGCTCTGCATGGAGCTCCGGATGGGGCTGGCTGGACTTTCTCAGCATCGCACTGCAGCAGAGGCTCTCCCTGCTCCATCCTCCCTCCTTCCTTATCCCCTTTCACAGGCATCAGACCTACCACATGACCTAAAGCCCTTCCCTGCCTGCTCCTATTTTCCCTCCCCTTTCACAGTCACTTCCCTCCTCCCAAATCACTCACACTTCTGATTATTTCGGTGTCTGCCTCCCAGAGGACCTGAGCTGACACCAGCTATAGGCTCAAGATAGGAGAAATTTATTTTAACTTTAAGAGGTTGTTTTGATTCAAAATACAGCTCCATAATGTTTTACCCATAATTTAAAACTCAAAAATCTCGAAAACACCAAAACTTGATCTGACTGTATATGAGGCTATTCTAATCTGCAATTATTCTACTTCATAAATTATAAATAACATATTTGTATTAAATACATTTATTACAGAAATATTAATGTGCTTGGTTATGGGATGCTGCTTCTAACTGATGGGCATATCATATGCAGTATATGTATTATATGAACTCTCTAATATCTAAAAACATCTGAGTTATGAAAAATATCTAAGAGTTTTGAAGAAGGGATTGTAGACCAGTAGTATACACAAATTGAAGTCTACGAAGCAGCTCATCTCCAAAGGAGAGCCCCATTGAACGACGCCTCCCAGTGATGGCAGCAGCTGCTCCAGACGGCCTGCCACTACCATCATGCTAGCTGCAGCCAGGAAGCACACTGGGACTGCACGCTCAGTGGAGCTGGTGGGAGCCGGGACAAGCAAGAGCCCTGCCCTTTCCCCCTTCACCTCCCCTCTGGGGACCAGCCACCCCACTCTCAATGAATGTGCTTTGGTGGAGTTCTGTCCTTGTGATCTCAGCTTCAGCTTATAAGCACATCCCATTCCCCAGGACACAGTTGAGGCAAGGGCAGGGATAGTGAGATTTGCTGGAAAATACTCTCTCCTTTCCACACTAGATATGATACAAAGGAATATGTCCCCTGCATCTGCTCTTCAACCTCATCAAGATCTCCCAGGCTTTCTCCTCTCAGGCTTGTTGCATTCTAAGCATTTTCCTGAGCACATCCTTTACTCCTTTCCTGGAACATCCTTCCTCCAGCTTCTCTTTTTGTCCAATTATTTCTAATCCTCAAGACTTAATTCATGAATCCTCCATTACTGGATATTCTGCAGTGAGGGGATGGAACTGGGACTACCAGACCTGGTACTGGGACTACCAGACTGGGACTAGGTCTGGTAGTCCCAGTCCCATCGCCTCACCGCAGGATCTGAGTTAGCAGTCCCTGCTTTGTGCTTCTGTTGTCACTAAATATACTGTGTTATGTCACTGATCACATTGCTGTGTCACCTCTGGCCTATCTGCCTGTCTTCTCTACCATTATGCAAATTCCTCAGGGCAAGCGGCATGTCCTAACCATCTTTGTATCCTTATCACTTTGCACAGTGCTCACTCTGTAGATGATAACATAAATTAAATGAATGGCTGAATATGGATAAACAATGGTAGGTCTACCAAGACCTTCTTCATCTAGTGTAGATTTCCCTATGGGACTTAGCAGCAAATAACCCGTGAAAATATTAAGTACTGTTTTCGGCCTTCCAGGTGTTCCAGGTTGTTGATGGTTGGCATTGGCAGGTGTAAGGGTTGAAATATTTGTTCCTATTGAGTTTGGGAGACAACAAATAACATCTTTCAGTCAACTGAGAGCTGAGATACAAGAGCAAGAACATAAGGATTAAAATGTTAGTTTCATCACAGTTAAAATCAATTGGAGAACACGACTTTAATTTGGTAGCTAAGTTGGGCTTTCAAATACTCTCTTCCATAGGAAGAGTTTGAGTCTCCAGAGCAAACCGTTCATTCAAAATTGCTTCATGGCAGAGAGAAAAGAAACAAGGGAGCCTTTCGTGTTTGCAGCATTTTAAGAGCTTTGATTCACAAAGCATTCACAAAGCATAGACCAAATGATGTTAATTTCTTGCAAATCCAATTGATCCCATATCAAGCCCTCCTCTCATGTGGAGAAGTAAGAAGGGGCACAGGGAAGAGACTTGAAGTGTTACCTAGAGGAAGCCCCTTTTGGAATCTTGAAGCCAAGGACATGTCTGTACATGATGTGAAAACACATCGAGAAACCAGGGGCTCTGAGGCCTAGAAAGCTGGTGGTGTGTCCACTGAGAAACATATATGTGCTAGTTTCCTGGATTGTTGGAGGGTACAACCAAGATGCCCAGTGAAGCAGCGATCATGAAGTGCCTATACAAGGGCTTGAAAACACTGGTTAGAAATGTAAAACCATCCATTTTATCCACACAAGCAATACATAGAGAGTAACAATCCTCTCTGCTAACACATCCAATGACATTTCTGAAACATGAACACTTACAGTTTTCTTTAGTTTACTTGGATATGTGTTAATTTCTTGTTTTTAATGGAAAATGCTGAAATGTTATATTACAATGTTCAGGCTGAAATAAATGAGGGTTTTTTTTACATTGTTTAGAAAACTTAGAAAAGTATGACCCTGCCTCACTTTCTATTATAGCTTAAAATGTGGCATGTAGTTGACTGATTTTCTCATTTCAGGCTCAACTTTATTCTTAGGTTACAAATGAGGGAGAAAGTTGAGTTATATTAAAAAGGAACTGGCTCTGAAGACCAAGATTTAAGCGTCAATATGGTCAAGACATCTAACTTCTCTGAAACTCAGTTTCCTCATCTCCATCTATAAATTGGGGATATTAGAATATCTACATCCTTGGATTGAAATAAGAATTAAATGGGACAAAGTGCATAGAAATCTGAAGAACAATAGGCATTGAACTAGGTGCTTGATATACGTTTTTTGAAGTAGTCAGCATGTCATCCCCTGGTAATGTTACCAAACCCTCAGGGGACAGGGGATGCTGGGGAAGTCTTATTTCCTGTTGCTGGAGTTCTCTCCTTGGTATAGGCTTGTCTCTGTGAACCCAACACAACTACCAGTGTTGAATTACAGAAGCACCAAGGCTGAGTGTTAAAAAGAGTGGGAGAAAAAAATTAAAAACATTTCTAAGGCCTTTCTCTTAAGCCAGGCACTAAGAGCATAAGATTGGAACAAATGCACTCAAGATTTAAGGACAAATGGATGATGAGGTCCTTGGGAGGGAAGTCTTTTCCTGTAGCCATGTGCAGTTAGCCAGTAGCTACACAATGTAAGAAACTATTCATTCCAGTAAGAAAGTGGTGATGTGACATGTTAGCATTTTTTCATTTAATAGTCAAGTATGTATATCAATTATGCCTAGAGCGAAATGTGTAATGCAAGCTGCGGGATACACGCTATATACACCAAGTGACAAGAATACCAGATAAGATAAGATCTGAAGGAATAATCGTTGCCTGTCTGAAAGTTTACTGCAACCATTTGTTTACAAGTCAACCTTTTTACAGTTGGAAGTTTGGACAGTGAACAGAGAGAAAATGACTAGATAGCATGACAGCAGCACATTTCTGTAACAAGTTGTCATGGTTCTTGTATCAAAGTACAGTTGAACATGATGAATCCTAAGATGTATTTCAAGATGTAATCACCTATCTTCAAATTGCCATTCGAATTTTTTCACTTCTTAATTTGCATATGCAAATAAAGGACTTGCAAATGACTTGGTTACAAATATTATTTAAATTATATACAAGATCTTAAGTTCCCTGAAAGCAGGAATTACATTTTTTTAGCCATTGCATCCTCTTTAGCATCTGCCTACAATGTCCTGGTAGAATCTCAAAACATATTCAATTAATATAAATAAATTTAAATAAGCTTTTAAGTATAATAGATGCCAAATTATTTTCCGTATTTTTCTGCATTGTTTAAAAGAAAATGAGATGTGATAATACACATGGATTTTTGCTAAATGTAATTTCTAAATAATAGATATTATCCTTCCTCTATGGTGATTCTTGAGAGTGAGTTTGACACAACCAAAGAGGCAGGTTGATGGATTCGGGTTGCTAGAGAACCGTTTCGGGTGTTGTGGGAGAGCTTGGAAGTTCCCAACACCGCATCCAATATTTCAGCCCTGCTCTGCTTGGCACTGCCCACTTCCTCTGCCTGTCTCTTGCTTTCCTAAATATGGCAAGAATTTTACTATTGAGTAGATGTCTGGTTTCTCTGTTAGAAAGGACAATGTGGCCGAGCGGGGTGACCCACACCTGTAATCCCAGCACTTTGGGAGGCTGAGGCGGGTGGATCATGAGGTCAGGAGATCAAGACCATCCTGGCCAACATGGTAAAACCCCGTCTCCACTAAAAATACAATAATTAGATTGGTATGGTGGCACATACCTGTAATCCCAGCTACTCAGGAGACTGAGGCATGAGAATCACTTGAACCCAGGAGGTGGAGGTTGCAGTGAGATGAGATCGTGCCACTGCACTCCAGCCTGGCGACAGAGCGAGACTCCATCTCAAAAAAAAAAAAAAAAAAAGGCCGGGAGCGGTGGCTCACGCTTGTAATCCCAATACTTTGAGAGGCCAAGGCGGGCGGATCACGAGTTCAGGAGATCGAGACCACGGTGAAACCCCGTCTCTACTAAAAATACAAAAAATTTAGCCGGGCGTAGTGGCGGGCGCCTGTAGTCCCAGCTACACGGAGAGGCTGAGGCAGGAAATGGCGTGAACCCGGGAGGCGGAGGCGGAGCTTGCAGTGAGCCGAGATCGCGCCACTGCACTCCAGCCTGGGCGACAGAGCGAGACTCTGTCTCAAAAAAAAAAAAAAAAAAAAAAGACAATGCAGCTCATAAAAGGTGATCAAAATATTGCTTCAAATGAAACAGTTTTAGATGAAACACGAAAGAACCACTAACTTTTCCTCTTTGTCCTCATAACTGTCAGATAATTACAGTACTCTAACATTTTACCATTAGAAACAATGTTCCATTCTGCCAGTAGTGTAGGGTTTGCCGTCTGATGTCACGAAAGAGAATAGTTATACTCTGCCACCTTGTTTTTCTTTAAGATAAACTGATACTAGAGCTCTGCAGCTCAACCCTGGAAAACTCTGAAATGAACAGCACAGAAAGTGGATCGCCTGGGATCAGAAGTGGGGCGAAGATGGTTTACTAAAAGTTAAGTATTCTTCCTTTTAATTTCCTCCAGGATTTATGAAGGCAAAGCCACCATAACGTTTTATTTCCCAGGGCATTCTCTGAAAACATCAGGCACCAGGGCTAAAGGAATCGCCTCTAGGATTTGTTTGTTGCAGCTTCAACTTGAACTCTCTTCCTCAGCCATAGGTTCACTGCCAGTGCCTCGCTCTCATGTCACAATGACTCAAAGTTAGAAATTGATAGCCTGAACCTCACTGAGCCAACCCAAACAGTTTCCTAAGAAAACTCGTGTATTTATTAACTAGAGAAAAATGAATACCTTTTTTTTAACCATGTGCCTCGGAAGCCCATGAATGCTTTCTATAAGACACAGACAATAGGAGAAACTCCAAGAAGCAAGTAGGAGACAAGGAGATAGGATCTACTCAGAACAGCTGAAATGAGACAGAGAACAATACAGTGCTTTGATTGATATGGTGATTTAAAAATTAAAAGAGGGGAGTCTATCTGTGAGCTGAATGCCAGTTACTAGAGATTGATGGATGGCATGAATCTTCTTCTCTTTGTGGCACTTCAGATAAAATGTGTTTTCTTTCAGAGAGGATCTTTATAAGACAATTGCTCAACTAGGAGGGTGTGTGTGTGTGTGCACGTGCATGCTCACTCACACACACATGCACACTGCAGCATTTCAGAGCAGGGCTCTATACCTAGAATGCGAGGCTGCTCCATGCTCTGCAAACTGTCTGTACACAGTTTATGCATAGGTAACGTATTTTAAAACATCCCTCCTGGATGAGCCTTCATTTTCAATTGTGTGTCTGCACCATGTGGTAGCCAGCATGATTAAAGAAAAAGTGATTGTGTGAACCTCCAAATCCATCTGTCATGTCATTGGCATTGAAGAGTCTCACTGAAAAATTAGCCTCCTCCTTCCCCCAGCTTGTGTTTTCCCATCCTTGAGACAATACAGGAAGCTCTTAGCCAGGAAAGAAGGGAACAAAGGGGCAAGGAATTCAATAAAAAAGAGATCCTAGGCAAAATGAAATATTGTTTCTCTGTATTGCTCTTTTTCTTTCCAGTCCACAGAGCATTAACCAGTTGTCTGCTGCACCATGAGGCAGGAACATTTCTAGTATTTGTCTGCAAATGACTGAAGCATTTGAAACATCAGAGATGTCCAGTGTGATAGTCTGGAACACAAGAGTCTAAACTGGACACAAAAATGACAGGCAAAATGTGAAAAAATACTTGTAATTCCTATGTCTTTGGAATTTTCCTAGTATACTTGCTTAATTAAATGTACATATACGCTCAAACATATATTGAATTTTTTTCATATTCTCTGTGCACGTATGAGGACTTCCTAAAATTGTATACAGAATTTTATTTATCTATGCACGTGTGCATTTTTCTCGGGAGAGGACCCACAGTAAGCATCAGTTTTTAAAAATAGTTTATGACCCACAAAGTTAAAAAAGACTGCAATAAGGTATGTACTACTTATTTTATGTTTATTTCCTCAATTGCAGAGGGTATATTTGCTGTCATTTTGGATTAAGGGTTTGGAGACAAATTATATCTATGAAATACTTACTTGGGCCAAGAGAAAAACAAGAAAACCCAAGTAAACTGGAAAAGAGATGCTGAACTACAAGACAAAAGAAGATAGGGTGAAGTATATTAGATTTATATTTTTTGCTTATTTAATAAGTACAGACTCAGACAAAACATAAAATGCACAGTATATGGATTTTGGGGTTGTTTTTAAAGCTTTTTAGGAATTTTCTTTTTAAATGCTTCTTATTTCGATTGTTAAGAGAAAAACATGTGCATATTTGGACTAATGAACTCATTTAAAATTTCTTCAGTTGGTATTAGTTTTTTAAAGTTAATTAAAATGGGAAAATTATAGAGTTGCACATTTGTTTCAGGTCAGAAGATTTTGATGGAAAAAATTATTAACACAGCTTGCTCTAAGCCGGCTGCCTTGCAGTCATTGAAATTTTTAATCTGTGTGCATTCATCTTAACCTGAATGTTTTCTAAAAGTTAAACAAATAAGGATTAATGGGTATACTTTAGAACTTAGTATATTAGTTACAATAAATATAAAAGCTGTTGTTGGGTCAAGGAATATACTCTTAAGTATTGAGATTAAAGGGAACAAAGTCTTTCTTTCATCAAGAACTAAACCCTAACATTGATTCCTCATTGTGGAGGTATGTGAAATAAGCACAAAGAGACTAAAAACAGCCCTTTATGATCAAAACACTCAACAACATAGAAATAGGGAGGACTTTCACAATGTGATAAAGGACATCCATAAAAACCAATATTTAGTCTGAAACATGAAAAATGTTCTCCATAAGAACAAGACAAGGAAGGTTACTCTTGCCACTTCTATTTAACATTGCACTGGAGGTTCTATCCAGGACCGTTTAGTCAGAAGAAGAAATAAAAAACCATCCACATTAGAAAGGAAAACATAAAGATATCTGTATTCACATAGAATCTTATATGTAGAAAATCCTAATTAATTTGTATTAAAAAAAACTATTGGAGCTAATAAATGAGTTCAGCAAGGTTGCACAGTACAAAATCAATACAGAAAAATTGGTTATATTTCTTCAAGTAGCAATGAACATGCCAAAAATGCAATTAAGAAAACAATTCCACTTATAATAGCATCAAAAAGAATAAAATGTTTAGAAATAAACTTAAGAAAAGTACTGCAACGCTTATACTCTGAAAACTATGAAACAAGACCTAAATATTTAGAACTACATCCCATGTTCATGGATCAGAAAGCATAATATTCTTAAAATGGCAGTATGCTCCAAACTGACCTTTAGATTCAACACAATCTCTATCAAAATCCAAGTCTGGCTTTTTTTTTTTTTTTTGGCAGAAACTGACAAGTTGATTCTAAAATTAATATGGAAATGAAAAGGACACAGAATAGCCAAAGCAACCTTGAAAGGGAAAAACAAAGTTGGAAGGCTTGCACTTCCTTATTTCGAAACTTACTATAGCCCAGGTATAGTGACTCACCCTTGTAATCCCAGCACTCTGGGAGGCTGAGGCAGGAGGATCACTTGAGCTCAGGAGTTTAAGACCAGCCTGAGTAACATAGTGTTACCCCATCTCTACAAAAAAAAGTTAAAAATAAAGTAGCTGACATGGTTGCTCATGCCTGTAGTCCCAGCTACTTGAGAGGCTGAGACAGGAGGATTGTTTCAGCTTGGGAGGTCAAGGCTGTAGTGAGCTGTAATCACACCACAGCACTCCAGCCCGGGCAACAGAGCAAGACCCTATCCCAAAAAAATAACTACAATAAAGTTGCAATAAACAATATAGTGTGACGTTGGCATAACAGTAAGCACATAGGTCAATGCAATAGAACTGAGAATTCAGAAATAAATTCTTACATTTATAGTCAATTGATTTTCAACAAGCATGCCAAGACAATTCAATGTGGAAAAGAATAGTCTTTTCAACAAATGGCCTGTGGACAACTGGATATCCACATGCAAAGAATGAAGTTGAAACCATACCTCGCATCATATACAAAAATTAACTCGAAGTGAATCATAGACCTAAACATAAGAGCTAAAGCTAAAACTCTTAGGAAAAAGAGGGGTAGAAATCTTCATGACCTTGGTTAGGCAATGGTTTCTTAGATATGACAACAAAAGCACAGGCAGAAAGAGCAACAAAAAAGTATGTGAATTGAACTTCATCACAATTAAAAACATTTTTGCATTAAAGGACTCTATCAAGAAAGTCAAAAGAAAACCCATAGAATGGGTGAAAATATTTGCAAATCATATATCCAATAAAAATCTAGTATCCAATTCTTAACAACTCACCAACAAAAAGACAACCAGTTAAAAAATAGGCAAAGGACTTGAATAGACATTTCTCCAAAGAAGATATACAAATGGCCAATAACCACAAGAAAAAAAGCTCTAAGTCATTAGTCATTAGGGAAATGTGAGTTAAAACCACCATGAGACACAACCACTTCACACCCATTAGGTTGGCTGAATTAAAAAGACAGACAATAACACGTGTTGGTAAGGATGTGGAGAAATTGGAAAACTCATACATAGCAGGTGGGATTGTAAAATGCTGCAGCCACTTTGGAAAAGAGTTTGGCACCTCCTCAAGATGCCAAACATAGAATTACCACACAACCCAGAAATTCCACTATGTATATGTTCAAGAGAATTGAAAACATATGTACCCACAAAAACATGTACACACATGTTTATGGCAACATTATTCATAATAGCCAAAAAAGTGGAATCAACACAAACATCCATCAAATGGTAAAAAAAAAAAAAAAACAAAACCATGTGATATATGCATACAATGGGCTATTATTTGACCATAAAAAGGATTGGAAGTACTGATCGTGCTATAACATAAATGAACCTGGAAGCTTTATGCTAAGTGAAAGAAACCTGTCACAAAATGTCATATTGTATGATTTTATTTGTATGAAATGTCCAGAACAGGCAAGTGCTTAGAGACCAAAAAAGATGATTGGTTTCCAGGGACTAGGGGGATGGGAAACACAGAATGACTGCTAACAGGTACAGGTTTCTTTTTGGAATGATAAAATTGTTCTGAAATTAGATTTGGTGATGATTGCACAACTACATGAACATACTAACAACTACTAAATTGTATATTTTTTAAAAAGACAGAGTCCACAAAGTCACAGGTAGGTATATTATAATCCAATCAAAGATATTAAGGTTTTAACATTTAAAAAATTAATATATTGGTTGTAAAAGTCAGTGTATTAAATGGAAGCCATCTGTGGTAGATTGGATTAAATGAAGATTGTCTAGTTCTTCATTTCCTTGGGTAATAGGAATATAAGGTCAGGCTATATAAAATTTCCATTTTTGATTAAGTAAAAACGGTCAAATATCAGCAATTCCCTGTGGTTTCACCTTATACTCCCATGCCTTTTGCCATGTAACTTTGCATTCTTCCTTATGCCACTGATGTTGGGCTTGACCATGTGACTTGACTTGGTAAATGGAATGCTAGTAAATGTTGTGAGCAGAGACTTGAAACGTGCTTTTGTGGTTTGGCTTGCACACCAATCCTTCACCATGAGGACATTCCCTGGGTGGTCACGAGTCCAAGGAGAATGAAATACATTGGGAGCAGACATGGAGTTAGCCGACAGCCTGCAGCTAAGCCCAACAGACCTGCAGCCTAAAAAAAAACCCTCCCAGCCCATAAAAACTGCACTTCAGTCTACTTGCAGACTGGTGAACATGAAGACAGTTATTTTAGTTGTAAGCCCTTGAGATTTTGAAGTTGTTAGTAAAAGGTAGGTTACAGCTAACTAATATGTCATCTATGCAGTGAACTAGGGAAAGCAACTAAAACAAGAATAGATGGTGTCTGTTCACCAATATTCAAAAGAAATGGACTTCAACAGAAGAATTTCCTGGACTCTGAAAGGAGGAGAGACAGGGGCAGAGTGCAGCGGTAGCGGCAGACACCCCAAGCATTAGACAACAGCTTGAAGACTGGCCTTGGAGATTTGATTGAGTATCACACTAAAGGGAAAACTAACAAATATCAATTTTTAACGCTTCCCAATTTTGGCCAAGGTCTGTTTTGCAGCCTGAGCTTTAATCTACATTCTCATAAAGGGGAATCAAGGAAAGAAAGTTTGATCACAAGTAAGGGCATGGGGTTAGTTATAATTATAACATGCTGAGGAGCAAACACTTGGATTCTATATTGCTTTTTTTTTTAACTCTAAATTTGATGCTAAGTGTTTTTCACTTGTGCATGTCCTGGAGTTGAAGACAGAGTTTCAGAAATGAAACCACAATTAATTGAAGTTGTTGGAAAATGTATAATCAAGGACTCATGCATTTATTTATGTCAACAATTCCAAGGAAAATTGCTACTAAGTTTTACCAACTGTCATCCACTTGTCCTCTTTCATATCTTGGATTAAATTATGACGATAATATCCTCCAGGCTCCTGATCATAACACTAGCTGCTTTTTATTAAATGTTTACCATGTACCAAGGACTCTGCAAGACACTTTTTAGACAGTGTATCTAATTCTCACAATGACATTGAAAGACGAATGTTATTACCCCCATTTTAGAGGTGAGCAAACTGGAACCCAGAAAGATTGGGTAATTTTATCCTTAATGTCAGATAGTTAGTAACAGGGGGAGCTATAATTTGAACCTAGGTCTAACTAAAATCCTATTTAATGTTGAGCAAACATCAGTTCAAGCTGGAGGTTTAGTTAGTGAAATAAAAATGTTCTGTCCAGGGAGACTTAGCTACTGGCATAGAAAAAGAACCTTATTATAAAGTAGTTAGTCTCAGTTATGCTATCCACCTACCAGTCTATCTAAATCTATACATAGACTCTTGAGAAAAATGACAAGAAAGTGCCAGTTTGATCTAGATTTTACATATTTTCTTTTGTCTGAATATTTAATTCATTTTCAGTTCAGTTATTTCTCTTGTCCTTATCAGGTGTTCATCATAGACCCTTGGCTCAGTCCAGAATGGAATTGTTTTTGAAGAAGCATAGTCTAAATAAAAAAAAATCCAATCTTTGCCTATATCTCTGAAAAATATAGTTATGGAATATGAACACAGAATCCTTAACAACTCTTAAAAATTCTGTATCTCCTGGGCCCTCTTCCCTCTCCTTCTCTCCTATCTCCCCTCCCTCCACACCAACTCCTTTCAGCCCATTAGATTTGGGTCCTGCCACTCTCTAGACAGCCTGTCCTACTTCCACATTTCCATACAGCTCCCTGAGCACTTGCTGACCCTTAGCCTACTCAGCCCCATAGGGAATCTAGTACTTCTCTTCATTAACAGCTTTGTGCAAGAGCCTCCTCTGAGGCTTTGGTCTGTTCTAACTCTCCTTTTTCCCTCTTCTCTTATTTCATTCCACCTCACAAAGTTTCAAAAGATGGAGCTGACCCAGAACTCTCCTCATAAAGGTAGGGGTAGCTGAGTGGGCAACCCCAGAATACTCTATATCTGGCAAAGAGTTTAGGGAAGAAAACAAAAGGCTGACACCTTCCTAATCCCCTATAGTGATGCTATCTGCCCATTACATACTGTGTTAGTTTCTTACTGCCGCTGCAATAAGTAATTCCAATTTAGTAGTTTAAACAACACAAATGTATTATTTCATAGCTCTGTAGGTCAGAAGACCTGTATGAGTTTCATTGGGCTAAAACCCACAGTGTCAATATGCTGCTTTGCTTTCTGGAGGCTGTGGGGAAGAATCTACTTCTTTGCTTATTGGTGTTATGGGCAGAACTCAGTTCATTGCAATTGTAGGACTGAAGTCCTCGTTTATTTGTGAGCTCCTAGCCAAGGACCAGTCTGGAGGCTGCCACATTCCTGGGCTTACGGCCCCTTTCTTCCATCTTTAAAGCCAGCAACTGGCAGGTGGAGTCCCTCTCATGCTTTGAATTCTTCCTCTTATTCCATCTCATCTCTTTATGCCGTTTGGAAACGTTATCTGCCTTTAGGAACTCGTGATTAGATTGGGCTCACCCCAATAATCTCCTCATCTCCAGATCCATACTCTTAATCACATCTGCAAAGTCTCCTTTGTCATGTAAAGTAACACATCTGCAGGTCCTGGGATTACTGCATACATATCTTGAGGGGGGCATTATTCTGCCTAACACACATGGCAAATTTCATTGTCATTTCATAAATGGGAAGGCGGTTGTCAGGGGAGATGAGGGCATCATATTGAACTGGAAGTCCTTCTATAATACAGGCTAAACCAAAGGTCAAGTTAAATTAAAATTATACTCCTCTTGACCTAGTCTATATCCCCAGCCCATAGATGATTCCTGTAGAAAGATCAAATATGTAGGAAAGTCATATGATAACCAAGCTTTTTGACCTGCCCACCAAATGTTTCTATTAAGCTGCATATATTTAGAATGTTTTCAATTAAGTTGTACAAGAAAAGATACAAGTCAGAAAATGTATGTTCTTAGAAAAAACAACTCAATAATAAGTATCTGGGATCAAAAAAGAAAGCTGGATTTATGTTTTTATTAGGCCACCTTTCTGTAAAATTTGGTGGTTTTTTGTTTTGAGTTATTTATTTATTTTTCTGTAAGTTCTCTTCACAATGCTTCTCCAAGAAAATCACATTTCCTACAACAACCTCTCTAAATGCCCTGAATTGGCTAGATTGAGATAATTCAAGAGTCCTCTGTCACCATCACACCAGAATATCACATTTTGCTTTATCTTGTCTGCTAAAGATGGGATATTTTAAAATATTCCACTAAATGGAAGTCTTGTCTAGAAAAGGTGGGGGTAGAAAACATTCCTGTTTATGTTATTACTTTTCAGAATAGCTATTGCTGATGCATTATGCTCTCCAGGAATATTAGAAGCCCAGATTATATCAGGTAATTGCCACACGCAGAAACGAAGCAGGATACACAAACCTGGAGGCTGCAAGCAGCAACTATGATTAAATTATCAATGATAAACAGGTCAACAGGAAAAACATAAAGCAAACTGGAGCACCAAAGCCAAGCAAGATATCACCACAGAATCGAAAGATACTAAGAAGGAAAGCGCATGGGAATAGGAGGTGTGAGGATGAGGTAAGAGTCTTTATGTATTGTGGGACAGTCTGGAGTCTCTCTAAGACCTTTATCAAAATAAATAGTGTCTCATAAGGCTTGGCAATAGATGGAATGAAATGCTACAGTGCGTGTCATGTTGTGGGGACTCACACTTTCGTGTGTTTTGTGCTGTGTTCTTTGTTTTGCATTTTTATCCCACCTGCCAGGACTTTCTATTTATGCTTTTTCTTTTTCTTCAGCAGAGAGAAGGAAAGCCATGATGAGTAGTTGATAAAAATGTGGGGTTAAATTTACATAGTCATTCAGTGACTGTCATGTACCGTGACGCTTGTGGAGTACAATTAAGAGAGTCTCTAATTTGAATAAAAATCTGTTCTTTCAGTTTCATGTCATATACGATATCACTACAAACTCATCTACATAGCCTATTATAATGTTCACTTTTATATGACTATAGCCTTCACCTAATCAGTCTCTACAAGCTAATCAGCTCAAATACTGTCACAAGTGGTATAATGCATGCAATTATCCTTAATTCAACTTCTAAACATGGAGGTGAAAGATCAGATTTAACCAAACAGGCTTATCAGGAATTCATGAATTGATAATCGTGATTAATGGAAAATCACAGTGCAAAATTTGTTTTAATTTACCTGTTCATGTAACTTGTGTTACAGAGAAATGTGAACTTTCATCCACAGCAAACAAAGAATGGCTGGACTTTCAGATGCATTTTAGCCCCAGGGTAAGAAATGTGCATTCATTCACTATTTCAAGGATAATCTTTAATGACAGAAATCAGTGTAGCTAAGTAAGGATTATAGCTTTGAAACTATCCCGGCCCTGACTCACTGAAAAAGAAATGATTACTCAGAAATGTCATCTCCAGTTATCACTAATAAGTTGGAAGGGGGATTTACGTTGAACAGAATAAATTGAACTGCTTGTCTCTGGAGTTCCTCGGATTTCTACAGGGTTGTACTATTCTTGAAAAGGGGTCTTTGAAAATAGCTGCGTTAGGGTTTGTGTTCTCCTAAGTCTTAACCACTTACTTGTAAGAGACTCAGAACATCAGAACATTGACCTATAATATATTCATTTATTAAAGTAATATTTACTTAGCAAATATAGAAGAACCTATGCTAGGTACTGGGGGTAGATATCATGAGTAAAAGATGGCTCATCCTCGGGAAACTCGAAGACCACTGAGGAAGATAATACAAAGAAACTGAAATAATCAGTATAACATGATGAGAGTTGAGAAAAGTGCTGACTGGCATCTTATTTTGTTACTGTTTTGCTACAGTGAGTTAACCAGGGAGGATTAAAATGTATACTAGCAGGATGCCAGGATTATGTCTCTGAAAGGTTTGGATTTCCCTTCCTTTGTTCCTGGCCACCCAGATTATGCCAGCACTGGAGGAACCAGGGCTGGTGTCCTGGGTTAAATTGAGTGTCTGGCTCAAGTCCAGTCAGCAGCTTCCCACACGCTGAAAGGGGATGGTGGTTTGGAGGTTCTCAGAAAAGGCAGAGATGTGCATTACTTATGTGCAGGACCCAGGAGGGGCTGATGGTCTGGATGGTGGGATGGCTGTGGGACGCTTATGGAAGCTGGACATTTAAGTGCTGTAGCTAGGGTCTCTGTTGCTATGTCTGTAGTCCATGGAGGAGACACCTGTGAAGCACATCTCTGAGCTCACTCCTGCCCTACAGCAGGCAATGCACATAAACAGCAGAGGATCCACACTGGGCAGCATGATGATATCAATATTGACCCCATTGTCTGGGAGCCAGCACAGAAATGCTATGCAATTCTATGCATGTTTGGGAGCTCCACAAATGTTTCTTAGATTGAATTTACTGCCTGATGAATCGACGGTTGAGGAGCAAATCTGTACCAGATGTTGCAAATTAGATGCCTACAGGTGCAGCAAGCACTACAAAGAAATCTAGTGATGAAGTGTGTCTGGTGTGACGAGGTAAACTGGAAACTACCTGTCTTTTACTCAACTCCAACTGCTTATGGAATGCTGGTAAGTGTAGTGAGATCTTTGATTTTTTTTTCTTATTTGTTCAAGAGAAGCTGGATTTTTATGTAAAAAACCTCCTGAATCTTTAAAAATATTTTTCTTTTTTTTTTTTTTGACACAGATTCTCACTCTGTTGCCCAGGCTGGAGTGCAGTGGTGCGATCTCGGCTCACTGCAACCTCCGCCTCCCAGCTTCAAGCTATTTTCCTGTCTCAGCCTCCCAGGTAGTTGGGATTACAGCTGTGCACCACCATGTCTGGCTAATTTTTGTATTTTTAGCAGAGATGAAGTTTCACCATGTTGGCCAGGCTGGTCTCTAACTCCTGACCTCAGGTAATCCACCTGCCTCAGCCTCCCAAAATGCTGGGATTACATGCATGAGCCACCTTGCCCGGCCTCATCCAGCATCATTTAGTGAAAAGGCTATCTTTTTCCCATTGTATGTTCTGGGTGTCTTTACCGAAGATGAGTTGGCTATGAACGGTTGGGTTTATATCTGGGTTCTATATTCAGTTCAATTGGTCTGTATGCCTGTCTGTTTTATGCTAGAAGAATGCTGATTTGGTTACTATAACTTTGTAGTAAATTTTGAAGCCAGGTAGTGTGATGTCTTCAGCTTTGTTCTTTTTGCTTAAGATTGCTTTAGCTATTCAGGATCTTTTGTGGTTCTATATAAAGTTTAGAATTTTTGTCCTACTTCTGTGAAAAGTGAAAACCTCCTGCATTTTCAATGTTGGCAACTAATTCAAAATTTAAAATATTATGTAGGTGAAACAAAATTCACCTGCTGTATTTGTTCCATAGACCAGTTGTTTGCAATAGTCTCTGGGCTATAAGAAATAAAAAGATAAAATAAAAAGTATGGGAAGTCATAGGAAATGGGTAGAGAAGTTGAATTTTGAGATGGGGATAGAGGCATGGATGGGACTCCTGATAAGATCTGAGATATCAGAGACAATTGAAAAGATGAATTCCCACAATTCTTACATTTGTTTATCCATTTCTTTTTCAACCAATATGCACTGAGTACCTCCTACATATCAGGCATTATGCTAAAAGTGGTGCAGATGTGGGTAGCAGAGGAGGAGAATGGTCCCTATACTCAAAAAAACTTTTAGTCTAGTGGTTAGACACCTGAAAGATTAAAAAATATGCCAGAAAAAAATTCATAGGCTAAAGACAGTGTTCAAAGCAGAAGGAACAGCACCTGGGAAGGCCACATATGAGCATGGCAAGCTGTGTCTGCAAAGCCCAAGGAAGTTCTTATGCCTACAGGACAGAGCTCAAGGGGAAGTGGTGAGAGGAGGCTGGAGACACTGGCAGGGGCCAGAGCCTGGAAAACCCCAAGCAAAGGCTTTTTGTCCTAACCCTAGAGGCAATGGAAAATTCGTCAAGGATTTTAAGCAAGAGACTCAAGGAGGTTGTAATATTTAAAGATGATTCAAGGTTAGCATACAGAACATAAAATGGGAGACCAAGTGTGAAGCAGTGGCTGTAATTCAGGCGAGAAATAAAGACCAGGTAGAACAGAAAGAAGTGAATCAAGGGAATGGATTATAGAGACATTTTGGAGATGGAAGAAAGATCAAAGGTAATTGATATGAAGTAGAGAACAAAGGAGATGGAGGATTTAAAGATAACATCCCCAGGGTTCTGGTTTGGGCACTGGGTGAATGATGGTTCCATTCCCTGAGAAAGTCAACTCTGGTACTCTGTGTGTGTGTGTGTGTGTGTGTGTGTAGTGGTTTAGGGGAAATGTTCATTTGTTTTGCCTTGATATGCTAAATTTATGGTGCCAGAAAGACATCCAAGTAGAGATGTGTAACAGGCAATTGCTATATGAGCAATGAACTTAGGAGGAGGGTTGCATTAGAGATTTAGCTTTTGGTGCCATCGGCATATAGCTGAAAGTAAAGGACATTGTCTATGGAGTTTAGAGGAAGAATATCAGACTGCCAAGAAAAGATTTCTTAGGACTACTAATATTTAAGGAATGAGTAGAAAAGGAAAGATTCTAATGATGTGTGAGAAGCAGCAGTCAAAGATATAAAAGAAAAATCAGATAACCGTGTAGCTAGAAGAAAAGAGAAAAACATTTTTGAAAAAATAGAGCAAAGCAACAACTGAAAAATGTCCTTAAGATTTCACAACAAGAATTTGGGCAAGATAATTTTCAGTAGCCTGGAGGTTCAAGGATAACGCATATTCTTATCTTTGGTGTAGAAATGGTAACAGCAAATGTAGACAATTCTTTAAAAAGTTTGATTGTGAGATGCCAAATAGCCAAAATAACCTTGAGCAAAAAGAACGAAGCTGGAGGCATTACATTCCTTGATTTCAAAATATCCTATAAAGGGATTATAATCAAAACAGCATGAAACTGTATAAGAACAGACACATTGATCAGGATAGAAAGCCCAGAAATAATAAACCCACAAATTTACAGTCAATTTTTTTTCTTTTGGCTTTTTTTTTTTTTTTTTTTGACAGTTTCACTCTTGTCACCCAGGCTGGAGTACAGTGGCATGATTTCAGTTCACTGTGACCTCCACCTCCCGGGTTCAAGCAATTCTGCCTCAGCCTCCCAATTAGCTGGGATTATAGGCATGCACCACCATGCCTGGCTAATTTTGTATTTTTAGTAAAGACTGGTTTTCGCCATGTTGGCCAGGCTGGTCTCGAACTCCTGGACCTCAGGTGATCCGCTAGCCTTGGCCTCCCAAAGTGCTGAGACTGCAGGTGTGAGCCTGCACGCCCAGCCTGATTTTTGACAAAAGTGCCAAGAAAACACAATGTGGCAAGGAAAATATCTTCAATAAATGTTGTTGAAAAACTAGATATCCACATACAGAAGAATGATATTAGACCTTTATCTTGATATTAGAACCTTGCACCATATACACAAGTCAGCTCAATATGGATTAAAGACTTAAATCTAAGACCTGAAACTTCAAAACTTCCAGAAGAAAACCCAGGGGGAAAGCTCCACTACATTGGTCCGGGCAATGATTTTTTGGATAGGATTCCAAATGCACAGGGAACAAAAGTAAAAGTAGACAAATTGATGGCATCAAGCTAACAAGTTCCCGCACAGCAAAGGGAACAATTAAAAGATTGAAGAGACAACCCACAGAATGAGGGAAAATATTTACAAACCATATATCTAATAAGAAGTTAATACCCAAAATATACAAGGAACCCAAACAACTCAACAGCAAAAAAATAAATAAGCCTGTTGAAAATTGGCTAAAGGACCTGACTGACCATTTTCAAAAGAAGACATACAAATGGTAATAGGTATATGAAAAATTCTCAGCACCACTAATCATTAGGGAAATGCAAGTTAAAACCACAATGAGACATCACAGCATTTCGAGTGGCTTTTACCAAAAAGCTCGAGATAAGTATTGAAAAGGAAGCACAAAAAGGGAACCCTTATACACTGTTGGTGGGAATGTAAATTGGTACAGCCACTTTGGTAAGCAGTATGGAGGTTCCTCAGAAAACTAAAAACAGAACTACCATGCAATGCAGTAATCCCTCTTTTGGATATATACCCAAAGGAACTGAAATCAATATGTCAAAGGACTCTCTGCACTCCTGTGAACATTGCAGCATTGTTCACAATAGCCAAGATATGAAACCAACCTAAAGGTCTGTAAGTAGATGAATGGATAAAGAAAATACGGTACAAGATTAAGATGGCAGATAGGAGGCAGGACTACTTTGCAGCTCCCTCTTGAACAGACAGAGCGTCATGTGGAGACTCATATTGTGAACTTTTGTTCCAGGAACTACCACAGCAACATACCTGGAAAGCCAAGAGAATCCACAGACCCTTTGAAGGAATTGGATCACCTCTGCAGCTCCCCAGATGCCAAAAAGCTGTGAGTCTGCCTGCTTTCTCAGCAGGGAGGCTCATGGTCTGGGGCAAGTTCTCAGCCCTGGTCACTGGCTGCCTCGACTCGATGCAGTTGGAGGAGCACAGTGGGAGTGAGACCAGCCCTTAGGACTACAGGCTGTGTGGCAGCAGGGTGAGGCTGGTGACTGCCAGCTTTACCCCACTTCCCTGGCAACCTGTGTGACTCAGCAGAGGCAGCCATAATCCTCCTGGGAACAAAACTCCATTGGCCTGGGAACCACGCCCCCAGCCCCGCAGCATGCCCCACCCAAGAAGAGTCTGAGCTCAGACACATGTATCCCTGCCCCAGCCTGGTGGTCTTTCTCTACCCACCCTTCTTGTCGAAGACAAAGGACATAATCTCTTGGGAGCTCTATGGCCCTACCCACCGCCTGAGAAACCTGAATATGTAACCAGGCCACCCTAGGGCAACTTTGCTTCCTGCCTGTAGTACCACAGTTGATGCACTCTTGAAAGCGCCACCTCCTGGCTAGAGGCCAACCAACACAAAACCAGTGCACTGAAAAAACATACAACCAAAGACCCTCACAGAGTCCACTTCACTTCCCTGCTTCCTCCACTGGAGCAAGTGCTGGTATCCACAGCTGAAAGAGCTGAAGATGGATCACACCACAGGACTCTTTGCAGACACTCACCAGTACCAGCCAGGAGCCCGGTAGCTCTGGTGGCGGCCAGACCCGGAAGAGCAAAACCAATCACAGCAGTTCGGCTCTCAGGAAGCCCCATCCCTAGGAGAAGGAGGAGAACACCACATCAAGGGAGTACCCTGTGGAACTAAAGAATCTGAACAGCAGCCCTTGGGTCCCAGATCTTCCCTCTGACATAGTCTACCTAAATGAGAAGGAATTGGAGAAACAATTCTGGTAATATGACAAAACGAGGTTCTTTAACACCCCCAAAAGATCACACCAGCTCACCAGCAATGGACCTAAACCAAGTCAAAATCTCTGAATTGCCAGAAAAATAATTCAAAAGGTCAATTATTAAGCTAATCAAGGAGGCACCAGGGAAAGGTGAAGTACAACTTGAAATCAAAAACATGGTACAGGATATGAAATGAAAAACCTTCAGTGAAGTAGATAGCATAAATAAAAAAACTTCGCAACTTCTGGAAATCAAGGACACACTTAGAGAAATGCAAAATGCACTGGAAAATCTCAGTGATAGAATCCAACAAGCAGAAGAAAGAACTTTCAAGCTTGAAGACAAGGCTTTTGAATTAACTCAATCCATCAAGGACAAAGAAAAAAGAATTTTAAAAAAATAAACAGGCCAGGTGCAGTCGCTCACACCTGTAATCCTGACACTTTGAGAGGCCAAAGTGGATGGGTCACCTGAGGTCAGGGAGTTCAAGACGAGCCTGGCCAACATGGTGAAACCCTATCTCTACTAAAAATACAAAAATTAGCTGGGCATGGTGGTAGGCACCTGTAATCCCAGCTACTTGGGAGGCTGAGGCAAGAGAATTGCTGGAACCCGAGAAGTGGAGGTTTCAGTGAAACCTAGATGCAGATGGGAAAAGAAACCACTGGAGAAGGACATACTGAAAGTGTAAGAAAGAAGGAGAATAACCGATGGAGGGATCCCCGCAGAAGTGGGAGAGAAGGGGATCCTTCCCAGCATTCTAAAGGGAGAACAGGCGTTTGTGGATTTGGAAGCAGCATAATTATAATTCCATTCTCACATCTCTTTTCTTATGAGGTGGGAAGCAAGATTATCCACTGAGAATAAGGGAAGAAGATGGGAAGCTAAAGACTGGAAGGGACCAGGCAAGGCTGGAAATACTAGTTCTTCATTGGCAATTTCAATCTCCAGCTACTAATTTTTGTTAAACCTTTGAAGCCTATTATTGCTTGGCCACAATGGATTATAGTATAAGCATGTATGTAATTTGCATATAATCATATTTATTTATTTATTCTTTTTTTTTTTTGAGACAGGGTCTCACTCCAACACCCAGGCTGGAGTACAGTGTTGCAATCACAGCTCACTGCAGCCTCGACCTCCTGGGCTCAGGTGATCCTCCCGCCTCAGCCTCCTGAGTAGCTGGGACTACAGGTGCACACCACAATGCCCAACTAACTTTTGTATGATTTGTAGAGACAGGGATTTTCCATGTTGCCCAGGCTGGTTTCAAACTCCTGGACTCAAGCTAGCTATCCACCTCGGCCTCTCGAAATGCTGGGACTACAGACCTGAGCCACTGTGCCCAGCCTACATATAATTATATTTAGCTATTTTTTGTTTAACACATCAACTTTTGATCACTTAAAGAAATCATGAATTCTAGTCTAGAATATTTTCTCTAAGTCACTCTGTATTATTGACTTCACCTTGGAATTTAACCACAACACAAATTTATTTGAAATGTTTGATAAAATTGGCTTCTTCTAAAAGGAAAAAAAAAGAAATACTAGTTTTTATGGAGAATGAGGCAGAGAAACAGAATTTCTGGTGGTGTTAGGAGCCCTGTTGAAACTGGTGCTCACAAATGTGTGGTGACACAAATCTGCTGCACTGTGATGTTTTCTTTAGCAGAATTCACTTAGTAGCTCAAATTATGAGCTACTGGAGTAGCTCTGGAGTATTGCACTGGAGTATTGCCAGGAGAATACAGCCAAGGGAGACTGGGGCTGGGGGTACGGGTCCTAGAGAAAGAGCAGTTAAAATAGTGGGCTCTGGAATCTCAGAGGTCCCCATTAAGAACAACATTATAATCATTTAAAAATTATTATTAATACACAACACTTCCTATGTCCTAGGCAATATTCTAAGCACTTCATATAAATAATTCTCAACACACATATGAGGCCACTACTAGTATTTTCTTCATTTTATAGGTTATGAAGCTAAAGCACATAAAAGTTAACTAACTTGCCCAAAGTCACAAACCTGAAGAGTGAAGATTTGAACCCATGCAGTCTGTCTCTAGAGCCCATGTTCATAACTATATGTGATCTGTCTCCATCTTTTGTCTCTTGGCATCTCCTCTGACATCCAGGGACAGACATTTCTTTCTACTCAATGGGAGAAACAAATGAGCCAGACTTGCTGCATTGTGATATATACACACGCAGAGGTAGCCAAGATATAGGAAGCAAAGTTGGGACGTTTTCAACTCCATTTTTCTTTCCTCTAAAATACGTATGTGAGCTATAAGACTTGGTATTCCATCCCAGGCAGACCTGGAAGCATTCTTCTTTAAAAACTAGCGTATATGACACTGGCAGCAGCACCCACCTTACCCCATTGTCACCACCACCCATTCACATGAGTGGTGCTGGTTGGCACCGCATCTATCATACTGGTGAGGCAGCAAGACAGTCAGGAAGGACCACTGCCCCCATCTCCTCCCTTTACTCCTTGACACCCTAAATCCCTACTGGAGATTGACTTCTTTGCATCCAGTGGAAGTGCACGCACTCTATGAGAGCTCTTAACTACCCAGTCACGTACATTTCAGTCTGAAAGATTTTTCCTGAACTCGACTTTTAATGGATAGAAAGAGTTACAGGGAATAGGACATGAAGGGGAAAGAAAAGAGAAGTGTAGAATGGACAAAACACTTTGTCTGCTTAAAATTTTATCTTCCAGCTGATGGAGACCATTGCGTTTAGCTGTATTTACAGAACAGTCAGATTGAACTGTGCAGACCAACCCTAGGACTTAATCTAGACAGTGATTCACTCCTAAATTAGATGAATTTTCAGAACGGACACATTTTCAGTGCCTTTAAGATAATGAAATCTTGCTTTTTTAAAATCACAGATATCACACATAATATAGCACTTTTCATAAACTGTAGTTTCTTTGTGATCTTTTAAAAATCTGCAGCTATATAGAACTATCTTATCAGTGATAAAAACAAAGGAAGTTGTTGCTGCTTTGTTTGATCTAACAATGGAAGGACTCATCACACTCTGGTGCCTCGTGCTTATAATGGACTGTGTGAGTTGGGCGTTTTCTTACCATTCTTTAAACATTTCACTCCCGCTAGCACTTGTCCAGGTGCTCAGATTTCCTTCCAAAGTCACAAAATACAATATGGGTTGAACATCTGGCTCGTAAAAGTCCTTTTGAAGGCGAAGCAGAATGCCTCTCAGGTCAGAGAAAGATAATAGAAGAAAGCTATGCAGGATGATTCCTACCAGATATTGCTTGGGGCGCATCTTGTTCATTGCAAACCTGGAAAGTTATTGTCCTTCCTGGATACTTGGCTGCCTGGTATTGTAATTGGAAACTATTCACAAACCAAGCATTCACCCAGGAAAAAAGGGAGTAACCATCCCTGTGCCCTAAACTTGCAGTCCTGAGAGGTGTAACAAGTATTTCATGTGCACTGTACAGCTGGGTTTCTGCGAAGTTGTTTTTGATACAGTAACCATTTCAAAGATGAAAGTACTTAATGGCAAAAATATAAAGTTCAGAAAGCAAGAAAAAAAAGTTGAAGCCACTCACATAGATGAATGATGAAAAAAATCTGTATTTGATTAATCCTATAAGGCTTGTCGAACTTGAGGCTGAAATATAAAAAAAGTATCTGCTAGTCACTATAAATTTCATGTGGGAGCAATGGATTTTTCTCAGCCATCTATGTGTCAGCCAGCCTGTAAGCCCTTTGAGAGCGGGAATTTTGTCTATCTTGATCAACACTGGGTCCATTTTGCCTGGTCCAAGTCTCTGCACCAAATGGAGCCTAAATAATTTCTTGAATCCTTTAAAGACCCGATTACCTATAGCCTAAATCATTCTATAAATTGCCTGTGAAATGTTTGCCAAAAATACACCTATGAAATATGTTATTACTATAATTTGACACCCAAGTAGATAGCTTATTAACTACATTTTTCCCTTGGATTTATCTATGTTTTAATGGATACATTGAATTTACCTCTTCTATTCAAACAAGAAGGAAACAAAAAGATCTTTTCCCTTAGGCAAGACCTTCCAGAAGCATGTATTGCCTTCAGAATTATTAAGTGAGTCTCTACCCTTTTGAGTTCAAATCCTGAACACTCAATTTAGCCAGAAAAGAGAAAAAACTATTGTCTAAATAATTAAAAGGGCAAAAAACAAACCCGGGCACCTCTTGCCCAATAAAGCTTCAAGATGTGTTACAAACACATATTGAACGAGCACAGAGCTTGTGAAGAATCCAATAGCATCCACCGCCAGAATAAGCTAGTCTCAGAGGAGGACAGTTATCAAGCGACCGATGTTTACCTCTCTGTTATTTAGTGCAATCAAGTACGAAGGTACCCCTGAAATACCATGATGCTCCCTCAGTGGCTTACCCATAGCCTCTGACTCTGCCCTCAGGAATTGCCCAAGGGACTCACTTTAACAGATGTCTCTTACTCTGATTTAGTAACTTCCCAGAGACACCACAAAGCACACAGTTCTGGTTTCATACTTTTTTCTTCTCTCTTCCTTTCCCTCCCTTGCTCCTTTCCTCTTTCCTTTCTTTCTTTCTTTCTGTTTATTTTTATGGTTCAAGGGTTAAAGCTATGCAGAAAGCAGAAGACATACTAAAATTAAAAAAGAAGATAATTTGAGAAGAGTTTAATAATTGGGCTATTAACAATAGTAGCAATAGTAGCAGTAGTAACAGGAGTAGTGCACTGCCCAGCACCCAGGCTAGGATCTAGGGATCTCACCACCCCTAGGCCTTAAGGGGCAAGGAAGAGGGGAAAGTGAGACAGGGCGGGATGTGTGGGGAGGGCCTCCTGACAGGAGCGCAGCCCTTCCATTTGCTTTCAGAGAACCCACCGGGAAGGAGCCAGTGAAATAAATACCTTCTTCCTCCAGGTTCTTCTAGTACTTCCCGTTAACCTAAACCAAATGGAAGCCAGGGGTCAAAGGAGCCTGTTAGCATGTTCAGTGCAGGTCTGACTCCCAAGGCACAGATTACGGCAGAAAGGGAATGGAGAGAGGGTCTGCAGCGGTTAACAGAAGACACTTGGCATCTACTATATCCTTAGTCCCCAGACTTGATTTCTAGCTTGATGATGTAATTTGGATGTCTTTGAGCCAATTGTTTCCCTTACTCAATTAGATTTCAAAGATTCTTTATTTTTCTGTCTGCTGACTATATGGCCTATTTTAATTTCACAGACCCTGATTGACTGCTTTCTAAACTCATGACTATTTCAAAAGTCACAAGCCAAAGTGATCATTTAGAAAACCAGTCTGGTATTTACTATCAGACAGAGAATGAAGGATATTTAAATATTCACTGTTAGGAATTTAAAAATCTAGGGTTTAACACACACACACACACACACACACACACACACACACACTTTCCTGGGAGCCTACACTAAAGAGTAAAATCTAAAATCCCTTAGTCAGCACTAAAATGCTAGTTTGTTTAAAGCTAACCACATAATCGATTCTGTGCTAAAATTCATCCAAAGCTGCTTATAGACTTTATGCAACAAGGGCTTGAACCTGGAATGATACATGGAATTCAAACTTAAAAACCATAAAGAACATTCTACTTGCAAAGTTTTCACATTGGCCACCTTTCTTTCTGCTCCAATACCATAACACAGGCAGAAATTCTGCCCTGCTCCAGGAGCTCTCACCCTCATATGACCATAATAAAACTCCCCCCAGCTTGGGTTTCCTATGAGAACCATCAGCTGATGGTATCCAGCCAGAGAATCATAAGCATTGTTTTTAAAATACAAAATTATTTCAAATCTTACACAGGCTATTTCTTTTCAATAATACATCAGCTTATTTGAGTGGATTTTCAATCAAAACACCACATCCCTCAGGCTGATTATTTAGGATACCGTATTTTCCATGTGGAAAAGTCATCATGGTAGACCAAACCACCCAGCACTCACACATCTCCAGCACTCCACATCCAAAGCAGCCATTGCCGGGGCTGAAGGCAGATGCTGGTGGATGTCTCAAGACAGGTGAACATAAATAAGTGGAGATACTCGAAGAGCAGATGTTTGACATTATCTCTTAATTTGCTCCACATATCTGTACTCAAACCAGAGTTTCTTGAAAGTAATTTAAGAACTATCTAGTCCTCAATGATAGCAGAAAAGGTGAGTTGCTGGCTCTTTAAAGCAGATACATGTTACCTACTGCAGGCTCAAGTTACATTGCACTTAGAACTAAAGCTACTTTAGATCCCTCCATGTTTGGTCAGAAATATCTTTAGGATAATGATTCTAAATAGCTCCTATGATTATAGTTTGTTCTCATTGAATTTTAAGTGTTATGTTAAATATCCCTTGGCATCTACTCTTGCTCTATAAGTCACACAGCAAACTTTTGTCAAAAGCAATAAAATTCTGACCTGCCAATACATTGGCTTAATTCTCATTTTTCTATTGTTCTCTGTCTATTCATTTGATTCCTTATTAGGCAATCAAATAATAAGCTTTTTTTGTTCAAGTTCCACCAGGTTCAACATGATGTGGTAAAAAGAAAATGACCCTTGGAGAGGGTACCTGACCCTTATGGTTCAGACAAGCAGTCAGCCTTGGAGACCCCACATGTAGGGAGCTGGGGAAATAAATACTCGACTTCATTCGTCTTCCTCCCTCTATTTGGCTTGAATTCCATTTTATTCACTTATCAGTTTTGTTGTCTTGGGCAAATTTATTAGCCTCTCGTAACCTTGATTTTTTTGTGTGTGCGTTTAGAATGGTGATAATAAAAACCTATTCCACTGGGTTGCTGTAAGGATTAAATAAAAATGTAAATCCCTTAGGATGTCACCTATAATACTTATTAAATAAACATTAGTTCCCTCACGTCCCTCTTCCTTCCCTTCCCCACTTTTATTGAGCTTTTACTCTCAGGTAAATGCAGCATTTACAAACAAGCTGGCAATCACAGAACTTTATCCTTCAAAGGGATCTTAAAGGTTGTATCTTCTCCTTTCCAAACATAAAAACTCTTTCCATTATCCCACCTTTGCTTCTAATATATGCAAAACTCGTTTTTAAAATAAGTTTACTCATTCTGCTCTTACATAACTTTAATTGTTAGAAGGTTGTTTCTTATTTTGAACAGACATCTATCTTCAGGAGACTTCTATCAATTGACTATATACACAGGGTCTAACTCTGCTATGGTGTGGAACCCTTTCTGGGTTCAGAGGGATATGTAGGGCTTAGGCCTTGTTTAGACGTTGAATAGCTTTGTGACCACAAATAATCAGATTCCCTGAGCCTCAATTGACCTAGGAAAGGAGGACAATAGCATCTGCCCAACCTCCTTCCATGTGCTCTTATGGACTCTACCTAACCACTATGCTGTTCTCTTCTGTTCGGACCATTCTTCAACATTTCCTTGCATGACAGCACCCTCGGTTCTTTCAGCAGTTTTTATGTCAAAGTTTTAAAGGACAAGAAAATATTTTATAACAGAAACTCTTGAGGAAAAATGCCTTAAAAATATCAATGACAAGCAAGGACCTTCCAGACATTGGGAAGCATGGAAAAATGCTGTGAATATGAGAATAAATGCTCAGGACAAAGAGGAGATAGTCCCAGTATTACCAAGAAACTTGCATGCCCTGATGAGAGTGTGGCTGGTTTAGGGAAGTCCTTTAGGTCCATCTAAGGAGTTTACTTGAGATACAGTGCAAAATGGGGAAGTTTTTGAAGGTTTTGAAGCTGGCAGGGAACATAATAAATGGGGCATTGAAGGAGAAGAATCTGGCCCAAGGAATGGGAAATGTGAAAGCCTAGAATTAGAGATGCCAAATATACACTGGGCAGTAATACATGCATGAGCTGGTAAAGACCTGCATTAGGCTGGTGGTTATGGGATGAGTAGATAAATGCACTGAAGAGATGATTGAAGAGAACAGTTGATAAGATGCTAGAGACAGAAGAGAAAATGAGAGGAAGCATGAAGGCAACTCTGAGTTTTCACATCCACATGTCTAGGAGAATGGTGGATACTTTGACCAGAGGCAGGAAAGATGTGAGAGAAAGAGACTTTCGTGGAGTCCAGACCAGTGGTAGCAATTTCAGGACCATCTGGGCAGTGGTTACAAGCACAGTGGAGGTAAACCCATGACTGGTCCTGCAGGTTTCTCAGTTCAGCTCCAGCTCAGCTCTCCAATGTCTCACAGACACATCGAAGCAGATAGCCCAGTTTGATTCTTGGGCCACTGCCGACTTGGTTTACATTGGTCTATTTGTCTTCTTCACGTCACAGTACTTTTTCTGTATCTCCGTCATTGCACTTATACTGCAGTTTATGACTCTATGTGCTATTACGGTTCTTTGCATTCACCTTATCCTCTCTACCAGACTGTAAGCTGTTTGAGAGCCTGGGACATGTCCAACTCTTCTTGGTATCCTATAGTGTGTCTTGAAAAGTGCTTGCACATAGTATGTGCTAATTAACATTTATAATAAATGAATGAATGAAGTATAAATGTGATCCAGGGGCCTGAATTGGCCACATGCTTGATGACATCTTATGCTAAAAACGCAAACCAGGCAAGATAGTGGTGTTGTAAGATTGGTTTGAGACCTGCCACCTCTACTCCAGGCACACAGCAATAAGTGATATGTATGACAAAACTATTTAAAATAGAGAGTTCAAAAACAAAACCAAAACTTGTCTTGGATGAAAATGAAGTCATAATCGAAAGCAGTGAGCCAGGAGTGAAGCTGCAGGCCTGCTGAGCTCCAGGTACGCAAGCAGGCAGAGGCAGCTGGAGGCCAACCTTTGCACTACGTTGGGGCTAAAAGGGTTGCATGCCAGGTGAAATGATGAGCCAGTGTTTCTTTTATATACTGCTGCATAACAAGCCACCCCAAAGCTTAGTGGTATAAAGCAACAAACATTTTATTTTGCCCATAGATTCTCTAACTCAGGAATTCAGAAACGGCAAAGAGATGGCTCTTCTCTTCTCCAGTGTCTGGGGCCTCAGCTGGGACAACTTGAATGATTAGGAGTGACTTAAATGGCTGATGGCCAGAACAGCTGGGGCTGGAGAATTCATTTCCAAGATGGCTTCTTTACTTACACGTCAAACCCAAGCGGGCATGGCTGAAGAATAGTCTCAAATGTAAGTGTAAACCTCACAAGAAAATAGGGAAATGCAGCGAGAAATGAGAAATAAATACACAAAATTACAACGGTCTATAAGAATATAGAAAAATGGGATATACCACGGGTGGAAGTATAAATTAGTTCAATTCCTTGGAGAGGAATTTATAAATATCTAGAGGAAATGAAAATTCGTATCTGTTGTAACTCAGCAATTCCATTTGTAGGCAGAAATCAGAACTTTTCTTTCACTTACAAAAAATGTTTACTGTTTTATAACAAACAACTAATACATTTCAATGGCATTCAAGAGGAAACATTTATTGAGCTTGGGCATCTGTAGGTTGGCTAGAGGTTAGCTGATCCAAGTGGCTCTCCTGAGCTCAGCTGGGATAGTTCACATGCACCTGGCGATCAGCTGATACAGGCTGAAATCAGCCAGGCAGCCCTGCTCTGATCCGTGTATCTCATCCTCCTCCTGGGCCTAGAGAGTAGCCCAAGCATGTTCTGCCCATGGCAATGTCAGAGACTCAAGAGCACGAACACAATCATATAGGCACTGCTCCAGCCTTTGGTTACTTCATGCCTGCTAACATTTCATTGGCCAAAGCAAGTCACATGGCCAAACTCAAAGTCAAGGGACAGGAAAACATACTCTAGCAGGAGGAACCACAAAGTCACACAGCAAAGGATATGGATACAGGGAGCAGTGAAGAATTGAGGCAATTAATGCAATCTACCACCTTCACTGCAGGATTGTTTGTAATAAGATAAATGGAGAGAACCTAAGTGTTCATCAAAACAGAGAATGGATAGATAGATTGTGGTGGGGGGTTTCATCTATCAGAGCACTGTGTTACAGTGAAAATGGATAAACTAGGGCTACCTGCATCAACATGTATAAACCTGCAGAACAAAATGTTGATAGAAAAGAAAGGAAGTTGCAAAATGAAATGTAGAGCATAAATCAATTTATGGAAGGCTTTAAACCAGGCTATAGTACATATTATTGATGAATATATATGCATATAGTAAAAGTGTAAAACATGGATAAGAAAGGTACACTAAGCCTTAGGATAGTGATTACCTCTGGAAAAAAAAGAAAAATGGAATCATGGAGGGAGACAAAGTGGGCTTCAGCGGTATCTGTGACATTTTATTTCCTAATATAAAGGATGTGGACCAAACATGGGAAAATATTAACATCTGTTAAATCTGAATGCTGAAGTACACAGATCTTACTTACATCAGTCAGGAGGTTTGATGAGAAAAGGGTTACAATGAGCCAAACAAATAGTTTTTGGCCCTGGAGGAGGAAAAATTGTCTGCTACAAAACACCAGGAGGTTCTTTCCACTCTGTCTGCCTACCCTACTCCTGTCAATATTTTGAAACTGCTCCAGATATGGATGCAAAGAAAATTAGACAAAAAGGGATTAGTAAGAATGAGCAAACTCCATTCCATCTAATTCTGATCACTTGTGGGTTTTGGGTTTAAATCCCAGACACACAAACTATTGTTTGTTCTTGTGACATGTTTGCCTGTTTCATGAGTCAGCAAATCAAGTTACTGGGTCACAGAATCAAGGTGCCTTTGTGTAAAGAGGACTGAGGTTAAAGGGAATTATTTCACTCACCTTTTTTTTTTTCTTTTTAAATTAAACTTTTATCAGAACATCTCAGTCTCTTCTTCTCCTAGGGGAAATGAAAAGGACTATTATAGAAAGAAAATAACACCCAAATTTTGTTAGCAAACATTAGGAAAATTTTAAATCATGGCGAGGAAAAACTGCCAGATGGCCTGAAAGTAAATAATACTGTGCGTGTGGGGGTTGGGAGGTAGGATGACGACAAAGCTCTTCGCTTTAAACATATGAGTAAAGCAAAAGCCAGAAAAAGAACATTGATTTTTAAGTAATATAAGGTTTGATACTTTTTTTTAGCAGAGTTAAATTTACTGTCATTTTATTTTTACTGTGTTACTTCATTCTAAAAATGCTTTGAAATTGAAATGTACGCATATGAAAAAGCATCTGAAATTGTACAAGTATAACGTAGGCTTCCTAGCTGTTTTTTGCCGTGGATCCATGGGTGGCTGTATTAATATGTATTAATGGTAAACAGATGACAAGTCTTTGAAATAGCCGCTTAATTGAAGAAAATAGGATTGTTGGATGCAAGACCACGAAGAGGCTAGCCCGCATATTTTCCAAAGGCACTCAGCCTGAAATGAATATCTTTGCCAATTTGCAACGTTGCATTCAACATTAATCTGAATGGTTTTTCTATGGAATAAGTTTAGAGTTATTATCTGCAATTCTGAAGTTGCTTTACAGCGGTTATTCATAAAGGAAAAATCTCCCCTTCCTCTTCTTATTCTTCTTCGTAGTTACTCATGAAATAGTTCTACTTTCAAAGTAATCCTGAATTTTTCCACTTCTCTGCATCTTCATGGCCACCCCTCTCCCACCCACCCTCCTTCAAGCTACTCTCAATGTGAGGGCAATGGCTCCCCATCAGGTCTCCCAGGGCCACTCTGGCCTCCTCTATGTGTTCTGCACACCACAGCAAGAGTCATCCTTCTAAAATATAAATCTGGTCCTACAATTCCCCTTTGAAAAACTCCTTCCTTCACCTGCTTCCTATTGCCCTTAAAATCCTCACTATGGCTGATAAGATTCCACCTCCCTGCTTCAGACCCCACCCCCTCTCTCTCCTGATAGTCCTGCCACTGCATGGTTTTTATTTTTAATTTAAGTTATAATGCACTTACAGAAAAAAGTCAAAAGATTCTGCAAACTTCGTTATGCCCCCATCTGAGGAAATGTCATCCCCTTGCTTCTGTCTCCCCAAAGGCTACCACTTGCAGCTAGTCAGCTGATTCTTTGGGATTTTGCCCACACATCTCTAAATACCATGTTTTGAAGGCCACTTTCATTTTTAAGCTTCTCCTGTTGAGTCCTTACTGTAGAAGATAATAATGCATCCTCCTGAGTTGCTTTCCCATGTTCTCCCCTAACAACCCCTTCCAAGTGCCTGTGTCTCCATATAGTCACCTGATCACTGAGGTTTGAGCAATACCCTGTGTTTGCACTATTTTGACTAAGCAAACATTTTTACAGCTGAGCCATGTAGTATCAAAAGTTACTCTTCTCTTCCTGAATAACTTTTTTGCCCAAAAGTTAATAATTGTCTTTTTCTCCCCCATTGGCTTGATTTTCTTATCACTAAGTTAACCTTAAACTCTCCTGCAGGTGTGTACACGTCTCCTCCATACTCTCAAACAATTAAGTGCATGACAATTTTTATCTTCTTCAATCTCCCTTGCCCAGACTTCTATGTCTGATGAGCAGCTGTCATCCTGGGGTCTGTCTTTATCATGACTTTAGTGGAATTTCAGAAGAAAACCAAGTGGTGCATGTGTCCCATTTGCCATCTTTACTCAAACTTCCTGGCTTTCTTTCCGATCTTTTCTAATGTGCCTCAGGGCCTTTAAATGGGCTTTTTCTTCCTTAAATCTCATCCTGGTCTTTGCCTAATTTCTTCTCATCCTTCAGACCTGAGCTTAAAGGTCACTTTTTCAGGGGCAGGTCCTGATTTCCCAATCCATCATCCTTGTAAATCACACTTTACTCTTTCATAATGTCCTGTACTTTTCCTTGGTAGCACTTATCACAAGTCTTAGTGTTGTGCAGTAATAACTTGAAATATTCACTTTGGGTTTTTTTTTCTTCCACAACTTATACGTGACCTTTCCCCAAATCAGATGCATCCATTTACTCAAGGACAAGTATAATTTTTATAGAGGGAATGGCAAAAGCAAGAAACATTTAATGCTCAGTCCTTCAATTTCCAATAGAGGCTTGTGAGAATTAAAAGGGCAGGTTGGGGGCGGGTAGGGATGGAAAGCGGAGATGATGCTGTAACCTGAGCGAAGGTCTTGGGGACCAAGTAGAGAAGAAAAGTGGAGTCAGCATCAGGACTGCCAAGCGCCATCCTTGGCCAGCACCAGGGAGCCCTGGAAGACAGCAGCAGTGGACCTGGGTGGTACTTAAAATATTCGATAATCTGATGCTAATATTCATTAGTATATAAACTATATATAAATCAGAAATTCCAAACATATTCCCTTTTATTGTCTAAAGCATCTACACTAAATATGATATAAAACTGCTTACCATGAAGAACAAGGCTTCTTCTGACCTAGTGTAGAAGCCACACCACACAGTGTAACCTCCACCGTAACTGTTGGTAACCAGCAAGTCGCAGGTTAGCCAGATTTAAAGTGAAGGGATGACTCCAAAAGCCTAAATCCTGGGAAGCACAATTCACTGGGAGCCACCTTTTGGAGACTACTTACCACAGGCCTTGATATTTAGATGGGAGAGTGGTAGGGAGAAAAGATGCTTGAGTAGGACCAGACAATAGTAAAACCCACCCGCTTGGCTTAAACATATATTTATTTGTGTGGTCATTTGTTTGATTACTTCTATCAAGACGAGGGGTTGGCATACTTTATGTACAGGACCAAATAATAAATGTTTTGGGGCTTGCAGTCTCGGTCGCACTTACTCAACTCTGCCATTGTAGCATGAAACCAAGCAGGGACAATATGTGAGTTAATGGGTGTGGCTGTGCAAAATAAAATGCTTTTTATGAACACTAAAATTTGGATTTCTTATAATTTGCATGTGTCACAAAGCACCACTCTTCCTTTGATTCTTTTTTATACTGTTTACAAATGTAAAAACCATTCTTAGCTCACAGGAGGAATGAAAACAGGCAGCAGGCCAGGTTTGGCCCAGGGGCTGAAGTTTGCCAGCCCCTGGTCTAGATATAAGTTCCGTAAAGGCAGGAACCATGTCTGCCTTACCACTCTTATGAAACCTGTATTTAGTACATCATAGCAGTGCTCAATAAATATTTATTAAATGAATGAATAGTTGATTTATAAACAAATTATAAAACCCTGAAATGAGAATTTCTCTGAATAGCCTTTAGTGTTCACCTCGACATCCAATCTCTCCACTTAAAACCTAGCTTCAAAATTACATTTGCAGCTTTATTGACATTTTTCTAGAAATATAGCAGTATCAGTACACCCAAGTCTTACTTACCCATGCTAAATGTGCCCAGAGTGCCTTGAATAATCTGAAACTTCAGTACTAAAGAGTGATGGAGGTTTATTGCCTTCTCAGCTTCTCAGAGAGTTGCAAGCACAGGACATGAATCGGTGGTATCATAAGTCCTGAGCCACACACTGCTGTTAAAGTGCGAGTAACGTAACGCCAAATAATCCTAGAATTGTGAAAAGTCGTCCTGGAGATTGTTGGTTAAATCCCCTCATTTTCCAGTCATCCTACTGGACCTCCTTGCTTGGGTGCCCAAACCACAGGACCTGGTGCCAAACCAATGGTCTTCCCTTTTTGCACAACCACCTACTCCTCCTCTGACTTCCTTGTTTCTATTAATAACACCAACAGTCCCCAATCTCTAAGGCTCAAAACTGGAATTTCCTTTTTCCTCTCCTTCTTGCTCACCACCCCATCTTCTCATTGCTACAGGCCCAATTTAGATCCTATTAATTCTTTTTCTAGACTCGACTAGTATAGTCTCCTTGCTATTCTCTGCTCCCATCCCCCTAGAGGCTCTCCCACCTCTAGCACATCCTACAGACCCAGAACAGCCTTTAACTTTCAAATGGCACTCAGTAGTTACTGACTTGTCTTATAATCATTTCAGTAGCAATCTCCTTAAAGTATAACTCAGATCATGTCACTTGCCTGCTCCAAAACCCCTGATGGTTGCCCACAGCCAACCAAATTAGACAACTTCATTGGCCTTACATTCAAGGGATCCTAACCTAATTTTCTTGCCTCATCCCTTATATGGGACCTACATTTTTGGCAAAGTGAGAGTGAAAGAGATGGCTTGTATCACAATATTTATTCTTCTCTTCTTCCTTAGAAATAGCACTGTTGACTGTTATATGGGCACAGGACCACTGTATTTCCCAGTTCGCCTTGCAGTTAAGCATGTCTGTTTGACAAAGTTCTGGCAAATAGGAAGTAAACAAAAATGTTGTGTGCATCTTGTGGGGAGTATCCTTAAGTGGTAGGG
This sequence comes from Nomascus leucogenys, assembly GCF_006542625.1. Taxonomy (NCBI): domain Eukaryota; kingdom Metazoa; phylum Chordata; class Mammalia; order Primates; family Hylobatidae; genus Nomascus; species Nomascus leucogenys. The sequence continues at coordinate 100,538,685 of NC_044402.1, forward strand.
GATATCCACTTTTACATGTCTTCTTCCTTATGGCGAGGCAGAATGCACATATGATGCTGGACCTTGGGCTGCCCTCCTGGACTATAAAGTAGAAGCCAAGTATTGGGGATGGCAGCACAGAGTGAGAGAAAGAGCCTGGTTTCTCGATGATCACAGTGTTATCCTACCAACCCTGAACTCCCAACCTCTGGACTCCTGTAAGTGAGAGAAAGATAAACCTCTTTCTTGCTTAAGCCACGATTATTTTGTTGTCCACTCTTTTGTTTCATTTTCTCACATACAGCCAAATCTAATCTTAATTGATACTGGGGGCTCCCTCTCACTTTCTCAGAGCATGGTCTTCTTGCCTCCGAGCCTCTCTGTTCTCAGGGTTCTCTCTGCTGGCTGTGTCCAGCCCTTTCTTGTCCCTATCCCTTCTGTTATGTATATCTCTACCTCTGCAACCAACCCACTGTCAAGGCCCATCTCCAATGTCCTCTACATGAGGCCTTTCCTGATCCTTCCATCACTAGAGTCTCCCACTCCTTAGATTCCTCCAGCCCATTCAACTCCCTGATGTGATGTCTTCCTTCATAGTGATCACTCTAAACCAGTCTTACCTCACCGTCCTCCTCTTCCTCATGAGGGCAGAGAGACCCTTAAGCACTATGGTGTACACATGGTCAGTGTTTGAGACACATTTTGGGCATGGCACAGCTCACACTGATTGATTCCCCCTTCTTTGGGAGCTATCACTGCCCCACACCCCCTCCCATCACCACCACCATCATGTTTTTCAATATGGTTGCCCTTGGCCGTGGTGGACTGGATGTGTGATAGACACCTTTCTCCTAGCTGACTTAGAGAGAGTCTCTCTTCTGAGAAATGGAAGAAAAGCTCTAAGGCAGCATGTCTCCTTGAGAGATATGAGCAGCCATATTGTGCCACGAGGACTGTAGAAGTGCTAAAGTCTCTCTGTGGAGTGAGAGAAGCTGGACAAGATGTGGAGAGAGACTTTGATGACTTTCCAGCTTCTTGGCTCAACTGTTCTAGCAGTCAGGATGTGCTCCTGCACTTGGATTCTAGGAGACTCCTTTGATTCTTACTATAACAAGTGTCCACTTTTAACTTAAGCTAATTCTAGCTGACTTTTGTTCTTGACACCAAAAGCTCAATAGATATTTGTGGAATTTTATTTAACTGGATTTGTCAGAGCGTCACAGATTGTTTGGTGGCAAAATGGGAGCCCTTTAGCTCTACCCATTTGGTGGGATGACCACATGGGTTCAGAGCCTCACACATTTCTTTTTCTTTCTCCCTTGCCCCTCATGTGCCCTCCTTTGGCTTTCTGTGACATTTGTTATGCCACTCACGACATTTACCACTAATTGCCCTATTTTTTCAGTATCCATGAGTATCCAGCTCACAGGCTGCAGGAGGCCATGGCCCTATCTTACTTGTCCTCCTGTCTCCAAAAGCTCAATGAAGCCATTGGTATGTTACTTTCTGTTTATTTGCATTGGGAATAATCAGAATTATAACAAGCCAGTTTTTGTTATCATAACCAGATTAATTTCATTTAATCTTTACCAAGATAGAGCTTATTTGTAAACTGAAGTCCACTGATGGAAAGAAAGGGAGAAAATGCTGTATCCTCTTAACCACTTAAAAATCCTGACCTCAAAGAGAAGGAAAAAGCTGAAGTGGGAATGTTGAAGAAACATAAATTTCAATAAGTGAATAACTTCAGGCTTTAATATGAAATTCATTCTCAAGTGTGTTAGGCAATGGAACACGTATTCTTCTGTTTTCTGTGTTCAGCAGACAGCTGGAAACCCACACAGGATGCCAAAACTATGTGACCTACATTTGCAGTTAGACAGCATTTGCTAAAATGAAATCAAAGATTCAGAGTCTTTAAGTTTAAATTTCTTTGGGAGCATTATATGTACTGGATAATGGAACAACAGATGCATTTCTTCTTCTTCTTTTTTTTCCTTCCAGGTATTTAAATTCACATTAATCTGCCTTTTCATTCTTTAAAAACAAAGACATACAAGCAAAAAACTCCCACTGAAGCTTTTTTTAGGTATAAAACATTAATCTATTGAAAGCTTCACTAATGTACAATATCTCTGCATCTTTGGACTTAAGGTAAAATTTGAAATAAACTGAACTTTTTGCATTCTGGTTTACATCTTGTTCTTGTTAGTGTGGATAAAATAAAGATACATAATTAACATTGCAGTCAGATTTATTTTCTCCTCAAGCAAATTGCCTGTGAGTACATTTTCAGGAATCAAGAGCAAATGTTTAGAGGGAAAGTCCAGATTCCCATGAGATTCCCTGAATAAGCCTACTCAGATCTAGCCACTAACTCCTTGAAGTGAGCATAGAGTTCATTTTGAAGATTGTGGTAACCAAGGTGGGAGGTAGGGCGTCTTTTTCTGGGGCTTGGTCCAGGAGGGATTTCCTTTAGAAATAAAGGTCTGTTCTGAACCAAAGTCTTCACACCCTCAGACCCTTGATCCCCAGATGGAGCCAATGCTGCCTAAACCTTCAGGGGTTACAAATCCTTGCAGCCTTTGGTGTTGATTCTCAACTCACAGAGAGCCCTTTATTTCTCCAAATTTCCAGGGAAAATTAAAAAGCTATTTCCACATTTCCATGGGTATCATTTCTGTCTGGAATGTCTTTCCCACTCTTCTTTATTATTCTTTCCCTCGCTTCCATCCGACTAATCTACTGAGATTCAACACAAAGGTCATTTCTTTGGAGAGGTCTTCGCCAACTGACTAAAAATAATCATTCTCCTCCAAGTGCCACTCACAGCTCTACTTTCATATCTACGATGCTTACAAGTCACATTTGCAAATGGTTCTGGCCCTTTTCCCAGTGGGCTGCCCCTCCCTAGCCCTCTCTTCCAGTACTTGAACTCCCTCTGGGATGTGGTCCTATTTTGCTCCTCTTTGCATGCTCAACACCTAGCCCAGTTGGAGTTTAACAGGGTTGCAGAGTAAAAGCATGTTAGTCGCTTTACTGCATCAATCATACACTCTCTTCTATATCTCCCTTGACTCTTCTATGCCTATAAATGTGCTCAGGTATCTTTTCAAACTACAAAAGATTTTAACTATTTTTTTTTTTTTTTTTTAGGGACAGGCTTTTGCTCTGTCACCCAGGGTGACAGAGTGGCACAATCATAGCTCACTGCAACCTCGAACTCCTGGGCTGAAGTGATCCTCCTGCCTCAGCCTCCTGAGTAGCTAGGATTACAGATGTGCACCACCATGCTCAGTTAATTTTTTTTTTTCAGTAGAGATAGGATTCTGCGCTGTTGGCTAGGCTGGTCTTGTATTCTTGACCTCAAGTGATCCTCCTGCCTTGGTATCTCAAAGACTTTAACCTTCGAATAAATAAGAATCCAGGGTTCAGTTGGGCACGGTGGCTCACGCCTATAATCCCAGCACTTTGGGAGGCCAAGGCAGGAGGATCGCCCGAGGTCAGGAGTTTGAGACCAGCTCGGCCTCAACCGTTCCCCTAAAGGACTCTTCTTTGCCATTATTTGAAGTGCAGTACTGTTTATGTATGGCTCTTTCCATGCACCTCCTTTTCGCCAACATGGTGAAACTCTGTCTCTACTAAAAATACAAAAAACAAATTAGCCAGGCATAGTGGTGGGCGCCTGTAGTTCCAGCTACTCGGGAGGCTGAGGCAGAGAATCACCTGAACCCTGGAGATGGAGGTTGCAGTGAGCTGAGACTGCGCCATTGCACTCCAGCCTGGGTGACAAGAGCGAAACTCCATCTGAAAAAAAAAAAAAAAGAATCCAAGGTTCACAGTGATATGAATGAATAAATAATTAGAGTAGTGGAGGAGAATGGGAAGCTTTTCCTTATATTATGAAGCCAATCAATTTATGTAGAAGGGAGGATGAATTTAGAAAATTACCATTTGGTAATCAATATAATAATAATTGATTTAGGCAAGAATTATCAATAAATTTTATAGCTGGGGGCGAAATTTTGAGGAGAAACAGGACATTTACATAGTCTCAAGGTATCTTCCCACAAGATTCATATTAATTACAAAGAGAAAAACAGTAAGTTTATAGTAGAGAAACCTAGCAAATACCACCCTGACCAAATGATCAATTGACCAGTGCTGAGATAAATCAACACCAGGTGTCCCCGATATGATGCACTATGAAAGACATAACATTCCTTATATACTGCTCCTACCATAAAAGCATTACCAGAATCTAATCATGAGGAAACATCAGACTAATCCAAATAAAGAGACATCCTACAAAAGAGAATCCTGTTCTCTTTAAAAATGCGAATACTTCATGATGTATGAAGAAAGGCTGGTTCCAGACTAAAGAAGACTAAAGCGACATGACACTTGAATGCAACACACATGTCTGGAGTGTTCTTGTGCAATGTAGGACATTAATGAAACAACTGGCAAAATCTCAGTAAGATCTGTTAACTAGGTAATCATATTGTCTCAATATTAATTTCCTGATTTGGTCCTTATGTTGCAGTTATATAAAAGAATATTATTGCTTTTTAGGAAATACACTGAAGTATGAGGTGTTAAAACAGCATAATATCTGTGACTTACTACTAACCAGTTCAGAAAAAATTAATGTGACCAAAAGAGAAAGAGAAAGAGGGAAGTAAAGCAAATATGGAGAATGTAATAAAATATGAGTATAGAAATTATTTGCGCTATTGGAAGTTTTCTGATGTCTAAAATTCTGTCAAAATATGAAGTGAAAAGAAAAATAAAACCCACCACCACAAGCCAATCAAACTTGCCTTTGCTTCCTCATCCTCCAATCAAGGTTCTTAAGAAAAAGACTAACAGTCTCTGAACTTCTCGTTGACTTCTACCTACCGCAATCCATCATCCTTATCCATCGCCCAACTGAAATCGTCTTGATATAATCTCCAATTATCTTAGTGCTGCCAAATTCAATAGTATTTTTCTGTCTTCTTCTTCTTTGCAGCATTTGACACTCATCACTTTGTTTTTAGAAGCTCAACACAACTAATGACTTTTTCCTCGCCTAACCTTCCAGTTTCCCTGCCACTGTTCCCCGCAAGGACTCTTCTTTGCCATTATTTGAAGTGCAGTACTGTTTATATATGGCTCTTTCCATGCACCTCCTTTCCCCAGATCACTCTCATCTCCAACTAGCAGACTCCAGCTCATCCATCAGCTGTTGGCTCATATATCACCTCCTTTGAGAAGTCTTCTCTGAATGTCCTGTTGAATTTTTGTAGTACTTACACCCCATGCTTCCTCTCCATAGCAGTTAGCACCATGTAATGGAATTGTCAGTTGCCTTATCTGTCTCCCATGATAAAATCCTGAAAGTCAGAGACCCTGGTGTATTCATCTTAGTATTCTCAGCACTGAGCACAACTCCTGGCACAAACTAGACACTCAATGTGCATTGGATGCGTAATTGATTGACAGAGAAGCATGCTAAATCTGAAAACAGAATCTGGTTTCTTATTCCTAGAACTCAATGAACAGAAATTTATTTTAAAACAGGATGTTGTATAAACAGAAGGCATTAGTTTTGTTTATTTTTGTTTTGTTTTGTTTTAAGTAGGCATATTTCATTGTTATGGCTATTTAGCACACTTGGACTATAAATACTATTTGTGGAACTACTGTTTGGCTCCGACAGTAACAGACCAAAATGAGACAGTAAAAGCCTTGCATGCAGACTTTTCTTGATTTGCAGTTCTTCTCATGCCTAATGCTAGTGCTATTACTCTTTATACTCTTGTTTCCTAATGGTTTCTACATTGTAGAGAAAATGAAGTTAGGCATAAGGTATAAAATATGTTCATTAACCTTATAGCAGCTTCGAAATGATGCTAAAATAATGGCCTTATCCTCTTGAAAAAGAAAAAAAAACATTTTGTCAAATTGTTGGAACAAAATGAAACTCTGGAAAAGTCTTACAAGAGACATGCTTTATTATTGTCCCCCATAAAGATTCGTCCTGGAAACCAGTGGTCATAGTACCTCCTCTCAATTGTAAAACAACTGAGCTGAAGCTTACATCTAAGACCATGAAGGAGAAGGAGGGGTGACATTTTAATCCCTTCACACAGAGTTTACATCAGGTAGAATTTTATGGAATACCTAATTCAGTGTTGCTATTGATTTTTGACAATTTTAGAAAACCATTACTTTTTTTGATGATTACAAGGAAAGGTGCACTCAGAGATTGGCCTGGAGCCTAGTTTTAGGGCGTTGAAGTTAGTATCCTTCCACAGTTTTGCTTCCTCTGTTACCTTAAGGAAAACATGGCTTCAGCTGAGTGTGGTCTTGTGGGACTGGATTTGGATTTGAATTTGGATAGGCAGTCTGGATGGATAGTAAATTATGAAAGCACATAAAAATATCCACAAACTTGGAGGAAAGAGAATTGCTAAGAATTCAGGTTTTTTTCAAAGACCTCTTTTTCACACACTCAAAAGTTAAACTCAGGTGTTGCTCTTATGCAATGCTCTTCACACAGGAATTCAATATTTGATGATGATGATGTTTAAAGTACACAAAGATTCCCAGATACGAAACCAGATGTGTAACAGATGAACCCTTCTTGTGCTGCAAGAGTCCAAGAAGGAAAAAAGGTGGCAACAGAACCTGTGTAAAAAATTAAGTGCTTGAAAAGTAACTTTCCAAGGAGCGTACCTTAGAGTAGGCCAAATTTCTTAAACAGGACATGAAAATAGTGCTGATCATAAAAGAAAGATGAATAAATTAAATTATGTTAAGATTTACAACTTCTGTTTATAAAAAGATACACTTAACAGAAAGAGAATCTACACCCACAGGGTGGGAGAAAATATTAACACAAAGGATTTGAACACAGAACATTTTTTAAAAATTCCTACAAATCAATAAGACGGAAAACAGAAAACCGGTAAAAAAAAATTGGCCAATGAATTGGTAGACACTTCACAAAGGAAGATATCCAAATGGCCAGTAAATGCACAAAATGATGCTCAACTTCATTAGTTATCAGGGAATTAAAATTGTTAGCTCAACTTCAAAGATCAGTGACTGTTTCTGTGTTTGCACATATGTATAGTCAAGTCTTTGAAGATAGATGGAACATCTTTTTGCCATTTCTATTTCAGTGGGTTCCAAGATATTAAGTCTCTGTCCCAACTAACAATGAATGAGTCTTGAGAACCCATCTCAGACAGCCATCAACAAACCTGGCTTGCACTAAAGAAATAGACATTCATGTTTGGGCTCTCTTTTACATGCATTATTTTCAAAATAACCACATCTTAATCACATCAAACATCTAGATGAACACAAGCGTCTCAAAAACCATCCTCTTTAGAGAAGAAAGGAAGAAAGAAAACGAAAGCTAATCTTTAAAGTCTGAAAAAGATAAATGATTTACCCAAATTCCAATAACAAATAGAAAATTTTCTATCTTAACTATCCAAACATTATTTCTTCCTTCATTTGAATAAACATTTCTTGAACACCTACTACCTGCCAGGTATGTGCCACGACTGAGGGATATAAACACATGTGACGTAGGATATTTTCAATTCATTAACTCAGATGAGCACAAATGCAATTTGTTTTTCAATAACTGAAATCAGCTTCTGTCTGTCTAATGGTGTAATCCATAATTTAATCATTCCAGATAAAATTGGTTGTTTCAGGGTCCTTTTGCAGATTTTCTCTTTTCCTCTTTCCATTCTCCAGGTACTGGGGGCTGAGTTCCCCAGGGGCTAACATAGCAGTGGTGGGGGGAAAATAGAGAGGGGTCTGATTGGCAGCTCCCCTCTGCCTTATGCTGGCACCTGCTAAGGTGTCTAATCAATTGCTGAGTTCTTGGGCATGGCCACTCCTTCATGTTGGCTTTAGTGAAACAAGTCTTGTCTTCAGTTCATGCACACTGTGTCCTCCTCATCCAGGTGTGCAAGTCTACTGTCAGCCATCTGTGTGGCCCTCCTGGGGCAGCAGAGCTCTAAGAAGCTGTTTTGTGGAAATGCGGGGGAAGGATCCCCTATTTAATAAATGGTGCTGGGAAAACTGGCTAGCCATATGTAGAAAGCTGAAACTGGATCCCTTTCTTACACCTTATACAAAAATTAATTCGAGATGGATTAAAGACTTAAATATTAGACCTAAAACCATAAAAACCCTAGAAGAAAACCTAGGCAATACCATTCAGGACATAGACGTGAGCAAGGACTTCATGACTAAAACACCAAAAGCAATGGTAACAAAAGCCAAAATAGACAAATGGGATCTAATTAAACTAAAGAGCTTCTGCACAGCAAAAGAAACTACCATCAGAGTGAACAGGCAACCTACAGAATGGGAGAAAATTTTTGCAATCTACCCATCTGACAAAGGACTAATAACCAGAATCTGCAAAGAACTTGAACAAATTTACAAGAAAAAAATCAAACAACCCGATCAAAAAGTGGGCAAAGGATACGAACAGACACTTCTCAAAAGAAGACATTTATGCAGCCAACAGACACATGAAAAAAAGCTCATCACTGGTCATCAGAGAAATGCAAATCAAAACCACAATGACATATCATCTCACACCAGTTAGAATGGCGATCATTAAAAAGTCAGGAAACAATAGGTGCTGGAGAGGACGTGGAGAAATAGGAATGCTTTTACACTGTTGGTGGGAGTGTAAACTAGTTCAGCCATTGTGGAAGACAGTGTGGCGATTCCTCAAGGATCTAGAACTAGAAATACCATTTGACCCAGTGATTCCATTCCTGGGTATATACCCAAAGGATTATAAATCGTGCTACTATAAAGACACATGCACACGTATGTTTATTGTGGCACTATTCACAATAGCAAAGACTTGGAACCAACCCAAATGTTGGATTAAGAAAATGTGGCACATATACACCATGGAATACTCTGCAGCCATAAAAAAGGATGAGTTCATGTCCTTTGTGGGGACATGGATGAAGCTAGAAACCATCATTCTGAGCAAACTATCGAAAGGACAGAAAACCAAATACTGGATTTTCTCACTCATAGGTAGGAATTGAACAATGAGAACACTTGGATACAGGGCGGGGAACATCACACACCAGGGCCTGTTGTTGGGTGGGAGGAGTGGGGAGGGATAGCATCAGGAGAAATACCTAATGTAAATGACTAGTTAATGGGTGCAGCACACCAACATGGCACATGTATACATATGTAACAAACCTGCACGTTGTGCACATGTACCCAAGAACTTAAAGTATAATTTAAAAAAAAAAGCCATTATGATGTAAAAAACAAAAAACGAAACAGAAAAAAAGAAATGGGACAATCTGTGTCTTTAATATTAAGAAAGCAAATTGACTTACAAAAAAAAAAAAGAAGCTCTCTTGTGCCTTTCAGGGGCAGCCACAAGCCTCTCAGCCAGCATCCCATAATGAACATCCCTGTGGTAGATTGAATTATTTTTCCCAATTGAGCAATTCCTCCCCATGTAACAGGATTATATTCCCCACCCAATGTCATGTGACTTGTCGTCCCTAATGGTGGGAGGAATATGCATCCCTGCCTCATTGCCTTTTGGTTTGGCCATGTGACATGCTTTGTTTAATGAGATGTGAACAGACGTGGCATTTGTCACTTTAAGCAGAAGCTCTTAAAGCAATTGAGTGTTTTTGCCTGACCTCTTGGGCTAAATAAGAAATATTTCATCAGTTCTAGTCTGGGATGAAAAGACACATTTAACAGACCCACATGACCCACAGGACTGTGGTCAAGAAATAAATGTTCATTGCCATAAGTCATTGAAATTGTGGGGTTGATTGTTGCCACAGCAAAAGCTGATTAACACAAACCCCATTCTGACATGTGCAGAGAAAATTCTAGGAAGTTGGAAAAATGTGGGAACCCTTTCCTTTATCCCATGCTCACAGAACCCCAAACTTACCTGAGAATTCCATGGTCCTCTTATGAGAATTTAGCTAAGTAGTGCAGGAGTGCTTTCTCAGGGAAACTTTGGAAAGACCCTTCAACAATCAGTCCTCTAACTTTCCTTCCAACTCATAGCTCTACACCCCTGGCATGGCTTGGAGAAATATTTCTTAATATAAAAGAAGGGGCAGGAATATCTCTTTATCTTCCTCCCTGAACCTCAGCTTTATCTTTTTCAAACTTAAAAGACAAAATGTTGCCATCATTATGGCCCCTCGGGCATGGTGGGACCATGTTTAGTGGCTTGACTGGAGAAGGATCAGGGTTCAAGAGAAGAAATTCAGTGAAGTTCAGGGTGAGGGTAGAAACAGCTTGATTATTCAAACAAAATAATGTCTCAGTGAATGTTCTCAAGGAATTTACAGCTTCGTAGAGGAGATAGACCCTTCACCAATAAGCGTGAGAAAAGCTTTCAGATCTGTGTTAGACACATGTATATAAGGAATTCACTGGAGTCCAAATGGGATGAATGGTAAATTTCTATCTGGAGAAAGGGTGGAACGAAAAGTTTCCTAAAGAAAATGACCCTAAAATAACATTTAAGGGGTAAACATGATTCCCACTGGTGTTGTAGGATAAAGCCATTCTGGGAAGAAGAAAAAGTATGAGCGAAATCTGAAGGTTTTGTCCTAGATGGTTCCAATTTTGAGAGAGACATATTGAAATCTTACATTATAATTTTTGTTAAGTTCTCCTTGACTTTTTGTTGTTGTTGTTGTTGTTCATTTTTTGTGTTTTTTTGTTTGTTTGTTTTTAAGACTATGTCTAGTTCTATTGCCCAGGCTGGAGTGCAGTGGTGCAATCTTGGCTCACTGCAACCTCCGCCTCCTGGGCTCAGGTAATTCTCCTGTCTCAGCCTCCCAAGTAGCTGAGATTATAGGCATGTGCCACCAAGCCCAGCTAATTTTGTATTTTTAGCAGAGACAGGGTTTCACCATGTTGGCCCAGCTGGTCTCGAACTCCTGACCTCAGGTGATCCACTCACCTCAGCCTCCCAAAGTGCTGGGATTACAGGCGTGAGCCACCACACCCAGCCCACCTTGACTTTTTAATGCATTTTGCTCTATTTATTTATTTTCTAGGTTGTTTGGTTAATAATCGATGAGTTGAAACAAGCATGAATGAGTTATACATGAAAATATGTATATTATTTCCAGGGACAGACACGTTTTTATATTATATTGTAATATGTTATAATAATACATGTAGTAACAATATTATATAACATATGATAGTTTCTAATGACAAGCATGTTTTTATTTTTTGTGCTTTACAAAAACTTCTCTCATAAACTACATAAAGAAGTAGTAGATGAGCTAGAAGCAACTGGTAGAAATTTGGATGATGATGTGATCATGAAATGAGGAACTGAATTTTCTGATTCTTGTCTTTAACTTCTAGACTGCTATCAGCCTAGCTCTGTAACAAAGAGAAATTAGAGTAGTCCAGGAAAAAGGCACTAGTCTAGAAGTCTAAGGAAACAAAGAAACTTGAAATATTTAATTCTACCTCTATTTTCTGTGGTTTTTGCTTTGTTTCCATGGGAAACTATTTTTAAGGAAGTATGTAATACATTTTCTTCATAAAAGTGCTCCATCCCTTTAACATCCTGTGACTCCTAAATCTGATGTCACAACATCCAAGGATAGCTCTATTGCAAAGGCTAGTAGTGATAGTAATAATATCTAAAGTGTATTGAGTGATTACCATATGGGCAACTTATTTTAAGTGCTTTATGTGGATATTGTGAAATTGTATAAGAATTCTCAAAACACAAGTATTTCAACTCAAGCTAATTAAAAATGCACTGTGTCTAATTGTCTTTTGTTGGAATCTAGCCTAATGAAATAATTCAGAATATGGAAAATGCGATTTGCATGATTATGATATTACTCAGAATATGAAACCACAGGGAAATAGTTGAGTAAAATATGGCATATCCACCTAATGAAATGTGAGTTATACATGTTAAGTGATCATATAACTCATGCTTTCTTTGTGATTATTCCTTTAATGCCTAACAGCCCATTTGGAATGTGACCTATAATTGTCTGTTTTCTTCACTACCATATTATTGGTGCTGTGTAGTGTCTATGCAAAATTGGCATTCAATTTATTTTGTTAAATTATTAAATAAGCAATATAGAAATAGGAAAAACTGCTAGTAACCAACTATCAAATAAAACAAGGAAGAAGATCACAGTAGTGAGTTTACAACTATGTAACACAGTTCTACCAAAAAGACTGGAGTAGAATACTTAGAATGATAACTTTCCTGTGCAGGTGAGGTTATAAAATTTAGTTTTTACTATTTTTACAATACGGAAGCCGTAACAGGAGTCTAAATGAAACTTTTCCAGTCTGTGCATTAAGACTGAGAACAATAGCTTTTAAGTGCTTATAGGTTCTCACAAAGGGTCAAAAACATCTGCGCATGACTTCTAGGCCCTTCTTCTATCTCCATTCTCTCCATACTAAGGAAGGGTAAGGATGGGAGGTTGGGAGAAATTTCTTTGGAGAGATTTGTTGGAGTGCTATGCTTTTCCCAGCCACCTTCAAAGGCTGGTTTAGGAATACCTCTCAGGGAGCTTGATGTGGGTCCGTGAAGTTTGAAGGGCACAGACCCATAACTGACTTTGACTTAGACAAGTCCATAGTGAGGGCTGTAAGCAGAGAGAGCTACCAGAGAAGTCATCCCTCATCCTGGAATCTGTGAGAAGCATCCTACCAGAAGCAGGAGCTACTGAGCTGCTGCACTGCACAACTCCATGGGAGACGTAATGGAACTGAGGGGTGAGCCACAAATAACCAGGAGAGGGTGAAGTGGGAGAATCTAAGAGAAGGGGGTCACCAAAGAATCACAGAACCCACAAAGGTGCTCCATGAGAGAAACCATCACTTAGAACACAGAGCCAGAAAACAAGGAATAAGAAGAGAAAAGAGGGCTCTCTCTCTCCTCATTTTCCCTCTGCAAGTGTTCAAGCATGGGTCAGGTGAAACTATGCAGGCCAGGAGCAAAGCTTTAAATTGCATGACAGATTGGAAATGTTGACCTAGGTTAAGCTGGACTTCTTAATACATGAGAATGACAATATTTTAATATACAAATCTGGCTAGAGAAAAAATGATGGGGTTTGCCTTAGATATCTTTGCATGATGGAGAAAAGAGAGCAGATAGAGCAGTTCTGAAATATTGTGGTGTGAGAAAAACAAAGCTACTTCATGATATGACTCCACAAATCCTAGCTTATTCATTAAACTAGTTCTATTGGGCAAATGAAAAAAAAATGCGTAATGCATTTTTAATTGTATGTGTGTGTATACACATACATATTACTTCATGAGAAATTGTGTTTCTTAAAGACAAACACTAAAGTAATAGCCTTTTCCATTATAAAGAACAGAAGGGGCTGGGGGCAGTGGCTCACATCTGTAATCCCAGAACTTTGGGAGGCTGAGGAGGGCAGATCGGTTGAGCCCAGAAGTTTAAGACCAGCCTGGACAACATAGGGAGGCCCTGTTTCTACAGAAAATTTTAAAAATAGCGAAGTGTGTGGCACCTGTACTCCCAGCTACTCGGGAGGCTGAGGTGGGAAGATCACTTGAGCCCAGGAGGTTGAGGCTGCAGTGAGCCATGTTTATGCCACAGCACTCCAGCCTGAGTGACAGAGTGAGACCCTGTCTCAAACAAACAAAAAAACAGAAGGAGGAAAATCTATGGCTCTATGGTAAATCTTGATGTATAAAGTTAGTATAAAGAAGCGGGGAACAAAGAAAAATTCCAGTCACCAAGTATTGATTAATTTCCTGTGTTAATACTCTGTTTGCCTCTCCAGACCTACTCTCCACCATCTCTTCACCACTCTGAGTCTCGGGAGGCAGACATCCATGGACTGCTTCACTCTCAACCTCCTTGACTTTACTTGGGTTTGGCCAATCAGAGGCATTAGTAGAAGATGAAGGAGAAGGAGGAGAGAGAAGCTGGAGTACTTATTCCCTGACCTTCCTGCCCTCCACTAGGCCAAAGGTTTGGGCAATGGTTGCATTCTCCTAGATTCCTCTAGGTTGCTTTGTATCCTTGGCTTTTCTCAGAAGGTTCCACTTTCAAGGATTCTGTTTGGTTTGCACTGGGTTCCAGTAAGATCGCTCACCTTCCCCTTCAGGGTTGAGGGTGGCCATGGCTTCCTAATGCATCCTAGGTATCTCATCCTCCCCCGTTGGTGTTAGTTCCCTGCTCACACCTCTTCAAAGAGAACCTTTGTTAAACTCTATCCATTAAAGCTTTGAACCTTTGTTAAACTCTATCCATTAAAGCTTAAGGACCTTCTGGTTCCTTAGAAGAGACTAATAAAACAGTACCTATACTGAAGATCTTTTTCCACTTTTATTCAAGAGGAGGAGGCAAGGTAATTCCTTCCAAGGAATTTACTTGCAATTAATGATAAACATGTTTATTGATGTGCCAAGCATAATACTAGGCACTGTGGAAGGAACAACAGAGGTACGAGATTCCCGTTACTAGAATAGTGAGCTTGGAATCCAACATTTACTGACAAAGTATTGGTCAAGAAAGAATAATTTCATCCCTAATACTTTTGTAAGATTGTTATAGGAGGAAAAGAAGACACTGTACATGAAAGTGTGTTTTGCACCTCAGGCATCAGCATCTTTTCCGAGTTTCATAAAGCTGTGGCCACAGTGCATTGGCTCTGATTGTTCCTTAGCAAAGAGGGAAGGCTAATTCTTGGAGGATAGCACTCGAACTACAGGTGAGATAGTAGCTATGGTAAAATGTTCCCATCATGAACTTCTTTCTGGAAAGGTAAAGAGGAGACAAAAAGGGCAGGAGAAAGCAAAGTCACTAGGATGCCCTGAGACTCCAGACTTTAACAGGCACTCCTAAAACTTCACCCTGTACAGACCTCAATCTTTGTTTCCTAGTGACACTGTTTGCAGCTTTATCTTTGCCATCTTCCTTCCAGCATTTGAATGACTTCTCACTTTCCTATGTTTTTCACTACTTCCAGACCTCATAGAAGCCACAAGATAACAACATTATCTGATGTAGACACCACACGTGAATGCATTTTGTGGACTGCAGGAAACCACTTAGGCAGACTGATTCAGATGGAGAGAGCTTTACAAGGCACACTCCCTGCTAAGGCTGTGTCACTGCCATTCAATAGCTGTGTGCTGTTCTGAAGTTCAAACACCATAGGCACATCATCACCTCCAACAATCAGGAATGGCAGAGATGAGATTAGGTAATGGTCTCTAAACATCAGTTTGCTGGTGTTACATACTTAATGAGACTTTTAAAAAGTGTACATAAATTTTTTTAAATTTTACTTTAAGTTCTGGGATACATGTACAGAACATGCAGGTTTGTTACATAGGTATACATGTACCATGGTGGTTTGCTGCACCTATCAACCTATACACATTAAAAAATGTGTACATATTTTTAAACCACTCAGAAATTGTAAAATGCTTGTGCTTTTGAGGCTAGTTGGGCATATCAATTTTCCACTGCAATGAACTCAGTTGATTCTAATATATGCCTCAATATTTGAGGATCAATACATGCCAGGAAGGAGTTTGCTAACTTTTTATTTGCCCTTTCATTTTTAGGCGATGTCATTCAGAAGAAAGAAATGTAATACAATGATTTGAAATTCGGCTCAATGAAAAATCAGTGCCCTCTGGGCAGCAGCTTTAAATTAATCATCAGTGCATTTATTGAGTTGCTACTAAGGGTCTACATCTCTGTTACTTGGATAGTGATATGTCAATAAGCAATATTTTTCTACAAAGTGGAAAAAAGATGCTTATGCATAAGTGAAATGCTTCCAGAATAGAAAACTTTTCTGAAGGTTTGCATTGAGTATGTATGCTTACATAACGGGGAAAATAAATAATTAGGCCATTTGAAAAGGAAGAATAAGTGAAGAAGACAGGTAAAATGTGTGACCCTAACCATCACTACCCTTTTCTTTTTTCCTGGTACTTCTTTCCCATCTAATGTCTCTCCAAGATCTCCAATTTTTCTGCCATAAGCAAAAATCTTTAGTACGATTAAACCTTTAGTACACCATTTGGATAACTTGTCAGCATTATACTCCGTTTCTTCAAAAGAAGTCCATTTATATTCAACAAACATATATCAATAACCTTCGTGTAATATTGAATGAGGTAATACATGCAAAGCACATATAGGAAGTTTACTGCTCAATAAGTGTTAGTTGCATGATGAAGATAATCATCATGATGATGGTGATTTTCCAAGCATTGTGCTAAATGCAAAGATGTACGCTTGTGAACAAAAAAGATATGGTCCCTGCCCTTAAGTGCCTTTCTTTCTGGTTGGACAAGACAGAAAACACACAAAACCAGTAAGATAGTACCAGTATGATAAGTGCTGTTTTGCTATCAAGTGTTTCGTTTTGATAGAAAAGGAAAGTAATTTAGGAAAGTAATTTTTAAATGATTTGAGTCTCATGTAAAGGTTTGAACCAATGGATCTGAGGTTGCTTCCTCAGATATTTAATAATATACATATGAAATATATATTTGTATATAATTTGAAATATATATTATAAAATATAGATATACATATATATAATTTGAAACTAATTCTTTTAATTTAAGAGATTTGTTTATACCTCTTAAAAATACCAGGTAATTTCTCATCTCTTCTTTCACTTAGACTGCACTTGGTTGCATCTGTGTTTACTAACTTAACTTATCAGGAGTAGAATGCAATCTCTAGAATCATCTTCTGGGAGGGAGGGAGAAACACAAGAATCATTTTCCTCCAGTGAAGAACTGAGATAACAGAAATAACAACTCCTAAATAGAACCTACCCTTCAAATTCCTTCCTAAAATTAGTCGTTAAGATAATTTCTTAATTTTTTCTTTTTTCTTAATCTAATTACTAAATAGTTTAGAGGAAATCCTAAGGAAATAAGAAAACTGGTTAAAAGGGAAAGTAAATTAGGCTTTGAAGTACAATCCTAAAGCCTGAGTTTTTTCTGTTTCTCTGCAAGCATGATGTTTTTGCGTAATTTAATTGGCTCATTTCTCATTTTTTGTCATCTCTTTCTTGTTTCCTAGCTGAGGGAAAGACCACTGTACTTTATGCCATTGTTTTAACTTCCATCAAAGGCCTTATTATGCATTCCCCGTCAAAAGTAATATCAAAATCCATAGTCCTTACCTTCAACAGAGTTAAATATAATTGGACTTAAAACCACCAATTACGTCCTCAATTCAGCTGGTGTTTAAGGTGAAAAATGCGATTTCTGTAGAGGAAATAGGAACACCCTGAATTTATAAAATACTGTCAAAGGGATTTTATAATTGTCCCTTTTCCCTGCCAGGCCTATGTCCCACTGCACCTCCCCAGGCACAGGAGATTCCTATCGTGTCATGTCGCCCACTGTTTCCAAAACACACCCTGCACCTTCCCCTAGCAATGCTTTTGCTCCATGTTTCCTCTGCAGGGAATGCCTTGCTCCCTCCTGCAATTCCCCTCCTGAAATCCAACTCATCCTGCCAAGCCCAGCTCAGATATTACCTCCTTCTTAAAGCCTCTCTCATTGCCAGAATTATTCATCCCCTATTGTTGCTCTGCTATAACTAACATCTCTTCTCTCATGGTACCTGATTTTATAGGTATTTGTGGTCCTACTGTTTCACTTTCTGCATTTCTACACTGTAGATTTCTTTTTTTTGGGGGGGGGGGGACACGGTCTCATTCTGTTGCCCAGGCTGGAGTCGTGGTACAATCATGGCTCACAGCAGCCCCAACCTCTTGGGCTCAAGTTATCCTCCCACCTCAGTCTCCTGAGTAGCTGGGACCACAGGTGCGCACCAGCAAGCCCAGCTTTTTTTTTTTTTCATTTCTTTGTAGAGACAGGGTCCTCACTATGTTGCTCAGGCTGGTCTCAAACTCCTGGCCTCAAGCAATCTGCCCACCTCAACCTCCCAAAGTGCTGAGATTACAGTCGTGAGCCACCATGCCTGGCCTGCAAATTCTTTAAGGGCAGGAATTTTGACATTTATTTTTATATCCTTCTATCCCTTCACAGGGTGCCTTTGGCCTTGAAGGTATTCCATAATTGTTTTTAATGAATGAATAATCAACAAGTCTGTGCATTGCATCCATCATGGATTGCTTCCATCATGATTCTTTTATGTTCAAAATCCTTATGATAGTAGAATATGTTTTTCTCCCCAAAAGGAATTACTAATAGACATTTCTTTGTCTCTTCACATTTATAGAATATAAAGCCTTGTGCAGAGGAAGAGGCTAATGCTAGCTTTTTTTCCCCTGCAGCAATTCCATGGCTATAAAACCATTTTCCTCTAATCATTGCAATGAACACGTAACGTGCCCTGGTAAACACTTCTGTCTGATGTGAACCTTTCCTAATGGAGTCAGCTCTCCAGCCAGGAATTTTCATTAAACAGTGCACTGTGCTGGGAGCTGTATTATGTATGCACACAACTAGGAGCTTGACTCTTTTATCAGCACTTATAAGAGAGTTTCAGAGTAGTGGTATTTCCTACCTCTTTAATTATTGAACGTTAAGATAATTTTAACATATGTTTATTGGGGTGGTAATTTCTTTCTAATTAATTCCAGATTCTATCTCTTAGAGGATGCCCAGCCCACATGGACCCACAGTCTCCAACATGGGAATGATGTGGACACTGAAGTCATTAAATCAAAGAATGTTCTCCCTCCCTAATATTTGGAAGAAACTTTTAGCACACACGCAAAATAAGTGATTTTAGAATACTTCATCAGTTGAGCTAATCTGCAAATAGCAGAGCGTTTGGTTCTTACATGCATTGGGCTGATCACCAAACTAGATTAGCTCTACAATGAAAGGCATTTTTCTTTATGAACCAGTTGAAGAGAGATGTCCCAGTTATAAAAACATTTGCAAGAAGCTCTGAGGTTTTGGCCACCCTTTTCAGACCCCCTAGACCCTCCCTGTGGCAGTTAACTGGGTTACCTCCCTTTCTAGCTATTAAATTTTCAGACAAGCCCCAGATTATGCTCACAAGAATGGATCCAGTGAGTATTTGGGTTTTCCCCCCACAATACATGCCCTGAGACGAAGCCATGCTGTGCCAGCAACAGACTCGTCAGAAGAAGCTGCCTCTCAGTTGTGCTGTGGGTGCTTTGAGATCCAACCGAACACTGCAGACAGTTTCCCTCCAAGCTTGAGACTCCACTGTGTCCAAAAATAACTAGACAGGCAGGTTTGGATCTAGGAAACTTTTTAGCTCATAGACATATTTAATAATGGAAACATTGGTCCAAAATTTCCTACAGAGACCTCTGCTTTGGAAATGTATTTATATACATAGCTACAAAAATACCATTTTTGAAATAGTTACGTGGGGCCCAGTATTTAATCTTTTTGTAACTTCTAGAGAAGTTCTTTTAACTGGTAAGATCAAAAACTTTTCTGTTTTTCTTCAGCAACCATGTCTATAAACATAACCAAGAATACAGAAAAAAAAAAAAAAGGAAAACAGAGCCCACTCATCTACTTAGGATTTGATGCTTCATTGATAAGGACTTTCTTTTCCTGAAAATCTGGGCACATTTTGGTCTCTTTTGTTTTTCAGATACTCTCCTATATTTAGACAGGCAAAAATGTTTGTGGATATTTTTATTTCATTTAATGCTTAATGGTGCCGTATTGTCATTATGCTGCTCAAAATAAGTTTCATAATTCTTATAATTCCAACGGAGTTTTGAATTCCCTGGAAAATGTTGCAAAATGTTTTAAATCTCATTAAATCCAAAAAATACTCTTTGATCAGCAGAATGTGAACCAACTCCATTTTCCACTTTCTAACATCACCTTAATTGACTCAAAGCTGAAGTCCACTATTACTGCTCCAACACTGGATGAGAAAAAAAAAAAAAAAGTAGGCATTTTCCTGTAGCAAAGACAGTGGGGTCCTGAGCCAAAACCAGGAGAAGCAGTAAGAGATCTTCATTTATTAGATCTTTTTACATTTCAGGCTGGTGCTGAAAATACAGCAGCAAACAAAACCCAGACCTAACAAGCTCAGAGGAGAAACAGACTTGGACTTTAAAGTTGTGCGATTCAAGGACTGGCTCTGCTACTCCTGGTATAAACTTTAAGTTACTGAATTCCACAAAGCCTATATTTTTTCCTCTGTGAGATGGGGGCAATAACTTCCTGCTTTCCTATTGCCAAAATTATTTGTAGGGTCAAGTAATGTATGTTACATATAGAAGTACTTTGTAGGCTGGGCGCAGTGGCTCACTCACACTCTGTAATCCCAGCCCTTTGGGAGGCCGAGGCGGGCAGATCACCTGAGGTCAAGAGTTCAAGACCAGCCTGGCCAACATGGTGAAACCCCCGTCTCTACTAAAAATACAAAAGTTAGCTGGGCATGGTGGTGGATACCTGTAATCCCAGCTACTCAGGAAGTTGAGGCAGGAGAATCGCTTGAACCTGGGAGGTGGAGGTTGCAGACAGCCAAGATGGTACCCACTGCACTCTAGCCTGGATGACAGAGTAAGACTCTGTCTAAATTTTTTTTTTAAAAAAGGGTCTTTGTAAACTATTTAGACTCAGAGAAACACAAAATATTACTTTCACAAACAGAAATGGAGTAAGATATTTTAGAATTATACCTACTATAATTTCCTCCAGGTTATGAAATACTTTTTAATTTTTCTAATCATTTTCCTAGTTGCGGTTAAGAGACTATCACTGCAGTAGAGGGATTTTCTGCCTATCCTGAAAGTTTTGGTCAAGAGGATTATCAGAAGGCAAGACTACTGAACACATGTTCTGTTACCTCTTTAACATGCAGGACAAGCATACAGGAACTCTAACAGAATGCAGTATTGCCTGCGTGCCGGCCAGGCCCTGCATGAAGCACAGCCTCCAGTGCTCTCTCTCCAGCTGTTGGGTGTTTTCTGGATTCAAATCACTCACTGAAATGACAAGCAGACCCTCCAATATGTATAACGGCACAAATACAAGAGAAGTTTACTTCTTGCTCATATGAACACCAAAACAGGTGTTCCTGAAGGGCAGAGGCTGTTCTCCAAGCAGCGTCTGAAGCACCAGGCTAGTTCCATCTTCTGGCTTCACCATCTCCAACACAGAGTTCCCAAGGTCAGTAAGTTTGTCTGCATGGAGGCAATAGCAAGAGAAGAAGAGAGCGAGAAGACTCACTTGCTCCTTAACCACTTCTGCCTGGAAGTGATGTGTATCACTTCTGCTTACACTCCACTAGCAAGAACTCGTCACATGGTCCCATCTACCTGCAAGAGTAACTAGGAATTAGAGTCTCTGGCTCTAAACCATATTATGAAGTCACAGCTTCATAATATGGAAGGGGATCATTAATTTTGGTGGACAATTTGTTTGCAGTCTCTGCCACAGCATCACTTACACAAAAGGCCCAAGGAATATCACAGCTGAAGGGGACCTAGAAGTTATCTCTCTCAGTAATTCTCGAACTTTTTTGACTAACACCTACAGAATGAAATAAATCTTACATCACAACCCAGTATACCACACGTGTGAGTATCTGAAACATTGTATAAAATGTTTTTTCCTCTCAAGCATGATGCACTGATACTTTCTATTCTTTAATTCCATTTTATGTAATTTTCTTCTTTTTTGAGACAGAGTCTAGCTCTGTCACCCAGGATGGAGTGCAGTGCACAATCTCGGCTCACTGCAACCTCTTCTTCCCATGTTCAAGCGATTCTCCTGCCTCGGCCTCCCATGTAGCTGGGATTACAGGCACTTGCCACCATGCCCAGCTAATTTTTGTACTTTTAGTAGAGACGGGGTTTCACCATGTTGGCCAAGCTGGTCTCGAACTCCTGACCTCAGGTAATCCACCTGCCTCGGCCTCCCAAAGTGCTGGGATTACAGGCATGACCCACTGCACCTGGCCATAATTTGATATTTTTTATCACTAGTTTTGATGCACTAACTTGATTTCTCAACCTACTATTGGATTGTGACCCACATTTGGGCCTAGCTCATTATTTAGAAATGACATAGATGAGGTTTGGAGGAGGGGTTCTGTGACACACCTAAAGTCACAGGTAGTTGAAGCAGTGTTGGACCCACACCTATAAGCATTAACCATTAGACTAGGGATTCTTTTTTGTTTCAAACAATATGTTATTTGGTTAAATTTTAGATCAAGTATGTTTTGTTGTTGTTAATAACATATTATTTATTTAACAAGAAGAGAGCAGTCTCATCAATGTCATTGAGGAACTATATCCATTAGCACATTTGCTTATGGCCTCATGGTGGCAAAATGGCTGCCACTCCAGGTATCTGCTGGAAACAAATTTTTTTTTTTTTTTTTTTTTTTTTGAGACAGAGTCTCACTCTGTCGCCTAGGCTGCAGTGCAGTGGTGCGATCTTGGCTCACTGCAACCTCCACCTCCCAGGTTCAAGTGATTCTCCTGCCTCTGCCTCCCAAGTAGCTGGGATTACAGGCACCCACCACTACACCTGGCTAATTTTTGAATTTTTAGTAGAGACAGGGTTTTACCATGTTAGTCAGGCTGGTCTTGAACTCCTGACCTCAGGTGATCCGCCTGCCTCGGCCTCCCAAAGTGCTGGCATTATAGGCATGAGCCACTGTGCCCAGCCAGAAACATCTTAATACATTTGATATAGGCGAATGCTTACCTGAAAATTATTATTGTATAATATATTATTCTCTAAATCTACATATTTTTGAAATTTGAAGATGACCACCAATAAAGATATCAACAGTGGTTTATAAATATATAGGTAGTCTGCATCTTGAGTTAGTTGAAAAATAAGGATTCAACTCTTTTTTATACATCTATCTTAATGCAGAACTCAATTTTATCTTAAAAATATTTAAATTCTGAAAACTTCTTGTCTTTGAAATTCTAAGTTTACTTTTAAATTTCCACACTTAAGAAAACCCGTCTAAATACACAGGTATGCAAAACTTTAAAATAGTATGTGTGCTTTTTTCTTTTCTCATGATGTTATTTTCAAATTATAGAGTTGCTTGGAACATCTAACTAAAGAACAGCATTTGGAGACAGAATAGCGCCATCCTCGTCAGAAACACAGCCATCTCAACTTTGAAGGAGGAATGGTCATTAAGAAGCAAAAACATCTCTGGAATGAATACACCCTCTTTAAATTCAGTTGTATTTTTGTTTTTCTTACATTCTACGCTAGGCTTATGATGTTCTTATGATCCCTTGCCAACATTTTTGAGTAACAAGACTGTGTGAAAAAAATGCTTTTTTGAGTACACATCATGCATTTTTCTAAAAGAATTGTACTGCACAGGGTAATTAATATTATAAATAGTGAGTGTTTGTACGAGGAAGCTGCGAGGTGTGGGTTCCAGCTGGCTAGGTGAGTGTTTTTCCAACTAAAAAACTCACTCTAAGGCACAATAGCGTCATTATGCTACATGGGTGGAATGGGAGAGGAGCTTGGGGAAACGACTCTAGGAAAGATTCCCGTCATTTCCTCGAAGTTACCAGAAATTGCTCTATAATCCTGGAATCTGACTTAATTTCGTGTTATCAAGCAGTGGGAGAGCAGAGTGAAGCTGACAACGTGGACTTTGGGCACAACGAGACCCAATTCCAAGACCTACCTCTCCCCCTTACTACCTATGTGACTTTGGGCAATTTGCTTAACCTCTCCAAATCCTCAGTTAATTCATCTGTAAAGCAGGAATACCCTCATTACAGGGTTTTATGAGGATTAAATGAGATAATGCATGTAAAGCACTTGGGAAAATGTCTGGTATATGGAAAATGTGCAATAAATGCTACGATTAAATTAAATTGTAGGATCCAAAAAGAAACTTCACAAGTAATTACAAAGCTAATTTTTAAAATTACTCATGAGCAAATGTCCTTGAGCTAGAGAAGCATTATTACTACTATTGTTATTTTATTTTATTTTGAGACAACGTCTCACTCTGTCACCCAGCTGAGTGCAAGTGGCATGATCACAGCTCATTGCAGCCTCAACCTCCCGGGCTCAAGTGATGCTCCGACCTCAGCCTCCTGAGTAGTTGGGACTACAGGTTGCGCACCACCATGCTTTGCTGTTTTGTTTTGTTTTGTTTTTGTTTTTGTTTTTTGTAGAAATGGAGTCTTGCTACATTGCCCAGGCTGGTCACAAACTCCCAGACTCAAGCAATCCTCTCTCCTCAGCCTCCCAAAGTGCTGGGATTACAGGTGTGAGCCACCACGCTTGGCTGTGCGTTATTATTTTTATAAAACTCCATTATTTAGTTAAAAGGGCCTCTTTTGGCTGAATTTGGTTCTCTCCAAAGTTTAATGAAAAGGCCCTTTACTGGCATCATGTGGCAAAATAACACAGTAGAGTAATACACGTTTAAGAAGGAAGAGCTGGCTGGGCGTGGTGGCTCACGCCTGTAATCCCAGCACTTTGGGAGGCTGAGGCCAGAGGATCACTTGAAATCAGGAGTGCAAGACCAGCCTGGCCGGTATGGTGAAATCCCGTCTCTACTAAAAATAGGAAAAAAATTAGCTAGGTATGGTGGTGCGTGCCTGTAATCCCAGCTACTCAGGAAGCTGAGGCAGGAGAATTGCTTGAGCCCCAGAGGCAGAGGTTGCAGTAAGCGGAGATCGCACCACTGCACTCCACTCCAGCCTGGGTGACAGAGCAAGACTCTGTCTCAAAAAAAAAAGCAAGGAAGAGCTGCATCATCAGTGTGATGTTGCAAGGTACCTATCACATTCCAAGTGCCATTAACTTACATGAGCCTCCCTTTGCCATTCTCTATTGATTGTTTCTGGCACAGAATCTCTGACAAGAAACATTTCAGGGGCTTTACTAGATTTCAGCACCAAAGACCTCAACAGATTAAGTCCTGGCTTGGTGATCTGATGCAATAAAAGTAAATCTCTTTATATTGTTAAAAAATTTAGAGAACTAAACAACATTAAATACGTTCATGTTATCCTGGCTTATCTCTCAGGTAATCTTTAAAGGTAGAGAACTGAGACAATGATCTAGGTAATCCACAAGTCACTCTCCCTTTCAGGGAAGGAAATCGGGGGTTTTCATCCACATGATTTCCTTGCTGTTGTCGGCCTGATGAAATCCAGGTTCTCTGGCTGGCCCTTAAGCCATTTAAATCTTACAGATTTAGGAACTTGTGAACTTCAAGAATTATTTTCTATTTAAATGTTACTTATTTTCAGAGAAGATTAAATCTATTAAACACCTGTATTAAAACATGATATTTTCTGGCTTTGGTAGGACTTTCCTTCTGACTTTAAGAACAAAATAATAGTAATTCAATATTTGTTAGTAAAATTTAATTTCTACATCATATAACATTAGATTGCCCCCATGAAAATAAGTTATTTAAAAAGCAATTTCACAAGAAATGCTAGCTCAACTCTTTGACAACAATACTATGGCTTTAACTCACTGCTGGATCCCCAGCACCTAAAACTGCACCTGGTATGTATTTGATATTGAATAAATATTTTAGATGTAAGATTATGTTAAAATCATAATTTTAAATAAAATTTTATATAAGATCATATGGAATCAAAATATAAATATTGATTATCGCTCATTAAAATGAGACTATTGGAATACCTTATTGGTGGCCACATGTTTTTTAAGAGTCAACAGGGTAAAATTGAACAGAATGATCAATGATATTCCTTTACACAAATACATTCTTGATTCTTACAGTTCAAGTAAAAACCATCAGGCACTATAAACTATTTTGATCAACTGAAACTATCCCTCTGCTCCAGGAACTGCTCCAACGAACAGAATTTTCCTGTTTGCAATTTTCAGCTGGCAGATGAGAAACGCATGAAGCTTTATCCAAATGGAAAACCCAGTCATTCTTGGTAAAGTACAGGAGGGGAGAAAACTGTCAGCTGTAAGAATTTGTCACTGGGGAGAATATTAAGCTGATGCAACTTACTCCTTTGAACAAGAACAAGGCATAGATGGAGGAACTTCTAATTTTCACATTTAACTGGACTCTCATCACTACTATCCTTTCTCACCACTCTCTAGTTCTCATGCAACATTTAGTCACCCACTACACACACACACACACACACACACACACTCATACACTCACATACCGGTGGTTTCTGGGTATTTCCTGATGGGTTTGGAAGGGTAGGAGGTGGGGAAGAGATACCCTCCCACCTACCACTGCAGCTAGTGCCTCCTAGCCTAGGAGTCATGGAGAAGTGAGGCCAGAGTGGCGATAGGGACATTCCTTCTGGGTCAGCTTTTCCCTTGCCCCCCTGCCTTCAAGTTGCATGGGAAAATGCACATGCTGATGACTACAGAGGCCCTCCTGGGAGGAAAAGCAGTGTTTACACAATTATTACTGAGCTGGATTCCAAACTCTTTATTGTTTTAGTTGCCTGTTTTGTTTTAAATCACAGAGAGAATGGTTAGGAAGTACTTTGGAAACCAATCAAAAGGAGAAGCAACAAGGACTGATATGGTGGTTCCCAGATTTTTTGGGTTTTGTGGACAAGTAACATGTCGAAAAAATAAATAAATAAAAGATTGAGGAACTAAGAGGAAGTTGGCAACTTTCCTTTTTCTAAGTAAGACATAGGATCAATACCAAGTCTTATTAGCCACTATTGCCAGTTTTTCATAAAAGGGACAGCACTTTAATACCAAAAGAACATAATCTCAGACTAAAGGACTGTTTTTCCCAAGAAAGAGGATAGTTGATAATCTCAAACAACACAGAGAAAGCAGACACTGTTGGGGGTTCTGGGGGATGTGCCCACATCTCAGATCTCTCCTATGGGTTCTCTGTGCTCATCCCTCAGCTTCTGTGCTTTGATTTTGATAGCTTCCACCAGCACACCTTCAGAGAACAGCCCTTGGGCTTCTAGAGATGGTTTGGGTTCATGTTTGGGAGTTTAGCCCCCACTCCACACCTGAGTGTGGTCTATCACCTGACAGATGGTGCCTGAGGATGAAAGCCCTGCTGCCTTCCTGGAGGTAAACAACCTCTGTTCGCAATTTTCAGCTGGCAGAAAAGAAACGCATGAAACTCTATCTACATGGAAAACCCAGTCACTCTTGGTAGAGTACAGGAGGGGAGAAAACTATCAAGCTGTAAGAATTTGTCGCCGGGGAGAATACGTGCTCCTGAGCTCTCCACGTGCTCAGGCTGACTGGGATTTCCCCTGGAGTCATGCCCTTGCCTGGCTTCCCTCCCATCCCTGTCCTGTTTCTCTCACTCCCTGATTGGTTTCTCCTGAGAGCCATTCCTTCA
This sequence comes from Nomascus leucogenys, assembly GCF_006542625.1. NCBI lineage: Eukaryota > Metazoa > Chordata > Mammalia > Primates > Hylobatidae > Nomascus > Nomascus leucogenys. The sequence goes on from NC_044402.1 coordinate 100,566,031, forward strand.
TATTTCACTTGCACATACAACTTTGTCTCAGGGTTGTCTTCTGGGAAGCCTGGCCGAAGACAGATGGGTAAAAATGTCTTCTTAGGTTGGTGGCAGTCTGTTCATGGCCTTTGAAGGACAGTCTGGAGAATAGACTTGGACAAAAGGGCTGGGTTCCAGTCCAAGCTTCACCACCAACCAGATGTTTGGCCTTGGCCAAGTCACAAAACCGTTAGCTTTACCTGCTCCACTCTTGTCATAGGGTGGCTGGTCAGGAAGATAGGGAATGAAGGTGAAGCTGGGGGCAATTCCACAAAGAAGAGAGGCCAGAAAAATACATAGCTTCTTTTTTTTTTTTTTTTTTTTTTTTCCGAAGTGTCGCTCTGTTGCCTAGGCTGGAGTGCAGTAGTGAAATCTCGGCTCACTGCAACATCCACCCCCCTGGGTTCAAGAGTGTCTCCTGCCTCAGCCTCCCAAAAATGTAGCTTCTTTATATCCTAAAGCTGATCCAGTCTTTGCTGTAAGCCTCTGTCCCACTGTGTAAGGAGGACAACATGAAATTCTCATCAACATAGTTTTATGCAATCATTTAAGTAGTCTCTGGAGAAATCTCTTTCAGGCAAATGCCATACTTTTGGATTTCCTACTCCACTCTGAGGTGACATCCTGGAGAACCAAGGAAGGCTGCGTGACCTCTGAGTGGCACGAGAAGGACAGCTCTGAGAGCTCTGAGATGGGCTCGGGTCCATCTGCCTGCTCCCTGGTCTCTTGGCTCTGGCTGTTGGGCACTCTGCTGGCACTAGATGCCAAATCTGGGGCTTGTGAATGGGCAGTCAGATCCCTGGGCTCAATAAGGGCAGAACCCACTCCTCTGCTTCCTCGATATCCCCAGGCTATCCCTGGAATTAGGGTCTCCTGATTGGCCATGACTTCCATTGGATGTCCGCCCTGGATGGGGCTCTGTACTCCTAGCCACAGGTCACAATGACCCTACTGCGGTGATACCCGCTGGCAAGTTTCCCAGCTACACTCTCAGTCCCCATGCATTCCTCCCCAGCGATGCAGGACATTCGGGGCTCTGCAACCACACAAAAGCAGAGGCATGTTAGCACAACATTCCTCTCTGCCCAGCCACACTGTCCATCACTGAGGATAGTACAGGGTTTTGCTGCAAGGGGGCATCCTCCCAAACAGGAATGGGATAAATGTCCTTGTCTTTGAGCTTTCTCCTAAACTTATACAAAATATGTCACCCCTCTGAAAAGGAAATATCAGGACTCAAAGTTCGTGCTTCTCTTACCTCCATCTCGTTCTCCTCCCCACAAGCCACTGAGGACCAGAGAGATGACCTTTCTTTTTTCTTCTCTCAGGTTGGCCAGGGTTAGCACTTACAAAAGGGGCCACCATGTACAGTTGTACAGACTGTGGCCTGCACAAGAATGCCCAAGTGAGACAGCAGGTATCTACCTCTGCTCACCCAGCCATGAGTGAGCTGGCACTGGGCTGTGTCTACTTAGAGCAAGAAGACCCTTTTTAAAATTTGCACAAAGGCATTCTAAGGGCTACCAGCAACTCTGGTCACATTCATTCTCTCCTGAAAGCAGTACCCACTCCCTTCTCTGGAGCTACAATGGCTATCAAAGAACATGATTTACAAGGAAGAGGAAGGATGTACACATTGCTTAATGTTTCAAAACATGATCCACACTTTAGAGGCTGAAGCACTTTGAGACCAAAAGGGGTTTTGATGGCCAGCACCTGCTGTGCTTTTGTCATGAACTCAGCCCTGGCCTAGATGGGGGTGAACGCAGGGTAGAATGTAAGACAGGACTCCTAGAGGAGAACTCATGTGACTTCCAGTGAGCAGTGCTGGAAAGCATGCAGTCAAGCACCAGTTGACCCGTTCGGGCTTTCGTCCTGCGGAGCTACAGGGTGAACACAGGCCGTGAGGTCTGGGGCATGCAGAGAAGGTTGGCATCTGTGTTTGGAAAACAGGTGGGGAGGGCCCTGCTGGCCTTATAAGTATGGCACAATCCAAGTTCTCATTTCAGAAATCTTGGCTAGGCGCAGTGCCTGGGTTGGGTGCAGTGGCTCATTCCTGTAATCCCAACACTTTGGGAGGCCAAGGCGGGTGGATCACCCAAGGTTAGGAGTTCAAGGCTAGCCTAGCAAATGTGATGAAACCCTGTCTCTACTAAAAATACAAAAATTAGCTACAGGCGGTGCTGCACGTCTATAATCCCAGCTACTCAGGAGGCTGAAGCAGGAGAATCGCTTGAACCCAGAAGGCAAAGGTTGCGGTGACCAGAGATTGTGCCTGTGCACTCTAGCCTAGGTGAAAAAGCAAGACTCTGTTTCAAAAAAAAAGAAAAGAAAAAAATGAAAAAAAAAAAAAAAGAAAATCTTCATCATGCTTAAGCTTTTCTCTATTATGTCTACTTCAAATTCCCTCTTAAAAAAGAAAAGTGAAGGAAAACTAAGTTTCTGGAGTTCTTCATATCTGTACCTAGAACAGGAGGGTTCCTGCTCGCCTCTAGCAAGAAAACAAGATGCTGCCACAGATTTCAACTCAACTTGTTTTTCGTGGTCAGAAGAAATTAAAACATGATTATTAAAATAAAGGTTTCAAGTGGAAAAGACCACAATGCTGAGCAACTGTGGGTTTAATCCTGCCTCCTCCACATGACACAGACCTGCCTCAGTTTGTCCTCCAGCCCCCAGCCCCCCAGAAGACAAGGGGGTATCTACAGACCCCCTTTTTTTGGCTGGTGGCCATAATACGGACATCTGAGCCGTTATGGCCAGGCCTCCCTTTTATTTCACCTCAGATATATTCTTCAGGCTTCAAGGGACATGCATTTGAATGCCTCGCTGATACACCTGTTGGTTGCCCAAAGGTAATTTGTGCCATTCAGCGCAATCAGTTCACTGAGAAGTAGCTCTGTAATCAGCATAATTGTCCTCCAAAAATCCCACAGACCAAGGAAGGGTCAGGCCATGTAACTGAAGAGGCTGCAGACTTGGGAGATTCACAGAAACTGAAGAATGACCTTGTTTTTGATGAGTTAGGGTCGATATCCACTTTGATCCTATAAATAAATCTATTTCTAAATCTATGCAATACCCATAAATATTATAGATTGTTTCTGATGAAGTCAGAGAGAGAGGCAGAGAGAGAAAGAAGACAGAATAAAATGCTTTGCTATTAAGGATGATAAAAAGGTATATTTATGGTCTTTCTCAGGAGATGTTTCTTGGTGTTTTTTCCTTTTTCTGTATTTATCAGGATAGATGCACTATGAAAAAATAATGCAATACATAAATTCTAGTTATATTAGCATAAAAATGAAAAGTAATCACAGAAAATGATTACAGTATAAGTATGCTTATAAATTCAATGTTTTTCTTTGTAAAAGATGTGGTGCATGATTTCCAGTGGAAAAAAACAACATGTTTATTTCATATCTTAAAGTGGACTTTTTTTAATATAAAAGAGGGAAGAATACCCAGGATGCTTAAGGTAAGTTAATATAATTACAATTAGCCTGAACAACTCTCCCTACTGCTCTGCAGCACTCACTAACATTTAACAGAAATGCCAGGTCTGATGGGCTAGAAAATGAGAATAGTAATATTCATGCTTGTTCTGCCCATCCCTCAGGGTTATTCTAGAAGATAAAATGAGCCAGTAGTGTGTGTAATGGGGGTCCAACTCAGCACCAGCACAGAGACTTTTCTTTCCATTCTATCCCAGCACTCTGGTTGTCAAGACCCAACACCATCTGTATGTGGAATGAGGGGTATAAGTGTCGAGTCATTGAAAAGGATTCGCATCCACATAGAGTTTGGATGAAGCTTAGCAAAGCCTCAGAGATGTGCCAGCTTTCTTCCAATGGGCAATCCAGAAGCCCTGTGCAGGCAGCCACGGATGGAAGGGATATTCTCCAGGTGCTGAGGCAACAGCTATCATGTCTCCTACTCCAGACTGACCCATGGCGCCACCTCGTAGTGTGACAGTAAGAGGAAATAAAAGATCAGTATTTTTAAGATTTCATCTAGAAAAAGATATACACTTTTGTCCCTTCAACTTCTCCCTCTCCCCTGCTTTACCAATGGCCTTCTTTCATTGCCGGCCCAGTTTCCAGGTTCCCGGAGGCAGAATCGGGTAAATGGATAAGAGAAAAGCAAGATCAGAAAGGTGAAAGGCAGTCGGGAGGCGCCCTGAGGACCAGGGCCACCAAGGCTGAGACTTGGATAAGAGAGCTGATCAGAAAGTGAAGAGGAGCCATCAAGAGAGGGAGAAGCTCTGGATTGCCTGGTGAGGAACCGAGTCCCTCAAAGACGTTTCTACAGGTTGTAAACTGAATCACAAAGTAAAATCATGGTATCACTGGAAGATAAAAGTTCTTTCAGAAATGCAATTAAAGATGTGAATGGCCCTTTGATTGCTTTTGGATGCTAGACTGAGTTTCTTCGGATGATACACTGAGCAGCCCTGGGCCATGGGAGGCTGTGGTGTTTGTTCAGGTGTTTATTCAGGCTCTCTGGCCAGGGTGTTTTTTCATGGCCTCTTCATTGTCTGAATGGTAACATTTCACTGACAAAACTCAAACGATCATGCTAGTAAGATTTTAGTAACGAGGCCTACCTAATGTGCCCCCAAAAATTCCTACAACACAACTAGAAACTCTTTCAGATCCCCACAATGGTGTGGAAGGCAAAATATTCTGTTTTCTGCATGAAAGTGGGGGTTTCTCAGGATACAAAGTACAAGATAAGCCAGTAGAAATTAATATGGTACTCATGAGTCTTCTTTATTTCCAGGTACAACCATAGACATTTTTAAACTTTAGCTAAGTCATCCTTTATACTTCTCCCAAGGATATAGTAAGAGAATATATTAGATTACCATTTGTATCTGCAGCAATTGTGCCATATTGAACATTTTATTACAATAAGCAATATTATCACAAGGCTGGTGTATCAGGGTTCTGGACACCTCATGGCCCAGTCAAGTTGTCACATAAAATTAACCATCACAGCTGGATTTATAAAATTATAAATAAAGTCGTATTCTCATTCTATAGAATACAGCGTAAGACACATCTCTGCTTGTTAGCCTGAGAACCAACCAGGAATTCATCTTTTGGGCCAAGGGCATACCTGGAGTTGAGGGATTCCCCTCACAGATGTTTTCCTGTCTCTTCTGAAGGGCCAGTCTTCTCGGGAGTTGAAGTGAGTGGATGCTAAGTGTGTAGTCAGCAGTAGACTGGGAACAGTAGGGCAGAGGGCCTGGCAAGAGCCCACGGGGGTTTCCTGGGGTTTCCAAAGAGGCTTCCAGTTGGGTGTCCACCAGATCACACCCACAGAAACCACTTCTTCCCTCCAGAAACTTCCCAGACCTCTTACCACCACACAAGGGATTTAAGAACTGAACAATCTTTTGGGGAGGTCCAATAAAGGGAATGGTGAGGTGGCTCAAAAAGGAAACAAAGGGAGTGTTTAGCTGGTTGGTGAGCTCAGGTATCAGTCCCAGAGAGCCGATTTCTCTGCTTTGCTTTGTCTCTTAGTACTCATTTTGCTTTGCAACCAGAAACATATTTCAGTTTGAAACTGTACCCAAGCCGCATCCTCCCTCTCCGACGTTAGGGTGCACCCACTCTTCTCAGGCCCAATCAGGCAGCGATGTGCCTTGCATCCAGACAAGGAGTAAATATCATTCTGGAGTCCTCAGTGAATATCATTCTGGAGTAATAGCTTCTTCATAATAATGACTTACAAGTATCTCATTACCTCCTCACCAGCCAAAAATACTCATTTCTCCAGGGCACATCTACAAGACAGTAAGTAAATACGGGAGGAAAGAAGTGCTTTACAAGGAAATATGCATTAATTTCTTTTCATGGAAACCAGTTTGACAAACCGATAGTTTTGCCCTGATTCTTCAGTGGGTGCATTCTTAGTTGATTATTTCTCAAAACAAACAAGATGTTGGCATGCTAACTTGTTGCCCGGTCCCCAAGGTAGAACTAATTTCTCTTTCTCTCTTTATTGCTTGGCATGCATTGTACATCTCTCCTGGTTATAGGTCTTGTGGTATAATTATTTAGGCACATGTTATCTTCCTCTCTATGTTGTAAGCTCCTTGATCTTTGTGATGATTCATCTTTACACCTTGCACAGCACTTAGTACAGGGCTTCCCTTTCAGTAATCGCTCTATAAATATAAGCAATGTAATGATAATGTGTATTTGCCATGCAAAAGCCAATTCATACTTACTGAGCAGCCTTTAAGTACCCAGCATCATGCTGTCCCTGTTTCCAACAAGCAGACAGACACTTGTAACAACATGGACGAACCCGAGGATGTTATGCTAAGTGAAATAAGCCAGACACAAAAAGAAAAATACTATATGATCGCATGTAAATGCAGAAGCTTTTTCGACTAAAAACAGTTGAATAAGTAGAAACAGAGCCCAAATGGTAGTTACCAGAGGCAGAAAGGGAGAGGAAATTGGGAGAAATAGGTCAAAGAGTACAAATTTGCAGTTATGTAGGATGAATAAGTCTATAGACGTAATGTACAGTATGAAGACTACAGTTACAAACATTGTATTATATACCAAAAGTTTGCAAAGAGAGTAGATTTTAGGTGCTGTTAACACACAGACACACAAAAGGTAACTATGGAAGGTGATGGATTTGTTTGACTATAGTAATTATTTCACTGATTATATGTGTATCAAAATATGTTGTGTACCTTAAATATATACAATAAGAAATACATTTTTAAATAAATAAAATATGATCATGCTAGTGAAATGAGAGTTACTTGCACACAGAACAACTAGATACTGCATGTAGATGTTATTAGTGAGATACCTTCTGTTTCAGTTACTGTTTTCTTGAGTTTAGTGCAAAGATAAATACTAAAAATTATTCAAAATAAGGGATACAATATTATTCAATACATAGGCTCTAAAAATATTCCTGTAGTGCATTGAGAAGTACCAATATATGTGTAGGAAAATAAGATAGAAAATATAACTTAACAAGCAAGATAATTCTATTTTGGTAGAAACTATATTCATTAAGAATGAGGGTCTTAACTTGATTTTAAAGTTCTTTTATAAGACAAGCAATAATAGCAGGAAAAACCCTTTTAGAAACTTTACATGCTTAAAAAAAACACAAGCAAGGTTAGCAGGAATAAAAACTTCAAAAAAAGGATAAATATGTGTGGAAGGGGTAGTATTACCAGATATTAAAATATATTATAAAGCCTCTATAATTAAAACTGTGTGGATTTGGTACATGAAGAGATTGATGACACACCAATGGAAAGAAACAGAAAATGTAGAAATAGAATTAGTTTCATATAAGAATTTAAAGTTTGATAAACTTGGCATCTCAAATCAATGAGGGAAAATGTATGTTTTAGAAAATAGTAAAGGATAATCGGAGAATGACAAGGACTAATGTAAAATTGCAACCATTCCTCACACCACATACCAGGATAAATTCCAGATAGATAGGAGACTTAAACATAAAAAATAAAATCATATAATAAGTAGAAGAAAACATTAGTGAATTATAATCTGGGAGTGGAAAAACTTTCCTAACTACAACTCAAATATCTAGGAACAATGAGGGAAAAGGATTGATATTTGATATTTTTCTAAACAAATAAAATAAGATTATGCTAGTGAAATGAAAGTTACTTATACACAGAACAACCAGATATTACATGTAGAGGTTATCAGTGAGATACCTTCTGTTAGTATCTTTTCCAGTTTAGTGTAAAAACAAACAGGGATCTGTGTCTTTGTCCAAATCTCATGTTGAACTATAATCCCCAAGGTTGGAGATGGGGCTTGGTGGGAGGTGAATGAACCATGGAGGTAGATTTCCCCTTTGGGACTGTGTCATGATAGTGAGTGAGTTCTCTTGAGATCTGGTTGTTTAAAAGTTTGTAGCACCTCCTCCCATCTCTGTCTTCCTCCTGCTCTGACCATGTGAAGTGCTGCTAACCACTTTGCCTTATGCCCTGATTGTAAGTTCTCTGAAGCCTCCCCAGAAGCTGATGCCACCATGCTTACTGTACAGCCTGCAGAACCATGAGTCAATTAAACCTCTTTTCTTATAAATTACCCAGTCTCAGGTATTTCTTTAGAAATTAGAACATACTAATACAGGGAATTAGTAACAAGGAGTGAGGCATTGCTATAAAGATACCTGAAAATGTGGAAGCGACTTTGGAACTGCATAATGGGCAAAGGTTGGAAGAGTGTGGAGAGCTCAGAAGAAGACAGGAAAATGAGAGAAAGTTTAGAACTGCCTAGAGACTGGTTAAATGGTCATGACTAAAATTCTGGTAGTCATATGAACAATGAAGGCCAGGCTAAGGAGGGCTCAGATGGAAAAGAGGAACTTCCTGGGAACTGGAGCAAAGGTAACTTCTGTTATGTGTTAGCAAACAGCCTGGCTGCATTGTGTCCCTGCCCTAGGGATCTACAGAACTTTGAACTTGAGAGTGATGATTTTGGGTATATGGTGGAAGAAATTTCTAAGCAGCAAAGTGTTCAAGATGTGGGCTGGCTACTTCTAACAACCTATGCTTATATGTGTGAGCAAAGAAATGATGTGAAATTGGAACTTATATTTAAAATGGAAGCAGAGTGTAAAAGTTTGGAAAACTGGCAGCCTAGGCATGTGGTGGGAAATAAGAGCCTATCTGAGGGGGAAGAATTCAAGATGACTGCAGAAATTTACATAAGTAAAAGGAAACCAAATGCTAATAGCAGAGACAATGGGGAAAAGGCCTCAAAGGCATTTCAGAGAGCTTTGTGACAGCTCCTCCCATCACAGGCCGAGAGGCCTAGGAGGGAAGAATGGTTTTATGGCCAGGCCCAGGGCCCCACAGCCACATGCAGCCTCAGGACACTGCTCCCTGCATCCCAGTCACTCCAGCTCTAGCCATGTCTCAAAGGGACCCAGGTACATCTCAGCCATAGCTTCAAAGAGTGCTAGCTGTAAGTCTTGGCAAGTTCCATGTGGTGTTAAGCCTGTGAGTGCACAGAATGCAAGGGTTGAGGCTTAGGAGCCTCTGGCTAGATTTCAGAGGATATATGAAGCCTGCTGCAGGGGTGGAACCCTCATGGAGAGCCTCTACTAGGGCAGTGCAGTGGGGAAATGTGGGATTGGAGCCCCCCGACAGAGTCGCCACTGAGGCACTGCCTAGTAGGCCTATGAGAAGAGAGTCACCATCTTCCACACCCCAGAATGGTAGATCCACCAGCAGCTTGCACTGTGCACCTAGAAAAACCACAGGTACTCAACACCAGCCTGTGAGAGCAGCTGTAGGGGCTGAACCCTGCAAAGTCACAGGATTAGAGCTGTACAAAGCCTTAGGAGCCCACCCCTTGCACCAGTGTGCCCTGGATGTGAGACATGGAGTCAAAAGAAATTATTTTGAATCTTTAACATTTAATCACTGACCTGCTGGGTTTTGGACTTGCATGGGACCTATAGCCCCTTTCTTTTAGCTCATTTCTCCCTTTTGGAATAGGAATATTTACTCAATGCATACACCCCCATTGTATCTTGGGAGTAACTAACTTGTTTTTTTATTTTACAGGCTTATAGGTGGAAGGGACTAACCTTGTCTCAGATGAGACTTTGGACTTTGAGTTAATGCTGGAATGAGTTAAGACTTTGGAGGAGTGTTGAGAAGGGATGATTGTACTTTGCAATGTGAGAAAATCATGAGATGTGGAATGATATGGTTTGGATCTGTGTCCCCACCCAAATCTCATGTCAAATTGAATTCCCCAATGTTGGAGGTGGGGCCTGGTGGGAGGTGATTGGATCATGGGGTGGATTTCCCCCTAGGTATTGTGTCATGATAGCGAGTGAGTTCTTGTGAGATCTATTGTTCTTGTGAGATCTATTGTTTAAAGATGTGTAGCAGCACCACCACCACCACCCCTTCCTCCTGCTCCTGCCATGCAAGTCACCTGCTCTTGCTTTGCGTTACATCCTGATTGTAAGTTCCCTGAGGCCTCCCCAAAGGCAGATGTTGCCATGCTTTCTGTATAACTTGCAGAACCATGAGCAGCTAAACATCTTTTCTTTATAGATTACTCAGTCTCAGGTATTTCTTTATAACAGTGCAAGAATGGATTAATGCAATGTATTTGACTATATATAATAAAAAAAACTCTGCCAGGCACAGCGGCTCATGCCTGTAATCCCAGCACTTTGGGAGGCCAAGGCAAGTGGATCACTTGAGGCCAGGAGTTTGAAACCAGCCTGGCCAACATTGCAAACCCTGACTCTACTGAAAATACAAAAATTAGCCAAGAGTGGTTGTGCATGTCTGTAATTCCAGCTACTCAGGGCTGAGGCACAAGAATAGCTTAAACCCAGAAGGCAGAGGTTGCAGTGAGCCAAGACTGCACCACGGCACTCCAGCCTGGGCAACAGAGAGAGACTCTGTCAAAAAAAAAAAAAGATAAACGATAAAAAAAGAAACTTTTGCATCACAAAAATAACCCGTAAGCAGAGTATAAAAACAAATGATAAATTTGGAAAAAGTATTTGTAACTGATATCACAGATAAGAGTTAGTATTCTCAATATATTTGATGATATAAAGGAATCATTGTCAACTTTTTAGGTGTGATCCTGCTCGTGTGGTTATGTTTTCAAAAAAACAGTATTTAATGTTTAGAGACAGTTATTTAAATATTTATGGTTGAAATCCTATGTTGTCTTGAATTTGCTTTAAAATAATAAGAGATGAGAGAATAGATAAAATTAGAGTGGCTATAAATTGGAAATTATTGAAGGTGGATGATAGGTACATAGAGGCCCATTATACTATTCTCTTTCCTTTTCCACGTATTTGAAATTTTCCATACTTAAAAAGATAAAACATTTTTGGAAGAAAATCTATATAAAGCACACAAGTAGCTTTCAATAAATGTCAACTCCTCTCATTATAGTCATGCTCAATCATCTCTATTATCATGGCTAACTAGATGCCCTGAGAAACTCCCCTACTAAAACACAATAAATCCTACTGAAGATACACTCTGAGACATGACTACTTTCATGAGAGATAGAGGATGTGTTCAGAGATCCTTCTCTAAGCTCCAAAAACTCACCTGAGATAAGAGGTGCCAGGAGCTGGGGCAGCTGGAAGGGACAGGGTTAACTAAGACTGGTTGAGCAATAGCATGGCCCTCTATGGCAGAGGAAAAAACTCCAGATTTCCTGCACTAGCTGAGATCTTCAATGGGAGGGGTAATATTACCAGTTATTAAAGTATATTATAAAGCCTCTATAATTAAAACTGTGTGGTTTAGCTATGTGAAGAGTGTGAAAACAGACCAAGGGGCTCTCAGGTATAGAGCCCACTGGTCACCAGCAGAATCAAATCATATCTGGGGTAAACTTTTCCAATATTCAATTTATCTCTCACTAATTAAGATCAAGGAATGAATGCACAATCAAAGATCAACGAACTCACACAAATGCAAGCCACTTCAAGAGGTGGCAGAAACAACCAAAACAAAAATCAAACCAAAAAAAAACCTAAAAACAGATATGGGCCCTTGTAGACTTAGATATTGGAAATATTAGATACAGAATATAGAACAGCCATGTATAAAATGTACAAAATTGTAAAGGATTCAATTACAACTATAACCAATTGATAAAATACTTTGAGGAAATGAATAGACAAATTTAATTTTTTTAACTGAAAGCTTTGGAAGTAAAATATAAAATTTTGTAACATAAATCTTAATCAAAGACTGCAGCATCAGTTTACTGTTCAAAGGAGAGACAAATAGTGCACTATAAGAGTCTATTTTAAAAATTACCAAAATTTTAGCACAAAGTAATAAGAAAAAGGTGGAAAATATATAGAGAGTAGAAAGAGAAGCAATAATATAAATCACACAAGAATCCCAGAAAAAGCACAGAGTTAAATGAGAAGAGATAACATTTAGAGAGATAGTAGCTATCAAAATTTTCCAGAATTAATGAAAACCGTGAATCCACAGATCTAGGAACAAAAATTAATACCAAGCATCATAAACAAAAAGAAATCCATGCCATCATCGTGAAACTGCATGTCACAGGTTGGATTGTCTGCAAGTAGATGGTGAGGCAGGATATTTATTAGGGATTAACACCTATGAAGGGGCAAAGGGAGAAATTCAACTGCAATGCAGGCACAGAGCCTAGGCCAAATCCAAAGAGGGCACTGGTGCATATACAAACTGTCAGGATTGTCCTGCAGTGGACCCAAATAATCAGGCCTTTAGACCCCCACCAAGATAAGTCACTGGATGTGGGCCAACCCAGAATGGGTATACCTGGGGCCAAGTGACTCTCGGTTCTTGAGGCAATCATAGTTGGAGACTATCTGCTGATTCCCAGCACCTGCTGCAAAAATATCCCTATTGAAGAGGTATCTGGGCAGGCAACTTTATGTCCGCCATAGTCCACCCCTTGCACCACTCAAATCTATATCTTTATATGCATTCAACTCTTCCAGGATTATAGTGTGCTTGTCTTTCTGCAGGAAACTGGTATGGTTAACAGGACAAATGACTGCCACTACAGCTAGACATAAGGATGCAACTGATACCCATTATCTCGCTCCTAGACTATCCATTCTGGATTTTCCAACCCTTAACTATGAGCTCTGCTGTCTTGGTGGCTAATGTCCTGTTGTGATCCAGATCATCTGTAAAGGATCTGAGCCCTTGCTCACCATGTCCTTCTCAGGTGGGAGTTGCTGAATTTACCCACTTGCCAACAGATATGAGCAAAGGAGTGCCCAAAAGCACCCATGTGGATCACTTGGGTGATGCAACCTATTTCTCTCTGCTCCCATTGTATAACAGCGGATCTCCCTCCTCATTTAATTTTGGAGGGCAGGTTTCAGCATACCCCTGATCACAGGAATCCCAAAATGTTTACCCATGTGGCAGCCCCCTCGATCTTCACAGTGCTTATCTCCTACCCTCTGCAGCATGTGTGTCTTCACTGAAGCCTCCAGTTGCATCTTGCTCATGCAGTCCAACTCATCCAGCCTGATTAGCACAGTATCATTGAGCTACTGAATCCATGTGATGTTTTGTAAATGTAGATTGCTTTAGACTATGTCATGACGGAGGGCGTAAAGAACATAGCCCGGAGCAACACTGTAAAACTGTGTTAGTGTATCGCTGCCCATTCCATGTGCATGTGAACTCTTTATGATCCTCTTTTTGATCAGAATAGAAAGAACATATTCACCAAATTAGCAGCTGCATACGATGTATCTGAGGCCATGTTAATCTGCTGTAGCAAAGAGGCCAGAACAAGCACAGGAGCTGAAATTAGGGATAGTAGTGGGTTGGCTTTGGGGTAGTCTACTGTTATCCTCCCAGAATCTGGGTTCTTCAGGGACCAGACTGGTGACTTCAATGAAGAAGTGATGGGCATCTCCCTGCTACCCACTCATTCATTCTCTAGATTAGGGCTGGCAAGCTATTAGCTGACCTGTTTTATAAATAAAAGTTTTTTGGAACACGGACGTGCATGCTCATTTGTTTATGTATTGCTCATGGCTGCTCTCTGCTACAAGAGTAAAGTCATTGCAACAGAGACATCTAGCCCACAAAGCCTAAAATATTTACCAGCTGGCCCTTACAAAGATAGTTTGCCAACCCCACTTTAGTTCCATAAAGGTGGCATTAACCTCCAGTCTTATCACCACTCCTCCAGAATTATTGTTCTTGATTTACTGTCATGGCTGAGAAGAGGAACAGTTTCTAAGGCCTCCATTTCACCTTCCCTACAGGCAAAAGACCCAACATGGGGATTATTCCAACTGCTGTGTATAGGAATTTTATTGTACATTCTGGAACCAAAGAAATCGACCAATGGAGCAGTTCAGTCTATAGGCCAGGGGGCCCACTGTAAGTTAACTTTAGCCAGGAGTTTGTTTATTACCTGGCCCTACTGTGTTCCATGCTAATGAGCCACGAAAACAGCCTCCATCCAATAGTTCTCAAAATATTTGGGTTTTTCCCTTTCCCATGTATATAATTATCTGAGTAAATGGCCATAGGTTCCTGTGGGGAAGCACTGAGGGAATCATTACCACGTATAATCATCATGGTGTTGCCCAGTTGTTTCTCTTGAGTACCTGGTCTTATTGTCAGTTTCTAGGCTCTAGGTTTGGCACAGGTTTGGGGAAATGCAAGGGACTTTGTATTGAGGCAACTGCCCTTGGTATCCTGGTCATTATCTCTGATTTTTTCTGACGGTACAAGCTAAGTAGTGGTCTTGTCAGCTGCCCACCTATTTTGCATCTAAGAATATCGTGTTCCCGTAAGCATCTTCGTAATTCTCTGTAGGGCAGACTTCCTTGGCTGCCATTCCACACTCACCACTCATTGCAAACCACTGTGTCTACTGAGCCTCTATGGGGTCAGGGTCCTAGCATCCCCACTGTTATCCGCAAGCCTCAGTCTGTACTGACCTCTCCTACTCCAGCTCCAGACTACGGAGGAGAGCCACCACTGAACATGTTAGTGATGCTGGTGCCCCCTCACCAGCAATTCTTTGTTGATAGTATATCCTCTAGGTATTCCCATGATGAACCTTCATTCTTGCTTCATCAAGCCTTTTCATTGTTTCCTTAACTATCTGTCATGGCAATTTGAGCATTTCAGCTGCATGTGGATCATCTCTTTTTCTATGTTTCTGGGAGCCACTCTAATAGCAAGCCAGCCCTATCTCCTGAGCTCCCTGCCATGGTATTAAATCCTGTAGCTCAGGAGAGTAATCTCAAATCAATTCATTCTCTCCTACTCAAGCTTATGCTCTTGTCACCTGGTCAACCTCCTTCAGAATCTAAATTCCTTGAAAATCTCCTCCTTCCTAAGGGAGCATGCTGGCAAGTCTTTTAGCTCCTTCTGGGACATGATCCCTCTCTTTCCTATGAGTCCCCTAATATTCTTCATCTGATGAATGCTACGACTTAACCTAACTATAGGCAGAGTGGTTAGGAGGGAAGGTAGGGGCAGATTCTGAGGGGGTACATGTCATCATGTTGGGGAGAGACCTCTAAATTTTCTCTAAAAAGGGCAGTGTGCTAATTCTTCATCGGAGAAGGTGGTGAGACACTTCTGAAGGTTGCAAGAGTTCAGAAGTCTGGGCACTTGAAATATTAGGGATGATTTACCAAGATGTCTGCATCCCAAAAGTGGGGCCCATTTTTCCCCAAACAGGACCTGATGTTAGCATAACAGACCTGTCTTGGTTGAAGTTTAACCTTCTTGGAGCTTGGTCCCTTAACTCCTGGGCTGGGGCCTGGTCTGCAGCTTTCTCTGTCTTTTGCTGCAGGAGAAGAAAGCCCCATTATAAGCTGCCAGAGAAGCCCTCTGCTTTTCAATCCTAGCTTTTCAGTTGCTCATTAGTCACTTGCAGCTTTTTCTTACCTCTTCCTAGGGCATCAACAGTTCTTAGCTATAGCCATCTAATCCCATTGCCCTCATGGTTTCTATTTATGTATTTCTCAAGTGCCTAGCATGTCAGTGTCATGATAGCTAGTGTAGTACACTACTCCAGTACACCATCCCAATCCACCTCTGGTGAGAAGGTTAACCACTGGACTGCCACTTTGTGACAGGTGCCATATGGACTCCTCCTACCATAGTGATGAAGGCCCCATTGCCAACAGGGAGGTGTGTGACCCAGCTTCAAAACTTCATCTTATCACTGGTTTTTCTCAGACCACCCCTAGCAACAACTGTCTCAGGTTGGGTTACCTCTGCAGAAGAATTGGGAGCTACATAGAGGAGGAGTAAACAGATTTATGGGAATTATAGTTAATGTTCAGGTTCTTTGGTGGGGTGGCAGATTCACTGTTGTCATATTACCTAGTAGTTTACATGTAATCTTCTAGGTATAGCTAATGAAATTTTTTAAAGATAAGGCAAAAATAAATTGCTTATTAATTGTTTATATTGGATAACATCTTATGCTACCACAATTAGAAAATTATGAAAAAGCATTACTACAATTAAAAACTTGTTCTAGGCCGGGCGCGGTGGCTCACGCTTGTAATCCCAGCACTTTGGGAGGCCGAGGAGGGCTAATCACGAGGTCAGGAGATCGAGACCAAAGTGAAACGCCGTCTCTACTACAAATACAAAAAAAAATTAGCCGGGCGTGGTGGCGGGCGCCTGTAGTCCCAGCTACTCGGAGAGGCTGAGGCAGGAGAATGGCGTGAACCCGGGAGGCAGAGCTTGCAGTGAGCCAAGATTGCGCCACTGCACTCCAGCCTGGGCGACACAGCAAGACTCCGTCTCAAAAAAAAAAAAAAAAAAAAAAAAAAAAAAAAAAAAAAAACTTGTTCTAGGCTTCCAAATACTTTAAGTCAGTTTATGTGCTTTTTCTTGTTGTTGTTGTTGGAAGTACATATGGTGTGTTGGAATTAAATGAGAATAGTGGTAGTTCATTACCTTTGTCACTTTTTATTGTACTTTTAATAGTTGATTTTGATCAGAAAATGGCTCCATTATCTTTTAAGAAATATAGTCTGCTTTAACTTTTAACCAATTACTATTTTAAGTCTCCATTTTGAGGTAAAAATAGAGACTGATAAATCTCTATAAGAAGTCGTCATCTTGACAAAGTTCTGAGATAAAATTCTCAATATAATATACATTAGTTTCCCAGGTCAAGCTCTAATAAATTGTTTGTGCTGATCTTGCTTCATTAAGTTTCCTCTTCCCAGAAATTTTGTTGCAATATTAATGTATCAGGCTAGTGCAAAAGTAGTTGCAGCCGTTGCCACTAAAAGGAATGGCCAAAACCGCAATTATTTTTGCACCAATCTAATAATAATGATTGTCAATTCTTTGCATGATGGAATACTTAAATATTGGCAATATTTTGTCTGGGCCAGAGTTACTAACTACAATCATGGATGACTGGGTTTTTTTTTTTAAGCAAGAAAGTAAATGATCACATTTTGTAAAAATGTATCTATTATATGGATAATAGATAAGAAGGAAGACTGTAGGAAGGGAAGGAGAGAATCAATGGGAACTCTTGCCAAAGTCAAGGGGAAAAATAGTGTCTGAATCAGACAATGACAATGGTAATGGAGAGGGAGAATGGAACTAAAAACTTTTTTGGATATATCCTGGGGAAGGACTTGGTGGTCAATTAGATATAAAGGACAAGGACTACTCAAGGGTAACTCAAGTTTCTTGTCAGGTTGACAGGGTGGAAATGGTGCCATCAGTACAGATTAGCAAGCAAGGATGAATCAACAGGTTTGGCAGGAAAAGAATTAACTCAAGCTTTAGCCATGTGGATTGTGAGAGGTCTAGGTGTTGCAGAGCCATCAGGTATTATCAATCAGTGACAATTGCCAAAGGAGTACATGGTAAGATTATTTTTGTAATTATTTAAAAACTTCTCTGCCATTATCTCAAGTATGCCTTTCCTTTTTCCCCAGAGGAAACCAGAGAGGGGACAAATCTCCCAGACCTGTGGGAGGGATGAAAAGAGACAACCTGAGCTGGAAGTAACCCTGGGCCAATCCTAAAACCATGTGCAGGTCCCTGGAGGACTAATGTGGAACTGAATTTTTCTGTGTGTTATTTTAGATTGTATTCTTTTCTAAAATCACAGTACAAAATGTTTCCAAAACTGTAAGTCCCGTCCTTTACGACTTTGTCACATACAGCTAAAAACTGTTGTCAGGGCATAGTCATTCATAATTCCTAGTTGGCCAACACAGAAATAATCAACATATAACAACAGTTCTACTAGATATCAGTACACAGCAATAAGCCAGCCAGTTCTTTTATAAATGCAATGTATAAAGCATTAGCAGCAGGCCCACGCTGGGCTTTTATTTTTGGTTGAGCTTAGCTGACCTTAAAATAGATTTGCATTGAGGGAAATGTAAAACTTCCTCAAATATAGTACTACTTAATTCAGCATAAGCCATGGAGGGGAGGGTTGTGTCTCTAGGGAGAATTTTTACATTCTAGTAACTATAAAAGTAAGGTCTAATACTATGCTATTTCTCTAAAATTTTCACATTCTAGTAAAGCTTATGAATGTATCTTTGAGCTTAATACAAATGCCACTAACTGGTGTGCCCCCTCAAAGATGTTCTCAACTCTGCGGTTAGTTTTTTAGCATCTACTCTCAGAGTGATTGTTGTTTCATTTTGACAGCTATCCCTGAAATTTTCTTATGATGCCAGTAGATGAATTTTAAAAATATACTGTGACCAAACCATAGATGCTGTGCCCTAGGGGTGCAAGATTGGCAGCAATTAATTGATTGATGGATATATCTTCTCTACCAATGATTTTAGATTTTGTAGCCACAACAGCACAAATACATCATAGTGGGCAACCTTAAATAAATAAATTTTGTCTTCTGGGCCCTTGACTTCCTCATTCAACCCCTTACCATTTTAGTTTCTTTTGTTTCTGGTCCACCTATCAGTACCTGTCTCTGCTCCCTCAACAATATCTATTATTATGTGCCAATTTTCTCAAATTTTATTTCAGTTGTTCTTCCTATCAATCTGTGAAGTAGATATTTTTATTACCCTTTCACTAAGGATAATACTACCAGGGGAAACTGAGGATCCAAGAGATTAAATAATTTGCCTGAGTATATTAGTCAAGGATCTCCAAAGAAACTATATGTAGTCTCTCATATATCTATATATCTCTCAGAGAGAAAGGGAGAGAAATTTATTATGAGGAACTGGCTCATGCTATTAGGAAAGCCAGCGGTGTAATTCAGCCCAAGTCTGAAGGCCTGAGAACCAAAATAAGCCAGTGATGTAAATCTCAGTCCAAGGGCAGGAGAAGACCAAAGTCCCAGTTCAAACAAGAAGGCAAGAAGCAAAAAGGGGAAATTCCTCCTTCCTCCACCGTTTGTGATTGGATGATGTCCCTCTACATTGAAGAGGGCAACCTATTTTACTGGGTCCACTAATTCAAATGCTAATTTTATCCAGAAACACCCTCACAGACACACCCAGAAATGTTTAAACTGGGTACTCCATGGCCAGTGAAGTTGACACATAAAATTCACCATCACACTGAGGTAACCCAATTTATTGGAAATTTTATTAAAAATTAGAAATTTTAAAATCAGGCCTAACCCTAAAACATCAGCCATCACACTTTGCCAATCTTGTATGTTACCTGCCTAAACTCTTCCCAAGGTCTTTAGCTAAAGGAAATCCTTTAGGAAAAAAAAAATGGGATTTCTGGTGTGGAAGAGTCTGGGAGAACTAGATGTTCTCAGAAGATGTAGATTCTTTAGCTATTGGATTTACCAAGCCCCCAAAGGACATGTTGGCCTACTTAACAAACAATAATTTAGGCCCTCCATGTGCTAGACACTGTATGTTCATCGTTATGGCAGAAACAAACAAACATGAAACCAAATTCTGCCTCCTAAGAAGCTTATATTCCTCTGTATTTTTGTCTACCAAATATCACTCAACGGCACACTATCCTAACAGAAGAATTTGGCTTAGCTTGTGCAGCGGCCCATGCCTATAATCTCAGCTACTTGGGAGGCTGAGGTGGGAGGATCATTTAAAAAGCCCAAGACTTTGAGTCCAGCTTGGGCCACATAGCAAAACCATGGCTCTGAAATAACTAAAATAATAAATTGTTCAGTTAATTTAAAAAAAATTTGGCTTAATGAAAGCAGCAACAACCTAACGTTTATTAGGTGTAGGTTAGTACATGACTTATTTGGACCTATCTCCGGTGCATACACAGTGTATGAAGGACTGCCTTGAATGACAAAGGAAGAGTGTGGACGGAAAAAGGAGCAGTCGGTAATCTACTTTTAAGATCACTAGAGTTCTATGAACCACTTAGATATTATACTGGGCATTGTTTTTGTTTATTACAATCCCTTCCACTGAGAACCCACCCCTTGCATATGTGGTGAGATTCTCATAGAGCTATTATCACACAGCCCCACCTACTTTGGCCATAGGAGTGGGCACATGAGTCAGGTTATTCAATCATGGCCCTGAAGGTATAGTGCTTGGTCTAGAGATGCACATGTGGTCCAAGTAGAGCCAATCAAAGTCCATTTCTGGGACTGCCGCATGAACACAGTAGAGGCAGCTATTTTTTCCACTGTGATTTCTAACCAGGTACTATGGGAAACTTGCCCACCATGTGGAAAGGGCTTGCAGGTAGAATAAAGACAAGCAGGGTCCAGAGATGGAAAGAGACATAGAATTCTGATGACATCATTTGAATCCTTGGATATATTTCTTAGACTTTCAGTCACATGAAACAAACTCACACACAAGCAAAACATTTTCTATGTATCCATTTGGGAGATTTTCTCTTTGTTTCATGTGACTGAGAGTTTAAGAAGCTGATTATTGCAGCACTATTTGCAATAACAAAGACTTACAACCAGTTCAAATGTCCATCAATGATAGACTGAATAAAGAAAATGTGGCTGGCACATATACCCCACGGAATACTATGCAGCCATAAAAAAGAATGAGTTCATGTCCTTTGCAGGGATATGGAAGAAGCTGGAAACCAACATCCTCAGCAAACTAACACAGGAACAGAAAACCAAACATCGCATGTTCTCACTCATAAGTGGAAGTTAAACAATGAGAACACATGAACACAGGGAGGGGAACATCACACACCAGGGCCTGTTGGGGGATGGAGGGGAAGGGGAGGGAGGGCACGAGAACAAATAACTAATGCGCACAGGGCTTAAAATCTAGATGACGGGTTGATAGGTGCAGCAAAGCAAACCACCATGGCACACGTATACCTGTGTAACAAACTGGCATGTTCAGCACATGTATCCCAGAACTTAAAGTAAAATAAAAATAAATAAATAAAATGCAAAAGAAAAAAAAAGTAAAAGTTAGGTTGAGTTCTGTTGCTTAGAACCAAGAGTCCTGACTTAAAAAAATAAAAAATAAAAAATAAAAATAATCTGTGTTGCCCTTAAACCTTCCTGGTCATCAGTGAATGAAGCTGCTTCCTTAAATCTCTGAGGTGACAAAGCACAAAGCAGAGGGCCCAGGGCAGAGCCTCTGCTCTTCATTTGCTGTGCCCCATAAAAACAGCTATCTTGGATATGAGTTCACTGTGTCTCCCAGGTCTTTTCCGGAAGGATTTGGAGCAATCTCTGCCACTTTCGGGCGGTATCAAAGATGTTGCTGAGGGCAGCATCTGTGGAATTCTAAGTATCCAAGGCAGTCTTCACCTCCCTATTAGCAATTTAAGCAGTTTTTCCATCAGGTCTTAGGACTTGACCCTTTTTCTTTGCCCTGGCTCTCTACAGATGCTGAGCAATGACTTGAGATCACTGATCTAAGGTTTCTACCTCCACGAAGAGCAGTATTTTAGCTCATTCTTCTTGGTGATGAATAAATTGACTTCCAACTATGAATAATCTGAAAATAAGCATTTTGTGGACCCTCACTGACCATTGTTAAATCGGTGAGTCATTAATCAATTTCAATTACCTGGTACGATGAGAGGGTGAGGTCTGAAAACTATTGTCATGGGTGATATGTGGTCTATGGTTTCTGAGTCTGAAATTTGGTTACTTAAAACCCATGCAAAAAGTAGCTGAGGTTTCAGCCTCACAAGCTCTGATAATTCACCACTAAAAATAAGCATGTGCTCAAGAGACAACTACTATGTAAACACTCTCAGAAAGATCTTTCAGCATCTGCATACAGAAGCTGCCATCCTATACCCAGAGAAGCTGAGGGCACAGCACACAAAGAACGCTTTATCTTTGGGGGAAGCCAGCATCTGCTGAGCATGAAGCAAAGGCAGGACAAAGGACTGCTTCTCTTATTCAGGCAGAGAAATGAAACGTGATTCATTGTTTTGTCTTAAGCAGTTGCACATTTATTGTTCCAATATTTATGTACTAAATATTGGAGCTTGCCTTTCATTAGAAACTTAAGGCCTATCTTGAGCATCAAAGGTGCTTATTGAGAAGCAGAAATGTCCAACATGTTTTGTTCTGACTGAGTATGCAAGGCCATGTCCAGCATACTACTTGGCACTTAGTAGGCACTTAATTAATTGCATTTCTCACCCATCTTTCTATTAATACTGTTTTACCTTCCTTTTAGCAAATATGACTTATAAAAATCAGAACTATATGGCAGGTAAATTTGGACACAAACACTATAAAATCAAAGGACTTTTTCCTTTACCTTGGGGTGATTTTAAATCTCAAGTCCCCTCACTCAGGGTGTATTTGAAATATAACAATGTATGTACAGCTGAGCCATGAAATTTTTAGCATATGAAAAACAGGACACACATTTGTGCATGCTGTTTTGTTCCCACTAGGATTTGCAAAGGGAGGGCGAGAAGAATTGACTGAAAGGACAGCTGTTTAGTGAGGCAGGAAGTTGAAACTATTTAACTTAAAATTAGGTTTGGGGATTATCTGAGGTCTTCAAAGAGTGACACAATTTGTATTCTTCATTATCACAAGTAAATAGGAGTAGGAGACTGTAGTGTGTGTGAATTTATTGTGTTGCGACAAGGAAGCCTCCAGAATCCTCAATTCATGGATTTATGGGTTTGGAATGTGAATTTTTGTCATGGATCTCACACTCATCGTGATGATGATGAGTTGCTTTGGCTGGCCCGTCTGAGACACAGAAACTCCTGCCAAGATGAGGAGGATGGGGAATGATATGTGGATGGCAGGGAAAGCCATGCTTCTTGAAACCCTACTTACTCTGCTGGTTTGCAAGTCTGAAAGCCTAAGCTTGCCCCCCAGTATAGGTCAGACCTCCCAGAATAGACCAGCCTTCCATCTGAATCTCGCTCCTCGCCAGCCCACCCTGGCCCCGTATGCTGCCAGGTTATTCACATCTACTACAACTAAGATGTTGTAGTGAAATACTCCAGGCCTGAACTTGAGCGTTCACAGGCATCTTTTAAATTTAGGCAGATGGTTTAGTTTCTTTTCTCTTATTTTGAGTTCATTTATGGTTTTGTGATTTTGTATAATTACACACAACATTAACTAAGGAGGAGTAAGGTTTTTCATGGTTTCTAATTATCTAGGGTCTGATTCTTGCTTTTAGCACTTACGGAATTATAACTGACATTTCTGGCTAACTCCTTTCCATTCTTGCTCCCTAAATTGGAATTTATGAAGACTATCCCTTAATTCTAGTGCTCAGTAGTCTCATATAGGGAACTTAATGTCAGAAGCCCAGAATTTTAGAAACAATTCTGTGACTAATTAACTCCATAGACTTAAGTCCTGGACTCTAAGACCTTATGATGGTTCATTTTATGTGTCAACTTGAGTGGGCCATAGTGCCCAGATATGTGGTCAAACACTAATCTGGATGTTTCTGTAAGCGTATTTTTGGATTGGTGGACTTTGAGTAAAGCAGACTGCCATTCATCATGTGAGTGGTCCTCATCCAGTAAGCTGAAGACCAGAAAAGACCAAAAAGGCTAACTTGCCCGATTAAGAGTGAATTCTGCAGCAGATGGCCAGCCTTTGGACTTTGAACTGCAACATCAGCCCATTCCTCAGTCTCCAGAGTGCCAGCCCACATTGCAGATTTTGGACTTGCTAGTCTTCAGAAGCACATGAACCAATCCCTTAAAATCTCTCCCCCCACCACCAGTATTGATTCTGTTTTCTGGAGAACACTGACTAATGTAACCCTATATTTTTTAAGTTATGGGAGAAACTAAATCCATTCTGTAGACATCACAGCTGATCTGAAGATCTAAAGAAAACATACATGCAAAAAAGATGTAAAATAAGTAACGTTCTGAACAAATATAAGGATTTATTTCAGTAAACCATGAACTTAAGAATTTAGAGTGAAAATCAAAAATTTACTTAAAGTCAAGCAATTAGAAATTTCCTTTTCTGAAAATAGCCCTTCCATGAATTTTACAGTCCTCTCACTTTTCTCTTGAGTCATATTTTTTACTCAGAGTCACATATAACCGATGGATATTTTCATACCACAAGTGAACCACCTTTTCCATGTTGCTAAAGCTTCATCTCTTTTACAGGAAAGTCATCTTTTCCTGACGTATGTCAACAATTGATTTGTTTGTTATATGTTTGTTCCTTTTACCAGTGATGAGCAGAAAGCCAACAGAATTGATGGGTCAGTAGGTTCATCCATT
Organism: Nomascus leucogenys; assembly: GCF_006542625.1. Classification (NCBI taxonomy): domain Eukaryota; kingdom Metazoa; phylum Chordata; class Mammalia; order Primates; family Hylobatidae; genus Nomascus; species Nomascus leucogenys. The sequence continues at coordinate 100,590,263 of NC_044402.1, forward strand.
TACCTGATAACCAGCCTTGGACCTGAAATCCAACCTCATGGTCAAATAATTCTGCTTGACACCCCCAGTCTACATATTGGCATGTTTCTCTCCTATAGCTGACAAGGTGTATGCTAAATACTTGCATGCAAAGAGTTGATTCCAAAATGCATCTTTGTTGTCTTGTCCAACTTGGCTTTCTGGTTGCTAATGCTGTTTTGTCTGCTGGGACTCCACACCCTGCCTGATCATTCTTTTACGGTAACCTTTGCCCGGCTCAACCCACCACCACTGGCCTCTATTCATAGGTCCCTCTCCCTACTCTAATCCCCCCACCCCCCTTGCCTCCAACTAAGAAGCCTTACGAACTTGCCAGAATATATCAACCTTGCCCCTGTGACCTCTCTTGGTCCACACTGTTCCATTTTAGTCTATATTTTGATTATATTTAAAGTAAATTATTTGAATTTCTAATAAACTTTTTGATATTTTCTACTACAGTAAACTCTTCAATATTATTTTCTTTTGAACTTGGTAAGTAATCTTTTTATCTTTTGGCATTAATATTACCTAACAGAAAAATGCACAATCATAAGTCTACAGCTCAATGAATTTTTCACAAAGCAAACATACCTGATGTGTAGCCAGCACCCACATTAAAAGATAGAACATTATCAGTACCCTAGGAGCCCCTTTTGTATCCCCTTCCAGCTATGACCTCTCCCTAAAGGTAACCACTGTCTTGACTTGCCTGTTTTTTAACTTCGTGAAGATGGAATCAAATACTGTTATAGTTGTCACGGATGTGTGCCACTCAGAGATGTTTCTTCAGGAGAAAACCTGCAGCAAACAGTGCAGTAAGCCCACGGCCTTTAGCTATTGCACTGTCAGGATCCATTGCAGAATCTGCCAAAACCACACTCTCCCTAGGCTGCCCCCAGCCAATGACTGGGCATGGTAAAGGCACCAAAGCCAAGCTATTGCCGGCCAACATGGGATCCCCCTGTGGGCAATCTTTGCTCTAGGGCTCCCCATCAGCTTGGCCAAGTCTTTCTCGACATGTCCTCCAGTCTAAGATGCTTCCTACCTAACCCTCCTTCTTCCTCCCTTCTTCTTCCCCACTCTCCTTTCATAGGTGTCTGACTGGTGTTGCTGCATGATGGCTCTCCCTGCCTGTGTCTACTTCCTCTCTCCCTTATTTTTTGTAAGGTATCTCTTGGCCTTCAATTATCTCTTGGTGTCTGCTTGCTAGAAGAGCTGCACTGACCAAAGTTTTGTGTGTCTGGCTTCTTTCGCTTAAACTTAAATATGTTGGATTCACCTATGAGCAATCCTTTTATTAAAAAGTCTAATTATGCACCAATAAGGCTATTAAAAGTATATTTATATATGTTAAAATTTTAGAACTTACTGCAGACTCTTTTTCATCCTTGCGATTACATCTACTCTCCCAACCACCAGCCTCCTTGAGCCTCAGTCAAAGATCTAGCAGCCTGAAGTACATGTCTGATAAGAACACAGCCCAGAACCAGCTCAAAACTATCAACAGCTCATTATTCATATAACAAACATTAATACCTACACTGTTCCGGGCATCAGGAGGGATGTGCCTTGGCATGCCAAATAACTTCCAGATTTAGTAGCCTGGATATAGATGACCCTATGATGTGGTTCCAGTCTGCCTTTTTGGGTGCATCTTCACCTACCCCATAATCACTCTTGAAGGTGTGTGTTCTTTCATTCCAGAGATTCCTTAGGGCTTCCCACTTGTGCAGGACCAAACTTCAAGGCAGGTCTGGGCAAGACTGGAGTCCCTCCCTGATTGTACCCACAAAGTCAGAGTCAAGCTTTGACTTCAGCCTTCACACAGCACTTGTGATGCTGGTAATTAATGCTGGAGAAAGGCCTTAGGCTATAGTGGGGAAAGCACTCGGCTGAGAACTTAAGAGTTCAAGACCCTGTTCTTCCACTTACTCTTTGTGATATGAATGAGTCACTTAATCTTTCTGAGCCTCATTTGTACAATAAAGAGATCAAACTAGATTGATCTTAAGTCTTTTATTGCCCTGTTTAAGATTCTACCCTAAATGGTTAAACAGAGAAGGCAAGACAGTTCTTGTGCATTTGGCTACATAACTGAGCCGCAACATGTACTTTATGGTTCAGTTACTTTCATTCTGTTGTTTCCTAGGATATAATCTTCTGGGCTGCCTTGTCCCAAATACTGGGTAACCCTGCTCTCCATCTGGTACCTATTCTGTGGGCATTGCAGGGACTTTCATTTCCTGTAATCCAGTCTGGAATCTTTGAGACCCCTAATTTCAAGTTGGAAGGGGATAAAATTGGCCCTGCATTTCTGAATTTAGAAAAGTTAAACATTCTTTAGTCCATTTGTGTCATGAACACGTATACACACACGCACACACACACGCACACACACACGTCACACACTCCAAACAATGTAACTAATATGTAACAAATGTCGTGCATAGTAATAACATTGATTTTAACTTGTGGATTTATACAATTGAATCATACTATTTTATATGTAAATCTACAAATTTTGATTGGAAGAAATAAAATATTGAGAATTCTATTACTGCAGGATTATTCATTTCAAAATATATTTCTGATTTTGAATTTCTTCCAGTGATCTAAAAACATTTAAAGAATTTTTTTGCTTTTATTTTAAATATGAATTCCTTTTGACTTGGTCATCTATCATCTGAGGTTCCTAGTTTTCCTTTGAATTAAATTCTATGACTGAATTTGTAATCCCTGAAAATAGTAGTTAAAAATGTAAGCATCAGCAACACATACAAAACCCTTCTTATGTTGAAATGTTTACTATTAATATGTGTGATTATGCAATACTTTAAGCACTTAATAGTACTTGAAATAATAATACTTGAAAGATTTTGTCTTCAAATAGCTCTAATATTCCCTGGAGTTTTAATTCCATTTTCCAAGAATATTTACTTGCTGTTTTAAAAATGGTTAAAAAAAAATCCTAGATGAATATGTGACCAGAAATTTAATAAGTCTCTTTAAGTTTAATAAAGGGCAAGGGCCGGGCACGGTGGCTCACGCCTGTAATCCCAGCACTTTGGGAGGCCGAGGTGGGCGGATCACGAGGTCAGGAGATCGAGACCATCCTGGCTAACACAGTGAAACCCCGTCTCTACTAAAAATACAAAAAATTAGCCGGGCGAGGTGGCGGGCGCCTGTAGTCCCAGCTACGCGGGAGGCTGAGGCAGGAGAATGGCATGAACCCCGGGGGGCAGAGCCTGCAGTGAGCCGAGATCGCGCCACTGCACTCCAGCCTGGGCGACAGCAAGACTCTGTCTCAAAAAATAAAATAAAATAAAATAAAGGGCAAGGAAAGAAAGGAAACTAACATTTCTTATGTATATATGTGCCAACTTGTGTGCTAGGGCCTGTCATATATAGTCTCTCCTTTTATTATGGGCAAAAAGCTTAGAGCAAAGCAAAGGAAAACTACCAGTGAACTTTGAGGATTTAACAGAAGTGTGATGATTTTACTGAATTTATGCAGATATTTTCCAAAGCCTACTTTAAGTTTAAGATTGATAATGAGCATTTATTTGAACTCCCTGAAGACATCACCTCTGGTGTATAATTAAAATGAAACCTCCTGGGCTTACCTTAATTAACTAAAAATGAGTGCAGCATTTTGACCTTCTATTTCTCCTATTCTCTCATGTTAGTATGATATTAAAATTACATTTTACTTACTTCCTCTTTGTTCAGATTATTTTCTAAAATATCTGAGAACAGATTTGCATTAGGTGTGATATGTTCTTCATTGAGTGTTGCAAAAATGAATTTCATTTGTATTTAATAGACTTCATTGACATAAAGTAAGACATTTCTAGGTTACTTCTAATTCAAGTTTTCAATTGTTAATGAATCTGTAGCAAAAATAGCAATTTTTTAAAATAATAGCACTTAAAAGGACCCATTTGTACCTCTAAAGTGTACTGAAATTGTCCGAGCATGTGATTATCAAATATAAATTACTGGAGGGGAAAAAATGTCTTTTATTCTGATTCACAATGAATAGTCACTAATACAAAAGATTTTAAAAATCCATCCTTAAAATAAAAAAAAAAAAAAAAGAAAGAAAGCCTTTAGGGGCAATTTGTAGAAGGTATAGTGTAATAAGGCATTCTTCAATTATGCATGAGTAGAAAAACATGGATAAAAGCGTTTTGGGGAGTTGCCATATACTATTTTAGTTCCCTAAAGTGGAAATTTAATAAATGGTACTCAAGTGACTTAAAAGAGTCATATTATTAATAACAATTATAAACATTTGGGAGCATAGAACCATCACATTAGTTTCTCGTTTGATTTGCACAACAGCCCAGTAAGTTCTCTGTCATTATCCCTATTCCCTGTTTACAGGTGATATGGTTGTTAGAGGCTGGTCAAGGTAAGAACATTCCCAGTAACAGATTTTGAATCCCTGTCAGCCCCCTTTTTCAAGAGGTTTAATTGGAAGCATCAGCAACACATTATTACATTTATATAATACATATGTAATACATATGTTAATGTATTATAATTATACATTGTTATTTACTTTTGTTATATCTCACCTACATTCAACTCCTGTTAGCTTAGCCAAACTCAAGAGATTGTGTAGATTGTAGACCAGTAATTCTAACGTGAACCTGTGAAGAATCACCTATAGAGACTGTTAAACCACAGACTTTCGGGCACAAACTCCAAAGATTCTGATTTAGGAAGTCTCTGTGAGACCCAGAGTTTGCATTTTTACAAGTTCTCAGGTGATGCTCCTACTGCCAGTCCAAGGTCTACTCTTCGAGTAATACAGGTTATGAGCTACTGGTTATGTTGATCATTTACTTATTTAAAATGTTTTAAGTTATTTAATGTAGTGCCTAATAAAACAACAGATCGTTAAAGCCACAAGGCCAGCAGGTCAGCAATAATGGCTTTAATACTAACAGGGCCAGTTGGCGTGATTATGAGTTGTGCAGTTCTAGAGGGTGTTACTCACATAGTCTACAACCTGCACAACCGTCCACTGCATCCTTGGGTGGTAAATATATTGTTGCAGGACTAGGGGTGGGAGGAAAAGAGGAAGAGAAGGGGAGGAAATAGTATTGATCTGGCCATTAGATTTTGGAGATTTTCCAGATCCAGGAAAGTTATTATAGCCCATCTAATCAAGCTGATTTGGGGTCAGAACGTGTATCTAAAAAGAAAATCTGATATCAGCTTTGGAAGTCAGGGTTTTGGGAAGAATTGAAGTTCATATAGTACTATGTGGGATCCAGGAGACAAAGAGCATCACAAAGTTGGGGAGAAGATCATACTATCATTCTACTTATTTCTACACAGAGCACTCAGTGACTCTGGTGGAACAGGCCCCTGGCAGCATCAGGAGACAGTGCCAAGGCAGCATCAGTGAGGATCCTAGCAGCAAAGGAAGTGTAAAGATGCTTCCTCTGAGTGCCTGGCAAATAACTGTTTCCCTCACAAAGGCAGGGTCAGAAGAACTGAGTCACCATGAGACACCAACTGGGGTCTCCAGGATGGAGGGGACCTTCAAGGAGATTCCAGTGGGGGATGGAGCTAAGATCTCAGGGCAATGCAGGTGGGAATATAAAGCTTGCCCAATACTATTAATAACATAACCTCTTTCACGTTCATAGGCTGGTAAGTTCTGAGGACATCCAAAAAAAAAAAAAAAAAGAAATTAAAAATGCCAGCAGTTATAAGAATAGAGATTGCATGCATTCCCAACCCCTGCTCACCCCCCGCACTGCCTTTTTTTTTTCTTTTTTTTGAGACAGGGCCTTGCTCTGTCACCCAGGCTGAAGTGCAGTGCTGTGATCACAGCTCACTACAGCCTCAACCCCCGGGTTCCAGCGATCCTCCCAGCTCAGCCTCCCAAATAGCTTGGACTACAGAAACATGCTACCACACCCAGCTGAATTTTTGTTTTTGTTTTTTTGTAGATATGGATCTAATTACATTGTCCAGGCTGGTTTCGAACTTCTGGGCTCAAGCAATCCTTCTGCCTCAGCCACCCAAAGTGTTGGGATTACAGGTGTGGGCTACCACGCGTAGCCAAGCATTCCCTTTTGTGATAAGAATATCTTTATTATTTTACTATGTCACACACCATGAGCAATTCACTTTTCTAATTTATCTCTGCTTCTCTAAATCTCCACTTCACAGACACTTCAGTTTGTCACGAGATTATGGCATCTGACACAAACCCACAGTCCAGTGTGAGGGCAGCAGGCGAGCAAGTTTACCTAAGCTCAGCTCGACTAAATTGTGGAGGCCATTATCTGCTCCTCCCAGCGTTTCCTCCATGGCCTGTAGAGTGGGAAAATCCACTTCGTTGAAAGTAATGGGAAGAGAGTGTCTGTCCTCATTCCACCTCACTACTCCTCCCCAAGGAAGGAATAATGTATCTGTGAATTTGGAGAAAGGAACTGAACTGCTTCTAGCTTAGTCCTTTCTGCTTTTGATATGGCTAGTTCCTGGGGAAATAAACATTCTCCTCATCTTCCAAGAAGGCGTTTGCCCTCATGGGAGAGAATCCATAGTTTTATGGTGGTAGCTGGGTGGCTAACCTAGTTCAGAATGATTTGGTTGCTATTTCAAGCTACATTCTTCCATCAGGGTCTCAACAAGAAAAAGATGGCACACTCCAATCAGAAGAATTTGGGGAGGGCATATTTTCAAAGGGACCGTTGACAAAGATGGGAGCAGAGTGTAGCAAAAGAACAAAGGATAACACCAGGACAGAGCTGGTGACAGTAGAGGATAGGGAGAGATTACTCTATTCTCTCAAAATAGAGAATCTATAGAAAGGTCACCTTGAGAGGAGCTGTGAGCTTCAGAATGCAGAGCAGTGACCGTTGATCAAGGGACACAGCTAGCCTGGGGCAATCATACAGGAAGAAAGTCAGGAAAATAAATCCCCTAGTGCCACTCTTTTTCACTCCTCTCTTCTCCCACCAGGGCTTCCTATTGGCTGAATCCAGCCAGAGCCAAGGGTAAAGGAACCCATTGATATAGTTGTACAATATATCAGGAGGGCTCCCTGACATATCACCTTGGCACTGCCCATTGCCATTCATGCCTACTCAATGGCTTCTAACTGAAAGCACCTGCAACTCTTTACTTGATGGATTTCCTAAGCCAATGTAATCGACTTGACCTGTACACGGAGCAGCTAAAGGTCCCTGACAGGTAGTGAATTCTGAAAGCATTCCTCAACAAATGACTGATAGGAGTTGGAGGATAGCTACCACAACTCTTTGCCCCCCACAGGTCATTCCAAGGCATGTTCTGCCCATTTCCAAGAGTTCACCAGTGGGATCAAGCTTCAATTGTCCACAGTGGCAATACTTGATATCATAGTCTTTATCAGGCTTCGTCTCCTTCCCTGTCTCACTTCTCATTGCCCTACCTGTACTTCTAAGGATTCCCACCTAAATAAGCTATTTTGCTCAAGTCCTCAATTTAGGGTCTTCTCTGGGTGCACCCAGACCATGCCAGAAGAACATATAGGGCAAAAGAATCAGTAACAACATAATCATGTTATTTAAAAACATGGAGGATAATGCCAGAAAAATCAGGTAAAACAATTCAAAGTGATTGCCTCTGGCAAGGGGCTTTGGGATAGGGATAGTGAAACAGATGGCCAAGGAACAGCTGGTGTTTGTTAAAACTTTGTAGTAATATTTGATGGTTTGATATATGTACATGTATTTATTTTACAAAAATAAAATATAATATTAAAATATGTTTTTGACTTGCAGAATAGGAGCAGCAATGGAGTAAAAGAAAAATAAAGAAATACAACTGATTAAGCTGGAGGGAGAAAGAAGTTTTCTTGGGAGAAATGTGATCTTAGTGGTCAGGCTAGAAAAGTATGAAGAGAAAAATGATATACTGGAGGCCAAACTTATCTACCCAATATGGAGAGAGATATGCAACTGAGTCTAACTGCTCGTAAATACGGAAGTATAAGACAGGGTGAAGTTTTAGTCATTACTACTCCTTGAAAGGCAAATGGGGCTCAAAAGAAATGTAAAAGAGAAAGAATGAAAATGTCAGAGGGCAAACTGGAATGGCATCCCTTGAGAGATTTCAGAGGCAATAAGTACTGAACAGCATTCTTTAAAGCCATAAATAGGATGCCCATAAAAATGCAAACTGGGAAGTACACCTTGGAGAATGAAATGGCTTTACTAAGCAGTAACAGAAAACTTGGATGGCTTTGAGAGGAAATGATGAGGATCAACACAGAATATGCAAAACATCATTAGGTGGGTAAATTTCATGGTGACCCACTTCTTGTAGCAGGAATCCAGATATTGCCTGTCCTGTGAGAGAACAAACTCCAAAAATTTATAGAATCAAGAGGTTCTGCTTCTAGGAATGGCTGAATAAGCTCCTGTTAAACCATAGATAACAACTACAAAATTTAGGAAAAATATAATAACACGACAATCTGAAGGCATAGAGAGTGAACAAAAAAAGGCAGATTTTGGAAGGGTGTAGCACAAGGAAGAAGAAGGTGGTATGGAGTGAGCTTCCCACCTTTATGGCTTTAGTCCAGGGATTGGCTGCTATGGGCACCATGCAGAGCAGCTAGAACTCTGATAGAAAATCCAGTTGTTGGCCGGGCGCGGTGGCTCACGCTTGTAATCCCAGCACTTTGGGAGGCCGAGGCGGGCGGATCACAGGTCAGGAGATCGAGACCACGGTGAAACCCCGTCTCTACTAAAAAATACAAAAAATTAGCTGGGCGTGGTGGTGGGTGCCTGTAGTCCCAGCTACTCGGAGAGGCTGAGGCAGGAGAATGGTGTGAACCCAGGAGGCGGAGCTTGCAGTGAGCTGAGATTGCGCCACTGCACTCCAGCCTGGGCGACAGAGCGAGACTCCATCTCAAAAAAAAAAAAAAAAAAAAGAAAATCCAGTTGTTCTGCCCTGGAGAAGCAGAAGACAAAAAGTGGTGGAATTCAGCTGTAAGAAAGTAAAAGAATTATCCCAGAAAGTATTTAGAGAGATGGAGTTCCAAATAACTATATACATCTCTGCCTGACCCCTGAAGTTTAGATAAAGATAAAAGAACTGGACTGAGATTTGATCTACCACTCAAGAAACAGAGTGTTAAGTTTGAGTCTAACCAAATTAATTGCCTGACTAAATCCAAACGAGAAAAGAAAAACACTCTTCAGAGGAATTTAACACAATTCAATTTCTACAGCATAATAGTCATGATATCTAGGGTATAATCTGAGATATCTGACACATAAAAACTAGTAAATTATGGCCCATTCTGGAGAGAAACACCAATCAACATGAACCAAACCCAAAGTGATTAAACATTAGAATTAGCAAACAAGAGGACAAGAGTTTTAAAGCAACTATTAAACAACGGTCAGTGAGATACAGGAAAATATGATCGAAATGAATTAAAAGATAGGAAATTTCAGCAGAAAAGCAGAAACTATTAAAAAGGCAAACAGAAATTCTAAAACTGAAAGGTAAAATTCTTGAAATAAAAAATTCACTGGATGGAGCATAGGAAGTTTGACTGAGGAAAGAGAGAATTTTTAGATTAATAGAAGTATCTGATTTAACCCAGGAGGCGGAGCTTGCAGTGAGCCAAGATCGTGCCACTGCACTCCAGCCTGGGTGACAGAGTGAGACTCCGTCTCAAAAAAAAAAAAAAGAAAGTATCTGATCTAAAGAATAGGCAGGCTGGGCTTATGGTGGCTCATATCCCAGCACTTTGGAGACTGAGGTGGGAGGACTGCCTGAGCTCAGGAGTTCGAGACCAGCCATGGCAATGTGGTGAGACCCTATTCCTAGAGAAAACAAACAAAAATTAGCTGGGTGTGGTGGCGCATGCCTTTAGTCCCAGCTACTCAGAAGGCTGAAGTGGGAGGATTGCTTGAGCCTGGCAGGTGGAAGCTGCAGTGAGCCATGATCATGCCACTGCACTCCAGTCTGGGTGACAGAGTAACCCTTACAAAAAAAAAAAAAGGAGGAAGACGAGCTAGAGAGAGAGAGAGAGAAGAGAGAAAGGAAGATTGATTAAAAGACAGATACTCAGCAACCTGAGAGACAGTAACAAAATGCCTAAAACATTTATGATTGGAGTCCCACAAGAACAGTAAAGAAAGAATGGGGAAGACAAGAATATTTGGAGAAATGACCAAAAGTTTTCTAAATCCATACATTTATAGATTGAAGAGGATTGGCAAAACTCAAGTGGGATAAATATGAAGAAAATCATGCCTACCATATGATAAACTGCTAAAAACAAAAAACAAAGAAAAAATCTTCAAAGCAGCCTGAGAAAAAATATATATTGTCTCACTATATAGGAGTTATCATTAACTCCTTATTTGAAACAAAGGAGGCCAAAAGGCATTGGAATGACATATTTAAAGTGATGAAAGGAAAAAAAGCATAGCCAGAGACAATATCCTTCAAGAATAAAGAGGAAACAAAGACTAAATACATTTTTTTTCAAAAAGAAACTAATAAGAAGGTTCATCATCAGAAGACCTGTACTAAAAGAAATAGAACATTATTTAGGCTGGAGGGAAATGATACTAGATGGAAACTTACGGGATAAAAAGCATTGAAAATGGTAAAGAGCTGGGTAATTATTAAAACCTCTTTTTTCCCCAACTTTTAAAAAGCATGCAGTTTAGATTTATAATATATGGAGATGCAGTAAATAAGGCAACTATAGCATAAAGGACAAATAAGGTAAATGAACCTCTATAAATGTGAGCTTTCCACATTTTACACAAAATAGTAAGTAATAACTCTAAGTGGACCATAAAAAGTTAAGGATAGATATTGTCATTCTTGGAGCAGTTAATAAAATGTATGATGCTGAGAGGTATAGCTAAACAGCCTGTGGATAGATTGAAATGGAATTCTAAAATACATTCAGTTGATCCCAAAAAAGGCATAAAAGAAGAATAAACAAATCAACAGAGGGGACAAACAGAAAAGAATACCAAAACGGTAGAAATAAATCTAACCACATCAATAAAATCAATTTAAAAGTGAAAGGAGTCTTTTCAATGGCACTGGAATAACTGGATATTCATATGGGAGAGAAGAGTCTTTGACCCATAGCTCATATTGTACACAATTAATTTGCAATGAACAGAGACTTAAATATAAATCTAAAACCATAACTCTTTTAGAAGAGAACTTAGGCGAATAGCTTTATGACTTGGAGACAAGCAACATCTTTTTTTTTAACTTTTATTTTAAGCTCAGGGGTACACGTGAAGGTACATAGGTAAACTTTTCTCATGGGGTTTTGTCATACACATTATTTCACCACCCAGGTCTTCACCCTTATACCCATTAGTTATTTTTCCTGATTCTCTACCTCTTCCACCTTCCACTCTCTGATAGGCCCTAGAGTGTGTTGTTCCACTCTGTGTGCCCATGTGTTCTCATCATTTAGCTCCCACTTCTAAGTAAGAATATGCAGTATTTAGTTTTCTGTTCCTACATTAGTTTACTAAATATAATGGCTTCCAGCTCCATCCATGTCCCTGCAAAGGACATTACCCCATTCTTTTTTATGGCTGCATAGTATTCCATGGTATATATGTACCACATTTTCTTTATCCAGTCTGTCATTGATGGGTGTTTGGGTTGATTCCATGTCTTTGCTATTGTGAATAGTGCTGCAGTGAACATACACTTGCATGTGTCTTTATAATAGAATGATTTATATTCCTTTGGGTATATACCCAGCAATCCCTTTGCTGGGTTGAATGGTATTCTGTTTTTAGGTCTTTCAGAAATCACCACACTGTCTTCCACAATGGTTGAACTAATTTACACTCCCACCAACAGTGTATAAGCATTCCTTATTCTCCACAACCTCACCAGCATCTGTTATTTTTTGACTTTTTAATAATAGCCATTCTGACTGGTGTGAGATGGCAACATTTTTTTTAGGACACAGAAGCAGTAACTGATTTGGGGAAAATGATAAATTAGACTTGGCCAAAAAGAAGGCCACTGTTTATTAAGTTGTAATCAGGTTATAGGAGAACCAATAGAGATAGTGCCAGAACAGAGCTGGTAAGAGCAGAGGGCAAGGAGAGGTTACCTCAACCTAGAAGGAGAGACTTTTGTGATCTTCAGAATGTGATCTGGTCAAGGTTGCATCAGCCAGCTTGAGGCAATCCAGTAGGAAGACAGCCAGGGAAATAAATAGTCTAACAGCATTCTCCTCCATCTCTCCCATTTCTCACCAGAGTTCTCTCTTGACAGAATCCAACCAGAAGCCAAAGGAAAAGAAGTCGGTTGATATGATTGCAGGAGACACTGTAGGGACCCCACACACATCACCTTGACATTTAGATTCTCATGTTGTATTTGCCAGAATCACCTTTTAACATTTTTATTACATGATTATATAGGAACTGCCGACAGGGTCATTCCAGTAGTTCCTATAGACACATGTTCAGATCCCTGTTGACTCAGCTTCCTAGATCCTCAGTCCTCTCATGCTTCTCATTGTAAGTTCAGGGATTCTAGAAAGCATACTGTCTTGGACAGGATATATACACAGTGCCTAGTAGACTCCCTTCTGAGAAAGCTCTTGAGTGACTTCCACACTCGTTGCCTGCTGCCGAGGACTTCCTTATCCCTCATCACCATGCGTTTTTCTCATTGATCTCCTTATCCTAGGAATATCCAAAGTGGAATTAAGCAGGCAGATATCCATGTTTGCCAACAAGGTTTGAGAGGGATTGTCAGGCACATGTGTTGCCCTGGAATTTTAACTGACTGACTAAACTAAAATTTGGATGTGAGAGAGTGTAAGACACTCTCTCACTGGTAGCACTTAGAGAAGAGAGCAGTTAAATTGCCAACATAGTAGAGCACTGGAGTAAGATTAGATGCTAACTTCTGAAGAGATTAATACAAAATAGATTTGCTAAATCTCAAACTTTTTTTTTCTTGAGACAGAGTCTAGCTCTGTTGCCCAGGCTGGAGTGCAGTAGCATGATCTCAGCTCACTGGAACTTCCGCCTCCTGGCTTCAAGCTATTCTTCTGCCTCAGCCTCCTGAGTAACTGCGACTACAGGCATGCACCACCATGCCTGGCTAATTTTTTGTATTTTTAGTAGAGATAGGGTTTTACCATGTTGGCCTGGCTGGTCTTGAACTCCTGACTTCAAGTGATTCACCCGCCTCAGCCTCCCACAGTGCTAGGATTACAGGCATGAGCCACGGCACCTGGCCCTCAACTGTTTCTTGAATCAATTTTCAATTTTTCATGAAACCTGCTGAGACTTTCTGATATATCCTAATAAACCTGAGGAGACCGGAAACTATCTCACTTCCTTGTAACCTTAAAAAGCCCAGTTGTTTCTTTCAGTTAAGTGACAAGGCATTTTTAAAAAGGGAAACTTATTGCATCACACAATTGAATGGTCTTGAAGTATTCCACCAAAGTTTGACCTGGCAGTTCAGTGATATCACCAAGGACTTTTCTCACTGTCTATCCCTTCTGCCATCTGCAGTGTTGGCTTCATTTCCAAGTTCCAGATAGATGCTCTCCTCTTGTGGCAGCAGTTTCAGCCCTTACAATTTTACAATCCACTGTTTGGAGGAGTAGAGGATAAATTTCTGATAGTTTCTGAACTAGTCTTGAGATGCACTCTCATCGAACCAATTTAGGTCACATTCCCCATCCATGAATCAATCTCAGCGGCTAGGAACACTGAAAGAGCTAATTTGTCAATATTCCACACCTGAAGCTAAATATGGGATCAGCTTTTATAAAACTACATGGGTACCCAAAGATGTTGGAGGCTATAGAGAACGAGATAGGGAATGGATGCTTAGAGACAACACATATGTCCATATATATCCAGTACTTAGCCTAAATAGCTACCCAAAAACAGACCTCTGCAAGCATTGTTTTATTGAGCCCTGGCATTCCACTATTAGAAAGTAAGCCTTGGCCCTCCACTAACATGTTAAGATGATACATTCAGACATAATCATCATTCCTGGGCAGATTTGAGGAAGGGTGAAAGCATGAGAACTTGGCTACCTATGAAGAAGAAACCACCAGAAAAGGAAGTGAAGAAAAAGAGAATTGGGAGGTTAATGGCAAATGTATCTCATTAAAAAATTTGCCAAGTGTGGGCCGGGCATGGTGGCTCACGCCTGTAATCCCAGAATTTTGGGAGGCTGAGGTGGGAGGATCGCTTGAGTTCAGGAGTTTGAGACCAGTCTGTGTAACCTGGTGAAACCCCATCTCTACAGAAAATCAGCTAGGCATGGTGGCTCATGCCTACAGTTCCAGGTACTGGAGAGGCTGAGGTGGGAGGATTGCTTGAGCCCAGGAGGTCCGGGCTGCAATGAACTGTGTTTGTGCCACTGCACTCCAGCCTGAGTGACAGAGCAAGACCCTGACCCCACAATCTTCCCCCCAAAAATTGCCAAGTGGATACTTCCCACTGCCAATAATAAGTTGTCCCTGGGCTGAACTGAGCAGGCTGAGAATGTCCATTTGCTATCCCTGGCCTAAGAATGGCTTCAGGACTTCTCAGACGACTCCAGTTATCTGAGACATTTTCGTTTAAATTCTGGTGGGCCACTCCAAGGAAGGAACATAAGTCTAATCCAGGAATTCTCTCTTTAATAAATTGAAATTAAAAAGATCTGTGATCAGCCATCCTCTTTCAACTTCCTACTAAATCGAACAGATATACACATATTGTTAAAGGTATTCTATTCTTGCTAGGGCCAAAATTTATACAGAAAAGATGCTTCATGAAATAACCCTGAATTTTCCCTAATGTATGAATTCAGAGTTAGGAGCATTCTAAGGTGTCAATTAGGCACATTCATCCATAGTTCATACCTACCCTGCCTCCCATTCCTCCTCCCGCAACCCTACTGAAGGCCCAGGAGCTATCTGGATCAAAGCAAGCTTATAGAACTCAAATTGGATAAGCCAGTAAACCAACGGAGCAGAAAAGCAAAAGTGTTGATTTATTCCTCTACTATAAAAATAAGAAAGTTAACGAGATACTTCAAAATTAGAATAAGTAAAGAATGTATTTTTAAGAATTAGGTGGCCGGGCGCAGTGGCTCACGCCTGTAATCTGAGCGCTCTGGGAGGCCGAAGCGGGCGGATCACGAGGTCAGGAGATCGAGATCATCCTGCCTAACAGGGTGAAACCCCGTCTCTACTAAAAATACAAAAAAAAAAAAAAAAAAATTAGCCAGGCGTGGTGGCGGGGCACCTATAGTCCCAGCTACTAGGGAGGCTGAGGCAGGAGAATGGCGTGAACCTGGGAGGCGGAGCTTGCAGTGAGTCTAGATTGCGCCACTACACTCCAGCCTGGGCGACACAGCGAGACTCCGTCTCAAAACAACAAAAACAAAAACAAAAACAAAAACAAAAAGGAATTAGGCAAGCAATTCGTTTGGGCTGTTGGCATATTAATCTTTAAAAATTTTAAAGTAAAGCCTTCCACCTATTCACAACAAGAAGAGACTTTCTTATAATTTTTAAAATATATGTTTCAACAAATTAAATGTCCATATACAAAAAAAACCTCATAACTGCTACCATATATAGAATATAACTCAAAATGGATTGTAGACCTAAATATAAAATCTAAAATTATAAAATATCTGGAAACAAACATAGAAGAAAGTATTTGTGACCTTTGGGGCAAGGATTTCTTGGATAAGATACCAAAAGCACAATCCATAAAAGAACAAATTTGATCTCATTAAAATTTAAAACTTCCGCTCTTCAAAAGACACAGTTAAAAGAATGAACACACAAGCCACAGACTGGGAGAAAATATTCATAAATCATATATCTGATAGAAAACCTGCATTCTGAATATATAAAGAACTCTCAAAACTCAGTAATAAGAAAATAACACATTTTTTAAATGGGCAAAAGAAATGAACAGACATTTCACCAGAGAAGATATTTATACAGAAAAGATTGTTCATGAATAACCCTGAAGATTCTCTAACGTACAAATTCAGAGTTAAATACGGATGACATTTAAGCATATAGAAATATGCTCAGCATAATTAGTAATTAGTCACTAGGAAAATGCTAATTAAAGCTTCTATAAGTTACCACTTTACACCTATTTAGAATGATTAAAATGACTGACCATATCAAGTGTCGGTGAGGATGTAGAGGAACAAAACGCTCATAGAATGCCGTGTGAATGTAAAATACTTCAACTGTGGACAAAGTTTCTTATAAAGTTAAACATATACCTACCATATAATCCAGTCTTTCCATTCTTAATTTACCCAAGCAAAGGGAAAGCATATGTTCGCACAAAGACTTTTCTACAGATACTCACAGCAGCTTTGTTTATAATAGCTAAAAACTGGAAACAACACATGTCTCCATCAACAGGCAAATGAATAAATAAACTGTGGTATGCCATTACAATAGCATACTACTTAGCAATAAAAAGGAATGAACTATTGATACCTAAAGCAATGTGGATAATTCTTAAAATAATCATGCAGAGTGAAAGAAGCCAGTCCCCTCCCCAAAAAGAATACATAAAATATGAGTCCATTTATATAAAATTATATAAAATGGAAATTAATCCACACTGACAGAAACTAGATCAGTGGTTACCTGGCAGAATGTTGAGTGAGGGGAGGTCTCCAGACGGGGAGGGAAGTAAATGAGGATGGCATTACAAAGGGACACAGAGAAAACTTTTAGTGGTTATAACTATGTTCCCTATCTTGACTGTGATGAAAGTTTAAAAGGCATATATATATGTCAACAGTTATGCAATTGTACACTTTAAATATGTGCAATTTATTGTTAGTCAATTATACCTCTATAAAGTATTAAATAAATGAAATTTAAGTATATATTTGTTGAAAATATCCAGCCATGTTGTCATTTGACAATATTTCCTGAATGTTCCCATGCACTGAAGCTATTTTTTAAGAAGATATGGGATGTAACTCCTAACCTCCAAAGGCTTTCAGAGTTTGGAGGGCTCAAATTTTGGACTTGTGGGACTGGAGCTGTGTGTGTGTAGATTTAGGATATAGAAGTTTAGAGCTCAGGACAGATTTTTGATCTGAAAATATAGAAATTGGAGTTACAGGAATACAGAGTTAATGAAATAACTTGCATGAAAGATATGCCTAGAAATAGATTCTAGACTGAGAAGTGGAAAGAACTGAGGACAGACACTAGAAACACCAACATTCAAGAGGCAGGAGAGGGAAGATAAGCCAGTCTGAGACTGAAAAGAAATGAGAGGAAAGTTTGGATGAGAACTCAGAGCGGCAGCACAAGGAGTAGAGCGTTCTCAAAAGGAGGACAGTGTCAAACGACTCAGGGGGGACGCAAAAGATAAGGAGTGAACAGTGTCAATCGAATTTAGCAATTATGTCTCCAGTGGCCTTGGTGAGAGCACTTTTTGTGTCACTGCATTGAGGAAGCCAAACACTGGTACACTAATATTCTTGCTTTGCACATTGGTTATTGTAAAGGAAGCAGAAAAGAAACAGTTGGATATTTGAATTATTCCTTCTCAGACAGGACATTACAGCACACCACAGCGTTGAAAAGATGATGTTCATGTGTCTAGACTTCTGTCTCTCAATTCTCTGCTCTCTTTTCCCCCATGTGAACACAATCATAGTCTCCTAATTTGGATCAAAATGTATGGCAGTCATCGCTCCATTATCCTTTTTCTCCTTCACTCAAGTCCCTGGGCCCCTTATTCCTTTCCAGTTCCACCTGTCCCCTTCAAATTGCCAGAAAGAGTGGTCCCTGTCTACCACCTCCACTTCTTTACACTCTTTCCTCTCCTGTCATCTTCATGCACCCAGGAATCTGGTCCTGATAGGAGGGGGAAGTTTAGAGTGCTAGAACAGGAAGGGCCTAGAGTACGATCGCCAGGCTTGTTAGCAGCCAGATGCTGATTGATTTCTCCAATGAGAATGAGACTAAAATATCTCTGAAATCTTTGCTCCTTTATGTCCATGGCTGCAGATGCAGCTCATTCGCTCTTTGATATAATGACCTACCTGGTCCCCTCCCCTGAGATGGCCCTTACAGCCATCTTACACCTGCTCACAGCTGCAGGCATTTGGCTGCTTTCTGTAGGCCATGGCTGTTCTGCCTGTGGCTTATTGGGAAAAGAGAATGCTTGGTGGGAGGTTTTGGATTTGGATTTGAGTAGCTCTCTCTTTCAGTGAACTAGGCTTTGAGGAGCGTTGCTAGTCTGGTTTTCATCTTATGTTCTGGTCCTAGCAACTAGGCTTCTTTCTTTTTCCCTGCCTTGTACTAGAATTCTTGAAACATAATCCCCTTCTCTGCTTCCTATTCCTTAGTGCCTGATTTGTTACCTGGCTACATCAGACAGGAATTCCAATTGGCTGCTTGTAACCAAAGTAGGAAATAACAGTGGTTTAAATAAAAGTTTTTCTGTCACATAAAGAGCATCCAAAAATAGATAGTCCCAGACTGTTCGATGGCTCCTCAGTAGTCAGAGACCAAGATGGGTTCTTACTGGAACACCAGCCTTAGCACCGGTTTCTGTTTTCTCTCTCTTTCTCTCCCTCCTTCCCTCCCTTCCTCCCTCCCTTCCTTCCTTCTTTCCTTCCTCCCTCCCTTCCTCCCATTCTTTCCTTTCTTTCTCTCCCTCCCTCTTTCTTTCTCTCTTGTCAGGGTCTCACTGTGTCATCCAGGCTGAAGTGTAGTGCTGCAATCGCAGCTCATTATAGCCTCGAACTCCTGCAAGCAATCCTCTTGCCTCAGCGTCCTGAGTAGCTAGGACCAGAGGTGCACAACACCATACCCGACTAATTTAATTTAACTTTTTGTAACCTCGCCTCAAGTGATCCTCCTGCCTCAGTCTCCCAAAGCACTGGGATTACAGGTATAAGCCACCACTCCTGGCCTTGGTTTTCATTTTCAAGCTTGCCGCCTGGCCCAAATTGCCTGTTGAAGCTCCAGCCATCAGGGTTGTCTTCCAAGGAAAAAACTGGAGAAAGGGGGAAAGCAGGCAAAAGACACAAAGCAGTCATTTGTCCTCTTTTTACAGAACTTTCCAGAGATTTCCATTTAGAAACTTACACTTGTATTTCATTGGCTAAAAATTAGTCATACGGCCAAACTTTGCTGTGCTAACAGAATGAAACCAGGGTTCTAAGTAAAAAGGAAACAGTAGATTTTGGGTAGGGAACTAGCAGCCTCTAAGAGAATTACTCAGCTTAGAAACTCGCCATTCTCATTATATCCTCCCTCTTTCCCTGAACCAGTGTCCTGTCTTATCTCTCTGACTTGATATCTCCTGATAGACTTCTCTGCATCTGCCTGCCAGCTGACCACTCACCTGGGTCTCCAAATATAGTCTGCTTCAAATGTTTCTATTGCTACATTTATCGACATAATTGTTCAGTTGCTTGATTTCTCCTTATTGACCTTCCAGGCTGTTGACACCAGGCTCAGATTACTTTGTCTATTAATTCCTGGTAAACAGTACTTTCTAGTACTGCCAAAGATGCTTACAGTTCCCCTGGGGAGGAGGAGATGAGCATATTGAACAAGAGGTAAATGTGGAAAAGGGGCCAGGACAATTAGTCATCAGTTCATCTGGTTGAAACACATCTACTCCTGGGCAAGAGCTCCTTACCCTGCTTGAACTGCAGCATCTTCCTCTCTTCTCCTCCCTTGTCTATTCAGTCATGATTTCTAGAATACACCCTGTACTTAAGATTTTCATTCTCAACTTGATAACTGGATTGCAACCTTCATACATTTCTCCTCTTGGTAGACTTCTTGCCTCAGAATCATTTTCTGGCTGTAAGTCTTCAGTCTTCAAAGTCCTCTTGAAATTATGTTTTCTTGACTTTCTCCTTCACCTGGTCTATCAGACACCTATTTTCATTAGTAGCATTTCCAGGCTTTACCCTGAGACTGATGATAAACAAGTTTGTTTACTTCTAGTGGTTTGTTAGAGCAGGCTTGTATTGGCTTGGGAGAGCTGTTTGTTAAAAACAAAATAATTATAAAAATATAACTTGTTAAACTGTTGGTAGCTTGAAATTAGCCATGGTAGGAGTATGTACAACGTGGAAATTGGCAAACACTATTAATCAGGGCTTTCTTTTTTCCCAAAAGGGTGTCTACCAGCACGCCATTGCTTGTTTCTCCCCATCATTGCCCCCTGAATGCGCATGCGTGCACACACACACACACACACACACACACACACAGACACTTCTCATCCCAGATCCTTATCTCTTCAGCCTACCTTAGCCTCCAGCTTACAGATAACCCTTCCACACTCAGCTATAGCCAGTGATTCAACATTTCATAATGCAATATATATTTTGAAAATACATCCTGGACCCTAAAAAGACTGTTCCAAAACTGCTGACCATGCTATTTGAGAACGGCTAATGTAGTCCATCTGTCTGCCTTCAGAACACATATGATCATATGCAGGAATCATTTGCTGGGGAAAAACCTACATTCTGGTATTTCAGTAGAGGGAATTTATTGATCAACATCAGATGACTCATCAGAGAACATTAACTTCTGTAAAGTTAATATTGGGCGAAAGACGACCAATTAATGATTACAGATATTTCAGAAAGCCTGGTGCAAGCTGTGCAATGATCAAGCCGCATCAGCCAATCAAAATGTCAAGATGCTTTGCCTTTGACAGGAATTGTATCAATTCACATCATGCCATTACCTCTTATTGATCACGACCTCTCTTCCATATGTCTTCGATTAATAACAATGAAAAATGAATTAATTGTTACTTATAATTACAGTATTTTAGTAAACAAAATCTTTCAACTCATGGAAGAAAAAATAATAAAAAGGATTATGAAAGCCTGGGAACCACTAGACTATGCCAATTTTTTATTATAATGAGAAGCTAATATTTCTTTGTTTAAAAACATGTAGCGGTTGCTAATATTATAGACTAGAGCACATGCTGTGGAGACAGACTGCTTGGGTCGTATTAGAACTTTGCCACTTACTAGCCCTGTGATTTGGGGCAAATTACTTAATCTCTCTGTGCCTTAGTTTTCTCATCTATAAAATGGAAATAAAAGCATCTACCTCACATGATGACTGTGAAACTAAAATGAAAAAAACACATTGAATGCTCAGAATGGTGGTTTGCATGTAGTAAATAATTAATGAACATTTGCTCTCATTTTCATCCTCGATATTATTTTTGTAGCAGTTTCATTGTACCAGGAACTGCGCTATAGGCTGTACATGCAATCTCCTCTAACCTTATCATTAAGCCCATTTTATGAGTAAGGAAACTGACCCTCGGTAGAAATGATGTAACTTTTCCACGGTCTTGGGCTAGTAAGTGTGAAAGAGGTTGGCTCAATATCTTTTAGGAGATTTCATTTAAATGGTAGAAAGATGTAAAACCACAGCTTGCATTGGAATTCAAGCCATCCTGATATTTAATATTCTACTGGGAAATTCTTACTTCATAGTCAACTGAACCCGTGCATGTGGTAGCATAAACTATTCTTGTTCTGTCTTCAGCGGAGACAGAAGAGCTCACTCATAAACATCCCTGTGTTTTCACTTGAACTGTTATTAAGTTGCCCTCCTGACTTGTCTTCTGCAGGTTTTACAAACACATAGCTCCCATAGGCCTTCCCCATGAATCCTATTTGTTAACCACAGAATAATCTCCACAAAAGTATTTTCACTTTCTCTAACAGTAATTTTAAAATTAGACTTTAAATCTAAAGTTCATTACTAGTGTAAGTAGAGTACAATATCCTTTGGCTGAACTGGCTTCATTTATGAAGAAGCTGAATATAAAGATCCTTTCTCTCTGTCTTGGACTTTCTTATTCCACCTTCTTGTTTAAAAGCTGCTGTCTACAATGCACCACAATATATATAATAGGTATTTTAATAAGTATTTTTTTAAGTTTCAAGTTGTATGTCATTTTGAGTCACAGGGGTGAGTCTAGACTCACTTACATTTAGTTGTGCAATCAGGAAGACAAATGACAGCGTGAATATTTTTTAAAAACACATATTATATCACTATCCATTCATTCACTTTTTCTGGGCCAGCCACTGTGCTAGACACCAGGACCAAAGAACACAGTCCCTGCTCAGGGAGCGCTTAAGTCCCATAAGGGAGGCCAATATACAGTTACCTAATTATTGTGATAGAGCAATGCACAGTAATCAATAGGAACATGGGGAAAGGAGCAGTGAAGAAACCCTGGAATGTAGAAGTATTATAGTCTGATCAAGAATGCTAGGGAGTCAGTCAGAGGCCCTGGCTGTAATCCCACTTTTACAATTAATTATTATGCCATCTGTTAATGGCTGAATTGTGCCATCCCAAAAAAGATCTCTTGGAGTTCTAACCCCCAGTACTTTAGAATGACCTTATTTGGAGATAGGGTCTTTAAAATGAGGTCCTTGGGGTGGGCCCTAATTCAATATAACTGATGTCCTATGAAATGTGGGAAATTTGGACATAGAGACAGACATATGTAGAGGGAAGATGATGTGAACAGACACAGGGAGAACATGGGCATCTATAAGCTATGAGAGACCTTTCCTTCACAGCTCTCAGAACCAATCAACCCTGCCCGTACTTTCAGCCTCCAGAACTGTAAGACAATATATTCCTATTGTTTAAGCCACTCAGTTTGTGGGTTTTTGTTACAACATCCCTAGCAAACTAATAGGCCATCTCAGTGTCACAAGCATATCCCATGCTTCAGGTACCATGCTAGGCAAGGCCAGTCCCACATTTGGGAAAATTTGGGCACAAGCACCCAGAGCACGACTAACCAGAAACATGCCTGCATCCGCCTGCAGCTTGTTCTTACGCTGTGACCCAGATGAATTCAAAGGTTTCTCTTTAAATACTGAATTTGAGTCTACGACAAGACCCATTAAACCTCCCCAGTGTGACATCCAGAAACAACACCAGTAGTCCTTTGCTTATAAGGTAAATAATATATACTATTGTAGATAATTTTAGAGTACAAGCTAAAGTCAATAAAAATAAAACTTCGTGTTAAATAATAGATCAACGTGACATTACTTCAAATAAATGGTTAATAAACATGCAAGATTTTCTATCTCACTGATAATCAGATTTGTGACAAAAACTGCTCTTGGCAAATGGAAGATGCTAATACAGTTCACCCTTGAACAATGTGAGGGTTAGAAGTGTTGACCCCCACACAGTCGAAAATCTGGGTATAACTTTTGACTCCCCAAAAACTTAACTATTAATAGCCTACTATTAACTGTAGGGCTTACTAATAATGTAAACAGTAGATTAGTTGTGTTATATGTACTATATACTGTATTTTTGCAATAAAGGCAGAGAAAAAATGTTATTAAGAAAATTATTATAAGAGAAAAAATATTTTTTATTCACTAAGTGGAAGTGGATCATCATAAAGGTCTTCATCCTCACTGTCTTCACATTGAGTAGATTGAGGAGGAGGAGGAAGAGCAGGGCTGGTCTTGCTGTCAGGGGTGGCAGAGGCAGAACAGGTGGAGGAAGTGAAAGAAGAGGCAGAAGAGGCAGGCACATTAGATGTAAATGTTATTGAAAAAAATCCACATATAAGTGGACCCGCACAGTTCAAATCCATGTTGCTCAAGGATCATCTGTACAAATCAGAGAACAAATGCATGCATCCTGAAAGAGTGATAGCCTATTCACTTAGAATACACAACTGGTTCCACTTGCCTTTCTGTTGGCACAATCTGAACCTAAAATTATCTTCCTAGAATACACAGTGACATGAAACCTTTAAAACAAACAAACAAAGAAAAAACCCCTCTGTTAGGTTCATTTCAGGCAACTCTTCTGAGGACAGAAGGTTTGAACATAAAAAATGCCTGAAACAATGAAAAGATAACCTAATATTTCGCTCCTGTATAGACTGAACAAGTTCAGCCAAAGTGCATTGTTTGGGTTTCTTCTTTCCAACATGTTTTACCCTCAGGCCAGCAAGGTTATACTTTCTCTTCTCACCCCAAGTCTTCATCTTTTCTGGAAAATTTCCAAGCTGAGCCCTGGTCTCAGGTCCTAACAACTTGATCTGCTGCACCAGAACACCAAGGGAGTGAGTCATCCCTTTGGATTTGCCTCGGCAGGTCTTCAACAAGTCTTTGTTTCTCTGCCTATCCATCCCTCAACCGCTTGACATTGGCTAGTGTCCACGATGGGTTTTTCTTTTAGTTTCTGTTGTCTTCCATCTTTTTACTTTTTTAAAAAATTATAATGATAAAGAAGTGCACAAAGTTAAAAGGGTAAGTTTCACCCCTTTCACCATCACCCTAAGGGTCAAAGGGTTACCAGGGTCAACAGTGTGAGTATCCTTCAAGAGACAGGAATTTCCATCCTCCCCACCCTGCCCCCTTGCTGTTTAGAGCTCATACTGTACATACACAGTGTTCTGACTTGCTCTTATCACTCAAAAATATATCATGGACACTCTTCCATGTCAACACATACATAGCTCCCTCATTTTTAAACAGCTATTTATTTTTCTGCAGTGTAGATGTGCCCAAATAGAGAAATAGATGAACCATTCCTCTATTTATAAACGTGGAATGTGGTCCAAATTTTTTTGGCCCTTACAAATGACAATCGACATATCTGTAAATATATTTTTGCACACTTAATATTTCTGTAGATGAGATCACTTGTAGTGGAAAAGTGTGGTTAAAGGATACATGCATTTTCAATATCTATATGTTCTGCAAATTACTTTCCAAAAATGTTTATTAATTCACACTCCAGTCAGCTAAGTATGAAAGTTCCTATTTCTTATAGACACAAACACCTGATAGTAAAACATATTTTTGCCAATCTGACAAATAACAGATGCTATCTTGTTTTTATTTATGCTATGATCATTGATGAGGTTGGGTATGTTTTCATATGCTTATTAGCACATAGTCCTTCTTTTGAGAATTGTCTATTTTCTTTGTCCATTTTCTTATTTTGCTGCTTCTCTTGTTTCATATTGATTTCAAGAAGTTGTCTGTATTACCCATATTAACCCTTTCCTGTTGTGTATACATGCTGCATGTATTTTCTCCCCTTAGGTAACATTGTTTATGGTACCCTTCACTTGATAGACATGTTAAATTTTTATAGTCTTCTCTGTTTAATTTTTTTGTTATAGTTTCTGAAATTTTTTCATGATATTTCTAATTAGTATTATAAAGCTCTTATAAGGAGCCCTTATAGCTCCTACCTACAGTACTTACTAAGAAGCAGCCTTCGATTATAAATATTGTAAATATTGTAAAAGTCTCCTATATTTTCTTTTAGTCTTTTACAGTTTTTTATGTTTAGATTATTAATCCATCTGGAATTTTTTCTGGAATATGAGCTAAGACTGTATTAGTCACGCTTCATTCAACAGAAGGATTTTTTTTACTCAGATAATTGTGGGTGTTCAGATAACAACTGTGGGTGTTCAACAAGCAGACACAGGTATATTAAATGTTTATATTAAATGCTTTAATATCAGGTGTTTGTGAGTGTCTATAAGAAATAGTGACAGGGTGACTCAGAGACCCAGGCTCCTTCCATCCTAACTCTACCCTCCTCTTGGTAAGGGGTCAGCAAACTACAACCCGTAGGCCACACACAGCCCACTGCCTGTTTTTTTAAATAAAGTATTATTGGAACATAGCCATGCCTATTTGTTTACATAGTGCCTATGGCTGCTTTCCATAAAACAGCAGAGTTGAGCAGTTTTGATAGAGACTATATGATCCACAAAGCCTAAAATATTTACTATTTGGCCCTTTACAGAAAAAGTTTCCTGACTTCTGCTTTGAAGTCTCAGGGTCCTTAGTTTCCACATGGCAGATGGGGAAGAGAGATCATGTGGGAGGCTGTCCATGCATGAGGCCTGGAAGGGGAGTACAACACTTTCACCTACATTCCCCTGGCCAGAATTCAGTCCCTGGCTTCACCTAACAATTTGGGAAGCTAGGAAATGTGAATTTATTGTGCGCTGAGGAGGAAAGGGAATAATTAGCCATATTCTGCCAAGGTGTTCCCTGCAATTATCTGTTTCTTCCTTCCTATTTTTAATCAGAATAGGCTAGATTACACTGCAGAAACAACCAACCATCAAATCTCAGTTGCTTAGAACAACAAAGATTTATTTCTTGATCATACTACATGTCCACTAATGCTCAGCAGGGATGGCATTGCTCATTGTTGCCATTCACTCCGGTCCGATGAAGCAGTCACCACCACACACCTTGATGTTGCAGCACTAGGAAGAAAAGAGAATGTGGTGACTGATGTCCCAACTCTTAACTTCTGACTCAAAGTGATACTCATCACTTCCGGCCACCTTTCATTGGCTGAAGCAACTCGCAGGGCTATACTATACTTTAGTCACGTGGGGAAGTGCAATCTTATGTGCTTCGAAGGCAGCAGAGCTGGAATATTTGTGAACAGCCCTACTGGATTGCACACTAACCAACACAGAACACATATTCATCCCCTTCCTAGGGGAGATAACTCAGATTCCATTCAGTCACTGCACACAAAGTCCAAGATCCTAGATGGTAGATGCCCTCCCCAATAAGTTTGAATATTGCCTAGTGATCTGGAGTCTAGCAACTAAAATTCCCCTCTGTTCCCACTACTCATTCAGACATCAAAATCCTAATAGAGTCACAACTGACCATGGCCTAAAACAGGTTTCCAGGATCTGAGCTATATCCACGAATGTAAGCCCTGCTCTGAACGATCATGCCTAGACAATCAGGAGCCTGGTACAATCTAGGGGTGGCAAGCGGGGAATACGGCATTTTGCAGAAATCAATACTGCAAGAAAAGAGTTAGCTTTATTGAAGGATATGGCATTGTTTCTCTAGGCTTACAATTAAGCACCCCAAATAAAGAGTGTAGGTGACAATGTGGAGGAAAGCAGTACGCACAGATTAAAAATACCTACATGTAAATGTTAAAAAATATAAACGAACATACTTTGTTCATCCCTCAGAAAACATCTGCTCTTACGGTTCTTGTTTTGTTTGCTTAAGAAAAGATCTTCACATTTCTATTTAGTTTAGAAAATAGTAAAATGCTATTCAATCTCTGGATTGTAATCACAGAGAGTCATTTTAAACAATACTGTCAAACTAGCATTACATAGATCAAGATTTTAAACAATGTAATTTTTCAAATAAACTTTGACCATCTGGTGAAAACACCAACATATATCTTATTCATATTTTATTTCTTCAGACTTTTCTATCTCCCTATAATAATAGGAATGTAATGCATATTTTAAAAATCATTTATGCCTAACTCAGAAAAATAATGCTTTGTTAGTTATATGATGTGCAAGAAGCTTTTACATGTTTCAATAAGCATATTAAATCCTCTTTAACAGAAACAGAAGTTTTCATTATTTCCAGAAGAAATTAATTTGAACAGCAAAAAGTTCAAGTTTGATTTGAAATTCAATGTCTGTAAAACTTTTAAAACTCTATTTTTTGGGGGGGGGGGCTTGGCCCCTTAGCTAACTCTTGAAACATATAATTGTTTTCTTCGAAGTTATTCTATACTTGTCTTTTCATGGGCTAGGCCTCCACTCACAGTAGAGAATTAGTTTTAGCTTAGTCTGTGGTACAATGGCTATTCTTACCTGCCTAGTCTCTGTTTTTTCATTGATTCACTGCTTTAACATCTTTGCTCTCAACACATACAGCATTTATTCTTATAGCTCCTACCTACAGTACTTACTAAGAAGCAGGCTTTGATTAGAAAGGCCGTATATGGTCTTCTTAAAATCCTTTCTTCTCTCTGGTCATATTCAGTTCTTGAAGGCATTTTTTTCTGTCAGACTTCACTAAGCAAGTTAGATTTGGAGTCATGGGAAGATTATGAAGTGGTGGAAGAAAAGAATGAAGACTGGATTCAATGTTATTTCCAAAGCCCTTCCTAGGAAAAGTGTCGTTTATTATTCATTTTGGAATTCTAATTATGGAGGAAACCTCCCAAAAACATAAATTATTTAACCAGAGGACCTAAGAAGTGCATCAAACTTCAAGTCAAATGGCTACAAGTTACTTATTACACCTAAATTTAATAAGCAATAGGATGTTTGTTCTTTATGTGTGGTATGGCTTCTAGAAGCAAGCTTTTCTCTCTGTAGCACAGGCAGGGTCCAACGGTCTAGGTTCAAATTCTTCCTTTACCACTTACTAGCTAAAAACTTAGGCAACTTATTTCACCTCTCTGTGCCTCAGTTTCTTTCTTTCTTTTGTTTTAAAGGCTCTGGCTCTGTTGCCCACACTGGAGCGAAGGGGTGTGATCCTGGCTCACTGCAACCTTAGCCTCCCTGGCTCAGGTAATCCTCCCACCTCAGCCTCCTGAGTAGCTGGGACTACAGGCGTGCACCACCATGCCCGGCCAATTATTATTATTTGTTTGTTTGTTTGTTTTGGAGAAATGGAGTTTCACTATGTTGCCCAGGCTGGTCTTGATCTCCAGGGCTCAAGAGATTCGCCCACCTCGGTCTCCGAAAGTGTTGGGATTACAGGTGTGAGCCAATAGGCCCAGCCCTCGGTTTATCTGTAAAACAGGACAAAAATAGTATCTACCTGATGGGGTTCTTCGAAGGATTAAATGAGCTGGTACTTATAAAGCACTTGCTAATGTCTGTTAAATAAATTATATGATCCACACACCAATCCAAGGCGATCATAAGGTAGCAAGAACCACCACTCCAAGTCACATAAGAAAATGAATTCCTTTCGTTTTAGCTCCTCTCTTTATTTCAGCAGTGCGTTGTCAACAGGGCCACATTATGTTAGCAGATTTGAACTTTATCCACAAGGTGTTTGTATTTTATTTCAAATTATGAATTCCTGAACATCGGATTATGTACGATTCTGCAGTGCCCTCGGAGGCCCATTAGAGTCTGGAGCTCGAGAGGCATAACCAACTCTGGTCTGATATTTATAAGGAGCTTGACAGCCAAGGAGCCACTCTGAAGCAGTTATTGGTATTGCCAAAAAAAAAAAAAAAAAAAAAAGGAAGCTAAGAAGTCACCCTTCTAAATACATACATACATACATACATACATACTGAATTGGAGAGCTGCCTGCATTTCACTCTACTGCCTCTGGAAGAGGAGTGTTATCTAAAGTGCTTCCATCATGAATAATGATTGAGAAACTGCTTTTACTCTCCCAACTACTGTACTCCCAGGCAGAAACCCACGGCTGAAGCCCACGATGCCCATGTGTAACTTGGTTATTACACACACGTTTGGAACCCAGTGTGCAGACGCGCAGCGCAGAGGAGGCGGCGGAACACCCCGGGTTGGTCGGGTTTCCAAGGGCCGACCCGAGCCCCAGCACTTTTTCCGCGCCTGATTTTTCAGGTCATTTTCGAATGGGCTATCTTTGTTTACATTTTGAGCTTGGATCCTCTCCAGAAAGCATTACTACCTTCTAAAAGGAAAAACATCTCGTATTTGCAGACAGTGCTGGGGGAGCAAAGTTCATTTTCTCGGGTAGGAGAAGATGATTCTCTTGCAACACGTGCAGATTGTGACCAAATCTTTCAATAACGGGGAGTTTCGGTGAAGTGGAGGTTTGGGGAAAGGCGAGGAGGTCGGTCTGGAGCAAGCAAGCAAAGTGCGGAAGCTGTACGGGGATTCTTCTAGAAAGTGGGGTGGGAAAGGAGCTAGGGAGGGCGTGTGGAGGGACGAGATCTGTGTCAGAACGTGCGTGTGAGCGGATACAAAACCCGAGAGAGGCGTGAGCAGCGCTGTGTGTGCGAGCGGGAGCTAGGGCGCCGGCTGGGGTGTGTGCGCCTGGTGAGTGACACCGAGGGGAAGGCGGGCGGGCCGGCGGGCGGGGGAAGCCTGCGAGGGGCGGGAGTGTCCCTGCGTGGGGCGGCCGAGCCGGAGTTGTGTCAGTGAAGGAATCCAGTCCGGGGGCCGAGCTGGCTGCGCCCTCCGCTGCAGGCGCCGGCAGCGCGGGGCGAGCTCCGGACGGCGCGCGGCCCAGGCAGCGGCTCCCGCTCGGCCCGCCCTCCGAGCCGCAGGAGCCGCCACTGCCGCGGCGCCTCCCCTGGCGACCGCGCCCCCGGGCCCCGGCTCTGGCCCCGGACGGAGCGGCCGGCGCTCGACACAAAGGTAAGCCCGCGACCCCCTCCACGCCGGGCCGGCTGGGGATGCAGGGCGCGGGCGGACGCGGCGGGGCCTGCGCGGCCGGGACAGAGACTCGGCTGGGCCGAGCGTTCCGCAGCCCGGGCCGCCCAGCCTCCACCGCCTCCCGGGGCGCTGGGTGTGGCCCGCGCTCGGCGCCGAGGCGGGCTGGTGGCGCAGACCGGACGCGAAGGTCGCCGTTCTTCCTTTCTCCGGCCGGCGCGGGCAAGCGGGAGGAGGCGCCGGCTGGGACGCACAGTGGCGCTCCCCGGGCGAGCGTGTGGCCGCCGCGCTCCGACGTGGACCCGCCCGCCCCGGATCTGAATCGCCCGCGGCCGCCGTCCCTCGCCTGCCGTCCTCCCGCGTGGGCGTCCCCGTCCCCTCCCAAGCCGGAGAGAGACCCACCGCCCCCCAAGCCGCTCTTTGGCCCGGAGCCGCAAAGCCCACGTCAGCCGCGACCACCCCGCCCTCGGATCCCAGCCGGGTGCGGGGGCCGCGGCCCCAGGGAACCCGGCGCCCAGCGGGAGCGGGATGCGTCGGCGTCCGCGCTGCGCGGGCAGGCGGGGGTGGCCGGAGGAGACGCCGAGCGCCCTGGCCGCGGGACGAAGCGGTCGCGCCGCCGCCTTTGGGCGGGGGGACCCCGGAGTCCGCGGGCGGCGGACCCGAGCGGGAGACGGGGCTGTCGTAGGAGGCGCTCCCGCTGGACTTCGGCGCACTCTGAATATCACGCTGCCGCACACGCGGGGCTGAAGGGCCGAGTCTTCACCTGCGCGGGGATGCGGCGGAAGCGTCGCGTCTTCGCGAGTGGAGCTTTCGTGTTCCCGCGGGGTTGGTGTGTTTGTGAACTTCACGAGCTTCTCGTCCCCCCCCCCCCCCCCCCCCCCCCCCGCAATCCTGGTTTTAGCAGATGTCAGGGTTTTGGAGACCTGACACTTTTCGTGAAAGATTCTTTCTGTACGTTTTCTTTTGACTGTATTACAGGGTTTGTAGCTTGAGAGCTAGTGAAAACCCTTGAACTTCAAACACAGTGTCTTTGCTTATTTTTTGAAATTTAAACATTAAAATACGTACCAGCCCCCTCACAAGCCGACAGGCTTTAAGACAAACGACTCTGAAATTTTAGAACCTGTGCGGAGAAAGTGGTTTTATACCAGTACTTGAAATAGTAAGATCATGTAACCTTTTTAACATCGTTTTAGTTTGTCTTTAAGGAAGGATTCAGCACCACTTTGATTGGTACTATTTTCCAGAGTTTAAGCAGATGTATGTAATATAGCAGGGAAAAGGACAGGAAGTCAGAAATCTCTTCACTCTGAAAAAAAAAAAAAGACTTCAAATAATGCAACCAATACCCAGAAAATAGAGTGGCCATCTGGATAAGGTATTTGATAGGCCTTATGAAATTGTGTTGCTTAAACAGAAAGCAATGTGTTGTTAGGGCAGTTTTATCTAGTAACTGTCGTGTTTAAAAATATCTGCGTATGATATTCTTTGTTGAATTTTAACTGGGGAAAAATCAACTTTGGGAATGGGTTTCTATTTGGACAAGGCAAATACTGCAGTTTCTAATTAGAGTTTTGGAATAAGCTCAAGCTGTGTTAAAACCTATTGTATGGAGCAGCAGAACAGAAAACATGTCAAATTCTGTATCTGTGTGGGAGAAAACATGTCGAATTCTGTATCTGTGTGGCTTTAAATACACACACACACACACACACACACACACACAAACTAGAGACTAGCCCCAAAAGATAATTTGCATAAAAATACAATCACTTGAATGCAGAGAATAGCTAAAGATGTTAGTAAAAACTGAACATCTGGGAAAAGACTGTATTAATTGGCAATTTTCTTTCTTTAATCCCTGAAAATATTAAATGATTTTCTAAGAATCAACTTAATTTAATGTGCTCATTTAGACAGGCAAAATGATCAAGACTCCTTTTGTATTCATTTTGTTTTAGGGAGCCCCCTAATGAAAGTCTTCAGTAAATAGTTTCTCTGCATGCACTGATTTTCCTGAGGCCATTGTGGAGAGAGGTATCTGTGGGCTTGTGAAGCTGCTCTGCCACACCAGTAAGGATCAGGGAAAGAAAATACTTAGGCCACATCGTTGCAGTATTTGATTGCATGCCAATCTGAAGCATGTTATGGACCCGTTTTGCCATGTAAATGGTAAGCTTTTACATCAGAAGTTAAGCTTTAGAAATATCTCACTTTGGGGCCTAATTTTTGTCAGTTTCTCAGTCTGTGATCAGAATTGTGTTATCAATCACAGTGAATATTCGTGAACGGTTGTGTGTTGAAAGGGCATAGGTGGTCTTCATTCTATTACTTTATACAGTTTTAATCAGCATTTTCTGAAGTGAGCCGGGACAAGAACTCCTGGTTACAGTTTGGATAGGATGGAAAAAGTTGAGGTTGCTCTTCGTAAGATCTAAGCTGCTACTACCTGTCCCACTGTATGACAAGAGTGGAATGCATTTTATGTGCACTTGACAGGTACTGCCTAGTCACTGCTTCATAGTACTTCTTTCCTAGCCATCTTCTGTAGCACTTTTACTGTCATTTGACTGTGATAATTAAATCATATGTTTGTTATAATTTCTGTGCACAGAAGAGTAGATTTTACAAGCATGACACAGGGCATGAGAGTAGATGTCTCATATGGACAGATTTAAGTGATTGGGTCTGTTTATTGATCTCTGAATGGTTGTGCAACATTCAACTAATCTGTTTCATCACTGTTTTGCCTTAAAGTGTAATCAAACAATTAAAATAAGATTTTCATGTTACAAACAGTTAAAAACCCAGTAAACATAATTATAGAAGAAAAACAAACCTTTCTTTTTTCTTCCCTTTTTTGAAGTAGTGTTGCTATGAAGGTGTTATGTCTTTGACACATCAAAATGGCTAATTTGGAGTTGTGATGCTTGTTATGTAAATAGGCCATATGTTGAATTTCTGCAGAATCTTATTCCTTCAGTGTTGTGGTAATGGGCAGGATCCCCTAAGTACCATAGCTGAGAAAAACAGTCTTATGCAGATGTATTTCTCTCTAAAACTTATATAATTTTTATTATTTTTGTTTAATAGCTAGTGTTTTTATTTTCTAATAAAAAATTTTAAATGTGATGTTATCCTTCTTTGCATCATACAAATCTTTGTTTCTAGTACTGATCCAAACTCCATTCCTATTTATCTACTTGCTTAATTAATAGACTTTTTATGGTGGATGTCCTGCTGTCGAGCTAAAGACTACATGCTTGATAACAAACTTCGTATTCTCTCTAAACTTGTTCCTTTTATGATGAAAAGACTTTCCTTTCTTGATCCGTTTAGCATTCTCTTCATCACCCAGACTGGAGATGTAGGAACCATTGCTGACTCTTCGCTCTCTCACTGCCTCTGTGAAACTGTGTATCAAGTCCTGTTAACTCTTCTTTTTTAATGGTTTCTCTGAGCCACCCCTGCATTTCCTTTTCGTTCTTCACTCTGCCCGATCAGATAGGAGGCCGTCAGCCATCGCCGTTTCTAGGATGATTATAGTCTACATCTTGGTCTCTCTGTAATTGAGTTTTCCCCATTCTACGCACTTCCACTGTATCAACCTTCCTAAAACTCTTCCCTCAGAACTCTTCTCCAAGGATTGTTTCACAGGAACAATACTTTAGCATTGTTTAGTATTGCACCATAGTGCAAATACTTTCCATGGCCTCCCCCATTGCCGAGCCTCTCAGTCTCACCCCAAATTAACTAACCAGCTTTATTTTCTACTTCTTTCCAATGTGAACCTTCTGTTCCTACTAGTTGGATCTCACTGCCCTTCTAAGATGACATGCTCATTTTCATGCGTCCTTTTTTGTTCATGCCCTGCCTTTTAGAATGTCTCTCTTCTTTTTTTCTCTGACCTAACCACATTCTTCAAGTTCAAGTCAGCCTGCCCTGATCATGTTACTCTCATTGGTTCTTTCTGCCCTTTTGTTTGCATCGTTCCTCTAGACCATCAGATCCTTTCTTATGCTGTTATGTGCTTCATTCTTGCTTTCTCAACTAGATAGCAAGTTCCTTCAGGGCACTGATGTGCCTTTTATTCTGTCTACTGGCCCTGGCCATAAGAAGCACTTGATAAATACATCCATAAAATGAATAAATGTAAGGATGATATTTTTAAAATCATGGGCTTTGATATTGACTCTGAACTGCTCACCGTTGGGTCCTCAGAGCCTAACTCACAGCCTGACATATAGTCATGACCTCAATAAATATTTGTTAACTTAGAAATTCATGTTGACATTGGATAAAAGGGACAGGCATTTGAAGGAGTCGTCTGTCAAGGTTTTTTTTCTCCATTTTTCTTCAGTGGTTCTAATCAGCTTCTCCATTCATCAACTGTGAGAATTCTGAGGACTCGGCATTTCCCAGAGTTGGGATAATGATGGAGTCTGGCAGTTGTGAGTTGGAATTAAGAAGCCTGTAGTTATTTTAAGGTGGAGTGATGGGCCCCAGTACTGAGCAAAAAAAGCATTGAGGCTTTATGCCAGTATTTTATACGTCAAACAATTAGGCTAAAGTTATCAGTTATATAAAAGTTCAGCTAATTGGCTCTAAAATTTCAGACTGTATTTATTGCAGGGCTGCTCAAGTTTTTCATTTAAAAGCATCCTTGTAAATTAAAAAAAAATACATCTGGGCACCCATCTGAGGGTGAAAGGTGATGTAGGAAAGAGTCTGCCACATCCCATTGTATTCAGGACTGAATTTAATTCTTTAGTAAGCCTTATTTTGTACAAGGCACTGTTTCTGCTGGGAAGGAGTTTATAGCCTAGCAGGAAAAAATAACAGACGTATCCCAGAAACAAAGGTCTAACAGAGCTCAGAAGGGAAAAAAACTTCTTCTGTTGGGGAGTGGAGGGAATCTTCTTAGAATGACAGTTGTTTGAGGTGATTACTGAAAGGATTTGGATAAGATTTCAGTGTTATTGGGAATATAAGGATGGGGGAAGGGTGATGTGAGTGAATTCCAGGGCCAATTTGTTGACTTTACATCAGCGCTCTTATAGTACTCCTGCTTCTGAGTTGAGCCCAGCTAGGAGTCTTCTGAGCATTGGTGGGCTGCAGTGTTCAATAATGGAACCTAACGGATATATAGATACCTGCAGTAATTACGTGTGGTGCCAAGTGCTGAACTGACTATGACACAAAGCGAAAAATAAATCTTGGAAGCGATATAACCAGTGTGTTCCTGGATAGCATCCAGCTCACTTAGAATGCTCAGAAAGGCCTCCTGCATTATGGAAATGCCACTGAAGGTTGACACTTTCACAGTAATGTAAATAATGAGAGGTCCACCCCAGATTGTGTTCCCAAGCAGCCAGCCATCTGTGGGACACTGCACAGTGCATGTAGCCCAGTTGAGTAAAGGTATAAACACACTGTTACATAGAGCCCTCATTCTGATTCTGTGGAACTACTCCCATGGTCTGTAAAGCTAGGACCAAAGGGAATGTTTGAGGAATACAGATTTTGGGTCAGTAGATGGAAAGTTGCTCCATTATGGATTGTGCTACTTCAGGAGGTGATGGGCCGCCATCACTGAACATGTATAAGCATCGCCTATACCAGGCAATATCTTATTTAATTATATGCATTCTCTCCTTTATTCTCAAAACATTGCTATGAAGTACATGCTCCTATTACTCCAGTTTTACTGAAGAGCAAAACTGAAGCCTAGAAAGGTTGAGTAGCTAGTAATTGGTAGAGCAGGTATAAAGGCCAGGCAGTTCGCGGGCAGAAACTGCATATGCACTGAGATGAAGAAAGGATGCAAACATTAGGTGGCCATATGGATTTTCAAGGTTCCTTCCTAACACTAGGATTGATTCTTTAATTGACCTTAGGGATCAAGATGCCAGCTGTTGCAAAATACTAATTCATTATCAGCACCCAGTTCCTAGAGATTTCAGAACAAAGTGAATACAGTCATCATCATCATCATAGTTATCACTTATTGATCATTTTATTTAAACCTCAAAGGAATCTTGGAAGGTAAGGATTATATACCCTTATTAGACAAGGAAACTGAAGCTCAGGGAAGTTATATAACTTGATTGAGTGTGCAGAGTTGATAAGTGGGAGATGAATCTGGTGTCTGACACCCAGGCCCTGCTTTTTCTTATACCACCCTGTGAGGTAACACATGGTGACGCTGAAAATATTTACCTATCAGTCTGCACAGAAACCAACAAGTCAGAGAGACCACTAGCTGTCAGCAACCCCTGTGGCTCTGCAGGTGATGAGTATCACCTGAAGTGATATTTAGGAGCAGTTTGAAGGTGTGTGAAAGGCTTGGTAATCTACCAAGACCACAGATCTGGAGCTCTGGTGACTTCTTCCCATGCTCAGCATTTATTTGATTTTATACATGACAAGTAGTACTATTAAAGAGAAAGCCTTCACGGATAACTATATTACATTTATATTTCTAATTAAGGAAAAATGGTTTTGCAGTGGTGATCTGTGTTCCTTATAAATGGCAGGCTCTCTTCCCACTCCTTTTCTTCCTTTCCCTTATTCCAGTCTGAGGCTAATCCCTCTTGCTTCCTCAGGGACCTTGCTTCATTGTCTTTTCTTCAAGGTCTCAATGATCCTTTTCTTTCAGCATATAAACATACATAAGTCTTTCTTATTCTTTATAAAAACAGAAAACGATGAACGCTTTTGGTCGCTTCTCTATAGGTTTGGGTGTGTTTCATC
Organism: Nomascus leucogenys; assembly: GCF_006542625.1. Lineage (NCBI taxonomy): Eukaryota > Metazoa > Chordata > Mammalia > Primates > Hylobatidae > Nomascus > Nomascus leucogenys. The sequence goes on from NC_044402.1 coordinate 100,627,291, forward strand.
TTATTCCTGGTCTTAGCAGGCAGCTCCTTGAAGTACAGCTCCTCGTACACATCCTGCACCTCGCCACCTTCCTTTCATCTTCAACCCCCTACACTCCTGTCCTCTCCTAATGACCACCTCTGTTGGTGGTCCATTGACCACCAGGTCCATTATCTAGGATTCTCTTTCATTTCTTGAACTTTGCACAACATTTGGTGTTCTTGACAACTCTCTGCTCCTTAAAATGTTGCCCACCTGTTTTCTGAGTTATCCATTTCTCCTAATTTTCTTTCTTGTCCAGCTGCTCTGTATTTGGACTTCTCTTTGCTGTCCTCCCTTCCTCTCAAACCTTAGCATGCCCTACAGTTCAGCCCTCAGCCCTCTGCTCATTCTTCACATTTGCCCTGTGGCAGCTCATCTTCTCTTTTCTTCTACTACCACCTATATGCTATTGATTCCATTGTAAATCTGCATCTCCAGCCATGAAATCTTATCTGGCATGTGTTCCAAGTATCTTTAACTCAACAAGTTCAAAACATCACTTCTCCAACTTTAATCCAGCATACTCCTTCTGTGTTTTCTATCTCAATGAATGAAACCTGCTTCACCAAGTTTAAAACCTAGGACAACTTCTTTGCCTTCTTCAACCTCTACATTTTATATAGAGACTGTCTTTTCAGACTCTCTTGAATCTGCTCTTTCCTCCCTGTATCATAACCTTCATTACTGCTGTGGTTCAGGCCCTCATCCCTTCTCTTGAGGATTATTGCAGTAGCCTCGCAACTGGTCTCTCTGGCACCTGCCTGGCCTGTCTCCAATTTGTTCTTCACACTGCTGCCTTTCTAAAAGGCAAATCTGATTACAACTCTCCACTGCTTAAAATCCTTCAGCAGAGTTTCTGCATTTTCAGGTTAAAATGTAAGCTCCTGGCATGGCACGAAAGCTTCTTTGTGATCTGGGCCTTCCCTTCAGGTGTGTGTCAGTCTCCTCTAATGATCCTGGTCCCCACTGTCTGCCCCTGCCTATAGCATCTCCACTAAAGGAAAGAAATGATAGGAGGGATGAGAACAGCGGCGAGATGATAGACCTGCTGTTCAGTACTGTAGCCACTAGCTACAGTGGCTGTTGGGCACTGGAAATACAGCTAGTCCAAGTTGAGATGTGCGTAAGTGTAAAATACACCATGCTTTGAGACTATATAAAAAAATGTAAAATTTCTCATTTAACAAATTGTAATATTGGTTACATGTTGAAACAGCAATAGTTTTGATATAGTGGGTTAAACAAAATATATTACTAAAATTAATTTCACATGTTTCTTTTTATTTTTAAAAATGTGATTACTTAGTGGACGTTAACATATGACATAAAGAAATAAAATAAAATATGATTACTAGAAAATTAAACATCACCTGCGTGCTCATATTATAGTTCTATTGGACAGCATTGTTAGTGAACATCTCATTCCCAGGAGATGCATCCTGTACGAGCCAAGCCCATGAGCTTTTTGAATGATTAAGTCAGCCCTATTGGCATAGAGAAGTAGCATTTGCTCAGTTTTTTCAATCCAGAGGTATGAAATGTTTGGATAAGATTCAGAATTGGAGAGACAGATTCTGAACACTACAGCCAGGAGTTATATGTACAATGGGCATAGTGTGGAAAGCACTATTAAAGCACATCTGTCTCAGTAGGCCCACCCAGCCATCATCAGAAGTGGGAGGCAGGAATTCTCGTGGTGTGGTAGAGGAAGGATTTCAGGTAGACAGGAGGAACAAGGGAAGGGAAAGTGGAGTCACATTCCCTGGAAGCCTCCTACTTGTGAGTCACCAGCTGAAACCCTGAGAGCTGGTCTCTGAGATTCCCCATCCTGCCGTTGATTCTTCCTAGTGGGCTACGTCCCAGCTCCCCTACTATCTGGCTGTAGGATCCTGAACAAGTCAATGAATCAACGAATCTGGAGTCTGAATAATATGCACACCATACACTCATTGTGTGTCAAACAAAATGATGTGCCCCAAACTGATAAGGGCTCTACAGAAGTTAGTTATGCCTTAAGACACTGAGGGCAGTAATCTGTGGATGAGTGGGCCTGAAGGGCTTTGAGGGAAGGGCATATGGGCTGTCAGAAAGACCTGGAAGATAGCACGTGTTGCCTTAAGAGATATGCAGAGCTTCTGGCTAACACCGTGAAACCCCGTCTCTACTAAAAATCCAAAAAAAAAGAGCCTGTTATGGTGGTGGGCACCTGTAGTCCCAGCTACTCGGGAGGCTAAGGCAGGAGAATGGTGTGAACCCGGGAGGCAGAGCTTGCAGTGAGCCGAGATCGTGCCACTGCACTCCAGCCTGGGAGACAGTGCGAGACTCCATCTCAAAAAAAAAAAAAAAAGAGAGATATGCAGAGCTTTATGTTGTTCATGGTGGAAAAGCCAACCTGTGACAGGAAACCAGATCTTATCAGGTTGGATCAGGAAGGGGAACCCTCCTGGAAGAGGTGATGGGAAGAAACTGTGACTATAAAGAGAACAGTCCAGTAGGATTAGATTCCAGTGAAATCGGATAGGCAGTGTGACTCAGTGTCTTCTCTAGTGGTGGTTTGCCTGCTGTAGTCTGTTGGACTCTTAAATTCTGAGAAGAACTTCCTCTCTTGGTTTCAACCTGGGCAGCTGTATTTATTTGCTTCATGAGTAGGCATTTTGTATACGATTTTGTTAGGGGCAAAGGTTCTTGTGCTAAAAACAAAAGTTTGAAAGTCCTACATTATAGAAAATAGCCTGAGAGGAGTGGTGACTACCTTGATGTGATTATTTCTCCCTCATTTGCAGGATCTAGGACCAGTTTAGGCCCTTTCCAGAGGGAATACAGCTTCCTTTCATGTGAGGCTTAGCGACTTAGCGGACCGACCATGCAGTTTGCCTTGTCCAGGTAGTTTAGCCAGGTAGCCATAACTCAGTTTTGTTCTTGGGTAAACAGGTTTTCACTTTTGTACTGGGTTCCACCTTGTCTCCTGCATTCCCAAGTCCTGGATTTGTGTTCTTGTGGAGGGACCCCAAGTTGTCTTAGGTAAGGGTCCTGTCATGTTTCTCCAAGCCTTCTTGGGACAGTAGTGTCCCTAGGGTTGGGCCACTGCTACTCCCTTCCAGGCCTCTTTAGTACTGAGAACTACCAGCAAGGGTCAGGAAACTTAATAGATATTTAGAATTGAATAACTTGCCTGGAGCTTGGCTTTTCCCTGGTTCCAGACCCCTGAGAGCAAACATTCTTGCTAGTTTGCTGTCCCGCTGGTCTCTGAGTCCCATTTGTACAACTTGGAAGGAGAAAGGAAGACAGATATAGGGCTGATTTTCTTAAATTATGGTACATTCATGTCTTTGTCTCTAGTGGGAAGGTTGGTCTTATGTGTGTATGAGAAAGGTGGCCACCTTTATGTTGTGGTTTCAGAATCCATACTGCTGAAAAGGGCACTTCAAATATCAAGTTTCTCTTTTTTGCTCTCCAATATGTGAAAGCCTACGTTATAAAAACTCTATTTAGTTTCCTATGACCAGTATGATTTAGAAGAAAAAGAGGACAGGCTTTGGCACTTGAAAGACCTGATTTTGAGTCATGCAATTGCTGGCTATATGAATTTGAGCAAGTTATTTAATCTTTCTGAACCCCAGTTTTCTCATGTATGAAGCGAAGTGAGTAACGCCTACAATTTTGTTATGATTTTGTTATGACTAAATAAGATAAAATATAAAGTGCCTGGCACCAGGGCCTAAAATGCAAATGCTATGGAGGTGGTAAGTCAAACTTACCCTCATATCTCAGTATATCTCAATTCATTCTCCTTATGTTGAATAATTTTATAGACCTTTCCCTGAGACTGATCAGGAAGAGGATATGAAATCTGGGGCAAGGGGCCCAGATTTTACCCAGCCAAGGGTGAAAAAGGACCAGAAGGAAGTTGCCTTCACATTTTGCCTAAGTCCCATCCTCCCTATGGTTTGCATTTGTGAAAATATTCGTCTGAGATTATAGGTACAGCATGAAGCCTTGGAAAAAAGGCATGTTTACATCCTCTGCCAGGATAGCATAACAATTAACAAAGCAGGTTTTTGAATCTCTGAATAGTCAGGTGCACTGCCATCAAAATAAACTTTTATTTCTATTCTTTGCTGATAGATTACAAATAAAGAAAGCCACTAAAATATCCTGAAAAAAGAAGATTTATATATGAATTGGACACCAGGGACAGATTTTTCACACTTATTTTGTTGGAGCAGTTCTTTCCTTAGCTGTGGGTGTTTGGGAAGTTCTTTTATTGTAGCCTTTGTTGCTTACAAGAGGGAAAAAGCTTTAGTATACTAAGGTAAGAATGATTTTGATTGGAGGCAATACTGTTCTCAGTGTGGGCTGACTTTCATGTATTGTAGTGATTACCAGTATATAACTGAGAAAACCCATTTGTTGAAGTGCTGTAAACAGCAGAGAGTCTGATCTCACATACTGCCCTGATCGACAAGTGTTTATTGTAGGAATGTGGTCAGTCCTATAATTTTTTAAGGGAAAAGGGGAAGATGTTATGCCAGTCACTGTGATTGCAAATGTCCTGATCTGGCAGGTCTTTTTCCTTTCTCGTTTATTTCTCCTGTGAAATCTGAATGGTGGATTCAGTACATGCACTGAGCTTCCAGTGACTTGCTCAGCTCTTGATGCAATTGATCACTCCACTGTAATTCCATACCCTCGATTTTAGTGCCATATCAAAATCATGAACACTCAAGGAGACTATGTAAATCTACTTCCTCAAAAATTAGAAATAATGGCATTAAAAATGTTATTTAGTGCTGGTTTGTAGCACTGAATATATAAACTCATTCATTGTTCTGGTACTCCCTGAATAAGAACTGTTTCAGTTGCAGTGGATGATATCAACTAAGGTTTCCATGGCAACGCTAATTTATAATATGAAAACTTTTGTAGAATTTCACCTTCTGGACTCTTCTAGATTGCATTTAAATTTAAATTTTTCCCCTCATTTATTAAGGTGAGGCATATTTAGATATTACTTACATGTATGTACTACGAGTATCTTCATGAAACTCATTGATAAGAAATTAGATGTGTAGAAAGCAGACATTGGAAACGGAAAATGGATACTGTGGTCTAACATCTCACCAAATGCAGGAATTCTTTCCATGTTATCCCAGTTGCCATTTGAACCAGCCAGGAACGAGGAGTTTGGTCAACATTTTATGAAGCCAAGTAATGCTAATGACAGTAGTCTGCAGTGCTCCTGGACCCTAAGCCCATTTTGATTTGGACTTCGTGTTATTTGTGATTGGACCAATACTCCATCAAGCACAAGTGGACACAGATATTTGTAAAACCTCTTCCCCAGTGGTGCACTGAAACCTGCCTCCCTGCAGCTTCCCTATTGGTCTTCCATCCGCCCTTTGAATGCCACAGAATAAATATGCACCTTCTGTGTGGTCGCTCTTCAAATATTTGACCATAGCTATTGTATCTCCTCCTCGAAGTCTTCTCCTTTCAGGGTTATGCAGTGCTAGTTCTCTTAACTGATAGTTCTCATCCTGTTAACATTCCTCTGGGCACCCACTACTTTATCAATGCCATCTTAAAAATGAGGCATCTGGCCAGATGTTATGGCTCACGCCTGTAATCCCAGCACTTTGAAGGTCGAGGTGGGCCTATCACTTGAGGTCAGGAGTTCGAGACCAGCCTGGCCAACATGGCAAAACCCCGTCTCTACTAAAAATACAAAAACTAGCTGAGCATGGTGGCGTATGCCTGTAATCCCAGCTACTCAGGAGGCTGAGGCAGGAAATCGCTTGAACCCCAAAGGTGGAGGTTGCAGTGAGCCAAGATTGTGCCACTGCACTCCAGCCTAGGTGACAGAGCGAGACCCCACCTCAAAAAAAAAAAAAAAAAAAGAGACATCTTGAATGCAACAGCCTACTCCTGACTGAGTACTCTGAGCAGTAGAAAACACCAGGCTGCTATTCACTCCCTTGATCAGGGCACTCTTCTTTTATTAATCTAGGCAAATATTGTGTGGGCCTCACTTGTAAATCGGGAGCAGCACATTGTTTGTTCATATACGAAGCTAAAGAAAACTTCCAAGCCTTTTTTCCTAACAACTGCTACAAAGCCAGGTCTCCTTTGTTCTTTACTTGAGGAGTGAATCATGTGTGCCTACTTAGAGGATTTTACATACATTTATCCTTCTACATTTTGTCTCTTTTTGTTAAATTATTTTTCCTCTTTATCAAGACAGCTTTGAATTCTAAAATTTTTAAATTCGATATATTAGTGATGTGAGACTTTCACTTATTTATCAATTGCACACTTGGAAATGTTACTTTGTCATTGATAAAATGTTGACCAAGATAGGCCAAAGGTAGGGCCCTGTGACATTCTGCAAGAGAATTATTAACATCAGTATGTGAATTTTTTTTTTTAAACTAGCTTGACAGTCTTTCACTTATGTTTACTTTGTTATCCAAGAGCATAGAGTCAGGGAAAGACTTAGTCAAATGCCTTAGTAATGAGATCATTATTGGTCTACTTATTGCCACTGAGTAGAACCCCTATGATAAAGAATAAAATTCATGAGAGTAATTTTTAGATTGCATTTTCTTTTGAAAAATTTCTTGAAAAAGCATATCTAAGTCCCTTATTTTTAATGTATCTAAGAGAAAATAATTTTGTAAAATAAAATCAAACTTCACCTATCATTTCAACTCATGAACTTGTTTGGTTCAAAGGAATTGCTATGTAATACATCATTCTATTTTCTTTACAGAATCATTACTTTTAAAAAGAGTTGGTGGGGTGACAGGAAATTACTCCATAGGTGTCACTCCAACACATCATGATATTCTCATCTCCTGGGACAGAGAGTCGTCAGGCTGAGGCATGTCCAAACAGCGTGCCAGCCTGTGTAGATGGCTCCATGACAGTATCGCTAATGTGACCATGACAGAGAGAGCTCTGATGGCATTGTGTCACTACTGGATGTGTTTTCACTAAGCTGAAAATTCTGTATTATTTGAAAAGAGGTTTATTTTTCCTCCCACACAAATTCTTGGACTCTTATATTAATGTCAAATAGCTGTCAAGTAACACATATGGTGCTTTCTGTGCTATATTTTATTGTACTCATGTACAAAATAGTTTTTTTAAAAACATGTTCTCTGCCTTGGACTACATAGAAAAAAATAAAAGAACAGTATTCTTAAACACAAATCTATAATATATCAAGGAATAAATGATTGCTTCATAAAAATACTAGTATTTGTGTCATACTTTATATTTTTCAAAGTACTTTCATGCATTTTCTTTTTTGAAAAAAATCTGATGTTAAAAATAATACATACTCTGAATTTGGAAGCTACTGAAATGGATAAAAAATTAAAAGTCAGCTAAAATTCCGCCTCTCAGAGATTGTCACTGTTAGCATTTGGTGTTTCCCTTTCAGATGTGCATTTGTGTGAGGTTGTGAGTGTGTGTGCATGTGTATATTTGTGTGTTTTAAACTAGCTCTTGGTGGACCCAGGACATTTGTACTGAAGAATCAGCATGACATAGTCGGTAAAGGGTTTTGGAATCAGGCACTTGGAGATTTCAGCCCTGGCTATGCAACTTACGTAGTGACTATGAATTCCTTAAACTCTCTAAACCTTAATTTCTACTTCTATAAAATGGGGATAATAATAGTATATACCTAGTAAGTTTATTGTAAAAATTAATAAGATAATGCAGATAAAGTACATAGCATGGTTCTTGGACCATAGCATATGCTCAGCAAATGTGAACTATTTTTATTATGCAGGTTTTCTTTTCTGCTTTCTTCACTTAAATTCTAGGGTAAAAATTTCTTTGTCATAAAATATTATTTGAAAAATATTTAGAATGACTGCATGAATTTCAGTATATGAATGTACTTTAATGTTATTCTATGGATAAACAATTTTTAATTTATTGTGATCACAAAGAACACCACAGTTAATATCCTTTACATTATGTTTTGTGAATAGACAACAAATTAAAAATGAATTACTAATCGCGTTTTATGGAGAGGCAGAAAAAAACTGACAGTTCTTTAGTGTCTATTAATGTTCCAGGTTATATGCTATGTTCTTTACAACAAAATTCTCTTTAACTTTCACATCCCCTTTGAGGTAAGTCTGTTACGCCCATTTTTCAGATGACAGAGCTCTGAGGGGAGGTAAGTCGTTCGCTCAAGGTCATAGAGAGATAGTGGCGGTAGAGATGGTGTTTGAAGCCAGCGTCAGATTTCAAAGTTTACGCTTTTTCCATTCTGGCATGTAGTTCATGCCTATCTTTTTGAGGCTTACAGAATGAATAGTTAGCATTGTGCCTTCTACAAAATGTCACTTGGTGCCACGTGAAAGATAGGATGCTTGGCTGGAACGTTTGAATTACTCAATATAGTACCTCTAGTGTGTGTGTATTCTTATATGTTTTGGAATCAAGCCTCATTAAAATAAGGTGTTAACTAAAGGAAATGAAGCATTGATATGATTATTTGATGAAAGGAAACCTCAAGGAAGAAAATATTCATTGAGTTGATAATATAAAACTCTTTGTTTTAGTTGTACGGACTAAGCCAGAATCACTTATCTCCCCAGGAATCAGGGTATTTCACGTAAGTCAGTTTAGGAATTAAGCAATAACAACAGCCAAAGTAAATTGATGCTGTCAAAGGAATTGTATGTTTCATTACTTGTATATCAGGGGTTGAATGTAAAAAAATACCTCTTTAGCCTTAGCTGTAAGCTGATACATCAGGAAAGAGCTGTAATAATTGCTATAGGTATAAGTACAGGTATATGAGAGACAAAGTATACTAGGATAAGCCCCTAAAGAATTATTTGGTGAACTGACAAGTTGTCTTTAAAAAGTCAGCCATTCGGAACATTTCTCTTGGCAGCTCTCAAATCTGACTTACAGTGTGTACTGTGGCAGCCAATTTTGTAGGAAAAATGCATAATTAATGTGAAGATCAAGGTACAGGTATTGCCAGTCAGTACCTAACACACAGTTTCTTAGAACAAAGGAGCAATTGAAGTTGTCTTTTGATAAGGTAATCCTGATTTGTCATTTTGTGGGTTTCAATTCTTAGTAAAAATGGGGGAAAAAACCCAACTCTAGGAGTAATATTTCATATCTGAGAGGTACTTTGTTGCAGAGTTTATAACCAACTGTTGTCTAGTCAAGAAAGCTATCTTTGGTTTTTGAGATCTCGAATTTTTATAGCCTTTGAGCTTGCTCATTTTTGTCTTAGGATTATTCTGGTTTCCCTTCAGTCATTTTAGTTTTTGCAAGGGAGAAACAGTGTCACTCATGGCCCCAAGGCCAAAAAGGCTTCAAATCTCGACAGAACATGACCACCAACTTGGCATGTCGGTACTAGCAAGTTAAATTTGAGCTTACTATGCAACTAGTGAATAGTTAGAACTGTGAACAGAGAATTAGCTATGGGATCTGCAGGTTGGATTTACAGCATGGCTCCATTGTGTGGTAGCTGTCTACCCCTGGGCAAACAACTTTGCTATCCCTGAGAGTCCTCAGCTCTCAAATGGAGATAATGACTACTATATAGTCAGAGATCATTTGGAGGGTCAGATGTATTGAGCAAACCATTGGTTCACCCAAAAGTTTGCTTATGATTTGTTTCTAAGTGATTAATAATGGCTATGGGTCATCCCCCTCAAGCATGAGCCAATATACCATTTAAAATATTTTCAAATGAAGTATGGGAATATTTGTAAGATATATGTAGAAATATATAACTCCTGGGGCTAACCTCACCAGACCCTTCTAACTCTTTGCTTAGACTTTATCCAGTAATAATGGGACAGGCCCTTTTACTGCCCTGGAAACCCCTGGTGCCTAGCTTAGAGTCTCTCAGAGTTTGGATGCTCACACCCAGGGCATATTCCTCTAATGAGGGAAGGGGGCCTTTTGACTTCAATAGGTGGTTCCTTTGATCACAGTAAAGACCTTTATAGAAATAGGCATTTAGATCTATTATGTTGTTCTAAGATAGAAACAAAACTGGTATTTGATGCGTATTTTACCCTTCAATAAGAAAGGCTCAGAGAAAAAGATTGCAAGGTAGAAAAAAGATTTCAGAAGATCACATTACAGAAAATCATAGGCAACTCTTTTATTATTAAAGTAATGCAAGTGCTGGAGGGGACAGGAAAGGGAACAGGAATTTGGGAACTTTGACACTGGGTAGTGTCCGTGCAAAGTTTTTTGGAGGTCTCTCTTGGTTCTTCCCCCCAGTTCTGGTGATGTAGTGAAGGGCTCAGAAACTGCTTCTGGGTCTGACTGCAAGAGAGTAAATCCCCACCCTGGGGCTGCAGTGACTCCCTTATCCTGGGCTGCTATGTTCTGACCTCCTTGGCTTTTATGGCCTCCCAGACAGTCATAGTGGATCGCCCTTTATCTTAGTCCTTTAGGACAACAGGATTTGCTCATTGACCACCCTTGCTTGGACTATACTGTAGGACCTTGAGGGTGTTTCAGGCAATTAATGATTGAAATGTGTCTGTGGAGTTCCTGAGGGATGTAAGTGTGTGAGCTAAGTGCTGGACATTTTAGACAAGCCTATGTGACTGCTTAGCAGTAGGGAGCCCACCCAAGGCCCACTGGTCCCAGGACTCTCTGAGCATGCCAGGTGGTGAGGGTCAACCTGCCTGCTATTCTCATTTGGAATCAATTTCTAAATTTTATTTCTCCTTCGACACAGGGAACTATTCTGAATTTCCCTTCTTTGTTTTGGTACCAAAGCTTTCACTGAGCTCATCAGCTATTTCCTGAGTGTCTCCTCTGCACCAGGCACTATGAGAGGAACAAAGGGAAATCAGGTCTTGAAAGGAAAGAATGTGCGTGCCTTAGGTAAGAAGCAAGATGTGTCTCCAGAGTTGAGAGAAGGGAGAACTGAAGACGCAATGAATTTTTTTCTGTTGTACTTTCTATACAATAAATTGTACTACATAAAAATCTATACTAATACCCATTTGTGTGGCAAATTCCATTATAATGAAAATCTCTGTTATCCAGCAACTTAGGCAAGTATCAGTAGAACACAATTTCAATATAGCAGAAGACTTTGGAGAGTCCCTTGGAGTGAGCTGAAATGGGATTTGACCTATATATTAAGCTTTTCATGGTTTTGATATTTTTCATTTCCATGTGTCAACAAATACCTGCCTTGATATTAAAGCCAGTTAAATCAATATTTCTTGCTGTAGTCAAGGTACAGCAACATATATCCAAGGGCAACAACTCCCCAACAGCCATATTTTGTTGAGTGTATATATTTTATCATAAACCTGATTGAACTACCTTCAGAGGAAAAGGATGAAAACATCAACATAGCTATCATAAAAAAAGAAAAGCCAGAGAAACTATAATCTTGTACCTTACCCCTCATTTAAACAATTCCATAATTAATTTTGCTTTCTTTGATATAAGGAGTGACAACATGGAAATATTTTTATTGTGATAGCTGTGGTTTCTTTCTCTATCCTCAAATAGAGCTGCTTTAATCCTTCTCCCAAATTCCATCCCGTTCAAAGGATTTTTGAGCAGGTACATGTGAGCAAAGTGGCAGGTACAGCCGAATCTAAGAGTCTTGGACTGTAGGAATCTTTTTATTTATTTATTTTTTTAGACAGAGTCTCATTCTGTTACCCAGGCTGGAGTGCAGTGGTGCCATCTTGGCTCATTGCAACCTCTGCCTCCCGGGTTCAAGTAATTCTGCTGCCTCAGCCTCTCCAGTAGTTGGGGCTACAGGTGCACACCACCACGCCCGGCTAATTTTTGTATTTTTAGTAGAGATAGGGTTTCATCATGTTGGCCAGGCTGGTCTTGAATTCCTGGCCTCAAGTGATCTGCCTGCCTTAGCCTCCCAAAGTGCTGGGATTTCAGGTGTGAGCTACCGCCCCTGGCCAGACTAGGGATCTAATAATCAAATAATTGTAATGGGAAAGAGAGTGGAGTAGAAGCCCATTTCTACTTACTCTTTCTCTGAAGTTTTAACTGTTTGATGATTTCTGGAAGTCACCTATTACAAACTCAGTATTTCTATAAACAAATAGTCTGATGCATCAGTTTATAAACACCAACACATTTATTTACTATGTGTTATCAGAAAAGCCTCACTTATCTTCCGTGTGTTCTTTGACTAGGTGAGTACTTACCATTTATTGGGCTCCTACTCTGTGCTAAGCACTTAAAATATTTCACCTCTCACAGGCAAAATGATGCTCAAGGCACATGCTGTTGTTTATATTTTCCAGATAAACGTGAGACTTCAGCTGCTAAGTAACTTATCAAAGGGCACCAAGGTAGAAAGGGTATAGTCTGAGGTTTGAACCCAAGTTTGTCTGATTCCAGAGCCTTTTCACTTTTTTTAGAGATGGGGTCTTGGGCTCTTCACAGATGCCATCATAGCACATAATAGCCTTGAACTCTGGGCTAAAGCTATCTTCTTGCCTCAGCCTCCCAGGTAGCTGGAGCTACAAGGGCTTGCCACCATGCCCAACTCCTTTTCACTTTTTTAAGGCTGTTTTCCATAATATATTCTGAGATTGAAAACAAAAATTCAGATTGTTAAAGTAGTACACACTCACTATAGAAAATTTAGAAAGCAGAGAAAATTATTAAAAAGAAGAAAAATTACCTATAATCCTTCACCCTAGGGATTATCACTACTGCAATTTCAATCGTTTTTCTTTCTAGGCTTAAGAAAGCTATTTATCCAAATGAGCATTGTTTCTCAAAGTTGTCCTCTTTGAGGAAAGTTGTCCTCTTTGAGGAAAGTTGTCCTCTTTGAGGTTTGTGCATGTATTCCAACAACGTTGCCATTGCATAAAATAATTGTGGAATCCCTTTCAGAGCCAGTTTAGGAACCACCTTTTCGATAGACTCCCACGCACAGGTTACTTTGGTAGAAACATAGTAAAGACAGTATAATCTGCTACCTGAAAACCTATCAGAATAGTGCATGATCTGTTTGACCATTCTTTTTTTTTTTTCGAGGTGGAGTCTTGCTCTGTTATCCAGGCTAGAGTGCAGTGGTACAATCTCGGCTCACTGCAACCTGCAGCCTCTGCCTCCCCGGTTCAAGCGATTCTCCTGCCTCAGCCTCCCAAGTAGCTGGGATTACAGGCGTGTGCCACCATACCCGGCTAATTTTTTTTTTTTTTTTTTTTTTTTTTTTAGTAGAGATGGGGTTTCGCCATGTTGGCCAGGCTGGTCATGAACTCCTGACCTCAGGTGATCCACCCGCCTCGGCCTCCCAAAATGCTAGGATTAGAGGTGTGAGTCACCATGCCCGGCCCTGTTTGGCCATCCTGTACCTTCTGAAATCCTATGCTGCAAATATTTAACCATCCTATTAAAAATGCCATCATTGAGCCAGGTGTGGTGGCTTACACCTGTAATCCCACCACTTTGGGAGGCCGAGGAGGGCAGATCTCTTGAGGTCAGGAGTTTGAGACCACCCTGGCCAACATGGTGAAACCCCGTCTCTATTAAAAATACCAAAATTAGCCCAGTGTGGTGGCATGCGCCTGTAATCCCAGCTACTTGAGAGGCCAAGGCAGGAGGATCACTTGAACCTGGGAGGCAGAGGTTGCAGTGAGCCGAGATCATGTCACTGCACTCCAGCCTGGGTGACAGAGCGAGACTCCATCTCAAAAAAAGAAAAAGCTATCATTGCCCTCTCTTGGGTCGTAAATATCTTGTGCTGACTTCTATTGTAGTGGCGGATGGAATTTACCAAAATGCTGCTGCTTTCCACGTCAAAGATTGATGGATATTTTGGGGAATGTCTGAAAGTCTTTATTAAAAATTTAATCCATAAATGTTTAATATCTCATTTGACAACTCATGTTATTTATTACTTTGTCAACACAACGTTTGCCTTTTGTGGGGCATAAAGAAAATTAGAAAATTGTTTTTGTCAAAAGTGTGAAAAGCATATTTTAAAATCAATTCCTTTTTAATGGAAGTATTACACTCACTAAATTATTACCCTCCAAGGAGTTTTTGTGAAAGCAAATGTATCTAGGTGAGATGAGCTGAGCTTTATATAAAGTCAGTTGCATTTGTGTAGAAGTAAATGTTTACCGTAGAAGCAGGCGCGTACACACACACACAGACACACACACACACACACACACACACAAAAGATTTCTATCAAAATAGCCTTTGGTTAAAGTAAAGAAAGTCAATTAAGTACCAGCTGAGTTCTTGTCACTTTGGTTTGTTGCATACAACACTGCTAACTTTTAGAAAACAAATCTAACTTCCACCCAAGCATCCCATTTGTTGTCTTGTTTCTGCCTTATTTTTCACAGACATTCTTACCCTCCCCAGCTGCTTAGCATGACACCCTAGCCCTTCCCAGTCTGCTGGACACTTGGGGCACGTGGATCCTGGATGTTAGACTGGTGCAGATTGGGACAGACCAAGTGTGTACAGTTGTCCTCAGGGCTGCATTCTTCCCTTGTCTTCTGGTTGCCAAGATTTCATAGGATGAGAATTCACCATGCTTATGGAAGTCATTACAAAGTGTAGGCTGTGTCCTGTGTTATATCTTTGGCATTATTCATGGTGCCTAACGTTGTGTTCAGTCAATGTTTGTTGGCTAAATGAAGGGTTATAATACATTTTTTCAAAACTGGACTGGTAGGGAGAAAAAGTTAGTCCAAAAGAAAGTCACAGTTGTAAAGTAGAATCTCAGGGCTTAAAGTCTTTAGGTCAATCCTCTTATTTAAAGATGAAGCCCAGAGAGGTCAGCTGGCTTGGAGAAGGTCACCCAGAGAGTTGGTGCCAGAGCCAGGAACAGCATCTTGTGTCCTGAGGCCCCATCCCCTTCTTTCCAGTGCCTCCCTTGCGGTTGTTCTCCAGTCATTTTGTGGAGGTCAATCTTCTGAGCCTCGTAGGACCAGTTAGCAGAGCATTTGAATCCCCACACAGTGCTCAGCAGAGCATTAGAGACATAGGCATTCTTAAGAAATGCGTGAAGTGATGGGTGACCCAGTGAGTGATTGATTGGTTGACTTATGACCTTGGCACCCATCTTTCCACCTAAGTGGTTACTGGTTGAATGGTGAGTTCTTTGGGATTGTGTGTACTTCATAGGATATCTTTTGGAGAGGAGAGGATTATAACAAGAAGAACAATAGCTAACATTAAATTGGACAAGATATTTTGGTGAATAGTCCAGGCCCTGGAACTTGATTGCCAGCTACATTTTCATGAGACAGGTGATTTGAGCTCTCTGGTGCCTCATTTTCTAACACCTGTAAAGTGCCAGTAATACCAGGGCCTACCTCAGAGTATTGAAGAGTTAGCCTATGTGAAGCCCTAGGACAATGCTAGACACTTCCTCAGCAGGCAATAAATGTTAGCTATTGTTGGTGTATTTCACTATTATATGCTAGGCAGTGTGCTAAATGCATTACACATGTTATATATCATTCAGTCAACAACTTTGTGAGGAAGGTTCTATTATTATCCCCATCTTACAGTTGAATAAACTGAGGCACAGAGAGGTTACTCCACCTACCCAGAGTCACATAGCTGTTAAGTCATGGGTGAGGACGAATTCCCTGTCTGCTTGACTCCAGATCCTGTGCTTGGATTTTGAGTGTGATGGGAAATGGGTGATGTGGCTACTAATTTGAGACCTGCCTGACTTCCCAAATTTCCATTTTTCCTAGAGCTCTTCAGAACCCAGGCTGCTTTCAGGAACATTGCTGTGGATTCCCAGGTGAGTAGAGATGGTCCTTCCCTCTCTGTGACCTCCTCCTGCTGCCATGGCCAGCTGTCCCTATACCTGCAGCTGACTCCTGGGAGCCTTGTCACAGCCTTTGGCCTCCTCTGCTGCCTCTCAGGGCTCAACACCAGAGTTCTCTTTTAGAGTGTGTTCACTGAAGTTATTCCTGATAGGGCAGTGGGGTCTGGTGGATGTAAGTCAGCCCCACCCCACCCACATCCCCCTTCCCCACCTGCCTTGCCATGTCTGTGGATCTTTAGAGTAGTTTCATGCATATGAAATACTTTGAAGTACCAAAAAAAAAAAAAAAAAAAACACACAGGGCTTTTAAAGACATTCTTGTGATTTAGAAAAGAATTATGGCTAAGAGTGGTGGGCTCTGGAGCCAGACTGCCTGGCTTTCCCTCCTCAAGTGATAGCCACTGTTGCTGTCATTGTCCTTCTTATTGAAGAACGTGCTCCCATGATTGCAGGAGTCTGACTTGGAATTGACAGTGCTCAGTCAGCATTGAGTAGGGAGTAGGACGCAGACTCCTGAGCCAGACAGCCTGGCTCTGCATCCTGCCTCTGCTGCCTAATAATCGTGCAGTCTTCACATGTCACTTACTTTTCTGAGCCTTGGTTTCCTCTTCTTTAAGATGGGGATAATTATACCCATCTTGCAGAATTGTCGAGATGTTTTCAAGCTCATGTATGCAAGGCAAACTTACACAAAATTGATGTTCAATAACACGGTAACTGTTATTGTTAATCAGTATTGGTATTTGAATAGGGATATCAAAAGTATTTGCTGAACAGAAAGCATGTTGTTTTAGGTCCATATTTTCCTTGAAAGTATTTTTATTATCATTTTTAAAATTTTTCCCTCCAATGGTCTTATTTAAATTAATTTACTTAACAAGCTGTATATTCCTTGTGGGAAGATCATCCTTGGTCCAGACCCTGTTAAATAATCATAAATTCCAAATTGAGATAGTCCAAATTAATGAGGTCTTATTGCCTCCTGGATATTTCCATTAATGTTTGATATAAACTTGATTCTTTTTCCATAAATGCAAAACTTTAGTGGTAAGATGATTGTAACTTTTTGAAAAGAGCCATAAATATTGGTGGGAGTTGGTTGTTTTCCATGAATAGAATCGAATATTTTACTTCCTCATATTTGAATCACAATGAAAGCACTTTCAGTTGTTCAAAGAGAATTAATATAGAAACAACTGTTGATTTTCTGTCTTTCTGTCTCCATACACATGTGTGCATGCACAGGCGCACACACTGCTTAGTTTTCCTTTGGTTAGGCAGCTGAAGAGTTACTATGTAAATCCTGGCAGCCTTCTACCCATCAGACAAGCAAGGGCACAATCAGTTCCTGTTTTCTTGAAACGTATACCAAATAATCAGAAACTCTGATTATACTGCTGGAAGGCAACAGCTTGATGGAAAGATGTACCAGTTGAAAACAATTCTGATCATATTTTTGTCAGGAGAATGAGATGCCTCCAGCTGCCTGTCACTAATCATATTAGAGGTAGAAAGCAGGAATGTTTTACCCTGCAAAAGATTACTCTAATCATGTGTTGGAACGCTACTTGTACTGGCTGCTTATCCCAGAACAGTGACATTAGACATCCCTTCTGTAACTGGTCTTGCCAGTTGGTAGTAGTCTAAACCATATGCCACATGAGCACACTTTAGGAATTTTCTAATTACAGCTCAAAGGCTTTACTTTTATCTTTTTATGCTTGTACTGCAGACATCACTGATTGAAAATGATTTCCCCCTCAGCATAATCCTATTGCCAGCAGTTATGAAAGACTAGGAAGATGGCAAATGAAGCCCACGATAACTGAAGAGGTGTCCGAATTCAATTAGGAAGAGGCCTGTCCCATGTGGACACATAAGCCATATAAATCCATTTTAATTGTGAGCTGTGATACTTATCTGGTCATGTTTATTTTGGATGCAAGTGCCAAAGCTGGATTTAGACCAGAATTCCCGATCTTCAAGTTCTAATGACTAATTTGGGTATCCACTGAATCCCTTAATTCATTTCTTAATTTGTTCTCCCAGAATTAGAGAGTTGCTTGGTTACAATCATTTTCACAAATTTCTCATGGATCAAAATAAATGTACATAGATGTTTTTCCCCCTAGGATTCACACATTTTGCTCTGATCTCAAGGAACTATTCTTGTTGTTATCAAAATAACAATAACAATGCCAACAATAACAACAAAACTAACATTTTGCAAGGTAGTGTGGGGAATATAGACCGAGGCTCCAGGAGGAATGATTTTGAGTCACAACTCAGCTACTTAACAGCAGTGGGACCTTGGTCAAGTTAGTCCCCCTCTCTGTGCCTCAGTTTCTTCTTGTAAAATGGGACAAATGAGAGTATTCACCTCACTGGGTTGTTTTGATGATGATTAAACAAGCCCATATATGTAAAGTATAGGTAGGTTGATATGTGGAAAGTCCTGGCACAATAAAAAATGTTAGTTATTTTGTTGTTATTGGTAAGACAGTGGTAGACCAGAGGCAGATTTTGCTCATACCACAGTATTGTCATCTAAGTATGTCCCATTTCCACAGTCCACTTGGAGAACACTTATGATGGTAATGAAAACACTGGAGACTCTGAATTTGGAATTAATCTCTATTATTTGTGCTTGTACTCCTTAGTTTGGCTACAGAAATAACGTTTTTTGGCTTTCCAGGCTTGATCAGTATTGAACTTGGAATCCTTGTGGTGCAAAATTGCTTTAAAATTTGAATGAACATTTTGTTCTCTTGGTATGCACAATATTAGCCCTCATTAAGAGGAAAAATTTTATTACAATATGTAAAACGTGTGTGTGTGTGTGAGAGAGAGAGAGAGAGGGAGAGGGAGAGACAGAGAGGAAAGAGAGATTTGGAAGAATCAGCTTTAATAAGTTTACTGGAAATTTTCAAGCTTTTTTTTTTTTAGAGAGACAGGGTCTCACTCTGTCACCTGGGTTGGAGTGCAGTGGCGCTAACACGGCTCACTAAAAGTTCAACCTCCTGGGCTAACACAGTTCTCTTGCCTGAGCCTCTGGTGTAGCTGGGACCACAGGTGCATGCCACCACAACTGGCTAATTTTTTTTATTTTTTATAGAGACGGTGGGGGGGGTCTCACTTTGTTGCCCAGGCTGGTCTCAAACTGCCGGGCTTAAGCGATCCTCCCACCTTGGTCTCCCACAGTGGTGGGATTACAGGTGTGAGCCACCATGCCTGGCCCAAACTATTTTTTAATACAGTAAAATGCATTTATTGTCATGGCTTAGATTTAGTGAATGTGTAGGAGTGAAGGTCTACTGAGAGGATAAATCTAGTAATTTAATGAGCTTTCTTCATAGCTTTGTAAGAGTTAATTATGATTTCTTAATTCATTGCCCAAAGAATGAATTACTGGAATTTATTAGTTTTTTTTTTTTTTTTGAAAAAAAAAAAAAAAAAAAAAAAAAAACTAAGTTAACTGCCTGTGTGTGTCTGTGTGTGTGTATGTATGTATCTATGTATTCTAGAGAAATATATACTTATATGCATCCAGAGATGTGTGAAATATTCTCTATCAGTAGGAGAATAGATTAATGAATTGTGGTGTAATCATATGCTAGAATACTATACAGCAGTAAAAAAATGAACTAGAGCTATACACAATAACATGGATATATCCCACAGACATGATGTTGACAGACAGAAGATATGGCCTGGATTTGGTAGCTCATGCCTGTAATACCAGCCCTTTGGGAGGCCAAGGCTGGGGGGTTGTTTGAGCCTAGGAGTTCAAGACCAGCCTGGGCAACATGGTGAATCTCTTTTCTACAAATACAAAAAAAAAAACCTTAGCTAGGTGTGGTGGTGTGTGCCTGCAGTCCCAGCTATTCGGGAGGCTGAGGTGGGAGGATCAATTGAGCCCAGGAAGGAAAGACTGCAGTGAGCCGAGATCATACTACTGCACTCCAGCCTGGGTGACAGGGCAAGACCCTGTCTCAAAAAAAAAAAAAAAAGAAAAGAGAGGGAGAGAAGGAAAAGACACAAGATTACATAGCAGTCTTTTTTTTTTAGGTTTTTGTTATTGTTTTTATTTTATTGAGACATGATATTTTACATATTTATGGGTTACATATGAGTGTTTGTTACATGTGTAGAATATGTAATGATCAAGTTGGGAGTTTGGGGTACAAGTGTTTTTTTTTTAATTTTTAAAAAATTTTTTAATTTTTATTTTATTTTATTTTTATTATACTTTAAGTTTTAGGGTACATGTGCACAACATGCAGGTTTGTTATATATGTATACTTGTGCCATGTTGGTGTGCTGCACCCATTAACTCATCATTTAACATTAGGTATATCTCCTAATGCTATCCCTCCCCGCTCTCCCAACCCCATGACAGGCCCCGGTGTATGATGTTCCCCTTCCTGTGTCGAAGTGTTCTCATTGTTCAATTCCCACCTATGAGTGAGAACATGTGGTGCTTGGTTTTGGTCCTTGTGATAGTTTGCTGAGAATGATGGATTCCAGCTTCATCCATGTCCCTACAAAGGACATGAACTCATCATTTTTTATGGCTGCATAGTATTCCATGGTGTATATGTGCCACATTTTCTTAATCCAGTCTATCATTGTTGGACATTTGGGTTGGTTCCAAGTCTTTGCTATTGTGAATAGTGCTGCAATAAACATACGTGTGCATGTGTCTTTATAGCAGCATGTTTTATAATCCTTTGGGTATATACCCAGTAATGGTATGGCTGGGTCAAATGGTATTTCTAGTTCTAGATCCCTGAGGAATCACCACACTGACTTCCACAATGGTTGAACTAGTATACAGTCCCACCAACAGTGTAAAAGTGTTCCTGTTTCTCCACATCCTCTCCAGCACCTGTTGTTTCCTGACTTTTTAATGATGGCCATTCTAACTGGTGTGAGATGGTATCTCATTGTGGTTTTGATTTGCATTTCTCTGATGGCCAGTGATGATGAGCATTTTTTCACGTGTCTGTTGGCTGCATAAATGTCTTCTTTTGAGAAGTGTCTGTTCATATCCTTCGCCCACTTGTTGATGGGGTTGTTTGTTTTTTTCTTGTAAATTTGTTTGAGTTCTTTGTAGATTCTGGATATTAGCCCTTTGTCAGATGAGTAGATTGAAAAAATTTTCTCCCATTCTATAGGTTGCCTGTTCACTCTGATGGCAGTTTCTTTTGCTGTGCAGAAGCTCTTTAGTTTAATTAGATCCCATTTGTCAATTTTGGCTTTTGTTGCCATTGCTTTTGGTGTTTTAGTCATGAAGTCCTTACCCATGCCTATGTCCTGAATGGTATTGCCTAGGTTTTCTTCTAGGGTTTTTATGGTTTTAGGTCTAACATTTAAGTCTTTAATCCATCTTGAATTAATTTTTGTATAAGGTATAAGGAAGGCATCCAGTTTCAGCTTTCTACATATGGCTAGCCAGTTTTCCCAGCACCATTTATTAAATAGGGAATCCTTTCCCCATTTCTTGTTTTTGTCAGGTTTGTCAAAGATCAGATAGTTGTAGATAAGTGGCATTATTTCTGAGGGCTCTGTTCTGTTCCATTGGTCTATATCTCTGTTTTGTTACCAGTACCATGCTGTTTTGGTTACTGTAGCCTTGTAGTATAATTTGAAGTCAGGTAGCATGATGCCTCCAGCTTTGTTCTTTTGGCTTAGGATTGACTTGGCAATGGCGGCTCTTTTTTGGTTCCATATGAACTTTAAAATAGTTTTTTCCAATTCTGTGAAGAAAGTCATTGGTAGCTTGATGGGGATGGCATTGAATCTATAAATTACCTTGGGCAGTATGGCCATTTTCACAATATTGATTCTTCCTACCCATGAGCATAGCAGTCTTATTAAAAAACAGACAAAACTAAACTCTGTTGCTAAGGTGTGTATATTCAAGTGGCTGAAACAATAAAGAAAAGCAAGGAACTTATTACTGAAAGAATCAGATACCAAGATAGTGCTTACCTGAAGCGGGAGAATGGTGTGAACCCAGGAGGCAGAGCTTGCAGTGAGCCAAGATTGCGCCACTACACTCCAGCCTGGGCGACAGAGCAAGGCGCTGTCTCAAAAAAAAAAAAAAAAAAAAAAAAAAAAGATAGTGCTTACCTCTAAGACAGGAAAGAGAAGGGACCTGGAGGGCTTCCAAGGGCACTGGCAATATTGTGTGCTTTGATGGGGCTGGTAGTGATGTGGGCAAAATAAATGAATTTTTAAATCTACTTTCCTGTTAATGAGTTATAGTAATAATTTAAAAAGTTAAAAAGATAAACAAAGTAACTATCTCTTTGGTCTGGCTTAGTTCACACCTTGTGTTCACACCTGGTTTTAGATCTAGAGATTTCTGTGATTATAACTGGCTTTTAGAAGTAAATGACTGTGTCACTGCATGGCAAAGTGGTCTCCAAAGTGGGATATGCACCCCAGGGAGCACTTGAGAAGACTCATTTGGGTAGGAAAAGAAATTGATTGGGGCTTGCATTTACATTCATTTTGTTATCATGAAACATTATGGTAACTGATGGCAACTGTATTGACATTGGCACCATCCGTGAGTCCACATATCTGGGTGGTTAAGTATTGCCTGGGGCATAGGTGAGGTCTCCTGAGCAAAGAATGGGAGTGCCCAGCTCAGGGGCTTCCCAGTGGCTTCCCCACTGTTCCATCTGTCTTGGTTATATTGTGAAATATATTGTGCCTAGTTAACTGGATTTACGAGTTCTATATTTTAGTTTTAACAAAACCTCACAAACTAGCAGAATTTTTAAAAGATTCTGGAAAGAATTCTCATAAGTTGAAGACAATTTTAATATTGCAAGCAAAAAAAGAATGGCAAAGCTTTGCATGAACTTTTTGTCAGCCACATTATGAGTTAATGACAGGGACCACTGAATCAAATCTGGCAAGAAACTGGCCACCAAAATTTTATATCTGGAAAACTAAGGGATTTATATTCACCTCATTTAATCATGAACTTCATCCTGTACGTATTGCCTTGAGATATTATGATTAGCAAACATTGTACCCATTCTGTCATCATTTTTCCATGTTTTATAAGGTATATAACATATTAATACAATAATACATGTATATGAATTATAAAAAAAGACACATACAAAACATGTGAGTAGAAAATAACTTGGATACTACTGTCATGTAGTTCAAAGGCTACTTACCGCTCATAGTTAAAATGTGTGGAAAAGTCTGCATATCACAGGCAGGTTCATCATACCATTAAAAGATCTTAATTTTTTTTTCTCTTGTGAACCTATTAAAGTGTATTCGATTGTATCACAGCCATTTCTAAAACAGATGTGTACTGCTGTTCCTCACACCAAATGTGTATCCAATACATAACATTGGTTCTACCAGAACTTAAGTAATTACTAATAATATTTCAAGGATGGAAATGATTTAAATGTTCATATGTATGAAAAATTGATGAATAACTCCCAAAACAAGTTAAATGATTCTTTCAGTATTGCCCCTGACAAGTTCTAAATGTTAGTGTATTGTCCCCTTTGGATCATTCATTTTAAAGCTGTGAAGAGTGTTGATTCCTTGTTTTTCGAGCACATGTACATATGAAACAACCAAATTTCATATTGTTCATACTTAGTGAAATTTTTTTTCTATTAAAAGAAAATGTCTTTCTTAGAGAAAGCAGATCGCTGAAGAGACAGATATGGTAATAACGATCATTAGTTTACTTAGCCTTGGTTTTCCACAGTGTTGAGTTATAATGTAATCTATAGTTCATCTTTTTAACCAACTCTCAATACGTTATCAACCCAGTGCCTCACAATGTTTACAAGGATGATTTATTATTCGTCAGATTTTAAGTGCTAACCTATGAAATGTTAAACTTCTATTGGCAGCCACTGCAGGAAGGTTTGTAGGTGTCCTGACTAATATTTTGAAAGACCAGCATTAGCAGTAAATCACAGCATACAAAATTTTTTAATAAAGTAATAGAAAGGATTTTGCATTCTGGGTCCTCTAAGCCTTGGTATTTGGAAGTTAGTTATGTGGGAAATTAAAGGGGTAAAACATTCTCAGGCTTTAACCCTTGAACTCTGGGCCAGCCGTAGTCAGTAGCAAAAGCATCTTGGTAGCTTTGTTCTCCTAACCCAGAGATTTCTTGGCTATGGGAACTGACAGAGTGCCAAGTATAGGCCTAATTGCATTCCTTGTTACTGAGAAAAAAATCTCAACGGAATTTTCCTTTTCTTTCAAAGGGGTACCTGGGCATTTTCTGGGATAGCAAAATTGTTTATAAGATGTTTGCAAAATGTTCTGAAAAGAGAACTTGAAGAGGGCTCTGACAGCTAGTTGAAAGGCATGTGTGGCCTACCTAGAGCAGCGGAGAGAGTTAGGGAGATGCAATTTAAAACGTGAGAGAGATGTGGCTTTGTCCTCTAAAAGCTTGCTTGCTCCTTGATGCACAAGCTGATGGCCTCTCTTCTTTTTCTTTCTCTATGTTCTGTTCAAAGATTTAGCAAGATATTACATAAGATATTCAGCTAGCCCCATAATAGACTGCCAGCTGTCTAGGTTCTGCTTTGTTCACCAGTATTTCCTGTGCTGTGTCCACTGCCTAATACATAAGACATACTCAATTAGTATTTGTTGAATGAACATATATATTCAGGTATTTTCTTCTGTTATCTATATATTGGTGATTAATATATTGAACCAGATATACTCTGAAACAAATTAACTTTTTTGTTGTTTTTTGAGACAGGGTCTCACTCTGTTGCTCAGGCTGGAGTGCAGTGGTCCAATCATGGCTTACTGCAGCCTCAGCCTCCTGGGCTCAGGTGATCCTCCCACCTCAGCCTCCAGAGTAGCTGGGAATACAGATGTGTGCCACCACTCCTGGCTAATTTTTGTATTTTTTATAGAAACGGGGTTTCACTATGTTGCCCAGGCTGGTATTGAACTCCTGGGCTCAAGCAATCCACCCACCTCAGCCTCCCAAAGCATTAGGATTACAGGTGTGAGCCACCGTGCCCAGCCCCAGATTAACTCTAATCAAGGAATCAGTAGCTAATTTTAGTAGATTGAGATCTTCTAATATATGGAGTTTATATTGTAGTGGGAGGGCCAGACAATGAAGAAACATGTAATGAAATGAATAAACCCAATAGTTACAGCGAGTGATGAGAGCTGCAAAAAACCTGAACAAGGCAAGTGCTGTGATGTAGACCAAGGGCTTGGAGAAACCAAAGCCTGGAACAACCTGAAAGCCTAGTGGTATAGAAGGAATTGATACAACCTTCCCAAAGGCTTAATTTACTCCAGTAGTTAGCATGTACAATGAAAAGATTCATCTTATCACAGCTTTTCTAAATGAAAATAGTTTTGCTGAGTTCTTACCATACTAAGAAAGTCAGTTTCTACTTTATAGAATTTTGTTTTTAACACATCAGTTGGTTAGCACCAGTGCCAAGGCCAAGGGGTTACCTCTCCACTTCACTTCCCTTCTTCTCCAATTTGCACTTCTCTCTCAAAGCCAGACAGCTGTCTCCCAAATGTGCACTGTCAGTCACATAGGAAACCAGATGACCAAAAGAGGGTAGATCAGCACAAATTTCTCGTCAAAGCTGAAAGAAAGAGAGAAAGAACCTCAACGCCAATGCTCTGCTGACTGTGGGTCAGAAGTGTTATCTTTGTATCTCAAGGACAGAAGACTTAATAAAGATTTGGGTACAAAGTACACATCATCCTCCAGGCGTGCCAAACGATGTCAGTCAGAAAGCTGTTCCTTAGGGCTTACAATTTCCCCTTTTTTCTAAATTAAAAAATGCTAATGTGAACTGTTGACTCGCAACAACACATGTTATTATTGTATATAGGGCAAAGAGTAAATAAGACACTTGCCTCATGAAATAACAGTTCATTTTAACTCAGCAAGCTGGAAGTAATTTTAGCTTTTTTTTCTTTTTTTTATGCTTCTTTATGGAAGTAGGCCACAATCATTTTTATTCCACAATTCTTTATAACCCTATAACATGCTTCCTGTTTATGCTTTTAAGACCTGTTTTTAAAGACCCTTAAGGGATATCCTTTAATACATTCCTTTTGAAAGTAATTATTCATCTATAGTATCCCCTTAGAATGTCTGAAGGTTTGAAAATATAGGAACTTCTTAATGAGATGTGTTTAATGGTCTATGCAGAGTATTGAAATGTTTACACCTGGTTTAGTTAACATAAATTATATTTAATTAGTCATTCTGGAAAATAAGTAGATATTTTAGAATAGATTCAGTACCTAAAACCCACCATTTGCTTTTTATGTATAGTATCCATAGATAAATTCAATACGTGTATTTATAGGTTTAAAAACATGCTTGCAATAACATAAAGTCAATTCTTAGGGACTTTTAGAAATAATACAAGGAACATGTCTTGTTGGGGTAAGCA
Source organism: Nomascus leucogenys (assembly GCF_006542625.1). Classification (NCBI taxonomy): domain Eukaryota; kingdom Metazoa; phylum Chordata; class Mammalia; order Primates; family Hylobatidae; genus Nomascus; species Nomascus leucogenys. Next base: position 100,653,577 of record NC_044402.1, read on the forward strand.
AAAAAACATCCATGTGGGCCAGAAGATCATGTTTATAATTTTTTACAAAGTTTAAAGTGCAATACAAACGTAATTATGTTACTGCTATTTTTTAACGTTTGTGGCATGAAGAACTTCTGGGTTGAATGACAGTCCATAATTTTTTGTTTAAATGCTGAATGTTCCTGTTTAGAGTGAGATTTCCTTTTTCACATGCAACCTTTGTGTCGGGGGTGCCCTAAGTTCCTTAGATGGAATCGTTCACACTGCAGTTGACTTTTCAGCTCTTTAGATGACACTTGTGCCTCCATGTGATCCTTCTTCACATGATGCTTTAGCTGGAAGTCTCATTTATAGAAAAAAAACTCAACCCACGTCACATCTGCAATCTAAGAGCTCCACTGTGGCCATCTCCCCAGTTTCTCCCATGCACTAGAAAAGGGCTGAACAATCGCTCATCCTTGGTATTGGGTGGCCTCTGTTATGGTCCTCTGAAGTATGCTGTGCTCGCAGTTTCTCTGCCCTACACCCTTTACTCTTGCTGCTTTGGTGTCTTCTTATGGCTGGTATGTGTTTTGTAGTTATTCTGGCCACCAGCAGTTTTTTCTGCAAATCCTCTGTCCTGCTGGATATCTCTGTTCCTTCCTGTACCCCCAACAACACATTCTCTTCACTTCAGCCTCTTTTTTTTTTTGCCCTCAATGCTACAAGAAACCAGAAACAAGAAAGCGTGTCTTGGTAATATTCCTCTGCCGATTTTCCACTGCCCTCTTCCCTGGATGAAATTGCTCTTTTCCACAGCACTCTAGTGTTGCCAGCTGCATCTTTGTTCTCTGCTCTTTCAGAGTGCTCACATGGAGGGAGTGCAGCGGGAGGTGGGGAGGGCTGTGGGGAGGCACAGCCCTTTCTGCTCAGAGTGGTCCTCCAGAGAAGTGCTACATTGTCCGGATTGAGGACCTGACCATGGGAAACAGACTCCCTGACAGTCACCATGGGTTACACAAATATTACTTCCATTTGGCTTGACCTTTCATTATGCTTGAAAAAGGGCTGAAAATACTTAAATCATGTATAGTATTTTTCTGGAAACAAAAATAAATGGGGTTCTTTTCAGAAGGCACACTTGAACTTTTGCCCTTCCTCTTCCTTTTTGAGCCATTTTATCCAATTCGTTGTTTTCTTTTATCATGTATTTTCCTTTTGTGAGAAATAGCTAATTTCTCTGCTGATAAAATTATGAATCACAGAAGCAATGTAACTGTTAAAGATAAGGATAGCTCTTGTGGCCCTCAAATACTTAGTTCTGGGAATTCAGCTTTGCTAGTATTTCTTAAGTGCTTACTCTGTATGTGCACGTATGTGTCACTGGTAGACCGACTTCTTAATTCTAAAACTGCTTTAATGCATTATCCCAACCAATTCTCCCAACAGCCCTGCAAGGTGGGTAGTATTATCATTTATCTGTGTTTTATGGATGTACACACGGAGGCACAGTAAAGTTAAGTAATTTCCTCAAGGTCACACGATTAACCCTGGGCAGGGCCTGGATTTGAACCTAGGCAGTGTGACTTCAGCACCTATGTTCTTAACCACTGAACTAAACTCAATAACTCAAATGCGTCATAGAACCTCTGTATTCCTCATCTCTGAAATGGGAATAGTAACACTTACCTTACTAAATTGTGAGGATCAAACAAAATAATTACTTGAGAGGATGCACTTAATTGTGATGTGCTAAAGCATAAGGTTGAAGTCTGGGGGAAATGTTGATATGATGTTTTCTGTTATGAGTCTTATTGGTGAATTTGTCCTTTGCTGCTTGGATATACTGCTGGTTCAGATGAAAAACTGTGGTTTTTTTAAGGCTGTTTTGAAACCACAGGAAGACCTCAGGTTTCACAATGGAAGTAATCCTTTCTTTCCAAAATGGTGGCATTTAGAAGCATTTAGAGGATAGGCAAAATTAACTATATATTTTTTTTTTTTTATAAGACAGAGTCTTGCTCTGTCACCCAGGCTGGAGTGCAGTGGTGGGATCTCAGCTTACTGCAACCTCCGCCTCCGGGGTTCAAGTAATTCTCCTGCCTCAGCCTCCCGAATAGCTGGGACTACAGGCACCTGCCACCATGCCCGACTATTTTTTTGTAGTTTTAGTAGAGATGGGGTTTCACCGTGTTAGCCAGGATGGTCTCGATCTCCTGACTGTGATCCGCCCGCCTCGGCCTCCCAAAGTGCTGGGATTACAGGCGTGAGCCACTGTGCCCGGCCAACTATAACATTTTTAATATGCCAAGTAATCATATCATTGTTTTCCTTTTACTCTAATCCCCCTTTAATGTAGCACTTGACACTCCCTCCCTTTTTTCTAAATCATGCAAAGTAAGTTTTCTTTCCAGTGTCTATTCACCATATACCATGGACTTATCACTAACTATCACTCACTGTGTAATACTGGACCTGGGACCATGTTTTGTGCTGCCAAAGATAAAGATTTAGAAAGGCTGCAGACTAAAATGGCTGTGCTTCAAAATGTGGGACAGGAGACCAGAGCTGCAGAAGAGTCAGCTGGGTGGTATTGGTAGAGGACCTGGAAAGAAAACGCTGAGAAAGACAAGCTTAACAGGAGACTGGTTGTTCTCTTGCAGCTGCTTTACAGGGGAGTGAAGTCTTCCTCCTCGGTCTGATGCTGGGCCTGTCTTCCCTGCTGTGCAGCTCCTCTGTGTCTGTGGGTCTAGTACCTTCATTTCTCATTATGTTTACACAAGTCAGGATGTTGGGGAGCTGAGCCCTTACAGTCCCACGGGGGAAGTGGAGAGCCAAAGGCCTCACTTTTTGTGATTCTTTGGAGGTTTTATGCACCCTAGAAATTTGTGTTTTTCCTGGCGTTTTCTGGGACTGGTATTGCATACCCAGGGTCACCCTGTTTGGGGGCTTTTCCAAGTGGAGTTTGTGATCATAATGAGTTATATTTTTCCTCTTTTCTGGATAAGAACAATATCTTTGCCATTCAGTCTCCAAATATAGCATGTGGTTATGATAGAAGAATATCCTTATGTTAGGAAAGAAGTTGGCAGTCTCAATGAGGCAGAAATGTCCAATTTAGAAAACATGTCTAAAAGGAAAAGCTGCTGTAAGTCCTTTTTGGAATCAGGTGGAATATAAATGAATAAATAAAAAAATTTCAAATAAAATGTGTAGTCTGACAGTACATTCTACTTTCTCTCTTGAAGGTAGGTACCTGTGGATTTTGCGTAAACTTCAGATGTAATTTTTTTGTCACTTCATTAAAATGTCAGACTTCAAACTGATCTGGCATCTAATTGAGAGAATAACTTGGATGGAGATTTTCTAGCTGATGCATGTAATCAGAGCACTACAATAATATTGTCAGGGACTGACCATTTAGAATGTTTTTTAAGAATGTTGGTAAGTGTATAAGAAGAGTACTTAACACAGGGGAGGGAGAAAAGGCATCAGGTCCCAAAGAAAGCCAAAATGGAATGTATGTCAGTCTTGGCTGGAAGTATATAAATACGGAGTATATAATATAAAATCACCTAATTGATTAAGGTGTCTGTAGTTAACATTCATCAGAATTATGGATACGAGCACATCTATTATACTTCACCAACCCAAGGGTGCCTGTTTAGTTTCTCTTCATGTAGTACTAAGCTGATCATAACACTTGATAGGCAAGTAACTCAAGTAAATTGAAGTATATGATGCCTTTTTAGAGGGCAGTTTGTCACTGTGTTTGTTTTTAATCCTTTAAAATGTATTTACTGTTTTATTTCTAGGAATTTGTGCTAAGGAAATAATTAAAGATATGTGGAAAGGTTTTAGCCACAAAGATGTTCATTACATCATTGTTTATAATATGGTAAACAGGAAATTGTTTCAACTACAGATTAGTTAAATATATTCTGTATATGATGTCACAGTCATACAATAAAATACTGTTCAGCCACAGTAGATGCTGTTGTAGATAAATATTGATAATGAAAAGATGTTTATGATACATTGTTAGGTAATAAAATGTTAACAAAAGCCAAGTATGCAATGTGATCATATTTTGCCTAATATATGTATATATTCTTAGAAAATATTCTGGAAATGTATTTAAGAGTTTTTAAAGTTGTTCTCTGGGTGGTAAGATTTGGGGCATTCTTCTATTTTATCTATGTTTTTTAATTTTCCTACTCTGAACATATACTGCTTTCATAATAATCAGGAAATAATCCATAGAGGTTTTTTTTTTTTTAATTTTTATTTTAGATTTGAGGGTACATGTCCAGGTTTGTTATACAGGTAAACTCATATCATGGGGGTTTGTTTTACAGATTATGTCATCTTCCAGGTACTAAGCCTAGTACTCATTAGTTATTTTTTCTGATCCTCTCCCTCCTTCCACCCTCTACACTCAAGTAGGCCCCAGTGTCTGTTGTTCTTTCTTTGTGTCCATGGCTTCTCATCATTTAGCTCCCACTTATAAGTGAGAACACGCAATATTTTGTTTTCTGTTCCTATGTTAGTTTACTAAGGATAATGGCCCCCAGCTCCATCGACATTTACACAAGTGATGTGATTTTGTTCTTTTTTATGGCTGCATAGTATTCCATGGTGTATATGTACCACTTTGTCTTTATCCAGTCTGTCATTGATGGGCATTTAGGTTGATTCTATGTCTTTGCTATTGTGAGTAGTGCCGCAGTGAACATTTGTGTGCATGTGTCTTTATGGTAGAATGATTTATATTCCTTTGAGTATATATCCTGTAATAGGGTGCTGGGTCAAATGGTAGTTCTGTTTTTAGCTCTTTGAGGAATTGCCACACTGCTTTCCACAATGGTTGAACTAATTTACACTCCTACCAACAGTGTATACATGTTCTTTTTCTCTGCAACTTTGCCAGGATCTGTTATTTTTTTACTTTTTAATAATAGCCATTCTGACTGATGTGAGATGGTATCTCATTGTGGTTTTGATTTGCATTTCTCTAATAACCAGTGATATTGAGCTTTTTTCCATATGCTTTTCGTTGGCACGTATGTCTCCTTTTGAGAAGTGTCTGTTCATATCCTTTGCCTACTTTTTGATGGGGCTGTTTGTTTTTTTCTTGTAAATTTGTTAAGTTCCATAGAGATGCTGGATACTAGACCTTTGTCAGATGCATAGTTTGCAAACATTTTCTCCCATTCTTTAGATTGTCTGTTTGCTCTGTTGATTGATGGTTTCTTTTGCTGTGCAGAAACTCTCAAGTTTAATTAGATCCTATTTGTTAGTTTTTGCTTTTGTTGCGATTGCTTTTGGCATCTTCATCATAAAATCTTTGCCCATCCCTAGGTCCATAAGAGGATTGCCTAGGTTGTCTTTCACGAGTTTTTATAGTTTTGGGTTTTACATTTAAGTCTAATCCATCTTGAGTTGATTTTTATATATGGGGTAAGAAAGTGGTCCAGTTTCGATCTTCTGCGTATGGCTAGCCAGTTATTCCAGCAACAAAGGTTATTTTAATTGAGAAAAGAAAAATATTTAGGTCAAACCTTATTAAAGTGACTGACTCTGGATAACCGAGAGACTTCATATGAGGCTTTTTGGCTGTATTTGTTTGTAAACATATTTCAGCTGAACATGTGTGCTGTGATTTTGAGAACACTAACTACTCTATAGTACATTTGATTTAGCAGAGATTATTAGCTTTCTTCCTAGACTGCCCTGCAAAATGAAGGAACTCAATTTATTAGGCCAGCTCTGGGGTTTCTTCCTACTCCCAAATCCCAGGTCTACACTTTCTAGGTTTACCCAGAGAAACTGCTGAGTGGGGATTCCCTGCCTTTCTTCTATTTACTAGCTGCCAAGTGATGATCATGTATTATTAAGGACTCATTGTATCATTTGTAGTACACTCAAACTAACCTACTCTGTAGTATTATCCTTGATCTTTTGCTCCTTTGAAGAAAGACCTTCAAAAGACCTAGTTTTTGTATCACTTGTTGATTACTCTAGTTTTTAACTTTTTCGGAGTGCTTATGGTGAGGGTTACATAGCTGAGAGCTGCTCAGTGTTTCAGGGGAGCTTCAGCTGTAGGTGGGAAGCAGTTGAAGCAAACTGTAACAAAGAAGTCACTTCCATCAGAAAATAAAATTCCCACCAGCTGTTAAACCCCTGACAACTTCTCAGCCTCTTCCTTTTGTAACCAGGAGACCTCTGTCTGTCTACAAACCCTGGACCTGGTTTAGTTCAGTGAGGCAAGATGCCATATATTTTTCCTTGTTAATCACTCTTGGCAGATGTCATAGTATTGCTACCACTTTCTCCTCCCTTTAAAAATATAATTTCAGAATGACTTCACAATAAATGTAGAGGTAAATTACAGTAACATCTGGCAGACTGACTTCCTAATTCCATGACTTCTGAATGGATGTTAGTGGAAAGAGTATTATAGCTCCATGAGTTAGGAAACCCATATTTTGATCCTGGCTCTGCTGTGAACTTCTTGGGGAACATTAGAAAGATGACCTAGTTTATTTTAGGTCCAAGTTTTCTCCTCAGGAAAGTGAAAGAGCTGAACGTGGTTGTTTTCAACCTTCCTCTTGGTTCTGAAGTTGTGTGACTATGATCTATAAAGGTCATTTATTGTTGCCTTCATAACTCAAGACCAAAGGCAGAGTGTCTGTTAACACTCCATTTCAGTGACTCCCCTGCCACTTATTTCTCTTGGTCCAATAAACCATTGTTTTTTTTGTTTATCTTCCTTTTCTCATAAAACACTAAATAATTTCAGAGAGAATCTCATTTTGGCATTCTTTATATCCTCTAATGTATGATGTGTCTTTGTGACTACTGAAAAAAATTCTTAAAAGCAGCTACTTCCATTATTCTCTAGTTTTTAAAGCTATCCCCTGAGAACTAAATGTCAATTCAAAGATTCCTACATTTGTTATCATTTCTAACCTAACCTGTAGAAGTCCAAGGCATAGTTTGAAACTGAAGCATTCTTGCCTGGAGACAGTGGGCTCATAAATATGTAGCTTGATTTTTCTCTATAATGTAGGAATAAATTAGGATTTTTAACAACATTTTTTCAGTATCTAAGTTGAATATGCAAAATTGGGCTGCTGTACATGCTTGCAGATCCTGCATTTTTAATTGTAGTTACATTATTTTTCAATTGAGTAATAATTTTCAATGAAGCTACTGCAAAATAACAGGTTGTTGCCTAATGAAAGATTTTACAAACCAAAGACTTGTGTGTTTTAACTCTATCTCTGATTTAGACTCTGAAATATGCCATTCTTCCTTTATATATGTCAGATAGCTGTCTGTTTTCTAGGCTGAGCGTGGAAAACACAACCCAAGTGGGCCACAAAAGAGGTCACTAATTTCCTACCCAGTACCCATTCTTTTCCTCTTCCTTAGTAACACATTCTGATTTTATTCAAAGGGATAATGTCCCCAGCCAAAAGACTGCATTTCCTAGCCTCCTTTGCAGTGAGGGGTAGCCAACACAGAGATCACTAGGTGGGAGTTCCAGGAAACCTCTTCAGTGGGAGTTGACTGCCCTGTGCATGTCTTGACTCTGCTTCTCCTGGCTCCTTTCTGAGCTCCACCTGGTCACAGGATGGTCAAGTCAACTTTAATCTCATCATCCTCTTCATTTAAGCCCAGCAAGAAAAAGTCTAGTTCCCTAATAGCTTAAACAAAGCCCCCGGTTTGCATGTCCTTGCCCTCATTGCCCATTTTGAGCTGCCTTGAACCCATAACTGAGACACATAGAATACAATGTGCCGATGGATCCATCCTGGTCATGTAACAACCCCAGGGCTCAGATTGGAGGCAGCTTCACTGGGTCCCCTAAAGTAAAGTAGGGCTAGGAGAAGTGGGGATGGATGGATACTGAATGATCATACTACAAATGTCCACCCCACCAAGTTTGCCAGTTTCTTCTCTGAGTTATTAGTCTCTGATAATCTAGTAAACTGATTGTTTGGTTTGCAAAGTTACGTGAACAACAATTTAGTCACTAGATTCATTTATAGTAAATGAAATTGAAGGCTCAAGGCTGCACCATTAATCTGGATTAGCTATCAAAATATATATCCTCTAGTTTTCCTGAGTAATATCTTACAATAAGTCATATAACTTCTCTTTCCATTATCACCCCATATATGGCCCGCTAAAAGGGTGGAATCAAAAGCTTGCCAAGAAATTTTTTTCAAATCACAGCAATTGTATTTTCCAGTATAGCTTGCTGATACAGCAGAGGACATTGTTTCTGAACATAAAGTTGTATAACAAGTTACAGCTAAATGAAATTTAAAACGACTTGTGATAAACCCTGAAAAAGTGGTGCTTTAAAATAGTAATGTCAGCAGGCTATTATGTAACCATAATACTAGTGTTCTGAGTTTAGATGGGGAAGTTATAGGGCAGTGACAAAAAATATTGTTGTCCTCTCTTTGGTATGAGAGAGCATGTAAAAGTGATTTTGAAGTGATTTACTGCAGATGCATGTTGAGACATGGTAAACAACGAGACAGATGATTATGGCCACAGTTCTGAAGATGTTCAGATGGCCTTCAATTAGCTTTGGGCAAGGCTGCTTCTTGCAGAAGCCAGTATTGATTTTTCAGAATGCCTTCTAACTTTTCAGCAGAAGGGCTGATCTTGTCAATTCCTTTAAAGCCATGGGACACATCATTGGAGAGCAGACTGCGGGAAGTCTTCCTGCAGCGGCCAGGGACTGGCTATCTGAGCTGAGGACAGTGGGGCTAGGTGGAGGTGAGGCAGTGAAGTGGAATGATGGAGTGCAAGCTCTACAGTCAGAGAGGCCTAGGTGTGACACTAGTACCTCCATGTGTACCAGTAGATCACTAAGCTCTAGGAGCCTCACTTCCCTCCTTTGTAGGATGGGCACACGTGAGAATCTAATGAGAAAAGGCCTGGAAAGCTCCTAGCTCAGTGCTTCTGGCCTGTACTAAGTGTTAGGAAATGTTAACTATTACTCCATTTCAGAGCTGGCCCTTGAAAAGAAAGAGAAATATTATTGAGTTTTTCACTCTTTTCCCCTGAGTTTCATTAAGCAAAAAAAAAAAAAAAAAAAAAAAAAAAAAAAAAAAAAAAAAAAAAAACAGAAGTGTGCATGTGAAGAAGTTGAATTTGGGTTGGCTCTATTCCTTTCTGACCATGCTTTTACTTTCTTGTGTAGAAAAATGGAGAGTCAGTATTGACATATCCTAGGTGCTTTTACTGTCTTAGGATCTTGTCCTGTACTTTCGGTGCAAATTTGTTTAAAACAGCCTTTTTTAAAAAAGAAGAATGGTGTTATTGCATCACATCTAAGAATGGCAGCCACTTGCTGAGGGAGCAGAAGGACTCTGAGAAGTCAGCAAAGTCTCAGGCCTGCAGTTGGCATCACGTTAGAGACCACCAGCATTCCGTCTGTCATTTTAGACCTTCTGGAAAGAGTATTCTAATATCTCAGAATAGCAGGACCCTAGGGCCATAACCCTCCAGTTTACAAATGAGGAAACTGAAATCTAGAAAGGAGAAATGACTCACAGGCTACATGAAGAGTCAAAGACACATAGGCCGGGCATGGTGGCTCACACCTGCAATCCCAGCACTTTGGGAGGCTGAGGCAGGTGGATCATTTGAGGTCAAGAATTTGAGACAAGACTGACCAACATGGTGAAACCTCGTCTCTACTAGAAGTACAAAAAAATTAGCTGAGTGTGATAGCACATGCCTGTAATCTCAGCTACTCAGAAGTCTGAGGCATGAGAATCCCTTGAACCCAGGAGGTGGAGGTCGCAGTGAGCTGAGATGGCGCCACTGCACTCCACCTGGGCAACAGAGCAAGACTTCGTCTCGGAAAAGGAAAAGAGTCAAAGACACAGGCAGGAGTGAAACCCAAGGTTCTCAATGCGCAGATCAGGAGAATTAATGACTCTACCCTGTTTATCCTCTAACCCTCTCCTTCTGATCTCCTGTTAATCGCCATTCTCATCCAAGCACTGAAGGGCAGGAATTCATTCCTTTCAGCAAATTCAGTTTGTTGGAAGCCACCTTTTACTCTGTCCTCCCACCAAAGTGTCAACATCTAAACGTCTTCCCACTGTGGTCACTCTATTACCCAGAAATGAAATTCACATCTCCTGCCTGGGGGTCTAAGAGTAGCCACTGCCCCAGGCTATTGAATGGGAGAGAGCTGGAGGCCTCACTGTTAGTGCCCAGACAGACTTCCTCCTAGGCCCTTGTTTTCAACCTGGACCCTCAGCCTGCCCTCCATAATGCCTGGGGTCTCAGCCTCTTGGGTTCAGTTTTCTAGAGAGGAAACCACATATGTCCCACAGGGTTGGGAGGGTTGGTTGTGTGGCTGCTGTGAGTGAGGTGGGTCTGTCCCCCCTCTCAGCCTTCCGGGGGTTCTTTGGTGGCCAGACGGCTGACTTCTCTGTATTCTTATCTGTGGGCCCTTAAGTCTCAGTGGCCTCTGCTGAATCAAGTTCCCACGCTTGTCTGCTTTCCTTCTTTCTGAATGGTTGTATCATGCCTCAGCCATTTTTGTCTCATCTTCTCATTTGTTGTCCTTTTGGGCTTATACCTTTTAAAAATTACTTGCTCACCATCCAAGTAGGTTTGGAAGAAAACATATCAGCACACTGTTAACCACCCCCACCCCATGTTAATAGCCATTTTTAAAAATATATTATTTAAAATTTTCTCTCTTAATACAAATTTCTAAATTTAAATTTTATTTTGATTTCATTTTATTTTTTGAGATGGAGTCTCACTGTGTCACCCAGGCTGGAGTGCAGTGGCGTGATCGTTCACTACAGCCTCTGCCTCCTAGGTTCAAGTGATACTTGTGCCTCAGCCTCCCAAGTAGCTGGGACTACAGGTGTGTGCCACCACGCCCAGCTATGTTTTTTTGTTTGTTTGTTTGTTTTTAGTAGAGATGGGGTTTCACCATGTTGGCCAGGCTGGTCACGGGCTCCTGACCTGAAGGGATCTGCCCACTTCGGCCTCCCAAAGTGCTGGGATTATAGGCATGAGCCACCATGCCTGGCCTAAATTTAAATTTTAAGTAGACCTAAAATCTGTGGATAGTGACTGACTAGGGCTGAGTGTGGTTAATTTTTTTTTGTTTCCTTTGGAGTGTTGAGGCTCTTGGCTTCAGCAGTACAGAGAATGGGTGCAGCAAGTGAGGAATTACCCTCCATAAAGATCACACCATATGTTCAGTCACTGCCAAGAACATTCTGAAAAACAAATCTTCTCAGGTTTTGTGTTATCACCAAAAATTAACCTCACAGCATGGTTCACAATCATGTTTATGGAAGTGTTTCGAAAATGAAATGCACCACTATGAAATCAATGGGTGGAAAGCAGTGAGAACTCTGAGGGAGAAGTGCATTTATATAATTTTTCTGTAGCTGAGCACTTGCTGGGAGGGAGTGCCAAACATCTCAGTGTTTGTGTTTTTAGATGCACTAACCGGCAATAGCAAGCTTTTCTCCAAGTGTGTAAGTACCAGGAATACACAGGAATAATGTTTGCTTTTGCTAAGTGAATAAACTTAATGTATGGTAGAAGATTTTGTGACTATAGCAACGTATTTGCAGTAAAAACATCTGAAGTTGAGATACTTTTCAAAATCCTGAGAAATTAAAATTAAATGAATGGCACATATTTTGTTTTGCCAAGAACTAAACTTTCCCATATATATTACCTTGTCAGTAACTTTTCTCCAACACCTGATGTATTTTGGTTAATACTACATTATTCCTGGTGTTCTGACATGCATAATTGTTAACAAAGGGATTCATCTAATACAATATTCAGAATTGATGACTGATTTACATAGCCTTAAACTGAAGGATGGGGCATAAAAATTTTTTTATTCACTCCTCCCTTCAGTAGCGAGGAGTTATAGATTGTGATTTTTTTTTGATGCAACTATAAATCAACCTTGTAAAAACATAGCTAACAATGATGTAGTCTTTGGTATAAGGTTTCCCTGTTGGCTTCCAGAAATATCTGAGGTTTTTGGTTATAAATCCCCTGCTCCTTGACATGGCTCTTTAAGAGGGTGGAAGCCCCCTGTGCCATTTCAGTTCTATCTTGTCAATCTAGTTGAGTGTTGTTCAATTAATGGTTGCTTTCTATTGCCTTTTAATGGATTCTAAGAATGTTGCTGTATCTCTTTTCCAGTCTATTTGGCTACCTTTCTGGCTTGGGTACTTTCCCATTTCAGTGTACATCTCAGTTTACGTGCTTGAAGAAAGAGCCAGAGACTGATGGGTGTTTGTATCTTGCCTTTTGCTTTTTGTAAATGCCTGACAGTGTGGCAATGCCTCATGATTTACAACCAAAAAAGGTAGTGCTATATTTGTATTCTGAGTTTATTTTCTTGTGTGAACAAAACTGACAATTTAAGGGTGATAGAAAAGGGCATATACTTAAAGACCATAAAATGAGTTTTTGCAGGCTCTGTATAAAATACAAAATATTTTGGTTTTGAGTCTACTATATAACCAGCAGAAGTTTTATATATATATATATATATATATATAAAGATAAGCACAATTTTCTCTCTCTCTTTAAAACATTATCCCAAATAACTGGCTTAACTAGTTCTCACCCCCACTGTATTGATCATTTTCTCTGTTACACAGACACAGCTTAGAATCTCTTGTGAATCTGCTAACCTGCTGCTTTTTTTTTTCTTTTTTAACCCTTAGCTTTAAAATAGCTGGATTTAATGGCAGGGGGCCTTAGCCTCTGTTCCTGAAGGCTCTTTTCCTACTGCTGCCTTGGAGAGGGAAGCATTATTAATTTCTCCCCTTCCTTTTTGATTATAGGAAAAGTCAGGTAGACAGTAACTCAGTGCCAGCACACCTGAATTCAAGAGTTCAGCTCTGCAGACAATTGCTCTCTTGTTCCTTAGCCTCATGGGCTGGAGAACAGCGAAGGTGAAAGGGTAATGAATTCCTCTAGGTGCTGATAAGAGCTACATTCCAAGAGGATTAACAGCACAAAAACCTGCATGTATGAGGGAAAAAAATGAGAAAGCAGGGGAGGGGAACACCCACATTGACACACATGCACAGCCACACAGTGAACTTTCTAGTGTTCTCAAAGCCACATTCCAATTTTAGCTGCCCAAGGTCTGAACTACTCTGACAACAGCATCTACATGTTGTACATGGCACGTACTTTCTTTAAAAGGTTTGGGAACTTTCTTGCTGTGGTTCTGAGAAAGGATACTCTGGTAGCAGAATGACATCTGGCCTCTATCAAGTACTTCCTTGATCAAAACAGAAAATTTTTCAAAAATACCTTGATTTTAGACTTTTCAACCTAGAGGAGCAAAGAAGAGGAGATGAAAAAGTCCATGTAATCTGTTAACCACATCTGAGAACAGTTCTGGAAATGGAAATTTGGCTCCATTTAAACTTTCCTAAAACAGCTTGATCGCTGCATTGAAATTTGGGATCTTGATTGTGCAATCCAAGTGGAGGTCCCTTGTATGTGTTTTGATGGATATATTTGGTGAAACTTAAAGGCAGTATCATTCCCGTCTGCTAGTCAAGGGCCAGAACCAACCCACACACATCTGCCTAACTATTCTTCACTGCCTGTTATGAAAATAAACCTCTCATTTTTCAAAAGAAGTCACTACCCCTGAAGCAGAAAACAAGAAGAGCAAATGGATGTGGTCCCTGGGTATTTCCACCCTCTTCCAACTCTTTACCATTCCCTACCTCCAATAGCTATGATACCCAAAATTTTCAAACTTTGAATCTAACCACTCTTTGTTTTGCCACGTCCCCTATTTCACAAAGAAATCTTAGTTTAGCTTATCCCTAAAAAAAAAAAATTCTGAAGGTATTTGCCACTCAGACCCATTGTCCTTGAGAAATGAACACATAATCAACTGTTACTGAAGCAATGACTTCTACAAGTACTGTGCTATGGTCTAAAACAGAAATATGCACCACTATTGTAGGAAACTACAGCTTTTACATTTTCTTGGCAGAACTCTGGTCCTCTCTTTATAGTGAGAAGAGAACATTCCATAAATAGCAAAGTAGGCCTTCAGTTAAGTTGTCCAATCCATATTTTGCATGGTGGTGTCCATTGGAAATATACCTTCTTGATGTCAGTGAGGGCATAATGAAGTTAAACATTTCCCAAGTAAGTTTGTTTTTGAGAGGAATCACTTCAGGAAGGCATGTTGGAGCAAACTTAAGCTTAACTAACCATGAATAATTGTTTGCCTCGGTCTATAATTTTAACAATGTGAATCATTAGCTCAGACCCTGTCATTTATCCCAAAGAGGGAAAGATGCATAGCCAAGACCATGGAATTTAGTGAAGGCTCTCTGCTCTTAATAGAAAGGGGTGTTGATGTTCCTCGCTCTCATACAATGAGATGACTTTAACTTTACCCTGTGATCCTAGAAGTGGAGCCGTAGGTCTTGGGCAGTGTAGCCAGCTCTAGTAAAGAATGAAGTTCAGGCCAGGCACAGTGGCTCACACCTGTGATCCCAGCACTTTGGAAGGCCAAGGTGGGAGGACTGCTTGAGGCCAAGAGTTTGAGACCAGTCTGGTAACATGGTGAAATCCCGTCTCTACTAAAAATACAAAAATTAGCTGAGCGTGGTGGCTGGTATCTGTAATCCCAGCTACTCAGGAGGCTGAGGCAGGAGAATCGCTTGAACCCAGGAGGTGGAGGTTGCAGTGAGCTGAGATCGTGCCATTGCACTTCAGCCTGGGCGACAGAGCGAGAATCCATCTCAAAAAAAAAAAAAAAAAGAATGGAGTTCAGCCTTTTCTTCCCACTTACACTTACCCACTTCATTCTCGTGCCTTTCAAGTCCTCACCATTGCGGGAGGCTAGCTGTTGCCAAGGATTCTTATTCCTCTCCTTTCTTCCCATTTGGAGGGATAGTTTGTAGAAAATACAAGTAGCTTTTAACTGTCTGTAGATGTATTTTAAAAGTGCTTTTTGGGATACATCAGAAAATATTTTTCGATTTAAGAGAAAATGGCCATGAGTTTGTTATTTATTTGCTGTGCCTGAACAAACCAGATTTTAACAACAAAGGCAGTACCTTTGACATCTTTCCAGGGTTGTGTTTCGTATCTATACATGACATTTAGGAAATGTCAACTGTGAATGACTTTTTTTTTAAATTGTAGTAAAGTATGGTTGGATATACGTACAATCCCTGACTTACAAGAACTTGACAAACAGGTTTCCCGTAGACATAAAAGGCCGCCCTTCCTCCATCTCTCCCTTTTCAGACATCTCTTTTGTTTCCCCTCTTTGCCCTTCACCCGCCTGCTGTCTGTCCCCCTCAATGCCAGAGCCACTGCGGCACTGCTGTGGAGACCGCCTGTGGAAAAACTTGGCCCTTCTGGAAAAATCGTGGTTTCTGGAATGGAAGGAGAAGCTGTGCAAAAGACACAGTTAGGGAGTCTCACCCCAGACAGCCTCTGGGCTGGACCTGGTGGGCTCCTCAGTATTTTCTCTAATGTGGTGTGATTCTTTCTACCTTCATTTACTTTGATTCATTTGGATTTACAGGTATCCTTTTTAAAAATCTGGATGTCTGTGAGACATAAGGAGGACAAACCCCATTCATTGTCATGTTCCTGTGAATTGGGTCAAGCTATAGCAACCACACACACAAACACACAAATCTCATGTGCATTTAGTGATTTCTGTTTCACTCTTTACAAAAGGTTTCCACACACGATTGTTCTTCACAGCTGCTTTACAGATGGTGAGACTGGGACTCAGAGAACTTGATACATTTGAGTTGCGGAAAGCAGGACTAGAAGTTCTGAATTGAGTTCTCCTTCCATTCCGTATTCCATTGTGTATACAAATATGTTTATGCAGACACATACACCTATGCCTTTTTAAACAGTGAAGCAAACACATTTGCAGGTAATTAGAAGACAGAATATAATTCAGATAATTTCAGACTGTCTCTGACTTCAGTATTCTGCTATTTTATAAGATCCTTACACCTGGAAGGTGCAAGTTAGATGACTGAGTCTTACTTCATAAGAAAATAAAGAAGGTTGTTTCCTTATTTCCAAGTCTTTACAGATTAAGATTATCGTGTGTACCTGTAAAACACACTTAAAACCTGAATGTTAAGATTTTACAACTTGACTGAGAAATATCTATGTAATGGTTGACTAATTAATGAAATTCATGAATTATATTCCTGTTTACAAGTCTAAGTAAGCCCAACACTAATAGTACATTTACACCTGTGGTTTTGAATTTCTTATTTGAATTACAAGTCAGTCCACTCTTGGTAAATGGGTAATTATGTGTATCTATAAAGTGTATTGGAATTTCAGACCAGAAAGTCAGGCTCATTATTCATATGAAAAGCTTTCTGATCAAGGCCTAAATAACATAGTTCTGAAACTGAAAGTGATAAACATGCATAAAAGCACATTATACAGGTCTGTTTATAGTAATAATAATGATGGCGCTAAACAGATTGTCTCACTGGCAATGAACATACAATGGGGACATCATAAGAGATGAACTAGTGCCATTTTCTGAGATAGAAAATTCTCACATTTTACATAAAGCCAGAAGTAAAAAAATGGTTCCAAGAAAAAAACATGTGTTAAGAATTATAAGTGTTTAGCTTAGAAGGAGGGAAAAAAATGGGTTATCACAAACATTGCTTTTTTTTCTCCCAAAATATAGAAACATTTTGCATTCTCTGACTACATGATGTCATGCTCTGGATCAAAGACGTAGTGGAGGAAATGGAATTATGCAAATGAACAATATAACTTATCAACTAGATTCAATAGGAAATAAAAATCTGAGGATGGCTTGGTAAATGACCAATAAAGCTTTAGGGATCATGGATGTCTTAGCCTATTTTGTATAACAGAATACTGTAGAATGTGTAATTTGTGAACAGAAGTTTATTTGGCTCATGGTTCTGGAGGCTAGGAAATATGTCACTAGTGTCTGGTGAAGGGAGGGCCTTTGTGCTGCTTCATCTCATGGCTGGCAAGAGAGCAAGAGGGGGCTCACCTTGCTTTTACAACAAAGCCACTCTCCAGATAACTAACCCACTCCTGCAATAAGGACATTAATCATTTATGAGGGCAGAGCCGTCATGACCTAATCACCCCCCAGCACTGTTGCATTGGGGATTAAGTTTCCAACACATGAACTTTGAGGGATACATTCAAACCATAGCAATGGAATTGTTATTTTCAAGGATCTAGATAAACTTTGTTTATTAAAATTGTGTGAAGTTCTCACTGAATATTTTCTTGAGAACTGTAATGTCATCATCCAACATTCTTCACAGATGTTGAATTCTGTTCATTCCACCTCTATTTGGGGCCAGATTTTTTGGACATGTGTTTTCCCTTCTAAACTGCTTCTGTAGAATCGTTTACTACATTCCTGAAGGTGCTTTCATTGTCAGTGTCTGTAGAATTATGCTTTAGGCTCTGCTGCAGCCCTTAGCATTGCTAGCTAAGTGAGGCCACTGAGAAATAATGCCAAGCCCACAGTGTCATTAAAAGCCTTCCTCCCTCACATTGGCAGAAGTTGGGAGGCTCTAACTTTCAGCTCAGCCTGTCACTTTCTTTGGAGACAGGTAGGTGGTTACAAAGACCATTGATTTCTGCCTTTTGAACAACGTAGAGAGGGGGAAAAGTAACTATACAACTTATCTGATTTTTTGAAAATCAAATGCCTCCTTTCTTAGTTTAAATGGTTATGAAAAGCCAACCCAGACCAAATTACTTTTTCCATATTCCGGTACACCTTGGCTAAATTTTAAAGCACAGGTTGTTTTTTATGTAACAAGAATAGGGAAACTTTACTCCCATTTCACATGAAATGACAAGTACAGTAACTTGGTTTAGATCAATCTGCATTCAAGTAGACTATCATAATGTTTCTCATGAAGTAGCACTGAGTTTTAAAGTCTTCGTAGTTAATTTTTGAGCATCAGTATATGTACACAAGCAATACGTCTCAAAGTGCATCGGAGACATAATCTTTGAGAGATATCAAAGATTTCATCAAATCATCAGTTTGAATTTATAACTGAAGGCACCCAAGCACACATAGCCTGGGAGAGACTTGCTTAACCACCAAGACAAGGAAACTGGCCTGATGTTAAGCAGCTAATGTTCTGTCACTTGCCAAACATTCCTGCTACACAGTCATGTTCTGAAATTTTCGTGAACCAACTAGACGAACAAACTGTGTGGTCTGGATAAAATAATATCTGCCTAAAAGGAAAGAAGTGAAGTTAGCCAGAAAGACAGATGGCAGATTATTTTCTGCATAACTCTATTTGGAAAGTGAGCTTTATGTAATTTTTGGTCATTTCTTACCATCTTAGGAGACCATTTTTAGAATAAGCCATTGAGTGATCTAGCACACAGGTTTCAAAAGATGAACTGTACAGATGCAGGCACATCATATAACCTGCTCACAGAATTAGCACTAGTTGATGAAAATGCATGGACTTCCTTTTCTTCCAGCATTTTCATGACTTACACCGCTATTCCATGTCTTTTAGTATTCATTTGGCTAAATTATCTTAGAGCTAAATTCTGTGGCTAGAAATACAGTGGAGTTCACATACAGGAAAAACCTGGCTGCAAAGGTACGTGAATTTAATATTGGTCTTCATGTTGGGGTTGACCAGATTGCTCTGCTCACTCACATGCAGAAAATCAGGAGTTGTTCACTACATACACACACAGGTGGTATTTCCTTTTTTTTTTCAAGGCAGAGTGCCATTTCTAAATTGCATCTTCTAGCAAATGTAGTAATATCTTGGGCTCTTGAAAATTTAGTCCATCTTCCATGTTTAAAAATTTTTTAGCTGGATGCGGTGGGCCGTACCTGTAATCCCAGCACTTTGGGAGGTCAAGGCAGGAGGATCACTTGAGGCCAGGTGTTTGAGACCAGGCAACATAGTGAGACCCCATCTCTATCTAAAAACAAAATTTAAAATTAGCCAGGCGTGGCAGTACACACCTGTGGTCCTAGCTACTGGGGAGGCTGAAGGGGAGGATCCCTTGAGCCCAGGAGTTCAAAGTTGCAGTGAGCCATGTTTATACCACTGCACTCCAGCCTGGACAACATGACAGAGTGAGACCCTGACTCTTAAAAAAAAAAATACACACACACACAAATTTTCTTTGAGGTTAGAGGCTGAGCCCCAAGCTTTTAAATGGGAGTAAGGAAATATCAACGCACACTGTTGTTACTTACTCTAGCAAATCAGGATAAAAAACTTCAAGAAATCAATTAGGGTTGTTTAGTTTTTAAATGGTGGAATCATTTCTAGGAGTATTTGGTTTCTTCTCTTTCTTACTCTATATTTTACTGAGGCTTGATCATATTCTTTCTAATTGATGTTCAGTTTCATACTTGTTTCATTATTACCACCTTTATCACTCTAATCAAACTCTAACAGTCTCACTACAGACTCTTCTGAGCTGCTCTAACCAAATCCAATTTTTTTCCATCCAGTTTGCACCCTAACCTCAGAGTAATCTTCACAAAACATAGATATCATGATGACGTTTGTATCTTTAAAATGTTGAATGGTTCCATATTTCATTTTACAGCAAATCAAATCCAGATTTCTCTACCTTTATTTCATTGTTCGAGGTAACCTGCCACTTTCACTCTTCTCTGTCTTCCAATGACTAACATTATTTCCTGTTACTCTGCAATACATTGGCGCTCAAGTCAGTGTGATGAAAGCCAATTTCTATCCCATTTCTGTGATAAGCCTGTTCTTGGAATAAAGTATTCCCAGAGAAGTTTCACTTGGCATGCCCCTCCCATTTTCCTTCTAGCTCTGTAAATCCTGCCCATTCAGCAACTGTTAGCTCAGTCCTCACCTTCTCCTGCCAGTTCATTTCAACACATATACACTGAGCATCTTCTGCAAATGGAAAGTCATCTTATAGCATGTGGCAAGGAGTGCAAGCCTGTGAACCAGGGCCCTTCCAGTCCAGCTGAGTCTGTCTGGACTACTCCAGACTTCTAAGTCCTTCTCTTCTGAACTTCCACAATACTGAAAGTCTAGACCAGTGGGCTCCAAAGTGGAGTGCTCAAAATAATCCTTTGGGGGTGTAAGAATATATTGGAGCTTATATTAACATCTTTTTCGATATCTTTTCAAATTTCTATTTTAGAGTATTTCTATAAAGTATGTGATATATTAATACAGAAGCACATCTTTAACCTTTATAAATAAATAACATATATGGTCCATGTGCAAGCACTATAACTGTGGGGTGAGTGATAAAAAATACATAGAGCCTCAAGTTCAGAACAATTTCACTGGAGTTTTAGAAGGTCAGCTAACTGGTCCACCCAAGTCCATTTATTCTCTCCTTCAAAAATTGTTTACTATTTTCCTACAGTGTGCCAGGCAATGTTGAGAGAGAGGGCAGTCAGGCAAGAGGAGAGTAAAATGTCAGCTTTCTTTCTGATAAAAGCTCACTGGAAAATGTGGCTTTAGATCAGGGCCAGGATGGTTTGCTAATACTTCGCCCCTGCAGTAAGGAGACCCAGTTACAGGCAGAGTGGGACATTACATCCCCTTCTCTACCTCTGTCCTCCCCAACCAGGGGCAGGGCCTGCACCCAAAGCTTATTACATGGCCAAGAGCAGGTGGGAAGTTACCCTCTTTGCAGGCAGGCAGAAGGATCCTATCAGAGTGGGGAGAGGAAGGGGGTTACCCTGTTTATTCTTTCAAATGAACCTATGAGATAAGCCACTCCTCCTTGGGGGAGGGGAAGCAGGTGGCAGGTGGTCAGCAGTGTCCTCACAATATGGGATTTCCTCCAAATAAATAAGCTACTGTTATTTTGGCTTTCATCACCTCGTAATAAGCTCTTGTGTTGTTTCAAATGTATCCACCTGAAAAGGAGCACTCTTTCTTTTTTTACCAAAAGGACTAGCATGGCGCATGACCCATTGAGGGGATGAGTAGAATTGTGTGCTTGAAGATGGATCTGTACTGAGGCCTGAGACTTGATGCCATTGTACGACCCCCTGCCCCCACCAGAGTTCATCATCTGATTTCCCAATGGTAGGATAGAACAGAACAGAACAGGGCTATGTGTGTGTGTGTGTGTGTGTGTGTGTGTGTGTGACTGTGTGTGTGTGTGTGTCTGTGAATTGCCTCTGGATCCATTGTGAAACTCCTTTTCTAGCTCCACCCCACTATTCCCCACCCCCCCACACACACGTCCCTACACAGATACACACACCTACATACACATACACACTGTTCCTACCATTAAATTTTGCAGTCTGTGGCACATTATAGAATGGACATAGGTGAAAGCATGTGGTCATGAGAAATAAAGCAAAGAGAAACAAAGCTTATTGCTTCTCATGTAAGCACAAACCAACTTAATGTCATGAGAGAAAGAGAGAGAAGAAAAAGAAGAAAGAAGGGAAATTGACTGGGGGGAGGAGGAAAGATTGGAAGCCCTGGTCCCTGGATGAGGGACCTTGTTGAGATAATCTCCATCCTCACTCCCTCCTTCTTGCCCTCCTAGGGCAGAATTCTAACATGACGTTCTAGAAAATTAAAATCTATCCAATTAAAAAAATATCTGCAGGGAAAGAGATTTCAAAACCTCCCTCAGTAACTAAAATGATTAACTACAGGCTAAGAGAATACATTTCTCCAAATCGTTAAGGCTTTCTTGCTGCAGTTTAAAATGGTTTTCTTTCCATTGTAGAAGGCTCAGTTCATTGCCATCCTTTGTCTGAAACAGGGATATTAAGTTGACCGCTAGATTTACAACTGAATAAGCCAATCCTTTGCCATCATGCACCTGCTTCTGTGTATGCACTTTTCTACATCCTCTTCAGTTTTTCACATCCCACTTTAGTTGTGGGAACAAAATAAAAGGATTATTTACTGGTTTCTGTGTGCTTCTATGTATTTATCCCCAGTATTCAGCTTAAAAGAAAAACTATAATGTTAATTCAAAATCAGTTTTTTACCTGTCCATTATGATTTGTTCAGGGTATTAGGACATTTATACATAAGTCTTTAGGATATTGAAACCTTCTTAACCCAAAGGTGTGAATGCAGGGCCAGATGTGGTGGCTCATGCCTGTAATCCCAGCACTTCGGGAGGCCAAGGCAGGAAGATGTTTGAGCCCAGGAGTTCAAGACCAACCTGGGCAACATAACCAGACCCTATTTCTACAAAAAATAAAAAATAAAAAAATAGCCAGGCATGGTGGCACATGCCTGTAATCCCAGCTACTCGGGAGATGGAGGCAAGAGGATTGCTTGAGCCTAGGAAGTTGAGGCTGCAAGTGAGCTGTGATGGAGCCACTGCACTCCAGCCTGGACAACAGAGACAGACCTTGTCTTGAAAAAAAAGAGTTGTGAATGCTAGAGTGCAGGAAATTTCTGGATTAAATACTAGTTTTCTTACCAATTTGGCTGCTGAGATAAAGGCAAACAACACTGGCTTAGAAACACAAAAGTCTGTTTCTCCCTCATGTCACAGTCTAGGCATACAGGCTGATGAGGGAGCTGCACAGTCTTCCTGGCAGGTTGTCCTGTCATCCTTACTTTATGGCTTCCATTTCAAGTTCTTGTCACACTTCAGCTGGCAAGAAGGGGACAAAAGGAAGTGGAAAGCACACCCTTTCCTTCTAGAGGTACAACTCAGAAGTTTTGCATATTACTTCCATTCACATTCCATTGGCCAGGACTTAGCTATGTGAAGATACTTAATTGCAAGGGAGGATGGAAATTATGACCTTTAGATGGGCGATTGTGCACCCAGGTAGAAGGAAGTAATGGATTTTGGGGGCAACAGTTTGCTTTGCCTGTGGCTTTGTAGCGCCAGCCTGGCAGCATGTTTTGACCCCGAGTTCAGCTAGGGGACTAGTAAGCAAAGTAAAAAATACCTAAGGATATAAAGGAGAAAATCTCACTCTGCAGTAGAAGGTTGGTGTTGCAACTTTGTGGCTCTCAGGCCTCCAGTTCAATGATGAGATACACCTCTCCTCCTGCCGGAAGATAATTTGAAGCTTAACCCCCAGGAATATATTTTGCTACTGTACAATTGAATTAAAATAAATTTTCTAGGTACAATTTTCAGGCCAGATAGGTTCAGTATAAAACCAAGATCGCATGCGTGATCACTGTGATTTTAGGCCACAGAAGCCGTACTGCCATTGCCCCTCGATCCAGATCCTTCTATTAGTCTCAGTTATTGCTACACGTCTCTGAAAGGGGCTGTAATGTATATTTGAGGCCTATAATGATAAAAATTAAACTTTTAAAATGCTAATGAATGAAAATTTAAAGTTTTTTTTTTTTTAACTATACTACTACTACCACCTCGTTATAAAATCTGCATTACTTTAGCAATATCCTCGCTAGGAAAATAATCATAAAGAGACAGTTTGCTTATTATAGTGGAGTGCTATACATACTCTATCGGGGACTTGTGTGTGTTATTTATTTGTTTACTTGATTAGCCAAGCACTTTTTCATGTTAGTGTCCATATTCATCTTCTTCAGTTGTAGCCCTGGTTTTCCTCTCAACCTGACAAGACCAACCTGGATTTTGACAGTCACACTGATTTTTATCTCTTTAAACAGCTAGAAGCAAAATCAGATTTTGTTTCTGGCTTTTGTTATTGAGAAAAGTAATAAAAACCATGGCAGAATTAGATCAAGGACATTCATTATTTTAACCAGGAACAAGAAATAAATACATAGCTCTTCCTAAGAATTGGATTAATTTAAGTGTACAGAGGATATTAAAAATGACATTGAAAATATGTTTCATAGCTGGTCATTTGTTTGATACACAGATGTTAGCATTTCTACTGTCTGTTGTAGAGATAACATAATAATGAAAAGTCTCATTGGCTGAGTGCTTTAGTGTATACCTTTTCTGCATCAATTTCTGTGGTCAAAGCTTAAAGCCTTGGATCAGTCTCCACCTGCATGGCTGGCACATACCAGAGGAAGGAAAACTGGGAGGTTGTGGTGGAAGATCAACAACAGGCACTCACTTCAGTATTAGTATTCCTGTTTGAATAGATCATGAATTCTCAACAGGGGCGATATTGCCCTCAAGCGTGTGAAAATTGGTTCTTGGGGAGTGAAAAAAAAAGACATTATGGCTGAGCTCAGAGTCAGAGGGAGATGCCACTATGGGATAATGGTCAGAGAGATGGGACGCTGCAGACTTTGAAGGTGGGGGAAGGAGACATAAGCTAAAGAAGGTGGGTGGCCTCTACAATCTAGAAAGGGCAAGGAAACACATCCTCCTCTAGAGCTTCCAAAAAGGATCCTTGTCAGACTTCTGACTTACAAAACTGTAAGGTAATGAATTTTTGTTATTTTAAGCCACTAAATGTGTGCTAATGTGTTACAGCAGCACTAGGAAACACAGTGTTTCCTCTCCTGTTGGGTAAGAAGAATAGACTGAACTATGTCACCGGTTTGTTGTAATTGCTAAATAAAATGATTTGTGAGAAGTACTTAGCATAGGGAACATAGTGATGTATCTCAGCCTTGCCAGTGTTCAGACAGGCAGGATTTCCCTCTGAGTGCCCTGTTCCTGTGTTTAGGTTGCCGATGGACTTCTTTCTTTATGTCAGTGGCAACAGTCAAGTCTTGTACTGGCCCAGTCACTTTAAGGGGACTTTGAAGTCTCTCCTAGGATTCATCATTTATTGATTTTATATATCAACTCTCAGAAGATGTTTTTATTTCACTTGTTGCCAAGTTTTGGGAAATGTATTCTAGTGCCATCCAGGTACCACTCACTCATAGGTCCTTCCCCAAAGCAATTCTCCCTGTATTTTCTTTCTCCTTTCTGCCTGGACTGCAGGAATGTCTGAAGGCTTGTTGGGGTCTGTAGAGAGGTAGGGGAGGGAAGTTCCTAGCAGGGAGCAGAGAAGGACCAGTTGCCAGTCATCCCGGTGAGTGCAGGGCAGTCCCAGGTGGGGTGGGCATTCTAGAGTGAGGCATTCCAGTTCAGGGATGACTGGGCTGGAAGAATAAACTCTGTGTATTGTTCTCTTATTTTTGTTTTGTTTTGTTATGTTTTATTGATAAGAAAGTCTCTCTAAAAAGGAGAATCTTCGCAATCTGACATTCATTGATGTCCTTCAGGTCAATTAAGTCAGTTGGGTAGATCCTGGTGTAAGTGAATAAAATGAAGGCCACAGGTTTTCCTCTATCTTTGCTGGGTCAGTCAGATTTCCAGGGAACAGCTTTTGCATTATCACAGGACAAGAAACCAACAGAATTGTATTCCTACTACCCAAGTGCTAATATTATGTGGCTTTGTAGCGCTTTGTACTTATGTTATCTTTTAATGCTCACAAAATCACTGTGAAATACGTATTACTTCCATTTCCTGCTGAGGAAGGGGAGCATCATCACAACATCACTATGAAATAGACAAATAGATGGCATTACGCCTGTTTACAGCCAAAGACCATGGGGCTCAAGGAGGATGACAGCTGTACCGGCTTGGCTGGGACAGCAGTATGACCACTGTGGGGCTGCTACTGGCTGGTTGCCTACGCAGGACTTCTCAGTTGAGGCCATGTTTCAAAGCCTGGTTTTCAGTCTTCAAAGTCTATACATGGGACTCTCTCTGTGAACTCAGAGATGATCAGACTCCACCGTGACATACTCAGGCTAACAAAGTTTTAATATGGATAATGGATTAGCCAGAAACATTATGGCCTTATTCTTAGGGTATTTATTTTTTTCTAAGGATCATGTTCTTCCTTTTTCTTTCTTCTTCACTGTGCCCCATTCACCTAGCTACTTCAGGGCTCAGCTTAAACCTGACATCCACCTGGAAGCTTTCCTTGACCCTCCTAATTTTTGTTGTTTGCCCTCATCTCACCCCCAACTCAAAGTGGTCTAATAAAACTTTGTGCTTCCCCTAGAATGGCTTGTATTGTATTGTTTTCTGTTCACTTGTCTGGTCACCCTCACTAAAATCAAAGTTCCTTGAGGCCAGGGATTGTATTTCATGTACTGTTCTTTTAGCTAGGACTCAGCACAATCCTATATACATAGGAGATGCTCAATACAATTTTCTTGAATGAATAAGAATGGAAGACCTGTGTTTAAGTCCTGGCCCTGCCACTTTCTACCAGTGTGACTTTCATCAAGTTCCTTCTGTCCATACAGCCTCAGTTTCCTCATTTGTAAAAAGAGAAATTTTGTTGAGATGCTAAGGAGTTCTTTTCAAATATGAACATATTGGGATTCTAATGCAACTCATTAGCTGTCCCAGAACCATAAATCAGCAATCATATCTTACAAAGTACAAGTTAGGCAGATTGCCTAGACTACTTGAACATGGATTAATTATTTCACCCCATCCACTTACATACATTAACAGTCAACAGATTCATATCTGTTTTGTGCTGATATTTCTGTCCTTGATCCCAAGGGTTTACTTATCATAGAATATCCTCTTCATTTAGACTGATTGGCACACTCAAAAGGAGGCTTTTGAGCCCGAGAAAATAACAAATTCTGCTTATGTCTGCTTTCTCATTCTTGTATCCATCTGTTTTTTACCTAGAGAGAGTTAATGAAATGTTTTGTTATACTAAGAATTTCAAGTGAATATAATTAAATAAACTATCATATAAAAACAGCAGTATCAAATAAGAAAAAAGTCTGCAAATATTGATGATTATTCATGAACTTGAGTTGGTAATAGGCATAATACCATGACTGTGTGAAATATTTGATATGAAAATAAAAGGAAAATACAAACTAACATCCCAGCAGTAAAAATATGCAGTATTAATTGTAAATAATTGCAATAGCTCACATGTGATGTCTGCTCAGCTAAGTCCTAACTAATGGAGGAATCCATGTCGCACTGCAAGATTGTATTGGAGGCTTACAGATTTTCAGGATGTTGCCTTCTACATTCCTAAAGCTTATTACCATAGAAATAAAAATCTTCCCATGTCTCAGGTACTTCTTGCTAGTAAATTAAACACATTTAGATGTTTTATTAATATATAGTATGTAATAAACCAAAGTAGTAATTTACTAAGAGTTTCTATAGGTGCAATTAATTTTTCCAAAATTTGCTCAACATTTGCTGGTGACCGTCACTAATTGAAGACTCAAAAATAGACTAAACACTTTTCAGAAATTACTTCTTCACCTTACTGCAAAGTCTTAATATTATTGAAAAGATATACCTGAGAGGATAAAACATCAGTATTCTAAGTAAACTCACTACAAATAAATTTTAGCCTGTATTTCGTTAAACAGTTTCTTGCCCTGTACAGAATTTCTTTTATCTTAACTTATAGGCTAAGTTTAGCTTAGCTTATAGGCTAATTAACATTAAGTTGGGTTTTTTTCCCGCACTCTCTCTTTCTTCATTACTTTCATGCCTTCTTGCTTATTTTGCAATCATGATGATCTCTGACCTGCTTACTCAGCAAAGCCCACTTCCAGGTCAGGGCCATGACCTCGTGTGGACAGAACACAGTCTTTTAGCAACACACCAGGAAACAGCAAAGACAAATGTATTTGTTGTTTCTGTGAACACAAGTTATTCTGTACTCAAATCATAGTCAATGAAAATGATCTGACGACTCAAAATCTTGGTACAGAAGCCTAGATGAAAATCTATACTTTTCAAGAAAATAAGAGTATATCTTTATTTCATATGGAAAATAAATTATGTGGTTTGTTTGAGTGCAGCATTTGCATTTGATTATAGATTACTTAAATTACTTTCTAAAAAGTAGATTGAAAAAGTTAGGAAAGGAATGCCTATATTTACATATCCTAGTATTGAAAGTGAATTCCAATTTTTATGCTACATATGGAGTAAATGAATGTGTGAATGAAAGTTCAAATCCTAAAAGTTACTAATCATGTTGATGATCAACTGAATCACATTGTAAATTCAGCTACATTCTTTAAAAATGTTATTTATTTTCAGATTCAGATAAATGGTTCCTAATTGGTAAGTGGTTAAGGGTTGTAGTTTGTAAACAATGTAGTATTTTGTCTCATGATACTTAATTTGGTATTCAAAACAGCATTATAAGAAAATAAGAAAGTTTTCATTATAAAAAGGTTGAGAAACCTGGTTTTAACTAATCTGCCCTAAGAAAAGAAGTTGATGAATGGCAGGATTTGTAACAGAGCAGAAACAGAAGGGAAATGAGCTTTTTCACTGTAATAGTTCAGTGGGTTGTTCCGTGGAGCAGGAATCCCAAACTTCTCAGGGAGGCAGAGGTGTGAGAATCCAAAAACCCGAAAGAAGATGCATACTTGGTGAAGTTAAAAGGAAGAAGGAAAAAATGCAGTGTCCAGGAGAGTTCCTCACATGTGGTGGGCAATACATAGTTCAGTTGACTAAATGAACTTAGACCATTCAGTCATATTGGGCATTGGTATAATTTACTTCTGCTATAATGTACAAAAATGACACAGAGGTAGTAAGAGTGATGAGAGACTTAAGCTCTTTGGGCATCTGCTTGAAGTCATATTCATGTTTAAATGAAAATGGGGTCTCAGATACTAATTTGCCTCACTGCCATTTTCTCTCTAGGGAAGTAAAGGAAATGAAGGAAACTGCAATTTCGGACCTAATTTTAACCAAGAAAAGATTGGTTGGTAAAATAGAAGTGGAAGGAACCTTTATCAGTTTATTTGATAAATACATGTTGAGTGTCTGCTGTGGGCCAGCACTTGGAGGATTGTGACCACAATGTTTAAGCTTTTGTGCTAACTAAGGAGCAGATGGTGGATGTAGCAGACATGTATTACAGACTTCAGGGGGAAATCCCAAATATTTCAGAGAAGAAGAAGATATAGTTCTATAGCCCGAGACTCTAAAAGAGAAGATGACTGAAGAGATGAGAAGCCCACCTCTACATTCAAATTAGGGCTTTTTCTAGGTACTCCTAAAGCTCCTCAAACAGTACTTGGCACATAGCTGATACCCAGTAAGTTTTACATATACATATATAAAATATGTGTGTATATGTATAAAATGAAAGAATCAACAATGAAATCTTGATAATATAATCATGATTATGTTTCCAAATTATCAAAGATAATGTACACATTCTGTCTTACACACACACATGCACTCCAAGTCTAACAGTCCATAACTGTTTGAATTATTAGAATTAGAGATTTGATAGTTCTAAAAAAAAAAAAGAGAGAGAGAAGAGAGATAGTTATGGCTGCAAAGGGCATGTTCAAATTAACTCATAATATAAAATAACATTTATTTATTTTATTTATTTATTTATTTTTTTTTGAGACGGAGTCTCTGTCACCCAGGCTGGAGTGCAGTGGTGCGATCTCAGCTCACTGCAGCCTCTGCCTCCCAGATTCAGGCAATTCTCCTGCCTCAGCCTCCCAGGTAGCTAGGATTACAGGTTTGCACCACCATGCCCAACAAATTTTTGTATTTTTAATAGAAACAGGGTTTCACCATGTTGGCCAAGCTGGTCTTGAACTCCTGACCTTAAGTGATCCACCCATCTTGGCCTCCCAAAGTGCTGGGATTATGGGCATGAGCCACCAGGCAGGGGCCATAAAAGACCATTTAAAAAGAATGCAAGGAGAGGCCAATAACCAAGAACAAATATCAAAGAGAGAGACAGAATCCCATCAGAAAAGTGTCAGGAAGCCTGGAATCCAGGGTGAGCTGGATAATAAGTATAATAATACTTAATAAGCATTAAGTACTGGATAATAAGTATAAATTAAGTATAATATATAAAAAAAATCCTAAAAACAACCAAAGATATAAAAAGCTGGCAAGAAACAATCCTACAGAAAATAATGGTGACAGAATAATCCAGATACGGAAGACTGGAATCCTAGTGATGTTGAGTTTTGTGCATTTTTTAATAATGACGTAGTTATTTCTGTCAAGACTGCAATATTATTTTTATCTTTTTATTATATAAATTTGTTTTAGTTTTGTAAAAAAAAAAAAAGAAGAAAGAGACAAGATCTCTGATGAGAGAAAAACAAAGTACTATTCCTCTCTTCTTATTCTTGCCTTTTAATCAAGGATACTGATTTCTCACCTGTAAGGGTAAAACAAAATGTGAGTAAGAAGGAAATGAGGTCCCCAGCAGTGTAATGCTAGGCCCTTAGTGCCTCGTCATGGATTGGGGCCACCTGGCCCGGAGTGCATCACAGGCCTTGCTCACCTGTGACTGTTGCTGCAGTCAGTCATCTGTGAGAATGGCAGAGAATGGAGAAAGCCCCCAGAAGCTTGGCGACTGACAAAAAGAGAAAACATAAAAGCTCAGCAAAATTCTGGAATTTATTCTGAAAACAGAAAACACTCAGAAAAGCAAGTGATAATCATTAGGCTCCAAGAAGTCAAGCAGGACTAAGTGATTTTCCTGTTCAATAGAATAAATGGAATGCAAAGTGAAGAGAATGTAATAGATACGGTGTATATGAATTTCATCAACGCAGTTTTCACAATATCTCAGGGTTTCATTATGGATTTAATGGAGAAATAAGAACTGAATAACAGAATAGTTTCAATGGATTCACAACTAGGTTTGCATAACAAACCCAGAGAGTGCCCAAGAATGGGTCAGTGTAATTGTGGAGGGTAACCAGTATAGACCTCTGTTCTATTCCAGATCTCTCTTTATCAGTGACACGAATGGTGATTACTTTGATGAAACAATAGAAATAGCTGACATTTGTTGAACTCTTATGTGTCAAAAACTGTTCTATTATTCTATATGTATTAGTTTATTTAATCTTCACAATTCAATGTAGTTGATATTGATAACCTTTTATCTCCACTTTATGAATGAGTAAACTGCAACACAGAGAGTTTAATTTCCTCAAGGTCACACAGTTCCTAAGTGGCAGAGCTGAGATTCAAGCCCAGACTGTGTACTTAATGGCATAAGTGACATAAATGATACCCTTCAATTTGTGAATGACCAAAGTGAAATGGACAGCTAAAGTGGAAAGTTACAGATTTGCTACCCAAAAGAACCTTAATAGGCTTGAGAAATCAGCCAGATTAGTACGACAAAATTAATTTGAGCCAAATATAAACACACGCACTTAAGGTTCAAAAAGAAAAATCAACTGCCAAAGTAAAGATTGGGGAAATGAGACTCAGGTTATATGAGGGAATCTTGGGAGTTTTAATTGACTGTAGGCTCATTATGATTAGTGTATACCGTGATGTGATTATCAAGAAAATGCGATCTTAGGCTGCATTAGAAAGTGAATAAAATCGCTGAGTGTATATATGTATATATGTATCTCAGGGTGGGAAGAATAAAGTTCTCAAGTTCTGACAAGACAAAATGTCTTATCCACAAATTAATTTAGGAATGTATTATATAAAGTTCTTCCCAACTCTGACATCCTTCGATTCTGTGAACAATTCTGTACTAGGACAGAGGAAAGCATACGTAATATGAATCTGAGAATTTTGGAAGAGTGACCAGATTTAAAGAGTGTCTGAAGGCAGAGCTAGCACATTCATGGAAGGCGGTTGACTCCATCTTAGCTAAGGGTTTAGTCACAAGTAGACTTATACAGAAAAAGCTCTTTTAGGAGGCATGGATCCCCATTGTAGAATATGTTTGAGCAAGGTCTGGATGGCTATTTAATGAGGATGTTGACTGGGGGATTAACTTATAGCTCAGAAGTATGTATCTCAGAGTGAGAAGACTCCAGACTATGTCAAGTGAGGAATAAGTGCACTCTCAAGAATAAAGTTCTCAAGATCTGCCAAGACAAAATGTCTTATCTACAAATTAATTTAGGAATGGATAAATTCCCTTATACATAGAGTCCCAGGACTCCAGAAGAGTAAACAGTTACTGGATGTTGAGTTCAGTGTTGAAGCTTGACCAACTTGCAGATTGTGGGTACATTAGGACCAGGAGATGCTTCTCATGAAAGCTGGGTTGAGTTACAAACCAACCCAAACATGCAAAATCTGTTAGAAGGTATTTGTTTGTGTCATCTAACAGCTTCTTTAGATTTTGCTTTGAATGGTAAGTCATACCGTGTTTTCTAACAAAGCCGTTGATCTGAGGCATTTCTGGCCCTGCCTGCAGGAAGAAAGGCTCTTTCCATGACCATCTCAGACTCCCAGGCATAAAAACCCAAAGGAAATAATTGACTTCTGAGAGTGTGCCTTGTAGGTATCAGCTGGACTTGACTTGGCTTCAATTTTTGCTTCAAGCTTTCAGACAACACATGACTAAGACAGAATGAGACCACTCTAGATGCCTTAGGGGAAAAGACTGCAAAAACAACATTGTTTCTCCCTTTGGAATTCTGGAGTTATAAGGCAGAGATCCCCCATCTTCCCAAACTGTAAGTGAATTCCCTCTCCATCATCCTCATTCATTGGTCAGCCAGCTTCTGCTTGAACAGATTCTGTGACAGGAGTCTCACTACCTCCCAGGACAGCTTCACCTGCCCTTTAATGACACCAGATGTAACAGGAATAAAGGGAAAGGAATATAAGGAGATAGTAAGTTAAGGAATGGGTAAGAAAGAATGTGGCAGGTGGCCCGGGAAAGGGTATTCCGTGGTGGTTTGTCCTCACTGGGAAGTGGGGAGCAAAATTTAAAGCACTGAGAAAATGTTGTTCCTCCCATTGATAATTTCCTTCCCCCTTTGGCATTTTTGCCAAGCCAGCTTTACATCTACGATTCTAATTTTTGTGAATACTAAGACGTTGCAACTGGAACGGACCCTCTAAATAATTTTTAACCTACATATTCCCTTAATTTGTATTGAACCAAAACAATGGCACCAGACTAGTGGAATAAGGATCAGCTTCAGAGTTAGTTTGAGAGGTTTCAGTCCCAGCCTTGCTATTGACTAGCTCTGGGACCTAGGCCTTAACATATAAGCCTTAGTTCCCTCGTCTCTAAAATGGAGATAATAATACCTACATGCAGATATATTGTGAGGTCTTAGTGAAATAGAATCATCCAGTGTGGTGCCTAAAGAGGGTTTTGTTTGGTTTGTTCACTGTTGTATCCCCAGCACCTAGGATGGTACCTGGCACAGAGCAGGTGCCTACTAAGTGCTAAAATGAATACTGAATGAATGAATGACTGTGGTCAGTAAATGATAGCTATTGCTAAAGGCATGGCAGAGCTGTCAGACACAAGATGTGTTTGTAAAGCAAGAGGCTGATTATTCAGAGGTTTGAAGGAGAATGTTTTGTCATAAGCTAAATTAATTTTTCCCCACCATACAGCATGGCTTTAGGATTCTTCAAAAACTGACTAGGTTGGTCTGATGGTAATGGGTTATCAGAACTTATTGACATTGGTGTCACTAAAGTTGGCATATAATCCCTCTGTGCTAAATTTGACTGCCTTAAAAAAAAAAAAGAACAAAACTGACTAATACTGTGACCATTAGAGTCTTTCCTCCATCCTTAACCTATGTTCTCTATGAAGCATCTAGAGTGGTCTCATTCTGTCCAGTCAAGTATCATTCCAAAGCTTGGAACAAAAAATGAAACCAAGACTTAAAGACTGGCTGGTAGCCATTCAGAAATAGATACAAATGTAGATTAAGTTTTGAAGACATTTTCCCTTTCTAATACCTCCTCGCGTTTTTAAGAGAAGCATTTAGTAAAACAAACAAGAGTGTCTTTTCAGTGTCTGGTTATCCCTTTTTCCAGACTGAGTTTGGTAAATTATATAATATTTGGTATTAGTCATCTCACAGGATGTAAAATCAGGTAAAAATAAAACCAAATGGAATCTTAAATGTAATTTATGAGTTACTTTCCTAGAGGTAAGTGTAACTCGCCTATATAATTTTATTTTTTTGGAGCCCTTTAATATTTGTCAGATTAAAGCATATATTTTTGCAAAACTAAAAGTACTGAAAGTCAGCTTGCACCAATTTGAAGTTACTTTAAAAGATCCTGTTTTCAATTCAGCATTTCAAGAATAACAGAGAAAATGCATAAGGTCTAGATTCAGAACCATGTAACCAAAAATGACAGTGGGGTGGGAGGGAGAATTGGGCTGGGATAGGATGAGACGGAACTTTCCCATTTACTAAAAGAAAAATGAAACAAGGATATTACCTCTAGCTGCATTACGAACAGAACAAATGTAAACCACACCATATAGACACCTTCGCAAATACTGCCTTCTGATGTCATCTCATTGCTTACTGCCTGCTAATCTTATCTCCCTGCAGGAGCCAATCTTGAATTTATACTGCATCATAATTAACCAAACACACTGCATCTAGCAGAGACAAATCGTGGACTCCCAGTAAATATTTATTAATTGACTTTTGTGTGCTAAGCAGGTAGGTTTTCTTTCTGGCTTTACACATTAGTCACTGTTTCTGCTAGCGAAGTTTCACTTTCGCTCTTCCTCATACCTGCAGTGCCATTCCCATCATTGCCAGTATTGCCTCAAAGTAGTGCAAAAGAGCACTCCCTCTCTGAAGCCCTCTTTGATTAAGCTCACGTAAACTAAAGCCATCTCATACCTCCAGAAGCCACTTTATGTACATGGTTGTAGTCATTTCAGAATGATTTGTTTACCATTTTGTTACATTCTTATTTCTCTTGGTTTTGATCCCCCTGTGCGTGACAATATACACCCCCACCAAGAATAGGCATTGGGTCTCAGTTCTCACAGGGACACACACACACACAGACACCCTCTACATGTAGTGTCTGGCCCAGGGGGAGCACACTCAAAGGACATGTTCCACAGTTAGATAATGAAATTGTTAGCATTAGTAAAATAAAACAGACATTCCTAATTATTTGTCTCTACGAATCAGCCAAGAATGGGTATAAATGGAATCAAAGCTGTGAGAGATGGACCTATTTCACCAAACAGGTGATCAAAACCTAATACATTTACACCTCAAAATTGGTGTTAGGTAGATTGAATAACTACCAAAGTCTTCCAAAGGGAAATAATATATGGTATTATATTTAGCTGAGAGGCCTGTGCATTATTTGAGCCACTGTATTAAAAAAGTTTTGTTTCATTCAATCTTTAGAAAAATGATTTGGAAGAGATTAAACTATGTATTGCTAATGCTTGTACACCATTGGAAGCATCTGGTACTTTCTGAACTTCCCCCAGTGTGAGTTGAGCCATAGGGCAGGCTAGAGCTCTGTGCAAAGTAGAGAGGATGTGTGTCTGCACTCCAGCCTTTTATGCTACAAACTAAGAGTGTGGCCAAGGCAGGCCATGAGATAGTTTATGAAGCATCTGTAAAGTGCATGTAGGTGCCAACAGCAATAAAAATCCCTCTCTGTGCTGGAGTTACATGGGTATATAGGAGTAAGGCTAATGGTTAAATGTGTTTAGCATTGGGTGAAAATGAATTTTTTTTCATACTCCATAGAAAAGGTTAATTTCAGTCTTTCTTTTTTGGACAAAAGTGTAGTCTTTGATGGAGAGGAACTAGAGAGCTATAGTCTAGTGACTTTATCCTGGGTATAAGCCTCTACAGTAAGAAGAAATAAAATCAGTAAAAGATGCTAGGCAAGTTACCAGGTTAAAGAGGGGATACATGGGGCCCAATAACAATGATATAGAAGGTTTGGGTGCTCATGATTAGACCTTGACTCTGATAATGACTAAAAGATACTGCAAGGTTGGAGGTGTGCTGGGAGGAAGAGCAGAGTGGATTGGAAGGTGTGTGAAGTGATGTGGCTAGAACAATATTGGACAATGCTGGGTTTTTTGTTTTTTGAGATAGGGTCTCACTCTGTCACCCAGGCAGGAGTGCCAGTGGCATGATCACAGCTCACTGCAGCCTCGACCTCCTGGGCTCAAGTGATCCTCCCACTTCAGTTTCCCTAGTAGCTGGGACTACAGGCACATGCAACCACACCTGGCTAATTTTAGTACTTTTAGTAGAGACAGGGTTTCGCCATGTTGCCCAGGCTGCTCTCGAACTCCTGGACTCAAGGGATCCACCCACCTTAGCCTCCCAAAGTGCTGGGATTACAGGCATGAGTGACTGTGCCCACCCTGACAATGCTGGTTTTAAAAGGGTGGCATTTAAAGTGATAACTTAGTATGAGGGGTTAAAAACTGGAGAAAAAAATTATTAAAAATTCATTGCAAGCAAGACAGGAAGAATAAAATGAGAGGACATTTATTCCTTTCTTTCCATGTGTCTTCATTGAAGACTTAGCTTGTCAAAGGCATTGTATTTGGAACTTTGGAAGAGAGAAAGGCAAAGTGGAATTTATCAGAAGTAGTCTTTTTAAAAGGAAGGAATTCTTTTTGTAACGTATTAAATCTGTTAAAGTCTTGTATATTTGAAGCACTTTAAAACTATTTATTAATTTCCCATTACAGCATATTTCAGGTGACATATTTCTATTTTGTATTACAGCTAGAAATGGAAAGTTCACTAAGATAGTAAATATGACCCCCTAGAATCCTGAGCATATAATAAATGATCAAAATGAGTTTTTATTATCTGTGACTGCATTAGAATAAACTAAAGGGAATTAAAATCATATGAATTCTTTCTTTTATTCATGTTGATACAGTTACCTGAAATCATGTATGGAAAGAGATTTAGTAATTTTTAGATTGTTCCCTTATTAGCTCCAAGGCTTTATTCGAACTTTGCTCTTTCTGTGTTATGACTGTTTGTTGTCCTTTGAAGACAAGTACCTTAAGCTGTGAATTTGGTCACGAAAGCACTGAGCACATCTGATAGCTACAAGGCAGGAAACCGTGACCTGACATGGGTTTCCGATCCATTCTATGCGGAAGTGATATTGTAGTAATGGATTTGCTTCTGCCAGTGCAGCTGTTTTAAAAGCATGGAAAACAAATGACCCTGTGGACACAGACAGAGCCCTGAGAGTTCATATTTCCTTAGCAGGGCTGCAGTCAGGCCCCTAGCCTCCGGCCGCCACCCTCTGCTCTCTGGAGTCACCCCACCTCTCCCATCAGGTGACAGTGTGAGTTGGAAAGGGGACGGGTGTAGCCACACCAGGACAATTTGTGGTCAGAAGGTCAGGTTTCAAGGGCCGGCTCCGTTACTGGCTGGATGCATGTTGGTAACCTCATAATCCTTAGATTCTCACCTGTAAAATGAGGACAGTGGGAAAGCTACCACATGAGCTATGCGAGCATCTATTTATATTCTTTTATAGCACTTTTATAGCACTTGCTGTGTGCCAGGCACTGTTGTAATCACTTTACAAACATGAACTCATTTCATCCTTCTTACCACCCTATGCCGTAGTTACTATTATTATCCCCATTTTACTGATGAGGAAACACGGCCTAGATCGAGGTACTTGCCCAAATCCCAAAACTAGTAAGAGGCAGAGCTGGGATTCAATCTTGGTGAATCGTAATTGCTTGTTTTCGGTCATAGAACATAAGGAAGAATCTGTATTGCAGAAAATAGGCAGTGTTTACTCTTTGAGATTACTTAAGGGCCCAAGATCCTGTGCTTGGTGACAGAGGCACAGGGCTGGTGGTAGCAACTTTCTAGGCCAACTGCCTGTGTGTGGTCAGCTAGATGGGCTCTGATGGTGGGGCCTGATCTGAGAGGGAAGCGAGCCTTTCTAAGAACATGTAGAATGTATGTGTTAGATTTCTAAAACTCAAACCAGTGAACAGGTAACATATATAGGACTAATGTGTGTGTAGATGGAGCAGGTCTGACAGGTAGGAAACCCCTCTCCACTCTGCCCCAAATGTACTCCAGCACATGCTTCTCACCCTGGCTTTTTGCTGTTAAACTGAATAAATATCAGGCAAGAACTTCACTTCCTTGTGTGAGCACATGCCCCTTAATAAAATGTATACCCCTGGACATGTTTTGTACATTTTCCATTTAATGCAAAATTAGCTAACAGATGTTTTCAATTAGGTGTAGAACCAGGAACTGGTTTCAGGGTGCAGTGCAAGAATGTGTACTAATTGATTGATACGCCTGTCCTGGTGTCGCCCGGAAGATAAGAAGCCCTTAGCAGACAATCATGCCCAGAAACTGACCTTTGGAATGATGACTACAGTCCTAGCCTATACATTCTCAGCCTCAGGGGCAGTCAGTTGCAAGTTCAGTCTTAGAGCTATACCTTCCCTAAGATAAGAAGGATGAAGAGCTGGCATTCACTAACAGGACCCTGAAGGCAAAAACACTGGGCAGTTTCACAAAAAGGGAACAAGCAGTCTCTCTGAAGGTGAGTCTTTCTGTTGCCCAGGTGGCCAAGGCCACCAGCCCACTGCTGATTA
Source organism: Nomascus leucogenys (assembly GCF_006542625.1). Classification (NCBI taxonomy): domain Eukaryota; kingdom Metazoa; phylum Chordata; class Mammalia; order Primates; family Hylobatidae; genus Nomascus; species Nomascus leucogenys. The sequence continues at coordinate 100,691,906 of NC_044402.1, forward strand.
CTCAGCCACGCCCAAGATCCTGCTACTACCCTGGTTTCTGGCTCCACATTCGTCACTATTGAGATGACTTACTGGTCACAGTAAAAGCAAGTTGATAAAGGTGGCCAGTGGGGGAACAGAGCTTATGTGCCTCCTGAGAAAGCCAGTCGCTGGAAACTGGACTGACAGCCCTGATTTGGAGCACAAGGAAACCTTAAAAAGTGAGTTGAGGTTGCATTTGCTGGGAAGCCGTAGGAAAAACAGTAATGGGGTGGGAAAGGGGGCTGGCTGCCTGGGGGCACTCTCCAACTGGAAGTCCAAGCCCTGCCTTCGCTCCCCAGTATTTCTTTCCCACCAAGTGCCAGTGCGTTTAAGGCAGTACGTCATACACTGTTTTTGTTCAGCCAGTGCCAGTGACATTTCAAGGAACTAGGAAGAAACTGACTTTCTCTGCCACTTCGAGAAAATTATTAAATGTTTACTAGGAGTGTTCTGACTCAATGAACTAGGATACTGTGAGTTTGTTGGAACAGAGGTTTTTGAAACCAGAATGTGCTGTGAAGAGATGATGGGTTCCTTTTCCACATTTTTATTCCATGACAACCGAGCCAGCTTCCCAGAGTTAGCTATAAACAGCTTTTGTTTGCCAGGTTTAGTTAGGGATTCTCTTTGCCGGTTCAGAGTTATATTGCAGAACCATAATCCATGTTTTCTTTGGACATGAATATGCGGTGTTGTCCTTATAAAGATCCCATTAAAAGTTTAAAAAGCATACAGCCCCATCCCCAGCCCCGCTAATGGCAAGCGTGCCTCTAATACCTTTGCGCCTGACTCTCTGGGATGGGACTTTTGAGCTGGACAGACCACAGCCCCAGTCTTGCTGTGCCCAGAACCTTGAGCCAGCTGAATTCCAACTCTAATTCTTTTAGTTCTCAATCTCATTTCCTTCCCCACTTCCTTGCCTGGCGTTCTTCTGTGTTTTTGTGTACATATCTGTCTTCATCATTGATATGTAAGCTCCTTTGGGGCCAAGAGCTCTGGAGCCAGGAGATGTAAGTTCGAATCTTAGCTCAACCAGGTACTGAATAACTTTGTGACTTAGTGAGTAGCTTACCTCTCTGTGCTCACGTTTATTTTTCTATAAAATGGTGATAACGAAGATAGAAGTACACACTGCTTAGGGCGATTCTGAGAATAAAAGGAGTTAATACATGGAACGTGCTTAGAGCAGTGCTGGGTATATGGTAAGAGTTCAGTAAGTATAGCTTTAACCACTGCCAGCATTCCCCACAGACCCTGGTGCATTGTTGGTGTTTAATGAATGTTTGTCAAATTATAAGAAAAAACGTTGCCCTTTCTGTAGGAATTGCCCATAGCTAAAGAGATGGCGGAAGGAAAGGAAGAAAGGGAACACATGATATTTCTTTTTCAACATTGGGGAGTTTGTGGTAAAGTACTTGGGGCTCCGGAGTATAAAGAACTATGTTTGATCTTTTGTCCAAACCCCTCTGGGATTTGGGATTTGCCAGCGGGTGGTGGGGGGGATGGGGGAGCAAAGCAGTGTGATCTGCAGGGAGAGAACCAATTACAGTGTGCTTGGAGAGGGTGGCATTTATTCTGCTGAACCTCTTCTCTGCTTCACATAACGTTGGCCACTTCACCTTTCCTGAGACGTCTCTGAGGATGGGCATATTTTAAAGACTTGAGCTTACATCATTGCATCTTAAAAGAACCGAGTATAATTGAGTTGCTGATACAAGTGGGTACTTGCACCAGGTCCGGGTCGCCCACATCTCTATGGAAACACATGTTTGCTTTAAAGCCCAGCAATCAGAAGCAGATCCTTGTAGGAGCCAGCATTGGGTCACTTTTAGATAAAGGCATTTATTTATATTCTCAAGCCAGCAGAGACCTATGAAATGAAATAATTTCAAATTAAATAGAAAAACCATGCCGTAGGTGAATGCTAATAAAGCCTGCCGTGCGTCCTCCTCCCCCTGTGCTTGCACTGCCTTAGATCTGCCGCATTTATTTTAGCTGTCCTTTGCTCTTTTGTGCCCATTTGCATTCTGCTGCTGTGAGGAGGTGGTTTGGCACTTTATGCAAAAATGGTTAATCTTCATTCATAAGCATTTGCCAGTACTAAAATGGAAAATTCAAAGCTGGGACTGCCATGAAGTGTGTTTTGTGTTCCGCTCTGCCGTGTACGTGCAGCATACACAACAGTGTGCGCCACGCAGATGACTCTGCCTGCCATACAAGCACTCAGCACTCGGGGCTGTTGAGTGAAGATGTTCTCCCATGAAGGTCTCAAACTTGCATGAGCACATCTTGCCCTAGATCTGCTCAAGTGATATTCTAAGTGATTGGAAGCTTTTATCTGCCTCTGAAAGCAGGCCTTTTCAAATAAGTATTGACTGTTAATGACCTGTTTAAATAAAACATTCAATTTTCTTTCTTCCCCCTACAAAGAACTTAGTAGGCAGTGACATTTCTAAACCAAAGGCTAACCCTGCTTTTCAAAAGAGGCCAAGCCAGAGCTTTTAAATGTGAAAACTTTTTCTGACATTTGCCCTTAAAATGCTTTTCAGTGAAGTTGTTCTAACAGTGGGTTGAGTACATTGAAATGTCTTTGAATGAAAATGCAACCTTGAGTTTTTTTCTCCTAATTAAACAAAAAATGCCGATCTAAGTATATTCATATGAAATTCATATTTCAGTCACCACCCTGTTTCATTGTTTATGTTTCTCAGTCCTAATACCTCTAAGGAACAGGAACTTTTATTAAACTATGGAAATTAAACCACAGAAACAAAGAGCAAAAACACCTGAAATATAAGAGACCTCAGTCATTACCATGCCAGATAAGGAGTAGCAAAGGATGGAGGGAAAAGGAGGAGGGGACAAAACGGAAGAGAAATTAGGCAATTGAACGTGACAGAAAACATACCTAGTACTAAATTTAGAACAAATCTCAGTTTTGTAGAAGGAACACTGTTTCCCTCTTCAGCTGGCATGCAAGTGCCCCTGATTGTGCTTAGGGCACTGGATGGTTAGTCTCTGGTTTAAAAGTGACCTGTACAGAGAAATAGCCAACTACTGTACATCATTGGAGGCAGCACCCACACCTTTTATAAGTGTTTCCATCAACTCCCAGTGCCTGTACAGACCTGTAGTACCTGAGAGCCAAAAGAGACCACAGAGTTCATTTCCTCCAACCTGGAGACCTGAGGCCCTTGTGCCACACTGTGGCCCATCAGGATGAATGGTGCCCTTTATAGACAAATGTGAAGTCCTTCCAGCTCTCCCTATCAAAATGTACCTGTCCTGTTTCCCATCCTCTCAGAGCAGTGCTGTCTGCCTAGGGCCAATTGACGGCAGTAGGAGAATGAAACAAATTAATCTGTGATAATGCACCTTCTTCCAGAGGTAATAGCATGCCTTCAACTAAGTAGAAATGCATATGTCTCTTAAGACACTCATACTCAGAGATAATGTTGGATGCTGTTTTGCCTGAGAGATTTTTGCTGCTTCTCAAATCACATGGCATAATTGACTTCCTACACACAAGATCAGTGCTGATTCTTCCCCTCTGAGGCAGCCATGAGAAAATATCTCAGGATCTACGTGATCATAGTGATGCAGGATTTTTGAATAGCATTGTCTAGGCTATACCAAAGTCAGGTACACAGACACTTTAATTACTGTAACTTAGTAATTAAGTTAGTAATTCAGTTAGTTATGCCTAATTTAGACCCCAGAATGTCACGGAGCCACTGGGCAGCATCACAGCTCGCAAGAAACAATTTGTTGGCTGAGAGCCCACTAACTGCAACTCTTTGCACCTTCACCTGAGGTAGGAAGCTGCAGGAAAACAGCCATTTTTTGGTGGGGTGGGGGTTGTGGTGAATGGAGTCTCACTCTGTCACCCAGGCTGGAGTGCAGTGACATGATCTTAGCTCACTGCAACTTCTGCCCCACCTACTGGGTTCAAGCAATTCTCCTGTCTCAGCCCCACCCCATCCCCCTCCCCAGTACCTGGGACTACAAGCACGTGCCATCACACCCAGCTAATTTTTGTATTTTTAGTAGAGACGAGGTTTTGTCATACTGATCAGGCTGGTCTCGAACTCCTGACCTCAGGTGATCCACCCACCTCGGCCTCTCAAAATGCTGGAATTACAGGAGTGAGCCATCGCACGCAGCCAGAAGTAACCATTTCTTTAAAACAAGTTCATTTATGCCCATTCCTGTGTGAGTGGAGCAGTTTCACGCTGCAGTTTGTGCATCCTGTACGTGCGCAAGGCATATATTGTGGGCCTGTCTGGCCTGAGAAGGCAGGTCCCGCGGAACGGTTTTATTCCCCTGGCGGAGTTCTTACTGCATTTCATAGACAGTGAGCCCCGTGACTTGTTTATGATGGTTTTGAGGTGCTGTTAGCCCAATGGCCGTGGACTTGCTGAGTTGGACTGCCTTAGGTTTGAGTCCTGGCCCTGCCACTTACTGTGGGACCTTGAGCAGTTACTAGATCTCTTTGTTGTTCAGTTTCCACGTATGTAAAAATGGGGATAATCTTAATTTCTATTCGTAGGGTTGTGACGGTAAAATGAAAAAAAATGTATGTCAAGCACTTAGCAGAGTGTCTGGTACGTTATAAGTTCTCCAGAAGTGTGCTAATTATTATTCATAATGTATTTTTGAAAATATTATTCCTTAGCGACGTAATTTTTAGGAAACTGGCCTTCCGCTTATCCTCCGCTTATCTCTCTAGGCTTCCATGAGAATCTGTTTCTTGTGTGTAGTGTTTGGGATTAAGGAAGAGGCTCTTTCTTTATGTTCCAGGATGGAGACACTAGTGGTTCTCACGGTTTTGCTAGTGCACATCCGAATACCCTGCAGGGCTTATTAAGCACTGACTGCTGTGCTGCCCCTGCCCTCCAGAGCTTCTCTTTCTGTCTGGTGAGGGGCAGAGTGTTTGCATCTTTAACAAGTTCCCAGGTGATGCTGATGCCACTCATCTGGGAACCACACTTCAAGAACCCCTGCTCTAGGACAGTACTTTCCAGTAGAAATATAACGTAAGCCACACATGCAATCATACATTTTCTAGCAGTCACATTAAAAAAGTGAAAAGAAGTGGATGAAATTAATTTTAATAGTGTATTTTATTTAATCCAATCTATCAAATGCTATCATTTCAACATATAATCGATATAAAAAGTATTAATGAGACAGCTTATATTCCTTTTTTTGTACTCAGTCTTTGAAACTCAGCCTCTACTAAACCCTTCCAGCACATTTCACTTTAGACTAGCCACATTCAAATCTGGCTTTGCATGAAAATAACCTGTTTTCCATCACAACCTCCCCACACCAATTGACCTTGGGGCCCAGAAATCTCAGTTTTTCAGAGCTCCCTGGTTAAGTCTGTTGATTAGCCAGAAAGTCAAGTCGATCCAGTCCCTACCAACTTGGTCATTTTCCCTCTCTAAGCCATACGTCATGACATTTGGCATTTACCCACTCCAGCTTACATTATGATAATTTATGAAATACCCTATTAACGGCCCCAAATATGCAGTAAGATTTTTATGTTTTTGCAAATCATGGGAAATTTTGCATTAATAACCTTGAAAATATTGTTAAAATCATTACTTAAAATGTTTTCTTGTATATTTCCTATGGTTTCTTAAATCCAGTTCAAGCAAAGTGATGTAATACCCGAGAACAGGAAAGTAAACCTAAGAGCATTAATGGGTTTCAGAGAAACAAAAGTGAAACTTTATTACTGCCTACACAATCAAACAGGAGTGAGAAAGGAGACAAGCAAGTCAGAAAGCGATTTGATAGTTCAGTACATTGATAGAACTTTTCATGTTTTATGTGATTGCATTAGAAACATAAATATATATTTTTAAAACTTTACAGACTGTCATACATATTAAACTTTGTTGAATTATATCAGTTGGAAATACGGAGACAAAACATATTTGCCAGAATTTCTATTATTTGGGTTTATTTTTCATAAAAAATGTTTATCTTTGTTCTAAGCTAATAGATTTTCTGGCTACTGTTAATGCATATTCTGTAAGATTTTTGCTCAGTGATCAGTTCAATATAATTTTGTGTTTGAAGTGATTGGTGGTAACCATATTTGTGGTTCATAAATTCTATTTATTTATTTATTCGAGACGGAGTCTCACTCTGTCGCCCAGGCTGGAGTGCAGTGGCACGATCTCAACTCACTGCAAGCTCTGCCTCCTGGGTTCATGCCATTTTCCTGCCTCAGCCTCCTGAGTAGCTGGGACTACAGGCACCCGCCACCATGCCCAGCTAATTTTTTTGTATTTTTAGTAGAGACGGGGTTTCACCGTGTTAGCGAGGATGGTCTCTATCTCCTGACCTTGTGATCCGCCCACCTTGGCCTCCCAAAGTGCTGGACCACAGGCGTGAGCCACCACACCCGGCCAACTTATAATTCTTTAAGTCAAACCAAATTTATGGTCTGTTTAAATTAAAGCCTTTTAACTAGTTTCCCATTGCCTCTGTTATGCACCAGCTAGCAGAAAGCTGTGATATTAGAAACAGTAAGATTTTATTTTACTGTGATGTGGAGAGGGTATTGGAACCCACCTGGAAGATGGAGCCTGTAGCGGCAGCCTTCCACCTGGGAAAAATAATTGAGAGTAAAATGGGCAAGGAATGGGTCCCTTTAATTATTTTTATCTTATTTTCCCATCTGAGAAACTTAAAATAGCCCCATTCTACCCTCACAGCCAGCATTTTTCTTCCACAAAAAAATTAAATTATGATTTGAATAAAATTGTAATTAATCTTACTAGCATCAGTCCCAAAGAAGAGTCTTCCTTGAGTTAGACTTGAGGTCAAAGAGAAAAAGAATTGCCAAGGAGGTGTTAGTGTGTGTGTGTGTGTGTGTGTGTGTGTGTGTGTGTGTGTGTGTTTTCTTATGAATATAGCTTACCATCCATTGTCACCACGTCTTCAGATCTCATAAATTTTCTCTCTTCAATGGAATTCCTCCCTGATTCCTCTGCGGATTATAACATTTCAGCTTTAGAAAATGCTGCACATCCAAATCCTAGACATCAAAGCGCAAATGCAAAAACAAAACAAAAGCTTTTTCTGTTAGATTTCACATATCCGTAATGGCAAAATTAGATGTGTCCAGAAGAATCAGCTGATCTGGTCTAATGAAAGTCATTGTGGCTCACAGGTTCATTCTTAATGGCACCAAATTCAGCTGTCACCATTCAGTTCTTCATAGTTCTTAGGTATACCTCTCTCTCTCCTCCCCCTCTATCTCCCTCTCATACACACATTTATATACTATCACACACTGAAAAATTCATGTATATACAATGTATGTTTACATAATGCCGAAACTTTCCTTTGAATAAGAAAATCAGCCATCCAGAAGTCTTCCAATATAATGATTGCAGACCGTCTTGCAGGCTTGTAATGAACGACCAAAGGCTTTACTTTCCACCCGTGGCTTGTAAACAAAAACACCTAATTATTTGTTCTTGTACTTCACACATCATTCATGTTCACTATTAGAAATAATCAGAAAAGAATCCTCTTCTTTACAAATGAGTAACTTTCAGGGGCAGGAATAAGTGAAAATAAAATTCAAGTGTTATTTGCCAGCTATTAGGTTGGTACAGAGGTATTTGGGGCCTTAGCCATTACTTTCAATGGCAAAAATCGCAATTACTTTTGCACCAGCTGATTCTCCTATATGCCAAGTCCAGGGATATAGAACTTACCATTTGGAGGGTGTTTGCAATAGATTGGGCACTTTTATGGAGCATTTGGGAAGGTGCTGCTTTACTGGAAGCAAGTGTGCAGGGTCTCCCCTGCTAGCATGTCCAAATGCTTGTGTCAGTGGCAGTATTATTTGGAAACTTATAAAAATAAAATGTTACTGTTTCTAATATTTGATAATTTGTCTCTCTGGATTCCTAGTTGAAAATAATTTGAGTAGGAATAGAGTTAATGTTGCGTATTACCAAGCTTTCATCCTAAAATCAGCAATAGATAATGGATCTGAATTTATGCTTTATTTAAGATGTAGGTGTAAAAGAAAATAGTGGGGAAGAATCAGAGAATTTTTGCAAGTTATCCCTAGCATGTGTCTACTCTGGAGGTGGGTACACTCTTTATAAGAAAAGAAAAGGAATATACGAAAGTGTTTCAGTGGTTCTCGATTGACAAAAAGCATTCAACATGCAAATAGGTGGTATATGTTGATATCTTGGCCTGACTGGCTGCTAATTTCTGAACCAATCTGTTTGTGCATTTAAGTCATCTATTCTCTATTTCAAAAAGATTGAATCCATTAAAGTCTTAAGATCTGTCTTCCATTATAATGGTGAAAGATTTTGACCAGATAAGGGAAAAGAAAACACACCAGCTTGATTTTGGGAACACAGATCTTCTCAGAGGGGGCCACTTTACAAAGGAGATTGGACACCAAAGACAGAAAACCTAAAGATTTTGAAGAAACAAGGATTATGGGCAGTTTTAAGGGTCCATTTGAAAATGGAGATTATGAAATTATGGACAATAAAAATTACGGTGGAGATACATATGTATCAATCTGGAATGTTGCTCATGATATGTTGGTAAGTGATAAACCAAATTTAAAACTGTGATATTCTGTTGGAGAGTAAGGCAGGAGAGGTGGCAACTTTAGATATGGTGGTCAGTGAAGCCCTCTTGGAGGAAGTGATAACTCAAGCTAAGATAAAGACTGCAGAAGACAGGCACAGTGGCTCACACCTATAAGCCCAGTGCTTTGGGAGGCCAAAGTGGGAGGATCGCTTGAGCCCAGGAGTTTGAGACCAGCCTGGGCAACAACGTGAGACCCTTGTCTCTACAAAAAATACAAAAATTAGCTGAGTGTGGTGGTGCATACCTGCAGTTCCACCTACTTGGGAGGCTGAGGTGGCAGGATCGCTTGAGTTGAGGAGATTGAGGCTGCAGTGAACTGCGATCACGCCACTGCATTCCAGCCTGGGCAACAGGTAGGTTTTCCTTTAGGTTCGTTTTGAGACAAGCTCAAAAAAAAGGTTTTGAGACAGGCCCGCCCAAAAAAAGACTACAGGAAAGGAACAACCCTGCAAAGATCTGAAATTAGAGCATTCCAGATAGAGAGAAAAGCTGAAAAAGAAAAAGACAAGAAAAGAAGTTGGGAGGTGGATTCTTATGTTTAAACCTGGGGTAGTTTTCTCCTTTTTTTTGGCCGGGCGCGGTGGCTCACGCTTGTAATCCCAGCACTTTGGGAGGCCGAGGCAGGCGGATCACGAGGTCAGGAGATTGAGACCATCCTGGCTAACACGGTGAAACCCTGTCTCGACTAAAAATACAAAAAATTAGTCGGGCGTGGTGGCGGGCGCCTGTAGTCCCAGCTACTCAGAGGCTGAGGCAGGAGAATGGCGTGAACCCGGGAGGCGGAGCTTGCAGTGAGCCGAGATTGCGCCACTGCACTCCAGCCTGGGCGACAGAGCGAGACTCCGTCTCAAAAAAAAAATAAAAATAAAAATAAAAAAATAAACCTGGGGTAGTTTTCTCCTTTTTTTTTTTCCTGTAGTGCTTGGTATTGTTATGTACACATAGGAGAGATATAGTCAATAAATGTTTGTTAGATTACCTAGGAGCTGATAAAAGCTTTGAGACAGTGAGGATTGTGATGACAATACTTAGTTAAAATAGGTACAATTTCCCTTCTCTCTATTTTTGACCACCTTTCTTTTACATAATAGGAAGAAACACAATTTAGATAAATTCCCATCTGTCTTTGTCATTTTTCATGTCAATACAGTATGAATAAAAGATTTTACTTTGTTTTCTGGAGTTATTGTAACATGCTTTTAGAACATATCTAAGTCAGATGCTTAGCTTGAAAGTATTTTTACATTCTAAAATGATATTTATGATTATGACCGAATGAAGTTGTTTACTGTGTTGGAAGAGAGTATAAAAATAACACATTGAGAAATCAGTTTTAAAGCTTAATCTTTTTTCCTTCTTTATAGGGCCTATTCCACTAGAGGCAAGATGGCTGAACTCAATACTCATGTGAATGTCAAGGAAAAGGTAAGATCAAGTTATATGTTGGCTCACAGAAACTCCAAACTAGGTAATGCAGTCCCTAGCAGGAAAAACTCAGTTACAATGGAGAAAGGGAAAATGGTTTTGGGGGATACGTTGTAAGTTTGCCACAGCAGTAAACTGTTCAGCAGAAAGAATCATGAGTAACGTTTACTGAAAGCATGTTAAGCTTATGACACTCATTTTGTCATTTACTCTTGACCATAACCCCATAAAGAAGATACTGCTGTTATTTCCATTTTATGGAGGTGGAAGTTGAGAAACAGAGAACTTAAGTAATTTGGCTAAGTTCACGTAGCTGGTAAACAGCAGAGCTGGGATTTGAACCCAGGTAGTGTGCCATTCCACAGTTCATACTCTTCACCCCAGGCTGGGTTACATCTAAGAGCAAGGGTATTATATTACCTCTTCAGAAATGGACTCACAGAAAGACATCCAGTGTATCACCTGGTGGTCATGCTGGGCAGCCTTTGAAGTTTCTTTCAACCCTGAGAGTTCATGACTCTGAAAATCCCTACTTCTCATGATTTGTTGGAGGCTGATTCCAGTTCAGAGCTCTTTCCAAGTCTATGCTGTGTCCTCCACTGAGGGTCAGAATCCCTCACTTGCCACATATGCTGCCTTGTACTGTTAGTTCTTAAGGATCGCAAACCATAGACCATGAAGATAAATTTTTCCAACCCATTTGTCTGACACCATAGGAACTGAGGCCCTAGCGCTGGTTTGCCAGTGGTTGTATAGGCAAATGGGAGAGCCTGGACAGGAGCCCAAGCCACCACAGTGCTGGTGCACCTTCCACAGCATCACCCCACAGCCTTCTCTGGACTGTAAACCACGTGAGGGCAGGAGTTTATCTTTCATCTCTTTGTATCCTCACCATACCAAAAATACAGAGCGAAGGATGAGAGAAGTGGCATTTGTGAAGCCATTACTATTTTTTCTTTCACTTAGCAATGGGGTAATAGACCCAAACACCACTCTAGATGCCTGGGGTATGGCCCTGAACATGTAGATGAAGTTCCTGCTCCCGTGGAGCTCACATTTTAGGGCAGGGAAGCAGAGAATAAACACAAGAATATCTAAATGAACACAATTGTTCCAGGTGGTGATAACGACTATGGAGAAAACAGCAGGGTGGTGTGATGAAGGGGAAGCAAGGGGAGGTGGCTGCTCTATGTGGGGTGGTCAGGGAAGCCCTTTGGAGGAGGTGACATTTGATTGAGATAAAGATGGGGAAAGAAACAACCATACAAAGATCTGAGGACAGAGAATTCCAGACAGAGAGAAAAGCAAAGCAGATGCCTAAGGTGGATTAAGTTGAATGTGTTTGATGAGCAAGTGGTCAGTGTGGTCCAGGTGTGGTAGACAAAGGTGATTGATGACGGGAGATGAAGTCAAAGAATACCACTTAGAATGCTGGCTCTCTATCCAGGTCCGTGGATCTCCAAGGGATCGTGGTTAGAATCCATGGGTCCATGAATGTAGATGAGAACAAATACATTTTTATCTTCACTAACATCTAAATGAAATTTACCGTTTCCTCCAGTCATGAATGTAGGCAAAGGAAAAAAAAAAAAAAAAAACCAGAGTAGGGCCGGGTGTGGTGGCTCACACCTGTAATCCCAGCACTTTGGGAGGCTGAGGCTGGCAGATCACCTGAGATCGGTGGATCACCTGAGGTCGGGAGTTCAAGACGGCCTGACCAACCTGGAGAAACCCTGTCTCTACTAAAAATACAAAATTATCTGTGTGTGGTGCCAGACACATGAAATCCCAGCCACTCAGGAGGCTGAGGCAGGAGATTTGCTTATACCCAGGAGGCAGAGGTTGCAGTGAGCCAAGATTGCGCCACTGCACTCCAGGCTGGGTGACAGAGCGAGACTTCTTCTCAAAAAACAAACAAAAAACCCACAGTAGAGCAGCAGTACCTGTGACTTTCACAATTAAAAATCACAGATATTTTCATATCCAATTACATTTGTTGCAGATATCCTGAAATGTTGTTTGTTCATCATTACTTCAAACTTACTGTAGTTAAAGAACCCTGTTACTATATAATGTTATTTGATGTGTTAATAGAGAAGTACATATATTACTGTAGCATGTTTTTTTATTAATATTCTAAGTATATTTCAATATAAGTAATTTCCTTTGTAATCACATGTAGTTTATTTCATGAATTTTAAAACATTATTTTGAGAAAGACCCCAAAGGCTTCACCAGACTGCCAAAGGAGGTCCATGTACTGAAAGGTTTGGAATCCATAATACTGCCATGTAGGGCATTATTCAGAGGGCAAAAAGAAGCTGTTGGAAGGTTTTAAGCTGGAATATGACTGGATCTTACATGTTTTAAAAATCTCACCTGGCTCCATTAGCGACTGTGCTACATATTTTATAAATCTTCATATTAAATAACCTTTCTATATGATGAGGACACTGAGGCTTGAGGTCAGACATGTCTTGGTCAAAGTCAAACTCTCAAGAAATGTGGAGGAAGGGATTCAAACTCAGCTGTGTCTGGTTATAAAGCCTGTACCCTTTCCACGTGTTACTGCTTCTCAGGGTTTTCCATCAAAATGCCCCCAAGACACAGAAGGACTAATGTGTTACCCCAAGTTTCTGGGCACATGGTCAAAACTAACTTCTGACAACATACAATTTCCTTGGAGTATTATTACGTGTTGTCTTAAAAATTGATGCAAAATTTTTATCCATTGTATTTAATAATATATTCCACACATTATTTCAGTATAAAACCATTGTAACTTTGTGATACTTATTATGAAATATATATACCATTCCGAAAATCCTTGGTATCTTCAAAATGATAAGTGTCTTTTTGTATGCTAATGAGCTGATCTTTGGCTAAGGGCTCTTGGATATCGTCCAATAGGGGCTGGTTGCCCAGGGAACCAACCAGGTGATTAGAGGGTTGGAATTTTCAGTCCTACCCACCAAACTGGCAGGAGGGGAGAGGAGCTGAAGTTTAAGTTGATCACCAGTGGCCAATGATGTAAGCAGTCATGCCTATGTAATGAAGCCTCTGGAAAAACCCCAAAGGACTGAGCTAAATACATGGAGGTTTGGGGTGGTGAACCCAGAGAGGGCATGTTAGCTTTGAACCCCTTCCCACATACCTTGCCCTGTGCATCTCTTCTATCTCGTGTTCATCAGTAACCTTAATAATATCCTTTGTAATAAACCAGTAAATGTGTTCCCTGAGTTCTGTGAGCCACTCTAGCAAATTATAGACAGTCCCTTATTTATGGTGGTTTGACTTAAGATTTTTTGATTTTATGATGTTCCAAAAGCCATAGGTACTCAGTACGCTCCTGATATTTTTTACTGTTTTTTTTCCCCAAATATTTTGGTTCTGTGGTTGGTTGAATTCACAGATATGGAACCTGTAGACCTGGAGGGCCAACTGTGCTTGTGCTGGCATCTGAAGTGGGGGTGGTCTTGTGGAACTGAGCTCTCAATCTGTGGGATCTGATGCTGTCTCTAGGTAGACAGTGTCAGAATTAACACTGGGAGAACTAAGTGAGAGAACACCCAGCTGATGTCTGCTGAAGAATCCACTGCTGAAGGATTACTTGGTGGATAGAAATCCCCCACACATTTGCGTGACCAGAGGTCCCCAGAAGTATTCTGCATTGTGAGAGTATAGTAGGAGAAGCGGAGTTTGTTTTTTCCTATATCTTTGCAAACTTATTGGCCATTGAGTAAAAAATAGCAGCAAGATGTCCCTTTTATGTCATGGCTTCTTCATATAATGTCTGAACTCACAGTCATATATTCAAGTGAGAATATGTATTCCCCAATTTGAGAAGCTGGGTTGGGCACCATCGTGCTGACCAAGGATCGGCAGCACCTTTCCTAATATCTATTGAGATAGAACAGCTCCTAAAGTTGGACCATGGAAAGGAAAGGCACTTTAAGGAATCAGACTCATAGCAATTGATCCCTGCAAAGCATGGCTGGTGGACAGACCAATATGGTAGGCACAGCAGCCAACATTAGAGTGTCTTATTCAAAACAGAGGTGGCATCATGCCAATAAGGGAAAATAGGCTGATCTGTCAGCACACAGATCACAGAGGTTCAGTGTGAATGCTCCACGCATAGGCTTAAGAGCCACAGTCATCCCACTCCTCATGAGCAGTGTCAGATGTCCACCTGACAATTAACAGTAGTGTTTTCCCACTGCATTTCCGTAACTTATCAAAATGTTAGCACTATTTTGAAAGAGGGTGATGACAATGGAAGTAGTGCTTCTCTAACTTATTTAGTGAATTCTGTCTTTCCATGTCAAAAGGTTAATAGATTTCTCAACTCAATAAAATAAATCATAATAAACAACTGAAAATTCTGAACGTTTATAATTTTACATTGATTTATTTTAGTATACTTACTGTCTTTAGTTATTAGCTTTTATGGCCTTTTTATGATTAGTTTGTTTCTCAATCTGTCACATAGAGCAATGACATTTTAATTCTGAAAATTAAGAATAATAACAACTGTTATGTCTTAGAGTACAAACTTGTAGAGATCAGATAAAACATCTATGTAGTGTTGGTGATGCAGTATCTAGTCAAGCACTATGGGAAATTAATTACTTCATAGGAAGTGTTGGAATCAAATGAGTTCATCAGCTGTCTCTAGTGGGTCCTCTATTGGATGAATTGGAGTAGGTGCTTTGGTGGGGAAATGATTCCTGCCTTCATGCAGCTTTTGGTCCAAAGAAGCAGGTAGCTAATTATTTCAGGTTTAATATTCAAGACAACTGAAACTTAAAATTGACAATCATTTTAACTGTTTCATTTTAAAATATCTCTACCTTGTTGGGTTATAACGATAAGGATTTAAATTGAAAATATGGTTGCAATCAGAGTCTGGTCTCTTCAGCATAACATACATCCCCTGCATGAGTGTACCCCTGTCCGCCTTTTACACCTTTATCCGCTGCTGCATCTCCATGCATCTCTCAGTCGCCACCCTGACCTTGAATGTGTCTGCCTCCTTTGCAAAGCCTGTTTCCTCTGTCTGGGATGTCCTCCTCAGGGACTCAACTCTCTTCTTTCTCCTACCCTGCCTGAATGATTCGCCCTTCCTCTGTCATTCACCTTGTACTTCTGTGGGCTTCTCTGCATTCTCCACTGCAGCTGTTATTCCAGGGAATGTAATTGTTAGCTGTGGCTCTGTCTCCCCATGTGAGACTGTGCTTCTTGGAGGCAGAGAATGGGTCTTACCATTACTATTCTTGGGTTCGATACATAGTTGACCCCCCAGATAGAGTTAGATAAATGAATGAATAATGAATGAATGAACCTGCCTGCTTGAATTGTTAAGTTCTTTAGAGACTTCATTTCCCATTTACGATGTTTTGCAAAATCTCAAGTCTTCTTGAAAAATGAAATGTAGGTTAATGGAAATGTCATCTCATTTTAGTACTCTTTTTGCTATTAAATAAAGCATATTTTAAATTGCTTCTAAAAACAGAAACTTCGGTTACTTACGTTGACCACCTGTGGTTCTTCAGAAAAGTAGTATGTTTACATAATCATCAAATACAGGTGGTCTCAGGTAGGCTTCACAATACCAAATGAGGTCCTTTGCTGAGTAACCGGTCATATCCCGCTGCATGAAATAAAAAAATAAAGGGAGAAAAAAATTCCCCAAATGTCACTTTGTGAAGGTGAGCTATCAGAACAAAATCTTTGGGCTAATCTGATCTTATATTTAGGGTGTACTCATTTTTAATAGCTTCTTCTCTAAATAATGTATTTTTAAAGAAATTGAACACTAGAAATTTGTAGATGATTTCAGTGTAGAGCTTAATAGTCACCGTTAGATTATTTCTGTGTAAAATATGTGGGTACCAAGGCAAATTAGATTTATAAATGTTTAAATGTAATTTTAACTGAATAAGAAAGGATTATTAGAACTGGTATAGACAAAATAGAAATTTTAGTCAGATATTTTTAATGCATTCCCGTATATCAGTTTAAATAGAATACAATTCAGCAGTAAAACTTGGTGATGGAAAGTAAAGAGGATCTTTGTAAATGGGGTTAATAGTTGCAAAGTGTCCAATTATTCACTGATAACTAATTCTAGTCAGTGACCCCTAAGCCACGTTAGAGGACCCAGTACACTTTGGAAGTGATCTCCAACAAGGCAAGGCTGTGGAAAGAGTGTGGAGTTTGGAGACAGAAGTCAGAGATTATTAGTTGAACACCCGGAAATAAACCACTTAACTTTTCTAGGCCTCAATTTCCTAATCTGTAAATTGGACATGATAATAAAATCTGCCTCACAAAGTCATCAAGTACAATAATAAATGTAGAGCTGCTTTATGAGCTCTTAACAATATAAACTAGAAAGAATCTGGGGGAGCTTATCTGTTTATTTCACAATTAAAAAATGGAAAAAGAGCTCTAGTTAATTAACATTTTTGTTTGAGGCCAGGCACGGTGGCTCACACCTGCACTTTGGGAGGCCAAGGCAGGCAGATCACCTGAGGTCAAGAGATCGAGACCGGCCTGGCCAACATGGTGAAACCCTGTCTCTACTAAAAATACAAAAATTAGCTGGGTGTGGCGGTGGGCACCTGTAATCCCAACTCCTTGGGAGGCTGAGGCAGGAGAATCTCTTGAACCCAGGGAGCAGAGGTTGCAGTGAGCTGAGAGCATGCCACTTCACTCCAGCCTGGGCAAAAGAGTGAGACTCGATCTGAAAAAAAAAAAAAAAAATATATATATATATATATACACATATATATATATTCCCATAGAACCAAGATTAGAAAGAAAAAGTAAAAAGACCAAATGAGAAAAAGAACATAAAAGCGGACTTGACTTTTTCAAATGTTTATAGCTATTTCTGAGCCTACAAAAAATAAGTGAGACTAGAAAATATGATGATTTGGAAATGGGGAACAGCTCAGTCTATAATGTCATCGCTGAGCTGCGCCACTCACTGTGAATAGCTTTTAGAACTGTTAAAGTTATAGAGGTAAATTGGTTTATAAACAATAATTGTATAGAATCATTAAAATAAAAAACGAAGAATAGGAAAAAGGAGAAAAGTCTCTTGTCCAGAGAGGTGACATATTCAATGTCTCTGCAGATGATGGAGATAGAAAGTGTTCATGTCTGTGTGTCCCGGTGTCTGTCCCCAGTGGATGAGCAGATTTTTAATTATTTTTGAATAAATATATACTATGTTATTTTTTCTTGTAACTCTTTTGATCTGCATTTTACAGAGTAGTGAAGTATAGTTCAAATCTTTATGTGGGGTGGAGTATGGTCAGAAAAATCCAAGCATTTGATTAGAGAGAGTACAGAAGAAATCCATCATTATGCATCTTTAAAACATTAACTCCATTTAATAGATAACTGGCTTCATGGGATTTGAGACAAGTTTTAATGCTAAGTAGTTGTTTCGAAAGTGCAAACCATGGAAGCTTTGGGGAAAATTTTGCAGGAGCGTAGAAGTCAATTTAGTCCAACCCTTGGATTCAAACAAGAACACAAGCCACACAGCTTTCAGATTTCACCATGGAACAGGTTCTTGTCATCATTTTCTCATAGGAAAGGGTCATTAAATTTCCCATTAACAGAAAGGAGAAACATTGACAATAGTTGTTGCCTAATGCTTATGTACAGAACTGCTGTTACTGTTGCTTGGCAACTAGAAGAGATTTGACAAGGAGTCTAAAGGAACTGAATGAATAAATGGAAATGTCAGCATCAGTTTCAGGGGATAAGAAGAAATTTACTATTGTAGGATTAGCATCGCATTGCTTTTTCCAGGCTACATGATTGGAATTCACAGTGTTTGTCTCCTGCTTCTCCTGCCTCCCCACCCCCACTCCTTCCAGTCTTTCCTGGTAGCCCCTATGCACTGCGGCTGAGAGGTATATATAAGATAGATGGTTAATGCTAACGAATACAAGAGCATGTCAAAAATGAAACCCTTTGGCAGCAGGAAAAAGTAACCTCTGTTCACAGTCCCTTGGGATTTATAGGTACTTTACCAACATTCTAGTTATTTCTCACCATGATCCTTCGTATTAAAGTATTCAGTTTTTACGGAGAAGAAAATGACAATGTTGGAAGGCTGTAACAATGGTTCCTTCTCTCCTAACCTTGTACACTGGAAATCTGTTCAGATAGATTAGACAGACAGGTAGACAGACAAACAGATAGATGCATAGACTCAGACCTTAAAATTGTTATTGTTTGTATTATTATTAAAACCACATTTTCTCTGTAAATCATTGCTCCTTAACTTGATTATAAGCTCCTAGTGGACTTTTGATTTATTTGTGTACTTATCCTATAATAATATATTATTATATAATAATAATATAGACTTTGTGCCCCCCAAATATTGGCTAATTAATCAATGTTAAATAATTTAGCCACTATTGTCTAATGGTAATTCTCAACTCATGGGGAGGAAGAAGGAAGTGGGACATGCTTCCTGGGTCTAGGGCAAGTATTAGAATGTCAGGGGGGGAAAAGATAGGTATAATTAGAAAAAAAAAACCCACATATTTGTTTTCTTTTGAGTCCTCGAAGAGACAGATGCCAAGATGAGATGGGATTAGAAGAGATGGGGAAGAGGGTAGGCAGCCAGAGCAGGCAGGGAGAGGCTTTAGACTTCCATGCAAATCTGATAGCTTGAAAGAAGAGGGAGAAGAAAGGAAAATTGAGCAGAGAATGTCTCAGACTGACAATGCGGTATTGAATTTCGGCAGGCTGATGAGGAGTGTTTAGGCCAGCATTGCCCACTGGAGGAATGTTAAGAAATGAGCTTTCACTAGTCTCCAGCCTCCTCAGCTGTTAACTAGCAGCCTCCTGGGGGGAGTGTGGCTGGGGTGCAAATGCACTGGGGGACCCAGAGGAGTGGCAGCTAGGCTATCAGTCAACTGTGTTGATTTCCGTAGCTGCCACAATACCTCAGAGTGTAACAAAATACACGCACATATATATATATATATATATATATATATTTAAAAAGGAAATTGGAATACCTATTTTGAAATTCAACTATATGAGAAAAGCTTGAGATTTTTATGTTTATTGAAAAGAATAAATTAAAAGTTTGAGAGCCGTCATTCTAAAGTAAATAGTAAATTAAAATGCAAACTCTAGAATTTCCCATCCTTTAGCAAACCAAGTCATACTGCCACTAGTATGGGGAGTCTTCTCAGCTTCTAGGGTGAACGATGATTCAGTAATCTTATTTTCCATTAAAAGTATACTTTGTTTCAAACCACATATAAAGTAACAAAGGGACATCATTATACCAAAAAACTGTCCTTTGTGTACAATGTGTATACATTGTATTTATTCTCTTGGCTTCAATGTTTTAATCTGCCAAACGATGGGAGTTCATGTAGATGAACTCCAAAATCCTTTGCAGCTCCATCATTGGATGAGCCTGTGGTCTTTCCCACCTCCTACGCACTGGCACCGTGAAAGAACAAAAGGGAGACTGTGCTGCAGATCAGAGAACATGGGCACCAACCTGAGTCCTGATACAAACTGGATGCCTCAGGTTGAACTTAGCACATAACCTCTCAGTATGTCAGTTTCTTATAAAATAAAGGAACCTGATTGAACCATCTTAAAGGTCCGTGTATGGTTCACTGGCATAACATTTCTGACGCCCTCTTGTCTTAGAGATGCTTCAGAACTCTGCTTCTCAATCCTTGAAGGTAATTATCAAAAATATGTTGAAATGATGATTTAGGATCAATTATATAACTTAATGTTTTCCTTTCTTTTTAAAAACATTATGCTAAGCACATTTAACGTGAAATTTACCCTCTTACTTTGTTTTTAAATGCACAATACAATATTGTTAGCCCCAGGCACAGTGCCTCTAGAGCTTACTCATCTTGCATAACTGAAATTTTATACCCATTGAACAGCAATTCTCCATTTCCTCCTCCTTCCAGGCCCTGGAAACCACCATCCTACTCCCTGCTTCTATGAGTTTGACTATTTTACATGCTTCATATGAGGGTAGTCATATAGTATTTGTCCTGTGCCGGGCTGATTCCACTTAGCATAGCATCCTCAAGATTCATCACTGTTGTCATGTTGTTGCACATTGCAGGGTTTCCTTTTGTAAGGCTAAATAATATTCCACTGTGTATATATACCACATTTTCTTTATCCACTCATCTTCCGATGGACAATTGTAGTTTTTAAAATTTTTAGTGACTCAAATTGTAATTTTAGGAGTTTGGCAAATGCTGACTGGTTTTAATTCTTTTTTACTGCCTTTAGAGGAAAAGCAAACAAATAAACTTATAAAATCATTGGGAAAACATGGTCTGGCGAATCAGATGATAATTTTGACTGGTGTTCAAATCATCATGCTCTTTTTTAATTGATCAAACCTGTTAAAATAAGAAATGGTATGTAGGTGAACAGATAAACTCCCCTCAAAGAGAGAGAGTGTGCTTCTAGTTTCCATGGTGTTTAAATCATTGGCTTCCTCCACACCACAGTGAAGAAATATCCAAGGTTAATATAATTTAGAGATTAACCCAACTCCCTTATTCTGGTATTGACTAAAAGGTAATTAACTCCTTTATTCTGGTATTGATTAAAGGGTAATAGTAACTTATACCTTTTTATCTGAAAAGTTCTGTGAATGAGCAGGAAAAAAAATTCCTTAGGGAGAGTGAATGTCAATAATTACCATTTCCCCCCTAGGTGGAGACTTTAAATTGTAAAGAAAATGAGAAGAAAGATTTTACTGAATATTCTAAGTTAGAAGCAGAAGATTAAAGTGTCTTAGTTTTCTACTCTGGTTAAAATACCAAAAACAAAATGCCTTGAATGAAGATATCATTTTTTTTGTCCTCAGTAATAAATTCAAATATAGAATTCATCAATGATAGTGGCCAGACAAAATATTTACCTAAGTCCTAATACCATGTAGGTATAACCAGCTGGCTGAAAACAGACTTCCAATGGACTCAAGGACTCAGTGTACCCTAAAATTATGTACAAGTCTAACTGGTAGTTCTGGGAAAATATGAGAAGAATCAAGAACAATTATAGAAAACATGTAGGTATATACTGAATATATGCTAGCTAAATGGGTGAAATGAGATATGTATTAAGCTCATTGCTTGTTTAAATGCAGATCAAAGAGACTGTTGCTCACAATGATTTGATAGTTATATGTATATATTTAAACTTCCCAGTGTCAGATTAAAAATCAAAATTCTGATATAAAAAGTTGATCATGGACTAAATTTAAAGATTTAAGACACTTTAGTTCATTTTAATTTTACTTTTTTTGTGTGCAGGAGACTGAAGTTTTATTATTACTCAAATCAGTCTCCAATTTTACTATTTCTTTAGATAGGAGAGAAGTCCATTTGAATATCTCTTACTCTATAAGTCATCAGCTCATTTCTAGGAATTAAAGAAGTTGTATCTAGCATAAACTATCAATTTTCATTTAGTATTATTATAACTGTTAAATAAATTTGCTTTTTTTTCCCAAATGTTCAGTGACTTGACAAAGTATAGACGAAGAATCACTAAAAAGAAATCTGGGTTGTTGATTTCATTATCTTTAACTATTTGAAGCCAACTGTATTTTTCAAAGAAGCAACAGTAGTATCTTCAAAAGATGGAGCCTGCCTCTCCCCTAAAACTGGGCAGACTTTTGTAGCTGGTTAACCAGTATAGTAGGCAGGAAAAGACTTCCAAAGACTTCCAAAGCCACTGCTACTTCTTCACCAGGTGGGATATTGCAGTGGCTCTCTGGGCTGCAATGTAAACAGTCTGGCTGTTCCACCATGCTTCAAGGAAGCCCAGACTAGCCCATCAACACAGACCACTTGGAGAAACCTTGAGACTGCACAAAGAGAAAGAGGCTCAGACACGCCCCATCTGCACCAGCATCCCTCTCCCCCACTATCCGTCTCCATGAGAGACCCTGAGGCAGACTACTCCACCAAATTCCTCCCTAATTCCTAAGCCACAGAAATAGTGAAAAATAGATTGTTGTTCTGAGCCACAAAATTTTGGAAACTTGTTGATGCAACAGTGGATACCTGGGATACCCTCTTACAGAGAGAGAGTGCCCTCTCGAAGAGTTTTGCTTTACAGAAAGTAAAACTGTTCTAAGCTACAACTGGTATTTTTGAAATTATAATATTATATAAATAATGGAGAGGTGTGAGTGTGTAGTTAGTACACTCAGGTAAATGAGTTGACAGGTGAGCACTAATACCTAAAAAGAGATCTGTCCTGTGCCACCTTCTCTCCTTTGCCTCATCCACTGTCCCTTACCTATCTATAACTTTCATGATTTCTCACTCACAATTCTCAATTCTGGATGGATATTAGAGTCCCTGGGAAAACTTTTTTTATTTTTAAAGGAATGCCAAGTCCCAGATTTGATAGTGGGGCTCAGGTTTAGCTATATTTTGAAAATTCACCGAGTAATTCCAGTTTGCAGCCAGGGTTGAGACTCAGTATGATGCTGATGGTGCCAAAATCTCTATCCCTGGCTCAGTTCTTGTCTGGAGCTCCAGATTTACAGATTCAGCTGCCTCTTAGATATCTGGATGTGGATGTCTCACAGGCTCCTGAAAGAGTAAAGCTACCACCACTGGTCCCTTCTCAGGAAATGACCCCACCAGCCACATAGACAATCAAGCCAGAAACCAAGGAGTCACCCATGTGCCTTCATCTTCCCCATTCCCTGCATCTAGTTAAATGCAAATCAATTACTTCCTCCCAAGAAATTTGTGAGTCTTTTTCTACACTGCCCCATCTTGGTCCGTTTTCTCTCCCCTGGACACTTGGAATCCTAACAGGCATCCGTTTGATCTCCTCCAACACATTCACAAAGAAACTAGAATGACCTTTAATATACAAGTATCATGTTCCTCTCCTGAGTAAAGCCCTTCAATGGCTTGCCCTTAGAATAAGCCTCAAAATTATAAGAAGGCTTCCAGGGCCTTGCCCACTTTTGCCTCGTGCCTTTCTTCTCAAGCGTCACCCACAGTCCCCCTCCTTTTCATACTTAATGCTCCAGCAATCTTTGACCTTCATTCCTTTGAGCATGCTCTTCCAGTCACTCAGTCCTATCTGTTCACAGACGTTGTGCCCTCTTCCTGGAATGTTCCACCTTCCCTCCCATTCCCCTCACCTAACTATGTGCTACTAACCCATCATTCTCAGTTTAAGCTAACTTCAGTGCTTGGAGGGGGCTTCCCTTACTCTCTAGACTAGGACAGGTCCCCTGTTATAGATGCCAGAGCATCCTTACTGCTTTTTCTATAACATTCATCAAACATTTGCCTTTCTAGACTATAAACCCCAATGTATCTGTCACTGCTGCAGTCCAGCTTCTGAGTCTGTACATTGTGACTGACTGAAGAAATGAATGAACAAGTATTAAAAGATTAATTTCAACTTTGAGGGACGTTTTTATGGTAATACTCTGACCTCTGTGCTTGACCATGGCCTATACAAAATTCAAATAACAAATCTAAGATATAGAGGATGTCAGCTGATTTCTAAAATGATACAAAATTGGAAGGAATGGCTGAAACATTCCTGTTTATGATGGGGCAAAATGCAAGGTTCCAAAACATAACAGCTGGCTGGAGTGACATGTCAGAACTTACATACTGAAATTTAAGAAAGATGAATATAAAATCCTACCTTTGTGTTCTAGTCATTGCACAAGTAAAGGCCAGGGGACACTTGTCTCAAACTCAATGGAAAGAGAGTTAGTAGCAAGTAACCTGCATTTGACCTAGTGATTAATTAATGTGGCTCCTAAAATTGCTGATGCCACCTTAGACTCCCTTAATGGATGAACGGGGCCCAACCAAGGCAGGTGCAGGCCTCACAGTCCTCTGCTCTAATCCAACCACTTCTGGAGCAACGTGCTTCTCTTATAGCAACATATTTTAACAGGATATGCTCAGAAGAGCTTGATCAGAGTAAAAATTTAGGAAGCACAGCTTATGAAAAATTGCAGAAGAGCATGTTTACTCTATAAAGATGGAATTGTGGAGAACACTTCCATTCTTTTTAAAAAGCAAAGGGCTGCACTGCAGAAAAGGGGTTATACTTACACACCAGCAAGCAGCACTGGGACCACAGACTGGCAATGTCTAACATCCCTTCTCTGAGCATGTCCTTATCATCGACCTTTCTCATCTTCTAACTCTCTTTAACATCTGTTCTTTCTTGTCCCTTAGCCTGTCTCTAGTCTTCCAATTCATCCTCCCCCTTCATAGACCACAGATGCCTTCATCAGCCACCTTAGTGATACTCAGCCCCTATGTTTCTGAGCCCTAAAAATCTACCACTACATTTCTTACAGTTTGTAACTATGGATGATTCCTTTGCTCCTGCTTCTGGCTTGTTGAGAATTGCTGGAGAAAGCCATGCCGATCGGCACCGTAACAGATCTGTGCAGTCCAGCACCGTGGACCCACAGGCCTGCTCAGCATTCTGTCATTCATCAAGGTCATTTCCTGTCTCATTCTCATAAGGGCAGCTCTAAACCTTTCTCCACTTTTTAAGCTCCAACGTGAATTCTAAAACTCTCACACAGAGGAATGGTTTCCATAAATTTTCCCCTTCACAATCTGAAATTTTTATTATGTCTTCACTCTACCTTCTTCTCCTTTTCTCCTTTCTCTGAATTCTTAGAAAAACAGAAGAACCTCCCTTCCATTCCACATGGGTTTTGATGATGTTTCTCTTATTTCCAGTGGAAGCTTGTTTCATAATTTATCTCTTCTCTTCCCCTCTTCTAATTCTTTCCCACTGCCATCTCCTTCCCTCCATCAGCGAACACGCTCAGCACTTCAGGGGAAATTAATTGTGCAATGACTGTTTTAAGATGGATTGGAGAGAGGAGAAACCAAGCCAGAGAATCCCATTAGGAGGCCTTTTACAGAGTCCAGGTGAAAGATAGGGGAACCTGTCCGGGTTAATGAAAGAAAGAATAGAGAGCAGGTAAGATTCAGAGAGGACGT
This sequence comes from Nomascus leucogenys, assembly GCF_006542625.1. NCBI lineage: Eukaryota > Metazoa > Chordata > Mammalia > Primates > Hylobatidae > Nomascus > Nomascus leucogenys. The sequence goes on from NC_044402.1 coordinate 100,717,066, forward strand.
TGTTACCAGAATGATGTGCTAGTTATTTATGACTTTGCCCTATTTTCCTTACTCTTTTGTCAGCTCGTTGGATGCAAAGATTGTGTGAGATTCATTTCACGTTCTCTCACAAAGTGTGGCTTGAATGAGTGAATGGCTAGAATTCCCCCAAACCTTTGTGGAGAGAGTTGCCATCTGGAAGGTATATTTTTTTTAAAGGTAATAGTTGGTGGGATAGGGAAAGACATATCCTTATAAGGAGGGAAGAAGAGAAGTGTAGGCTTTTGTTTCTCAAAGTGTGGTCCATTGCATTCATTTCCTGTTGCTGCTGTAACAAACTGCCACAACTTCAGCAGCTTAAAACAACACACATTGATTATCTTCGAGTTCTGGAGGTCAGAAGTCCGAATGGGTCTCACTGGGCTGAACTCAAGGTACCAGTTCTGGAGCCCTGGGGAGAATACTCTTCCTTGCCTTTTCTAGCTGTTAGAAGCTGCCTGCATTCCTTGGTTCATGGCCCCCTTTCATCTTCAAACCTGGAGAGGCTGGCCAAGCCTTTCTCTCATTGCATCACTCTCCCACTGGCTCTCTTCCATCTCCATCAAATTATAAGGACCCTTGTGATTATACTGGACCCACTGAGATAATCCAGGATGATCTCCCCATTTGAAGGTCAGCTAATTAGCAACCTCAATTCCATCTGCAAATTCAGTTTGCCATGTAACCTAACATGTTAACAGGTTCCAGGGGATAAGGCCATGGATGTCTTTGGGGGGCCATTATTCTGCCCACCACATCCCTGGACAAGCAGCATTTACATCAGCTGGGAGCTGATTAGAAATGTAGAATTCAGGACCCACCCCAAGCCTCTGAATCAGAATCTTCATCCCAATCAGATCCCCAGGTGATCAGAGTATATTTTACAGTTTGAAAAGCCACAACTAGACTGACTCTAAGATCTTCTCCACTTTTACTTCCCATAATTCTATAAAAACTGCATTTTTTTTCCATCTTCAAATCTGCATTATTCTTTCTCCTCCTGGTTTCCTGCCAAAAAAAAAAAAAGTTTTGATTTGTACCCCTGGTGTTAATTCCCCAAAAGTCAGCCAAGTAGAACATGACAGTACCTCATGCATATTTTTTGCTGGCAGGAAGTAGATGTTAGAAAAGGCAATTAAATTATGGAATTATCCATGATGCAAAGGTACTGGTCTGCAAAGAGTATTTTCTTCCCCAAGAAAATTCATAGGAAAACTACCTCCATTACTGTGTAGATAATATTAGTGGCCAGCAAGTGAAGCAAAGCATACACAGATGAGCTGGTTTTAAGGCATCTCTGAATGGCTCAGCATTTGAGAAATGTGACCAAAGCTGATTATAAAACTCCTTTCAAAGTTGCAGGAATGGCAAACCCATAAATAACTCCAGTTCCCATCGGTGTGAGGAGGAGATTGCTGGCTGCTTGATTGCTGTCCTTATCGTAGGGGATAAGGTTAAGCTCACCTCTAAGATTGCAAGCTTCTCAAGGAAAAAGCCAGCCATATGCTCTGCCTGGCACCCAGGAGGCACTCCATACATTTTGGGCTTGAATCCATTAAGCTTTTTAATAGTGTGTAATACTTAATTCTTAATTAGAGATGCACTTAAAAATGGATAAATAAAACTAGAATATGTCAGTAACCATCTCACTAGACTCCCTGCTTCCTTTTACTCATTCAGTCAGTCATCCATTCTACAAACATTTATGAATCATCTACTGAATGCCACCCATTGTTCTAGACCCTGTGTATATAAAGATATGCTCCCTGTCACTCAGTAGAGCAAGAAGTCACATAAGTAAATAATGGTGGCAACGTCAGTGCTGGAAGAAGTGTGTGAGCAAAGGTCTCAGGCCTCTCTTCTCCCAGCTGTCACGTACATTCTAATGGGACTTATATTTAAAATCTTCCTTTTCTCATCTTTGCCAATCGGGATTAATTATTTAGCTTCGTTATTTTTATTTCCAGCCCTGGCTATTAATGTTGCCTCCAGGCACACCATACTTGCTCTAGAAAATGAAACCCTCTCAAACTAGCACAAGTTAAAAAAAAAAAAAAAGAGGTTATTATTATAAAGGTCTGGCAGCATCTCATGAGACTTCAGGAAAAGTTAAAGGAGCAGGAAAGAGAGAAAGTGAGGCAGTTGCAAGTCCAGCCTCTCTTCATCTGCACTCCAGCTTCTCTCCCTTTGTGTTGAATAGCTCAGACCTTCAAGGCAGAGGGTCTAATTGGCTCACTTTGTCTTTTCTAGCCAGGCCACTTCCTGACCACTGTAATTCATTGTCACTGTGTTCTGATTGCTTCCTTCATAGCACTCACTTAGCACAAGTTGCAGTGATATATTTTAAATTCTATGTTTATATCCGTTCCCCTCTCTAGTTTTGGCAGTGACTGTATCTGTTTTGTTACTGCTGTATCCAGCCACTAGTGCAGTGCCTGATCATAGTAGACATTTAGTAAATAATTAAATGAAGGAAGAAGAGGGGGATAAAACCATGTTAATGACCCTAAAGATAGACTTCCTCATTGTACCAGTTACATCATAGAGAAGGGAAAAGTGGGGCAGAGTCTTGGGTCCACTGACCCCTTAGCAAGTCTGTGGAGGAAGGAGGATCTCTAAGAAGAAGGGTAGACAGGGTAGTCTCCCCCAAATACGTCTTGACCAACATTCAAGCCACATGGTGTTTCCACTTCAAAGCCACACCTGGAGGGACCCCTTAATGCAAATGCTCCCACTTTTTTCTTTTTAAAATCTATTGAGTAGCTAATATATGCCAAATTCTATATGAAACACTTTACAGGCATCATCCCTTTCCATTTTTACATAGGCTGTAGAAGATAATATTCTCATTTTACAGCTACAGAACCAAGTTTCAAAAATTTAAGTAGTTCACCCAAGGTCATAGAGCTAGCATGTAGCAGAGCCAAGATTAGAACATAGGTCTGTCTAACTCCAGCGCTCCTTCCATGACATTTGGCTGTCTATAAAGCACTCACCCTTACTCGGGCAAACTTAATTCCTTCTCTGTAGCACCATAGTACCCTGTTCATAAGGACAGTACAACACTTATTACCTACTTTTATTGTAGACATTTCTGGCTCCACTGCTAAACTGTGCCTCCTTAAAGCAGAACTATATCTGGTTTTTCTTTGTATCCTCAGCTCCTGTCATTTAATGGGGGCTCAACCAATGTCTGTCTGCTAAGCTGAGCCTTGGAAGGATAGACAGGCAGTTACTGTGCTTTTTCATATTTTTAAAACTCCACAAAATACCATGAGTACCTTATTCTACAGAATTAAAATTGTAAGAATGTAAAAATCTCATAAATATTCCTCCAGTCTCTGTTATTGAAATTTAAAGAATATATATATATTCTCCCTACCCATATTATGCTTAGTGACATCAATCAAGTGAGACCTGCCCACTGTTACCATGAGTGGTAGATGCAGAGTGCTGGGATGGTCCACACACAACGGTGGAGTCTTCCTTTGACTCAGAGAAGCTGCCTGGTGTAGCTACAAGTTGGCATTCTCTCACTCAACAAATATGTATTAAATACCTACTATGTGCACCATATTAGTCGCTTGTGAATGGGCATGGTGATTATCTAAAAATGGCTGAGATGAGGATTCTGCCCTCACGTTGCCTACCATCTGGGAGACACGACACATACACAAATACTGGAGCTATAAAGGAAAAGGGGCTAAGACACTTGCTGACCAAGGGCTACAAGAGTTGAGGCAAAGATGATCTCTGGCAGGGAGTATGGAGAAGGATTTCATGGAACACATGGCATTTCACCTGGAATGTGCAATTCAGACACGTCTTGGAAAAGCTCAGCCTGGGGTTGGGGGTTCAAAACTGTGCATGGGGAGCTTGTCTGTGAAGGGGTAAAGTCAGAGACATTTAGAAAGCAAGTTGGAGCTCAATTGTTGCTGGTGTTGAATGCCATGTTGCAGATAATGAACTTTATTCTTAAGTTCTTAAGGAAAAGGGTAAAATGGTCATGAATATACTCCAGGAAGAGCAGCTGCCTGGGACTGAATTGCAGGGGAGAGACTGGAAGCAGAGAGAGCAGTTATTTTATGTTTATTTGATAATGCCGGGTCTTTGCTGATCACACAGCTGTGTGGGTGGATTGAAAACTTTGGTCAGAGCCACTTTTGAAACTCAGACATAGTTTAAGTGACTCATCAGGAAGCCAAGAAGAATTTCTAAGGGTCATCACAGACAGGCTCAAAAGATACACAGTATGAATGAGGAAATCTGTTAACGGCTCTTAACCAGACAGCTCAGGTGCAGAGAAGGTAAGTTAGTTTGGGAAACTGAAATCAAACAACGTCCATGAAAGTCACACTGCCTCACTGCCCAGTTAGTGCAGGCAAAAGGCCAGCAGGGCGGGCCTGAGGCGCCATGGGGCAGAGCCTGCAGAGTCAGATAGGGAAGCCCCAGAGAGAGGAGAGGATCATGACTAAAATGCTCAAGAGGTGGCATCAAAACATCATGCTATTTCTAGATAGCACATTGACTTTGCCAAACCAGAGTGAAATTAGCAGAAGCAAAATAGGGGAACATAATTTTGGGAAGGTAAAGCAGTTGCTAAATGAACCGCTAACTAGCCATCTTGACTGTCACCCAACAGCGGCCGCCTGGTGGGACCACTTTGTTTATGGCATGAGAGCCCTTTAGCGGGGCAGTCAAGTGCAGCTTCAAACAGTGGCTTAGGTGTTAGCCTGAGCTGTGGCAATGAAGTAAAAGGCTGTGTGTGTGAAGCTGCGCCAGAAACAGCCTCTGCAAAACAGCCGCTGCGGGCGTGAATTTTATGAGTTCCCCGTATGCAAACAACCGTTAGTCACGCATTGATTGATCCATTCCTCCAGGAGCATCCGTCCTCAGAAGCTTGGTTTCCAACTGCAAAGGCAAGCCTTTCAGCACAACCTCACTGTAACTCTTCCTTGGTCATCCACGCCTTATATTTAAAGTTCTTCATAATGAGGGCTTTCTTTTTTTAGATTAAAATGCTTAAACCCTTTTTGATACTGCTGAATTATGAGGAGTGACACAATGAGGTTCCTTTATTTTTATGTGCACATGTGAGTTCACACAATTTCTCCATCTTTCTCAAAGACATTTACATAGGAAAATAAACATAGTGGATTTATAAATAACAGGCTGAGAAACAATGCCACTCTCTCCACATTCACCAAGCCAAGTGATTAAAGCAGAAACAGAGGCTGGCCCAGAAATGTACTAGAATTCAACATTACTATGTAATATCCAAGTATAAGCAGAAACTATTTTTTTCCCTTTTTTCTGTAAAACTTGGAATACCTGTCCTAATTAAATGTCTTCCTCCAGGAATCATATCTGATATTCAGTTAGATTTGATATCAAAACTCAGTTATTGACAATTTTCTAAGGATACAGTCAGTGCTAGGATATACAGAATGACAAGGATAGAAAATGTTTTCTGTGCACATCTTACCATGTATTTTTTTCTTTTAAAGAAGGATAGGCAAGAGTAGTATAAACATCTAAAAAGGAAGTATCTCCGCAAGTAGTGGTTTATTTTGTGTTTTGCCTTAACATAATACAACATTGTGTTTTGCAAGGGAGAGACTGGAGGCAGAGAGAGCCGTTATTTTATGTTTATTCCATAATTCTGGGTCTTTGCAGTTCACACAGCTGTGTAGGTGGATTGAAAACCTTTGTCTAATATAACAATAATGTAGTTAGTATAATTAATATTATATTAATTATATTATTTAGGTGTGCCTGATGTGGTAATAATGATGGTGATTATTAAGAAATTTTATGTAATATGAACTAAGCCATAGTGGCTTGAAATAAATGCTAGATTTTATTTAAAAGAGCTATATTGGAAGCGTAACATAATCTTTAGGTATAATTCCAGTGCACTGGTAACAATGAGGTAAATAATGTGTATTGTTGAACACATTCTGTTAATGACCTTCCTGGACTGGATGGAGGGATTTTTTGTGGTTTTTTTTCCTCCCCATCTTAGCCTCTCTCAAAAAAAAAAAAAACAAAAAAACCAGCTCATCAGAAGGATAGTTGAGGGATGCTCACAAGATCAGAATCCTTTGCACAGCCTTGTAGGCCCTGGAGGCCCTGTACGATCTGGTCTCTGCCCAGTTCTGGCTTCCTCTTGTACTCTAGAAGCCTGCCCTCTGCCTCCCTCCCTAATCACGTCCAGCTCCTCCCTCCTCATCCATGCCTCGCTCCTCACTCATGCTGTTCCCTATGCCCAAAATGCTTTTCCCCTTCCCCTCCCACCCATCTCTTCTCACTCATCCTCCATCCAGGTCTCAATGGATAAAGTCATATAAGTCAAGTCTCCCTGTCATATGATTTTATACCACTTAAATGGAATGTATAAGCATATATTTGTGCAATCATTTGGTCAATGGGTAAATCCTCCTCTAGTCTCTAAGTTCCAGGAAGTTTGATTGCTTGTCAGATAATAGGTGTTTGAAAAATACTCACAGAATTGGATTTTTAAAGAAGACACAGAGCAGAAGTGAGAAAGAACTTAGATTTGAAGACGTTAATTTGTTTTAATGGTTGCTAGAAAAACTAAGAACAATGAAATGTGAGAATAGAAAACAATCAATTTGTATGTGTGTGACTCACACACATACATATATATATACATATATATATATATAATATTAGAGTCCTCAGTAAAACTCAAATATTTAGCATTTATAAAATGTCAAGATTCAAAACCAGCTTTCTAATCTATAGTGTCAGCACCTTTACAAGTCATATACCCACCCATGGCTTGTGCTGGGTGGGTACATGACAGTAGTTGTGCTGTTGTCTCATTACAACCTAAATACTCTTACGTGCAGATCTGTATGGAATAGGTGATCTGTTTTCTAACATAATCAGGAAATAGGCTATCTTGTTCAATGAAATGTTCTGGTCACTAGCATCACATTACACATACCATACCCATTTAATCCATATTCCGTGAGTCCAATTATACTAAACTGCATTTAACTCTAAAACCCACTGGTCATAATTTAACTGCTGATGAAAACATTTGAAGACTGTACAGTGCTTTAATGATCACTTACCTTTGCACCATGCAGTACTCTAGTGTTTCTCAGTAGCAGCTGCAATAATCCCTGCGATAGAAAACTGGGTGAACCAGGTTTTACTAAAATCAATAGAACATTGTGTAGTTATTGCAAGTACTGTGAGATAAAGGTCAATTAATTCTAATAGGCAAGAAGAAAGAATGTATGCTAAATTTGACTAAGAAATGCATATATGTCATTAAACATTGAATATAAGCTTTAACTTATTGAAATCCTTAGTGGATATATGTATTTACTTTTACTATTTTCAATGTTTGATTTTCAGAAGTGTGTTCACAAACATTTTTTGTACTATAGCTAAGATTACCATTTCAAAAATACAGTGCTCCACATTTTCATATCTTTAAACATTAATGGAATTTCACAGCACACTTCTGTGACCCTCAAGATGACTGTTTCCACTGTGCAGATAGAGAAGCTGAGGCATGAGGCTATTTCTGTACATTTTCTAAAGATACCCCCTAAGCCAGTGGAAAGGAAGCCTGAGACAGAAAAAGACTGTGTCCTCACTGAGAACACATCTTGTATGCATCTGTAGTCTTGGGGGAGGGTAGATTGCAAAACCAGAGTTGGCTTTTCACACATGCTCCTACACTGCTACAAGGAGGTCTTTGTAAAAATGTGTACACAAATAAAGTGGGTATCAAGGTGATTACCAGGATGAATTTTCACTGGTCTGGAATGCCTTGAGTATGCTTGATGACAAGGAGGTAGATTAGTTGGCTTTTCAAGGCCTTTCTAATAGTTATAATTCTATCCAATGGGCAATTTCATAGATGAAAAATATTTAAAGTGTTCACATTTCTATTTCTTTTTTTTTTTTCCTTTACAGATCTATGCAGTTAGATCAGTTGTTCCCAACAAAAGCAATAACGAAATAGTCCTGGTGCTTCAACAGTTTGATTTTAATGTGGATAAAGCCGTGCAAGCCTTTGTGGATGGTAGGTATACCTGTACCCTGCAGCTGAAGATGTTAGACCTAAATATTCCAGATATTCCATATTTTTTCCCTAAATGAACTGAATATCAATTCATTATGCGTTCTTTAGGTCTCATAGAAATGTGCTAGGTTTCACATGATCGCACTACTGCACTCTAGCTTAGGTGACAGAGTGAGACCCCATCTCAAAAAAAAAAAAAAATAGACACACTCAATAAGAATAGAATTTGGAAGTTCTTTATCTCTCATTTAAGGAAAAAAAGACTCTAGATAGTTTTCAAAGGATATTGATTATAGTGCTACTAATTTCCTTGCCTACCAGTCATTATAATTTAATATTAAATGTGTCCTTGGCCAGCAGTGACTCACGCCTGTAGTCCCAGCACTTTGGGAGGCCAAGGTGGGCAGATCACTTGAGGCCAGGAGTTCAAGACCAGCCTGGGAAACATGGTGAAACCTCCGTCTCTATAAAAAAAAATATATAAATTAGCCAGGCATAGTAGTGCACACCTGTAGTCCCAGCTTCCTGGAGGCTGAGGTGGGAGGATGGCTTGAGCCCCTGAGGCAGAGGTTGCACTGAGCTGAGATTGCACCACTGCACTCCAGCCTAGGTGACAGGCTGAGACCCTGTCTCAATAGATAAAGAAATAAATAAATGTGTCCTTTATTTGATATCATTCTTATGAATGGAGGATAATGTATTTTGGTCCTTATCTGGAAAGCCTTCTCACTTCTCCAACCAGCATAATCCTACTTGGCTTTATGACTGAAATTCTTAAACCTGATGCTTATGTAGTCTAAGAGGACTGGTTTATTCTTTAATATCTTTAGTTTATGATTTTTAGATTGCCAAATTAATCAGAATATCAGTTTATCTTATCTACCTCTAAAATCTTTTTGCTTTATTTTAAAAATTTTGTTGTTTAGGTAGTCCATTGCCAGAGATGTTATAAAATCTAAAGTCTCAGGAATATGTTTATCCTATAATTTACAATGTAATGCTTTGGATTTCCTGTAAATTTGGGGGAAATTATCCTCTCCTAATCAAATTAAATAAGTTCCAGTTTTGAACAAAGATCTTTTACTTGTCCTCAGTTATCATATGTCTTCTGTCCTGGCATTAGTTTCTATTTTGTAAATATGGGCAAGCTACACATAATCTGTCAAATAAGGTCAAGGAAGACCTGCCAGCACATTTCTCAGTTGTATCCTATTTACAGTTTGTCAAGGACAGTTTGATTTACTTATTTTCCTAGGAGTAGAATAACCTTCTTGAGTTTCTAAAAGTATAATTGCATTTCAGGGCAAGGTCTTGGAACTAAGCAGTATGCTCACGTTCTGATATCAGCAGTCAAGGTTTAGGGTCCTAATTGAATTAGCAAATGATTATCATTCAGTAGACCTATAAGCAAATCCATGGTGCATAACTTTTCTCACTGTTTTTCCCTGCTTCATATACTAAGAGATACTAATTTTTAGTCACAAGAAGCAAATAGTAGAGAATGCAATATTAATCTAACTTTGCAGCATTAGGTGCAGTTTGTCTCAAAAAATATTTGGAAATAAGCATATCCTGGATCAGATACAGTCTCTTTTCAGGTTTTGCTTGCCAACATCACCTGCATGGAAAAAAAGCCTTAGGAAAGGGTAAAGGCTATTATCCCCATTCCTCCCTACCCCCACTTGGATTGAGGCCCCCACATTCCTCATCATGAAACTTTTTATTGCAGAGTGATCTTGATGAGATGCGCAGATGCACAGTAACTGATGGACTGTCATCAAATCTGTTTGTATTTAAACAGAGCACCTTGCTTGTCCTTCGTGAAATTTTCACCTTGTCAGTGTTGAGATCTCATTAATAAAGCTCATTGATTGCTGAGAAGCCTCATGAGAAGTCATTTTGTTTGGGGAGCAGTAGGAAAACTTGATTTAAAAATACTGGGTGCCAGGCAGGTTCCTCATGCCTATAACCCCAGCATTCTGGGAGGTCAAGGCAGAAGGATTGCCAGGAGTTTGAGACCAGCCTGGACAACATGGCAAGACACTGTCTCTACAATTTTTTGTTTTTAATTAGTCTAGAGTGGTGACACATGCCTGTAGTCTCAGCTACTCTGGAGGCTGAGGCAGGAGGATTGATTGGACCCAGGAAATCGAGGCCACAGTGAGCCATGTTTGCACCACTGCAGTCCAGCCTGGGCAACAGTGCGAGACCCTGTCTCCAAAAAGAAAAAAAAGAAAAAAGAAAAAAAAACCAAAACCATAAAAAAAGCCAAACAACTGACAGTCAAAAATATTTGTTAGGAGTCATTTATGAGGCATACAGAAAGCACTCTGAGTGGCTGAAAAACTCCAAGCCGTTTCAGTATAATTAAAATTTAATAATAACAGTTTCAAAATCCTCTGTAAATATGGGTATTTCTTCTTAAAAATTAGTCCCTAAAGCTCATTGTCCAAATTACAAATAGAAGGTATATCAAAACATGAAAATTAGAGGACTAATTGAATATGGCAGTTGTGAAAGCAGTAAGCAACTCACCGCCACTTTCTGATTAAAATGAACAGTATTTAGCATTTTTAAATTTTAGTTTTATTTAGAAAACTGAAGCGTAGCTATAAGTAAGAACTGCCCTAATTATTATTAACCAAGACTTACCAAGAAACCTAACAAAAGGGACTTTCTAAATTTCTTCAAAAGGAAAATGCTGTGAAACATTAATTCTCTGGACAAATTAGAGAAAGACCAACCCAGTTAGTAAAAAGTCTGAATTATACCTTACTTTTAGGTGCAGTCTTATTATTTCAAGTACATGCAACTCAGACAAGTCTAAGAGGGGCGTTGAGTTGGAAACTTTAAATAGATAGGAATAATTAGCCTGTCTAAACATTAGTCAAAGCCATATGGCCTTCTGCTTATCTAACAGTGACAGTAGACTCAATAATTAGGACCCTACTAATTTGAAATTTATTATAAAGACCAGCCTGAAATTTATCTTTGTTTAGCCAACATACTCCTTGTAGAGAGCTATTAGTATATTTAGATTGTATGAGAATGCTTAAAATTGTTAAAAGAATACACTTAAAAGAGCTACTCTCTTTTAGAAATACTGTGCCTATTTATTTGAAAACAACTGCTATCCTCATTACCAATAACTTGTTATTGAAACTACCTTCAGCACAGTTGGAATGAATGAATGAACTTTGTTAGACTATGCAGAAACATGGATTGCAGCTGGCCAGCAATAAAACATTTTTTAATGTCTTGTAATTTAATTAGGCATTTAATTTATATATAATTTAATATAATTTGAATATAATTTAATTAGGTGTCTTCTCTGAGTCAGTGCAGTTCTACTGATATATGTGAATGGGATGGACAGAACCTGGGGCCCAACTTTTCACTTAATGAACTTTTCTTGGTTTCAAGGTAGAAGCCTTGTAGACCACATCCCATCTCTATCCATGCTAACTCTAGAGAAACTAATATCATTGTAATATGTCTTCCTCATCCCCCTGCAAGATGTGAACATATGAATAGGGACAGAAAAAGAGAAAGAATGGCCAAACAGAAAGCTGCGATTCACATTGTTAATAATATTCAGAATCCCATATTTGGTTCAGAAGATTATAGGTATTTTTATTCATATATCAAACAGAATAATTTTAATTCTACCTATGGCAACAAAGCTGCTGGAAAATTCTCAAGATATATTTCATTTTCCGTAAGACAATATAATGATAAAAAAGTAAGCTTCATGTAGTGAGGCTTAATATTTTGATAAAACCAAGATCATACAGTGAATTAAATGAAAATCTGGGAAATAAAAAATGAAACTGGCATTTTTATTAAGATAGGGTGTATCAAAACAAATGAAAAAGCCAAAAAAAAAAAAAGCTGCTACCAAGATGGGAAGACAGAGATGAATTTTGTGTGGTGTTTTATGATGTGACTATTTGTTGAAGATTCTTTGTCTTTATCTAGGCAGTGCAATTCAAGTTCTAAAAGAATGGAATATGACAGGAAAAAAGAAGGTAAGATTAATATTGATTGTAAATTGGTAACATCTTCAATCAAAACCTTCATGGTTGTTATCATTTTAACAAGGCTGCCAATTTTTTGCTTCTTTCAAATATGTTAATATATACACCCAGAAAGCTTCCAAATTCATGACTCTCGGAAATTACCAGATACTCTCACTAGTAATGCCCTTATTTTCTACTCAGTGTTTTTAACAACCAGGTGTGCTTAAGAAGTCCCAGAGTTGTTCTCTTTTTTAAGTATAAAGGGGAGCCCAGCTGGAGAATTCAAAGGATTGAAAACATTAACTTGCCTGAACATATCCTGTAGCACAAAGAAAAAAATTAAGGAGAATTTTAAAGATAATTGAAAACCTCTAAATATATTTTCACATGTTTTTCCCCCTGAAAGAATCTGTCCAAGGCTGCCCTGAGATGCTTTTTTGGCCGAATTCTAAGGTAGATCATTAATAAAAGAAGAAAAGAAAATGCCTTAGAACCATAGTAAGTAAGGGGCCTTCTTGAACACTGGCATACTGCTCTTTGAGAACAAAGGGAAGGGGATTTTACTGTGTCCCATTCAAACTGGTTTGTTTTCTTGTCAAGTCACAAAGGGCCTGGGATTTCTGGGAGCTCGTGAGATGCATCTGTGCATACACACTAGCAAAAGTGTGCCGCTCCTTTCAAAGTAACTGTTCCACTCATTCCTTCTATGGCACAGCAAGGCCTTATGTTTCGGTTTTCCCAGGATATAGTACGCCAGTCTACCCTTCCCTGTGGGGGAAGATCACAGGCCTGCAAAACAGGTTCTGAACAAACAATAACACAGTATTACTTTCATAAAACCCAAAGATTACTGAAATTACAGGAATCATCCTTTCCGTTTTTCTCCTCCTAGTTTCATGTAGAATAGGAAAATTATGAGTTTTTTTTTTTTAACCTTTGTATGCCACCATCTTTGACAATCTCTGCTTATCTTTAATCATAGCTTCCCAGGCCTCTGTGTGAGATGCACATGATTTGCAAGTGATTGAAAGGCAGTATTTAGACTTACATAGAAAAATTTCAAATGTGTGGTTTGGGTATTAGATTTTTCTGATGTGAAAAAAAGAGCAGACAGCAGCTGCAGACCCAACTCATTACTGAGTCTCCCTCCTAGAGGTTGAAAAGGAAAATGGTCTCCCAGCCAAGTAGATGTGAGGCTTGAGAGCCAGAAGCTGCTGTGGGTGTTTTATGGGAATAAGTGCCACTGGCCTTGCCTTCAACCTGGGACACACACCTCTCACCTAGGAAAGCACTTACTGGGGCATGATTGTGGTTCCAAAGGAAAAGAGAGCAGGGAGGAGAATTGAGAAGAAGAAACAGTTTCTTTCTACTTCTTTTGTAAATGTGTTGAAGAACGAAGCCAGGCTGATGTTCAGCTGGCACTCACTCATTCAGCAGGTGGGACAGGGTCTTTCTTACGGGTCGGCGTCTGTTCCGATTGGCCGGGGCTGGTACCATACTGCTTGTTGAGTACACTAAATATCAACTGGGTACAAAGCAACATCAATTCAAACATATAACATAATTAGGAACATCTTCTTAATTTTCTTGATATTCTTATATATTCACCATTAGAACATTTTAAGAGAGATATAATAAAACTCTGCATTTTAGACTCGTGATATTGGGGGGTCTAAACAATTTCAATTGTATAAAATGCAGGGTGGTTTTATTTCAAAGGAAATAAAATGAAGCCTTGTAATGCTGTTCAGCTAGCAGCCGAGAGGTCCAGGGGCTTTCTCACCGGAAAAGGGGGCCTTATATCACTTTGGCATTACCTTGAAGCTGTTGTCTGCTCCAGCTAAAATATTCATGGGATGGCAGGGCACAGTGGCTCATGCCTGTAATATCAGCACTTTGGGAGGCAGAGGCAGGAGAATCACTTGAGCCCAGAAGTTTGAGACCAGCCTAAGCAACATAGGGAGACCCTGTATGTACAAAAAATTTTTAAAAATAGCTGCATGTGGTGGTGCATGCCTGTAGTAACAGCTACTCAGGAGGCTGAGGTGGGAGGATCGCTTTATGCCCAGGAGGTTGAAGCTGCAGTGAGCTGTGATCATGCAACTGCATTCTAGCCTGGGCGACAGAGCCAGAGTGAGACCTTGTTAAATAAATAAATAAATAAATAAATAATCATGGGGATGATTATGGATCCTGTGGCTACCTGGGACTTCCTAGATAATGACAGCAATCCCAGGAATCTCCTGGTTGACTGGTTTCTATTTCAGAGACCCAACCTGGACTTTAAGGACCTACCTTCTGTGTCCTCATTTTACAAGAAGAAGTTGCCTGCCTTTTCCCTAGTAGTCCTCCCCTTTACCTCTCCTTCTGCCTAGCAGATGGGAACCTCAGTGGCCTCCTTGCCTCCCCAGCATTCACCACTTTGAGATGAGAGCTACTCCCCAATGGCAGGATAACTGAAATCAAGTTTTTTCAGGATGGTTATCACAAGATTTTACTATAGAGCCTCAGGTTGCTCAAATAATGTCAGCTATTTAAGCCATTCCTTGTTGTTTTTTTCTTCCTTTTATTGGAACCTTTTTTATTGTGTTTATGAGGTGAAAGTTTATACAACTTACTATAAGAGAGAAGATACTTAAATTAACTTGGGTGGTTAATAAAGATGTAAATATTCTTCATCCAGTCTATAAGAAGAGCCAGGAACCAAAAAAGATAACGTATCTTACTTTCATCTCTCAGATTCACCTTATATTTCAAGAGTCTGAATTGAATATTATCTTCTCATTTGTTTCTCATTCTAGAACAATAAAAGAAAAAGAAGCAAGTCCAAGCAGCATCAAGGCAACAAAGATGCTAAAGACAAGGTGGAGAGGCCTGAGGCAGGGCTGCTGCAGCCACAGCCACCACAGATTCAAAACGGCCCCATGAATGGCTGCGAGAAGGACAGCTCATCCACGGATTCTGCTAATGAAAAACCAGCCCTTATCCCTCGTGAGAAAAAGATCTCAATACTTGAGGAACCTTCAAAGGCACTTCGTGGGGTCACAGGTCAGTAACGCTTAAGTAAAATTGCTTAGGAAGACACAGATGAAAAGAGCACAAAGGGAGCTCATTGGGGCTACTGTTGATATTGTTGAAAATGGAAGGTTGTTTTTCTGCAGTGTGTACAGTTCAACCTTCCTGAAGCCAGGATGGAGGGTGAAGGGGAATGTAACAGGGCAGAGAATAAATGCTCAATCTAGCTCTACACCAAGTCAGAGGGTTTTTTTTTTTTTTTGAGTCTGGGTCTTGTTGTGCAAGGCTAGAGTGCAGTGGTGTGGTCATAGCTCACTGCAGCTGCAGCCTTGAACTCTTGGACTCAAGCAGTCCTGCATTGGCATCCCAAAGTGCTGGGATGACAGACATGAGCCACCACACTTAGCCAGTCAGAGGTCATTTTTAATGGAAATTCTAATTTAAAGAAATATTCTATATAGACACCTTTGCTAGAATTCACCTGGGGTATTAAAGGAATAATTGATGACAAAAAGAAATGTTATTAAATGTTTTCTTTTAGAAAGGGCAGACCAAATTATTTTAACTGCTGGTATTTTTTATATGATGTGACAGAACATAATCTTCCAGGGTGTTAGAATCTGGAACATTAATTGTTTGTGCTATAGCTATATATTTATTAATCTTCAAAAGGCCACTTCCTAATCCACTGTTTGACTTTGGGCACATCATCGTCTCTAGGGTCCCATTTCCTTTCTGAAAAATAAGGAAACTGCATTGGAATCTACCAGATCAATGCTTCTCAATACTATCTGACCCAATGCCCCATTTTTAGAACAAATCCTAAAATAAAACTCATGCATAATATAACCTACCTAGAAACAGAATTTCAGTAAATAAAAATATAAGAAATTCAGGAATAACTAAAATAGAATTCATGCATAATATAACCTATCTAGGAACAGAATTTCAATTAAAAAAATATAAGAAATTCAGGAAAAACTAAAATAGAAAGCTCAATAAAGAGGCCAGATTTTTACACCCACTTATAATGAATCACTTTGCAATTAAATGAAGTAAGGCAGTAGTCAGCTGGATACTGTGGGTACTGTTTTTTTACATTTGACATGTACAGTAAGAGCTCAATAAGTTTATTTGTATATAACATGGAATCACTGTGAATGCACCTGCTACAAATGCAGTCCAATTTAGGGTAATGGGTGTCAGCTCTAATATCATGGCTGCTGATGTGATTTTCCACATGGCCAAAAATTCTCAGTCAAGTTCTAAACATCATAAAGTACCATCTTCCTTTAATGTATGCAATAGTTGAATCTTGGAAATCCAAGCAAATGTTGGAATCCATAGTAAAACTGTCTAGACTCACATAATTATATATATATTTTTTAACAATCATGAATGTCCAGGAGAACATGAGAAAGTTCAGGACACAGGTTAATTCTTTGTTGTGTAGGACATTCCCAGGATTGCAAGGCATCTAGCATCCTGCCCCCCAACCCCACCACCAACACACACACACAATCATTTTGCTAGTTTTTAAAAATGCCCCCTCAGTTTTTCAGAATGCCTCCTAAAAGGTGGTAGATCCTTTGATGAGAACCACTACACTAGTTGACCCCCAAAGTCCTTCTAGTTATAAAATCCTGAGTTTGTAGAATCAGTGGCATTTTAAACTCCCGTTATATTCAGAGCACTGTGCTAGATGCCACAGTAGATTCAGAGAAGGATATGATATGGTCTAGGCCCTGATGGAATCACATTCTGATATCCTTGAAGAGAAGGCTATAGGTTCACTGGTGAGTTTAAGGTTTGGGGAAGAGAGGTGCAGTATCCAACTGAGTGATCCTGGGAGATTTCTTGGGAGCATTGGGTATTAAAGGACCAATAGAACTGAGGTGGTAAAAAGGATTTGGAGGGTTAGAGAGAAGTAAGGAGAACTTTACTGAGTGCCCTCAGGTATTGCACACCTGCTGTATATGACACACTGCTATCCTCTGACAAACCAAAGATGAGTAAGACACATCCGTGCCTAAGAAAAGTTCAGACTACCAGAAGAGATGGAGGTGCAAACAGAAAAGCAAATGGTGACATGTACCAAATCAGGGTGGCAGTGAGAAGGCATCAAATAACTGGCACACTCTGTAATACACTAGTAAGTTCTTAAATTGCTCACAAAGCACAAATTTTCTTCCAGAAACACATTTCCTAACAACTCCACTAATAGTGCCGAAACTTATATCATCCTTACTTACTTCATGATGGTTTCCTAAAACCAAACAATGACAGCAACAAAAATAACCTATTTCATTTTGAATCTGAATTCTCCAGGAATTTTTTTAATTCAATTTTCACTGTGCCTACAATTTTGAGACTGTTTTGATTTATAGTCAGAGCAAGAGAAAGAAATTAAATAATCGAGTGGCAGATTCCCAACTTTACTTGTTATTGCTTTCACATGAATTACTTTCAAAATCTAATTACTCAAGTTGCCATTTTGATATCAATCACAGACTAAAAGCTTAGCATATATATTTTTTCATTTACTTATAATTTATACCTTTGTAAAACAATGTCAGTAACTCTATCAAGTATATGACATTAAAGCAAATGCAATATAGAAGTGCCTCCCTTCCCAGTGGACAGCTGCCTTGAAAGTTAAGTACCCACCAGGGGAGTGGGTACAAGGGGGCTTTTGGAAACCCTAACATGAAACTTTCTGTGAAGAATTATTTCTTGCACAGTGATCCCATTCTCCCTTCTGTTTTGTAAGTATAGTATGAAGGCATTGAGGTGTGTTAGTGTTATTTGTTAATGTTGCTGATTCATTACAAATGTCTGTGCAATAAATTTTTCTGTTAAAGAATAAATGAGCCAGGCATGGTGACTCACACTTGTCATCCCAGCACTTTGGGAGGCTGAGGCGGGAGGATTGTTTGAGCCCAGGAGTCCAAGACCAGCCTGGGCAACATGGCAAAACCCCATCTCTACAAATAATACAAAAATTAGCTGAGCCTGGTGGTGCATGCCTGTACTCCCAGCTACCTGGGAGGCTGAGGTGGGAGAATCACCTGAGCCCAGGAGGTTGAGGCTGCAGTGAACTGTGATCGTACCACTGCACTCCAGCCTGGACGGCAGAGTGAGACCCCTCAAAAAAAAAAAGAGGAAGAAGAAATGATGGTAATGGAAGATTAGTAGATGTTCTTGCAAGAGGAAGCAAATTCTCCTTCTTGGCCCTTAACTTCATTAGCAGCCCACTTGTTATGATTGTAAATTTTAAAATGAGTTTTTAGCTATAGTAATCTGCCCTTTTCCTTGGAAGATAGGTTCCAGGACCCCTAGTGGATGCCTGAAATCATGTACACTGTTTTTTTCCTGTACTATACTATACTATGCCAAAGTTTAATTTATAAATTAGGCACAATAAGAGATTAAAAATAACCAATAATAAATAGAACAATTATAGCAATATACTGGCCTCTTTCTTGCTCTCTCTCTCTCTCTCTCTCAAAATATCGTATTGCACTATAAACATCCTTATTGTGATGATGTGAGATGATAAAATGCCTGCATGATTAGATGCGATGACACTCACTCTGATCACCAAGACAGCCACTAAAGTGACGAGTGGGCAGGTATCGTGTATGGCATGGATACTCTGGACGAAGGCATGACCACATCCTGGATAGGACAGAGTGAGATGGCACAAGATTTCATCACGTTACTCAGAACAGTATGAAACTGAAAACTTAATGAGTTGTTTATTTCTGGAATTTTCTGTTTGCTATGTTTGGACCGCAGTTGACCTTGGATTACTGAAACTGTGAATAAGGGAGGACTATTGTAGTTAGATTTTCCTACCTTCAAATTATGAAGGTTCATCAGAAAGTTGATGCCAAAACTATCTAATGGCTTTAAAATGCTTGCTCAATCTACTGGCAATCGCAAGAGCTCTAACAGGTATTCTGCAGATGAGTGTTAGGCTGTAGACACTCTGCACCCC
This sequence comes from Nomascus leucogenys, assembly GCF_006542625.1. Lineage (NCBI taxonomy): Eukaryota > Metazoa > Chordata > Mammalia > Primates > Hylobatidae > Nomascus > Nomascus leucogenys. The sequence continues at coordinate 100,736,186 of NC_044402.1, forward strand.
ATTTTGAGTAGAATGCTGGAACTAGAAAGGATGAGAGTGAAACTTTAATCCTGGCTCCCCACTTTATAACTGAAGAACCAAGGCTCCTGGATTGAGAAGCTGGAGGGATAACCCTCTTGAACTGTCTGTAGTTTGCAAAAGGCTGACTCAAATCCGTGTAATTTTATCAGGTAATGGAGAGTTACTGCTAAAACCATGGGTTCCCTAACTCCTAAAAAAAAATGTGTAATTGAAAAATTAGAAAAAAGTCACAATAACAAAGCCACATAATGATATTCTGTGCTTGAGTGAGTTCACAGCATAAGCCTAAAAGAAATCGCCAGGCTGCTATAGTGGAGCATTTATCAAGCCCTCCAATAATGGAACTAGCTCAACAAAGCCTGCGCTGAATGCCCCACTGGGCAGGAGGCCGTGAACATGTGGGATGCGTTGTTTTATCTTTTTATAACACCTTGACATTCAGGATCTCTCTTTTTAAAAGTCTTAAACAGAGTCGTTTTTTGGTAGGGGAAAAGTTTGCTTTAAGATATATGCAGGTGGCTCAGGGGTGTTAGTGTGACTTCCTACATGAAAAATCACCACCAAAAGCATCATCATTTCAGGCTGTAAATATAGCACTGTCAAGTGGGACAATGCTGTGTGTCAGCAGATAGTTTAGAAGTTTAGGAGTATGTTTTAAGCCTGAGAGTAGTTTTTTTCTGTATCTCAGAATTTTTAATAACAGCTCAAATTGGATCTTTTATATAATCCGATCAAAATCATCCTGGGCTCAAATACAAAATCAGGCAAAGAGTAGATCAAGATTTATTTTAGCCGAGCGGGCGCAGTGGCTCACACCTGTAATCCCAGCACTTTCAGAGGCTGAGGTGGGAAGATTACTTGAGGCCAGGAGTTTGAGACCAGCCTGGGCAACATAGCGAGCTCTTATCTCTTTAAAAAAAAAGAAAAATTAGCTTGGTACGGTGGCTCATACCTGTAGTCCCAGCTGCTTGGGAGGGTGAGGTGGGAAAATCCTTTGAGCTCAGGAGTTTGAGGCTGCAGTGAGCTATGATTGCGCCACTGCACTCTAGCCTGGGGTACAGGGCAAATCCCTACCTCAAAAACAAAAACAAACAAACAAATAAAATTATTTTACTGAAAGTAGTGCCAAGGATAAGACTTTTTTCTAAGACCCTATCTAAATGTCTAAAGCACATTTTGACCTTAGGGTCTAATTTTCCCAAATGTTCCTCCTGCCCTATGTTTCCTGAGGCTCATAAGCTAAAATGTATAGCATTTACTTGTCTCCGCTTAGGCCAGAATAGGAATTCAGATTCCTCTCATCTTTACCCCACTGGACACAATTCCCATTGAATAGGAAAGGAGCAGGACTGTGGGCCATCAGCGGCTTCCCAGAGATAAACTCTGGGGCAGGGCTTTCCCTCTCTTGAGCTCCTCTTGATGACCCAGCAGCCATCTTTTATGTTGCCTCCTCGTGTAAAGCATCCTGGGAAACCAAGTCTTCAGTCCCTGTTACTTGGAACAGAAGGCTCCATGCCATGTTTGCTGACCTTCATGAGCCGGACTGTACAGCCTGCCCTGTACCACAAAGCAGGAACAGCCCTGTCGTTTTTACCTTTGCAATGCAGATTCTGTGCTTGGGCACGGCACCTGCGCAGAGCTGCTTTCTCATCCTCAAGTGAACTGAACCAAATGTGAGGTCCTGTGCCTTTAGAATGTTAGTTGCTCCCCCCTCATTTGTGCTTCCTGTAACAAACAACAACAAAAACACCTCACCACCATTTCACAGTATTGATGTGGTAGGCAGTTCCCCACAGGTTGTTCAAGCAGATTTTTTTATGTTGCTGTTGGTCCTAGCCTCAAGATTACCTCCCCTGCTTCTCTAAGCCCTATATTGGACAGAGGATTAGCAAAGATCAACAAAAAGAAAGCAGCCAGCTTAGAACTTTAATAGTAAAAGTCAAATGTGTATATCTAGGATTTCAGCAGTGCCAGCTCTCAAATGGAAGCAATACAATATCACAGCTAAGAACCAGGGCTTTAGCATTAGACATGTTTGGTTTCAAATCTTGGCCTCATCACTTATGAGGTGCGTGACCCTGGACAGGTTAACCACTCTGCATCTCACTTTCCTCATCTGCAAAATAAAGAACATTCCTCCACTTTACAATATTGTGGGGAGCAGTAAATGAGATATATAAAGTGATTAGCTCAGCATCTGGAACAGGGTAAACTCTCTTATCATTCATTTATCCATTAAGTAAATATTTTTAAGCATCCAACATGTGTCAGGAATTCTTCTACAGGAAGCGGACAAGACAACAAAGGTTTTGCTCTTGGGGAGTTTACTTTCTTTGGGGTGGGGGGATGGGGAGAAGAGGTAGATAATAAACCACAATTCAACTGAGTTACCAACATAATTCTAGATTGTAATAAATGTTATAAAGGCAGCATGTAGAACGGCAGCTGGGGAGTGCGTGTGTGCAGCGATTCCATAGAAGGTCCCGCTGTGATGTAAGTGTCTGGAGACATTGAAGCTAAGATCCCAGTGCTTCAATTCAGGCTCTCTCATGCCAACTTACAGTAGTCTGAACAGCCAGTGTTTTATCTAAACTTTTATTAAGTATCTTAGCTGAAGCCCTTGTAGAATTATAACCATAGGTTTTTACTTTTTTTTTTTTTTTTTTTGAGATGGAGTCTCACTCTGTTACCCAGGCTGGAGTGCAGTGGCACACTCTCAGCTCACTGCAACCTCCGTCTCCCGGGTTCAAGCGATTCTCCTGCCTCAGCCTCCCAAGTAGCTGGGACTACAGGCACATGCCACCATACCCAGCTAATTTTTTGTATTTTTAGTAGAGATGGGGTTTCACTGTGTTAACCAGGATGGTCTCAATCTCCTGACCTCATGATCTGCCCACCTCGGCCTTTACTATTTTTTGTTATTAAAGATCTAATACTCTGTTAACATATATATAACTGATGTTAAGTACTATCATATGAACATGAATTTTTGAAGTTTATATTTTGGTCAGGCACAGTGGCTCATGCCTGTAATCCCAGCACTTTGGGAGGCCAAGGCAGGAGGATCACTTGAGCCCAGGAATTCAAGACCAGGCTGGGCAACATTTTGAGAGTTGGCTGTAAAAAAAACTTAAAAATTAGCAGGGTGTGGTGGCCCATGCCTATACTCCCAGCTACTTGTGAGGTGAGAGGATCACTTGAGCCCAGGAGGTCAAGGCTGCAGTAAGCCATGATCACACCACTGTACCCCAGCCTGCGCAACGAAGCAAGACCCTGCCTCAAAAAATAAAAAATAAAAATAAAGTTTATATTTTAAAGCACATAATTACTATTCTCACTCATCTTTAATTATTGTTTTAGCATTTAAATACTTGGTATTAATTCCCATTTACAGTTGTGTTAGTCTCAACCTCAGCTTCAAGTAACTTGGTATCTTAGATTGCATTTGCAGTGACTTAGAGCTCTGCTTCCTTTCTTTATGTATGATAAAGCAGAAAGAGACAGACACAGGATGTAGTGACAGGAGGGCACAGGAAACATAAAACCCCTCAGGTATTTTTCGGTCACCTGGGCTTGCTTCTCTTTCTCATTCAAAAGTATTTTTGCTGCAACTGTACAGCAAAAACAAAACTACTCATCTCTGAATAGCTGATACCTTTATAACTTCCCACCCACTCCTTGTTATGGTGATTTCAGTTACAAATGGACTTAATTAAATGGAATGTACCACTTACAAAGATCAAAAGGCTTTCAAAAATTTTTTTTAAGATTTTTGAACAAAGATTTAACTGTTTCTATTAAAATGCAATAAGATGGAAACTGTTTCCTCTGATGTGATTATTACGCATTGTATACCTATATCAAAATATCTCAAGCACCCCATAAATATATAAACCTACTATGTACCCACAAAAATTAAAATTTAAAAAAGTTTTTTTAATGCAATAAGAATTAAACCTGTTTTGCAGAGAAATAAGACAGTGGAAAAAATCAAGTTATACATATATATTACATACATATACATATATAATATACATATATTATTATATATAATAATATACTTATATTATATATTAAACCTGTTAAGGTATTAATGACATATGAGATCTTGTAAAGACAGTGAATGTAAATAAAACTAAAGATGTTATTCCAGTCAGAAAGTTACCACCTTCATGCCCTCTGAGCTGATCAAGCTTCTTAGGATTTGAATGAAATAATAAAGTCTATCTGTATTTGATAAAGGCATTATGAGAAGGCAGAACTGACATTGTGTCTGCTGCATAAACCTGTCTATTTTGGTCTCTGTTCCAAAGTTATTGTTTCCCCAAACTTTTGTTAATTACCCTGTCATGCATGTAAAGATAGAAGAACGATGAAACTTACAAATCAAAGTATATAATAATTATGAGGGAATGGTTTTCTTAGCTTGGGCAACATGGCAAACCCCATCTCTACAAAAAATACAAAAATTAGCTGAGCATGGTAGCAAATGCCTGTAGTCCCAGCTGCTTGGGAGGCTAAGGTGGGAGGATCACTTGAGCTGGGGGTTGAGGCTGCAGTGAGCCATGATCACACCATTGCACTCCAGCCTGGGTGACAGAGCGAGACCATGTCTCAAAAAAAAAAAAAGGAGTTTTCTTGAGGCTTCATCACTAGACCATTATTCTGTAACATCTTCAGAGAGTTACCTTTACTCCCTGTCTCCACTCTTCACTTCCTTCTCACTCATCACCTCATTGTTACGGCTTTCAGCCCCATCTCTCCAAATAAACTGCCCTAGGTAAGCTGTTATAGGTAAGTTTAGCAATGGCCTCCATGTTATTGAATCTAGCCATCGTTTTTTAATCTTTACTTTATTTTTTCCTTTTAGCAGTATTCAGTGTTGTTGACCACCCTATCCTTAACAACTCTGTCCTTTCCCTGTGGTTTCTATGACATGACACTCTCCTAATTGTGTCCCTCTGTCTTTACTGCTTCCTCTCTGTTCCTTTTGGAGGTCATTCTTCTTTACCTGGCTGTTAAATTGCTGAAGCTCCCCACGGCTTGTTTGATCTCAGGTCCTTCATCATATAAAGCTACACACTCTCCTTAGATTATTTCAGCCATACTCTAGCTTTAATTATGTAAGATGACTCACAAACTCATCTTCCTAGTTCCGGCTACACTCTGAACTCCAGACTCGTCTTTAACTTTTTCACTTTGATATTTCAAAGCACTTCAACAACATGCTCAAAACAAACTCATCATCTCCCTTCCCAGTCGTGGCTCTCTTTTAGTGTTCCTGACCCAAGTGCACCACCTATCCAATTGTGCAAACCAGAAATGTAGTCATCAGTCATGACATCTCCCTCTTTCTCACTCCCCATTTCCAATCTATCCCCATTTCCTGTTGGTTTTCATTTCCATGTATTTCTAGAATTCATCCATTGCTCAGTCTCTTCCCCTGCCTTCCCACCAAAACTACCATCCTCACTTGCCTGCACTGCAGCAATAGTCCGCTCATTAATTTCCTAGCACTTACCCTTGTTCCTTTGTAAATCATTCTCTATCCTGTAATCTTTTCAAAACACAAATCTGACCTCTTACGATAAAGACAAGAAGACTTACCCTGTCCTGCAAGCCCAGCATAGTCTGGCCCCTGTGTCCCACTCCACCCTCCTTGCATGGCACATTCCTTCTTGCCCTCTACTTTAGCTATGCTGGTCTCTGTTTGGGCCCTCATACTGGCCATGTGTATCAGTCGAGATCAAGTCAGGAGATAGGAACCATACTGGTCATTTGAATAGGAGAAATGTAATGTAAAGCATTGTTAATTAAAACAGTAGGAGGTTACTAACTACTAGAAGGGGTAAATGAGGACCATAAGGTGTCCACATTTAGCATGAGAGCAGTTACTGTATCTATACTGAAGAAAATGAGACAATAAAGGAACTAAGGACTAGGGGAGGCCCCCAAGCCAAGACTGAGATTCTGACCTGATCAAAGAAAGTGTGTGGCTACCAGAGGAACGTGCAGCCTTGTGGTGGTGAAGAAACTTGTCAAAGGGCATGGACTGAGCTCTTCTGTTAAGAGGCTGCCATTGCCAGCGGGTGTAGATGGATTGGAGCTGCTCAAAGCCACTGACAGTGGTGGGAGATGGGGAAAGGAACATGGCATGAGGATGTAGGTTGGAGTTCCTCTGCATGGCTGCTGGGTTCCTGTGAATAATAATAATTAATAATAATAGAGATCCAGAACCCCAAAGAGAGATATACTCCTGTTCTTATGGCCTTGCAGGGTCACTTTATTGCCATCTGCTGACATCAAAAGTTAACATTCTACTAGCTGGCAAAAGAGAATTGCTTACAGGGTCCAGCTCCAGTATCACAAAGTAGGGCAAGAAGAGTAGATCTGGAGCCAAGAGACACTATAACTTGATAACTGGCACACAACGCTCTCTCCCCTACAAATGTAATCACTGCTTGGAGTACAATTTCCCACTCTTTTCAACTAGTTATTTCATGTGATTTCAGATGAGATCATTCAGATCTCAGCTTAGGTGTTACTCACTTGGGGAATTCTTTCTTGATATCCCCAGGTCAAATATGCCACTTACAGATTTCAGAACACTATATGCTTTTCTTTCTTAACACCACAGTTGCACTCTTTCATTTGTTTGTATGGTGGTTTGATTTACACACCTTCCTATTAAAGTGCAAGTTCTGTGAAGACAGAGATCACATCTGTCTTTCATTACCATTGTATTTCTGGGGCCTGGAACAAAGATGGGCACTCACACAATCCTTTCTCATGATCTCTATTGAATTATTAATGATAAAATACATGGAGAAGTGTAGGTTAATTAAATTTTTGTAAGTTGCTATGTTGCTTTTTAAAGATAATTAAATTTTTGTAAGTTGCTATGTTGCTTTTTAAAGATAATCATGGATTTTGTGTTTCTGGGTTTAAAAAGACTTTACACTAATTGAGGACATTTGAAAATTCAGTAAGGTTTCAGGGAAAAAAAGGAAACAATCCTACCTCCCAGAAGCAACCACTGTTAAATTTTATTTCAGAATTTTTTAAATGCACAGATATGTAGATTTTTTTTTAAATGATATTAAACGGCCTGTGAACCTTTGTATTCTGTTTTTTACTTAACATGAGATTATGAACATTACTTCATATCATTAAATGTTCTTTAAAAACGTGATTTAAATATCTGCATTGTATTTTTATGAATGTGCCATACTTCTTTTAATTGTTCCCAAACTGTTGTCTTTGTGAATTGTTTCCTTTTTTTTTTTCTTTTTTTGAGACAGAGTCCTGCTCTGTCACCGAGGCTGGAGTGCAGTGACATGATCTTGGCTCACTGCAACCTCTGCCTCCCAGGTTCGAGTGATTCTCGTGCCTCAGCTTCCCAAGTAGCTGGGATTACAGGCGCCTGCTACCACTTCCAGCCAATTTTTATATTTTTAGTAGAGATGGAGTTTCACCATTTTGGCCAGGCTGGTCTCGAACTCCTGACCTCAGGTGATCCTCCTGCCTTGGCTTCCCAAAGTGCTGGGATTACAGGCATGAGCCATCGCACCCGGCCTCCATTGTTTGGTTTTATAAACAATATTATAATGAACATCTCTTGTATATATATTTGTGTGAACAACCATGATTATTTCCTTAGCATATATTCTTAGAAGTAGAATTTCTGGGTTCAAAGGGTATGAATAGTTTTTAAGTTATTAATATGTTACTGTCCAGAAAGGTTGTGCTAATCTCATTGTTTTTACTTTTAAAACTGATTGGTAGAGGGATGGAACTTTTTAAGAAGTTTCTTTTCCATTTATATTTCTTCTTTTGTAAATATTTAAGAACACAAAGACCAATTACCAAAGAACTACCAATTGTATTATCAGGTATCAAGTATCATAAAACATCATCACATTCACATAAGTACTTTTTGAAGAATGGTAACATGCTTTAAGTAACATAGACATTAGCAATTTTCGACATAATTTTACAACAACAAAGTTATGTTTTGTTTCTTTATCAATTTCTTCCAAGTACAACTACTTTACAATACTTACTCAAGATCAGATGATGTGCTTTGCTGCTATTACCTGTGTATAAGAGACAATGAAGCCATCTTAACTCAAAGGGTTAAAATAATTATTTTAGAACTATTCTATGTTTAATACATTCCTTACAGTTAGATTTGAATTCTTAAAGTTAGATTTGAATTCTTTCTTCAGTCTACTTATAAGTATATCAAGCTTTCACTAAAAAGTAAAAACTAAAGAGAAAACAATCTTTTTCAGAAACTTTCAAATTTGAATACATACATGGCTGTACATACATAATGAAAACTTTTGAATCCAAGTTTATGTATTTCCCCCAAGAGGAGGGTTTGTTTTCTTTGGCACTGCTAACAAAAACAACCAGCACAATTCATTTATTGTATAAAATAAATTAAGGACAAGTAAAGTATATAAGTTGATACTAAGATTTAGTAACCAGTTGATAGTTTTCACTGTTGGCAAGAGTTAAATGTGAGAACAATTGCAGGCACTGCAGCTGAGTGTAAACGGTACAACTTGACTGAAAAATAATTTGACAAAGCATATCAAGAACTTTTCAAGAGAAAGAAAGGCATGAATTTGTATTGACTTAATAACAAATTCCCTTAAATTATAGTAAAGAAATTTTTAAATGTAGAAATCCACAATACTGAAAAAAATGAGAAAAGGGTATCAGTTTCTACAAGAAGGGAAGTAGATGGAAGGGGCTTTATTGATGAATCAGATGCTGCAGCATAGAATACAGAGGGAGGAGCTTTGGTGGGGAGGAAGATGATTGCCCTGCAGAAACTGGGGGAGCCCTGGGTTCAGAGTCAGCACATCGGATGGAAGACAAGCTCAAGAAGAGGAGTATAAAGCAGAGGAATTAAATAAAGGTATTTTAAGGAACAGTCCACTATCCCCTTACCATCTCTTCCATCCCCCAACTTGTTCTTTTAGCTGCCTAACATTTATCCTCAAGGCAAAAAGGGAGGAAGAGAGTGGGCAGTGATCTGCAAGTACATTAGTCACCTATTAGAACAAAAGTCAAAACGCTTTAAAGGAAAAGAAGAAGATCTAGAGTTTCTCAATGCATCATCCAAAATGGTCAGTGTCCAATTTTAAAAAGTTACTAGACATGGGAAGGAGCAGGAAAATGTGACCTATAATGAAGAGAAAGATTAGTCATTAGAAACAGACCCATTGACAACACAGAAGTTGGAATTAGCAGACAAGGATTGCTAATTAAAAATATGTTAAGAATTTTATGGAAAAAAAAAGATGGATATAATGGATGAAGAAAAAAATTTAAGTCATCAGGTGTGCTTAGCAACAGTTCAGATGATGAAGAAGAAAGGATGAGTGAACTTAAAGACAAATCAAAAGAAACTATACAAACTGAACAGAGAGAAAAAAAGTAAAAGAATAAAACAAAGCCAGAGCCTCAGTGACTTAAGGCTCAGTATCAGGCAGTCTCACATAGGTGTAATTGGAGTCTCAGAAGGAGAGCAAAGAGGAAATTTGGCAGGGAGAAGGAGGAAGCTATGAAGAAATAATGGGCACAGTTTATCCAAATTTGATGAAAAACAACAAGCCTCATATCCAAGGGTCATTTCAAGTAGTATGTTGTTTGATTGATCAAAAAGATATAACACCTCTAAATGTATGTGCATCTAATGATTCCAGATCCATGAAGCAGCAATATATAGAACTAAAGAAAGTGACAAATACAAATCCACAGCAGTTGTAGGTCTTAATATCATGTTATTAGTAACTGATAGAACATATAGATTAAAAATCAGTAAGAATATAGACAATTTGAACAATACTATCAACCAACTTGAGCCAATTGATATTTATAGGACAACATACCCAACAATTTCAGGAGAACATGGCATTTACATTAAAATAAGCCAGTTGCTGGACCATAAAATGGATTTCAAATTTTAAAACACCATCTTAAGAGTATGATGTCTGAACACAGTAGAATTGAATTAACAATAGCAATAAGATAACTAGAAAATCTCTGAACATTTAAAAATTAATCAATCTTCTAAACAATCCATTAGCCAAAAAGAAAATTTCACAAGAGATATGAGAAAAATTTTGAACTGAATCATAATGAAAATATAATAAACCAATTTCCAACATCAGGAATAAAATTAACCCGGACTTCATTTATTTAAAAGCTAACAACAGGATGTTATAAACAACTTTATGCCAATAAATCCAACAACTTAAGTGGAATGGACAAATTCTTAAAAAACACAACTTACCAAAACACACAAGAAGAAATAGAAAATCTGAATAACACTATGCTTATCAAGGAAATTCATAATTAAAATTTCCAGGTCCAGATGACTTCCTTAGTGAATTCCCATGAACATTTGAGGAATAAATATAATTGCAATCTTAAACAGTTTCAGAAAATAGAAGGAATACTTCCCAACTCATTTTATGAGGCCAGCATAACTCATATCAAAACCTGACAGAGTCATCACAAGAAAAGAAAATTACAGAACAATATTGTTAATGAATAAAGAAGCAAAAATCCTCAACAAAACATTAACAAGTGAAGTAAACAATATATAAAAGGATAATACTCCATGACCAAGTGGGTGTGGTTAATAATTTCAGGAACTCAACATCAGTTTAACATTAAAAAAATCAACATAATATTATTAATAAAATAAAGGAGAACAATAATATGATCATCTCAGTGTATAAAATAAAAAATTCACTTGACAAAAACTGTCAGCAAAGAAGGAACACAAGAGAACTTCTAGAGTCTAATAAATGTATGGAAACTCTACAGCTGTGTAATACTTGATAAAATACTGAATGCAATTTCCGTAAGACCCAGAACAATGCAGGGATGCTCATTCTGCTTTGTAGCTAGGATTAATAAGACAAGGAAATAAGGTAAGGAACGATTGGAAAAGAAGAAGTTAGACTTCATTACCACTGTCATCATTGTGTTTGTAGAAAGAAAATCTTAAGAAATCTACCAAAAAAATAAATAAACCTGCCAGAACTAATAAGAAAATTAGCCAGGTCGCTAGATATAAGTTCAATATATTAAAAAGCATTTGTATTCCTGAACTCTAGCAACCAACATTTTGGAATTGAAATTTTTAAAAATGCTATAAACAATAACATAAAAATTCTAAAATACCTAGGAATAAATTTGACTGTAGATGCACAAGACTCTAAGAACTATAAAATGATGCTAAAGCAAATTAGAATCTAAATAAATGGCATAGTATTTCATGTCGAGTGTCAAAAGACTCAGTATTGTTAAGATACCGCTTATCCCCAAATTGCTTTATAGATTCAACACAAGTCCAATGAAAATCTCATCATATTTTTTGTTGAAATAGGCAAATTGATTCTTAAATTTATATTAAAATGCAAAGGACCTAAGATAGTCAAAACAATCTTGAAAAAGAAGAGTAAAGCAGTTACAGTAACTAGGACAGTGTGATGGTGGTGTGAGAACTGACAGCTAGATCGGTGGAATAGAATACAGTCCAGAAATAGTCACGCATATAGTCAATTAATGTTTAACAGAGGTATCAAGACAATTCAATGGGAAAGGTCCATTCAGATTTACTCTGATATCCTCTTACATTATTTTTTTCACATTTTACATACTGGTTATTAAGGTCAGTCTATTTCTCATTTATTGCCTATTAGTAAACCAGAGCTGATACAGTGTGCACTCTCCATATGTGTCTGTTGAATCCTTGAATCAGAAACCAGCATGATACTCAGGACATTATATACCATTTGTGTATATATACAAATTTGGGATTTGGTAAGTGTTTTTAATAAAAGGAATGCTCAAGTAATAGTTAAATTCAAAGACACAAACTTCTAGGAGCCATTTTTAGATACATGGACAAGGATTAAAATGTATACAATTTTTATTGAAATCTAGGCAGATGGGGTGTTTTCAGAGATAACTTTTCTTTCCAAGATACAGCTACTGTGGTTCAAGTATTTGATGAATATTAGATAAAGACACAGCCAGAGACTCATATCAAATGAGGCTCCCTACAATTGGAAGGGCCGTAGGCATGCATAGCACTGAAGTAACACTGATTCATTCATTCAGTATTTATTATGTATCTACGAGATACCAAGCACATACAGTAATGATGAACAAGACATACATCACCCTGTCACCACTTTTCTCATGTAGAGGATATTTTAAGGCTTCACTAAAACAAATATCCTTTTCTAGAATATAAATTAGTAGTGATTACACACTGAAGATCAACACTCTCACACTCCTTGTGTATCCTATTAGTGTTATCCAATAGAAATTTAACACATACTATGTATATAATTTTATGTTTTCTGGTAGCTACATTTAAAAAGTGTAAACAGGTGAATTAAATTGGGTAATTTATTTAACCTAATGTATCAAAAATATTTCCACATGTAGTCAATCTTTTTTAAATTATTAAATATTTTAAATTTTTTATTTTGTACTGAATCTTCACATTTCAGCATATATATTACACTTACAGCACATCTCAATTTGGACAAGCCAAATTTCCAGTGTTCAACAGCCACATGTGGCCAGTGGCTACCTTACTGGACACTGGAGGCTTATGTGTGAATCAGCCCCCATTGAGCTACAACCTGTTGAAGTTTACAACTGGACTCCAGATAAATGGAGAGCCGATGGTATTTCTGGACTATAATGTTAGAGGAAAGTCACTGGATATAGTGACTTTCTGTTATAGCTCTATAACCCTCCACCAGTTTTCATCTGCAAGAGTCCCAGAGTTTTACTATATTTGAAGACAGATCTGTACTAAAGTAACGCTGTTACATTCATTCAGTATTTATTATGTATCTGCAAGATATCAAACACATACAGTAATGATGAACAAGACATACATACATGTCATACATACATGCATATATGCAAATATGTACAAGTGGTCTTGAAGATTTTAATGCTCAGTGATTTCACTAGTAATGAGACAGCTTTTGAGGACCTAAAAAAATATCTCTACTCACATTTCTCAATTGATATTTGATGGGGAATGTTGAAACGAACCAGTAGACCACATATCAGTTCTCTGATACACAAACAAAATGTTTTCAGCTCTAGGTTAATGAGCCCATGCTCATTGCATGCTTGGCTTCCATTTAAAATTCTTTTGCATTTCATTACAATAATTTTTTCCCTTTGCTCTAAGGTCATTGTTTCCATTGTTATAGTATAAATCCCCTTATTTTCAGGAATATGATCTCTTTATGACACTATACACGAAGATCTGTGTTTTAAATTTGATATGGTTTGAATGTTTGTCCCCTCCAGATCTCATGTTGAAATGTGATTCCCAATGTCAGAGGTAAGGCCCAGTGGGAGGTGATTGGATCATGGGGGCAGATCCCTCATGAATGTTTTAACACCATCCCCTTGGTGATAAGCGAGTTCTTGCTCAGTTACTTCATGTGAGATCTGCTTGTTTAAAAGTATGTGGCACCTCTCCCCTCACTCTCTTGCTCCCATTCTCACCATGTGGTATGCTGGCTCGCAGTCATCTTCTGCCATGATTGTAAGCTTCCTGAGGCCCTGACCAGAAGCTGAGCAGATGTTGGCATCATGCTTCTTGTACAGCATACAGAACCATGAACCAAATAAACCTCTTTTCATTAAAAATTACCCAGGCTCAAGTATTCCCTTACAGCAATGCAAAAACAGCCTAACCCAGAATTCTCAATTTATAGTATCTCGTCCAGACTGCCTCTCAACTGGGATTTAGAGAGGTAGTGACTTGGAACCAGTTTGGACGCGTCATTGTTTTAACACATGTTTATAGACTCAACATAAAATTAGTTTTTTAATCTTTACAGTAGGGTTTCTCAGGGTGGCTGGTACCACCCATCTCCACTCCAACAGAATCACCTGGGGAGGAGAAGCCTGGGCCCACAGCTGAATTGGAATCTCTAGAAATAGTGTTCGGGAACTTGCATGTGTAATAAGTACCAAGGGAAACTCATTTCACACTGAAGTTTGACAGCCAGTACCTTATAGTGAAGTTCTACCTTAATATCACTAAGGATAAAATTGCATACTACCATTTGAATCTGTTTTATTACTGGAGGAAATGCTGTTTTCAGTACTTATGTACTTTGTTTACTACCTTTGCTGAACATTTTGTGTACTGTGAGTAAATTTTTAAGGGTATTCATTCAGCTTATAAAAAGTATGTTACGCTTTCTTGATATGTAAGTTATGAATGATGGATTCAACTGAAGTCTAATTATATTGATCATGAATGGACTAATGTCTAAAATCAAATTGACTAGGACCTAGATCATATTCCTTTGTATTTTTTCAAGTGTAGTCTCTGTGACTGTGTCAGGTAAGATATTCATTGTTTTTTATTTTTTTCTATGAAATTGTTTCTAATGTACTTTAATTGAATCATAATTCTACAGAAAGCCATTGAGCCAGACACAAGTACTAGGGCTTCAAAACAGAATCGGACTCAGTGTTTGCCCTTGGGAAGGTTGCAGCCTCTTCAAGGCAGGGGTGTGGGGCAGATAGGGAAGCCTTGTGTTAAAACATAAAACCATGATACCATGGTTTTAAGTAAAGCAAGGTACCATGGGAGTAGAGAGAAGCAGGGCAAGGGTGACTATCTTAAAAGGCTGGGCTTTACAAAGATGACTGTGTTCTGTTTGAGTGCAAGCCAGTCAGCCAGACAAGTGAAGACATTCCCACAAGGTCACCCAGGACATAAGGAATACCAGAATTTGGTTCTCCCAGATCCAAACTGCACTCATCAAGCTTTCTACAAGAACCTGGCCTTCAAAAGAACACTGGCTTCCCTTTTCTCACACCCAAAACTTTCTCTGGTAGTAAGTAAGATGTTAAGGGTGATGCATTTCCTTTTCAGGCCACTAATGTGCCATTTAATTCATTCCAGCAATAACTAAATAGGAACCTACCTTTAAAAGATGCCGAAAGCAACATCCTGCTAATTTATTGCCACATCTATTAAATCTCCAGAGAGAATCTGACTCCCTAGATTTTAAATATAGTTGAGATATTATGATGATCTTTTCTGATTTAAGCCCTCCATAAATTAGATGCAATGATTATAGTATCTGTTGTCACTTCATTTTTGCTCTATCTCCAATCACTCTTCTGCCTTCATTAATTCAGAATGAAATATCACAAGACATTAATGTAGCACTTGGAGATAGGAGGGCTACATTTTTATAGCCTCAATATGAAATTGTACTTAAAAGACTCATAAGCCTTTACTGGAATAGCAGGGGGGAAAAGGCACTGCTCATCTCCTGTAAGCCTCTTAATAACCTTCCTGGATAGTTATGGATGAGGAAACTAGGGCTCAGAGATGCCCAGGGTCACTCTGCAAGTAATTAGCAGAGACAAAGCATGCCCAGGTCTTCCTACTCACAATACAAGGCTTTTCTAGTACACCCTCTAATCTTCTGGGTGTTCTTTTAAAACAGTTACTTGACTGTTTGCAATGAAAGGCATTATTGCCAACATGTAAACAAAAACAAAAATCTTGGCATCCTCCATCACTTTATCATCAGTGTTTTTAGTTTATCACTTCACAGTCATTATTTGGTGTTTTCTTACAGAAGGCAACAGACTACTGCAACAGAAACTATCCTTAGATGGGAACCCCAAACCTTTACATGGAACAACAGAGAGGTCAGATGGCCTACAGTGGTCAGCTGAGCAGCCTTGTAACCCAAGCAAGCCTAAGGCAAAAACATCTCCTGTTAAGTCCAATACCCCTACAGCTCATCTTGAAATAAAGCCAGATGAGTTGGCAAAGAAAAGAGGTAAAGTGATTTCTTTTGCACAAATGATTCAACATATTTTGCACATACAGAAAAGTGCCAGAGTGACAGAACTTTCCAAAAGATGCTGCTTAGTGAAGAGAGATGCACATGAAATTGCATTTTTTTTTTCTGTAGCCCACATAGAGGGAAAGGCAGATGTGATTCCTCCCATTTAATCAAAGGTCTTGCATATTTAAATAGAATTACATCTCCTTTCTCTGCCCCTCTGAGATCATTCTTCTTGTTGTAGGCATGGATAAATTTGCACCACAAATACCTTCTATCCTAATATCTTATAAAGCAAGTGCTCATTCAGGAGCTCTTTTAAAAATGTAACTGCTAAAAGGGACTCATGTTTCCCTGATACAATTGCTTGACTTGCATTGAACAAAGATGAGTCTGGAGGCTGGTATATGTTCTTCAGATATGGTCTTCCCAATGTAAATTCAGTTCTGTGTTAGAATTTACACAAAATGTAACATTGAAAGAGGGTTTTATATTTGACACACTGGATTTTTATGATTTTTCTGAGCTTGGATATACTTGATACGTAACTGGTATTAAAAATGAAAATCACCTCCTTTCTGATGCCCAGAAGATTAAATACTATTCTTTTCATTCAGCCTCAGTGGTATCTGATTTCCTTGGCTTTGGTTTGATCTACTTTCTCACTTTTCTTAAGGGGGATTCCTTTCTTCTACCAAACATGGCCTGATTGTGATAAGTACAATCTGCCTATTTGTGATGCACTATCTGTAGACCCTGGTGACAGTTTCAGGAAATCAGGCGAGATGGGCACCCATAGAGCTGCTTTCAATGCTGCTGCTCTAATTACAGGCCTGGCTTCGGATGATGGTGCCAATGCCAGCGTACCTGGCACTGATGCCCTATCCTCTCTCTAGCTCATTTGTACCTCTCCCAGTCTCTGTATCATTTTCCTCTTCCAAAAGCCCTGCTGGCTTTTAACCACGCAAAGTGGTGTTTATAGAGAGAGTCAGCAGCACAAATGGTCTTTAGACTTATCAGATTTTAAGGCACTGCAGTTTGTGATAGAACATAATGATGACAGCCTCCTTCCAAAGAGCACAGGAGACAAGCGTACCCCAGATGGCCCAGCCAGAGACCCCACTGGTGAAATCATAACAGCCTCAGGTGCCACACAAACCACCTACACTGGGTTACAAACATTCTCCTGATGGAACTTTTACTAGACAAAAGATGAGTCTCTTTTTCTTGGTGGGTTAATTGCTTTGTTTTGTTGTTTAGCTTACAAACAAAGGATAAAATGCTCAAGTTAATAATATTTTTTGACATCAATTTTAGGCCCAAATATTGAGAAATCAGTGAAGGATTTGCAACGCTGCACCGTTTCTCTAACTAGATATCGCGTCATGATCAAGGAAGAAGTGGATAGTTCCGTGAAGAAGATCAAAGCTGCCTTTGCTGAATTACACAACTGGTGAGTGATTCAACATAGGAACTATAAATTTGTGATGCTTGAGCTGTTCCAACAGGTAAAAGTATCAGATGGAAAACGTTGTTTATTTAATACATAAACATCACAGAATAACTCTCCAGCAGATTTTGTTAAGCCCTGCAGGCAGTAGCATGTATCTTGGAAATAAAAAAGAAGATAAAGTATTTGAATAAAAAGAAACCTGATAGACATAATTCACTGGAGTTTCAAGTTGGCCCAAAACTATATGAATGATGTAAAACAAAACCTCAACAAAGAACAAAACCTCAAAAAATAATATTTTTGACAAATCCCTGGAAGGCTAATGTCATGAATACTACTAGGAAAACAAAATATTTTCCAGCACTATAATTATAAAATAAGAAGAATTCCCTTAATGAAATTCAGAAACATCTCACATAAGCTTAGCGACAGAATCCCATTCTTGGGTATCTTTAAGACTAGAATTTAAACATGGTGCATCAATATGGTTTTGGTCCTGCCTTGCCCTTCCTTGCTACTGATTTTGATGGAAAATGTTTGAACCCTGTATATTTGCTCATGTCCACAGTTGAAATGATATATCTGTTAATAAAGGTTTAGTTATTAACAGTAGAAAAATGTTCTCGCGTATCAGTTAGGTCTCTGTCAGTTTGGAGTGGCAGAAATCAAGTCACAGAAGTTAAAGACAAAAGAGAATTTATTGGCTGATATACATGAAAATTTCAGAAGGTTTCTTCAGACAAATTTGGCTCTAAATCCTCATTATGTTATCACGACTCGGTTTGTCTCACCCTCTCTCCTTCCTCTCTCCTGGTGTCTTCCACAGTCTCCTAGCTCTGTCCATTCTTGGCTTTTTTCTTACGCACCATCTCTCTTCATGGTAGCAAAGATGACCCCCTCACAGCTGCCAGATTACGTAATCCTTAGCCCTCTGATGATCTGAGAGAGGGCCTCATCTGAAATAGCGAAAGTCCAAAGGCTGGCACATATCCACCATGCCCAAGCTCATGTAACATATTCTCTGTGTCTCATTGGCCTCCCGTGATTCTAGAATTTGATCACTTCTTCTGCATGCTTTTCCTATTCCAGGTCCTTGCTTTGACATTGAAAGCAGAAACTATGGAGTTGTGTAAAACTAATAATTAAGCTTAATACTAATCTAAAATGCATGAATTTTAAACCATCTGCTATGTATCATATAAGATCCTAAGGGTGCAGAAGACACTAGGAACTTGAAAGAAAACTTTCTCCTTCGGTTATCATTCAGCCTCTCAGAGGCCCTCTGAGGGGAGGATTCATCTACCTCCCCCCAACCCCAGTCATGGCATCTGGATGTCAATGAAAGTCTTCTCTGTTTGATCGTATTATAACCTAACCAGTTGTTCAAAGCAACCCCAAGGATATGTTTGAGTACTTAGAGAAATTAAAGATGCTATACGAATGAAAATCGTTATTACTATTATTTTATAGTTTTATAACTTTCCAATCTATCTTTAGGTAAGTTACCTTAACACTTAGAAGTACACCCAGCTTCCAGGGCTGTTCTCTAGAGCCAGGGTCTGCAGACTTTATGGGGCCAACTAGTAACTATCCTAAGCATTATGGCCTTAAGTTCTCTATGCAGCTACCCAGCTCTGCTGTTGCTGCTCAAAGGCAGCCCTAGATAATCAAAAAGGCTATGGGCCAGATTTGGCTCATGAGGGTCATTGTTTGTCAACCCCTGTCTAGAAGCATTAGTTAGCTGTTCAGAGAAGACCACTCTGTCTTACTCTTTAGTGTGGCCTTTTAGAATAAACTCTTCCTCTGAGCCGTCTGTGTGATACCTTCCATCTGAGTGACTCATACACTAATTGACAAAGTGTAGCAACGCCCTCAAATTACCTCTGTCTTCTCCAGCTGCTCTGAGTACTTCTTATTTTATTTTATTTCTTAGTAAAATGAACATCACATGGGTCATGAGACATCTTGAGATTTATAACAGATTCTGTGAGAGTTTTACTCCTCAAGAGCTGAAAGCGTGGGGCCAGGAAAGTCAACACCCAAGGAAATTGTATATTTTTTCTCTGCTTGTAATTCATGTTGTGTTTTAAACTGATGGAAAGAATCACTTCTGAATGAGCACTGCCAAGTAGTACTGCTGTTTAAAAGCCACCTACTTAACAAAATGGCACTTTTTCTGCAAACCAAAGAAGACATTTAGATCAACCATTTTGGTATGCCATTGCTATAAAATGAGTAAACAGCAGCACTTATTTTCTGATCTAATCCTTAATAAAAATGATCCCACAATAATTGCATAAGTGTTAACTTAAAAATAAAACCAAAGTGCTCTTTAAAATCAACTATGCATGCCTGCCAAACAGAAAAACCTTGCCTCTGTTCCAAATGAGCTTGCAGCCCAGCAAACATGGTGACGTACTTGAATAAAGCCTCCCTCTTGTTTTCTAAGAGGAAGAAAATGAATTTTAGGGATTGTGGTGCTCTTGAAATATCAGGTCACAAAATTGAAGATGGCAGCTTAGAAATTTTTGTTAATGAAATTTTCCTATTGATGGTGAAATCCTGCATTCTAAGCATTAGAGAAAACTTTGAGTGAACTGTAGGTGTATTAGAATGTACCCATTTTAATGCAGTTGTAGCCTCAGGTTTACATCATGAGGCATATCTAGACTTGGAGGACATGGGATAAGTCCTCTGGAGATTTCCAGAAAGAGTGCCAGTTCTGAAAGAGATGTCACCGCATATGGTGCACAAGCGACATAGATGTATACCTTCGTTTCCAGTTCCTCTTCTCCTCTCCTTGCTTTGGGCCACCCAGTTATCCTAACCACGAAGTACTCAACAAGCATTTCGTGTAGTTTAGAACTAGAAACTCAGGTCAGAAATTCTAAATATTCACTTTGCTACCAAAAAGTGCCAGCATAAGGACCTGAGTCCTGCTTGACTAAATTCCCTGAAAAGTACTGCTGGAATTCATGAGAATGATGATTTTGAGAGGCTGGGAGCAAGCTGTTGTTTGCACATCCTCAATACCAAGCAAGCACACATCAAGGTAGAATGAACGAAATGATCTCTCTTCCAACCGGGCTGTGAAGAATACTTTGGTCAGTACAGTTATTGAAGAAAACCACTAAGTAGCTAAAATGTAAAATCAAAGTTGGCATTTAAGCAGGATACAGTTACGTAGGCTGCATGACCATAACAGAGCATTCTCATTTTCCCAGAAAGAATTAGGGATTTGCGAGGTGAATAAAGATGACACAGTGCTCTCACAGTGCATCTTAACAGAGAGTAAGTTTTGCGACATGAGCATCTGCGTGAAAAGTCACATCAGGAACTAACATGAAACAGCTGGTTTCTTTTCTGTATGATTGGCCTCCTACCACAACTGGAAAATATTCATCCTTTGGAATCATAGCTGCCAGATTTAATTGCTTTATATGCAAACTAGTCTAGCTTCTCATCACAAATCTGTGTGTGTGTGTCCAAGTTGATTGTGAAGGCTTAAAATGAGCAATAAAACATTAAGTTCAAAAAAACATTGAGGAAGGAGAATAATACTTGATAGTTCCGCCATATGCTGGGGGGAAAAGTATTCCAAAATAGAGCTGTAAAAATTCTGTTAGGTGCTGTTGTCAATTTAACATCTAATTAAAAGCACTCTAAGAAAATGGAAGACAGTAATGAGCCAATGGGGTAGCGTGTGTGCTGGGCGTGGGGAGGCATAAAGAGGCTGCAGAGAACGGGGGCTGGAGGGAGCAGTCCTTTTAGGCAGCTTTGTTTTCCAAGAGGAAAGGGAAATCTGTGAAAGCATGTATTCTGTACCAGTGGGCCAGAAATGTTCCTATACTTTGTGTTTCTTTTTTCCCGAAGCAATGCCAAGACTGGCCCAAGCAGAATTTGAAAGTAGGTCAGGAGTCTCAGCTCCCCGAACCCTGAGCCCTGGCCCACTTTCCCTTCCTCTGCCAATTTTCCTGCATCTTAGAGTTTCCTCCTTCCCAACAGACAGGGTGAACCTCCTGCTGCCCCCTACAAGCCAGGGCTCCTCACCTCAATCAAGATAGGTGTTTATAGTGGTGTCTCCATATCCCTTTTCTCTTTTTTTTAAACTATGGAAACTCAATTATCTTATGTAACTACTAAACTCATCCCTATGATAACCATGTATCCTCCCTCTCAAAGTGACGTATTTGCATACTGACAAATGCTCTGTTGAGACTCTCTCCCCCAGCCAAAAGACTAACTCTAAAAGTGAGAATGTAGCAGGGCAAGGTGGCACACACCTGTAATCCTAGCACTTTGGGAGGCTGAGGCAGGAGTTTGAGACCAATCTGGGCAACACAGCGAGACCCTGTCTCTACAAAAAGAAAAAAAAAATCAGCTAGGTGTGATGGTTCGTCTGTAGTTCCAGCTACTCGGGAGGCTGAGAGGTGGGAGGATCACTGGAGTCTAGGAAGTCAAGGCTGTGGTGAGCCAAGATCGTGCCACTGCACTCCAGCTTGGGCAACAGAGTGAGACCCTGCCTCAAAAAATAATTAACAATAAAATAAAAGTGGGACTTTTAGACAGAAGAAAAAGCTATTTTGAAATAAGTTTTATCTTTCTCATCCCTCAAATCCTTCTCATCTGCTGCTGAAGCCCTATTGATAGCCAAGCAAAATCACACACGGATTATCAATGTGGTCAACAGGTGGCCCCATATACAAACCAGATGTCACCATTGACACTTTAAATATTGTGCACTTTTCCTAGGATGTGATCTTGAGGTCTCCCATATGGGAAGTTGCCAGTGGCACTGCTGAGCATCAGAACCACGTATGTAACCATATGTCCCATATTCCCAGTTTGCTCTCCTTGGATACCCAGATAATTTTAAATTGTTGAAACATATGTCCTTGAAGCCCCTTTAGTTTGAGTCCAAGTAAGACCATCACATTTGCAGATTTTTCAGAGCTGATTCTTGCCATGTTGATTGTTTTTTTTTTCCCTGCCCATATTCTCCAAATTTTAGCTGCTTTCGTGTGATTCCTGGCTTTCCAAACAATGATAAACCCTGGCTTTTCTGTGTCCTTTGGGTTTTTTATGTGTTCTCTTTGTGAACAACTTAACATTAAAAGATGATGCCTATATATTAATATCTACTTCTTTCCATACCAAAGTATATGTGTGTACACTGTAAATAAAAACTCTTAGAGCTTTATAGTCCTCCCTTGCCTAAGTGCCACCCCCAGAGATACTGATTGTACCAGGCTTTTAAAAACAACATGCCAGGCATGGTGGGTCATGCCTGTAATCCCAGCACTTTGGGAGGCCGAGGCAGGTGGATCACCTGAGGTCAGGGGTTCAAGACCAGCCTGGCCAACATGGTGAAACCCCATCTCCACTAAAAATACAAAAAAATTAGCCAAGCAAGGTGGCGTACACCTATAATCCAAGCTACTCAGAAGGCTGAAGCAGGAGAACCACTTGAACCTGGGAGGTGGAGGTTGCAGTGAGCCCAGATCGCTCCACTGCACTCCAGCCTGGGCAACACAGTGAGACTCCCTCAAAAACAACAACAACAACAACAAATGGGCCAGGCACAGTGGCTCACGCCTGCAATCCCAACACCTTGGAAGGCCGAGGCAGGAGGATTGCTTGAGCCCAGGAGTTCGAGACCAGCCTAGACAACATGGAGAGACCCCATCTCTACAATTTTTTGATTAGCTGGGCGTAGTGGTGTGTGCCTGTGGTCCCAGCTACTCAGGAAGCTGAGGTGGGAGGATCGCTTAAGCCCAGGAATTCAAGACTCCTGTGAGCCATGTTCATGCCACTGCACTCCAGCGTAGGTGACAGAGTGAGACCCTGTCTCAATAAGAACCAAAAACAGATAATTCTCTTGGCATCTGTGGTTGAAAACTGCTGGTTGAGAGTCTTGCAAAGGGAGTGATATGTCCAGGGCCACAGCAGTGGTTCTCAATGGGACGATTTTGCCCCCAGGAGACCATTGATTTGGAAATATTTTTGGTTGTCACAGCCACAGGGAGAGAGTGCCACTGGCATCTATTAGGTAAAGGCTAGGGATGCTGCTGACCGTCTCTCCCACCTCTCCTGTAACAAAGAATTACCTGGCCCAAAATGTCTGTAGTGCTGGGAAAGCCTGGGTGAGAGGAAAATGAGAGGAAGAGTGCCTCATTCGTCCTGCCACCTCGGTTCTGCTGGAGCTCCTTGAGCGAAGGATGGAGACTCTTCCCTTTGAAACACTCCTGGCCCCAGTTGCCCTCCTAAGCCACCACTGGAGATATGAAAGAGGGACTTTCCAATCACATACCCAAAGAAACATACTATATTTGTCTTCTCATTTCATATCAGTGCAGCAGGAAATATTTTTTCCATAGTGCCTGAAACGTAAACCCTCTCACTACACATTTTAAAGGTCAAATTACATTTTTGTCTCCTTGAGATCAGAAAAACAATTATACTGAAGTGTAGAAAATTGAAGGCTTTGCTTTATCGTCTGTTTTTCATTATAGAATTCTACTCAGTCCTTAGAAGAAAATGGAAAAATTAAGAACCGAAGGTTGTAGCTAATGAAAGGCAGTCAGTTTCATTAGCCATTCTGTTTCTACCTGAGTCTTTTTCTCATTTTGCAATAAAACCAAATATCGCAGTGGGAACCAGGATTAGGATGAAGATCTGAGACATGTAAAGATAAATACAGTAAGGAATTGTTCCATTAAATGTCTTCTTGGAGGTTATTCTTCTTCTTTGACTTCAGCCAGGCAGCGATATTACTTGGTGTTTCTGGCATACCTGGCATATATCCAACTACTCCGATGCCAGTGACATACCCAGGTGTGCCAGCCATTATGCTCTTTAAGCCAAATGAACAGAAGGTCTTTTACATATCTTACGGTGCCGTAGTGGTTGAACAAATACTTATTGGCCATTTCATTACTCTGTTTTAATTAGGAGATCACTGGAATTGTGGCATTATATATACTTTAACAGGTAAGCATGGGAAAAATATGTATTAGGCGAAACAGGTCCTAGAATCAGATCTGTGTCACAGAATAGATGCTGTGACAACAAGCAAATTTGGATTTTGAGTTCAGTCACAGGAAAGATGTTGATATAAGCATGAGGGATGAGTAAAGATTCCATTGTTAAAGCAGTGTGGCTGAAATATTGACAGTAAACACTCCTAGTGTACACTGAGAGTATCTGGGGTAGTATAGTGTAGTTGTACTGTAATAAGATGATGCTTTTCTCTGTGCCATTCAACAAGGCATGTTTATGATAGGATTACCAGTAGGAAAGTTGCCTTTAGGAGCCTTTTCAGCCACTTAGCATTGTTATGTAATAATTTTTAAAAGCTTTCAATTCCCTGTTTAATTATCAGGAATGTGTTAAACAATTACTAAATTTTGCCAGTTCCTTAGATTAAACAAGTAGTGAAGACAAAAATCAAGAGCTTGGCCAGCTAGAGCAACATAGGGAGACCTCATCTCTACAAAAAATTTTAAAAGTACCCAGATGTGGTGGTACAGTCCTGTAGTCCCAGCTACTCAGGAGGCTGAGGTGGGAGGATCTTGAGTCCCCAGGTTGAGGCTGTGAGATAAGCCGTGATCACGCCATTATACTCCAGGCTGGGCAACAGAGAAAGACCCTGTCTCAAAAACAAACAAATGGGTGGGCATGGTGGCCCACACCTGTAATCCCAGCACTTTGGGAGGCTGAAGCAGGTAGATCTCTTGAGGTCAGGAATTCGAGACCATCCTGGCCAACATGGCTAAACCCTGTCTCTACTAAAAATACAAAAATTAGCCCGGTGTGGTGGCACATGCCTGCAATCCCAGCTACTCAGGAAGCTGAGGCAGGAGAATCACTTGAACCTGGGAGGCAGAGGTCGCAGTGAGCTGAGATCATGCCACCGCACTCCAGCCTGGGTGACAGAACAAGACACTGTCTAAACAACAAAAACAAACAAAACAACAACAACAACAAAATCATAAGAGTTCAGTGTGTTTTTGGTTTTGTTTTTAATAAAATCAAGTGTTTGAATTGTGTTTTTTAATGTTTTGTTTTAAAAGACATTTAATAAAAGGGCTCTATCTCTTTCTGCTCTGGAAATGAATACAATCCTTGCATTGATCAAAATCTATACAAAACAGACTTTCTGACTAATCCCTTTCCTTCTCATTAAGTAGTTTTTCTAAGTGTTCACCTGCTTGTGACTTGCACAAAGCACCATAGAAAGAAAATTAAACTTTTTTCTCCCCACCCCCAATATTCAATATTATGCCAGAAGTTAAAGAAACAGAGAGTATAGGGATGGACATTTACTTGCAAGGAACACCAAGAGACAATAATGGAAGAGGCTAATAAATATATTTATGCCTCAAGAGAGCCATATGTATGGTTTCCGTTGCTGTCTAGCTGACAAATTGCCCAAAATGACTCCTTTTCCTCACTCTGCACCAGTCCAATAAACCGAAATAAGCTCCAGGATCTATTCTGAAATTGTGAAAAGGGCAAATACCCATATAACATGGAGAAACTCAAGGTTCCCATGACTTTGTGACTAAGGCAAGTCCCTGTAGTGCAGTATATTTCAAATCTTGCCTCGTTTGTGAATATGTGTCTTTCTAAATAGGTGTAGCTCACTCTTTGGAGGTGAAAGCTTCTCTTTTCCTATTTTCTTTCCTCAGTGAGGTTTTCCTCTGCAATAGATGTTTCCCCAGGGCCTTTGCAAGGACCGAGTGAATCAGTTGACATGAAGGAAGAGCAGGTTGATAAATACAAAAAGTACTGAACTGGCCTTTTCAGTTTAGGTATAGTCCCCAGGAAACCAGCATAAATAGCACCTCTTATTAATAGCCTTCCTGAGCTACATGTGTGGATTACCTCCATACGTTATGTCAGTCACACACTTGGCACTGGCAGTCAGCTCTGCTGGCACTGCAGCCTTCTTTGCAGAATAAAGGCCCGCAATAAGAGCTGGAAGACAAGAAATTGGTTCTAATTTCAGCCTGAAATCGGAAAAGATTTCTGAATCTTTTCAGCAGATGAAAGCTTACCAATCGACCAGCCCGAGAATGTACTTCTGAAAAGGAATTGTTTGTTTTCATCATAAAATAGAAAAATAAAGAGGAAATAAGCAAATTGTTCTATCTACACATTCCCATAGGATACTAGAGTATGGTCTTTTAAAAAATATATATGCAATATAGTCTATTTTCACTAGAAAAAAGAAGACGAATTTGTTCTTATATCTTAGTATAAATATAAAATACATTATAATACTAAAAAGTGAGTCCTAAATTACAATTTCAGAATGCATCTTGGAGCTTATTTCTGTTTTTTGGACTGGTACAGTGAGACTAAGGAATTATTTTGGGCAGTTTGTCAGCTAAGTCAGCAACAAATCATATAGAAAGGCTGTACGTGAAGCCAATAAAATAGAATTCCTTATATGTATACTACATGCTGCTTCTAGTGACTATAAACTCTTGATTCTTACCAGGCCATATTCTGATAAAAGACACATTTTCCAAGGTTTATTAACCACTTAATTAGGAGGCACAGGATGTGGAGTTAGATAGAATAAGGTTTAAATCTCATCTCTACATATTGTAGCTCTGAACCTAGTTGAGTTTTTTTAACTCCTTCTCGGCTACAAAGCAGGAGTACTGTTATCACTTTCTAGGGGTTTTGTGAAAATTCATATATAAGTAATGTATCTGTCACATCATTCTAGAAAATCACTAGCCTGGCCCTTAAGAGATGTTCAGTTAAGGTTGATTCTCTTCCAGAGTAGCATTTGGGAAATTTCTTTTCCTCTACACTAAGACACTGGCAATAAGTTATCCCTTCCAACTTTCTGTTTATTTAGCATGCAGTGGATTCCAGGGGATAGGAATAGTTCATCACCACTTCTACTTTTTATTACTTGATGAAGAGAGAAGTAAGGCAAAGGGACACCCACTTCTGAATGTCACAGTTGCCACCAAAACAGCTCCCTCCCCTTCCCCTTTCTTGTCTTGCCATGCCTTCTCTACCTCTCTCTTCCCCTTTCTTCATTCATCCACTTAATAGATAGATGAATGTGTGTCAAGCCACTACTTTTCAAACATTTGAGTGCACGAGGAGCATCAGGGCCCCATTTCCAGATATTCTGATTCTGTGGATGTTGGGTGGCACCCAAGAATCTTCCACTCAATGAGTGTAGTGAGTACAAATGTAGGTGGTCTGCAGACCACACTTGAAGGAGCACTTCTAGAAAGACTGAGGGATAAAGACAGTCTTTTTCCTAAAAAAAAGCCCATGTACTAGTGGCTGCAGATGTAAACAAGCTGGAATGGAGCTGGGGGAAGGGAAAATCAACTCTACCTGGCTCATTAAGAAAGGTTCCATTGCAGAGGTGACCTTTGAGCAGGATCTTGAAGGAAGACTAGAAATTTGCCAGATGGAGAAGGAAGAAAGAAGATTCCATGCAGAAGAAGCAACACAAAGAACCAGAGGCAAGAAAGAACATAGTGTGCTCAGGGAGAAGTACCCTCCTTCCATCAATAATGATGGTCTCGGCTGGGCACGGTGGCTCACACCTGTTATTCCAGCACTTTGGGAGGCCAAGGTGGGAGGATTGCTTGAGGCCAGGAGTTCGAGACCAACCTGGACAACATGGAAAAACCCTGTCTCTACCAAAAATTACAAAAATTAGCTGGGTATGGTGGTGTAGATCTGCGGTCCCAGCTACTCCGCAGGCTGAGGTAGAAGGATCACCTGAGCCCAGGAGGCAGAGTTTGCAGTGAGCCAGGATCACACCCACACCGCTGCACTCCAACCTGGGCAACAGAGCCAGACCCTGTCTCAAAAAAAAATTAATAAAACTAATGATGATGGTCTCACTCCATCAATAAATGAATTTTAAGCACATCCCTCTCAAATCAGAAAGTTCATTTATAAATTATACATGTGTACTACTGTTAATCTGGATACTAAAGATGAGGAAAGCCTACTTAGAATAACAAGTGAGTACATAAAATTTAATATTGTATTCATGCTCCACTTTGGAAGCCTGGACTAGGGTAGGGCCTTACCATGGGCAGTAACAGCACCTGCGATTGTGGGGGAGAGCCTGCGTGGAGGCCAGGAGCAGAGGAGGCTAGGCCTGGCTGCCTTGGGTTGAAAGCGGGCCAGCATTTCTGGCACTTCTTGTACTATATCAGTTTCTTCCAGTTTCTGTTCCTGTTATTTATGTTCAGCAACCATGATGGCATCTACATAAATGCCCTTCCGCTTGCCCCCACAGTTTTCTTTTTTTTTTTTTTTTTGGAAGGAAATACAACAGTGATCAGAGTGGTTGGCTCTATTTTGTGCTTGAGACAAAGAGGCATTTTGCTTTATTTTGTTTTATTTTGAAATTTGTTTCATTTTTTCCTGCTTTCTAATATTTTCCAGTTTTTTAGTAGAGATGGGGTTTCACCATGTTGGCCAGGCTGGTCTTGAACTCCTGACCTGAGGTGATCTGCCTGCCTCGCCCTCCCAAAGTGCTGGGATTATAGGCGTGAGCCACTGCGCCTGGCAGATGTAACTTTAAAAGGGGAAGTGGAGGAGTCAGCATTTTTATAGTCAAAGACACTGAAATACTTGAGTCAAGTTACTTTCCCTGAATAGTGACCTCCATGAAAAGAAACTGAACTAATAAGTAATTAGCAAAGATAAAAATTTCTATTGTTCATCAAAGTCATATATACAGTTTCTAAACAGAGGAATATAGATTTTTCAGTTGAACATTTAATGTTGTAGGATTTCCATACTATGGGATTATGCTATTCTGTCATTTAAAAAAATCCAATAAGAAAAAGAAATCCCTGTGTATTTTTTAATTAATTATGTCCTTTTTGAAGAACTCCAAGATATTATTAATGTTGAGAGTTAGTCCTTATACTAAATCTGTGTCTCATTCCAGAAATGCACCTCAGAGAGTATGATGAACAATTTATTAACCATGATTTCAAATCATTGTGTGATTCCAACATAAAATATGCAGACTAAACAATATTAACACATTGTATTGACTCTCATAAAAGTAGTAAAAATAAAATGTCAGCCTGATTGGCAATTGAGTATAGTCATTGATGTTCATTGACAGTCAGATGGATTTTGACTTTGCTTTGTATGTTGAGTGTGGTTCATGCTTGAGGCACCCCCACTGTATTTTCCGGATGGGTGTGATTAGTAGGCAGCCTTTCAAAGGGTTGTGTGCTAACCCCAGTCTACATGCTGTGGACATGTATGCAGGGTTTTATATGTTTACCAAATAGCACTGTTAAATCCAATAAATCTTTAGAAGGACCAATTTGTCACCAGTGCTGCATTTCGAAAAAAAAAATCTATTATTTTCCAGTTTTGAAAAGAATTCAGGTTGTTATAAAACCTAAATGCAAATATATACAGAGTGGAAGGTGACAGACCTGGGAATTCCAGCAGTGTAACAATAAACAACAACAAATAGCCAAGGACTTGGTAATGTGCTCAGGGTTAAATAAGAGTCAGTGGAAGTGGAGAGGTGCATGGGACAGACAGACATTTCTGGGGTAGACTTCCGAGGATGTAACCATGTGGGAAGTGAAGGAAGAGGAGCCATGGACACTGGGTGAGGGACGACACCAGTAACCAGCATAGAGGGTACAGGAGAGAGGACAGGATGGGGAGCAGAACAGCAAGGAAGAGCCGGGAATTGGCAGTGTGCAGGAGTGTGAGTGCCCTTTACAGTTAGGGCTGCCAGGCCTCCTGACCCTGGGAATAAAGAACCATACAGTCTTGCTGCATTTGTGGCTGTCAAGCCAGGGAAGAATCTTTGTTGACAGCTGCAACAGTTGAGAAATTGGTGAGCTGAAACCCCTGACTAGCTTTGCCCTGGGCCCAATAATTACTGGTAATACTTGGGGAGTTGGACTAGAAATGGTACTCATGGGAACAGTACATTAGGCCTTAAATGTATAAAGGAAGTTTTCCTGCCTTGCAACTAGTGGGCAAAATTTAAGGGAAGGAACACAGATGCTAAGTGCTAGCTAGTACGGGGCAACTGTAGCTTCCCAGCTCAAGGCCCACATGGTGGTCAGTGGACACTACTAGGCTATCAGCCCAGCTGACATCCCTCTCAGGGGATGTTAGAACTGTTGGTCACAGTTCTTATTCATTTGCATTAAGAAGAAGCAGAGCCCACAGTGGAGAGAGATGTTTTTGTACCACTCTTTTCTTTTTAGTGAAAGAAATGGACATTCTTTATGCAGGGAAGCCTGGCTGTAGGGCTTATCAGCCTTTGGCATGCTTTATGCTATTTGGTAGAGGCCAGGAAGTCTGAAATATTCATTAGCATTCATAGCATCCCTTCTCTCCAGCAGTTCCCACCTTCTCTTTCTACTGCGTGCTCCTCCTGCTGGGCCTGCCTCCCTCCCCATGCTCCCATCCTGCGATTGTCGGCTTGGCAGATGATGAGTTAAGGAAGCTCCAGCTGAAGTACTTTCCCCACAAGAAGGTTCTGCAGCAAAATTGTCTGGGATCAGATGGTCCCCGGCAATTCCTCTCACTCTAGTCTCCCTGAGGCAAATGCATGGAAGATGGAATGTGGCCTGGTTTTAACTCTTTAACATCTAACTCTGGCTGTTGTTACAGATTGAGTTCTTCACCTCCCCTTTGAAATTCTGCTTTCATTCCTCAGTATCTACCAGCAGTGTCTGCTCTCCAGCTCATCAACCACATTGATGGTCCTGTGGCTGCCTCTCTGTGGTGGCATCTTTATTTCTGAAGAACACTGGGCCTGACATGACTCACCCAAGCTTCCAAATGAATCAGTTTTGTCACTCAATGCCTCCATCTCCAAATTTAAAGAGCCTTTCACAGGGCAGAAAATGATAAATCTATTACTAAAGAGGCTTTCTGATTCTTTTCATTGTTGTTATTGTCAGTCCTCTATAGAAAGGAATCAAGACAGTGGAAACATTTTTATAAAATGACACTTTATCTCTGTGATTAACTATATAATGAACTGTAAAGTCTTTGCCATGGTAATCTCCTCCTTACACCTTATTGCTTTGATAATAAAAGCTTTTTTATGGCAACAAAATAAAATTTTACTATCCAGGCAGTTTGGCTAAAATGAGAAGATGTGTTTTTAGAAGGAGAAAGGGCACATCTGAAACATGTGAGGTCCGCGTGGATTTTATGGGAGCTCTGTTTATGTAGAACACGTTTGATGTGACTGGTGCCCTCCAGAGGGCTTTACCCAACCATTTAGAAAACTTTTAGTGGCCAGTGGAAAGCCAATTAAAGAGTTATGTATTTCTGTCAAGTACTCAGGATCACTGTTGAAAAGCAAAAAACATTCAGAACTTAGCATTTCAGATGATCAGTGGTGGGAGAACAAATTTCAGTAATTAAACCACCATAGTTTGCAAACTGCCTGTTTTGACTCAGCCAAACCTTGTGTGTTTGGTGAGTATCATGACACCTTTACTCATAAGCTTATGTCTCAAATGATTAAATTCCATCAGTGACCAAAATTATATAAAGTTTTGCATAAATGTGATGTATATGCAAGCACCACAATGTACTAGTTAGTAAGTTTCATTATTGTTATGCCACAGAAAAATGAATATGTTGTCTTCCCTTATATTCATCACTATCAAGAAATTTTTGTTGAGCAACCCATAATAGTCTAAGATCATGAAATTGAACAGAAGTTTTTAAAAACTCAGTCAGAGCTCTCTAAGGAAGTGACGATTAAGCAAAGACCTGAAGGAGGACTCAGAGCTGATTAGATGAAAGAAGCAAGGTTAAGCAGAAGAGTTGTCTTCAAGGCAGAGGGAGGGGCTTGTTTCAAGCCCCTGTGGCAAGGAGAAAGCCAGGCTCCCTCCTCCTGGGATGTCAGGAAGCTTAGATGAGATCATTCCAGGAAGGCACTGGCAGTCTACCTAATGTGCCTGGCCCACCATCTGCACTCAGAAAGTGATCAGCTCACATTTTGAGGCAACTGAGGGCTGATACGTGTCTGCAGATGTATACCTCGAAAGCAAGTGTGTGACCTTGCAGCTTCCACAGTAGGAATGTGGTTCATGATACTGTCTGTGATTCTTCTGTGACTCATCAATTCCCTAATGTCATTCTTCTCCAAGGGACTCGCTCCTTCCTCCATATCTGGTAACTCCATACCAGGGCTTTGCCAAGTGCCCTCTGTCCTTATCCAGCCTGCAGAGTTACCAGGCCGCACTTGACTACCCACACATGTCTATCTCTGTCCTGGTACCTCTAAGAAGATTCCACAGAACGTGGAAATGGCACCGATGAAATTACTCCCAAAACTGGATGTGACACACCCAGACACCCCAGGCTTTGTGGGCATTTAGAAGGATTTAGGCATGGTCTTTCCTCTTTGACCTTTTAGTCTGGCACTCACTCGATGTGAGGCTGGCTCCTCACTGTCTGACAGCCTGCCAAAGGACAGGCTGGCTTTGCTACTTCCTCCACATCCACTTCCCACCATTATTCTTCCCTTGACAAGCCTACTGCCTGGAAAGCAAAACTCAAGGAACTCTCAGGTCTACACATTGAGATTCTCAAGGGCAGGCCGGGTTTATCTGCCCTGGGCTGGCCCCTGATCTTGGTTTGCATCAGTTTATCAGCTCCAAGCTGGGTCCTGAGTCAGCAGAGATCACTGGCTTGCCTTTGTGCACATGAGTTTTGAAAGCAGCCACCCATAGATAGCAGAGCTTGAATTACTACGATGTTTGCAGACTGTCTTCTATGGAAATACCCAGAGGAACGGAAGCCTGGTTTGATGCCAACTTCACAGGCTCTTTCACATCCTCAAATGTGTGCATTAAGCAGATTAACAAT
This sequence comes from Nomascus leucogenys, assembly GCF_006542625.1. Lineage (NCBI taxonomy): Eukaryota > Metazoa > Chordata > Mammalia > Primates > Hylobatidae > Nomascus > Nomascus leucogenys. The sequence continues at coordinate 100,769,432 of NC_044402.1, forward strand.
TTATTGTGTAAACCCTCTTCCCTCCTGTTGCTAGCCCAGAAGGTCTGAACTAACCATTGTATATAAATACCCAGCTTTGTTTAATATGTGTCAGACCTGGGGACATGTATTATACCCCAAATGTCCATCTTGTAAATTCTCTGGGCACAAAATTATGTTAACAAATTTGATCAACAAAAGTGTCACGACGGTCTTGTAGCTGATAAATTAGCAAAGGCCCTTGCCCACACCATTCCACCAACCCCACACACAGGCAGGAGGATTCCCAAGCCTCCAGGACCTCTGCTTTGCCTGCAGTCTGCTCCTCTCCCCTCCACTGGGCGTCTGAGGACATGCCAGTCTTGTGTCATATGCAGCAGTATTTCCCTTAGTGTGTGCTGGGCATGCTCTCCAAACCTGGGGACTCCATTTATAAAGGCTTCTAGTTGATTCAGGGAAGGGAATCCTAATTTCTTCTTCTTGCCGTCGTCATTTTCTTTCCTCTCTATCTGCTTTTCACTATTTCCCCAATGAGTCCTGGCAGGTCCTCTCACATCCTTCTCAGCTCTTCCACAAAGAATGTCATCGTGCTGACTTTGGTCTCTTCTCTCTTCCCTTTCTGTAAGGGATAAAAATTCAAAACATGTCCTCAAGCAGAGTAGCTTAACCACATATTTATAGTTTGGGCTTCTGGCTCCACATCTGTAGATTCTCCCCATATCTCCCCAGCAGCTTGTCTCGAACAGTCTTTGTTTCCCTAAAGTAAGGTAGCAGTGCCCCTCTCTAAGAAGGTTGTAAATAATGAAAACATACATACACACACACACAGATGCCTCTGTCATGGCTATGTTTGTGAACTTGGCAGAGAAGCTCATAATCACAGGAGCACAAAGCCTATTGACTCAACCTGGCATTTCATACAATTACTGAATATGTGCTGGTTGATTACATAGACAGTCTCTAGAAATGCAAGAACTTGGCACATTGGAGACCTCCAGGGAGGGGAACTGAGTAAGTTGGGGCAGAGATGGAATAAAGAGTTCCTTCTCACTGTACACCTTTTTGTATTGTGCATTTCCTATATTTAAAACACATTGACATACCTATGTAACGTCAATAGATAAAGGGCAGACGTCCTGATATGTTTGTTACACCAAAGTGATCATATCCAGTGACCGTAAGCCATGTGTGTCATGGGGCTGGCCGATGTTGTCTACAGTCGAGGGACTAGGCTTAGAGCCCAGTTCTGGAGAACGTGCCATGCACTGTGCAATTAGTCCTTTCCACTAGGATTTCCTGGTTGGGAAGAGCTGAGTTCCTCAGCACACAGTCCTTTACTCTTCAAGTATTTAGGTTGCACAATCTACTTGAGGAGCCCCCAAACTGCTATAGATATATCCCAGAAGTCACTTCTTTCTTTGACAAATACTGCAAAATTTTTCAGAGGAAGTAAATTTTCAACACACTTTAAATTGCAAAAGTACATCTGACGGAGAAGGAAAAGTCCATGTGATGGAACAATCTGAGAGTAATAAAGATGATAACAGTGTTTTGAAGCACATTAAATATGAGTTTATAATTAATGTGTATAATTAAAATATACAAACAAGCAAAAAAATCTTCTTGATTACCTTTGAAGGATGCTAAGGAACCAACTATCATTTTGAAAACGAAAGGGGAGAATCAAGCATTCATCCTACCTGACCTATGCAAACTATACTTCATGATAACCAAATCATTGATAAAGTTTCTCTTTATGGAAGAATTCCAGGAAATAAATGAAGAAGGAGCGATAGAATGTGAATATTTCAATTTTGCAAACCCTATAAATCTAGGCAATGATCCTCATTGGCTGCTAAGATCATAAAAAAGAGAGATGTCTTTTGTATTTCCTATAAATTTGCCATTTTAGATGTAGAAATTTGATTAAACTCAGTCTGATTTTTTTTCAGGTGGAGTAGTTCATCTCGTGTATATTTCCATCAGCACACACATAATGACACAATACACTTACCAAGTGTTCCTCCTAAGAAAATAAAACCTGAATCTAATCAAATTTCTACATCTAATACAATTTATAGGAAATACAAAAGAACAGGCTAAATAACACCATGGAGATGTAATCAGCAAAATTCAGGCTTTGCACAACTCCTCAGGATAAACAACCTAATTTCTTCAACAAATAAATTGCAAAGGGGATAGGAAAACAGATGAGAGGGAACCTCTGGATTAAAACAGATGTAAGAGTCAGTCAACCAATTGGAATGAACAGGGCTTGTTTAGATCCTGGTTTTAACACACTGTTAAAAAAAAAAGATTTATGGGACAGTTGGGGAAATGTGAATACTAAGTAGATATTTGATAACATTAAATTATTGTGAATGTTTTATAGGTGCTATAGTAAATTATTGTGGTCCCCAGAAGTCCTTATATTTTAAAGATATATATTTAAATATTATGACTAAACTAAAAATATAAAGAGAATCTGACATCTGTGCTCACCCACCCTGGGGATTTTTCCCCAGGCTCTTCACCCTGCACAGCTCCCTGCCTTTTTGCTAAAACCTCTCTTCACTCCTTCCTGCATAAAAATCTGTAAAAGGACATATAAGGAATTTGTCATGATGCATTACTTCTGGGAGGGGAACTAGAGAACTGGGGGTTGGGATGGGATAGGAGAGAAGCAAACTTTGGGACAGATCATTCTTAGCTTTATGCAGGTAATATCTTTTCAAAGGACTAACCAAAAAATAAATGAAATACGAGGAAAAGTTCATTAGAACCTTGAAATGCTTACTCGGGAGAATGAAAAAGGCAGAGACTCATGTTGTTGAGCATGTGGATGGATTGGCCCAGACCATATTTCTCAAAGTATGGTCCCAGGACCATCTGCAGCAGAACTGGGCCATCTCCTTCCCTCCCAGCCAGAATCTCTCAGGGTGGAGCACAGAGACACTGGGAAATATAGTTCTTAAGGACCTAAGTGCCAGCTTTTCAAATACTTATTATATTGTTTTGGAACTTTGGAATGCATAGGACAAAAATATTCCCAAATTTAAATTCAAAGCAGCACAATTCTGAAAGTCTAAAAGACTTCTTTTTTAGGTTTGTTGACAATGATTTAATCAGCAGATGTCACTATGTAATCCTTGGGAACATCCCTTCCATGTTGCCTCATTTTTTGGAGAGGCAGAGTGTACTGCTGGCATTGTAGCATAGAAATATTTATGGTAATTTTGTATTTTGTTTAATGAAAATAATTTTTCTTTTACTTTCAGTGCTAATTAAAAGTTTATCTTTGATTAAGCATTCTTTGCTTTTGTTTTTGTTTTTGTTTTTCCCCAGCATCATTGACAAAGAAGTTTCATTAATGGCAGAAATGGATAAAGTTAAAGAAGAAGCCAGTAAGTAGACAACACATGGTTATTTTGATTAGGAGCTTCCCAATCAGAAGCAATCCATAGGTCAGACTGACAATGATACCAGATTCTGAACAGGGTCCTAAAATTTATGCTGAAATTTTGGCTCATGACCTCTGTAACCTTAGGCATGTCACTTAGCCCCTGGAAGCCTCATTTACATCATCTGGCAAAAGGATACAGTTGCAACACTCACCTCATACAGGTGAGTGCATGGCAGGATGGACACTCAGTACATAATAGGTGTCAGTTGAGTTTTCTAAAGTCCAAAGGGATGTTTGTGCACATAAAGAACTTATAGTTAATTGGATTTAAAATGACATTGAATTTAGTATTAGATTTTAAGACAATTTTAACTCTTTAAAACTTATAAATCCCATCATCATTTTTACTAGTTCTTTTTTAGGTTCAATTAAGTTTATCATATTAAATTTTCCTAGAAAAGTAGTCGCATTTGAAACTTAATTACTTAAATTCCCCTCAACATTTTTAATTACATATATAAATTTAATATATCTGATTTGTCTTAAGGGCTTCAGATGTCAGACAAGGCAAACTCACAAACCTAACAAGCAAAGTGTTCCTAAGCTTTTAAGCAACTCTTATAAGATTAATAATTCAAGGCCGGGCGCGGTGGCTCACGCCTGTAATGGAACATGAGGTCAGGAGATCGAGACCATCGTGGCTAACACGGTGAAACCCCATCTCTACTAAAAATACAAAAATAAAAAATTAGTCGGGCATAGTGGCGGGCACCTGTAGTCCCAGCTACTCAGGAGGCTGAGGCAGGAGAATGGTGTGAACCCGGGAGGCACAGCTTGCAGTGAGCTGAGATTGCGCCACTGCACTCCAGCCTAGGTGACAGAGCAAGACTCCATCTCAAAAAAAAAAATAATAAGATTGATAATTCAAAATTAAAGATACACCAAACAGTTTTTTTGTTTGTTTGTTTGTTTGTTTGTTTGTTTGTTTGTTTACGGAGTCTCGCTCTGTCGCCCAGGCTGGAGTGCAGTGGTGCCATCTCTGCTCACTGCAAGCTCCGCCTCCCAGGTTCACACTATTCTCCTGCCTCAGCCTCCTGAGTAGCTGGGACTACAGGCGCCTGCCACCACGCCCGGCTAATTTTTTGAGTTTTTAGTAGAGATGGGGTTTCACCATGTTAGCCAGGATGGTCTCGATCTCCTGACCTTGTGATCCACCCACCTTGGCCTCCCAAAGTGCTGAGATGACAAGCTTGAGCCATCGCACCCGGCCTAAACAGTTTTCTTAAAATACTCCAGTTCTGTTCGTGAACTTCATCAAATACACTGACCAACCTGCCAACTGAAAACCGCAAAAGAAAATCAATTCCGTATTTTAAATTGAAAATCACAAATCAGATTGTTTAATGTACCAAATTCTCTGTTTAAATAATGAACATGCTCAAATTATCTTGATCATTGCAAAACTTAATCCTAAATTTAACATAAAATATTAACATTCTGGGTTTGACTTGCTTTATTTTCTTTATGCTGATTTCTAAACCTTCCCACTGTGGTAAAGTTACTTGAGTAGTAGAGAAGAATTACCGTCTTAAATAGACTGAGGCTCATGAGTTGGAAATTTCAACAAAGACAAGATTACTTAGTCAGATTCAACATCAAACCACAAGTGAATGTGTGAGGCCCTCTCTTATTATTGAATTTAGTTTGCTGTGTTAATGGGGCCCCTAAAACCCTATTTTTCAACTGGGATTTAGTTTTACAATCCTTGTCTCCTGGGCATTTTAAATTCCTCATCTTTACCCAAAGATGAATTGGATAAATGGCAGTCTGTGCCCCTAACCAGATTTCAGTGAAATCCCTTTACCTTTGATGTGATGTCTTTCTTTTGCCAGAATGAAAGATCAGACCAGATTCTTCATTCTGTTTTATTTTTCTTGTCTGGACCTAGGCCATAATTCAAGTGTCATTTTATGGAAAATAGCTATCATTATTTTTGTTACACAGTTTTCTAAATTATTTTGTTATTCATTTCAGACCTCCTTTAGTCAGGCATCTAAATAATTGTAAGCAACATTTTAGAATCCTGAAATACAGCAAGCTTTGTTAAATGAAACTAATGTGATCCAGGGTGAAGCTATGGACTATTTAGGTAGTTAAACAATCTCTTTGATTGTGAAATTATTTTATTCTTATGAAATTTGTTGACATCTTCAGTAAAAGTAGATTATATACACAACTTGGGATTTTCCCTACTTCTCAAGTATAGCTTACTTCAGTTTCATGTCCTAATGATAAAAATGCTAACAACCAACACAGACACAAATGATCCTCTTGAACCAAAATGGAAAGTCACTAGAACATCATCACTTTCTTAGAGGTCAAGAAAAGACCTCGGGTTTCATGTACTCATTTTTCCTTCTTGAGACATGATAGTGTTTGATGCCAAGACCTGTGGAATTTGGAGCATCTCTGGAGAGCATCCCATTTTAAAAACGTACTCAGTCAGTAAACACATGGGCTTCCTTGTGTCCAGGATAAACAGCAAGCAGACAAATGTAGAGCCTGCACTCACCAAGCTTTCAGGCTAGCTGAAACTGCCAGATTGGTTAACAGGGTTCACCTAACTTCAGTAATGGGTACAGCAGGTCCTGGTTTTTGAACTAACCTCAGCCCTGGGGAAGCCCATTTGCATGCTTTCGAGGTAGGCAGAACTGAGTTCAAGTCCAACCTCCATCTCTAACTGGCTGTTTGTCCCTGAACCATGTTGTTGACTTCTCAAAGTCTAATATTCCTCAGGCCCTGGCGATGGCTCACACATATAATCTCAGACCCTTTGGGAGACCAAGGCAGGAGGATTGCTTGAGGCCAAGAGTTCAAGACCAGCCTGGGCAACATAGTAAGACCCCATTTCTAAAAAAATAAAAAAATAAAATAAATTAGCCACGTGTGGTGGCATGTGCCCATAGTTCTAGCTATTCTAGAGGGTGAGAGGGGAGAATCACTTGAGCCCAGGAGTTTAAGGCTGCAGCAAGCTATGATCATGCCATTACACTCCAGCCTGGGTAACAGAGAGAGACCCTGTATTAAAAATAATAATAACAACAACAATAATAATATCCATCTCAAGTAGTTATTGTAAAGATAAAACGAAAAAATACATGTCAGGCACTTAGCACAGAGCCTGACACAATATGTGTGCAAAAAGGGAAGAGTTCTTATTAGTAAATTACCCCAACCCCCTCATATTACAGTCAAAAAATGGAGATCAGGGTTCTGTTGCATCTCTCAAATGACAAGCCTGTATCAACACTATGTCTTCTCCACAGATAGAAAGAACCATGGAATTTCTCCCCACTAACTACAGAACTGTCTTTACAACCATCATCTTTAACTTGGTTCTCTGTGGTCTGGAGTATTTTTCACACTTTACATTTCCTGTAGACGTTATAAATCATATTTCCTCAATTATAACAGAAGCTCCTAAATCCCTCATGGCACCTAACCCAGTGCTGAGAAGACTGCAGGTACTTCATAAATATTTGTTAAATGAGTCATTGTAAATAAATCAGTATCTGTAGACTGTGGGAACGAATATTAGTGAACATTCATCTAATTGCAAAAAAGAGGAAGTATATTCTAGATGAAGAGATCTCCCTTTATCAATAATATTTAGAGTTAGCATTTTGAGTATACTATACGAACACCTCACATATGTTATTCCATTTATTTCCACAATACCCCTACAAGATGTGATCAGTTCCTACACAGATTTTAAAGAAGAAGAAACCAGGTGTGTTGTAGTGCTAGGGTCTCAAACTTCATGCTTATACCCAGGTAAGCACAGGTGTCAAGTTCACTAGAGATACGGGAAGAAAACATTACTTTGTAAATTCATAGTAACACAAACAAATTATGAAGTAGAATGCAAAATTCACGAGAACTTTTAAGGAATAAAAAGTATTCCAAAGAATCTTTGTGCTTAAAGAGCCACTTCTCCGGCTCCTGGCCCCTGGCTCCCACCTTGGGATTTTAAGTATATTTTCTGCTGAGGGTTATTGTTTTGAGAAGCCTTAAGATTTTCTATGGTTCAGATAATATGAGCAAGCTTCCAATGTGTTTCAAAAACTTGAAGGAGTTTATAAATCCTATTGAGAAAGTGGATTTCAGCTTACCAGTTACTGTTTATACATACATAATATTAATTAAGTCTTGAATGCAGTGAAAACTTAAGCTGTACAGAATTGTCTTCCTCTACAGATTTCTGAAAGCATGGTGCTTCCAAAACATACTTATTATTGTATTGCAAATAACAGGATCAATGAAGCTTAAAATCTGATCTGTTTTTGTTTTTTGTTTGTGTGATTGATGTTTTTGAGGTGAAAATGTTCACCCCCTCCAGCCAAAGAATATTGGCTTTAGATCTCAAGTTTTAAGGCTTTTTTCATAATGAAAGGCTTTGAAATGTTAATGAGACTATATGTAAAATGCATTTCAACACTTAACTGATGCAAAGTATTCGTTTCCATGCACATTGGCATGAGTGTAAACAGAATTTATTGGTGATCTTGCACCTGCATTCCTATTTTAGGGCCCATTTATATCTATTTCTATAAAATATTTTGTTTGGTATGAATGCCCAAGTTCTACTTAATCAAAAAGAACAATGGCCCCTAATTGTCACAAGTCTCACAAATGATCCATGAAGAAAAGTCAGATCTGTTGGACTGTGTCATCACTGAGGGCCTAATGACCCCTTTACTAGCTGCTTTTCAAGTCTGGGCCTTCAGATTTATTATTATTATTATTATTATTATTATTATTATTATTATTATTTTGATGAGACAGGGTCTTGCTTTGTTGCCCAGGCAGGTCTTGAACTCCTGAGTCAAGCAATCCTCCTGCCTCAGCCTCCCAAAGTGCTAAGATAACAGGTGTGAGCCACTGCGCCTGGCACAGAATTAATTTTTTTAATTTTAGTTTGCAAGAAGAACATACTTCATTTCATATTCCTACTTGAATTGTTTTCTCATGCTGCAGATGTTAGTCCCATCCATATATTGAATTATAATGGCAAACAACATAACCAGTCAAAGGTATGGATACTAAACAGTCTTAAGTGACCCCTGTAGAAAAGGAACTTCCATCCTTCTTTAGATATTCCCTTTAAGTAATAGATTAATTCATTCATTGAATTCTTCACTCAGCAGGCATATTGCATACCCCTTGGGTACCAAGCAGGCACTAGGTGCCATGGACACAAAGAACTACGTAGTGCAGTTCACACCATAGTCCCGAGAATGACTGGAGATGCTCGCAGGAAACAGATAGGGCCAAATGGGGCAGGGGGAAACCATGGCACACTGGGCACCCGACTCCATCTAAAGAGGGCAGTGGCTTATTGGCTTCAGCCCCTTGTCACCATGTAGGAATGTTGACCAACTGTGGCCAGAAATTCCAGTACTTTAAGAGATGCTAGAGAGCCAGCTTTCAAATGGAATCTTCTAATTTTTAAATGTGGGCAGTTAATTTGTAAACGTAATGTGTGGACCAAACAAGACATATGTACTCTGGCTGAAAATGATAGTGAGCCACCTTTTTGTGACCTTTGGTCCCACTGGGTGTCCTGAGACATCATTCAGCAATATGTTGTCTACATTGAGATGAAACTTCCTTTCACTCTCATCATCCAGACAAGTTTTTCACTAGCTCCTCTGTATTCAGAAAGACTATTAGGCACAAATCTGTCTGCCCAGCCACATGGTATTGTAAATGGGGGCCAGGGGGAGCCCCAGTTAAATAATCAAAGCATGATTAGCATAGTTTGGCAGATGATAAAGCTGTATGAGTTATAGACTAATTATTAACATCTCAACATTGATATCAGCATAAAAAGATGATGTCTTGGGGCCGGGCGCGGTGGCTCACGCCTGTAATCCAGCACTTTGGGAGGCCGAGGCAGGCAGATCACAGGTCAGGAGATCAAGACCATCATGGCTAACACAGTAAAACCCTGTCTCTACTAAATATACAAAAAATTAGCCAGGCATGGTGGTGGGCGCCTGTAGTCCCAGCAACTCGGGAGGCTGAGGCAGGAGAATGGTGTGAACTGGGGAGGCGGAGCTTGCAGTGAGCCGAGATCATGCCACGGCACTCCAGCCTGGACGAAAGAGCGAGACTCCGTCTCAAAAAAAAAGAAGATAATGACTTTCAGTCTGTCTAAAAAATGGTTTATGATTTGCAGGGAATCTTAACTCTTGATGGATTCTGTACTTCTTTTGGGGCTTTTGCAGTGACTATCTTTTGATATTTTGAATAATAAGAACTCTTAAAATCAGAAATCATATTGTTTGGACCTGCATGTGTGCTGTGAATCTGGTCTAACAAAGCAGTTGATCCTTGTTCAGCCAAGCATAGAATGTGAGTCCGACATGCATGTCATCTTAGATGAACACCTTTTTTCTTATAACTCAAAATGCTCATCCCAAAGAAATGAAGGCAATTCATATGAGTCGAATTAGAGAGCCACAAGTCTATCTATTGAGAGATCCAGCTTCATATTTAAATCTCATCCTGTGTGTTTGTATTGATTGCTTCTGAGCACCGTAATCTTTTGGGAAACACGTGTATACACACACAGACACAAATCAACCGATAGGCTACTACATCTATTTGAACCTTTAGTTCATCTGAAGATGTGTGAAAATGTTGGAGCCAGAGTACTCCCCAGTGTCTTGTCTACGTGTGCAGGTGCTAAAAAATTCACACGAATCTAGTTCTAGCTGGCCTAACTCACTCTTGAAATTTTTCCATTGGGGACACTTATAGAAAGACCTAAGACACTCTGGGGTAGAACTTCTGTTTCTTTGCTGAATGGAAACATATCTGCAGAGTATCAAAAGCAGAGACATTTTTGGCTCACAAAAAAACTAATAAAGTTAGATTTTTATGTCAGATTCCAATAACACAGCTAGTCACCCTAAGTGAGTATGTGTTAAAGTTCAAGAGGGCTGCTGCTGTTAAAGTTTAATAGTGCAGCACATATAGAATGATTTCTGCTTAGTAGACTTCCTGTCTTTGCAGTATCACTTAGAGAGGGTTTTAATAAGTGTTGTTTTTCAGAGATCGTTGTTCGGAGTAACAAATATCAAAAGTCTAAATTCTGTAAGTGAGGTCAGACACCAATGGAGAAAATGTAGAGTGGGAGTGTACAGTGAATCAGAAGGGACTGTGTTTGGCTTGGGGATTGGTGGAGTAGGACAGGAGGAACTGGTTTGTTGGTAATAGGTACAGAGGGTGAACCCACCTCCATGACCAACTCAGAAAACACAGTCGTGGTCTAACAAAGCAATCTGTGGAGTGAGAACTGATTCCAAGAAATTAGGTTATTTAATATGTTTCAATCTCTGGCCCTAATATATGACTCCTCCTTATTTGGCAGTGGAAATCCTGACTGCTCGTCAGAAGAAAGCAGAAGAACTAAAGAGACTCACTGACCTTGCCAGTCAGATGGCAGAGATGCAGCTGGCCGAACTCAGGGCAGAAATTAAGGTCAGTTCTAAAATATCACAGCCTGAACCCTGAGCCAGAGAGCTGATCCCCATTATGTTTGTTTTGCATCCACAGAGTTCTGCTCTCTGAGGATCTAACATCTACACCCAGCTCTCTTCCACAGGGTGGAAATAGAGAACACAGAAGGGGGAACACCCACATAATCACTGTCTTGAAGTGTAATGTGCTTTGAAGGAATGTGTTACTCCAAAGGAGAGGTACAGGCTATTTTGTCAGTCAGTAGAGACGGACCCAAATAAAGTAACTTGGCCATGAATTATAGCTGGGATGGGGGATATTATTTTCACACAGTGTGATTTATATGTATGCATATAAACACATCCACAGGTATATACACACACACGAAGCATGAACGTAGTGTAATGGTAAAGATTAGAAAGCATGCAGTCTGTAGAGATTTCTTTCTTAATATTCTTTTCTAGTTTAGTTGCATTTTTATTAAGAATACTACCCATAAATATGTATTTATTAGATTTCTTTATTGACAAGCAACAGAAACTGACCCTGGCTAACCTCAAGGACAAGTAGAATTTGACAGGATGTGAGTATAGCTCAGCAAAGCAGAGCCCTGTCTGAAGGCTCAGCTCAACAATTAGGTAGGAACTGGAGTGGCTCTGGTGAAATAAGAAGCAATAATCACTAGACTGTCATGGGACCATCAGCCCTGTACCACCCCACTTGGCTCGGATCCCTAAGAGAGAGGCTCTGATTGGCCTCCACTTGGGTCATGTACATCATTTGGCCCAGAGAGGGTGTGACATCTTGATCGCCAGACCCACCAAGACTATGGATCTTTGAAACTGCATCAGGGTACAGTTACCAGAAGGGGAAATAGTTACCAGGAAGGCAAGTATAAGTATTTACAACAAAATAGGAAGAAATTTTAAAATTCCCCTTATCCACTTTTCCACCCAGTATACTAAACACACACACACACACACATACACACACACACACACACATACACAGGCCTTCCAGCTTCTTACCCACTTCCAGGAAACTAGAGTGGTTACAAGACACAGCTGCTGCTAGCTTTGAAAGTAAGATTGCAAATTGGGGCATAAAACTGCTTGGCAATGATAGACAGTGGCAAGTGACTTTTCAACTCCCTCCCTCCTGGTTGGGGATGAAAGCGGGCCCCATGGGGAAGAGGACCTCATCCGAGGGTGCTGAGGGCGTCAGTGGCCTTTCCCTCCTCACCTTCTCTGCTCTGGCCTTTGCAGCCTCCCACCCAGCCAATTGCAGTGGCCTCCACACTAGTCTGTCTGCCTACACTGTCTCCCTCCAGCTCGTACTCCACTAAGACCAGACTTAAACTCCCAAAGCAGATCTGGTTTCCCCAGCATATCTCCTTCCCCTCAGAAAGAAATTCGCAACTGGACTTCAATATATATTCCAACTTCCATCTCTCTCTACAAAAATCCCAGCTTGTTAGAACATCAAGTAAGAAATACAAAATTGCTAGCTTCCTGATCTGTTGAAATCAACTCATCTTCGGAGTTTCATTTCTGCCTATCAAAACGCCACCCATCATAAAATAGTAGCACAGGGTTTGGAGTGAAACAGTCCAGCTGCAAAATTTTCTACTTCTGTGACCTTGGATAAGTTATGTGTTCTCTTAGATTCTTAGAACCCCAATTTCCCCATCTGTAAAACAGAGGTAATAATACTACTGACTTCATAATACTGTAATCAGATGAAATGAGATTATCTGGTAAGAATTTGCCCATTGCCTTGTAAGTGTTCAATGATTTTTTCAATGTTCCCTCTTACATAACTCTTTCCCCATTGCCCTCAGTAGGAAATAATTTCTTCCTCTTTTATATTCCTAAAGCACCAACCACATTCCACCTTGTATTGTAGTTAATGGTATCTGTTTTCCTTGCCATTGCTAAACTCCCTAGTAAACTCAAGAAGGGACTTGAGTCACAGTTATTTCTGTTATTTCTCACCGTGTCTTCTACACATAGATCTTAATTTTAAATGAATTGAAAAATAATCTCTTTCTCACTTCTTTTCACAGCACTTGAAATTCTGCCATTTAAAATAATATTTTCCAGACACTAAAGGCTTTGTGGACATCCCGGTTCCCTATTAAAATAGGAATGGGGGTCTAGGAAGGGCGACATGTTTTCTCTTGATGGTTAATACCTTAGCAGGCACTTGGCCAAACTCAGAAGACCCTGCCAGAATGCAATTCAGAAAATTACTAGGAGGGCGAGGGGTGCTAAAAGGTTAAATAGATGAGTCAGACACACATTCCATGTAGGCCCAAACAAGAGAAACACAGGCCCCTCAAATATTCCCCAGGCAGGAAGATGCTCATTCCCTAGCCAGGTCAGCACTAAGACTGAGCGTGGAGCCTCCCAGCAACAGGGCTGGAAAGATCCCCACCAGGTCAGCACTGCAGTGGACACCGGAAGAGCAGAGTGAACGCATCCATGGGGTGCCTCAGTCATTTCTGTAATCATGGGGTTCCTGCTTTCCATCTCTTTCCTCCAGCACTTTGTCAGCGAGCGTAAATATGACGAGGAGCTCGGGAAAGCTGCCCGGTTCTCCTGTGACATCGAACAGCTGAAGGCCCAAATCATGCTCTGCGGAGAAAGTGAGTTTTGCATATTTGCCAAGTAATTCTGTGTGAGTAACCTTGGTGCTATTTGGAGTTGCTATTGGAAATGTCAGGTGTGCAGTCCCCCCAGGGGGCTAACATGAAGTCTAAAGAGATTTAATGATCTAAGCTCATGACACAAGTCACCAGAAATGTCGAGATTTGAACTTAGAGTCTTCAAATGCCACTGCCCATCAGTAACTCCCCAGGATTTATTAAGTGGAACAGAACAGGTCAACTAGTTTATACCTTTTGCAAACTTTTATTAAGCACTGCCAGTTAAACTGCTTCTCTGATTTCAAACAGCCCTGGTTCTACAGAAACTCGTTAGGCAGAGAGTGAGTCTTCCTAACATGTCTGGGACAATCAGCTATTGTTGCGCAGGGCCCAGCTGTTGTGCGAGCCCCTCAGCAGTGCCCTGAGCCTCCGCCCTTGGTTCTCTGTGCTGAGTGAGGCTGCAGATAATGAAAGACTTCACTCAGCCATTAGCTTTAGTCTTGTTCCCTATTAAGCCTTAATTAGAGCAGCTAATGTGCAACAAAATTGGCTGCTATATTTTCCCCCTACACCAGCCCACCCACAAGGGGAGGTGGGAATGAGCACTGAAGCGGCTTTAAGGACGGCCGCAAGGAGGAAAGGACTAGTCAATGACGTGGAAACCCACAGCCTCGCAGTTAGCTGAAAAATTAAGATTTGGCTGCACATCCTATTATGATATAATTAACTATACTATACTACACTGCATACGTATATAGTAACACAATTTGCTTTTATCACTTCACAATCTATGGTAGACATTTTTTCATATCAATATATTTAACCAGTCATTTCTCTAAATATAATAGATGTCACCGGTCTCCTGGTTGCTGCATTTAGATTGCCTCCAGTTTTTCACCATTAAAATAACACTCTCATCACCTGAGGCCAGGAGTTCAAGGCCAGCCTGGCCAACATGGTAAAACCCCCATCTCTACTAAAAATACAAAAATTAGCTGGGCGTGGTGGCAGGTGCCTGTAAGCCCAGCTACTTGGGAGGCTGAGGCAGGAGAATCACTTGAACCTGGACCTGGGAGGTAGAGATTGAAGTCAGTGGAGATCGCACCACTGCACTCCAGCCTGGGTGACAGAGCGAGACTCCATCTCAAAAAATAAATTAATTAAATAACACTGCTGCGAGCATCCTTATCCACACATCCTTGCCAATTATTTGATTTTCTGACTGCATTTTTAAAAATTATTGTTCCCCCCGTACTCTTCCTTATGAAAGAATCTACCTATTTGCCATTCTCTATCCCCAGCTTTTGCCCTACCTCTAAAAAAGGGAACTGCCCACCCTCCTTTCCACTTCAGCCCTCAAGAGCAAGACAGTGATGCTGAGTGATGCCCTGTCACCGATCTCAGGGGCGATGGAGAGGTGCCCCTTCACCTCCTTTCCTCCTGAGCACTTCAAGTGCCATCTAGTGGGAGAAATGGTCCCTTACCAAATTCCAGGTGTCCATTCTGAAAGACAGACACCGTAGTCATCCAAAGGCCCTTCCTTCTCAGCTTTGTTGAGAGCACATTGAGAACCCACAGGTACTGAACCGGAAATAGTGGACCCTCATCTGCAGACAATAATGACCCCATGAAACTGAATCTGGTGAGCACAGGAGCCACGGAAATCCCCTGGTCACATTTGGACAGCCCCAGCTTGCTGTCACACCTTCCCAATACACTGAAGGGACTGGGGATGCGTCCCTGGCCTTTCCATTTCTCCTGTGTTGTGATTCCTACTGGTCCCGCCTAATCCTCTAGCAGAACCCTGGGTTTAAATCTGATCCAACGAAGGGAGCAGACAAAATTGCTTTCAAAAATTGGTGACAGTTTTAAGCATCAAAGAAAGGTCTAGCTGGCAGTCAGATTCTCGTGAACTGTGAGAGAGAAGTCGTGGCTTTATCCTTGAATTGATTCCCTCCAGTTCCAGTTCAGTGTAATCACATAGAAATCATCCCAGCAGAAACCACCACTTTCAAAACCAGCGGGAATGGTCATAATAAACGCTGAGCAGACCTGCCTGAGCCCTGAGCCCTGAGCTCTGACGGGTGTCTGCCTGATCAGCCTGCCTTGCCTGTAACCTTGGAAGTGGTGCACATCTGCAGTGAGGCTGCCGAAAACGGGGCTGATTAAAGGTGTGATAACGGAGCACTAATGAAATTTACAAGATGCCTTAGGGGCTGGCGGGCCTGGCCCTGTGTTTGGGGGATATGCATGACCCAGAGTAACAGAATTCCTAACATCCAACATCACCCCATTCCCAAGTTCTCAGAACATCGTGGATCTGACAGGCCAGAGTGTCTGCATAGCTCCCAGTCTTTCTGTGTCTGCAGTACCAGTTGGTCCAGGGAACCGATCCAGGAAGTGAGAACAGGTTTGGTAATGGGGACTCTACGAGGCAGAGTGCATTTGCAGACAGGGCCAGAGAGGGAACCTTGAGGTTTCATTATCTCTTTTCCCTTGGTGGTTCTTGACCTAAAGAATAATATTTAAGTTGGTCAGATATGTCTTATTTCCTACAAATGTCTCCCAACTTGGATGATTATGCTGTAATCACAGTTCAGTGATTCCCACAAGAGAAATTTGGTTGTTCCCTTAAGCACCAAGATGCCCTTTCAAATAACATCTTTCAAAAGAAAACTTTTTAATGTTTTTGTGGAGCTCCTAGCCAGTTTCTTCATCTTCTTGCGCTTCCTAATGGGTTACTGAGGCAGCAGTGTTGGAGGTGCAGCTCGTAACACTGAGCACTTTCTTATTGCAGTTACACATCCAAAGAACAACTATTCCTCAAGAACTCCCTGCAGCTCCCTGCTGCCTCTGCTGAATGCGCACGCAGCAACCTCTGGGAAACAGAGTAACTTTTCCCGAAAATCATCCACTCACAATAAGCCCTCTGAAGGCAAAGCGGCAAACCCCAAAATGGTGAGCAGTCTCCCCAGCACCACCGACCCCTCTCACCAGGCCATGCCGGCCAACAAGCAGGTAAGCAGACACTGGTGCAGGGTGCCAGGGGAAAAAAAAAAAAAAAACCCTGTTTCCAGAGGAAGAAAACAGCAACTACTAGATTCTAGGCCTCCTGGGGTCACACTCAGGCTCCCGCCACCTGCCCTCACCCACTCCCCACCCAGCAGCACTGCCCAACTGGCCTCTTGGGAACTCCCCTGGTCACTCTCGTCCATGCCTCCCAGGTGCTTTCCCACGTGGAGGAAGTGGCCTGCATACACTTTTGACCGCGTGAGCAGAGTCCACCCAAGTGACACGGCTCTTCTCATGGCTAGGACTGCCACCATCCCTGGGGCCCCGAAACCAGCCCACATGTGGAAGGGACCCACAGAGACTCGGGAACAAGACTCAGAACCTGGCCACTGAAACTACTAATGAGAGGAAATCTGGCATTTGTTTTTTAAGATATTTTAATCCCCACTTATGTTTAGCTGATCAATAAAAGGCTAAAGTTAGTGCAGTCTTCTCTTCTCTTGGGATTTCAGTAAGGAAAATACATTTCAAAATGGCATTCTTCATTCTTATCTTCTATGACGTCTAAAGACACAAGTGTCCAAAGAACAATCTTCCTTCTCTCCTTCTGTTTCTCCACTGTATCTTTTGGAGGTGATTTTCCCCTTATCCTTAGAGAATTAACAAAAAATTGGGATCTGCCGGGTGCAATGGCTCACTCCTGTAATCCCAGCACTTTGGGAGGCCAAGGTGGGCAGATCACTTGAGGTCAGGAGTTTGAGACCAGCCTGGCCAACACGGTGAAACCCCATCTCTACTAAAAACACAAAATTTAGCCAGGCATGGTGGCAGGTGCCTGTAACCCCAGTTACTTGGGAGGCTGAGGCAGGAGAATCACTTGAACCCAGGAGGCGGAGGTTGCAGGGCAGCCTAGGCAACAGAGTGAGACTCCATCTCAAAAAAAAAAAGGATCTGATGATATAGAAGTTGGGCATGCTATAAAGATACCTAAGATACCTTTTATCATTTCCAAGAAAAAGTCTTTCTTTTTTCTTTTTTTTTGTAAGTCTTTTAAAATGCTGGTTTTCTAACAGGTGTCTTGTTGGGTTTTGCTGTCTCAGCCTTTGAGAATTCTTATTAATGATATTGACAGGTGTTTTCTCAGGCCCTGAAGTCTTCATGAGCTTTAAGATAGCACTTTGACAAAGAGCATGTTATAATCTCATTAGTTAAAGATCATAATCAAATCTGTTTTTACTTGTGAGTCTAAATATATCTTCACAGTTTTTTTTCTTTTTTTTTTTCTTTTTGTGGCACAATCTCGGCCCACTGTAGCCTCAACCTCCTGGGCTCAAACAATCCACCAGGCTCAGCCTGCAGGGTAGCTGGGACTACAGGCACATGCCACCACGCCTGACTAAATTTTTTTGTATAATTTTTGTAGAGATGGGGTTTTGTCATGTTGCTGTCAAATTCCTGGGCTCTAGCGATCCACCTGCTTCAGCCTCCCAAAGTGCTGAGATTACAGGCATGAGCCACCATGCCTGGCCTCTCTGCTCGTTATTAAATACCATGCTAATAATTAAGTCTAAAATTTAGTCTAAGAGTTTCCCTTTTTCATAATTTCTTTAAAAACAAAGGAGGCCAGATTAAGTACTATCTGTGTAGATACTTTTTCAGTTCTCTGGTTTAGCAATTTAGGTAATGGCTCATTTAAGTTGAAATCCACTCAAATATCTAAGTCAGAACACTGTAGACCCAGGCAAAAAGGGCCCTTGGACTGGGCCCTGTGTTTTCAAGTAATCCTTCTTGACCCTTCCGCAGCCATGGCCCTCTCTACAGAGTAAGGAATCGGAGAGACCAAGGAGACAGGGCCACTGGAATCTACACTCTTCGTTCTGAAGCATGCTTGCCAGTCAGCACTCGAGATCCTGGGTTACTCTTCCCGGGCGCAAGCCTGCTCACAGGATCTGCTTGGACCACTTCCCTGTATACATCATCTTGAAGATGAATGACACTGCCAGTTTGCACACCCATCTGCCTGAAGGGTGGGAGTGGAGGCGATGCTTAGGTGTGCAGGCTGGAATGTCCACATTCGTGTGTGCAAGGCCCCCTTACAATGTGGGATGGAGCCAGAGATAGGAAAAGACAGTATTCAGACGTATGGTGTGTGAACCCCGAAAATCTGAGACAGGCCTCAGATAACTTAGAAAGTTTATTTTGCCAAGGTTGAGGACATGCACCCGTGACACAGCCTCAGAAGGTCCTGATGACATGTGCCCAAGGTGGTGGGGCACAGCTTGGTTTTGTACATTTTAGGGAGACATGAGACATCAATCCATTTGCGTAAGGTGAACATCAGTTCAGTCCGGAAAGGTGGGACTACTGGAGGCAAAGGCGGACAACTGGAAGCGAGGAGGGGGCTTCCAGGTCTTAGGTAGATAAAAGATAGATGGTTGTATTCTTTTGAGTTTCTGATTAGCCTCTCCAAATGAGACAATCAGATATGCATTTATCTCGGTGAGCAGAGGGGTGACTTTGAATAGAATGGGAGCCAGGTTTGCCCTAAGCAGTTCCCAGCTTGACTTTTCCCTTCAGCTTAGTGACTTGGGGGCCCCAAGATTTATTTTCCTTTAACAGATGTATGGACCTACATTTGTACTCTTGTTCTAGGCTCTGAATTATTGGGGGTTGGTCTGCCCTAAACCTATACCATCCAGTCACAGTGCACAAATGAAGAACCTTATATATTTGTAACTCATAAAATTTCATGTTTTCATAAGAGGTTTGATTTTCAAAAAAGGTTTATGTTTATGTTACAACTTAAGAGTCTTGTCAGGAGACAGTATATAAAGTGGGAATAGCTCCACCATTTCCCAACTATAGATAGACCTTGGGCAAGTCCCTGAAACTCCTTATCCTCATCTATAAAATGAAGCACATAATAGCAACTATCTTAAAGGGTGATTCTGATGTTAAATGAGGTAGTGCATGGTGAGGAACCCCATTCAGTGCATGGTAAACACTCAGTGAGTGTTGGCTATTACTGACCTTGAGGAGTTCAGATATCTTTTCCTTGTACAGGAGCTTAATCCATTGCGTCCTTACTACTCATCCATTTACGTTCCTGGTCAGTGATTTGTTGAAGGAATGATTTTTTAATAGAGGCTTCAAAATTTCTTTGCTTATAACTGCAGAAAGTTTAGAAAAACAATGAATTACCTCTGTGAAAATACACCTTATTTCTGCATGCCACCAAGACCTGCCAGATACACTTCATCCCTATATTTGTCCAAGATAATATTTCTGAACTATAAAGATATTTGTTTTGAAATAAATTAGAAAAGCTACTTTAGAGAAGAAAAGTTACAGAATTTTACGTTTTCTTCATGTACGTAATTAGAATTCCTATGCATGGTTTTGAACAGGAAATTTTCCTTGACCCTTTCGCAGGCCTCGCAACAGGGGCGCCTCACTTTCTCAGCCTGAAGCTCTGAACCCCTCAGGGGAGGGAGAGCATGCAGGTGAGCAGGTGCAGGAGCTAGAGCAAGCACTTTTGGGTGCCGGCAGGATCAAAACTCCATGCAGTCCCACAGCAGCGCCTAGGGTGGTACCCGTGACCCCTGGAGCCCCAGAGGGCATGCGTTCCAATGCTCTTTTAGCTTTGCAGTCCAAGGACGGCTTAAGCGTTTAACAGCTCAATAGACCTTCTACTTTTTCATGAAGGCAGAGGGTCAGTGTGACACTTTTCTGTATCCTGAGCTCTTGTCCAGCATCCATGAAAAATCAGGTCATATGAACAAATTGAAGGATAGTAAACGCAGGGGATTTTATTGCCAATGAAAGTGGCTCTCAGCAGGAAGGAGAGCTGGAAAATGGGGATGGAGTGGGAACGTATTTTTCCCCTGAAGTCCTGCCATCAAGCAGTCCCGCTAAAGTCAAGCTACTGCTCTCCTACTCAGACTGCAGTCTCCAACGTGCAGCTGCTTCTCTTTTCCTGTTCTCTGCTCTGTGCCAGTGGAGCCTGGGATTTTTATGGGTATAGGATGGGGGGTGGGGTGGGCCAGGGGTGGTTTTGGAAAAGGCAACATTTGAGCAGGAAAAGAGGAATGTAAAGTTCTCACTTTGGGCTTGAGAGTGGGGCTTGGCCAGGGACCCCGCCCTTTTTCTGTGTACAATTTCTGTGCCTCCTGTCCCTCTCAGTCTCTACAGAATGTCTCAGAAATCTCCATAGTAGAGGATCATCATTACTCTGCCCCTGGCTTCTGTTTTATTCTGCTATAGTTTAAGCATCTTTATGAATTTTATTTGACCCAGTTTTTGAACTGTCTGTCTTACGCTTCTGTAACCTCTCTTTCAACATCATTTTCTTGCAGTTCCATTATAAAACAGTCCACTATTCTTTTAAGATTAATAATTTTATCTGCCTGACCTCATCTTCATGTTTTCTGATTCTTCTGGTGTATAAAAAAAAAAAAAAAAGCTTACCTGTGGCTTAGAGATTTGGTTTCCCTGATGTCTATTGGTGTCATCAGTGGCTTGCTGGCATCTGATACTTATCTCTTTTCTTTTTTGGTAGAACGGATCTTCTAACCAAAGACGGAGATTTAATCCACAGTATCATAACAACAGGCTAAATGGGCCTGCCAAGTCGCAGGGCAGTGGGAATGAAGCCGAGCCACTGGGAAAGGGCAACAGCCGCCACGAACACAGAAGACAGCCGCACAACGGCTTCCGGCCCAAAAACAAAGGCGGTGCCAAAAATCAAGAGGCTTCCTTGGGGATGAAGACCCCCGAGGCCCCAGCCCATTCTGAAAAGCCCCGGCGAAGGCAGCACGCCGCAGACACTTCGGAGGCCAGGCCCTTCCGGGGTAGTGTTGGTAGGGTTTCACAGTGCAATCTCTGCCCCACGAGAATAGAAGTTTCCACAGATGCAGCAGTTCTCTCAGTCCCGGCTGTGACGTTGGTGGCCTGAGCTAGGAGGAAAAAGAGCAGTTTTCACTCAGTTTTGGTTCCCTGCCCGAGGTGCTGACCCAGTTCGCTGCCAAAAGAGTGTCAATCAGAATATACAAATCCTGTATGGTTGTGTCATCCTCTCTTAATCATTTTTACTAATTCTAATAATCAGCTCTAGCTTGCTTCATAATTTTCATGGCTTTGCTTGATCTGTTGATGCTTTCTCTCATCAAGACTTTGCAGCATTTTAGCCAGGCAGTATTTACTCATTGTTAGGAAAATCAAGATGTGGCTGCAGATCAGAGGCTCAGTTAGCAACCTGTGTTGTAGCAGTGATGTCAGTCCATTGATTGTCTTTAGAGAGTTAATGTTACAAAAAAGAATTCTTAAGAATCAGACAAACATGATCTGCTGAGGACACATGCGCTTTTGTAGAATTTAACATCTGGTGTTTTTCTGAAAAAATATATATACATATATTGCTTTATTTGAAACAAATTAAAATATGCTGCATTTGACACCTGGCTAGTTTCTTTTATTGATACCCGCCTAGTTATTGAATGTACTGTTTAGTGCTTTCAAAAAAACTGTAGAGACTAGAGGTTGTGGTACAAAGCTCTGTACGATAAATACTGTTTCTGTTGAGACAAGTACTCTTTCAGGAAAAAACAAATATATATATATATGCCCTTTCAATTAGGTTACACAAATAGATGGATATGCACCCTGATCGTCTTAGACACACCATGTGGCAGTTGGGCAGTTGGAAACATTGGTTGCAAGTACCACAAACCTCAGCTGAGCCTAGCTTCAACAATAAGAATTTATTGGTTCAGTGAGTGAAAAGTCCAGTTAGTCCAATTTGATCCGGATTTCAGCTCCCATCTCTTTTTTTTTTTTTTTTTTTTTCTGAGACAGTCTTGCTTTATCACCCAGGTGGAGTGCAATGGCATGATCTCAGCTCACTGCAACCTCCGCCTCGTGGGTTCAAGCCATTCTCCTGCCTCGGCCTTCCGAGTAGCTGGGATTACAGGTGTGTGCCACCATGCCCAGCTAATTTTTATATTATTAGTAGAGACAGGATTTCACCATGTTGTCCAAGCTGGTCTTGAACCCCTGACCTCAGGTGATCCACCCACTTTGGCCTCCCAAACTGCTGGGATTACAGGCATGAGCCACCACACCCGGCCAGCCCCCATCTCTTGATTATCTTAGCTCTCCTTTCCTCCTTGGGTTGACATTGCATTCAGAATGGTGGCAAAGGGCCGCCATGCTCTTAGGACTCAAGTCTATTCTCCACACTGTCCAGAGGAGAGAAGTTATCCTAGTAGCTTCTACACGGAGCAAGTGTCTTTCTCAGAAATCCCAGCAAAGGTCTTGCATACCATTGCTGGTAGGCCTGTCTCTTAAACCAATCATGCAAGCAGGGAGAGAAGTGAATGGGATGAACTAATTTGCATAGACTAATTAGAGCCCACCCCTGGAGCCGGGTGTGGCCATCTTCCCAGAGTTCCTGAGCTAGATGGAGAAGGGGGACTTCTCAGAAAGGGAAAATGGATACCCAATGGCCCAAACCCCAAATAACCCCAGTTCCCCTAACTTTGACTACAGGGCAGTCCAGTTTGGGTGCCATTTCCGTTGCACTCACGTGTCCTACATACTTGTTGACTACTCACAAGTGCAAATGCTTATTCTCAGCTCAACATTAACATTTTTTCTGGCAACCCAGGTTCACTGGTTCTCTTCCACAGAGCGGCCCTGAGCAGCTGAGCCTGCAAGCCACGCAAGCATCTGTTTCTTCTTTTGCCAAGTACAGGAGGATGTTTGCTGTCTCTGTAGAGAGCTTTCTGAGGTCTCTGGGTGTACCCAGAGATTTAATAGAAATTCTAAATGTTAAGTCACATTCCAGGAAGGAAGGAAGAGTTGTTCGTTCAAATAAGAAAGATGAATGTTCGGCACTGTAGGCCCTGTTTACCCCATCTGAGGCTCTGAATTTATATATTACAAGACAGAAGGATTTTGCACAGTTTTTTATGTAGCAAGATTTTGCTCATCACTGAAAAATGTCAGTGTAAATGTGACCGCTTTAAAGATGAGTCAAGTAATTCTTGGAAGAGGGAAAAAAATGAATTTGCCAGGTCAGGAGTGCACCTGCCTTTGTCAGAGTTGAACCCAACCACTCTTGACCTTGACTCACTCCCTCAGGTTTAAGAAAGCCCAAACACATTCCTGAGCACAGAGCAAACACTCCCATGTCACTGAAAAGAAACAAAAGAATGCTAAAAAGTGCTCAGACCTGATTACATTTTTTCCAATATTTTTTCCCTTTTTTTTGAGACAAGGTCTTGCTCTATCACCTAGGCTGGAGTGCATGATCATGGCTCACTATAGCCTTGAACTCCTGGGCTCAAGCCATCCTCAGCCTCCCAAGTTGCGGGGACTACAGGTGTGCACCACAATGTCCCAGCTGATTTTTTAAATTTTTAGTAGAAACGAGGTCTCACTGTGGTGCCCAGGCTGGTCTCGAACTCCTGAGCTCAAGTGATCTTCCTGCTTTGGCCTCCCAAAGTGTTAGAATTACAGGCATGAGCCACCTCGCCTGGCTGGTTTTTGCCTTTCTTATAGACCCTGGGCATGTAAGCATTTATTAATTTGCATTTTTGAAACAGTAATTTCAATATTTTAGTGCCAATGTCAGGCCACTTAAACACTATATTACATACCTTCATCTGTCTGGTGGAACTATTGGTGTGATCCTAGAGAACTGAGTGCTATTCTGCCATTCATTTAAAGTGTTTTAAACTCTAATCTCTCTACTTAATACACAGTAGTCAGAAGAACAGATTATTCTCTTAAACATTTGCCTAGTAGAGGTTAAAATAGTTTAATACTTATGAAGATCGAATAACTTCAGACTCACATTGTGGCACTTAGATCTTCCACCAAGACTTCATCCGTGAAATCCACATCTCCCTGTTGGGTTCCCAATTACATTCCAAATTTACATCTCTTTTGAGAATCTCTGCATACTCCAGCTCTGTCCTGTTGATCCTGTTCTAGAAGTGCTTAATGCAGCAAGACACAGAAAGTTAAACGCAAATTGCTGCAAAATTCACCCTCAGCGGAGGACTAGAAACACAACATGTCCAATTTAAAGCTCAATTCGCAAGCAGTTCAATTCTGCTGGCATCAGAAAAGGAGATTCTAATTAAACATTCTTAGGGAAGGACATCAAATGAGGTTAATGGGAAACGTTACCAGATTAAAAGCAGTTTTTTGCCAAAGTAACAGATTTGGAAATTCTGACTCTGAAAGCCTTGATTTGAATCTCAAACTTGATTTCACCATGAGAAGTGGGGATCCAGGGCCTGCGCAGTTCTTTTCCTAAACCAGTTCGGTGCTCCCCACCCCCACGCAGGCACAGGTCCGCAATCAGACAGGGAGATGCCTGAATTTCAGGCTACCTTTGGCAAAGCTTGCTTTCTCCCTCCCTCCCTTTGCACGCTGCATCCCACGCTGCCTGCTTAAAGCGCCCTCACGTGTCTACAGATGGTAAAATGTTTATTTCTCAACAGACATTCCAGTGATAGCATCCAATGACCTATGTAACGGCACCTTTTTTTGCTGTACTTGTTTTTTGAGACGGAGTCTCGCTCTGTTGCCCAGGCTGGAGTGCAGTGGCGCGATCTCGGCTCACTGCAAGCTCCGCCTTCCGGGTTCACGCCATTCTCCTGCCTCAGCCTCCTGTGTAGCTGGGACTACAGGCGCCCGCCACCACGCCTGGCTGATTTTTTGTATTTTTAGTAGATACAGGGTTTAACCGTGATAGCCAGGATGGTCTTGATCTCCTGACCTCGTGATCCACCCCCCTCGGCCTCCCAAAGTGCTGGGATTACAGGCGTGAGCCACCGCGCCCAGCCCCAGTCACTTGTTCTTGTTTCTTAAGCAAACTATAAAATAGCAAAAGACCAAAAAAAAAAAAAAAAAAGGGAAAAAGAGCAATTCACCTAATACATTGTTCCAGCATTTCCTTGAAAGTACTGAGCCATCTCAATTGCTCTGATTTTGTGAGAAAATTATGAAGAGTTGCGAAGTCCCAGTGATTCTCTTGTTACTTACCTAAGAATTTGAAACGTAATTTAAATACTATTCTTTACAATCCATTATGAGGACTTTAAAAATCTTTTTCTTCTTTAATAAATTCTAACAAAGTTTTGTGTTTATTCTTAGTTTCAAAGAACCAGGTCCCCAGTCCTGGGAGGCTGGTCAGCTGGCCAAGCCCAGTGTTTAATCTCATTATAGCAGCCCCACAGGCAAAGGCACTCTGGTCTGAATCTAGTCTATCTGAGAAATACACAATGCTGCTCTCATCACTCAAGGTTCTTACACATTAATGATTAATTATCAGAAGTCCGTTTGTCTGAGAACTCTGTTTTTTCCCACAGCTCAGAGGAGCTTCTGGGGCTGCCACTAAGTTCCAGTTTCATAGGAAGAATTGCCACAAACAACTTTTACAGAATAATGAGTATATTCTAAAGCAAATTTGTCTGAGAAATTATGTAGACTTCTGGCAAAAAAAAAATAGTTCAGAAGCATGACTGTGACAATGGCCAAAGAACTTCTACAGAAAATAGCAGTGTAAAAAGTGCTCCCTGTCAAATAAAAGAAAAAAAATATCTTTTTTTTTTTTTTTTTTTTTGTGTGTGAGATGGGATTTTATTCTGTAACCCAGGCTGGAGTGCAGTGGTGCAATCACAGCTCACTGCAGCCTCCACCTCCTGGGCTCAAGCGATTCTCCAGCCTCAGCCTCCCAAGTAGCTGGGACTAGAGATGCACGCCACCACACCTGACTAATTTTTGTATTTTTAGTAGAGATAGGGTTTCGCCATGGTGTCCAGGCTGGTCTTGAACTTCTGAGCTCAGGCAATCTGCCCACCTTGGCCTCCCAAAGTGCTGAGATTACAGGCTTGAACCATCACGCCCAGCTATCCTGTTTTTAACTTCAGATACTTAGAATTGAATTTGATTTAATTGTTCCCAGTCCTTTGAAAGAACCCACTTTCTGTAAATTACTATCATTGTGTAAGAAGTCAGCCAATAACATCATTACTCCTCTACCAACACCTGACGTATAGTAGGCACTCGATGAACACTGATTAAAAGAGAGAGAAGATATGAATAGGTGACCAACTCCAATATCTCCAGAAAATTCTGGAGTCTAAATGGCTTGTGCAAAGTAACCCAGTAAAACAATCCTAGAGAAAACAGGAGGAGAGAGCAGAGCAGCTGAAGTAACTGACCCTCAAAGCCACCTGTCTGGATTCAAGCGCTAGCTCCACCACCTCCTGGCTGTGTAAACCTGGGTACATTTCTTAACATCTCCTTACCTTGGTTTTCTCCATGGGTGAATGGGGCAGGTAAATGGAGCTACCTCACAGAGTTGTTATGAGGATCGAATAGTTAATATTTGCAAAGCATTTGGAATGACGCCTGGCACTTTATATAGATTCCAGGCAGGAGACAGTAACCACAGAGTAATTTGCTAGGGAAGCTTTATCAACGTATATGGGGAAGATAGATCGACAGAAATAACTAGTAACAGGAGATTAGCTACTAAAGGGTAAGAACTCCGAAGACAACAGGAATAGCTGATACAGGGACTAGTCACTACTAGAGGCGAGACAGAGTACCCAAGAAAGGAATAAGCTTGAAAGAGCTTCCCCCCACCCTCAAGGCTGACATTCGACCTTGTTGGAGAGGGTGAGGCTGTGGCCACTGGAGGGCGGAGCAGCTCGCTGAGGTGTTGCAGGCTGGGGCTGGCAAGCTGGAAGCCACTCAGATTCACCAGGAATACACCTGCAGGGGTGCCATTAAACCTGCTGGGACTCCAGCTGGAACACCAGCAAAACTCACCTGGAAACCACACACGGGGTGTTGTTGAATTGTCTGTGGAGCCAGCAGGGAGACCCACCCAAGAGGAAGCTGCACAAGGCAGTGCTTGCTGAGGGTGAAAGCCACTGGTATTCCACACTGGGACCAAGCACTGCAGCAGCAAGACCCGGGATGCACCCTGAACCCGGAAGAAAAGGGCCCTTCTGCAGTGTCCCACCAGTGACAAAGCTTAACATCATGCCAGCTGGTGAGAGAGAAGTGTTTACAGGGTCCAGTTCTAGTATCACAAGCAGCACAATAAAGAGTGGATTTGGAAGCAAGAGGCAATGAATTGATAACCAACACATCCTTAGTAAGCGCTACAAGAATATTTGATCAGGCCAGGTGCAGTGGCTCATGCCTGTAATCCCAGCACTTTGGGAGGACGAGGTGGGTGGATCACCTGAGGTCAGGAGTTCAAGATCAGCCTGGCCAGCATGGCAAAACCTGTCTCTACCAAAAATACAAAAATTAGCTGGGTGTGGTGGTGGGCCCCAGTAATCCCAGCTACTTGGGAGGCTGAGGCAGGAGAATCGCTTGAACCCGGGAGGCAGAGGTTGCAGTGAGCCAAGATTGCACCACTGCACTCCAGCCTGGGCGACAGAGTGAGACTGTCTCAAAAAAAAAAAAAAAAGTATTTGATCCATAGAATAAATAGCTATGCAGCAAACAGAAGACTTTAATCCTATCTAGCTCATCTCTGGGAATGGGCGTAACAAGCTCCTATAAGAGCAGACCTAGCGTTGTGCTTAGGGGCCTGGACTCTGGAGTAAGATGACATGGATGTGAATCCTAGCTTTGCCTTCTGCTAGCAGTTAGGCAGCTCATCTAACCCCTCTGTGCTTCAGTTTCTCCATCTGTAAAATGGGGATGATAATCATACCCACCTGCATCATAGGGTTAGTGTATTAAATAAGTTTATAAACAATTAGAAGAGCACATCTTAGCTTTTATTAGGTAGTTGCTTGGTCAGAACAGCAAACGAAAGTATTTCAAATTTTATGCCAAAACCAGAAACGTAATTGGGAGCTTAAAGGATGGATTTTTTAAATCAGCAGGCCCGAGATATCCTTCCTTCTGAATCACCCTCCCCCTCAATTCCCATGGCTCTACTCCTGCCTGTGACTGACAGCTGCGATGTTTTCTTGCTGATCCACAGCCCCCAATTAGGAGAGGCAGTTAATCTGCTCAAGTTAAGTCACTCAGTTAGAGCAATGGTTCTCAACTAGGGATAATTGATGCACCCCCCCGACCCCAGGGGACATTTGGATAGGTCTGGAGATATTTTTGATTGTCACGACTGGGGCAAGAGTTCTAGCCAGGGATGCTGCTAAACATCTTATAATGCACAGTATAATCCTAACAATAAAGAATTATTTGGTCTAAAATGTCAAGAAAGCCACTGTTGAGAAACCCTGATCTAGAGGGTACAGGGGTTTGGAGAAAGGGGACAAAAGTTGAGTAGATGAGCCAGGACATGTTTCCCTGATTCCTCCAGCTATGCTGGGTTCTTGGCTGGTTCAGACTTGGTGACCAGCTCCAGACTGACCTATAGCTGGGTCTAAATGTACAATTTCTGATGTCCCTGGACTACTAGTGTCACATACATAGAAACTGAATTCCCAGATCTTCCACACCAAGAAATTAGAGAATAGATTCTTGAAAGAGCTGCTATTGAAACAAAACTATTCAAAATTTTAAGAAATCTTGGCAGAAGGCAGTTTGCCTTTTCCCATCATTAGCAAATATTCTACCTTTTTCTCTCCATGACATGCTGTCTGTTTGAAACAAGTTTCTCTTCTAAGCCCCAGGCCCCCCATTTCATACCTGGAGCTCAGCAGAATTTTACTAAGGCAATGAGGGTTTTAGGGTGGAAGAAGCAAATGAAAAGCATGAGAAACAACATGATAAAATGAAAAGCTGCTAAATAAACACACAGGGCAGAATACTGACAGTTACTGTAAAATTCTATTTGTATTAGCCACAGCCTACATCAGAAGCCATTTAGCTAGCAAATATAAAACATGTATGGGCTGTCTGAGGCAACACATGTGAACAAAGAAAAATTAGCTTTTCTCTAACAATGTAAACCATGTATCTCTTATGAGGCTGACAAGAATATAAGTGAAAATGGTCGCTCTGAGACTGCACCACCAACCAAATTGAAATATGAAATTCTGGAAACAGCTGGAAAGCAATTTTTTTTTCCTGTTAGCTATTTATGAGGTTTCTTTTTTTGGGTCCTACATGCTTGAAACCCTGCATACTAACTGCCGCCCTCAACAAAGAACCACTCATCCACTCACTGTTTCCTGACTGAGGAATCAGCAACTTGTTGATAGTTTTCAAGGAAGAGTTTCAGCATATGGAAAAGACAGAATTTTTCATAATTAAAAAGTTCCTGGTTACTTTCAAATACACACATGTAAGTCATTTGAAAATACTTTTCATTTGCTATAATAGAAGCTCTTTCCCTATGCTTCACCAAGTTCATACTTTCTATTTAGTCTCCAACCAACATCCTACCAAATACAGATCAAAGCTATTCAAAGGGCCTGCAGATGTAAGAGAATCCTATCTAAGGTGATCTCATACTCATATAAATGTCAGCATTCTTCCCTTTACCGAACAACTTGCCACCACAGGCCTTGTGCACGTTCAAAATGCATTTAAATCAAAGGTTTTCCATGAACAATTTCTCAGGTAAAGCCAAACACGCTTGTATGTTAATTCGTGCTGTAAAAGTCAAGATACAGCTGGTCAGTCATTATACTGTATTTAACCATGGACTGGAAAGTGAATCGACAATTTTTTTTTTAATGTTAGCACTTGCTAAGGAGGCAATGGGATTCAGTCTGTGAATGAAAAAGAACTTACATCAGCACAGGAGATGCACTGAATTAGGAGCAGGGAGGCCAGACCTCTGCTTTCCTCTCTGTAAAGTCAGGAAGCATCAGCCACGGACCTCTCTGGGATCTGGTGATGCATATCTCTAAATTACTTCAAACAACTCAACAAGTTACGTAACTGTTGTGGTCATTACCAATAGTAATTGTGGTCATCAGCAATATTCACTATATCAAGGAACTTTCAAAAGCACCTCCTTTGTTCCCCTGACAGTATAAACTCTGCAAGGTCAAAAAGCAGTTTCCACATCCTCTGAATATTGCTATCAGATACATTTTCTAAAATAATCTGGAGACAGGTGGTGGCCCTCAACTGTTCAGAAATTTATTAAAGGCCTATTGTGTACCAGACTCTAGAGGGACAGAAACGACAGTCCCTGTTTAGTAGGAGACAGACACATAAT
Source organism: Nomascus leucogenys (assembly GCF_006542625.1). NCBI lineage: Eukaryota > Metazoa > Chordata > Mammalia > Primates > Hylobatidae > Nomascus > Nomascus leucogenys. The sequence goes on from NC_044402.1 coordinate 100,800,176, forward strand.
CTAATATTTTCCTGCTCAAAAACTTCAAATATTGAGGAAAATCACACTTAACATTTACCTCCTCCCTCTAGCTTTTCAGTGATGCTGTGTGGTTCTGCAGAAATCAGATAATGGGGCTAAAATGTGTACATTCCCTATTGTGTAGCCTTAACTTTTCTGAAACTCATTTTGTCTTTAATCTCAACACATTGGGAGACCAAGGTGGGAGGATAGCTTGAAGCCAGGAGTTTGAGACCACCCTGGGCAACATAGTGAGACCTCATCTTTACAAAAAAACATTTTTTAATTAGCCGGGTATGGAATGCATGCCTGTAGTCCCAGCAAGTTACTCCGGAGGCTGAGGCAGGAGGATTGCTTGAGCCCAGGAGTTGGAGGCTGCAGTAATCCAAGATCGTGCCACTGCATTCTAGCCTGGGTGACAGAGCAAGACCCTATCACTACAAAAATTAAAAATTGGAAAATTTGAAAAATTTGAAAGAAATGTAAAAAGCAATGAAATCACATATGTGAAAATACTTCCTAAATTCTAACATAAGGCATTATTAACAAAACAAATCCTTCATTAGGTCTCCACTGCCAGCCTTAGGCTATCCATGAAACAACTAACCAGTTTTAATCAGGGCAAACCTGTTTTCAACACAGATTATGTGAAAGGGTATAGTCACTAACCGTTTTTTAAATATATGAACAATACTTAAATATCCTACTTATCATTATTTCTAAGCATCTCCTGATCCAACTGTATAAACCTACTTCTCAAATCACTATTTATAAAGCTTTCATTTTTTTTTTCCAGGAAGAGCAATGGGTTATGATGAATTACCAACTCTTTTAGGGTTTGCACAGTCTGGTATTAAGAAAAATGTTTTTCCATGTAAAGTGAAGCTAGCCCCCAGGGAACCACACCCAAGTAATGTTTATGTCACTCGAGCATGTTGAATTTGACTTTGACTCCTGATATCCATAAGGGTGCATCTTCCCCTTCCCTATTGCAGCCGCCCCGGCCTTCAGTAGTTATCCAAAGTCACTCCTCTTACAAAGAGTAAGTGTGCTAAATGGATTTCCCTTAAACTACTTGATGCAAAGAAATGGAGGATGTCAACGGAATCACCCATGATTAATTGTCAACATGTTTCCTGCCCAGCAACTCAAAATGTCCTAAATCAAGCAATACTAATAATGCCCAGATTGGTAGTTCTGAAAATTCACTATGGTCTTTGATTTCCACAATGCCTGGATTCTCTATAATAGCATTTTCAAAAGTAACTGAATATTTTATATATTCCACAGGACAGTCATCATGGATCTTCAATTAAATAATCACTTTTTCTAGCAAAGTAAGCAACCTATCTAAAAAGTTGCTAGTGGATGGATAGTTATCCAAAATTGATTTAATTATTTCCTACTTTATCTGCACAAGAAAGCAATTTTGTAAGTGAAAACGGATAACCTAAATAAACTAATAAGTTTTCAAACTACTACAGGGCTCCACGGCTTTAAAAAGTACAGACACAGAAAATACCACTTTTTATGGAAAAGTTTTATTTTATTTTGTAAAACGTAATGTTTTGAGTATACTTACTTTACTCTTTCAAAGCAATGCAAGTACAATGATAAGCATTTGAATAAAAAGTACCCTGTTTTATGAGCTTATTTTTTAACATAGTGAAGGCATACTCTCACTGAAAGTAGAAATATGTGATCCAATTACAAAACATAACACTTACAAATAAACACACACAACTGAATAGTCATGAAAAAATAGAGGATTAGTCAAAATATTCTGTTTAAAAATATTAAATTCAAGTTACATGGAAATTTTATGCATAAAAATCATATTGTATAATCAGAATGAATCTTCAGTGGTCATTTCTGAAAAACAAATACTAACTTTAGTTAACAAGTTAAACTTTTACTTCTCTTTTTCAAAGTATTTTCAAAACTTCACTATTCAGATTAAAATAGGATATTTTAACCATTTACTTCAAAGACATATTATATAATTCTAATCCCAAGAGATCTTCTTGTGGTGTTTATAAATAAATCTACTAACAGAAAAGAGTAAGAAAAGCCAATCTAGGAAAGAAAATCGTTCAATTAAGTGAGAGTCAAAGTGCCAATTCAGTCTATGGGTGTTTTTCCTCCCCATCATTTCTTTTCATGTTGCCTTTGGAGACAGAGTAATTTGTAGGCAGCTCACCTTGATCTACATTTTCTCTTTCTAATCTCTCTTGGCTGTGACATAGTACAGGGAACCACTAATATCACCCCCTCCATTTTGCCAGACAGTAATACCTAAGGCCCAACCTCATGCCCATCCTCGGGTTGCAACAAGTAACGTTTACTTCAGCAACAAAGTGGACCTCTCTAGAGATTATTTTTTGTGCTGTCTTGTTGCCTTAATACGAATTAATCATTAAAAAATAAATTGAAAACCAGAAATTCAAACTGTCCATAGACAAATAATCACTTAAAAGTTGGGAAAATGAGAAATGGAGCCTTAACCACTTAAAGTCTCCCCTCCTCCATTCCTAGCTCACACAATTCCAGGAACAGAATCCTAAACATAAGCTTCCCCTCTACTGCATTAAGAAAGTGTCACTTCTTTGCATCGAATGGGTTGAAAGCTTTGGGAGATGAACGGGAAATTTCAAGTCCACCATTTTCATCAATTTCCCTTGTCCTTCCCGTTCTCAGTCCGCACTCCCAAGGCACAGGCAGCTTCGCCGGGAAGTGGCTTGAGGGAGTTGGCCTGCCTCGTGGCTGTGGGGGTGGGCAGGGAAGGCGCGGTGGCACACAGCGGAGTCCTCTTCAGCTTTATCACCCGCTGGGGTGTAGGCTTCTTGTCAGAGAGTAGCACCTTAGCTGGAGGTAAGTGCGTGCCTCCATTTTCAGTGCTCGCAGCCCCAGGAGAAGCCTGAGGATGCCCAGGTGCCCCCGTGCCCACCAGGGCCATGGCTCTGGAAGGTGCAGAGCACTGAGCTGCCTTTCTGCGGCTACCACTTTGAAACCGGTTTGCTGTCGCCCCAGCCGACATCTGGATGGCACTGGCTGGAGACACCGTGACTGAGGCCGAGTTCTTGACTTTAATTTGGGTACTTGTGGAAGGGCCCAAAAATCTAACTGGCTTAGGACCAGTCTTATAGTTCACACCTTCGTCCGCTTCATTGAACGTTATCAGTCGCCTAGAAATACAGAAGTGTGTCATTTTCCACATGTATAGTTTTAGTAACTCATGAAAACATCTCCAAAGTTTACCTTCAGCATTAACAGAAAGGCTTTGGTCAAGAATTAAAGAGTCAAGAGGTTTATGGGCACCTACCTCATCTCTCATCTCCCACCAAGGTCAGTAAGCAAGTTTACAAAAGATTGGTCTCCATTTGAATACGAATTATGTAAACTCACACATAATATTAATACCAGCAAATTAAAATTTGGCACGTTACATAAGAATTATACAATATATCACCCTGTTCCCAAGTATCATGATGTGACCTACAGGATAACCAGAAATATCACAAATTGTTTTTCCCAGAACTGCAGTTTTAAGAGATTTAGTGAAGAAAAAAAAAGATTTCACAATCAAATAAATATTAGAAATATTGTTTGAAATAGTTTGGCTGCATGTCCCCTCCAAAGCTCATGTTGAAATGTGATCCCCAATGTTGGAGGTGGAGCCTGACAGAGGTGTTTGGGTCATGGGGGAGGATCCCTCATGAATAGCTTTGTGCCCTCTCCCATGGTAATGAGTGAGTTCTCGCTCTATTCGTTCACGTGGGAGCTGGCTGTTGAAAAGCCTGGCATCTCTTGCTGTCTCTCACCATGTGACACATCTGCTTCCCTTCACCTTCTGCCATGATTGTAAGCTTCCTGAGGCCTCACCAGAAGCATATGCTGGCCCTAACCTTCTTGTACAGACTGCAGAACCATGAGTCAAAATAAACCTCTTTTCTTTATAAATTACCCAGCCTGATATTCCTTTATAGCAATGCAAAATTAATAAACTGCTGCATATCTGTTTCTCCTCTTGAAGCTTTAAAATTCATGTTAACATATTAAAGATTATGAAAGGCCTATACTAAAGATATCTGTATTTCCCAATCATTCTATAGTGAAACCTTTGATGGCCAGTAAAATTTGCATTCTTTGGAACCCATTTTGGGGACTGCTAGAACAGTCATGGACAAACCTTCAAAGATTCCAGAACTGAGTTTACCATTCATTATAAAAAGCCTACAGGGGAACATTTTTTTAAATGACCTTAAAACTGTCAAACAATCATTGTCAAAACCTTGCCTGCTCCTTCAGCTTCACTTCCTGAGGACCACCCCGAGCATGAAAGGGGACTGCAATCCTCTCACTCTGCTCTCTTGAAAGTCCGCATAGCATCAGTGTGTCGTTAGAGGAGATCACAACTTAGTGAACTCCCATTCTTGGAAATGGGATCATAATAACATGGTTATTTGAAAATTGCCATCTGTAGCAAAGATTGCAAATGTAATATATTCAACCCTAAATCCCTACTGAACATTTTCCCTGGTGACTAGATGGCTCCTTGGGTCCTTACAAGTGCTTCTCAGTCATCGTCATCGTTATCCTGTTGATGCATCAAAAATAATGCTTCATAAACTTGTAGAGGAAAGATAACTAACACAGAGGAGGGTCTCTGTAAACCACTTCTGCCTGCTATGTTTCCATCTACATCTGCCACCAGACTCCACACTGAGGTTTCTCAACCTTGGCACTATTACCATTTTGGTCACATAATTCTTTGTTCTGGGGGGCTGCCCTGTGCACTGTAGGATGTTTAGCAGCATCCTTGGCCTCTACCCTCTAAAGGCCAGTAGCAACTCCCACCCCACAGTGTGTCAACTAAAAGTGTTGCCAAACATTGTCAAATATCCCCTGGGAGGCAAAATCACCCCTAATTGAGAACCACTGCTTTTGACTCAAAATATATTTGCTAACTATAGGCTCAAAAGGCAAAATAAATGATAATAAAATTATAGCTTTTAAGAAATAAGATCTGTTTTTGACAAATGATGGTTAACTACTACAAACTGAATAAGCATCTCTGCATTTCAGTGAAAGACCCAGAGGGCAAATGTAAGAAAGTAGTCTGAAATTCCATACGGGCATTCAATTAAATTGTAGAACATGTGATCAAGAAATCAGAACATCTGAAGGCCATGAATAAAACCCAGACACTGTAAAAAAAATGTGATTTTAAGTGTATTTAAAACACAGTGAAAGACACAGCTGTGGAGTGAATTTAATGCTAATAATTTCATGGAACACAGGAAAATACCATTAAATAAAAGTGCTATTTGTGGCAATAGGAAACAGAAAGGAACTCAGAATAAGTCACAAGAAATTTCAAGTATTAAGTCTAAATAGATTTGTTTTTTCCTATTGCCAATAAAGCCTGGGATTTCACTTCGGTGGGGCAAAAATATTTACCACAGCATTCCCACTGTGTCCACTAGTAATTTTAGAATCACTCTTTCAGTAAGAACATGTTATACATGCAGTTACAAAGAATTATTCCCACTTTTTACATAGTTTTGGTAACTTCATATTTATCAAGATCTATATTTTGATGGTAAGACAGAATATTCAAATAGGTGATTAATAAGCTTAGTAAGGTCAAGAATTATTATTCATTTTCCCTTCACAAAGACAGTAAAAATGTCAGCGATTAAAAAACAAAACAAATAATCAACACAGCATAGATAACCTCTTTCGAATTGGAGCCATGTGACGCAGGCTTCCAAGTAAAGGCCGTTCTTCTAGAGTCCAACACTCTATCAGCTCATGAGGCACCCGCCAGTAGCTAACACCTGGAAGGTAAAAAGAGATAATTAAGACAGCTACCATCCACTGCAAAATGCTGAGCAACACTGTTTCACCTAAGACCTGCCGGAGTCTGAGGTTCATGCCTCCCATTTGGCAAAGGGAGGTGTGCACAACATGAACAGGAAGCGCTCACACGAGGAGCTAGGGCCAGGGAGCAACGCAGCTCACGACCTGGGTCAGGAAGAGCTGGCCACCAGCTTTGCCACTGATTAGCTGAGAAGATTCAGCAGGTTATTATGCATACTCAGGGCAGCTGAGAGCGAGGGCTCAGGCTCCAGCAAAGCCTGTGTGGGTCTGAATCTCCATCTCTCACTCACTAGTCATGTCACCTTGGGAAAGTTACTTTTCCAGGCCTGAATTTTCTCAGCTGTGAAATGATGACAATAATAGTATGTACCTTGAAGGACCACTGTGATGATTAAGTGAGTTAATAAATGCAAAGTGCTTAGAACAGGGTCTAGCATGGACTAAGCACTCAAAAACTGTCAAGTACCTTTATTCCCAGTCTTAGTCGTACGGAGTAGTATAAGTATTGTATAGGGGGTGGGTTGTAACACTTGCCCTATCTACTTCACTGGGTTGCTGTGACATCAAATCAGGGGAACTTTGTGAACTACTCTGAAAATGGCAACCACTGTACAAATATGAGATATCACCACCCGATAACCACCTTTTCCAACAAGAATCTGAGCTAGTGAGTTAGGCAAAAATGCCATTCAAATTCATTTTAATTTTTAAATCTGTTATGTTTTTTATTAAAAGCTGAAATATGTATTCTTGAAGCCTCGAAAACATTATGCTAAGTGAAAAACACCAAACATAACAGGTCACATATTGTATTGTTCCATTTGTAGAGATATCAAGAGTAGGTAAATCCATTGAGACAGAAAGCAGACTGCTGGTTGCCAGGGGCCGTGGGAGACAGTGGAGTGGGGAGTGACCGCTTAGGGGGTTCCTTTTGGGATGATGAAATGTTTAGAACTGCAGAGAGGTAATGATTGCACAACATTATGAATGTAGTAAATACCAATGAAATGTATGCTTTAGTTAATTCTGTTATGTGAATTTCCATCCCAACTTTTTTTTAAAAAAGAAACATAAATATATACACATGAAAAAAGCTCAAAGAATTATGTTGAATAAAAATTGTTTGGAGTAATCTAAGTCCCAATAATGGATTTGTTGTCTTCTTATTAAAGTTCTGGTAACAATAACAATTTAGCAAGCTGGGCATATAAATCATTATAATAATAGACATATCTGATACTCAAATAACTCTATGATCCTCATTTTAAAACAACTTACTGGAACTGCTTGATCACACTCCAAAACCTACACATAATCAAGATGTAGACCACTTCTATCACCCCAAAAAGTTTCCTCATACCCCTTAGCAATCAATGTCCCCTCCACTTTAAATGTTATGCAACCAACTTTATTAATCTTTGTCTTTATGATTTTTGAGCTTTTAATTTCTTTCCCTATTGAGAAATCAATTATTTGCTTACATTTCCTTTTTTCTTTCATAAAACCATCTGAGACTATTTTGACAAATAATGAGGTTAAAGTTTTGTTTTTCCTCCCAAGCATATTTCTCAACTGTTTATTAAAATACTGATATTTAATACTTTTTTACCACATAGTACTTTTACTAATTTTACTAGTGTTTACCCTTGATCGCTGCTCTATTCTTATACCAGAGGCACATGGCTTTTGATTATTATAGGTCTATAGCATGTTTTACTATCAAATAGAGCTAGACTCATCCCCCTAATTACTTCTACTCCCCAAAATGTTATTGGCTATTTTACCTATTTATTCTTTCAGCGGAATTTTAGAATCATTTCTTCAAGATTCCAAAAGAGTCCCATTGACATTTTGATAGACCTATAATTTAATCTGAGAAGAACTGACATCTTTATAACATTCAGATTTCCCACTCAGGATCATGGTATGTCTCACCATTATCTCCATGTCTTCTTTTTTATGGATGGATAAATACATTTTAGCAGTTTTCTTCAGAAAAGACCTAAGCATTTCTTGGGTAGTCAGTCCCGAGGACACTCCTAGTTATTTTATGTTTTGCTTATTGCTATAGTGAATGGGAGTTTCCCTTATAATTTTTAATTGATTTATCATAGGTAAGCTGCTGATCCGTGTATACTTATATTGTATCCAGCTAGTTTAGCCTACTAAATTCAGCACTTACAATATTTTCAGTTGATTATTTGAGGTTTTCTAAAAAGACATTATCTACAAATAACAATGACTCTTCTTCTCCTTTCCAAGAGTTTTTTCTCTAACTCCTGTTTCCTATCTTATGGATTTTCACACGCCTTCCGGAACTTTGTTAAATCACAATGATGCCTCATTACGTGCTTTCAAAATGGATAAAATCAGTTGCATGCTTTTTAAAAGGTATCAACCCCAGTTTTCTGCTTCAACTTTTTTTTTTTTTTTTTGAGATGGAGTCTCACTCAGTGGCCAGGCTAGAGTGCAGTGGCACGATCTCAGCTCACTGCAACCTCCGCCTCCTGGGTTCAAGCGATTCTCCTACCTCAGCCTCCTGAGTAGTTGGGACTATAGGCTAATTTTTGTATTTTTAGTAAAGACGGGGTTTCACCATGTTGGCCAGGATGGTCTCAATCTCATGACCTCATGATCCGCCTGCCCCAGCCTCCCAAAGTGCTGGGATTGCAGGCGTGAGCCACCGTGCCCGGCCCTCCTTCAGCTTTCTAAGTCAGTGGGCTCTTGGACATCTTGCCAGTCCAGAGGCACAAACAGAGACACAGAGAACACCATGGAGTTTGTTCTCCAACTTGAGCATAAGTGTCTCAAAGTAAATTAAATATAAAATAGAAAGCTGAAAGATGTCATCCTGCCTGCTCGAGGGGTATGACTAAGAAAGGAAAAAGGAAGGAAAGTGAGGGGGCAAAGTTGAGGAAAGGAAGGACTGGAGCTGGCATGACACCTGAAGGAGGAACAGCTAATAGAGTTTTTTGTTTTGTTTTGTTTTGTTTTGAGACAGAGTTTCGTTTTTGTTGCCCAGGCTGGAATACAATGGTACAATCTTGTCTTACAGCAACCCCCGCCTCCCGGGGTTGAAGCCATTTTCCCACTTCAGCCTCTCAAGTAGCTGGGATCACAGGCATGCGCCACCATGCCCGGCTAATTTTTTGTATTTAGTAGAGATGGGGTTTCACCATGTTGGTCATGCTGGTCTCAAACTACTGACCTCAGGTAATCCACCTGCCTCGGCCTCTCAAAGTGCTGGGATTACAGGCATGAGCAACTCCACCCAGCCGATGCTGTTTTTAAAAGCCTCTTCCTCTCCTTTTATGTCTTGCTCTGTCATCCAGGCTGGAGTGCAGTGGTATGATTATAGCTCACTCCACCCTGAAACTCCTGGGCTCAGGCAATCCTCCTGCCTCAGCCTCCCAAGTAGCTGGGACAATAGGTGCATGACACCAGGCCCAGTTCTTTTATCTATTATGTGACTGGCAGTCAGTCTTTACTAGCTTTTAGGATTATTTGAGGATGGAATATGTCTTATTTATCTTTGGATCCAATTTTAGGACTTGTTATCATACTTTGCACCTAACAGACACTCAGTACATGGTTGTTAATTAAAAAAAAAATGCTTAGGCATAGAACAGAACATGTAACCTTCTGTGATCCTTATGAAAGTGTCAAAGCCCTTCTGATACTCAGTTTCCTCATCTATAAAATAGGAATGGTAAGTAGTGTACAGGATTGTGTTAGGACTAAGAGATACTGAATGTAAACTACTTATCGAGGATATAAAACAGCATTATTATTACCAACTCTCACTCTGTAGTTTGAGAAAAATGAACAGTTTTCAAAGTGTACATTTAAAGATTATTGTAATTATTTTATAAGGGCTCTTTAGACATCTTCCCCAACATTATTTTCTCTCCCTTTCCTTGATTACATATTTTATGCAAATTTGAAGTATTTTTCCAATGCACAGTAGGTACTAAATGAACTCTTATTTAATTAAATAAGCCTAGCTAACAAAGGCATACTTAAAGTTACTGAATTATAAACTATTAATAATATCTAGCAACTGATGGGATTTAAAGATTTGTAAGTAAACTGCCTCAGTGTTATCATGAGATGACAAATACATCGACACACTCAAAAGAATACTTTCTAAAAAAAAAGAAATGCAGTATTTGAGCTTACTTTGTCTTATTTTTTTTTTTTAGAAAAAGTCCACCTGCTTCCATGAAATAAAAGAATTGCACTGTACCTTTTCCTTCCCAAGCATCAAAGGCATCCATCATTTTCTTCAACTCTGCTACTGAATAATAGCTCCAAATGTACTGAACATTATTTCCCGCCTCTCTAGAAATATTGCAAAAAGTAATGAAAATATACTACCTAGGTATGGATGTGTATATATACATACAGCTAATATACATTTAATAAGAGCTTGTTAATTAAGGGAAAAAATATGTAAGCACTGAGTAGTTGTTCTGTGATCCTTAAGTATACATATGCTTACATAGATACATATGTACACATTATATAATATACTAACCTATATTTTGATCTCTTTTTATCATAGTAGAGTATTTTATTAATTCCACAATATGCACCATGTAGATAAATCAACATATCTTTAATATCAAGTTTTTTAGAAAAATCAGCAAACTCCAATGAACTTAGAAAATATTCACGTTTGACCAGCATTATGCCAGGCACTTACATATCTTACATAGAAGCATCCCTATCTGTAAAGAATTCAGAAACTGATGACATATTTAATCATCTCAAAAGGCAAGCTTAAGTGATCCTGCATTAGTCACTAATATTCGACCCAATCCCATCTGCCAGAGAATTTTTTTAAAAATTGCTAAGTGAATTAACCAATGTAAATAACATTACAGGAAAAATATTAAGTAATAACTCTTAAGAATTTAAGATGTTCAAGTCATAAAATTCTAAAGCTGGAAGGGACCAGGAAGTGCTTTGTCATTTCTCAGAAGAAGACACCAAGGCAGGCCGGCCCTGAGTCACTCAGTAGGCCTGCTGACTTCTTCTGCCAATGTTTCTATGGTCTGGGAAGACACCAGGCATGTGGCTTTTCTTTTTTCTTTCTCTTCTTTTCTTTTTAAGCCTCTCGGTGGCGGGATTCTGATGCAGACTCCCAGTTGAGAACTACTGCACTAGATCATGCAGATGGCCTGCAGCTTATCCATACTGTATGGGAAATGATCTTAATTATAATTTCCTCATGAAGCAGGCCTATCTCAACTGCTATGATGGCTCACTCTGTCTCCTGAGAGGTGTTAATGGTCTTTTCTAGTCAAGCACATTTCATTCAGAAACACCTCTTAGAAAAGACCAGGACTTTATTTTGTTCTTTTTCACATTTAAATTTGGACATACCTTTTAAAAATGCTTTTGCTGTGAATTCTTCCTCCCAGCTGCTTATCAATAGCGTCTGTTCCATCAGTTTTTGTGGCATATACACCAATAATTCTACTCTCACAGCTTGCACCAGATGTGTTAAGATAGTGGAGAACCCAAACTGTTGGTTTATTGCAGACTAAGCCATATGAATCACAGAAATCTGTTAAAGCCTAAAGCAAAAAGTATATATAAAATTTGAATTTAATTCTAGAGCAAAATAAAAATGAATATGCTCCATTACTTTCATGTAAAAGCTGAAATTCTAGTTGATCATAAGGGAAATAAAAAGATTATAAATTTCAGGGAAGTCTTTATACCTTTAAAAATCAAACATACATTTTTTTTAATTAAATCGGGGCGGCAAGGACAATCACAAAAAATACCCCCCAAAAACCCAACACCTCTTCATCTACAGAATCCTTTTCCACACGGAAATTCCATTTTATTTCTTACTCCTTTAGTCTGCCAACATCCCTTTTAATTTTATAATCTTTATAAGATCATTCCTCCACTGCCAACATCGCTTTTAATTTTGAAATCTTTGTATAATAACTAAAATGTAGACCTTTTTCTTTTCCCTTTAGAGTAATTTCCCCAAATTTTCCCATTTGACACAATCTTCCATTCACCTTCTACTGACTAACCCTATGGTTGGTCCTTATTTTTAGCTCCAAATTCTAATCATGGACTAACCAGATTGATTTTTCTTTTACACTGAAAGATATGAATATGTAAACTCAATATCTAAACTCAATATATGCTGCCTGAACTCATTTGGCACTTATCCACCTATTCATTCATTCATTTGAATATTAAGTTCCTACTCTGTGCTGAGCTCTAAGGTCCTGAAGATATAACGATGAACAATGGTGAGACAGGGTCCCAGTCCTCATAGAGTTTATAGCTAACACAGAAGACAGACATTGAATAAGTCACCAGCACCCTGTGTTAAGAAGTGCCACCAGGACCAGGTGCAGTGGCTCACGCCTGTAATCCCAACCCTTTGGGAGGCCGAGGCGGGTGGATCACCTGAGGTTGGGAGTTCGAGACCAGCCTGACTAACATGGAGAAACCCTGTCTCTACTAAAATACAAAATTAGCTGGGTGTGGTGGTGCATGCCTGTAATCCCAGCTACTCGGGAGGCTGAGGCAGGAGAATTGCTGGAACCCAGGAGGCGGAGGTTGCGGTGAGCTGAGATCATGCAGTTGCACTCCAGCCTGGGCAATAAGAGCAAGACTCCATCTCAAAAGAAAAAAAAAAAAAAAAAAAAAAAAGAAGTGCCACCAGTGAGACCACACGGTGCTCCAGGGCAGACATCAGAAGGGTTTCACCCATTGAAGCTGCCAGGGCCTTCCCTGGGAGGAACAGCTTTACTGCTGTAAGTACTCTGGACAGCTACTTTGTTGTGTTCACTGTCATATCCCAAGTGTCTGGAATAGCGCCTGACACAAACAAGATGCCTAGTATTTGCTGACTCAGTGAATGAAAATGGGGCCCTACCATGTCTTGCACTTTCATTTAATATTGCTATCTAACTCCTGTATTAGTTTGGAATTTTACTTACACATACATCTACAAGAATTCCCAACTATACTATAAACTTCAAGGGCAAAGAACTGCATGTTGTATTTCTTGGTGTCCCACGCAGCCCCTTGTACAGTGCCATACATGTCACAGGCACTTGAAACAAACATGTGTTGGCTGACAGCATGAATGTGCGCATGCTGTGTCCTTTTTGAATAAAAACCAGGAATAAAACACTAGAGAGCTGAGACTTCTGAAGATGAGCATTAACCCTCCCAACCTTCTAGTCAGGCCTCATTCTGCAGATGTGGCAACAGCAGGGAAAGACTATTGTTTGAAAATATAGTTGATGAATAACTTCAGTAGCAGAACCCATATAACTATGCAAATTCCTAAAGGGGATCTGGAACCAAATCAACTTTCTCTTCAGGCTGCACTCCTAATAACCAACCACCCACCAGCTTGCTTCCTAAACACTGACATCCAAATCAAAGAATTCAAACCAGTTCAGATCAGTTTTCACTATTAACAATTTTCTAAGAAAAATATTTCTTAGATGCTCAAAAGTGCTAATTAATAACACATATAATACTTTCAATAAGACAAAAACAGATAATTAGGATTTTCAAATTGTAAAGATCTTTAAAATGCAATTTAAAATAGAAGCATCTTAAAGAGGTTTACTGATCTCAAAGTGAATTAGCCAAACTAATGTTTTAAATTAGTAACAAACTACTACACTTACTAAATCAATAAGATGTTTTATTATTCATCAGGATCATTCTTTTCAAAAATCATTTTAGTAAATAAAATAATACCACTATGCCCTAACATAGTATAGTATTTCTCTTAATTTAAAAAGAATTTCAGGAGTTCTATAAAAAAGCCGTCAAAAAGTGTTAAATCTTCAATGAAGAATATAAACTCAATCAACCTTTGAGTGGCAATATACTTTCCAAGAATTTTGGCCTTAAAAAATGAGAAGTAGTAGTAAAGAAACATGCCTTCAAAATGTATAAAAACTATCTTGTTTGGTTAATGTGAAAACACAGGCTATGCAAAATAGTACATATTGCTTTGTGCATCATAAATATATATATCCAAAAACTTAAAAAAATGCCAAGACCTTTTTAAGTTCTATATTTGACCTTAAAGAATATGTCTCCATTTCATTGGCCAAATGGTCAGACAGGCTGTATGGATAAGGGATACCAAAGTAATCAGCCTCTTCCTGTAGGGCGATGCGGGTTTGCTCATCTGTGGGAATCTGAACTTCTCCATGAAGGTAATCCAAAAGGTATTTAAACAGACGTCCATCACGGTCAATAACACAAGCCCCTAGAAAACATTCAGTTCAAAAATGATTGTAGAGATTCTGTCGATCAATAAGATTTCAACAAATCAAACTAGGTTTGAGGACCTCTATAATTATAAATGTTTCTTTCTCACATGAAAGTTAACATCTAGTGTTCAAATAGGTTTATGTAATCTAAGCTAGACTTTTGGTTATTCAAACACCAAATATGATGTACCAGCAACCCTCTGCTTACAAATAGGTGATATTGTAACATAGAATCTGAATGAGTTGTGTGGGACAATCACCTGTAGTTCTATAATACTGCACATAAGTTTGAATGCAAATATCTATCACCAGGGTTGCCATGTTTGGTTGTATTGGTGTACTACATATACCACGGTAGGCCAAGTGGGCAAGAGAGGCTAAAACCAAACCCACACTCTGCTCACCAAGCCATGCACCCTGGCATGGAACTGCATCTTCCTGGATATAAGGGCAACCTTTTCTGATTTGTAAGCAAAGAAACTGAATGAGTCAGTGGTGGACCTTTGTGTTCTCACTACCATATGGGAAAATATATTCCGAGATCCATTTAGAACTTTGGATGCAATGACTATATTCCCACAATGGCCACTGCAAAAGCTAAGGGCACCCCACACTGCTGGTAGAAATAGAAGTTTACCCCTAACCTTATCTCAGCTGGACTAGAACAGGTATATGGAGGTGCTCACTAAAGAGAGCATGTGGGGTGCTCATCACTATGTCCAGTGTTTGCATATCAGCAAGATTACAAATCTGGGGTTCCTCGCTCCAGGCATGCCAGATGATTCGAATTACTGGGTTAGTCCTTTTGTACTATGAGAACCCAAACTTCAAAAAAGAAATGCTATGCTGGTACTGCTTTACAATAAAATATTTTTCTTAGATAATTTAGCAGAATTAAAAAAAAAAACAGAAAAACCTCTATATAAGGCTAGTCAGTAATTCCTCACAAAAGAAGGGATTAAGAAGGTAAAATTTAGGGGCAGAAAAGAAAACTAATTCCCTGCTTACCATCTTTGCCCCAACAGCCTTTCTGCCCAGGTAGATACCAAGCCCTGGGCACCAGCCACTGGTGATTTTTTTTCCCATTCTTTCAACTGCCATTTAACCAGCAAAGCAACCTCCTAACACCAGGGTTATTAACAGTAAAACAGTCCCTCATGTTCAAGACTCCTCAATCGTTCTCCTCCAACACAGAACCAAGAGTGGGTCTGGAGCTCATACGCAGGGCAAAAAACTTCATTTGTATTGATGAACTTTCTTTACAACCAGAGCAGGTTCAGTGAGTCCCAGAGCACTGGAAGCAGAGAGCAGCCCCAGAACCCTACCTGTGTGATTTACAGTTTCTTCTGAAACCCAGTTTTCAGTCTGCTGCCCCTTAGCCCCTGATAGTATCACTGCACAGACTTTTTCTCAGCCATGCACATCGGCCACACAGCAAGACTACACAGCTAGGCTAGGTGGTGAGCCCAACACTAATTCTACAATGACGATGGCTGCTCCTGTTAGCAATAAGGGCAGCTGCTTTCTCCAGACAAAACATTTTCTAATTTGAAGAACACAGAGAGAAGCAAATATATTTAATCAGCGTCAATATCATCACCCGAAGCTGCATGAAAGTAACAAGTTTCAAAATATAGTTAATCCCCATAATTAGGTTATGACCAGCCTTTATGAACTCTTACTTCTTTGTCAACTTTTAACAATATTATCACAGATTTTCAGAAGTAGTATTTAATTTCTCCATGTACTTAATGAATCTCCATAGAGTCCTAATGATCTCAGTAATTTGTATATTCATCTAGTACATTTCGTTGTAATTAGGAAAATCAAAGGGAATTTAAACTGGACCCTTGTGTTAATAAATATTCAGATCATGCTTTCGGACTTTAGGCATTTACCTGACTCATCTGTTTTTAGAGGAAAGCGACCACTGAACATAGATGCCAACATGGAGTCCTTGAAGCGGCACAAGGACTCCCGCCTGGCTGTGTAAATACAGCCACCCACGTTCAGTCGGAGAACATCTAGCACCTCTTCTTCTGCCTTGTGGCCTTCCATTTCTCCCCCAAGCACCTGAATTTTTGCCTCCCAACACTTTCAGAAACTTCAAAACAATGATGTCTTGGTCTCCTTCTGTAAAACAAAGGACAGTCATCCCTGCCATTTCCAACAAGACACTAAATAGTTAATATAATAAATATACTTTAACATGACTGAAAATAAATTCCTCAGTACTGGCATTATTGAATTGAAGGATTTTATATAATATAAGAGAATTTCGAGATATGCTAAGAAGTTGGAAAATGTTGGCTCAGAGGATTTGTAAAAGATAATAAACGACTAACAACTCAATCATTGCTGTTGAAATGACTGTTTAAACATGGTAATGCACTGTCTGTCACACAACAAACAAAGGAGAGGCCTGCTTATGATCTTCAGTATTCACATATCTTTTTAACCATGATAAGTCTGAGGGAGCCTCTAAACTGCAGAGATCAGTGGACAGCATGGAATTGAGCTGCTAGGCTCCTCCCCTCACCAGCTCTAGGATCTTGGGCAAATTTTTTCCTCTTCTATAAAATGGAGGCAGTGATGATGCCCAGCTCAAAGGACTATAAGAGGAATAATTAAAAGAACTTATAAAGCAGCAAAAGAGCAGAATCTGGCTCATGGTAACTATTCAATACATTATAAATATTATGCATAATGATATAAATTTAACCATAAGGTGTCTACTGAGGGACTTGATATTGACTCTGGAAATGTAAGGAAATAAAGGAGCAGGAATTATTAACAATGATAACTGTAATTCTTAAGTTAGGTAACTAAGGAATATATAATTTATCAACTGAGATTAGAATTCTTCTTTCAATTTAAAAAAATTTTTAAAACATGAGACAGGGTCTCGCTGTGTTGCCCAGGCTAGTCTTGAACTCCTGGGCTCAAGCAATCCCCCTGTCTTGGCCTCCCAAAGTGCTGAGTATATAGGCATGAGCTACCACACCCAGCCTGAGATCAGAATTCTATGTAGACCAGTAGCCAGACTAGTCTAGAACTACAAAAAACACATCCAAATCATCCAGCTTCTTCACTGTGAAATGGACGAAGCTTTAGGGAAGTTTTTGGAGTTTTTTGTTTGTTTGTTTTTTGAGATGGAGTCTTGCTCTGTAGCCCAGGGTGGAGTACAGTGGCGCAATCTCGGCTCACTCCCGGGTTCAAGCAATTCTCCTGCCTCAGCCTCCTGAGTAGCTGGGACCACAGGTACACACCATCATGCCTGGCTAATTTTTGTAATTTTAGTAGAGATGGCGTTTCACCATATTGGTCAGTCTGGCCTCAAACTCCTGACCTCAGGTGATTCACCCACCTCAGCCTCCCAAAGTGCTGAGATTAGAGGCATGAGCCACTGCGCCCGGCCTAGGGAATGTTTAAGGGTTAGATTTTTTTAATCCATTCTGGAGATCACAGAACCACAGGTGACAATGTGGTGTTTTCCCACCTAAAACAATACTATGATGAAAAAGGTACTCCCAATATTGAGAATCTGCAGTATCCACACATTTCATAGCAAGCTTAAAATGGCTGCCGAAAGGCTCAACTACATCTAGGTCAATTGACTTTTACTCAGTGACCAAGTAAGATTGTTTTGTAGATGCCAGCCAGTCTCCAATAAAATGGAAAGAGACCATTAAAATCTGAGGAAGACCATGTGTGTAGAACACGGTCAGCAACAGAAACCATTATGGGCCAAAGGTCCAGCCTTCCAAAACCACTTACGGATGTGACATCTTGCACTGCCTAGAAGTCCCGGGAGCAGCACTCCAAAGATCCATGTGTGAGAGCTACCTCTGAGGCATGGGATGGAACTTGTTCCCTCTGCCTCATTACTAGCTCCCTGGAATCCTATTTATTCTTCAATGCCCTCAGCAAACCTAATTTCTTGCATGACCGTCCCACGTATCCTTCTGCCCCCCAAGTTAGAATCCTTGCACAATTCTACGAATATACTTTGTGTGTCTGTCCACTTTTTACTCCACTTGTTTAATCCCTACTTTTTGGTCTGTAGGCCAAGGAAGCCAGGGCCTGTGTCACCCTTAATAACTCCCATTTACTGAATGCTTATTATGTGCTAGCCATTGTAAGAGACACTTGACACACATTACTTAATTCACACAAAAACTCTATTGGATGGGAATTACTGTCCCTGTTGACAGATGAGGACATTGGGGTAAAAAAAAGAGTGATGTGTACAGGGGCCACACAAGGGCTGACTGCTAGTAGGTTGTGGAGCCAGCCCCAATCCAGACAGGCAGGACGAACCCCAAGTTCTTCCTGCTTCACCCAACATCGGCTCCTCCAGCAGTTTCACCCCTATGGCTCCTGACCCAGCCCTTTCACTCTCTACACATCTGTCCATCTCAAGACTTGGCTACAATAACACAGCAGCACCCCGATCCTGAGGATTTAAGAGCTACTCCTCCTACCCCAACCTCAGGCAGTCTCTCCTAAGGACAGGAACATCACCATTCCAAGGCCACACCAGGGAGGCACTCCGCAGGCCCCATCCTCAAAATCACCCAGTTGGGCTCCCTGCTATGTGGAAAGTGTCCAACCCTCGGGGACAATGTCCCCCGGAGTGCGGTCCTATGATCACCTGCATCAAAACCATCAGGGACGCTTGGGAAAACGAAGACACTCCGGCCACAACACACAGTTCCTCAGAAAGTCTGAGGAGGGGTCGGGATCTGCCCGCGAACCCCACTTTGAAAAACATCGCTCAAGGGGCTCACACTCCTCTTACGAAGCGGGAAGAGCCGGGAGGATCTGGGGAGCCAGAAAGGCCCGCCACGGTCTTCCGCGGCCTAGAGACCCCAAATCGGCCGGAAGCCCGAGCCTGCAGCCCGGGACGCGCGCGTTACCAGCGCGGCCCGGGCCCTTCCTCAGGGCGCCCCGCCGCATTCCAGGCCCGCGGCCCATCCCGCGCCCGGCTCTTCCGCACCGGGGGGGGGGGGGGGGGGGGGGGGCGTGGGGGGGGCGGGTCGGCAGCTTCCAGACTGACCTGCGACCCGCCAGACCCTCGGCGCGGCCGCCGGACGCAGCGGGGCGGACGCGGAAGTGAACGCCTTCTCCGCTGCTCGGCAACTCGGAAGCAGAGCGGCCCCAGCGGCGCCCCCGTGCGGCCCGGCTCTGCGACAGCGGCGGCGGCGGCTCAGGGAGGGAGGGAGGCCACGCCCCGGGCACGCCACGCCACGCCACGCCCCGCCCCCAGACTGGTCTCTCCCCAGTGGGCCGCCTCGGAGTCGGGTGGGTCTTCCATTCCGGAGGTAAGGGAAACACACGGTAGAGAAGGCCAGGGCTGAACCTCCCGAGGGACGGTCTTGTGTGTTCAGAGGCTGGTTTTACAGGTGAACAGAAGAAACAGCCACAGAAGTTGCGATTGTCCAAGGTCACTTAATAAGTGGCAAGAATTAGGATGTTAACTGTTCTCACCTCCAGGTCAGTGCCCATCCCTCCAAACAGGGCTGCTCAGTGCCAACGTGTGTTAATATATTGCACTTGGATAAGTCTATCTGGATAGTGTCTGCAGCTTACAAAGCTTTTTCACACACAGCATTCTTGTTTAGTCTGTGTGACAGTGATATAAAGGGTGATATTTATTTTCCATTATAGCAAGGAAAATTGAGGCAAGAGCAAACATTTATTCAGCACTTTTGTACACCTGACACTGTGCTAAGTGCTTTGCATGCACTACTTAATTTCCTGTTAACGATAACCCTAAAAGAGTTCTTCCAGTTTCTAGCAGCATCTTACCTTGTGCAAGGTACTGTGCTAGATATTTCAAGAAAAATATAACAGTCCTGTTTTCAAGGTGCTTCCCCAAAATCAAAAACATTTGGTTCCAGATTTCCCTGACTGGCTCTTAAAAGAGAATAAGCCAAAGAGAGGTAAGTCAACCTGTCCCCTTAGATATTAACAGTCTTAGGAGAGAGGGAAGGTTTGTTCAACCTATAATTATTAAGCACTAGCTATGGAGCAAGCACTGAGAGTAAAGGACTGGACGAGACAAATAATGGGCATTCAACCTTACATTCCAGTACAACATGCAGAAAACATGTTCTGTAAATATTTTAGGCTTTGTGGGCCATGCCCAAATACTCAACTCAGCAGTCGTAGTCTGAAAGAAAGCATAGGCAAAACCTGAACAAATGAGCATTGCTAGTTCCAACTTTATGGACACTGAAATTCCAATTTCACGTAATTTTCATGTGTCATAAAATATTCTTTTAAAAATGCAGCTTTTTCAAACACTTAAATATGTAAAAGCCATTCTTAGATCATGGGCCAGACAAAAACAAATGGTGATCCATGGGCCATAGTTTGCCTTCCCTTGTTCAAGTGGGAGAAACAGACACTAAGCAAAGTGGTGACAGATAGTGATAACTAGGTGTGAGGAAATGAGTGGACATTTAAGTTGAGGGCTAGGAGTGAGAATGAGTTCACCTTCTGCAGAGATGGAGGAAGGGTATTTTAGGAAGAAGGGAGAGCAAGTGGGAAGCCCCTCAGGCAGGAAAGGACTCAGCAATTTGTAGGAAAAGAAAGGCCCCTAGTATGTCTGAGCCTTGGTGGGCATCAGGACAAAGGGGAAGATGAGATGGGATGAGGTTGAAGAGAGAGGCAAGAGCCCAGGCTGTAAAGTATTGTGTGGCCATGGTAGAAGTTTAATTTGACTCTAAGCATAATGAGAAGCTATTGAAAGGTTTTAAGCAGGGAAGTGACACAATTGATTTACTATTTAAAAAAAATCACTGCAGCTACTGAGATGAGAATAAATTGGAGAGGTGTGAGATGGAAGTAGATGACTATTACAATAATCCAGGGGAGAAATGTCATAGTTCCTCCTTGAGTAGTATTGGCAATAAAGAGAAGTGGATGGATGCAAGAGGTGTACTCAGGAGACAGACATGACATAAAATTTGTTGGTGGATCAAATACAATGTGTTAATATGGATCCCCTGAGAAGCAAACAATATTATCAGATTAGACATGTGAGAGATTTATTGAAGGGAACACCTGTGAGGTAATAACAGGGAAGCATCTGAGGGGAATTAGGAAAGACATTAGACAGTTTCAACCGTTGTGGAGAACAGGAAAGGAAGAGTAGGAAAAGTTGTAGATATGATACAGTTCTGAGAAAGTTTCAGCACAGCCAGTGGAAAGCCTTCAAGCCAAAGTCCCCCATATCAGAAGAGTTCTGTGTCTCCCAGGAATTAAGGCCTGCCTTAAATCCCTCTGCTCAGTTGCTGGCTGGGAGCAGTCAGTGGGCAGTGCAGCCTGGTGATAAATTTCAAAGGACAGCAGCTGAGGCATCAGTCAACAATGCTCCCTGCAATTGGAGATCTGAGAAGTGCATTTTCATGGCTGCCATATATGGGATTTAAGGGAAAGTGAAAAATGTAGGCATATCTCTAAATTGTTAATTTGAACAATGGGATAATAGTCAGTTTACTGAGTCAGTGAATTATGGGAGAGGAATAGGTTTGAGGAAAGAAATCAGAAGCTGGGTTTTGGACTACTAAGATTCAGATGCTTTTCAGACATTCAGGTAGAGAGATCAATTAGCAATTGAATAAATCTGGAGCTCAGAGGTAAAATTCTGTGTTGAAGGTGGATATTTGGAAAGCATAAGCATTTAAAGCTATGAGAGTGAATGAAACCATCTGCAGAAAGGGCAGATAAATGAGAAGAGACAACATGAAGCATTGACTTCAGCATTTAGAAGTCAGGCTTACAAGGAAGAGCCAAGAGGAAGGAGGGGAATCAGTAGCATATGGAGTTACAGGAACCAAGAGAGCAAAGTGTCATTCATGTCAAATGCCACTGAGAAATCAAAGGTCAATCATATTTGGTATTGTGGGAGTTCTAGGTGACCTTGATAAGAGCAGTTT
Organism: Nomascus leucogenys; assembly: GCF_006542625.1. NCBI lineage: Eukaryota > Metazoa > Chordata > Mammalia > Primates > Hylobatidae > Nomascus > Nomascus leucogenys. The sequence continues at coordinate 100,822,284 of NC_044402.1, forward strand.
CAATGTTGTGGTGAGGATGCAAACCAGCCAAAAATGGGCTGGAGAGTGAATGGGAGATGGAAGATTGGATGTAACCCTTTAGAGAAGACTTTGTTGTAAATAGAAGTAGAGAAGTGAGGCTGTAGTGAAGGTGGGATAAGAGTCAAGAAAAGGAGTTTTAGGATGAGAGTCGTTCCAGCAGGTTATGCTGATGGAAATGATTCAGTAGATAGGCAGAGATTGGTGAGGCAGGAAGGGGAGGGAGGGGACAACTGAAGGAATGAAATACTTGGCAAAGCAAAAGGGTGTTGGAGCCAAAGCACAAATTAAGCAATTTTCATTTGACAAGAGTAGGGGTAGGAGGTAAAACACAGAAGACAGATTTAACTTCAAGTAAGTTGTAGATTTCACAGAGGAGAGATGAGAAAAGTCTGACCAAATGGCTTCTGCATTCTCCATTTAGTCTAAAGCAAGGTCAGAGATGAGGAGTAGAAAAGGTATGAAGAAGGAGCGTAAGGTGTGAATTATTTATCTTGGGAACTGAAAAGCAAACTTTCTATAGAAACTTGGTAGGATTGCTAAGAAGGGATGAGTGTCCACTGAAGACTGTAATCATTATAACATGGATGACAAGCTAGTCATCCCAGTTATATGACTTTTATCCAGCAACATTCAGCAGCTTCAGTACAGGTGCTGAGAAAGTAGATAACCCTGGGCTCGGCCAGAGTTGGGATTTAGCCAGGTAGTATGACACAAGGATTGATTACCACGATGGATCATCGATTCTAAGATGGGTAAGGAAGGAAGTATATGAATGTGGTGATGCATAGTGAAAAGGTAGTGAAATTAATGGATTTGGGATCTCAATGGAGTTGAGGAATTATTCAAATAGGGATACTAGAGTAAGTGAGCTAGAAGAATTGAAGGCAGTGGTCAGAGAGTATACTTGAATTCAAGATGCCAGAAGTCATGCAATGAATGTAATGCCAAGGCTCTGGGCTGAGATGGGGTGGAAACAAAGTTAGCGGAGGTGAAAATTGTAAAGAAATGGCAAGCTAGGTTGTAAGATGGGTTATCACCATAAATAAATACAAAGTCAACAAGAATGAGTAGGCATAGAGAGAAAGATGATGAAACGGAAGCCAATGTTACCAATAATTGATGATCAAAAGAGTTGTAGAAAACTGCATTGAGGAAAGAAGGAAAGATCCTCTATCTAGATGTATACATATAGTTAAAATTACCTAGGGCTTAGAAAGACAAAGAAGGGAAAAGTGTTTGGAAGCACTATTGAGAGAAAACAAAATGCCAGCCCCACCTCCTGATTCTGGAATACGGGGGGAGTGGAAGAAAAAGTAGCCTCCACCTAAGAAGTCTACAGTGGAAGCAGGACCTCTAAAAACAGACAACTTTCAGAAAAAAAAAAAAATTAAGCAATAGTAACATTTTTAGCCAGGTGTGGTGGCAGGTGCTTATAATCCCAGCTACCCAGGAGGCTGAGGCAGGAGAATCACTTGAACCCAGTGGGTGGAGGTTGCAGTGAGCCAAGATCACACCACTGCACTCCAGCCTGGGCAACAGAGCAAGACTCCAAAAAAAAAAAAAAAAAGAAAGAAGAGATGGTAACATTTAAAAGTGAATTTTAAAGGGCTCTGTGGAGATGTTTGGAAGCAATGGGAAGAGTGGGGAATTGGCTTATAATAGTGGACATATCAGAAGTATGAGGATGAGGGCCCCAGGTAACAGTGGACAACTTGGGGAATTGGGACTGCTGGGGTGATTATAGAACACAGGGTCTAGACATAATGAGAAAAGTCCTAATGGTCTATTAATGCAAGATTCAAGCAAAGGCCAAATATTTAACTCAATAGCATTGGTATAACCCCACTTTCTGACTGCTTTCAATTGTATGGTGGACTGAGGGCAGGGAGGGTCTTATGTGGAACTGAAGCATCAGGAAAATCCTTGGGTGACTACTCCCTCCTGCAGCTCTCCTGGAAGGAAAGAACAATCCTAGCTCTGGTGCACAGAAGGTTGAAGGGAAGGGGGTAAAAAAGCAGTATATAACTCAGAACCTGTGTGACACACCTTAGACTTGAGACTGCCCTCCTTTTCTGGCATTCTTTAAGGTGGGAAAGATAGGTATTTGTCATGGTAAAGGAGAAACAAATAACTTTGCAACTATCCTCCAGGAAAAGATTCCCAAACCATAAAGATTCCTCCTTCAAACCCAGGACAAGGTATGGGAGAATGAAGGGTCTGGTTGCTTCTTTGTTCACAAAGGCTAGATGATTTGGGACATTTTTCTTTTTACAATGCCTGGTGCAGAGTGTGCAGTTCCACTAACATAACACTGACAGGACAATTTCTGAGCAGCCAGGCAATAGCAGCTATAGCTGCATAAATCTGAATTTCCCAATTCATTCTCTGAAAACCACACTACAGAACAATAAAAAGATCAAACAAAACTGCAGGAAATGCATGCCACCTGCATAACTAAAAGAGAATGTTCAAATTTCAGTATATCTGTAAGTAGGAAATAAACATCCAGTCTCAACTAGCTGTGTCCCAAGATCTTGCCATAAACTTTCACAGAGATACAGTTCTGAGAAACAGAGACACAGAGCAGCCTGGAGAAAGTGAATAGAAGAGAGAAGAGGAGAGCTGTTGACAGGCCTGTGATTGATCTAAGAAAACCAGAAAAAAGAGAAAGTCCATTGTATGTGCTAACATACTGGAAAAGACTCCTAGGAGATAAAACCACTTGCTATATATGTTTTCTTAAAGTGCACATGATTCATGGGAACAGTCTATGAAATGCATTGCTTCTGGAGGTACAGAAGGTAAAAAAGATAGAGAGGCGGAAAATAAGTAAAAAGAAATTTTAGTGCCAAGTAAATGAGTTTCAAAGCTTTTTGTTTGGAGACAAAGTCTTGCTTTGTTGTCCAGGCTGGAGTGCAATGGCACAATCTCAGCCCACTGGAACCTCCGCCTCCTGTGTTCAAGGGATTCTCCTGTCTCAACCTCCCAAGTAGCTGGGATTACAGGCATGCACCAACCATGCCTGGCTAAATTTTTCTATTTTTAGTAGAGATGGGGTCTCACTATGTTGGTTAGGCTGGTCTCGAACTCCTGACCTCAAGTAATCCATCCGCCTCGGCCTCCCAAAGTGCTGGGATTGCAGGCATGAGCCACTGCGCCAGGCCTCAAAGCTTTAAAAATATGCAATCTTTAGCTACATACACATGCATGTGCATGCATGTACACATGCAAAAGCCATCCATTGACAAACTGTATTTCACTGCAGAAGAGAAAACCGTTGAACTTGAAATCTCATAAACCATATCAAATCTTTGAAATGAACAGATGATGTATTATTCAAGGTTTTCCAGATAAACAGAACCAATAATTAGTATGTGCATATATATGTAGATATAGATACAGATATACAGATAACTGCCACCACGCCCGGCTAGGCTAATTTTTTTGTATTTTTAGTAGAGACGGGGTTTCACTGTGTTAGCCAGAATGGTCTTGATCTCCTGACCTCGTGATCCGCCCACCTCAGCCTCCCAAAGTGCTGGGATTACAGGCGTGAGCCACCGCGCCCGCTCAGCACTTTTTTTTTTTCAAAGAGGTCTTGGTATTCATGTCTTGATAAATGTTTTAGCATCTCTCCTACCTCTGACTTTCCTGTCTCCCTTTTCTATTTGTTTTGGTTTTGAAGCTGTAGCTACAAAATGTGTCCATTGGGAAGAAAGCAATATTAATGTATTTGAACAAAAGGGCCCATTGATTGAAACCATCATTAAAATATATGGGATGCTGTTATTAACTCCATTTTACAAATGAGGAAACAGAAGCCCAGAGATATTAAGTGGTTTGGCCAAGATTAAATAACCATTAAATGGCACAGTCACTACAAGGTTCATTTAAAAAAACATATAACATACATTGAGCATTTAATGTGTCAGGCTGGGTAAACAAGATATAGTGCTAGTTAACTCCTAGGTAAGCATAAATTTCTATAACCAGTATATTACTTTCTAAACCACTGTTATTGAAATTTTTATTTTACTGTCTTCTGGAATTTTAGCAGCTCGACAATCAGTAAATACTTTTCTACTTACACAAGATTCATGTAACCAGATCTGTTTGGAGACTGATCGTGATATATATTAGACTAAAAGGTCTTAACTCAAAAGCATGTTTTGCATCATTTGTCTAGATTCTCTAAAGTAAAAATGGAAAGCTGTAATTCTCAAATCTCTTCGAATGAATGAAAAATTGACAAGAACCATGGAATACTATGCAGCCATAAAAAATGATGAGTTCGTGTCCTTTGTAGGGACATGGATGAAACTGGAAAACATCATTCTCAGTAAACTATCGCAAGGACAAAAAACCAAACACCGCATGTTCTCACTCATAGGTGGGAATTGAACAATGAGAACTCATGGACACAGGAAGGAGAACATCACACTCCAGGGACTGTTGTGGGGTGGGGGGAGGGGGGAGGGACAGCATTAGGAGATATACCTAAGGCTAAATGACGAGTTAATGGGTGCAGGAAATCAACATGGCACATGGATACATATGTAACAAACCTGCACATTGTGCACATGTATCCTAAAACCTAAGTATAATAAAAAAAAAAAGAAAAATTGACAAGAATATGAAGTTGACTGCATTACTGTATAATCAATTATTGGAACCTTGATTTAACAAACTATTTTCATTTTCAGTCCAATGGCATACAAAGAGGAAATTTTATTCTTTGTAGTTTCTCCAAATTCTTTGTAAAAATTACGAAAGTAATTTGAGAAAAATAAGCGAATTGACATGGAATATAAGGTGAATAATACATTTTTAAAATGTAGTTGTGTATAATGGAAAACGTCATTCTTGTATATTCAGTTAAAACAGACCATTAGTGCAAGACCTAAATATTAATGAGAGCCGGGGTTTGCAACGAAATGTCATTGCTGCTTTTCCCCCAGAAAGTTAAAAGAAAACTGGGGAGAGCTTTTAAGTGAAAACTAAAGGTGCTGGCGTCACAATTGGAAATGCAAGGATGCAGAAGAAATGATAAGATGTGGGTGGGTGGTATCCCAGTAAACAACATAAACCTTCTAACAGACTTGAGGTAGCTGTCAAGCCTTTCAGACATGTGATTGATAATGAATGCCAGAGGAGCCTTTCCTTTTCCATCAACGCTTGAGGAGACAGCGGACCGCCACCAACACGGGGCGAAAGAAGACCCCAGTCACGCAGACCGGGCTGCCCCCGGCTCGCCTGTGCACGCCCCCTCCTGCCCACGCAGCGGGGTCCCGCCCTTTCCGCCTTTCACTTCCTAGTAACCGCCCTCCCTTGCGCCATCTTCGCGGGACCCTATTGGCTGATGGGGCAACCGCCAACGGCTGTGGCGTTTAAACCCAAGCCGCGGCCGCTGCTGCTCGCCGAGCGCCCGGAGCTGGGTAGGGGTGCCCCACGCTGAAAGAGAGGTAAGTTAGTGGCCTGCGGCATTTGACGTGACCGCCGTCTCCCTGTCGGGATCGGTGTCGTTCTAGAGCCGGTTCTCTAGGCGCCGTCCGCCTCGGTCTCCGACTCGTCTTCCGCGCTCTGTCCTCCGGGATCCGGGACGGCGGCCGCTCTCCGGCTCCGAGGGGTTCGTTGACGGAGTCATGTTTTGGCTTTGAGTCGCTGCCTCTTGTTTCTGAGATTTGAGCGTCCGGCAGGGCGAGCGGGAAGAGCCACCAGTTAGGTCAGCTACTTAAGGGAAGATATTTCTGTCTCTGGGACTGCTCTACTCTTGAACAGTTTCTAGGGCATTGTGAGTGCTCAGTACGTGTCTGCGGAATGAATGTTAGGGACTGCGTGCCAGAGTTCTCGAAGGAGCCCTCTCGTTTGGAGAGGCTGGCTGAAGGCGAAGGGGTGACGGAAGACTGGGGAGAACTTGGAACTTGGAACGAGCTACTTGATGTACAGGTAGGATTTCAGTAGAGAATAGGGACAATGATTTTTTAGATGAGGTATCCAATTCAGGAGAATTGGATGTGGAACTGAGTATTTCGTATTTAGAGATAGTCGAGATGCTGGCCGGACAAGTGTGACAGAGTGCTGGTGTTGAGTGCTGACAGTATACCAGGTCCCGTACTAGACACTGTACATACATTGGCTCATTTAGCCCCTACAGGGAGATGCCCTTATTTTTTATGGTTTAATCTGGAAATTGAGACGAAGAGGCGTTGAGGTCACATAGCTATGAAACGTTGGAACTGGAGCTCCAACACAGTTGTAATCACTATCATAATGTCTCAGTGTCTAGATGGTAAATCACCCTGGAACAGTACCCCAAATGCCTGGTTCTGGCTCCTAAAGTTTCCGTTGGTGAGGTCATTGATGTAGGGGGTTACAGGGCAATGTCAAGGAACACTCCCAGATATCTGGCATGAGGATTTGAATAGGCGATTGACAGTGTCATTTATTAAATTAAGGAATTGTGTCAGAACCAGCTTATTGGGGAGGGCAGTCCAGCTGTGGTTTCCTAATTAGTAAAATGAAATTTGATATTCCAGACTGGATTTTTTGGGAGAGGAACTAGATTTCTATGTTAGGATCCCTTTCAGGTGTGTGAGATGCAACAGTTTGTGGGGAGTTTCTGTGTTCTACTGTCTTTGAGATAGATAGTGATCTTTGATTTTAAAGTTTCTTTCTGGCAAAACGTTTAAAAGAACCTTTGAGCCTTAATCTTGAAAGGTTTCTGGTTCAACTTATTCCCCATTGCAGAAATTTCTTCTAAAACCATCTTTCCGTTATTTGCTTGACACCTCCCAACATCTGCTTAACACTTTCAAAGGAGACCCATTCCAAGAGTGAGCAGTTTTTCTATTGGAAAGTTCTTCCATTCATTCATAGTCACTTCTTCCACAAATATTTATCCAGCAGCGGCTATGTGGCAGGCACATTTCCGTACTAAGGTACAGAAGCAAACAAATTTGACAAAAGTTTATGCCCTCATTGAACTTACAATTTAGTAGGAGAAAACAGATAATAAGTTAAGTAAACTATTTAATTTTATCTTAGACATTGATAAGTTAATGGAGAAAAATAAAACAGAAGGGGAGAATGGGGGTAAGTGTGCAATTTTTAAGTAGTTTGGACTGGGAAGGCTCACTAAGAAAGTGACATTTTGGCAAATGCTCGAAGGAAGTGAGCAAGCCCTGTGGTCATTTGAAGGAAGAGTTGATACAAAGGGAAAAAGGAATAAAAGTTTCTGTTTTAGAGCATGTCAAGGTAGGTAGTGTGGCCAGAGATTATTGAGCAAGAGGAAGATTAATGAAAAGGATTAGAAAGGTTCACTGATGATGAATTGGGGAAGAGAAGTGTCAAATTGTATAGTACTTTCTAGGCCATTTTAAAGATTGAGTGAGATGGAAAGCTACTGGAGAGTTTTTTAACATGAGAGTAACATGAATTTACTTAAGCTTTTTTGTTTTATTATAATTTAGGTTTTAGGGTACATATGCACAATGTGCTGGTTTGTTACATATATGTATCCATGTGCCATGTTGATTTCCTGTACCCATTAACTTGTCGTTTAGCATTAGGTATATCTCCTAATGCTGTCCCTCCCCCCTCCCCCCACCCCACAACAGTCCCCGGAGTGTGATGTTCCCCTTCCTGTGTCCATGAGTTCTCATTGTTCAATTCCCACCTATGAGTGAGAACATGCGGTGTTTGGTTTATTGTCCTTGCGATAGTTTACTGAGAATGATGTTTTCCAGTTTCATCCATGTCCCTACAAAGGACACGAACTCATCATTTTTTATGGCTGCATAGTATTCCATGGTGTATATGTGCCACGTTTTCTTAATCCAGTCTATCGCTAGGTTAAGAATAGATAGTTGGGGAGAAAATGGAAGCAGGGACACCATTCACTTAGCTATAGCAAATAATGTACATGAGAGAGAATGGCAACTTGGATCAAAGTGGTAACAGTAGAAATAGTGGTAAGTAGCCCAGGTGGATATATTGTAAAAGCTGGGCCAGCATAATTGATGATAGAGTAGACGTGGGATATGAAAGAGAACTTTCTGACCTGAGCAACTGAAAGGATAGAGTTGTCATTAAGTGAGCTAGGGAGGACATGGTGGAGTAGGCTGGGGTGGGGGGAGTTTAGGACACGTTAACTTTGAGATGCGTGTTAGAAATCCTAGTTGGAGATGAGTAGTAGGCAGTTGGATGAATAAATCTGGAGTTCAGCGGAAAAGTCTAGATTGGGAACACAAATTTGAGAGTTATCAGCATTTAGATTTAAAAGCCAGGATACTGGCTGATAGTCCAGGGAGTATATGTAAATATAAAAGAGATGAGATCCAAGGACTAAGATCTGGGGCACTCCAGTGGTAAGAGGTTAGAGAGATGACGAATAACCAGCAAGAGAGACTGAGAAGTGGTCAGCGAGGCAGGAGAAAATCCTGCCTCAGAACAAACAGAAGAATATGCTATTTTGCAACCAAGTGAAGAGCGTATTTCAAAAGGAAGGAATGACTTGATATTAAATGCTTTTCACAGATCAAATAAAAAGAGACTGGGCCTGACCACAGTATTTGATTTAACAACATAGTAATTCAGTGACCTTAATGAACAGTTTCCATGTAGTAGTGGTGAGAGCAGAAATTTCATTGTAGTGGATCAAGAGAGACTGGGAGGAGATGAATTGGAGACAGCAAGTATAGACAACTCTCTAAAGGAGTTTTGCTCTAAAGGGAAGCAGGGAAATCGGTTCATAGCATTCCAGCATCAAGGGACCACTTGTATTTTCTTAAATGTTTCATTTTCATGGATTTACACATGCCATTCTTTCTTCCTGGAATGCCCTTCCTAATCTTGATGCCTGACAAGTTCTTAGTTTCTAAGACTTACTTATTCATTCAACAAATATTTACTGTGTTGATATCATTTGTAAGGCACTATTCCATGAGCTGGGGAATATATCAATGAATAAAACATAAAAATCCATGACCTCCTAGAATTTAAATTCTAGTTGGGGAAGACAGACAATAAATAAATCTATAGTATGTTAGATAGTGATAGATGTTGGGGGAAGGAGCTACAGTTTTGTTTTGTTTTTTGTTTTTGAGACGGAGTCTCACTCTGTCACCCAGGCTGGAGTGCCATGGTGTGATCTCAGCTCACTGCAGCCTCCACCTCCCGGGTTCAAGTGTTTCTCCTCCCTCAGCCTCCTGAGTACCTGGGATTACAGGCGCCAGCCACCACACCCAGCTAATTTTTTTTGTATTTTTAGTAGAGACAGGTTTCACCATGTTGGCTAGGCTGGTCTCGAACTCCTGACCTCAGGTGATCCACCCACCTCAGCCTCCCAAAGTGCTGGGATTGCTGGCATGAGCCACTGCACCCGGCCTGGAGCTACAGTTTTAAGTGACCTCACTGAGAAGGTGACATTTGAAGAGACTTGATGGAGGAGAGTGAATGGGCCATTTGTATATCTGGAGGAAGATGTTTCTAAACAGCATTTATTCTAAATGCAGAATAATCAGTATAAAGGAACTGAGACTGAAGAATGCCTGGCTTATGCTCCAAACAGCTAGATCTTGGTGGCCAGTATGGCCTGAGGGGAATGCAATAGAGGGAGAGGAGGAGGAGTTCAAATTACAGAAGTGCAGAGCTAGTGGAGAGAATGTACTAAGGACTTTGGAGAGAAGTGGGAATGATGGGAGAGTTTTAGATTGTATAGATTAATTCACTATAGGGACAGCAGCAGTGGAAATAGGGAGTCAAAGCCTGTTGCAGAAACTAAAGTGAGACATGGTAGTGCCTCTGACTAGGTTGGCAGCAATGGACATACTGAGAATTGGTCAGATTCTAAATATATTGTGGAGGTAAGTTGAGATATGAGAGAGATTTTTGGCCTGAGCAACTGGAAGGATGAAGTTACCATGAACTGAAATAGAAAATGCTCTGAGTGAAGCAGGTTTGGGCAAGTTAAATTTGATGCCTCTACTTTAGTTATTCAAGTGGAATTGTGGAGTAGACAGTTGGGTATATGAATCCAGAGTTCAGGAAAGAGATCCAAACTGAGGACATAAATTGTGGAGTTCTTGGCATCTGGCTGGTATTTTAAGTGATGAGACTGTATGAAATCACCAAAGAAGGGAGTGTAGATAAAAAGAGGAAGTTCAAGGAAAGACCCTGTTAGAGGTTGGAAGAACCTGTAAAAGAGACAGAGGAGGAACAGGTAGGTAGGTAGGTAGGCAGGAAAAAAACCTAGGAGTTTGATATTCTGGAAGCCAAGGAAATACAATTTTTGAGGAAGGAGAAATTAACCACATTAAAATGCTGCTGATAGATCAAGTTAGATGAAGACTGAGAATTGACTATTAGATTTAGCAGCACAGAAGTCATCAGAGATCTTGGCAAAAAGCAGTTTTGGTGGAATAGTCCAAGTGAAAGCCTGATTGAAGCAGGTTTATGAGAAAGTTGGAAACTGAGTATAGACAATTTTTTCAAGGAGATTTGCTGTAAAGGTCTGCAGAGAATTGGAGTGGTAGTCTGAGTATGAAGTGGGAACAAAAGAGGGTTCTTTAAGGTGAGGAAAGAGCAGTGTGTTTATATATTGATGAGAATGGTCCAGTGGAAAAGGAAAAAATTGATGATATAGGGAAAGAATTGTTGGAGTGATGTCTTTAAGGAGGCAGGAAGGCATGGGATCCAGTGCATGCATCCGTATCTAGGAACACAGTTGATCCCTAACAACAGGAGAGAAAACAGATACACAGATACAGGTATGGTATGTAGGTAATTGTAATGGAAGTTTTGAGAAAGTTCTCCACAGGTTGCTTCAGTGTTCTGAGAGAGAACAACAGTGAGTGAGGATATGAAATAATTCATAAAGAGGAGTGACCCAGGGATTGAAAACAGCAGTGAAGGGAAAGGGGTAGTAGAGTCTAGTGACAGTATATTCAAGGATGGGAATTTTTAGGGAGGAGGGAAGATGAATGGTCTGCACGCATGAATGTGTTGTAGCCTCTAGAAGGGGTGTGGGAGGGAAAACAGCCTCTGCCTGACAGGACTGCAGGAGAATCTGTGTCCTCAGGGGAGAGGGTGGTTCAAGAAGATGAAGGGAACATTTAGAGAAGAGATTGAGGCTGTAGAGGTTTGGTTGATGATGGAATGTGAGTTCTAGAGGACCTCATGAGTCTGGCAAGGGTAAGATAGGCAGGCTGTATTCATTTCCTTTGGCTGCTGTAATAAATTATCATAAATGAGGTGCTTAAAACAACTGAAATGTATTTCCCCACAGTTCTGGAGGCCAGAAGTCTAAATTCAGTTATCACTGGTTTTCCCACCTCAAGGTGTATTCCCAGCTGCACTCTCTCTGGAGGCTCTTCAGGAGAATCTGTTCCTTGCTTTGTCAGTTCCTGATGGCTGCTGGCAGTCCTGGGCATGTGGCTGCATCACTCCTGTCTCTGCTGTCTCTTGTAAGGACTCTTGTGATAGTATTTAGGCCTGCCTGGATAATCCAGGATAATCTCCCCATTACAAGATCCTCAACTTATTCAAATCTGCAAAGGCCCTTTTTCCACATGAGGTTTAGAATTAAAGGGATCTAATAACTTTGGGGGACCATTTTCCAGCTTACCACAGGACCAGATGAGGAATGTGCAGAGCTTAGGGGATTCGAGTGAGGGGGATGAACGTGACCCAGGAGTTGAGGGATTCTTGCCATGATTGACAAAGTGAGCTGAGTCCTGGATTGACATGGTGAGCTGAGTCCTGTGGACTCAAGGCAGGTAGTGGTGGGGAGGCTGAGTATTGAGGGTTAGGCAGGTGCAGTGACAGGGTATTTTTTTTTTTTTTAGATCTCTGCAGATGGAGGCAAGGAGGCTTGGGGAGGAAGTGGAAGCATGGGGAGGTTGGTCTTACATGGCTCAACATCAACCGCTCCTTCTCAGTGAAGCTATTTCTGATCCTTTTCCTCTGCCCAGGCACAGTTAATCACTTCTCCTCTGCATTGTGTATTGTAGTCATTACTCTTGTAATACTATAATGTAATGATTTCTTTATCTTCCTGTTTCTATAATAGGCCATAAATCTAATAGACAAATTTAAGATTTCCTATTTCTCCAACCCCCTTCCCTACCTTGGATTGGGTATATCTCTTCTGTACTTCCTTTAAACTCTATGTATATCTCTAAGGTTACACTTCTTACATTGTATGAAAGCACTGTCTGTACCCACATTGTACTATGCATTCCATGAAGGCAGAGACCATATCCTGTCATCTGTCCCCTGCACCTGGTACATAGATGATTAATGTAGGTTTAAATGAAAAAAATAATCATTTACCTTTTTGGATTATACCTTAAGCCACTTTTGATTACATTCATACTTTCAGATTTTATACAAAGTTTAGTAAATACTTAATGCACAAAGTATGTTAAGTCATGATTGTTACTTTTTAAAATGTATTTATCAGTTATCCTTTTTCTTTTATTAATCAATGCTGTGATTTTTTTTTTCTTTCACTTCAGTGATGGAGTGCCCAGTGATGGAAACTGGCTCACTTTTTACCTCAGGAATTAAGAGACATGTGAAAGACAAAAGAATTTCAAAGACTGCTAAGTTGAATGTTTCTCTTGCTTCAAAAATAAAAACAAAAATACTAAGTAAGTGCCATCAGTTTTAAAATACACTCACGTTTTAACTTTTCCCCAGAATTGTTATATATTTGCTACCTTATTTTATCAAGTACAGAAAATTACTAAAATGACTATTTTGTTAACTGATAACTTTTTAAATTTGATCCTTCCTATCTCCTTCAACTCCTGTTAGTTGGGTGGTTTTGATGATTTACCCTAAGTGTGACACAGCTGAATTTTCAGCAGTGAGGCTGTGGTGACCCAAGACAGCTACTTTCTACAGCGCAGAAAAAAAATACCAACATGACTTTTCCGGAAAAGATGTAATGAGAGTAGCAGGTTGTTCTGGCATGTCGTGGCAACTGGATGATGGATAGCCTAAAGGAGGTGGGCTCACACTGGGTGCTTATATATACATATATATACATGTATATATATATATACGTGTGTGTATGTGTACATATATATATGTGACTTTATATAGGCAATCTTATGAAGACACTGAGCACTTTGGAAATGGAATTTCATGAATTCTGGAGTTAAGGCATCAGAAGGGCAAAAAAAAAAAGGAGGTGGGGAAATCTCCCCAAGATAAATTTTCATTACTTCTGAAAATTATCTCAATGTTCATACTCATCTTAGCAGAAGTTGGGGAGGTATCCTTTTAGTCACATTATCTGCTGATATAGCTCCTGCGAAGGACAATCACGTGTGCCTTCTAAAACAACCCAGCCTCCTGGGTGCCTGTAAATCATGATGCAACTCCCACCCAGGTCTCTAGGGCCACTCCTTACACTGACTCTTGCTTACTCCCTTTGGCAAGACTATTCCACACCCCCTGTTAAGAAGGAATATGCTGACTTTGAGGAGTACAACAGGAAAATGTTATTACTCTTTATCTTCTGGAAATCCTAAGCTTGGTGTAGTCAGTTTCCATTTGCTATGCCAAGGATGGCTATCCAAAACTACTCTCCCTGTGCCAAAGGTAAAGTACTGTTTTGGACCCTGTTTTGCGGAATCCCAAGTTTTCCCTGAGTATTTATAAAATGTTATTAAATTTTATAAAACTTATTTCACATACACTGGACTTTTATTCAGGGGCATATGTTATTGAATAGTGACATGTAAGTTAAAATTATGAAAATATAATGATGTTTTAAATGTACTAAGGGAACATACTATATTTAAGGTAAGCTTTACCAAGGAATTCACAATGAAATTTCTTCCAACAGAAAAGCATTTCAGGAGTGATTTAAATCATATTTACATAGTGCTTTTAAAGAGGAGTCAAGTTTAGATTGCAGTAGATGCCTAGAAATAAGAGGTAGAATCTTTTAGATGGCAGTAAAAGGTCTTGTGGGGTTTAGATTATCTGTCTAACATTAGAGTAAGTATGCCTCTATCACTCAAAGTTTAAAAATGGACGTTGGGAGTAGTAAGTAATTTGTTCAGTTCTGGAGCTGTAGAAGCTGGCTTTAGAATTTTCACAGATTGGCTACCCTCATTCCTATGGGACATTTCCAGTTAGAGCTGCAGAATCAGTTTCTCCGTTCTGTCTACTAGTCAAAGGTAGGAAAGCAGGTAGAGCAGCAAGTATCAAGATTTAGTTTTTGTGACTGATCTAATTACGTAGAATGCTGTGTCTGTGCTGCAGTCATCTTATTCCTTTTTATATGTATTCTGCATTCCTTGCAACTCTTGAATTCTTCATCATCTGTCTAGCTTTCATTTCTTCAGCTCTAAACTCTGGGTTTATTTTTCTCAAAACTACATCTGTATTGTTATTCCCTTTTCTAATCTTCAGTTAAAACTTGTGAAATGCATTTTGTCTAATGTTTTACTAAGGAATATAAAAATTTCTTAAGGTATAAGTTCAATATTAACTCATTTTAAAAATCTTTTTACAGATAATTCTTCTATTTTCAAAATATCTTTAAAGCACAACAACAGGGCATTAGCTCAGGCTCTTAGTAGAGAAAAAGAGAACTCTCGAAGAATTACAACTGAAAAGATGCTATTGCAAAAAGAAGTGGAGAAACTGAATTTTGAGAACACATTTCTTCGCCTAAAGCTAAATAATTTGGTATGTAAGCTATATTGTTTTTGAATTCTAATTATAACTTAAATCTTTTAGCTGCATTATTATAGAAGCTCTAAAAATATTTTTCAAATCTCCAATTGTGAAAAATTATTGAAAGTCAGTATGCTATGTAAGTCTATGTTAAAGGACAAACTGTTAATGGGTAATAAAATATGTGTTTTAAATCTGCGTTCTAAATGTGTGCTTGTGTGCTGTGTAAACCAGTATAATACCTTGACCAACATTCGATTGCTAATCATAAACAAAGCTTGGTAGATTAATACATTTTTAAAAGATGGTCATAATTCTTCCAGTGTTCTTGAAAGGAAAGGAATTCCCAGAATGTTGTTATTCTTTTTTAATCTCAGCATTTACCTGGCTACAAGCTAAACAGAATGAGGATTATAGTTGTTTCTTTTCCTTCCAAATTTCAACTCTGTTCACAGACAGGGCAGTGAGAGCCAATGATTAGTTAGGCCGTAACTATAGATCTAAATCTAAAATGAGTGGAACTTATTTATAATGGAATTAGGACCTACCCTACTTGTGGGTTAAATTCCTGTGGCTGACAGACTGTTCTCTTGCCATGTGATATATTATTGTGAGAAGATAGAAAAATGTTTATAGGAAAACTTACAATTGTTAGTTCTAAAGCATTCAACATATTTGTGTGTGTGTACATGTATGTATGTATGATATGTATGACTATTTGGACTATATAATACTATTTGGTGCTATATAATATACCATTTTAGCTGAATGTGATCTCAATTTTTAGCTCAATGTGATATCAATTATTTTTTAAGTTTTCTCACATGGATGGCATTCATAAATGCTTGATATTATAATAAATTACAAGTCTTAACTGATTAAAAGGGGTCTTCATTTTACATGTGCAGAATAAGAAGCTTATAGACATAGAAGCTCTCATGAACAATAACTTGATAACTGCAATTGAAATGAGCAGTCTTTCTGAGGTAAGTAGAATTTATATGTAAATAGTGTCATTATTTAGATTACTGAGGATCACTGAGATTACTTAAATAACATCAAGGTTAGAGATTCACATTTCAAGTTTTGTGCAAAGGACTGATGATAATACCAGTTTTAACTGGCTAACAGCATATTATCATTTTGTATAATTGGTTATTGAAAATGTCATATGAAAATTAGGTTTTTATTAAAAGTAACAGGATTAGACAGGTTAGTGGAACATACTGGCTCCTAAACAGACTCAGAAACATAAAGACATTAGTAGAAAGGAAGCATTTTAAGCGAGGAAAGACTTTGGGGTTTTTGTTTTTTGTTTGTTTGTTTTAAAGATGGACACAATTGAAAAACTGGGGAAAAAAATAGAGGCTGGTCCTACTTTATACTGTTTTCTAAAACAAATTCTAAATTTCCCCAATGCTTTTCATGTGGTTCTTTTTGGAGAATTCAGAGGGCTGAGGTCAACAGCTAGATTAAGGAAAAGTAAAAACTGGACAGCAGGTAGATGGAGAAGCAGAAAACTGGACAGCAGGAAGATGGAGGTGAAGGCACAGTATACAATCTTGGTAGTTACCTTCTTGAACTTATTATTTAACAGACTAACTTTTGCATACCAAGCTTTAACATTCTTTTTCTTTCTAGTTGTTATTAAGTGGGGCAGGTGATGGGTCATATAGACATACTGTTCTAACATCAGAGCTGAATTCTTTTTTGCTGTGAATTCAATGTGCTGCTGAATTCTTTTTTGCCAGTTTTGCTTGGGATTTTTCTGTTGTTAGTTATAAGTTAGAATAAAGTTTCACACATGCTTTTGTCCGCCTTCAGCTACTTTCTTCTCCATTCTCTCTTCTCCTTGTACCTCATGCAGGTGATTGCTTTCATCTGTTTCTTTATATAAAAACAAACAAACAAAATAAATATTTTTTTACTTTTCTTCTTTACACAAAAGATAGCATGCTATACCAGATGTTCTATACCTTTTTATGTGACATATCTCTCCATATGATTATGTGGAGTGATACCTCATTCTCTTTTGGCGCTGCTTTGGATAGATCCAGAGTGGACTTGTAATCTACCTCACTAGGCTCCTGTTGTTGGACACTTGGGTTGTCCTTTGCTGTTGGCTTTTGTTAGTGTAGAGTGCCTTTCCCTCTTGCATCATTAATTTTTTCCCTCCCTTCTGGATTATTCCCATCAGGATGCAAAAATGTTATCATCTCTCATCTTAAAAAAAAATAAATAAACCTCTTATTTCACCTACTTCCCAGCTACTATCTCAGCTCTCTTCTTGCCTTTACAGCAAAGCTTTTTGAGAGATTTATTCACTATCTCTAGTTTCTCTTGATCCCATTCGAATTGGGTTTTCACCACCAATCCACTAAATCCTGAAAGTCACCATTGATGTCCATGTTGTGAAAACCCATGGATAATTCTTGGTTCTTATATTGACTTCACATGACTTTTAGAATACCACACTCTCCTAAGTCTCTTCCTACCTTTCTGGCTATTCCTTTTCATTCTGTTTGCTGGTTTCTCTTTATTTTCCTAAGTTTTGGGAATGCCTTATGACTCAGTTCTTGGACTTCTCTTTTCTATCTACATTCACTCCTCCTAAATAGTTTTATTCTATCTTATGGTTTTAATTACTACTGTACACTGATGACTTTCAAATTTGTAACTTCAACCTGACCATCTCCTCTGACCTCCAGACAATTTATATCTAATTACCTACTTGGCATCTGTTTGGATGTCTAAAAGCCATCTCAAATTTCACATTTGCCACCAAACCAGTTCCTTTTGAGATTTTCATCTAAGGTAATCACAACTCTCTTTTCCTGTCTTTTTCTCACACCCCGTATCTGATCCTTTGGCAAATCATTTTAGTTCTGCCTTCAAAATCAGTCTACAATTCTACCAGTTCTCACAATCCTCTTTCACCACCCATGTCCAAGGCACCGTTATCTCTTACTTACATATTGTATTAATATTAGCATCCCAACTTGGCCTTCTTACTTTTTCTCGTTTCTCTATGTATTCTCTTCTTATTATAACAGCCAGAGTGATCCTGTTAAAATGTTAGTCTCTGCTTGAAACTCTCCAGTGGAGTCTTATCCATTGCTTGATGTGATCTGAAAACTGAAACTCTCATTTCTTCCACCTCATTTGCTACTCTCCTCTTTCTTCCACTCCTTAACCTTTTCAGTGCAGTTCTCTGCCCACTCCCTCAAACAGAGGTGAACTGCTACCGTAGTGCCTTTGTACATGTTCTGTCTGCATGCAACAAGTTCCTGTCCTTCAAATGTTGACTCAAAAGTGACTACAGTGAAGCCTTCCCTAGCAACTCTGCATAAATTTAAACACTCCCCACCCCTGCACCTACATTTCATATCCTGCTTTTCTTCTTTAATCTTTCTCCTTAACACTTAACACTGTATGACAATTTTGTTTATCGTTCATCCCATCAGAATGTAAGCTTTTTGAGTGCAGGGATGTCTTTACCAGAACAACATCTAAAACATAGTAGGATACAATAAATACATATAAAATATTAGGTAGTGTTTCCCCAGTAAGAATGACGCTTGCTTTATATGTAAATAAGTAAGGTATGTATACTTCCTGCAGTCCCTCTTTGAGCTTTTTGAATACAAATAATGCTAAATAATGTAAGTATCTTTTTAGTATGATGATGATGTGGTCTTTTTAGGTGGCTTAGTATGATTATTTATTTTAGTAACTTTCCTAATTTTACATTTCTGTAATAAACTTCAGAAGTGATTTTTCTTTTAATGTGCTGCTGAATTCTTTTTTGCCAGTTTTGCTTGGGATTTTTCTATTGTTAGTTATAAGTGAGGACTCTGAGATTTTTTTTCTATGCATAGAAAAAAGCATAAGACATACAGTCTTTAGGCATTGATAAAAATGTTATATATACTAAGCTCATAAAAAGAATTTGGATGTTTTACTTTTTCTATGTTCTTGAAAAGTGATACAGTATTATAATTGTTTTTCTTTAAAGCTTTGGTAGAATTATTCTGTGAAACCATCTGGACCTGGTACTTTTCTGATGAGAGTGATAGTAGCTTTTTGTTGACTTTATTTATCCTATGGATATTGGTCCCCTTAGGAAAATGTCTTTCTTTCTTTGTGTTTAGTTTTATTAAATTATTTTTCCTTAGAAAGTTATCTGTTTCATCTAAGTTTTTAAATTGATGTTCATAGAGTTGACCAGAGTAGTCTGTCATTATTCTTTTAATTTTGTCTGTGTTGCATTTCCCCAGTTGATTAATTTTATGTATTTGGGCTTTTATTTGTCTTTTTTCTCCCCACTATCTTAGGTTGTTGTGGTTTTTCTATTTTATTTTATTCTTTTAAAAGAATCATCTTTCTAATTTAATTTAATGTTTGATGTTTCAAACATTTTTTGCTTTTATTTTTAATAAGTTCTTTTGCCTTTTTGTGGTTCATTGTTACTTTTCTTTGAGTCAGTGCTTTTTTTTTTTATTGTTAACTGTAGGTAAGATGCCATTTTTCTCTCAATAATTTCAATTTTTTAAATTGTCTTTAGTTTTGAGAATTTTGACTTTGATGTGTTTTGCCATGAATTTCCTCGAGTTTATCTTTTTGAGGTTCATTCAGCTTCTTGAATTTGTAGGTTGATGTCTTTATCAAGTTTGGAAAAATGTTCAGCCATAATGTCCCCAAGTACTTTTCCAGTCCTGCCCTCTTTCTCTTTCTCCTTTCCTTCTAGCACTCTGATGACATGAATGTTTTATCTTTTTTGCTATTCCACAAATCCCTAACCCTCTGTTATTTTTTTCAGTCTCTTTTCTCTCTTGTTCAGTTTGAGTAATTGCTATTGTTCTATCTCCAAGTTCACAGATTTTTCCCCCCTTTTTTTCTCGGTTTTGCTGTTGAGCCCATTTAATTTATTTTATTTTATTTGGTTATTACGTTTTTCAGTTCTGAGCTCCATTCAACTCTTTGTATCTATTTGTTTGCTGAGATGTTCCATTTTTTCATTTGTTTTAAGCATGTTAGTAATTGCTTGTTGAAGCATTTTTATGATACTTGTTTTAAAATCTTTGTCAGATAATTCCAACATTTGTGTCATCTCAGTGTTGGTATCTATTGTCCTTTCTCATTCAAATTTAGAGTTACCTGATTTTTTGGTATGACGAGTGATTGATTTTTTATTGTATCTTGGACATTTTAGATGCATTATAAGACATTGGATCTTATTTCCATCTTGTGTTTAAGCAGACCTCCTTTGACACTACACTGGTGGTAAGGGGAGGTGCTGCCTACTGCCAAGTGGGGACTGAAGTTTAGACTTCCCATTCAGCCTCTGTTGACAACACTGTGGTGGGCATAACTGATGAGTGGGGCTGGGAGTTCAGGCTGACACCACTATGGCTGGAACAGGGAAGGGCATACCTCATTACTTTCATGGCCTCTGCTGAGGTTGTTGCTACTGAAGAGTGATGAAAATCCTAGTTCTTTATTAAACCACTTCTATCCCCACCATAGAGGAGAGGGAGGGGAACTCCTTCCTATCACTGAATGGGGATATATAGCATATAGACATTTTATTTTCTGTGTATTATGATGTTTTTACATCCTTTAAAACGTTATTGGCTGAAGAGACTGCCCTTCTCAGGGCTAGCCAATTTTTAGAGATAGCAAGGGACCAGCCAGGAGCATGTCTTTTGTTTTAGTCTGTTTTCTGCTGCTATAACAGAATACCACATACAGGGTAATTTATCGTTTTCTTTTCTTTTTTCATTTGAGATTTCATTCTCTAAAAAGACTGGGTAATTTATAAAGAACAGAGATTCATTTGGTTCACAGTTCTGGAGGCTGGGAAGTCCAAGAGCATGATGCTGACATCTGGCATGTGTCATCCCATGATAGAAGGTGGAAGGGCAAAAAAGCATGCAAGACAGAAAAGGAGACCAGACTCCTGTAACCCACTCCTGCAGTAACAGCATCAATCCATTCATGAGGGCAGAGCCCTCATGACCTAATTACTGCTTAAAGGTCCTGCCTCTTAATACCATCACAATGGTAATTCAGTTTCAACATGAGTTTTGGAGGAGACATTCAAAACCATAGCACTTTTGATATGCAAGCTAACTAATCCAGAGCCATATCTCCCCTGTCTGGCCCTTATATCTCAGGAGGCAATGGTCCTCTGCTTTGATCGTCCCAGGGTCAGGTACTAGGCAACCAGGGACCTACCTCTCCTGTGTCTTAGAGCCTGCCAAAGTTATTCAAACTAGCCAATTCTAGACTATTCACCCTGCCCTGTCTTGCCTTTCCTATGGAAACTCCAATAATAGGCTCTAGCCTAAACCTTCCCCTCGTTCCCATCTTCTGCCTCCTGACCATCCTAGTGTCTTTTCTGTGTGGCTCTGCATGGCCTGCTGTACCTCTTGTCTCTAGGACCTGCAAGTATAATAAACTTTATTTTTTTTCCTGAGTCTCTGCCTTCTTTTAATGTCTACACCCAACTGACCATCTCATAAAAAGAATATGAAACAGGATGGAGATCCAAATATGTCCTCCACTGACATTGCTGGGTGGGGATGTACTTTTTAACACTGGGCTGTCCCAAGCCTTTTCTGATGGTACTGCTGATTTGGAAGAGAGTTGTCTTATCATAGCCTAGTGAGTGTAGAAGTTTAGGTTCCCCATTTTGACCTTTGTGCTTTTGTCAAAAATTAATTGACCAAATAGATGTGAATCCATTTCTGGACTCTCTGTTCTATGTCATTGATCTATTTGTCTATCATTATGCTAATACTATACTGTCTCAATTACTGTAACCCTCCTAACTTTTTTCTTTTTCAAAGTTTTTTTTTTGTTTTTTTAGCTATTCTAGGTCTTTTGCATTTTCATATGAATTTTAAAATCAGCTTGATAATTTGGCACCATTCCCTTATTTCTATTACAGCTTAGCTCTGTAATAAAAAACATGGTTGTGTGTTGCCTAATTTTCTGGTCTTTATTAATAATTAAAACATGTTTGTATCTGAAAATTTAGAAATATGGATAAGTAAATATATAAAAGATATATTAAAATCACCCAGATTTTGAATTTTAAAAAGCCATTTAAAAGATGTATTATAAAATTCAATAAAATATTACATAATACATATGTAGCATGAACATATTGCATGTATGTATAGTATTTGTGTAGGTATAGTAATGCATTTATTCCTACACATAGAAGAATGTTGAGGTTATATACCAAAATATTGGCAGTGATTATCTTTCGTTGGCATGATTAAGGATGAACTGTGTTTTAACCTTATTATCACATTGTTCTCATTAAACTATTAAAGGTAAATGCAAGAATTGTTCTTTTACTATTAATGTCATTGTATAATTTGGTACTGTGATAACTAACATGATTTAATAAGGTTAGAAACTTTGTTTTCTTTATTCTTTTCAAAAATAGTTCCATCAGAGTTCCTTTCTACTGTCCGCTGGCAAGAAGAAACGAATTAGTAAACAGTGCAAGTTGATGCGTCTTCCATTTGCAAGGTAAATATGGGCTTGAATTACACTAGTTCAGAGTATATAGATTTTATATAACACAATTAGTGTTTGTGTGTATTGTACAGTGTTCAGGATCATCAACCTGTAGTTATCTACTAAGGTAGAAATGAGGTGGTTTGTAGTGTCTTACTATAGGTTGTTTCTCTAGGACTTCAAGGAAACTTACGGTCAATCCCCCAACCAGGTTTATTTGTAATGTCTTGCTACTTTACAGTTCTTTTTTTTCTTTTCATCTAGTTCACTCCTGGCCTCGTATTGATTTTTGCTGGATAAATCTGATGACTGTTTCTACCTTCATTATGCTGTGTACTATCCTAAGCTTTAAAATTAATTTTTGTCGGCCGGCTGGGCGTGGTGGCTCATGCCTGTAATCCCAGCACTTTGGGAGGCTGAGGTGGGAGGATCACGAGGTCAGGAGATCGAGACCATCCTGGCTAACATGGTGAAACCACATCTCTACTAAAAATACAAAAAATTAGCCGGGTGTGGTGGCAGGCACCTGTAGTCCTAGCTACTCGGGAGGCTGAGGCAGGAGAATGGTGTGAACTCAGGAGGTGGAGCTTGCAGTGAGCCGAGATTGCTCCACTGCACTCCAGCCTGGGCGACAGAGCGAGACTCCGTCTCAAAAAAACAAACAAAATTAACTTTTGTCTTTGCTCTTCTCCTCCTGTGCACAATTCTCCTTTTTTATTAATTTGATTATAAGTTATAGAAAGCACCCTATTTCAAATCTATCATCTTACAAGTCAGTCAGTGATGCTCAGAGAGGTGAAATGATTGAATGAATTGATAGCATTGACCAAAATCCTGTTGTCTCTTTTAGAAATGTTCTTTCTATTATATATAACTTATAGATTTAATGCTTTTACTTAAGTGCACAAGTAAATGCACTTATTTATTGAAATGCTATCTGTGCCATAGTAAAAAATTCTCATATTTACTATATCACTTTCAATTCATTGTAGTTTGTTCCATTGACTTGCCTATTATGTGTGTTATTACCATTTCATACCAGTACATTTTAATTGTTGTAATTTTAAAATAGTAAATTTTGTTGTTTATTAGATCCTTAGTAGTTTTTCAAAAGTATGTTGTCATTATGCACGTATTGTTTCATATAGATATGCAAATCAAGTGTCAACTTGTCCTCCCAAAAAATTGTATCGTGTGTCTTTTGTTTGAAGTATATTATACATATTCAAACATGGTGGATTTTCACCAAGTGAACACTGTTGTGTAATGAATACCCAGAACACGAAACAGAATATTACCAACATCTCAGATACTTCCTTGTGTCCCCTTTCTAGTCACTACCCACTACCCAACACCTACCCAAGGATAAATATTATACTGACTTCTAATTATAGATTGATTAATTTTGCATGGTTTTGAACTTCATATAATGAAATTATACAGTATGTATGTTTGTCTCTGTCTTCTTTTGCCCAGCATTATATTTGTGAGATTCATCCATATTGCTGTATGTAGTTGTAAATTATTTGTTCTCATTGCTGTATAGTATTCAATTGTATGATTATACTACAATGTATCCATTCTTCTTATGGTCAACATCTTGTTGGTTTTCCAGTTTGTTTGTTTGCTTTTTGAGACAGAGTCTTGCTCTGTCACCCAAGCTGGAGTGCAGTAGCACGATCTTGGCTCACTGCAACCTCCACCTCCCGGGTTCAAGTGATCCTCCTGCCTTAGCCTCCCAAGTAGTTGGGATTATGGGCACCCACCACTCTGCTTGGCTAATTTTTGTATTTTTAGTAGGGACAAGATTTTACCATGTTGGCTAGGCTGGTCGCAAACTCCTGACCTCCAGTAATCCTCCCACCTCGGCCTCTGAAAGTGCTGGGATTACAAGCATGAGCCAATGCACCTGACTTGGTTTT
The DNA here is from genome assembly GCF_006542625.1 of Nomascus leucogenys. NCBI lineage: Eukaryota > Metazoa > Chordata > Mammalia > Primates > Hylobatidae > Nomascus > Nomascus leucogenys. Next base: position 100,846,454 of record NC_044402.1, read on the forward strand.
CTAGTTTTGATCTATTACAAATAGGGCTGCCACATATATGCCTCTTGATGAAGGTATGCACACATTCTGTTAGGCATATAGTGTGGAGTAGAATTAGTTGGGAGATTATCTATCTATCTATCTATCTATCTTTGGCTTCAGGAGAAACTGCTAAGTAGTTTTCTAAAGGAGTTATGCCAATTTACATTATTACTAACAGTATATGAGGATTCCTGTTGTTCTATATCCTCAACAATTCTTGTTGTTATCTGTCTTTTTCATTTTAGCCATTTTGAGGGATGTGTAGTGGTATCATTTTGAGGTTTTATTTTTAATTTTCCTGATAATTAAGAAGTTAAGTATCTTTTCATATGTTTACTTTCTATTGGGTTATCTGTCATGTTTTGCAAGGCATTCTTTGTATACATTTTTCTGTATGTGAGGCAGGGTCTCACTTTGTCACCCAGCCTGGAGTGCAGTGGTGCAATCTCAGCTCACTACAGCCTTGACCTCTTGGGCTCAAGCGATCCTCTCTCCTCAGTCCCCCAAGTAGCTAGGACTACAGGTGCATGCCACCATGCCCAGCTAATTTTTATACTTTTTGTAGAGACAGGGTTTTGTCATGTTGTCCAGGCTAGTCTTAAACTCCTGAGCTCAAGTGATCTGCCCACCTCAACCTCGCAAAGTGCTGGGATTACAGGTGTGAGCCACAATGCCTGGCATTTTCTTCATGTATCTTCTACTCTGTGGCTTGCCCCTTTGCTCTCTTAATGGTGTCTTTAGATGACCAGTAGCTCTTTATGAAATCCAACTTTGTTTGTGGTGGGGAGGTGTGTATCTTTTCCCTCACCCGCCTTTTCAGTTACTAATTTTCGTGTCCTTTTGAGAAAATCTTTATTGGTTCTGGTTCTAAAATGGCAGTGTAAGATAAGCTGGCTTCTCTTGTGCCAATAAAACAAAACAAAACAAAATATACAGTGCCAAGATCTACCACCATCAACTGCCCAGAGCTCAAGTTAGCTTAGATACTTCCTGGGGCCAAAGAGAGGTAGAAAAACTCTGAGCAGATGGTAGGAGAACTGCACTTCCACATGTGCAATGCCCCTCCCTCCCATTCTGCCAGGCCCAAACTATGTGGAAAATCTCCCCTCAACTCGTAGTTTCTATACTGGAAAAAGCAAAATTGAAATGGTCAGCCAGCTTCCCCACCTTCTTCAGTTCCCTGTCAGGAGAACTGTCCTTGCCTTAACTGACGGGTAGCATTATGACTGCCTGAAGGGAGAAATATCCCTGAGGACAGGCAGAGACAAACAAGCAAGGCTGGACTACCATCCCCAGCCCAGAAACTCTGCTCTGTAACTCAGCCAAAGGAAGCGCCAAATGAGAGTGGTTGTAGGAGGTACATTCCCCAGGTCCCCTGGGTGTGAACTCCTAGCCAGCCTTCCCACACTGCTGTCCTAAACCCTTTGGGACCTCCCCCATTTTGGGACAGGCAGTGGTCAAACCATTTACTAGCTCCAAGGTGAACCTGGGTTGAAGGCACCACCTAGAGCCAAAAAGGAGGCAGCAAACTAGCAGTAAAGATTTGCTAAAAAAAAAAAAAAAAAAAAAAACCACAAAAAATTAGCCAGGCGTGGTGGCGGGTGCCTGTAGTCCCAGCTATTCAGGAGGCTGAGGCAGGAGAATGACATGAACCCAGAAGGCGGAACTTGCAGTGAGCCGAGATCCTGCCACTGCACTCCAGCCTGGGTGACAGAGCAAGACTGTCTAAAAAAAAAAAAAAGAAAAAAAGATTTGCTAGGCAGATATATTCAATAAAATCCAAAACAGGCTGGACAAAGAAAACTGGAATAAATAATCCTTCAAGGCAAAGACATAGACTTATACTCACAAGAAACTACAGCAGACAAGGAACCGTGACCTTCCCAAAAGGACAAAAAGCAGAAATTTAGTGACTGATGAAGTGGCAGTTTGTGAGTTCTTGGACCAAGAATTCTAAATAGTAGTTTTAAGGAAACTCAGTGGTCTCCAAGATAACACAGAAAAGCAGCTCAGAAATTTATCAGAGAAATTTAACAAAGAGATTAAAATAATAAAAAAAGTCAAACAGAAATCTTGGAGCTGAGAAATACATTTGCTGAACTGTAAAACTCTTTAGAGGTTCTTAATAGCAGAATGAACCAAGCAGAGGAAAGAATCAGTGAGCTGGCTGTTTGAAAATACACAATCAGAGGAGGAAAACAAATAGAAGGAAAAGGAATGAAGAGTGCCTACAAGATACAGAAAATTACCCCAAAAGACCAAATCTAAGAATTATTAGTGTTTAAGAGAGAGCTGAGCATGAGCAAGGCATAGGAAGCTTATTCAAAGAAGTAACAACAGAAAATTTTTCAAGACATGAGAAAGATATACATGTCCAGGTAAAGGAAGGCCTGAGAACACCGAACAGATTCAATGCAAATAAGACTACTCCAAGGCATATAATAATCAAACTCTTAAAGGTCAAAGACAAAGAGAAGATCCTAAAAGCAATGAGAGATGAGAAGCAAATAACATAAAGGAGCTCCAATTCATGGGGCAACAGACTTCTCCACAGAAACCATGCAGGCCAGGAGGGAGTAGAACAACATTTTCAAAGCACTCAAAACAACAACAACAACAAAAAACTGACACCCAAGAAAATTGTGTCCAACAAATTGTCATGCAAATTTAAAGGAGAGCTAAAGTCTTTCACGGATAAACAAAAGCTGAGGAAATTCACTATCACCAAGACCCATCTTGCGAGAAATGCAGAAGGGAGTTCTTCGATCTGAAAGTAAAAAACACTACCATGCAAAAGGAAACTTTTTAAGGTATAAAGCCCACTAGTAAAATTAAGTACACAGACAAACCCAGAATCCTTTGTTAACTGTAGTTATGGTGTGCAATCCACTCAAACTCTAGCATGAAGCCCAAAAGATAAATTTATCAAAACTATACCAACCTGTTAATAGATAATATAAAAATATGTAAATTGATACAATTAAAAGACAAAATGTTGGAGGATGGAGTTAAATTATAGAATTCTTTTGTGGGTTTTTATATAAATTGTCTCAGTTCTTCAGTTAAAAGCCATAGAGTAGCTGAATGGATAAATAAATGAGACCTACCTATGTGCTCCCTTCAAGAAACCCACTTTACCTATAAAGATACATATAGACTGAAAGTGGAGAAGAGCTGGAAAAAGATATTCCATACAACTAGAAAACAAGAGCAGGAGTAGCTGTACTCATAGCAGATAAGATAAACTACAAAGACTGTAAAAACTGGCAGTAAAGGAGGGTCACTATATGATTAAGGGGTCAATTCAACCAGAGGATATAACAATTATAAATATCTATGCACTCAACACTGCAGCTCCATCTAAAGCCAACATTAATGGATGTAAAGGGAGAGAGAGACTGCAATACAGTAATAGTAGGGGGCTTTAACATCCCACTCTCAGTAATAGACAGATCATCCAGACAGAAAATCAACAAAGAAACAGCATAAACTGCACACTAGATACAATAGGTCTAACTGACATCTACAGAACATTTCACCCAACTGCTGCAGAATACACATTCTTTTCATCAACGCATGGGAGATTTTTCAGAATAGACCATATCTTAGGCACAAACAAGTCTGTACAAGTTCAAAAAAATATAAATCATATCCAGTATCTTCACAATAGAAGAAAACTGGAAGTCAATAATGAGAGGAACTTTGGAAAATACACAAACAAATGGAAATTAAACAACATGCACCTAAGCAACCAATGGGTCACAGAAGCAAGTAAGAAGGAAATTAAAAATTTTCCTAAATGAGAAAGGAAATACAACATAGCAAAGTGTATGGGGTATGGCAAAAGCAATACTGAAAGGGAAGTTTATAGCAATAAATGCCTACATCAAAAAAAGAGAAAAACTTCAAATAAACAACGTAAAAATACATGTCAAGGAATTAGAAAAGCAAGAACAAAGCAAATCCCAAGTTAGCAGAAGAAATAATAAAGATCAGAGCAGAAATAAATAAAATTGAGACTAAAAAAGTATAGAAGATAAAATGAAAAGTTGGTTTTTTTAAAAGATAAACAACATTGACAAACCTTTAGCTAGACTGAGAGAGCGAACTATAATAAATAAAATCAAACAAGAGATGAGACATAACACCTCAGACCTCAGAAATGTAAATAATTATTAGAGACGATTATGAATAATTATACACCAACAAATCACAAAATGTGGAAGAAATGAATACATTTTTGGACACATATAACCTACCAAGATTAAACCGTAAAGAAATAGAAAACCTCAACAAACCAATAACAAGTAATGAGATTGAAGCTATAATAAAAACTCTCCCATTGAAGAAAGGCCCAGGCTGGGCACAGTGGGTCACACCTATAATCCCAGCCCTTTGGGAGGCCAAGGCAGGAGGATTGCTTGAGGCCAGGAGTTTGAGACCATCCTGGGCAATATAACAAGATCCAGTCACTACAAAATAAAAAATTAGCTGGGTGTGGTGGCTAATCCTGTGAGGATTAATCCTGTCAGGCTAATCCTGTGGTCCCAGCTACTCAGGAGGCTAAGGTGGGAGGACTGTTTGAGCCTGGGAAGTTGAGGCTGCAGTGAGCAGTGTTCACACCACTGCACTCCAGCTTTGGTGACGGAGCAACACCCTGTCTCAAAAAAAGAAAAGCCCAGGACTTGATGGATTCACTGCTGAATTCTACCAAAAACTTAAAGAACAATGATTATGAATCCCACTAAAACTCTTTGAAAAGGAGGAAATACTTCCAAACTCACTCTGCAAGGCCAGCATTACCCTAATACCAAAACCAGACAAGGACACAACGAGAAAAGAAAACTACAAACCAGTATCACTGATGAACATAGATGCAAAAATCCTCAACAAAGTACTAGCAAGTCAAATTCAACAACACATTAAAAAGAACATTTACCATGATCAAGTGGGATTCATGCTAGGGTTGTAAGGGTGGCTCAGCATACACAAATCAATCAATGTAATTCACCACATTAACAGAAACAAGAACAAAAACTGTATGATTATTTCAATAGATGCCATACAGCTTTTGGTAAAATTCAACATCCCTTTTTGATAAAAACACTCATCAAAATGGGTATAAAAAGAATATACCTCAAAGTAGTAAAGGCCATCTATGACAAACCCACATCTAGCATTGTACTTTGAAGACTGGAACAAGACAAGAATGCCCACTTTCACTGCTATTCAACATAATACCTGAAGTACTGGCCAGAGCAACTAAGCAAGAAAACAAAATAAAGGGCATCCACATTGGAAAGGAAGAAGTCAAATTAGCCTTGTTTGCAGATGGCCTGATCTTATAAAGACTCCACCGAAAACTATTAGGACACATAAGGGAATTCAGTAAAGTTGCAGGATGCAAAATCAACATAATTAGTAGCATTTATATACACCAACAGTGGATAATCTGAAAAAGAAGTCAAGAAAGCAATCCCATTTATCATAGCTACAAAAAATATGAAATACCTAGGAATCAATCTAACCAAAATAAGTGAAAGTTCTATAGAAGGAAAATGACAAAACCCTGATGAAAGAAACAGGACACCAAAAAAGGGAAGATATTCCATGCCCATGGATTGGAAGAATTAATACTGTTAAAATGAAAATACTACCCAAAGCAATTTGCAGATTCAGTGCAATTCATATCAAAATACCAATGACATTCTTCACAGAAATAAGGGGGAAAAATCCTAAAATTTATATGAACCCGCAGAAGACCCTGAGTAACCAAAGCAATCTTGAGCAAAATGAACAAAGATGGAGGCATCACACTACATGACTTCAAAATTTATGACAAAGCTGTAGTAACCAAAACAGCATGGTACTAGCATAAAAATGGACATAGATACCAATGGAACAGAGAACCTAGATATAAATGCACCATTTACAACCAACCCATCTTCTACAAAGGTCCCAAAAACTTACAAAGGGATAGTGTCTTCAATAAATGGTGCTGGGAAAACTGGATAACTATATGCAGAAGAATAAAACTAGACTCCTATCTCTCGCCATACACAAAAATCAAATCAAAATGGATAAAAGATTTGAATCTAAGATCCAAAACTATGAAACTATTAGAAGAAAACATTGGGGAAATACTTCAGGAGTGATCTGGGCAAAAATGTCTTGTGTAAGACCTCAGAAGCACAGGCAACCAAAGCAAAAATAGACAAGATTATTATATCAAGCTAAAAAGCTTCTGCACAGCAACGGAAACAATCAACAAAGTGAAGAGACAACCCATATAATGTGAGAAAATATTTGCAAACTGTCTCTCTGAGAAAGGATTAATAACCAGCATATATTGGGAGCTTAAACAACTAAGTAGCAAAAAAAAAAAAAGAAAGAAAAGAGGGGAATCATCATATACTGGTAGAAATGTAAATTAATATAGCCACTATGCAGAACAGCATGGAGGTTCTTCAAAGAACTAAAAATATAACTTCCATATGATCTAGCAATTCCACTGCTGAGTACATATCCAAAAAAAAAGGAAATCAGTGTATCAAAGAGCTGTCTGCACTCCCATGTTTACTGCAGCACTATTCACAATAGCCAACATGTGGAATCAACCTAAGCACCCATCAACAGATGTGTGGATAAAATATGGAAGATATATACACAATGGCATATTATTCAGTCATAAAAATAAAATCCTGTCATTTGCAGCAACATGGACAGAACTGAGGCCATTGTGTTAAGTGAAATAAACCAAGCATAGAAAGACAAATATTCTCACTCATATGTGGGAGCTTAAAAAGTGGATCTCATGAAGATACATTGGTGGTTACCAGAGGCTGGGAAGGGGGAGAGAGGAATGAAAGAGAATTTTCATTATCACTGAACTGTAGACTTAAAAATGGTAAAGATGTAAGTCATATATGTATCTTTTACCTCAATACATTTTTTAAAAGGAATATTTCTATTGATTGCAAGGTCACAAGGTGTTCTGTTCTAAAAATTTTATTATTTTCCCATTCATGTTTATATATTCAGTCTACTTAGAATTTTGGGTATGATGGGAGGGAAGGGTCATAATTTTTTTTTTCATGTAGGTATCTTATTGACCTTGTATCATTTATTGAAGCAATCATCCTTTTTCCACTCCATTGCAGTGTCATCTGTATTGTAAATCAAGGAGACTGGATATGAATGGGTCTGTTTCTAAACTCACTATTCTATTATGTGAGTCCTTTTGTCAATACCATACTGTCTTAATTATTAGCTTTATACTAACTCTTGCTATTTGATAGTGTGAATCTCCATTTTATTTATTTTTATTCTTCAACATTAGCTTGGCTCTTTGCATTTACACTTGAATTTTAGAATCAGCTTGTCAGTTTACATACACACATACATAACCTAGAATTTTTGGCCAGGATTATGTGGAATGTAGTTCAGTGTGGGGACAACGGACATTTTATAAAATTGACTCTTCCATCTATAAACGTGATATATCACTCTATTTAGCTATAATATATATTCTCTCCATGTTTTGTAGTTTTTTTGTATTGAGTTATTACATCTCTCAGATTTATTTCTATTCATTACATATAGATACTTTTTTAAAATATATTTTTTGAGATAGGGTCTTGCTATGTTGTCCAGACTAGATTCAAACTCCTACCTCAGCTGCCTGAATAACTGAGATTACAGTTGTGTATCACAGTGCTCAGCTTTATTTTATATTCTTAAATGGTATTCTGAATGTTACTGGGTTTTGTTTGTTTGTTTTTTAAGTGAAAGCAAGTTTACTAGTAAAGTTAAGGAATAAAGAATGGCACTCCATAAGCAGAGCAGTGGCATGGGCTGTTCAACCAAGGTTACTTGTAGTTATTCCTTGATCATATGCTAAACAAGGGGTGGATTATTCATGAGTTTTCTAGGAAAGAGGTGGGCAATTCCTGGAACTGAGGTTTTCTCCACTTTTAGACCATATAAGGTAACTTCCTGACATTACCATGGCATTTGTAAATTGTCATGGTGCTGGTGGGAGTGTCTTTTAGCATGCTAATAAATTATAATTAGCATATAATGAGCAGTGAGGATGACTGGAGGTCACTTTTGTCACCATCTTGGTTTTGGTGGGTTTTGGCTGGCTTCTTTACTGCAGGCTGTTTTATCAGCAAGGTCTTTGTGACCTGTACCTTCTGCTGACCTCCTGTCTCATCCATTGACTAAGAATGCCTTAACCTCCTGGGAGTGCAGCCCAGAAGGTCTCAGCCTTATTTTACCTATCCCCTGTTCAAGACAGAGTTGCTCTGGCTCAAACACCTCTGACACATCCGCAACCCCCACCCCCTTTTACAAGGGAACCCTTAATCCTAAGGGTTGTAGAGGGACGAAAATTCATCTTCTGTAACTACTTCAGGCTGAATAGGGGTGATGATATTCCTGCCTAACTGTTAGGGTCTCTTGTATTGGGGTAGAGAGGAGCTCAGTCAGAAGGCAACAGTATGGTGAGGACCATTCATAATTCTTGAATTCTGACAAAAGGTGATACCTGGAAGATTAATAAGTGCACCATTTCAGAAAACATTAAGGAAGCCCATCCTGCATTCCTACACAAGGAGTACAATAGCAATATATTCTGCAACAGTAAAACAAAATAAGTAAAATTATCCCAAGTAAACTAAATAAGAAGGCTTTCCATGAACTGGGCAATTGTTGGAACCAAGCTAATAGGGAGTCACTAACTGATTCCAATACATGCCCAGAATTAGAATACTGATCGAGATTTCTACATTACCTGTCCCTGTTGTTTCTTTTGAGCAACAGCCAGAGACCACTGATGGGTTCACAGGAATAAGCAGAGTCAGTCTAAATTGCAGAAAAAAAACTCAAAAACAACTGATGAGACTAGAATCCAGTAACAGGTGTATCATAGTGCTTGAAACATAATTTTCTTCTCTCCAGTATCACATTTTTACTAAAGACAAATCATAATAGAACAGATTTATTTGTTTGCAAAAATAAGCTTTAGTCTTACACTTAGCCTGATTATTTGTATAAAGTGCAGCAAGAATAATTTTTTTAAACATAAGCTCTTTTTAAGTTGGCTTTGTTGGAACACTGTTCCATAAGGAATCTCAGATGAGACTTTTTTAAAGCTGAGCCCAGCCATGGCTTTGTACCCTCTGATACCTATAACTTGAGTAAATTCCTCTCTTCTTGAGGTCCCAAGATAACTTGGGGCTCCTGGGCCTGTCAGAAAATGACATTATTTACTTACCACAGGTCAAGAAACCTGTACAGGGATTGTGTACACAAGGTATGAGGCCAGTTTTCCCAGTGGGACTTTATTGGCTCTCTAAGTCAAATTTGATTCCTTAAAGGAAAGCACACCATTCCAGTCAATGCCTTGGTAAAATAACCAGTTTTTCCAATTGTGTCCTGTTGCAAAAGAAAACAGATTCTTATTGTACTTATACAAACAACTATATTGCCATCAATTAAGAATATTCACAACTAGTTTTCAAATTCTAGAGAAATCAGGTAGAGAGAAACAAACATGCTCCAAATTTTGTTCACAGGGGTATACTTTATTCAATTTTTAAAAGCTGTAAATAGCTCAAAAGAAAAATTTTGTTGACATTGAAAAACAAAACAAAAGATCATCATTTCAAGCAAAAAGCCAAAAAAGATTACTTCAGACTTACATTGGTTCAGTCCATGCAGTTAAATACTGTCCTATTTGATATTCATGAACATTTCCGCTCCCCATGAGTACCGGAAGTTTTTTCCTCTATTCTAATGTCACAATCTCCAAAGTTACTAGAAACTTGCATTCAAGAGCACCTGTCAAAGTCCTATAGCTGATTATAAGTTACCTTTTGAAGAGGATTAAAACAAGACAATTGTCTGTAGGTGACAAAAAGTCTTAGTTAGGACAACCATTATTAAAGCCACAATTGACAAGGAAATTTTGGTTTCTTCTATGACATACAACAATTTTACATAACAGTTATAATGATTAATAACATACACTAAGCCATATCAGAGTTAGGAATTTTCCATAATTTTGGAACACATACCAGTAACATTTATATAAGCACAAAGAAAGGCAAACACTGTTTCATATTCGACAGTGCTTCCTGTAAGATTTTTATGCCAAATAAGCCAAATTTCACCACGCATTAGTGCATTATTTATGTCAAACTCAATTCTTAATAAAACCTTATACAAAAATGTATTCAGTCTTAATCAGTTTGACCTTAAGGTAAGATTTTCAAACTTTTTAGAACCCTTTACAAATTTTTTTTTTTTTAAAAGAGCAGATCAGTGCTCTAAGAAAAACCTGTTATGCTTTTATTCCAATGTTCAATTTATGGAAAGACTGAATAATACCCCTTTAATATGTTCTCACACAGAACGTTTTTACAAGATTAATTTTTCGCAAACCTCCACAACTTGCTCGAATCTTCAGCTTTATCCTATGTAATTTAAAACAATTCTTTAACCCTCTCAATGAGGCAAAAAAAATTCACATTCCCATGACTTTTTATAATCTTTTCCCAAGGATTAGTTAAGTCACATGAACTAAAATGCATTACACTTTTTACTTTTCTGACAAAATGTTTTACTTAAGCGCTTATCATTTTTAAGCCAGTTAAAGCCCTTTTATATCACACACACCACACACATAAATACACAGACAAACAAAAAAAGATCCAGTAGTTGTAAGATTTTTCATTTGCTAGTTTATAAGTTTCTATTTCAAGCATATAGTTTCTAGGGCCTAATAAACAGGCATAGCTGGAAGGCAAAATAAGTTCCCCCAAATTAATGGTCCCATTTTTATACCAGATCCTGGATCCCAAAAAATGAGAAATGCTACGGAACAAGACAGTACAATGATTTTACTGTGCATTTTTTACAAAGCAACTCAAAGCCAATCAGCCCATTCTGTGATTAGCCCATCCCCCAGGGGAGTCTTATTTCTCAGTGGTAGTAGGAGGTGATGACATTTCCATACCTTCCAGGTGGCCAAGAGCATGCTTTTCTGATCCAAACATGCAAACAGCCGAGTATCCCCACCATAACTGCCATTAGCTATCCCCAGAAGCGTATTTCCTACCAAATTATTACACCCCAGTGTTCTCTCATAATGCAAAGAATTTCTGATACCCCTGAAAGTCAAAAACATCAGATAACACAATGCGAAACAGAATAGAGTCTTAGATTTTGAGAGAGATCTATCAACTTTCAATTCCTGGGGTTTCATGAGGTAAACAGGTTTTTCCCAAAACAGGGTCTGTGTTGCCTCCTCTGTCTTCCCCAAGGAGTCTCAGGCTATTAGAGCTTGAATATCTGCTTTTTTTGTTTGTTTGTTTTGAGATGGAGTCTCACTCTTGTCATCCAGGCTGGAGTGCAGTGGTGCAATCTCGGCTCACTACAACCTCCACCTCCTGGGTTCAAGCAATTCTCCTGCCTCAGCCTCCTGAGTAGCTGGGATTACAGGCACCTGCTACCAAGCCCGGCTAATTTTTGTATTTTTAGTAGAGATGGGGTTTCATCATGTTGGCCAGGCTGGTCTCGAACTCCTGACCTCAGGTGATCTGCCCACCTCAGCCTCCCAAAGTGCTGGGATTACAGGCATGAGCCACCGTGCTTAGTCTAATATCCGCTTTTAATTATCTACTGACTTTTAGTCATAGTGCTCTTTTAAAAAGTCCTTTTAAATCTCATTACCTGATTTTAGCCAGGCCAAACAGCCAATATTTCTCGCTTTTGAATTTTACCAAAGGTAACCTCCCAGGTGAAACCAGTAAGCCTAAAGTTATGACTTAACCATAAGTTAATCATATGTACATGATATTTTCAAAGAGGTGGTAAGCAGTTTTTATAAGATCTAGAATCTCCAGAGGTAGCTCAGAGAAAGGAAGATTCACGAAGGGAAGCCAGAAGTCATACATGGAGCGGAAGAGAATCAACAAATGATAAAGATCACACAGATATCAACCAGAAAGTACTCATTCCCTAAGCTGGGAATTGAACCCAAGCTGCCATAGTGAAAAGACAAAGCCTTAGCCAGTAAGCTACAGCATTGGGCAGTTTCCATTGCCCTTCCCAGAAGGACCTTACAGCAGCCAATTTTGAGCTTGCAAAGGCTTTTAACTGCTCAAAACAATTTTTAGAGCTAACTGATATCAACTCCAAAAACTCCTGGCCAAGAGAGACAGAGACAGAGAGGGAGAGAGAGAGAGATTGCCTGTGGCAAAGTGGGGCAGGCAAAGAGTTCAAGGAAGCCAGAGAAAGACCTACTCATTGCAATGACACTGAATCAAAAGTTGAGGTGGCCATTTGTCAGTTGTGAAAGGATCTTTTCCAGCAGTCCCATCAGCTCTCAGGTTTCCCCCTTTAGGGGAGGAAAAAGCTCCCCATGTCCCATGAACCTGTACATGCCTAATCCTGTCACCCACAGCCATCTGCAAAGAGTGGAAGAGAAATTAATCCAAAGAGAAGAGTGGTTAACGTCCCATATGCCAAATTTGTTCTTAGCCAAGAGGGACTTTACTGATGGGGGCCTCTAATCCCCTACATCTTAGAAGGGACTCTAACCCTCATAAGTTGGGCCTCAAACTGAAGTTTGGTGAAGCATCCTTGCCTTTTATTAAGAGGGGCCTTTAATCCACTCTGTCTTAGGAGAGACTCTAACTCTCCTAAGTTGGGCCTCTAACCCAATCCCATCCTTTACCTGGGCACCCCACCACTTACCCAAAGTTGGCCAGTTGATGCTGCAGTCTGTTTCCTTTGGGTCAGGGGTCTCCTCAGTATCATCCCTTCATGGTTTGCCAAGAAGATGTTATTGGAAAGCGCCCTGATCCAGACCCCAAGAGAGGGTTCTTGGATCTCATGCAAGAAAGAATTCAAGGCAAATCCTTAAAGTAAAAGCAAGTTTATTAGGAAAGTAAAGGAATAAAAAATGGCTACCCCATAGGCAGAGAAGCTCTGCTTTTTAAATTTAATTTTCTTCTTGATGTTAATATATAACAATACAATTTTTGGATATTTGTTTCTTGTTTGGACCTTGTTTCCAGTGACCTTGCTATTCTAATAGTTTGTGAATATAATTTTACTATTTGTGAATAAGGATAGTTTTATTTCTCCCCAACCTCCTAATATATAGCTTTTCTTTTATTTGTTTGTTTGTTTGTTTTTTCCAGGTTTTGGCTTTTATTGTTTCTTACCTTGTTGCATTGGCTACTTTTTTTTTTTTTTGAGATGGGGTCTCGCTCTGTCACCAAGCTTGAGTGCAATGGCATGATCTCGGCTCACTGCAACCTCCGCCTCCTGGGTTCAAGCAATTCTCCTGCCTCAGCCTCCTGAGTAGCTGGGACTGCAGGCACACACCATCATGCCCAGCTAATTTTTGTACTTTTAGTAGAGACAGGGTTTCACCATGTTGGCCAGGGTGGTCTCGATCTCTTGACCTCGTGATCTGCCCACCTTGGCCTCCCAAAATGCTGGGATTACAGGTGTGAGCCACCATGCCCAGCCAGCTACTTGTTAAATATTGAATAAAAGAAGTAAGAACAGGCATTCATATTCATATTGTATTCTCATTATTAAATATTGTATTCCCATTATTAAATATGATGTCTGCCCTTGGGTTTTTGTAGATTCTCTTAATCAGATTATGAAAGTTTCCTTGTACTTTCAGTTTGCTGAGAGTTTTTCATGAATAGCTACTGAACTTTGTCAAATGCTTTTTCTGTCACTATTGAGTAGATACTATTTTTTTCTTTTTTCTATTAATGTTATGAATTTTTAAATATTTTTTATTCATATAATGAATTATAAGGATTTTTGAATGTTAAACCACAATTGCATTTCTACAGTGAACTGCTCCTGATAAAGTATCCTTTTGATATGCCACAAAATTGTAATTGCTAATTTTAAAAAAAGATTTTTACATCATTTTACATCATTGTATGTTGATGAAAATGATGTATAATTTTTGTTTCTTGTAATGGATTTTGTCAGGTTTTTGTATTTATAGTATGCTGGTCACTGTAAATGAATTAAGTGCACCTCTTTTTCTGTTTTATGGCAGTATTTGTGTAGGTTTTTTTTTTTTTTTTTTAATGTTTAGAAGTTATCTGGGCCTGCTTGCAGTTTTCTTGTGGAAAAGGTTTTGGTAACATCTCTTTTTTTTTTTTTTTTTTTTTTTTTTTGAGGTGGAGGTTCACTCCTGCAACCCAGGCTAGAGTGCAATGGTGCGATCTTGGCTCACTGCAGCCTCTGCCTTCCAGGTTCAAGTGGTTCTCCTGTCTCAGCCTCCTGAGTAGCTGGGATTACAGATCCTCGCCAACGTGCCCAGCTGAATTTTGTATATTTTGTAGAGACAGGGTTTCGCCATGTTGGCCAGGCTGGTCTCGAACTCCTGACCTCAGGTGATTTACCTGCCTCGGCCTCCCAGTGTGCTGGGATTACAGGCATGAGCCAACACACCTGGCGTAACATCTCATTTCTTTAATAGGTATAAGAATATTCAGATTTCTTATTTCTTCTTAGGTTTGTTAAATTTTTTTTTAAAGAATTTGACCATTTCATCTAAAATTACTGGCATAATATTGTCCATAATATTATCAAGTTATGTGCTTAATGTGTTTTGGGTATATAATGAGGTTCTCTTCTTCTTTCTCAGTATTGGTTATTTGTGTTTCATCACTTTTTTTCTTAGTCTTGCTCTAGAGGTCTGTCAATTTTATTAGTCTTTGTGAAGGTCTCATTTGGAGCTATGTTGTTGTTTTAGTATATTTGTTTTCTATTTCATTGATTCTGCTCTTGTTTCTTTCTGTTTTGCTTTTCTTTTCATTATTATTTTACTCTTATTAGTTGCTTCTTGGGGTAGTTTAGATTATCAGTTTTCAGCCTCTCTTTTAAAAAAATAAGCATTTAAGGTTATTTTCCTATAATCACTGCTTTAGCTGTGTTCCACAATTTTTGTTTGTTTATTTTGTGATGAGTTCTCATGTGCCGTTGCCCAAGCTGGACTTGATCTCCTGGGTTCAAATGATCCTCCTGCTTTAGCATCCTGAGTAGCTGGGACTACAGGCATGCATTGTCAGTCTCCTAGATTCACAGCTTTTGATATACCATATCATTATTTAGTTCAAGATTTTTTTTTCTGATTTTTTATTTGACCCTATGGATCACTTACAAGTATATTGTTTCATTTCTAAGCTGATGAGTATTTTTAATTTTACTTTTTGTTGATGTGTAGCTTAATTCTGCTATAATTAGGGACTATAGTTAAAATGAATTTAGATTTTTCAAGTATGTTGGGAATTTCATTAGGACAAAGCTTGATCTAATTTGGTAAGTATTTGGGGTGCACATGAAAAAAATGTGTACTTTGCAATTGTTGAACGTGGTATTTTATGTATGGCAGCTGTGTCTAGTTTGTTAATTATAGTCTTCCATATCCTTCCTGCTTCTGTTGTCTGTTTATTCTGTCAGTTATTGAGAGAAGTTTATTAAAGTCTACCATTATGATTATGAATTCATCTGTTTCTCCTTTTAGTTTTGTCAATTTTTGCTATATGTATTTTAAAGCTGTTATTAGGTACTCATACATTTAGGACTGATTTGTTTTTCTGATTTCTAGCAATGGTTCCTGCTTGAAAGTCTACTTTGTTTGGTATAATATTTCCATGACATATCTTTTTCTATACCCTTACTTTCAAATTCTATTATATTTAAAATGCTGTATAAGTCCATCAGGTGTCATTTCATCATCTTCAGGCATCTATCTTTTTCTATTGAAAAGTTAGCACCTTTCTTGCAAGCTGAAGAAGTTCCCTTTTTTCTGGTTTTCTGAGTTTTTATAATGAATTTGTATTGAAGTTTGTCAAATGATTTTTTTGCATTTCTAGAGAGAATCATTATTTTTCTCCTTTGTTCTATTAATACAGTGACTTCAGTGGATTTTCTAATGCAAACTTTGCATTCCTAAAAAAAAATTCCACTTCGTTATGATGTATTATTCTTTCTATATATTGCTGGGTTTGATTTGCTAATATTTTCATTAGAATTTTTGTGCTATGTTCATAAGGGATGTTGGTCTTTAATTTTCTTACAGAAACCATTGATAGGTTTTGACAAGGGTTATGCTGGCCTCATGAGATGAGAAGCATTTGTCTTCCTCAATTTTTGAAAGAGTTTGTACAATTGGTAGTTTTTCATTAATGTTTAATAGAATTCACAAGAGAAGTAATTCGGGCCTGGAGTTTTTAATTATGAATTTAATTTTTAAAATAGATATGGAGCTTTTCAAGTTTTTGGTTTCTTTTCAAGTCAATTTAGAAAATGTTTGTCTTTCAAGAAAATTACCCATCTCATCTAGTCAGTAAAGTTTATTGGTATAAAGTTGCTTATACTATGCTTTTCTTATTCTTTTTATTATTATTATACTTTAAGTTCTAGGGTACATGTGCACAACGTGCAGGTTTGTTACATATGTATACATCTGCCATGTTGGTGTGCTGCACCCATTAACTCGTCATTTACATTAGGTACGTTTCCTAATGCTATCCCTCCCCGCTCCCCCACCCCACGACAGGCCCTGGTGTGTGATGTTCCCCATCCTGTGTCCAAGTGTTCTCATTGTTCAGTTCCCACCTATGAGTGAGAATATGCGGTGTTTGGTTTTCTGTCCTTCCAATAGTTTGCTGAGAGTGATGGTTTCCAGCTTCATCTATGTCCCTACAAAGGACATGAACTCATCCTGTTTTATGGCTGCATAGTATTCCATGGTGTATACATGCCACATTTTCTTAATCCAGTCTATCGTTGTTGGACATTTGGGTTGGTTCCAAGTCTTTGCTATTGTGAATAGTGCCGCAGTAAACATACGTGTGCATGTGTCTTTATAGCAGCATGATTTATAATCCTTTAGGTATATACCCAGTAATGGGATGGCTGGGTCAAATGGTATTTCTAGTTCTAGATCCCTGAGGAATCGCCACACTGTCTTCCACAATCGTTGAACTAGTTTACAGTCCCACCAACAGTGTAAAAGTGTTCCTATTTCTCCACATTCTCCCCAGAACCTGTTGTTTCCTGACTTTTTAATGATGGCCATTCTAACTGGTGTGAGATGGCATCTCATTGTGGTTTTGATTTGCATTTCTCTGATGGCCAGTGATGATGAGCATTTTTTCATGTGTCTGTTGGCTGCATAAATGTCTTCTTTTGAGAAGTGTCTGTTATCCTTCACCCACTTTTTGATGGGGTTGTTTGATTTTTTCTTGTAAATTTGTTTAAGTTCTTTGTAGATTCTGGATATTACCCCTTGGTCAGATGAGTAGATTGCAAAAATTTTCTCCCATTTTGTAGGTTGCCTGTTCACTCTGATGGTAGTTTCCTTTGCTGTGCAGAAGCCCTTTAGTTTAATGAGATCCCATTTGTCCATTTTGGCTTTTGCTGCAATTGCTTTTAGTTTTTTAGTCATGAAGTCCTTGCCCATACCTATGGCCTGAATGGTATTGCCTAGGTTTTCTTCTAGAGTTTTTATGGTTTTAGGTCTAACATTTAAGTGTTTAATCCATCTTGAATGAATTTTTGTATAAGGTGTAAGGAAGGGATCCAGTTTCAGCTTTCTACATATGGCTAGCCAGTTTTCCCAGCACCATTTATTAAATAGGGAATCCTTTCCCCATTGCTTGTTTTTGTCAGGTTTGTCAAAGATCAGATGGTTGTAGATGTGTGGTATTATTTCTGAGGGCTCTGTTCTGTTCCATTGGTCTATATCTCTGTTTTGTTACCAGTACCATGCTGTTTTGGTTACTGTAGCCTTGTAGTATAGTTTGAAGTCAGGTAGCGTGATGCCTCTGGCTTTGTTCTTTTGGCTTAGGATTGTCTTGGCAATGCGGGCTCTTTTTTGGTTCCATATGAACTTTAAAGTAGGTTTTTCCAGTTTTATGAAGAAAGTCATTGGTAGCTTGATGGGGATGGCATTGAATCTTTAAATTACCTTGGGCAGTATGGCCATTTTCACAATATTGATTCTTCCTACCCATGAGCATGCAATGTTCTTCCATTTGTTTGTGTCCTCTTTTATTTCGTTGAGCAGTGGTTTGTAGTTCTCCTTGATGAGGTCCTTCACATCCCTTGTAAGTTGGATTCCTAGGTATTTTGTTCTCTTTGAAGCAATTGTGAATGGGAGTTCACTCATGGTTTGGCTCTCTGTTTGTCTGTTGTTGGTGTATAGGAATGCTTGTGATTTTTGCACCTTGATTTTGTATCCTGAGACTTTGCTAACGTTGCTTATCAGCTTAAGGAGATTTGGGGCTGAGATGATGGGGTTTTTTAAATATACAATCATGTCATCTGCAAACAGTGACAATTTGACTTCGTCTTTTCCTAATTGAATACCCTGCATTTGTTTCTCCTGCCTGATTGCCCTGGCCAGAACTTCCAACACTATGTTGAATAGGAGTGGTGAGAGAGGGCATCCCTGTCTTATGCCAGTTTTCAAAGGGAATGCTTCCAGTTTTTGCCCATTCAGTATGATATTGGCTGTGGGTTTGTCATAAATGGCTCTTATTATTTTGAGATACATCCCATCAATACCTAATTTATTGGGAGTTTTTAGCATGAAGCGCTGTTGAATTTTGTCAAAGGCCTTTTCTGCATCTATTGAGATAATCATGTGGTTTTTGTCTTTGGTTCTGTTTACATCCTGGATTACATTTATTGATTTGCATATGTTGAACCAGCCTTGCATCCCAGAAATGAAGCCCACTTGATCATGGTGGATAAGCTTTTTGACGTGCTGCTGGATTCAGTTTGCCAGTATTTTATTGAGGATTCTTGCATCGATGTTCATCAGGGTTACTGGTCTAAAATTTTCTTTTTTTGTTGTGTCTCTGCCAGGCTTTGGTATCAGGATGATGCTGGCCTCATAAAATGAGTTAGGGAGGATTCCCTCTTTTTCTATTGATTGGAATAGTTTCAGAAGGAATGGTACCAACTCCTCTTTGTACCTCTGGTAGAATTCAGCTGTGAATCCGTCTGGTCCTGGACTTTTTTTGGTTGATAGGCTAGTAATTATTGCCTCAATTTCAGAGCCTGTTATTGGTCTATTCAGGGATTCAACTTCTTCCTGGTTTAGTCTTGGGAGGGTGTATGTGTCCAGAAATTTATCCATTTCTTCTAGACTTTCTAGTTTATTTGCATAGAGGTGTTTGTAGTATTCTCTGATGGTAGTTTGTATTTCTGTGGGATCGGTGGTGATATCCTCTTTATCATTTTTTATTGCGTCTATTTGATTCTTCTCTCTTTTCTTCTTTATTAGTCTTGCTAGTGATCTATCAATTTTGTTGATCTTTTCAAAAAAACCAGCTCCTGGATTCATTGATTTTTTTGAAGGGTTTTTTTGTGTCTTTGTCTCCTTCAGTTCTGCTCTGATCTTAGTTATTTCTTGCCTTTTGCTAGCTTTTGAATGTGTTTGCTCTTGCTTCTCTAGTTCTTTTAATTGTGATGTTAGGGTGTCAATTTTAGGTATTTCCTGCTTTCTCTTGTGGGCATTTAGTGCTGTAAATTTCCCTCTACACACTGCTTTAAATGTGTCCCAGAGATTCTGGTATGTTGTGCCTTTGTTGTCATTGGTTTCATAGAACACCTTTATTTCTGCCTTCATTTCGTTATGTACCCAGTAGTCATTCAGGAGCAGGTTGTTCAGTTTCCATGTAGTTGAGCGGTTTTGAGTGAGTTTTTTAATCCTGAGTTCTAGTTTGATTGCACTGTGGTCTGAGAGACAGTTTGTTACAATTTCTGTTCTTTTACATTTGCTGAGGATTGCTTCCAACTATGTGGTCAATTTTGGAATAAGTGTGATGTGGTGCTGAGAAAAATATATGTTCTGTTGATTTGGGGTGGAGAGTTCTGTAGATGTCTATTAGGTCTGCTTGGTGCAGAGCTGAATTCAATTCCTGGATATCTTTGTTAATTTTCTGTTTCATGGATCTGTCTAATGTTGACAGTGGGGTGTTAAAGTCTCCCATTTTTATTGTTTGGGAGTCTAAGTCTCTTTGTAGGTCACTAAGGACTTGCTTTATGAATCTGGGTGCTCCTGTATTGATTGGATGCATATATATTTAGGATAGTTAGCTCTTCTTGTTGAATTGATCCCTTTACCATTATGTAATTGCCTTCTTTGTCTCTTCTGATCTTTGTTGGTTTAAAGTCTGTTTTATCAGAGACTAGGATTGCAACCCCTGCCTTTTTTTGTTTTCCATTTTCTTGGTAGATCTTTCTCCATCCCTTTATTTTGAGCCTATGTGTGTCTCTGCATGTGAGATGGGTCTCCTCAATACAGCACTCTGATGGGTCTTGACTCTATCCAATTTGCCAGTCTGTGTCTTTTAACTGGAGCATTTAGCCCATTTACATTTCAGGTTAGTATTGTTATGTGTGAATTTGATCCTGTCATTATGATGTTAGCTGGTTATTTTACTCGTTAGTTGATGCAGTTTCTTCCTAGCCTTGATGGTCTTTACGTTTTGGCGTGTTTTTGCAGTGGCTGGTACCGGTTGTTTCTTTCCATGTTTAGTGCTTCCTTCAGGAGCTCTTTTAGGGCAGGCTTGGTGGTGACAAAATCTCTCAGCATTTGCTTGTCTGTAAAGTATTTCATTTCTCCTTCACTTATGAAGCTTAGTTTGGCTGGATAGGAAATTCTGGGTTGAAAAATTCTTTTCTTTAAGAATGTTGAATATTGGCCCCCACTCTCTTCTGGCTTGTAGAGTTTCTGCCAAGAGATCTGCTGTTAGTCTGATGGGCTTCCCTTTGTGAGTAACCTAACCTTTCTCTCTGGCTGCCCTTAACATTTTTTCCTTCATTTCAACTTTGGTGAATCTGACAATTATGTGCCTTGGAGTTGCTCTTCTCAAGGAGTATCTTTGTGGCGTTCTCTGTATTTCCTAAATTTGAATGTTGGCCTGCCTTGCTAGGTTGGGGAAGTTCTCCTGGATAATATCCTGCAGAGTGTTTTCCAACTTGGTTGCATTCTCCCCATCACTTTCAGGTACACCAATCAGACGTAGATTTGGTCTTTTCACATAGTCCCATATTTCTTGGAGACTTTGTTCATTTCTTTGTACTCTTTCTTCTCTAAACTTCTCTTCTTGCTTCATTTCATTCATTTGATCTTTAATCACTGATACCCTTTCTTCCAGTTGATAAAATCGGCTACTGAACCTTGTGCATGCATCACATAGTTCTCGTGCCATGGTTTTCAGCTCCATCAGGTCATTTAAGGTCTTCTCTACACTGTTTATTCTAGTTAGCCATTTGTCTAATCATTTTTCAAGATTTTTAGCTTCTTTGTGATGGGTTTGAACATCCTCCTTTAGCTCAGAGAAGTTTGTTATTACTGATTGTCTAAAGCCTTCTTCTCTCCACCCGTCAAAGTCATTCTCCATTCAGCTTTGTTCCATTGCTGGCGAGGAGCTGCATTCCTTTGGAGGGGAAGAGGCACTCTAATTTTTAGAATTTTTAGCTTTCTGCTCTGGTTTCTCCCCATCTTTGTGGTTTTATCTACCTTTGGTCTTTGATGATGGTGACGTACAGATGGAGTTTTGGTGTGGATGTCCTTTCTGTTTGTTAGTTTTCCTTCTAACAGTCAGGACTCTCAGCTGCAAGTCTGTTGGAGTTTGCTGGAGGTCCACTCCAGACCCTGTTTGCCTGGGTATCACCAGTGGAGGCTGCAGAACAGCAAATATTGCAGAATGGCAAATGTTGCTGTCTGATCGCTCCTCTGGAAGCTTCATCTCAGAGGGGCACCTGGCCATATGAGGTGTCAGTTGGCCCCTACTGTGAGGTGTCTCCCAGTTAGGCTACTCAGGGGTCAGGGACCCACTTGAGGCGGTAGTCTGTCCATTCTCAGATCTCAAACTCTGGGCTGGGGGAACCACTACTCTCTTCAAAGCTGTCAGACAGGGACATTTAAGTCTGCAGAAGTTTCTGCTGCCTTTTGTTCAGCTATGCCCTCTGCCAGAGGTGGAGTCTACAGAGGCAGGCAGGCCTCCTTGAGCTGCAGTGGGCTCCACAGGCTTCAAGCTTCCTGGCCGCTTTGTTTACCTACTCAAGCCTCAACAATGGCCGGCACCCCTCCCTCAGCCTGGCTGCTGCCTGGCAGTTCAATCTCAGACTGCTGTGCTAGCAAGAGCAAGGCTCCGTGGGCATGGGACCCTCTGAGCCAGGCGCGGAATATAATCTCCTGGTGTGCCATTTGCTAAGACTGTTGGACAAGCACAGTATTAGGGTGGGAGTGACTTGATTTTCCAGGCGCCGTGTGTCAAGGCTTCCCTTGGCTAGGAAAGGGAATTCCCTGACCCCTTGCACTTCCCAGGTGAGGCGATGCCTCACAGTGCTTGGGTTCACACTCCGTGGGCTGCACCCACTGTCCTGCACCAACTCTCTGACAAGCCCCAGTGAGATGAACCTGGTACCTCAGTTGGAAATGCAGAAATCACCCGTCTTCTGCATCGCTCATGCTAGGTGCTATAGACTGGAGCTGTTCGTATTTGGTCATCTTGCAACCTCTCTTATTCTTTTAATGCCTGTAGCATCTGTAGTGAAAACCTTTCTTTCCTGATTTTTGTAATTTGTATGTTTAATCAAACTAGCTAGAGGAGTGTCAATTTTATTGTTCATTTAACAAACTCAGCTTTTGGCTTCATTGATTTTATTTTTCTCAATTTTATGTTTTATATTTCATTGGTGTCTATTTTTAAATTATTTCCTTTCTTGTATTTACTTTTAAAAACAGATATATAATTCACCTAACATAAAATTTCTTATCACATGAAATTCACCCTTTTAAAGTATACAGTGCAGTGGTTTTAGTATATTCACAAAGCTTTGAATCTTCACCCTGTTCAATTCTAAAATATTTCAATCTCTAAAAGGGACTCTCATATCTATAGCAGTCACTTCCCATTCTCCACTCCCCTAGCCCCTAACAACTGCTAATCTACTTTCTGTCTAAATGGATTTGGCCATTTTGGATATTTCATATGAATGGAATCATAAAATATGTGGCCTTTTGTGTCTGGCTTTTTTCACTTAGCGTATTGTTTTCAAGGTTCATTCACGTTGTAGCACATATGAGCATTTCATTACTTTTTATGGAGGGACAATAATTCTGTTGTATGGATATACCATGTTTTGTTTATCCATTGATCAATGGACATTTGTGTTATTTCCACTTTTTGGCTATTATGAATAATGCTGCAATAAACATTCATGTACAAATTTTTGTGTGGACATACATTTTCAGTTCTCTTGAATATATGCCTAGCAGTAGAATTTCTGGGTCATCTGGTACCTCCATGTTTAACCTTTGGAGAAACTGCCAAATTGTTTTTCCAAGCTTCTGCACGATTTTACATTCCCGCCAGCACAGTATTTTGACACTGATTTCTCCATCTGCTCACCAACACTTATTAATAATTATCTATTCTTGTGAGTATAGCCATCTAGGAGTATGACGTAGTATCGCATCGTGGTTTTTATTTGTAGTTCCCTAATAATTAATGATGTCAAGTATATTTTTATGTACTTATTGGCCATTTGTGTATCAGGATCATTCTCTTTTGATTATCTTTTCCACGTGAGTTTACATCATGTTTCTCTATTGCTTCATATATTGGATATTAGATTGCACCTGGGTATTGTGTATCCCTTGTTGGAGAAAATGTAGATTCAGTTATGCTCTCCCAAAGAGTTTTGATGTTTCAATTTTAATAGCCAGTAACCTTGTCTGAACCCAAAATAAGCAACATCTGAAATCTCATTTTAGTTGTTTTATCCTTAGATAGGCTGCTTTGAATCTTCCTCATATATATGGGATTCCGAGGTCAGCTAGATATTTGGTGCGCATTTATACACAAAATTTGGGGCTCTCCTCTCTACCTCTCTTATCTGACATTTCCCCCCATCACTTTACAACTGTTATAGTTGCCCTGAATTCTAACCTGGAACCAATAAGACTGTAGGTTTCTAACTTTTTTTGAATGTGGCACCAGCTGAGGCTGTAAAACAATGGGAAACTCACTCTTCTTCCAAGTGTCGGCACCCCCTTCGCTAGCTCTCTACTTGCTTTTTGTCCATTCACTGACTTCTAGTAGTTGTTTTTTTAAATATTTTGTCCAGAATTTATAGTCATTATGTTAGGTAGGGTTGGTCTGATAGTAACTTTTAGCCATTACCAGAAGCAGAACCTCTCTGTTTATTTTTGTTAAACTTGTTTCCTCAAGTGGTATAGAAATTTCCACCCAACAGCTATTCTACTGGTAGTTGCCTTTAAATTTCTCGTAAATATTTATCAGAAATATTTTATTTTTCTTATTAAAAATTATTTTAAAATATCTGTGATTTCCTTGGAATACAAGACAGCTCTTTACTGTTTGTGGACGATATTACTCTTCATTCTTTGAATTCAAATATGTCAGTTTATCAAATTATTTCTGTGGATTTCGGTCTGTTTTCTTCCCATAGATTTAATTACTCTAGGAATAATGATTTTAGGGTACTTGGATGCCTTTTGGAAACATAGCAAACTTATTTCACACATAATTTTATATACAATTATATTTTCTAGAAACCAAAGGAAGATTTTTGGGTATTACATAGAATTAGTTTTATGAAAAGTATAAATATTATATATGGCTATTTGTAAGTACATTTGAACTTTTTTCATTTCCTTAATAGTAGTCTTCAAATAGCACAAGAAGTGAATATATAAATTATCTTCTTTTGGGGCCACTGTGACTAAGGGGTTAAGAAGCATTCCTGTTTCCTTCCAAGTTCTGTTCTAGTAGGAACTACTCATTTCCTACCTTTAAGTGTCTTCATAACTTGAAAAAGTACCAGGTGGATTTGTGGTTCGATCTTAAATAGAATATAGAAATAACTGTCCATGCATTTAAAGAAAATTTATAAAATACATAATTTCTCATTTCCTTCCCACTTGCCTTTAGGGTTCCATTAACTTCAAATGATGATGAAGATGATGATAAAGAGAAAATGCAGAGTGACAACAATATTAAATCAAAGACATTACCTGATATTCCCTCTTCAGGATCAACAACACAACCTTTATCAACTCAGGATAATTTGGAAGTGTTATTTCTTAAAGAAAATAATCAAAATGTATATGGTTTAGATGATTCAGAACATATTTCTTCTATAGTTGATGTACCTCCCAGAGGTAAGATTGTTTTAAAAATTCATTTTGAGTATTTGTATTAGTTACATTCATCAGATGTTCTTCCTGAGGGCAATTATGTATAACAGTTAATAAGTTAGCTCTCTTATGTTACAGATTTGCTGACTTCTGCCATTTAAAACTGCTGCTGATAGATTTAATTTTAAAGTAAATATGCTGACAAACATCAGATCCACAGTGGCCTAATACTGTTACTCTGGAAGAAATATTTAGAAATAAATGGACCTAATGAGCTTTTCTCGATATCTTAGCTTATGATTTGAAAGATACCATATATTTACTTAGTTTTACCCTCTTTTTTCGTAGATATGAAAATTGGGGGCCTAGATAGGTATAGAGACTCTTTCAAGATCATCACCAATTAATTAATGGTAAAGCAAAAACTTGAGTCTGGGTAATGGTTGAGCAAGAAAAAAGATGGCATTTACATTTTATTTACATAGTATTCCTAAATGATAATCTGTGGTGTAGTCTGGTGCTTACAGATTTGCCATAGATTTTCAGACTAGGATATGGAACTATAACAATTTTGAATTTAGAGCTTAGAATTGTTTTTCCTTTCTGAAAATGTGTGTGTGTGTGTGTGTGTATGTATGTATATGTATATAATATATACACACACATATATACATATATACACACATATATATGGTATACATATAATGTATACAGTATACATATATACATGTGTGTATGTATTTACACACATATATTAATATATGTATATATAATTTATAGAAATTTTAGCTGATAGCAATCCTTTTCAGAGTTATCACTATAATTTGGGTTCATTTGCTGGCCTCCTTCCACTCTAGAAATGTATGCTAATGGCTCTACTGTTGGCTGTACTCCACCCTACTGTTGGGGCTGAGGCAGAATTCTCAGCATATATTTTCTATAGATACAAATGTAAAATGTGATTTAGGAGTACTCATCATTTCTAACTGATTTTCTTATAAGCATAGATTCTTAGTAATGTTAGGATCTAAGCAGAACACATTGTCAGAAATTATATCTGTGAAACAGCTTGATTTCGAATCTAATTTGTTTAAAGTAACTTATTTATTTCATTACTTATTTCTGAGTTTTGTTTTCCTTTTCTTAATAGAAAGCCATTCCCACTCAGACCAAAGTTCTAAGAGTTCTCTAATAAGTGAGATGAGAAACGCCCAATCTATTGGCTACAGATGGGAGAAACCATCTCCTAGTAATGTGACTGAAAGGAAGAAGCGTGGGTCATCTTGGGAATCAAATAATCTTTCTGCAGACACTCCCTGTGCAACAGCTTTAGATCAACAACACATTTCAAGTCCAGAATTAAATTGCAGTGATGAGATAAATGGTCATACTAATGAAACAGATACTGAAATGCAAAGAAATAAACAGGATCTTCCTGGCTTATCTTCTGAGTCTGCCAGAGAACCTAATGCAGAGTGCATGAATCAAGTTGAGGATAATGATGACTTTCAGTTGCAGAAAACTATGTATGATGCTGACATGGATTTAACTGCTAGTGAAGTCAGCAAAATTGTCACAGTTTCAACAGGCATTAAAAAGAAAAGTAATAAAAAACCAAATGAACATGGAATGAAAACTTTCAGAAAAGTGAAAGATTCCAGCTCTGAAAAAAAGAGAGAAAGATCAAAGAGACAGTTTAAAAATAGTTCAGATGTCGATACTGGGGAAAAGATTGAAAACAGGCCAGAAAGATATGATGTCCTGGATGGCAAAAGGGATGCAGAAGATCCCGGTTTTATTTTCAGTAATGAACAGCTGGCTCAGGTGAATGAACTGAAGAAAATGACCCTTCAAACTGGCTTTGAACAAGGTGACAGAGAAAATGTACAGTGTAATAAAAAGGAGAAAAGAATAACAAATGAGCAAGAGGAAACATACTCTTTATCCCAAAGTTCAGGTAAATTTCACCAGGAGAGTAAATTTGATAAGGGTCAGAATTCCCTAACTTGTAATAAAAGTAAAGCTTCTAGACAGACATTTGTGATTCACAAATTAGAAAAAGATAACTTACTCCCAAACCAAAAGGATAAAGTAACCATTTATGAAAACCTAGACGTCACAAATGAATTTCACACAGCCAATCTTTCCACCAAAGATAATGGAAATTTATGTGATTATGGGACCCACAATATATTGGATTTGAAAAAATATGTCACTGATATTCAACCCTCTGAGCAAAATGAATCAAACATTAATAAGCTTAGAAAGAAAGTAAACCGGAAGACAGAAATAATTTCTGGAATGAACCACATGTATGAGGATAATGATAAAGATGTGGTGCATGGCCTTAAAAAAGGTAATTTTTTTTTCAAAACCCAAGAGGATAAAGAACCTATCTCTGAAAACATAGAAGTTTCCAAAGAGCTTCAAATCCCAGCTCTTTCTACTGGAGATAATGAAAATCGATGTGACTATAGGACCCAGAATGTGTTGGGTTTGCAAAAGCAGATCACCAATATGTACCCAGTTCAGCAAAATGAATCAAAAGTTAATAAGAAGCTTAGGCAAAAAGTAAATCGGAAGACAGAAATAATTTCTGAAGTGAATCATTTAGATAATGACAGAAGTACAGAATACACAGTTAAAAGTCACTCACTCTTTTTAACTCAAAAAGATAAGGAAATCATCCCTGGAAACCTAGAAGACCCAAGTGAGTTTGAAACACCTGCTCTTTCTACCAAAGATAGTGGAAACCTGTATGATTCTGAGATTCAAAATGTTTTGGGGGTGAAACATGTCCATGATATGCAACCTGCTTGTCAAAATGATTCAAAAATAGATAAGCCTAGATCAAATATATATCAAAAGTCAGAAATAATTCCTGAAACCAACCAAATATATGAGAATGATAACAAAGGTGTACATGACCTAGAAAAAGATGACTTCTTCTCTCTGACCCCAAAGGATAAAGAAACAATTTCTGAAAATCTACAAGTCACAAATGAATTTCAAACAGTTGATCTTCTCATCAAAGATAATGGAAATTTATGTGATTATGACACCAAGAATATATTGGATTTGAAAAAGTATGTTACTGATAGGAAATCTGCTGAGCAAAATGAATCAAAAATAAATAAGAAGCTCAGGAATAAAGTGAATTGGAAGACAGAAATAATTTCTGAAATGAACCAGATATATGAGGATAATGATAAAGATGTACATGTCCAAGAAAGCTGTACAAAAGATCTTGATTTTAAAGTAAACAAATCTAAACAAAAACTTGAATGCCAAGACATTATCAATGAACACTATATGGAAGTCAACAGTAAGGAAAAGGAAAGTTGTGATCAAATTTTAGATTCCTACAAAGTAGTTAAAAAGCGTAAGAAAGAATCATCATGCAAGGCAAAGAACATTTTGACAAAAGGTAAGAACAAACTTGCTTCACAGTTAACAGAATCTTCACAGACATCTATCTCCTTAGAATCTGATTTAAAACATATTACTAGTGAAGCAGATTCTGATCCAGGAAACCCAGTTGAACTATGTAAGACTCAGAAGCAAAGCACTACCACTTTGAATAAAAAAGGAGATCTCCCTTTTGTGGAAGAAATAAAAGAAGGAGAGTGTCAGGTTAAAAAGGTAGATAAAATGACATCTAAGTCAAAGAAAAGGAAAACCTCCATAGATCCTTCTCCAGAGAGCCATGAAGTAATGGAAAGAATACTTGACAGCGTTCAGGGAAAGTCTACTGTATCTGAACAAGCTGATAAGGAAAACAATTTGGAGAATGAGAAAATGGTCAAAAATAAGCCAAACTTTTACACAAAGGCATTTAGATCTTTGTCTGAGATACATTCACCTAACATACAAGATTCTTCCTTTGATAGTGTTCGTGAAGGTTTAGAACCTTTGTGCATTTCTTCTAGTAAAAATGTGATAATAAAAGAAAACTTTGCCCTGGAGTGCTCACCAGCCTTTCAAGTAAGTGATGATGAGCATGAGAAGATGAATGAGATGAAATTTAAAGTCAACCGGAGAACCCAAAAATCAGGAATAGGTAGGTTAATAATCATTATGAAATGATAAAGTTTTAGAAGTGTTTTGTTTTTTTGTTGTTTTTTGTTTACTTAGCCAATGAAGTATTTTCTAACTGGTATTTTTATGGAATTTAAAAACAATATATAACTGAGTACATGATCCATAGAAATAGCATGAAGGAATAAAGAAAGTTTCATACTTTGGGAAATAACAGTGAGAGTATCTTGGACATTTACAACTACAAATGGATTTGGCCTTTACCACAAACTTGCCTAATAAAGACCATAGGGAAATAATTTGCTTTTTCATACATCTGAAGGAAACTGAATGTTTTAAATGTATATAATAATGAATTGTACTGGTTTTTATTTTACTGAAGACAGTTGCATGTTTCTTGAGGGTGAGACTCTTTCCCCATTCAACAACATATATGTAATGTGATCAAACCCTTCTGGATATTATAGAGGACTGAAAAATAAACAATACCAACCCCCTTTCCTCAGATTCCATGTATGTAACAAACATCATGGTGAAATGGAATAAACGATTCTTTAAGCACATGTATTATGCTAAGGGATATAATGGGGAGTAATTTTGACTAGAGGAATCTTCAAACGCATCCTTAAATAGGTAGCATTTTAGGCCCTAAAGGATAAGTAAGATTTTTACCTGTAGTATTTACTTTTTATTTTTTTCCCAGTTATTAAAATAGTACTCATTGCAAAAAAATCAAAAGTAGAGAGTCAGAAAAAGGGAGGGGGAAAAAATCACCTGGGAGAACTTTAGTCCATTTGCCATGTGCATGCAGACCCAAATCTATGGAATTTTAAATATATATTTGAAGTCATACTATATATAACATTACTTATCTCATTTTTTTTTTCCTTAACAGTGGATCCTAAAAATATTCTTTTGCCATTAGAAATTTTGTAACATTAAACATTCCTATACCAATTAAAAATTTTTACTGGGAGCCTATTATTTCAATATATGTGTATAGATCCCTAAGGTTTTGGTGGGTAAGTCAATTCCAGGTAAAAGCACACTGAAGCAAAAGAATTACAAAGGTTTAGAGTTGCAGGATTTGTTAGAGGACTGGTGAGACATTTTTTATCTCTGTGCTCCTCATGGTGCCTTACACAGAGTGAGTGATCAATGGCATATATGTTGAATGAACTGTGATTTGTGTGCTTCCATGAAAAGAGTTGAACTAGGATGAACTTTTGGGAGCCATATGTGATTTCAGAATAAAAAAGTTGCAGGCTACTTTGACAGTTTGTTTCAAATGTTAGTCTCTTTCCTCTCAAAATTGAATCAAGATTTAAAATTTGCTGCAGTGATTTGCAAACCACTATATAGCTCATATCTATTTGTATCTCTATATACTTTTACAAATATTTGTGAAAAATAATATTCTTTTCAGGCGATAGACCATTACAGGACTTGACAAATACCAGTTTTGTTTCAAATAACACTGCTGAATCTGAAAATAAGTCAGAAGATCTATCTTCAGAACGGACAAGCAGAAGAAGAAGGTGTACTCCTTTCCATTTTAAAGAGCCAAGCCTCAGAGGGTAAGTATTTCAAATGATTTTAGTATGCCATTATAAAATATATCCTTAAAAAAATTTCTGCCTGAATTACTATTTGAGCACTTCTGATAATTCAATAAAATGTATATTATTGATATGTAACAACCACAGTATGATTTGGGTAAGATCTGAAGAAATATGTCCTTTGGACAGGCTATTTTTAGGGGGTTGGAGGATTGTCTGTATTTAAATTGATTTACTTTTGGTTAGTTCCAAGTTCTACTACTGTCATATTTTAAATTGTAACCTGACACTTATAATTTTTAAAATTTGTGGCCTGTGATTTGCAAGCTATTTTTGTTACCCCGTTTGTTTATTTCCTACCTTGTTCCCTAGAAGTCAAAGTGGTTTATGTGTCCTTTACTCTCAAAGAATAACAGTCCTTTCTCTTTATTTTTGTAAATTTCAAACATACCCCAACAAAGAGAATAGTGCCCTCCTCCAATTTATCCATTCCTCAGGTTCAACAGTTATAACACTTTGTCGTATTTGCTTCATCTATCCTTTTTGTTGTATTTTAGAGTCTCAAATATTGAGTCATTTAATTCTTAAAACACTTCTATATGTCTCTCTCTAAAAAGTAAGAATTTAAAGTTCTTAGCAAAACTAGACAACAATGATCACATCTAACAAAAAAGAATGATTCTCATGGGTATTTTAAAACAATAACCAGCAGATGGCAGTAATATAAGGCAGGGTAAAAGAAAATTAAAAGTGAAATTAAGGACCAAGGGGCCTTTCTTTTTTTTTCCTTTTTTTTTTTAAACGGCTATTGAGAGATATAATTCACACAATTTAAACTGCACAATTTAGACCAGATGTGGTGGCTCACACCTGTAATCCCAGCACTGTGGGAGGCTGAGGCAGGTGGATCGCATGAGGCCAGGAGTTCAAGACCAGCCTGACCAACGTGGTGAAACCCCATCTCTACTAAAAATGCAAAAAGTAGCTGGGCATAGTGGTGCGCACCTGTAGTCCCAGCTGCTTGGGAGGCTGAGGCAGGAGAGTCACCTTGAACCCAGAGGCAGATGTTGCAGTGAGCTGAGATTATACCACTGCACTCCAACCTGGGTGACAGAGTGAAACTGTCTCAAAAAAGAAAAAAAAAAGTGTACAATATTCTGGTTTTTAGTATATTCATCAATATGTGCAACCATTACCAGAGTCAATTTTAGAACATTTCTTTACTTAAAAAGAAACCCTGTACCCTTTAGTTATCACTTTCCTATCCTCCCAATTCTAGGCAACCACTAATCAACTTCTTGTCTCTCTAGAGTTCCCTGTTCTAGACATTTCGTATGAATGGAATAATAGAATATGTGGTCTTTGCAACTGGCTTCTTTCACCCAGCATGTTTTAAAGTTTCTTTCATATTGTAGCATGTATCAGTATTTCATTCATTTTTATGACTGGATAATATTCCATTGTGTAGATATACCACATTTTGTTCATCCATTTGTCCTTTGATGGACAATTGGGTTGTTTTCATCTTTTGGCTATTATGAATATGCTACTATGAACATTCTTTTGCAAGGTTTTGTGTGTGAAGTATTGTTTTTTTTTCTTGGATATATCCCTAAGAGTTGAATTGCTGAGTCTGTTTAATTGTTTGAGGAACTGCCAAGCTGTTTCCAAAACTGCTGTACCATTTTACATGCTTACCAATGATGATGATTTTTAAAAATTTCTCCTTATCCTTACCAACACTTGTTTTTCTATGACTGATTCTAGCCGTCCTAGTGGGTATGAAGTGATATTGCATGGTGGTTTTGATTTGCAATCCCCTGATAACTAATGATGTTGAGCGTCTTTTCATGTGCTTACTGGTCATCTGTGTATCTTCCTGGAGAAATGCCTGTTGAGATCCTTTGCCCATTTTTCAGTTGGGTCATTTGCCTTTTAATGAGTTGTAAGTTAAACTTTATTTTGAACTAATTTTAGACTTATGGTAAAGTTGTAAAAATAATACAAAGGTTTCCCATATGGTCCTCTCCCAGCATTCCTCAATTTTAATGTCTTATGTGCTCACAGTAAAATTATCAAAACTAAAGAATTAGCATTGGTACAATACTATTAACAAACTATAGACTTTCACTAACGTCACTTTCTGTTTCAGAATTCTATCTGGAGTCCCACACTGCATTTAGTTGTTGTTTCTCCTAAGCATCCTCCAACCTATGACAGTTTCTCAGTCATTTCTTTTTTTCTGCCTTCAACACCTTTGAAGACTACTGGTCAGTTTATTTTGTAGAATATCTCTCGGTTTGGGTTTGTCTGATGTTTTCTCATGATTGCAATGCAATTGTGCTTTTTTGGCAAATATTTCACAGAAATTATATGTCCTTCTTGCCTCATTTCAAGGCTTCATGATGTCAACATGTTTCATTACTAGTCATGTTAGCCTTGATTCCTTGGTTAAGGTGGTGTCTGCTGGGTTTTTTAACTGTGAAGTCACAATCTTTTCCTCTATTGTTAATGAACATGGGAGGGAGATACTTTAAGTCTATATATTCCATTTCTCAAACTTTCACCCACTAATTTTAGCATCCATTGGTGGATTTTGCCTGCAACAGTTACTACTGTGGGTACTACTAGCAGTGATTTTTGATTTCTCCCTTTCCTTCTACAGTAATTGGAATTCATCTGTAAGGAAGAGTTGTCTTTTCTATAGATAGATATAGATATAGATAGATATAGATATAGACATAGACATAGATCATGGGTATCTCTTTTGTTCTATAGATGAAAGTCCAATACCATCAATATTTATTTTGTTGCTCAAGTTATTCCAACTTTGACCACTAAGAGTTCCTTCAGGTTGGCTTCCGTGTCCTTTTGACATGACTCCATACTATTTGGAGCACTTTCTTACTTTCTGACACACAGCATGTTCCAGGCTCACCCTAGTGAGAAGTGCCAGAATCAGGCACTTCTTTGAGAAGCCTGGTTCCCTTAATTAAAGAATTTTGCTTAGAAACCCAGATCTGAGCACTAGGTATGCTCATTGCTTATATTGTGTTGTGTTAGTTATCTATTACTCCATAACAATATTCTCATAATCCTAGTGGCTTAAGTAGCAATCTGGACGCAGCTTAATTGGGTGCTCTGCTTAGGGTCTGACAAAGCTGCACTAAAGGTGTCGTCCAGGCTGGTTCTCATCTGGAGGCTGTGCTGGGGAAGAATCTGCTTCCAAGTCACACAGGTTGTTGGCAGAATTCATTTCCTTGTGGTTCTGGACAGAGTGCTTCATCTTCTTCTTGTTGACTAGAGGCTGTCCTTAGCTTCTTGCCACACGGCCTCCTTTACAGCATGGCCACTTAATTCAAAGCCAGCTGTGGAGAATCTCTAGAGCAAGTCCTCTAGCAGGATAGAGTCTTATATAACAAAATGTCATCTCGGAAGTGAGACATCTCATCACCTTTGCCAGTGGTCTCCTTGTTTATTGTAGAGGATCTATAGTATGTTTTAATGCCTGGTAGGGCTAGTATCCTCTCATGGTTTTTCTTTTTCATTGTTTCCCTCACTGTTCTCGAATGTTTGTTGTTCCAAATGAATCTTAGGATGGTATTGACTTGTCTGGCTCAGTTTCATAACCTTGGCACTGTTGACCTTTGGGGCTAGATATTTCTTTATGGGAGGCTGTCCTGTGTATTGTAGGATGTTTAGTGGTATCCCTGACCTCCATCCACTAGATGTCAGTAGCATCCTCACATTTATAACAACCAAAAATGTCTCCATATGTTGCAAAATTTCAACTGGGAGGCAAAATCATCCTGAGTTGAAAACCACTGGTCTACAAGTATTTTCTTTGTTGCTATTATATATAGACATGTAACTGATGCCCAATGTTGTTCATATATATGAAAGCTGTTGAATTCTGTGTCAGTTTGTATCTTGCTACTTTCTGAACTCTGTTATTCTCTTATCTCACTGATTGTCTTGAGTTCTCCAGGTATAGTATGATATCATCTGAAAATAGAGATAGTTTTACTTCATTACCCCGTTTGTATGCCTCTTACTGTTTTTATATTAGCATTGGCTAATAACTTAGGTACAATGTTAAAATAGTAGCAGGAATAGTAGGCATGCTTGCCTTGTTCCTGATTTTAGTAGAAATACTTCTGTTGAAGTATTTTTGTCTCTCCATTAAACAAGATACTTGCTGTAGGATTAAGATATGTACATAATTTACTACGAAGATGCCCCTTGATGCCTATTGAGTGTTTATCATGAATGATTGTTGAATTTTGTCAAAAGCTTGTTCAGCATTTATGAAGATAATAATATACTTTATTTCCTTACATGTATTAACATGGCATCTGTTGATGAGTTTTCTAGTACCGAACTAACCTTGCTTTCCTGGAATAAATCTCACTTGGTCATGGAGTATGTTTTTCATAATGTGATGTTGAATTGAGTTTGCCAAAATATTTTGTTTAGAATTTTTATATCAACGTTCATAACTGATGTGAGTCTATAGTTATCCACCTTTGAATTGTCTTTATCTGGCCTAGGTATCATATTAAGGGAATCAAGAAAGTCACTGTCTTGGTTCCTTTAATGAAATAATTTATATTTCATTATAATTTATAGTGCATTATAACTTATGTTTATAATTATTTGTATGTTATATAATTTTAGAACATTGGGACTCTCTGGTTTTTGTAAGTTTGTTAGCATCCCCCTCTGAAACCATCTGGACCTACTATTGTTTTGTGTGGGATAGTTCCTTAATAACGTTGACTATTTTTTGTGTGTGTGAAAATTAGTCTGTTTAAGCTTTTTTGCTGTAATGGGGTCAATTTTTGTTATTTGTATTTCCATAGGAAATCATCCATTTCATCTAAGTTTTCAAATTTATTTGCGTAAAAGTCTGCAAATTATCTTTTATGAATTAGACATGTAAATTAATTTTAAATCTTTTTTCCCATAATTATTTTACCTATATCGCTTATTATTTTTTGTGTTTGTTCTTTTTCTCTCTTTCTTGATCAAATTAGGTAGTTTATTTATTAAGTTTTCCAAAAAATCAGGACTTTGATTTACTAATTGGATCTGTTTTTCTGTTCTCTACTTCACTGATTTCTGCTTCATATTTATTATTTCCTTCTTTGTGTTTTCTTTGATTTACTTTATTGTTGTTGTTTTCTCATTTCAATTTATTGTTTTTATTCTTTCATTTATATAGATAACAGTGTTTTATGGCCAGGCACAGTGGCTCACACCTGTAATCCCAACACTTTGGGTGGCTGAGGTGAGAGGATCACTTGAGCCCAAGAGTCCGAGACCAGGCTGGGTAACACAGGGAGACCCTCACTCTACAAAAAATTTAAAAATCAGCCAGGCATATTGGCATGTGCTTGTAGTCCCAGCTGCTACTAGAGAGGCTGAGGTGGGAGGATAGTTTGGGCCTGGTAGGTCGAGGCTGCAGTGTGCCATGATTGTGCCACTGCACACAGAAAGATCCTGACTCAAAAAATTAAAAATAAAAATAAGTAAATAGAACACAAAAAACAAAATTTTTTTAAAAAGTGTCTTTTGCAATCAGTTTTTCTCTGATCAGTGCTTTCAGTGTATCTTGATTCTGATACATAGTGTTTGCAATGTCGTTTTTAAGTTTCTCCTTTTCTTCAGGAGTTATTAGGAGGTTTTAAAAATTCCAGGTAGATGAAACTTTCTGGTTTTTTGTTTTTATTTGTAAATCTTGTTTTATTGCATTTTGGTCAGAAATTATTTATTGTAATATTTCTGCTTTATGGAAATTGGAAATTGCCAATATTTTCTTTGTGACCTACTATAGGATCAGCATTTATAACTGTGCTGTGAGTGCTTAAATGTGTATTCTCCAAAATCAAGGTCTAAAGTTTGATATATATCCATAAGATTTACTGTATTTATTATGTTGCTTAGATCTTCTGTCTCTTTACTTATTTTTTGTAAATAAGTGATCTGTTTTGTACTAAGGTTATACTAAGAGTGGTATATTAAAATCTATTGTGTCCTGTGTTTCCATGTATCTCCTGTAGTTTTTGCTTTAGAAAGGTGGTTGCTCTGCCTTTTGCTATGTAAATATCATAATTATTACTTATTCATTTTGGATTATGGCCTTTATTATATTAAAAATGTCCTCATTTGTCATGTTCAGTGCTCTGGACTAAAGACTTAAAGTCTTTAAGAGATAAAGACTTTAAAAACATATTTATGTGACCTTCCTGATAACTCCTACCACTCCTATCTTCAATACCTGTGATGATCATTCCATAATAGCAAGCAGCTTTAATTAGGATGTACTTTCATGGGAGCTACTAGAAGCTGTGATATACCTAGTGCATACCATTTCCAATCCAAAAAGAAGGAGGAAAAAAAAGTGGCAACTGGATGGTCATCACTGAGAATTTGTACTGAATGTTGTGGCTTTTAAAAATTTTACCAACTAAGCTGTATAGCAAATCATCTGCATGCACTGTACATCTAAACTAAAATAGAACATTATTTCCTCACAGCATTTTGCTATGTTTTATTTAGAATAGGTACTTCTTTTGAAAGGATTAATTAAACTCTATCTAATTACCCAAGGCAGTGGTATCACACTGGCTCTGAAGAGGAGTACAAAGGAGTGAAAGAGACCTTTCCACCTAATCTTGTATACCTTTTTTAATTTGGGACCATGTCTATGTGTTTCATCTAAAAACCACACTTACACACATGCATGTAAAATATAACTAAACTCCAT
Source organism: Nomascus leucogenys (assembly GCF_006542625.1). Classification (NCBI taxonomy): domain Eukaryota; kingdom Metazoa; phylum Chordata; class Mammalia; order Primates; family Hylobatidae; genus Nomascus; species Nomascus leucogenys. The sequence goes on from NC_044402.1 coordinate 100,884,081, forward strand.
ATCTTGAAACATGATGTATTAGGTGCAGGAATCTACCCTCTTACTGAAAAAATAAAATTATTGGGTAAAATACTAAAAAAACATACCTTGAACGCATTTCCTAGCTAATGACTATTAGCTAACCAACATTTCTTTTAGTAGGAAAGTAAGAAAAGCTCAGATCAAAGATCAGATGATAGCAGGAACTCAGAGAGGAACTGACCTTATCCTGAAGATATTTGTCTAACTAGGTGAACCTAAACATTGCATTCACAGCCCTATGGGGCTAGGGACAGAAGACAAATCCTAGGGTTTATCCAAAATAAAGAGTCTCATAGATCTTCCATAAAGTTGATCTACTTTCTCAGTAGAAGAGCAAACTAAAAATAACCTCCCCACTAGCTTGCTCAGCCCCAGGGAATAACTTGGGTGCTGAGTTAAGGAGGAAAAAAATCTTTCCTTAGAATTCATAACCAAAATACAGCCTTTATTGCAGATTATAGCTGGAATTCACAATATTTCGAAGGCAAAAAAAAATTAAGCAGAGGATTTAGTATAATTAGTGCATGAACTATAGTGCCCTATTGTCTATTAGAAGCAAATATTTTGCAGGGAGTTGTCCATCTCACACCTCAACATGTTTTGCACAGCCAAAGTTCCAAGGAAAATGAAGGGCTACCTCATAGTAAAGAAAAACATTACATACACAGGGGAACAAGGTATCAGCAGAAACAGCAATCAGACACAGAATATAAAATGTTTAATGTTTCAATAAAGGAGAGGCTTGAAAATGAATGAAGATGTTGAGTGGAAAAAGTCACAGAAAAACACCTACAGTACGATTCCATTGATATAAAGATATCTATCAAACATAGATAAAACCAAACAATATACTTTTTAGGAGAGCAATACACAAGTGCTTAAAACAAAACTATAAAGAAAGGAGTGATAATACAATTCAGGATAGTGGTCCCTTTTTGGGGGAGGAGAGGGATGTGATCAGAAAGGGGCACACTGGAGGTGTGGTAATATTTTGTTTCTTAACCTGGGTGTAGGAACATGAGCACTTACTTTGTTTTTAAATTGTATATTTTCACATGTTCTTGAACATATGCTAAATTTCTAATAAAAAGGAACTATGTAATAAACACATAATATATAAAATCTATGTTGATTAATTTTTCTTAAATATTTGAAATGAATTATTTGAAATACTCTGATAGAACTGTAAGATTTAAGAAAAATTAGAGTATTTCAAATATTTAACAAAGCTTATGGTTTGAGGAAACTTCTTTTCTACTGATATGATGAAACAATTTTCTTCTCCATGCTTCACAGCAAAAGCATTAATTTTGGGTTGTTATTAATCTTCCTTTTTTTCTACTTTGCAGCAAGATGAGAAGATGAAGTGAATTTATGGATTCTGGTTTTTCTGAATTTTCAAAGCATAAGGAATCAAAACAGAAATATAACCAGTATCAAGAAGATGAAATGCTTGATGAAAAGGTTTTGTTTTGTTTGGCCTTTCATGGAGTGTTGATTTGTCCATTCTTAATGTTTATTAATAGATATATGTGCATAAAATAGCTATTTTGTAACATTAAACTGTTTGAGTCATTTTGGTCATCATATAACTTATCTTCCTGTTTATTTAAGCTTCTTTTTACCTAGTAGCCTTTAACCAAACAATAGCTATTAACCTTTTAACCAAATAAAATGTGTTAATACATACCTTTGCATTGGTTATCTTGTATACTAGGTTGTCTTGTTTTGCTGTGTTTTTTTAACCCATTCAATATATGTGGACATCTAAAAGGGTTTAAAAGCCACCTCCTGCCCTGGCCCGTTTTCTCTCCCTTCATTCTTCTATTTTCAGAAATACACGTTGAATGTCAGCTTCTGTATTACTTCTATTATATGTAATCTGATGACTCAGAGGAAGAGATTAACCTTTCAGGCTCTTTTGAATTTGGTTTTTATAACTTGGTTTGATCACTTACTCTTCCAGTAATAAGTAGTAATAAATCCTGTTCATATCTGAGATCAATACACAGTTTATTGAATTCAAATGACTACTCAAACTCTATTCCACCTAGATGGAAAACTTTTTTAGACAATATCTGACCACTAACGGGGTGGGCCCAGAAATCTGCATCTTAATCAGATGCTTCAGGTAAGTCTGTCCGAGGGTTGTCCTAGTACCATGCTTTGAGAGACTGCAGTAGGGGTATAGAGTGCTGGAGGGGTTTAGTCAATAGCTCTAGTGAAGGATGGATAGTTTTATTCAAAGAATCTCAGTTGATGAATGAAGAAATGATAGAATTAGAAAAATTGCAACCCCCTATTAAAACTACTGCTCAGGCAGTGCTCAACAATGGATGTAAAACAATTAGGTGAAATGTTGATGGAGAAATTCATTACAAAGGAATAGCCCTCTGAACCCACGGATCAATGTTAGCATCATTACGAATGAAACAACCAGACATCATATACTTCCTGCTGTGCTGCAATATTAATTATATGGTACCACCTATGAAGTGTTCTTGCCCTCTCCCCCAAAAAAAATTGAACCTGAATTTAATCAAAGCTTTAGATCTAGTATTTAGTGCATAGGAAATAAGTAGAGTAGAAAAACAACACCAGGGAGAAGCAATTAGCCACATTCAAAAACTGGTTCATTTCAATAGAACAGCTGACCTGGTTTCTTCTTCAATGTGTTAACAGTGTTAAAAAGTCTGTTTTAGATCAAAAGAGACTGATGAGACCACATGCAAATACATTGCACAGCTCTTGTTTGATTCAAAGGAGTCAAGTGTAAAAGACATTTTTTAGACACTGTGAAATGGCATTATGGCTGACTAAAAGGATGTGTTTTTGAAGTATTTAGGGCTAAAATATGTCCAGGATTGGCTTTTAAATACTACAAATAATGGAGTATGACAAAACGTTGACCATTGTTAAAGCTCAATGCAGGGCAGGTAGATGCCAGTTGCACTCTTTTATGTGCAAAGTTTGGAAAATTTCACAATCAAATTTTTGTGTTTACATAAATGAAATAACATGGGAAAATGTTCTAAGGTATGGCAAGTGAAAAGAAGCCTGGAAAATAACTAGTTTAATCCCACTTAAGTTTTTAAAGGTGTTAAAGTACATGTTTCAAAAAGTAAGGATAGACTAAAAAAGTGAATGGTGGTAAGTTCTAAGTTGTGGGCTTACAGGTGATCTTTATTTTTATGCTTTGCTGTATTTTCCAAGTTTTTTTTTTTTTTTAAGTTTTCCAAGATGTTTTACATCTCTGTTCTTATTTACCAGATAAACTTTGTGGTTAGTTACTAGATAAACTGTAAATAGTGATAAAATTTTTAAGTTTATATAAAGCTGGCACTTCATTTTAAAACCAGTAGTCGGGAGCCAAGATGGCCGAATAGGAACAGCTCTGGTCTACAGCTCCCAGCATGAGCGATGTAGAAGATGGGTGATTTCTGCATTTCCATCTGAGCCACCGCTGTTCTGCAGCCACCGCTGCTGATACCCAGGCAAACGGTCTGGAGTGGGCCTCTAGCAAACTCCAACAGACCTACAGCTGAGGGTCCTTTATGTTGGAAGGAAAACTAACAAACAGAAAGGACATCCACACCAAAAACCCATCTGTACGTCACCATCATCAAAGACCAAAAGTAGATAAAACCACAAAGATGGGGAAAAAAACAGAGCAGAAAAACTGGAAACTCTAAAAAGCAGAGTGCCTCTCCTCCTCCAAAGGAATGCAGCTCCTCACCAGCAACGGAACAAAGCTGGATGGAGAATGACTTTGAGGAGTTGAGAGAAGAAGGCTTCAGACAATCAAACTATTCCGAGCTACAGGAGGAAATTCAAACCAATGGCAAAGAAGTTAAAAACTCTGAAAAAAAATTAGACGAATGGATAACTAGAATAACTAATGCAGAGAAGTCCTTAAAGGAGCTGATGGAGCTGAAAGCCAAGGCTCGAGAACTACGTGAAGAATGCAGAAGCCTCAGGAGCCGATGCAATCAACTGGAAGAAAGGGTATCAGTGATGGAAGATGAAATGAATGAAATGAAGCGAGAAGGGAAGTTTAGAGAGAAAAGAATAAAAAGAAACGAACAAAGCCTCCAAGAAATATGGGACTATGTGAAAAGACCAAATCTACGTCTGATTGGTGTACCTGAAAGTGACGGGGAGAATGGAACCAAGTTGGAAAACACTCTGCAGGATATTATCCAGAACTTCCCCAATCTAGCAAGGCAGGCCAACATTCAGATTCAGGAAATACAGAGAACGCCACAAAGATACTCCTCAAGAAGAGCAACTCCAAGACACATATATGTCAGATTCACCAAAGTTGAAATGAAGGAAAAAATGTTAAGGGCAGCCAGAGAGAAAGGTCGGGTTACCCACAAAGGGAAGCCCATCAGACTAACAGCAGATCTCTTGGCAGAAACTCTACAAGCCAGAAGAGAGTGGGGGCCAATATTCAACATTCTTAAAGAAAAGAATTTTCAATCCAGATTTTTATATCCAGCCAAACTAAGCTTCATAAGTGAAGGAGAAATAACGTACTTTACAGACAAGCAAATGCTGAGAGATTTTGTCACCACCAGGCCTGCCCTAAAAGAGCTCCTGAAAGAAGCACTAAACATGGAAAGAAACAACCGGTACCAGCCACTGCAAAAACATGCCAAAATGTAAAGACCATCAAGGCTGGGAAGAAACTGCATCAACTAACGAGTAAAATAACCAGCTAACATCATAATGACAGGACCAAATTCACACATAACAATATTAACTTTAAATGTAAATGTGCTAAATGCTCCAGTTAAAAGACACAGACTGGCAAATTGGATAAAGAGTCAAGACCCATCAGTGTGCTGTATTCAGGAAACCCATCTCATGTGCAGAGACACACATAGGCTCAAAATAAAGGGATGGAGGAAGATCTACTAAGCAAATGGAAAACAAAAAAAGGCAGGGGTTACAATCCTAGTCTCTGATAAAACAGACTTTAAACCAACAAAGATCAAAAGAGACAAAGAAGGCCATTACATAATGGTAAAGGGATCAATTCAACAAGAAGAGCTAACTATCCTAAATATATATGTACCCAATACAGGAGCACCCAGATTCATAAAGCAAGTCCTTAGTGACCTACAAAGAGACTTAGACTCCCACACAATAATAATGGGAGACTTTGACACCCCACTGTCAACATTAAACAGATCAAGAGACAGAAAGTTAACAAGGATACCCAGGAATTGAACTCAGCTCTGCACCAAGCAGACCTAATAGACATCTACAGAACTCTCCACCCCAAATCAACAGAATATACATTTTTTTCAGCACCACACCACACCTATTCCAAAATTGACCACATAGTTGGAAGTAAAGCACTCCTCAGCAAATGTAAAAGAACAGAAATTATAACAAACTGTCTCTCAGACCACAGTGCAATCAAATTAGAACTCAGGATTAAGAAACTCACTCAAAACCACTCAACTACATGGAAACTGAACAACCTGCTCCTGAATGACTACTGGGTACATAATGAAATGAACGCAGAAATAAAGATGTTCTTTGAAACCAACGAGAACAAAGACACAACATACCAGAATCTCTGGGACACATTCAAAGCAGTGTGTAGAGGGAAATTTATAGCACTAAATGCCCACAAGAGAAAGCAGGAAAGATCCAAAATTGACACCCTAACATCACAATTAAAAGAACTAGAAAAGCAAGAACAAACACATTCAAAAGCTAGCAGAAGGCAAGAAATAATTAAAATCAGAGCAGAACTGAAGGAAATAGAGACAAAAGAAACCCTTCAAAAAATTAATGAATCTAGGAGCTGGTTTTTTGAAAAGATCAACAAAATCGATAGACCACTAGCAAGACTAATAAAGAAGAAAGGAGAGAAGAATCAAATAGATGCAATAAAAAATGATAAAGGGGATATCACCACCAATCCCACAGAAATACAAACTACCATGAGAGAATACTACAAACACCTCTACGCAAATAAACTAGAAAATCTAGAAGAAATGGATAAATTTCTGGACACATACACCCTCCTAAGACTAAACCAGGAAGAAGTTGAATCTCTGAATAGACCAATAAGAGGCTCTGAAACTGTGGCAATAATCAATAGCTTACCAACCAAAAAAAGTCCAGGACCAGATGGATTCACAGCCGAATTCTACCAGAGGTACAAGGAGGAGCTGGTACTATTCCTTCTGAAACTATTCCAATCAATAGAAAAAGATGGAATCCTCCCTAACTCATTTTATGAGGCCAGCATCATCCTGATACCAAAGCCTGGCAGAGACACAACCAAAAAAGAGAATTTCAGACCAATATCCTTGATGAACATTGATGCAAAAATCCTCAATAAAATACTGGCAAACCGAATCCAGCAGCACATCAAAAAGCTTATCCACCATGATCAAGTGGGCTTCGTCCCTGGGATGCAAGGCTGGTTCAACATACACAAATCAATAAATGTAATCCAGGATGTAAACAGAACCAAAGACAAAAACCACATGATTATCTCAATAGATGCAGAAAAGGCCTTTGACAAAATTCAACAACCCTTCATGCTAACTCTCAATAAATTAGGTATTGATGGGACGTATCTCAAAATAATAAGAGCTATCTATGACAAACCCACAGCCAATATCATATTGAATGGGCAAAAACTGGAAGCATTCCCTTTGAAAACTGGCACAAGACAGGGATGCCCTCTCTCACCACTCCTATTCAACATAGTGTTGGAAGTTCTGGCCAGGGCAGTTAGGCAGGAGAAGGAAATAAAGGGTATTCAATTAGGAAAAGAGGAAGTCAAATTGTCCCTGTTTGCAGATGACATGATTATATATCTAGAAAACTCCATCGTCTCAGCCCAAAATCTCCTTAAGCTGATAAGCAACTTCAGCAAAGTCTCAGGATACAAAATCAATGTACAAAAATCACAAGCATTCTTGTACACCAATCACAGACAGAGAGCCAAATCATGAGTGAACTCCCATTCACAATTGCTTCAAAGAGAATAAAATACCTAGGAATCCAACTTACAAGGGATGTGAAGGACCTCTTCAAGGAGAACTACAAAACACTGTTCAATGAAATAAAAGAGGATACAAACAAATGGAAGAACATTCCATGCTCATGGGTTGGAAGAATCAATATTGTGAAAATGGCCATACTGCCCAAGGTAATTTATAGATTCAATGCCATCCCCATCAAGCTACCAATGACTTTCTTCACAGAATTGGAAAAAACTAAAGTTCATATGGGACCAAAAAAGAGCCCGCATCGCCAAGCCAATCCTAAGCCAAAAGAACAAAGCCAGAGGCATCACACTACCTGACTTCAAACTATACTACAAGGTTACAATAACCAGAACAGCATGGTACTGGTACCAAAACAGAGATATAGATCAATGGAACGGAAAAGAGCCCTCAGAAATAATGCCGCATATCTACAACCATCTGATCTTTGACAAACCTGACAAAAACAAGCAATGGGGAAAGGATTCCCTATTTAATAAATGGTGCTGGGAAAACTGGCTAGCCATATGTAGAAAGCTGAAACTGGATCCGTTCCTTATACCTTATACAAAAATTAATTCAAGATGGATTAAAGACTTACATATTAGACCTAAAACCATAAAAACTCTAGAAGAAAACCTAGGCAATACCATTCAGGACATAGGCATGGGCAAGGACTTCATGTCTAAAACACCAAAAGCAATGGCAACAAAAGCCAAAATTGACAAATGGGATCTCATTAAACTAAAGAGCTTCTGCATAGCAAAAGAAACTACCATCAGAGTGAACAGGCAACCTACAGAATGGGAGAAAGTTTTCGCAACCTACTCATCTGACAAAGGGCTAATATCCAGAATCTACAATGAACTCAAACAAATTTACAAGAAAAAGACAACCCCATCAAAAAGTGGGCCAAGGATATGAACAGGCACTTCTCAAAAGGAGACATTTATGCAGCCAAAAAACACAAGAAAAAATGCTCGTCATCACTGGCCATCAGAGAAATGCAAATCAAAACCACAATAAGATACCATCTCACTCCAGTTAGAATGGTGATCATTAAAAAGTCAGGAAACAACAGGTGCTGGAGAGGATGTGGAGAAATAGGAACACTTTTACACTGTTGGTGGGACTGTAAACTAGTTCAACTATTGTGGAAGTCAGTGTGGCGATTCTTCAGGGATCTAGAACTAGAAATACCATTTGACCCAGCCATCCCATTACTGGGTATATACCCAAAGGATTATAAATCATGCTACTATAAATACACATGCACATGTATGTTTACTGCGGCACTATTCACAATAGCAAAGACTTGGAACCAACCCAAATGTCCAACAACGATAGACTGGATTAAGAAAATGTGACACGTATACACCATGGAATACTATGCAGCCATAAAAAATGATGAGTTCATGTCCTTTGTAGGGACATGGATGAAACTGGAAACCATCATTCTCAGCAAACTAACACAAGGACAAAAAACCAAACACCACATGTTCTCACTCATAGGTGGGAATTGAACAATGAAAACTCATGGACACAGGAAGGGGAACATCGCACTCCGGGGACTGTTGTGGGGTGGGGAGAGGGGGGAGGGGTAGCATTAGGAGATATACCTAATGCTAAATGACGAGTTAATGGGTGCAGCACACCAACATGGCACATGTATACATATGTAACAAACCTGCACATTGTGCATATGTACCCTAAAACTTATAATAAAATTTTTTTAAAAACTTAAATAAAAATTAAATTAATTAAAAAAAACAGTAATTATTAGGTTGGCGCAAAATTAATTGCAGTTCTTGCCACTGGAAGTAATGGTAAAAACCGCAATTACTTTTGCACCACCCTTATATTTCTATAAGATCAAGTTGTAAACCTATTTGTTTTCCCTAAGATCCGCTCCTGCAGAGTTGGAATAAATATGATTGTTTACACTTAAGAGTCCAGGACTACAGCAGGCCTGGTTGGAGGGGAGGTACTACTGTTCCCAGACTTAAATGCAGCTGGAACACTACCTAAAATATGGAATAACATAAGACCATCAAAAGCAATGTCCCAGGACTTACAATATTTGCTAAGACGCAAGAGGGTGTGACACAGACGCTAAGCGCCACTGGCGAGGAGATGAAGGGGTCATCTTCTTCATCTCCGGATGATTTCCGCCCACATAGAGGGCGCTAGTGACGCCCACACACGTGCTGGTGTCCCAGGAAGAGTTTTCCTGGCAAAGAGCTCAGGAACGTTGGATCTTAATCAAGGCTTTCTCCGTTGGGGTGGATGGGTTGGACTTTAGGCTCCAGCAAGCCCCGCCCCACTCGGCGGGTCGGTGCCGCTGGGTTCCAGGTTCCGGCTACTTCCCACAACCGCCGCCTCCCGCTCCGGGCCCTCGAACCAGCGCGAACACCACAATGGACCGGGCGTCCGAGCTGCTCTTCTACGTGAACGGCCGCAAGGTGAGCGCCCGCGGGCTGCCCCTGCCCCTAGACCTGCTGCCAGGGCCGGGGCAGAGAGGAGCCCCTGCCATTCGTCCCATCCTTTCGTTTAAGGCACTCAGGCACGGACTGGCTTTCTCCTGAACCGCCTTCGCGTTCCCACCCCCGCCTCTGGGACAGATAAAGGCTGCGTTTTCAGGGACTGTCCTGGATCTTTGGGCCCCCACCTTCCTCATGTTCCCCTTTCCTCTCCTTCCAAGGCTCACAAGATGATTACCAACCACACGCCCTCCCTAAACAGTAAGATAGAAAGTATTCTTGCCCATCAGGGTTAGCACTCCCAAATCTTCCTTCAATCCCAGCCGATAACAGGAAGGTCCCCAGTACGTTGAGAGCAGCCTACAGAGATGGCTGAGCCTCAGCTCGCGGGGTGCGTTTGGAAGCGCAGAGAGCAACTTAGATTCGGGACAAGACCGTAGAGACGAACACATTCAAACCACCCCCATCGTTTCTCAGATGAAGAAATCGTTACTTTCCAAATTCACAGCTAGTTCCCGGCAGAGCTGAACCCAAGTCAGGCTCTGGGGGCTCCAAGGTCCTCACGGGTTCCACTGCTGGGTGGGGGCTCTGTCCCCTCAGAAGCTGGGCTCGCTCTGCGCAACCCGAGGGACAGTTCCAGGCAGTGTCCTATGTTTGGGAGCAGCAAAGCCCTGTGGGCATACTTTAAAACACCCCCCTCAATGTGAGCATCAACTCTGCTCACTCTTAATGTTCCAGTTTCATTGACATTACTCTGAAGGAGGAAACTGAGGCATGAATGTTAAGGAGCTCCCTTGAGAGCTGTGGCTCACGCCTGTAATCAGCATTTTGGGAGAACGAGGCAGGAGGATTGCTTGAGCCCAGGAGTTCGAGTTTAGCCTGGGCAACATGGCGAAACCCTGTCTCTACAAAAAAAAAACAAAAACAGGTGTGGTGGTGCGTGCCTGCAGCCCAGCTACTGGGGAGGGTGAAGGGGGAGGATTGCTTGAGTCTAGGAGTTCAAGGTTACAGTGAGCTGTGATCACACCACTGCACTCCAGCCTGGGCAAAAGAGTGAGATCCTATCTCTTAAAAACAACAAAAACAGAGCTAATAACCAAGCAAGAGCAGTGGCACCTGATTTCCCTGGTGCTCGTGTTGGTGCGGGTTCATTCAGAGCCACCTGTGACCCCTGCTTCTGGCTAAGGGCAGCCACAACACTTTTCCTGACCGGCACCAGCTGCCTCCCCTGGAAGCTAACCAGGGTGAAGCACCAGGCCCTAGTTGTGAGGCCTGTTCTAAGACTCTGAGCCTAATTTCATTTGTGGTTTTGTATTATGTTTCTTAAAGAGGATCCCCCAAATTGTACATTAGGCCCCTCAAAAACTTTGTCTGCCCCTGCTGCCTGGGTTCTACACTGGATAAGATGAGCTTGTTTTTCCTGATCTGTAATGCGGGTCATTAGGACCCCTTCACAGGACTGCTGTGAGGGTGAAATATGACAATGGGGTGAGATGATTGACATTATGTCATTTTTTTCTTCCTTTGTGTAATGGAATGGTATAGTAAACACAACACTGGCTTTGTTGTTTAGACCAACAGGTCTTCAATTCCAATTCTAATTCTGATTGAGAAAACCTAACCTCTCAGAGGCCCAGTTTCTCTGTTAAAAAAGGATAATACCACTTACTTCGTAAAGAGTGATCATGAGCATTCAATCCACTTATTTGTTAAGGGCCTACCGTATGCCAGGCAGTGTTCCAGGCTTATGAGATACAGCAGAGCATAGAAATAACAAGTCCCTGCATGCATGGAGCTTACATCATGCTGGAGAGATAGCATATAAATACGTGGAAATGTGTAATGTCAGGAAGTGAGAAGTGCTAATATAAAAAATAAAGCACAGCGTGGGGACAGAGAGCGTGCAGGATACTTAGAGGGGATGGATGTTTTGGCCTGTCTGAAAGGGTGGCATTTGAGCAGTGACTGGGATGCAGTGAGGAACAAGCCATGCAAACATCTGGGGAAAGAGCATCCAGGCAGTGGGAATGGCAGGTGCAAAAGCCCTGAGGTGGGAGGATTTCTGTGTGCTAAGGAGGTAGGTTGGTGGGGCTGGCAACATGGGCAGGGGCCAGATTACTAGGGCTTTATAGGTGATGGTAAGGGTTTGGGTTAAATGAAGAAACAGGGGTTTTGAGTCTAACATCTCCTCGCTTCTCCTTCCCCCACTTCCAAACAAATATTGGGATTTTTAACATAATGGCCAACAACAATTTGTGTTCTATTGATTTTTAAAATTAGATAAGCTAGTTCTTATCTATGGACTCACTTTGTCTATGGGCCAAATGTCCTGTGGTTATTTGTAAAGTATAATCTGGAGATATTGATTCCGTTTTTGCAATTACCCATTAGAAGAAATTGTGTTAATTTTTCCCTTTCCTTCTCCTCCCTTCTAAATTCTGTTAGGTGTGTGCTTCAGTACTAATAAACAAGCCTGATTACTTACATGGAAAGAACTAGAATAAGCTTTTTTTTTAATTATTTTTTTGAGATCAAGTCTCACTCTGTTGCCCAGGCTGGAGTGCAGTGGCATGATCTCAGCTCACTGCAACCTCTGCCTCCCAGGTTCAATCAATTCTCATGCTTCAGCCTCCTGAGTAGCTGGGACTATGGAACTATAAGCACCCATCACCACGCTAATTTTTGTATTTTTGTATTTTTGAAACCCCAACAGGGTTTCACCATGTTGGCCAGGCTGGTCTCAAACTCCTGACCTCAGGTGATCTCCCTGACTCGGCCTCCCAAAGTGCTGGGATTACAGGCTTGAGCCACTGTGTCCAGTCTAGCATGAACTTTTTGGTTCCAGAGAGTAAGGGATTGTTGACAAGGGTGTAAGAGAGAAAAACCACCCTAGAAGAGGGCTTTTGAAGTCAAACACAATCTCTGGAATTAAAAACTCACCTTTGAAAAGGAAGCTTAGAAGTGAAGCCACTTAGGAGACAATAGGTGACATGATTGGCTTCTATTCTGCTTTTTGCTAAATTTTCTCAGGTCACCAAAAGTTGTCCTCAGGCAGAAGATAGTGACATCTGGAGGCAAGGACAGCACACGTTGGCCAGGGACCTAGTTGCAGAGAGATTTCTGAAATCTTATTCACTCTACCAAGGCCCCCAGAAGAACAGATGACCCATTTAACATGGAGTTTAAGGGAGGAAGAGCCCATGAATAAATTCTACCATAGATGCCACAAAACAACCTCAACTCAGGAAATGAAACATGTCATTTCATGAGGCAATGAGGTGTGGAAATCAAAGGTATGGGCCTTGCAACTAGTTGGGGATGGGTTTGAATCCTGTGCTATCTGCTCTGCCACCTGGCGGGTCTGGGGCCTCAGGCAAGGTACTTAATATCGCTGAGTTTCCGTTTTCTCTGTTTGCAAAATGGAGCTAATAACAAAACCTTTTCCCTTGAAATTGGGGCTGATTAAGTTACATGGAGAGTGGTTAGCAGGGTGCGTGTATACAGTAAACAGATTGTAAATTGATATGTGGAAACAATTGTTACTATCTGGACTATAAAATAACCTGTTTCATTAGTAGAGCCAGAACCTGCTTAGAGGTGTCAAGGATGCTAAGAAGCAGTCATCCTGCATTATTTGCACAATGAGCATAGACTTTTGGTACTGGTGTAGGAATCTGGAAAGAGCAGTTTATTGGCTAGCATTCTCTAAGGTTCTTGGTTTACAAGGCTGAGAGAGGAAATTTCTGGGTGTCTGGAATGGCTGCAATGATTCAGAGAAAAGTGGAGAAGGTGGAGGCAGCTTAGGCAGAAAGAAGTAACAAGCAAAATGAATTTTAAAAGCAACCTAAAGCTCAGGAAGATGTGTCCTCATGGCTGTTCCCTGAGGCTTCTTTCTCTCCTCTGAGGCTGCTGTAGATTATTGTTCTTTGCTAACTGCATCTCACAATGTACACCCCTTTCTCTCCTCCTCTTCTACCTCTCAGCCTTGTCCCTTCATATGCACCTCTACCCCTTCCTTATTTTCTACTCTCTCCCCTCTCATCTCTCTCTCTTCCTTTCTCTTTCTGACTCTGTCTTGGATCTGGCAGGGCCTCCTCAGGCACTAGTCATTGGCTGTACACAGAGAAAAGTGATTTCTTAACCAAGTACAGTGTGAACTTGGACTCTTTCAAAAGGGCTGGCAGTGATACAGAGGGGCAGATTCCACCCTCAGATTCAAGACTATGCTGAGATTGAGTACATGCAATGACCCTGACCTGAGAACTGGCAACATCTCTCAAATCCAGAGTCAACCAGAATAACTGTTACCCATCCCCTCTATACCTCCTAGCCTCCATCTGAGTCCTAACTTCCCTGTTTCATTCCCAGAGCTGCCAGGACAAGATGCGTGCTAGATCTCTGCCCCCACTTCCTCCAAATACAACACTCACTACATCAAAACAACAACAACAACAACAAAAACACATTTCAAACTGGTGAGACTTTGAGCCAGATTCCAATCCCTTGAAACATTTCCTGGAACACATACCCAAACAAGCATGACCACCTTCTTCCATGAATTCCTTCCTCAAATATAGAAATATTCTTCAGCCTAAAATGCTATTCTTTACTAACTAGGCTACCCAGACCCTGTCTATCCATTAAAACGGGGCTTCTATTGTTTACCATCATATCTAGGAACAGACATTGTGAGGTTGGGGCAGAAGCTTTATGGTGTTATCTGAGACCCAGGTTTCTTCTCTCTTTTTTCTCTCCTGCCATTAACATGTTGCCTCATGGTCTAAGATAACTGCTGTGGTTCTAGCCATTTCATCCCTATTCCAAGTAGTGGGAAGGAAGGAAAGGAGAATGCTTGCCAGGATAGACAACCTACAGTTTCTGCCACTGATAACTTCTGTGTTTTTCTTTATTTTTCATCTGTTCAGATGCCCAAGTCTGTGAGAAATTATTTCCTTCCTTCTTGGTATCTCATACCAAATCATACATAGCGTGTTCCAGTCATTCATTTCATTAATTAACACTTATTACATCCTGTGATATATCCCCACCACCAAGCTCAGTGTTTGGCATAAAGAAGAATAGCAGAAGATGGCTTCTTTCAGGATCGAGATAGTCTTGTACACACACAAATAATTATGATACAGTATAAAAAGTGTCATAAAAGAAGAGGTGAAGACATCAGCCATGGGAACAAAGAGGAGGATGGTTACTTTGAGATGGGGAAGGGTATTTTAGGTGGCAGCACTCTCCATAGAGAACACTTGAGCAGGGTGGTGAATGACATACAAAATTCTGCCAAGAAGAGAGGAAGGATTTTCAGGACAGAGGGAACCTTGCATGCAAATGCAGTGAAGGTGAAAGTCCAATGCACCCCCTGGACTGTCCAGTTCATCCGTGTGGCCTGAGTTCGAATTTCTTCTTGTATTCCAGAAATAGTTGGTTATAAATTCACCTAAGATCCACTCAGTGTACTCATTTAAAAAGCACATTTTCTGGTTCCCTCTACCAGAAATCCTGATTCCATAGCGGTTTCATTTTAACAAGCATCTCCATGATTCAGGAATTCCTGGAATGGCAGTTTGGCAGCCAGGAGCCACGTTAAATTTAGGCATATACATGAGACGATTAGGCTTGAGTTTTACAGCAGTCACTCTGGTCGTGGTGCAGAGGACGATATTGCAGGTACCAAGAGTGGAGGCAGGGAGAACTGTCAGGCAGGTCTTATAATCGTTCAGACAATAGATGATATGGGCTCATGGGTAGTGACAGTAGAAGAGAAAGGAGTTTAGAGTAACATTGGAAGCCCAAGTGGAAGAACTTGGTGACACTGATTGTGGTGGATTGGAAAAAAAAGTTGAAAATAGCTCAGGTTTTTTAGCTTAGATGACCTAGCAGATACTGAGGCCATTAAAAGGTTAAGGAAAAGAAGGGAAGGAGTAAGTAAGTTTGGAAAATAAAATAAAGAGTTCCATTTGAGAGCCAATTAAGTTGAAGATACCTGAGAGGTACCCCATATATTTTCTTATCACACACACATACACACAAACAGACACACACACACACACACACACACCAATCTTTCTATATTGCAGACTCTTCTAGGGCACAGATCTCACCTTGGCAATTGGCATATGCCACACCTTGCCTAGCATATAGTCTGTTAGAATTGAGGGTGAGGCAGCAGCCCTAGAATAAGCATATGTCCACTCCTCACCTACTACCTCCCAGGAGGGAAAATTACTGTAATATGGTGAAAGATGAATTCAGCTTCTGAAATGGCAAAGCAAGTCATGCTTCTATGTGTTCTATGAATCTAAAAGAAATGTCATTTTTTTTGTGAAAAAAGGGAAAACATGATCACTTTGGAAAACATAACCAATCATGACATTTTGATGTCATCCTTGAGAAAAAACAGCATGCTGTTCTGCTGCTATGCTGCCAGGCTGCTCCCATGAGCTTGCCTAAGTGTGTCCTTGCTGCACAGTTTTGCATCACTTAGCATACATGTTTTATCTTCCCCTTTGTTTATCTGATTGGGGCCATGGCTGGTTATCTTTTACTGGAAACCACAATTATTTGAACAAGATAAACAAGTCTTTTTAAAAATTAACTGTATCAATTTCTCAGAGGCTATTCTATTCCAGCAATTCCCCTCCCTCCTTTCCTTTCTTATTTCATCACCCCTCCCCCAAGTCTGAACTGTTCTACTAATGTCTTTACTCTCACCTGCTTTAAACTTTCTAGAAACAACTGGACAGGAGGTAGTGTTTCTGTTAGCAGAAACAACAATTGCCTTAGAGAACAGCGATAATTCAGGACCAAGGACAGGAGCACAATTGTGGTGGGGCTCAAGATTACACATAAGAGAGGTGGTTTGCATATCACAGTGTTCCATAAAGCTGAAATCTACTTGAAAATATGAGTAAAAGGGCTAATTAACATGCATTTCCCTCAAATTAGTGTGATCCTACCAATGTGAATTTCATATTAGCTCTCTCAACTAACTCTTATTTTCCCTTTGGTATAGGTGATAGAAAAAAATGTCGATCCTGAAACAATGCTGTTGCCTTATTTGAGGAAGAAGCGTATCCTTTTCTTTACTTTGACTGTGTATGTGTGTGTGTATTTGTATAACTCCAATTTCCTCATTAAATGATATTTCAAATATACATTAGAGACACTGAGACATATTCCCTACTATCATGGTTTTATGCTCATATTTGAGAAAGTCCTATCATTTTATAGGCAGTGCACAAATGTGGCTGTCAGAAGAACCAATTTTCTTCTAGTCTCTGTATAAAATGGAGAAACTAGTAATGGAAACTTAATAGATGTTAAAAGAACCTAATTAAGCATCCTTTAGAATTAAGACTCACAATATTTATACTCTGTCCTTAAGGACTAATTATTATGCCCATTAGGAAAAGAGAGCACAAAAGTCACCTGAAATGAAAGTAAAAGAAAAATGGAAGAACTAAACCTGAAAATGTTATCCTAGAAAAACTTGCCAAATAAATGCCATCTAAGGAATGGATTTTTAGCTTGCTATGCATGAACTCCAGTGGGCTACCAGACAGTGAAAGACACTACAGAATTATATGCAAAATTATGTTTCAATGGGGGTGTGTACATTTTTCCCCCTGGAGAGAGTAAAATTACCAAAAGAGTACATAACTCCAAAGCATCAATAATTATTTTTCAGACACATGAGTATGTTTCTGAAACATGCTCATGAAAGTCATGCAAGATCTTTAGACATAAAAAACAATGAACATGACTTCCTGATTATCCACAGTACCTATGTATAATATTTAAAGTTTGGTTCACTGTGAGTGACAGAAAACTCCACCTCATGGTAAACAAGATAGAAGGTAGGAGTTTCTTTCTTTCTCATTGTGTTAGATCAAGTTCTTCAAGATGTGGACACCAAAAATGAGATTAAATGTGCCAGGATTTTATTAGGAGAAATGCCTGTGGGAAAGGAAGTAGGGAGTGAATCAGAGGAGGCTTAGGGAGCCATTTGATCACCATGTAAGTCTGACCCTGGAGATAAGGTTGAGTGGAAGGGCCCTAGACTGCTGGTCAGTCTAAGGCATGTTCTTCAGAACCACTAGGGATGGTTGACAAGGACTCCATGTCTCTCCATAGCACTAAGCCATTGGTGGAGAGCAGTCCATGGGAGGCATGGTCTTAATGAAAACTGGAGTAATCGATATTAAAGTGCAGCAACGGGGTCCCTTGGTCAGTTACCCTCTGTGTTGAAGGGAGGTCTGTGAGGCGTGTTTGCATGGGTATCACACTCACATAAAGGAAGCCCACAGGTAGGTGGATCAGGGCTGGTAAAGCAGTGTCACAACGTTGTTGAGGAACCAAGCAGCACCTTCTTCAGCACACAGCTTTCTCCCCACCATCAGAGATGACTAATGGAGGCCCAGCCCTCATGTCTGAATTCCAGCAGATAGGAAGAAGTAATGAACAAAGAAAGAAGCACCCCTCTCCTTTTAAGGACACTCTTCTCCTGGAAGTCATACACCACAACACTAATATTTACATCCTATTAGCCAGCACTGTTAATGACCCCACCTAGCCGCAGAGGAGGCTGGAAAAGTCTGTTTTTCACTCTGGGAAGCCATGTGTGTGGCTAAAAATCAGGGTTTCTATTTCTAAGGAGTAATGAGAGAACAGATATTAGGGAACAGATGGCAGTTTTTGCCACTGAAAGGCAGAGAAATACACAAACATGGCTAACATGACACAAATATTCCAAGAATTATCTATAATTTAATATTTTGCTTTGTGTCATCAAAGACAGAGATAAGGATGAGAATAAATGTGCGATGTGTTCGTACCTTCAAATACTCAAGCCCTTACATATATAGACTCTTCTTTTTTCAGTTTGGCCCTATTTTTGGCAACCTGAGGTCCAGTTGTTTTCAAAGGGAGGATACAAGATATTACACACAAAAGGAAATCAAGAATTTACAAGATTATTATAGTTGCTATAATAGTAATTAAGACATAAACACATTATTTGATGACTATGTATTGAATTTAACTAACATTTAAGAGTCTGTGATGTTACCGTCTCCTAGTGGCAGAATTACATAACACATATGATCTTTAACTATACCTCTTCCAGTTCGACTCACAGGAACTAAGTATGGCTGTGGAGGAGGAGGCTGTGGTGCCTGTACAGTGATGATATCACAATATAACCCCATCACCAAGAGGATAAGGTACCATGCAGCAAAGTCCAGATATGGATGAATTTTTATAATTTTGAACTTGGTTATATTCCTTCATTTGGTAAATATATATTGAGTACCTACCATGTGAAAAGAAATGGCCACTGGGGGTACAATGATGAACAAGGCAGACACGGTCCCAGGAATATGAATGTGTTGGGAAAAAAAATGTAGCATCAATGAGGATAACATATGGTCAAAGAATTCCCCGTCAAAGCCAAGCACAGTGGCACACATTTCTAGCTACTTGGGAGGCTGTCAGGAGGATTGCTTGAGTTTGAGTCCAGCCTGGGCAACATAGCAAGACTCGTCTCTAAGAAAAAAAAAAAATCCCCTGTCAAAAGTTAAATGGCTCCCTAACTCCCTATCTGGGGAGAAAAGGCAGGGCTGAAATTGCAGTGGAGGATAATGCCATCATCACATTCATTTATTACTCTTCCAGCCCCTAACTTATCTCCTTCCTCCCATCTGGTGCATTCTCCATACATCAGCCAGAGTGACCTGCTTTAATTATCATCAGATCAAGTCACTCGCATACTTATAAGCCCCCAATGGCTTCCCATTATGTTTAACATCTGTTTATGTTTGGTATTTATCCTTCTTCACATTTGCCAAGTTTCTTGGATCTGTGTGTTGATGTCTTCTGGAAACTTATCAAGGCATTATCTCTTCAAATATTTACTCTGTGCCACCCACTCTTCCCTCTGTTCTTCTGGGACTCCAATTATGCTAATGTTAGACCATTTTACATCATTTCACAGATCTCACTTGAAGGCTAAGGATCTGAGCACTGGTGAGGCTTCAGATATCTGCCTGTGTTCCATACCAAACTACCTGCTGTCTGATTTCTGAGAGGTTCCTCCCTGCTTTACAGCCTGGCTGTCAGCTTTTTAGTTTATGAGGGATTTCTCTTTGCTTACCTATATCACCTTCCATGCTTTGAGAGATCTGTCGCAGCCATGCTGCTCTGTCGTTAGCCTCTGGGGAGTGGTGACTACCCTATACTCTATGAAGTCTGAGTACCTAGGGTTTCTCTCAGTTCTCCTGTCTCTCCCCCAGCCTTCTTTGTTTAAGGACCAGTATGCTTGGAAAGTTTCTTTTAGCTCTCCTTCCCTGCCTATGTTTGGGGAATTACCCCTGGCACTCAGTGATCTCTGGTGGGGAAGAGATTGGAGATAATGCATCCCAGCTTTGTATTTCCATCTGTTGTTATCAGCCCACATGCAACCATGCAAAATTTGTTGGAAGTTGGTCTGGTTTCTCCTTACTCCTGTTTAAGGCAGGTTCCTTTTCCTCCTTCAATTTCAGGAAGAGAATAATTGTATCTCAGGGATGAGAGAAACTGTATCTTCTCTCTTATGAAAGGGTTGTCACATCAGAGTTTAGTTTATTTATTAAGTTTTGCTCATAAAGTTTCTTGGTGTACTCAGCATCTGATGAGCTTTGAAAATGTGATTATGTTCCTTGTATGGTTTACTTTGGTGTTTAGAATGAGAGTGGCAGTCTCTTACGACTCTTAATGGCTTGTTTTTACATTCTGGCCTTTGTACTAAGGCATCAGTTTCTCCAGTTCTTTAATGTTTAACTTATGCGTTCATCAGCGTGACAGTGAGGTGTTGGTGAAGGCTAGCTGCTCTGGTTGCTAATGGAGACCAGGCCTGCCATAGGTGCATGGTTACCTGTGACTAGAGAATGTCAACCCCTCATTCAAGAGCAAAAACCATCAAAGTTGTGACAGTTTTTGATAAGTGGACACCATTCTGGAATTAGAATTAGGAGGCCTAATTTTAATCCTGCCTCTGACACTCTGGCTGTGACCCTGAGTAAATCACTCTGATCCTCAGATTCCACTTCTATAAAATGGGCCTGAGCTAAGGAGGAAATGTATGTGTAAAACCTGGGGACATTATACAAAAACCTGCCACAGTGGAGAAGCTCAGTGAATGCCTGGCTCCTTTCCCACGGTATGTGATGTAATTTGTAATTTGTGCTTTTCTTTTGCATTCTGAAGGCATCACCCAGCCAATGCCTGTCTGATTCCCATCTGTTCTCTGTATGGTGCTGCTGTCACCACAGTAGAAGGCATAGGAAGCACCCACACCAGAATTCATCCTGTTCAGGTGAGGATGTGCCTCTTCCTTATAGGCTTTCTGTGCTTTAGAAACCTCATGACATTGAGTCCTTGAGAATAAGAGAGTGGAGCAGCCTGGGGCCTGCTGCCTTGGCCACTCCAACAGATACAACCTAGCTGGGAACAAGAGCGAAGCCTGGCATATTGGGATATGTGAGTGTTTCTGACTAACTCCTTGGAAATATGCTTTTGGAAGGCTAGAAAACCTTTTCTTCTCTAAGAATGCCCTGACATTTGTGGGTTTGTTTTCTGTGTTCTAATTAGATGGGACCTATCTATTTGACATCTTCCAAACTCATAAAGAAACAAGAGCCAGGTGCAGTGGCTCACACCTGTAATCCCAACATTTTGGGAGGTCAAGGCAGGTGGATTGCTTGAGCCCAGGAGTTTGAGACCAGCTTAGGCAACATGGTGAAACATGTCTCTACAAAAGTACAAAAATTATCCAGGTGTGGTGGTGAGCAACTGTAGTCCTAGCTACTCAGGAGTGCTGAGGTGAGAGAATCACTTGAGCCTGGGAGGTTGAGGCTGCAGTAAACCATGGTTGCACCCTGTACTTCAGCCTGGGTGACAGAGTGAGACCCTGTCATAAGAAAGAGAAGGAGAAAAAGAGGGAGAGAGGAAGGAGGAAGGGAGGGAAGGAAGGAAGGAAGGAAAGAAAGGATGAAGGAAGAAAGAGAAAGAAGAGCCATGTGCATTGAGGGATATAATTTTATGGGTTTTTTTATAAAGTGGAAAATAACAGATCTTAAGGCTGAGTGAAAATTTCAGCTACCAAAAAGCTTTGTTATATTTAGAGCTTGTTTGGAAGACAGATAATAGGAGTTGTCAATAAGTTTTTTGGCTTTTCTCCTAAAGAAGCACCTTGTTAGAGTTTTAGACTCAAGTAAGAAGGCATCTTCAGACACCTGAGTCTTTATGTATATATTGCCCATAAGAATGTCATTTCTAAGCCAGGCGTGGTGGCTCACACCTATAATCCCAGCATGTTGGGAGGCCGAGGTGGGCGGATCACGAGCTCAAGAGATCGAGACCATCCTGGCCAATGTGGTGAAACCCTGTCTCTACTAAAACTACAAAAATCAGCTGGGCATAGTGGTGCATACCTGTAGTCCCAAGCTACTCGGGAGGCTGAAGCAGGAGAATCACTTCAACCCGGGAGGTGGAGGTTGCAGTGAGCCAAGATCGTGCTACTGCACTCCAGCCTGGCGACAGAGCGAGACTCTGTCTCAAAAACAAAAAACAAAAAAAGCCATTTTTCCTCATTTTTATTGAAGTTAATGAAGATCAAATATGAGAAAAGATAGAAGAATGAAAAGATAGGAGCAACAAAGAAAATGACCCAAGTTCAAATTTTCTAGATTTGAAGGAATCTTGGATTCTGTTTATTTGAAAGATCATTACCCAGAGGGAGAGAATTTTGCCTGGATCATTATGAAATATCATTAACTAGAGGGAGAGAATTCTGCCTGGATGCCCATATAAGACCTCGTCGTACACAGGCATACAACACCCTTTCATTTCCTCATTGACCTGGAACTCCCATTGTTACAATGTTACCAGAAGACAGCTTCCAAAATCGACTTAAACCTTAGAAGTTAGACTCCAAAGCAAAAATGCTAGGGGGAGGGAAAGGTATAAAAGAAATAAAAGCATTTTATTTATTTTTTTTTCACTTCTCAACTTGAGTGTAATTTGGTTTATTTCTCTAAAGGATTTCCTTTACCTCAGTAATTCACAACCACAACTGCACATTGAAACCAACCATGTGGGATCTTTAAAAGATGTATGCCTGTGCCCCATTCCCAGAGACTCTGTCAGTTGGTTTGTGGTGCTGTGTGGGGCTTGAAATCTTAACACTCTCCTGATGATTCTCAAGAGTGGTAACCACTGCCTTAAGTGAAGCTCAAAAGCAGATGAGGCCCAGCCTCACAACAACCCAGCCCTGGGGAGGGAGGCGCCTGGGTTGAGAAGGGCTCTCAGGGCCACTATTGCAATCTTAACATGCAGACAAATCACCTGGGGATCTTGCTAGAATGCAGGCTCTAATTCACTAGGCCTGGGATGGGGCCCAAAATTCTGCATTTCTAACCTTTCTGTGCTTCCAGGAGAGGATCGCCAAGTGTCACGGCACCCAGTGTGGCTTCTGCACACCTGGGATGGTGATGTCCATCTACACGCTGCTCAGGAACCACCCAGAGCCCACTCTGGATCAGTTAACTGATGCCCTTGGTGGTAGGTTACATGTGCATGCTTTTATTTTTTAATTTTTATTTATTTATTTTTTTGAGACAGAGTCTCACTCTGCTGCTTGGGCTGGAGTGCAGTGGCGCTATCTTGGCTCCACTGCAAACTCCGCCTCCCAGGTTCAAGCAATTCTTGTGCCTCAGCCTCCCCTCGTGCTTTTATTTTTAAACGATGATGATAATGATAACAACAGCTAATATTGGATACCTTTCATGTGCCATACACTGTATTAAATACTATTTGAAGATTATCTCATTTGATCCTCACAAAAAATTTATAAGATAGATACTGTTGTTATATCCCCATTTCATAAATGGAGAAACTGAAGTTTAGGGAGAGTGATTTGTTCAAAGTTACACCCCCAATAAGTGGAAGAGTTGGTTTGTTCAAATCAGGATTCAAACCAGACCCACACATTACATTTGGCTGATGTATTTCTGAAGTCTTTTTTGTTTTTATAATCATTAAAAAGCCAGTTATTCATCCGCCCTTGGGAAGAGTCTTGTTATCTCAACATGCTGCTACCTCACCACTCTCCCTACTGGGTGGGTGGGTGCTTTCAGGACCATATTCAGCATCAGGGGGCTGCGATGGATACAGCATAAAGTCAGAGACTGAGATCTTATGGTGATACTTGATACTTATTGCAAAGAACTATCTCTATCCACCCTAGAGCGTTTTTGTCAAGTTCAGGAGCTCAGTGTATATGTGGCGGGGGTTATCCTCATCAACAGATTCTAAACAAGTTTTTTAAGTGATATCCTCTCAGGTCCTATTTCTGGTGAAGTTCTCCATGGCTCCATTTGTCTTTGTCTCAGGCCTCCCAAAGACCTCATTTCTCTGCTAGAGAACATGATCCTAAAGCTCATATGTACACTTACTCTGCAAAGATGTTCCAGGGAAAACCAGAACAAATGGACGTAGAAAGGAGACACATCGCTCATAAACTGTCTTCTGCCTGATTTCCTTTAGATCTTATCATGAGTTTGATTTCCTGGCTGTTTATGATATAAACAAGTGATAAGGGGTTCTCAGATTTCAGGGTACTTAGGTCATACGTGGGAATCTGTGGGTAATGAAGATTCCTGGGACCCACCCCTAGAGAGTTTGACTCAGTAATATTGTTTTTTAAATAAGACTTCAGATTTAGGGGTGGAGGAGGAATACCGGACCACACTGTGAGAGAAATGCTGGCCTAATGATTTATTGTAAGTAAATAATGTGCCCGACTGCTTTCACTGTTTAATAACTACCTTTGCTGCCGTATAATAACTTTGATCTTTCTGTCAGCTGAAGCTTAGAGTCCTTTTTTTTTTTTTTTGTCACAGTGTTAAGAATGAGGGTTTTTTTCC
This sequence comes from Nomascus leucogenys, assembly GCF_006542625.1. Taxonomy (NCBI): domain Eukaryota; kingdom Metazoa; phylum Chordata; class Mammalia; order Primates; family Hylobatidae; genus Nomascus; species Nomascus leucogenys. The sequence continues at coordinate 100,908,576 of NC_044402.1, forward strand.
TTAGAAAAAGGAGTATAGCTTGCCACTTACAACAACACGAATGAACCTGGAGGACATTATGCTGAGTAAAAGAAGCCAGGCACAGAAGAACAAATACTACATGATTCCACTTAGATGAGGAATCTAAAGTAGTCAAACTCATAGAAGCAGAGAATAGAATGGTGATTACCAGGGCCTGGGGAACGGGAAAACAAAGATGTATTAGTCAAAGGTAAAAAGTTTCAATTATGCAAAATGAGTAAGTCCTAGAGATACTGTATAGCATAATGCTTATAGTTAACACTGTATTGTATACTCAAACATTTGCTAAAAGGGCAGATGTTATAGTAATCACAAAATAAATGAATAAATAAATAAACGATGGGAGGGAACTTAGAGGTAATAGATATGTTTATAACATTGACTGTGGTGATGGTTACATGGGTGTAAGACTTATCTCCAAATTTACCAAGTTGTACAGCTTTTTGTATGTCAATAACAGCTCAATAAAATGGATTTTACTTTAAAAAAAAAATTAGGTTGGCTGAGCACAGTGGCTCCCACCTGTAATCCCAACATTTTGGGAGGCCGAGGTGGGCGGATCATCTGAGGTCAGGAATTTTGAGACCAGCCTAGCCAACACGGTGAAACGCTGTCTGTACTAAAAATGCAAAAATTAGCCTGACCTGGTGGTGCACACCTGCAGTCCCAGCTACTCGGGAGGCTGAGGCAGGAGAATTGCTTGAACCCAGGAGGTGGAAGTTGCAGTCAGCTGAGACTGCCCCACTGCACCTGCAGCCTGGGCAACAGAATGAAACCCTGTCTCAAAAAAAAAAAATTGTTTTAAAAATAAGGCTTAGCTCTTGAATGTGACTGTAGAGCAAGTTTTTGGCTTGAAATTATTGTGTTGTTGAGCACCTGCCACAAGCAGAAGGCATAACAACTTTACAGGAGAAAGTACAAATACCTGAGCTTTTAAAATCTGCCTCAGGATTCTTATGAAATATCCCAAGTTGCTGTTGAAAAGATCTGACTTTGTAGATTAGGTGGACTAAAATGTCAAACAGATCTTTTCTCTATGATAGAGTCCTTATTTCCATCACACTCTTGGTAGACTGTGCCTCTATCTGGGTCACTTGGCTAACAGAGCTGGGTTTTTCTCCTTCAGGTAACCTGTGCCGTTGCACTGGATACAGGCCCATAATTGATGCATGCAAGACTTTCTGTAAAGTAAGTGGAAAGGACCACATGTTTGAGTATGTTTTCCCCAGTGAAACGAAATGGTAGGGGTTGTCAGTGATTAAGGGGGCAGCCGTCTTACTAATACATGGCTACTTCTTATCTCCAGGTTTCTAGCTGCTGTTTGTTATTTGATCTTGAGCAGGGCACTTAACCTCATTCATTGAGCTTGCCTTGGTGGTCACATAATGAACAACTGAGCATTTTGACACTGGCTGTGTGTCATTGCTTCCAAGAGGTCTTTCCTGACCTCTTTGCCTGGGTCAGGTACCCTGGCCTGGTGTTCCTATAGCCCTCTGAGAACATGTGATGGGCATACACATGTCCCGTCACAGCTTTGGTCACAATGTGGTGCAACTGATCATTTGCTATCCCATGTCTTCACCAGACTGTGGGCTGCTTCACGGTAGAGGCTGTATGTCTCCGGGTCCAGTCACCATATAATCATTGAGTAGCTACTCAATATTTGCTGAATGAATAAATGAACAAACAAAGTTGAAATGAAGGATATAAGATTGACCTCTGGAAGTTAAACAATGAATTCAGTATGTCATAGATAAGAACAGTGATGACAATAACAATACCTGTTAATATTTATTATTAATATTTAAAATACTAACAATATTAACAATTAATCATTATTAATATTTACTATTTAATGCTATGTGCCACGCTTAGTTATAAGATCTTTATGTCTTTTAACTTATTTAGTAATCACTGCTATTCAAAATTTCCTATAAGCTCAAGTTTTTCATTAATGTTGGTTTGGATATGTTAAAGTACAAATGGCTCTCTTTCATGGCATCTAACGATATTGATTCAGCATTATGTTTCAACTGGTAGTCACCTGCTTTATTTACTACTTAGTAGAATCAGCAATAAATTCCTAGTGATTTGTTTTTTGTCCACTAGACTTCGGGCTTCTGTCAAAGTAAAGAAAATGGGGTTTGCTGTTTGGATCAAGGAATCAATGGATTGCCAGAATTTGAGGAAGGAAGTAAGGTCAGTGAAATGTAAAGCTTTTATAAGGCTTTCTCAGGACATGAACAGGAGCCAACATACTCTTAGGAAGAACGAATGGCTACCCAAGCCTTGACTAATTTGAGGTATGTCAACATGTGCCCTCTCCCATTCTCACTCCATCTCTCTATAAAAAAAAAATTATATCGTAGCAACTTTGTCCTCATTCCAGATATTATTCCCCTTTAAATACTGTTATCTACAGGAGGGAAAACACATTGGTTCCTTAGTGTCTCTTAGCTTTTAAAAGCATTTTTTCAAGTTATTTTTCAAGGGCCAGAAGTAAAGTGGAGATGTCATGAAAATGAAAGAACAGGTAGAGCAAGTAGAGACAGGAGAGGTTCAGGGAGCCGTTCTTGTTCCAGCTGTGTCTGCTGCTGCTGTCTCCTCTTCTACTGTCCCCAGACTCCAAAGAGAAGGTACAGGGAGTTGAGGCCTCCAGAGGCCCATTGGCATCAGCACTGAGTTGCTGATGACGAGGTTTGCGTTAGAGCCCTTGGTTTGGAGCTCAGGGATTGTGGCTGGCCAGTGGACTTTTTTGTTGGTTTGCTGTATCTGACCATGTGTCTATATCTTTTGTCCTTATTCCACAAAGTATTTTTTTTTTTTTTTTTTTTTTTTTTTTTGAGACAGAGTCTTGCTCTGTCGCCCAGGCTGGAGTGCAGTGGCGCAATCTCGGCTCACTGCAAGCTCCGCCTCCCGGGTTCACGCCATTCTCCTGCCTCAGCCTCTCCGAGTAGCTGGGACTACAGGCGGCCGCCACCACGTCCGGCTAATTTTTTGTATTTTTAGTAGAGACGGGGTTTCACCATGGTCTCGATCTCCTGACCTCGTGATCCGCCCGCGTCGGCCTCCCAAAGTGCTGGGATTACAAGCGTGAGCCACCGCGCCCGGCCCCACAAAGGATTTTAAAGTTGCTCGATAACAGTAATTTCTGATACATTCTCTTTTTAAGACAAGTCCAAAACTCTTCGCAGAAGAGGAGTTTCTGCCATTGGATCCAACCCAGGAACTGATATTTCCTCCTGAGCTAATGGTGAGTAAAGCAATGTTGAGCTCATCCTAGAAGAATTCATGGTGAAATATCAGGAAGGGTATTTGTTTATGGGTTCTCTCAAAAGCTGACTGACAAATAGGTAAGGCCTCTCTGTCATCCTTATCTCAAGGTCTAAAGAGTATGGACTGCGGAAGAGGAGGAGGAATGGGGTGGGGTCACCATGGGGGACAGCTGAGTTGACTGTAAGAAGCAGCAGATAACATCTATAAAATCGTGAAATCACAGTATGTGTAGGTATAGATATGTTTCCTACTTTCACTTTTGCTGAAGTTTATTCCTCCATAGAATGATTTAACAAGATTCAGCATGTTACTATATTTGCTAACATTAAAATGATGTTCTTTGAGACAAGAGCACCAAAGGGAGACAGACCAAGCAGTTCCCAGGAGTAAAGAACCATCGTTACTTTTATTCTGAATTCTAATTCCTTGTAAAGCTCTACTTTTAGGTCACTTTGTACTTTATTTTTTAGAAGATATGTATTTTCTCCTTCTGTTTCTACAATGCTAATGATTGAGTGGAAACAGGTGGAGATGGCATCATTGGGTACCTTGAATCCCTATTGCTTTTTCAATAGATAATGGCTGAGAAACAGTCGCAAAGGACCAGGGTGTTTGGCAGTGAGAGAATGATGTGGTTTTCCCCTGTGACCCTGAAGGAACTGCTGGAATTTAAATTCAAGTATCCCCAGGCACCTGTTGTCATGGGAAACACCTCTGTGGGTATGTAGAACCCCAGGGATTTCTTACAGGGAAACTGAGGAAAAGGGCTTGGGATGGGGCCGGGGTGGGCTGGGGAAACTTCATATACATGTGTTCTCAGGAAAAGCAGTCTGAAATAGCATTTTCAATCATTTGAGCTAGACTTCCTGAGCATTGCTCAAGAGACTTTCCAACTATTATTACGTAGATTCCTCTTGCCTCTTATTGGAGGAGTGTCAAGAGTTGCACCGAAGGGGCTTGCTCCATAGCAAACCAGCAGCGGCAGCTCCAGTGACAGCTGTCCTGTCTTTCCATTTGGGGACTAATCTGGGCCTCAAATTTCAAATTGCTGTTTGTTTCCTCTCTCAGGGTGTCTCAATAGGTATAATATGTTTTACTTAAACAACCGCTACAGGGTCTTCCTGTTGCATCCAGTGTATGCTCATCTTGAGGAGCTTAAAGTCTTCCCAGAGAGAATTTTGAGTATGCCATATGGCCCAAGTTTCAAGGTTGACAATTCCAGAGTCTTCCAAGTTTGATGAGAATCTATCCAGCCATTCTCTCTGTATGTGATTTGGCAATAAACAGATGAATAGAAAGATACATAATTTTTAGATATTTAAAGATATTAGTTTAATAATAATTTCAAATTTAAAAGGCAGTTAGTTCCTTTATTCTAGTCTTACTGATTTTTTTTTTTTTGATTCTTTAGGGCCTGAAGTGAAATTTAAAGGCGTCTTTCACCCAGTTATAATTTCTCCTGATAGAATTGAAGAACTGAGTGTTGTAAACCATGCATATAATGGTGAGTTCTCAAGTCCCTGTTTTCTTAGTTAAGATGCATTAATCAATTTATTTACCTTGCCCAGCAGACAAGCAGAAAAAGAATGATTCCTAATTATAATACACACAGAGATTCTCTTCTTATAAGAATGATATATTTTTTGGCCACATAAATGTCTTCTTTTGAGGAGTGTCTGTTCATATCCTTTGCCCACTTTTTGATGGGGTTGTTTTTTCCTTGTAAATTTATTTAAGTTTCTTGCAGATTCTGGATATTAGACCTTTGTCAATGGGTAGATTGCAAAATTTTTCTCGCATTCTGTAGGTTGCCTGTTCACTCTGATGCTAGTTTCTTTTGCTATGCATAAACTCTTTAGTTTAATTAGATCCCATTTGTCAATTTTGGCTTTTGCTGCAATTGCTTTTAGTGTTTTAGTCATGAAGTCTTTGCCCATGCCTATGTCCTGAATGGTATTGCCTAGGTTTTCTTTTAGGGTATTTATGGTTTTGGGTTTTACATTTAAGTCTTTAATCCATCTTGAGTTAATTTTTGTAAAAGGTGTAAGGAAGGGGTCCAGTTTCAGTTTTCTGCATATGGCTAGCCAGTTTTCCCAGCACCATTTATTAAATAGGGAATTCTTTCCCCATTGCTTGTTTTTGTCAGGTTTGTCAAAGATCAGATGGTTGTGGATGTGTGGTTTTATTTCTAAGGTCTCTGTTCTGTTCCATTGGTCTATATATCTGTTTTGGTGCCAGTACCATGCTGTTTTGGTTACTGTAGTCTTGCAGTATAGTTTGATGTCAGATAGTGTGATGCCTCCAGCTTTGTTCTTTTTGCTTAGGATCGTCTTGGCTATACAGGCTTTTTTTGGTTCCATATGAAATTTAAAGTAGTTTTGTCTAATTCTGTGAAGAAAGTCAGTGGTAGCCTGATGGGGATAGCATTGAATCTGTAAATTACTTTGGGCAGTATGGCCATTTTCACAGTATTGATTCTTCCTATCCATGAGCATGGAATGTTTCTCCATTTGTTTGTGTCCTCTTTTATTTCCTTAAGCAGTAGTTGGCAGTTCTTCCTGAAGAGGTCCTTAACATCCCTTGTAAATTGTATTCCTAGGTATTTTCTTCTCTTTGTAGCAATTGTGAATGGGAGTTCATTCATGATTTGGCTCTCTGCTTGTCTATTGTTGGTGTATTAGAATGCTTGTGATTTTTGCACATTGATTTTGTATCCTGACACTGCTGAATTTGCATATCAGCTTAAGGAGTTTTTGGGCTGAGATGATGGGGTTTTCTAAATATACAATCATGTCATCTGCAAACAGAGGCAATTTGACTCCCTCTGTTCCTATTAGAATACCTTTATTTCTTTCTCTTGCCTGATTGCACTGGCCATAACTTCCAATACTACGTTGAATAGGAATGGTGAGAGAGGGCATGCTTATCTTGTGCCAGTTTTCAAAGGGAATCCTTCCAGCTTTTGCCCATTCAGTATGATATTGGCTATAGGTTTGTCACAAATAGCTCTTATTATTTTGAGATACGGTCCATCAATACCGAGTTTATTGAAAGTTTTTAACATGAGGAGATATTGAATTTTATCAAAGGCCTTTTCTGCATCTATTGAGATAATCATGTGGTTTTTGTCACTGGTTCTGTTTATGTGGGGGATTACATTTATCGATTTGCATATGTTGAACCAGCCTTGCATCCCTGGGATGAAACCAACTTGATCATGGTGGATAAGCTTTTTGATGTGCTGCTCATCATCACTGATCATTAGGGAAATGCAAATCAAAACCACACTGAGATACCATCTCATGCCAGTCAGAATGGTGATTATTAAAAAGTCAGGAAACAATAAATGCTGGCAAGGCTGTGGAGAAATAGTAATGCTTTTACAATGTTGGTAGGGTTGTAAATTAGTTCAACCATTGTGGAAGACAGTGTGGTGATTCTTCAGGGATCTAGAACCAGAAATACCATTTGACCCAGTAATCCCATTACTGAGTATATACCCAAAGGATTATAAATCATTCCACTATAAAGACACATGCACACTTATGTATATTGCAGCACTATTTACAATAGCAAAAACTTGGAACCAACCCAAATGCACATCAATGATAGACTGGATAAAGAAACTGTGGCAGATACACGCCATGGAATACTATGCAGCCATAAAAAAAATGAGATCATGTCCTTTGCAGGGACATGGATGAAGCTGGAAGCCATCATTCTCAGCAAACTAACACAGGAACAGAAAACCAAACACCACATGTTCTTACCCATAAGTGGGAGTTGAACAATAACACATGGACACAGGGACGGGAACAACACATACCAGGGCCTGTTGGCGGGTGGGGAGCAAGGGAAGGGAGAGCATTAGGACAAATACCTAATGCATGCAAGCTTTAAAACCTAGATGACAGGTTGATAGGTGCAGCAAACCACTATAGCACATGTATACCTATGTAACAAACCTGCACATTCTGCACATGTATCCCAGAACTTAAAGTAAAATAAAACAAAAAGAAAACGGGGACAGAAAGCATAAAAAAAAAAGAATGATAACATTCTGGAGGAAGGCTGAGGGAAGAATTCTCTAAAGTTAATCTAAATACTAATTGTCTGAATAGTTCAGTTTTTACTGAAGAACTTCTTCTGTCTGCAATATCAGAGAAATGTAACAACTATTCAATGAAGGATACAGTGCTAAGTGCTGGACAGAAGATAAAGGTGAATATAACACAGTCTTTGCTCTTTAAAACCACAGTAGCAAGTTTATGTATTAAACAACTTACAGACTGGTTTTTCTACTCCTGTAGAGGAAATTGATTTAATGGCAATGATAAGAAACAATAGAAATGTGGGTTTGGAGTACAGCCTCTGAAATCTAACTCTTGACAATGCCATATATTAGCTGTCAGATCTTAGGCAAGTTACTTAACTCTCAGCTTCTTCATCTGTGAAATGGGGCTATTAGTATCTCATAGGTATGTTCAGATTTAAGGAGATTATCTAAAGCATTCAACGTAATACTCGATAGAGTGAGTGTTCAAAGAATTCAGCCTTCATTACCTCCATCACCACCACTTACATCACTGCCACCGCCTGTACCATAACCCCCACCTTCATCACCGCCACCACACCACCCCATTACTGCTATCCCTACCACCATTGCCTCACCACCACCTTCATTACTACCATTACCTTCATCACCATCACCACCATCACTGCCCATCACCACCATCACCAATAAGCAGGGCGGCATGTATCCAGTATAAAGATTCTATGTCTGTAGCTTTGGTCTAATGTACATTTTCAGGTCAGCAGAGATCACACTGTGTTATTTACAAATGACTTCATTTCAGGACTCACCCTTGGTGCTGGTCTCAGCCTAGCCCAGGTGAAGGACATTTTGGCTGATGTAGTCCAGAAGCTTCCAGAAGAGAAGACACAGATGTACCGTGCTCTCCTGAAGCATTTGGGAACTCTGGCTGGGTCCCAGATCAGGAACATGGCTGTATGTATCTGATGACAGTAAACTCTGGTATGCATCCCTTGGGTGACTCTCCCTGATGAATCATGACATTTTCATTCTTTGGGAACAGACAAAAAAAATAGTTCTCCAAAGCCTTGCTTAATCCTTATTTTAGCACTTGCTTTTTTATGATTACATAACTGAAATGAAAATAACTCATTATTTTAAAAAGTCTTTAGGGGGACACATCATTAGCAGGCATCCAGATTCAGATCTGAATCCCATCCTGGCTGTGGGTAACTGTACCCTCAACTTGCTATCAAAAGGTAAGTGACAGCCCCTACTTGGAGATTATTAAGCTGTTTCTCTACCCCTTTTTCTCTCTGGGGAGGCAGGAAGTCCCGTCTTGAAAATGAATTTTCCCTATAATATCAATAAATTTCTCTGCTTTTCTGGATACCAGAAATTTTGTGAGTCTTGTCTTAATAGCACAGGCTTTCTTCCCCTGTGTCTTTCTGTTTTTTTTTTTTTTTTTCTCATACTGGTCACCCTACACTGGACATGTTTGTGTTGGTTAATGTCCGGATGTGATCTGATTATTGCTGGGAACTACATGCTATTGAGAACTATTGGGTCCCTTTGTTGAAGACATTCTCCAGGTGGTACAGGAGTGTTGTGGCACCCATGTCGTGCTTTGAGCTCATACTTAATTTATCATTGTTGGAAACATACAGGTCTTTTTCAGGTGAAAAATGATTGGGCCTCGTTCTGTATTTATTTGCTTGATTTTTGTTATTAAAACTGAGTCTGTAACATCTAATTTATTGCTTCTTCCAACTTGCTTGAAAATTATTAGGAAGTTCTAATTGGTCCTCTGTAAATTTGTGGGTTTTTTTTTCGTTAAAAAATATGGACTCATTTTCTATTGTCTGCATTGTTAAATGCTTACTCTTCATATCATTTAAACCACAAAACTATCTTTTTTTTTTTTTTTTTGAAATGGAGTCTTGCTCTGTCACCCAGTCTGGAGTGCAGTGGCACGATCTCAGCTCACTGCAACCTCCACCTCCTGGGTTCAAGCGATTCTCCTGCCTCAGCCTTCTGAGTAGCTGGGACTACAGGCACATGCCACCATGCCCAGCTAATTTTTGTATTTTTAATAGAGATGTGGTTTCACTATGTTGGCCAGGCTGGTCTCGAACTCCTGACCTCGAGTGATCCACCCGCCTCTGCCTCCCAAAGTGTTGGGATTACAGGCATGAGCCACAGTGCTTGATCACAAAACTATCTTAAAGAGGAAGATTTGCATTCAGGGTTTTCAATTTGAGTAACATCCCCTTAAAAGTTATACTATGAGAAACAGGTTTTGTGATGTGAATATAGACATCAAAAGCTTCTTAGCTTTCATTATTTTGTTATAGTTTTAAACTGTTCCTCTTCCTTATATAATGATTAAAGAACTAAAATCCTTCAGGTGCTGGAATAAGATATAAAAAAGTAAGATAACACCTCACTAGTATACAAATTTATTAAAGATAATTTCTCATTCGTGACTGTATCTAGTGGGGTTCCTGGTTATAAACAATAAATATTTGTTGGCTGACTTGATCAGAATATCAAAAGAGATATTAATATTTGCTCCCTACTTGTAAAACTTTAAGTGAATTGTGTTGTCAGGAAGAGGACTGCTAAGGTTCTATTCTACCTGAAACTCGGGGCTACTCAGTGAGATCTTTTCATCTATTTTTTAAATTTATTTTTTATTTTTAAAAAAATTTTTTAGATGGAGTGTCACTTTGTCATCCAGGCTGGAGTGCAGTGGCATGATCTCAGCTCACTGCAACCTCTCCCTCCTGGGTTCAAGTGATTTTCCTGCCTCAGCTTCCTGAGTAGCTGGGACTACAGGTGTGCACAACCACGCCCAGCTAATTTTTTTTGTATTTTTAGCAAAGAAGGGGTTTCACCATGTTGGCCAGGCTGGTCTCAAACTCCTGACCTCAAATGATCCACCTGCCTTGGCCTCCCAAAACGCTAGGATTACAGGTGTCAACCACCACACCCGGTCAACGTTTTTATCGATGAGAAAGCAAGGAAAACAAAAAGAGATGGGGCCTAGACTGGAAGAAACATTGCAAGATGCATTATAGGGTAAAAGATTTGGTAAGCATAGGAAGAGCACCTGTTTCCCTGAACAACCAGTTTCCTCAGGTATTTGGTGGAATTACTTCCCAAGTTTTGGAAGTTTATTTAATAGACCAAACAGATTCCAGGGAAAGTGTCATTTCTTTCCACAGAAGGAAAACGACAGATTCCTTTAAACGAGCAGTTCCTCAGCAAGTGCCCTAATGCAGATCTTAAGCCTCAAGAAATCTTGGTCTCAGTGAACATCCCCTACTCAAGGAAGGTGAGAACATCCCACTGTCAATTTCCCAATTCCACCTGTGATGCTATGGCTTGTTTATTCCAGCATATGGTGGAATAAGAAAGAGGGTTAAGTGTTTATGGGGAAGATAAAGGCTCAACTTCAGGAAGTGGTATGAGGTCATTATTTTAAGACTTGTGAATAGTTGCCTTTTCCTTGTATTACGCATGCCCCATCATTCCTCGAATTAGGAGATTTTTTTTTTTTTTTTTGAGATCGGGTCTCGCTCTTTTGCCCACACTGGAGTGCAGTGGCGTGATCTTGGCTCACTGCAACCTCTGCCTCCCAGGTTCAAGCGATCCTCCTGCCTCAGCCTCCCGAGTAGCTGGGATTACAGGTGCGCACCACCATTCCCAGCTAATTTTTGTATTTTTAGTGGAGATGGGCTTTGCCAAGTTGGCCAAGCTGGTCTGAAACTCCTGACCTCGGGTGATTCACCCGCCTTGGCCTCCCAAAGTGCTGGGATTGCAGGTGTGAGCCACCACTCCCGGCCTTATCTCTGCCATTCTCGCTCTTTCTCCCCCTACCTCAAGCTCTAAAGTAACTTTCTAACAGGTTTTTGTCCCATAAGCCTTTCTCCCTAAATATGACATGAAGAGTATGCCTTTACCTATATCTTGGGTTTTGAAAAAAGCCTAAAAATACATTTGCAATAGAACTTAGTGGAAAAAACATGAGGCTTTGCATGAGATAGAGTCAGGTTTGAATCCTGGTTTCAAGGCCTGAACTAATTACTGAATCCTTCCGCACCTTGGATTCCTCATCTGTAAAATGGGAATAATCAAGCCTGCCTCAGGGGATGTATTAGTTTGCTAGGGCTACCATAACAAAGAACCACACACTGGGTGGCCTCAACAACAGAGACTGATTTTTTGGAGATGCTGGGGGCTACATATCTGATATCAATGTGATACTCAACATACACATACTGTCCAGCACGTAGGTGATGCTCAACACACACACACTACCTGGTGCATAGGTGACACTCAACACACACAGACTGCCTGGTGCATAGGTGACGCTCAGCACACACAGACTGCCCAGTGCATAGGTGATGCTCAGTGTTTCTACATGTGCCATTTAACTGTTTCTTTCAGTGGGAATTTGTGTCAGCCTTCCGACAAGCCCAACGACAGGAGAATGCACTAGCAATAGTCAATTCAGGAATGAGAGTCTTTTTTGGAGAAGGGGATGGCATTATTAGAGAGTTATGCATCTCATATGGAGGCGTTGGTTCAACCGCCATCTGTGCCAAGAATTCCTGCCAGGAACTCATTGGAAGGTAAGGCATTAGAGGTAAGGGCTCCTCTAATACTTGGAGTCTAAGGACAAGTATTAAAGGAGCCCTTTTTGTGGTGAGATGTGATTACAAGGAGAAAAGTGTTCCATACCTTTCTATTTAATGGCTGGGAATTCCAATAAGATTTTGTTATTATTTCCATATGTCTTGATGTTAGTGAATTCTGAAGTGGGAATTATACACTCTGTGTGCGTGCGTGTGTGTGTGTGTGTGTGTGTGTGTGTGAGAGAGAGAGAGAGAGACAGACAGACAGAGAAGCCCTCCCCCAGCAGTGCAAATTTGTATTATTTATTTTGGGAGAATAATTTGCCATGAAGAAAAACCAAATATGTGAGTTTTTTCTATAATAAATTGTTAAAGGCATTTGCTTACCTGACTTCCTATATCTAAAGATGATACTAATAGCTAATATTTCTTGAGCATTACTTGGTATGAGCTGCCACAACAAAGCATAGTGATTAAAAGCATAAGCTTTAACACTTGAGAAAGCCAGACTGGCCAAAAATCTCAGTTTACCCTCCTCCATGGTCTCAGTCAGCTTACTTAATTATATTGGTACTTTGGTTCCCTATCTGTCAAAGATGGGTGATCATACCTACCTCACAGGGCAGTTGACAGGATTAAATGAGTGAATACATATAAGGTGCTAAAAGCAGATCTTGGCATGCAATAAATGTCCTAGTGGTATGAGGGTCAGTTACTCCTGGAGTATGGATTTTATATGAGTTGTCATCTATTTCTCTAGATCATTCTGTGAGTTGGGTTCTACTAATATTCCCCTTTTACAGGTGAGGACATGGCGGGACCCAGGCTAGCCACCTTGAGAGTGGTGGGCCAGTTTGAACTCGGGCTGCCTGATCCAGAGCTTGTACTCTTATTTCCTGTATTAAACCATGGCTATTTGTCTTACCCATTAGATGAAGATATGGGGTAATAAACCCTGTCAGGCTAGGAGTCTTCTCTTTGGACTTTCCAGGCGCTGGAACGAAGAGATGCTGGATACAGCCTGCAGGCTTGTTCTGGATGAAGTCTCCCTTTTGGGCTCGGCGCCAGGTGGGAAGGTGGAGTTCAAGAGGACTCTCATCATCAGCTTCCTCTTCAAGTTCTACCTGGAAGTGTCACAGATTTTGAAAAAGATGGTAAACAACTGGTTACACGTTAACTTCCCCAGTACAGGGAGCTATGATGACACCCAAAGTAGAGGCAATGACTCCCTACCAAATAGCTGTAGAATAAAAAAGACAATCCACATTAGAAACACATGCACTTGCTGAGCATCCCTCAGCCTGTCTGTGGGTGGGTATGAGTTTAGGGAAGAATTGCAAGTAGAGCCAAGAGTTGAGCAAGCTTGTATTTAACACCACTCAATTATTTTGTTTCTGACTGGTAGTTTTTCCAGATCATGTTCAGAAAACTTGCTAATGATTTGAGTATGTTTTCCCTCTGTAGGGCATTTCTTCCTCCTGAGATATTACCTTCACGTTGAGGTTGACTTCATGTGTTTGGTGTTCTTTTCCAGATTCAGCTTCATTTCCCTAGCCCGTAAGGTGGCCATGATGGCAGCCACTGCACAAGATGATTGTGAAATGCGTCATTGTAGGAAAAGAGCTTCATATGAAGCTTCATAGGAAATTTGTAGTAGTAGTCATAATAATAGTATTATCCTCCTGCTTCAGAGGAAATTCGTAGTAGTAGTCATAATAATAGTAGTGACAATCCATGCATTCTTTTGCCTGGTCTCTCTTAGGGCAAACAATTAAAGCTACAAGATTGTTGGCTGGGGAGGACACAACTAAAAAAAATTCTCTGAATAAATCCATTAGACCCAAAGGAGACTTGAGCCTCATTGGCCTCACAAACCCCATGTTATAACCAGCTGACCAAAATAGACTAGAAGCCAAGCACAGTCTTCCTGTGGTATAGAAGTTAGTATGGTCACTTTAAATAGGAGACACAAAGTCCTCTCTTATCCTTGCTTTTGAGAGTATCTTCTCAGTGTAGGTGAGAGCAACTAGGAACCAGAAGGATAGTATCACATTTTTAAGAATGAAAGCTTGAAATCATAGATAAGTGACATATTGTCACCAGGTAACCAATTATAGACTCTTCCAATTAGTAGCAAACTAATATAATTTCTGGGTGACTCAAGTGATATAATTTAAAACTTTTGCCCTGTAGTCTTATACTTCTCCTCTCTTTAAAAATAATAGCTTTTGTTGGTTTTATTTTTTTTGAGACAGGGTCTCACTCTGTCACCCACGCTGGAATACAGTGGTGTGATCTCATAGCTCAGTGCAGCCTCAACTTCCTGGACTCAAGCAATCCTTCCACCTCAGCCTCCCAAATAGCTGAGACCATAGGCATGCACCACCATGTCCAGCTAATTTCTTTATTTTTTTGTAGAGACAGCATCTTACCGTGTTGCTCAAGCTGGTCTTGAACTCCTGGACTCAAGCAATCCTCCTGCCTTGGCCTCCCAAAATGCTGGAATTACAAGCATGAGCCATGGCACCTAGCTGGTTTTATTTTCTATCAAAATTATGTAAATTAGAAAAAATAACCCCCAGGTGTATTGTTGAAAGCCTTTCCCCCCGTTCGGCTCTAGGCTGTGCAATGTTCACAGTCTTGTGTAAAGAACCGAATGACTCACTTCCCTCAGTCTTGAGGAATGTTCTTGCTGGGAACCCAGAACCCTTCCCGCTGTGGGGCAGCGGCAAGGATGCAACCTGTGTCCCCCTTTCTACGCAGCTGGCGGGCAACATGGAACACCTTTATGCTTATTTGCAATGGTGAACTTTGACTCTGATGTTTTCCTGGCTTAAGTATTTTCTTCCTTTCCATTTTATTTACTTAGCTTCTATCTTCTTGTTGGATCCATTTGTAAGTCCTCATATCATTTAGGAGAGTATATGAGAGAATTATAAGAAACATAGAGCTGGTGGAAGCCAGTTACCTACCGTATTCATCTGGCTATTCATAATATGAGGAAGTACGTATGCACCTTCCAGAGTATATGTCTTTGAGTCAGGGAGCTGCTTGTATTTCTGGGGTTCTGAATAGGGCGAGTGCCTAATACATGTGAGACTTCAGAGTAGAGATGCTTGCTAAGACTCATGCTAGCCTCCCTTCCAAAATCATTCTGGCGCATTCAAACCATTTAAAATATCTGCAATGGTTCTATTTTTCAGGACCCAGTTCACTATCCTAGCCTTGCAGACAAGTATGAAAGTGCTTTAGAAGATCTTCATTCCAAACATCACTGCAGTACATTAAAGTATCAGGTGAGTAGTATTTTTGTTTTTAAAAATTCACAGTCTGGGTATAGTGCTTTGACCTGGACATTCTCACTGTCTCTCCGTGAAACTCAAGCTCTGTAAGTCCAAGTTCCACTTCTGGTAAACTCACAACCTCCTTTAGGGGTAATTAAAATTCCAAAATCAATGAAGAATTTTGATTAAAGACAAATCTAGCAGTGGTAATAGTAAAGAAGGATGTTGATTTGGGTCTTAAAGGTCACGTGCTTAGCACTGTGGCCTTGTACCACAGACACGCATGAGCTGGCCACCTTGTCACGTGTTTTCTGCCCTGGGCACTGCAGGCATCAGAGTCCAATAAAGCCACGCTCTGAGGCAGGGCCATGGGCTGCTTTGCTTTCATTTTCAGAGGAAAACACACAGCCCCTGGAGGTTGATGAAAATTCAATAATGCTTTTAAAAAGAACTGCTGATTTGTTTAGCTTGAATGTTAAGATATTTTACTCCCTCAGTCCCTATTCGCCTAGTGATTTTTCTGAGTTACATTTTAGAGTTGAATCAAACGTAAGTACTAAGAGCTTTTCGTAATCTCTCCTAATGAAGGCCGACTATTAGAAAACAGGATTCCTAACTCTCAAATGGAATTTTCTGCCACATCATAAAAATATTGCCTGAAGTCACCCTGTTGGTGAAGTGGATACAATTTGGTGTGTTTTCCCTTGAAATTATTATCAGGAAACTTGACCTTGAGAGTTTTAATAAGTCAAGAACATGAAAAGGCTTTTTAAAGCATTTGTTCACTGAATCTCTTGTTGGATTTAGTTGTAAAAGCTTATAGTATGTCATAATGAACATTGATGTTGGTGTGTATTCCTTGAGGTTTTAGGTTCAATATGTTTAAAAATTAAAATGCACCAAACTCCATTGAAAATGATCATTTTGAAAGTTAAAAACAGCGGCCATCTCCCCGGTGTTCTTTTCAAATATGATAGTTGAACCCTTTGGCTTATAAATACCCTAATATTTCTTAGACAATGGAATAAACTTCAGAAAGAAACAACAACAAATTAATGGATATTGAAATCATCCAAAGAAAAAGGAAAATCTTCACATAGTGCATGATCTTGAATGAGAGTTTATCATTGATTGCAAAACAAAGTTTTAGATGCATTGTGTCTGCCATATAGATGAGTTTTGTTTTTGTTTTGCCCGTGGTTTTTCACACACACATACAAACATCCGCATTGCTAGAGCAATGTCAGCACTCACAAAGAGCATTTTTCCCCTAAATCAGTTCATTTGCTTTGAAAGCATTTTGACACAGCTTCAAAAGATCACCAGTTTGAGGAGACAACATTCTTCCTTCCGTAGTATCTTACTAAGCGGAAGCAGGTAATTGAAGACAGCATCTTTCACCAGTAGATTCATCACAAAAAAAAAAAAAGTATGATATCTTTGACTGTAGGACAAAGACATTTTTTGGAATTTTTCCTCAGTTTTTTGGCAGGCCTCACACAACATGGTTTCAAAAGACTTTTTTTCAATGTGGTGAAGTGTTTTGTTGGTTACAGTGAAATGTGTTCTGTCAGTTAACTCCCAGACCCATTACGATACCTATGAATGTCTTTCCTTAATGTCTGAGCTTATGAATTACCTGGAATTTTGCTTCTCAGGATGAAAAATCTTAGGGTTTTAAAAAGAAGATGTGGGTGATTTTTTTTCACTCAAATGTGGTTCAGGTTGAGAGCCCAAGCAGCATCACAGCTCAGCACTTTGGGGGATATTTTGCAGAGGAAGTCAATTCCTACCATCTGCAACATATGAAAAACCAACCTGGTAGAACCTCATTGTTGGTTTTTCCTTTTGATCACTATCTCAGCTCCTCGAAGCAGAGGGGGAAGAGGAGAACTGAGGGGAGTCCTTTGCCATGAGGACAGGGCAGTGTGAGCTACCTCAATAGAGCTGGAGTGTTGGGACTGCCTCCAATCTGTGCTCATGCCTGAACCCCAATAAGTAAACTTTTCTCTAGTCCCCTACATTTGTGGCCTAATATCTACCTTTATTTAATGGAGCCCTGGGCCAAGGTCTAAATTATTTTTCTCGATAATCTCCTGCTTTCTAGCTTATAAAGTCAGCATGACTCAACAATAACCAAAAATGAAAAAACAAAAACTTAGTCAATACTCCGTTTTTTGTGCACTGTATTATAGTAACTACAAAATTGAAGTTTACATTTAAGTAAAAGAAATATGAAATTAGAACAATAAATGCTTATCAACCGTGTTTATTTTGCAGCAAAACAATAAATTTTATATAAAATAGGAATAAGTGCATCCTACACACGTCTTATACCAAGTTAATTGTAGAAATTACACTACTTTCTGTGCACAGTTGTCAGCCACAATTTGGTTGACATTTAACTTCTTGTCATTTATATTATGAAAGCAATATGGTTTTTTTCTTTTCAATCAATGTTGAACATGTTCTGAAATAACACATGCCACTCTGCCATTCTCTCCTGATATTCCAGCCCTGCCACCTGCCTGGAGAATCTCTGATCTCTATCTCCAGCCGGAGGTTTTTTGTTTTTTTTTGAGGCCCTTAAGTAGTTGGGTAGTGAGTGGGGAGCACTCTACTCGAGTTTCTGGAGCAGCAGAGGGCACTGGAGAACTGTACATTTCACAGCTGTCTTAAGTAAAGCTCTCATTATAACCAGAGGTCTCCTCCATTTGTGGGATTAGATGAATTAAATCCAAATGTTCAGAAACGAAAGCAAAACATCTACATGAAAAGGAAATGTGTTAATCAAGGGGATCCAGACAGCTTCTCTTCAGTTGGTCCATAGAGCAAGAGCCTTGGAGAACTTTCACTGGACCAGGGCGGAGTTTGAAACAGGAAACCCTGCAGTGAAGAGTGAAATGAAATACCATTTTAGATGGATTCAAGTGTCTAACTTATTGTTCATATGTGCTGAATAGGCTTTCTCAAACTGCACATTCTGGTAATCAAATACAAAAGAATTTAGCTTTTCTCCCCGCTCTGATGCCTTAAAGGACACTATGTTGGAAATAGGCCTGTTTCTTCTTTTTTCTCCCAGTAAAGATTTTTAACCAGTATGTGTTGGCGACTTGTTCTCTCTTCCCTCCTGCCATATGATGTGTAGCCTGGCATTGTAAGTCTCATCTCAAAGGAAGATCCAGGGCTCAGGGTGATCCTGTGAACTGCAGGATGGGAAGGGGAGGAGTCCATAGCTTTTCTCTGACCTCAACCTTGCCAACATGACTGCATGCCCCTCACCCCCAAATCTTCCAAAGAAAGCCTCAGGGAGTCTGGCCTCAGTCCCAGTACCGAGTGCAGTGTTGACACAGTGAATTACAGATGGGGGTACCCGCCAGGGCTTAGCAGGCCACTCCTCAGCCACAACCTTCACCCTGGCCTTATGTCTGTCTCTTCACTCGCTCTCCTTTCTTCATACCTTTAATTCTTTTCACAATACACACCCAACTGGGAAAGCCATAAATTCCCATATTTGAAACACCAGGGCAGACATTGTGCTGATTAATGTCTGCTTTGGTTAATGAAACACATTTAAGGTATTTACAGAGCCACCGGCAAGACATTCTGCTCCATGGGGCTCTAAGAAAGAGCAACATTAGTGGATCATTACTCCAATTGCAGGTCCCTTTGGCTTCATTCTCTATCAGGATTGTCTAAGTTAAGAGTTTTGCCAATTATTTCTTATATTTCCTCACTCAAAATAGAAAAAAAGAAAGCTATTCTGGTTGAAGTAATACCCTCAGTATTTTCTACAAACATAGTCACGATATCATCATACTCTTCTGTAAAATATTATATGTGTCATGCTTATATAGAAACAGTAAAGTCATTTTGATAATAAAATTTAAAGAGATACATAAGCATTAGCAAGAGGACATAATTTTGTATTAAGAGAAAGATTTAAATTTGTTTACTTAAACAAATGGAATTTCCATTTGAGATGTTTGGGGTCCACATTCAAAAAAAGTGAAAAATAAGAACAACATCATGGATTGACATACCAGTTGGCTTATTGAATTACTGTAGTAGGTTTATTGTCTTGGTGTTATTAATAGTGACTTTTTTTTTTCTGATGGAGTCTCGCTCTGTCTCCCAGGCCAGGGTGCAGTGCTGTGATCTTGGCTCACTGCAACCTCCGCCTCCCAGGTTCCAGCGATTCTGTAGCCTCAGCCTCCCGAGTAGCTGGGATTACAGGCATGCAACACCGTACCTGGCTATTTTTGTTTGTTTGTTTGTTTGTTTGTTTGTTTGTTTTTTTAGTAGAGACGGGGCTTTACCATGTTGGCCAGGCTGGTCTTGAACTCCTGACCTCAAGTGATCTGCCCACCTTAGCCTCCCAAAGTGCTGGGATTATAGGCATGAGCCACTGTGCCCAGCCCAATAGTGCTTTTTCATATGCAAAAGGATTCTGGTTTGAGTCTAAATTATATAGCTACCTTCTTATGGGAAATGTGCATAATAATAATTCCTACTTTCTCTACAGAAATGTAAAAGTATATTTTGGTTATTTATTAAACAGAATATAGGCCCAAAGCAGCATCCTCAAGACCCAATTGGCCACCCTATCATGCATCTGTCTGGTGTGAAACATGCCACTGGGGAGGCCATCTACTGTGATGACATGCCTCCGGTGGACCAGGAACTTTTCTTGACTTTTGTGACTAGTTCAAGAGCTCATGCTAAGATTGTGTAAGTGATAAAATTCTTACTCAATGGGCATAAATGATTGTCTTTTCATCTAAGTCACATTAGTAAAAAGTAATGGTGTGAAGAAATAGGCTATTTGTTGGTGATATGCAATGCAGACCAGAGGTGAAATGGGATCGAAATGTAGGATTTACTACAATTTCATTGTCCCAAGAATTTTTTCCCAATTGTCTGGCAGAGACTGTTGGACAGTTCTTACCTCTCTCATATCTTATTCTCCAATTAACCATGTTCTCAGCTTCTATGGCCGCTCTCAGGAGCTCTGCTGTGTATATCACCTAGGTCTATTGATCTGTCAGAAGCTCTCAGCATGCCCGGTGTGGTGGACATCATGACAGCAGAACATCTTAGTGACGTCAACTCCTTCTGCTTTTTTACCGAAGCTGAGAAATTTCTGGCGACAGATAAGGTACTGCATTTTTGCTTTCTATTTGAAAAATAACTTTCTCAGTTAATGGTGCTTCATATTTTCTTAAAGATACCATCTAATTTGGCACACCATGAAAGACTCCAGTATTCTTAGAATGCTTATTATAAAAGTATATTCTAATATTAAATGAATTCAAATATATTCACTTTCTGTATAAGTAAAGACATTAACTAGTTATATAAAAGATTATTTGGTGTTTTACATTTTCTAACAATGAGATGGCATGCTGCTAATGGTATAAATGGACAAATGAAGATGGATTAATGATAACTTTTATATGGAAATCCCTTCCCTGAGAAGCCCTTATTATTGTCCCAGTCTCAGTGTGGTCAAAGCTCAACTACAAGTTCAAGTGGTGTCTACACCATGAAAGCTTTTTTCTCATTCTTCAATCCAGAAGTACTGTTTGTTGTCTCTCTCTCTCTCTCAATTTATTCTGACTCATTGATATTTCCATGTGTTAAATGGGCTTTTTATTTTTTATTTTATTATTATTTTTTGAAATGGAGTTTCTCTTTGTCACCCAGGCTGGAGTGCAGTGGCATGATCTTGGCTCACTGCAACATCCACCTCCCAGGTTCAAGCGATTCTCCTGCCTCAGCTTCCTGAGTAGCTGGGCTTACAGGCACAAACCACCATGCCTAATTTTTGTGTTTTTAGTAGAGAGTGTTTTTGCCATGTTGGCCAGGCTGGTCTCGAACTCCTTACCTCAGGTGATCTGCCCGCCTCGGCCTCCCAAAGTGCTGGGATTACAGGCATGAGCCACCACGCCTGGCCTAAATTGGCATTTTAAAAGTGAGCATCTATGATGTCTGGTCACCATAGCTGAACAAGATATGTATGATCTCTACTGTCATGGAGCTTAAAGTCTAGAGGAGAAAATGAAGTGACCTTTAATGCACTTTCTACCTTGTGTTAAGCTTGTTTATTTTGATGTCTTATATATTTCCTCCACCTAGCATAAATTCCTTGAGTGAGGACCCATGTCTGATTCATCTGTGTATTCCACACACTGCTTCACACACTGCAGGGTCAATGAGTAGAGGTATAGTGATAACATTGTTGCCTTGTGAAAATTACAAATGATTAAAACTTTGGCTACAGCAAGAATAGCAGTCAGCAGGTTTTCTGTATAATTCAGACTGCTCAGTTTAGTGTTTACCCAAAAGGGCTTCATAATTTGAAACAGTCCCTTCCTCTGGCTCTTCCTGGAAGATACTCCCTTGAAGATATTGTCCGTAGAAATAAAAGCTTGATGACTGAGTTTGAACTCAAGGTTGAAACTACCCCGGAGCAGGGCTGTGTAGCACTGGCAGAGACGGTGAGAATTTAAGCTCTTTGCATAAATGTTTACTAAACAAGTGAAACTGATCTTGGCTGCGTGATAGTACCTGCTCTTTGAGGTATGCTTATGAAGATCATAAGCATCTCAGGGGCCACATCTATGTGCCAGGTCACAGGAGCAAAATCAGGAGTCTTCGGAGTGCCATTGTGAATGATTGCCTTTGTTGGTTTAATGCTTTTTAAAACATTCATTTATGGCACTTAATGGCTTTTAAAAATCTTTTCATTGTAGAAATTGTAAGCATATACAAAAATGGGAAAGTATTATACAATGAACCCCATAGATCCATCATCCAGCTTCAACAGTTATCAACATGTTACCATTCTTGTTTCATTTTTCTCTCCTTCACTGCCCCCCTCCAACGAACAAACTTTTTTTGTGTTCATGCTAGATTTTATGTTTTTAATGCCTTTTTTGTCTGATGATAAAACTACTTTATGTTCATTGTGGAAAAGACATAATAGTTCAAAGTCGATTTTTAAAATGAGTGATTACATTGAAATTGTGAATCACAGCATAAGGTAGGAGAGCGAACTCAGCAATCATGGTGACTTCTTACAGTCCAGACTGTTTTTACCTTTCTCAAGTCTTAAGGTTTCTTTTCCCCATCTAAATTTCTGCTCTGGTCCGTGTGTGAACTCCTGAGTCCAGCTACCCCACCTGCAGGTGAATAATCCTAGCTGCCAGCCCCCCCAGGAAGGGGATGCTGTCTGCTTGGTCACGTCTTGGCTAGGACATCTTTTCATGAAAAGACAGTTTGTGAGGAGAGATGTGCTCACCATCAGGGTTTTGTTATCACAGGGGACTCCCCTTCCCAGGTCACCCCCTTTTTCTCTCCGGTTGAGATGAGCTGTGACTTCCTGGTCCTCCCTGTCCATGAAGGCAGAGGCTGCCTCTCTCAGAACAGCTCTGATTGTCGTGTGACAGCCACATGTCAAGCCATGGGACAGGCTGGCCCTCACACAGCCTCATAGGCTTGGCCTGGAGCCGAGCCTGCTGTCCTCAAGACAGCATCACTTCTGCTCCTTTGATACAGCACAAGGATCTAAACTTCCCCCAGCGCCTAGGGTCAGGAGGCCAGCTGTGGTTATGCTCATGGACAGATGTGGAGGGGTCACATCTGTGTGTATCTAGCCCTAGCCCTACTGTAATCTAGTATTAGGAGGGAGGAAGAAAATGAATAAAAGAGAGGACCTGATGCCTGCCCTCCTTGACAACAAGGGTCTTTCTGTGTCGTAGGTGTTCTGTGTGGGTCAGCTTGTCTGTGCCGTGCTTGCCGATTCTGAGGTTCAGGCAAAGCGAGCTGCTAAGCGAGTGAAGATTGTCTATCAAGACTTGGAGCCGCTGATACTAACAATCAAGGTAATGAATTCCGTGGTGGTGCCAGTTGGGAACCAGAACAAATATCGGTTAAAATGCTTTTGGCTACTGTAACAGGAAAATGTGGCTCAAAGTGGCCTCCAAAACACAGGGACTTTATTAACCTCTAACCAGTCTCAGTATTAACAATTTCCCCAAGGACACGGCTTCTTTCTGCCGCTCTTCTCTGCTGCCCACGATACAGGCTCGATTCCTGTGGTCACACAGATGGCCGCCAGGACAACCTGGACTTCCTTGTTCATGTTCAAGGAGTAAGAGGAACCCTATTGCCCAGCATTCTAAGCACAAATCCTGGGATCCAGCCTAATTAAGCCACTTAGGTCACATATCCATCTCCAAATTAATGACTCGCAGAGGAATGGAGGAGCTGTTGGTTACTTCTAGGGGTAGGAGTTGGGGTCAGATTTCTCTGAAGTAAGTGGGCTATGTAGTGGAGTGTAGGAAACTGAAACAAATCTGAGCCCTGTTTGGAAAGGGGAAGGGGAGGGGATGTTGGATGGGAACCAGTGATGTCCAGGAAAGTGGATCCGCTCTATGACTTTTTACCCACCTTCACCCAGGCACATGGTGAGGACCAACAGGATGTTCCATGCAGTGAGTGTCAGAGACACGATTTTTAGATTTTTCAAGAGATAAGTCGTATGATGCCTACAGGTATTTTGGCAACTTAAACTGGAGAATTGCATTTTCTATCCTGATTTTTAGAAAGAAGCTGAAATTTTATAAAGGCTATAAGACTCGTCTGCATGAAATGATAGGGTGTTCTCCTGTGTGCATTCCGTTGGTTCTTATAATTTCCTGAATGATGAAAGAATGAACACTGGGGAGGCAGTGTAAATAGATAAGACTCAGTCCATACAGGCTGCATGTGCTCTGGGACACAATATTAGCTTCACAGCATAATGAACACATTGTTCTCTGGGTGACCAGCATGGCCTGAGGCAGAATTGAGGAAACAACCTGGGCACGATCAGTGTCTCCAGGAGAACTGGGTGTTGGGGGTGCTTCCTGCCATGCTGCTTGATGCTTACGAACATAGAGTTTGTCTCTGGGAATTTTTCTTACATTTTAAGATAAAAATAAAATAATGTCAAAAAGACAAAAATGTAGAAGTCTAATTGGAGTTGAAGTGTGATTAGGCCTCCCAAATTTTCCTGGCCAGTTTCAAATTCAAACACTCTGTTCCTTTCTCAGGCCCTTTTCATTTAATGTTGCATGCTCCTCTTGCTTCATATATTCTGTCCCCTGAAGTTTTGCTGGAGAGTTAGAATTACTTATTAGAAATTATTTACATAATACTTCATCAATATTTTGTTTATAAATCTTTGCCCAATATCAGGGGCTAAATATCTACTCTCCGCTCCCCCTACCTTCCAGCCAAATAAAAGCCCCAATAAGCAAATATAATAGATGCCACTCCCCCCACCCTCACCACTTCAACCAGACTTGTGATTGTCTGCCAGAAAACCCCAGCATCAGATACAAGCTCTGGCTTTGTGGAAAGAGTTGCCTCACATTGTGTTCAGAGATTAAGCTCTCAAAGTCTAAAGATCATCAACTGGATCAGAGCGAATTTAATCAAAATTTAGAGCAGGGAAATATGCCCCTCTCCCTATACATTACAGTTCTTTTATCACTTTCCTGACTAAGAAAAATTTGGAAAATTGGCTCAAAGTTACTCAAAGAGCAAGCAGCCAGTGAAGTTGAAAAAGATTAAACTTTTAAAAATAGGATTTATAAAATCTAGCTTTTTTTTTCAACCTGGAATCTCTTTAATCTTAGATTAATAAGAAAAGCACATGAACGGATTCCAATAGGAAGTGTGTTATCAATCAAAATAGAACAAAAACAAATATATCTCTGTCACTATCACAAAGGTTTAATCTGGCACATGCTTTTTGAGTTTTTAGTAGACTGAATGGGGAAACAATCAAAACTCTGGAATCAAGGGGTACGGCTGATGACCATAATGGAAAAATAATGTGTTCCCTACCGGAATCTGTGCTGAATAATCATCATCAACAACAACATGAGCATAGCTAGGACCTATACAGAGCTCACTATGTGGTTGACATGGTTCTAGGTCAGTTTCACACATTAACTTACTAAATGCTCACAACAATCCTATGAGGTAAAAACTATTTTCATCCCCATTCTGATGGGGAAACTAAAAGACAGGGTTACCCAAGGTTACATAGCTAGTCAGTAACAAAAACAATCAACAAACACTCTGTCAAAGAACCTGGGCCCCACCGGTGCTGTAAACAAACCAACCCAATTTTTGAATGGGGGAAATGGCAGAATCAAAATAGCACATCCCTCTAAGGGGTGTTGTCTAGACACCTACTGGTGGCCAGAAGGAAACAGGTAAGAGAATCCCCATCTACCAACAGAATGGAATTTCATGGATGGACAATATAACCCACAGTACATAATGCCAGCAGGAGCTGGCACACCACATTTGCCAGTGGACACATGGATTACTGCAAGATAAATTCTCAGGGATAGCTAAAAACCAGCCTATGTTATTGTAACTACATCTCTGGTTAGGTGCACCACTGTACCCCATTACTGGGCATCCAGGGAGAGCCGATAGGAGCCAGTGTATAAATGGATTTGTACACCCAGCACCCAGACAGGGCTTGTCTGAAATCTCACTTCCAGAGCTGGAGGTCCCAGGTGCTCTACTGCCCTGTGCAAATGAAATGCTCATACCCACAAAGAAGGACTGTGGGGCTGGCAGGCAGAGCCGCCATGATCCCAATCACTAGAGTCTCTTCAACTAGCAATTATGGAGTGTTTACTATATGCAGTGTAAGCTCTTCACGTCTTATTTCATTTTATCTTCACCAACCACGATCCTATTGGAGCTATATGCGCACCTGTTACTTCCATTTTACAGACGATGATAAGAGAGGTGAAGTGATAGGCCACAGTCAAAGCTGGTAAGTGGGAAAAATGTGCACAATGCTGACTGGGTCTAGAGCCCAGGCTCTGAAGCCCTGTGCTATATGGCCTTGGCTACATGAAATGGATTGTGGTATGAAGACAATAATCTGCCTGGAAAATACTAGTTTCATTCTGGGATCACTTAGATGCCAGTTTTTTTCTGTGCATATTATTTCTTCGGACTCAGTAGGCACATTTACATTTCCTCACCGGGGAGTCTCTCTGCAGTTGGATTCTTAGCTTGGCTCACCAGGGTCATGGTGAAAGCGCACAGGACCACAAGGTCAAGGTCGAAACAGCCCCTGCTCAGAAGATGTGCAGTGGGCTGTGCCTGCCCCCCTAGGGCAGGGTCTCTTGCCCAAGCTGCCTCACTCTTTTGTTCTCTCTCTAGGAAAGTATACAACACAACTCCTTCTTCGAGCCAGAAAGGAAACTGGAATATGGAAATGTTGATGAAGCATTTAAAGTGGTTGATCAAATTCTTGAAGGTAAAAAACTAAAGGAAGAGTAAGCGACCCTGGAAGCCTTCTAAGCATGTCAGTTTAAGGCTTCCTTTGTCTTTTGGAAATCATCTGGCAGCCTAGGGGATTGTTGCTCCTCAAGAACAGGCAGAACAGGCACCTCATTTGCAAACGTGTTTCCCTCTGTCTCTGGGGTAGGCCAAGAGCCAATGGGGAGGCAAAAGGGGAGGCAAGACCCTGCCCCTGTGTCCTGACCCCCCTTCCCTCATCAAGGCTCCGGTTGTTAGAGATGTCATTTCCTTTCCTGTTCACAACCACCCTGCAAGAGAGTATTATTATCTCAATCTTATAGGCTGGAAAATGGAGGCTCAGAGTAATTATGGAGTGTGACCAAGGTCACACAACAACTACTAAATAACAGAGTTGGCCATTGAATTGATAGGCTTTATTAGGATTTCCAAAGCCCACATTTCTTCTTCATCCTTTCTCTCTCTGATTCTCCCTCTCTTCCTTTCTTCCTTCTTTGCTTTTTCTTCCCTTCCTCTTCCCTTCCCTTTCTCCTTTCTCTTTCTTCCAGACTTCTTTCCTGTATGTATGTATGTAATTAAAATTAAATTTGCCTCTTAGAAAATAGTTAATTATAGCTTTCCAGTACAATTCCTTAACGTTTGGCTTTGAAATATTTTAAAACTTACATAAAAGTTGCAGAAACATTAAAGAAACTCCCAAATATTTTTCACTCAGATTCCCCAATTATACACACACACGCACACACACACACACACACACACACACACACACTTCTGAGACATTTGAGAGTAAATTGTAAACATGATGTATGTCTCTTTACTCCTAAATAGTCAGTGTTTGTTTCCTAAAAACAGGATGTTGTCTAACATAAACATAGTTATCAAAATCAGAATATTAACACATATGCTATTAATCTACACACCTTATTCAAATTTC
The DNA here is from genome assembly GCF_006542625.1 of Nomascus leucogenys. Lineage (NCBI taxonomy): Eukaryota > Metazoa > Chordata > Mammalia > Primates > Hylobatidae > Nomascus > Nomascus leucogenys. The sequence goes on from NC_044402.1 coordinate 100,936,110, forward strand.
ACCAGTTGTCTCAATAATGTCCTGTATAGAGGAAAAAAGAGGTTCATCATAAGTCTTAAATAACCCATGCTTTCCCCACCACACTCTGCTGTCATTGCTGCTGTGAAAGCTGTACTAATGCCTGCCTCACAAGATCTCTGATTTACAGACATGCTATTGGGTGGGTATGAGCAGTCTGTGCCACATCTCAGAGCAGAGAAATCATCTGGCATTGTCTGTCTTTAAGTGAATTTCCAGGACATTGGCCTCTAGTGCATGTTTAAAACTCCCATCTTCTGGGCTGGGCACAGTGACTCATGCCTATAATACCAGCACTTTGGGAGGCTGAGGTGAGTGGATCACTCGAGGCCAGGAATTCAAGACCAGCCTGGCCAAAATGGCGAAAACCCCTCTCTACTAAAAATACAAAAATTCCAGGAGTGGTGGCGGGAGCCTGTAATCCCAGCTACTCAGGAGGCTGAGGCACAAGAATCACTTGAACCCTGGAGGCAAGGTTGCAGTGAGCCGAGATTGCACCACTGCACTCCAGCCTGGGTGACAGAAGGAGACTCCATCTCAAACAAACAAACAAACAAAAAACACAGCTCCCATCTTCTTAATTTTTCTCACCAACCTTGATCACAAGAATAGGAAGAGTCCTAAGACACATCCCATCCTGAGTGCACAGCCAGAGCTGTGTAATATGTCACCAATCAGCCCAGCTTCTTAAGTTCCAAGCCCATCATGTCTCAACTCTATAGGTGCATTAAACTTGAAGTGTGTCAGGGGCTGATTGGAAATGTTACCTGAAAGCTGTAGGAAAGACACCTGGAACTGTCACCTACCAGTTTTCCTTGGCATTGTGTCTTATTAGCTGTGTAACCTGGCAGGGCACTTCTCAGGGCTCAGTCTCCCTGTTTTAATATTACGTGGATAAAGTAAAAACAATTTCAAATGTGAATTATAAAGGTTATAAGAGATAATCATGTGTTCTTGGCATATAGTAACAAATCAATAACTGTGAGCAATGATTATTAGAATATTGTCTATTAGTGAGATACATTGGCAGGTGTTCATTTATCAAACCCAGTGTTTCCAAGATTTTCTCCTTATAGGAATCACTGAGGATATTTATGAGACCTAGAGATTCCCGTGCCCTTTTTTAGAATTGTAGAGTACCCAAAACAGCCCAGGAATTGGTCTTAACAAGTTTTACAGGTAATTCTTAGGGCTAGTAAAATGTGAAAAACACTGGAAAGGTGAGTTTTATTTATGGGAATGAAGAGAAAAGGAGGGTACATTTCTATCATAGAGCGTTCCTGGTATGAGCATGTTGGAAATATCAATAGTTAGGGGGGTTCCTTGTCTCATGTTTATTTCTTGACATAATGAGTATTTGTGCAAAATACCATTGTTGTATTTTTCCTTGACATCTTCTTTCATTATCTAATTCAATTAGGTGATTGATTTAGTCTGCCTCTTACTTGAATTTTTGTTATTGCTGCATACCCCATTGATAAGTATAAAAATGATACGGGAATATTAAAAAGGACATTTATACTACTTTTCAGTATAAACGCCAACTGCAGTAGCTCACGCCTATAATCCCAGCACTTTGGGAGGCCAAGGCAGGACATTTGAGGCCAGGAGTTTGAGACCAACCTGGTCAACATAGCAAGACACCTTCTATTAAAAAAAAAAAAAAAAAGGAAAAGGAAGCCGGGCGTGGTGGCTCATGCCTGTAATCCCAGCACTTTGTGAGGCTGAAGCAGGCGGATTGCTTGAGGCCAGGAGTCTGAGACCAGCCCGGTCAACGTAGCAAGACTCCTTCTATTTAAAAAAAAAAAAAAGGAAGCCGGCACAGTGGCTCACGCCTGTAATCCCAGAATTTTGTGAGGCTGAAGCAGGCAGATAGCTTGAGGCCAGGAGTTTGAGTCCAGCCTGGGCAATATGGCAAAACCCTGTCTCCAATAAAAATACAAAAATTACAGGTGGCCAACACCTGTAATCCCAGCTACTCGGAAGGCTGAGGCACCAGAATGGCTTGAACCCGGCAGGTGGAGATTGCAGTGAGATGACATCAGGCCACTGCACTCCAGCCTGAGCGACAGAGAGACTGTCAAAAAAAAAAGATGGATGGATGGAAGGAAGGAAGGAAGGAAAGGAAAGGAAAAAAAGAAAAAGAAAAAGAAAGACAAGGGAAGGGAAAGACAAGGGAAGGCAAAAGAAAACCAATTTTCATCCTCTTGACTCACGAGTTTGAGTCTAGTTTTTCCTTTATCTGCTATCATCATTTGGATTATGAGTTTCTCATAATATCTCATGATATTTCAATGTGAGATAATTGGAATTAATTATCATAGCAACACTTTATCTGTCTTCTAAGAAAATAAGTGTCCCACACTGGGGCCTGTAGGAGTGGGCGTAAGGGGAGGGAGAGCATCAGGAAGAATAGCTAATGCATGCTAGGTTTAATACCTAAGTGATGGGTTCATCTGTGCAGTAAACCACCATGGCATACGTTTACCTATGAAGCAAACCTGCACATGTACCCCAGAACTTAAAAGTTAAAGGAAAAAAAGAAGATAGGTGTTCCAAGAAAAAAAATATTTAAAAGATAAAATATGTGGAGCATTATATCAGGTCTTAGAATGCATTCTTGGAGGGAGTACTATTATTGTTTGCACTTATCTGCTGCGAAGATATATTTCAACTCTATCTAATCCCGGTGTCATAGCACCGGAGGATGCTAAAGATTACCATTTTCAAATGAGCCAGCTGAGGCTAGAGAGGCTACCTGATTGACCAGGATCAAATCTAAGAGTTTTCCCAACTCCAAAGTTAGTATTCTTTCCTCTACATTATCCTGCTTCTCATTTATCTCATTAAAATTCTGTTAGCTGGGATGTTCTTTATACTGGAGAGCACAGAGAACAATCTGTATAGAAGGATTTGCGAGAGACCCAGGGAGCCCTGAAACTGAGACGATTTTCCCCACAACCTATCCTACTGGGCATGGTACAGATAGACACATTCACATCTTAGTAGATTTGGGACTTTAAGGGCCTCTTATTAAAATGTAAATATGCCTGGAGGAATCACTCCTAAACCCATACTGGGATAACATTTTATCTCAGGGATTAGTTGATCAAATTGGTTTCCAACCTAGAGAGTTGAGAGCAATACCCTAAGGTGAAGAGGGGGCACTATGGGTGGGGGCTGAGGGGTAGGCAGTGCAATATAACAGGTTTCTAAAACTTTGCCTTCTTTACAGATTTAAACAGGAACAGCTCTAATTTTTTTAACTCTATATATTTTAAATAAAATGAATACTTAACAAAATAAATTCTAAGTGGATAGGCAGAATCAATAATACTGCAAGCTTGAATTTGAGCCAGTGACAATGACATGGATCTTTAGACTATTTGATAAAAGCTTAAATTGAAGTTAAGATCTGAGCTTGTGGAATTTTAATGTTTATATTTTTATAAGTGAAGCAGAATCTATTCATTTTTCTGTGCTCTTTTTTTAAACTCAGATTTTCAATAAGATAGGAAGTCCGTATTGCAATTTAAATCATCTCATTGGGAATCCTCAAACAATTTGTAAATCACTATTACTGAGTAAATTTTTAATTTTTAAAAGTTCTGCCTTCCATTAACATGACTGCCAGTAATAATTGTATTCTGTTTGTTCCCTCTGCTTTTTATTCTTTTCCCCACCTTCCTGTGGGTTGCCTGAATATTTGCTTAGAATTTCATTTTGATTAATCTATAGTATTTTTTAGTATATCTCCTTGTACAATTTTTTTCAGTGGTAGCTCTAGTTCACACACACATATACACATACATATATATAAAATAAAATTTATATACATATAAAATATTTACATATATAAAATATCACAGTCTGGTTTCAACATTTTACAAGTTCAAGTCAAGTGTAGAAGCTTTACCTCCCTTTACATCCCTTTCCTTTTTATAATATAATTGATAATTTTATTTATTTATTCTACATACATTGATAATCACATGAAGCAATGTTATAATTTTGCTTCAGACACAATTTAGGAAACCCAAGAGGAGAAAGAAAGTCTATTGTATTTACTAGTATTTTTATTATTTCTGTTGTTCTTTCTTCCTCCCTGATATTTTAAGATTTATTCATTTAAAAAAATCATTTTCTGTCTGTTTTAAAAACTTCCCTCAGCCATTATTTCAGGGTAAATCCGTTTAAAACAAACTCTTAGTTTTCCTTCATCTGAAAATGTCTTGATTTCCTTTTCATTGTTGAAAGATATTTTTGCTGGATATAGAACTCTGAGTTGACAGGTATTTTCACACTAGAAAAATTTTTACCACTTCTTCTGGCCTCCATTGTTCCTAAAGAGAAATCTGCTGTCTTTAAAAGTGCTTTTATTTTTCTTTCTTTTTTTTGAGATGGAGTCTCACTCTGTCTCCCAGGCTGGAGTGCAGTGGCACAATATCAGCTCACTGCAACCTCTGCCTCCCAGGTTCAAGCTACTCTCCTGTCTCAGCCTCCTGAGTAGCTGGGATTACAGGAACCCACCAGCATGCCTGGCTAATTTTGCTATGTTTAGTAGGGACAGGGTTTCACCACGAAAGCACTTTTCTCCTATAGAGGAAGTAGTGTTTCTTTCTCATAGCTTTCAACATGGTGCTTTTGTCCTTAGTTTTCTGAAGTTTGACTATAATGTATCTTGGAGTGTATTTCTTTGGATTTATTCTATTTGGGATCACTCAGCTTCTTGAATCTGTAGATTTGTGTCTTTTGCAAATTTGGGGACATTTTTAGCCATTATTTTTCAAATAGTTTACTTCAACGGCACACATGTTAGATCTTTTGTTATAGCCAATGGGTTCCTGAGGTGCTGTTCATTTTTTTTCCAGTCTATTTTTTTCTGCGTTTCAGATTGGCCAATTTCTATTGTTCTATATTTTTGTACATTAATCATTTCCTCTGTTCTCCCTATTCTGTCGCTGAGTCCATCCCTTGAACTTTTTAAATTTTTGCTGTGTTTCTTAACTCTAAAATGTCTATTTGTTTTTTCTTTTTATACTTTCTATTTCTTTGCTGAGGTTTCTATTTTTTCATTTGTTTCATGTGTTTGTGTAATTGCTTATTAAAGCATTTTTATTACAGCTGTTTTAAAATCCTTGTCAGATAATTCCAACATCTGTGTCATCTCAGTGTTGGCATCTGTTGATTGTCTTTTCTCATTGAAGTTGGGATTTTCTTGGTTCCTGGTATGAATGATATTTGATTGTATCCTAGACATTTTAGATATTATGTAATAAGACTTCAGATCTTATTTGAATCTTCTATTTTATTAGAATATTCTGTTTCACTAGATTACTTTAACCTTTTGCTGATGGAGAAGAAGGGGGTGATGCCTTGTTACTGCTAGGTGGGGGTTGTAAGTCCAGGTTCCCCATGTGGCATCCACTGACAGCACCGCAATAGAGAGGCTGGGACACCTCATTGCAGCCTGATGAGAGTGGAACTATAGATTTCCTACTCAACCTTCACAGTAGGGATGGGGCTGCAGTTTTTTTCCATGGTGTTTGCCTGGAGTAGAGTGCTTATTGTCTAAACTTTTTTGTCTTTCTAGTCTTCCCCTTTTCTGGTCCTTTGGCTAGGGAGAGTGGGCTTTTCTTGAGGATTTTTTTTTTTATTTCTTTGCCTGTTGGAGTTTTTAGATTGCTGGCTCCTCTGGAACAAAGTCTGGGATATCTGAGGCAAACAACAACAAAACCCACTGAACTCACTGCTGTGTCTTTCCTTAGGTCCTGAAATCCCTAGCTGGTCTGCCTTCTCTCCACCTTTCAGAGTCTTCTTATGTTTGTTTTATAAATAATGCTCAGGGTTGTTATCTGTACTTAACAAGAGGGACAGGGAACAGTACATCTACTCCTGCTTGTCCTAGAGCTGGAAGCCTCCACATTCTCACATTCCTACTTCTCTGCTAACAGCACTGGCTCCTTATGACCTACTGAATCAAGACCCCTCTGCTTTTGGCTCTAGAAAGTCATACACCTTTCCCTAAGACTCTGTGACCTAGATATTGGCAGACACAAAAGATTCTCCTATAGAACTTTACTTCAAATCTGCAAGTAGACTGAAAGCTAAACGTTGTTTGTTATACTTCACTGTGTAGCCTGCTGCCCCAGCAGAAGCGCTGTCAGTGGAATTTCTGCATAATGGGATAACACCTGGGGGACACTACTTGTTTCTTCTGACTGCTTCCTTGACTTTTATGTATTTTCCTGTAACAGGTGAAATACATATGGGAGGTCAAGAACATTTTTATATGGAAACCCAAAGCATGCTTGTTGTTCCCAAGGGAGAGGATCAAGAAATGGATGTCTATGTGTCTACACAGTTTCCCAAATATATACAGGTAACATGGGGCCATTGTGGAGAGGACATGGCTAAATGATTTCTGGTCAGTGAAATACATCAAGAGCAATTAGAGGTAAAAGTATATTTGGGAAGTTGAGGTGGGGGTATTGCTTGAACCCAGGAGCTCAAGGCTTCAGTGAGCTATGATCACACCACTGCTCTCCAGCCTGGAAGATAGAGTGAGACCCTGTCTCTAACACAAAACAAACAAAACAAAAAATATTATTTCTTCAGGGACTGAAGAAATATTGAGTATTAATAGCCATATTGATTTGGGTATTAATAGCCATATGAGTTCAGTACTTTTAAAAGAGTGTTATTAAAGTGGGAGCCTTTTGTTTGTGGATTGTAGCTTTAAAACCAGTTATGGAATCAGCAGGTCTCTTGCTCAGCTCTTGGCACCACTGTTAAGAACACAAGAGAAGACAGAGGAAGACCCGCTCTCCAAAGCCTATGGTGCCTAACTCACATGAAACAGTTAAGAAACAATATTGAAAAGGATGCAACCAGGTGCTAAATCAGCAAAGGCAAAATTTACATGGGTGGAGAAATTAGGAAAAAGGAGAGTTTGCTGAGGGCTGGAATCATCCAGGAAGTCCCACAAAGAAGCCTTAAGTTTGGATTCAGAGTGAGAGTGAGGTTTGTCTAGATGGTAAGACAAGCGAGGTCACTTCCAGGCAATTCCACAGCAAGATCAAATGACACCCATTAATTTATTTTCTCACCTCTTCTGTAAACATTTGTTGCCTGTGTCCTGTACCTCAGACAGCATGCATGGAAGGAAGGTGGAATAGCACAATGACCGCCCCAGCTGGAATGGAGGGGTGGCTTTAGGAAGGCTAGGTTTAAGCATCAGGGTGAGAATAAGGGAAATGAGGCAGGAGGGGCTCTTGATTCTGGTCATAAGGAGCCAGTGCTCTTAGCAGAGGAGTAGGAATGTGAGACTACGGAGAATGAGGCCTCGTAAAAGGCAGGATCCTAAGGAGGGTCAGAGGAACTCCATTTCAGGCCTGCTTTGCTCTTCACTCCCCATGGGATATTGGTTCCGTAACCTCATCCATCTCAGGCTTCCCATCTGTAAGAATCAATTGTTAAGACTAAATGACCCCTAATCATTAAGATGGCAGAAACGAGTGAAATCTGCATCCAAGAAAGACGAACTGGTCAACTTCAGCAGCAATCCAAGCAAGAAGTGAGAAGTGCTTTTTTTTTTTTTTTGAGACAGAGTCTCGCTCAGTCACCCAGGCTGGAGTGCAGTGGTGCAATCTCAGCTCACTGCAACCTCTGCCTTTCAGGTTCAAGCGATTCTCCTGCTTCAGCCTCCTGAGTAGCTGGAATTATAGGCACGCACCACCATGCCCGGCTACTTTTTGTATTTTTGGTAGAGATGGGGTTTCATCATGTTGGCCAGGCTGGTCTCGAACTCCTGACCTCAGGTGATCCACCTGCCTTGGACTCCCAAAGTGCTGGGATTACAGGAATGAGCCACCACACCTGGCTGAGAAGTGCTTATTTTCCAGTAGAGACAGTAGAATGCAGGGGAAAGACCCATGCTGAGTGAGGCTTAGAAGATTGCAAAATCTCACAGCTTCAAGAAACGTATGCCTAGGGATTAGTGTGAATAGAATACTTTAGGGATTTTCATGGGGAAAATACAAAAAAGTATGAGCACAAAAATATCTCACTGGTAATGAAAACACTACTAATTAGTTTTGGCAATGTCATTATAGCCAAGTATTGCTGAGATCAGTTGGGGCTGTGTGCCAGGGTTGTTGGACATCATCCCATTATTTAGCATAACCACACAGTACGGGTATCATGTGCAACATTAAAGAATCAAAACGTCTAGTGACTGTCACACTCACGCTCCCATTTCAGGGGACAGTTTTTTTTTTTGTTAAGATCATAGATGTGGCAATGACAGTCACAATTAAGTCCTTGCTGAAGATGGATCAGATTAATCAGAACTATTATTGTTCACAGGACATTGTTGCCTCGACCTTGAAGCTCCCAGCTAACAAGGTCATGTGCCATGTAAGGCGTGTTGGTGGAGCGTTTGGAGGGAAGGTGTTAAAAACCGGAATCATTGCAGCTGTCACCGCATTTGCCGCAAACAAGTAAGTGGAGAAATTCTGCTAAACAAGTTAAGTGGAGAAAATCTGCTAAAAATAAAATGAAGTCACACTGAAAGTTCTCACTGTCAGAATCAATGAGGGACAAACTGGGCCAAGATTATTTAGTATCACATATACTATACAAACACACAAACAAGCTGCCAGCTTATTACACTTACTTGTCTTATATTGTCCTATGGAAACCAAAATAAGAATCAATTACTGAAAATAATAAAAGCCACAGAAAAAAAATATTATAATACCTAGAAAATGGGCAGAAAACAGGTCCTGAATGAGTGGGAGTTACTTGTCCTCAGCACCTGTTGGATTGAGCTATATATGTAGAGGTCATATATATGACTTTTTGAACCATGTACCTATATATACATACACACATATACATATTCACACATATGTGTTTATATACATACACATAAACATATATGTGGATGTTTTTGGGTATATATGTACATTCTTTAATATATCAAAGATATTTTTGTAAAATGGGGTCCCATATACACACACGTATATACACATATGTACATATATGTACATATATGTATGTGTATATATGTATATGTGTGTATATGTATATTTTATTGATTTAAATAGAGACTTCGCTTTTGTTATGCTTACATTCATTTATATCGCCATTTTCCTTTGAGGATCTCAAAACATTCTCATGGAAAATTGTCTCTGGATAAGGCACACCTAGAAGGCTTAATTCGTTTGCTGAGTAATATGGGTCAGTTCCTCCATCCCAGGAAGCAAAAAGACCTTGATTCCAGGTCTCTCCTATCAGGGAGCACTTGGTAGTTAGACCTGCATTCTTCCATTTGTGGCCCGTCTAAAATAAGACCTTGGGACCATTTGCCTATAATAAAGGTTGTTATTACAATGCAAAATGTCCCCAAAGCAATGCCCTGGAGCCCCTGGCACCCAAAAGCCTCCATCCCACAAGTTGCAAATGCCTGGTATTATTGCCTGACCTAACGGGAGGAAAGCCCACTGTGTATGCCTAAGATCAGCAGAGGATAGGCACGCGAAATAGTTGTGTTGTTCTGTGATGCGTGTAGGCTCCACTCAGGCTCTTGCTAGGAGTTATATAAACCCCAGAGGATGCCTACTAGGTAAGAGAGTTTGCCTCACTTGCTTTTTTTCTGTTTTAGACATGGCCGTGCAGTTCGCTGTGTTCTGGAACGAGGAGAAGACATGTTAATAACTGGAGGCCGCCATCCTTACCTTGGAAAGTACAAAGTGAGTACAAGAAGGTGTGGAGGAAGGATTTATGTTGTAGATATAACATCCTATCAGTGCACAGGGCAGCCTTTGGCTACTCTCTAGTTGGGGGTAACAATGAGCAAATCAACAAACAGAGCATCTATTTAACTTTCTATTCGTTGCACTGACTTTTAATTACTAGCTGGTTCAATGAGGCTTCTCTGCTTAGCTCAAAGATGTCAGTTTCAGAAATAAAACACTTAGTGCTAGCTGGTATTGGCTGTACAGAGCAAATAACTAGAAAACGTGTGTATGCCATTGAAGTACATCTGATTACCATACTTATTCCCACATATAAGAGAGGTAAAAGTAGAATAATTCTCATAACAGCTGTGTTATGTGAAATTGCAATTATTTGTAAATGGGTACCTCATTCTTCAATATATCAAGGATATTTTTGTAAAATGGGGTTCCAGAAATTCATAGAAAAAAATTTATAGTAGAAAATAGTGATTCTTTTGCTTTATAAGAAAAATTTTGCTTGTCAGAGTGGGCTAACTGCTCTAAGAAACAACTTAAAAGCTCTTAAACTTTCACTATGTCATTTCTTGCTCAAGTAACAGCTCAATATAATCATTGAGGGGGGAAAGGGGAGGATTCTGCTTTCTAAAATCATTCAGGGACTGGAGCTGTTTCCATTTATTGGTGCCACTGTGCCCTTGGACTGCATCATCCAATATAGTGGTCACTAGGAGCATATGGCTATTTAAATTTAAATTACCCAAATTAAATACAATGAGAAAGTTAGCTCCATAGTTGTATTAGCTATATTCCAAGTGCTCAGTAACCACATGTGGTTAGTGTCTGCCATACTAGACAGTGCAGACGCAGAACATTGCCATCATCACAGAAAGTTTTATTGGGTATCACTGCCCTACAAACTCTGAGTCTTCAAGGGGATCTTTTGCCGAGGGCAGCAGACAGGGAAGAGAGAGAGAAGAGAGCATGGAGTGTCACCTGGTAGGTGTTTTAGGTTTTAGGCACCAGACCTGTAAGTTTTGGACCTCACTTGTATCCAGATGTCATTGGCAAGACCTCTGTCACCTAACTGTAAGGGAGGCTGGGAACCGTCATCTTCCTGTGTGCCCAGAATGAAAGACAATAGGATTTGTTAGATGCATAGCATTGTCTCCATCACAAAACTGCATAACTAATACATGTTTTTTAGGAGATAATGAATGTTTCCATTTCAAATCACACTCACTCTAAGCTGTATTTTGAATTTGATTTAGCTGAGAAAGAGTTGTTACAGTAAACTTTATCCTGAAGGAGATTTTTTTAATAAGACATATATGAAGTCATTATGAAAACATAACAATCTCAGGTTAAAAGATGTAGAGATGAATATGAGTTGGAGTATATATAGGCACCATCTTAGAGAAGGTAAAAGATAGGTCTTCAAGAATGGAAGCCAGGCGCAGTGGCTCACGCCTGTAATCCTAGCACTTTGGGAGGCGGAGGCGGGTGGATTGCCCGAGCTCAGGAGTTTGAGACCAACCTAGGCAACACGGTGAAACCCTGTCTCTACTAAATATACAAAAAAATTAACCAGGCATGGTGGCAGGCACCTGTAATCCCAGCTACTTGGGAGACTGAGGCAGGAGAATTGCTTGAACCTGGGAGTCAGAGGTTGCAGTGAGCCAAGATCACGCCACTGCACTTCAGCCTGGGTGACAGAGTGAGACTCCATCTCAAAAAAAAAAAAAAAAAAGAATGGATAGACAGAAAGCAGAAAGAAGGCAAGCCAGGTGTGGGAATAGTAAGAGCAAAACTACAGAGGTATAATAAACATGGCATGTTTGATAGAGGCAAGAGTAAGGGGAGATGGGGAATTAGAACACAGAGCACTTCCTGGAAGGTAGTAAAAAACAAGATTGATGGGTTTAGGTGATACCTGACTGAGATGGGCCTACAGTCCCAGAGTGGGAAGTTTAAACTTGATCTTAAAAGAAAGAGTGAGACTGAGTGGATCTTTGAATGGCTCAGTGCCGTAATTAAACACGGGTGCTTTGGGAAGGCTAACAGGATGGTCTGGAGAGGAGAGAGGATGGAAGCTGGTAGACCAGCAGGAGGCAGCTGATGCATTCAGACATGAAATAATTGGGGTCTGAGATATGATAGTAAGATGTAGAAGAGATAAGTCCAAGAGCCAATATAGTGTAAAATAAAACAGGATTGGTGAAAATCTTGGCAAAATGCAATGAAGAATAAAACCGCAAACATGACTTGGAGGGTTTTAAAAGAAAGAGACAATTTAGAAGGAGGAACCGATCTGGAAGAACAATGAAGAGCTTGTTTGTGTAAATGCTGAGGGAAGAAGTGACAACAGGACCCTGAAGCAGAAATGTCCTTCACCACCATAGGACTTTGTTGAAAGGACTGGATTATAGTGACAGAAGCCATTGTCATAATGGTGACTAAAACTATGAGAAAATAATGTTTTCTGATGGAGAGTAGTGTGAGGAAAGGTGATATGAATACTATTTACGATAGTAATATTAGTTATATTTAGAGTACTTGCTATGTTTCAGGCACTTGCCTATAATTTTCTATGTGTTGCCTTATTTACTTCCATTTCACAGATAGTCTGAGTGGTTACATAGCTTGCCTAAGATCACAGAGCTAGTTATATATTATCCGAGAAATCACTGCCAAATCCAATGTCATGATGCCTTTCCCCTATGTGTGGAGGGTTCGCAAATGACAAAATTTAGAGAGACTTGGCCCCTGTTCCAGCATTCGATGTCGGTTCTCTTCCCCAGGCTGGATTCATGAATGATGGCAGAATCTTGGCCCTGGACATGGAGCATTATAGCAATGCAGGCGCCTCCTTGGATGAATCATTATTCGTAAGTGTTTTAAGGAGCAAGTTCACATTCCTGAGTGTTACATAAAATGATTTAACTTAGAAAATGTCCAATAGTAAAGTAATATTTGATTATAAAGGCATAATGACCATCCTTGCAGGGATAGCCATGTGTTACTTCCTGGTGCCCAAAGTATGAGCCCAGAGATGCTGGCTGAGTTGCATCTGTGTGTTACCCCCTGGCTTCCCATACTTAGACCTCTTTTCCCAGATGCACACATGAGACCAAGCTTTCTCACCTTTGGCCCTATTGACATTTTGGAGTGTGTAGCTCTTTATGGTGAGGACCATCCTGCTCATTGTACCATCTTTGGCCTCTACTTAGTAGATGTCAGTGGCATTACCACTCTCTAGTCTTTTTATTTTTTATTTTTATTTTTTGAGACAGACACTCACTCTGTGCCCAGGCTGTAGTGCAGTGGCTCAAGCGATCCTCCCACCTCAGCCTCCCAGGTAGCTGGGACTGCAGGCACATGCCGCCATGCCTAGCTAATTTTTTTATTATTATTTTGTAGAGATGGGGTCTCAGTATGTTGCCAGAGCTGATCTCAAACTACTAGGCTCAAGCAATCCTCCCATCTTAGCCTCCCAAAGTGCTGAGATTACAGGCGTGAGCCACCGTGTCCAGCCCAACCCCAAACAAAAATGTTTCAACCAGGCCGGGCGTGGTGGCTCATGCCTGTAATCCCAGCACTTTGGGAGGCTGAGGTGGGTGGATCACTTGAGGCCAGGAGTTCGAGACCAGCCTGACCATGTGGTGAAATCCTGTTTCTATTAAAAATACAAAATTAGCCAGGTGTGGTGGCACACCCGGCTGTAATCCCAGCTATTTGGGAGGCTGAGGCAGGAGAATCACTTGAACCCCGGAGGCAGAGGTTGCAGTGAGCCGAGTTTGCGCCATTGTACTCCAGCCTGGGCAACAAAAGTGAAACTGTCTCAAAAAAAGAGTTTCAACCAAAATGTTAACAATGAAAAATGTCTCCAGACATTGCCAAATGTCCCCAGGAGCAGGGAAAGGATTGCTCCCCATTGAGAACCAAATACATTAGACCCAATGCCAAAACATTTTTTTCTGTTTTCACTGTCTTCCAGGATATCATATTCATTACATTCTATAAACCCAGTGCTCAGGGCCTTTGATACGTTCAGATATCAATCAGATAATGGATGTATTTGTATGTGTTTGAGATCTTAAAAAATGCATTAACTCCAAAATACAAAAATAAAATTAATGCTCTCAAAGGAAAAATTATTCAAATACTTAAAAATTATTTTACAGCAAAAATGTGTTTAATTGGGGGCATGGGAATATTTTAGCATGTTAGATTAGATGAAAAGAGAGCTGCCATTTCCGGCCTGGTTTTGGTCTGAGGTCGTAGGATGGTGAAACAGGTTCAGAAGATCTTAATCACATCAACTCTGGATTTCTCCAGGTGGTAGAAATGGGACTTCTGAAAATGGACAATGCTTACAAGTTTCCCAACCTCCGCTGCCGGGGTTGGGCATGCAGAACCAACCTTCCATCCAACACGGCTTTTCGTGGGTTTGGCTTTCCTCAGGCAGGGCTGATCACCGAATCTTGTATCACAGAAGTTGCAGCCAAATGTGGACTATCCCCTGAGAAGGTAATACTAAATTAGCTCCACAGACAAAACATGTGGAATGTCAGAGACGGGAGGGCCTTTGGGGGCCATTCAGGTTGAGGAATTTGAGACCCAGAGGGGCAAATGATTTGTGCCAAGTCCCCCAGCTAACTGGTTAATGCAGAGCCCAGCCTCCAAAGTTCAGCAATCCTCACCGTACTCAGACTCCTGCTCCAAAATCCCGAAGCAGAAGATCCCGAGGAGTGAGCACTGCATTCTCCCCTGGCTGATGAGAAGCTTCCATTGACTGGGGGTATAACTGCTACCCACAATTCCATCAAGGCCCTCATTCTCCACTTCCCGAACATCTCAGCCAGCTGTCAAAAAGTTGGTCATTTCAGTTGCTAAACTGATCTCCTTTTGGTTCTTTTTTTTTTTGTAACATTAATAGGTTGGCTTTTATTTTTATTATTTCCATAAATTATTGGGGTACAGGTAGTATTTGGTTACATGAGTAAGTTCTTTGGTGGTGAATTGTGAGATTTTGGTGCACCCATTACCTGATGGGTGTATGTATATACATATGTGTATATATATATATACACACACACACACACATATATATATATATATATACATACATACACACACAATTTCTTTATCCACTCATTGATTGGTGGGCATTTGGGTTGGTTCCGAGATTTTGTTATTGTGAATTGTGCTACTATAAACATGCATGTGCAAGTATCTTTTTTGAATAACAGCTTCTTTTCCTCTGGGTAGATACCCAGTAGTGGGATTGCTGGATCAAATGGTAGTTCCACTTTTAGTTCTTTAAGGAATCTCCCCACTGTTTTCCATAGTGGCTGTACTAGTTTACATTCCCACCAGCAGCGTAGAAGTGTGTTCCCTGTTCACCGCATCCACGCCAACACGTACAGTTTTTTGATTGTTTGATTATGGCCATTCTTGCGAGAGTAAGGTGGTTTCAGTTTGCATTTCCCTGATCATTAATGATGTTGAACATTTTTTTCATATTTTTGTTGGCCATTTGTGTATCTTCTTTTGTGAATTGTCTATTCATGTCCTTAGCCCACTTTTTGATGGGATCATTTGTTTTTTTCTTACAGATTTGTTTGAGTTTCTTGTAGATTCTGGATATTAGTCCTTTGTCAGATGTATAGATTGTGAAGATTTTCTCCCACTCTGTGGGTTATCTGTTTACTCTGCTGACTGTACCTTTTGCCGTGCAAAAGCTCTTTAGTTTAATTAGCTCCCAGCTATTTATCTTTGTTTTTATTGCATTTGCTTTTGAGTTCTTGGTCATGAAATCCTTGCCTAAGCCAATGTCTAGAAGGGGTTTTCCAATGTTATCTTCTAGAATTTTAATAGTTTCAGGTCTTAGGTTTAAGTCCTTAATCCATCTTGAGTTAATTTTTGTATAAGGTCAGAGATGAGGATCCAGTTTCCTTCTCATTACATGTGGCTAGCCATCCTAGCACCATTTGTTGAAAAGGTTGTCATTTCCCCACTTTATGTTTTTGTTCGCTTTGTCGAAGATCAGTTGAGTGTAAGTATTTGGGTTTATTTCTGGGTTCTCTATTCTGTTCCACAGGTTTCTATGTGCCTGTTTTTATACCACTACTACACTGTTTTGGTGACTATGGCCTTATAGTATAGTTTGAAATCAGGTAGTGTGATGCCTCCAGATTTGTTCACTTTGCTTACTCTTGCTTTGGCTATGCAGGCTCTTTTTTGGTTTCATATGAACTTTAGAATTGTTTTTTCTAATTCTGTGAAGAACGATGGTGGTATTTTGATGGGGATTGCACTGAATTTGTAGATTGCTCTTGGCAGTATAGCCATTTTCACAATGTTGATTCTACCCATCCATGAGCATGGGATGTGTTTCCATTTGTTTGTGTTATCTATGATTCTTTTAGCAGTGTTTTGTAGTTTTCCTTGTAGAGGTCTTTCAACTCCTTGATTAGGTATATTCCTAAGTGTATTATTATTATTATTATTATTATTATTATTATTATTATTATTTGCAACTATTGTAAAAGGAGTTGAGTTCTTGATTTGATTCTCTGCTTGGTCGCCATTGGTGTATAGAAGAACTACTGATTTGTGTACATTAGTCTTGTATCCGGAAACTTTGCCGAATTCTTTTATCAGTTCTAGGAGCTTTGTGGAGGAGTTCTTAGGGTTTTCAAGGTAAACAATTATATCATCAGCAAACAGTGATGGTTTGACTTTTCTTTACTGGTTTGGATGCCCTTTATTTCTTTCTGTTATCTGATTGCTCTAGCTAGGACTTCCAGTACTATATTGAAGAAGAGTGGTGAGAGTGGGCATCCTTGTCTTGTTCCCGTTGAATGCCTTCAGCTTTTCCCCATTCAGTATTATGTTGAATGCCTTCAACTTTTCCCCATTCAATATTATGTTGGCTGTGTGTTTGTCATAGATAGCTTTTATTACATTAAGGTATGTCCTTTGTATGTTGATTTTACTGAGAGTTTTAATCATAAAGACATGCTGGATTTTGTCAAATGCTTTTTCTGCACTGACATGATCATGTGATATTTGTTTTTAACTCTGTTTATGTAGTGCATCAAATTTATTGACTTGTGTGTGTTAAACCATCCCTGTAGCCCTGGTATGAATCCCTCTTGATCATGGTGGATTATCTTTTTGATATGTTGTTGGAGTCGGTTAGCTAGTATTTTGTTAAAGATTTTAGCATCAATGTTCATCAAGGATATTGGTCTGTAGTTTTCTTTTTTGGTTATGTCCTTTCCTGGTTTTGTTATTAGGGTGATGCTGGCTTCATAAAATGAATTTAGTTAAGGTTCTTTCTTTCTCTATCTTGTGGAATAGTGTCAAAAGGATTAGTACCAATTCTTCTTTGAATGTCTGGTGGAATTCCGCTGTGAATCCTTCTGGTCCTGGACTTTTTATTGTTGGTAATTTTTAAATTACCATTTCAATCTCGCTCTTGTTATTGGTCTGTTAAGGGTATCTAATTCTTCCTGATTTAATCTAGAAGGGTGTATTTTTCCAGGAATTTATCTATCTCTTCTAGGTTTTCTAGTTTATGTGTGCAAAGGTGCTCATAGTAGCTGTGAATGATCTTTTGTATTTCAGTGTTGTCAGTTGTAATATCTCCTGTTTCGTTTCTTAGTGAGGTTATTTGGATTTTTACTCTTCTTTTCTTAATCTTGCTAATGGTCTATCAATTTTATTTATCTTTTCAAAGAACCAGCTTTTTGTTTCATTTATCTTTTGTATTTTTTTTTCCAGTTTCATTTAGTTCTGCTCTGATCTCGGTAATTTCCTTTCTTCTGCTAGGTTTGCATTTGGTTTGTTCTTATTTCTCTAGTTCCTTGAGGCGTGACCTTAGAATGTCAGTCTGTGCACTGTCAGTCTTTTTGATGTAGGCACTTAGGGCTATGAACTTTCCTCTTAGCACCGCCTTTGCTGTATCCCAGAGATTTTGATAGGTTGTGTCATTATTGTCATTCAGTTCGAAGAATATTTTAATTTCCATTTGATTTCACTTTTGACCCAATGCTCATTCAGGAGCAGGTTATTTAATTTCCATGTATTTGCATGGTTCTGAAGGTTCCTTTTGGAACCGATTTCCAGTTTTATTCCACTGTGGTCTGAGAGAGTGCTTGATATAATTTCAGTTTTCTTAAATGTATTGAGCTTGTCTTATGGCCTATCATATGGTCTATCTTGGAGAAAGTTCCACGTGCTGTTGAATAGAATGTGTATTCTGCCGTTGTTAGATGAAATGTTCTGTATATATCTGTTTAGTCCATGTGTTCCAAGGTATAGTTTAAATCCATTTTTCCTTATTGACTTTCTGTCTTGATGACCTATCTAGTCCTGTCAGTGGAGTATTGAAGTTCCCCACTATTGTGTTGCTGTCTATCTCATTTCTTAGGTCTATTAGTAATTGTTTTATAAATTTGGGAGCTCCAGTGTTAGGTGTGTACATGTTTAAGATTGTGATATTTTCCTGTTGGACAAGGCCTTTTACCATTATATAATGTCCCTCTTTGTCTCTTTTAACTCTGTTGCTTTAAAATTTGTTTTGTCTGATATAAAAATAGCTACTCCTGCCCACTTTTGGTGTCCATTTGCATGAATTGCCTTTTTCTACTTCTTTAAGTTTATATGAATCCTTATGTGTTAGGTGAGTCTTCTGAAGGCAACAGATAATTGGTTGGTGAGTTCTTATCTATTCTGTGGTTCTGTATCTTTTAAGTGGAGAATTTAGACCATTTATATTCAATGTTAGTATTGAAATGTGAGGTACTATTGCATTTGCCATGCTTTTTGTTGCCTGTGTACTTTGTTTTTTGTTTTGTTTTGTTTTTGCTTTTTAACATGTATTTATGTTTTATAGGTCCTGTGCAATTTATGCCTTAAAGAAGTTCTGTTTTGATGTGTTTCCAGGATTTGTTTCAAGATTTAGAGCTCCTTTTAGCAATTCTTGTAGTGGTGGCTTGATAATGGTGAATTCTCTCAGCATTTGTTTGTCTGAAAGCAACTGTATCTTTCCTTCATATGTGATGCTTAGTTTCACTGGATACAAAATTCTTGGCTGATAATTGTCTTGTTTGAGGAGGCTGAAGATAGGGAACAATCCTTTCCAGCTTGTAGGGTTTCTGCTGAGAAATCTGCTGTTAATCACGTAAGTTTTCCTTTACAGGTTACCTGGTTTTTCTGTCTCACAGCTCTTAAGATTCTTTCCTTCGTCTTAACTTTGGATAACCTAATGACAATGTGCCTAGGTGAAGATCTTTTTGCAATGAATTTTCCAGGTGTTCTTTGTGCTTCTTGTATTTGATGTCTAGGTCTCTAGCAAGGCTGGGGAAGTTTTCCTTGATTATCCCCCTGAAGATGTTTTCCAAGCTTTTAGAATTGTCTTCTTCCTCAGCAACACTGATTATTCTTAAGTTTGGTTGTTTAACATAATCCCAGACTTCTTGGAGACTGTGTTCATATTTTCCTGTTCTTTTCTCCTTGTCTTTGTTGGATTGGGTTAATTCAAAGACCTTGTCTTCGAGCTCTGAATTTCTTTCTTCTATTTGTTCAATTCTATTACTGAGACTTTCCAGACAGAGCATTTTGCATTTCTAAAAGTGTGTCCAAAGTTTCCTGAATCTTTTATTGTTTTTTCTTTAAGCTATCCATTTCCTTGAATATTTCTCCCTCACTTCTTGTAACTTTTTTAAAATTTCTTTGAATTGAGCTTTGCCTTTCTCTTGTTCCTCCCTGATTAGTTAATAACTAACCTCCTAAATTCTTTTTCAGGTAAGTCAGAAATTTCTTCTTGGTTTGGATCCATTGCTGGTGAACTAGTGTGATTTTTTGGGGGCGTTGAAGAGCCTTGTTTTGTCATGTTACTAGGATTGGTTTTCTGGTTCCATCTCATTTGGGTAGGCTCTGTCAGAGGGAAAGTTTGGTGCTGAAGGCTGTTGTTCAGATTCTTTTGTCCCATGGAATGTTCCCTTGATGTAGTACTCTCTCCCTTTCCCTATGGATGTGGCTTCCTGTGAGCTGAACTGCAGTGATTGTTGTCTTTCTTCTGGGTCTAGCCACCCAGCAAGTCTACCCAGCTCCGGGCTGGTACTGAGAGTTGTCTGCACAGAGTCCTGTGATGTGAACTGTCTATGGGTCTCTCAGCCATGGATACCAGTGCCTGTTCTGGTGGAGGTGAGGGAGGGTGCAGTGGACTCCATGAGGGTCCTTAGCTTTGGTGGTTTATGCTCTATTTTTGTGCTGGTTGGCCTCCTACCAGGAGGTGGCGCTTTCCAGAAAGCATCAGCTGTAGCAGTGTGGAGAGGGATTGGTGGTGGATGGGGCCCTAGAACTCCCAAGATTAAATGCCGTTTGTCTTCCACTACCAGGGTGAGTAGGGAAGGACCATCAGGTAGGAGCAGGGCTAGGTGTGTCTGAGCTCAGACTCTTCTTGGGTGGGTCTTTCTGTGGCTGCTGTGGGGGATGGGTGTGAGATTCCCAGGTCACTGGAGTTGTGTACCTAGGAGGATTATGGCTGCCTCTGCTGAGTCATGCAGGTTGTTAGGGAAGTGGAGGAAAGCCAGCAGTCATAGGCCTCACCCAGCTCCCATACAAACTGAAGGGTTGGTCTCACTCCCATTGTGCACCCCCCAACAACCCTGAGTCTGTTTCCAGGCAGAGGGTGTGATGGGCTTGAAAACTTGCCCTGTATTACACCCCTAGCTGCGAGAGAAAAGGGCTTGGCTCTTCCCCAGCCTGTGGAGTCTGCACACCAGATTTGTGCCCTCCCACCCACCGAACTCTGACCAGGAGTTCTGCCCCATTCAAACTGTTACAAAGTTCAGCTAGAGATTTCTTTCTCCCTGTGGAGTTTCACCCCCTCCTCCTCTGGTCTGCTCCCCTGCTCCCACCGCCCCCACCATGGATCCCTGTGTTGTTAGGCAGGAATGGCCTGCTAGGGGACACAGCAAGCTCCTAGGGCCTTTCTGCTGCTTCCTCTACCCCTGCATTTTGCTGAGCTCTCTAAATTGGCTCAGCTCCAGGTAAAGTTGGAATCTTCTCCTGCAAACAGACCTTCAGCTTCTCCAGTGGGGGTATGTGTCCGGGAGAGGAGGATCTCCCTTCCCCCTTCCACAGCTGGGGCACTCACAGTATTTGGGGTATCTCCTGGGTCCTGCAGGAGTAGTCCGCTTACTTCAGAGGGTTTGTGGGTCCTCTCAGGATTACTGCTTTGTTCTTGCATTTGATCTGGAGCTAAAATTCACAAGGCGAACTTCCACAAGCTGCTCTATCCAGAGCTGCAATCTAGTCCTGCCTCCCATCCGCCATGATGATCCAATTTCTCCTTTCGGTTCTTCAGTCTCAGCCCCAACTTCGTTTATTGACAAGGACCTTCCCCTCCCTGGCTCCTCTTCCCAGATCCTGGAGTGGAATTAGTGTGGAGAGATGGGGTGAGCTCTCTCTCAGCCCCTTCTCCTCCCCTGTGCCTTCTGCTGTGATGCTGGTGCAAGGAGGAAGAGAAGAAGGACCAGGGAAAACAGCCAGTTTCTCCCTCTGTGACTTCTCCCAGCAAGATCACAGTCCTCTCTTTGGACAGATGTAACTTTTCAAGCACATTGTCTATGGCTCCATTTCTGCCACCTCTTCCAGAAATTGGCAGTCCTTGGACCTTCAGCGGGTGGCTGGCACAGCATTCCACTGGTGACCACACCTCTCTGCTCATGCCCCAGCAGTCTTTAGAAGGCCCCAGGTCCCAATTCATCTACCAGCTTTCACCCAACAATAGCCACTTTCTTTGCTTCTCTTGAACATGTGGGAGGCCTTGCCCCTCCCTTCCTGGCCATCCCACTAGACTTTCTCCTGATGTCCTGCCACATTTGGTAGCACTATGGAGGAGAATTACATCCTTCCCTTCATCCCCAGGGAAGTTAGAGCAGGGAACAGCCTCTTAAAAATACCCGTTTCCCCCAAATGGGATGGCTTATTAATTTCTAGTGTTTCTCTTACAATGATCTAATAATTTGCTTAGGAGAGTGGGGAGAGTGTGTCTGTGATGGCTCTGTCAGCTTATGGAGGGGGCTGGCCACAAGTGCTAAGAGTTTTCTCAGCTGAGAATGTGACATACCTGGCACCTTTTATTCTCAGCTTAGGGTCTTAGTCACCAATTCTGGGAATGCAGGAAGAATTCTACTCAGTGCTTCAGACATCCTGGGATAGAATCTTTTAATTTGTTCTTCATCCTAGATATTTGTTATATTTAAACAAACTTTCATGTTTGCCTGTTTTGGAGGTGAGTAGTCTTATCTTGCAAAATAGCATGGGAGTAATCCAAATCATGTGGCCTAGATGATCTTTCAGCAGATATCCAAATGCAACTAGAATTAAGAGTCTACAGTGTACATGGACTGTGTTGGGTTATACTGGAACATAAGGGAAAGGTTCCATCCTTTAAACTTGCACAAGAGTAGCATAGAAAGCACATAAGTAATTGCTAGCATGTTTGATAGAAGCTGTGAGTAGAGGAAGAGGACAATGTTGTGCATTAGGAAAGGCTTCCACAAGGACTAAGTAGAACTTGGCTTGGACCTTATAGGATGGGCAGAGTTTGACCAGGAGGATGGTGAATGGATGAACCTATGTCTGCTGGGTTTCCGCTCCCCGCTTTAATCTCCTTTTCTTTCGTAGGTGCGAATGATAAACATGTACAAGGAAATTGATCAAACACCCTACAAACAAGAGATCAATGCCAAGAACCTGACCCAGTGTTGGAGAGAATGTATGGCCATGTCTTCCTACTCCTTGAGGAAAGTTGTTGTGGAAAAATTCAATGCAGAGAATTATTGGAAGAAGAAAGGACTGGCAATGGTCCCCCTGAAGTATCCTGTTGGCCTTGGCTCACGCGCTGCTGGTCAGGTGAGTTCTCCAAACACACATGAGGATGCTGCCCGGAAGCAGCCCTGACAAAGCAAGAGGTGTGGAGGAAACTTCTCCTTAAGTCATATTAGCCATATGGTTGCAATGCCCAGTTGTTAAATTTCACAAAAGCCACCAAAGTCAAAGTAATTAAGCTAGCTTTACTCCAGAGGAGACCAGAGCTCCTCTGCTCACATGCCCATGGTTGGTCAAAAACATTCTTGCTGGAAATTGGGAGACTGAGGTTTACTCCTGGCCCTGGCAACAGGAGTTGGCAAATGGCAGCTGAGTCCATTTGCTGTGGGCTCAGACTGCTCATGTGGAAAGCAGGAGAGTGGGACCGATGACCTCCAAGACTCCTCTTCCAGTGTCCACAATTCAGTGTCGCTGGACCGTGAAATAGGAACGAGGAGCTGCAAGGTTTTGGGTGCTCGACTCCTTCTAGGTGGGTTGGAATAAATTAAATTCAGAAAAATTAATCACTTTTTAAATAGAATTTTTGAAGTTTATTCACCTTGTACCTTTTAAAACTGTGAAAGGGAGGACTGGGAATCTGCTCTTGCAGTTTAATTTCTTTCATTGATTAAAGAAATCCCCTTGCTTGGTTACGGTTTCCACCTCTTCATTCTTGACTTCATTCATTCTTAAGAATGAATAAAACTTACCCCTAATGGCTGGTGAAAGACTGCAACATTCTAGCTCATTGTATGGCAGTCAGGAACCCCTATTATCTATTTTATTACATACGCACATCCATGTATATACAGATAAGCTGGCAGGACCCTCACAATTGTCACTCCTCTTTGCAGAATTCACTCCTTGGTTGGAGCCACGAAGAAGGCATGGCAGCTGTGTTGAGCGATCACAAAATAGGAATAAATGGCAGGGTAGAGGAGCTTTGAGAGGGGCATTAGTGTGGATGTTGTGTGTTAAGGGATCAGATGAGGCCAGGAAAAGTGGGTAGGAAGATCCTTTCCTCCATCCCATATCCATGCATTCACCTAACTGCCCTAGTTGAGCTTTGGTGTCATCCTTAAAACATTTGCATGCAGCTTTGATTGTAGGCAGGTGGTAGGTCAGAGAAGTGTTATAACAAATGATGATCTTATTGCAGCCTTCTCATTCCTTGCCTGTTTATGATGACAAAAAATAACACAGAGCCATGTAGTCATCTGCATGCAATTTACTCAGATGTGGGAGACAGTCAAGATACTGTGGTTGTGAAATAAAAGCAAAAACGAGGTTATTACAAAAGAAGAGAGAAGAAAACTACCACTGGGAAAAGGATTTGTAAGCATTGAGTCTTGGTATAGAATTTTGGGGTAAACTGATTAGCTGGCAGCTACCAAAGAGGTCAGTTGGGGCCGTCTGTCCTTGAGCAGACCAGTCAGGATCATCAGGAAAAACAGCCTCCATTGTTCATGGATCCTCTGGAAATCCTCTCACGTTTGGCCGTGGGTAAACATGGCGCACTGCCTCTATTTGATGGCTGCCTTTACTTTACATCTGGCCTCCACCATAGACCAGGTCTCACCCATTTTCCTCATCAGAATTTTCTCAAAAATAGATTTAAAAAATATGGCGAGGTGCAGTGGCTCATGCCTGTAATCCCAACACTTTGGGAGGCCAAGACAGGAGGATTGCTTGAGGCCAGAAGTTTGAAACCAGCCTGAGCAACATAGTGAGGCCCCATCTCTACAAAAAAGAAAAAGTAATAATAGTGACAATTACTGAGCACTACGATGTTGTAAGTACTTTTAGGTGTTTCATTTAATCTTGGGACAACCTAGAAGATTTGTATCCTCATTTTAGGGATAAAAAAAAATCTAGGCTTAGAGGGTTTAAATAACTGGCTCAAGGTCCTGCAGCTGGTAGAGGTAGGGCTAGGGCTAGAACTCAGGCCTGAGTGGCTCTGAAAGCTGGGTTTTCTAGTTGCACCACATGGTCTCCCCAAAACACCTTTTGATAGGAACTGAAGTGGGATTCAGCTCAGCTGAAAACAAACTAGGCAACAGCCAGCGGTACAAATTCATTCTTGAAGGCCACCTGGGAAACTGACCAACTTCTGTGCTGAAAATATTTCCTTAGGGCTGAATGAAGGAGTTTGAGACCAAACTCCTTGGAAGGCACATGCTAAGAGACTCCATTCTGGAACAAACTAAATAGAGGAGGAAACTAGACATGATATTTGAGTGCCTTCTCCATGGAAGGACCTGGACTGGGGAATTTATAATCTCCACTTGATTATTCCCTAACTCATCTCTATCAGATAGGTATGAATCTCTCTATTTCATAGAAGGGGAAACTGAAGCCCATAGGGATTCCCTCTGTTGCCCAAGGACATCCAGCCAATAAATGGCAGAACAAGGATTCAACTTTAGCACTGCCTTCATCGTCCCACAGTGCCTCCCTGAGCAGAGGTAGTCCCTGCCCAGCAGCTGAGGGGGTCAAATGTGCCCCACCTGTGTTATGCAGGCATACCTTGTTTTACTGCACTCTGCTTTATTGCACTTCCTAGATGCTGCATTTTTTACAAATTGAAAGTTTGTGGCAACCTTGCTTCAAGCAAGTCTATTGGTTCCATTTTCCCAACAGTATGTGCTCACTCTTTGTCTCTCTGTCACGTTTTGGTAATTCTCACAGTGTTTCAACCTTTTTCATAATTATGGTGATCTGTGATCAGTTATCTTTGATTTTACTGTTGTAATTGTTTTGGAGCACCATGAACCACATCCATATAGACAGCGAACTTAATAAATGTTTTGTGTGTTCTGACTGCTCCACAAACAGAGGAGCATTCTTCCCCCATTTCTCTCCCTCTCCTCAGGCCTCCCTATTCCCTGAGACACAGTGATATTGAAATTAGGTCATTTAATAACCCTGCAATGGCCTCTAAGTGTTCAAGTGAAAAAAAGATTCACAAGTCTCACTTGAAATCAAATGCTAGAAATGATTAAGCTTAGTAAGGAAGGCACTGCACTCCAGCCTGGGTGACAGAATAAGACCCTGTCCCAAAAAAAAAAAAAAAAAAAAAAAAACAGAAAAGAAATGTTACAACTACCTCAATCTTCAGCAACCACCACCCTGGTTAGTCAGCAGCCATTAACATTGAGACAAGACCCTCCACCAGCAAAAAGATTCTGACTCTCTGAAGGCTCGGATGATTGTTAGCATTTTCTAACAGAGTATTTTGAAACTAAAGTGTGTACAATCTTTTTAGACATAATGCTATTGTACACTTAATAGAGTACAGTGTGGCATACACATCACTTATATGCACTGCGAAACAATGAAAATTGTGTGATTTGCTTTATTGCTGTGGTTTGGAGCTGAACCTGCAGTATCAGTGTACTTACTTCCTGCAGTGTGAACACTGAATGGCACAGGCAGGACCTAACCAACCTCTGTGTGTCCAATGCCTTACTATGGCACTTGGCACAGAGTAGAGTAGGAACTCAAATGTCTGAATGGCTGAAACATTTGGGGAATCTGCAGGTTTGAAGCTAACTTCTCATTGATACCAGTAGTAGTTGTTTGAAGATTTAAATTTCCCCGACTAGGTCCTCTACTTATATTGGAGGACCATGTGCTCCAGCTCTCCAGTTGTGCCTGTTTTATAGATGAAGCTTTGCAGAATTATCTTTTGTGGCACTAACAATGAGCTGTACAGTGGTGCCACTTAACTAAACCAAATTTGACATTTTAAATGGCCCAAGGAGATTGCAGCACCACATGGAACAAATGACTGAGTGATATCTGATAGACATGCTGTCTTGGACATACAGGCTGAATGCTATCACCAGCAGGGTCACACAATGTAGGAAAAGTACAGTCCACTATAATTGTAGCTTAATCACATGGGCCAAGTCCAACTACGTATTACATGCACACTTTGCAGAGCCAAGAAGGCCAAATATGGAGTCTACAAGATTAAGAAACAGATTGCATGGCTATGCTACTGCACATTTACTTACCAAACATTTACTGAGCACCTACCGCATGTGTGTTGCTATGTTGCCTTCCAAGAGATTCCTTAGGACGTGATCCTTCCTTTCAGGGGGCTCATATTCAGGAAAAGCACAATGAAGTGCCATGGAATGGGGCCTAGGAGCTATTGTTGCAGCTGGCATCACCTGACATCTGATGCATGGCCCCCAGGCAGCCAGCCCTGGGCTCTCTGTAGAGGAAAACAATTCCTTACCTTTATTATTTTGAGGATGAATGTCCAGGAGCAAAAGATGGTGTTTCCAGGAGTCACGAGTCAATAAACAGTAAAAAACACTATTGCATCTTCCCAAGGTCCTTGGGTGTCATTATCATGTCTACTATGCCTTCCTCAAGAGTCTAAGGTTCTCCTTTGGACTGTGGATATATGTGCCTTTGTCCTCAGAGAAAGGGTATCCTGACGTCCCCATTTGCCCAATACATCCCTAGTTTACACCTGCTGACCAAATAAATGGAGTGCATTTTCACTGTCAAACTTGCCATATTTGGAATGATAGAGGTTTCTGGTTGTCATTCACAGGGGTAATGTGAACCTTTGGATACAAATAAAGAGACAGTTCTCCAAGTGTGGTCCACAGTCCCCACGCAGCTTGGAAAGCCCTTCTGATGGGCAGAGAATTGATCTGGAAATCTTGTCTTTTTCTTGGGTTTATCTGGTGATTAACATGCAGTTCCATCAACTTTCACTTATGACCAGGGTTGCTTACAAATAATCTAAGTGAGCAACTAAGGCTTAGGAAAATTTTTGGTTTATTAAGTTGACATTGGCTTATTACCAGAATTTTCTGAAGACCTTGACATTATAAATCCTAGATTATTATGTTACTCTGCATAGAAACTTAGATGTTAAGAAACCTTGCTGACCCAGACCACACCCATGTGGTCAGCACTTCCCTGCTGAAAAGCTGTAAAGGTTGCCTTGCAGGCTTTCCTGGACCACAGTGGAACCGCTGAGGGACATCTGCTCTAGGACCATTGCTGCTGATGTTGCTCTTACATTGGAGAGCCAAAGGGAAGAAGCCATCCTTGTTTCCTGCTGTGATTTTCTGGGATATCCCCATATTCTAGTTTAGCACAGGCAGATATGCAAGAAGGCACATTCTTGTTAATTATAAAAACATGTTTAGCTTAGAGACTGGATGTTTCTGATTATAAGAGCCTTTAATGCTGTTAGCAGTCTGGTTCCTTCTGGATCCTTGTGGGGAGCTATACAGTTAGATAAGATTACTTCCAAGTTCTTGTCTAACTCCAAAGCTCTGTAGTTCTGTGCCAAGATGATTTAGGGTGAGCTTAGTCATTTTGCAGCAAAAAAATTTTAATGTCTATCTCATCTTATATGGGATTATAAGAAAATGGATTTCCGTTTTCATTTTTCTGTGACATGCCTACAACTATGAGAATATGTGTGCACACAATTATTCACCCTCTCCCTCTACCTGTCTATACTTTGCTTTGCATTTTAAAATAGAGTCCCCACCCAAGTTTTCCCCACCCCAAAAAGAAACCTAAAATGTTGCTCCACCCTGGGGGGTGCGGGATTCTTGGAGGGAAATATTTCCAAGGAAAATGTTTTAATTGACACGATATGTGATAATATCAAAAAGATCATAGAAACAGTTTTCGTCTTTTCTGCTCAGGCTGCCGCCTTGGTTCACATTTATCTTGATGGCTCTGTGCTGGTCACTCACGGTGGAATTGAAATGGGGCAGGGGGTCCACACTAAAATGATTCAGGTAAGAACACGAATAACTAGATTGAATTGGGTGTATGCTTATAGATCTGTTCATGAGAGAAAAACTATGAATGGATATTTTCTGTTACAAAATACAGGATAGGAAGCTGGGTGAGGTGGCTCATGCCTGTAATCCCAGCATTTTGGGAGGCTGGGGCGAGAGGATTGCTTAAGTGAAGAAGTTCGAGACCAGTCCAGGGAACATAGGGAGATTCCATCTCTACAAAAATATATATATATAGATTTTTAAATTAGCAGGGCATGGTGGCATGAGCCTGTTTTCCCACCTACTTGGGAGGCTGAGGTGGGAGGACTGCTTGAGCCTGGGAGGTCAAAGTTGCAGTGAGCCAATTGCACTAATGTACTCCAGCCTGGGTGGCAGAGCAAGACCCTGTCTCAAAAAGTAAAAATAAATAAAAATAAAAAATAAAGGATAGGAGATTTGAGCTTTGACAGTTTATGCTGTTAAATGATTAGCAGAAACTGGGTAAACAAACCAATTTTGCAACTAAACCCCTAAAAGAATGTGGCAGAAGAGTCTCAAGTTGTTTTATTGCTAAAGAAAATTATATGCTTATTTGCTGCTTTCCTTTGGATATAGTGACAGTTGAGTTGTCCTTTTTGAATTTTTCTTGGGCAATAAGATAATGTGTAAATTCTGATGTATTTGGAATATTTCATGCCCTTTTTGTATTATGGGCTCCAAACAATTGCTAATATAAATCACCTTTGATGTTTATAGTCAAACTTCATCTGTTTGCTTTTGGCTGTCTTATTTTAGATTAATTTTAAGCTACTGTTTCTCTTTTGTTAATCATAATAGTAACATTATAGATTATAAAACATTTGGAAGCAGCAGAACATTTTAAAAAACAAAGACCCTACACAGTTTCACTACAAAGAATAATGATTATTTGAGGGTCTTTACATCTTGTCTTTTTTTCTTTTGCAAAAACTCACCAACAGGCTTTTGTTTAATTTTGTATTCTGTTTTTCCACCCATTTTATATAGCGTGAACACTTTCTCCTGTCATTAAGCAGTCTTTACAATCATGAATTTTCATGGCTGTATATGGATATATATGTGATTTATTTAACCATCCCCCAGTTGTTTGAATACTTCAGTGAATATTTTTGTACACTAACCTGTGATCAAATCATTGATTGTTTCTTAAAATAGACTTCTGGGAGTAGAATTTCTGGGTCACAGGTGTGACTATTTTAAATTGTTTGACACATATTATCAAATTGTTTTCCAGAAAGTATCCCTCTCATGACACCCCTAACCAACAGTGAATATTATGGGTTGTTGAAAATTTGTAGATAATTTGATAAGTGAATGAAAGTGTCTCATTATTGCTTTCATTTACATTTTTCTGAGTATAAAGATGTTAAATACATATTTTCTCTCAGTCACTTGAGAATTGACTTTCCCCATTGGAGGGTAAGATTTCAGTGTTTTCCTTAATGGATCACCAGAGACTTTGATATTCTAAGCCTATTGCACTCTGTGTGGATGATCTGAGAGCCAGACCTCATGGAAGGGCTCCATATGCCTGTGTCCTTGTAGAAGCTGTGGGCAAGCACTTTCAAGCCATGCTGCTAGCAGGAGAGAGGCGAGTTTGGGATCAACTAAAGTTAGCAATATGATTTTGCTCTCTAGCACTAAAAATAAAGAATAAAGCAGCCAGCTAAGTCCTTGTGTTGGCACATGGCACTGGCGCCATCTCCTGTGACCCACAAGTTCATGCCGCTGCTTTTCCAAGGCCATTGTCCTTTCTCATAAGAAGCATTCTTTTCCTGGGGCAACTCCAGAAATGTGGATAGGAGACAGACATCTCCTATCATTGATAAGGTTCTGCTAGAATTTTGCAGAGTGCGGTTGCAGGAGAAGCCTCAAAGATGTCAATATCATGATTATAAAAACAAGAATGAAGCATTTCTTCCTGCCTTGGCCTCGGGCCTTACCTCCTCTTTCTGACACTACCACCAGACTAGCTATAGGATTTTTAGAAATGAGAAACATTTCGTGGCTGGAGGAATTTGTGGTTCTGCTCCCTTGTCCCTGTCATGAGTATGAGGGTATCCCACATGTGTTACCACGTGGGCATGTGCACAGGTCTGTGACTAATCAAAAGTGTTTAAAAGGAAACTCTCTCTTAAAATCCAGGTGGTCAGCCGTGAATTAAGAATGCCAATGTCGAATGTCCACCTGCGTGGAACAAGCACAGAAACCGTCCCTAATGCAAATATCTCTGGAGGTTCTGTGGTGGCAGATCTCAACGGGTTGGCAGTAAAGGTAACAGTCACTGCAGTGGCATCCAAATCATTAACTCCCTCAGGGCCAAATATATGGGTGGGTGGAGCTCCAAAGATGCTGAGAGTTAATCCGACTCATATCTCCTTCCCCATCTTGGCCTCAGTCACTGGTACAGCACCCAGTGGTTCTCCTGTGCTGGAAATGCCACCTCTTTTTCTCCCTCACTCCTGACATTTTTCTAATCAGCAAGTCCTTTCAAGTCTACTAAAAAATGTCTCCGTCTTTCTGCTTCCATATTATGTTAGTATCACTTTAAGACAGACTCCCGCCTCTCCCCAGGGCCGATGCAGGACTTCTGTCTCTCCACCACAACTTCATCGCCTTTTGCTCTAGCTTTCTGCTGCCGGAGTGAATTTTCTCACAAAATAAATGTGGCCATGCCATGTCTGAAAGCAATGGCTGGTGGTTTTCCAAGAGGTTTTTTATTAAGTCCTGACTTTTTAGCCTGGCTTACAAGGCCAGTTCACACACACACACACACACACATGCACCCACTCGTATGAAACCTTTCATATCACCTTCATACAGGGTTGGTGTCTTATTTTTCCATGTTCCCTCTTAGATAAGCCTACAGAATGGTACATATTGTGTTGTTTTGAATTTGGTGTTTGCATGAAATTAGGAGCATAATTTTAATTTAAAAATAATCTCTAGGATGCCTGTCAAACTCTTCTAAAACGCCTCGAACCCATCATCAGCAAGAATCCTAAAGGAACTTGGAAAGACTGGGTGAGAATCAATGGTTCTCTATTTTATTTTAGAAAAAAAGGAGTGGGAGGAGAGCAAGAGCAATATGCATTAATTAAAATCTGTAGAAAGGGCATTTGCAAAGGTACCACCATTGAGTAATGATCAATAAAAGGCCCTTTGGCTCTTAGCATGTGGAAATCCTACCACAATGTGGTGGAGGAGCTCTTGCATCTGGGAAAATTTTCTGTTAGAGAAAAAGATGGTTCTTCTGCCAGAACTCCTGTTTTAATCCAGAATTAATTAATGTTTCATCCTATGGAGCCTAGGGGTTGTCTGGATAATAACGGTACATCTGCTTTTTCTCCTTCTTTGGGTTCTACTGTTCCTAAAATAGAAAAACAATAGTAGAACCACTCTGTAAAAGTAAAAATCATATAAGCATTCATTTAGAAATAGGGAACCAAGCCGGTGGGTATATGTTCATCCAGTAATAGGTACTCAATGGAATGGAAATATTCAACTGCCTACTTTGATCTGCTTATAATCTAGTTGGAAAAGAAGACACATTCTAAAGTCAACAAACAAACTTTTCAAAGTAATAGGTTATCGACTACCAGATGTTGTGGAACAAATATCCGTAAAAGCTGGGAGTGTGTGTCACGCTGGCTATTCTAGAATGTCAGTTTTTGCAACCTTACGAATACAGGTCTGGGGGAAATAACATTTGAGGATCCCACTTAGAAATGGTTTCTGCTATTCCATGGAGTAAGGACTCATTTTATAATTCATATTTATGGGATCTATCTATACTTCCTGGGCATATTTGTTTCTGCCCTCTGCCCCGTGCTGCCTGAGCCCGGAAAGGATGAGTCAGTGTGGCTGGAGAAAGCTGGAGAGAGGTGCAGCATGGGGAGTAGCCCTCCACCACCATGAGATGCAGCCATTCAGCCCACTTTCTTCGCTAATGATTGATGTGCTTCTGACCTTCATTCTTAGACTTAGGGACTTGGACCTAACCCTGATTTTTTTGCATAGTAGTCAACTCTGCACTGCAGAGTTTTGGTGTA
The DNA here is from genome assembly GCF_006542625.1 of Nomascus leucogenys. NCBI lineage: Eukaryota > Metazoa > Chordata > Mammalia > Primates > Hylobatidae > Nomascus > Nomascus leucogenys. The sequence goes on from NC_044402.1 coordinate 100,968,618, forward strand.
AATGGTACCATTTAGCAAAATTATTACCCTCACCTGACACAAATGTGCCCAGAAAGGATTGACAGTTCCCATAAATATGAATTATAAAATGAACCCTTACTCTATAGACTAGCAGGAACCTGATATTAAAATTAAGCAGCCAACCAACCATTGTTTTCTAAAATGTCCCATCTTAATTTGAAATTTTCTACAGATGACTGAGTGAATTTCTTCCTAAGTGGAACATATGTCGATGACTTTAGTCCAGCCTGTAGCATACCGCAGCGGGCATTTATTACGATCATAGGTGCTGAACAAACAGCTACAAGCTGTGAACCATGAATGCCTGTGGAAATGGAGAATGCCAAAAGGAATGGATTAATCTGGGTCCTTCCTAGTTACTATTGCTGATAGTTTTATTTAACACACAGGGTAAAATTAAAATTGAAGTCTTGAGTGATTCTTTCTTTGGGCATCCTTGTTGCATCATGCTATGCTCTTCCTTCACAGGCACAGACTGCTTTTGATGAAAGCATTAGCCTTTCAGCTGTTGGATACTTCAGGTAAATACTCCCTCTGATCACATGCTTTGGAGAAGAACAGTGATATCTTGAGGAAGAGTTTCAGTTCCCTTGCAATTTTGGCAAACGTTGACTTTCTACCTTCTGTTTACCTATGGTTATAAAGAACATTTAACTCCTAGTTAATCCGTGGTTGTGGTTATAAAGGACATTTAACTACTAGTATCCAGAAATACTTCTGTTAGGAAAAATAGGCACACAAAATTCAGCTGAACTGATGATTCTAATCATAGTGGGTGGTATTATAAGGCTGTCTGTGGTTCATACTTGGAATACTCGGCAGTGGTTGACTTTTTGTTGAAAACACAATCTATCTCTTAAGAAACAAAGGTAGGGGAATGCAAATTAAACCCATAAGATGGGTACCATTTTACACCTTCAGGATTGGCAAAAAAAAACTGGACCATAATCATGTTACATTAAGATGTGAAACAACAGGAACTCACTGAATCTGGAAAACAATTTATTAAATTATTTTAACGGAGAGTGAAAGCTGTCTGAGAGCAGGGTGATGTACAGCCTTACCTGGTTTGATCACTTTGCCATTGGTGTGGGACATGGGCACTGACTGCCTGTCAGGAACAGGCATTGGAAGCATTGTTAATGGCCACCTCCAGGTTGCAGGGCAGCAGAGGAGAGAGAGTAGAGAGTTCTGCAAGCTGCTGACCCATGCTTCTGTTTTACCATTAATGTTTATTTGATGTTCTTAAAGATTAGTTAGGAACGGAGCAGGCCATGGAGCTTGGTGGTGAGAGACCAGAGTAGAGACAAAGAATGGGAGCCACGGGACCTGATCCTTCACACAGGGGGGCAAATTCTGGAGCCAGAAAGATAGACAAAGCAGGCAAGCATGCACCTTTGAAATAGCGTTTGGTGTAAAATGAAGGTTGAGTTCCCCAAATCTGATGATCCAATATTAGCCAAAAGCAGTAAGATGGACATTCATGAAGTAAGAAGCTAACCTCCAGGAGTAAGGAGGCACCAGTCAGGAGTAGTTAGATGTTTTTATCAGACAAAGCAAGTTTTAAAAGAAAAAACTAAATACTTATTTATTCAACACATTTATCACACATACATTACGTGCTGGCATATCATTGTACAGGTATATTCCTGTGGCTTGCATAAATCCTCATGGGTCTGTTTAGTCATCATGGACTGCAGTTAGGGGACGTGATCACTTAACAACACTCACTGTTTCCTCCAGAGGTTATGAGTCAGACATGAACTGGGAGAAAGGCGAAGGCCATCCCTTTGAATACTTCGTTTATGGAGCTGCCTGTTCCGAGGTTGAAATAGACTGCCTGACAGGGGATCATAAGGTCAGTACCGGTTGGAAAGGTCTTCAAGTTGCACTTAGGATGCACCTAAATTCCACAGATGCCATCTATCTGAGGAGAGCTGAGTAAGTGGTAGCACCGTGCATTTGGCCTAAGGGTGATTTCCCTGGATTATCAGAAGAAAATAGAATCCACACAATTGCCTTGGTGGTCTGGTTGCTGCCATGGAAAACAATGGTGGCTTGTCTTTATTTCCCTGGCCCTTTTAAATGGAATCAGGAAAGAAACTACTTGAAGAAAGAAACATGCCCTAAAGGGGGATTTCATGTAGACTGCTGGCACAACCAGCAATTCTGACTTCTTATGAGAAATGCCAAGATATGACATTCTTGAAGGATTTCATAGACATCTGTAATCTGCTAACAAGAACCAAGCCAGCCCAGGGCAGGTAGTGGCCACTTTTTTATGTCTTTTACTCAGCTAGGTCTTGCCTTTTAGAAGTCCAGTGTGCTATCCATTGTGCCACAGAGCTGGCTTGGTCTTGCTTTTTAGATAGTTTAAGAGCATCCATATGCTTTCAAGGGATGCTCTGAAGAGATACACACACACACACTTGCACACACACACACCACACACACACACACACACACACACACTCCCTCTTTCTGTCTCTCTTGCTTCAAAGACTCATAGAATTTCTCCGCTTGTACCAGAGCCTTTGGGAGTAAAAGAAGCCACTTACTGGTCACTGTCAATACTAATGAAAGATCATTGATACATTAAATGGGACTGTGATACCCTAACAACTGTCATGTGACCAAGCTACCAGTTTAGTGATAATCTCTTCCAAAATGTACCTAGAAGCAAGCTCTAGTTCTTGATATTTGCAAATATCCTCTATGCCTGCGTTCTTGGATTGTGATCAGATTTAAGTTTTCATTTAATAAGTCTCCAGCATGTATTTTTTAAAACTATAGTCAACCTAATCTCTGAAACTATGGTCACCTTTATTGAACCTGCCCTTTGAAGTATCTGACCTGTCTGGTTCTAATTCAGACTGGATCTCTATAGGGTAACCTCAGACTAGGGCAAAACAATGATCACTTTGAGCATGGTTTTTGTGTTAGACTAGCAGCCCTACACTACTAGGGAGCGGGTTCTTGCATATAACTGATTTCTGTTTGTGTGTTTGTTTGTTTGTTTGTTTTTGAGACAGAATTTCACTCTGTCACCCAGGCTGGAGTGCAGTGGCTTGATCTCGGCTTACTGCAATCTCTGCCTCCTGGGTTTAAGTGATTCTCGTGCCTCAGCCTCCCAAGTAGCTGGGATTACAGGCTGCGCCACCACACCCAGCTAATTTTTGTATTTTTAGTAGAGACATGGTTTCACCATGTTGCCCAGGCTGGTCTCAAACTCCTGGCCTTCAAGTGATCTGCCCACCTTGGCCTCCCAAAGTGCTGGGATTATAGGCGTGAGCTACTGTGTCCTGCCCATATAACTGATTTCTAAATCCCTTATCCCTCAAAGCAAAAGTTGGTGACAACTTAGTCATGTGGATTTTCTTATATTCCTATATATGCCTTGTCCTTGTTAAGATCCAAGAACAAGGTAATAATTAGCCTAGTATGAAATTTTAAGGCATGTTCCTATAACTTATTTGAATGATCTTAGGAGATGTGCCATATAGTCTCGTCAGGTGCCTTCATAAAAGCTAAATCTCAGCTCAGGTTAGTGTCACTGCTAGGCAAAGGGCCAGAATGTGACATTCTACCAGGGGCCTTCCCCAAAGGCCTGTTTCTCAGCCATTCTCCTGTTGATAGAATTGCCCTTATTCCAGCAAAATTTTCCTCACTTTGAACCTACATCTAAATATCAGTTATCTGTTCCTGTACAACAAATTACCCCCAAACTTAGTGCTGAAAACAGTCGATGCTCATTAGCTCACGCCACTTCTGAGGGGATGGCCTCTGGGAGTGGCTTATCTGGGTGATTCTGCATGAGGCTTCAGTCAAGCTGTGGCTGGGGCAACAGTCATCTCAAGGCTCAATGGGGACAGGAGAATCCTGTTCCACCTCCCTCCATCATAGCGTTGTTGACAGGAGGCCTCAGCTTCTCACTGGCTGTTGGCCAGAGGCCTCCATTCTTTGTCATGTGGATACCTCTCTGTAGGCCCTGAGTGTCCTTAGGACATGACAACTGGCTTCCTCCAGAGAGACCAGCCCAAGAGAAAAAGAGAGAGCGTGAGCAAGCGAGAGAGTACCCGAGACAGAAGCCCAGCTTTATAACCTAATCTCAGAGTGACAACTGTCATCTCTGCCATAGCCTATTGGTCATACAGGCTGGCCTGGTAGAGTATAGGAGGAGACTACATATGGATGTGAATACCAGGAGGTGAGGATTATCCAGAGCCATCTTTGAGGCAGCTTACCACAACCTAGATCCACTCTCTCCAGTCCTAACAAAAGACACGACAGACAGCACTAAGCCTACAGCTTTGTGGGTTGTTTTTTTCTGTTTTGAGGTGGAGTCTTGCTCTGTTGCCCAGGCTGGAGTGCAGTGGCACGTACTCAGTTCACTGCAGCCTCTGTCTCCTGGGTTCAAGTGATTCTCGTGCCTCAGCCTCCTGAGTAGCTGGGACTACAGGCACATGCCATCACCCCTGACTAATTTTTGTATTTTTAGTAGTGACAGCATTTCACCAGGTTGGCCAGGCTGGTCTCAAACTCCTGGCCTCAAGTGATCTGCCCGCCTCGGCCTCCCAAAGTGCTGGGATTACAGGCATGAGCCAGCCCCACCAGCCTAAGCCCACAGCTTTGAAAGCAGAATCTTCACTAACACTGAAGACTTTAGAGCTCCTCCTTTCACCTTCAACTGAGGCCACTTATCTCCTAGAAGGCCAGTCTTGCTGACTGATGTCAAAGAGGACTTTACATTTTACTGTGTTTTTAAATAAGAAATGTGAGTTCCTGAAGTTTTATTATTGTCAAACATTCCAGATCATTATCTAATTTTCAAATGTTAGATGAAAGTCCCAGATCAGATAAGGAAACTCTTGGATTTCTTTTGTTCAATTAGTAATTATACGTACAATCTGTTAGTCATGGCAGAGACCATTACATCACATTAAAAAAAAATGTACAGACTTGCTGGAAAGCAAAGATGTTACTAACACTCTGGCTGGGCCTGCTGTACTTCTCCTCATTTGTAGGTTATCAGTAGCAAGTTGTAGTGTCAACTTTATTCTCTTCTCTGCTCCAAAAATGAAAAGTCTAGAACAGCAGATGACAATTCAAAGACTTTTTTGTTGATGCACCCTGAACTCTGTGGTTCAGTAAACATTCCTCCACCAGTTGTACCTGTATGTTGGGTTGTATGCCAGCCATTAAGCTTTGCAACTAGGATCATGAGGGCCATAGATGTTTTCTTTTGTTGTGTCACATATTATATCTGTTGTGGTGAATTAAACTCAATCTGTTGCATCATACAGCTTGAATCAGAATGAAGTAAAATTTTTTTCTCCTATTATTTCAAAGAAAAAAAGTGCTTCAGCTGGCTAAGAGTATTTGTATAATTTTGAAAGTTTTACATAATAAACTTTGTCATATAATAAAATCTTTGTTGCTTCTTTTGAAATGACATGGCTCAAAGAAAGGCTTTATACCAAAGTCAGCCTAGCAGGAAGTGTTCCTCAGCTTCTTCTCCCTAATTTATCCTCATTAAAATAAACATTTTAACTTTTTTTTTATTACTAGAACATCAGAACAGACATCGTCATGGATGTTGGCTGCAGTATAAATCCAGCCATTGACATAGGCCAGGTATGTGTAACTGATGTGTCTCACTTTCTGTTTGTAAAAGCCAAAAGTGCAGTGGGGTCTGCAGGGGAGCATTCCATCAGGCTTATTCATCATCTTATTTTTCTAACCCTTTAGTCAACTCTATTCAGACCAACTGCAGAGCTCAAATGTTTTACTGTTTAAAATGGGGAAGGAAATAAAGGTGTTTTAGGTAGTTTTTGAAGAAACATACAATCTGTGACTAAGGAGCTTGAATGAGGCAAGACCAAGCCTACAGGTGACTGATGAGCTCCAAACTTCTGGGACATAAGTAGAGTTAGTACCCAGTGCTGAGCCTTAGCCACACAATGGGCTTCAGCTGCGAGGAGTTTGAAGGCGTGTTGGGATAACAAGCCTCAAGTCATTAGAGCAGTAGCTATTTGTAGGCAGCCTGTAGTGCTGGATTCCACCCACAGACATTTTCAAATTTAAATTTGAAATAGTTGAAAAGATTGGAAAGTCATAAATATCTAGTTTCTCTTGAAAACAGAAAGTTTGCCCACACTGGATCCTTATTTCCATGAGTGAAGTCGGTGGGTTATACCTTTAGAGTCCCACACTCTCCAATGACACAGGACCCACCTGGAATCTTCATATACTGGGTTTACGTGTCTCGAACCTGGAGGCAATTCAGCTCATTACCTCTGATCTAAGGCACCATCTTGTGTCACCTCCCTCCCCACCCCCCCACCCCCACCATCATGACATTGTGTTATTGGCGAATGGGAAGAATCTGTGGTGTGGAGAAGTCAAAGGAGGCTTAGGGAGGAAGTGGGTGTGAACCAGGTTGTCAAGGAAAGAATGAGAAATGACATTTGGGGTGAAAGAAGAGTGGAGGAAGTCACCCTACAGAAACACATGGAATTTAGCATGCCTGTTCATGGCTGCTGATCAGGCCAGGGCAGATGACTATGGGGAAGGCCTGTGTGGGAGGGGTGGGCCATGAGGAGGCAGTCAGAGAGCAGAAGAGGGCTGGGGACTGCCAGGGGTGGGTGGAGGGCTTTTAGAGACAAGACTTCACTTAGTGGGGATGGACCAAAGTTTTTGGAAGACTGATCTAAAATCAGTCCAGAGATGTGAGGCTAGCCACTTCGTGGGCAAGGAGGTGGGATGAGACAATGGGATTGTAGCTTTCACTAGCACCCTGGGGTCTCTGGACACATCAGTCAGGGGGGTTTGTCTGCCTCATGGGCAAAAAGCAAAAAAAGAGGGTGCTTGGCCTCCAGGCTCTGTGAAGACTCTTCCTGAGCACTCATTTCAATGGCCAAACCAAAATTAGAACCCAAGTCCTTTGTCTTTGAACTCCTTTTTTTCATGATTTTTATTTATTTATTTATTTATTTATTTATTTATTTATTTATTTATTTATTTTTTGAGACTAAGTTTTGCTCTTGTTGCCCGGGCTGGAGTGCAATGGTGCAATCTCGGCTCACCGCAACCTCCGCCTCCCAGGTTCAAGCAATTCTCCTGCCTCAGCCTCCCAAGTAGCTGGAATTATAGGCGTGCACCATCACACCCAGCTAATTTTTTTTGTATTTTTAGTAGAGACGGGATTTCTCCATGTTAGTCAGGCTGGTCTCACCCAAACTCCCAACCTCAGGTGATCCACCCACCTCGGCCTCCCAAAGTGCTGGGATTACAGGTGTTGGCCACCACGCCTGGCTGACTTTGAACTTCTTTTAACTTAATGCTGAACAAGATGTTTAAATGGCTTTTAGGTAAACTTTCAGCAACATGCTCCAAGACACACTGAAAACGCTCTTAAACTGTAATTTTAAAATTCAAGCAAACAGCATGAAGTTGAAATGCTACTTAGTGTTGACTGTGTTTTCTCATACGTGGAAATTCTTTTTTTGTTCTTGCCTTAGATTGAAGGTGCATTTATTCAAGGCATGGGACTTTATACAATAGAGGAACTGAATTATTCTCCCCAGGGCATTCTGCACACTCGTGGTCCAGACCAATATAAAATCCCTGCCATCTGTGACATGCCCACAGAGTTGCACATTGCTTTGTTGCCTCCTTCTCAAAACTCAAATACTCTTTATTCATCTAAGGTAAGTGATGCTCTATGGGTAATATGCATGTTTATATGATACCTGTTGGGTGACAGGAGGGCTACATTCGTCTCTTGGCTGTTCGGGATTTTTACCAGGATTGCAGAAGAAAAACTCTTATTAAACATTTTAATTCTAATCTAACATTATGATAAAAATTTTTAGTATTCCAAATCTTAGAACTTAACATCAACTACTATTGCCATCAGGTTCTATCTAATTTTTCACCTTGCAATAATCATCTTCATGCCTATTAATCATCTTCTGTATGTAGGTCATTTCCTTAGGCTAGAATTCTAAGAATGGGAATATTGGATCAAAAGATTAAATTACTTTTTGAAACAAAAAATTTACATAGGCCAGGCACAGTGGCTCATACCTGTAATCCCAGCACTTTGGGAGGCCGAGACGGGCAGATCACCTGAGTCCAAGAGTTCGAGACCAGCCTGGCCAACCTGGTGAAACCCCATCTCTGCTAAAAATACAAAAAAATAGCCAGGTGTGGCGGTGCACATCTATAATCCCAGCTACTTGGAGGCTGAGGCAGGAGAATGGCTCAAACCTGAGAGGCGGAGGTTGCAGTGAGCTGAGATTGCATCACTACACTCCAGTGTCATGCTTGGGCAACAGAGCCAGACTCTGTCTCAAAAAAAAAAAATTTACATATGTAGTATGTAATATTTTTATATATGCACATATGCTATAAATATGCACATATATACATAGTGAGAGAGGTATAATCTAGTTGACATGCTTCCCTTCAAGGGTCTGGGAGAGTCGGGGGTGTTCCTGGGGTGTTCCGTGTTTTTCGCTATCCATGACGCAGTGAGTGCAGCACGACAGGAGAGAGGCCTGCATGGACCCTTGAGCCTTAATAGTCCACTGACCCCGGAGAAGATTAGGATGGCCTGTGAAGACAAGTTCACAAAAATGGTACGTTCTGCATAGTAGAAAAAAAATAGTGATCATAAAATTCTGAATTTTTGGCCTCTGTTCTTTTGGTAAGTTTTCATGAACCCACTGCTGTGGCTTTTCTTGCCAGAAAAGGTGACGGGAAACCGGGGGGCATTTGAGCAGATGTGCAGAGGGGTCTTTGAACTTGTACCCCTTGGGTTGCATTTTTTCATCAGCCTGGCCCTGCTTGGCTCCATTCTATACTGTTTGACAAAAGAAGGTTCATTCCCATTAGTTTTATGTTCCTCTCCTGTTTTGCTCCCTTCCTAGGACATCTTGGTCAGGAATAGAAGTTCAGAAACTGTGTTCTGAACCTAGGACACCCAGGCCAGGAATATAGGCCCCTCTGACAGTCTGCCTCCACCCCAACCCCAAACGGGCACCAGGAAAGTGTGCTAGCAGGAACCCCTCCCCTCTGGCAACAGCGCCCATGCTGAGCAGACATCTCTACCCTCCTTGGATATTTTCAGGGACAGGGTTTTTAATTGTGGAAGAAAGTCATGCTGTTCACAGTTACCACCCTGACTTTGACTGAAGGGAAAGCCCCTCCCATCCTCCACTCACACTGGCTCTTTGTGGTATCCTTCATGGTTTTCCCTAAGCCCCCGCCATGTTGCTTTTTCTACTCTGGAGAAACAGAGACCCACTCCACTTTTCACTGGGTGGTCTTCAAGCGTGAGATGATAACCCCAGGAGCTCCCCAGTCCTCCCCTGGCTTCCTCTGCACTTCACAGGCTGTTGTTCCCTGACCTGTCATGGCCCTGGTTGCCCTCTGCTGGTGTTTAACCTACTTTATGTTCTGCTATTTTTCACCTAAGTCACAAACAGTTCCCAGGTTTGAACATCCAAATTTGTTTTTATTCTAGATTCCGAGAGATGAACCTGGATCCTGTGTTCCTTGGAATGTACCTATCTGAATCAAATGCAAACTTCTGGAGAAAATGGAGTGCCTCTTCCCAGATGGCAATCTGTCCTATCTCTGTGCTGGAAGATGCTAGATCTGAAAGACAGAGTTTCCACAGTTCAGAAATAATCTCACAGTGTTGGTTTTCTATGGAGCTGATTTAAAGTATTCCATTTAGATTTGATAGATATGCTTAAGCAATCTATAAATCATTTTCAATGTTATAAACACTAATTGGTTTCCTCTAGGGTGATATTCGCCATTACTCTGTCTCTTCGATCTATCCAGCTAAATGGAATGGGTGATGACTTGCATGTGACTCATACTTGGCTTGTGTCCACCAACAGAAATTATACCATATAGTGAAAGGCAATTTTCTAAATAATTTCATTACTAATATGAACTGTGAAGTTGTCATTTTTTCATTTGTCCCTTTCTGCTATCACCTTCCTCTTGTCAGAATGAATATAGACACTGTATCTAAGTGGGACCAAAGAAAAGATAGCAAACTTTCACCAAAGTTTTCATGAAAACCCAAAAGCTTTAAAAGTTACTATCAAGAAATTGAAAGGAAACCCACAGAATAGGATAAAATATTTGTAAATCATCTATTTGATAAAGGTCTTGTAACCAGATACATGAGGAGCTCTTACAACTCAATAAAAGGCAAGTAATTTACAAATAGGCAAAAGAATTCCTGGATGGTATGGTAGTTCCATTTTTAGTTTTTACCCTAACTATTCTGACTTGATCATTTAACATTCTATGTATCTAACAAAATGTCACATGCATAAATATTATGTATGAATAAAATTTTTTAATGGGCAAAGGATTTGGGTAGACATCTCTCCAAAGAAGATATATAAATGGCTAGTAAGCGTATAAAAATATGCTCAAACTCATTAGTCATTAAGGAAATGCAAATCAAAACCACAATGAGCCACCATTTTGTATGCACTAGGATGGTTGTAATCAAAATGATGGAGAGCAGTTAAGTATTGGCTAGGATAGGGAGAAGTGGGAACACTTATCCATTGCAGGGGGCAGTGTAGAATGGTGTAGATACTGTGGAAAACAGTTTAGCATTTCCTCAAGGAGTTAAACATAGTTAACATAGAAGTTAAACATAGAATTACCATAATCTTAGGTATATACCCAAGAGAATTTAAAACATATATTCACCCAAAAATGTATACATAACTGTTCATAGCATTATTCATAGTATCCCAGAAGTGGAAACAACTCAAATTTCCATCAACTAATAAAATGTGGTATATCCACACAAGAGAGTTTTATTTGGCCATATAAAGAAATAAAGCACTATTACATGTGACAACATGGATGAACCTTGAAAACATTGTCTAAATGAAAGAAGCCAGGCACAAAAGGCTGCATATTATATGATTCCATCTATACAAAATGTCCAGAACAGGCAAATTCACAGACACAAAGTAGATTAATGGCTGCCAGAGGCTGCTGGGACCACAGACTGCTAATGGGTATGAGATTCCTTTTTGGGGTGAGAAAAATGTTCTAGAATGAGTGGTGATAATTTTACAACATGTGAATATACTAAAAACCACTGAATTGTAATTTTATAAAGGTGAGTTTTATGGTATGTGAATTATACCTCAGTTTTTAAAAAAGTATCTGTGGAGAGAAACAGAAAATGTGGGAAAGATTGAGAAGTTGTGAGAATCAAGAAGCCTATCCCAATCAATGGCTTTCCAAAAACATGGAAGCCTCAAAGGGAGGCTAAATAGCAAGGCATAGTCAAGGAAAAATGCCATTTCCGTTAATAGCAGAGAGAAGTCACATGGATCTCTCCCCTTAAGAGCAGATTTTCTCATTTATACCACAAGTATGTACAGAACATTTTACTCTGTGCCAGGCACTGTACTAGGCACTTGGGATTTATCAGCAAACAAAATAGAGATCTGTGTCCTTGAGAAGATCCTATTCTGGTAAGGGCAGACAGAAAAATTTTTTAAATAATAAGTAAATTACAGGAGTATGGTTGATGCTTGAGTGCTAAGGGAAGAAGTAGAAGTGGAACAGGTTAAGGCCAGTGGAGAGTGATGGAGCAGGTGGCAGGTTGCGGTTAGAATAGGTAAGAGTAAGCCCTCCTGAGGAAATGAGAATGGAGGCTGTGAGCTAAGCAGGTATCTGGAGGAAGACCATTACTGGGGAGACAGGGCATTAGAGCAGAGTCTCTTGCAAGCAAGTGCGCCTGGTCCGTTTGTGGAGCAGCAGTGGGGCCCATGTGGCTAGCACAGAGCCAGGGATGGGGGCAGTCATGTAGAACCTGGGGGCCGTTATAAGGACTTGAGCTTTTAATCTAAGTGGCTGCAGAGCAGAAAAGTGACATGGACTTGCTTCTGTTGCAAAGGATTGCCTTGGATGCTGTGCTGATGCAGGTCATGGGAGGGCAAAGGTCGAGGGTAGATGCCTCCTTTCTGTCCCTTTGCCAACTCCTCCCCCTCCAGCCCACCTCTGTAAATTTGGAATTCTCGAGAGAGCCACAGGCCCTCTTTCCCAAGCTCTCTCCCTGGTGGGTAGCCTCCTTTACTCCCATGGCTGCAGGTGACTCTCTTGCTTAAGCTCTGGCTCTGTAAACCCAACTCTTGCTTTTCATTGCCACTTGGATGTCTCAAAGGCACCTCAAATGTGTCCCAAGCAGATCTCCTTGTCTGTACAGCTGTCCACAGGTTGCTAGGCCGGAAACGGGAAATGATCTGACGTGCTCTGTTCTCTTTGCGCACACATCTATTCAGGCACGAAATCCTGTCAATCCCACATCAAAGACAGTTCCTGAATCTGCCTCTCCCTCTCTTTATTTCCATAGCCACTACGTTACTCCAAGCCACCTTCATTTCTCCCCTGACTATTGCAATAATCTCCTCCTGATTTCCCTGCATTCATTTTGCTTCCCTTCCAACCATTCTCACATTGAAGCCAAAGATACACATGAATTTATGGGCATGCACACATGCACATGTGCACACAAAATCATCATGTTACACTCTTGCCTAAAACCCTTCAATTGCTTCCTATTCATCTCAGCAGAACAATGTCCCAAATCCCTAAGATGGCACCTGCACCCTAGGTTATCTAGCCCCAGCCTGTCTCTCCAGCATTGGCTCATGATCCCTTCCCTTTTCCCGTCTGGGTTTCCTGTTGTAGCTCTCACTCTGGAGCCTTTGCCTGTGTCCTCTGTCTGGAGGGTTCTATCACTTTTACCCCTCCTTGGGTCTGACTGCCGCTATCCAGTACTGCTCAGCAGTTACAGGCACAAAAGTAACTTGAGGATCTTGTGAAAACACAAGTCATAAGATCAAGCAAGCAGAAGTTATACAGTAAGAAGGAAGCAGAACATCCAGAACCAAGCAGGAGCAGGAGTGAGGGGAACAAGCCAGCAGCAGGAACAGGTACCCCAGACACAGTGACCCACGCCAGTGCTTCAGCATCTCTCCCTCCACTCACACCTAGAGCTGCTAGGCAGGGTGGAGGGGTCCTTAAGCTGATGCAGAAGGAAAAAGACAGAGCTGGGTTCACAAGAGGGTTGGCTGCATACCTGGGTACAATCCAGATATGCAGTGTTGGCAGTATAGCCCCTCTTAGAGGTGGCAAGGGGAAATTTTCCCAATGGGCGGGGCTTTGGGGAGCACACTGATTATCCACATTATGTGGAAAACAGGAGTGGCACAACCCAAGGTTAGGATATACATGGAACAAATGGTTTGGCCAGCTGGTCAAGGGCCTGTGTGGGGGGAGCTGATATTACAAGACTGGGCACAAGATGGCATATGAATGGGCATATGGAAGTGGGCATGATGTGTGAAGATTTTTGTATCACAGGTTAACACCCAGCAGGAAGCTCCCACTGCAAAAGATTTGCTAAACAATTAAGTGGACCAAATGACATGGCCATGTGACATTAGCCAACTCTGTCATCCATCACCCCAGTCAGTGCTCACCCAATGGTGTCAGGGATGGAGGCCGTGCACGGACCCAACAGCATGGGCTCCCACTTGCCATGTAGCTGATGCTGATGCTGAACATCCAATCTGCTCCCAACACAGACCAAAGCTGGTCCTCAATTTGACACCATCCCTCCAGGAGACCAACTGGCCATTTGGTGGCAAACTGACCACAATGAACCCTTTCCATTCTGGAAGGGGCAATGATTCACTTTAACATTTTCTGGGTAAAGGTTTGCATTTCCTGCCTGCAAGATCTTAGCCATCACCACTATCTAAGGGCTTACACAGTATTAGATTAATCATCATAAGATCCCATGTAACATCACACCGGGCCAATCTACAGCAAAGTAAGGGGATCTGCTTTACAGCAGCCTGGGAGTGAGTGCATGACTGTGGAACCTGCTGGTCACATCAGACGCTATCCTTCTTGGAACAGCTGTTCTGACAGAGCAATGAAACAACCTCGCGCAGGCACAGCTGGAATGCTAGCTAGAGGATGGGTTCCCTCCTCCAGGATGCAGGATGCTTGAAAATGAGCACTCTGTATGATGTTGTGTCCCCAGTGGATGGTTCAAACTGGCAGAGGATAGTTGGGCATTTATAACAGAGGATGGTTAGTACCTATTGTATATAATAAAATTCTTCAGATAAATAAAAAACCTACTAAGAGAAAATAATCAAAGGAGAGAAGAATAAATACAAATACCCACTAAATGTGTAGCAAGATGGATAACCTCATCAAACAAGACAAATGCCTACTATGAACTGTCATTTCTCCCACATCCTGGAAAACTGGACAGTAGGGGTAATGCTCAGAGCTGGAGAAGGCTGTGTACATGATTTGTTATATTAAGGAACACATTTTAGAAGGCGATTTAGTTGGATTCAGCAATATGCGTAGCCACCAACCCAGGAATTCCAACTCTAGGAATTTGTCCAACAGAAATACTTGCTCAAATGTCCAAAGATGAAGTCCAAGGATTTTCAGTGCAGCATTATTTATAATAGTAAAAAATTAAAAACAATGTAATGTAAATCAACAGATGACTATTTAATAATTTATGGCAATAATACAAATAGTTAACATTTACTGACAGCTTACCTTCCTATGTGCCAGGCACTGTTTTAAGCACTTTACTTCACAACAACCCCAAGGGAGATACTATTATTTTGACTATTTTACAGAAAGCAATTGAGGCATGGAGAGCCTAATTATTAGCAAAGGTAATTGCACTTTTTGCCATTGAAAGTAACGGCAAATACTGCAATTACTTTTGCACCAACCTATAACTTGAAAAAAAGAAAATTTTAAAATAGCATGAATAGTTTGCGTTCACTTTTTAGAAACTTTCAAAAATAATGTATGCATGTATGTATCTATGTATATGTGCATGGGAAAATTCTGTACAGATGCAAAGGAATCTGAAAATAGTTGCTTTTGCAAAGTAAACACTGGGATAGAGGATTTTCACTTTTTGCTTTATATACTTTTATTTTTTTTAAATAAGCCTTCTATTTGTAATTTAAAAACAAATTATGAAAAAAAGTACACTTATCATCAAGAAACTCCCCTGAATGTAGTTCATTTGCAAATATAGCACGATTTAGCTCCATGTCACTGACTAAAGCAGCTTCTTGTTGCTGCTTTAAGAAGATGGTTTAAGGCTGGGTGTGGTGGCTCACGCCTGTAATCCCAACAGTTTGGGAGGCCGAGGTGGGCAGATCTCTTCAGGCCAGGAGTTTGAGACCAGCCTGGCTAACATGGTGAAACCCCGTCTCTACTAAAAATACAAAAATTAGTCGGGCCTGGTGGCGCGCCTGTAATCCCAGCTACTGGGGAGGCTGAGGCAGGAGAATCGCTTGAACCTGGGAGGCAGAGGTTGCAGTGAACCGAGATCACACCATTGCATTCCAGTGTGGGCGACAGAGTGAGACTACATCTCAAAAAAAAAAAAAAAGAAGAAGAGGAAGAAGGGGAGGAGGAAGGGGGGGAGGAAGGGGAGGAAGTGGAAGAAGAAGAAAGAAGAAAGAAGAAGAAGAAGAAAGGAGGAGGAGGAGGAGGAAGAAAGAAGAAGAAGAAGAAGAAGAAGAAGAAAGAAGAAAGAAGAAGAAGAAGAAGAAGAAGAAGAAGAAGAAGAAGAAGAAGAAGAAGAAGAAGAAGAAGGAAGAAGGAAGAAGGAGAAGAGGAAGAGGAAGGAGAAGGAAGGAGAAGGAGAAGGAGGAGAAGAAGAAGAAGAAGAAGGAGAGAAGAAGAGGAGAAGGAGAAGGAGAAGAAGAAGAAAGAAGAAGGAGAAGGAGAAGAAGAAGAAAGAAGAAAGAAGAAGAAGAAAGCTTATTTCAGTGGGTTGTCCCCACGGCAAGGAGAAATATACATTGTTTAAGGGCTGAATTGCAATTAAAATTCCAGGTTGGCTTAAAGGAGGAGGAAAGTGGAGGTAACAGAGCAAGGCGGGGAGACAAAAGCGTTGGGAACATAGACCGACAGGAGTTGGTTGGAGGAACACAGTCAGGAAGCACATACAAATGGCCCCTGGAGCTGCTTCATCCACTATTCATCCTCCTCCAGGGAGCACATGGCAAGCCTGTCAGGCAGACACAGGAACTGGTACTTTTGATACAACTTCACAAGATTCAGCCAATAATGGTGGCATAATGTCACATTCCAAGGCATCAGATGAACTTGGTTTGTTTTTGTGTGAATGGAAGAAAAGTAAGTTTTCTACATTATTAATAAATTCATATAAAGAAAGAAACCATGATAGAAGCAATCTATTATTAATGTTTGCCAAGAGGATCCTAGGTTCAGGTGACTCTTGTGTGAGTTGCTGATTTGCTGTGTGACTGTGACAAACCTATATCAATCTGTATCTGTAGTTCTTAGGGTTCTTAGGGGAAGGGGAGGAGAGAAGGAGGGACGGAAAAAGGAGTAAAGGAGAGAGAGAGATGGAGAAAGAGACAGAATCTCTGTAATGCATGTAAAGGTGTCAGGATTACCAGATGCAAAGCGTTTGTGTTGATAACTTCAGACCATATTTTGTAATTGCACCTGTATCCAAGCCATCAGGCACCGACTTCTCTTTGCTAGGATTTTCTGCATCTCTCTCTTCCTCCCCACTTCCTCCCACAGCTCTGCCTCCTTAAACTCTTGTCCCACCACCACCATTGCCACCACACACACACACAAATTAAGGATCCCAAATCTTCCCATCATTTGCAAATAATTACAAAACTTTTGACTAGCAAGAATGGAAAAGAAGTCATCCAGAAAGCCAGGAATAAACTTCACAGTTCATTGACATTTTAACATGTTCTCCTTTATGCAGGGATTCTTAAATCATTTAAGTGAGTGGGCCAAACAATTGTCTGGGCCCACTTTGCTCCGAGTGCTTGAGATTTAGCTAAGGCATCATCTATAACTAGAATTGGTGCTCCTTGTTTTTCACTGTCCTTGACACTGTGCCTGATGTGCAGCCCAATATCCTTGTTTTGAGTACCATTGGCCAAGAGGAAGAGGTAAAGTTGAAACCGAGCATACATGCCCTGCGTGTCACACACTCCACATGCGGCTGTGAAAAGAAGCAGAGGCTCAGAGTGGTTATGTAACATGCCCAAGATCCCTCAATTAGCAAGCACTAGAGGGACCCTGGCTTTCATTCAACTGCTCCCAAAGAATCTCCCAAAAGTCCCTCGATTAACAAGCACTAGAGGGACCCTGGCTTTCATCTGACTTCTCCCAAAGTTTGGTTTTTTTCTACTGCTTCATGTTTTCTCCACTAGGGAGATGGCAACTCTTCTAGAATTTCTTTGTTAAAGGGAGGTGCTAGTGGATTGTATGAATGTTTTCCTGTGGATACCAAAAGAATGCTATTTGTCTACTGCTGCCAAGGTCTTGCTTACTTAACTTTTCAAATTTGATCAAAGAACAAAGAGTATGTTTTGCAAGTGGTGATGAGAATTAAAACCCTTAGTTCAAGTCTCCATTCTTTTACTGAACTGTGAATGCAAGAATTTTAAAAGTGTATAGCTACCCAATATTTCATAAATTTTTATTATTTTCTTCAAGCCAGGGTTGTGTTACAATGCAAATTCTTGTTGGTTATCCTCTGAAACAAAGCCAAATATTTGTCCTGCCAAAAGAAAGTCAAATACAGTACAGCATCATGTAACTCTATAATTGCTAAAGAGATGTTTAATCAAGCCAGGCAAATAAGACCAACCAACCTATTCTAAATGATTCTTACTATTCAGAAATAATGGGCCACAGGAAAACTGACTCAATCTATATAATCAATTCCTCTGTGCAGGTCATTGAGAGAAATTCAGACCCTGAAGTAAATTTACTGTTTTTTTCTAAGAAAATATCATATCTTTTTATTTGTTTAAGAAAGCAAAGCAAATTTAAAAAAAAAAAAAAACCTCTGGATACTGCAATTTCTCTTGCATTTATAGAACATTTTCCTTCTGGTCATGCATCATTTCAGTTTGTCAGTGTGATGGCTGGTCAAATAATTACCTGCCCTCATACAGCTTACACTCTGGTGAAGTTATTGAACGACTTGCCTTCCAGTTGGTCTCATTTAACTTCTTCCCCACACCTTCCAGACTCTTTATAAAATCACACTAGAGATTATTTGAAGGGTAATGTGTTAATTATCTGACCAACCATCACAACCAACAAACTGAAATGGGCATAGGAACAAACAGAAACCATTTCAACTTCTGAGATTTTTAATTTTAACAAAATAGTTTGGAAAGAAAAATGGCTTTCTTAATTCCAAGTAGTAGACTCTTTATTTTTAGGTAGCCATACTACTATACATTCAAAATCATTTATGTCATGGCCCAGCTCTAACACTCACTCAATTAATTATATTCATATCAAAGTAATTACTATTATTATCATCTAAATACATATTTTCTTTTTCTTTTTTAACACTGCTGCTGTCACTGGGCCAATTCTTTTTGGCTTTACTGTGTAAACTCTGAAGTCACTTCTCTGTCACCGCTTGCCTGGTGCCCGCCTACTTTTTCTGTAGAGCTGCCGTCACCACCAGAGAAGGTGTAGGAAACACCTAACCCAGGATTCACCCAGTTCAGGTAAGAGCACATTTGAGGATAACAATGGGTTTAGGTAGCTTCTTTCATTGTCTGAGTGATCGCTTATGGTTTTAGAGGACACAGATGGCAGGTGAAGGTCTCTGTCTCCTTTACAAGAAGAAATATTACCCATTCTTAATTTCCTTTTTCCTTCTGCAGCTTTATTGATTACTATTTGAGGCTTATTACACTTCCATAAAAATGTGGAGGAAGTGGTGACGAGGTAGCGACCCCCCCCCACAAGCCTGTCACTTCAGACCATCTCATTGCCTCAGGGAGGAATTTCTCCCTAGGAATGCTTTGGGTCCTGCCACAGAGACATAAAAAAGGGATGATTCACATCTATTATGGTTCCTATAATAAAATAAGAAAAAGGATTGGGCACAATGGTGCACACCTGTAATCCTGGCACTTTGGGAGGCCGAGGTGGGAGGATCGCTTGAGCCGAGGAGTTCAAGACCAGCCTTGGCAACATAGCAAGGCCCCATCTATAAAAAAATAAACAACTCAGCTGGGCATAGTGGTGTGTGCCTGTAATCCTAGCTACAGGGGAGGCTGAGACGGGAGGATCACAAGCCCAAGAGTTTGAGGCTGCAGTGAGCTATGATCAGGTCACCATACTCCAGCCTGAGTGACAGAGCAAGACTTCATCTCTAAAAATAAATAAAAATTAAAATAATAAAATAAAATGAGAAAAACAAGGATGCATATTCTATGTTTGGTCTGTGTAAATAGTCATGCTGATAATTCTAGCCAGAAAGAATAATTTTGTGACCTGAATGTTTAATTTGGCATGTTGCTGTGTAACAGTCTTTGGTCAAGACTATAGATGTTGATACAGGAGCCAGAAAATAAAGAAAATAAGAAGAAAAAATGACAATATATGTTGAGTACCCCACACCAAACCAAGTTATAAACCTTTGGATATAAAGATTATGTCTTATTCTAAAAATACCCTCTCCCATCACAAGGAATTGGTGTTCCATAAAGGTTGTTGGCAAATCACTGAGTCAAAGGTCACAGGGGAGGAAGGTCACTAGCCTGTTGGTTCTTTGGCCCCCAGGAATGCCCTCACTACATCAGAGGCACGGATGTGTCTTTGTCTCAGGGCCAAGGCTTTCTTTTTTTTTTTCTTTTGAGGCAGAATCTTGCTCTGTTGCCCAGGCTGGAGTGCAGTGGTGTGATCTTGGCTCACTGCAACCTCCGTCTCCCGGGTTCAAGCAATTCTCCTGCCTCAGCCTCATGAGTAGCTGGGATTACCGGTGTGTGCAACCATGCCCAGCTTATTTTTGTATTTTTATTAGAGATGGAGTTTTGCCATGTTAGCCAGGCTGGTCTCAAATTCCTGACATCAGGTGATCCGACTGCCTCAGCCTCCCAAAATGCTGGGATTACAGGCGTGAGCCACCACACCCGGCCAGGGCCAAGTTTTTATAAGATTTTTAAACTCATATACTGAAGATATTAGTAAAAACGCCCTAAAGTGAATAAAACACCAGTTACCCTCCCAGGTCAGAACAAAAAGTGTGAAGTGGAAAAGCTGGAGCTCTCTTTATGGAGAGAAGCCTTGGAAATAAGTCCCTCCAATTTAACTTCCTTTCAGGAGGAGGGGCAAGTGGGAGCAGAATGAGGAGAGAACACAATAAAAGTAGGTAATCCCTATGTCTGTGGTCTTGGTTAAATCTAAACTCTGCCCTTGAAGTGATGCACTAGGCTGACATTGAGGACTTCCTTTCCCAACTACCTCAATGGAATTTTTTCCCAGAAAGCCTCCATTGGCATCCGAAATGTAAACAACCATGGCACTTCCAGCTGCTACCTGACAGGCTCTGGATCTACCTGTAATTGTACCAATCAGAGGCCTCTGTTTCATTTCTGAGAGCCTCTTACCCCTAAACTTTCCACCTGGAGCCTTGTGTCCTTTGCTTTTAGGAAGGAATTGCTAAAGCCCACAGACCCCAGTATGGGTTCTACACCCTGGAAAAGGTGATGACCATCTACACTGTCCTGAGGAGCTGCCCAGAACCCTCCATAGAGCAATTAATGGAAATCTTGAGTGGTAAGTCACTAACCTCTTCAACTGTAGAAGAGTATTGTCCTTCCAAGAGGAGCAGAGATGCTAGAGCATTTTCATCCAAGGGATCAGACCAAAAGGCTCAACAAAGATTTATTGATTGATCTTTATGATTCACACCTCTTGAGTAGTGTGGGCAAGAATTATCCATTCCTACTTAGCAGGAAGGGAAACTGAGGCAGTCAGCCAGAAAGTAAAGTCAATTTTCCATATGACTGTTACATTCTTGGCACCATATCAGTTGTTTCTGGTAATTTTAATGTAATATATGTTTGGTAGCATATGCTTATTGAAACAGCCTTTGTGTGGGTGTCTTTGATGCAATTGCAATGTTACTGGAATGGTATTTGGAAATATTAAGACTCTAAAATCTTTTAATTATGTATTTAGAGCTAGCCAAAAGAAGCAGCGACCCTTTGGGGTTTTTTTTATTATTTGTTGTGGTTGTTGCTGCAATGGTTACTGAAGTGTTATTAACACTTATGAAATCATAGACTCATAGGAATTGGGAAAAAACACTATGACTCATAAACTTGCATGTAATTAAAATGCCTTAAGACTTTAAAAATTACATTTCCACTGTTTTGTCCTTTCAGAAACTTTTTTATTCTGATTAAATTTCACATATGCATTCTATCCTATCAAGATACTTTTAAATTTTTATGCTGCTATTTACAAATCTGATAAACACTGCCTGCTGTTTTTATATATTATTGACTAAAATATTGAACAGAATAAGCCAAGCAGAGAACTATGAGAAAATCAACACTTAACATTGAACTGTTGTTTAATTAAGTACAGGCCTTTCTGTGATATGCATTTACGTTCCTATATCCTTTCCACAGAGGACCACAGGTGAGTCAAACGCCCCTTGAATCCCCATGCACTGTGTCTATGACATTGATCAGAGTCTCAGTCTAGAATTTTAATCCCAAAAGGGAATGAGACTAATGTTCTTGAGGTACCCAATCTCCTTTTAGGAGCCATCATTCCTAGGCCCTGTTGTCAATAATCCATTCCAGAATAGATTCAGAAAATTGCTTGAGAATGAAGTCAACCTCGCTTATAACCCATCTTTTTGAAAACCAGGATCAATGGTTGCCTGTCTCCAGTGTTCTAGCACCACTTTGGTTTATCATGATATCTCAAAAAGCTTATTGACCATGGTTTAACAGTCTCACTTACAAATTATTTCACAGTCATAGGACATAATTCATCTTGTTACTCTGATCCCTTGAGCAAATTTAAAGAGGCTAAACGCTCTCTTAAAATCTCCACATATCTTGGGCTTCAAGTCTCTTTTAACTGTGCTTGTCTGATGCTTTAGGTTCACCAAGCATTCATTTGTGAGAAATACGGAGGCAAAAATAGGAATGAGTTTTGCCTTCCCTCTGACATCTATTAACATTATTCCATCTTCTTTGAGCTGTGTATGTGTTCTCTGTTTGATGCATTTTTTTGTTGATAGTATCTTCCACAAAATCTATCTCAATTTGATATTTAGCCTCTTGACACTGCTCTGTGTCACATGTTTCCCTTCATCTCCAGTTTTGTCCCATGGCTTTCATCATTTGTTCATCTTCTTTCTTTGTTTTTACTAATCAGAGACCAATCTGAGTATAGCCTTCTTATTTCTTCTTCATTTACACTTGTATCCTCCAAATTTCATTTCTGAGTGCTTCTTATGCCTTTTGTGCTATATTCTCTTTTTGTAGTTTCTGGCCAATGGGAGAGGTCCCATTGCTGCTCTGTACCTTCTAAAATTAGCTTTTCACAGCCCACAGCCCTGTAGAGTAAAACCCAAGATGCTGTCCCCCAACTTTCTTTCACTTTCACATCACAGAGTTTGTGGTTAACTTGGCAGCCATTCCTCTCATTGATTCCCCTGACTTTTGAGACATAAGAGAATTTTTTAGCCCCTCTTTTTTTTTTTTTTTTTTTGAGACAGTCTCGCTCTGTCACCCAGGCTGGAGTGCAGTGGCGCAATCTCGGCTCACTGCAAGCTCCACCTCCCAGGTTCACGCCATTCTCCTGCCTCAGCCTCTCCAAGTAGCTGGGACTACAGGCACCCGCCACAATGCCTGGCTAATTTTTTTGTATTTTTAGTAGAGACGGGGTTTCACCGTGGTCTCAATCTCCTGACCTCGTGATCCGCCCGCCTCGGCCTCCCAAAGTGCTGGGATTACAAGCGTGAGCCACCGCGCCCGGCCTAGCCCCTCTTTTTTAAGAAGGGTGGTTGAAGGATCCTTTTCCAGCTGTATCCTTCTGTTCCAATTTTGTAATTTGCTTCAGAGACATCCCACCCATACCTTTCATTGGACCTGAGGGACTGTGTTGTCCAACCCCCACTGGGAATTAAAGATTGGTTCAATGGGTAGGATGGAGATGGAAGTATGAAGGAGTCCCACACTAGGGCTGCAGGAGATGCTTTGAAACTAGGTGTTCAAACAGATCCAAGAGTCAAAGAGGAAGCTGGGTTCAATAAACAAGAAGAAAAGTCTCAGCATTTTGCTGAAAACTGAGGCAGATATCAAAAGCCAAAGAAGGCTGGGCACTGTGGCTCACGCCTCTAACCCCAGCGCTTTGGAGGCCAAGGCAGGCAGATTGCTTGAGATCAGGAATTCAAGACCACCAGCCTAGCCAACATGGTGAAACTCCATCTATACAAAAAATACAAAAATGAGCCAGGCATGGCGGTGCACACCTGTAATCCCAGCTACTTGGAAGGCTGAGGCATGAGAATAACTTGAACCTGGGAGGCAGAGGTTGCGGTGAGCTGAGATCACACCACTGCACACCAGCCTGGGTGACAGAGCAATACTCTGTCTCAAAAAAAAAAAAAAGTTAGAAAAGGAATAGTACGTCTGGACAATTACCTTCAGCAAGCATTATGGCCCAGAATGTGTGAACAAGAGAGCCTTAGGCAAATTTCTGGCTGTTTGTTTCTCTTTAAGCTCTTACCCAAATAATCTCTACCTCCTTTTTTTCTGTAAATTTCCTGGATTTCCACTTATAAATAAAAGTGTGTATTTTTACACCATGGAAAGCTATGCAGCCATAAAAAAGAAGATCATGTCCTTTGCAGGAACATGGACGGAGCTGGAGGCCGTTATCCTTAGCAAACTAATGCAGGAACAGAAAAGCAAATACCACAGGTTCTTACTTACAAGTGGAAGCTAAATGATGAGAACACATGGACACATAGAGGGGAACAACACACAATGGGGCCTATTGGAGGGTGGAGGGAGAGGATCAGAAGAAATAACTAATGGGTACTGGGCTTAATACATGAGTGATGAAATAATCTGTACAACAAACCCCCATGACACAACTTTACCTATGTAACAAACCTGCACATGTATGCTGAATTCAAAATAAAAGTTAAAAAAATTAAACAAGTAAGTAAATAAACCTGGCAAGTGTATGTTTTATGATCATCTAGTTCCTGCCTCCTGTGTTGATTTTCCTTCCTTCCTTCCTTCCTTTCCTTCCTTCCTCCCTCCCTCCTTCCCTCCCTCCCTTCCTTCCTTCCTTCCTTCCTTTTCCTTCTTTCTTTCTTCCCTTCCTTCTTTCTTCATTGCCAGATTCCGATATTGAATCTCATCTCTCTAGGTGTTGGTGGTGAGTATTAGACATGAGTAGCTTCATTGCACCAAAATTGCAAATCCTCCTCTTTTATCAACTATAGCCTATGCTTGGTATCTAGACACCACAATGACAGCTAATTTTATTGAGTATTTTCCATGTACCAGACACTATTCTCTGTTAAGTACTATATGCTAATTGTGTAGATGAAGAAACTGAAGCACAAAATGGTGAAGTTACAGCCCAATGTCGTACAACAGGCAAGTGGAAGAGTCAGAAGCTGAACCCTGGTAATTTGGTCATAGAATTCATGTTCTTAACCACCTCATCAAAACTAGTTATTTTCCCAAGACCGTTTTTCTTGTCATTTTCTCTGGAGAATTACCGAGACCTCCTTTATTGTTATTCTTTTTTCTCCAATATAACTAACGTCCTCTTTGGTTTCATATTTTAGTTTCATCTATGTACATTTTTAGTATCCTAACTTCTTTCTTTCTTTAATGTATTCATGCACCACTCTATAAATATTAATTGAGTGCCTATTGTGTTATTAGCAGTAGGCGTGTGGTCCTTAACTTTAAGGAGAATCAGTCCTGACCAGGGGTTCTGATTCAGGTCTAATTCATATCTTTAAGGGGTCCATGTACCCACAAAGTGTTGTGCGAAGTGTTGTGTATATATTCATTTATGACTTTGAGGGCCTGTGTGAGAACCGATGGCCTAAAAAGATACAGAAATAATGATGATACAATGACATCCTGATTAGACCCAGGAGCCGTGCTTCCAAACATGCTTTTTCAATCTTTCTAAGAAATACTACATCTGTGTCAGGGTCAGTCTTTTCAATATTATAAGATATTTCAATACCATCCACTGCTATCAAAAACTGGAAAAGGCCTGAGATTTTATCCTACTTACAAGCTAACAACTTAGCCTGTCACAGTTTGATGGATGCCAACAGAAGACACAAAGCTCCTGGGTCAGAGACAAAAGACTTAATTACTCTCAGCAACAACATAGCTAGAACAGTAGATTGCATCAGCTCCCTGATCCCCAATTCCCACAAGGCAATGTGAAGAGGACCAGCTGACGCCCACTCATGCAATGAGTTTCATTACAGGAGAGGAACCCTGAACTTAGAGATCTCAAATCTTTCATAATGGGTGGTAAGCCTCCCAGAAGGTGACATTATTTATTCTACTAGACAGTAAGCATTCTTGCTTATTCTTCTGCAGGGAGACACTGTCTTTATCTTCTGACACTGTTTGTTATACAAGCATCCTTGAAAAGATAATCTGGAACAAAAGCAGTCAGTGCCTCTGGTCACAAGGTGTACACATCTCTAGCATGTGACTTGTACCCACTGTGGTAATCCCTCTGTCTTTGTCCTTTCTCCTCACCCTTGCCAAGAACTGAATCCTAAATGCCATCTGATAACACTAATTCAGTCTTGAAAAACAACTGAGATTTTTAATAATTAGGGGGAAGGAGTGATGCGAGGCCTACCTATAAACAAGGGAGACATGTCAGGGCAGAGATGTCGGGGGTCTTTGGGTCAAAACATTGTATATTTCCTTCTTCCCAGGTAATTTATGCTGCTGTACTGGACAGAGACCAATTATGGAGAGTGGAAAAAGTTTCAGTCCTGTGAGTATGAAACAACTGATAGCTGCAGAGCCAACAGTTCTATATTAAGTCGCAAATCATCATGTGCATTATGCAAGATTGGTTTTCAAGGAAAGCACAATATTGTGTCTTAGAGAAAAATTGTTCACATTTTACCCAACGCAGTGATGGTAACTAGGTATTTTTCTCAGAAACACAGACAGGTGGCACCTCAATGGCTTTTTGAAACTGAAGTTTATAACATAGCATATTTCAAGTGAAAACGAATTAGGCCATCTTCCTTACATCTTGTTTTGTTGATAGGAAAACAGTCTATTTCTCACACTGTCATTTCAGCAGCACTTTTTGTTGAGTCACAGCCAAAGTTAAACATTTTTGTGAAATAAATCCCTATGTCCTCTTGGAATGTGCTTCCATCTTTGATTAGTACTCATGGTAGATGGGGAAGAGAGAAGGAACATTTTCATCTTTTATGCTGCGTGGAATCAGTAGCCATTCAGCAATGCACAGCAATCATAGAGCATTAGATTCAGACCTTCCTCTGCCCACTTCCTCCACATCCCACGCTCTGAAAAACACATAATTTCTCCACACTCTCACACAAACACTTCTGACACCAGATGTGTGGGGTTTTTTTTCCACACCAACCAATTCTCCAATCTCCAGACATCAGTTGGTATCCTACCGTTTAATCCAATTCTGACCCTATCTACCAGGAGTTAGTGGCAGCTCGCACAAGTTAAGGGCTGTCTCACAAGATCCCCTACATCACATGCCAATCACAAGTCTGGGCCTCCAATATTTCTCACCTACCAGCTATAAATTGGAGGTTCCCACGAACTCCTCCTTGGGTTTGGTAATTTGCTAGAATGGCTCACAGAACTCAGGTAAACACTTTACTTACATTTACTGGTTTATTATAAAGATATTGTCAAGGACACAGAAGAATAGCACTAGGAAAGGCACATAAAGCAAGGTCCAGAAGGGTCCTGGGTGCAGGAGCTCCTGTCTCGGTGGAGTTGAGGTGCACCAGCCTCCTGGCATGCAGATGCATTCGCCAACCCAGAAAGTCATAAATCTCCTTGTTCAAGGGTTTGTATAGAGCTTTATCTCCATCCCTGCTGTTCCCTGAGAGACAGGTGGGTGGAAGACCCTCCAATCACTTGGTCTCTCTGCTCACCAGAGCCATCCTAAGGCCATCCATGTAGGGGCCCTATCCTAAGATGTCTCATTAGCATAAACTCAGATGTGATCCAGAGACTTGTCATGAATAACAAAAGACACCCCTGTAACTCAGAAAATTCCAAGTGTTTTGAAAGCTCCGTGCCAAGAACCAACTGGGGACAAAGACCAAATTTTTTTTATTATACTCAACTGAAAAAAAAAACCAACCCTACAGGAAGTAGCTAAGAAAGACTATATGGAATCATTAATTTTAAAAATACAAACTTTTTATTGAAAAGATACGTTATAAACTGCAGAGATTATATACCCAGAGATGTTTAGATTCCTATATTGTTAAAAGAATGTGGAAAAGTGAGAAAGAGAATAACAAAGGGGACATGCAAATAATACAGCTATGTGCTCCGTAAGACATTTTGGCCAATGACAGGCAGCATATATGATGGTGGTCCCATAAGATTATAATACTGTATTTTTACTGTGCCTTTTCTATGTTTAAATATACAAATACTTACTGTCACATTACGATTGCCTACAGTATTCAGGATAGTACCATGCTGTACAGGTTTGCAGCCTAGGAACAATAGGCTGTACCAACCAGCCTCGCTGTGTAGTAGGCTCTACCATGTAAGTTTGCATAAGTACACTCCATGACCCCACAATGACAAAATCACCTAACACATTTCTCTGAACATATCCCTATCCTGAAGCAACACATGACTGTACATCTAAAAGAAAAGTTAAAGAATGGAGACTAGAGAGCTATGTAAACAAAATTGACATGAATAATTGATGTCAAATAATTATTATTCTGCATAGCAGTTGTAAATATTATGACTACTATCTACCTGAGCTGGAGAAGTAAGACAAATTACAATGAGATCTATTCGTTTATTTGATTATTTTTCAATTCAATTCAATTCATTCATTCGTTATTTGAAATTATTTGGGACCTTCCATCATCACCTATACAGTCAGCCCTTCTTATCTGTGGGTTCCACATCCTTGGATTCAACCAGCCACAGATCCAACATATTTAAGAAAAAAATAACAATAACAATACAAGGCCAGGCGCAGTGGCTCACACCTGTAATTCTAGTGTTCTGGGAGGTCTTGGCAAGTGGTTCACTTGAGCTCAGGAGTTCGAGAGCAGCCTGGGCAACATGGTGAAACCCCATCTCTACAAAAAAATAGCCAGGCATGGTGGCATGCACCTGTAGTCCCAGTTACTTGTGAGGTTGAGGTGGGACAATTGCTTCAGCCAGAGGCGGAGGTTGCAGTGAGCTGTGATCATGCCACTGCCCTCCAGCCTGGGCAACAGAGTAAGATTCTGTCAAAAAAAAAAAAACAACAGTAAAATAATACAGTATAACAACTGTTTACATAGCATTTCCATTGTATTAGGTAGTAAAAGGAATCTAGAAATTATTAAAGTATTCAGGAGGATGTGTGTAGGTTACATGAAAATACTGTTCCATTTTATATAGGAGACTTGAGCATCTGCAGATTTTGGTATCTGTGAGTGCTCCTGGAACCAATTCCCCACAGATACTGAGGAATGATTGCATTTCATTTCCAGTTTCCCTGTGGATTTAAAGATTATTTGAATCTATTTAATTGGCTAGATCACTGGGTCAGATAAGCATGGAGAAAAGACCAATGCCAGATTCCCAGACTGAAATAAATGGAGGGGCCATAGCTTCAGCAGAAGGAAGAATTCTTCAGTGGAGCCAAATCTCTGTGACTTGGTGGCAACTCAGTGGATACTGTTCTAACTTAGGAGGCACCAGGGGCACCAGGGTTTTCAGTCCTCCCTGGGGCAACCTGCTTCCTGCTCCTCCCTAGCCTCTGAACCATAGCACACCACCACTGCCGCCACCACCACCGCCGCCATCATCATCATCATCACCTCTAGTGATATTTTACAACTCCAGGATTCTCTGATTTTTCCATTCTTGTTTTCTTCTATAGAGTTCATTTTGCTGCCAAATGAATGGGGAAAGTAAATGTTGCATGGATCAAGAAAAAAGCAGGCCCTGAGAACAAAGCAAGTATAAGTCTTTCTTTTTCTGCCCTCTTTTACCTGTTTTATGACCATGAACTCCATTATCAGAATGCATAGCCTCAAATTCTGATTCCACTATCATGGAAACCTTTAAACCTTTGTTTTAAACCTTGGCTTTATTTTAAACCTTTGTTTCTTTATCTGTAAAATGGGATTATGACTATAAAGTGTAAATATATCATGTCTGTAAAACATAAAATATCATGCTGACCACATACTGTCTGGCCTCCGTGCAGCCCTTTGATCTATTATGATGAACCCCTGACTATTGGGGCTTGAGGTGTTGGTGCAAGAGGCTTTTGGAGTTCTAAAAACAATTATCTTTCTCTCAGTCCTTCTATTCCTTTCCTTCCATTTTCCCCCAATCGCTGCAAACCCAAGTCTACCTGGGAGAAAAGGACCCCACATACAAGGCCTGCAGGATATAGTAATTATTCAAACATGGCACCAGCATGGTGACACCAGCCTTGGCAAGATGGAACCTAGCTTGAATCCTAGCTCTGTAACTTTCCAGCTCCAGTTTAATTTCCTCCTTGGTATAACTGGGATAATATTTCAAGGAAGTTGTTGGGAAAGCTAAATCATAGACATAAATGAGGTGCTTAAAGTTCCAAGTACAGTGACTGCACATAGTAATTGCTTATTGAGTGCCAGTTTTTCCTGGTAACTGATGTTCAGAATTGCCCTTAGAGCCAATTTCGGCAAGAGATGGCTCACAAAAGCTGTAGAAATTAGAAAATGTCCAAGGAATTTAAAATTTCTGTGTATACATTCTTTGACCCAGTAATTTCACCACCAGGAATCTACTCTAGGGGAGTAATTGAAGGTAAGTCAAATATTTATTATATACATAGATATTTGTCACAATGTTACTTATAATTACAAAAAAATTAGAGATAAACTAAATGTCCAACAACAGGGGATTGCTCAAGTATTTCATGGCATAACCATATGATTGGAATTTATACTATCTTGGAAAATCTCTTTTGTGCAATATTTAAATACCATTCAGGACATAGGCGTGGGCAAGGACTTCATGTCTAAAACACCAAAAGCAATGGCAACAAAAGCCAAAATTGACAAATGGGATCTAATTAAACTAAAGAGCTTCTGCACAGCAAAAGAAACTACCATCAGAGTGAACAGGCAACCTACAGAATGGGAGAAAATTTTTGCGACCTACTCATCTGACAAAGGGCTAATATCCAGAATCTACAATGAACTCAAACAAATTTACAAGAAAAAAACAAACAACCCCATCAAAAAGTGGGCAAAGGACATGAACAGACACTTCTCGAAAGAAGACATTTATGCAGCCAAAAAACACATGAAGAAATGCTCATCATCACTGGCCATCAGAGAAATGCAAATCAAAACCACAGTGAGATACCATCTCACACCAGTTAGAATGGCCATCATTAAAAAAACAGGAAACAACAGGTGCTGGAGAGGATGTGGAGAAATAGGAACACTTTTACACTGTTGGTGGGACTGTAAACTAGTTCAACCATTGTGGAAGTCAGTGTGGCGATTCCTCAGGGATCTAGAACTAGAAATACCATTTGACCCAGCCATCCCATTACTGGGTATATACCCAAAGGACTATAAATCATGCTGCTATAAAGACACATGCACACATATGTTTATTGCGGCACTATTCACAATAGCAAAGAGTTGGAACCAACCCAAATGTCCAACAACGATAGACTGGATTAAGAAAATGTGGCACATATACACCATGGAATACTATGCAGCCATAAAAAATGATGAGTTCGTGTCCTTTGTAGGGACATGGATGAAACTGGAAAACATCATTCTCAGTAAACTATCGCAAGGACAAAAAACCAAACACCGCATGTTCTCACTCATAGGTGGGAATTGAACAATGAGAACTCATGGACACAGGAAGGGGAACATCACATTCCAGGGACTGTTGTGGGGTGGGGGGAGGGGGGAGGGACAGCATTAGGAGATATACCTAATGCTAAATGACGAGTTAATGGGTGCAGGAAATCAACATGGCACATGGATACATATGTAACAAACCTGCACATTGTGCACATGTACCCTAAAACCTAAAGTATAATAAAAAAAAAAGAATTTGAAAATAAAAATGGTTTGAAGTGAAAAAAATTTAAAAATTGAGCACTCTGATACCAGATTTATAGAAAAAACATGTAAACATAATATAATCACATACATACAGAGCAATCATAAAGAGTGGACGGAAATACACATAACATTGATAGTGGTTATCTCTACTTCATAATACAGTTGTATTATGAAGTAATTTTATTCCCTTCTGTAGATTTTTCAGCAATTCTACATGATGTTTTTACATGAACATGCATTAATTTTATAATCATATGCAAAAAGTTGTTTAAACAAAAAGAAATTCCTATGGATGGTACAGTAATTACAGCAGAAATACAATTCCCTCTAGAATCCAAATTTGCTTGATTCCTAGTTATATTTGAAAGGGGAGGGGGAACTTTAAAGACTGGTATAGGCTGTTTACCCAGTGGACATCAAATATAACTGCCTGGAGTTACAGGCTGAGGCAGGAGAATCACTTGAACCCAGGAGGCGGAGGTTGCAGTGAGCCAAGATTGCGCCACTGCACTCCAGCCTGGGCAACAGAGTAAGACTTCATCTCAAGAAAAGAGAAGGAGATTGGTCAAATACAGCAAGTGCTGAGAGACCAAGTGGGATGAGAACTGAAAGTAGTGATGCAGATGTCACTGTTAACCTTCACAAAAGCAGTAGGAGTGTGTTGAAGATAGAGAAGGAAAGAAATGGAGACAGTGATGCAAAAAGAATTTTGCAAAATCTTTGCAAATTTTGCTGAGGGAAAGGCAATGGAAAGGGCAGTAGATGGAGGGGAACTGAGGATGAAGTTTGGGGTTTTGGCCTTCTTTATTAGTGGAAGGAGCTTGTGTACTTTTAAATGTTGTTGGTAAGCCAAGCACGGTGGCTCATACCTGTAATCCCAGCACTTTGGGAGGCGGAGACAGACAGATCACTAGAGCTCAGGAGTTTGAGACCAGCCTGGGCAACATGGTGAAATCCCATCTCTACAAAAAGTACATAAATTAGCCTGGCATAGTGGCACACATCTGTAGTCCCAGCTACTCAGGAGGCTGAGATGGGAGGATTTCTGGAGCCTGGGATGGTCAAGGTTGCAGTGAACCGAGATCGTGCCACTGCACTCCAGCCTGGGCAATAGAGCCAGACCTTGTCTCAAAAAATAAAATTAAGTTAAATTAAATTAAAATAAATAAATTAATGTTGATGGGGGAGAATACAATTAAAAGGCAGGGGCTGAATGTTTAAGAGATGGAAGAGATGAAGTCTAAAGCAATGATTAAGGAATGCCTTCTTCATTTCTTTCACTGAAACAGTCCTTCCGATTCAAGAGGATCACCCTGTGCTCCCACAGAACTCTGTCCTTCCCCTATAGGCTATTTCCATTCCCAGTTGACTGCCTATTTACTCCCTAGGTTGTGAACTCAAGCCAGCTCCACGAGGGCACTGTTGAGTGCTGTGTTCACCATTGTGTCACCAATGCCTAACACAGTGATTCTCAACGTTTTTGTCTCAGGCTGCTTACACCCTTAAAATTATTAAGGACCCCAAAGAGCCTTGTTTATGTGGATTTTAAATATTGACATTTGTATTTGATATTAAAACTGGAAAAGCTTTTAAACATTTATTCATTCGTTAATTTATTTAAAAGTAACAAGAGTAAACCCATTGCACATTAGCGTAAATAACATTGTTCATGAAGAGTAACTATATTTTTCCATAGGAAAACCAGTGAGAAGAGTGGCATTGTTTTACATTTTTGTAAATCTCTGTGATACAGGCTTAAAAGAAGGCAGCTGGAATCGTGTTATCTGCTTGTACATTCAGCCAGTTGTGATGACACATATTAAGCACCCTTTGTAAAGCTCCACTGTACACTCATGGGAGAATGAGAAGGATGAAGGCAAATAATGTCTTTCATTACAAAATAATTTTGACTTTGGGGCCCCTGGAGATTTTATGGGGACCTCAAAGAAATCCCTAGACTACACTTCGAGAAGCGCTGGCCTCCCCTGATGAGAGGAACACATGCATTATTTCATTAATCAGAATTGTAATCCATTCCCAGGGGCTCCCATCTCTCTGTCATCTTTCCAGCAAAGCACATAACTTACAGCAACATTTACAGAACCTTATGATAAAGCAATTCTCATGTAGCTAATCTGCCTTTAATTATTGCTCAATTTCCAGCAGCCTCTCCACCATGATTTTTGTTCAGTGTTGAAATCATTCGAACTGAAATGATCTATGAAACTGGAAAATTCCACCAAAAGATCTGCCCTCTCAATGGCTCCCACAATGAACGAAAAAATTTTGCATAAAGTATTTTTGCAAGGGTATCATCAAAGTTAATTTCAGATGAATTAAGCAATTCAATTCCTACTTGAGAAATGGTTCCCTTGTTCATTAGTAACTTGCAGAAATTATTTAAACCATTCTTCTTCCAGGTGCATGGGACTATTTCAGTTTCAGAGGACTCCGACCAAGAAGCCTGGTGCCCTTGGGTTCATGGTCCTGTTCACATTAACCGTTTGTGTCACCTTGGCCAGTTCACTTTCCCTCTTTGGGCCTCATTGTTTTTTTCTTCTGTAAAGCTAGATCAGTGGTTCTCAGTTTTACTCATGTAATAAGTGTGAAGGAGTGATCAGAAGTCAAGGGCTTTTCCTTGAATGCCATATTTTTTGTTGAGCACTATAAAAATAGTGGCAAATTTAATTAGACCTTGTGGAATAGTAACAATTTTAGACTTAGAAAATATTACCTTAATAGATGATCCTGTACGGAATCAAAACTGGGAGCACAGAGCTCATTAAAAAAGAAAAGAAGAGAAAAGAAAAAAAAGAAAAAGGCGATCCAATTAAGCATGGTCAACTATTTGCAAATTGCCCTCATAAATATTTATTTTATACTTGTTCATTTCATTTTATTGCCAGCTATCACAGCCATTGGTTTTAGAGAAATAGAGAAGAGGAAAACTTTGAAGAAATTCTGCCCATTAACTACTTCTGCTAATTGAGAAAAGTCCAGTTTTCCACTGTAGCTGTGAGACTCCTCAATCTTGCTTGGGAAAAAATAATGGCCTGTGAGAGGAAGGTCCCCATCGGCTTTAGTTAATCTAATGTTCTATGTTTTTACTGTATTTCTGCTGTTCAACAATAGTTAGCCTTACTCCACACTTCAATGGGGCTGAAGAGCCACAGTGGCCCATACTTCAATGGCCTCTGAGAGCCAAAAGCACTTTCTATATCATCTAGTCAAATACCTAATTTTCAGATAAAGCAAGCCGGGCCTAGAGAGGTTCCAGGATTTTCCTAAACTCACCTAGCTACTTAGTAGCCAGGCCATGGTTAGAACCTGGGTCTCCTGGTGTACTCTGTGTTTTTCAATCCTACATGCTTGCCTGACAATAAATGCACATATAGTTAATTCTCTAGTAATGCACTATATTCATTCATAACTTAGTCAATAATTATTTCTTCAGTTGGAAATTTGACATTAGACATCTCATCACTGATACATAGGATTCTTATAAGTCAAGATTTAGTTAAAATCCATTTTGTTCTTTTTAAGCTATAAGAGATGGAAAAATAAATATGCAAAGCAATGGATTCTATTATGAATCAATTAGGCCACTATTCTATGTGTTTTGTTATCCATGGTGGGTTTCATTCATTCTTGTTCAGTTTGTGAGCTGTAATAAAGTCTATGTGTTTTGTCATTGACATCAGCATTAAGTCTGCATTTGTCTACTGCAGAGAATGGCAGAGAATTTACTTTTGGGGTCTCCATTTGAGACCCCATTTTCTTTTGGGGTCTCTGACTTTCCATGGGGAGAGAACTACCTGGATCACTCCAGGAACCCAGAAAGATCTTCTGAGGCTGAAACTTAGGTACCCCAGCACCCTCCTCTTATGATGGGAAACCTTAGTTCATGGGGAAGCAGGAGGCCCCTGTTTTCACTTTGTATACAGAAAACATAGATTAGCGAAAGGAGATGTAAGTTGCAGCATCTACTCATAAATCAAAATGCATTCCAGGGTGATTAAAATTCACCCCCCGTGCCCAACTCGTTATGTAATTAATACATCTGGCTCATAAAGAGCAGTCTGGCCTCTCATTCCAACTCTAGAATGCAATTAAATTTTCTGAGGTTAAAATTTCCATTCTTTTAAAACATCAGTAAATAATAAAATGGATGTTTCTTTTATTGGGTTCTAGAGTGAAAAAATCCACAGATGATTTACTGCTTGGATCAAACTCAGTTCCAATACAGGGGAAATTACGGAGGAGGGAAACAAGGCACAGTTGTAATAGTTTTATTTCACTTTGTTAGGATCTGTAATTATCACTTCTGAATCATAGTGTGATTTGCAAAATGAAATCTAGCTGACTTATTTCCCGCCAGTGATAATCCTTCTGTCTTTTAGGGCCTGATATGAAATTCAAAAAAGTTTTCCATCCAGTTATTGTCCATCTTGCAAGGATTTTGGAATTATTTATGGTGATTAACGTAAAAGAACGTGCGTTCTCATTTACTGTAACAAGATCCTGATGTTGCAGATGGTTCTGGTAAAGCAAGCTCAGGCTATTTGACACTAAGCAAATCATGAGATCATGTGGCTGGAGGAAATCATATTTGACATTGTAATGCTGAACCACATAGGATCTTTAGAATGTCTGCTAGATTTAGAAAATCCTGGTAAAGACTGTACATCCTCTGTTGAGATTCAATTTTCCACACAGAGCTGGGGCTCAACAAATGTTTGTTGTTCACCCAGAAGTCTTTCAGCTGTCTCTAACTACCTCCACGATTCAGGGCGTACTTAGCCTTTTTCTTCCCTCCAGTAGCAGATGAGAACAGCTACCACATTCCCTGGAAAATAGCAAGCACCGTTTTCACAGGCCACAGTACTTCGCCAGGTATTCCTTCAGTTTTCCCTTCATCTAACTCAGAAGAACCAATTTTAACAATTGTCTCAAAGCTACCCAACAAGGAGAGGCATGGGTATTTTCCCCACAGTTTAGGACTCAATTCTTTAGATCAGCATTTTTTGGTGAAAAGTACCGGTGGAATAAAACTATTTTTAAATACGCATTTGTTTATTAATTTTATAGTTAATTAGGCTTTTACCAGGCACCAGGCACTGGGCTACCTGCTGGTAAATTAATCTCCCTGAAAAAAACATGAATTCTTCCCTAGGAACTAATAGTATTGTGGGAAATGTAGTTATATAAAGGAATAATTACAGAGTGATGCAATAAGTGTATTTGACATAAATATTTTCCTTTATCATTAGTGGAATATTTCTCTACAATCTATGGAATACATTCAAAGTTGACTTTTTTTGGGTTAGCTCAGTTTTAGTGACTTTTAAATTTTGATTGAGGAAAATCTGGGATTTTTAAGAAAGGAAAAGACAAAAATACCTGCTTAAATGCTACATACACTAATTTTAAACCTATATATAACTAGTAAATAACTTGTAAAATAACTTGTGTTATGCTCCTCTTAACACTTTTCCCTGTATTTTCTACAAACGAATTTCTTTGATAATAAAAAGTAGGTTTTTTTAAACGTTGCTTTTTTTCTTGTAGAAATGCACAATAAGAGCATACCTAATGCTAGAAAAACTTTGACCTAAAACAGCCTTTTCCATCATTTTGTAGTCCTCTGAATAACTGGAAAATTGTAGTTTATACACACACACACACACACACACACACACACACACCCCGTAGGTTTGTGTTGCTGATTTTACCTGTGGTTTCAACACTGCTGAGTCAACTTCATGGTGCTGGCTCAACTTCATGGTGCTGGCTCTTTATCCGAAAAATTGATTCATTCTTTCAGTCTTTGCCTTTGAACCTAAATCACCTTGTTGTAAATATCCTTCGAACATCCTTTGAAGTCTCAATAAATATCTGTTTTATAATCTCAAAGGGCAAAAACCTCTATTTGTAAGTTTTCAATGCCAAATCACAGCCATGTTAAAACAGGTCAAATAAGTGTATGTTCTGAGTTCACGGTGTAATAGGAAAAGCCATAGAGACGTAGGTAACTTATGGACAGTTACCTTCTTTCTAGATGAATCCTTAGATTCCTGAGCTGGGATGCCTGGTCTAAGTTGGTCTATCTGGTAAGCAAAACAGAACCTTATTGAAGAAAACTCTGTCCCAAAATGTCGCATCTGTTTATGCAAATGAAAATCAAACCATCCTTAAGCAAATGGTCTCAGCTTCAAGAAGTACTGTAAACAAGTCTTATTTAAAATGAGAGCCACGAAGCCTACTTCAGGTTCTTTTTACAGGAGCCTTTGCTGTCCAACTTCCCAAAATTAAAGCATGAGCTCCCTCTGCTGAGTGAATTCACATTTGCTGATGAAACAGAATCCAAAAACATTTGTATATTACCTATTGAACCATTGTGTTCTTGTAAACATAAGCAATTATAAATATAAAATATACTTATATTTTCTTTTTTTCAACCTCATGGTACAGAATGGGATGGAAAGGTAAAGAAAAGTAATTCACAAGGTAGAGATTCATTAGCTGAGGCTTTTCAGTTTCATAACAAGGGTCCTGAGCAACAGCTGCTGGTACGGCGATGCTTTGTAATCACCATGATGAGTTACCAGGGGGTGCTTGCAAGCAGCCGTTCTCACAATCACCCTATTGCCCAGCTTTGGTTCTTCATTGCACTTATTGTGTCGGAAATTATAACTTATGTATTCAATTGTCTGGTTATGACTGTCTTCCCCTAGGAGAATGTTGACTTCCTGACAGTGGACAACGTGTCTGCACTTTCAGCCCCTAGAACATGCCTGACACACAGTAGGTGCTCAGATTTGTTTTATGAATTGAGGGAGGCAGAAAAGCAGGCAGGCAGGTTAGCATATACCTATAGTGTCACTTGGGATTATGGTTCAACTAGAGAATGATTCAGTGCCAATCACATGGAACTAGATACAAATTTAGTGGGAAATGATAGAGATAAGAGAGCCAATGGACGTATGGTGAAAGAGGTATGAAATTCAAGCTCAACCATAAAGACGGGAAGGATTTGGTGAAGTTAGACAAGGAAACGAGCATGGTGCTAAGCACTGAGGATACAATGACTTAAAGAAAAAGGCCTGGACTTGGCTCTCATGAAGCTTATAATCTGATGGTGAAGACAGGTATCAAAGAAATAAACAAATGAAATGCAAAACCACAACTGTGACAAATGCTATGAAAGAGTGGAATGTGATGTTAGAGGAGCAGGTAATAGGGTGACCCAAACTTATTGGACAGTTATGGAAGGCTTCTCTCAGCTGAGATGAAAGGAAGGGGGAGTTACCAGGTAAAGAGGGTGGAACAGCACACACAGAGTGCGGGAGACTGGAGGCAGTGCCTGTTGCTGGAGCAGAGAGTGGGGGAGATGGTGGGAGAGGAGCTACCCAGCACCTGATGAGGAAAATCTCTCTTGATCCTTAGGGCGGAGTGCAAAGCATGGCTGTAATGGTTCTGATTGCTTTTCAGGGATTCTGAATCATGTTTACTCTTTTCCTTACTTTTCTATATTTACAAGGTAGTCTACAGTGAAGATGTGTTATTTAATAATTTAAAAAGGGATCCTTTATGAAAGACAGTGGTGGCATTATATGCCTACTCTGGCCTTTCCCACTTGCCCTCTTCTTTCCCAGGTTTACAGAATATTAATGAAGGTGTCTCACTTTCAGAGCTGACCCCGGGTGCTGGCCTCAGCCTGGCCTAGGTGAGGGACATCCTGGCAGATGTGGTCCCCAAGTCCCAAAGAACACACAGACACATCGTGCTCTCTTGAAGCATCTGAGAACCCTGGCTGGACAATAGATCAGGAACGTGGCAGTAGGTTTTCTGCACCCATTATCTGGGTGTGGGTAGTTTAGTGAGGAAAGGTTGTATCATTCATGATTTCTACCAGTTTCTGCTGTATCCATTGGTGTTTCTCACATGATTGAAACATTAGATTGCCTAATTTCAGACCCTTGTGGATAAGCCACTTAAATGCCCAAGTTTTCAGGATAGGGAGCCAGAGGGGAGGTGCTGCCTTCCTGGTCCACCCACCCATGACCTGGTTCGTATCTGCAATTGTCTGTTGAGAATCTATCCAGTCCAGAAATGTTTATCTTTAACAGCTCCCTAAGGGGTTCTTTGACTTGTTACTTACAGAGATAACTGATGGGTTCATTGAGAACGATTGACCTGATAACAAATATGAATGAGAACCACACAATTAACTCAACCTTTCAGTGTAATTCTATATCATTCCAATTATGATATATTATATATAGCTGTAAAATATTGACTACAAATATACATATAATTATCAACTATAAATAACACAGTAGCAGCATTATCCTTGCTAACCCTCAATGCCTCTGTATGAAAGAATCATTGGATTGTTTCTGTGGTCCAGTCTGCATCCTCCTCTTTGATTACTGTGGCTTGGTGTTTCTGCTGGCCTCTTCTGGATCCTGTGACATGCACATTCTAGGCTGCCTGATTACAACAGTTCTATCTTTATAGGAAGGCCTTTAACCAGCGAGGTTCATCTCAGTCATTCTAGCTGCAATTTGTTGTTCAAAGTAAATTCTTCAACGATGAAATCCCCATCAATGGCCTTTCCCAGGAGGCAGCTTCCCCAGACCGAAAGTTGTCAGGGTATGTTGCCCACAAGCCATCTCTCCTCTGCCCCCTCTTACATCTGAATCTCTCGTTATATTGTCACCTCTGTGCTCCTTGAATCTGCACTGCAGCCATGGGTAGGTTTTAGTGGTGATATCTTGGCTGGGAGATTAACTTTTCCCACCCTGCAGATGTCACTGTCTCAGGGATGTTGCCTAGTCTCCTCTTTCAAACCCTCTCTGGCTCAGCTCCTGCCTCCCCCTCCACATCTCACCCCAAACAGCCCTCACTCCCTTTCTTCCCAGATATACTCTACTAACCCCACCCACCCACCACCAACTGAAAGCACCTGGGGTTACTCTGCTCAACTATTTCCTATTATCAAGCAAGTTAGACATGCAGAGTTGGAAAATAAATTCTTCATATGTAAATCACTGGAGTCCTCTCCTTATCAAAAATTAGAAGTGGGTGGCATGGAAGTGATTTTCACGATTTGTCTTCACAGTTCTGTTTCATAAATAAACAAAGGGATTAGTGATTCCTCTAAAACATTTTAAGATTTGCAAGAAAATCTCTCATTTATGCTGGCACTTTTTATTCTAATTGCTGAGACTGAAAAGTAATGTCATTCTCTGTTTAATTCAGCGTTCATAATAAAAGCCCTGAGGTTGCTGATTAATTTTTATTTTAGTCCTTAGGTAGTCAACTGTTAGCAGAATTTCAACTTCTGATCTCATTCCTGTTTTGGGTGTAGGCAATTGCGTACTCAACCTTGCTTCAAAAGGTGAGCTACTGAATTCCCTCAGAAGTGCTGATGTCAGTTTTATAAATGTATTGAACGCAGAATTGTGGAATAATATGAATCTGTCATTTAAATCATTGGATACCATGCTAACTTTTCATTTTGCTGTGGATAGAACTGGAAGCACAGACATTGTTAGGACAGTGGATGAAAATGACACACTTTAAGTGATCAGGAAGCATGTGTGAAACCATCTCAATCTGTCTTCTTATCTAGTCACTATCAAGAGACAAAGCACTTGTAATTGATTAATGTTATAAAGCAAGACTAGAATGTAATGAAGCATAGAGTTTTATTTTAGAGGCAGTTTTATTTTAACAGCTTTATGGCTTCCTTTTTGTCTTGGACTTGTTTGCTTAGGTTCTAAAGAGATCATTTACATTTTTAAAAATTTATACTTTGGTACTCTGAAGGAAAAAGCATACCTTTTTCTACCCTCACACACCACTCAACCCAGAACACTTCTGATGTCAGATGTGTGTGGGATTTTTCCTCATACACCAACCAGTTCTCCAGTGGACACCAACTTAATTTAACTCAATTCTGACACTCCCTACCTGGAGACAGTGTCAGGCCCCACAGGTTGAGGGCTCAGTCGTACAAGGCTGCCCTCCTTTTCAGATGCCAATCACAAATCCAGGCCTCTGCAACTTGTGACCTATAGAATAGAAATTGGGGGCTCCCATGAGCCCTTTCTCAGGTTTGGTTAATGTTCTAGAGTGACTCACAGATCT
This sequence comes from Nomascus leucogenys, assembly GCF_006542625.1. Lineage (NCBI taxonomy): Eukaryota > Metazoa > Chordata > Mammalia > Primates > Hylobatidae > Nomascus > Nomascus leucogenys. Next base: position 101,010,085 of record NC_044402.1, read on the forward strand.
CAGGGAAACACTTTACCTACAGTTACTCATTTATTATGAAGGATATTACAAAGGATACAGGTTAACAGCCAGATGGAAAAGATGTATAGAGGAAGGGATGTGGGAAGGGGTGTGGGGCTTCCATGCCCTCCCTCGGCATGCCACCCTGCAGGAACCTCCATGCATTCAGCTATCCAGACACTCATCTGAACCTTGACCTTTTGGGTTTTTATGGAAGCTTCATTTCGTAGGCATGATTGATTACATCATTGGTCTTTGGTGAGCCACTCAACTTTCAGCCTCTCTCCTCTCTCCATCCGGGGGTGGACTGAAAGTTCCAACTCTCTAACTGTGAGGTTGATTCCCTTGGCAAACAGCCCGCATTCTCAGGCTAACCAGGAACCCACCAACCACCACCTCATTAGGATAGAAGATGCTGCTGTCGCCCAGAAAATTCCAAGGGATTAGAAGCTCTGTGTCTGATGTACCTGTCACTTAGGAAATTACAAAGGTCTTAGGAGCTCTGTGTCAGGCCTGGAGATCAAAGACCAAATGTCAAAACCAAAGATTCTTCTAGTGCCCCTACCTACCAGGGTTGTAGGAGCTCAGGAACTGAGGTCAGGGACCACCACATGTATTTTTTATTATCTCGCAATTTCATAAGTAGCTTTTATGGGGAAATGTATAACTACAGTGAAATCCACTGAAGGGGATTCATGAGAATCACAAGATAACCCTTCATAGTGCCAAGGGCCCATTGAATAATACAGACCTTGTCAGGTACATTGATTTGAAAGGAAAGTTCCAGTAGGACCAGCCTAAGGAAGTGACTCTACATAGTGAAACAAAAGACAGAACACTTCTTGGTTTCCAAACTACGTGAGAAAAAATCAGTCTCTTCTTCAATAGGCTTTTGACCAAAGAGTATGATGGCCAATTTGACCCACTGCCTTACATGTCAAACTGGTTTCTGAATGTCTTTGACCTCTTACCAAAAATCAAACTCACCTTCAAAGGATAAAGATTTATCACCCCCGAGACTACAGACTCTGAAAGAATATCCCCCAGAGTTCCCACAATGTCATGACAGTATTACTGAGACAAATGTATAATCTCTCCCAAGCTGGCCATTTCAAAGAGAGTAACATTTATTCGTGTGGCTATGTTTTAGGATTTGGGTTTAAAATAATCACTGGACTTTAAGGTTGTTTCATTTATTGATGTTACTGCTGGCATTTGTATTTCATCGGCCAATGTCACTATGGCCGATGAGTATCTCTACTCATCACTAGAACTCATGAGTAATACATCCGTTTTTATCACCATCACTCTCCAGACATTTCAACTCTTCAAAATCACTCACAATCTCTCTCCCCACAACACACCCCTCTGTCTGTCACTGTCACCACATTTACCCACTGATTCCCACCATTCTTCCCAGCAAGTTGCACACTGTAATCTTGACAGAATGCTCCCCATAAACTGGAGGATTTCTGCTCCATTAGCACAGGTAGGAGACTGTTTTCCCAAGACAAGGCTTCCAGATACATCTGGATATAACCAGAATCTGGGATAGTCACGATATTATGTGTGGCTGTTTTTCAATTTAATTTTAATTTTAGCATATACTTTCAAAATAAGAAATCCTAAGTTTAATAATAGTAGTTTCAATAGTATATAATATCTTTAAATGAAATTGGTTTTTTCCTTCCTAGCAGAAGAAATACAGCAAATTCCTTTAAATGATCATTTTCTTGCAGGAGCAACCAATGCAAGCCTTAAACCAGGACAAGTCCTAGTTTGTTTTTTATTCCTGTCTCTAGAAAGATATGAGATTATAAAGTTTAAAATGTTCACTTTCGTCTGTTTGCTTTTGTTGGTTTATTTTTATCTTGGATTGAATACAGCATAATAAAAAGTAGAATTTGTAGCAAATATTTTATACATGCCTAGGTGCAAACAATAACAGATTAGGTGTCAATCTGCTTCATTAGAGAATTTCAGGACATTGCATTGTTCTCTTATCCTTCTTCTTCAAAAGCTCTAAAAACCTAGGATCCCTGGAATGACAAGTCATATACTTGAAAGAAATCAATAACCTTATTGTACAGATGAGGAGACTGGGGCCCAAATATGTTTAATTATTTCAACAAAGTTGCACAGTGAATGGGTGGCAGAATCATAACCAAAACCCACCATCAGCCTCAGAGAAGTTGAGTGGAATAAAGAATAATTTATAAAATCTTTTTTTTTCTTTTCTTTTGTTTTTTTTGAGACAGAGTCTCACTCTGTCACCCAGGCTGGAGTGCAGTAACGCGATCTGGGTTCACTGCAACCTCCGCCTCCCGTGTTCAAGCGATTCTGCTGCCTCAGACTCTCAAGCAGCTGGGACTACAGGCATGTGCCACCATGCCTGGCTGATTTTTTGTATTTTTAGTAGAGACGGGGTTTCACATTAGCCAGGATGGTCTTGATCTCCTGACCTCGTGATCCGCCCGCCTCAGCCTCCCAAAGTGCTGGGATTACAAGCATGAGCCACTGTGCCTGGCCTGTAAAATATTTTATTTTGTCTTTACTGCCCCAGATTGTTTTCTTCAAACTAATAAGAACTTCAGAGAAATATACAGGGAACCAAATGAGTTCTGATCATACTAAGATTCTGGTCCACTATGAGCAGTTCGTGTATTCACTGATGGGCAAAATAAGGCTTTGACTTGCTCTTTGCTTAATGGCAATATCTGCTTCCCAACTGAAAACTTGAACAAATGTGGATATTACTATTGAATCTCAGTTCTTCAGCTCCAGATCAGTTCAACCAATAAATGAAAAGCCATGGCCATTGCCAGAACAGAGAAGAACAGCACACTCATTTTGTTGACACCTTCCCCCACTATCATTCACTAATTCGATATTGATTGACACTCTACCGAGTGGCACATGAGCACCAAGGACAGATACATAGTGATGATTGCCACTATTAGCTGGAAATATTGCTAGGTGTCCCCCTGCCCCAGTTATAACTTAGAGACATGGTGGAATAAATTAGAAGAATAAAATTAAACAAAGATTTACTACTGATAACTTGCTCTTGATCAACAGAACCCAATATGCAGAGTCTGTGCTGGTTAATTTTAGGAATGCTAGGACTTCAGAAACATTTGCCAAATGAGAAGGCAGATGATGTTGTGAGAATGGTGCCTATGACACGTTCATGAGTTTCCAGGAGGGTGTCTGCAGCCAGGAGTGGGGGCGGGGTGGAAGTTGAAGAAAACGAAGCAGCAGGTCCTGTCCCCTATCACCCATGGAGCATTCTTGCCACCCCCTAGGTTTAACCTAGATCAATTTATGACAAAAGAATCAGATAAACCCAAATTGAGCGGCAGGCTGCAAAACAACTAGTCTGACTCTCAAAAATGTCAGTGTCATGAACAACAAAAAAGGCTGGAGAGCTTTCCTAGAGTAAAGGAGTCAAGAGAGCTAAGAAGATGACATCTTCACTGCTCCCATGGGGGAGATCGTAAATGCGGTATTTGTGTAATTGGAAAAATTCGAATATGAACTGTATGTTAAACAATACTATTGTTTCAATACTCATTAATAAGTCTCATTATCCTTACAATGATGGTGAGGTTATGTAGGAGAAAGCCCTTGTATTTTAGGAGTTACATGAGGCAATATTTAAGGATGAAGTTTTATGATGTCAATAATTAACTCTTAGGTGATTCAGCTAAAACCATGTGACGGGGGTAGCCAGGGTTAGCTAGAGCAAGAGTGAGTGTATGTGGCATAATGTTAACCAGTGGTGATCAGTGAATCTAGGTGAAGGGTATATGGGTTATTATTACTTATTGTACTATCCTTGAGACTTTTCTGTAGGTTTGAAATTTATTAAAACAAAAAGCCAGGCACGGTGGCTCACACCTGTAATCCCAGCATTTTGGGAGGCCGAGGCAGGCGGATCACCTGAGGTAAGGAGTTCGAGACCAGCCTGGCCAACATGGTGAAACCCCATCTCTACTAAAAATACAAAAAATTAGCTGAGGACGATGGCGCATGCCTGTAGTCCCAGCTACTCAGGAGGCTGAGGCAGGAGAATTCGCTTGAACCCGGGAGCGGAAGTTGCAGTGAGCCAAGATCATGCCACTGCACTCCAGCCTCCAGCGTGGGCGACAGAGTGAGACTCCGTCTCGAAGAAAAAAAAAAAGTTGTTCTTGTTGTATTCCAGCGGGAGTTTGCCTCAGCTTTCTGACAGGCCTCACATCAGCAAAATGCCCTTGTGGTTATGAATGCTGGAATGAGAGTCCTTTTCAAAGACGGCACAAACACCATTGTGGACTTCAGTGTCTATATGGAGGAGGTGGCCCTACTACAGTCGGTGCAAATAAATTCTGTCAGCAGCTTATAGGTAGGTGATTTATTAACTTACACCTCAAACCAAATAAATGAGCACTGTGTGTTGACCCTACGCAGTTCTGTTTTCATGCTATTTTTCTGAAGTCCCTTATAGGATGAAAACCATGGAGCTCCTGTAATTCATACAAACTTCCCCACGGCAATGAAAATAAAAGTCTGAAGACTATGCAGCAATGTTGATTTTAAAAATGCTTTTATACCAATCAACTATATCTTCATAATGAATTGTTTCTATTAAAAAAACAACAGCATAAAATAATAACCCCTTGAATAGTCAACTGTGACAATTGACATAGTTATCAAAGGGTGAGGCCTGTGTCTCTTCTCTACAGAATCGTAGCATTTTAGAGTAAGTGTATTTATTAAAAGCAATATTGTAAATTAAACAGTGTGCACACAGGCCCAATTGCGTGCTACGATGTTCCTATGTGAGGAGATAGGTTTTATCAACTTTGTTTATACTTTTTAAATTAATTTTCTGATAAATATTACATACCTGTTTATCCCTGACTGTACTAAGTTGGTTGGATTTTTTAAAAATCTGGATGCTAAGATGAAGGAATGTGAAGTGAAGCTTGCAGGCTGTTCTAGATGAAACCACCCTTCCGGAGTCACCCCTGGAGAGATGGTGGAACATTGAAGAACTCTCATGATCAGTTTCCTCTTCAGATTCTACTCAGATGCTTTGCAGCAGTTAAAGAGAAGGGTAAAGATGTGTTTGTCTTCAAGATGCCCAGGGGAAGAGAGTTTGTTCCCAGTGCTTCCAGCCTCTCTCAGGCTGGGACGCTCAAAGGAGCACCATGGGTTGACCCTACCACAGTTCTGTTGTAATGTTTTCTTTCTTTTCTTTTCTTTATTTCTTTCCCTTTCTTTTTTTCTTTCTTTCTTTCTTTCTTTTCTTTCTTTCTTTCTTTCTTTTTCTTTCTTTCTTTCTTCTCTCTCTCTCTTTCTCTCTTTCTTTCTTTCTTTCCCTCTTTCTCTCTTGTTTTGTTTTTGAGACGGAGTTTCACTCTTGTTGCCCAGGCTGGAGTGCAATGGCACGATCTCGGCTCACCGCAACCTCCGCCTCCTGGGTTCAAGCGATTCTCCTGCCTCAGCCTCCGGAGTAGCTGGGATTACAGGCATGCGTCACCACGCTCGGCTAATTTTGTATTTTTAGTAGAGATGGGGTTTTTTCATGTTGGTCAGGCTGGTCGTGAACTCTTGACCTCAGGTGATCCACCCACCTCGGCATCCCAAAGTGCTGGGATTACAGGCGTGAGCTACTGTGCCCAGCCCACGTTATTTTTCTGAAGTCCCTTGTTGGATGAAAACCACGGAGCTCCTCTATTTCATACAGACTTCCTCATGGCAATGAAAATAAAAGTCTGAAGACTATGCAGTAATGTAGACTTTAAAAATGCTTTTACACCAATCAACTATATCTTCATAATTGATCATTTATATTAAAATAATGACAGCATCTTTACTTCAGAACCCCGGTGGATATCCTGACATCTTCAAGAAACTCTTAAGTGTCCTAATAGACTTTCTTTTGACCCTACCTCAGGGGATGTACTCATATGAGTTCACTACGTTTTCTGAAAGAACAGAACAGCCAAGTGGAGCTGTGACTGTCTTTTGCCATGGCTTTGCTTTTTAATTTCCAACTGCTGTCATAGTGTCAGCTTTTAGGAAAGGATCAGCTGTGGAAATGCTGTATTCAAGCAATAATCAGAAAATACAATGGAATAACAGTTCCCATTTATAGTAACAACCAAAAAATAACTCTCTAGGAATAAAACCAATGAAAATATGTGCAGGGCCTACATGAAAAGAACTTTTAAAATATATTGGTGAACTTAAAAAAAAGACAAATTTAAAAAGGGAAAGACATAAGCCTTAGCCACAAGGACACAAAATTTAACAATATCAATTTTCTCTTAATTTATAAATTAAATATAACACATTCCCATCAAAACATCAACAGTGTTTTTTGAAAACTTGATTTTAAAGTTTATCTAGAAAGATAAAAAATGTATAATAAGAATAGTAATGAGGGGAAACTAGCCCTATATAATATTGAAATACATTCTATTATTTGCATACTATTATCTAGTGCATATTTGCATACTATTATCTAGTAGTTACACATTATAGGTACTGATACAGGAGGAGACAAACATCCCAACAGAACAATGTAAAATCCTGAAATAGGCCAGAAAATCAGGTCTCATTAGAAGCAAAAATGCACTTCAAGTAAGCCATAAAATGGAGTATTTAAGAAAGAATATTGGTAGAACTTGCAAACCGTTTTAAAAACAAAGAAACATAAAACTGTACTTCTATTTCCCACTTTACAATAAAAATAAATTCCAGATTGATTAGTTTCAAATATTAAAAACTATACTAAATATATGCATGCATTTAAAAAAAAGTCCGTAGCCTAAGGAACATGAAAGCCACAAGTCATAAAGAAAAGACTGATAAATTTGACTATATAACAGAGAAAAGCATTTGTATAAAAAGAAACATATTTACAGCAAAAACTTTTCTAAATCAATAAGAAAAAGATAAAAAAAAAAAAAAAGCAAAGTATACCCACTGGCAGGAAACTGGAAAAAGAAACTATTTTGAGCCTCACTTAGAATTTTTAAAATGAAAATTAAAACAGCAATGAGATACCATTTTCCCCTATTAGATTGGCAACAATTTAAAATGTTGATAGTACCCAGGACTGATTAAATTTGACACATTTTTTCCTCTGAGCATACTTTTCATATAATAAAGTTACTGAAACCAAATACTGTATTCTTAAAAATGGTCAGGGTTACTAAGAAGCCAGCAACAGAGGGCAGCAGAGACCTCCTCTGGTGCCTCCACGTAGTTCACGTTCCAGTTTTACAAAAGCAGCTTTTTCTCTGCTGTGGTCTCTGAGGTGTCAGAGCACAGCAAAAGGGAAATGCGTGACCAGTTTTTGTCATCTTATTGGTGACAATGAGTAATCAGGTGGCAGTGGTGAGGTGGTGTCTCTGAGCCCTCTCTCCAGGCCAGAACAGGCACGTCCCACATGCGAGCAAGGCTTCTTGCTGTCTGAGCCAAGTCTGTGATGGCGCCTCTGTTCCAGGTTGTTACAGAGCTGGGCAGCTCCTCAGGAAGTTTGCCTTAAACAGCTGGTGCTCAAAATCTGGATTTTCTTTTTTTTTTCTTCTTTTTTTTTTTCTTTTAACTGAGAGTCCTTTCCCCTCAATAAACTTGACAAAGGAGGTCTAGGAAACTACCAGAAACTCTCATTTGCATTTCCAAGCAAACGCCCAGCAATCTTAGCCATATTAGCTGCGTGGCTTTGGGGTTAGAAAGGAGGTGAGGTTGAGAGGGGAAGATAAAGGATAAAATCAGAGTGAATAACACAGAGGAGGTCTAGCCAGCTGCCTTTCCTGCCTACAAGGGGCCACTGGGGCAGAGCAGGCCTCCTCCCCCCGCTGTTGCGTCCAGGCTCTTTCCCACACTGTAGACCCCTTTCCTCCTTTGGTCCTCTCTGCCCTCCCCTGGGTCTCCCATTTCAGAACTTGCTGTGCTTCCCAGTCCCCCACATGGAACTCAGACTCCAATTTCCATCAGTCAAGGGGTTGCCTCTTCAGGCACGTGTCCTCAGCTCCCACTAAGAGGTCCTCAGCTTTAGGCCAGCTCTGCTGACTCGGGAAAGGGACGCCTCTGCACTGACCCAGCAATGCTTATCCAGATCAGTGTTCAGGGAGCACCTTTCTCTCTGTGTCCTATGGATTCAGGGTCTGCCCGGTCAACGGCAAAGGTGTCTTTATGTATCTTCGGGAGCTTGGCCCTTCACTGGGTATCGAGTTAGGGAAAGTACAGCCTGAGAAATCAATATAGAATGCATGTGTATATACATACAGACATTTTTGTGCTTTCTTTTTATAAAAGTAAAACATGTCCTTTAATGGACATTCGACAAATACAGAAGAATATAAAAAGAAAATCAAAATCTCCTGTAAACCTACCAGCTATATATGGCCATTGCCAAAGTATTTTTTAAATACTGTATTAAAAACTTGATTCTCATACAAATCTTAAGTAAGCAAATGTCAAAGATTTATTTAACTCGACAGTGAGGGAACCAGCAAAATGATAAAACTGGATGAAAGTGAATTTGAGAGACTGAGCATATAGGCATGCCAGCACAGTGACGAAGGTTGCTAGTTTAGGTAAAAAACCGGTTAATATCTTACAGGTAATAAAACTGTAACCTTTGAGGTTGCCTTTCCTACAGGACAGAAATGATTTGATTCTTTACTGGAAAAAAAATCTACATGTTCTTATGTAGCTTCACAGAGTCTAGCCCCCAATCAACAGTAAATAAGTTCAACAAAGTAACATTCCCTTGGAGAATGAGATTACCATGGAATGGACTTGCTAGACTGTGTTCCAAAATGTACTGAAAGGCCATTCCGTGAATCTTGTCTTTTTTTCCAAGTTTTACATAATATTTCTTAACATGCTGTTATAATTTTAATAGACTTCCTTGTAATTTTAAGGATTATTAGGGTATATATAAATATGTGAATACATAAAACACATTTTTATAAAGATCACGTTATATATATAATCCTACATTCTTTTTTTTCAGATAATAGTATATCACAAACATTTTCCTATGACACTAAAGATTTTTCAAAACAGGATTTTTAATGGATATGTGTTTGTTTTTTATTCAAATGGATGCGCTATAACTTATTTAACCAATCCCCATTTTGGGGGACAAATAATATTTTGTAAATACTCTAAAACATAAATCTGCACACATTTCCCATGGTTTCCTTAGAACACATTCCTAGAAGTGGAATTTCTGTCTATTTTTTAGGTTCTTAAAACTGTGGCCTTTAGGAAGATGGTTTCAATCCACACTCTCAGCAACTGGGTATGAATGCAGCCCTTTCATCACAGCCTTACGAACATTGGTTATCATATCCTCTCATCTTTGACAAATTTCTCTAAATTAGAGAAAAATTATCTCTCATTATTTGAATTATATTACTTTAATTAGTGAAGTTAGACCTTTTTCAGATGTTTATTTTCTATTGATAACTCTGTTTTTATGCTGATAAAATGTCATAAAAGGTAAAACTAAAGATAGACCTGAAGGGAAAAATATAACAAAAGGGAAGCAAGAAGCCTCAGGGAAATGCGAGGGAAGGGACTTTGCAGGTGACCACGGTGGCTGGAAGGAGGACTTACAGTTGCATGTATGACATATAGCCATATTCACATGACCCTCAGGACCCCAGGCTAACCCGCTACTGAACATCCAGGACTTACCAGGACAGGGAGGACAGAGCAGTGTCAAAATTTATTTTCCAAACCAGACAGCCTGGTTCTCTCGCCAACTGACTGTAGCTGGGTTGGTTGTTGGTCCAAGAAGGTTTACAAGATGGCAGGAAAAAAAAACCTATTATTTGGACAGCTGCCTGGCATTCATCCCCAGGATCCCTGGGAGACATCTTCAAGGGACAGGAGTAGGCACTGTAACTGTGGTTACACGACATCACAGAATATAAGAACTGACATCCCTTAAAGAGCTTCACTCATGTGTTATGCCATTTGCCTGAATGGAGGGAGAGAAAGATTATCCTCACCAGACCTTCAAAGTCATAGAGTCCCAGATCAGTAGAAAACTCTCTTATCTTAGTTTACAAGTTCAAAGTGTTGAAAAGCATGAATTTAATCTTGTACCTTCATTTTGTAGGTTCAGCAACTGATGCCCAAAGTGCTTAAAAACAAGCAAACAAAACCTCCTGCCCCAAGTTACTTATGGCAGAACTAGGGCTATAATTCACATCTCCCAGTTTCCCATCTGACACTTGGCCAGCAGTCTTCCTGCCTGAAGGGGGATCTCACACGGGCTGGCTACACAGCCCCCTAAGTTTTATGATGGTGTTAATCAGAGCACATGGACTTCCCCTTGCCAATAGGGGAAACTTTTACCTCAAGTGGCCTCTCAGTAAGATCTGTTTCATAAAACATTCAGGTTTTCTCAGAAAAGCAGAGTTCCCCATATACTAGCTGCCACGAAATCCATCTTCAGTCATGCTCCAGTCTCTGCCCTGTCTCATCTTCATCACACCTACCCTCTTTAGCTTTAGGTAGATCAACCACGAGGAAGAAAATTCCAGTTTAGGCTGAACACAGACTGGTTTGGAAAGGCCTGCACCATGTAGAGCAGGGAAAGGCACACCCATTTCTTAGTGGATGCTTCTGACTCATAAACACTCCTGCTTGATTGATTTGCTCTGTGTTTGACTTTGTTTTCTAAAAATAGTGTGTAGATTCCCAGAAGCCCCCTTCCCAAGACCCCAGTGGGATGCCCCATCATGCATCAGTTGGATATTAAACATGCCATGAGGGAGGCTATATTTTGTGATGACATGCCTGCCCTAGCAGAAGAGCTCTTCCTGACTGTGGTCACCAGTACCAAGCCACATGCTAAAATCAAATAAGTAAATATGGACAGGATTGAGGGTCGGTAATACCTACCAGCCAGGTGCAGTGGCTCACACCTATAATCCAAGTGCTTTGGGAAGCCAAGGCAGGCAGATCACTTGAGCCCGGGGGGTTTTAGACCGGCCTGGGAAACATAGTGAAACCCTGTCTCTACAAAAAATACAAAAAAAAAAAAAAATTAGACATGTGTGGTGGCTTGTGTCTGTGGGAGGCTGAGGTGGAAGGATCGCTTAAGCCTGAGTGGTCAAGGCTGCAGTGAGCCAAGATCATGCCACTGCACTCCAACATGGGCAACAGAGTGAGATCCTATCTCAAAATAATAATAACAATAATAATAATAAAGCACTCAAGGGATTATCTATTAGCAATTAACCCAACTCAATACATTGAAATATTTCACAAAAAAAGCAATCTCAACATATATCTTGATAAAAGAAAATAAAAAGCAGAAGGGCAACTGCAGGCTTGGGAGTGGATAAAAGACAAACCCCTGTCAAGAGAGGGAGCTGGTATCTGAGGAGCTGAGCACTATTATCTCAGAATATAAAGGGGTAAGAACAACTTCCTTAGCTCGTGATATCCCAAAGAGCTGATTCTCTCTACCTTTTCTGAGTGTTCATCTTCAGAGGAGCCTGAGCTCCTAAGAGTGCCACATTTGAGCTTTGGTTTATTAAACAACCCAAGGGTACACCTTCCCTGGAAGGCGAGACTAACAAAATGCCCTCCCAAGAATCCCCTTTTTGACCTGCATCCAGTAAAACCAAAGTCCTCTACTTTCCACAGTGTTAGCATGGTTTCATGCACTCCTGCTGGCATTCATGTGAAATATTCAGGGTTCTTAGGGTTTGTGTATTCACTTAGAAGAGGGCCACATTATCCTGTGCAACACTTGGCATCTCTGTAGGGTCTCTTCTCTCCCCCATTCCACTGATGCCTCTGAGGCCCTGGCATTGCCTGGTGTAGTTGATGTCATAACAGTTCAGGATGTTCCTGGTGACAATAGCAGTGAAAAAGAAAGACTACATGCACGAGAGCTGAATAAAAAAGCATAACCCAATGGTATGCTGTCTTCAACAGCACCATCTCACACATAATGATACTCAGGCTCAAAATAAAGGGATGGAGGAAAATCTACCAAGCAAATTGAAAACAGAAAAAAGCAGGGATTGCAATACTAAGTTCAGACAAAACAGATTTCAAACAAATAAAGATTAAAAGGATAAAGAAGGGAACAACATAAGGGTAAATGGTTCAATTCAACAAGAAGACCTAACTATCCTAAATATATATGCACCTAACACAGGAGCACCCAGATTCATAAAGCAAGTTCTTGGAGACCTACAAAGAGACATAGACTCCCACACAGTAATAGTAGGAGACTTCAACACTCCGCTGACAGTATTAGACAGATCACTGGAGCAGAAAATTAACAAAGATATTCAGGAGCTGAATTCAACATTGGACCAAATGTATCTGACAGACCTTTCAGAATTCTCCACCCCAAAACAAAAGATTATACGTTCTTCTCATTGCCACATAGCACATACTCTAACATCAACCACATAATTGTACATAAAACAATCCTCAACAAACGTTAAAAAGCCAAAATCAACCAAAAACGCTCTTGGACCACAGCACAATAAAAGTAGAAGTCAAGACTATGAAAATCACTCAAAACTGTGCAATTACATGGAAATTCAACAGTCTACTCCTGAATGACTTTTGGGTAAATAGTGAAATTAAGGCAGGAATCAAAAAGTTCTTTGAAAACAATGAGAACAAACATACAGCATACCAGAAATCTCTGGGACACAGGTCAGGCAGTGTGAAGAGGGAGATTCATAGCACTAAATGTCCACATCAAAAAGTTAGAAAGATCTCAAATTAACAACCTAACATCACAACTGAAAGAATTAGAGAAGCAAGAACAAATCAGAAAAAGCCCAAAGCTAGCAGAAGACAAGAAATCAGCAAAATCAGAGCTGAACTGAAGGAAATCAAGACACAGAAAAAAAAATTCAAAAGATCAACAAATCCAGGAGTTGGCTTTTTGAAAAAATTAATAAGCTAGACCACTAGCTAGACTGATAAAGAAAAAAGGTAAAAGATTCAAATAAACACAATTAGAAAAGATGGAGGGAATATTACCACTGACCCCACAAAAATAAAAACAACCATCAGAAACTACTATGAACACCTCTATGCACATGAACTGGAAAATCTAGAAGAGATGGGTAAGTTCCAGAACACATACACCCTCCCAAGACTGAACCAGGAAGAAATTGATTCCCTGAACAGACCAATAATGAGCTCCAACATTGAATCAAAAATAAATAGCCTATCAACCGGAAAAGGCCCAAGACCTTATAGATTCACAGCTTAATTCTACCACATGTACAAAGAAGAGCTGGTATCATTCTTACAGAAACTATTCCAAAAAATTGAAGGGGAGGGACTCCTCCCCAACTCATTCTACGAGGCCAGTATTATCTTAATACCAAAACCTGATGGAGACATAACAAAACAAAACAACAATAAAAAAAACAAAAACAAGAAAAGCCGATATCCTTGATGAACATTGAGGCAAAAATCCTTGCAAAATACTTGCAAACAAACAAAATACTTGCAAACTGAATCCAGCAGCACACCAAAAAGCTAATCCACCATGATCAAGTAGGATTCATCCCTGGTATGCAAGGTAGGTTCAACATATGCAAATCAATAAATGTAATTCATCACAGAAACAGAACTAAAGACAAAAACCACATGATTATCTCAACAGATTCAGAAAAGGCTTTTGATAAAATTCAACACCACTTCATGTTAAAAACTCTGTCAGTAAACTAGGTATTGAAGGAATATACCTCAAAATAATAGGAGCCATCTCTGACAAACCCACAGCAAACATTATACTAAATGGGCAAAAGCTGGAAGCATTTCCCCTTGAAAACTGGCACAAGACAAGGATGCTCTCTCTCACCATTTCTATTCAACATAGTATTGGAAGTCCTAGCCAGAGCAATCAGGCAAGAGAAAGAAATAAAGGGCATCCAAATAGGAAGAGAAGAAGTTAAACTATCTCTGTTTGCAGATGACATAATTGTATACCGAGAAAACCCCATAGTCATGGCCCAAGATCTTTACAATGAGAATTACAAAAAGAAATTAAGACACAAACAAATAGAAAAACTTCTCATGCTTATGGATAGGAAGAATCAATATCATTAAAATGGCTATACTGCCCAAAGCAATTTACAGATTCAATGCTATTCCTAAAAACTACCAATGACATTCTTCACAGAATTAGAAAAAAAACTATTTTAAAATTCATATAGAACCAAAAAAGAGCCTGAATAGCCAAGGCAATCCTAAGCCAAAAGAACAAAGCTGGAGGCATCACATTACCCAGCTTCAAACTGTATTACAGGGCTACAGTAACCAAAACAGCATGGTACTGGTACAAAAACAGGCACATAGACCAAAGGAACAGAAAAGAAAGCCCAGAAATAGGCCACATATCTATGATCATCTGATCTTCAACAAAAACTGAAAAAAAAAAAAAAGAAACGAGGACAAGACTCCCTTCAATAAATGGTGCTGGGATAACTGGCTAGTCATATGCAGAAGATTAAAACTGGACCCCTTCCTCACACCATACACAAAAATCAACTCAAGATGGATTAAAGATTTAAATATAAAACCCAAAACTATAAAAAGGCAACCTGGAAGACAACCTAGGCAATACCATCCTGGACATAGGAATAGGCAAAGATTTCATAACAAAAACACCAAAAGCAATTACAACAAAAGCAAAAATTGACAAGTGGAATCTAACTAAACTTAAGAGCTTCTGCACAGCAAAAGAAATTATCAACAGAGTAAACAGACAACCTACAAAATGGGAGAAGATATTGGAAAACTATGCAACTGACAAAGGTCTAATATCCAGCATCTGTAAGGAACTTAAACAAATTTACAAGAGAAAAATAAACAACCTCATTTTAAAAAATGGGCAAATGACATACACAGATACTTTTCAAAAGAAGACATACATGTGGCCAACAAGCATATGAAAAAAGCTCAATATCACTGATTAGAGAAATGCAAATTAAAACCACAATGAGATACCAGTCAGAATGGCTACTATTAAAAAGTAAAAAAACTCATACCAGTCAGAATGGCTACTATTAAAAAGTAAAAAAATAACAGATGCTGGCCAGGTTGCAGAGAAAAGGGAACACTTACACACTGTTGGTGGGAGTGTAAATTAGTTCAACCATTGTGGAAGGCAATATGGCAATTCCTCAAAGAGCTAAAAGCAGAACTACCATTCAACTCAGCAATCCCATTGCTGGGCATATACCCAGAGAGATATAAATCATTCTACCATAAAGACACATGCATGCGATTGTTCACTGCAGCACTATCCACTATAGCAAAGACATGAAATCAACCTAAAAGTCCATCAATGACAGATTAGATAAATAAAATGTAGTACATATACACCATGGAATACTAAGCAAGCCTTAAAAAAAATGAGATCATGTCTTTTCTGAGAACACAGATGGAGCTGGAGGCCATTATCCTTAGCAAACTAACACAAGAACAGAAAACCAAATACTGCATGTTCTCACTTATAAGTGGGAGCTAAATGATAAGAGCTTATGAACACAAAGAAGGAAAGAACAAACACTAGGGTCTACTTGAGGGCTGTGGGTGGGAGGAGGGAGAGGAGCAGAAAGGATAACTATTGGGTACTAGGTTTAATACCTGAGTGATGAAATAATCTGTATGACAAACTCCCATGACACATGTTTACCTATGTAACAAACCTTCACATGTACCCTCAAGCCTAAAATAAAAGTTTTTTAAAAAAAGAAAAAGACTATATGCACAGGGTGAAGTATTATAATAATAGCACCTAAAATTCTCATATATTAATAATAATAGTAGCTGCTATTCCCTGGTACTATTTTCCAGGCGCCTTTATACACATGACCATATGCAGTCCTTCTAATGACCTTAGATTATTTGCTTGCAATAAGCCTTATTTCAGAACAAACTTAAGGGAATTAAGAACCCCATTAAGTTGGCACAGTTATCTCAATTTTGTGATGAAGACATTGAGGCTTATATAGTTTTAATCAATTGCCTGAGGCCACATAGCCTGCAGTGGCAGAGCCATATTCAAATCCAGCCCCACGCTCTAGGCTATAGGTCAACTGTACACACATCATCCCAAAGCATGTCCCAACTGGGTTGACAAGGGCTTCACTGGTGCACATTTTTGTTCCCTTCTGGCAGTTAATTGGTCTGTGTTTTCTGCAGGTGATTTGTGTGGGTCAGATTTTCTGCACTGTGGCTGCTGACAAACATGCTCATGCCAAGCAGGCCACAAAAGCGGTGAAGATTGTGTACCAAGACGTGGAGCCTATAATTGTGAACATTCAGGTAATGTCAACATCTGCTCAGTCTTTTGGTCATTTGGCAGTGAGTCTTTCCAGAAACTTCCAGAGCATGTGCTACCATGGTACTTATGAATCTCTATCTTGTTGCATTTCCCAGCTGCTATGGAGATGGTATATCCTCTCTTGTAAGTTTCAGTCTGCCTTTCTCTTACCACCAGATACTTCTAGCTGGAAATGTGTCCTCTTAGCCCACAAGAGATCCCTAATTGTGCTCACTGCCCCTAAATACACCTGAAATGCTTCTGGTTTTCCCAACAGGAAAGTCCTAAATTCCAAACTTGACATTCGATTCTTAGGAAGTTCAAACCCTGGCCTCTTAGGTGGCTTTTAACATTTGCAAGTTTGAAATGTATTTCCCTTAGCTCCTGTCCCAGGTTCCAAGTTCCCTGGTCCTTCATGGCCCTCAAGTCTTCTTGCTCAACATGGAAAAGACTGCTCACTCTCCAACAAATATGAAACATGTGCTCTTTCCCTGGGCTTTTCTGCACTTTTTGCCAGCTTCCTAGGTGCAGTGATTCTTTTTGCACTTTCCTGATGGAGCCACTAAAGACAGAAATATCATTATTACCTAGAGGAAGAACGGTGATAGGAATTACTTGCATTACATTGGTAGGATGGACGCCCTTCTGTCACCTAAGGAAAGAAACTAAAAATGTATCCGCAAGTAAATACAGTGGAATTGAATCTCACATGAAGTCAGGTTCTAAGCAAACATAAAGAATGATCAAACTCGACCTTAACATACTACCCTACTACACCAAGATAAACCAGATAAAGAGGATTAAAAATTAAAAGGTCAAAAGTAAAATCCAAAAACATAGGAACAAAACATGGGAGAACTCAATAGTATTTCTATGAGTCAAACTCAAAATTCCTTAAGAGAAAAAGTTAATAAATTAAATTACATAAAATAGCACACTTCTGCACAAAGAAAAAATATAGTAAGCAGTCAAAACACAAGCATCAACTGGGAAGAATATTTGCAAGGCACACCACAGCCATCAGGCTAATTTCCTAAATATATAAGGACTTTCTAGAAATCAAGATGAAAGAGCCAAAAGAAAAATAAGCAAAGAATGCAAGCAGACAGCTAGTGGGAAAAAATATAAATAGGCCTTATTTATAGGAAGAAGATATGGTTTGGCTGTGTCCCCACCCAAATCTCATCTTGAATTGTAGTTCCCATAATCCCAATGTGTTGTGGAAGGGACCTGGTGGGAGGTATTTGAATCATGGGGGCGGTCACCTCCATGATGCTCTCATGCTCTCCTGAAAGTGAGTGAGTTCTCATGAAATCTGATGGTTTTATAATGGGCTCTCCCCCACTTTCCTCTGCACTTCTCCTTCCTTCTGCCATGTGAAGAAGGATGTGTTTGCTTCCCCTTCTGACATGATTGTAAATTTCCTGAAACCTTCCCAGCCATGCTGAACTATGAGTCAATTACGCTTCTTTCCTTTATAAATCACTCAGTCTTGGGTATGTCTTTATTAACAGAGTAAGAACAGACAAATGCAGAATGTAACCTTCTGAGGATCTTCTTGCCATTTGTATAAATGAAAAATCTGGCCACTAAAGGTAATAATGAAGGAATCACAGAAACAAAAAACTCCAGAGGGTTTTTAAATTCCCAAATTACTCAGAGAAAATCCAATGAATAGCTGTGGATGACCACTCAGAAACTGAGGGTTAGGCACAAAAATAACCACAAATAATGCTCTATCTTGACTTCTAAAACAGAACAACAGCAAAGGAGCTCCTTAAACATAGAGATTGCTTCCTAGCTGCCTGCTTTATTATGAAAAAGCAAGAAATCCATGGCTTCCTGCTCTTTCCTGGGTGGTTCTACTCTGTCTCTTACTTGGGTAGTCAAGGGGATCACAGTTGTCCCTGAAACATCCCACAAACCTGAACTTGAGATCTCAAATCACTTAAAGTTGTGATCCTGTTTTTTTTTCCCCCAGATCTGGCTGCCCAATCCATTTTATTCGGGAACATGGGGACAACACGTTGATAACTGGAGGATGGCACCCACTACCCAGAACATATAAGGTGAGCAAATAGGAAAGTCGCTACATGCAGCACAAATTCAGTGATTCACTAACTTGCCATTTCAAATATCTGCAGAGCGCTATGCTCACCCACACGTGATTGCTGTACTTTTTTATCAAGTTTTGGTACTGCACTTTGTGACTGTCAAATCACTGCCCATAAAAGATACGGGAAGATTTATATAGAGGGTGAAAGAAAGGCTGAAAGCAAGAGAGAAGTGTGGGCAGAGGCCACAGCATTTGAAGATCTCCCCGTTTCTGGGGGCATCCAGAATACAGACATGTTAAGGATTTGGAGTGATGCTTGTTCAAACTTGATTCATCCTATATAGTCTCAGTCTAGCTATAGAAAGCTCCCACTTCACTGAAGGAGATTCTTCTGGCAGCTTCAGCCCTGTGGAATATAACCTGGAATCTAGAAGGGAGCAGGACATACTGCTTAGAACGTAAAATAAGGGTCACAAAGCTCCAGCACTAAACCCTAGGGGTTTCAGTTCATAAGAGACCTTTTGTTCTTATGGAGAGCTTTATCAACTCTAACTTACAAGCATGGACAATTTCTCACTCCACTGTTTGATTAGAATCAAATCTCTGCTCAGATATCATCTTCTCTAGGAGACCTCCCCAGCACAGCCCTGGCTCCTTATAGAATTGAGTTTGTTCAGTCAGCACCATAATTACAGAGTACTTCCCGAGTGCCAGGTGCTATCCACCTCTGCCTCCCAGGTACCTGGTGCAGCCTTCTAGCCTTGTGCATCCCATTCTGCTCTGCCAGATGACTGGTTTCTTCTGTGGGAAGGTTCCTTTCTTTGCATTTCTATTTTCCTAGTATCTTGGACATAAAAGGTGCTCAAAAAATACATGCTGAAATGAAGTGTGCAACAACCAACACACTCTAAAGGAGTCATAGGGTCTGACAGGAAGAGGGTCAAATAAGCCTGCTTTCCTTGGAGTGGTCTTTCATTCAACAGATAAAACATCTCTGCTGAGACCTTTAACAGAATCTACCAGAGAGTATCAATTGAGCCAGCCAGAGCAGTGAGGGGATTGGGAACCATGTCATTAAAACTCAGAGTGTTTGATCTGAAGAAGAGCTCATGTGCAGTGTGGGCCAGTCTCAGCTGACAGGGAGGAAGGACTGCATACGTGGATGCCTAAAACATGCAAGACACAGTGACTGGTCAACTCAGGATGGAATCCCCCATCCCTCCCATCTCACCCCTGTCCCCTCCCTGCATGTCTAGGCTGGGGCTCTCTAGATGTTGGATTTCACTCCCTCCCCTTAGTCCTTGACAGCTCCTGCTGCCACACCAGAGCTCCCTGACACCAAGCCCTGGCGGCAGCCCCATCTTCACCTTTCTGATGCTTGATTAGGCAGCCCAGACCCCCACTCCAGCCCAGAATGCTGCCCCTCCTCAAATTTCTGAAAAGCTGTGGAAAGAGGGAGTAGAGCCATTCACTGCTCTGATGGGAGGCACAGCTAGAAAAGAGGATACAATAGGAAGGTGGGATTTCACATTGTGTGAGAGCTGGCCAACACTGGAATGCCTGGCTTCCAGATGCCGTTCCTGCCAACAGAAAGGGATGCCCTAGGTAGCTTTCAAATTGTTTTACCATGGCCCATAAAATGCACCTTATGATGGGACCCAGCACATGTGCATGAACACACACACACCCACACATACACACACACCACACACACAGAGAGAGAGAGAGAGAGGGAGGGAGAGAGGGAGAGAGAGAGAGGGAGGGAGGGAGAGAGGGAGAGAGAGAGAGAGAAAGGAACGAAATTACACAGGACAACACTTATTTGGCTACATGTCAGGCACTGACACTTCCTCTGCACTGCTTTCCTCTCCCCTCCTTTCCTCCTCCCTTCTCTTTTATTTATTCTTTTAAATATGCTGGTCCTAACTGAATTTTCGCATCTTACTAGTGAATCACAAGGGACAGTTTGAAAAGCACTGAGCAAGATGGTATTTCTGTAGGGGTGGCCAAAGAACACCTGCATCAGAGCCTTGGAGATGCTTGGTTAAAATGCAGACTCCTGAGCCTCACCCAGACCTCTTGAAGCTGAATTTCTAGGGGTTGTTTGAGACCCAAGTATAAGCTCCAAAATGAAACCCTGCACTGGAAGAGTTTGGAGCAGTTGGCCTCTAGATTCCTTCCAACTCCAAAGATGGGATTTGTTGAGCCCCTAATGTACAAAGCATTATACTAAGAGTTATGGGAGACACAGATCTATCACATGGCATCTGTCCTGCTGGAGAGACAGCATGTGCATGTGGAGGAAGTTAAACAAGTTCATCGCGAAAAGGTAGCTCATGATTAACACAAAGAGGGATCCAGGCACATGATGCTCTGAGACCAGAAGATGGGGACCTATGCACAGTGGTAGTCAGGGAACCCTCGGCAGTGAGAAAACCCCTTCATCCATTAATTAGGAAGAGTAAACTTCTAATGTACCATGCTTTCCACACTAATAACCATAAAAGCAACAACAATAACAGTAATACGTAGTTAGCATGAATGGGGCTATTTCATTGCTTACAGCATGTGGCTTTCTGTTAATCCTCTTTTGAGGCTGACAGCAATCCTCTGGGCTAGGTCGGCGGTTCTCAGGCGTGGTTCCTGGACCAGCAGCAGCAGCAGCAGCACCCAGGAATTTGTTAGAATTGCACATTCACATTCTCAGGCACAGACCTACTGAGTCAGAGATTCTGAGGTGGAGCCCAGCAATTTGGGTTTTAACAAGCCCTCCACTTGACCTCCATTAACCTGTGAGTTAGGTTATAGTTTTGTCCCCCTTGTTACACATAGGGACACCAACACATAGAAAGGTGGAGTGGGCGGCTAGGTGCGGTAGTTCATGCCTGTAATCCCAGCACTTTGGGAGGCCGAGGCGGGCATCATGAGGTCAAGAGATCGAGACCATCCTGGCCAACGTGGTGAAACTCCGTCTCTACTAAAAATACAAAAATTAGCTGGGCATGGTGGCACACGCCTGTAGTCCCCACTACTCAGGAAGCTGAGGCAGGAGAATCGCTTGAACCAGGGAGGCGGAGGTTGCAGTGAGCCAAGATCACACCACTGCACTCCAGCCTGGTGACAGAGTGAGACTCTGTCTCCAAAAAAAAAAAAAAAAAGAAAGGTGGAGTGGGCTTCCGAGGGTCATTCAACTAGTAAGTAGGAGAGCCAGAGTTTGAACCCCAGCAGTCTGGCTCCCCAGCCACATGCTTACGAGGAGTGGAAAGGACTCCCCCTCACATTCTTCCAGTGCCCTGGATGTCGTACTTGAACCTCACGCACTCACAGAAGTAAGTGTTGTTTACCACTCACAGATTGGCTTTATGAACAATGGGAAAATCAAGGCAGCAGACATTGAATATCACATCCGTGGAGGCTACATGTCACATGATTCTGAAATGGTACTTGATTTACAAAAACTTCTGGGGTTCCAGTTATTTGTGGCAATAAATTAAGTGTGAGCTTGGTTTCTTATAGTATAGCTTTAGAAGGTTGTGTCCACCAACGTATGCTCACTTTGCATGGCATGTAAGTTGTGAGCCAAGATGACTCACATAGTTTCCAATCTCCACCCCCTCTGTCTAGGAGGTAGCCAGGAAGCTGCTGCCTCTCAGCTTTGAGGCACTTGGTGGCAGAGAGTCCTATGCCCAGTTTGCATGGCATGTAAGTTGTGGGCAAGGATGACTCACATAGCTTCCAATCTCCACCCCCTCTGTCTAGGAGGTAGCCAGGGAGCTGCTGCCTCTCAGCTTTGAGGCACTTAGTGGCAGAGGGTCCCCGAGGCTCAATTTCCATTTGCCACACTCTAGTTACAGAGCATCCCCTTGATGAATACCTCCCATTGTCCCCAGAAAACATCCATAGAGCAGTTCTCAATCATCCCTTTCTCTCTTCCCTCTCAACACCTTCACCCTAGGCAAGGCCTGTGGGGGTCAGGGAAGGTCACAGTTGGCATCTGGAAGGAGGGCCGAGGTTTGGGCCTGTCCCAGGCAAGTCTCTCCTCTGCTTATGCCCTGGGAACCTCTTCCCCACACACTCCCAGAATCTCCTCTCCTGCCCAGAGCCTGGGCCCCACCCTAGGCCTTTATCCAGGCCCAGCTGTCTCATGTCCAAAATTATATTGAGTCTTCCCACGGCCCCTTTACCCACAGTCTAATCCTTTGACAATAGGTATGAAGACATCACTGGCCCATTTGGCTTTCCCTGCAAAGTTTCTTTCTATTCTAGAAGCTTCAGAATTCATCTTTTCTCTACCCACTCATCTTATCAAAGGGACACTCCACCTATTCTCTTTGCTTTCTAATGATCCCTAGGGTAGAAATCCACAGCTCACTCCATTTACAGATGGAATTTTTATGACCCGCCCACACATGGTTTTATGAGATATATTCTCAAAAATTCTCAAAACAGATGTAGTCTAATTTAATAACAAATATGCATTATAATGCTTCAGAGGAGGAGATGCTGTCCTGAGGGCCAGCAAACAGCTGTTTGTCTTAACTGCACAAAAAGTTGGGAAGGGCTGCACCCACCTGGCAGAGCTGTTCTTTCCACTCTTTTTTCTACCTGGAGTCAAACTCAGTGATTCGGAAGAGTCACTCTGTGCCACCAACATTGAAATACTTTGGTTGAGTCATGATCAGAAATTTTGGGCTTTGCTTGAGCTTGCATGGTTTAAATATGCAAGAAAAAAAAAGGAAAAATCCCAGGAAATATTATAGAAACTGATGTCTCCAACCTACAGAAAAAGAAAAAAGGTCTGAGTGTTCATAATACCGATAACATTTTGAGGGTGTTGAGTAACTTTTTTAAAAAGCAAAATTAAATTGTTTCCATTTCAATCATATATGGAACATTAATTGGTTTAAATTGTAGAAAAATATTTTATTTATCCATTTATATAAAGACATATCTACTTAATTTATAAATTATATATGTACACTTAATTTTAAATTATATGCATTTTAAATTAAGTGTATATATATTTACTTATATATAAGTATAAATATTATATACTCATATATAAATAAAATCCATATAATTTAAAATTAGATGGTCACCTAAGTAGGTATGAGATTCCCCTCTGTGGTGGTGCTGAGAATTGAATACAGAAACACATCTTAGAAGGGCTGGCATTTCTCCTTCCTGCATCTCTGAGGCCAAGCCTGCAAGACCAAAGACCAATTTGCCTTGCAATACAACCTTCCAAAGATTTGGTTTTCCCCATGGAGCATACGTAACAGAGACCTGGATGACAGCTGTGGCAGCCAAATGCCACCTTACCACCAGAGAAGGTAACAGGAGATGATCGTCAAAAAAAAAAAAGGCTTTAAATAAATAAAAGAACAGTCTTTCAATTCTGAAAGTTGCATTGTCTCTTAAATGCTTAATTTATTCTCAAAGTGTTCTTTCCTGCTGATTCTGTAATATTCCACAGTTAGTGTCTACTATGGACTCACTGTGGATCTTGTTGTGAAGTTTGGCATTTTCGTCCACCAGGTTAGAGATAAACATGTGCAAAATGGTTGATAAGACAATTCACAAGCAAGAATTTGATCCAAAGGATTTGATAAGATGCTGGAGAAATGTATGAAAAATTCTTCATACTACAGCAGGAAAAAAAGCTGTAGAACCATTTAACCAGTGGAATTATTAGAAGGAAAGAGGAATTGTCATTATCCCCATGAAATTCTCAGTTGGATATCCAAAGATGTTTTATCATCAGGTAATTTTCAGAAATGCTTGTGAGGCTGAAAAAAAAAAAGTAAGATCTTGTACCAAGATCTACTGATACTAATTTTTAGAAAATAACTTAGTAATTCCAGAGGTTTTGCTGCTGGTTTAGCAATTTCATTTCTTTTGCTCTAGCAGCTATGGTGCTATTAATTGATGAAGAATTACTGATAACAAAGAAAGTCCACAAGGAAAACTGATATTTAAAACACCACAGTTCTAAAGTACAGATCATTTTGAGGACTGCCTTAAGTCACAATCCCATTTAACATCTCTTGTCGTGCTTCTGTGTGATCCTTAAGCATTACTTCTGGAAGGCTTCCCTGGCCTCCAATACCTACACTGCACTGTCCACTCCTGATTCTTAACTCAGTACAGTTGCACTATGTTGAAATTGCTGATTTCCCTTTAGGGTTCCTCACTGCAGGCTGTAAACTACACCCATGTCTTAGCCATTTCTTTATTCCTCTCTTTATTCCTCCTAGCATAAATGTTTGGATGGAATGATGGATAGATGGATGGATGGAATGATGGATGGATGGATGGATGGATGGAAGGATGGATGGATGGATGGATGGATGGATGGATGGATGGATGGATGGATGATGGATGGGTGAATGCATTGTTACATGAATGAGAAGGTGAAACAATTTCTGTGGGTATTGGGTCTTCCTCTGTAATTTCCTTGAAATCGCTCTACAACTTCTAGAAAAATAAGCTCAGATTGCTTGGTCCTTCCTACAAAACCACAGTGGAATTACAGAGAAGACATCAACATTTCTGCTTGTGATTTATTGTTGTTGCCTGTAGATTTCTCCCCACTCAAAAAAATATATATATATCACTTGGTATTGGAGAAACAGCCAGACACTAAAAATGAATGTTTTTAAATCAGCGTCATTGAAATCAGAGATAAATCCCCAAAAAGGTAATGTTAGTGGGATTTTAGAATTTTTTTTTTTGCAACAATTGAGTTTTGTAGAATTGTATGAAAAGATTATCGGAACAAAAAGGTAAAACTATCTAAACATTCCTACACTGAACATCCATGGGCTCCTTGCCTAAGAGACGTGTCTTCTAGGTACTTCTTATGCTTCTAGCAAACACCTCCCTATAGGAGAGGGAGCAGCTCCAGTGCCTTAAATTGCCCCAAACTGGGTCATGTGTCTGGGTCAAACTGGGTCATGCATCTACTTCAGCAACTCCACCGCTCTATTAGCATTTTCCCACTGGTTAACTTGGAAACATAATCATTACTTTTTAAACAGAGATTTCTTTCAAATGTTTAATTAACCACACCCAGAATTGTGATTGAAAGCAAGTTAAGCCAGGGCAGACAATGACTAGCTTAGCTTTTTTTTTCAAATTAATATAGATGTATACTTTTTAACACACCCAAAGTTGCCCAGCTCTAATACGCCCTTTTGTCACACCTGGTCCCCAGAACATTTTCATCCACCTTTCTCAAAAGGTAGAGTCCTGACGAGGCTTCTACTTACTCAAGACGTCCTCTGCTCTGCTCTTGAAGGAAGAGAATCTGAGATCACACATTCATAAATTGTACCCACCTGGTAAAATCTGTATTTTAATGAGGGATGTCTAGAGGTGATGCCTAAATCTCCATGTTTTCCCAGTTTAGGAACCCTTGACACCCTGGGAGCCCTATAACACCCAGGCTTGGACAAGGGGGCGCCAAGCCTTGTTTATGCCTGAGCACATAGACGGCTGCTCAGCACACCTCCTTTCAAAGAAAATTGTTAAAATATAATTTTAGTGGCCAACATTTTTCCTCAATGAAAACAGCTTTATTGTTTTGTGATTATACAAGTAATATATGCTTATTGTTATTGCAAAGAAATTGTAAACAAAACCAAAAGTTCAAAGAAAAAAATTAAAATCACCTGGAAGCCCACCATGCAGAGATAACCACTATTCTTTTTTTTTTTTTTTTTTTTTTTTTTTTTTGAGACAGAGTCTCGCTCTGTTGTCCAGGCTGGAGTGCAGTGGCGCAATCTTGGCTCACTGCAAGCTCTGCCTCCTGGGTTCACGCCATTCTCCTGCCTCAGCCTCCTGAGTAGTTGGGACTACAGGCGCCCCCCACCACGCCCGGCTAATTTTATTTATGTTTTTAGTAGAGGCGGGGTTTCACCATGTTAGCCAGGATGATCTCGATCTCCTGACCTCGTGATCCGCCTGCCTCGGCCTCTCAATACTATTCGTATTTTGTCAACATCCTTTTCTACACCTCACGTATGTCTGTATGATTTTGCGCAATTGGGATCATTTTGTTTGTGCTGTGTTTAGTTGTGGACACATTTTTTAAGAGTTTTCTTTCTTGTTCTGTTTTGTTTTTGGTGGGGAAAGAGAATGGTTCTGTTTTGTTTTTGGTGGGGAAAGAGAATGTTGCCTCCTCCTCCCCCCTTCTGCCCTCCTCCAGCCACCAGGTAGCCAGTGTTAACAGTCTGGTATATGTCCTTCTGTTTCTTTCTTGACGTACATGTAATCATAAGTTCACATTCACACACTTATACAGAGGTTTGGTATAAAATAATGTAATGTCTTTGTGTGAGATTGTTCCTCTCATCTCCAACTTACTATCTTTCTTCCTCACCTAGTGAATGAGTAAATAAGCACATTGAAACCAAGTATTAAGCTCCATGAAAAAGCAATAGTTTTGAGGAAGCAGTAATGAGGTAGAGGGTGAGGCTGGTGTGCAAAACCTCTCTGCCTCCCTGGAAATTCCACTTAACATATTCCCTCTCAAGTCACCTCAGTCGTCCTCTATGAATCAAGAAAGATAAAACCCAGAGCCCTGTCAACTCAGCGCACTGTCACCAGACACCTACTATGTGACTGGTGACATCACTGAGGCAGTGGGGCTGCAAACGGGATTTATTACTGGAAGGTCTGAGTTTGCACCCTACTTTTGTACATTTAATGGCTGTGTGACCCTGACAAGTATCTAGTTCTCATCCCAGTCTCTTCATCTGCAAAATGGGAATGGTATAAGTATCACAGAATTATAAGGATTAATACAATAATACCCGTGAAAGTATTTTTAAGTTATGAAGTGTGTTAGACAACGTGGGAGATAAAAAGGAAGTGTGGTGCAGTGCCTAATTAAGGAACTAAATGTTATCCAAAGAAGTGACATGAACACAGATGGAATCATTTCAGTCCTGGAGCAGTTAGTTGCTGCAGGCAGGGCCATACACCCTCATGTCCAAGGGCAGTAACTCCTGTGGATAAGGGATGTGCCCACACACAGAGTGCACCAGCTTCATCTCATTAGTAGAATAACACCCTGCACCCCTCGATCTACAAAACATGCTAAGGGAAGACCCTTGCTCTGGGTCACATCCACCAAATACTCATGGCTGGGCCAATAGGAGCAGTGCAGACCCAAAATGCTATCTGTCCAAGGTGAGACACCTCCAGGAGAGCAGCTCCAACTTATTGGCTCAGGGGGATTCCTATAAGCATACAAGGACCACTATGCCATAGAAGCCCCAGCAAGAAGGCAGGCAGGACTGCTGGTGAGGACACGGCTGAATGTGCACCTTTCTAATGATAAAAATTACTATAAACATCCTCAGACCTACCACTTTCACTGCTCAGACCTATAGATGCCCTCAGACCTACCACTTTCACTGCTAGGAATTTTGAAACAACTTTATTGACATCTAATCTATCCACATACCATAAAATGCACCCATTTAAAGTGTACCATTCATAGAGTTGTGCAACCATCACCAAAACCTAATTTTAGAACATTTAGTCAGCCCACCCCCCCAAAAAAAAGATTTGTACACACTATCACTGCTAGAAATTTATCTGATGGTCATTTTCAAGAAATTTTTTGCCAAGATATATATGCAAAGATTTTCATTTTTGGAAGCTATTCTTATAAGAGTGGGGGGAAATGCACAGAGTGTTCCTTATTTGGAAACTTCTTAAATAAATTATGTTACATATATGATGGAATATTGTGCAGATATTAAAGCAAATTAGGTGGATCTATATATGTTGATATAGAAAAAAAAATACCAAAGATTCATTATTAAATTTAAAAACAGCAGAATGGTGTTTTTACTCTTATACTTTTTTAAAAAAAATTATATCACAAAAGTATGCCATATTTATAAATAATCACAAGGAACTGATGACCAGTTACTTTTAGGATGGGACAGGGCAGATCAGTGGGCAGGGGTGCTTTCATTCTCCATCTTGTACCTTTCTAAAATATTTGATTTTTTTAAGTATACACCATGTTCATTTTTCCCTCTATGAAATCTTTGAGGCCAGATATATTTTGGGATTCTAAATTTTTCTGATTTTAAAAGATCATATGATCTCTATACTATTTATTAAAGTCCTCAGCAGAGTCTGGGGCAACATGCCACATTCAAGCATGGTAATATTTCTGCAGTGAAGTGTATGATTACTTAAACCAAGTAAGATTTTTTAAAGACTGTGAATCTCTCATTGGATGAGATCAGGACAAGTTTCTCCACCAAATAGGTGCTCAGGGTTTTTGAAATTCAGAATTGCTTAACAGACTGGGGACTTATATTAGCACTATTCGACTTTTCTTATAATAACCCAGGGTGTGAGAGCAATGAGATTACGGACAAATGAGATTTTGTTTTTTATATTTTGCTGTATTTTATTCTATAATTCTTTGCAAGTTTTTTACTCCCCAGAAGCAATTGAGAATAATATGCTCAGAGGAACAAGGAGAAAGAATTCACAAGGACAGAGTGTTCCTCCCTCAATGACAACTAAGGGCAAAGATGGTCTGCTCCAACAAAAACAAGCTCTAAATTCTACTAGCTGTTAACAACTTGGGCCAATTTGCTATTGCTTTGCAGAGTTGGAACCGCAGAGAGAGGCACTCTCCTTATTGAATTCAACCTTACACTAGGAGAGACTCAGAAAGAGGATAATGCAAGTGGGCCTTCAAAGTCTAACCAGTTAATGCCGCTGAAAATGGCGAGAGGCTGCTGCAACAGCTGATGACCACATTTCAACAGTGAGGGACTCGTTCAGGCTTTTCTTTGTTTCACAGATTTCATGGAACAGCACCTTTGCTATTCTCAGGTGGCACACACCTTTGGATGAAACCACTGGTCCTGTACCAGTGAAACTGTAGCTTTATTTTGAGCTTTTGCTACTTCATTTGTGACTGCCTTACTGTCAAAAATTCACATACAGATGGCAGAAAGAACAGATTTCTAATTTTATTTCCAGGCTGCTGCTCTAGTTCATATCTACACAGATGGGTCTGTATTAGTTGGTCGTGGCAGAGCTGAATTGGGACAAGGTATTAACACCAAAATGACACAGGCGAAAGAGGTTGTTTCAGTTTTGCCATCAGCCAGAATTGGACTTTATAAAATACTCCCAGACTGCACAATATCACCTTTGGGCTTTGTGATGCAATGACTAGAATTACCCACAGCATCCCTAGGACCTCATTCTGAATTACCTGGAAATAAGCCAACTGGAACTTGGGAAGAGGGCTTCACCTCCCTTCTCTAGTGGGAGGGGCTTCGCCAAAACTCAGCTTCCCAGGGAACCAGTGGCTCCTCACCCCTGACTGAAGCAGCTGTAACTTTTCATGGGCTCCAAAGTTCAGTGAGGTGTGGCAGCATTCCCAGACAACTCCTGTGTATTAATTATACATAAATTTGAGTGCCAATTGCACCCCAAATCCAGACTTCCTGGTGCCAGACAACTTGTTCATTCCCCAATCAAGTCCACTTTCTCATGCTTACTCTATGAAAAGGGCACCCATGATAGGGTCGGGGGCCCCCCTCTAGAATGCAGACCCACACTGGGACCCAAGACCTCCTTACTTGAGAACAGAGATCTCCCCAGGCTGCCCTCTTGGAAGAACAGAGGGCAGAAGCCTTACTGAGCCAAATGTCCTGGTATCTGGGGAAGGGCAAGAACAACATCTCATTTTGAGAGGGGACAAGTGGAGATATCCCTGGTTTGGTCAGCTGAATTTGAAGACCAAAGCCAAGAGTAACTCATTCAACGCTGGTTACTCAGTGACCCAGGTTCCAAGCAAGTCTCACAAAGCTTTAATGAGTACCTGCCCCTAGAGTAAAGTAATGAAGACAATACCGAGTGCTGTATGGGTCATGCCTCACTTAACGGCAGGGATATGGTCTCAGAAACACATCTTTAGGCGATTTTGCCATTGTGGGGACATCATAGAGTACATTTCCATAAACCTAGATGGTATGGCCTACTACACACTTAGGCTATGTGGTCTAGCCTATTGTTCCTAGGCTCTAAACCTGCACAGCATATTACTACACTGAATGCTGTAGGCAATGGTAACATAACGGTAAGTATTTATGTACCCAAATATATCTAAACATAGAAAAGGTACAGTAAAAATCTGGTATAAAAGATAAAAAATGGCACACCTGTGTAAGACACCATGAATGGAGCTTGTAGGACTAAAAGTTGCCCTGGGGGTCAGTAAGTAGTGAGTGGATGTGAAAACCTAGTACACTAGTGTAGACTTTATAAACACTGCACACTTAGGCTACACTACATTTATTTTAAAAATATTTAGATCTGGTGTGGTAGCTTACACCTGTAATCCCAGCACTCTGGGAGGCTGACGCAGGCTGATCACTTGAGTCCAGGAGTTCAAGACCAGCCTCAGCAACAAGGGGAAACCCTGTCTCTACAGAAGAAAATATGAAAATTAGCCAGGCATGGTGGCATACACCTGTAGTTCCAGCTGCTTGGGAGGCTGGGGTAGGAGGATCACCTGAGCCTGGGAAGTGGAGGTTTCAGTGAGCCAAGGTCATGCCACTGACCTCTAGCCTGGGTAACAGAGCCAGCCAGACCCTGTCTCAAAAAAATAAAGTTAAATTAAAAAACAAAGTAGTTATGCCACAACTATGACAGCTATGATGTCACTAGGCAATAGGAATTTTTCAGCTCCATTATAATCTTGTGGAACCACTGTCACATATGTGGTCCACTGTTGATAAAGCATCATTATGCCACACAGGAGTGTATTTAAAACAACCTTTCAGAGTAGGTATTAGTGCCCATATAATTCAAACAAAAATACTCTGAAGAGCAAAGGGAGCCATTGACATTAACACAAAGACAACCAGTGTAAACAGGGATTGTCCTGGGCAAAGTAGGCTGTGTGGTCACCTGGTTCTGGTATCTCCAGGTCACAGACAAGATCCCCATGGCATGGAGAGTATAAGTCATCCACATACTGAGAAGAAGCAGAGCTATTCAATCACAGGGATGTCTGACTCTAAAACTCACATTTCTCTACACACCACGCTGCCTTTCTCTGTGCCTGTGTTCTTGTGGTCACTGCCTGGACAGGGGTTTTCATAGCCTTGCTAAGTATGCAGCAAATCCTAAATGGAACCTCAACACATAAAACACATAGAAACAGAGCCATTCTCGTCGAACTGGGCAAATGGATCTTGCATTCTATCTGTCCTCCCTCTAGCCTCCACTTTTACCTCCTGGGTGAAAAAGCCCCACCTTGGCACTGGTTCCACAGGGAACACCAGAGTCAGCCCCTTGTCCAGAGTTGGAGACAAGCCACATGGAAGGTATCTGCAGGATGCAGGATGGATGGTGATTGTTGCAGGGTGAGAAACACAGTCGAGTTTGAAAGGTTTCCCCATTTAATTATCTGCCAGTCTTCTGTCCTTTTCCACAGAATACCTGCCAGAGCCTCGTGGAACGCCTTGAACCTATTATCAGATGGAGTGCTAGTGGCACCTGGGAGAAGTGGATGAGTATCAGGTGTGGCTGAAGCCTGCAGAGCTCCTGTGGGGCCACTGAGTGGAAGCACCTGTTCCCGGGTATGCTGCATCCCTGCCACTTCCTCCTCCTGTCCTGTACAACCTAGGGCATCCCCTCCCCAGTCATCAGTGAGCAGGCAGATCACCTGGGCATCAGTTAAAATGCAGATTCTTATTCTGTAGGTCTGAGTGGGGCCTCAGAGTCTGCATTTCTGTCAGCCTCCCAGGTAACGCCTGCACTGCTGAACCATGCTTTGAGTAGCACTCCTGGCTGGTGGATATAAAATGGATAGTATCTCCATCATAAGGAGGTGACTAGGAGCTAGGAAGAAAGGCATTCATATATTGGTCCAGAAATTAAAGATTAGCAAGCTGAGTTCATAGGGGACAGATATAAATCAGTCGTTCACCTTGCAACCAGATCTTACAAAACAGAAATCTCTGGTTCATCTGGATATTTACTCACACCTGGAGAAATAGCTCAGTAACAGCGTTAAAGCCGTTCATATTTAAATACCACTTAGTGTGTGTCTTGTTATTCACTAAGGAAGATAGAGCTTACATCATCTAAAGTTCACTTTTGGAAATTTGCACAGAAAAAAGCAATACATTTAAAGGAAATTCTTGCAGGGGAAGCTGTTATATTGGATTACATTTTGAAAAACATCTTCAGTTAAAGCTACAAATGCTTGCTATTTTCCATACCTGCATTTCAAACATTCGTGGGGAAAACTGGAAAGTCTTTGGGTGGCAGTTCTTGTTCTTCTTTCAGAATAAAGACTTCATTTTAAAATATGACCCAGATTTTTAAAGATTGAGGCAGCAGGAATTCTGCAAGGCCCCTGAGTATTTCATTAGTGCTGGTAGAAAGTCTCCCGGTGATTTTGAAGTTTTGTGGGAAGCCCTCAGGGCGCGGTGATGGATGGGATGTGGTAGCAGTAACTTGAGGGATTACCAAACTTACCTCCTTTATCTCTTAGTTTCTCTGAAACTTAAAAATATATACATATTCCAACCAAGCCGAAGCTCCACCCAGACTGGTTCCCCATATATGGAGACAGGAGGATGGAGATCCTTGGTTAGACTTTGTTTGGGGACCCTGAATTTAAACTTCCACCAGAGATGTTTACCTTCATCGCTTTTTCCCTTGCTCTTTAAATAGATCCACCAAGGCAGTGACTTAGCAATCATCCTGGGCGTCCTTAGCAATCATCCTGGGCAGAGAACCCACTTGGGCACTCTGCTTGTTCACTCAGGAAAATAACATTCCCAACAATAAGGAAAATTATGACATCTAGAAAACAGTTATTTTCCCATGTTTTGCTTTTGTCCAGTTGTGTATTTTTCCTTTCATCATATTCTTTTTTGCAGGTTAATGAAGCTTTTGCTCAAAGCATTAGTCTCTCTGCCACTGGATATTTTAGGTAAGAGGTATCACAATACTGTCCTAAAATTATTCCCTTTTAGAATGGAAAAAGAACTTTGAAAAGGTGTGCTCCATTGTTTATATTTTTAATATTAAGTCTATTATTATTGATTTTATTTTTTTATTGAAAGATTTTCATTAGAAAGAGAAATGCTATATTATCAGAACAGGAAGACAGACAATTTTGAGATGAGTCCCATAATTTCCTTCCTGCAATGCCTTAGTACACATAAACTTGCCACAGGTTTATAGGTTTGATATTAAACGATCCTGTGAATAGTGAGAACAGATCAAGATAGAGGGATTTTTGCAAAGCTTTTAGTGCTTCCCAGCATGGATTTAGTGCTTATGCCTTTCAGTCTTGTGTCTAATAGGATGCAGAACTTTGGGCTTTCTAATATTTCTTGCTCTCCAGAAATCTTGCCTTATATCCTGCCTCTTGTGACCCTCTTCTCTTGTCTAACGGGGGACTGGTTATAAAAGCTGTGAGTCAAACCAGGGATGACCAAAACAGCCCCATATAAATAGCATGGGAAGTTGAGCAAGGTACCCCATCAGACATGAGAATTTGTCCAAACAAGAAACAGGGAGATCTCACTGGAAGCAACAAGACACTAACCATGCTTTTACCATATTGAGCATGCATGGGCACATCTCCTAGGCTTTTTGGGAGGGTGGTCTGGTATCCTGATGGCATCTATAAATACAAAGCTCACATCTGGAGGTAAGTTGGATCTTCTTGAATGGGGAGGCCATGCCTAGTGTCAGTAACCCAGAGGAAGGATGTGAATTTAGGAAACTAGAACTGAGGGAGCTCAGATTCTGTTGGTCTCACAGGTCAACCATGGAAGTCACAGGCACCCCTGGCCAGTGGGTATAAATAATAGTAACCATCATGAGGATGTAGACCAGGAACCACGAAGAACCCATTTATTGGTTCAACAATTGAAGTAAGCTGAGCTGTAAAGATCAAAGAAATTGTCTCTTTTTCTAGTCCTTTTGTTTCCTCCTATCATTTATCCAAGTCTTATATGAACATTCTAACTCTGATCAGTTGGTCTACAGAGAATCAACCCAAGAGTCCTCCGTCCAGTATAAGAAAACAAGAGGGAAACAGTGCCCCATTAGGCCAATGTGTCAATGGTAGGATCAGACATAGACCCCAAAAGAAGTGAGTCTTGGGTGAAAGCCAAAGCCATATGGACCACCCAGTGCCAACCCTGAGGTTCTGAACTTTATTTTTACTAAGAAAAGTGCAATTTCCTCACAGCAATAGGCAAAAATGGAAAGCTATCCTGGCACACAAGTATAGAATGCCACCAGAGACAAGCAGCTGGCAGAAAAAGCCAAGCCACCAGCAACAGAGACAAAGAACTGTGAGCTTGAGAGGCTATGGCAGATGGTGAGGGATGGACAGTGAGGGAGAAAGAGACTCAGATGCAACAGAGGCTCAGTGGCTAGACTTAGGACCCAGCCAGGGCTTATTGTAAAATAAGCACTTGGTAACTTTTTATATCTTTGCCTTGGCAACCAGGAAACTCAAAGTTAGATTGTATGCTTCATTTCGTTTTGGTGGTGGTTGTTGTTGTTGTTGTTATTGTTTGTAGAGACAGAGTCTTGCTCTGTCGCCAAGGCTGGAGTGCAGTGGCACGATCGTGGCTCACTGCAACCTCTGGCTCCCAAGTTCAAACCGTCCTCCTGCCTCAGCCTCCCAAGTAGCTGGGACTACAGGCGCATGCTGCCACCCCCATTTATTTTGTATTTTAGTAGAGACAGGGTTTCACCGTGTTGCCCAGGCTGGTCTCGAACTTCTGAGCTCAGGCAATCTGCCCACCTTGGCCTCCCAAAATGTTAGGATTACAGGCATGAGCCACTGCACCTGGCCAGTTTTTATCATATATAAATTCCTACTCTCTTATTATTCATTTCATCTCATTTCTTGACTCTCATCTTTTACACTTATTTTAATGATTTGACTATTGTATTTGTATCTAATATGAATGCTTTCTATAAATACACTCATGTAAGGCTTGTTTAGGAAATAAGTGAAATTGAATTAAATACTTATGTCTAACATGAATCTTTTAAGTTTCTCAGCAGATGAAAAAGACCTTCCGTATAAAAACATTTGTCATACCTGAAGAACATTATTTAGCCAGTTCTTAATCTTCTCTTTACCAGAATTGATCCCAAAAATTTTAACTCATTTTTAGCTTTTGAAACAATGACAAGTTTACAGAAAAGTTGCATGTACCGTACAAATAATTTTATTTACCCTGAATCATTTGAGAGTAAATTGCTGACCTAATGCCCCATCACCCCTGAACACTTAAGAGTTTAGTCCTACACACTATACAATATACTCATCAGAATCCAGAAATTAACACCAGTTCACAACTACTATCTAATTATCAGACTCCATTCAAGATTCGCCAATGGTCCCAATCAAGTATTTTATAGCAAAAATATTCAATATAGAATCTCACTTTTCATTTAGTTCTCCTGTCTCTGAGGTGTCCTGGCGCGGGAATCAGGTCTCCCCTCTCTCTTTGACATCCACGACTTTGACACTTCGGAAGAGTTTGGCCGGTTGTCTTGTCCAATGTCTCCCATTTTGAGTTTGTCTATTGTTTTGTCGTGTTAGATGGACATTATGAGTTTTTGTCAGAATATTACAAAAGCGACTCTGTGTTCCCCTCATGGCATCCTGCCAGGTGACACATAACTTCGACATGTCCCACTTGGTTAAGATGGCGTCTACCGGGACTCTCCACCGTGAGGTGGTTTTTCTCCTTCTGTAGTTAATAAATATTCTGTGGGGAGATACTTTGAAACTATGTAAATATATTGTTCCTCATTAAACTTTCTGTTTATTTTTTATTATTATTATTTTTTGAGACAGACTCTCACTCTGTCACCAGGCTGGAGTGCAGCGGCACAATCTTAGCTCACTGCAACCTCCACCTCCCAGATTCAAGCAATTCTCCTGCCTCAGCCTCCCAAGTAGCTGGGACAACAGGTGTGCGCCACCACGCCCAGCTAATTTTTGTATTTTTAGTAGAGACGGGGTTTCACCGTGTTAACCAGGATGGTCTCGATCTCCTGACCTCGCGATCCGCCCGCCTCAGCCTCCCAAAGTGCTGGGATTACAGGCATGAGCCACCGCGCCTGGCCGCCTCTGTTTATTTTTTACAAAAGTATGGACTTACAGTTTCCTATTTTATTCAATGGGTGATAATTTGTTACTATTATTATTTACTTGCTACAATTATTTATTTTATGCTCCAATCCTAACAGCTGATTCCAGGACCAGGGCAGAGAAAGTAAAAAATGAACCTGGAATATTTAATTGTGCCAGAACTCAAGGAAGTATCCAAAGAATAATGGGGACACGTCAAAAGGACACTGAGGTGGATGGAAGGTGCTCCCACTGGCCAAATCTGGTCATAAATTTTTGCTCTTTGTTTCTAAGAACAGGTTCCCCATCATGTAATCATTTTTATGATTCTTCTTTGGACATTATTTTATTTTGCTGTATTTCTCCAAACTTAAACATTTCTAAAAGGCCCGTAGAAAGCGTCCCGAGATACCATCAGTAGGAGACTGCTTCCTGATCTTTGCTTTTTAAAGTCCTCACAGCATTCT
This sequence comes from Nomascus leucogenys, assembly GCF_006542625.1. NCBI lineage: Eukaryota > Metazoa > Chordata > Mammalia > Primates > Hylobatidae > Nomascus > Nomascus leucogenys. Next base: position 101,047,125 of record NC_044402.1, read on the forward strand.
ATTTCTGGAATTCACTCATTGTTGACTTGTGGCCCATTTTGCTTTCTCTCTGAAAGTCAACTTAGATGTGAAGCCAAAATATCACCAGAGTCCTCCCCACTTCTTCACTTTCCTTAGTTGCAGAATCATAACAACCGTAGAGGGAACAGAATGTTCAGAGTCTACATGGCGGTCACATTCCCCCTGCAGGCAGGTCTACACAGGAAGCCAGACCAGAACCAGAAGTTCTAACAAACATAGAATTCAAAAGGGAACATCAATAAACTGACTCCTTAGTGCAGTTGTTGCAAGCCAAACTCACATATCCATCTTACTGTCAGCCGAGCTGGGAAATACCCAAATTTGGCAGGGATTCCCAGCCCACTGCCAGCATTTACCAGCATTTACCTCTCTTTCTGTTTTTCTCCCAAGCTCACAAGACTTCACAAACTCCTCTTCTGCTTAATGTGTTAACATAGTCACTTTCTGACAGATACTTCTGAAAAATACTGTGCAACTTTTAACACGTATATGTCAAAACCAATTTCACTACAAGAAAAATGGTAACAGAGGAGTTGTCAACCTCAGAAAACATTATAACCTGTAGTATCCATGTATAATACTAACATCATAGAATATATATACACCTACGTATGTGTAAAATACTAACATCATAGGGTGAATGGCAGTGTAGGAAGACAAGGAGTTGGAGTATTTGTGAAAGAAAGAGAAGAATGGAGAGTTTATAGGAAAAAGAAGAAAGTCTCATTCACTTAGATGGCCATGTTGGAAATGACAGGTCATTTCCCCAATGCCAGCATCAATTATTTAATATCAGCAACTTTGTCCAGATGGATCAAGTTATATAATTTTAAGGAACAAAACTTGCTGAGACTTTTGCAACTAATGAAAACCTTGACCAGGAGTAGCAAAATAAAAGAAAGTTACTCAAAGGTGAGGATTAATTTCAAAATCGTGTAAGAAGATGAAAATCACATAAAAGGGAAAATTGGGGTGATTTACTATTGTAAAAATGTGCCCCCAAATAGGGCAAGAGATTAAAAAGAGAGTTGATCTTATCAAATGACAGCATCAAATGATACCTTTTCATACATCAGTAGAGGTACCAAAAGATATCCTCGAAGAGCAGCTCAAAACAGCAGTTAGACTGATTGTTTATACTGCAACTAATCAAAAGCACAAATTTGACAGAAAAGCGCAAATTTGACAGAGCTGGCCACTAACTACCATGTGGTGATGATGTCTGTGAAGATGTTCTAATTGGCAAAGGGCTTGAGAGTGGTAAAGAGAATGTCACATTTCATGATCTGTGAGCTTTGTGTTGAACATGGTGTCGATATATTAAATATGTGCAGTTCACATGCATGACTGGAGCCAAGCACCAGACACAGAACTGCCTGAGCAGTGGCCTTCCTTAGGACACTCCACCTCACAAATGCACCCGCTGCGGCTGTACCGTTCACCAAGAGATACTTAGCCCCAGAGAGTTTACCTTTCCCTGTGTTAAATGACACAATGTTTCTCTATGCTGTAAAAAAAATGGTTTGGATATCTGCCCATTTGTTATAAAATGGAAAAAGGACTGAGACTTTTTTTGACTACATTAATGTTTGCTTGACCAAAAGAAGGTGTTTCAGACCCAAGATTGAATTTTTAATTTTTTTTCACGGAGGAGGAAGTGGGGGTGGAGAGAAATGAGAGAGAGAGACAGAGAGAGAGAACATAAGCATGCACATTGGAACAGACACACAAAGATACAAAACCCTGATAAAGTGAATGATTTCAAAATTCAAAGAGTGGCTTTCAAAAGCAGGCTTATTTAAAGCCAGTCACAAAAGGACACATATTGTGTGATTCCACTTATCTGAGGCACCAAATTCATAGAGATAGAAAGTAGAATGGTGGTTGCTAGGGGCTAGGAGAGAGGAATGAGAAGTTAGTGTTTAATGGGGCCAGCATTTCAACTGGGGAAGATGAAAAAGTTCTCGAGATGGATGGTGCTGATGGTTGCACAAGAGAGTAAATACACTTAATGGCACAAAGTGCTAACACTTATACGCTTAAAGTGTAATTTTATGTTCCATATAAAATGCTTAAAGTAGTAATTTTATGTTATATATTATTATATATAAAGTAATAATTTTATGTTATATAAAGTAGTGATTTTGTTATACATGTTATAATAAAGTAGTAATTTTATGTTATACATTATTATGTTATGTTCTATATTATTAATCACCGGTTTTTAAAAGAGGGCTTCTTTAGCAGGTTTTTTTCTTGCAAGGCACAGTTGTAAATGCTTTGATCTCAGATGGAAAGACTACTACAAAGGAAATGATACTTTAAAGTTGAGTGGAGAGAGTTGATCATAGGCCCTAAGTGTCTGTGTTATTGTTGAAATAAAGAATCGCATTATGAATGAAAGTCCTTCACTGAAGAAGGCTTTTTCTCCTCAGCTGAAAAATATTTTATTGAACTTTCCAACAAAATCCTCCTGGATATATTGAAATATTACACTTCTTCAGCAGAATCTGGACCTAACAACTCCATGACTGCCCAACATAGTTTATAAGACAATGCAGTTGTATCACAAGTGTATGTGAGTCTGGGCTTTCCAAATGTCTCAGCAATAAGTCAAAGAAGAGGAATGCCACCATCTGTGTGCTTGGTCTCATAAACTGTGTCATCTGAATTCATTTTAGCCTCACTTCCTGAAAAACACATCCTCATTACCACAGCAACTAGCCCACCAACCAACAAGATGGTTTAAAAAAGAAAAGTATTTCGGGTTTTCTTTCTTTTCTCAATTGTAGTCGTTTAAAATGCTGCTCAATATTTTTGAAACTGCAGATATATTGTGGAGTAGATTTTTTAAAAATTTTAGGCTTTTTTAAAGTTAAAAGTATATCTTCCTTTGTTGAAATGAAGCAGATTATTCTCCTCATGGTGGGCTCATGTCTCCCCTGCTCTAAGTACTTGGTGAAACATTGAGGAGCATAGCATTCTATGTTTGTGGCATATTTTAACTCTTTGAAGCCAATTTAATTTACCTGATTTCCAGATTCTTAGATGAAGCTCCATTTCCATTCCTACAATCTAACCACAGTCTATTTTGTCTTATCAGGGGCTCTAAAGTTCACATAGACTGAGAGAAGGGAGAAGCTGACATCTAATCTCATTGTGGTTTTAGAGCCACCTGTTCTGAAGTTGAAATTGATGATATGACAGGCACTCACAAGGTAAGTGGCAAATACCATATCCCTGGTATGGTAAATTTTTAGTAAAAATGCTGAGGCATAGCTTTTTTTTTTTGCCTATCACATAGGCAAATAATAAATAATCATTTTGGTGTCAGCAAACATGTAGAAAAATGAGTAGTCTGTTACAGTGTTAGCCATAATTTATTTCAGTGGTTTAACCTTTCTCGAAATATGTATTACACTTCACATTGTGCATACCACTGGAGTCAGTAATACTACTGTCATGAGCATTTTCCTAATGCAACCTGAGCAGGGGGGAAGGGGTAGAAAGGTAGTTGGGGAAAGCTTCTGGAGTAGAGATCTAGAAGATGAGTCATACTCACAGAAAAAGGCAGGCAAGGTGGCAGATGGGGGAGTTATTACACAGAGAAACAGCAACACCTGCTCACTGTGTCTGGCGAACATGGGGCCACCTTGTAGAAAGCACAAAGCAAGGGATTCTGGGAGATGAAGCCAGGAGTTAGTCAGGGACCACAGAGGCCATGTTCCCACCCACTGACACATTTGGTATCTATCTTTTAGGGGTGAGGATCCAATGGAGGGTTTTCAGCAGAAGGAAGTCATGGTTGAGTCTGGGATTTAGATAGGTCAGTCTAGTAGCTGTATAGAGGATGGATTTGAGGAAAAGGCAGGACTAATGCAGAACTAGGAGGTGGGGAGACCCTTTGGGAGGGTGCTGCAATGATCTAAGCCAGAGAGGATGAGGACCTGAACTTGGGGAGTACTAATAGGGATGGAAAGGAGGGGACAGGTTCCAGACTTATTTCAGATGGAAAATTGATGGCATTTGCTGATGGAATGGTGAGGAAGTAAAAAGGAAAGAGCAATGGTCATTTCTGCCTTGGGTAATTGGAATTGCATTTCACTCAGTTTTATTTTTCCAGAGCCTGGCCCAGTGCCTGGCACATAATAGGTGCTCAATAAATGGTTGTTGAATTAGTAAAATTTCAGCTTAATTTGCAGTGCTGTCAATATTATGTTATTATCATAGTTGTATACCACAGATTTGCTTTTGCATACCACTAGCATTTGTATACCCCTTTGCAATTAGTGAAACCTTTTCCAGTATATTACCTCATTAATCTCCATAACAACTCCATGAGCTAGGTATTAATATTGATATGCCCATTTTACAGATGAGAAGACTGAGGCTCAGAGAGGTTAAATTCCCCCAATCAAATTACAGTTAGTAAATGGTGTAGCAAAGACTCAAAAACAGACTCTAAATTCCATACTCTGTTCACTATGTCACAGTAGCTGCAGGTTTTTAAATAAGCCACTTCGAATGACAAATCAGCATTTGGTTCATCCACATATACTAAAGCACAATAAAGATAAGTTACCACACACTGGTCCATGTGTGGTGAACTATCCTTATTATTCTGTCCTAGCCAGAGAGAAAGCCACACATCTTTTATTCTTATATCTTCTGGCAACAGACTTAGCTACTTGAAAACCTCCTGGAAAACACATGACAGCTGTGCCTCGAAACAGGGACATATAAGTCTGGACTTGAGTAAATGAAGCCTACTGGCAAGACAATGTCTTAATGGAAACTTGGAACTTGACCCAAATTCCTTATAGCTCAAATCACTGCAGCATCCATATACTGAGTACCGGTGACACCTTTTCCCAGGCTGTGAAGTCCAGCATGACATGGCCCTTGCTCCTGAGGTATTCTTGGTGAGAGCCTGCCACACCTGAGCAGTTAGAAATGTGCACTTTGCATGCATCAGACAGGCCTACACGTGTCAATCAGCCATGGGCAACCTTAGGATAATAACATACACCCTCTAAGCCTTCGTTTCCTCAACTGTAGGGTGGGAGTTCATAGATATTGGGAACTGAAGCTTTAGGTACACCAGACTTCAGGATGGGAAACAGGCAAAAGCAGCCAAGAATTCGACCCTTCCAGGGAAACAGGGACTGAAATCCACCCTCATCACAATGGAGAACAGAGCTTTATTCTCTGTGAGAAACAGAGACTGAGGCTGAGCTTTCCTCTTTGTATTAGTCCGTTCTCACATTAATATACAGAACTACCTGAGACTGCGTAATTCCTAAAGAAAAGAGGTTCAATTAGCTCACAGTTCTGCAGGCTATACAGGAAGCATGGCTGGGGAAGCCTCAGGAAACTTACAATCATAGCTGAAGGCAGAGGAAGCAAGCATATCTTCACATGGTGGCAGAAGAGAGAGAGCAAAGAGGGAAGTGTCGCACACTTTTAAACAACTAGGTCTGATGAGAACTCCCTCACTATCACAAAAACAGCAAGGGAGAAGTCCACCCCCATGATCCAATCACCTCCCACCAGGACCATCCTTCAACATGTGGGGATTACACAATTCAACACGAGATTTGAGTGGGGACACAGAGCCAAACCATCACTGTTCATTCCTGACTCTGAGGAAAGCTACAATGGTTGCCAGGAAACTAGGAAATGGTCCCACCAAGAGCAATCTCCCCATGGGAAAAGAGCCCAGAGCTGCTGACAGAGGATCTGATTCTAAATCATGAAACCAGATGACAGCAACCATAAAATCACTAAGTGGTAGAGGAGAAAAAATAAAAGAAATTCTCCTCAGGATGAGCTTGTAGACTGAAATTTTAAAAGCACGCAAAAAAACAAACAAAAAAAAAAAGCCTAATGCCATGAAATACAACAAATAAGATAATTTATTATCAAGGGATGAATAGAGCAAACTGAAATGATTTTAAGATAAACATGTGTAAGATCCTCAAAGAAATGTACTTATTTTTTAAAATAGGAGAGTATGAAAAAGTTGGTGACTATGAATCAAGAATAGGTACATGTGAAAAGAACCAAACACCCTGATAATGAAAAACATTGTCATTAAACTTAAAAAACTTGAGACAAGACCTAGTCAAAAACAGAATTTGTGAATTTAAAAATTATGTGGAGGAGTTCACTGAGAATATAGCCCAGAGAAATATAGAGATTAAAAATATGAAATAGAAATTAGAGACATGAAGGACAAACCAAAATGCCCTGGCATATGTCTAACAGGAGTCTCAGAAGTAGAAAATACAGGGAATAGCAGAAAGATGTTAGCTGAGAATTTTCTAGAACTGAAAGAAATACAAAATGTAAAGTCTGTAACAAGTGCTGAAGAGGATATATAAAAATAAATCAACATGTGGACACGTTAAGGTGACAGATAAAAGACAAAATATTAAAAAGCCACCAGTGTCAAAAGATAGATTACTAACAAAAGAATGACACTAGACCATTTTGACAATTCAGATGTCAGAAAACAATGGAGTAATATATTCGAAAGGCTAAGATAAAATAATTGTCAACCTAGATTTCCATAATCTTTTGACATGGTTTGGCTGTGTCCCCACCCAAATCTCCTCTTGAGTTGTAGTTCCCATAATCCGCACATGTCGTGGGAGGGACCCAGTGAGAGGTAATTGAATCTGGGGGTGGTTACCTCCATGTTGTTCTCATGATAATGAGTGAGTTCTCACAAGAGTTGATGGTTTTGTAAGGGGCTTTTCCCACCCCCGCTTCACTCTGCACTTCTCCTTGCCGCCACCACATGAAGAATGACATATTTGCCTCCTCTTCTGCCATAATTGTAAGTCTCCTCAGGCCTCCCCAGCCATGCTGAACTGCGAGTCAATTAAACCTTTTTCCTCTATAAATTAGCCAGTCTTGGATATGTCTTTATTAGCAGTGTGAGAATGGACTTTTCTGACGGGAATGAAAGAGCTTCTCAACCACAAATTTTCATGGAAAAAAACAACAAATAAACTGGAAGGAAACAATAGGATATAAAAAGCAAAGCTCGAATAGGAAAAAAATTATTAAAACTTACCTTAAGTGGGTGTTTATGCGGATTCAATGAGATACTACATATAGTGTTAGCAACGTGTCTTACACAAAGTAAATACTCAATAAATGGAGCCTATTCATTAATCCTGAAGATAAAGACAACCCTGCCACATATTTTCATTATAAAAGTTAGGTCTTCTAAAACTCTTCCATGTTATTACTTTAAAATGCCCGTACAGAGAATTGTGGTATATTTACTCCAGTATTTTTCTACATAGTTTTACATATACATTCTCATCTATGAATATAATTTTATAACCTGCTTTTTTTCACTTGATATGCTGCTATCATACTTCATCTTCACAACTGTTATTTTAAATGGCTGTATAATATTAAGGCTGATTAAGGTAAAAATTTGCAACTTAAACTTCATGGGGAGATGAACTAGTATTCAATATTTATAAGCTTAAAAAATTCTGGTAGATTCCATATCAAGAATTCTGCAATAATTACTTAGCCAAAAACTTCTAATTTTTTATTTATTTTAAGAAACATATTGTAACTGACAATATTTGGTATTTTTAAAGATTCTACCAGGAGTAGAACTTTTTAATGGTATTTTCTTTTCTTTTCTTTTCTTTTTTTTCTGACAGAGTTTCACTCTTATTGGCCAGGCTGGAGTACAATGGTGTGATCTTGGCTCACTGCAACCTCTGCCTCCTGGATTCAAGTGATTCTCCTGCCTCAGCCTCCAAAGTAGCTGGGACTGCAGGTGTGCGCCACCACACCCAGCTAATTTTTGTATTTTTAGTAAAGACAGGGTTTCACCATGTTGGCCAGGCTGGTCTTGAACTCCTGACCTCAGTTGATCCACCCGCCTCAGCTTCCCAAAGTGCTGGGATTACAGGCATGAGCCACCGTGCCCGGCCAACAAACACCATTTTTAATTAAGTCAAATAGGATATAATGACACACAAAATACCAAAATATTTTACACATAGTAAGGAAAAGTATTTACTTCTTAAGGAGCTGTCTGTGTGCATATACACATGAGTGGACTGGTAAAAATGTAACATGTACATCTCACAGGGGAACATGGTTGAAAAAAGTTGGAGAAATACTGCTCCAAAGTGTCCATTCCCTATATCCAGGTCAAATGTAACCCCAGTTATTACCTCTTCCTCCAATTCTACCCCAACCTCCACCCCAACAACATAGAGTGATTTATGTCCTCCTTTTCAGCCCTGACAAACATTGCAAACTTAAATTCACTCCAGAGCAAGTTCAAAATAAGGCTTTTCATTTCAATAGTTTCATGAAAGGACGGGCTACTCAAAAATGGGGGGCTTGTGTTGTCACTTCAGTTTTTTCTTCTTTTAAACAAATTTCTTCAAAATAAAAATCAATAGGTCATGGTATATTTTTCCAAAATATATTTTTATAGCATCAAAATAACTAGATAACATCTATGAAATTCTACAAACAGTTGACAAGGTTGGACCACCACAGATACTACTTAGGCCTGTGAAGGTGACCCACAGTGCTTGCACTATGTCTCCTCCAGAGGGTTTACAAAGGTGACAGCTAGGCACCTACTCCAGATCCTAGAAATAACGGTATTCATGGTAGTGCAATCTCCTTTCCAATCGTTGTGGCTTTTTGAAATCCTGGGATAATATATCTGGCTGATAGTAACTTGAAAGAGTGTCACCTTCTCTCTTAATGGCTTGCCTTTTTTTTCAGACAGGTTCTTATTCTGTCACCCAGGCTGGAGTACACTGGCGCAATTACAACTCACTGCAATCTCCGCCTCCCTGATTCAAGCAATCCTCCCACCTCAGCCTCCTGAGTGGCTAGGACCACAGGGGTGTGCCACCAAGCCCAGTTAATTTTTTTATTTTTCATAGAGACGGGGTTTCACCATGTTGGCCAGGCTGGTCTCGAACTCCTGGACTCAAGCGATCCACTCACCTCATCCTCCCAAAGTGCTTGGATTACAGGCATGAGCCACCACACCTGGCCAATGGCTTGCTTTTTTAATGTGTTCATTTTTCAACCAAGACATGCATAGGTTACAGGAAGCCTCTTGACGCAGCACAACATACACCACTGTCTGAGACCTCATTGGAGAGCTGGGATTGTCCATTTGTCACACAGCCATTGCCCTTCATCCTGGGAAGCATTTATTCTTCTTTCTGGGAGTTCTCAGCACCTCTGAACTCTTCATCCTTACGTGCAGATAGACTGGGCTTCATTACCTGCCTTCGTTGCTTCTCCCCTAGCCCAGCACTCAAAATAAAAACATGAATTGTATCATTGGTACATGCCATCCAGGGGAAATGTTCTAAAGATTTAATAATATGGAAGCTCTAAGTAATAGGGACAGGTAGACACCTATAATATTGCTCAATGCAGAGTGGCAGAAAATGAGACTGAGAAACCATCCTGTAACCTGGAAAACAGGAAAAATCAGATGTATCAGCAAACACAATCATCCAGCAGGGGAAAGTGACACACAGTCACAATAGTGCAGGGCTTAAGGTTCAGGAGTGTCACTGAATGAAGTCTGACCCCAGCTTTACCACTTACTAGTTGTGGCTCTTTGGGCAGGTGCCTAACCACTCTGAGTCCCAGTTTCCTCACCTAAAATGGGGACAATGGCAGTGCCTGCCTCATGGAATTGTGAAGATTGAGGGATGCGACCCATGCACCTACACGTGGCCAACTGATAGTGTTAGCTGCTAATGTCACTTATGCTCTTGTTATCACTAATAAGCAAGCTCACTCTAGACAGGTGTTTACTCATTCACTTATTCATTCATTCAATATTTACATCAAGTACCTGTTAAATGAGCATTCAGCCTCAAACATGACAGATACACCCCAATTTTGGCCAAGGTGGTAGCATTGTTCATCAAACTTCTCCACTGCTAAAGTAAAATATCACTTGTATATTTCTGCCCAATTTTAAGCCCACCACAGGGCCTTTTGGTCACAGTTTGACTTTCCTGTAGATGTGCCTGCAGGAAGAGTGCACAGCACTGGCTGCACCGGCTGGTTTCTCCTCATAAATTAATGCAATGGGTCTGGTTTCCACGGCAGTTTCTGGAGAGTTTGAGCAGTCTTCTAGGGGCCAATCCAATCTAGAGCTCTGATACGTCAGGAATCGACTGGGTGAAGAAATTGACTTTACCTCAAGCTATAAAGAATGCCACCTTGCAAAGGCCTGGCTGACAACATGTCTCTTCTCTTAGTGCCATTTCTCCAGGCCTGGAATGCCTGCCCGGTGGGCTGGCGCCTGCCTGCTCTCATCTGCAGGCAGCCGAGGTATAAGGACAAGAGCGATGGGCTGGGGCCGGCAGACCTCTTCCTGAGCCCACTTCTACCACAGGTAGCCACCTGACCTGGGCAGGACAGTTCGGAGTGCAAGGACCTCATTCTCCAGGGTTATTGACAGGATTCAGTAGTGTGACACATGTGGAAAGATATAGGTGGCACCATCTGGAAATCAGGTGAAAGACAATCACAGCCATAGGATCTCTATCACCTGCCTCCAGCACTCGAGCCTGCCAGGAAGTGGGGGAGCGGGGAATTGCAGGGGAGTGGGGTATGAACCTGTGTAGCTCCAGCTGCAGAGAAGAGCTGACTTCTGGTGAGGACAGTGCTGCCTCTTGGTCACTGCTGTGGGACCCGACTGAGCAGTCTAGGTGGACTAGTAAGCCACCTGCTGATGTCACCTGAAGCCTCCCTGGGCCCAATAAATTCCCCAACTGCCTGCTATTCGCCATCATTAGGCACTGCGTAAGGGATGTCTTAGGTGTCTTATGTGAGTTAAGGCAGCAGTTAGCTACTGCTCATGAGAGCATATGAGTAGGGAGAAAGTTGTATAAGTCAACAATAAAAACCCTTTGATGGCTTCTCGAGCTGATGATAAAACATATAGTTCTTAACGTGGCTTCCAAAGCCTTGCATGACCCTGCTGACCTTTCCTGAGGCTCCTTGTGCCACAATTACTGCATTCAGGCCACATGGCCTTCTTCAGCATCTTAAATGGGCCCAGCTATTCCTTTCTTTAAGGCCTTTGCACATGCCACCTGGTTCAGTCAGGGTCCTCCAGAGAAACAGAATCAATGGGACATATGCACTCATATGTCTGTATGCATATCATCTATGCATCTATAATACATATGTATATATTACACATATATACATTTGCATATATATGCACATAAAGAGATTTATTTGAAGGAATTGGCTCATGCAATTGTGATAGCGGACAAGTCAAAATTTGTAGGGCAGGCTAGCAGGCTGAAAACTCAGGCAGGGTTCCTATGTTGCAAACTTGAAGCAGAATAATTCCTTCTTCTTTGGGAAACCTCAGTTTGGGCTTGGGCCATCAACTGATTGGATGAGGCTCACCCGCATTATCAAGAGTAATATTTTCTTGAAGTCAACTGATTGTCAGTGTTAGTCACATCTACAAAATACCTTTACAGCCATATCTAGACTAGTGTTGGACCAAACAACTGGGTACCATAGCCCAGCCATGTTGACACACAAAGTTAACCATCATGCCCTGCCTGTCTGCCTGGGATTTCCCCCACATCCTCGCCTGACTGGGACCTTCTCATGCTTGGACACCAGCATAAAGGTCACATCTTCAGGAAGCCAGCTCTGACCCCTCAGCTTATGTAGGTGCCCACAGTTGTTCCCCTGGTAGCACCTGGTATTTTTCCTCGATTGCCCTCTTCCAATTCTAAGCACATCTCTGTGTGTCTGTGTATTTCCTCATTGTATCTTTCTCCTAGTTGGACCTAAACTCCATCAAGGCAGGGTCATGTAGGTTTTAGTCGCCACTGCAAGGCTGCTGTAGCCCACAGAGTGTCTCTGGACACATTAGAGAAAGGGTCCCTTCCTGCAGGTGGATGTGCCCCTCACATGTAGGGTCTGGTGAGCAGAATGTGGGCTGGATGTCATCCCACTGCCTGGCAGCCCTTGTGCAGGAGTCAGACTGCACACCCAAGTGGAACAGTGGCAGATGGTGAGATGGCACCTTCCACAGGGGATGGGATGAACGAGCATTCACCTGACACAGCTGTGCAGGGCCCAGCTTCTGCAATGCTTGAACTTTGCCCCAGGGACATCTAACCCAGAGACCCCTGATGGCAGGCAGCCCTACTAAGAGGACACATCAGAATCGTCTGGAAGGGGCATGTGTACCTTGCAGAAGCTTTGACTCAGTATAGCAGTCTGTTTATAATTTGAGCAAAACTTTTTAAAGCCTGCTATTTTTTAAATTCCAAATACAGAGGATAAACCCTTAGGTAAAGCCTTGGGCATCGGCCCAACTAGGAGCATCAGCCAAAAATAAAGATGTTTCTGAACTCTCCTAATCCTTTAAAAGCCCAATTCATGCTGTGGGTAATACCTGAAACTCCAGCTGGCTTCACCACCCCACCCACACAGTCCCCTTGGCCATGTGCATGCCGGGCCTCAGCCAATCTCTCACTGTTTGGCCAGTTTGCCAGCTTCTGAATTGCTGTCTTGGCCTACCCTCTTCCAGGGCAGGACGAGGCAGTTAGAAACCAGGCTCTGCAGCAGAGCTCAGGGCTGCCCTAGAACCGATCATGAGGAACATTTGAAAAGGCCATCATCTTAAAAAAAAAATGACCCCTGGTAGGCATGATTTGGAAAAGGTGAGAAGCTGTAAGCCAGGACTAACACGTTTGTTCTATCAATGGTGGATTTAGTCAACAAATATTTGCTGAGCCCCTGCATAAATCTGGTGCTGGGCAAGGCCCAAGGATTCAGCAATGAACAAGATAGAGGTCCCTACTCTGGCTTTCTCAAGCCGGATGCTCCTGGGATGAAAGGGAGGGAACAGCTTCAGATGCTTTTCTAAATCAGCTCAGGCAAGGGGTCATTGTGCCCACTGCCTCCCCGACTCCCCCACAGGCTGGGTGTCCTAGAGTATGCTTATTAAAAATTCTCTTTTGGAATCTTGAAGATCATGGTGGATGGGAGACAGCACTAGATTGCAGCTCCCACTCGGATGGACAGAGCAGTGTGTGGAGGCTCGCATCTAATTTTTGCTCCAGAGCGACTGCAGGAATAAATCAGGAAAGCCGAGAGAACCCACAGACCTTCTGAAGAAAGTGCATTGCTCCTGCAGGACCTAGAAGACACCCCAAATACTGTGAGTGCCCAAACTGTGGAAGTGGGAAAGGGGGAGTGTCCATCCCAAAACACACACCATCACTGGGGAACCTGAAGATCTAGATGATGGGAGAAGATTCTGACTTCACCTGGAGCTGAGTCAATTTAAAGAGCCAAGTGAAGGGGTCCTTGAGGAGGACTGCCAAAGGCACTGGGGAAAGGCCAAAGGAGAAGAAAACCTCCAGCTCAACCAATTCAGAACTTGGGGGAGGGTGTGAACCGGGTGTGCAGACTCCACAGGCTGGGGAGGCATGACAGCCCTAGTTGCTTTCACAGCTGGGAGGTGGGTAGCCTGGGGCGAGTTCATGCTCGCCCACTGCCAGGAAACAGACTCGGTGCCATTAATGGGGCACAGTGGGAGTGAGACTGGCCCTTTGGGTTGTGTGGGAGCTGGGTCAGGCCTGTGACTGCTGGCTTTCCCCTACTTCCCTAACAGCCTGCACAACATGGTAGAGGCAGCCATAATCCTCCTGGGAACATAACTCCATTGACCTGGGAACTACACCCCACCCCCCACAGTACTTGCAGCAAGACCCATCCAAGGAGTATCTAAGCTTAGACACGCCTAGCCCTGCCCCCACCTGATGGTCCTTCCCTATCCACCCTGGTAGCAGAAGACAAAGGGCATATACTCTTGGGAGTTCTAGGTCCCCACCCACCACCTGTTCCTCCCCTTACTACCACAGCTGATGTTCTCTTTAAAGCATCACCTCCTGGCAGGAGGCCAACCAGCACAAAAATAGTGCATTAAACAACCAAAGCTAAGGACCCTCACAGAGTCCATTTAACCCCCCTGCCACTTCCACCAAAGCAGGTGCTGGTATCTATGGCTGAGAGACCCACAGATGGTTCACATCACAGGACTCTGTGCAAACAACCCTCAGTACCAGCCTGGAGCCTGGTAGACTTGCTGGGTGGCTAGATTCAGAAGAGAAATAACAATCACTACAGTTTGGCTCTCAGGAAGTCACATCCCTAGGAAAAGGGGAAGAGTACTATATCAAGGAAACATCCCATGGGACAAAAGAATCTGAACAACAGCCTTCAGCCCTGGACATTCCCTCTGACAGAGGCTACACAAATAAGAATGAACCAGAAAACCAAATCTAGTAATTTGACAAAACAAGGTTCTTTAAGACCCCTCAAAAATTATACTAGCTCACCAACAATAGATCCAAACCAAGAAAAAATCCCTGATTTACCTGAAAAAAGAACTCAGATGGTTAGTTATTAAGCTAATCACGGAGGCACCAGAGAAAGGTGAAGCCCAATATAAGAAAGTCAAAAAAAGATACAAGAAATGAGGGGAGAGATTTTCAATGAAATAAATAGCATAAATTAAAAACAATTAAAAACTTCAGGAAACAATGGACACACTTATAGAAATGCAAAATGCTCTGGAAAGTCTCAGCGATAGAATCAAACAAGCAGAAGAAAGAACCTCAGAGCTCGAAGACAAGGTTTTCGAATTAACCTGAGGGGAGAGAAGGAGACCCCTATATCGTTGCATATTGTTTTATACTCAGTACCTGTTTTAAGAAGAAACAAGGAAACAAAACCAAAGGCAGGCAGCCTGACGCCAGGCACCAGACCCAAAAACCAGGCCTGGGCCTGTCTGACCTTAGCCTGATAGTTAAAATTCAACCCATGACCTAGCAACCGATGTTATCCATAGATTCCAGACATTGTATGGAAGGACACTGTGAAACTTCTTGTTCTATTCTGTTTCACTCTGATTACCGGTGCACGCATCCCCTGTCATATACCCCCTAGATTGCTCAATCAATCATGACCCTTTCATGCAAAACTTTTAGAGCTGTGAGCCCTTAAAGGGACAGAAATTGTGCACTCAACAAGCTCGGATTTTAAGACACTAGTCTGCCGATGCTTCCAACTGATTAAAGCCACTTCCTTCACTATCTCGGTGTCTGTGGGGTTTTCTCCCCAGCTCGTCCTGCTACAAACCCCATCCAACAAAGACAAAGAAAAAGGAATATGAAAATATGAACAAAGTCTCCAAGAAGTCAGGGATTATGTTATAAGACCAAACCTAAGAATAATCGGTGTTCCCAAAGAAGATTGGAAAGTTTGGAAAGCATATTTGGGGACATAATCAAGGAAAACTTTGGCAGCCTTGCTAGAGACCTAGACATCCAAATACAAGAAGCTCAAAGAACACCTGGGAAATTCACCACAGAAAGATCATCACCTAGGCACATAGTCATCAGGTTATCTAAAGTTAAGATGAAGGAAAGAATCTTAAGAGCTATGAGGCAAAAGCACCAGGTAAGCTATAAAGGAAAATGTAACAGATTAACAGCAGATTTCTCAGCAGAAACCCTACAAGCTAGAAGAGATTGGGGCCCTATCTTCAGCCTCCTCAAACAAAACGATTATCAGCCAATGATTTTGTATCCAGTGAAACTAAACATCATAAATGAAGGAAAGATACAGTTTTTTTAGACAAACAAATACTGAGAGAATTCACCATTACCAAGCCAGCACTACAAGAACTGCTAAAAGGAGTTCTAAATCTTAAAACAAATCCTGGAAACACATCAAAACAGAATCTCTTTAAAGCATAAATCTCACAGGACCTATAAAACAAAAATACAATTAAAAAATAAAACAAGGCAACAGGCAACAAATGGCACAACAAATGGAATGGTATCTCACATCTCAATAATAACATTGAATGTAACTGGCCTGAATGCTCCACTTAAAAGATACAGAATCACAGAATTCACCGACCATCTGCTGCCTTCAAGAAACTCACCTAACACATAAGGACTCGCATAAACTTAAGGTAAAGGGGTGGAAAAGACATACCATGCAAATGGACACCAAAAGTGAGCAGGGGTAGCTATTCTTATATCAGACAAAACAAACTTTAAAGCAACAGCAGTTAAAGAAAAACAAAGAGGGCCATTATATAATGGTAAAAGGCCTTGTCCAACAGGAAAATATCACAATCATAAATATATATGCACCTAACACTGGAGCTCCCAAATTATAAAACAATTACTAATAGACCTAAGAAATGAGATAGACAGCAATACAATAATAGTGGTGGACTTCCATACTCCACTGACAGCACTAGACAGGTCATCAAGACAGAAAGTCAACAAAGAAACAATGGATTTAAACTATACCTTGAAACAAATGGATTTAACAGATATTTACAGAACATTCTACCCAATAACCATAGACTATATATTCTATTCTTCAGTGCATGGAACTTTCTCCAAGATAGCCCATATGTTAGGCCACAAAACGGGCCTCAATAAATTTAAGAAAACTGAAATTATATCAAGCACTCTCTCAGACCACAGTGGAATGAAACTGGAAATGAACTCCAAAAGGAATCTTCAAAACCATGCAAATACATGGAAAGTAAATAACCTGCTCCTGAATGATTATTGGGTCAAAAATGAAATCAAGATGGAAATTTAAAAATTCTTCCAACTGAAGGACAATAGTAACACAACCTATCAAAATCTCTGGGATACAGCAAAGGCTCTGCTAAAAGGAAAGTTCATAACCCTAAACACCTACATCAAAAAGTCTGAAAGAGCACAAACAGACTATCTAAAGTCACACCTCAAGGAACTAGAGAAACAAGAACAAACCAAGCCCAAACTCAGCAGAAGAAAGGAAATAGCCAAGATCAGAGCAGAAGTAAATAAATTGAAACAAAAAAATACAAAAGATAAATGAAGTAAAAAGCTTCTTCTTTGAAAAGATAAATAAAACTGATAGACTATTGGCAAGATTAACCAAGAAATGAAAAGAGAAAATTCAAAGAAGCTCAATTAGAAATGAAACAGGAGATACTAAAACTGACAACACAGAAACATAAAAGATCATTCAAGGCTACTGTGAACACTTTTACGCACATAAACTAGAAAACTTAGAGGAGATGAATAAATTCCTGGAAAGATACAACCCTCCTAGCTTAAACCAGGAAGAATTAGCTACCCTGAACAGATCAATAACAAGCAGCAAGACTGAAATGGTAATTTTAAAAATTACCAACCAAAAAAAAGTCCAGGACCAGATGGATTCACAGCAGAATTCTACCAGACATTCAAAGAAGAATTGGTACCAATCCTGCTGATGCTATTTCACAAGATAAAGAGAGACTCCTCCCTAAATCATTCTATGAAGCCAGAATCACCCTAATACCAAAACCAGGAAAGGACATAACCAAAAATGAAAACCACAGACCAATATCCCTGATAAACATAGATGCTAAAATCCTTAGTAAAATACTAGCTAACTGAATCCAAACACATATCAAAAACACAATCCACCATGATCAAGTGGGTTTCATACCAGAGATGCAGGGATAGTTTAACATAAGCAAGTCAATAAATGTGATACACCACATAAACAGAATTTAAAACAAAAATCACATGATCATCTCAACAGATGCAGAAAAAGCATTCCACAAAATCCAGCAATGATTTATGTTTAAAACTCTTAGCAAAATTAGCATATTAGGGACATACCTCAATGTAATAAAAGCCATCTATGACAAACCCACAGCAAACATAATACTGAATGGGGAAAAGTTGAAAGCATTCCCTCTGAGAACCGGACAAGGATGCCCACTCTCACCACTCCTCTTCAACATAGTACTGGAAGGCCTAGCCAGAGCAATCAGACAAGAGAAAGAAATAAAGGATCCAAATTGGTAAAGAGGAAGTCAAACTGTCACTGTTTGCTGATGATATGACTGTTTACCTAGAAAACTCTAAGGACACCTCCAGAAAGCTCCTAGAACTGATAAAATAATTTGGCAAAGTTTCCGGATACAAAATTAATGTACACAAATCAGTAGCTCCTCTATACACCAGTAGCGACCAAGCTGAGAATCAAATCAAGAACTCAAACCCTTTTACAATAGCTACAAATAAATAAAATAATTAAAAATATACCCAAACTAAGAAGTGAAAGATCTCTACGAGGAAAATTACAAAACACTGCTGAAAAATCATAAATGACGCAAACAAATGGAAACACAACCCATGCTCATGGATGGGTAGAATCAATATTGTGAAAATGACTATACTGCCAAAAGCAATCTACCAATTCAATGCAATTCCCATCAAAATTCCACCATCGTTCTTCACAGAACTAGAAAAAACAATCCTAAAATTCATATGGAACCAAAAAAGAGCCCACGTAGCCAAAGCAGCACTAAGAAAAAAAATCTGAAGGCATCACCTTACCTGATTTCAAACAATACTATAAGGCCATAGTTACAAAAACTAGTGTGGTACTGGTATAAAAATAGGCAAGTAGATCAACAGAATGGAATGGAGAACCCAGAAATAAACCCAAATACTTACAGCTAACTGATTTTTGACAAAGCAAACAAAAACATACAGTGGGGAAATGACACCCTATTCGACAAATGGTGCTGTGATAATTGGCTAGCCACATGTAGGAGAATGAAACTGGATCCTCATCTCTCACCTTATATAAAAATCAACATGGATCAAGGACTTAAATCTAAGACCTGAAACTATAAAAATTCTAGAAAATAACATTTAAAAAAAAAACACCCCTTTGAGACATTGGCTTAGGCAAGGATTTCATGGCGAAAAACCCAAAAGAAAATGCAATAAAAACAAACATAAATAGCTGGGACTTAATTAAACTAAAGAGATTTTGCACTCAAAGGGAATAGTCAGCAGAGTGGAAGAAAATCTTCACAATCTATACATCTGACAAAGGACTAATGTCCAGAATCTATAAAGAACTGAAACAAATTAGAAAAAAAAAATCCCATTGAAAAGTGGGCTAAGGACATGAACAGACAATTCTCAAAAGAAGATATACAAATGGCCAACAAACATATGAAAAAAAAGCTCAATATCACTTACGATCAGGGAAATGCAAATCAAAACCACAATGCAATACCACCTTATTCCTGCAAGAATGGCCATAATCAAAAAAATAAAAAATAAAAAAAAAACAGTGGATTTTGGCATGGATGCCATGAAGAGGGAACAATTCAACACTGCTGGTGGGAATGTAAACTAATACAACCACTATGGAAAACAGCGTGTGAAGATTCCTTAAAGAACTAAAAGTAGAACTACCATTTGATCCAGCAATTTCACTACTGGGTATCTACCCAGAGGAAAATAAGTCGTTATTTGAAAAAGATACTTGCACATGCATGTTTATAGCAGCACAATTCGCAATTGTAAAAATGTGGAACCAACCCAAATGCCCATCAATCAACGAGTGGTTAAAGAAACTGTGGTATGGCCAGGCGCAGTGGCTCGTGCCTGTAATCCCAGCATTTGGGGAGGCCAAGGCGGGTGGATCACCTGAGGTCAGGAGTTCGAGACCAGCCTGGCCAACATGGCGAGACCTGTACTTTTCTACTAAAAGTATAAAAATTAGCCGGGGAGGGTGGAGCCAAGATGGCCGAATAGGAACAGCTCCGGTCTCCAGCTCCCAGCCCCAGCGACATAGAAGACGGGTGATTTCTGCATTTCTGCTTGAGGTACTGGTTTCATCTCACTAGGGAGTGCCTAACAGTGGGTGCAGGACAGTCGGTGAAGCGCACTGTGCGTGAGCCGAAGCAGGGCGAGGCATTGACTCACTCGGGAAGCGCAAGGGGTCAGGGAGTTCCCTTTCCTAGTCAAAGAAAGGGGAAGCAGATGGCACCTGGAATATCGGGTCAGTCCCACCCTAACTGCGCTTTTCCAACGGGCCTGGAAAACGGCACACTAGGAGATTGTGTCCCGCACCTGGCTCGGAGGGTCCTATGCCCACGGAGTCTCGCTAATTGCTAGCACAGCAGTCTGAGATCAAGCTGCGAGGCGGCAGCGAGGCTGGGGGAGGGGCGCCCGCCATTGCCCAGGCTTGCTTAGGTAAACAAAGCAGCCAGGAAGCTCGAACTGGGTGGAGCCCACCACAGCTCAAGGAGGCCTCCCTGCCTCTGTAGGCTCCACCTCTGGGGGCAGGGCACAGACAAACAAAAACTCTGCAAGAACTTCCACAGACTTAAATGTCCCTGTCTGACTGACAGCTTTGAAGAGAGTAGTGGTTCTCCCAGCACGCAGCTGGAGATCTGAGAACAGTCAGACTGCCTCCTAAAGTGGGTCCCTCACCCCTGAGCAGCCTAACTGGGAGGCACCCCCCCAGTAGGGACAGACTGACACCTCATTCAACCCGGTACTTCTCTGAGACAAAACTTTCAGAGGAACTATCAGACAGCTGAATTTCTGGTCTCACGAAAATCTGCTGTTCCGCAGCCACCGCTGCTGACACCCAGCCAAACAGGGTCTGGAGTGCACCTCTAGTAAACTCCAACAGACCTGCAGCTGAGGGTCCTGTCTGGTAGAAGGAAAACTAACAAACAGAAAGGACATCCACACCAAAAACCCATCTGTACATCACCATCATCAAAGACAAAAAGTAGATAAAACCACAAAGATGGGGAAAAAACAGACCAAAAAAACTGGAAACTCTAAAAAACAGAGCACCTCTCCTCCTCCAAAGGAACGCAGTTCCTCACCAGCAACGGAACAAAGCTGGATGGAGGATGACTTTGATGAGTTGAGAGAAGAAGGCTTCAGACGATCAAACTACTCTGAGCTACGAGAGGAAATTCAAAACAACAGCAAAGAAGTTAAAAACTTTGAAAAAAAATTAGAAGAATGGATAACTAGAATAACCAATGGAGAGAAGGGCTTCAAGGAGCCGATGGAGCTGAAAGCCAAGTTTCGAGAACTACGCGAAGATTGCAGAAGCCTCAGTAGCAGATGCGATCAACTGGAAGAAAGGGTATCGCTGATGGAAGATGAAATGAATGAAATGAAAAGAGAAGGGAAGTTTAGAGAAAAAAGGATAAAAAGAAATGAACAAAGCCTCCAAGAAATTTGGGACTATGTGAAAAGACCAAACCTACGTCTGATTGGTGTACCTGAAAATGATGGGGAGAATGGAACCAAGTTGGAAAACACTCTGCAAGATATTATCCAGGAGAACTTCCCCAATCTAGCAAGACAGGCCAGCATTCAGATTCAGGAAATACAGAGAACACCACAAAGATACTCCTCGAGAAGGGCAACTCCAAGACACATTATTGTCAGATTCACCAAAGTTGAAATGAAAGAAAAAATGTTAAGGGCAGCCAGAGAGAAAGGTCGGGTTACCCACAAAGGGAAGCCCATCAGACTAACAGCTGATCTCTCAGCAGAAACTCTACAAGCCAGAAGAGAGTGGGGGCCGATATTCAACATTCTTAAAGAAAAGAATTTTCAACCCAGAATCTCCTATCCCGCCAAACTAAGCTTCATAAGTGAAGGAGAAATAAAACACTTTACAGACAAGCAAACGCTGAGTGATTTTGTCACCACCAGGCCTGCCCTAAAAGAGCTCCTGAAGGAAGCACTAAACATGGAAAGGAACAACCGGTACCAGCCACTGCAAAAACATGCCAAATTGTAAAGACCATCGAGACTAGGAAGAAACTATAGCAACTAACGAGCAAAATAACCAACTAACATCATAATGACAGGATCAGATTCACACATAACAATATTAACGTTAAATGTAAATGGGCTAAATGCTCCATTCAAAAGACACAGACTGGCAAACTGGATAAGGAGTCAGGACCCATCAGTGTGCTGTATTCAGGAAACCCATCTCACATGCAGAGACACACATAGACTCAAAATAAAGGGATGGAGGAAGATCTATCAAGCAACTGGAAAACAAAAAAAGGCAGGGGTTGCAATCCTAGTCTCTGATAAAATAGACTTTAAACCAACAAAGATCAAAAGAGACAAAGAAGGCCATTACATAATGGTAAAGGGATCAATTCATCAAGAAGAGCTAACTATCCTAAATATATATGCACCCAACACAGGAGCACCCAGATTCATAAAGCAAGTCCTGAGTGACCTACTAAGGGACTTAAACTCCCACACAATAATAATGGGAGATTTTAACACCCCACTGTCAGCATTAGACAGATCAACGAGACAGAAAGTTAACAAGGATATCCAGGAATTGAACTCAGCTCTACATAAAGTGGACCTAATAGACATCTACAGAACTCTCCACCCCAAGTCAACAGAATATACATTTTTTTCAGCACCACACCACACCTATTCCAAAATTGACCACATAGTTGGAAGTAAAGCTCTCCTCAGCAAATGTAAAAGAACAGAAATTATAACAAACTGTCTCTCAGACCACAGTGCAATCAAACTAGAACTCAGGATTAAGAAACTCACTCAAAACCGCTCTACTACACGGAAACTGAACAACCTGCTCCTGAATGACTATTGGGTACATAATGAAATGAAGGCAGAAATAAAGATGTTCTTTGAAACCAACGAGAACAAAGACACAACATACCAGAATCTCTGGGACACATTCAAAGCAGTGTGTAGAGGGAAATTCATAGCACTAAATGCCCACAAGAGAAAGCAGGAAAGATCCAAAATTGACTCCCTAACATCACAATTAAAAGAACTAGAAAAGCAAGAGCAAACACATTCAAAAGCTAGCAGAAGGCTAGAAATAACTAAAATCAGAGCAGAACTGAAGGAAATAGAGACACAAAAAACCCTTCAAAAAATTAATGAATCCAGGAGCTGGTTTTTTGAAAAGATCAACAAAATTGATGGACCGCTAGCAAGACTAATAAAGAAGAAAAGAGAGAAGAATCAAATAGATGCAATAAAAAACGAAAAAGGGGATATCACCACCGATCCCACAGAAATACAATCTACCATCAGAGAATACTACAAACACCTCTATGCAAATAAACTAGAAAATCTAGAAGAAATGGATAAATTCCTCGACAAATACACCCTCCCAAGACTAAACCAGGAAGAAATTGAATCTCTGAATAGACCAATAACAGGTTCTGAAATTGTGGCAATAATCAATAGCTTACCAACCAAAAAGAGTCCAGGACCTGATGGATTCACAGCCGAATTCTACCAGAGGTACAAGGAGGAACTGGTACCATTCCTTCTGAAACTATTCCAATCGATAGAAAAAGAGGGAATCCTCCCTAACACATTTTATGAAGCCAGCATCGTCCTGATACCAAAACCTGGCAGAGACATAACCAAAAAAGAGAATTTCAGACCAATATCCTTGATGAACATTGATGCAAAAATCCTCAATAAAATACTGGCAAACCGAATCCAGCAGCACATCAAAAAGCTTATCCACCATGATCAAGTGGGCTTCATCCCTGGGATGCAAGGCTGGTTCAACATACGCAAATCAATAAATGTAATCCAACATATAAACAGAACCAAAGACAAAAACCACATGATTATCTCAATAGATGCAGAAAAGGCCTTTGACAAAATTTCACAACCCTTCATGCTAAAAACTCTCAATAAATTAGGTATTGATGGGACGTATCTCAAAATAATAAGAGCTATCTACGACAAACCCACAGCCAATATCATACTGAATGGGCAAAAACTGGAAGCATTCCCTCTGAAAACTGGCACAAGACAGGGATGCCCTCTCTCACCGCTCCTGTTCAACATAGTGCTGGAAGTTCTGGCCAGAGCAATCAGGCAGGAGAAGGAAATAAAAGGTATTCAATTAGGAAAAGAGGAAGTCAAATTGTCCCTGTTTGCAGATGACATGATTGTATATCTAGAAAACCCCACTGTCTCAGCCCAAAATCTCCTTAAGCTGATTAGCAACTTCAGCGAAGTCTCAGGATACAAAATTAATGTACAAAAATCACAAGCATTCTTGTACACCAATCACAGACAAACAGAGAGCCAAATCATGAGTGAACTCCCATTCACAATTGCTTCAAAGAGAAGAAAATACCTAGGAATCCAACTTACGAGGGATGTGAAGGACCTCTTCAAGGAGAACTACAAACCACTGCTCAATGAAATAAAAGAGGATACAAACAAATGGAAGAACATTCCATGCTCTTGGGTTGGAAGAATCAATATCGTGAAAATGGCCATACTGCCCAAGGTAATTTATAGATTCAATGCCATCCCCATCAAGCTACCAATGACTTTCTTCACAGAATTGGAAAAAACTACTTTAAAGTTCATATGGAACCAAAAAAGAGCCCGCATCGCCAAGTCAATCCTAAGCCAAAAGAACAAAGCTGGAGGCATCACGCTACCTGACTTTAAACTATACTACAAGGCTACAGTAACCAAAACAGCATGGTACTGGTACCACAACAGAGACATAGATCAATGGAACAGAACAGAGCCCTCAGAAATGATGCCGCATAGCTACAACTATCTGATCTTTGACAAACCTGACAAAAACAAGAAATGGGGAAAGGATTCCCTATTTAATAAATGGTGCTGGGAAAACTGGCTAGCCATATGTAGAAAGCTGCAACTGGATCCCTTCCTTACACCTTATACAAAAATTAATTCAAGATGGATTAAAGACTTATATGTTAGACCTAAAACCATTAAAATCCTACAAGAAAACCTAGGCAATACCATTCAGGACATAGGCATGGGCAAGGACTTCATGTCTAAAACACCAAAAGCAATGGCAACAAAAGCCAAAATCGACAAATGGGATCTCATTAAACTAAAGAGCTTCTGCACAGCAAAAGAAACTATCATCAGAATTAACAGGCAACCTACAGAATGGGAGAAAATTTTTGCAACCTACTCATCTGACAAAGGGCTAATATCCAGAATCTATAATGAACTCAAACAAATTTACAAGAAAAAAACAAACAACCCCATCAAAAAGTGGGCAGAGGACATGAACAGACACTTCTCAAAAGAAGACATTTATGCAGCCAGAAAACACATGAAGAAATGCTCATCATCACTGGCCATCAGAGAAATGCAAATCAAAACCACAGTGAGATACCATCTCACACCAGTTAGAATGGCCATCATTAAAAAATCAGGAAACAACAGGTGCTGGAGAGGATGTGGAGAAATAGGAACACTTTTACACTGTTGGTGGGACTGTAAACTAGTTCAACCATTGTGGAAGTCAGTGTGGCGATTCCTCAGGGATCTCGAACTAGAAATACCATTTGACCCAGCCATCCCATTACTGGGTATATACCCAAAGGACTATAAATCATGCTGCTATAAAGACACATGCACACGTATGTTTATTGCGGCACTATTCACAATAGCAAAGAGTTGGAACCAACCCAAATGTCCAACAACGATAGACTGGATTAAGAAAATGTGGCACATATACACCATGGAATACTATGCAGCCATAAAAAATGATGAGTTCGTGTCCTTTGTAGGGACATGGATGAAACTGGAAAACATCATTCTCAGTAAACTATCGCAAGGACAAAAAACCAAACACCGCATGTTCTCACTCATAGGTGGGAATTGAACAATGAGAACTCATGGACACAGGAAGGTGAACATCACACTCCGGGGACTGTTGTGGGGAGGGGGGAGGGGGGAGGGACAGCATTAGGAGATACACCTAATGCTAAATGACGAGTTAATGGGTGCAGGAAATCAACATGGCACATGGATACATATGTAACAAACCTGCACATTGTGCACATGTACCCTAAAACCCTAAAGTATAATAAAAAAAAAAAAAAAAAAAATTAGCCGGGCATGGTGGCAGGTTCTGTAATCCCAGCTACTCAGGATGCTGAGGCAGGAGAATCACTTGAACCCAGGAGGCGGAGGTTGCAGTGAGCTGAGATCGCACCACTGCCTCCAACCTGGGCAACAAGAGCAAGACTCTGTCTCAAAAAAAAAGAAAAGACACTATAGTATATATATACATGATGGAATACTACTCAGCCATAAAAAGAAATGAATTAACGGCATTTGCAACAATCTGGATGAGATCAGAGGCTATTAATTTAAGTGAGGTAATTCAGGAATGGAAAACCAAACAGCATATATTCTCACTTGTCAGAGCTAAGCTATGATGATGCAAAGGCATAAGAATGACACAAAGGACTTTGGGGACTTAGGGTGAAAGGGTGGGAAAGGGGTGAGGGATAAGAGACTACAAATTGAGTGCAGGGTATACTGCTTGGGTGATGGGTGCAACAAAATCTTACAAATCACCACTTAAAGAACTTACTCATGTAACCAAACACCACCTGTTCCCCCAATAACCTATGGAAATAAAAAATTTAAAAAATAATAGAATTTTTTTTAAAAAACTGTGAAAAAAATGCTCTTTTGATTTTGTCTCCTCCACCCCCAGGGTCTAGGAGAGTCAGGAATGTTTGCAGGGTCTTCTGTGTTCTTCGCCATAACTGAAGCTGTGGGTGCAGCTTGCAGGGAGAGGGGCCTGGCCCCGACTTTGACAATGAACAGCCCAATCACACTGGAGCAGATTTGAATGACCTGTGTGGATTGGTTTATGGACCTGACACGAGGTCCCTCCACCTTGGCTATGAATTCTCTGCTCCTCTCTTCAGTAATTCTCAATGCATATGGGGGCAGGGGACATATGTCAATTTAAAAGTCAATTCACGATCCCAACAAGTATAAGGTTTTCATTTGGAAAATAAAATTACTTTGAATTTTCAAACAGAAAGCTATAGGATTTTTCTATTTATCAAAGGGGAATATGGATTTTAAAGGATTAAGAAATGGTCCTTCCCATCTGGGCCCTGAAAAGGTTGCAGATAGACCAACTACTGATTCTTCCAGCTGCACAGCAACCTTCAGCCAATCAGCTGTCTCCATTTACCCCAGGTGTGCTATACCATATCATCACTTCCCAAGAGTGGCATGACCTGGAAAAGGTTAGGAAGCCCTGCCTGTGGCTCCAGCCCTGTGCTAACCAATGTCATAGCCAGGAGCCACATGGGGCTCGGGAGCCCTCTAAATGAGCCTAGTCCAAATTGAGATGTGCTGCAAGTGAAAAGTACATATTGCATTTTGAAGATGTGGTACCAAAGAATTTAAAAACACCTCAGTAATAATTTTATATTGATAAGATGTTGAAATGATATTTTGGATATATTGGGTTAAGTATAAATCACTAAAATTAATTTTACGTTTTACTGTTTTTACATAGCTACTAGAAAAAATTAATGTTTTATACTTGGCTTCCACCTGTGGCTTGCATGGTAGTTCTGTTGGACAGCGCTGCTGTGGACAATCCCTTTTGCATCGTGACGTGAGGGGAAAAGGCAGAGGCACCGTCAGGTGGAAGAGATTTAGTTGCTGTGGGGAACCAGGAAAGGAAATCAATCATTTGATTAAAACACCTTCACAAGGTCCAGCATGTAGAAGTGAATACCAAGAAAGAAAGAGGGGAGTGGCTAGGAAAGAAGAGAAGAGAAAGAAGGGAAGAGAAGAGAAGGGAAACAAAGAGGAAGAGAAGGGAAGAACAGCAAAGGAAAAGGCTCTAAACCTCATTAATTCCTCAGTTATCCCCTCATTCCTGAGCCCCACTAATGTCCCCAGCACAACAGACCATCCCACTTCTGCTCTGCTATTATATTTGGCTTCTGGAAAACCCCACTTGTCAGTTTGGTTCAGTTCAATAAGTACATTCTATGCACCTGCTATGTGCAAAGTATTGTGCTGGGCCAAGGAAGAACCACAGTAAATGGCACAAGTCCTTGCCCGAAGGAGTCCAAAATCTAGTGGAGAGCCAGCTGTTAAAAGAGGTGATTACTGCACAAAGCACCCAATGCTGGGGACCGCATGCTGAGGCAGCACAAAGAACTGAAAGCTGTTTATTCATCCAAAGGGTTCCCTGACTCTGCCCCACCTGGGTTGCAAGTTTCTCTAGAGCAGGCATCATGTTATATTTTGTCTGCATCTGTCACTGAGCTTCTGCACTCAGAAAATCCTGACCAGTTGAAAAGGCTGGAGTGATGTGGTGGCTTTGAAATCAGATGGCAGGCTTCAAATCCCAGCTCTGCCTCCTAATAGCTGTATGTATGACCTTAGGCAAGATTTTCACCTACCTGTGCCTCAGCTTCCACATCTGTAAAATAGCAAAAAGATCTATCTAGTCGTGTCTTTGTATTTAATGAGCTTAGGTCTATAAGTGTTTACCACAGTGCCAGCACATACTAACAGCTAAATGTTAACAATGATTATTATAATGACTATTGTTATTATTCCCCAACCAGTCCTTGGTGTTCCCAGCATCATGTTTGTTTTCTGTTTTTCTTAGCCTGCAACACCATCGTGGAGAAATGAGTGAAGGAAGACTTCTGATGGGGTCACAGGCGCAGAAAGGGATAGGTGTCTGGGGTCTGGCAAGGATATTACAAACAGTACTCCATTATTCCAACTTAATGTCAGCTGTAACTTCCCTTAGCCACAAGACCTGTGCCAGCCTCACCTGATTAAATACTAATACATTTTTAATGCATTTGAAAAGACTTAGTACAGTTCTGTACTAAGATACATAAGATATATGACAACGAATTGATAATTGTATGACGGTAGCTTTTTTGTGGTTGAAACTCTTAGACTCGCTCCTTTTCAAGAACAAAGACAAAAGAGGTACAGAGAACAGACTGAGATGCATAATCATTTATAAACTTATTCAACACATTTTAATGGAACATCTAAAAAGTTGTGGCCAGGCACTTAAGGAATGGTAAAAATAAATTAGGGATCCTACCTCACAGAGTTTATAACTTAGTTTAATTATGTATGGCCTTATAATGAAAGCAATGCAAGTAGAAAGTATTGTACCAGGCACAGCCCAAATGCACTCCAATGGATGGTGATGAAGAGATGACATCCAGCTAATGGGTAGGATCTAGACAAGTGGACATAATGAAAAAGAAACTCCAGGTGGAGGAAAACACAGAAGCAAAGGTGTGGAGGGTCAGGAAGGAATCAGGTATGTCTCAGAATATAGACAATTTGGTTTGGCTGGAGGGTAGGCTGTGAAGGG
Organism: Nomascus leucogenys; assembly: GCF_006542625.1. Taxonomy (NCBI): domain Eukaryota; kingdom Metazoa; phylum Chordata; class Mammalia; order Primates; family Hylobatidae; genus Nomascus; species Nomascus leucogenys. Next base: position 101,076,279 of record NC_044402.1, read on the forward strand.
GAAAATCTGGAGATACAATTAGAAAACTAGCCTGGATCAAATCATAGATGGTGTATTAGTCTGTTCTCATGCTGCTAATAAAGACATACCCAAGACTGGGTAATTTATAAAGAGGTTTAATTGACTCACAGTTCAGCATGGCTGGAGAGGCCTCAGGAAACTTACAATCATGGCCTAGGAGAAGCAAACATGTCCTTCTTCACATAGCAAGAAGTGTGAAGTGAAGCAGGACGGCAGGGGTGGGTGGGGTGGGTGCGGGAAGCCCCTTATAAAGCCATCAGATCTCATGAGAACTCACTGTCAAAAGAACAGCATGAGGGTAACCGCTCCCATGATTCTATTACCTCCCACTGGGTCCCTCCCAGGACAGGTGGGGATTATGGGAACTACAAGATGAGATTTGTGTGGGGACACAGCCAAACCATATTAGATGGTCTTAAACATAAGTGAAAGCTTTCTTTACATTAGTTAAACATAAGTTTAACTTTACATAAGTCAAAGACAAGTTTTACCCTGTCAACTGCACAGGTCTTTAATTGTAATTTGATCAATGAAGCAATATAATCAGGAAGATTAATCTTGAAGACTGTGTAACATGAATCAGCATGAGAGAGAATAGTTGGGAAGCTGCTTTAATAGTCAAGAGGTTGACAAAGGCTTGAGAGAGGATATACTTGTGGTAATGGAAAGATTCAAGGGACAGGACTTGCCCCCCAGCTGGATGGGGTGGCCAGGGAAGGGATCAAAGATAAGTCTAAGGTTGTGCTCAGGAGAGTGGGAGAACAGTGGTGCCCTTAACAGAAGCAGGCACCACAGGAGGAGGAGCTGGTTCAAAGGGAACATGGTGACCAGGAGTTTAGATTTGTAGCCTGGCAGCCAGCCAAGGGATGTATCCAACAGGCAGTTAGTGCAGGTTGGCAAGAGGTCTGGTGCAGACCGATTTATGAGTTATGAATGCAAATTAGTAATTAGAGCCATGAGATTGGTTCCGACTCACCAGAGGGTGAAACTGCAAAGAAGGAAGAAAAGCAAATGCAGAAGGTGAGGAGAAAAATGCAAAAAGAAAGAGAAAAAAACAGAAGAGGAAGGAGTGGGTCAAGGTGGCCTCCATGGGGAACACCAACCGAGAAGGCAGATCTGAGAGAAAGGAGTAAGAGTCAGGAAACACTAAACGCCTTGAAACAGGATGGGGTCCTGAGGCTCCTGGCACACTCTGAACACACGCACAACTTCAGACAGAGCCAGGCCCCTGCAAGGGGTTACCCTTAGACAGCCAGATTTTGAAGACCCTGAAAATTCCCCCAGTTTATGCCCCACCTCTGCCCCCCTGTACACACCTACTGAAAACAAACTCTCCTCTACTGGCCTGAAAACTGCACCATCCTAACTCTAACATGGATGAAGGCACCCCGAATTCCAGTAAGCCTCTGTTAATGTGTCCTCCGAATCCAGAAGTTCTCAGGGGCTGGGTGGAGACTGGAAGCCCCTCCCCTGGCTCCCGGCCCTCCCTTGCTGGTTGCCACACCCACAAGACTCATGGACTCCTGTCTTCCGCTGGGCAGTGGCATGATGGCACCATCCTAAACATGCAGATGGGCGAGTCACTGTGCCGGGAGGAGGTCCCCCAGGCCGGTCCTCATACAGAGGGAGCGCAGGAAGTATGTCCGGGATGGGAGGGGGAGGCCTTTCTTGAACGGGAGGAAGGGAAAGAACGGCACAAGAAATGAGTAATGGACATCTTGGTGACCTTTAGAAAAAAATGCGCAGACTCAGACCGCCTGCCTGGGAGGCCACGGCTCAGGAACCTGGTAAACCGCAGCTGACCCTGCACCGGTCCAAAGCTCCTGGCCATTTTGACCCAGGTTCTCCCTGTTCCCAGCTTCCGCATCCCGCCAAGAAATCCGAGGCTGCAAAAGCGTTGGACGCGAAGCGCCTCGAGACCCACGTAGGATTATGGTTTGCCCTGGACGTTAGGCTCGGCTCAACGGACACCCTCCGCTTCCACGCGGGACGCGAATGCTTCGCTTTTTCAGATCAAGTCAGAGAGCGCGGCCGCCCGCCACGCCGCCCGCCCCAGGCAGAGCCTGGGAGAGACCGCCGGGCCGGACGGGGCTCCTGGGCAGGTCTGCGCAGCCCAGCACGTGGAGGCCCTGTTGCACCAACGTGCGCCCCCGGGACACTCAGGGTCGCCTCGGCGGTTGGGCGCGGCCGCCACATTGACCCCTCCTCCCCCAGCGCGGTCACTTCGCAGTCCCCGGGGACCCAGGGGACCAGGGCGACGACGCAAGGCAGCAGCGACTCCACTTCTCCCTGCAGGAAATCCTTGTAAAGAGCACACCAGACGTCTTGATGACGCAAAGCATGAGTGGTGGCATGAGTGACGGGGAGCGAGAGGGCGAGGCAAAGAGGAGAATTTAAACAAAATATGCGTAGGCCATTCTGATTGTTTTTTCCAGTTGATGCATATTCTTGGAAAGCATCTAAGTAGGAGCAGATGGAAAGTTTTAAGGAATCCATACTGTAAGGAGAAGTACTCTAAATGGCTTCAAATAACTTGATGTTTCTTTCACCCGCATGTCAAACTTAAAAAAAAACACACACAAGAGTCTCATTATCCAATTCATCTGTGTTTTAACATAACGCAAGTACAAACGGATGTATACTCTGCTTTCAGGAAAGCAATTTCCTCATCCAGTGCCTGCTCTATGCCGGCAAAAGAGTTTAACTGAAGTAGATACCTGGCTTTTCAAGTGTAGGAAAGATAGAGTGTTGCCTTCTTGGAAACTGAGCAACGACAAATATGTGCCAGTGTTCGTTTGAAGATTATATAACCAGTGGTCTGGCCTCACTGGGAATACTGGACAAAGTATTTCACTATTGCAGAAGGGCTGTCCTCGTTTTCAGAGCATTGGTTTGCTATGCTCTGCAGAGAACAAGGCATGGGGCTGGAGCGAGGAAATCGGTAAGAATTTGGAATGAATAGCCTGAGGTGCAGAAAGGTGACCCAGGATGGTGAGTACACTGGTGTGGACTGATGGAGTCAATTTGACACATTGTTAGAATTATTTTTCTAGCACAAGACACTGAGTGAGCTATTTGGCAAATTTATATGCTTACCACCTTGAAGAATCAGTAGTCAGATTACACTAACCCTCTTTCAACTGCAGCAGAAAATGACCTTGGAAAACTGGATCAAATCCTTCCTCTTGAAATCCTTCCTTCCTATCAAGGACAAGCGGTGTTGAACTCAGCAAAATTATGATCTTTGTGTGTCTGCTCTAACTTTCTACATGTATATCACGAGAAAAGAAGACTGCCAATGATTGTTAGTTACAAAATGCAGAAAACTGAGGATCTCTCAAGCTGGAACTTTATAAACTTGTTATGCCTGCTGCTGAGAGGTGACAGCGTGCTGGCAGCCCTCGCAGCCCTTGCTCGCTCTTGGCACCTCCTCGGCCTCAGTGCCCACTCTGGCTAGCTTGAGGAGCCCTTCAGCCTGCTGCTGCACTGTGGGAGCCCCTTCCTGGGATGGCCGAGGCCGGAGCCAGCTCCCTCAGCCTGCGGGGAGGTGTGGAGGGAGAGGCACGGGCAGGAACCGGGGCTGCGCACGGCACTTGCGGGCCAGCTAGAGTTCCGGGTGGGCGTGGGCTTGGCGGGCCCCGCACTAGGAGTGGCCGGCCAGTGCCGCCGGCCCCAGGCAGTGAGGGGCTTAGCACCCTGGCCAGCAGCTGCGGAGGGTGCGCCGGATCTCCCAGCAGTGCCGGGCCACCGGCGCTGCGCTCGATTTCTCACGGGCCTTAGCTGCCTCCCGGCAGGGCAGGGCTTAGGACCTGCAGCCCGCCATGCCTGAGCCTCCCCCACGCCCCCAACGCCCTGCAGCAGGGTTGGATTGTTGAGTAGGGCACGTGATATGAGACAGCGTTAGGAGCCCAGAAAGATGTGGGGAGGGAGGGACACAAGGGTATGGGAAGAAATGAAAGAGAATCCTCAGAGAAAACCCAGCAGCTTCTTGGTTGCGAGGGCCAAGAAATGGATCTACTCTGGATATTCTCTAATGGCTCAAGTGTTAGACTTAATATCATCTTTTTCCTGTGATATTAATCTTTTCATTTATTGGGTGGATTTAATTATTTTGCTATTTTCTATTAAATAGGAGGAATGGATTTTAACATTGAAATGTGCCAGGAGCCCAGGAACTGTTCCACTCATATTATTTTCTTCATTCAACATTCATTTTTGACTTCCTATTATGAACACTACTGGGTCATATAATAAATATAAAGAGTCAACTTCTAAACATCTCACTTATTTAGAGCCCATGCATGTATGCCAGTTCCCTTGTTGCTGAACAGAAAGCAGCTACTCCCACCTGAGAAAGAGTAAATAGCCAACGTAGCAGTTACTTCCGAACCAGAAGAAAATTCCATAAACTCACCATCTACCTGCAATACCACACTTGCCAGGAGAGTAGGGGAGGAGATGCATATCCTGAGCCACTTATTAGCCCTTTCTTTCAATGGGGCGTTTAATTAAGCTGCCCAGAAATGTCATGGCATTCACAAGTCTCCAGGGTGGTCCTGGCACATAGCACTTAGCAGCCAGGTCACTGGAGCCAGGCTGCCTGAGTTTGAATCCTGACTCTATGGCTAGAGTATGATCTTGGGCAAGTTTCTTAAACTCCCCATGCGTTGATTTTGTTTTGTTTATTTTTTGACCTCTAAGTGGGGGTTGTAATACTACCTGCCTTGTTAGTTTTTTGTTTTTTTTTTTTTTTTTGAGATTAAATGAACCCATGTTTAGAACAGTGCCTGGTACAAAGTAAGCACTCAATATAACTCTTCTTATTGTTATTCCAGAATGGAGGCGTCCTCACCAATGCCCAGTCACAGACAGTGCTGGCCCCACAGAGAGAAAGCAGCTACCCGAGAGAACATGGATACAGGTGCTCAAGTTAGACAGAGCTGCAGCATCACTCAGTCATTTGCGTCAGAAAGTAAAGCAGCCGCTCAAAAATTTGCAAAGCAAATTGGAGAGAAGCCAGGACTTCCATAGAAATCAGTTGATGGGGATTTCCTACACGGAGACTTTTTCTTCAGCAAGTGCATAAACTGCGGCACAGACCTGTCTGTGATTTGAAAGCATGATAGAGTTTTTATTAATCTGGAACAACTTAAGAGAGACTATTCATGCTTTGTTCTTCAGAAATCTGCCCAAAGTTCAGTAAAATTGTCCACCCGCAAAACTCTGAGGATTGGATTCCCCCAAAGCCAAAGGTGTGCTAGTAATGGAAATATCCCTGATTTATGGTGTTTGACCATTTCCATGGTATAAATACCCCTACCTTGGCCAATTCTAAGCCACTGATGTGAGGTCTCTGAATGTCAAGTTGAAAGCTTGCCGTCAGCTCTTGGGAGTGGGTAAGAGCTATCTCCAGCACTACGAACGCACCACAGTCCTCGGGTTCCTGCCACTCCCACATGGTCCATTTAGAAGAGACTTTGGGAAGCAACCATCTAAAGCCTCCAACTGGTCCTCATCTGCCATGAGCCACGTCCATGGTACAACTTCTTCCTCACCTGGGAGGCCAGGGGATCATTGTTTATGATTGAGTAAAACAATGATTTCAAATCACTTTTGAGTCCCTTGCTTGGGCTTAGTGTCCAAAAGGTGAAATCAGCACTATCTTCCTTTTGCCATCAAAGGGGCACAAAATCCTCAGGGTTATTTTTTGGTTATTTCTTAGCTATTTTACATTGCATTTTCCTGCAGAAATGCAGTCTTACACCAGAGACAATGTTCAGTCTCATGTGAGGTTTGGAAACTCAAATAAGAAAATAAACTTTTGTACTGAAAACACAAATAAATAGATAAATAAATAAGCATTTGTCAGGGATCTGTGTGCTAGATATTAAAGCTCTGCATCTATTAATAGCAATTTTGTGACGGAAGTTTAAGTTTAGATGTGTGTCAGACCAGGTTAGAAGAGAAGTCGGGTGGTAGAAAGGAAAGACTTCTTTCGAAAGAAAAAGGCTCAACAAGCCATGTCTCTTATTCTGTTTTTTTCAATGTCTCTTATTCTGAGAGGAGAGAGAGAGAGAGAGAGCGTCTTTAAGTGTTTGAATTCATTCAATAATCTAGATTGCCCAGAACCTAACCCACAAAAACTCACTGTGCCAGACAGAACAGCAAAAATAGGGTCACTGGTATATTTTTCTAACAGTAAAATAGGAAGACACATTTACCACAAATATAAATTAATTACAAAAGTGTTATACTTCATAGACTATAAAGGCAAGGCCTCTGATATCACAGAAATTGCATTTTTACAAAATAAGTCTCATCATTTCAGCATTATTTTATTAATTTGAAGAATTAGGATGGGAAAGTATTCACAAAAATAGTACGTGTTAAAGAATAGCAGGTTTCAAACATAGGATTAATATCCTAATGCCTTTAAAAATTAGGTTGACAATTTAGAGGGTCTGTTCTATTACACACTTAATTCATATCACTAATTTAGATAAATATCTATCATTGTGTGTCCAATTCTAAAATGTTATTACAGTGAGAGTTGGGTCAAAAGTATAAGATGCCATCTTTTTAACCAGTAGATTCTGTAAATGATCAAGCACCCTTTTAATGATAAAAGCCTTTGATCATTAACTCTGGGCAAAACTGCTAGTGCCTGTTACTGCTTATAATTACTGATGCTTCATTGTGGATTTAATAAAAGTTTATCAGAAGAGAAACGATGTGTGGCAGTTACCACACTTGCTGTGCTTCTCCTGTCAGGTTAAAGTGCCTGTGTGGCCAAAGATATCCTAATTCTTCTGAGCCAAAAGTTTATGATGGAGCTGTTTTGCATCACCTTACAAAAACTGGGAAAATGAAGCTGAGTGAATAGTAGTAGGGATGGAGTTGATTTCCTTTGAGTATCTTGAAACTGCCAACACTCACATGCACTCAGGTTTTGGAAAACTTCAACAATGTCTGGGACAGGGTCTTAGAGGTCTATGTTGCTTCTCTCACTTTTTTTTTTTTTTTTAATATTTAAGTTCAGGGTACATGTGCAGGTTGGTTATATAGGTAAACTTGTATCATGGAGGCTTGTTGTACAGATTATTTTGTCACCAGGTACCAAGCCTAGTACCCAATAGTTATTTTTTCTGATCCTCTCCCTCCTCCCACACTCCACCCTCTCAGTAGCCCCAGCGTGTGTTGTTCCCCTCTGTGGGTCCATGTGTTCTCATCATTTAGCTCCCGTCTATAAGTGAGAACATGCCATATTGGTTTTCTGTTCCTCTCAGGGTCACACTGCAGTTCAATTTCTGCCTTTAACCAGCTCTGCTTCTCCCATCTTCCTCTCCTAGGTGTTGATCCCTAAGAAACATCCTACTCCCCAAACTCTATCTCAGCCTTTCTGAAATGTGCCCCAATGAAACTGCCCTGGGAAGGCCATGACCTTGAGGAAGAGGCTGTCTGCCTTGAGGCAGCCCCTGAAGGAACTGGTAGCTGAGGGTATGTGCTGACCCCACTCCCAGGCAGGGCACAAGTCCTTCCTCGTGGAGGATTTGAGTGGAAGTGGATCACACAGATCAGTGGATCACTTCCTGGCCCACACACAGATCTATCAGAGTTCCTCTTCCTGGTAGTTATTCTTCCTTAGTTTGCTGAGGATAATAGCCTCCAGCTCCCTCAATGTTCCTGCAAAGAACATGACCTCGTTCTTTTTTATGGCTATACAGTATGCTACTGTGTATATGTACCACATTTGCATGTACACATATGTTCATTGCAGCACTATGTGCAATAGCAAAGACATAGAATCCACCTAAATCTCCATCAATGGTAGACCAAATATGTTGTTTTTTTTCAGGAAAAATAATTTCTCTGCACTTGATACTTTCAGTGATAGAAACTGGCCATATTTTTCACACTCTAGAACACAGAGTACCATAGGTGGAGTTCTCCAGAGGCTGAGACAGAGTTTGGAGAGTAGGACATTTCTTAGGGATCAACACCTGGGAGAGGAAGGTTGAAGAAGCAGAGCTGGGCAAAGGCAGAAATTGAACTGCAATGCAGCCTGAGAGGCATCAATAAACCAGCAAGAACTTCTGGGAGCAAACACTGCCCCACAGAGTTGCCCTACCTAGGCTGAAATGTGCCATCAGCGGATGGGACTGCCCTGGGAAGGGTGTGACCTTCAGGAAGCAGCTGTCTGCCCTGAGGCAGCCCCTGAAGGATCTGGCAGCTGAGGTCATGTGCTGACCCCTCTCCCAAATGGGCACGAGTCTTTCCTCATGGGGGATCTGGGTGGCTCACTTCCTGGCCTACCACACAGATCTATCAGACTTACTCTTTCTGATTTGTGAGTTTATTAATATGCAAATCTTACATAGATGTACATAACAGTCACGTTTAGCTATACATTGGATGGATTACCTTTATAAAAAAGAATAATTTTACATTCAAAGAAATACACAATTCACATGTGTGTAACATTTCTGTATTTTAAGTCAGCACTTGCCTCAGAAATTCCATGTTATATTTTCAGGGTTTGTTTTACTTCCTCAAACGCATATGATTAAATTCATTTATCAGCATACTGTGTGCAGATGCTGCTATTAATTACAAACGAAACCTCCAAGAAAAGTCTCTTACCTAAGTTTCATTATCTGGAATTGACACTAGTCAAAAAAATTGACTTAATAAATAAATGATCATGTAGAAATGTGATAATGTACATAAATATATAATGTACACAAATAAATGATCATGTAGAAATATTCAAGAAGATGACTTTCTGCAGAGTTCTAAAGCCCTGAGCCCTGAGTTGACAGAAGCTGAATCTATCTGTAAAGCAACAGTATGAGAAAACATAAGTTTATCCCAAAATGTCATAGGAATGCCTAGGTGTTAATTGTAGTGTTAATAGCTATTTAATATCTAGTATTTCCAAAAACTTACGGTCAAAGAACTCTGGTCACCAAGTCAGTCATTTAATTCACCTGCTAGAGAATATACTATGAGACACTTCCTCTTTGTCATTTACTAAATTCATATCTATATATAGTGATTTGTTTTTAGAGTCTTTCATTAGTTCCAATTATCTAGTTGTCTATCCTTATGCTAATACCCTATTAATATGGACTGCAGGGCATGTTCTTTTTTTTTTTTTTTGAGACAGAGTCTCACCCTGTCACCCAGGCTGGAGTGCAGTGGTGCGATCTCAGCTCACTACAACCTCCACCTGCCAGGTTCAAGCAATTTCCCTGCCTCAGCCTCCCAAGTAGCTGCGACTACAGGCACGTGCCACCACACCCGGCTAATTTTTTGTATTTTTAGTAGTGACGGGGTTTCTCCCTGTTATCCAGGATGGTCTCAATCTCCTGACTTCGTGATCTGCCTTCCTTGGCCTCCCAAAGCGCTGGGATTACAGGCACGAGCCACCGCACACGGCCACTCCCCTTATTTTTTTACATTCTTGTTAGCTATTTGGTTTCACACCAAAAAAAAAGTCATTTTATCCAATTTCCCCTAAAAACTTAGGTGGGATTCTAATTCAAATTGTAAATATATTTATATTTACATTTATAAATTGTAATGAATAAATTAAATTTATATATTAATTTTAATTGAACTCACTTTTTTTATTAACTTTGCATCTAAGAACATTATAAGTCTTTCCATTTGTGCAGATTTTGTTTCATAAGTAGATCCTATACTTTTGGAGGAAGGAGGTTAATTTTATTCCTGCGTATTCTACATTTGGGAGCTACTGTGAATGGAATTTTTTCTACTTCCATTCTTAAGTGCTTATTTATACAGTAGCAAAAGCTATTAATTTTTAAATATTTACATTATATCCAGTCATCAGTTCAAGTTTTCTTCTCTGTCAATGTTTATATTAATGTTTACCAGCAGTTATTTCACTTTTTCATTATTTTACTACATCTATTACATTACGATCTCCAAGGCAATCTTTTTTTTTGTTTTTTTTTTTGAGACGGAGTCTTTCTCTGTCGCCCATGCTAGAGTGCAGTGGCGCGATCTCAGCTCACTGCAAGCTCCGCCTCCCGGGTTCACGCCATTCTCCTGCCTCAGCCTCCCGAGTAGCTGGGACTACAGGCGCCCGCCACCACGCCCGGCTAATTTTTTGTATTTTTAGTAGAGACGGGGTTTCACCGTGTTAGCCAGGATGGTCTCGATTTCCTGATCTCGTGATCCGCCCGCCTCGGCCTCCCAAAGTGCTGGGATTACAGGCTTGAGCCACCGCGCCCGGCCCAAGGCAATCTTATACAACAATGGCAAGAAAGAGAATCCATATCTAATTTCTGATTTTAATTGAATTTTTTTAACTTCAACAATAATATTGGTTATTGGTTTTTGTAAACAGCCTTGTTACATTAGTTTCTTCCTGTTTTCTTTAGAGTTTTTCTTAGGAATGGCTGCTGAATTTGTCAAGTAACTTAACAGCATCTATTGATTTAATCACAGTTTTCCACCTTTTTTTAATGTAATGGACTAAGTTACTTGATAGATTTCTGATGAACCACCCTTGTATCCCAGAAATAATCCTTATTTGATATATTATCCCTTGACACACTGATGGATTTTAATCACTAATATTTTACTTAGAATTTTTCTATCTATATTCATAAACAAGGTTCTTCTGCAAATTTTTTACTATCTGTGTTGGGTTATGGTATTTAAATTTTACTATGTGTATAAAACAAATTAGGGCGAATTTCCATTTATATACGCTAGGGAGCATTTAAGTAATATTGCCATTATCTTAATGATTACATGAGATTCATCTGTAAGTCCATTTGTTTCTGGTTCGTTGTTCAATGAGATTTTTAATCTTTTCCATTTTATTCCATAACAAATTGTCTTATTGTTTACATTAGTGTGTTACCTCTTTTGGCCAGTCTATATTTTTATCCTCCCTTTTATCACTTTAAATGATTTTCTTATAAATAGTATACAGGATACCTAGATTTGAGGATTTCTTATCATTAAATCTGCTAATCATTATTTTTAAGTGGTAAGATTAATTTCATTTAGATTTCCCATGATGGTTAAAAATTTTAATTATTTACTTCACACCCATTATATTTATTTTATACATATTATATATCATTTAAGTTACATGTATATAATGTATATTATATGTTTTACACTGTGGTTTCCATTTTTTCCTTTTTGTTTCTTGCTGGTGTACTCAAGCTATGAGCAATTCCATTTCTTCTCTTTTTACTTTGGAAGTTCAACTGAACCATAAGTTGTTCACTTCCATTTACCTGCTCTGACAGCTATGTATTTCTCCACCTCTATTTGAAAACAAGATATCGAATATTTCCCCTGCAAAAAGTTACTCTTTCCTGGCCTCCTGCTCCATCTGTCCCGTATTTCCACCCCTTCCCCCAGTAAGCTAATACTTTGGTAACTCTTTTACTTTTCCTCCTCCCTACAGCTGTCCCCAAGCTTTAAGTTGCTGCAGTTGTGTATGTGTTCGTTCTAGATTGTTAATTGAATTTCCCTCGCCATATGACTCTTTTTAGCATTTATATGACACATTCCCAGATAGCCTGCCCTTATCCATTTAGACTTTCTCTCCCCTTCACCTTCTTATCTGAGCCGGGTTTTGTTTGATTTTTTTTCCTGAGATGAGGTGGTCTTCCCCTGGGCCAACCAGCAGGTGCTAGTCTACTGCCCTCTAGTGTTCACTGTGGCAGATGAGCACTCCATGCCAAGTGATTCTCCTTCATAGAAAACTTGATCTTTCAGCCTAGTACCTTGTAAGAGTCTATTATCCTTGGAGTTTAAATGTGGTATCAGGTGATATCAGGTGGGTGTCCTTTCTCTTCAATCCAGCCATGAACTTGAAGAGCATTCCAATCTGTAGACTCAGATTGCTCTTCAGCTCAGAGAAAATGGTTCATGTTTAATAATTATTTCTCCTTTATCTATCCCTCTTTCTACTTCAGCTATCCTATTTATGCATGAGGTCTCTTGCATTTAGAGACCTCTTATCCTGCTCTTCATGGTTCTACTGCTGTACGTCTTTGCCCTGTGTTGAGATACATTCACTGCACTTTGTCTTCCAGGTCCCTAATTTGGGTTTCAACCATGAGCATCCTCATCTGCCAGACTGTTTATTAGCTGGTTTACGTTTTCTTCAGAAAGTATTTTTGGGGGATGAAGTTTAATGTTCTTGTTAATATTCAAATTGACAGTTGTCCCCTCCAACAGCTCTCTTTTGCTAGGGGTGAAGATTATTCTATTTTGAATAATCTTCTCTCATGCCCTTGGGCCTGTATTAGTTCCCCAGGACTGCCCTCGCAACATAGCACACACTGGCTGGTTTAAAACAACAGAAAATTGTTCTGTCACCGTTCTGGGGACTAAATGCCCAAAATAAAGCATCAGTGGGGTCATGCTTTTCTGGCTCTCTAGGAAAGAGTACTTCCTCGCCTTCTCCTCGAGTGTGGTAGTTACCAGCTATCCTTGGTGTCCCTTGCCTTATAGACACATCACTCCAACCCCTGCCTGCATCTTCACAGGCTTGTCTCCTCCACGTGTGTCTCCAAACCTCCCTCTCCTTGTAAGGACACTAGTCATCAAATTTAAGGTCTACCCTAATCCAGTATGACCTCATCTTAACTTGATTACATTTACAAAGACCCAGTTTCCAAATAAGATCACATTGGAAACAAAGTTCAACCCACAACAGGCCGCCTTAAATTTTTTTTATTTGTCAGCTCAATGGGCTCCAGCTTAGTTAATAGAGTACCCTAAGAGGCACTGGCCAAGGCTATAGAAATGACCCTAATTCACTCTCCTGGCAGGGCAGAAGCAGGAAGGCTGCCGGGGCACTGTTGAGGCAAGCGGTTGAATCTCCTCAGCCTCACAGCCCTCCTGCTCCTCATACTAATCCTTGCCGAGCCTCTGGGACAGGAAGGGTTCGGCCCACCCATCTGGCAGTCTTGACCTCCTATTCACACCAATGGCTTTTTCTCCATGTGCCCCACTCCCACCCCCATGACCAAGCTCTCCTCCAGATTTACAACTTTGGGGGTGCTGATCTCTAAGCACCACCACTTCCAGCCTGAGGAGGAAAGAACCCCTCTCCTACAGAGCCCAAGGCCTCGCTGGCACTCAGCTTTCCCTAGGTCCAGCTGTGCCTGGCTCAGCAGAGGCAGGAAGACGGGAGCTGGGGGAGAAAGAGAAGGAGGCTTGAAGTCAAAAAGGCTGAGAACAAAAGATCTGGAACACAGATAGTTAATGATCAGCCCAAGCTCTCACGGTCCTATAAAGCCCCCACTGTCAGTCTATTACCTGTGTGTTCCATCTTTGGGTTTTCAGAGCTCACAACAGAAGGTAGTAGCCCAGAGACACCACAGCAGCGGCCGGTACTTTTCCATTTACATCAGCAAGAGGATGTGTTACAGGGCTTTTTTTTTTTTTTTTTTTTTTCCAGAAATAAAGTTTGTTTGACTTTTGGGAAAAGGCAGTGTCATTTCCAATATTAATTCTTTCACTGAGTACCAGGGATTCTTTGATGTAAATCATAGGACCTTTTTTATAACAAACGTACAAGCACCTGGGTCAATATATGTGGAATTTCTCTCACCTACCAGAAAAAATGCATTTCAAAGTGAATGAATTCAGTCTTCCCTTTTCGTTAAAGAAGAAAAGAAGAAGCCAGGTTCAGTGGCTCACGCCTGTAATCCTAGCACTTCCGGAGGTTGAGGCAGACAGATCGCTTGAGGCCAGGAGTTTGAGACCAGCCTGGCCAACATGGTGAAATCCTGTCTCTACCAAAAATACTAAAATTAGCCAGGTGTGGTGGTGCACACCTGTAATCCCAGCTACTCGGGAGGCTGAGGCACGACAATCGCTTGAACACAGGAGGTGGAAGTTGCAGTGAGCCAAGATCACGCCACTGCACTCCAGCCTGGATGACAGAATGAGACTCTGTCTCAAAAAAGAAGAAGAAGAAGAAAAGAAGAAGAAGAAGAGGAAGAAGAAAGAAGAAGAAGAAGAAGAAGAAGAAGAAAAGAAGAAGAAGAAGAAGAAGAAGAAGAAGAAGAAGAAGAAGAAGAAGAAGAAGAAGAGGAGGAAGAGAAGAGGAAGAAGAGGAGGAGGAGGAGGAGGAGGAGGAGGAGGAGGAGGAAGAGGAAACAAAAAAATGTGGTCGTTGCATTCTTCCATTGTCCTGAATAAGAATTGAGGGTCAGAAAAACTTGGCAGAGACTGCATCCACGCCCCCTTACTGTGGGCAACCTTTCATTCACTGTGAAGTAGGTGGTTTTCAAACTGAGCTCCCAAGAGTTCTGGGGGTTTCTTGAAGGAAAGAAAGCCAGAAGACTTCAGGCCTTTACCCCAGGCCCCTCAGCTAGGGCAGTAAACTTTTTGTTTAATTTGTTTACACTTCACAAGATGTCATTCAAACAAAGGTTTTCCTGGCTCTAAGGAGTTTAAAAACCCTTCTCTATAGCCATTCACGGTCAGTTTTCAGTTTCCCAGCAATTGAAGTATTATGTTCCCTAATCCAAACTACTTTTATATCTTCCAAATCTAATACCATAATCCAGCTTTAGTACTCTAAAACTGTTCTACCTGACATGCTTGAATTTTATGTTGACATTGACAGATTTACTCTGATAAATATTTTGAGGTACCGTAATTCATGCTCTCACAGTGGTTACCAGCACATGCTCCTGTCAACGGGAACCGTGTGCTTTTTGGGTTTAGCAGTTGCCCTCTTTTAAAGGGAAGAGTCAGAGGGGGAACAGATTGTGGACCCTTAAAACCCAGTCCCTGTGTTGTTTTCCCTTAAATGGAAGCAGCCATAAGAAGCCTGTGTCTCTGCACGCTCCCTTCCCCGCTTGCCCACCTCCCCCTTCATCCCCGATCCTCACAGAATCAACTCTACTCATCTTTCAAGCCTAAATTTCCCTTCCTTAGGGAGGACTTTTCTGATCCCTGTTCCTGAAAAAACAGCTGATTTATCTGTGCGTGTCCCAAGCATAAATCTTTAATCGCATGTTACTGTCTTACTAAAACTTAAGGGCCAGCCAGGCGCGGTGGCTCATGCCTGTAATCCCAGCACTTTGGGAGGCCGAGGCAGGTGGGTCACCTGAGGTCAGGTGTTTGAGACCAGCCTGACCAACATGGAGAAACCCTGTCTCTACTGAAAATACAAAAACGAGCCGGGCTTGGTGGCACAAGCCTGTAATCCCAGCTACTTGGGAGGCTGAGGCAGGAGAATCCCGGGAGCTTGAACCCGGGAGGCAGAGGTTGTGGTGAGCCAAGATTGTGCCATTGCACTCCAGCCTGGGCAACAAGAGCGAAACTCTGTCTCAAACAAAAACACCTTAAGGGCCTCAGAGGACGAAAACTTGTAGCTCTTGCTTTCCAACATACTCTACCACTTAGCATAGTGCCTGGTGCAAGGCAGAGGCTCAATTACTACTGGTTGAATGAATGAAGAATGAACGAATTGCTAATGTCTGCTTCATTTAAAGTACTTTGGGTAATCAGTCAAGCCCCTCCCATGAATGAGTTGCCATTTATGCTGCGCATGGCGGGAGATACGACCAGCTATTGGAAACTCCAGAAGCTAATTGCCTATTTGGGAACATGACACACAAACACTGCAAAGATAATCAACTAATCAGTGGCACATTCGAGACAGGTTTCTTGGTTCCTGGTTTAATAAATGAAAAGTAAAGAAGCAATGGGTTGGATCTGCAGGTGCTTTTGGATTCCAGAGAAAGACAAGGAGGGAGGTTTGGAGCTGCTTTCTGATGGTGGCTAAAAAGGAAGGGAGCGAAATTACTATGCGGCAGGGACAGGGTCCTCATCATTGCAGACATGGGAGAAGTTTCTCCAGTCATTCAACAAACAGTATTCTCTGGTAGGCACCTTTCTAGGCCCCGGGATATAGGGGCGAATTGAAAGTAACATCTGTGCCCTCACAGAGCTCATATTCTAGTGGAGAAAGCAAATAAAAAGATACCAAGTGTCCATGTCAGGTAGTAATGAGTGCTATGGAGAAAATGAAACAGGGTGGTAGAAAATAGAGGGACGGCCCCATCTCTACAAAAAATAAAAGATTAACCAGATGTGGTGGTGCATGCCTCTTGTCCCAGCAACTTGGGAGGCTGAGGTGGGAAGATCACTTGGGGGCAGAAGGATCACTTGAGCCTGGGAGATTGAGGCAGCAATGAGTCATGATTGCACCACTGCACTCCAGCTGGGGCAAAAGAGCAAGATCCTGTCTCAAAAAAGAAAGAAAAAGAAAATAGTGACGGGAGTGCTACTTCAGACCACGTGATCAGGGAAGAGCTCAGACCCAAATAACAAGAAGACACCAGCCAACAACATGGCCCAAGGCCTGAGACGTGAAAGAAGTTAGTATATTGGAGAAGCAGGGAAAAGGCCAGTGTGGCTGAAGGTACACTCACCAAGGGGGGCGGCACTTGTTCCCATGAGGCCCTTGTGGCAGGCGTGTGGGGTTTACTCAGTGCACTGGGAGGCCCTTGGAGGGTTGTAAGTTGAGAAATGCCAGGTTTAAGCAGAAGGACATGAGAAGAGTAGTTTGGCTGGAGCAGGAGATTCTTTTTTTTTTTTTTTTTTTGAGACAGAGTTTCACATTTTTGCCCAGGCTGGAGTGCAGTGCTGTGATCTCAGCTTACCACAACCTCCACCTCCTGGGTTCAAGCAATTCTCCTGCCTCAGCCTCCTGAGTAGCTGGGATTACAGGCATGCACCACCATGTCCGACTAATTTTTGTATTTTTAGTAGAGATGGGGTTTCTCCATGTTGGTCAAGCTGGTCTTAAACTCCCAACCTCAGGTGATCCACCCATTTTGGCCTCCCAAAGTGCTGGAATTACAGGTGAGAGTCACCACGCCCAGGTGAGTTTTTTTTTTTTTTAAGAGCAAGAGAGTCAGAGGCCAGAGACAGGGACAGGTTGTGGAAGGCTTGGCACACTGGGCTAAGGAGTTTAAACCTATGTTCCAAGCAGAGAGCTATTTGGGGGTTTTGAACAGAAGTAACATGGACAAAAAGGTCCTGATAGCACCAGGAGCGGTATCATCAAAGTGTGACCTGAAGGTCCTTCCTAATTCACAGCATGATCTCTAACTTCTCTCACAGGACTGTTGCAGATGTATTTGGCAACTGTTTAATACATGTAAAACACCCATATACATACTCAAACCAACACACAGGCATGTGTGTAAACACTCGTCTCCACAGGTGCATGAAAACTGGAATGCCTGAGCACCTGGGCATTAGAATTGTCAAGAAATTTGGAAGCTGCCAACTCTATCCATTGAGGAGTAGCTCTAGGAAGGATTCT
The DNA here is from genome assembly GCF_006542625.1 of Nomascus leucogenys. Lineage (NCBI taxonomy): Eukaryota > Metazoa > Chordata > Mammalia > Primates > Hylobatidae > Nomascus > Nomascus leucogenys. Next base: position 101,093,653 of record NC_044402.1, read on the forward strand.
GAAGCCATATCAGGACCAGGGGAAAATGAGAAGACCGTCCTCAATTAGCCAGATCAAGAGGATGCCAGGTGTTTGCCATTCTGGCCTGAAAGATACACTGCCACACAGTGAATGCTCATCTGAAGACAAAAGGTTGACTCTACTGATGGTGCCAGGGCTCCAAGAACTGGTCAAGGAAGTGTTGGGGAACAGAGTGGTCTTGCCAGCTCTCCTGAAGCCAGGCACATAAGTAGCTACTTGCTTCACCCATACATGAGGACAAGTGCTAGGCATTACTTCAGCTGAAAGAATAAGAACTGCTTGATTTTATCTACAGATATCTAATTGGAGATGTTCATAAAGAACAAACATGATATTTTTCTTTTTTATTTTTTGAGACAGGGTCTCACTCTTTCACCCAGGCTGGAGTACAGTGGTGTGTTCACAGCTCACTGCAGCCTCGACCTCCCAAGCTCAAGTCATCCTCCTGCCTCAGCCTCCCGAGCAGTTGGGACTACAGGCATGTGCCACCACACCTGGCTAATTTTTGTATTTTTTAGTAGAGACAGGGTTTGCCGTGTTGCCCAGGGTGGTCTCCCTTGGATCAAGCAATCCTCCCAAAGTGCTGGGATTACAGGTGTGAGCCACACCACACTTGGGTGGGTTTTCTTTTTTTTTAAATCAAGGACTCTGTTTATACACTCTACAGGTGTTACAAGCCAAATTTCTCAGTTTTAGTTCCTGCTTTGCCACTTACTTCTGAGTGACTCTGAGCTACCAATCTCACCTCTCGGTTTATTTATCTGTACAGTGGTTGCCTTAACTAGATCACTATTTTCCAGTGGAACAATTCTGGGGGTGGGGAGGAAGTAGGAAGGCACCCCACAGCTCCACTTCAACTATGGCACAGACTGGATTTGATCATATGACCTCCTATGAGGAGACATTTCTGCAGCTAAAATTAGAAAAAAAAAAAAAAGTTGGGCAAAGTGGGAGGTCTCAGAAAGCCCACTTCTGTCTTCGAAAAAAGTGAAATCCATCCAGGGTCTGTTCCCAGGGCTGAGGCAGTGTGCAGAGCAGGCTTAAGCTTAGATTGTTGTTTATGGTTTTCGTGCTGACGCCCTCAAACTTCAGAAAAAGCATGAAGAGGTGTGGGCTGTGTACTGAGTCCGCTTCAAAGTCAGGATTGGTGGGAGGCAGAGTGAGGCTCAAGTTAAGAGGCTGGACTAGACAGGAGTCCTAGACTTAAGCTGTGAAACAAGGAAGTCTCCACCTCTTGTGCTCCTGAGGCTCCAGGCCACCTGCTTCTACACAGGGAGAGATTCTAGTTGCTTAGACCTAAATCCTCACCACTCAATTCTGTGGCTGGGGCAAACTGCATTCCCACCTTGTCTTGTAAAGCAAAGCCTATTTACAGGTGCAATGCCTTGCACATCATGATCAGACGAGCTGGTTTTCTTCGTGAACAGGAGGAAGGTAAGTGATGGGCATTCCTGCCGTGGTTTGCGGAGGCAGCAGGAAACCACGAGCTGGAGGGGAGCTCTTGTGGCCCATTTGGGCTGAGTCCCTGTAGTCAGGAGCAAGAAGCCAGGTACTAGAAAGCCATCCTAATGTGACCTGTTTCCCACTCAGCCAGAACTCAGCTCCTGGAAATGTGGGGAAGATGCAGTAAAGCCTTGATGTCGGATGAATCTGGCTTCGCCATTTACTATATAATGTTGTGCACGCCACTTCCTCTCCCTGAGTCTTGGAGTCCTCACCTTTGGAATCCACTTCCAGGACTATTGTAAAGATGAAAAGAAAGCTGCATCTTTCCTTGCTTAGGAACCCGCCTTGCAAAGCACCTGGTGCCAGGCCTGATCCATGGACACACTTTATCTGGTGACACATCTTGATCCTCAAAATTAGGAGGACAAGAAATGGGACCTTTTTTATTTTTTTGTTTATCAACTTAATTTTTCTGTTGAGTCTTCATCATACAGAATTGGCTAAAATGTCCTCACAGTCGATTGGAGTACCCTGCTTTCCCTGGGTTGTAGCTAAGCTCCATTTTGGAGCCTGTATAACAAGGGCAGGGACTCTCCATTGCCAGTTGTCCCAGCATCCTCCCTCCAGTCCTGACCATCCACCCATGCAGGCCCCTAGTTAACCCTAGTGCCCTCTGCAGGTCCTTCCCTTCCTGAGTCCCTGTCTGTCTCTCAAATGAACCATTCTGCAGCTCCTAAGGCACACGGTTTTTCTAGGGTCTTGTCACCTCTCCCCTAAGGACCCTCAGCCCCAGGGCTTAGTCATCGTCTACCCCCAACCCCAGAGCTTAGTTCAAGAAAGGAGCCTTAAAGTTCTCATCATTGCCATTCTGACCCACTCTCCTGTATGCAGACTCCATAACCAGCAACTGCCATATGTTCTTCCAAAACTGTCGTTCAAGGGTCTGTATCCTTACTTGCCTGACCCACTGGCCTAGGTTTTGGAGACTCAAATGCCAGAGGAGGCTCCTTCCTCTACTTTCCACTCCACATCCCCTCTGCGCCATGAGCCCAGAGTGAAGTAGCTGCAGTCAGAACAGGGAATAAGTCAAGGGTTAGAAGAAATGCAAGGAGGGTGTGGTAGGGGTGGGAGTCAGTCACACAACAAAAATATCCGGCCGGGCGCAGTGGCTCATGCCTGTAATCCCAGCACTTTGGGAGGCCGAGGTGGGCAGATCACCTGAGGTCAGGAGTTCGAGACCAGCCTGGCCAACATGGTGAAACCCCATCTCTACTAAAAATACAAAAATTAGCCGGGCATGATGGCAGTCCTCTGTAATCCCAGCTACTCAGGAGGCTGAGGTGGGAGAATGGCTTGAACCCAGGAGATGGAGGTTGCAATGAGCCGAGATCGTGCCATCACACTCCAGCCTAGGGGACAAGCGTGAGACTTCATCTCAAAAAAAAAAAATCATCCAACCACACTGTCAATCCATGTGTTTAAAGGACCAGCAGTGGGGGTACAGGCAGGCAGAGAATAGCCTCTTCTTCCATTGATTCAGATCCCCTGGAGATCCAGAAAGCAGCTGAATTTTAACATCCCAGCTTGGATGCATCTTCCTTGGTTTTTTAATTCTTTGAGATCTACAAAAGTTTATGTCTTACTTCTAGAGAGAAAGGAAGACCCTAACATGGATAGTTCACTGTATCTTCCTTTCCTCCAATGCAACAGAATGGCTAAATGTGTTTGCAGGACACCCTGAGACAAAGTCAAAGGAACTATCCCAAAATAAGCAAATGGGAAAGAGGCACCAAAGAAGGCTCCTTGTTGCTAAAACCTCCACTTTTCTGTTTTGTTTTGTTTTGTTTTGTTTTGTTTTGTTTTTGAGACAGAGTCTTGCTCTGTCTCCCAGGCTAGAGTGCAGTGGTGCAATCTCGGCTCACTGCAACCTCCGCCTCCTGGGTTCAAGTGATTTTCATGCCTCAGTCTCCCAAGTAGCTGGGATTACAGACATGCACCACCATGTCCGGCTCGTGTGTGTGTGTGTGTGTGTGTGTGTGTGTGTGTGTGTGTTTTTAGTAAGACAAGTTTTCGCCATGTTGGTTAGGCTGGTCTTGAACTCCTGGCCTCAAGTAATCCACCTGCCTCAGCCTCCCAAAGTGCTGGGATTACAGGCATGAGCCACCGCACCCAGCCAAACCTCCACTTTTCAAGGGCGGAGGGATGCTAGTGTCCACCAGAGCCACCTGGGTCATCAAGTCTCACCACTGGCCCCACTGCTATTGAGGGGAGTGGTAGGCTCCAGGGCCTCCCCAGGACAGCAGCAATTCTCCATCTCCTCTTCCTACCACTCTTCAGACTCCCACTGTGGCAAATGCATTCCCAACCAGAAGGATCTCAGGGGGGCCGGAATCTCTGCCTACCCAGCTTGCCTCCCTACAGGACCCTTCATTGCATACATGCACACACACGTGCACACAAACACATAATGCACACACACGCACACATGCACACACATACACACAGATACACACACACACACATGCACACAATCCAAGTCCCTCCCAGATTTGAAATATTTCAAGGCTGAATTGGAAGATTCCACAAAAATAGATAGTGGAGCAAATATGAATAATACGCTCCCAGAGGCATCTTTACACAGCAGTGGTCCCGGCTGTACTCATATATCACAGCATTGTTGCCACACTTGCCCTGAGTCTTCTGTCCTGTTAACATGTGTGAACGTCATGTGCCCTCAGAGCATAAAAAAAACAGGTGCAGATGAAATCAGGCCTATTATACCTCAATCCCTAAATCAAACAGATTTCGACAGATGTTCCACAGGGTCACAGATTCAAGCCCCATAATCATCTCTCTTCTGTTCCCAACACAGGTGATAGAGAGGAATGTGGACCCAGAAGGGACTCTGCTGACCTTCCTATGAAAGAACTGGACCCTTTTGTCAAAGTCCTGGCTGTGTGTGTGTTTGCCTTAACGCTTAGGCCAGCTGAGAATTATGAGAATGAACCAAATGTCTCCATTCAAATAGTCAGCACCCTTGGCTCTTCCTCTCTATTTGCTTTTGGCCGTGGTTTTAAGGCTATTAGGTTAATCAGGCTATTTTGGAGAGGATGAAGTTTCCCCAGAGTTTCCTATATCTGATAATGTAGTGAAATAGAAGCTAAGCTCTTTATTTCAACACTGATAATTCCCTTACGGGCTTTCCGGAGCCCCACCAGGGTTGTTATGTAATAGAGGCTTGTGTTGCATCTGCCCTGCCCTTTTTCGAAACCAAATTCCCCAGATTCAGTGAGAACCTGTATCACAGGGAAAGATTTCCTTTCCCTACATGTGTCTTCTTACCCTAGGTTTTCCCTGCCATTTCATATTCTGGAATATAGATCCTCTTAATGGCAAACATATTTTAATTGGTAAATTAAAATATGGATCTCTCAGTTCTCTGAAAACCAAAAATAAATAAATGACAGAAATTACTAATTGATGAAATCGGCTTCTGGACAAGTTTTGTTTAAAAGCCCATGGTTTTTAATTGGCTGTTGTTGTTTAGAAATTAGAAAATTTCATATCTTTTAAAATCAAGATTTTTCAGCTTCTCTTGAAAAATGGGGAGAAAGCCATCCCCACATGGCAACAGTCTTGCTTAGAGCTGAGCAGGACTGTTCCCAGCCCTTTCCTAAGGGGCTTGAGCTCACCAGTCACGTGCAGCGCCCCCCTTCGTTTACATCACCAGTCTGATAAGCATTTTAAATTTTGACTCAATTTCGATGAATAAGCCTTAGGGTTTAAAAAAAAAAAAAAAAAACAAGCAATAGCAGTAAACAGTTGGGCATTCTGAAATCTTTTTGGCCAGTATAGTTAATTACCTCCAATTCTATAAATTGCATGGAAATAAACCACAGTTAGGGAGAAGGATGAATAAAGAGAAGGGACTGGGGCTGAGCCTAGGTTTGGGATTGGACCTGGGCCAAGCCACAGCAGAGAGACACTTGGTGGGATCTGTAAATAGGGATAGAAGATTCCTCCAAAAATTCACCAATTTGCTTTCAAATGCAACACAAATTGAGTTGCTAAAAATAACCTTCCTCTCTTCCAATTACATGATTGAAACTCAGAAGACATATAAGAATACCCTATAATAAAATAGGATTTTTCAAAAGGCTTTACACCCATTATCCTACAAGACGCCTACAATAAGCCTGTGAAGATAAAATAGTTATTGCTTCTCCCTCTTTGTGAGAAAATAGGCAGGGAGAGGTTAATATGCCCAGTGTCACACTAAGACCTGAAGGCAGGTGAATGGCTTCTCAGACCTGCACTCACACCTCAAAAGACCTTCCTCAGAAGTGATCTCCTAGGGAGGCAGCTATACTGAAAGCAAATGTTCTCCTTGGCATCTTTTCCTTGACTGCGCCCCTTCCGGTACGTCTCACAGGAACCAAGTACGCCTGAGGAAGAGGAGGCTGCGGCGCCTGCACCATGATGGTGTCCAAGCATGACCCCGTGTCCAGGAGGATAAGGTATCCCAGCCCAGAAGCCAGGACAGCACTTTGTTTCTTGCTGGTGTTCCTAGCTCACAACTTTAAGAAAGGTTCTTAGATTCTTGCTGTATACGGATCTTAGATGGCTCTGAAAAATCCAATAAAAGCTGTGAGCCATCTACTCAGGTAACACATAAACTAACTACATTTCACACACCATTTCAGGGAGATCCCCCAAGGCCCATCTATGCACCCCAGGTTAAGAAACCCCAATGAGGCCGGGTGCGGTGGCTCACGCTTGTAATCCCAGCACTTTGGGAGGCCGAGGCGGGCGGATCACGAGGTCAGCAGATCGAGACCACGGTGAAACCCCGTCTCTACTAAAAGTACAAAAAATTAGCCGGGCGTGGTGGCGGGCGCCTGTAGTCCCAGCTACTCGGAGAGGCTGAGGCAGGAGAATGGCGGGAACCCGGGAGGCGGAGCTTGCAGTGAGCCGAGATCGCGCCACTGCACCCCAGCCTGGGCGACAGAGCGAGACTCCGTCTCAAAAAAAAAAAAAAAAAAAGAAACCCCAATGTAGGTTAGCCATTGATTTTACAGATGAAGAAACTGAGGCTCAAAGAGATGAAGTGACTTGTTCAAAGTCATACAACTAGTAAGCTATAGAACAAGGACTAGAACCCCACATTTTCTGGCTCTTAAGCTAATGCTTTTTCTTTCCCTTTTTTTTTCGAGGCAGAGTCTCACTCTGTCATCCAGGCTGAAGTGCAGTGTTGCTATCTCAGCTCACTCTAACCTCTGCCTCCCAGGGTCAAGTGATCCTCCCACCTCAGCCTCCCAGTAGCTGGGATCACAGATGCCTGCCACCACATCCAGCTAAATTTTTTGTATTTTTGGTAGAGATAGGGTTTCACCATATTGCCCAGGCTGGTCTCAAACTCCTGATCTCAAGCAATCTGCCTGCTCAGCTTCCCAAAATGTTGGGATTACAGGTGTGAGCCACCACCACCAGCAGCTAATGCCCTTTCTACAGTAGGGCTGGACCAGCCCTACAGAGCAAGGACCTGGGCCAAGATTTCATCTTTTGATTAAGGACCAGATTCTAGAAGTTGGGGTTCCCCCAAGTCCATTGGCCCAACAAATCAAGAGATGGCTTCAGAACACAGGTCGTCCTACACTGTTGAATGACCTTATCCAGAGAGTTTTAAATTAGGAAGCAAAAAAATTCCCAAATGTGTCCATATGGATAAAACCTTTTGCTTGTTATGAAGTCAATGCCCCGATGAATACTACTGAAGTCCAACCACACTTCAATGAACCACACACAATGAACCACACCCAAGTTCATTCCCATTACTCCCAGGTGGGTCTGTTCTGGGCTTGGAAAGTGTTTCTGAAGTTCAGAATGCCCAGGTTCACCTTAAGGATCCCTATTACTACAGACAGCACGGAGTCAGCAGAGAGGACTGTAAATTCTTCCTTTCCCTGTCACCTCTCCAGTTCCCCATCCCCTCAGCTCAATGATGGGCTTTGGAGGCTTTCCGCTGTTCTTCCTGGTGCCAGACTTCCCCATGAGGCAGGACTGTGTTACTCCCCTTGATTTTCCTTGTGTTTCTTATATGAAGACACTTCTCCATCACCGCATGCCTGATGCCCATCTGCTCTCTGTATGGAGTTGCTGTCACCACCGTGGAAGGTGTTGGAAACATCAAAACCGGGCTTCACCCTGTACAGGTAAGAGCACATCCTAATTTTCTCACTTCTTAACTTTATCTTTTTGCCAAATGCTGTGTTGGCTATACTGCCTGAGGCTTCTAGGTTGTGATCAGGCAAGTAGAAGCTTTGGATGCCTATCGACCAGGGTAATAACATTTGTAAAGTTATTTAAAAGAAAACTGAAAACGCCATCCACATTTGATTAATCTTTTTTTTTTTCACTTTTTCTGCTTGAATTAAAAGCAGAATTATTGAAGTATTGATTAATGGTCTGGAATAGGTATCATACAAAGAATATTTCACATAGAATAAAATGTCTCTGAGGCTAACAGAATAAAATTTACAATTATTCCCTGTGGCACAGAGGTCTTAGGAGTAAAATCAGAATTGGGGGTAAGGGGAATCTAAAACTTCACCAGAACATGAGAACAATTATTTCTCTGAATCTTAACCTGAAGCTGGAACGAAGAGGTAAGGATTTAAGAGCAATGTGGCATGTGGTGACAGAGAGCACAACGATTCCTCTGACATTGTTACAGGAGCTTAGGAGTCACAGGACCGGATTAACCAACACTGAGTCTTTCTAGACAGGGGGAGCCCAGAGGGCCTCTGGGTTTAACTACATGATCTCATTGGAGAACGAACTCCAAGGAGATGAGCAAAGGCAAATGATCCAGCAGAGTGTAGCAGAGTCTAGTAGGAGGGCAGAGAGGATGCTCACGGCAAGGTTGATAAACCCAAATCCTAGGATTACATTACATTCTGCAATCTAGAACAGGGCTTCCAGATTTAGACACAAACTTTAATGTGCCTAAGACTCACCCAGGAGCTTGTTAAAGATGCAGATTCTGAGTAAAGAGATTTGAAGCAGGAGCCTCAGGTTCCTCATTTCCTGTAAGCGGAGTCAATACTGCTAGTCCATGGACGACACTTTAAATGGCAGCGACCCAGGACATGGACCAAAATCTCAGACCTTTGAAAGGAGAGCTCCCTTTGTGCCAATACAGAAGAATTTAAGGAAGAAAGCAAAGTGAGATCAACAGTCTCCAAGTTAATCAGAAAGAGGTAGCCTCATAGAACTAAGCTGTGCAAGATGCGGAGGTGTTGGAGAAAACTATTTTTGAAACTCCCACACACTGTTTATACTTATGATTTCCGGAGGATTCTTTGCACTCTGATAGTAAGGATGCATGCTACCAATTCCCAATTAGAAGGATTTGAGCACTTGACCTTGGAAAATGATTATCATAGGACACTGCTTCTGAGCCACTTCCTCCAGGAGCAGCCTAGGGAAAGGAACACAGGCAGAGTCTGATCAAAGGGAAGGGAGTGGGTTCTACCATTGCCAGGGAACTGCAGGCTGTGGAGTGTGGTGAGAGTTGTTGGCAGAGAGAAGGCACAGCCGAAACCATTCATGTGTCTTTCCAGGAGCGGATCGCCAAGAGCCACGGCACCCAGTGTGGATTCTGCACCCCTGGGATAGTGATGTCCATGTACGCGCTGCTCAGGAACCACCCGCAGCCCTCGGAGGAGCAGCTCATGGAAGCCCTTGGGGTAAGTCTAAACAGAGAAAACCCACCACCCACCCAGGGCCAGGTGGGAAGTGTGTTTCTGGATAGATCCAGAAACTGCTCCACACCACCCCCAATGTCATCCTAGCCCCTCTCAGGCCTCTGCTTCAGTTGGTTCTAAAGTAGCTACAGCACCCAGGAGCAGAGAATGTCAAGCTGCTCCCTGCTTATCAGAGCATGCGCTTGGAACGGGCTGCACAGAACTAGCACAGTGCGTACACTCCACACCACCCACTTAACACCCCATTTTCTATCCAGTGACTTATTTGGCTTCCTTTGTTAAGGGCCTGTATTCACTTTGCAGGGCTGCCCTAACTCAGTACCACAAACTGCTGGTCTTAAAATAGCAGAAATGGCCGGGCGCAGTGGCTCACACCTGTAATCCCAGCACTTTGGAAGGCCAAGGCAGGCGGATCACCTGAGATCAGGAGTTCGAGACCAGCCTGGCCAATATGGGGAAACCCGTCAGCCTGGCCAACATGGGGAAACAAAAATAAGCCAGGCATGGTGACGCTTGCCTGTAATTCCAGCTATTCAGGAAGCTGAGGCAGGAGAATCGCTCGAACCTGGGAGGCGGAGGTTGCAGTGAGCTGAGATCGTGCCACTGAACTCCAGCTTGGGCAACAAAGCAAGCCTCCGTCTCAAAAAAAAAAAAAAAAAAAAGCAGTAATGTATTCTCCCCCAGCGCTGGAGGCTTTAAGTCTGATAGCAAGGCGTCCGCAGGGCCATGTTCTCTGTGGAGGGTCTTTGGGAAGATCCCTCCTCACCCCTTCCTTCCTCACCCCTGCCTTCCTCACCCCTGCCTTCCTCACCTTTGCCTTCCTCACCCCTTCCTTCCTCATCCCCTTCCTTCCTCACCCCTTCCTTCCTCACCCCTTCCTTCCTCATCTCCTTCCTTCCTCACCCCTGCCTTCCTCACCCCTGCCTTCCTCACCCCTGCCTTCCTCACCCCTGCCTTCCTCACCCCTGCCTTCCTCACCCCTGCCTTCCTCACCCCTGCCTTCCTCACCCCTGCCTTCCTCACCCCTGCCTTCCTCACCCCTGCCTTCCTCACCCCTGCCTTCCTCACCCCTGCCTAGCTTCTGCTGCTTAACAATGGCATTTCCTTCCTTGACATTTCTTGGCTTGTAGATGCGTCACTCCAATCTGTGTTTCCATCCTCATATGGTCTTCTCCCCCGTGTGTCTGTGTCCCAATTTCCCTCTTCTTATAGGACACTGGTCATCAAATTGGGCCTACCTTAACCCAGTATCACTTCATTTTGACTTGATTACATCTGCAGAGGCCCTATTTCCAAATAAGTTCATATTCACAGGTTCCAGGGTTTAGCACTTGAACATGTCTTTTGGGGGGACATAACTCAACCCCTAACATGGCCCTTCACATACCAAAAGAATCCTTTAGGCCGGGCGCGGTGGTTCATGCCTGTAATCCCAGCACTTTGGGAGGCCAAGGCGGGCAGATCACTTGAAGTCAGGAGTTCAAGACCAGCCTGGCCAACATGGCGAAACCCCATCTCTACTAAAAATACGAAAATTAGCGGGGCATGGCAGTGTGCACCTGTAATCCAACTACTTGGGAGGCTGAGGCAGGAGAATTGCTTGAACCTGGGATGTAGAGGTTGCAGTGAGCCGAGATCGCACCACTGCACTCCAGCCTGGGCAACAGAGCAAGACTCCATCTCAAAAAAAAAAAAAAGAATTATTTAAAATCTGCAATGGGTTTAAGTTATTGAAGAGGAGTCTATAATCATATCCCTTTTGAAGAATCAATAAACACCCATTTTAGGTGTTAATAATCCCTAAACTAGTTATCTGTTAAATACACAAATTCTTAGGTTGAGAGCTGATCGGGAGCACAGACACACTCCCCTAATCTGCCAGCTGCTGGTGGAGTTCCCCACCCTCCTTAGGTCCCTCTCCTATTTGAGATCCCTCAGCAGCTCCTTATGCCTAAAGCATGGCCAAGCCTAACCTCCTTCACCAGGCATTCAGAGAAGTCCAACTACTTGACCTCCCTAACTCATGCTTCCTCCTACTCTCCATGGCTCCCTGCAGGCCAGTCGCCTCCCAACCCTATCTCCTTTGCACCTGTGCCTGCTGCTCTGAGAACCCAGAATGCCTCTCCCCAGCTCTCTACCAATCCACAGCTTGCTCATTCTTCAAGCCCAGGCTTCTCTGTGAAGCCTTCCCAGATGAACTCTATTCCACACTGACTCTCTTTCACTCCCACCCCCTAGGCCTTCATCTTTGGAAATCTGAGGTTCTCAAATGTTATTACATGAAACAGCAATAGAATGGAAAGTCCATGCAGTAGAATTACCTGCAGACCTCTGGAATGCAGATTCCTGGGCCCACCCCTAAATGGCTGATTCAGGAGAATTGGAGCAGGGTTAGGAATCTGCATATTTTAAAAATGCCCCCAGGAGATTCTGATGTAATAATCTAAAAGCAACCGAGGAGCATCACTGACAAACCATCCAAGGCATGATGGCCTTAGAAACTGCCCAGGTTTTCTCTGTGAGGATCCCCGCTATCTTACCTAGTATCTGAAATATAGTTGTCAATAGACCTACATCGAATTAATGAATTAATAGATGAAGAAAGTGAGCTCGCCAACTAGGCTATCATCTTTAAGACAAAGAATAAAACTGGAACTGAGGTAGGGGGCAGGATAATATTCCAAGTAGAGGAATAAAGCATTAAACCACTTGGCAGATGTTAAAATATCCTTTTAAAAAAGCTGGGAACCATGCTCAGTGCTGCACACCTGTAGCCCAAGCTACTCAGGAGGCTGAGGTAGGACACCAGGAGTTTGAATACAGCCTGGGCAACATTGCCAGACCCCTTTAAAAAAAAAAAGCTACATCTATTTAACTTTCAAAAGACAAAAGAAGCCAGCAAATACAAAGCCTACTAACAACCATGCTTCTTCTCTGATTGATTAGGTAATCTATGCCGCTGCACTGGGTATCGGCCAATACTTGAGAGTGGAAGGACTTTCTGCATGGTGAGTAGGTGACTGTGGGGACACCTTATGCAGCAAGAATGACAATGACAGCTGATCAAGGCCAGGAACAGAGGAATTAAAATTTTTTAGACCATCTCAACAGACTGTCAAGAGACCTACTGAGTTATCTCCAACCAACTCACTGGAGTTTTAGCTTTTTGTTGAGGACTGGGGGAACGTTGCGACACCTTTGATGTTGTCCAATCAAAACCACAGAGGGAAGTCAGGTATCCAACCAGTTGTCCAGACATTTTCTGTAACTAGTTCAGCAAAGCATCTGGACAGGCAAGTCAGAGGGCATCGGCAAACCCAAAGGGACAAAGGATGCAAGGGGTTGGAGTTTGCTTTGGTGAGGCAAGGTCAGTTCCAGAATCCAACCAGCTGAGAAGGTGTGAGCAGACAAGAAGCTGAATATATAGAGTGGAACCCAAAATTCCCTCCAAGTACAAGAGCACAGGGAGTTTCCCCTACAAAATGGGGATTCTTCACTGGGCTCTGGAGAAAATCACATAAGTCTTGCTTGGCACTTAGTAAGAGTTCCATAAATAGTTACTGCTGTCATTGAGGATGCCATTGATATGTGAATAGTGTTTGACACGGAGACCAGACAGGCACATCTGGTGGTTCTCTGCTGAGGGCAGGATGAATGTGGGCAGTACAGGCCTTAGGCCCAAAAAAGGGGGACCCATACTTTAGAGGGCCCCTCTCTGGTCCTCCTCCAGCAATTCTCGGGAGTTCATGGCACCAGGATGACTTCCCCACCTGAAACCTCACCCCTTTTCTAGGTCATTCTCCATGGATGGCCTTGACCCCACTGTTAGACCACACATAAGCCTCTTATCTGAGTCCGTCTAGGGCAGATCATAACAGCAGTGTCTGCACCCCTAGGTCAGAGGGTGGCCAAGGAGCAGCTGTTTGTGGAGGGAGTAGACTGAGCTTGGCTTTTCAGGCTGCAGTGCTCAGGCTCCTCACAGCACAGAATAGAGCCAGGGTAGAGGAGAAGGCCAGCAGGCACCAGGCTGGGGGCCTTTGTTTGCACTCTTTGCTGAGGCTCCACAATCGTAGAGGTGGGCCCAGAAGTAGACCAGGAGGTATGTCCTGTGTCCTAGAACCAGGCAGGTCACCTGTGCATGCATTTCCCAGACGTCTACTGCCACCTGAGGCAGCCAAAGTTAACACGCTGAGAAGTAAATGAGATAGCTTGTAAGCCCAGCAAATGGCTGGTGTAGAGTGAAAAAGCACTTGTGAAATACAAATGAAAAAAACTAAAGGAAGCCTCTTTGCCTGTGGATACAGATGTTATTATCTACCTTTCCAGGCACACAGACTCTGGGAATAAAGGCCAAAATGTGGTCAGCCACCCAACCTGGTAGCCAGCATGTCTTACAGGACTTTAGTGGGTGAAGCAACCCAGTCTCAGAGGGAATACACAAGGCTAATATCGAGTGGGCCAAGAGATGACTGGCTTTTTCCGTTATTGGTTCATGGTGCACCGTGGAAGCTCTCAGAGCTTTGAGTAAGACAGGTGCTGCTTGCTTGGCCCAGCTGTTTTTGCTTCTTGGATAAAATCGGAAAGATGGCAGCTCAAGACATTTAAGTAGAGACAAAGAACTGAAGAGTCTGGAAGAAAGTATTATGCTAGGAACTTAGGAGAACTTACTCAAGGAAGAAGACACAAGAGGTAAGTTTGGAAGAAATGGGAAGTGGAAGAGCCGGCAAATGGAAACCTGCTTTAAAACTCATTGTCAGCTCACCCCCAGACAGCTCCATCCACATCCCAAATGTCTGGGAGATCTGGTTTCTAAAATGGTTTTCTTTTTTCTTCTTATAAATTATTATTGCCCTGTAAAGCATCTATCAATTAATTTTCCACTAGGAATTAACCTAAAAATTCATATATGTACACAAAGCTGTACGTGTAATGAACAAAAATGTTCACATACTATGTACTATATAAATGTACTAATACAATCCCAAATGTGAAACATTATCAGTGGAATAGGGCAATGATAGTTGATTTCTTTTACACCTCTCTATATTCTATATTATCATTTTATATTATATATTTTGTATATTACCTATCAAATTATGTATCGTATATACTTTATATGTATTATTCTTAAAAATAAGCAAAGAAGAAAGACCTTGTGATTATCCGTGTTCCAAAAGAAACCACCAACAGTGGCTTAAAAAGTCTGAAGTCTCATTTAAATTGCCAACCTTTCAGGGCACATTCCTATTTACCTACTCAAAAGTTTTTCATCTAAGGCATTTCACCTTCTTAGGAGTCAAATAGCTGTCAACAGAAAGGAACGGGAAAATGCTGCTTGGATTGGGGAGAAAATGACTCTTCCCCACTTGGCAAGAAAAATGAAGTGAGTCCTTTTGTTTGTTTTGTCTGCTCACTGTGAGTCTTGCTTAATGCAGACCCAGTGTTGAAACTGTGCTTGCTTATTTTCATGGTCATTCTCTGCTTCCAGCTGTCCGAAGCGCGTGTGCAAATAAAGCTCTTTTCCTCTGGGAGCTGCGGAAAGTGGTGATCAAAGCCCACACTCCGATTTTCCCCTTCGTAGTCAGAAAGGCTGGAACAACAGGAAGACAAAAACACTCAGACCAGAAACAAAGCACTTCCGCCCACTCTGGATGGGTCGCATTCTCAGGTGGAAGTGGATTCTGTACTTGCCCCTGCAGAGCCGTCTTCTGTCATGTCTCCTCCTTTGTAGACAGAGGGCGCTGCAGTCCCAGAGGGCTGAGGAGCCGTCCACAGTCACACAGTGACTCACACAGAGTCAGTGGCTCCCCAGCCAGGAAGTCCAGCCTTAAACATTCCGGTCTGTGGCTTTGTTCCCTGAGAGACGCTCCTTTCCAGGAAAAAAACGGCACTGCCAAATTCTTAAAGATATTACTTAGAGAACTTGAAATACAGGATAAAATACAGAATCAGCTCCCAGTAAGCGAGGAAATCTGAGAGCGACCAGAGACAAACCCGCGTGTTTCTATCCTTCACACGTATCTTTTTCCCATTCTTGGCTCCCACCGTCACCTTAATTGGGTCTAAAGAAAGTGTGCCATGACACAGAGGAATGCTGCCCAAGGGAGGGGGCTTCACCCCTCACAACCACTTCACAGACGATCAGTGCCTTGCTGGGGTCAATATATCCTAAAGTCAATTCTCAGTTTTGTGGTCTCGGGAATTCTATTTGGGCAATGACTGGGCTCTAGGGACCACCTGACTCACTTTAACCAAACTCAAAAGACCATGACATTTAAACTGGAATGAGCCCCATACTCATTTATGAAGAGAAACACAATTATAAAGTGGATCTTGCCATCACTGAGCCACAGATCCTTTCCCTATAGGAAAACACACTAGGAAGCCAAATTACAATGAGAAGGTTGCTTGGTGAGCATGGACGCAGAGCAATTGCATAGCCTTAATGGGCTGCGTCATGGAAGACCCTTCTCTTCCACCAGACTGGACCCGCGTGAGGCCTGGTGTCTGCCTGACAGCTCCCCCTTCTCTTTAAGCGGTGTTAAGATCTCCCACTTGGGTAGTCGTTAAGTCTTGGCCTGGGATCTGTTTAAGAAAACTTTTCATTTCTCAGCCTTCATTTATTATGTTTGTTTTATATTTTAATTCCCCAGCACAAACATTTCTAGGTTTTAGATATATACCACATTATCGCCCTCAGGCACTGCCTATGCTTCTAATGCCAGCTAACGCAAAAACAGATCATTCAGATGTGGCCCTGAAATGCCTAACCTGTGGCCCTACTAAGAACCTTATCAAGGAAGAATTACAAGTGTTTTTATTTTTTTCTGGAGCCTGGGAAAACCTGAGAGATAGAAAAAGAGGGGAAGTGTTGGACAAATATCAGGTCATTTTACCTATTATCACAATTACCCTTCAAAATATGGGTTATTTTCATTTAATCCCTAGAGAAGTTAAGGACCTTTCCATTGGAAAGGCTAGAGTGCTGACCTCAGAGTGAGTGAACCCGGATCTGTCTACCTTTCGTGTCAATATATTCTCTTCTCCAGCACACCCACATCCACCTCTGTGCTCCACAGTTCTCTGCTAGTTTTCCTTACCTCTTCAGGAATGTTCTTCTGGCAAGAAGTGTTTTCCAAAAGCCAAAACAGATCTGATTCAGACACGATTACAGTTTGGGTAACTTTTCACTGTGCTTTGGTTTCCTACAGGGCAAAATGGAGATAATTTACTTTCTTTATTCAATTATTGTGAAGATTAAATAAATTACATGTAAAAGCATTTGGAATGCAAGCACTTAATAAATGTTAACTAATGTTATTAAAGTCAAAGTGTGTGTGTGTGTGTGTGTGTGTGTGTGTGTGTGTGTGTGTGTGTTTATGCATGGGCACGTGGGGCACAACGGAGAGGATTTCCCTAATTTATTTAACCTTTCATAGTTTTTCATAGACTGTCTTGGTGTTTTCCAGAATACTCTTTGTAGTATGTCATAGAATACTCTTTTCTTTAGTGTTGCCTTAGTGGCAAATCAGTATTTCTCTTAAAACAAGATTCCTATTTTAAATTATTTGGTTTGAACTATTTCCCTGTCCAGGGAGACTAGGAGAGTTATCACTACGTTCCTGTTGCCTAATTCCTATAAAGAATTATAAGGCTGTTTCCAATTGAGCTGGGCTGACAGAGCCATCTGCTTCTTCCTTTTATAAAGATTTGCACGAAGTTATTTGCGAAAGAGGAGTTTCATTCCTTGGACCCAACCCAGGAGCTCATATTTCCCCCAGAACTCTTGGTAAGATGAGCTGGATATTTTACGTACTCGTTTAAATATCATTGGTTATAAACTCGGTTTTATAAAGCCTCCATTTTCCTTCCCGTGAAATTGTCAAATTGTGGAAATGTTCAATCAGATGAAGTGACTGCTTCCCTCCCCGCCACGCCCTGCCTGACCCCTGGCACATTGCCTGAAGCCTCCGCTGTGGCGATTTTGTAAATGATTTCTTCATTACTCTCATCATTGTCATTTGGAATGTGTCACTAGTGGCTGTCCAGGAGACACAGCACTGCTAAGCTTCTCCTTGGTCTTCTGGCCCATTCCAGCACATTGACCCCAAGGAACACTTCCAGGAGACGCCTCTACCTTTCAACCTTCCTCCCATCAGCATCTTTCTTTGCAGAAATCCAGCAGTCCTATTCTATCAAACACCTATTTCTGAAGGGGTTCTAATGTGTTTGTTTATTCATTCCACCAGTATTTATCCATCCAGCAACATGCCAGACGCTGTTCTAGGTACTGAATATACAGCAGGGAACAAAACTAACAAAACACCTGCCCTCAAGGAGCTTGTAATCTGGTGAGAGGGGCAGATAATAAGCAAAATAATAGATAAAAGATATAGTGTGGCCAGGTGCGGTGGCTCATGCCTGTAATCCCAGGGAGGCCGAGGCAGGCAGATGGTTTGGGCCTAAGAGTTAGAGACCAGCCAGACATGGCGAAACCCAGCCTCTACAAAAAATTAGCCAGCTGTGGTGGCACTCACCTGTCGTCCCAGCTACTTGGGAGGCTGAGGTGGGAGGATTGCTTGAGCCTGGGAGGTCAAGGCTGCAGTGAGCCGAGATCGTGCCACTCCAGCCTGGGCAGCAGAGTGAGGCCCTGCCCTCCCAAAAAAAATAAATAATTTTTGAAAGGATATAATCTGTTAGTGATTGAGAAGTATTAAGGAGAAAAAAAAAATAAAGCAGAGAAGGATAGGATGCATGGAGCTGCAATTTTAGATATCCTACCCAAAGAAAACTCTGAGAGTATAACATTTGAAGAAAGTCTGGAAGGAAGTGAGGGAGCTAGCCCTCCCAGCCGAAGAGGGAGACGAGCAATCGAGGCCGTTGGAACAGCAAATGCAAAGGCCCCAAGGGCAGGAGAACACCGGGCCTGATCAGAGGCAGAGCGTGTTCCAGCCTGGCTGGGGCAGAGTGAGCGAGGGGAAGGCCAGGGAGCTGTCAGGGGCAGACCATGCTGGACTTCATGCTGCTCGGCTTTTACTCTGTGTGGGCTGAGAAACTAACAGGCTGGATAGAGGAGGGGCATGCTCCAGTTGAAGTGGTAACAGGATCATTCTGGCTGCTCTATTGAGAATGGCCTGCAGAGGGGAAAGGAAGGAGCATGAACCTTGTCAGGGGACTAACGCCATCCTGAGAGATGGTGGTGGCTGCACCAGTCTGCTCGGGTGGAAGGAGTGAGAAGCGAGTAGACTCGGGATGTATTTTGGAAGAAAAGCCAGTAAGATTTGCTGATGGATAAGCTGTGAGGGTGGAAGAGAGAGAGGCGTCAAGGCTGACTCCAGGGCTTTGGACAGCTGGGAGCATGGAATGGCCATTTACAGAGATGGGGAAGACCTCTGGAGGAACAGGGGAGTTTTCCTTTTGGGGGTTTCTCTTTGGGGGCTTGGAAGGGGATTGGATATGAGGAGCTCAGTTTTTGACATATTAATTTTTTACCTTTATAGCTCTAAGCCAGTCCAAGAGACATATTAAATTTGAGATGCCTATTACACATCTAAGAGGTAACATCAAGTACTCATTCAGATATGAGCTTGGATTTCAGAGGAAAAAGCCAGGCTGAAGATATTAATTTAGGAGCATTCGTGTAATTATGATTTTTAAAGCCATAAGACTAAATTATGCTAAATTAATCCACACTGAATGGCCAATAACAGGTGTCAGCTTATATTGTTACTTGTCCCCAGAAAGCCATCCAATTATGAAAATTCAGGCATTAGCCAATGGGTATAGTGAGTATCTATCTTTTTTGGGCAAGTGCACCCCAGAACCCCTGACATCTCTGTAGAGGAACACGTCTCCACCTGGGGCCTTGGATAAGCCAGAAGGACACGCGTGCACACGGGCACACATACTTGTCATTTGCCCTTAAAGGATGGCAGAGAATCCAGAAAAACAAATGCTGACCTTCTATGGAGAGAGAGTTACCTGGATCTCCCCTGGGACCCTCAAGGATCTCCTGGAGCTGAAAGTGAAACACCCTGAAGCCCCTCTCATTCTGGGCAACACCTCACTGGGTAAGTGATTACCCAGTTCTCATTCCACCCTTAATGCTGGGCTGAACTTCCTGTCCCTTACTCTGTTCTCAGTCTACAGAAACTACTTTTTAGGGATGAAAACTTCATCCTTTATAATAAAGCCAGTGGTCTCCAAAGTTGGATGTGCATATACCCTGGACCCCAAAGATGTGGGAGGAAAGTATTAGAGGGTTTTTTGTGGGGTTTTTTGGTTTATTTATTTTTTTTTTTTTTTGAGATGGAGTTTCGCTCTTGTCACCCAGGCTGGAGTGCAGTGGCACGATCTCAGCTCACTGCAACCTCCACCTCCCAAGTTCAAGCAAATCTCCTGCCTCAGCCTCCCAAGTAGCTGGGACTACAGGTGCACGCCACCACATCCAGCTAATTTTCGTATTTTTAGTAGAGACGGGTTTCACCATGCTGGCCAGGATGGTCTCGATCTCTTGACCTCATGATCCGCCCACTTTGGCCTCCCGAAGTGCTGGGATTGCAAGCGTGAGCCACCATGCCCGGCCTAGAGGGTTTTTTATCATTTACTTTGTCTTATTCGTTTTTGTTTTTGTTAAATATTGAATAAATATAGTAAGAATTTTATAAAATATGTATAGGGATATTAACAATACAGTGCACACTCAGTTACCCCCCACATCCGCTTTAAGAACACAAACTTTACCAAGAACTTTGAAGACCACTGTGGGCCCTCTCAAGCCACATCCCCTTTCCTTCCCTTCCTCCTCGAAGGTACTCATTAGCCTGAATATTGTGTTGGTCATTCTCTTCCTTATTTTTATAATTTTACCACATATATTTGAATCCTTAAACAATATGTTGTTTAGCTTTGCATATTTCTGAACTTCACATAAATGGACTGGAGGGAGAGTCCTGACCTCTGGTCAGGTTGCAATGTCTCCCACTCCCAATAATAAGAAGAAGAATCCCAGGGTATTATTCCTCTGCAATTTGCTTTTTGTTCAACATACTTGACCTGAGATGCATCCGTATTGTTGCATGTAGCTGCGCTGTATTCCATCCTATGAACGTGGAACAATTTGACATCCATTATATTGCTGGAGAACAGCTTATTTTGGCATTACAAATATTCTTCTATATGTCTCCTGGTAACTATGTGCAGGAGTGTTTTAAGAGCATCTTGGCCAGGCATGGTGGTTCACACCTGTAATCCCAGCACTTTGGGAGGCCAAGGTGGGTGGATCACCTGAAGTCAGGAGTTCAAGACCAGCCAGACCAACATGGAGAAACCTCATCTCTACTAAAAATACAAAATTAGCCGGGTGCAGTGGCATGTGCCTGTAATCCCAGTTACTCAGGAGGCTGAGGCAGGAGAATCGCTTGAGCCTGGCAGGCAGAGGTTGCAGTGAGCCGAGATTGCACCATTGCACTCCAGCCTGGGCGACAGAGACTCTGTCTCAAAAAAAAAAAAAAAGCATCTTATCCTATTTCCAATTTTTATATGGACATAGTGCATAAATAGATACATACATATAGAAATTTAATTGGCAGGGGTATACAACCACTGCTTTCACATCCGTACACATTTACTGTCAATCTCTAATGTATCTGAATCTCCTGTAAGAAAATTTCAAGGCCTGGAGCAGTGGCTCACACCTGTAATCCCAGCACTTTGGGAGCCCGAGGTGGGCAGATCACCTGAGGTCAGGAGTTTGAGACCAGCCTGGCCAACATGGCAAAACCCCGTCTCCACTTAAAAAAAAAAGAAGAAAAGAAAATATCAATGCACGAAAAAAGGCATTTTCTCTTTCCTAATTGTCTCTAAAATAACTGTCCCTTTCCTAACTGTGTCTACTCTTCAGGACCTGCAATGAAATCTCAAGGACATTTTCATCCAGTTCTCCTCTCTCCTGCAAGGATCTCTGAGCTGAGTATGCTGACAAAAACAAGTGATGGTGAGTTCCTGGTGTTTTTAGTAGGATGTCAATGAGGCGATCCCTGCACTAAACTAACACTTGCCAAACAACTCAGAACCTCCTCATCTGTTTGTCTTCTCCTGTATATTTCCAGTTATTCTTCATTTTTTAAACGAGTAGTGCGGAGTACTATATCAGGCAAGGCAGAACTCACAAAGGAGGAAGTAAACACACAAGACTTGGCATTTGAGGTGCATGGCAAACCCTTTAGTAAAAGGAATCTTATTTTATTCCTTTCTTCATCCCCTGAGCTCCTCCTAGTCCTGTGCATGCAATATAAGCACTCAGTCAGTGGCTGATCAATGAATTAACAGAAAAAAAAGAATGAGCAGGACAGGAACTTGAATGCAATGGGACGCAGTGTAATGATGACTTCCTTAACGTAGGAAACAGGCAGAGCAACTGAACTGAAAGCTTTTGTCAAGATTGAACTGTAGGTCACCATGTGTTTGTGGTGGCTCAGTGAGGGCCAGTGGGGGACAGGAGAGGGGATCCGCCATGGTGGTATCACTGCCATCCAGAAGTCCCACCTTCTAGGCCGCTAATTATCACCAGCCAAACTAGACTGCACCACACATCAGCAAGCCGGATCTTCCCTGGCCTAACCCCACCTGTTTGCAAGGGAAGGGATCCTTCCTGGTTTTGCTCAGCACCAAGGTTTCACAGCTTCAGCCTCGGGACAATTCAGGTAGCAAAACTTAATGCCATTTAGAAAAACAGGAATGTGCTTAGATTTACCTGAAATCTTGGTGTGGGCAGAAGTGAAAGGAGAGGGAGAGGGAATGGCAGAATGGACAGCTGGACACATAGACCACCTGTCTAACTAAGCAGAGGTGATGGCAGGAGGCCCTGGCCCAGCCCTACCCCAGGCATCATTTAGCCGCATCTGCAAATTTCTCTTTAGCGCCACAACCCTGTCCTCACACAAATATTAAATAAGAAGATGAAAATAAACTGATCTGTTTGAAAGAGGAGAAAAGTTTTTCACCATCCCTCCCTGTCTCTGAGCCACCCTTATCTGTCCCTGAGAAGGCCCTTCAGAGCCTAATTTAATTCCCAATATAATCCAAGTCTCTCATCTTACAAATGAGGAAGCCAAGATGCGAAAGGAAAGTAGACTAGCCTAAGGTCCCTAGTCTGGCTGGAGGTGAGGTTACAAGGTCTCCCACTCCCAATTCAGCACTCTTTTGTTTTGTTTTGTTTTTTGTTTTTGAGATGGAGTCTCACTCTGTTGCCCAGGCTGGGGTGCAGTGGCGCCATCTCAGCTCACTGCAACCTCCACCTCCCGGGTTCATGCGACTCTCCTGTCTCAGCCTCCCGAGTAGCTGGGATTACAGGCGCCTGCCATCACGCCCAGCTAATTTTTGTATTTTTAGTAGACATGGGGTTTCACCATGTTGGCCAGGCTGGTCTCGGACCCCTGACCTCGGGTGATCCTCCTACCTCAGCCTCCCAAAGTGCTGGGATTACAGGCGTGAGCCACTGTGCCTGGCCAACACTCTTTTTGTTACTGCCATTCCACCCCTCAGGTCCACCCCACAGCCTGTCCAATTAGCTATGTGAGTTGGACTGCTCAGTTTGGTCTCTGCAAAGCAGAGCTAAAACAAACAATGCACCGTCCTTTAGGGCTCTTAAAATTAAAGCATGAGTACCCTCTAGTGGCTTGCAGGAAAGTTTCCACGATTCTCGAACTTTTCCTAAGTCCCAGATGAGTGAAAGACACTGGCGGGGATGGGATGCACTGGAGCCAGATGTGTTCCCCACCAGCACACCCTGGAAATACATTTTTGCACAGCTGTGATTTTGACTTAAACATTTAAGGTTTGCATGCTCAACCATATCACCTACATGTTTGGCTCAGTATACATTTGTTTTCTCAAAATCTTTAGTATAGTGAGTGCTCCAGAAAGTCATTGCATGTTTACCCCATAGACCCATGAACTCTGAAGAGCATAGAGTTCCACTGAAATGCCCTTTCTGAGAATCAAAGTTGAAGTTCTTTTCACTTGCATTGGAAGAAAGCTAGATTTTGTGACCAGAGATGGAATAAAATATGAATAGAACCACAGTAAGTAGAATGTTCTCAGTATAGCCTGGCAGAAGATGTGTTGTGCCTAGCATGAGGTGAGGTGGTGATGTGTGCAATGGAAATGGAATTATTTGGCTTCAAACTGTGTGAACGCTTATGAGGATTCAGGCAATAGAGCAGACAGGGATACTTCAATCCCCACTGGGGTTGAACTGCCCTTTTCCATCTATGTCAAATAAGAGGTGGTGATGCTGGTCTATGTGATGCTTCTGACCTTAATAATAATTATGTCTTTTTGTTTCTGGTTTCTCCTCCACTAATAAGGGTCTGGGTCTTCTCCTTAGGGAGAAGGAATTGTATAACCAAAAAAAAAAAAAGCTTGGTTTTCCTAGCACTCCTGCAAAGATAAGGCAGGCCAGGACCTTCCAGAAGTTAAAGAACAGGCTCCATTGAAACCCGTGATAAGGAAGCAACAGACCATCACTGATGGGTCTGGGATGAAATTAGATCCCCTGTTACAGAGTACATTTTAGGAGATGCTAAAACAGAAACAGGGTGAGAACTCCAGGCTGAGACATTCCAGCGGGGAGGGATAGTTTAGATTTGTTTAGCATAAGGATAACAAGGAGCAGCTCATGGTTCCCTCATCAACTAAATTAGCTGAGATTACTGAGGCAGCGGGGTGTTGCATGAGTATGCTGGCAAGGTGGGGGAGGTGTCATGCCAAGAACATTCTTAATATTGATAAAATACAGCTATGTAGAAGGGTGAAATATTCTCAAAGATTAGTCAACAAGAGATAAATCAAAGCCCAATCTGATAAAAACAGACTAACTGCAATTAGAACCAGCCCAGCTAGTGATGTCAAATCACTCTCCGTTAGCGTTTCATTCTGCAAACCCCAGGGTGTGAAGGATTAATTTTAAAAGGCCGCCTAACTCATCTCCTGGGGGTTTGGGTGACTACTTCACTTTTGAAGACTGATTTGAACCCTTTCATCCTCACTGAAGAAAAACCCTGAAGCTCATCCTAATATCCTGCCAATCCTCACAACTTATGGCTCCAAAGTTGGTTGAAATTTTGAATTATTTCCTTGCCAGTTAGCAAATAACATTACTTCGATCCTGCTAGATGCTCTCCCATTACTTCCCTGGACCCTTCCCAGGAGCCCCCAACTTCCTCATACCCAGTAACGCCCAATATAAATGGCTGGGGCAGCTCCTTGCATGGGCGAATTGACCAGTGCCCCTCACAAAACTGATTGTTGAAGATTTTGAGTATCGGGTGCAAAACCTGAAATCCAAGCATTATAGATTTTAGACAATGACCTGGGGAATTGAATGACCTTTGACTTATTTTAATACCATTCGATTTATCCCCCTTAATCACAAAGCAACTTTGCATAGCTTCACCACAATCAGTCAGGAGGAGTTCATGGAAAATTCTAGTAAGCTCTGCCACCTGCAAGTTTCTGCTGTCATTCCTTCTCTCTAGCCTCTATTTCCTTGTGTCTATCAAAAGAAGAATGTGGACCAGCGCAGGGGATCTCACTCTGGCTGCGTAAAAACACCTTGAAGCCTTTTAAAAATCTGCAGAGATCCAGGCTGGGAGCAGTGGCTCACGCCTGTAATCTCAGCACTTTGGGAGGCCTAGGCGGGAAGATCACTTGAGGTCAAGAGTTCGAGACCAGCCTAGCCAACATGGTGAAACACCATCTCTATTAAAAATATAGAATTAGGCCAGGCAGGTGGCTCACACCTGTAATCCCAGCACTTTGGGAGGCCAAGGTGGGAGGATCACCTGAGGTCAGGAGTTCAAGATCAGCCTGACCAATATGGAGGAACCCCGTCTCTACTAAAAATACAAAATTAGCCAGACATAGTGGTGCATGCCTTTAATCCCAGCTACTTAGGAGGCTGAGGCAGGAGAATCACTTGAACCTGGGAGGCGGAGGTTGAGGTGAGCCAAGATCACACCATTGCACTCCAGTCTGGGCAACAAGAGTGAAACTCTATCAAAAAAAAAAAAAAAAAAATTAGCCGGGGCTGTGGCAGGTGCCTGTAATCCCGGCTACTTGGGAGGCTGAGGCATGAGAATTGCTTGAACCTGGGAGGTGGAGGTTGCAGTGAGCCAAGATTGCACCACTGCACTCCAGCCTGGGCAATAGACTAAGACTCTGTCTCAAACAAAAAAAAGGCAGCAGAGATTCTAATTGAATTGATCTGGGAGTGGGGCATCTGTGCTGTTTTTGAGTTCCCAGCGATTCTCTGTGAGCCAATGTGGATACTCACTGCCCTGGCCAAACACTGAGGTCCTGGTGCCATGATTACAATTCAGCTGCTCCTCTTATGTCACCAGTAAAAACAAGTTGCTTTCCAGGACTGACAATAGGTGCTGGCTGCAGCCTGGCCCAGATGCAGGACATCTTGGCTGAGAGGATAGCTGAGCTCTCAGAGGAGAAAACACAGATGTACCGAGCCCTCCTGAAGCACCTGAGGAGTCTGGCAGGCCAGCAGATCCGGAATATGGCGGTATGTTCCCTGGTTTCAACCACTGGGCACACCGCACCTATTTCTGAACCTCACTGAAATGTTGAGATATGCATTGGCAGAATCAGTATGCAAAAAGGTCTCAGCAGATTGAAGCAACAGGCGCAGTAAATGTTTAAAATTAATAAGCATTATGTAATAAAAATATTTAAGAAACAACTATAGGCTGGGAGAAGTGGCTCACGCCTGTAATCCCAGCACTTTGGGAGACCAAGGCGGGTGGATCTCTTGAGGTCAGGAGTTCGAGACCAGCCTGGCCAATATGGTGAAACCTGTCTCTACTAAAAATACAAAAAATAGCTGGGCATGGTGGTGCACGACTGTAATTCCAGCTACTCGGGAGGCTGAGGTGGGAGGATTGCTTGAACCCAGGAGGTAGAGGTTGCAGCGAGTGGAGATCATGGCACTGCACTCCAGTCTGGGCAACAGAGCAAGACTTTATCTCAAAAAAAAAAAAAAAAGAAGAAGAAGAAAAAGAAGAAGAAGAAGAAGAAGAACTATAAGTCAAGCTCAAAAGAGTGGCTAAGCAGCATCACAGGTGAGAAAAGGATGTTATGGTTTTGCTAGTTTCATGATAAGCTTGTCCAAGAACTTAGTTTAGTCTTAGGCTGCATTAACAAAATAGAGTATCTGAAACAAGGAGGGTAGCCTTCTCTACTCTGGACTGTTCAAAACGCAGCTGGAGAAAGAAGGTCAGATCTGGGAGGCATACTTGAAGATCTGGTTGATTTTGATCTCAAAAGAAAGGAAAAGAGACAGTTAGGTTTTTGAAACACGTATGCTCCTTCCCCTGCATACCCTCAATTGTATAGCAGAAATCTTTGGGATATGGAAAACCAGGGAGGGCATGTTTCCTTTAAAACAGCTCTCAAGTGATTCCAAATGTTCTCTCCCCAGTCAGGAACTCTGACGAGGAGAAGGTGGCAGGAGAATGAGGTGTTGGAAACCACCCCAAAAAGAGGACCAGGGGTGGGAGGACAGGCAAAGGGAACATGAGAGCTGCCTTGGACTATGTCTAGACTCCTGAGGTCTGATGTGTTATTACATATGAGTAGAGAGTAGAAGAATAACTGACAGATGAGGGTCCAGGGAGCCAGATTTCAGCTCAGGGGAAACAAAAAAAAAATGTAAAATGGAGCTGCTCATAAAGGAATGGAGATTCCCTGTCCTCACCTGTGTTCCAGTCCAGACCGCAGCAACCAGGAGGTCACCGTAGATTCCTTCCCTATGCTGGGAGGAGAATCTTGAGTTCAGTGGCCAGTCCTTTCCCTCCCAAGTTCTGAAATGCTACAGGCTCCATAAGATCTGAGTAAAGGCTCCCAAAAAAGAGTGAAAAGGCAATTCTCCGTCCAACTGTGTGGATGCCTCAGAACACTGACACAGCCCATGTGAAGTCTGGCCATTTCAGAAGCCCACAAGAGATGAGGCTGAGACCCTGTGCACCAAGGCAAGATGGCACCTCTGTAGCCAACACCATGGCCATCTTCACTGTGGCCAGAACTGAGTGGGGTGGCTCACTCCCGCTGAGCCTCCCTGCTTGAATCTGAATCCCAGGCCTGCCCCTTCCTAGCTGGGGACATTGGTCAAGTTTCATAATTTCTCTGTGCTTCAGTGTCTTCATCTGTAAAATAGGGATAATGACACCCACCTCACTGGGTTGTTGTGTCAGGGGTTAGACAGCGCGTGGAACACACTGGTGTTAGGTAAGTGCTAGGCACCCTCGAGTCCTCTTCCCATCCAAAGAAGCCAGTGGGATGGGCCCTCCCTGACAAGCTGAACTCACGCTCTCTGCAAAAGAGAGAAAGACTGAACTGACTGAGATTCCCCTTGACCCTTTCATGGCCACTAAGAGGACCATAAGCAGGTGCCTTCGGGGTAGAGAAGCTGAGAGATAGAATGACTGAGCTATAACTCTCTCTCCTTAGTCCTTAGGGGGGCATGTGATAAGCCGGCATTGCTATTCGGACCTGAATCCAATTCTTGCTGTGGGCAATGCTGCCCTCAATCTGTTTTCAGCAGGTAAACTGCCTCCAAACACTCTGAACAGCACCTAGAGATCTTTTGTCTTTTTTATTTATTCTTTTAAGGAATTGCTTTAAGTCAGAGCCCAAGTCTCTGGTTCTCAATTCACCATGGGGAGCCCATCTCATGAGGGAAGGTGCACTGATCCAAAAGGCAGCTGGTGTTTCCTTCTGACACCACACATGCACACAACCTGGGACCACACATTCAGTTAGCTCACATGTTCGCCCACGTGTCTTGCTTGACCAGTAAACACCAGAGGTGACGTGCAGAGGCTAAGCTGAGGGCGAGGTTGCAGTGCACACCCTCCCTGTGGGCCAAGGGACTGCTCCCTGCTCCCCCGTTCTCATCATGGGCTGCCTCCACCAACACACTGTCCGAGGCCCCCACACAGTGCCCTCAAAGTTGCATCCCCGCCCCCTAGTTGCTGTGTAAGAAGCTACAAGGCTGGTGAGGACACACAGTGGACATCCACACAGGTCGTGGTGGGCCCCTGGGAAGGGGTAGGCAGTGATTGATTTTAACTGCTAGCTGAGAGAAACGTTCCCTTGGGGTGGCTGCCCACTAAACCTCCCTTTCATCTCCCCAAGCACCCAGCACACTCACACTGCCCCCAGCTGCCCCCCAGATACTAATACCCCCTTGACTGGATGCAACTACATGCCAGGCTGTGCTGGGGCGTTGGTCGTTACCATTGGCTGAAGGTCTGCTTTCCCAGGTCAGTTAGAGCCATCTCCACCCAGAGCACAGCCCCGGCTCCAGCAAAGGCAGTAGATCAGCTCACTGGCCCAGCATCAGGGAGGGGCCAGGCAGAGATCAACCGTGGGAGCCTCCTTTGGGGCACCCTGCCTCCTCACAAGCATACCTACATTCTAACCAGCACAGCGCTCACTGTGCCAGGAATCAAACGCATGTCACAGTCCCCAGGCCGTAGTTTGATCTCCTCACTGCACTCCTGTGGGCCAGAGGGCACAGTTGTGGTCACCAAGAGGGGACAACTGGGCTAGAAGGAGGTTTCAGAATTTTTCACTTCATTTTAAAGGTGTAAGTGCCTGTCTCAAGAGCTGACAACAGCAGGAAGAATAAAAGGCAAAGTCAGTGGCTGGAACTGAATTGAATAGTTAAAAGTGCAAACAAACCGTGTGTTGGCTTCAAGTTGTTGGTTTAACAAGTGATCATAAGCACTGAACAGGTTCTGTGTAGTTAACCACAGGCCCAGTGAGCCTTCAAGGCAGAAGAGACCCCAGTTCACATAGCAAATATGCTGATGAAAGAATAGTAATGTCATGATGGTGCCACCACCTGGGACCCCATGATGGGACCCTGTGACTTTGCCGCGGACTCAGACCTCAGCCTTGCTCTGTGTAGAGGAAGCTGGCCTTTCCTTCTCCACTGCTGACATTTAAAAGAACAGAATAATCTTGCTCTCCTTGTTGTGACTATGCAGAAATATCATTCTCTTCCACAGAAGGTACGCGGCAGATTCCTCTAAATGAACATTTTCTTGCTGGGTTGGCAAGTGCAGACCTTAAGCCAGAGGAAATTTTGGAATCTGTGCATATCCCGCACTCTCAAAAGGTCAGAATTCCACTGGTTGCTTTTGAGGGTGGTTTTTCCTTTTTCATAACTGAGTCCAGTCATCTTTAGAAATCTAAAAACAGATGGAAAGAAAATAACTCTGCCCTGCAAACCTGTTTCCTGTCCAACTGCAGATTGGGCCAGCACCAAGGCCCTCCGACAGCCAAGAGCAGGCAGCTCCGGGTGTGGATGTGGGGCTGTTGTTCTAGCTGCAGGGTGGAGCCTGCTGAGGGCCTGTGGTCACACCACCACGCCCCTCATGGCCACGAGTTCAAGCTCTCAGACTGTCAAATGGAGTGTCTCTAACTGACCCACAGGGAGATGGGGGCTAGGGCTCAGCTGTCCCACACCCCACTCTAGCCAATAGTTCATGGGTGCAGGAGGGCCTCTAGTTGTTTGCTAACTTAGAATCCCTGCGGCTGATGTGGCCACCCAGCCAGCTATGGAGTTGACCTTCTGTCCTCACTGCCTGTTCCCTGTGCCTCTGCCAAAGCTGTACCTGAATCCAAGAGGATAGTCTTCCCAGAGAGAGGCAATGCAACACACTCCCACACACACACACACACCCTAGCTCAGCCCCCAAAATCCCAGAGAGGAGCAGCCAAGACTCTGGGGCACCAGGATGAGGATGGCCCACTCCCCATCCGGGGCCTTCTGCTACAGTAGCAGTAGTGTTCTTCTACAGGGGCATCGGTCGTTACCATTGGCTGAAGGTCTCTGCTTTCCCAGCTCAGTCACAGCCATCTCCACCTGGAGCACAGCCCCGGCCCCAGCCAAGGCAATAGATCAGCTCACCAGCCCAGCAGCAGGGAGGGACCAGGCAGAGATCAACAGTAAGGGGCTCCTTTGGGGCACCCCTGCCTCCTACAACCATGCCTACATTCCAACCAGCACAGCTCTCACTGTGCCAGGTGTCTTGTTAGAATGTGTCTATGTGATTAATTAGTAGCACAAAAAGCCGGGGGGCAGCCTGGTTACGGAGGGAGTCATAAGTTATGCTTTCAGCCATGTGTGATCTTCATTAGTTTTTCCTTTGGAATGGAAACTTTGAAATGTGTTCCCATTTAAATCCATGAAAAGGCAGCAGAAGGAAAAACAAGCCCACTCAAACATGTGCACCCTTGGTGGCCACACAGATGGAAATGCACAAAGGGGCACAGGCCGTCTTCGTGGACCCCACCTCGGCTCACCAAAGGTCATGGCGCCAAGGGGTCAGCTGGGGCAGCCATCACCTTTGACTCTTCCTCCTGACACAAGATTCCCCAGCCACTGTTGGAAAGCTTTGCTCGGCTCCCTTTTGTGCTTTGCCAAGTGGAAAAGCGATCATTTCTACAAGCCAAGCAATGTGGTGGGTCTCCTTTGTACTTTCAGCAAATCACCTTTAAAAGCCCCTGCATTAGGAGGGCTCCTCCACCCTCATGGGGAAAAGGCATCTGAAGACTGGAGGGAAAGGCCCCTGGCAATGCCAGCACATGGACGGGTGTCCAGGCCTGAGTTCCCACAGCATCCCATGCAGAGGCATCCTGGCCTCCGAGGGAGAGTGAGTGGTGGTCCCTGTTCCTTGAGGGTGTCCAAGGCCTTGAGAGTGGGCCTTGGGGAGGACGCTGTTCTCACTTTGAACGAGAAATCAGCCAAGGTGTCCTCTAATTGTGCCAACTATCTTTGGTGTCTTGTTAGATTGTGTCTAAATGATTAATTAGTGGCAACAAGAAGCATAAACCACTTTCTTAGTTTTGACATATCAGATAACCCCAAATGGTTTTTGTCTCCACAGTGGGAATTTGTGTCAGCCTTCCGACAGGCTCAGTGCCAGCAGAACGCCTTGCCCCACGTGAATGCCGGCATGCGAGTCCTTCTCAAAGAAGGCACAGACAGCATTGAGGACCTGAGCATCGCCTATGGAGGGTGGAGGCTGCCACCATCAGTGCACACAGATCCTGCCAGCAGCTCCTCGGGAGGTAAGCCAAGAGCCCGTACCCTGAGGGGGAAGCTTGCTGTTAAATAAAACAAGTGATCTGTCTCTGGCAAGCATCAGTAAAGCCCTGGGAAGATGGAAACTCTTACATGAAAATCACTGCTTGTTCTTTCTGTCATTTTGCTAAATGAATTAAACCTTATTTGACTTTGATTAATTGGATGCCACTCTTTGGAGGAGGTATACAACAAAAATGACCTGGCCTGAGTTCAGCCAGCAGGTGATTTCTTCTCATCTGCCCTCGTTCTCTTATACAGATCAACAGCCTAGCCATCCTGGTGCCATGGCTTATGCCTATAATCCCAGCAATGTGGGAGGCCAAGGCAGGAGGATTGCTTGAGCTTAGGAATTCAAAATGAGCTTGGGCAACAAAACGAGACCCCATCTCTACTATATATATGTATTTTTTTTAAAAATTAGCTGGGCATGGTGGCATGCACCTGTAGTCCCAGCTCCTCAGGAGGCTGAGACAAGAGGATCACTTGAGCCCTGGAGGTTGAGGCTGCAGTGAGTAGCGATCATGCCACTATACTCCAACCTAGGTGACAGAGCAAGACTGTGTTTCAAAAAAAAGTCTAGCAAACCCACCCTGGGCAGTGTCCAAGTGGCACCTAACACTCCCACCATTAAGTGCACCCTATTTCTTCCTCAGTGAAGTCAGTCTCCAAGTCTGAGTCCTGTTCCGTTCACAATGGAATTGGCCCTAGTGGTCTGTTTTGTTGTTGTTGTTTTTGAGATGAAGTCTCACTCTGGCACCCAGGCTGGAGTGCAGTGGTGCAATCTCGGCTTCACTGCAACCTCTGCCTCCTGGGTTCAAGTGATTTTCGTGCTCAGCCTCCCGAGTAGCTGGAATTACAAGTGTGCACCACCACACCCAGCTAATTTTTGTGTTTTTAGTAGAGATGGGGTTTCACCATGTTGTCCAGTCTGGTCTCAAACTACTGGCTCAAACGATCCAGCTGCCTCAGCCTCCCAAAGTGCTGGGATTACAGGTGTGAGCCATCATGCCTGGCCTGCTCTGCTTATTTAATACTTGATTCTAGCATGTCTGGCTGTGGAACGTGTTCATGTTCAAGTTGCAATAGAACGGGTCCCATTCTCACCCTGCCATGACCCTTGGGCCACTCAATGCAGCCTCCCCAGGCCTTGGTTTCCCTAAGCAGCTTGATTAGGTGATTTCTGAGTTTCCAGAGGAAACTCAGGGGTCTCTAAAAGGTCACTATCCCATATCATGCCATACTAGAAACTGCCGTCTAACCAATTCCTTCCTGCCTTCGACCCTCCCAGGCGCTGGAATGAGCTGATGCTGGATGGGGCTTGCAGGCTGCTTCTGGATGAAGTCTCGCTCCCAGGCTCAGCCCTGCGTGGCCGGGTGGAATTCAAGAGGACCCTAGTCGTCAGCTTCCTCTTCAAATTCTACCTAGAGGTTCTGCAGGAACTGAAGAAGCTGGCGAAGCTATTCTCTGTGCGTGTGGGTGCTCTGGTGTATTCGCTGGCTGGGGCTGCTGAAACAAAGTAGCACAGCCTGCCTGGCCTGAACAATAGAAACAAGTTCCCTCACAGTTCTAGAGGCGTCAGCAGGCCTGGTTCCCTCTGAGGGCTCTGCCGGGGACTCTGCTCCCTGCCTCTCCTCTAGCTCCTGCTGGTTTGCTGGCAATCTTGGGCACTCCTTGGCTTCTAGAAGCATCACCCTGATCTCTGTCTTCACATGAAGTTCTGTGGGTACATCTGTGTCCAAATTTCCCCTTCTCACAAGGACATCAGTCATATGGCATTAGGGCCTGTCTTAAGTACCTCATTTTAACTTGATTACCTCTGCAGTAAAGGCCCTGCCTTATTTGGATAAGGCCACATTCTGAAGAACTGGGGCTGGAGTGCTGGGACTTCAACACAGATATTTAGAACAGACACAATTTGACCTATGGGTTCCTTGCACCCATAAGCTCACAGCTTTCCCATCACTTTGGCAAATTGTCTTGTGCACAGCCTGTGCTGTTACCTGTCACCTGCTCTGAGTCAGGCCTTATCAGTTCCCAGTCGGCCCTTCTCCTAGAATCCAGCCCTGAGGGGCTACATGAGGCTCATGACGCCAGACTGTCTGCAGTCCGCAAATGTTGACTGTGTGCCCTGAATACTGAAACACTGTGGTGTCCCTGCTGCCACTGTGCAGTTTTTTCTTTTAAAAGCAACTTTATTGAAGTGTAATTTACACATCATAAAATGCACCTATTTAAATTTAGCACATGTTGACAAATGTGTATATCGGTGTAGCTTCCACCTCAAATTTTCCATTATCCCAAAAAGTATCCTATGCCCCCTTGTGTCACCATCTTGCCCCAGCCCAGGCAACCACCAATCACTTTGCTGGCACTAGAGATTCATTTTGCCTCTTCTGTAATTTTATGATCATTCTAAAACATAAAATAAAATTTTATTTTTCAAAACAACCAAAACTGCCCAGGCATGGTGGCTCACACCTGTAATCCCAGCACTTTGGGAGGCCAAGGCAGGCTTGGGCCCAGTAGTTGGAGACCAGTCTGGGGAACATCGGGAAACCCCACCTTTATAAGAAATAGAAAAATTAGCTGGCCATGGTGGCACATGTCTGTAGACTCAGCTACTTAGAGGCTGAGGTGGAAGGATCTCTTAAGCCTGGGAGGTCGAGGCCGCAGCGAGCCATGTTTGTACCACTGCACTCTAGCCTGGGGGACAGAGCAAGAGCCTATATGAAAAAACACACACACACACACACCAAAAACCGGTGTGTATGCTAATGTTTAAATAGCTTTCTAGATTTTTCTGATTGTAAACTTTTGGAATAAGCTAAGCAAAGCAAAACATATTCTCTCTCTCTCTTTCTTTCTCTCTCTCCTTCTCTCTCTCTCTCCACCCCTCCCCTGACCATGATTACAACTCATCCTACCTTGTATTCCCTGTTCCCCAACCACAGCTCACCCCAAGAGCCCGCTCTTCTAAGGTATCTGATTTTCACAGACTCAGATGAAGACCCTCATCAACCACACTCACCAGGATAATCCTTGCTGCCATTTAATTTCTGAATCAAGACACTTGACAAGTTTCAGTGACACCCAGAGCAGCCTCCCCACCTCTACCGCTCTCCCAGGAGAGTTGAGTTCCTGAGAAAAGCAATCTGGCTTTGAGTCCTTTTGTGTGCAATGGATACATGCTTATTCTGGGATGGCTTATCTAGCCCATTTTCCTTGCTTCTCCTCCTGCCTCTGCCCCCGCTCTCTGGCAAGCCTCTCCCTCCTCAGGGTGGCTTGAGGATCAGATTCCAAGCAGTCAGTCCAGGTCCTCATTATGTGGAGGGAGGAGGGGAACAAGAAACATTCATAAAACATGAAGCCGGGGCAGGTAGTATGGATCGTGGTTATGCACGCTGTGCTGGATGCATTAGCCAAGTCAGTTTCACGTAAACCAAAGCCCAGTTTAACCGTAGCTAACCAGCTTATCTTTATTGTTTTGAATCATCTTTCAGGACAGCCGTCATCATTCTGAAATTTCAGACCGATTCCTAAGTGCTCTCGAAGATTTCCCAGTCACAATACCCCAGGGAGTCCACACGTACCAGGTCAGTGAGTTTGATTTAACTGAAACCTGCAAACTCGAGCTGTGCTGAGCGAGCAAGCTTTTCAGAGCTGCGGTTTCACGTCTGACGTTCTAGTGGTGGCTCTTTGCTTAGTCCGCGTCACGGAGACGCTGGAATCTGAGGTCAGGCCCAAGCTGCTGCTGGATGAGCTCAAGGCTGAACCATCTAGCTAATCTACAGTCTAATCATTATAGTCTCTTCAAAGTGATATTCTTTGGGCATTTGTTTGATAGTTACTCAGAAGAGCAACCGAGCTGGAAGGTTCAGCCCCCAGCTCTGATTGCAAATGTTTAATCTCCAGTCAGCAAACAAATGCCCTGCAAGTAACTGAACTCACCCTTCTAGCAGGACAGTTTAGAAATTATGCATTCTTGCTATAGCACAACCCCTCTCCCACCCCACCTCCACATACATGCACACACACACACAC
The DNA here is from genome assembly GCF_006542625.1 of Nomascus leucogenys. NCBI lineage: Eukaryota > Metazoa > Chordata > Mammalia > Primates > Hylobatidae > Nomascus > Nomascus leucogenys. The sequence goes on from NC_044402.1 coordinate 101,129,095, forward strand.
ACACACACACACACACAGAGCTTCCCTGAGAAGAGCTCCAGAGTAAACACTATCTCCACCTCCTTACAGCCTAGTGATGTTTTTGTGCCATTCCCAAGGGCAGCCAGGACACCTTATTCTGGATCTGGGGGGACTCTGTTGCCATCCCTCAAACCCTGTGCCAGAGGCCCCAATCAAGTCCACACTTGGGCTTCTGGCTTGGATTTTGGCATCCCACCTTAGGAACTGTATCACTTTATGCCCCATCATCATGACGACAGTACCTGTGGACAGATTGATCATTGGAAAGGTGAGGAGGCAGGACAGCGAGACCCCTGAGAGCACCACCAGGGAAAAGAAGATGCCAGAAGAAGAAGCTGGGGTGCCCCTTCACCTACTTCACCATTTATTGCCATATAACTGAAATGGCAATTCACTGTTCTAGTGGCATCATTAATGTGTCACACTCATCATCTGGCCCACTCCAGTGTTTGTCACCCAAGGGTGACTGTCCAATTTCTCAATCCCAGCTCAAGAGTGTTGGTGATAGGCCAGGCCACTTCTGAAAATTAAAAGCTTCTGAGGCAACTCTTGTCTTCCTCTGTAGAGTGTGTATCCTCATCAGCCTCTCCAAGACCCAGTTGGACGCCCTATCATGCACCTGTCAGCTCTTACACATGCCACTGGGGAAGCCATGTTTTGTGATGACATTCCCATGGTGGATAAAGAACTTTTCATGGCTTTGGTGACCAGTAGCAGGGCTCATGCAAAAATCATGTTAGTGAACGAAGAGCTTTCAAGAGCCTTTTAAAAGCACACCTGGGGACCCCTCAGAGGAATGCGCCCATGCTCCTGCCATGTCCTGAACCTAAAGAACCTAAAATGGAAAGAATAAAGAAAAGGTTGCCAGCTCCAGGAGGAAGGGAGAGCATCTAGAAATGAGCATCATGGAGAGAGAATAAAAATCACTGGCCAGGCTCAGTGGCTCATGCCTGTAATCCCAACACTTTGGGAGGCCAAGGCGGGCAGATCACCTGAGGTCAGAAGTTCAAGACCAGCCTGGCCAACATGGTGAAACCCCGTCTCCACTAAAAATACAAAAATTAGCTGGGCGTGGTGGCACACGCCTGCAATCCCAGCTACTCAGGAGGCTGAGGCAGGAGAATCACTTGAGCTCGGGGAGGTGGAGGTTGCAGTGAGCCAAGATCGAACTACTGCACTCCAGCCTGGGTGGCAAAGTAAGACTGTCTCAAAAAAAAAAACAAAATCACAGTTACAAGCCCTTTGTTTCCCTCCTAACCTCACAAAACCTCAGCTCCCTGCTACAGCCTCAGACATTACTCAAAGGCATAATCCTGATAGAGAGCTGGTATTGAGGTGGTGGTGAAATACCCACTTCATGCCCAAGAATGAATGGCCCCTGTCCCAACCTTCAAGAACGTCCCTTGCCAAGGCCACACTATCCCTTCTCCACTTCCCAACCCCCAACAGCTAAAGTGTTGTCTCCTGGCCCAGCGGGAGTCTCTTGGACCCTACTCTTTGGCAGGTCTGTTCTGATTGGTCAGGACCTAAGCTGGATTTGTTGTCATATATTCCAATTTTCAACCATGTTCTATCCCTCCCTGAAATTTGGGGCCCTCAAAGCTTGCTGATTTCTACTTCTTCTTTTTTTAATTTAGAGACAGAGTCTGGCTCTGTCATCCAGGCTGGGGGCAGAGGCACCATCATAGCTCACTGCAGCCTTGAACTCCTGGGCTCAAGCCATCCTCCCATCTCAGCATCCTGAGTAGCTGGGATTACAGGCATGCACCACCACCACACCTGGCTAATTTTTAACAATTTTTTTGTTGAGACAGAGTCTTGCTATGTTGCCCAGGCTGGTCTCAAATTCCTGGCATCAAGCAATCTCTTCCTTCTTGACCACCCAAAGTGCTGAGGTTACAGGCATCCACCACCCTGCCCAAAGTGATTTCTACTTCTTAAATATCTCTTTGTTTCGATCAATTCATGTGTCCAAGGCCCTTGAACTACCCAAAGTGGTTGATGTGATAACAGCTGAAGACATTCCAGGCACCAATGGTGCTGAAGGTGACAAATTGCTGGCTGTAGATAAGGTACGTCGGGACATGCTCTCCTAGATGATTCTGTGTAGACAATCACCAAGGTACCCCTCCTGCCAGCTGTCCAGCTCCCAGCTCTTCCTGCCGTTGGGAGGTGGAAGCGCCAAGCCTTCTGGCACCTCTCTACCCTGTCTTTATTCAGCCCTACTAGTCCGGAGTCAGGAAATAACATAGTAAAAGGAAATGTCATACAGTAAAGCAACAAGTCCTAGTTCTGCCGCTGTGTGCTCTTGAGTCCATATGAATTTTTAGGAACACAAGTCAGTCCACAACAGGAGCCACATTATACAAAAACTTTGTTTATCTTTAAACTGTAAAATATGATGAAGGCTACACGTGTCAACCAAGCTGGACAGAAGACATGCTAGATTCAGGTTACGGCCAACCTCACATCCACTCTGAGCCTTACGTCCACTGAGTTACATGGCCAATGGAACTGTCTGTATTATTTAAATTATTTTTTCATTAAACATATTTTTTAGCCAAGCATGGTGGCTCACGCCTGTAATCCCAGCACTTTGGGAGGCTGAGGTGGATGGATCAGTTGAGTCCAGGAGTTTGAGACCAGCCTGGCCAACATGATGAAACTCCATCTCTACTAAAAATACAAAAATTAGCCGGGCGTGGTGGCATGCACCTGTAATCCCAGCTACTCAGGAAGATGAGGCAAGAAAATCATTTGAACCTGGGAGGCAGAGGCTGCAGTGTGCCAAGATGGCACCACTGCACTCCAGCCTGGGCAACAGAACGAGACTCTGTCTCAAAAAATATATTTTTTTTTTAACTTTTAGCCAAGCAGATGTAGTCAAATGTGACTCCAATGTGGTTACTATCGCTAAACAGCGACGTCTAAGACACCAGTCACTGCTAAGGTTGAACTAAGCCTATTCCCACCCAGAATTTTGTATCTGCTTCATGTGTGTACTTTCCACAGGTAATCTGTGTGGGCCAGATCATCTATGCTGTGGTTGCAGAAACAGACGTACAGGCAAAACGAGCAACTGAAAAGATAAAGATCACCTGTGAAGATCTGGAACCTGTAATCTTCACCGTCAAGGTAAACAGGGCTGGCCAGTCTCTCCCTCAGGTTGTAGAATTAAAAGTGCCTTTGTAAAAATCTTAATGAAGGATCTAATTTTTTTTCTTGCCACTGCTTTGCTCTGGAAAAATCAACTTTCTTTGGAAAACATTACTTGTACGAGCTGAAATTATCTTTGGTTCCAAGGAGTGGAGAAGACAGAAGTTTCTCATATTCAAAAAGTCTAGAAGTGGGCAGTCCAGGGCTTCTACGGCATTCTGTGTGTTTAGGATCCAGCCTTCTTATATCTAGTCACTCCATCATGCATTGCTTCCTGGAGGGCACATTTGGTCCACAATGGCCACAGAAACTCTAGCCGTTACATCCACATTCCAGACAGCCGAGAAAATAAGGTGATGAAGAAGGGTGTGTCCCCTCCCTTTAAGGACACTTCCCAGTCCTTAAAAGGAGGCATGTACATTGCACATGCCTTCCTCCATCTCTGTGTTTGGAACCTGGTCGCGTGCCACACCTAACTGCAAGGGGAGCTGGGAAATGTGGATTTTATTCCAGGTGGCCAGATAACCACTACAGATGGGAGACTCTATGACTTGAGGAGAAAGGTGAGGATGCATACTGGGAACAGTAATGTTTTCAAGGTGGAGCCCAAATGCACTGGAACTTTCACGGTGGAATTCCACAGAAACTTCACTCTCGTTTCTGAGTCTAGATAATGATATTCAAATGGTATTTCCGGGAAGATAACGGAGTGAGGACAGACAATTCAGGCGTGGACTGGGGTTTGTAGGCTCTGATTCATTGAGGGACAGGTTCAGAGTCATTGACTTGAGAAAAGCTTACTTGTTTTTTGTTACTTGTGTGCTTGTGACAAAATATCAAATGTGTCCAGAGGCTTTCGTGAACCATTGGGACATTTTAAAATGTAACTAAATGGTACAAATTGCTCAATATTTAAAGTGTTTTTTAAAAAAAAAGTTTCTTGATCTTCCTAAACCAAATCAACTTTGTTCCAAATTCCCATTTGCCAAGATTGCAAGAAATCCAGGCCATTTTTCTTGGCTCCTTCCTCTTCCTTGGGTTGAACTAGGATCCTAATAAAGGTTTTCGAAATTTCCCTTCTAACCCCACTTTCTTCAAGGGGGAAATGGCACCCAGAGGACATACCCATGAACTATTCTAGAATTCAGAATGGGTAGGGATTTAGAGTTCCCTCGGAACAAGACTGTCCAGAGTCAGCAAAAAAAATCCTCCACAAGTCAATAAAATTGTCATATATATAATACCAATAGTGCTTCATCCATCTATTCATTTATTTATATGACTTTATAGATCAGAGGCAACATAGGGTCATGGTTACAAACACAGATCCTAGAACCAAACTGCCAGATTTGAATAGTGGCTGTACCACTCACTAGCTGTGTGACCTTAGGCAAGTATTTAACCTCTCTGTGCCATAGTTTCCTCATCTGTAAAATGGAGGTAGTAATGATACGTATCTCATTAGTTTGTCATAAAATTAAATGAGTTAACAGGTGTAAAGCACTTAGAACAGTACCTGGCACATGGTTAGCACTCACCCAATATAGCCTATGTTATAACAACATTATACTGTCTTGGTTGGGCATGGTGGTTCATGCCTGTAATCCCAGCACCTTGGGAGGCCGAGCCAGGTGAATCACTTGAGGTCAGGAGTTTGAAATCAGCCTGGCCAACATGGTGAAACCCCGTCTCTACTAAAAATACAAAAATTAGCCAGGTGTGGTGATGCATGCCTGTAATCCCAGCTTCTTAGGAGGCCGAGGCAGGAGAACCGCTTGAGCCCAGAAGGCGGAGTTGCTGTGAGCCGAGATCACGCCACTGCACTCCAGCCTGGGTGAAAGAGCAAGACTCCGTCTCAAAAAAAAAAAAAAAGAGATTTTACTGTCTTATGACACATTTACAGTATGGCAATAAACATACTTTCACATGTACCAGGATGGCTTCTGAGATCTTAGTATAACAGAAAATGAAAAAATTCAGCTATATTGTTCATTGTCTGCTGCTTTGAAAAAATCAAGTGTTCATCATTAGATAAGATGTTTTTAAAAACTTAGCCTGGGCTTGAACACTTCCTTTATCACTTATTTACAGTGTGACTTTGAGAAAGTTCTTTTAACCTCTCCAAGCCCAGTTTCCTCATCTAGGAAACGGAGATCATAACAGAATGAATGTAAGGATACATGTGCATACACTGTTATTGCACAGTGCTTAGCACAAAGCAAGCTCTCCATCGATATTAGCTGCTCCCAGGAGCATCATCAGCAAGAAGGGCTATGGCATCTGAGGCCATCAGAGCCTAGGAAGGCAGGAGACAGGTGTCATTCAGAAGTATGAAAAAATACCTTGGTTCTAAAGGCTAAACAAGGATCCGCTGTCAGAGGTCAGTCCACAGAACCAGTCTTTATTTGTAAGTACGTTCATGTTATTGTCAGGAGAAAAAAAAAAAAAACAAAAACATAGAACAAAGAGCTAGAAAAGCCCTTATGAGATGATGCCAAATACTCAAAGAAAGGAACAAACTTCCTATTAGGTTGGTGCAAAAGCAATTGCAAACTTTTATAGCAAAAACTGCAATTGCTTTTGCACCAACCTAATACAATCTGTACTGGGCTTCCCTGCCCCAGAGATGTGTAATAACTTGTGTCTCCCCTCTCAAGACAGCCTCAGTATTTTTCAGATCCCTGAGTGAGAGGTTCTTGTACCTGAGCTGCCTAAGTAGTCTAATGCAAGCGTTTTTCTTCAAGGAAAAGGTAAAAGGAAAAAAAAAAGGCAGATTTCCGAACCTCACCCATCATGCATTTGACTTATCTCATGTTCCCTGGAGAGTCACATTTAAATGAGAAATTAGTATTCATCATCTGGGATCATCATAGTGTCCCCAGCCCTCAGTTCTGAACGTAGCTTCCTTCTGAAGGTTTCGCTAATCCTTCTTGCTGCTTTTCTCTGCAAATCTAGAAGACCTTTCCTCGGACTTCTCATCTCTGCAGCCAGCCTACTGCTCTAATTCTCCCTTGCTTGTTTGACACCTTTCATCTGTCCCAGGAAACAGTGATTTTCCAGAGTGTACTGGCTTTTAAGAAAAAACTACCAGTGGAAGGAAAAGTCGGAAGGACTGGCTTTTATGCTTTTTTTTTCTGCCATTTAGGATGCCATAAAACACAATTCATTCCTGTGCCGTGAAAAAAACTTGAACAAGGAAACGTTGAGGAGGCCTTTGAAAAAGTCGACCACGTTTTTGAAGGTGAGCTCCCAGGGATACTTAATAGACTCTGACTGATTCTATTCAGAAGCAACCATCAAAAGTGTATGATTCCCCCTCAGAAAGTCCAGCCTCTAAAGTCTTGGTGCTTTGCCAAATTTCTCTTACACGTCTTCCTTTCAATGTGTGTGTGTGTGTGTGTGTGTGTGTGTGTGTGGTTTTGGGGTTGGGGGGTAGGGAGCAATAGAATAAATAAAAGAAAATCTCTAAGATTTTGGTTTGGGCAGAGTAAGGAACAAAACTTGGCACTTTTAATTTGTGATCCAGAACTATTCTGTCTGAAACAGATTGCCACAGGACAAATGCCTAGTTCCTTCGTCAGGATAAATCCAGGCCAGCCAGGCAGGGCACAGTGGCTCACACCTGTAATCCCAGCACTTTGGGAGGCCGAGGCAGGTGAATCACCTGAGGTCAGGGGTTCGAGACCAACTTGGCCAACATGGTGAAACCCCGTCTCTACTAAAAATACAAAAATTAGCCAGGCATGGTGGCAGGCGCTGTAATCCCAGCTACTTGGGAGGCTAAGGCAGGAGAATCACTTGAGCCTGGGGGGCAGAGGTTGCAGTGAGCTGACATCACGCCACTACACTCCAGCATGGGTGACAGAGCGAGACTCCATCTCAAAAAAAAAAAAAAAAAAAATCCAGGCCAGCCAGTCCACATCTTACTGGCTTTTGAATTCTCCAAGACGGTGGCTTCCCACCAGCACACACCTTAGGAGTTCTTCTGTGTTTATGCTTAACAGGAGAGGTCCATGTTGGAGGACAGGAACATTTTTACATGGAAACACAAAGAGCGCTTGTTATTCCAAAGACAGAGGACAAAGAACTGGACATTTATGTGTCCACACAGGACCCAGCCCACGTGCAGGTGAGGTCCAGAATAACGCCCACATCCCCACCTTCCTAATTCCATGATGGCAGTCAATCCTACAGCCTCACAATTGCTGGCCATTTTACCTGCAGAAACCTGGAATCCAAACATTAAACATCAGACATCAATAATGCAGCCAAGACCTCAGAACCCTTTTTTTTTTTTTTTGGTCTTTTCAAGTAAATAAAAAAATAGTCACAGTAACTTTAGGTTTCAAGAGTACGTTCGTTTGCATCATGCTTAGATGAACTCTGTGATGAGATGACACCACTAAACTATTTCTGTACTTGATTTTTCTCTAAAATAATCATCACAGTTAACCTTTGGAGTCAACACATCACTTTATAGTACATTTTCATTTCCCCAGTCACAAAGTGCTCTAGGTTTAGCTGCAAACACATCATCTCCTTGGTAGGTTGTCAGGAGTTCGCCAGCTTTCACCTCCTTGGGACTTTAGACTAGGAACCCAGCTTCTCACAGGAATCCAAAGCTCTAACAGTTTTCCTTCTGGAAAATACCATTTTTCTGCTAGAAGGGCTGCTCTGTGCAGACCAACGGTGTTTACAAGCTAAACAGAGCCCCACCAGACAGATTCAGACTATCTCCATTTTTTTTACCAATGGTAGACGTGAATGAATTCTGCTGCGATGTTGTTTCAAGAAACAAAAAGCTTTTTTGCCATTTCACTCTTATAAACCTTCTTGTTATCTCACTTTTAAAGAAAACAGTGTCCTCTACCTTAAACATCCCCATCAACAGGATCAACTGTCATGTAAAACGAGTGGGTGGAGGTTTTGGAGGGAAGGTAGGAAAGCCAGCTGTATTCGGGGCGATTGCAGGTGTGGGTGCTATCAAGTAAGTATGGTTGGGGATTCTTGGGGATACAGAATGGCATCAAATGCACAGAGCTGAGAGCAAATCAGTGGCTTACAGTCATCTGGGCTGCCGTCATAACCATGTGTGTGTCCTTGGGCAATTCAGCCTCCTGTCTGTTTCTTTAAAAAATGTGAATAATCATACCTACCCTCCCACGCTTTTAGAGTTACTGCAGAAGTCAAATGTACACAGGACTTTGAATAGCTAACATGCTATTGAAAGGAGCAGTGGTACTATTAGCTGAATACCTCCTGAGCTTCAGGGAAAGTGAGCCGTTGAGGGGTGGGGCAAGTCACCCTGCTCAAGTGGAGTGCTAGGGGGAAGCTGCTCCCTGACTCTTCTTTCCTGCTCTCAGACGGAGAACAGGGTGAGGTAAGGAAAGAAAGGCTCTTCAACCTCTGCCTCCCTGCGCCTGCGAAGGGCTGCGTCCTCAGAGTCTGCTCAATGGACAGATGACTCATCCTCAAAGACAGCTCCCAGGCTGACCTCAGCGGAAGGCTCACTCCTTTGCTGTTCATGCCTCAGATTTGTGTTTAGTTGGTGCTGCTTTTTCTGTTAATGGTTCATTTTCTGTGGCTAAGTATTCTGTCAGAGTCCCAAAGGGCAAGCAAAGTTCACAGGCCCTGCTTCATTTGACAACTCTTGTAGTTCAGAGCTAGGTCCTGAAACACTCAGACATATGTCTCAGTCCTCAATGAGAAGCGAGAAAAAGCCGGATCTGAATCCCATCTCCAGTTCTTTCCATAATTCACACCACTCCACTCACACCCACTGGGGATTCAGCACAAGATAATCAGTTCATTGAATTCCCCCCAGGCATTGTGGCTTTAAGACTTCTCAAACACGACTGCACGTTAGAATCATCTGGGCAGCATTTAAATACCAGTGCCTAGGCTGCCCCATACTGACCCAGGCATCCGTATATTTTAAAACTTCCTCAGAGGTTCCACTGTGCAGCCAAGTGTGGCAACCAGTGCCTTAAGATACAACTCTACTTTGGTACACAAGGGCCATGCATTAAATGATCCCCAGAGTAATGTTCCCAAACCTAATAGTAAGTAAGTGTTGCCTGATGTCATAGAAATTCCTGCCTCAGCTGGGCATGGTGGCTCATGCCTATAATCCCAGCACTTTGGGAGGCTGAGGCAGGAAAATCACTTGAGCCCAGGAGTTCAAGACGAGCCTGGGAAACATGGTGAAATCCTCGTCTCTACAAAGATTTAAAATAAAATAAAATAAAAATAGCTGAGCACAGTAGCACGTGCCTGTGGTCCCAGCTACTCAGGAGGCTAAGGCAGGAGGATTGCTTGAGCCCAGGAGGTCAGGCTGCAGTGAGCCGTGTTCATACCACTGCACTCCAGCCTGAGTGGCAGAGCAAGACCCTGTCTCAAAAAAGAAAGTTTTGCCTCCCCATCCCAGCACTACTGAATCAGAATTAGCAGGGGATGGACCTGGAAACTGCGTTTCCTTGATGTTCCAGATTGTCCTCACAATTAGGGAACACCAGGAAACCCTGCACTAGAATAGTGATTTTCAATATTTGCCTGAAGACACCTGAATCAACATCACTGAGAAAAATGCATTCTAAAGCCCCTCCCTGACCCACTGAATCGAAATCCTAGTACAAAGGCCCAGGAATATGCATTTTCACCAGCGCGCCAGAGGATTCTTCAGCATTCCAAAGTCTAGAAGCCTCTGCTCTGGAGATGGAGAAAAGCTGAGGCTCCTCCCTGCATGAGAGCCCAACTTGGCCAGCATAGCCTTCATGGGTGAGAATGGAGACGCTAACCCAGACATCCTAGGATGAGTGTTTGGCCTTGTTTTCCCAGTAGTGTTGTTAAGTTTGCATTTATCTGTACACATTCTTTCTCTTTTGTAAATAGTGGTAGAGATAATGCAAATGTCTGGATCTGGGTGAAGGTCAAACTTGAAGCTATAGAATTCAACTTAACCGCATGTGACATTAATACTTTTAACGAGATCTCCAACCATTGAGTTATAGACCACAGAGACAATGATGATTTGGTCATATATTAATTCACATTAGTGTCTAGCATATTATATGATATTAATACATTTATATGGGATAAACGAATGGATGGATGGTTGAATAAAGAGTGGGAGAATGGATGGTGGATGGATGGATAATAGGCAGATACATTGATGGGTGGGCAGATAGTTAAATGAGGGGATGGATAAATATGAGTAGATAGGTGAATGAGAAGATGGATGGATGGATGGATGGGATGGGTGGAGAACCTAAGATTTATTTTCTTTCGAACTGGTCATCCCATTCGTCTCATCCTTGATCGTGAAGATGATATATTAATAACTGGAGGAAGGCACCCATTATTTGGAAAATATAAAGTGAGTATTAAAGATGAAATATTAAAATATCTCATTTTGGCCAGGCACTGTGGCTCACACCTGTAATCCTTCCACTTTGGGAGGCCAAGGCGGGCAAATCGCTTGAGCCCAGGAGTTCCAAAACCAGCCTGGGCAACATGGGGAGACCCTATCTCTAAAAAAATACAAAAATTAGCTGGGTATGGAGCCACATGCCTGTACTCCCAGCTACTTGGGAGGCTGAGGTGGGTGGATCCCTTGAGCCCAGGAGGTGGAGGCTACAGTGAGCCAAGATTGCACCACTGCACTCCAGCCTGGGCGACAGAGTGAGACCCTGTCTCGGACATAAATAAATAAATAATCTGATTTTATCTGAATGGCTTTGTTCTTTCCCATCATTTTGATTTTGCTAAATTCTAAAAACAAACTTAGCATCTAAAATATTAAATGAGGATGCTGTGAATTTGAATATTCATAACATTTTATGTGGAACTTTTAATAATTCTAGTAAATAGTTGTGAAGAAGTTTAATGATAAAAATACAATTTCAAATAATGATCAAAACACTCCTTCAAGGAATAAGGATTTACATTAGTGGTTCCTCAAAAACAAACAAACGAACACTGATAGAAGGTACAAACATTGCTGTGCCAAACCTTCTTGACTATACACATATTTCTCAGTAGAAATGTTTGGAGACAATTTGACCATTGACCATTTTAACTGCAAAATCATTTTTTACAAGTGTTTTTACCAAGTGGCTATGATACTGTCACAAAAGCTCTTTGCATGCAGGAAAAAATAATACAGTAAGTAGTGAATTTAAAATTGTTTCAAACTGCATTTACTGCATTTTTATGTAACTATAATATAAACATCTTAAAAATACTTGCTGGCCTCGAGCTTACAATACTACTTTTCAAATTTGTCATTGAGCTGTTAGGATCATTTTAATGTAATCTAAGTCGTATCAAACATGCTTTACGTGGGAATTGCTTGTAGCATATACATAGTTAGATTTCCTATCTGATTTTGTCATTGTCTTAGATTATCTTCCCTGTATTACTAAAGCCACAGTTTTCTATAGCACAGAACAATTTTATTTCTTCCATTGGCATTAATAATTTTTATAATTAGAGAGGAAGATCCTCTCTAATAGTTGGCCAATTAAACTGTTTATTTGCTTTCAAATGCACAGATATTAATAGTCACAGCTATTATTGTCTTCCAGGACCGAGAGCAATGTAGAGACACACTGCTAAGATTGGAGCAGTTGCTGTTGTGGTGATGGTTGTGCTCTTATCAAAGTTATGAGATTCTTTTAGTACTAATACTTGTTAAGAAGATTCTAGACTTAATATTTTGGTAATTATAGTACTATAAAGTATAAAAGAGGGAAATAGATTTTTTGAAAAATCCAAGTTTCATTTTTTATTTTGGCTGGGTGTGGTGGCTCACACCTGTAATCCCAGCACTTTGGGAAGCTGAGGCGGGTGGATCCCCTAAGGTCAGGAGTTCAAGACCAGCCTGGCCAACATAGTGAAACCCCATCTCTATTAAAAATACAAAAAAATAACTGGGCGTGGTGGCATGCACCTGTAGTCTCAGCTACTTGGGAGGCTGAGGCAGGAGAATGGCCTGAATCCAGGAGGTGGAGGTTGCAGTGAGCCAAGATTGTACCACTGCACTATAGCCTGGGCGAGAGAGCAAGACTCTGTCTCAAAAGTCCAAGTTTTATTTTATTTTTTAAGAAACAATTTCAATTCCAATATAATATATATAAACAATTTCACTTCATATATATATATACATATATATATATATAAAATCCTTCAGACACAGCTAACAAAGTTTTGCTTGGTTATTCAGAACTATTTGTAAATTAGGATAACGTGTTTATGTGTAAATAGTTTCTTCTAAATTTTTGAAAAGTTTATATGAGGCCGGGCGCGGTGGCTCACGCTTGTAATCCCAGCATTTTGGGAGGCCGAGGCGGGCGGATCACGAGGTCAGGAGATCGAGACCATGGTGAAAGCCCGTCTCTACTAAAAATACAAAAAAAAAAAATTAGCCAGGCGTGGTGGCGGGCGCCTGTAGTCCCAGCTACTCAGAGAGGCTGAGGCAGGAGAATGGCGTGAACCCGGGAGGCGGAGCTTGCAGTGAGCCGAGATTGCGCCACTGCACTCCGTCTCAAAAAAAAAAAAAAAAAAAAAAGAAAAGTTTATATGAAATAGTTTAAGGATTCTGCTACCTTATTTATAGTACTATTTTGCTTAGCAGTCCTTTCTTCATGAAAGTCAAAGGTAAACTTCAGTCAAAGTCTAATGTTAACCCTATAGATATATATATAGTCATGTGGATCCTCCAGTTGTATTTATCCCTGCTTTCAGAAAGGCAAAGGGACCTGGGTCAATCCTCGCTTGGTAGAACTGCAGTAGGGAGTGGGGATTTTTCTTTTCTTTTTAATGTGGACTGTATAGACAAAATGGTCTGGGTGGGTGGAGGGGAGTAGCAACATTGAAAGAGTGCAAGCTTCCTTAAGCTCTTCCCGAACAGTAACAACAGCACGAGCTCAGGTTTGTTAGGTCGGGTAAGCATGTACAAACATCTTCACCACCTAGTGAAATGAGAGCAGTCCCCATGCATCCATTCAAGGACCTCAGCTTCAGAGGCTTTCCCATAACAGGATACACTGTGATTCATTCCAACACATTCTAGAATTCCAGAGACTTTTTCACCAGGGAGGAAAACATAGACTAAATTAGAAAGAAAGTCAGTAAAAAAATGAAGGGGAATCTTCCAAGAATAAGGATGAAGAGGGTGGCAATTATAGTCCAGGAGACAAGCAAAGTCTTTAGAATTCCATGCTGACTGTGAAGCCAGAAAATCACATGTTGGAAGGCAAGAGCTCAGCAAAATTCAGCTCAGAAGAGGTCTCCATCAGTCAAGCAAGGCATGGTATACCATAAAGCAAACAGGGAGCTGAGTCTGGCCTCTGTCCTGCCCTATGGGGGAACTGAGAGCTACGTCTCACAATTGGCATGCAAATTTTGAACATCTCAGTAAATAACCAACATTTGGTGACAGGTAGGATTCATGAACAACGGGCGGATCAAAGCTCTAGACATTTGAGTGCTACATTAACGGAGGATGCACGCTGGACGACTCTGAGCTGGTACGTACACCAGAAAGCAGCAACGTGCTTGACCATGAGTAGAATGCCAAATTTCTAGATGACTCTTTATGAAGTTTATTTCCTAATGTAGCTAAAGTCCACAAGCCATTTGACTCTGTACTTGACTTTCAGAGAAAAGAAACAAAAGTGATGATAAATGTGAATATCCCTTTTTAGGTAACAGAATTTCTAATACTAAAGCTGGAAAATGCATGTAAAATTCGCAACCTCAGGTTCCAGGGCTGTGCATGCATGACAAATTTACCATCCAATATGACATTTCGTGGATTTGGCTTCCCACAAGGAGCCCTAGTAACAGAATCTTGTATCACAGCTGTGGCAGCCAAATGTGGCCTTCCGCCAGGAAAGATAAGGTTGTAACCAAGGCCATAACCAAAGTTGCTGATGAACCAGACCAGTGGGAAACCCAGCTTCTTTGACCCAAGGAAACACACTAGAAGAACCACATGAATTAGCCCTGGCTCAGAATTCAAAGTAAATCAAAAGCTACCTAAAAAACTCACCTCACCCTGTCTTACTCCTTCCTTACTTATGCAAACATCTCTTTTTTTTAATTTGTACCAAAATAATTACTCTATTTAAAATTCAAACCACACCGAAGTACTCAAAAAAAGGGAATGCCCCTTTTTCCACCCCCATCCCTCTTGGTCAAGGGTAATCATTGTTAACAATTCCATGTTTATCGTTCTACCCCTTTTTCTATCTTTGGCCACCCATTTGTATTCATACACACATACCTAAACATTGACATATAACATATATGTGCACATGTATGGTTATTTACCAGAATGAGACCATAGCATACATATTACTCTGCCCCTTCCTTCTCCTACAGGACAATATGCCATGGCCATCTTTCTATGTCAGTAGAATGGTCTGCTTCATTCTTTTTCATGACTGAATAGTACTATGTAATATGCACGTACCGTAACTTATTTAGCCACTCCACTATTAATATACATTCTGGCTGTTACCATTTTTGGCCATTAAAATGATGTTGCAATAAACATCTTGGTACATATGTACCCAGGTATGTGTTTGCCTTATTGTATATCTTTAGGATAAATTTACAGAAGTGGAATTACTGGTGCACTTGAAAACTTCTGAGAAATACTGCCAGAAGAACACCCTCTGAAAATACTATTTTTCACAATAGACCAGAAGGTGCACAGGATGTACACAGTATGCTGGACTAGAGAGAGGCAGCTTCTGGAACTGAGATCATGGTCAATAACTTGCTTCTGCTCCCCACACATTCCAATCAGAGCCCACCCTACCTTTTCCATTTCCGTCCCCTGTTTCCCCAATATAGACCCCCTCCTCCAGCAAGAACTCTCCTGTGTATTGTCCCTAGAACTGCTTTGTCCCTAAATTCAACAGGAATTCCAGGTTTGTGATTGTCAGGGTACTTCCTACAAACAAGAGAACACCTAATATTTTGTACAAGGAAGGCAGTAGTTATCCTAAGAGAAGTCACGTACAATGTTCCAGGGGTACCAGAGAAGGAAGGCATCACGTTGGCATGGGGAGAGGGGAACCAGGAAGAACTTTCTGGAGAAGATGGCACTTGAGATAGGCCTTGAAGAATAATCGGCATAGATGTTGGAAAGGTGATCTAGGCAAGTAGAACAGCATGAGCAAGAGCGTCAATTTCTGTGTGGTTCAGTTTCCTTATCTATAAATGACTCACCTCACAGAATTCCTGCAAGAATCAAGTAATTTAACATTCATTACAATATTTGTTTTATAAACTGGATAGTATTATTCCAACGTCGTTGCCAATAATAATAATTCTTTTACTGTGATTAGAATAAAATGGAGATGATTTTAAAAAAAAAACTTCTAGGCATATCTCAGCAGGCTCTCCTTCTTTGTCAAGTGTTGCGAGTTTCCAGGACATATAACATAAAACACACCTTATTCAAATAAACCATTTTTCTTTTTTTTCTTTCTTTCTTTTAGAGATGAGGTCTCGCTACGTTGCCGAGGCTGGTCTTGAACTCCTGAGCTTAAGTGATCCTCCTGCCTCGGTCTCCCAAAGTGCTAGGATTACAGGTGTAAGCCACCACACCAGGCCCAAAGAAACTGTTTAAAAGATTTACCCATACATTCCAAAGGCAATTAAAAGACTTAGAGGGGATCTGCTATTATTTGCAATGCTATTCCTCCCTGGCAGAACAAATCTTCAGTTATGACAATGAATCCTTGCTTTAGTGTACTGCCTACCAGCTCTGCTCCACCCTCTGAACCTTGTAGAATAAAAAGAAAAGAAAAGAAAAATCTACCTCCCTAGGCCCCTACATCCCACTGCCTTTCGTGGACTAGTCTCCACCTGCTACCCTCCACTTCTAGTCGGGAGAGACCCTAACTGGTGCATTGATGAAGAGGTAAAAAAAAATAACCTCTACTATTTTTGCAAAAGCATGTGCCATTCAAAGAAAAAACAGACCCTGTCTTCCCTTCTCTACGGCTTGTGCTTTAGTGGAGAGGCTTTTCAAGTCTCCATTTGGCCATCAGTTTCTGCCTTACCATAACTATTGACTGAATTTCCCACCTGTTTCAGATTAGAGAGAAAAATATGTACAAAACAGTTGATAAAACCATCTACAAACAAGCATTCAACCCTGAGACCCTGATAAGATGTTGGGACGAATGTCTGGACAAGTCTTCCTTTCACAGCAGAAGAACGCAAGTCAAAGAGTTCAATAAGAAGAATTATTGGAAGAAGAAAGGCATTGCTATTATTCCCATGAAGTTTTCAGTTGGCTTTGCTGCAACAAGCTATCATCAGGTAAGACTTGTATATAGGATAAATAACCTTCATGCTAGACACACTCCTGGCCCAATCAGCTTCTGTGGACTTTGAAAAATATCTCATTTCTTAGATCATTGAGCTCCTCCCTGCCAACACCCAAGAGAAATGTACAGAACTGTCCAGAGTGGCACCCCCATCTGCAAGCATTTTTAATACAGTGCAGTATTTATTTCCTTCTTGGGAAACAAATCCCTAATCAACTGAAGTCAGGAAGACCTGAGAAATCCTCGGCTTTGTATTGACTAGCTGTGTGACATTAAGTTATTCAACATCTCTGAGCCTCAGCTTTCCCAGTGATAATAACAATAATAACAATAACAATAACTCTGTCTTAAGATTGATGAGGACTCAGTGAGATAGTGAATGTAGAGCAGCACTTAGCTGGGTTCCTGGAACACTGTGGATGTCATCCAGAGCATCACTAAGCCCCTCCCAGGAGAGCTCAAACACACCTCTCAGGGCTCCTCCTCTGTTGGGTAGGATGAGACCCCCTGAACCTCTGGGTCACATGTTCAGGCCCAGCATGCCCCTTCTATAAACAGGCACAAGAAGGTTAACTGTCATGTCTGCAGGCTAGATGGAATCAAAGGCTGTGACATCAGAGAAACTTGAGAGCTGCCTGTGTGGTTTCCTCTCTGACGCCAAATATTGTCTTTGCCAAACCAACTCCAACACCAAGTGGGTGTCCAACCATTCTGTTCTCACACTAACTACCAGAGTTAGTGCAGACTCCACAGATCAACGGCTGAGTCCCACAAGACCGCCCCTATTTCAGACACCACCTTCAAATGGAGGGCCCTAACTACTCACACTCCTGCCTGGCCAACTACTAATTTGGAGGTTTTCACTACCCCTATTCAGGTTTGATAATTTGCTAGAATGACCCATGGAACTCAGGAAAGCACTTTACTTGTGATCATTACCAGTTTACTATGACGGATACGACTCAGGAACAGCCAGATGGAAGAGCTGCCTGGGGCAAGGGATGGGAAGGCGGCAGAGCTTCCCTGACCTCTCCAGGCACACACCCTCCCAGCACTTCCACATGTTCACCAACCCAGGAGCGCCCAGACTGCATCGTTTCTGGTTTTTATGGAGGTTCCGCTACACAGGCATGATTGATTACAGCATTGGCCATTAACGATTGAACTCAATCTCTAGCCCCCCTCCCAAGAAGATGGGGAGGAGGACTGAAAGACCAATGCACACCGCCTCCAAGCCCCCATCCTAAAGCTACCTAAGCCCTTCTCATGAGTCATCTCATTAGCAGAATAAAACAGTAAATTCCAAGGCTTTATGAACTCTGAACCAAGAACCAGGGGAAAGATCAAATATTTACTTTTTATTATAACACACTTCCCTTCACCTGTATGGCCACACCGCATCTAAACCACAGCCTACACTCTACCATCATCCATGGGAACCAACATCTCATCTCATCACAAAGAAAACCTTCAAATCAAGCAATGACTTTAAGTCTCCATTTGAATATTCTCCAGCTGCCCCACAGAGTTCTAAATTGAGGCACCCTAGAATCACCTGGCTAGGAATAGAAGGGTGTTATTCCAGGTCAGCTGATGACTCACAAAGCTGGAACACCTGCCCTCTAAACTGGCAGTGAGAGCTCTGTCCTCAGTGGGAGTCAAAAGGCCCACGGTGAGTAAATCCTATTATTAGCAGCTACAAGCCTCGATGCTCCCAAGCCCCTCGACCCTGGGCCTCTAGGCATCTTAAGACACAAATGGGCTGAAGCCTTCATTCCTCCTCCTCCTCCTGGAAGGAAAAAAATACCACCTTTCCCTTTGTCCAATTTATCAAACATTGATGTAGTGTCCCTGTGATTTTTTTTTTTTTTTTTAAGACAGAGTTTTGCTCTTGTCACCCAGGCTGGAGGCTGGAGTACAATGGCACAATTTCTGCTCACTGTAACCTCCGCCTCCCAGGTTCAAGCGATTCTCCTGCCTCAGGCTCCCAAGTAGCTGGGATTACAGGCGCCTGCCACCACGCCTGGCTAATTTTTGTATTTTTAGTAGAGTCGGAGTTTCACCATGTTGGTCAGGCTGGTCTCGAACTCCTGATCCCAGGTGATCCACCCACCTCGGCCTCCCAAAGTGCTGGGATTACAGGCGTGAGCCACCACACAAGGCCAGGACCGGCTCAGAGGTATTTACGGGACACAAAGATGAGTTAAGACCAGGTGCCCCTCCATGGCAAGACTCAGAGAAGAGCCTCTTACCTCCAGGATTCTTTACCTGTGGCTGCTCTAACAAAGTACCACAAACTGGGTGACTCAAAAACAACAAACTTATTCTCTCACAATTCTGGAGGCCTGAAGTTCAAACTCAAGGGGTCAGCAGGGCCGTGCTGCCTCTGAAGGCTTCAGGGAAGAATCTTCCCTTGCTTTTCCAGCTTCTGGTGGCTCCTGGTATTACCTGGCTTGTGGCGACATAACTCCAGTCGCTGCTGCCTCCATCTTCCATGGCCCTCTTACAAGGACACCAGTCATTGAGTTTAGGGCCCCCACAATCCAGTATGATTTTATCTTAAGTAGTTGCATCTGCAAAGACTACATAAAGTTCCATGTTGAGGTTTCAGACAGACATGAATTTTAGGGGGCAGAGGAGGGACAGTCTTCAACCCAGTATTCCTGTAAGGAGAAGTACAAAGAAAGAGGTGACTGATCCTTCCTAGATGGGGATGAGACACATGTGAGGAAGTTTTGGGGTTGTATTGTTTTGTTTTGTTTTTTTGAGATGGAGTCTCGCTCTGTCACCCAGGCTGGGGTGGGGTGGCGCGATCTCAGCTCACTGCAACCTCCGCCTCCCAGGTTCAAGCAATTCTCTGCCTCGGCCTCCCAAGTAGCTGGGATCACAGGCACCCGCCACCACGCCTGGCTAATTTTTGTATTTTTAATAGAGATGGGGTTTCACCGTCTTGGCCAGGCTGGTCTCGAACTCCTGACCTCGTGATCCGCCCTCCTGGGCCTCCCAAAGTGCTGGGATGAGTACAGGCATGAGCCGCCACGTCCAGCCAAGTGAGGAAGTTTTAACAGAACATAGACTGCAGGGCGTGGCCCTGCAGGCTGAGCAGACAGGTAAGGAACAGGAGGAGAAGCCGGCCAGGACAAGAGATTGGACAGAAGCAAGGAGCACAGGTCAGAAAGGAGCTGCAGTGGGGCCAGACTCAGAGGCAAGGCAGGGGGCGACAGGGACTGTACAAGAGACCAGATCCCACAGGGCCTCCTAGTGGAATAAGGAGCCGAGCTTTCCCTTACAGGCTGTGGGGGGTTTGCCCACCTTGCCCATGGCAAAGCCTTCTTCGGTCTGTGATTCTGTTCTGTTGTCACTTGTCATCCCTGAGCAGCACAGGAGTTGCACCTGTCCTCCCAGGTCTCCCAGGGCCCCCTATGCCACTCTCATTATCTCACTGATCATCCTACACTACAGTGACTTGATCTCCAGCCTGCCTTTCCACCACATTGTGAGCAGCTTGAAGAAGAGCCATGTCTTGTTCATCTTTATGTATCTGGAGCTGAGCACACTTGGTACACACTATGTGCAAGTACCTAAAACATTTAAATAACTAGCTTAATGGTCAGCCAGTGATTTTAAGCATGAGAGTGACTTTCAAACAATTGGAACCAACACTCTCAACTCCTGAGGTATCCAAAGGGGCTCCTATGAAAACCAGGAGGAATGTTCTTTACAGGTGACTTTTTGCACAAAACAGAACTAAGCTTCAGCATCCCACCAGGAAAGTTTGCTTCTCTGACCCCCTCCACTCCCTAAGACTGGTGTTTCACTACCTTGTATTTTATATGGAACCTCACCAAATGCTAACTTGCACTGAGCTATGCCTCCCGGATTCTTTTACTAGGCAGCTGCACTGGTTCATATCTACACAGATGCGTCTGTGTTGGTCACACATGGAGGCAGTGAACTGGGACAAGGTATTCACACCAAAATGCTACAGGTAAAATAAATAAAATTAAACCGTTATTCTCTATATACATTGTTGAAAGTTAAGATTCATCTATTAGGGTAAATGTTGACTCCCCGTATTCAAACACTGAGATCTTGACTATTTAGTTGGAAGGCTTCTTACATATCAAATAGAATGGCTGAGGTGGCAGAAATCTCACGTGTATGCAGACAGTCCTGGAGCTTGGCCAGGGTTCATGGATGGGGTGATCATTAGTGAAAACGCCACTAAGAAACCCATGGAGCCCTGTGGTGGGCACTCCAAGCAGGCAACCAGGAGCAGGAGTTTCTTAGCTTTTGTAGTTTTAATGTTTACATTTTAGGCAACAATATTAGGTTGCTAATGTTTTATTTTGACAAGTAAGGACAAGTATTTCATCAACTGCCATCATCCTACAATTTTTACAAGATATTTAACACACATACATACACACCAATTAGTAAGAATATAATCTCAGGAGAAAAACAAGAATAATTCTTTAAATAACCTTGTGACAAATGTATTAGATTTTTATAGTGCACATCTGTAGCTTTTGATCATCCAGCCCCTTAGCTCATTTGAAGTACTGTACCTCTCACATGCCATATGTTTCTGAAAGACTCCTCAATTTGGGTACCTTTCATCTCCATCCCCATCCTTACTCCCACACCTGCTGCAGATATAGGCACAAGACCTGCCTCTGGTCAGTCAGGGTTCCGGAATCCCACTGACTCTGGGAAAGGACACATGATTCAAGCAAGGCCACTCAGAGCCTTTCCTGGGATTGATGTGTAGATGCTGGGAGAAAGGAGCCATCTTTCCCCTGTGGCTGTTTAGGTACTATTCTATAGGGCAGGGGCTGCCACAGGCAATTCTGTGCCATGGATGGAACCGGCCATCATAGAAAGAAAAGCAAATGTGAGAGGCTGAGAGGAGACCCCGATGAGACCACAAAGCCCCTAGATACACATGTACTTCACACTAGCTCCATCTATCCTGCCAGGTTATTTGAACCAACAAATTCCCTTTGGATTTTCACCACCAAGAAACAACAAAGTCGTCCCTTTTTTTCATTTTGCATCTTTCTGGAGAAACTTCATATTGAATGACATTAGTCAGAAGATTAGCATTTGAGAGCAGGATATCCTGAGAAGATGTTTTTTGCAAACACAAAAAGACAAGAGAAACCAAAATAATGTTTTTTCCTTTCCCTTTCTTCTCTTTCATCTCTTTCCTTGTCATTTCTTGATTAAATATCTTCATCTCCACATGGGTTTGCTAGAGAAACTGGAAGGAAAAGAGCAGAAAAGAAGCCAGGTGCAGTGGCATGCACCTGTAGTCCCAGCTACTCGGGAGGCTGAAGCAGGAGGATCACTTGAGTCCAGGAGTTCAAGATCAGCCTGGGCAACACAGTGAGATCCCATCTCTAAAATGATAATAATAATCTTTTAAAAATTATTTTTAAAAAACAGAAAAAATGAACAGCAAATACTGGAGGAATATAAGCAAGGGAGAACAAATAGAAAAAAGCAGGGGAGGATAAGAGCAAGAAAAAGGTCCTCAGGGTCATTCCAAGTTCATCTGATACTGATATCGAAAGATTTCAGACCAAATTCTGAGTCAGTCTCATCTCAGTCTCCCCTTTCCCTCTCTCTCTCTCTCTCTTCCTCTCTCTCTCTCTCTCCCTCCATCCCTCTTTTTCTTCCTGCCACTGAACCAAATAAGTGCCTGAAAATCTCAATTTGGCCTACTTCCTACACATCTAAAACTTAGAAAAAAGGAAATTCTTAACATTCTAAATGGACTCAATTTGAAAAGAACCACTGTGGAATATTACCAAGAAAAGACTGTAAAAATCAGCATGAGGCCTTACAAAAAAAGTAGTTTTGATGCTTATAAATACATTATTTTAGTCTTAAAAGGGTACCATGGATGTAATAACAAATAATTTTTATTAAGAAAAATAATGATTCAAATCTTCATAGAAGTCCTTGCTGGACTTGAAAATATTTATGTTTCTCATAGGTGGCCAGCCATGAGTTAAAAATACCCATGTCCTATATGCACATCTGTGAAACGAGCACAGCAACTGTGCCCAATACAATTGCTACGGCAGCGTCTATCGGTGCAGATGTCAATGGCAGAGCTGCGCAGGTGAGTCTTCCTGTCTCTCCTTGGTGTGCCTCTCCCACATCTCTGGTTTTTATGGCTAGATACAGTATAATAGTTGACTTCAGAGAAGTCATCTGTGTCACTAAACATAGTCTGGGGTAACTAAAATGTTGGGAGAGTGTATTTGGAGTAGGCTAGATTGAGATGACAGACCCAAAATGTAAAGGCTCAAACACAGTAAAAGTCCCTTTCTTGTACACATATCAGTCCCGAGCATTGTTTGGTCATTCGAGCACCCAAATTGATGGAGGCTCCACCATCTTCAACATGTGGTGTGCCAAGTCGCCCTGGGTGTCATCATTCCAATGAGCATGGAGGAGCCGGTGTGGAAGACTCTGAGCCAGATCTGGAAGTGATGCAAGTCACTTCCATTCACAGTCCATTAGCAGAACCAGTTTCGGGCTATGTCTAACTGCAACGGAGGTTGGGAAATGTAGTGTAGTGGGAAACCACATGTCCAGCTGCTATGGAAGAAGGGGAGAATGGATTTTGGTGAACAGGCCTAGTCTCTGTTCCTAGGAGACACAGCAAGAAGAAATTTGGCTACCAAGTAATGCAGAGCTGTGCAAGTTTCCTCCAGCATAAACAAGTTCTTGCAGGCAGATAGGCAGGCAGACCCCAGCCAAGGAGACAGGATGCAATAGAAGCATTGTCTTCAGTGGTATTCTACCGAGTACTTAACAGCTTTTCTTTGTACTTATTCTTTTAACTGAATTTTTTAAAAGTGCTAAATTTTCACTGTCTCAGAATAGAATCATGACTTCATATTCCTTAATTCAAATATCCAATTGCATGTACTTTTGAAATATATCTATTTGTCATGTTTCTGTTGCAAACTGTTCACCTTTCCACTGGGATATTGTGGTGAGCCATATTTTCCCAGAATGCTGCAATGATACCACCAACAGGAACCCCTTTGAAATCAGTCCTAATTTTGTGGTGATACCTCTTAAGGATTCAAAAAGCAAAGACTCTTTTTTGCTCGGAACAAATGTGTAAGAAACCTCAAATGCATGAGATCTAATTTGGAGTAGGGTCAAACACAAGAGAGGAACAGCTCAGAGTGTATGGGAGTTGTCAGCCCAAAATAAGTGTCAATCTATCTTCTAGAGTATTAAGTTTTAGGTTTCTGTTAAAGATCAAAAAATTTGTGGATCTGGGCCATTATAAAGTAAATTTAATTGTTTTCTCATTTCATACCCAAAGCCAAGGCCTTTATTGTAGTAGTTTGATGGTGGTCGAATGAACAGATGGAGGGAGAGATCAGACACAGGGGGATTCTGGCATGTCATTGTTACAGACTGGAAAGCACAAATTTGAATGAAAATAGGATGTTTATTCCATTTATTTTAATAGCCATAAAATACAAAAGAAATGGCTGGGTGCAGTGGCTCACGCCTGTAATCCCAGCACTTTGGGAGGTCGAGGCAAGCAGATCACGAGGTCAGGAAATCGAGACCATCCTGCCCAACGTGGTGAAACCTCGTCTCTACTAAAATACAAAAAATTAGCCAGGCATGGTGGTGCGTGCCTGTAATCCCAGCTACTTGGAAGGCTGAGACAGGGGAATCGCTTGAACCCAGGTTGCAATGAGCCGAGATCGTGCCACTGCACTCCAGCCTGGTGACAGATCAAGACTCCATCTCAAAAAAAAAAAAAAGAAAGAAAAAAAAAGATACAAAAATACAAAAGAAGTAGGAAAAAAATGCTAAGGTCCAGGCACAGTGGCTCATGCCTGTAATCCCAGCACTTCGGGAGGCTGAAGTGGGCAGATGGCTCGAGCTCAGGAGTTCAAGACCAGCCTGGTCAACATGGTGAAACTCCATCTCTACAAAGAAGACAAAAATCAACCAGGCTTGGTGGTGAGTGCCTGGAGTCCCAGTTACTCAAGAGACTGAGGTGGGAGGATTGCTTGAGCCCAGATGTCAAAGTTGCAGTGAGCCAAGATGGTGCCACTGCACTTCAGCCTGGTTGACAGAGTGAGACCCTGTCTCAAAAAAATAAACCAAAAAAGAGAGAGAGAGAGAGAAGTTAAGAACCTGAATATTCTAAGAAAGAGGATCTGAGAGTAGAAATTCAGCTGAACCCATATTTTCACAGGAAGTGAGCCAAGAAGGGGAAAAAATAACCTCCAGTAACTGATACTGTTATCAAGGGCAGGAGTTGTGTTACCGATTTTTCAGGATTACGCACTCCATAGCACTTGCTGACCTAATCAATGAAAATTTGTTCACACAAATCATAACCACCAGAACCACTGGGCTCTTCTCTAATGTGGATTCCATTCTTTACTACTTCAAGAATGCTTGTCAGATCCTTCTGAAACGCCTTGAGCCCATCATTAAGAAACATCCGAAAGGTACATGGGAAGACTGGGTAAGTGTTCCACTCCCTTTGTTACTACAAACGAGAAAACAATGTAAACCAGTACTGAAACAGCACCACAGCAGTGCACAGCTATCACACACAGAGACAGTTCCTCTGAGTGTCACAGTGATAGAGCATGCCCCCTGTTTCTTCCCCAGTTGAGTGGATTTCTGCAAACAGGCAGGATCTCTAAAGGTTGAGAAGGCTACTCCAGGATGTATACCAGGTGTGTATGGAGAAAGCACACAGGAAACAGCAGTCACTGGAAGGAGAAATAGAAGTGTATGAAGAATGCACTCTGCTTAAGTAAGAAATAAGAGGAAAAGAATGAGCCTTCCTAAGCCACACACACATACACACACACACGTGCGAGCATGATGTTTTGGGTAGGTTAAGAGGAAAACTAAAAGGCCTATTTGCTGTTGAATATGGCTCAAAGGAGATGACTAACTTAATCCAACTTTACAATATCCTATGACTTTTTTCATTAGAACAATTACTTCACATTTACACACACGCTTACTATAAAGTTCTAACATTTAGAAATGAAGTCCAAATACCTTGTGCACTGAGCCCCTATCTCATGGATGTGCAGCAGGATTCTATTTTATGTTTGTTCAACCCAGACTTCTAAACTCAATCAGAAGGAAATTGTCAGTGTGCCAGTTAAGGAAAAATAATATGATGATAAGTTCTATTATTGGTAGCAAAGCACCAGCAACAATTATGAGATGTCAATTTTAGATTGGACATTTCTGTTTTCACCTAGTAGATGGTATATTTGTTTCGCTTTAACTAAATATGCCCATTCTGCAGATAGAAGCTGCATTTGAACAAAGAATCAGTCTCTCAGCCACTGGATACTTCAGGTAAACATCACAATAATATCTTGACATAGCTGAGAAAATACGAGGTAACTCAATCACTGCTGATGGCTGTTGTGATACTTTGGTTCTTGTCTTCTTAGTTTAAAAGAATTTAAACAAAAGACACAGCAAAGCAAAAAAAACAACAACAACAACAAAAAGAGACACACAGCAAAAGATGTGCAGCACAGAGTAATTTATTGCAAAAAAAAAGAATATTTTGAAAATGAGGTGCAGAGTAGACAGTACACCCTGAGAGAGAATTCAGGGCAGGCTGTCTGTAAGGTGAGACAGCAAAAACTGGTATTGCGGATGCTCCCTTTATGGGGGTCTTACATGATTATTCATAAAGAGGTGGGAAGAGATGTTACTAGTAAGCATGTTCTGAGTGCTCTTGTGAGTGCACATGTGTAGCTGTACATGCATGTTCATACATCACATGTCTCATTAGTATCTTAAATCTCCACCCAGAGGTGTGTTTTTCACTATTAAAATAATTTGATTTTACCTGAAGACAGACATGCTCTCTACAACGGAAATTCCCTACCGAAGATAGCTTTGCTTGAATGAGTGTGATTACAATGGAAATGCTGAGGCTTTCGTGTTGATTGTGCCGTCACTACAGTGCTGGTGCTGCGTCCAGAGAACATGATCACTTTCTTGACTACCTATGCTGCCTCAACTCTGGGCCGCAGATCCCTCATTTGTAAAATACATTTTTATTATGTGATTACTGAGGTCCCTTCTAGGCCCAAAATTCTATGATTTCACATAGGCCTTTCAGTTATGTCCAAAAAAAAAATTAAACAATAAAACACCCTTACTGGGGAAAAAAAAATTAGATGCTTGACTTATGACAACTAATCATTATAATCATTATTTACTATTTATTTAATCATTATTTACAATATCTAATCATTGTTTACTATTCTTTATTGTGAGTAGTAAAAATATATTATCATTAGAAATGACTTGCATCTCAATTTAACAAATCTCCCTCCCTTTACCATAAAACCTGTCTATTTGGAAGCTCCTTACTAGACAAGGGAGAATGGGTGGATGATAATCACCAGTCATTGTCAAATTCAAAAAGCATGTGACATTAATTTTACAGTCTAATGAAACAAATCACCAAACAATAGACACACACACACACACACACACAGAGAACAGTAAAGCAAATCCTCATGAGGAATGAGGAAATAAGGAGATAACAGTCCAGCCTAGAGCCTTGTACATAATGAGTTCTAAATTCCTAAGTTCAGTTACCCAAGAAGAGAGCAAACCAGCCCTCTATCTGAATACAGCTTCTATTATAAATTAATGCATTGAATTACCAGTCATTTTTTACCAACCCTTAATTACCATCAGCTCCCTGTGAGTTTGGTTAGCACCATCCATGGGGTCCCTTTGGGAACAGTGGTCCCAGAGGGACCACTGATAAAATTCATCTGAGGTTCTCTGTGGGCAGGCAGGCTAAAGCTCAAATCCTTTGTGGTCAAGATACAGGCACACTGTGAGGTCTGGTCCCAAACAATCTGTTGGCTCCTCCCTCTTTTTGACATCCTAACTGTGGCACAAGGAATGTCCTCTTTAAGTGAGTTTAAAAGGCAATTGAAATGAACATAAATCAAATGAAATGCTATACTTAACTGGCAGGGGAGATACCATGATTCCGAAGGTGGTTTTCCTAGAGTGAGGCTTATCTTACCTATTTTACTCCAGAAATGCTGACCCCTGTGACTTCTCCAAATGTAGGAAACTCAACTGCATAATTTATGGTAGTGGGAGACTGTATTTGTACCCTCCCTGGGAAAAAAAAATGAAACACCACCATAAAACTTTGGTAACTTTTAAAATAAATCAACATTGTTTCTCCCCCACTCAGGCTAAAAGGCTTTATTTCTTCCCTCAGGGGCTACGAGGCCTTCATGGACTGGGAGAAGGGGTCGGGGGACCCATTTCCTTACTATGTCTATGGAGCTGCCTGTTCTGAGGTTGAAATTGACTGCCTGACAGGTGCTCACAAGGTAAGTCAAGTCTAACTTTCCTCTTGGCAAATCAAAACAACAACAAAAGTGTGTTGTATAGTAAATAGCCCAATTCCATTATGTAATTCTCTTATAACAAGAACAAGATTCTTTCAATTCCATGGGAGGGTCCAGAGATCTAGCCTTATCCTGAATTTCCACTTAAAAAGACAATCTAGTAGTCAAAAATGAATTGCTGATGACAGTCTAAAATGTATTAAATTTTTTATTTCATTTAGACAACAAAATCAGTTTCCAAGATTTCTCCCAAAAAAAAGCTTCTATTTATAAAGACACATTTTCTAATCTGAAGGAATAACTAACTTAGTAAATAGTCTTGAGCAAACATTTTGAAAGCACATAGCAATGTGCTGTTTCTCCAAAGTCAATTATCCAAAAAGTAGGACTGAAACAGATTTTGGGGGAAGAGAGGTATTAAAATAATTGTTATAATTTCTATTTAATTGAACAGCCAAGAAGCCACCCATTGGAGACAGGGAATCATACTTAACCCAAAATTAACAACTTGCATTATAAAGGATGCAATTTTACCCAAGGGCCTTGGTATAAATCCCTAAAGATATGAAACTTATGAGGATCTTCCAGAATTTATAATGCTAGAAAAGTCAAAATTTGGTCTTTTCTGTGCCTTTCAGTTTACATTTACAGTTTAAGGTTCAATAATTTCAGTATCACTTTGATCCCTTAAAATAGTTTACTTCTTAAAGAGGCAAAACTTCTTTTAACTAAAGAGAAATCAGAGAAATTTAGTGACAGGCCTGTTGCGGCTGGCCATTTGTGGTTGGTGAACTAAATCATCCATCAACTCAGTGTTAGTGCACAGCCATCTCTTTCCACTGCCCAGCACTTACAGTGCAAAACACACCAGGTTTCAAGGTAAAAGTAAACTGAAGGCCCACTCTGAGGTGTGTCCAATCTCCCTCCCTATCCAGGTTGAGGATAGATGAAGGCTGGTCCCAATGCCCAGAGTAGGTTTTCCAAGAGGCCAAGGTTTGAGTCAAAAGAGAATTGCCAAGTCCAAAGGGCTAGATAGAAAGTAGGAGCCCAGGTACTGAGCTCAGAGAACGATGATCTTGTCAGAACAAGCACCGGGAAATGGAGGCAGAAGGGAAGCCCTGAGACACTCCGGAGATAGGCCACAGGCACTTAGGGGCTTTTAGTGGCTCCTTAATAACCTGCAGGCCCATGCCCAGTGCCAAAACAAGGGCCAGATTCATGTGATGCTTCTCAGAGAAGGAAGTAGATTAGCAAATCAAAGGTGCTCTCAACATTTGCCATGAATACCTTCCAAGATCTTGCAAATCCACAAACTCATACATTCCAGTATGGCTCTAGGATTTTCACAGTAAAATGGCAATAGTACCACCTGCCACAGATTATCATGAGGACTACATGAGCTCATAAATTATATTCCAACAACAGATTCAGATTGAGAATCAGATGAACAACGAGGCACAACAATTATTTACCAAGTGACTCACTCAGACACACTAGCATGTCATGGACTTTGGAGTCACTTAAGAGGAGTCAAAACCATGAATGTACAAGATCTTCCAGGGTCATGGACAGTCCTGGCACTCAATTTGAAGAGTTCAGCAGGCATCTTAGCAGCTCTAATGTTGACAGGGTTCAATGCAGTGTTAATTAGCCAGCAGGAGTTCTGGAAAAACTGGAGACCGTTTGAGTATACCTGAAAATGATACTTTTAATTCAAGTTTTTTGGCGAGGTAATTTTTGTTTTGGGCAGAAAATCAGAACGCACATCATCATGGATGCATGTTGCAGCCTAAATCCAGCCATTGATATTGGGCAGGTAGGTGCTGGCCCACCTGGGCGGATGCCCCTTCCTGGGAGTCATTTCAGGATAGGTAAAGGCCTTCTAAAAATGACACAATGTCACAAAGCTTGAAATTGTCCCCCTCCAGATTGAAGTTTCCTTTATTCAAGGAATGGGGCTTTATACCACTGAAGAAATGAAATATTACCCAGAAGGTGTCCTGTACTCTCAGAGCCCAGGTGAGTACAAAATTCCAACCATCACTGATGTCCCACAGAAGTTCAATGTCTCCTTGCTGCCCTCGTCACAAACCCCACTAACCATCTATTCATCTAAGGTAAGCACCCAAACCTACCACTGCACGGTGTCATGGATCGGGTAGCACACGGCAAATGAAAGCAGGTGGACAAAATAGCAAGTCATTGTTAACTGTTATCAAGAACAATTCACTATAGACTGCTAGAATTTGGAGATGAATCACCCATTGCAAACGTGGGCCAAGGATTTTAATAATTTCCTCTTTCACTGGAAACTCTAGAACTCACCAAAAAGCTTTGACTTCTTAATAGAATAACACTTTTACTTAAGACCCTGAAGACTACAATATTAAACAGGATTGGAGGCACAATGCGACTGAAATCCTAGCAGTGGCAGCATGGACAGAACCCTGGACTGAGGTCGCAGAAGACCTGGGTTCCTGCCACAGCCCTATCCCCTCCCTGTGGTCTTAGGCAAATCACTCACCTCTGAGGGGCTCAGGGTCCTCACCATACCCAGAAATGCATCTAGAACAGTGGTTCTCAATTGGGGGTGGGGGGAGTCGGGAAGGTGATTTTGTACAAGGCAGCCCCCAACCCCACTACAGAGAATTATCTGGCTCAAAATGTTAATAGCATCAGAAAGCAAAGACATCAACCCTTAATAATTGCTAAAGTAATGAAACTGCAAATTAAAATAAAGATCATTATTTGTTTGCCTTGCTCTATGCAGATAACGTGAAAAACACCCTCAGAGTAAAAACTTCATCTAGGTTTGAGATGTATTGTTAAAGTTTCTTGACTCCTCTTAAGACTTTAAAATCTTTCCTGGCCATGGTGCTGCACACCTATAGCTCCAGCTACTTAGGAGGCTGAAGCAGGGGATTGCTTGAGCCCAGGAATTCAAGACCAGACTGGGTAATCAATAAATAAGATCTTTTGGGAGATGTCTTGCTAGTACCCATCCTCCAAAAAAAAAAAGTATCCAACTACATCTGTAGAAATTTCATCATGTCCAAACTGGATCCCCCTGTCAGCCCAGGAACGCCAGGAAATTCCTCTAGACCTATGGTGATGAGGTCAGGGCAAACCTGAAAGGAAGGACAATCAATAGGGCCTTTGGATTCTCATTGGACTGGAAATCACTCTAAGGGGAAAAGGCAAAAGGGGGCTAAGAGCCCACAGAGAGCAGCTTTTAAGCCACCAAGAGTAACACAGGGCAGAAAGGACCCTTGAGTCCTTGTAGTTGCAGACAGCCACTCACAAGCCGACACTCAGGAAAATCATGGGTTTGCAGGTCCCACATGGAGGGTACTATGTAAAAACAACAGAGAGCTACCAGGTACCGGGAGCTGTACTAGGTGCTTTTGCGTTTCCTGATCCTCACAACACCCTATAAAGTTGGCATCACTGCCCACACTTCACTAACAAAGGAACAGAGGAGATTATCTCACTTAGCCAGAGAAACACGGGGAGTAAGGGCCAGGATTCAGACTCAGTCTCACTAACTCAAGGGTCGCAAATTGGTGGTCTACTGGCTAAATCTAGCCTGAGATGTACTTTTCTTCGGCCTACACAGTGTTTTTACAAGTCAGGGAATTTTACATTAAAATACAGATATCTAAATTCTCTTGAGAAAATGGATGATCTGGTAATTTTGGCTGCATTCTTGGAAAGGCAACAACTAACTACAACCAAAGAACAGCTTCCCCTTATAGATAGGACATGGGGGTGCTCTTCCTCACCTTACTTTCCACTGCTCCTTACTGTCCTTCATCTGCCTGCATCACTCATTGACAATACCTGCCTGTTCCTTGCAGATGATGGGTTTACAACCTTTCATCTGGTATCAAAGTCTACTCTTTCTTCTAGAGTACCCTGCCTATCCTGACCCTGGAGTTAAAAAAGGCATTTTTCTCTCTGCTGATAAAGCTGGCTAGTTCAATCCATTGAATGTGTTTTACTAAATAGGGTACTTTCCCATTACCACACAAAGACACTCATACACACACACATACACACATACATACCTTTCCTAGGGAACAAAATTTAACCCCAACGGGATTCAAGATCTGGGAAACTCAGATTATGCTGGGACTTTTTTCTTTTTCTATGTTTTCTTTTTGTTTTTGTTTTTGTTTGAGATGTAATCTTGCTCTGTCGCCCAACTGGAGTGCAATGGCATGGTCTCGGCTCACTGCAACTTCCGACTTCCAGGTTCAAGCAATTCTTCTGCCTCGGCCTCTCAAATAGCTAGGACTACAGGCACGCGCCACCAGGCCCAGCTAATTTTTGTATTTTTAGTAGAGACGGGGTTTCGCCATGTTGGGCAGGATGGTCTTGATCTCTTGACCTCATGATCCATCAACCTCAGCCTCCCAAAGTGCTAGGATTACAGGCATGAGCCACCAAGCCCAGCCTATGCTGGGATTTTTAAGACTACTCAAGCTTCTGATTCAGTCAGTAGGTCAGCCAACAAACATTTATTGAGAAGATTTTGTGTACAAAACACTGTGCAGGGGTTGGGGATACAATGGTGAACAAGACCTGGCCCCTACCCTCTAGAAACTTGTAGTATAGTATAGAAGTTTCTTAAACCAATGTGCCTTCTTACAGGGCCTTGGGGAGTCTGGGATGTTCCTGGGGTCATCTGTGTTCTTTGCCATTGCTGACGCTGTGGCCACAGTGCGAAGAGAAAGAGACATAGCTGAGGACTTCACGGTGCAGAGACCAGCAATGCCAGAACGGGTTCGAATGGCCTGTGCAGATCAATTCACAGAAATGGTAGGGAATTGTTTATTTTCCTAAAAGATGATTTGTCTATTTCCTGCTTCTTAGACCTCTTGGGTAAATGTATAACCTAATCTGTGTCTAGCTAATCAAATTATGAAATGAAAAAAGCAAATCACACAAATACACCTTGTATACATGTAGTAATTTTAACTTTTAAAAAAGTATTTCCCAAGCGTTAATTTCATCATCTTAGCAACCCTGATGTAGGATAATTTATTAATATCATGCTGCAGCCAGGTGCGGTGGCTCACGCAAGTAATCCCAGCACTTTGGGAGGCCGAGGTGGGCAGATCACGAGGTCAGGAGATCGAGACCATCTGGCTAACTCGGTGAAACCCCCTCTCTACTAAAAATGCAAAAAATTAGCCAGGCGTGGTGGCACGCGCCTGTAGTCCCAGCTACTCAGGAGGCTGAGGCAGGAGAATCTCTTGAACCCAGGAGGCAGAGGTTGCAGTGAGCCAAGATCATGCCACTGCACTCCAGCCTGACGAAGAGTGAGACTCCATCTCAAAAAAATAAAAATAAAAATAAAAAGAGTATATATATATGTAATGCTGCAAAAACTAATAGCTAAATGGAAAGCAACTGACTGATTTCTCCAAACAGTGGTTAAGTATTCCCTCCCTCTATCCTACCAACTCCATCCTGCCCTTCAACAAAAACAAACACACACACACAGAAATCCACGTGTCATATAGCCATATTTGATAACGTCACTTTCTGTGTTCCCTACACAGAGAGTATACACAGACTGCCTGTCATTTAGAAGTAGGGTGATCCCATTGCGAGCTACTGCCTTTCTCCTTCATTCTGTTTCATACCAATGCCTCCCAGCCCGGGAGAGGGAGGACTAGGGGGTTATCCATGTGGATACACACATGGCAAATCCCACCTGCTGAAGGTTACAGATAAGCAACTTTCCAGAGGTCATTGAGCCTCGCCTTTGCCAATGTCCTAAGCACCCTAATTTAAGTAATACCAGGTAGCATTACCTGACTGAGCACCACGCTGAACATTTTACGCACATTAGTCATTACTGCAACTCTGTCAGGTAACTACTGGTATTGTCTTCATTTTACTATTGAGGAAATAGGTGCAATAACTTTCCCAAGATCACACACTCTGGAGGCTAAGATTCAAACCCAGGCTAAGCATTTGGGGGCTAAGATTCAAACCCAGGCTGCCTGGCTTCACTATAATATATGGCCTCTCAGAGAGAAAAGAGTTGATTCTCTACTTCTTAAAAGGAAATTTCTATTTTCAAATCTATATTAAAAGAAGCCCAAATACTTAACTGACCTCTATAGCCAACCATAGAGTGAAAAGATCTTATAGAAATATTGCTTAAAAGGAAGTGTCATAATTATTAATTTCCTTCCCTTACATAACCTCTTCCTATTTCCATCTTCGAATCTAACTCAACAATATTTCTTATACTCCAATAATACCAGTCACCCTGTAATTTCCCTCCACGTCTTCTCCCAGTCTATGGATCTGACCCTCATCTCATTCCATTGTCTACAGCAATGATTACAATTACCTGCCTCTGGCCAGATGCCCTCCTCAGATGGGCAGGGCTGGGAAACCAGCAACCTCTACCCACTCCAGGAACTCCTCTGTGCGGATCTTGGCCTAAAGATCAGTCATCTGCCCGTTCCTGACTCTGCTAGTGACATGGTCACTGTGGAATGGTGTCATGTCATACCCCAAAAGCATAAGCACTTCTGACCTTTAAAAAATGTTCTCATTCACATTTTGCAATAATAAATACCCTTTTCTGGAATGGGGAAGATTAAGAAAACTAAAAACACAGCAAACAAAAATATACTTCTAATCTTCCTTTCTTGCCTGAGGTTAATGTTTTCAGTCTTCCAATGGCCTGGCTCCTAGAAAGTGAATTCCTTCATGTCTAAGATTTCAGGCTGTTTTGAATAGTCCAGTTGTCTGGCAAAGTAGCTATGTCACATACAATGGTAAGAAGTGAAACACTTTGATTTCATTTACCATTTGGGACTTAGCTTCTTAGCTACCTGGTCCATATGATGAAACCATATTTTCTCTCAAGTCTGATGGTTCCTTGATAAAACTAACGTATCTTTGCAGATATAAATCATCTACTAATTTGTGCCCATCAATCAAATGCTCAATGTTAGAATAATCTAGCATTTTCTAAAATACTTGTAGATACATGGTTTATAAATATCACTTCATGTTATAACCTATGTTTGCTATTTTAGACCTCCTTTTAATAACATACATTGCATTTTGTCTTTGTAAAAGTAACACATGCCCATTATGGAAAAATCAGAAAATGCTGAAAAGTATAAGGTGAAGTTAAAATCAGCCATAATCCCACCAACCAGAACTAACTATAACCATGTTTTGGAGTGTGAGTGTGTGTGTGTGTGTGTGTGTGTGTACACTTTTTTTTTTTTTTTTTGGAGACGGAGTCTCGCTCTGTTGCCCAGGCTGGAGTGCAGTGGTGCAATCTCGGCTCACTGCAAGCTCCGCCTCCTGGGTTCACGCCATTCTCCTGCCTCAGCCTCTCCGAGTAGCTGGGACTACAGGCGCCCGCCACCACGCCCGGCTAATTTTTTTGTATTTTTAGTAGAGACGGGGTTTCACCGTGGTCTCGATCTCCTGACCTCGTGATCCACCCGCCTCGGCCTCCCAAAGTGCTGGGATTACAAGCGTGAGCCACTGCGCCCGGCCGTGTGTACACTTTTAACCATGCTTTAATTTACATATATGTACGATATATCTTATTTGTAAACTCATTTAATAAAATCAGGATATCCCTGACATAAGTCTTTGAAAAGATTTGAACAGTATAATTGGGAATGACTCTGCTGAGCCTCAGTCACAGAAAAATCTGGATTGGGAATTTCATGGGAAAAGCATCCCATGAAGCATCACTCAAAAAATACTTGCTTAAACACAAAAAGAAAATACCTGGCCAAACTCGTTTATCCTACAACTCTTAATCTTTGTCTGTAGCTACTGGAATAAATTTGAGGGGTGAGGGAAGGACAGAATGTTTAACTTTTCAATAATAAGTCCCTTGTTATTAAGGCTACTTAGACCATATGGAGAATGATCATTTATGCTTTTCTTTTTCTTTTGGAGACAGGGTCTTGCTCTGTTGCCCAGGCTGGAGTGCAGTGTTGCAATCTCA
The DNA here is from genome assembly GCF_006542625.1 of Nomascus leucogenys. Lineage (NCBI taxonomy): Eukaryota > Metazoa > Chordata > Mammalia > Primates > Hylobatidae > Nomascus > Nomascus leucogenys. The sequence continues at coordinate 101,165,055 of NC_044402.1, forward strand.
GCTCACTGCACCCTCTACCTCCCAGGTTCAAGTGATTCTCCTGCCTCAGCCTCCAGAGTAGCTAGGATTACAGGTGTGTACCACCATGCCCAGCTAATTTTGGTATTTTTAGTAGAGATGGGGCTTCACCACGTTGGCCAGGCTGGCCTCAAACTCCTGGCCTCAGATGATCCGCCCACCTCAGCCTTCCACAGTGCTGGGATTACAGGCATGAGCCACCATGCCTGGCCATAATCATTTATCCTTCATACTTATCATGACCTACAATATTCCTAACCATTGCACTGACCTCACATGTATTTGAAACAGTGAAAAGAAAGCCCTCTCCAAATACTTGAGAAGACTTCAGTTAATTTGTTCAAGCCTCCAGACCCTGTCTCCTCAACTGTTCACCAACAGAGAGAAGGGGCTGGTTAGAGGCCAGCCTTGATCGGGACCTCCCAAGGAGTGCAGAGAGGAGAAAGTCCTGAGTCTTGGTTTAACAGAGGCCAAGAAACACACAAAATTTAGATTATTCTACTATTACCTGTTGCAGGAAATGGCAATACTCCTCTATCCATATAGCAACATAAACAAGAAACCCAGGAGCCATCCTGGCATTTCTCTCCCTCATACTCAGTAGTTAGTCCTTCACCATGTCCTGTTCATTTTCACCCCCAACAATTTCTTCACCCAGTCCATTTTCTCCATCCTTAACCACTGTATTATTCATTCATCCCACAAACAGATGTTAAGCATCTAATGTGTGCCAGGTATTGTTCTGCAGAACAATTCTGGGGCTACAGTAGTGAATGAAACAGAGACCGCCACCTTGGTGGAGTTTAGTTTCTGGTGACCCCGAAGCTACCTACCATCTCTCCATCCTAGATCAAAGCTGCCTCCTGGCTGATCTCCCTACATCCCCTGCAGCCAGAAGCTTGTGGTGTGGCAAAGCAGACCACGCCACACCAGCACACACATTGGCAAAAAACTTCCCTTTGCTCATAGGAGACAGAAAACTTCTTAACTTGCCTTCCTGAGCCTACAAACCTTCAGAGTCCAGCATGGCCAACCTCACCCACCTCTCCAGCCACCCATGACCTCACCCAGCCACACTTGCCTTCTTCTGTCATTCCTCATGTTAAGGACAGAGATACTCACTCCTGCTTTAGGGCCTCTGCCATGCTCTTCCTTCTCCTTGGAACCATCTTCTTCTGTTCAACTTGTTAACTCCTACTCAGCTTTAATCAAATTCAACAAATTCATTTGATCCCTTCCTTTCTGCATAGTTTGAGGTCCCAGAAATATAAGGTCCCTGCTCTCAAGGCATTTATAGTCTAACAGGGAAGGAAGACAGTGACTGTGAATTATAAGTGCTTGGCTGACCCTGGGGTATACTAATACATCCCACAGAATATAACCTTTCTGACTTAGCCTCGCTGTTTTCTTGAAGTCAGAGGGGTCATAGATGGGATCCCACTTCGGTTACTCATCATGCAATTGTTCATTCATCTAACATATTTATTGAGCACCTTTCATGTGCCAGGCACTGCTGGGGAACTAAAAAAATAGTGGTGAGCAAGGCAATCTCTGCCAGCATAGAGCTTACATTCTGTGGGGGAAGCCAGACAGTAAGCGAGTAAACAAACGCACAATATAATTGCAAGCAGTATTGAATACTGTGAAGGAAAATTGAAGAGAAGGGAGCTAGAATGTGATGGAGAGATTATTTGATTATAGTTCCTTGGGGAAGTTCCCTCTGAGAGTGTTCACATTTGAGCCAAAGCCTGAATGAAGCAAGAGACCAAGTATAAAGCTGGCAACGATACAGTCCAGGCCAAGAACAGCTCATGCAAAGGCCCTGTGGCAGCTTCAGAAGAATCAAAGCCGCTTGGGACTAAGCAGCCCTCAAAAGTGGCCCTTCCGTGTCTGATTTGCCCTCTGGTAGAAAAGTGTCTGATTTGCCTCTCTGGCAGAAAAATCTTACAATTGTTGTTCTCCGTGGCTGAGAGATAAAATAGAATTTGTGGCCACACCATTTATTTTCACAACAACGAGTGAAACCTGGATAGTCCTTCTTCCAATCAGCAATTTTCCTAGTCTTTATCATACACTTTATCACACTTCAGACCTACTTCTTTAGATCTTTAGTGACTATAATTCATTCATCCCCTTAGAAGCCACAGCAGGCCTCCTGAAGTTCTTATAGACTGGCTGCTCACACAGACCAATTTCTAAAGCATCTTGGAACAAATCTGACCCACATCAGAATTTACTCTTTTTTTTTTTTGAGACAGAGTCTCTCTCTGTTGCCCAGGCTGGAGTGCAGTGGTGCAATCTCGGCTCACTGCAACCTCCGCCTCCAGGATTCAAGCGATTCTCCTGCGTCAGCCTCCTGAGTAGCTGGGATCACAGGTGCACGCCACCATGCCCAGCTAATCTTTGTATTTTTAGTAGAGACAGGGTTTCACCATGTTGGTCACGTCTCAAACTCTTGACTTCGTGATCCACCTGCCTCGGCTTTCCAAAGTGCTGAGATTACAGGCATGAACCACCGTGCCAGCCAGAATTTACATTTTTAATACATTTGATCAAATTACAACATGGTTTTTAATTGAAATATATAATGATTCACACTGGTACGCAATGCTGTACTATGCAAATGTATATATAGAAAGAGAGAAAGAATAAGAAGGCCGGGCGCGGTGGCTCAAGCCTGTAATCCCAGCACTTTGGGAGGCCGAGGCGGGCGGATCACGAGGTCAGGAGATCGAGACCATCCTGGCTAACAGGGTGAAACCCCGTCTCTACTAAAAAAAAAATACAAAAAATTAGCCGGGCGTGTTGGCGGGCGCCTGTAGTCCCAGCTACTCGGGAGGCTGAGGCAGGAGAATGGCGTGAACCCCGGGAGGCGGAGCTTGCAGTGAGCCGAGATCGCGCCACTGCACTCCAGCCTGGGGGACAGAGCAAGACTCCGTCTCGAAAAAAAAAAAAAAAAAAAGAATAAGAAACATAAATATTAACAGTCTTTGTATTGGGCCTTTGAATGCCCTTGTCAAAACACAATTTGTTCTAATGAATAAGAAGTTCAGGGAGTGAGAATGTCTGTGTACTAGAGCATGAGTATTGAAAAGTTCAAGACCTCCTCTTTTAATAACCTCCTTATAGCCATAAGGTAAATAACAGCCTGACTAGATCTATTTCTTAAACAGAAATGATGGTAAAACAGTACTTTTCCCTCGGAACTAAATAAAATAATGCATGTAAAAATACTGTGTAAATATGAGTCATTCTGTAAATATTAGCGTTAAGGTCATCACCGAAAACCCATAAACTGTTAATGACCTGCTTCAAAATATGCCTCTCCCAACAGGCTTGAAAAGTGTTTCCACATTAAATCAAGTTGACCTGCTGAGGCCAGAATAAACAACAACTCTTCTAACTAGCAGCCTCATTTTCATGGGTAAATTAGCTTCAAAAAAAAGGCAGGCATTGGTAAGAAGCCTAAGGCATGTTTATTACCAAAAAAATCATACTGTATGAATGAGCATTTACTATGTCAAAAGGTTTTTTTTTTTTTTTTAACATGTTTGGGTTTGTTTAACCTTAATCACAACCTAATGCTGGCTGCCATTTTTGCATGGCTCTTTCTCAGGTGGTTAATTTCTGGTGAGGACAGTGTTGCCGGTGATGGTTTCTCCTCTGAGCCCAGCAGGGCAGTCCGGCTCAACTAGGCGTGGCCAGAAACATCATCTCTATGTAATTTCCTTTTCGGTGATGGGAGAAAGAAAAATATGTATTTCCTGGAAAATGTGTTTTGTACAGTCATCTTAAATTCCGCAAGGGGAAAAAAAGTAAACTTCCTTTAAAGATATACATATTTAACACTTTCAAATGAGGACTTCTCCTTAGAAACAGTGATTTCATTTAAAAAAAAAATCTTTAGGATTCAGAGACATGAAGGGTTCCATATCCTTAAAAATTAGAAAAATACTGACTTGGAGAATGTGGAATAGGCAGACTTTTTTAAAAAATCATGTTATCTTAATATCACCAGCAGCAAAACGTATTTATTGAGTAATCACCAAATGTGGTCTATGTGGGTTGCCGTAGTGGGAGGCCATGTAGAGCCAATTAACCGCCTCAGTTTCCATCTCCTGAAAGTTAAAATCAGACACCTCAGCTTGGAAACAGGTTTATAAGCAGGTTTCAGCTTACCCCACTTCTGAAGGGGCAGCCTGGAACACGCTGACTCATAAGAAATCCTTGCAATCATAACAAATGGCTCATGTCCTGCGTTAGGCTGACGCATGATCTTATCGTACCCTAGTGGGGAAAAGCCCTTCATTCTTAGATCAGTCCTCAATTCCAGATGGCCATGCCTGTCCTTCATAGAATCTGCTATTCTATGAGATTGACCAATGGCTAGTTTCTAATGGCCTTCACCTTCTTCCTACGCCACAAACCCTAATACAGTCTCCATCCACGGACTCCCCTCCCTTTACAGCACTGCGTCTCTCACATCCCCACGTCTCATTTTCCCTCCTTGCTTCTTTTGCATTTCTAGATGCCCAGACTCAGTGAGAACTGGCAGCATTAAAAGCGCCACCTGTTTAGTTCAGTATCTGGAGCCCTTCCTCCCTGCTGAAGGAGGAGAGGCACGTGAACATTTTGCATGCTGCCAGCAGCCTGGTTTACCCACTCCTCTCAGGCAGTTCACTCCCAAACGCTAGCCGTTCAAGATGAAGCCTGCTCAACCCCGTACTCTATACACAGCCCTGGATTTCTATGAGCTGGGGGAGACATCTACCAGCCCTACAAGACTGTATTCTATTTCTTGGGGCTCATATACCACAACATGTGAAAACATGAAATCTCTAGCCTGTTCAGCTATAATTTCAGCTACAGATAATTGGCAGGGCCTTAGACCAGCACGGACATGCTTCGGTCACCTGGATTCCTTGAGATGGAACACAGAGCAGACTGCACGGCTCAGGACAGACTGAGAATAGAGTCTCCCACAGTGTCTTCCTCAGAATGCTCAACCTATTGACCTGTTCCCATGAGACACACACGCATACATGCATGCACGTACACATACAGACACACATGCACGCACACGCTCAGACAGGCATGTACTCATTCTTAACCACATTCTTCTGGCCTCTCATGCTGTCTTGGAAGAGGTTTTATTGGCTGTGAAACTGGTTCCACATTGAATACATTTGTCCCAGGATGCAGGAACTGAATCATTTCCCTGCAAGGCTTGATGACATTTCACAGAGTAGCCACTCTTACTCCTGAAGAGAGAGTCTCTGATACTGTTATTGAATGTATATTTGTGTCTCTACCAAAACCCAAAAAAATTAGCCACGCATGGTAGCACATGCCTATAGTCCCAGCTACTCAGGAGGCTAAGGTTGGAGGATCGCCTGAGCCCAGGAGTTTGAGGCTGCAGTGAGCTTGATTGTGCCACTGCACTCCAGCCTGGGTGATAGAGCAGGACCCTGTCTTTAAAAAAAAAAAAGAGAGAGAGACAGAGACTAAAAATTCCATAACTTTAGCAGAAGAGTAGACCCAAATCTGCCACAGCTAAACTGAGGAATTTTGCCCTGTGTTCAGCCCAGACCTTGCAGAACAGCCTCATTCTAAAGAAGAGGGCCAAGCAGCTCCCACAGGAACAGCTAAGAAGAGAATAGGTGCCACATTTTCTTAATCCAGTCTATCGTTGTTGGACATTTGGGTTGGTTCCAACTCTTTGCTATTGTGAATAGTGCCGCAATAAACATACATCTGCATGTGTCTTTATAGCAGCATGATTTATAGTCCTTTGGGTATATACCCAGTAATGGGATGGCTGGGTCAAATGGTATTTCTAGTTCTAGATCCCTGAGGAATCGCCATACTGACTTCCACAATGGTTGAACTAGTTTACAGTCCCACCAACAGTGTAAAAGTGTTCCTATTTCTCCACATCCTCTCCAGCACCTGTTGTTTCCTGATTTTTTAATGATGGCCATTCTAACTGGTGTGAGATGGTATCTCACTGTGGTTTTGATTTGCATTTCTCTGATGGCCAGTGATGATGAGCATTTCTTCACGTGTTTTTTGGCTGCATAAATGTCTTCTTTCGAGAAGTGTCTGTTCATGTCCTTTGCCCACTTTTTGATGGGGTTGTTTGTTTTTTTCTTGTAAATTTGTTTGAGTTCATTGTAGTCCAACAACGATAGACTGGATTAAGAAAATGTGGCACATATACACCATGGAATACTATGCAGCCATAAAAAATGATGAGTTCATGTCCTTTGTAGGGACATGGATGAAACTGGAAAACATCATTCTCAGTAAACTATTGCAAGGACAAAAAACCAAACGCTGCATGTTCTCACTCATAGGTGGGAATTGAACAATAAGAACTCATGGACACAGGAAGGGGAACATCACACTCCGGGGACTGTTGTGGGATTGGGGGAGGGGGGAGGGACAGCATTAGGAGATATACCTAATGCTAAATGACGAGTTAATGGGTGCAGGAAATCAACATGGCACATGGATACATATGTAACAAACCTGCACATTGTGCACATGTACCCTAAAACCTAAAGTATAATTAAAAAAAAAAAAAAGAGAATAGGGAAGGCCCTTTGGGAAGGTAAACCCTTTGTTTACATTTCAATACAGAGGGCAAAAAGTAAGAATAGAATTTAGGAAAATGTCCTGAATGGCAGAAGATGGGTGAATTATTTGACTTCTTTTTGTATTTTTGTGAAATAAATACATATCAGGAGGAGGGAGAAAGCCTTTTGGAAACTTCATAGCTTTCCATCATCGGGGAAAAGCTTGCTTTGCTTTTTAACACATTTGTAACTAAAAGCCAACCCTTCAAACAAAAACGTAACAGGGGAAAGGAGAGATGTGTGTTCTGCTTTGGGCTTGAACCTAAGGGGAAGAATTCCCCAAAGAGGAGACAGGCATTGAGGATCACGAGAAAGGATGAATAATTCTTGGAGCTTGTAGCCCAAGAGAGTGAAAAGAGGCTTGGGTTTGACCAGCAAGAACACAATATCACACAAACCATTTGACTAAAGGTGCACACAGGCCTGTTATCATATCACTGTAAAGAAGTCCAGGTGTGTGGGCTCCAGTGTACACACCTCCCAGCCTAGCCACATCCCTACTCCCAAATGAATTCATGGGATGTGTAATTCTCCTTGGGATTCATATCTGGGAAGCAAAGAAGATAGGTAACTCACCGAAGTGCCCTCTTACTAAGCCAGGAACAGTGGCTCATGCCTGTAATCTCAGCACTGTGGGAAGCCAAGGCAGCTGGATCACTTGAGGCCAGGAGTTCCAGACCAACCTGGCCAACATGGTGAAACCCTGTATCTACTAAATACAAAAATGAGCCAGGCGTGGAGGCACACAACTGTAATCCCAGCTACTCAGGAGACTGAGGCACGAGAATCACTTGAACCTGGGAAGAGGAGGTTGCAGTGAGCTGAGATCGCGCCACTGCGCTCCAGCCTGGGTGACAGAGCAAGTCTCCGTCTCCAAAAAAAAAAAAAAAACTAAAGTGCCCTCTTATTTAGCAACATTAGATATAACAGAGAGGGCAACACAAACCCACCTTCTTTTCACAGTTGTCAGTTGAAAGGAATGACACAGTCCCATGCCCCAGGAGCCAGGAACATCCAGCCTCCTCTCATCCAAAAATTTGTTTAAACCCAAAGACTTGATGTAATGCCCCTGTTGAAATAAATAGTGTTATGGTATATTAAGTGTTTAATTTGCTTTCTTTCTTAGATCCCAAGAGATGACCCTGAGACATTTAAACCTTGGTCTATCCCTATAGCATAACACTGCTATCATTCCCTAAAAGGTAAGATCAATAAGCTAAAAGATAATTATTCAAAGTGGGGAAAAAAATCAGCCAACCCAGGCTTTCCAACTTTGTTCTATGGAAATCAAGAATTGCACAAGTGCTTAAATCATGCTTCATTTTAAAGTCAATATATCTTATCCAATATTTAAGTCCTTTAACACTAAATATGCATGGTTCTGGGAACTGACAAAGGAAGGCCAGGGTGTTTTAACCAACATGGTAGTTTTTTTAATTTTAAAATAAAATATGAAAATACACTGGATTAAAATATTTAAAAAGCCTACTCCCTGATTCTTTTAAGAATCACAACTGGAATGCAAAAAAACAAATTGAAATCCACTGATTACTCCATTTATAATTAACTAGCACTATTTGGAAGAGTTATCTCTTTGTATCCATTGAGTTCAACTGCTACAATTTTGTGCTGCTGCTTAACACTACACACAGAGCACTGAAGGCTTTGGAGAGTGGCCACAGAAACTCCTTGGGAAATATATGCTGATAAGAAGAAACATGGTTTTTTTGTTATAAAATTCAACTTCCACTTTCTGCACACTTACTGGGCAATAACTGAAAACACTGGGGAAGAGAGAGAACTATGGCATAAACTCAGATAAAAATAAAATAAATTTTTTTCATTAAAATCTAATTTTCCAATGTAATTGTCTAAAAATACCCACAAGTATTAACACATATAATATATATTTAATTCCATTGTGCTGTGTCATATGAGAACAACTTGTATTGATGTTTTTACTAAATCAGACTAAATAACCGATGAGAATTTGCTTCTCCTTTACAACAACACAAATCAAAATAAACAACACTTAAAATTACATCTTACGTTACTGTAAGATAGTCATTTTAACACACACCAACAAGCCAGGCATGGTGGCTCACGCCTGCAATCCCAGCACTTTGGGAGGCCAAGGCAGGTGGATGGCTTGAGTTCAGGAGTTCAAGACCAGCCTGAGCAACATGGTGAAACCCCGTCTGTACACCACCTGGCATGGTGGCACATGCCTGTAGTCCCAGCTACTTGGAGGCTGAGGTAGGAGGATTGCTTGAGTCCAGGAGATGGAGGTTGCAATGAGCCAAAATTGTACCACTGGACTCAAGCCTGGGCAATGGAGTGAAACCCTATCTCAGAAACACACACACACACACACACACACACACACACACAAATGTACAGCAGAATTATCTAAGCTCTTTAATTATTCTCTTTCTATCCTTTCTCTTTCCAAGTATTAAAGTTAAATGTGAACATGATGGCAAATCTACTCTAATTCTTATGTACAACAAGGCATATAAAGTACATGGCATCGTGCCTGACCCATAGTACTCAATATAGTTACACACACACAAAGACACACACACATTCAGATAAAATGCCAAATTTTAACTAACTAGACACCACCAGTGAATGAATGGGGTTGTCAAGTTTTTGTACAGCCTTATTTTTTTTGGGGTTGGGGGAGGGACATGGTCTCGCTCTATCACCCAGGCTAGAGTGCAGTGGTCCAATCTCAGTTCACTGCAACCTTCGCCTCCCAGGTTCAAGCGATTCTCGTGTCTCAGCCTCCCAAGTAGCTGGGACTACAGGCACGCACCACCATACCCAGACTTATTTTTTTGTAGAGACAGAGTTTTGCCATGTTGGCCAGCCTGGTCTCAAACTCCTGACCTCAAGTAATTGGACCGCCTCGGCCTCCCAAAGTGCTGGGATTACAGGTGCCCAGTCTGTACAGACGTTAAAATAAAGACCATCCTCTGCTATGCATGGTGGCTCATACCTGTAATCCCAGCACTTCAGGAGGCCAGAATGGGAGGATCACTTGAGCCCAGGAGTTCAAGACCAGCCTGGGCAACATACCAAGACCCTGTCTCTATTTTTTTTAATTAAAATAAAAAATTAAAAAATTTTTTAAAAGACCATCCTCAAATTGTAAGACAAATTAAAAAAACAAAGAAACCTCTTGTCACTTTACCATTTATAATTACTTCTGTGTGTCAGAATATTATCAATGCCATGCAATCAACACAAGATGCAGATATAAATTACATTCTGAATCTGTAACTGTCATCCTTTACCTGCAATTTCAAATTTTTACATTCTTCAAAGTAACATAATTGGCTCTTATATATTTGCTTTATAAGGAAGTGTTCAACATTGATCTTATAAATCAAATTCATACCACACTAAAAACATATACATGTGAGTATGTTCCCCATAACATTTTAAACCTCTGCTAAAAATATTCAAAAACTTCCGATGTCATCCAGCTTATTTTATAAATGAAGACACGGAGGCCAGAGGAGAATAGTAACTACCCAAATGTACTTATTCATAGCTGTAAATCTTATCAACCCATTTGTCAATCATTTATTGTTCTTCTCCCTATATATAAAGTTGAGAGATTTGCACTTTGTTTCATAATTATTGTCTTGTCTTTTTTTTTTCCAGGTGTTTCAGTTTTTCACAAGTAAAAAGATGGCTTGTTAATCCTAACTGGGTTCCAAACTGATATTCTTATACTGTTGTAGAAAAAAATAGACACAAAATTTAGAAACGTTTCCAACTTTGATTATGTTAACCCAATGAATCATTATTTGCAAAGCATTTCACTTAGACTTTCCAGCCTAGAGGCCACCAGAAAAGCACTGCTGTAACCACAGTAAGCAAGTTTAGTTTTTTTTGTTTCTGAAAAGATCACGTAAATGTTGCTGTAAAAGCAAACTTTTCCTTTCTGTGTCCATCCAATCTAGATGGACTGGTAATACAGGTTATGATTATAGAATGAAAGACACTTCTTGGTAGATAAATATATGATGAATTTTCCCAGTGGTGTATTTGATTCAGTAGCCACAAGAGAGTTCTGCAAGTTTTGTTTTGCCATGTATTGACCATAGGTCTGTGTATGTGCATTTGACAGCAAAGGGGTGGTACTTCCTTCATGCACATCTACTATTCAACTAATCAACATTCTTTTGGATTTGGAGGAGGGGAAAAAGCAATATAAAAACATTTTCAATATCTTGCCCCCAACCCCTCTGTGTTGTTGTTGTTGTTGAAAAACATCAAATCTGGTATCAGAGTTTAATAAATATTGCATATTTCAGTTTCCCATAGATTGAAGTGAGAACATAGTGCAAAAGAATTATAAATTGTAATTACCCCCTACGTTGTGATTTAAAATATGCAAGATCCTCTCTACCAATAACTTTGAGAAGGAAAAACAAAAGAAAAAAAGAAATGAGATATATTGGATCCACCAAATTACATTCATCTGAGTTTAGAGGCCTTCAGAGAGAGGAACCAGCATATAAATTAGGCCCTATTTGACCAGAAAGTCAGGGGTAAGCTGATTTTCTACTAGCCAGATTTCACACGATCAGGTTCCCCAAGCCATGGTCTGCAGTGACCCCTGCAGTGGCTGAAGGAGGGGAGGCAGAGCTGAGAACGCTGGGTGATGGGTGAGAGAAGGTAGGCAATAAGGCATGCAATACAGCCTGGAGGAGGCTGAAGGTCCTTAAAGCCATGGGCACGTTGTCACGAGAGGCTGGGGCATAGCTGTCCACAGGCCCATCTGCAGACATTGGAGGCTTCCCTACACCACAGGAGCCCAAGGGATAAAGCAGGACAGGAGCACAAAGAGAAGGGAGGCAGGAGCAGATGGGTCATGGGCAGGACAAAAATTACGCAAGACACAGGAACATTAAGGGCTGAGAACCTTAGTGGGAGTGGCTGGGGTGAAATAAGTTGAAAGCATATTTTATTTTTTTTTTTAGCTCTTTTGAAAATAAAACCCTTAATCTAATAAGAATGTGAGAAGTTTGTCTTACCATGTGTATCATTTTAAATGATGGCAAATATAATTGGTTTTTTTTTTTAGAATCTTGTCAGAGCTAAGGATGGTTTCTGGGCATTTATTTTCCATTTGTCATGGTTCAAAACTACAAAGCACTAAAAATAGAGGGGCTTGAATAAAAATTATTTCTGTGAGTTGATGCACTAAAATCTGGATGGCATGGATGTTAATAAAACACTTTTTTAAAAAGATACAGTTGAAGCCATATATTTGAAACCAGTTCTTTGGGCTCAATAAACATCATTAAAATATGAAACAGACTAAAATGTTTAAATAAGTAATACATTAACATGGCTCGAATGTTTTAAAAAAAGGTAAAGCAAAGACTTACTCTCATACTGCTATGGCCTGAATGTTTATGTCACCCCAGAATTCATACATTCAAACCTAAACCTAAAAAGTGGTGGTATTAAGAGGTGGGGCCATTGGGAACTGCTTAGGTCATGAGGACTCCACCTTCATGAATGGGATTAGTGCCCTTATAAAAAAAAGACCCCCTAGAGCGAGTTAACCTGCTCCACTATGTGAGAACACTGCAAGAAGACACCATCTGTGAACCACAGAGGAGGCCCTTATCAAATACTGAATCTGCTAGCAGCTGGATCTTGGACTTCTCAGCCTCCAGAACTGGGTTCTGAGCAAAACATTTCTGTCTGTGAGCAAAACATTTCTGTTTATAAGCCACCCAGTTTATGGTATTTGTGTTATAACAGCCCAAACCAACTAAGACACATACCACCCCCATCCATCCAATTCTCACACATGCACAGAGTATAACTTCTGCTTTCCCAGAAAGCCTAGCACGTAACCTGTCCCAGAATGCCCAGCCACTCTTGGCAAAATCAGAGCTACTCAGCTGGCCCTACAAACGGACAGGACACAATGGCCAAATGTCAGAATGTTTGAGGAAGTCTAGGGCAACAGGACAAGTACCTGGTTCCTGCCCTTATTTTCACACCTGCTGTGCCCCTTCTCTCTGTCTAAACAATTCCATTCTACCAGCTTCCCAACATCAGCAGCATCCTGATGCCTGTAAGGGTGAGGAAGCATAACCCCTAATGCTCATCATGGGCTTCATGGAACCTCCTATTTCTTACTCCCTGGGCCTTGGAGCACAGGAGACGTTTGTACTCTTGCCTTCTGAGCCTGAGTTCTCTGAGTAGGTTTTCTCTTTTGTAAAGAAAAACAGACTGCTCCCAGTTCCATCCCAGAACAGTGAAAATTAACACTTTATCTGCCTCATAGATTTGAGTAGGCAAATAGCAAAAAGATAAGCTTTCTAATTTGTAAGATGTCAAAAGGAAGTCAAAAAAATTAGTCAGAAATAGTTGGAGACAGAAAATAATGGAATTTTCTCAGTCCCGCCACACAACCCTGAAAGTCAGTGTTAAGACGTCACCGAGTACAAAGCAATAGTGTTCTTTCCTTTGCCTAGCCACAGCAGGACAGGCTCCCCTGTGCTCCTGTAACTTCACATTTAGATGATTTTACTGGCTAGCTATTGGTCTTGTTCCAAACCATTCCGCACTTCACTGCCAAGATAATCTTTCTCAACATCTGTAACCACCCACTGTCACTGGGTAAAAGAGTTGCATTCAATAGGACAGTTTATTCTTCCAAAAGGGACTTTACTGTCATCTGTAAAGTGGTCACCTGTTGTTTTTATCTGACTGCTGTCTCTTCCTTTGGGAAATTATCCATCCTCCACTCCATGTGTTCCAAACAAGCTGCTGGGAAAGGAATGAAATAAGCTGGGTTAGAGTCTCTCCTGAGAGATAGGCTCTTGCGCAAGGTACACAAGCTAAAGGGCCACTGTAGCAGGTCGCCTGGATGGCCACAGTGAGTCCACAAGCTTCTGCTGCTGAGCTCCTCAGAAGTGCCCTCGTTCCTGCGCCTCGTTCTTCAGCTCCGCCCTCAATCCTGTGACCTACCCGGCACCTTTCCAGTAGTCAGTTTCCTAGGGTTGCTGCAACACATTATCACAAGCTGGGTGGCTTCAGTATGTATTCTCTCACAGTTCTGGAGGCTAGAAGTCCAAAGTCAAGGTGCTGGCAGGGCCATGGGTTCTCAGGAAGAATCCTTTCTCGCCTCTTTGGGCAGCTCCTGCTGTTCCTTATGGCTGCATCACCCCAACCTCTGCCTCCATCATCTCATTGCCTTCTTCCCAGTGTATCTGTATCCAAATCCTCTCCTTTCTCATAAAAACACCAGTCATTGGGCCGGACGTGGTGGCTCATGCCTGTAATCTCAGCACTTTGGGAGGCCGAGGTGGGCAGATCACGAGGTCAGGAGTTTGAGACCAGCCTAGCCAACATGGTGAAACCCTGTCTCTACTAAAAATACAAAAATTAGCCAGGCGTGGTGGTGGGCACCTGTAGTCCCAGGTACTCAGGAGGCTGAGGCAGGAGAATTGCTTGAACCTGGGAGGTGGAGGTTGCAGTGAGCCGAGATCGTGCCATTGCACTCCAGCCTGGGCGACAAGAGCAAGGCCTGTCTCAAAAAAAAAAAAAAACAAACAAACAAACAAAAAAAACACCAGTCATTGGATTTAGGGCCCATCTTAATCCAGTAAGACCTCATCTTAGCTTAATTAATTATACTTGCAAAGACTTTATTTTCAAATAAGGCCACTTCTGAGGTTCCAGGTAGACATGAATTTGGGGAGACGCTATCCAACCCACTCTACCAATAAACCTTGCTGAGGCTAATGGATAGTTTTGGGGTAGAAGTGACCCTCTCTCCTTTATGCCCCTATTGTGTCTGGTTCTTACATAACACACAATCGATTTGTCTGCGTGTGCATCCTTTCTTTCTAGATGAGCCACTGACTGATGACAGGGATTGTGTTTTACTCATCTCTTACCACAGAGTCTATCTCAAACTGATACTTACATATGTTTGATTAAGGAAGAGCCAATGAATGTGCTCTATGACAACAAAAGTACAGATGAAACCTACACTGTGTAACTCAGATACCCATGAGCCAGGAGATCTAAGGAAGGTAAAAAGAAAGAACCTACAGTTATTTGACAAAGAAACCAGGCTTCACTTTTTTTTGGATATAAATCTGCTGGAGCCACTATTTATTTTACTTGCATGTATTAACCAAAATTTTCCAAAACTTGGAAACAATGCAAAAAGAAACAAAAATACTGTGAGACGTTTCTTTTCTTTTAGAAACAGGGTCTCACTCTGTCACCCAGGCTGGAGTGCCCTAGTACAATCATGGCTCACTGCAGCCTCAAACTTCTGGGCTCAAGCAATCATCCCATCTTGGCCTCCAGAGTAGCTAGGACTACAGGAGTGTGCCACCAGGCCTGGCTAACTTTTTAATGTTTTGTAGAGACGGGATCTCCCAATATTGCCCAGGCTGATTTCAAACTCCTGGCCTCAAGCGAACCTCCCCCCTCAGATAACTTGTCAATGTTATCCTCCAGCACTGTCTAATAAACCCATTACAGAGTAATTTGACACTCTAGGGCTGCCCTGTCTATATGGTAGCCACCAGCCACATGTGGCTATGTACATTTAATTTTTAATAATTTAAATAAAAAATTCAGCCCTAGTTTCCTTAGCTACGTTTCAAGTACTGTATTCAGTAACCACATGCAGCTACTGGGTACCCTATTAAACAGCACAGAAAAGACCAGTATCCACCACTCCAGAAAGTTATATAGATGGGTTTGCTCTAGGGAAATGTAACTTTATATATCTGCCATTTATTGGGGCCCAGACCACATTAGATCATGTGGTATGTAGAATGACAGTATGCCAAAGACATCCATGTCCTAATCCCTAGAACCTATGACTATGTTAGGTTATATGGCAAAGGGAAATGAATATTGCAGATGGAATTAGGTTTGCTAATCAGGTATCCTTAGAATAAAGAGATTATTCTGGCTTATTTCAATAGGCCCTATGTAATCACAAGAATCCTTAAATGTGGCTGGGGGCAGTGGCTCACGCCTGTAATCCCAACACTTTGGGAGGCCGAGGTGGGCAGATCACGAGGTCAGGAGATTGAGACCATCCTGGCTAACATGGTGAAACCCCGTCTCTACTAAAAATACAAAAAATTAGCCGGGCATGGGGGCGGGTGCCTGTAGTCCCAGCTACTTGGGAGGCTGAGGCAAGAGAATGGCATGAACCCGGGAGGCGGAGCTTGCAGTGAGCTGAGACTGTGCCACTGCACTCCAGCCTGGGCAACAGAGCAAGACTCCATCTCAAATAAAAAAGAATCCTTAAATGTGGAAAAGGGAGGCAGGAGAGTTGGTATTAGAGTAGCTGGCTTTAAAGATGTCAGGGGCCACAAGCCAAGGAACACAGGC
Organism: Nomascus leucogenys; assembly: GCF_006542625.1. Lineage (NCBI taxonomy): Eukaryota > Metazoa > Chordata > Mammalia > Primates > Hylobatidae > Nomascus > Nomascus leucogenys. The sequence continues at coordinate 101,181,116 of NC_044402.1, forward strand.
AGTCTCTGGAAGCTGGCAAAGGTGATGAAACACATTCTCACCTAGAGTCTCCGAGTAGAATGCAGCCCTGCCGACACCTTGATTTTAGCCCAGTGAGACCCATTTTGGAATTCTGACCTTCAGAACTGTAAGATAATAAATTCGTGTTGTTTTATGCCACCAGGTTTAGGATAAGTTGTTGTAGCTGTAATAGGAAATAATACAGGTGTTAACTTGCAAAACATTGATAAATTACAAAGAATTGCTGTATAGTTGAAAAGAAATCCCCCAAGGTTTCAGTTTTATTGCCCTTAGGACATTAACCAGTTTTGTTTTGTTGTTTATTTGGGGTTTTTTCCCCTAATCTGCAACCTTATTCTGATGTTTTTTTCCATATTGGTTTCTCACATCTTCCTTTGAACTTGCTTTATTACACTTGCTCCCTCATTGACTGTATCTTTGAAATCTGCTCACTACATAGTGTATAGGAGTCACTATATATTGTACAGCTTTAAGGTCACAAGTGGTTTTTGGTTCCATGAATGAATCGTACAGTGGTGAAGTCTGGGACTTTAGTGTACCCATCACCCAAACAGTGTACATTGTACCTAATAGGTAGTTTTTCATCCTTCACCCCTCTCCCACTCTCCCTCCTTGGTTTATATGCTTAAAGTTAGATGCTGACACGCGGCCAACAAAGGAAAAACAAACACACACAGGACTCTAAGGTTCTTCCGTATGTAAGAAGAGCCTACATAATTTATACAGCGATTAACCTGATGAATATAGTTTATTTACAATTTAAACTAATAAATTTCATATTCTACAACACATATAATCTATTGACTAAATGTAACTAATGATGAACCTCCATACAAACAACCCCACTAAAAAGTGGGCAAAGGACATAGACACTTCTCAAAAGACATACAAGTGGCCAAAAAGCATATGAAAAACAGCTCAATATCACTGATTAGAGAAATGCAAATCGAAACCACAATGAGATACCATCTCACACCAGTCAGAATAGCTATTATTAAAAACTCAAAAAATAACAGATGCTGGCAAGGTTGCAGAAAAAAGGGAATGCTTACACACTCTTGGTGGGAGTGTAAATTAGTCAACCATTGTGGAAAGCAGTGTGATGATTCCTCAAAGAGCTAAAAACAGAACTACCATTTGACCCAGCAATCCCATTACATTCCCAAAGGAATATAAATCATTCCACCATAAAGATGCATGCACACAAATGTTCACTGCAGCACTATTCACAATAGCAAAGACATGGAATCAACCTAATACCTGATATGGTCTGGCTTTGTGTCCCCACCCACATCTCATCTCAAATTGTAATCCCCACGTGTTGGAAGAGGGGCCTGGTGGGAGGTAATTGGATCATGGGGTAGATTTCCCTCTTGCTGTTCTGTTGATAGTGAATTCTCATGAGATCTGGTTGTTTGAAAGTGTGTAGCACCTCCCCCTTTGTGCTCTCTCTCTCCTGCTGCCATGTAAGATGTGCCTTGCTTCCCCTTTGCCTTCTGCCATGATTGTAAATTTCCTGTGGCCTCCTAGCCATGCTTCCTATTATACAGCCTACAGCACTGTGAGTCAATTAAACCTCTTTTCTTCATAAATTACCCAATCTCGGGTAGTTCTTTATAGTAGTGTGAGAACAGACTAATACAATTCCCATCAATGAGAGACTGAATAAGAAACTGTGGTATATATACACCATGGAATACTATGCAGCAATAAAAAAAGAACAAGATCATGTCTTTTGCAGGAACATGAAGGGAGCTGGAGGCCATTATCCTTAGCAAACTAATGCAGGAAGAGAAAACCAAATACTGCATGTTCTCACTTATAAGTGGGAGCTAAATGATGAGAACTCATGGACACAAATAGGGGAACAATAGACACTGGGGCCTACTTGAGGGTGGAGGGTTGGAAGAGGGAGAGAATCGGAAAAAATAACTATTAGGTACTAGGCGTACCACCTGGATGACAAAATAACCTGTACAACAAAGCCCTATGATATGCATTTACCTATATAACAAACCTGCACATGGGCCCCCTCAACCTAAAATAAAAGTTTAAAAACATACAAACAACAAAGACCACAAAATAAAAAGTGTTGGCCAGGACATGGAGAAATTGGAACACTTGTGTACTGCTGATGGGAATGTAAAATGGTACAGCTGCAGTGGAAAACAGTATGGTAGTTCCTCAAAAATCAAAAATTAGATTGCCCAATGATTCAGCAACTCCATTTCTTTTTTCTTTTTTTTTCTTTTTTTTTTTGCCCCGGGATGAAGTCTTGTTCTATGGCCCAGGCTGGAGTGCAATGGCACAATCTTGGCTCACTGCAACCTCCAGCTCCCAGGTTCAAGCAATTCTCCTACCTCAGCCTCCCAAGTAGCTGGGATTACAAGCACACGCCACCACGCCTGGCTAATTTTTGTATTTTTAGTAAAAACAGGATTTCATCATGTTGGCCAGGCTGGTCTCGAACTCCTAACCTCTTGATCTGCCTGCCTCAGCCCCCCAAAGTGCTGGGATTACAGGCATGAGCCACCGTGCCTGGCCAGCAATTCCATCTCTTTTATGTTTATGGCAAAAGAATGGAAAGCAAGGTCTCAATAAGATATTTATATACCCATGTTCACAGCAGCATTTTTCACAATAGCTAAAACGTGGAAGCAACCCAAGTGTCCATCAATGAAGGAATGGATAAGGAAAATGTGGTATATATTATACAAATAATAGCCTTCCAAAGGAAGGAAATTCTGACACAAGCTACAACATAGATGAACCTTGAGGAACCTTGCTAAATGAAATAAGCCAGTCACAAAAAGACAAATACTGTATGATTCCACTTATGTGAAAACCTTAAAGTAGTAAAATCAGAGAGACAGAAAATGGAATAGTGGTTGCCAAGCATGTGGGGAAGGAGAATCAGAGTTATTGTTTAACGGGTATAAAACTTGTTTTGCAAGATGAAAAGAGCTACAGAGATAGATGGTGGTGATAGTTGTACATTATAGATATATTTAATAACACTGAACTGTACATTTAAAAATGGTTAAAATGGTAAAGTTTAGGTTATGTATGTTTACCACAATAAAAAAAATTGAAAAAAAAATGATAAACTTTCTTTTCCTTTTAGTAAATATAACAAGAACAGAGCCTGTACCGATTTAGTTAAGACTTTTTTCCATTTCTTTGGTTTCTTTGTTCCTTGTGCTCAAGAACTTGTTGGAATGTAAATGTCCTGCAAGCTTATCCAGATAAGTATCATGAAAATATATTCCTCCCAAGGCCTCTCAAACACCATTGTTACCAATAGTTAATTTATATTTTTATCCAAAAAGTAAATAAATCAAAGTTTGGGAGCTCATTTTTCAATCTCCACAAGTTGCTCATAATCCATAAAAATTGAGGAAATACACACACACACACACATACACATACAGACACACACAGTCCAATCCTCTTCTCCTTGGCCCTAATGCTCTTCTTCCCACTCCTAAATTATCTATCCCTGGAAGAAGCAAGAGTAGATCTATGAGAACCACTTAAGGAGCTTTTTCAAAATTCCCACATCCTGCTGCCCACCCCTACCCTATCCTGATATACCACCCAAAGGGGCAATGCCAGAATCTGGGTACTTTTTTGTTTTGGGGTTTTTTTTGGAACAGGGTCTTAGTTTGTCACCCAGGCTGGAGTGCACTGGCACCACCATAGCTCACTGCAGCCTCAAACTCTTGGGCTCAAGCAACCCTTCTGCCTCAGCCTCCTGTGTAACTAGGATTACAGGTGCACACCACCATGCCCAGCTGATTTTTTTATTTTTAGTAGAGATGGAGTCTCACCATGTTGCCCATGCTGGTCTTGAACTCTTGACCTCAAGTGATCCTCCTGCCTTGGCCTCCCAATGTTCTGGGATTACAGGTGTGAGCCACTGCACCTGGCCTAATCTGGGTAGTTTAAGGATCCATAGAGGGAAGAGAAAGAAAAGCAAGTATACAAAAAGCAGATTGTTGGAGGGTTACATTGACTTAGTTGAAATGGAATCCAACAGGGTCTTATCCTCCAGCTCACCAATGCTTCCCTTCCCCAGAGTAATTTTTCTATAATATTGACAGTCTGCTGGTATCATATAGATAATCTCTAGTGGTCTCCACTACTGACCAGATTGTCACACAGTGATCTCAGGCAATTAGGCAATTGATGAACAGAGCAATTGGCAGGTCCTCTTCATAAATATCCACAGCCCCCACTAAAAGTTAAAGGTAGGTCAAACATCTCAAATGACAGATTCACTCTGAGTGGACACAACAGCCTGACAGCAGAATCATCTACCCTTCTGGGAGGAGAGTACTGAGAACCAATAGCAATCCACACCTGGAGGCTGCTGCCAGCATCGCTTGCTGGATTCCTCCACCTTCCTCGGATGAGGTTCATAGAGCAAGTGTAAACGTTCTAACCAACCACGTATCTTATTTCTAACATCCACTATACCAAGGAACAAAACCTTAAAATGGACTCTTGGAAAATTACTTGAAATGTGTAGGTAACCAATTTTGAAGTGTGGATTCATGATTTGGATTCATCAAATGCTAATTAACTACACCTAGAGTGCAAGTTGACGCTACCTAGGATATAGAAAAAAGTTAACTTATATTTAAATACATCATATAGTTTACACTAAATTTCTTAAGCATTTTAAAGTGAATTATCACATAGAAAGCAGAACATAGGTGAAGACCAAACTCCTTAGGATGGGCTCTTAGCGCTTCTCAAGCTAACCCCCTCTTCATCTTTGCCATCCCTGTACCAACATACACATACACAGATACAGAAACACCCTACACCACACACGGCAAGCGGCTCCCTGCTCTAGAATGTGACAGCTACATTTCAGCCTGCTCCACATGCTGCTCCTACCTCCCTCTTCCCCATCTGACCAACCTCTTCTCTTCTGCCAAGACCTACTTCAAATGCTTCCTATTCAAAATCTTTTGGGAACCCCTTCCTTCTCAACGCTGTGGAGTTGGTCACTCCCTTTTCCATATTCTAATAGCACCTTATATAACACATTTGTGATGGTATTACCATGTCCCTCACTGGACAGTTCATGTCACAACACCATGACTGTCTTTGGGCCTCCATTACAGCACACCAGGCACATAAGGAAAAGCAGAGTCTTTCCTAAAGAGTTCTCACCAAAAGCATTTCTCAAAGGCAATTAAATCTGTTGCTTGTACATTGGTCTTCCTAGGCAAGAAATTCTTAAAATTTCTGAAGTCATGAAACCCCAATGTTCTTAATGTTATTTTATAGCCCATTTTACCTGGTAATATGGTTTGGAGGTTTCTCACCTCCCAAATCTCATGTTGAATGTATTTCCCAATGTTGGAGGTGGGGGCTGGTGGGAGGTGATTGGATCATGCAGGCAGATCCCTCATGAGTGCTTTAGCACCATCCCTTTGGTAATAAGTAAGTTCTCACTCTGAATTCCCGTGAGATCTGGTTGTTTAAAAGTGTGTGGCACCTCCCACCTCACTCACACTTGCTCCCACTCTATGTGATGTCCCTGCTCCCACTTCACTTTCTGCCATGATTGTAAATTTCCCAAAGCCCTCACCCGAAAGCAAATGCTGGGGCCACACTGGCACAGCCTGCAGAACCATAAGCCAATTAAACCTCTTTTCTTTATAAATTACGCAGCCTCAGGTATTTCTTCTTCTTCTTTGTTTTTCTGAAACAGAGTCTCGCTCTGTTGGCCAGGCTGGAGTGCAGTGGCGTGATCTCAGCTCACTGCAACCTCTACCTCCTGAATTCAAGCGATTCTTCTACCTCAGCCTCCCCAGTAGCTGGAACTACAGGTGCGTGCCACCACGCCTGGCTAATTTTTTGTATTTTCAATAGAGACGGGGTTTCACCGTGTTAGCCAGGATGGTCTCCATCTCCTGACCTCGTGATCCGCCGGCCTTTGCCTCCCAAAGTGCTGGGATTACAGGCGTGAGCCACCACGCCCGGCCTCAGGTATTTCTTTATAGAAACACAAGAAAAGCCTAACATGCTTAGGTTCTGAAAGTTCTTTGTGGAATTTAGGTATTGAAAAATGTGAGTTGAATTCAAAGCACAGGTATAGAGAACTAATACAGAATTTCATTTTAGCACTTACTATAACTAGTCACCTAGTGCTAAGAATCTCTGTGCTGGGCAAGCCTTATTGCACAATGTTCTCTGATGCTAAAGCCATCTATACGGTTAAGTTCTGGAAAATGAAACTGCTTTTTTAAAGAAAACTAATTTTATCCCAGAAAGATCTGGGAAATCCTCCAAGACTGCTTTTTAAGAGTAGGACCTGAAATGTATCATTAGAAAAAAGGTTCCACTTTTTCTTATCAGATAAATTGACATTAAGTTTACTTAATGGTAGTCCATGGCCTTGTTCTGGAAGACTAATAATCATCAATTCTATCTATAGTTAGCTTACTTTGAAAGCAAGGCAGCCTTACTTTTTCACAAAGTTTCTGTGAAGAATTATAAAATGCATGTGAAAATATTTTGTAAACAGTAACATACTCTATAAATTTAAGGTCTACTGTGACCACTCTATTACTACTAATAGTAGTACATACCAAGTAATAGCAGTAGTACTACTAATAATAGCAATAAGGCAGTGATTAAGTTCTATTTAGTTTAGTTGCTTTTCCATCTTAGATAAAAACTTTCCATCAGCTGGGCATGGCAGCTCACACCTGTAATCCCAGCACTTTGGGAGGCTGAGGCAGGTGGATCACTTGAGGTCAGGAGTTTGAGACCAGCCTGGCCAACATGGTGAAACCCCGTCTCTACTAAAAATACAAAAATTAGCCAGGAGTGGTGGCACGCACCTGTAATCCTAGCTACTCGGGAGGCTGAGGCATGAGAATCACTTGCACCCGGGAGGCGGAGGTTGCAGTGAGTGGAGATCGCACCACTGCACTCCAGCCTGGGCAACAGAGAGAGACTGTCTCAAAAAAAAAAAAAAAAAAAAAATTCCATCACACTGAAGCTCCCAAAACATGAAATGTAGGTTTTAAAAAAGACATCAAAGAAAGATGGTCATCTAAATATGCCAAAGTAACAGTTATGCATTGGAGATAATTTTCCAACACAGAGATGTTTGGATCTGGCGTCCTTAGTAACATTTGCTTTTTTTTTTTTTTTTTTTGAGACAGAGTCTCGCTCTGTCGCCCAGGCTGGAGTGCAGTGCCGCAATCTTGGCTCACTGCAAGCTCTGCCTCCTGGGTTCACGCCATTCTCCTGCCTCAGCCTCCCGAGTAGCTGGGACTACAGGCACCCGCCACCACGCCTGGCTAATTTGTATTTTTTAGTAGAGACGGGGTTTCACCGTGTTAGCCAAGATGGTCTCGATCTCCTGACCTCGTGATCTGCCTGCCTCGGCCTCCCAAAGTGCTGGGATTACAGGCATGAGCCACTGCGTCCGGCCTCTTAGTAACATTTCTTAATCTTCAGTTCTGCAGTAATATTCTATGAGATATGAACTATTAATAATAAGCAATACACAGTTTTTTCTAAACAATCCTATAGCTAACATACCACATGCCGTCATACTGTTCTCTTGTTGGTTTTTATTTTGCTTTGTTTTAATGAATGTCTTGAATGCTATATAACTTAGAATGCACATATTTAAATCACCCCAAATATCACTTAATTGGCAACTCCAAACTATATTCTGAATAAGCACTTTACAGGAGCAAAGAGTTTTCACCTTAACCTGTCATTATTCTGATGTTGAGAGGGGAGAGAGAGAAACAGAAAATGCAGGTATGCCAAATTTCTTGAATCCCTAAGCCTCCCAATTATTTCGGCCTATTCAAAAATCGAGGCCAGGTGTGGTGGCTCACGCCTATAATCCCAACATTTTGAGAGGCAGAGGTGGGAGGATTGCTTAAGCCCATGAGTTGGAGGTCAGTCTGGGCAACATAACCAGATCCTGTCTCTATTTAAAAAAAAACAAAAAAAAACTAAAATCTAAATAATAGAGTGTGTTTGCTAAAAGAGGGTATTTATTTAACAAATACTACTAAAATGTTAATGTAACTAAGCAATGCTGATTTTTATCTTGATCATGTCAAATATTACTAATAATTATAACTATTAAAATAATTCTGTGAGGAAGTAAAAGAAATGGTATATATGAGATATGTAGCAAGTGAATGATATTTAACACATTTTTTACCTAAAATGAAATTATTTAAAAGCTCATTGTACCTCAAAGCTTTTTCATTGTAAAAATTTGGTGGAGCCTATGAAAATACTTCTGGCCACACATACATACATAAATAGATGCATACATATATAGGTGTGTGTATCTAGAAGTATTTCATATACATATGCTACAATATTTAAGTCAGGTTCATAGGATGTTCTATAAGCTTCTACAAGACTCAAAGCATAGGAATACACACTTCCCCCAGCTCTTTTTCCAAGGGTAACAATGTGCTTCTCAAAACAGGCCCTTGACATTCTTCTAGTTGTTAGGAATAAAAACCTATTGTTACTTGCTTTTGAAAAAGAAACACTTAGGTATCCATTTCTATCAATGAAGTTAAAAGCAGTATCACATTCACATGTTGCACTTAGCACCTTTTTAAGTAGTTCAAAATTTTTAAATCCAAAAGTACTAAGGGGGATTCACAGCAATGGCAGAGTGAAGAGATCAGCATATCCTTTTTCCCAAAACCACCATAAAACTGGGCAAGGCTAGGCGTGGTGATTCACACCTATAATCTTAGCACTTTGGGAGGCTGAGGCGGGAGGCTCACCTAAGGCCAGGAGTTTGAGACCAGAGTGGGCAACAAAGCAAAACCCCACCATTACCAAAAAAAAAAAAAAAAAACATTTAGCAGACTCAGTGGCTCATGCCTGTAGTCCCAATTACAAAGAAGGAATATGTTCACATCCATGACTAAGAAAGGCTTATGGGAAAAAAGCAGTAGTTGAGATGAGGCTCGAAACAATAAGTGGGATTTTGACAGTGGAAAATGAGGGAAGGACATCTCAAGAAAGGTCAAGACAAGATGTGTCCTGTCTGACCAAAGCATAGAGTTCAATTGTTTGGAACCTTTTCCTACCATAATACAATTCACAAACATTTCCCCTGCTAGCTGCACGGTGCCTATTCCCATGGGTGCACTCAAAAGCAGAGAAAAGATAAGTGGCAAGGCGTGGTCTGTAATCCCAACACTTCAGGAGGCCAAGGTGGGAGGATTATTTGAGGCCAGGAGTTCAGGAAAACCTTTAATCCACTTTACATTTTAAAGAAAATAATCTGCTTACTTTAATATCATTTTTAGTCAAAAATCGTTTGCTACATACCCCACAATGATGGTATTAACAGGTTAAGAACCACAAATGTGGCCGGGCGCGGTGGCTCACGCTTGTAATCCCAGCACTTTGGGAGGCCGAGGCGGGCGGATCACGAGGTCAGGAGATCGAGACCACGGTGAAACCCCGACTCTACTAAAAATACAAAAAATTAGCCGGGCGTGGTGGCGGGCGCCTGTAGTCCCAGCTACTCGGAGAGGCTGAGGCAGGAGAACGGCGTGAACCCGGGAGGCGGAGCTTGCAGCTTGCAGTGAGCCGAGATTGCGCCACTGCACTCCAGCCTGGGCGACAGAGCGAGACTCCGTCTCAAAAAAAAAAAAAAAAAAAAAAAAAAAAAAGAACCACAAATGTGATGGGAAGTAAAGGTGAAAAACATTGGTCAGAGCAATCCCTGAGTATAAACAGAGGCATTTAAACAGTGAAGAGAAATGATTCAGGTTGCAGTTGAGAAGAGTGCTCTGGAAATGTTGAGAAAGGGGATAGTACAGTTAGGAAGTTATTGCAGAAGTCCCATTTAGTTAGGGGTAATAGATGCCTAAATCAAGATGGTACTGGGGAAAGATGATACAATTTTAAAACGTGGCAAAGATAGAAGATAAGCTCTGTGAGGCCATAGGCCTAACATGTCACTATCTCTACTGGTCTCTAGCTGAATAAATATTTGTTGAATGAATAAATAAATAAGATCTTGGCGGTAAGGCGGTGCATTATAATGGTGAAGCCAGACTGCTTGGGTTCAACTGGAGCTCTTCCACCTACTAGCTCTATGATCTTAGACAAGTTACCTGACTTCGATGCCTCGGCTTTTCCATCTGTAAAATGGGACTAATAATAGTGTCTAGATTACAGGGTAGTTTTCAGGATCAAATGGGGTTACTACATAAAGTGCATAGAAAAGGGCCTGATACATACAGGGACATATTAGTTATCATTTTTATTTGTGAAACGTTGTCCTTTAACAGAACTTCAGATGTGAAAAATACAGTTCTAGGGGAAGAGCAATCGACAGCACTGACAGTGTTAAATTAGCCATGAAGTGAAGATGCCAGATAGTGTGGACTGGGGCCTTGGGAGAAAGGATGGGGCTAGACACTTAGAGATCTGACTCCGGCCACTTCCCTCTGCTCCCCACAGCCCTCCCAGTCACACTAGCTTCTTGCAGTTCCTCCAACAGATCAGCTTCCTGCCTCCTTCCCACTGCTGTTGTCTCAACTTGGAAGGGTATAGAGCCTGGATTTAACAAGTATTTGCTTAATGATTCAGTAGATGATCTTGGAACTCTTTTAAGTGGAGTAAATGTTAAATCCTTGAGAATGTATGAGACTGCCATGGAAGAAAGTATCCAGAAAGAAAAGGTGTCAGCACATTAAAGAAGAGTCAGCAAATACCGTGCAAAGGCACATTCAGAACTTAACCAGGATAGCTGGAGCCAGGATTCAAGGAGAGAGGTAGGTAACATTCAATGCTCAGAGGAGGCAAAGAGGGTGAAGAATGAAAGAATCACTGGGTTTGGCAACAATTTCAGGAGCGAACGCTGAGAAAGTAATTTTCCATGAAGTTGCGGGGGGTGGGGGGGTAGAGGTCAGATAGTTAATTAAGGAAAAGAAGTCAACAAACTATTTTATCAAAAGGTTTAGGGAAGAGAAGCCACTCGCCTCCTGCCAGAGAGTGAGAAAGCAACTAGAGAGAAGTAAACTACGGTACAGTGTATAAAAACATGGGGCTACATCCTAGAGGCGCTGTGCATCTCTATCTGCACAGAGTTTTGTCACGTCCACAGTGCTTTTCACACGCACTATCTAATCTGATCGTACCCCAGCTCCCTGATGATACAGCCTCTAACTGAGGGGTTCTCAAGGTGTGGACCAGCAGCAGCATCATCGAGAACTTGTTGGAAATGCACATTCATGGGTTCCACACCAGGCCTACAGAATGAGAAACTACGGGTGGGGCCCAGCAGTCTGTTATAACAAGTCCTCCAAGGGATTCTGGTGCTCTCCAAGCCCCCATAGCCACCACACTCGGGAGACAACCGCTGCAGGGCGCGGGGACAGCGGTTGGAGGACAGAATTTCCCCTTCTCAATCTTCGGCCTGTGTCCTCTTCGCTCTTAAGGGAGGCAGTGAACAATGAGACAGCCCCTCAGAGCAAAGTCGCCCCGCAGGGGACTCAGCTGGAGCGAGCTCCGCCCATCCCGGCCAGGGCGGAGGCGAGGTGTGGCTTCCTTCCCCAAGCCACGCCCCCATGCCCGCCCCCGGCCTTCGCCCCCGCACGACCCAAGCACCCCGCCCTCGGGCCTCGACTTCCGGTGCTGGAGGAGGGGGCCGGCGGGGAGGAACTCCAGGAGGACGCGTCCAACTTCGAGACCGGCGGGGGTCGGCTCCGCTCTTCCAACCCCTCCGTGTGTGAAGAGGGCGAACAACGCAGCGGGAGAAGAAAAATAAGCTACTCTAGGACAAGTGTCCAGGCGACGTGGAACCCAGTAAGGGAATAAAGAAGCCTTGAAACGTCTCTCCCCTCCCCTATCCCGGTCCCTCACCCTAATCCGCGCGGAATAGAAAAGGCGGAAGCGCCAGTCCACGATCAGGGCGGGGCCCGAGGGGGGGGGGTGGGGCAAGGGGAAGAAATCTCGCGATATGAGAGCGGTCCGGGCGGGGGTGGCACCTCTCCCTCCTCCTCCTGGCGTTAGTTCCGGTCGCAGAGGAGACACCGCCGCAGTTGCCGCTACATCGGGGATTTCTGGCTCTTTCCTCTTCGCCTTAAATTCGGTGAGACGCGGCGCCCCGCTCACCCTGGGCAGACGCGCGGGTCGTGGACGCTGGGCAGAGGGAGAGGGAGGCGGCGGGCTGGATGCGGCCCGGCTTGGATGGGCCCGAACGGAGGTCGCCTCTTGAGGCCGGGCCGGATCCAGGGCCTGAAAGGCCGCCGCTTCGGCAGGAGGCCGAGGGGCGGCGGCGGCCCGGGTCGGGAAGTGGGGTCCGGGTGCGCGCCGCGGCGCTTGCGGCGAAGGCAGTGGCCGAGGCGGGCTCCCTCTGGGCCGTGCCCGGCCTGGCTAACAAAGCCGCCGCGGCCTCTGTTGTGTGATGTACGCGTGGGGGCTTCCGGCGGGCGGGGCGGAGGGGCTGCCACCACCACTGCGGCCGCCGCCTCCGCCGCTGCTTTCGCTGGAGGGCGGGCGGATGTACGGGGCGGCTGGGACCCCAGCGCAAAGCGCCTCAGTGCCTGTGGTCCGCTCGCTGCGGCGGCTGCCACCGCAGGCAACAGGGTCAGTGGAGAAAGAGCCGCGGGACCCTACGGCGCCCCGCTGTGGCCAGTGCGGTCCTGGGCGGGAAGCGGGTGATCTGTGGCTCGGGCGGGAGGCATGGGAAGGGTGTGGATTGGGAGACACGTTCCCGGGGAGGAGGCTGGGACTGTGGGATATGGGCGAAGGAGACTGAGCTGGCTGTTAGTTTTGCAGGCCTGAGTGGTGCAAGGCGGCCGCTGTTGCGGTCACAGGCATGACCTAGGGTAGGATGGTGCTGCCCGTAACCAGGCCTGTCAGAAGAAGGGGTTCACCTTTTGACAGTGTTTTAGAATTGGCATACACATTTTGGATGCCTCCTGACTGTGGTGGTAATCTCTCTTTGCGTTCTGCGATGCTTAGTGGTCGTGGAAGAGGTAAGTGAATGTAAAGAGGAACGTGGAGGAAACTGAACAATTAGGTTTATGATGGGTGATCACTGTAGCACTACAATGTCGCTTAAAAGTGTAGTTCACAGCACTAATTTGAAGGGTTTCTCGTAGAGAGAAATGCAGATTTTGACGTACATTTGATTCAAGCGAAGGTAATTCTTTGTGCCTGCACCGGGTATAATTGCCAAGCTGAGAGTGCGTGTTCCATTTGATTCATATGTGACTAGACTAAGGTTTGATGTTTTGTTTTAAAAATTAATATTATGGCACTGATATTAAGGCTTTATTTTTCCTTTCCTAGGGTGTCTTTTATGAATAATCAAAAGCAGCAAAAGCCAACGCTATCAGGCCAGCGTTTTAAAACTAGAAAAAGAGGTAAATATTTATGTTTTAATGCCTCTCTTCAAACCTCCAGAATATCTTGTGTATCTTGCCTCCTCTGACAGGCACTTGCATAGTACTAAAGCCTCAAGCGAAGACACCAGAAAGAAACTTGAATTTCTCGTTGACTGCCATTTCATATACACCTTTAATATTTCTACTGCTTTACTGCTCAAGCCTTAATTTTTAGTATCAATATATCTCTAAGCCGGTTAGTGAATCTTCTTTTTAGTGTGAAGGTAAAATACTTTCTAAAAATAAAAATAAGGGCTCTGTTTTCACTAGCAAGCAGTCTGATTTAAGCAAACTTAAATGAGCAAAAATGTTAATTTATAAAAGGAGAACTCCTAATGTAGTCACCCAGATTTTGTGAAGTTTTGTGAGAGAAAACTCAGACTTCACCCATGGAAGTTAATTGTGGAACAGGATTCACATTGTAATGTCTTTTGAAATACAGACTTAGTAGGAAAAGTATTAGAATTATATTACTATTTTTTTTGCATTAGTGTGTACTTAGGTGAATATTGAATTCTGTAGCAAAGGGCTGTGCTAGTGATACAAAGCTAAATAAGATGTAGTCTCAGATATATTTTTACTGTTTTTGGTCAAAAGCATATTAACCTTGTTTTACAGGTGGTTTTGAGGAAATGAAGAACTGGGTCAGCTACTAGTTATAAGTTGTGTTTTTCTTTTTCTACCTTAAGTAGCAGACATTTTGAGATATATATTGTAGAATTTTAAAATCACTAATCATAGGCTGTCTGTCCCCTTGTAGTAGTGGTGGGGAGACCAAAGTGTGATTTGATTCTAATCTTTGCAGATTCATTTAGATTTAGCTGGTAAATTTTCTTAAGGAGCAGTAGTTGTAAACTAGAACAGTTTGGCAATAAAATAGGAAAGTGTATCTCTTGAATATGTGGGTTACTGATGTTACCTTGATACAAATAATAGCAAGTAGCTTTATCATTCTTATTATTAATTAGCATCAGGGAGAGATGTGACTTCCCTAGTTCCAGATAGAGATAATTCGTGGCCTGGCTGTTGATGGTTAGGGTACTGGGTAGGGTATACAACAATCCCTGTCTGGGACTGAGGGAGTCTCCAGACACAAGACTTTCAGTGCTAATACCAGGAAAGTGCTGGGCACACAGAGGTGTTTGTCACCCTAGTACTGTGTGAAAAATTAAGATGTCATCTAGCCTAGACTGGGAAAGCAAAACCTTACTATGGAGTGTGTGAAAGCAACTCAGTAGAGGTCAGGTATGTGCACAAGGCTGTGGTCTGGGAGCTTTCTATTTTATTCATGTCATTTAGTATTTACAACAACTTTATGGGATAGGTACTATTGTTATCCCCATTTTACAGTAAGGGAATTCTGGCATGGCAAATGAGACTATTTGCTCGAATTCAGATGGTTAAATGGTGATGAGGATTTGAATCAGGCAGTTTAACTCCAGAGCCCATGCTCTGAACTACTACACAATATAGTCTCTTGATTATTTCATTTCTCTGACTCTCAGTTTTCCTTCTGAATAATGGGGGGAAAAATCTGCCTCACAAGGTTGTTAACAGGATTAAAGCAAATGGTTAATATAGTTTCTGTCATATTGGGTGCTCATTAAATGTACTTTCTAAAGCTCACCTTCATAAATGCCAAAGGATTGGTTCAATTTTTTTGTTTGTTTAA
Organism: Nomascus leucogenys; assembly: GCF_006542625.1. Taxonomy (NCBI): domain Eukaryota; kingdom Metazoa; phylum Chordata; class Mammalia; order Primates; family Hylobatidae; genus Nomascus; species Nomascus leucogenys. The sequence continues at coordinate 101,196,239 of NC_044402.1, forward strand.
TATTATGGACATTTAAGGAAAAGGATCAATAGCCCCAGTGTCTGGACAAAACCCAAAGGAATAAAATTTACCTGTTAGCAGATGGCCTAAACTTTGGAAAAGCCAAGAGGCAGTAGGAGGGTGTTCCTAGTAGAAATTGCCTCATGGCAGTAGGAACACAAGACACTAGCACATTTAGATCACTTGTGAAATTATTTGAAAAGTTGCACAATTCTTGTGAGTGTGCCATCTTGTCTTGCACTTGCAGAGGGGAAACATGCAAAGTATGTGAATTTAATCTAACTTATTTAACATCTTCATAAGGTGATAGTTTTGTGGCATTTTGGTAAATCTTTTAAAACTAAATGTTTTGGGTCCCCTGTCCCCCCCAGATGAAAAAGAGAGGTTTGACCCTACTCAGTTTCAAGACTGTATTATTCAAGGCTTAACCGAAACCGGTACTGATTTGGAAGCAGTAGCTAAGTTTCTTGATGCTTCTGGAGCAAAACTTGATTACCGTCGATATGCAGAAACACTCTTTGACATTCTGGTGGCTGGTGGAATGCTGGGTAAGTGTCTGCGGTTTGTGGGCTTAATAATTTAGAAAGGTACAATATATGGAGATTATGGAGAATCTAGAATATGAACTATTTGGCAAACTTGTTAAAATGGAGTGATTTTTTTGGTTGTGTTGTATTTTGATTTTATCCAACTGTAGCCCCAGGTGGTACACTGGCAGATGACATGATGCGTACAGATGTCTGCGTGTTTGCAGCCCAAGAAGATCTAGAAACCATGCAGGCATTTGCTCAGGTAAATGAGACTTTACATAATTGTTTTCAGTTAGCTACTATCCATGTGGTATATTTGAGGAATATTCCACTTTTAAGAGTTGTGGTTAGAAAGTTGAAGGAATTTGATTTTAAATTTTAGGGATACTGTTCTTGGTGCAACGGGATGAATTAGAAACTTAAGGTGTATTAAGGCGAACAAAATAGGGAAAAATGAAATTAACTCTTCTGTTCCTATTTGTCCTGAAATTACTCAATTTTTAAGAAAAATGTCAAGCTGAAAAAGTCAGTTTCGTATTGTGATTTCTTATTTATTTGAGTTGTGAGCTGATTAGCTCATTGGAAAGTTTCATATGTGGTTATGTTTGTATTACTGTAAGCAAAGAATTAAAGTACATCTAACCTGGACATTGTTATGTGTCACTAGGAATTCTTCTCAAGCTGGTTTAAGCAGCTCATAAAGTTTTTTTTTTTTTTTTTTTTTTTTTTGAGACGGAGTCTTGCTCTGTCACCCAGGCTGGAGTGCAGTGGCGCGATCTCGACTCACTGCAAGCTCCGCCTCCCGGGTCCACGCCATTCTCCTGCCTCAGCCTCTCCGAGTAGCTGGGACTACAGGTGCCTGCCACCACGCCCGGCTAATTTTTTGTATTTTTAGTAGAGACGGGGTTTCACCGTGGTCTCGATCTCTGACTTCGTGATCCGCCCGCCTCAGCCTCCCAAAGTGCTGGGATTACAAGCGTGAGCCACCGCGCCCGGCCTAGCAGCTCATAAACTTACATCCAGTGAAAGGTTTACTGCTTTGGTATTCTAGAAATATATAAAGTTACTGAATTCATTTAATGTTCTTCGTAGGTTTTTAACAAGTTAATCAGGCGCTACAAATACCTGGAGAAAGGTTTTGAAGATGAAGTAAAAAAGGTATGAGTGATAATGTACTTTGTGGAAAAGAAAAAAATAGGGTCAGAAAGAGGAATGTTAAATCCTAATTCTGCCACAGATTTGGAGTAATTTTGCTTGTTTGTTTGGATTGTTTTTTGAGACAGAGCCTCACTCTGTGTCCCAGGCTGGGAGTGCAGTGGCTCAGTCTCAGCTCACTGCAGCCTTCGCCTCCCGGGTTCAAGCGATTCTCGTGCCTCAGCCTCCCGAGTAGCTGGGATTACAAGCATGTGCCACCATGCCTGGCTAATTTTCTATTTTTAGTAGAGACAGGGTTTCACCATGTTGGCTAGGCTGGCCTTGAACTCCTGGCCTCAAGTGATCTTCCCTCAGCCTCCCAAAGTGCTGGGGTTATAGGTGTGAGCCAACACGCCTGGCTCAATATTGCATATAGATGCCCAGAAAACCTGATATGTTTATCAAGCACCAGGCACTGTTCTAATGATACTAATTCACTTAATATTTATAAAAACCCTGTGAGGCAAGTTTTTATTATCCACATTTTACATGTGAGGTGCAGAGGTTGAGTAACTTGCCCAAGATCATTCAGCTAATGAGTATTATAACTTAAATATAAACTTGGATGGTTAGATCCCAGAGCCCATGTATTGAACCAGTAGCCAGTATAACATGCCTTACTGTTTCTCTTATTGTAATGCAATTGCTGTTTTAACCCTTAACTGTTTTACTTTTTACAGCTGCTGCTGTTCTTAAAGGGTTTTTCAGAGTCGGAGAGGAACAAGCTGGCTATGTTGACTGGTGTTCTTCTGGCTAATGGAACACTTAATGCATCCATTCTTAATAGCCTTTATAATGAGAATTTGGTTAAAGAAGGTAATCAGCCTTAAAGGATGGTCTTTAGTTGACTCAGAGTGGGGTGGATAAGAGCATGGTTTACTGTTCATAGATGTGACATCTGTGAAAGTCTTCGTTTATTAACCAGCCATAAATTTAATAAGTTCAGTCTAATTCACTAGACATTTAATGAGTACCTTTGGCATCCAGGTTTAATGGCTTTCTTTAGGCATACAACAGATACCCAGATTTAGACAAAATATTGTTATATGTAATGAAAATAAAATGAGAAATGCTGTGGGAACCCCAGAAGAGATAAATACCAATTGGGAGACTTGGAGAAGGTGACGTTTGGGGAAAATATCAAGCTGGAAGGGAAAATCAATTCCCTGTTTGGCTCCAATTGTCAGATTATTCTCTACAGTAATTTTTTTTGAAGCTTTTTTTTAAAAACTGCTTACAGTAGTGAGTATTTAAGTTGCCTTACTGTAATTCTCACAACAGCCTTGTCAAATGTAGAGACTGTTGCCCTCAATTTATACTTTGGAAAACACTTTAAGTAACTTGGCCAAGAATATACAATTTGCAAGTGGTAGACTAGGGAAATTGGAGAAGTGATAAACTGTGGCCCAGGAAAGTTCAGGGTTAAGTTTGTGAGGAAAGTCAGTAATCCCATGTGATTCAACTATGAAGGGAAGGATATAGGGGGTACAGTGATTGAAACCAGGGAAGGTACTTCTGTTAAGTAAGCTATTTTCTTTTACAGGAGTTTCAGCAGCTTTTGCTGTGAAGCTCTTTAAATCATGGATAAATGAAAAAGATATCAATGCAGTAGCTGCAAGTCTTCGGAAAGTCAGCATGGATAACAGACTGATGGTTGGTAACTTTTTTCTTTCTTCCCATTCTTGCCAACAGATGTAAATGAGAGAAATTTCTCATTTTTAAGACTGTGAAAAGAAAGTGTTTTTCTTAATCTTATTTAAAGAAAGTTTAACCAGATAAATTCTTCTTTTAGGAACTCTTTCCTGCCAACAAGCAAAGTGTTGAACACTTCACGAAGTATTTTACTGAGGCAGGCTTGAAAGAGCTTTCAGAATATGTTCGGAATCAGCAAACCATTGGAGCTCGTAAGGAGCTCCAGAAAGAACTTCAAGAACAGATGTCCCGTGGTGATCCGTTTAAGGATGTAAGTTTTAGTTTAAACCATCTTTTTATGGCTAAGCTTCTGGCATAGAGATTTTCACTAATTTGAGGAACTTACTTCACCAGGATGAGATTAATAGTAACAGGATGTTATACTGGAACTTTGCCTCATTCTTTTGCATATGCTTCTTCAGTGCCTGACCGAGGCCCAGAAATATAAGAGACTGGAGCTCAGGGCACCTTTCAGTTCTAAAGGTCTCTTTTTATATGTAGTACACATGTGGTTGCCAGTTGCATGGAAAGGGAGTTGTTACGTTTTTGTTAAAGGTCTAAACTTGATGCGTGAAGTATGTACATAATCAAAACTGACTTCTGTTACTAAATTTGGATTCTTTTGCAGATAATTTTATACGTCAAGGAGGAGATGAAAAAAAACAACATCCCAGAACCAGTTGTCATTGGAATAGTCTGGTCAAGTGTAATGAGCACTGTGGAATGGAACAAAAAAGAGGAGCTTGTAGCAGAGCAAGCCATCAAGCACTTGAAGGTATTAGAACTATGCCTTGACAAAACAAACTATTCTACTTTTACGTGGTGATAAGTGAATTGTGACTATACTTTTCTAAGAGGATTTATCACATCCTGTGATTCCTGGGGATGGCCCACCAGTAAATAGACAAATAGTAACATTAACTATTGATGATAATGCTCTGAATTGGGCTGTGGTTCACAGGTTAAAAACAAGAATATGGCCTGGCCAGGCACAATGGCTCATGCCTGTAAACCCAGCACTTTGGGAGGCTGGGGCAGGAGGATTGAGGATTGCTTGAGCTCAGTTTAAGACGTGCCTGGGCAACATAGTGAGACCTCATCTCTACTAAAAATCACAAAAAATAGCCAGTCATGGTGGCGCATGCCTGTAGTCCCAACTACTCAGGAGGCTGAGGTGGAGGATCGCTTGAGCCCTGGAGATCAAGACTATAGTAAGCTTATGATGGCTTTGTCAGACAAAGCCTGGGTGACAGGGTGAGATCCTGCCTCAAAAAAAAAGAACATGATGAAAAGGAACTTAAGCTTGTAATTAGATGTTTGCTTTTGAAGGGGGTATTGGAAATTTTTTTCCCCTCTCTAAAAGACTAATATTGTTTGACATTTATTTGGACTACTTGGTATAGTACTGTTTATTTTACTTAGATTTTCTGCCTTTTTTTTTTTTTTTTTTTTTTTTTTTTTTTTGAAATAGTCTCACTCTGTCACCCAGGCTAGAGTGCAGTGATGTGATCTCAGCTCACTGCAGCCTCCATCTCCTGGGTTCAAGCAATTCTGCCTCCTCGGCCTCCCAAGTAGTGCCTGGCTAATTTTTGTATTTTTAGTAGAGATGAGGTTTTACCATGTTGGCCAGGCTGGTCTCGAACTCCTGACCTCAAGTGATCCATCCACCTTGGCCTCCCAAAGTGCTGGGATTACAGACGTGAGCCACTGTGCCCAGCCTATTTTTTAAATTTCTGGTAAATAAGTTACAGTTTGCAGTGATTATAAAAGATGAGTTAAGTTCTGTATTGTAGGAGTTTTGCAACGGATGGTTATTTGTAATGAATGATTAAATCTTTTCTCTGTTCCTTTGAAAGCAATACAGCCCTCTACTTGCTGCCTTTACTACTCAAGGTCAGTCTGAGCTGACTCTGTTACTGAAGATTCAGGAGTATTGCTATGACAACATTCATTTCATGAAAGCCTTCCAGAAAATAGTGGTGCTTTTTTATAAAGGTAATTTAGATTTTGAATTTTGTAAATAACACTTAATAAAAATCCTTGTAAACACAAAATGATCCAAATGATGAGTTATCTGGACATCAGCTCCCTGAAATATTTTACTTCTAGTTATGAGTCACCTCTGATTAAATTGGGTGCTTTTTATTGCACTGATACTTGTTTAAAACATCTCTAAACCCAATTCACAAGTTGAAGTATGAAATCTAAAGCCATGATTACGCATCCTCAAACTTTGCCTCCTATACTCTAACTAGGTATACATTCCCAAAGTTCAGCTAGGTGTGGTGGCTCATACTTGTGACCCCAACACTGTGGGAACCTGAGGCGGGAGGATTGCTTGAGCCCAGGAGTTCAAGACCGGCCTGGACTACATAAGGAGACCTCATCTCTACAAAAAAATTTAAAAATTAGGCAGGGAATGGTGGCGTAAGCCTGTGGTCCCAGCAACTCAGAAGGCTGAGGTAGGAGGATCACTTGAGCCTAGGAGGTCAAGGCTGCAGTGAACCATGATTGTGCCACTGTACTCCAGCAGCCTAGGCAACAAGTGAGACCCTGTTTAAAAAAACAAAAATCCCCAGGTCCCTTTTCCAGACAGTCTAGTGTTAGCTATGTAGTCATAGCTCTAGAGTCTTCAGCCTGTGTGAATCCTGCTTCTGTTCATCTTACTCCCCGACCCAGTGTTGACTTTCCATAGTCCTTCAAGACCAGTTCAGAGTGCTTCTATAGCAACCCCAATTTCAGTTATATTGTTCCCTTTTCTCTTGATCCCAATTTTAGAAACCTGGTCTAAAGTGGCTAGTAAAGACAAGATCTCTGTTGGGAGAAAATCCATTGCAGTTGGTCATAACACTTTGAAATTCTGCACTAATCAGACCAGCCTTGATCCCGTTGAGTATAGTTGATAATGCGCACGTGCATTATTCTCTCCTCCAGTTCTCATGGATGTTTTTAACTTTTGAGCAGTTTGTTAAGCAGGCATTTGCACATTAGGTGGTGGTTCTAACTCTCAGTAGAGTATATTAAAACTCCCCTAATGCAGTGAGTTTTCTTTCCAGCTGAAGTCCTGAGCGAAGAGCCCATTTTGAAGTGGTATAAAGATGCACATGTTGCGAAGGGGAAGAGTGTTTTCCTTGAGCAGATGAAAAAGTTTGTAGAATGGCTCAAAAATGCTGAAGAAGGTAAGGATTTTCCTCTGTGTGGTTTGTTTGGTAAAGCTAATTTTAATATGGCCATAATATATCTTCACACATGCTTCCTTCTTTCTGATTCCACTTTGTACCTGGAGTCGAGATTTTTGTTAACTTACAAGGCAGGTGGCGAAAGCTAGAGTTTAATTATTATAGTATATTTATGGCTCAGCCATAATAGTAAATGTTCTTAGTGAAATGGAAAATTTTGAGAATATTTAATGTTTATAAATTTGTGGATTTCTTTTTTTTTACTTTTTTTTTTTTAAATTAAAAATGTAGAGATGGTCTCACTATGTTGCCGACACTGGTCCTGAACTCCTGGGCTCAAGCAGCCCTCCTGCCTCAGCCTCACAAAGTACAGGGATTGCAAATGTGACTGCACCCAGCCAAATGTTGGGATTTCCAAGTGAATGCTTTTGAATATCTGCCTCATGTAAATAGGTTATTAATAAAACTCCTTAATAGCTTCAAAGTTATATGGAGGCTGGGTGTGGTGGCTCACGCCTGTAATCCTAGCACTTTGGGAGGCTGAGGCAGTCAGGTCACTTGAGGCCAGGAGTTGGAGGCCAGCCTGGACAACATGGGAAACCCTGTCTCTACTAAAAATTAAAAAATTAGCCAGTTTTGGTGGTGGGTGCCTGTAGTCCCAGCTACTCAGGAAACTGAAGTGGGAGGATCACTTGAACCCGGGAGGCAGAGGTTGCAGTGAGCCAAGAGGGTGCCACTGCATTCCAGCCTGTGGGACAGAGGGAGACTCTATCTTAAAGAAGCTTCAAAGTTATAAATGGGAACTTTTGCCTTCTGATGTATAATGTTTGACTGCTTTTTTCCCCTTTTCTAGAATCTGAATCTGAAGCTGAAGAAGGTGACTGAATTTTGAAACTACACCCTCAGTAAAGCAAACAGGAGTTGTAGATAAAATGTCATGTCTCATGTGTCCTGGTTCTTACATCTTCCTACCTCCCTGTATCAAGCATGATATAAGGGCTTTCATGGCAAATTTTATTTTAACTGTTTCTATGGTTGCTGGAAATGTTGGGTTTAGTTTCTAAAACCATGTTTTAAGTAGCTACAGGAGCTATAGATTTGAATCTAATGTTGCATTAGTCTTTTCAGTTATCTTCTACCTCCTGTATTTTCTACTGTAATAATGTAATTTAAGGCCTTCCACAATGAACAGTTCACTTTATTCCCTGGGTTTTCTATAAACAGTTTTCAAGATATGATTTGGTTAAAAAATAATTTGTTACAAAAATTCTGTTTGCAAATTAAACTGGAAAAGTATCCAAAGTCTCAAAAGGCAATGATTTGTGTGATAATATGGCATGCCCGGAGCCCTGCTCATCAATGAAAAACCCATATGTAATAATCAAATTCATTTAACATGAATCTTGAGTATGTGGACCATTGCTTGCATGTTAACTTTTTTTTTTTTTTTTTTTTTTTTTTTGCGTTTTTAACTCCAGATGTCCTAAAGCTCAATTGTTTGGTCTCTGGTTTTCATCCGTAGAGAAGCCATGGAGAACAGACTTGAAAAGTTTAGGAGATCATAATGTGGCAGAGGCGGTGGGAAGAAGAAAGTTGAGCTTTTTCCCCTTGAGAAACTTCTGCGTTTAGTTTGTATCTTTCCAGGCAAAACAAATGGGTATTCTTTTCATACAACCATTTTCAAATGAACCTTAGAAAAAGTCTTAACATTTAAGGTATTTTATGCACAGAATACACTTAGATTGATAGGAAAGAACTCGTAATGGAGTTTGAGTAAAGAAAATGACTGATGTACTAAACCCAGTAAAAATTGTTGAAAATCTTAAAGGTCAGCATGTTCTAATTGGGAATCTAGATATAGCTTAGATTTCCTGTTGGCTTAGAGTATTTGCTATAACAAATGAAGTGCAATGACAATTATATATTCCTACTCGGTCATACTGGACTGGCTTTGTTCTCTTAACATACTCAGTAATGACTCAAGCCTCTGGCTATTAACATACCCTAGTTGCCGTTTTTTAATTGCCATGAGCCAAATACTTGGTATACAATTGATCCATTTATTTTAATGGCTGCCTTTTCATTTTCATCTTTTCTTGCTGCTACCCATCTATGTATGTAGTCATTGGGGGGAAAATGTAGCCACATTTTTTATGGGAAGACTTTGTGTTAAAAGTGAACAATTTGAAGGTTTTTAACTGGTGCAACTAGCCTGGAATAATGCCACCAGAGACTGAGTGGAAATCGCCCCTTTTGAAGGTGCCATTCTTATGAGCCAAAAGTTTGTCATGTAAAAGTTCATTTTGAGGGAATAACATGTAATATAATTTGAAATAAAGGTATAGTAACCTTAAAAAGAACATTATAACTGATTGTTGTGAATGGGGTGAATTTGTTAAATGAGTAACTTTGATAAAGTTTTTCATGCACAGGCAAAATGTATTCACTAGATTTCTATGTAGTGATCTGCTTTTACTTTGTAATTTGTAGTTCTCAAAAGACTTTTTTTTAAAAAAAATAAAGTCCATACTTAGGCTTTATACATCAGTCTTTTTTTTTTTTAATTCCATGTTAATACCTAGTGGTATTGTATGTTGTGTGTTCAGATGTCTTTACTATATCTGTATACCATTAAGTAATAATTAGACTCCCAAACTGTAAACCACCTACACAGAATTCTGATGTAGCTAAAACTACATTAATATTTCTACAACCAATTCAATGCATGTTTCTTCCATACAAAGTGTGCCATTTTATACTGTGTATAGTGAAAAAGTGTGTCATCTTCCAGAACTACATTATAATCTTTGAGCGTAGTTTGTTTCTTCATGACACAGTAGTGTTTACTTAGTACAATATTATAGTAAGTGGATATCACTTGTGACAGTAATAGTGTAAAGAAAGGGAATGCTTTATAAAAGGACTGCAGAGTCCATTCCTTATAAAAAGATTCCATTCTGAATCTTAAGTGGTGATTTTAGAATTCAGGTGCCAGTGCCAGCCTATGGCCTCAAGTATGTAATTCTTAATATAGATGTTAAATTGTACTTTTAATTATGATTGGATAAATGTTGATTTTTCTGTCAGTTTCTAAGGATGTCTCCTTGGAAACTAAATGAGTTTTTAGAGCTGGTCGTACGTTTCTTAGCCTTACTCTGTGAGTTATAGATGTTATTTCATTCTATATATAGATGTTTATTCCATTCTTATTAAAAAAAAAAAAAAGCCTCCATATACCAAAAATGCTACAGGATATTTTGAAATAGCTTAATGAATTTTAGTTAGGGGAAATGCATGTGACCAAGAGGTTGGACTTCTAATTCAGTTTTTCAAAAGCTTTTTTTCCATTATCATACCCCCAGCCTTTTTAGACTTTTTTTCTAATAGTCCCCCATAAATTTTATTACCATAGATACGCTGTATATGTACTGTATCTGTGCTTTATACATGAAAAGAGTGAAATTTTTTTTTTTTTTTTTTTTTTTTTTTGGAGACTGAGTCTCACTCTGTGGCCCAGGCTGGCATGATCTCAGCTCGCTGCAATCTCTGCCTCCTGGGTTCAAGCGATTCTCCTGCCTCAGCCTCCTGAGTAGCTGGGATTACAGGCGGCCACAACCACACCTGGCTAATTTTTGTATTTTTAGTAGAGGTTTCACCATGTTGGTCAGGCTGGTCTCAAACTCCTGACCTCGTGGTCAGCCCACCTCGGCCTCCCAAAGTGCTGGGATTACAGGCGTGAGCCACCACGCCCAACCAATTTTTTTTTTTTAATCCTTCTTGGTAGTGATTGACCCCCATTGAGAATGCGTGCTCTAATCTTTTTTAAAAGGGAAGGAGACCTAGCGATAGACCTTTGCATTGGCAGGCATGTCTTTATGTTTATACTGTGAAGTAGTATTTTTTCTGTCAGGGTCAATAGAAAGTAGATGAAATTCATTTTCAGCCAATCTTTCACCAGTTGTGCTTTGTACCTTACCCCACCACAGGCAACAAAGCGTTTCCTGCTGTCTTTCAAGGTCTTAACAGATTCTTACTTGATCGTAAATGTATTACTAAGTAGAATCATTTGGGTTCTTTGTATAAAAATCAGTGAAAATCCTCTAGCTGAATGAATTAAAGTTGTAGGCATAACACTGATAATCTCTGCTCTCATACTCAAGTAGGCTGCTTGCAGGAACTGACAACTATTGGTTGGCTTTAAATGTAATGTAGATGCCAAAGTTTTAGTGTATAGTGTTACTTAAATTACCAAATTACCTTTGTACAAATATTCCTCAGATGCTGTCTACAGGTGCCGTGTAAAATAGGTTAATAGGTATTTGCAAATTCTGGTAAATTGCCTTGCTATAATTTTTCATGCTCAGTATTAGTCCTCTAGTATCAATATGAAGTTTTTCTATTCCCCAGCCTACTAAGGCCTAAAGGTTAAAATACCAGGAATAAAAAGGTTTTCAGTGGGTTTAATTTGATTTAAGTGGAATCTGGATGATGTGATAAGTACCTTCGTCTTCAGAGTAATGAGTTTATAATTGGCTTTTGTCCAAGAACTTTTAAGTGGATTCATATCTGAACAATCTTAGACATAATTATATGAAACTGGATCAGAAAGGCTTTCTGACTCCTTTCTCTTCACTTTTTTCTCGCAACTTAACGATAGGCAATTAACCATCATTTCAAATCTAATTATTTTTATCTTCCAGTGTATTTGTTATCCTTTCATCTTTATGCTAGGAGTATAGTCTCAGTTCTTAGTGAGTTGATGGGGTGAAGATATATATGTATATATATATAATTTTTTTTTTTTTTTTTTTGAGACAGTCTTGCTCTGTCGCCCAGGCTGGAGTGCAGTAGCATAATCTCGGCTCACTGCAAGCTCCGCCTCGAGGATTCACGCCATTCCCCTGCCTCGGCCTCCTAGCTAGGATTATAGGGGCCCACCAACCACGCCTGGCTAAGATATTTTTAAATGTACTCAGTCACTGTCATTTTAGTAACTTTGAATCAGAACCTCAGTTGTTAAAGGCTTAACTGCTTGTGGCAACTGCTATAGTGCCCTAGTGGGGACAGTGGTTAAAATCTGCAGAATCCCTTGTTTTGTCATCTTTATCCAGAAGGACTGATACCTTGTTAAACTGTGGTATGATTAGAATGTTTGTGGTTGTGTAGTGCATTTGGGGTGCTACAACATTAATCAGATATAATTGAGCTGTTCTGTTTCCAGTCAGTGTAACCATTTAAAAATACCTTGGCAAAACAAGCTAGGAGCTAGTTCGTGCTAATATTCTTAAGGACAAAAATAGTTTACAGCTTTTTTTTTTTTAATCTGAAATCCTGAAGGCTGTGCTTAAAAGTTAGAGATAAACCTGTTGGAAATAAGTGATTTCGTTTATAGACTGAAGCCTCTATGACTTCAAAAAGATACTCTGCAGTCTCTGGCATTTGAAGAACAAAATATTTTCTCTGTAAATAAACCTCATTTCCATTCTAGTTAGGAGTAATGGCGCCCAGCACGGCACATAGAATGGAGAAAACTGGATAGCTGGTAACTCATTTAGCTCTTGGCACTCTGAACAACCTCAAATACAGCCATCCAAGCCAGTAATTCTATTGCTGCATTATTTCTGTGTTTAACTGTGAAACTTGCTTCTTGTCTGTACCCTTGAAATGGAATAAAATTTCATGAGACTCCTTGTTAATACAGAGAAAAGCAATGACTGTTCAGTTGGTTGTACACTAAGGCCTCAGTCCTTGACCTTTCCCATTTTGTTCAGTGTTTTAAATATGACATAAAGGCCTGTGCTTCCAGATGTTTTTTTCTCCAGACTCATTTTTGCATTTGTATGGCTCACATGTACTTCAAACTGTACATGTTCCAAAAATGCCAGTGTTTAATTCAAAAGAGATGAATGTGATCTACTCCAGAATGCTTCAAGTCCTGTCCACTTTAACTCCAAAATAATCTCAAATGCCACGGCAGTTCAGGCCACCAGCATCTCATCTAGTTACTAAGTGATTTTTGCATCCACTTTTGTGCATCTCATCTTTTAACAGCAACAGTGGTCTTTGGATGTCGTTTACCAGTTTAAAATCTTTGTCTTTGCCTAGGTGGTCTTTCATGAACTATTCAGCTTCATCTGCCTTTTCCTCTTCATCACTATGTGCTGTGTAGTTGGCAGAGCTTGTCACATCCAAACCTGCAGGTAATTGAACAAGCTGGTTACTAACTGGATTAGTATCCAGGGAATAATGGTATCATTTTAGCCAGTGATCAAATGACAGTCTCAACTACATGGGGCAGTTGAGAAGTTCTACTTAAAGTAGCTAGGATTACAGGCGTATGCCACCACGCTCAGCTAATTTTGTTTGTATTTTTAGTAGAGACGGGGTTTCTCCATGTTGTTCAGGCTGGTCTCGAACTCCCGACCTCAGGTGATCCACCCGCCTCGGCCTCCCAAAGGGCTGGGATTACAAGTGTGAGCCACCGCGCCCAGCCCTAAATACAGGTTTTTGTGTTTGATAGGAACTGGTGGAAGGTAATTTAAGTGCCAGCAGCCATCATTATGATGCCTGCTTTAGCAACTATAAAAAAGGAGAAGCAAGATAGTAGCTGAAATCCTTATAGCCCAGTAGTGAATGATAATCATGCTTTGTGTGACTGGTCAAGTATTCAGTGAATCTCACAAAATTCTTTGTAATAGTATAAATATTATCAACTTCTAAGAACAAGAGAGAAGAGTTAATGGCAGATGAAAAATCTCCAACTGTTGTTGGAAGAAGGCAAGCAGATATGATCAACAACCAGCTTGCTTTTAGCTTTCTCTGTTCTGCTAAGCCCCTGTGGTGTCGCAGGTTGCTAACAACAACCCAAAAAGTTGATTGGAACTGCCAAACTCCGCAAGGTCTTGGGAGTCAGGGATGCTAGTTTCTTCTGAGAGTGGGTGTATGGTGGAGCTGAAAACAAGTTTATTGAAGGTCTTAGGCCATCCCTTCCCCTTGTGCTGGCAGGTGAGTGCCCCTGCACAAATTCAGCAGACAACAGAAGTTTCACCATCTGCAAAAGTTGGAAAAAGGTGAGGAGAGGGTGATAATGGACTGGGGGATACCAGACAGGTAAGAGTAAAAAAGCACCGTATTAAAAATAACAGCCAGGCGCAGTGGCTCACGCCTGTAATCCCAACACTCTAGGAGGCAGAGGCGGGCAGATCACGAGGTCAGGAGATCGAGACCATCCTGGCTAACATGGTGAAACCCTGTCTCCACTAAAAATACAAAAAAAAAAAAAAATTAGCCAGGTGTGGTAGTGGGCGCCTGTAGTCCCAGCTACTCGGGAGGCTGAGGCAGGAGAATGGCGTGAACCCGGCAGGCGGAGCTTGCAGTGAGCTGAGGTCGCACCAGTGCACTCCAGCCTGGGCGACAGCGAGACTGTGTCTCAAAAAATATATATAAATAATAATAATAATAAAAAGTGCTCGCTTCGGCAGCACACATACTAAAAATTGGAACGATACAGAGAAGATTAGCATGGCCCCTGCACAAGGATGACACGCAAATTCGTGAAGCGTTCCATATTTTTATGAGAACACTTGGACACAGGAAGGGGAACATCACACACCGGGGCCTGTTGTGGGGTGGGGGGAGTGGGGAGGGAAAGCATTAGGAGATATACCCAATGTAAATGACGAGTTAATGGGTGCAGCACACCAACGTGGCACATGTATACATATGTAACAAACCTGCAGTGCACATGTACCCTAGTACTTAAAGTATAATAAAAATTTAATTAAAAATATAAAAATAATGGTCGGGCGCGGTGGCTCATGCCTGTAATCCCAGCACTTTGGGAGGCCGAGGCGGGCGGATCACCTGAGGTCGGGAGTTCGAGACCAGCCTGACTAATACGGAGAAACTCCGTCTCTACTAAAAACACAAAATTAGCCGGGCGTGGTGGCACACGCCTGTAATCTCAGCTACTCAGGAGGCTGAGGCAGGAGAATCGCTTGAACCCGGGAGGCGGAGGTTGCAGTGAGCCGAGATCGCGCCATTGCACTCCAGCCTGGGCAACAAAAGGGAAACATTGTCTCAAAAAATAAATAAATAAATAAATAATAAAAATTAAAATTAAAATAAAGCCAGGCACAGTGTCTCACACGTGCAACCCCAGCACTTTCGGAGGCCAAGGCAAGAATTGCCTGAAGCCAGGAGTTCAAGACCAGCCTGGGCAACAGAGACCCCCATCTCTACAAAAAAAGTAATAAAGTCAAGTGAGCTACTTGGGAGGCTGAGGAGGGAGGATTGCTTAAGCCCAGGAATTCAAGGCTGCAGTGAGCTATGATCACACTACTGAACTCCAGCCTGAGTGACAGAGAAAGACCTTGTCTCTTAAAAAAAAGGCTGGGCATGGTGGCTCATGCCCAGCACTTTGGGAGGCCGAGGCAGGTAGATCACCTGAGGTCAGAAGTTTGAGACCAGCCTGGCCAACATGGCGAAACTAAAAGTACAAAAATTAGCCGGGCATGGTGGTTGGGGTGGCTGGCACCTGTAATCCCAGCTACTCGGGAGGCTGAGGCAGGAGAATCGCTTGAACCCGGGAGGCAGAGGTTACAGTGAGCCAAGATCGTGCCATTGCACTCCAGCCTGGGTGACAGAGCAAGACTCTGTCTCAAAAAAAAAAAAAAAATAGACTGGGATGGGCCACATCTAGTGCCCTTAAAAGGAGAGGTCATGTAGACCGGGCATGGTGGCTCACGCCTGTAATCTCACCACTTTGGGAGGCCAAGGCTGGTGGAACACGAGGTCAGGAGATAGCGACCATCCAGGCCAACATGGTGAAAACCCATCTCTACTAAAAATACAAAAATTAGCTGAGCATGGTGGCACATGCCTGTAATCCCAGCTACTCAAGAGGCTGACACAGGAGAATCACTTGAACCAGGGAGTTGGAGGTTGCAGTGAGCCGAGATCGTGCCACTGCGCTCCAGCCTGGAGACAGAGCAAGACTCTGTCTCAAAAAAAAAAAAAAAAAAAAAAAAATGGAGAGGTATGTCTTTTCCCTTCCCTCTTCCTGCTAGCTGGGAAGTAGACATGATGAAGAATCATTTGCTGAGAACTGCAGTGCAACAAAATAGAGCCTGAGTTCCTGGCATTAAAGTTCAGCATTCCATCCCTGGACAACCTACATCCCTAGACTTTTTTCAGGTAATATAAAAACCTGTTTATTTTTACTGATTGCTGGGTTCAATCCTAAATGGTCATTTAGAAATACGGAGAAAAATAGCGAAACAAACAGCCAAAGTAGACTTAAGAAGGAGAAAAACTGAATATATCATCATAGAGGGAATAAAAGCAAGTATTATTAAGCCATCGATTATTAAGCTATTATCTCTCAGCTTCAAACACACCATTTTGTCTTCTGCGATGCTGGGGCTGAAACTCTGCAGACTGGATTTCTTATGCCATCTGGTTACCAATTAGACTTCCTACAGGGGATTCTAGAGGAAGACTAGAATGATGAAAGAGGAAGAAGGGCCTGCTCCTTTTTGCTTCTTTTTCCTGTCAGTGTCACTACAGCAATGGTTCTTCAACCTGGCAGTGGCACTTGGTTCCAGTTTGCAGTTTGTCCACACTACCACAGTCAATCTCATTGTCACTCAAATACCAGCACCAGTCAGCCAGAATTTCCCTCTGAAAAATCTATTCCTGGCCGGGCACGGTGGCTCATGCCTGTAATCCCAGCACTTAGGGAGGCCGAGGAGGGCTAATCATGAGGTCAAGAGATCGAGACCAGCCTGGCCAACATGGCGAAACCCCGTCTCTACTAAAAATACAAAAATTAGCCAGTCATGTTGGCGGGCACCTGTAATCCCAGCTACTCGAGAGGCTGAGGCAGGAGAATTGCTTGAACCTGGGAGGCGGAGGTTGCAGTGAGCCGAGATCGTGCCACTGCACTCCAGCCTGGTGACAGAGCGAGACTCTGTCTCAAAAAAACCAAAAAGTCTATTCCCAGCTCTGTGAGGTTCATTCTGAGTTCAAGGCTCCAGTATCAGCCAAGAAAAGGCTCCTCCCTAAGTTAAATTCCACATCTTTGGACTCTCTCCAGGCTTAAAATTTGAATAATCCTAATGCTTTCCCTTTTTCACCACCAGCCATAGAGATGGTCGCTGCAGCTTGCAGTTACTACCTCTGTAATATGTCAGTATCCCCTCTTTGCCCTTCCAGTTATCCTGTACGTGTTTTTAAATACTTTCTATTAGATCTCCTTGTTATAAGTAGGTTTCTCCTGTCTCCTGACTAGAAAGAAATGGTACCAGGACTGGTCCATAAAAAAGACTCTCAAAGAGGGTATTTGTGGTTTGGTTTGAATTTAAATGCACTGCTGAGTTTTTTGCCAGTGGGAAGTGGCATGCTAGGAATTCATGGTGTGAAATACCACATAATTAATCAAATTATCAATGACACACTTAATGAGGTAAGTGCTTTGGGGGATCAAGTGGCTGCTGCACTTGGCCATTATTGCAGTAATGATGACTACAAGGACTTGGAATGGTTGCATCGAAGTACACAAGAGCACCTATGGAAAGAAGATAAGAAGCTCAGGTCTCTAAACTTTCAACTCAAGACGTGCTCATAAGACCAGAGAGCTTATCTGATTGCCCTAAAACAATCTTATTTTGTATAGCCTCAGGACCAACTGACAGAAAATTTAACCATGCCCAGCCAGACAAAATTTTACATCAGCTATTCCAAATGTGTTCCAAGAACTAAAAGAAACAGTCTAAAGAACTGAAAGAAAGATAATGATGTTTCACCAAACATAGAATAAGCATTAAAGAGAAATTGCAAAAAGAACCAAATAGAAATTTCCAGGTTGAGGCTGGGTGTGGTGGCTCACGCCTGTATTTCCAGCACTTTGGGAGGCCGAGGTGGGCAGATCATCTGAGGTCAGGAGTTCGAGACCAGCCTGGCCAACATGGCAAAACCCCATCTTTACTAAAAATACAAAAATTAGCCAGGTATGGTGGCAGGCACCTATAATCTCAGTTACTTAGGAAGCTGAGGTAGGAGAATCGAACCTGGGAGGCGGAGGTTGCAATGAGCCAAGATCGCGCCAGTGCACTCCAGCTTGGGTGACAAGAGCGAGATTCTATTTCAAAAAAAAAAAGAAAAGAAATTTCCAGGTTGAAAATTGCAATAACTAAAATAATTCACTGGAGGGGCTCAACATCAGATTTTAAGCTGGCAGAACAGAGAATTGGTTAATGAGAAGCTATATCAATTGAGATTATCCAGTCTGATGAATAGAAAGATAAAAGAATGAAGAAAGATGAGAGTCTCAGAGACCTGTGGAACACCATTAAGGATACAAACATTCACATTTGAAGTCTCAGAAGGAGAGAGAGAAATGGGCAGAAAGAATACTAGAAGAAATAATAGTTAAAACTTCCTAAATTTGATGAAAAACATTAACGTGCACACCTAAGAAGATAAACCAACTCAAGCAGGATACATTCAAAGAGGTCCACACCTATATTCCATTATAATCAAAAAGTCAAAAACCAAACACAAAGGGAAACTCATGAAAGCAGCAATAAAGAAGTGACTCATCATGTACAAGGGATCCTCAATAATATTTAAAGCTGGTTTATCATCAGCCGGGCGCGGTGGCTCACGCTTGTAATCCCAGCACTTTGGGAGGCCGAGGCGGGCGGATCACGAAGTCAAGAGATCGAGACCACGGTGAAACCCGGTCTCTACTAAAAATACAAAAAATTAGCCGGGCGTGGTGGCGGGCGCCTGTAGTCCCAGCTACTCGGAGAGGCTGAGGCAGGAGAATGGCATGAACCTGGGAGGCGGAGCTTGCAGTGAGCCGAGATTGCGCCACTGCACTCCAGCCTGGGCGACAGAGCGAGACTCTGTCTCAAAAAAAAAAAAAAAAAAAAAAAAAAAAAGCTGGTTTATCATCAGAAACGATGGAGGCCAGAAAGCAATGAATGGGATGATGTATTCAAAATGCTGAAAGAAACAGAATGCCAAGCAAGAATTCTATATCCTGCAAGGCCGAGCGCAGTGGCTCACACCTGTAATCCCAGCACTTTGGGAGGCCGAGGCGGGCTGATCACGAGGTCAAGAGATTGAGACCATCCTGGCTAACACAGTGAAACCCCGTCTCTACTAAAAAAAAATACAAAAATTAGCCGGGCATAGTGGCGGGCGCCTGTAGTCCCAGCTACTCGGGAGGCTGAGGCAGGAGAATGGCGTGAACCCCGGAGGCGGAGCTTGCAGTGAGCCGAGATCCTGCCACTGCACTATAGCCTGGGTGACAAAGAAAGACTCCGTCTCAAAAAAAAAAAAAAAAAGAAAAGAATTCTATATCCTGCAAACCTGTATTTCAAACATGAAAATAATAAAGACATTCCTACTCAAACAAACAAAAATTAAATTTGTCACTAACAGATACTGTCTTAGTCCATTCCTGCTGCTATAATGAAATGCCTTAGACTTAGTAACTTAATACGCAGCAGAAATTTGTTGCTTGCAGTTCTGGAGGCTAGGAATTCCACGATCAAGATGCCAGCTAGCAGATCTAGTCTCTGCTGAGAGCCCATTGTCATGGACGTACTTCCTGTATGTTCTCACTTAGTGGAAGTGGCAAAAATGGTCACTTATGACTCTTCTAAGGGCATTAATCCCATTCATGAGGGTGAAATCCTCATGATTTAATCACTTCCCAAAAGGCCCCACAATTTAGTGATGGGCAGTTAAGATTTCAACATACAACTTTGGGGAAACCATCATTTGAAATTGTTCTGCCCTCAAGGCCCTGGCATTCTGGGCCTGTGATAGGCAGGGTACCTGAAGACCACTGAAATGTCTAGGATCAATCTTCCACTGTTTTGATGAATGGCACCTGGCTTCCTCTAAGTCATACTAATTTTCTTATCACATGGTTGCTTTGGCCATATCCTTGATGTTGTCTCCTAAACATACTTTTTCATTTTTATAACTTGGCCAGGCTGAGAATTTCCCAAATCTTTAACCTCTGCTTCCTTTTTTATTACAAATTCCA
This sequence comes from Nomascus leucogenys, assembly GCF_006542625.1. Taxonomy (NCBI): domain Eukaryota; kingdom Metazoa; phylum Chordata; class Mammalia; order Primates; family Hylobatidae; genus Nomascus; species Nomascus leucogenys. The sequence continues at coordinate 101,215,897 of NC_044402.1, forward strand.
TCTTTAGGACAAATGGTGCACTCTTGTAATCCCGGGTACTTGGGAAGCTAGGGCGGGAAAATTGCTTGAGCTCAGGAGTTCAAGACCAGACTGGACAACACAGCAAGACCCCATTTCTTAAAAAAATAGCCAGGTATGGTGGTATGCACCTGTGGTCCCAGCTACTCAGGAGGACAAGGCTGTAAGATTGCTTGATCTCAGGAGTTTGAGGCTGCAGTCACTTATGATTGTGCCACTGTACTCCAGCCTGGGTAACAGCAAGACTCTGTCTCAAAAGAAAAAAAAAAAAAAAGGGCCAGGCACAGTGGCTTATGCCTGTAATCCCCGCACTTTGGGAGGCCGAGGCAGGTGGATCATGAGGTCAAGAGATCAAGACCATCCTGGCTAACACGGTGAAGCCCCGTCTCTACTAAAAAACACAAAAAATTAGCCGGGCGTGGTGGCGGGCGCCTGTAGTCCCAGCTATTCAGGAGACTGAGAAAGGGAATAGCGTGAACCCGGGAGGCGGAGCTTGCAGTGAGCCGAGATCGCGCCACTGCATGCCAGCCTGGGTGACAGAGTGAGACTCTGTCTCAGAAAAAAAAAAAAAAGAAAAAAAGAATTAGGTGCAGTGGTTCATGCCCGTAATCCGAGCACTTTGGGAGGCCGACACGGGCAGATCACTTGAGGCCGGTAGTTTGAGACCAGCCTGGCCAACATGGTGAAACCCTATCTCTACAAAAACTACAAATATGAGCCCGGCGTGGTGGCACATGCCTTTTGTCCCAGCTCCTTGGGAGGCTGAGGTGAGAGGATCACTTGAGCCTAGGAAGTGGAGGTTGCAGTGAGCCAAGATGGTGCCACTGCACTCCAGCCTGGGTGATAGACTGTCTCAAAACAAACAAACAAACAAAAAAAGATTAGAAAAGCGAGACCAAACCAAACCCAAAATTAGTAGAAGAAAAAAAAATAAAGACCAGAGCAGAAATAAATGAAATTGAAATGAAGAAAACAATACCAAAGATCAATGGAAACAAAAGTTGTTTGGGAAAGTTAAAAAAAAATTGACAAACCTTTAGCCAGACTAAGAAAAAAGAAGGAAAATCCAAATAAATAAAATCAGAGATGAAAAAGGAGAAATTAGAATTAATAGTGCAGAAATTCAAAGGATGATTAGGGGCTACCATGAGCAACTACATGCCAGTAAATTGGAAAACCTAGAAGAAATGGATAAATTTCTAGACACATCCAACCTACCAAGACTGAACCATGAAGAAACACAAAATCTGAACAGACCAATAACAAGTAATGAGATCAAAGCCATAATAAAAAAGTCTCCCTACAAAGAAAACTCCAGGACCCAATGGCTTTATTTATGAATTTTACCAAACATTTACAGAAGAACTAATACCAATCCTACTCAAACTATTCCAACAAATAAAGTCAGAGGGAATATTTCCAAACTCATTCTATTAAGTTGGTGCAAAAGTAATTGCAGTTTTAGACCCTGAATTTTAAATCATTGTAACTAGGCTCAAACACATCTTTATTAATCAAAATAGGAACCATTACAATCAACACATTTTGCCAATGAGAAATGTTTGTTTATTCCCGTAGTGTAAAAATCCATGTTTTGGTATTTGACAAACTCGTGGAAACCATTTTCTGTGTCCTACTGGTTGTGGAAGTGTTTTCCCTGCAAAAAGTTGTTGAGATGCTTGCAGAAGTGATAGTCAGTTGGCGAGAGGCCAGGTGAATATGGCAGATGAGGCAAAACTTCGTAGCCCAGTTCATTCAAATTTTGAAGTGGTGGGGTGAGACGTGCGGTGAGGCACTGTCATGGAGAATTGCGTCCTTTCTGTTGACCAATGCCAACTGCAGGCATTGCATTCTCAGAGCAACTCATTGATTTGCTGAGCATTCTTCTCAGATGCAATGGTTTTGCTGGGATTCAAAAAGCTGTAGTGGATCAGACCAGCAGTAGACCACCAAACAGTGACCAGGACCTTTTTTTTTTCGGTGCAAGTTTGGCTTTAGGAAGTGCTTTGGAGCGTCTTGTCAGTCCAGCCACTGAGCTGGTTGTTGCCAGTTGTCATATAAAATCCACTTTTAATCACACATCACAATCCAATTGAGAAATGATTCATTGTTGTTGCGTAGAATAAGAAAAGACAACACTTCAAAACAGTGATTTTTTAGATTTTTGGTCAGCTCATGAGGCACCCACTTACTGAGTTTTTTCACCTTTCCAATTGTCTTCAAATACCGAGTGACCAAAGAATGGTCGATGTCGAGTTCTTCAGCAACTTCTCGTGTAGTTTGTAAGAGGATCAGCTTCAATGATTGCTCTCAATTGGTCGTTGTTAACTCCCCATGGCTGGCCACTATACTCCTCATGTTCAGGGCTCTCATCTCCTTTGCAAAACTTCTTGAACCACTACTGCACTGTATGTTCATTAGCAGGTCCTGGGCCAAATGCGTTGTTGATGTTACAAGTTGTCTCCACTGCTTTATAACCCATTTTGAACCTGCAAGGTGTCGCAGATAGCCCAGGACAATGAGAGGGACTGTGACATCACGGATAGTGACTACTACGAGGTGGAAATCAATGGGCAAGATCCTGGCCTGCAGGTACCATGTGGCTGTACCATTGCCGAGGCGGGCGAGCTCCAAGAGCAGCTCAGGGCACTGCGCAGCAGGCATGAGGCCCGTGAGACCCAGCACGCTGAGGAGAGGGCCTATACAAGGCCAAAGTCCAGGCACTTACTGCGGAGGTCTCCCTGATAGAGAAGGCCAGCTGCCAGCGCTGGCCCAGCTGGAGAAGTTGCTGAAAGTGAGCAACATTGCTGGTGAGACGCAGGGCCAGCCTGAGTGTGGCCCAGGATGAGCTGGTGATCTTCAGTGAGGAGCTGGCCAACCCCTACCATCACGTGTGCATGTGAAACAACTGGAGGCCCAGCTCTGTCATGGGGGACTACTACCTGAGGGCCAGGGCGGGGCCAGCTGCACCAGCCCCACGGGCAACTCCTCCATCCTCCTACCCAAGGCGCTGCTGGCTGCAGAGGCAGGCCAAGCACACAGCGAGACCAGGGACATCAGCCCTTCACGTAGCTCCTCGCTGCCATCGCCCCTGGGTGACCCATGCTGGGAACCCATGAATATCTACCACCTGATTCGTATCATCTGCCACCAGATCAAGCACCTGCAGGCAGCTGTGAACCACATAATGGAGCTGTTGTGGCGGCGCATCACCTTGCAAGAGCTGGGCCCAACCACGGACAAGTTCAAGGAGGCTCTCATGGAAGAGATCCTCAAGTTGAAGTCGCTGCTCAGCACCAAGTGGGAGCAGCTCACCACGCTGCGCACTGTGCTGCAGGCCAGCCAGCAGGCAGCCAAGATGGCCCTCTCCAAGCTGAAGGGCAAGTATGAGAAGGAGAAGACCATGGTTACCAAGACCAGGATGAAGCTCTGCAATGAGCTCCAGGTGCTCACCTCTGAGGAGGACGCGGCCACCTTCTCCTCACTGTGTGCCAGTTTGCCACCAGGTGAAATGAGTACATCACAGCTGGAGGAGATGCAGCAGCAGCTGTCAGCTGCAGAGGATGAGAAGGCACTGAACTCACTGCTGCGCATGGTCATCCTGCAGAAGCTGGCACTGACCCAGTGGCTGGAGCTGCTCAAGCTGGACCACACAGACCTGGTGTGACCCCACCAAAGCTGCCCCCAAGGCCAAGCCGGCCACCCCAAGCTTATGTTATGCCTGCGCCTGCGCCAGTGACAGGGCTAAGGGCACTGGGCTGACCAACCAGGTGTTCCACATTATAGGTATAAGCCACCGTGCCCTGGCCCATTCCCCGAGTTTTTAATGGGAGGGAAAAAAAGCTTTAATGTTGGCCAGAGTGATGGCTCACGCCTGTAATCCCAACACTTTGTAAGGCCGAGGCAGGTGGATGGCTTGAGCTCAGGAGTTGGAGAACAGCCTGGGCAACATAGCGAGACTGAGACCATATCTCTACAAAAAAGTAGCAGGACATGGTGGCATGCTTCTTGGGAGGCTTCTTGGTCCTGTGGTCCCAGCTTCTTGAGAGGCTGAGGTGGGAGGATCACTTGAGCCCTGAAAATCAAGATTGCAGTGAGTCATCATCACGCCACTGCACTCAGCCTGGGCAATAGAGTAAAAAAAATCTTTAATGTTGAGCATGTCGAAAGCTGCTGCGTGGAAAGGCCTCTGTACAGGCTGAAGATCCTTCCCTGGCTGCCAGGCTTGCCAAAAGCCCTCTAGAAACGCCCACCATGGGGCTCTTCGTTACAATGTTCTTTTTTTATCTGATCAACCTGTGCACTTTTGGTATTTTGATACTATATTTGCTTCCTTAATTCCTCATGCACTGACAGTCTCAGATGCTGTGGTCCATGCTCATGGGCCTGTTGCTGCCTGCCTAGCTCCCTCTGTGTTGGTCTGGTGTCAGCACTAGGCAGAGCTGTGTGCTCTGTAGCATGTAGCTCTAGACTGGAGATTAGGGCTTTGACCAGAGAATTCACCAGAGAAGGCATCTAGGCCTGAGTTTTTCTTTGTGCAAAATTTTTGTATTACAAATTCAATTTCTTGTTATAGGTCTATTCAGATTTTCTATTTATTTTTTATTTTTATTTTTTATTTTACTTATTATTATTATTTCGAGGTGGCGTCTCACTCTGCTGCCCAGGATGGAGTGCAATGGCGCAGTCTTGGCTCACTGCAACCTCCACCTCCCAGGTTCAAGCAATTCTCCTGCCTCAGCCTCCCAAGTAGCTGGGATTACAGGCATGTGCAATGACACCATTCTAATTTTTGTATTTTTAGTAGAGACTGGCTGGTCTTGAACTCTTGACCTCAGGTGATCCACCTGCCTCAGCCTCCCAAAGTGCTGGAACTACAGGCGTGAGCCACCGCACCCAGCCTTTATTTATTAATTTTTTTTTTTTGAGACAAAGTCTCACTCTGTCACCCAGGCTGGAGTGCAGTAGTGCAATCTTGGCTCACTGCAACTTATACCTCCTGGGTTCAAGCAATTCTTGTGTCTCAGCCTCCCGAGTAGCTGGAATTACAGGTGTGTGCCACCACGCCTGACTAATTTGTTGTATTTTTAGTAGAGACAGGGTTTCGCCATGTTGGCCAGGCTGGTCTCAAATTCCTGACCTCATGTGATCAGCCCACCTCAGCCTCCCAAAGGTGGGATTACAGATGTGAGCCACCATGCCCAGCCAGATTTCTTATTTATTTTTGAATCAATGATTGATGAGAAGCAACTGGCACTGGGTCAGAATTATAATTGAAAAAAAATTTTTTTTTTTTTTTGGAGACAAGACTCTTGCTCTGTTGCCCAGGCTGGAGTATAGTGGGACGATCTCAGCTCACTGCAGCCTCCGCCTCCTGGGTTCAAGCTATTCTCGTGCCTCAGCCTCGCAAGGAGCTGGGACTATAGGCGCCCGCCACCACGCCCGGCTAATAAGGTTTCACCATGTTGCCCAGGCTGGTCTTGAACTCCTGAGCTCAGGCATTCCATCCACCTCAGTCTCCCAAAGTGCTAGGATTATAGGTGTGAGCCACCATGCCTGGCCACGATGAACATATTTTTTGATTCAGCAGTTCCAATCCCAAGAACTTATTTCAGTTATATGTTGCTATATGCTAAAGTTCAGTGGCACAAAACAATAACCATGTGCTCTCAGATTCTGTGGTTCAATAAGGGAAGTAACTCAAATGACAGAGGCTTGGAGTCATTAGCATCTGACTTGAGATGACTTGAAGATCAGGGCTTTCCAAAGGTTACTTACATGTAGTCTTTCTGTGTGACAGGCTTCTCACAGCATGGTGACTGGATTCCAAAAGGTAGCCCTCCAACAGGGAGTTGCCAGAGAGCAGGTGTTCTGTGAAGACCAGATGGAAGTTGCATGACCTTTTATGATCTAGAATGATGTCTCCCATAGTCCATTATTTGAAGCAGTTACTAGTTCCAAAGAGCATGTGAAGTGGGAGATATTGTTGTGGACGTTTCTGGAAAATACAATCTGTCAGACTTCTTACACAAATACTTGTATTTGTTAAGTGTAAAAAGGGAGGCAGAACAATAATTACAGCAGTCTCATTCACAGAGTTTTACAATGTATACATATGGGCAGGTGCAAATGCATAGAGAGAGAACCAGAAAGTAATGGGATTTTCTTTTTTCTTTTTTGAGACCGAGTTTCGCTCTTGTTGCCCAGGCTAGAGTGCAATGGTGCGATCTCAGCTCACTGCAACCTCTGCCTCCTGGGTTCAAGCAAGGGAAGAAAGAAAGAGAAGGAGGGAGGGAGAGAAGGAAGGAAGGAAGGAAGGAAAAAAGAAAGGGAGGAGATGAAAGAGAAAGAAAAGAAAGAAAGAAGAAAGAAAGAAAGAAAAAGAAAGAAAGAAAGAAAGAAAGAGAAAGAAAGAAGGAAAGAGAAAAGAAAACAGAAAAGAAAGGAAAGGAAAAGGAGTGAGGAAACGTATGGGCATTGTGGAGATGTTCTTTCTTCTTTTTAATCAGCCATATGCTAATAAAATGTTGTAACTAAATATTATTTGCGGTGGTGGCTACATGTTCATCTGTCAAAATATTGTACCATGCGCTTAAGATGGGTAAACTTAATGTATGTAAATTACACCTAAAGAAGGCTGATTTTAAAATTATCAAAATATCAATGTTGAAAACATCAGTTCTCAAGAAATAATATAAGCTACGGATACTTTCAAATTCCCAAGAAAAGAAAAATTTAAGGCAACATGTATATAAGTATGAATCTACACAATGCCATTAATTAAGGTCCAAGGATTAGAAACACAGGGGTTTGACCCAGGGAGGTGGTGAGTTAGGGAGGAAAAAAAAAAAAGGAACACAGGGGTTTTCAGAGAGATGTGAGACACACAAGGAGAAATCTTCTAGAAACTACAATCCAAAGTGCTTATGGCCGGGGGTGGGTGAGCTTGAAAAAAAAAATGCTCTATGAAGGCGATGTAGTGGAAGTTATTCCATGGTTGGCATTTGCCAAATTTATAAACCTAGCAAGTAGAGTGAAGAAGATTCACAAGATTCAAGAAAACAAAGCTTATGGTGGGATGTAGATTTACGAATGTCTTAGTTGCCAATTGACATACAAAAGGAAAAACCAGAGTCTTGCTATTTAGGATAGACCACCAAGTTTTTGTTTTTAGAGATGGGTTCCCACTATGTTACCTAAGCTGGACTCCAATTCTTGGGCTCAAGCGATCCTCCTGAGTAGCTAGGACTATAGGTGCAAGTCACTGTACTCGGCAAGAGTGAGTCTGGGGTCAAAAGCTTACAGCACCCGGTAGGAATCCCACCCAAGGACTAACCAGGCCTGAGCTTGCTTAGCTTCTGAGTTCAGGTGCATTCAGGGTGGTAGGGCTATAGACTGGTTTTGATTTGGTTGGTCTTTGTTAACAAAGCCCAAGGGACCCTTTTTATGCTCACTTTTCTTCCTTCAGTATTGTATGCCTGGGAATTCTGCTTCTAGCTATAGCAGGATCACTTATTCCAACAAACCCTCTCACTAAAAATAACTAGAAAACCTGGACAAAATGTAAAATACTTAAGTTAAAAAACCCCAAGCAGTTACCAAGGCAGTGATGACTTGACGGGCTAAGATCCCTGAGAAAGGAAAAGGGCGGTCCAAAGGGGTCAACTCTTCAAAGTATTGGGAGAATTTACAAATGACAGCTGAGAGCTGACTGGCGATAAATTGGAGGTTTGCAGTTCCCATGACTTCCTCTTTGGGTTCAGTAATTTGGTAGAAAAGCTCACAGGACTCAGGAAAGCAGTTTACTTCTGGATTACCAGTTTATTATAAAGGATACAACTCAAGAACAGCCAGGTGGAAGAGCTGCCTAGGGCAAGGTACAAGGGAGGTGCATGGGCTTCCAGGCCAACTCCAGATTTCACCATGTTGCCCAGTCAGGTCTTGAACTCCTGGACTCAAGCAATCTGCCTGCCTTGGCATCCCAAAGTATTCAGATTACAGGTGTGAGCCACTACCTGCAGGTGAATTGCTTGAGCCCATGAATTCAAGTCCCAAGTAGCTGGGACTACAGAAGCATGCCACCACACTTGACTATTTTTTAACTTTTTGCAGACAAGATCTTCCTATATTGCCCAAGCTGGTTTCGAACTCCTGGGCTCAAGCAATGTTTTGGGTTCCCAAAGTGTTGGGATTGCAGGCATGAGCCACTGCATCTGGGCAGTGAACTTTTTTTTGGAGATGGGGTCTCACTGTGTCACCCAGGCTGGAATGCAGTAGCATGGTCCCAGCTCACTGCAACCTCCGCCTCCCAGGCTCAAGCGATCCTCCCACCTCAGCGCCACCAAGTAGCTGAGACTACAAGTGCATGCCACCACACCCAGCTAATTTTTCTTTTTTCCTTTTTTTTTTTTTGAGATGGAGTTTTGCTCGTTGCCCAGGCTGGAGTGCAACGGCACGATCTCAGCTCACTGCAATCTCCACCACCTAGGTTCAAGCAATTCTCCTGCCTCAGCCTGCCGAGTAGCTGGGATTACAGGCATGCGCCGCCACACCTGGCTAGTATTTTTTGTAGTTTTAGTAGAGACGGGGTTTCTCCATGTTGGTCAGGCTGGTCTCGAACTCCAGCTAATTTTTCTATCTTTTGTAGAGATGGGGTTTCGCCATGTTGCCCAGGCTGGTCTTGAACTCCTGGACTTAAGCAATCAGTCTGCCTCGGCCTCCCAAAGTGCTGGAATTACAGGAAAGAGCCACTGCACCCCACCCCAGTAAAAACTCTTACAAGTAGGGGTCGGGGGAAGCAAAGGATGTAGAGTTGACAAGGGAGGGTATTGCAATCTTAAATAATGCAGTCAGAGGATACTTCACTGAAATAAATGAACTCTTGAATGACGGGAGGGGAATGTAGATATCTAAGAGGATGGACTATACTTGGTGAGGCTATAGCGCTGCATGTGGGGGAAAAGTAGTCACGTGGTCAGGAAAGTGGAGTGGCACAGGTGATATTGTAGACCTTTTTAAAGGTGACTGTAAATGCTTTGGTAAAACTGACATGGAAGTCATCGGAGGATTTTTTTTTTTTTCCATTTTCTCCCCAAAAGCAGGATCTGAAGCCATTGAAGATTTTTTTTCCCCTTCTGTTTTTCTTTCAATAGTTTTGGGGGAACAGGTAGTTTTTGATTACATAGGTGTTATTTAGTGGTAATTTCTGAAATTTTGGTGCACCCCGTCATTCAAGCAGTGTACACTGTACCCAGTGTGTAGTCTTTTATCCCTCACCTCCCTCCCACCCTTCCCCAAGTCCATTATTCTTATGCCTTTCCGTCCTCATAGCTTAGCTCCCACTTACAAATGAAAACATACAATATTTGGTTCTCCATTCCTGAGTTACTTTACTTAGAATTAATGGTCTGCAGCTCCATCCAGGTTGCTGTGAATACCATATTTTGTTCCTTTTTATGGCTGAGTAGCATTCCCTGGTGTATACATACCTTTTTTTGTGACACAGCCCTCAGGTCCTGAGAACATGTGCCTGATATACCACATTTTCTTTATCCACTCATTGGTTGATGGGCATTTAGGCTGGTTCCGTATTTTTGCAATTGCAAATCATGCTGCTGTACACATCTTTTTCATATAATGACTTCCTCTGGGTAGATACCCAGTAGTCAGATTGATGGATGAAATGACTGGAGATTTTGACATGAGTGATAAAATAGTTTTAATAGGCTTACTCTGGCTGCTATATGTTAATAGATTGGGGATAGGTAGGGTGGGTGAACTGATTGCCCTGGTGGCCCAAATTCTCCACCTCTTTTGCCCTACAACCTTGCAGATCATGATTCTGGATGGAGCTGTGAGTTCTCTAACAAACGGGATGTCAGCAAATTTGCTCTGGACACCATTCCTGAGGAACAAGCCTCAAAGCCTGGAACTAACTGCCTACCTTTTAAACCTAAGAAAATACAAGCCCTTAAGGTTTGGTTTGTCAATCCAATCTAACACATTTTAGTCATACACGTAACTAATGTACTTTTGATTCTCATTGGTACAAATGATTACCCACACCACCACTTACAATGGCAATTTACATAACACAAAATTTAGGATTCAAGCCAGGTGCCATGGCTGAGGCTTGTAATCCCAGCATCTGGGAATACGAAGCGGGCGGATCACTTGAGGCCAGGAGTTCGAGACTGGCCTGGCCAACATGGTGAAATCCGGTCTCTACTAAAAAAACACAAAAATCAGCCAGTCATGGTGGCTGACACCTGTAATCCTGGCTACTCAGGAGGCTGAGGCTCAAGAATTGCTTGAATCCGGGAGGCAGATGTTACAGTGATCATGACACTGCACTCCAGCCTGAGCAGTAGAGCGAGACTCCATCTGCTTACAATCTCTGAGGCCTAATTGCATTTTTTTTTTTTTTTTGAGACAGTCTCATTCTATTACCCAGGCTGGAGTGCAGTGGTGCCATCTGGACTCACTGCAAACTCCGCCTCCCGGGTTCACGCTATTCTCGAGCTTCAGCATCCCCAAGTAGCTGGCATTACAGGTGCTTGCCACCACGGCCGGCTAATTTTTTTTTTAGTAGAGATGGGGCTTCACCATGTTGGTCTTGAACTCCTGGCCTCAAACGATCTGCCCACCTCAGCCTACCGAAGTGCTAGAATTATAGTCGTGAGCCATCGCACCTGGCCAGCATTTAAAAATTCCTGAAAGGAAAGGTAGGAAGGAGAGAGAGACAGAAAGAATCCGCTGAGAGAAAAAGAAAGAGACAAAGAGAGAGAGAGAGAGAAAAGAGAGAGAGAGAAGAAAGCCCCCCAAACCCAAAAAACAACTGTGGAAAGATCTACGCCTCAGGATCCCAAATGGATCAAACATAGATGAAACCAGACAAAAATCTGCTGTATTACACACACTCACACTTGATAAATTCACAGACTCGGCTGCAAAGGAATGAAAGCTCCACCACAGTGTGATTCTGCAAACGACTTCAGATCCTGTGCAACAATTAACAACAAACCGCAATACTAAATTTGAGTAGGAATAAGACAGAACTCTTCTCGGCTAATCTTAAGTTTTGTGTGTCCCATAATCTGGTTTCATTACATTTAACTTAGGGGGCAGTAAGTCTCAATCTTGACAATCCCTAAAATGGAAATGAAGCTAAATTTTCCCAAAGACTTGAGGAAGTCTCCAAAAACAGAAATCTATGTCCATTCTTTAATAGACGTAGAAAGAAGAATGGTACTTAGAACAAACTGTACAGATACATATCAACTTCGTAAGCACAAAAAATTTATTCTGAATAAATCACTTTACAATTACTGAAAAAGATGTTCATTACCTTAGCTATGTACTTAACGAATCAAATTACCCAAACAAAATAAACATGGCAATATAAAAATGTTAGGAATTTACAAAGCTGTACAAATTAACTTAAAATTTAAAAATCAGACTGATACAGTCTATAAGATCTCTTCGAGAGAGCTGTCCAATTATAGATCTATACACTTTTCTTCAGAAGGTCAAAGAAAGGATGCTTTAAGGCTTCTTTGAGAGTAATCCTTTTGGCTGGATCATACTCCAACATTTTCTGAATGAGGTCAAAGAGACGCTCATGTTCAACATCTTGAGAAAGCATAAATTCCTGGAAGAAAAAAAATCATTCAACAGCCTTTTCCACTACCATTTACTATACTATATAACAGTATAGTAAACCATATATATATATATATATATATAAAACCACCATAAAAACAGAAAAGAGGACAGGCACGGTCGCTCATGCCTATAATCCCAGCACTCTGGGAGGCCAAGGCAGGTGGATCACTTGAGGCCAGGAGTTCAAGACCAGCTGGGCCAATATAGTAAAACTTGTCTTTACTTAAAAAAAAAAAGCGTGGTGGCGTGCATCTGTGATCCCAGCTACTTGGGAGGCAGAGACTCGCTTGAGCCCAGGATGCAGAGGTTGCAGTGAGCTGGGCCAAGATCGTGCCACTCTACTCCAGCCTGGACAACAAAGCGAGGCTCGGTCTCAAAAGACAAAACAGAAGAAACTCAAAGTTTTGACTATTTGAGCAATGTCTGAAAGGCTTACCTTCAGAGGTTTACAACGCCTTGAAACATATCTGCCAGCAGAACTGTGTTCATCCCAGTCTAATCGATCGTGGTGAAAATACTTACGTTTCCTAAAAATAAGTCAATATCCATTCATGTTTGTGACTCTGAAAACTTAAAACAGCTAGCAAAGGTATCAATTACTATGCTTTCCCAGATCACTTTTCTAGAGATTTAAATGGCAGCCATGGGATAGAAATGTTACCTGCTTTGCACCAAGGTAATATACTATTTAACCGAAAAAATATTAGTTTTACTTCATCATTTATAAAGTCCTAATCAGCGCCTGAGACTTGGCAGAGTGAAAATTAAAAAAAAAAATTAAGTTCTGGCTGGGCGCGGTGGCTCACGCCTGTAAACCCAGCACTTTGGGAGGCCAAGGTGGGCGGATCACAAGGTCAGGAGATCAAGACCATCCTGGCTAACATGATGAAACCTCGTCTCTACTAAAAATACGAAAAAATTAGCCGGGCGTGGTGGCAAGTGCCTGTAGTCCCAGCTACTTGAGAGGCTGAGACAGGAGAATGGCGTGAACCCGGGAGGCGGAGCTTGCAGTGAGATGAGGTCACGCCACTGCACTCCAGCCTGGGCAACAGAGCAAGACTCCATCTCAAAAAAAAAAAAAAAAAAAAAGAAAAAATAATTAAGTTCTAATCAGTGGATGTGATCAAATGATACTAAGGATGTCACTAACTGTTAAAACGTACCTGGTTTTCTGTATCATATGTTTTGGTAGAGGTCCAAGAATCCTTTCCATCATTGCTAAATGCTCCTTACTATCATGTGTCTAGAAATAAAATAAAAACAGACTTGGGGAAGATGACCACCAAAACAGACATAGTCAAAGCTGACAGCAAAAAAACATTAAGGCTTGCAGAACAAACTCGCCAATGATTTCCTACATGGACACAGATAATTGCTTATATACTTAAAGAAGTTTTAAATAAAACAATTATGAAAAAAACATGAATCAGTTTCATTTTTACTTATGCTTAGCTACAATTAATAGTCTATAATGGGGGAAGCAAAAGCATTTATTCAAATAAACAGACACCTTTCTTGTGCAAAGCAAGGTTGAAATAGATCATTGTCACTTACTGGAAATACGGTAAACCCAAGATAGTATTCAATAAGAATGCATCCTATACTCCAGACATCACATGGTTGGGACCACCCTAGGGCTGCAAAGCAAAGCAAAATGTAAGGAAAAAAAAATACTCAATGTTTGTTAAGGAAATTAAAAAGTTAGTTAACAGTAATATTTTTTTAAAAAAACATATGTAATGTAGGCTGGGCACAGTGGCTCACACCTGTAATCCCAGCACTTTGGGAGGCCAAGATTGGAGAACTGCTTGAGCTCAGGAGTTCAAGACCAGCCTGGACAACACAGTGAGATCCCATCTCTATTTATATATATATATAAATATCTATCTATCTATCTATCTATCTATCTATCTATCTATCTGAATTGGCTGGGCACGGTGGCTCACGCCACAGGCATAATCCCAGGCTTTTGGGAGGCCGAGGTGGGTAGAACACAAGGTCAGGGGATCGAGACCATCCTGACTACATGGTGAAACCCTGTCTCTACTAAAAATACAGAAACAAAATTAGCCGGGTGTGGTGGCAGGCACCTGTTAGTCCCAGCTACTCAGGAGGCTGAGGTGGGAGAATGGCATGAACCTGGGAGGCGGAGCTTGCAGTGAGCCGAGATCGCGCCACCGCACTCCAGCCTGGGTGACAGAGCGAGACTCCATGTCAAAAAGAAAAAAAAAAAAAAAAAAAAAGGCCGGGTGCAGTGGCTCACGCCTGTAATCCTAGCACTTTGGGAGGCCAAGGCGGGTGGATCACGAGGTCAGGAGATCGAGACCACGGTGAAACCCCGTCTCTATTAAAAATACAAAAAATTAGCTGGGTGTGGTGGTACACGTCGGTAATTCCAGCTACTCGGGAGGCTGAGACAGGAGAATGGCGTGAACCCAGGAGACGGAGCTTGCAGTGAGCCATGATCGCGCCACTGCACTCCAGCCTGGGCGACAGAGTGAGACTCTGTCTCAAAAATATATATATATATATTTATATATGTATATACATGCATACACGTATATACATACATACACGTATATACACACATACACGTATATACACACATACACGTATATACATACAGGTATATATACACATATATGTATATGTACACACACACACACACACACACACACACACACACATATATGCAACGTAATGTTTGAGCTGGAAGATCCTAAAGCAATCACTTAATCCAAGGTTAAATACAACATATATGGCCAGGCGCAGTGGCTCATGCCTGTAATCCCAGCACTTTGCAAAGCCAAGGCAGGCAGATTGCTCCAGGTCAGCAGTTTGAGACCAGTCTGCCAACATGGTGAAACCCCATCTCTACCAAAAAATATGAAAATTAACCAGGTGTGGTGGTGGGTGCCTATAATCCCAGCTACTCAGGAGGCTGAGGCAGGAGAATTGCTTGAACCCAGGAGGCAGAAGTTGCAGTGAGCCAAGATTGCACCACTGCACTCCAGCCTGGGCGACAGAGCAAGTCTCCGTCTAAAAAATAAATGATAAAAATAAATACATTATATAGTGTTATATATAGTCTGGAATATAATAGGCATTAAACAATTTTCTGAGATGGAGTCTCGCTCTGTCGCCCAGGCTGGAGTGCAGTGGCGCAATCTTGGCTCACTGCAACCTCCACCTCCCGGTGTTCAAGCAATTCTCCTGCCCCAGCCTCCCGAGTATAGCTGGAACTACTGACGTGTACCACCACACCCAGCTAATTTTTTGTATTTTTAGTAGAGATGGGGTTTCACCATGTTAGCCAGGATGGTCTCGATTTCCTGACCATGTGGTCTGCCCGCCTTGGCATCCCAAAGTGCTGGGATTACAGATGTGAGCCACCGCACCCCATCTGGCATTAAACAATTACATTAAAAACCCTACCACGTATTACAAATGTGAAAACAATTCCAGAAAGGGTAAGCCACTTGCTCAAATTCCCAGAGCTAATTATCTGGTACAATTGAGAGCTTAAAATCCTTAATGCACTTCATGATACTAATCCCTTAAAGAGAAAATGATAAAGCCCCACAAGTAAGACCTAAAACTGCAAAATAATTTTAAGTCTCAATAAGGAAATACAAAGGTTCTCAAAGGACAATTAATACTCACCTAAAATAACTTCAGGTGCTCTATAATGTCTTGTAGATACCAATGTACTGTGATGTTCATCATCATATGTTGCACTACCAAAATCTACAACTTTAATATCTGGATTTATTAAGGTGCGTTCATCACGTTTCTGAAAATCATAAATGATGGTTAAGAAGGCATAAGCTATTAAGGCATAAGATATTCACTTTATGAATATTTTGGAAGACTTACTATTTTGGCATTATATGCCTCTGTGTAGTCAGACTGCACAAATAAGATGTTTTCAGGCTTTAAGTCTGTGTGAGTCAACTTATTACTGTGCAAAACTGAGAATAAAGAGAAAGTTGCTGTAATCAGAAACCACCAAACCAAACCAAACCACCAAACCCCACAACAGGCCGGGTGCAGTGGCTCACGCCTGTAATCACCTGAGGTCAGGAGTTCAAGACCAGCCTGACCAATATGGTAAAACCCTGTCTCTACTAAAATTACAAAAATTGGCCAGGTGTGGTGGCGTGCGCCTGTAGCTACTTGGGAGGCTGAGGTAGGAGAATCACTTGAACCGGGGAGGCAGAGTTTGCCGTGAGTGAAGACTGCGCCACTGCACTTCGGCCTCAGCAGCAAAGCGAGACTCCGTCTCAAAAAACAAAAAACCCAACAAAAAACCTGATTCCCTTCCCAAAGAAGAATGGTCAACATTCCAGTCGGCTAGAAAATCACCAGTAACTATAACTCACTACCTCTTATGAAGCTTTCTTTTATGAGATATACCACGCCTTAATTTTTACCCAGCATTCGAAGTTACTATTTTTTTGCATCAGAAAAGTCTAAATCATAGTCTGCAACACAGTATGTTGTTATATGATGGGTATCCTACTTACTGAATGAAATGTACACTGCTGGATCAACAGCCTGTAATCAAATCTCTTCATACCTACTCTTCCTCCCCCTTTATTTTTAATCAAATAAAAATTGTACACACTTAGGATGCACATTTTGATATATTCTGTGGAATGGATAAAACCAGCAAATTACCGAAGATATACCAAGAACTTACAATTCACAGACTTGCATATCTGATACGCCATCTTTCTGATATGATCCAGTCGAAATGGTAGAAAACCATTTTCTTTAATGAAGTCGTAAGTACTAAGTCCCAGTAGTTCAAAAACAATGCAAATGTGACCATGATGCTCAAACCATTCCAACATCTGGACACAGCGGCTACAAACACATGAAAAATAGCCAAGTATAGTTGCTCCTAAGTTAAATATACCTGACACCACTTCCCAAATTCTAATCTGATACTTACAAAGTACTGTTGGGGTCTGTTGTATTCAAGTGTTCCAGAACTTGTATTTCCGAGCGAGCAGCTTCACAGTATCTATCCACATTTTTAACTATTTTTACTGCTACGTGTCTACCTCCCCTGTTAGAAAGATGCATGCAAATTTAAGAATGACAGACATGATGCTCAATTCCAGGTATTACTGTCTTCAAACTGTACTACTTCTACTCTGACCCACTGTATTTTTTTTTAATTTATGGTTTAGTGTTCAGTTCTGGTTCTATTACATGCTGAATGACACAAATTTTTTTCATCAAACCACCACTCACATGAGTTTTTTCGTATTTCAGCTAAACAACTTCTTCCTATATGGTACCTGTCACTGTCAAACATTATCTCAAATGTTCTTTTAGTCCAGGTTGCCAGAAGAGTTAGGATACAGTGGGGACAGAGTAAAGAGCTCTAGGGCCGGGAGCAGTGGCTGTCATGCCTGTAATCCCAGCACTTTGGGAGGCCGAGGGTAGCAAATCACTTGAGGTCAGAAGTTTGAGACCAGCCTGGCCAACATGGTGAAACCCTATCTCTACCAAAAATATGAAAATCAGCCAGGCACAGTGGTGTGTGCCTGTAATCCCAGCTTCCTGGGAGGCTGAGGCAGGAGAATTACTTGAACTCGGAAGGTGGAGGTTGCAGTGAGCCAAGATTGCACCACTGCACTCCAGCCTGGGTGACAGACAAAGACTCCATCTCAGGGAAAAGAAAAATAAACAAAAAATGAGCTCTAGCTCTCATGTCCTTACCAATCAATAGTAGGAAGCCTCCTCAAAAATGCTTTGCCATTCAGGAAGAGGAAGAACAATAACAACAACAACAACAACAAACAGGGAACTAAAAAAAAAAAAAAAAAAAGGTAACGGAAAAAATTCTATACTATCTTAAGAAATTTCATGGCTGGAGCCGGGCACTCATGCCTGTAATACCAGCACTTTGGGAGGCTGAGGTGGGCAGATCACCTGAGGTCAGGAGTTCGAGACCAGCCTGGCCGACACAGTCAAACTCTGTCTCTACTAATACAAAAAATAGCTGGGCATGGTGACGCATGTCTGTAGTTCCAGCTACTCAGAAGGCTGAGGCAGGAGAATCACCTGAACCCGGGAGGCAGAGGGTGCAGTGAGCTGAGATTGCGCCACTGCACTCCACCCTGGGTGACAGAGCGAGACTCCATCTCGAGAAAAAAAAAAAAAAATTTCAGTCAGTAGTTTGATAAACATACATAATTAAACTTGGGACACCAAGTTATCTCCGGCTATGTTATCAGAATGAATTATGGCACTTTCTAAAAATATAGATTCCTAGGTAACTACCCTGAAAAGGTCTGGGGTAGGCAAACCTCTGGAGGGGGATCTTAACATAAAACCAAGGCTGAGAACCACTAATATGGTGAGGAAAAAAATATGGCCTAACAACAGTGTCCAGTTGAACAACAAAACAATACTTTCAGAACAATATAAAGTGTGTTCTCAGCCTAAAATTAGAAACTATACATACTATTAGTAGCTGTTTAAAAAATATGAAGGGGCAAGTACCTCTAACTGGAAGTTTCTTACATCCAAGTAAAAAAGAGTACGAAGATATGTATCTAACTCATGGTCAGACCACTTTCTAAAGCTAAATCAATTACCCATATTGCCAACTTCCCTAAATGTAATCCCAACATGGGAAACTTACGCTTTATGATCGATGCACTCCACAACTTTTCCAAAAGCTCCTTCACCTAAAGTATCAAGAATTTCATCTAAAAGAGAGAAATAAATCTCAGTCATATCAAGAAGTGGAAACAATGTACTTATCACAATAAACGCTATCAATGTAGATTATTCTAGTTGATGCTACAAATTTCCTTATCACTAGGTATTTTATTGGTCAACACCATCAAAAAACATAATTATTAGGTCTAATTTCATTAATTTGATTACTGTTCTGGAAGTTCTGTATAACATTACATTTCTAAAGAAAGCAAAAATACAATCCCCCCCACCAAAAGAAATGGAAAAATAAAACAAAAAAAAAAAGAGAAAGAAAAAAAAGATTTCCAAATCCCTGAAAGCTTAATCTATATATAGATTATGTTATCTGAAAAGTTAATAAGTGTTGAAAAATATTCTATACATCTTGCACTTAGTACGTCTCCACTCTGACAGATCAGGTGACCCTCCTCATCATCCTCTACACTCCTGGTTCTTTTCCTTCGGTGACTCTTCTGGAAACGTCAAGTGGGCGGCACCAAGATCATCCAGCCAATCAATATACCCGAGTGAATTCAGGGCAGAATACGAAATTCATTCAGCGGGGAGATATTCAGGCATTCAGATACACGCCAGGCCACAAACG
Organism: Nomascus leucogenys; assembly: GCF_006542625.1. Classification (NCBI taxonomy): domain Eukaryota; kingdom Metazoa; phylum Chordata; class Mammalia; order Primates; family Hylobatidae; genus Nomascus; species Nomascus leucogenys. Next base: position 101,234,903 of record NC_044402.1, read on the forward strand.
GTTGGCAGGAGCAATTTCAAATTCAGTCCCCAGAAATTCACAGGGCACATAGTTTATGTTAACAGGAGAAAAACATGGCAAGGAACAGATTTTCAGATAAGATACTCAAAGTGGCAAGGCAACAAAACATAATACAATTGTTTTTCTTAAAAAAAAAAAATGCTTAGTTGTAGCATTCACTGAAACATAATTTTTTAGTTTCTAGTGTTCTAATTTAATGTTGCAAAATCGTAGGATTTAACATTTACTTGTCAAAGTAGATGGTGGCCAAATTAAGATTTCCTAGCTAATCTAAGAAAACAAGTATTATAACAGTAAATAAAATTAAAGTGCTAATTTTGGGGAAAAAAAGATTTGGCATACAAGAATAACACTACAGCATTTTTAATGTCATCTGAGCTGATCTCCAAACTAATATATAACCCAAAACAGTTCAAATCTGTTCTGGTTTGTTTAGTGAAAGAAGGGTTAGAAAACATGACTTGTTAGAACAAAGCAGCATACCTAATCCTAAATTATACAAAAATAAAATGCCTGTTCTACTTTTGTGATTTCAATAGATCAAAACTAGTCAGGTTTCTTGAAGTACCACAAAAAATTAGAATATTTTGAATATTTTGTTTATTTTAGAATATTTTGTAATCATTTTCAACTAATCTAAATTAAATCAATTAACTCCATCATTTCACTGGAATGTCAATTAGGAGCCAACCAATAATTAAATTATAGAACTAAATGTGTACTTTATTTCCGGAATTTCCTATCCAATGCACAAACACAAAAAATCCTGCAGGTTAAAACTGAGATAATTTCATCTTAAAACTTTCTCAAATAATCAAACACAATAATTCAAGTTTCCCTGTTCCACATGGGATATAAAATTTCCAAAATGTTTTAAAAACGTTCATACCCCATGTGAACGACGATGTGAAGTACTGTGGTGAATCCTGTGTTTGCTTTTATAACTACTTCTTCCACTTCTACCAGAGGACTTGCTACTATGGTTCTGATACCGGCTTTCATGGTCTCTTTGGCGATGTCCAGGTTCACATCCTTGAGTGTAGTCATTTCTGTACTCATCAATGTAGCGTCGACTATGATAATCTTTCTCATTTATAGACCTACTTTCCAAATAATGGCTAGAGAAATAAAAATTATTTTCAATGTTTTATGCTAAGACCAAATATCCTCACATTCTCTCAAGACAGCACCTAGACTCCCCCACAACCAGCTTAATTTTACAAACATTACAAACCATCAAAATCTCTCACTGGAGGCCAGGCGCGGTGCCTCACGCCTGTAATCCTAGCACTTTGGGAGGCCAAGGCGGGTGGATCACCTGAGGTCAGGAATTCAAGACAGGCCTGACCAACATGGAGAAACCCCGTCTCTACTAAAAATACAAAAAAAAAAAAAAAAAAAAAAAAAAAAAAAAAAAAATTAGCCGGGCGTGGAGGCGCATGCCTGTAATCCCAGTTACTCGGGAGGCTGAGGCAGGAGAATCGCTTGAACCCAGGAGGCGGAGGTTGCGGTGAGCCGAGATCGCGCCATTGCACTCCAGCCCGGGCGACAAGAGTGAAAACTCCGTCTCAAAAAAAAAAAAAAAAAAAAAAATCTCTCACTGGAAACACAAAGGAATGGTAGTAATCAGGTACTTATTTTAAGTGATACTAGTTTTGTCTAGTAATGTATTGTTATATTCAGATATTTTAAGTATCCTCCTTACCTGTCACACATTTTAGAGTGATTGTATTTGCAGCGCTTGTTCTCCCGGGCACTGCTATGTGATCTCTTCCTTCTTTTATGACTGCTGCTGCTCCTCCATTTTCCATAATCCCAATCCTTGTCATCCCAGTCAGGACAGTAAGTTCTCTTTGAGTGTCTCATCTACATAAAAGGCAAGTTTTTCCTAGTTAAATTGTAACCCACACTGAGCTGTTTAAAATTCTTATTTACAAAGGTCCCCTCCTGACCTCGTTTTAAAACCAAAATTCAAGAATCATTGTCACCCAATCTGAAATCACTGATAAATCCAATGACTGTGTTGTCCCATATTCAGCAGTTTGATCTGCAGTTTGAACTTTATTCACAGGCACTCTGCCGTAGTCATATCATACCCAGATTTATTGGAAGAATGCAAAAAAAAAAAAGTAAAAAGTAGAGGGAGGAATCACAATTTACTAATTTTGGTAAATTTTACCCCTGCACAAATATAGCACTATAGAAGTCCACGTTGTCAGGCCTCTGAGCCCAAGCTAAGCCATCATATCCCCAGTGACCTGCACGTATACATCCAGATGGCCTGAAGCAACTGAAAATCCACAAAAAAAAGTAAAAATAGCCTTAACTGATGACATTCCACCATTGTGATTTATTTCTACCCCAACCTAACTGATCAATGTACTTCGTAATCTCCCCCTCCCTTAGGAAGGTTCTTTATAATCTCCGCTACCCTTAAGAAGGTTCTTTGTAATTCTTCCCACCCTTGAGAATGTACTTTGTGAGATCCACCCCCTGCCCCAAAACATTGCTCTTAACTCCACCGCCTATCCCAAAACCTGTAAGAACTAACGATAATCCCACCACCCTTTGCTGACTTTTTCGGACTCAGCCCGCCTGCACCCAGGTGAAATAAACAGCCATGTTGCTCACACAAAGCCTGTTTAGTGGTCTCTTCACAGACACGTGAAACACACGTCATTCTCCCCGTTTAAACGTGTACCAGAAACTAGTCTCCAACTCAAATGCAATCATACATGTTCCCCACCAACACCGCATTACTGATTACTGCAAACGTAGTAACCAGAGTTGTATTTGAGTTGCTGAATCATCACACAGAATCATCATTATTGAGTATTTCCGTAAACAGACAAATGAAACTACCAAAGACTTTAATCACACACGAAGGCAACGGTGGCATGAGAATATAAAAACAACACTGTCTTTCCAGTACCACTCCCAAGCACACACGACATAGTTTATCCTAAACGCAATGTTAACACAATCAATCTGGGAATGGTAGGAGCCACCTTCTTTTCAGAAACGCTTCGAGCAAAATCGAAAATCTCTAACCTAACAACTTGAAAAAGACATTATATAGAAATTACTTCATCAACTGCCGTTCTTTCTTACCGGCGGGACCACTCTGTCTTCCGCTACAATTCTTTTTTTAACGCCAAATTTAGCGGTGGGGGTTGTATACTAATTTTCGTGACACTAGTAACTATTAAGTTCTGATAACGCACTACCATTGGACCGGCCTGAGTATAATTTTTAAAGCCCTCCAATTGGGTCGGGGGCCGTGGTTTATGCCTGTAATCCCAGCACTTTGGGAGGCCGAAGCAGGAGGGTTGCTTGAGCCCAGGAATTCGAGACCAGCCAGGGCAACATTGCCAGACCCCGCCTCTATAAAAAATAAAAAATTAACCGGTTGGTGGCGCGCGCCTGTAGTCTCAACTACTCAGGAGGCTGAGGTGGGAAGATCACCTGAGCCCGGATGTCGAGGCTGCAGTGAGCCATCATTGCGCCACTTGCACTCCTGCCTGGGCGACAGGGGCGAGACCTTGTCTCAAAAAAAGAAAAAAAGGAAGCTGGGCGCGGTGGCTCACACCTGTAATCCCAGCACTTTGGGAGGCCGAGGCGGATGGATCACCTGAGGTCAACAGTTTGAGGCCAGCTTAATATGGTGAAACTCTGTCTCTACTAAAAATACAAACATTAGCCCGGCGTGGTGGCGGGCCCCGGTAATCCCAACTACTCCGGAGGCTGAGTCAGGAGAATCGCTTGAACCCAGGAGGAGGAGACTGCAGCGACTCGAGATCGCGCCACTACACTCTAGCCTGGGCGACAGAGCGAGACTCCAAAAAAGGAAAACAAAACAAAAAAGCTCCAACTGCTAACCCAAGAGGAGTGGGCTGAAACGCCATCGCATAAAATTCCCGGTCACCTGACTTCTGTCACAACGCTCCTTCAAATACACCTCGGCATTTCTCTTTCCTTGGGTTCCTAAATCTGGTTTTTGTTAACACCACTGAGGACAAAGCCACTCGCGATGTTTACGCCGACCCTTTAATCATTAGACATTAACTGTAACCCCTACGGGTTCCGTCTCTTTCTCCACTTGCACATTCTGGAACCCCAGCAAACCCCACCCACAGCAGGGAGCCTCGCCTTTCCGGCCACAGGGCCGAAGCCGGCCTCCGCCCAACCGCCATCTTACAGCTCCGCTGAGGCGGTCCACAACATGGCGCCCGCCCGACCCTCCCGCGTCAGGAGGCGCCGCTCCCTCAGCGGAGGGCGGACGCTCCAAAAGGGCGGCCGGCCTAGCAAACACCGTAACTACCCCCGCAGGCCGGATCCGGCGGCGACGGGCTCGGCCGCGCAGGAAAGAGGGGCGCGCCGCCATTGTGCAGCCTGGGAGGGAAGGGAGCAGGCAGTCGTCGCGCCGGGGACGGCGGGCAGCAAACAAGCGGGAAGAGGGGGCATCGCCAGGCGCCCGCGAGGCTCACAGGAACGGCCCTGTCACCTAGTCCGCTCCCTCCTGCGTCTTACCGTCCTGGAGAAAGACTCCAAGTCGAAGGAGACAAAGCTTGTAACGCAATAACAGGAATCACGCAGCTGACTGCGTCGCGCACCAACAACAAAATGGAGCTGACAGCTGCTGCGTCGGGACTCGTCTCGAAAACACTGATGACGCAGCGAGCGCGTCTCCGCCGCGGGGCGGGGCACGCACGGGGCGGGGCTTGCACGGGGGGAGCAGGCGGAAAGGGCGGGCATGGAGGGCGTGGAGGGCGTGGCGCGCGCGTGACCACCATGGGCTCAGGCGCCAGGGCGGGAACCAGAGCCGGCTGTGGCGGATGAAAGGAAGCCGTCGGCACGTTTTCCCCACTCACTGACAATTGTTTTTGAGCGCTAGAACAAGGAACAACTTGTGAACAAGGAAAAATGAGGGAATCAGTATACACAATAGCATGTACCCTGCTGGCGACCACTAAAACAATTGCTTTAAAACTAATACTTAGGCCGGGCGCGGTGGCTCACGCTTGTAATCCCAGCACTTTGGGAGGCCGAGGCGGGCGGATCACGAGGTCAGGAGATCGAGACCACGGTGAAACCCCGTCTCTACTAAAAATACAAAAAATTAGCCGGGCGTGGTGGCGGGCGCCTGTAGTCCCAGCTGCTCGGAGAGGCTGAGGCAGGAGAATGGCGTGAACCCGGGAGGCGGAGCTTGCAGTGAGCCGAGATCGCGCCACTGCACTCCAGCCTGGGCGACAGAGCAAGACTCCGTCTCAAAAAAAAAACAAAAAAAAAAACTAATACTTCACGGCGCGGTGGGTCACGCCTGTAACCCTAGCACTTTGGGAGGCCGAGGCGAGCAGATCGCTTGAGCCCAGGATTTCGAGACCAGTCTGGGCAGCATAGCGGGACCCCTGTCTCTAAAAAATAAATAAATAAAAATATACCACTAGCGTCAGATGGCTTCAAATTACTAATGGGATCAGTGTGAGCCAACAGAAATCAATGTTCTGCACCTTGATCCTCATGGTGCCTGCATTAGGCCCAACGTGGGCAGCCAGCATACCTCCCTGTCTATGATACTTTTATGGCTGTAACTGAGCACACATTCTAAGAATAAGCTCCTTGATAAGTTTTGAAGGGAAGGCCAGAGTCAAAGATACAGAGTGGCAGCTCTACAGCAAATGCGGCCTTTATGTCCAGCCTAAGACCTACAGAAGTAGGGAATCAGCCTAATGCCAGTGCCCACCAGTGGGGTACTTTTAGGTATGGGCGGGAGGGGCCTGGGCCATATGGCTTGCTGGCTTGCTGCCCTGCAGGATGTTAAGATGTTCCCATAATGAGGCGGTTCTGGCCCTTGTTCCCACGGAATGTGGTGGTAGTTTTTTTTTTTTTTTTTTTTTGAGACGGAGTCTTGCTCTGTCGCCCAGGCTGGAGTGCAGTGGCATGATCTCCGCTCACTGCAACCTCTGCCTCGTGAGTTCAAGCGATTCTCCTGTCTTGGCTTCCCCAGTAGCTGGGACTGCAGGTGCGCACCACCACCTCCCCGCTACTTTTTGTATTTTTAGTAGAAACTCCTGACCTCAGGTGATTCACCTGTCTCGGCCTCCCAAAGTGCTGGGATTACAGGTGTGAGCCACCACGCCCCCCGGGGAATGTGGTGTTCTTTGCACTTTCTCCCGGCAGAATATGATGGGGTGTTTCTTTAGTTGCGCCTTTGTCCGTTTTGTGGTCAGGTGGTTAGGCAGGATGTTTCTCATAGCCCGAACCCCCGTGGAATGTTTCACTTTGACCAAGGTCTGCAAAATAGCGGGTGGGGGAGACGGGGCAGGGCAGAGGGCAAGGATTTACAAAATGGTGCAGTTTGGACTAACACTCCTAAAACCAAAAAAACATATTTGCACCACTAATTAAAAGTGGCAGAGTTTAGAATAAAACTTGGAGGAGGCCAGACGCGGTGGCTCACGCCTGTAATCCCAGCACTATGGGAGGCCAAGGCGAGTGGATCACGAGGTCAGGAGTTCAAGACCAGCCTGGCCAAGATGGTGAAACCCCGTCTCTATTAAAAATACAAAAAATTAGCTAGGTGTGGTGGCAGGCATCTGTAATCCCAGCTACTTGGGAGGCTGAGGCAGGAGAATTGCTTGAACTCGGGAGACGGAGGTTGCAGTGAGTCAAGATCACAACATTGCACACCACCCTGGGCAATAGAGTGAGACTCCATCTCAAAAAAAAAAAAAAATTGCTTGAACCCTGGAGGCAGAGGTTGCAGTCAGCCGAGATTGCACCACTGCATTCCAGCCCAGACGACAGAGTGAGACTCCGTCTCAAAAAAAAAAAAAGTCACTAGTATAACTGGCACTGTTACAGTAGGTAGCTAGTCAGGTATGAACAAAGCAAGAGATAGCTCCCCCCAAACACACACTAGGAGTGTCGGGCAACCATCAGGTGAGATGGTCAGGTGGTTATTAACTGTCTTGCTGAAGTAGTAATTGGTCACAGCTGGCACCAGGGAACGGCAGTCTCCTAATAGAAAACACCTGAAACTGGTGAGCAGCAGCTTCCCAGTAAGATCTCAGGAGTTGGGCGAGCGGGGAGAAGTAATGCAAGACCCTGGAAGTATGCCAATGTATATAAACCCCCAAGTTAAAAGCTCAAGCCACACACTTATTTTTCAAGTCGCCCGCTTGGTCCTCTTCCAAGCATACTTTCCTTCCTTTCATTCCTCCCCTAAAGCTTTTTAATAAACTTTCACTCCTGCTCTAAAACGTGCCTCACTCTCTCCTTCTGCCCCTCAGTCGAATTCTTTCTTCTGAGGAGGCAAGAATTGAGGTTGCTGCAGATCTGTACAGATACAGATTCGCTGCTAGTAAAAAGCCTCTCAGTTTAGCGGAAGATATAAATGGTGACAAGAGGATAGCAGTAAGCTAACTCCAAACTAGTCAAGAAAGAATCAAAACATTAATTAGACCAGCCATTGGAAGAAATGAGACAAACCAAGAACTGACGCCAAGACAAAAACATTTTGAGACGGAGTTTTGCTCTTGTCGCCCAGGCTGGAGTCCATTGGCACGATCTCAGCTCACCGCAACCTCCGCCTCCCGGGTTCAAGCAATTCTCCTGCCTCAGCCTCCTGAGTAGCTGGGATTACAGGCATATGCCACCACGCCCAGCTAATTTTGTATTTTTAATAGAGACAGGTTTTCTGCATGTTGGTCAGGCTGGTCTCGAACTCCCAACCTCAGGTGATCTGCCCGCCTTGGCCTCCCAAAGGGCTGGAATTACAGGTGTGAGCCACTGCGCTCGGCTGGTATAAGTTTTAGGAACATCCAAATCCAACCACTGTGATCTAGGCAGTGAGCAGAATATGGTCTTGATGAAATCAATAGTAGAACCCAATGAATGGCTTGATGAGGTGAGAGCCCTGTGGTGGACATGAATGTTAGGAGAGCAGCTTCCACTTAATTACTACATGCCAAAAGCTTTACACACATTTAACCCTCACAATTGTCTTCTGAGTTATTATTTATGGATGAGAATACTAAAGCTCAGAGATGTTAACTTGCCTAAAGTTACACTGTAAGGGACACAGCTGTGATTCAAACACAGACCAGAACTCCACAAACTGGTGCCTTTAACTAGTTCATTGCATTTTTCAAATGGATATTCTGTAAAGCTCCACTCTTCAATATTTTCAAAGATATGCCTTATGTTCTCACTTGTAATATAACCAAGTATCCTAGCCTTGAAATGCATTTTAAAGTTTTTTTTTTGACACAGTCTCTCTCTGTTTCCACGCTGGAGTGCAGAGGTGCAATCTCAGCTCACTGCGACCTCCGCCTCCCAGGTTCAAGCAATTCTCCTGCCTCAGCATCCCAAGTAGCTGGGACTACAGGCACGTGCCACCACGCCCAGCTAATTTTTGTATTTTTAGTAGAGACGGGGTTTCACCAAGTTGGCCAGGATGGTCTCAATCTCTTGAACTTATGATCCGCCTGCCCTGGCCTCCCAAAGCGCTGGGATTACAGGCGTTGAGCCACCGTGCCTGGCCCTTTCTTTCTTAATTTCAGAATGTAGTCTTGTTAAAACCGTTTCCCTCCCTTTCCCGCCTCACACTCCTTTATACTATGCACATTTATCTAACTGTACGCTTGTTAAACTTACACTATACACTCTTATCTATAGGGGCTTAACTGTTGCTCAGGCTGGAGTCCAGTGGCATGACCATGGATCACTGCAGTCTCTACTTCCCTAGCTCAAGCAATCCTCCCACCTCAGCCTTCTAAGTAGCTGGGGCTACAGGTGTGTGCCACCACATCTGGCTATTTTTTTTTTTTTTTTCCAATTTTTAGTAGATTCAAGTTCTCACTATGTTGCCCAGGCCAGTCTAAAACTCCTGGGCTCAGGTGATCCTCCCACCTTGGCCTCCCAAAGTGCTGCAATTTATAGGTGTGAGCCACTGTGCCTGGCCCATCAAGGGCTAATCGTGACATATACCAGGCTTGGAAACCCAGCTGCAAAATTCCAGAGATTACCTTAAGGTGGTTAGTCAACAACCCAGCCATTGTTGAGATGATGCCAGCCCCCGCTCCGGGTGGACCACAACTCAAGATAGCCACCAGAGCAAGCCACAGAGATCTGAAACCCTGCACCACTCCCGCATGCCTCCCATTCTAAGTTCCCTTTTTAAGCCCCTCTCCCCAGCCTAAAGTTCAAAATGATTTCTTTAAGGTACTAGCTTTGGCCATTTCCCCACTGCTATCTCTGGAATAAAGTCACTTTCCTTTTACTGCATCTCCTCCCTGTTATTGACTTTGCAAGTGGTGTGCAGCCCAGCCTGCATTCAGTTACAATAAATGGGAGCTAAATCTTGGATTCACATGGACCAAAAGATGGGAACAGTGGACACTGGGGACTCCAAAAAGGAGGAGGAAGGGGCAGGGGCAAAGGCTGAAAAGCTTCCTTTTGGGCACTGTGTTCACTATCTGGGTGACAGGATCAGTAGAAGCCCAAACCTCAGCACCATGCATTATACACTTGTAACAAACCTGCCTCCTGAATCTAAAATTAAAAAAAAGATATGCTTTAAAAAATGTCCATGAGCAGGCCGGGTGTGGTGGCTCAGGCCTGTAATCCCAGCACTTTGGGAGGCCAAGGTGGACAGATCACCTGAGGTCAGGAGCTCGTGACCAGCCTGGCCAACATGGTGAAACCCTGTCTCTACTAAAAACACAGAAAAACAATAGCTAGGCATGGTGGCAGATGCCTGTAATCCCAGCTACTCGGGAGGCTGAGGCAGGAGAATCACTTGAGCCTGGGAGGCGGAGGTTGCAGTGAGACGAGATTGTGCCATTGTACTCCAGCCTGAGTGACAAGAGTGAGACTATGTCTCAAAAAAAAAAAAAAAAAAAAAAAAGTCCATGAGCAAATCAGCTGGGAAATGTTGAGTGTTTACTGTATTCCAAGACATCTTTTTTTTTTTGAGATGGAGTCTCACACTGTCGCCCAGGCTGGAGTGCAATAGCTCGATCTTGGCTCACTGCAACCTCTGCCTCCCAGGTTCAAGTGATTCTCCTGCCTCAGCCTCCCAAGTAGCTGGGACTACAGGCGCCCGCCACCATGCCCAGCTAATTTTTTATATTTTTAGTAGAGACAGGGTTTCACCATGTTAGCCAGGATGGTCTTGATCTCCTGACCTCGTGATCCGCCCATCTTGGCCTCCCAAAATGCTGGGATTATAGGAGTCAGCCACCACACTCGGCCTCCAGGACCTCTTAGAGCCTTTACTGTAAACCTAAAGATCACACCTGTAATCCCAGCACTTTGGGAGGCCGAGGTGGGCAGATCATGAGGTCAAGAGATCAAGACCATCCTGGCCAACATGGTCTCTGTAAACCCCGTCTCTAGTGAAAAAAAAAAAAAATACAAAAAGTAGCTGGGCATGGTGGTGTGCACCTGTAGTCCCAGCTACTCGGGATGCTGAGGCAGGAGAATCGCTTGAACCTGGGAGGCAGAGGATGCAGTGACCCACTGCACTCCAGCCCGGGTAAAAGAGCAAGACTCCGTCTCAAAAAGAAAAAAAAAATCAGAGAAAATAGCAAATGGATTGGCTGGCCTTTCCAGACTAACTTTTTATCCTGTCCCTCCTCTTTCTAACTGTATAAAGTGAATAATTAATGGTAGAGCTCTTGCCATTAGTATCAGTTTCAGGAATACCCAAGTTTTCAGATTTGGGATACTTGCATATACATAATAAGATATCTTGGAGATGAGACCCAAATTTAAACATGAAGTTCATTTACATTTCATATATACCTTATACACATAGTCTGAAGGTAATTTTACACAATATTTTAATTAATTTGTCCTACGACTTAATTCTTTAAAACATTTTTAATTTTATTATAAAATAACACTTCCAGGATACAGACTTGCTGTGGTAGGAATATGTAATCAGGCCACTCAAAAATGCCTGCACTTGAGGCTCAGCATTTAAAAATGAATGTTTATATGTAACAAAAATTAAATGATGTATTTTTTGTATTAAAATTAAACATGTTGGATAATCGTTATAATAAAGAATATGCTCTAAGAATGGGGATAAAAGCTGTTGGGTGCCCCTTGGTACCACCATTTCATAGAAGATCACAGTTGTAAACAAGCAGAAGGATGATGCAATCTCTGACATAATTAAAACCGGGTAAACCACAGTAAGTGTGTTCCAGCAATTTGTCAAGTTATTTGTCCAGGTCTGTCATAGCTACTGAGCAAATGGGTTGGCATGAATAGTTATGTCCTTAATGTGTATATCATTAAGAGGTCGGTATGTCTTCTCATTTACTGGCAACTTCTCCAACTCATCTAGAGTTTCCAGACCATCTATTACCCTGAAAGAGAAACAATATAACATGAAAATTTCCTTAAATTGAAACATGATGTTCATGTTTCAAACTGTTTTTCTACACTTTCGTACTTCCAACACCAAATGTGTGGGTTTTCCCAGTTCTCCAATTCTCTGGGTATCCCACAACTTAATTATTTTTTCGAAATTTTATTTATTTTTTTAAAGACAGGGTCTCACTGGGACTACAAGGGTATGCCCCCACACCTGGCCCTACAATTTAATTGTGACACTAACTACAAGGAGTGAACAGAGACCCCGGTTAATCCCACAAGACAGCCCCTACTACTTCGGATGCCAGTTCCAAGTCCCGGTTGTGATCTGTACTATCTGACTAACCATGATATAATTTGGGATTTTTCATGCCCCCCCAGCTCTGTTCAATAATTTTCAAAAATGGCTCATAGAACTTAGGAAAGCACTTTATTTATTATTATGGGCTATTATAAAGGTTACAATTCAGGAACAACCAAATGGAGGAGATGCATAGGGCAAAGTGTGAGAGAGGGGCACAGTGCTTCCATGCTCTTCTTGGGGTGTGTTACCCTCTTAGTATCTACTTGTGTTCACCAACCTGGAAGCTCTCAAACCCTGTTTAGAGTTTTTACGGAGGGCACATTAGGTAGGCACGATTAATTAAATCACTGGCCACTGGTGACTGGAACTCAATCTCCAGCCCTTCTCTCCTTCCCAGAGGTCAAGAATAGGTCACTGAATGTTCCAGCCCTCTAAAAATACACGGCTGATTCCTCTGGCAACCAGCCCTCCATACCGAAAGCTATCTAGAACCCCACCAAGAGTCACCTCATTAGCATAAACTCAGGTATGGTTGAATGGGGCTTATTATGAACAATAAAATATTCCTTTCACTCCTGTCACTCAGGAAATTGCAAGGTTTTTAAAAGAACTATGCTGGAAACCATGGATGAAGTCCAAATATGTATTATTACAACACACTAGTCATAAAGATTTCTTTGCTACAGGAAATACATGGAGAAAGTATGTAGATGACACTATTAGCAATATTGCCCTACAATGAGAATCCTAAAGTAGATGACCACTGCACTTTGTACTTGTTTTTTTGTTTGTTTGTTTTTGTTTTTGAGACGGAGTCTCGCTCTGTCGCCCAGGCTGGAGTGCAGTGGCGCAATCGCGGCCCACTGCAAGCTCCACCTCCCCGGTTCACGCCATTCTCCTGCCTCAGCCTCTCCGAGTAGCTGGGACTACAGGTGCCTGCCACCACGCCCGGCTAATTTTTTGTATTTTTAGTAGAGACGGGGTTTCACTGTGGTCTCGATCTCCTGACCTTGTGATCTGCCCACCTCGGCCTCCCAAAGTGCTGGGATTACAAAAGCGTGAGCCACCGCGCCCGGCCACTTGTTTTTTTTTTTTTTGAGATGAAGTCTTGCTCTGGTCCCCCAGGCTGGAGTGCAATGGCGTGATCTCGGCTCACTGCAACCTCCGCCTCCCGGGTTCAAGCGATTCTCCTACCTCAGCCTCCCGAGTAGCTGGGATTATAGGAGCCTACCACCACGCCTGGCTAATTTTTGTATTTTTAGTAGAGATGGAGTTTCAGCATGTTGGCCAGGCTAGTATGGCCTGACCTCAGGTGATCCGCCCGCCTTGGCCTCCCAAAGTGTTGGGATTCAGGCGTGAGCCACCAAGCCCGGCAGTTAATTGTTTAATTATAGTATTTCTCTCTTTTTTTTTTTTTTTTTTTGAGATGGAGTCTCACTCCCATTCCCCAGGTTGGAGTGCAGTAGCACTATCTCGACTCATTGTAGCCTCTTCCTCCAGGTTCAAGCAATTCTGCATCAGCCTCCCAAGCAGCTGGAACTACAGGCACATGCCCCCACGCCCAGCTAATTTTTGTGTTTTTAGTAGAGATGGGATTTCACCACGTTGGCCAGGCTGGTCTCAAACTCTTGACCTCAAGTGATCTGCCCACCTCAGCCTCCCAAAGTGCTGGAGTTATAGGCATGAGCCACCGCGTCTGGCCTAATTATGGCATTTCTACTTTTTGCTTCTGGATAACAACAAGAAGTAATAAAAATAGGAGAAGAGAAGACTGACAGTTAACTCAGCCTCCAGCAATCCCACTTCATGTTACCACCAAGAAAAAATATATTGAGAGCTATTCTTCAAATACAAGTTTTGGAAATTTCAGTCTAAAACATTTGCTAAGAAAGAGTGGCTTTCGATCTCCTGACCTCATGATCTGCTGGCCTTGGCCTCCCAAAGTGCTAGGATTACAAGCGTGAGCCACTGCACCTGGCCATCTGACTGCATTTTGACTGCAACCCGTCACATGAGGTCAGATGTGGAATTTTCTACTTGTGGCATCATGTTGGTGTTCAGAAAGTTCCTAATTTTGAATTTTCAGATTAGGGATTCTCAACCAGTGGTATGTACTTTAAAAAATTAACAGATTTGTAGGCCTGGTGCGGTGGCTCACGCCTGTAATCTCAGCACTTTGGGAGGCCAAGGCGGGCGGATCACGAGGTCAGGAGATAGAGACCATCCTGGCTAACACGGTGAAACCCCATCTCTACTAAAAATACAAAAAATTAGCCGGGCATGGTGGCAGGCGCCTGTAGTCCCAGCTACTTGGGAGGCTGAGGCAAGAGAACGGCGTGAACCCGGGAGGGGGAGCTTGCAGTGAGCCGAGATGGCGCCACTGCACTCCAGCCTGGGCAACAGAGTGAGACTCTGTCTCAAAAAAAAAAAAAAAATTAACAGATTTGCATTTTATTTTGCATTTTCACAGAATGGGTACTTCAACCAAAACATTTTGATTTTACCCCTAAATATAGACATTTAAGTCTTTAAATTATAAGTCTTAAAAGCTATCCCACCTTCTAGGTCAGTAAGAGAAACAGAGGAGGTAGAAAATAGGTCTCAGGTAAAAAGTTAAAAAAACCCAGCAGGTAGAACTGAGGCAGTTAAGTAGAGTCAAGTATCTGGGAAACGGATCCCTTGGAGAACTAGAGGAATTTACTGGATCATCTTCCCAGAAAAATGTGTGTGCATCTGTATACGACAAACAAGGAATTAATGAACCTAAGGTTAATCTTTGTTCTAAACTCTACAGTTTTGTCACAAATCCAGTAAAATGAGTCCTGGTAATAACTGAACAATAATTTTGAGTGATAGGTTAAGGGAGAAAATAAGAGGGAAACTGGGTTATTTACAAACACAAAAAAAACTACTAAATGTTGTAATATTTCTTTTTTCCTTTATTATTAATGTGTAAATTAGACACATGTATATGGAATGAAAAAGAAAAGATCTGTCTAGATCTCATTGCAACCTTGACGCCCTGAGCCCAGCAATCCTCCCACTTCAGCCTCCCAAGTAGCTGGGACCATAGGTGTGAGCCACCACACCTGGATAATTTTTAAATTTTTTTGTAGAGACAGGGTTTCACTATGTTACCTAGGCTGGGAGTTCTCTATTTTTAATTAACCTAATTTGGCATCCAAACTATTAAACAGAACAAACTCTGGAATTGTGCCTTGGTTTATTAAGCATGATAATTATTTGTTGAATGAACAGACAAATTGACTTCCCACTGATTTATAAAAGCAACTCCCAGACATAGTACTTTTAATAGATACCCTGGCAGAAACTGTGAAACACCTTTCTAGGAGCCATTCTTCTTACTCAGAGAAATCTAATTTTAGTAAGGGTGGCAATGTGGCTGAAATACATTTTCTACCCTCCATTGTAGGTAAGGAGTGGTTACATTACTAAGTTCTGGGTCTTCTGGAAAAGTTTTTTTTTTTTTGAGACGGAGTCTCACTTTGTCACCAGGCTGGAGTGCAGTGGCGCAATCTTGGCTCACTGCAATCTCCACCTCCAGGGTTCAAGCCATTCTCCTGCCTCAGCTTCCTGAGTAGCTGGGATTACAGGCGCGCACCGCCGCACCCAGCTAATTTTTGTATTTTTTAGTAGAGACGGGGTTTCACCATGTTGGCCAGGATGGTCTTGATCTCCTGACCTCATGATCTGCCCTCCTTGGCCTCCCAAAGTGCTGAGATTACAGGTGTGAGCCACTGCACCCGGCTTTTCTTTTCTTTTTTTTTTTTTAGAGATAGGGTATCATTCTGCTGCCCAGGCTGGAGTACAGTGGTGTGATCTCAGCTCATGCAGCCTGGAACTCCTGGGCTCAAGTGATTCTCCCACCTCAGCCTCCTGAGTAGTTGGGATTACAGGTGTGTGTCACCACACCTGGCTAATTTTTAAAATTTTTTTAAAGAGATGGGTTCTCGCTATGTTGCACAGGCTGGTCTTGAACTCCTGGCCTCAAGTGATCCTCCTGTCTCAGCCCCCCAAAGGACTGGGATTACAGGCCTGGGAAAGTTCTGTTAATTAAAAAAGGTGAATCAGCTAGCAAGCACCTTTTGTCTTTCCTCCTCTTTCCTGCCTGATACACAGAAGTTTTGATAAGAGCTGTGCTGCCAGTATTATGACAGAGGTGCCTAGAACACTGGTAACAAAATGGAACCACCATGCCAGTCCATCTTGTTTAAGCCACTATTTTTCAGATCTGTTAGTTGCTGTGAAATGCTATCATTAATGAAAATGGACCAGCCTGGGCAACATAGTGAGACCCTGTCTCTAAAAAAAAGAGTTTTTTTTTGTTTGTTTGTTTTTTTGTTTTTTTTTTTTGAGACGGAGTCTTGCTCTGTCACCCAGGCTGGAGTGCAGTGGCGCAATCTCGGCTCACTGCAAGCTCCGCCTCCCGGGTTCATGCCATTCTCCTGCCTCAGCCTCTCCGAGTAGCTGGGACTACAGGCGCCCGCCACCACGCCCGGCTAATTTTTTGTATTTTTAGTAGAGACAGGGTTTCACCATGGTCTCGATCTCCTGACCTCGTGATCCGCCTGCCTCGGCCTCCCAAAGTGCTGGGATTACAAGCGTGAGCCACCGCGCCCGACCCTTTTTTTTTTTTAAAGTAGCTGCGCATGATGGTACACATTTGTGGTTCCAGTTACTCAGGAGGCTGAGGTGAGAGGATCACTTGAGACCAGGAGGTTGAGGCTGCAATGACCCATGACTGTGCTACTGCACCACACTCCAGCCTGGTGACAGAGCCTTTCATCTCAAAAAAAGAAAAATAAAATAGATATACTATGTTAATTTGCATAACAATATTGAAAAATTATTGGCCTCTTTTACAAAATAAGGAAAATAAGGCTCAGGGAGATTATAACTTTCCCAAGGTCACAGGGTAGCTAAGTGGTAGACTTTTTTTTTTTTTTTTGAGACGGAGTCTCGCTCTGTCACCCAGGCTGGAGTGCAGTGGCGCGATCTCGGCTCACTGCAAGCTCCGCCTCCCGGGTTCACGCCATTCTCCTGCCTCAGCCTCCGGAGTAGCTGGGACTACAGGCGCCCGCCACCGCGCCCGGCTAATTTTTTGTATTTTTAGTAGAGACGGGGTTTCACCGTGTTAACCAGGATGATCTCGATCTCCTGACCTCGTGATCTGCCCACCTCGGCCTCCCAAAGTGCTGGGATTACAGGCGTGAGCCACCGCGCCCAGCCAAAGTGATAGACTTAAACTGCAGGTACATTTAGCTCTCACACCACTCTTCTTCTTTTTCTTTTTTTTTTTTTTTTTTTTATTTTGAGGCAGAGTCTCACTCTGTCGCCCAGGCTGGAGTGCAATGGCATGATCACGGCTCACTGTAACGTCCGCCTCCCAGGTTCAAGTAATTCTCCTGCTTCAGCCTCCTGAGTAGCTTGGACTACAGGTGTGTGCCACCATATCCAACTAATTTCTTAAAATATTTTTAGTAGAGGCTGGGCGCAGTGGCTCACGCTTGTAATCCCAGCACTTTGGGAGGCTGAGGCGGGCGGATCACAAGGTCAGGAGATCGAGACCACGGTGAAACCCCGTCCCTACTAAAAATACAAAAAAATTAGCCGGGCGTGGTGGCGGGCGCCTGTAGTCCCAGCTACTTGGAGAGGCTGAGGCAGGAGAATGGCGTGAACCCGGGAGGCGGAGCTTGCAGTGAGCCGAGATTGCGCCACTGCACTCCAGCCTGGGCAACAGAGTGAGACTCTGTCTCAAAAAAATATATATATATATTTTTAGGAGAGATGGGGTTCTGCCACATTGGCCAGGCTGGTCTTGAACCCCTGACCTCAGACAATCTGCCCATCTTGGCCTCCCAAAGTGCTGGGATTACAGGTGTGAGGCACTGTGCTCAGCGTCACTCTTTTCAATATTAGTTATGCTACTGTCACAGCTAAGCATATGCACCACTTGCATTGAAATGCTAAAAGAAAACCATAACCAGAATACTCACTTCCCAAATACGGTGTATTTCATGTCCAAATGTGGCTGTTTGCCATAGGTGATGAAGAACTGAGATCCATTGGTGTTCGGGCCATTATTAGCCATAGACACAACACCTCTAACACTGTGCTGAAAAAGACACATCAAAGTATTAACTGTGTTTTTATATAACCATCCCAAATATAGTACTGAAACAAGACAGGCACACCTTTGTTTTCTTTTTTAAAAATATTTGAGATGGGTGTCTCACTATGTTGCTCAGGCTGGTCTCTAACTCCTAGGCTCAAGTGATCCTCCTGCCTTAGCCTCCAAAGTGTTGGGATTACAGGTGTGAATCACCACACCCAGCCAAGACATTCACTCTTTACCTTCACAATACTTAAGGGGGCAAGTAAACATTTAACCAACTTCTCTCTATTAGGGGTAATCCAAATGTTCAGTTTCTACCTTTTCTGTATCCTTGAAAACTTGTATGTAAAAGGTTAATATATCAAATCATATTTCTCAATTAATTTCATTTTCACTTTGAAGAAATACAGCCATGGACACTTTTTACAATATCAACAAATAATAGAAATAATCCTTACATTTATATTAAGGAATAGTGTGCTGGAATGAAACGATCAGGCAGGCAACAAAACCAAAATGCCCACAATCTCTTCTCACATACAATGGACTCTTGCTAGTTTCTTTATCTGTAAAACAAGGGAGGTTGGACTAGTTCAAGGGTCTATTCGTAACTCAGATGCTCACAAGAGTCAAGTAGATAAACTGACAATTGGGCAGAATGTAAACATTCAAGAGAGATGAAGTCTGGCAAAATGAATAGGCTATCCCTTGATTAATGGCATTAAATATTCTTTTTTAACTAATGGCCACAGATAATGCATCTGCGGGTGTTCCACTCATGGGCAGTCAGTTTATAACCCCAGGACTGAACGATCTAAGAAAGGTCTCACCTAGCCTATTATCATGATAGTATTTGTTTACAAGTTTACAAGAGACAGTGTATAGAAATTAAAAGGACCTTACTGATAAGAATGAAGATATAACTGTGAACTATGTTATAGGGAGGTGCCTGTAATACACTACGACTCCACCAATTACTCTAGTTTTAGCTATTCATTGGGTGACACTAGTAAGTCATAGAGATGCACCTATATCAAAATATTAATGCTTGTCTCCCTAAAAGGTGTTCACTAATCAAATGTAATAAATACATACACATATAATATTTAATACATACACAATATTTAATACATACACAAAAATATAGTTAATAAAAATGTAAGTTAATAAAATAAGCACCCATTAACATATTTCCCAGCTTTCAGAGTTAAAACTTGCCAATTCATTGAATAATGGGAGCTCAAGAAAAAATAAAAGTTACCAATTAATTACATATATCTATGTGCTCCTCTCCATCTATTACCTCAGCCTCTACAAGAGGTAACCACTATTCTAATACTTTTTTTTTCATTTTTTCATTTTTTTTTTTTGTTTTAGAGACAGGGTCTTGCTCTGTCACCCAGGTTAGAGTGCAGTGGTGCAATCATAGCTCACTGTAGCCTTGAACTCCTAGGCTCGAGCAATCTTTCCACCTTGGCCTCCTGAGTAGCTGAGACTACAGATGTACACCACCATACCTGGCTAATTTTTTAACTTTTAGTAGAGATGAGGGCTCAATATGTTGCTCAGGCTGATCTCAAACTCCTGGCCTCAAGTACTTTTTCCTCTCACCTCGGCCCCCTAAAGTGCTGGGATTATAAGAGTGAGCCACTGTGCCCAGCCCTAACACATTTACGCATTTCTAAACAACACGTTCTTTCCTTTTCCTTATGAATGTAATTACATTGTAACATTTTAGTCTTCTGGGAAATGCTTTCTACCAATAATGTTACATTTCTAAGGTCATACATGTACATATAGCCATAGTTTATTACTATTTTTTTACTACTATGTGATATTTCACTACTGAATATACTACAATTTATCCACAATCTACATAGTGATTTATCTATAATCAATGGACATTTGGGTTGTTTCTAGACTTTTGCTGTTACAAACAGTACATCAGAACACTCCTGTACATGTCTCTTGGTGTAAACTTACAAGTTTCTCTTGAGTAAACATTCGGGAATGGAATTCCTGGGCCAGAATATATGAAGAGTCAATACATATCCATAACCTTGGTGTATAAGGTGTATAATATATAATGGTTTTTTTTTTTTTAAACAGAGTCTGGCTCTGTCGCCCAGGCTGGAGTGCGGCAGCAAGATCTCGGCTCACTGCAAGCACTGCCTCCTGGGTTCAGGCCATTCTCCTGCCTCAGCCTCCTGAGTAGCT
Source organism: Nomascus leucogenys (assembly GCF_006542625.1). Taxonomy (NCBI): domain Eukaryota; kingdom Metazoa; phylum Chordata; class Mammalia; order Primates; family Hylobatidae; genus Nomascus; species Nomascus leucogenys. Next base: position 101,254,969 of record NC_044402.1, read on the forward strand.
GGGACTACAGGCACCCACCACCACACCCGGCTACTTTTTTGTATTTTTTGGTAGAGATGGGGTTTCACTGTGTTAGCCAGGATGGTCTCGATCTCCTGACCTCGTGATCCACCTGCCTCGGCCTCCCAAAGTGCTGGGACTACAGGCGTGAGCCACTGCGCCTGGCCTATATAATGGTTCTTAACTCTGCCTGCAAAAGAATCATCTAGGAACCTTAAAATATAGTCTAAGTCCTAACCAGCCCTACTGACTTTATTTTTAGGAGGGCAAGGCCATGATCTGTTATAGTTTTAAAACTTCCAGCCAAGTGCAGTGGTTCACTCCTATAATCCCAACACTTTGGGAGGCCAAGACAGGAGGATCATCTGAGTCCAGGAGTTTCAGACCAGACTGGGCAACAGAGCAAGATCTCGTCTCTACAAAAAAACAAAAATTATCTGGGCATGGTGGTGCACTCCTGTGGTCCAGCTACTTGAGAGGCTGAGGCAGGAGAAACTGCTTGAGCTCAGGTCAAGGCTGCAGTGAACCATGATCAGGCCACTGCACTCAGCTTAGGCAACAGAGTGAGACCCAGTCTCAAAAACAAACAACAAAGTTCCACAGGTGATTCTGTCATAGCCAGTCTCTGGTTTTCAACTGGTATACAGAAGCAGTCATTAATGTAATAATTAATACCTAAAAAATTGTTTAGATATTCATTCAGGAAAAAGTTGACTTTTCAAAAAGTTTATCACCTCCCAGCCTCAACTCCTGTAACAAAACTAATACATTTCCTTACAATAGAAAAGTAAAATGAACCAGCTTGGGCAACATAGTGAGACACCATCTGTACAAAAAATACAAACATTAGCCAGGCATGGTGACATGCACCTGTAGTCCCAGCTACTCTGGAGGCTGAGGTGGAAGGATCACCTGAGCCCAGAAAATTTAGGCTGCAGTGAGCCAAGACTGCATCACTGCACTCCAGCCTGGGGGACAGAGCAAGACCCTGTCTCTAAAAAAAGGTTTTAAAAAAAGCAAAAAGAAAAGAAATTACTCCTAGTCTCATCATCCAGAGATAAACACTGCAATGAATTTTTTTCAGAATTTTTGTGGGTACATTTTAATGTAATGGAAATATAATAATACACTTAAACTGCGTATTTTGATTGAGTAGACTTTTTTTTTTTTGAGTGGGGTCTCGTTCTGTGCATGATCTTGGCTCACTGCAGCCTTGATCTCCTGGGCTCAAGCAATCCTTCCAGTTCAGCCTCTTGAGTAGCTGGGACTACAGGCACACGCCACTACAACAGGCTAATATTTGTACTTTTTTGTAGAGACGGGGGTCTCACTATGTTGCCCAGGCTGGTTTCAAACTCTTGGCCTCAAGCAATCCTCCTTACTGGGCTTCTCAAAGTGCTGGGATTACTGTACCCAGCCCTGATTGAGGATACTTCATTGCTCTTTTTCTAATCATAAAGTTATCATTCTATGGAGATACAAAGTTTGAAAGACCACATAATAAGTCATCAACTGAAGTTATCTCTGGGAAGTGGAATTGATTTTTAAAACTAGGCATGCACTAGTTTTTAATTTTAGACAAAAAAAAAAAATGACTCCACAGAGGTTTGAAAAACACAGAAAAATATAACAAAGAAAATTAAAAATCCCTAATTTTACCATGCTAAAGACTATTTATATGCACTACTCTTTAACCTAGTTGCGATCTACCACAGGTATTAAGTCAAATTAATACAGGGATGTTCAAATATCTAACAGAAGATGATAAAAGCTGGGCGCTGATAATGGGCGACATTGCAACCAGGAAGTTTGATAGTCTTTCCTCCCTGCTCTCAAAAAAGGCCAGTTTCATGTCATTCAACATGAATTTTATGGTGAGATATTAAGCCTCTTTGGTACACTACTAGTTAAACATTTCAGGTTAGATTCAAAGATGAACTCACTTAAGAGCCACATGGTGGTGGGATTCCAGTACACATGTCAGGCTAGGACCACCATTTATCAAGTCTCCCCGACATCATTTGTCAAATGTACAAAAACTATAAAAAAGTATATTCATTTTGCAATGATGTTAACTTGTATCACTATGACTCATGTATCAAAGCTTCCATGCATAACCAAGGCATGAGAAAATAGATTTTTAAAGCATTGAGGATTTACCTTAAGATATTCACTGTATTCATCCTCAAACTTCTTGCCCCAGATACTGTTGCCTCCTCTTCCAGTTCCTATATTACAAGTGAAGCAAATCAAAAGAAGTGTTTAATTAAAATTGAAAACAAGTTCATTTCCCAAAACTTAAGGAATACTTTATAGTTCGACTGTTTAAATATAGACAAAATTTGATATGGCCTCTCCTAATTCCCCAAATTTAACTTTACAGACCTGAAGATTAAAACAGACCTACAAAAAACAAAAAAGAATAACCCTCCTTATAAATATTGTTCATATATATTTAAGTATGAAAAGCTTCACAAATTTGTGTCTCGTCCTTGTGCAGGGGCCACACTAATCTTCTCTGTATTGTTCAAATTTTAGTATATGTGCTGCCAAAGTGAGCACAATATTATTCACATTTTAGGGGTAGGTGCTAATAATTTCTGCTTTAAAATTACACCATGTAATACTATGCAGCCATAAAAAGGATGAGATCATGTCCTTTGCAGGGACATGGACGCAGCTGGAAGCCATCATTCTCAGCAAACTAACACAGGAACAGAAAACCAAACACCGCATATTCTCACTCATAAGTGGGAGTTGAACAATGAGATCACATGGACACAAGGAGGGGAACAACACACAGCAGGGCTAGTTGGGGGGTGGGGGGCAAGGGGAGGGAGAGCATTAGGATGAATAGCTAATGCATGCTGGGCTTAAAACCTAGATGACGGGCTGATAGGTGCAGCAAACCACCATGGCACACATATACCTATGTAACAAACCTACATGTTCTGCACTTGTAGAACAGAACTTATTAAACAAAACAAAATGAAAACTCCACGTTTTTAATTCCTCTTCTTTTACCCACTTTTTCATACTATACATTCAGTTCCTTAGATCTTAGTTAATGGAATAACTTACCTGTTGGATCTCCTGTTTGAACCATGAAACCCTTGATATTCCTATGAAATATACAGCCATTGTAGTAATTACTGGCACAAAGAGCCAAGAAATTCTGAAGGGAGTAAAAATAATGATTGAGAAATGATGCAGCAGAAACCCAGTTAAGACAAAGAACCAATCATATTTACTGAAAATGTGATAGCAGCATATTTAAACTATGACTTTTGGCATTACTTTGGATGTCATTTCCCTGCCTACAACACTTCAATAGCTTCCTTCTCCTCTTGGAGTAAAATACAAAATCTTCAGCCAGGCATGGTGGCTAATGCCTGTAATCCCAGCACTTTGGGAGGCCGAGGTGGGTGGATCACGAGGTCAGAAGATCGAGACCATCCTGGCTACGGCGAAACCCCATCTCTACCAAAAATACAAAAAATTAGCTGGGTGTGGTGGCAGGCACCTGTAGTCCCAGCTACTCTGGAGGCTGAGGCAGGAGAATGGCGTGACCTCGGGAGGCGGAGGTTGCAGTGAGCCGAGATCGCACCACTGCACTCCAGCCTGGGCGACAGAGACTCCATCTCAAAAACAAAACAAAACAAAACAAGGCCGGGCGCGGTGGCTCACGCTTGTAATCCCAGCACTTTGGGAGGCCGAGGCGGGCGGATCACGAGGTCAGGAGATCGAGACCACTGTGAAACCCCATCTCTACTAAAAATACAAAAAATTAGCCGGGCGTGGTGGCAGGCGCCTGTAGTCCCAGCTACTCGGAGAGGCTGAGGCAGGAGAATGGCGTGAACCCGGGAGGCGGAGCTTGCGGTGAGCTGAGATTGCGCCACTGCACTCCAGCCTGGGCGACAGAGCAAGATTCCATCTCAAAAAAAACAAAACAAAACAAAAAGAAAATCTTCAGCAGAGCCTAACAAGCCCTGCAGTACCTGGCTTACCTCCTCATCACATATACTAAGAACTGCTTTCTTGTTGCTTACTACCTAAACTCCATCAGCATTCTGACAATCCAAAAGGGGCAGCTTTTCTTACCTGGGGGACTTTGTACCTGAGATTTCTATATCTGGAATGTTCTTTTTTTTTTGTAGAGACAGTGTCTCCTTATGTTGCCCAGGCTGGTCTTGAACTCCTGATCTCAAATGATCCTCCTGCCTCAGCCACCCAAAGTGCTGGAATTACAGGTGTGAGCCAACGTGCCTGGCCTTGGAATTTTTTAAAATTTTATTTCACAACCTTTTCTGAATCTGAATACCTGGAATATTCTTTTTATACCTCTTTCCATGGAGATGCCCTCGTACCTTTGCATTTAGTTTAAGTATTAGTTTATCGGCTACGCCTGCCCTCACCTTCTTCCTTTCCCATTATTCTCTATCTCAACACTTAATTTTTTTCAAGGCATTATCATCTTTTAGAATTACTTAATTTTAGGCCAGGCACAGCAGCTCACACCTGTAATCTCAGCACTTTGGGAGGCAGGAAGATCACTTGAGTCCAGGAGTTCAAGACCAGCCTGGGCAACATAGTAAGACCTCATCTCTATCTTAAAAAAAAAAAAAAAAAAAAAATTTCTTAAAAATGTAATTACTTGGCCGGGCGCGGTGGCTCACGCCTGTAATCCCAGCATGTTGGGAGGCCGAGACGGGCGGATCACGAGGTCAGGAGATCGAGACCATCCTGGCTAACACGGTGAAACCCTATCTCTACTAAAAATACAAAAAATTAGCCGGGCACGGTGGCAGGCGCCTGTAGTCCCAGCTACTCAGGAGGCTGAGGCAGGAGAATGGCGTGAACCCGGGAGGGGGAGCTTGCAGTGAGCCGAGGTCACGCCACTGCACTCCAGCCTGGGCGACAGAGCTAGACTCTGTCTCAAAAAAAAAAAAAAAAAAAAAAAAAAAAAATATATATATATATATATATATATATATATATATATATATATAATTACTTAATTTTCCTGCCCTGCTTATTTTTACAACTAAAATATTGGCTCCATGAGGGTAAGGAATGTCTGCTGCTCATCACTGTATCTCCAGACTCTGGGGCAAGATAGCCTTTCACGAATAATGGGTTTTTTGTTTTGTTTTGAGGCAGGGTCTTCCTCTGTCACCTAGGCTGGAGTGCAACAGTGTGATCAGAGCTCACTACAGCCTTGACCTCCTAGGCTCAAGCAATTCTCCCACCTTGGCCTCCCTTGTAGCTGGGACAACAGGCTCACACCATAACACCTGGCTAGTTTTTGTATTTTTTTTTAGAGATGGGGGTCTCACTATATTCCCTAGGTAGGCCTAGAACTTCTGAGCTCACCTTAGCCTCCCAAAGTGCTGGAATTATAGATGTGAGCCACCATGCCCAGCCATAAACAATTGTTGAATAAATGAATATATACAGGTGACTCTTCTTCCTTCCATCCTTGTCATTTAAACAGGTGAAACAGGCCGGGCATGGTGGCTCATGCCTGTAATCCCAGCACTTTGGGCAGCCAAGACAGGTGGATCACCTGAGGTCAGGAGTTCAAGACCAGCCTGATCAACATGGTGAAACCCCATCTCTACTAAAAATACAAAATTAGCTGGGCATGGTGGCTAGCGCCTATAGTGCCAGCTACTCGGGAGGCTGAGGCAGGAGAATCCCTTGGGCCTGGGAGGCGGAGGTTGCAGTGACCCAAGATTGGGCCACTGCACTCCAGCCTGGGCAACAAGAGCAAAACTCTGTCTCAAATAAATAAATAAATATAAACAGGCGAAATAATGTATAGAACAGGCCAGACATGGTAGCTCACGCCTGTAATTCCAACACTTCAGGAAGCTGAGATGGGAGGATGGCTAGAGACCAGGAGTTCGAGACCACCAAGTTGGGCAACATAGTGAGACCTCATCTCTATAAAAAATTTTAAAAAAAATTAGCCTGGCATGGTGGCACACGCCTGTAGTCCTATCTACTTGGGAGGCCAAGGTAGGAGGATTGTTTGAGCCCAGGAGGTTGAGGCTGCAATGAACTGTGATTGCACCACTGCACTCCAGTCTGGGCGACAAAGCAAGACCCTGTCTCAAAAAAAAAAAAAAAGTAAGGCTGGGCGCGGTGGCTCAAGCCTGTAATCCCAGCACTTTGGGAGGCCGAGGTGGGCGGATCACGAGGTCAGGAGATCGAGACCATCCTGGCTAACACAGTGAAACCCCGTCTCTACTAAAAATACAAAAAAATTAGCCGGGCGTGTTGGCGGGCGCCTGTAGTCCCAGCTACTCGGGAGGCTGAGGCAGGAGAATGGCATGAACCCGGGAGGCGGGGCTTGCAGTGAGCCGAGATCGTGCCACTGCACTCTAGCCTGGGGGACAGAGCAAGACTCCATCTCAAAAAAAAAAAAAAAAAAAAAGTATACAACAATTCTTTAATATAATATCCTGCCAGGCACGGAGGCTCATGCCTATAATCCCAACACTTTGGGAGGCTGAAGCAGGCGGATTACCTGAGGTCAGAAGTTTGAGACCAGCCTGGTCAACATGGTGAAACCCCGTTTCTACTAAAAAAATACAAAAATTAGCTGGGCATGGTGGTGGGTGCCTGTAATCCCAGGTACTTGGGAGGCTGAGGCAGGAGAATCGTTTGAATCCCAGAGGTGGAGGTTGCAGTGAGTCAAGATCATGCCACTGCACTCCAGCCTAGGTGACAGAGCAAGACTCCGTCTTAAAAAAAAAAGAAAAAAGGCTAGGTGCAGTGGCTCATGCCTGTAATCCCAGCACTTTGGGAGGCTAAGGTGCATGGATCACCTGAGGTTAGAAGTTCGAGACCAGCCTGGCCAACATGGTGAAACCCTGTCTCTACTAAAAATACAAAAATTAGCCAGGCATGGTGGCGCACGCCTGTAATCCCACTTACTCGGGAGGCTGAGGCAGAAGAATTGCTTGAACCCAGGAGGCAGAGGTTGCAGTGAGCCGAGATCGCGCCATTGTACTCCAGCCTCGGGGACACAGCGAGACTCCGTCTCAAAAAAAAAAAAAAAAAAGTAAAAAATATAAAGAAAGAAAAAAAGTAATATAATGTCCTAATGATTACGTTTCCTGAAGAAAATTAGTTCAAGAGAAAAAGATACTGGCTACTCTATTGTTACCGAAAAATTATCTACATTCTCTTTGATCCACCTTTGACATTGGACAAACAAGTGGAAATCAGGCCAGAAGTTAGGATGGTTAGTTTTCCCTAACAATGGTTTTACAGAAAGTTTTGTTGTTGTTATTTAGGTTAGATATTCAATTCCAAAGTGATTATCTTGTATTAACTGATGTTGAATAAGTAAATAATGGTACTTACCTCACATGTTTTGGGTGTCCTCTCACAGAAGACTTCAATTTTAATATCACCTACATCTGTATGCAGTGTCACAGACTAAAAAGGAGAGAAAATGTGAGAACAAATGAAATTTATTTAGGTGACTTTATGCACTGTTTATTTCCCTGTGTGGATATTCAAGATGATAATCTGAATAAAAACAGAAATACTGCTTCAGAGATGACCCATCCACAAAGCAGCTTTTAGAGGTAAGTTGTACTTTTTCCTCAAAATTGATCTCAACAGTAAAGAAAAAACTCCAGAATATAAATGTTAGGGTTAAGTAGTATCCATGATAAAACTTTGGAAGTAAATATTTTGATGGAAAGAATTATTTTAACTTTGAAATTTTTTATCAAGAAAAATAAAAACAATTGTTATGTATTATTGATGTACATGGCAATTCACCAACATCCTTATTTATAGAAAAATGATGAGAAAATGATTTTTCAAAACATAATTTCCACCATTTTCCTTAGGTAATTTAATTCTGAGAAATAGGGTTAAAAAATAATTCCTTTCTCGACTAACAAAAATATACCAAGTGTCAGTGTTTCTAAATCTTAAATGTGCAGAGACAACCACAGTGCTTTCTTGCTTGCTTTTTGTTTTTGTTGTACCTGTTTTTCTGTAACCTGTACACCCCTTGATATGATACTGTATTCCAGAGAGGGAGAAAACAATTTGGAGGGTTCCTTTTTCATTTCTCCTTTTTTTTTTTTTTTTTTTTGAGATGGAGTCTTGCTCTGTCGCCCACGCTGGAGTGCAGTGGTGTGATCTCAGCTCACTACAATCTCCACCTCCTGGGTTCAAGCAATTCTCCTGCCTCAGCCTCCCAAGTAGCTGGGATTACTGGCATATGCCACAACACCCAGATAATTTTTGTATTTTTAGTAGAGACAGGGTTTCACCATGTTGGCCAGGCTGGTCTCGAACTCCTGACCTCAAGTGATTGGCCCACCTCTGCCTCCCAAAGTGCCGAGATTACAGGCGTGAGCCACCGCGCCTGGCCTAGCAGTTAGAGAGTATGAGCAGGTTAAAGATGTGTGTGTGAGAAGCAGGGCACTATTCTCATTGCCTTTTTCTACTTCAGGTTCTAGTTGCCCACTTTATTTAATCTTTTTTTTAAAAGCAGAGATGGGGGCCTCACTGTGTTGCCCAAGCTGGTGTTGAACTCCTGGGATCAAGCAGTCCTCTCACCTCCGCCTCCCAAAGTGCTGGGATCACAGGTGTCAGCCACTGTGCCCAGCCTAGTTGCCCACTTTAGATCTAGAGCAAAATAATCCAATTAAAATTGTCAGACCTGTCTATTCTCTTCTGCTCCTTCAACTCTCCCTTTCCATTTCTATCTATCTTGTAATCAACCTTTCTCCATAAAAGGTAAATTCTGGCTGGGCGTGTTGGCTCACGCCTGTAATTCCAACACTTTGGGAGGCCAAGGCAGGCAGATCACCTGAGGTCAGGAGTTCAAGACCAGCCTGCCCAACATGGCGAAACCCCATCTCCACTAAAAATACAAAAAAATTAGCCGGGCGAGGTGGCGGGCGCCTGTAGTCCCAGCTACTCCGGAGGCTGAGGCAGGAGAATGGCGTGAACCCCGGGGGGCGGAGCCTACAGTGAGCAGAGATCGCGCCACTGCACTCCAGCCTGGGTGAAAGAGCCAGACTCCGTCTCGAAAAAAAAAAAAAAAAAAATACAAAAAATTAGCTGGGCATGGTGGCAGGCGCCTGTAATCTCAGCTACTGGGGAGGCTGAGGCAGAAGAATCGCTTGAACCCAGGGGGCAGAGGCTGCAGTGAGCCGAGATTATGCCACTGCACTCCAGCCTGGGTGACAAGAGCGAAACTAAAAAAAAAAAAAAGGTAAATTCTGTGCATTTTAAGTGACAACATTAAAGAATTTTAAAGTAATTTTGTGTATTTTTTAAAAGTATTATTCCATATTAAGTGCTTCTATATTATACAATTTCTCCATCTTGCCACTGCAATTTCCATGCACTTTTACTGCCCTTGACTGAATTTCTAAAAATTACTTAAAATGAAAGACATTAGATAAAAATTGCTCAAAACTTACCATTTTTCCTCTTAGTGGTTTCAGGAAGGACTACGTAATTTCTCAGAGTCTTACAGCGAGTTCAAAAGTAAGTCTCTAGTCCCAAAAGAAAAAAAGAATTAGGCTATTTTTCTGTCTTAAGTCACACACGCTCATCTTTACTGCACATTTTAAATAAAAATCCTCGCCGGGCGTGGTGGCTCACGCCTATGATCTTAACACTTTGGGAGGCCGAGGCGGGTGGATCACTTGAGGTCAGGAGTTCGAGACCAGCCTGGCCAACATGGCGAAACCCCGTCTCTGCTAACAACACAAAAATTAGCCGGGGGTGTGGTGGCGGGCACCTGTAGTCCCAGCTACTCAGGAGGCTGTGGTAGGAGACTCACTTGAACCCAGGAGGCGGAGGCTGCAGTGGGCCGAGATCAGGCCACTGCACTCCAGCCTTGGGTGACAGCGCGAGACTCCATTAAAAAAAAACGAATCCTCTAATGGCATCCCCTAGGTAATAAAAACCCAGCTATAGAAGTAATGACGAGAGATCCTACCCGATTCAAGCCTCCCAATCTCCTACTTGCCCGGCTTGCTCTTCTTCAAGAGCCTCCTTGCAAGTCCCCCAATAACCCAGATACCTTCCCTTAGGGTCCAGGCATTGGGTGTCCCTTTTGCCTGGAATTCTTACACTCAGACATCTCTACGGCTAATTTCCTCACCTCCAAATTTCTGCTTAAATGTCAAGTTTAACTGACCCGACAATCCTATATAAAACTGTTTTAGCCCTTCAGCCTTAGGACATTCCTATTTCCTTCTCCCACAGAACTTATCACTAATATACTATGAACTTCTCTTTTTTTTTTCACCACAGCACTTATCACTAATATACTATGAACTTCTCTTTTTTTTTTTTTTCATTTTGAGATGGAGTCTTGCTCTGTCGTCAGGCTGGAGTGCAGTGTGGCACGATCTCGGCTCACTGCAACCTCCGCCTCCGCCTCCCGGGTTCAAGTGATTGTCCCGGGTTCAAGTGATTGTCGTGCCTCAGCCTCCCGAGTAGGTGGGACTACAGGCGCGCGCTACCATGCACGACTAATTTTTGTATTTTTAGTAGAGACGGGGTTTCGCCGTGTTGGCCAGGCTGGTCTCGAACTCCTGACTTCAGGTGATCCGCCCGCCTCGGCCTCCCGAAGTGCTGGGATTACAAGCGTGAGCCACCGTGCAGGGTCCTTCTTTTACTCTGACATTGCAACAACAGCCTCGCCGCCCCACTGTTCACTCGCAGTATCCCAAGAACTAAACCAGTAGTAACACAGAACTCAGCAAGCATTCGAATAAGTGAATGAAAGAATTAATGACGTTACTCCATACTTGGGCTTCACCACTTGGTTTAGCACAGCCGTTGTTAAAACAGGAAAAATGCAATCGCAGATGCCAGCAGAGGTCTGTTGGTTCAAAATTATAGTTTCTTTGGGCCAGCGGAAGTTGGGCGCGGTACCCAAGAGAGAAAACGCCCCTACCGCCTCACCTCCTTCCTCCCCTCATCTTCCTATCTCAAACCAAAACGACAATGCAATTTATCCCCAACCGGAAATCTGATAGTGAAAGGGAGCTCTACTAATAATTGCACTGGTACAAGAAGTGTAAGGCGAAACTACCTGGGCAACTTCAAGCAATGCTTTACACTCGGCTGCCAAACGGAAAAGACCACTTCCGCCAGCTCTCCAGCTACGGGGAGCCAATTGCCACAGCACCCGGAGCGCCGACGCAGGACCGGAAGTGACGCAGAGAAGTTTCCGGGACTGGTGAGTAGTGGGCGATTTAAAAACCCGCGAGTGTAGTTGTGACCTTCGCTGTAGGTGCCGGTTGGTTTCGGCTGTGATTGTTATGTTGGTGCTGCAGAGGACAGCAGAAGAGCAGATTGGGTCAGAAAACTGCCCTGCCGCACCAGAGCACAGCGTACTAGTGGGACAGGGGTCCTGACTCAGACTTACTGGCTGTGTCTCGTGGTTTTTCACTGTCCTGGAAAAGGCCTGAAGTGGCACTGAAATGAGGCATAGATGAGGTAACGTCGAGGGAGCGGTTTGCAGGAGGCAAAGGGGCCCTACTGATGCTGCTTAATAGTAAACAGTGTTTAGGACAGGTGTTGTTTCCAGCTTTACGTGTAAATCTCGCGATATTGTGGCCTGGGCACTATTTCCGTTAAGGAGGAAACTGCACAGGATTAAGTCATTTACCTGCTGTTGCACAGCTCTGGCTCTCGGATTCAGGATGGCTTCAGAGTCTGTGCGCTTAACCACCATACTATGTTGCCTTCTGTTGTCGTTGTTGACTGTGGCCATGTAGCCTCGCAGTTTCCTCATCTGTAACAGTAAATAACTCAAAACCTGCATGGTGGCCCACTAGGGTTTCACTTTCGAGCTTGCCAGATGTAGAAAATGCTGGAGAACGGAGTACTAGGAGGACCATTAGAAGATCTTCCAAGGCCGGACGCAGTGGCTCACCCCTGTAATCCCAGCACTCTTGGAGGCCGAGGCAGGTGGATCACTTGAACGCAGGAGTTTGAGACCAGCCTGGGCAACATGGCGAATCCCCATCTCTACTAAAAATACAAAAATTGGCCAGGTGTGGTGTTCCGCGCCTGTAGTCCGAGCTGCTCAGGAGGCTGAGGTGGGAGGATCTGCTTGAGCTCAGGAAGTCGAGGCTGCAGTGAGCTGAGATCACGCCACTGTACTCCAGCCTAGGTGACTAGTGAAACCCTGTGTCAAAAAGAAAAAAACAAAAACAAACTTCCAAGACCTCGAGTGGTTTTTGGAGACCCTGTATCACTTCAAATAATGTGTTAAATAAGCATCCTCATTAAATAGAAATGTTGAAAAATTGCTTTTGGAATAATTGGCTTATGGATATTTCATCAAATTTACAATTGGCTGTGCTTTCTTATTGTGCATACTATGAAATGCTTTTCTTCAAAAAGTGTTTATAAGTGGTAAGTTATAAGAATGGGGTTGGCAACATTATCTTTTGTGGTTATTTGATTAAACATTTACTAATTGTGCGTATTTTGGAGCCAGCAGTTTTTTTCTACCTTTACACTGCCCTCCCACCTTCCCTCTGTTGCCAACCTTTTCAGTTCCTTGTTGGATGTAGATACTTAGAAGGCTTACAGGCTGTCTGGGAAAAGTACCCTATACCTTATCCCCTCCCACCTCTTGAGCCTGGCCTTTGTGTAGCAAATGTTGCTTAAGGGGCAGTGGCTTCTCCCTTCTGCCTTGACCCTGCCCATTTGTAGAGTGACCTGCCTATGTATTCCTTGATTCTTGATTCTGATAAAGCACTTGACATTTTAAACATTTTTTTTTTTTTTTTTTTTGAGACGGAGTGTTGCTCCCTCGCCAGACTGGAGTGCTGTGGCATGATCTTGGCTCACTGCAACCTCCGCCTCCCAGGTTCAAGCGATTCTCTTGCCTCAGCCTCCCGAGTAGCTGGGACTACAGGTGCATGTCAGCACGCCCAGCTAATTTTTGTATTTTTAGTAGAGACGGGGTTTCACCATGTTGGCCAGGATGGTCTTTATCTCTTGACTTCGTGATCCTCCCGCCTCGGCCTCCCAAAGTGCTGAGATTACAGGCGCCCCGCCACATTACTCTGTTTTTTGGTGAAGCACATTGTAATGCCAGTATATACCACTCCAACTCCAAATTCTGTTGCAGTCAGGGGAGGCGGGCAGTGTCATTCTGTGCAGTAAGCATTTAGTGCTGGCTTATATTAGCGATACTGAGATTTATTAAAGTTAGTTCCTATTACATAGTAGCTTTAGCATAATGGGCACACACAGAATTATGAGAATACTGAGGGGTGGGGAGCCTTGGGAAGGATGCTGAAAAGGGAGGTCAAGAAAAGTTTTATTTAAGAAGTTGGGGGCCGGGCGCGGTGGCTCACACCTGTAATCCCAGCACTTTGGGAGGCCGAGGCGGGCGGATCACGAGGTCAGGAGATCGAGACCATCCTGGCTAACAGGTGAAACCCCGTCTCTACTAAAAATACAGAAAAATTAGCCGGGCGTAGTGGCGGGCGCCTGTAGTCCCAGCTACTTGGGAGGCTGAGGCAGGAGAATGGCGTGAACCTGGGAGGCGGAGCTTGCAGTGAGCCGAGATTGCGCCACTGCACTCCAGCCTGGGTGACAGAGCGAGACTCCGTCTCAAAAAAAAAAAAAAAAAAAAAAAAAAAAAGAAGTTGGAGGGGGCTTGGGAAAAGGAAGGGTAATATTTAGAGAAATGGATTAGGGAGGAAGTTGCTTGAAGCAAAGGTAGGGAGAATAAGAACAAGGGTGTGCGAGGCAGGAGACGGGATGGACGTTTGTGTATTATGTACCAGGCTTTGCTAGGTTACATAATTCATTTGCTCCTCTGGATGGCCTGTGAAGTGAGTTATAGTATCTCTATTTCGTAGGTGAGAAAACAAGATTGGAGAGGTTAAATGGCTTACCTAAGCTACAGTGTGCTGGTAAGTGGCAGAGCCACTATTTGAACCCAGATCTCTGTGATGACAGGTCTTTTGCCCATATGCTTTGATGCCTCAAAGATCCAGGCCTAAAGTGTACTTGTGTACCATTTTCTTTGTTTTGACTTCAGAAACTTGAACTTTACCTGATTTCTGTATGTTGTCATCTTGCATACGCCCGGTCCCCACGACAGTCCGGTTTGTAGATTCTCTGATCTACAATTCTTCTCGTTCCTTCATGGATTTGAAGGTGCTCCTTTCTTCCTTGAATGACTTTGCATCTCTCTCCTTTGCTGAGAGTTGGGACAATGTTGGATTACTGGTGGAACCAAGCCCACCACATACTGTAAATACACTCTTCCTGACCAATGACCTGACTGAGGAAGTGATGGAGGAGGTGCTGCAAAAGAAGGCAGACCTCATTCTCTCCTACCATCCGCCTATCTTCCGACCCATGAAACGCATAACCTGGAACACCTGGAAGGACCGCCTGGTGATCCGGGCTCTGGAGAACAGAGTCGCTATCTACTCTCCTCACACAGCCTATGATGCTGCACCCCAGGGCGTCAACAACTGGTTGGCTAAAGGGCTTGGTGAGAAGCCTCTTTCATATTTGATATTTTCTCTGCAAATACTTTGAAACTTTAGAATGTCTTTTCAGTAAAGTTTTAATTGCTTTAGGGTTGGGGAGGGCATGATTCCATTTTTATATAATAATTTTAAAATAATGTTGCTGAAATTTGGCAGTTAAATTGCATTCGAAAAAGGAAACATTTTTTATTCTTATGGAGTAAGGAGAGCAGAAGTCTTCCTTACTGGACTGAGCTTCATGATTCCTTACTTTTGTGACACAATGCCTGTCACCGAGGTACTTGGAAAATGCTTGTTGAATTGAAAGCTCAGGCCTCTCCAGAATACCCTTGATTGATAAGTCAGGTAAATAGACATCAGGGTTTTAATGAATGTTTTTAGTGAATGTTTACTTATGCCTAGCACAATGAGGGAATGATGGATTGATTTTAGCTTTATTTTAGTAAGTCTTTAGTTTACTCATTTTGGGCTGAAGCTTTTATGATGATATCTGGATTAATGTGGTCAAATAAAGTATGAGCATTTGCAACCTGAATGATGGTTTACATGGCTAGATTTACCAAGCAGTAGACCATTCTGTGTATTATCTGAAAATGTATGAATCAGTCTTTCTTGTCCAAGTTTTTCAGAGATTTAAGAATCTTTTGGAAAATAATTTTGAAAATAATTTGATTTTGTATGTCCATACCAAAGCCCTAGATTATGGGGACTGGTGATGTATATCTAAGGGATCTGTATGTGTGTGTGTATGTTATATAAGCAGGAGAATGAATCTTTTAAAAAAGTCATTTCTTAGAAATTTTACCTATAATAGTTTATCTTACTTTTAATCTCTCACCCCCCAAAACTCCCATTTTCCCACAATATTTTCTCTAGGAGCTTGTACCTCCAGGCCCATACATCCTTCCAAAGCTCCCAACTACCCTACAGAGGGAAACCACCGAGTAGAATTCAACGTTAACCACACCCAAGACCTGGACAAAGTCATGTCTGCAGTGAAAGGAATTGACAATGTTTCTGTCACTTCTTTTTCTGCTAGGTACAATTTATTTTTCTCTTTTTTTGTGTGTATTTATTTGTAAGCATCTTCTTTACAAAGTCTATAGCCCTGGTATTTAGGCTTGAAACAAATTATTTTCTCTGGAGTTGGTTTACAAAGCAGCATACTCCTCATTTGTTTGTGGGTCCTGGAGAACTATGGAATTTTTTCAAAACGATAAAAACGGTAACACTTACTAAGTATTTTCTATGACAGGGGACTATACTATGCATTTTACATACAGTATTTCTAACCCTGGTAATGTTCAAAGATAGTTGTTTTTACTTTAGAGAATACAGATAGAGCCTAGTGATGTGGTGATAAGGCTTTTATTGGTTCCCAGCGAATCAGTGATTCCCAAGCGCTTTCTTTTTTATATTTATCTTTACATTTTAAATATATTTTTTCATGAATCAGTCTTTTTATTTAACATCATGGGAAATACTTTTCTGAATAGTCCTTTTTTGTTTGTTTTAAGAGACTCCCAGGCTGGGTGTGGTGGCTCACACCTGTAATCCCAGCACTTTGGGATGCCAAGGCTGGTGGATCACCTGATGTCAGGAGTTCAAGACCAGCCTGACCAACATGGAGAAAGCCTGTCTCTACTAAAAAGACAAAATTAGCTGGGCGTGGTAGTGCATGCCTGTAATCCCAGCTACTTGGGAGGCTGAGGCAGGAGAATCACTTGAACCCGGGAGGCGGAGGTTGCAGTGAGCCGAGATTGCTCCATTGCACTCCAGCCTGGGCAACAAGAGCGAGACTCCGTCTCAAAAAAAAAAAAAAAAAAGCGACTCCCATGCTGGAGTGCAGTGGTATGATCGTAGTTTGCAGTGGCTTTAAACTGCTGGCCTCAAGCAGTCCTCCTACCTCAGCCTCTCAGTTAGCTGGGACTATAGGTGCCAAGCACTTCAAGGGAAAAATAAATTAAGTGCCTCTTTATAAGGTCAATCATTATTTAGGGCAGAGATAGGAGTTTTTTTGGTTTATTTAATTTATTTATTATTATTACTATTATTATTTTTGAGACGAAGTCTAGGTCTGTCACCCAGGCTGGAGTACAGTGGCACTATCTTGACTCACTGCAACCTCCGTCTCCCCGATTCAAGCAATTCTTCTGCCTTAGCCTCCCGAGTAGCTGGGACTACAGGCGCCTGCCATCATGCCTGGCTAATTTTGTTTTTGTATTTTTAATAGAGATGGGGTTTCATCATGTTGGGCGGGCTGGTCTTGAACTCCTGACCTCATGATCCACCTGCCTCAGCCTCCCAAAGTGCTGGGATTATAGGCGTGAGCCACCGTGCCCAGCTGGTTTTTTGTTTTTTATTTTTGAGAGACAAGGTCTCACTTTGTCACCAAGGCTGCAGTGCAGCGGCATGATCACAGCCCATTGCAGCCTTGACCTCACAGGCTCAAGCTATCACCCACCGCAGCCTCCCTAATAGCTGGGACTATAGGTATAACTTGCCACCATGCCTGGCTAATTGTTCTATCTTTTGTAGAGATGGGGTTTTGACTTGTTGCCTAGGCTGGTGTCAAACTCCTGGGCTCAAGCCATGTGTCCACCTTGACGTCCCAGAGTGCTGGGATTACAGACATGAGCCACTGCCCCCAGCCTAACCTCTCATTATTTTTAATTGCTTGTAGTGTTTCTTATTATGGATGAACGGTAGTTTCTTTAAGCATTCCTCTTCCTACTGATGGACTTTTTAGTTCGATTCCAGTTTTTCCATATTGTAGATAATATCTGAGTTTTACCATTAGATAGGGATCAAGGCATTGGTTTTCTTTTTAAAAATGTCACAGGTGATGGCAGAGTTTATAATTAATGCTTCCAGATTATCTTTAAAGGTGTCCTTTAGTTCTAGAATTTTATGATTATATTTAGAGTTTATGGTTAAATGTGAAACTTTCTTGATGCCAGTAATTTTGGAGAGGCTCTAGGGGGTGATCCAAGGGCCTCCTACGTGATTGTTAATTAGGTGCTTATTTAAAAATGCAGATATTTGGCCAGGCGTGGTGGCTCATGCCTGTAATACCAGCACTTTGGGAGGCTGAGGCGGGTGGATCACAAGGGCAGGAGATCGAGACCATCCTGGCTAACACTGTGAAACCCCATCTCTACTAAAAATACAAAAAATTAGCCGGGCATGGTGGCGGGTGCCTGTAGTCCCAGCTACTCGGGAGGCTGAGGCAGGAGAAAGGCGTGAACCCAGGAGGCGGAGCTTGCAGTGAGCCGAGATCGTGCCACTGCACTCCAGCCTGAGCGACAGAGCGAGACTGTGTCTCAAAAAAAAAAAAAAATTGCAGATTTTTGTATTCACCTCAGACCTTGTAATTACAATGGAGTTTGCCTGAGAATCTGTCCAGGACATTCTCAACTTCAATGATGTTTTAAAATTATCATCTCTAAGGCTTTAAAAAAATTCAGTTTGCCTCAGCCCCATTTGTAGATGTTCTGTTCACTGGTTCTGTGGAAGGATCCAGCAGCTGTTATTTTAAGAAGCTAGAAGGAATTTTTTTTTTTTTTTTTTTTGAGAGAGTCTCACTCTGTCGCCCAGGTTGGAGTGCAGTGGTGTGATCTCGGCTCACTGTAACCTCCGCCTCCCAGGTCCAAGTGATTCTCCTGCCTCAGCTTCCCCAGTAGCTGGGACTACAGGCATCCCCCACCACACCCGGCTAATTTTTTTTGTATTTTTGGTGGAGATGGGGTTTTGCCATGTTGGCTAGGCTGGTCTTGAACTCCTGATCTCAGGTAATCCACCTACCTCAGCCTCCCAAAGTGCTGGGATTACAGGTGTGAGCCACTGTGCCTGGCCTTCTTTTTTTTTTTTAACTTTAATTTTTTAATAATTAAAAAAATAATAGATAGGGTCCTGTTATGTTGCCCAGGCTGGTCTCGAACTCCTGGGCTCAAGTGATCCACCCACCTTGGCATCCCAAAATGCTGAGATTACAGATGTGAGCCACTGCATCTGGCCAGGAAATTTCTGATGCACAATCGGGATTGAGAACAGTTCTTGAACAATGGTTTCAAAGTGAGGTCCCTGGACCAGCAACATCAGCGTCACCTGGAACTTGTTAGAAAGGTAAACTCTCAGACCCCCACCTAGAAACTCTAATGAATCAGAAACTCCAGGGGTGAGGCCCAGCATTCTGTGTTTTAATAATCCTCCAGGTGATTCTGATGCCTAGTAGAGTTAGAGAAATGCTATTCTAGAAAATAGATTAGTTTCAGATTAAATGGGTTCTGTTGGTTAAATCCTTAGTTCCACACAAATCTAATCTATTATAGTAGGTTTGTAAACTGTGGATTATCTAAAATACATTTTGGCTATATTTGTCCTAAATGGAGTGATTTTTCCCCCCTAGGATTGGTAATGAGGAACAAACACGGATTAGTCTGAATTGTACTCAGAAGGCTTTGATTCAGGTGGTAGATTTTCTTTCCCAGAACAAACAACTTTATCAGAAGACGGAAATTCTGTCACTGGAGAAGGTAATAATATTTGATCTTAAAACACTGTGCACGCATTTTCTAACAGCTTTATTGAGGTATAACTGATATACTAAGAATTGTACATATTTGATGTGTACAATTTGATGAGTATCATTACTTTGCATTTTTCTTCAGCAAATTCATTTGTAAATTATTAGATCAACAGACCATTCACTGTTACCTAAAGTACAAAATAGCAATCAGAGCATAATATTCTCTAGGAAGTAATTGAGAAAGGGAGACATTCCAGGAATAGGAAAATATTGGTACTTCTTGAGGGTTACAGATTTGGTTACAGGTTTGCTCTCTTCTTATTTTACACCCTCTGCCTGGACCATGTCATTCACTTCTTTAACTTGATAGCCATTTGTATGATGATTCCTATCTTTACTTTTTGGCTTAGAATGCTTTCTTAAGGGAAAAAATGACAAGAACCCATATTTTCAACTACTTTCTGGATGTTTTGCACTTACAGAGCCCACAAGTATTTCAAATTCAATATATCCAAATACTTTATCCCTGTGCCACCCCCCTCTTTTTTTTTTTTGTATTTCATATTTCAGTATCATTATCTACTTTAGTTTCCAAGTTTTCACATTCCTGTTTGACTCCAAGCCCTGCTGAGTCTGGCCTCATATCTATACAGTGTTTCTCCTCTGTATTGGCTCTGCCACCACAGTAATTGAAATTCTCATTTTCTGTGATGAGAGTAGTCTCACTGAGCACCTAGGAGGCAGTCCAGGCTCTTTAGCATGCTGTCGGAAGCCCTTAATGATCTGCTACAGCCTGGGCCTCCTGCTTCCTCTCCTTCCACAGCACGTGCTCTGCACAGTAGCCATGCTGTCTTCTTTTGGATCTGCCCCCACAGTGTGTTCTCTCAAGTCTTTGGCACCTTTGTCCATGTTCTGTCTGTTTAGAATGCCTTTCTCCATCTCATCGTACCTCTGTCCTGCCACACTGCACTTGACACACCCCCTTTTAAACTCTTTATTTCCCCCTTTTTAACTCTTTTAGGGTTTTCTCTAAGACCTAGGTCCTTCCTTCAAGTACTCCCCAAGCCTCCCAAGTCACAGCTCATTTAGTTTGTCATTCCTTGTGCTGCTGCAACTGTAGCACCTACCTTGTATTTAAACAGTTTTATTATTTTGTTTATTTGAGACAGGGTCTGGCTCTGTCCCCAGGCTAGAGTGCGGTGGTATAATCTCAGCTCAACACAACCTCTGCCTCCTGGGTAGCTCAAGCCCACCTCCCATTCAGTCTCCCAAGTAGCTGGGACTGCAGGCGCACACCACCGTGCCTGGCTAAGTTTTGGATTTTTTTGTGGAGATGAGGTCTCACTGTGTTGCCCAGGCTGGTCTCAAACTCCTGAGCTCAAACAATCCACCCACCGCAGCCTCCGAAAGTGCTAGGATTATAGGTGTGAGCCATCGTGCCTGGCCTGATTATTGATTTAAACATCTGCCTTCCTAGAAAACTGTGATCTCCTAGAAGAATGATATTGTCAGGTTTGTGTCCCCACATTTAGCCTAGAGCTTGCTATAGTAACCTCACAGTGTGCATGTTGATGATTTTAGCATTTGTTGTTTTAGGACTGACAATGGACACCATTTCTAACTTCTGTTTCTCTTCAGCCTTTGCTTCTGCATACTGGAATGGGACGATTATGCACACTGGATGAATCTGTCTCCCTGGAAACCATGATTGATCGAATAAAAAGACACCTAAAACTATCTCATATTCGCTTAGCCCTTGGGGTGGGGAGAACTTTAGGTAAATATAGCTCCTTCATTTATCCAGTATGCCTACTGTTAACATTGAACAAAGATTGAAACTCTTGGTTGTATTAATATGTGATAGAGAATGTGTTAGCAGCTCATAGGAGATAATTGGTTTACTTTATTGATTAGGGTGGGCCGGGTTCTGATGTGGAATACATCTCATTGACTTAATCAATGAGATTTATTTCTCTGTCATGCTATGTGTTCATTTCAAGTTGGTGATTGTAGGAAGTCTGACCATTGTAGACTGGTTGCTGTTGCAGAGGGTGGGAGTTTTGCAGGGTCTTAAACCATCAGTTTAAAATTCCAGGAAACATGTTAATTTCTGCTCAACTCGTTTTCCAGAGTTAGTCATGTTGCTCAATACAACCAAGGGAGGCATAAATTGCAGTCTTACCATGTGTCAGGAAGAGAGCTGGAATCATGATTGCTACAATTACGACATAAATTTTGCACTTACAAGACTGGTAATATTTTTTAGTGAGGTGCTACTGAATGATCTGATCCATTGCAGTTTCTAAGTCTTGTAGTTTTTTCTTCTGGCCTTTCCTGGTACTTTTGAGAACAAAAAGAGTGAACAGACATTTGTTCAACACCTTCAGTGAGCCTAGCACTGTACTGATTGTCTGTCCTAAGTATGTGAGCTCCTGCTGGCAAAAGCAGTGGGGCACAGCGGTTATAGGTGTGGATTCTGAGCTTAGACAATCTGGCTTCGGATTTGTCTGTCTTGTTTGCTGCATGTCTTTGACAAGTTGTTTATGCCCTCTGTGTCACGGTAGCCTCATCTGTAAAAACTGCATTAATAATAAAACCTAACTCAGAGGGTGGTAGTATAATCCATGTGACATGGCACAGTGATTGGCTCACATTAAGTATAGTTAAAGTGCTAGCTGTTGTTAGCTTTATGGTTGGTACTATTTCTCCCATTTTATAGGTGAACAATTGTGGTCCTGAGAGATAAGTAACTTTATTAGTTCGTTTTCATGCTGCTATGAAGAAATACCTGAGACTGGGTAATTTATAAAGAAAAGATGTTTAATTGACTCACAGTTCTGCATGGCTGGGGAGGCCACAGGAAACTTACAATCATGGTGGAAGGCACCTCTTCTCAGGGTGGCAGGAGAGAGAATGAGTGCAAGCAAGAGAAATGCCAGACGCTTATGATCTCGTGAGACTCAAACATTATCACGAGAACAGCATGGGGGAACTGCCCCCATGATCCAGTTACCTCCACCTGGTCCCGCCCTTGACCCGTGGGAATTATGGGGATTACAATTCAAGGTGAGATTTGGATGGGGACACAGAGCCAAATCATATCAGTAACTTATCCAAAAGTCCAGTTAGATCAAACAACCCAAG
This sequence comes from Nomascus leucogenys, assembly GCF_006542625.1. NCBI lineage: Eukaryota > Metazoa > Chordata > Mammalia > Primates > Hylobatidae > Nomascus > Nomascus leucogenys. The sequence continues at coordinate 101,277,169 of NC_044402.1, forward strand.
GGAGTTAGTGTCTAAAGAAAATGGATAGCAGAGGTGGGATTTTACTTCCAAAATAACTTCAAAGTCCCCTCTTTGAGATACCATGCTGCTGAACTGGAGTGACCACTAAAGAAGTGTTCATTTTAGAAACCCAAGTGCTAAATACTTGGATTTTGGCTCGAAAGTTAGTGTTATTTCACTTTTCAGAGGATGCTTTTTGAGAATAAATAGTATATTTAAAAATAGTGCCAAATCCATTTGTAGCATTCCTTTCTCATAGTCCTTTTAGTTCCTTAGCTTCCTCACCTGAGAACAGAGATAGTACTTGCCTACCTCTCACGGTTGTCTGAAGACCCAGGTGAGATTACTTTACCTAGCAATGTTGCAGTACAGCCTAGAGCTGCACCATTAGTACTATTCAGTGGTTTGTGAGTTTGTGCAGCCATGTCCAAAGGAATAATGGTATCCCCTTCAGCGGCACATATACTAAAAATTGGATGATATAGATTAGCATGGCGCCTACGCAAAGATTACATGCAAATTTGTGCGTTCCGTATTTTGTGCAATTCACAAAGGTTGTTGGGGAAAAAACCACAATAAAGGAATAATAACTGTGCCTTGGGTTAGCTATGCAATATCAAAGAATGACCTGTTTGCCTATATTAAAACATGTTTTTTTAAAATGCAGTAAGAACAATTCATATACTGGTGATGAGACCAGGAGTGTGAACTCTGTATTACGTTTAGGATTCTTGGTACAAATTATAATAGTAAAATGAAAGGGAATTGTAAAGTATTGGTCTCTTGTTTCCTTTGTTTTGAAGAGTCTCAAGTCAAAGTCGTGGCCCTGTGTGCTGGTTCTGGGAGCAGCGTTCTGCAGGGTGTTGAGGCTGACCTTTACCTCACAGGTAGGACAGACTTTGGATCTCTCTTGGTTTATTTTTTGCAAAATCAAAAATGGCAGATTTTAGGACAGTACCTGGCACATAGATGATACCCAATTAATGTTTTCTGAACCTGAACTAAACAGAAACTACAACAGAACTGGGGACATACCGCATTCTTTGTGGAGGGATGAAATCATTGAACAATTTATTACGTTATCTCAAAAATTAATGGTCAGCATTTATTTTACCTACATCTTCCTAAACTGTCCCAAACCTCTCAGATTTCACATCAGCGGGATACTTTCTACCCTTAGCTAGGAAATGGTTCCTCTTACTCAGCCTAAAGCCAATCATCAATTCCTATCAATTCAAGCTCCCAAATCTTTCTAGAATCTTCCCCCTTATCTCTATACAGGCACCATCTCTTACTTGAAGTACAGCATCAACCCTGTAATGGTATCTTCCATATACTCTCCTGAAATTAACTTTTCAAAGTGCAAATTTGATGGTCTTGATTAAAAAGACTTCAGTGATTTCCTTCATCTGTCTGGTGGAGCCTGAACATTGCATCCTCTTTCCTGTACCCTTTGCTTATGCTGTTTTCTCTGGCTAGAATGCCTTTTCCTTGTACTCCTAGTGATAAGTGAACACCCCCTCTGAGAAGCCTTCTCTGACACTGTCCTGCTTCTGCCTCTTGTGGGTCCCTATCACTTTGTCCTTGACCTCCAATGTGCACTTCTGTTGGATAGTAATTGTCTGGTTGCTGGGCCTTATACTCTGTCATTGAGGATACTACCTAATAGGTCCTGGCTAATTTTTATTGAAAGAATTACTTTATGTAGTTACTACTCAGGAATATGGCCAAACATGGCCCCTTACACCTCCAAAGGATTTGGAGGCATTTTAAGGGGTTGCCACTTTGTTCACGTCCTCCTTCTCAGGGTTAGGAGACAATGAGTTAAAGAATTACTTTTCCCACTTCGAGGACCAGGCTCTAGGCTCTTAGCCCTCTAGCTATCCCTTTGGCTACTTCCATGCTTCCCTTGCCTCCCACACCCACAGTTTGTTATATAGCACACTCTCTTACAAAGGCTGGTGCACTCAAAGCATTGTCACATCCCGAAGTACTGAGGAGCGGCATCTGAGCAAGCCTGATGGAATTGCTCTAAACCAATAAATTGATTTAAAAAAACAAAACATGTATGTGACTATTACTTATTTTCTATTTTCTGAAGATAAAAGATTTTTATAAGCCCTTAAATTTCTACCAGATTAAAGTGAAATTTCAATATGAATATCTTACAGCATTGTGTCTGGCTATTTTAAAATTCATTTTAGCATTTTACTTAGGAATTTCAGAACTATGCAAAAGTTGCAATAGTACACTGAACTCCTATATGCTCTTCACCTTGGTTACTAATGGTTATATTCTGCCATATTTATACATTCTCTATGTACATATTATATATGTGTCTATATACATTTGTGTTTGCATGTATAGATACATAACATATACAAGTTAAAATATGTTTTATATATATATTGATGTATTTCCCCAGGACCATTTTGTAATCAATTGCAGACATGACAATTTCTTTACCTCTCAATACTTCAGTGTATAGTCTTCTAAGAACAAAGACATTCTAAGTCCATGGAACAATTATCAAACGTGGGAATTTAGTATTGTTAAAACACTTGATATACAGTCCATATTCACATTTTCCCAATTGATAAAAGCTTATAGCATTTCTTTTTCTGATCCATGTCCAGCCAGTGATCTCACATTGCATTTAGTTGTTATTAGTCTCCTTCAGTCTGGAATAGTTCCTCAGCTTTGTCTTCATAGCATTGACATTTTTAAAGAGTATAGGCTCTTTGTTTTGTGCTTCTCTCTCAATTTGGGATATCTGTTTCCTTATACATACTTTTTTAAAAACTAGTTTTTTAAAACAATGATAAAGTATAATGACATGTGCATAAGATAAATTCAAGCAGTTCCAAAATGTTAAAATGTCCTTCCTATCTGGTTGTGGGGAGAAATAGAAAATATATTATCCAGCTAGCATTAGATGTCTCTGGTCTGTAAGGCATCACTTTTGAGTATAACTTCAGAGATGTGAAGCCCCACCTAAAGGACTTCTGCTGAACTTCATCACGCTTCCTGTGAGCCTGAGGCCGTGTTCTCATTGTATTAGGTTGTTAAGGGTAATACCCCATAAGACCAGCAGATGGGGAGCCTGCTCCTTGCAAATTAAGTTCTCTCATTTGTCTTTTCATTCTCCATTTGCTTATTCTTTCCCAAGCTGCCATCCTGGGCCAAGCTTTTCTTTCCATTGGCTTCAGCTATTATTGCAGGGTCTTCACTGATTTCCCCCCTTTCATGCCTTCTCCAGCCAGTGAATTTGTCATAGTACAGGCAGCCAGACTTACCTTTCCTAAAACAAGGCTTCCAACTGGGCCATCTTAGTGTCTTTTTCTTGCTTTTTACTTTTACTATTATAGATTAAGATGTTTTAAAAGGTGCTTGAATAAAAACTATTCCTTATAATGAGATGACACTTATTAGGAGTGGGGGAGAAGATTGTGGGGAACTGAAAAATTCTGGAATTAAGAAAACTCATTTTTTTATTTATAGATGTTTTCTTGTGGGAAAATTAAAAGAGAAAAAACTCATTTTTTCCTAAGGACCCTTTTTTCTTAAATTTATATGCCCTTCTGTCTCTAAATACAGTTTAAAATTGTACTTTTTAAAGAACAAACCAAATTGTACACAGTGCAGTTTTGCTCTTAAATTAGAAGTCATCAAATTCACAAACTGCATTTTAAAAAATTCAGAATATTAGGCTGGACATGGTGGCTCACGCCTGTAATCCCAGCACTTTGGGAGGCTGAGGCGGGCAGATCACTTGAGCCCAGGAGTTTGAGACCAGCCTGGCCAATGTGGTAAAACCCCATCTCTACTAAAAATACAAAAATTAGCCAGGCATGGTGGTGGGTGCCTGTCATTCCAGCTACTCGAGAGGCTGAGGCAGGAGAATCACTTGAACCCAGGAGGCAGAGGTTGCAGTGAGCTGAGATCGTGATACTGCACTCCAGCCTGGGTGACAGAGCAAAACTCCGTCTAAAAAAATAAAATATAAATAAATTAAAAATTCAGAATATGAATTTTCACCAAATCTTTTCACAACAGATGAGATTCCCTACAGAGTTTCTAGGGATTTTGCTTAAGTCAAAGAAAAATACTTTGTTTTTAACCTGGAAGTAATCTTAAATTCATTTCATCCTTATATATTAGACTAAGTTGACGACAGAAATACTGGTGCTTACAAAGCATAAGTCTGCTGGGCAGTATACATATAATTTCCTTCAGAGGTATTTATTACTTACATAAGAGGCAAATTTTCTGAAGGCCTCATTTTACTTGGCAGTGGTCATTCATTTTACTGTGGAAACACTGAATGGGTGTTTACAGATCTGGTTCTGGCCAGATATGTTGGATTGCATAATTGCCTTGGGGTCTGCTAAGGAAAAAGAAGTTGGAATTCTCAATGGGATGGCTTTTATTTTTATATTTTCGAGATAGTCTTGCCCTGTCACCCAGGCTGAAGTGCAGTGGTGCAATCTCGGCTCACTGCAACCTCCAGGCCCTGGACTGAAGCGATTCACCTGTCTCAGCCTCCTGAGTAGCTGGGATTACAGGCGCACGCCACCACGCCCAGCTAATTTTTGTGTCTTTAGTAGAGATGACGTTTCACCATGTTGGCCAGGCTAGTCTGGAACTCCTTAGCTCAGGTGATCTGCCTGCCTAGGCCTCCCAAAGTGCTGGGATTACAGGCGTGAGCCACTGCGCCCAGACTTTTCTCTCTTTTTAAGTTGGAGGACATAAAAGAAAACTGTACACTACTTTCTAGATTTATATGTAAAACAGTTCTGCTTTATTACATTCACTTCATATAGAATACAAACTTGGTATTTCTGCTTTTGTGTTTCCTCATTCCACAGATTCCATATCTGGCATTTAAGAATTTGCTCTTCCCTTTTTGGTAGGTGAGATGTCCCATCATGATATTTTGGATGCTGCTTCCCAAGGAATAAATGTCATCCTCTGTGAACACAGCAACACTGAACGAGGCTTTCTTTCTGACCTTCGAGATATGCTGGGTTCTCACTTGGAGAATAAGATAAATATTATCCTATCAGAGACTGACAGGGACCCTCTTCAGGTGGTATAATTGCAGAAACATCAGGATAACACATTCTACAAATCAGCTGGATGCCAACTTAAATTTGTAACATGAGTCAGTGGGACTGATGTGCTTCCAGAAGAGTGTCTTCGAGGGTATCATCATTTCCGGTTTGTTAATCTTATTCACTAAATGTTCTATCACTCGTAAGGTAAAACTGTAATGTAACTACCATATTAAATAACAAATATTCATTATAAACTCTAGGAAAGATTGAATAAAATCTGTTTACTTAACATTCTTTGGAAGGAGCTCAAGTGATTCTGTCCTTAGTTTAATTGTAGATGGGATGGATCCATTTGGGTTATCTCTGCCCTTGGTTAGTTAACATTATGCTTGAAAAACTTGGGCTTGAACACTTCTTTCTAGGTAGTAGCCTCTTTGCAGTGATAAGGTCTGTTTGTCCCTGTTCCTAGTTCTGCCTGCATTCCAGTCTTTCACCTAAATTTCAGAATCAGAATGAGATTTATCAGGATGTTGTTTTGAAAATATATATACACAATCATTATTCATATTACTGTTACTTTATTGCTTTTTAGATGACTTACCTGTAATTTTTTTTTTTCTTCCACAGTCCTTTGTTCCCGATTTCTGCTCTGTCACTTCCCTCTCCTGGCAGTGAACTTGGCTGCCGCAGGCAAGGGGCAGGGCCAGGGAGTGAAATTCCAGAGCAGAAAGAACAAAGTCAGATATCTCAAAATATCATCCTGCCCCATTTAATCTGGGCCTTTTATCCACGTGGATGCCCCTTTCTAAACAGCGCCTGCACTGGGCTGCGAGGCCCCTGCTTGCCTGCTGCTGGTTGGGCAGGGCAGATACACCTTTCTCCACCTGAGGACTGCCATTCTCAGGTAATCTGGATAAAGCAATATTCCTTACATTTTAGGCATTCTTGGATTGCTTTTATGATTTGTGCTATTTTACCATACCACATGTAATTTTTACTTCATGCTTTTGTGTAAAGCAACTTTTTCTCTTTTTATTTTTTATTGTGGTAAAATTCACATAACATAAAATGCACCATTTTATTTTCCTGCCCCCCCGTTCCAAAATTCACCATTTTAAAGTATACAATTCCGTAGCTTTTAGTACATTTACAGTGTTGTGGTACTGTTACCACTACAGTTCCAAAGCATTTTTCATCACCAAAGAGGGAAGCCCCCATTAAGTAATAATTCCCTCCTCCCATCCCCTGGATCCTATTTCTATGGATTTGTCTATTCTGGATATTTTCTATAAGTGGAATCATAAACATGTGGTCCTTTGTGTCCGGCATCTTTCACTTATGTTTTCTCCATTACTGCCGCCTTTTGTGTTTGAGTTTTTTTCTACTATTTTGACTCCCTTATTTCCTTTTAAGTATCTATTTTATCTTCTTACCGATCTTTAAAGGAAATTTTATGTGACATCCATTATAACTTAAATATTTACTTAATCTATATTAAATACAGGATTATTAAAATACAAAGGAACACTGCTCAAAAGAAATGTCATTTTTTTTAAATGTCATTTTTTTTTTTGGAGACGGAGTCTCACTCTGTTGCCCAGGCTGGAAAGCAGTGGCATTACAGCTCCCTGCAACCTCTGCCTCCCGGGTTCAAGCAATTCTCCTGCCTTAACATTCCAAGTAGCTGGGATTACAGGCACATGTCACCATTCCCAGCTAATTTTTGTATTTTTAGTAGAGACGAGGTTTCACCATGTTGGTCAGGCTGGTCTCCAACTCCTGGGCTCAGGGGATCCGCCCACCTCAGCCTCCCAAAGTGCTGGGATTACAGGTGTGAGCCAGCATGCCTGGCCTGAAATGTCATTTTTAAGCTTAGTGTCTAATGACATGTTTTGTGTTGTTTTGCTGATTTAATAAATAAGGCCACATACTGACATGAAATAGTGGTTTAGTAATCCCTTGTCTACTCCAGAAAGCTGAAGGCTGAGGAAGGACATGCACATTCCCTCACAGGTGTCACATGAAAAATCTTCCCTATCCTGTAGGACTTACAAGGTCGCCTTGGATGCCCACATGGACAGTACATTCCGGGTGTAAGGTTGCAGATTGTAGGGAATAGTATCACCACCTTTGTTGTGCATCCATGACACCTTATATAATCTCTTGTGCACATGTATTAGAGGGTGCTCCATACCAATCTAGATTAGGATCCAAATCAGACACGAGTGCAGGAAAGAAGTGAAGCTGGCCAGGAGGTGGCAGCAACAGTTCAGCCCAAGGCAACTGCTGCTGGGCAGAATGAAGGTCCAGCGTGGCCAAGTCTTCCTGATCTTTCAGGGGCAAAGGAAATCTGGATTTTTAATATGTGGGGTGTTAAAATATACATATATTATATATAAAACATACATATATACGTGTTTCTGCACAGTTCCTGGCTTATAACTCCTCTAGCCCTTGTTATAGTCTTTTAGGTGTGCTAAGCCTCAGGGGCAGGCCTCAGGAAACAATCTGAGTTCTCCTGCCCTCCTTTAACCAGTCCGAAAGCAAAATCCTAATCTCCCTCCCTTTTCTTTCTTTTTTATTTAGAGACAAGGTCTTGCTCTGTCACCTAGGCTGCAGTGCAGTGGTGTGATCATAGCTCACTGCAGCTTCAAACTCCTAGGCTCAAGTGACCCTCCCTCCTCAGTCTCCTGGGTAGCTGGGCCTACAGGCACCTGCTACCACCCACCCCCTACTGACTAATTTTTTCAAATTAAAAAAATGTTTACTTTTGTAAAGACCAGGTTTTGCTACACTGCCTAGGCTGCTCTTGAGCTCCTGAGCTCAGGGAATCCTCCTGCCTTGGCCTCTCGAAGTGCTGGGATTACAGGCGTGAGCCACTGAGCCTGGCCTTTTTTTTTTTTTTTTTTTTTTTTTTTTGAGACAGAGTTTCACTCTTGTTGCCCAGACTGGAAGGCAACGGCGTGATCTTGGCTCACCACAACCTCCGTCTCCCGGGTTCAAGTGATTTTCATGCCTCAGCCTCCCGAGTAGCTGGCAGTACAGGAATGTGCCACCAGGCCCAGGTAATTTTGCATTTTTAGTGGAGATAGGGTTTCTCCATGTTAGTCAGGCTGGTTTCGAACTCCTGACCTCAGGTGATCCACCCGCCTTGGCCTCCCTAAGTGCTGGGATTACAGGCGTGAGCCACCACACCTGGCCTTATTTTTTTTTTATTTTTTGTGAGACAGAGTCTCACTCTGTCACCCAGGCTGGAGTGCCAGTGGCACGATCTCAGCTCACTACAACCTCCGCCTCCCAGGTTGAAGCAATTCTGCCTCAGCCTCCCAAATAGCTGGGATTACAGGCGTTCGCCACAATGCCCAGCTAATTTTGTATTTTTAGTAGAGATGGGGTTTCACCTTGTTGGCCAGGGTAGTCTAGAACTCCTGACTTCAAGTGATCCACCCGTATCAGCCTCCCAAAGTGCTGGGATTACAGGCATGAGCCACTGTGCCAGGCAAATGCTGCCATTTTAAGACCTACACTTTGGGTAGCAAAGGTAAAGATGTTGACCCTAAATACTTGGGAAGCCTGGGGCCAGTGATAAATATAAAAATTGGTATGAAAATTTAGTAATGAGCTTTGTATTGTACTCATGCTTAAAGTTATATTTTCCATAGCATCAATCTTTTCAAATTTGCCTTATTCAACACATTAAGGATGCTATAACTTATGCTATTAAAACCTCATAGGCTGGGTGAGGTGGTTCACACCTGTTAATCCCAGCACTTTGGGAGACCCAGGTGGGTGGATCACTTGAGCCCAGGAGTTCAAGACCAGCCTAGGCAACATGGTGAAACCCCATCTCTACAGAAAAAAAAAAAAAAAAAGCCAGGTGTGGTGGTGCGTGCCTCCTGTAGTACCAGCTACTCAGGAGGATGAGGTGGGTGGATCACTTGAGCCCAGGAGGTCAAGGCTGCAGTGAGCTGAGATGGCACCACTGCACTCTAACCTGGGTGACAGAGACCCTGTCTCAAAAACAAACACTTATAGACATTTCATATTTCACCTTCATATCCTCACAACTATTGCCTTTTGTGTAGTAAGTGTTCAAATTTAGGCTATTCAGGATTATGCTGGAAGAGTAATTTGACTTCATAGAATATAAAAAGTACATTCTGAACAATGCCACTGCCTTCACATTTGAATTAGCTGGAACAAAAAGAGTAAACTTCTATTTTGTTTAAGTTAGGCAAAACCTATTTATCGGCCCCCAAACCAACTGATCTTTTATTTTGAGACAGGGTCTCACTCTGTTAGCCACCAGGCTGGAGTGCAGTGGCATGATCACAGCTCACTACAGCCTCAGCTTTCCTGGGCTCAAATGATCGATCCACCTAAGCCTTCTGAGTAGCTGGGACTACATGGTGCGTGCCACCACGCCCAGCTAATTATTTGTATTTTTAGTAGAGACAGGGTTTCGCCATGTTGGCCAGGCTGGTCTTGAACTCCTGGCCTCAAGAGATTGGCCTGCCTTGGCCTCCCAAAATGCTGGGATTACAGGTGTGAGCTACCGCACCTGTTTCCACTAATCTTTTATATGAGTGAAGTGATCATGTATTAAAATAACAAACGATGCTAAGAAAGTCTAGTTTCTGGACTACTGTGAGAACTAATTTAGCAGTCCTTGCACAATAAATTCAGCACTGTGGCAAATTTATAAACAATAAATGTTTGACATCTCCTGTACCTTTTTTTTTTTTTTTTTTTGCGATTTTATTAAGAGTACCCAGAAAACCTTTCAAGGTTTCAGTAGGTCTGTTCAATCTTGCCAGAAGCAAGTTAACACAGTAGAAGAAATTAGAGCCTTAGCAGTCAAGACATAACTGCTAGAGCCTCAGGGACACCGATGCGGACACAAGTCAACAAACAGCATACAATAATGTGCCAAGATCTTCACCAGATCTGTAAGATGCACTCATAAAACTTCTTTTGAAGAACTTAAAAATATTTTTAGTAAAAAACCAGCACTACAAATTTACAAAGTGATTCTATCCAAATTGGCTTTTATTTATTAATAATAAAGTCTACTGACACATACTGCTTGCAAATAGTATAGACACAAAAATTATAAAAATAAACCAGTCGATATTTAGGGCAGATGCAAAAATTTGCACATTAGGTCATTATAAACTAGATATATTAAGCAAAAAAAGCAAGGTGCAAACCAGCAAGTATGATATATTACCAATTGTGTTTTTAAAAGGAGAAAGACAGATACTTTTACATATGCATAGACGATATCTTAAGAAAATGCTATCAGTGGTTGCCTAAAGAACTGGGTGGATCAGGGAGTAGGCAGGAAACTCACTTTCACTGAATATCCTTTGGTACTATTAAAAAAATTTTTTAAATCACATTCATGTACAAATTTGTTTAAACATTTTGACTAGAGGTTATATTTAAGACTAAGCCCTTGGCCAGGCACAGTGGCTCACCCCTGATCCCAGCACTTTGGGAGGCTGAGGCAGGATCACTTGAGGTCAGGAATTCGAGACCAGCCTGGCCAACATGGTGAAACCCCATCTCTGCTAAAAATACAAAAACTAGCCAGGCGTGGTGGCGTGTGCCTGTAGTCCCAGCTTAGGAGGCTGAGGCACGAGAATCACTTGAACCCAGGAGGGCGGAGGCTGCTGTGAGCTTAGATCACGCCACTGCACTCTAGACTGGATGACAGTGCAATTCCATCTTAAAAAAAAAAAAAAAAAAAAAAAAAAAGACTAAGCCCATGGACTTAACATAAAATTACTTTTTAAAAAAGTGCATTAAAAAAAAAAAAAGACAAGGTCTTGCTCTGCATCCAGACTGGAGTGCAGTGGCACAGTTGTAGCTCACTGTAATCTTAAACCCCTGGGCTCAAGCGATCCTCCTGCCTCAGCCTCCACAGCAGCTAGGACTGTAGGCATGGGCCACCATGCCCAGATGATTTTTTAAATTTTTTGTAGAGACAAGGTCTCACTATGTTGCCCAGGCTGTTCTTAAACTCCTGTGCTCCAGAGATCCTCCTGCCTTGGCCTCCCAAAGTGTTGTGATTACAGGCATAAGCCATTATGCCTGGCCAAAATTACTTAATTATATGCCACAAGAAAAATTATTTAAAAATTCCAAGGATTTTTGGAAATATTTTCATCAAAGAGGTTTACAAGATAAGAAATGAGTGAGAAATGCTGATGTAGTACATATTTTATTGCAGTGATATTTTCAGGAAGAACTTCATTTCCAAGTGTCAAATATTTCAGGGGGTATGTGATGACTGTAAGCTGACAACAGTAGCCAAGGTGAGCCTTTTTTCTTTCCTAAGAAAAAAGTCTCGTGCAAATATTTAGGAGGCTTGAAATCATCACTTTAAGGAAAAAACTGAAATATCTTACAGTGAGTTTTAGGTCTACTTGACAGAGGAATCAAGATTAATTTACAGCCAGCCATTAATATGCTACTCACCTGCATGTTATTCAAGAAAAGAAAAATATGTCAATATACAAGAATAATGAAATGTTTTATTTTTTGTTGTCTTGAAAACAATTACTAAAATGTAATTCAGGATTTTATTTCTCTAGCCTGGCTTCTCACTGGTATCATGAAGGTTATGACACAGACATTAACTGTTCCAAATATATGACGTATTGTTCCTGTGCTTTCTAGGCTGGGTAGATACCCTATATACTCTGTTTTTCCCATTATCCCAACTGAATAGTATTATAATATATTCCCTCCCCTGCCCCCACCAAGTACATAGCCTCAATCCAAAAGGAGAAAGCTGGATCACTCACCTCTTCCCAATCTATACCTTTTAAGTTGTTTTAGAAACAGTAAGAGATGACCTGCCCTCTCCATTACACTAGTTGGTTCTGACACACAGAATAGCAAACAAAGCCAATTTACGTGATGCCCATGTCTTTATACTTCCACACTCTGGAACAAACACACTTGCAAACAATCAGCTCGGGGAGTGTTAAAAGGCCCTCAAAAAATTCAGAATATCTCTAAGTATAAAATAATTCAAAAACATCCAGTTCCAAATAGTCCCTGAGCACACTGTTCATTCCAGCAAGAAGTCTCCAGAGAGGTAATGAATGAAAGGCACATTTTCTCCAACTTGAGGACCGCTGCATAGTACTAGACGGTACCAGCCAGGCTGATCAAAAGTTCTAACTGAGGACATCCCCCCACTTCCCAAATTTAAATCTTGTATGCTGGAAAAATAATTTAATGTCAGATGTAAACACAACACTTTCAACTAGAGGAGTGGCAGCTGGGGTACAACCCTTCCATGGGAGGTTCAAGAATAAAGGAAAGCTTCAAGCCTCCTCTTCTTCCTTTTCCAAGAAATCAGTCAATGTTCCATTATCAACAGGAATTAATAAATACTCTACTCCATCAGTTCCCTGAAAGATTTAAGAATACCTGTACGTTAGTCATTCATAAGAGGTATATGAACTCTTCTATTGTAGAGGCTAAAGAAAAAATGAATTTATTTCTTTGATGTAATATTTTAAATATGTAAGTATAAAAATTAAGGCAAAAGGGCACACAGTCACATATACTTAAATATATGGAGTTATAGTTAAACAGCCTTATAGTGGAAAAGACAACTAGAGGGTGGGTAGGTGGGTATTTATTTTTTTCATTGTGCTTTAGATCATTCTTCACCTTCCTGCCCTGTTTAGAATCTAACACTATTGATGTCTGTGTCCTTTCTTCCTCCTTTCAACAAGATCCTTCCCTGTTGGCTTTTAAATATTTAATACATTCAAGTATGTCCAATTTTTCAGTAACCCTCACTAGACATCTTCATTCCTCTCCATCTATCACATTATCTCTGCACTTCTCCAAGCGAGTTGGCTATGATGGCAGTCTCCATTTCCACACTTCTCATTCAACACAGTTCAACTGAGCTACTGTTCCCATTATCACATCGTTTGCTTAGACCATCAGGAATTTTATATTCCTAAATCTCACAGATATTTTCAGTCTTCATCTTTTTGGCCTCTCAGCAGCATCTGACACTGCTGTTTTCTCTGCATTAAAACATGCGTCTCTTGGCTTCTGTGACATCACATCCTGGTTTTCTTCCTAGGTCTCTGGCTGTTTCTCTCACCTCTGCAGGCTTATCCTTTACTTTTGCTAAATGTCAGACTTCTGGCCTTATCTCCTAGCTCTCTATTCTCACTAAATGTCCTCCCTTTAGGTAGTACCCCCAATGCCTGGTTTCAGTTATAATATAAATACATAAGAATCATAATCTTCTCTCTCTAACCCAGATCTTTCCTCTGGTTTCTTGTCCTAGGTATCCAACTGCATAGTTGACATTTCCATTTGGAAATCTCAAAGGAACCTCAAACAGAGTTGTCTAAACTGATTAAGATCATGAATTCATCATCTGTCTCCCTAAAATGTTGCTCTTTCAGTGTGTGTGTTTTGTTCTTTTTGGAATAGGGTTTCACTCTGTTGCCCAGGCTGGAGTGCGGTGGCACGATCATGGCTTACTGCAGCCTTCACCTCCCAGGCTCAAGTGATCCTCCCACCTCAGCCTCCTGGGCAGCCGGGACTACAGGTGCGTGCCACCACAACCAGCTCTTTTTTTTTTTTTTTTTTTTTTTCTTTCATAGACAGGGTCTCCTGTGTTGCCAGGCTGGTCTCGAACTCCTGGGCTCAAATGATCTACCCACCTCGGCCTCCCAAAGTGCTGGGATCACAGGCATGAGCCACCACGCCTGGCCTCCTAGTCTTCCTTTAGATCTCAGCTCAGTGGTCTCTTCTGATATCTATCCATAATTAGGTCAAATCCACCTAGTTAAATAAACTCTTTCAGAACTGTGTACCTTCTAATCATAGGACTTCCTTACAGTTAAAATGTTATGTGTGCGATTACTTGACTAATGTCCATCTCCCCCATTAGACTTTAAGCTCCATAAGAAAAGCAATCAGGTTTTTGCTTACTACTGTATCTTAATACTTAGTGCAATATCTATGTAGTTAGTACTCAATAAATATAGACCAAATTAATGAATAAGCAAGAGGGAAAAAGCAAAAGAACAGAATTATTTGACTCACACCATGTTTCTAATTGCGTATTACTCTGGACTAGAATATATGAGGAGTTTTCTGCTCTGCTCTGAAGCAGGGTACTTCTGCCATGGCTCTTTCTACACACTCAAATGGCACATCCCCTAAATGAATCTCTGTGACTCAACATGGAACATCAATTTCAAAATCAGGTCTATGTCAAAGGTATATGTGTCCTTAAGTAAATGATACGGACTATTCCTGGCATACAATGCTACAATAGTGGAGTCTTACCTTCTTTGTTCTTATAAGCTTGTGGTCCCTAAATTCAGTTAACTGGGCCCGGAGTGTCAGATCACTATTGACGAGGAATGCCTCCCGACACTGCTGGTAAAAATCTTGAAAAGAAAGGCCTGGCAAGTTCAAAAGGATATGAACATAAGTCAGCACTTAAGACGTGACCCAGTATACAAACACTCATACAAAAGAACAGAATAAAAGTGCTATTTGCATGTTATCCCAGAGCAGTGAACAAGTATTGATAGGACTTTTAAAGAAGGAACAAGTAAGTCATGAGAGCAGAACAATTATTAAAATGTTTGTTGAAATCATTTTTGCCAAAGGGGAAGAAAATCTCCTAAGATGCCTAGAATATGAAAAATACGTAATTGGCAGATACACATCCATAGTTAGCACAGAAAATTTTTAAAGTAAGCTGGGTTTGTCTTTCAATTTGTGTTAGCAAACACCTTGCTCAGCAGTGGATCTGTAGAGCTGCTTGAAAATTTGCTATGTGGCAGACATAACCCATCATGAGTGACCACTTACTCACTGCTGTGAAAAACTGCACTGCTGTCATTAAATTCCAGAGAAAGGAAATGTACGGAGTAAAACAAAAATTACACAATTGAATGTCATAAATATTGGATACCAATGTAAGATGGGTTATCCTGGTTGTCCAGCTGGTACTTTATTAGTAGCCTGAAAATTCCCCTAAAAAAACACAAAACAAAAAACAGGAATTTAAATCCAAAATGTTAACATCAAAAGGTAACAACTAATAGTAAAATACACAAAGAAAATGTCAAGTACTTGGCCTATCTGCATTATCTTCTGTTCCTCCAAGGAATATCCTATCCTTGCCTACTTAAACAGAAAGCTTTTTTCTTTCTTTTTTTTTTTTTTTTGAGACAGAGTCTCGCTCTGTTGCCCAGGCTGGAGTGCAGTGGCGTGATCTCGGCTCACTGCAAGCTCTGCCTCCCAGGTTCACGCCATTCTCCTGCCTCAGCCTCCCAAGTAGATGGGACTACAGGTGCCCGCCACCACGCCTGGCTAATTTTTTTGTATTTTTAGTAGAGACGGGGTTTCACTGTGTTAGCCAGGATGGTCTTGATCTCCTGATCTCGTGATCCACCTGCCTTGGCCTCCCAAAGTGCTGCGATTACAGGCGTGAGCCACCGCACCCGGCCCGCTGTTTTATTTCTTCTAAAGAAAAATATATGCTGAGTGTGGTGCCTCACACCTATAATCTCACCCCTTTGGGAGACTGAGGTGGGAGGACTGCTTGAGCCCAGGAGTTTGAGACAACTCTGGGCAATATAGTGAGACTCTGTCTCTATAAAAAATTAAAAAATTAGCCAGGCATAGTGGTATGCGCCCATGGTCTCAGCTACTCGGGAGGCTGAGGTGCAAAGATCACTTGAGCCTGGGAGCTTGAGGCTATACTTGAGCGACAGACCCCATGTCTCAAAAAAATAAAATATGAAAGTATTTTTTTCTTACTTTTTAGGTTAGTGTTGGTAGAAAAGTTGGAATACAGAATAACATCTAAAGAGAAAACTATCAATCCCATATCCATTAACACTTGGTGTTGCAATCATACTGGGTATGCTGTTATCTCAAATCTTTGTGGAACGAGGCAGGTGGAAATAACATAAATTCACATATTTATATACTGCATATACCACTTTATACCTTGCTTCTTCACTTTTTGATTCTTACCTTGTCTTTTTTTTTTTTTGAGACAGTTTCGCTCTTGTTGCCCAGGCTGGAGTGCAATGGCGTGATCTTGGCTTACCGCAACCTCTGTCTCCCGGGTTCAAGCGATTCTCCTGCCTCAGCCTCCAAGTAGCTGGGATTACAGGCATGCGCCACCACCCCAGCTAATTTTGTATTTTTAGTAGAGACGAGGTTTCGCCATGTTGGTCAGGCTCGTCTTGAACTCCCGACCTCAGGTGATCCACCCGCCTCGGCCTGATTTTTCCCATATCTTTAAAACTTCTCCTAAACAAGTTTTTCTTTTCTTTTTTTTTTTGCCACATGTAAGAAGAACTTAAGGAAGTTTTAACAGCTGCTTATCTACCATGTACCATAAACTTACCATTTCCCTATTGGTTTGGATGTTTACGTTATTTCTAATTTTAGATTAAAAATAACTCTTAATGGATGACTGGATACAGAAAAATTAATTCAGCACTAAATAAAACTGTACTTATTTCTTCGTATTTTGAATTATTCCATGGAAGAGTGAACCAAGTAGAATTATGGGGTTAGAAGCAGTGTTACACAAACTAAGACTCCCATCAGTCCTTGGGTATGCCAAAAATTCAAAACTTACATGCATTTTCATTGTTATGCAGGTCCAGAAAACAATTACTATAATCATATTTTGGATCATCTCAATGAACACTTTTTTTTTGTTTTTGAGACAGAATCTCATTGTTGCCCAGGTTGGAGTGCAGTGGTGCGATCTTGGCTCACTGCAACCTTGGCCTCCCAGGTTCAAGCGATTTTCATGCCTCAGACTCCTGAGTAGTTGGGATTACAGGTGGACACCACCACACCCAGCTAATTTTTTTTTTTTTTTTGAGACAGGGTCTCGCTCTTTCGCCCAGCCTGGAGTGCAGTGGCGCAATCTCGGCTCACTGCAAGCTCCGCCTCCCAGGTTCACACCATTCTCCTGCCTCAGCACCCCGAGTAGCCACTGCGCCTGGCTAATTTTTTGTATTTTTATTAGAGATGGGGTTTCACTGTGTTAACCAGGATGGTCTCGATCTCCTGACCTCATGATCCACCCGCCTCAGCCTCCCAAAGTGCTGGGATTACAGGCGTGAGCCACCGCGCCTGACCCAATTTTTTATATTTTTAGTAGAGTGGAGGTTTTACCATGTTGGCTAGGCTGAACTCCTGGCGTCAAGTGATCCGCCCACTTCAGCCTCCCAAAGTGCTAGGATTATAGGAGTGAGCCACCGCATCTGGCCCTCAATGACTACTTTTTAACTAGGTACTACTACTAACTCCAGAGCTGAACTTTGGTTAAAATTTTTATTCAATCACATACCAAGTCAAGTCTAAATGATATTGGAGTTTGCAGAATCAAGCAAAATTTCAAAATAGTTTAAATAAGAAAATGTTGAGGCTAGCACATAGACAAACTAAAAAATACTTGCATTAGACTGGGCATGGTGGCTCATGCCTGTAATCCCAGCACTTTGGGAGGTCAAGGTGGGTGGATCACTTGAGGTCAAGAGTTCAAGACCAGCCTGCCCAACATGGTGAAACTCCATCTCTACTAAAAATACAAAAATTTAGCCAGGTGTGGTGGTGCATGCCTCTAGTCCCAGCTACTTGTGGGACACTGAGGCATGAAAATTCCTTAAACCCCAGAGAGGAAGACTGCAGTGAGCCGAGATCTTGCCACTGCACTCCAGCCTTGGCGACGCCATGAGTCTCCATCTCAAAAAAAAAACTTGCATTAGAGTAGCCAGTGCCATATTTAATGTTGTGAGTTCTCACACTGCATGGACCCTCAACTTTACACACAGCAACTTCCAACAGTCCTTCAGCAGTTAAGGACTTTTATTATTAGTAATAACAAAACAGAATGAAGACTTTGTCCCCAATTCCATCAAAAAATTTCATTAGATAACCATTTAATGGCCTATTCCAATTTTTTTATTTTTATTTTTTTTGAGACGGAGTCTGGCTCTGTCGCCCAAGCTGGAGTGCAGTGGTGTGATCTCGGCTCACCACAAGCTGCGCCTCCCGGGTTTGCGCCATTCTCCTGCCTTTGCCTCCTGAGCAGCTGGGACCTCAGGTGCCTGCCACCACGCCCGGCTAATTTTTTAGTAGAGATGGGGTTTCACCATGTTAGCCAGGATGGTCTCGATCTCCTGACCTCATGATCCGCCTGCCTCAGCCTCCCAAAGTGCTGGGATTACAGGCGTGAGCCACTGTGCCTGGCCTTTTTTTTTTTTTTTTTTTTTTTTTTGAGACAGAGTCTCACTCTGTTGCACAGGCTGGATGGAGTGCAGTGGTGTGATCTTGGCTCAGTGCAACCTTTACCTCCTGGGTTCAAGCGATTCTCCCTCCTCAGCCTCCCGAGTAGTTGGGATTACAGGCATGCACCACCATGCCCAGCTAATTTTTTAATTTTTAGTAGAGATGCGGTTTCACCATGTTGGCCAGGCTGGTCTCGAACTCCTGACCTCAAACGATCTGCCTGCTTCAGCCTCTCAAAGTGCTGAGATTACAAGCATAAGCCACCGTGCCCAGCCTGCATATTTCAATATTAATGCAAGGCTTTATTTTTACTTTTTGTAGAGATGGGGTCTATGTTGCCCAGGTTCGTCTCAAACTCCTGGCCTCATGCAATCTTCTCTCCTCAGGCTCCCAAAGTAGTAGAATTATAGGGGTGAGCCACTATGCCCAGCCAAGTTGAATGCTAATCTTATCTTCAGTGTTCAAATCAGCTTTACAGAGTAACAACATTCATTAAAATTAGCATTTGAGAGTTAACATTTGAGTCTTGTGGTGATGGTACAGCTGAGTGTATACATGGAGGTGGTAGTCATACAAGGCTACAAGTGACAAAAGTGCACAGAACTTTACACACACACACGAGTGCAGCATGTATAATAGTGAAATCCAAATATGGATGGGCTTATAACAATGTCAGTTTCTTGGTTCTGATACTGTACTGTGTTTATATGAGATGGTGGTGGTTGGTGGAAGTTGGTGCTTTGGGAGGAGGGTACATGAGACTTCCCTGAATGTATTTTTGTAGCTTCTTCTGAATCTATAATCATCTCACAACAAAAAGTTAATCCCTCCACCACAAACACACAGGTAAAAGAAAAATAAATGGAAAATAAATTGCTAGGGAGATTAAAAAAAGATATCCCCTAAGTCCCTGTGTACACCATCCTCTATCTGTTCCCCTTTATTCTTCTCCAGGGTTGGTACCTAATTATTTTTTATTATTTTTAGTACCTAAAAAGACCTAATTTCATGCACATTTTAAACTTTTATTCATATTGATATATACATTTGAACGCTATGTATTTTATATGGTTTTATTTCTACAATGAACATCTGTTCAGTTCAGCATTTGTCCTAAACGAAAATATCTGGTTTGGACAATATATATCGTCACACTACTATCATCCCATATAAGTCAAAACCCTGGCTGCCAATGCTGCTTCTAAACCTAGAATGCAGCTGTGCTGTGGCTTCAACTCTGCTCACTGATTTATCATTCTGTTGCATTGAGATGTTTGTATTTTGAGCCAGGGTATTTATTTTTAAATTTTGTCTATTATGCTGTGTGTTTGGAACAAGAGGGGATGAAAGAAAAGAGTGAAAAGTATTATGCCATCTTGACCACAAGTGTTCCTTCGTTGCTCTTTAAAAACAAAAAAAGAAATTGTCTCTGCTAGACTTGCTTGTTTCCTCTTCTTTTTCTTTTTTCTTTTTCTTTTTTTTTTTTGAGACAGAGGCTCACTCTGTCACCCAGGCTGGAGTGCAGTGGCGCGATCTTGGCTTACTGCAACCTCTGCCTCCTGGCTTCAAGCGATTCTCCCGCTTCAGCCTCCCAAGTAGCTGGGATTACAGGTGTGCACCACCAAGTCCGGCTAATTTTTGTGTTTTTAGTAGAGACAGGGTTTCAGCATGTTAACCAGGCTGGTCTCGAACTCCTGACTTCAACTGATCCACCCGCTTCGGCCTCCCAAAGTGCTGGGATTACAGGTGTGAGCTACCACACCCAGCCGACTGTTTATTCTTTAGGAAACTAAATTTTCTTTCAAATTTAAAACAAAAAAATTCATTTACATTTTGACTAATTTATAGATCTAATACCTGTTTTTTTGGAGACAGGGTCTTGCTCTATCACCCAGGCTGGAGTGCAGTGGCACAATCTTGGCTCCCTTCAGCCTCCTCAGCTGAGACTATGGGTGTACACCACCATACTCAATTGATTTTTAAAATTTTTTGTAGAGATGGAGTCTCTCTATGTTGCCCAGGCTGGTCTCAAGGTCCTAGCTGGAGCAATCCTCCTGCCTTAGCCTCGCATAGTGTTGGGATTACAGGCTTGAGCCACTGTGCCTGGCAAGTCTAACACATTTCTAACTTGGAAAGAATTGCTACTCTTATAATATTTAATCTACCCACCCAAGAACACAATATTTCTTTTCATCTATCCAGCTCTTAATTATCTATCCTCAGCAAGGTTTGTTATTTTTCAACACGTCATCTTGTTAAATATAATTCTATAATTTTATGCTTTTGTCAGGGGGTAAAGTTTGTTACTAAAAGCTTCTTTCAACAGGCTAATTATGCAATTTCTTTCTTATTTTTTTGAGACAGAGTCTCGCTCTGTTGCGCAGGCTGGAGTGCAGTGGTGCAATCTCAGCTCACTGCAACCTCTGCCTCCTGGGTTCAAGCAATTCTCCGGCCTCAGCCTCTTCAGTAGCTGGGACTACAGGTGTGTGCCACCACACCTGGCTAATTTTTTTTTTTTTTTTTTGAGACGGAGTCTCGCTCTGTCACCCAGGTTGGAGTGCAGTGGCGCGGTCTCGGCTCACTGCAAGCTCCGCCTCCCGGGTTCACGCCATTCTCCTGCCTCAGCCTCTCCGAGTAGCTGGGACTACAGGCGCCCGCCACCACGCCCGGCTAATTTTTTTGTATTTTTAGTAGAGACGGAGTTTCACCGTGGTCTCGATCTCCTGACCTCGTGATCCGCCCGCCTTGGCCTCCCAAAGTGCTGGGATTACAAGCGTGAGCCACCGTGCCCGGCTAATTTTTGTATTTTTGGTAGAGATGGGGTTTCCCCATGTCGGCCAGGCTGGTCTCGAACTCCTGATCTCAAGTGACCTGCCTGCCTTGGCCTCCCAAAGTGCTGGTATTACAGGCGTGGGCCACTGTGTCCGGCTAATTATGCAATTTATTTTTTGCTGGCTTATGCTATAACCAGCTTGCATTTATTAATTCAGATATGCCTCTAGGTTAGGCTGCTGTGAGGGCTTGACTGGAGACATTATACAGTGATGTTTAAGAGCATGAGTTTTGGAGCTGGCATATCTGGATCAAAGACTTTGTGCCACTGACTATCTACCTTAGTTAGGATCAAATGAGGTATTGCATATAAAGTACTCACTGTTTGGATCGGAATGTTCAATATGTAATGAAAAATTACCATAAAATTTAAGTAAAAGTCATGAAAAGTCTGCTTTTTCTCCATTATGACCAGTCAGGTGCTCATATTCAGAAATATCAAAATATATTAAGAAATAAAAAGCTGGTATTTTCGCTTTATTACTGGGCAATTTGATAGACTACTGTTGACTTGTCTGCCTACTCCATAATCCAGTACTAGTAACTATTATTACTATAATTTCACTTAATCCTTCAACTAACTAGGGACTTCAGTATCCCCATTAAAACCTAGTAGTACATCTTAAAATGTATAGTTTTTAAAAAAGAAATATGGTTTTCATCCTTACCTTGCATTAGGGGTAAGGCTTCGTAAGACATGAGTAAGGGAGCTAAGTGGCAGGGATCCAGACTGCTTTACCAGAAGAGAGTTCTCATAGGAGGTTTCTTCAGTATAAGGACTATATGTAGTAGTTTCATACCACAGCCAGTTAAAAAGACTCTGCTTTGCATGATCCCACACTAGCACATGATCAAAGAAAACAAGAATTACAAATTATTTTCATATTGTCATGTTACTAGATTCCCCTTTACAAAAGAATGAGAAAGGATTAAATAAAAATGAATCCAAGTTTTTCATTTTTGCCACTTCCATATCTAAATCAGTAACTCACAATCTAATTTCATTTTCAACCAACATCTGAACCTTTATTTTCACATTAAGAATAAATTAAAATCTTAGCACTACCAATGCATTCTTTTTAAAAAATTAGTAATGTTTTAACATTTTCTTCTTTTTTTTTTTTTTTTTTTGAGACGGAGTCTCGCTCTGTCGCCCAGGCTGGAGTGCAGTGGCGCAATCTCGGCTCACTGCAAGCTCCGCCTCCCGGGTTCACGCCATTCTCCTGCCTCAGCCTCTCCGAGTAGCTGGGACTACAGGCGCCTGCCACCACGCCCGGCTAATTTTTTGTATTTTTTAGTAGAGTCGGGGTTTCACCGTGGTCTCGATCTCCTGACCTCGTGATCCGCCCGCCTCGGCCTCCCAAAGTGCTGGGATTACAAGCGTGAGCCACCGCGCCCGGCCTTAACATTTTCTTCTATAGGATTATCAGAAAGTCTATAAATTAAGTTCATAAAATAAATGTTGCAATATTACAAGAAGAGAAAGAGACCAAAATAATAGTTGGGTCTTTTCCCTCCATTTAACTTTAGACTAAAACATCTTCATTTAGTATCTGAATTTTTATTTCCAAAAATTATGTTCTAAATTAGATTGAGAACACCTTTTTAGCAACCTGTGTTTTTAAACATGTAAAACGGGAAAAAGCATACTAAAAACAGTAAAAACTTTCTGATTTACATTAATAGAATTTGTCTTGTGACACTGATATCTCTAGAAGGAAAAATAGTAACATTTAACTTACTGAGAGGAGCATTGAGGTGGTCAATGGATGCTATAAGGTAAATGTTATGCAAAGATGACAACTGACCAATGATTTGCTGGCTCTTCTCTCCTCTCAACATCTGGCTATCCAAATTGTGGATGAGAAGGAAGAGTTCTAAAGAAGAATCTAAAAAGAAAAGAAATCCAATTATTATTGTTATTATATTTAGAGGGTCTCACTCTGTTGCCTAGGCTAGAGTGCAGTGGTACAATCATAGCTCACTGCAGCCTCCAACTCCTGGGCTCA
Source organism: Nomascus leucogenys (assembly GCF_006542625.1). Classification (NCBI taxonomy): domain Eukaryota; kingdom Metazoa; phylum Chordata; class Mammalia; order Primates; family Hylobatidae; genus Nomascus; species Nomascus leucogenys. Next base: position 101,300,396 of record NC_044402.1, read on the forward strand.
AGCAATCCTCCCACCTCAGCCTCCCGATTACCTGGAACTACAGGCACATACCACCATGCCTGGCTAATTGTTTTTTTGGTAGAGATGGGGTCTCACTAAGTTGCCCAGGTTGGTCTTGAACTCCTGGACTCAATTGGCCTCCCGAAGTGCTAGGATCACAGATGTGAACCACCATGTCCAGCTGCAATTATTATTTTTAGTGATATTTCAGTGATTATTTCCTCTACCACACACAATGCCTAGGTATTAAAAAATAAAGTAGTATAGGATAAAATAATGATTGCTTAGGGGTATGTAATTTATTTGAGAAGATATGTTATTTACTCATAAAATAGACAAGACATGATTAGCACTCAAGTCAGGCCCTACAGAAAGCAGCTTTTTGTTTTGTTTTGTTTTTTAAGACAAGTTCTGGCTCTCTTGTCCAGGCTAGAGTGCAGTGGCGTGATCTCAGCTCACTGCAACCCTGACATCCAGGGCTCAAGCCATCCTTCCACCTCAGCCTCCCAAGTAGCTGGGACTATAGGCGTGTACCACCACACCTAGCTGATTTTTATATTTTTTGTAGAGATGGGGTTTCATCATGTTGCCCAGGCTGGTCTGAAACTTGTCAGCTCAAGTCATCCACCCGCCTCGGCCTCCTAAAGTGGTGGTATTACATGTGTGAGCCGCTGTGCCCAGCCTAAAGAAAGCAGCTTTAATAAGGCATGGGGGCCAGGCGCGGTGGCTCACGCCTGTAATCCCAGCACTTTGGGAGGCCGAGGTGGGCAGATCACGAGATCAGGAGATCAAGACCATCCTGGCTAACACAGTGAAACCCCGTCTCTACTAAAAATACAAAAAATTAGCCTGGCGAGGTGGCAGGCACCTGTAGTCCCAGCTACTCGGGAGGCTGAGGCAGGAGAATGGCGTGAACCCCGGGAGGCGGAGCCTGCAGTGAGCTGAGATCGCGCCACTGCACTCCAGTCTGGGCGACAGCAAGACTCTGTCTCAAAAAAAAAAAAAAAAAAAAAAAAAAAATAAGGCATGGAAAACAGGCAAGATGTATAAAATAGATTGGAGGTGAATCTATGCATGTTTTATTACAATGTGGGAGTGGAGGGATACCAAAAAAACCAAAAGGAGTTCTCAGAAAGCATTATACATAATGCTCTCAGAGATTATATAGAAAACCCAGATTATCACAAAAGCCAAAGGAGACCAAAAAGGGGTGGGTGGGGGGTGGGGGTTAGGATACTGCTCAAGGCATCAGGAAGTTCAGATAAATTATAAAATCAGTGAAGGAGGAATTTAGAGGATGGAGCTGTTGACACTATCAAATACAGCAGAGATCAAGATAAAGGATGAGCCAAGGTCACTGGGCTTGGCAAGAAGAAAGTTACAGGTGATCAAGCATACAGTTCTGATAGCACAGAGGAAAGACATTAGAATGAAATAGGTAAAAAAAAAAAAAAGAAAAAATAGAAGGCAGGACATGTCTTCAAAAATACTGAAACCGTATGAAAATAGAAAAATAAAATAGTGTGAAAGGGCAGCAGAATCAGGTAACTTTTATTTTTAATGTATATTTAAAAGCCACAGGTATTGATAAGTCTCTCTGGAAACTTGGCATACGTGATAGAGTATAAGTCTTTCAGAGAGTAAGTAAATTTCTCTTCTACTCGGGGGTAGATGGGTAAGAGAGACAATATAGTGACAAAGATTCTGAGATGATATATTGTGAAAATCCCAAGTTCCCTGAAATCTAGAAGTCATCATACTTAACAGTATCAAAACCAAAAACACCCAAAACCAAACATATGTATACACACAGACGCACACAAATATAAAATGACTTAAGCATCCATTTTAATGAGCATACGAACAATATTGGGCTCTTACAAGGATCTGTGGTAAGGGAATAAAAGGCAATGCTTCTATTATTCTTTAAGTAGGAGAACTTATGTTGAAAACTAAAGACAATACAGAAAAACAAGCCAAAATTATTAAAGGAATAAATATTGCAGCAATTGATTTTTAATTAAATAATAAGGTTGAAAGAACTGAAAACAAACTAAACAGATTTGTTTGTCTTACGATAACCTGCTAGTAATTCACTATATGCCTACGTAATCAATGAATAAGATCTGTTCACATATGCAGTAGTTTTAGGGTTCTGGGAAATATATACTTGACTCTCATTATATTAAGTTCTATGCTGCTGCAAATCCCGAATTATTGAATACTGAACCACCGTTCCCAGAGGAAATACAGGGTTAGGTTCAATATATAACTTTGTTCTATGTGTGTTTCTGTTTAAAGGCAATTTTATTTTTATTTATTTACTTTTTTTGGAGACGGAATCTCGCTCTGTTGCCCAGGCTGGAGTCCAGTGATGTGATCTTGGCTCACTGCAACCTCCAACTCCCAGGTTCAAGCGATTCTCCTGTCTCAGCCTCCCGACTAGCTGGGATTACAGGTGCGCACCACCAGGACGGGCTAATTTTTTGTATTTTTTGTCGAGACAGGGTTTCACCATGTTGCTCAGGCTGGTCTCAAACTCCTAACCTCAAGTGATCCACCTGCCTCGGCCTCCCAAAGTGCTGGGATTACAGGCGTGAGCCACCGCACCCAGCTTAAGGGCAACTTTATTTTTAATATACACTGTTGGTCTATTAACATGGACCTCACAGTCAAGAACACTATAACTCATAACTGAAGGAAGTTTATATACACAGGTATTTTTTCCCCAAGGCACATCACAGCCTTCTTGTGCTTGGGAACACTAGATAGCATTTTAACACTATGCTTGCGGGCCATTTTAAACAGCCAAATCACCAACACAAAAGCAGAAAAATGAAAAACGTAGCACTGAACAGACTGCGAAAAGGATGCTTGTTTATAGTATGAGAGTTGAAACAAGAAGGCAAAGCATTGCCTTGTTTGACCTCTGCTTAGAATATGTACATTGGGCAATGCAAACTTTTTGCCACTCTGTGCCATGTTTCACTTTGCAAAAGTGCCAAGAATATTGATTTGGGGATTATAAATAAATGTTAGCAAGCAGGTAAATTTGCTATTATAGAATTTGTGAATAATGAGAATCAACTCTACCTGTTTTCAAATGTGTAGAGTTGGTATAAAAATGTATATTGTCTGGCTGGGCTCATGCCTGTAATCCCAGCACTTTGGAAGGCCCAGGCAGGAGTATCCCTTGAGGCCTAGGAATTTGAGACCAGCCTGGGCAACAGTGAGACTCCATCTCTACAAAAAATTTTAACAATAGCCAGGCAGGTGGTGTGTGCCTGTAGTCCCAGCTAACGGGGAGGCTGAGTTGGGAGGATCACTTGGGCCCAGGAGGTTTAGGATGTAGTGAGCTGTGTCTGTGCCACTGGACTCCAGCCTGGGTGACAGAGTAAGACTGTGTTAAAAAAAAAAAAAAAAAAAAAGTATACTGTCCATTTAAGAACTGCGGATAAAATGAGTGTAGAAGTGTGAAAGGAAATTTGGGACAGAAAGCTTTTCAGGTTGGAAACAAAATGAAGACAAAACTAAAGAACATGCTAGAATATTGACAAGATAAAAGTACTATGGAAACAGAGCTAGGATTATTGTCATTATCAAAAAAATTATCCATCAAAGCAGTTAGGCATTCTCAATTACTTCTCTTAAGTCTTAATTTAGTCATTACTAAATGGCAATTAACTGTCAGAGACTATATAATACTATTTCCAATTTTCTGACATACTGACATAACCAAAACATTCACACCAAAAGAATCAGAGATCTTAGTATATAAAATTATCCCAATGTAATGATATGTACACAGAATAAAGAAATAATGTTTTATTTATTTATTTATTTTTAGATAGAGTCTCACTCTATCACCCAGGCTGGAGTGCAGTGGTATGATCTTGGCTCACTGCAATTTCTGCCTCCTGGGCTCAAGCAATTCTCCTGCCCCAGCCTCCCAAGTAGCTGGGACTACAGGCATGTGCCACCACGCCTGGCTAATTTTTTTGTATTTTTGTAGAGCTGGGGTTTCACCATATTGGCCAGGCTGGTCTCGAACTCCTGACCTCAGGTGACCTACCCAGCTTGGCCTCCCAAAGTGCTGGGATTACAGGTGTCAGCCACTGTGCCCAGCCAAGAAATAATGTTTTATAAAAACATTAAACAATATAAAAATACCACTCAAGTGGAGGCACTTTACACAAGCAAAACAAAATCTGAAAATTATTCTGAAATAAATTAGCCGGGCTTGGTGGTGCACACCTGTAATCCCAGCTACTTGGGAGGCTGAGGCAGGAGAATTGCTTGAATCCGGGAGGCGGAGGTTGCAGTGAGCCAAAATCATGCCACTGCACTTTTGGAGTGTTTTATAAACAGAAAGAGGCTTTTGGATATACAAACTTAAGAAAGTGGGACTAACATTTTTCTTTCCTGTTAAGTTCACGGAAAAAGTTCATAGAAAAAGGACAAACTTTTTTAGAGCACCAAGATAAACGCCATTATTAAAATAATCTTTTTGGGCCAGGTGTGGTGGCTCACACCTATAATCTCAGCCCTTTGGGAGGCAAAGGCAGGAGGACTGCTTGAGCCCAGAAGTTCAAGACTATCCTGGGCAACATAGCGAGACCTCATCTCTACAAATAATAAAAAATTAGCCGGGCACAGTGGCACACACCTGTGATCTGAGCTACCTGAGAGGCTGAAGTGGGAGAACTGCTTGAGCCCAGAAGGTCAAGGCTGCAGTGAGCCATGATCGCACCACTGCACTCCAGGCTGGGCAACAGAGAGACTGTCTCAAAAATAATAATAATAATATTGTATGTATATAAATACATGAATAAGTAGAAGTATATGCTTAACTTTATCCTAAAACTACAGAGCATCTACTTCATGTTACCTTCTTTAAATTTGTTTACTATCCAGTCTAGCTGATCCAGTATACTGCGGAAAGTACCCATATGATCGAGGACTTCTTCTGTTATAGAATTCAGGACCTATATCATGAATGTGCAAGAGGTACCACATTAATTACAATTTATTGTCATATACAACTAGAAAATCAAACCTTTTTTTATAAATTAAAAATGAATTTGGATTTCCCGAAAGTTTAAAAAATAACTTTAAAAAATTCTACTAGTACTTGAGTATATCTAATTCATTGTTTTTTGCCTAAGTTGTGGCTAAAAGAAAACAGAAAAGAATAGCAAAGATGTAAAGGTAATAGGTAATATAAGAGGGCAGCAAAACCAAATGAAAAAGCTCCCAAGAACGTGAGAAACATTAGAAAACTACAGTTCTATCAAAGGAAACAGGACACAAACACTACAGACACTTTAAAAAAGGAATACTACATGGCTCAATATCCAGCACCCAAAAGATTTCATGTTCAAATGATAAAGAGATATTAAGCATTTGAAATAAAAATGATCTATGATAAATGTATTGTAAAACTACAGTCTTCACATTACATCCTGTTGCATTTTAAAGCATTTTCACAGCATGTAGTTTTTGCCTAATAAAGCTTTTTCATAGTTTATAACAAAACTGAAGACCCCATAATTCCCTCCTTCAGAAGCACCACTGATACTCAGTGTAGTAAACAAAGCTAACATTTTCCTAAGTTTTAATACATGTCAGTTACAATGTAGGACATTCAAAGATGGTTTTAAAGCTAGATTCTTCTGAGTCCAAACACATGGTATTAAGCACTATACAATCCTACTACCGTGAAGGCTAAAACAAAAATTCTTTAATACTCCATCCTCATTTATGTGGGGGCATGAATTGGCAGAGGATATAATGTTTTTCCCTTTAACATTTTTGAAACTTACTGATTTCACACTGATTCCAGGAAAGAAGCCATTGATGACAACGTGAATGGAATCTTGCAGCATAGTGGTTCGAAACCTTTCTAGTAAATCTCTCTTAGAACCCAAACCATAAAGCACAATGTTGAACCCAAGGCTGTTAGGAAAGACAGTATTCATGAAATTAAACTTCAATACCTCTTATTGCCAATTTTATTATCAACCAGTTTCCTTAAATTAAGTTTATAAAAAATACAGGAAAGGGGTAGGCGCACTGGCTCAAGCCTGTAATCCCAGAATTTTGGGAAGGCAAACGCAAAAAAGTTTTTCATGTATGTATATATATGTATCTTTTTTTTTTTTTTTTTTGAGACAGAGTCATTCTGTCACCCAGACTGGAGTCCAGTGGCACTCTTGGCTCACTGCAACCTCAGCCTCCCAGGTTCAAGCAACTCTTCAGCGTCAGTATCCCAAGAAGCTGGGGCTACAGCTGTGCACCACCACACCTGGCTAGTTTTTATATTTTTACTAGAGATGGGCTTTTGCCATGTTGCCCAGGCTGGTCTTGAACTCCTGGGCTCAAGTAATCCACCTGCCTTGGCCCCCAAAATTGCTGGGTACAGGTGTGAGCCACCATGTCTAGCCAAAAATATTTTTATTTAAAAAAAAAATTAGGTCAGGCATGGTGGCTCACACCTGTAATCCCAGCACTTTGGGAGGCCGAGGTGGGCGGATCACGAGGTCAGGAGATCGAGACCACGGTGAAACCCCGTCTCTACTAAAAATAGAAAAAAAAAAAATTAGCTGGGCGCAGTGGCGGGCGCCTGTAGTCCCAGCTACTCGGGAGGCTGAGGCAGGAGAATAGCGTGAACCCGGAAGGCAGAGCTTGCAGTGAGCCGAGATCCCGCCACCACAATCCAGCCTGGGCGACAGAGCGAGACTCCATCTTGAAAAAAAAAAAGAAGAAAAAAATTAAAAAATTATCTGGGTGTGGTGGCAGGTGCCTAGTTCCAGCTACTCAGGAGGCTGAGCTGGGAGGATCACTTAAGCCAAGGAGTTTGAGGCTGCAGTGAGCTATGATGGTGCCACTGCACTCCAGCCAGGGCAACAGAGTAAGACAGTGTCTGTAAAAAAAAATTAACTAATTAATAATATTTTTTTTTTTTGCTCTATCGCCCAGGCTGGAGTGTAGTGGCACCATCATAGCTCACCGCAACCTCCGCCTCCCGGGTTCAAGCGATTCTCCTGCCTCAGCCTCCCGAGCAGCTGGATTACAGGCACCCACCACCATGCCTGGCTAATTTTTATATTTTTAGTAGAGACGGGGTTTCACCATGTTGGTCTCGAACTCTTGACCTCGGGTGATGTGCCTGCCTTAGCTTCTCAAAGTGATGGGATTACAGGCATGAGCTACCGTGCAAGGCCAGGAATCAATATTTAGTGATTCAGCCATCCCAGTTCTTCCTCTTCCTTCCTAAAAAAAAAACTATTCTTTTTAAAAATTATTATTGGCCGGGAATGATGGCTCACGCCTGTAATCCTAGCACTTTGGGAGGTCGAGGCAGATGGATCACTTGAGGCCAGGAATTCGAGACCAGCCTGGCCAACATGGTGAAATCCTGTCTCTACTAAAAATACAAAAATTGGCTGGGCATGGGGGCAGGCACCTGTAATCCCAGCTACTTGGGAGGCTGAGGCAGGAAGAACCTGGGAGGTGGAGGTTGCAGAGAGCTGAGATCACATCACCACATTCCAGCCTGGGCAACAGAGTAAGACTCCATCTTAAATAAATAAATAAATAAATAAATAAATATTTATTCCAAACTCATACAAGGTAAAGGCACAATTTTATTATCTGTATACCAAGCTTCTAGTTCTAATTTGTTCAGTAGCTTCACTGTAGCTTCTATTACTTTTCAGATGACAGATGACTGGAGGCAAGGGAGACCATTGCCAATAAAAGCCCTAAAAAGGCTGGGCGCGGTGGCTCACGCCTGTAATCCCAGCACTTTGGGAGGCCGAGGCAGGCGGATCACGAGGTCAGGAGATGGAGACCATCCTGGCTAACACAGTGAAATCCCGTCTCTACTAAAAATACAAGAAAATCAGCTGGGCATGGTGGTGGGCGCCTGTAGTCCCAGCTACTCAGGAGGCTGAGGCAGGAGAATGGCGCGAACCCGGGAGGCGGAGCTTGCAGTGAGCCGAGATTGTGCCGCTGCACTCCAGCCTGGGCAACAGAGCAAGACTCTGTCTCAAAAAAAAACAAAAAAAGTCCTAAAAAGTTTTACAGGCTGAAGCAGAGTTGAAACTGATAGAAATTGATAAGAGGTCAAGTAACAAAGGACTTGTTAAGTCATACTAAACCATTAATTCACTCTTCCAAGGAGAATGAGCATTTATTTATTTATTTTGAGATGGAGTCCTGCTCTGTCACCCAGGCTGGAGTGCAGTGGTGCGATTTTGGCTCACTGCAACCTCCGCCTCCCGGGTTCAAGCAATTGTCCTGCCTCACCCTCCCAAGTAGCTGGGATTACAGGCGTGCACCACCAAGCCCGGCTAACTTTGTATTTTTAGTAGAGACAGGATTTCACTATGTTGGTCAGGCTGGTCTCGAACTCCTGACCTCAGGTGATCCACCCACCTTGGCCTCCCAAAGTGCTGGAATTATAGACGTGAGCCACCGTGCCCAGCCAAGAATGAGCATTTAAAAGTAACTAATGAGGGGTTAACAGAAAGGTTTTAAGTAGGAAAGTAACATGTTCTTTTCAGAAAGATCACATTGGCTATATTTGGGGAATGGATAGGAAGGAACAAAACTGTGGAAGATTAACTTAGCTGTCATGGAGAACAATGTTAAAATGTCAAGAACTTTATAGAAAGTCAAACCAATAAGATTTGGAGACTGATTAGATGTGGAGAGTGAGGAAAAGAATACTGAAGAATGACTCAGGGCTGGGCGCTGTGGCTCACGCCTGTAATCCCAGCAGTTTCGGAAGCCAAGGCAGAGAACTGCTTGTGCCCAGGGGTTTGAGACCAGCCTAGGCAAGATGGCGAGACCTCATCTCTACACAATAAAAAATAAAAAAAATTAGCCCAGGAATGGTGGCGCACAACTATGGACCCAGCTATTTGGGAAGCTGAGGTGGGAGGATTGCTTGAGCCCAGGAGGTTGGGGCTCCTTGAGCTGTATTCACACCATTCTGGGTGACAGAGTGAGACTGTCTCTTAAAAAGAAAAGAAAAAAAAAAAAAGAATGACTCAGTTTTCTGCCATAGGCAACTACACAAATGGAGTGGCTAACATTCAGTCATTCACTCTGCTGGATAGCAGGGGCAGGTGGGAACAGTGGATTTCAGATGAGTTTAATTTTATGTATGTTGAATTATTTACAGGACATCCAAGTAGAAACTTCTAATATACATTCAGATATCCAGGTCTGCTACTGAGAGTGAGGTATGGGTTGGAGGTTAACAGTTACATGAGTTATTCATATACAGAAAACAACTGAAGCCAGAAGAGTGAATGAGACCACCCAAAACACCAAGCACTAGAGGTCAAGCTAAAGTCCAACTCCGTGATTGTTTACAAAGGTCAAGCAGAAACAGTATTTATATGATGCTCTCTGGCAATGCATGATAACCTAGAAATGGAAGAACAGAAAAGAGGTAACCTCCAAAGGTAGAGATTACCAAGGTCAAAGCTGCAGAAATAAAGAGGCAAGGAATTCAGAGAGCTAGCAATTCCAGTGAACTTGCTGACTATAAGGTCTCATCTGAGAAGCAAAGCAAATTAAGTTATCTAAGTTGGCATACTGGGAGAAAAAAATAATGATGGGCTGGGGATGGGATTAGAGTGAAGAGCTTACAAATTTATAATGCATAGATCCATAAATAGTTATTGAGAGAAGCCGAGGTTCTTGCAGCAAGTTAATCATTCCCTTCCTAGCATAACTTTTTTTTTTTTTTTAAGACAGAGTCTCTCAAACCCTTGGGCTCAAGCAATCCTCCTGCCTTGGCCTCCCAAAGCACTGGGATTATGGGTATGGGTCACAGTGCCTGGCCCATGGATCTACCTTCTTATTTACCTCAGTGACAATGTAACTGTGAGTGTGCATGTATATTCACATTAGTGTACATTTTAAGCACTTCCTTATGTTCAAGTCTTTTAACTGCAAGGATAAAAGTAATTATCATAAAAAGAAAGTATTATGTTTTGATTTCAATCATTCTTCTAGGCGTTTTAATGGAAATTTAAAATTTAATCTGAGGTGTGTGAAAATAATAAAAGTGAAAAATATTCTAGGAAATAATGTTAAAATAGTAAAATAATGCTTATAGAACAAATCTGTTCATAAAATTCTGAAAGTCTGTAGTACACATACATAAGATTAAAGTAAATATTATCCTTTCATTTCAAGAACTATGCTGTGGGAAACTTTCTAATTTTTTTTTTCTAATTGTTATATTTATTAATCTTGACAAATGAAATATTCAAGTTTTTTACACCAATAACATAATTCTAAGAAATGCTATTTATCTTATCAATGGCTGTCAAGTCTGATAAACACAAATTTCTTAAAAACTGTAGAATTTCTGGGAAGAGTCATACAATAAAGTGACATTTCTATATCTGAGTCATAATGTCTATTTTTACATTTATTTTTATATATGACTAAATATCTCAAACTCACTGTAAAAAGAAAAATGTTAACTTACTTTAATATATTCATGTAAATATATATTATTCTTTATTTTACAAGGGTTTGTAACGATAATACTTACTGTAATTGCAGCATCCATTTATGAAATAATTTTTCATACTGTTGATTTAGTTGTTTAAGTTCGGCAGAAAAGGAAGGGGAAACCTTGCTCAATAAGTTACGCAAAGTTTGCTTTAAAAAAAAGGAGGAGGGGAAAAAAGTCATTCTCAAACCACAGACAGCAAATCAATCCAAACAATTTCCTTAGAAGTAGAGCTTAGAAGAAGCCAATCCAATTGGAATATTACTTTAATCTGGTTTGGCAATGAGTATATCAACTGATAAACAAAATTCTTAAAGAAAATTTGTTTGTTTTCTTAAAATTGTTAACATTCTTTTTAGTAATAACAGTAAAGAATTTGGTAAGTTTTGTCCAGAACCACTTAAATCATTATAAACTCCAAGAATAAGGCTTTAATTTCTCAGAAAACATTAAAAGTTCTTTATAATTTACTTACAATTATCATTAGTAAAATAAACCTATATCACTGCTCCTCTTCCAAAAGCTGTTTCTAACAAATCCTTTATCTTTGGTAAGTATTGCAAATTTTTAAAAACAATAATATAAACAAACTGAGGGAAGTGCATTGCCCTGTACCCCAAACTTGGAAATTCATGCTAATGAATCAGAGATCATTTTTTGAAATGAAAACTCTAGCAAAAAGCTACATATGGTTCTTCACTTTGGCACTACCATGTTTTCATGATTCCACCACCTTTCAAGTAAAATATTCTTTAAATACTGAAGATTAGAGTTGTGATGAATATTCCAGGTACTCTGGCTTGTACAGTGTTTATTTAGTCACAGTTAAAGCAAACAGAACTACCTTTAAGTAAAATTGTTAAATAGGTAGTTAAAAAAAAAAACTCTCTTATCTCTTCTGAGTTCAGAGCCCTGAAAAAGCAGAGAAAGCACTAATATCTTTTCCAGAAGTCATTTACACTAGATTATCTGAGCATACTCACACTTGAGTGTGAACGCTAGAATGTTATCTCACGTATGTACTTTCATTTCAAACTTTTTTTTTTTTTTTGAGACACCCAGCCTGTCACCCAGCCTGGAGTGCAGTGGCGCGATCTCAGCTCACTGCAAACTCCACCTCCCAGGTTCGAGTGATTCTCCTGCCTCAGCCTCCTGAGTAGCTGGGATTACAGGCGCGTGCCACCATGCCTGGCTGATTTTTGTAGTATTAGTAGAGATGGGGTTTCACCATGTTGGGCAGGCCGCTCTCAAACTCCCGACCTTGTGATCCTCCCGCTTTGGCCTCCCAAAGTGCTAGTATTACAGGTGTGAGCCTCCATGCCCAGCCTCATTTCAAACTTTAATTAATATTCATGGAAAACTGCACTTTCGACCCCAATATCCAGCTGAACTAGAATGAAGCAGAACTGACAATCTAGTTTTGAGCCTGGGCTGTAAGAGATTGTGTGTTTTCCCACTTTTCTCTTATGGCTCTGCCACTGTCATGAGGATAACATGCCTCAGCTAGCCTGCTGGTCCAACGAGGAAGAGAAATATGGAGCAAATCCTAGATCAGCCAACCTCTGACTCACTTGCAGACATGAAAAATAAATGCTTATTGTCACATGCTACTGAAGATTGTACTGGTTAGCTATGCTATGTTTACGACCAATGAAAGGCTTTCCTCTCCCTCACTGATAGGTGTTTCTTTCATCCTCTTAGAGATCTTTTTGCCTCTAAGTCTGATGAAGTCCTATTGTGAGCCTAGATTCATGTGTCCTTCTCCCATATTGCTTATATTCTCTGATCCGAGTCTCAATACCAATGAGCCAGGACTTAGATTATCAATTGTAATTACTACGGACAAAGATTTTCTCACTCAGATGGTTCTGTCTCCTCTCATAGAGAAGTAAAACCCCAGCAAGTATAACTGTATGGTATTTTTTTTTTTTTTTTTGTAAAATGAGCTACTGGAACCATGGTACATAGTAATCTTGTTACTTTACCACACTGGGCAGGTTTTCCATAATATCCTCAAGTAGAATATCCTCTACTTTTTGCAAAGTTTGTAACTGAGAGAAAGTCAGGTTGCAGTCGCTGTTTTATGACCAGTGTGAGGTTTAGTGAATACATATAGGTTAAATGAGTAACAGAGATAAACAGTAAATGGATATCAAGGAATTATGACCCTGATGATTGTCATAGATCCTGAAGAAATAATAAACGAGTAAGAGGGGGAAAATGCATAATTATAGTCTGTCTAATCCAGTAAATTATTTATTTATTTATTTAAATTTTAGTAACGACGAGGTCTCCCTATGTTGCCCAGGCTGGTCTCAAACTCCTATGTTCACGTAATCCTCCTCCCTTGGCCTCCCAAGGTGCTGAGATTACAGGTATGAGCCAGGTGTGCCCAGCCTATTTACTGTTTATATAATAAAAGAAGTAATAATCACATTAACTTGTGTTTCATTTGATCAGAACAATAATTCTACTTGCGTATACTTTTCAAATCTGTTGCTTATGTAGCATATTTTTCAGGACAGAGTAAAAAAAATTTAGAAGTAACATTCCTTGCAACATACCTGATCCAGTTTAGCTCTCTTTAGCTTCTGCAGTGTTCTATCAGAGGTTAAAACTTTTGAACTGCTGTGAGCTTCAAAATATTCTTCTACTAAGTCACTCTGAAAGTGAACAGAGTAGTCAGTCCTTAGTAGCTTCAGATATCTGTCTTATATCAAAATCAGACAGTAATATTAATGTAAAATAGGACACGTGAAATTCTTTACTTGGTAGTATTTTCTTTTTAAAGCAACAGTACCAGTTAAGGACCAAGCATATTTAATTTCAGTAATAAAACTGAGTAATTACTAGGATCATATAAGTTAAAGAAATGACTAGGTGAAGTAGTAGTCTGTTCCTAAAAATGATTCCTAAGTTACAATATGTAATTTCCATTTAGACTAAAAAAAGAGAGATGGTTTTACATATCAAGATCTTTGTTTCTCCTCAAGTAAGTCTTTTTTTTTTTTTTTTCCTTTCTTTATTGAGGAAGGGTCTCACTCTGTCACTCAGGCTGCAGTGTAGCGGTGCAAATACGGCTCACTGTACCCCCAACCTCCTGGGCACAAGGGATCCTCCCACCTCAGCCTTCCAAGTAGCTGGGACTACAGGTATGCACCACTACACCTGACTAATTTTTTTAATTTTTTTTTTTTTTTTTTTTTTTTTGCAGAGACAGGGTCTTATTATGTTATCCAGGCTGGTTTCAAACTCCTGGCCTCAAGCAATCCTCCCACCTTGCCCTCCCAAAGTGTTGGGATAACAGGCATGAGCCACCATGCCTGGCCTCAAATGGTCTTAGCAAATCCTTTAATATTAGTATAGCTGAAGTACTGTGAAAATGAGGAGGAAATCAACTGCAAGGTAACAAAAGAAAAAAAAAACCCACAAACAAACCAAAAACTGGCCTACTATTCCAGTCAAGTGGAATTTTCTTCGCACACTATTTGTTCTTCTGATTTGGGGCAGGACTAAACTCTAGGGTGGTAAGGAAGGGACAGAAAGCTATTTAAGCAGTAGGCTCCTCAATTGCTCTGAACCTTTAGACAGAGCACCAGGATAATTAGCCTTTTCTAAAACCAAGGTGGCTGCAGTGTTCCTCCAAATGACTCAACATGGGTCCCTAGCCACATCATTCATTACATTGACTTGAATACATCGACAATGGTACAAAAACAAGATACACTGAGAACTCATGCCTCCAATTGTCCAATCAATATTTACTTAAAAGTTCATTTTTTTATTTTTGTTACTTTTTATTCTAATCCCATAGCTTATTTAAAAATTTATTTATTTATTTATTTTTGACACAGAGTTTCGTTCTTATTGCCCAGGCTAGAGTGCAATGGCATGATCTTGGTTCACTACAGCCTCTGCCTCCTGGGTTCCAGCAATTCTCCTGCCTCAGCCTCCCGGGTAGCTGGGATTACAGGCACACATCACCACGCCTGGCTAATTTTTGTGTTTTTAGTAGAGACAAGGTTTCACCATGTTGGCCAGGCTGGTCTCAAACTCCTGACCTCAGGTGATCCACCCACCTTGGCCTCCCAAAGTGCTCGGATTACAGGCATGAGCCACCGCGCCCAGCCTAAAAAGTTCATTTTTATACAACGGAATTGAGATGTCACTTTTAGCATATACTATTTAGCATATACTAGGGTATTAATTCACGAATATGTAGACAGGCCAGAAAAAGAAAGCTCAGAAGTAGAAACAAATATATGTGGGAATTTATGTGGAAGGCTGAGAAAATATAGAAAAGTGAATAACAAGTACTATTTTGAGAGATGTGGATCTCTTAGGGTAGCTTATCTTTGAGATACTACACAATTTTTCTTCAAGGTTAAAGTCTCTCTCTTCACTTACTGTTTTATCTCTTTTCATTCTCTTAGAAGGTGTTTCTTTGCAAACAGGAGCTGAAACTACTCTATTCTGAGCTTGAATCTTTTGGCTGAATATGACGGCATTAGTGTCCTCTTCATGTTCCTGTGCAACCCCTTCATCATCCTCTGAGTTGGAAGCAGAATATTCGCTTTCACTGTCAGAATGAGACCTTGGAACTGTGGGGGGAAAAATAGCAATTCAGACAATTTCATGGTTTGACAAAAGAGGCATTGTGGGGTAAAGCAAAGAGTGGGGGCTCTGAAGTAACAGTCTGAATTCTGGTTTTGTCATTACCTGCTCATGATTTCACCAGAGCTAATTAACAAATTCTCTCAGCACCAGTTTATTTATCAAATTAATAGTACATAGTTTAATAAACCATTAGGACGATTACATTGAAATGTATATAAAGCCACTAATAATGCCTGACACAAAGGAACTGTGATAGAAATTGTTAATCATACTTAACACCATTCTCTTTCCCTCTTCCTTGCTAACAGAACTCCAATTTTGCAAAATATGGCAATATGCCTCATCCTAGGGGATGAATCATGGTAACTGCCTTTTTCCTCTTCTAGGTACCTGCTTTCCCAGCCTCTGCTCTGACTATGGTTGACTATGTGACCCCTTGACCAATGAATTGAGGGAAAATAGCTGGCAGCTTCTGGGAAAGATTTTCCTCAATTACGGAAGAAAAGCCCCTATTTATACCCATCGTTTAAAGCTATGAAAGCCATTTTGCAATATGAAGTATCAAACCTAAAGATGAAAAATGCTGGTGGCAGAGTAAAAAGATAGGAAGAATCTGGGTCCTTAATGATATATCAACCATGGAACTTGCATCTCCATACTTGTTTTAATGTGAGATACTTAAATGTCTGTGGCTTAAACTACCATTACAGAATTTTCTGTTGCTGCCTACTGAAAACGTCATACTAATATAGCACTCAATAAATGGTACTTATTATAATTATTACTAATACATACACATACACCATCCCAGAGTTGATTCAAGAATTATCTTTTTAAACAAACCACAACCTCACCCCTACAACTCCCCAGAAATAATATAGCTAGTTTTACACTTATCAAATAAGAATAAAGCCAGTTTCACACTCAACAGGCATAAAACTGTTTTTAAAAGCTAACTTCCAAAATATGAATGAAAAAAACTTTAAACAAATCAGCATATTTATTCTGAACAATAGACATACTGCAGAGGATTATCCCAAGTCAGCATGTAACAAATGTAGATATTAAAAAAAAGAAAAAAAAAAGGGCTTGATTTTGTGGGCATACATAGCTTAGCAGATTCAGATGTGCATTGATTGCTACTCATGGTATATGCACAGTTAGAAGTGGTGGCAGGTACCAGAAAGTATCTCTACCTTCTTTACATGTATGCTTCCCCCATGCAGGTATGTATGTTTTGTGGTGATTAAGAAGGAAGAGGGAAGTTCACCTTCTCTCTAAAAAACAACCCATCTTTGGGATGAGGAGAAAACATAAGACATGGGATATAGTTGACATGAAATAACAATCACAACTATACAGATCTTTTACTGCTTTAATATACCAAATCATTTAGCATTACCAATTTTATGGTGATTAAAAATACAGTTTTAACAACTCTATGAAATCCATACCATGAAAAGAAAGGGCTATGAAGTATGAAGCCCTGATGTTAGGCTGAATTTAACAATGTTGGCTAATACTATTATTGTCAAGGGTCAGCATTATGAAAGGTGTTGACATCTTTCTGATATATAAAGGTCCAGTCATTTGCCCCAAAGTTAAATATTCAAAAATCTGAAATGATTTTTAATTTCCTAGAAGGCAGAAGCCATGTCTGTTTACTTGATTTTATTTAGCATTCAGTACAACTATGAATATTTAATATTATTTCATTATAAAATTTCCAAATAAATCAGTAGAATAATTTCCAAACTGTCTCAAAACAATTAAAAGGCATGTTATTTCATTGGAAAGACCTTTTAGTTGACTTCAGTATACACTGACTACAATGTGAAAGACATGGTGCTAAGTGTTGCAACTAAAAGCCAAAGATTCAAAACACCAAGCAGTCTAAGTCTAGAACCTATATACTTAACTATTATTGCCTCTTGTTTAGATGTTACTTTTTATAAAAACGTCATGTAAAAAGAAATACGTACCTATTAATCTTTTTCTTAGACTACGAGGTGCTGTTGACAGAAATTCACTTTTGTCATTGTTCTGTTTAAAAATAGAAAAAGCATTAAATAATAACATGGAAGTTAATGACTGATCTGAGTGAAAGAAGCTAGAAAAAAAGAAAAAAATTTTGCTTTCAATAGACTGCATTAGAACTAGATGAGCTTAGTTCCTAGAACTAGAAGATTAAGACAAATGAATTATTTGGAGCAAAAAAAGGGTATAACAAAAGAAACAAATTCCAAAGGATTACTAGAGTGATTCTAGAAATTGAATTCTACATTATTTGTAAAGTATGTATATACTGTATTATGTACAGAAAAAACATGAGTATATCAGCCTTTTGAACTACTTCCACCTATCAGATTAGTAGAATGAATATATATATGTGTGTGTGTTTGTGTGTGTGTGTGTGTGTGTGTGTCCTATATATATATATATATATATATATATATATTTTTTTTTTTTTTTTTTTTTTTTTTTCCTGAGACAGAGTCTCACTACATCACCCAGGCTGGAGTGTAGTGGCGTGATTTTGGCTCACTCCACCTCACTGCAACCTCCACCTCCTGGGTTCAAACCATTCTCCTGCCTCAGACTCCCAAGTAGCTGTGATTATAGGCGCGTGCCACCATGCCCAGCTAATTTTTGTATTTTTAGCAGAAACAGGGTTTCACCATGTTGGCCAGGCTGGTCTTAAAACTCCTGACCTCAAGTGAACCGCCCACCTTAGCCTCCCAAAGTACTAGGATTATGGGTGTGAGCCGCAGCGTCCAGCCCAATAGAGTATTTTTTTAGAAGATAGTATTATATAGCAATCATAAATATGAAAGGGAAAGGGCACCCCTATGTATATGGCAATGGGCCTTTTAATGTGCTAGAAATTTACTGGTGTTAAAGTATTACATTCTTTGAGGAGAGAAAGAGAGATTTACACTTTCTTACTTTCTGTATTTAAAAAATTATAACTTTTTATAGAAGTACAAAGTCTGTTTTTTTATAGAATACTTTAATACCATAAGTTGTTAGCACATTAAAACATCCACTGTTACATACATGTAAATTTCTAATAGTACTGATAAAAAAGTTAAAGTACCCTGTGATTTTGTCAACATGACAATATGACAAAAAAAAATTTAAGTTTATTGTCTTGTGAAAGATTGCTGGTGTCATTAAAATCTGATTTGATTTTAAGAATAGTACTCTAGGCCGGGCGCAGTGGATCATGCCTGTAAGCCAGCACTTTGGGAGGCCAAGGTGGGCGGATCACCTGAGGTCGGGAGTTCGAGATCAGCCTGACCAACATGGAGAAATCTCGTCTCTACTAAAAATACAAAATTAGCCTGGCGTGCTGGTGCATGCCTGTAATCCCAGCTACTCGAGAGGTTGAGGCAGGACAATTGGTTGAACCTGGGAGGTGGAGGTTGTGGTGAGCCGAGGTCACGCCATTGGACTCCAGCCTGGACAACATAGTGAAACTCTTCCTCAGGGGGAAAAAAAAAAAAAAAAAAAGAATAGCATGCTAATAACTGAGCTAATCCCTTACCAATGGAATTACAGTATGTCTCAAACTTTTTTGATAAAGATCTTCAAAAATCTTTATATTTTGTCATCTTGACCCAGTAGACGTGTATATATAACTAAAAAAATTATAAAACAGAAATTTAAAATTCTATTCTACTTCATTTGTTAAAAATGCAGTTTATGTCCTATTAAACTGATTTCTTTTTTTTTTTTTTTTTTTTTTTTGAGACGATCTCCTCCCCCAGCAGTCCAATCTCGCTCACTGCACTCCCCCCTCCCCACTCCTCCCCTCCGAGCTACACGCCCCCCCCCCCTAATTTTTTTTGTTATAGAGAAGGTTCACGTGTCTGATTCTGATGGTCCTAAATATAACAACGTGACCACCGTAAACTGATTTCAAGATTGAGTATTGAGACAACTTATATATATCTACACAGCTTAAGTCTGAGAATTCACAACACCTGTGTCAAAATAACCATTGCAGAAAATTCCTGCTCAAAAAGACAAGACTAATAAATAATTTTCCTACTTGCTATAGAAAATTTCTGCAAACTAATCTCTCTTGACAGTTTGCTCATTTGGGCAAACTGTTCTCCTATCAGGACAACAGATTACTCCTAGGGCAAACAGCTTATCTTATCAACAGTTTAGTTATCAAGATACACTTTACTGTGTCTACCAATCCTAAAATATCTTGTCCCTAACTTTGCCCAATCCCAATCAGTTTACCATCTTGAAAAACCTGCCTTAAGCCATTTGAGCCCAGGATCCCCAAGCCCTACATATATTTTCTCTTGAACTTGCTTTTCTAAGATAGTACACTAAGATTCTGTCACAATGATGTTGTCCCTTATTGTGATAGGTAGCTTTGTTTCATCAACAGGTTTTTCTGGTTTTTTGGGAGAGGTGACAATATCTTCTAATGGGTTATAATCTATAACTTGAGAAAAAATAATCTAAATTCTTGATTGGATTATGGCAATGAGTTTCTTTTTTTTCCTTTTATAGTGATACAACACACAAGACATAAGAAAAAAGCATTATTAAAGACAAATGAAAGTCTGGCATGTCTAATCCCATACCTAGACTTGTCTAAATAGGACATTCCTGCATAGGCCATAACCATGGCCTTAAATGTCTATACTGACTGTGGAGACAAAAGTGACTCCATCTTGGATGCTAATCCATCATGTTAACTTCTGATTAGCCCCAGTCTCATGAATGCCTCCTGATTCCTACTTTATGTACTGCCTTCTGTGAAAGAACATGTCAACCTTGATATTATCACACAAATTACTGGCTACAATGCATACAGCATTCTTGCCCTCTTGACAATTAAAGAGGGTTGCCTTTAATTATCTTGCTGGAACATGTATCCCCTTTCCTTATGGTATGTAAGCCGTGGGTCTGGGGAGTAACAGTGCAGAGAGCTACCTGTCTTGTGGCTGCCCAAGACCATGCTTCTGTCTCTAATAAAATACCCTTTACAGACAAACTAAACTTGTCTGCCTTGTCCTTTGGTTTCTTGGCTCCTTTGGCATTTGGGGGATGCTTTGCACATATGGCCCTTTCATGGAACACTCACCACTTGAAAAGGCATAATGAGAAAATTATACCACAAAAACACAAAGGAGGCCAGGCGTGGTGGCTCACCTGTAATCCCAGTACTTTGAGAGGCCCAGGTGGGTGGATCACTTGAGGTCAGGAGTTCAAGACCAGCCTGGCCAACATGGTGAAGCCTTGCCTCTACTAAAAATACAAAAATTAGCTGGGCGTGGTGGTGCGCACCTGTAATCCCAGCTACTCAGGAGGCTGAGGTGTAAGAATCACTTGAACCTGGGAGGTGGAGGTTGCAGTGACCCGAGATCACATCACCGCACTCCAGCCTGGGCGACAGAGTTAAGACTCTGTCTCAAAAACAAACAAACAAAGAAAAAACCCCACAAAGGAGGAGATAAAAAGATAGAGTAATGGATCTAATGCATCTTGGGATCAAACTGCACAACACTGCCCTCTTCCCCCTGCAAATGAAACAGAACATGATACATAAAAGCAAAACCCCAAAAATTTTCAGGCCAGCTACACACAGCAGAAAAAGCACAACAGTTGGGTCTGGGAGGCCTGGCTTCATTTTCTAGCTGTTCTCCTTCCTAGTCAAGTGAACTCACACAAGTCACTTCATTTCTCTGAACCTCAAATTCTCCATCTATAAGTTAGGTATTTCACTGCCAAATATCTGTAAATTACAAAGCACTATATAAATTAAGAGATCAATTTTTTCATTGAATTTCTGGCGATTTTTCATCATGTCTTACTTTGTAACACTAAGGCTTTTGCTTTTTAGTCAATTGCTTACCTTCGGCTGAACCTTGTCTGAAGCAGAATGGCCTAAAGAATGAACAAAAAGCCATGACTTACTATGGACACTTCACTTTTCACTGTGGTCTAGTTTCATTAAAAGTAAAGTTTGCCGGGCATGGTGGCTCACACCTGTAATACCAGCACTTTGGGAGGCAAGGCAGGAAGATTGCTTGAGGCCAGGAGTTCAAGACCAGCCTGGGCCATCACAGCGTGATCCTGTGTCTATTCAAAAAATTAAAAATTAAAAAAAAAAAAAGCAAAGTTGCAGCTTCTACATAGAAGCCACCACATTATTACTAAATTATAAATTAATTCCATATCCACCGGAGGATTATCACTATTAGTTTCATGATTACTCACATTATTAACAGCTACTTCCTGCATTTCTGTAGCATTCTAACAAGAAAAACGGAGCCCTTTTAAATTTTGATTATTGAAACGTACAACTGTCCAGGAGCGGTGGCTCACGCCCGTAATCCCAACACTTTGGGAGGCCAAGGCAGGAGGATCGCTTGAGGTCTGGAGTTAGAAAACAGCCTGACCAACAGGGTGAAACCCCATTTCTACTAAAAATGCAAAAATTAGCTGGGCGTGTTGGCAGGTACTTGTAATCCCAGCTATTCAGGAGTCTGAGGCAGGAGAATTGCTTGAACCCGGAAGGCAGAGGTTGCAATGAGCCAAGATCACACCACTGCACTCCAGCACTCCAGCCTGGGTGAAAAGCGAGACTCCTTTTAAAAAAAAAGTACAATGGAGCCAGACACAATGCGGTGTGGTTATAGGCCCTGTTACATGAGAGGCTGAGGCTAGAGGATCACTTGAGCCCAGGAGTTCAAGGCTTTAATAGTGTGCTGTAATTGTGCCTGTGAATAGCCAATGCACTTCAGCCTGGGCAACATAGCGAGACCCCGTCTCTAAAAAATGAAAAAAATAGAAATATTGGCAAGTGACACTGGTGTTCAAAAACAAAAAGAAAAATATAAATAAAGAGCAACAAAATGTACACTTTTTAATCTAGTTAGAATGGATCATTCAAAAACAGCTGCTCCACAAACTGTAAGACTTTCAAACTCCAAACGCCTTATTTCATATAGTATTTCCCAAAGCCAAATCTTCTATAAATAATTGGCTAACTCAAGCAAATGACAACAGGACTTAAAGACTATTTCTGGTTAACCCTGTCAATTTGCACAACTTCAGTTAGCACAGATATTTTTCCCTCTTATTGACTGGTAAACACGGGTATACTAAGGTACATGAGTTGAAATATTAATTGCATTTTGTTGAATGAATTTTCAGAAAAGAAGAAAATATATAAAAATTCACAAACAAGGAGAAAAGTAACATGCTCTATCTTGAAGCAACTATGAAAACTCTTTTCAAAGAACTAATGTGATGTCTTACCCTTGCTACTTTGAGGAACATTTATCGTAATCTCAGGATCATTCTTCAAACTGAATGAAACACTTTTTTTTGGTGTTTTTGCTAGTTCTGAAGCTGTAAACAAAGAAATATATAAAAACCTTTTAAAGGACAACAGTAGATAAAGAGGGAAATAACCTTATTTCGCTGACAAAAATTCTTTAAAAACCTCTGTTACTTTTATTAGAAAAATAATCCTACCCATATTAGGAGTAATACTGCTTTCACCTTTATTAGCTGTCTTCCCAGCATCTTCAAATTTTCCTTCATATTACCCACAGATTTCTTTAAAAAAAAATACAAATAACTAACTTTGACCTTGCTGCTTTCTCTAATTACCATACTCTTCTCTCCATCAACCACTTACGTTCCTTTCATTTCTTACCATATATAGTTGAGGCACATCTTTGATGGGGGGTGAGAAAGAAGGGCCAGAAAGTGAGATCTAAAATCAAGTGAAAACTGTGCAGAATTAAAATTATACTTTAAAATCTTTTAAATCTTCCATAAAGTGTGAACAGTTTATTTTGTGCCAAAAAGTCTATAATACATATAAATAATACATAAAATAGTGTTGAACAGATGGCCATTTCTTCAACCGAGAATAAATGAAATAGTGGTCTTTTGTTTAGGGGCCATTTTATTTTTACTTTAACAATTTTCTTTCTCTCGCTTTTTTTTCTAAAGACCAAAGACCAAATCACTTATAATAGAGGCATTTTTTTTTTTTTTTTTTTTTTTTTGAGACGGAGTCTTGCTCTGTGCCCCAGGCTGGAGTGCAGTGGCGCGATCTCGGCTCACTGCAAGCTCCGCCTCCCGGGTTCACGCCACTCTCCTGCCTCAGCCTCCCGAGTAGCTGGGACTACAGGCGCCCGCCAACACACCCGGCTAATTTTTTGTATTTTTAGTAGAGACGGGTTTTCACTGTGTTAGCCAGGATGGTCTCGATCTCCTGACCTCGTGATCCGCCCGCCTCGGCCTCCCAAAGTGCTGGGATTACAGGCTTGAGCCACCGCGCCCGGCCGAGGCCATTTTAAATAAAAAAATATAATTGTTATCTTTAATGATGCTCTCACACTCACACCATGAGAGGCATGTGGAAAATGAACCCAAATGAAGAAACAGATTTACCTTTTCCAAGTTAACTCTCACACTGGGACACTGTTCACTGAGAAAAAGGGCACATACCAAATTAACTGCCTTTTTTCTTTTTTTCTCTAAATGGAGAAGGTGTAGTTAAATTTGTACAAGTGAAAGCCATTTTACTGGCTCCTAAACCTTTCTCACCTGCCCCCATTTTTATCCTCCAATCTTGAAACTGACCCAAGATACTCATAACAATCTCTACAAACGAATTTGCTGCTTCTTTTTTCTTAATCTCTTCGGTCTTCTATATGATTCACTAAGTTTTTTTTTTTTTTTTTTTTTTAATCTTCCCTTGATATTAATTCCTCCATTTGAGTCTTATGACATTATCCTCGTTCCCAAGCTACTGGTTGTGGTTATTCCATCTCTTCTTCACTGTCCTCAGCCTCCTCAACATTCTAGGCATACTTAAGGCTCAGTCCTTGCTCTTCTCTTTATGTCATTTTTGGATTAAAGGCTGATTCACAGGATAGGGAAACAACTTCATATGAAAAGAAGCAACAAAAGCAACTTAGCTGAGATCATTTTGGTTTTATACTGAAACATAAAAATGCTCCACCTGATTTTAAATAACTATTAAACTACAAAGGAGCCAGGGAGAAAAGAAGAAAAAGGAATAATTGAAGAGGATTAAGAACAAGATAGTCTCTTTTTTTTTGAGATAGAATCTTGCTCTGTTGCCCAGGCTGGAGTGCAGTGGTGCGATCTCAGCTCACTGCAACCTCTGCCTCCCAGGTTCAAGCAATTATCCAGCCTCAGCCTCCTAAGTAGCTGGGATTACACATGTGTGCCATCATGCCCACCTAATTTTTTTATTTTTAGTAGAGACAGGGTTTCACCATGCTGGCCAGGCTAGTCTCAAATTCCTGACCTCGAGATCTGCCTTCCTTGGCCTCCCAAAGTGCTGGGATTACAGGTGTGAGCCACCACGCCCGGCTAAGATAGTCATTTTTGTGAGCACACAGAGATAGGCAGACATTCCAACACCTCTTGGATGACTCAACATGTCTAATAAGCACCAGGCACAATGCCTAGTACAACTACCTGTCGCCCAGGAGTACACTGGCGTGATCATGGCTCACTGCAGCCTTGACCTCCTGGGCCCAAGCCATCCTCCCACCTCAAACTCCCAAATAGCCTGGGACCACAGGCATGCGCCACCATGCCTAACTAATTTTTAAATTTTTGTAGAGACTGGGTCTTCCTATGTTGCTCAGGCTGGTCTCAAACTCCTGGCCTCAAGTTCTCCTCCCACCTCGGCCTCTCAAAGTGCTAAGATTACAAGCATGAGTCACCACGCCCAGTGGTGAATCACTATTTAACACGTAACTTTTTGTTCAGTTATGACTATGAATGGCAAAAAGTTACAGTGTTTTTTTTATGTCAGGGGTCAGCAAGCTATAAGTCTATGGGGCCAAACCCAGCCTTTCCATTTGTTTTAAGTACAGTTTTACGTAGCCACACCATCCATACATATTGTCTGTGGCTGCTTTTCAGCTACAACAGCCAAGTTCAGTAGTCACAACAGAGACTGTCTAGCTCACAGAGCTGAAAATATTTACTGTCTGGCCCTTTACAGAAAAAGCTGGCTGACCTTTGCTCTGTATTAATCATCTACATGCACACTTTCAATGCATGTGTACAGTTTTTATCATTCTTTTCTTGCTCCTATGTCATATTTGTTTTTGATGATATTAAATGAAATGTAATGGCATGGCTGTTGACTCTATTAATAGAAAATTAGGCCTGGACATGGTGGCTCAAGCCTATAATCCCAGCACTTTGGGAGACGGAGGTGGGTGGATCACCTGAGTCTAGGAGTTTGAGACCAGACTGGGCAACTGTCTCTATAGTTGTGGTGGCGTGTGACTTTAGCCCGAGCTACTTGGGAAGCTGAGGCAGGAAGATCGCTTGAGCCCAGGACGTGGAAGTTGCAGCGGGCCGAGATTACACCACACATTCCAGCCTGGGCAATACAGTGAGGCCCCTAAAAAAAATTAAGATGTTAGCCGGGCGCGGTGGCTCACGCTTGTAATCCCAGCACTTTGGGAGGCCGAGGCGGGCGGATCACGAGGTCAGGAGATCGAGACCACAGTGAAACCCCGTCTCTACTAAAAAATACAAAAAATTAGCCAGGCGTGGTGGCGGGTGCCTGTAGTCCCAGCTACTCGGAGAGGCTGAGGCAGGAGAATGGCGTGAACCCGGGAGGCGGAGCTTGCAGTGAGCCGAGATAGCGCCACTGCACTCCAGCCTGGGCGACAGAGCGAAACTCCATCTCAAAAAAAAAAAAAAAAAAAAAAAAAAAAAAATTAAGATGTTACTTGTGGGCTTGTGAAAAAAAATAGGGCATAAATTTTGTATCTTTATATTCATTATTCTATTAATTCATTTATATTGTATTTTACACAATAAACTGGTCTCTGTCTAATGATAACTTTAGATTAGTCTATTATCTGGTCCTATCTAACCAATCTATTTTCTAATTTTTTAAAAAAGATAGTTATTTTCTTTTACCTCATTTATATTTATCTGCTCCTCTGTTCATGAACATTTAGGTTGATTCCATATCCTGGATATTGTGAAATAATACTGCAATGAACACGGGAGTACAGATATCTCTTCGACATACTCATTTCATACCCTTCGGGTATATATCCAGTAGTGGGATTGCTGGATCTCAATCTGTTTTTAATTTACCCATTTATTTCTCCAGCCTGATTGAACTCCTCACTTTCTTCTCTACCTGGTACTTCTACTTTTGCTCTTTTGTTTACATTTATTTTCTTACTCTAGATACATTCTCTGTATTTTACAAAGCCTTCCTATCTAACCTATAGTCTATTTCTAGCCCTGTATCTTGGTTAGCCCAATTATATGAAACTCTTTATTTTTTATTTTTTTTTTATAGAGACAAGGTCTCATTATGTTGCGCAGGCTGGTCTCAAACTCCTGGGTTTAAGCAATCCTCTTGCCTTGTCCTCTCAAAGTGTTGGGATTATAGGTGTTAGCCACCATGCCTGGCCAAAATCATCATTTATACTCAGAATAACATATGATTTTACAGCAGATTATGTTATTTATTAAATATTAAGGCATTCTATTTTACTGATATATGTAGATGTAAACACAATTAGCAACAATACTTAATGAGTCAGTGAAATTCATTAAAGAGCATCATAACTAAACAAAGATTTTAGAAAGTCTGATCAGTCTGTCAAACTGTGTTCCTGAAATTTCATGGTCATAATAATAAAGACTAAATATCTATAAAACTATCTTCTCATGACTTTAAAATGTGTATTTCTTTCAGATGTCATGACAGAAATGCGCAGAATGAGGATAATATTCCAGTTTTATGCAGCGCTTACAAATACAACACATTATCATCTTTAAGTTATGAGCATGCTAATTCTCCAAATGGAGAACTACTACTTGATTACTCCTGTGAGTTCTATTTCACTTTACAATAATAATTCTCCTCTTTCTCCAGTGGTATTTCTTTGTCCTGCACCATTGTCCTAGGGTTTCATTTTGGTCTTGGTGTCTATTTTATCTTTCTAATAATTACATCAGCATTTCTTCTCTGGTTTCTCAGTGCTCCGACACAGGATTCAGTCATTTTTATAGATTTAAAAACTTAATTTCTTGTTTTTTCAGATGGAGTCTCTTTCTGTCACCCAGGCTGGAGTGCAGTGGTGCAATCTTGGCTCACTGCAACCTCCACGTTCTGGGTTCAAGTGATTCTCCTGCCTCAGCCTCCCAGGTAGCCAAAATTACAGGTGTGTGCCACCACACTCGGCTAATTTTTGTATTTTTAGTAGAGCTGGGTTTCACCATGTTGGCCAGGCTGGTCTTGAACTCCTGACCTCAAGTGATCCACCTACCTCGGCCTCCCAAAGTGCTGGGATTACAGGAGCGAGCCACCATGCCCAACCAAAAAAACTTAATTTCTTGATGTAGATAATAAATACTAAGAAACACATCAATTAATGTAAATTATTGTATGTACCATGTTATGTTCAAAATCAATAATGTATTTAATGTTACACATTTTAGAAAAACTAAACTGATTTTGGCAATTGATTAACTTATATTCAGAAACACAGGTTTTATAATTACTTCTCATATATTCCTCATCAGTGTCAACATTTAACATATTTCATTTTTACTTGACCTTGAATGTTTACATGTGTCATTGGCTACAGTGATTGAATAAAAACAAACCACTGAAGAAATATCCATAGGTGTTTTATAATTATACATTATAAGTCCTCTTTTTCAACTATTACATTTACCAGGTGGATAATTATTATACTTTTGTTCCTGACTTTTTGGTATTTCCAAACTTTATATTTATATACCTTTATAATTTTCAAAGCGCTTTCACATATATTATTTCCTTTCCTTACTGCTTTCAAAAATGATGACCCCCTCATACCACAAGATTGAAATACAGTGCCATCTGATTTTTTGTTTGTTTTGTTTTTTTGAGACAGGGTTTCACTCTGTCACCCAGGCTGGAGTGTAGTGGTGTGATCATGGCTCACTGCAACCTTGAACCCCTAGGCTCAAGTGATCCTCCTGCTTCAGCCTCCCAAGTAGCCGGGACTACAGGCATGTACCACCGCGCCTGGCTAATTTTTTAATTTTCTTTTTTTTTTTTTTGAGATTGAGTCTCGCTCTGTCGCCCAGGCTGGAGTGCAGTGGCGTGATCTTGGCTCACTGCAAGCTCTGCCTCCCAGGTTCACGCCATTCTCCTGCCTCAGCCTCCCAAGTAGCTGGGACTACAGGCGCCCGCCACCATGCCCAGCTAATTTTTTTTTTTTTTTTGTATTTTTAGTAGAGATGGGGTTTCACCATGTTAGCCAGGATGATCTCGATCTCCTGACCTCGTGATCCGCCCGCCTTGGCCTCCCAGAGTGCTGGGATTACAGGCGTGAGCCACCATGCCCAGCCTCATTTTTAAATTTTCTGTAGAGACAGGGTTTTGCTATGTTGCCCAGGCTGGTACTGAACTACTGGCCTCAAGTGATCCTCCTGTCTTGGCCACCCAAAGTGCTGAGATTACAGGCATGAGCTACCATGCCTGGCCTGAATTTTGAAAAATAATTGACAGTTTAATTTTAAGGTTATATGTAATTTATTACAGCTTAGTTCTCTGAAAATCAGCAACTGAAGTATAATTGGTATAGGTGGTAACTCAAGGAAGAAAAATGTTAGAAGATCATTCCTAATAATTTTATGTAAGCATTTTTCTGTAATATAAACAAGATTTTTCCATATACAGAGTAAAACTCTGGGTTTTTTGTTTTGTTTTGTTTTTTGAGATGGAGTCTTGCTCTAGAGCGTCACCCAGGCTGGAGTGCAATGGCACAATCTCGGCTCACTGCAACTCCTGCCTCCCAGGTTCAAGCGATTCTCCTGCCTCATCCTCCTGGATAGCTGGGACTACAGGCACATGCCACCATGCCTGGCTCATTTTTCTTATTTTTAGTAGAGACGGGGTTTTACCATGTTGGCCAGGCTGGTCTCAAACTCTTGACCTCAAGGGGTCTGCCTGCCTCCTGCCTCAGCTTCCCAAAGTGCTGGGATTACAGTCATGAGCAACCGTGCCCAGCAAAACTCTTATTTAATCAATTCAGAATATCTCCATGTGACTCTCACTTGTTACTTCAAAAAAATTTGCGAAGAAACTAAGCTATGGCCGGGCATGGTGGCTCATGCCTGTAATCCCAGCACTTTGGGAGGCCGAGGTGGGTGGATCACTTGAGGTTGGGAGTTTGAGACCAACCTGGCCAACAAGGTGAAACCCCTTCTCTACTAAAAATACAAAAAAATTAGCCGGGTGTGGTGGAGCACACCTGTAGTCTCAGCTACTCAGGAGGCTGAGGCAGGAGAATTGCTTGAACCCAGGAGGCGGAGGTTGCAGTGAGCCAAGACTGCACCACTGCACTCCAGCTTGGGCAACAGAGTGAGACTCCACCTTTAAAAAAAAAAAAAGAAACTAAGCTACATTGGAGAGGACTAAAGAAAAACAAAAGACTGTGTACATACTACAAGAAGCTTATAATCTAGCTGAAAACAGAAGACATCTGAGCATGAAAAAAACAAATGAACTTAATTGTGCTTAATATAACATCCTTCTTTTAAGGAATGTCTCATTATTTCTTAAACCATAGGGAATCTCTCTCATTCTTTTAGGAAATGTAGTGGTATAATAATCATGGGGAATGTGGTTAAATCTACCTTAGGAAAGATGAGTAATAGTTATAGAAATCAGAAAAGCAACATACCTAATTTAGCCATCTTTTCAGAGTGTTTTCTATTCTGAAAAGAATAAACTTTATTTCCACCACCTGTAGCAGAGCCATTTTTCAATGATTCTGAAAGAAAAAATGCAATGTACATTTAGGAATAAAAAACAAAATTAACAGAAAAAAAAATTTTAACAAAAAACTTTAGATTTGTACCCTTCATAGCCTTGCATAAAGGTTTAACTATATTTATATATAAAATATTCAGAAATACATAGTAAAGAAAACAGGCTATGAAACTGTTTATATAAGTTTTAACATGCTATTCAAAGATACACAGACATCTATGTAAAAATACAAAACCATAGCAAAACCCCAAATTAGAGGGATATGCATTCAATTCCTAGCAACAGTTGTCCCTGGGGAGGGAGGACTAAAGGGAGTTTATTGGTTATATTTATTTTCTGAAGCAAAGATGAAAAGTACAATTGTTGAGGTTGAGATTTAAACAGCTGTTTTATGGTAGAAGCTTTCTTGGCCGGGTGCGGTGGCTCACACCTGTAATTCCAGCACTTTGGGAGGCTGAGCCAGGTGATCACGAGATCAGGAGATCGAGAGCATCCTGGCTAACAGTGAAATCTCGTCTCTACTAAAAATACAAAAAATTAGCCGGGCATGGGGGCACACGCCTGTAGTTCCAGCTACTCAGGAGGCTGAGGCAGAAGAATTGCTTGAACCTGGGAGGCAGAGGTTGTGGTGAGCAGAGATTGTGCCACTGCATTCCAGCCTCAGTGATAAAGTGATAAAGTCTCAAAAAAAAAAAAAAAAAAGCTTTCTTCACAGAACCTGACTTAACTGACATTCTTCAATCTCCTCTTTAAATATCAACTGCTACCTACAACACAGTGAACATTCATTTCTAGTACCCTACTTCCTACCACAGCAATTTCCAATATGTGCCCTGAGGGTTGCTAGGATCCCTGAGGTCAAAATTACTTCGTAATAATACTAAGACATTAATTAACTTTTGATTCTCAAACAAGAGTGTACAGTGAGGTATGCCAGAGACGACATGATGTGATAACAAGTTATCATATTGACTAATGGAATGCGTGAAGCAGATAAGAAAATCCAGTTGCCTTCAATGAAGCCAGACATTAAAAATATAAAACAATGCCCTCCTCATTAAGTTTTTGAAACAGTTGTTTTTCATTTAAATATATGTAATTTTTGTCAACACTTAATGGATTTATTAGAAAATAGTGTCAAACTTTCCAAAGTGTGTGCTCATCCTCCTTATTATTTAAGCTTTCCTAGTGATCTGTATTTCCACCAACACTTGGTTTTATCCAAACTCCTTAATCTTTCTCAAACAATGGGTATAAACTGAAGAGAGGTGTCTTAATTTGTATTTCCTTAATCATTAATGACATTGAACATTTTTTTACAGGTTTCTTCTCAGAAAAAATATCTTCTTTACACTGTGGCTTGTCTTTACACTCTTTTTATGGTGTCATTTGAAGGAAAGTGCTGGTTTCTTATAAAATAGACTTTACACTAGTCTTTTTACTGTGTCCACAGTTTTGCATTTTCCAGAATGTCATATAGTTGGAATCATACAGTATGTAGCCTTTTCAGATTGGCCTATTTCACTTAGTAACATACTTTTGAGGTCCTTTCCTATCTTGTTCATAGCTTGATAGCTCTTTTTTATTTAAGTGCTGAATACTCCATGGTCAGGATGTGCCAGTTTGTTCATCCATTCATCTACTGAACGACCTCTTTGTTGCTTCCAAGTTTTGGCCATTGTGAATGAAATTGCTATAAAGGTCCACCTGCAGGTTTTTGTGTGGACATAAGTTTTCAACTCATTTGGGTAAATACTAAGAAACATAACTACTGGATTATATAGTTAGAGTATGTTGAGTTTTATAAGCAGCAGCACAGCTGTTTTTCATGGGGCTGTACCATTTTGCATTAACTAGAGATAAATGAGTTCTTCTTGCTCCACATCCTAACCAGTATTTGGTGGTATTCGTGTTTTGGATTTTGGCTATTCTAATAGGTGTATAATGGTATCTCATTTTGTTTTAATTTGCAATTCCCTGATGATATGATATTGAGCATATTTTCATACGCTTATTGGCCATCTGTTTTATTTTCCTTGGTAATAAAGAATAAAAATAGATGGCAAATAAGCATATGGTATCTGTTCAAATACCTATTTGCCTAGTTTTTAATTAAATTGTTTTCTTATTGCTGAATTTTAAAAGCACTTTGTATATTTTGGATTAAAAGTCCTTTATCAGACATGTCTTTTGCAACATTTTCTTCTAGTCTGTAGTCTTCTCACTTTCTTGAGAAATAATGAATTTTAATTAGTTGAATTTGTTAATCTTTTTTTGATTACATGCTTTCTAAGAAAACTTTCTATAATCAAGACCAAAACCATATTCTCTTATATTTGCATCTAAAAGCATTTACAATTTGATTTTCATGTTTAAATAATTAAGGTAATTAATCTGTTTATAAAGGGAGGTAGAGGGCCTTTTTTTTTTTTAATGGGAATATACAATTGTCCCATCACCATTTACTGACCAGTTCATCGCTAGCCCAGTGATCTGCAATGCTACTTCTATAGTGTATCTAGTTTTCATATATGCACAAGTCTATTTATGGAGAACTTGTTACTGCAATTATAGAACTACAACTAGAATATATAATTAGAATATAGAATGCATAACTATATATTTTATTTATTTATTTATTTATTTATTTATTTATTTATTGAGACGGAGTCTCACTCTGTCGCCCAGGCTGGAGTGCAGTGGCACGATCTAGGCTCACTGCAAGCTCTGCCTCCCGGGTTCATGCCCTTCTCCTGCCTCCACCTCCCAAGTAGCTGGGACTACAGTTGCCCGCCACCACGCCCGGCTAATTTTTTTTGTATTTTTAATAGAGACGGGGTTTCACCGTGTTAGCCAGGATGGTCTCGATCTCCTGACCTCATGATCCACCCGCCTCGGCCTCCCAAAGTGCTGGGATTTACAGGCGTGAGCCACCGCACCCAGCCTATATATTTTTGTCTGAATGTCAGATATAGACAAAATATAAACTTGAAAAAGTTATTAACTAAAACAACTGGTTTTAAATAAGGTAAGAATGAGAAACTGTTAAAGATTTTAAGAGAAAATTTGAGAAACATGAAAGCCTACTACACTCAGATAGCATCAAAAGTATCATTATCAGTTTATTGGAAGAAAATGAAACTGGAAAATTCCAGTTGATGCATTATGGATATGCTATCTTAAAAATTAAAAAAAAAGCAGGCTGGGCGTAATGGCTTACGCCTGTAATCTCAGCACTTTGGATAGGCTGAGGCTGGCAGATCACTTGAGCCCAGGAGTTTGAGACCAGCCTGGTCAACATGGTGAGACCCTACCTCTACAAAATATACAAAAACCAGCCAGGCATGGTGGTCCGCACCTGTAGTTGCAGCTACTCAGGAGGCTTAGGTGGGAGGATCACCTGAGCCCAGGGAGGCTAAGGTTGCAGTGAGCCTTGACTGTGCCACTGCACTCCAGCCTAGGTGACAGAGTGAGACCCTGTCTCAAAAAAAAAAAAAAAAAAAGGCAATACTGTTCAACCAGCTGATCTCCAGCAAACTTACATTCAAAGACTCAAGTCCTACATCAAAATCAATCACTACTGCATTAGTTACACTAATAAAAAGTTACAAACAATCCAAAAGTATAATATAGAAAACCATACATTATTTATATATTAGAATGCAATACTACTAGCTATTACAGTTCTTTTTGTCCAAAGACTGATCTCTGAGAATTTAACGATATGTGAAATTTAAAAGAAAATAAAACCACCGCCTCATATCCATTAAAAGGGCTACTATTTTTTTTTTTTTTTTAAAAGGAAATAGGTGTTGGTAAGAAGGTGGAGAAATTGGAACCCTTGTACACTGTAGGTTGATATGTAAAATGGTGCAGCCACTGTGCAAAAAGTATGGTGGTTCCTCAAAAAATTAAAAATAGAATTAGCACATGATCCAGCATTTCCACTTATGGGTATATATACCCCAAAGAATTGAATGCAGGGTCACAAAGAGGTATTTGTACACCCATGTTCATAGCAGCATCATTCGCAATACCCAAAAGGTGGAAGCAACCCAAGTGTCCACCTACAGATGAATAAATTTCAGTTTTGTACAATGAGAAAAGTTTGGGAGATCAGTTACAAACGGTGTGAATGTACCTAATGCCACTGAATCCATACACTTAAAAATGGTTCAGATGCTAAGCTTTTTTGTGTGTGTATGAGATAAATTCTTGCTCTGTCACCCATGCGAGGGTGCAATGGTGTGATTGTGGCTCACTGCAGCCTCAACCTCCTGGGCTCCAGTGATCCTCCCACTTCAGCCTTCTGAGCAGCTAGGACTACAGGTGCACGCCACCACGCCCAGCTAATTTTTGTATTTTTTTTGTAGAGATGGGGTTTGGGATTTCTTTCTTTTTTCTTTTTTTTTTTTTTTGAGATGGATTTTCACTCTTGTTGCCCAGGCTGGAGTGCAATGGCATGATCTTGGCTCATTGCAACCTCCACCTCCCAGGTTCAGGCGATTTTCCTGCCTCAGCCTCCCGAGTAGCTGAGATTACAGGCGCCCACCACCATGCCCAGCTAATTTTTTGTATTTTTAGTACAGACACGGTTTCACCATGTTGGCCAGGCTGGTCTTGAATTCCCGTCCTCAGGTGATCCACCCGCCTTGGCCTCCCAAAGTGCTGAGATTACAGGCATGAGCCACTGCGTCTGGCCAAAACTAAGTTTTTAGGAAGATGTAACTATGATTAAATAGTGTAATCTGTATAAACTTTAGGAGGATATTTGACAATACATGTTAAAATTCTTATTGTAGAAGAATGTCTAATGACAGAGTAATGTATATATGATACATTATTAATTGCAAAGTCTATTTATAAATAAACGTGATGGTGCAAGCTTATGTGTGCCCATGCATGTATGAACAGACAGAAGGTACACACTGAAATGTTAATGGTTCCACGTTCTCTAAAGCAGGCATTCTTGACAGGTACAATACTTCTCCCAATTGGGTAAAACTGGATATTGGCACAGGAGGGAGTGTGGAAAAAAGACTTTGACATTATTAATTTAATAGTCTGTGGCCCTCCAAAGGGTACATAAACAGATATACGGCATATATGTAGTATTGAAATTTTAAGGGTAGGAAAAAGTGATTAGGAGAAAATGTCTAAAAAGGCTAATTAGGGGACAATAATTTTAAAAAGGTTGAAAAACACAGGGCATGATGCCAAAAAATAAGGCAAAGCTCCCCAATCAGTGTGAGGAATGAATGAATGAATGAATGAATAAATAAATAAATAAATAAATAAATAAAAGGTATGGGTTTCATATGTGTTGAGTACTGATTCTCTCAGGCCTTTGAGGATGCCAATCAAGGCCAGTAGCAGGGGTAGGGTTAGGGCCCTAGGGTATTTGTCCTTGGTCTGCAGCATCCTCCTCTATTTATTCCATTGTGCCTCCAAATATCATTTGCTGTGAGTGCTGTTATGTGAGAAAGGCTGGAAGCACTGAATTTCTACAACAAACGTACTACTTTTTTAAGAAACAATTTTTATGATAAAAGTTTCTTTTGTGGAATACTGTTTTCAATCTCTTCTTAGGCCTGGCATAATAGGGAGTCAAGAACACCAAGTTTTATTTAGAATATGCTCAAAAAATGTCAACTGTCTAGCTGTGGACACATAGGAGACACTACCCAGCCCACTAAATCTATTGAGGAGCGGTGGTCATTTTTTGTATAACTCTATACATGGAGTATATGACTCTACCCCCACAGTTAATGAACTATGTAACTATGTTC
Source organism: Nomascus leucogenys (assembly GCF_006542625.1). Taxonomy (NCBI): domain Eukaryota; kingdom Metazoa; phylum Chordata; class Mammalia; order Primates; family Hylobatidae; genus Nomascus; species Nomascus leucogenys. Next base: position 101,336,178 of record NC_044402.1, read on the forward strand.
ATTAATATAATAAGTAATAGGCACAGATAACTGTGATTCATCTGTGGATATTCCAATTATATGCTATTTCTATGTCCAGATTTTAAAAATGAATTGAGCTAAATCAACCCTTGAGAATCCGGAATGGGAGAACTGAAAAACCAAATCATTTAACACTGGGAACTTGATGGACATTTATAAGTATGCGAGAATAAAACACATGTACATGAAGAAAATAAGTGGCATAGAGAAATCAGAACAGATGCACAGAGATGACACAGGGAGACCTGGAGACTCATGAAAGCATAGTTCCTCAGTTTTTAACACTGTCCCAGTTCCAACTCTCCTAGTACCCAACAATATTGCTTTCTTTCCTTTGTCATTATTTTTTTAAGCTAGGTTGTGGGGATCTGTGTTCCTTGTACCCAGGAAAAACCTAACTAAAATATAATTCAAGCCTAAAAAATGTTTTATGTTAAGAATAATCTTGCGGGAATCTGGCTTAGATGTAAAAATTAAAACCACACACAATACCAGCATCCCTGGGTTAGAACACTACTTCTTGAAATGCTCCTCCTAGTTCTGTAAAGATCAAGGTAAAAATAACTTGCTTTAGAAAGGTATTTTAAATAAGTTAAAAATATAAATATCTTTTTTTTGTTCTGTTTTGACCTAGGGTCTCGCTTTGTCACCCACACTGAGTATAGTGATGCAATCACAGCTCACTGTAGCCTCAACCTCCTGGGCTCAAGCAATCCTCTGCCTTAGCCTCCCAAGTAACTGGGACTACAGGCACACACCACCATGCTTTGCTAATTTTATTTTTTTTTGAGACAGGGTCTCACTCTGTTGCCCAGGCTGGAGTGCAGTGGTATGATCACGGCTCACTGCTGCCTCAACCTCCCAGGCTCAAGTGATCCTCCCACCTCAGCCTCCCTGGTAGCTGGGACCACAGGTGTGTGCCCCCATGCCAGGCTAGTCTCAAACTCCTGGACTCAAGCGATCAATCTGCTTTGGTCTCCCAATGTGCTGAGATTACAGGCATGAGCCACCACATACTCAGCTTCCAGCTAATTAAAAACTTTTTTTTTTTTGTAGAAACGGGATCTTACTATGTTGCTTAGGATGGTTACAAACTCCTGGGCTCAAGCAGTCCTCCTGCCTCAGTCTCCCAATGTGCTGGGATTACAGGCGTGAGCCACCATGTCTGGCCATAAATAAATATCTTAAAAATAGTACTAGCTACTCAGGTGGCTAAGTTGGGAGGATCTCTTGAACCCAGAAGTTGGAGGCTACAGTGAGCTATGATTGTGCCACGGCACCCCAATCTGGGTGTCAGAGCAAGACCCTGTCTCTAAAATAAATAAACAAATATCTTGGAAATAACTTTAGGAGTACTATGCAGCCATAAAAAGGAATGAGATCATATCCTTTGCAGGGACATTTATGAAGCTGGAAGCCATCATCCTCAGCAAACTAACACAGTAACAGAAAACCAAACACTGCATATTTTCACTCATAGGTGGGAGTTGAAAAATGAGAACACATGGACACAGGGAGGGGAACAACATATGCCACAGCCTGTGGGTGTGTGGAGGGAGGGAGAGCATCAGGACAGACGGCTAATGCATGTGGGGCTTAAAACCTAGATGATGGGTTGAAAGGTGCAACAAACCACCATGGCCCATGTATACCTATGTAACAAACCTGCACATTGTACACATGTATCCTGGAAAAATTTTAAAAATAAAATAAAAAGAAAATAACTTTAGAGTGGTTGGTCTATAGATTCCTTCTTACTGAAAACTATGTGCAGGACTGGTTGTTAAAAAAAAGAACTGTGGAGAAATTGAAGCAAATGCTTTTTAGATGAGAAACATGATAATATAGAACACCACTGTTTAACCTACCAGACTACTTTTGTGTATCCTATAAAGCAATTTCTGCTACTAGCAGAAACGAGTGTATATTTCACCCCCTCAAATACCTTGAACATCTCTTCCCATAATTTCCACATAGTTCTGATCTTTTAAGACCTCCTGGTCATCTTCCTCCAAATCATATTCTGGCTTCTTTATTATTTTTTTGGGGTTGACCAAAAGCTGTGCTCGCTCCTTCTTTAATTTAGCTCCTATAAGAACATCCAAAGAATTAGAGCATGACAGGTATAAATTCTTTCTAAGCATTACATTTAAATAAGAAATTATAATATTTATATTGTCATTACTTAAAAGCTGGGAAAAAAGCTTTCTCTTTCATTAAAACTGGCCACTCTGACCACTCTTCCACAGTTTATATAGTTAAAACACACACAATCTTGAAAGTATCTATTTTTAGGGTTCAAAATAACCACATATTTTAAATTACAATGGGTAGTTATTAGTGACTACCACTACTGAGCATTTCGTTTTATATTAGGCTTTACTGAACATTTTCAATTAAAGTTTGAAAGAATTAAACTAAAAATTAAAGCAGTTTTTATTCAGTTTTATTAACCAGATCAATCCTTTGCGCTATATTTTCAAAAGAAAATGTTAAAAGTTTTAGAAGTGAAATAATCCATAAACATTATAATAAGCATCTCTTCAAATTGTACAATCACTTAGTACCTCCTTCTCTATCTAGAATGTGATTAAGAACATCATCATCTCCCACAAAGTGAACCTCCAGCATCTTGTCTTCCTTTAATTCTGGTTTACTCATTGTTGCCAACCTAAAAAAAACAGTAAGTTACTCAAAAGTGATGAAGAATTCATATCAACCACCAAATTAAACATTCACATAATGAATACATGTCTTTATCTAATATTTTTAAAGTCTTTTTAAGTATAAAAAATACATTATGCATTACTGTATTACTACATATTCGACTGTAGGTAACTCAATTCTTTATCTAAAAAATTGGGGAGGGAAAGAGATGTCTGAGATTTGAGAAGAGCTAAATCCAATCAAGGTAGCTAAAATATACTCAGAAAAAAAATAAAACAAAATATTCTCAGAAAAACAATTTAAGTTTTAATGAAAGCTCTAACCAATCCAGACAAGTACATTAACAGAAAGGGGGGTGGTTAATACATGAGTGTTTAGAAAAGTGACAGCCAAACAAAGAATAATGGTTTGATGGATTTTATTATCTGTTCACTAGAAAGCTATAGTCAATTGTGGGGAGTGTGTTAAACTTCATTTGTGTCCCAAGCCTGGATCAAAAAACCCTCAAGCACCTCCCTTTACTTTTATGGAATGCTTACCAAACAACTTTACAAATATGAATATGGCTTTCTAGGTATCTTGGTAACTAAACAGTAAACACAAATCTTTCGAACACTTTACACTCAGTTCCTCACTGAACAAACCTCCAGAGTTTGGCAAGCAAAAGTTTGATCAACTCTGGCTAGTCTGACAAAATGTACTTTCAGAACTTATTATGCTACTGGCCTGAAAATAACTAATGATAATTTTAACTGCTGCCAGCTAATCAGTTTACCCAAAAAATGTAAACTAAGATTCAGTGTTCTTGATTTCTTTTCTCTTCTTTCTTACAATCTTGTTTTCACCTTTTCTTTTGGCAGGAGAAACTATTGACTGTGTCTCTCTTTACTTTCTTTTTTTTTTTGAGACAGGATCTCACTGTGTTGCTGCAGCCTCAACCATCTGGGCTCAAGTAATCCTCCCATCTCAACCTCTGAAGTAGCTGGGATTACAGGCACATGCCACCATGCTTGGCAGGTTTTCCTTTTTTTGTAGAGACAGGGCCTCCCTATGTTGCCCAGGCTGGTTCTGAGCTCCTGGAATTAAGCAATTTTCCCACCTCACCCTCTCAAACTGCTGGGATTACAGGCATGGGCCACCACCACAGCCATTTATCTCTTCTGAGCTCATTATCTGCAGGAAGAAAACTAATTCAATGTTACCAAGTTTTATTTTGACAAGCAACATGCTTAAATGACTTCTTTCAGTTTTCATTTACCTTTTAAGGTACTACACATTCTGCAGCTGCAAAATTCAGATAGAGTCACCTGTAATTGGAAAAAGAACTTAGTCAGGACCAGCTGGTAGAAAAATGAAAGCAATGGGGCAAAAACAAGTTCCACAAGTTTTAACAAGCAAGATGAATAGATACAGTAGACCTTACAAAGCCAAAGCTGTTGTAATGGTACAGTAAAGGACAAAAAGACCATTACCGATTTGGCCAGGAAGCCCTAGATACTGAGAACATCTGGATGGAGTGGGAAGAGAGGAGGACAAAATTTGAGCACTTACAATGTGCTAGATATAGTTTTGAGTACTCCATATGTATTCTCATTTAATCTGCACAACTCTATGAGGTTCATACTTTGTGTATAAAGATAATAAATACTGGGCTGGGTGCAGTGGCTCATGCCTATAATCTCAGTGCTTTGGGAGGCTGAGGCAGGGGGATCCCTTGAGGCCAGGAGTTGAAGACAAGCCTGCCAACAGTAAGGCCCTGCCTCTACCAAAAAAAAAAAAAATTAATTGGGCGTGGTGGCATGTGCCTATAGTCTACTCAGAGGCTGAAGTGGGAGATTCCTTGAGCCCCAGAGTTCGAGATTACATTGAGCTATGATCACACTACTGCACTCCAGCTTGGGCAACAGAGTGAGACCCTGTCTCTAATATTTTTTTATTTTTTTTGAGACAGGGTCTGGGCTCTGTCACCTAGAGCAGTGGTATGATCTTGGCTCACCACAGCTCCAACCTCCTGGGCTCAGGTGATCTGCCCACCTCAGCCTCCCATACAGCTGGGACTACCAGCTTGTGCCACCACACCCAGCTAACTTTTGTATTTTTTGTAGAAATGAGGTTTCACCATGTTGCCTAGGCTTGTCTCAAACCTCTGGGCTCAAGTGATCTACCCACCTCTACCTCCCAAACTGCTGGGATTACAGGAGTAAGCCACCACACCAGGTCAAAAAAATTTTTTTAAACAACAACAACAAAAAAATTGTGGACTTGGCTGTAATATGAAGGAAAAATTTTAAAAATAAAAATAAAAAATAAAGATAATAAATACTTCATCTATAACTTATGACCATTGCTTGTAAAACATGTCCTCTTGGGCCATTTTTCTAGTCATAATACTGTTTCCTATTATGGGGAATCTGGGTGTATTAGAGAAAAAGTTTGATCCATTTACATAATATTTGTATAAAATAAACAGGTTTTTTGAGGGGCTGTTTGTGAGGCACTGTATTAGGCACATTTATGTACACCAGCTCATTAAATCCTCAGATTCTCTGACTTAGGTATTTTGCATCTCTCTCTTTATATATATAATGTCCCCAACTTACAAATGAGTAAACTGAGGTCAACTCATTAAATATTAATAACTCATTAAATTATGAATGCCAATACACACAATTATAAATCTATTAGGGTTGAAATCCATGTCGGACTGATCCTAACTTCTTTTTTTTTTCTTTTCTTTTTTTTTTTTAATATGGAGTCTGGCTGTGTCCCAGGCTGGAGTACAGAGGCTCGATCTCAGCTCACTGCAACCTCCGCCTCCCAGGTTCAAGAGATCCTCCTTCCTCAGCCTCCTGAGTAGCTGGGACTACAGGTGTGCACCACCACACACAGCTAATTTTTGCATTTTTAGTAGAGATGGGGTTTCACCATGTCGGCCAGGATGGTCTCGATCTCTTGACCTCGTGATTGGCCCGCCTCAGCCTCCCAGTGTTGGGATTATAGGTGTTAAGCCACTGCACCTGGCAGATTCCTAACTTCCTGACCACTCTATTACACCACATACCTCTCCTGCCATCAAATAAAAATGTTATCATAAATACTTGGTTTTTTTGTCGTTTTGGGTTTTTTGTTTTTGTGGGGTTTGTTTTGTTTTTTTGAAACAGTCATTCAGCTCTGTCACCCAGGCTGGAGTGCAGTGGTGCGATCTCAGCTCACTGCAACATCTCACCTCAGCCTCCTGAGTAGGTGGGACTAGAGGCGTGAAATGCCAAGCCTTGCTAATTTTTGTATTTTTTTGTAGAGACGGGGTTTCCCCATGTTGCCCAGGCTGGCCTCCTGAGCTCAAGCGATTTGCCCACCTCAGCCTCCCCAAGTGCTGGGACTGCAGGTGTGAACCACTGTGCTGGACGCTAAATGCTTGTTTTGACCTCTGAAAACCATTCATAATAGGTCTATTTCTCTACATGTCAATTAGGGTTAGGGTATTCTATAGCCCGTAACTATAGAATGTCTAAAGAATTCTACAGTTTCTCTAACTTTCCAGTTCATTGGGTGAAACATCACTAGTTCTATCAAGCATACTTCAAAGAGCATGGCCAGAGTCAGCATAATCTACATTATTTTACTTAATTATACACTGCTGTGTACTACAAAGGATTTGAAGCAGTGACAATGAGCAAATGCAATAAAACAAATTATAAATTATAAATGCTAATAGGGAGTCTGCATCAGAAAAAATATAAAGGAAAGCAGAAAATAAAATCACGCAATGAATTTTTGGCTCTGAGCTTCCTGGCAATCAAAGCAAAAAGCAAGTAAAGGTCTGTTACGTAATTCTTATTGGCAAAAGTTTAGTTGTTCTTGGGGATGTGGGGACGAGATTTTCTACGAAAATTTAAAAACAAATATTCTAGGCAACTGAGTATTGTCCTACGCAATTTCCCTATGGTATTCTACATAAGAATTGCCTGGACAGAGGCAGCCTGAGACTTGTTTGTAGCCAAGTGCATTTATACAAACATTTCCTTTTCTAATTTTGGAGCATCTTATTAAATAGTACAAAATCACCAAATTAAAGAAAATGTCTACAAAGACCTCATGAGAAACGTTTCCTTCTTCCCTTTCCAACAGTTCCTGAAAAACGAACAAAAAACCTAACAATCACACAATAAAATGCAATATTTAGTGACCATTATGACCCCTCAAGGCACTGCGTTGGTGCTTATAAGTCAACCCCTTTCAAGGAGTTAACTTCAAGGCAATTCAGCAGCACCAAGTGTTAGCATTGCACCAAGTGTTAGCAACACACTCTCCTTTGAAAACAAATAAAAGATTTGCTGTAACTTTTAAAAACATAATCCTTTGAAAAAGAAGGTTGGATAGATTAGTGGTTAAGCACCAATTTTAATATCAGAGAAACCTGAGTTCCAATCTCCACTCCATACTTTATAACTGTGTGACTTTGTCCAAAGTCCTGACGATTAAATGAAATGATGTGCCTGATATATAAAAGAGCATCACTGAATGCTCCCAATTATCGGTATTTTTACTTTAACCTTTCTTTTTTAGCTCCTTACTGCAGTACACACTGAGATATTTTTACTTTAAACTTCAACTTAACCATGCAGATCTCTTGTACATCTCTAACTCATTCAACATCTAACAGAAAAACTGCTCAATAAGTGATGATGTCCGTTTAACGTGCAGTGCCCTTATATAACGGTGTAGGGCCGTGCTATTTTTTTTCAGATTGCAATTTAACTGGGGGGAAAGTGTAACGATTCTATTAGGCTTTCAATTGTAAAATGAAAAGTAACGTCTCAACATCTTTTTAATTAAAAAGCTCTACCAAAAGAGCCTGGCTCATCAACATTTTACAGCCAAGCATGGCTCCAAGGTGACCGATCAGTTAGCTGGCAGGACACATCCAGGCTGGGATGACATCAAAGGTTCTAGCTACAGTGGTTCTGGGACGCGATCTCTTCCTCTTCATACCTCACAGGGCGCTTTACCACTGTCGCTACACATCTTCACAGTTCTCCTTTTCCAACCAGAGGGCTTCGTAAGCTGGGAATCAGGTATGTTAGTATCAGGCGTCCCTTGCACAAAGGGCCTATAACTGCTGGGCGGACTAACGAAAGGTCCCCCAGAGCAAGCCTCTCACCTCAAGTCTTGAAGGACTTTGGCCTGCGCCTCCAGCCTCTGGCCAGTTGGCTGCGCTCCACCAGCAAGGGTTCTCGAGCCCCCGGGCAGCCTGCGGGGGACAGCGAGGCGCAGAGACCATGCCCCGAGTGCCGAGGGAAAGCGCTGAGATGCGCGACCTGGGACGCTGGGGGCCAAGCTCCGACGCGGGGCTGGGTGCACCTGGACGCACCTCACAAGCCGCGAGCTAAGCAGAAAAGGGAGGCAGGCTGCCCCAACACCCCACTACTCACCGCTAGGTTTCCGCCTGGCGCCGATCCGGCCGCCTCACGCCGGCCGAACGACACCCCGCTGAGTCGCCGCCGCAGGGAAGGCACCTTCGGCCCCAACGGGAAAAGCCAATTTCTAGTAATTCGCGCCCGACCACAGCGGAGGTAAGGAGCCCTGGAGGCCAGCTGGGGGATGGGAAGCCTGCGTGCGGCACACCGAATCTCCCGCCCTGTTCAGGGGGCGGTGCCCGAGGAAGCCAATAGGAAGAGGAGTCGCCCAAGAGCGACGGCTCTGCCGGCCAGTCGGCGCCGGCCATTCGGCCCCGCCCATCAGGAAACCTGAGGAAAACGGATTGTTAGGCCCTGAGTTGTGGGCCTTACCTTTCCTTTCCTCTTTCCGTTTCCGGGGAAGGGAAAAGGAAGTGTTGTTTGGATCCGAGGAAGTTTGCAGAGTAGCTGGCTGAGTGGTGGCTGTTTGTCTTGTAGCAATCTTTAAAAAGTGTTCTTTGGGGTCGGGCGCAGTATCTCACGCCTCTAATCCCAGCACCTTGGGAGGCCGAGGCGGGCGAATCACCTGAGGTCGGGAGCTCGAGACCAGTCTGACTGACATGGAGAAACCCCGTCTCTCCTAAAAATACAAAATTAGCCGGGCGTGGTGGCGCATGCCTGTAATCCCAGCTACTCGGGAGGCTGAGGCAGGAGAAACGCTTGAACCCGGGAGGCGGACGTTGCAGTGAGCCGAGATCGAGCCGTTGCACTCCAGACTGGGCAACAAGAGCGAAACTGCGTCTCAAAAAAAAAAAAAAAAAAAAAAAAGTGTTCATTGGTTTCCCAGCTATCTTTTGAAGAAAAAGGTAACGGAAATTGATTCGCATTTCTTTTTTAAAGATTTTCTTCATTCGGCTTGAAAGGTAGGATCTTGTACATCTCCAGGGTCTGGGGTAGGGAGGAGAAGAGACGTTGGGAGAAGCACTGAATATGGAGATGGGATCGGACGGCTAGTGGGATGAAGAGGCTGGGGAAATAGAATGAACAGACAGAGAAAATGATCGACTTCAACTATCCAAAATATAAAAAAGACAAGACAGAAAATGAGGAAGAAAAGGAATGAACCTGGATGGGATCCATACAGTATTAAGAACAGGGTACTGTTTCATTTGGATTCACTTACTCAAAACAAAACTACAGAGTACTCTGCGAACCAGAAGATAAGGATTCAATATCGAGGGAGACAACTACGATCTCTGCATTCACTATAGTTACCTAGCACGTGAAGATACTGAACGGACAATATTGAGAAAAATACTATGATATGGGAAGTGCATTGGAGCACATGGTAGGAGTAGCTAATTAAAAGTCCAGAAGGAGTCAGGAACAATTTTCTTGGAGGAAGAGATGTTTAAACTGAAACCCCTGTGTTGAATAGATTTAAAACAGGCCAAGAGGGGTAAAATTTTCCAGGTAGAAGGTCCAAATCCGTGTAACAGCTGTGTAAAATGCCAAGCGTTGGGTCTGTTATTATGAAGGGCTTAGTTGGCCCTTAGGGCACTGGTCAGATTTGTATTGAAAGATCTTTGGATAAAGGAGGTAGGATTGGGAGGGAAGATATAGAGTCACAAGATTTGGAAGCTGTTTGGGAAATCCAGTTAAAGAAATGATCATAGCCTTGATACCTCATTATTCCATTTTGGCTAGGTGGAGTTAAGAAAATGGAAGAGAAAGGCAATTTTTTGTGCATTGTAAATAAAAAGAATTTGGGGAGTGACTAGAGACGGAAGATAAAGAGAACATAGCTCAACAGTTAACAATGATGTGTTTGAAGAGTGTTTAAAAATGTGAAGATGACTATCTAGCCCAGCACACACACCTGTAATCCCAGCTACTTGTGAGGCTGAGGAAAGGAAGATTGTTTGCATCCCAGAGTTCCAGGATGCAGTGAGCAGTGATCTCACCTGTGAATAGCCACTGCACTCCAGCCTGGGCAACACATCGAGACCCCATTTCTTATAAAAGAAAAAAATTTGAAAAAAACGATGAAGATCTAGGAATGTTGAATAGATATGTTCAACTTATATATGTTTTTTATATATATGTGTTTTTTTTTTTGAGATGCGGTCTCCCTCTGCCACTCAGGCTGGAGGGCAGTGGCAACATCACTGTTCACTGCAGCCTCGACTATCTGCTCTCAACCAAACCTCCCACCTCAGCTTCCTGAGTAGCTGTGACTGCAGGTGCACACCACCATGCCCGGCTAATTTTTGTATTTTTTGTAGAGAGGGGGTTTCACCATACTGCCCTGGCTGGTCTCCAACTCCAGAGCTCAAGTGATCCACCTGTCTCAGCCTCCAAAAGTGTTGCGATTACAGGCGTGAGCCACTGCACCTGGCTGTTTTTTTAATATTTCTGTGATGTCAGTAAACTCCCCTTCATTCCTCTCCTTCTCACATCTTGAAAAAGGGCTTCTACAGACCACAGAGGCCTTGGTGTGAGTGGGGGGTTTGGATGTAGTTTTTATGGTATATGTGTGAAAAATAGAGGGAAGGAGCTGAGTTTTGCATTTAGATCGATACTAAGATAAAAACAAAGAGCCATACCTTCAGAATGGAGACACAGGATTTAGGAGCAACAGGAAGCTGAAGTCAGAGGGGACCATAAAATGGCAACTCCCCATGTATTCATGGAAATTTTGCATAGGGCAGTAGACTGTTCCAAAGGGGGAAATAGAAGCTCAATATTGTAAAGGGTAGAGGCACAAGCAGCTAATTGGGTAATAGTTTGAAATTTAGGGACTGGCTTTTAAAAATCTCTAATCTATGAAACAAGGTGAATTGAAGACTTTTTAAATACCACTAAAGTAACAATCAATTTTTTATTGAAGTATAAACATAAAATTAACAGAATAGAAAAACAGGTTAACATAAGTTGATTAGCTGGAATCCAGGCCTGAGGAGGGGGAAGCCAGTAAGAAGCCTATTCCTTTCACAGAACTCCAGGTGGTAGTCTCAGGAATACGTTAAAAGCAGCATGGGTCTGGCGCAGTGGCTCATGCCTGTAATCCCAGCACTTTGGGAGGCCAAGGCAGGTGGATCACTTGAGGTCAGGGGTGCAAGACCAACCTGACCAACATGGTGAAACTCTGTTTCTACTAAAAATGCAAAATTAGCCGGGCTTGGTGGTGCATGCCTGTAACCTGAGCTACTTGGGAGGCTGAGGCAGGAGAATTGCTTAAACCCAGGAGGCGGTGTCCGCGGTGAGCCGAGATCGTGCCATTGCACTCCAGCCTGGGCAACTAGAGCGAAACTCTGTCTCAAAAAAAGAAAGAAAAAGAAAAAACGAGCATGAAGCTGAGACTGGAGGATTGGTTGGGAAAAAAAAATGGAGTATGAAGATGAGACTGGAAGATTGGTTGGGAGTCTTGAAACAATTAGATGCTAGATCACCTGTCATACTTTGTGGAGGACTAGGAGATTATAAGGTGAACCGAGAGGATCTAGACTCCACTGCTAGGCACAACTGAGAGTAGAAATGAGGTCATACTGAAATGGGGAGGACAAGCTTAGGACCTTGTCTTACTTGGCTCCCAGAACGCTGGCAATGAGTCATATATCCCCTGGGCATTAAATTTAAAGACTTTTTCAGGCAAGCTAATCAGAAAAGAAAGGAGGCCCCGATTGAAAAAGCCAGTTTATCAATATAGACCTACGCTGACACCTACTAGCTGATAAGCCCTGTCCCTGCACGCTGAGCTTCTGATCAATTTTAGCATTACCAAACTTTGGAATAAACCCTCAGCTCTGAAAAAGAAAAAAATAAAGCAGGAGCAAACATACTATGTAGAACCCAGAGAAAAACTGACTCAAAATTGTAATAAACTCTTGACGTTTTTATATCTATTAAGAAATGTAAAAAGGAATGTGAGTCATCAAATTTAGATTCTTTAAGGAGAAAATTCTTAAAAGTTTTAATTTTTAAATAGACCGCAGAATCAAGATGATAGCAGCTTATATTTTTCTTCACTTGTGATCTCATCTGTCAGCACACTGAAGAAAATCAGAATCTTTATAAATTTATTCTTCAAGGAGATGACTGAGTTAAAAAATGAAATCTTGGCCGGGCGCGGTGGCTCAAGCCTGTAATCCCAGCACTTTGGGAGGCCGAGGCGGGCGGATCATGAGGTCAGGAGATCGAGACCATCCTGGCTAACACAGTGAAACCCCGTCTCTACTAAAAATACAAAAAATTAGCCAGGTGTGTTGGCGGGCGCCTGTAGTCCCAGCTACTCGGGAGGCTGAGGCAGGAGAATGGCGTGAACCCGGGAGGCGGAGCTTGCAGTGAGCCGAGATCGCGCCACTGCACTCCAGCCTGGGGCACAGAGCAAGACTCCGTCTCACAAAAAAAAAAAAAAAAAAAAAAAAAAAATGAAATCTTTTTTTCAAGTTCATTTTTATATTCAAACAAGGTTTTTTACCCAAACCATATTTTACTTGATCAAATTCAAGAATATGATCTCAGTTCATATCTTCCAAATTGAAATATAATCTAAATAGCTGTATAGATATCAGTGAGAGATCTAGATTAAGCAACCAGAACCAAGTAGGTCTTATGAACAGGTTAAGATACATTTATATTGGTTCCTAAGTCTGGGAAACTCAGTTAACTCTTGTCTTTGCCAGTATCGTGAAAAGCTTCATATTGATGCTATTGCTCCTTGAAAAAATCCATTTTCTCCCTGGGTCTTTGAACAGTTTATTTAATAAAATTTTTGAGCCCCTACCTCTACCAGGGGCATAATGCCCAGGTATGGCCCTTACCCTTAAGGAATTTAAAATTTAATTCGGTAGAAAGAATCAGATAATTTCAACACAAAAGGGTGTAGGCTGGGCCCAGTGGCTGACACCTGTAATCCCAACACCTTGGGAGGCTGAGGCGAGAGCATCACTGGAGCCCAGGAGTTCAAGGTCACTCTGAGCACACAGGGAGACCCCATCTGTAACAAAAAAAAAAAAAATTAAAAAAGGTGTACTGACAACTACAAGGACAACTGCCATTTAGCTTAATCTAGGGGTTGGGTTGGGGGATAGCAGAGGAACGCCCAATCCAATTTCAAAAGACAAGTGGACTTAAGCAAAAGTACTGGAGAAGGGATTTCAGTAAGAAAGTACAAACGGTGTGGTAGTACAAACGACAAAGGGTGTGATTGTGCAAATGAGTGTGGTAGTACAAAGCACTTTGTTGTTACTTAAGAATGATAGGAGGTGGGGTAGAAGTAGAATGATAGGAGATGGGGTAGAAGTAGGCCACAGGGCCTTGTATGCAGGCTAAATAACATGGAATTTATCCCCTATATTGGAACCACTGGATAATTTTAACCAGGGTACTGATAAGCATTTAATATCCATCACTAAGGAGGATAAATTTAAGGGCAGAGTCTAGTTAGGAGGCTATTGAAGCAGTCGATATGAAGAGGATATGAGTTTGTGCTGTAGTAGTAAAGCTGGGAAGGATTAATTAAAAAAAAAAAGTTGGGGGGCAGTCAGCAGAATTTGGAGACTGGATAATAGAGGTGAGGGAGAGAGGAGATATAATTCTCCAGTTTCTGGCTTGGTTGCCTGGATTAGTTTATTGGTGTAATGTGAGAGAGAGATTACTGATAGGGGAAAAAGGTAGATGAGTTTAGTTTAAAGCATCTTAACTTTCAAGTGCCCGAGAGATATCCAGCTATCTAGCAGCCAGTTGGATTTAAAAGTCTAACATTCAAGAGGTCTAGGCCTAGAGATACAGATCTAGGGTCGTCCGTTTATAGATTTAAGCCAAGTGGCGAAAATGAGAACTGTGCAGGGAGTGTGAGAAAAATAAGAAATGATGTGAGATGCCTCTCATTTGAGACAGGCAGCAAGGGGATAAGGATAGTTACAGATGTAGTTCAGAACTTTGAAGTGGTAGCGGGAAACAGGAAATTAAGCATATTTATGCTAGCATGATGGCCTCCATTTCATAGAAAAAGAGTTGAGGCTGCTGAGAAAGTGATACTTTAGGTGCTGAAGCTGCGGAATAGAAACTAAAGGGAATGAGAAAGGGGACAGGCCAAGAAGTGCAAGGGTCCAATGAAGATGTATTAACACCTACAGTGTTCAGTGGCCTGAGTTAGGGAATAGAGAAGGCAGACTAAAGCATTGATATGGATGGGTCTATTCTTTGGGGTGGGGGTGTATTTATGGAATGGGTTAATGATACTTCTTATATTGTCAGTTACTATACTAGGTGTTTCACTAGGAAAAATTTATTACTGAGTCAGGTTCTGGACAGAAGAGAGAAAGCTTACCTATGCCAAAGATTGGTATAGCATTAAAGAGAATTTTCAATCCTGTTTGCACATGAGAATTAGCTGGGGATCTTTGAGAACTATGTGACGCCAGATCCTACTCCCAGAGAGTCTGCATGGGGCCTGGTCATCAGAATTGTTTTTAAAAATTACCCAGATGATTTTTTTTTTTGAGACAAGAGTTTCACTCTGCTGCCCAGGCTGGAGTGCAGTGGCACGATCTCGGCTCACTGCAGCCTCCGTCTCCTGGGTTCAAGTGATTCTCTTGCCTCAGCCTCCAGAGTAGTTGAGACTACAGGCGCCCACCGCCACACCCGGCTAATTCTTTTGTATTTTTAATAGAGACAGGGTTTCACCATGTTGACCAGGCTGGTCTCAAACTCCTGACCTCAGGTGATCCACCCACCTTGGCCTCCCAAAGTGCAGGAATTACAGGCGTGAGACACTGCGCCCAGTTGGCCAGATGATTTTAATGTGAAGCTAGGGCTGAGAACCAGTGAGCTAGAGAGAATTAAAAATTGGCAATAAATTTTTTTGTGAGATATGCAGTGGCCTAGATCATGTATGTTAAACATACAGTTGATAAAGGTTCAATAGATCTAGAATGTCAGTGGCAGATGCCTCAGCAAATAACTTCTACCCTGAAATTTTTTTATATGTCAAATTGATTTCAGTCATGCTCAGGAAAAGTGATTATATCTGAGTATCTAGTAATAAAAGAGAATATGGCAGCCAAAACCTCCAAGATATTTTTTTTTTGTACCAGGGATGGTAAAGCAGTCAGTGAGGACACATGAGATGCCATCATCAAATAAGTAGTGAAAGATTTGACACAGTAATCCTTAAAAATGTACACAGAGGGCTGGGTGTGGTGGCTCAAGCCTGTAATCCCAGCATTTTGGGAGGCAAAGGTGGGTGGATCACCTGAGGTCAGGAGTTTGAGACCAGCCTAGTCAACATGGTGAAACCCTGTCTCTACTAAAAATATAAAAATTAGCTGGGCATGGTGGTGGGCGCCTATAATCCCAGCTACTTGGGAGGCTGAGGCAGGAGAATTGCTTGAACCCAGGAGGCGGAGGTTGCAGTAAGCCAAGACCACACCATTGCACTCCAGCCTGGACAATAAGAGCGAAATTCCATCTCAAAAAAAAAAAGTACACAGAGTAATTATAATAATGGGAATTAGTTTTTGAAAACAATTCTGAGTTGGCCAGGCGCGGTGGCTCATGCCTGTAATCCCAGCACTTTGGGAGGCCGAGGTGGGTGGATCACGAAGTCAGGAGATCGAGACCATCCTGGCTAACACGGTGAAACCCCATCTCAACTAAAAAATAGAAAAAAAAAATTAGCCGGGCATGGTGGTGGGCGCCTGTAGTCCCAGCTACTCGGGAGGCTGAGGCAGGAGAATGGCGTGAACCTGGGAGGCGGAGCTTGCAGTAAGCCAAGATCACGCTACTGCACTCCAGCCTGTGTGACTCCATCTCAAAAAAAAACAACAAACAAAAAAAATTCTGAGTTTTACAGTGTGTATAAAGTCAGTGTAACATTTATGAACAAAGGAAATATATATAGATTTCTTAACATTCTGTAATTTTACTTGGAGGAAGTGAAGAAAGCCTGTTTGGGGAATTCCCTACTGAATATTGGAGAGAATAAAATAAAAAGCCTACTGAATATGAGTGTTTTGTTTTGAGACTATTAGCAGACTATTAGCATTGTTTCAGTTCTTTTTTTTTTTTTTTTAGAGAGGGTCTCACTCTGTCGCTCAGGCTGGAGTGCAATGGTGCGATATTGGCTCACTGCAACCTCCGCCTCCCAGGTTCGAGGGATTCTTGTGCCTTAGGATAGCTAGGATCACAAGGATGCGCTACCACACCCAGCTAATTTTAGTAGAGACAGGGTTTCACCATGTTGGCCAGGCCGGTCTCGAACTCCTGACTTCAGATGATCCACTCTTTGGCCTCCCAAAGTGCTGGGATTACAGGCATGAGCCACTGTGCCCGGCCTATTATCACAGATTATATCTATCCCATTTGGATTATCACCCAGGGCCAGATAAACACCTTTACATATCCTAAACACAAAAGACTATACTTCTGCCCTCATGTACTTAAAAATTTAATGTTAAATCATAACATAGTCATCAGCCCAACAAAGTTCTGCTTTCCTCCCATGCTACCCAGCAGCTTTTCTGCGTGGATGGGAAGGGTCATAGAAAGAACTGTCATATAATTTTAAGTTTTATATTTTGGCAGTCTCTTCTGCTTTATTATGCTGTAAAATAGCTTTTCTCAACTGAGCTTCCTTACGTGAACCACAAAAAGACTATTTTCTCATTTTCCCTCAGGATGGTACACAAGGACCATTGTATATACATAGGAGAGAAGTTAACTTATAACTGTGGATACTTAGGATATTAGGGCTTGATTCTTTCATGGATTTAGTTTGCCTATTAGCAATCTAGCTCTGTTGAGATCCAACCCCTCCCTTTCTTCCTGTCCCTCACAGGGGGACAGGCTTTCTGGGGTAGGTGTTTGGCAAGTGTACTAATAGTTGAGAACAATCAATGCAATTAAGCAGTATATTACGATGTTTAAGTTCACAAGTGCATTCGCCTGATTGTCTATGTTCAGTGTTAGCTCTTCCACTACTAGCTCTGTGACATTGGACAGCTGTACTTTACTTTTCTCAAAAAAGAAGAATAGTACTTATCTAATGCTGTTTTATTGAGTATTAAATGAATTACTGCATTTTCTTTAAAGTTTTTAGAATAGTGCCTGGCACATCCTAAGCACCCAATAATGTTATTGTTTAATTCACATGGGAAGAATCTTTGTACCATAAAATACTGTGACTTACCTGGACAAGAGTTGTATGTGTGGGCATAGTGTGTATGTGTGTGTATGTATGTATGTATGTGTGTGTGTATATAAAGTGCCTCCACTATTCTATTAATATCACAATTATATTATAGTACCTTAAAGGAAAATATTACTTTTCCCGTTGTACTTTTTCTGTATTCTTTTGTTTTTGTTTGTTTGTTTGTTTGTTTTGAGATGGAGTTTTGCTCTTGTCCCCCAAGCTGGAGTGCAATGGCGCAATCTCGGCTCACTGCAACCTCCACCTCCCAGGTTCAAGCGATTCTCCTGCCTCAGCCTTCCTAGTAGCTGTGATTACAGGTGCCTGTCACCATGCCTGGCTAATTTTTGTACTTCTAGTAGAGACGGGGTTTCACCATGTTGGCCAGGCTGATTTCAAACTCCTGACCTCAGGTGATCCACCCACCTCGGCCTCCCAAAGTGCTGGGATTATAGGCGTGAGCCGCCACACCCGGCCCTTTTTCTGTATTTTGTAAATGAACAACTATTACATTTCTAATAAAGGGAAAAAATTGGAACTGTTAGCTTGTGAATCTCATCCTTCCTTACTAATGCAGATCCAGAGTCAAAGAGAAAAACACAGTCTTGGTTCTGGATCTGCCAATCTTTGGATTAAGGGATAATAAATATCAAAAAGATAATGTACTTCGTTTGCTTGAATCTGAAATAAAATGGAGAATAAAGCTTTGACTCAGCAAGGAATAACAGTCATAAAGAAAAAAGGCACAAGAGAGATTTTTCCAGAAAATGCATGTAAAGAAAGGGAAAGGAAAAAGTGCCCAGGGCTTAACTCTTGATTAAACCCATGTTCCAAGCGAAGGCTAAAGTATCTTTAGGAAAGACAACGTGGGAAAGGCCAAAAAGTTTAATGATGAGAGAACTAACTGCAGGTAAGGGTGTGAAGAAACAGGCACCTTCATAAATTGTATTGTAAATTGTATTATAATAATGTTGGTTCCTCTTCACAAGGAACCAGGAAAGAAAATATTTTAACATTAGAAATAGTTGTGCTTCACCTGAGAAACTTGTTGAATCTTAAGGATATCTAAAAATTATGTAATTAATCTTACTTCTGTCTTTACATTTGGCTGCTTTAACGTTCAGTGCTAAATCTGTACCCCTACAATTAACTACAGAAATATATAGCACATGTTTTATGTATTAATTTCACACCTGCCTTTGTCTTGTTTCTTATTTTGTGGTGTTAAATATAATTTTATATACTGCCTTAATGTAATAGGATATGATATAAAGGTTCAGATATAAAATTAAAATGGTACATTTTGAAAAAATATGAAAAGACCCTTTTAAGATATAAAATTTAGGTAAGATAAAATCAACTCAGGGAAATCCAGTTAAAAGCCAAATAGAGCTGTATTTTTATACTGTACAAAAAAATTTACACTCTTAATGTAACTAGATACATCTAAGGGTAAATTACACATCTCTCAAACACAGTATTTTAACATCTAAGATATGTTTCTGCATTGCAGACTGATACTGAATTTTATACATCTTTATTTACAATAACTTAAAATATTTTTTCATCTCTGGCAGATATTTACAAGGTCAACAGTGACTACATTTCACATTTCAACAATCAACAGCATTAATCGGTTCATTAAGACAGGATATTGGCTTACATGCACCAATAAATATGATCTTAAATTCACGGTTTTTTCTTCAGCTCTGAAAAAATGAAGGTTGTCACTAGTCCTAGGTTGAAAGGACATCACTTAATACAAGTCATAATTTCTATATGCCTATCCTATTTAAATTTTCACCAGCACTATTCTCTAAATACTTGGGAAGTTTATACCAAGTTATAGGTTGATGCTGGTTTAAAAAAAAAAAAAAGAGCTGATGTGTACATTCCATATCCTTTTATGAAGCAAACATATGAAAGTGAGATAGTTCTTATTTACTATCATTGTGACAGAGATCAGATTACATAATGCCAAAGTAGTAAAAATCCTTCAGAAATTATAGCTCAGAAGACCCAAATTATCATGAGAAAAACAGTGGGAAAATAATTTTTGCACCCTAAAAAAAAAAAAAACTGTTTCACTTAACCACTTAAGCTGAATGTAAAGCCAGAATAATTTTAGAGTAAGAATAAAAAAGATTCAGTGTCAAGTAGATGAACTTATTACAAATATTTTTAAACATGGAGCATATCTCTCAATTCAGTATGGATGATAAAACTTAAAAACAAACAAACAACCCCCCCCAAACCCAAACCTGTATCAGTGATTGTTAGAAAGCCAATCCTCTCTTTCCAAGACAGCTAATCAATATTACTTTTCAACTACTCCCTGCTATAAAAAACAATACATAAAACCTGTTTGGAACATTGATATGCAAATACATTTCATGATTTCCAAAAAAAATTATTTAACTTTTGAAATAAATTACTTAGTTCTTATTGGGCTACACATTTTAAAAAATGAGTATTTTAGCTTTTCTTAACCCAATCCTGTATTTCTGCAAAGAAAAAAACACTCAGAATGATCATGGACATAAATTATTTAACAAACTTTACCAGTTTAACCAATATTATACTTATAATAATTGCCACTGCCCTTTAAAATAGGTACATTTCCTTAATGCCCCCCTAAATTTTACTTAACCCACAATATTATACAATATACCAATTTTAGGAATTTCCCCCTTTTTATTCAATCCTGATGAGTAGCATCCTTAATTTAAGGAGACCAGAAACTGCTATGAGGAATAATATTTAGATTTAGTCTTTAACAGGTACTTTTGCTGGAAGTGTAAAATATTGGCATTTATTGACATAAGAAAACCTAAAATGGAATCTTGTAGCTACTGTAAACCTATTTTCCAGGTCAGAGAATATTTTTAAGATACTTTATATGTTAAAGAGGCTTCATTCCTTAACAAGTACTTTAAAAATTATATTTGGTAGATACATTTTCTTTGGTAAATTTTGTAATCAATGAAGATGTAAAGAACTTCCTTTGATATAATTAACACTGAGCTGTTTATACTCAAATACAGCAAACCATATTGATATCAGTTCTGTAATTGGGGATGAGTTGTCCAATTAAATTCATTGCTTTGAAAATAAAAGGATTTCTTTATTAGACCTACTTCCAGATACACATTTTTAAAGAGACTCATTTATACTTTAAGCTACACCTAATTCTATTTTTTTATAAAATCAATATTAAACATAATAGCAGACATCTAAATATGCCTTAATTTGTAAATATGATTAGCACAATTTCTAAAAATCCAGAAGCAAAACATATACCCTACATTTCTGTACTATGCTGCCAGTTATTTCACATCATTCCCAGCTTTCTGCTAATTTCTATCCTGAATTGTTTGCTCTTACATATATTTCTCATAGGACTATGGCTAAGATTACAAAAATACTGAAAAGACTGAAGTTACCAAAATGTTGTACTTGTGTGGTCAGGTTCACAAGAACTATGCCTACATGGGCAAGGAGGTTGGGTGGTGATGACTCCTCTATGAATAGTATTTTCTATATATCCTCAGTACCAGTATGATATACCTATTAGGAACACATAATGCAAGTAATACTAAAATTTGTCTTACATTATCAATATGACCACCTTGGCATGGAAAACTGTACCAATCTGATGACTCATAATTTTACTGGCATTGTTAACAGTTTTACACTGCATTCCATCTTCTTATAATCTGGCAAATATTCTAATTTCTAATTGGTTTTCAAACAACTTGTTTCTAAAAACACTTTAAAAAAATTAAAGTATTGCAAGTAAGTGTCTCAACCAACTTGGTGGTAAAACGATGACAATAATCTTCAACTTGAAAGATAAAAAGTCTTATGTTCAGACTGTTTAACATAGCCGTACGTAGAAAAATTGCTCTAAAATTCTTACAGATTTTCTGATCATTGGCATGACCTGTTAAACTTTTTAAAGCTGAAAACGAAGATGTAACTGAAATACTGATTAAAAAACAAAAACCCAAAACATACTTTGTAATCCAAGGTCAGAAATGCAGAGATATTCCTTGCCAGTGTTTGTAATAAATAGGGGACTACCCCTAAAGACAGGTACTACATTTTTTATTTACATATGAACATGCAGAGATTTAAACAAGACAACTGATTGTCAACAACTGAAGTACTCAAAAATGGACTCCACTTCATTAAAATATTCACAAAAGTAGTGCAAACAAAACAATCTGAAAGAAGTTATTCTCAGTATTCCAGTGTCTAATAAACAATTTTAATTAATTTAAAGCTACTAGGTGGAATCTGAGAATACAGACTGGAAATACTGAGCTTATATAGCTGAGACTACCGCATTTAAGACATTTTATGTGGTATATACACACTTTAAATGACATCATGGTCAGTGTTCCATTATGGAATCATAAGCTTCACACTATAAAACCTTTTTGAATCATATAAGGAAATATTGCTTGCATTTGCTCTAAGCATAAGATTCAGTCTCTTTCTACATTAAAAAGTAATGGAATCAAATTTATTTAATCTTTACTTTGCAATACTCTATTGTGCAATATAATTAGCTTGCCACACTGGTGACTGAAAGCTGGCTGACTCAAAAATTACTTTAAAATAACTAGAAAACACTGATCAAAGCCATTTCATTGGGTTTATTTTACATTTAAATAAATCCCAACAAATGTATTCAACTATAAAATGGCAGCATACAACTGTTATGTGGCAGAAAATAGTAAGGCATAAATTAGAATAATGTATTGATCCTTACATCTGTAGATATACTTAACATTTCCAACATTTCCCCATCTAGATTACTCTACATTTTTTCTGTATTTAACACTTTTCTTAATGTATTGTATTCACCAACTACTAGACCAGAACTATAAAGAAACTGCAAAAAATGGAGTTAACAACCCACTGCCTCCCCAAACCCATGGGAACTGGGTTTGATTCTGGCTCTGCTTTAGTTATATGATCTTGATCACACCACAACCTCTGAGCCTCTGTTTCTTGAGGATGAAGGTTGGGGTGAGGAAGTGGGAGACTAGCTAGATTATCTCTAGGGTTTCTTCTTAGCACAATTCTGATTCTATAATAAATAGACAAAGAAAAGTGAATTGGAAAGGTAAGGGGAATGGTAAGGGGTAAAGGTAAGGGGATCAGGATTTTAAAATAACGATTTTCCCCTTAGCTTCTTAAAATATTTTCACATTTAAAAATCTTCAGGCCAGGTGTGGTAGTTATGTCTGTAATCCTAGCACTTCTGGGAGGCCAGGTGGGTGGATCTCTTAAGCCCAGGAGTTCAAGACCAGCCTGGGCAACATGGCAAAACCTCGTCTCTACTAAAAATACAAAAATTAGCCAGGTGTGGTGGTGCATGCCTGGAGTTCTAGCTACTCCAGAGGCTGAGGTGGGAGGATCACCTGAGCCCAGGGAGGTTGAGGCTGCAGTGAGCCGTGATAGTGCCACTGCACTCTAGCCTAGAGGACAGAGTGAGACCGTTTCAAAAAATCAAATCTTCTGAGTTAACTATTCACTTTGCATTTTAGTTTGCTTTCTAGTAATTAATGTCAGAGCGAGCTCCCAAAACCTTCAGCTATTTCTTTGTATTCTTTTATCCAACTTGGCATACATGGCACCAACCTAATTGTTCTATTACAGAAAACAAGTATTTTCTCCTTAAATATCTTTTTCATAATGATTAGACTTTTATGGAAATGAGGAAATATATAACAAAAGCTTGTTAAAAAAAGTATGAATATTGCTGGCATATATCTGTAACAGCTGTTGTATATATGAAACAAAACTATTTTAAATTAAATGCCAAAAATAATACATGTTAAAATGCATATTTAAAAACTTAGAAAATCTGACTCTCAGTTTGTTAAACTAACACCTTCCATTTTAACTAATAATAATTCTTGCACAAGAAATCTGTTGTAAGACCCTGCCTGAATGCAAGGCTTAGGCTAAATGAAATGTTTCTTCACTGAGGTCAACTCATATCACCTAAAAGAACAGAAAACAAATGTTACAGGGTCATAAAATGTTAATGTGGGTATGTATACATACAAGCATATATGTATATACATACAGATAAATAAAATCCTCTAAGATGAACTTTTTTTTTTTTTTTTTTTCCCCCAGAGACGGAGTCTTGCACTGTTGCCTGGGCTGGAGTACAGTGGCACGTTCTTGGCTCACTGCAACCTCTACCTCCCGGGTTCAAGTGATTCTCCTGCCTCAGCCTCCCGAGTAGCTGGGATTATAGGCGCCTGCCACCACGCCCAGCTAATTTTTTGTATTTTTAGTAGAGACGGGGTTTCACCATGTTGGCCAGGCTGGTCTCGAACTCCTGACCTCATGATTCACCCACCTCAGCCTCCCAGAGTGCTGGGATTACAGGCGTGAGCCACCGCGCCCAGCCAAGATGAACATTTTTTTAAACCAATTTTTCAGGTATAACATAAGATTTCTAGCCAAAGAAAATTTTGTTGTATTCTAACTTTTGCTGTAATTTGGTATTGTGTGGTATTTCTTTTGTGCTTTAACTAAAATCATGCTAGATTTAGATGCCAATAAATGTATAATTTGAATTGAAAACAGTCTTTTTACCTCCCAAACAATTTATGCCATAAAGTGACTGACCTCCAGCCATCGCCAAGATCTCACTTTCTAGGTAAGTATAATACTCCTTTCCTTACATACCTGAAACTGCCTGTTTTAGTATGTTATGGGCCTTTACAGCTCATTTATTTTGGCTATTTTTAAACTCCTTTCATTTATTTGACATTCCTTAGTTAAATTAAAAGATATTTAAAATATTTAAAATACAACTTTGTGATATATACATATACACACCATATATATATATATATACACACCATATATATATATATACACACACACACAGACACACACAAATCAATAAATTGTCTATTTATCAACTTTTAGCTTTACCCCGGACTTTGGCAATGTTGTAGATACTAGTTCAGGTTCTAGTTTTCCATTTTCACATGAGCTGGAAAATGTTACAGACCACCAAATTTAAACAAGCATCTCATATATAAAGAGTCTAACAGAAAGTCTCTTAAAGAAAAAAGAAAGTTCTTACAATAAAAAACGGGAGGATTGCTAGGTGTGAAAAAAAAAAGGCGTTTTTTCTGGTTATTTATCAAAATCTATTGTAATTTTCATGGTAGAGATAAAATTTTAACCTTTGCTAATTAGGAGAATACTTGCTTTCTATAAATTCAGTATATTTTTCTTAAATAATAATCAAGTAAAAACATCTAAATGTATAAAGCACTAATAGCTCTGATGTATTCTGTGGAAGGATAACTTATAACAGTTTAAGTCACAATACATTTTTTTAAAACCCAATATATTCCCTTCTTTTTCAAACATCAGAGCCTGAGACCCAGAAGAGGTTATGATAAAATCTATCAAACCAGATGAGAACTAAGAAAATTTTTTTTGCCAATAATGTTTTTGTAACCTCTTAGCAGTTACCAAATGCTACTTACATACATTCAACATCTAGCTTACTGGCATGATTTCAAAGTTTTATAAAAATGAGGAACTGCAGATATATGATTAGAAGGTACACAAATTGCATTACATTAAACACAAAGGCAGTGTGGTCCTTGTAGGAGAAATCAAGGTCAGTACCCCCTGGTAGAAATGTTCTATAAAAATGTGTCACATTGAAGTATCAGTGTTTTCAGCCAATTGTCTGTCCCTGATATATTTCCTTGGAGTATGTAATGTATCAGGACTTTAGGTTTCTTAATCCAAAATATCTGACTGAATTTAGGTACATCTAGAAAGCAGCTGAAAGGGTTTCTCTTATAGTCTGACATAACAGAAAGTAGATTGAGAAATCCCTCTCTTTACCTGAAGATGTACTGTTACACTTCAGCCATCAGCTCACAAAGGAAAAGAAAAAAAAAAAATCAAAATCTCCTCTCACACACACAGTCTCCACACAAGCTAAACAAAAACTACCCCCCCGCCCCCACAAAACCCCAGCACCAAAGTATCAATCATTCCTGGGAAATAGAACATGCCCCTCAGATTCTGATTTGTTAGTTGGCCAAACTTGAAGGACAGAAATGACCTTATATGTCCTTGTGGGGAAGAGGGAAGACATGTTAATAATGACTATAGAGCCATTGAGAAAGTGCATTATCAATTACACAATCAACTTAAGAGTCCTGCCCTCCAATGGAGGTGGTCACAACTTGATTTAAATGCCTCCGTAATTGAACATTTATGTCTTCGGGATAAAGGAGATGGGGGGGTGGAGAAAAAGCTACCCTCATTTTAATGAAAAAGTGCAGCAGTCTACCACCTTTCCCCATGCTTCTCCAGAAAATGATTGCACAGACTCAGAGAAGTCCAAAGTCATAGCAGAATCTCTGAGGCACTCCTGGTTAAGAGAAAAAAATATGATCCAGTAATCTTCATAGTGCTATAGATTATGAGAACAAACCCGTTTTGTTTTTAAACAAAAGCCAAAGAATCGTTTCATAGGGATCATATACACCATTTCCTCTAACGTATCCTCAGTCTCACAGTGTTGAAATGGGACCGATCAGCCTACGATGGATTGCACATCACCCAAGGAGAAAGGAAGGCATGGAAAAGGCAAACATTTTATACTGCTTCACAAACACATTTACAAGAAATAGGTGAAGAGAAGATGTAGGAAAGAGGGATAAAGAAAACCTTATTGCTGTTTTGATACAAAATACAGTATGAAGATACCTAAACTAAATGAAATCTGATAACAGTGACCAATATTTTCACAATGTGGGATGAAGTGTCTTCTTGCACAATGAAATGTTCAGTTTAAAAGGTAAGCAGAAAGATGAGGGAGGATGTCAAAACTACACCTGGGATATTAGCTGCATATTGAAACTTGGGGATCGAGACTGCTTGGTCAAGGGGGCTCCTGGGCTGAGGAGCTCTTTACCTTCGCCAGCTTGACCTAGCCGGTCTTCCTGCAGACTGACAGTTGAGTATCGATTAGCATTGTTAGCTGCTAAATTAGTACCTCCCTCAGTGCCAACCCCAATGCTGGTACTTGCTTGACTGCCATTTACATAGTCAAATGATTTACTTGAGGAAGCACTGGCTGTCCGGATTAGACTTAAGCTATTGGTTTTTGGCACCACCTGGCCAGCAGGCAGGCTCAGGTGTTTCTTCATTGGTGTCAGCTCAACTGAATCTACACTAAGATCAGTTGGTTGCTGTACATACTGCTTGCGAACTACTGAATCTCGAGGGCTCTCACTGGATTTGATGGCAGAGGCTGTTTCTTTATCCTTGGCTGAACGCCCAGTTGCTACTTTCCTTAAGCTTCCCCTCTGAGAAGAGGAGGATGGTTTGGTCCCAATTGGCTGACTGCTGAGGGAAGCCCCTGATGAAAATCCTTCATCTGCATCATTCAGGTTTACAGACTCCTCTCCTCCATTTACACCCTCAGCACCTAAGAAAACAAATCAGACAGACTCAGCGATAGCTAAATTAAATAAGAAGCAGCTGTGAATAACAACACTGACCTTATCTCTTGGGTAATGTTTGCTATAGGTTGTCAATTGCCCTACTATCAACACTTCCCCTAAATAATTTAGGGGAAATCTTAAATCTACACAAATTCTACTATACTAATACATGTTAATTTAGCTTTATTTAGTCCAGTTTTTGTAAAACTATCCACAAACATATCTAGTATACTGTCAATATTTAGGCATGTAAAACAACTAGGTAAAATACAACAGTTTGTTAACATAAATTTTTATAATACACTATCATTCTTCTTCTGAAATGACCATATCTACCTACTGGAAAAAAAAAAAATTTCCCCTCATACCGTCTTTAACCCACCATAAGATGTGCAAAAGAGACCCTCTCTTCTAATTCCGGTTATCCAGAATTATACCAAAAACCCATTTATGCTTACAGGCCAAACTCTTTTTAACTATAATAAAATTTTATATTTACTCAGTGATTGGTTAACTGCTTCTATATGGCTTTAGAACCTTTAACATGGAACTAGCAAATTTTTTAAATAACTCAAAACTATATTGCTTCTGTAACTTCACAGTCATTTTGTCTTATGGCCTTTTCTACTCACTGGTTTCCATATTTTGATCAATTAATGTGAAGAAAATATCAGAGAGCAGTGGTAGGGAACCAGCAGGGGTATTTAAGGATTTATATTTTCTATATGGTATGTTTTGATAATATTTTATGTAATTATTTCTATATTTTAGATTCTTAGTATTGAGATGTATTGTCATAATCACAAAATACTATAGTGTCCCATCACATTTCATTTCATGCAGAAACTGCAGTTAACAAAATAATTTTTTTTTTTTTTTTGAGACAGAGTCTCGCTCTGTCACCCAGACTGGAGTGCAGTGGCACGATCTTCAGCTCACTGCAACCTCTGCCTCCCACGTTCAAGTAATTCTCCTGCCTCAGCCTCCCGAGTAGCTGGGATTACAGGCGTGTGTCACCATGCCCAGCTAATTTTTGTATTTTTAGTAGAGACAGGGTTTCACCATGTTGGCCAGGCTGGTCTCCAACTCCTGACCTCAAGTGATCTGCCCACCTCAGCCTCCCAAAGTGCTGGATTACAGGCATGAGCCACCGCGCCCGGCCAACAACAGAATTCTTATCTTGGGTTTTTGTAGGAAGAAGAGAAGAATATATAATATACTGAGCTTGCAGTTTACAGAAAGCCAATTCTCTTACTGAGAGTATGATCAACATTCTCTTAGAAAGTAATACATTTGCTTCTTTTAATAACTCATATTGGTTTGCTACCTATTAAATACATTTTCCAGACTTCCGTAAAGTTTAATCTGAATCTACAAAACAGATATCAACATTACAGGTAAGGTAAAAATGTTAGGAAAGAATCTAAACAAATATTAGAGATATAATGTTACCTAAGCAAAATATATACAAAATATTTAAACACAATCTTTTATTTAACATAGCACCTGGAAAAATAAACTATTTACTTAGCTATATTTATTCAAATGGATTATTTTCTTCCTTCTAAAGAATGAAATAAGCTATCCTTAAAGCAAAAGGCACCTTATTATATCCAGCAGTTTAATAATCTTTAATCATCATGCAAAGCCATATGAAAATGCATTTACTAAGAACAGTAGCAGCTGACACCACTTCTCTCAACCTCTTCAAAAGAACTGTATATAATGTACTTTTATAATGTACCTCAAAATAAAAACTTTAAATTATATTCATATGATACATTTTAGTAATTTACTTATAATTAGTATAAAGAACTCCAAAATGCCCAAGAAAGGATAGTTATTGGGTCAGAATTGATATTAGTGATATAAAACTGGGAGTGAACAGAAATGTATCATTAGGTATATTTATTAGGAAAGGAGACTGAGAGACTTAGTGCTAGCTTCTGAATCTTGCTACATGCAGATCTGATGCCCAAGCAATATGGCCATAAAAAAGATGGTAACATAAAAGCCACCATGCAAGAGAATCTATTGATATTTTATATACTAAGAAATGCTTAGTATATATAATGGAATACTGATTATACTTTAATCACAGGTATTATCTTCAGTTTAGTAATAATTTTTAAAAACATTTGTTTTTATTATATATTTTTTGAGACAAGGTCTCACTCTGTTGTATAGGCTGGAGTGCAGTGGCACAATCACAGCCCACTGTAGCCTCAACCTCCCAGGCTCAAGTGATCCTCCCACCTCAGCCTCTCAAGTAGCTGGGACTACAGGCATGTGCCACCATGCTTGGCTAATTTTTGTACATTTTGTAGAGATGGGGTTTTGCCATGTTGCCCAGGCTGGTCTCAAACTCCTGGGCTTAAGCAATCCACCTGCCTGGGCCTGCCAAAGTGCTGAGATTATAGGCATGAGCCATCGTGCCTGGCCAGTTTAGTAATAATCTTAACTCCAGCTTTAAAAGTCACAAAGAGAAGGTACTTGACAATCAGTAGAAAAGTAGGTGATGGGCTTATATTGTCCCTTCAATTTCAACATGTAATAAACCCAATTTTAATTGTAAAATTATTTAAAACCATCATAGCAGAAAACTAGTCAAAAATCTATGTTAATCCAAAAGCTTGAGCAGAGTTCAGAAGTACCAAAACTTTTCATAGGTTTTAGTAATATCCTTTTTTCTGTTTAAAAAGCTTGGTGGGGTATGGTAGCTTATGCCTGTAATCCCAACATTGTGGGAAGCCAAGACAGGCAGATCCCTTGAGTTGAGGAGTTTGAGACCAGCCTGGGCAAATGGCAAGATCTTATCTCCATAAAAAGTTAAAAAATTAGCCAGATGTGATGGCACCCACCTATAGTCCCAGCTACTCAGGAGGCAATGGTGGAAGGATCACTTAAGTCCAGGAATTCGAGGTGGCAGTGAGCTATGAATCTTAAGGAGGCTGGGTGCAGTGGGTCACACCTGGGGAGGCCAAGACAGGAGGATTGCTTGAGCCTGGGAGTTCAAGACTAGCCTGAGGCCGGGCGCAGTGGCTCACACTTGTAATCCCAGTACTTTGGGAGGCTGAGTCGGGCGGATCACAAGGTCAAGAGATCGAGACCATCCTGGCTAACATGGTGAAACCCCGTCTCTACTAAAAATACAAAAATTAGCTGGGCGCGGTGGCGGGCGCCTCTAGTCCCAGCTACTAGGAGGCTGAGGCAGGAGAATCGCTTGAACCCAGGAGGCGGAAGTTGCAGTGAGCCAAGATCGTGCCACTGCACTCCAGCCTGGGCAACAGAGCGAAACTCCATCTCAAAAAAAAAAAAAAAAAAAAAAAAAAGACTAGCCTGAGCAACATATCAAGACCCCATCTCTACAAACAATTTAAAAATTAACTGGGCAAGATGACATGCCTGTTGTCCTAGCTACTGAGAAGGCTGAGGCCAGAGGTTTGCTGGAGCCCAGGAGTCTGAGGTTACAGTGAGCTATGACTGTGCCACTACACTCCAGCCTGGACAACAGAGTGAGACCATCTAGGGGTCAAGAAAAAACCCTCAAGAAAGAAAAAGGCAATTGTGTCTCAAAACATTTTTCCTTTGTAATTTTCTCCAAAGGTGATAACAATAACATTCATGGTCCAAAGAGGAGACATCTGAAATGGAATTTTTTTCTTATTTTTTTTACTCCTTTTTGTATTTACACTGAACCCCAAGAAGCTATGAAATGGATTTTTAATGAACTTTTCTATTCATGGCTGACTTTACTTATACATTTGGCTTCTGTTAATATTGATTTAAAACTACAAATAGGCCAGGGGTGGTGGCTCATGCCTGTGATCCCAGCACCCTGGGAGGCTGAGGTGGGCAGATTGCTTGAGCCCAGGAGTTTGAGACCAACCTAGACAACATGGCAAAACCCCATCTCTACTAAAAATACAAAAAAACTAGCCGGCTGTGGTGGCGTGCCTGTAGTCCTAGCTATTCCAGAGGCTGAGGTGCAAGGATCACTTGAGACCAGGAAGTTGAGGCTACAGTGAGCCTTGATTGTGCCACTGCACTCTTGCCTGGGTGACATGAGAGAGATCCTGCCTCAAAAAAATAAATAAATAAAACTACAAATAATCTGGATTAAAAGGTAAAATAAGGAAACATTCCTCTTTCCTTGTGGCTACACTCTCTCCCTCCCTCCCCCAAATTGAAATTTTACCAGTGATAGATATTAAAATAGGATATTTTAATATTTTATAGGATATTAAAAAGGAACTACTATTTTGGTTCATTTGTTTCAAAGTGTATGACTCAATGTATTGGAAGGAATGCTTCAACCTAATCCCACACTTTCTGGAATTTCAGCAACTGTTGATTAACATAGTACTATATTTAGCGTAAATACTTCCAATATTCTAGCAACAGTAGTAGATAAGTGGCTCAGTCATTCAGGAATGTTCAGTTTAGGCCAACTCTGGGTTCCACATCTATTCATCTTATTGTTATGTGTTTATACAAGATAAAACTTACTCCTAGGGATAATGTAGTAAGATACAGGGAAAAAAGGGAAGGCTGCATCTTTCAGAGCCATTTAAAGGATCTCTCAAACAGCACCAACTTTTTTGGGTCCCTAGGTCATGCACATGCAACACTGTTAAATGAATTAAGGTCAATCTGGGTAAATGGGCAAGGGAACAGAGGGTAGATTTAGATTCTTACTGAGCATGCTCAAATTTCTAATGCACCAAAGAGCAAGAGAGTTCCCTATGGTGGAAATTAACTGCTTTATGTATGTTTGGTCTTTAAGTAAAAATATATAACCTCTTTTAAAGCTACTTGCTTGATTTCATAAATAAGTATAAAGGTTCCACAGTAGCAATACATTAAATAATTTTTTAAAAACTGGCCACAGTTCCCTCTTTTACAAAGCTAATTTCTATGGCATTACATGCAAAACAGCAAGTAAATACTTTTCCAACAAAGAGAAGCATTCTTTTACAGATGGGGGTTCGGGGGAAGGGTATTAAAAAACCCCTCCATGTTTCGATACCTACATTGTAGAAATAAGGCTCTACTAGGATATCTGACCTCTAAATAGAATAATATATTTTAATTCCATTGAATTGAATACAACCATTATTTACAATAAATTGTAAAATGTACTGTGCATCAGGATAGCACATGTATAGAACGTATCAGTAGTTTACTGGTTAGGCCTAAGCAACTTAATCTACAGATGATAAAGCCAATGAATATCAGCATACTTTGTCAAAGAGCTGAGAAATTCTCCATTGAACACCATAGAATTACAGATAAATCAGCTGGCTCCACTTCAATATCTTAAAGATAATATGCTAATGTTTTAATACTCTCTTCACAAAATTTTAAAGAATAAATTATTGTATAACTAAAATCATTCATATTGATGAATAAGGCTCATGTCCACTGGGTGCATTTTTCTTTCCTAATGTTAGAATAAACATGCTCAGTAATAAAAGAATTCCAAGCATTTGCAGACCTTTTGGAGACAGGACCCTGCCTTGTTAGTAGCCATGCCAAGCTGTTCCTTGATTACACAGGGATGCAGACTCCAGGCCAGCACAAATGGTAACTAAAGATTGCACCTGACCTGGTGCTATGCATATGAGGAGGGAGGGTGCTTTGCAAGGAGAAGCTAATACACCCTGGGGTACTGGAAACACACATTAGAATGGAAAGATGCTCTGCTTGGGGATAGAGAGCCAGGATCCTTCTCCAGCAACTGCCTCACTGACTTCTGCCTCCTCATCTCTGTCCTACCCTCTGTTGTGGCTGTTGCTGAGTTGGGCTCCGGCGAGCCATGCTCAGGGGTCCTGCGCACCAGCACCTCCCCCTCTTGCACACGTTTGATCCCTAGGTCAGTGGAGCCGTGTTGGATCGGGGAGCCAGGAATACTCGAGTCAGCCTCGTTTGAGAAGTCAAAGCCATCTGGGATTCAACATATAAAATTTTAGTGCGTTTATGCTGCTCTATTATTTTCTGAGCATTTTGACCCAGGCAGATAAGAGAATGTATATATGGATATGATATAAACACAAACACTCTTTATATAGTTACATGTGTGTGCACAGCATGCACACACATAAGGCAGCAGATGAACAATGTGAGGTTTGCAAATGAATTAAGACAGAAAAATCAGGATCATTAAAATGGCAATATCTCTTAGGCAAGACAGCTTGACTATTCAAGTACCATGTGTATGAAATACTGCTGGATTCAGCACTTACAAAAAAAGGAAAGGCAAAGATAAAAATCCAAAATCAAGAATAAATCATTTTATGAATAGCTTGCATTATACTGTTAGTTTGGCCAGTTATATAGTTTTTCCCACAGTGCTCATATGTGCACCTTTTTTTTTCCAGTATGGTAACAAGGTTAAAGCAACTTCTTTCCTATTGTTCTTATTTAGTTCAAAAAAGACAAAAATTTAACCTCATCTTATTTTGTTTTAATCTTCATACAGCAATCTAAACATCTATTTTATAAATACATATTAAAATAACTTTAGACATTTAGTCACATTTCTAGTGATATTTTTAACAAAAAAATTTACTTTAATTATACAGGGTCTTTTAATATCATATGCTAAGACAGTCTGTAAAAACAGTGATAAATTTACTTGACTCCATGTGTGGACTACGGGGATTTTGTACTCACCTTCTCTTCTCCATCTATGACGACGAATTGAAGCTGTTGTAATTGCAGTCCGAGAAATCCTCGGCACTGTTGGAGTGACTTCAACTTTAAGGACTTTCTGGCCTTCTTGTGTAGAATCAGGAGCATCAAATGGTAATGAGTTTTTCATGGCATTGGCAACCTACGATGATAATATAAGTCTATACAAGTTTACAATCAATATGCAGTTTTTGTTTATACTACGTGTCCATAATTTTTGAATATGTATTTAAAATTTGCATTATAATGTGTAATAAATGTATCTTTGTTGTTCTGTATTCTTTTAAGCAGGCCTTTCAAATAAGAATTTCTAAAACATGAGTCACATACCCCACTGATGCCTTAAAATTGTTGACTTTCAAAGAGAAAAAGCATTCCAAAGAAAGAATTAACATATAAACTCTGATTATGAGACAATTTAGAATTGTCTGATTCTTCAGATGATAAATAACATGCAAAATTTAATCTCTGATAAACATTAGGATGTTCTCCACTCTTCTGTTTACATGAGGAGAAATGTTCCCTAAATACTTCTGGCATTTTGTCCTACCATTTTCTGCTCCCTGAAGAGGAAAGTGACATACCTGGTAATTGCCATTTGACTGATCCATGTTTCCTAATTGGGTTGTACTAATCTAGCAAAAATCTTGAGCTAAAGGATTGTCTTGCTCCTTCCCTCTCCACTTGGACAAGCCCACGTGGAATTAAGCAGACTGGATAGGTGTGCCTGATGAGCTCACTCAAACATTCTTTCCAGTGGGCTGTTCCAAGGTCTAGATGTGAAGGAAAGTTGAGTCTTTCAATTTAGCTTTTAACAGTAAAGAAAATACTTGTTCCCCATCTACCAACTATTTTTCTGTTTATCATGTGGCTCTAGATTTGAATAGGGAAAAAGGGTATTATTATGGGGTCCCTCAGAGACCACTGACAATAAAGGAATACTGTTTGTATTAGTAACACTAGAGTTACTAGTCTCTTTACCTGTATTGCCTTGGAAATGCCACCTCTACTTAATTTACAAGATTGTTGAAAGGATAAACTATTAATTTAAAGAGTTTCATAAGTTCAAGGTACTACTATGATGATATAATTTTTTAATCTTTTTATCCATTTGTTTTAATGTAACTCTTAGGGTAAGATTAGGAAACAAATGGGAATTCAAATAGAGAATTACTGCAAATGCTACCTCAATAAATTTATATTTAGCTTAAAATATTTTTAAAATGATATAAATAAAATGGCTTTTGAAAAGCTGGGCCAGGCAAGGTGGCTCATGCCTGTAATCCCACCACTTTGAGAGGCTGAAGCAGGCAGATCACTTGAGTCCAGGAATTTGAGACCAGACTGGGCAACATGGTGAGACCTTGTCTCCACAAAAAATACAAAAATTTGCCGGGTGTGCTGGTATGCACCTGTAGTCCCAGCTACTCAGGAGGCTGGGGCAGGAGGACCACTTGAGCCCAGAAGGTGGATGTTACAGTGAACTGTGATCACACCACTGCACTCCAGTATAGGTGAGACCCTGTCTCAAAAAATAATAGTAATTTTTTGAAACAATAAAATAAAAAGCTGTATTCTTACAATGCTGCAAGTAGAAAATAGTATTTTAAGAATACTATTATCAAAATATTACAAAAAGCTTAGGAAATTGGAAAGGAATAAAAATCCAGTCAAATCACCTAGACAACTATTACAGCATTTTGTATGTTTCCTCTGTCCTGTCTAGATCTAAAAAATAGTTGTATACTGTTTTTCTACCTCATACAAGCTAGTACTTCCCTTTAATATAAAACCTCATATATATAATCTCATCAAGTAAATATTATATAACTTAAATCATTCTCTGCTGTGGGACATTTAGACTGTTTTTATTCCTTTGCAATTAGAAATAAAACTGTAATGTTGTGCTTATAATACATTGTCTTTGGTATTTATAATTTCGGTATTAAATTTAAGTTTAGTTTCCTGGAATACATTGCTAGACATGGGATAGAGGGTCAAAGAAACAAACACACATTACCAAACTGCTTTTTCAGGGGATAGTCAGAGTTGTGTCATACTACCACTGTAACATAAAGAATGCCTTCCTCACTCCACTACTGGATATGTACATTTGTTTTTTTTGTTTTGTTTTTTGAAACAAGGTCTTGCTCTGTCACCCAGGCTAGAGTGCAGTAGCACAATCTCGGCCCACTGCAACCTCTGCCTCCCAGGTTCAAGCAATTATCATGCCTCAGCCTCCCAAGCAGCTGGAATTACAAGTGTGCACCACTACACCCAGCTAAATTTTTTTTCTTTTTTTTTTTTTTTTCAAATAGGGTCTCACTCTGTCACCCCGGCTGAAGTGCAGTGGCACGATCTCAGCTCACTCACTGCAACCTCCACCTCCCGGGCTTAAGCAATTCTCTGCCTCAGCCTCCCAAGTAGCTGGGATTACAGGCGCCTGCCACCACACCTGGCTAATTTTTTGTATTTTTAGTAGAGATGGGATTTCACCATCTTGGACAGTCTGCTCTTGAACTCCTGACCTCATGATATACCCGCCTTGGCCTCCCAAAGTGCTGGGATTACAGGTGTGAGCCACAGCCCCTGGCCTTAAATTTTGTTTTTTTTTTTTGTAGAGACGGGGTTTTACCACGTTGGCCAGGTTGGTCTTGAACTTGTGGCCTCAGATGATCCACCTGCCTCAGCCTCCCAAAGTGCTGGGATTACAGGCATGAGCCACTGCACCCAGCCTTACATTTGTTTTTTAATTCATCACCTACCATTTGGAGATTTGTTTATTTTGTGGGACAGTACAAAATCTCTTTACAAAGAATGAAATACTAATTTGCTTATTTGTATCATGACTGCTGAAAATATGTTTCTCAGTTTGTGCCCTGCATATATTAATTTTGCTTTTAAAAACCTGATGGAGGCCAGGCGCGGTAGTTCACACCTGTAATCCCAGCAATCTGGGAGGCCGAGGCAGGCAGATCACTTGAGATCAGGATTTCAAAACCAGCCTGGCCAACATAGTGAAACTCCATCTCTACTAAAAGTACAAAAATTCGCTTTGGGAGGCCGAGGTGGGTGGATCACGAGGTCAGGAGATCGAGACCATCCTGGCTAATACAGTGAAAACCCATCTCTACTAAAAATATAAAAAATTAGCCAGGTGTGGTGGCACGCACCTGTAGTCCCAGCTACTCGGGAGGCTGAGGCAGGAGAATCGCTTGAACCCAGGAGGCGGAGGTTGCAGTGAGCCGAGATCGCGCCACTGCACTCCAGCATAGGCGACAGAGCAAGACTCCGTCTCAAAAAAAAAAAAAAGAAAAAATCACCTGGGCATGGTGGTGCCTATAATCCCAGCTACTTGGTAGGCTGAGATGGGAGGATCGCTTGAACCCATGAGGCAGAGGTTGCAGTGAGCCAAGATCACACCACTGCACTCCAGTCTGGGTGGCAGAGAGAGACTTCGTATCAAAAACAAAATAAAAATAAAAAATAAATTTAAAAAAACTGATGGAATAGGCTGGGTGTGGTGTCACACATCTGTAATTCCAGCACTCTGGGAGGCTGAGGCCAGCCTTGGCAACACAGAAAGAACCTGACTCTACAAAAAAATACAAAACAAGAAACAAAAAAAACCCCAAAAACCTAATGGCTTAGAATTTAGGTGTTTATGTCGGGGGGGGCGGCGGGAATCAATCTTATTTTAGTAACTTGTCCTATCATTTATGCTTAGAAAGTCTTCCCTTCTCTAGAAATCTGAATATTTAGAACCTTTTCTTCTCTCTTTTCTTAAAGGATTTCAAAACATTTAATTATTCTCTTTATCTGAACTTTATTTTGGTACTGGAAGGTGGAAAGGACCTAAACCTATTTTGTTTTTTCTCTAACAGTTAACCAACTGTTATCATCGAAGAAAAATTTTCCCCTAATTATTTGGATTGTCTTACATTTTTAACCTAGTACCTTTTTTAGGTACTAAAAATAGTTTAGTTTTTTATATTTATAGTATATTTAATAAAGAGTAAAGATAATAACTTACCAATAGTGGTTGCGAAAAAAGCTCTAGCTGGGCTCTATAAATGATATCATCAAGAACTTCCTGGCCAAGGTCCCACTGTCCATTATACCTATGAAGAAGCAGATCATTTATACTCTTGAGCAAATATCTAATCTTCAGCACAACTTTTTAAATTGTTCCAAGTCCTGCTATTTTGGTTGTGAAGCAAAACTTTCATACCAAGTGTTACATCATTTCATTTATAAACTACCCCACTTTTGGTTATAAAAACAAAACAGATTTTAAATACTATGTTTACAAATGTTTCTTCACATAAATTGGTTTTTATTACATGCTGATTAAATTTAGAGTAATCTTTTTAATGCATTCATGAAAACCTGGGTTATGCCGGGCGCAGTGGCTCACGCCTGTAATCCCAGCACTTTGAGAGGCCGAGGCGGGCGGATCATGAGGTCAGGAGATCGAGACCATCCTGGTTAACACGATGAAACCCCGTCTCTACTAAAAATACAAAAAAATTAGCTGGGCGTGATGGTGGGCGCCTGTAGTCCCAGCTACTCGGGAGGCTGAGGCAGGAGAATGGCATGAACCTGGGAGGCGGAGCTTGCAGTGAGCCGAGATCACGCCACGGCACTCCAGCCTGGGTGACAGAGCGAGACTCAATCTCAAAAAAAAAAAAAAAAAAAAAAGAAAACCTGGGTTATGAACTATGTAGAGAGAGTTTTCCATAAAGAAAACCTGACAATTTCTAGACTCCAATTTTAATGACTAGTTATGTTATATTTTGGCTTATTTAAAAGTACTAAAAGGAAACCATATTAGAAAAACAAGATAAGCCCATCATGGAACAAAAGATTCAGTATTGTGTCTGATAAGGAAGAAAGAGAAATATTCAAAGTTTCTAAACATTAGGAAGAATTCATACAATTTTATATTCCACCTACTTACATGGCATAATAAACCCCTGTGAGAAGTTGCACCATAAATTCAGGATCCAATACTATTCGACCACAGAGTTCTTTCCAATGTTTTTCATGTTGCCGTGGAAACCCACTCACACAAACCCTAGGAAAATACACTATTTAACATGTGATTTCCAGATTCATTAAATAAAAGTTTTTGTTTTCCTAAATTCATTTATTCAATTTATTCATTCCTCAAGTATTTATTGAGTGCCTGTTATATGCCAGTCATTGTTCTGGGCCTAGGCATACAGTCGTGAACAGGTGAAAGATAAAAAATAAAAAATAAAAATGAAATCTGTGCTCTCACAAAGCACTCATTCTAGTGGACTGCCCATAAAAGCAACTTTTCTAAAATAGCTAACCATCTCTTTCACAATCATCCTTCTTTCTCTTCACACACATACACACAAAAATGTCTAACTTTTACTCACCCCAAATTGTATCAGGGTGAATTACTGGGAAGTATAGAGATCTCAAAACAAAAGGACATTTCAAAATATTGTTGTCTGTGAGGCCATTTTTAAACAAAGAACTATAAACAACTCCCTAACATCCATTCCATCTCATTAAGTGATGCTTCCAAAAAAGTTATGCTTGGTAGTGATCAACAGTTGTAATATACTACATTATTTAATCAATTAATTTAGTAAGATAATTATAATAGTGAGTCCAGAAGAAATCTTTCAGTGTTTAGTGTCTTATGGTCTTGGGAAATTTTTTTTAAATTGTTTATATATTTTTTGTAGCAGAGATATACAATAAAAAACCTGCAATTTAAAAACAGCATTACATGGCCAGGCATGGTGGCTCACGCCTGTAATGCCAGCACTTTGGGAGGCCGAGGTGGGCGGATCACGAGGTCAGGAGATTGAGACCATCCTGGCTAACACGGTGAAACCCCGTCTCTACTAAAAATACAAAAGAAAAAAAAATTAGCTGGGCATGGTGGTCCTAAGTAGCTAGGGTGCCTATAATCCTAGCTACTCGGGAGGCTGAGGCAGAAGAATGGCGTGAACCTGGGAGATGGAGCTTCCAGTGAGCCGAGATCGCGCCACTTCACTCCAGCCTGGGTGACAGAGCGAGACTCCATCTCAAAAATAAATAAATACATAAATAAAAATAGCACTATATTAAGATAAAACTATGTGGGGAAAGGGGAACGGAAATTTCTTCTTCAATTTCAAGGAGAAAAAGGAATAAATGTAATGTTAGACTATTAAAGAAAAGTTTCTTCATTTATTCCTCAAATGGATATGGTGAGTATCACATCATTATGGTATTTACATTACATATATTTAAAACAGTGACCCAACAGTTATTTTTTTAATTATGTCGATACTTCCATACTAGAAATTATATCATTTCCTTTTTTTTTGAGACAGAGTCTCACTCTGCCGCCCAGGCTGGAAGTACAGTGGCCTGATCTCGGCTCACTGCAACCTCTGCCTCCCAGGTTCAAGCAATTCACCTGCCTCAGCCTCCCGAGTAGCCTCCCGAGTAGTGGACTACAGGCATGTGCCACCACTCCCGGCTAATTTTTGTATTTTTAGTAGAGACGGGGTTTCACTATGTTGGCCAGGCTGGTCTGAAACCCCTGACCTCAGGTGATCTGCCCACCTTGGACTCCCAAAGTGCTGGGATTAAAGGCATGAGCCACCGCGCCTGGCCTAGAAATTATATCATTTCTACCTATTTAAGATAGGATGAAAATTTTCTTAATGTCAACTTAACAACGTACAAGGAGTACATAGTTTTTCAAAATTCTGTAGAGGATATATGAACAAAAGAACAAAGTTTGAGGACCACTAAACTCTATCATCATTTTTGTTATTAAGAAATTCTACTAGGCTGGGTGTGGTGACTCATGCCTATAATCTCAGTACTTTGGGAGACCAAGGTAGGAAGATCACTTGAGGCCAGGAATTCAAGACCAGCCTGGGCAACACAGTGAGACTCCCTCTCTATAACAAATTTAAAAATTAGCCAAGTGTGGTGGCACATCCCTATAGTCATAGCTAATAAAGAGGCTGAGGTGGAAGGACTGCTTGAGCCTAGGAGTTTGAGGCTGCAGTAAGCTATGTATAATGATTGTGCCACTGCACTCTAGCCTGGGTGACAGAGGAAGACTCTCACAAAAAAAAAAAAAAAAAAAAGAAAAAGAAAAAGAAAAAAGAAATTCTATTGAAGGCCACAATAATGTTGCCAATAAGAGAGCAGGCAGTTTTAATGAACCAAAAGTAATGAACTATAAATAAGTTTATCTGCAGACAGGCAGTAAGTGCTTAAGTAGCATCTAAATTAGAGACGAGAATTTTTTTAGACATTAATCATGGTATTACAGTTAAGAGAAACAAGTATTTTTAGGTAATCTATAAAATCAAAGTAACAGCTAATTTAGTTGGCAAAATTAGTAAGTTTTGTTATAAGCAGGATCTCTTCCCAGTAACAAAATAGCATGTGACCTTGAGCAAAGCACTTGTGGTGGACAGACTCTTGGAGAGCCATGATCCCTATGATCCTTCTGGTATTCACACTGTGTCATGCCCTTCCCCTTCAGCAAGGGTGGGATCTGCAGCTTGCTTCTAACCAATAGAATACGGCAAAGGTGATGGGATTCCATGATTATGTGTATGTGAGTATGTTACATAAGGTAACAGGTCTTGCTGGAGTCTCACTCCTCCTATGTTGAAGAAGCAAGCTGCCATGTTGTAGGCTGCCTGTGTTGGGAGGCCAATGTGACAAGGAGCAAAGGACGGCTTCCAGCACACAGCCACAAAAAGCCAAAGCCCTCAGTCCTACAGCCACAGGAACTCAATTCTGCCAACAAAACTTCTGAGCCTCAGATGAGATTGCAACTCCAGCTAACATCTTAACTGCAGTCTTGTAAGATGCTAAGCAGAGAACCCCAGCTAAGCCATCTGGATTCCTGACCCACAAAAACTGTGAAATAATAAATGTGTGATGTTTTAATCTGCTCAATTTGTGGCAATTTATTATGCAGTAATAGAAAACTAACACAACATTTAACCTTTTTGGGGGATTGATATCCCCAAGTAAAAATCATTTTGAAAGGCTGAATTCAGAATTCCTTCTATAACTGGACTTCTGTGACTCTAAACATCCACTGTTTCCGAACTAATTTATATCACTTAAATTTTTTTTCTTTCTTTTTTTTTTTTTTGAGACAAGGTCTCACTCTGTCGCCCATGCTGGAGTGCAGTGGTGCGATCTCGGATCACTGCAACCCTGCCTCCCAGGTTCAAGGGATCCACATGCCTCAGCCTCCCAAATAGCTGGGATTATAGGCATGCACTACCACCCAGCTAATTTTTGTATTTTTGTATAGAGACGGGGTTTCACCATGT
Source organism: Nomascus leucogenys (assembly GCF_006542625.1). Classification (NCBI taxonomy): domain Eukaryota; kingdom Metazoa; phylum Chordata; class Mammalia; order Primates; family Hylobatidae; genus Nomascus; species Nomascus leucogenys. The sequence goes on from NC_044402.1 coordinate 101,378,008, forward strand.
TGGCCAGGCTGGTCTCAAACTCCTGACCTCAGGCCTTGGCCTCCCAACATGCTGGGATTACAAGCATGGGCCACTGACCCTGGCCTACACTTTTTTCTATAGTAGAAATTTAAGGCCAGGTGCGGTGGCTCACGCCTGTAATCCTAGCACTTTGGGAGGCCAGGGCAGGCAGATCACTTAATCCCAGGAGTTTGTGACCTGCCTCTGCAACATTGTGAAACTCGGTCTCTATTGAAAAAAAAAAACAAAAAAACAGCCCAGCATGGTGGTGGGCACCTGTAGTCCTAACTACTCAGGAGACTGAGGTGAGAAGATCACTTGAACCTGAGAGTCAAAGGTTGAATGAGCCAATATGCCATCACTGCACTCCAGTCTGGGTGAAAGAACAAGATTTAAGCCTAGGTCTGTCCAAATTATTAGAAATTCTGATTTAGTAAAGATTATAATCCATGAGATACAGAATATCCACCCCCCACATACAAATGAGACACACACATCATTGGTACTATTGCTAATCACTTTCTCCAACACAGAGACAGTTATTTATGAAATGTATGGGAAGAGGTTCATATTCCTTAAGACTTTCCCCATATATAGCACTATTTTTTTCAAAGATCTCAAAGTGATTTACAAAAACTGGCAACCAGGGAATAAGATATATCACTAAACAACCCTAGATTTGGATGTCTTGGTACAACTCTACATTCAGCTAGAAAATATTTAATACTGAAAACATTTTCAAGAATGCACAAGGCCAGGCATGGTGGCTCACATCTGTACTCGCAGCACTTTGGAAGGCTGATGTGGCAAGAATGATTGAGGCCAGAACTTCAAGACAAACCTGGGCAACATAGCAAGACCCTGTCTCTATAAAAATTAGCTGAGAGTCGTGGTGTACACCTGTGATCCCAGCTACTTGGGAGGCCCAGACGGGAAGATCCCTTGAGCCAAGGAGGCTGAGGGCACAGTGAGCTATGATTGAGCCACTGTACTCCAGGCTAGGTGACAGAGAGAAATCCTATCTCATAAAAAAACAAAACAACAACAACAAAAACAGCCTCATGAGGATAAGGACTCCTACAGGAATGCAAGCTCCGTGAGTTTTGTTTACTGCTGTAATACCAGAAGTTAGGACAGTGCCTGGCTTAGAGAATGTACTCAATAAATATCTGTCAAATAAATATGAAGATTAGTAATAATCACTCTTCTCACCTGGAACCCATCCGACAAAGAGATTGGTAAGATGAGGCAGGCATATATACAATAGCAGAATTATAACACAGCATGAGAAAACTCAGGACTTCAAACCTAAAAACAACAAATCCAAGGTTAAAAGGATTACAAATAATTACTTCTACTAGCAACTGGTTATGACAATGCCTTCATATTGACCTTTATGATTTCTTAATCAAATCAATATAGCATCTTCCTCAAAGGTTTCCCTGTTTATATTCTCCTTATTACAAGTCATATCCCTTGCTGTCATCTTGTCATCTATATTTCCGTTTTCAAAAAATAAATCAGGCCAGGCCCAGTGGCTCACGCCTGTAATCCCAGCACTTTGGGAGGCCGAAGTGGATGGATCACAAGGTCAGGAGATTGAGACCATCCTGGCTAACACGGTGAAACACTGTCTCTACTAAAAACACAAAAATTAGGCAGGCGTGGTGGCACATGCCTGTAGTACCAGCTACTCAGGAGGCTGAGACAGGAGAATTGCTTGAACCCAGGAGGCGGAGGTTGCAATGAGCTGAGATTGTGCCACTGCACTCCAGCCTGGGCAACAGAGTGAGACTCCATCTCAAAAAATCAATCAATCGATCAATCAATCAATCAATCATGCTTGAACAGATGACTTCCCTATGAATAAGTCTACCATCTTCCTACTGACTTCATAATAAAATCCAAACTTATCACAAGGTCCTTTAAAATCAAAGTCCTTCTTACAAGGTACTTTAAAATCCACCCTCATCCTTCCTCTCCAGCCTTATTTCCCTCCATTACCAACCACATACACCACACTTTATCAAACTTCTTACCATTCCAACAATATGCTGTAACCATTCAGAATTCCCTGCTTTAATGCTTGCTGCTCCTTCTTAATAGAATATACTTTTTTACTTGGGTGATTCCTGATAAGATTTCAAGTCCTAGATCAAATTTTTACCTTAGCCATAAAGCCCTTCTTAATTCTCTCTGCTAAAGTAAACCATTCCCTTACCTGTGTAGCTCCAACATAGCATTTATCCCACTGAGTTGTAATTTTATGCCTCTATGTCTCTTTCACCCATTTAGTAATAAGCAACTTTAGAACAGAGATCCTGATTTATTTATCTCTATCATTAGTGTCCAGCACAGTGTCTAATACATAATTGTTTAATAAATACTTGTTGAATGAAGAAAGAAATGCTTTCCTAACATTTATAATGTCTAAGAAAGTGGCTCCTAAATCTGGAGGCACATTAGTTATTTAGAGACCTTTTTAAAAACATACACTTCTATGTCTTAACCCAGTTGACCCACTTAAATCCTCGGGTAGGAACCAGGGAAGTTGTACCTCTAAAAGGCTTCCCACAGATGAATGGTGAAGGGTTTATGGAAACTCTTTGTACTATTTTAGCAATGTTTTTTGTAAGTCTGAAGTTATTTCAAAATGAAAAGTTAAAAATCAAGTTGAAAGTCTAATCTGGAAGCAGCCATACTTTCAGATCCCTTCACTTTCTCCATATATCTAGGTAAAAGAATGGAGATTTATTCTCTGAAAGGATAAAAACTAATTTCTACCTGGGAGCCCCAACTGTGATGGGGGTGGATGCCAAACTGAAAATAGGAAGATTAAGTGAAGTGAAATATACCTGACTAGATATTGCCAGTTAGCCACCAAAATACTAGCAACCAGATCTCTAGTTAAGATACCAGAAGAGTTGTTTCTGGGGAATTTGACCACTCTAAGAAGAAAGACTTAAAGATATGGACTTGGGAAATTTTCCGAATGAATGGCCTAGTGGGATCCTATGGTGAAGTTTATAGTCAGTTACTAGGTTGGTGCGAAAATTTAAAAAAAATTTTTTAAATGGCAAAACCACAATAACTTTTGCACCAATACTAGCTCAAATCAGCCATATATTAACATGGTCAGAGCTTGTCATTTTTTATTCCCTCTCCCCACTTTTTTTTTTTTTTTTGAGACAGCGTCCCGGTCTTGTCACCCAGGCTGAAGTAAAATGGCACGATCTCGGCTCACTGTAACCTCCGCCTCCCAGGTTCAAGCCGTTCTCTTGCCTCAGCCTCCCGAATAGCTGGGATTACAGGTGCCCATCACTACACTCAGCTAATTTTTTTTGTATTTTTAGCAGAGACAGGGTTTCACCATTTTGACCAGGCTGGTCTCGAACTCCTGACCTCAGGTGATCTGCCTGCCTCGGCCTCCCAAAGTGCTGGGATTACAGGCGTGAGCCACCGCACCCAGCCTATTCCCCTATTCTTAAACATGAGGGAAAAAAGATTGCCAGACATCTAAGGAACTCTACTAGGATGAAAAAGAGACTATAAAGAAATAGAAGGGCCGGGCACAGTGGCTCACATCTGTAATCCCAGCACATTGGGAGGCCGAGGCGGGTGGATCATAAGGTCAGGAGTTCGCGACCAGCCTGGCCAACATAGTGAAACCCCGTCTCTACTAAAAATACAAAAATTAGCTGGGCATGGTGGCATGCACCAGTAGTCCCAGTTACTCGGGAAGCTGAGGCAGGAGAATCACTTGAACCTGGGAGGTGGAGGTTGTGGTGAGCTGAGATCATGCCACTGCACTCCAGCCTGGGCAACAGAGCAAGACTGTTTCAAAAAAAAAAAAAAAAAAAAAAGAGAGAGAGAAATAGAAGGCTGGGTCCAGTAGGTCATTCCTGAAATCCCAGCACTCAGCACTTTGGGAGGCTGAGGCAGGGAGGATTGCTTGAGCTCACGCATTCAAGAGCAGCCTGGGTGACATATTGAGACCCTGTTGGTACAAAAATAATTTTTTTAATTAGTGGGCCATGGTGGTAGTCCTAGTTACTCAGGAGGCTGAGGCAGAAGTACTTGAGCTCAGGAGGAGCACCTGAGCTCAGGGGTTCTAGGCTGCAGGCTTCAGTAAGCCATGATCATGCCACTGCACACCAGTCTGGGCAACAAAGCAAGACCCTGTCTTAAGAAAAAAAGAAAAATATGCAGAGCTAAAGCATATTTAGCTTTGGGGGAAAAAATGTATGTGTATTCCTGATAAAGTTGACTACATAAAAAACTAAAACATACAGCAAAAACAAATAAATACCAGAATGCCATATCACTCTTTATACCCATTAAGATGGCTGTAATCAAAAAGATGGAAAATAAGTGTGAGAATGTAGAGAAACTGCTATCCTCATACACCGTTGTAGAAACGTAAAATGGTACAGCTACTCTGGAAAGGAGCATGACAGTTCCTCAAGAAGTTAAGTGTTCAATTACCATATGACCTAGCAACTCTATTCCTAGGTATATACTAAAAAGAACTGAAAATGTATGTTCACACAAAAATTTGTGAATGCATGTTCAAAACAGCTGTTGTGAGGCCGGGCGCGGTGGCTCACGCTTGTAATCCCAGCACTTTGGGAGGCCGAGGCGGGCGAATCACGAGGTCAGGAGATCAAGACCACGGTGAAACCCCGTCTCTACTAAAAATACAAAAAATTAGCCGGGCGTGGTGGCGGGCGCCTGTAGTCCCAGCTACTCAGAGAGGCTGAGGCAGGAGAATGGCATGAACCCAGGAGGTGGAGCTTGCAGTGAGCCGAGATTGCGCCACTGCACTCCAGCCTGGGCGACAGAGCGAGACTCTGTCTCAAAACAAAAAACAAACAAACAAAAAAACCAGCTATTGTGGTCTAAATTCATGTTGAAACTTAATCCTCAATATGGTGAGGCCTTTGCAGCTGGGTGAGGTGGTTCACACCTATAATCCCAGCACTTTGGGAGGCCAAGGCAGGTGGATCGCCTGAGGTCAGGAGTTCAAGACCAGCCTGGCCAACATAGTGAAACCCTGTCTCTACAAAAAAAAAAAAAATTTGTCAGGCATGGCGTTGTGCACCTGTAATACCAACTATTCAAGTGGCTGAGGCAGGAGAATCACTTGAACCCAGGAGGCAGAGGGTGCCATGAGCCAAGATAGTGGCACTGCACTCCAGCCTGGGTGACAGAGCTAGACTCTGTCTCAAAAAAAAAAAAAAAGAGAGATGGGGCCTTTGGGAAATGATTAGGTCATGACAGCTCTGCCCTCCTAAATTTGATTATCTAGAAGGTGCCATCTATGAGGCAGAGACTATGAGCCCTTACTAGACACTGAATCTGCTGGCACTTTATTTAAGCTTGTACTTTCGAATCTGCAGAACTGTGAGCAATACATTTCTATTGTTTATATATTACCCAGTCTAAGGTATTTTGTTATAGCAGCCCAAATAGACTAAAGAGAGCAGAGTTATTCATAACAGCCAAAAAAGAAAAAATAGAAATAACTCGAATGTCCATCCACTGATGAATGGATAAATAAAATGTGGTATATCTACACAATGAAATATTATTTAGTCATAAAAAGAAAGTACTGATACATGCTACCACAGAAACAAACCTTGTAAACATGCTAAGTGAAAGAAGCCATACACAAAAGGCAACATATTGTATGGATCCATTCATGTAAAATGTCTAGTAATAAAAACCACTCAATTGTATGCTTTTAAAGGGGTAAATTTTATTTTTATTTTTTATTTTTTTTTGAGACAGAGTCTCGCTCTGCCGCCAGGCTAGAGTGCAGTGGCACAATCTCGGCTCACTGCAACCTCCGCCTCCTGGATTCAAGTGATTCTCCTGCCTCAGCCACCCAGTAGCTGGGATTACAGGCATGCGCCACCACACCCGGCTAATTTTTGTATTTTTAGTAGAGACAGGGTCTCACCATGTTGGCTAAGCTGGCCTCAAACTCCTGGCCTCCAGTAATCCACCTGCCTCAGCTTCCCAAAGTGCTGGGATTACAGGCATGAGCCACTGCGCCCGGCTCCCTAAACGGGTAAATTTTATGGTATGTGAATTATATCTTGATTTAAAAAATAAATGTAAAGTCAATAATTAACTGAAAATGTGCAACATGAAAACCCAGTGTCAATTCCTCAATATTCAAAGAACTATTGCAATTCACTACGAAAAAAAAAATACACAGCTCAATAAGAAAAACGGGGCTGGGCACAGTGGCTCACATCTATAATCCCCGCACTTTGGGAGGTCAAGGTGGGAGGACTGCTTGAGCCCAGGAATTTGAGACCAGCCTGGGCAATACAGTGAAACGAATCTCTCCCACCAACTGGCCAAAAAAAAAAAAAAAAAAAGGACAAAGGACATGAATATGCAGTTCACAGGTAAAGAAAAACAATAATGAATAACAATGTGACACCAGTTTTTAACTATCAGATTGGTAAAGATTAAAAACTTTGAAAATAATCAGTATTGGGAGTTAGCAGGAGGAAAAACTCTCAAACTACTAGTAGGACATTCAATAGGTATAGTTGTTTTGGCAAGGCTAATTTGACAATATCTACTCAAACTAAAAAAGCAGATATTCTTTTTTTTTTTTTTTTTTGAGATGGAGTCTTGCTCTGTCACCCAGGCTGGAGTGCAGTGGCGCGATCTCAGCTCACTGCAACCTCCGCCTCCCGAGTTCAAGCGATTCTCCTGCCTCAGCCTCCCGAGTAGCTGGGATTACAGGCACCTGCCACCACGCCCAGCTAATTTTTGTATTTTTAGTAGAGACGGGTTTCACTGTGTTGGCCAGGCTGGTTTCAAACTCCTAACCTCATGATCTGCCCACCTCGGCCTCCCAAAGTGCTGGGATTACAAGCGTGAGCCACTGCACCCGGCCACAGATATTGTTTAGCATAACAATTTCACTGCTAGGAATTTATCCTACAGATACTTTTTGTGCTCTTACGCAAATGTACGTACAAAAAGTGTGTTCCCTGCAATATTGTTTATAGTAGCAAAAAAACTGAAAACAATCTAAATTTACTCAATAAGAGATTGGCTAAAAATTGATGATATATCTGGCCGGGCGCGGTGGCTCACCCTTGTAATCCCAGCACTTTGGGAGGCCGAGGCGGGCGGATCACGAGGTCAGGAGATGGAGACCACGGTGAAACCCCGTCTCTACTAAAAATACAAAAAAATTAGCCGGGCGTGGTGGCGGGCACCTGTAGTCCCAGCTACTCGGAGAGGCTGAGGCAGGAGAATGGGGTGAACCCGGGAGGCGGAGCTTGCAGTGAGCCGAGATTGCGCCACTGCACTCCAACCTGGGCGACAGAGCAAAACTCCGTCTCAAAAAAAAAAAAAAAAAATTGATGATACATACATAAAATGGAATAATAACTCATCATTAAAAAGAATAAGATATCTATGCACTGCTAGAGAAATAGATACAAATTTTTTTAAGAGATGGGGTCTCGCTTTGTTGCCCAGGTTGGAGTGCAGTGGTGCAATCACAGCTTACTGCAGCCTCAAACTCCTGGGCTTGATCCTCCAGCCTCAGCCTCCAGAGTACCTAGGACCATAGGCATGTACCACCACACTCAGCTATTTTTTTAAGAGATTGGGTCTTGCTATACTGTCCAGGCTGTTCTTGAAGTCCTGGCCTCAAGTGATCCTCTCACCTCAATCCATGCACTAGGATTATAGGCATGAGCCAATGTGTCCAGCCCAAGACTTATTCTTTAAAAAGCTGGGCTGGGAAGCTGAGACAGGAGAATCACTTGAACTAGGGAGGTGAAGGCTGCAGTGAGCTGAGATCGCGCCACTGCACTCCAGCCTGGACGACAGACAGAGCAAGACTCCGTCTCAAAAAAAAAAAAAAAAGTCCGGGCATGGTGGCTCACGCCTGTAATCCCAGCACTTTGGGAGGCTGAGGTGGGTGGATCACAAGGTCAGGGGTTCAAGACCAGCCTGACCAAAATGGTGAAACCCCATCTCTACTAAAAATACAAAAATTAGCCAGACATGGTGGCGTGTGCCTGTAATCCCAGCTACCAGGAGGCTGAGGCAGGAAAATCGCTTGAACCTGGGAGGCGGAGGTTGCAGTGAGCAGAGATCATGCCACTGCACTCTACCCTGGGCGACAGAGCGAGACTCCATCTCCAAAAAAAAAAAAAAAAAAAAAAAAAAGTGAAAACATATCAGCTTGGCAGGTTGGCTGAATTGCATGCAGTTTGCTGCTATGTTTGGGTTTTTTGTTGTTGTTGCTGTTTTTTTTTTTTTTTTTTTTTTTTTTTGAGATGGATTTCGCTCCTGTTGTCCAGGCTGCAGTACAGTGGTGCAATCTCTGCTCACTGCAACCACTGCCTTCTGGGTTCAAGTGATTCTCCTGCCTCAGCCTCCAGAGTAGCTAGGATTACAGGTGCCCACCATCATGCCCGACTAATTTTTTGTATTTTTACTGAGACAGGGTTACTCCTGACCTCAGGTGATCCACCCACCTCAGCCTCCCCAAGTGCTGGGATTACAGGTGTGAGCCACCATGCCTGGTCTGTTTGGGTTTTTATCAGCTTATGAGTGGTGGCCAGTGGCCTGGCCATGTGGTCAGGCAGAAGGGTAATATAAAACTGGCCTATTAAAGGGGTGCCTGTATGGAAAAAAAACAGGCATATGGAAATCACTATGGGAATTTGAAGAGTGCATAAGTAGGATATGTCAATGCACATCAGGAGAACCTCCTTCTAGAATCAGGTGACTGGCACCTATGGGCACATATCCCTGTGTAGTCACCTGGAGTGATCACTTGGGTCCATGAAATGAGTGGACATGGTGGTACTGCAGCAATGCAGAGATGGGTTGAATTTAGACATATTTTTTGTACCCTCTGAGGCATAAAATGCCAATAAAACAGACAAAGACTGCAGATGGCTATGGGGCAGATTCCTCTGGGGGAAGGTCCTGCACATAGCTGGCAAGCTGAACAGATGCCAGCAGTCTCTGGAGGCCACAAATGGGTCCTGACAGGAACAGACAGTGCATTAGGTTTTGCTTATCAGATTGTGGATCAAATGCTCAGAGTACTGTAAAAGGACCAGAAGATATTGTACCCACATGGACTGCTTAGTTACATTTTTGGAGCAAGAAACACACTTTAAAGACCAAAAGTCCAATGGCCGGGTGCAGTGGCTCATGCCTGTAATCCCAGCACTCTGGGAGGCCAAGGCGGGCAGACCACGAGGTCAGGAGATCGAGACCATCCTGGCTAACACGGTGATACCCCGTCTCTACTAAAAGTACAAAAAATTAGCCAGGCATGGTGGTGGGCGCCTGTGGTCCCAGCTACTTGGGAGGCTGAGGCAGGAGAATGGTGTGAACCAGGAGGCGGAGCTTGCACTGAGCCAAGATTGCGCCACCGCACTCCAGCCTGGGCAACAGTGCAAGACTCCGTCTCAAAAAAAAAAAAAAAAAAAAAGACCAAAAGTCCAACAATGGGCAAAGAGACATCCTCAGGGTAATGGAACAAGCAATTGCGTGGAATGAAAGCAATTGAAAAATGAAAATAATTGGAACAATCAAATGAGATAATTTTGGTCTAAAAGACTGGGGTGAGATACAGGCATGAAGGGCTGGCTTACAGGCCTTCATGACTGTGTACTTAACCTGAGCGGGGCCAAGGGAGGGCCAATTATCACTGGAGAGATTCCTCTGTTTTTCTGGGGGATTTGGGAGGAGGCAGTGGAGAGATGATGCTGGGATAGTCATCATTACTCTTCTGTTCTTCTCATAGTGACAGAAGGTGGTGGTATTACTATACTTTTTTCCCTTCTTTTACACATCACCTCAACATTTTTTTTTCCCACCTAAGGCAGTGGTTCTAGTACCAGTGCTGCAACTGTGGGTGCAAGGAGCAGAGATGATTCCTAAGCAAAAAAACCGGAACTACACCTTCAAATCTTTATGTCAGAATTCCTAAAGGCCTGATGGGCTAGGCTGTGCCTTCATTCCATCTGGCAAAATTAGGATTGACAGAGAATGTATATTATCACCTAGTTGTGATAGCACATTAGTTCTTTATATAAATCTACCCTACATCCTTGGGAGTGAATTGATAGGGAGGCACTTGCTAGCCAGTTTTGCTGCCAGAAATAGAGACCAACACAATGGTCAAACCTAACCTCTCTCCAAGGTAGAAAAGTCTGAGTATAAATGAAGAGAGAGAGAAATAGTAGCTGAGATTTTTTATTTTTTATTTTGTTATTTTTATTTATTTATTTATTTTTTCTGAGATGGAGTTTCGCTCTGTCACCAAGGCTGGAGTGCAATGGTGCGATCTTGGCTCACTGCAACCTCCGCCTCCCCAGGTTCAAGTGATTCTCCTGCCTCAGCCTCCTGAGTAGCTGGGATTACAGGCATGCACCACCACGCCTGGCTAACTTTTGTATTTTCAGTAGAGACAGGGTTTCACCATGTTGGCCAGGCTGGTCTCGAACTCCTGACCTTGTGATCTGTCCGCCTCAGCCTCCCAAAGTGCTGGGATTACAGGCGTGAGCCACCGCGCCTGGCTATTTTTTTTTTTTTTTTTTTGAGACAGAGTCTCACTCTGTCACCCAGGCTGGAGTGCACGGGTGCGATCTCAGCTCACTGCAACCTCTGCCTCCTTGGTTCTGGTGACTGTCCCTGCCTCAGCCTCTCAAGTAGCTGGGATTACAGGTGCCCACCACCACGCCTGGTTAATTTTTTTTTTTGTAGTTTTAGCAGAGATGGGGTTTTGCCACATTGGCCAGGCTGGTTTTGAACCCCTGACCTCAGGTGATCCACCTGCCTCAGCCTCCCAAAGTGCTGGGATTACAGGCATGAGCCACTGCGCCTGGCGAGATTTTTTAAAATAAATGAGTTGTGCAATGTGGGAAATACATTAGCACCTAGGAAGACACTCAGAGCAAGAGATGATACTATTAGCTCAATTATACTAGATGCCTGAAAGAGTAAAAGTCATGTGTTTGTGAGACCACTCCTGCTTTTAGAACTTAATAAGGCTGAACAGAAGTCTGTAAATTTGAGTGACTTCTCTCTGGGAGATATTTTTGTCATATATGATGATGAACTGGGATAACTGTTAATGACTGACTGGTACTCTATGAATGTGCCAGTATCTTTGGTTCTTATTTTTCAGGTTTCATTTACTGCCATCCTGTGACATGGTATAATATTGGCATTGTTGGTAAGGTTACAATATTGGTCATATGTATTGGAAATTGAATTGAAGCCTCCTTAGAATGAATACTAATGGAACATGACTTGCCTGAGGAGGAACTAGATTTAGCTAATCATTAACTAATTTCTATGACAAATAGTTCTGCACAAGTTTACCACAAGGTAGATAAAGAAGAGGGGTGAGGTAATCAAATTTGTGCAAAAATATGAAAATATATACAAACATTAAAGGATGAATTAGTTCTTTTTTTTGAGATAGAGTTTTGCTCTGTCGCCCAGCCTAGAGTGCAGTGGCGCAATCTCGGCTCACTGCAAGCTCCGCCTCCCAGGTTCACACCATTCTCCTGCCTCAGCCTCCCGAGTAGCTGGGACTACAGGCACCCGCCACCACACCTGGCTAATTTTTTTGTATTTTTAGTAGAGACGGGGTTTCACCATGTTAGCCAGGATGGTCTCGATCTCCTGACCTCATGATCCACCCGCCTCGGCCTCCCAAAGTGCTGGGATTACAGGCGTGAGCCACTGTGCCCGGCTGAATTAGTTATTTCTTTAAATCTATCCATAACCTACACTGGCTCCTCCAAACGTTAGGCATATTCATAATGATAGTATTTGTCATATAAATGCTATACTAAATGTAGATGCCCAGATAAACATGATCATTTTTGAGCCTTGGCCAAAGACCAGGGGACAGCCTGTATAATAAATATAGGTGTTTCTCGACCTATGATGGAATTGCATACCAATAAACCCATTGTAAATCGAAAATATCATAAGTCATAAAAGCATTTAATACATCTACCCTACTAAACATCATAGCATAGTCCAGCCTACCTTAAATGTGCTCAGAACACTTACATTAGCCCTACAGTTGGGCAAAAATCATCTAACACAAAGCCTATTTTATATTTATCATAAAATTGAGTATCTCATGTAATTTACTGAATACTGTACCGAAAGTAAAAATGAGAAGGGTTGCATAGGTACTTGAAGTACAGTTTTTATTGAATGCATATTGCTTTCATACCACTGTAAAGTTGAAAAACCTTAAGTTGAACCATAATAATTCATGGACCATCTATAAACTGGCCTTGCCCAAAGAGACATCTGGCCTTTGCTCCTAGGAAGTTAATTTGAGAGTCTTTGTTTAGGGCAGAGACTGGTAACACCAGAACTTCGGGCTGGACTGACCACATCTGACTTTCTTAGGTAGGGGTTAGCCATGCCAGAAAGAACTACCGTGTGATTTAAGGTAGTAGCTCTGGGTCACACTGCATCAGTCCACATGGAGGCTGAGATCAACCAAGTGGGCAATCAACCTAATCAATCATGCCTACATAATGATGCCTCAATAAAAAAACTCTGGAAACCAGAGCTTAAATGAGCCTCTCCCATTACCAATACTTTGTGTTTACTGTCATGCATTGATGCCAAGAGGGTAAGGTATCCTGACTTCAGGGGAAAGGACAACAGATGCTTTGTGTTTGAAACCCTTCATATTCTACTACATGTGTCTCTTTTGGCTGATTTTAATCTGTATTCTTTCCCTGTAATAAACCATAACTGTGAGTATAATGGCTTTCAGTGAATCCTGTGAGTCCTTCTAGCAAATTATCAAACAAGAGTTTGGTTTTGGGAACTCCCAAAACTTTCAATTAGTCAGAAGTGAAGGCAATTTTGCAACCTGTCCCTCAAACTCTGTCTAACTTCAGGTACGAATCCCATTCTACAACCAAGAAAGTAAGGTGTACAGAGTAGTGTACAGTAGTACTGTCTGAGGGAAAAATTTCTAAATTGCAGTACTAGAATATGAATCCTGGTTTGACTGACTGCACATCCACTTTTTACACTGCTTTATACAAGATGACCATAACATAATACCAAACATTAGACAATGGGTATTTCACAACTATGATGTACTTACCTTTTGGACTCTTCTCATACCAAACTTGAACTGAAGTAATTATAGTTAACTACTAAGTGTAAGTTAACGATTGTTAGCTGAGTGCAGTGGTGCATGCCTGTAATCCCAGCTACTCAGGAATCTAAGGTGGGAGGATCACATTGAGGCTAGGAAATCAAGACCAGCCTGGGCAACATAACTAGACTCTGTCTCTAAATAAATAAATAAATGGGCCAGGTGCAGTGGCTCATGCCTATAATCTCAGCACTTTGTGAGGCTGAGGCAGGAGAAGTGCTTGAGGCCAGGAGTTCGAGACCAGCCTGGGCAACATAGCAAGACCTTTTCTCTACAAAAAATAAAAAAAATTGGCCAGGCATGGTGGTGCACACCTGTAGTCCTAGCTACTTGGAAAGCTGAGGTGGGATGATCACTTAAGCCTGGGAGGTCAAGGCTGCAGTGAGCCATGTTTGTGGCTACAAACTACACTCCAGCCTGGGTGACAGAGTGAGACTCTGTCATTCATTCATTCATTCATCTATTCATATATACATACATACAAGTTGTTACTATATACAGTTTTGACCATTACCGGTTCTGTGCAGTGAATGTTTCCCTCTGAGGATGAAGATCACTATAAACAACTCTGATGAGATCATGCTGACACAATGCCCCTTCTGTCAAAGCCATGGATCCAATTGTTGAAGGCTACAAAAATAAGGTACAGTATGAGACAATGTCTCTACCATAAAGTAAAAATCTGTATCATGTAATAATATTTAATTTTCTTTTCCACAAAAGGCAGTTTTGGATCATTTATTCTTCTCATTCTTCATGGAAAAGATTCAGAATCTTTCAATTCTCAATTATATAAATTCTATAGCTTCTTTTGGAAATTGCCTGTAAAATATAAAACTAAAAACATTTTTTAAAAGTTATGTAATAAATCGATATTTAAGGGAGTATGAAAAGTTGCTGAAAAAACTAAAGGTTAAAAATACATCCATTTTAATGTCTATATTCCAGAACAGAGTACAACTGCTTATAATTATACAAACAATATTAAAGACTATAATCAAATATCTCTCTTTTTTTTTTTGAGACAGAGTCTCACTCTGTCTCTCAGGTTGGAGTGCAGTGGCACGATCTTTGCTCACTGAAACCTCCGCCTTTTGGGTTCGAGTGATTCCTGTGCCTCAGACACCTGAGTAGCTGGGATTACAGGTACCCACTACCACATCCAGCTAATTTTTGTATTTTTAGTAGAGACGGGGTTTCACCATGTTGGCCAGGCTGGTCTCAAACTTCTGAACTCAAGTGATCCACCCACCTCGGCCTCTCAAAGTGCTGCGATTACAAGCATGAGCCACCATACCCGGCCCAAATGTCTCTTTAAACTAACATCATTGAGTTCACGTTTCTAAAGTTAGAAGAACCATCCAGGCCAGGTGCGGTGGCTCACGCCTGTAATCCCAGCACTTTGGGAGGCCAAGGTGGGCGGATCAAGAGGTCAGGAGATCAAGACCATCCTGGCTAACACAGTGAAACCCCATCTCTACTAAAAATACAAAAAAATTAGCGAGGCGTGGTGGCACGCACCTGTAGTCCCAGCTACTCAGGAGGCTGAGACAGGAGAATCGCTTGAACCCAGGAGGCGGAGGTGGCAGTGAGCTGAGATCGCGCCACTACACTCCATCCTGGGTGACAGAGTGAGACTCTGTCTCAAAAAAAAAAAAAAAAAAAAAGAAGAACCATCCCTTCTTTAACACTTTACTACTCTCCATTTTATTTCATGATACACAGAACTTAATTAAAATCTATTACTCAGAAATATACTGTGCTAAAATGATTCCTGGCTAAATGGGACATTCTATTTTAAACACAAAACAAAGTCCCATGGAATCAATTAAGCAAATTAATACTGCAAAGAGCTATGAGATGGTCAGGATACTGTGTGCTGACAGGAAAATAGAATACAATTTTTAGACTACTAGTAAAGTTTCTTTAAATGTTATCCTCACAACTTAGTGTAGTGGCAATAAAGGCCACTGCAGACCAGAAGTTTGATTCGTAAGTTTCTTATTGGATTTTACTTAAAGACAGAAAGTAGAAAAAGTTCAGCTCAACTGGCATCATTTATCTACATGATTATCAGTGGTCTCAAATTCTTCAACCAAATAAATATAAGCAAAAAAGTATAATGTACTGAACACCTAGAATGCAGCAATTAGATTCCTTTAAACTGAAATAACAACAATTAGAGTGTCAACATTCTTTTAAGTAGTTATTTTCCTAGAATAATAAAGAATAACAAAACAAATCAATCTAAGGTGATTTCTAAGTAGTATGGAAGACTTTAAAAATTAAAGAATATTTTTAAGGCTTATTATTTAAAAAATTAAATATAAAAATATAAAAAAATTAATGAATTTTTTTAAAATTCATAAAAGACTAATGAGAATTAAAAATGATACTGGTAGAGTCAGGCACGGTGGCTCACACCTGTAATCCCAGCACTTTGGGAGGCCAAGGTGGGCGGATCACGAGGTCAGGTGTTCAAGATCAGCCTGGCCAACATGGTGAAACCCCATCTCTACTAAAAATAAAAAAACTAGCCAGGCATGGTGGCATGCGTCTATAGTCCCAGCTACTTGGGAAGCCGAGGCAGGAGAATCGCTTGAACCCAGGAGGCAGAGGTTGCAGTGAGCCAAGATCGCACCACTGCACTCCAGCCTGAGGGACAGAGCGAGACTCCGTCTCAAAAAACAAACAAACAAACAAACAAACAAACAAACAAAAAAGATACTGATAGAAGAATAAAAAAACAAAAGAACTAAAGAAAATTTTTCATTCTTTTCTGCCTCTCTCATCACAGCTCAGTCTTCTAATAACAAACATCCACTTTTAAGAAGCAAATCAGTAAAGATATTTCAGGAATATTTATCTCTGATAAGAAATTGACTTTTTGATTTGTTACTCAATATAATTTAAAATAATTCCACCTTTCCAATGTTACTTACTTCATGATATATTGAAGGCTTGGATAAGGAAGGGATAGTGAAAGACAGAACTTTATTGTTCCCATCTTTATCAGCGATTTCCTATAGTCAAAAAATATACAAAGATAACAAAATAATCATAGATCTACACGAAATAATAATTACTTTCTTAATTTACAGAATATATGATTGGCAGTAGGAAGATTTTTCAGAAATAGTAATGGATAAAAGTATTACCACCCTAGTTTATCTTTTCTAACTTATTAGCAAATTTGCACACTTTGGTAGTAGAGTTATAATCCACAGAGAGATAGATATTGAGTACAACACTATACTAAATCAAATACAATATGACAGCAAAGACATGAGGCAGGCAAACAAATCAATTTGATGTTAAATTTACATACAGGATGGGAAGATTACAAGTGATTAGATCTTTCAGTAAAAACATGGCTATGCTAAACAGATTAAAATTAAAAGTCTTATCCAAGAGATCCACACTTACGAAAACAAGAAAAACACATTAATTTAATACAGAATGAATTTTTTCCAGCTTTACTGAGGTATAATTGACAAATGAACATTATATATTTATGGCATAAAACACAATGTTTTAATATATGTATACACTGTGAAATGATTAAAACAATCAAGCTAATTAACAAATACAACACCTCACAGTTATCGTTTTTTTTTAAATGGTGAGAATATTTTTGAATGAATCTTGAATAAAAGAAACTCTTACAATCATTCAGCAATAAATGAATGACCTGAAATAAGCCACATTAATAATTATTGGGCCAGGTGTGGTGGCTCAGGCCTGTAATCCCATCACTTTGGGAGGCCAAGACAGTCGGATTGCTTCAGCTTAGGAGTTCGAGACCAGCCTAGGCAACATGGCAAAACCCCATCTCTACAAAAAAATACAAAAAGTAGCTGGACATGGTATCGCAGGCCTGTAGTCCCAGCTACTCAGGAGGCTGAGGTGGGAGGATCCCTTGAGCCTTGGAGGTGGAAGTTGCAGTGAGCTGAGATCACCCACTGCACTCCAGCATGGGTGACAGTGACACCCTGTCTCAAAAACAAAGAAACAAACAAAATGATTATTAGTCTAAGTCATTAAAAATAAATTCCTATTAGGTAATTTTTACTAAGCTACAAGACAGTTCTTGTGATTTTTTTTAAAAACACTTTATTTTCATAAAAAAGACAATGGACAATGGTATCCTTCATTTCTCCATCTCTGGCACCTCCAATATTCCTGTTATAAATAAATATGTGCGGCCAGGCGTGGTGGCTTACGCCTGTAATCCCAGCACTTTGGGAGGCTGAGGCGGGCGGATCACCTGAGGTCAGGAGTTCGAGACCAGCCTGGCCGGCATGGTAAAACCCTGTCTCTATTAAAAATACAAAAATTAGCCAGGCATGGTGACAGACACCTTAATCCCAGCTACTCAGGAGGCTGAGGCAGGAGAATTGCTCAAACCCGGGAGGCGGAGGTTGCAGTGAACCAAGAGCACACCATTGCACTCTAGCCTGACTTCGTCTCAAAAAAAAATACACACACACACACACATATATGCCTACAGATGACGACAATCAGAGGAGTGAAAACTGCAGTAATCCTTTTCCCCACTGTCTTATTTTTGTCTATTTCCCTTAGAACTCATATTAGCATACATCACTGGCATAAAATCCATAGAAAGAAGACTGCCCTTACTAGATCTACATGGTAGGTAGTCAGAGACTGAGTAGCTGCATGGCCTAAAAAGAAGAAACATCAGCCCAGGCACAGTGGCTCACGCCCTGTAATCCCAGCACTTGGGGAGGCTGAGGCAGGCAGTATCACTTGAGGTCAGGAGTTTGAGACTAGCATGGCCAACAAAGCAAAACCCAATCTCTACTAAAAATACAAAAATTAGCTGGGCATGGTGGCACATGCCTGTAATCCCAGCTACTTGGGAGGGTGAGGCAGGAGAATCATTTGAGCCCCAGAGGTAAACGTTGCAGAGAGCTGAGACTGCCACTGCACTTCAGCCTAGGTGACAGCTGAGACTTTGCCACCGCACTCCATTTCAAAAAAAAAAGAAACAATAACAGCAGCAATTATCATCATCACCAAACACAATCCCCAAAGAACTTCCGTATAGGGCTCATTTCTGAGTTTATTATGTCATAGAAGAATACCAATTACATGTGAATAATGACCATACCTCTAATTATGGTAGGAAAAAAGGTCTGAAAAGTCCCTTGAGGGTATAACTTCTTTGTAGTCAAACCAGGTCCCACCACATCTGGGCCACTGTGCTTCAGAGAAAGCCTATGCTAAGATGAATGGGCCTGATTTAAGTTAAGCAAAAATGTTTCAATTTTATTCTTAAATTTCAAATTAAGCCAAATACTTTTGATTTATCTTTGCAGGTATTGTGAAAAGGATATGCTAAATTTTGTTTAAGGGAAATATAAAACTCCCCCTGGGGCTATTTGAAACAAAGAAGTGCTGGGGAGGGAAAGAAGGAAAAACAGAAAAGAATATATGGACGACTCCCACTGTGATTAAGAAAAACTGAGAACCACAGAAAAGGAAGAACACAGACATCAAGGGAATTAAAAGGAGTCCAAAGCCTAGAGTTACATTTCTGACATATAACTGAGTATTTTTCTATAGTATACTAATTTTGCATTGTCAAAAGATAACTGAACCACAGCACCAACAAGTTATGTCAACAACTTGTGAAACATGACACCTTGCAAAATGTTTGTTTCATGTGTCCTATTATTGAATTTTATTACACTAAACACATTAATAAAAATGTTAGCTTAATGCTAAGCATAATCTAAAACACTAAATTCCATTATTAAATCAAGTGTCTGCTGGTAAGCACTATAGGAAACACAGTGATAAATAAAACAAATTTCCTACTTGAAAAGAAAAAACAGGCAAGTTAGGAAAGTAGATAATTTTATTCCTAGATCAATTTTCATTTTTTTAAACCCACTTTTAATTCTGATGGTAATAATAATGAACATTTATAAACACCTTATGCAACATAATGAATTCTTCAAGTTGTTTTTAGTCCTACTAACAATGTTTTCTTTTTTACAGATGAGGCAATTGAAGTCAAGATATTAAGTAACTTGCCCAAATTTAAAACAGCCAATAAGTGGCAGGGCATGGTTCTGAACTGAATACAAGTCATTCTAAAGCCCCTGCTCCTTCCTTCAGACTTCTAGCGATGGAAATGTTTGCTAATGATTTTTTAAAGTAACTAATAGTTAGAGGAGTGAGCACTGGTACAGAAGAATATTTACTGGAGATTCAATTTTCAATTTTCTTGTACTTTATTACCTTTCAGTTATAAAACTAAACTTTATTATGTGGAGTTTTGTTTACAATGTATACTAAATACACAAAATATAAGACTTCAAGGTGCAGAAATTTCAATACCAATGGTCCTTAACTGGACATCATGAGAAAAAAACAGAATAATAATGTTTACGGTACTTAATTCCTTAGAAGAAAAGAGTTTCATAAACAATGTACTATCAAAGACATAATATATTGTCAAATAACTATTAACAAATTTACAACTTTTATGACACATAACACTTTGGTTTCTCAATTGCTACTCCACTCAACGACTCCAAGATACATTCATAAAATTCACGATTCTTTATTGATGAGTTCAGGTAACTGCCCAATTTTGTAGAGGCACATGAGAATGGAAATACGATGCTGTGCTATTTTGCTTCCTTGCATTGCGCAAGAAAAGGTGCCTTGTGCTGCCCAAGTCTTCAGAAAGGTGCAACACAGATGATCCCATGTTCCTAAATTCTCCCTCACCTTTTCACCTTGCTTCCTACAGTCCTTGTAACCTTTCTAGCATACCCTCCCCATCTTGCAGAAGTAATCAAGTCTCAATCTTCAAGTTCCATGTAAAGCCCCTAGTATCTCAGAAGTGTTTATGATTTCTTTTCTCCCCCTAGTTTCCACTGTGTTCTTACTAAGATTTTAAAAATCCTAACATGCTATAATACTATATAGACTTTTTCCCTGTAACTGATGTCCTCCCCTCAGAGAAACAGAAATTTCATGTCCATTTGCCTCACTCTTCTCAATTATGTATATAGCCTTTAACATATAAGAAGTGGTGATTAAATTCAATTTATAATTCAAAAGTCTCTCTGCATACCACCATAAGATTCATTTTCCTAATATATAATACAATTCTTCTGTTCAAAACCCTCTAATTGCTTTAAAGAGAACCTAAACCTAAACTCTTCACTTCAAAAAGATTCTCCAAAACCGACACATAATTGTCTTTTCCAGCTTGCATATATACTCTGTGCTTCAAACAGAATTACTTTCTATTTCCAGGACGTGACTTGACTCTCCTGCCCCTCTGCTTATGTTCAATTGACAACTGCTTCCAGAAACCTCACCGGCTCCTCATCAACAGGCCAAAACTATACCTCTTCATAAGACCCAGCTTAGATGCCATCGCCTCAATAAAGCCTGCCATGATAACTTCAGCTAACAGCTGAGTTTCTCTCTAAAATCCTCTTATTATACAAACCGCATTATTAATTACCTATAAACATGGCTTTTCTAACACAGCGGGAGTTTCCTAAAAGTAGGTGCCACACACGTAATTCTCCATGTTTTCAGCGTCCAACTCAAGGGCATACATCCAAAAACATTCATAAATATTGGTCAAATAAAACAATTTGAAGATATAAATAAAATATTAATAATGCTATCAATTATAGTAGTTTTATATACTTTATAAAATATATTATTTAAAAAATGCATTATCAATATCTACCCCTGTGCTCAACCTAATTAGTTCAGACAAGTTACACTTATAGACATTTGAATTGTTTTTTCTTTTTTTGAGACAGGGTCTTGCTCTCTTGCCCAGGCTTGAGCACAGTGGCACAATCATGGCTCACTGCATCCTCAACACCCTGGGCTCCAGACATCTTCCCATCTCAGTCTCCTGAGTAGCTAGGACTACAGGCATATGCCACCATGCTCAGCTAATTTTTTATAGAGACGAGGTTTGGCCAAGCTGCCCAGGCTGGTCTCAAACTCCTGGGCTCAAGTGATCCTCCCACCTTGGCCTCCCAAAGTGCTGGAATTACAGGCATGAGTCACTACATCCGGCCTCAATTTATTTATTATTTTTAATTTTTTTTTTTGAGACAGAGTCTCACTCTTTCACCCAGGCTGGAGTGCAGTGGTACAATCTTGGCTCACTGTAACCTCTAACTCCTCAGTTCCAGCAATTCTCCTGCCTCAGCCTCCCAAGTAGCTGGGATTACAGGAACATACCACCATGCTCGGCTAATTTTTGTATTTTTAGTAGAGACGGAGTCTCACCATGTTGGCCAGGCTGGTCTCAAACTCCTGACCTCAAGTGATATGCCTGCCTTGGCCTCCTAAAATGCTGGGATTACAGGCATGAGCCACTGCGCCTGGCCAATTTATTTTTCTCTAAACATTCCTTAAGTATTATTTCAGAGGACCTTAAAAAATACTTAAAATTTTTCAAACTGTCATCTTCAACTTACCAAATTGTAAATTCCTAACAGAAGTGCTTCAATGCAACCATTACTCTGTCTGTCTCGGCTAACTGTAAGCCGTAAATAAACCCACATCAATTCTGGCAAGAACTGCAGTGTGAACCTCTTAAGTCGAACCTCCGAGCTACGATAGAGCTCAAACAGCTGATGGCAGACAGGCTCCAGGAGCTAAAAGGAAAATAAAGTGCACTGGTCATTTCAATTATTTTGGTTGTAACTGTTTTTTTTTTTTTTTTAAGGCACCTATATCTGTATAATATTTTAAAAAGTCTTAATCTTAATTTCTCCACATTTTGAGTTAATTTAACCAAAACCTTTGTGTAAAGAGACCACATATTAAACTGACCAATCCACTAACTGTAAGAAGTATTTTGTGCCCATATATCAATGTACCTTTCAGTATACTGCACTACTAAATTTACTAGATTATTAGTCCTTTAGCCAATGTACATTTATATTTGAGAAGAATTTTCCTTTCTATTCTTATCAACTCTTACTATCTTCCATTTCAAAAACTTTCCATTGAAATAAAATAATTTTGCATAGTATTGTTGGGAATAAACTTAAAATCTCAACTGAGACTATGATTCAAACAAATTATATACCACTCTTACTGAAAAATGTGTATTGACATAGAATTTTCTAAGGGTCATGTTGTTGGGCAAAGCAACTCTTTTTTTCGACCACTGCTAATCAGTTTCTGAGAGTCAAAAATTCTGTACATATTTTGGAATCTGAAGAATCCTATGTAAATCATTTGTTACTTAAATCTGTGAAAAACATGTTTCTTTGGAGGAAAATGTATGCATTTGTAAGTGTTCTGTGGAATCAGTTTTCGTTGTATTGATGTCATTAAGTGCTCAGTGTCTTCAATGCAATATGAAATTTATTAAAGCATCCAAATTCCATTTTAAAAAAACTTATATACCACTCAGTAGAAGAAAGGATTTTGCAATACATATTTGTGCATCCAAAATTCTAGCTAATATTTAAAATACAAGTGAAGCAAACTATTTTAAACTGACTTAAATTTTTCTTATTGTATTTATGTGAAAGATTTTAAAAAGGAGAAAAGTATCCAGAAATAGCTTTTTCAGTGTTCGATTGGCTAATTTTTCATACGATATCACACAATATGACTTATGAGGAACTTCATGACCTAGAAAACTGAAGAAAATGAGCAGTTAAAATAAACTTTCCCACCTTTCCCTAAATATGTACTGCCAATTTAGAATGGGTTTGCTGGAGTAACTGTAGGCTGCACAAAACTGGCTATGACTTTAAAATTCATATAAAATATTGACAAGAAACTATAAAATAATTTTTAAAGTTTAACACTAACTCTTTAAAAAAAAGAATAATAGTTCAATAATTTCATGTGCTTTCCTCTATTCTGAATGATTAAAATAATGCATATACATTTGGAAATCTGCTTGAATATAGTTACATACATCTGTAATAATCTAACACTCTACAATAAAAAGTCACTGTCATGATTATAAAAAGTTAACAAATCCATGTCAATTATACAGTTATCATATTTAGAATAGTCAGGCTTAGCTCTGGAAGAATTCTAAAGCTTAAAAAATTTACATACATACACATCCTAGTCTAGTAAATACTAAGCCCTTTATGTGAAATCACTATCAGAACAGTTTTTAAAATCTTAAAAAATTTTCCAGAGGCTGGGTGTGGAGGTACACATCTGTAGCTCCAGCTATTCACAAGGTTGAAGAAGGTGGATAGCTTGAGCCCAGGAGTTTGAGGCTGCGTTGAACCATGATAGCATCACTGCACTCCAGTCTGGGTAACAGAGCAAGACTGACACAAAAGAAAAATATTCCAACTCTTCCCTTACATTGAAGTCTAGACCAGTCAGACAATTTGTCAAAGGTCGATGAAGTTAATGGTGAAATAAGACACTAAATTCAGGTCTTCTGACATCAAGTTGATGTTTCCACTCTACCACATTTCTTATATTAGAATGGAGGTAAAGATTGTTTAATCACAAAACAGTGTATTCTATGCAATGCCAATAATGAAAAAGTAATAAACTTTTGGAAACTGTCAGTTGCTGGCATTTTTCTTAAATATTGAGAGCAATATTCAGTTCTTTGGGAGAAGTAAAAAACTGTTGCTCTCACAAATTTTGTTTACTAAAAATTTATACTCATGTTTCAAACTCAATCTCCTCTTTAGTAAAAAACTCTCCAAAGATTGCCTTCTCTAAACTTCATGGGCCATGGTACAATTATGATGAATTTCTTCTATGAAGACCTTAAACTCCTCTTTCTCAGTAGCAACAGGTACACTGGCATGTGGGACACTATATTTTAACTAAGCACAGTGAAGAAATACAGGATTACCAGCATTATTACTCTGTGTTTTCTGTAAGCGAAAGGGGGGTAAATGTTGGCAATCCAGTAACTTTTAATCAGATACTACTAGAAAGTAAGACTGTTAAAAACTCACTGGTCAGGCGCTGTAGCTCACGCCTGTAATCCCAGCACTTTGGGAGGCCAAGGCAGGCTGATGGCTTGAGACCAGGAGTTTCAGACCAGCCTGCACAACGTGGCAAAACCTCACCTCTACAAAAAATACAAAAATTAGCCAGGTATGGTGGCATGCACCTGGGTAGTCCCAGCTATTTTTGGGGGGCCGAAGCAGAAGAATTGCTTGAGCCCAGGAGGTTCAGGCTACAGTGAGCTGTGTTCAAGTCACTGCACTCCAGCCTGGGTGACAAAGTGAGGCCCTATCTTAAAAAAAAAAAAAAGAAAAAAGAAAAATTGCCAGTGCTGTGTGTTAAAATCTTTAATTGTGGCCAGGCTCAATAGCTCATGCCTGTAATCCCAGCACTTTGGGAAGCCAAGGTGGGAGGATCGCTTGAGCCCAGGAGTTCAAGGCCAGCCTTGAACACCGTGAGACTCTGTCTTTAGAAAATAAAAAATAAAATTAGCAGGGTGTGGTAGCATGTGCCTGTAGCTAATTGAGAAGGTGAGTTTGGAGGATCACATGAGTCCAGGAGTTTGAGGTTACAGTGAGCTATAATGGTGCCACTGTACTCCAGCATGGGAGAGAGAGACCCTGGCTCAGAAACAAACAAACAAAAAGACCATTTTAATTTGAAGCATATGCCTCATAGCACCATGTTCTGAAATTCTTAATATAAATGATTCTGACCTCCCTTAAATGGCACTACCACCCACATCAAAACGTATTAAAAATCATTATCCTTGGGTTAGAAAAAATCATAACTGACACCATCCCCAAATTTAGCAAACACTGTTTTGACATGATAATTAGTAAGAGACACGCTATTTGATGAACACACTGAGAGTATTTGGATGGAATAATGAAGAAGCCTAACTTGAGTGGGTTAGAGAATGTGAGGTGAAGAAATGGAGACAAGTAGACAGAGGCTATGAATAAGCAATATTTTATGAAGTTCATCTGTGAATAGGGACAGAGAAATGGGGTAGATAATACAATAAGAGGTAAGCTGAAATAAAGTTTTTAAAAAATCTAATATGGCTGTTTATCATATTCCACTCATCAGGGAAAGAAAAAAAGATCAGTGATGGAAGAGAGAAGGAATAACCGCAGGACCAGAGTCCTTAAGGTTGCTAGAGAAGATAGAATCCAGGCCTAAGTAGAAGAGATGGCTTTTCATACAACCTGAGATACTTCACCCACTAAACACCAGAAAAGGCAACAGAGTGCTGGAGAGTGGTAGATTTGAATCTGAAAATATGAAAGTTTCCAAATATTTTCTTTTTTCTCTGAGATGGAGTCTTGCTTTGTCGCCAGGCTGGAGTGCAGTGGTGCAATCTAGGCTCACTGCAACCTCCGCCTCCCAAGTTCAAGCGATTCTCCTGCCTTAGCCTCCCAAGTAACTGGGACTACAGGCACACACCACCACACCCAGCTAATTTTTGGTATTTTTAGTAGAGACGGGGTTTCATCATGTTGGCCAGGATGGTCTCGATCTCTTGACCTCGTGATCCACTCCACTCTGCCTCCCAAAATGCTGAGATTACAGGCGTGAGACACTGCACTGGCAACTATCTTAAGTTCTAATTCATACTAAATATGGCACATGACAATTTTCTAAAATAATTTCTTGTAACCTAAATAGTACGTTTGTTTCTTTCAGAATATAACATCAGGATTAAAAGGGACCTCCTTCTATGACTAAAGTCCAGAATTGTTTTGAAATTCTATACAATTTATCATTCTATTTTTCTGAAGTCTGAACACATGGTTAGAGCCTTCTAACCTGACAGGAAACAGGAGAGAAACTCAACCCTCCTCTAGCAACTGACTGATTATATGAATGCTGGACCTTGAGCTCGCATCCCTCAAGTTGTAATTTTTCCATTTCTAGCCATGAAACCCCCAAAGTCCCACACATTAATATTATGAAATACGACAAGAGAAAGTAATGAAAATAGCTTTTTTAATGTAATAGCTTCTAAAGTATTAAACAAAAAAATAGGAAAAGGATACTTCTTATACACTTGTGAGCCCTAATGAAAATGTCATTTTAGAATCTCATTTTGTACTTCACTGTTCTTCCAATCAATATTATTCTATGTTCATTACGTACATGATAAAATACTAGATTCTAGGGAAGTTACAAATACGGAATATCTGACCACTGCCCATGAAGAGCTTACAATCTAAAGAGAAAGCAATAAAACAAATACATTTTAATAAGCAAAGCTTAAATGTTAAGACAGCGCAAAACAAGGGGTAGGGAATACACACATTCATTATTCAAACAAAGAATTCTGAAAACTCTTGACCATATGGATATGCATATACGTACATTACGCATACCCAGAGTTATAAAACACTCAGAAATACACTGCAAGAGAAAAAGCAAATGAATCCTGCAATTGCTGCTACAAATAGCAACAGATGCAAGTCTAACTGAGAGCCAGTCGCAATTTAGGAGACAGGAAAGAAGGAGGTCAATAAGCAAGCTTTTAGTGGTAGGACAAAAATGAAGATGCACTTTAAGTTAAGCTGCTGGTTAGGAGAGGATTACCTGAACTTCTTCAAACTCACTCCAGTACACAGCAGAGGCACTCTTGGAGGCTGTATCTGGGAAGATAAGAAGCTACTTTCCTGTGTGTTCCTTTCATTTTCATTTTAAGCATACATGAATCCAGTGGTGATAAAACTGTATGTCATACTACTGTGTTAATGGAAAGATAATGTGTGTATTTTGCATAAATTAATATACAGATTCAATAACTGCACTTTTTCCTTCTATCACAAGGTTAAATAATACAAAACTCTTATTCTAAGTTTATTGATCTTGACTACTTAGACTAAAAAGTGCTTCCTCTGATCCTTTTCAGGCTAAATTTACTAGCAGCATCATTTTGTGTTATCAGTTTGATTTCACTGACTACAGTGATTATACCTAGTTATATATTATCAGTAAAATAATTGTAAAAATACTTAAGATAAATAAAGCTGGATCAGTATACAGTTAAAATATGGCTTCCAGAGCAGGAAACATTCCAGAACAGGAAACAGAAAAGTTTCAAATAAATAATCCACTGAGATGATGGTCAATAAAATCAACAATCAAAACATATTGCACACTCAACAGGAAAAAATTTGACCAAAACATTTCAAAATATGGAAAGGCAGGGGATAGGGAAAGCCAAAGCAACTATCAGAATGAAAAACAGCAGAAAGAAAATTTTCCAGATCCACAAGGAGAGAAAACTATAAAACTTAAATTTACATGTTTTGGTATACATATTTCATTTCACTATGTAGAAATTATTTTTCTTGAGCTCTCCTACCTCATTATTTGAATCTTGAATAACTTTATAGAGGGCTGGTACAAGTGTTTTTTTCCGGTGTAAAGTTGCTGCATAACTGGTGATCTGAGTGTCAGGTAATGCCTAAAACAAACCACCAAAGGAAAACAAAAGTGAACATTTGAGAAGTGAGGAACTTTATTTTACACAAATAGTTCTTGAACAGATTTATAACAAACTCAAGTAAGAAAAGTAAAAATAATTAATATAAAGAAATAGGCTTGGCACAGTGGCTCACGCCTGGAATCCCAGCAGTTGGGGAGGTCAAGGCGAGTGTATCACTTGTGGTCAGGAGTTCAAGACCAGCCTGGCCAACACGGTGAAACCTGTCTCTACTAAAAATACCAAAAATTAGCCAGGCGTGGTGGCGGGTGCCTGTAATCCCAGCTACTCAGGAGGCTGAGGCAGAAGAATTGCTTGAACCTGGGAGGTGGAGGTTGCAGTGAGCCGAGATCGTGCCACTGCACTCCAGCCTGGGTGACAGAGAGAGACTCCATCTCAAAAAAAAAAAAAGAAAGAAAGAACCATCAGAGTTCGAACAAATTAAGTTAGGATGTTATAGTATACAATTCTTCTAACTACTCAACCGTAAATACTGATTAGAAATCACATATTATACCAACATTTCCCAAAATGGGCCATCTTAAATTAATCTAATCTTTAAAAAAATGTAGGATGTTTCAATTCTTGCATTTATGTTTTGCCAGAACATTTACAATTCCATAGTATTCATAAATTACATAGTTTTCCATAAAAACTATTTGATTTTTAATTACAGGATAGAAAAACATAGGCATAAATCCTGTTTTTGTGCCTTATTAAAGCTTGGTGGATCTTCTCTTTTACTGAATATATTTTAAAATATCGTTTCATCAATCCTAACAACTATTTTCATTTTTACATATCACCTTCTAGCCATTATTCATATTAGTACCATTTTTAAGAACTGCAATTACAGAAACATGTTATTTTGTATTTTGCCATTTCCACTTCCTACTATATTTTTATGTTTCTCCATAGAGCACATATTCACTGTTTGAATTACTGATGTATAGAAGAATATAAACATTCTGATCTCCAATCCAATTTACCTTGAATTCTGATAACCATTCTTCCACAACACAACGGTCAGTTCCCAGCATTTTCTTTTACCTTCTACTCCTCTTTTATCTCTAAAAGAAAAAAGTATTGAAGCTGAGGACAGTAGTACTTACAGAAACAACTAGAAATAAATGATATGTGCCTTTCACCAAGGAAAATTAATCTACTATGCATTTTAGATAAGGTGACTTGTTTTAGTTTGGAGCACAATTAAAAGAAAATTTTTCAGAAGTAAATTCTGGCTGGGCGTGGTGGCTCACACCTGAATCTCAACACTTTGGGAAGCCGAGGTAGGAGAATCACTTGAGCTTGGAGTTCAAGACCAGCCTGGCAACACAGTGAGACCTTGTCTCTACTAAAAATCAAGAAAATTAGCCGGGCATGGTGGCGTGCACATCCAGTCCTAGTCACTTGGTACCCAAAGGTCAGAGGATAACTTGACCACAGGAGATAGAGGATGCAGAGAGCTATGATCGTGCCACTGTATTCTGGCCTGGGCGACAGAGCCAGACCCTGTCTCAAAAATAAAATAAAAATAAGTTTTATGTTTAATGATACATTTGAAACCTATTATCCTAATGCTTTCATATTTTCTCCAGCAAATTATACTTCAAAGTGGCAAAGACAAGTGTCCTGAGTAAAATCAAGTTGCACATTATCCAGACAAATGCAGTCTACAGTTTTACCAAATACATAACCAGAATAAGCTACACATCATAAAATGAACTGAGAGAGTATAAATGACAAAGCTATATAAACTAGAAACCAAAGGTTACATATTCAGCAAACGGAATATAAACATATATGCACCATACAAAATAAGGCCTCTGAAGAAAACAGATCTCTAAATTTTCTAAAATGGAAAAACAGCTGGGCACAGTGGCTCATGCCTGTAATCCCAGCACTTTGGGAGGCTGAGGCAGGACTGAGCCCAAGAGTTCCAGACCAGCCTGGGCAACATGGTGAGACCCAATATCTATAAAAAAAAAAAAAAAAAAAAAATTGGCTGGGCACGGTGGCTCACGCTTGTAATCCCAGCACTTTGGGAGGCCGGGGCGGGCGGATCACGAGGTCAGGAG
Source organism: Nomascus leucogenys (assembly GCF_006542625.1). Classification (NCBI taxonomy): domain Eukaryota; kingdom Metazoa; phylum Chordata; class Mammalia; order Primates; family Hylobatidae; genus Nomascus; species Nomascus leucogenys. The sequence goes on from NC_044402.1 coordinate 101,407,748, forward strand.
ATCGAGACCATGCTGAAACCCCGTCTCTACTAAAAATACAAAAAATTAGCCGGGCGTGGTGGCGGGCGCCTGTAGTCCCAGCTACCAGAGAGGCTGAGGCAGGAGGATCCCTTGAGCCCAGGAGGTCAAGGCTGCATTGAGCCATGTTCATGCCACTGCACTCTAGCCTAGGCAACAGAGTGAGACCCTGTCTCAAAAATAAATAAATGAATAAATCAACTGGAAAAATGCCCAAGTTGAAAAAGCAAGCTGTAGGATGTAAACTGTAATTCCATTTAAATGCTAAGGTAGTCACCCCTGGAAGTTCATCAGCACCCAAGCAGGCAGCTGCCAAAAAAGCTAAAAAGGGATTTCATAAGAATTAATTGATTCATTCCATAAATATTTCTTAAGCATCAACTATATGGCAGCCATTATGCTAGGATCTGGAAATACAATAGTAAACAAATCCAGATGTACACCCACTTTAACGAACCACTTATCTAGTGGAGGGGACCAAACATATTTTTGCAAAGAGATGAAGGGAAAGAAAGAAAGAAAAGAAAAAAAGAAAAGAAAAGAAAAGACACATAGAAGTATAAAACAAAGGAGCCAAATATTGACTAAGAAATCAAAAGAGCTTCTCTGAGGTGCTGCTTAAGTTGAGATATCAAAGATCCATAGAATTAAGGAGAGTAGAAAGAGAACATTCTAGGAAGAGGGAACCACTTATATAAAAGGTCCTGTGGCAAGAAAAAGCACAGAAAGTTACAGAATCTAAACGAAGATCCAAGTGGTTTGGAGTACTGAGCATAACGGGCAAGAGTTGAGGGTGGACAGGAAGGCACAGTCCAATGGTATAGGAAGTTGGAAGGCCAGGCATAGTGGCTCACACCTGTAGTTCTAGCACTTTGGGAGGCTGAGGTGAGAGGATTGCTTGAGGCCAGGAGCTTGAGACATGCCTGGGAAACACAGCATGAGACTCCCATCTCTACAAAAAAATTTTTTAAAATTAGCTGGATGTGCTAATATCATAATGATAAGATCAAATTCACACATAACAACAGTAACCTTAAATGTAAATGGGCTAAATGCTCCAATTAAAAGACACAGAGGGCAAACTGGATAAACAGTCAAGGCCTGTAAGTATGCTGTATTCAGGAGACCCATCTCACATATAAAGACATACATAGGCTCAAAATAAAGAGATGGAGGAAGATCTACCAAGCAAATGGAAAGAAAAAAAAAAAAAAAGCAGGGGTTGCAATCCTAGTCTCTGATAAAACAGACTTTAAACCAACAAAGATCAAAAGAGTTTACAAAGAAGGCCATTACATGATGGTAAAGGGATCAATGCAACAAGAAGAGCTAACTATCCTAAATATACATGCACCCAATACAGGAGCACCCAGATTCATAAAGCAAGTCCTTAGAGGCCTACCAAGAGATTTAGACTCCCACGCAGTAATAATGGGAGACTTTAACACCCCACTGTCAATATTAGACAGATCAACGAGACAGAAGGCTAACAAGGATATCCAGGACTTGAACTCAGCTCTGCACCAAGCAGACCTAATAGACATCTACAGAACTCTCCACCCCAAATCAACAGAATATACATGCTTCTCAGCACCACATCACACTTATTCCAAAATTGACCACACAGTTGGAAGTAAAGCACTCCTCAGCAAATGTACAGAAATCACAACAAACTGTCTCTCCAACCACAGTGCAATCAAACTAGAACTCAGGATAAAGAAACTCACTCAAAACCACTCAACTACATGGAAACTGAACAACCTGCTCCTGAATGACTATGGGGTACATAAAGAAATGAAGGCAGAAATAAAGATGTTCTTTGAAACCAACAAGAACAAAGACACAACATACCAGAATCTCTGGGACACATTCAAAGCAGTGTGTAGAGGGAAATTTATAGCACTAAATGCCCACAAGAGAAAGCAGGAAAGATCTACAATTGACACCCTAACATCACAATTAAAAGAACTAGAGAAGCAAGAGCAAACACATTCAAAAGCGAGCAGAAGGCAAGAAATAACTAAGATCAGAACAGAACTGAAGGAGATAGAGACACAAAAAACCCTTCAAAAAATCCATGAATCCAGGAGCTGCTTTTTTGAAAAGATCAACAAAATTGATAGACTGCTAGCAAGACTAATAAAGAAGAAAAGAGAGAAGAATCAAATAGACGCAATAAAAAATGATAAGGAGGATATCACCACCGATCCCACAGAAATACAAACTACCATCAGAGAATACTATAAACACCTCTACGCAAATAAACTAGAAAATCTAGAAGAAATGGATAAATTCCTCGACACATACACACTCCCAAGACTAAACCAGGAAGAAGTTGAATCCCTGAATAGACCAATAACAGGCACTGAAACTGAGGCAATAATTAATAGCTTACCAACCAAAAAAAGCCCAGGACCAGACAGATTCACAGCTGAATTCTACCAGAGGTACAAAGAGGAGCTGGTACCATTCCTTCTAAAACTATTCCAATCAATAGAAAAAGAGGGAATCCTCCCTAACTCATTTTATGAGGCCAGCATCATCCTGATACCAAAGCCTGGAAGACACACAACAAAAAAAGAGAATTTTAGACCAACATCCCTGATGAACATCGATGCAAAAATCCTCAATAAAATACTGGCAAACTGAATCCAGCAACACATCAAAAAGCTTATCCACCAAGATCAAGTCAGCTTCATCCCTGGGATGCAAGGCTGGTTCAACATACACAAATCAATAAATGTAATCCATCACATAAACAGAACCAAAGACAAAAACCACATGATTATCTCAATAGATGCAGAAAAGGCCTTCAACAAAATTCAACAACCCTTCATGCTAAAAACTCTCAATAAATTAGGTACTGATTCCTTCTTCTCTTTTTTTGAGTTGGAGTCTCACCCTATCACCCAGACTGAAGCACAGTGGCGAGATCTTGGCTCACTGCAACCTCTGCCTCCCAAGTTCAAGCGATTCTCCTGCCTTGGCCTCCCAAGTAACTGGGACTACAGGCATGCACCACCACACCCAGCTAATTTTTGTATTTTTAGTAGAGACAGGATTTCACCACATTGGCCAGGCTGGTCTCAAACTCCTGATCTCAGGTGATCTGCCCACATCGGCCTCCTAAAGTGCTGGGATTACAGGTGTGAGCCACTGCGCCCAGCTTATCTCATCCTTTTTAACAGCCATAAAACTGTAAGCACAAACCCTTATCTGTCCAATAACTTACTGGTGGACACAGACTGTTTTCAATTTTCTTATATTACCAAAAAATTGTTGCAATCAACACCCTTATACTATTCGTGCATTTGTGTTGTTGTCTTCCATAGTATAAATTCTAAAAATTGTACTTGAAATTTTAAGGTTGTAAGATATAAACATTATTGATAGCATATCCAAATCTACTCTCAAAACTATAATCTTTCACAGATTTTTAAGGAGCATATGGCTGTTACATGTACAGAATAATTTCTTCCTGCTCTGTTTATAAAGCTACTACCATAGCATAGAAACCTAAATTAATCTAAATATAAAACCATCGATTTGCCTGCATTTATTAATATATAAGACTTTTAAAACTAGTACAATGAAAATTGGAATCAGAACACTCTATAACAAAAAAGGAATCACAATATATATTACTGCATTTTAAAAATCGGCCGGGCACAGTGGCTCATGCCTATAACCCCAGCATTTTGGGAGGCCGAGTCGGGCGGATCACCTGAGGTTGGAAGTTTGAGACCAGCCTCACCAACATAGAAACCCCGTCTCTACTAAAAATATAAAATTAACCAGGTATGATGGCACATGCCTGTAATCCCAGCTACTCGGGATGCTGAGGCAGGAGAGTCACTTCAACCTGGGAAGCGGAGGTTGCAGTGAGCCGAGATAGCGCCATTGCACTCTAGCGTGGGCGACAACAGCAAAACTCTGTCTCAAAAAAAAAAAAAAAAAAAAAAAAATCACCTTGCTTGCTTAGTTAAGGCTTGACTCTTCTAAAATTAAAAACCACATTCATGGTTTACTCTTTAAACAACCTGGAAGTTATTTTAGAATATATTAGATTAAAATCTAACAATTTTTTCTTCCAATTGTTCTAATACATTGTTTGCACGGTGTGTGCCACCATGCCCGGCTAATTTTTTGTATTTTTGGTAGAGATGGGGTTTCACCAAGTTGCCCAAGCTGGTCTCGAACTCCTGGCTTCAAGTGATCAGCCTGCCTTGGCCTCCCACAGTGCTGGGATTACAGGTGTCAGCCACCATGCCCAGCCTATTTACTGTCATTTTATAATATATAACAGTACAAGCCTTATCCTAATTCATTTTTTCTAAAAATATATTTCATCATTATTGCCTGCCTTATTCTTGCAGATGAATATTAGAGTTTTGATAATAAATTCCTTCCCCACATCCTATCCTCAGAAGAATTTTTAAATTAATTACAAATTACATCTTCACAATACTGAGTTATCCCACAGAGGGGCATAGCACTGCTCTTTCTTAAAATTCCTCTTTTATATGTCTTAGTATAAATTTTGTATTTTCTTCATACAGGTCAACACAATTTCCAATTAATTTCTATGTGGTTTTTATATTTTGATGCAATTACGATTGGGATTCGATTCCATTATCTTTTCTACCTAGACAGTGTTACACAAAAATTAAGAAAACTTTTTTTTTAGAGACAGGTCTCTGTTACCTCAGCTGGACTGCAGTGGTGCAATCATAGCTCACTGTAGTCTCAAACTCCTTGGCTCAATCGATCCTCCTGCCTCAGCCTCCTGAGTAGCTGAGATTATAAACATGTGCCACAATGCCTGGCTAATTTTTTATAATTTTGTTTTTTGTAGAGACAGGGTCTCACTATGTTGCCCAGGCTACAAAAACATTTTGTAAACATCGAAATTAAAAGTTTTTAGATAATTATAATTATTTAAAACATTTTAAATGGTTTAAATCAAGATGTCTATGTTTTAGGAGAAACGTATAAACAAGTCATCTTTTAGCTAACTACAAGGAATTTTTTTTTAAATGTATATTACTACTTTACTGAAAAGGGCAAGAAAAAACTACAATTAGTCAATTTTTTTTCAAAGTTCTCTAAAGAACATAAACTGCCTTTAGAAATAAAAAAAAAAAAAGCTATTTGCATGTGTGTGTGTGTGTGTGTGTGTGTGTGTGCGCGCGCGTGAGATGAGATCTCTGTCTCCCAGGCTGGAATGCAGTGACACAATCAGGGCTCACTGCAGCCTCACAGCCTTGACCTTCCAGGCTCAAGCAATCTTCACACCTCAGCCCCCTAAGTAGCTGGTACTACAGGCATGTGCCACCATGGTTGGCTAATTTATTTTATTTTTTGAGACGGAGTCTCGCTCTGTTGCCCAGACTGGAGTGCAGTGGCGCGATCTCGGCTCACTACAAGCTCCGTCTCCTGGGTTCATGCCATTCTCCTGCCTCAGCCTCCCAAGTAGCTGGGACTACAGGCGCCCACCACCATGCCCAGCTAATTTTTTTGTATTTTTAGTAGAGACGGGGTTTCACCGTGTTAGCCAGTATGGTCTCGATCTCCTGACCTCGTGATCCGCCAGCCTCGGCCTCCCAAAGTGCTGGAATTATGGGTGTGAGCCACCGCGCCCAGCCTAATTTTTTTTATTGTACATAGACAGAGGGTTTTCCTGCGTTGCCCAGATTGGTCTCATTTCTGGGCTCAAGCAGTCTTCCCATTTTGGCCTCTCAAAGTGCTGAAATTACAGGCATGAGCCACTGCACCCAGCCAAGCCAAACACTTTTTAAAAAGCAACACAAATCTTTTAATTTGATATGTATGTTATCAGAATCCCTGTCTGATATAGGGTCCAGAATATTTATTTTAGAAAAGTCCCTCAAGTAATCCTGATGATCATCCTCTAGTTAAAAAAAAAAAAAAAAAAAAAAGTACCATCTCCAGGCTACATTACTATTTTAAATTCCTATTTGATCTTTCCTATAACCACAAATTTAGCACATTAAATCTCTCTAGTTTCCACCCATACCACTTAAAAAAATGACTAAAAATGAAATACCTTTAAATAGAGAAATATAGTGGTATTAATAATTATAATCATAACATCATATTTCCCAACTCTAAAAATACTACTAGTTTTAAGACAGTAATTTATTAAGTACTTTAAAAGAAAATATGAAATAATATTTTATGAAAAAGAAAACAAAAAGCTTAACTAAATCTGGGCACTCCTGTATTGGGTGCATATATATTTAGGATAGTTAGCTCTTCTTGTTGAATTGATCCCTTTACCATTATGTAATGGCCTTCTTTGTCTCTTTTGATCTTTGTTGGTTTAAAGTCTGTTTCAGAGACTAGGATTGCAACCCCTGCTTTTTTTTGTTTTCCATTTGCTTGGCAGATCTTCCTCCATCCCTTTATTTTGAGCATATGTGTGTCTCTACACGTGAGATGGGTTTCCTGAATATAGCACACTGATGGGTCTTGACTCTTTATCCAATTTGCCAGTCTGTGTCTTTTAATTGGAGCATTTAGCCCATTTACATTTAAGGTTAATATTGTTATGTGTGAATTTGATCCTGTCATTATGATGTTAGCTGGTTATTTTGCTCGTTAGTTGATGCAGTTTCTTCCTAGCCTCGATGGTCTTTACAATTTGGCATGTTTTTGCAGTGGCTGGTACTGGTTGTTCCTTTCCATGTTTACTGCTTCCTTCAGGAGCTCTTTTAGGCCAGGCCTGGTGGTGACAAAATCTCTCAGCATTTGCTTGTCTGTAAAGTATTTTATTTCTCCTTCACGTATGAAGCTTAGTTTGGCTGGGTATGAAATTCTGGGTTGAAAATTCTTTTCTTTAAGAATGGTGAATATTGGCCCCCACTCTCTTCTGGCTTGTAGAGTTTCTGCCAAGAGATCTGCTGTTAGTCTGATGGGCTTCCCTTTGTGTGCAACCCAACGTTTCTCTCTGGCTGCCCTTAATATTTTTTCCTTCATTTCAACTTTGGTGAATCTGACAACTATGTGCCTTGGAGTTGCTCTTCTCGAGGAGTATCTTTGTGGTGTTCTTTGTATTTCCTGAATCTGAATGTTGGCCTGCCTTGCTAGACTGGGGAAGTTCTCCTGGATAATATCCTGCAGAGTGTTTTCCAGCTTGGTTCCATTCTCCCCGTCACTTTCAGGCACACCAATCAGACGTAGATTTGGTCTTTACACATAGTCCCATATTTCTTGGAGGCTTTGTTTCTTTTTATTCTTTTTTCTCTAAACTTCTCTTCTCACTTCATTTCATTCATTTGATCTTCCATCACTGATACCCTTTCTTCCAGTTGATCGAATCGGCTGAGGCTCGTGCATTCGTCACGTAGTTCTCGTGCCGTGGTTTTCAGCTCCATCAGGTCCTTTAAGGACTTCTCTGCATTGGTTATTCTAGTTAGCCATTTGTCTAATCTTTTTTCAAGGTTTTTAACTTCTTTGCCATGGGTTCGAACTTCCTCCTTTAGCTTGGAGTAGTTTGACCGTCTGAAGCCTTCTTCACTCAACTCATCAGTCATTCTCCGTCCAGCTTTGTTCCATTGCTGGTGAGGAGCTGTGTTCCTTTGGAGGAGGAGAGGTGCTCTGATTTTTAGAATTTTCAGTTTTTCTGCTCCGTTTTTTCCCCATCTTTGTGGTTTTATCTACCTTTGGTCTTTGATGATGGTGACGTACAGATGGGGTTTTGGTGTGGATGTCCTTTCTGTTTGTTAGTTTTCCTTCTAACAGTGAGGACCCTCAGCTGCAGGTCTGTTGGAGTTTGCTAGAGGTCCACTCCAAACCGTTTGCCTGGGTATCAGCAGCGGAGGCTGCAGAACAGCGGATATTGGTGAACAGCAAATGTTGCTGACTGATCGTTCCTCTGGAAGTTTTGTTTCAGAGGAGTACCTGGCCGTGTGAGGTGTCAGTCTGCCCCTACTGGGGGGATGCCTCCAAATAGATGCAATAAAAAATGATAAAGGGGATATCACCACCAATCCCACAGAAATACAAACTACCATCAGAGAATACTATAAACACCTCTACACAAATAAACTAGAAAATCTAGAAGAAATGGATAAATTCCTCGACACATACACACTCCCAAGACTAAACCAGGAAGAAGTTGAATCTCTGAGTAGACCAATAACAGGCTCTGAAATTGAGGCAATAATTAATAGCTTACCAACCAAAAAGAGTCCAGGACCTGATGGATTCACAGCTGAATTCTACCAGAGGTACAAGGAGGAGCTGGTACCATTCCTTCTGAAACTATTCCAATTGATAGAAAAAGAGGGAATCCTCCCTAACTCATTTTATGAGGCCAGCATCATCCTGATACCAAAGCCTGGCAGAGACACAACAAAAAAAGAGAATTTTAGACCAATATCCCTGATGAACATCGATGCCAAAATCCTCAATAAAATACTGGCAAACTGAATCCAGCAACACATCAAAAAGCTTATCCACCATGATCAAGTGGGCTTCATCCCTGGGATGCAAGGCTGGTTCAACATATGCAAATCAATAAACATAATCCAGCATATAAACAGAACCAATGACAAAAACCACATGATTATCTCAATAGATGCAGAAAAGGCCTTTGAGAAAATTCAACAACCCTTCATGCTAAAAACTCTCAATAAATTAGGTACTGATGAAACGTATCTCAAAATAATAAGAGCTATCTATGACAAACCCACAGCCAATATCATACTGAATGGGCAAAAACTGGAAGCATTCCCTCTGAAAACTGGCACAAGACAGCGATGCCCTCTCTCACCACTCCTATTCAACATAGTGCTGGAAGTTCTGGCCAGGGCAATCAGGCAGGAGAAAGAAATAAAGGGTATTCAATTAGGAAAAGAGGAAGTCAAATTGTCCCTGTTTAAAGATGTCATGATTGTATATCTAGAAAACCCCATTGTCTCAGCCCAAAATCTCCTTAAGCTGATAAGCAACTTCAGCAAAGTCTCAGGATACAAAATCAATGTACAAAAATCACAAGCATTCTTATACACCAATGACAGACAAACAGAGAGCCAAATCATGAGTGAACTCCCATTCACAATTGCTTCAAAGAGAAGAAAATACCTAGGAATCCAACTTACAAGGGATATGAAGGACCTCTGCAAGGAGAACTACAAACCACTGCTCAATGAAATAAAAGAGGATTCAAACAAATGGAAGAACATTCCATGCTCATGGGTAGAAAGAATCAATATCGTGAAAATGGCCACACTGCCCAAGGTAATTTATAGATTCAGTGCCATCCCCATCAAGCTACCAATGACTTTCTTCACAGAATTGGAAAAAACTACTTTAAAGTTCATATGGAACCAAAAAAGAGCCCACATTGCCAAGTCAATCCTAAGCCAAAAGAACAAGGCTGGAGGCATCACGCTACCTGACTTCAAACTATACTACAAGGCTACAGTAACCAAAACAGTATGGTACAGGTACCAAAACAGAGATATAGACCAATGGAACAGAACAGAGCCCTCAGAAATAATGTCACGTATCTACAACTATCTGATCTTTGACAAACCTGACAAAAACAAGAAATGGGGAAAGGATTCCTTATTTAATAAATGGTGCTGGGAAAACTGGCTAGCCATATGTAGAAAGCTGAAACTGGATCCCTTCCTTACACCTTATACAAAAATTAATTCAAGATGGATTAAAGACTTAAATGTTGGACCTAAAACCATAAAAACCCTAGAAGAAAACTTAGGCAACACCATTCAGGACACAGGCAAAGGCAAGAACTTCATGTCTAAAACACCAAAAGCAATGGCAACAAAAGCCAAAATTGAGAAATGAGATCTAATTAAACTAAAGAGCTTCTGCAGAGCAAAAGAAACTACCATCAGAGTGAACAAGCAACCTATATAGAATGGGAGAAAATTTTTGCAATGTACTCATCTGACAAAGGGCTATTATCCAGAATCTACAATGAACTCAAACAAATTTACAAGAAAAAAACAAACAACCCCATCAAAAAGTGGGCGGAGGATATGAACAGACACTTCTCAAAAGAAGACATTTATGCAGCCAAAGACACATGAAAAAATGTTCATCATCACTGGCCATCAGAGAAACGCAAATCAAAACCACAATGAGATACCATCTCACACCAGTTAGAATGGCCATCATTAAAAAGTCAGGAAACAACAGGTGCTGGAGAGGATGTGGAGAAATAGGAACACTTTTACACTGTTGGTGGGACTGTAAACTAGTTCAACCATTGTGGAAGTCAGTGTGGCGATTCTTCAGGGATCTAGAACTAGAAATACCATTTGACCCAGCCATCCCATTACTGGGTATATACCCAAAGGAATATAAACCATGCTGCTATAAAGACACATGCACACGTATGTTTATTGCGGCACTATTCACAATAGCAAAGACTTGGAACCAACCCAGATGTCCATCAATGATAGATTGGATTAAGAAAATGTGGCACATATATACCATGGAATACTATGCAGCCATAAAAAATGATGAGTTCATGTCCTTTGTAGGGACAGGGAAGAAGCTGGAAACCATCATTCTCAGCAAACTATCGCAGGGACAATAAACCAAACACTGCATGTTCTCACTCATAGTTGGGACTGAACAATGAAAACACATGGACACAGGAAGTGGAACATCACACACCGGGGCCTGTTGTGGGGTGGAGGGACGGGGGAGGGATAGCATTAGGGGATATACCTAATGTTAAATGATGAGTTAATGGGTGCAGCACACCAACATGGCACATGTATACATACCTAACAAACCTGCATGTTATGCACATGTACCCTAAAACTTAAAGTATAATAAAAAAAAGAAAAAGACTTACGAATTGTTGATAAAACAAAAAAAGCTGAACTAAAAGATAAGAGTATAAGGTCTTTCATAGAACCACATGCCACTTTTTAAAAATTATCCTTTATGTTTCTGGCCACCTTTGGTCTTTGTACCTGCCACCTGGCATTCTCTCCCAGCTCTGTATGTGGCTGGAGTAGACTCAGTTCATGTATCAACTCCTTAGAGAACCTTTCCCTATATACTTTAATCAGCTACCCCTACCTTCCTCCTCTCTCCAACCTGCCCATTTTCTTCATAGCATTTAGCACAATCTGTAATTATCATTTATTTGTTTACTTAATGTCTGTCTTTTCTACTAGAATCTGTACTTTACAAGGACAGGCACTGTATCCCAAGTGACAGGCATATAGCAGGCATCCAATCATCTGTTGATTTTGAGCACCTTCAGCACTGACAGTGTTATTTCTGGCCATAACAAAACCTGAGATTTCTGTTTTCTAAGTTAAACTTGATAATTTTACTTGGAAAACTAAATACCAAATGGAAGTTAAATACCTTCTTCAAATATCGTCCAGAAATTTTTGAAAAGTAGATGTTGTCCCAGATGCATGAATTAGTAACACCAACCTTGCCAAGGTTTGATATAAGAGACTGAATGATTTGGCAATTTTGTTGTCTTTGAATTAACTGACATAAGTCAGGCAATCTTCTACTGAGATAACTGTTCATTTCAAAGCTGTATCATAAAGTGACATACAGCAGATATTTTCAACAACAATTAGGAACACAAATCCAATTAATATTTCAACCCCACGTGGTGCCACTAATACCAACTGAAATAACTGAATAAAAGAATACATAAAGCCAAATTCTAGAAATACCAAGTATAGATGACTACCACTACTTCACAATTTACTTGGCGGGTCACTGAAAAGTTTCTTCAGACAAGTCACACCTCAATTTCTGAAAATATCAAATTGTGAAAAAAAGTGTGTCTTAAAAGTGAGGAAATAAGTTACTAGCGAGCCTATTAAGTATAAAGATGGTACCTACCAGGTGTTTCCTATATTTTATCTGATTTAATAACAGGTGGCAGAATGTAGTGGTGTACAACAGCAGTTCTCAGCTTTTTTGGTTTCAGAATTTCTTTCATTAAAAAAGTTCATTCATTAATTCATTTAAAAATAAGCCTATTACATGTTAACATTTTAAAGTGAAAATTATGTTCTTCTAAAACAAAAACAAATTGAGAATAGCAGTTTTTTGTTGTTGTTGTTGTTGTTGTTGTTGTTGTGAATCTCATAATTGGTTTTTTTGTTTGTTCATTTTTTTGAGACAAAGTTTGTCTTGCCCAAGCTGAAGTGCAGTGGCACAATCTCAGCTCACTGCAACCTCCACCTCCCAGATTCAAGCAATTCTGCCTCAGCCTCTGAGTAGCTGGGATCACAGGCACGCACCACCATATCCGACTAATTTTTTTATTTTTAGTACAGATGGGGTTTCGCCATGTTGGCCAGGCTGGTCTCAGACTCCTTGACCTCAAGTGATCCACCTGCCTCAGCCTCCCAAAGCGCTGTGATTACAGGCGTGAGCCACTGTGCCCAGCCGCATAATTGCTTCTGCATTCAATCTGTTGCAGAAAAATCTCACTGTATATTTATGACAGAATGACAGTGAAGATGGCAAATATTATCTTTATATTAATATGAAAAATAGCTTTGACCCTATGGACCCCCTTAAAGGATCCTGAGGATCACATTTTGATCACAAACTCTGGAGCAAGGTTGCCTAAGGTTAAGGTCACTTACTAGCTATGTTTAAACCCTCGTACCCTCTTACTAGCTATACTCAAACCCTCTGTCCCTCATTTCAAAACTGGGAATAGCGGTACCTACTTCATATAGTTTTTGTATACTTAGAACAGTTCTTATCACAAGATAAACATTAATAAGTGTTTGCTATAAGCATTATATAATCTCCATGATACTATGTCCTATGAAGTAGCTTGTTATTCTCATCTAATAGATAAGAAAATTAAAGTGTAAATGGGTGTGTGACCTATACAAGGTAACACAGTTTAAGTGGCAGAACTCAGATTTGAATCTAATGCCATAATTTTGAAATCTATGATTGAAAAACGCACTATGTAATCTGGTCCCTGTCTTATGGTTCATACTACACTCCCCACAGCTTTCTATGTTCTGGCCATACTCTCCTTTGAGTTTCTCTATAGCTTTACGTGCACCTTAACTCCAGCACATCTGTGCAGGCTGTTCCAGCCTAGAATGCTGTCCTGCTCCTGCTACTTAAGTGGCTGGCCCCTTCTGATCTTGTAAGTCTCAGCAGCCTTTCTGAACCACTTTAAGTAAATAGCAGCTCTTTTTCCATTCCCCAGTATTTTCCATTCCAACACAAGATTTATTTCCTGCCTAGAACTTCGGATTTTGTAACTTGTTTATCAGACCTCATTACTTACTGATTGTCCATCTCCCCACTGGATTGTAAATTCGAAGAGAACAGGGTACATTTTTGCATTGCTCACTACTAAGCATTCAAAGCTAACAAACATACTATGATTTTTGGACGTAAGACAGGTACTTAAAAAATATAGTCAATGAACCATACTGTTTATATGTCCTCAGACAACTCATTTAAACCCTTTGGGCTTCAGTTTCCTATAACGATTAGTTATTTTCTAACTCTAAAATCCTAAAAATAGATTTTAGTACCTTCATTTGAAAAACAGAATAGTACTGGTTACAGAGAAATTCTGTAAACATATATTTTCTTTTTTTCTTTTTTCCTTTTTTTTTTTTTGAGACAGAGTCTCGCTCTGTTGCCTAGGCTAGAGTGCAGTGGTGTGATCTCAGCTCACTGTAAGCTCCGCCTCCTGGGTTCACCCCATTCTCCTGCCTCAGCCTCCCGAATAGCTGGGACTACAGGCGCCTGCCACCACGTCTGGCTAATTTTTTGTATTTTTAGTAGACAGGGATTCACTGTGTTAGTCAGAATGGTCTCGATATCCTGACCTCGTGATCCACCCGCCTCAGCCTCCCAAAGTGCTGGGATTACAGGTGTGAGCCACTGTGCCTGGCCAAACATATATTTTCTAACTAGGCACAGCACTCTTAGTACATAGAGATATCTACAGAGCACAGCTATAAATAGACTGCAAGGTATCTTTTATTTTTCAAGATGGGGGTCTCGCTATCTTGCCCCAGCTGGTCTTGAACTCCTGTGTTCAAACAATCCTCCCACCTCAGCCTACTGAATAGCTGAGATTATAGCATACGCTACAGTGCCTGACCTTGCAAGCTTTCTGTTTATCTAACCATAAAATATAAAATTCTGAAGATCATTTCTTCTACTGTATATTACATCTATACCATCATCTGGAAAAAACTATACTTAAAAGAACTCAAGCTGATATTCCAGCATGCAGCTTAATTCAGATCCGTACTGCCTTAGTTCCAGAATGTATAACAAAGAGGCTATCACAGAAAATGACCATCTTTTTGATAACTATGACAATGGTGACCTTTTTATTATTAATAGTATTACCATTATTTAGAGATGAGTTCTTGTTACATTGCCCAGGCTGGTTTTGAACTCCTGGACCCAAGCAATCCTCCCGCCTTGGGATTAGAGCTAGGATTACAAGTGTACACCACTGTACCAGAGATGGTAATGGCAACCTTTATTAGCAAGCCCTAACTACAACATAATGAACAAAATAATAAGCTGCTGGAATGTGATCTGAAGAAGGTAAAGAACTACTTGCTGAGAAGAAAACTCACAGTACTTGTCCAAGCTCTCTAAGTACAATAATGTGTGTCCTTGGGAAAGTTACTTAACTAATCTCTGTCTTCAAATTCCTCACTTATAAAATGAGAATAATGTATGTAGCTACGACAAAGGTTTATTTTTAAAGATTTAATAAATCAACACACATAAGGTCTTACTTAGAACAGTGACTGTACAACGCAAGTCTTCAATTGATGCTTGCTACTATTATTATTATAGAAATATTATCAATATAATTATTTAATTTTTGAACAATTTAGGAGGCATTTTTTTCCTGTAAAGTACAGAGATTATTCATCCATTCTTTCAACTAATATGCACTGTGAATACCAATTACATGCTAGGTACCAAGTAAAATGTTAAAGATACAACAGTGAGCAAAACTAACTGTGGTAAGTGCTCTCAAAGGTTTCTTGTGGATCAAAATTATGGGATAAACCAAGCTATACAATTATCAGGACAACATATGAAATAGCCAGCGATGGTTTTGCTACTGCTAATTTTCAAACTTGACCAACAACTATGCAGATATTTCAAGGCGTAAGTCTAAAACTTAGGCATTTAAGACATACTGTTAGTATAATTACCAAATTTCCTAAGGAAAAGCCCAGAGCTGCACTGTCTAATGCAGGAAGCTACTTGTGGCTACAGTCTCCTATATTGGACGGCACAGATACAGAACACAGCCATCATCAAAGAAGTTCTACTGGACAGCATTGATCTAGATGTAGCCGGATAATGCAATTATGCTGAGTAAATTCAATTCTTCAATAAAGTTTAGATAACAGAAAGGTTTTTAAAAAACACATTTATAAAAGGGAAAAACTTCCAAAAATAGAATTCAAAGGCAATAATTAAGATGTCATTATGTTAGGTAAAACTGCTTAATAAATAGAAGCTATCCAGCAAAGATTACCAAAAATGCTAATATGTCTAACGATATAGAAAATTTATTCTTTATCCTTTAAAAAGTTAGTCTTAATTTTACCTGTATTAAGATCAGTTTTCTAAAGGAGGAGGTGGCACAGGAATTCGGCAGACTTGAAGTGGGGAATTCATTTGTTAAGAGTTAAAATATTTTCCAATTCTATAAAAAATAAAAATAGAAAACTGAAATATTGAGGTAATATTCTCAAGAATGTAATACAAAGAACAGTTTTGATAGGCATTTACAATATAGCTTATCTAATTTTAAGAAATAATTATAGATCCAAAAAATTTCTGTAATAAGTAGCATACTTGTATACCTTTATCAAACCTAATTAAAAAGCATTATTTTGAAGACAGAAAGTCTGAATTTTAATTTCAAATTTGCCATTAATTATCTGTAAGACCTTGAGTAGAGTACTTAAATTATCTGGAGCCTCACTTGCATTATTTGTAAAATTAAGTCCCTTCCAGACAAAAATTCTATGACTCTTTTGAAACATGTTATAGTGATTTTTCTTTCTCTCTCTCTCATACACAGACACACAAACACACAATCATTTTTAAAATACCCTCATTAAAATCGTAATATGCAGTATAAAACCAAGCTTAAATAATAAGTATCATAAGCTACAAAATTATTTTGGATGGATTTCACATAACTGAAAAACTTACCTTTTTTAGAAAAGAATACAAAAAATGCTCTTACTGAATTTTTGGCAGAAAAACACATTAAAAGATTTTGTCAGAATCATTTTCAAATTGCTAAAATGGAGACTTTTCTTAGAAAGTAATAACTATTTTCATGTGTTTGCTGACTACATTATGCTCTATCTTCTTTGATACAAATAATACTGTGATAAAATCCTCTTAGAATTATTTTAACTGAAGATGTGTTAGGACCCCCTACTCCAGCACGGCAGCTGACAGTTTATCTCATATACTGGGCTTTCACATGTGAGTTTTGTTTTATGAGAAGGTTCTGCAGTGGAGGGAAGAACTTGAAAAGGACCAAGGGAGTATCTCTGGAAAGATACAAAAGAGACTGGTAGTACTTTGAGAAGGGGCACTTGATATCATGGAAATAGGGTGGGAAAGACTCTCTTTTTGTACCTTGGGAATTCTGAACCACAACCACCAAGACGATTGCCAGATTTTTGAAGCAGTCTGTAGGCAGAATGGCTATGTGGGGAATCTCTACAGAGACAAATCTCCCACAGACTTCCAGGGCCAAGGAGACAGATACTCAGTAGACTCTCAATTTAAAAAGTAACAAACAAAAAGGCCAAATGACAAGCACAATGAGTTTATTAAACTTTAAGACAACCCTAAAATAGCTCAATCCCTGTCTGGTTGAAGGTAATTAGGTCCTTACCAATTTGTGCAACAGAGAAAAATGTGATCCCTACTGGAAACATTGTATATTGCCTCTATGGTTCTTTCATATACAAAGTCTGGCACACAATTTAAAAATTACTAAAAATACAAAGGGATAAAAAAAAGACCAATAATTAAGAGAAAATTAGACAAGAGAATCAGACTTACAGATAATTTTTAAATGAAGTTAACACACAAGGACAATTATTTAAAGTAATCCTGATTAATAGAAAATAGAAGGGGAAATGTACAAAACTGCTGAAGATGCAACATTTCACTAATGGATTAGGAACTACAAAAATAATTAAATAAGCACTCTAGAACTGAAAAATACAATATGTGAAATTAAGAACTCAATATAGAGCCCTCTCAGTGCAGCCGGCAGCACATCAGTCTCATAATCTGAAGAATTTAATATATTGGTCTTAGAGCAAATGAGACACAACAGAATACAGGATGAGTAAACTACAAGACAAATCAATAAAAAATACCCAAACTGATGCATAAAGGGAAAAGAATGGGAGAGAAAGGAAGGGGAAAGGGAAAGTAGTGAAAGGAGGAGAGGGAGAGGTTTAAGAGAAATGTGACACACACTCACAATGTCTAATATGTGTGTGTGTCACAGTTCTCATACATATATATATATATTTATATATATATATATAAAACACAAGTCCTAGAAAAGTAGAGAAAATGATACATGCAATATTCTAAGAAAGAATAACTGGAGTTTTCAAAAACTGATGACAGAAATCAATCTAGAAATTCAGAATGCTCTGCCAACACCAAGCAGGATATATTAAAAGAAAATTCTACCCAGGATGCCGTAAACTAGGGAAGGAAGGGAAGAAGTAAGGATGGAGAAAAAAATCATAAAAAAGCAGCCATAGGAAAAAAAAGAGTTGCTCTTCAAAAAACAGTAAGACTCACAAATTTCTCAACAGAAACAATAGAAGCCAAAATATAACAGAATAACACTGATAAAGGGCCAAAGAGAAAATAACTGCCAATCTAGAATACTATGCCTAGCAAAACTATCCTTCAAAAATAAAGGAGAAAATTTAAAATTAGCAAAAAAAAAAAAAAAAAAAAAAAAATCTCACCTTCAAGCCTGTACTAAAAGAAACTTAAAAGGAATTATTCAGACAGAAGGAAATTATCCTAAATCATAAACATGGAAATGTAGGAAGAAATAAACAGTATCATCCACTCAGTTCCGGGACATAAAAATATATATATATATCGGGGTAAACTGTAAGGAAATGTTAATAGTGACATTTCAAAACAGTAACTGAAATGCCTTATAAGGTTTAAAGGTTCTAAGATTTTAGTAGTTGTGTGACACTAGTACTGGTAATAGTTTGTATTATACTGTAAAAAGTTAAAGAAGGAAGTTGTAATTTTTAGGATAACCATTACAACAAAATTATATATATATATATGAAACAAGTTAGAAGGAAAATATAACATTTAATCTAAAAGCAGGCAAGAAATAGGAAAAAAAAACAGATGGGCCAAATAGCAAATGACAGTAAGATTATACATATAAACCCAACTATATTAATAATTATATTACAGTATATAGACCAAGCTTGTCCAACTCACAGCCCAGGGAGGGCTTTGAATGTGGCCCGACACAAATTTGTAAACTCTCTTAAAACATTATGAGATTTTTTTTTTGCAATTTTTTTTGCAATTTTTTTTTTTTTTTTTTAGCTCATCAGCTATCATTCGTGTTAGTGTACTTTATGTGTAGCCCAAGACAATTCTTCTGCTTCCAGTGTGACCCAGGGAAGCCAAAAGAGTAGATACCCTGATATAGAAAAAAATTCTTCTAGTAAAAGACGGATTTTGTCAGACTGGATTAAACAAAGAAGCACAGTCCTTAAAAAAGACACTCTAATTTCAGAGAAAGATTTAGAATTTATGGCAAGAATGATTATTAGAGATTAAAGCAATATTAATGAAGGGATCAATCCAACAGGAAGGTACCACAATCATAAACTTATATGTACCCAGTAACCTCAAGATACATAAAGCAGCAGGGCATGGTGGCTCAAGCCTATGATTACAGCACTTTGGGAGGCTTGAGCTCAGGAGTTCAAGACCAGTCTGGGCAACATGGCGAAACCCATTATCTACAAAACAAACAAACAAACAAACAAAAACAACAACCAGGGTGTGGTGGTGTGTGCCTGTAGTCCCAGCTACTTGGGAGGCTGGGAGGATCACTTGAGCCCAGGAGGTCAAGGCTGCAGTGAGCCACGATCATACCACTGCACTCCCGCCATGGCAACAGAGTAAGACTCTGTCTTAAAAAAAAAAAAAAAGAAAAGAAAACAAAACAAAAACATAAAGCAAAAATTTGCAGAATTAAAAGGAGAAAAAGACAAAGCCATAATAATAGTTGGAGACCCACATCTCTCTCAGCAAATTGACAGAAAAAGCAACCAAAAATCAGTAAGATCTGAATGGTGCAATTAACAAACAACCAAAATGACTAATACAGAACACTGTACCTAGCAACTACACAATTTGAATTCTATTCTTTTTTCTTTTCTGTTTTTTTGAGATGGAGTCTCGCTCTATCGCCCAGGCTGGAGTGCACTGGCGCGATCTTGGCTCACTGCAACCTCCGCCTCCCAGGTTCAAACGATTCTCCTGCCTCAGCCCCCTGAGTAGCTGGGATTACAGGCGCGTGCCACCACCCCCCGCTTTTTTTTTTTTTTTGTATTTTTAGTAGAGATGGGGTTTCACCACGTTGGCCAGGGTGGTCTCGATCCTCTGACCTCGTGATCCACCCGCCTTGGCCTTCCAAAGAGCTGAGATTACAGGTGTGAGCCACCACACCTGGCCAAAATTTGAATTCTTTTCAAAGACTCCCTGCATACTCAGCCACAAGAGAAGTTTCAACATACTTCAAGAAAGATGATGGCATTCAAAGTATGGTTTCTAATCACAATAAAAATAAGCTACAAATCATTTACAACAATAACAAAAATAATAAATAAAAATCTAGAAAAACACCAACTACCTGGAAAATTAAAATTACATTTCTTTTTTATTTTTTAAATGTAAAATTAAATAGAGATAGGGTCTCACCATGTTGCCCAGGCAGGTCTTGAACTCCTGGGCTCAGGCAATCCTCCTGCCTCAGCCTCCCAAAGTGCAGGGATTACAGGCGTGAGCCACTGCACCTGGCCTAAAACTACATTCCTAAATTATCTATAGGTCAAAGAAGAAATCTCTACAAAAAATAAAAAAAAAATAAGCTGGGTGTGGTGACGCACACCTGTGGTCCCAGCTACTCAAGAGGCTGTGAGGTGGGAGGATTGTTTGAGCCCACGAGTTTAAGGCTGCAGTGAGCCATAACTGTGCCACGGCACTCTAGCCCGGGCAACAGAGCGAGACCCTGTCTCAAAAAAAAAAAATCCCCCCAAAACAAACAAAAAAAAACATGTCAGTATAAAATGGAAACATTTCTTAAAAAATATAAATTACTAATGTTGAAAGAAATAGAATATCCAAATAGCCCAAAAGCAAATAAATAAATGGAATGCAATACTAAAAATCTTTCCTTAAAGAAAATCTCAAGTAAAGATGGTTTCACCAGTGAATTCTTCCAATTACAGGAGAAACCACACCAAGCTTATAAAAGTCTTCCAGATAATAGAAAATAATAAATATGCTGAGGAGGGAGAATCTCTTGAACCCGGTAGGCGGAGGTTACAGTGAGCCGAGATCATTGCACTCCAGCCTGGGTGACACAGCAAGACCTTGTCTCAACAAAAGAAAAAAAAAGGAATAAAGACTTCCTAACTATTTTTAAGAACCATTACAATAGCCAGACGCAGTGGCTCATGTCTATAATCTCAGTATTTTGGGAGGCTGAGGTAGCCGGATCACTTAAGGTCAGGAGTTCGAGACCAGCCTGGCCAAACATGGTGAAACCCCATCCCTACTAAAAATATAAAAATTAGCCAGGTGTGGTGGTGGGTGCCTGTAATCCCAGCTACTCGGGAGGCTGAGGCAGGAGAATTGCTTGAACCCAGGAGGTGGAAGTTGCAGTGAGCCGAGATCACACCATTGCACTCCAGCCTGGGGGACAGAGCAAGACTCCATCTCAAATAAATTGACCACATAGTTGGAAGTAAAGCTCTCCTCAGCAAATGTAAAAGAACAGAAATTATAACAAACTGTCTCTCAGACCACAGTGCAATCAAACTAGAACTCAGGATTAAGAAACTCACTCAAAACCGCTCTACTACATGGAAACTGAACAACCTGCTCCTGAATGACTATTGAGTACATAATGAAATGAAGGCAGAAATAAAGATGTTCTTTGAAACCAACAAGAACAAAGACACAACATACCAAAATCTCTGGGACACGTTCAAAGCAGTGTGTAGAGGGAAATTTATAGCACTAAATGCCCACAAGAGAAAGCAGGAAAGATCCAAAATTGACACCCTAACATCACAATTAAAAGAACTAGAAAAGCAAGAGCAAACACATTCAAAAGCTAGCAGAAGGCTAGAAATAACTAAAATCAGAGCAGAACTGAAGGAAATAGAGACACAAAAAACCCTTCAAAAAATTAATGAATCCAGGAGCTGGTTTTTTGAAAAGATCAACAAAATTGATAGACCGCTAGCAAGACTAATAAAGAAGAAAAGAGAGAAGAATCAAATAGATGCAATAAAAAATGAAAAAGGGGATATCACCACCGATCCCACAGAAATACAATCTACCATCAGAGAATACTACAAACACCTCTATGCAAATAAACTAGAAAATCTAGAAGAAATGGATAAATTCCTTGACAAATACACCCTCCCAAGACTAAACCAGGAAGAAGTGGTATCTCTGAATAGATCAATAACAGGTTCTGAAATTGTGGCAATAATCAATAGCTTACCAACCAAAAAGAGTCCAGGACCTGATGGATTCACAGCTGAATTCTACCAGAGGTACAAGGAGGAACTGGTACCATTCCTTCTGAAACTATTCCAATTGATAGAAAAAGAGGGAATCCTCCCTAACACATTTTATGAAGCCAGCATCGTCCTGATACCAAAGCCTGGCAGAGACATAACTGAAAAAGAGAATTTCAGACCAATATCCTTGATGAACATTGATGCAAAAATCCTCAATAAAATACTGGCAAACCGAATCCAGCAGCACATCAAAAAGCTTATCCACCATAATCAAGTGGGCTTCATCCCTGGGATGCAAGGCTGGTTCAACATATGCAAATCAATAAATGTAATCCAGCATATAAACAGAACCAAAGACACAAACCACATGATTATCTCAATAGATGCAGAAAAGGCCTTTGACAAAATTCAACAACCCTTCATGCTAAAAACTCTCAATAAATTAGGTATTGATGGGACGTATCTCAAAATAATAAGAGCTATCTACGACAAACCCACAGCCAATATCATACTGAATGGGCAAAAACTGGAAGCATTCCCTCTGAAAACTGGCACAAGACAGGGATGCCCTCTCTCACCACTCCTATTCAACATAGTGCTGGAAGTTCTGGCCAGGGCAATCAGGCAGGAGAAGGAAATAAAGGGTATTCAATTAGGAAAAGAGGAAGTCAAACTGTCCCTGTTTGCAGATGACATGATTGTATATCTAGAAAACCCCATTGTCTCAGCCCAAAATCTCCTTAAGCTGATAAGCAACTTCAGCAAAGTCTCAGGATACAAAATCAATGTACAAAAATCACAAGCATTCTTGTACACCAATCACAGACAAACAGAGAGCCAAATCATGAGTGAACTCCCATTCACAATTGCTTCAAAGAGAAGAAAATACCTAGGAATCCAACTTACAAGGGATGTGAAGGACCTCTTCAAGGAGAACTACAAACCACTGCTCAATGAAATAAAAGAGGATACAAACAAATGGAAGAACATTCCATGCTCATGGGTTGGAAGAATCAATATCGTGAAAATGGCCATACTGCCCAAGGTAATTTATAGATTCAATGCCATCCCCATCAAGCTACCAATGACTTTCTTCACAGAATTGGAAAAAACTACTTTAAAGTTCATATGGAACCAAAAAAGAGCCCGCATCGCCAAGTCAATCCTAAGCCAAAAGAACAAAGCTGGAGGCATCACGCTACCTGACTTCAAACTATACTACAATGCTACAGTAACCAAAACAGCATGGTACTGGTACCACAACAGAGACATAGATCAATGGAACAGAACAGAGCCCTCAGAAATGATGCCGCATGTCTACAACTATCTGATCTTTGACAAACCTGACAAAAACAAGAAATGGGGAAAGGATTCCCTATTTAATAAATGGTGCTGGGAAAACTGGCTAGCCATATGTAGAAAGCTGAAACTAGATCCCTTCCTTACACCTTATACAAAAATTAATTCAAGATGGATTAAAGTCTTAAATATTAGACCTAAAACCATTAAAAACCTACAAGAAAACCTAGGCAATACCATTCAGGACATAGGCGTGGGCAAGGACTTCATGTCTCAAACACCAAAAGCAATGGCAACAAAAGCCAAAATTGACAAATGGGATCTCATTAAACTAAAGAGCTTCTGCACAGCAAAAGAAACTACCAACAGAGTGAACAGGCAACCTATAGAATGGGAGAAAATTTTTGCAACCTACTCATCTGACAAAGGGCTAATATCCAGAATCTACAATGAACTCAAACAAATTTACAAGAAAAAAACAAACAACCCCATGAAAAAGTGGGAAAAGGACATGAACAGACACTTCTCAAAAGAAGACATTTATGCAGTCAAAAAACACATGAAGAAATGCTCATCATCACTGGCCATCAGAGAAATGCAAATCAAAACCACAGTGAGATACCATCTCACACCAGTTAGAATGGCCATCATTAAAAAATCAGGAAACAACAGGTGCTGGAGAAGATGTGGAGAAATAGGAACACTTTTACACTGTTGGTGGGACTGTAAACTAGTTCAACCATTGTGGAAGTCAGTGTGGCGATTCCTCAGAGATCTAGAACTAGAAATACCATTTGACCCAGCCATCCCATTACTGGGTATATACCCAAAGGACTATAAATCATGCTGCTATAAAGACACATGCACACGTATGTTTATTGCGGCACTATTCACAATAGCAAAGAGTTGGAACCAACCCAAATGTCCAACAACGATAGACTGGATTAAGAAAATGTGGCACATATACACCATGGAATACTATGCAGCCATAAAAAATGATGAGTTCGTGTCCTTTGTAGGGACATGGATGAAACTGGAAAACATCATTCTCAGTAAACTATCACAAGGACAAAAAACCAAACACCGCATGATCTCACTCATAGGTGGGAATTGAACAATGAGAACTCATGGACACAGGAAGGGGAACATCACACTCCGGGGACTGTTGTGGGGTGGGGGGAGGGGGGAGGGACAGCATTAGGAAATATACCTAATGCTAAATGATGAGTTAATGGGTGCAGGAAATGAATGGCACATGGATACATATGTAACAAACCTGCACATTGTGCACATGTACCCTAAAACCTAAAGTATAATAATTAAAAAACAAAAAACAAAAAACAAAAAAACCCAGCATAGCCATAACAAAAATTAACACAGACATTACAAGGAAGGAAAATCACACACTAATTTCTCTCAGGAACACAGATGCAAAAATATCAATGAATTAGCAAATTAAATCTAGTACTATATATAAAGAATACCGTATATAAAAAGGAATTTACTCCAGGCATATAACGGCAGTTCAGGAGAAAATTCATGTGATCATCCAAATAGGTACAGGAAAAGCATAACACGTTCAATATTCAGTTATGATATAACCTATTGAAGAATTCATAAAGAATACCCATAAAAAACCTATAGCAAGCATCACAGTCAATGGTAAAATATTGAAAACTTACCCTCTGAGGTTGAAAACAAGACAGAGATGACCATTATCACCACTTGTATTCAACATTGTACTGGAAGGCCTAGCTAGTACAGTAAGGCAAGAAAAACAAAAAGAAAAAGGACTGGAAAGGAAGAAATGCTATTACTCACAGATGATATTAAGTATACACCAAGAAAACCCAAAAGACTCTATAGATTTTTAGAATAAGTGAATTTATCTAAGTTTCTGAATATAAGGTTAATATACAAAAAATCAATTGTGTTTCTATAAACCAGCCACAAATTTTTTAAAATGCATCTTATAACAGCATTAAAAAATAAGACTAGAAATAAATCTAACAAAAGATGTATAAGACCTCTACAATGAAAACAAGAAAACATTTTCGAGAGAAAATAAAGATGGTGTAAATAAAGCGGAGGATATACCATGTTCACGAGTTGGGAAGACTCATAAAGATGTCAGTTCTCCCTCAATTAATCACTCCCTTGGTATTAAGCATATGTATTGCCTAATCTGTCATTGTGTGGGGTGGAGGCAGGAAAACTGTAAGGTCCTGGCACAAAAACCAGCCCAAAACTGAGACTGGACCAAGACCATGGAGAACACCCCAATCCTCAATCATGAGCCTAATACTAAGGAAGGAGAAAAGTGTGAGGAGAGAAGGGCCTTCCATTTCTCAACAAGATGGAGTGACAGAAAGTGAATTTACCTTCTTGCCTCATGGAAGAGGGCCTGGTGTGGTGGCTCATGCCTGTAATCCTAGCACTTTTGGAGGACAAGGCGGGTGGACCACTTGAACTCAGGAGTTCGAGACTAACTTGTGCAACATGGTGAAACTCCATCTCCATTAAAAATACAAAAACTAGGCCGGGCGCAGTGGCTCACACCTGTAATCCTAGCACTTTGGGAGGCCAAGGCTGGCGGATCACGAGGTCAGGAGTTCAAGACCAACCTGACCAACATGGTGAAACCCTGTCTCTACTAAACATACAAAAATTAGCCAGGTGTGGTGGCGGGCACCTGTAGTACCAGCTACTCAGGAGGATGAGGCAGGGGAATCACTTGAACCCAGGAGGCGGAGGTTGCAGTGAGCAAGATCGCACCACTGCACTCCAGCCTGGGTGACAAAGTGAGACTCTGTCTCAAAAAAAAAAATACAAAAACTAGTCCAGTGCAGTGGCACGCACCTGTAGTGCCAGCTACTCAGGAGGCGGAGGCAGGAGAATCACTTGAGCCCAGGAGGCAAGGCTGCAGTGAGCCGAGATCATGCCACTGCGCTCCAGCCTGGGCAACAGGAGTTGGGGGAAAAAATACGGAAGAAAATATGAAACAAAGGCAGGTCACAGTGGCTCACACTTGTTATCCCAGCACTCTGGGAGGCCAAGGCAGGAGGACTGCTTGAGCCCAGGAGTTTAAGACCACCCTGGCCAACACAGTGAGACCTCGTCTCTGCAAAAAAAAATTTAAAAATTAGCCGGGCATGGTGGCACATGCCTGTAGTCCCAGCTACTCAGGAGGCTGAGGTGGGAAGATCACTTGAACCTGGGAGGTTGAGGCTGCAGTGAGCCGTGACTGTGCCACTGCACTGCAGCCTAGGCAACAGAGTGAGGCTCTGTCTCAAAAGAAAAAGAAAAAAGAAAGAAAGTACATGAAACACAGTTTTGATTACACTGGGCACAGACAATGAAGAACAATGAAGTTGCCTCAACTTCCTTCCTCAAGACTTTCCAGGCTGCAGGGTAAGGAAGAGAAAGGCAAGTGAAACCTGGTAGACTCTCTGAGTTAAGGAGGCAGAGCTAAGAGTACAGGTAGACCAAAGTGTTAGAGGACAGGGTAATGTGGAGACCTGTACTGAGAATGAACTCTGGAGATCTGCAAAGGATCCCTCTCTAGTAGTCAAACGAAAATTGATCAGCACACTGTGTGTGTGAGGAAACTACCAGAAGCCAGGAAAAGAAGCACCAGAAAGATTAGAGGTAGCAGTGTCCAGAACTTACACAGGGCCAGAAATAGTGCCGCTTCTCACCAATTGCATTGAGGATGGGGTCAAGTACACGTAAGAGTTCTTCCTAAGTAATGGGGACTTACTAGCCCTACAGTGAACACAGATCCAGTACTATCTATTAAATCTTAAACATTTTTTTTTTTTGAGATGGAATTTCACTCTTGTCAACCAGGCTGGAGCACAATGGCGCAATCTCCAGTCACTGCAACCTCCGCCTCCTGGGTTCAAGTGATTCTCCAGCCTCAGCCTCTCAAGTAGCTGGGATTATAGGTGCCCGCCACCACGCCCAGCTAATTTTTGTATTTTTAGTAGAGACGGGGTTTCACCATATTGGCCAGGCTGGTCTCGAACTCCTGACCTCAGGTGATCTGTAAAATCAAAATCTGGAACTATTTTCAAATAAATGTAACTGCATCCCAGAGCAGAGCTCAAAAACATTTATAGGAATGCAAAACTATCCCACGTAATGCACAGGTTTGAAATGTGCTTGCATACTGGAGCTTGCCCTTCTTTCTACTTTTAAAATCTAGCAGCCATGTGAAGAAGCCAAAGCTAGCTTGGACGTAGGCCGGCCAACAGCCAGCACTACCCAACAAATGTGTGAGTGAAGCCATCTTAAATAACAGTCCCAACCAAATGATATGAGTAATCTCAGGGAAGATCAGAAAAAGAACTGCCCAACCCGGGCGTGGTGGCTCACACCTGTAATCCCAGCACTTTGGGAGGCCGAGGCAGGTGGATCACGAGGTCAGGAGATCAAGACCATCCTGGCTAACATGGTGAAACCCTGTCTCTACTAAAAATACAAAAAATTCACCGGGCATGGTGGCAGGCGCCTGTAATCCCAGCTACTTGGGAGGCTGAAGTAGGAAAATCGTTTGAACCCAGGAGGCAGAGGTTGCAGTGAGCTGAGATCGTGCCACTGCACTTGATCCTGGGTGACAGAGCGAGACTCCATCTCAAAAAAAAAAAAAAAAAAGAACTGCCCAGATGCCCAAATTACTGACCCACAGAATTGTGAGCAAATAAAATAGTTGTCATGTTAGCTACTAAATTTTGGGGCTATAAAATAAAGGCTAACTAATACATATGTTAAAGAGGGGAATTGAAAATCATTCATAAATCTACTATAAAGAACACTAAAAAGGGTCCATCACTACATAATTTTCAAAACAGATCTTATTAACTGAGTCCCTACCAAGACATTCTGAGAGACACTAAATGCCAGGAACTAGCAACCAGTTTTTAGTTCAAAATGACACAGGTTTGTATGAGCATTAGAACTCAATGCAGCATCCCTTCCTGGTCCCTAGGCTGCAGGAGAATTAGCCTACTGAAGAAGGTAATGAAAACAATGATCTACCAAAAATCATTGTTGTCCACTTATAGGTCCTGGATATAAATACTTTTAAATTATCCATATAATTTTAGTGATGTCGATTATCTTCGTCCTTTTTTGGATATCTGCCTGCTCTAGCTACATGGGCTTTCTTGATGTTTCTTGAACATGTCAAACTCGTTCTTACCTAAGAGGCTTTGTGCTTCTATTTCCTTTGCTGCCCAGCTGCACACATTGGTTTCCTTCTTACTTCATCCAGGTCTCTGCTCAATCAAAAAAAAAACCACTACCCATCACCCATCACAATCACTCTCTATCCCATATCTGCTTTACTATTCTCCACATTTACTACTACTTGTTTAC
The DNA here is from genome assembly GCF_006542625.1 of Nomascus leucogenys. Lineage (NCBI taxonomy): Eukaryota > Metazoa > Chordata > Mammalia > Primates > Hylobatidae > Nomascus > Nomascus leucogenys. Next base: position 101,436,316 of record NC_044402.1, read on the forward strand.
TGCCTATTTTTTCCTACTGGAATACATAAACTCCATGCAGGAGGGTGTCTTCTTATTCACCACTAAATCCACAGTCCCTATTTCAGTGACTAGACAAAGCAGGTAGTAACTAGATGTACAGGGAAGCAAGAAAAGATCCCTATTCACCTAAGTGATATTGGGGTCATGGCAGAGTAATGACCTGAGAAAATCCTCTCCTCCATAAAAGCAACAAGACACTGGTAAAAATTGTCAGAATGAACTTTTTCAGAACTTTGGAAATTAGGCAAAAGGTTAAAGCAATCTGGGAAGTGATTATTCAAGAAAAGTAGCTGAATCTCTAAGTAGCTGAAACTACAGGTATGTAACCACTGTGCTGGCCTTCAAGGAGTTTTAACTTGCCCTATTCCCATTCCACCTCCCTAGCTCCACAGTAGCCTTGAAAACAAATAGCCCACAATCACACTAAGATCCAGCAGACTCGCAGCCACTAAAGGTGACAACAGAATGGTCTGCAATGCCTTCAAAGCCTCATTCCTGAAAAACTATTTTACCTGTCTGATAGTTCCTGGAAGACCCTGATATGGTTTGGCTATGTCCCCACCCAAATCTCACCTTGAATTGTAACTCCCACGATTCCCAAGTGTCGTGGGAGGTGATTAAATTATGGGGGTGGATCATTCCTGTGCTGTTCTCGTGAATGAGTCTCATGAGATCTGATGGTTTTAAAAACGGGAGTTTCCCTGCACAAACTCTCCCTTTGCCTGCTGCCATCCATGTAAGATGTGACTTGCTCCACCTTGCTTTCTGCCATGATTGTGAGGCTTCCCCAGCCATGTGGAACTGTAAATCCATTAAACTTATTTTTCTTCCCAGTCTCAGATATGTCTTTATCAGCAGTGTGAAAATGGACTAATACAGACCCCATTTGCAAGGATGTCTTTAATTTGACTTGAAGATCAACCAGTGCAAACATTCTTTTTCCTAGGGGTATTTGTCCAAAACAGGAGCAGTTATTTAATATCCTGGCTGCCTGATGCAGTGGATACAGTTAGGGCAAACAGGCCAGCCAAAAAGCCTAAAAAGAAAAGCTGGGAGCCAGCCACAGTGACTCCTGCCTGCAATCCCAGCACTTCGGGAGGCCAAGGCGGGTGGATCACTTGAGATCAGGAGTTCGAGACCAGCCTGGCCAACATGGTGAAATCCCACCTCTACTAAAAATACAAAAATTAGCTGGGCATGGTGGCACACACCTATAGTCCCAGCTATTCAGGAGGCTGAGGCAGGAGAATTGCTTGAACTCGGAAGCGGGAGGTTGCGGTGAGCCGAGATCACACCACTGCCTTCCAGCCTGGGCAACAGAGTGAGACCCTACCTCAAAAACAAACAAACAAAAAACCCAGAAAAGAAAAGCTGGGGAATGAGATGTCCATAAAGGACTCTGAAAAGCCCCAACAACTTCCTGGGAATCCAGAAGGTCATATTCATGCAAAGGGATGTGTACCCAGAGCTATATGCATGCTCAGGAATAATCTGAGAAGTCCTTAAAATCTCATTAGGGGCTAATCTGAGGCTCTGCACACAACTCATTACTGGAGAATTAATGGCATCTTTTGCAATTCTACTGGGAGAGGATTCTTGCAAGCTTGAGCTTGGTTTGTTCCAGACTTCATTCCATATGCCTTTTGCTTTGCTGATTTTGCCTTGTATCATCTCATTGTAATAAACTATAACTGTGAATAAAATGACTTGAGTCCTGAGAGCCAATCTTGGTAATCATGAAATGTGGGAATGGTCTTGAGGGACCCTCTTCAAAGCTCCTAAGCCCTTTTGACATAAACCTAGTAAATGAAGATAACCTCCTAGCTTCCTGCTAGGATAAGAAGTTCCAGACTTACCTTGTACAAATCCTGCCTTAGGCCTAGAACCAGACATTTCTCCAAGGAACCCCTTTCAGTAGGTAATAATATTTTAAAGACTACATTCTGGGCGCTAAAGCTTGGGCGTATCTTAAATACAATTTACTGCCATTTAGTGACATACGGGTGGAGGGAGGAAAGGATCCATTCCTTATATTTCAAGTAAAAAAAAATTTTCCCCCATAAAAAGTAGTATCCAACTCCGAAGAACCTAAAAACATGTTGGAAATATAACCTGTTTAGGTATGTAGGCACAAAATTAAAGTCAAAAAATAAATTCCAAGAAAATCTGTCGAATTTTTTTTATTTTAATTTTCAGAGATGAGTTCTTGCTGTGTTGCCCAGGCTGGTCTTAAACTCCGGGCATCAAGCAGTCCTCCTCACTTGGCCTCCCAAAGTGCTGGGATTACAGGCATGAGCCACTGTACCTGGCCTATGTTGAATTTTAGAATAAACCTTTCAAATACTGAATAAATGAATGTTTAAAGCGGTTGGTATTCAAGAGTTGAGTCAAGAAATGCAGTGTCTGGATTTCCTGGCATTTTTAACCTCTAAAAGTATTCCTTACTTAGTTAACTGACACAGTTCATAGTAAGTTCTTCCTAAAGGCAAAAATATTTGAAATATTGGCATCTTTTTTTCTTTTGTGTTTTTTCCCCAATTTTTTTTATTGTGGTAAAACACACAACAAAAAATTTACCATCTTAACCATCTTTAATGTACATTTCAGTAGTATTAAATATATTCATAATGTTGTCCAACCATCACCATACTCTTTTCATCTTGTAAAACTAAAACTCGCTGTGAGCCAAGATCACACCATTGCACTACAGCCTGGGCAACAAGAGCGAAATTCCATCTCAAAAAAAAAAACAAAACAAACAAACAAAAAACACTAAAACTCTAGGCTAGGCATAGGGGCTCACACCTGTAATCCCAGCACTTTGGGAGGCTGAGGAAGGCAAATCATTTGAGCCCAGGAGTTTGAGACCAGCCTGGGCAACATGGCAAAACCCTGTCTCAATAAAAAAATACAAAAATTAACCGGCCATGGTAGTGAGCACCTATAGTTCCAGCTACTCCAGGGACTGAGGTGAGAGGATCACTTGAGCCCAGAGTTTGAGGTTACAGTGAGCTATAATCATGCCACTGCACCACAGCATGGGTGACAGAGTGAAACCCTGTCTCTAAAAATAAAAACATAAAAATAAAAATGAAGGACAAGTTATCATAGCTCAGCCTGCCACCACCACTTAGAAAGAAGCACAGTGCTGAGAGCAGTGGCTTATGCCTGTAATCCTAGCTACTCGGGTGATGTGGGAGGATCACTTGAGGCCAGTAGTTCAAGACCAGCTTGGGCAACATAGAAAGACCCTATCTCTAAAATAAAAACAGCTGGGCACGGTGGCTTACGCCTGTAATCCCAGCACTTTGGGAGGCCAAGACGGGTGGATCACAAGATCAGGAGATCGAGATCATCTTGGCTAACACGGTGAAACCCCGTCTCTACTAAAAATACAAAAAATTAGCCGGACGTGGTGGCAGGCGCCTGTAGTCTGTAGTCCCAGCTACTCGGGAGACTGAGGCAGGAGAACGGCGTGAACCTGGGAGGTGGAGCTTGCAGTGAGCCGAGATGGCGCCACTGAACTCCAACCTTGGCGAGAGTGCGAGACTCCGTCTCAAAAAATAAATATATAAAATAAAATAAAATGAAGCACCGTGCACAGTGGAACTCTTTAAATTCTAGAAATAACACAAACCATATTTAGTGTGATGCTCTGTCCATTTCCTGAATAATTCATTAATAGCTGCCAGTTTTAAATGGGGCCCAGGACATGAGAAGGCAAGAGGTCAAGGTGGCAGTACAAGATGCTCTGCCGGCCGGATGCAGTGGCTTACGCCTGTAATCCCAGCACTTTGGGAGGCCGAGGCAGGCGGATCACCTGAGGTTGGGAGTTCGAGACCAGCCTGACCAACATGAAGAAACCCCGTCTCTACTAAAAATACAAAATTAGCCGGGTGTGGTGGTGCACGCTTATAATCCCAGCTACTCCGGAGGCTGAGGCAGGAGAATTGCTTGAACCCGGGAGGCGGAGGTTGCAGTGAGCAGAGATTGTGCCACTGCACTCCAGCCTGGGTAACAAGAGTGAAACTCCATCTCAAAAAAAAAAAAAAAAAAAAAAAGATGCTCTGCCATTTGGGCCCCAAGATCCAGCAAATTCAGTGGTAATCAAAGTGTCTGTGGTAGATAATAAAGTAGCTGTATAAAGCTACCAGTAGGCCCTGATAGAAGAATCACAACACAGACCACCAGGTACATAAGTCCATCTAAAGCAGGATTTCTTAACCTTGGCACTATTGGCATTTTGGTCACCCTTGACATTGTGAAAGGCTGTCTTTTACATGGTAGGATGTTTAGCAGCATCCCTGACCTCTTCCTACTAGATGCCAATAGCAATGCCCTGAATTGTGACCAACAAAATGTCTCTAAACATTGTCAAGTGTCCCCTGGATGAGAACTACTGCTTCTGAAGAGAGCTATGCCCTCTCTGCAGATGATTGCTCTTCTTTTGAGAAATAGCTCCTTGCTTGGCTTTTGAGGCCCAGCAGAGACTGACCATGTGACCTGACATACTCTCAAGAAGTGAGTGTTCTGATCCACCAAGCCATAAAGCTATATGTGCTGGCAGCATTCCATCATTAAATGGAAGTGACAGTGTGTCAGATATGAACCTTCAAGGGAACATGGGAGGACTATATTTGTCTATCTTCTTTAAGTCAAATGTGACCTTATGACTTTCTTTGACCAAAGAGCAGAAATCATTTCTGTAGAAACATTTATGTGCCAGTATGCAATTCTCCAGCCTGTTCTTCTCGTCACTATGATAATAGAAGCAGAGATAAATATAGATATGCAATGCTGACCCATCAAATGAAGAACAGCTGCCTGGAATCACCCAACTTGCAGCAGATTTTACATGAGAAGAAATAAATCTCTCTTTTTCAAATTTTAAGCCTTTATTTGAAGGTTGGTTGTTACCACTACATAACCAAGTAATCCTGACTACAATGGTTGTAATGAGGTTACAGCAGGCTACAAAAGCACAAGTAAGCTAAAAGAACAAATGGCTGAGACACCCATGGCACTTACTTCTACTAATCAACTCTTCCTTAATCTATGGCCTTGCAGAGTTCCCTAAGATCAAAGGAAAGAAGGAAAAAAAAAAAAACACTTAGGCCTGGTTTACACATGGTTGCATACAATATGCTGGCATTGACCTTACAGAGAAGTAGCCCTACAGGACAGGAGAAAGGGAACTCCCAGTAGGCAGAACTTCAAACAGTATCTCGTTGTTCACTATACCTGAAGAGACCAAAGATATGGATCTATTGGTTTGGCTAAATGGCCTTTGTAACCAGTATTTGCTCAACAGGCACATGAACAAAATGGTCTTGTCAGCAAGAATAGAAATTATACCCTGGCTCAACACAGACTTCCCCTCACCAATGTTGATCTACAGTTTCACAATATGCCAGGCTGTCTCACACCTCACACATTTTCTTATGCTACACTCCTCTCTGGAATGCCTTTCAACTACCCTCTATCCTAACTACCCTCCCCTTCTTCCAACACTCAGACCAACAGTTGCCTCCACTATGAATCTTTTCCATAGCATACAACCCTGCATCAATTCAAAGTCCTCTCCTTCCTCTTCACACAGAAGTTCTCAACATAGGGTCCACAGACCCCCAGGGATCTATAATAAAACTCATAAACTTTGATAAGAAGAAAATTGTATCATTCTTTTTACCAATCTCTAACTAACATTTATAATGTCATTAGATTGTGAGTATAGGCAAAACAATAAAACAAACAACCATAATATTTTTGTGATTTGGTCACCAATAGAAATCACAGGTATTAGGCCAGGCGCGGTGGCTCACGCCTGTAATCCTAGCACTTTGGGAAGCCAAGGCAGGTGGATCGCTTGAGGTCAGGAGACCAGCCTGGCCAACATGGTGAAACCCCACCTCTACTAAAAATACAAAATTAGCCAGGCATCAGGGCACATGCCTGTAGTCCCAGCTACCTAGGAAGGTGAAGCATGAGAATCACTTGAACCTGGGAGGTGGAGGTTGCAATAATCCAAGATTGCACCATTGCACTCCAGCCTGGGAAACAGGGCCAGACTCCATCTCAAGAAAAAAAAAGAAATCACAAATTTTCATATCAAATTACATTTGTTTCTTATCACTATGTCATGACACTTTTCTCTGGTCAGAGAACTTCCATTCTACCCTGGATAAAAATATTTCCAATCTCATCTGCCCAGATATTTAGCTAAACATTTTTCTGGGTGTTTCCATATGAGATTAACATTTAAATCTATAGACTGAGTAAAGCAGATTGCCTTTCCTAATGTGGGTGTATGTCATTTAATCAGTGGAAAACCTGAATAGACAAAAAGGCTAAGCCTCCCCCAAGTAGAGAGTCAGTTCCTTCTGCCTAAGGACATTGGCTTTCTCCAGCCTTCAAACTCAAACTGAAATATTAGCTCTTCAGAGTCTCAAGCCTGAGTGACTGCTACTATGTTATCTCTGGTTCTCAGGCCTTTGGACTGTGTCTGACTAGAACTATACCATCAGGTCTCCTGAGTCTCCAGCTTGCCAATTACCCTGCAGATCTTGGCACTTGTCAGTCTCCTAAATTGTGTAAGCCAATTCCTATAATAAACCTTATAATAAATCACACACAACCTTATTGGTTCCGTTTCTCTGGAAAACCCTGATGAATATAGTTCCTGACTTGTTCAGAATGACCTAAGGATATATGCAGAATCCATCTCTTATACCTCTCAGAACAGGAATCCAAGTTATAGATGGGAATGCCTGGCCCTGGTATCAGGCATTCCATTACCATGTCTTCTTCAGTAGAACAGGGGCATGTAAGTGAGACTGGTGGTTAGGCAGATACCCAACCAGAGAGCAAATGTAAATCTCTCTTCTTAATGACAGAGAGTGACTCTTTCAGGACCTCCTTATCTTGACTTTTGGGAAGGAAAAAACCCTTTCCTTTCCCCTCACGGAGCAGGGAATAGTTTCTTTCCATTAATACTCCCCTTCCAAAGAAGTCCTCTCCCCTTCTCCCTCTTAAGCCTCATAAATTGATGGGGTGGGCAGAATCATAGTCACAACAGCCAACAGTACTCAATATCTTTGTTCTCAAAAACCTGTGTGCAGGTTGAAGAGCTCTCTTATTGGCTGGGTGCAGTGGCTCATGCCTGTAATCCTAGCACTTTGGGAGGCCGAGGCGGGTGGATCACCTGAGGTCAAAAGTTCAAGACCAGCCTGGCCAACATGGTGAAACCCCATCTCTACTAAAAATACAAAAATTAGCCAGCGTAGTGGCACATGCCTGTAACCCCAGCTACTTGGGAGGCTGAGGCGGAGAATCACTTCAACCCGGGAGGCAGAGGTTGCAGTGAGCCGAGATTGCGCCATTGCACTCCAACCTAGGCAACAACAGCAAAACTCCATCTAAAAAAAAAAAGGAGCGGGGGGGATCGTCTTATTAAACCACAACTTTTCTGGGGCAGGGAGTATGTCTCACTTGTGTTTGCATTTCCGGTTCTTAACAGGACCTAGTACATAGTTAGCACTTAATTCATGGCTATTGAATGAAGAGCTTAACAGCACTACTAGACAGTCAGCAGCAGATACAGTATAGAAGATAAGGAGCAAGTATGTCAAAGATTACTAGTTTCCACCCAATACAGATCCTCACTCCACTCCCACTGATCTAGTTTGTATGCCCAGCTAAAAGCCATTTCTGAACCTTACCTGTAGCTAAGTATAGCCAAATGACTACGTTTCAGTCAACAAGATCAGAGGAAGTATTGTGCAGGAAATTCTAGAGAGGTTTTTTTTAAAAGATGAGAGATACAGCCCTTTTGTCTGTGCCTTTCTTCCTCCTTTCTTCTGCCTAGAACATAAATGCTATGGCTGGAGATCCAGCAACCATTAGGTAATCTTCAAAGTAGAAGACACATGCTAAAGATGGCAAAACAAAAAGAAGCAGCCTGTGCCCTTGACAACTCCATAGAGCTGCCATATAGGCCCTAGATCTCCTATGTCTGATTTTTTTTTTACCAAATTAACTATTTTAAGCAATGGTTATTTCTTATCTCTGTTTCCGGCAGCCAAACACAATTCCTAACTGATAAAGCAAAAAAGAGACTCCAGCAACAAATTTGTATTCTAAAACACCAACAGCCATCTCAGCTATGCCTCAACTTAATGTTCATAAAGTATAAGATATTTCTACTGAAATGGGAGGGGTAGAGTAGAATGCAAGACTGAAAAAAGAGATTCTACTCTTTGAGGGTACAACATATACTTCAGATGGATGGATGTTTAGAGTACTTTAGTACACTAACAAATTTCATACTACAGTACTGTAATTTTTTGCCAACAGTTGGTAGTTATGTTCTAAAAAGGCAATGTGGCTTATAAAACTGTAACTGGAAAGGCCAAATTACATGAAAATAATGGGTTAAGAAAATAAATAGTTTATCAAAAAAAAAAAGAAACATTTTAATGGAAAATGTTCAACTAGCTGTTTAAAACTTGTTCAAATAAAAAAAAAAAAAAGTTGGCTGGGCACAATGACTCCGGCCTGTAATCCCAGCACTTTGGGAGGCCAAGGTGGGTGGATCACCTGAGGTCAGGAGTTCGAAACCAGTCTAACACAGTGAAACCCCGTCTCTACTAAATACAAAAAATTAGCCAAGCATGGTGGCACATGCCTTTAATCCCAGCTACTTGAGAGGCTAAGGCAGAAGAATCGCTTGAACCCGGGAGGTGGAGGTTGCAGTGAGCAGAGACTGCAGCATTGCACTCCAGCCTGGGCAACAAGAGCAAAACTCCATCTGAAAAAATAAAATAAAATAAAATAGTTGACTCTTCTACAGATTAACCTCCTTCAAGTTTTAAAAAAACACTGCTGTAGCACAACAATAAGAATCAGTTAAGGCTGATTTTCCTGCATATTATACAGACTTTTCTATTTATACTTCATAAATACTTTGAACCAGTTCTTCCTGGCTGCCACTTGAAGTCTTTCATACTTGTAGTTTTTTTTTTTTTTTAAATTTTTATTGAATAAGAAAAATTTTAAATTTTTAAATTTAAAATTTAATTCAGAAAAATCTTTTCACAAATTCTTTTACCGATTGTCATTTTTTAGACTGTTTTTCTTTTCTTCTTAAAGAAAATGGAAAATAAACTGATCCTCTGTGGCCTACCCAACAGACTTGCATAAAACAGTACATATTCCGGCCAGGTGCAGTGGCTTACACCTGTAATTCACAGCACTTTGGGAGGCCAAGGCAGGCAGATCACTTGAGCCCAGAAGTTTGAGACCAGCCTGAGCAACAGAGCAAGACTTCGTCTCTATAAAAAGGACAAAATCAACTGGGCATGGTGGTGCATGCCTGTGGTCCCAGATACTTGGGAGGCTGAGGAGGGAGGATCGCTTGAGCCTGGGAGGTCGAGGCTGCAGTGAACCATGATCACACAACTGCACTCCAGTCTGAGCAACAAAGCAAGACTCTGTCTCAAAAAATAATAAAATAAAGTAAAAGCACATATTGTAATATTATGGAATACAAATACAAAGGTGTACTATCTTTAATAAAAGATCAACTGGCAAAACTGGTGGGAGGAAATTACTATATTATAATAGAAATCTGGCCAGACATGGTGGCTCCAGCCTGTAATCCTGGCACTTTGGGAGGCTGAGAAGGGTGGATCACTTGAGGTCAGGAATTCAAGACCAGCCTGGCCAACATATCCTGTCTCTATTAAAAATACAAAAATGAGGCCGAGCGTGGTGGCTCACGCCTGTAATCCCAGCACTTTGGGAGGCCAAGGCACGCAGATCACGAGGTCAGGAGATTGAGACCATCCTGGCTAACATGGTGAAACCCTGTCTTTAATAAAAATGCAAAAAATTAGCCAGGCGTGGTGGTGGCAGGCGCCTGTAGTCTCAGCTACTCAGGAGGCTGAGGCAAGAGAATGGCATGAACCTGGGAGGCAGAGCTTGTAGTGAGCCGAGATCGCACCACTGTACTCCAGCCTGGGCGACAGAGCAAGACTCCGTCTCACAAAAAAAAAAAAAAAAAAAAAAAAAAAAAAAAAAAATTAGCCAGGCGTGGTAGTAAGCGCCTATAATCCCAGCTACTCAAGAGGCAGACATGGGAGAATCATTTGAGTTCAGGAGGTAGAGGCTGCAGTGAGCTGTAATCGCACCACTGCACTCCAGCCTGGGCAAGAGTGAGACCCTGTCTCCAAAAATAATAATAATTATTAAATATATTAATTAGATTTATATATATAATATATATAAACATATATATATGGCAACTGTTGAAATGGTCCTAGTGAGAGGCCTACGGAGAGTTTGGAGGCCTGAACAACTACGACTACTGCTGCTGCTGCTATTACTATTAATAGCCGCTAACATTTATTATGCACCAAGTACTATAATAAAAATCTTCTGTGTATCTGCTCATTTAATCCGAATAATTCTTCTTAAAAACTTTTAATTTTGAAATTATAGACTCACGGGAAGTTGCAAAAAAAACTGCCAACAGGTCTCATGTACCCTTTGCCCATTTTCCCTCAATGGGAACACCCTGAATAACTACAGTAAAATATCGAGACCAGGAAATTGACATTGCTACAGTCTACAAAGTTTATTCAGATCTAACCAGTTTTACAAGCACTCATGTATATGTGTGTGTATAGCTCTATGCAATTTTATCACGTATGTAGACTCACGTAATTACCACCACAATCAAGATACAGAACTGTTCTGTCACCAAGACACTCTTGTAGTCCCACCCACTCCCCTCTCCTTGATACCTAAACCATGGCAACCACGAATCTGTTCTCCATCTCTTTATTTTTAGTATTTCAAGAATGTTATATAAATGGAATCATGGAATATGCAATTTTGAGATTTTTTTCACTTGAGACCCATTCAAGTTGTTACATTTATTAACAGTCCATTCCTTTTTATTGCTGCATAGCAGTCCATGATATAGATGCACTATAGTCTATTTAACCTGTTGAAGAACATTTAGGTTTCCAGTTTTTGGCTATTAGGAATAAAGATGCTATGAGAATTCACATAGGTTTTTATATGAATGTAAGTTTCAGTTTCTCTGGAACAAATGCCCAAGACTGCAATTGTTGGCTTCTGTAATTCTATTTCTAAAGATAAGGACTCTGAGATGTAAATAGTGGAGCTGGGATTCTAATCTAGATAGTTGCCTCTAGGCCCTAACTCTTCATAATATTTCTAGCAGCTACAGAAATTGAGAGAAGTAAATGGAATCAAAGAAAGAGTAAGAAGGTAAAGTCAACAGAACCTAGCATTGCTCAGATGAAGGGTAAGTGTTGAAGATAGATAACATCAGGGTTCCAGCTCCAGCAGGTTAGAAAGATGACAAAAGGGAAAACATGAATTCACTTTTAAACATATTATAGTTGAAGGGCATGTAGCTCATCTTCATCTAGCAGGTAATTACATGTATAGAATAGGAACTAAAGTTCAAGGGAAAGCTCTGGATTAGAGACACAGATTGAGAACCATCATATTTGGATGCTAATTAAATAAAAAAAGATCACAGAGTAACAAAGTATAAAATGAGAGAAGATTCAGAACCTTAAGGAACAGAAACACTTAAGTCTTAAGTTTTATATTCATTTCCCCTAGTATTTTCCATAAACAGCAGATACTGTAAAATACTGCAAATTCAAATTAACTTTAGATTTTATAAAAGCCCTTCATGTTTTCTTTTTCTTTCTTTTTTTTTTTGGAGACAGAGTCACACTTTATCACCCAGGCTGGAGTGCAGTGGCACAATCTTGGCTCACTGCAACCTCCACTTCCTAGGTTCAGGCGATTTTCCTGCCTCAGCCACTTGAGTAGCTGGCACTACAGGTGTGCACCACCATGCCCAGCTAACTTTTGTATTTTTAGCAGAGACAGGGTTTCACCATGTTGGCCAGGCTGGTCTCGAAATCCTGACCTCAAGTGATCTGCTCACCTCGGCCTCCCAAGATGCTGGGATTACAGGCGTGAGCCACTGTGCCCAGCCATTATGTTTTCTATTTGAGGCTTACAGTCACCCTATAATGTCGAAAGGACAGTAGTATACTCTCTCCCATCCCCACAACCTTTTTCATTTAAAAAGTATAAACTAATAAAAAAAGAATGAATACACAGATTAAAAAGCCCCAATACAAAAGAATATGGAAAAAGTATAACTTTCAGTCCCTGCTCAGTATCTAACTTGCCTCTCTCATCCATTTTATATATATATATATATGGAAAGGAATTTATGGAGGTTAATTGGCAAGTCTTAGTAGCTAACAAAAGTGTATATTAAGAATCAAGAGGCCGGGCGCGGTGGCTCACGCTTGTAATCCCAGCACTTTGGGAGGCCAAGGCGGGCGGATCACGAGGTCAGGAGATGGAGACCACGGTGAAACCCCGTCTCTACTAAAAATACAAAAAATTAGCCAGGCGTGGTGGCGGGCACCTGTAGTCCCAGCTACTCGGAGAGGCTGAGGCAGCAGAATGGCGTGAACCCGGGAGGCGGAGCTTGCAGTGAGCCGAGATCGCGCCACTGCACTCCAGCCTGGGCAACAGAGCGAGACTCCATCTCAAAAAAAAAAGAATCAAGGAGACTGTTTTCACAAGATAGTGCCAAAGGCGAAGAAGGAAGCTCCTATCCATCTTAAAGCAGAAGCCAAAGCAAAGGCTTTGAAGGCCAAGAAAGCAGCGCTGAAAGGCTAAAAGTAGTCATAAAATATGGTAAATGGCATCAACACATACACAAAAAAAGAAGATCCACAAGTCACCCACGTTCCGGTGGCCCAAGGCACTGCAGCCCCAGAGGCAGCCCAAATATCCTTTTAAGATAGCAGGATACAAGGAGAAAGAAGCTTGACCATTATGCCATCATCAAGTTCCTGCTGACCACTGAGTCTACCATGAAGAAGATAGAAGACAACAACATACTTGTGTTCATTGTGGATGTTAAAGCCAACAAGCACCAGGTCAAATAGGCCATAAAGAAGCTCCGTAACATTGATAAGCCAAGATCAAGACCCTGATCAGACTTGATGAAGAGAAGAAGGCTTATGTTTGACTGGCTCCTGATTATGATGCTTTGGAGGTTGTCAACAAAATTGGGATTATCTAAACTGAGTTCGGCTGGCTAATTCTAAGTATATATATTAATATCTTCTCACCAGAAAAAAAAAGAATCAAGCACTATCAACAGTTAAGTATTCATAATGACAAAGGTGATGGATAAATTTGATTCTAACACTGTTTGAAGTTTCATGTGTTAAAATAGGACAAAATAGATATTCTGTAACCCATGCTTTGCCATTCAATAAATTGATGCCACTTACCATATTTTATGACCACTTTTTTGGCAGTTATATTTCAAACCTAGAAAGTACTATAATTCTATAAACAATCAAAGTCACACCTCTTAATATATTACATAATTGAGTTTTTACGCTTTTCTCTAAAATTAAAATCTACTCATACTTTTTCTCAGATTTGTCTCCATGGCAGCCAGATACACAAACAGAAAGTCTAGAATTCACAAAGATGAACCATAAGTTTCTAAACTGGACCCAAGTCAAGGTAAACATATTTGCAATGCCAACTTTTAGTATATATTATTGAGTGAATGTTTATGCAAAGATTAATGCATATATTCATCATATAGCATTATCAGAAAAGGACCTTGAATTACTCCAACTTTTTTTTTCCAATTTTAGTTTAATTCTAGAACTAGATAGCTTTCAGGGACAGTAAGAGAATAGGATATAAATGTCTATACAAATTAGCACAGGTCTGAATCATGAAAGAAATTAGTTTCATTTATGGAAAGCAGCTAAGTGCCAAGTAAGGACTAATCCAAACCAAAACATTCAGCACAATTTTCATTTCTGGCAACTCTAGCTCCTGGCTAGAAAAACTATCCTAGGCCGGGCGCGGTGGCTCACGCTTGTAATCCCAGCACTTTGGGAGGCCGAGGCGGGCGGATCACGAGGTCAGGAGATCCAGAACATGGTGAAACCCCGTCTCTACTAAAAATACAAAAAATTAGCCGGGCGTGGTGGCGGGCGCCTGTAGTCCCAGCTACTCGGAGAGGCTGAGGCAGGAGAATGGCGTGAACCCGGGAGGCGGAGCTTGCAGTGAGCCGAGATTGCGCCACTGCACTCCAGCCTGGGCAACAGAGCGAAACTCCGTCTCAAAAAAAAAAAAAAAAAAAGAAAAAGAAAAACTATCCTAGCTATGACAGGCTGGGTGCAATGGCTCACGCCTGTAATCCCAGCACTTTGGGAGGCCGAGGCGGGTGGATCACCTGAGGTCCGGAGTTCGAGACCAGCCTGACCAACTTGCAGAAACCCCGTCTCTACTAAAAAAATACAAAATTAGCTGGGCGTGGTGGCACATGCCTGTAATCCCAGCTACTCCGGAGGCTGGGGCAGGAAAATGGCTTGAACCCGGGAGGTGAGGTTGCTGTGAGCCCAGATCGTGCCATTGCACTCCAGCCAGGGTAACAAGAGTGAAACTCCGTCTCAAAAAAAGAAAAAAAAAAGCTATCCTAGCTATGACATGAAATGGTGACAATTTATTGAGCTATAAAAATATTAGTAAATTAGTAGATTTGGCAGCCCTTTCTCTAAAGCTAGAACTACTGTTACTGCTTCATACCACAAGTGCTAGAGCCTTGAATTAGACCAAGGCACTTCCACTCTGAAGTGGAAGCCAGTGAACCAAATAATCAAGGGAATTTGTTTCCAAAATACATCTACCCCCTTCACACTCCTCCCATCCATGAGATTCTGAAGGGAAGTGGAGATGATTTAAGTGATATGTGTATGCCTTTTTAAAAACTCCTAAATTGTTTTGAGGTATCTATTTCCAACTCCATGAAGAATTCTTAAATTAGGTCCAAACTTTTTCAAAACACTGTATCTATCACAGGCTTAAGGAGCAGAGCTACAAAGTGACAAGGGCTCAACAGAAGGCTAGGAAGGTAAGGAGCTGTACTCGGAACAGATGTAAGCTACTTTCAGAGCTTTCTGTGCTGGCTCCCTCCAGAATCCACTACATTTTAGTCAGTGATAAGTGTTCAGTTCAACATCCCAATAAAAGCACATAGTCTACTAGCCAGATAAAAACGTAAAAAGAGGCAATTCCGGAAATCAAAAAAAAAATAATAAGCCACAGACAATGACAGACAAAAAAATCTTCTGTTCTGGCTTTAAAAGAACAATAACTCGGAACAAGGATCTCTAAGGGGGAAATAAAAAGAACAATACAAAGTACTGTTGTGATAACTAGTTTCAAAACTTCTCCCCATATTTTATCAGTTTTTCACTATGTAGCATTGGTTTTTCTACAAGACTCAGTCAAGCTGAAAATTTCAATCATTCTAGAACTTAATAAACTACCACAAGATGCCAAAACTGTGTATTGCAAATAATCAAACTTAAATCTGAATCACATGTCAAGACAATTTAAGGGCTGGGCTAAAAAACACACTTTCAAGGTCTATTTTAGGGCAAACAAACTCCTTTACAATCATTGTTTCAAATTCCTTATAAACAGCTCCAATACTGAAATGTTTCATAAGAGAGAACTTCTATAACGTCTAAATAATCATCTAACCACACTATATGCTAATTTGGACTAGTGTTTCTTTAACTACTTGGTAATTTCCTACTCGATGCTCAACTTACTGCATTCTACAATGACACCTACTGGCCATTCAAAATCAGCCATTAGTTATCTAAGATAGCTCTAGTAGGCTGGTTACATAAGAAGAAACACACACACACACACACACACACACACACACACACACACGCATAAAAGCAAAGATTTAACTGGTACTCAAAACACTACAGAATTCCACCTAAAATAGAACCAGAAATTTTCTTTGTGACTGAGATTGCATTATTCTTGGAAAAGGAGAAAAGACAAAGACAAAACACCAAACATCAATAAAAATTTTTACCTAAAGCATTGACAAATGTCTCAGTACTGAGAACATCTGGGAACAAACAACTATAATGATGCACCTCTTTCTCAATTAAAATTTTGAGAAAAAATGAAACTTTGATTTAGGTTCATATATAGGAATATAAATTATCATTAATAGAAAAAAATCACATCTTATAAAGTTTTTCTGACATGCAGTACTGAAATAAATTTAGGAAAATTGTAGAGTTGCTGATACTACATTAGACCTTATCTCCTAAGCTAAAGGCAATATTTCAAACACCTTACATTTTAGAAATTTATAACACTTCTTTTAAAAGCATTTTCCAGTGCTTCTCTGAAAATAGTTTTTCAATGAGCTATAAAATCAACTTTTTATGTCGTTTGCCCTTCCATAACACATACTGAATAGAATTCCTATTTTAATTCTACATTTTACTGTGGAAACAATGAATTATAAAACTTTTTTAAAATAAGATAATTTAGTTAATTGTATCTATAAATATATTTTGCCTCTGTCCGAGAGGTTCAGAGTCCACTTTTTAAACCTAATAAATAATTCATAAGTAGCTTCTCAGACTTGCTTACAGAACAGACTCCTTAAAAGTTGACTTTTTTTCGGCTGGGCGTGGTGGCTCACGCCTGTAATCCCAGCACTTTGGGAGGCCGAGGCGGGCGGATCACCGAGGTCCGGAGTTCGAGACCAGCCTGACCAACATGGAGAAACCCCGTCTCTACTAAAAATACAAAATTAGCCCGGCGTGGTGACGTATGCCTGTAATCCCAGCTACTCCGGGGGCTGAGGCAGGAGAATGGCTTGAACCCGGGAGGCGGAGGTTGCTGTGAGCCGAGATGGCGCCATTGCACTCCAGCCTGGGCAACAAGAGCGAGAAACTCCGTCTCTAAAAAAAAAAAAAGTTGACTTTTTTCCCCAAATTCAGACCACCACCTTATTTGCACAGTGCCTAACTTCCACAATATCCTGGGGGGAGGAAGGGATCTACCAACTAATTTTCTAGTCATTTTCCAACTTAAACTTAGCTCCCACTGTAAATTTTTAAAGGATCCCCACTTTCCTGAAGATTTTTTAAAAATGTTGTCAGCCCTGACCCTCAAATAAATTCACGAACTACAAAACATGAACCTGGCCACATTCATCGCAAACTAGTATCTGTCAAGTCCAGTCCATATTTGGGATAAGCTCTTCGTGACTACTCTATCCTCCATGCTACCACCCTTCGCCTACAGAACCTGCCAATGTAAATGGCACTCAAGCCAACGAAAGAAGTGTTCTAACACATTAATAGGTTGCAGGAGGGATCTCTCCCAGGAGGGACAACCTAGTTGTTTGGGTAAATAACAGCCAAAGATTACATAATGTACAGCAATAATGAGTTTTCAGGATCTGATCGCCAGTAAATATTTTTCTTCTCCGCTCCCCCTCACCACCCCCAGGAAATGGCCCTAAGAAGCAATCACTGGGATTTCTCTTAACTGTCTTCAATGCCGTGTCCTTTTCTCGCCTGGGGCTTTGTGCAAGGAATCCCTTCAGCCCTCACTACACCGCCTTGCTCCCGCCTCTCCTCCCTCTCTGCTGGCGCCACCGCAGACCCCACGCCCTAGGTGGGCCCCCACGTCACCCCACAGGGCTCAGCTTCCACCCGCCTCGGCTGCTGCCTTCTCCTCCTCACGACCCTCCCAAGATGCTACCTGGTTTACGAGACGTTCCGGGACCACCAACACACAGGCTACCGCCTTTCCAGACCACCCTCGCCAGCTCCCCTCTGTAGTTTCCGCGGCCGAAGGAGAAGAAAAACCCTCTTCATCTAGCACTTTGCGTCCCCCAAAGACAGCACCGCCGCCTACCTGTCACCCTGCTGTCTCCGGCTTCCTACCGCCACCGCCTCCCGCAGCAGCCTGCCAGCCGCAGCGCAACAACCAACCCTCTCATTGGGTGAGAACACGCGCTCAACAACAGCCTCCCTTATTGGCTGCAGTATGTCCGCGGCCCTGCCCTCTGTGCGGTGTCTAAGGATTCCGTCCCCAAGCAAGGAAAACTGTTCTCTTCCCCGCCCTTCTCTCTTCTACATTATCTGTTACCTCAGTCAGATTGAGGATGCACATATATGGGGAAAATAATCGACTTCCAGCCTCTCTCATGTAATCTCTACCTGATTCAGGAATCTCTAACCCAGTACCGGAACGTTAAGCGGCTTCTCCGCTTTCCTGCCGTGAGAAACTCGAGGTGACAACCTCCGTTTCCGGTTGGCTCCGGTTGCAGAGTTGAGTGTCCTGAGAGGTCAGATTGCTGTCAGGTAAATTAGGGAGTTGGTGGGAGGCCCGTTGATTAGGATTAAGACCTAGACTCTATTCTGGGGAGTGCAGAAAAGGAGAGACTAAATGGAGAAGGATGGAAGGCTGGGAGGGAGATCAAAGAACTAGCAGGGGAGAATTAATGAAGTCCTAGTTTAGGGTTGGGGTAGGGAGGGGTGGTTGGAGGATTCAGTGAGCATTACTGTAGTTGTTAAATCCAGGTGCTTTTTCCCGCTTCTGCCACACGCAAAATTGTCTTTGTTTGCCTTTGGATCGCAAAGGCAGAAGAACAGCATCACTAAAAGTAGTAACAGTTCATTTGTTTTTTATTTCCTAATATTCATATAATCACAGTTTTTTAATATGAGGAAGTTAAGATATATACTTGATAGGCTTCGGTAAACTAAAATTGCATGTAGTGGAAGTAGCATTATCTTCTTATTTCTTTCTTAGGGAAAGGATACCAGCACATTTTCTTACAGCCAGCTTCCTTTAGTGGAGGTTGATCTTCATCAGACTTTTAGATTCACTTCAGACACAGATAGCTTTAAATTTTTTTTTTTGTTTTTTTTTTTTGAGACAGAGTCTCGCCTGTCGCCCAGGCTGAAGTGCAGTGGCGCGATCTCGCCTCACTGCAGGCTCCGTCCCCCGGGGTTCACGCCATTCTCCTGCCTCAGCCTCCCGCGTAGCTGGGACTACAGGCGCCCGCCACCTCGCCCGGCTAATTTTTTGTATTTTTAGTAGAGACGAGGTTTCACCGTGTTAGTCAGGATGGTCTCGATCTCCTGACCTCGTGATCCACCCGCCTTGGCCTCCCAAAGTGCTGGGATTACAGGCGTGAGCCACCGCGCCTGGCTTAAAATTTTTGGTTACATGTTTTTTCTTTATTTAACTAATTTCCTTACTGTTATTATTTGAGCTGCTCTGAAACGGAAATAACCACCATTTTTCAGTCCTCAGCACAATTTAAATCAGTTTTTCTATTTTTATTTTTTATTGTCAAGTATACATACAGAAGGGTGTATAAAACATGCATTTAAAAAAATTATAACTAACAGAAGCAGACACTCCTGTAACCACCTCTTAGATTAGAAAATAAAACATTGCCAATAACTTAGACCATGCAATCTTAACAGGGGTGATTTTACATTTCAAGGGGTTGAAAATTGGTGGGGCTGGGGTCTTAGTTACTACAATGATTTGTGTGCCTCCAAAGGGCCACAGTATATAAACAGATACACAGTATATATGTAGTGTTAAATTTTCATGGGGGGGGGCATGATTAGCAATAAAATGTCTAGAAGGGTTCCTTACAGGGACAATAGTTAAAAATTGGTCGAAAGACACTGCCTTAGAATCTCCCTGTATGTTTCTGTGATTCCATCGCCTCCACCAGGAGGTAACCATTATCCTGACTTGTGCTAAGCACTCACTTGTTTTACTTTAATTTTTCCATCTATGATGAATTCCTAAAAAATGAATTGTTAGGCGTTTCAATCTATATAAATGGGTTCAGAGTGCATGTGTATTTTTTCTGACTCACCCCTTGCTCATTATATTTGTGGAGATTCAATCATACTTTTGCATGTAGTTTTTTGTTGTATAATATTCTACAGTGTGACTATACCATAATCCCTTCTATTGTTATTGGACATTTGGGTTGTTTACAGTTGGGAGATAGAATAAACAATGTGGCTATAAAGATTCTTTTAAAAACATATTTCTTAGGCTGGGCACAGTGGCTCACGCCTGTAAGCCCAACACTTTGGGTGGCCAAGGCAGGCGGATAATGAGGTCCGGAGATCGAGACCATTCTGACCAACATGGTGAAACCCAGTCTCTACTAAAAGTACAAAAAATTAGCCGGGTGTGGTGGTGCACGCCTGTAATCCCAGCTACTCAGGAGGCTAAGGCAGGAGAATCACTAGAACCCGGGAGGCGGAAGTTGCAGTGAGCCGAGATCGCACCACCCACAGCACTCCAGCCTGGCGACAGAGTGAGACTCCATCTCAAAAAAAAAAAAATTTCTTTTTTTTTTGTTTTTGTTTTTTTTAGAGACAAGAGTCTTTGATGTCTCTAAGAAAATATTTTAAATATATTTTTTATATTCCATAAATATAAACCTTTGATCTGTGATTATGTTTATAAGATTTACAGTTGATAAAGTAGATTCATATATCCAAATTGTTCCAAAGACACTTTATTTTATTTATATATTTTTTGAGACAGAGTCTCGCTCTGTTGCCCAGGCTGGAGTGCAGTGGCACAATATCGGCTCAGTGCAGCCTTCACCTCCCAGCTTCAAGTGATTCTCCTGTCTCACCCTCCCTAATAGCTGAAGGCATGCACTACCATGCCCAGCTAATTTTTTTATTTTTAGTTGAGACGGGGTTTTGCCATGTTGGTTAGGCTTTTTTTGAACTCCTGACCTCAGGTGTTCCACCTGCCTCAGCCTCCCAAAGTGTTGGGATTACAGGCGTGAGCCACCGCGCCTGGCCTCCAAAGACACTTTAATATTTTCTAATAACGATTTGATCATCTGTTTTGAGATTAAGTTAACTAAAATTAAATTAAAATTCCCAGTTCCCAACTGCACCAGCCACATTTCAAGTGCTAGTGGCTACCATATTGGACAGTGTCTATCTAGAATATATGTACTAGGAGTGGAATTGATGGCCATAAGGTATTCATATGTTCAGCTTTTCTTTTCTTTTTTTTTTTTTTGAGATAGAGTCTTACTCTGTCACCCAGGCTGAAGTGCGATGGCACAGTCTCGGCTCACTGCAGCCTCCACCTCCTGGGTTCAAGTGATTCTCCTGCCTCAGCCTCCTGAGTAGCTGGGACTACAGGTGTGTGCCACCACACCCGGCTAATTTTTGTATTTTTAGTAGAGACAGGGTTTCCCCATGTTGGCCAGGCTGATCTCAACTCCTGGCCTCAAGTGATCCGCCTGCCTCAGCCTCCCAAAGTGCTGGAATTACAGGCGTGTGCCACTGCACCCGGTCATGTTCAGCCTTTCTAGGTCATGCCAGTTTTTCAGAATGGTTGTGCTTAGTTACATTCTCAAGTATGAAAGTAGAAGGCACATCACAATGTGATTTCCTCAGCTCTCACGATCTTGCAAGGTAGGTTTTATCCTCATGTTATGTGAAGAAACTGAAGTTCAGGGAAATTAAGTGATTTGCCTTGGATTTTACTTTTACTAGTGCAAAGTAGCAGAATTTCAAGCTCTTTACATGATCACGATATCATTGTTTGATTTATGGCTATTTGGAAATAGAAATAAGTTTAAAAAGAAAAATGGGCCAGGTGCCATGGCTCACGCCTGTAGTCCCAATATTTTAGGAAGCCAAGGAGGGAGGAATGCTTGAGGCCAGGAGTTCAACAGCAGCCTGGGCAACATAGGAGGATCCTGTCTGTAAAAAAAAGAAAAAGAAAAAGGAAAGGTTTCCTGGGGAAAGTGTTTTCAACTTTCTGCTCTTTTTGAAAAGTCATTTAAATGTTATATTTAGCC
Organism: Nomascus leucogenys; assembly: GCF_006542625.1. Classification (NCBI taxonomy): domain Eukaryota; kingdom Metazoa; phylum Chordata; class Mammalia; order Primates; family Hylobatidae; genus Nomascus; species Nomascus leucogenys. The sequence continues at coordinate 101,458,145 of NC_044402.1, forward strand.
AGGCGCGGTGGCTCATGCCTGTAAGCCCAGCACTTTGGGAGGCCCAGGTGGGCGGAACACAAGGTCAGGGGATCGAGACCATCCTGGCTAACATGGTGAAGCCCCATCTCTACTAAAAAATACAAAAAATTAGCCAGGCGTGGTGGTGGGTGCCTGTAGTCCCAGCTACTTGGGAGGCTGAGGCAGGAGAATTGCTTGAACCTGGGAGGCGCAGGTTGCAGTAAGCCAAGATTGTGCCACTGCACTACAGCCTGGGCAACAGAGCGAGACTCTGTCTCAAAAAAAAAAAAAAAAAAGTTATATTTAGTAAATTCCTATGAAAAGGATACTTCTGAAATAATTAGGTAGAAGAGAAAATACATTGAATGTATTTAAATAAATTTTTATAGGAGAAATGAGGATATGTATACTTTCATGTTTTCTTTCAAAGATTTATCTTTCGAATTACTTGTTTAAGCACAGTAGTGTTGTAATTTTGAAATAGTCTTTATACCATGGTAATGTTTCAAGTTTTTTTTTTTTTTTCCTCAAGACGGAGTCTCGCTCTGTCGCCCAGGCTGGAGTTCAGTGGCGCTATCTCGGCTCACTGCAACCTCCGCCTCCCGGAGAATGTTCACGCCATTCTCCTGCCTCAGCCTCCCGAGTAGCTGGGACTACAGGCACCCGCCACCATGCCTGGCTAATTTTTTTGTATTTTTAGTAGAGACGGGGTTTCACCATGTTAGCCAGGATGGTCTCGATCTCCTGACCTCGTGATCCGCCTGCCTCGGCCTCCCAAAGTGCTGGGATTACAGGCGTGAGCCACCGCGCCCCGCCTCAAGTTTTATTTTCAAAAACTATTCTATCAAAATTCTTGACCCTTTGTTTTATACTCTCTTCCAAATACATTGATACTCAGGTTGATATTCTAGAATTGACATTTGCCAAAATAAGAGTTTGTCTTGTAATCTCTTTAAGCATTTTGAAAATGAAGGCTTATTTTAAAAAAGACTTTTTGAAAACATGGTATGCAGAAGCCAAGATATTATCATTCTAAATAAACACTTGTAATGGTCTTCTTTTGTAATAAATGTATTCAGTCTCAAAAGTCAGTCTGAAATCTGACACCATAATTTTTTTCCTTCATTTTATTGAATCTGCCAAGTAATAATGGGTTAAATGTTTCATTCAGAGTTGTGTTGTAGTTTTAACTTGTGTTTGAGAGTATTGGTTTTCATTTTTATTTTCATTTAAATGTGAAAATCCTCCTGGGTGTGGTTGTAATCCCACTGTAATCCCAGCATTTTGGGAGGCCTATGCCAGAGGATCAAGGATCACTTGAGGCTAGGAGTTTGAGACCAGCCTGGACAACACAGGGAGGGTCCATCGCTATAAAACATTTAAAAACTAGCCAGGCGTTATGCATGCTCCTGTACTCCTAGCTACTCAGGAGGCTGAGGCAGGACAATCACTTGAGCCCAGGAGTTTGAGGCTGCAGTGAGCTATGATCCAGAGCAAGACCCTCTATCTTTAAAAATATATATATATATAAAATTAAATGTGAAAATCATCAACATAATGTTTTTTAGTATCTTAACATGTTTACAGATAATAAGTGTTGGTTTTTCCCAGTTAGTATGTACACTTTTTTTCTCATATCTTGGAACTATTAATTTTTGAGAGAGTCTCACTCTGTCGCCCAGGCTGGAGTGCAGTGGCACCATCTTGGCTCACTGTAACCTCTGGCTCCTGGGTTCAAGCGATTCTCATCCCTCAGCCTCCCAATAATGTGTCTTTAATATACACTTTCTAATAATTACCTCTCTCTTCTGAGATACAATGTAAGAGATCCTGCCAGGCCAGGCACAGTGGCTCACGCCTGTAATCCCAGCACTTTGGGAGGCCGAGGTGGGCAGATCACCTGAGGTCGGGAGTTCGAGAACACCCTGACCAACATGGGGAAACCCTGTCTCTACTAAAAATACAAAATTAGCCAGGCGTGGTGGTGCATGCCTGTAATCCCAGCCACTCAGGAGGCTGAGGCAGGAAAATTGCTTGAACCCAGGAGGTGGAGGTTGCGGTGAGCCGAGATTGCACACCATTGCACTCCAGCCTGGGCAAAAAGAGCAAAACTCCATCTCAAAAAAAAAAAGAAAAGAAAAGAAATCCTACCTTATTGGGCCTGTTCATAGTTATAAATATGGACATAATGGTAATAATTACTTGATTTTACTTCCAGAAAAGCAGTGATTATAGAATTGCTACTGCTTGCCAAGTAATTAGAATTTGGAAAAATAAAAATTTAAAAAAAAAATAAAAGAATTGCTACTGCCAACCTTACACAAATTATAGTTTAGTGTTATTAAGCCATACCCCTTAATTTGAATTAGTAATTTAAATGAGGACTGAGCTGGTTTATTTTTATATTATATATTAAAATAACACTAGTAAAACCAAAGTATATAACCATTGAGGACATGTTTTATTTAAGGAAGCAAATTTATTGATTAAAAAGGAGTCCTAAAGTCTCTGTTGGCCCAGTTCAGGGATTGGCAAACTGCAGCCTGTGGACCAAATCCAGCCCAGTGCCTATTTTTGTAAGGTCCATGAGCTAAGAATGGTTTTTACAAATGAACATTTGTAAACACTTTGATGCTAAGGATCACTAACTTTGAGCCCCAATTAAGCAAAATGTTACCCCCCAAAAGGGGAGTTCCATTTTTTTCGTCAGTAGACCTGTATTACAAAAAAATTGTACTCAGTTTCTTATTACATTTTGAATTTTATCAATAAGGTATTTGTGGAAGTGTGTTTTCTCTTCCTACAAATGTACCTACATAATTCCCTCAATTTTACCTCTTTTACCCACAAAGCCTAAAATATTTACAATCTGCCTCCTCTTTAAAGAAACCTTTCATGTAATCAAATGTATTTAAAAGCATTGCATTTTAAAAGAATCATCTAAAGAAAATTTTTAAAACAGTATGTGGCCGGGCGTGGTGGCTCAAGCCTGTAATCCCAGCACTTTGGGAGGCCGAGGCGGGCGGATCACAAGGTCAGGAGATGGAGACCATCCTGGCTAACACGGTGAAACCCCGTCTCTACTAAAAATACAAAAAATTAGCCGGGCGTGTTGGCGGGCGCCTGTAGTCCCAGCTACTCGGGAGGCTGAGGCAGGAGAATGGCGTGAACCCGGGAGGCGGAACTTGCAGTGAGCCGAGATTGCGCCTCTGCTCTCCAGCCTGGGGGACAGAGAAAGACTCCGTCTCAAAAAAATAAATAAATAAAAATAAAATAAAATAAAAATAAAACAGTATGTATAACCTTTTTGTTATATATATTTATGCATTATGTAAGGATTCAAAAGGAAAACAATATTGCTTAGAAGTTAGGAGCAGGGGGCCAGGCGCGGTGGCTCACGCCTGCAATCCCAGCACTTTGGGAGGCCGAGGTGGGTGGATCACGAGGTCAGGAGATTGAGACCATCCTGGCTAACATGGTGAAACCCCGTCTCCACTAAAAATACAAAAAATTAGCCAGGCATGGTGGCGGGCGCCTGTAGTCCCAGCTACTCGCCATGCTGGGACAGGAGAATGGCGTGAACCCGGGAGGCGGAGCTTGCAGTGAGCCAAGATCGCGCCAGTGCACTCCAGCCTGAGCGACAGAGCGAGACTCCGTCTCAAAAAATAAGAATAATAATTTAGGAGCAGGGTTCTAAAACCAAACTGCAAGGTTCTAATCCCAGCTGTACCATTACTATTTTTGTTACCTTTGGAAAGTTACTTAACTGCTTGGAGTCTCATTGTCCTCATCTGTAAAATGGGGATACTCATTTAAGTTCAAAGAGTTGTTTTAGAGGTAATGGAGTTAATACACATAAAGCATTTTAGCATAGTACACCTGGCACATAGGACTCAATAAATGTTTACTATTATTATAATGAAGAAAAGAACCAGATAGTAAGTGGTTATCTCTGAGTGGTGAGATTGCCAAGTATTTTTCTTTTTTATATTTTGTGTATGTGTATTTCCTAACTGTGAACGTGGTTGTAGAATAAGACACTTTTATAAAATCTTTTAACTGGAATTTTCAAGTATTTATATTGGCTTTTTTTTTAATATTAAATGCTTCACCTTAAAACATAAACAATAAATTTGGGTATTTGATATCTACAATTTGCATATTTCTCACTTGAGTTAATCTTTTCCTTATAGACATGGCCCATGGACATGGACATGAGCATGGACATCATAAAATGGAACTTCCAGATTATAGACAATGGAAGATAGAAGGGACACCATTAGAAACTATCCAGAAGAAGCTGGCTGCAAAAGGGCTAAGGGATCCATGGGGCCGGTAAGATGAATTAAGTAATTTAGATAGAATGTATCCTAGAGAATCAAGTGTCTATGTTGCTTTTCAATGTATTCTCCTTAGAGAATCATGAAAACTGGCTTTTTACTTTAAAGGTTTTTTTTTTTGGTTTTTGTCTTGTTTTGTTTTTGAGACGGTGTCTTGCTGTGTTGCCAGGGTGGAGTGCAGTGGCGCGATCTCAGCTCACTGCAGCCTTCGCCACCTGGGTTCAAGTGATTCTCTTGCCTCAGCCTCCTGAGTGGCTGGGATTACAGGCACGTGCCACCATGCCCAGCTAATTTTTGTATTTTTAGTAGAGATGGGCTTTCACCATGTTGGCCAAGATGGTCTCGATCTCCTGACCTCGTTATCTGCCTGCCTTGGCCTCCCAAAGTGCTGGGATTACAGGCATGAGCCACCATGCCTGGCTACTTTAAAGTTTTTTGTTTGTTTTGAGACAGGGTCTCACTCTGTCACCCAGACTAGAGTGCAGTGGTGCGCTTACAGCAACCTCCATCTCCCAGGCTTAAGCGATCCTCCCACTCCAGCCTCTCTAGTAGCTGGGACTACAGGCGTGGGCTACCATGCCCAGCTAATTTTTATATTGTTAGTAGAGACAGGGTTTCGCCATATTGCCCAGGATGGTCTCGAACTCTTGAGGTGAAGCGATCTGCCCACCTTGGCCTCCCAGAGTGTTACAATTACAGGCATGAACCACTACTCCCAGCCACATTAAAATTTTAAAATCTACTTTATTGAGATATCGTTTATATATAGTAAAATTCACCTGTTTTGAGTGTAAGTCTTTTATCCGATAAGAGTTTTGTGGTGCTTGCTTCAGAAACATATATACTACAGTTGTAATACAGAGAAGTTAGTATGGCCCTGTGCAAGGATTTAAAACAATTTTTTTTAAAGTTTGCAAATGTTTTTTCTCACAGTGTGGCTTATCATTTTCTTAATAATGTCTTTCAGAGAGTTTTAAATTTTGATGAATTCACAGTTTAGCCATTTTTAAATTTTACAATGTATGCTTTTTGCACCCTAAGATTATCTTCTATGCTTTCTTCTAGAAGCTTTTATAGTTCTTCTTACATTCTGTGACCTGTTTTGAGTTCATTTTTGTGTCATATGAAGTAAGGATAAAGATTAGTATTTTTACATATGTGCATCCAGTTGCTCCAGCACCATTTATTAAAAAACTATTGTACCTCCATTGAATTACCTTAATAATGTTGTCAAAAATCCATTGAGTGATTTTTGACACTTAATGGGGGTGGTGGCTCGCACCTGTAATTCCAGCACATTGGGAGGCCAAGGCAGGCGGATCACTTGAGCCCAGGATTTTGAAACCAGCCTAGGCAGTACAGGGAGACTTTGTCTCTACAAAAAAATTTTAAGAATTGCCAGATGTGGTGACACACACATGTAGTCCCAGCTACTCAGGAGGCTGAGGTGGGCAGATCACTTGAGCCCAGGATGTCCAGGTGGCAGTGAGCCAAGATCTGGCCACTGCACTCCAGCCTGGGCAACAGAGAGAGACCTTGTCTCAAGAAAATAAAAAAATCAATTGACTGTATCTATGGGATCTATGTCTGGACTCTATTCTGTTACCCTCATTAATATGTCCACCCTTATGCCAATACCACACTGTCTTTAAATCACGTAGCATAGGCCGGGCGCGGTGGCTCACGCCTGTAATCCTAGCTCTCGGGGAGGCAAGAGGCAGGAGGATAGCTTGAGCCCAGGAGTTCGAGACCTGCCTGGGCAATATAGCGAGACCCCGTTCTCCCGAAAAAGAAAAAAAAAAAAATCACGTAGCATAAGATCTGCAACTTTTTTTTTTTTTTTTTTTTTTTTGAGAAGGAGTCTCGCTCTTTCACCCAGGCTAGAGTGCAGTGGCGCGATCTCGGCTCACTGCAGGCTCCGCCTCCTGGGGTTCACGCCATTCTCCTGCCTCAGCCTCCCGCATAGCTGGGACTACAGGCGCCCGCCACCTCGCCCGGCTAATTTTTTGTATTTTTAGTAGAGACGGGGTTTCACCGTGTTAGCCAGGATGGTCTCCATCTCCTGACCTCGTGATCCGCCCGCCTCGGCCTCCCAAAGTGCTGGGATTACAAGTGTGAGCCACAGCGCCCAGCCTTTTTTTTTTTTTTTTTTTTTTTTTTTGAGACAGTCTTGCTCTGTCACCCAGGCTAGAGTGTAGTGGCGCAATCTGGCTGCACTGCCAGCTCCACCTCCCGGGTTCACACCATTCTCCTGCCTCAGCCTCCTGAATAGCTGGGACTACAGGTGCCTGCCACCATGCCCGGCTAATTTTTTGTATTTTTAGTAGAGACGAGGTTACACTGTGTTAGCCAGGATGGTCTGGATCTCCCGACCTCATGATCCACCCACCTCAGCCTTCCAAAGTGCTGGGATTACAAGTGTGAGCCACTGTGCCCAGCCAAGATCTCCAACTTGTAAAAAATTGTTTTAGCTATTCTAGGTCCTTTGCATTTACATATAAACTTTGGAATGAACCTGACAATTTCTATTAAAATCCCTGCTTGGAATTTAATTGGGATCACATTGAATCTGTTTCACATAGATTCACAATGGGAATCTATTTCACATCCACATTGAATCAGTTTCCCATCAATTTAGGGGCCAGGCGTGGTGGCTCACACCTGTAATTCCAGCACTTTGGGAGGCCGAGGCAGGTGGATCACTTCAGGTCAGCTGTTCGAGACCAGCCTGGGCAACATGGTAAACCCTGTCTCTACTAAAAATACAAAAATTAGCCAGGTGTGGTAGTGGGTACCTGTAATCCCAGCTACTCAGGAGGCTGAGACAGGAGAATCGCTTGAACCTGGGAGGCGGAGGTTGCAATGAACCAAGATCGTGCCACTGCATTCCAGCCTGGGCAACAGAGTAAGACTCCATCTTAAAGAAAACAAAAAATTTAGGGATAAGTGATGTCTTAACAATATTAAGTCTTCTAGTCAATGGGCAATTTAGGTCTTGTTCATTTTCTCAGCAGTATTTTATTGCTTTATGTACAGGTCTTGCACATATTTTATTAAATTTATACTGAATTAATTAATTATTTATTTATTTATTTTTTTTTTTTTTCTGGGAGACAGAGTCTCACTCTGTCGCCCAGGCTGGAGTGCAGTGGCACGATCTTGGCTTACTGCAACCTCTGCCTCCTGGGTTAAAGCAATTCTCCTGCCTCAGCCTCCTGAGTAGCTGGGACTACAGACATGCACCACCACGCCCAGCTAATTTTTTTTTTTTTTTTGAAATGGAGTCTCACTCTGTCACACAGGCTGCAGTGCAGTTGCATGATCTCCGCTCACGCAAGCTCCGCCTCCTGGGTTCACGCCATTCTCCTGCCTCAGCCTCCCGAGTAGCTGGGACTGCAGGCGCCTACCACTATGCCCGGCTAATTTTTTGTATTTTTTAGTAGAGACGGGGTTTCGCTGTGTTAGCCAGGATGGTCTCGATATCCTGACCTCATGATCCGCCCACCTCAGCCTCCCAAAGTGCTGGGATTACAGGCATGAGCCACCGTGCCAGGCCTAATTTTTGTATTTTTTTAGTAGAGATGGGGTTTCACCATGTTGGCCAGGCTGGTCTTGAACTCCTGACCTCAAGGATCCACTCGCCTCAGCCCCCCCAGAGTGCTAGGATTACAGGTGTGAGCCATTAGGCCTGGTGTTGTTTGTTTGTTTTGGGAGACGGAGTCTCTGTCGCCCAGGATGGAGTGCAGTGATGCTGTTTTGGCTCATTGCAGCCTCTACCTCCTGGGCTGAAATCATCCTCCCACCTCAGCCTCCCGAGTAGCTGGGACTACAGGTGCATGCCACCATGCCCAGCTAATTTTTGTATTTTTTGTTGAGACGAGGTTTTCCTGTGTTGCCCAGGCTGGTCTCAAAATCCTGAGCTCACGTGATTTGACCACCTCAGCCTCTCAGAGTGCTGGAATTACAGATCTGAGCTACAGCACCCAGCTTGAATTATTTTAATTTTTGATGCTATTGTAAATAGTATTTTAAAATCTCAACTTCCAGTTGTTCATTGCTAATACTTGTAAACAGTTGACTTTTATATGTTGATTTTATATCTCGTTACCTTGCTAAATTCACTTTTTAGTTCAAGTAGATTTTTTTTTACAGATTTCTTAGAATGTTCTTCATAAACAATCATTCTGTCTACAAATACATTGTTACTTCTTCCTTTTCAATCTGTAAACTTTTTATTTCTTTTTCTTGCATTTTTATACTGGCTAACACCACTACTATAATGTTGAATGAAAGTGGTAGATGTCCTTGCCTTATTCCCAACTGGGAGAAAACATTCGGTGGGTCACCGCTTAGTATGATGTTTCTTATAGTGATCTCCTAGGTGCCTTTTATCAAGATGAGGTATTTCTCTCTATTTCTAGATTACTAAGTGTTTCATTGTTTATTATTATTATTATTATTTTTTTTTTTTTTTTTGAGACAGAGTTTTGCTCTTGTTGCCCAGGCTGGAGTGCAATGGTGAGATCTTGGCTCACCGCAACCTCCGCCTACCGGGTTCAAGCGATTCTCCTGCCTCTGCCTCCGGAGTAGCTGGGATTACAGGCATGCGCCACCACACCTGGCTAGTTTTGCTTTTTTAGTAGAGACTAAAACGTTGGCCAGGCTGGTCTCAAGCTCCCAACCTCAGGTGATCCACACGCCTCGACCTCCCAAAGTGCTGGGATTACAGGCTTGAGCCACCACACCTGGCGCAAATATTCTTAACAAAATTTTAGAAAATTGAATCCGGCAGCATATAAAAATGGTAATACATCATAATGAAGTAGGGTTCACTCCAGGAATGCAAGATTGGCTTATATTTGAAAATTAATAGAAGTAATTCGCCATATTAACAGAACAAAAAGGAAAAACTATGAACATCTCAATAGATGGATCACTGGAGGCTGGAAGTTTGAGACCAGCCTGGCCAACATGGCGAAACCCTGTCTCTACTAAAATTACAAAAATTGGCCAGGCGCGGTGGCTCATGCCTGTAATCCCGCACTTTGGGAGGCCAAGGCGGGCGGATCACGAGGTCAGGAGTTCGAGACCAGCCTGGCCAATGCAGTGAAACCCCGTCTCTACTTAAAAAAAAAAAAAAAATACGGCCAGGTGGGGTGGCTCATGCCTGTAATCCTAGCACTTTGGGAGGCCGAGGTGGGCGAATCATAAGGTCAGGAGTTCGAGACCAGTCTGGCCAACATGGTGAAACCCCGTCTCTACTAAAAATACAAAAAATTAGCTGGATGTGGTGGTGTGCGCCTGTAATCCCAGCTACTGGGGAGGCTGAGGCAGGATAATCCCGTGAACCCAGGAGGTGAAGGTTTCAGTTAGCCAAGATCGCGCCATTGCACTCCAGCCAAGGCAACAGTGCAGGGCGACAGTGCGAGACTCTGTCTCAAAAAAAAAAAAAAAAATACAAAAATTAGTCAGACGTGGTGGCGGGCACCTATAATCCCAGCTACTCAGGAAGCTGAGGCAGAGAATTGCTTGAACCTGGGAGGTGGAGGTTGCAGTGAGCTGAGATCGTGCCACTGCACTCCAGCCTGGGCGACAGAGTGAGACTGTCATAAATAAACAAACAAACAAAAATTAGCAGGGCATGGTAGTGCGTGCCTGTAATCCCAGCTACTCGGGAGGTGGAGGTTGCAGTGAGCAGAGATTGTGCCACTGCTCTCCAGCCTCAGTGATAGAGCAAGACTCCATTCCCCTTCCCCCAAAAAAAGAATATTTGCATCTGTGTTCATGAGGGATATTATTCTGTAGCTGCTTTTCTTCTAACATCTTTGTCTGGTTTTGGTATCTCAGTTAGGTTTAATTAGCTCTCGTATTTCCTAAGTCATATTTCTAGAGTTAAATAGTTTTTGTTTTTCATAACATGATTTTTTCACTGGCTTGGCCTTATCAGAGCAGGATATCAGTCTTCCAAAATTCAGGCTGCTATGGTAGGGAGAAGCGGAGATCCTTTTGAATAGTAACAATAATGTCAAGTGTTACATAATCCATACTCCTCTGCCAAAATATATCATGCATGATCCTGTTTAGTCTTTAAGACATTATAAAGTAGATAATAATCATCATTGAATAGAACAGGAAGCAGACCATGACAGGCTAAGTATCTTGCCCAGCCTACAAGATTGTGAATCTAATATAAGTGGCATACCAAAGATTAATACCAAGTCTCTAACTTCATCTTTCCATGATGTTTTAATGACTAGTGTGGGCAGAGTCCATCTGACCTGTGACAGATAAGCTGAAGTGAGTCTTGCATTTGAGGGTTCTGTAAAATCCTGAGGCATATGACTATTAAATGTGAAACCATCAAGTGTTTATTCTTCTATTTTATGTGTGAAACTTGGGCATATACTTAATTATCCTGTGCCACAGAAAGATACCTATTGCAATTCACTTAAATGATCTTCAGTAGGGTAGCATTTGAGTCAATGAGAAAGATGAAAATTAAATGTCTTCAATGTATGTACACACAAGTTGTGTATGATTATAATTTTTTCTTTTTTTTTTTTTTCTAGCAATGAAGCTTGGAGATACATGGGTGGCTTTGCAAAGAGTGTTTCCTTTTTTGATGTACTGTTTAAAGGATTCAAATGGGGATTTGCTGCATTTGTGGTAGCTGTAGGAGCTGAATATTACCTGGAGTCCCTGAATAAAGAAAAGAAGCATCACTGAAGATAATACCTGGAAGTATCATAGTGGTTTCTTAACTCTCCAAAATAGGATTTCTTCACTGTAGCCTACTCGTCTGGTTTGTCCCTTACAGAATATTAGTAAGATTTAATAAAGTAAAATAAAAAAAATATATATATATATGCTGATCTGTTTTTGTCATTCTTTAAAAACAAACAAAAAAAAGTGTTTCAAGCCATATCAGATTTGGTTTAGAATACATACGGGGTTGGAGAACAGCAGTAGTGCGTTCTGCGTATAGCAGGCAGGCATCATATATTTGACTGAGCAAATGGGCAAGTTCTAAGAAGTTTTTCTTGAACTTTTTTTTTTTTTTTTAACTAGTCCTGACCTAGCTGGCACTAACAAGTGTTTAAATGGGAGTTGGCCTTGCTGTTTTTTTTGAGACGGAGTCTGGCTCTGTCGCCCAGGCTGGAGTACATGGTGCGGTCTCGACTCACTGCAAGCTCCGCCTCCCGGGTTCACACCATTCTCCTGCCTCAGCCTCCCAAATAGCTGGGACTACAGGCACCCGCCACCACACCCAGCTTATTTTGTTTTGATCTCCTGACCTTGTGATCCACCCGCCTCAGCCTCCCAAAGTGCTGGGATTACAGGCATGACCCACCGCGCCTGACCTTTTTCTGTATTTCTAACAATAAACTAGACATTCTCCCAACATAATTGACTTTTAAAAATTAAATTATATCCCTAATTAAAGATTTGGTCAGGTGCAGTGGCTCATGCCTGTAATCCCAACACTTTGGGAGGCCGAGGTGGGCAGGTCACTTGAGCTCAGGAGTTGGAGACCAGCCTGGCCAACATGGTGAAACCCCAACTCTACTAAAAAAACAAAAATTAGCCAGACATGGTGGCGGGCACCTGTAATCCCAAATACTTGGGAGGCTGAGGCAGGAGAATCACTTGATCCCAGTAGGCAGAGGTTCCAGTGAGCCAAGATCACGCTACTGCACTCCAGCCTGGGTGACAGAGCAAGACTCTGTCTCCAAAAACACAAAAAAAAGATGTAACACTCACTGAGGAGGGGTGATGATTTTGTTTAAATAATGAAACATAGAAAATCCCAAGGTGAATTTTTTTCTTTTTTTTTTTTTTTTTTTGGTTTGAGAATGAGTCTTCCTCCCAGCCTAAAGGGATGGGCAGTGGCACAATCTCAGCTCACTGCAATCTCTAACTCCTCGGTTCAAGCGATTCTCCTGCCCCAGCCTGCCAAGTAGCTGGGATTTCAGGCGCCTACCAGCAAATTTTTGTATTTTTAGTAAAAACAGGTTTTGTCATGTTGGCCAGGCTAGTCTTGAACTCCTGACCTCATGTAATCCACCTGCCTTGGCCTCCCAAAATGCTGGGATTACAGGTGTGAGCCACCACACCCAAGGTGACTTTTTCTTCATAAATTTCTTGTTTTTAAATGTAAAGCAATGCTAAAGTGAGATGAATTTCTTTTTTTTTTTGAGACAGAGTCTCCCTCTGTCACCCAGGCTGGAGTGCAGTGGCGCAGTCTCGGCTCACTGCAAGCTCCGCCTCCCGGGTTCACGCCATTCTCCTGCCTCAGCCTCTCCGAGTAGCTGGGACTACAGGCGCCCGCCACCACGCCCGGCTAATTTTTTTTATACTTTTAGTAGAGACGGGGTTTCACCGTGGTCTCGATCTCCTGACCTCGTGATCCGCCCGCCTCGGCCTCCCAAAGTGCTGGGATTACAAGCGTGAGCCACCGCGCCCAGCCCGAGATGAATTTCTAATAAGCTGATAGTGGTAAATAGAATATGGTAGTATGAAACATAGAAAAGACTCCATGCAAAAAAAGGAAAGCGTTTATTTTTTAATTTAGATAAAATTTAATACATGCTTTCTTCTCCATGTTTTGTTTGTTTGTTGAGATAGGGTCTCACTCTGTTGCCCAGGATGGAGTGCAGTAGCCCAATCTCGGCTCACTGCAACCTCTGCCTCCCAGGTTCAAGCAATCCTCCCACGTCAGCCTCTCAAGTAGCAGGGACTACAGGCGAGTGCCACCACAGCCAGCTAATTTTTTGTATTTTTGGTAGAGACTGGATTTTGCCATGTTGCCCAGGCTGTCTCAAACTCCTGAGCTCAAGGGATCCACCTGTCTCAGCCTCTCAAAGTGCTGGGATTACAGGTGTGAGCCACTACGCCCTGCCTGTCTTGTTTTTGTTTTTGGAATTTATAGTCTCTATCTTCCGGTGGGATACCAGAAGCAAAAGGAAAGAGTTTTAAAACGAAAAAGATCAATGGGACAAATAGAAATAGCAAGATGATAGATTTAACTTAACCATATTGATAATTATATTAAATGTAAATTGCCTAAAGTTTAAACTCTGAAATATTTCTTTTTTTTTTTTTTTTTTTATTTGAGACGGACTCTTGCTCTGTTGCCCCAGGCTGGAGTGCAGTGGTGAGATCTCAGCTCACTGCAACCTCCACCTCCCGACTTCAAGCGATTCTTCTGTTTCAGCCTCCCGAGTAGCTGTGATTACAGGCACTCACCACCTGCCCAGCTAATTTTTGTATTTTTAGTAGAGATGGGGTTTCACCATGTTGGCCAGGCTGGTCTCAAACATCTGACCTCAGATGATCCACCCACCTTGGCCTCCCAAAGTGCTGGATTACAGGCGTGAGCCACCGCACCCAGCCCAGTCTAAAACATTTCAATTAAAAGAGATGGCGGGGCACAGTGGCTCAGGCCTGTAATCCCAGCACTTTTGGAGGCCCAGGTGGGCAGATCACTTGAGCTCAGGAGTTCAAAACCAGACCGGACAACATGGCAAAAACCCGTCTCTACAAACAATACAAAAATTATACGGGTGTGGTGGTGCATGCCTGTGGCCCCAGCTACTCCAGAGGCTCAGGTGGGAGGATGGCATGAGCCCAGGAGGCAGAGGTTGCAGTGATCCAAGATAATGCCACTGCACTACAGCCTGGGAGATAGCCTAACCCTGTCTCATAAATGAATGAATGAATGAATCACAGAAATAATCAACTTTGGCAAAAAACAAGACCCAACTATAAACTGCCCATATGAAAACCCCAGTGAAAAGAATGTTGAAATGTATTAATATCAAAGTAGATTTTAGAATGAAGAACATTAGTTGTGAGAGAGACATTTCATAATAATGAAGGGATCAGTTCATTAAGAGGATCTAAGAAATCTTAAGTGTTTATGCACAGAGCTTCAAAATATGTAAAGCAAAAACAAAGAACTTAGAGACCAAACACAATTATGATATGTTTGGAGATTTCAACACTTCTTTCTCAGTAATTGATAGAAAATTAAAAATAGGCAAGGTGTGGTGGCCCACATCTGTAATCCCAGCACTTTGGGAGGCCGAGGTGGGAGGATCACTTGAGCTCAGGAATTCAAGACCAGCCCAGGCAACAGGACAAGACTCTGTCTCTAAAAAATAAAAAAGTTAAAAAAATTAGCCAGGCGTGATGGCATGCACCTGTAGTCCAGCCACTCAGGAAGCTGAGGCAGGAGAATTGCTTGGGCCCAGGAGGTCGAGGCTAGAGTGACCTGTGATCATGCCACTGCACTCCATCCAACCTGGGCAACAGAGCGAGGGCCTGTCTCAAAAGCAATAATTTAAAAAAAATTAAAAATTATGAATCACTCACTTTCTAACAAAACCCAGGGAATGTACAAGACTATCTCTTGGGGTAAAAGGAGAAAGTATTTAAACCTCTGTTTTTATTTTCATGTTTAATGAAAATGAATTGGTGGCCGGGCATGGTGGCTCACGCCTGTAATCCCAGCACTTTGGGAAGCTGAGGCAGGCAGATCATGAGGTCAGGAGATCAAGACCATCCTGGGCAACATGATGAAACCCTGTCTCTACTAAAAATAAAAATTAAAAAAAAATTAGCTGGGCGTGGTGGTTCGCACCTGTAGTCCCAGATAGGAGACTGAGCCAGGAGAATCGCTTGAACCCAGGAGATGCAGGTTGCAGGGAGCCAAGATTGCGCCACTGCACTCCAGCCTGGTGATAAAACGAGCCTCTGACTCAAAAAAAAAAAAAAAAAAAAAAGAAAGAAAGAAGGAAAAAAGAAAATGAATTAAATGTTATTAATGTTTAATAGATTCACAGTGAAGTTTGCTCTCACATGGCGAATACCAAAGCAGTCACACAGAATTAGTGGTAAGTTATCCTGAAGTGAAAGTAAGAGTTCTACCCTCCAAAGGAGAGAACAAAAGGAGTTTTCAGCAGATTGCTATAGACTATACTTTATATGTCCTCAGTTTTGGAATTTATTATCTACTAATTATTGTTTTCTTGTTTTTCATTTTTTATGGTTCTTTCTTGGGGTTTTTTTGTTTTGTTTTGTTTTTGAGATGGAGTCTTGCTCTGTCACCCAGGCTGGAGGGCAGTGGCGTGATCTTGGCTCACTGCAACCTCTGCCTCCCAGGTTCAAGAGATTCTCCTGCCTCAGCCTCCCGAGTAGCTGGGATTACAGGCACAAGCCACCATGCCCAGCTAATTTTTTGTATTTTTAGTAGAGATGGGGTTTCACCATGTTGGCCAGGCTGGTCTCGAACTCCTGGCCTCAAATGTTCCACTTGCCTCAGCTTCCCAAAGTTCTGGGATTACAGGCGTGAGCCACCGCCCCCCACTTTTTTGTGGGTTTTTTTGAGACGGGATCTCACTGTGTTACCCAGGCTGGGTGCAGTGGTGCAAGCACAGCTCACTGCAGCCTGGACCTCCTGGGATCAAGTGATCCTCTTGCAGCCTCGTAAGTAGCTGGGACTGCAGGCACATACCACCACACCCGGCTAATTTCTTATTTTTGTAGAGACAGGGAGCTCACCATGTTGCCCAAGCTGGTCTCAAATTCCTGGGGTAAAGGAATCCTCTCACCTTGACCTCCCACAGTACTGAGATTAGAGGTGTGAACCACTGCACCCAGCCTTGTCTACTAGTTTTTTTGTTTGTTTGTTTTCTGAGACGGAGTCTCGCTCTGTCTCCCATGCTGGAGTGCAGTGGCGCGATCTCGGCTCACTGCAAGCTCCGCCTCCCAGATTCACGCCATTCTCCTGCCTCAGCCTCCCAAGTAGCTGGGACTACAGGCGCCCACCACGCCCCGCTAATTTTTTGTATTTTTAGTGGAGGCAGGGTTTCACCGTGTTAGCCAGGATGGTCTGATCTCCCAACCTTGTGATCTGCCCGCCTCGGCCTCCCAAAGTGCTGGGATTACAGGCGTGAGCCACCGCGACCGGTGTCTACTAGTTTTAACTAAACCTTCATGAAGTAGATAAGTGGCTTAAAAAGATTTTTTTTTTACAAAGAAACTGCTGATTGAAGCTAATACTAATAACCCAACAACAAGCAAACAAGAATAAAATGGAAGAGCTATGAACTCTGTCAGCAACATTATCAGTAAATAGGATGATCTACTCACGAGAAGAGTCAACCAAAGAAAAAAAGAAGATTGAAATAAGGACCTGAAGCCCAGGCACAGTGGCTCATGCCTGTAATCCTAGCACTTTGGAGGCCGAGGCGGGCGGATTGCCTCAGCTCAGGAGTTCGAGACCAGCCTGGGCAACACGGTGAAACCCCGTTTCTACTAAAATACAAAACAAATCAGCCGGGCGTGGCGGCGTGCACCTGTAGTCCCAGCTACTCGGGAGGCTGACGCAGGAGAATTGCTTGAATCCGGGAGGCAGAGGTTGCAGTGAGCCAAGATCGCACCACTGCACTCCAACCTGGATGACAGAGCGAGACTCCGTCTCTAAAAAAAAAAAAAATTAAAAAAAAAAAAGGACCTGAATCCACTATTAGAACAATGAACCTTGTCCTAACAGTGTACTGATCTGTTAACTAATGATAGTGTGTAGTCATCATGATTAGTAAGACATTTAAAAATGTTTAATCTTTGTCTTACCTTTCGTTTCTATATTTGTGTACTTTTGTGTATTTTCTTTTTTGTTGTTGTTGTTTTTTGAGTCAGAGTCTTGCTCTGTTGCCCAGGCTGGAGTGCAATGGTGCGATCTCCGCTCACTGCAACCTCTGCCTCTCGTGTTCAAGCGATTCTCCTGCCTCAGCCTCCCAAGTAGCTGGGATTACAGGCATGTACCATCATGCCTGGCTAATTTTTTGTATTTTTTTTTAGTAGAGATGGGGTCTTACTATGTTGCCCAGGCTGGTCTCAAACTCCTGACCTCAAGCAATCCTCCTGCCTCGGCCTCCCAAAGTGCTGGGATTATGGGCATGAGCCACCGTGCCCAGCCTATTTGTGTATTTTCAATGTACATATATGATAACATTTACATATAACAAAATGTTACATCACAGGTTGGGATTTACTGTAATTTTTACTCACAATATTCAGTTATTTAAAAATAGCAGCTGGGGCCAGCCACAGTGGCTCACACCTGTAATCCCAGCACTTTGGGAGGCCAAAGAGGGTGGGTTACCTGAGGTCAGGAGTTCAATACCAGCCTGGCCAACGTGGTAAAACCCCATCTCTACTAAAAATACAAAAATCAGCTGGGTGTGGTGGCACGTGGCTTTAGTCCCGCTACTTGGGAGTCTGAGGCAGAAGAATCACTTGAACATGGGAGGCGGAGGTTGCAGTGAGCTGAGATCCCGCCATTGCACTCCAGCCTAGGCGACAGAGCCAGACTCCGTCTCAAAAAAAAAAAAAAAATAGCCAGCCATGGGGGCTCACAGCTATCATCTTACCACTTTGGGAGGCTGAGGTGGAAGGATTGCTTGAGCCCAGGAGACTAGCCTGGGCAATGAAGTGAGACCCCGTCTCCACAGACATTTTTTTTTTTTTTTGAGACGGAGTCTCGCTCTTTCACCCAGGCTGGAGTGCAGTGGCGCGATCTCGGCTCACTGCAGGCTCCGCCCCCCGGGGTTCACGCCATTCTCCTGCCTCAGCCTCCCGCGTAGCTGGGACTACAGGCGCCTGCCACCTCGCCCGGCTAATTTTTTTTGTATTTTTAGTAGAGACTGGGTTTCACCGTGTTAGCCAGGATGGTCTCGATCTCCTGACCTCGTGATCTGCCCGCCTCGGCCTCCCAAAGTGCTGGGATTACAGGCGTGAGCCACCGCGCCCGGCCTCCACAGACATTTTTAAAAATCAGACGGGCATGGTGGTGTGAACCTGTAGTCCCAGCTACTCAGGAGGCTGAGGCAGGAAGATCACTTGAGCCTGGAGGGAAGGTTACATGGGTGACAGTGAGATTCTGTCTCTAAATTTAAAAATTTTTAAATAGCATTTGAGGCCTTCATCAGATTTTGAGTATTTTAAATGTATAATTTATTAAGTACAACCCAGGTAGTTTATTTTTAAAAAACTAAATGTGACCAGGCGCGGTGACTCATGCGGGTAATCTCAGCACTCCAAGAGGCCAAGGTGGGTGGATCACTTGAGCCCAAGAGTTTGAGATCAGTCTGGGCAACACAGAGAGACTCTGTCTCTACAAAAAGTAGAAAAAATTAGCCACTGTGGTGGCACGTGGTGGCACATTCCTGTAGTTGCAGCTACTTGAGAGGCTGAGGTGGGAGGATTGTTTGAGCCCAAGAGGTGGAGGCCGCAGTGAGCTGAGATTACGCTACTGCACTCCAGCCTGGAAGACAGAGCACGACCCCGTCTCAGAAAAAATAAAAAATAAAATAAATGTTACTTCATGACGGCCTCTCCATTGGCAACATGAGTTTCAAAATTTTATATAATCCTCACTGGCCCTCCAAATCTCTAGAGTTGCAAAGTACTCCGATTCAAATATCTATGAGAGGCCATGCGTGGTGGCTCATGCCTGTCATCCCAGCACTTTCGGAGGCCAAGGCAGGCAGATGACCTAAGGTTAGGAGTTCAAGACCAGCTTGGCCAACATGGTGAAACCCTGTCTCTGTAAAAATACAAAAATTAGCCAGGCATGATGGAGGGTGCCTGTAATCCCAGCTACTCAGGAGGCTGAGGCGGAGAATCACTTGAACCCAGGAGGCAGAGGTTGCAGTGAGCCGAGATCACGTCATTGCACAATAGCCCAGGTGACACAGCAAGACTCCGTCACAAACAAACAAACAAACAAAAAATAGCTATGAAAGTGGAGCCGGGCGCGGTGGCTCACGCTTGTAATCCCAGCACTTTGGGAGGCCGAGGCGGGCGAATCACGAGGTCAGGAGATCGAGACCATGATGAAACCCCGTCTCTACTAAAAATATAAAAAATTAGCCGGGCGTGGTGGCGGGCGCCTGTAGTCCCAGCTACTCGGAGAGGCTGAGGCAGGAGAATGGCGTGAACCCGGGAGGCGGAGCTTGCAGTGAGCCGAGATTGCGCCACTGAACTCCAGCCTGGGCGACACAGCGAGACTCCGTCTCAAAAAAAAAAAAAAAAGAAAGTGGAATCCCTCAAATCCTGGTTTACCTCAATACCAATTTGAGGAGAAAAAGTGAATTTTTTGCTTTTGTTTTTGTTTTGCATTGACTTGCCTTTGATTCTCTCAGAAAGGATTTATGGAAAAGAGGAATCTTATTTTAATTTTATATACTATGTTATATATATATATTTTTAAATTTATATATAGTATTACATTGTTGTAAGTTTACATTTATAATAAACTATCCAAAATGCTGACTAATTTAAACTATTAATGCCATATACTGTATTAGACTGAATTACTTCTGATACATATAAACAATTTAAAACTGCTTTAGAAGTCAAAAAGGACAAAATCCCCTTGTCTCAAGGTCTGTATATTTTTCTGTTTAATATCACATGCAACAAAATGAAGTAACTCTTTTGAAATATGGCCCCAAATTACAAAAGTAACTGGAAATAATTTTGGTTTGGTTGTTGCTAAACACTTGTGTTTCTGAGAATGCATTACAAAATAAGAACATTGCAAAATAAGAACATGCATACTCATAAGGTAAATCAGAAGATTTTGTGCAATTTGAAAAATTCACATATTTTGTGGGTTTTTTTTTTTTTTTCCAGATGGAGTTTCGCTCTTTGTTGCCCAGGCTGGAGTGCAGTGGGGCACCTCGGCTCACTGCAACTCCGCCTTCCGGGTTCAAGTGATTCTCTGCCTCAGCCTCCCAAGTAGCTGGGACTACAGGCGCCCGCCATCACACCCAGCTAATTTTTGTATTTTTAGTAGAGACGAGGAGGTTGAGGCAAGAGAATCACTTGAACCTGGGAGACGGAGGTTACAGTGAGCCGAGATGATGCCATTGCACTCCAGCCTGGGCAACAAGAGCGAAACTCCGTCTCAAAAAAAAAAAAAAAAAAAAAAAAAAGAAAAGAACATTTAGTACTCCCTGCACATGTTCCACCCACTCTCATTTTAATTAATTCCCAAGCTGAATTTGGAAAAACAGCATTTAACATACATTTTCCTGCTGATTTGGTAACTAATCAAATATCGTTCTAAATTTACTTTCATATTTTAAATACATTGATCAGGCATTTTACCTTATTATAGAAAACAAAGAGTTTTTTTGTTTTTTTTTTTTTTAATTGCATTGGCTGGGTGCAGTGGCTCGCACCTGTAATCCCAGCACTTTGGGAGGCTGAGGCGGGCCGGCCATGAGGTCAAGAGATCGAGACCATCCTGGCTAACACGGTGAAACCCCATCTCTACTAAAAATACAAAAAAGTAGCCGGGTGTGGTGGCGGGCACCTGTAATCCCAGCTACTCGGGAGGCTGAGGCAGGAGAATGGCGTGAACCCAGGAAGCGGAGCTTGCAGTGAGCCGAGATCGCACCACTGCACTTCAGCCTGGGTGACAGAGCGAGACATCGTCTCAAAAAAAAAAAAAAAACGCATTATACATTTACATGAATTACACATTTAAGTGAATGTTTTGTGAGTACAGCTCTTCTTGTGCTATATACTTTTTAAATTTCATTTATTTTCCTGCTTCAAAATTTCTGTGGGAAATAACAGTGGGAGAACAGGAGACATAGTACTGAAGGCCAACTCTGGTTCACAGTAACCATAACAATAACTGTCCTAAAAATAAAGAGTGTCTTCCTCAGCACAGATGGGATCACCTTACTGAGGAAGAATCAGAGTTCACAGGCAGTGGTATCACCTGGACCTTGGAATCCCATGTGGTAGTACATAATACAATAGCATGAGAGATTAATACAGATATAAAGGCTTAAAATTAGATTTTATATTCTGACAATACTTTCTAGTGAAACATAATTAGAAATTAAAACTATGTCTATAGATGATAATTTCCAACAAGGAAACATCACAATTCATGTAGTTAACAATCTAGAGATTTAACTCAAGTTATTTTATTTATTTATTTTTGAGACAGAGTTTCGCTCTGTCTCCCAGGCTGGAGTGCAGTGGCAAGATCTCGGCTCACTGCAAGCTCTGCCTCCCGGGTTCACGCCATTCTCCTGCCTCAGCCTCCCGAGTAGCTCGGACTACAGGCGCCCACCACCACGCTCAGCTAATTTTTTGTATTTTTAGTAGAGATGGGGTTTCACTGTGTTAGCCAGGATGGTCTCGATCTCCTGACCTCGTGATCCACCCACCTTGGCCTCCCAAAGTGCTGGGATTACAGGCGTGAGCCACCGCGCTCAGTCTTAAGTTATCAATTCCTAATTCGTTAAGTATAAAGGCTTCCTTTTTTTTTTTTTTTTTGAGATGGAGTCTCGCTCTGTCACCCAGGTTGGAGTGCAGGGGCACAATCTCAGCTCACTGCAACCTCCACCTTCCAGGTTCAAGCTATTCTCCTGCCTCAGACTCCTGAGTAGCTGGGACTACAGGCACCCGCCACCATGCCTGGCTAATTTTTGTATTTTTAGTAGAGACGGGATTTCACCATGTTGGTCAAGCTGGTCTCGAACACCTGGCCTTGTGATCTGCCCACCTTGGCCTCCCAAAGTGCTGGGATTACAGGCGTGAGCCACCGTGTCTGGCCTATAAAGGCTTCCTTACAGCTGATGTGGGTTTGTCAGTAACTATAATTCTAATATATCAATTTCTACATTTATAAGCAATCTTACAAAATGAAAGACATTTCTTATAGCCTTATACCCTATATATATTTCTATTAGAGCACTTATCACAATATATCATAATTATACATTTCCTTGTTTGACTTCCTCCTTAAACCATGGCTTTCTGGAAGACAGGGACTGTACCTATTTAATAGGTGTTTAGGAAGTATCTGTTAAATGACTGAATTAATAGAGAATTCATGGAGAATGAATGAATTCAGAGATCTAAACTACTTGTAAGGTAGTAGAAATTATTTGCCACCAATTAACACCTCATTTTATGACTCTAGAAAGATTAGTGGAAATGAAAGATTGAGGAGACTCACATATTTTCCAATGAATAAAAGGTTTCATGGATCCCAATTGCCAGTCAGAAAACATTATTTTTATTTTATTTTATTTTATTTTATTTTATTTTGAGAGAGTGTCTCGCTCTGTCGCCCAGGCTGGAGTGCAGAGGCACAATCTCGGCTCACTGCAACCTCCACCTCCCGGGTTCAAGCAATTCTCCTGGCTGAGCCTCCTGAGTAGCTGGGACTACAGGCGCCTGCCACCACACCTGGCTAATTTTTGTATTTTTAGTAGAGGCAGGGTTTCACCACGTTGGCTAGGATGGTCTTGATCTCCTGACCTCGTGACCCATCTGCCTCAGCCTCCCAAAGTGCTGGGATTACAGGCGTGAGCCACCACGCCCAACCCCAGAAAACATTATTAACAAAAGGTCTTTGGCAGTATCTTGGGCACAGATTCCAGAATTGGAAGGCACTTCCTCAATCCCAAGGCAAGAAGATTAGAAGTAAACTAGGCCTAAGCATTCTGACACATGCTATAGAACCTTCCCCTACTTGTTAATGAGCTGGTGGTAAAAAATACTGACCATCAAAAGTCAAGACCAATTTGTGCTACATGCAACCAATTACTCCATGGTCATTGCATGCAATTTCTCCTTTAACACATTGGTCATTTTAGTTTTTTTGTTTTGTTTTCGCAGAATTATAAGGAATAGAACCGCTGACTGCAAATAATGGGACATGCTAAATAGTGGGGCATGCTGGCCCAACCGTCCTCCAATGTCAAGTAAGCTCCATGGAGTTGTAACTAGAACAGCGGCAGACCTCTTAAGCTCCTTTTCTTTGAATTGTATTTATTCACTTAACAAATATATATTGAGCACCTCCTATGTACCAGTAATATTCATGGCACTTTATAATACATCAATGAACAAAACAAATTTATCTTTTCTTGGTACTTACATTTCAGTGTAGGATTACTATTTTTTCCCAGATGCTGACTTCTCAAATTCCTGACCTCAAGTGATTCTCCCGCCTCAGCCTTTCAAGTAGTTTGGAATACACCAGCATGCCTGGCTAAACAAATTTAAAACTGTAGTTTGAATCAGTGAGATTTGATTCTTGATAATGATTTTTTTCTCTTCTAAATTGCCCATGCAACCATCAATAAAAGAACAAGATCTTGTCTTTTGTGGGAACATGGATGGAGCTGGAGCCTATTATCCTTAGCAAACTAACAGAGGAACAGAAAACCAAAAGCTGCATGTTCTCCCTTATAAGTGGGAATGAAATGATGAAAACTCACAAACATAAAGAAGGGAATAACAGACACTGGGATCTACTTTAAGGTGGAAGATGGGAGGAGGGAGAGGATCAGAAAAAATAACTATTGGGTACTAAGCTTAACACACCTGGGTGGGTGATGAAATGTATGACAAATCCCCAAGACATGAGTTTACCTATATAATAAACCTTCACATGTACCGCCGAACCTAAAATAAAAGCTAAAAAAAAAAAAGAATTATAAAAAATGAAACCGGCTGGGCGTGGTGGATCACGTCTGTAATCCCAGCACTTTGGGAGGTCGAGGTGGATGGATCACCTGAGGTCAGGAGTTCAAGATGAGCCTGGCCAACATGGTGAAACCCCGTCTCTACTAAAAATACAAAAAATTGGCGGGGCATGGTGGTGGGTGCCTGTATAATCCCAGCAATTCAGGAGGCCCAGGCAGAAGAATCACTTGAACCCAAGAGGTGGAGGTTACAGTGAGCTGAGATCACACCACTGCACTCCAGCCTGGGCAACAAGGTCCAGACTCTCTCTCAAAAAAAAAAAAAAAAAAAAAAAAAAAGAAACCAAATTGTCATTAAACTTTAAAAAATTGCATAGAACTTTGTACTCTCCTAATAAAACATATCTTGTTTTACCTCGTAACTCAGATTTTTTTTTTTTTTTTGACAGAGTTTTGCCCTGTCGCCCAGGCTGGAGTGCAATGGCATGATCTCTGCTCACTGCAACCTCCACCTCCCGGGTTCAAGCGATTCTCATGCCTCAGCCTCCTGAGTAGCTGAGATTACAGGCACACGCCATCATGCCTGGCTAATTTTTATATTTTTAGTAGGGACGGGGTTTCACTATGTTGCCCAGGCTGGTCTTGAACTGCTGATCTCAGGTGATTCACCCGCCTCGGCCTCCCAAAGTGCTGGGATTATAGGCATGAGCCACCAGACCTGCCCTGTAACTCAGATATTTTTATACTTGCCTTAATCTCTACCAGATTAGAAATCTTGCAAATCTTGCCTTATTTATACTGTCTTCTACACACTGCCTTGCACATAGGAAACATTCACAAATGTTTAATTTGAACTTAATTCCAGACAGCGTCTTGCTATGTTGCCCAGGCTGGAGTACAGCGGCTACTGACATGTGTGATTATTGCACACTACAGCCCTGAACTCCTGGGCTCAAGAGATCCTTCTACCTCAGTCTCCCGAGTAGCTGGAACTACAGGCACGCGCACACCACTTTGCCTGGCTAATTTTTTTTTTTTTTTTTTCAGATGGAGTTTCACTTTTGTTGCCTAGGCTAGAGTGCAATGACACGATCTCGGCTCACTTGCAACCTCCGCCTCCAGGGTTCAAGTGATTCTCCTGCCTTAGCCATCCGAGTAGCTGGGATTACAGGTGTGCACCACCATGCCTAGCTAATTTTGTATTTTTAGTAAAGACAGGGTTTCACCATGTTGGCCACGCTGGTCTCGAACTCCTGACCTCAGGTGCTCCATCCGTCTTGGCCTCCCAAAGTGCTGGGATTACAGGCATGAGCCACCACACCCGACCCTGGCTAATTTCATTTTTAAATGCATACTTTATCATCATTCTTTTTTTTCTCATCATTCTTTTCTTTTTATAGTGGGCATGCACCACTATACCCATTAAATTTTAAAATTTTTATAGAGATGGAGTCTCACTATGTTGCCTAGGCTTGTCTTAAACTCTTGGGTTCAAATGATCCTCCCACTTTGGCCTCCCAAAGCTCTGGGATCACAGGCCTGAGCCACGGTGCCCAGCCAATAATTCTTATAATGAATATAAATTCGCATTTAAACTACTTATACATAGTTACACTATTTTTCTTTCACAGTGCTATGTGAAGAGTAAACTCTTGGCCGGGTGTGATGGTTCAGATCTGTAACCCCAGCACTTTGGGAGGCCAAGGCAGGCGGATCACCTGAGGTCAGGAGTTCCAGACCAGCCCAGCCAACATGGTGAAACCCCATCTCTACAAAAAATACAAAAATTAGCTGGGCATGGTGATGAATGCCTGTAATCCCAGCTACTAGGGAGGCTGAGGCAAAAGAATCATTTGAACCCGGGAGGCAGAGGTTGCAGTGAGCCGAGATCACACCACTGCATTCCAGTCTGGGTGACAGAGCAAGACTCCCTTTCAAATTTAAAAAACAAAAAAAAGTAGACTCTCAATAAGTATTTTCTGAATTGAATTGAAAATGGTTAAAGTCATTTTATTTATTCTTTGATTTTTTTTTTTTTTTTTTTGAGATGGAGTCTCGCACTCTCGCCCAGGCTGGAGTGCAGTGGCGCCAGCCATCTCGGCTCACTGCAAGCTCTGTCTCCCGGGTTCACGCCATTCTCCTGCCTCAGCCTCCCAAGTAGCTGGGACTACAGGCGCCTGCCACCATGCCCAGCTAATTTTTGTATTTTTAGTAGAGACGGGGTTTCACCGTGTTAGCCAGGATGGTCTCCATCTCCTGACCTTGTGATCCGCCCGCCTCAGCCTCTCAAAGTGCTGGGATTACAGGTGTGAGCCACTGCGCCCAGCCTATTCTTTGATTTTTAAATCAACTTTTATGGAGCAATAAATTTCCCTTTTAGTTGACCATCTAAGGTTGATCTTGCTGGGCACGGTGGCACATGACTGTAATCCCAGTTACTTGGGAGCCTGAGACAGGAGAATCACTTGAACCCAAGAGGCAGAGGTTGCAGGAGCCAAGATCACACCACTGTGCTCCAGCCTGGGTGACAGAGTGAGACTCCATTTCAAACAAACAAACCAAAAAAAAAAAACACTGGTGACCTCCGGGGAGTGGGGACCACCAGGTTGCCCAAGGAGGGATGAACCTGGGAGGTGAACTGGCCCAGATCAGAAATAGAGCAGGTCAAAAACTCCTGTGCTGATTAGTAGTGGGATCTGCTTGTGAATAGCCACTGCAGTGTAGCCTGGGCAACATAGTGAGACCTTGTCTATTTAAAAAAAAAGAAAAAAAGGCTGGGCGCGGTGGCTCATGCCTGTAATCCCAGCACTTTGGGAGGCCGAGGCAGGCGGATCACGAGGTCAGGAGATCGAGACCATCCTGGCTAACACAGTGAAACCCTGTCTCTACTAAAAATACAAAAAGTTAGCCGGGTGTGGTGGTGGGCGCCTGTGGTCCCAGCTACTCGGGAGGCTGAGGCAGGAGAATGGCGTGAACCCGGGAGGTGGAGCTTGCAGTGAGCCGAGATTGCACCACTGCACTCCAGCCTGGGCGACAGAGCCAGACTCTGTCTCAGAAAAAAAAAAAAGAAAAAAAGAAAAAAAAAGAAAAAGTCAATCCTTTAAAAAAGAAAGAAACACAGTTGGGTGCGGTGGCTCACACCTGTATTCCTAGCACTTTAGGAGGCCGAGGCGGGCAGATCACAAGGTCAGAAGATTGAGACCATCCTGGCTAACACAGTGAAACTCTGTCTCTACTAAAAATACAAATATTAGCCAGGCATGGTGGCAGGCGCCTGTAATCCCAGCTACTCTGGAGGCTGAGACAGGAGAATTGCTTGAACCTGGGAGGCAGAGGTTGCAGTGAGCCGAGATTGTGCCACTGCACTCCAGCCTGGGTGATTCCATCAGAAGGATGATTCCATCAGAAGGAAGGAAGGAAGGAAAGGGAGGGAGGGAGTGAGCGAGCGAGCCCAGGCACAGACAGTGGTTCATGCCTGTAATCCCAGCACTTTGGGAGGCCGAGGTGAGAGGAGCACTTGAATCCAGGAGTTCAAGGTTTCAAGGTTATAGCGTGCCAACACTGCACTCCAGCCTGGGTGACAGAATAAGACTCTCTATCTCTTAAAAAAAAAAAAAAAAAAGAAAAAGTCAGATAAAGAGTAACTGAGAAAATAAAAGCACAACAGGTTTTGAAAGAGTTTTATAATATGTAACTTTTCCATCAATGCCCACGACCCTTTTTTTTGAGATGGAGTCTTGCTCTGTCACCCAGGCTGGAATGCAGTGGCACGATCTCGGCTCACTGCAAACTCAACCTCCTGAGTTCATGCCATTCTCCTGCCTCAGCCTCCCGAGTAGCTGGTACTATAGGCACCTGCCACCACGCCCAGCTAATTTTTTGTACGGGGTTTCACCTTCTTAGCCAGGATGGTCTCGATCTCCTGACCTCGTGATCTGCCCGCCTCAGTCTCCCAAAGTGCTGGGATTACAGGCGTGAGCCCCCGCACCTAGCCCCTCCCCCACCCTTTTTTTTTTTGAGACGGAGTCTTGCTCTGTTGCCCAGGCTGGAGTGCAGTGGCACGATCTTGGCTCACTGCAACCTCCGCCTCCCAGGTTCAAGCAATTCTCCTGCCTCAGCCTCCTGAGTAGCTGGGACTACAGGCGCGCCTCACCATGCCTGGCTAATTTTTGTATTTTTTTTTTTTTTTAGCAGAGACGGGGCTTCACCATGTTGGACAGGCTGGTCTTGAACTCCTGACCTTGTGATCCGCCCACCTCAGCCTCCCAAAGTGCTGGGATTACAGCTGTGAGCCACTGTGCCCAGCCACTTATTAGAATTTTTAAGCAAGGAGGAGCCGGGTGCAGTGGCTCATGCCTATAATCCCAGCACTTTGAGAGGCAGAGCCGGGATGATTACCTGGGGTCAGGAGTTCGAGACCAGCCTGACCAATATGGTGAAACTCGGTCTCTAAAGACAAAAAGTTAGCCGGGCGTGGTGGCACACGCCTGTAATCCCAGCTACTTGGGAGGCTGAGGCAGGAGAATCAATTGAACCTGGGAGGCAAAGGTTGCAGTGAGCTGAGATTGTGCCATTGCACCCCAGCCTGGGCAAGAAAAGTGAAAACTCTGTCTCAAAAAAAGAAATAAACAATTTTTAAGTAAGGAGAATTACATTTCAATTTCACATCTTGGCTATATTTTGACAAAGGAGATAATACTCCTGTAAGAGTATAGCAATATAGCAAAAATCTCCTGTGCCAAGCCAGGAATCAATCGGTGTTCCTCTCCCCATCTCCATCCCAATCTCAAGAACCTTTTGGCCGGACGCGGTGGCTCAAGCCCGTAATCCCAGCACTTTGGGAGGCCGAGGCGGGTGGATCACGAGGTCAGGAGATCGAGACCATCTTGGCTAACACGGTGAAACCCTGTCTCTACTAAAAATACAAAAAAATTAGCCGGGCGTGATGGTGGGCGCCTATGGTCCCAGCTACTCGTGAGGCTGAGGCAGAAGAATGGCGTGAACCCGGGAGGCGGAGCTTGCAGTGAGCCGAGATCCCGCCACTGCACTCCAGCCTGGGCGACAGAGCAAGACTCCGTCTTAAAAAAAAAAAAAGAACCTTTTACTTACCAGTTAAACAACACAATTGGCAAATGAAGCCTGTGCGAAACCTGTATCAAAAACCAATAAGAGAGTCTGCAGCGAACCAATGTGTTATGCAGCCACTCTCGTAAATGATTAGTTGGCCTCTCATAGACTTCTCAGCAGAAGATGGACCTTTATATCCTGGTGGAAAAACTAATTTAATATTTCTGAGCATGCTCCACATTGCATCATTATTTTCCGCCTTCCACTATCCTTTAAGGGCAATTAATTATTCTTGTTAAGGGGAATAAATGGCATAACAAAATGTATAATTCCAAAAAGCGACAAAATCTAAAACAACAAAGTGGTTTTGCATATGCAGCCTTGTTGAGATTGTAGTGGGTTGATTGACCACATGATCAGAAATTTATTTCTGGAAAATTTTCACAGAAAAACGGGTAGGAATGGTGGTGGGGTCCATGTGGTATATGTCCTGAGGTCTGGGGCAGAGGACATTTACCAAATAATGTCTAAAGAGAGTGCTAAAAGCCAAAGCCAGAAAATCCTGTCCAAATGGGTTATGCAAGTAAGATGGTGCAAGGACAAGAGCATAGATTCTAATTCAAGGGGATCATCAAGCCAGGCAGGCAAAGAAGAGAAATGGAACAACTCTGGACAGTAACTGGCAGGCCATCTGGATGAAAGCTGGTGACAGCTGCTATTGTCTAGGACTGAATCCCTCGTGTTAGGGCTGGTCTAGTTCATTTAAAAAGTCTTAGCCAGGCATGGTGGCTCACACCTGTAATCTCAGGACTTTGGGAGGCCAAGGCTGGAGGACTGCATGAGCCCTGGAGTCCAAGACCAGCCTGGGCAACATAGGGAGACCTTGTCTCTACAAAAAAATTAAAAATTAGCCAGGTATGAGGTATGTACCTTTAGTACTAGCTACTTAGGAAGCTGAGGTAGGAGGATTGCTTGAACCTAGGAGGTCGAGGCTGCAGTGAGCCATGTTTGCACCACTACACTTGAGCCTGGGCAACAGAACAAGACCCCATCTCAAAAAATAAAAAAATAAAAAGTCTGGAATGGAGCAGACACTAAACTTCACATCCTGGCAAAATTCCAAAGATACTGTGTCTTTAGCTTAGTCCTTTCCTGTCCAAAGGGAAAGTTATGAGACAGATCATTCATATCCAAGGAATAGCACTGATTTTAAGCAATTTGATCATCATGTTTGTTGGTGCAATTTTATTCATGTTTCTTGTACTTGGGGTTCATCAAGCTTCTTTTTTTATAATTTCAATAAGTTTTTGGGGAATAAGTGGTGTTTGGTTCCATGAATAAGTTCTTTAGTGGTGATTTCTGAGATTTTGGTGCACCTGTCACCTGAGCAGTGCACACTATATCAACTATGTAGTCTTTTATCCCTCACCTCCCTCTCACTCTTTTCCCTAAGTCCCCAAAGTCCATTGTATCATTCTTACGCCTTTGTGTCCTCATAGCTTAGCTCCCACTTTTTTTTTTTTTTTTTTTGAGACAAAGTCTCATTTGCTCTGTCACCCAGGCTGGAGTGCGGTGGTGCGATCTTGGCTCACTGCAACCCCCCCTCCCAAGTTCAAGTGATTCTCCTCCCTCAGCCTCCTGAGTAGCTGGGATTACAGGTGAGCACCACAAGCCCAGCTAATTTTTGTATTTTTAGTAGAGATGAGGTTTCGCCATGTTGGCCAGACTGGTCTCAAACCCCTGGCCTCAAGCAATCTGCCTGCCTTAACCTCCCAAAGTGCTGAGATTACAGGCATAAGCCACTGCACCCAGTCGCTTAGCTCCCACTTGCAAGTGAGAACATAATGACATTTGGTTTTCTATTCCTGTGTTACTTCACTTAGAATAATGGTCTCCAAATGCAAACTTTTTTTTTTTCTTTTTTCTGAGATGGACTCTCTGTCGCCCAGGCTGGAGTGCAGTGGCATGATCTAGGCTCACTGCAACCCCTGCCTCCTGAGTTCAAGTGATTCTCCTGCTCAGCTTCCCGAGTAGCTGGGATTACAGGCACCCACCACCACATTCGGCTAATTTTTGTTATTTTTTTAGTAGAGACATGGTTTCGCCATGTTGGTCAGGCTGGTCTCAAACTCCTGACCTCAGGTGATCCACCCGCCTTGGCCTCCCAAAGTGCTGGGATTACAGGCATGAATGAGCCACAGCGCCTGACCTCTTCAAGTATTTTTTCTATCTCCCATCCCCTCCTTCAGGGAATTTAATTACACATATATTAGCCTCCCTGATACTGTGTTATGGTTTCCCTGATACTCTTTATTTTTCTCTTTCAGTATTTTTTCTGTTTTTCATTTTACTATTATTATTATTTTTTTTTTTGAGATGGAATCTCGCTCTGTCGCACTCAGGCTGGAGTGCAATGTCACAATCTTGGCTCCCTGCAACCTCCACCTCTCAGGTTCAAGTGATTCTCCTGCCAGCCTCCTGAGTAGCTGGGTTTACAGGCGCCCACCACCATGCTAGGCTAATTTTTGTATTTTTAGTAGAGATGGGGTTTTGCCATGTTGGCCAGGCTGGTCTCAAACTCCTGACCTCAAGTGATCTGCACACCTCAGCTTCCCAAAGTGCTGGGGTTACAGGCATGAGCCACCATGCATGGCCTCTGTATTTCATTTTAGATAATTTATATTGTATCTTCATGTTCACTAATCTTTTCTTCAGTATCTAATCTGCTTTTAAACTCATGCAATGTATTCTTCACCTCAGACATTGTAGTTTGCATCTAGAAGCTTTTTTGTGTGTGTTTTTTTTGGTGGTTGTTTGTTTTTGTAGAGATGAATGTCTTGCTATGTTGCCCAGGCTGGTCTTGAACTCCTGGCCTCAAGTGATTCCTGTGTTAGCCTCTCAAAGTGCTAGGGTTATGGGCATGAGCCACCACATCTGGGCTTTTTTTTTCTTTTTTAGAGACAGTATCTCGCTCTGTCACCTAGGCTGGAGTGGTGCAACAGCACAATCATAGCTTACTGTAGCCTTGAATTCTTGGCCTCAAGGAGTCCTTCTGTTTCAACCTCTTGAATAGCTGAGAGTGTGTGCCACCATGCCCAGTTAACTTTTTTATTTTGTAAAGATGAGATCTCGGGCAGGTGCAGTGGCTCACGCCTGTAATCCTAGCACTTTGGGAGGCCGAGGCGGGCGGATCACGAGGTCAGGAGATCGAGACCATCCTGGCTAACACGGTGAAACCCCATCTCTACTAAAAAAATACAAAAAATTGGCTGGGCGTGGTGGCAGATGCCTGTAATCCCAGCTACTCAGGAGGCTGAGGCAAGAGAATGGTGTGAACCCGGGAGGTGGAGCTTGCAGTGAGCCGAGATCGCACCACTGCACTCCAGCCTGGGCGACAAAGTGAGACTCCATCTCAAAAAAAAAAAAAAAAAAGATGAGATCTCTGTTTATTGCCTGGGTTGATCTCAAACTCCTGGCCTCAAGCGATCCTCCCACCTTGGCCTCTCAAAGTGCTGGGATTACAGGCATGAGCCACTGCATCTGGCCCCATCTATAGTTTTAATACGAGTCTTTATATCTTCCATGTCTCAACTTAACATGCTCAGTCTTTCCTCTATCTTATTGAAATATGGCTATAGAATCTGTTTTAGTATCTCTATCTACTAATTATTTTGCTTGTTTGTTTTTGTTTGTTTGTTTTACCTCACCTCAAAAGCCAAGGCAAATATGCTAATTCTATTACCTATGGCATTTCTGGGTGTAATTCTGTTGATTGATTGATTGTTATCGTCCTCATATGAGTGATCTTTTCCTGGTTCTTTGCTCTTTTGTATTTTTTTTTAAGATATGGAGTCTTGCTACTTGTCCAGGCTAGAATGCAGGTAGACATTTTGTCTACATGGTTTTTTAGTTGTTTCAGGCAGGAGGATACCCCAGTCCCTGTTACTCCAGCTTGCCAGAGCAGAACATGTAAATTCAACAGAACCACAGATGGTTGTGTATACTGCATTTAGGCTTTTCCACATTCTTAGATTTACATGGCCTTACCATTTGCAAAGAATAAAGCAGGCAGGGTACAGTGGCTCACACCTGTAATCCCAGCACTTTGGGAAGCCAAGGCAGGAGGATTGCTTGAGCCCAGGAGTTCGAGACCAGCCTGGGCAACATAGTGAGACCCTGTCTCTACAAATAATAAAAAATTAGCTGGGCATGGTGGCACGTGCCTGTAGCCCCAGCTACTGAGGATTGCTTGAGCCTGGGAGGTCTAGGTGGCAGTGAGCCATGATCATGCTGCTACAGTCTAGCCTGAGCAACAGTGGGAGCCCCTGTATCAAAAAACAAACAAACAAACAAAATAGATTAATCAAGGGGATAAAAATAAAAAGTAAAAAAAATTCATATGCAGTCACACAGGAGGTGCAAAGCACTTCCCTGATAAATGTCTTCCAAGTGGAATGTATCTTTGTTTTTATCAAGCATCAGGGAATATATTTTTCTCTGCATATGGTGTTTCTAATATTTGCACAGAAATTGTTCATATTTCTGCCCCCCAAAAAAACCTCAAGATAAGATTTTTAAGTAAAATTATGTGCATGAAAAGTCTTACATTGCATCCCAAATACAATTGGTGGAATACAGAATCATGTGTAGATATTTTTCCAACTTTTTATTTTCAAACCTGAAAACCAGGCTGGGTGTGGTGGCTCACCCCTATAATCCCAGAACTTTGGGAGGCCTAGGTGAGCAGATCACATGAGGCCAGGAGTTCAAGACCAGCCTGGCCAACATGGCAAAATCTTGTCTCTACTAAAAATACAAAAATTAGCTGGGCATGGTAGCACACGCCTGTAGTCCCAGCTACTCAGGAGGCTGAGGCATAAGAATTGCTTGAACCTGGGAGGCGGAGGTTGCAGTCAGCTGAGATCGTGCCAATGCATTGCAACCTGGGTGACAGAGAGAGACTTTGTTTCAAACAAAACAAACAAAACAAAACAAAACAAAACCTGAAAACCAGAAAATTTAAAGAATACACATATACCCTTTACCTACAGACACCAATTGTTAACATTTAGCCACATTTACTTTATCTCTCTCTCTAGACACACACATACACACACACTTTGCTGAATCATTGACAGTAATGTGCAGACATCATGATACTTTACCCCTAGATTCTTCAGTGTGTGTTTTCTATGAACAAAGACATACTCCTACATAATCACAATATCACTATCATACCTGTAACAGACTGAATGTTTCCCCCTGAAACTCATATGTTGAAACCTAATCCCCAGTGTGATGGCATTTGGAGGTGAGGCCTTTGGGAAGTGAAAAGGTCATGAGGGTGGAACCCTCATGAATGGGATTAGTGCCCTTATAAAAGAGATCACAGAGAGCTCCCTTGCCCCTTCTACCATATGAGGGTACAGTGAGAAGATGACCACATCTATAAGCCAGAAAGCAGGCCCTCACCAGACTCCGAATCTGCCAGTGATCTTGGATTTCCCAGCTCCAGAAGTGTGAGAAATAAATTTCTGTTGTTTATAAGCTACCTAGTCTATGGTATTTTATCATATCAGCCCAAATGAATTAAGACAATACCCATGAAATTTAACATACGCAATAGTGTCTAATGTACAGGCTATACCAAAATTTCTATTTACCTGTAACTGACATTTATCCTCTTATCTCCAAAATAACTCTTCTCTGCCAGGCGTGGTGGCTCATGCCTGTAATCCCAGCACTTTGGGAGGCTGAGGCGGGTGGATCACCTGAGGTCAGGAGTTCGAGACCAGCCTGGCCAACATGGTGAAACTCCGTCTCTACTAAAAATACAAAAAATTAGCCAGGCATGGTGGCGGGTGCCTGTAATCCCAGCTACTTGGGAGTCTGAGGCAGGAGAAACACTTGAACCCGGGAGGTGGAGGTTGCAGTGACCTGAGTCTGCACCACTGCACTCCAGCCTGGGCAACAAGAGTGAAACTCCATCTCAAAAACAAAAACAAAACCCTCTTCTTCCTTTTATGCCCCTGATAGTTATGGGCCCTCCCCAAAGCTAAACCAATGCTCTCACCAAAGCAAAGCATGCCCAGTTCTTCATAGCCTTGACCTACCATCACTACACATAGTATTCCATTTATTCCTTATACAAGAAGGTATTATCTCTATTATCTCATTTATTCCTTACACAAGAAGGTATTCACTATCTCTATTATAAGAAAAATTAGGTTCAGAGAGATTCATTAACTTGGCTACAGTCACATAGATATTTATTAAGTCTCAGAGTCAAAATTTGAACTCAGATCTCTGACTTCACAGCCCATGTTCTTTCTTCTACACCACACTGTCTACTGTATCAAATCTATGTTACTTTTTTTTTTTTTTCTGAGACAGGGACTTACTCTGTCTTTCGGGCTGGAGTGTAGTGGTGCAATCACATCTCACTGTAGCCTCGACCTTCCAAGCTCAGGCCATATTCCCACCTCAGCCTCCTGAGTAGCTGGAACGACAGGCTCATGCCACTATGCCCAGCCAAATCTATATTACTCTGACTAATGGAGATCGCAAGGCTTTTGTTTTATCTAAATGAGACTTCCACTTATTACTTACACAGTGATTAATAAGCATACAAGTTTTAGTGTTTTCTCTGTTAATTCTTAGTAGTCTACATTCTAGGATCTCTTTGAGGGCACAGCTAGTTTTGTTCTTAGAGACACCCTCAGCACCTAGAATGATGCCAGACACTTAGTAGGTATTCAATGAATGTCTACTGGATAAATGCATGAATTAGACTAAGTACATATAGACTCAAAAGAAATATACAAAGTATATTTTCAAACTGATTTTCTAACCCAGCAAGGGCTGTAAACATGCATTGTAAGAAGTTAATCAAACAGGAATTTACTCTGCTGCACTTTTTTTTTTTTTTTTTGAGACAGGGTCTCATTGTGTTGCCCAGGCAGGAGTGCAGTGGTGCAATCATGGCTCACCGCAGCCCCAACCTCCAGGGCGGGCTCAGGTGATCCTCCCACCTCAGCCTCCCAAGTAGCTGGAACCACACGCTCAAGCCACCACACCTGGCTAATTTTTGTAATTTTTGTAGAGACAGAGTCTCGCCATTTTGCCCAGGCTATTCTGCCGCATTTTTAATATTTTCAACAATAATTCCTTCATTTAGACCATCATCTCCTCTCACTCAATCTTACCATTATGCCTTTGCTCAATTTTCAGACCCAGCATTAATCTCAAATCCTCCTGCAATTCCAGCTTGAAGTCTTCCTTTTGTTCTCATCTTTAACCTATAAGCAACATTTTTATTATACACTATATTTTACATTGCTCTTATTGCAGAATTTATCATTATTGTGCATAAATAATAATCAAAGGCAATATTTTCCCAGTTATTTGGTATCATCATTTAAGTGAATCTTCCAGATAACTCAACTCTATAAGAATTAAACCTTTTAAAACATTTGAATCATCTTTCACAAAAAGCCTTCTAAAATGCATTAAATATTTTTCTCCCTCTTAAAACAGCATGCACAGAACATTCTTTAACCTTTTTCTGACTCAGGCTCTGACCAAAAGCATATGTTATTGCACTGGTCCATGGCAGAGAGATGCCATGACAGAAAATGATTTTTCTGTCACTTTCATCGCATATTATTTTGCTTCATTCATCATCAGCTGCCACTTCTTGTTCCTGATCCAGCTCTGGAAGCTCCTAATTCTCAGCTCATTATAATGTAGGAAACCAGCCAAATGAACTTGTTAACATTTGTGATGAAAATAACTAGACCCCAAGGATCTTACGAACAAACTGAGTTAGTTTAGTGACACCTTTTTTGTACACTCAAATGCCTCTTTTTCTTTTTTTTGAAATGGAGTCTTGCTCTTGTTGCCCAGGCTGGATTGCAATGGCCCGATCTTCGCTCACTGAAATCTCTGCCTCCTGGGTTCAAGCAATCTTCCTGCCTTAGCCTCCTGAGTAGCTGGGATTACAGGCACATGCCACCATGCCTGGCTAATTTTTTATATTTTTAGTAGAGAAAGGGGTTCACCATGCTGGCCAGGCTGGTCTCGAACTCCCAACCCTAGGTGATCTGCCTGCCTCAGCCTCCCAAAGTGCTGTGATTACAGGCGCCTCTTTTCCTTAATAATCCCTAATTCTTGGCTAGGTTGTTGGGTAAAAGTTATTTCCTGATAAACAAGGCATTACCTTATATATATTATCAATAAAATTATATGTATAAATACATGGAAATGCATGCATAGTATTGCATTATTCAGTAAGAGTTTTACAGCTGAATGTCCCTCTTAGGAATTCCTTGAGGACAAAGACTCTATTTCTTTTTTTCTTTTTCTTTTTTTTTTTGAGCCTGTCTCCCAGGCTGGAGTACAGTGGTGTGATCTTAACTCACTGCAACCTCCACCTTCCAGGTTCAAGCAATTCTTCTGCCTCAGCCTCCAGAGTAGCTGGGAATACAGGCCTGCACCACCACGTTCGGCTAATTTTTCTATTTTTAGTAGATGGTTTCGCCATGTTGGCTAGGCTGGTCTCAAATTCCTGACCTGAAGTGATCCGTCTGCCTTGGCCTCCCATAGTGCTGGGATTATAGTCGTGAGCCACTGTGCCTGGCCTCTATTTCTTTATGTAGTACCTGGCACATAGTAGGAGCTCAAAAATGTTTGCCAATGAATGGATATTATAGCATAGCCTTCTGGTGTGACAGGAATTATTTTTTAAATTTATTTGCTAGATTATGCAACAAAGCAAGACCCTTTTTCTACAAAAATTAAAAATATTAGCCAAACACAGTGGCACATCCCTGTAGTCCCAGGTACTCAGAAGGCTGAGACAGGAGGATTGCTTGAGGCCAGAAGTTTGAGGCTGCAGTGAGGTATGATCATGCCACTGCACTCCAGCTTGGGGGTGATACAGTGAGACTCCATCTCTGAAAAATAAAAAAAATAAATAAATGGCTGGGCACAGTGGCTCACACCTGTAATCCCAGCACTTTGGGAGGCCGAGGTGGGTGGATCACCTGAGGTCAGGAGTTCAAAATCAGCCTGACCAACATGGTGAAACCCCATCTCTACTAAAAATACAAAAAATTAGCTGGATGTGGTGGCGGGCTCTTGTAATCCCAGCTACCTGGGAGGCTGAGGCAGGAGAATCGCTTGAACCCAGGAGGTGGAGGTTGCAGCGAGCCGAGATCGCGCCATTGCACTCTAGCCTGGGCAACAGGAGCAAAACTCCATCTCAAAAATAAATAAATAATAAAAATAAAATAAAATAAAATAAAATAAATTATTTGCATGCCGGGCGCGGTGGCTCACGCTTGTAATCCCAGCACTTTGGGAGACCGAGGCGGGTGGATCACGAGTTCAGGAGATCGAGACCACGGTGAAACCCCGTCTCTACTAAAAATACAAAAAATTAGCTGGGCGTGGTGGCGGGCGCCTGTAGTCCCAGCTACTCGGAGAGGCTGAGGCAGGAGAATGGCGTGAACCCGGGAGGCGGAGCTTGCAGTGAGCCGAGATTGCGCCACTGCACTCTAGCCTGGGCGACAGAGCAAGACTCTGTCTCAAAAAAAAAAAAAAAAAAATTATTTGCTCACTTGCACTTAACCATGGGGGAAAACTTTTGGGAAAAGGTGAAATGGAAGTTGTCAATATAACTTCTAAGCTCCAAGTGTAGGACCTTTCCTTTTTCCTTGCACTATATTCCCAGAGGCTAAATCAATGCCTGGTACATAGTATTTAATTTATTTAGCACCTACCATATGCCAGGCATATTATTCAGAGACAGGGTCTCACTCTGTTACCTAGGCTGGAGTGCGGTAGTGTGATCAAGCTTACTGCAGCCTTGAACTCCTGGGCTCAAGCAATATGCTCACCTTGGCCTCCTGAGCAGCTGGGACTACAAGTGTGCACTACCCCACTGAGCTGATTTTTAAAAATAGGGTCTCATTATGTTTCCCAGACTGGTCTTGAACTCTTGGCCTCAAGTGTTCCTCCCACCTCAGCCTCCCAAAGTGCTGGGATTACAGGCGTGAGCCACCTTGCCTGGCCATGCCAGGCATATTCCAAAGATTAATTTGTATAATAATTCTATGAGGTTGGGACTATTACTGTCATTCCCTTTTTACAGGTGAGAAAATTGAGGCACAAAGAGGAAACTTACCCAGAAGTTCACACTGCTAGTGAGAGGCAGAGCTGGAATGCAAACCCGGAACTAGTTCCAGAGGCAGTACTATTAATCTTTATGTAATAGTGCCAGATATATTTCTGAAAATGACTTAGTTAACTACTAATTTCTGCACCTTGCTTTGCTTGTGAAGTCTGTTGCTACAAATCTACAGTTGACTACTTCTATAGAAACCCAGCTGTCTTAGTCTGTTTTGTATTGCTATAAAAGAATAACTGAGACTGGGTAGTTTATTTAGCTCATGGTTCTGCAGGCTGTACAAGAAGCATGGCACTGGCATCTGCTTGACTTCTGGTGAAAGCTTCAGGTTGCTTCCACCCATGGTGGAAGGCAAAAGGCTTCTCTCATGGTGAGAGAAGAAGAAACAGCAAAAAAGGGGAAAGCGCCAGGCTCTGTTTAACAACCAGTTCTTGTGCGAATTAATAGAAGAAAAACTCCCTCACGGCTAAGGGAAGGCATTAATCTATTCATGAGGTATCTACCCCCATGACCCAAATACCTTCCATGAGGCCCACCTCCAACATGGGGATCAAATTTCAACATGAGGTTTAGAGGGGACAAATATCCAAACCATAGCACCAGCATATTAGAATTAGGTGTTTATTTATTCTTCTCAAGAACATATTTTTTTTTGTATTTTTTTTTTTATCGAGACCATCCTGGCCAACATGGTGAAACCCTGTCTCTACTAAAAATACAAAAATTATGGCTGGGTGCGGTGGCTCATGCCTGTAATCCCAGCACTTTGGGAGGCCGAGGCGGGTGAATCACGAGATTAAGAGTTCGAGACAAGCCTGGCCAACATGGTGAAACTCTGTCTCTACTAAAAATACAAAAAATTAGCTGGGCGTAGTGGTGGGCGCCTGTAATTCCAGCTACTTGGGAGGCTGAGGCAGGAGAATCACTTGAACCCAGGCGGCGGAGATTGCAGTGAGCCGAGATCGTGCCACTGCACTCCAGCCTGGGCGACAGAGTGAGACTCTGTCTCAAAAAAAAAAAAAAAAAAAAAAAATTAGCTGGGCGTGCTGGTGCACACCTGCAGTCCCAGCTACTCAGGAGGCTGAGGCAGGAGAATCGCTTGAACCCGGGAGGTGGAGGTTGCAGTGAGCTGAGATCATGCCACTGCACTCCAGCCTGGCGACAGAGCGAGACTCCATCTCAAAAAAAAAAAAAGAATGTATTCTTTTTAAACTAAATTTATTTATATGTATTTTTTAAGACAGGGTTTCACTCTGTCATCCAAGCTGGAGTACAGTGCTGTGCTCATGGTTTACTGCAACCTCAACCTGCCTGGCTCAAGTGATCCTCCCACTTCAGCCTCTTGAGTAGCTGGGACCACATGTATGCATCACTACACCTGGCTAATTTTTTAATTTTTTGTAGAGACGGGCTCTCCCTGTATTGCCCAGGCTTATCTTGAACACCTGGGTTCAAGTGTTCCTTCTGCCTCGGCTTCCCAAAGTGCTGGGTTTCTAGGCATGAGCTACCATACCCAGCCAAGAATATATTCTCCCAGAATGTCAGAGGAGTTGAGGCAGGATGTGTGGCTAAGAGGGTAGATATAAAGTCATTGCTGTGGCTATTCTCCACTTCCCAAGTCACTCACTGTGATATAAGGAAAAGCATTAGATAAATTCTTGGCATCCTGTCCTAGTTCTGTCACTAGCTAGTTGTGAGATGTCTCAATTTATTAACTCACCTTAAGCCTCAGATTCTTCATCTGAAAATTGGGTTGTGGTTGACGGAGTGAGAAAATGCTTGGACTAGATCAGTTGTTCTGAATCTTAACTGTACATTGAAATCATACGGGGAGCTTTAAAAACTACCAATCCCTAAGTCTCACTCTCAGAGATTTTGATATAATAGTCTGGAATGGTACCTGGCCACTGAGGTTTTTGCAGCTCCTTGGGGACAGTCTAATGTGCAGCCAAGGTTTACAACCAGTGAATTTGATGAAAACGTGAACATTTGTTGCTACTTTGTTAAGTGTGGAAAGAGAAAGTCAGAGAGGCTTAAGCAATACTGCCCTTGGACCCAGGCACTGGGGGTCCTGTTGTGGACCCTGATTTAGAAGGACCTTGCTCCAGCTCTTCTTGAGCTGTGCCCTTCCCTCAGGTGAGGAGAATCATCAGAGGTGGGAGGAGTCTGCAAGGTCAAGAGGACATGCCCACACCGAGACCCTCTGTTTAAAACCCTCTTTGGGGCTGGGTGTGGTTGCTCTCACCTGTAATTGCAGCACTTTGGGAGGCTGAGGCGGGCAGATCACTTGAGGCCAGGAGTTCAAGACCAGCCTGGCCAACGTAGTGAAACCCTGTCTCCACTAAAAATAAAAAAATCAGCTGGATATGGTGGTGCGCGCCTGTAATCTCAGCTATTTGAGAGGCTGAGGCAAGGGAATCGCTTGGGCCTGGGAGGTAGAGGTTGCAGTGAGCCAGGATTGTGCCACTACACTCCAGCCTGGGTGACAGAGCGAGACTACGTCTCAAAAAAACAAAAAAAAACCCTCTTTGGGTACCCAAGACCTGAAGTTCTCTACTCAAAAGAGCCCTGAGCCTCCCACCAGGGCCTACATTGGCCTCTTCCCTAAGTCCATACCCCAGGGACAAACTGTGCTGCAAGTATGCACATCCTTAAGCCCAAGGGGTGGCTGATTGTAAGAGGATGTAAATGGAAAGTGGACTACAGGTGGGAGTGTCAACACAGGTGTATACAGTCATTCTTTGAGGGCTGCTGAAGCCAAAGGATAAGGATGGCACAGGGGGTAGGGGGTTAAATGCCTGCCCCTACTGGTTTGCCAAATGGGATGACAACATGGACTTCCAATGTGAGCCAGAAAAAGCCCTCAGGGAACGACATATGGATATGCTGGGTTAGAAGTCATATTGGTGTGTGTTGAAGTGGTAAGAATCAGTGGGCATGCAAGGTGGGCCTGGGGTAAGTCCACTATGATGGTTCTACTGACAACCAGAAATGCTTTCACTTGGGATAGGGTGGGTTGGAGGTGGTGATGGAGGTGCTAAGCTAGGTGTTCTTGAATAGTAGTTTCCAAATTAAGGACAGGTGCTGATCTGTAATAAAATTTTCTTGGTGTACTAAGAAGACAAGAAAGGCCAAGAGCAGCAGTGGTCAAGCCTGTAATCCCAGTGCTTTGAAAGACCTAGGCAGGAAGATCGCTTGAGGCAAGTTCAAAACCAGCCTGGGCAACATAGCAAGACTCCCTGCCACCCACGACCCCCGCTTCTATAATTTAATTTTTTTTTTGAGATGGAGTCTTACTCTGTCTCCCAGGCTAGAGTGCACTGGCATAATCTAGGCTCACTGCAACCTCCACCTCCCGGGTTCAAGCAATTCTCTGCCTTAGCCTCCTGAGTAGCTGGAATTATAGGCGCCCACCATCACACCCGGTTAATTTTTTGTATTTTTAGTAGAGATGGGGGTTTCACTATCTTGGCCAGGCTGGTCTTGAACTCCTGACCTCGTGATCCACCCGCCTCGGCCTCCCAAAGTGCTGGGATTATAGGCATAAGCCATTGCGCCTGGCCACAGAATTTTTTTTAAAGAATTAGCTGGGCATGGTGGCACCTGTAGTGGCACACCTAGCATGGTGGCATGCTAGGACCTGTAGTCCTAGCTACTCAGGAGGCTGAGGCAGAAGGATCACTTGAACCCAGGAGGTTAAGGCTGCAGTGAGCTGTGATCGGGTCACTGCACTCCAGCCTGGAGTGAGACCCTGTCTCAAAAACAAACAAAAAACAAAACTTGGATAACTGACAAAGAGTTTAGGATTGAATTACATGGAAAAACCAACAAAACAAGACAATTATTAACTCCAGAAAAAACTAAGTTGTGTGGGAAAGGAAAAGTAATCATAGTTTGGTACATAACTTGGCTGTGACTACTGTTTACATGATTATAATAGCATATATACTGAAGATTAATCAAAATCAGAATATAACTATCTTGGGAAGATGGAGAGATTTAAAAAAAGGGTTGGGGGTGAATATGGGGTGAAAGTAATGGAGAAAAATAGCTAAAGTCTCCTCTTGTGTCTCAGCACTCCACCCAAGTCTGTAGAGCCTCTGGATGGAAGAAGGAATCTCCCACCTCTCCACCACACTCCCCCAGGATTTACCTTCAGCATCAGGTAGCTAGGGGCAAGATGAGGAATACTGCTGATATGCTGGTCTCTGACTGGGAGCTGTGGGAAGAGAGAGGTTCTTAGTTGCAGCAGTCTGGAGTGGAGTCTGTCTTGCTGAACAAAGGGAGAGGTTTGGTTTAAATATCACAGACTGACTCTCACATTCTGATGCAAGAGTTTTCATAGATTTTTTGGAACAGATGTTTCTTCATTTGATGTTTGCCCTTAGGACCATTTCAGAGGCTTTAAATGGTTAATGATTGTTTGTTGTTTTAAATAATTTTGTTTCACTAGAGGTGAATCCCGAGCTCTTCATGCCGTCCTGCGGTTAGTCTCTCTTGGTATTATTCTTCACCTTTCCTGTGAGTTTAAAATTATTTCAAGAAAAGTCAAAGTTCTTTAAGAATCACAATAAAGTAGTTATTAGGAATAAATAAAAACGTAGCGGGGCGTGGTGGCTCACGCCTGTGATCCCAGCACTTTGGGAGGCCAAGGTGGGCAAGGATCACTTGAGGCCAGCAGTTGGAGACCAGCCTTGCCAACATGGTGAAACCCCATCTCTACTAAAAATACACACACACACAAAAAATTAGTCGGGCATGGTGGCCTGCGCCTGTGGTCCCCGCTACTTGGGAGGCTGAGGGGGGTTGGATGGCTTGAGCGCGGGAAATTCAGGCTGCAGTGAGCC
The DNA here is from genome assembly GCF_006542625.1 of Nomascus leucogenys. Lineage (NCBI taxonomy): Eukaryota > Metazoa > Chordata > Mammalia > Primates > Hylobatidae > Nomascus > Nomascus leucogenys. The sequence goes on from NC_044402.1 coordinate 101,502,117, forward strand.
GTGATGGCGCCACTGCCTTCTAGCCTGGGCGACAGCGCGAGACCCTGTCTCAAGAAGGAAAACAAAAAACAAACAAAAACATACACGCAAAAAACCACAAAGTGCGTTCACGTTTGCTCTGACTCCCAAACATCAATCGTAAACACTCGCGCCGGGCGCGGTGGCTCAAGCCTGTAATCCCAGCACTTTGGGAGGCCGAGGCGGGCGGATCACGAGGTCAGGAGTTCGAGACCATTCTGGCCAACATTGAAACCCCGTCTCTACTAAACACAAAAATTAGCTGGGCGTGCTGGCACGTGCCTGCAGTCCCAGCTACTCGGGAGGCTGAGGCAAGAGAATCGCTTCAACTAGGGAGGCGGAGGTTGCAGTGAGCTGAAATTGTGCCACTGCACTCCAGCCTGGGCCACAGAGCGAGACTCTGTCTCAAAAAAGAAGGAAAGAAAGAAAGAGAGAGAGAGAGAGAGAGAGAAAGAAGAAAGAAAGAAAGAAAAAAAAAACAAAACACTCGCAGTGTTTACTCCTAACGCGTGGAACTTGTGTCGACATCCACCCTCGGTTACTGCATACTCAGTCACACAAGCCATAGCAGGAAACAGCGAGCTGGCAGCCTCACCGACGAGTCTCAACTAAAAGGGACTCCTGGCACTAGGGGTAGGGACTCAGCCTAACACAGTGAGTGCCTGCTATTGGACTTTGGTCCAGTGACAGCTGAGACAAGGCCCAGGGCGATCCAAGGACCACGGGAGGAGGTGTGGGAGAGAAGCGCCACGAACAGCGATCGCCCAGCACCAAGTCCGCTTTCCAGGCTTTCGGTTTCTTTGCCTCCATCTTGCGTGCGCCTTCCCGGCGTCTAGGGGAGCGAAGGCTGAGGTGGCAGCGGCAGGAGAGTCCGGCCGCGACAGGACGGTACGTGCCCCGCGCTAGACCCCCGCGCTGGCGGCGCCGGAGCTGTCGCAGACCCCAAGCCCCGACGCCTGGCCCTGAGTCGGCGTTGCAGCAGGCCCTGCGCGGCCGCGCCGCGCGTCCCACCCCCCGCCGCTCCTCACAGCCCTGCGCTCCGGGAAACTGCAGGTGGCCGGCAGTGACCAGGGGATGGCGGGGGCGCTTCGGAACCTGACTCAGTTTTGTAGATTCTTTATCTCGGTTGTTTACCGCGGGCTTTGCGGAATGCCCCCGCATCCGCTTCCGCCCGGCTCCGAACCCCCGAACCCCTTCTACCCGCAACTCCGCCCCGGATTCCCAGAAAGGGGTGACCTGGGCCACAGCGGTACAAGCTGCACCCCGATGGACCTGAGAGACCGGAAGTAACCCTTGGCCAACTCTGGCCGCCCCCTGCAGCCGCAGCCCCAGAGGCCCCCCCGAGAGCTTCAGTGGCGGGTCCTCAGCGTCGTGTAAACTTTGCTTAAAATGATCTTGAGAGTTGAATTCTTGGGGTGAACTGTTGAGAAGATCTGGTATTTTTCCTTTCGAAAGTTGTTGGGAACGTGGACTTTCCCAACAATTATGTGTGCGCTCGATCTCACTCAGTGGGAGCCGCCGCCCTGGAGGGAATTTCACAATAGCCTGGTCAGGGCGGTTATTTTCCAGAGCAGTTTAATGTCTATTTTGCCCAAGTGCAAAGAAAGCTTGCCTTGGAAAAGCTGGGAATGCTTGACTGATGAAAAGTTTTTAGAGCCTTTTAAAATGAACCTGTTTCTGCCACTTTTCCACCGCTTCAAAAGGACTGGGAAATGTAAAATGGCTTCAAGATGTTCTTGCTTGAGGGTGTCCGGATTTGGACAGAAGGCCATGTTCTTTTAATATTAACAGTGGCATGCAGTAGAACAAAGGCCACTGAAATTCAGGATCAGTTTTTGGCTCCACGGAGCAGGAAGTAAATTCAAGGACGCCAGAGGTCTTGCGAATATTTTAATTGGTTGACATTTGAAATTTGTTCTTAAGCAATGAGGGGTGAAACCAGTAGGGGGATAGCGTATAGCATAAATAAAGCTTTTTGGACATCAACAAACTGCCATATCTAGAACAGACAGCGGGGTCTGGAAGGTTTGACCTGCTTTAGAGAGAGATTTCAGATAAGAGGAACAGAGTTTTTGGCACTTTTCGGTTTGGTGATTCCCCTAAATAACCTTACAAAAGTTTCGTTGAACAAAAAACCTGGCTCGAGCTCCAAGATCTTATTTATTTATTTATTTATTTTTGAGACAGCGTTTCACTCTTGTTGCCCAGGCTGGAATGCAATGGCACGATCTCTGCTCACCGCAACCTCCGCCTCTCGGGTTCAAGCGATTCTCGTGCCTCAGCCTCTCAAGTACCTGAGATTACAGGCATGCACCACCACGCCCGGCTAATTTTGTATTTTTAATAGAGACGGGGTTTCTCCATGTTGGTCAGTCTGGTCTCGAACTCCTGACCTTAGGTGATCCGCCCGCCTCGGCCTCCCAAAGTGCTGGGATTACAGGCGTGAGCCACCGCGCCCGGCCCAACTCCAAGATCTAAACAAACAAGACTGGGCTGAAAGGGAGTTTTTAATGTTTACTGTTTGCTTTACATACATTTTCTTGTTTTGTTAATACTTATTTTACTTAACAGCTTTTGGGTCAAATGTCCTCGTTAAAATGGCTTTCTCTAGCGACTTTATGTTTTACGTTTCTGTTTGTAACTGACATTTGGCCTTCTTTTAACACGGTATTACTTGCTTCCTTATACCGGTTTCCAAGGTGAAGCTATTTGCAGGGTCGCTGGGTTTCCCCCTCCCCCCGAAAGTCTTAACGCGACCCGGGGTGGGCGGGATAGCGTGCAGTTTTTTGAGCCTTGGGCTGGGGGCCTCCAGGAAGCTGAAGCAGAAACTGCCTAGGCCCCTGGGGCATTGGAGGTCCTACCGCAGCTCCTAGTAGGTGGTGGGGGCGCAGCGGCGGTCCCCACTCAGTCCTGGTGGGGCCGTACGTAACTGTCCTGAGCTATGCATAAGCCCTTTGACCACTCATGGAAAATTTTAGCACCCAGAGACACGCGAGTGGCCCTGTGCAAGTTTCAACTGCGCGTGGGCGGGGAATTCCGCAGACAGGATTCGAGAATTTATGTCTTGTGTGGTAACATTTCAGCCGGTGGGCGGCGGGGATTAGGCGTGAAGCGGTTCAGTAGGCAGAGGTTCTCGGACGCCCTCCGGCGAAGCCACCTGTTGATGCTTTTGACTTTCTGTCCTTGTTCCTCGTCCCATCTGGGGCATTTCCAATTCTGGTTTTGCGCAGCAGCAGGTCTGAGCTTGTCCGGCAAGGGTGGGAGTTGGTCCCGGCGGAGATCCAGTGGGAAGAGCCGGCGGCTGCCTGGGCGTGAGTAGACCGAGAATCCTGCCCGATCCCCGCCCCTGGGCTGGTGTCGCCCTGGGCTCCTGGGACATCGGGGCACTGTCCCCCGATAGTGGCAGAAAAGGATTGAGTCCTCGCTTTTGGCCCTAGGTCTCCTTGAGCCTCCAGAGGACTCACAACACTCCGGGGCATGTTGCTCTTTCAAATACCAGGAATGGACTCTGGGGAATGGGGCACCCTTGAAGTCTGATTATTTCTTCCCTGTAGAGCCCCAGGGGCTAATTAAACTCGTGTTTATGGACTCCAATGCCTCCTTGCCTTTAATTCAGTATAATCCGACCAACATTTATTGAGCTTCTCTGGGCCAGGCAGAGTTCTGGGTGCCGAGGACATAGAAATGGATCTAAACTTGGTTCTTGTCCCCATAACCTCACAATGTGGTTGAGGAAGACTCAGCAGTTACCTACACAGGTAACTTCGAGTCAAGGCAGTTTAGACAAGATCCACTGACAGCCTGACTGGAGGAAGCCTGTGGGCCATGGTGGGGCAGTTATGACACCATGGGTTCTTTTTGTTTATTTGTTTGTTTGTTTTGTCTTTTCTTTTAGTATGCCCAGGTAACTTGCAGAACCCAGTTGTTCTTTCTTACTATAGATCGGTGAGGTGAAAAGCACTATCGTTATTGGAATGCCCTGTCTCTCCCTTACGCTCTCCTCCTGTCATCTCCCCTCAGAAGACTTGACACCCCCCACCCCGTGCCCTTTCTCTGTACTTTCATATGCTCAGCGGCTGTCTTTGCGCTTGCTTCAGGGTTGTACCTAACATTCTGTACTGTAATGCATTTTCTTCAGACACTCTTCAGTCAAGTTGTATTATACTTTTCTGAGTTAAAATACATGCAAAATAAATAGAGAAAATCTCCAGGGGTTCATTCCCTAGAGATAACTAAAGGTTTCAGTTTAATGTTGTTTTTTTTTTCACACGTGTGCTCTCAAATATAGTCGTTTACATATTTTTAAAAATAAACACTCATAATTTTTTTGGTTTATTTTCTAGTTTGCAAGATATTTCATTTTTTAAAATTGTGTTTATTTACAACCTGCTTTTTTCTAAAAAAGATTCAAGGTGGGGCCTTCTTTTCTTTTCTTTTTTTTTTTTTTTTTTTTTTTGAGATGAGGTCTTGCTTGTTGCCCAGGCTGGAGTGCAGTGGTGGTCATAGCTCACTTCAGCCTCTAACTCTAGGCTCAAGCAGTCATCTCACATCAGCCTCTGGAGTAGCTGAAACTACAGGTGTGTGCCACCACACCCAGCTACATTTTTTTTTTTTTTTGAGACAGTCTCACTCTGTCACCCAGGCTGGAGTGCAGTGGTGCTATCTCTGCTCACTGCAGCCTCTGCCTCCTGGGTTCAAGTGATTGCTTCCTTTTCTACACTTGTTCTGTATTTATATTCCTTTGATGGTCTCCACTTCTAGCCACTTTCTTTTTTCGGCGATTTAAGTTTTTGGCCCAAATAGATAAACATCTTCTACATTATTTTTCTCTTATTCTCGATACTGGGTTGCCATCTTTGGTGATTTAGTACTTATTATGAAAGAGAGAAGCTACACCACTTGATACCACTTTCATCTGTGTACTCAAGATAATTTGTGTCTTCTGCAGTGAACTCTTCAGTTGAAGAAATGAATCATTTATATGTATATTTATATACTTTTAAAAATGTAATTGAAAAATCCTCTCATAGTTACTTACTCCAAGGTTTAAAAATGCTTCCCAGGGTAATGAGTTTCTTTAGTCATGTGACTTTAGAAATGGGAACCAAAGCTTCCTTATCTACTTGTGAAATTGTTGAGTTTTTTCCTTGAACTTCCTTTTTATCTTCCCTTTGGCTTATATATCTGTGTTTTTTGTTTGTTTTTACTTGCAGCTTTCAAAAGTAGTTTTCAAAGTCAATGAGATTGTTTAAAAGAGTAGGTACCTGACAGTCTCTTGCTTGAATACTATCTGGTGAGTGAACCAAATTCCCTGAAACAATAGCCACAACTTTGAATCAAGAGTTAAATGAAAAAAGTAACTCCTTCAGCATTTACTGAGCACCTGCTGGGGCTGAGGAATGGGAGCACGTAGATCTCCCTCTGCTGTCTGGAGCACCCTTTCTGGTTGGAAAACATAGAAGCAGTGCAATAGTTTCGCCCAAAACCTTGGCCGTGGTATGCTATTGAAACCCCGTAGTTCAGATTTTATACTTGACTTGAGTTCTATTCTAAGCCATGGCTGGATTATGTTAATCTGGCAAATAATTATAAGGCTGGATTATTTTAATCTGGTAAGTAATTATAAGGTTGTGCTCCGTGATGGAGCTATTAACAAAATATGGTAGCACAGGCAAGTTGTATATAGCACAAAGCTATACCCCCAGAGGAGACACTGTATCAGTTGCTGTCTGCCTAGGCTTTCTATAAACGTGCTGGCCATCATTCAGCCTAAATGTAGAATGAGTCTATCCCTTTAACCTGGGTCGTCACCAGGAATGTAAAGGAACCTAGAACGAGGACTCAGGCAAGAGATGAGAAACTAGGGGACAGAGGAGTAGGTACCAGGGATGGTGATGAGACTGAAGCAAGTGGGGAATTTTTATTTTCTTCTCTACTTTTCTCTATTTTCCAGATTTTCTTAGAGCAAAAAGCAGGTAGTGCTTTTTACAGAAAATGAATGCTATATAAAAGTAGTTTTAAGAACTTCATATATCCCTAGTATTATGTACAATTTCTGACTTTGAACAGTTATCTCCCAAAGGGCCAAGTTTGGCCCTTTAGTTACAATGGAGAATCTGTTGTGTAAACTGAGCAAATATACCTGCCAAGTTGAAATTTAATTTAAGCCAATCTTGTCTAGATGAACTTGAGAATGTCTCCTAAATATTTTATTGCAGTAGTGTAGCATGATTGATAGTATGCTATTCTCTTGAATAGATGGGGTTGTTTCTTGAGCCACTTTTTGTTCCTTTGATCAAAACCTTGAGGAGAAGGAATGCCTGTTTTCCTGACTGCTGTTGCATGAAGTTAGACATCCAGTTCCTCTAAAGGTGGCATCAGATGGTTTAGATACCTAAAAAGAAGTGAGGCTAAGCCATAGATCTTCTTCGTACTACCTGAAGTTGAGACCTGGTCTCTGAACTCAGTCATTGCTGAAGCATTAAAATCTGACATCTTGCTTAAACTCAGGCAGCTTGACCTGTTCCTCATTTTTCTCTATCAAATAAATTGAAGCCTGGTAATAAATTGATGATGAGTTCCAAACATCCCCTTGGTTGGAGATGTTGTATTCTCCCTACTCACAATGAGGTCCTGCCAGTTTCCAGAAAGTTTTGCATGAGGGCTTACCCATCCTTTTAGAATTACATGGCAAGTCACTCTAAAGCAATAGCATTGTTATCTCATGTAGTTGCAAAAGCTTCCTTTCACAACAAGCTCTTTCTTCTGGATCCAACAACCAGATTCCAAGTATGGTATCTTAACTACACCACCAGCTCCATCTTGCTTCATTGTATGTTACGAAGGGATGAGTAAGCATTACACATGGGCTGCAATGGTCTAATGATGACTAGTCTGTTCAAGACCCAAGAGGGCTGAGATTGGCAGCCCTGGCCATTGTTTACCACAGCCTAATGAAGATGAGTAAAAGCCTATCTATCCCCAAGGATGTCCACATATGACAGTACTCAACTGAGTCTCACATAGGATAGAATAAGATAAAATACTGGAAGAGAACACAGTGCTACAAAGCAGGAAGAGATGACTTGATTTGGGGATCAAGACAAGCTTATAGAAGAGACCTCTTGAGAGATAAGATATAATTTCAGGTACAGACTGAGAGGAGGGAAGGGGCTTTCCAAATGGAGGCAAATGCTTGAGTGAAGTTGCTGGGACAGAAAAATACTGTCCAGGGAACATTGAGATATTTTTGGTTTGGAGTTAGATTATGTGAAGTGGGGATGATAACTCTTAGTGCTTCAGCTATGTATCAGAAGTTTGTCCATAGTATTATGCACAATTTCTGATTTTGAACAGAGCTATCTCCTGCAGGGCCACTCTTGGCCCTTTAGTTACAGTGGGCAATCCGTTGTGTAAGCTGAGAGAGTATACCTGCCAAAGTGAAAATTTAAATTTAGTTAAGGGCACTACATCAACTGATTTAGCTCCCTTGCTCCTGGTGACTTTGCCCATGTTTCTATATCCAATTAGATGATGATTTATGACCTTTTGATCTAGATGCTTTCTCATTTCCGATTCATTCTCATTTTCTGCAGCCTACATGTAAGTGTTAGGAACCAAGGAAGTTATTGGAGATAATGTCTGGTTGGAATTTGTGGGAGCTTCCCTGAGAGTCATGAAAAGTCTGTTCTGTCTTAGTCTGTTTTGTGCTGCTATAACAAAATACCCACAACCAGGTAATTTATAAAAAACAGAAATTTATTTCTCACAGTCTGGAGGCTGGGAAGTCCAAGATCAAGGTGCTGACATCTGGTGAGGGCTGCTCCCCGCTTCCAATCTGGTGCCTTGAACACTGCGTTCTACGGAGGGGAGGAATGCTGTGTCTTAACATGGCAAAAGGTGGAAGGGCAAAAAAAGAAATAAACTCCCTTTATCAGCCCCCTTTATAAGGGCATCTAATCCCACTCAGGAGGGAGGCGCCTCCAGGGAATGATCACCTCTTAAAGGCCCCACTTCTTAATCCTATCATATTGGCAACACCTGAACTTTGGAGGGGACACATTCAAACCATAGCAGCCTCATCAAAGAATTTTATAAAATATGACTTATAATTTTATGTCATTTTATAATTGGGATCATCTGTTGTTCTGCACGCCAATGGAGGAGGAAGGTGAATTTTGTTATGTTCAGGATGAATGCACAAAACTTCTGTGAGATGGCCACATTCTACTTTACCCAGAATTGTGCAACCTCTTCTCCTTTTAGAAACTTCTGGATGACACTTTGTTTCATGTTCATATCTCCACTGGGGCTTCCCAGACACCTGAAAGTTCAGGTTTGCATGCTGCTTTCTGCAGCTGGCAAGACAGGTTTCTCCACTGCCGCCCAGTTTGTGGGGTTGCTAAGAAATTACATTTGCATTCACGCCATGGCTCATTGGACATGACATTGCTTTCATGCCATATGATGACCTTGCTTCACACAGAGAAGCAGTAGAAAGAAGGGAATGTTAAGTACGTCTTTGGATGGCTTAGCTGGTCATGCCGCATGCTTTGCTACTGATTACAGGGAACAATATGTGCCTTTGTTACCAGATAGTTTGGAGGCAGCGCTGGTGTTCTGTGAGAAAGGTTGAGAAGCCTGACTAAACTTAACCACATTTGCTGACACTTGGTTAGGGCTAATGTGGGTACCAGGGAAGTGTGTTAAGTGCTTCAATAGAGGTGTTTTGTTTTGTTCTGTTTTTCAAGATGGAGTTTCACTCTTGTTGCCCAGGCTGGAGTGCAGTGGCACAATCTCAGCTCACTGGCAACCTCCACCTCCCAGGCTCAAGAGATTCTTGTGCCTCAGCCCCTTGAGTAGCTGGGATTACAGGCATGCAGCACCACGGCCAGCTAGTTTTTGTATTTTTAGTAGAGACAGGGTTTTGCCATGTTGGCCAGGCTGGTCTTGAACTCCTTGCCTCAAGTGATCCGCCCGCCTTGGCCTCCCAAAGTGCTGGGATTACAGGTGTGAGCCACTGCTCCTGGCCAGTTCAGGCATGAACTTTAGAAAGTTCAATTAGATGGAAGGTAGATTTGGAGAGGGTAAGGTCTGAAGCAGGGGGAACAGAATGGCTAGGGGAATGAGTTTGGATGAGAGATGGATGGTAGGCACCAGCACTTAAGGGACAGGTGCAGAAAGAGTATGCTGAGGAGTAGAAGAAAGTCAGAGAAGGGTCTGTGTAGAATATAGTGGTGTGAGCTCAGCCAAGGGAGAAGAGTTTCAAGGAGGGATTAATTAGCAGTGTCAGCTGAAGTTGAGCAGTCAGATGAAAGAGGACTTCCAAGTTTTTGGATGTGGCAACCAGGAGGTCACCAGGGCCTCAACAAGAGCCGTGTCGTCAGGGCTGGGATACTAGCCGGGGCAAACGAGGCACTGGCTTCAGGACAACATGTAAGGGGGTGCTCAAAAAGTCAGTCATCAAGATAGATAATATTTTAATGCAATATTTTAAAAAACAGACATAAATGCCAAAAATCTATGATGAACAAAATACCAACATTTTAAATAAAGACAGCGTCAGTATTGCTGATTGTCCCTTTTGCTTCAGATTCCAGTATGGCTCAGGACTGAGTGTGGCTGTGTAGAGGAGATGGTGGGTGAGGGGATCCAGGTGGAGGCATGCTGAGAAGTGAATTGTGGTTGAAGAAACTGAAGCACTAAGTACAGACTGTTACTTCAGGAGGTCCCAGCTTTATGTGAAAGGGAATAAAATGAAAGGATGGTCGGTCTAGGGGACCCTCAGGCTTTTTTGAGGGTTTTGGCTTTATTTTTTAAGACGGAAGAGACTTGCACATGTTTATGAGCTGGGAGGAGCCGTCTCTGGAGGTAGAGAGGATGTTGAGAGTAGACATAAGGGCTTAGTAGAGACAGGAGGGCACGCAGGGAGGCTTAGCCCTAGGCAAGCAGAGGGACAGGAGGGACCGGCTGGAGCAGTGGAAAGGTGGAAGGTGGCAGGAGTTTGTGCCTGATACATGGATGAGAAATGTCACTGGGGGTGGTGTTGGGATGGAGGAGAGTTGTGGAGTGTGGGAGGTTTCTTACACTCCTTGAAGGGTGTGGGAAAGGAGCTGAACAGAGTCTTCTTGTAAATGAAACTGTTGAGCAGCCGTAGGGGCCCAGCTCAGGAAACCACCAGGGTGTGGTGGTAAGTAGTTTTCAGATTGTGTTATCTCTTCTCCCTTCCTTCAGAACTTGCTACTGGAGGTGTAGGAGTGGTAGAGGCTTCCTCATTAAGGCAGGGGTGCTGGAGTGATCAACCATCCCTGTTTGCCTGGGTCTGAGGGGTTTCCTGGGACTCGGTCACCCTAGATGTTGCAGGGCTGACAGTCAGGAGGGAAAAAGGCCAGATAATTGAAAATGCTGGCCAGAGTTTGTAGCATGCGCCATCTGATTGTTGTACCTGAGTGAGTTACAGAAAACGCCACACTTTGAGACGAATTAAGAGTCCGTTTATTTAGCCGGCGGCCAAGAGACGGCTAACGCTCAAAGTTCTCTCAGCCTCGAAGAAGGGGCTAGATTTTCTTTTATACTTTGGTTTAGAAAGGGGAGGGAGGGTCTAGTTAAAACAATTTTACAGAAGTAAAGTAGGCAAAAAAGTTAAAAGGATAAATGTTACAGGAAAGTAAACAGTTCCAGGTGCAGGGGCTTTAAGACTATTACAAGGTGATTGACGCGGGGCTTTGGGCGTTATCAATCCGACGAATTCCTGGGAACTGCGGATATTGCTCGCCACAGTATCTTACCAGTTAATTGCATTATTGGATGTGCTGGGAGTCAGCTTGCACAAGTTAAGTCCTTGAGGAAGGGGCTGCCAGTGAAAGAGCCAAGATGGAGTCTGTCTGGCTGCCTTAGCTAAGGGAGAGTCAATTCAGGTGGAAACAAGGCTAAGTGATTAAAGGAAAGGGAGAGTCTAAAAACAGGGTTAGTAAAAACAAGGTTGGGCATTACATGATCACTGGGTCTCCACTGTCAGAGGGTCTTTGAGCTCAGTTCTAGTGGCGGCCTCCTGATCCTCACTTCCCTGGCTGAGGCAAGGTTGTTGCAGCAGCCCCAGGAGTCTTGTTAGAATCCCACCCCAGAGCTCCTTCCTCCAGTCCTCTCAGCAGTTTTGTTAGTTCCAGTATTAAGTGTAATTTCTACAAAAAATGCCTGGAGTATTTGTTTCCAGAACCGGATGCTCCTTTTAGCTAGTGTGTGAAAGATAACTCTGACTTGCCTAAGCTTTGTTGACGTTTTGAATAATAATTGGCGATAGTCTCATGACTTCTGCAAGAGAAATGAAACAGAAATTGGTCTCAGGTTTTAGTTGCTCTTGTGAAGGTCAGGACAGTTTGTACCAGGGTGTGGGTGTGGAAAAGAAGGGGAGATATAGTCATTAAATTAGAATATGACTGTGAGGGGAGTTGAGGGGAATTCCTTTAAAATTCTAGAAAACACACACAGGTGCCAATTTTGTCTGGCTAGGGAAAGTGAACTGCCGAAAACACTGGGGGGAGAAATGAAACTAATGGTATCTTGATCAGTCAGGAGGATTGGGTATTTGAAAGCAGGGAAGAAAAATAATTGGACTTGGATATTCCTTTGCCCCTTCATCTGAGTAAGGTAAAAGCAAGTGACTTTTCAGAAGAGGTGAAGGGGACACTGAGTCCGGCAGCTCAGGCAGGGTGGAGTTGGTAACTGATGGGCACAAATCCTTTTACTGGACTCTAAAGAACTCATTCATCTGGGTGTGATGGCTTACACCTGTAATCTCAGCATTTTGGAAGGCTGAGGCAGGAGAATCACTTGAGCCCAGGAGTTCGAGACCAGCCTGAGAAACACAGTGGGACCTTTTCTTTTTTTTTTTTTTTTTTTTTTGAGATGGAGTCTCACTCTGTCACCCAGGCTGGAGTGCAGTGGCGCAATCTCGGCTCACTGCAAGCTCCGCCTCCCGGGTTCACGCCATTCTTCTGCCTCAGCCTCTGCGAGTAGCTGGGACTACAGGCACCCGCCACCACGCCCGGCTAATTTTTTGTATTTTTAGTAGAGACGGGGTTTCACCGTGGTCTCGATCTCCTGACCTCGTGATCCGCCCGCCTCGGCCTCCCAAAGTGCTGGGATTACAAGCGTGAGCCACCGCGCCCAGCCTAGTGGGACCCTTTCTCTACAAAAAACTGAAGACCTTATGAGCTTCCCTAGTCTAAGAGTAATTTTTATGTTATTTTCTTGGCTTGGGCTTAAAAGAAACCCCAACAAAGTGGTGATTATTCAGACCCCAGCCCTACCTCTCCCTAGTATGCTCTCCTTTCTCAAGTACTCACCACCTCTAGCCACAGTGAACTGCCTCCAGCATACACACACGCTGATATTTTGCTGCATCTGAGTGGGCTGGCTCCACACGGGATCTGTAGTTTCCTTTTGATATTTTCTTTCAATGTGCCAGATGCTACCACTGAGTAATCTAGATTTTGCTGCCAAACTCTACCCCCATTAGCACAGAGGGAAGACAGTATGCCAGTGCTCTTGCTGAGCGTGCATGACTGGCAGAAAGCAGTCATGGGTGTGATGGTTGGAAGAAACAAACTGAGCAGATCATGTTTTTTAAAATGATGATCTCATTTTGTTAACTCTTGGTGGCATTGTTATATTGTTGATACTTATGAATTACAAAAGTTAGATGACTGTAAAAAAAATAGAGAATTAAGCATTTCATTTCTAGTAGTTCTGTTTGGTTCTTTTTCAAATATGTCAGTGAATTTGTATAATATCTCATTTCTTACTCTTGTGTTGAATGATTTTATTTTTGTGTTTTTATAATTCCTTCTACTGCATATATTTTATAGTTTAATTTATAATAATAACTTGACAAAATTGTGACTATTAATGAATACAGTAGAAAAGAACTTGGCCTCCTTTTCATGGAAGCTGATGGTGAGATTAAAGCACTGTTGGCCTGCGAGTGGAGTATAGATTTGGGCTGTCCAGAACACATAAAATTTGTATTTATCTTTCTGCTAAAAAAAAGTAAAATAGTCTGAGTGCCAATTTTTCCACTTTCATTGAGCACATTTAATTTTAGTAAATTTAACTTAGCAAATTTAATTTCTCCAGTTATTTACAAATAATCATATTTAAGTGAAGTTTGGATGAATGGGCAAGCCCATTTCAAATTTCTAACCTAATTTTTCCCCTTGTTTTCATGTAAAATTTTTCTATTTATGTGTTTTTATTTTAAGATAGCTCACTTCTTTTGTGGACTGATACTGTATGTAGATAAATAAATGGATTCAGTGCTTCTTTCACTAAATACAGCTAGATAAATATATAAATATACTTGAACACAAATACAAAGCAACCACTGGCAATTTAGAGTTGGGTTGTGTTTCCACTTATTTTTTGTTAATAAATTTGATTTTAACCTGAAGTATTGTCTTGTAGGAACAGATAAAGAACACGAGAGATTTAACATAAGTTTTAGCTGTGAAACTTAGAGTAGATAGGTTAGCAACTTAAATTTTGAAAGAAAATAGGATGAGTTTCAATGGAAGAAGTTAAGAACACACCCATTGCATAAGCTCCTTACCCCTCCTACCCAGCCCCCTCCCAGGAGTGAGGTCTTTCCCCAGATCCTCTGTAACTTCCTGATGTTCCACTGAGAACATCAGAAGCACTGATGGCAATTGCTGCCGTGTAGCAGTGCATTGAGAGTCAGGGCCTCTGGCACCTCCATGGGGCTCAGGGTCTGAAGACATGATCCAAACCTGACAACTTGGTGGCAGGTTCTGTGAGCATTCATGATGAAGTTGTGAAAAGGGCTTGGGGTCTAGGAGGATGGCAGCAGAGGTTTCTGCCTCCAGGTGTGAGTGAGGGGCTTTTGAAGTAGGAGAGCAACTAGAAAAAAGGAGTGGCACAGGGACAGAAATTTCTTTTCCCCATTGTTTGTTCAAGGCCACATGGGTGGAATCATTGAAGTGAAGGTTTAACCCTGTGACTCAAGTTTCCCTGGTTCAGTCAGGCTGACTGGGCTTTTCCCACTTCCTTCTACTACGTACTTCTTCCCCGTTCCTCCTACTGAGGCCATTAACCCTTAGTTGTAATTTTCCCTGAACATGGTTTACATTCTGATGAATTCTGAAAAAGAATGTGGGGTTTCCTTGCAGATGAGTTCATCTGTTGTTTCATTTCCTTTACAATGTAGGTTTTCTTCTTTGTCTCTTTGGATTAGTCTGAGTTTTTGGCTCTGTCTACCAAGGATCCCTTTCTTTAGACTTCTATAGATCCCTTTCTATAGAACTTAATCTACTTAGGTCAGGGAGACCACCCAGAAAGAAAGAGCCCATACTTTCAATCTTAGGCATAAGTTAGCTTGATAAGATTTTCAGAAAAATTCCCTTTTAACCACAGAACTCCCCCACTGGAAAAGATTCTGAAAGAAATGAAGTCAGCCCTCAGAAATGAAGTTGACTGCCTGCTGGCTTTCTGTTGACTGGCCTGGAGCTGTACTGCAAGACCCTTGTGAGCTTCCCTAGTCCAAGAGTAGGATGTCTGCTGAGGTCATCCATCAGGTTGAAGAAGCACTTGACACAGATGAGAAGGAGATGCTGCTCTTTTTGTGCCGGGATGTTGCTATAGATGTGGTTCCACCTAATGTCAGGGACCTTCTGGATATTTTACGTGAAAGAGGTAAGCTGTCTGTCGGGGACTTGGCTGAACTGCTCTACAGAGTGAGGCGATTTGACCTGCTCAAACGTATCTTGAAGATGGACAGAAAAGCTGTGGAGACCTACCTGCTCAGGAACCCTCACCTTGTTTCGGACTATAGGTAATTCATCAACTCTTCCTGAGGCTGGGTAGGTGGGAGGGAGTGAAGTGTCTCCGACTCTACTGAATGGCAGAAACGAGGATAATAAGAAGTGCAGCCACTTTACTGTCTCTGCCCACTTATCCAACTGCCAGATGATATCACTTCATTCCTGTGAGCCCTTTAAATTCTTGAAACTTGCTTTCTTGCTTTCTTTTTCTTCTTTCTTTCTTTCGTTCATTCTTTCTTTCTTTTTTTTTTTTCGAGACAGAGTCTCACCCTGTTGCCCAGGCTGGAGTGCAGTGGCGTGATCTTGGCTCACTGCAACCTCCACCTTCTGCGTTCAAGCGATTCTCCTGCCTCAGCCTCCCAAGTAGTTGGGACTACAGGCGTGCGCCACCATGCCTGGCTAAATTTTTTTGTATTTTTAGTAGAGACGGGGTTTCACCATGTTGGCCAGGCTGGTCTTGAACTCCTGACCTCAAGTGATCCACCTGCCTTGGCTTCCCAAAGTGCTGGGATTACAGGCGTGAGCCATTGCCTCCAGCTGAAACATGCTTTCTCAAAGGAATTGGGATCATATGCAGGTAGAAGGGACAGACGGTATGTGTTTGCCTGAAGGATAGAATGACAAGACGTGAAGAAAGATAGGAATGACTAAGAGCTAGTCATTCTTGCCAGCCTCTGACAGTGTGAGATCTGCAGCGGTGTTTACTAGTTCATTTTCTGTGAAGTCAGTCCTTGATAATTTGTGGTACAAAGAAAGGAAATAACAGGTCTGACAGTAATCTTCCTACCTTTGTAGAAACTCCATCATCCCTTCTGAATCCCCTTGGCCCTACCCCTGCTGAGGAAGTTTATCAGGGTGGGCTCCCTTCCTGCACTTCCTGCCCTTGGAGACTTTGGAGAGCCTGAATTGAAAATCTCTTCAGTTAACCATATCTAAGTCCCTTCAGTCCAAAGAGGAAATGGCCACTGGAGTCTGCTTTAGTTCCCATAAGCTTTGGGTTGCTCCTTCCTCCTGTTCACATGTTAATGTCTTTAGAAGTTCAGAGGGGCATGGAAGCTACTGAGAGACTGAGTTCCTGGGGAAAGGAAGATAACTTGTAACCTTAAGTTGGTGTTTTCTTTTTTTTTGAGACAAAGTCTCGCTCTGCAGCCCAGGCTGGAGTGCAGTAGTGCGATCTTGGCTTACTGTAACCTCTGCCTCTGGGTTCAAGTGATTCGCCTGCCTTAGCCTCCTGAGTAGCTGGGATTACAGACACGCACCACTATGTCCGGCTAATTATTGTATTTTTACTAGAAACAGGGTTTTGCCATGTTGGCCAGGCTGGTCTTGAACTCCCAGCCTCAAGTGATCTGCCCTCCTTGGCTTCTTAAAGTGCTGGGATTATAGGTGTGAGCCACCATGCCCAGCTGGTGTTTTTTCTCTGGACCACCAGCCTTTTATTATGTTGATAATGTGTATTTGGAGATGATAATTATTATCAAGAACTATACTAAAGAGAGCTGAAAGCAGTGTGGGCTTTGGAAAGTATATGAGATCTGAACTTGGAAAGCCTGTTTTTTTGTTTTGTTTGTTTGTTTGTTTGTTTTTTGAGACAAGGTCTTGCTTTGTCATCCAGGCTGGAGTGCAGTGGCGTGATCATAGCTCATTGTAGCTGGAAGACCTGTTTCAAGCCTCAGATCTACCAGTTATGGGCCAGGCAGGCTGGGCCAATCACTAACCTTGTTGGGCCTCTGTTTTCTTACTTGTAAAGCGAAAAATAATAATACCCGACTTTACAAGGTTGTTGTGAGCATCAGTTGTAATAATTTACTATGTGAAGTACTTTTTAAACTGAAGCACTCTACAGACAGAAGGGATTATTATCACTGTTATTATTATTATTATTATTATTTTAATCTTCCACCTATTCAGCCATCAGTTTTAATGTCAGTAATCTTCAGAGTTTCCGGGAGGCACCAACTGAGTTTCAGTGAATAGATTAGGGCAATCTCTCCATTTCCCATTTCCTTGCTATGATGAGTGGAGATTCTTCAGGCCCTCTGGGAAGAGAGGGGGAGCAGTTGAAAGGGAGTGCTAGATTTATTTATTCATCTGGTGAGTGGGCTTCATCGTGTATTGGCATGTGCTAAGTGTTTTGGTAAGCTCTAGGACAAAATGAAAAATCTGCCATCCTCAAGAATCTGAGAGCCTAACTGGGAAAATGGCCTTGATGACAATGTCATGGTAACAATACTAACCACAAGGTGTCCTTAGGAGCCCCAGTAAAGTGCGGTTGTTGGTTCTCAAAGTCTATTTCCTAGGGAAAAAAAAAAATTTTTATATATATATATGGTGTTAGCTCCAGCCACCACTGAGTCAGGAGAAGCTTTCTAGGCAAAGACATCTAAGTTCAGAATCCTTGTGATCCAGATGCCTGTACCCTTTGAGTTCAGAGGTGGGCCAGGATATCTCAGGTATTTCTTTCCTTTAGCATCTTGCAATTCAAAATATGGTCCTTGAATCAACATCACCTGAGAGCTTGTTAAACAGAAGACAAGGCTACTTCAAATTCTATTTCTGTCTTTTATGTTAGTCATTTGGGTTCTTAAGTCATTTCACTGTAACCTCTGGGGGAACTAGGGGATTCTTTAGGGAAGTTTCCATTCTCTGAGTTGTTTTCAGAAACTGTTAGTTGGCAAAGGATATACCATCTCCTATTAAACGGGCAAGGACGAGTTCCCTTTTTTGAGTTCCCTTAAGATCTCTTCCTGGGGTGATCTAGGCTTGCTGTTTTATGAGGGAGGGACACATTTACACAGGGGCAAGAACTAGTCTTTTAATCCATTGTTGCATAGGGGAGGCGTGGGCACTTGGAGTTGTCTTAGGACTGATGTCTGAATTAACTAAATGAACTTGTCTGGTTTGCAGAGTGCTGATGGCAGAGATTGGTGAGGATTTGGATAAATCTGATGTGTCCTCATTAATTTTCCTCATGAAGGATTACATGGGCCGAGGCAAGATAAGCAAAGAGAAGGTGAGTTTTCTTCTTTTGGTTCGTGGTCCCAGGAGCCTATCAGAAGTGGGAGCTACTCTTTTTGATACAGAGAGAGGAAAGCAGGCAGTCTGCCGCCACTATAGTGGGAGTCAGACATCTCAGGTGGCTTTTAAATAACATGAATGGGAAGAGAATTGGTTTATGAATTGAAGAAATAGGATAATAATATCTTCTGGTGTGGCCTTGAATGTTTCTTTCATCCTTGGATTTTATCCTTATTTCTGTAAAATTCATAGGTCTGGCTCATATGTGTTTCCCTACCTGGTTTGATGGGGGTGTGGGGAAGACATCCCATCTGCTTGTGCTGGGTGGAAACAGGAAGGAGGTGCTAGTCCACTATAGTATCGCTCTCCTACTGCCATCTATTTCTCCTCAGCTTACTCAAGGTCATTGTGGGGTCTAGGCTGCATGTAGGAGTGGGGTGGGGGGAGGTTCTTGTGACTGATATATCTGGGAAATGGTAAAAGTAGAGATTTAGAGTTGAAAACCAGGAGGCCAGATGCGGTGGCTCACGCCTGTAATCCCAGCACTTTGGGGGGGCCGAGGTGGGTGGATCACGAGGTCAGGAGATCGAGACCAACCTGGCTAACAGGGTGAAACCCTATCTCTACTAAAAATACAAAAAAAGTAGCCGGGCGTGGTGGCGGGTGCTTGTAGTCTCAGCTACTCGGGAGGCTGAGGCAAGAGAATGGCATGAACCTGGGAGGCGGAGCTTGCAGTGAGCTGAGATGGCACCGCTGCACTCCAGCCTGGGTGACAGCAAGATTCCCTCTCAAAAAAAAAAAAAAAAAAGGAAGAAAAGAAGACCAGGTAGTGGTGAAGATCTTAGGGATGTCATGATTGCTAGAAAAATATTTAAAATCCATGGCCAGGCACGGTGGCTTACGCCTGTAATCCTAGCACTTTGGGAGACCGAGGTGGGTGGATCACCTGAGGTCAGGAGTTTGAGACCAGCCTTGCCAACCTGGTGAAACTCCGTCTCTACTAAAAATACAAAAAATTAGCCGGGCGTGGTGGTAGGCACCTATAATCCCAGCTACAGGAGGTGGAGGCAGGAGAATCACTTGAACCTGGGAGGCAGAGGTTGCAGTGAGCCAAGATTGCACTATTGCACTCCAGCCTGGGTGACAGAGCAAGACTCCGTCTCAAGAAAAAACATTTTTTTTTAAACTCCAGTTGGCCTAGCACAATGGCTCATGGGCACAGTGGCTCATGCCTGTAATCCCAGCACTTTGGGAGGCTGAGCCGGGCAGATCACTTGAGGTCAGGAGTTCGAGACCAGCCTGGCCAACATGGCAAAACCCCCATCTCTACTAAAAGTACAAAAATTAGCTGGGCGTGGTGGTGGGCGCCTATAATCCCAGCTACTTGGGAGACTGAGGCAGGAGAATTGCTTGAACCCGGGAGGCGGAGGTTGCAGTGAGCCAAGATTGTGCTATTGCACTCCAGCCTGGGCTACAGAGCCAGACTCCATCTCAAAAATAAAATAAATAAAATAAAATAAAATAAAAAACATTCCAGTTGGCCCTACGTGGTACTGTTGACCTAAGGATAGGCCAGGAAATGTTTGAGAACCTATTGTTTCTAAAATATGACAATAGGTCCTCAAAATAGGCAGGCCAGTGCCTGCCTGTAACAATTCAGATAAGTCATTGCTTGAGAATTTCCTCGTGTTCCTAATGATTGTAGTTTTGTTTCTTAAGTCCCATCAAATGCAAAATGGGAAGGAAAATGAAACTAGAACTCCCTTTTTGGTTTCTCCTAGTAATTGTCTCTCCCAGCCATTTATATATATTTAAATTATGATTATTATTTTCAAAAATAAAGATAGCACTTCAGTAACTAAATGTTAAACGCAAAGGAAATAGATCCCAAAGCAATGCCTGTTTCTGAAATATCGTTCGTTCATAATCACTGTGGCCCAAGGTAAATGAATAGCAGAATACTCAAACCTTGTTGTAATTTCACTTTTTCATAACCCCCTGAGTCAGAACGACAGAATGAGTTGGAAGACCCAGCATTGATTCAAATATTTTGGAAACTTTAAAACTATAACATGTGATTTTTCTCATAAAGTCTTCCCCAGCTACATTTCTTCTCCCTTTTTCAGAGAAGCCCTTAGAGTTTTTCACTATGACACCAGCCTGGCCTTTTGGAAAATAATAAACTCAGGAGGGTTCTCTTTTCAGCCCTGCTCTTTCACGGTCCTTCTCAATGACACAACATGGCACACGTGTCTGCCTGCAACCAAGGAGCAGATTGATGACCAAAAGACTTACCACCACCTCTGTTCTGAGTAAAAATCAGGAGTCTAAGTTGCTCATGACAGAGATACCTGGTTTAAGATCACTGAAGGTCACTGAAAGGGCTCATCTTGTCACATTTTCTTACTGCTATAAATCACATGGACTGAGGTTTGCATTTGGGGCTTATTAGTCAGCCTTTTTTTTTTTTTTTTTTTTTTTTTGAGACAGGGTCTCTCTGCCGCCCAGGCTGGAGTGCCGTGGCGCAATCACAGCTCACTATAGCCTTGACCTCTGGGTTCAAGTGATCCTCCACCTCTGCCTCCTGAGTAGCTGGGACCACAGGTGTGTGCCAACACACTCAGCTTATTTTTTTATTTTTTGTAGAGATGGGGGTCTCACTATTTTGCTCAGGCTGGTCTCAAACTCTTGGGCTCAAGCAGTCTTCCCACCTCAGCCTCCCAAAGTGCTGGGATTACAGGCATGAGCTTCTGCACCTGGCCTAGCTAGCTCTATTGACATTTGTTTTTTGTTGGTGGTTCTCTTAGAGTTTCTTGGACCTTGTGGTTGAGTTGGAGAAACTAAATCTGGTTGCCCCAGATCAACTGGATTTATTAGAAAAATGCCTAAAGAACATCCACAGAATAGACCTGAAGACAAAAATCCAGAAGTACAAGCAGTCTGGTAAGAATTTTGGCCTCTCAGTGGTCTACAGGAAGTACTCTGTGCATGGGGGTGGTCATGACTGGTAAAGATTCATTTGTTGGATAGGTGGATGGAATGGAACCCGGATGACCAAAGCCTCCTTTAGCTTGTGGCTAGAAATCACGTCCCTTTATATTCTTCATATCCCAGATGTGCCAACTCCATTGCCCTGTATATTCATGATCTCTGCAAAATGCTGCCAAGCAGTTCTTAACATTTCAGTCTTCAAGAAAGAATCTGGGATCTGCACGGGCTGGCAGAGCTATGGACATTCAGGGGTTTTGCATGTATGCCGAACCCTACTGCCTTGCTCTGGTATTTGGCCTCACAACCACTATCCAACTTCGGGTGATGTCACTTGGGTCTCATACCTTCCTTGCATGTGTCCCAAGTTTCACAAAACCTCCTTATGGAAAAGAGCACATTCGATTTCTTCCTTGATAAAAGGGACCAGATTCACAATGGCCTTCTCCCTTACTTGCATTCCTTATTGTCTTTTAGACTCAGCATCAGCTTGGGCTCTGTTAGCAAGTTCACTGCCACCATAGCATCATAGCCTAAAGGGCATGGCTGAGACTCATTGATCTATAGAGCACTCTTTTACCCCAACACACCCTAAATGACTGATCAAAGATCGAGAACACAAGTAGCATTTTTACTCCATTCTTTTTTTTGTTTTTTGTTTTTTGAGACCTGCTTGATTTATTCCGATTATTTATCACACAGTGACACAACAGTGATCCCAAAGTGTGCAAAGTTAAAGCCTTCAACTGCAGCTGAGGAGAGGGCAGGAATGGTACACTTGGGGATGGTGGTGAGTCAGGAATGACAGGCAGGCGGCCATGACCAGGGCAGCCTCCTTCCCAGGGCCAGGGACTGGGGAGTGGCCTGAGGAGCAGGACCCAAGGGTAGCCCAGGGCCGGGGAAGGGGGCAGAGACCTCCCCTTGGCCTAGGTCTGGAACTCAGAAGTGCCACATGGCTGAGGGGGCAGCAGCCTGGTAAGGCAGGGCCAGGAGAGCACCATTTCCTGGGGGGCTGGGGACAGGGAGGCGCCCTATAGGAGAAGCCAGGAGGGGCCGTCTGCCCCTGGGGTTGGGGCTGGGCTGGAGCAGGCTGCAGCAAGAAAGACCTGAGACAGGTGCAGGGCCTGAGAGCTCGGCTGGCTGGGTTCAGGGGGGGCTCCTAGGGCAGCCTGGCCCAGGGAGCAGTCCTAACTCTGCAGGGGATGCCCAGCGAGGGGGGCTGCAAACCCCTCAGAGCCTCCCCTCCTCTCTCCCTGGAAAGGAGCTGGGGAACCTGTAGTGCAAATCTGTGGACCACTCAGTTATGGAGGGAGGCTGTGCCCGAAGGTGGACACTGGGGTGCACTCCCTCCACCACCTCGCCCTGCACCGCTGTCCTCAGTACAGCCACTTCTCCTAAGAGTGCAGGCCATGGATGCTGACATGGTCCGCTTCTCAAACTTGAGCTCCCCTGAGTACATCATGGACTGAAGGACAGACAGGCTGCGGGCCTTGATATCCTGGCAGCCGTGCTGGATGCCCACTATGAGGTAGGGCACGAACTTCTGAATGGACCCTTTGTCCTGGATGGAGCCCGAGACACCCTGCATGATCTTCACCTTATCCCCGTCGTTGAAGTATTGCTTCTGGCTGCTGCTGCTCTTCTCCATGGCATTCAGTGAGCCCATGTCCCGGTACTTCTTGGGCTGCATTCCGTCTGAGAAGAAGTACTCGCCGGGGGCCTCCATGGTGGCGGCCAGCAGGGAGCCCGTTATCACTATGGAGGCTCCTAGGGCCAGGGCCTTGACCACATGCCCCACGGTCTGGATGCCACCATCGGCTATGATGGGCACACCAAAGCGCTGGGTATGCTTGGCCACCTTGTACACAGCAGTGCCCTGGGGCTGACTGCAGGCCATCACTTCCTGGGTGATGTAGATGGAGCCGTGCAGCCCATGCCCATGCGCAGCCCATCGACACCAGCGTCAATCAGGTTGTTGGCCTGGGCTCCTGTCACCATGTTCCCCCCAATCACCTGGAGGTGGGGTACTTTTGTTTGATGTAATGCACCATGGCGATCTGATACACCGAGTTCCCTTGGGATAAGTCCAAGCCTATGACGTCAACGCCCACCTGGGTGAGCAGGTCCAGGCGGTATTTGTCATCCTCATGGGTGCCCACAGCTGCCCCGCACAGCAGCTCCTCATGGGAATCCTTGGAGGCCACAGGGTAGTCTCGGTTCTTCTTCAGGGCGGTGCCGGTGATAATGGCCACCAGCTCATCGCGATCATTGACGATAGGCAGCTTCCCTTTCTTGCTAAGCTGCAGGATCTCATTTGCCTCTTTCAACCTCACACTGCTGGAGCCACCACTAGCTCGATCCTTGGCGTCATCACCTCACTGAGGAGGGTGGTGTGGTCCTTCTCAGCAAGAAAGTCGATGTCTTGGGAGGCGACGATGCCCACCAGCTTGCTGCCCATGGTGCCCGTCTCAGTGATGGGGATGCCAGAGAAGCCATGCCGCATCTTGGCCTCCAGCACATCATCCACAGTGTGCGAGGGGCTCAGCACCACGGGGTGCGTGATAAAGCCCTGTTCAAACTTCTTGACCTTCTGCACCTCACTGGCCTGGAACTCTGGAGTGCAGTTGTGGTGAATGAAACCAATACCTCCCATCAGAGCCATCGCGATGGCCATGTCGGCCTCTGTTACAGTGTCCATGGGGGAGGAGATCAGCGGCGTCTTCAGCGTGACCATCGGGTCAGGGCTGAGGTCAGGTCCAACTCATCAGCTATGAAGTATGTGAATCCTGGGAGAATCAAGAAGTCGTTGTAGGTGAGTCCCTCGTCGCTGGCGAAGAGCTGCTGCGCGGTGTGGGGAAAAGAAAGAGATCAGATTGTTACTGTGTCTTTGTAGAAAGAAGTAGACATAGGAGACTCCATTTTGTTCTGTACTAAGAAAAATTCTTCTGCCTTGAGATGCTGTTAATCTGTAACCTTACCCCCAACCCTGTGCTCCCTGAAACATGTGCTGTAAAAACTCAGGGTTAAATGGATTAAGGGCTGTGCAAGATGGGCTTTGTTAAACAAATGCTTGAAGGCAGCATGCTCGTTAAGAGTCATAACCACTCCCTAATCTCAAGTACTCAGGGACACAAACACTGCGGAAGGCCGCAGGGACATCTGCCTAGGAAAGCCAGGTATTGTCCAAGGTTTCTCCCCATGTGATAGTCTGAAATATGGCCTCGTGGGAAGGGAAAGACCTGACCGTCTCCCAGCCCGACACCCGTAAAGAGTCTGTGCTGAGGAGGATAAGTAAAAGAGGAAGGAACGCCTCTTTGCAGTTGAGACAAGAGGAAGGCATCTGTCTCCTGCCTGTCCCTGGGCAATGGAATGTCTTGGTATAAAACCCGATTGTATGTTCCATCTACTGAGATAGGTGAAAACCGCCTTAGGGCTGGAGGTGGGACATGCGGGCAGCAATACTGCTCTTTAAGGCATTGAGATGTTTATGTGTATGCATATCTAAAGCACAGCACTTAATTCTTTACCTTGTTCATGATGCAGACCTTTGTTCACGTGTTTATCTGCTGACCTTCTCTCCACTATTATGCTATGACCCTGCCACATCCGCCTCTCAACACCCAAAAATGATCAATAAATACTAAGGGAACTGAGAGGCCGGCGGGATCGCGGGATCATCCGTATGCTGAACGCCGGTCCCCTAGGCCCCCTTTTTTCTTTCTCTATACTTTGTCTCTGTGTCTCTTTCTTTTCCAAGTCTCTCGTTCCACCTAACGAGAAAAACCCACAGGTGTGGAGGGGCAACCCACCCCTTCAGCGCAGTGAACCCATCCTCGACCACGTAGCCTGTGCCGCCGCTGACAGGTAGTCCGTCATGCTGCTGCGAGACCCCGCGACCCGACATAAACGCTGCAGCTGCTGCGACGCCGAGGCCGCGCCGCTGCCACGCTGCAGCCAGGGGCCGAGTGGGCCGCGTGGGCCGGGGGCGGGGGCTGCGGCAGCTATGGGGCGGGCCAGGGCGCCCTATACTCCATCCTTAAAGATGTTTGGTCGAAGAGTCATCTGAAATTTTGAATTCAGTAAGGTGGCTGGAAAGTTTAGGGTATTTTGAAAGATGGTGATTGACCTTGGACTGAACCACTGTTGAAGATTTATTTGATAATAATTTATAAGTTTTAACTCAGTACCTCCCTTCTGCTTTTATAGTTCAAGGAGCAGGGACAAGTTACAAGAATGTTCTCCAAGCAGCAATCCAAAAGAGTCTCAAGGATCCTTCAAGTAACTTCAGGGTGAGTCTGGAGAAAACATATGGAATCCCAGCATGAAACCGTTTCAGAGTTCTAATAAAAATATGCATATTCTCACAGCATGTACTTTATTTGATAATCTGAAAAAATTGTGATAGAAATGTGTATTTGTTTTAAAAACTTGTAACTTCTTATATTTCAAAGCTAATACATGTTCATTGAGATATTTGGAGACTATAGAGAAAGATAAAATAAATCACCTATATTCCACTACCCAAAGATAACTACTGTTAATATTTTGGTATATTTCCTTCTAGACTCTTTTTTTATGTGGGTTTGGATCTGTATCTGTATATATATATATATATATATACAGTTGGTGGACAATTGGACATTTTTTTCACTGTTCATTTATTCACTTGCAATTGTAACTTAAGAAAATGTAACTTTAAAAATAAAAATAGATGCACCATGCCAGTGGAAAAAAATTTTAAATGTACTACAAGAGGTTTTAAAAGTATTTTTTCACCTGGGTGCAGTGGCTTACGCATGTAATCCCAGCACTTTGGGAGGCCGAGCCAGAAGGATCACCTGAGGTCAGGAGTTCGAGACTGGCCTGGCCAACATGGTGAAACTCCATCTCTACTAAAAATACAAAAATTAGCCAGGTATGGTGGCAGGCACCTGTAATCCCAGCTACTTGGGAGGCTGAGGCAGGAGAATTGCATGAACCAAGGAGGCGGAGGTTGCAGTAGCCAAATCGCACCATTGCCTGGGTGACAAGAGCAAAACTCTGTCTCAAAAAATAATGTTTTCTTCCTACCCCTGTAATACTGACCTCCAATTATTTTTCCTAAAGGCAGCTGTTGTGAACTAGTTCATTCTGTAACTATCCAGAGATAGTCTACACATATATTTCATTTTTGCTTTTTTCTCTTCTACAAATGATAGCACCCTATGCCCATTGTCCTGACCTGAAAATTCTTGGAAATTGTTCCATATGATTAACGTGGAACTGCCTCTACTTAATCATTATTTTGAATGATTAAATCATTTTCTTTTCTTTTTTTTTTTTTTTTTGAGACGGAGTCTCGCTCTGTCGCCCAGGCTAGAGTGCAGTGGCGCAATCTCACTGCAAGCTCCGCCTTCCGGGTTCACGCCATTCTCCTGCCTCAGCCTCTCCGAGTAGCTGGGACTACAGGCGCCCGCCACCATGCCCGGCTAATTTTTTTGTATTTTTAGTAGAGACGGGGTTTCACCGTGGTCTCGATCTCCTGACCTTGTGATCCGCCCGCCTCCTGCCTCGGCCTCCCAAAGTGCTGGGATTACAAGCGTGAGCCACCGCGCCCCGTCTAAATCATTTCATTTTCTAAATGTGTTATAATGTATTTAGCCCTTTCTTGTTGCTGTATGTTTAGATGCTTTCCAATCTTTTGTTACTACTAATAATGCTATAAAATAAATATCCTTGTACTTCTTCGTGCATTTGCTTTTTTACTGAGCTAATTTTAATGATTTCAGCAAAAGTTATTTTGTTATTGAGTGATGAAACAAAAGATTTTTGAGGGTGTTCATGAGCATAAGTATCATATAGTCACTTATGGTTGTGTTCGTGGTACTTAGTACAAGGTATTGGAATTGTTCTTTAGTTAATCATTTATCTTGAGAAGTTAAATCTTGGTGTAATCTTATCCTCATGTTCATATAAAGATATGTGGAGTTTATAGTGAGGACTTAGACCTGAGTACAATTTCATGGTTAAATTAGAAATGCTTTTGGCAGTGTTAACAGCTCTTTTAGAATTTGTCTAGCAGGCTTTTCAGTTTTTGCCAGAAAGCCCCTAAAAAAAAAGAAGGAAAAAAAACGCTTTTGGCTGAGTGTGGTGGCTCATGCCTGTAATCCCAGCACTTTGGGAGGCCGAGGCAGGCGGATCGCTTGAGCCCAGGAGTTTGAGACAAACCTGGGCAATATGTCAAAACCCCATTTCTACAAAAAATACAAAAATTAGCTGGGCATGATGGTGTGCCTTTAGTCTCAGCTACTTGGGAGGCTGAGGTGGGAGAAATTGCTTGAGCCTGGGAGGTTGAGGCTGCAGTGAGGTGTGAGTGTGCCACTGCACTCCAGCCCCAGTGACAGAGTGAGACCTTGTCTCTAAAAGAAAAAAAAAAAAATATATATATATATAAATGCTTTTGTTAAAATATGTAATGAAAACATTAACCACTCTTGTAATATAAATGGTTTCTTGGAGAATATGTCTGTAAGAGACACTACTGAACAATGCAATTTCAGAGCTAAAATGGATTTACGGATTATATTATCCAACTCCCTTAATGAACAAAATAAGGAAACAGCCCTAAAGAACATTAACTGATTGTCTACTTCCAACTACTAGCAGAGCTGGGCGCAGTCCATACTCCTTTCACTGCACTGTGATGTATATAGTAAACTATATACTTGTCATACCATAGCTTAGAGCATACTTTTTGTTTTTTTGAGATGGAGTTTCGTTCTTGTTTCCCAAGCTGGAGTGCAGTGGTGCGATCTCGGCTCACCTCAACCTCTGCCTCCCGGGTTCAAGCGATTCTCCCACCTCAGCCTCCCAAGTAGCTGTGATTACAGGCATGTGCCACCACGCCCAGGTCATTTTGTATTTTTAGTAGAGATGGGGTTTCTCCATGTTGGTCAGGCTGGTCTTGAACTCCCGACCTCAGGTGATCTGCCCGCCTCAACCTCACAAAGTGCTGGGATTACAGGCATGAGCCACTGCACTTGGCCTAGCATACATTTTTTTTTTTTTTTTTGAGACGGAGTCTCGCTCTGTCGCCCAGGCTAGAGTGCAGTGGCGCAATCTCACTGCAAGCTCCGCCTTCCGGGTTCACACCATTCTCCTGCCTCAGCCTCTCCGAGTAGCTGGGACTACAGGTGCCCGCCACCACGCCCGGCTAATTTTTTGTATTTTTAGTAGAGACGGGGTTTCACCATGGTCTCGATTTCCTGACCTCGTGATCCGCCCGCCTCGGCCTCCCAAAGTGCTGGGATTACAAGCGTGAGCCACCGCGCCCGGCCCTACATACTTTTTTTTTTTTTTTTTTTTTTGAGACGGAGTCTTGCTCTTTCGCCCAGGTTAGAGTGCAGTGGCGCGATCTCGGCTCACTGCAAGCTCCGCCTCCCGGGTTCACGCCATTCTCCTGCCTCAGCCTCCCTAGTAGCTGGGACTACAGGCGCCCGCCACTGCGCCCGGCTAATTTTTTCTATTTTTAGTAGAGACGGGGTTTCACCGTGTTAACCAAGATAGTCTCGATCTCCTGACCTCGTGATCCACCCGCCTCGGCCTCCCAAAGTGCTGGGATTACAGGCGTGAGCCACCGCGCCCGGCCTAGCATACATTTTTTAAAAGAATGAAATGTGCTTTGTTTTGTCCTTCTGAGTCTCTGTAATACCAAATAATGAGAAAAAGCAGATTTAGGATTCAGATCCAGGTTTTCTGAGCTTTCTCTGCTATTGTCTGTCTAATATAAATTATATTGTCATTCTTAGTTAAAAACCTGCTGTATTTTTACTATTGTGTTTCTATTTTGTAAATGAAGCATATTCATTGCTATGTAGCCTGTTGTGAGCCCATATGCTTTGCATATTAGTTTCTCCTTAAATTTTCTATATTTAATATGTGACCGTAAGGCCAGGCGTGGTGGCTCACACCTGTAATCCCAGCACGATGGGAGGCCAAGGCAGGCGGATCACCTGAGGTTGGGAGTTTGAGACCAACATGGAGAAACCCTGTCTCTACTAAAAATACAAAATTTTCCGGGTGTGGTGGTGCAAGCCTGTAATCCAGCTACTTGCGAGGCTGAGGCAGGAGAATCACTTGAACCTGAGAGGCGGAGGTTGTCGTGAGCCAAGATTGTGCCATTGCACTCCAGTCTGGGCAACAAGAGTGAAACTCTGTCGCAAAAAAGAAAAAAGTGACCCTGATTATTCATTCATTCATTTAGTAAGCAGGCACTATGGCATATGGATGCAGTGACTTTCTTAAAAGGTTTACGAGCCGAATACCTAGAAGTTAATTCATATGAGGCTGCAGAAGTGCTTTAAAAATTACTGTATGATTAAATGCCACAGGGTACCACAAGATATTATAGAATTAAAAAATTATGGCTGGGCACGGTGGCTCACACCTGTAATCCCAGCACTTTGGGAGGCTGAGGCAGGTGGATCACGAGGTCAGGAGTTCAAGACCAGCCTGGCCAAGATGGTGAAACCATGTCTCTACTAAAACTACAAAAATTAACCAGGCGCAGTGGCAGGCACCTATAATCCCAGCTACTCTGGAGGCTGAGGCAGGAGAATCACTGGAACCCGGGCGGCAGAGGTTGCAGGCGCCACTGCACTCCAGCCTGGGCGACAGAGTGAGACTCTGTCTCAAAAAAAAAAAAAAAAAAAAAAAAAGAATGTAAAAATTATATGGCTACAATACAATGCTTTTAAAATCCATCTTTGATTTGATATGCTACCTCTCTCTAATGGTATGTAATGTAAAAGTGAATACACATCTATGCACGGGGCCAATTTCTATCTGATATGATCAGCCTCTGGCTAAGTTACTAATTATTAGTGAAAAAGGCAACTTACATGTTTTTAATTTAGACACACAGACTTACCTACTGACACAGCTTAACGGATAGTGTACTTCTCTCTTTTGGCTAGGTTAGCTTCAGAGAAGAACTATCATTTGAAAGCTGAGTGTCTCAAATGGGTTGACAGCATGTGGTATGTGTATCTTACATAGGACCTGTCATCTGAGAAGAGAAAGGGTCAGTTTAATCTTTCATTCTCTGATTACTCTTACTCTAGCCCTCAGAAGTGGTTTATCAAGAATATTTGATTATCAAGAATCAGGACCATATGTTGCTTATGTGTAGCTAGGCAATGATAGAAAAGCAATAACTGGACATTTATTATGTACTTCCATGTGCTTGGCACTGTGCTGAGTGCTTTGTGTGCATTTAATCTTCGTACAAAATCTGTAAGGTATCTATTATTATTATCCTCATTTAGCATATGAAGAAACACACATACAGAAGTTAAATAACTTGCATAAGGTTACATAGCTAATAAGTGGCAGAATTAGGATTCCTAGCCAGGTCTGTCTGGCCTAGAAATCTGACTCTTAACCTTGCTGTACTTTGCCCCTGTGTTGAAGAAACAGGTGGAATGTCAATCTCATGTTCTAACAGCTTATCCTAACCTGGAGCTATGCTAGCAACTATACTATACTGTAACATCAGATTTTACTGGGCTGTTTTGAAACATTCTAATATGCTAGCTTAGCATATTTTTATTTTCATTTTTTAAAATTTTTGTGACAGTTTCACTTTTCACTCTTGTCGCCCAGGCTGGAGTGCAATGGCACCATCTCAGCTCACTGCAACCTCTGCCTCTCAGGTTCAAGCGATTCTCTTGCCTCAACCTCCTGAGAAGCTGGGATTACAGGGGCACGCCACCATGCCCAGCAAATTTTTGTATTTTTAGTAGAGATGGGGTTTTACCATGTTGGCCAGGCTGGTCTGGAACTCCTGGCCTTAGATGACCCACCCACCTTGGCATCCCAAGGTGTTGGGATTACAGGCATCAGCCACCGCTCCCGGTCTATTTTTGTCTTTTAAAAGCAGAATTTCCCTGTTCTTTGGTAATATGGTATGGGATTTATGAAGTTAACAGCTCTTGCTATTCTTTAGATAATTTAACTGTCGGGATGATATTTTTATTTTTTTCCTGAGTTAAGAATCCTATTGAGACATTTAAAGAGGTGTGATGTATAGTGTACCTCTGAAATAACTAACAGGAAGTATGACCTTATTCTTTGTATTTGAAGCTCCATAATGGGAGAAGTAAAGAACAAAGACTTAAGGAACAGCTTGGCACTCAACGTAAGACCACCTTTTTTTTAATATTCATTATTTATAAATGCTTGATAATTCTAGTACAAATATTGCATTTTTAGAGTTGGTCATTTCCTTTGTCTACATAATCTAAGTAAGCTCCCAAAATAAAAACTGGTTAAACTCTTATGACAGACTCATTGGCATTTCTAGTTGTCTATTGAATCAGCTTATCTAAGTTTGAACACCATCGTACTCCATCAGTTTCATCATCTTGGCTGTATTTTAAGAGATGTGACGTTTATAACTGAAATGGAATGGAGCTCTAACTGGGCCATGTAATTCATCCAACCATGATAATGAACCATGTTAAACCAAATATCTAGCAGCGGGAAGAGGAACAGTAAATTAAGTTCTTGTCTTACAGCCTATTTAATAAATCTGGATACTCTACAGATGTATCCTAAGAAAGAAAATGTGCAATTTAGAGATGGGTCATTTCAACCCACATGAGCTGTTTTCTCTCTTAAAACATTAGCACTTGATCCCATACATCATTTTTTAAAAGATTACTTCTTTTTTTTTTTTTTTTTTTTTTTTTTGAGACAGAGTCTCACTCTGTCACCCAAGTTGGAGTGCAGTGGTGCACTCTCGGCTCACTACAGCCTCCACCTCCTGAATTCAAGTAATTCTCATGCCTCAGCCTTCTGAGTAGCTGGGATTAAAGGCACGCATCACCACACCCAACTAATTTTTTTTTTTTTTTTTTGAGACAGAGTCTCATTCTGTCACCCAGGCTGGCGGCGTGCAGTGGTGCAATCTCGGCTCACTGCAACCTCCGTCTCCTGGGTTCAGGTGATTCTTATGCCTCAGCCTCCTGAGTAGCTGGGATTACAGGCTTGCGCCACCACACCCAATTCATTTTTGTATTTTTAGTAGAGATGGGGTTTCATTCTGTTGCCCAGACTGGTCTCAAACTTCTGACCTCAGGTGATCCACCCACCTCAGCCTCCCAAAGTGCTGGGATTACAGGGATGAGCCATGGCGCCCAGCCTAATTTTTGTATTTTTAGTACAGACAACATTTCATCATGTTGGTCAGGCTGGTCTCAAACTGCTGACCTCAAGTAATCCACCCGCCTTGGCCTCCCAAAGTGCTGGGATTACAGGCGTGAGCCACTGCACCCAGCAAAAGTTTACTACTTTTGCTTGTCTTGAGTCCTCCTTGAAGTGAGAGCTGAGACTCAGTTTTATACTGATGAGGCACATGGCTGTGGTTCCGAACTCCAGGAAACGGATTGATGGGCTGTGATGGAGGGCTTCAGTCTTATCCAAGAGGCTTGGAATCTGTCCTGTGTGTGGTGGGACATCATGAATGTTTTGAGTAGGGCAGTGGCCTAATAGAAGCCCTCTTTGTGTGGCAGTCCCCTTACGGATATCTTACGACTCAGTCTTTGTGCTGTGTGCACCTGGAAACTTATTTTGCCCGGATTAGTCAGATGGTGTAGCTCATGTCTGTCATTCTCTACCTAATATTGTGCTCTCCAGCAAAAACTACTGAGAAGCGAATTAATTCCTGAAATGATAGCATGTTTCTTAAAACACTGGTGAGGTGATGAGAATTAGTATTCCAAAGGCTGTTTAAAGGGAAAATAGGAGACCTAGTAGATTTGCATAGGAATTAAAAACAATTGGTGCTCTTTCCATTTGTTCCCTGATGGCAGTTTTATCCTTGGTCATAATTGTACAGATGAGGTAAGTGAGAATCCAAATATCCCTATGATCCTGTTAGGAGAGCTGCTTACTTGTTCTTGCTTAGAATTGGTTTATTTGCCAATAAAAGAAAAAGGTTTCTGGGCTGGGCATGGTAGCTCATGCCTGTAGTCCCAGCACTTGGGGAGGTCGAGGTGGGTGCATCACCTGAGGTCAGGAGTTCGAGACCAACCTGGGCAACATGGTGAAACCCTGTCTCTACTAAAAATACAAAAATTATCCGGTCGTGGTGGTGCACACCTGCAGTCCCAGATACTCGGGAGGCTGAGGCAGGAGAATTGCTTGAACCTGGGAGGTGGAGGGTGCCAGTGAGCCAAGATCTTGCCACTGCATTTTAGCCTGGGTGACAGAGCAAGACCCTGCCCCCCGCAAGAAAGCTTTCTAATAACTTGGGCTTAATTTAATAGAAGTTTATTTTATTTTATTTTATTTATTATTATTTTTTTTGAGACGGAGTCTCGCTCTGTCGCCCAGGCTGGAGTGCAGTGGCGCAATCTCGGCTCACTGCAAGCTCCGCCTCCCGGGTTCACGCCATTCTCCTGCCTCAGCCTTTCCAAGTTGCTGGGACTACAGGCGCCCGCCACCACGCCCGGCTAATTTTTTGTATTTTTTAGTAGAGATGGGGTTTCACCGTGGTCTCGATCTCCTGACCTCGTGATCCGCCTGCCTCGGACTCCCAAAGTGCTGGGATTACAAGCGTGAGCCACGGCGCCCGGCCAATAGAAGTTTAAAATAGTTGGCCAAGCATGGTGGCTAGCACCTGTAATCCCAGCACTCTGGGAGGCCGAGACGGGCGGATCACGAGGTCAGGAGTTCAAGACCAGCCTGACCAACATGGTGAAACCCCGTCTCTACTGAAAATATAAAAATTAGCCAGGTGTGGTGGCACACACCTGTAATTCCAGCTACTCAGGAGGCTGAGACAGGAGAATCGCTTCAATCCAGGAGGCGGAGGTTGCAGTGAGCTGAGATCGTGCCATTGCACTCCAGTCTGGGTGACAGAGTGAGACTCCATCTAAATAAATAAATAAATAATAATAAACCAAATATTTATATTAATTTGGACTTCCAAATAGATTTGAACTGTTCAGCCATCATTGAATTTGATGAGGATGGTGATAACTTCAATTTAATAAGTTCTTGCTAAATGCCTTAAACTGAGATAGATACATCACATAGATTATTTTGTGGGTTTTCTTTTTTTTTTTTTTTTTTTTTTTGAGACGGAGTCTCGCTCTGTCGCCCAGGCTGGAGTGCAGTGGCGCGATCTTGGCTCACTGCAAGCTCCGCCTCCCGGGTTCACGCCATTCTCCTGCCTCAGCCTCTCCGAGTAGCTGGGACTACAGGCGCCCGCCACCACGCCCGGCTAATTTTTTTGTATTTTTAGTAGAGACGGGGTTTCACCGTGGTCTCGATCTCCTGACCTCGTGATCCGCCCGCCTCGGCCTCCCAAAGTGCTGGGATTACAAGCGTGAGCCACCGCGCCCGGCCTATTTTGTGGGTTTTCTTTGTTTGTTTGTTCTGTTAATATATAATTGCTAAAATACAAAAAATATAAAATGAAATTTTCTCTTTCAAGTATCAGAGATAGCTGCTATTAATGTTTGATTTTTATGCCTCCAGATTCTTTTATATTTAAGCATATATTAATACATGTATAAGTATATGTACACAAATATATATTTTAAGTACACAGAATCAATATTATACATATTATTTAATAATCCATTTTTCACTTAATATATCCTGTGTATCTTTTTTTAATTTTTTTCTTTTTTTTGGAGACAGAGTCTCACTCTGTTGCCCAGGTTGGAGTGCAGTGGCACAATCTCGGCTGAAAAATGGTTGTTCTTCCACCTCCCTGACCTAATCAAGTCATTTTTTTCTAGCAAATTAGCTTTAGGCTCATCTCCATTTGCCAGGCTCACTGCCCCCATTGTCACTGTCTTGCCATTGACATTTTATTTTATGATCTCCCAGGATCACTGGACTATGAAAACAGTGCCATCTGTTTTATAACTAGCAAACACATGTAAACTTTCCCTGCTCTGCACTCTCTAAGGCTGTTCCCTTTAGGTATTGTCAACAGTTTCAGCACATATAGGAAAGCTATCAGTATTGTTGGGTGGTGAGGTTATTAGATTCTCCTATCAAGTTAAAAACTCACCAGCCACCTGTTCCTCACCTAGAACAGGGTAAGGGAGAGCCTTCTTTCACTTGCTGTTTAAGCAGCTTTTCCAGATAGCCCCTGATAGCACTGGGACTTATGTTTTCTTATGTCACTTTCTTCAATGTGAGGTTGGAACCTTGGGGCCAAGTATAGCTGGGGAAGGAAGAGATAATTGAAGAAAATAGGAAGAGAGAACAGTTGTGATACAAAGAAACTCAGCCACTGTGGGGGTGGACTTAGCTCTCCTTCAGCTTTGTAAATGGTTTCTCTCTCTCATCCCCTAGAAGAACCAGTGAAGAAATCCATTCAGGAATCAGAAGCTTTTTTGCCTCAGGTACAGAATAAATGATCTGATTTGGTATTATATGTACATAGCTGTGGATAACCCTAACTTCTTTAAAAATATCTGTCCATTAAGAATTCTTTGAGACAATGGGACTCTGAGAGTGTTGTTCTCCTGAGAACTTCCATACAAGGGAACCCTGAATAACAAAGAGAAAGATGTTAAAGTGGATTGCATTAGTGAACTTTGGAATGCAGGGAAGTTCCAAAGTAGCACTCCTCATCTCAACTCTGTGACTGCTGAACATATTAGTCAGCAGTGATACTTCCCTGAACTTTGACTTGTTCTGGCTTTTTCTTAGGTTGACACCTCTTTGTAAGCGGAAGCAATAGAAGGGCTCCCTTTGTACTTGGGAACATGCCACTTATATAACTTCAGGTTACTGTGGAGACAAATGACTCATGTTTTCTCTCTCTTTCAAATTATCTTTATTCCACAAAGCCAATAAAGAGACTGGGATTTTCATTAAAATTAAATAAAAATTAAAATAATTTATCTTAAGCATATTACCCTAATAGAGGAAAAATTTGATATTAATGGGAAACATTTGCCATAATGGGAAACTTCAGGCTGTGTCTGTTGAGTGACTCACCTGCCAAAGGAAATCCAAAGGAA
This sequence comes from Nomascus leucogenys, assembly GCF_006542625.1. NCBI lineage: Eukaryota > Metazoa > Chordata > Mammalia > Primates > Hylobatidae > Nomascus > Nomascus leucogenys. The sequence goes on from NC_044402.1 coordinate 101,538,004, forward strand.
GAGATGGTATATGGGTGGGACCTTATAGAAACAGAGCAATATCCAGAGTCTGTAGCAATTCTTGCCTTCCTTTCCAGAGCATACCTGAAGAGAGATACAAGATGAAGAGCAAGCCCCTAGGAATATGCCTGATAATCGATTGCGTTGGCAACGAGACAGGTAGGTGTGGAAGCTGCAGATTAACTGGTGCCCCCAGATTGAGATCATGGCAAAGGCAAGCTGTATTCATTAGAGTGATCAGCACCAACTGCCATGACTAACCAGTTCAAGAATCTGTGCTTCAGGCTGGGTGCGGTGGCTCATGCCTGGAATTCCAGCACTTTGTGAGGCTGAAATGGGAGGATCACTTGAGCCCAGTTAAAAATTAGCTGGTGTGGGCCGGGCACAGTGGCTCACACCTGTAATCCCAGCACTTTGGGAGGTGGAGGTGGGCGGATCATGAGGTCAGGAGTTCAAGACCTGCCTGGCCAATATGGTGAAACCTCGTCTCTACTAAAAATACAAAAATTAGCTGGGCATGGTGGTGGGTGCCTGTAGTCCCAGCTACTTGGGAGGCTGAGGCAGAAGAATTGCTTGAACCTGGGAGGCAGAGCTTGCAGTGAGCCGAGATCGTGCCACTGCACTCCAGCCTGGGTGACAGAGCAAGATTCTGTCTCAAAAAAAAAAAAAAAAAATTAGCTGGTGTGGTGGTGCACACCTGTAGTCCCAGCTACACAGGAGGCTGAAGCAGGAGGATCACTTGAGCCCAAGGAGGTCAAGGCTACAGTGAGCCAAGATGGTGCCACTGTACTCCAGCGTGGGTGACAGAGCAAGACCCTGTCTCAAAAAAAGAAAAAAAAATGAGTATGTGTTTCAACACAATAGAGACTTGTTTCTCATTCATGTCACAAGCTACTGTGGATCGGGCTGGGGGAGCTTTGTTCATGTGGCCATTCAGTGGCTCCATTATCTTCTGAGGTCTTGGAGTTTTCTGCAGAGTCCTTTGCATCTGGCTAGCAGATAAGGGAAGAGAGAATGTGTGAAGGATCTCACAAGAGATTTTAGGGACCAGGCCTAAAAGTGATAATATGCATAATTTCCACCCCATTAGATTGGTCAGAACTCAGTCATGCGGCTCCATCTAACTGTAGTGGACATGGAGAAATTAGTCTCGCTGTGTGTCAGGAGGAAAATGAAATGGATTTGGGGAACACGTAACAGTGTCTCTGGCACAAAGACATCATTTACATTAGTTGGTGAGCCTTAGTCTTGCCTTTTCTTTTGGATGCTGTAGCAGGGAGGAGTCCTGGAACCCAGAGATGCATTAATATTAATGGAAGGCATTCTGGCTTAATATTATCACATGCCCCATCATTTCACCTAGTTAGATGACAAAAGCTTTCCTGGGAACATTAAAGACATAATAAATGTGTGTTCACTTACAGAGCTTTGGATATTTTCTGAGCAATGTGTCAGTCAGTTCTGCTGTCCTTTGCTTTGGTCGTTGGCCTCAGTCTCTTCTAGCTGCGCGTCACCATTGCTTGGATCTGAGATGATTCTTTTGCTCAGTTGTTTTTGGATGTCTGACTCAAACTGAATCACTGGTGCTGCATCAGAAGAGAATGAGAAGAGCCTAGATAAGTGGAATGACGTTCTGTTTAATTATTTAGCTCTTCCTTAAGAGGATCGATCATTGTATTTCCAGTTTTAGAGCTTCTCAACATTCTCTTAAAATGAGTCAGAACTATCTTTTAGGCTCGCTTAAAATGTTACCATGAGGAGTTTTATGGGAAGAGAGGCTAAGAGAAGGTCAAATTAGCAAATATAATACTAAATTTTCCAGGATTTCAGATATGATCCTGCTTGGTCATGTCCGATTTTTGGTTAGATGTGAGAAAGATAAGTGTCTTCTCCTTTTTAGCCATTAGTACTCATATAAGAATGAGAAAATATTTTCTTAATGAGTCACTTCCTGTTTTAAGAGATTATGTAATTGTCCTGTACTTCTGGTTTTGGTCAGTTTTTTTGTTTCATTCATCAGCAGGTGTTGTACGTATATCTGTTGTATGAGAGAATCATAAAAAAAAAAAAAGCCATGACCTGCTGTGAATTGAAAAACTAAGTTTTTTGGCTAAAACTCAATGTCTGTGCTTGCATCTGTTGCTGGGTTGTGGGCCTCTTGGGGGCAGGGGCTGAATGTATATTCGAATTTTTCTGCATTATAGGACCATGATCAGAGTTGAGAAATGGAATATGACAGAGTGGGTTTGAATCATGGCTATGCCATGTTCTAGCTTATGACCTTGGGCAATGTCCCTGGCTTCTTTATTTTTTTTTAATTTTTTTTTTTCTTTCTTGAGAGAGAGTCTCACTCTTGTTGCCCACGCTGGAGGGCAATGGTGCGATCTTGGCTCACTGCAACCCCTTCCTCCTGGGTTCAACAATTCTCCTGCCTCAGCCTCCCGAGTACATCCCTCCCAGGATTACAGGCGCCCGCCACCGTGCCTGGCTAATTTTTTGTATTTTTAGTAGAGATAGGGTTTCACCATGTTGGCCAGGCTGGTCTCAAACTCCTGACCTCAAGTGATCCACCCACCTCGGCCTCCCAAAGTGCTGGGATTATAGGCATAAGCCACCGTGCCCGGCTTCTAATTTTTTTTAATTTAAATTTTATTTTTATTTTTCCTGTAGTGCTGAGTTCTTGGCCTCCTTAAGTCCCAGTTTCTCTTCTGTAAAGTGGATTAATAACAGGACCTACCTCATAGGGAGGTTGGGCAGAATGAGTGAGTTCATACTTGGAAAGGGCTTAGAATAATGCCTGGCACAGTGTGAGCATGTACTAGATGCCAACTAGCATTATTTCCTCATTTGCTTGTTTAATTCTAGCCATAAACCACCTAAGTAAGAGCTCACCATGGCTTTGCACTTGGTACGTAGAGTCTGATCTCAGACAAGTGAGAGACCAGGGCATTGAGGCCTGCTCTAGGCCCAAGGGTGAGTGGAATGGATCCCCATAGGCTGAGGTGCACTGGAATGAAGGCCATAACCTGAGAGGGTTATTCAGCTTCTTGGATAAACACTCAAGTGGAAAGCTGAGCACAACACTCCTACCAGTCACAGTCTGAATGGGCTTGGCAGAGGAGAATCTAAGTACAAAGTACAGGAGGGCAGAGACCTGATAAAAGAGAAAGATGGAAGAAGATGGTAGAATTGGAGGCAGAGGCTGGGGCATCATGCTTTTGGCCGCAGGTATGAGCAGGTATTGGTCTTGACTGCATTGGTACATCTGTTTCCTGCCCCATGGCTGCCCATGTATCTGTATATGAGCTCCAAGAATCAGAATGGCAGCTCTAGACAGCAGGTCCCTCCTGGTCAGACATAGTCCTTTAAAGTTCAACATCTTGGTGGTACATTGCTGGACAAGAGTAGGCCTGGGCCATTAGAGGGTACCCTGGATGCTCAGTGCTGCCTTTCCCCTGAGAATCAGGGTGATTTGACTCAAGCCTTCCCTGCCTCTGGGAACAAAATCAATAATTGGGCTTGAGGCCACTTATAAACCCCTCTGGGCTCAGGTGGCTAATTAGCAAGTGAGAAACAAGGCAGCACACTTTTACTCTCGTGCTATGGTTTTCATCAGCTGAGAGGTCACAAATCCACTGACATGCACAGACTCAGAGCAGCAGGAGAACATTAATTACTATGAAGTGGAAAGGCACAGTCTCCTCTCCTCACACAATCTCTCTAGGCCTCCAGCTCTTCATTTTCCTCCTCCTCTCCTGGTAATTTGTCACTGAAGATTCTAGGCCCAGAATCCTGCCTTGGTTGAAAATGGTTGTTATTATTAGTGCAGCACCCTTCATCTCTTTTCCATCTAATCTGCAGTTAGGGGGCTTCATCTAGAGTAATTATGTGGATTTCCTCTGTCTAGTTAACTTTGCCATCTGGTTAACGTTGAACACTTGGGAAGAGTGCAGGAGTCAGATAATGAACAAGCGGGTAAGGTAATTGCCAGCCAAAATAAGGGCTTTGAAAGAAAGAAACAAGAACATGATAGGACTAACCTGGGCATAGCTGTGCTCAGAGTATATAATTTATTAAACATCTACTATGTGCCAGGTACTTTGCTAATTGCTTTACACGGATTCTTGCTTAATCCTCATAAATAATACCATAATATAGGTACTATTATCTCCATTAAATTTTTTTGGTTCTACTTAGAACTAATTTGCTAGGAATGTTCTATTTTCTTTTCTTTTTTTTCTTTTTTTGACGGAGTCTTGCTCTGTCGCCAGGCTGGAGTGCAGTGGTGCAATCTCGGCTCACTGCAACCTCTCCCTCCCAAGTTCAAGCGATTCTTCTGCTTCAGCCTCCTGAGTAGCTGGGATTACAGGCATGCGCCACCATGCCCAGCTAATTTTTCTTTCTTCTTTTTATTTTTTTAATTTATTTTTAAGATGGAGTTTCACTTTTGTTGCCCAGGCTGGAGTGCAATGGCGCGATCTCAGCTTACCGCAACCTCCACCTCCTAGGTTCAAGCGATTCTCCTGCCTCAGCCTCCTGAATAGCTGGGATTACAGGCATGTGCCACCATGCCCGGCTAATTTTGTATTTTTAGTAGAGACAGGGTTTCACCATGTTGGCCAGGCTGGTCTCGATCTTCTGACCTCGTGATCCGCCCACCTTAGCCTCCCAAAGTGCTAGGATTACAGGCGTGAGCCATCGTGCCTGGCCTATTCTCTCCATTTTCAAGGTGAGGAAGCTGAGCAGTGAAGTGAACTACACTCCTACCTTCTCTAGTACTGATTGAGCTGGGATTCAAAAGCTGGACTCCAAAGCCTATGCTTGTAACTACTTAGCTTCAATATAATTTCTGTGAAGGTGAGGGAGTTTATTCATCTCTTACTATGGGTCTCCAGTACCTGGAACAATACCTGGTACATAGGTGTTCAATAAATAATTGTTGGGTGAATGAATGAAGGCATAAGCTCTCCCAGTGTCAGTGTGTTTATAAAAGCCATTCCTTTTTATATTTAGAGTTTAGCAGACTCTTTTATACCTATCTTCCCTTCTCTCCTCAAAAAACCAGACTTTTATCCAAGGAGCATGCAAGTCCCCCAAGTATTTATAGCTTTATTTCTTTGTCCAGTAAATGTTTGTTTTACTGGACAAAGGGCTTACTATGTGCAAAGCACCATGTTTGGCCCTGTGTGAAGCAAATATTAAGGCAATGAGGTGGAGTCTGATCTCAGAGCTGTGTTGTGCATGAAATAAGGTTATTCTTTGGTAGTTCATTCTTGAGAAGAATCCTTATGGAGTTCAGTAACCTCTTCTTGAGGCAGAAGTAAATGCTTAGAGATTTGGGGACTAATTATCTCAGTTTGGTAGAATTGAAAAATAAGTCTTTGGTGTTGTGTCATCTGTGTCAGTGACAGCAAAGCTGGACCTATGCTAGGCCCTGGTGGGTCATCTTTAAACACTGGCCTTTTTTATCTTGTTAGGAATATAGAAGCAAACGTCTCACATCTCTGACAGATGGGCTTTACGGCTTTGCCTAAAGCTCTGGTTGTTTTTAAGGCCCTTGAATAAAAATAAAAGACGATATTTGCAGATTTTAAGAGGAAGTTTTTTTTTTTTTTGAGACAGAGTCTCACTCTGTCGCCCAGGCTACTGGAGTGCAATGGCGTTATCTTGGCTCACTGCAACCTGTCTCCCGGGTTCAAGCGATTCTCCACCTCAGCCTCCTGAGTAGCTGGGATTACAGGCACCAGCCATCATGGCCGGCTAATTTTTGTATTTTTGTAGAGATGGGGTTTCACCATGTTGGCCAGGCTGGTCTTGAACTCCTGACCTCAGGTGATCTGCCCGCCTTGGCCTCCCAAAGTGCTGGGATTACAGGGATGAAACATTACACCTGGCCAAGAGGAAGTATTTTTTTTTCTATCCTGCTCTTTCTGAAAAGCTTGAACATTTTTCTGTACTTTCCTTTTCTTTTTTGAGACAGGATCTTGCTCTATCACCCAGAAGGGAGCACAGTGGTACAATCATGGCTCACTGCAGCCTACCTCCCGGGCTCAAGTGATCCTCTCACCTCACCCTCCCAAGTAGCTGGAACTACACACAGGCACCACCACATCCATCTAATTTTTAAAATATTCTGTAGAGACAGGGTCTCACTATGTTGCCCAGGCTGGTCTCAAACTTCTGGGCTCAAGCAATCCTCCAACTTCAGCCTCCTGAGTGGCTGGGACTACAGGCACATGCTATCATGTCTAGCTAACTTACTTTTGTTTTTTGTAGAGATAGGTAGGGTCTTTTGCTGTATCGCCCAGGGCGGTCTTGAACTCCTGGCTTCAAGGGATCTTCCAGCCTTGGCCTCCCAAAGTACTGGGATTATGGTCATGATCCACCATGTAATTTTTGTTTTATGCGCATTTATAAGCTTTGCTTCCCCAACAAGATTATAAGCTCTTTGATTGAAGTACATCATATATTTGATATGTATTCTCTTGTCCAAGTGTTTCTGTAGGCAATAAGGGAAACTTTGTAAAACAAGAGTCAAGTAAATTTGAGAAGTGCCGCCTAATCTCTTCCCCCCTCAGAGATTTGCAATGCATATTGACCTATTAAAGGCTCTGAGAATTCTTCCTGCGAAGAAACCTATTTTAGCCTTGTCCACCTTGCATTTCCCAAACACGTTTAACCTCAGGACTCCCTTTTTCACTAAGAATGTTTTGCCTATCTTGTGTTTTACCCATGTGCTCTATAGCAATTGACACTGGGCTTATTAAAGGTACTCAATACGTGATTGTAAATTAACTGGTGAAGCATTCCCTCATTCTTTTTTATTTTATACATTTATTTAATGAAGCCATTTTCATAGAAATTGTCAAGATAAATGTATCCTCATTTAGATCAAAACAAATTCTAAATTAATGAAGTCATGACATTTGATTGTATTTTGTTTTTTTTTTTTTGCTTTATCTGTGAAGTCCTCAAACCTGTGAGTAGTGCTGACCCTGGTCTTGAATGAACAGCCGTGTACTAACTGCAAGGCCAGAAGAACCCCCGCCCTTCCCCTCCCCACCCCCCCACATCATTTCAAGAAGTTCTAAAGAACAGTTGAAATTTACGGAGATAAAGGCCGGGCGCGGTGGCTCACGCTTGTAATCCCAGCACTTTGGGAGGCCGAGGCAGGCGGATCACGAGGTCAGGAGATCGAGACCACGGGGTAAAAATACAAAAAAAAAAATTAGCCGGGCGTGGTGGCGGGTGCCTGTAGTCCCAGCTACTCGGAGAGGCTGAGGCAGGAGAATGGCGTGAACCCGGGAGGCGGAGCTTGCAGTGAGCCGAGACTGCGCCACTGCACTCCAGCCTGGGCGACAGAGCAAGACTCCATCTCAAAAAAATAAATAAATAAATAAATAAATTTACGGAGATCAGACTGGGTTGAGTGTGGGATTTCCAGGGTGGGTTCTAGAAGGAGAAGTGGGACTTCTGTAGTTTGTTGAAATTTTATTTTCCAAACCCAGCCCCCAAGTTTTTCTTCCTCTATTTATGTGCAAGGACAAAACAGTTACTGTCCAACCTACACAGGATATGGACTCTGTCTGCTCTGAGCCCATTTTAGTTTAGAATATACAGACCTCCCTCCAGGTCCTAAGAGAGAGATTCTGTGAGAGATGCGCAACACCGTAAGATTAGTGATTTGTACTTTGAAATGGCTGCCTTTATTTCCTTTAAAGTCAATATCTTATATTTGAATAAACACAGTTTGCAAAGCATCTTTACAGAAATCTCATTGGATCCTCACGGTCACCTTTTTTTTGAGACAGAGTCTCACTCTTTTCACCCAGGCTGGAGTGCAGTGGAGTGATCTTGGCTCCTCCACTTCCTGGGCTCAGGTGATCCTCCTTCTTTAGCCTCCCAAGCAGCTGGGACCACAGATGCATGCCACCATGCCAATTTTTGTATTTTTGGTAGAGATGGGGTTTCACCATGTTGCCCAGGCTGGTCTCAAACTCTGCAGCTCAAGTGATCCACCCGCCTTGGCCTCCCAAAGTGCTGAGATTACAGGTATGAGCCACAGTTGCCCTCACAGTCACCTTTCGAAGAACCTCCTGCTCAAGAGATCCTCCTGCCTCAGCCTCCTAAGTAGCTGTGATGACTACAAGCATGCACTACCATGCCTGGCTAATTTCTTTATTTTTTGTAGAGACGGGGTTTCCCTGTGACGCCCACGGTGGTCTCAAACTCCTGAGCTCAAGCCATCCTCCCACCTCAGCGTCCCAAAGTGCTGGGATTATAGGTGTGAGCCACTGCACCTGGCCAAGCATTAGTTTTAATCCTGTTTTATAGATGAATAAACTGAGGCTGACTCAGACTGACTCAAAGTCACACTGTCATTACCTTTTTGATCCTGTACATTAGACTGGGCTCTATGCATGTTCTTGCTGGCCCAATAAAGTTGCAAGTACCAGCTAACAACCCTTCCCACTCCACCTCACTACCTCATAGAGGAAAATTGTGAAGTTAATGGGAAATGTCAGCGGTGATGTCTTCAGGCTGGGCTTGTGGAGTGACTGCCTTGCCACAGGATATTTAAGCAATGCTCTGTCTTGTCTGAGGCTCAGACCTGCTGTTCTTATTGGCATTTGGAACCTGCATGGTTTTTGGCTTCACCTCCAGCTTTAGCCATTTTTCTTCTGTTCTTTTAGGTAAGGATTTTCTGCCTCAGACCTCAGATTCCCATTTCCTTCCTAGCTTCTCTGCTGTTATAGTTCAGTCTCTTCCAAGACCATGCAAGATTCAGACCCTAGTAGGAGGAGATGGAGGAACTAGGACTTAACCCACATCTTGTGATTCCAAGGCTGGTTCCTCTTTTGCCCTGCACCACGCAGCTGTCTGCTCACGGTCATGTGACAGGGGCTTCCCCAGCCAGAACCTCCAGGGAGCACAGATAAAGGAAAGAGCTGGAAGGCACAATACAGCATTTGTTCTGTCCAAGCCTTACATGTCAGCATGGGCAGGGAGAACGTGGTGAAGCTTTCTTTCAAGGACTTTGATAAGGAAGGACATTTATCAGTGAAGAGAGGTTTTGAGGGAAGTGAACCAATCTTGAGATAAGTAAACAAAAGAGCTTTGAGTCTGGTGTTTCCCTGTTTGCTTCTGCACCCTGGAGGAGCAAATACTCCATGATTAGAGACCTTTGGAATAGAATAGCAGTGATGGAACTGGAGTCCTAGTCCAGGTTCTCTCCTTGTTCAGCCTGGATTCAGCACTGGGTATCGAAACTCGCCTGCACCCTCAGAGGAGATGGCTGGGGACAGTGTGTCCAGGCCTCTTCTACACACAGAGAGTTTTCTTTTTTTTATAAAGGGTATACACATTTAAAATTTAGTGATACTCCCAAATTGCTCTTCAAAAAGGCTGTGCAAAATTACAGTCCTGATAACAGCTACCCAGAGATCCTGTGAAGGCATTTGCCCTCGTTATTATTATATTATTATTATTTGAATTTGAGACGGAGTCCTGCTCTGTTGCCCAGGGTGGAGTGCAGTAGCACAATCTTGGCTCACTGCAACCTGTGCCTCCCAGGTTCAAGCAATTCTCCTGTTATCAGTCTCCCTAGTAGCTGGGATTACAGGTGAGCATCACCACGCCTGGCTAATTTTTGTATTTTTAGTAGAGACGGGGTTTCACCATATCGGCCAGACCGGTCTCAAACTCCTGACCTCAGGTGATCCACCTGTCTCGGCCTCCCAAAGTGCTAGGATTACAGGTATGAGCCACTGGGCCCGGCTGCCCTCACTATTTAATGGGTTATTTGCAACCTGTGAATCATGTCTTCTATTTCCTTGTTAATGATGCTTATTGATTATAGACTTAGGAATATCAGCACCTCCTTTGTATCTCTTCATTCTTACATGATATAATAATTCATTTTTTTTTTGAGACAGAGTCTCACTCTGTTGCCCAGGCTGGAGTGCAGTGTCACAATGTTGGCTCACTGCAACCTCTACCTCCTGAGTTCAAGTGATTCTCCTGCCTCAGCCTCCTGAGTAGCTGGGACTACAGGTGCGTGCCACTACACCTGACTAATTTTTGTATTTTTAGTAGAGACAGGGTTTCACCATGTTGGCTAGGCTGGTCTTGAACTCCTGACCTCAGGTAATCTGCCCGCCTCGGCCTCCCAAAGTGCTGGGATTACAGGTGTGAGCCACTGCACCCAGCCAATAATTCATTGTTTAATCCTTAGTTGTGGGCCAAGCAAAGGAGAAAAGTAAGGAGCCTTCTCCTTTTACTGATAGGAAAGGTCAAAGGACTTACCTAGTGAATTATTTACCTAAAAATGTATACAAATCACTCCAAAATTTAGTGGCTAAAATCAACAGTAGTAATTTAATTATATCTTCACAGTTACTAATTTAATTATATCCTCACCTGTGGGTGAGGAATTTAGGAGCAGCTTAGCTGGGCTGCTCTGGCCCAGACTCTAGTGAAGTTGTGGTCAGTTGTCAGCTGGGTCATCTGAATGCTTGATTGGGATTGGAGGATCCACTTCTATGGTGGTCACTCACATGACTGGGAAGTTGGTGCTAGCTGTTGGCAGGAAGCCTGTTCTTCATGTGGGCCTCTCTGAGGGACTGCTTGAGTACTTTCATGATGTGGTGGTGGGCTTCTCCCAGAGTGAGCCACTCAGAAGAGAGAAAGATTGTGAGGTCTGGACTTCAATAAGAAGACTGTTGAAGAAAAAAAGGTTTTGCCCCCCCTTGGTTTGATTGGACTAGGGTGGGCTCAGTCTGTTCCCGTGGCTGGCATCAGGCAGGAACAGTGGTATAGCAGGGTATAGACCATATTTAGGGACCTAAAGTCATGTCTCTCATGATTCATGTGGTTCTTGTTCCAACTGCCCAGGACTCAGGCACATCAAAATATGACACAAAAGCAGAAGCTTTTCATAATGGAGATTAGACCATGGCTAGGATTCCTACCCAGTCCTCTTGAGCTCTCTTCACTCCAGTGTTGTTTTCCATGTTTGTTTTTTGTTTTCCCCAGAGCTTCTTCGAGACACCTTCACTTCCCTGGGCTATGAAGTCCAGAAATTCTTGCATCTCAGTGTGCATGGTATATCCCAGATTCTTGGCCAATTTGCCTGTATGCCTGAGCACCGAGACTACGACAGCTTTGTGTGTGTCCTGGTGAGCCGAGGAGACTCCCAGAGTGTGTATGGTGTGGATCAGACTCACTCAGGGCTCCCCCTGCATCACATCAGGAGGATGTTCATGGGAGATTCATGCCCTTATCTAGCAGGGAAGCCGAAGATGTTTTTTATTCAGAACTATGTGGTGTCAGAGGGCCAGCTGGAGGACAGCAGCCTCTTGGAGGTGGATGGGCCAGCGATGAAGAATGTGGAATTCAAGGCTCAGAAGCGAGGGCTGTGCACAGTTCACCGAGAAGCTGACTTCTTCTGGAGCCTGTGCACTGCGGACGTGTCACTGCTGGAGCGGTCCCACAGCTCACCGTCCCTGTACCTGCAGTGCCTCTCCCAGAAACTGAGACAAGAAAGGTGAGCCCCCAGGAGGTGGTCAATTCCGGACCACCTGCTTATTTTCATGCCACCAGGGTGGGAATTACCACTGTGCCACATTTGCTGCCCTTCTCTCCGGGAGGAAAAGAGATTTTCCCTCCTGCATTGGGGTTTCCCTAGGACTACAGTATAGACCCGGCATGATTTAAAAATACTTTGTAGTTAGTTAGTTTGTAGTTTGAATACTTTTCTTCAAAATTGAGAAATTTTTAGCCTGGGCAACAAAGTGAGAACTTGCTCTATAAAAAATTTTAAAATTAGTTGGGTGTGGTAGTGTGAGCTTATAGTCCCGACTGCTTGGGAGGCTAAGGTAGGAGGATTGCTTGATCCCAGGAGTTTGAGGCTGCAGTGAGTCGTGATTGCACTGTGCACTGCAGCCTGAGCAACAGAGGGAGACCTTGTCTCCAATAAATAAATAAATAAATACAAATAACAAATTTATTTATTTATTTATTTTTTGAGATGGAGTCTTGCTCTGTTGCCCAGGCTGGAGTGCATTGGCGCAATCTTGGCTCACTGCAACCTCCGCCTCCCGGGTTCAAGCAGTTCTCCTGCCTCACCCTCCCAAGTAGCTGGGATTACAGGCATGTGCCACAACGCCCTGGCTAATTTTTGTATTTTTAGTAGAGACTGGGTTTCACCATGTTGACCAGGCCAGTCTTGAACTCCTGACCTCAGGTGATCTGCCTGCCTCAGCCTCCCAAAATGCTAGGATTACAAGTGTGAGCCACTGCGCCTGGCCACAAATTTTTATTTTTAATTTTTCTTTTTTTTGAGACAGAGTTTCACTCTTGTTGCCCAGACTGGAGTACAGTGGCATGATCTTGGCTCACTGCAACCTCCACCTCCTGGATTCCAGTGATTCTCCTGCCTCAGCTTCCTGAGTAGCTGGGATTACAGGCGCCCGCCATCACACCTGGCTAATTTTTGTATTTTTAGTGGAGACAGGGTTTCCACCATGTTGGCCAGGCTGGTCCGGAACTCCTGGCCTCAAGTGATCCACGCACCTCGGCCTGCCAAAGTGCTGGGATTACAGGCATGAGCCACCATGCTCAGCCACTTTCCAGGTGTTTTTTTATTTGATACCCACACAGTAATGTAGAAGTATATCTTTTTTGTTTGTTTGTTTTTTGAGATGATGTCTCGCTCTGTTGCCCAGGCTGGAGTGCAGTGGCACACCTCGGCTTACTGCAACGTCCACCTCCCAGGTTCAGGCAATTCTCCTGCCTCAGTCTCCTGAATAGCTGGGACTACAGGCGCACATCACCATGCTCTGCTAATTTTTGTATTTTTAGAAGAGATGGGGTTTCACCATGTTGGCGAGGCTGGTCCCGAACTCCTGACCTCAAGTGATCCTCCTGCCTCGGCCTCCCAAAGTGAGCCACTGCACCCAGCCCGGAAGTATGTTTGTAAGCCCAGATGGAATCATCGTCTATTGTTTCTTTTTTTTTAATTAAAAAAATTTTAATGCCGTTCAAATCCCCATGTCTGGCTCATTTCAGCTCCTTTACTGCCAAAGCAGGGGACAAGGACTGCTTCAGTTTCTCTGCCTTCTCTTTCTCTGAAGGTATCTGCTGCATCGAACTTGAAAGTTCACATTATCCTTATTTTTCTTGATCTTGACAGATTTGGCATCCTTTCACCTGGCTGTGAGTAGAAAGTCCTTGATTTCCTCAATTTTTCAAGGCATGGCGATGAGGCACACAGGGAGAGGGCAAGGACAGGCACCCCTCTAGCCCATGTATCACCCAAAAGACACTCACAGCCTGCCACCACTTTATAACCTGCTTTTAGTTTGTTTAGCAGCAGATCACAAACATTTTTGCATGTCAGTAGTCACGTTTCTACAGCATCAGTTTAATGTATGCACAACAGCCCATAATATGGCCATAGCTTAATTTACTTGATCAATCTTCAGTTGTTGCATACTGTTTGCTTTCCTACAAAGTAAGTATTAAACATCCTTGCAACTTGGTATTTGTTCTTATCCTTAATTGTTTTCTAGGGGGACAATTCCCGGAAGTGGAATTACTGAGTCAAAGGACATGCATTTTTCAAGCCTTGGATGCATCTTACTAGATAGATGTCCTATAGCATGGTCATATCAGCTTTATAGGAAAGTAGCTGTGTCCCTGAATTCTCCCTGACACTGCATGCTCTTATATTTCCTCAAGTTTTGACAATTTGATAGGTGAAAAGTGGTATCTGACCATCTAGATCTGGAAGGCTTTGTTTTTTTTTGGTTTTTTTTTTTTTTGAGATGGAGTCTTGCTCTGTTGCCCAGGCTGGAGTGCAGTGGCGCAATCTCGGCTCACTGCAAGCTCCGCCTCCCGGGTTCATGCCATTCTCCTGCCTCAGCCTCTCCGAGTAGCTGGGACTACAAGCGCCCGCCACCACGCCCAGCTAATTTTTTGTATTTTTAGTAGAGACGGGGTTTCACCGTGGTCTCGATCTCCTGACCTCGTGATCCGCCCGCCTCAGCCTCCCAAAGTGCTGGGATTACAAGCATGAACCACTGCGCCTGGCCCTGGAAGTCTTTGTTATATAAACATTTTTTTAATGTTTATTGGCAAGAATACTTTTCTAAGAGAAACATCAGTGAGCTGGTTTCCGTTTAAGCTGAATGAAGCCACAATGTACCTCAAGTATAAGATTAACTGGCCTTTTTCAGTTGCACTCTAATTACAATTTAAAATGTTTCTGAGCCACCTGTCAAATGCATTCTGGGCTGTACCTCTGCATACCCCAGGAATAAATCTCATGGCCTTCTTTACCTGGCCTCCTTAGCGGTGGCCCAGCAGGAAGCGGGGGTTAGAGCAGGAGCCACTCAGCCTTCCAAGACAGATACTCCATGGGCCAGTGGTATTACTGGCCTTTTGAGCCCATCCCCATTTGCATAGATGATCCATGTGGGTTATCATCTGGCTGGTATGTTCCCAGAGTGAAACTCAGCAGCCCCTTGAGGGAGGGGATGATGGCCATCAGGCCAGAGTGTTGCAAGTTAGTTTGGATCATTTGCTAAGCAGCTTGTGGTGCCTTCAGAAAGGAACAGTTTCAAAGAATTTTCACATCTGTTGGCTCATTTTGCCCTAACGACAGTCTTCTCTTTGATATTTGCATGGCATTAAATTTTGCCTTTCTTGTTTTCTCCAGAAAACGTCCACTCCTGGATCTTCACATTGAACTCAATGGCCACATGTATGATTGGAACAGCAGAGTTTCTGCCAAGGAGAAATATTACGTCTGGCTGCAGCACACTCTGAGAAAGAAACTTATCCTCTCCTACACATAAGAAACCAAAAGGCTGGGCATAGTGGCTCACACCTGTAATCCCAGCACTTTGGGAGGCCAAGGAGGGCAGATCACTTCAGGTCAGGAGTTTGAGATCAGCCTGGCCAACATGGTAAACGCTGTCCCTAGTAAAAATACAAAAATTAGCTGGGTGTGGGGATGGGTACCTGTATTCCCAGTTTACTTGGCAGGCTGAGGTAGGAGGATCTTTTGAACCCAGGAGTTCAGGGTCATAGCATGCTATGATTGTGCCTACGAATAGCCACTGCATACCAACCTGGGCAATATAGCAAGACCCCATCTCTTTAAAAAAAAAAAAAAAAGGACAGGAACTATCTTAGTCAATGTATTAGTCATGGTTCTCTAGAGGGACAGAACTAATAGGATACATGTATATAAAAAGGGGAGTTTATTAAGGAGTATTGACTCACATGATCACAAGGTTAGGTCCCACAATAGGTCATCTATAAGCAAGGAAGCCAATTCAAGTCCCAAAGCTGAAGAACTTGGAGTCCAATGTTTGAGGGCAGGAAGCATTCAGCATGAGAGAGAGATGGAGGCCAGAAGACTACACCAGTCTAGTCTTCCCATGTTTTGCCTGCTTTTATTCTGGCAGTGCTGGCAGCTGATTAGATGGTGCCCACCCAGATTGAGGATGGTCTGCCTTTCCCAGTCCACTGACTCAAATGTTAAATCTCCTTTGGCAGCACCCTCACAGACGTACCCAGGAACACTTTGCATCCTTCTATTCAATCAAGTTGATACTCAGTATTAACCATCACAGTCCATTTGGGCAACTATACCAAATTACCGTAGACCAGGTGACTTAAACAGCAGTTATTTCTCACAGTTCTGGAGGCTGGGAAATCCAACATCTAAGTGGTAGCATATCTGGTGTCTGGTAAGGCATGCTTCCAGATCTTACCAGATGTCAGTCTTTTCATGTTCTCACATGGCAGAAAAAGAGGATGCAAACTCTCAAGTGTATCTTCTTCAAGGGCACAAATCCCATTCATGAGGGCTCTACCCTCATGACCTAATTACCTCCCAAAGGCCCCACCTTCTGATACTGTCACATTGGGGATACTGTCTCCCCTTTGAATTCTGGGGGGGATACAAACATTCAGTTTGTAACAATAGCCTTATGATTTAGAGGTTACTTGTTCGTTCACCTAGACCTCAAATTGCATTTTACAGCTAATCAAGTATATCCTTCTCTGATTTGATAGTGTGACCTAAAAGGGGACCATTGTTTGAAATATCATTAGAGTTGCTTATTGTTATTATTATTATTATTATTATTATTATTATTATTGAGACAGAGTTTCATTCTGCCGCCCAGGCTGGAGTGCAGTGGCATGATCTTGGCTCATTGCAACCTCTGCCTTCTGGGTTCAAGCGATTCTCCTGCCTCAGCCTCCCGAGTAGCCGGGATTACAGGCTCCTGCCACCACACCTGGCTAATTTTTGTATTTTTAGTAGAGACAGGGTTTCACCATGTTGGCCAGGGTGGTCTTGAACTCCTGACCTCAGGTGATTCACCAGCCTCGGCCTCCCAAAGTGCTGGGATTACAGGTGTGAGCCACTGCACCTGGCCTATTATTATTTTAAAAAATTTTAAAAATTGCTGAATAGGGTACCTCTGGGCAGTGTGTCAGAATACCACTTTTTAAATATTTTACGATTTATTTATTTTTCTATTTCTTGAGGTTAGTTTTAACTGATGTGTATCTGTATGTCTATTTGTGTATATTTTGTCATGATCATGCAACAGAGGCTGAAAAGTGTGGAAGAGACAGTTTTCAGGACCAACAATCAATTATTCCTACTTTCCAAGTTATTTTGATGCCATAGTGGCTCATACCTATAATCTGAGTACTTTGGGAGGCTGAGGTGGATGGATCACTTGAGCCCAGGAGTTCGAGACCAGCCTGGGCAACATAGCAAGACTCCATCTCTACAAAAAAATACAGCATTTAGCTGGGCGTGGTGGCGTGTTCCTGTAGTCCCAGCTGCTTGGGAGGCTGAAGTGGGCAGATCCCCGAGCCCAGAGAGGTCAAGGTTGTGATGAGCTGTGATCACACCACTGCACCTCAGCATGGGAGACAGAGTGAGACCCTGTCTCAGAATAAATAAATAAATAAAACCACCAGCACCACAAACAACAACAAAAAGTTATTTTGTACTTGTTTTGAGCACAGGACTCCTGAGGGTATCTTTGCATTTAATATTGCATAGGGGTACCAGTGGGAAGTAATGTGTATGCTTGGCCTCATGAGCTAAAGCCCTATGTTAATTATGACAAAAGGAAAGTGTGTGAGAGGGATCTTAACTACCTAGCAGCTCTAGCTGCCATCTTGAACCATGAAGATAAGGGCCACACTTAGGGGTAACTGGGTAGTGAGCAGCAAGAAGCCTTGTTGGATGAGGGCATGAAGGAGCAGAATCACTGTGGAATCACTGTGTCAGCCCCAATTACCTACCTCTGGACTTCTATGTGAGGGAAAAAAATTGAGAGTTTATATTTATCTAAACCTAGTTAACCCAAGTGATGCATTGTTACGAGATTAAAATGTTTGGAGGCTGGGCACGTTGGCTCATGCCTGTAATCCCAGCACTTTGGGAGGCCAAGGCGGGTGGATCACGAGGTGAGGAGATCAAGACCATCCTGACTAACATGTGAAACCCCATCTCTACTAAAAATACAAAAAATTAGCCAGGCGTTTTGGCAGGCGCCTGTAGTCCCAGCTACTCGGGAGGCTGAGGCAGGAGAATGGCTCAACCTGGGAGGTGGAGCTTGCAGTGAGCTGAGATCTTGCCACTGCACTCCAGCCTGGGCGACAGTGCGAGACTCTGTCTCAAAAAAATAAAAAAATAAAAAAAATGTTTGGAATGTTGGCTTCATCCCTGGGATGCAAGGCTGGTTCAACATATGCAAATCAAGAAACATAATTCATTACATAAACAGAACTAAAGACAAAAACCACATGATTATCTCAATAGATACAGAAAAGGCCTTCAATAAAATTCAACATTGCTTGCCTTCAATAAAATTCAACATTGCTTCATGTTAAAAGCTCTCAATAAACTAGGTATTGATGGAAAATATCTCAAAATAATAAGAACCATTTATGACAAGCCCACAGCCAATATATTGAATGGGCAAAAGCTGAAAGCATTCCCCTTGAAAACTGGCACAAGAGAAGGATGCCCTCTCTCACCACTCCTATTCAACATAGTGCTGGAAGTGCTGGCCAGGGCAATCAGGCAAGAGAAAGAAATAAAGGGTGTTCAAATAGGAAGAGAGGAAGTAAAACTGCAGATGACATGGTACTATATCTAGAAAACTCCATTATCTCAGCCCAAAAGCTCCTTAAACTGATAAGCAACTTCAGCAAAGTCTCAGGATACAAAATCAATGTGCAAAAATCACAAGCATTCTATACACCAACAATACACAAGCAGAGTGCCAAATCATGAATGAACTCCCATTCATGGTTGCTACAAAGAATAAAATACCTAGGAATACAGCTAATAAGAGATGTGAAGGACCTCTTCAAGGAGAACTACAAACCACTGCCCAAGGAAATAAGAGAGGACACAAACAAATGAAAAAACATTTCATTCTCGTGGATAGGAAGAATCAATATCATGAAAATGGCCATACTACCCAAAGTAATTTATAGGTTCATTGCTATTCCCATTAAACTACCATTGACATTCTTCACAGAATTAGAAAATAACTACTTTAAAATTCAAATGGAACCAAAAAGCATGTATAACCAAGACAACAATAAGCAAAAAGAACAAAGCTGGAAGCATCACACTACCCAACTTCAAAGTATACTGCAAAGCTACAGTAGCCAAAACGGCATGCTACTGGTACAAAAACAGACACATAGACCAATGGAACAGAATAGAGACCAGAGAAAGACCACACATCTACAGCCATCTGATCGTCGACAAACCTGACAAAAACAAGCAATGGGGAAAAGATTCCCTATTTAATAAATGGTGCTGGAAAAACTGGCTAGCCATATGCAGAAAATTGAAACTGACCCCTTCCTTACGCCTTATACAAAAATTAACTCAAGATTAAAGACTTAATGTAAAACCTAAAACTATAAAAACCCTAGAAGAAAATCTAGTTAATGCCATTCAAGACATAGGCACAAGCAAAGTTTTCATAACAAAAACATCAAAAGCAATTGCAACAAAAGCAAAAATTACAAATGGGATCTAATTAAACTAAAGAGCTCCTGCACAGCAAAAGAAACTATCATTAGAGTAAACAGGCAACCTACAGAATGGGAGAAAATTTTTGCAATCTATCCATCTGACAAAGGTCTAATATCCAGAACCTACAAGGAACTTAGAACAAATTGACAAGGAAAAAAACAACTCCATCAAAAAGTGGACAAAGGACATTAACAGGCACTTCTCAAAAGAAGACATTTATGTGGCCAACAAACATAAAAAAAAGCTCAACATTACTGATCATTAGAGAAATGCAAATGAAAACCACAATGAGATACCATCTCATGCCGGTCAGAATGGTGATTATTAAAAAGTCAAAAAACAACAGATGCTGGCAAGGCTGTGGAGAAGTAGGGACACTTTCACGTTGTTGGTGGGAATGTAAATCAGTTCAACCGTTGTGGAAGCATGTGTGGCAATTCCTCAAAGATCTAGAACTAGAAATACTATTTGTCCCAGCAATCCTATTACTGGGTATATACCCAAAGGAATATAAACCATTTTCTTATAAAGATACATGCACATTTTTGTTCATTGCAGCACTCTTCACAATAGCAAAGACACAATAGCAAATGCCCATCAAAGATAGACTGGATAAAGAAAATGTGGTACATATACACATGGAATACTGTGCAGTGCAGCTGTTAACAGCTTTTGGTGATACAGTGAATCAGATTTTTCATTTAATTCTTTTAATTGGTTATTACTGAACATGAAAAAGTAATCTTTGTATTGAAATCTTGAGTCTGGCCATGTTTCTATTTTAAATTCATAAAGAATTCTAACAGAAGAGGAATTCAAAGAATGTCATAAACGGATGTTTCTCCAAGGATGAAGGAACTATTTTATTCACTTGCTGATAATTCAGCTCAATCCAGTTTGGCATCATATAGATAAGTAGTTGAATTATGGATTTAAAATACATATCCTTTTCTAACTCCAAAGGTAATACTTATTTAGATGGTTTTGAAAATATAGAAAGGCATAAATTTTTTAAAAATCTGTTATTCTCCACCACCACTCAATCTATCATGTCTCTCCATTCATTCATCCGTTTGTTTATATCTGTTAATCTTTGTATGTGTTCATGTATAGCTTTTACATGATTGGAATCATAATGCATATTCCGTTTTGAAGTCTGCTTTTTTTTACACAAAAATATGTTGTGAATATTTTCCTATATTATGAAATATCATTAACTGAGCTTTTGGAATTGACTGCATGTTTTGGTACCATTTAGATGTAGTTTAAGATACTTAGAAGTTATGTGGCTTTGCCACTATGGATGAATCTTTACTCAATATTAGTTATTTAAAATAACCTCACCTAAACACTACTCAGCCATAAAAAGGAATGAATTAATGACATTCACAGCAACCTGGAGACTATTACTCTAAAGGAAGTAACTCGGGAATGGAAAACCAAACATTGTATGTTCTCACTCGTAAGTGGGAGATAAGCTATGAGGATGCAAAGGCATAAGAAGGATACAATGGACTTTGGGGACTCAGGGGAAAGGGTGGGAGGAGGGTGAAGGATAAAAGAATACAAATTGGGTTCAGTGTATACTGCTCAGGTGGTGGGTGCACCAGAATCTCACAAATAACCACTTAATTACTTACGCATGTAACCAAATACCACCTGTTACCCAAAAACCTATGGAAATAATTTTTTTTTTTTTAAAAAAGGAATGAGATCATGTCCTTTGCAGGGACATGGATGAAGCTGGAAGCCATTATCCTCAGCAAACTAACACAAGAGAAGGAAACCAAACACCACATGTTCTCACTTGTAAGCGGAAGCTGAACAATGAGAACACACGGACACAGGGATGAGATCACACACTGGGGCCTGATGCAGGGGCCGTAGGAGGGAGAGCATCAGGATAACTAGCTAATGCATGTGGGGCTTAATACCTAGGTGATGGGTTGATAGGTGCAGCAAACCACCATGGGACACGTTTACCTATGTAACCCGCACATCCTGCACTTGTATCCAGAACTTACAATAAAATATTTTAGAAATCTTTAGAGAATACGAAAAAGATTCTTCAATGCATACACAATAAAATTGCAGTTCAGTCAAACATTGGAAGTCTTTCTGTAACTGTCTAGTTGGTATCTTCATTTTCAGCTTCTTCAAGATCCCACTCCAAACACTGTTAGCTCAGCCGAATTGAACAGCTCATAGCTCTTACCTCTGGATCTTTAGTTCTGGTGATTGTATATTTCTGGACCATCTGGAACCCCAGCCTATCACCCTACCCCACATCTCCACATCCCCAAAATATAACCATACTTCAAGGGCAGTTCAAATACTGTCTCCTTCTATCCTCCATGAAGTCAGTTATCTCTTCCATTGGAATTATTGCCCCCTCTCCTGAACAGTACTATTTCATGTGAATCTCCTCCAAGGCTTCTTTTCATTTTATATCTCATGCTGTAATTCTTGGAGAGTATGCTGTAGCTCAAGTGCAGAATTCTCATCAGTTTTATCTTTATATCTCTCCTAAACACTTTACCTGATGAAGAGCCTGGCATACACATAAATATATATTGAATGAATCAGTGATGGACTGAAAAGAAGATGGATCTCCTAAATTTTAACTTTTATAAAATATTTTGATATATTCATGACCTTACTTTAGCAAGAAATGTACTGAACATGATGTAAACTATTGTTGATATAGTTTTTATATTGGAAGTGTAAGTAGTTTGTGGCATGGGATTGTGACATATCCTAGGTTTCCTCGTCTTCTTTTTATTGAAATGTAATTCACAAGCCATAAAATTTGCCCCTTTAAAGTATATGATGCAGTGGATTTTAGTATATTTACAGAGTTGTGCAGTCATCACCACTATCTAATTCCAAAACATTTCCATCTACCTAGAAAGAAACTCCATACCAGTGAGCTGCCACTCTAATCCTCCTCTTCCCCCAGCCTCTAGAAACAAATAATCCATTTTCTGCCTCTATGATTTGCCTATTCTGGATATTTTATAAAAATAAACATGTGGCCTTTCGTGTCTGACTTCCTTCACTTAGCATGTTTTCTTTTTTTTTTTTTTTTTTGAGACGGAGTCTTGCTCTGTCGCCCAAGCTGGAGTGCAGTGGCACAATCTCGGCTCACTGCAAGCTCCGCCTCCTGGGTTCATGCCATTCTCCTGCCTCAGCCTCTCCGAGTAGCTGGGACTACAGGCGCCCGCCACCACGCCTGGCTAATTTTTTTGTATTTTTAGTAGAGACGGGGTTTCACCGTGGTCTCGATCTCCTGACCTCGTGATCCACCTGCCTCGGCCTCCCAAAGTGCTGGGATTACAAGCGTGAGCCACCGCGCCCGGCAACTTAGCATGTTTTCAAGGTTCATCTATGCTATAGAGTGTACCAGTACTTCATTTTATGGCTGAATAATACTCTATTGTGTGGATATACCACATTTTGTTTATTCATCAGTTGATCGAAATTTAGATTGTTTCTACTTTTTTGTTATTATGGATGATGTTGCTATGAATATTTGTATATGAATTTTTATATGGATATATGTTTTCAGTTCTTCTGGGCATATACCTTAGAAGTCAGAGTGTTCATCATATAGTAACTATCTTTAGCCTTTTGAGGAACTGCCAAACTGCTTTTCAAAGTAATGGCATCATTTTATATTCCCACCAGCAGTGTATGAGGTTTTTTTTTGTTTTTTTGTTTTTGAGATGGAGTCTCACTCTCGCCCAGGGTGGAGTGCAGTGGCATTATCTTGATTCACTATAACCTCTGCCTTCTGAGTTCAAGCCATTCTCCTGCCTCAACCTCCCTAGTAGTTGGGAGTAGCTGGGATTACAGGAGCCCGCCACCATGCCCAGCTAATTTTTGTATTTTTTTTTTTAAGACGGAGTCTTGCTCTGTGGCCCAGGCTGGAGTGCAGTGGCACAATCTTGGCTCACTGCAAGCTCCGCCTCCCAGGTTCATGCCATTCTCCTGCCTCAGCCTCCCGAGTAGCTGGGAGTACAGGCACCCGCCACCACGCCCGTCTAATTTTTTGTATTTTTAGTAGAGACGGGGTTTCACAATGTTAGCCAGGATGGTCTTGATCTCCTGACCTCGTGATCCGCCTGCCTCGGCCTCCCAAAGTGCTGGGATTACAGACATTAGCTACTGTGCCTGGCCTTAAATCCTTTCTCATTTTAAAATTGGGTTATTTATTTTATTTTATTTTATTTTCCTGAGATGGAATCTCGCTCTGTCGCCCAGGTTGGAGTGCAGTGGTACAGTCTCGGCTCACTGCAACCTCCACCTCCTGAGTTCAAGCGATTCTCCTGCCTCAGCCTCCCTAGCAGCTGGGATTACAGGAACCCACCACCATGCCTGGCTAATTTTTGTATTTTTAGTAGAGACAGGGTTTCGCCATGTTGGCCAGGCTGGTCTTGAACTCCTGACCTCAGGTGATCTGCCTGCCTTGGCGTCCCAAAGTGCTAGGATTACAGGTGTGAGCCACCACACCCAGTGGGTTGTCTTTTTATTGTTGAGTTGTAAGCATTCTTTTTAATATTCTGGATACTAATTTCTTTCAGGTACAATCTTTGTGAATATATTCTCCGATTCCGTGGATTGTCTTCTCACTTTCTGGATACTCTCCTTTACAGTACAAGTTTTACATTTTGATGAAGTTCACTTGATTTCTGTTTTTTATGTTATTGCTTATGCTTTTGGTGTGATACCTAAAAAAACCATTGTCTAAATCAATTGCCTATGAGGTGTTACACCTATGTTTTCTTCTAAAGTTTTATGATTTTTAGCTCTTTAACCCATTTTGAGTTATTTTTGTGTATGCAGTGTGAGATAAGGGTCCAGCCTCATTCTTTTGCACATAAATGTTCACTTGTCTCAGCATTACTTATTGAAAATACTATTTTTTCCTTATAGAATTATTTTTTACTTATCACAAATCAACTAACTATAAGGGTTTATTTCTGGACTCAATGCTGTTGCTCTATCCTATGCTAGTACCACACTGTCTTGATTATTGTAACTTCGTAGTAAGTTTTGGAATCCAGAAATGTAGTACTCTAACTTTGTTGCTGTTCTTTTTTTTTTTTTTTTTGTAGAGATGAGGTCTTGCTATGTTGCCCAGGCTCCTCTCAAACTCCTGGCCTCAAACAATCCTCCCACCTCCGCCTCCCAAAGTGCTGAGGGGTGAGCCACTGCACCTGGCCTGTTCTTTTTCAAAATTGTTAGGGCTGTATTGGGTTTACCTTTCCCTAAATTTTCATATAACTGTAGGATTTGCTTGCAAATTTATGTAAAAAGGGCCTCTGGAATTTTGATAGTGATTACACTGAATGAGAGGAGTTTGGCAGGACTAGTTTCCCAAGACGTAAGACACAAGACCCTGCCGGGCGCGGTGGCTCACGCTTGTAATCCCAGCACTTTGGGAGGCTGAGGCGGGCGGATCACGAGGTCAGGAGATCGAGACCACGGTGAAACCCTGTCTCTACTAAAAATACAAAAAAAATTAGCCAGGCATGGTGGCGGGCGCCTGTACTCCCAGCTACTCGGAGAGGCTGAGGCAGGAGAATGGCATGAACCCGGGAGGCGGAGCTTGCAGTGAGCCGAGATTGCGCCACTGCACTCCAGCCTGGGCGACAGAGCGAGATTCCGTCTCAAAAAAAAGACACAAGACCCTGCTGATAAGACAGGATGTGGTAGAAAGGCCAACCCAAACCAGCCAAAACCATGATGGTGACAGAAGAGACCTCTGGTTACCTTTGCTGCCCATTCTATGGTAATTATAATACATTAGCACGCTAAAAGAAACTCCTACAGCACCATGATAGTTTACAAATGCCATAGCAACTTTCAGAAGTTACCCTGTATGGTCTAAAAGGTCCAGACCTCCCTACCTCTTTCCTGGAAAACTCATGAATAAGCCACCTCTTGTTTAGCATATAGTCAAGAAGCAACCACAAATATAGCCAGTCAGCAGCTCATCAGGGCTACTCTCCCTATGGGGTAACCATTCTTTTATTCCTTTACTTTCTTAATGAACTTGCTTTCACTTTATTCTGTCAGCATGCTCTTGAATTCTTTCCTGAACCCACTTGGCCTCCTGGGCTGAGCCTCAACCTTGGGGTACTTTTGCCAAACATATAAAGATAAGTTTGGCTGGGGGCAGTGGCTCATGCCTGTAATCCCAGCACTTTGGGAGGCTGAGGATGGTGGATCACTTGAGCCAAGGAATTTGAGGCCACCTTGGGCAACACAGCAAAACCCTGTCTCTACTAAAAATACAAAAATTAGCTGGGTATGGTAGTATGCGCCTGTAGTACCAGCTACTCGGAAGGCTGAGGTGGGAGGATCACTTGAGCCCGGGAGGTGGAGGTTTCAGTGAACTGAGATCATGCCACTGTACTCCAGCTGGGGGAACAGAGTGAGACCCTGTCTCAAAATAAAAATAAATTTGAGGTGTATTGCCATCTTAACGGAAGTTGTTACTGGTGGAAGGTATCCAAGTTACTGGTGGCAAATCTGCAGCAACCTCAATTCTTTCCTCCTCAGAAGAAAGAATTTGACTGAGGGTCATAAGGCAGAAGGAGGGACCGAGGCAAGTTTCGGAGCAGGAGTGAAAGTTTATTACGCTTTAGGCTGGGCACAGTGGCTCATGCCTGTAATCCCAGCATTTTGGGAGGCTGAGGCGGGTGGATTACTTGAGGTCAGGAATTTGAGATCAGCCTGGCCATCATGATGATGAAACCTCGTCTCTACTAAAAATACAAAAATTAGCTGGGCATGGTGGTACATGCCTGTAGTCCCAGCTACTCAGGAGGCTGAGGCAGGCAAATCACTTGAACCTGGGGGGCAGAGGTTGCAGTGAGCCGAGAAAGTTTATTAAGCTTTAGAACAGTAAGGAAAGGAAAGAAAAGAAGGAAAGTATAACTTGGAAGAGGGCCAAGCAGGTGACCTGAGAAACCAAGTGCAGGGCTTGCCCTCTTGACTTGGGGTTTTATATGCTCGCATACTGCCAGGATCTTGCGTTACTTCTCCCCACTCCTGAGATCTTTTTGGGAAGCTGATGATCAGTTTCAGGTGTTTTCTATTAGGTGCCTGCCTGTCCCTGGCACCACCTGTGACCAATTATTACTTTACAGAAACATTTAACAACCACCTGACCATCACCTGATGGTTGCCCAACACTCTTGGTGTGTGTCAGGGGAGCCCTCTCCTGCCTTGCTCAGACCTGACTGTACCCACTGTAACAAACCCCTTCTTTGTATACTTTGATATGGTGACATTTCTTGTCACTTGCCTCATGGTGAATTTTTATAGATGTGGCTAAGTCATATGCTTCCTTCTGAAAAATTATGTCAAATGCTAGCAGTTTCTTGCTGTTTTTTGTCCTAGAAACAACAAACTAACCTCGAAGTGAAAGGCCTTTCTGCGTTTATCTTTTTTATCTTTTTTCAGCAGCATTAAAACTACTTTACTCAGACCAAGTGCCGTGGCTCATGCCTGTAATCCCAGCACTTTGGGAGGTTGAGATAGGAAGATTGCTTGAGCCCAGGAGCTTGAGATCAGGCTGGGCAATGAAGTGAGAGCCAGTTTCTACAAAAACATTTTTAAAAATTTGCTGGACTTAGTGGGACATGCCTTTAGTTCCAGCTACTCTGGAGGCTGAGGTGGGAGGATCACTTGAGCCCTGGAGGTTGAGGTTGCAGTGAACTATGATCTTGCCACTGCACTCCAGCCTGTGCGACAGAGCAAGACCCTGTCTCAAGAAAACCCCACAAATATATAAACATATATAGTGGTTTCTTATATACAGCATTTTAAATTTATTGATATATAAAAATATGTATTTTAAATTTATATACTATACAATCTATGTTATATAAAAATATTTTTGTAATATATTTATATATTTTAAATTTAAATATATTTATAAATACATATTATATATAAATATATATAGTACACATTACTCAATTTTTCTTTTTCTTTTTTTTTTTTTGAGACAGAGTTTCACTCTTGTTGCCCAGGCTGGAGTGCAATGGCATGATCTCGGCCCACTGCAACCTCCGCCTCCCAGGTTCAAGAGATTCTCCTGCCTCAGCCTCCTGAGTAGCTGGGATTACAGGTGCCCACCACCATGCCCAGCTAATTTTTTTGTATTTTTAGTAGAGACAGGGTTTCATCATTTGGCCAGGCTGGTCTCGAACTCCTAACCTCAGGTGATCCGCCTGCATCAGCCCCCCAAAGTGCTGGGATTACAGGCATGAGCCACCACGCCCGGCCTACATTACTCAATTTAATCACGTCCACCTAGTTCCCTAGACAAACTATTGCTAATTTAACTTTTAGGAACTACTGCCATCTTGCGGAACTTTGAGGTTTTGCCACCCCAGAATTTCCTAGCTGCTCTGTTCTTCTATTATGTAGCATAGCAAACACAAAATGGGTCACTTTAGTTTTTTTGGAGATGGGATCTTGCTAGGTTGCTCAGGCTGGTCTCCAACTCCTAAGCTCAAGTGATCTTCCTACCTCAGCCTCCTCAGTAGCTGGTACTATAGGAGACAGCACCACACTGCCCAGGCCTGGTTGCATTTTACTTGTCTAGCTATCGTCTCTTTCCTGTTGACTATCTGGAAATCTCTGATGGGATCTTTAACAGAAAAAGTCTACTCCTTCGGACCTAGTTTCATGCCCATATACCACATATGACAGTTCTGGGAAGGTCTGGAATGTGTGGATAAAGGTGATGGCAGTGGCTGCTGCCATCATGCTGGCTGCAGCAGGAAGGCATGGCTCAGGGTGCACACTCCATGGAGCTGGTGGCTGCCCCCCACCTTCTGAGTTGGAGCGGGAGCTCCTCGGGTGCTGCTGCAGCTGCCCAAACCCAGCCACCCAGACTGCAGCTGTGGATCTGAGCCTCCCTGTGCTCTTGGAGGGGGCTAGGAGCAAGCAGGATCTGCCTTCCTGGGTGCAGAGACCAGCTTGGTCGTGGAGACCCTAACCCAGTGGTGCTAGAGGAATTAAAGACACACATACAGAAATATAGAGTGTGGAGTGGGAAATCAGGGGGCTGACAGCCTTTAGAGCTGAGAGCCCCAAACAGAGATTTACGCACATATTTATTGACAGCAAGCCAGTGATAAGCATAGTTTCTATAGATTATAGATTAATTAAAAGTATTCCTTATGGGAAACAAAGGGATGGGTGGAAACAAAGGGATGGGTGGAAACAAAGGGATGGGCTCTGGCTAGTTATCTGCAGGAGGAACATGTCCTTAAGGCACAGATCACTCAAGCTATTGTTTGTGGTTTAGGAATGCCTTTTTGCGGTTTTCCACCCTGGGTGGGCCAGGTGTTCCTTGCCCTGGTTCCGGTAAAGTAGCAGCCTTCAGCATGGCCATCATGGCCATCAAGAACATGTCACAGTGCTGCAGATATTTTGTTTATGGCCAGTTTTGGGGGCCTGTTCCCAACACCAGGGTGTGGCTGCAGCCACCCTCCTAGGTGCAGGACCTGGGCATCTCTGCAGCCTGCACCCTGGGGGCCCCAGGAAGGACCCCCTCCCACCCCATCCCTGCAGGCTTGGGGGTGTCTGCTCCTGCTGCCTGGCCTCTCTTCACTCCTGGCATCTGCTCCAATCTTGAAGTGGGGTTGGGGCCAAGCCCTGGGGCCTTGAATGGCAATGGGAGGCAGACACAGTCCTGGGCAGAAGGGGGCAGGTCCCCAGTAAGGCCCTGCCTTCAGGCCAGGGAGGGCCTGAAGGCTGGGGGTGGGGCTGCCAGTCCTGCGGACTGGAGTAGGGACTCATGGTGCCTCTTCTGGGTGCCCGTGGACCAACTGGCAGCCACTTCCTCCTTTCTGAGGTCCATAAAAGCCCTGGGCTCACCAGAGCAGGGCAGAGGATGGCCAGAGGACAAAGAGGGCAGAGAGGTGGCAGGATGACCAGCTACAGAGAGTAGTACCCTCTGCTGATAGCTGGAGACGATGGGATGGCTGGCTGCAGAGAAGAGCTACCTTCTCAACTGAGAGCTGCAGGGACAACCTGCCAGCAGAGAGAAGCCACCCTCTCCAGGGCCTCCTCTCCACTGAGAACTGAGCACTGGACAGATGACCTGCCTATAGAGAGTAGCTACCCACTGTGGGCCTCCTCTGAGCTGTTCTAGTACTAAATAAAGCTCTTCTTCGTCTTGTTCACCCTTCACTTGTCTGTGTACCTCATTCTTCCTGGACGCAGGCCAGAACTCGGGCAAAGGTGCTGTAGCCAGAGAGGTTTCCGGCCAGAAAATTGACACCCCAAAGATCCCATAACAAAGGTATGGAGCAAAGTGGAGGTAAGGAGGTCTTGGAGGTTGGGGGTGTCAAATCTAGAGGACTTGCTACTTCAAGACCTTCTGAGGACCCTCATGGGTTGGGGTGGAGGTTTCAGTGCTCTGAGCTCTTCTCTAGCCAGTATATCCCTTCCTCCTCCCCTGTGGCTTATACCAATCCTTTAGGAGTCATTACTCTTTTTTTTTTTGGATGGAGTTTTGCTCTTGTTAGGCAGGCTGGAGTGCAATGGCAAAATCTCGGCTCACTGCAACCTCTGCCTCTCGGGTTCAAGTGATTCTCCTGCCTCAGCCTCCTGAGTAGCTGGGATTACAGGCATGTGCCACCATGCCCGGCTAATTTTGTATTTTTAGTAGAGATGGGGTTTCTCCGTGTTGGTCAGGCTGGTCTCAAACTCCCGACCTCAGGTGATTCACCCACCTCAGCCTCACAAAGTGCTAAGATGACAGGTGTGAGCCACCGTGCCCAGCCAGGAGTCATTACCCTTTAAAATCTACCCGAACAGAGGGTGGGGAGCTTGGATCAGAGATTGTACGTCAAGGAAGGCCAACCACTGCTACCACTACCCCCTACTAATGTGGAACTAAAGCAGTCGTTGACTTCCACCTCTACAAAAGGCCATCAAGGTTTTGCTTGGCCCTTCATGTGTACTCAGTAGACTGCAACCAATCAGGAAAGAGATTGTAAGACGTTTATTCTACCACCATCAACATGCCCTCAGTAACTGTGTGTAGGAGGAAGTAGAAAATGCTGAGTACAAATATCTGCACTGCACACCATCTCCCCTCTGTAACCTGAT
Organism: Nomascus leucogenys; assembly: GCF_006542625.1. Taxonomy (NCBI): domain Eukaryota; kingdom Metazoa; phylum Chordata; class Mammalia; order Primates; family Hylobatidae; genus Nomascus; species Nomascus leucogenys. The sequence goes on from NC_044402.1 coordinate 101,568,242, forward strand.
TCAAATGTTTCCCTGGAGTAGTAGGATAAAAGTTACAGTTTTACTTCCTGGGTCTTTATTCTACCTTTACCTTCCAGGCCTAGATCAAATAATTCCTCCTCCAAGGAATGTCTGACTGATTGTCCCTTCTTAAAGCCCCTGTGGCATCACCACCCCCTGCCCGCAGTTACAGATGCTACACAATGTCATATGAGATTCGGGCAGTGGTAGCCCGGGGATCAAGAGCAAGGAGTTTGGAGTGGGAGAGACCCACGTTTGAGCCCTGAATTCTTGTTCATAGCTTTGGGATGGTGGCAAGATTCCTTGCCTCTCTGAATCTGGGTTTCCTCATCTATTGAATGTGGATAGTAATGCCAACTAAGGCTGGGAGTTGTTATGAGTTCAAATCAGAGAAGTTTAGAAATGGTAGTACCGGTCGTCCTAGTTATTATGGAAAGCAGGTCACTTTGCTTTCCAATTGTGCCCAATTCAGGGCTTTGAATTGCCTGCTAAATATTTAATATTATTGAATCAAAGTTGAAAGAGTTAATATACTTTATGAACAGAGTGAAAGAAAGTGAGTTTCAATAAGTTGCCTCCCTAAATGGCCCAATAAATTTAATATTTATAATAAAACAACTAAATAGAAGACCAAGACTTATGGCTTGTCTTTCTTTCTTATTTTCCAGAAAATAATATTTATATTTTAAGTTAAAGTAACTGCAAATTGGAAACCACAGGGGGAGCCCCAGGCTGGGACAAATAATGACTAGCCTGGTCCCAACAGAACAGGCAAAGAAGGTGGTCCCTACACTCTTTATGGTCAATTGAGGCCCCCTCCTCATTCTGCTGCAGCATTCTAGGGTCAGGGCCCCACCTACTCTGGAACTGGGGTAGTGAGTAACACAGCCTGCTGTGCTCCAGCCCCCCTTTCCCAAGAGGGTTTTTTTTTTTTTTTTTTTTTTGAGATAGAGTCTTTCTCTGTTGCCCAGGCTGGAGTGCAATGGCACGATTTTGGCTCACTGCAACCTCTGCCTCCCGGGTTCAAGCGATTCTCCAGCCTCAGCCTCCTAGTAGCTGGGATTACAGGCATGCGCCACCAAGCCTGGCGAATTTTATGTTTTTAGTTGAGATATGGTTTCACCATGATGGCCAGGCTGGTCTTGAACTCCTGACCTCAAGCAATCTGCCCACCTCAGCCTCCCAAAGTGCTGGGATTACAGGTGTGAGCCACTGTGCCCGGCCAGTACTTGTCTTTCTTTTTCTTTTTTTTTTTTTTTTTGAGAATGAGTCTTGCTCTGTAGCCCAGGCTGGAGTGTGATGGCGTGATCTCTGCTCACCGCAACCTCCACCTCCTGCCTTCAAGTGATTCTCCTGCCTCAACCTCCTGAGCAGCTGGGATTATAGGTGTGCACCACCACACCCAGCTAATTTTTTGTATTTGTAGTAGAGACAGGGTTTCACCATGTTGGTGAGGCTGGTCTCATGATCCACCTGCCTCAGCCTCCAAAAGTACTGGGATTACAGGCGTGAGCCACCACACCTGGCCCCAGGACTTGTCTTTCTTAAGCACAGAAGTTCTCTGAATGATGCCCAGGACATGGAAAGGACATTTTAATACATTTGCTAATCAAAGCATCATAAATCTTGCTTTTTTTTCCCCATAGATAAAACATCTTTCTAAGACTCTGTACCTCTTTCCAGAGTGCTGCACATTTGAGTTAGCTTAATTACAGTGTAGTGACTTTGATCCAAACTTGCTGGTTTAAATCTTGGCTCCTCCAGCCGCTCATTGTGTGACCTTGGGCAAATTAATTAACCTTTCTGTGCCTTAGTTTTCATATGTTAAAGCAGCAGCCATAGTAATAGTATTTATCTTAGAGTGTTGTTGGGATGGTGAAATGAGTAAATATTTGTAAATGCCCTGGCACACGGTAGTTGCAATATTAGTGCGCAGTATTGTTTTTATTATTAGAAATAATGTCTTCAAAGTCTCACTTTCCTGCTGGTTTGAATGTGCTGTGAGAACACATACTGTCAGTTTTGCCTACCACAAATTGGTTGAGTCTCTTGCAGGTCCCTCCAAATGGGCTTGTAATTCGCCATCCCCACTTTTCTTTTTTTTTTTTCCTTTCTTTTTCTTTTTATTTCTTAATTTCTCCCACAAAGACTGAAAGTGAATCCTCACTTTTCTTTTATCTTTTAAAAATTTTATTTGTGGGCCAGGCACGGTGGCTCCACGCCTGTAATCCCAGCACTTTGGGAGGCCAAGGAGGGTGGATCACAAGGTCAGGAGTTTGAGACCAGCCTGGCCAACATGGTGAAACCCCGTCTCTACTAAAAATACAAAAACATTAGCCGGGCGTGGTGGCGCATGCCTGTAATCCCAGCTACTCGGGAGGCTGAGGCAGGAGAATCACTTGAACACAGGAGGCAGAGGTTTCGGTGAGTGGAGATCTCTCCATTGCACTCCAGCCTAGGTGACAGAGCAAGACTCCATCTCAAAAAAAAAAAAAAAGTGGCGGGGCGCGGTGGCTCACGCTTGTAATCCCAGCGCTTTGGGAGGCCGAGGCGGGCGGATCACGAGGTCAGGAGATCGAGACCACGGTGAAACCCTGTCTCTACTAAAAAATACAAAAAATTAGCCGGGTGTGGTGGCGGGCGCCTGTAGTCCCAGCTACTTGGAGAGGCTGAGGCAGGAGAATGGCGTGAACCCGGGAGGCGGAGCTTGCAGTGAGCCGAGATCGTGCCACTGCACTCCAGCCTAGGGGACAGAGCGAGACTCAGTCTCAAAAAAAAAAAAGTTATTTGTTTATTTGCATGTGGACATAAGAAAGGGTTAACATGGCCGACAACTATTTCATGAGCTTTTTGGCTTTATTTGAAAAGTGAAGTGTGTTTGGGGAAGGAGATGGTTAGGAAAATAGATGCTCCCCTTTTTGACTTACCAAGGAAACGGAGATCCAAAGGAAAGCCTGGAGCGCTTCGTGGCTTCCACGGGTTCATTTCTAGGAAGCTTTTGCTTTACCTGGGGAAACCCCAAGCTCAACAGTGAGGAAGTTGTAAATTAGCCTTTAGGAGACGCTGTTTGTCAAAGTTATCTTAACTCTGGAAAAGGGGAGGGAAAAAGGCAGATAAGCAGTGACGACATCAGCAGGAAATTAATATCAGGCTACCCAATCCTGAAGATTCAGTTTTCACTTAAACAACCAGCAAGTCTTGAAGTCTCTTCCCAAGCAAATGGGAGTTTCTTTGGACCTTGGAGCACACAGAGGATTCTACTTTCTTTAAAACTTTGTTTTCAGGCAATATCCCTGAGAACCGTTTACCTCCAGAGGATTGGTGGAGCTTGATCTGAAGGTATGTAATTAACAACACTTTTTAACCCAGAGTCTCATGCTTGGATCTTTTCCTTTGCTTCATGGCTTCATGTTGTAGAAACTTGCAAAAACTTGTCAGCAATGGCACTATTTTTTCTTAGATTTCCTTGTCATGCCTGGGAAAACAAAAGTTAAAAAATCCGGAAGCCTCCAACATAGCCTTTTACCGGGGCAGAAATATGTTAGCTCACAGAGACAAAGTTTGGTAGACTCACTAAAACTAGAGATTAGAATTGTCAAACCACAAGGCAAATGCAAGATGCGGTAGAATAGAAAGGTGTCTCCAATAAACCACTCATTTGACCTCAGGGCTAGTAGCAGGGAAGATCCCCTGGATTATCACATTAAAAATGACATTTTTTGTTTCTTTTAACACCAAAAGTAATGTGTATGCTCACATATGTGTAAAATTTGAGAAATTCAATTGGAAGCCCAGAAGGAAATTTGTATTATCTATAGTTATGTCACCTCGATACAACCACTGTTTGTTATGGAGGTTTTGATTTTTGCTGTCTTCCTTCCTTCCTTCCTTTATTTATTTATTTATTTGAGATGGAGTCTCACTCTTTCACCCTCCAGCACTCAGGCTGGAGTGCAGTGGCACAATCTTGGCTTACTGCAACTTCCACCTCCCAGGTTGAAGCAATCCTCCCATCTCAGCTTCCTATGGAGCTGGGACCACAGGCATACACCACCAAGCCCAGCTAATTTTTGTATTTTTTGTAGAGACGGGGTTTCACCGTGTTGCCCAGGCTTGTCCTGAATTCCTGGCCTCAAGTGATCTACCTGCCTCGGTCTCCTGAAGTGCTTCTCTGATTATAATGAAATTTAGCATACAGAATACCATAGTTCATAGACTAGTCAGATGGAAACTGACTCATGTAATTTTTATCTTCCTTCGCTGATTTGAGCAACTCTTGTCTAAAACCACCCTTTCCTTCTGAGGTCTAGGAGGTTTTTTGTTGTTGTTTTGTTTTTGAGGCAGGGTCTCGCTCTGTCACCCAGGGTGGAGTGCAGTGGCACTCACTGGAACCTCCATCCCCGGGGCTCAAATGATCCTTCTGCTTCAGCCCACTGAGTAGTTGAGACCACAGGCGTGCACCAACATGCCTGGCTAATTTTTGTATTTTTTGTAGAGATGGGGTTTTACCACGTTGCCCAGTCTGGTCTTGAACTCCTGGCCTCAAGTGATCCACCCGCCTTGGCTTCCCAAAGTGCTGGGATTATAGGCGTAAGCCATGACACCCCACCTGTTCCTTCCTTTATAAAGTATTTTCTTGTTTCTAAAGATAGCCAAGTTCTGCATAATGACTACATACCTCAAGTGCTTATAGAATAAATAATATTACAATGAAAATTTTATCACTGCATTGCTCCTCTGATTATGATGAAATTTAGTATAGAGAATAGCGTAGTTTATAAACTGATCAGATGGGAACATTGACTCATGTAATTTGTTTTTTTTTTTTTTAGTGAAAACAAGTTTATTGGAGAAGTAAAGAAACAAAAGAATGGCTACTCCGTAGACAGAGCAGCCGACTCATGTAATTTTTAACTTCCTACACTGATTTGAGCAACTCTTGTCTAAAACCACCCTTTCCTCCTGAGGTCCAGGATATTTTATTTATTTATTTTTCTTTTTGAAACAGGGTCTCACTCTGTCACCCAGGGTGAAGTGCAGTGCATGACTCACTGCAACCTCTGTTCCCCAGGCTCAAATGATCCTTCCACCTTGGCCTCCTGAGTAGTTGGGACCACAGGCATGTGCCATCATGCCCTGATAATTTTTTGTATTTTTAGTAGAGACCAGGTCTCGCCATGTTGCTCAGGCTTGAGGTCTAGGATTATGCCTTCCCTTTCTGTAAGATAAAGGCCTGCCCTCTTACAGGTAGCAGTCTGAAGTTAAGATGTAACACACATACCTCATGGTACCTCGCTGTCTTTGGGTTGATAGATCATGAGGATAACCCTGCCTCCCCCAGATTGCTTTGTGTCTAAAACTTAAAGCATAGATCCAAGTGCTATTTCTGCCACGTGGTGGAAATGAATGTAAGGGCTCCAATCAGGCTACCAGGCTTGAGAGAAATTGTGCTGTGTCCCTCCATCTTAACTTTCTCTCTCTGGGAACATTTTGATTTGGGAGAAATCAAGGTGAATTGAGTTCCAGTATAAGCACCCTCCAAGTTTCCTAAAAAGTAACTTGCAAGTGTTGGGGAAAAGTTTTCTGGGCTGTTGGTTTTTGAAGTAGCCTCGCAGTAATTTTTATTTTTCAGCACTTCTAGGAAAGTCTAATGCCCAGAACGGAGGAGACTGTGGTGAGGGGAGGGCCTGGGAAGTCAGGGGGCCATATGTCCTCACTCTCTAATGCCCTGCCCCACCTCTCTGTCCCTTTCAGGCTGGCCATGAAATCTCAAGGTCAACACTGGTGTTCCAGTTCAGATAAAAACTGTAAAGTGAGCTTTCGTGAGAAGCTTCTGATTATTGATTCAAACCTGGGGGTCCAAGATGTGGAGAACCTCAAGTTTCTCTGCATAGGATTGGTCCCCAACAAGAAGCTGGAGAAGTCCAGCTCAGCCTCGGATGTTTTTGAACATCTCTTGGCAGAGGATCTGCTGAGTGAGGAAGACCCTTTCTTCCTGGCGGAACTCCTCTATATCATACGGCAGAAGAAGCTGCTGCAGCACCTCAGCTGTACCAAAGAGGAAGTGGAGCGACTGCTGCCCACCCGACAAAGGGTCTCTCTGTTTAGGTGAGGATGGGTCTGTGGTGGAGATGGGAGGATCTCCCATCTAGTGTTCATTCTGGCCATTGGGCTTTGAAAGGAAGCTGCAGTTAAGATATTTTGGTTATATACATCCTTGGATGATAAACCGGGAGATTCTAAGCCTCCTTCTCAGCCTCTGATGCTAATGAGATGAGAGTTGGGAGGTCAGCAAAGCTTCAAGACCAAGCTCTGGGCCCAGAGGTGGCTTCCCTTTGTTTTGCTTCTCACTAGCAGTGAAGCCCACCTCGGTGTGGCAGAGCCCGCGTTTTCCCTGCTTGCCAGCTGCCACACGTGCAGATCTTCTCCCTCCTGGGATCCACTAGTCTGTCTACCTGTTTCCCAGGGTCTTGAGAAGAGAGTAATGCATACTTGGAGTGAAATAAGCAAGATGAAAAAAGAGACGTGTTTCTGGGGTAGGGAGGGATGTCATTTATGCCATGTCTAGTTATAGAAATTTCTATATTTTTGGGTGGAAATCCAGAAAGGTAAAAATAGGCATTTTGCCCAAAGAGGTAAAAGTTAGGCATTGGTCTTATCATGGATGACAGCATTTTATTTTTATTTTGAGACAGTGTCTCGCTCTGTCACTCAGGCTGGAGTGAAGTGGCACCATCTCGGCTCACTGCAACCTCCGCTTCCTGGGTTCGAGCGATTCTCCTGCCTCAGCCTCCTGAGTAGCTGGGACTACAGGCACCCACCACCATACCTGGCTAATTTTTGTATTTTTAGTAGAGACGGGGTTTCCAACATGTTGGCCAGGCTGGACTGGAACTCCTAGCCTCAAGTGATCCACGCACCTCGGCCTCCCAAAGTGCTGGGATTACAGGTGTGAGCCACTGTGCCAGGCTGATGACAGTTTAAAATTGTTCACTGACATAGTGTCCACATCAGAGAACCTCATGAAGAGGAGCCTTTGGAGGGTGTTTTATGGTCTGTGCGATTAGAACACATTAAACCTTAGCGGTGGAACTGGCTCCCAGAACCTGAGTTGCCCTTGAGTCAGTGGAAGGAATGATGAATTCCAGAAATCCATATTTCCATTCTGCTGGCTAAACATCTGAGGGACAGTCTCTGACACATAGGGGTGTTAGTATGTGGATGAAATCCTCACTTTTTCTGGTTGTGGATTATATCTCAAAGCTGGGATAGTTTTCTTCCCTTTTCAATATACAACCAACTGTACCTTGGCTGGCCTGGGGTCCGCTCTACCGAGGGCCTATAAAGTAAGCCTGAATTTCTAGATGGAATCAGGAGATGGGAGGGCATGTCAGAATTGTGTTTTATGCCTTTTTTTTTTAATATGCCTTCTTAGTGTGGTGAAAAACAGCACTAGAGTTGGAGTCAGAAGGCCTGCTTCTACTACTTACTGTGTTATCTTTATTTAAACAAGTCACTTAGAAACTGAAAGTTTTCATTTTTTGAACCTATAAATGGGATTAATAGTTGTCTACACATAGAGTTGATCATTCAAATGACAGAAAACATTTATGAAAGCACTTGATTGATTATGGTGTCCTCCACAAGTGTAAGGCTTTATTTGTCATTTCGGGTGTGTGTCTTAGAAACCTGCTCTACGAACTGTCAGAAGGCATTGACTCAGAGAACTTAAAGGACATGATCTTCCTTCTGAAAGACTCGCTTCCCAAAACCGAAATGGTGAGTGGGTCATACAGAATGGGACTGTGTGAGCACTGTCTTAATCAATGATTAGAAAGATGCTGGAAAGGGTTTTTCGGGAGATTGATTTTTTGTGGGAGACAGTATCATACAATGGTTAGGAACATTGGCTTTGGTGCTGGATGAGCCTAGATTCTGGTCCTGATTCTAATTCTAAACCCGTGCTCTGAGGCCAATGATTGAACTTTTCTGAGTCTCTATTTTCTTAGATGTAAAATTGTGGGCAATCATATGACTTCCTTCTAGGACTGTTGGGAGAATTAGCTGAAATAATGTGCATGAAGCATTAGCATGAGGCCAATATTTGGTATAACATGCAGTAAACGCTCACTTCTGTAGGAATCTGCTGGTTTTTTTTTTTTTTTTTTTGAGATGAAGTCTTGCTTTGTCACCCAGGCTGGAGTGCAGTGGCACGATCTTAGCTCACTGCAACTTCCGCCTCCTGGGTTCAAGCCATTCTCCTGCCTCAGCCTCCCTAGTAGCTGGGATTACAGGCATGCACCACCACGCCCAGCTAATTTTTGTATTTTTAGTTGAGACAGGGTTTCACCATGTTAGCCAGGCTGGTCTAGAACTCCTGACTTCAAGTGATCTGCCTGCCTTGGCCTCCCAAAGTGTTGGGATTACAGGTGTGAGCCACCGCACCTGGCCTTGTCCAGCTTTTTCTTTCAAGTGCCTTTTAATGTATAGGTTAGATTTCCTCCCTGCCCCCAAATCTCTTTCTTTTTCTTAAAATGTATCTGTTGAAGAATCTCTGGGCGGTTGGCATGTGGAGTTTCTCACAGGCTGGGTTTTGTGATTGCACACTCGTGGTGCAGTTTGGCGTGTTCCTCTGTCCTCTGCATTTCCTGCAGACTGGCAGCTGAATCCAGAGGCTTCATCAGACTCAGGTCAGATCCGTTTGGCAAGACTATAGGTAGTCTTGTTTTTTCATCAGGAGGTACCTGATTTTCTCTCTCTTTTTCTTTGATATTAGCAACTGTTGATATTCAACCATTTTATATATTGAATTTTGAGGGGTTGCAAAAATGGAGATAATAGATTTTTTTTTTTTTTTTTGAGATGGAGTCTCACTCTTGTCACCCAGGCTGGAGTGCAATGGCACGATCTCAGCTCACTACAACCTCTGCCTCCTGGGTTCAAGCGATTCTCCTGCCTCAGCCTCCCGAGTAGCTGGGATTACAGCAGCCTGCCACTACGCCCGGCTAACTTTTTGTATTTTTAGTAGAGATGGGGTTTCACCATATTGGCTAGGCTGGTCTGGAACTCCTGACTTTAGGTGATCCACCCGCCTCGGCCTCCCAAATTGCTGGGATTACAAGTGTGAGCCACCACACCCAGCCACATATTAGAAATCTATCATTTTGTTTTCCCTTCATCCGTTATTTGGTTACCCAGTGATACAGCTTATATGTAAATCCTTGATTCTTTTCTTTTAGTTATCTAGTTGTTTTTTTTTTTTTTTTTGAGACGGTGTCTCACTTGGTCACCCAGGCTGGAGTGCAGTGGTGTGATCTTGGCTCACTGCAACCTCTGCCTCCCAGGTTCAGGTGATTCTCCTGCCTCAGGCTCCTGAATATCTGGGATTACAAGCATGCACCACCATGGCTGTCTAATTTTTGTATTTTTAGTAGAGATGGCATTTCATTTGGCCAGGCTGGTCTCAAATTCTTGATCTCAAGTGATCTACCTGCCTCAGCCTCCCAAAGTGCTGGGGATTACAGGCGTGAACCACTGTGCTCTGCCTAGTTATCCAGTTTTTAAGTTAATTGGTTTCTTATCATTCTCCGAAGGTGACCCATTACAAAATATATATAAATTTAAACTCATGGATTTAAACATATGTGAGGTGTTTCAATCTATTGCAATTATTATCCTTACTGAAGTTCAAACTGAGGCTGGGCATGGTGGCTCATGCCTGTAATCCCAGCACTTTGGGAGTCTGAGGTGGACAGGTCACTTGAGCCTCAGGAGTTTGAGACTAGACTGGGCAACATGACAAAACCCGGTATCTACAAAAAATACAAAAATTAGCTGGGCGTGGTGGCGTGCACCTGTAGTCCCAGCTCCTCAGGAGGCTGACATGGGAGGATCACTTGAGCCCAGAGAAGTCAAGGCTGCAGTGAGCAATGGCTGTGCCACTGCATTCCAGCCTGGGCAAGAGTGAGACCCTGTCTCAAAAAAAAAAGTTCAATTGTCCCATTTTTTCCCAGGGGATGCATCTTCAGTTTGGTTCCTAAGTCATTTTGACATGACCTTAGTAGTCTTTGATGGCTTCTTTACTCTCTGGCAAAAATATCCCAGGTTCATCTTGTGTATTTTCTGCCCAGTCCTGGAATCTCTCATTTCTCCCCAAAGCCCTGGCTTCTTTTAATGAGAGATGTCATTTCAAGACCACAAACTCGATGCTGGCATGCTCATTGCTTTTGGGTAAATATATATACACACACTACGTATATACACATATGTATACAAACACACACACACACACGATCTAAAGTTTCAGTAATTCTTGGAGAATTTTAAAAATCAGGCGATTTTGTTTTTAGGGAATACTTTTTTATAAAACATTGTAAGGATCTTCTGCTTTTGCCATAAACTGTCAGTGCCCACATTTGCAGTGGTACAAAGCAAGTACCTGCTCAAATGGTAGCATTATACCTTAAATACAGAATTTCTCAAAGTCAGAGGAGATTCCTGTAGTTTGACAAGCACTCCAGGTGGTTTTGATAATATTCTCTCCCAAGTTGGGGCATCTGCTCACAAATTTTCCAGTGTCTATGTTTATACATAAAATGAGACCACTTTTTATTGTTATACCCCATCCTGTGTTAGGGACTCTCTGAACAATATGAGGTGGGAGGTGAGGGATGAGAGAAAGGTCGTTTGTTAAAGCAATCTCTGATATTCGAAACACTGAGTGTCAGTTTTCAAACGAGAAAAGCTAGAAAATGTTTTTTTTTCCCGTTTTGCTTGCACAGGTTCTAGAACTCTACTTGAAGGCATCTGTGGCTACAGAATTATTATTATTATTGTTATTATTTTTAGACAGAGTTTCGCTCTAGTTGCCCAGTCTGGAGTGCAATGGTGCCATCTCGGCTCACTGCAACCTCCGCCTCCTGGGTTCAAGTGATCCTCCTGCCTCAGCCTCCCGAGTAGCTGGGATTACAGGCGCCCACCACCAAACCCAGCTAATTTTTGTATTTTTAGTAGAGGTGGGGTTTCACCATGTTGGCCAGGCTGGTCTTGAACTCCTGACCTCAGGTGATCCACCTGCCTCAGCCTCCCAAAGTGTTGGGATTACAGGTGTGAGCCACTGTGCCTGGCCAGAATTATTTTTAAGGTCAGAAGCATTCCAAACATTTTCCCCCCTACTAAAATAGCTTTTAAATAATCAAACGCACATGTTCATGTGGCCAAATGATCTTGTTTTTCTCAGTACAACAGTAAAAGGAAATGTAACTGTGCTTAGCTGTGGCATGGAATTGTGATATTACCAGGTCAAATTCAGGAAAACCATATTTCCTCTTCGGATTCCAAATGATCTCAGCTTTTTTTTATTGGGGGCGGGGTGGGGAGATCTCATTCTTCGTGTCAGAATTGTGGCTGAGTTACACACCTCAGATAATCTGGGTTGATCCGTATTGGATTTTGCAATCAGATCAGCCTTTGGAAGTGTGTAAAGGACAGTCTCTAAGCAACACAGATGTTTCCACACCAGGGCTCAGTGAGGCTGCATTATCTGCAACTACAATTGCAAAAGACCTTATCACAGAAATAAATTACTTACCCGCCATTGGAAAAGGGCCTGGACACCCCTCAGCCAAAACGGAAAGGTTCTAAATTCTTACAGTCTCTCTGGGGGAACACAAATAACCTTGCCTTTGAGGGGCATTCTGGGCTTTCTCTTTGATAGCTTTCATAGAAATGTAAGCAGTATAGCTGGCCTACACATATCTGAGAGATCTCACAACTGTCAGGAAATCCGTTCTCAGCACAGCAATCAGCATAGAACATTGAGTCTGAAGGAAACCACACCTGAACTTACTCTTTAGCAAACAAGCAAAAAAAGAGCTTTCAGATGTTTGCTGCTAGTATTTACCAGAGTGGTGTTAAACTAATGCCCAGATCCCATTTAAGTATGTGTGTGTGTATGTGTGTGATGTACTAAACATCTAATAAACTTTTAGAAAGTATAATGAATTTCCATAATTGGTTCTGGAATCACATCTTAGCCCTTTATTCCTCCTGGTAGGATGTTGTCAAGACATGAGTTTCTGGCCTGGCAGAGTGGCTCACGCCTGTAATCCCAGCACTTTGGGAGGCCGAGGCAAGCAGATCACCTGAGGTCAGGAGTTTGAGACCAGCCTGGCCAACATGGTGAAACCCGTCTCTGTTAAAAATACAAAAATTAGCTGGATGTGGTGGCATGAGCCTGTAATCCCAGCTACTCAGGAGGCTGAGGCAGGAGAATGGCTTGAATGGAGGTGGAGGTTGCAGTGAGCCGAGATTGCACTACTGCACTCTAGCCTGGGAGACAGAGTGAGAGACTCCATCTCAAAATAATAATAATAATAATAATAATAATAATAATAATAATAGCTGAATTGTGATTTTTTGTTTCAGAAAATTCTTTTTCTTTTAAAATACCAAATATAAAATTCATTCAAAACATTTTCGCCTCATTTCTTTGGTGTCCCTCTTTTGCTGGCTTCCTAATCAGTATCATTTAAAGCTGTGACTTAGAGTTCAGTGGTGAATAACACAGACTTTGGCATCAGATTGTACCAGCTCTGCCATTAATTAGCTTTGTGACCTTGGGCAAGTTACTGGAATTTCTTTGTGCCTCAATTATTTCATCTTTAAAATGGGGATTATAATAGTATCTACTTATTCAGTTGTTGTGCTGTTAATATACAGCAAGCACTGTCCCTGTTGCATAGAGTTATATATATTTGGTATCTGGGATTAATATAGATTGTATACAGATTTGCTTGGTAATGCCTCTTCCCCTACATTCCTGAGCAACTTGAGGGCAGATGCTGTTATATCTTATTTATCAGTGCAAAACCCAGTGCCTACTGGCCATGCAGGTAACATTCGAGTGAGTGGATAATCAATAGGCAAGTAAATGTAACTCTATTGATTCTCTTGTAGACCTCCCTAAGTTTCCTGGCATTTCTAGAAAAACAAGGTAAAATAGATGAAGATGATCTGACATGCCTGGAGGACCTCTGCAAAACGGTTGTACCTAAACTTTTGAGAAACATAGAGAAATACAAAAGAGAGAAAGGTAAGTAGCTTGTAATTGCTAACTTGGACCAGACCGTGGAAATTCGTAAAACAATTGGCCATGCATGATGTTTTGTTTATTTGTTTTGTTGTTTTGTTTTGAGGCAGAGTCTCACTCACTCTGTCACCCAGGCTGGAGTGCAGTGGTGTGATCTTGGCTCACTGAAACCTCTGCCTCCTGGGTTCAAGTGATTCTTCTGCCTCAGCCTCCCGAGTAGCTGGGATTACAGGAGCCTGCCACCATGCCTGGCTAATTTTTGTAATTTTAGTAGAGACAGGGTTTCACCATGTTGGCCAGGCTGGTCTCGAACTCCTGACCTCAAGTGATCCACCCACCTTGGCCTTTCAAAATGCTGGGATTATAGGTGTGAGCCACCATGCCTGGCCCATGCATGATGTTTACTCATCATTCTGATAATATTCTGCTAGGAAAGCCAGAAATCTTCCCCTTTGTTCATTCAACACATATTTGTTGAGTTCATATTTTGTACCAGGCACTGTTTTAGAAGTTGGGGATATAGCAAATGCAGAGCAAAGCTCCTGCCCTCTTGCAACTTATATTCCGGTGCAGGGAAGTAGTTTTAGACAAATGTCTTTTTCTGATTCTAATATGGGAGTGAGAGTATAGGGAATTGTTTTAAATGAAATAACATGGAAAAAAAAGGCAGGATAGCATGGGTGAGAGTGGGGTCTATAGAGTCGGATTGCCAGGACTCCGCTTACTAGTGGTGCAGTGGTACTTTTTTGGCTTTTCTATGTCTCACTTTCCCTATCTGTAAACTGGGCATAATAATTGTACCTACCTCCTAGGTTTTTGTGAGGATTGAATGAGATAATTTCTGTAAAATGCATGTCTGGCATTGAGTAAGCAGTCTATACCTGGGGCTATTATGGGTCTCTCAGAGAGAAAAGTCATGAAGACTTCACATTCTCAGAAACTACTATCAAAGAAGAACTTTATTTTCTTGTGTGTGTGTGTGTGTGTGTGTGTGTGTGTGTGTGTGTGTGTGTTTTAAGTCTGTCTGATAAAGGTAGTTCTGCTGTGATATTTTATACAGGTAGAAGCACAGGGCAAAAGTCAAACCTGGCTGCCTTACCACGTGTCAATACGCTAAATATCTGTGTTTTTCTGAGTTCATTTCTCCACTGTTAAACAAGCACTATACATAAAAACTCATGAGTGTATTCATGAAACTTTTATCCCACACCCTTAATTTAGTTCAGTGAGTGACTCTAGTGTGCAAATTTCTTGGTTGAAAATGAAACTAGCTAAGAGGAAACGTGTGTCTAAGAATTTGGTTAACATAGAATGAGTTGAGGAGCAAAATATACTGTTGTCAAATTGATAAAATCTCAAACAATAAAGTGATGAATAAATGCATAATTTAAGTTATGAAGAATAAAAACAGTTCTTTCTATCATCAAATTATCAAATGAGAAATAAAAAGCAGAAGGTTGATACGGAAAGAATATTTGAAATCCTCACATGAGCTCTGAGTTTTTTTCTAAACACATTGTCATTTTTCTGTAATGTCATATCCCATATAAAGTAAACAGGGCAAATGGTCATATTATTCTGGATATTTAAATTCGAAAGAAGACACACTAGTTTCTATGCAGTTGATTACATTTGCCTCAGTGAGTCTTGAAGACTGAGCTTTGTTTTTTTTTATTTTTATTTTTTGAGATGGAGTCTCACTCTGTTGCCCAGGCTGGAGTGCAGTGGTGTGATCTTAGCTCACTGCAAGCTCCGCCTCCCAGGTTCACACCATTCTCCTGCCTCAGCCTCCCAAGTAGCTGGAACTACAGGCACCTGCCATTACGCCCGGCTAATTTTTGTATTTTTAGTAGAGATGGGGTTTCACCATGTTAGCCAGGATGGTCTCGATCTCCTGACCTCGTGATCTGCCCACCTCAGCCTCCCAAAGTGCTGGGATTACAGGTGTGAGCCACCGTGCCTGGCTTGAGCTTTGTTATTTTTATTTTTAATTTTATTTGAGATGGAGTCTTGCTCTGTCGCCCAGGCTGGAGTGCAGTGGCATGATCTTGGCTCACTGAAACCTCCACCTCCCAAGTTCAAGCAATTCTTCTGCCTCAGCCTCCTGAGTAGCTGGGATTACAGATGCCTGCCACCATGCCCACCTAATTTTTGTATTTTTAGTAGAGACGGGGTTTCAGCACATTGGCCAGGCTGGTCTCGAACTCTTGACCTCAAGTGATCTGTGCGGGGATTACAGGCATGAGCCACTGCGCCTGGCCCAGGACTGAGCTTTGTATCAGCAGAGTTCTGATTTTGATTTTTCTTTTCTACAACCTACCTGTGTGTGATCTCTTTTGGGTGTCAATCATTATTGATATTTTAATATTGACTTTCTTTAGTTCTAAGAGTTTGAGCCTAATTCTGCTGTTAAGATGAAAGACTAAAGGACTGAAAAGAGTAGGTGTGCAGAGTTTAGACTTTTCTGTAAGTGTTTGTGATTCAAAGTCCAAGCTAGGATACTGGCTTTATTTAGGGACCACCTGGCTAACTTTCTAAGTTGTCTTGAGCCTTGGTGTTTGCTTCAGTATTTTTTTTTTTTTTTTTTTTTTGAGACAGGCTCTTACTCTGTCCCCAGGCTGCAGTGCAGTGGGGCAATCTTGGCTCACTGCAACCTCCGCCTCCTGGGTTCAAGCAATTCTCCTGCTACTAGTCAGAAGGTGATTTTTGTTTTTCTGTCTGTGATTTTATTTTCAGCTGCCCAGATAGTGACACCTCCTGTAGACAAGGAAGCCGAGTCGTATCAAGGAGAGGAAGAACTAGTTTCCCAAACAGACTTTAAGACATTCTTGGAAGCCTTACCGGTAGGTTCAGTGGTGTGCTGGTCAATGTTTAACAACTGGCTCCACCCTCCAACCTCCAACCCCCAAAAAAGAAAAAGAGAGAGAGGCCCCGGTTTGTACCATTTACTGTAAATGCTCTCGCCATGGTGATTGCAAGTAAACAACATGATATCAACCAGAGTGCACATTTTCTGAAAATTTAACAATTGGCTGACACTAGCTGACTAGTGAGAGCTAGTTAGTTTGAGTTCTCGCTAGTTAATTTGAGCTGACTCCACACACCCTTGAGTTGCTCTGAAATGGTTCCTCTGTTCTTATCTGTGGGATGCAATTAGAGCCAACTTTAGGGACATATAATCTATGGAGTACAGGGCGCCTGATAGTAATTCCAGAGTTCAAGTACAGAGCTTTGTTTAATGCTCTGCTGTTACTGTTTTGAAATTCTTAATGTATTGAACAAGAGGTTTGCCAAGCATGTAGCTGGCCAACCCAGAGGGCAAGGGTTTCTGGTTTCTGTAGTGCTCAGCTCTGAAAGGATGGGTGGAAGGGGAAACGTTGGGAGAATTTGCAGTCTGTTCTTCACCATGTGATCATGATCCTTGGGAGATATGTGACAGTCTTCCCTGGGATTTGTGGTTCTTCCAGCAGACTTGGGTAATTTCTTTGCCAACATCTGTCAGCATCAATGAAGTTAGCTTGGTCTGGGAAATTTTCTGTTTTTGTTTTCAACTGTGGTAAAATACACATAACAAAATTTGCCGTCTTAATCAACTTCAAGTATACAGTTCAGTAATGTTAAATACCTTCACATTGTTGTGCAGACATTACCACCATCCATCTCCAGAACTTTTTCATCTTCTTTTAGTAAAACTTTGTACCCATTAAACAATAACTTCTCATTTTCTCATTCCCTCCAACCCCTGGAAACCATTCTACTTTCCCTCTCTATAAATTTGACTTTTCAGGGTACCTCATATAAGAAGAACCATACAATATTTGTTCTTTTGTGATTAGCTTATTTCACTTAGTGTAAAGTCTTCAGGGTTCATCCAAGTTGTAGCATATCTCAGAATTTCCTTTTTAAAGGCTGAATAATATTCCACTGTGTGTATATACAGTAAGTCCTCACTTAAAAGGTTGATAGATTTTTGGAAACTGACTTTAAGTGATAGCATACTGTATAATGTATTTATTTTTATTTAAAATTTTTTTTTGTAGAGATAGGGTTTGGCTATGTTGCCCAGGCTGGTCTCAAATTCTCGGGCTCAAGCAATCCTCCCGCCTTATCCTCCCCAAGTGCTGAGATTACAGCCATGTACCACCATGCCCAGCCACATACCATATAATGAAACCAATTTTACCATAGGCTAATTGATATAAACGAGAGTTGGCCAGGCATGGTGGCCCACACCTCCAATCCCAGCACTTTGAGAGGCCAAGGCAGGCGGCTTACTTGAGGCCAGGAGTTCGAGACCAGCCTGGCCAACATAGCGAAACCCTATCTCTACTAAAAATACAAAAATTAGCCGGGCGTGGTGGTGCACGCCTATAATCCCAGCTACTCGGGAGGCTGAGGCACAAGAACAGCTTGAACCTGGGAGGTGGAAGTTGCAGTGAGCTGAGATTGCGTCACTGCACTCCAGCTTGGGCGACAGAGTGAGACCCTGTCTCAAAAAACGATAACAAAAAGCCCTAAGAGTTAAGTTTCTATAGCATACAGTTCGTTGTTTCACTTAAAGTCGGAGTTACCAAGAACCTACTGATGACTCTGAGTGAGGACTCACTGTATTACATTTTGTTATCCATTCATCCATTGATGGACTCTTGGGCTGCTGCCACCTTTTGACTATTTTTAATAACACTGCTATGAATGTCAGTGTAAAAATATCTCTTTGAGATGCTGCTTTCAATTCTTTTGGGTTTGTACCCGTAAGTGGAAATGGTGGATTATATAGTCATTCTATTTTCAATTTTTTGAGGAACCTTCATTCTATTTTCCACAGTGACTGTACCATTTTACATTTCCACCAACTGTGCACACATCATCAGCAACACTTCCTCACCAAGACGTATTATTCTCTTTCATTTTTGATAGTAGGCATCCTAATGGAAGTGAGGTCCTGTTTCCCTGTGGTTTTGATTTGCTTTCCTTAATGACTAGGGCTGTCGAGCATCTTCTCGTGTGCTTTTTGGCCATTTGTATATCTTCTTTAGAGAAATGTCTGTCCAAGTCCTTTGTTCATTTTCTAATTCGGTTGTTTGTAGAAGTTTTATTTTTAATTCTTTTTTTTTTTTTTTTTTTGAGACGGAGTCTCACTCTGTTGCCCAGGCTGGAGTGCAGTGGCGGGATCACGGCTCACTGCAACCTCTAACTCCCAGGTTCAAGCGTTTCTCCTGCCTCAGCCTCCCAAGTAGCTGGGATTACAGGCACGCATCAGCACACCTGGCTAATTTTTGTATTTTTTAATAGAGACAGGGTTTCACTATGTTGGCCAGGCTGGTCTCAAACTCCTGACCTCAAGTGATCTGTCTGCCTTGGCCTCCCAAAGTGCTAGGATTACAGGTGTGAGCCATGGTGCCCGGCCTTTATTTTTTAATTTTTAATTTTTTTTTTTTGAGACAGAGTCTTGCTCTGTCCCCCAGGCTGGAGTGCAGTGGCTCAATCTCAGCCCACTGCAAGCTCCACCTCCCGGGTTCACACCATTCTCCTGCCTCAGCCTCCTGAGTAGCTGGGACCACAGGTGCCTGCCACCACTCCCGGCTAATTTTTTGTATTTTTAGTAGAGATGGGGTTTCACCGTGTTAGCCAGGATGGTCTCAATCTCCTGACCTCGTGATCTACCTGCCTCAGCCTCCCAAAGTGCTGGGATTACAGGCATGAGCCACCATGCCCGGCCTAGTCTCCTTTAATCTTGAACATGCCCACAGCTTTTATTACATTTAATTTCCTCTTTTATGCCATTGAGACTTTTGGAGAATGCAGTCACTCCTCCCACCTTTCATTAAATAGAATTTTCCTTATCTTTGGTACATGTGGTGTTTCCTCATAATTAGATTCAAGCCGTACATTCTGGCCAGAATATCACAGAAGTGATGCTGTGTCTTTCTCAGGGCATCCCATCTGGAAATACATCATGTCCATCTGCCCCCCTATTCATGCTGCTAATTTTGATTATTTGGTCAAGATATTTTCTGATATCATCACTCTGTAGTTAATTTTGTATGGTTACTTTTTATCCCACAATTAATAAGCAAGTGCTGGAGAGACATTTTAAGATTCTGTAAATAGCCTGCTGCACATGAAAAGTTTCCCCCTAGATTGAGCGTCCGCTGATGATTCTTGTGTGATCCAGCATTTACTATGTTGGTTGTAAAACAATGCTTTTCTGACTCCTGTATTCTCTCCACATTCGTAAGTTGGCTCTCAGCATTCTACTATAAAGAAGGACCCTCCTTTCTCCCCAGGAAGGTGTTTTTGTCTTTTTAAATGAAGGAGACCGTGGAAACGGGCCAGATGAATTGTAGCTCCTGGAGCTTAGCAAAGGCTGGGCAAACGCCCACCTGAAGACTATGCAGGCAATCAGGACATGACACAGAGCTGGGAGAGGCCTGCTCTGCGGCTCTGCACTGAACCTCATTCGGCAGATGGAGGTATTTAGGCATTTGAGGGAATCTCAGCTTTGGGAGGCCACTTTGTAAGTGATCTTAAGAGATTAAGTACATCCTTAATTAAAAGAAATGGTAACACCTCCGCCTGCTTGCTGTGAGTTTATTCACTTGAATTCCCCATCTCCCCCAATGGGAAATAACGCAGAATTGCAATTATTTATAAAATCTTAAATTGGCTTCTTTTCTCTAGGAAAATAGCCCTTGATTCAATTAATTCCAATCTAGAAAAGCGCCTAGATATCTGATTGAGGTATTGCTCCCCTTGATTCTTTTACTGTAATCCAATTAAACCAACATTTATGGGCCAACTCCCTGGCCATGGGCACAGCTTTGTTTAGAGAGTTGCAAACCCATTCCCACTTCCCAACTCCCCCAGAAGGTCTTTATTATTTTATTTATTTATTCTTTTGAGATGGAGTCTTGCTCTGTCGCCCAGGCTGGAGTGCAATCTCGGCTCAATGCAACCTCAGCCTCCCGGGCTCAAATGATTCCCATGCCTCAGCTTCCCTAATAGCTGGGATTACAGGCACCTGCCACCATGCCTGGCTAATTTTTTTTTGTATTTTTAGTAGAGACAGGATTTCACCATGTTCACTTAAATTGATCCACCCTCCTGAGTCTCCCAAAGTGCTGGGATGACAGGCATGAGTTGCTGTGCCTAGCCATCCCAGAAGCTCTTTAAAATGTGGTTTTCCAGCACTGACATTTTAGGATTCCCTAATTCTAAGTTAAATTGTCTGCTAAATGTAACTCTTCCCACCCACTTTTTCAACTAGTTTTGTGCTCAGATACTGACATGCATGTAGAAACACATACACACACACCTACGATTCTGCTCGTTGTCTTTGGGAAATTCAGTGGTTTCTAAAGGGGCGTGGCTCAGCTGTGGCCTCTGAAGCACTGTGGTTCCGCTGACATGGGATGATAACTTGGCCACGGCCACATGCAGTAGGGGGATAGTTGTGGCAGTACTAGAAGTGTAGGGGGTACTGGGGCACAGCACCTCATGTGTTTTTACAGACTCTTAAGGTTGGAAGGTGTCTTAAAAGTTATATGGGCAGCACTTCCCTCTCCATCAAGTGATGAATAAAATAAAACTTGGTGAAACATCTCATGTTTCTTAAGCACCTGAGGATTTTTTTTTAATTTAAAAGAACACTGCCAATAATTGGGCTCAATGAGAAGGAACTCTCATTGAATTTTAAGCAACATCTCCTAATATGTTTAAAAATTAAATTGATTTTTTTCTCAGCCCCCTGCACCCTCTGCCTCCCAGGTTCAAGTGATTTTCCTGCCTCAGCCTCCTGAGTAGCGGGGATTACAGGCACGTGCCACCGCACCGCACCCAGCAAATTTTTTGTATTTTTAGTAGAGATGGGGTTTCGCCATGTTGGCCAGGCTGGTCTCGAACTCCTGACCTCAGGTGATCCACCTGCCTTGGCTCCCAAAGTGCTGGGATTTCAGGCGTGAGCCACCGTACCCGGCCAAATCGATTTTTTTGAGTGTGGCATAAGGTTTTCTTAAGGAGAGGCATGTCTCTTTATGGAGGAGACCTAACACCTGCTTCTTTATAAGGCCTTATTGGACCCCTTTTGAAAACAATCAAAAGAAGTTGAAAGATGATTGAGTGTGGCCAGGCTGTGGGACATTCACTCATTCATTCATTCATTCATTCATTCTTCTCTGACATAGAGACTTGAGAGGTGTCAACAGAGGATGCAACATTCTCAGGAGAAGAAAGGCAGATTAGACCTTAAAGTTTTTTCTAGTCCCTGTTCTGGCTGACTTTATCAGCCAAGGGAAGAACAAATCAAGGAAAGCCAGGGCCTGGAGGGGCTGGGCAGAGCCTGCTGCTGTGTCTGCATTGCCCCTAGTCCCAGAAGACTCACTCAACTGCTGGACAAAACCAGAAAGCAGTCTGGCCAGGCCCTTGTCTGGCTTAGAAGAAATCTAGGGTTCTACAGGAAGGCAACAGTGGCTTATGAAAAGAAAGGCAGGAAGTCTTTTGGAAAGTGAAGCTAAGCCTCCTTTGCATTTGTTCCCCCAGAGCTGGGGGAACAGCTCTTCCCCAACACCTTGGTCAGGTCCCCTTGGGGGCTTTCTGCTGCAGGCTGACGGCTGAGAGTCATAGGGGGAAGCGGGTGATGGTGAATGGGGAGGAGGGCACAGAAAAGGCAGGGTCTTAGACTTTGTTTTAATTTTGTGTTTAATTATATAAAACATTAATGTATGCCCAAAGTAGTGCATCCTTGCCTCTCCTCCCCTCCTCGATTACCATTTTTATTTTTTGGATTTATCTTATTACTTTTGAAAAAAATCCAACCTATATCTTCTCTTTATTACAAAAGAGGTAGTGTACTCAAATACCATTTCATTTTGCTTTCTCCATATGACAGCATCCCCTGGAGAAGGGTATAGAGGCTGTCCTTGGCATCTTACTCCACTATGTGGACATACCACAGCTTTTTCAACCACTTCCTATTAGTGGACATTAGGCTATTTCCAGTCCTTAGTGCAAATAATGCTGCAATGAATAAGTACCCTTGAGCATATGTCACACTGTATTTTTGCCAGTGCGTCTTTGTGAACCTTCTCCTTTGGGTGGAGAGAGTTGGTTCTCTTCCCATTTCCTGCCAATGAACTTCAATGAACTTTTCTTTTCTTTTTTTTTTTTTTTTTTTTTGAGACAGAGTCTTGCTCTGTCACCCAGGCTGGAGTGCAGTTGTGCAATCTCGGCCTGCTGCAACCTCTGCCTCCTAGGTTCAAGTGATTCTCCTGCCTCAGCCTCCTGAGTAGCTGGGATTACTGGTGTGCACTACCACACCTGGCTAATTTTTTTATTTTTAGTAGAGGTGGGGTTTCACCATGTTGGTCAGGCTAGTCTCGAACTCCTGACCTCAGGTAATCCACCTGCCTCGGCCTCCCAAAGTGTTGGGATTACAGGCATGAGCCACTGCAACCAGCCCAATGACCTTTTCTATGGCTGTGGATTAGATGTCTGTCCTTCCCTGCATCAAGTCTAGTTTTTGTTCCTCATCCTAGCTGTGTGAATTTCCTATGTTTCATGCCTCCTTTTTTTTTCTCAGCAGGAGGAGTCCTGGCAAAATAAGCATGCAGGGAGTAATGGTAGGTATTTCTAATATACTTTTTACAACTTAGATCACTATGGCAGGGATAGACATATTTGATATATACCAAGGAATTCAAGGTGACTTGGAAGAGAAGCTTTATAAATAATGAATAATTCATTTTTTATTCCAATTCAAGGCAAGACATTGAATGCATGGATTGTACTAGGCTTTCCAATGGCAGTATGGAGAGGGCTGGGTGGTTTCTGCTCTGAATGCCTAGTATAGCAGATTCTAGGGACTGCAGGCAGCTGTTCTCCCTCCACCCTTCAGAATTAGGTCACCCTCTGTGCAGCAGAAACAGGCCCCAGCAGGGCTGAAGCCTTCAGGCCAGTAGTGACAGCAGAATGTGCAGTCTGGGCATGTGTCCTCTATGGAGTGGTTCCAGATGTTGCTTCAGAGGGAGAGAAGAAGCAAGAGGAGGGACTTGAGCATGGTGTGTTTTGTTCCCTGAATCCCTGCCCAGAAACCATAACCTTAGGAAAATATTCCAGAATCTGCCATCAGGTTAAACTGCTTATGAACAAACAGGCTTTGGTGAAGTCTTTCTGTGGTATGTAAAGTTTGTCACAGACCATTCCTCATTTTTTTTTTTTCTGGAAAATTATCCTTCAGAGTCCAAGACACACAGCTTTGCTAGCAATTTGTCTTTTTGCCTAACATGGAGGTTATATGCTGTGATGTTGGTAACATTGACCAGGTAACCATTATTAAGCACTTGTCACATACTAGGCACTGTTCAGAGAGATTCTGGGGATTATATCATTTAATCCTCCATTCACTGGAGGTAGGTAATACTGTTATTCTCACTAATTATGAGGAAACCGAGACCCATGAAATCTAGTGCTTTGCACTGCAGCTAAAAGGCACCGCAGCTAAAAAGAAGTGAAGCTGGTATTTGAACCCAGCAGCCTGATTCCAGAGCTTACTCTCCTAAGGCCAGGCTCTCCCACTGTCTATTTATGTGAGCTCAGGTGACTGCTTCACCCCTCTGAAGATTAAGGCAGTTTCTTTCAGCTTTACAGTTCTGCGGTTCCAACATTTAGACATGACTTCCCGTGGAGCGTTACCTTCTCCCATGGTGAGGAGGAATTTATAGGTGCTCTGAGCCACTGAAGCTTGGATCCCTTTTGCTGTGTTTTCTGGTCTGGGGAATATGGACTTGCTCAGCCTGAGGACTGACCCTTAGCAGTAGTTAATAACTAACTCATGCCCCAGAGACAAGGACACAGTTTGGTGGGTTCTACCACAAACTTCCTGTGAGTGGAAAAAGAAAACTGTTTGATGTTACATTTTCCTGTTAGTGCCACGTGACAAATAACGCATTGCTGACTTTCTCTCCATGATAGAGTCTTTTCCAGAGGAAACAGGGAGTTGGCAGGAACACTTAAAGCAGTGTGATCCTCAGTCGATGCCCAACTGGAACTTTCTGTTTCCCCTCTTTTTTCTTTTCTTTTTCTTTCTTTTTTTTTTTGAGATGAGGCCTCACTCTGTTGCCTAGGCTGGAGTGCAGTGGTGTAATCACAGCTCACTGCAGCCTTGACCTCTCCGACTCAGGTGATCCTCCCACCTCAACGTCCCAGGAAGCTGGGACTACAGGCATGTGTCACCATGCCCAGCTAATTTTTTGTATTTTTTTTCTAGAGATGGGGGGTCTTACTAAGTTGTCCAGGCTGGTCTCGAACTCCTGGGCTCAAGCGATAGGCCCGTCTTGGCCTCCCAAAGTGCTGGGATTACAGGCATGAGCCACCACGTCCAACCTCCCTCTTTTTTCTTCTCTAAGGAAGAGGGTCCACCTAGCCTCTTTATATCCAGTGACATAAATGCTGACTCAACCCAACCATACTTGAGCTGGAACCTTTGAGCTGATCATGGGATCTTAATTAATTCCCCACCCAATCCCTGCCAGCAGCATAGTTTCCAACCCAGACAAAGCAAAAAGGAATGTGAAGACACATCAGTCTCTCCCATCAGGAAGGGCATGGTGGCTGAATTTGTCTCAGGAGGGCCTTGAGAGAAGCATAATTCTCCAGAATTAGAGGCGAAAATTATCAGTGAAGAAATCTAAGTGCTTGGGGAAGATATTTGGAGTCTGAGTACCTCTCTTTCTAGGTAACAGAGCCACAAATGGTGCACCAAGCCTGGTCTCCAGGGGGATGCAAGGAGCATCTGCTAACACTCTAAACTCTGAAACCAGCACAAAGGTCTGGATGGTTTCTTTTTTTCCTTTTTTTGATAAAAAAAATTTTTTTTCCCAAATTTAATCAAAAGGATGATTTCTTTAGGGGCTCTTTCCCTAGGGTCCGGCCTTTGATGATTTTAAGGGCTCTGAGCTGTTTGTTTCCGACTTGTTTCTCCCTCTCTCTGCAATTATCTCTGTTCTTCCCACCTTTTTCTGTATCAATCAGAAGTGATTGATCCCTTTGACTATGGAGGAAATGCTGTTGCACTTTGAGTCATGCATACCCTTTGGGTTATTTCTGGAGAGGGGTAGTTTCTTTTCTTATCCATTGAAGCCACTTATTTTCTGCTTGGATAAAGATGTACCATGATTTCAAGGATGATTTTAGCTGCACAGAGGCTCTGCTAAAGCCAGCTCAGCTAACTTGCAATCACATGCTGTTTACAATAGCCTTAAAAAAAAATTGCTCATATTTTTAAATTTCTACTGTGAATATATATATATTGAATTTTAAAAATTGAATATACAGCCATCTTTATATACATATGACTATATATCAGCCATCTTTATATATATATGAATATATGTGTATATATATACTTTATATATAAGTATACTATATATATACTTGTATATTAACTGTGTGTATATATATATACACACACATATATATATTCATATATATATGAAGATGGCGGTCTCACTATGTTGCCCAGGCTTGTCCTGAACTCTCAGGCTCGAGGAATTCTCCTACCTCAGCCACCCGAGTACCACCATGCCAGCTTGTATATTATTTTTATATTCAGAAATAAAATTACAAAAGAGATTTCCCTTTTATTGAAGGCATCAGATCACTCCAGAAATGAACCATCTGAAAAAAATCTTTGATATTTATGTTGTCTCATGAAATCCTTCTGTATGCTTTCTTCATTCATGTTGCTAATATGAAAATGAAGATGCTTTTGCATAAACCCTGGTTTTGGCAATATTAAAATATATATTCCATTTTCTTAACTGTCATGATTGAGCTTCTCTAGCCAAACCAGGTGAAGTCTGAATTTTAATCAGGATCTGGCATTTCACCTTGGAATTAATTAGCTAATTCCACATTAGGGCCAGGATCTTGAGAACTCTCTGCCTCTGATACTGGGAGTGGCATCCTGAAAGAAAGGAACTGTCTAATCTTTAGTGCAAATGAGATTTATCCTTTGTCCTGGGTTCTAGGACTTTTTTGTTTGTTTGTTTGTTTTTGCGACGGAGTCTCGTGCTGTCACCCAGGCTGGAGTGCAGTGGCACGATCTCGGCTCACTGCAAGCTCCGCCTCCCGGGTTCACGCCATTCTCCTGCCTCAGCCTCTCCGAGTAGCTGGGACTACAGGCGCCCGCCACCACGCCCGGCTAATTTTTTTGTATTTTTAGTAGAGACGGGGTTTCACCGTGGTCTCGATCTCCTGAACTCGTGATCCGCCCGCCTCGGCCTCCCAAAGTGCTGGGATTACAAGCGTGAGCCACAGTGCCCGGCCGGCTCTAGGACTTAAAAAATAATCTTTGAAATTTTATTCAGATCACATTTGTGCAGTAAAAGTGAGTTGCAGAGTGGTCAGAATCCCCAGTTTTTCAATATGTGACTTTAGAAATAATGTGGCATAAATACTCCAAGGGGTTTAGACTAGGGTATAAAGACATGGTTTTGGACAGGCATGGTGGCTCACGCCTGTAATCCCAGCACTTTGGAAGGCTGAGGTGGGCGAATCACTTGAGGTCAGGAGTTCAAGACCAGCCTGGCCAACATGGTGAAACTCTACCTCTACCAAAAATACAAAAATTATCGGCTGGGCGTGATGGCTCACGCCGGTAATCCCAGCACTTTGGGAGGCTGAGGCGGGCGGATCACGAGGTCAAGAGATCGAGACCATCCTGGCCAACATGGTGAAACCCCGTCTCTATTAAAAGTATAAAAATTAGCTGGGCGTGGTGGTGGGCGCCTGTAGTCCCAGCTACTCGGGAGGCCAAGGCAGGAGACTCGCTTGAACCCAGGAGACGGAGGTTGCAGTGAGCTGAGATCACGCCATTGCACTCCAGCCTGGGCAACAGAGCCAGACACCATCTCAAAAAAAAAAAATTATCTAGTGGTGGTGGTGGGCACCTGAGGCAGGTGGATCCCTTGAATCTGGGAGGCAGAGGTTGCAGTGAGCCGAGATCGCATCACTGCACTCCAGCCTGGGCAACAAGAGTGAGACTCCATCTCAAAACAACAACAGCAACAAAAATAACAACAACAACAACAAAAGCATGGTTTAAACAACTGGCATGGGGAGATACATCCTGCTCTTCCTCAAGTGGATCCATTGGAGTGGTTGGTTAGAAACATTTAAGGCCCTAAGATGAGGATTCCTACTAAGTGGCTCTATCTTTTCTTCAAGAGGGCAGCTGTGTACAGGATGAATCGGAACCACAGAGGCCTCTGTGTCATTATCAACAACCACAGCTTTACCTCCCTGAAGAACAGACAAGGAACCCATAAAGATGCTGGTAAGAAAGTCTGGAATAGTTTATCTAATGCAAATTGGGGATCTTAAAATTATTTCTTATTTTCACATTTTCTTTCTGTGACTTTTATCTTCCATATACGTGTAAGGATGATATCATGTTTCTGAGCCTCTTATATATCCCTGGGGCGTCACCAGCCTGCTAAAGAGTGGCAAGAATCTTTGACTATTCACAATTCTGAATAGAGGAGAGCATGTACTGGGGGAGAGCCTGCTGGATTAGCACGAGACAACCTGGGCATGAGCTCTAGCTCCACCACTAACTAGGTGTGTGATCATGGGAGAGTCAAGAGACCTTGGCTTCTTCAACTGTGAAACAGGATGAAACACTGGCCACCGCCGATTCTCAGGACTGTTGTGACAACACTGGGTATTACATGATAGGAGATACATTGTAAGATTTTATGGTTATGAAAATAAAAATAATCCAAAGCTTTAGGCTATTTGCTGTGCAAATTTTGTAACTATTAGCATTGTTTCAGTTTTTTTTTTCTTTGAGACAGAGTCTTGCTCTGTTGCCCAGGCTGGAGTGCAATGGTGCAGTCCCAGCTCACTGCAACCTCTGCCTCCCAGGCTCAAGCCATTTTCGTGCCTCAGCCTCCAGAGTAGCAGGGATTACAGGCGTGAGCCACCACACCTGGCTAATTTTTGTATTTTTAGTAGAGATGGGGTTTTGCCATGTTGGCCAGACTGTTCTCAAACTCCTGACCTCAAGTGATCTGCCTGCCTCGGCCTTCCAAAGTGCTGAGATTATAGGTGTGAGCCACTACACCCGGCCTTGTTTCGGTTCTTCATTTTGTTTTGCATCATTTTATTATTTCCTTTTTCTCTCTGTCTCTTTTTTTGCTTTGTTTTTGTTTTTAAACAGAGATCCTGAGTCATGTGTTCCAGTGGCTTGGGTTCACAGTGCGTATACACAATGATGTGACAAAAGGGGAAATGGAGAAGGTCCTGCAGGAGCAGAAGTGCAATCCAGCCCATGCCGACGGGGACTGCTTCGTGTTCTGTATTCTGACCCATGGGAAATTTGGAGCTGTCTACTCTTCGGATGAGGCCCTCATTCCCATTCGGGAGATCATGTCTCACTTTACAGCCCTGCAGTGCCCTAGACTGGCTGAAAAACCTAAACTCTTTTTCATCCAGGCCTGCCAAGGTGAAGAGATACAGCCTTCCGTATCCATCGAAGCAGATGCTCTGAACCCTGAGCAGGCACCCACTTCCCTGCAGGACAGTATTCCTGCTGAGGCTGACTTCCTACTTGGTCTGGCCACTGTCCCAGGCTATGTATCCTTTCGGCATGTGGAGGAAGGCAGCTGGTATATTCAGTCTCTGTGTAATCATCTGAAGAAATTGGTCCCAAGGTGAGAGCTCTTTTTTTTCTTCCATCTGTAATTAATTAGTTTTATTTATTTTTTTATTTTACTCTCATTCAACACCTTTGGTAAGGGTGAGAGTTCTAAGTTGTTCTATCCATGTACCTGTTCATCCATCTGCCTACTTTCCTGTTTATCTATTTATCCATCTATCCACCCATTCATCCATCCATCCATCTATCCAGCAGCCTTGTATGGAGTACCAGCCTGGACCTGGAAAGGAAGATACAGAGTTAAAAAAAAGACAAAGTCCTTGCCCTCAGGTTGCTTACAAGCTAGAGGGATAGACAAACAAATAGACAGGGAAGGGCATCCCCAGCTGGTAAGTGCACATTGTGAAGTATAGGTGTTATGGGAACATGCAGAATGAGTACCTTGCCCAGATTTGAAGGATCAGAGGAGGCTTCTAGAAATGACAAATAGATGGTAGGTAGAGAATCAGGTGAAAGATGTGCTGGGCAGAGGGAATAGCATGAACAAAAGCATGGGGGCCTTTTACTTGTTCCTTTATTTATCACTCACTCCTATGTCCTGAGCACCTATGTGCTATCTTTGGACTTCTATTTGCCACTGCTCTGACAGCTTCCCTTCTGTCTCTGCCACGTGCTCTCCTCTTGACAGCTTTAGCCATACCTAGAGGCCATGGGCACCTCCATGGAAACGTCTCCAAAGTTGCCATCTCTGGCCCACTCATCTC
Organism: Nomascus leucogenys; assembly: GCF_006542625.1. Classification (NCBI taxonomy): domain Eukaryota; kingdom Metazoa; phylum Chordata; class Mammalia; order Primates; family Hylobatidae; genus Nomascus; species Nomascus leucogenys. The sequence continues at coordinate 101,597,751 of NC_044402.1, forward strand.
TGAATTCCTGGGGGCAGAGACCCTGTTTCATTCAACTTTATATCCTCAGCCCCTGACCTGATATATTGTGAGCTTGTTAAACATTTGCTGGGCCAATGAATGACTTGCTTGAGCCTGTCTTATTAACATCCCGCTAGATATCCTACCTCTGTTTAGCCCTTGGACCTCACATTCAGCATGCATGTTTCTGAGCTCATCTTCCCAGCTCTCTCCAGGAGCTCCTATTCCTGAATTTCCATTTGAAGGAATGGCCATAGTGCTCTTCTGGGAATTCAGGATTGGAGCCTTGAGTCAACTTTGCTTTTCTCTCTTCTTTACCAGCCCCTCCATCCTCATCACAGACATCAGAGGCTAATGTCTATGGCTTCAGGAACAAGGCAATATTTATTGAGAGCATACTATGTGCTTACTGTACTGGGTACCGAACTGGGGGCTGGGGGTGCAACTGTGTACAAGAGAGACAAAATCTGCTCTCCAGGGAGCTAAAAGTCCAGTGAAGGAAGGACAGATAATAAAAATATAAGTGAATATTTAAATTATTATTATTTTAAAAATTCAACAGTATTAAAAGGAGACAGTATACATGCATGATTAAGCAATGTCTGGTTTTTTTTTGGTACTCCAGAAATTTCTGTTATTTTTAATCGATACTTCATAACTACATATTTCAGGGTTATAATTTGATGTTTCAATACATATATGTGTTGTATAATGATCAAATCAGGCTAGTTAGTGTATCCATCACCTCATGCATTTATCATTTCTTTGTGGTGAGAACCTCTAAGAGCCTCTCTTGTAGCTATTTTGTAATATACAACACCTTACTGACTGATCGATTGATTTAAATATGGGATCTCACCATGTTGCCCAGGCTGGCCTTGAATTCCTAGGCTCAAGCAATCTTCCTGCCTTAGCCTTGTAAGTAGCTAGGATTATATGCTCAAACCACAGTCCTCAGCTCAGAATGCCTTACTGTTAACCATAGTCACCCCACTGTGCAATAGAACGCCAGAGATTATTTCTCCTATCTAATTGTAACTTTGTATCCATTGACTAACCTCTCATCTTCCCTTCCCTCCTTCCCTCTCTCATCTCCGTAATTGCTGTTCTAATCACTGCTTCTATGATATCAACTTTTTAAACAAAGATTCCACATGTGTGAGAACATGCAGATTTTTTCTGTGTCTTGCTTATTTCACTTAACATGGTGTTCTCTGGGCTCATTCATGTTGTCAGACATGTCAGGATTTTCTTTTTTTATGGCTGAATGGTATTCTGTCACGTATAAATATCACATTTTCTTTATCCATATATCCATTTTTGGACGCTTAGGTTGATTCCATATCTTGGCTATTGTAAATAATGCTGCAGTAAACTGGGAGTGCAGATATCTCTTTGACATATTGATTGCATTTTCTTTTTCTATATACTTAGTATGGGGATTGCTGGGTCATATAGTATTTTTATTTTTAATTTTATGAGGAACTGGCATACTATTTTCCATAATGGCTGTACTAATTTACAATACCACCAACAGTGTGTAAGTGTTCCCTTTTCTCCAGATCCTTGCCAACATGTGTTTTCTTTTGTTTCTTTGATAATAGCCGTTCTAACTCGAGTGAAGTGGCATCTCACTGTGGGTTTTTTTTTTTTTTTTTAGACAACATCTCGCTCTGTCAGGCTGGAGTGCAGTGGCGCAATCTCAGCTCACTGCAGACTCTGCCTCCTAGGTTCAAGAAATTCTTCTGCCTCAGTCTCCCAAGTAGCTGGGATTACAGTCATGTGCCACCACGCCTGGCTAATTTTTGTATTTTTAGTAGAGACAGGGTTTTACCATGTTGGCCAGGCTGGTCTGGAACTCCTGATCTCAAGTGATCCGCCCGCCTCAGCCTCCCAAAGTGCTGGTATTACGGGCGTGAGCTACAGTGCCCAGCTGTCACTGTGGTTTTGATTTGCATTTCCGTGATGATTAGTGATGTTGAGGGGTGGAAGCGGATAAGTAGGAAAACTCCCACCACAACTGTAGGGCTAGAGTGAAGTAGGGCTGAGATTGGGGCTGGGCCTTCCATGGCACAGGAAGTCAGGGGCGGAGGCCAAATTGGGCTGATTTTCCTGCTGCTGCTAAGAGAAAACCAATTAATGAAGAAGGTTGGGGGTAGGGTTAAGGATAAGTATTTGTTGAGGCTCTCATGTATTGGGTGATGAGAGGAATCATGCTATAGCTAAAATAAAGCGAATGTCACCAATGCGTTTGTAGAGAATTGCTTGGAGGGCTGACGTGTTAACATCTGCTTGGCCATGTCATCAGCCAATTAGTAGAAAAGATATAATTCCTACATCCTCTCATCTGATAAAAAGTTGGAAAAGGTTGTTGGCGGTAACCAGAATTAATATTGTGGTAAGGAAAATAAGTAGGTATTTGAAAAACTGATTAATGTTCAGATCTGCCTTTATATATCATATTGAGAATTCTATAATAGATCAAGTGATAAATAGTGCTACTGGAATAAACATTATGGAGAAGTAGTCTAGTTTGAAGCTTAATGAGAGTTTTAGGGTTTGGATTGTTATTCAATATCAGTTTGAGATGATGGTTTCTTGGTCTGTACATATAGATGTTGTTGTGGGAATGAGGCTAATGGTGAAAGTGCATGCGATAGCTATTTTTACATAGTATGGATATGAGTTCTTTTTGTGAGGGTTGATAAAGGTAATAATAATTGGTAAGGTTAAGGAGATTAAGGTTATTATAGTAGTGGAAAAATACATGATTATTACTTTTATTTGGAGTTGCACCAATATTTTTGGTTCCTAAGACCAATGGATAACTCTCATCCTCTAAAAGTTGAGAAAACTATGTTGTTAGGCGTGGAGGCATGAGTTAGCAGTTCTTGGAAACTTTATCGGTAAATAAGTTGCGGACTTCTATTATTAGACCCACAATCTAACGTTTTGATTAAACTATATTTACAAGGTATAAGTCCTATAATAATTTTAGTATTTAGAGATAGTAGGAGAATTGGTGAAAGGTGTATAAGTATTAGTATGTTTTCTTGTGTAAAGGAAGGTTTAATGCTGTTAATATAGTATGTTAGTGTTCCTTGTTGTGTTGTGACAAGTATATAGAGGGAATAAAGGGCTGTGATTAATATATTAAGTCCTATAAGCATGATGTTAGTGTTTGATCAGGAGAATGAAGCCATTGTTACAAGGAGTTCTCCTACTAGATTAATAGTGGGGGGTAGGGCAAGGTTGGTGAGTTTGCTGTAAGTCATCAAAAGGTTACTAATGGAAGTAATGTTTGACGTCCTCGAGAGAGTAATATGATTCAGCTGTGGATTCACTTGTAGTTTGAATTTGCTAGGCAGAATAGTAGGGAAGAAGTAAGTCCATGAGGAATTATGAGGATAATTGCACCGGTAAAACTTCAGGGGGTTTGAATGAGGATAGCCACAATAACAAGTACCATGCGGCTTAAGGAGGAATACGCAATAAGTGACTTTAGATCAGTTTGTCGTAGACAGATGGAGCTTGTCATAATATGCCTCATAAGGATAATATCAGGAAAGGATAGGCTATATGTTCTGTCAGAGGGCTGAGGATGAGGGTAAGTCGCATTATGCGTATCCGCCCAATTTTAGGAGCACTGCTGCAAGTACTATTGAGCCAGCAATAGGGGCTTATACATGGGCTTTGGGAAGTCATAGGTGAAGTCGGTATAGGGGTATTTTTACTATGAAGGCCATTAGACATGCCAATCATATGAGATTGTTGGATCAGAAGATTGGCAGTTCTTGATATTAAATGTTATTATTATCATGCTTAGTGAGCCTAGGATATTTTGGGCATAAATAAATGTAATAAGTAGGGGAAGGGATCCCACTAGTGTGTAAAATAAGAGATATGTACCTGCATTGAGGTGTTCTGGTTGGTTACCCCATCGGGTGATAATAATTAAGATAGGGGTAGGGGGTGGAGCCAAGATGGCCGAATAGGAACAGCTCCGGTCTCCAGCTCCCAGCCCCAGCGACACAGAAGACGGGTGATTTCTGCATTTCTGCCTGAGGTACTGGTTTCATCTCACTAGAGGGAGTGCCTAACAGTGGGTGCAGGACAGTCGGTGAAGCGCACTGTGCGCGAGCCGAAGCAGGGCGAGGCATTGACTCACTCGGGAAGCGCAAGGGGTCAGGGAGTTCCCTTTCCTAGTCAAAGAAAGGGGAAGCAGACGGCACCTGGAATATCGGGTCAGTCCCACCCTAACTGCGCTTTTCCAACGGGCCTGGAAAACGGCACACTAGGAGATTGTGTCCCGCACCTGGCTCGGAGGGTCCTATGCCCACGGAGTCTCGCTAATTGCTAGCACAGCAGTCTGAGATCAAGCTGCGAGGCGGCAGCGAGGCTGGGGGAGGGGCGCCCGCCATTGCCCAGGCTTGCTTAGGTAAACAAAGCAGCCAGGAAGCTCGAACTGGGTGGAGCCCACCACAGCTCAAGGAGGCCTCCCTGCCTCTGTAGGCTCCACCTCTGGGGGCAGGGCACAGACAAACAAAAACTCTGCAAGAACTTCCACAGACTTAAATGTCCCTGTCTGACTGACAGCTTTGAAGAGAGTAGTGGTTCTCCCAGCACGCAGCTGGAGATCTGAGAACAGTCAGACTGCCTCCTAAAGTGGGTCCCTCACCCCTGAGCAGCCTAACTGGGAGGCACCCCCCAGTAGGGACAGACTGACACCTCATTCAACCCGGTACTTCTCTGAGACAAAACTTTCAGAGGAACTATCAGACAGCTGAATTTGTGGTCTCACGAAAATCTGCTGTTCTGCAGCCACCGCTGCTGACACCCAGCCAAACAGGGTCTGGAGTGCACCTCTAGTAAACTCCAACAGACCTGCAGCTGAGGGTCCTGTCTGGTAGAAGGAAAACTAACAAACAGAAAGGACATCCACACCAAAAACCCATCTGTACATCACCATCATCAAAGACAAAAAGTAGATAAAACCACAAAGATGGGGAAAAAACAGACCAAAAAAACTGGAAACTCTAAAAAACAGAGCACCTCTCCTCCTCCAAAGGAACGCAGTTCCTCACCAGCAACGGAACAAAGCTGGATGGAGGATGACTTTGATGAGTTGAGAGAAGAAGGCTTCAGACGATCAAACTACTCTGAGCTACGAGAGGAAATTCAAAACAACAGCAAAGAAGTTAAAAACTTTGAAAAAAAATTAGAAGAATGGATAACTAGAATAACCAATGGAGAGAAGGGCTTCAAGGAGCCGATGGAGCTGAAAGCCAAGTTTCGAGAACTACGCGAAGATTGCAGAAGCCTCAGTAGCAGATGCGATCAACTGGAAGAAAGGGTATCGCTGATGGAAGATGAAATGAATGAAATGAAAAGAGAAGGGAAGTTTAGAGAAAAAGGATAAAAAGAAATGAACAAAGCCTCCAAGAAATTTGGGACTATGTGAAAAGACCAAACCTACGTCTGATTGGTGTACCTGAAAATGATGGGGAGAATGGAACCAAGTTGGAAAACACTCTGCAAGATATTATCCAGGAGAACTTCCCCAATCTAGCAAGGCAGGCCAGCATTCAGATTCAGGAAATACAGAGAACGCCACAAAGATACTCCTCGAGAAGGGCAACTCCAAGACACATTATTGTCAGATTCACCAAAGTTGAAATGAAAGAAAAAATGTTAAGGGCAGCCAGAGAGAAAGGTCGGGTTACCCACAAAGGGAAGCCCATCAGACTAACAGCTGATCTCTCAGCAGAAACTCTACAAGCCAGAAGAGAGTGGGGGCCGATATTCAACATTCTTAAAGAAAAGAATTTTCAACCCAGAATCTCCTATCCCGCCAAACTAAGCTTCATAAGTGAAGGAGAAATAAAACACTTTACAGACAAGCAAACGCTGAGTGATTTTGTCACCACCAGGCCTGCCCTAAAAGAGCTCCTGAAGGAAGCACTAAACATGGAAAGGAACAACCGGTACCAGCCACTGCAAAAACATGCCAAATTGTAAAGACCATCGAGACTAGGAAGAAACTATAGCAACTAACGAGCAAAATAACCAACTAACATCATAATGACAGGATCAGATTCACACATAACAATATTAACGTTAAATGTAAATGGGCTAAATGCTCCATTCAAAAGACACAGACTGGCAAACTGGATAAGGAGTCAGGACCCATCAGTGTGCTGTATTCAGGAAACCCATCTCACATGCAGAGACACACATAGACTCAAAATAAAGGGATGGAGGAAGATCTATCAAGCAACTGGAAAACAAAAAAAGGCAGGGGTTGCAATCCTAGTCTCTGATAAAATAGACTTTAAACCAACAAAGATCAAAAGAGACAAAGAAGGCCATTACATAATGGTAAAGGGATCAATTCATCAAGAAGAGCTAACTATCCTAAATATATATGCACCCAACACAGGAGCACCCAGATTCATAAAGCAAGTCCTGAGTGACCTACTAAGGGACTTAAACTCCCACACAATAATAATGGGAGATTTTAACACCCCACTGTCAGCATTAGACAGATCAACGAGACAGAAAGTTAACAAGGATATCCAGGAATTGAACTCAGCTCTACATAAAGTGGACCTAATAGACATCTACAGAACTCTCCACCCCAAGTCAACAGAATATACATTTTTTTCAGCACCACACCACACCTATTCCAAAATTGACCACATAGTTGGAAGTAAAGCTCTCCTCAGCAAATGTAAAAGAACAGAAATTATAACAAACTGTCTCTCAGACCACAGTGCAATCAAACTAGAACTCAGGATTAAGAAACTCACTCAAAACCGCTCTACTACATGGAAACTGAACAACCTGCTCCTGAATGACTATTGGGTACATAATGAAATGAAGGCAGAAATAAAGATGTTCTTTGAAACCAACGAGAACAAAGACACAACATACCAGAATCTCTGGGACACATTCAAAGCAGTGTGTAGAGGGAAATTTATAGCACTAAATGCCCACAAGAGAAAGCAGGAAAGATCCAAAATTGACTCCCTAACATCACAATTAAAAGAACTAGAAAAGCAAGAGCAAACACATTCAAAAGCTAGCAGAAGGCTAGAAATAACTAAAATCAGAGCAGAACTGAAGGAAATAGAGACACAAAAAACCCTTCAAAAAATTAATGAATCCAGGAGCTGGTTTTTTGAAAAGATCAACAAAATTGATGGACCGCTAGCAAGACTAATAAAGAAGAAAAGAGAGAAGAATCAAATAGATGCAATAAAAAACGAAAAAGGGGATATCACCACCGATCCCACAGAAATACAATCTACCATCAGAGAATACTACAAACACCTCTATGCAAATAAACTAGAAAATCTAGAAGAAATGGATAAATTCCTCGACAAATACACCCTCCCAAGACTAAACCAGGAAGAAATTGAATCTCTGAATAGACCAATAACAGGTTCTGAAATTGTGGCAATAATCAATAGCTTACCAACCAAAAAGAGTCCAGGACCTGATGGATTCACAGCCGAATTCTACCAGAGGTACAAGGAGGAACTGGTACCATTCCTTCTGAAACTATTCCAATCGATAGAAAAAGAGGGAATCCTCCCTAACACATTTTATGAAGCCAGCATCGTCCTGATACCAAAACCTGGCAGAGACATAACCAAAAAAGAGAATTTCAGACCAATATCCTTGATGAACATTGATGCAAAAATCCTCAATAAAATACTGGCAAACCGAATCCAGCAGCACATCAAAAAGCTTATCCACCATGATCAAGTGGGCTTCATCCCTGGGATGCAAGGCTGGTTCAACATACGCAAATCAATAAATGTAATCCAACATATAAACAGAACCAAAGACAAAAACCACATGATTATCTCAATAGATGCAGAAAAGGCCTTTGACAAAATTCAACAACCCTTCATGCTAAAAACTCTCAATAAATTAGGTATTGATGGGACGTATCTCAAAATAATAAGAGCTATCTACGACAAACCCACAGCCAATATCATACTGAATGGGCAAAAACTGGAAGCATTCCCTCTGAAAACTGGCACAAGACAGGGATGCCCTCTCTCACCGCTCCTGTTCAACATAGTGCTGGAAGTTCTGGCCAGAGCAATCAGGCAGGAGAAGGAAATAAAAGGTATTCAATTAGGAAAAGAGGAAGTCAAATTGTCCCTGTTTGCAGATGACATGATTGTATATCTAGAAAACCCCACTGTCTCAGCCCAAAATCTCCTTAAGCTGATTAGCAACTTCAGCGAAGTCTCAGGATACAAAATTAATGTACAAAAATCACAAGCATTCTTGTACACCAATAACAGACAAACAGAGAGCCAAATCATGAGTGAACTCCCATTCACAATTGCTTCAAAGAGAAGAAAATACCTAGGAATCCAACTTATGAGGGATGTGAAGGACCTCTTCAAGGAGAACTACAAACCACTGCTCAATGAAATAAAAGAGGATACAAACAAATGGAAGAACATTCCATGCTCTTGGGTTGGAAGAATCAATATCGTGAAAATGGCCATACTGCCCAAGGTAATTTATAGATTCAATGCCATCCCCATCAAGCTACCAATGACTTTCTTCACAGAATTGGAAAAAACTACTTTAAAGTTCATATGGAACCAAAAAAGAGCCCGCATCGCCAAGTCAATCCTAAGCCAAAAGAACAAAGCTGGAGGCATCACGCTACCTGACTTTAAACTATACTACAAGGCTACAGTAACCAAAACAGCATGGTACTGGTACCACAACAGAGACATAGATCAATGGAACAGAACAGAGCCCTCAGAAATGATGCCGCATGTCTACAACTATCTGATCTTTGACAAACCTGACAAAAACAAGAAATGGGGAAAGGATTCCCTATTTAATAAATGGTGCTGGGAAAACTGGCTAGCCATATGTAGAAAGCTGCAACTGGATCCCTTCCTTACACCTTATACAAAAATTAATTCAAGATGGATTAAAGACTTATATGTTAGACCTAAAACCATTAAAATCCTACAAGAAAACCTAGGCAATACCATTCAGGACATAGGCGTGGGCAAGGACTTCATGTCTAAAACACCAAAAGCAATGGCAACAAAAGCCAAAATCGACAAATGGGATCTCATTAAACTAAAGAGCTTCTGCACAGCAAAAGAAACTATCATCAGAATGAACAGGCAACCTACAGAATGGGAGAAAATTTTTGCAACCTACTCATCTGACAAAGGGCTAATATCCAGAATCTATAATGAACTCAAACAAATTTACAAGAAAAAAACAAACAACCCCATCAAAAAGTGGGCAGAGGACATGAACAGACACTTCTCAAAAGAAGACATTTATGCAGCCAGAAAACACATGAAGAAATGCTCATCATCACTGGCCATCAGAGAAATGCAAATCAAAACCACAGTGAGATACCATCTCACACCAGTTAGAATGGCCATCATTAAAAAATCAGGAAACAACAGGTGCTGGAGAGGATGTGGAGAAATAGGAACACTTTTACACTGTTGGTGGGACTGTAAACTAGTTCAACCATTGTGGAAGTCAGTGTGGCGATTCCTCAGGGATCTCGAACTAGAAATACCATTTGACCCAGCCATCCCATTACTGGGTATATACCCAAAGGACTATAAATCATGCTGCTATAAAGACACATGCACACGTATGTTTATTGCGGCACTATTCACAATAGCAAAGAGTTGGAACCAACCCAAATGTCCAACAACGATAGACTGGATTAAGAAAATGTGGCACATATACACCATGGAATACTATGCAGCCATAAAAAATGATGAGTTCGTGTCCTTTGTAGGGACATGGATGAAACTGGAAAACATCATTCTCAGTAAACTATCGCAAGGACAAAAAACCAAACACCGCATGTTCTCACTCATAGGTGGGAATTGAACAATGAGAACTCATGGACACAGGAAGGTGAACATCACACTCCGGGGACTGTTGTGGGGTGGGGGGAGGGGGGAGGGACAGCATTAGGAGATATACCTAATGCTAAATGACAAGTTAATGGGTGCAGCAAACCAACACGGCACATGGATACATATGTAACAAACCTGCACATTGTGCACATGTACCCTAAAACCCTAAAGTATAATAAAAAAAAAATATATATATATATATATATATATATATAAACTGGTACTGCACCAGTCTTTACTGAACCTCAAAAAAAAAAAAAAAAAAAAAAAAAAAAGATAGGGGTAGGTGTCGCTTCAAAGAGAATATAAAATATAATTAGTTCTGTGGCTGTAAATGCTATGATTAGAAAAATTTGTAGGGAAATCAATATGGAAATACAGAGTTTTTTCCATAGGGGTGATTCATTGGAGAGGTGGTACTGGCTTGCTATAGTTATAAGGGGTGGTAATCAGGCTGTTAAGATTAGAAAGGGTGATGTTAGTGGATCAGAGGAGAAAGTTAATGAGAAGTTGAATAGATTGTCGTTGAATTGGTTAAAGAATAGTAGGGCAATGAAGCTGATGATTAGGCTGTGGGTAGCCATATTGATTCAAATTATATAAGTTTTAGAGAGTCATGTTATTGGTAGTAGTATAATTGTAGGAATAGTTATTTTTAGCATTGAAGTAAATTTAGGTTATGTACGTAGTCTAAGCCATATGTGTTGGAAATTGAAACTAGTAAAGCAAGGCCTACCGTGGCTTCGCAGGCAGCAAATACTGGTAGAGTAATGGATATTATATTGGCTAGGGTGAAGTGTATATTTAAAGCTATAAGGGTATTTATGATGAATAATGATAATATTATTCCTTCTAGGCATAGGAGGGATGATATTAGTTGGGACTGATAGATTAATACCCCCAGAAATGATATGATAAATGCTAATATGATACTTATGTAAATAGAGGGCATTTGGTATGTTCTATTGTAATCTAATGAAATCATTTATTTTGGCTTAAACTACTTATTTTTTTCTTATACCTGTGGACCATTTGTATGTCTTCTTTTGAGAAATGTCTATTAAAGTCTTTTGCCCATTTTTAAATGGGGTTATTTGTTCTTTTGCTGTTGAGTTATTTAAGTTCCTTATGTATTCTAGATATTAACTCCTTGTGAGATGTATAATTTGCAAATATTTTTTGCTATTTTGTAGATTGTCTCTTCACTCTGTTTTTTTTTTTTTTTTTGCCGTGCGAAAGGGTTTTAATTTGATGTAATCTCATTTGTCTATTTTTGCTTTTGTTGTCTGTGCTTTTGAGGTCTCATGTTAAAAATCCTTGCCCAACCCAATGTCGTGATATGTTTGCCCCATTTTCTTGCAGTAACTTCATAGTTTCAGGTTTTACTTTTAAGTCTTACACATTTTGAGTTGGTTTTTGTATATGGTGAGAGGTAAGTGGTTAGTCTCATTTTTCTGCATGTGGATATCCAATTTTCCCAGCACCGTTTTTTGAAGAGATTCTCTTTTACCTGTTGTGTGTTCTGAGCAACTTTGTCAAAAATCAGTTGGCTGTAGGTGTGTGAATTTATTTCTGGGCTCTATATTCTGCTCCATTGATCTATGTGTCTGTTTTTATGCCAGTACCATGCTGTTTTGGTAACTCTAGATTTGTAGCATATTTTGAAGTCAGGTGGTGTGATGCCTCCAGCTTTGTTCTTTTTGCTCAGCATTACTTTCACTATTTGGGGTCTTTGGTGGTTCCATATACATATTAGGATTTTTTTTCCTATTTATGTGAAGAATGTAATTTTTTTGTTTGTTTCTGTTTTGTTTTGTTTTAGAAATGGGGTCTTGCTATGTTGTCCAGGCTAGACTTGAACTCCTGGGCTCAAGCAATCCTCCTACCTCAGACTCCTGAGTAGCTAGGACTACAGGCATTTGCCACTGCACTTGACTTGTCACTGGTATTTTGATAGGGACTGCATTAAATCCATAGGTCACCTTGGGTAGTATGGTCATTTTAACAAGATTAATTCTTCTAACCCATGAACATGAGATATCTTTCCCTTTATTTGTGTCCTCTTCACTTTCTTTCATCAATGTTTTATAGTTTTCAGTGTTTAATATTTAAATTAATAATATTTTAATTGTTTAATATTTATTTAATAATTTCATGTATTCAATTATTATTTAATATTAATTTAAATAATATTTAAGTTAATTTAAATATTTAATTTTTAAATATTTAATATTTATTTAATTTTATTAAACATTAAAATTTATTTAATATTTAAATATTTAAATTTAAATAATATTTAAATTAATAAGAAAAAATTAGCCAGGTGTGGTGGCATGCACCTGTAGTCCTAGCTATTAGGGAGTCTGAAGTGGGAGGATTGCTTAAGCCCAGAAGTTTGAGGCTATAGTGAGCTACAATAGCAATACCACATTCTAGCCTGGGCAACAGAGCGAGATCCTATCTCTAACAAAAAGAGACAATTTCAGGAAGTGATCCCTGCCATGAACAAATCAAAACAGGATAATGATAGCTTCTTGGTGGAGGTAATATTTCAGGTGAGACTAAATGATAAAAAGGAAATAAACACAGGAAGATTTGGGACTAGAGAGCAGGTGCAAAGCAAGATGCAGGGATTGACAGCAGGTAAGGGCCTGCATCCCTTCCCTGAAAAATAGTGATGGTAAGGATGAGGGGATGAGAGTAGTCACACTAATACTAAAAATGATGGTCAACAGAACAGTGTAGCCAGTGTTCTAAGTGCTTGACCCGATATACATCCTTTAATGCTCTCGGCAACCCCTAAGATGGGGACTTTTATGGTTCCTATCTTAGAGCTGGGAAAACCGAGGCATGGAGCAGTGAGTAACCAGCCTAAGAGCACAGAATGAATGAGTGATGGAGCCACAATTTAAAATTGAATGTGTTTTCAGAACCTGTGCTTGCTTCCAGTGATATGTATTGCTCACCCTGAGAATGTTCTACTAAATGCTATATGTCCTGCAAGCCCAGGCTCGAATGCTACCATCTGCATGAAGCCTTCTCTCTCCTTCCCAACCAGAAGTGCATTCTCCTCTGAACTTGCAGTGGAACCTTGACCTTTCATTTGGTGTTGACCACATTCTGCCTTGTGTTATGAATATTGTGTATATGCCATCCTCGGTAAATGTTTCATATCTGCATTCTAAGTGTTTAACTTCAGGACTTGTGTCATGTTTATCTTTGTATCTCTCCCAAGACTAGAGATAGAGAGGGCATTGTTGGTATCTGTGGCATCTGCTGCATATTTGTTGATCTAAGACCTGGTACATGGTAGCTGGTGTCTTTTCTAAGACCTGGTGTGTGGTTTCTACCTCCTGATTGAAAAAAGTTTCTTCTCTGGGCCAGGCACAGTGGCTCATGCCTGTAATCCCAGCACTTTGGGAGGCTGAGGTAGGCAGATCACCTGAGGTCAGGGGTTCGAGACCAGCCTGGGCAAGCAATATGGTGAAAGCCTGTCTTTACTAATTAGCCGAGTGTGGTGGCAGGCACCTGTAATCCCAGCTACTCGGGAGGCTGAGGCATGAGAATCACCTGCATCCATGAGGTGGAGGCTGCAGTGAGCTGAGATCGCACCACTGCACTCCAGCCTGGGCGACAGAGTGAGACTCTGTAAAAAAAAATTTTGTTTTCTTCTTCGTTGCAGATGTGAAGACATCTTATCCATCCTCACTGCTGTCAACGATGATGTGAGTCGGCGAGTGGACAAACAGGGAACAAAGAAACAGATGCCCCAGCCTGCTTTCACACTAAGGAAAAAACTAGTATTCCCCGTGCCCCTGAATGCACTTTCATTGTAGCAGAGAGTTTTCGTTGGTTCTTAGACCTCAAACGAATCTTTGGCTGTATCCTCCAGCCTCCTGCCCAGCACAGGAATCGGTGGTCTCCACCTGTCATTCTAGAAACAGGAAACACCCTGTTTTCTGATACAGTCAATTCTGATTTTCTTTTTCTTTTGACAAGTCTAAATGTTAGAAAACTTTCTTTTTTACTTCCTTTTTTTTGGAGACAGTCTCATTCTGTCACCCAGACTGGAGTGCAGGGGGGCAATCAGGGCTCACTGTAGTCTCGACTTCCCGGGCTCAAGCTATCCTCCCACCTCAGCTTCCCAAGTAGCGGGGACCACAGGTGTGTACCACCATGCCTGGATATTTTTTATTCTTTATTTTTTGTAGAGATGGAGGGATCTCACTTTGTTGCACAGGCTGGTCTCAAACTCCTAGGCCCAAGTGATCCTCCCACCTCTGTCCCCAAAATACTGGGATTATAGGCATGAGCCACCACACTTGGCCAGAAAACTTTCATTTTTTGTTTTTTTGTTTTTTTGTTTTTTTTTGTTTTTTTTTGAGATGGAGCCTCACTCTGTTGCCCAGGCTGTAGTGCAGTGGTGCCATCTCGGTTCACTGCAAGCTCCGCCTCCCGGGTTCACGCCATTCTCCTGCCTCAGCCTCCTGAGCAGCTGGGACTACAGGCGCCCGCCACTATGCCCGGCTATTTTTTTTTTTTTTGTATTTTTAGTAGAGACGGGGTTTCACCAAGTTAGCCAGGATGGTCTTGATCTCCTGACCTCATGATCCACCCGCCTTGGCCTCCCAAAGTGCTGGGATTACAGGCGTGAGGCACCGCGAAGACTTGGATTGTAGCCTTGGTTTTGGATGTCTACCCTGAAGAGAGAGTAATTGGCTTTGGTTTGTGCAAGTACTTTTTTTTTGAGACAGAGTTGCTCCATCACCTGGGCTGGAGTGCAGTGGTGGGATCACCGTTCACTGCAGCCTTGACCTCCCACGTTCAAGCGATCCTCCCACCTCAGCCTCCCAAGTAGCGGAGACTACACGTGTGTGTCCATGCACAGCTAACTTTTGTATTTTTTTGTAGAGATGGAGTTTCACTATGTTGTCTAAGCTGGTCTGAAACTCCTGGGCTCAAGCGATCCTCCCACCTCAGCTTCTCAAAGTTCTGGGACTACAGGCATGAAATACTGTGCCTGGCCTGGGGACCAGGTACATTTTAAGGTTCCTTGGTGTTCAAAGAACCATGTTCTTAGCCTAGACTGAGCTTAGATTGCCTCTCTAGACAACTACCCCTTAGTTATAATCCTGTGTCCCCTCTGCACAGCCTTGAACGTTGGACAATGAAGTCACAGTCCACCCGCCCTCTCTCTCTGATCTCCCCCTTCCTAAGACTTCTCTTCTGCACATCTAGTGAGGTGAAAATTTGGTCTATGCCAGGCCCATTTCCTGCTTTTGTGTGAGGAAGGTGCTCACGTAGGAAGTTTTTATTTGGTTAGAGACAGGTTTCCCTGTAGGAAGATGATGGCTCATTTACGCTCAGCTGCTCTGCAAGCAGAAACTTTACAACCTGATGTCATATTCCATGTTGGACTGGGTGTGGTGGCTCATGCGTGTAATCCCAGTACCTTGGGAGGCCGAGGCAGGCAGATCACTTGAGGTCAGGAGTTCGAGACCAGCCTGGCCAATGCGGCCAAACCTCATCACTACTAAAAACACAAAAATTAGCCAGGTGTGGTGGCGAGCACCTGTAATCCCAGCTACTCGGGAGGCTGAGACAGGAGAATCTCTTGAATCCAGGAGGTAGAGGCTGCGGTGAGCCAAGATCACACAGCTGCACTCCAGCTTGGGCAACAGGGCGAGACCTTATTTAAAAAAAAAAAAATTCAATGTTGGGGTTGGAACCTTTCAGGTGCCATTGACAGAACACCCAATTCAAATTGACTGAAGCATAGAAGGGAATTTATTGCCTTTTTCACATGGAAACCCAGGAGTGGATAGCACTGGCTTCAGGCAAAGCTTGAATCAGGACTCAGTCTACAGGCCAGCACCTTTCTCTTGGCCGGATGTCCTCAGGGCTGGCAGATGCAGTAGACTGCAGTGGACAGTCCCCACCTTGTCACTGCTACTACACTTTGCTCCTCTGGCCCGAGGGATGAGGAGAGAGGCTGTTCTGTTCTGAGAACTGAAGCTGTTCTCAGGATCACTGGGCTCTTCTTGGCAGAGGAGATATCTGGCTTGCCTGAAGGGAGTGGTTCTGTAAGGACGCCTTGATGCTTTCTTCATTAAGATTTTCAACATTTTTATGTACTTGAGCTTTTTTTTTTTTTTTTTTTTCAATTTCTGGAGGAACTTTTTCTTTGTTAATTCCTGGAACTGTATTTTGAATCCTTGAAGGTGAGCCCTCAAGGGAGATCCAAAGTCCTGTAGTTAACGCCTTCATTTATAGATGAGGCAGCTGAGGCCTGGGGATGTGAACAACCTGCTCGCAGTCCTCATTTACTGGATTTGACTTCAGCCAGGTGAACTGGAATGCCTTAGGGCGTGGAAGGGCATTAGGAGTGTTTCATTTGATATGTGAATGCTCATAAAAAAATGTAAAGGAATGAAGAACAACAACTCTCAGTGGTGCCTGCATTTATAATTATTTATGTGAAAGTCAAATTCATGTACAGTAAATTTGTTATAAGAATATTCACAAGAACACTGTTCTGATGTCTCTGATTGTCACGTGGATTTGAATGTAGCTTGACAGAGGGAATGTCTAATCCATATTGACAGGGCAGGAGCACCGTCATCTTGGACAAACACCGCCACTTTAAGTTCCAGTTCCCTTTCTAGCCTCATGCATTTCAAGGAAATCACTTCTCTTCTAACAGCAAGCAGCCAGAAAGAGAAGAGAGTAAAATACAGATAAGACAGCTCTGGCACAGAGGGAGGTGGCGGGGGTGGGGGAAGTCTCTTGGGTAACTGCCAAACTTTGCCTTCATACAATGGGTTCCAGTAAAACAATGGGCCTTAATAAGCACATTCCTTTCCCTTCAGGTGCACTAAGATAGGGAAGCTAAAAGCAGACTGGAGGGGGGCGGGGTATACCTACAGCTGCAGAAATATTGTATGGGAATGGACACACAACTCTCCCTCCCAGATAAACACAGGAAAGAGACATAGAAGCAATCCAAGCCTCTGATAAACTCTCCTACCCTAAATCCTTAAAAACTCTTAGTCTGTAAGTGAGTGGGCTCTGACCTAACTCGGCCAGAAGCCCCTTTCAAATTTGTTTTCTCTAAAATAAACCTGTCCTTGGCTGTCAAGCCACCTTTCATGTTTCTTTCCTCTTTCTTTAATTCTTACACATGTGTCAGGATGATCTCCCAAAACCGTGTTCATAACAGTCAGGGCTAAAATCTAGTGGTTACAGTCTTTGTCCAGTTGGCAGAACTGACATGTGAAGGCAAGTGAAGGATGGTGAGGTACCGAGGAAAGAGCAAAGGGTCTGGAGATCAAAGCCCTGTATTTCCATTTTGTCCTGGGATTCCTTTGCTCAGATACACTAACTAAATCAAGCTAGCTTTTTTCAGCCTTGTCTGTAGAGAAAACATTAGCTGTTGGGAAGACGGAAAAGAATGTGTATGTGTGCATCTATTTAAATCTAACTGTGCTGAGGTGCATATAAAGGCCTTTAGGTGGTAGGGTCTTCTGGTTGTAACTTCAACAGAAATAGCAGGACTTAAGTTTCTTTGTGCGTAATTCCAGCTGACTTTATTAGCAGCAACTCAGCACTAGCACTACCCCTGACATACTCTGAGTAAGATCTAATTCTTCCCTCACTGGTTCGTGATGTCCACAGCAGCAGAAGGCCAGCTCTTGGCTCTGAGTTCAGTTGGACAAAATGCTGTTGATAAAACCTCCTGCCAGGCTTCTGAGCCCAAGCTAAGCCATCATATCCCTTGTGACCTGCACATATATATCCAGATGGCCTGAAGTAACTGAAGAATCACAAAAGAAGTGAAAATGGCCTGTTCCTGCCTTAACTGATGACATTACCTTGTGAAATTCCTTCTCCTGGCTCATCCTGGCTCAAAAGCTTCCCCACTGAGCACCTTGTGGCCCCCATCCCTGCCAGCCAGAGAACAACCCCCTTTGACTGTAATTTTCCACTACCTACCCAAATCCTATAAAACGGCCCTACCCCTATCTCCCTTCGCTGGCTTTCTTTTCAGACTCAGCCCGCCTGCACCCAGGTGATTAAAAAGCTTTATCGCTCACACAAAGCCTGTTTGGTGGTCTCTTCACGCGGACGCGAGTGAAACCTCCTTCATCAGGAGCATTTGGGGTTTGATGTTTAAGTTTTGGGCCTCTGGTGTATTTCGTATTTCTGTTTTGCTAGAACTTAGTGCTTGTGCAAGATTAAATTCTAGAATCAGGAAACGTTGTTTTTAGAGGCCTCCAGCAAGCACTTCGGAGGTCCCTGGACGTTTACAGCTGTCAGTCGTGGATCTACCCAGACACCAGAACATAGTCATCCTTGGCTCCTTCCTCCTCAGTAGGAGGGGTACACAGTTGGTAGAGTGTGCCCTCCAAGATTTTGGGAAACATTATGCTTGTCTGTATTTGTGTGTGCATGTCTGTGTGAATTTCGAGTTCAGGAATAACAGGTGATTTGATCACAGCTATTTGACAGCAGTGATAGTCATTGTATGCCAAGACGTTTAGGAGGGGAATAGGTAGACTGAGTGAGGTTCCTATATATTTTGCCTAGTTGTACTCACCTACAAGGGCTGTAATTAAATGTTTCTCTCTTTCGCCTTCCTCTCTTTTATTCATTCTTTTTTTTTTTTTTTGACAAAGTCTTGCTCTCTCACCCAGGCTAGAGTGTAGTGGTGGGATCTTGGCTCACTGCAACCTTCGTCTCCTGGGTTCAAGTGATTCTCCTGCCTCACCCTCCTGAGTAGCTGGGATTATAGGTGTGCACCACCATGCCTGGCTAATTTTCATATTTCTAGCAGAAACAGGGTTTTGCCATGTTGGCCAGGCCACTTTGGCCTCCCAGCGGAGTGAACCATTGTGTCTGGCCTCATTCATTCTTTCTTTCATAAAAGTTTGGATACTGCCAAACAAAATTAAAGACATGAAAACATTTGGTAAATTGTTATTACAAATGTGACAGTTATTTAACTACTGGTGTTTATTTTTATTAGAGCCATAGCACCTACTGGCCTCTGCTTCAGGGATTCACAATGGTGGTGGGCAGGTTGGATATCATGGGGCTTACCCTTAGCAATGCATTCTATTCCACCTATGCCCAGGCGGTGTTAAACATATAAGCATCTGGTACGCTGCGGTACCGACCCAGTGACTGGTACAATACAATGGTTAATGTTGCCGAATAGCCACCCTTAATCAATAATGATCAAATCCCCGCAGAGGTAAACTAAACTATAAGTTTACCTCATACAGGTAATTTTTGTGCCATACATGATTCACAGAACCTTCCAGATCTGATGCTTTCTGAGTGATCTGGTCAACTTGTTCTCAACCTGGAATTCTTGGGCCCTTAGGTGTTTGTAAATTTGTTCTCAGAGCCTCTGAGCTCTCCACCTTCATTTTTAAGTGCTTTAATTCTTTTTGGTGATAATCTTTAAAACTTCACAGAGGTGTGTCCTGGCTCTTCGGGGCGACTGCTTCATATTTGAGTACTGCCACACAATGACAGCTCATGTTCTGGGGCCTGCCTATAGAAAGGGATGAACTTTACCTTGGACTTTTTAATGTAGTGTGGATGGGCGTCTGTAGCTAGAGGTCTTCAGGTGCCAGTGGTTAATCTGTTTGAAGCTTGCTTCACTCCAACCTCTCATTCCGTAACAGACTCCTCCTGCACCGTCCCTCACCTCTGCTGAACCCTTCTAGCGGAGGGAACTCACCACAAGTGGGGGCATGGATTTGGGAGCTTGAAAGGACCCCAGTGACCCTGCAGTCCAGCCCTCAGAGTGCTAAGTGACTTGCTGAAGCCTCGAAGCCATTTCTGGAGGATTTGCAATTCTTTGTATCTCTGGATTTGCCGCCCTGTCCCTCCAAGCCACCTGGTTTCACTTTTGGACAGCTTTAATGGTTCTCTTCTCTGTTCTCTGTTTCTGCCTCCTTAGAAACTATTTAAAACCACTCATTTTCGTTCTAAACTCCGGAGCCATACCAAACAAGTGTAACTGTCCTCTGGTGAGATTTGCGTTGTGTGTGACAAATCATTTAACTTTTTTCTGGTAGGGTTTCAGTTTTGTTGGAAGTCTGCAGTTTGCTCTTAAGGATGTGATAAGAATGTAACAACACATTTGTATCTTTGAATTTTGAATAGGAACCAAATTTTTAAATTTAGTTTAGTTTAGTTTTGTTTTGTTTGAGACAGAGTCTCACTGTGTCACCCAGGCTGGAGTGCAGTGATATCATCTTGGCTAACTGCAGCCTCTGCCTCCTGTGCTCAAGTGATCCTCCCACCTGAACCTCCTCAGTGGCAGCTGGGGCTACAGGCAGGTGTTTTTTAAAAATGAAACTCTTTTTTTTTTTTTTTTTTTGAGATGGAGTCTTGCTGTGTTGCCCAGGCTGGAGTGCAGTGGCTCCATCTTGGCTCACTGCAAGCTCCGCCTCCTGGGTTCACTCCATTCTCCTGCCTCAGCCTCCTGAGTAGCTGGGACTACAGGCGCCCACCACCACGCCCAGCTAATTTTTTTGTATTTTTAGTAGAGACGGGGTTTCACCGTGGTCTCGATCTCCTGACCTCGTGATCCGCCCGCCTCAGCCTCCCAAAGTGCTGGGATTACAAGCGTGAGCCACCGCGCCCGGCCAGTAATATTTTTATAAAGATATTTGTATGGTTTGACGATAAGAAAATAAAGGTGTTCAAGAAGAGTTTTGCCCCCAACTCTGTCCACTGTATACCCAGTCCTCCCCACTTCTACATACATATTTCAGATAGGTATTTCTTGAAAGAACATATGCTGTGAAACTTATATGTCTCATTAGGTCTCATTTTAAGTGATTCTGTAAAATGCCTGGGAAATACTGGTGAAATTCTAGAATGGAAATAACTTTGTGAGATTTTGAGCTGAGTACTGGTAAATAGTAGAAATGGACTTACTAATAAATAAGGGAATTTTATTTGATAACTTTTTTCTGATTACATAGTAATGTATGTTCATTATGGAATATTTGGGAAATACAAAAACACACAAAGAAAAAAGTACATTTACTTATAATTCTATTTTGCTATGTATTTTCCCATTATTCACTCTGCGTTTGTCACAGATTTTTCCCCACCCTTTTTCAGTGAGTGTATCCTCTATGTCCCCCCAATCATGCATCCAGTAAACTTTGTCATTACTACCATCTGTACTTTCACTCACGTTTCAATTCCAAGCATGTCCCTCTCTGACAACCACCTCCCATCATTCCATCTTGCTTCTTCTAGGACCTTCCCTTCAAGGATCTTCAGTGCCACCGGGGCTTCCAGTTAGGTTGATTGACCCTATTTATCATCTTCCCGATGTCAGGACTGCCCCTCACTCCCTCTTCACTCAGCTTAGAGTCCACGTGTCTTTGTTAAAGTCTCCTGTACCCACCAACAACCTTGCCTTTCCCTCAGTTCCACTGAGGTGGTAGAATCCCAACTCTGGCTAATCCTGTAAATCCGTGTCCTCCAAATTTGTACTGGAATTCCAGGATGTGGCTGGGGTAAAAACCTTCCATGTTGCAGACAGGTGTCGTTTCAAACCAATGACCACAAACCTCCAACGGGCTTTCAGGGGTTTCGGCAATGCTGTGACATTTCCCTGGTTATATCACCCTTTTGCACTCTTGGTCTGTTTTACTAATCATCGAATTCTCTATGATCTCAACCTAAAATGTTAGAGATATTTCCTGAGAAGCCCCACCTTTTCCCTTGATAACCCACTATGGAGCTGGCATTTGTGAATTTAAGAAGAAACACTTGCTTCTTGACTATTTTAAAACATCAAAAACATTAAAAAATTGAAGGATGAGGCCGGGGTGTGGTGGCTCACACCTGTAATCCCAGCACTTTGGGAGGCCGAGGCGGGCAGATCACTTGAGGTCAGGAGTTCAAGACCAGCCTGGCCAACTTGGTGAAACCTGTCTCTACTAAAAAAAAATTAGCTGGGCATGGTGGCGCATGCCTGTGATCCTAGCTACATGGGAGGCTGGAGTACAAGAATTGCTTGACCCTGGGAGGTGGAGGTTGCAGTGAGCCAAGATCATGCCACTGCACTCCAGCCTGGGTGACAGAGTGAGACTCTGTCTCAAAACAAAAACAAAAACAAAAACAAAACAAAACCTGAGGGATGAGCCACAAACTGGGAAATGATATCTGCCACGTTGTATAACTGATAAAGGAGATATACATACATATACTATATATGTAATCTTCTACAAATCCATAAAATATTAAACAATCCAACCTAGATGGGCAAAAATATAAACTAGTTCAAAGATGAGCAAAAAATATGAATCAGTAATTAAAAGGAAATACCAATGAGCAATAAACATATGAAAACATAACCATTCTCTTTGGTCATCAGCGAATTTGAAAAATACAGCCACAGTGAGATAGCATTTTATGTCCATCATATTATCAACATTTAAAATTCTGTCAGTACCAAGTATGGGTGAAGATACAGAGCAAAGGGAACTCTATCACATCGATCTAGGAAATGTAAATTGACAGAATCATTTTAGAGAGCAATTTGCAATATTTATAAATGTTGGAAATTTGCACACAGTAAAATCTAGCAATTCCATTTTTGGATCTATGTCCCAAAATAAACTTAAAAACATTGTTTTGTAGAGACAGGGTCTTGTTATGTTGTGCAGGAAGGTCTCGAACTCCTGGCCTCAAGCAAATCTTCCTGCCTCAGCCTCCCAAAGTATTGAAATTATAGGCGTGAGCCACCACGCCTTGCCCCAAAAGAAATCTTGCACATGTACCAGGAGATAAGGAGGAGTGTTAGTTTTCTGAGCAGCATTGTTTGTAAAAGCACAAAGAAATAAAAAGAAGCAACACAATCTATATATTCATCAGGAGGAGGATAGATAAATTGTAGTATAGTCATATAAAGGAATACTATCAAGTAGTGAAATAAAATTAATTAGAATTATTAGGCTGAACCATATGAAATTGCCATTCTTCTAGATCAGAAACAGCCAAATATTGGCAATTTCATACAGTTTAAATATATGTATCAGTAACATAATACTGAGCAAATAATATATATAATATGATATGATTTATATAATGTTAAAATACACATAAGAGTCTTTTATGTTGCTTATAAATTAATATGTATATTGTACAAATATACAGATGCATGGGGGTGATGAGAAGTTTAGAGTAGTAGTTGCCTGGGATGGGATTGGGGCTTGGGGAGACAGGGAGGAACATGCCAATGGGGAGGAATTACAGGGGCTTCAAATGCATCAGTCATGTTTTATATCTTCAACTGAGTGTTAGATGGGGGGATATTCTCTTTTTACTTTAATCCTTTTTGTGTCTCAGTGCTGATTAATGGAATTTAGCCACCAGACTGGGTGATTTTTTGGCTTGTTGAATACTTGGCCAGGTTTGCAGGGAAGCTTTGCCCTCTCGGGCAGAGTATGTTTTTCCAATCTAGTACCTGTCTGTGTTTTTGGTGGTGATTTCTGTGGCTGTAATTAATATGATCAGTGTTGCCAAAGCAAGGATAAGGGGTATTGACGCACTTTTTATTGCCCTGAGCCATCCCTGTTGCAAAATAATGATCTGGATATAATCTCCAGAACAGGAAGCAAGCTGCAGATAGGAAACTCCCTTATGACACTTCTGAAGATCCCAAACGGTTTCTTTTTTTAATTTAATTTGATTTTTTATTTATTTATTTTTGAGATGGAGTCTCGCTCTGTTGCCCAGGCTGGAGTGCAGTGGCACGATCTCGGCTCACTGCAAGCTCCGCCTCCCAGGTTCATGCCATTCTCCTGCCTCAGCCTCCCCAGTAGCTAAGACTACAGGCGCCTGCCACCATGCCCAGCTGTTTTTTTGTATTTTTGGTAGAGATGGGGTTTCACTGTGTTAGCCATGATGGTGTTGATCTCCTGACCTTGTGATCTGCCCGTCTCGGTCTCCCAAAGTGCTGGGATTACAAGTGTGAGCCACCGCTCCCGGCCCCTAAACCGGTTTCTAACAAATCAGTGTAAGGGGTTCCTCTACAGAATCAGTCATCTTGACCATGACACCCACAACGCCCAAATTGCTGCTGGCATTCCTCCACTCAGAATGCACAATTAGAAGCTCAGCACTCTATTGGATCAGGCTGCTATTTCACCATTTGAAGAACCTTCAAAAAGATCTTTAGAGGCAGGGCATGGTGGCTCACATCTGTAATCCCAGCTCTTTGGAAGGCCAAGGCAGGCAGATCACTTGAGGCCAGGAGTATGAGACCAGCCTGGCCAACATGGTGAAACCCTGTCTGTACTAAAAATACAAAAATTAGCCGGGTGTAGTGATGTATGCCTGTAGTCCCAGCTACGCAGTAGGCTGAGGTACAAGAATAGCTTGAACCTGAGAGGTGGAGGTTGCAGTAAGCTGAGATCGTGCCAGTGACACTACACTCCAACCTAGGCGACACAGCGAGACTCCCTCTAAAAAAAAAAAAATTCCTTAGAAACTTCGGAAGGATCCTTCCACTAGGGCAGAAGGCATGAGAGAGTAAGAATCTTCACCCCTACCACTCATGCCTTTCTGAAGGCTCAGTCTGGCCACACTGCAAGGGCACAGTGAGCCAGTTTTGGCCTGGGGCTTCTTGCTGCTGCCAAATTAACAACTCCAGCCCTTGGGTTTAGCCACCTGTTGCTGCTAAAAATGTTCGTGAGAGTGATGTAGAAGTGTTTTAGTTCCCATTTTACAGATCCGAAAATCAAGGCCCAGAGAAACTAAGTAGTCTTGGAGATAGGAGCCACGGCCTCTCCACTTGAGTTACCATCTTGAAACATCAACGACAAGCCAACTTTATCAACAGTTCCAGGCCTGTGAGAAATGGGCTTGGTTTATCTCGAAGATTGTAAACAAATAAAAAAATAGACTGCTCCATTACTGATGAGAAATATGAGTCATTCTGCCAGGAATTGAAAGTACAGCTGCCCATAAAAAAGCTATGCCGGTGTCCAGCCTCTCCAGGTCCCTGTGTGTGAAAAACCACTCAGTCAAAGTTCCCCTTTTATTTCTCTTTGTGCTCAGTAGGATGTTGAAATTTCTGGAAAAGACAATGGAAATCAGGGGCAGGAAGAGAACAGTGTGCGGCGCTAAACAGACTCAGATCTCAGCAACCTCCCTGCCCATGGCCATCTCTGCACAGACATCTCCACCCCCATGCACAGGTGGAGCAGCGTTTCCTAGTTCTTTCCAGAGGCTTCCTTCTGCCTGCCCTCCAGCCACATCGCCTGAGATTGACAACGCCCTACAGCAAGACGGAAACCTCCCTTTACAGCACCATCTTGCTATTCTGGAGTCACAAAGTTGATACTTCTGAACTTGGCACTCTTCTGTTCCCCTACTGTTTCACGTGTACCTGTGTCATCTTTCTCGTTTCATCGTAAACATACTTCTAAAATTCCCATTTTCTTTATTTAGAAATAGAACTACAGGCAGATGGTTAAACAATTTAAACAAATGGTCCATGGGGAAAAGTGAATTTCACACTGTCCCCCAAACCTTCAGTGCCTTTTATGGAGATAATTATTGTTTCTAATGTTTTGAATATTCTTCCAGAGATAAGCATATGTGTATTTGTGTCCTTCCCTCATTTTCCCCCCACAAACACTAGCAGACTGTTTTGCACCTTGGTTAGCTCATTTAACATATCTTGGAGCCAGGTGGGTGGCTCATGCCTGTAATCCCAGCACTTTGGGAGGCCAAGGCGGGTGGATCACTTGATGTCAGGAGTTCGAGACCAGCCTGACCAACGTGGAGAAACCCTATCTCTACTAAAAATACAAAATTAGCTAGGCGTGGTGGCACATGCCTGTAATCCCAGCTACTAGGGAGGCTGAGGCAGGAGAATCGCTTGAACCTGGGAGGCGGAGGTTGCAGTGAGCCGAGATCGCGCTATTGCACTCCAGCCTGGGCAACAGAACATATAGATCTGCTTGATCCTTTTCATGACTGCTACAGCTCCACTGAATGTATGGATCATCAGTGCTCCAACTAGCACCTTAGGGATGGGCATTTAGGGATCACAAACTTCATAAGAGCAGAAACAATATCTTACCCATCCTCTGTTTCTGATATGGTTTGGATGTGTGTCCCTGCCCAAATCACATGTCAAGGTAATCCCCAGTGTCAGAGCTGGGGCCTGGTGGAGGTGATTGGATCATGGGGATGGATCCTTCATGAATGGGTTAGCACCATGCCTTTGGTGCTGTTCTTGTGATAGAGCTCTCATGAGATCTGGTTGTTTAAAAGTGTGTGGCACCTCTCCACTCTCTTGGTCCTGTTCCTGCCATGTAAGGTGCCTGCCCTTGCTTTGCCTTCTGCCATGAATAAAAGCTCTCTGAGGCTTCCCCAGAAGCAGATGCCACTATGCTTCCTGTACAGCCTGTGGAACTGTGAGCCAATTAAACCTCTTTTCCTTATGAATTATCCAGTCTTAGGTATTTCTTTGTAACAGTGTGAGGATGAGCTAATACAGTTTCCTGCACTGTAACCTAAGGCAATGGTTTGCACAAAGGGATGAGACAGATTGCTTAGTAATTAAAATGTAAATACAAACCACAAGCATATCCATTCATGAATTGGGGGACAGCTTTTATCTGATTCTGAGTTCTGATACCTGCTGCTTTGCTTCGTTAAAAATGTGCTAGTTCTCATTCAGCTTCCTATCAGTCATACCACCAACCAACATGTATAACATGTACTATCTGCCAGGTCAGGAGGAAACTTATGGATACAAGAAACGTCCCTCCCTTCTAGGAAATGATAATCTGCTTTGGGAGAGAAGGCAGGTACTTTTTGGCAAAAGTGACATAATAAAATAATTTTAAAAAGATGGATTTTTTTCTTTTTTTTGAGACACTACCTTTTTTTTTGAGACAGAGTCTTGCTCTGTTGCCCAGGCTGGAGTGCAGTGGCACGATCTCGGCTCACTGCAACCTCTGCCTCCTGGGTTCAAGTAATTCTCCTGCCTCAGCCTCCTGAGTAGCTGGGATTACAGGTGCCCGCCACCACGCCCAGCTAATTTTTTTGTATTTTTTTTAGTAGAGACGGGGTTTCACCATGTTGGTCAGGCTGGTCTCGAACCCCTGACCTCGTGATCCACCCACCTTGGCCTCCCAAAGTGCTGGGATTATAGGCGTGAGCCACCGTGCCCGGCCTTTTCTTTTTTGAGATGAGTCTCGCTCTGTCACCCAGGCTGGAGTGCAGTGGCGCGATCTCGGCTCACTGCAACCTCTGCCTCCCAGGTTCAAGCGATTCTCCTGCCTCAGCCTACCGAGTAGCTGGGACTACAGGCACCCACCACCACGCCCGGCTAATTTTTTGTGTTTTTAGTAGAGACGGGGTTTCACTGTGTTAGCCAGGATGGTCTCGATCTCCTGACCTCGTGATCCGCCTGCCTCGGCCTCCCAAAGTGCTGGGATTACAAGCGTGAGCCACTGCATCAGGAGAAAAGATGGATTTTTTAAAAAAGGTGTTAGGATAATCGGGTCCCCACCTGCAAGAAAGTAAAGTTAGAAGCCCACCTCAGACCATGCATACCAGCACAAAAATGCCAAATGGCTTAAAGAGATAAATGTTAAAACAAGTCTAGAAAGGTATTAAAAGAAAGTATAGAAAATACAGCACCAGCAAAAATTTCCCTACACAAGATGTAAAAGCCAGAAGTCATAAAGGAAAAGGTTGATAAATTAGAATAGATAAAAATGTAAAACTTTTGTATAATATAAGACACAAAGAATGAATTTAAAGACATACAATGAAGGTTAGGAAGATGAAGATGTTTTGGAGATGAGTGGTGGTTACACGTCAGTATTAATGTACTTAATGTTACTGAACTGTACACTTAAAATGATGAAAATGGTAACTTTTATGTTATGTGTATTTTATCACATAAAAAAAGACATGAAATGAATCAGGGGAGAATATTTGCTACATAACTAAGAATGAAGGCCCTTAATAAAATCTGTAAAACTACACACGCTTTTAGGAATAAATCAACGAAGAATTTCTATGAATTAGAAAAAAGCGACAATCCAACTAAAAAATGAATAAGGGATATGAGCAATGTGTTTCACAGAAAAAATAAAAATTGACAATGAAGTTATGAAAAAATGTTCAATCTCCTTAGTAACTGCACAAAACAAACTAAAACAATGAGACACTACCCCTAAGATTAGTAAATGTTAAAGAAAAATAATGATTGGTGAGGGCGTGGGGAAGTGGGCACTTTCACCTACTTTTGGAAATATAAATTGGTGTAACCTTATAGGGAGAGCAATTTCACATTTTTCAAAGACTTAAATGCATAACCCTATGGCAGAGCAATTTATTCCTCTTCCAGGATTTTTTTTCCTTCAAAAACAGTCGTGTGGATGAAAAACACATGTTCACTACTGCACAGTGTATAACAGCCTAAAACTGGAAACTATAATACTCACATTCCCTCCAATAGGGGAATGGATAAATAAATTTTACAAGCTATCTGATAGATACTAGGCATGAGCTAAAAGTTAGGGTCCAGTTAGAGATGGAAAGCACACCAGTAATTTGAAAGGGAAAATGTAATAGGAAGAATTATTAACTAGTAAAAGAAGGCTAACTGCTAAAGTTACAAGAGCACTCAAGCTGTCTGCAGTCAGCAAGCCCCGGCTGGTGAGCAGGAAGCTGCCCGCTGGGAGGCTGCCAAAGTTCCCTGAAGGTGAGCACCACTGGTTCTACAAGCTGCTGGCAGTCATGGCGTTAAAAGCAGGAAGAGAAGCACCAGAACCCGGAAGAGAAATCCAGTCCTCTGCTAGGCCTTGCACCGTCCTTCTGGCGCCCTCTACTGACAAAGCCGGTAAAATTGTGCCGGCTGGCAAAGGAGATCTTTTTATGTATGGGATGTAGCTCGGTGTCACCAAACAAAACTGAGTGGACTTGGAGCTCAGATGCAGCACAATGATTGATACTGGCACAGTATACTTACCCTGCTTTTGTAAACAAAATGGTATATGTGATGTCTCTCTTTCTCTCTCTGTATATAAAACGACATTCCTACTTATTATGTATTTATGTCTTTGCATGCCAGGAGCTAAGTATTTTGCATGTATTAACTCATTTTGTTCTCATAATAACCTTCACATGCAGGAATCATTATAGCTACTTTATGAATGAGCCAAGGAAGGCACTGAGACGTTAAGTAACTTGCCCAGGGTCACGCAGCTAGTAAGTGGCAGAGCAAGAATTACTATGGCTTTATAAGCCTAGAAGAAAGTCTGAAAGAATCAAAATGTTAACAGCGGGGACCTCAAGGAAGCATTGAAGAGGCCATGGGAGAAGTTTTCACTTTGTAAAAAAATCAGTCCTTCAAATAAATAAATACAGTGAGGCTTCCCCAGAAGCAGATGTCACTGTGCTTCCTGTACAGCCTGTGGAACTGTGAGCCAGTTAAACTTCTTTTCATTATAAATTATCCAGTCTTAGGTATGTCTTTATAACAGTGCTAGGATGAGCTAATACAGTTTCCTACACTGTAACCTAAGGCAATGCTTTGCACAAACGGATGAGCCAGATTGCTTAGTAATTAAAACGCAAATACAAACCACAAGCATATCCATTCATGAACTGGGGGACTGCTTTGTGTGCATAGATAAGGTATATTTTTAAAAAAACTTATTTTTCAAAGAAGAAAATAAACTAGTTAATAAACGACAACTCACAGGGCCAGGAAGTGAGAAACAAGTGTGTGATAAATGGTGGAGAATGTGAGCACTCTCCGCAGTGGGTGGGAGGAGACTGGGAGGGCGTTCCCGGGGGAGTGGCAGTGGTTGGAGCAAAGGTTTGGAGGAGGTAAGTCACGTACTCTGAGCTGTTGGTTTCTGTTTCACCTTGTGTCTGAGCTGGTCTGAAGGCTGGTTGTTCAGACTGAGCTTCCTGCCTGCCTGTACCCCGCTAACAGCTTCAGAAGAAGGTGACTGGTGGCTGCCTGAGGAATACCAGTAGGCAAGAGAATTAGCATTTCTGGAGCATCTGCTGTCTGTGAGATTAAGCACTACGTATATTGCTTTATTCACTCCCCACAGCAACCTTACCAAGCAGTTCTTTTCCACGTGAAAAGATGGAGGCTGGGTGAAGCAAAAGGAGGGGTTTAGATTCCTCAGCAAGCGAGAGGCAGAGCCGGGATTTGAATCCGGATCTGTCTGATACTGAAGTCTAGGCTGGTTCCACCTCTCCAGACTGCTTTCCAGGGAGTAAAAGACAGATATTTTACCTTAACTGGCTGCTTCTAGAAGTCTGACCCTGCTGGCTCAAAACGACTTTAGTTCCTTGCCCAGAGGCTGTGGGCTGCAGGTCAAGACATCAGTAGATGGAGGGCCGAGCCAGAGAGGCTGACATTGGCTTCTACTCACCGTCATTTCTCCTTCCTTCCAGGAGCAGCGCCTGGGTGCGTCCACTTTCTGGGCAGGTGAGGTTGGGCCTTGGCCGCCTGAGCCCTTGAGTTGGTCACTTGAACCTTGGGAATATTGAGGTAAGCCTGGAATTTCCAGAGGAGGTTTGGGGGAAAGAGAAGTGGTGAACACTATTACTATCTAGACACTAGTGGGCCGAGTGGAGCAGATGCCAGTTGGGACCTTCCTGCCCTCTCTTTGGTTATTAATCCATTATTGTTCCCTGTGCACTGGTATGAGTGGATCGGGGAAGTATTTAGCCAAGTTTCTGAGCTAAAATGCATTGTCTTCCTATAGTGCGGGACCCCACAACTGTGGAGGAGCCGCAGGGGATACTGGGTAGTACGCAGACATTATGCACTAAACGACAATGGCTCACATAGTGAAAAGTTATTCTTTTTTATTTTTTTTTGAGAGGGAGTCTTGCTCTGTTGCCCGGCCTGGAGTGCAGTGGCGTGATCTCAGCTCACTGCAATCGCCGCCTCCAGGGTTCAGGTGATTCTCGTGTCTCAGCCTCCTGAGTAGCTGGGATTACAGGCACCTGCCTCCATGCCTGGCTAATTTTTTTTTTTTGTATTTTGAGTAGAGATGGGGGGTCTCACCATGTTGGCCAGGCTGGTCTCAAACTTCTGGGCCCAAGTGATCTACCCACCTTGGCCTCCCAAAGTGCTGGGATTACAGGCGTGAGCCACTGCACCCGGCTAATTTCACATTTTTAGATAATATGACCACATTATAAAAATTTATGTATTTTTATATAATGTGACCACTATATGAAAGCAATATACTTACGCTTTTATTTCTTGGCTAAGTTCCTACTTATTATGAATTTACTCTGCATGCCAGGAGTTGTTCTAAGAACTTGCATGTATTAACTCATTTGATTCTTATAATAACCTTCACATGCAGGAGTCATTATTATAGTGACTGTATGAATGAGGAAAGAAAGCCACTAACATAATTGATTTTATGTTACTTAGGTCAAGATTTTATGTTATTTAGGTCAAGGTTAATTGTGTTGTTCAAATCTTGTATAACTCTACTGCTTGTCTGTCTTTCTTACCCATTATCGAGAAGGGAACATAAAAATCTTACACTATGACTGTGGATTGTCAATTTCTCATTTTAAATTAGGATCATTTTTCCTTTATGTCTGCCTTATGTGATATTAGTATAATGATATCAGTTGGTACATCTTTTTCCATCCTTATACTTTCAGTGTTGCTATGTTCTTATACTTGAAATGTGTCTGCCATAAGTGGTGTATTGTTCAAGTTTTTCTTTTATTATAGAAAAATGTATTCTGGAGAGTACTTTTCTTAAAATTATAGTATTTAGTCCATTTTCATTTAATGTAATTGTCAATATAATTGGGCTAAAATCTACTATATTTCCAGTTATTTTTTATTTGTGGCATCAATTAACTTTACTTTCTTGATTTCTTTTAGACGAATTAAGTAATTTTAGAAAGTTCACCTTACTCCTTTATTAGCTTGTTAATTATACATGCTTTTAGTATTCTCTTAGTAATTGCACTTGAGTTGTACTACCTAATAGTGCAGCCACATGTTGTTTAAAACAGCTTTACTGAGATATGACTGATATACAACAAATGGCATAGAAAGTATATAATTTGATAAATTTTGACATATGTATGACACATATATGACAGTCATATAGACACACTCATATATGTATTCATGTGCCATTTCAGTCAATGACAGACCACATATATGATGGTGGTCTCATAAGATTATAATACTGTATTTTTACTGTACCATTTCTATGTTTAGACATATTTAGATATGCAAATACTTACCATTGTGTTACAGTTGCCTACAATATTCAATACAGTAACATGCTTTGTAGGTCTGCATCTTAGGAGTAAGAGTCTAGACCATATAGCCTAGGTGTGTAGTAGGCTATACCGTCTAGGTTTTGCGTAAGCACATTCTATGATGTTGGCATAATGATGAAATCACTGACGATGCTTTTCTCGGAACTTATGCCTGTCATTAAGTGACGTATGACTGTATATATATGGGTGGATCTATCACCGCAGTCAGGATAGTGAACATATATATGACCTCCAAAATATTTCTCATGCCCTCTTGAATCCTGTCCTCCTGCCCCTCCCCACCCTTGCTCCTTTTAGGCATTTAGTTCTGTAAATTTTCTCCTAGCCTTGCTTTAGCGGCATCCCATGCATTTTGATATTTTGTTTTGATTTTAATTTAATTCAATACTACATAATTTCCTTTTGATTTCTTTTTTGACCCATGGGTTTTTTAGAGTTGTGTTATTTCGTTTCCAAATATTTGGGGATTTTCCAGACACGTTTCTGTTGTCCAGGCCAATAACAAATTCCTGACTCCATGAAGTCAAAGATCTGCCTCCCCGGGGGAGAGTTATGCCCAAGAACCATCGGTATTTTGTGTTAGTGGTCATTGCCAGAGTGAATTCCACAGTGTGTGTGATAAACCCTAATAACCCCACCAGAGGGCAGCAAGCCAACATGAAAATTCTATTAAAAAGTCTTTTTTTAGACACAGAGTTTGGCTCTGTCGCCCAGGCTGGAGTGCAGTGGTGTGACCTCGGCTTACTGAACCCTTGCCCCACTGCAGACTCAACCTCCCAGGCTCAAGTGATTCTCCCCATCTGCGAGTAGCTGGACTATAGGTGCGCACCACCGCACCTAGTTAATTTTTGCATTTTTTGTAGAGATGGAGTTTCATCATGTTTCCCAGGCTTGTCTTGAACTCCTGGGCTCAAGCTATCCATCTGCCTCGGCTGCCCAAAGTGCTGAGATGACAGGTGTGAGCCACTGTGCCTGAGACAGAAGTTTTCAAGTAAAGAATAAATTTAGCCGAAAAGCAGTGTCAAATTATTTCTATCCCCACCCCCTCGAATTAAATCTTCATAGTCTCTGATTCTCTTTGTCGTATTCTTAACCATTTGGATTCTTTTCAGTGTGTCTGTGTTTGTTCCTTTTCCCCAGTATGACCCTTTTCTCTCTATTTTTTTTTTTTTTTTTGAGACA
The DNA here is from genome assembly GCF_006542625.1 of Nomascus leucogenys. Classification (NCBI taxonomy): domain Eukaryota; kingdom Metazoa; phylum Chordata; class Mammalia; order Primates; family Hylobatidae; genus Nomascus; species Nomascus leucogenys. The sequence goes on from NC_044402.1 coordinate 101,631,230, forward strand.
GAGTCTTGCTCTGTCACCCAGGTTGGAGTGCAGTGGCGTGTTCTTGGCTCACTGCAACCTCTGCTTCCCGGGTTCAAAAGATTCTCCCACCTCAGCCTCCTGAGTAGCTGGGATTACAGATGCCTGCCACATTGCCCAGATAATTTTTGTATTTTTAGTAGAGATGGGGTTTAAACATGTTGGCCAGGCTGGTCTTAAACTTTTGACCTCAAGTGATCTGCCTGCCTTGGCTTCCCAAAGTGCTGGAATTACAGGCGTGAGCCACCTTGTCCAGACCCTTTTCTCTATCTTTATGAGAACATCTCTCCAGTAGATCTTCAGAGTAAAAAAAAAAGAAAAAAAAAATCCAGCAAGGTCCCGGAGGAAAAAATAGAAAATTAGAAGACTGGAGTGAGTCATGGTGATTTTCTGATGTAAAATTTGTATCGAAACCTTACATAAATACTGAAGAGTTCACAAGTTGTAAATGTACAGCTTGGTGACTGGTTTTGGTACCCAGACAGTTTTCTTCCCACTTGCACATACTCCCCGCAAGAATGCATGCTGGTTTGTAAAGTCATTAATTTACTGGTGCATCAGTGGATGGCTCTATGTCTTCTGGCTTTATCTTGGCCCAGAAAGACAGGAATTAACGTTGAGCCTGGTAGTCTTTGGCCTTTGTGCCAAAGCAGTCTGTGGGCCAGCCTTGTGTAGTGATCAAGCAGTGCGTTTAGATGTCAGGCATGACATGGGTTAAAAAGCTAGCTAGGGGAAAAATGGGAAGTGGCCTTTTGAGATCTCATCAAACAACCTTGATATAAACTTAGAGAACAACCTCGTGGCAAATGGAGAGCAGCTGTAGGTTTCTGACTGAATGTGTAAGAAGAACGTGAATGAAAGAGATATACTAGGTGGGAGCGGTCAGGGTAGACTTCCTGGAGGAAGTGGACAGTGTTGTGTGGATTCACACTTTGGAGATATCAAAAAGGAAGAGTATTCCAAGCGGGGTAACAAATAACAAGGGAGGCAAAAAAGAAAAGTATGAGGGAACAACAGGATGTTGTCAGGAAACTAAGGCTGAGGTGAAATCCAGATGACCCAGAGGAGCCTTGAGAAGGCTTGTGGCATCTTGTGGGGCAAGTGGGGAACTTGCTCTGTTTGAGAGAATGTGCCTGGAATATATGGGATATAATTTAAATTTTCTAAAGGTTATCTACAAGATAATTTCAGAGAATATTCGTTCCCACCTCAGCGTAGGAAACAATGAAACACTGAAACATTTATTTATTGCTTTTCTTTTTTCTTTCTTTTTTTTTTTCTTGAGATGGAGTCTTACTCTGTCGCTCAGGCTGGAGTGCAGCGGCGTAATCTCGGCTCACTGCAACCTCCGCCTCCTGGGTTCAAGCAATTCTCCTGCCTCAGCTTCCCGAGTAGCTGGGACTATAGGCATGTGCCACTATGCTCAGCTAATTTTTTGTATTTTTAGTAGAGATGGGGTTTCACCATGTTGGCCAGACTGGTCTCGAACTCCTGGCCTCAAGTAATCTTCCCGCCTTGGGCTTCTAAAGTGCTGGGATTACAGGTGTGAGCCACCGCACCCAGTCTTTTCCTTACTTTTTAAAAATGCATTTGTCTTCAACTATTGGATATCTTCATCTAATTTCTAGTGGTTTTTTTTGGTTGTTGTTGGCTGATTTGATTTTTACTTTTTGGTTAATAACAAACCTTTTAAGGAGTTACATAGACACTTATCAGTTTACTTTTCTAATTTGTTTTCTCCTGAATTCTCAGTTACCTTGGATTGATTGTGCTTTGGGTTCATCTTGCTTTTTCTTAGTGGCTACTTCCTTCAGTTTCCTTCCTCTTCAGTTTGGCAATTTTCTCCCTTTTCAAGCAAGGAGCTCCTCCCTGTTGAGGCATCACGGGTGGTGGGCAATCCTTACCCGGATCCTCCCAGAGCTTGCTCTTGGGAAGCTCATACTGCACCGTAATTATGAAACTTTTGATACTGTCCCTGATGGCTTCTGATGCAAGCTGGGATAGCATTTGTCTGTTGATAAGTGAAACCAAGTTCCTGAGATCTGGCTCTCTTTTGCCTTTCTATCCAATACTAGCAAGGCCCTAGTTTCAGAGCATTTTGGGGACTAATGATCCCTTCTAGTTACCTCTGCATCTGTGCCCTTTTCCCCTCAAATTAGTTCACAGAGATTTTTGAAGCACCCATGTTACTCAAATAGGCCCATTTTTTAGCATGTGGGAGATAAGGCCTAGATGTGAATGCCTCATAAGCCAGGCAGATCAAACTGTGTGTATGCATGCAGATTTGGCCCAGGAATACTCTTCTCCTTCAGGGCCCATTGTCTGCAAGGACAGAAAAGAATTCTTAAAGCCATTCACTGTCTCACATTTTCTATTATTTTTCTGTCTTTTCCTTTTCCCCCTACCCACAGAGAAACATTAGAATCATTGCCCTTTAGAAGAGCAGAACTATGATGCCTCCTGTCAGGGATGGAACGAGGCATTCCATGCAGATGACAACCCAAAGAGAGCAGGAGTGGCTCTATTTATATCAGACAAAATCGACTTTAAGTCAAAAACTGTCACAAGAGACATTAAAGCATATTATATAATGAAAAAAGCATCAAACCACCATGAAGATATAACAATTATAAATATATGCACTCAATATCAGAGCACCTAAATATATGAAACAAACAATGACAGAACTGAAGGGAGAAATAGCCAGCCATACAAAAATAGTAGGAGACTTCAACACTGTACTTTAAATAATGGGTAGAACATTCAGACAGAAGATTAGTAAGGAAACAGGGGACTTAAACAACATTATAGACCAAATGGACCGAACAGAAATACACAGAACGTTCCACCCTACAGCAGCAGAACACACATTCTTCTCAAATGCACATGGAACTTTCTCCAAGGTAGATCACATGTTGGGTCACAAAACAAGTCTTTGCAAATTTAAGAGACTGAAATCATACCATGTATCTTTTCTGACCATGATAGAATGAAACTAAAAATCAATGGCAGAAGGAAAAATAGAAAGTTCACAAATATGTGGAAATTAAACAACACACTCTTGAACAACAATTAGTCCAAAAAAAAAAAAAAAGAAATTAGGAAATATCTTGAGATAAATGAAAAGGAAAACACAACATACCCAAACTTACAGGATAAAAGCAGTACTAAGCAAAGCAGTGCTAAGAGGGACTTTATTGCAATACACACCTGCAGTGAAAAAGAAGAAAGATCTCAAGTAAATAGTCTAACTTTGTGCCTCAAGGAGAGGAGAAGAAGATGAAGAAGAAGAGGAAGAAGAGGAACTAAGCCCAAAATTAGTGAAGGAAATAACAAAGATTAGAGTAGGAACTAAGAAAATGCAGAATAGAAAAGCAATAGAAAAAAAATCAATAAATTTTTTGAAAAGAATAACAAATTGGTTTTTTGAAAAGATAAACAAAATCAACAAATCCTTAGTTAGGCTAAGTAAGAAAGAGAGAAGATGCAAATAGACAATATCAGAAATGAAAGAGGAGACATTACAACTGATGCCACAGAAATAAAAAGGATCATGAGGCTACAATGAACAATTCTATGCCAACAAACTGGATAATCTCGAAGAAATGAATAAATTCATAAAACCTTCCAGTCTACGATAACTGAATCATGAAGAAATACAAAGTCTGAACAGACTTATAACTAATGTGGAGGTTTAGTCAATAATAAAAAATGTTCCCAAAACGAAGAAGTCCAGGACCAGATGGCTTCACAGGTGAATTCTTCCAAACATCTCAAGAAGAATTAATGCCAGTTCTTCTTAAACTATTTTTAAATATTGAAGAAGAGGGCACACTTCCAAATTTATTTTATGTAGCCAACATTATCCCGATACCAAAGCCAAACAAAGACACCACAAGAAAAGAAAACTGCAGGTCAATATATCTGATGAATATACATATAAAAACTCATAATAATATACTAGCAAATCAAATTCAACAGCACATTTAAATGATCATACATCATGACCAAGTGGGATTTATCCCTAGGATGCAAGTATGGATCAACATACAAAAATAAATCAGTGTGAAATGGCGTATTAACGCGGTAAAGGATATAAAGATAACATGATCATCTCACTAGATGCAGAGAAAGCATTTGACAAAATTCAATACCCTTTCATAATTAAAAAAATTTTCAACGAACTGGAAATAGAAAGAGTCTCAACATCATCAAGACCATATATAAGAAAATTTTCACTGTTGAGTGTCGTGTTAGATGTGAGCTTTTCATATATGGGATTCATAATATGTTTCAAATATATTACAAATCGATAGTAATTGAAACAGCGTGGGAATAGCATAAAGACAAACACATAGGCCATCAGAAGAGAAGAGAGAGCTCAGAAATAAATCCATGCATGTACAGTGCCTTAGTCCACTGAGCCTGCTAAAACAAAATATCGTAGACTGGTGGCTTATAAAACACAGAAATTTATTTTTCACAGTTCTGGAGGCTAGGAAATTCAAGATCAAGTAGCTAGCAGATTTGCTATGTAGTGAGGGCCTGCTTCTTGGTTCATAAATGGCCATCTTCTCCATGTGTCCTCATGGAATTAGGGTGATGGAGCACTTTAGGATTTCTTTTATAAGGCACTAGTCCCATTCGTAAGTGCTCTACCTTCATGACCTAATCACCTCCCAAAGGTCCCACCTCCAAATACCAACACATAGGGGATTAGGTTTCAACATACGAATTTTAGGGGAAACAAACATCAGTCTATTGCATATACTACCTAAAGCAATCTACAAATTTGGTGTGATCTCTATTAAAATCCCAACGGATTTTTTTTTTTTACAGAAAAAAACCTCTGAAGTATAAAAAAGACCACAAATAGCTAAATCAGTTTTGAGGAAGAACAAAGCTAGAAGCACCATACTTCCTGATTTCTAAATATATTATACTCCCATGGTCATAGCAGCACTATTTACAGTAGCCAAGATGTGCAAACAACCTAAATAACTAGGATGGGGAAAGAAAATGTGGTATTCACATAAAATGGAATATTATTCACCTTATAAAAGAGGGAAATTCTATAATATATGATAACATGGATGAATCTTGAAGACATTATGCTAAGTGAAATAAGCCAGTCACCGAAAGACAAATACTGTATGATTCTACTTACATGTGGTATCTAAAGTAGTCAAATTTATAGAATCAAAGAGTGGAATGGTGGTTGCCAGGGGCTGGGGAGGGGGGAAGTGAGGAGTTGCCTGTCAACAAGCATAAAGTTTTAGTTAAGCAAGATGAGTAAGTTCTAGAGATCTGCTGCACAACATTGTACCTGTAGTCAACGATACCGTATTGTACACTTAAACATTTGCTAAGAGGGTAGATCTCACTTAAATGTTCTTACTACAGTAAAATATAACTGATAAAGCAATAGAAAAGGATTCCTATTCATAAAAAGGTCAATACCTAATTTCCATTTAATTAAAAGCATTGAACAGTCAATTTACACACAAGACAATTTCTATTATTGAGGCAGCTATAGGATATAGAAGAAGAAATTTCCCAACTCACTTTGCAAGGTGCACATAGCCTTGAATCCACAAGCATAATGTAAATAATTTACTTTTAAGAAACTGAGACAGAAAAATCCTATAATCATCTCAAAAGATCCTGACATTTCTTTTTGATAATTTAATGCCCCTTTCTGATTTTTATCAAATACTAGGAAGCTAATAGGTATGGAAAAGTCCCTAACTTGATAAAAATACCTACCAGAAGCCCAAATCAAAAATCATATTAATTAGGAAATTTTGGAGTGCTTCTCATTAAACTCAGGAACGTGATAATATCGTTATTAATGTATTATTCCACCCTGTTTTGGAGGGCCTGGCCAATTTAACAAGTTAGGTGATTTGATAAGTTAGTTTAATATGCATAACAGCATGGCTGTCCCAAGGCATTCAGGAGGCGATGGGCTGAGTCCTGACTGCAGCTCCCTCAAGGACCTGCCACACATGGATTATGCACAAAGTCTGTTCAAGTCTGTTGAGGGAGTGAGGGGTCGGGGGGCAGCAATCCCCTGTTTGGCCTGCCAGGTAATTACTAATGTCTGGGCCTGACAGATTACACATAGGATTTTGGCCTGGAGCCCAAATAATTCCTCAACTCCATCCTTTGATTTTTCAGAGCCCAAGCAAGAAACATAGGCTACCCCATCATGGACCTGAATGTGTTGGATTTTGAGGGTCTGTGTTAGGAGCCAGGTTATTAGTCTGCAGTTACAATAGACCATGGTCAGGATCAAGATCACTCCCAGCGTCGTGTACAGATTAATGTGGTTGGGGTAGCTTAGGTACCAGAAAAATCCATGTTTTTACAGAAATGTTTGTCTGCAGCATTCAGTGGCACAGGAACAAAATATTTATTTGTGGGCATACATCCAGCATTTTGTCAAATTCAGTGGGGAACTGCCTGGGACAGGCATATCAATGAATTTAGTGACTTGAAAGTCACACAGTCTATTCTGTAGGAGAGAGAGAAAGAAGGTTAGATTCCCACTTCTCCCTCCTCTGTACCCTGGCTCATGGGTTCTTAGGCGCTCTGGTCCTGTCAGTTGGGGGAATTTTCCCCAACCACTGTGACATGGGTAAGGGTAGCATCTTCCGACTATCCTCCAGGGAGGTGGGCTGTAATCTGGCCTGGATCCTCTGATGACTGAAAATAAAAGTTTCTCTTCTATACATTGATATCCATCCCTTGAAAATAACCAGGCAAAGCAACAAAGCCACTTTATGGAAAACATTGAATTAGAAGCCTCAAGTTGATAGTGATTATTTTTTGCAGGCAAAAAAATCCATGCTCAGCACCAAAGGGATAACTGATGAAGAGGGTTACTGACTCTCATGCTTTGTTTTTTAATAGCTAATCTAATCTCTCACCTATCTGAGTCTTTAGAAAGGAATTGAAGGGGATGGGGGGCCCTTGTAGGGTTCCCCAGAGAGACAGGCTGTGCAATAGAAGGAAGCAGGTAGACAGTCTGATCAAATATGCAGCGCAAATGATGACTGCCCCTTTGAGGAATTGCCACACTGGGACCCCAGACTATTCCCCTGAGATGCATAGTCCAGGCCGAGGTTCTTTTATTCCCTCCCGTCAGTCACTTAACCCTGTCCTTCAATTGTCTACTAAAACACCTAATCGTCCCTGCTGCTTGGGGGCGATAGAGAGCATAGGGCGTCCATCATATATGCCCCACGCTTGGGCCCATTGATGTGTGGCTTGGGCTACAAATCTGGGGCCATTATCAGATGCATTCTATGCCTGGGAATCGACCATCTAAGATCTGAATTGTGTCACCGATTGATTGACCTGACCTCACAAGGAGGTTTTTTATTTGTTTTTTTTTTTTTTTTTTTTCGAGACAGAGTCTCACTCTGTCACCCAGGTTGGAGTGCAGTGGCTTAATCTCACTGCTACTTCCACCTCCCAGATTCAAGTGATTCTTGTGCCTCAGCCTCCCGAGTAGCTGGAATTACAGGCACGCACCACCACGCCTGGCTAATTTTTGTATTTTTAGTACAGACAGGGTTTCACCACATTGGCTAGCCTGGTCTCGAACTCCTAACTTTAAGTGATCCGCCCACCTCGGCCTCCCAAAGTGTTGGGATTACAGGCATGAGCCACTGCGTCCAGCCATTGGACTTGATAACCATCCGGAGTATCATGAACAAAGCTAGAAATCTGAGTCTGGTTGCAACCTCATCATCTGCTGCTTCCACTTCCTCATCATAGACCCAGGGGACCACCAGTGTAGCCTGCCAGGGCTCCAGGTTTGGAGTGAGGCATAGGTTCCAGGCAGCTCCTGCTGACCCTGCTGCTGCAGGCCAGGTCAGCTGTCCTTGCCCAGGTGTGAATCATGGGCATGTATCTCCCTGCTGGGTTCTGCTTTGCTGCCCTTTCCTGGCCCTTTGGCCAGAGAGAGCAGGCTTTTCTTTTTGTTGCTTTTCCTTATTTGTTCTTTTTTTTTTTTTTTTTCTGAGATGGAGTTTCGCTCTCGTTGCCCAGACTGGAGTGCAATGGCGCAATCTCGGCTCACCACAACCTCTGCCTCCCAGGTTCAAGCAATTCTCCTGCCTCAGCCTCCCGAGTAGCTGGGATTACAGGCATGCACCACCATGCCCGGCTAATTTTGTATTTTTAGTAGAGACGGGGTTTCTCCATGTTGAGGCTGGTCTCGAACTCCAACCTCAGGTGATCCGCCCGCCTTGGCCTCCCAAAGTGCTGAGATTACAGGCGTGAGCCACCGGGACCAGCCATTTGTTCTTTTTAATTTAGTCCTGTTGGCGGTTCTGGATTGCAGGCCTCTTTCGTTTTCAGTCTGGCATGTGTGGGAATAAAAAGACAGCCCAGGGCACAAAACAGGGTGTTGTTCCTGCCTCTGGGTCCCCAGCCAGTCTGCCTCTACTTTCCACCTCTCAGGGTTGTTGTGTGATTGTCTGTTGATTTATTCCCAGGGTATTTAGGTGTCCTTAGAGGGGAGAAGCAGGGAAAAGTGAATCTATGCCATCGTGTCTCAGAACTGGAAGTCCACCCCCACCCCCACACACACTAGAATTGCAGAAGAAAAATGAGAACTTGAGTGAGAAAAACATATTATTATGCAATCATCAAATGTTTGGACAGAAAGTGTTCTTAGACATCCTCTAGTCTAATTTCTCACATTTGGAAATGTGGAAGTTGGGCTAAGACCTGAATCGACCACCCTCACTCCGAGTTCAGCTGCCTGACTCCCCAGCCTGTATTCTTGCCATTGCACACCAGGGTCTGTCCTGCAGTTTTGAAAAAATGTGAACTGCATGTCCTGCTCAGATCCCAGCCCTCCCACACCACTTTGCTAAGAGTCTGTTCTGGCTGCAGAAATTCCAAAAGTTGTGTCAACTGGAACGCAAAATGTTCTTCATTTGACTTTCATTGTTTTTTGGAATTTTTGGGGGCCACGGAGGGGCAAGAAAGGAGCTGCAATCGCCCTTGGGTAAGATTTGCTTAGAATTTTAGGAAGAAGTTGGCTGGGCACAGTGGCTTACTCCTGTAATCCCAGCACTTTGGGAGGCCGAGGTGTGTGGATCACGAGATCAGGAGTTCAAGACCAGTCTGGCCAAGGTGGTGAAACCCTGTCTCTACTAAAAATACAAAAACTAGCTGGGTGCAGTGGCAGGCACCTGTAATCCCAGCTGCTAGGGAGCTGAGGCAGGAGAATTGCTCGAGCTGGGGGGGTGCAGGTTGCAGTGAACCAAGATCACACCACTGCACTCCAGCCTGGGCGGCAGAGTGAGACTGTCTGTATCAAAAAAAAAAAAAAAAAGGAAAGAAGAATTTTAGGAAGAAATCTATCTGATTCTAGAATTATCTAGGCTGTTGAGGATGTGTGTCTGGTGGCCACTGGGACATCAGGGTGAGACTTTTCTTTTAACTGCATGTATGTAAATTAGGTTGCTTCTGGAGCCTACTGAGAGCTCACTGGGTCCCCATAGCGTCCATGCTGAAGGCTCCTTCCTTCTGTCTGTGACCTTGACCCTCAGCTCCACACTTCCCCAGGGGCTGCAGGATTTCTCTGAGAATCCTCATTATCACAACCTATTTTTTTTTTTTTTTTTTTTTTGAAACAGAGCCTCACTCTGTTGCCCAATGCAGTGGTGTGATCTCGGCTCACTGCAACCTCTGCCTCCCAGGTTTGTGATTCTCATGCCTCAGCCTCCCAAGTAGCTGGGACTACAAGCGCATGCCACCATTCCTGGCTAATTCTTGTATTTTTTTTTTGAGATGGAGTCTCGCTCTGTTGCCCAGGCTGGAGTGCAGTGGTGCGATCTCGGTTCACTGCAACCTCCACCTCCCGGGTTCAAGGGATTCTCCTGCCTCAGCCTCCTGAGTAGCTGGGACTACAGGTGACCGCCACCACACCTGGCTAATTTTTTGTATTTTTAGTGGAGACAGGGTTTCACTGTTTTAGCCCGGATGGTCTCGATCTCCTGACCTCATGATCTGCCCGCCTCGGCCTCCCAAAGTGGTGGGATTACAGGCGTGAGCCACTGTGCCCGGCCAACTTTTGTATTTTTAGTAGAGATGGGGGTCTCACTATGTTTGTCAGGCTGGTCTTGGACTCCTGGCCTCAAGTGATCCACCTGCCTCAGTCTCCCAAATTGGTAGGATTACAGGTGTGAGTCACCGTGCCTGGACAGCACAACCTATTAATGAATGACAGCCTTGACTTTTGAGGCTAAAACATTCCACTTCCTTAGTATAGTAATTAAATCTCTCTCTTTTTCTATGATTTCGGTAATAAGCAGGTAAAGAAAAATATCCAGAACAATATAATAGGGAGTAGGGCAAGAAAATCCTGAGGAACCACGCCCTGTGGGTGGATCCAGTGCAGGGGTCCTTGAGTGTTGCTGGTTGCAGGAAGGCCCCAGGAGAAGGGGGCTTTGATGAGCATCCACCTTGTGTGCTGAGTGAATGTCCGTCCAGATGAGGTGCGGATGCAGCTGACAATGGAGGCAACTGTAATGGACTATCCCAAGAAGCAACATCATCAATTTAGGTTCAGCCTGAGTGAGACTTTCAGTTAATACTCAACTTAAAACAAGATGCAAATTTTCCTTCAGAAATTCATTGAAAGTGTTTTCACTTTGGCACTAGTGATCTATTATATGAAAGGGCTGAGATGCAGAGAGACACCATTGTGTAATTTCTATTGGCTGCTCTTTTTGTCCGTATCTGTTTACTGTTCTATCCATGCTGTTTTGCCACACCCCTTTTTCACTTACTAACACATGTTGGAGATTGCTCCCTATCATAGCATTTCCTCTCCTATTCTCTAGCCTGCCTCTTCACTCTCTTAATGATAACATTTTTCTGAAAAGAAGCTCTTAATTCTAAAATGGTCCTGTTGATGTTTTTTTCCCCTTATGGTCAGCACTTTTTGTGTCCTTTTTGAGTTTTTGTCTACTCCAGTATCATAAAGACATTCTCTTAGGATTTCTCATAAAGTTTTATTGCTTCCTTTTTTTTTTTCGAGAAAGTCTTACTCTGTTGCCCAGGCTGGAGTGCAGTGGTGCGATCTTGGCTCACTACAACCTCTGCCTCCTGGGTTCAAGCAATTCTCATGCCTCAGCCTCCTGAGTAGCTGGGGCTACAGGTGCCCCCCACCATGCCAGCTAATTTTTGTATTTTTACTAGAGGTGGGGGTTTCGCCATGTTGGTCAGGCTGGTCTTGAACCCCTGACCTCAGGTGATCCGCCCACCTTGGCCTCCCAAAGTGCTGGGATTACAGACATGAGCCACCACGCCTGGTCAATTGCTTCCTTTTTATATTTAGATTGACTACCCATCTGGATTTGAATTTTGTGTGGGTAGGAAATCAAGGTTCATTTTATTTTTATATGGCTATCTTGTTGATCTGTCATTATTTATTATAAAGACGATCCTTTTTTTACTTCACCTCATTGTCACATTTACCTATGTATCAAGTGAGAATAGAGTGTGAGACTTTAAAAAATTAATAGATTATTTTTTAAGAACAGTTTTAGGTTTAGAGAAAAAAATAGAGCAGATTAGCTGGGCATGATGGTGTGCACCTGTAGTCCCAGCTTATTCATATGCTTATTTGCCATCTGCGTATCTTTTTGTGAGGTGTCTGTTAAGATCTCTTGCCCACTTTTCAGTCGGGTTGTTTTCTTATTGTTGAGTCTTAACAGATTAGCTTAATCAGATTGGCTTCGGGAGGCTAAGGCGAGAGGATCGCTTGAGTGCGGGAGGCGGAGGTTGCAGTGAGTTGAGATCACACCACTGCACTCTAGCCTAGGTGACAGAGAGAGACCCTGTCTCAGAAAGAAAAAAAAAGAGAGAGCAGAAAGTAGAGAGTTCCCATATACCCTCTGCCTCCTACCCTTCTCCCCTCCCCACACTTTCCCGTTATTAACATCTTGCATTAGTGTGGTACATTTGTTACAAGTGATGAACCAATATTGATATTGTAGGGGAGGACAAATCTGTTTTCCTTCTACCCTTCTAAGTTCGTGGCTGAGAACCCTGTAACAGAAGACAGATTAATAAGAGAAAAGTGCATAAACATATTTAATATAAGTTTTATGTGACATGGAAGCCTTTATAAGGAAATGAAGACTCCAAGAAGCAGTTACAGTTTGATGTAGGTTTGATAAAGGGTGGACAGTTGTGGAGGAGATACAGCAAAGAGTTTGAAGTAAGTGTGATCTGCTGTGGGAAGCTTATCAAGGCCCATTTGTTTAGTTAGATTCCTCTCTGTGTCCCTTCGTCTTCACAGATACCACCAGGAATAGGGAGGGCATCTCTCACCTGAGGGTCTTATGAACTGGCTTCAGGGGTAGGTCAGAAAACCCTTCCTGCACATGCTGCTTTTGCAAATTCCTCCACCTTAAAATATTCAATATGTCGTTGTGTTAGTCTGTTCTTGCATTGCTATAAAGAAATACCTGAGGTTGGGCAATCTATAAAGAAAAGAGATTTAATTGGCTCATGGTTCCACAGACTGTATAGGAAGCATGATGCTGGCATCTGCTTGGCTTCTGGGGAGGCCTCAGGAAACTTACAATTATGGTGGAAGACAAAGGGGGAGCAAGACATCTCATGTGGCTGGATCAGGGGAAGCAAGAGAGCGGGGAGGTGCCACATATTTTTAAACAACCAGAATATCATGAGAATTCTATCATGCAAACAGCACTATGGGGATGGTGCTAAACTATTAGAAATTAAACTATTAGAAACCACCTGCAAGATCCAATCACCTCCCACCAGGCTCCACCTCCAACATTAGGAATTACAACTGGACATGAGTTTGGGTGAGGACACAAATCCAAACCATGTCAGTCATGGTGCCATATTTTGTGGTAGCATGTCCTGAATCCCGTCAATAAATTATTCTGAACTAAAGTTCCATAGTTTCCGTTAGGGTTCACTTTTGGTGTACATCCTACTGTTTTGCCAAATGAATAATGCCATGTAGAACCGTTACAATATTATACAGAATAATTTTACTCCCCTAAAAATCCCCTGTGCTGAACCTATTCGCACTTCCTCCCCTGAGTCCCTGGCAACCACTGATCTTTTTACTATCTCTATAGTTTTAATCAGAATGACACAGAGTTGGAATCATACAGTACGTAGCCTCTCCAGATTGCCTTCTTTCACACAGTAACATTCAATTAAGGCTCTTCCATGCCTTTTCGTGGTTTGATAGCTCATTTCTTTTTACTGCTGAATAATAATCTATGGTATGGATGTGCCACAGTTTATCCATTCATTTATTGAGGGACATCTTGGTTGCTTCCAACTTTTGGCAGTTATGAATTACGAATGAAGCTGGTATAAACATTCATGTGCAGGTTTTTGCATGGACATAAATTTTCAATTTGGGTAAATATCTAGAAACGTGATTGCTGGATCTTGTGGTAAGCATATGCTTTGGCCAGGCGTGGTGGCTCATGACTGTGATCCCAGCACTTTGGGAGGCCGAGGTGGGATCACCTGAGATCAGCAGTTTAAGACCAGCCTGGCTAACACAGTGAAACCCCATCTCTACTAAAAAAAAATACAAAAATTAGCTGGGCGTGGTGGCGTGTGCCTGTAATCCCAGCTACTCAGGAAGCTGAGGCAGGAGAATCACTTGAACCTGGGAGGCGGAGGTTGCACTGAGCCAAGATGGCGCCACTGCACTCCAGCCCAGGCAATAGAGTGAGACTCTGTGTCAAAAAAAAAAAAAAAAAAAAAGAAAAAAAAATGGCCAGGCGCAGTGGCTCACACCTGTAATCCCAGCACTTTAGGAGGCAGAGGCAGGGGTATTACTTGAAATCAGGAGTTCAACACCAGCCTGACCAACATGGTGAAACCCTGTCTCTACTAAAAATACAAAAATTAGCTGGGCGTGGTGGTGCATGCCGGTAATTCCAGCAACTTGGGAGGCTGAGGCAGTAGAATCACTTGAACCCAGGAGGCAGAGGCTGTAGTGAGCCGAGATCACACTTGCCGCTGCACTCCAGCCTGGGAGACAGAGTGAGTCTCCGTCTAAAAAAGCTTCATGACAAACTTCCAGACTTTCTTCCAAAGTGTCTGTATGAGTTTTCATTCCCATGAGTAATGAATGGGAGTTCCTGTTACTTCACATCCTTGCCAATGTTTGGTGGTGTCAGTGTTTTGGATTTTAGCGATTTTGGCAAATATGTAGTGGTATCTCATTGTTGTTTTAATTTGCAATTCCCTAATGACATATGATGTTGAACATCTTTTCATATGCTTATTTGCCATCTGTATACCTTTTTGGTGAGGGTTGTTTGTTTTCTTATTGTTGAGTGTCAAGAGTTCTTTGTATATTTTTGGATAACAGCATAGTTTTTTTGTTTTTTTTTTTTTGAGACAGAGTCTCGCTCTGTCACCAGGCCGTAGTGCAGTGGCATGAACTTGGATCACTGCAACCTCTACCTCCCGAGTTCAAGCAATTCTCCTGCCTCAGCCTCCCGAGTAGCTGGGACTACAGGTGTGCGCTGCCATGCCCAGCTAATTTTTTTATTTTTAGTAGAGACGGGCTTTCACCATGTTGGCCAGGATGGTCTCGATCGCTTGACCTTGTGATCCACCAGTATGGTTGAGTTTTAAGAGTTCTTTTTTTTTTTTTTTTTTTGAGACGGAATCTCGCTCTGCCACCCAGGCTGGAGTGCAGTGACGCGATTTCGGCTCACTGCAAGCTCCGCCTCCCGGGTTCACGCCATTCTCCTGCCACAGCCTCTCCGAGTGGCTGGGACTACAGGCGCCCGCCACCAGGCCCGGCCAACCTTTTTTGTATTTTTAGTAGAGACGGGGTTTCACCGTGGTCTTGATCTCCTGACCTTGTGATCCGCCCGCCTCGGCCTCCTAAAGTGCTGGGATTACAAGCGTGAGCCACCGCGCCCGGCAAGAGTTCTTTGTACACTTTTGGGTAACGGTCTTTTGTTTTGCAAACATTTTCCCCCAATCTGCGGTTTGTCTCTTCACTCTTAACTGTATCTTTTGAAGGGGGGGGATCTCAAAGAACATCTGGTCCCCCACAACAACATGTCATGTCAGGTGAGAGATGACTCATTTTCTCAGAAACTAGGATTTTGTGTCATATGTTGTAAACCATGAAAAGTTAATTTTATAACCCACCTTCTAGATCTACTGAGAATATGTGGTGTTATCACTAACAGTTTTGAGGAAAGAAATAATTGCCTAATTCATTTTGTTGTGAATGTGTTTTGTTACTACCACAGATATTCTTAAAATCCTCTTATTATGGAGGAAAAAAAAAGGAATTTTCTTTACAGAAAGTGAGAAGTGAAACCTAATGGAGAAAATATCTGTTTCAGGGAATAACCCTCCCAACATTTGATTTTTTTTTTGTTTTAGACAGGGGCTTGCTCTGTCCCCCAGGCTGTAGTGCAGTGATGCAATCATAGCTCACTGCAGCCTTGAACTCCTGGGTTTAAGCAATCCTCCTGCCTCAGCCTCCTGAGTAGCTGGGACCACAGGTGTGCACCACCACTGCATCACAACACCCGACTAATTTTTTTGATTTTTGGTAAAGACAGTATGTTGCCCAGGCTGATCTTAAACTCCTGAGCTCAAGTGATCCTCCCACTTTGGCCTCTCAAAGTGCTAGGATTATAAATGTGAGCCACTGCACCTAGCCTGATCTTTTTTTTTTTTTTTTTTTTAAGAAACAGTCACTAGTGCTGTATGTAGGTTAAATAGCTACGTAGGCCCTTCAGAGTCACTTCACTTTTCTGAGCTTTCGTTTCTTCAATGTCTTCCTGTCTGTAAGACACACGCTTTTCTACCCCTGAGACCAAAAAATGTTACCAGTGAGATCTAATGACATAAAATAGGGAAAATCCTTTAAAACTGCACAGTGCTTAACAAATGCACTGTTATTATATCATTAAAAGTGACTCCTGGGTGGTGGGAATGGTTGCATAACAACGTGAATGTACTCGATGCCACTTAAAACTGGTTACAATGGTAAATTTTATGGTATATATATTTTACCACAATTAATACATTTTAAAAGATGGTTCTTGACAATTATCCTTAATGTTTGAGGTGCCCCATTTCTTGGGTATGGGCATATAGTGCCTCAAGAATATTGAGGATCCTCACCTCTTCTATGCCCAAACCTTTAAGAAAATTCTGGGCCAGGCGCAGTGGCTCATGCCTGTAATCCCAGCACTTTGTGAGGACAAGGTGGGTGGATCACCTAAGGTCAGGAGTTCAAGACCAGTCTGACCAACATGGAGAAAACCCGTCTCTACTAAAAATACAAAATTAGCTGGGCGTGGTGACACACGCCTGTAATCCCAGCTACTCGGAAGGCTGAGGCAGGAGAATCGCTTGAACCCAGGAGGCGGAGGTTGCAGTGAGCCGAGATTGCACCATTGCACTCCAGCCTGGGCAACAAGAGCAAAACTCCATCTCAAAAAAAAAAAAAAAAAAAAAAAAAAAAGAAAATTCTGGAAAAGCTACGTCAGTGACATGAATATTGGAATCAGAGCCTAACAAACTCAATTTCTTCCTTTCTAAATCTGTGGTACAGATTCATGTCTGCAGTAGTTTTTTTGAGAAAGCAGAAGGGGTAGGTATTGGCAATCAACAAGCTGCAGAGTATGCAGATTGAGGTCAGTAATTGTAAACGCCCCATGACTGTCCGATCATTTCAATACCAAAAGAAAAACTTAAAATCCCAACTGCTAAAATCTTTGTCTTAGACAACTCTTTGAGCCTCTCCCTACAAGGCCCAGAAAGGAATGAGATAGATGTGAATGGAATCTGTTTTCCCTGCCCTTGCCACGCTCTGGAGGAGGAGTCAAGGGCAGTAGCCAAGGCCAGCTGCCAGTCAAGGAACGGGGAGCGGCCCCATTGAATCCACAAACCACACCACCCTGGCCCATGGGTTAGTTATATACAACCTCCCACGTTGGCAGCAAACAAAGGGCATGCACATTCAGGGGATTTTGGTTTCACTGTCAGTGTTTATCTTTGAAGGGTGTCACATCCAGATGAATGGGAAGGGTGTGTTGCAGTTGAGCTGAGGTTTGGTCTTTCTTGGCTTTTTTAGGGACACTTACAGGTCCAAATCTGCTTTCAGCCGGCTGGTGGACATGGTAGGAGACACAGCAGTCTCAAGACCAGGCCTCCAGGTGGGAGCTGAGATTCGAGAGGGTGGAAACCACTTGGAGATTGAGTCAAAGCAGACCTGTCCTCATTCTGTGCTGGGCAGGAGCCAGCTCTCCATGTCCCTGCAGCTCCGGCAACACCTCCGGATCTTTCAGCTTCCCTGGGACTAAGGACCATGCACATTATTAATTCTGATATAAATAGTCACACAGACACATGTCTCAAGATGAGGGTGAGAAGCTGGTTACAGCAAATGAAGTAATAATGATCTTTGTGCTTCACAATAGGAATTCAACCAACCTGAGGTTTATAATTCACTTATTAACTCTTTTTATTTTTATTTTTTGTTGAGACGGAGTTTCCCTCTGTCACCCACGCTGGAGTGCAGTGGTGTCATCTCGGCTTACTGCAACCTCTGCCTCCTGGGCTCAACTGAATCTCGTGCCTTGAGTGGCTGAGACTACAGGCACATGCCACCATGCCCAACTAATTTTTTGTATTTTTAGTAGAGATGGGGTTTTGCCATGTTGGCTAGGCTGGTCTCAAACTCCTGGCTTCAAGTGATCTGCCTACCTCAATCTCGTCGAGCACTGGGATTACAGGGGTAAGCCACTGTGCCTGGCCATAATTCACTTATCAGCCCTTCACATATATATATATGATACGACTGGGAGAATCTAGGGTCAGTGCCTTACAAATGGCACAAGTTGAAGCCCTGAGACTCCCACTCCCACCCTGCTCCCCCCATTCTCAGTACTGCTCCTCAGATGCCTCCCGCAGCTCATCCATTTCTGCTAGGCTGGGCCTGGGTACGTGCAGGGAGATGTGTAAAGGGGCTAAGAGCAGAAACTCTTGAGTGAGACACTCCTGAGTTCATGCACTGGCCCTGCCATTTGTCAGCTAATTGATGTTGCATTTAATTGCATCATCTGTATGTAAGCCTAATAATTTGTAGCCATCTTAGAGATGTTGTGAGCTTAGATAACATGGTAGTGAATATTTATTTATTTGTTTATTTATTTATTTATTTAGACAGGGCCTCGCTGTGTCACCCAGGCTGGAGTGCAGTGGCGTGATCATAGCTCACTGCAGCCTTGACCTCCCACACTCAAGTTATCCTCTCACCTCAGCCTCCTGAGTAGCTTGAGACAACAGATGCATGCCACCATACCTGACTAATTTTTAAAAATGTTCTGCAGAGACGGTGTCTCCCTATGTTGCCCAGGCTGGCCTTGATCTCCTGGGCTCAAGCGATCCTCCTGCCTCGATCTTCCAAAGTGCTGGGATTACTGGTGTGAGCCACTGCACCCACAGCCTATTTATTGAGAAATGTGGAAGGCCCAGGCACTATTCTAAGTGCTCCAGCTGTCTTATCTCCCACATTTTTGCTCAGGTAGGAGTTCCAAACCTGGAGCTTGAAGACTCATATTTTTAGAAATTTTGCAGTTAATTCTGAGGTGGGTCAGATTGAGATTCATGGCTATGCATTAATGTTTAGGTGGTGACTAACCACTCAGGGTTTTAGAGACAAACAGACCTCATTCTGTCACCCCCTCACTGAGTGTGGCCAAGTCTTTCAACCTCTCTAAGCCTCAGTGTCCTCATCCATAAAATGGGACCAATCATAGCATCCACTTCTCAGAACTGTTCAGAAGTGGAAATGAGCCAGTTTCGGTGGCTGTGTCTGGCATATACCAATGGTTTGATAAGTATTAGCTTGTGCCTTTATTAGGCCAACTCCTTTTTATTAGGTGACTGAGAAACCAAGGACCTTCTGACCTTTATGCATCGGTCACTATTAGTTTAAATTTATTGCTCTTCCATCCACATGATTCATTCCAAATTTGAAGCGTTGGAGAAAGGGAGTTAGTGTGTCATAGAAAAATGTCTGTTTTTGGCTCAGCAGGACTGAGTTTGACTCCATGTAACTGTTTGAGTCTTAGTTTCCTCATCCGTAACATGGGAGAACAATACCCTGAATTGCTGGGAGAATTAGAGATAGTTCATGTCAAGGTGCAACATATAGGTAACGTGTTATTGCTGGTGTTCTGGTTATAAAATGTACAAGATGTGAAAGCAGAAGGGCAGAAAACCCTTTCTAAAAATTCATGGCGGGGCACGGTGGCTCATGCCTATAATCCCAGCACTTTGGGAGGCCGAGGCGGGTGGATCACCTGAGGTCATGAGTTTGAGACCAGCCTGACCAACATGGAGAAACCCTGTCTCTACTAAAAATACAGAATTAGCCGGGCATGGTGGCACATACCTGTAATCCCAGCTACCCAGGAGGCTGAGGCAGGAGAATTGCTTGAACCCGGGAGGCGGAGGTTGCTGTGAGCCAAGATGGCGCCACTGCACTCCAGCCTGGGCAACTAGAGTGAAACTCCGTCCCCCCAAAAAAAATTCAAATGGGAAAGAGAGGCAGATGTCAGAGAACAGGGGAGGGGCTGGGCACGGTGGCTCACGCCCGTAATCCCAGCACTTCGGGAGGCCAAGGCAGGTGGATTTCTTGAGGTCAGGAGTTCAAGACCAGTCTGACCAACATGGTGAAACCCTGTCTCAACTAAAAATACAAAAAAAAAATTACATTTCAGCTACAGGGCTGGCTTTACCCAGTCCGGCGGGAGGGAGGAGAAGGCTGGTCTGTGACTTCAGTGCTGAGGTTTGGATCAAGGCAGAGGGAAACTTCCTATTCCCAGACCCTTTGCAAGAAAGAATGGCATATTACTTGTCACCGACAGATGTTATTATTACTAAATGGAGTCAGTATAAATGCTTTCCAATAAAGCATGTCCAGCGCTCGGGTTTTTAGTTTGCACATCCATGAATTGTCTGCCACATCCCTCTTCTGAATGGTTGGAAATTGGGCATCTGTTCCTTTAAATAGGAAACATTTCTTGTTCGAGTGAGTCATCTCTGTTCTGCTTTAGGAGTAAAGCTTACCCTGAGGTTCCTTCTGTTGTGAAGTTTTCTCTTTCTCTCGGAGACCAGATTCTGCCCTTCTGCTGGAGGGAAGTGTTTTCACAGGTTCTCCTCCTTTTATCTTTTGTGTTTTTTTTTTCAAGCCCTGCTGAATTTGCTAGTCAACTCAACAGGAAGTGAGGCCGTGGAGGGAGGCAGAAGAGCCAGGGTGGTTATTGAAAGTAAAAGGAACTTCTTCCTGGGAGCCTTTCCCACCCCCTTCCCCGCTGAGCACGTGGAGTTAGGCAGGTTAGGGGACTCGGAGACTGCGATGGTGCCAGGAAAGGGTGGAGCGGGTGAGTGCCTGTTGCCAAGGTGGCCTCTTCAACAGGAAACCACAATATTTTTGTTTCTTGACTTGCTCTAGAAACAGGGCTGTGGGGGTGGGGAAGCAACTTGGATCTGCTCTTCTGAGGACACCTCTGGGTGCTGCCTGGCCCAGGTCTCCTGTGGGGTTTCTCTCTGAGCCGTTGCCTCTGACTTCGCTACTTTTTCACTCTGAGCAGTCTCCAGTTCCTCTGCTACCTTTTTGTCCTTGGAGCTTCCCTGCCGCCTCGAATGCAGATACATGGTCTCCCTCCTGTGGACCCGTTTGTAGAGTCCAGAAGACTTTATCAATCCACTTTTTTTTTCTTTTTCATTCGGCCCTGGGGCTGAGGGTTAAGTATTTTATTCGTCGAATCGCGATGCCCTGAGGTTCACAGCCCGCTTCCCCCTCTTCCGTGCCTTAAGGGTTTCCTTTTATCTCTCCACTCCCACCCTTGCCCTCCTGCCCTCTCTCTTGCTCCCCAAAGACAGTTCTCTAATGTTTTGATGTGGATTCGTGAATTTATCTGTATCTTTGCAAAATGTATTTTTCTTTTGTATGTGTACACCGTTTTTTAACTATGCGATCTCAGGCAAGTAAGTAATTCCTCTGTGCCTCTGTTATCTCATCATTAAATGATTAATAATGCCTCGAGAGGTGACTGTGAGGCTTGAAGGAGATAATACGCATACATCACTTACTACACGAGTTAGCAATTATTATTGCATATTAATACTATTGGTATTTTATTTTGCTCATTCCGTTTCTATTTCTTTTTTATTTATTTATTTTTTGAGACAAGGTCTTGCTTTTCACCCAGGCTGTAGTGCAGTGGTGCAATCACGGCTCACTGCAGCCCCAACATCCTGGGATCAAGCAATTTTCCCATCTCAGCCTTCAGATTAGCTGGGACCAGCTGCTACCACACCTGGCTAATTAAAAAATTTTTATTCATAGAGATGGTGTCTCATTATGTTGCCCAGGCTGGTCTCAAACTCCTATGCTCAAGGGATCCTCCCACCTTGGTCTCTCAAAGTGCTAGGATTACATGCATGAGCCACAGTGGCCATCCAGGCATTGATGTTATGAGGCTACCTTCACCTAGCCCTCTCTGGTGAAGAGTCCTTTTCAGATACTTCATTCAGTCTTCTCAGCTGAGTCCCTGCCCTCTGAAAGCTTATATTCTATTTGGGGAAAGACAAAAGGCAGTTTCAAAGAAGAGAGGTGCTTGATTTTCTTTTCCTACTTTTAACATCAGAAAACATTTCATCTAACTCTCAGTATGAAGGCAATATTTTGTTTACTGATATATCCCTAGAGCCCAACATGGTGAGGGCCCCAGGATTTGCCTCCTTGATAAGATGGTAAACCCATCTTTCAGCTAACTTCATGGTTTCCCCAGCTACACTCACATACAAAGATCACCTTCGGTAAGATGGTAAGTCTATCTTACCATCTTACCAAAGAGTTTTTGCATTTTAGAGTTTTTTCTTTTTAGATTTTTTTCATTTTAGAACTTTTTTATTTCAGAGTTTTTTCTTTTTAGAGGTTTTTCATTTTAGAGTTTTTTCTTTTTAGAGTTTTTTTTTATTTTAGAGTTTTTTAGGCTGCTGAAGGTGGAATCTGGTGACCTTGGGGCCACAGAGATGCTCCTTGGCTAAACCAGGGGCTTTAGCTCTGAAAGTTCGCAGCCACCCTGAGAACCAAGATGAGGGGGCTCTGCAGTGTCCAATCTCAAGACCACTCTGAGGTGCTCCATCAAGATTCATTGAATGAAAAAATTGAAGTCTTAATGATGAACCCAGAAAAATCTTTAAATCCTAAATATGAAACGAAAGTGTTCTTAGTTACAATCCAGTCCAACGTCCTCGTTTTGGAATGTGGAAATGAGGCCCCAAAGGTAAAATGGCCCATCCAAAGTCACAGCCAGGGGCCAGTGCTCAGGTGGCCAGGTGCCCTGCATGTGGTCTCCTGGACCACCAGGCCTTTTTCCTCCAGCTTTAGAAGCTTTAGAAGGCACTCTGCTCACTCAGGGGCAAGTGGTAAGCGTTCTTTTCCCTCTAGTGTTTGTGACTCAGGAGTTTCGAAACAGGAAGTAGAGCTGGCTGGCTGTGCCCTTCCGTCCTTCATTAGACATTTGCTCTTGTCTTAGATGCTCAGATGGTAGCGGATAGGCCTCTGACGAAGGTGCTACCGTCGTGAGAGTAAGGTAAGGATTTGCCTCTTTCTTAAGGTCAGAGGGGTCTTTTGGGAGGAAGGCCTTTGATTCTGGAGTTTTCTAGGCTGCTGAGAGTGAGATCGGGTGGCCTTGGGGCCATGGAGGTGATCCTCGTATGTGAGTGTGGATGGGGAAACCATGAAGTTAGTGTAAGAGGTAGCAGTCCCTCTGAGAACCTTGCCGAGGGCCGTGCAGTTTCCAGATCTCAAGGCCATTCTAGCTTAGATTGATGAAGTCCTAGGAGTTTCTGAAATGCTGCAAGTTTACCTACTTGTATAAAGGCCTCATCCTGATCCCAGCCAAACTTGTGAAATAATAGAAGCCAAAATTTAAATCTCAACTGACTTTGCTGCTACAGCTATCCTCCCACCAACACACATACCCGCCAACATACACATTTGCTAACATAAACACACACACACATACACATACACACACCCATGTGGTCCTACTAATTCAATATTTATTTTTTAAAGGAATTAAAAAAGACTGGGCGTGGTGGCTCTCGCCTGTCATCCCAGCACTTTGGGAGGTCGAGGCGGGTGGATCACCTGAGGTCGGGAGTTTGAGACCAGCCTGACCAACATGAAGAAAACCCGTCTCTACTTAAAAATACAAAATTAGCCGGGCATGATGGTGCATGCCTGTAATCCCAGCTACTCGGGAGGCTGAGGCAGGAGAATCGCTTGAACCTGGGAGGTGGAAGTTGTGGTGAGCCGAGATCGTGCGGTTGCACTCCAGCCTGGGCAACAAGAGTGAAACTCCGTCTCAAAAAAAAAAAAAAAAAAGAGAAATTAAAAAGATACAGAACAGTTCAAAAAACAATATAATGGGAAGACTAGATAGACACAATCAGAGACCTGTACTTGTTGGGTTAAGCATTTACAGGTGAAGTTGCAAGTTTCATTCTGTTTGAAAATGATGGGATTATATGTTTTGCTGAGGTTCGGACCCCTTTGCTGGGTTGTTTGAATGCCGTGGCTGCAGCGCCCTGTTATGGACACCATGTGCGTGCGGAATGGATGTCTGTCAGGTTCCAGGGCAGCCCGCAGTCTGAGGCAGCCAGCCTGGATTGGAGGGAGTGGCAATACTACCTACCGGTTAGGGGTTTGGGCCTGAGAGCTTTCAGGTTCTCTCAAGCTTTGGATGAGATGCAGGTTTCTGTTTCCGATGGCGAATGCATGTTTTGCTTTTTAGTTATCACTGCAAGAGCTAGGATGCTGCTAGAATATTACTGGAATGATTGTGATAAGATGGAATGTATTTGCAGTTTAATTGTGGCATGTAATACAGTGGTAGAATGGGACTCTGGAATGAGATGCTGGGGCCTAGATTCTAACACTTTCTTTGTGAGGCTCTGACCCCCTCTCTCCTATAGTGGATTTGTTAAGAACTTTTGTTTCTGTGGTTTTGTTATTATAAAATTTTTTGAAATGTTGTTCTCTAAAAAAGTTATGATTTTATGTTTTTCTTCATGAAATTCTTTCACCGCCTTCCAGTTGCAAGTAGAATGACGTCTAAATCTTTGTGATCTGTCACCGAAGCCCTTGAGTGAGATGCTTAAATCTGGCTGTGGCTCTCTCTCTTACTAGCTTATTTCCAAGCCGTGATTTTTCACAACAAAAAAATGGGGACAATAATAGTAGTTTCTTCAGAGGCTTTTAGTGAAATAAGGTTAAAAAATATTTTTGTGTTTATATGGATATATAGGTTATAAACATTTATATATCATTTATTTATATGATTATTATAAACACATATTTATATTTAAATACTTTGGGGCATAAATATATAAAATAATAAATATACTTATGTAATACAAATAGACTTATATGCATTTACTATTCAGCAGAGATTATATAAAATATATGTATTACATGGCAAAATATTCAAATTTACATATGTTATATATACATGTGGAAAAAAATTGGTAAAAGGCCACAAAATGTGACCAAAGAATTACTTCCAAATGGCAGGTTTTTAAGTAATTTTTATTTTCTTTTTATACTTCTTTGTACTTTCTCTATGAAACAAGTGTTACTTTTACTATTTTTAGGAACCAAAAATACAAGTACATTATTTAAAAAATACTAGCTTAACAAAGTTTCTAGCCCATAAGCTCGTGCAGAAAATCTAGGTCCCATAAAACAAGAACGGCCATGTGATGTCTCTCCCTGTACAGTGCTGGATGGCCCGTTATTAATGGTGTCATAAATCCTTTGCAAGTGACTGTTTTCTAGGTACTATGACTAGAGGGATGTGTAACGTAAGCAAAAAACAACAGAAAAGGCCGACTATCATCCGACAGTGTATCCTGGAACACCTAGGCCAGAGAAGAAGCCACGTTAGCATTTTCCCTTCTAAATGTCAGTTATGATTTGATGGGGAAACCACTCAAAAAGCATTGTCACGTTGTTGAAAAGGTAATGAAATGAGTGAGATGAGATGGCTGTGGAAGACGGAGCTATGAGCCCATCTTATTATATCCAAATTCATGTCATCTCAGCCTTGGATTGTGTTCATTTTTATTATATACTGTCAGAAAATGCTATTGAATATGTAACAAGAGCCTCAGAAAGGTTTGTTCCTTTTGACCCAATAATACTACTTTTAGGAAATTATTCTAAGAAAATAATTAGAGGTATACTTAAAGATTTGCGTTTTAATGTCATCCTAAATGTAATCAGGAACTGGCTATGTAAATTATAGCCCATCTCTAAGATTAAATGCTTTACAGATATTAAAACCCATGCTGTAGAAGAAAAACTAAAGACAGGAAAGTACTTACAAGATGTACTTACCAGTGGAAAAATCCACTTATGTTACAGAGATATGATGTGTTCAAATATAAGGAAAAATGCGTATGCATAAAATATTTGGTAGGAAAGAGTAAAATATTATTGGGCATTTATATTTGGATGGTGGAATTATACGTAATTTTAATTTTCCTTTTTATCTTTTCTGTATTTTCTAAAATGAATACACTAAGCATTGTTATCTTCAGAAAAAAATAATTGAGGGATGGGGGAAAGGAAGTCCTGCTTTCATTTGATTCTTTGGTTGGTTTTATTCTGTAAGATGAGATTTTAACAGAGGTTAGAATGCATTAAAAATTTTAAAGAGTTGACCTAATGGCACTAAACAGGGTTAGATCTAGTTTAGATCTTTTTCAGCATATGAATAAGGATGGATTTTTAAATAAAGATTTTAACTAGGTATATTTTTAGAATAAGTAATACATGTACATGGTAAAAATTCAAACAGTACAAACTGTGCAGCAAGGTATGGGAAATAAAGCAGCTCTCACTGTCACCTCCACCCATCAGCCTTCCCACACTGCACGCCCACATCTGTGTGTAATTCTGCTTTTCTTTAACATTATTGAAGGAACTTACTGTGTGTTTTCTGTCAGAGCTCTTCTGTGAATACACAAAATATGTACCGATCAATACATTATGTAGATCACACATGCTCAACCACATTGATCTTCCTATTCTTTCTAGTAGCCAAATAGAGTTCCCTGGAATATGATTAATAGCTTGCCTAAATCTTCTAATGCTGATAAACAGTTGTTTTTGCTCTTTTGTTATTTCAAGGAAGGCTACCATGAATAGCCTTGTATATGGTTTTGAGTATACTTATGTTTAAGTGAATGTAGGAAAAACTCTTGGCAGTTAAATTGTGGGCCAAACTTTATGTGAATTTTATATTTTGACAGAGATGGCTAAATTACCCATCTGTTTTTTTTTTTTGTTTTGGTTTGGTTTTGGTTTTGCTTTTTTTTTTTAAGAGTTGGGATATTGCTACCTGGGGTCTTGCCCAGATTAGACCTGAACTCCTGGGCCACGTTGGTTTATTTTACTGCATTCCCAGCACCTAGAGCAATGATTGACACGTGCCAGCAGTATCTATTGGAAATTCTGGCCAACTTGCAATAGACCTGATTATTTCTACACTGAACATTCTAAGATAGCTATTACTATTCATTCAGGAAAGCCCAGACAATGATCATGCCAGCAGCCTGAGACAGTAGCCAGTAATAGCCGGGTGTGGTAGTTTGCTCTGGTAGTCTCAGCTACTCAGCAGGCTGAGGTGGGAGGATGGCTCTAGCCTGGGAGGTGGAGGTTGCAATGAGCCAAGATCGCACCACTGCACTCCAGCCTGGGTGACAGAGTGAGACCCTGTCTCAAAAATAAAAATAAGAATAAAAAATAAACCCGCAAAACTTTCTGCCCTCACAGAGCTTCCATTCTAGTGAGAGGGTGGTTTATTATCAGGAGGGTGACGCCGATAGGGCTGGGGACCAACTCCCTGCACGGAACAAACATGATCGCAGTGGGGTGGGAGTAGGGGACGAGTGAGGGGCTGGGAAGAATGAGGGCAGCAGAACGCAGAAGCTTAAGTCCCCAGAGGCTCTGTGGTTTCCATTTCCACACAAAAAAACCACTGCTGCTGTAATCAGCAGGGGGAAAAGATTTTTAAAAATTTTCTTTCAGGGAATGGAAGGAAAGGATATTTTTGAAAGGAAGACTTTGAAAACTAAAAGTTTTGGGTCACTTAAAAACTCAAAAGCTTTGGGTCACTTAAAAAATATTTAATCTTGGAGCTGGAGGCCATTATTCTAAGTAATTAGCTGGGTGTGGTGGTGTGTCCCTGTAATCCCAACTACTGGGAGGCCAAGGCAGGAGGATTGCTTGAACCTGGGAGGCGGAGGTTGCAGTGAGCCGAGATCGCGACACTGCACTCCAGCTTGGGTGACAGAGCAAGACTGCGTCTCAAAAGAAAAAAAGAAAAAAAAAAAAAGAGAACTAAATACCATATGTTCTCACTTAAAAGTGGGAGCTAAGCTATGAGGATGCAAAGACATACAGAGGGATATAATGGACTTTGGGGATTGATGGTGGGGTTGAAGGGGATGTTGGTCCTAATAGGTCCTAGTACGTCCCCTGCCTCCAAGTCTTCCAGTCTGTCCTTTGCACTTTGAATGTTAATTCCCAATTGGATAATGTCATTCTCATTTTTACAGTCCTTTCTTAGCTCCTCATCACCTCCAGGACAAAGCCTAAACCCCTTGCCCCATGGTAATGCGGCCCTTTTGTGACATGGTACCTGGCTAGAGCTTCATCCCTTTGTCCCATCACTCTCCATCCCAGACCCTTTGTAGTTACTTTATTGAGCTCCTTGTGCCTGCCTGAATGGACTTGAAAGTTCTTACCTCCATCTTTTACATGAATTGTTTCCTGTAAGAATTGTGCTTTCTCACATGCTCCCCAAAATCCCTTCCCCGCAGGAAGCCCTTCTTCCAGGCTAAGTTAAGCTTTCTTCCTCTACATCCCTACCACACTCTGGTCACAACCCTCTAACCACTGGCTTGTGTTTTTTTTTTTTTTTTTTTTTTTTTTTTTTGTGAGACAGAGTCTTGCCCTGTCACCCTGGCTGGAGTGCAGTGGCGCAATCTCCACTCACTGCAACCTCCACCTCCCGGGTTCAAGCGATTCTCCTGCCCCAGCGTCCTGGGTAGCTGGGATTACAGGCGCGTGCCTCCACGCCCAGCTAATTTTTGTACTTTTAGTAGAGATGGGGTTTAACCATGTTAGTCAGGCTGGTCTTGAACTCCTGACCTCGTGATCCGCCTGCCTTGGCCTTCCAAAGTGTTGGGATTACAGGCGTGAGCCACCGCGCCCAGCCCATTGGCTTGTTTGTATGTCTACCTTCCTAAACAGTAAGAGGGAACTTGTCTGGTGTTCTTTTTTTCTCTCCTGTGCTCACAGCACCATGACCAGTATCTAGTAGTTGCAGTAGCCTTTGGTGAACAAGCCAGCAAATGGTACTTTTCTTCCTTATCTGAACATACCATTGTATTTTGACTTAGATTATATTCTCCTGCCTTTTGAAAAGATGGACTTCAGTAGAAATCTTTATGATATTGGGGAACAACTGGGCAGTGAAGATCTGGCCTCCCTCAAGTTCCTGAGCCTGGACTACATTCCACAAAGGAAGCAAGAACCCATCAAGGATGCCTTGATGTTATTCCAGAGACTCCAGGAAAAGAGAATGTTGGAGGAAAGCAATCTGTCCTTCCTGAAGGAGCTGCTCTTCCGAATTAATAGACTGGATTTGCTGATTGCCTACCTAAACACTAGAAAGGAGGAGATGGAAAGGGAACTTCAGACACCAGGCAGGGCTCAGATTTCTGCCTACAGGTGGGTGGAAACTCCCATTGTGGGACTGGGAGGTGTGGGTTGAATGGACAACCTCTGAGCTGATTGGGGCTTGTCTTTGTGGTACCCTGCCTAGTGCCTGGGAACCCAGCTGTGCCACAATTCTAAGCTTCTACAGAAAGACAGTGGTGCCTTGGGTAGTCCTGCTAAAGGCTGTAAAACTTAGCTTCTCCCCACCCTAGAGACAGTGGGTAAACAAAGGCGTAAGAGAGAAACCACATTCAGTATCACTTGGGAGGCTTTGGGAAGATGTCCCACTGGAGCCAGATTAAGAAATTTAGGGGCCTTATGTATAATTCTATAAAAATGCTAAGACCATAAAATAAAATTTTATTTTTCAAAGTGAAACATTACTTAGAGGTATGCTGAAGTTATAATAGCGTTTTTCTAAATGTTCTCATTTTTTTCCTCTCTTATCTTGGTGCCTCTCGATATCCAGATTGTGTGCTTACTTTGCCCATCCATTGAGTAAAGCATCACAGCTTCCCACCCTGAAATCCCCCTCCCACCTGCTTGCGGATGGCTATGAAAATTTTCAATGGGATTTAAGGGTTTTCTGCCACACTTAAAGACTCGAATGACACAGTTCTTTACAGAGCTGTAAGCCGCTGGCCTGGCACATACAGCTAGGCAGTCCCCACCGAGGCTGCGCAGCTCCCATGAGCCCGGCTGTATGACAGTTCTAAGCTTCTATAGGAAGACAGTGGCACCTTGGGTCATCCTGCCAAAGGCTGTAAAACTCAGCTTCTCCCCACCCTAGGAGAGTGGGTAACCAAAGGTGTGAGAGAGAAACCCCATTCAGTTACAACTTCATGATGCTGTGACAAGACTTTAAAAACAGAAACACATTGTCACTTTCTCTCTTTCAACATCTCCTATTATTGGACACTACTTAAAGCAATTTTAGCTTTGCTTTCAGGAAACTTCTACTGAAGCCTTTGCTCTGGGCCCATTTCATTGTCTCTGTTTGCTTGTTGATAACTATGGCATGTGAGATGGAAAGGGTTCACAGTCAGGGCTGACAGCTGCTGCCCTCTGATGGCCCAGCCCTTGAATGCTCTGGTCTTTCTATTCTCAGAGACGATTTTTTGTTTTGAGGCTTGACTATTTTTTGTTTTGTTTTTGAGACGGAGTCTCGCTTCATCACCCAGGCGAGTGCAGTGGCACGATCTCGGCTCACTGCAACCTCTACCTCCAGGGTTCAAGTGATTCTCCTGCCTCACCCTCCTGAGTAGCTGGGATTACAGGTGCATGCCACCATGCCCAGCTAATTTTTGTATTTGTAGTAGGACGGAGTTTCACTATGTTGGCCAGGCTGGTCTCGAACTCCTGACCTTAAGTTATCCACCTGCCTTGACTCTCAAAGTGCTGGGATGATAGGTGTGAGCCACCATGCCCAGCCAAGGCTTGACTATTTTGATTTTAAGTGACAAAAGAGATATTCTGGGCTGGGTGAGGTGGCTCATGCCTGTAATCCCAGCACTTTGGGAGGCTGAGGCAGGCAGATCAGCTGAGGTCAGGAGTTCAAGACTAGCCTGGCCAACATGGTGAAACCCTGTCTCTACTAAAAATACAAAAATTAGCTGGGCGTGGTGGCTCATGCCTGTAATCCCAGCTACTTGGGAGGCTGAGGCAGGAGAATCGCTTGAACCCAGGAGGTGGAGGTTGCAGTAAGCTGAGATCGTGCCACTGCACTCCAGCCTGGGCAACAAGAGTGAAACTCTGTCTCAAAAAAAAAAAAAAAAAAAAAAAAGAAAGAGATATTTTGGGTGTATAAGTTTCCTAGGGCTGCTGTAACAAAGTAACACAAACTAGCCGGTTTAAAACAGTTTTTAAAATGTATTTTCATAGTTCTGGAGGCCTGAGTCAGAAATCAAGATGCCAACAGTGTTGGTTCCCTTTAAGAGGCTCCGAGGAAGAATCTTTTTCATGCCTTTCCCTGCTTCTGATGGGTGCAGGACTCCTCGGTGCTCCTTGTGTTACAGATGAGGCACAGCAGTCTCTGCCTATGTTCCCTTCTCTGTGTCTAAATCTCCCTCTTATAAGGAGACAGTCACTGGATTAGGAATTAGGGCCCACCCTAATCCAGTATGGTCTCATCTTTGTGTGTGTGTGTGTGTGTGTGTGTGTGACAGTCTCACTACATCGCCCAAGCTGGAGTGCAGTGGCATGATCTCAGGTCACTGCAACCTCTGCCTCCTGGGTTCAAGCAATCCTTTCACCTCAGCCTCCTGAGTAGCTGGGACTACAGGCACCCGCCACCATGTCTGGCTAATTTTTGTATTTTTTGTAGAGATAGGGTTTCGAAATGTTGCCCAGGCTAGTCTTGAACTCCTGGGCTCATGCGATCTGCCCACCTCGGCCTCCCAAATTCTGGGATTATGGGCATGAGCCACTGCACCTGGCCAGCATGACCTCATCTTAATGAGATTTTATCTGCAAATGTCCTGTGTCCACATAAGGTCGCATTCTCATATTCCAGGTCGACATGAATTTTGGGGAAGAAGGGAGAACACTATTCAACCAGTACACTAGATAGCTTTGGTTTACTAGCATTGTGAAGTCTTCATAAGGAACTTATTCATTAAGGCACCAGTTAGTCCTAAAAACCCACAGCCCCAGAACTAGGAAAGCCAAGGGGGTCTCATCTTGTGCCCACCATCTTGGTCCTTTGAAGGTTCCACTTTTGCCGCATGAGCTGGGCTGAAGCAAACAGCCAGTGCCAGACACAGTCCGTACGTTTCTGGTGGAGGATCGATCATCTATTAATAAGGCAGGATCTCTCTTAAAATCTTTAACGTATTGGCTTAGAGATAAAAGGGTCAGTGCAATCCTGACTTACTGCTTGTTCATTATCATTGAATACTAGCCAGGAGCTAATAAATACGCTAGGGTGGCCACTTACCATTATAAGAAAACACTAGACATTTTATTTTCCAGTTATAATTGCTACCTATAAAATAAGTATCTTATAAACTATTCAGGTTCATTACTAAACAGTGATGGTACAAGAAAGCCTGTAGCCTTCAATAATGAGGAAAGCAAAAGGGTAAATACCTTGTAATAAAGGTGAGTCAGAGTAGCTTTGGATTAGATCCAATTTTGGCCAAACTGAAAGCTTTAGATAAACACTTCTAGGGTAGAGAGTCCAGGAGAAGGAAGATAAGGCAGATGGTAATACTGAGTAATTTCTGTTTCTATGCCATTTTCATTTTCAGAGTTTTACTTTTCTAATTAAATTTTAAAGTCAACATGTTTTTGTATTAAAATTATTTTCCTTTACACCATAGTATTGAAAGGTTGGCTGACTTCTAAAACATTCCTCTGTTCACCTATTCGACAAGCATATTCCAACAGCCTAAATGTGCCAGCCTAAATGTGTCTATCACATAAATGTGATAGGCATAGATTAGGAAATAGTAACACCCATCACTCATTGAGCACTTAGTGTGTTGCCAAAGATTGGTTTAAGTACTTCACATAAACTTATTTGTGTAACCCTCGACACCTTCCTGTGATGTGGTTACGGATAATTATCTTCAGTCTATGGACGAGGAAAAAATGTATAACATGTCTAAAGTTAACGCTGCTCAAAGATGGTGGAACCAAGGCTCCAACACCAGTAGCCTGGGTCCGCAGCACTCAAACATTGCACCTCACAACCCTCTGGGTTTATGAAAATAAAAAGGGTACGGACCTGGCCATTAGGGGACTTGAACAGTTTCTAAACAGACAATTCTTTTTTGTTTTTATTTTTAGTGTGGTGGCATGATCACAGCTCACTGCAGCCTCAACCTCCTGGGCTCAAGTGATCCTATCACCTCGGCTTCTGGAGTAGCTGCGACCACAGGTGCATGCCACCACACCCAGCTAATTTTTTAAATATTTTTGGTAGAGATGGGATCTTGCTATGTTTCCCAGGCTGGTCTCAAACCCCTGGGCTCAAGTGATTCTCCTCCTGCCTTGGCCTCCTAATGCGCTGGAATTAGAGGCATGAACCACTGCACCAGGCCAACAGACAATTATGTATGTTATCCTTTTGGGGTTACTAAGTCATAATGGAGTGAATGCAGCTTTGAGGATGCTCAGGCAATGCTTGAGCTGATTGTTCGTGGATGGGCGTGTGCAGATAGACAAGGGGATGGGGTGTAGGGGCACCGCGGAAAGGGGTGAGGGGAGGGCAGCTGAGTGTGTTTGGCTTCAGGTCCTTTAGTGTTTGCTGTCTGGTCTGTATTCGGAGACTTTGTATTCCAGAACCGAATGCTTGGCCTTCTTACTGAAGATAACGACTGGGAGAATACTGACCAGTTTTGATTAGGGAAGTCATGAGCCAATGTGCATTTTGAAAAGCATAATTTCCAAAAGGCAAAGCTTTTTTCTATTGCAACAAAATCTTGATTTTACAGAAAAAAAAAGGAAAACAAGATTTACTTAACTGAAATAAACTGAAAGAAAAGTTGATAGAACTTTAAATTGTTAAGGGTGGGAAAGTCGGGGAGGAGCCAGTGGACTTCTGTGTCAGTACACCAGCCTCTTTCCAAGGGCTCAACTCATAAACCATGCCATTAACTGGCTTTATGTTGAAGGGAGGCCTTTGGAATCAAGCCCACCGTGACTCCATATATCAAATGGGAAATTATTTGGGAAAAGTTTTCTAAAATGTCTCCATGTCCCACCACAGGGTCATGCTGTATCAGATTTCAGAAGAAGTGAGCAGATCAGAATTGAAGTCTTTTAAGTTTCTTTTGCAAAAGGAAATCTCCAAATGCAAACTGGATGATGACATGGTAAGACCTGGTATCTTACTGAGATTTAGTCCTGAGACTTGGTTAGCCAGGGAGCATTTCTGAGACCAAAGAGAGGGGGTATTTTGGTAAAAGCAACCTGGATTCTAACTTTTTAACTAGAAGAAGAAAGTTGTCAGCACGAGTGTTACAGATGTGATTCCTTTAGACTGAAGTGCTGCTCATGCTAACTATTGGGAGCAAGGAAGAGTCAGAGGCCGGGAGAAGGAGGCTGGTTGTGCAGATGCAGCCCAGCCTGAGACCCGGCAGAGCTGGGAAAGACAGCGGTGGGTCCGAGACACTTCCTCCGCTTCTGCAGTCCCCGAAACAACCTGGGACCTGAAACTCTGTGTGTATATTGTGTCTGTGTGTTGTGTGTCTGTGTTTTGTGTCTCTGTGTTGTGTGTCTCTGTGTGTGTTTTGCATGTCTGTGTTGTATGTGTATCTCTGTGTCTGTGTGTGCCTTTCTCTGTGTATAGTGTGTGTCTGTATTTGTGTGTGATGTATCTCTGTGTGTCTCTATAAGTGGTGTGTGTGTCTGTGTGTGTGTGTTCTGTGTGGTATGTGTGTCTGTGTGTTGTGTAGTGTGTATTGTATTTATGCCCCTGTGTGTGTATCACTGAGTATACTCTGTGTGTGTTGTATCTGTGTGTGTATGTGCATGTGGTGTCTGTGTGTATGTGTGTGTCTGTGTGTCTGTATGTACTCAGGTCTGGAGAGGCAATGCTGGGGGTGAGGCCATCCCCAGGGTGTCACCATGATGACCGGGCTGCTGTCTCAGGTTGTTTCACAGTCCCCAAGTAATGCATTCGCAGGAGATTTGAGCACAGGGCCTGGGGACTGGGTGACGTCTGACATGGCTTCTCCTTTATCCTCTCACTTCTGTTCTTCTGGGCCAGAAAACATGGCATCGCTTCTCTGGTAGCCTGCTGGCTGTGAGAGACCAGCAGAAACTGTCAGAAACTTGGGAAGCAAGGGCAGGTCCTTGGTTGGAGAAAGTAGAAGTTAAAAAAAAAAAAAATCTAATCTAAAAACCAGTAGGGCTCAATCCAGATTCCCAACTTTATTTCTCCTCCTCTTAGAACCTGCTGGATATTTTCATAGAGATGGAGAAGAGGGTCATCCTGGGAGAAGGAAAGTTGGACATCCTGAAAAGAGTCTGTGCCCAAATCAACAAGAGCCTGCTGAAGATAATTAACGACTATGAAGAATTCAGCAGAGGTAGAAACAACCTGACAGCCGGGAATCGGCAAAACCTACTCTAAAATTGAAACTGACAAATCTCTGCATATCACAGTTGTTTCTAATCAAATATTGTTTGGGGTTTCCCCTTTTAATTCAGAGAGAAGAAGCAGCCTTGAAGGAAATCCTGATGAATTTTCAAATGGTAATACTTGGAGATACATTTTCAAGATTTAGTTAATTTACTCTCTGGTACCTGCGTGTGTCCTCCCCACAGCCCTCTACCACATGCACGTCTTAACGTGCCTGCTCTACTTTTTCTTTTTTTTTTTTTTTTTTTGAGACAGTTTTACTTTGTTTCCCAGGCTAGAGAGCAGTGGTACCATCTCAGCTCACTGCAACCTCCGCCTCCCAGGTTCAAGCAATTCTCCTGCCTCAGCCTCCTGAGAAGCTGGGATTACAGGTGCGCGCACCACCACGTCTGGCTAATTTTGTATTTTTATTAGAGATGGGGTTTTACCATATTGGCCTGGCTAGTCTCAAACTCCTGACCTCAGGTGATCCGCCTGCCTTGGCCTCCCAAAGTGCTGGGATTACAGGCATGAGCCACTGCGTCCGGCCGCACCTGCTCTCCTAAGACCTGCAGCCCAGGCTGGCAAGTTTGAAATAGGTGCAGAGTTAGTCAGTAATAAGTAATTTAACATCATTTTTTCTATGTGGCTTTTTTTTTTTCTCCTTGACGTGCTGCTCATGTTATGCACTGAGTAGCTGGATTTAAATTATGTTTCATAATTTTCTTGGTTAAGTCACTTCCTCTTTCAACACCTTCTACACTAAGTCACTCCTTTCAACTTCCTTTCACTTTTTCTACCTGGTAAGCGAGGCTGAACCAAGAGAGAGAGCTCTCAACGATCTCCTTCAAAATTTTGATTAATCAAATATTTTTTTTTTTTTTTTTGAGACAGTGTCTTACTTTGTCCCCCAGGCTGGAATGCAGTGGTGCAATCTTGGCTCACCACAGCCTCGACCTCCCAGACTCAAATGATCCTCTTGCCTCAACCCCCTGAGTAGCTGGGACCACAGGCACAAGCCACCATGCCCGGCTAATTTTTGTATGTCTTGTAGAGATGGGGTTTCGCTATGTTGCCCAGGCTGATCTTGAACTCCTGAGCTCAAGCCATCCACCTACCTGGGCCTCCCAAAGTGCTGGGACTATAGGCAATTAATAAAGTATTCTTTCTGATTAGAAAAATTATATATACTAATTAAAGATGATTTTAAATTCAGAGAAATTTTTAGAAGTCCAAGAATGCCATCACTCCATTCATATTAATATGAATATTTTTATTGTATTTTTACCTCGGCTCTGTGTGGTGTGTGTGTGTAAAATACGTTTTGGATCACTCAAATGTATTTTGAAGATTAATGTCTATGCAGGCTGTCCTTCCCTTTCCCCTCTGCCTGCTGAGCCCAAGGCCTTAAGAATACTTTAAGGAGTAAAGTACTAAATCATTAATTCATCCTGAGCTAGTGGCTTTATTAATGAGTATCTCACAAATACCACAAAAATTCAACCTGGCCATGTGGAGCAATATAAAATTATGGCATTTCTTGGTATGCTTTTCTCTTTGGCGAGGAGACAACTTGATCTTGTGTTTCCAGAAGTATGTTAATTGCCCTGCTTGCAGAATCTCTCTGGCTTGAAAGGAGATGATATTCATGGTAGTCTGTGAATTTTCATTTTATTTCTTTTATTTATTTGAGACAGAGTATCACTCTGTCACCCAGGCTGGAGTGCAGTGGTGCGATCTCAGCTCACTGCAACCACTGCCTCCCAAGTTCAAGTGATTCTCCTGCCTCAGCCTCCTGAGTAGCTGGGACTACAGGTGTCTACCACCATGCCCGGCTAATTTTTTTGTACTTTTAGTAGAGACAGGATTTCACCATGTTGGCCAGGCTGGTCTCGAACTCCTGACCTCAAGTGATCTGCCCATCTTGGCCTCCCAAAGTACTGGGATTACAGGCGTGAGCCACTGTGCCCAGCTTGAATTTTCCTCTTAAAAAAGACCTTATGTTGTCCTATGTGCTACGTATTTCATTACCAGTGTACCTTTCCTGCCATGTCTCATTCTAGATGTGTCTCTTCGTTGTTTGCAGTGGAGGAGTTGTGTGGGGTAATGACAATCTCGGACTCTCCAAGAGAACAGGATAGTGAATCACAGGTAGATGGAAACCTCCAAATCCTTTTTCTTTTTACATTAGAGATTCTAGTTGTTTAATTTGTTAGCTTTTTTTTTTTTTTTTGCTGCCAGATAAACTGATAAGGGGCAGAAACTTACTGAAAATTTTGAGAACTGTAGAAAAAATTAACCAAAAAAAAACAAGTTAAAAATATGACTTAATTTTTAAAATGTGACTCCTTCAGTTTTCTATGCATTTGAATTTTAAGACCCGAGATGAAGATACTGGAATAGTTGGAGGGTGGAGGGGATAAGAAGCCTCCTACCAAATCTTCTAGCAGCCATGCCAGTCTGGATGGGGGAGTGGTTTGGAGAAAGAGTCTAGCAGGAATGGAAAAAGCAAAGCCTTTTCCTTTAGCTTAATATTTCAAAAATGCTTCTCCTTTGTGATTAGGTGTAAGCAGCAAACTCTCATAATCTAGCCATCTCAGTGAACCAGCAGAAACATGTACTTTTTAGGCATAATAACTTCTCTTTATGTAACCAATAATCCACCAAATACATCCTGACTTATTAGCCCATTTGCTCCTCCTCACGGTAGGAAGAAGAGGAAATCCTGAATATCTGAAGTAGGCTTGAGAGAGATTATTCACTAGTGTGGGCTCCTGAGAAAATTACCAGACCTCTTTCATCTGAAAGTCAAGGATTAACCCAAGTAATGTGGTACTTTCTAAACAGTATAGCATGCTACAAGCATTGTCCCCACTGAACAGCTAAAAACACTGTCTTAATATTTTAGTAAATCTTAGTATCTTTTTCCTTTTTTAATGTTTTATTGAGACAGAGGTCTTGCTACGTTGCCAAGCCAGGTCTTGAACTCCTGGCCTCAAGCAATCCTCCTGCCTTGGCCTCCCAAAGTCTGAGATTATAGGTACTAGCCACTGTGCCTGGCCAAATCTTGGTGTCTTAATATCTCAGTAAATACACTTAATATGCTTAACAAATACTTAGAACACTTAACAGTAAATAATAAAAACTTAACATACTTGGTACAAACTTAATCAAATATTTAATATCTTAGAGTTAACATATTAAGATAACAGGTTACTTGCCCAAAGTCATAAGGTGAAGTAGAGGCAGGAATTGGGCTTCCTAGCCTGGAATCCTTTTCTCCACCTCAAGGGGCTACTCAGACCTCCAAGTAAATGCTGAGTATCTCAGCACTGAAACAGCCCTAGGAGAATGAATAGGACACAGGGCCATCCCTGGCCAGTACTATCAGGTACTACAGTTTGGATACCATAACCTACAGTGTAGCCAGGACCTCCCTGACCAGCCCATCTCTTCCCAGCAGCCACCGTGGTCCTGAGAGCTGGGTTAAGCCATCACCTTTAAAATCCTGGGACCACACTGTGCAATGCATGAATGGGAGACCCTCAGCTGTTAGCCATGAAGCACAGATGAGTTCAGTAGACAGTCAAGAGAATCACAAGTCATGGCGTGGGGGCAGCCAAAGACGTTCATTCATTCAGTGACTCTTGATTGAGCTCTCACAAGTTAATACACCGTAGTCCCTGGCACAGATGTTATCAACCTCAAGGAG
Organism: Nomascus leucogenys; assembly: GCF_006542625.1. Lineage (NCBI taxonomy): Eukaryota > Metazoa > Chordata > Mammalia > Primates > Hylobatidae > Nomascus > Nomascus leucogenys. The sequence continues at coordinate 101,669,912 of NC_044402.1, forward strand.
TCTTCTGTATAGTATGGGAAGCAGAAATGAGAACAAACAATAATACAATATAATGACAACAATATTAATATATGTGCAAAGTGCTCAGGAGGCCCAGGTATTGGGACACTGACTTTACAACGATGGGGCAGCAGTCTGAGGGGTCCTGTGTGAAGGAAATATGTAGAAACTAGTTCTTCAAGGAAACGACCCCAAGTTGGGGTGGTGCAATGGAAAGCACGTCCTCGTACTAGGGAGTTGTTTGTTTACATCTCTAGTGTTTAACCCACAGAGTCAGCTCCTGGGTTGGGTTTTTGTTTTCCAGACTTTGGACAAAGTTTACCAAATGAAAAGCAAACCTCGAGGATACTGTCTGATCATCAACAATTACGATTTTACAAAAGCACGGGAGAAAGTGCCCAAACTTCACAGCATTAGGGACAGGAATGGAACACACTTGGATGCAGGTACAGTAGAACCCAAAAGAGAAAAGTGAAATATTTCTTATGCCTTTTTTTTAAATCAAAAGGGAGAGAACAAAAGCTATACCAAAAGGGCCACGTTTCAAGAAAATGGATGTAAACATATTTCCCTGTGGAGGTAAAGAACATTCTTATACATTTATCAGTTTCTTGCTTTTTTTTAAATTAATTTTTTAAATAAAAGCAATGTATGTATAAATATAAAATATCAAATCTTACTAAAAGACATAATGAAAAGCAGTAATAAGCTTTGTTTTGAATTCGGCTAAATGCATAGTGCTTCTATGGAGTGCATTAGGTGATGAAATTGCTGTGGTATCAAAGCTTTTATAGAGGCTGCATTTTTACAGGTTGGGCTGTTAAGTGCAGCAGAAATTGTGGGTTCTTAACAGAAATAACATTTTCAAGTATTAAATATTAAACTGGTTAGCAATTCTTTTGCTAAGCCAATTTAAGCTAAGATCAGAACTTACAAGTTAAATGAAAAAACAATTTGTAGTATGTGAATATAAAAAGTGACTACAACAACAAAAAATAAAAATCACCCATCACCATTGAGATATTAATAATTTTGATTTGATCAAAGAACTTTTGAATATAGTGTTCATCAGGCATGACATCAATTATTGATTTGTTTTGCAAATGGAGGTAAGTTTAGAAAATTAATGTAGACTGATTATAATCATCAGGACTCTGTAATGGCCCCTATTGACATTTTTTTTTTGAGACAAAGTCTCACTCTGTTGCCCAGGCTGGAGTGCAGTGGTGCGATCTCAGCTCACTGCAGCCTCCATCTCCCCGGTTCAAGTGATTCTCCTGCCTCAGCCTCCCAAGTAGCTGGGACTACAGGCACACACCACCACACCCAGCTAATTTTTGTATTTTTAGTAGAGATGCGGTTTTGCCATATTAGCCAGGCTGGTCTTGAACTCCTGACCTCAAGTGATCCGCCTGCCTCGGCCTCCCAAAGTGCTGGGATTACAGGTGTGGGCCACTATACCTGGTCCCTGTTAACATATGATTTGTTTATTTAAGCAAATCTAAGCCTTTAAAAAGGCACAGAGATTAAGTCCATTGATTACATCATTTGTCATTATGCGCTTGGTATTGAAAAAAACATTTCGGACCCTTGATTTGTATTCTTTTAAAATTAAAACATTTCTATTAAAATAACATTTGCTTCTATTTCTGGCAGTTCATTTACTTATAATGGTCCCATGATCGACTAGTCTCTGGTAGGCATTCGAGTCTGTGTGTCCTGCTTTTTCTGTTCCTGTTCTTATGTTTTAATGCTGAATGAGTAAAAGTAGGAGACCCAGCTGCAGAAGTCATTTGTCCTGAGAGACTCCCTTCTGTCCTGCTTCAGTGCCTTCAGACTTGCTTTACAGTCATTTTTTTTTTTAATCAACATTCCACATTTCCAAAGGATCAGAATTTTTTTCACAGAACCAACACACTGTATTAGTCTTGCCAAAGTGCTTCCAAATCAACAAGGGCCTATTGCATTTCAGTTATTTTTTTTCTATTCCTAATGCTAGACTGTATTTTTTTTTTTTTTTTTTGAGACAGAGTCTCACTCTGTTGCTCAGGCTGGAGTGCAATAGCATGATCTTGGCTCACTGCAACCTCTGCCTCCCAGGTTCAAGTGATTCTCCTGCCTCAGCCTCCCAAGTAGCTGGGATTACAGGCATGTGCCACCACACCCAGTTAATTGTATTTAGTAGAGATGGGGTTTCACCATGTTGGTCAGGCTGGTCTTGAACTCCTGACCTCAGGTGATCCATTCGCTTTGGCCTCCCAAAGTGCTGGGATTACAGGTGTAAGCCACTGCGCCTGGCTGAGACTGTCTTTTGACTGATGACTTATGTTTAGCTCTGATGTGCTGACAGGGACAAAATGCTGGAGAAGGAATAAAAAAGGAATAATCCAACAAGGATCAAGAGAACAGGAATGGAGACAATAGCTAATGAAAGGTTTCCAACAATTTGGGGGAGTTGAAAAAAAAGAGTAGAGGTAATTGACTTAACAGAGAAAGCTACAACCTCACTGATTACAGAAGGGAACACAGAAAGGAGGCAAGCCTATTTACCCCACAGAATCCTGGAAAAATTCAGCAATTGGAGGTACAAAGTGTAGGTGAGGCAATGAGCAGAAAACAGGAAGATTCTCTGAAAGCCTATATAAGCCTATACAATCCTCTGATTCATACCTCCCTCTCATAGAGCCAGGAACTATTCTTATTCTACCATCATAAGGAACAGGAAGTTTGTTTTCTCATAAAACTGAACCAGAGAGGCTCTACACTTCGGTGTGCCAGGCCCAGCAAAGGAAGCAATGAAGCATTTTACTGAACACAGAGACTGAAGAAAACCTACTGGTGGCATGGAGTCAGATCTCTAAACCAACTTGGTTCCAAGACACTGGCAGCAGATACAGATTTACCTCTGGAGAAGCTGAAAGCTGACATCTGGAGGTCTCCTAATGAAATGATCAGGTCCCAAACCAATCATCTTGCTATGAAGTCCATCCGTGAACAAACCACATCCACAAACACAGAGCTTTCAGTCGACTTTTTAATGGACTAATTAGTCAATTTATGAATGGACAACCAAAGGTCAGCAGGCATTTGAAGAAAGGCTCTAATACAAAAGAGAGGCAGCTGGGTACGGTGGCTCACGCCTGTAAATCCCAGCACTTTGGGAAGTCGAGGCAGGCGAATCGCCTGAGGTCACGAGTTCAAGACCAGCCTGACCAACATGGTGAAACCCCATCTCTACTAAAAATACAAAAATTAGCCGGGCATGGTGGCGGGTGCCTGTAATCCCAGCTACTACAGAGGCTGAGGCAGAAGAATCACTTGAACCTGGGAGGTGGAAGTTGCAGTGAGCTGAGATCATACCACTGCACTCCAGCCTGGGTGACAGAGCAAGACTCCGTCTCAAATAAATAAATAAATTACTAGATAAATGAGAGGCAATGCAAACAACAAGAAAAACATGAAACAGAATATGAATGAAACAAAGATAATGTTGAGAAAAAAGCAACCTTTTTTCATGCTTAATATTGGTATTTAGTATTCTTAGAGAGTTAGTTAAAGGTCCATAAAAGAACAAGATGTTATGAAAAAGGGACAGAACAAGAAAGACTCCTTGAAAATTAAAAATATGAGCACCAAAATGAAAAATTCAATAAAGTAGAAGATAAAGTCTCAGAAAGTAGGATAAAAAGACAAAAATAGAAAATAGAAGCAAAAGATAAGAAAATTTGAAGCTAAATCAAGGATGTCCAATTTTTGACAATAAGAGTTCCAGAAAGAAAGGACAGAGAAAGGGGAAATGGAACTTTCCAAGAACAAAATGACACAGTCTCCAGATTGAAAGGGTATAATGGATTAAGATTCACTTCCAAACATATCATACCCTAGAAGCTTCTGGAAAGAGAAAAAAGTAAGCCAAATATGTAAAGTATCAGGAATGAAAAGGTCTTCTCTCTAGCAACACTGAAAGCTAAAAGACTGTGAAGAAAGGCCTTTGGAATTCTGAGGAAAAATGCTTTTGAAAATAGAACTCAGTAAAGACTCATACAAGGGCTCAAAAAATGTACTCCTCATGGTTATGATCCAGCAAAGGAAACTGATAAGACAGAGGAAGTCATAGATGGAGGAAACAGGGAACCTACTATGGAAGAGACAGAGAGATGTCCCAGGAGAAGAGAAATTCATCTGGCCTATGGAACAGCCAGTTGGTATTACAGCAGAAGGATGCAGTGCTCTGGATGAAAAGTTTTCCAGGAAGAAATAAAAATGAGTCAGATAAGCAGCCTAAAAATATTGAAAGATTTTGGCAAGATCCATTAGAGCACTTGGAGAAAAAATAGTGTTAAGCATATAGGAAACAAAGCAGATGAAAAAATAATACAATTACGAATTCCAGGAAAGGCAAAAAGGTTAATAAGAAAGGAAACATAATGAAATAACATTATGTTTACATAGTCTTAATAATAGAAATATTACTATGGGCCAGAGGTGGTGGCTTATGCCTACAATCCCAGCACTTTGGGAGGCCAAGGTGGGTGGGTCACTTGAGGCTGGGAGTTTGTGACCAGCCTGGCCAACATGGCGAAACCCTGTCTCTACTGAAAATACAAAAATTAGCTGGGTGTGGTGGTGCGTGCCTGTAGTCCCACCTGCTTGGGAGGCTGAGGCAGGAGAATTGCTTGAACTTGGGGGGCAGAAGTTGCAGTGAGCTGAGATTGTGACACTGCACTGTAGCCTGGGTGACAGAGTGAGACCTTTTCTAAAAATATATTTTAAAAAATTAAAATATTACTATGGATTCAACCAAAAATTGTAAATAATTGAGTAAGAGCACCAAATGCTTATTCTCCATAATAAGAACTCAATGTGAAAGTCTAAAATTTATAAATGAGTAATTAGCAGTGTACCCAAATTCATTACGAAATGGAGGTTAATGTGAAAAAAAAGTGGTTAAAAACTGAAAGTGGTTGCCTTCATGGAATGTGACTAGGTAATAGGGAGGGATAGAGAGGGGATAACCTTTTGTAAAAGGTCTTCTAGTTCTATTTTATTAATTCATATCTTTTATTTTGCTATACATACATAATTTTGAGAAGGTTTAGGATAAAATAAGTTGGATCTTTTATTCAAAAATTGTTTTTTTTTCTGATTATGTAAATAATATAATTGTTTTTAAAATTGGTTGAGTAGTAAGCCTAAATGATAGCTTACCCATCTTGTAAACTAGTTTAGTAGAGAAAACAGACCAACAATAACACTCTCTCCTTTCTCATTTGCTTCGGGGTTTGAGAATGTTTTTAGCTGGTGGCAATAAATATTAGAAGCCTGCAGAATCCAGCTACAAATATAGAGAGTTTTGGTCTTGAATTTCTGGTTCAAATTCTTATCTATCAATGTTATGCCCACTGTGCTCTCCAGCTCTGGTCTGTGAATTACTGTGGTATAACGTGACTGTTCAAATTTCACTTTTCAGGGGCTTTGACCACGACCTTTGAAGAGCTTCATTTTGAGATCAAGCCCCACAATGACTGCACAGTACAGCAAATCTATGAGATTTTGAAAATCTACCAACTCATGGACCACAGTAACATGGACTGCTTCATCTGCTGTATCCTCTCCCATGGAGACAAGGGCATCATCTACGGCACTGATGGCAAGGAGGCCCCCATCTATGAGCTGACATCTCAGTTCACTGGTTTGAAGTGCCCTTCCCTTGCTGGAAAACCCAAAGTGTTTTTTATTCAGGCTTGTCAGGGGGATAACTACCAGAAAGGTATACCTGTTGAGACTGATTCAGAGGAGCAACCCTATTTAGAAATGGATTTATCATCACCTCAGGCGAGATATATCCCGGATGAGGCTGACTTTCTGCTGGGGATGGCCACTGTGAATAACTGTGTTTCCTACCGAAATCCTGCAGAGGGAACCTGGTACATCCAGTCACTTTGCCAGAGCCTGAGGGAGCGATGTCCTCGGTAAGTTTTGTCTACTCAGCCCTCCTCACTGTTACACTACCTTGCTCCGCTACTCCATCACCACTACTATCTACTCATATTCAGAACCTATTAGAAAGTGCTATATGGTTTAGATAACATTAACGGGTCAGAGAACTGTCCAAGGGGAGTGGTTTCCATTCATCTCTAAATGTCTAGCTGTAGATCACATAGCTGCACTTCCCAGGTCAGTTACAAAGTGGGAGAGTGGCAAGTGTTAACATCCTTAGTTTATAGATGGAAAAGCTGAGATGCTTTATTCCTTTATTCAGCACCTCAAAGGACAATCAGGGTATCACAGAGCAGGAAAGGATGGGAAAGTCATACAGTCCAGCTCTCTGTCTTTAGGCCAAAACATGACTGAGCCAATTCAACTAGTTTTGGAAATCTTCCAAGAAGGCAGTAACCCAATTCAATGTTTAAACATCCTCCAACTCTGTCAAAAGTTCTATAATAGCAAACCATCCTCAAAACCTCTTGGTGCATTGTGGGAGATAAATAGCAGGTTCCTTCTAGCCCCGTATTTCATGTTTTGAGTATATGAATAGTGAGAATTTCCCGTAACTTAGATCATGAATCTAACTTAGATTTTGTAACTTAGATCATGAATCCTGCAAGGTTTCCGGGACTAGCTACCGAGGTAGAAGAAGAGGTTGCCTAACAAAAATGCTAAGAGATCCTGGTGAGAAGAAGGTGGGAGTAGCTGCAGGAGACATTATACTTTCACTTGCCTTAAGTTTAATTGCATCAGAGATGAATCTGCAGATGCAACGTCAATTCGAGGCAGAGAGTACTGGGGGGCATTGAAGCAATGGGGAGCCAAGTAACGTGGAGAAGAGTGAGAGACACACAGGTCAGGAGAGAAAGAAACCAACTCTAATACTGACACCGAGGTTTCTGATGGTCAAAAGAGTTCCTGAATAAACCAAAAGTAAGTTATTAAGCTCCGAGACAACCCATTTACCAGGAAAGCTGGGGTAGGTCTTGGTTTAGCAACTTATTGTTTCAAATGACTGATATTTTGAGAGAAAGAACTACAGAACTATCTCTGAGCACAGCAGAAGAGACAGTTCATCAGTTGCTTTCCCCCACAGACAGTCACAATGTTATGTGATGTATTTCAGAGGCGATGATATTCTCACCATCCTGACTGAAGTGAACTATGAAGTAAGCAACAAGGATGACAAGAAAAACATGGGGAAACAGATGCCGCAGCCTACTTTCACACTAAGAAAAAAACTTGTCTTCCCTTCTGATTGATGGTGCTATTTTGTTTTGTTTTGTTTTTTTTGAGACAGAATCTCGCTCTGTCGCCCAGGCTGGAGTGCAGTGGCACGATCTCGGCTCACTGCACGCTCCGCCTCCCGGGTTAACGCGATGCTCCTGCCTCAGCCTCCTGAGTAGCTTGGACTACAGGCACCCACCACCACGCCCGGCTAATTTTTTGTATTTTTAGTAGAGACGGGGTTTCACTGTGTTAGCCAGGATGGTCTTGATCTCCTGACCTCGTGATCCACCCGCCTCGGCCTCCCAAAGTGCTGGGATTACAGGCGTGAGCCACCGCGCCCGGCCAGTGATACTATTTAGATACATAACACTATGTTTATTTACTAATTTTCTAGATTTTCTACTTAATTTATTAATTGTTTTGCACTTTTTTATAAGAGCTAAAGTCAATAGGATATTAACAACAATAACACTGTCTCCTTTCTCTTATGCTTAAGGCTTTTGGGAATGTTTTTAGCTGGTGGCAACAAATACCAGACATATACAAAATCCAGCTACGAATATAGAGGGCTTATGATTCAGACTATTATCTACCAACATTAAGCCCACTGTTAATATTCTATTAACTTTAATTCTCTCTTGATGCTAAATTCCACACTACCACATTTAAAAAATTAGAAAATAGCCACGTGTGGTGGCTCATGTCTATAATCTCAGCACTTTGGGAGGTTGAGGTGGGAGGATTGCTTGAACCCAAGAGGTCAAGGCTGCAGTGAGCCATGTTCACACCATTGCACTCAAGCTTGGATGACAGAACAAGACCCCATCTCAAAAAAAAAAATTTTTTTTTTAGTAAAACAAAATTTGATTGAAATCTTTTAAAAATTCAAATTATTTTACAAGTTTTAAATAATCGCTCCTCAAACTTGCTTTATGCCTTCTTATCGCTTTTATGATGTATATATACTTGGCTAACTATATTTGCTTTTTTGCTAACAATGCTCTGGGGTCTTTTTATGCATTTGCATTTGCTCTTTCATCTCTGCTTGGATTATTTTAAATGATTAGGAATTAAGTTATCTTTAAAATGTAAGTGTCTTTTTTCAGAAACATTTTTTAATAGAATAAAATATAATTTGATCTTATTGCTCCTTAGAGATTTTTTGTGCTTGGTTTTGATTTCTGCCAATGACATCCCACAGGTGGAAAACATCTGGACCACAGACATGTTCTACTTGAGTCTCCCATGATTGGCACACACAGTTGTATTTTTAAAATTTGTTGTCAACGTTTAAAAATTAGGAGCTATCACATAAAAACCAGAATAACTTCTTTTAAAAAATCATAATATCTGACAATATTGACCTCATGCTTTTGCATGGCAAAGGTCTGAGAAGCACCTTCTTCAGCTGGGACAGTGCTCTGTGGGTCACTCTTCCCCACCCGCTGTGCCCCAGCCCTGCCCAAGCCCCTCTACTGAGGCTGCTGTTGGTTGCCACTTATCACTGTGCTTGTGCAGTTGTTTTCCTTATGTCTAGCCCACTTCACTTCTTTATGTTGCCTGCCCTGTGGGTGTCTGAATTCTGGTGATGGTCCAGAGAAGGTAAGAATCATCAGAAACCCTTCCTAAGTCATAGGTTAGGGAACATGATTGAGAGGTAGGGAAGTAGGGGGCATGGGTGTGAGAGAAAAATATTTTAGAATAAAATCAACACATCATCTTTTTTTGCTACCTAAATGCCCCAGGGGACAAAGGTACATTTCCCAAATATAGTAATAGTTCAATAGGAAGAAGGCCTTCAAATCAGTTTCTTTCTAACGAAATACGTAAAGGTGGAAGAAAAATAGTACAAAACTCAGAGAAAGCTCAGCTCCCAGTACGGAGAGCATCATTTTTCAATGAAGTGTCCATGAGAAGCTGTGAAATTCAGATGAGAATTCAAACATTTTCAGCCACTCAGAGAATCAGAGCAACCCAAGAACTAAACTCATTATATGCATTTTCTCAAGAAAACCCTCCCAGGAGTTTCCTGGGCCTACAGAAATGGTGTGCCAACCATCTTCAACAATGGAGAGCAACTTTTTGTTTATGATTCTTGTCCTTTCTTGCTATCATCTTCCACAGTGTCAGAATCATCCTTAGAAACAGTAATAGAGGCCAATCTCCCAGAACATCCTCCATAAATTTCTTCATTCTTAGAAATTATCTTTTGCCTGTAAAAAGAAAGGAAAGATGTATCAATGTCAACTCAAAAGCTAGAAAGAGTATAGGATATTTGGAGTGCAGGGAGAGAAATGTGCCTTCGTTCCTTCACCACAGCAGTCTCTCACTCATTACTTGCAGTGGTTTTGAATTTAGTGAGGTATGGTGTTCAGGTGACTAAAGTCCTGTATGAGGAATTTTCTACTAAATCAATGCAATAAATAACTTTCCTCTATTAAAGTATTGACCAAAACTTATTTTAATGATTTAAGATGCAGCTTCAGGTAACAGTACACCTTCTGATCCAAAGCTGATTTCCATAGGAACCAGAAGCAGCTGCATGTAATGGCAAGACCATCAGACTCCCAGGGGAGATGGATTTAAAAACCACCCTCAGTCATAGAACTGAGAAAACTCAGAAACTGGGAGATAAATGTCCTGTGTTGTTTTGCATTGAAACAAGGACACAGGTGAATGGGAGAAGTGTAGACACAGCTCCACTCCACCTCAAGTGAACTATCTGGCTTTGTGTCGCTGGTCCAGAGTGACATACCTCCCTCCCGAAAACACCTGTGCCTTGACATAACTAGGGAGCACTTGGTCTATCTTCCTAACCCATTCCTCACTCAAACTCCTTCCCACTCCTAAAGACAACTCAGCTATGTCTTTTTCAGCAGCCGCACTTCAGATGAACGTTCTCTTCCATCAGGATCTGTATGGTGTGCTTATACTTTTCTTCAGCTTCAGCAAACTTGGTTTGAAGCATTTTCTCCAGATTTCCCACTATAGCTTTCTGAAAGACATACATTTTAATAGCCATCTTCCCCAACCCAGAGCCATCCAGGGCAGAGCTATATGGCAGAGCTGGAATGGAGACCTGGGTTCTTCCCCCAACCCCCATCCCCACTCCAGTAAGGACTCACCTCTTTCTGGAGTTCCAGCTGGGTATAGTAGAGGTTTGTGTTAAGTGACTCTAGGATAAGGGCTTGTGCATGCAATTCTTCCTCCATGACCTGCATAAGAAGAAGTTGTTGCGGGACATCATGCCAATGTCTATTTATTTAGTCTCATCTCCAGGGCACCTGGACTGTAATGCAAGGGAGCAACTTGAGCTACTTTTGCATCACTCATGGCCACTCACACCCTGTCAGTCCTGCCTCCTCTCTGTCTCACCCATCTATATGCTTCTCTTCAGCCTCACCAGAGCTCATATGAATGGTTACAATGGCAATCAGTTATTCATTCACTAAGCAAGTCTTTATTAAATACCTACTACTGATTACAACTATACGACACTCTGGAAAAGGCAAAACTATAGAGACAGAAAAAAGATTAGTGGTTTCTAGGGATTTGGAGGGGAAGGGAGGGATGAATAGGTGGGGCAGAGGGCACTTTTAGAGCAGTGAAACTATTCTGTATGACACTATAATGGTGGATACATGACATGATATATTAGGCAAAACCCACAGAATGTACAACACAAAGAGAGAACCCTCATGTAAACTATGGACTTTAGTTAATAAGAATGCATCCACATTGGCTCATCAATTGCAACTAATGTGCCACCCCAATGCAAGATACTAATAATAAAGGAAACTAGTGGTGGGGTGGGGTAGTATATGGGAACTCTCTGTACTTTCTGCTCAATTTTTCTGTAAACCTAAAACTGCTCTAAAAAGTAGCTTCTTGAAACAAATGCACAAACAAACTTCCACTAAAGAATGAATAGAAGCCTGTGCAAAGGTCCTTAGAATGCAAAATGCTCGGGGGTGGAGCCAAGATGGCCAAATAGGAACAACTCCAGTCTACAGCTCCCAGTGTGAGCGACGCAGAAGATGTATGATTTCTGCATTTCCAACTGAGGTACTGGGTTCATCTCACTGGGGATTGTTGGACAGTGGGTGCAGGACAGTGGGTGTGGGATAGTTGGTGCAGCGCACAGAGCATGAGCTGAAGCAGGGCGAGGCATTGCCTCACATGGGAAGTGCAAAGGATCAGGGAATTCCCTTTCCTAGCCAAGGAAAGGGGTGACAGATGGCACCTGGAAAATGGGGTCACTCCCACCCTAATACTGCGCTTTTCCAATGGTCTTAGCAAATGGCACACCAGAAGATTGTATCCCATGCCTGGCTCAGAGGGTCTGACGCCCATGGAGCCTCGCTCATTGCTAGCACAGCAGTCTGAGATCAAACTGCAAGGTGGCAGTGAGGCTGGGGGAGGGGCACCCACCATTGCTGAGGATTGAGTAGGTAAACAAAGCAGCCAGGAAGCTTGAACTGGGTGGAGCCCACCGCAGCTCAAGGAGGCCTGCCTGCCTCTGTAGACTCCACCTCTGGGGACAGGGAATAGCCAAACAAAAGGCAGCAGAAACCTCTGCAGACTTAAATGTCCCTGTCTGACAGCTTTGAAGAGAGTAGTGGTTCTCCCAGCACGCAGCTTGAGATCTGAGAACGGACAGACTGCCTCCTCAAGTGGGTCCCTGACCCCTGAGTAGCCTAACTGGGAGGCACCCCCCAGTAGGGGCAGACTGACACATCACATGGCTAGGTACTCCTCTGAGACAAAACTTCCAGAGGAACGATCAGGCAGTAACATTTGCTGTTCACCAATATCCGCTGTTCTGCAGCCTCTGCTGCTGATACCCAGGCAAACAGGGTCTGGAGTGGACCTCCAGCAAACTCCAACAGACCTGCAGCTGAGGGTCCTGACTGTTAGAAGGAAAACTAACAAACAGAAAGGACATCCACACCAAAAACCCATCTGTATGTCACTGTCATCAAAGACCAAAGGTAGATAAAACCACAAAGATGGGGAAAAAACAGAGCAGAAAAACCGAAAATTCTAAAAATCAGAGTGCCTCTCCTCCTCCAAAGGAATGCGGCTCCTCACCAGCAACGGAACAAAGCTGGATGGAGAATGACTTTGATGAGTTGAGAGAAGAAGGCTTCAGACAATCAAACTACTCCAAGCTAAAGGAGGAAGTTCGAACTCATGGCCAAGAAGTTAAAAACCTTGAAAAAAGATTAGACAAATGGCTAACTAGAATAACCAATGCAGAGAAGTCCTTAAAGGACCTGATGGAGATGAAAACCATGACACGAGAACTATGTGACAAATGCACAAGCCTCAGTAGCCGATTGGATCAACTGGAAGAAAGAGTATCAGTGATGGAAGACTAAATGAATGAAATGAAGTGAGAAGAGAAGTTTAGAGAAAAAAGAATAAAAAGAAATGAACAAAGCCTCCAAGAAATATGGGACTATGTGAAAAGACCAAATCTACGTCTGATTGGTGTACCTGAAAGTGACGAGGAGAATGGAACCAAGCTGGAAAACACTCTGCAGGATATTATACAGGAGAACTTCCCCAATCTAGCAAGGCAGGCCAACAATCAGATTCAGGAAATACAGAGAATGCCATAAAGATACTCCTCGAGAAGTGCAACTCCAAGACACATAACTGTCAGATTCACCAAAGTTGAAAAGAAGGAAAAAATGTTAAGGGCAGCCAGAGAGAAAGGTCGGGTTGCCCACAAAGGGAAGCCCATTAGACTAACAGCAGATCTCTTGGCAGAAACTCTACAAGCCAGAAGAGAGTGGGGGCCAATATTCAACATTCTTAAAGAAAAGAATTTTCAACCTACAATTTCATATCCACCCAAACTAAGCTTCATAATTGAAGGATAAATAAAATACTTTACAGACAAGCAAATGCTGAGAGATTTAGTCACCACCAGGCCTGCCTTAAAAGAGCTCCTGAAGGAAGCACTAAACATGGAAAGGAACAACTGGTACCAGCCACTGCAAAAACATGCCAAATTGTAAAGACCATCGAGGCTAGGAAGAAACTGCATCAACTAATGAGCAAAATAACCAGCTAACATCATAATGACAGGATCAAATTCACACATAACAATATTAACCTTAAATGTAAATGGGCTAAATGCTCCAATTAAAAGACACAGACTGGCAAATTGGATAGAGTCAAGAACCATCGGTGTGCTGTATTCAGGAAACCCATCTCACATGCCGAGATGCACATAGGCTCAAAATAAAGGGATGGAGGAAGATCTACCAAATGGAAAACAAAAAAAGGCAGGGGTTGCAATCCTAGTCTCTGATAACACAGACTTTCAATCAACAAAGATCAAAAGAGACAAAGAAGGCCATTACATAGTGGTAAAGGGATCAATTCAACAAGAAGAGCTAACGATCCTAAATATATATGCACCTAATAAAGGAGCACCCAGATTCATAAAGAAAGTCCTTAGAGACCTACAAAGAGACTTAGACTCCCACACAATAATAATGGGAGACTTTAACACCCCACTATCAACATTAGACAGTTCCACGAGACAGAAAGTTAACAAGGATATCCAGGAATTCAACTCAGTTATGCACCAAGTGGACCTAATAGACATCTACAGAACTCTCCACCCCAAATCAACAGAATATACATTTTTTTCAGCACCACACCACGCCTATTCCAAAATTGACCACATAGTTGGAAGTAAAGCACTTCTCAGCAAATGTAAAAGAATAGAAATCACAACAAACTGTCTCTCAGACCACAGTGCAATCAAACTAGAACTCAGGATTAAGAAACTCACTCAAAACCACTCAACTACATGGAAACTGAACAACTGCTCCTGAATGACTATTGGGTACATAATGAAATGAAGGCAGAAATAAAGATGTTCTTTGAAACCAACGAGAACAAAGACACAACATACCAGAATCTCTGGGACACATTCAAAGCAGTGTGTAGAGGGAAATTCATAGCACTAAATGCCCACAAGAGAAAGCAGGAAAGATCCAAAATTGACACCCTAACATCACAATTAAGAGAACTAGAGAAGCAAGAGCAAACACATTCAAAAGCTAGCAGAAGGCTAGAAATAACTAAAATCAGAACAGAACTGAAGGAAATAGAGACACAAAAAAACCCTTCAAAAAATTAATGAATCCAGGAGCTGGTTTTTTGAAAAGATCAACAAAATTGATAGACCACTAGCAAGACTAATAAAGAAGAAAAGAGAGAAGAATCAAATAGATGCAATAAAAAATGAAAAAGGGGATATCACCACTGATCCCACAGAAATACAATCTACCATCAGAGAATACTACAAACACCTCTATGCAAATAAACTAGAAAATCTAGAAGAAATGGATAAATTCCTCGACAAATACACCCTCCCAAGACTAAACCAGGAAGAAGTTGAATCTCTGAATAGACCAATAACAGGATCTGAAATTGTGGCAATAATCAATAGCTTACCAACTAAAAAGAGTCCAGGACCTGATGGATTCACAGCCGAATTCTACCAGAGGTACAAGGAGGAACTGGTACCATTCCTTCTGAAACTATTCCAATTGATAGAAAAAGAGGGAATCCTCCCTAACACATTTTATGAAGTCAGCATCGTCCTGATACCAAAGCCTGGCAGAGACATAACCAAAAAAGAGAATTTTAGACCAATATCCTTGATGAACATTGATGCAAAAATCCTCAATAAAATACTGGCAAACCGAATCCAGCAGCATATCAAAAAGCTTATACACCATGATCAGGTGGGCTTCATCCCTGGGATGCAAGGCTGGTTCAAAATACGCAAATCAATAAATGTAATCCAGCATATAAACAGAACCAAAGACAAAAACCACATGATTATCTCAATAGATGCAGAAAAGGCCTTCAACAAAATTCAACAACCCTTCATGCTAAAAACTCTCAATAAATTAGGTATTGATGGGACGTATCTCAAAATAATAAGAGCTATCTATGACAAACCCACAGTCAATATCATACTGAATGGGCAAAAACTGGAAGCATTCCCTTTGAAAACTGGCACAAGACAGGGATGCCCTCTCTCACCACTCCTATTCAACATAGTGTTGGAAGTTCTGGCCAGGGCAATCAGGCAGGAGAAAGAAATAAAGGGTATTCAATTAGGAAAAGAGGAAGTCAAATTGTCCCTGTTTAAAGATGACATGATTGTATATCTAGAAAACCCCATCGTCTCAGCCCAAAATCTCCTTAAGCTGATTTAGCAACTTCAGCAAAGTCTCAGGATACAAAATCAATGTACAAAAATCACAAGCATTCTTGCACACCAATCACAGACAAACAGAGAGCCAAATCATGAGTGAACTCCCATTCACAATTGCTTCAAAGAGAATAAAATACCTAGGAATCCAACTTACGAGGGATGTGAAGGACCTCTTCAAGGAGAACTACAAACCACTGCTCAATGAAATAAAAGAGGATACAAACAAATGGAAGAACATTCCATGCTCATGGGTTGGAAGAATCAATATCGTGAAAATGGCCATACTGCCCAAGGTAATTTATAGATTCAATGCCATCCCCATCAAGCTACCAATGACTTTCTTCACAGAATTGGAAAAAACTACTTTAAAGTTCATATGGAACCAAAAAAGAGCCCGCATCGCCAAGTCAATCCTAAGCCAAAAGAACAAAGCTGGAGGCATCACGCTACCTGACTTTAAACTATACTACAAGGCTACAGTAACCAAAACAGCATGGTACTGGTACCACAACAGAGACATAGATCAATGGAACAGAACAGAGCCCTCAGAAATGATGCCGCATATCTACAACTATCTGATCTTTGACAAACCGGACAAAAACAAGAAATGGGGAAAGGATTCCCTATTTAATAAATGGTGCTGGGAAAACTGGCTAGCCATATGTAGAAAGCTGAAACTGGATCCCTTCCTTACACCTTATACAAAAATTAATTCAAGATGGATTAAAGACTTAAATGTTAGACCTAAAACCATTAAAATCCTACAAGAAAACCTAGGCAATACCATTCAGGACATAGGCGTGGGCAAGGACTTCATGTCTAAAACACCAAAAGCAATGGCAACAAAAGCCAATTGACAAATGGGATCTAATTAAACTAAAGAGCTTCTGCACAGCAAAAGAAACTACCATCAGAGTGAACAGGCAACCTACAGAATGGGAGAAAATTTTTGCAACCTACTCATCTGACAAAGGGCTAATATCCAGAATCTACAATGAACACAAACAAATTTACAAGAAAAAAACAAACAACCCCATCAAAAAGTGGGCAGAGGACATGAACAGACACTTCTCAAAAGAAGACATTTATGCAGCCAAAAAACACATGAAAAAATGCTCATCATTACTGGCCATCAGAGAAATGCAAATCAAAACCACAGTGAGATACCATCTCACACCAGTTAGAATGGCCATCATTAAAAACTCAGGAAACAACAGGTGCTGGAGAGGATGTGGAGAAATAGGAACACTTTTACACTGTTGGTGGGACTGTAAACTAGTTCAACCATTGTGGAAGTCAGTGTGGCGATTCCTCAGGGATCTAGAACTAGAAATACCATTTGACCCAGCCATCCCATTACTGGGTATATACCCAAAGGACTATAAATCATGCTGCTATAAAGACACATGCACACGTATGTTTATTGCGGCACTATTCACAATAGCAAAAAGTTGGAACCAACCCCAATGTCCAACAAAGATAGACTGGATTAAGAAAATGTGGCACATATACACCATGGAATACTATGCAGCCATAAAAAATGATGAGTTCATGTCCTTTGTAGGGACATGGATGAAACTGGAAAACATCATTCTCAGTAAACTATCGCAAGGACAAAAAACCAAACACCGCATGTTCTCACTCATAGGTGGGAATTGAACAATGAGAACTCATGGACACAGGAAGGGGAACATCACACTCCGGGGACTGTTGTGGGGTTGGGGGAGGGGGGAGGGACAGCATTAGGAGATATACCTAATGCTAAATGACGAGTTAATGGGTGCAGCAAAACAACATGGCACATGGATACATATGTGACAAACCTGGACATTGTGCACATGTACCCTAAAACCTAAAGTATAATAATAAAAAAAAATAAAAAATAAAAAATAAAAAACCACTCAACTACATGGAAACTGAACATCCTGCTCCTGAATGACTACGGGGTACATAATGAAATGAGGGCAGAAATAAAGATGTTCTTTGAAACCAATGAGAACAAAGACACAACATACCAGAATCTCTGGGACACATTTAAAGCAGTGTGTAGAGGGAAATTTATAGCACTAAATGCCCACAAGAGAAAGCAGGAAAGATCTAAAACTGACACCCTAACATCACAATTAAAAGAACTAGAGAAGCAAGAGCAAATACATTGAAAAGCTAGCAGAAGGCAAGAAATAACTAAGATCAGAGCAGAACTGAAGGAGATAGAGACACAAAAAAACCTTCAAAAAAATCAATGAATCCAGGAGCTGGTTTTTTGAAAAGATCAACAAAATTAATAGACCACTAGCAAGACTAATAAAGAAGAAAAGAGAGAAGAATCAAATAGATGCAATAAAAAATGATAAAGGGGATATCACCACCGATCCCACAGAAATACAATCTACCATCAGAGAATACTATAAATACCTCTATGCAAATAAACTAGAAAATCCACAAGAAACGGATAAATTCCTGGACACATATACCCTCCCAAGACTAAACCAGGAAGAAGTTGAATCCCTGAATAGACCAAAAACAGGCTCTGAAACTGAGGCAACAATTAATAGCTTACCAACCAAAAAAAGTCCAAGGCCAGATGGATTCACAGCCAAATTCTATCAGAGGTACAATGAGGAGATGGTACCATTCCTTTGAAACTATTCCAATCAATAGAAAAAGAGGGAATCCTCCCTAACTCATTTTATGAGGCCTGCATCATCCTGATACCAAAGCCTGGCAGAAACACAACAAAAAAAGAGAATTTTAGACCAATATCCCTGATGAACATTGATGCAAAAATCCTCAATAAAATACTGGCAAACCGAATCCAGCAGCGCATCAAAAAGCTTATCCACCATGATCAAGTGGGCTTCATCCCTGGAATGCAAGGCTGGTTCAACATACACAAATCAATAAACGTAATCCAGCATATAAACAGAATCAATGATAAAAACCACACGATTATCTCAATAGATGCAGAAAAGGCCTTTGACAAAATTCAACAACCCACTCCTATTCAACATAGTGTTGGAAGTTCTGGCCAGGGCAACCAGGCAGGAGAAGGAAATAAAGGGTATTCAATTAGGAAAAGAGGAAGTCAGATTGTCCCTGTTTGCAGATAACATGATTGTATATCTAGAAAACCCCATCGTCTCAGCCCCAAATCTGCTTAAGCTGATAAGCAATTTCAGCAAAGTCTCAGGATACAAAATCAATGTGCAAAAATCACAAGCATTCTTATACACTAATAACAGACAAACAGAGAGCCAAATCATGAGTGAACTCTCATTCACAATTGCTTCAAAGAGAATAAAATTCCTAGGAATCCAACTTACAAGGGATGTGAAGGACCTCTTCAAGGAGAACTACAAACCACTGCTCAATGAAATAAAAGAGGAGGCAAACAAATGGAAGAACATTCCATGCTCATGGATAGGAAGAATCAATATTGTGAAAATGGCCATACTGCCCAAGGTAATTTACAGATTCAATGCCATCCCCATCAAGCTACCAATGACTTTCTTCACATAACTGGAAAAAACTACTTTAAAGTTCATCTGGAACCAAAAAAGAGCCCGCATTGCCAAGTCAATCCTAAGTCAAAAGAACAAAGCTGGAGGCATCACGCTACCTGACTTCAAACTATACTACAAGGCTACAGTAACCAAAACAGCATGGTACTGGTACCAAAACAGAGATATAGACCAATGGAACAGAACAGAGCCCTCAGAAATAATGCCATATATCTACAGCTATCTGATCTTTGACAAACCTGACAAAAACGAGAAATGGGGAAAGGATTCCTTATTTAATAAATGTTGCTGGGAAAACTGGCTAGCCATATGTAGAAAGGTGAAACAATCCCTTCCTTAAACTTTATACAAAAATTAATTCAAGATGGATTAAAGACTTACATGTTAGACCTAAAACCATAAAAATCCTAGAAGAAAACCTAGGCAATACCATTCAGGACATAGGTATGGGCAAGGACTTCATGTCTAAAACACCAAAAGCAATGGCAACAAAAGCCTAAATTGACAAATGGGATCTAATTAAACTAAAGAGCTTTTGCACAGTAAAAGAAACTACCATCAGAGTGAACAGGCAACCTACAGAATGGGAGAAAATTTTTGCAATCTACTCATCTGACAAAGGGCTAATATCCAGAATCTACGATGAACTCAAACACATTTACAAGAAGAAAACAAACGCATCAAAAAGTGGGTGAAGGATATGAACAGACACTTCTCAAAAGAAGACATTTATGCGGCCAAAAGACACATGAAAAAATGCTCATCATCACTGGCCATCAGAGAAATGCAAATCAAAACCACAATGAGATACCATCTCACACCAGTTAGAATGGCCACCATTAAAAAGTCAGGAAACAACAGGTGTTGGAGAGGATGTGGAGAAATAGGAACACTTTTACACTGTTGGTGGGACTGTAAACTAGTTCAACAGTTGTGGAAGTCAGTGTGGCAATTCCTCAGGGATCTAGAACTAGAAATACCACTTGACCCAGCCATCCCATTACTGGGTATATATCCAAAGGATTATAAATCATGCTGCTATAAAGACACATGCACACCTATGTTTATTGTGGCACTACTCACAATAGCAAAGACTTGGAACCAACCCAAATGTCCAACAATGATAGACTGGATTAAGAAAATGTGGCACATATGCACCATGGAATACTATGCAGCCATAAAAAATGATGAGCTCATGTCCTTGGTAGGGACATGGATGAAGCTGGAAACCATCATTCTGGGCAAACTATTGCAAGGACAAAAAACCAAATACCGCATGTTCTCGCTCATAGGTGGAAATGGAATAATGAGAACACAGGGACACAGGAAGGGGAACATCACACACTGGGGCCTGTTGTGGTGTCGGGGGAGGTGGGAGGGATAGCATTAGGAGATATACCTAATGTTAAATGATGAGTTAATGGGTGCAGCACACCAACATGGCACATGTATACATATGTAACAAACTTGTACGTTGTGCACATGTACCCTAATACTTAAAGTATAATAAAAAAATGCAAAATGCTCATTCTGTTTGAAGACCCAAAGGAACACCAATATGGCTGGAATAGAGATAGTAAGGATAGAGGGCCATGGTGAGAAAATACAGGGGAGCCTGGTGGCACCTGAGAGGATAAGGTAAGCTAAGAACCATGGGTACCTACTGAAGGGTTTTAAGCAGAGAATTGAACGCACGTATATTACTGCTTACATTATGCTCCATGGGGATGGATTGGAAGGGCAAGAGGGAAAGCAACGGAACTAAGGAGGAGAATAGTACAGTCGTGTAGGTGAGAAATAATGGACTAGGGTAAGGTGACAACAGAGTTGGAGGGACGTGGATGAATTTGGAATATGTTATAGAGGATCAGCTGAGGCTGCTGAGTTGATTTGGGAGAGTGAAAGGAAAGAAGAAATCAAGGATGACTTCAGGTCTAGGCTCAGAACAGCTGAGGGAGTTGACAATTTGGGGGCTAAATCTCTGGTGGAAAATTGAGAGTGTGGAACTGGGCATGTTAATTTTGAGGTGTCTGTATGTCACCTGTGTTGAAATGTCAAATGGGCAGTTGGATGTACAAGCCTGGAGCTCAGGAGAGAGGCAAGGCTGGAGTATCAACCCAAGTTATCAGCACAGAGATGGCTTTTACATCTGTGTGAACAGATGAGCTCACCAAAGGAGAAATGGGAGATAAAGAAGAGAAGTGGGGCCTGGGAACAAGCCTGAAAATACTCCAGGACTTAGAAAGTAGGTGGGAGAACAATGGGTGCCATTGAAGGGTTTTAAGCAGAGTTCTAGTTCTAGTAAAGGAGATTGAGAAGGTGTGACCAATGAGGTGAAGGAAACGCAGAAGCCCCATGAAAGCTAAGACGGGTGAATGTTGCAAGGAGAGAGTGATCAATTGCACCTGATACTGCTCATGTCAAGGGAGGTGAAGCATTCCTTGGATTTGGCAACTCGGAATTTACTTGTGATTTTAACAAAAACAGTTTCCATGGCTGGGATGGGAGCAGAAGTCAGGTTGAGGTGTAAAGGGGAGGTTCTAATAGGTTCTGCCTCCCATCATTTTGCCTCTTCAGATTCTCCTTCACATTGCTGCCACAGTTATTTTCCCAAATGATACTCTCTCCTCAAAAACCTCCAGTGGCGTCCCATTTGGAGAAAAGCAAGTGTTGGGTAGGGCCCTTAAATCGGGTGGCTTCTGAGAAGGTGGCATTTGGATAAAGAACAGGAGGAGGAAAGGAAGTTAGTCACGTGGATATCCAGGAAAGAGCTTTTCAGGAAGAGAGGATATCAAAGACCCCAAGGTAGGAACATCCTGGCCTGTTAAGGGAACAGCAAGGAGGCAAGTGCCTCTGGGGTGGAGTGATGGAGGGAAGAAATAAAAAGAGACGAGGTTAGAGGAAGGAACCATCAGCGAGGAGCAGGTGGAACAGTCCCCAGGGCCAACACAGGGCTGGGAACAGTTCATGGTCCCACTAGGCAGAGTAGAAAATCCTTCTCATACAGAGGGTGTGGTGTCAAGTACTCAGAGGGTATTACCTCAGTAGTGGGGGAAAATTAGTTCCACACTAAAGACTGCTTTAGTTCTGCCCAACAAAGCTTAAAAAGCAAGGCTCAAAAGGATCAAACTGTTTCCAGGCAACTTAACTGCATCCCAGGGCAAAGCTCAAGAATATCTAAAGGAATATAAAAATATTCAGCACCCAACAAGGTAAACGCCAAAATGGCTGACATCCAAGCCAAACTTACCAGGCTTGCAAACAAGGAAATATGACCATAAATGAGGAGAAAAATCAATGAAGAGAAACAGACCCAGACATGACACAAACGACAGAATTCGTAGACAAACTCATGAAAATAGTTACTATAATACACTGGGTATATCTTCCTCCAAAGCCCATTTCTTGAACT
The DNA here is from genome assembly GCF_006542625.1 of Nomascus leucogenys. Classification (NCBI taxonomy): domain Eukaryota; kingdom Metazoa; phylum Chordata; class Mammalia; order Primates; family Hylobatidae; genus Nomascus; species Nomascus leucogenys. The sequence goes on from NC_044402.1 coordinate 101,692,314, forward strand.
TGTAGGACACCACAGTCTGTTTGCCTCTCCATGATGCTGAAGCCCTGCCTGGGCTCTAAGATAGAATTCATTTACAATGCCTTTATGATGACTAATATTTTCTCAAACATGTCTATTCTGGATCCAAGTCAAATTCTCAGTGATGGAAGAATCACACATCACCTTGTGGATCTGAACAACTCCTCTTCAGTTGTCTCCCACAGACTGCCATAATTTGTCCCAGAATAGAGTCCCTGAGGAAGTTGTCATGTGTGAGGTACACTCAGAGTTTAAGGAGGAGCTTGGTGACAGAGTTCCAAAGGAGACACTTTTATACTTTTCAGAGCTCAAAGGGAAGAACTTGGTGTTTTATAACTGAAAGATCATTTGTGGTTTGAACTTCGCTAGAAATGAAAGTCATTTAACATTGAAGATCACATAGTATATTGCTGATCTATTTGTTCAACTCAGACTTTAAAAAGACCCACTGGCTTTATTTTACAGATAATTTCAAAAATTCTTTTTAATTTATTGAATCCAGTAAACTCAGCTTTAGGTCTTCCATTTCTTATTGGTTTTGGGGAAATTATCATTGATTCCATTATACTGACAGCTTGTTATTTTACTGGTGTATTTGTAATATACCAAGTCCACAGGAAAGGATGAAAAAGCTTACCTCTTTGGTTTTTCTCAGCTCTTCTAATTGCAAGGTGTCACTTTGATGTTGCTTCAAGAGCTCCTAAAAACAATTTTATTAGGAAAAGGTTAGCACTGTGGTTCTGGCACATCTTCTAGGGAGTTAAGAAAGCCAGACTAGGATTCAGGAATATAATATTCACCAAAGCTTAGACACTGCTATAATGAAGCACACATTATAAACTAGTGACATGAGATGTTGAAGTTAATGAAAATCTTACTTATGTTCAACCTTATCTCACTGACAAATATTAAAAGAAATTATATTTTCATCAAAAGCTTTTCTTAAATCAGTGTATAGATTCAATACTCTTAAGAATTAATCTCACCACAGATTGATCTTTATATTCAATGAAATCCCAGTCAAAATATCAGCAAGCTTCCTTGATAAGCTAATTCTAAATTGACAAGCTAGTTCTAACATTTATGTAAAAATACAAAGAATGTGGAAAGGCAAAATAATCTTGAAAAACAATAGCAAAGCTAGATAATCTTTGCTACCCGATTTCAAACTTCAGTAGTCAAGACAATGTGTTGTTGACCTAAGTATAGAAAAATAGTCAAATTAAACAGAATGGAGAGTCCTATACCCCCAAATACAGCAAAGACACTATAATAGTCTGATCTCACATTTCTATGAAGAACTACCTGAAAGACTCGGTAATTTATAAAGAAAAGAGGTTTAGGGGGGAGGTTCCAAGATGGCCAAATAGGAACAGCTCCAGTCTACAGCTCCCAGCATGAGTGATGCAGAAGATGGGTGATCTCTGCATTTCCAACTGAGGTACCAGGTTCATCTCACTGGGGCTTGTCAGACAGTGGGTGCAGGACAGTGGGTACAGCCCACGGACTGGGAGCCGAACCAGGGCGGGGCACCGCCTCACCTGGGAAGCACAAGGGGTCAGGGAATTCCCTTTCCTAGCCAACGGAAGCCGTGACAGATGGCACCTGGAAAATTGGGTCAACCCAGAATTTCATATCCAGCCCAACTAAACTTCATAATTGAAGGAGAAATAAAATCCTTTACAGAGAAGCAAATGCTGAGAGATTTGGTCACCACCAGGCCTGTCTTACAAGAGGTCCTGAAGGAAGCAGTAAACATGGGAAGGAACAACTGGTACCAGCCATTGCGAAAACATGCCAAATTGTAAAGTCCATCAATGCTAAGAAGAAACTGCATCAACTAACGAGCAAATAACCAGCTAACATGATAATGAGAGGATCAAATTCACACATAACAATATTAACCTTAAATGTAAATGGGCTAAATGCTCCAATTAAAAGACACAGACTGGCAAATTGGATAGAGTCAAGACCCATCGGTGTGCTGTATGCAGAAGACCCATCTCACGTGCAGAGACACACATAGGCTCAAAATAAAAGGATGGAGGAAGATCTACCAAACAAATGGAAAACAAAAAAAGGCAGGGGTTGCAATCCTAGTCTCTGATAAAACAGATTTTCAATCAACAAAGATCAAAAGAAACAAAGAAGGCCATTACATAATGGTAAAGGGATCAATTCAACAAGAAGAGCTAACTATCCTAAATATATATGCACCCAATACAAGAGCACCCAGATTCATAAAGCAAGTCCTTAGAGACCTACAAAGAGACTTAGACTCCCACACAATAATAATGGGAGACTTTAACACCCCACTGTCAACATTAGACAGTTCCACGAGACAGAAAGTTAACAAGGATATCCAGGAATTCAACTCAGCTCTGCACCAAGTGGACCTAATAGACATCTACAGAACTCTCCACCCCAAATCAACAGAATATACATTCTTCTCAGCACCACATCGCATGTATTCCAAAATTGACCACATAGTTGGAAGTAAAGCACTTCTCAGCAAATATAAAAGAACAGAAATCCCAACAAACTGTCTCTCAGACCACAGTGCAATCAAACTAGAACTCAGGATTAAGAAACTCACTCAAAACCACTCAACTACATGGAAACTGAACAACCTGCTCCTGAATGACTACTGGGTACATAACGAAATGAAGACAGAAATAAAGATGTTCTTCGAAACCAATGAGAACAAAGACACAACATACCAGAATCTCTGGGACACATTTAAAGCAGTGTGTAGAGGGAAATTTATAGCACTAAATGCCCATAAGAGAAAGCAGGAAAGATCTAAAATTGACACCCTAACATCACAATTAAAAGAACTAGAGAAGCAAGAGCAAACACATTTAAAAGCTAGCAGAAGGCAAGAAATAACTAAGATCAGAGCAGAACTGAAGGAGACAGAGACACAAAAAAACCTTCAAAAAAATCAATGAATCCAGGAGCTGGTTTTTTGAAAAGATCAACAAAATTGATAGTCTGCTAGCAAGACTAATAAAGAAGAAAAGAGAGAAGAATCAAATAGATGCAATAAAAAATGATAAAGGGGATATTACCACTGATCCCACAGAGATACAAACTACCATCAGAGAATACTATAAACACCACTACGCAAATAAACTAGAAAATCTAGAAGAAATGGACAAATTCCTAGACACATATACCCTCCCAAGACTAAACCAGGAAGAAGTTGAATCCCTGAATAGACCAATAACAGGCTCTGAAATTGAGGTAATAATTAAGAGCCTACCAACCAGAAAAAGTCCAGGACCAGATGGATTCACAGGTGAATTCTACCAGAGGTACAAGGAGGAGCTGGTACCATTCCTTCTGAAACTATTCCAATCAATAGAAAAAGAAGGAATCCTCCCTAACTCATTTTATGAGGCCAGCATCGTCCTGATACCAAAGCCTGGCAGAGACACAACAAAAAAAGAGAATTTTAGACCAATATCCCTGATGAACATCAATGCAAAAATCCTCAATAAAATACTGGCAAACCAAATCCAGCAGCACATCAAAAAGCTTATCCACCATGATCAAGTGGGCTTCATCCCTGGGATGCAAGGCTGGTTCAACATACACAAATCAATAAACGTAATCCATCATATAAACAGAACCAATGACAACAACCACATGATTATCTCAATAGATGCAGAAAAGGCCTTCAACAAAATTCAACAACCCTTCATGCTAAAAACTCTCAATAAATTAGGTATTGATGGGACGTATCTCAAAATAATAAGAGCTATCTATGACAAACCCACAGCCAATATCATACTGAATGGGCAAAAACTGGAAGCATTCCCTTTGAAAACTGGCACAAGACAGGGATGCCCTCTCTCACCACTCCTATTCAACATAGTGTTGGAAGTTCTGTCCAGGGCAATCAGGCAGGAGAAGGAAATAAAGGAAATAAACCCCATCATCTTGCCCAAAATCTCCTTAAGCTGATAAGCAACTTCAGCATCAGGATACAAAATGAATGTGCAAAAATCACAAGCATTCCTATACACCAGTAACAGACAGAGAGCCAAATCATGAGTGAACTCCCATTCACAATTGCTTCAAAGAGAATAAAATACCTAGGAATCCAATTTACAAGGGATGTGAAGGACCTCTTCAAGGAGAATTACAAACCACTGCTCAATGAAATAAAAGAGGACACAAACAAATGGAAGAACATTCCATGCCCATGGATAGGAAGAATCAATATCATGAAAATGGCCATACTGCCCAAGGTAATTTATAGATTCAGTGCCATCCCCATCAAGCTACCAATGACTTTCTTCACAGAATTGGAAAAAACTACTTTAAAGTTCATCCGAAACCATAAAAGAGCCTGTATTGCGAAGGCAATCCTAAGCCAAAAGAACAAAGCTGGAGGCATCATGCTACCTGACTTCAAACTATACTACAAGGCTACAGTAACCAAAACAGCATGGTACTGGTACCAAAACAGAGATATAGACCAATGGAACAGAACAGAGCCCTCAAAAATAATACCACACATCTACAACCATCTGATCTTTGACATCCTGACAAAAATAAGAAATGGGGAAAGGACTCCCTATTTAATAAATGGTGCTGGGAAAACTGGCTAGCCATATGTAGAAAGCTGAAACAATCCCTTCCTTACACCTTATACAAAAATTAATTCGAGATGGATTAAAGACTTAAATATTAGACCTAAAACCATAAAAACTCTACAAGAAAACCTAGGCAATACCATTCAGGACATAGGTATGGGCAAGGACTTCATGTCTAAAACACCGAAAGCAATGGCAACAAAAGCCTAAATTGACAAATGGGATCTAAATAAACTAAAGAGCTTCTGCACAGCAAAAGAAACTACCATCAGAGTGAACAGGCAACCTACAGAATGGGAGAAAATTTTTGCAATCTACTCATCTGACAAAGGGCTAATATCCACAATCTACGAATAACTTAAACAAATTTACAAGAAAAAAATCGAACAACCGCATCAACAAGTGGGTGAAGGATATGAACAGACACTTCTCAAAAGAAGACATTTATGCAGCCAACAGACACATGAAAAAATGCACATCATCACTGGCCATCAGAGAAATGCAAATCAAAACCACAATGAGATACCATCTCATACCAGTTAGAATGGCCATCATTAAAAAGTCAGGAAACAACAGGTGTTGGAGAGGATGTGGAGAAATAGGAACACTTTTACACTGTTGGTGGGACTGTAAACTAGTTCAACCATTGTGGAAGTCAGTGTGGCGATTCCTCAGGGATCTAGAACTAGAAATACCATTTGACCCAGCCATCCCATTACTGGGTATATATCCAAAGGACTATAAATCATGCTGCTATAAAGACACATGCACACGTATGTTTATTGCGGCACTATTCACAATAGCAAAGACTTGGAACCAACCCAAATGTCCAACAATGATAGACTGGATTAAGAAAACGTGGCACATATACACCGTGGAATACTATGCAGCCATAAAAATGGATGAGTTCATGTCCTTGGTAGGGACATGGATGAAGCTGGAAACCATTCTCAGCAAACTATTGCAGGGACAAAAAAACAAACACTGCATGTTCTCACTCATAGGTAGGAATTGAACAGTGAGAACACTTGGACACAGGATGGGGAACACCACACACCAGGGCCTGTCATGGGGTGGGGGGAGGGGGGAAGGATAGCATTAGAAGATATACCTAATGTAAATGACGAGTTAATGGGTGCAGCACACCAACATGGCACATGTATACATATGTAACACACCTGCACGTTGTGCACATGTACCCTAGAACTTAAAGTATAATATATAAAAAAAAATAAAAAAAAAGAAATAAAAGAGGTTTAATTGGCTCACATTTCTGCAAGCATGGTTGGGGAGGCCTCAGGAAACTTACAATCATGGCAGAGGTAAAGAGGAAGGAGGCCTGTCTTACATAGCTGGAACAAAAGGAAGAGAGAGAAGGGGGAGGTGCTACAACCTGATCTTTTGAGAACTCACTATCGCGAGAACAGAAAGGGGGAGAATCTGTCCCCATCATCCAATCACCTCCCACCAGACCCCTTCTCCAACGTTGGAGATTACAATTGGATATGAGATTTGGGCAGGGACACAAATCTAAACTGTATCAGACACTAAGGCAACTCAATGGGCAAAGGAAAGTATTTTTAAAGAATGATGCCGGGATAACTGAATATCCATAAGACAAAAATGACCCATGACTCTTACACTTCACTTCATACACAAAAATTATTCAAAATGGATCATAGAATCATAAAAGCTAAAATTTTAAAGCTTCTAAAAAATAGAATATCTTCATGACCTTGGAATAGGCAACGATTTTATAGAGAGGACACAAAAATCTGTAACCATAAAAGAAAAAAAAAGATCATTGCCTTTCATCGAAATTTAAAGCTTCTGTATATCAAAATATATCGTTAACAAAATGAAAAGGCAAACCACAGGCTGACAGACAATATTTACAACATGTATATCTGACAAAAAACTTGTATCCACAATATAAAAAGTACTCCTACATATCAAAAATAAAAATACAAGCACCTCCTACTTTTTCAAATGGGAAAAGACTTGAACAGGCACTTTATGGAAGAAGATACATGAATGGACCAATAAGCATATGAGAAAATCCCCAACATAATTAGTCATTAGGGAAACTAAAACCATAATGAAGTACACTTCATGCCCACTGGAATGGCCAAAATTAAAAGACTAGCAAAACTAATTTTTGTGGAGGATATAGAGCAACTAGAATTCCAATATATCTAAGATGCAAGAATAAAACGGTACAACTACATTGGAAAATAGTTTTGGCAAGAGTTCCTATAAAGTTAAACCTGTACCTGACCTGGTGCCCAGTAATAGCACTACAGCTATAACAGCTACAGTGAAGAATGAAAAGGATATTCAGAGATGGGATTTTGGCAAAATAAGGAATTTCAATTTCTGCACGTTTAGCATTCTGTTATTTCCAGTTAATTAAAATTTTTGTTCTAAGAACCCTTTGATAAGACTGTCTAGACTGTGGGAAGATTGTCCAGCTAAAGGACAGCAAGACTGTCAGTCTATTTGCATACATTTCCAGAAAGCTGGGAGAGGAGGATTATGCCCAGAAAGACAAAAAGATCACCTAATTACGGAGGCACACCTGGGGACTTGGGCATACCACCTGGACTACACATTCAATCACCAAGGTGCTTTGGGCCGAGTTACCTCCTTCTCTCGAATGAAGTTCTCAAAGACAGCACTGCAAGATTCATTTATTTTCTTCTCTTCTTCTCCTGACTCCAATTCGAATTTTTTGGTCATCTTTTTTTCTGTGGAAGTGACAGGAAAGCACATGTGTAAAGATGGGAAAAGCAGGTGCAACGAGAAACCCAGAATATCTAAAGATAAAAGCAATTCCAGACTGTGTCAGACTCAAGGTCATTGCAGCCTGGTGTTCAGCCTCTGACACTCACCTGAAGGTGCTTGAGGGTGAGGTGAGCACGGTGGTTGTCCTCAATCACATTAGTCATATGGGATTTACCACCAACATCTCTGGTTCTTTTGTATGTAGTTTATTTTTAATCTGTTGCTTTTTATTTTGTCCATTCCCTCTGCTGACGTAACCACTATGCTATCATGGATATCTTTATCTTAAAATAAAGCTCTTGGCTAACATTACTTTGCCAGCAATAAAATTCATGCTGTACTTAGTGCTGGGGTAGAAGTAGGCTTCAGCTATTTTCCTGGGCAAGGAAACCTGCCAGTAGAGCCCCAGTATCAAACAAGAGGAAGGAGGGGCGAAGGGAAACACAGATTTCTTCAGTGTTGCAATTCTGGGGATGGACAGGGAGTCTCTGGTCTGACAGGGCAAGCCTCTGACTGAGCTGGATGGTGAGCAGCTAAATTCTGGTCTTCCAAAACTGGCGGTCACGTCTTTACTTAGACTTTGGCAACATGGGATGACAGTCGTATGAGTAGCTAGAATCTGGGATATGACTTGGGTTCTATTGCACTAGAATTCTAGGTAAAGCCCCAAACAGGAGCAGCTCCCCCTCCCATTCCCCAGCCTTAACTCCAGGGTCTTCATATTACCTTCTGGCAGTCCAGAGTGCCCACCAGAATGTGAATTAATTTTCCCACGGAGTATCTGCATTTAAATGAGTAATTTGTTAAAATCAACTAAATCTGAAATGAATGTGGTTGGTGTGGAATGTGGAATAGATCTATAGAGGTCCCACTCCTACCTCAACCAGTCTTCTAGGCCTGGAGTAGTCTCTACAAATTCTCTTCTTTTTTCCTTTTATGAACAAGTTCAGTGGGGGTGGGAGGTGCACCTATAGAGTACTTTGTATGATGCAAGCTCTGTGTTAATTGTTGGAAATATTAAAAATATTTACCAAGTGTGACTTCCTTCTGGAAGACGTGGGAATATAGAAGCTCTTAGTATAATGGATTGTGTTGTTCCTATCTGCCCCCTGCCCACATGCAAGTGAACATTTCACATTCTAACTAAAGAACTCTTGAAACTTTGTGTTCATCTGTTTCTAGATAATAAGTCTGCACTCCCTACAGGGATTCTAGCATTTGTTCCAGCCATCATGGGCAAACTTGGACCAAACGAGTTTCAGAAGGTACAGGCTTAGACTCTCTTAGATCAGATGCCTGAACTTCAAAAAACACCCTACCCTTGTTGTCATTTTGCTTTCATGAAAACTCTGGGCACCTTCCATTCAGGTATCCACGCCAACCACATTCATAGATTCATGTGGCCCATCACCCTTGGTAAGCCAAGACTTCCTCAAGTCAAGACCAAACTTCATGGCAGTTTTTTAATGCACTTGTCATCAAAAAAGCTAGAGTTTCTGTACTCACTTTGCTGTAGCAGGGTATTTTCTCGCTCCAACTTCTCATCCTTCCTCCATTTTGCCTTCTGTTTTGACCACTTCTCTTCCATTTCATCATAAATACTGTCCTGGGGAGGTACAAAGGCACCATGAAGAAAAGAGTCCTAAAATGAAGGTGACCTGGAGAGGCTGTAAAACTCAACTCAGGGAGGACTCCTCTTGGCACTGCACAGTGGGCCAGGGCCCAGCACCATGTTCTGTGCGTCTTCCCTTACCTGGGGCCCTCACTGAGTGGGTCCTCCATGGGTGACTGGTGAGAAGTAAATTCCAGCCCAGCCCAACAGAGAGCTTATGGAACCCAAAGGTCAAGGGCAAACTATGCACAGTGTTTGCCCCACTAGAACTGAACTTCCTTTGAAGACAGGTAGAGTTCTCCATGTTGAAGAATCATATGTCAGCTCCCCCTAAATCACAAATCCCTCTTCAATAGCACAAGAAGAAAGGAGGCCGGGCGTGCTGGCTCACACCTGTAATCCCAGCACTTTGGGAGGTGGAGGCAGGCAGATCACAAGGTCAAGAGGTCGAGACCATCCTGGCCAACATGGTGAAACCCCGTCTCTACTAAAAATACAAAAATTAGCTGGGTGTGGTGGCACACACCTGTAGTCCCAGCTACTTGGGAGGCTGAGGCAGAAGAATCACTTGAACCTAGAAGGCAGAGGTTGCACTGAGCCGAGATCACACCACTGCACTCCAGCCTGGTGACAGAGTGAGACTCCGTCTAAAAAAAAAAAAAAAAAGAAGAAGAAAGGAAATGCCTAGTAGTTAATTTGAACACTTAGAAAATAAGGGGATGTTTTTCAGAGAATGTCCACTTTTTCTTAGCAAATCTAACTTTCTTTTGTGGTTGAGGTTAGATAAGCCTAATCTAATACCAATACTGTTGCTTGGTTCAGATTTCATGAACGTGGAACCCTAGGAGGGGGAAGGCCCTGGACCTGGATGCCGCTAGCAGGGTCCAAGGACGCTGACTGCCTTATTTTTCAGGTTAGCAGAAGGATTCACACCTGACCTATTCTATTTACCACTCACAGGTCTTAGGCTCTGCTCTATGATATTTTCCCTGAATATACCAAGGAGTATCTTAAAATAATGAGTTTTAGACACAGGCTCAAAACTGAAACTGTAAGTGGTAAATAGAACTTTAGAGGTGGTACTGGTGTTTAACTTTTGATAGAGCAACCAAGTGTCCTTGTCTGCCTGACACTTAGGGGTTTCCTGGGACTCTGGACTCTCAGTGCTAAAACCTGGAAAGTCTCAGGCTAACTAGAACTAGTTGGTCACTATACTTCACAATTAAATAGGATGAAGGCTTGAGGCTTCAGTCCTTTCCCGCCCCACTAGCCATCTCTTAACTCTCTTCATCTACCTAGTAAGAATCATACCGTAACTTTGTTTTCCTGGGCCTTCATCAAATGAGCTGATTAAATGGATGGGTTTTATTCTGAGATGATGGGAGCACTCCATGCTTTGCTTGTGGCAGTACAGAGTGATACATTTTTTTGGATGGCTATTTGGCCATATATATTAAAAGCCTTAAAAATGTTCATTCCAAAACAAGAACAAACTAACCCCAAAGCTAGGAGAAGAAAAGAAATAACTAAAATCAGAACAGAACTGAATGGAATCAAGATTCAAAAATCCATACAAAGAATCAATGAAACAAAAAGTTGGATCTTTGAAAGGATATGCAAGACCGATAGAGTGCTAGCTACATTATTAGCAAAGAAAAAACGACGATCCAAATAAGCACATTCAGAAAGGACAAAAGTGACATTACAACCAATCCCACAGAAATATAAAAGATCCTCAGAGACCATTATAAACATCCATATGCATACAAACAAGAAAATCTACAGGAAATGGATAAATTCCTGGAAATACAACCTCCAAAGATTGAATCAAGAAGCAATTGAAACCCCAAATAGACAATATTGAGTTTTGAAATTGATTCAGTAATAAAATAATCTAACACTCAAGAAAAAAAAATCCTGGGACCAGAAAGATTCACAGCCAAATTCTACCAAAAGTACAAAGAAGAGCTGGTACCAATTCTACTGAAACTATTCCAAAAAAATGAGGAGGAGGGACTCCTCCCTAACTTATTCTATGAAGCTGGCATTATCCTTATACCAAAACCTGGCAAAGACAAAAAAGGAAACTACAGGCCAATATCCCTATGAATATAGACTGAAAAAATGCTCAACAAAATACTTGCAAATTGAATCCAGCTACACATGAAAAAGTTAATTCATGGCCAGGCACGGTGGCTCATACCTGTTATCCTAGCACTATGGGAGGTTGAGTCAGGAGAATTGCTTGAGCCCAGGAGTCTGAGCAACATGATATGAGACCCCATGTCTACAGAAAAAATAAAAAATTAGCTGGGTGTAGTGGTCCCAGCTATTTAGGAGGCTGAGGTGTGAGGATCACTCCAGCCCAGGAGGTTAAGTCTTCAATGAGCTGTGATTGTGCCGCTGCACTCCAGCCCAGGTGACAGAATGAGACACTGACTCAAAAAAAAAAAAAAGTTAATTCACCATGATCAAGTAGGCTTCATTCTCACAATGCAAGGTTGGTTCAACGTATGTGAATCCATAAATGTGATTCACCATATAAACAGAATTAGAAAGAAAACCCATATGATCATCTCAGTAGACATGGAAAAAGCCTTTGATAAAATCCAACATCCCTTCATGATAAAAACTCTCAGCAAATTAGGTTATCAAAAGAACATACTTCAAAATAATAAGAGCCATCTATGACAAACCCACAGCCAACATCCTACTGAATGGGCAAAAGCTGGAAGCATTCCCCTTTAGAACTAGCACAAGACAAGGATGCCCACTCTCACCACTCTTATTCAACATAGCACTGGAAGTACTAGCCAGAGCCATTAGGCAAGAGAAAGAAATAAAAGGCATCCAAACAGGAAAAGAAGAAGTCAAATTTTTCTGTTCACTGATAACATAATTCCATATCTAGAAAACTCTAAAGAATCTCCCAAAAGGCTCCTGGAACTGATAAACAAGTTCAGTAAAGTTTCAGGATACAAAATCAATGTACAAAAAATCAGTAGCATTTCTATACACCAATAATGTCCAAGTTGAGAGCCAGATCAAGAATGTAATCCCATTCACAATAGACACAAAAAGAATAAAATCCCTAAAAATATAGCTAACCAAGGAGGTAAAAGGAGAACTATAAATTGCTGCTGAAAGAAATCAGAGACAACACAAACAAATGGAAAAACATTCCATGCTCATGGATCAGAAGAGTCAATATCATTAAGATGGTCACACTACTTAAAGCAATTAAGAGATTAAATGCTATTCCTGTCAAACTACCAACATCATTTTTCACAGAATTAGAAAAAATTATTGTAAAATTCATACGGAACCAAAAAAGAGCCTAAATAGGCAAAGCAATCCTAAGCAAAAAGAACAAAGCTGGAGGCATCTCATTACCTGACTTCAAACTATACTATTAATATAAGGCTACAGAGATGGTGGACGGGAGGCAGGACTAGATTGCAGCTCCCACTTGGATGGACAGAGCAGCATGTGGAGTCTTGCATCGTGAACCTTTGCTCCAGAACTACTGCAGGAATAATTCAGGAAAGCCAAGAGAATCCACAGACCCTCTGAAGGTAGTGGATTGCTCCTGCAGGACCCGGGAGATGCCCCAAATACTGTGAGTGCCCAAACTGTGGAAGTAGGAAAGGGGGATTGTCCACCTTCAAACACACAACCTCACCGGGGAACCTGAAGGTCTAGATCATGGGAGAAGATTCTGACCTTACCTGGAGCTGAGTCAATTTAGAGAACCAAGTGAAATACAGGGGTAAAGGAAGTAGCAAGAAAAGCCCTGTGGGCTCTCTGGGTTCCCAGGGAAGCCACTTCTGACTTGTCTCACAGGGCTACCTGGGGAGGACTGCCAGAGGAACTCAGAAAACGTCACAGGGAGAAGGAAAACTCCAGCTGAATTTTGTAACAATTCTAACTGAACAGGAAATCTCCTGGCCAGAACTTGGGGGAAGCCATGAATCTGGTGTGCAGACTCCACAGTCAGGGAAGCACAAAAGCACTACTTGCTTTTGCAGCTGGGAGGCTGGTAGCCTGGGGCAAGTTCTCAGCCCTGTTTGCCCACTGCCTGGAAACAGACTTGGTACTACTGGGTTGGGGGCATGGTGGGAGTGATATCGATCTTCTGGGTTTTGTGGGAGCTGGTTGAGGTCTGTGACTGCCAGTTTTCCCCCACTTCCCTGACAACCTGCATGACACAGCAGAGGTAGCCATAATCCTCCTGGGAACATAATTCCATTTACCTGGGAACCACACCTCCATCTCCACAGCAGCTGCAGCAAGACTCGCCCAAGAAGAGTCTGAGCTCAGACACGCCTAGCCCTGCCCCGACCTGATGGTCCTTTCCTACCCACCCTGGTAGCTGAAGACAAAAGGCATATACTCTTGGGAGTTCTAGGGCCCCACCCACCGCCTGATCCTCCCCATACTACCACAGCTGACGCTGTCTTGAAAGCGTCACTTCCTGGCAGGAGGCCAACCAGCACAAAAATAGTGCATTAAATGACCAAAACTAAGGACCCTCACAGAGTCCATCTCACTCCCCTGCTACCTCTACCAGAGCAGGTGCTGGTATCCACAGCTGAGAGACCCACAGATGGTTCACATCACAGGACTCTGTGCAGACAACCCCCAGTACCAGCCTGGAACCTGGTAGGCCTGCTGGATGTCTAGATCCTAAAAAGAGATAACAATCACTACAGCTTGGGCTCTCAGGAAGCCACATCCCTAGGAAAAAGGGGAGAGTACTACATCAAGAAAACACCCCATAGGACAAAAGAATCTGAACAACAGCCTTGAGCCCTAGACCTTCCCTCTGACAGAACATACCCAAATGAGAAAGAACAAGAAAACCAACTCTGGTAATATGAAAAAACAAGGTTCTTTAACATCCCCCCCAAAATCACACTAGCTTACCAGATATGGATCTAAACCAAGAAGAAACCCCTGATCCACCTGAGAAAGAATTCAGAAGGTCCGTTATTAAGCTCATCAAGGAGGCACCAGAGAAAGGCAAAGCCCAATTTAAGGAAATCAAAAAAATGATACAAGCAATGAGGGGCAAAATCTTCAATGAAATAACATAAATAAAAAATCAAAACTTCAGGAAACAACAGACAGACTTATAGAAATGCAAAATGCTCTGGAAAGTCTCAGCAATAGAATTGAACAAGCAGAAGAAAGAACTCAGGGCCTGAAGACAAGGTTTTTGAATTAACCCAATCCAACAAAGACAAAGGAAAAAGAATAAGAAAATATGAACAAAGCCTCCAAGAAGTCTGGGATTATGTTAAATGACCAAATGTAAAAATAATTGGTGTTCCTGAGGAAGAAGAGAAATCTGAAAGTTTGGAAACACATTTGGGCAATAATCAAGGGAAACTTCCCCACCCTTGCTAGAGACCTAGATATCCAAATACAAGAAGCTCAAAGAACACCTGAGAAATTTATCACAAAAAGATCATAGCCTAGGCACATTGTCATCAGGTTATCTAAAGTTAGGATGAAGGAAAGAATCTTAAGAGCTGTGAGGCAAAAGCACCAGGTAACCTGTAAAGGAAAACCTATCAGACTAACAGCAGATTTCTCAGCAGAAACCTTACAAGCAAGAAAGGATTGGGGCCCTATCTTCAGGCTCCTTAAACAAAACAATTATCAGCCAAGAATTTTGTATCCAGCAAAACTAAGCTTCATAAATGAAGGAAAGATACAGTCTTTTTCAGACAAACAAATGCTAAAAGAACTTGCCATTACCAAGGCAGCACTACAAAAACTGCTAAAAGGAGCTCTAAGTCTTGAAACAAATCCTGGAAACACATCAAAACAGAACCTCTTTAAAGCATAAATCTCACAGGACCTATAATACAAAAAAAAGCAAAAACAAAAACAAAAACAAAAAAAACCCAAGGCATACAGGCAACAAATAGCACAATGAATGGAATGGTACCTCACATCTCAATACTAACGTTGAATATAAATGGACTAAATGCTCTACTTAAAAGATACAGAATTGCTGAATGGGTAAGAATTCACCAATCAACTGTCTGCTGCCTTTAGGAGACTCACCTAACACATAAGAACTCATAAACTTAAGGTAAAGGGGTGGAAAAAGACATTCCATGCCAATGAACGCCCAAAAGCGAGCAGGAGTAGCTCTTCTTATATCAGACAAGACAAACTTTAAAGCAACGGCAGTTAAAAAAGACAAAGAGGGACATTATATAATGGCAAAAGGCCTTCTCCAACAGGAAAATATCACAATCCTAAATATATATGCGCCTAACACTGGAACTCCCAAATTTATAAAACAATTACTCCTAGACCTAAAAAATGAGATGGACAGCAACACAATGATAGTGGCGGACTTCATTACTCCACTGACGGCACTAGACAGGTCAAGAAGACAGAAAGTTAACAAAGAAACAATGGATTTAAAATATACCCTGGAACAAATGGACTTAAGAGATATTTACAGAACATTCTAACCAACAACCCCAGAATATACATTTATTCAACAGCACATGGAACTTTCTCCAAGATAGATCATATGATAGGCCACAAAACAAGCCTCAATAAATTTAAAATTGAAATTATATCAAGCATTCTCTCAGACCACAGTGGAATAAAACTGGAAATCAACTCCAAAAGGAATGTTCAAAACCATACAAATACATGGAAATTAAATAACCTGCTCCTGAATGATCATTGGGTCAACAATGAAATCAAGATGGAAATTTTAAAAAATTATTCAAACTGAATGACAACAGTGACATAAAATCTATCAAAACCTCTGGGATACAGCAAAGGCAGTGCAAAGAGGAAAGCTAAAAGCCCTAAACACTTATATAAAAAAGTCTGAAAGAGCAAAAACAGACAATCTAAGGTCACACCTCAAGGAACTAGAGAAACAAGAACAAACCAAACACAAACCCAGCAGAAAAAAGGAAATAACCAAGATCAGAGCAGAACTGAATGAAATCAAACAAACAAACAAAAAATACAAAAGATAAATGAAACAAAAAGCTGGTTCTTTGAAAAGACAAATAAAATTGATAGATCATTAGCAAGATTAACCAAGAAGAGAGAAAATCCAAATAAGCTTAATTAGAAATGAAAAGGGAGATATTACAACTGACACCACAGAAATACAAGTGATCATTCAAGGCTACTGTGAACACCTTTACGTACATAAACTAGAAAACCTAGAGGAGATGGATAAATTCCTGGAAAGATACAACCCTCCTAGCTTAAATCAGGAAGAATTAGATACCCTGAACAGACCAATAACAAGCAGTGAGATTGAAATGATAATAAAAAAATTACCAACACAAAAAAGTCCAGGACTAGATGGATTCACAGCAGAACTCTACCAGACATTCAAAGAAGGATTGGTACCAATCCTATTAACACTATTCCACGAGATATAGAGGGAATCCTCCCTAAATCATTGTATGAAGCCAGTATCACCCTAATACTAAAAACAGGAAAAGACATAATCAAAAAAGAAAACTACAGACCAATATCCTTGATGAACATAGATGCAAAAATCCTTAACAAAATACTGGCTAACTGAATCCAACAATATATCAAAAAGATAATCCACCATAATCAAGTGGGTTTCATACCAGGGATATAGGCTTAACATACTCAAGTCAATAAATGTGATACACAAAATAAAAAGAATTAAAAATAAAAATCACATGATCATTTCAATAGATGCAGAAAAAGCATTTAACAAAATCCAGCATGCTTTATGATTAAAACTCTCAGCAAAATTGGCATACAAGGGTCTACCTCAATGTAATAAAAGCCATCTATGACAAACCCACAGCCAAAATCATACTGAATGGGGAAAAGTTGGAAGCATTCCCACTGAGGACTGGAACATGACAAGGATGCCCACTCTCACCACTCCTCTTCAACATAGTACTGGAAGTCCTAGCCAGAGCAATCAGACAAGAGACAGAAATAAAGGCACCCAAATCAGTAAAGAGGAAGTCAAACTGTTGCTGTTTGCTGATGATATAATTGTATACCTACAAAACCCTAAAGATTCCTCCAAAAAGCTCCTAGAACTGATAAAAGAATTCAGTAGAGTTTCCAGATACAAAATTAATGTGCACAAATCAGTAGCTCTGCTATACACTGACAGTGACTAAGGTGAAAATCAAATCAAGAACTCAACCCCTTTTACAATAGCTGCAAAAGAAAAATAAAATTTTTAGGACTATACCTAACCAAGGAGGTGTAAGACCTGTACAAGGAAAACTATAAAACACTGCTAAAGAAATCATAGATGACACAAACAAATGGAAACACATCCCATGCTCATTGATGGGTAGAATCAATATTGTGAAAAAGATCATACTGCCAAAAGCAATCTACAAATTTAACGCAATTCCCATCAAAATACCACCATTGTTTTTCACAGAACTAGAAAAAAAAATCCTAAAATTCATATGGAACCAAAAAAAGAGCCCACATAGCCAAAGCAAGACTAAGCAAAACAAAACAAAGCAAAACAAACAAACAAAAAATCAAAAAACAAAAAACCCAACAAATCTGGAGGCATCACATTACCTGATTTCAAACTATATTATATGGCCATAGTCACCAAAACAGCATGGTACTGGTATAAATATAGGCACATAGACCAATGGAACAGAATAGTGAACTCAGAAATAAACCCAAATACTTACAGCCAACTGATCTTTGACTAAGCAAACACAAATATAAAGTGGGGAAAGGACATCTTATTCAACAAATGGTGCTGGGATAATTCGCTAGCCACATGTAGGAGAATGAAACTGGATCCTCATCTCTCATCTCACACAAAAATCAACTCAAGATGGATCAAGGACTTAAATCTAAGACCCGAAAATATAAAAATTCTAGAAGATAACATCAGAAAAACCCTTCTAGACATTGGCCTAGGCAAGGATTTCATTACCAAGAACACAAAAGCAAATGTCATAAAAACAAAGATAAATGGCTGGGACTTAATTAAACTTAAGAGCTTTTGCATGGCAAAAAGAACAGTCATCAGGGCAAACAGAACCCACAGAGTGGGAGAAACTCTTCACAATCTCTACATCTGACAAAGGACTAATATCCAGAATCTCCAATGAACTAAAACAAATTAGCAATAAAAAACAAATAACCCATCAAAAAGTGGGCTAAGGACATGAATAGACAATTCTCAAAAGAAGATATACAAATGGCCAACAAACATGTGAAAAAGTGCTCAACATCACTAATGATCAGGGAAATGCAAATCAAAACCACAATGAGATACCACCTTACACCTGCAAGAATGGCCATAATAAAAAAAAAAAAATACATGTTGGCATGGATGTGGTGAACAGAGAACACTTCTACACTGCTGGTGGGAATGTAAACTAGTACAACCGCTATGGAAAACAGCATAGAGATTCTTTAAAGAACTAAAAGTAGAACTACCATTTGATTCAGAAATTCTATATATATATGATAGAATACTACTCAGTCACAAAAAGTAATGAATTAATGGCATCAACACAACTTGGATGAGATTGGAGACTTATTCTAAGTGAAGTAACTCAGGAATGGAAAACCAAACATCTTATGTTCTCACTCATAAGGGGAAGCTAAGCTATGAGGATGCAAAGGCATAAGAATAACAGAATGGATTTTGGGGACTCAGGGGGAAAGAGTGGGAAGGGGGTGAGGGATAAAAGACTACAAATTGAGTGCAGTGTATACTGCTCGGGTGATGGGTGCACCAAAATCTCACAAATCACCACTAAAGTACTCACTCATGTAACCAAACACCTCCTGTTCCCTAATAACCTGTAGAAATAAAAAAAAAAAAAATAAGGCTACAGTAACCAAAACAGCTTGGTACTGATACAAAAACAGACACATAGACCAATGGAACAGAATAGTAAACTCAGAAATAAAGCTGCACACCTACATCCATCAGATCTTCAACAAAGTAGACAAAAACAAGTGGTGGGGAAAGAGTTCCCTATTCAATAAATGATGCTGGGATAGCTGGCTAGCCATATGCAGAAAAATGAAACTGGACCCTTACCTTTCACCATATACAAAAATCAACCCAAGATGCCTTAAAGATTTAAACATTAAGACCTCAAACTCTAAGAATCCTAGAAGAAAACCTAAGAAACACCATTCTGAACATTGGCCTTGGGAAAGAATTTATGACTAAGTCCTCAAAAGCAACTGCAACAAAAACAAAAATTGACAAGTGGGACCTAATTAAACTAAAGAGCTTCTGCATGGCAAAAAAACCATCAACGAAGTAAACAGGCAACCTACAAAAAAAGAGAAAATATTCACAAACTATGCATCTGACAAATGTCTAATATCCAGTATCTATAAGTAACTTAAACAATTGAACAAGCAAAAAACAACCCCGTTAAAAAGTGGGCAAAAGACATGAACAGACACTTCTCAAAGAAGAAGAAATTTGTTTGTGTTTTTCCAAAATGGCAGATTAGAGGCATTGCTAGCATACTTCTCCCACTTGGAAAAACAAAATAGTTGTAGAGATTCACACTGAACTTTTTTCAAGGAGCAATGCAGAAACTGAACAGGAAAACCAAAGGAATCTACAGACCCTTTGAAGGAAGCAGGAGGCTGCAGGTTACACTGTGAATCTGGCGAAGGGCTGTGAGTTCCCAGAGTGTGAGAGGGGGGATTCACCCTGCATTATTCCTGGAATACACACCCCCACTGTGGATCCCGAAAGTCCAGACCATGGGAGAAGGCCCTAACCCTACCCAGCACAGGAACTGACTTGGGGAGGGATGTGGAATATAAAAGTGGGAGCAGTGGCAGGAAGATTCTTGCATGCACTCCCAGATTTCAGCATGGACAGAGGGAAGCCATTTCTTACTGTTCCTCACAGGGAACCCTGTGGAGGACAGCCAAAAAGTTCAGGCAGTGGTTGCAGGTTGAAAGAAGCCTCCAACTGGGTTTCATGATATAACCTTAGGTGGGGATGAACTCCCTTGGCCAGAGCCAGGGTGGAGGAGAGTGAAAAGTGGGCTGCAGCCATGAGTGCAGGAACTGCCAGTGCAGGAACTGGGTGCCTGGCTTTGCAGTGGACAGGGAGGGGCTTGGCCTGAAAGCTGTGATTGCTATCTCTGCAGGGAACGTATATGACTGAGGACAGTTGCAAGTTCTGAGTGCAGGCTAACTGGAACTTAGCTTGCTGCTGCCAGAGGAACACTGTGGGAGTGCATCTGTCTTGCCAAGTGCATGGGATCTGTGTAGGGCTCACAGCCACCTGCTTCTCCCCACTCTGCACAAACCCTTCTGTGTGACAAAGGCGGCAACACTGCCTTTTGGAACATAAACCCAGTGGCCTGAGAACCACTCCCATTCCCTGACTTCCACAGGGGCTGCTGCTTGTCCTGCACAGGGAGACTCAGAGTGCAAACCCACCTGAACCAACCCTCACCTTGCTTTGCCCTGTCACCTGCCCTGGTAGTTTAACACAAAGGACAGAAACTCTTGGGGGCTATATAGCCCCACTCATTGCCTGAGAAACCAGAGTAACCCCTCTGGACAACATAAATCAAGCAAAAGTCCTATTGCTACTATTGCAGCTGGTTCTCTTTTGCAAGCACCACCTCTTGGCTGGAGGCCAACCAACACAGTCCATTACAGCATCTCCTGGTAGAATAATAATTCACCTAGGAAGAAGATGGCTGTGTAATCTCAGCTATCACCACTGCCTGCACCACTCTGGCTAACCAGGAGGTGCTGAGTTTGTCCACATGACCAGTTCATTACTACTACAACCAGTGTTCGAGAAAGCCAACACACTAAGGCTATCAATAACCAAGGACTCTCACGGAGTCTATTACCCTGCCACGCCCATTAGAACTGGTGCTGCTACCCACTGTTGGGAGACTTGAAGAGAGGTCACATCACTGGATCCCTTGCAGATATTCCCTAGCACCAGCCTGGAGTGTGGTACCTTCACTGGGCAGCTAGACCCAGAGACCCTGTTGCCTTAGGAGTGGGATCCCCCGATCCTAGAGGAACAGGGAGTGCATCACATCAAGAGAACACCCTGTGGGACAAAATAATGCAGACAGCAGGACTTAAGAACCAGATCTTTCTGCTGGTGGGAAGTTTCTTTCAGCAGAGGCACAGTTACATTGCTGGGCTCAGCAGGAAAAGTCTTCAGCAATAACCCAACAGACAGACCAGCCCCCCACCCATTGTCTACCACTGCAGGCACAGTTGGAGCTTCTCCCATTGGAGCTCAGTGTGAGTGCAACTACAGACAGCCTTTTTGGAAGACATCAGGGTGACTGCATCCCCATAGGAGGGGCACCCTCTAGATTTAGGCTTGCATGAGAGACGGTCACAATTTTTCTCTATTTGGAACATCAAAATTCCTGCAGACGAAAAGAGGTGCCTGTCTGGGGATGAAAAGCTGGAGCACTGAAACAGGAGTGTGTCTGAGAGGGATAACTTTCCTGCTAACCTGGCAGGCGAGCTGAGGTGGCTCCAACCCTTACCCCTGGTAAGACCTCAGTGCAACTCACTCCTCCAGCCACTTCTGTCAAGGCTGAGACCCCTGCCCATCACTGGGTATTGCATTTACCCACCTGCTTTAGCCACAGCTGATTCCTACCCAGGGACACCTCCCCCACTGGCCTGAAGCTGGAACCATCAAACTAGTAAATAAAACACTGGAGAAAAGGCCAGGTGCAGTGGCTCATGCTTGTAATCCCAACACTTTGGGAGACTGAGGAGGGTGGATCACTTGAGGTCAGGGGTTTGAGACCAGCCTGGCCAATATGGTGAAACCCTGTCTCTACTAAAAATACAAAAATTAGTTGGGTATGGTGGCAGGTGCCTGTAATTCCAGCTACTTGGGAGGCTGAGGCACAAGAATCACTTGAACCCAGGAGGCGGAGATTGCAGTGAGATCATGCCACTGCACTCCAGCCTGGGTGACAGAGTGAGACTCGGCCTAAAAAAAAAAAAGAAAAAAAAAACTGGACAAAAATACATAAATAAAAAAGGGCATGCCATGGGGGAATGAGATAAGCTTTAAGAGACCTCTATCATTACAGCCCCGTAGGAGACAGTGATCTTGCTAATATACCAAGCACATTGCTACTACAACCAGCATCTAAGAAAGCCACATAAAAAAACTCTCTATAACCAAGGAACTATTACAGAATCTTCACCCCTGAAAGCACCAAAAACCAAATTAGGCCATAATATGATAAGCATTAAAGTCACATCCTTAAGTGGAAAAAAGAAATTAAAAAACAAACACAAAAAGAAACACAGTCAAATCAAACATAAATTCAAGGATAATTAGAAGAAATAATCTACCCAAATGAGGAGGAACCAGAAAAGTAACTCTGGTAATATGAAAAAACAGGGTTCTATAACACCCCCAAAAGATAACACTAGCTCTCCAGCAATGGATCCAAAGCAGGACGAACTCTTTAAAATACCGGATAAAGAATTCAGAAGGTCAATTATTAAGCTACACAAGGAGATTTCAGAGAAAGATGAAAACAATTATAAATTTAAAAAGCATTTCAGGATATGAATGAAAAATTTTCTAGAGAGATAGATATTATCAAGAAAAAACAATAAGAATTTCTAGAAATGAAAGACACACTTAGGGAATTACAAAATGCAGTGGAAAGCTTCAACAATAGACTAGAACAAGTAGAAGAAAGAATTTCAGAGCTTGAAGACAAGGTTTTTAAACTAACCCAATCAGACAAAAATAAAGAAAAAAGGATCAAAAGAAATGAACAAAGTCTTCAAGAAATATGGGATTATGTTAAACAGCCAAATCTAAGAATAACTGGTGTTCCAGAGAGAGAAGAGAAAATAACAAGTCTGGAAAACTTATTTGAGGGAATAATTGAGGAAAACCTTTCTGGCGTGGCTAGAGATCTAGATATCCAAATCCAAGAAGCTCAAAGAACTCCTGGGAAATTAATTGCAAAAAGATCTTCACCAAGGCATATAGTCATCAGGCTATCTAAACTCCATGTGAAGGAAATAATTCTAAGGGCAGAAAGACAAAAGCATCAGGTAAGCTACAAAGGAAAACCTATCGGAATAACAGCAGACTTCTCAGCAGAAACCTTACAAGCCAGAAGGTATTGGGGTCTTATCTTCAATCTCTTTAAACAGAAAAAACTGTCAGCCAAGAATTCTGTATCCTGTAAAACCAGGTTTTGTAATTGAAGGAGAAATAAAAGTCATTTTCAGATAAACAAATGCTGAGGGAATTTGTCACTAGCAAACCAACACTACGAGAAATGCTACCAGCCTGTCCACATGGCAAAACCCTGTCTCTACTAAAAAATACAAAAATTAGCCAGGTGTGATTGTGCATGCTTGTAATCTCAGCTACTCGGGAGGTTGAGGCATGAGAATCTCTTGAACCCAGGAGACAGAGGTTGCAGTGAGCCAAGATTGCACCATTGCACTCCAGCTTGGGTGACAGAGCCAGACTCTATCAAAAAAAAAAAAGAAAAGAAGGAAGGAAGGAAGGAAAGAAAAGAAAGAAAGGTGGCCTAAAAGGAGTTTTAAACATTGAAACAAAAGCCAAATATGCACCAAAATAGAATCTCTTGAAAGCTTAAAACTCATGAAGTCTATAAAACCATAACAGAATGAAAAAAGAAAAACTATATACATAACAATTAACATGATGAAGAGAACAGTACTTCACATCTCAATATTAATGTTGAATGTAAATGGCCTAAATGCGCCACTTAAAAAATACAGAATGGCAGAATGGATAACAAAAATCACAATCCAAACATCTGCTGTCTTCAAGAGACTCACCTAACATGAAAGGATTCAAATAAACTCAAGGTAAAAGGGTGGAAAAAGATATTCTATGCAAATGGACACCAAAAGCAAGCAGGAGTAGCTATTCTTATATCAGACAAAACAAACTTCAAAGCAACAACAGTAAAATAAGACAAAGATGGTCAATATAATGATAAAAGGATCAATCCAACAAGAAGATATTACAATCCTAAATTTACATGCATCTAACACTGGAGCTTGCAGATTCATAAAACAATTACTACTAGACCTAAGAAATGAGATAGCAACACAGTAATGGTGGGATACTTTAATATACCACTGACAGCACTAGACAAATCTTTGAGACAGAAAGTCAACAGAGAAATAATGGACTTAAATGACATGTTAAAACAAATGGACATAACAGCTATTTACAGAACATTCTACCCAAGAACTGTAGAATGTATTTTCTTCTCATCAGTACATAGAACAGTCTCTAAGATAGGTCACCAAACAAGTCTCAATAAATTTTTAAAAATTGAAATAATATGAAGTATCTTCTCAGGCCATAGCAGAATAAAACTAAAAATCAACTACAAAGGGAATCCTCAAAACTATACAGATACATGGAAATAAAATAATCCATTCCTGAATGATATCTGGGGTAAACAGTGAAATCAAGATGGAAATTTAAAAAATTTTTGAATTGAATGATAATGACACAAGTTATCAAAACCTCTGGGATAGGTGGGGTGCAGTGGCTCATGCCTGTAATTCTAGCACTTTGGGAGGCCAAACAGGTGGATCACTTGAGGCCAGGAGTTCGAGACCAGGCTGGCCAACATGGTGTTGAACCCCCCCCATCTTTACTAAAAATACAAAAATTAGCTGGATGTGG
Organism: Nomascus leucogenys; assembly: GCF_006542625.1. NCBI lineage: Eukaryota > Metazoa > Chordata > Mammalia > Primates > Hylobatidae > Nomascus > Nomascus leucogenys. Next base: position 101,717,053 of record NC_044402.1, read on the forward strand.
TAGCAGGCGCCTGTAGTCTCAGTCTCAGCTACTTGGGAGGCTGAGGCAAGAGAATTGCTTGAACCTGGGAGGCAGAGCTTGCAGTGAGCCAAGATGGTGCCACTGCACTCCAGCCTGGTTGACAGAGTGAGACTGTCTCAAAAAACTAAAAACTAAAAAAACCTCTAGGATACAGCAAAAGCAGTGCTAGGAAAGTTTATAGTGCTAAACGCCTGCATCAAAAAGTCTGAAAGAGCACAAACTGACAACTTAATGTCACACTGCAAGGAACGGGAGAAACAAAAAAAACTAAGCCCAAAGGTAGAAGAAGAAAAGAAATAACGAAGATCAGAGCAGAACTAACTGAAATTCAAACAAAAAATACAAAAAGATCAATGAAACAAAAAGCTGGTTCTTTGAAAAAATAAAATAGACTAGATTAGCCAAGAAAAGAAGAAAAGATTAAACAAGTAAAGAAGAGAAAGAAGATCTAAATAAGCTCAATTAGAAATGAAATTGGAGACATTACAACCCACAGAACCACAGAAATACAAAAGATCACTTGAGACTACTATGAACACCTTTTTGTATACAAACTAGAAAGCCTAAAGGAAATAGATAAATTCCTGGAAATGTACAACTCTCCTGTATTAAATCAGGAAGAAACAGAAACCCTGAACAGGTGAATAACAAGCAGCAAGATTGAATCAGTAATTTAAAAATTGCCAAGAACAACAAAAAAAGCCCACGACTAGATGGATTCACAGCTGAATTCCACCAGATGTTCAAAGAAGAATTGGTACCAATCCTACTGAAATGATTCCAAAAGATTGAGAAAGAGGGAATCCTCCCTAAATCATTCTGTGCAGCCAGTATCACCCTGATACCCAAACCAGGAAAGAACACAACAAATAAAAAAAAAACTACAGACCAATTTCACTGACGTTGAACATAGATGCAAAAATCCTCAATAAAATACTAGCTAAACAAGCCCAATAGCACATCAAAAAGATAATTCAAGTGGATTTTGTCCCAGGGATGCAGGGATGGTTTAACACACACAGGTCAATAAATGTGATACATCACATAAACAGAATTGAAAACAAAAAACATATGATCACCTCAGTAGATTCAGAAAAAGCATTTAATCAAATCCAGCATCCTTTATAATTAAAACTCTTAACAAACTAGGCATAGAAATGACCTACCTCGAAATAATAAAAGCCATATATGACAAACCCACAGCCAACGTCATACTGAATGGAAAAAAGTTGAAAGCATTCCCCTTGAGAACTGGAACAAGACAAGATGGCCACTTTCACCACTGTCATTCAACATAGTTCTGGAAGTCCTAGCTAGAGCAATTAGACAGGAGAAAGAAATAAAGGGCATCCAAATTGGAAAAGAAGAAGTCAAACTATTGCTGTTTGAAGATTATATAATTGTATACCTAGGAAATCCTAAAGGATCCTCCGAAGACTCTAAGATTTGATAAACGAATTCAGTAAAGTCTCAGTTTACAAAATCAGTGTATGCATATCAGTAGCACTGCTATACACCAACAATGACCAAGCTGAGAATCAAGTAACGAACTGATACCCTTTTACAACAGCTACAAAAAAATAAAATACTTAGGAATGTACTTAACCAAGGAGGTGAAAGATCTCTACAAGGAGGACTATAAAACACAGCTGAAAGAAGTAATAGATTATACAAACAAATGGAAATGCATTCTATACTCATGGATTGGAAGAATCAATATTGTGAAAATGACCATACTGCCCAAAGTAATCTTGCATTACAGATCCAATGCAATTCCCATCAAAATACCAACATCATTTTTCACAGAATTAGAAAAAAAATTCTAAAATTCATATGGAACCAAAAAAGAGCCAGAATAGCCAAAGCAATACTAAGCAAAAAGAACAAATCTGGAGGTATCACATTACTAGACTTCAGATTATACTACAAGGCTATAGTTACCAAAACAGCATGGTACTTGTATAAAAGTAGGCACATAGGCCAAGGAAACAGAATAGAGAACCCAGAAATAAAGCCAAATATGTACAGCCAACTTATCTTTGACAAAGCAAACAAAAATGTAAATTGGGGAATGATACTTTATTTAATAAGTGATGCTGGGAGAATGGGCAAGCCACATGTAGAAAAATGAAACTGGATCCATATTTCTCACCTTATACAAAAATCAACTCAAGATAGATCGAAGACTTAAATATGACCTGATGCTATAAAAATTCTAGAAGATGTTAGAAAAACTCTTCTAGTCATTGGCTTAGGCAAATAATTCATGACTAAGACCCCAAAAGCAAATGCAACAAAACCAAAAATAAATAAATAGAACCTAATTAAACTAAAAAGCTTCTGTACAGCAAAAGAAACAATAAACAGACAACCCACAGAATGGGAGAAAATATTTGCAAACTATGCATCTGACAAAAGACTAGTAATCAAAATCTACAAGGAATTCAAACAAATCAGCAAGAAAAAAACAAATAATCCCATTAAAAAGTGGGCAAATGACATGAATAGATATTTCTAAAAAGAAGATATACAAATGGCCAACAAACATGAAAAAGTGCTCAATATCACTAATCGTCAGGGAAATACAAATTAAAACCACAATGAGATACCACCTTACTCCTGCAAGAATGGTCATTATTAAAAAGTAAAAGAACAATATATTTTGGTGTGGATGTGGGGAAAAGGGAGCGCTTATATACTGCTGATGGGAATGTAAATTAGTTCAATCTTTATGGAAAACAGTATGGAGATTTCTTAAAGAGCTAAAAGTAGATTTACCATTCAATCCAGCAATCCCACTACTGGATCTCTACCGAAAGGAAAATAAGTCATTATATGAAAAAGACACTTGTACATGTATGTTTATAGCAGCACAATTCACAGTTGCAAAGATGTGGAACCAACCTAAGTGCCTGTTGACTAATGAGTGAATAAAGAAAATGTGGCATATATACACCATAGACTGCTACTCAGTCATTAAAAGGAATGAAATGTCTTTTGCAGCAACTTGGATGGAGCTGGAGGCCATTATTCTAAGCGAAGTAACACAGGAGTGGAAAACCAAAAACTGTATGATGTCACTTAAAAGTGGGAGCTAAGCCATGAATATGCAAAGGCATATTCATTAATGAACTTTAGAGACTCAGAAGGGGGAGGTGGGAGAGTGGCTTGTGATAAAAAAAAAAAAAAAACTACACATTAGGTACAATACACACTACTCAGATGATGGATGCACTAAAGTCTCAGAATTCACCACTATATAATTCATCCAGGTAACAAAAAAAACCATTTGTACCCCCAAAGCTATTGAAATAAAGCTTTTTAAAAAACCCCAAAGTAAAAAAAGTTGGAACAATTTTCTTTTCTTTTATATAATTTTTGCACGTGTTAGCTTTAGGGTCAAATTTATTTCTTTTTTATTTTATTTATTTATATATATTCTTTGAGACAGAGTCTTGCTCTGAGCCCAGGCTAGAGTGCAGTGGCACAATCTCGGCTCACTGCAACCTCTGCCTCCCAGGTTCAAGTGATTCTCCTGCCTCAGTTTCCTGAGTAGCTGGGATTACAGGTGTGTGCCACCATGCCCGAATAATTTTTGTATTTTTAGTAGAGACAGGGTTTTGCCATGTTGGCCAGGCTGGTCTCAAACTCCTGACCTCAGGTGATCTGCCTGCCTTGGCCTCCCAAAGTGCTGGGATTACAGGCGTGAGCCACCGCACCCGGCCTATGGTCAAGTTTAAATGAGCTATTTTTAAATATAAACTTTGGATTTCTGAATAAAGATTTGATAAGTTAAAAATGGGCTGAAAACTTGTATTTTGAAATAAATTATAGAACCCCAGAATTCTAGAACTAAATCTACAGTTTTTCAACATTCTAAATGGAATTTTTTCTTTTTCACTTCTTTTTTAAATGTCAGTTTAATTGAGTAAAATGTGCCCTGTTCAGTATACATTTAATGTGTTTGACAAATGGATAGTTATGGAACTACCACTACATCATCTCCAGTAATTCTCTCCTGTCCCTTTGTAGTCAACCCCTCCCCCAATCCCAGTCCAGCCCATGGTAAATACTAATCTGCTTTTTGTCCCCCAATTTTTACTTTTTCCAATCATGTAAATATTTCTTGTCATAAATAGAATGTAATAGTGTGTAAAAAACAAGAAGACATACAAGTGGTCAGAAAATATAAAAAATGCTTCATGTCACTAATCATCAGAGAAATGCAAATCAAAAACCACAATGAGATACCAGCCCACACACATTAGAATGGTTATTACTAAAAAGTCAAAAAACAACAGATGCTGGTGAGGTTGGAGGAAAAAGGGAATGCTTATACAGCACTGGTAGGAATGTAAATTAGTTCAGTCACGGTGGAAAGCAGCTTGGAGATTCTCAAAGAACATAAAACAGAACTACCATTTGACCTGGCAATCCCATTACTGGGTATATATCTAAAAGAAAATAAGTTTTGCTACCAAAAAGACACCTTCACTTGTATGTTCATCACAGACAATTCACAATAGCAAAGACATGGAATCAACCTAGGTGCCCACTGACAGTGGACTGGATAAACAAAATGTGGTACATACACCATGGAATACTATGCAGCCATAAAGAACAAAATCATGTCCTTCACAGAAACATGGATGGCCCTAGAGGCTATTATCCTAAGCCAATTAACGCAGGAACAGAAAACCAAATGCCATGTGTTCTTGTAGACACTGGGGGCTATTGGGAGAGAGGAAGAGGGGGAAGGGTTGAATAACAATTGGGTACTATGCTTGCTACCTGGGTAATGAGATCATTCATATCCCAAACCTCAGTATCACACAATAACTTGTACATGTATCCCCTGAATCTAAACTAAAGGTTGACTTTTTTTTAAAGTTCATTCCTTTTGACCAAGCACTCTACTTCTAGAATCAAAGATATTCAAAGTGGTATTATCTGTTACAGCAAGCAATTGGAAACAACTCAAATGCCCAATAATAGGGGAACAGTAAAATTTTAGAACCCAATGGCAATTTCATTAGAATAATATCAAGTCATTATAAAGGAGGGAAAAGTTTCTTATATGCTTGATAAAGAAGATATATAAAAAAATAGATGTTATACAATATACAATATGATCTCAACTGCAGTTCTAACAAAGTACAAATATTAACAGGGGTTGTCTTTGGGTAGTGATATTTCTTTTTGTTCCATTACAAAAAATGAGAAGCTATTACTTTTGTAATCACAAACATATTTTGCAGTAGTGCTCTTCAGGATTTGGGTGCCTGATTTGCCATGCATGGAAGCCATCAGGTTCATCCTCTCCCTGGGTGCAGCTAGTGCCACTTAGGTCCAAGGATGCTGGGAATCTCAGGACATTATTTTCTGGACAAAAGCTCTAGATTTATCCCAGTGTTAGCCAGGAATGAGCCTTCCTTCTCTTTTAATCCAACAGGGAGCTCTGTGTCTCACCTGATACGTACGAAACATATTCTTCAAATACTTGTATTCTTTTCCCATCTCCTCTGGATAAAAGGAAAACAACAGGGTCATCATTAGTCTTCTGATATGCACATTTTCAAATTCAAACGTGAGCTTCTCTGCACATCTTCCCCACCTCAAACTCATCACCAAGGTGGTAAAATCTTTGTGTGCCCCGGAAATCACCCTAGAGGCTTATTAGAAATGCCATTGCCTGGACCTTCATCCAGGGTCATTCTCCCAGGTCCCAGCAGTACCTAGCTTCTCTTGGGCAGCCATCTTCTGCGCCTTCAAGGCTGCTTTGTAGTTGTTCTCCAACTCACTGAGTTCTGCTTCATGGGCCTCTTTGAGCTCCCTGTGGGACCCCAGGAGAAGGCCGCAATCGTTAGTAAAAAGAAGTCCAGAGCTGAGCTGTCACCCTGATCTGATCCTACCCTCCACCCTCCCACAGGAAGTGAGGTTCTCACTTTTTTATTTTTAAAATTTTAAAATCTTTTCTTTTTTTCTTTTTTGAGTCAGGGTCTCACCCTGTTGCCCAGAGTGAGTGTGGTGGCATGGTCACAGCTCACTGCAGCCTCAACCTCCCAGGCTCAAGTGATCTTCCCATCTCAGCCTCCCAAGTAGTTGGGAACACAGGCACATGCCACAGGCCCATCTAATTTTTTAATTTTTTGTAGAGACAGGGTCTTGCTATGTTGTCCAGGCTGGTTTCAAAGTACTCCTGGACTCAAGCAATCCTCCTGCGTTGTCCTCTCGAAGTGCTGGGATTACAGGCGTGAGCTACCATACTCAGCCTGGGGCCCTCACTTCTTGAAGAATTATCCTGGCGTCTATCCAGAAAGGGCGAGGGGACCCTTTTCTACAACCATTGTTTTGAATGGAGCCAGCATGACCACAGATTCCCCTCTAATAGTCAGCACAGTCTTGTCTATAGCTTGCTTGGGAAACTATGGGCTGCATTGACACCCAGGATAATTTTAGAACCCAAGTTCTCTCCAGCCTCCATTCCAGGAAGCGATGTTGGCAGTGTTTATGATGAGTATTAAAATGAGTCCACATAAGCTATCAAGCATGAAAAGACATGGAGGAAACTTAAAAGCGTATTATTAAGTGAAGGAAGCCAATTTAAAAAGGCTACATAGGGATGATTCCAACTATATGACATTCTGAAAAAGGCCAAACTATGGAGACAGTAAAGAGATCAGTGTTTGCCCGAGGTTAGGGGTGGGAGGTAGGATGAATAGGCAGAGCGCAGCAGATTTTTAGGGCAGTGAAACTATTCTGTATGACACTAGAATAGTGGATACATATCATTACACATTTGTCCAAACTCATTGAATGCACAGTACCAAGAGTGAACTCTAATGTCAACTATGAACTTTGAGTGATAATGATGTGTCAGTAGAGGTTCATTGATTATAACAAATGTTATCACTTTTTGGGATATTGATAATGGGGGAAGCTATGCGTGTGAGGGGGCAGTAAGTATATGGGAAATCTTTTATACTTTCCCCTCAATGTTGCTATAAACCTAAAACTCTAAAACTACTCTAAAAAATTAAGTTTATAAATAAATGAATAAGTACATAAAAGTTTATGGCTCAGCTAAGAGTGCTGTCTCTCCACCAGGATTTCTTTTTTTAATTATAAATTGGTAACTTATAATTATATATATTTATGGGGTAAAAAGTGATGTTATGATTTATGAATACAATGTGGAATAACGAAACCAAACTAGTTAACATAGTCATCACCTGAAATACTTAAAAGTTTTTTCTTTTTTTCCTTTTTTTTTTTTTTGAGACTTAGTCTCTGGCTCTGTCCCCCAGGCTGGGGTGCAATGGCACAATCTTGGCTCACTGCAACCTTCGCCTCCTGGGCTCAAGCGATTCTCCCACCTCAGCCTCCCGAGTAGCTGGGATTACAAGCACCCGCCATTATGTCCGACTAATTTTTGTATTTTTGCAGAGATGGGTTTTCACCATGTTGGCCAGGCTGGTCTTGAACTTGTGACCTCAGGTGATCCACTCGCCTCGGCCTCCCAAAGTGCTGAGATTACAGGCGTGAGCCACTGCGCCCAGCCTAAAAGTTTTTTCAATGAGAACATTTGAAATTTATTCTTAGCAATTTTGAAATGTCCAATACTCTATTATTAACTATATTTACTACTCTGTGCAATAGATCTAAGAAAATCCCATACTTGTCCTGCCTAATTGAGATTATGTACCCTTTGACCATCATCTCCCTATTCCCCCCACCCCCTAGCCTCTTTAACCACCATTTTACTTGCTGTTTCTATGAGTTTGATTGTTTCAGATCCCACATATAAGTGAGAATATGTGGTATTTGTCTTCCTGTGCCTGGTTTATTTTATTTAGCATAATGCTCTCCAGTTCCATCCATGTTGTCACAAATGCCAGAATTTCCTTCTTTTTAAAGGCTGAATAGCATTCCATTTTATGTATATACCACATTTTCTTTATCCATTTGTCAACTGATGGACACTTAAGTTGATTCCATAACTTGGATGTTGTTAATAGTACTGAATTGAACATGGGAATACAGACATCTCAACAAACTGATTCCAAATATTTTGGGTAAGCACCCAGAAGTGGGATTGCTGGATCATATGGTATTTCTATTTTTTAGTTTTTTGAGCAACCTCCATACAGTTTTCCATAATGGCCATACTAATTTACAATCCCACTAACACTTTGTAAGTGTTCCCTTTTCTCCACATCTTCAACACTTGTTATCTTTCACCTTCTTGATAATAGCTATTCTGATAGATGTGAGATAATAACTCACTATGGTTTTAATTTGCATTTCCCTAATGATTAGCAATATTGAGCATTTTTTCATATGTCTGTTGGCCATTTGCATGTCTTCTTTTGAGAAATGTCTATTCAGGTCCCTTACCCATTTTTTAATTGGATTTATTTATTTATTTATTTATTTTTTATTATACTTTACGTTTTAGGGTACATGTGCACAACGTGCAGGTTAGTTACATATGTATACATGTGCCATGTTGGTGTGTTGCATCCAGTAACTCGTCATTTAACATTAGGTATATCTCCTAATGCTATCCCTCCCCCCTCCCCCCACCCCACAACAGGCCCTGGTGTGTGGTGTTCTCCTTCCTATGTCCATGTGTTCTCGTTGTTCAATTCCCACCTATAAGTGAGAACATGCAGTGTTTGGTTTTTTGTCCTTGCGATAGTTTGCTCAGAATGATGGTTTCCAGCTTCATCCATGTCCCTACAAAGGACATGAACTCATCATTTTTTATGGCTGCATAGTATTCCATGGTGTATATGTGCCACATTTTCTTAATCCAGTCTGTCGTTGTTGGACATTTGGGTTGGTTCCAAGTCTTTGCTATTGTGAATAGTGCCACAGTAAACATACGTGGGCACGTGTCTTTATAGCAGCATGATTTATAATCCTTTGGGTATATACCCAGTAATGGGATGGCTGGGTCAAATGGTATTTCTAGTTCTAGATCCCTGAGGAATCGCCACACTGACTTCCACAGTGGTTGAACTAGTTTACAGTCCCACCAACAGTGTAAAAGTGTTCCTATTTCTCCACATCCTCTCCAGCACCTGTTGTTTCCTGACTTTTTAATGATGGCCATTCTAACTGGTGTGAGATGGTATCTCATTGTGGTTTTGATTTGCATTTCTCTGATGGCCAGTGATGATGAGCATTTTTTTATGTGTCTTTTGGCTGCATAAATGTCTTCTTTTGACAGGTGTCTGTTCATACGGTTTTGTCCTTCATTCTATTAATGTGAGGTATCACATTTATTGATTTGTGTGTGTCCAACCATTCTTGCGTCCCAGGGGATAAATCTCACTGGATCATGGTGGATGATCCTTTTAATATGTTGCTGAATTCTGTTTGCTAATATTTAATTAAGGATTTTTGTATCTAAGTTCATTAAGGATTTTGGCCTGTAATTTTATTTTCTCATAAGGTGCTTGTCTGACTTGGTATCAGAGTAATGCTGGCCTCATAAAAATAGTGTGAAAGGGCTGGGTGTGTTGGCTCATGCCTGTAATCCCAGCACTTTGGGAGGCTGAGGCAGGCAGATCACTTGAGGTCAGGAGCTCAAGACCAGCCTGACCAACATGGAGAAACCCCATCTCTACTAAAAATACAAAATTAGCCAGGCGTGGTGGTGCATGCCTGTAATCCCAGCTACTCAGGAGGCTGAGGCAGGAGAATCGCTTAAACCCAGAACCCAGGAGGTGGTGGTTGTGGTGAGCTGAGATCGTACCATTGCACTGCAGCCTGGGCAACAAGAGTGAAACTCTGTCTAAAAAAAAAAAAAAAAAAAAAAAAAAAAAAAAAAAAAAAAAAAAAGGCTAAAAACAAAATCGTGTGAAAGTCCTTCCACCTCTTCATTTTTTTAGAAGAATTTGAGAAGAATTGATGTTAGTTCTTTTTTTAAATGTCAGGTAGAATTAAGCAGTAAAGGCACCAGGTCTGGGTTTTTTTTGGATGGTAGGTTTTTATTACTTATTCAATATCATCTTTATTGGTCTGTTCAGATTTTCTTTTGTTTTTATGATTAAGTCTTGGTAGGTTTTATGTGTCTAGAAATGTATCAGTTTCTTCCAGGTTATCCAATTCATTGACATATAGATGTTCACAGTAGTCTCTTATGATCCTTTGTATTTGTCATATCAGTTGTAATGTCTCCTCTTTCATTTCTCATCTTATTTATTTGAGTCTTCTCTATTTTTTTCTTAGTTTAGCTAAGGGTTTGTTGCTTTTATCTTTTCAAAAAACAACTCTTAGTTTCATTGATATTTTATATTGTTTTTCTAGTCTCTATTTCATTTATTTCTGCTTTGATCTTTATTATTTTCTTTCTTCAGCATACTTTGGGCTTATTCTGTTCTTCTTTCCTAGTTTTGTGAGGTGTAATATTAGCTTCTTTGAGATCTCTGTTTTATCTACTTCTTTTAATTTGACTAAAAGCCATTTATTGAAAAGGCTATCTTTTTTCCCAGTGTGTGTTCTTGGCAACTTTGTCAAAAATCAGTTGGCTATGGGTGTATAAATTTATTTATAGGCCTCTATTCTGTTCCATTGGTCTATGTGTCTGTTTTTTTATGCCAGTATCATGCTGTTTGGGTTACTATAGCTTTGTAGTATAATTTAAAATCAGGTGCCTTTAGCTTTGTTATTTTTGCTCAGGATCATTTTGGCTATTTGGGGACTTTGTGGTTCCATATGAATTTTAAGATTATTTGTTCTATTTTTGTGAAGAACATTTTTGGTAGTTTGATAGGGATTGCATTAAATCTGTGTAATGCTTTGGGTAGTATGATCATTTAAACAATATTAATTCTTCTAATACATGAACATGGAATATCTTTCCATTTATTTGCTGCTTCTTCAATTTCTTTTATCGATGCTTCATAATTTTCAGTGTAGAAATCTTTTACTTCCTTGGTTAAATTTATTCCTAGGTATCTTATTTTTTAAGCTGGTATAAATAGAATTGTCTTCTTAATTTCTTTTTTAGATAGTTAACTATTAGTGTATAGAAATGCTACTAATTTTTTTCTTTTTCCATTTTTATTTTAGGTTTAGGGGTACATTTACATGTATATATTTGTTGCATAAGTAAATTGTACATCACTGGGGTTTGGTGTACAAATGATTTCATTGCCCAGGTAGTGAGCATAGTAGCTGATAGGTTGTTTTTAAACCCTCACTCTCCTCCCAACCTCCACCTTCAAGTAGGCCCCACCGTCTATTGCTCTCTTCTTTGTATCTATGTGTACACAATGTTTAGCTCTCACTTATAAGTGAAAATATGCAGTATTTGGTTTTCTGTTCCTGTGATAATTCGCTTAGGATAATGGCCTTCAGCTGCATCCATGTTGCTGCAAAGGACATGATTTTGTTTTTTTTTATGGCTTTGTAGTATTGTATGGTGTATATATACCACATTTTCTTTATCCAGTCCACCACTGATGGGCATCTAGGTTCAGCCATATCTTTGTTACTGTTTATAGTGATGTGATGAACATACACATGCATGTGTCCTTTTGGTAGAATGATTTACATTCCTTTGAGTATAATACACCCAATAATGGGATTGCTGGGTCAAATGGTAGTTCTGTCTCAAGTTCTTTGAGGAATCTCCAAATTGCTTTCTACAGTGGCTGAACTAATTAACATCCCCACCAATAGTGTATAGCATTTCCTGTTCTCCACAGTCTTTGAAGAAATATCCAGTAGTTGAATTGCTGGTTCATATTTTTAATTTTTTGAGAAATCTCTATAGTGTTTTCCATAATGGCTATACTAACTTACATTTCCACCAACAGTATATAAGAGTTCCCTTTTCTCCACATCTTTGTCAATATATGCTATTTTTTGTCTTTTTATAATAGCCATTCTAACTGGTGTAAGATGATATCTTATTGTGTTTTTGCTCTACATTTCCCTGATGATTAGTAATGTTGAACACATACTTGTTGGCTATTTGTATGTCTTCCTTTAAGAAATGTCTACTGATGTCCTTTGCCCATTTTAAATGAATTTGTGTTTGCTTTACTGCTGAATTGTTTGAGTCCTCTGTCAAACAAGTAGTTTGCAAATATTTTCTCCCATTTAAGAGTATGTCTCTTGACTCTGTTGATGGTTTCTTTTGCTGTGTAGAAGCTTTTTAGTTTAATATAGTCTCATTTGTCATTTTTTGTTTTTGTTGCCTGTGCTTTCAAAGTCTTGGTCATAAAATCTTTGCCTAGACCAATGTCCTGAAGACTTTTCCCTAGGTTTTCTTCTAGTATTTTTATAGCTTTGGATCTTACATTTAAGACTTTAATCCATCTTGAGTTCATTTTTGTATATGATGAGAGATAGGGGTCTAGTTTCACCCTTCTGCATATGGTTATTCAGTTTTCCCAGCATCATTTATTGAAGAGGGTGCCCTGTTCCCAGTGTATGTTCTTGACAGCATTGTCAAAGATCAGTTGGCTGTAATTATATGAATTTATTTCTGGATTCTCTATTCTGTTCCATGCTTTATGTTTATGTGTCTATTTTTATACTAATACCATGCCATGTTGGTTATGATAGCCTTGATCTATATCAAGGAGTGCAGTTGGAGTGCAGTGGCATGATCATAGCTCACTGCAGCCTTGCCCATCTGGGCTCAAGTGATCCTCCCACCTCAGCCTCCCAAGTAGCTAGGACTCCAGGCACACTCCATAATACCTGCGTAATTTTTAATCTTTTGTGTAGATGGTGTCTCGCTATGTTGTGCAGGCTAGTCTGAAACTCCTGGACACAAGCCATCCTCTCGCCTTGGCCTCCCAAAGTGCTGGGATTACAGGTGTGAGTCACCATGCCTGGTCTTGTAATATATTTTGAAGTCAGGTAATGTGATAACTCCAGATTTTTTTTTTCCCCATGGGATTGCTTTGGCTATTCTGGCTCACCTTTTGTTCCATATGAACTTTAGAATTATTTTTTCTATTTCTGTGAAAAGTGACATTGGTAATTTAGGGATTGCATTGGGCAGCATGGCCATTTTGGTGATATTAATTCTTCCAGTCCATAAGCATGGGTGAAATGTCTTTCCATTTGTTTGTGTCCTCTTCAATTTCTTACATCTGTGTTTTGTAGTTTTCCTTCTAAAGGTCTTTCACCTTTTTGGGTAAATTTATTCCTAGATATTTTATTTTATGCTTTGTAGCCAGTGTAAATGTTATTGCCTTATTGATTTCTCTTTTGGCTATTTCATTGTTGGTGTACAGAAATGCAACTGGTATTTGTATGTTGATTTTATATTCTGCAACTTTACTGAATTTGTTTATTAGTTCTAAGAGTTTTTGGATGGAGTTTTTTTGTGATTTTCATATATAAGATCATGGTTTTCGGCAAAGAGAGATCATCTGGCTTCCTCTTTTCCAATTTGGATGCCTTTTATTTCTTTCTTTTGCGGGATTGCTCTGGCTAGGACTTCCAGTACTATATTGAATAGGAGCGGTAAAAGTAGGCATCCTTACCTTGTTCCAATTCTTTGAGGAAAAGTTTTCAACTTTTCCCTATTCAGTATGATGATAGCTGCAGATCTGTCATATATAGCCTTTGTTATGCTGAGGTATGTTTCTTCTATATCTAGCTTGTTGAAAGGTTTTATTTTTTAATCATGAAGGAATGTTGACTATTATGAAATGCTTTTTCTGCATCTATTGGGATGATCACATGATTTTTGTCCTTCATTCTGTTGATGTTATATATAATGTTTATTGATTTTCATATGCTGAACCATCCTTGCATTGCTGATATAAGTCCCACTTGGTCATGGTGTATTATATTTTTGATGTATTGTTGGATTTGGTTTGCTAGTATTTCGTTGAAGATTTTTGCATCTGTGTTCATCAGAGATATTGATCCATAGTTTTCTTTTTCCTGTTGTTGTATTGTCATCTGACTTTGGTATTAAGGTAATGCTGGCCTCACAGAATAAGTAAGGGAGAATTTCCTCCTCTTCAAATTTTTTTGAATAGTTTGAGGAAGATTGCTATTAGTTCTCCTTTATACGTTTGGTAGAATTTGATAGTGAATCCATCTGGTCCTGGGCTTTTCTCTGTTGGGAGACTTTTTATTACTGATTCAACCTTGCTACTCATCACTGGTCTTGAATAATTTTCAATTTCTTCCTGATTCATCTTGTTAGATTTTATGTTTTCAGGAATTTATCTGTTTTTGCTAGGATTTTTAGTTTGTTAGTGTTATAGTTGTTCATAATAGTCTCTGATGATTTCTTGTATTTCTGTGGCATCAGTTGTAATGTCTCTTTTTTCATTTCTGATTTTATTTGGGTCTTCTCTTGTCTTTTTTTGGCTAGTCTAGCTAGTGGTTTATCAATTTGGTTTATCTTTTTGAAGAAACTGTTTTTTTGCTGACCATTTGTATTTTTTTTTAGTTTCTATTTCATTTAGTTCTGCTCTGATTTTTATTACTTCTTTTCTTCTACTAATTTTGGGCTTGGTTTTCCAATTCCTTCATTGTTAGATTGTTTATTTGAAATCTTTCTACTTTTTTGATGTAGGTGTTTATTGCTATAAACTTCCCTCTTAGCACTGCTTTTGCTGTATCCCACAGGCTTTGGTATATTGTATTTCAATTTTTTTTTGTTTCAAGAAATTTTTTTTATTTCCATCTTCATTTCTTCATTGTTCTATTGGTCATTCAGGAGAATGCTGTTTAATTTCCATGCATTTGTATAGTTTCCAAAGTTTTTCTTGTTACTGATTTCCAGTTTTATTCTAATATTATAAGTGTGCCTATCTTTGGGCCCCAGGGTGGCATATGCTGGCATTAAGTATTAGTGAGTTCAGGCAGGCCAATTCTTGGGCCTTTTAGTGGCTTTTTCAGGTGTCAGGAATGGCAGCTATGGGCTGGGCAGGTAGGTAGGTTCATGGACCCATTGGCAGTGGGTGTGTTGTGGCTGACGGCAGTAGCAATAGTGGAACAACCCTCTAGGACCCAAGTGGTACTCACTGGTGTTGGCAATGGCTATGAGAAGTTGGGTGGTCCTGTCCTCAGGCCCATAGATGGTGCATGCAGGTAGGTGCCAGCAATGGTGGTAGCGGCAGGTTGAGTGGGCTTAATCTCAGACCCTGGGAGGAGTGCTCATGTGCCTTACAGGTAACATGAGTCTCTTGTAGGCAGCATATAGTTGGTTCTTGTTTTTAAAAAATCCATTAATGCATTATATTTTTTTAATCAGAGAATTTAATCCATTTACATTCAAGGTAATTATTAATAGGTAAGGACTTACTACTGCCATTTTATTAATTTTTGTTTTGTTGTTTTGTAGATTCTTTCTTCCTTTCTCGCTCTCTTCTTTTGTGGTTTGATGTTTTTTGTAGTGTATGCTTTGAATCATTTCTATTTTTGTGTTGTGCTACTGCTAAAGATTTTTATCTTTGTGGTTACCATGACACTTAGTTAGAATATCTTGTTCTTGTAATAAGCTATCTCATGCTGATAACAAGTTTAATTGCAAGCAATAACTCAACAGTACCCCTCCCTAACATTTTGTTTTTGATGTCAGAATTGATATCATTTTATAATGTGTATCATTGAAAATTTATTTTAGCTATAGTTGTTATTAATAGTTTTGTGTTTTTACCCTCATGTTGGGATAAAATTGTCTTACATTCCATCATCACAGTCCTAAAGTATTCTGAGTATGACTCTATTTTGCTTATACCATTGAGTGTTGTGCATTCATGTGTTTCATGTTATCAGCAGCTTTCTGTTTCAGTTTTTAAAACTTCCTTTTGCAATTTCTGTAAGGCAGGCACAGTGGTAATGAACTCCCTTAATTTTTGTTTGGGAAAGTTTCTATTTCTCCCTCAACTGGGGAAGACAGCTTTGCTAAGGTATTCTTGGTAGGCAGGTTTTTCATTCAGCACTTTTAATACATCATCACACTGACTCCTGGCCTACAGGGTTTCTGTTGAGAAATTACAATTGTATTGGCACTCCTTTGTATGTGATGTGTTTCTTACCTTCTGATGCTCTCAGAATTTTTGCTTTGTCTTTGATTTTTGATAGTTTGATTATTATGTGTCTTGGTGTACTCATCTTTGAGTTTAATTTGATTGAATTTGATTAGCAGTGGGTGCACAGGAACTCTCTGTAGTTTCTCCTCATTTTTGCTGTAAACCTAAAACTGCTCTAACAGATAAAGTCTATAGATAAATAAATGTATAAATGGCTATGACTCAACTAAGAGTGCTATCTCTCCACCAGGATTTCTAAGGCTGCTCTGGTGTGCAGCAAGTAGCCTGAAAGGGGATGTAGGATTATCTTCACCCATACACATAAGAAAACTCCTTTAAAAATAAATTTTATTGTGTATATTTAAGGTATACAACATGATGTCATAAGATTCATATATATATATATAAATCATATATATATATATATGCATCTCTACTATAGTAACCATTATACTATATATATACTACACATAATTTTTACTATATATATACACTCACACTACACAAGCATATATATACAGGTAGAGTTTATATGTACGTATATATATATATACACAAATGGTTACAACAGTGGAGATTACTATATACATATAGTAAAAAGGTTACTAGAGTGGAATAAATTAACATATCCATCATTTCACTTAGTTAACCATTTTCCCCCTGTGGTGAGAACAGCTATAAACTCATTTAGCAACAGTTCTTAATATCATACATTATTATTAACTATAGCTCTCATTTATTACATTATGTCTTTGGACTTGTTCACCCTACATATTTGCAACATTGTATCATTTGATCAACGTCTCCCCATTTTCTTCCTCCTACTGGACCATGGTAACCATGTTCTATTCTCTATCTCTCTGTATTTGGACTCCTTTTAATTTTCTCTTGATTTGACTTTGCTCCTGATTCTCTTATACCTTCTTCCTATTTTGCTGAGGCCCTGACCTAGCAGCCAGGGAGCGTAGAGGTGAGACAAAGAAAAAGAAGAGGAAGAAGAGAAGAACAAGGAGATGGTGGAGGAGGAGCCTTGGCTGAGAATAACAGTTATTTATCACAGAAACCTCATAGAGAACAAAAATGACTCTTCTCAGTAACCAACAAAAAGGGAGATTATAATTGAAATGAAAGGATTGGGTGATAAAATGTAAAAGCAGTAATAACTTTCTTTGTGGCTTATTTTAGTGGCTTTGAATCAAGCCATTCTGCTCTTCAAAGACACGTGTCTTGTTCATCTCCCCCACCGTTCATCCGCCAACTCCATTTGGAACTACCTGAAGTCCCAGTGAACTAAAATCCTGCAAAGGATGCAGGAGCCTTAGAGCCATCAACACACACAACGGTCCATGCCAGAAAGTGTACCTGTTCTTGTTTTCAAAGTTCTGTTTCATCTCAGCACAGCGGAGATCCATTTCACTGGAGAGCTGGAAACAAAATGAGCATCAACAACACAGGACTGAGGACCCCATCCCATTCTAATCTGCACCTTCTGAAAAGCCTTCCAATTCATGGGGCACAGCCGCCTTCCAATTCATGGGGCACAGCCCCCTTCCCACCCCTCTTCCACTGTGCTCTGCAGTGCCAGAGAGCACATTATTAATAAGGGAACAGAACAATTTGTGCCTTGCTCTATGTTGTTTTGTACTTATTCAGTTCATAATGTTGGTGCATCTCTTTCACTGACTATTTTTTTTGGGTACGTCTGGTCTCCTGTGCTAGACCATCATCTCTGTTACATCATGGCCTTCAGATTTCTGGATATGTAATCCAATTGAGCAATCATTTATTGAACAAAAGCCTTGGCTTGGAAGAGCCAAAGAGGACTAAGACTCAGATCTTGCCTTCAAGGAACTTAAAATCTAGTGTTAATCCTTGTTGACAGTATAGTTCCATTCTAGCAGGCAGGATTTGCTCTCTTTCAGGTGATACTTCATTCTAACATGCCAGATCCTCTGGCCAGTGTCTCAGGATAAATCAATACTTCAAATCAGTCATTGACCACTGTCAGCTAGGACAAGGGTTTACGGCTTGTCCTTGTACCTCTCTGACTACTGGGGAGAAGCCAGGGACTGTGTCACACAACAAATGGTCAGCAGAGCCACTCTGACAGACAGAGAACAGCCCAGGGTCAGCCAACACTACTCCCTTCCACAGGGCCAGACAACAAATAGCATGTTCACAAGTGGCAGTATTTTCAGTAACACAGTCTAGGATCCCTTCATGGAAATAGTCTCTAAATATGTCTTCAGCAGGATCTGTGCCTGTGACTTAAAATGTTCATTTTGTCCAATGATCTACCACTGTTCAGCTGAGTGATCATATGCAAATTATTTAACTTCCCTGAGCCTCAGTTTCCTTTCTATAGAAGGAGACCATAAACTTGGCAGTGTTTTCAGATAAATAAGGTAATGAATCAATAGTTGGTGGGCAGAGGAGGGTGGTCTCAGGATAGGACCCAGCCTAAGTCATAAGCTGGGTCACTGCAGGATTCAGGCACGTCTGGGACATATCAGAGGGTGAGAGGCTGCCTTCTGGGAAGTAAAACCTCCCAGATGGGGCGGGGTTCCACAACCCTGGGGAGGATATTTCTGAACACAGCACTCGCTGTCACTCCAGGCCAGGCCAACAGGCACACCTGTGTGAGGCGAGGAAGAAGTCACCAGATGAAACAGATGGTAAAAGCTAAAAAGGTGTCACTGAAATCCTCAGGAATCACAAAGAGTGTCAAATGACATCTGCAGATTCTGATGTGTGGGCAGCTTTAACAGTCAGAGAGTAAGCCCTGGACATTGAGTGCGCTGGTGTTGTTAGTGAGAGCCTCACAAGCTCTGAAACTTAATTGCACCACAAAGGCCAGACAGAAAACAACAAGTGCACCCTATTGTGAGAAGGATAGTGTCACTGCACACACAGAGGTACTTGGAGAGCTCCTGGAAATAAATGAGTTAAGCCTTGTGGAAGAACTTGAGTTCTTGGAATTACAGATAAAGATGTCAGAGAAATACTACTGAGTGACACAGTCCAATCTTTAGGGTCCCGTCACCTGGACAACATGGCTCATATGAGTAAAGTGCTTAGCATTTTGCCTGGCATATAGGTGATCCGAAAATATTAATTTTATCTTATCCATGAAGATGTTAGCTAACGTAAGGTCACTCACCAATTTCTGGGCAGACTGGTGGTCTCTGTTCATTTGTTCAATTATTGCTGTCAGCTCTGAGATTTGCTCTTCTAGGTCAGAAATGATGTTGGTCCTGTAGGAGAAGTAATTCTTCTATCATCCACAAAGCTTACCATTCCACGCCATTCAGGCCTCTGAGCATGACTGACTCTGGCCTGGTGAGAGCTGGCCTGGTGAGAGCTGGCCATGTTCTGCACCTGCTCTATCATTATGGGGTGGGGGTGGAGGGATAGTGGCGATCTTACAGAAGGCATTTGGCAACAGGGCAGTTGAGGCTCAGATCTGGCTCTTGTGGGTAAGCTCACTAGACTTGAACAGGATGGTTTGGTGCCCTACCAAATAGAAGGTTAATAAGAATATGTCAGAAATTGATTAGAGTTTGACCTTGATTTGGTAATGATAGTTGAAACAGAGGATGAAGTTCAGATGATTAGGAAATTAGAAGATGTACAACAGGATTGATGCTGACTGTGAACCACAGACAAGGATTGGGCCAGAGATGGGACTAAGAGCGTATTTAAGAGAGCGGCTTTCAGCACAGGTCATGGTTTTCTGTGTTTCTGGGTCTAAGGCTGCCATGATATCTGTAAATTATTTAGCTCTGTCTGGTTGGGCTAAAGTGACAAGGGAGCAGGTGGTGCCACGTGCAGTGGAGCTGAGAGGAAGTCCTCAATGCATGATGCTTTGACCTCTTTGGCCAACCACCTTCCATGTCTAACTGAGCACAGAGAGAATGTGGGCTGATAAAACAAGACAGGGGATACAGGAGGAGACAGTTCAAGGGTAAGAGAAAGAAAAGGCATGAGAAAGTTGAATAATAGGGAGCCCCTATCTTTTGAACACAATCTTCAATACAAACAACACTCACAACTTTACTGGGGAATACAACAAGCACAGGTTATCGTGTTTTATTGTGCACAACTGGTGACAACTTCCTTGTGAGGCCAAGAGGTGGCTGTCGGTGCTAGCTTGACTATAGGTGCATGACCCATTCTCTTCCTGCAGAGGGCTGTGGATAAGCAGGGAAA
This sequence comes from Nomascus leucogenys, assembly GCF_006542625.1. Classification (NCBI taxonomy): domain Eukaryota; kingdom Metazoa; phylum Chordata; class Mammalia; order Primates; family Hylobatidae; genus Nomascus; species Nomascus leucogenys. Next base: position 101,737,311 of record NC_044402.1, read on the forward strand.
AGAAAGCAGAGGCTGAATGCCCCTGGGTGGGAAGACAAGAACTCGGGTCCGGCCCCTCTGGGCCAGGTCAGATCAAGGAGACTCCATGGCATGGCCTCATTCGACTTGAGGGGCCTTCAGATTCACCCCCAACCTGAATCCCTTCCCAGATATAACCACTGCTAACGGTTTGGTTGAATTCTGCCAATACACTAGCAGATAGGTAGATGATTGTATGTGTGTATGTGTGTGTGTGTGTGTGTGTGTGTGTGTGTGTGTGTGTGTGTTTTCTATTGTTGGTCTTTTAGACTTGTGTGTTGAAAAAATAATTCTTACAGCAAAATAAGCCTGAGGGAAGAGGCACTTGGAGAGCCATTCAGTAGTGCAGTTAAGAAGTGAGATGCCTGAATGTGGGCAGGATATCAGGGAAGAAGAAGATATGAATAAGAGATTAAAGGGTAAATGAAAAGATGTAGAGATGAATCTGCATCTGTTAATGAAAAAAGAAAGACATGGAGATATACTTGATATGGCATTGGAGGACAGAGAGTGGATGGAGCCTGAAGACAGACAGGACAGCTGTGCTAACGGGATAGTCAGGCCAGAACCTTCCACACTGCATCTCCCGGGGGCATGAGCTGAGTAGTATGTTTGGACATAATGAAAAAGAGGCTGGGCACGGTGGCTCACGCCTATAATCCCAGCACTTTGGGAGGCTGAGGCGGGAGGATTACCTGAGGTCAAGAGTTCGAGAACAGCCTGGCTAATATGGCAAAATCCCATCTCTACTAAAACTATAAAAATTAGCTGGGTGTCATGGTGTAAGCCTGTAATCCTAGCTACTCGAGAGGCTGAGGCGTGAGAATCGCTTAAACCTGGGAGGCAGAAGTTGCAGTGAGCTGAGATCGTGCCACTAAACTCCAGCCTGGGTGGCAGAGAGAGACTGTTTCAAAAAAAAAAAAAAAAGTGCACTCCAGCCTCCCAGAAACCCTCACTTTACTTAATTTGCATGCCCCAAATTCAGACTAATTTATGGCTATTCTATCTATTCCTCACCCCACGAACAATTGCCATCCTTTGGGATCAATCACATAACTCTCAATCTTCATCCTGCCTCTTGGATCTGCTCACGGATGGGATCAGAGCAGAGAGGCAGATGTGGAGAGACGCATCATCAGGAGCAGGGGCGAGGAGGGAGGTGCCCTTGCGGCCCCTCCAGAGCAGGGACCAGTGGCCTGGGTGTGGGCATAGCAGCTTTGGCTTGTCCCTGAGGCTGGGCTGAGCCGTGCGGGAGTAGCCCCAAGTAACTACATGTTGGTACAACAGCATTACCTGGAAAATCTGCCTTTGTCTGGGATCTCTGATTCCCACCGCTTTTTCCTATCAAACATCTCATCCCCTAAGGTGACAGAAATCTGTTCCCGATTCCGAACAAGTTGATAGCCAGGTGACACGTTGATCACTTCCTAGGCATCAAGGGAAAGTAAGATAAAATGGCAGACTTGGGAGTGCTGAGATTTTTCCAAATCTTCTCTTATTGCCTCACTCACATCTTAAAAACAGGGACCTGGGACTCCAGAGCCCAAGCCCTTCTGGGTCCTTCACCCATTATAGCTCATCCTCACATCTCTGCAACTCAAATCTGATGCTTGGTAGGCTCCTGGGTGTCCCTAGGGGCCTCTCGAGCTCTGCACCAAACCAAGCCTTTGATGCCCCTGCCCCCAACTTGTGTTTGCCCTCGTGGCCAGAGTCCAGAGGAGGTGGGCATGCGGCAACTGCTCAGGTTTTGGAATCACAGAGGCCTGAGTAAATCTTGGCTCTGCCACCAGACAATAGCCATCCAGCATCTCTGTGCCTCAGTCTCCTTATCAGAAAGTGGGGTTAATAACTCTTTCTCAAAGGGCTTTTGTGAGGGAAAAACAAAACAACAGATGAGAAAATGACTAGGATGGTTGCAAACAAAATGTCATTTCCTCCTCCTTCTCCCATTAGACACCAAGTCAGAAACCTGGGCAGGGCCTCTGCTGGCCTGGACCAGGGCAAGGCTGGGGCTCTGAGAGCTGCGCAGCACATGCTGCAGTCCCTTGATCCCTGCTGTTGTCACCTCCTTCATGTCTCTCTGAGTCACCCTCCTCTCTCTACACCCTTGCCTGACGGCCCCAGGCCACCACCATCTTTCTCTTGGGCTCTGGCCTCTCTGCCTTCAATCTTGCTCCCCCTGCAGTTCATCCTCCTCCCCACCTAGAAGGTAATTATATTTTTGCTTGTATATTTTTTTCCCTAACCATTAAAGGACTGCATGGCTCTTTTCCCAGCACCTGAAACAGTGCCTAATAAATAATAGGTGGCCAATAAATATTTTCCAAAAAAATTAATGGAATACAAAGATTCATTCAAAGACCTAAACTAAAAAAAAAAAAAAAAAAAAAAGAAACTAGATAAACACAGAAAACAGTAAAATGTACCAATTACATCCCACCAGAGGGTGCTTTTTCTGAAATGTAACTCTTACTTGGTCCTGTGCCTGCATCAGACCAGTAAAGGCTCCCAGACACCAGAAGGGTCGGGCCCACACTCCCAGGCAGGCATCAAGATCCTTCGAGTTTGGTTCCCATCACCTTCTCCAGTGCCCTCCCTTCCCTGCTCCCCTGAGGGGTCCCAGCAGCCTCTCCCCAGCTTTCGTGAGTTCCCTAGGTCAGCAGAGCACTTCCTGCATCTGGGCACGAGCTGTTCACTGGTCTGGACTAGCTGTCATGTCCAGTTTCCCTGGGACACTCTGTTTGCCTTGTGCAAGGTAGGAGAGAGTGGCAATTAAATGCCCACTCTGGAATCTGGCTGAGCTGAGTTCAACTCGTGGTTCTTCCACTTACCTGCCATGCATAATGTGCAATAACAACAGCACCTCCTCCCAGAATCTTTGTGAAGATTCAACAAGGTAAGTGTAAAAATGTAAAGGGTCCACGCTTGCACATGGTAGGCGCTCAATAAATTTTAGTCCCACCACCCTCTTCCTGCCTTTACTCACATAAAATGATTTATTGCTCTCTTCTTGCCTTGCTGAATGGATTTTCATTCTGCAAGAGAAAGACATCCTCAGAAAGTAACCAGACAGCAAAGAGAAGTTCAAAGCTTAGGAGCTGAACCCTAAGGCCGCCACCATCTGACCTCTGCTCTCTGACCTGACCTTCTTAGGGGATCCCTAGGATAGTTGGGGAACTCACTGAAGCCGGGCTCCTGAGGGCCCCAAAGTGGGGGCGCTCATGAAAAGGTCCTGCCCAAGGAGGCAAAAGACTTGTCTTATGATGTTGGGGCAACTTCTGTTTTGGAGGAGCATAAACCAGCTAGAGGGACCCCTACATATTCTCCCTGAGTCAAGGCTCTGTGAGTCAGGTGACACCCCCCGCCACCCCCTTACATACACACTGGCACACACACACTCCGTTCAGGGAACTGTGTGGAACTCTCTTTATTGGAGAATGAAATGTTCTATATAAACAAATGTTCCAAATAATGAAATGTATCCCATTAAGATACAAATGTTGAAGTCAAACTTGTTTTTCATTCAAATCTTTATAAATGCTATATATAAAACGAATACCATATATGTGTATACGTTCACAGTGGCCTTTCCCTTCAGCTCCAAAGCCAGCAGCAATTTTTTTTTTTTTGAGACGGAGTCTCGCTCTGTCGCCCAGGCTGGAGTGCAGTGGCGCAATCTTGGCTCACTGCAAGCTCCGCCTCCCGGGTTCACGCCATTCTCCTGCCTCAGCCTCCCGAGTAGCTGGGACTACAGGCGCCTGCCACCATGCCTGGCTAATTTTTTGTATTTTTAGTAGAGACGGGGTTTCACCGTGGTCTCGATCTCCTGATCTCGTGATCCGCCCACCTCGGCCTCCCAAAGTGCTGGGATTACAAGCGTGAGCCACCGTGCCCGGCCCTGCCAGCAGCAATTGCATCACTCCAACCTCTGCTTCTGTTGTCACAACTCCTTCTCTGACTCTGACACTCTGACCTCCTCTTTCACGTACAAAGAAGGACCTTTGTGATTACATGGAATCTAGGATAATCCAGGATAATCTCTCCAACTCAAGGTCAGCTGATTAGCAACCTTAATTCCATCTGCAGCCTTACTCTTTGGCAAGTAACATAACATGTTCACAGTCTCCAGGTATTAGGGTGTAGACGTCCTTGGGGGGGGGGTCACTTTCTGCCCACCACACCCATCACCTCATTACTTTCTTTGAGCTCATCTCCCACCACTCCCTGCTCACTCGCTCTGCTCATGCCACACTGGCTTCTGCCTTCCTGGAAGAGGTCAGACATGCCAAGCAAGTTCCCACCCCAGGGCCTTTGGACTTGCTGGTCCCTCTGCCAAGAGTGCTCGCCCCAGGCATCATTGAGGCTCCTTTTGTCCCCTTTACACAGGCACTCACCCTGACCTCCCTACATAAAGTATCCCCAACGTCACAGCCCCTACCCACTTTGCCTGCATTGTTTTTCTATGTAGCACTTGCCAACCTCAGATGTAATAACTAGTTTATGGTCCTCTTCCCCTCCCTTCCCCACTAGAATATAAGTGCCAAGAGAGTGGAGTCTTTATTGTGTTTCTGGCTCTTTTCCCAGCACCTGAAACAGTGCCTAATAAATAATAGGTGGTCAATAAATATTTTCCAAAAAAATTAATGGAATACAAGGATTCATACAAAGACCTAAAACTAAGGTGTGTTTCTAAGCTTGTAAAATGTGAGTAAAAATTTTAATTTGTGATTAAAACCAACATGCAACCCACAGAAAATCTTAGACACAGGAAAGTAATCAGCTAAAGAGTGAGTCACCACCCTAAATGCATGGGAGGGTCGCCAAGACTCTGTGACAATAGCACGCATCAAGCTTTGGGCTCCAGGGCAGAAAACAGTTATTGAGGGTACCCCTGTGGAGAGCAGTTGATACAGTGACTTTGAATCAAATGATGCAATGACTTTGGACGCTGTGGATGCAGAGGACCCCAAAATCTACATGTAGGATCTGAGGTTTGCAAGAAATCAAGGTCGATTCTGGCAATTCTCTAACATCCCTGGCATCAATTAGTTCAAGTCAGGCCAGGTGGGAGGGAGATTATTTTATTCACATGCCTTAAACCATTTCTGCCTCATGGACATAAAAATACTTAGGGCCAGGCTCAGTGGCTCACGACTGTAATCCCAGCACTTTGAAGGCCGATGAGGGCTGGTCACTTAAGGTCAGGAGTTCCAGACCAGCCTGGCCAACATGGTGAAACCCTGTCGTTACTACAAATACAAAAATTACCTGGGCATGGTGATGGGTGTCTGTAATCCCAGCTACTCAGGAGGCTAAGGCAGGAGAATCGTTTGAACCAGAGAGGTGGAGGTTGGAGTGAGCCAAGATGGCACCACTGCGCTCCAGCCTGGGTGACACAGCAAGACTCCATCTCAAACAAACAAACTGCTGGGCGTGGTGGCTCACACCTGTAATCCCAACAGTTTGGGAGGCCGAGGCGGGTGGATCGCCTGAGTTCAGGAGTTCAAGACCACCCTGGGCAATGTGGTGAAACCCCGTCTCTACTAAAATACAAAAAGGTAGCCGGGCATGGTGGTGTGCACACCTGTAGTCCCAGCTACTCGAGAGGCTGAGGCAGGAGAATCGCTTGAGACCGGGAGGTGAAGGTTGCAGTGAGCCAAGCTTGTGCCACTGCACTCTAGCCTGGGCAACAGAGTGAGACTCCGTCTCAAAAACAAAACAAAAAACAAAACAAAACAAAACAATACTTACTTTGGGGAAACAACAGGTTTTGTTGGTTGGAGGCAATTGTGATTTTTTGGAGCTGGTAGAAGAGGTGTTAGCCTGAAAGTGAAAAACAAATAACTAAAACAAGAACATTGGAAATTCGGAAACCCTTTTTAACACTCCCAGATCAAGTACATCCCTATAGTGACCCAAGATTGGAATGCACAATCTGACAGCTGGAATCTTTAAAATCTGAGGCCTTTAAAACTCAGGCCCAAGGCCCTGGCACTTGTTCACTGTCCCAGGAAGAGTCTGTCCCCCAGTTCCCAAAGCTCTTTATCCCACATGGAGGCAGCAGCTGCCATCAGGGCTCTTTGGTTGGAAGCTGCACTTTGCCGTTGCAGCAACACTGAGACTTCCTCATTTAAAATGGCGCAAACCCCGGGCAGGGCTGGCAAGATGAGGGTGCAGCCAACCAGCTGGCAGGGAAGCTGGGAAAAGCGAGGCTTTCTGGCCCACCTGGGATTTTCTTGTCACACTTGCTGTTTTAGAAATCTTGTGAAATAAATGAGGCTACAAATGGATCCTAAGGTCCCTGTGCCTAACCCATCCCAGAAAATTCTTACTTAGACCTCCCTGTGGAGTTCTTGTGTGGTAGTTGAGGGGTCTTGATTAGCTTCCGTGGTCCCAAGTTCCAGGGGTCCCAGCAGGTGCAATAGATGAGAGGGTTGGGGTACATGGCCAAAGGTCAGGGGCAGTCTTGGCTGCTAGATCAGTAGGCTCTTGCTGAAATCAAAAAACAACAGCAGAAGGTTAAACCATTTAGAATCAAAGCAAAAATACGGACGAATTGGGAAGAACCCAGGGAGGACCAAAGAACAATGGTAGATTCCAGAAGCTGTTGATCTGGTGCAGGGTCTTGACTATAGGTTAACAGCTCATCCCTTTCTACTCAGTAGACTTGACTTGAAAGCAATTTAAACTTTGCCATAACTGGCTGGGCATGGTGGCTCACGCCTGTAATACCAGTACTTTGGGAGGCCGAGGTAGATGGATCACTTGAGGTCAGGAGTTTGAGACCAGCCTGGCCAACATGGTGAAACCCCGTCTCTACTAAAAATACAAAAATTAGCTGGGCATGGTGGCTCACATCTATAGTCCCAGCTACTCAGGAGGCTGAGGTGGGAGGATCGCTTGAACCTGGGAGGCAGAGGTTGCAGTGAGCCGAGACTGTGCCACTGCACTCCAGCCTGGAGGTGCCACTGCACTCTCCAGGGTGGAGAGTGAGACTTCCTCTCAAAAAATAAAATAAGATAAAATAAAAATAAAATAAAATAAAATTTGCCATAACCGAGTCCTTGCTGTGAGCCAGGTAAAACTGCTCAATTATTGTTATGCTGATACTATAGATGAAGCTACTGAGACTCAGAGAAGTCACAGCGGCAGCAAGTTGCAGAGCTGGAAACAAACACAAATCTCCCTTGACTCCCAAGCTCCTTCCTTTCCAGCAGGCCACACCAGTTCTCACTGAAGGGAAGAGAAATTCCCACAGCAAGTTCTGCACAGAACTTCCTGGGAAATTAGTTCTGCTGCTTGAGCTACAGTGCAAGTGAATCTCCTTGTTTCTCATTCCTGGTTACCTCCTTGAATTACAGAGTGGAAACTCCTTCTCTGGCTCCATAAAAACAAAACCCCTATTATGAGAATCTTGATGAAAGACAACTATCAGATAAACATGGTGGCTTGACCACACTGGCTTATCTTCTCTCTTTTCCAGAATCCAACTAAAATTAGAGTACAGCATTAAAAGAGATTTAATTCCACAAGAGCAAGAAAATGGGAGAGGAGACAAGATTGCACAAGGGATGTCCGTACATGTTCGGCATCGTAACTAGGGCTCTCACCATAGCTCACTACAGCCTATGTGCCTGCAAAGACACAGATGAATAAGATGGAGCCAATTCACACATCAGAGGTCCCAGAGGGTGCAGGACTTGGAACTGGTAGATTACCTGATGATATTGACAGGCAGCTGGTAGATGTGTAGGAGCACATGGTAGGATGAATACCGTCCCTTTCCCTACGCCGCATGTCCTAATCCCTGGAAAGTGTGACTATGTTACCTTACATGGCAAAAGCAGCTGTGATTAAACGAAAGATCTTGAGATAGAGAGATTAACCTGAACTATCAGTCAGAGAAGATGTGATAATGGAGGAAGAGGTCGGAGTGATTGAGGAAAAGGTCTGGGAGCCAAGGAATTGGGGCAGCATCTAGAAGCTGGAAAAGGCAAGGAAACGAATTCCCCCTGGAGCCTCCGGAAGGAATGCAGCTCTGCTGACCTCTTGATTTTAGCTCAGTGAGACTCATTTTGGACCTTGACTTTCAGAATTATAAGATTGTTGTTTAAGCCACTAAATTTGTGGTAACTTTGTTACAGAGCAACCGGAACCAGAGCATTTGGGAGTGTGGGTGAGGGATTGGCAATAGAAACATAGAAACCTAAGAAAATATAATGTGCAATTACTCCAGGTTAAAAAATATTGAACGAGAAAGTAAACATAATCATAGTATGGCACACACTCATATGTATCAAATGTAAATACTTAATATTGACTTAGCCAAAAAGTGAACTGTGACTACATGGGAAGAATGAGCGGAATGGGGATGTGTAAGAGCCAAATCCTCATCTGCTGTACCAGAAAGAAAAATTAACATACGGAGCACAGACAAATTATTTGCAAGTATGAGGTAAAATTCCAAAGAAATAGATAGCAGAGTTGAAAATAATTGCCTCTAGGAGCACATTGAGAAGTAGAACTGACAGGTTAGGGGATGGGGCAGAAATTGAGACTTTTCTTTAATGAATTTTTAACATTAGTTGGTTTTTAAATGATGTCAGTGGATATTTCTTTTCTCTTTTCTTCTTTTCTTTTCTTTTTTCTTTTCAGAGTCTCACTCTGTCACCCAGGCTGGAGTGCAGTGGCACAATCTTGGCTCACTACAACCTCTGCTTCCTGGGTTGAAGTGATTCTCCCGCCTCAGCCTCCTGTAGGTGTAGGCCTCCAGCCTCCTACAAGTGCCCACCACTATGCCTAGCTAAGTTTTGTGTTTTTAGTAGAGACTGGGTTTCGCCATGTTGGCCAGGCTGATCTTGCACTCCTGGTCTCAAGTGATCCTCCTGCCTCGGCCTCCCAAAGTGCTGGGATTACAGGCATGAGCCACTGTGCCTGGCCATGTCAGTGGATATTTCATTAGTAATAAAAACAAATGCCAAAAATGTTATAAGAATCAATGGCCTAACAGAAGCATTAAAACAATAGCAGATTTAACTCAAATGTCTAAGTCTATGATTAGTTTTCAATATTACACTGGAATACATTTGCTTAAGAACCTGCTGAAAAAATGAAATCGACCTTTTTCTCTAACACGACTGATGCTTGAGAAACCCACTGATGGTGTCTAATGACCTTAAGAGCTAGAGAGGACCTTAAGGTTGAATCTGTTTTACATATGAGGATATTAAAACTCACTCACTTGTAACTGCTGCTTTAACAGTACAAATCTTTAGAGGCTCGTGCTGTGAGTCCCGTGCTAGATGCTGGTTGGACCTTGCCCTCAGGGAGCTTGCAGTCAGCAGAGGAGTCGGCAGAAAGAGAGCTAAGGGAGCAGTGCAGCGAAGGCAAGAGACCTGGCCTTGGAAGAAAGGCAGCGTGTGCAGGGGTTGGCTGGGCCAGAGGCCTGCGACTAGGGAGTCTTCTGCAATAGAGGTCAGGGCTAGAAAGGAGTCCAGGGCTAGAAAGGAGTCCAGGAGACTGGCTAAACAGCAAAGGCCTAAAGAGCAGGTGACAGGGCCACCATTTATAACTGTCCATACTCCACTGGGTTTGGGGGCCTGTCAGGGCCAAGTCAAGGAGATGAGGTCAGAGAAGCAGATGGGATCGAGTGCCCAGGTGGGAAGATGATGATACAAGGGGCTAGAATTCAGGTGAGAGTCTGAAAGAAGGCTACAACAGTAGCAAAAAAGAAACTGCTTCTGCTTAGAACCTTGTGTCTGCTTCCTGTAGGAAAGGAGCCAACCTTGAACTTGGGAGATTTAGCAGGAGTCCATGGGGCAGGAAGTGAGAGGCTAAGGCAGGTCCACTTCTAGCAACTGCCTTCTCTCTTCTCGAAGGCCAGGGCTCCACTATGGAGTGCTCTCTGTGCCTCAACACCTCCACTAAGCCTTGCAAAGTGGCTTGTCCACAATGGGCATTTGATGAATATTTCTTACCTGACTAGTAAACTTGGTGGTTGTAATCAGCTCATCATGGTGGTTGGCGTAGCTCAACAAAGAGAAAAAAGACGGTGCGGTGGCTGATGCCTGTAATTCCACCACTTTGGAAGGCCAAGGCGAGAGGATCACTTGACGCCAGGACTTCGAGACCAGCCTAGCCAACAGGGCAAAACCCCGTCTCTACTAAAAACACAAAAATTAGCCAGGCATGGTGGCACACGCCTGTAATCCCAGCTACTAAGGAGGCTAAGGCAGGAGAATTGCTTGAACCTGGGAGGTGGAGGTTGCAGTGAGCGGAGATCTCACCACTGCACTCCAGCCTGGGTGACAGAACAAGACTCTGTCTCAATAAATAAATAAAACAAAAAACAAAAACAAAGAGAAAAGAGATTCACAGATGAAACTGCCAAAATGTTGTAATCGTAATTACCATGTTATAAATAATATTAAACATTTGCATTCAAAAGCCAGAAAGCAGAGGTAAATTGTATGGGTGATACAGTCACTCAGTGAGGTTTTACATAGATTTTCAATGATCTTTGATGAACGTGTGGTTGTTTCCTTTTCTTCTTCCCCATGATAAACAATGTCTTGGTATATATTCTTTTGCTCTTAAGAAAAAAGGAAAAAGGCCTCATAGGTGTGGTGGCACATGTCTGTAATCCCAACACTCTGAGAGACTGAGGTGGGAGAGTTGCTTGAGGCTAGGAGTTTGAGACCACCCTGGGCAACATATCGAGACTCTGTATCTACAAAAAATCTTAAAAATAGCCTAGTGTGGTGGAGTGTGCCTGCAGTCCCAGCTACTTGGCAGGTGGTGCGAGAGGATCACTTGAGGCCAGGAGTTTGAGGTTGTAGTGTGCTATGACCACACCACTGCATTTCAGCCTGGGTGACAGCACAAGACCCTGTCTCTAAAATAGATAAATAAATAAATAAAATAAAAATAAAGGCCTTTCTCTTTGAACACCCATGGGAGTGATACTCAAAATATTTAACAACCAGTAAGACAAGGCTATTGAATAATCAACCAGGGTTGGAACAAGGTCCTGGAGGATCTCACTCCCACCTCCATGCTGGGCATTAACCCCTTAGTTGCTGAATCATGAGGTGGTCTGGGGGTGCCAGGGGAGGAGTTGGGGCAACCAAGGTGGCAAGGAGGACATGCAAGGGGCTTGGACAATGGTCATCTACCAATCAATATGGCCGTATTTTATTTATTATTATTATTATTTTGAGACAGAGTTTTGCTCTTGTTGCCTAGGCTGGAGTGCAATGGTGTGGTCTTGGCTCACTGAAACCTCTACCTCCGAGGTTCAAGCGATTCTCCTGCCTCAGCTTCCCCAGTGCTGGAATTACAGGCACCTGCCACCACGCCTGGCTAATTTTTGTATTTTTGTAAAGATGGGGTTTCACCATATTGGACAGGCTGGTCTCAAACTCCTGACTTCAGGTGATCCACCCACCTCGGCCTCCCAAAGTGCTGGGATTACAGGTGTGAACTACCGTGCCCGGCCTATATGGCAGTATTTTAATATTTCAGTAGCTAAAATCAGCCCTTGACTTCTCATAGCTTCTTAAGTGGGAACTACTTCTAACAGATTTTTGGGGCATCCTTTCAGAAATGTTGTCAGTGCATATAACCTTAAATGTTTTGCATATAGAACTTAACCTGTAGAGAAGCATAATAGATTTTTAAAATGATTTGCATAAATGAGAGCATACTTTGCACACAATGTTGCATCTTGTTCTTTTTGTGTAACAGGATATCTAGTAGATATTTCCATGTCATCACAGATAGATCTGCATTTACAGTGGCTTGACATCATACAGCTCTAATTATAGAGGGATGTGTGAGTGTGTGTAAGGATGTTTTTGTCTCCCTTTTTTTCCTTTCCTGCACTTCTACCTGATGATTTTACCTGAGGCTCGCCCTAACAATAGTCACCAGTGAGCCGGCAGAGGCTTCAGAGAAGTTACTGGTTAGTATTAATAATCAGTAGAAAAAATAATATAAAACATCTTTTCCAAAGAGCCTACCTTGGACTGCCCAAAGATCTGTTATTCTCATGTGGCCCAAGTCAAGCATCTTAAAGAAACCACAATGTTAGAGACAAACGGTTCCCCATCAACACAGAATCAGAGTTTACTTTAGATCAAATCCAGAGGTTCCAGAACACAAGACTTTAGTGGCCATTCCAAGTGGTTGAAATGCCGAGGCAGAAAATTCACAGTATAGGTACTGCGGGAAGACAGACTTCTAGTGAATCCAATCAAAGGCTTTTACAAAGGCTGGCCTGGCACAAACATGAATTTCCCTTCTAAAGACAAAACAGTTGAAGTTTCTCAGTATTGCAATGAAAGTAAACTAGAGGAGAAGGTCACCCCACCATTCAGATTCCCGTGACTTGGGCCTGAGTTGTGAGGTTTGCCCTTGGGAGGTGGCAGGCCAAAGTTTGTTTATTTTGTTGCTATGGACACAGAACAGTAGCTCCTCATTGGCTCAGGGCTCTTTTCTTCAAGAGAGAAGGTTGGGAGAAACAGCCAATTAAATTCTCCAAGACACAAATCAGTGACCACCCTCAACAGCAAAGAATTCATACTTTTAACACTCGATTTCCACTTTCGTCATCAGCCGTGGGACAAAAATGTTTAAGATATATCTTCAGAGGAAATAGAATTCAACAGCACTTTTAGGCTTCATTTGTCTATGGCAATAGTTACCAGGCAGGATCTGTGATGGATTTTTAATTCCTCTGTCATCTACTCACAGAAACCTAAAACTCTAGCCACTTTTTTCCCTTGAGTTTAAGCCTTTGAAATCTGTGAAAGTAAAAATCCCCCAAGGCAGGAGTCTTTTTCAGTCACAAGGTTTTCTGATTTTTTTTTAAATAAAGCTGCTTTTTCTTACTATAGAAAAAAGCACTTGCTTATTACAACCCAGTGGCTTTCATTTTAGTTTTACTGCCACTCATTATAAGAAATATATTTTACAAATTTTGTAATAAAAAATTTCATGAAATAATACTCTTATTATTTGCTATTCTCTTCTATTTCTTTTTCTTCTTTAAATTAAAGCTGATTATAATCTACTAGATTGATTTCATGATCCTGGTGGGTCACAACCCCTAGCTTACAAAATACTGTTATAAATTCATCTATTCACTCAACTTCACATTTGTTGTCTCCTGTGTGCCAGGCACTATTGCTAAGTGTGGGGATATACCTCAGTTCTTATACTCAATACAACTTAGAGACCAATGAGAAAACAGACAATAAAAAAGCTCAATAAAAGCATAATTAATTTTTTTTCCTTTGAGACAGTATCTCACTCTGTTACCCAGGCTGCAGTGCAGTGGCAGTGGCAGTGGCAGTGGCAGTGCAGGCTGCATGCATAGCTCATTGCAGCCTTGACCTCCTGGACTCAAGTGATCCTTCTGCCTCAGACTCCCAAGTAGATGGGACTACAGGTGCGCAGCACCATGCCTAGCTAATTTTTTTGACTTTTAGTATACATGAGGCCTTGCTATGTTGTCCAGGCTGGTCTTGTACTCCTGAGTTCAAGCGATGCTCCTGCTTCAGCCTCCCAAAGTGCTGGGATTACAGGTGTGAGCCACCATGCAGCCACAATGACTCATATTAAGAGACTCGCCAGAAGCAGTGGGAGTTCATAGCAGGAGTCACTCTTCTAGTCCAGTGAGTCAGGCAGCAGTGTTAAACAGAGAAGAGATCTGATTAGATCTACATATCAGAAAGATCATTCTGACTGCAATATAGGGAAGCAATTGGAAGGGCCAGGGAAACCAGGTAAAAGTCTGTGGCGGTGGTCGTCCTGGGACCTAACGATGGCCCTGACTGAGGAGCAGCAGTGGGGATGGAGAGAAGACATGATAGGACTTGGTGACTGACTGGATGCTGGGATGAGGGAAAAGGAGAAGGTGATGATTCCTGGCTTTCTAGCTGGAGCAGTTGAGTTGACCGTGGTGCCATTTATTGAGATAAGAAAGTCTGGGGGATAAACAGGTTCCAGGGAGCAGATTATTAGTTCAGTTTTGGATATGTTGAGGTGCAGGGAGACTAATAGACAAGTGGTGACATCTGTTAGAGTTTCTTATATATTTTAGAAGTTCAGAAGAAGATTCTGGCCTAGAAGCAGATTTAGGAGTCTTCAGAGTGGATAATATTCCAAGCCAAGGGAGCGAGTGAGATCACATATAGAGAGAATATTGTGTAAGGAGAGAAGAGGGTCTAGAACAGAGCTCCGAGGACGCCAGTATTTATAACAAGATTTCTCAAAGTGTGGGCCATGTGTAGTTAAAATGCATAGACCTGTTGCTTGATTGCAAGTGGCTTACATCAAAGAGGTTTATTAACCTCATGAAATAGAGTCTGGAGGCAGTGCTATCAGAGTTGGTGCAAAGATTCAGCAATGTCCTTGGAGAACTGGCCTCTTTCCATCTCTCCGTTATGCCAGCCTCAGTGTGTTGATGGAGGGAAGCCTCTTGGTTGCACTACGGCTGCTTCAACTCTGAGCACCATGAACAGGCTAGATGAAGAGAGACTTTCAAAGATTAAAAGGAGGGAAATAACTTAGAGAACAACTGATAAACTCTATTAGTCATCTAGACAATCTGTCTCCATCCAGAGATCGAATATTTACTTTGAGTGTGTTTAGTGTGTAAAATTTTATATTTAAATCCTTTCTTATGATTAAAAAAAAAAGCTGCAGGATTTGGGTCTTGAGTGAAGCATGGCTAAAAACAGAGATACAGAGGAAGTAAGTGCTGAAGGAAAACCCCAGCCACTCGACTTGGCAAAGGCTCAGCACTAATTACTACTACTTTGGGTCTCCCCATTCTCCTTTCATCTTTTTGGACATGAGTAAAGCTTTGCCAGGTCCAAAACAGCAGAGGAGAAGGAAATGAAGGTGTTTAGGGGCTAAGTGTTAAGTACTCTTCTCTTTTTTTTTTTTTTTTGAGACGGAGTCTCGCTGTGTCGCCCAGGCTGGAGTGCAGTGGTGCAATTTCGGCTCACTGCAAGCTCCGCCTCCCGGGTTCACGCCATTCTCCTGCCTCAGCCTCTCCAAGTAGCTGGGACTACAGGCACCCGCCACCACACCTGGCTAATTTTTCGTATTTTTTTTTTTAGTAGAGACGGGGTTTCACCGTGGTCTCGATCTCCTGACCTCGTGATCCACCCGCCTCGGCCTCCCAAAGTGCTGGGATTACAAGCGTGAGCCACCGCGCCCGGCCAAGTGCTCTTCTCTTTGATGAAATCGGGGAAGTGCTGACATTCTCAATATCTTCCCCTAAAACAAAGTGTCTTACTATTTGGAACAGAGGTGGAGGACGCCAGAATACCAATAGTAAAAGTATAAGTTGAATAAATGAATGAGGGAAATTGCAACTTAATTCAGACAGTAATATTATCAAAATTGGTCTGCACAGGGCTTGGGGAAATAGATATCCTCTTGTGTGATGTTGCAGCATTCATGAAGTGGCAAACATGGTCAGCTGGGAGCATTCGGAGGCTTTCCATCTGTGCAGCGCTATTTGTGGCTCTATGAGAATACTCCCAGTGTGGAAAAGACAGTGTTCTCTTAAGAAGCTTGTAATTATCTCCAACTTGCTCACTTGCTCAACTCTCTTTGATCTTTGTCTTTCAAAATCTGACTTTAGAGTGGTGCTATGCTAACTCCCATGGATCATCCTGAATAGCCCCGACCAGGTAGCCACAGGAATCCTGTGAGAGCCTGCAGTGCTACCCTTGCACCTAGAAAGAGGGGCCACTGTTCTGAGCCCTGGGCTTTAGAGGGCTCTGCATAGGACAGGCACACACAGAAACCTACATTTGTTCAAGAACACGTGGGCCCAGGCTGGGTGCAGTGGCTCACGCCTGTAATTCCAGCACTTTGAGAGGCCAAGGTAGGTGGATCAACTGAGGTCAGGAGTTTAAGAACAGCCTGGCCAACATGGTGAAACCCTGTCTCTACTGAAAATAAAAAAATTAGCTGGGTGTGGTGGTGCATGCCTGTAGTCCCAGCTACTCAGGAGGTTGAAGTGGAAGAATTGTTCGAACCCAGGAGGAGGTGGAGGTTGCAGTGAGCCAAGGTCGTGCCACTGCATTCAAGCCTGGATGATAGAGTGAGACTCCATATCAGAAGAGGAAGAAAAAACAAAAAAACAAAAAAAACAAAAACACGTGGGCCCTTGATCTGGAGCTCAGCTCTGAAACAGCAGGAACCATAACCCTAAAGATTCACTCTCATCATTAACCACATGCAGGTCTCAGGGAATGCTTCACCACATCTTTTACCCTTTACCTTCAAAACAAAAGATGACTGTGCCCAAATGCTATAAAGGTTTGTGGGTGATGCTGCTGCTGAGATCAGACACAGACACTGCTTTGGAGTGCAGGAAAGACTGGGGCAGCAGCAGTAAGGTAAGAGGAAAGGTAACTTGTCAAAACCTCTCAGATAGCATGAATGCAAGATTTGTGCATAATGAGATATATTTTCCAGTGGTGCTGAGCACCCATTTTTTGCTTCTTTTAATGCCTTAATTTGCAATTCCACAGGTATTCGCATACAGGAATGGTATTTGCAAGAGCTACATATGGTGGCTGAAGAACATTGTGCAATATGAATCCTGAGTACCCTTAAATTTATATATATGTAGATCTAGATGGAACATGAAGCCTGGTACCAACTCTTCATATTACTGGATAGATCTAGAGATTGTTTGAGAGATGGTAAAAACAGCCATAGAAGTGGTAGTGAATTATATGAAATTAAAATACTCCATAGCATTTTCTGGCCTACCATAATGTTTGAATGTGATGTGAAAATCTTGATTTTGAACAACTTAGTGATTTTTCTGAGAAGGCAAGACAATCAAATTTTGTGAAACAATACTTTGATTTTTATATATTTGGGTTTTCTGTATTTTTCATCATCTCGTAACACCTTTGGGGTGCTTTCTTCATAACTTCTTAAAGAACAAAACACTTCATGCTGTTGCTGGCAACATGACCTGCCAGCCAACAGTTGTATTTCGGCATCTTTTCCAAATTTGCACAGTAACATTTGCTCATTTGAAAATTTTGTGGCATTTTGGCCCTTAACTCATAAAAACTAATGAAAAACAGAAAAATAAAACTTACTATTAGCCTAACTCAAATTTAATATAGTGAAACTAACAATGGAAGTCAACAGGATGCTTAAAGCCCCAAATCTTAAACCTCATCAGAAGGTTTTTGGACTTAAACACATCCACTAGTAGTCATTTGTGAAAGAAAACACAATTAAAGATGATGAGAATAGCACTAAATTTCATATCAAAGTAGAGTCTCAAGCTTCATTTCTCACAAGATGGTCATAATTCTAAATGGATACTGAGTTTTTTAAAAAAATAGTTTCTTTTTTTTTTCCAAGATGGCAGACTAGAGTCTTTTAGTGTGCCGTGGCTCCTTGTTTCCAAGGAAATACTGTGTAAAGATCATCTCTGTGGGTTTTTATCCAAAAAGGAAAATGGGAATCCACTAGAATTGTGAAGGACACCCCAGATGTCAGGGAGGAGAATGTGAACAAACAGCCCCAGTGATGGCATGCAGCTGATAAAAATGAGTGAAGCCCTAGTACATGGGAGAGGCAGACAGCCTCCCTCTATGACTTACCTTTCCACCTGGGATCCAAGCAACCCAGGCTGAGGGAGAGCACTTTGTTTCTCACAAGCTCTGGAGCTAACTTGGGGAAGCGGCTTGGAAACACTGTGAGGAAAAGACACAGAGAAAAGCTGCAAACATTTTCCCAGACTCAGGACTGAAAGCAGGGTGCCATTTTTAATCCAGGCATTCTTTGGTGACCTAGCAGTATGGCCACACAGGCATTTTAGTCTTGGGTCAGCAATTGGAGCACCTGCTCTAGCTTAGAGTAGGGGTCTCCATAGCCAGAACTGCGCAAAGAGCCTCAGTAGTAGGTGCAGGGATTGTGCTCTCCCCCTTTGCAGGCCTGAGGTGGGAGGAGAGCTGCTACAGCTGCAGTTTCTCCTGTGTGATGAGACTTGCAGCCAGGGCTAGCTTGGTGACCTGGAACTAGTCTGCATATGTCATTGCAGGGTGACCCAGCCTGCTCCCCTGAGATTGTGGTGCAGCAGAGCCCTCTCTGCTCCACCCTCAGGCAGAAATCTCAGGCATTTGGAGCACTCGCTTGTCTGGACCAGCAGCCTGAGCTACCTCACCCTTCATGGACATAGATTGTGGTACAGCGTGGCTCTCTCTGCTCCACACCCAGGCAGATCTCCAGGTATCTGGAGCACCCCCTTCCTTGGATCAGCAGCCTGAGTTGTCGTACCTTTCCTGTGTATAGGTTGTGGTGCAAGGGTGCCCTCTCCACTCCACCTCTAAGCAGATCTCCAGGCATTTGGAGCACCTGCTCACATGGACTAGCAGCCTGAGTGCCCTACCCTTCCTGTGCAGAGATCTGGGTGTGGGAAGGCCCTCTTCATTTTGCACCCCAGCAGATCTCTAGGCATTAGGTGCACTTGCTCATCTGGTTCACCAGCCTGAGCCGCTGCCCCTCCCCATTTCAAGACATAGATCATGGTGCAGCAAGGCCCTCTCTGCTCCATGACCAGGCAGATCATCGGCATTCGGAGCACCCATTTTCCTTGATCAGCAGTCTGAGTCACCCAAACCCTCCTGCGCAGAGGTCTTGGTATGGGGGGCCCTCTCTCCTCCATGCTCAGGCAGATCTCCAGGCATTCAGAGCACTCGCTCACCTGGAACAGCAGCCTGAGCACCCCACCCTGCCTGTGCATAGATCCTGGTGCAGTGGGGCTCCATGCCTAGATAGAGCTCCAGGCATCTGGAGCAGTCACTCTACTGGATTAGTTTAGGCCACCCACATCCCTTTGCAGGGAACTTGGGGTTGAGGAAATTTCCCAAGCATCTCTGGGTGCTTGGTAATGGCTACCCACTGCATTCTCCCTCAGTGCTGGTGCTTGTACCTGCCATCATGGGACCTGTAGTGGAACCTGCCCAGTCCAGCTCTGCCCATTTTGGCCCCTACCTCCCTGTGTCTGAGCAGGGAGCTCAGACCACTATGCACCCCATGAATCAGCTCATTGCCTGAGGTAACAGAGCTGTTCCCCATAAACAAGGATCAAGTATATACTCAGTCACATTGGCCAGAGCAGGCTCTTACCTGTAAGCACCATCTACTGGCTTGTAGGTTGAACTGCACAGCTCAATATAAAACCTGCTGACAGAAGTGAATAGGGTTATAGAAGCAAAGCCAAAAGACTCTACCCAGCATTCTTTACAGTCACACTCCCTAGAGAGGGGGGAAAAGGGAAAGGGAAAGAAAAAAAAAAAAACCAATAACATTATAGGGAAAGAAGGAAAAATAAATACTCCCACACATATGAAAATACTATAAAATTAAAATGCCAGAATCTCCAGATGAGAAGGAATCAGTGCGAGAATTCTGGCACCATGAAAAATCTCAATACAGTGACATCACCAAAGGATCAAACTTGCTCTCCAGCAATGGCCTATAGCCAAAATAGAAACTCAAGAACAGATACATAATTCAAAGCATGGATTACAAGGAAGATCAATGAGATCCAAGTCAAGGTTAAAAATCAACAACACAAAACTTCTAAAGCAATCCAGGAAATGAAGCAAGAGATAAACAGCTTATAAAGCAATCAATCAGAGCTTCTGAAGTTGAAAAACTCACTCAGGGAATTTCAAAATACAATTGAAAGCTTTATCAGTAGACTGGACCGAGCAGAAGAAAGAATTTCAGAGCTTGAAGACCGATCTTTTGAGCTAACTCAGTTACATAAAAATAAGGAAAAAATAATTTTTAAAGGTAAACAAAGGCTTTGAGAAATATGGGATTATGTAAAACAACCAAACCTATGAATTACTGGCATTCCTGAGAAGGAAAAAAGTGAACAACCTGGAAAACATATTTGAGGGAATAATTCAAGAAAGTTTCCTTAATCTTGCTAGAGGTAGACATCCAGATACAAGAAATCCAGAGAACACCTGCAAGATACTATACAAAATGAGCATCACCAAGGTATATAGCCACCAGACTGTCCAAGGTCAATGCTAAAGAAAATACTTTTTTTTTTTTTCAAGATGGAGTCTCACTCTGTCACCCAGGCTGGAATGCAGTGGCATTATCTTGGCTCACTGCAGCCTCCTGCTCCTGGGCTCAAACGATTCTTGTGCCTCAGCTTCCTGAGTAGCTGCGACTACAGGCACACACCACCACGGCCAGCTAATTTTTATATTTTTAGTAGAGACCAGGTTTTGCCAGGTTGGTCTTGAACTCCTGAGCTCAAGTGATCTGCTGACCTTGGTCTCCCAAAGTGCTAGGATTACAGGTGTGAGCCACCGCGCCCAGCAGAAAACATCTTAAAGGCAGCTAGAGAAAAAGGTCGGATTGTGTACAAAGGGAATGCATCAGGCTAACAGTGGACTTCTCAGCAGAAACCTTACGTGCCAGGGGAGATTGGAAGTCTTTTCTCGGCATTTTTAAAGACAAGAAATTCCAACCAAGAATGTCATATACCTCCAAATTAAGCTTCATAAGCAAAGGAGAAAGAAAATATTTTCTAGATAAGCAAGAGCTAAGGGAATATGTTACCACCAGATCAGCTGTACAAAAGATTCTTAAAGGAGTTCAAAATACAGAAACAATAGAATGATATCTGCTATCACAAAAACACACTTTTAAGAACATAGTCCACAGATCCTATAAAGCAACCACACCACAGAAATTACAAAACAACCAGCTAACAATCTCATGATAAGATCAAAACCTTGCATATAAATATTAACCTTGAATGTAAATAGTCTAAACACCTCACTTAAAAGGCACAGGGTGGCAAGTTGGATAAAAAAACAAGAGCCATCCATTTGCTACCTTCAACTGACCATTGTCACACATTAATGACATCCATAGGCTCAAAGTAAAGGGCTGGAAAAAGATTTACCATGCAAACAGAAAATGAAAAATGGGTAGGGGTTGCTATTCATATATCAGATAAAACACACTTTTAACCAACAACAGTAAAAAAAAGGACAAAGAAGGGTATTACATAATGATAAAGAGTTAATTCAACAAGAAGACTTAACTACCCTAAATATATACACAGCCAACAATAGAGCAACCAGATTCATAAAACAGGTACTTCCAGATCTACAAAAAGACTTAGCCACACAATAGTAGTGGGGGACTTCAACACCACATTGACAGCATTAGAGAGATCACTGAGGCAGAAAACGACAAAGAAATTCTAGACTTAACTTCAACACTTGACCAATTGGGCCTAATAGACATCTACAGAATATTCCACCCATCAACCACAGAATATACATTCCTCTCATCTGCACACAGAACGGACTCCAGGATTGACCACATGCTTGGTCATAAAGTAAGTTTTAAGAAATTAAAAAAAAATCAAAATCATAGCAACCATACTCTCAGACCACAGTGGAATAAAAATAGAAATCAGTATCAAGAAGATTGCTCAAAACCACATAAGTACATGGAAAATAAACAACTTGCTCCTCAATCACTTTTGGGTAAACAATGGCATTAAGGTAGAAATAAAAAAATTCTTTGAAATTAATGAAAACAGAAACAATATATAAAAATCTCTGGGATATAGCAAAAGCAGTATTTAAGAGGAAAGTTTATAGCAGTAAACACCTACCTCAAAAAGTTAGAAAGATCTTAAATTAATGATCTAACATCACACATAGAGGAAACAGGAAAAGAACAAACTAATCCCAAAGCCAGCAAAGAAAAGAAATAAGTCAGAGCAGCACTGAATGAAATTGAGACCCCAAAATCCATACAAAGAATTAATGAAACCAAAAGTTGGTTATTTGAAAAAAATAAACAAGACTGACAGACTGCTAGCTAAATTAACAAAGAAAAGAAGCTCCAAGTAAGCCTGGTCAGAAAGGACAGAGGTGACATCATAACTGAGAGAAATACAAAAGATCCTCAGAGATTATTACGAACACCTCTATGCACAAAAACTAGAAACCTACAACTTCTGGAATTCCCGGAAACACACAACTTCCCAAGATTAAATCAAGAAGAAATCGAAAGCCTGAATAGACTAACATTGAGTTCCAAAATTGAATCAGTAATAAAAAACTTAACCACCAAAAAAAGGCCCCGACCAGAAGAATTCACAGCCAAATTCTACCAGATGTACAAAGAAGAGCTGGTACCAATTCTACTGAAACTATTCAAAAAAACTGAGAAGGAAGGACTTCTCCCTAACTCATTATATGAAGCCAGTTTTGGTATCATTCTAATCCCAAAACTGGTCAAAGACACAATGAAAAAAGAAAACTAAAGGCCAGTAATCTTTATGAACATAGACACAAAAATCCTGAACAAAATACTAATAAACTGAATCCAACAGCACATCAAAAAGCTAATTCACCATAATCTAGTAGGCTTCATTCTTGGAATGCAAGGTTGGTTAAACATATGCAAATCAACAAATGTGATTCACCATATAAACAGAATTGAATTAAAAACAAAAATCAGGCCAGGTAGGGTGGCTCATGCCTGTAATCCCAGCACTTTGGGAAGCTGAGGCAGGTGGATCACCTGAGGTCAGGAGTTTGAAACCAGCTTGGGCAACATGGTGAAACCCTGTCTCTACTAAAATTACAAAAATTAGCTGGGCATGCTGGCACACACCTGTAATCCCAGCTACCCAGGAGGCTAAGGCAGGAAAATTGTTTGAACTCTAGAGGTGGAGGTTGCAGTGAACCGAGATTACACCACTGCACTCCAGCCTGGGTGATAGTGTGAGACTCTGTCTCAAAAAAAAAAAAAAAAAAAAAAAAAATCATATGATCATCTCAATAGATGCGGAAAAGGCTGTTGATAAAATCCAACATCCCTTCCTGATAAAATGTCTCAAGATACTAGGCATCACAGGAAATTATCTCAAAATAATGAGAGCCATCTATGACAAATCCACAATCAACATTATAGTGAACGGGCAAATATAGGAAGCATTTCCATTGAGAACAGGAACAAGACAAAGATGCCCATTTTTACCACTCCTATTCAAAACAGTACTGGAAGATTTTGCCAGAGCAATCAGGCAAGAGAAAGAAACAAAAGGCATCCAAATAGGAAAATAAGCTAAACTATTTCTCTTTGCTGATGATATGATTGTATACCTAGAAAACCCTAGACTCTGCCAAAAGCCTCCTGGAACTGATAAACGACTTCAGTAAGTTTCAGGATACAAAAATCAGTAGCATTTCTATACAGCAATAACAATCAAGCTGAGAGCAGAATCAAGAACACAATTCCACTTACAACAGCCACACAAACATACACACAATACCTAGGAATACATCTAATCAGGGAGGTGAAAGACGGCTACAAGACAAACTGTAAAACACTGCTGAAATAAATCACAGATGACACAAATGGAAAAATATTTTATAATAATGGATAGGAATACTCAATATCATTACAATGGCCATACTGCCCCAAACAATGTACAGAGTGAACACTATTCCTATCAAACTACCAATATCATTTTTCACAGAACTAGAAAAAAAGCATTCTAAAATTCATATGGAATCAAAAAGAGCCTAAATAGCCAAAGCAATCCTAAGCAAAAAGAGAAAAGCTGGAGGCATCTCATTACCTGACTTCAAACTACACTACAAAGCTACAGTAACCAAAAGAGCATTGTATTGGTACAAAAACATAGATCAGTGAAACAGAATACTGAATTCAGAAATAAAGCCACACACCTACAGCCATTTGATCTTTGACAAAGTCGACAAAAATAAGCAGTGGGAAAAGGACTTCCTATTCAATAAATGGTGTTGGGATAGCTGGCCAGCCATATGCAGAAGAATGAAACTGGACCCTTACCTTTCACCATATATAAAAATCAAAGATGGATTAATGATTTAAATATAAGACCTCAAACTGTAAGAATCCTAGAAGAAACCTAGGAAACATTATTTTGGACATGGGCCTTGGGAAAGAATTTATGACTAAGCCCTCAATAGTAAATAGACAACCTATATAATGTGAGAAAATTATTTGCAAACTATGCATCTGACAAAGGTCTAATATCCAGGATCTACAAGGAACTTAAACAACTGAATGGGCAAAAACTTAATAAATCCATTTAAAAATGGTCAAAACACATGAACAAACACTTCTCAAAAGAAAACATACAAGTGGACAACAAACATGAAAAAATGCTCAACATCACTAATCATAAGAGAAATGCAAATCAAAACCACTGTGAATGTAACATCTCACACCAGTCAGAATGGCTATCACTAAAAAGTCAAAAAATAAGATATGTGGAAGCCCTAGGCAAGATGGCTGAATAGGAACAGCTCCGGTCTACAGCTCCCAGTGAGATCAATGCAGAAGGCAGGTGATTTCTGCATTTCCAACTGAGGTACCTGGTTCATCTCATTGGGACTGGTTGGACAGTGGGTGCAGGCCAGTGAGGGTGAGCTGAAGCAGGGTAGGGCATTGACTCACCTGGGAAGCACAAGGGGTTGGGGAACTCCCTCTCCTAGCCAAGGGAAGCCATTAGGGACTGTACCGTTCACTCCGGCCCAGATACCATGCTTTTCCCATGCTCCCACAGATCAGGAGATTCCCTCTGGTGCCTATGCCACCAGGGCCCTGGGTTTCCAGCACAAAACTGGGTGGCCATTTGGGCAGACACAAAGCTAGCTGCAGGAGTTTTTTTTTTTTTCAATACCCCAGTGGCACCTGGAACACCAGTGAAACAGAACAGCTCACTCCTCTGGAAAGCGGGCTGAAGCCAGGGAGCCAAGTGGTCTGGCTCAGCGGGTCCCATCCCCAAAGAGCCCTGCAAGCTAAGATCTACAGGCTTGAAATTCTTGCTGCCAGCACAGCAATTTGAGATCGACCTGGGATGGCCCAGCTTGGTGTGGGGAGGGGCATCCGCCATTGCTGAGGCTTTGGTAGGCGGTTTTACCCTCACAGTGTAAACAAAGCTGCTGGGAAGTTTGAACTGGGTGGAGCCCACCACAGCTCAGCAAGGCCGCTGCAGCCAGACTGCCTCTCTAGATTCCCTCCTCTCTGGGCAGGGCATCTCTGAAAAAAAGGCAGCAGCCCGTAAGGGACTTACAGATAAAATCCCCACCATCCTGGGACAGAGCACCTGGGGGAAGGGTCGGTTAGGGGCGCAGCTTCAGCAGACATAAATGTCCCTGCTTGGCAGCTCTGAAGAGAGCAGCGGATCTTCCAGTATAGCGTTCGAACTCTGATAAGGGACAGACTGCCTCCTCAAGTGGGTCCCTGAACTCCGTGTATCCTGACTGGGAGACACCTCCAAGTAGGGGCCGACCATGCATCTATCACCTCATACAGGAGAGCTCTGGCTGGCATCTGGCAGGTGCCCCTTTGGGACAAAGCTTCCAGAGGAAGGAACAGGCAGCAATCTTTGCTGTTCTGCAGCCTCTGCTGGTGATACCCAGGCAAACAGGGTCTGGAGTGGACCTCCAACAAACTCCAGTAGACCTGAAGCAGAGGGGCCTGAATGACTGTTATAAGGAAGACTAACAAACAGAAAGGAATAGTATCAACATCAACAAAAAAGATGTCCACTCAGAGACCTCCTCCGAAGGTCACCGACTTCAAAGATCAAAGGTAGATAAATCCACGAAGATGGGGAGAAACCACTGCAAAAAGGCTGAAAACTCCAAAAACCAGAATGCCTATTCTCCTACAAAGGATCACAACTTCTTGCCAGCAAGGGAACAAAACTGGATGGAGAGTGAGTTTGACGAATTGACAGAAGTAGGCTTCAGAAGGTGGGTAATAACAAACACCTCTGAGCCAAAGGAGCATGTTCTAACCCAATGCAAGGAAACTCAGAACCTTGAAAAAAGGTTAGATGAATTGCTAATTAGAATAACCAGTTCAGAGGAGAACATAAATTACCTGATAGAGGTGAAAAACACAGCATAAGAACTTCGAGAAGCATACACAAGTATCAATAGCTGAATTGATCAAGCAGAAGAAAGGATATCAGAGATTGAAGATCAACTCAATGAAATAAAGCGAGAAGACAAGATTAGAGAAAAAAGAGGGAAAAGAAACGAACAAAGCCTCCGAGAAATATGGGACTATGTGAAAAGACCAAATCTACATTTGATTGGTGTACCTGAAAGTGACAGGGAAAATGGAACCAAGTTGGAAACACTCTTCAGCATAATATCCAGGAGAACGTCCCCAACCTAGCAAGGCAGACCAACATTCAAATTCAGGAAATACAGAGAACACCACAAAGATACTCCTCGAGAAGAGCAACCCTAAGACACATAATCGTCAGATTCACCAAGGTTGGAATGAAGGAAAAAATGTTAAGGGCAGCCAGAGAGAAAGTTTGGGATACCCACAAAGGGAAGCCCATCAGACTAACAGTGGATCTCTCAGCAGAAACCCTACAAGACAGAAGAGAGTGGGGGCCAATATTCAACATTCTTAAAGAAAAGAATTTTCAACCCAGAATTTCATATTCAGCCAAACTAAGCTTCATTAGTGAAGGAGAAATAAAATCCTTTACAGACAAGCAAATGCTGAGAGATTCTGTCACCACCAGGCCTGCCTTACAAGAGCTCCTGAAGGAAATACTAAACATGGAAAGGAAAAACCACTACCAGCCTCTGCAAAAACATACCAAACTGTAAATGCCATCATCACTATGAAGAAACTGCATCAACTAACAGGCAAAATAACCAGTTAGCATCATAATAGCAGGATAAAATTGACAAATAACAATATTAACCTTAAATGTAAATGGACTGAATGCCCCAATTAAAAGACACAGACTGGCAAATTGCATAAACAGTCAAGACCCATCGGTGTGCTGTATTCAGGAGACCCATCTCACATGCAAAGACACACATAGGCTCAAGATAAAGGGATGGAGGAATATTTACCAAGCAAATGGAAAGCAAAAAAAAAAAACAAAAAAAAAAAACAGCAGGGGTTGCAATCCTAGTCTCTGATAAAACAGACTTTAAATCAACAAAGATCAAAAGAGACAAGGGAATTATGGTAAAAGAATCAATGCAACAAGAAGAGCTAACTATCCTAAATATCTATGCACCCAATACAGGAGCAGCCAGATTCATAAAGCAAGTCTTAGAGACCTACAAAAAGACTTAGACTCCCACAGAATAACAGAAGCAAGAGCAAATTCAAAAGCTAGCAGAAGACAAGAAATAAATAAATAAATAAATAAGATCAGAGCAGAACTGAAGGAGATAGAGACACAAAAAAACCCTTCAAAAAATCAATGAATCCAGGAGCTGATTTTTTGAAAAGATCAACAAAATAGACTGCTAGCAAGACTAATAAAGAAGAAAAGAGAGAAGAATCAAATAGATGCAATAAAAAATGATAAAGGGGATATCACACTGATCCCACAGAAATACAAACTACCATCAGAGAATACTATAAACACCTCTATGAAAATAAATTAGAAAATCTAGAAGAAATGGATAAATTCCTGGACACATACACCCTCCCAAGACTAAACCAGGAAGAAGTCAAATCCCTGAATAGACTGATAAGAGATTCTGAAATTGAGGCAGCAATTAATAGCCTACCAACTAAAAAAAGCCCAGGACCAGATGGATTCACAGCCGAAATCTACCAGAGTTACAAAGAGGAGCTGATACCATTCCTTCTGAAACTATTCCAAACAATAGAAAAAGAGGGAATCCTCCCTAACTCATTTTATGAGGCCAGCATCATCCTGATACCAAAACCTGGCTAAGACACAACAAAAAAAGAAAATTTCAGGCCAATATCCCTTATGAACATTGACGCTAAAATCCTCAACAAAATACTGGCAAACAGAATCCAGCACCACATCAAAAAGCTTATCCTCCATGATAAGTGGCTTCATCCCTGGGATGCAAGGCTGGTTCAACATTCATAAATCAATAAACATAATCCATCACATAAACAGAACCAATGACAAAAACCACATGATTATTTCAATGGATGCAGAAAAGGCCTTCAACAAAATTCAGCAGCCCTTCATGTTAAAAACTCTCAATAAACTAGGTATTGATGGAACATTTCTCAAAATAATAAGAGCTATTTATGACAAACCCACAGCCAATATCACACTGGGCAAAACCTGGAAGCATTCCCTTTGAAAACTGGCACAGGACAAGGATGCCCTTTCCTACCACTCCTATTTAACATAGCACTGGAAGTTCTGGCCAGAGCAATCAGGCAAGAGAAAGAAATAAAGGGTATTCAATTAGGAAAAGAGGAAGTCAAATTGTCTTTGTTTGCAGGTGACATGAGTGTATATTTAGAAAACCCCATGTCTCAGCCCCAAATCTCCTTTAAGCTGATAAGCAACTTCAGCAAAGTCTCAGGATACAAAATTAATGTGCAAAAATACAAGCATTCCTATACACCAATAACAGACAAACAGCCAAATCATGAGTGAACTCCCATTCACAGCTGCTACAAAGAGAACAAAATACCTAGGAATCCAACTTAGAAGGGATGTGAGGACCTCTTCAGGGAGAACTGCAAACCACTGCTCAAGGAAATGAGAGGACACAAACAAGTGGAAAAACATTCCATGCTCATGGATAGGAAGAATCAATACTGTGAAAATGGCCATACTGCCCAAAGTAATTTATAGATTTGATGCTATCCCCATCAAGCTACCATTGACTTTCTTCATAGAATTGGAAAAAACTACTTTAAATTTCATATGGAACCAAAAAAGAGCCTGCATAGCCAAGACAATCCTAAGCAAAAAGAACAAAGCTGGAGGCATCACGCTACCTGACTTCAAACTATACTACAAGACTACAATAACCACAACAGCATGGTACTGGTACCAAAACAGATATATGGACCAAGGGAACAGAACAGAGCCCTCAGAAATAACACCACACATCTACAACCATCTGATCTTTGACAAACCTGACAAAAACAAGCAATGGGGAAAGGATCCCCTATTTCATAAAATGGTGCTGGGAAAACTGGCTAGCCACATGCAGAAAGCTGAAACTGTATCCCTTCCTTACACCTTATACAAAAATTAACTCAAGATGGATTAAAGACTTAAACGTAAGACCTAAAACCATAGAAACCCTACAAGAAAACCTAGGCAATACCATTTAGAACATAGGCATGGGCAAAGACTTCATGACTAAAACACCAAAAGCAATGGCAGCAAAAGTCAAAATAGACAAATGGGATCTAATTAAACTAAAGAGCTTCTGCACAGCCAAAGAAACTACCATCAGAGAGAATAGGCAACCTAGAGAATGAGAGAAAATTTTTGCAATCTATCCATCTGACAAAGGGCTAATATCCAGACTCTAAAAAGAACTTAAAAAAATTTACAAGAAAAAAACAACCCCATCAAAAAGTGGGCAAAGGATATGAACAGACACTTCTCAAAAGAAGGCATTTATGCATCCAACAAACATATGAAAAAAAACTCATCATCACTGGTCATTAGAGAAATGGAAATCAAAACCACAATGAGATACCATCTCACTCCAGTTAGAATGGCAATCATTAAAAAGTCAGGAAACAACAGGTGCTGGAGAGAATGTGGGTAAATAGGAATGCTTTTACACTGTTGGTGGGAGTATAAATTAGTTCAACCACTGTGGAAGACAGTGTGGCAATTCCTCAAGGATCTAGAACTAGAAATACCATTTGACCCAGCAATCCCATTATTGGGTATATACCCAAAGGATTATAAATCATTCTACTATAAAGACACATGCATATGTATGTTTATTGCGGCACTGTTCACAATAGCAAAAACTTGGAACCAACCCAAATGCCCATCAATGATAGACTGGATAAAGAAAATGTGGCACATATACACCATGGAATACTATGCAGCTATAAAAAAGGATGAGTTTGTTTCCTTTGCAGGGACATGGATGAAGCTAAAAACCATCATTCTCAGCAAACTAACACAAGAACAGAAAACCAAACACTGCATGTTCTCACTCATAAGTGGGAGTTGATCAATGAGAACACATGGACACAGGGAGGGGACCATCACACACCGGGGCCTGTTGGGGGTGGGGGCCTAGGGGAGGGATAGCATTAGGAAAAATACCTAATGTAGATGACAGGTTGATGGGTGCAGCAAACCACCATGGCATGTGTATACCTATGCAACAAACCTGCATGTTTTGCACATGTACCCCAGAACTTAAAGTATAATAATAGTAATAATAGTATGTGCCAGATGCAGTGGCTCATGTCTGTAATCCCAGCACTTTCAGAGGCCAAGGCGGGAGAATTGCTTGAGTTCAGGAATTTGAGACCAGCCTGGGCAGCATGGTGAGTCCCTATCTCTGCAAAAAATACAAAAATTAACTGGACATTGTGGCACACGCCTGCAGTTCCAGCTACTTGGGAAGTTGAGGTGGGAGGATCGATTGAGCACAGGAGGTTGAGGTTGCAGTGAGCCATGATTGCACGACTGCACTCAAGCCTGGGTGACAGAGTAAGACTCTGTCTCATAATGAACAAATAAACAAAAAAACAGATACTAGCGAGGCTGTGGAGAAAAGGGAATGCTCATACACCGTTGGTGGGAATGTAAATTAGCTCAGCTACTTTGGAAGGCAGTTTGGAGATTTCTCAAAGAAATTAAATCAGAACTACCATTCAACCCAGTAATTCCACTATTGGGTATACAACCAAAAGAAAATAAATCATTCTACAAAAAGATACATGCATTCATGTTCATCGCAGCATTATTCACAATAGCAAAGACATGGAATCAACCTAAGTGTCCATCAATGGTGGACTGGATAAGGAAAATGTGGTATATATACACCATGGAATAGTATGCAGCCATAAAAAACCCTGAAATCATGTCCTTCATGGCAACATGCATGTAGGTAGAGGCCATTATCCTAAGCAAATTAACACAGAAACAGAAAACCAAATACGGCATGTTCTCACTTACAAGTGGGAGGTAAACATTGGCTACTCAAGGACATAAAGATGGCAACAATAGAAACTGGGGGCTATTACAGCAGGGATGGAGGGGGGAAAGGGTTGAAAAACTACGTATTGGATGCTATACTCTGTATCTGGGTAACAGGATCAATCATACTCTAAGCCTCAGCCTCATGGAATATATCCAGGTAACAACCCTGCACATATATCCCAGAATCTAAAATAAAAATGGAAATTATAAAAAAAAAGAAATTAAGTTGTGAAGAAGACAGAGTATCAAAAGACCTTTTCTGTTAGAGTCTAACAATTGTCAAATTTAGCTTCTTGGAAACAACTTTTAAATAGCTAAGAGCGTCAACAGAAAACTGTGGACTACAGGAAAAGAACTGCTTCATACTTCCTGAATCTTCTCAAATTTGGTATCTGCATATCAATGACTTTAGATTTTTATTTTTACGTTGCTGTTACTTTTGCTAAGGAAGTATTATGGTATACATAGATACTGTCTATTCTATTTTAAAAAATATCAAGGAAAATACATTAAGATCTGTTTATTATTACTATTAGTGGTTTCTTGTGTATGTGTTGGTTTGACAAGTAGAGGTTGTTTTCTAACCAAAAACATAACAGAAAAGATTTAGTACAGGATTACCTGTGCAAACAGCTGGGACAAAGACACAGGGAGACAAATGAAAATTCAAGCTACTCATGTTTATTAACTGATCTACATTTGACAAAACAAAGATAGGTGCACAAAGAGCTGTTTGACAAAGTCAAATCCCAGGTATCGAACAACAGTATTCCCCTGGCTGCCCTAGAGGGCACCTGTGCCCACTCTGAGGGGGATGTCCTCTGCCATGCGACTGCTCAGTTATCACACTGCACTGCTGTTGGGTTGCATGTGGAGTACAGGTCTACACGCATCTAACATCAGAGAAGTGGCCCACTAAACACTAAGAGCCCTAGTTCTAGATGTCACAAGTTGATGTTAGTAACCACCAAGTACTAACTCTGTACTAAAATGGTCAGAAAAGATAACAAGCTTTGAGTACTGTGTAAAATTATACCCTTTATAGGGAATAGGCTCTTGTAAGCTGCCTTTTAACTTATTTCCTCCCTTGCCAAAGTCTTCATTTATGTCAAATCAAGAACATACAGCACAACATTTTCTAAAAAAGTACTTTATCAATGGTCATTAACTTCTCCGTAAGGACTCATACCTAAGGTTATTTACACAAGATTTGGGACCTTCATAATTTAGGACAACTTTTAATTCTGAGCTCAGGAAGATATTTCTCCTACTAGACAATAGGACACTCAGAAATACCTGAGGTATAATCACTGAAAACTTTCTTAAAGGAGAAAAAAAAAGATTGAGGTTTCCTATACTGGTATGAAAGTACACATGCAATTTTTATCATAGAAAAAACTAAAATGTGAATAGGACCAAAACATAACAGATAAATTGGGAGGAACCAGCTATTAGGCTCCAATTCTTCTTACTATATTTTGCAGACAATTCTAATATTATAGAGATTATCAGGGTATACCAAAAATGATTTTAGGTGGAAATTTCAAAAAACAGCAAAACCCAGTTTTAAGACAGGATTCCTTTCTAGAGACATTACACAACAGTATACAATTAAGGTGTTTCTGGTGGAACATCAACATCAATGTACTTACAAAAATCTAAGTCTGGTTCTTTTTGATCAGATGTGCTTATTTGGCTGCTAACACACCCCCACCACCCTGCCTTCAAAGTGATCATTTAGTCATTAATTATAAAAAAGTATACAAATAATACAGAGCACGGCAAGATCTAGTTCAATTTATAGGTTTATGTAATACATATAAATCGGACAATTTAATGTTGTACTACTCTCTGGCCCTACAATTTCCTACTTCCTGATGTTTCTTGTAACTGTAACTGTCCAGGCAACAGAAACATTAATTACTTTCTTAGGGAACAAATAAAAAATTTTAAGAATTGGCTAAAGTAAGCACCCCAGAGTCACTTTATGAAATACAAATTCAAATGGTATTTTTTAAAAGTGAATTGGAATATGTGGGAAATTTAAACAGCAGGGATTCTTCTATTTAATGCCTGTCCCATTCAGGGACACTTATATTCATATATAAACCTGCTGGAATCCTTTCTGAATGTGTACGCTCTACTGACCTCAGCACAACTGAGTGAAGGGGAATGAAAGGGAGAGACCATCTTCACCCTTTGTTTTTGTGGAATTTATTTAGAAAAATTTTATTAAGAGATTCTAAAAAGTATAAGAAACTAACACATTTTTACCACTGCATTCATGTTGGCTTTTTTGAGCACATAGTTCTAAGTGGGGGGATGGCAGGGATGCCTCAAAAGGGGAGAGGAAGGACTCCCCTTGGCCTGGGAATAGGTGTGCCTATGGGAACCATAGGAGCAAGAGTCAAGAGTTCTTCAGAAAACTGCCTTTAAGTCAGGACAAAGGAACAAAACATTTGCAAATTAAGCACCAAAAAGATCAAGTAATTTACTTGCCATTTTCATAAACAAAATAACTAGCCCCCTCTCTCATCTTTTCTCTATCATGTCTTTTGTATAAAGACATTTCTTTCTGAACTGCATGCTGTCTAGACAAAGCCATCTTATCTGATGAGAAGCAGACTTTGCTCAGCAACGCTGAGAAAAAACAGATCTACTTCTTTCCATTTCTTAGCCTGTGTCAACTGCTGAATGCTGAAATCTAACCCCAGAGCCTCACTTTGCCATTTCATACAGTTTGAATAAAAAAAAAGAACCTTAGAGAAAAAGAAAAAGCTTTGATTCCCCCATTAAAAAGTTTATTCTCTAATTCTATAAATATCAAGAAGGCAGATGTGTTTTATTTTATTTTACATTAGGAAAAAAAAAAACACAATCTCAAAGCAAGCACCTGGGCTTTACTTCAGTTTACAATAATTTAATGTGCCTGAGGATTTTTGTGCAAATACATGTCATCTTTCATTAAAAATATGCATAGCGCACTTTGGAAAAAGTTGGTTTAGTTGTAACCAACTTTTCTTACAAAAAAAAGTTTACATATATAAATATACAACATTCCCTAATTCCTATTGATTGCACTTCTGGCTTAACCCTTTCCAGCCTCCAAGGAATTTTTAAAAACATGCAATTATGTTTGCATTCCTTGGCTACTGTACTGTAAGAAATATTCTAAAAACAAGTTTTCTTGGTTCCAATTTACTCACATTTTGCTTCTTAAAAGTAAATCCCTCCCACCCTCTACCCAGTTGTTTTTTTTTTTTGGAGGTTGTATAAAAATACAAATTTAAAAAATGAACTTTTATTAATCATAAATACAAAATAATTGAGTGGTATTTGGGCTCCCAGGGGCTCAAAGGCCTGAAAACAGAAAGGAAAATAGGAGTCTCCACCTGTGATTCAATGAAAAAGATGAAACTCCTAATTTTGCTAATGCTGCGAGCATACCATTTGATGGATACATAATTTAACCAGATATTAACAGGGGAAGCATATAAGCCATCTCACTATTGTCTCAGTAATAGACTGAGCTTACTCCACCAACCCTTCAGAATGGCTTTCTATAAGCAATAAAACTGCTCTTTTTCTCTTCCCATCCTTCTAACCTGGGTTCTCTCTGCTTTATGCTTACCAGAAGTAAATGTGCCAGCAAGTTCAGTATCTCTGAATGTTTTAGTATTACTGAATTTATTTGTATTCACTTTTTATGTTCAAGACAAGAAAACTCAACTGAAGGAGTATATTAAACCTTTCTTTTCTCCCTCTGAACACTCATGGCCCATTCATTTATACTTTCAATTTGCCCGACTTCCTCCATTAGAGCTCATCCCAATTTATTTCCATTCCTCCATTCCCCCTTTCACATTCACAGCCCTTGTGCAACATTCCTTTTCTCTCAAGTCAGACCAGACCACATGTTTCAGTGCATATCTGTCCTTCATGTGCTAACTTGTATAAGAGGTCAGTTAACTGCTGAACCTCAGTCCTCCTTCAGGACACCCATTTTGGGTGACGATGTGCAAACTGGGGCAGCAAAGCTACCCATTATGACTGGAAGACTCTGATTCCTCCTTAGTCCACCTAATAAACTGCTACCTGAATTTAAATAAACAGCAGAATCTGGTTTTTGAAGACCAATTTCTGCCTCCTGGCATCTTCCATTCTCTTGGGCACCAGGGTTCTTGACCACTCTGGCTATCCCCAGTCTCTTCAGCCTGTCCACTAAGTTCATCTTCAACTGGCCAACATCAGGAGGGTTCCGGGAGGGTCTCAAGCCATACATCTCCTGGAGGAATGTCTCAGCTGGTCGAGAGGCCAAAAAATTTTCAGAGAGATGCACTCGAGGCTCAAAGGGTAAAGGAGAAGGGCAAGGTGAGTGAGATGGTGAATTTGGTGGTGTGGAAGGGATAGCCAGGGATTTAGGGAGAGGCTGGAGGGGGTGCTCTGAAATTGGGCTGTGGTACACTTTGGCAGAGATGCCTCGCTCTTGTAGAAGTTTGGCCAAGCTCATGGTGCTACTGAAGGTTGTAGTGGAATCTCGTCGGTTGGTGATGGACTCACCAATGCTGAGTCTATAGGACAAGGCAGGAGAATTCACAGTCGTGTTGGATGAACTGCTACCACTACTTCCACAGGATAATGAAGGGAACCCAGAGCTTAAAAAAAAAAAAAAAAAGTGGGAGACAGTGTTTAAGAATAAAAAGCAAGCTCCAAGCTGGCATTTAAAGAAATTTTAGTGTCATCCTTGGTAAATATCAAGTAAAAGGCAACAAACACATCCGTAACTGTACGCTGTGGAACAGATCTGGGGAATGAAAATTTTGACGATACTTCAATGATTAATTATTTGTAATTTGTAACTTAGTAATTAACTTATTGAAAGATATTTCTTTTCAGTGGGATATGTAAAGGTATTGCTGTACTCTTAGATAACTTTACTTTTAAATTTTAACTCTAAAACCTACATCTGTAGAAATACAATTAAATTTTATGATAGAAGGCAAAGAAATTTGAAGATTAAGGAAAGTAATCTTTAGAATGTTTACTCATATATCCATTCCATAAAGTGAGATACATTGAGACAATAATCCATGGGTAAACAGTTTGCCAACTTTTAAAAAAATACAGTCTTTCACAATTAAACATGAAAGCTCTTCTGGGAGAAGTTTCTTTCTTTTTAATCTTTTATTTCATTGAGAAATAATAAACTTCTAATTGTTAAATTTCATTTTCTCAAGAAATGTTAATTTCAAACAATAATAGTATAAAAATATCCATAGAATGAATTTTTCTCAACCTTGACCTGAAACATGTGTTTTTAGGAAATTAAAAATAACTAATAGCTTCGACAGCTATTCAGTAACACTTCTTCAGTATTACTTCAGTATTCAGTAACACTTCTTCAGTATTACTTCAGTATTCAGTAACACTTCTTCAGTATTACTTCAGTATTCAGTAACACTTCAGTATTACTTCAGTATTCAGTAACACTTCTTCAGTATTACTTCAGTATTCAGTAACACTTCTTCAGTATTACTTCAGTATTCAGTAACACTTCTTCAGTATTACTTCAGTATTCAGTAACACTTCTTCAGTATTACTTCAGTATTCAGTGACACTTCTTCAGTATTACTTCAGTATTCAGTAACACTTCTTCAGTATTACTTCAGTATTCAGTGACACTTCTTCAGTATTACTTCAGTATTCAGTGACACTTCTTCAGTATTACTTCAGTATTCAGTGACACTTCTTCAGTATTACTTCAGTATTCAGTGACACTTCTTCAGTATTACTTCAGTATTCAGTGACACTTCTTCAGTATTACTTCAGTATTCAGTAATACTACTTCAGTATTACTTCAGTATTCAGTAATACTACTGAATATACAGAAGTGAAGGTGAGCTTGTGCAGAGGACTGGCCCTGTAAATCTTGCAGTTTGGCTAACTCTGGGTATATAGCCCCAGCTGGGTTATTAGTTGTCTGCCCTAGGACCAGTCACCTCAACCTTCCATGCCTCAGTTTACTTTACACAATACATACTTGCCTTGCCTACTTTTATAATAATCAAATGAGAAAATTCTTATTCTATGCTTAGTCGAAAACAAAAACTAACAAATCATGTACTTGAGGAAACGGTGATGAAATAGAGATGGTACTTCTTTAGCCAATTTCCCGGCAAAACAAATGTTACCAGTATTTAATAGATCAACTTTCACTTCAACACAAAATACTCAATACATTAAATATCAAGATATCAAAAATTTTAAAGATTATGAACAAAATGTAAGCTTAAAATTAACAAACTTTCTAAAGTACCAACTTGTATAGAAATGGCAAAATTCAAGTAAGTTTGACTCCCTGGTCAAACCAGTCCAACTAAAAGCCTCTGATATGGAACAGTCTATATATTGTATTCCCAGTCTCTAATCTCCCTATTTCTACTAGACTCTAGAACTGCCTGTCCTTACCCAAACTGTACACTTCATATAATGGCATCAACCTGTATTAAGAGTCTCCTCAAGAACCAATTTTGTAAAACTTGTTATCTTGATGACTATAAGAACAATGTAGAAAAAAATGCAGATTCTTTTTGTTACAGACTTTACTGGGATCTTTAGTGGATATCATCCAAATGCTTCCCTAAATAATCCATTTGTTTCTATTTTATAGACATGGTGAATCATAATCTTATTTCCCTCCACACTAGCAGCTAGAAAGTTAAGACTCAAATACATGGCTAACCTTAGCAAGCTAACATGGCTAACATAAGACTTTATGGTACAATTTGCACACTAGCTTTATTCTTTTACCCATTTTATATCCTTACTCTTGATTCCCCTTTGCAACATCTTTCTTTTCTACTTCTAGTTAACATTATTATTTAATGCACTTAAAGTAATTAAAGTAGTTACCCTTGGTAAACATAAAGGAACAGGCAACAAACACATCAGTAACTGTACACTGTTACATGTTCTACATATCTTTAAAAGCTACCTTAGATCCTTTTGGGAATTGTTAGGATGGAAATGGCATCAATATGGCTCAATAAGGGACTATATATTAGAATATTCAAGTTCTAGCCTATGTAGTAAATAATTTGGCCTTGCCCAGAGAGGTCTGGCCTTTGCCCTCCGCTCCTTGGAGGCAATCTATGTCACAACTAATCGGAGTGTCTTTGGCTAGAGTGGAGGCTGATCACACTAAATCTTAGGGTGGGCAGGCCACACTCAATAGTCTTAGGGTGAGGAATGGCCATGCCAAAAAGACCAACCACGTGATTTAGGGTAGGGCCTTTGAGTCATGTGGTATCAGTTGGCCACATGAGTTCAACTCTGTTGAACTGAGTTCAATCAATCATACCTACACAATGAAGCCTCAATACAGACAGACTGTAAACACTAATACTTGGGTGAACTTCCCTGGTTGGTAATATTCTGTGTGTACGGTCACATATCAATACCAGGAGAGTAATGAATCCTAAGGACACATGTAGAATCCTCCAAGACTCTGCCCTATGCCTTTATTCCTTTGGATAATTTTAACCTGTATTATTTCCTTGTAATACAGTAGCCACAAGTATAACAACTTGCTGTGAGTTCTGTGAGATCTTCTAGCAAATTACTGAACCTGAAAGGGTTCTGGGAACCCTCTACACTTGCAGGTGTTGTCAGAAGTGAAGGTGAGCTTGTGCAGAGGACTGGCCCTGTAAATCTTGCAGTTTGGCTAACTCTGGGTATATAGCCCCGGCTGGGTTATTTATTAGTTGTCTGCCCTCGGACCAGTCACCTCAACCTTCCATGCCTCAGTTTACTTTACACAGTACATACTCAATTGCCCTGCCTACTTTTATAATAATCAAATGAGAAAATGCAATGTGAAAATATTCTAAAGACACATTATCACAGAACATTAGTTAACATTCTGGAAATTAAAATGAAGGTAATGTTAAAAAGAAATTCATGAAAATATAGCTGAGGAAAGAAGTGAGGCCCTAGATTTCCCAGGCAGTCTTACCTGGGGGTAACCTGAGTGATGTCAGAGGGATGTAATATTCTACAGGTGGTGAAAGTGAATGTTGAGTTTGTGCATGACAGGCACTTTCCTGGGTTGGCGGTTGCAACTGAAATAGATTTTTAGGGAGCAAATACAAGATTGAAAGACTAGATTAATAATGTAAAAGGCTCATCATTATTTATTAATAATACAGCATTTATCAAGTACCTTTTGTACTAAAAATCCCCAAATCTGGAAATGAAATAAATATACATAAAGATTGTACTAGTATCAACTGGTTAGTATATAGGTGAATCCAATACTTTAAAACTGTAAAGCAAAAGGCATAAACAAAGATTAGAAATGAGAAAAGAAAACTGAAAAAATACATTAAAAAATCAAGATCTAGTATCCAAATGATTCAGCCAAATTTATCTACTCTAGTGTTCTCAAAGTGTGGTCTGCAGACTCCGTGGGAGTCTATAGGTCAAAGCTACTTTCATAGCAATGTTAAGACAGAGGTCTTTTCTTTTTGACTGGGTTGACATTTGCACTGCTGGTGCAAAAGCAATGGAAGGCAAAACTGATGGCTCCTCAGCACAAAACAAGGCAATATCACCAAGTTGTACTAGTCTTCTTTATTGTTATGCACTTGGTATTTTTTAAAAAGCCATATTCACTTAAGAATGTCCTTGAAGTGCAGTAAAAATTACTTATTAAATTTTGAATCTTGGCCCTTGAGTCTTTTTCCTGTTCTGTGTGATGAAATGGGAAGGATATATTAAGCACTCTTGCTGCACAATGAGATACAGTGGTTATCTAGAGGAAAACACTTGTGCAACTGATTTGAAATTTTCTCATGGAATACCATTTTTACTTGAAAGAACTAACAGACAAACTATAGTAATTCAGACTTGGGTGTAAGACAGACATGTTAAAAATGAATGAAGTGAGACTGTCCTTCAAGAAAAACAGCTAACAAAATGTGAGCTTTCAAGAAAAAGTTAGTTTTGGAAAACTTGTATCCAGCACTGAAAGCATGAACATCCTTGAAGACTTTTCTGATGAGTAGGTGGTGATATTAATATGATTTTAATATTTTTATGTAATAAAATGTGCCAATATTTGGAAAATCTGCATAACTCCATGAACCAATCAACATTTTCTAAGTGATCAACGCATGATCTTAAAAATCAAGCATGGCTCAAAGATATATTCAAAATGTAGGCTATGACCAATGCATTTTATTTTATTTTAATTTTAATTTTTTTTTTTTTAGTAGAGACAGGGTTTCACCATGTTGGCCAGGCTGGTCTCAAACTCCTGACCTCAGGTGATTGCCCACCTCGATCTCCCAAAGTGCTGGGATTACAGGTGTGAGCTACCACACCCAGCCTGACCAATGCATTTTAATGTTAACAAAGTAATGAAAAGTTCATTGTTAGGGTTTCAGATCTCACATTGCTACAAATGTTCAAGAAACTACTACTTACCTAGTTTTAGTGTAATATCAAAAAATAGCTACAAATATCTGAAAAGACTATTAAAACACTCTTTCCTTTTCCAACTGCATGTTTGTGCCTGGCTGCATTTCCTTCATATTGTTCAACCGAAACAACATATTGCAATTGACTGAAGGCAGACGCTGATAATGAGAATAAAGCCATTTTGTATTAAGTCAAAAATTAGAGACTTGCACAACTGTTTTTCTCACTATGTTAAAAAAATAGCTATTTTTCATAAAACATATTTGTGTAACATAATTATTTTAAATGAGTTAATACATATTTTTATAGTTTCTCAGTTTTGATTTATGATATATTAAATGTCAATAGATATAACCTGCACAGGTAGGCTCTCTGGAATTCTCAATGATTTTTAAGAGTATAAAGAGTTCCTGAGCCCAAAAGGTTTGTGAACCACTGACTTGAATTCATCCAGCTCTCTACCCAATCTACTAATGCAGGCTGGCTAAGATAAAGTGGAGAGAATTAGGAATGCCACTAATGCTATAGATTTTCATTATCTGATATCCAAGATTAAGTACCCTC
The DNA here is from genome assembly GCF_006542625.1 of Nomascus leucogenys. Classification (NCBI taxonomy): domain Eukaryota; kingdom Metazoa; phylum Chordata; class Mammalia; order Primates; family Hylobatidae; genus Nomascus; species Nomascus leucogenys. Next base: position 101,778,430 of record NC_044402.1, read on the forward strand.
CAGTGAGCAGAGGTAGCCAGCTGACTGTCTAATAAGTCAGAATGCAAAGTACTTCTCGTTATTATACCACATTCAACCAGACACTCTTCTCACCTGTAACTGGTCCACCTGCTGAAGTAATGGGTGGAAGGAAGATCCCCGTTACTGGCTTGGATGTTGAAAGTTTCTCTTCCACTTCAAGAGGTTGCTGAACCTGAAAAGTAATACCCTCCTCTTCATCCTCTTCTAAATCTGAGATGTGATAAATGGCATCCCTGGGCAACTGGGTAAAGCCTTTAGTAATGACACCTGGTCGTGGATCAAGGATGGTTCCCAAGTTTGGTTGAGCAAGCTGCTGCCAGTGATACAGAGTTTGTGATCCTGAATATGCACAACAAAGGAGGGGGGAAAGGCGTGTTTTACATTTCCCACAAATCTTAAATCATAAGCTAAAATTATATGTGTAATAACAATAATGACAGCAATAAAACTATGTATTTGGTGTTAATAATTTAAAATTTGGTAAAAGCTGCAAATTAAAGTTTTCAGTGGAAGATGACAAGATGTTGAAGGTATGAGTAATAATCTGTTTTAATAGTTAACTTTGAGAACGACACCTAAAGGGGTGAAAAAACCCCCAAGGAGACACCCTTAATAGGAAAGGAACTTAGCTGCTGAGGCAGTGATGGAAGATACGTGCCTAAGAGGTGGGCTGTATTTTCCCAGGTGACAAAAAAGTCAATACTTCTCTGGCCTGGAACTATGCCTATGAAGTTGAAAGTCAAAAGCCAGGCTCCCAGGGAGAACAGGAAAATGAAGAAGATAATGAAAAGGAGGATATGTTCTACTGGTTCCAGGCTACAGAACCCTGGTGAATGATCATCCCAAGTAATTGCACTAGATGCAATGTCTAATTATGTCACTGTAGTCACTTCATCCTAAAAATGGCAACTCTGACAAATATCTGCACTGACCATTAATGAATACAACTAAGTTATAAAATCTTTGAGTTTGAGGGGTCTTTATAAGTTACATACTCAAAATTTTATTTAATGCAGAACTCTTTTAGGATAATATCAGCGAATCATTCAATGATTGTCATTATTCCAGAAAACGAAGGAATTTGTTTTGAATTCAAGTTCTTTCTTAGGAGAGAATAGAAACTGAACTGAAAAAAGGAAAAATACAGGTACACACACACACCTCTAAGTCAATTATACTTTTGGGTAAAAAACTCTTTTGAAAAGGAAGGTGGAGATGAATTATTATCTCTAGATCATTATCATTTATCATCTTATTCATCTAACCATGGAAACTGCTGTCAATGATATTCCTTAGCAAAGGACAGAAAAAGATTACTCCTCCTCCCTGCTCATATTTATATTAAAAAACATCAGAAGAGAACTGCTGGCTGATGATTCAGAGAATGCAACTCTCTTCATTCATTAATTTTCCACAAAGTACTACAGTCTTGCCACCCAAACAGCAAGATTAAGGGATAAAAAAGATCATCTGCACATAATGTTCCTATAATTAAGATACAAATCTCACTTCCAGGGAAAGGAACTTCCAGTAAGTCACGTGGCTTATTAAGGGCTCCTACTGATTTATTACCTTCAAGGGGCTTGACAATTTGTAATTTTTCTGGCATAAAACCTCGAAGGCAACTGGCACTGCTGAGGTCTGTGATCTCTGACTGGTTGGTGCAGAGAGAGGCAAGGCTCTCTGTAGGGGTGACACAGCCACTAACCCCTTCCTTCTGGTCTGCCAGAACCTGGATCTTCCGCTGCCATTCTTCAGCAAAGAACTGCTTCTCACTTAAATAGTTCTGTCGACGTAAGCTAAGGCGATGCAGTGCTGTAGCCAAATCACTATCTCCAGAGGGTCCTGGTTGGCCCATCTTCTGGGAGCTCCTATAGGAAAATCGTGTTCACTGATTAGATCTTGAGGATCATCAGCATGACCCAGACCTCTCCTTTCTATAATGGTAAGCATTCAAGAGACTGATATTAAAAACATGGTATTTTCCTAGATACCTAGAATATAGAAGTAATAAGAACAAACCAAAATCACCAACACTATATATCATTTTTACAGATCATTTCAAATGACTTGAAAGGCAAGATAATACTTTATTGATATTCTGTGTTTTCTGAATTTTCTATTTCATTTAATTTATGAAACTACACATTCAACCATCTATAAATTCATATTAGGTGGTCACAAAAGTAAATATTATATTTTGCTGAATCTGTATCATAGATTGCAAGAGGTACCATTATTTCATGTATCATAAAGAAGGAAAAAAATGCTACCCATTAAACTAAGGCATACTATCAGTTACAAAACAAAAATTTAAAAAATATTAAAATCTGAAAAAAATTTGCTTTAGGCCACAGAATCACCCATCAACACTGCAGAACATTTAAAAGAAAACAACAAAATTTGTACATAAGACTGCATTTTTATAGTTCTCTGATGCCCATTTTTTGACTTCAACACTTTTGAAACTGGAAGCTATCTTATAATTGATATCAAATGGAAGAGTAGCAAGCTGAGTTGTGGGTACTCTGGGATACTTGGGTATAAATCCAAATAAATGTGTTTCAGATCTTCTCCTAAGATAATTGTGTAACAGTGAGGCAGTAGGACACAAAGCTACTGTGGGTGCAGAACACTGCCCAGGACAGACCAGGCAATGCAACTGAAACCTAGTGTGATGAATTTTTATGTTAGGAAACATTTCCCTTTGGTGCCAAACATCTATCTTTCAAAGCTTTCAGCTCACTTTTCAGTAAAGTTGTTTACCTTCTAGTTATATAGAATTCAACGTACTGAATTAATAAAAAGAATGAAAAAAAAATCCAAGTTTAAATAAACAGAAAATCGACAGCACCTCGATGGTCCTCAAGATGTATTCAAACTTACATTTATCCTAAAAATCACCAAAGTGGTTGAGATTATGAGCATGGATTATGAGAAGGTGTCATCCGATGTATTCATGGTAGTGACCAAATAGATTAAAAAAAATTTGACTTTGGCATGATCTGTCTCATGAATAATGATACAAGGCATCATAAGTGAAGGAAAACTGACAGTTCCAGAACCTTCTTGGGACAGTAGAGTAATGCTGGAATGTGCGTATGTGAATCTGGTGCGGCAATGTGAATCACTGTTATCATCGGATTCCTACCCTGCGACCTCCTCTGAGCTGCTCCCCTGGTTCAGGAGTGATTTGTCCTCTGTTTGCTGAAGACCAGACTCAAAAGGTTTTGCTGTCATGATGACACTTGAACGGTTGGAGCCTGGAACGGGTAACAGAGCTGGGAATGAGATAGAGCGGCCCCGTGTGTCGTTGGCAATCCTGACGGTATCAAATACCCGCTTCTGTTGGGCTCTGTCAAAAAAGGAAGTGTTCATTATTATCACTGCTAGCCACTAAAGCATCTAGAGAAGAGACGTGTATGTGCAGTCCATCAGAAATAAAGCCACCCTGAGGAGCTATTTAGGAGAAATCATGAGAAAATAAGCTTTCAAACAAGAGAACTCTCTCACAAAAAAAGGACACTGTGAGGACAACGCTGAATAGTAAGCAAATTACTACTGAATCTCATAATACTTACCACTTTGGATTGTGGCTTCTTTTTAATTTCTGTTCCAATGATTAACAACACATGTGATCTGTACTTACTTTTGTTTAAAGAGAGAAGATTCCTCATCCAAACTCAGCTTTTTACGCATAGTACCCTCAATCTCAGCTGCCAAAGATTCCTAAGAAAAAGAGTTTGAGATTTCGGAAGTGATTGTTGCCCTTAAATTAACAGAGTCTCTACAACCCTATACTTTTGGTGTTATAATAAAATACAAAGAAATAGTCAAGGCTAACATTCAGGGGAAAAAAGACATTCTGGAAATATAACTTTTAAATAAGAACCAACTACCTTTTCATAATTTTTTCAAATAGGAAAGTAGTGGAAAAAGCTAATACGATAAATAGAAAATATACGTGCAGGCACACAAAAACAAAAGGTCTGAAAGGCCATAAACCCAGTGTTGACAGTGATTCTGTGGAGGGTGAGATTTAATGGTATTTAACAATTTTCTTTTTTGCTTTTCTGTAATTTCTAGCTTTTCTATAATAATCATGTATAGCTGGCCAGGCACGGTGGCTCACGCCTGTAATCCCAGCACTTTGGGAGGCCAAGGTGGGTGGATCATGAGGTCAGGAGATCGAGACCATCCTAGCTAACATGGTGAAACCCTGTCTCTACTAAAAATACAAAAAAAAAAAAAAAAAAAAAAACCAAAAAAAATTAGCCGGGCATGCTGGCGGGCGCCTGTAGTCCCAGCTCCTTGGGAGGCTGAGGCAGGAGAATGGCGTGAACCTGGAAGGTGGAGCTTCCAGTGAGCTGAGATCGCACCACTGCACTCCAGTCTGGGTGACAGAGTGAGACTCCGTCTCAAAAAAAAAAAAAAAAAAGTAAAAACAAAAAAACCAACAAAAAAAATGTATAGCTTTTATAATATTAAAAAATCACTTAAAAAAAAGAATAAGCAAGTTTCCTCTTCCCCCCAGTCAGGGATGAGGACTAAATCTAGTGTTGACAGTGATTCTGTGGAGGGTGGGATTTAATGGTATTTAACAATTGCTTTTTGCTTTTCTGTAATTTCCAACTTTTCTATAATAAACATGCATAGCTTTTATAATATTAAAAATCATTAAAAAAAAAAGCAAGCTTCCTCTTCCTCTGGTCAGGGATGAGGACTCAGCTAATATGGGTGACATGCTTAGTGGGGCTGAGCTGAGGATGACTGGAATTGGAGGCAATGGTGTGAACTCATGATTTTTTATATATATATATATATATATATATGGATGAAAACATATATATATACACATATATAGTATAGGTATAGGTATGAAATACATATATTTCCTAGTCCTACCTGCTGAGAGGGCCTAGAAGCCACAATACTCTAGTAGCAATCAATGGGCACACCTAGCACCCACATCTTGGATTCGAAATACAATTCTTCAATAAAAGTAACCAGAGCTCTTTGGAGAAATGGCTGATTTCAGGGCTGGGACAAAAAGTACAAGATGAGCTTAAAGGAGATCCTACTGATCATATCTAGGACAATCTGAATATCAAAATAGATAATAATAATCATGACTTGTAATCTATTGAATAAAATAGAAATCCATGAGTCCATGACATACCTAAGTGAACAAATGAACAAATAAATGGGACAGAAATGCACTAACTTACAAAAGAAAAATGCCAATTAATAAATGTTGAAAAATGATGAAATTTGAAAATCACCATTTGGCAGTCATCACTGTAATAACTCTGCCAGATAAGAACTATCAATGGTTACTAAAACTAGTGGGTAATAGTTTGATGAGGAACAGGATACTAAGTCTCAAAGTATCTCTCATAAAATGTTTACTTTGATCACTTGGTTGGGGTAGTATCTGCCAATTTTCATCACTACACAGTGAATTAGTAGTGTTAATTTAATTAACTGTTAATTACCATTAACTTTACAGTGGAAAAAACCAGCAGATTACCTTAACCAAGAGATCAAAGTTAATTAATACCACCTGCAATGGGCTAAACAGACATTATGCACCTCTTGAAACCATGCTCTGAGAATATGGCATGATTTCTGCCAAGAATGCGTTACCGGAATCTAATCATGAGGATGCATCAGACAATCCTAAACTGAGGACATCCTACAAAAGTCATGAAAGAGAAATAAAGACAGAAGAACTGTCCCAGATGGAAACAACTAAATTCAATGTATCCTTTGAAGGACATTAGTGAGACAACTGGAAAAATTTAAATGGGCTCTGTGGATTAGATGATAATACTGCATAAACATCAACTTCCTGATGCTCATGGTTGTAGTGTGTTTATGTAGGACAGTGTCCTTAAGAGTGTCCAAATGTCCTTGTTTTTAGTAAATACACACTTAAGTACTATGGGGTAATAAGGTATATCAGCAACTTACTGTTAGAATAGCCCAAGGGGAAAAGAAAGAGAAAGAGAGAATGAATGATATGGCAAAAGCAATAATATGTTAAAAACTGAAGAATCAATGTGAGGGATATACAAAAGTTCTTTATACTATTCTTGGAACTTTATTCTAAGTTTAAAATTATTTCAAACGTAAAAAACAAAATTATGCCTATTTTTAAGAAAATCTACTAAAATGTATAGTTTCAGTCTTTTAAAAAAGTTCACAGGATTGCACAGAAGTTTAAGAATCAGATTGTTAAAACAACTCTTTGAACCAACAGTACAAATTCTAATGCAAACTCAAAAGTTTTTGTTAATTTTTTAATCCAAAAAATACCATTTATAAATGAATCAAACAAAGATGAATCTTGTTCTCATGAAGCTTACATTCTAACAAGTTAAAAATATCAGGAGACTCAAGATTTATTGAAAGAGGTTTTAGATATTCAAAGCACCATTTAAGTAAGTGGCAGGTCATGGGCCTAGGGTAGGATGACCCAAGTTTAACTAGTTCTATGGTACACAGTCCTAAACTGAATTTCCTTAGGGCTCATCTTATGTATTATTGATACAACATATCTGGAAAGTCGCCTGTTAGAATAAATAAGAGTATTAAGGAAGATGTCAATATACAAATTAGGGCCTAAATAAATAATTAGAGTCCAGAAACAAGGAAAAATCATATAATCTCTTCTCAAGATGCTTTACACCATCATAAACCATACAACTTTTAGGACAAACTAACCTTAAACAAATTTCTTTAAATACATAGCATCTTTCTTAGTTGCTTACCCCAGTAAAAGCTCCATATGATTGGGAGAAGTAGAGATGAGCAGTAGGGCCAGATCTACTACGAAGTTCCTTTATTTCTTCTTGGGATTCATGTAACATTCCTAGGCACTCCATATTCCTGTCTTGTAACTCGTGCAACTAAAAGAAAGGATGGTAGTGTACTTTATTGCCTTCCCAAAACAACATTAGGGGAAAAAAAACCTGAAACCTTTTGGAATAAGTATTAATTTTATCCAGAGGGCTAGCTAACTTTATGAATATCATTTCAATACAAAGACTAAAACAAATTAAGCAAGAAGAGTATATATATATTGAGCTACCAGAATTAGGGAGGGGTGTCTTGGCCAAAATTATACACGAATGTGACTTCCTGAAAGTCTGAAATGTAGCTAGACTACCAGAACTGTCAATTTAATATTGAATGCTTCATATACTTAACAGAGGAAGTATAACAGCTATAGTCAACTTAGGTTTAGTATAATATTAATCTTTTTACACAACATCACTCTGAAGTCTGTAAGTGACAAGATCAAGAGTCTACAAAGTGTTATATACAATGTCAGGGTGCTCAATCCTCCTAAACAAGTGGTTTTTCGCCCCTTGTTTCAGAACCTTCCTTACAACTAGATATACATATCTGATAAAAGAGTACATAATTTTCAGAGTATATTTTAACTGTAAAATTTCTTCAAGTGCAGTATATGCCCCACCTCATCAGAATCACCAGGGTTGAAGATGCTTATTAAAAATGCAGATTCTAGGCTCTCACTCCAGACCACTTGAAGTAGAACCTCTTGGGATGGTGCCTGGAAATCGCCATTTAAAACTTGCTCTCCCAGGTGATTCTTTCCCCCTCCCTCCTACAAGGTATCACTCTGTTGCCCAGGGTTGAGTGCAGTGGTGTGATTATGGCTCACTACAGCCTCAATCTTCTGGGCTTACGTGATCCTTCTACCTCAGCCTCTCAAATACCGGGGACCACAGGTGTGCACCACTACACCTAGCTAAGTTTTTGATTGTTTTGTAGAGATGAAGGTTTCCTTATGTTGTACAGGCTGGTCTCAAATTCCTGGGCTCAAGCCATCCTCCCACCTTGGCCTCCCAACGTGCTGGGATTACAGGCTGAGCTACTGTGCCTGGCCCCAGGTGATATTAATGCATGCTAAAGAATCACGAAGTTATATTTAATAAATAAAATCTTATGTAGATAGAAAGTAGGAGACTTTTTGCTGCTTCTCCTGACACACCTGCAAAAAGATTTACTACTAGAAATTATCTTATTTTAAAAACTGTTGAGCTAATAGTTTAGGTCGACTGGTAAAAGAGTGATATACTCCTAAAGAATCTTATAAAGTTGAGGTTTTCCCTATTAATCAAGAAGGATATTACCACATTACTAGTTTTAGAGACAGGACTTTTAAAATGCTTTATTCTTTTTTTTTTGAGACGAAGTCTTGCTTTGTTGCCTAGACTGGAGTGCAGTGGCACATCTGGGCCCACTGCAATCTCTACCTCCCGAGATTCAGTAATTCTCCTGCCTCAGCCTCCTGGGCAGCTGGGATTACAGATGCCCGCCACCACGCCCAGCTAATTTTTGTATTTTTAGTAGTGATGGGGTTTCACCATGTTGGCCAGGCTGGTCTTGAACTCCTGACCTCAGGTGATCCACCCACCTTGGCCTCCCAAACTGCTGGGATTACAGGCGTGAGCACCACACCCAGCCAAAATGCTTTACTTCTTAGATCTCATAATATCATCTTAACATTTTGTTGTTGCTTTTTAAATCTGGTAATTCCGCTTTAATAATTCTTATTCATGAAGATGAAAGAAACTAGTCACTCTTTCCCCTCCTGAATTACACAAGATAAAGATTTCATTACCTCCATTGTCAGTTGTCGTTGGGCATCTTTGGAAGCTTGCAGGTGAAGTTTTAGTTCTTCCTTCTCAATCACATGCTAACAACATATTAAAAAAGACATGTGAAGCCTTTCCAAGTAAAATATAGCTATTCTCTTTCTTATAAAGACATGTGAAGAATTTCTCTCTGGGGTATCATCTTAAAGCCTATAAAAAGCTAACCTTTCAAAAGCTAAATAAGATGGGCATTCGAATACAAAATCTATCAAGGTGTTCAGAGGATAATGGGCATGAGTCAATAATTTACACCACTTTCTGAGGAAGCACTAACCCCATTTTACAAAGAGAAATAGTGACTTGAAAGTACTTATTCATGATATACGACATAAGGATGATTAAAACAGCAATCAGATTAGGGCATTTTAAAAGGGCAGGGACAATGTTTATTTTGTTTATTATATCTAGCATTTAGCATGGTGCAAGCTACTATGTCAGTGCTTAACAAATATCTGTTGAATGAATGAATAAACCTACTTCTTTAAGTTTATGCTGAAGGTCTACAATCTGTGACAAAAGAGAGGAAATCTCTTCTTGGTATCGAATCAGCTCATCACTCTTCCCTGACAATTCTTCAGTCATTCTGGACATCTGAGCATTTGTTTCACCTTGGGAGCAAAAAAAATTTTTTTTAATTAATATAAATGTAGAGAAGGAGTTGGCAAACTATGACTTGTGAGCTAAATCTTGTTTTATAACAAGCACTGGACTGTCGTGAATAGATTTTTCTTTAACATAAAAAAAAAATCCAGAGAAATCAATAGAGAAAAATAAAAGTTCTTCTGAAATAGGCAAATGCTGGGAATAGAATAGGAGACAATGAAGCTAAAAAGAGAGATGACTTATAAAGGCAAGCAGGCTAAAGGTTTTGCTTCAATCGTTTTCTTTATGAAAATGATATTTGCTCAATCTTTTTCTTCATGAAGGAAAGAAGGCTGAAAGGAGGGCAAATGCAGAGATAATCTCATTCATTTCTTTGAGAACTCTTTAGGGACATAAAATCCCACAAGCAATGAAAATTAATCTTAACAAATCTAACAAAGGAACATTTCCAGAATGGAACAGTCACAGTCTATAACAGGATGTGATAAAGCTATGGAAATGCTTCTGTAGCAAACAGACTTTCTGGCATACCCCTTTCAGGGATACATGGCAAACTGAGTAAAGCCTCTAGAGCAATTCTTATAGCCTGGCCTTCTTACATGCACATAAAATAGAGCCTTTAGAATTCCACTAGGAATTTATTCACTCTCTATTTCATATGAAAAATTTGATATGTAAATACAAGCAGAAAAGCTACTTCTCAGTGTCATGTAAAGCTATTTTAAAATTGACAGACAGCCTCTAATATTTCAAAGGATGGTGATACACAGGCAGGAGATCTGGATCTGAGAGCTCTTGGGCAAGTCATTTCCTGTATTTTAAAGTGTAAAAGGTGGGTAATGGATTCATGGTGGAGGAGAAAATTCAATTTACATTCCTTCTGGTTCTCTAGTATTCTGCTATTCTAAGATATCACATTTTGCAGCCCATAGCCCAAATGAATTGATGTGATATTTTCATATCATTGCTTTCAACGTAAAAGGCTATATACAGTAGTCCCCTCTTATCTGTGGGGGATACATTCCATGACCTGCAGTGGATACCTGAAACCACAGATAGTACTGAACTCTGTACTGTATATATTATGTGTTTTCCTACAAAGAAATACCGATGATAAAGCTTAATTTATAAATTAGGCACAGTAAGAGATTAATAACTAATAATAAAATAATTATAACAATATACCAGCACACTTTGGGGCCATTACTAAGTATAATAAGGGTTACCTGAACACAAGCACTGCAATATTGCAATAGTTGACCTGGTAACTGACGGCTACTGATATGGTTACTAAGTGACTGAAGGCAGGTAGTATATACTGCGTGGAGATGTTGGACAAACGGATGATTCATATCCTGGGAAGTATGGAGTAGGACAAAACAACATTTCATCATGCTACTCAGAATGGTTCACGATTTAAAACTCATGAATTGTTTATTTCTGGAATGTTTGATTTAATATTTTCAGACTGCAGTTGGCCACGGTTAACAGAAACGATGAGAAGTGAAACCGCAGGTAAGGGACGACTGTTGTATTTATGGAGAAATTAAATTTCTCTTTCTCCAGTGAAGCCAATCTTTTTCCAACTGATTTGTTTTAAAAAATTAGTTAACATTACCTCAAACTAAAACATATTCCTTTAAAGAAACATAACTGGCACTTTATACTCATTGATTGTTAGGTTTTATGCCATCATTTAAGCCCTAGCTCTGCCACTTACCAGTTTTCTGACTTTGGCAAATCATCTTCCTCTATAGGACTATTTCCTCGTCAACAATATGAGAGCTTTGGTTCCTTTCACTCTAACATGCTATAACTTACTTATGAAACAGAGGTCTGTAATGATAATTGCAATTTGAAACAAATATATTTCTTAAAAATACATGTGGTATCTTATTTAGGGTTGTAGGCTCAATATGATATTCTAAGATTTTCAGTAACCATTTAAAATTGTTTCTTGAGATGCTTCTACTGAAACCAGTGATCTAACTTCCGAGGTGGAAATACCCTAACAAAGAATTGTCCAAAAGGTACAAAAGAGAATATGTTAATACTCACGAAGTTCTTTAACACAGTCGCTGACAAGCTGTTGTTCCTTTTCTTCATAGGTGACAGTTTCTGTCTTTATGTGACAAGCCTTCAAGAAAAAAATCAATATGTGACAATACCTTCTAGTGATTTTACAGAAATAACTACAAAAACCTTTAATTCTCATCTGAAGATTAAATTTCATCACTTACAAAGGAAAAAACCCAACAACCTGTTCATACATCTCTACCTGGCTCATCCCTGGCCTTGGCTAAAATGATCCTTGCTTAAGTAGGACTTCCTTGATGCCCATACTATACAAGTTCACAGAATATTGTGATTTTCTGAGATAGTTCTTATCACAGTTGTAACTACTTAGTTACTTGTGTAAACTCCACAAGATACATTTTCTATTCTGTGACTTTCACTATTGTACTGTCAACCTGCTACTATCCACTTTTCAGTGGGATCTAAGAACAATGGAAGGCAAGACAAATACAGCTCCTTGTCCACGACTCTCTAATTGGAATGCCAATAGCAAATCCTTACTTATGCCATATTTCACTACAATAGTACCTGGACCTGAACTTTATAGCCTTTAAAGTAAAGGAAAATGGGCAATTAGGTTGAACGTACCTTGGATCGAAGAGCCATATTCTCTTCTTCCAGTTCCTTGAGCTTTTCTTGCAGCATTTCCAACTGCAGCAACCCTTGAGATAAGCTAAAGGACTCATTGAACCGAAGAGGTGTAGAACAGCTGGAATCAGTTTCACTTTCTTCAGAAGCAATGGAGACGATTCGAAGTAACTCATCTTTCTTGGATAGCTCATGCTGCAGCTGATTAACCTGTCCATATAAAATGCTTGATTTTCATGTTCTTTATTTTGCATTATTTATAGCAATACATCTTCTAATTCATGGAACAATTATTTTTCATCATAAAAGAAAATCACAAAATCAGCTGCTAGGTTTTACTGACTAACGCAAGAAGTACTAAAAAGAGAATAACAAACCCCAGATACCTCCTAAGTTACAATTTTAGAGCATTAATTCAACAGTACAGCTTTTCTTCTCGCCTAGGTGAGAAGAAAAGCTAATTTTCTTATTGTATATATATGATAGGAATATAGGAGAAAAATTCACCTAAGATAATAATACATTCATAGTTGAAAACATGACAAAACTGAAGAACCTTCAAAGTATCAGAATAGATACCTACTTCAAATTCTTATCATAAGGGCTTGTAATTTTAAGATGTATATCACTGTGCATGTCTTCCTAGGAGTACTGATTTTAGTTCTAGGAACAAATAGTTTCAACCTAAAGGCTCAAATGTTATCATCCATAATGCATTCATAAAATACAAACGAAACCAGATAAAAATAACAAGTTACAGAAAATTTGAAATGTAACCATTCAAGTTAATAATAAATCAGTTCTCACTACAAACGTTTATTGCTATAGAATAAATATATTTTCAAAGTTTCTTTTTACTTTCTTCCTTTGTTTGGTTTTTGAATAAAGATACCAACATATTTGGGTGCCTATTTTTTAAAAATAAATTTCAGATAAGATCACACACAAAGTCTACACAAAAGGGTATGGATAGTTTTAATATCTAAGCAGGGTGCCATAGGTATTACAGATAATTAATATAGACTTTAAGTTGACCAAGGTAGTTACATGAGTTCTCCTCCATACAATTAACATTTAATTTCTCTACTGATTAGTTTAATGGACACCAACAAAGTCAACAAGTACTGGTGTTATTTATCTATTGCCATCATTTCAGGGACACCTAGGAAAATAAATTTTCAATTGCATAAAACCTAATTATTTCATACTGCAGACATTTGATCAAAGGCTTACTTGATCAAAGGCTTGTCCCAATTGCTCCTCCAGGGATTCATTCTGCTCAGATAAGACATGGTTCCGCTTTAAGAGAGCTTGTCCAATTCGAGCAGCAAGTTCCAGATCACGATCCCTCTGTTAAAATACCAAATACACCTTTTCTCTGAGTATAAACAAGATTAAATGGCAGTTCAGAAATTTTGTGGTCAGTTTTGGTAAAATCAAAAGCAATGTCCTATAAACAAGATTAAATGGCAGTTCAGAAATTTTGTGGTCAGTTTTGGTAAAATCAAAAGCAATGTCCTAGAAAGCATCAAGATTCATTCATTCATTAAAATGAATAAACACAGGGTCTGGCACACAGGTAGTGCTTTAAAACGTTGGTCAAATGGATGACCACCACTGTTCTAAATGCAAGAGGACATCTCTTTTCTTGATATCAAGTGAGATTTATTGATCATCCTAGTAAATTAAGAGTCTAGCAACCCAAACTTTAAACTTACAATTTTGGGGAATTGGAAAATCAACATAGTCTTTAAAAATGAGGATAGGGTCTGTACAGTAAAAGCTCAACAAATATTTGTTGAATGCAATTGTGTATCAAGTATGGTAATGATACAGAATTAGGTATTTAAGATATGGATCAGGTAGGTATGTAAAAAAAGAGTTCCATTTAGGGCAAAGCTTATGTGCATTCAGCAGCTTAGAGGAAAGTGCAGCCAAGAGCTCTGTTGTCAACTGGTTCAAGAATGATGCCACGGAATAAAACAGGAGATAAAAGACTGGAAATTCTGAGGCCACAGGATTCTGCCTAGAGTATAGAGAAGAAAGAAGTCTCAAGAAGCTGGTGGTAATGATGCAGGGAAGTCTGTAGAAAAGTCAAGCAATAGGCTTCCACCCAGAGTTATTATTTCTGGGCAGATAGTGATATTTGGCAAGGGCATAGGAATTCCATCTGTGTGGTAGTGGTGAAGACTGTATTCTGTAGGATAGAAAACTGTCAATATATATCTCACTGCCTTGTATATGATCTGCTTATAGTAATTATTATATAAATAAAATTAAGCTTCTATCCTTTCTCTCCACAGGCATATGAAAATGGAGGGACTATCTCCACATTTTTAAGGCTCATTTTAAATAATCGCTAAGTGGCATACATAGAAATCATTCTGAGGAGCTTGGGGGAGAGGAGAGAAGGGTATGTTAAAGAAAAACTGTCTTCCATAAGATCAACTGAAACAGGTACAAAGGGAGACTCTACTGATTGCCAACTAGAGGAGATACACTATACATATTAAAAATGCCATAGACAAAGTAAGCTCAAATCATAGCCCAAACTAAAAGTAAAAAAGGGGACATGCTCCAAACTGCAGGTATTGATTTGCAATGATAATGATACTGCTTTCTCAATGGGCAGCTCTGCTGTAGGGTAAGTAATAGCAGGCATTACTTTAAAATGATTTTTTTTTTTAAAGATTAATGCTTTTCTAGGAAGGGGAGGCAAGCCAACACCATTAAATAAATAATTAACTATAAATCCTCTATAGCATTACAATAATAAACTTCAGGAAACATTCTACTTTGAAATGTCAGTTGTTCCAACAACCTTATACAAAATAACCCAGAGCACATACAACATTTTCCATTTGATGTGCAAATTTGATAGATTCCAAATGATCCTCAAGTTTTACCTTTTTGTACTGGAGAAAGAAAAGATATTCCTACCTCTGCCAGGAGATGTGTAACCATGTCGATGTCATTGTAAGTTTTGGTCATCTGCTCCACCCTGTCTGTGCCTAGAACTAATATAGTTAAAAACAACTATTTATAGGCTTTAGCAATAATGTTAAAGTTCAAATATCAATAAGAATTGAGAGATAACAACAACAAAAACCCCAGCCTTTTACAAAAAGTCATTCAGGAGAATAAAAATACATGTGAAAAAAAAGAAATGTTTTATGTATTAGACACTCAAGAAATAGTCCAATCATTACAAATAAAGTATATATCATACAATAATTAAGAAAGTATCAAATGATCACAAGGCAGTCACATCTTGACTATCTCCTCCTCCCCTGGTAAGACAGGAAGTTTGGGCCACTCACTTATGAGAATCTTGGCTGGGAGAATGGATTAAGTTACTGACTGCTTTACCGTCTAATCTAAATTAAAGTTACTAAGGGGTATTAGTGAGGGGTTATGCTGTTATAAAGGAATTTAATTGGAATTCTGCTGTGATTATCATAACCACCTATGATCATCTATTGGAATTCTGCTGTGATTATCATAACCATCTATGATCATCTACCATGTGAGCTAATGTAAACAAGGAACAGGATTTGAAGGACTTTTTCTGGTTCTGTTATGAACCATAATTCCTTTAAGCTTAATTAAAAACCCTTTACCTGTATAAAAACCTTTCTCCCATCTAGGTCTCAGCTATAAAATAAATTGTATGCTACACTATTAGTTGTATAATTCAAGCCCTGTATTTCTGCACTTCACAAGTTCAGGAATTGTCAATGCACCTGGATAATTTAGTTCAAAAGAGAAGGGCATATATGACTCCAATGATTGCAGTCACACTAAATAGTATCTTAAAGTTAATAATGCATAACAAAAGAGGACTCTTTTGACTTTGAACATGATATGTTACTGCAGAACATAATTTTGTGTTTGACTTAGACTCTTTTATTATAACTAGTTTGCCTTGAAGTGTGAAAAGGACAGGGGCTTTGGAGTAGAAAAGCTGAATTCATAAATTTTACTGAGCTGGAACAAGTCACTTAACCCTTCTGAGATTCAGATAATAAATATGGAGGCGATAACACATCTCATGAGGTTATTAAGAGGATCAAACATGATAATCTACTGAGCAATAAAGTATTCGGTAACTGCTACGTATCATATAACTGTTGATAGTTACTACTCCTTAAACAGAACTGGTAGGTATGAAATGATTCTGACTTTAAATTCTCTGAATTGGCAG
Source organism: Nomascus leucogenys (assembly GCF_006542625.1). Taxonomy (NCBI): domain Eukaryota; kingdom Metazoa; phylum Chordata; class Mammalia; order Primates; family Hylobatidae; genus Nomascus; species Nomascus leucogenys. The sequence goes on from NC_044402.1 coordinate 101,794,609, forward strand.
TAATTAGTAGTTCCATAGTCCCATCTTAACACTTTAGGGTGCCCACGACTGAGTATGAAGGGATATCATTAGATATGTTTTACTTTTATCTGAGCTTTTTATTTTCTCCCTAGCACCACTGACTAAAATGAATCTGGGAATTACCTATAGCTTAATTATTAATAATAGCCTTGTTCCTAGTTAAAAGTAAAACAAAGTGCTGGCTTGATGGTATGAGGAGATAACTAAAAAAGATTTAAACTGAAAATATAAAAACTTTTCTTAAAACCTAGAAATAAACATTTGCACTCCAAAAGAATTTATATTTACAAATAGAGAAACTAACAATGATTTAACCACAGTGATAAGGGAAACAGACTTTTGGGCCTAAGGAATAGACACAGTATAATTTGGTAGCATAGCGGGAACAAAGGATTAAACAATTAAGGCAAATACTTACAGTGAATGGTCTCCTTTACTTCTGGTCTCAATAATAAAATTATGGGAAAAATATAAAATCAATATATCCATGCTCTAAACTAATTACAGAAAACCAGACAATGGTTGTAAACCCAAATGTAATATAGAGCAATGGCTCTTAAGTTCAGATTCTGATTTAATTAATTTCAGGGAGCCCTATGGCGCTGGTAGTATGTAGAAGATTCCCAGGTGTTGAAAATGACGTGGAGCCAGGAATTAAAACCACCAATCTGGGGTTAACACCCAAAGCAAAAATCAGGCATCCTATAGGCTCAGTTAAAATCAGTTTTTATACAACTAGTTTAACAAACACATGACATGACTGACCAGAGTTAAAGATGAAGTGGCAGATTTAACTTGGAGTAAGACCAGTAAGTTAAGGATATAAAAAACAACTGTGAACCACAAGTCATATATGATGAAAGGGGAAGAAAAAAATGAAGGACACAGTAATACAGTAAAGAAATGTTTAGAATAAAATATGTTTTAGTGAGGAGAAATGAAAATATATTTCCTATAAATGCTTACCATCTGTCACAGCATAAAAATTTAAAGCTGAACCTTAAGAAGTTATCTAGTTTAATGATCTCACTTTCTTGTATGAGGAATCTTCTCTGAGAGAAATTATGTGGCATGTTCAAGACCATGAAGAAAGCTATTAGTGGCAAAGCTGGGATTTTAGTATGGAGATGATAATAACGCTCATCTCACAAGGTCATTAGAAAAAACTCAGATGATGTAAGAGTTCAGTAATGAGCTCTTTCCACTGTGCTGCTGTTTCTACCGCAGCCCCACTAAGAACATAAAAGCCCTTGTCTAATGAAATACCAGCATATACATCTGTGAATGCATGTTATATAATAAAACAGCATAGATCCCAATTTTGCTTTTTAAAGTGTGAGCATATCTATAAATATCTATATTCAACAGAGCCTGGAAGGATATACATTAAAATGTTAATAGTGGTTATCTCTGGGTAAGGATTATGGCTGATCTGTTTTCTTTTCAGTGTTGTGCCAATTTTCCATAAAGAACAAATATTATTTTCCAAACAGAAAAAAAAAAAACCCCACAAAAACCCAAGAACCCTTGTTAAAAAGTTTCAAAAAGCAAAAATGAACTTTAAAATGCCTAAGTATTTGTTATGGCAAAGAAATTAGATAGTGCAATCAGAATTTTCAAATTCTTATGTCGAATGCGCAACCTAGATACTACCAATCCACAAAGGCTGGGCCTCTTCAATTGCACAGAAAGATGTCAGGCACAAAACAGAAAGGAACACAGTGGATTTTTCCCTCTGCAGTGGAATCAGTTCTGTCTGTCTTCTCTTCCTTAACATAATACTCCTGATAAAGACATGGTGCTTGGAATGATTCCAAAGTACTCAGGGCAAAACTCTTAAGTGTTTAATGTCTTGGCATTTAGACATTGTAATTAAATGCTTCAAAAACCACAGACTGGTTCTTCACCATAATTCTGTAACCAAGAATGTAGAGATAGCCAAGCAGGTTGTCTTTGTTAAAGTCAATCCTATCAAAACCTATTTTCCCGTCAGTTTTCAGTTGTTGAAAATATGTTAAATGATACAGAAATTAGCAATGATCCTTGCTTATTTCCAGACATGGACTTTCCTAACTCTCTAAAAAAGTATTTATACATCAGGGAGATGACAGATATTTTTACAGAACAATTTTGCAACTTGGTTTCCAGAGGTTGTTAATTAATGTTCAACATTTTTGGTGTAATGTTTGGAAGGCAAATCTACTGTTCCTGAAAATATGGGGTGGGAGTTTAACATACATAAGCACTTCACTAATCCTTACTTTATGTTCTATCCCTGCATAATTTCACATTAACTAGCTCAATCTCACATTATTTTCAGGATGGGAAACACCAATGATAATCCATTCTAATATCTGTCATTTACATGAGATGGTGCTTGATAGTTCTCTCCTATGTCCCTTCTCAAGATCTAAAGTTTTTACCACAACTACTGAACTTCAAAAAGAATTCTAATCTTGCAGCACTCTCCAACTTTCTCACACCCAAACCAACAAAAACAACAACAAAATAGAAATGAAACACAAACAGTGCCCACATGGCATAGTAAAAGCTACAATAGCTCCTGACACCTACAGGCAGGTCTTGAGGTTTTAACCCTAAAGCAGTGACCACAGCCCTTGCTGCTATGATACAGCAAATATTTCTGCCTTCAAAATGACTGAGAGAAACTGATGATACACACCATCTAGGGCAGTCTTTCTCAACAGGATTCCAGGGGGAGAATCAGGCCCTACAGACCATTTGAATGACAATTTTCTCAATTCTCCCAAGGACTGTACAAAGCTAGTACATGATGCATGGGTGATAAGGTAATCCACTGTATAAACGCTAAGTGTCTTAGGGTATATAGTTTAATTCTCTTGTGGAACCGAAGGAGAGAGCTTATCTAGGGGAAAAATAAATCTGCTAACCTCTATGACTGGGTTTATGGTTAATGCTTCCTGAACTTCATCAGTCATATGTCCTTTTCTACCAGTACAGGTTAATAATTTTTGAGGGCAGAGCCTGAGGAAAAGTATACCTACCAATTAGAAGTAATAATTTCTATGACTATATTTATCTGCAAAATTATACACTCTCCCCAATTCCTTAATTCTCCAATTAATGCCACTGTGAAATGGCCATTTGCTTTGGTTGGCAATGCTTTGTATCAGTGGTTCTCAAACTTGCGTGTGCATCAGTATCACCCAGAAGACTCTTTAAAACATAGACAGCTATGACTGTCTCACCCTAGAGTTTCTAATTTTGTAGGTGGAGTAGGGGGCCCAAGAATGTGAATTTCTAACAATTTCTCAAGTGACATTGATTGCAGGGGTTCACATTTTGAGAACCACTGCCTAAAATAAAACTTACATAATCAATCATTTTCCCCCTCTTACGCCTTAGGAAGTAAAGGTGATCCTCTATTACCAAATAAAACCCCTTGAAAGAATCAGGTTTCTAACGTTAGCCTTTAAATGAACAAATGGTACAGTCTGTAACGTGTTCTGATTGCATGGCTCCCCCACAGCTCACTCTGGGACTCAGTCTTAATAAAATCAACAAAACTCTGGGGTGGCCTGTTCTGCATGTAAAACACTTTTTGACCATCTTAAACTTTACATGTGTGTGGCAGGGACTGGGATTGATTGATTGATTGCTTTTTTTGCCCACTCATTGCTCTCCCAGTGTTCTATCTTAAAAGTAAACAATCTCTTTCTGGATTGGGTGACTTCAGAGAACTACCCACTCTCCCCCATTTCCTGTGAGATAGGCTCCGAAGCTCAAATGCTGGCTACGACTCCTTCCAAATCACTATCTTCTCATAGCTCTTTCAATTTCTTTGTGTTATACAAGAAAGAAAGTGCCTTTGCCTGTGCCACCTTTTTACTAGGTGTTAAAATTCATTTTAATAAGCACAAATATCCACTGGCATGTGAGAGGTAGAGATATGCCCAAAGTAACCCAGGGAGCTGAGCTCTAGGACAATCTGCCAGGGTACACAGTAATTATTCAAAACCACAAATCTTGAAATCTGATAGATAGAAAACTGTGGGAAAGGGTGAGAGAATGTTTTGTATCTTTTTAAACCTTGGCCAATTTCCTAAATAAAACAAATCATTTGGCTTTTACATTCCTAAGATGCAAATTCATAATGAAGTTTATATGTGATTTAACTATTAACCCAAAGAATTAACACCTTTAAAAGAACAGTGGAATTTAAAGTACAGTGCAGAGGTAAATTATCAGTATAATCCTAGCTTATTTGCTTTATGATCTTAGGTATATCATATATAGTTCAAATTTCAAACTGTTGAAGTGAAAATAGTACCATTACACTAAAGAAATAGGATAGTTTTCCAGAACCCTGAAGTATGGATCAATATCATCCTATTAATCTCGTTTTAAATTGCTCCCTTGGACACTATTGTTTTGTAAAAAGTCTTGAAAAGTATATTAGAATTTACCTTTTATTTTCTAGGCTTTTTACTTATAATTCATCCTAAAAGTTAACTCCATTAAATCATGATCTAAGACCACTTTCTAGCTATAGTTTTGCCACTCAGTAGCCGAGAGGACAAAGAACAAATAAACTAAAGGGCACTTTCTGTGACGTTTTGTCAAAATAATGACAAACTAAATTTATCCAGATGAAATTTCAGTTTGAAAGTGCTCAGCAATTTAGGCTGGTCGTGGTGGCTCACGCCTGTAATCCCAGCACTCTGGGAGGCCGAGGCAAGCGGATCACAAGGTCAGGAGTTCGAGACCAGCCCAACCAACATGGTGAAACCCTGTCTCTACTAAAAATACAAAAATTAGCCGGCATGGTGGTGCCCGCCTGTAATCCCAGCTACTCAGGAGGCAGAGGCAGGAGAATCGCTTGAACCCGGGGGGGCAGAGGTTGCAGTGAGGCGAGATCGTGCCACTGTACTCCAGCCTGGGCGACAGAGCGAGACTCTGTCTCAAAAGAAAAGAAAAGAAAAGAAAGTTCTCAGAAATTTAAACACTCAAAGAACAAAGGGAACTAGAAATAAGAAATACTGTTCCTTCTAAAAATGATTTTCCAGAAAAATCTCAAGCAAGTAAATTCTCAAACTAAAATGTCAAGAAAGCCTTTGGAACCTTAATTTAACTTAATTTAGCTATTTAAAAGAAATATTAAGGACAAAAACACAATAGTATTTGAACTTCTTGATATTTCAGTTTCTGAAATGATGTTTATACTTTTTTTGAGCAGTTAAGTTCTCAGAAACTACTAGAAATAAATTGTAGGAAACTAGTGCTAAAAGCAAGTTAATGATTACCATGAAAATGAGTATTTCACAGTAGACATTCTCCAGTAACAATCTGGCATTAAAACACTACAACACTCACTGGACTTCTTGATATTTCAGTTTCAACTGAAACAATGTTTATAATTTTTTTTGAGCAGTAGTAAGTTCTAAGAAACGACTAGAAAAAAATTCTAGGAAACTAGTGCTGAAAACAAGTTAATGATTACTATGAAAATGAGTATTGCACAATAGTCATTCTCCAACGACAACCTGGCATTAAAACACTAAAGCACTCACTGGGAAAATGTCCAGGATCTGATGCAATCACCTACTTAATTCTAATTAAAGGAATTTCACAAACATATCAATATTGAACTCATACGCTTTTATTATAAATTCTAACAGCTACTGTGCACACATTTTTTACCAAATGAATTTTTAGAAAAGTAACTTCAGCCTTAATGCAGATTTTTGGGATGAAATCAAATGCAAAAAGGTCTCCACACTTCAAAGTTTAAAAATTCCTTTGTCTTTTCTAACAGCTTGGTGTAAAACAGACCTATTTTCAGAACAAATCTGGCTCAGTCTCTCACTTAGGAATCCTTAAATAATGAAGATTACTATATAGTATATATTTATTTCTCCTAGCATTATTAAAACTACTTATGTACGTAAGAACTATGCTTAGTTATGCTGACATAATTCTTGTGACTGTGTTTACTAAAGATACTAATAAAGATAAAAGTCAAACGCTGATAGCTTAGGATAACAAACTACTGGGATAATAAATGTTGACAGTAATAAAGGAATATTAAAATTTTAAATCACTTCACTTTTTAGAAAGTTCTCTTTTCTACTCAGTCTGAGGAAAATATCAAGTAATGAAAATGTCTAAGTATGTTTGCAACACTGGACACCGAGAGTCATAAGGATGACAAACTTTCTGCATTCAGACATAACACAGAATTATCTCTTCCTGTGAAATCAATTCAAATTAAAGTAGGTATACACTGAACAATGGCTGCTAAACATCAATGCTTTAAAAATCAATACCAAGATACCCATGATCATTACTTCAATGCATAAACTAAAAGAGTAAAAAAATACTCACTCATATAACGGAAAGTCTCTTCAGCAAGGACTGGAGAGAGGGCATCAGATGCATCTTGCCGCTGGTGTGGAGACTGAGTCCAGTCTTGATTTTCATATAGAAAGAGAGTGTCTACTTTTAGCCTATATTGTGGTAGTTGTTCTTCCAGCAGACTCACCAGCTCAACTTCAGGGAGATCCTCATTGGAGCAGACATCTAAAGAGGAGAGTCTATGTAAATGAATCCAATATATTTCAACTTTTACTAGGCTACAGAGAAAATTGATGAAAATTAGTTTTTCCAAAGTGGGACAACCAAAGAAATATTAGACAAGATCATTTCTCCACTGATTTTTATTAGTATATCCTAGTAGTATAGTTTTTTTTTTTCTCCAGGTTTTTTTTCTTTTAGTAAGACAACTTCTAAAGTAAAAATGATGGCATACATTTTTTTGACAGTAATTTTTAAAAACTATTTTTAATTGACACAGAATAACTGGATATATTTATGGGGTACATGTGATATTTTGACACCTGTATACAATGTATAATGATCAAATCAGGGTAATTAGCACATTCCTTACCTCAAGCATTTATCATTTCTTTCCACTGAGGACATTCAAAATCCTACCTTTTATCTATTTGAAAATATACAACAAATCATTGCCAACTATAGCCACCCCATGGTGCTAAAGAACACCAGAACTTATTCCGCCTATCCAGCTGTAATTTTGTATCTGTTAACTAACATCTCCTGATCCCTCCTGCCCGCTACCCTTCCTAGCTTCTAGTAACCACTATTCTACTCTCTACTTCTAGATCAACTTTGTCAGCTTCCACATGAGTGAGAACATGCAGATACCACAAATCTGAATTACACACTATCTAAATATATTGCTTAGTGACTATAACTATGCTTTTTTAAATTTTTAATTTTTTAATTTTTAAAAGTTTTTATTTTAGGTTCAGGGGTCCATGTGCAGGTTTGTTATGTAGGTAAACTTGTGTTACAGGGGTTTGATGTACAGATTATTTCATCACCCAGGTACTAGGCCTAGTAACCCAATAGTTATTTTTTCTGATCCTCTCCCTCTTCCCATGCTCATCCCTCACATACGCCCGTCTGTTGTTCCTGTCTTTATAACTATACTTTTAAAGTTTAGAATTAATTTGTAGAAATTTCATATCTTCTCCCTATCAATCTATTTAGTACTGTTAAGAGGTCTGTGTCTCTGAAGCAGTAGCAGCCTGCTTAATTTTAAAAGGTATTTTTAATTGACACAAAATAATTGGATATATATACTTTTTAAAAATAAAGTGAAAGAGGTCTGATCTCAACTTATATGCTTGGGGGAAAAAGCAATACAAAGCAACCAGCAGAAAATAGTTCCAAAGGGGTAAAATGATATGCTCTGTAATAACAAAATTTGAATTCTGTGGAGGATTCTTCAAAATCTGGAAAAATTACATTTTAGTATATTCTCATAGTCACTGAATTTTTTTTAAAAATTGCATTAAATTTTACTGAGCACTGGCACTGAAATAAGTACTTTATCATTTTTATTTTAAAGAAGTGGTACATCTAAATCCCAAAACATGTGAGGTAAAGAAAATTGGAAAGGGGAGGGGAAAAAAAAGTTTCCTCTAAAAAAATCTTCCCTATCTTTCACATAACATAAATTTACTATGGTATAGTGATAGTCCTGGTCTGAGTCCTAACTCTGCATATACCACAATGTGACACTGGGTAAGTTACCTAAATTCTAACTCTCGGTTTCCTCATCTGTAAAATGGAGAAGGTACTTACCTCCTAGGTTATATGAATTAAATGAGACAAATGCACAAAAAATACTTGTGTTTAGTACAATGCCTTGCACACTGTGGAGGCGCTCTATCAATGTCAGCTTTTTTTTTTTTTTTTAAGAGAGAGAAGTAAAGTTTATTACATTTGAAAAAATACAGCAGAAATCTCCAAAGTTTACTCATTAAATATAGTTTAATTCTTACAAATCTCCTTTTGAAAATGCAATTCATATATGGTGCAACCTCAGAAGTTTGAATTTGAAATAAAATATGAAGTCAGTAGTCAGGGAAGTCACATCAGAGTGCTTTGTCAAATATCCAAACAAATCAGCATATACCAAAGTGACTAAATATATCCAAGTGAATGCAGAAAAATACATTACCATTTGAGGCAGACCATGCTAAAATATAATTTACAATGACTAGCTTGCATTTAAGATGGTTAGCCAATGAAATGTAGGTTAAGTTAAATTTTGTAGTATTTGCTCAGTCTCTTTGTACTAAACATTAGTTCACCTGAAAAGTAAGTTTGGAAAAAGCAAATAACCTGATCTCTTTATGCTTATCATTTTCTCACTGTCATCTTAAATGCAAGCAAATCAATACAGCATCAAGATTTTTTACATATTAAAATTAACACTAATGACTTGTGAAGGTGGACTGTGTACCATGTAGTACTTAATAGATGAGCTTGCAATGACCATCAACTCAATTTTTTAAATAACACCAAGATTCACAAGCCAAAATAAACATTTGATTAAAAAATTCAGCTATTCAAGATAACTCAGTTGTCCTTTTTCTCTTTGAGATTGGGAAGGGTTGGGTCTTTAAAAACCTGAAGAGGGGCCAGGTGTGGTGGCTCACGCCTGTAATCCCAGCACTTTGGGAGGTCGAGGTCGGTGGATCACAAGGTCAGGAAATAGAGACCATCCTGGCTAACACAGTGAAACCCTGTCTCTATGAAAAATACAAAAAAAAAAAAAAAATTAGCCAAGCGTGGTGGCGGGCGCCTGTAGTCCTAGTTACTAGGGAGGCTGAGGCAGGAGAATGGTGTGAACCCGGAAGGCGAAGATTGCAGTGAGCTGAGATAGCGCCATTGCACTTCAGCCTGGGCGACAGAGCGAGACTCCGTCTCAAAAAAAAAAAAACAAAAAAAAACCTGAAGAAGAGTTGGTAAGAGGAAAAAAATCCTCAATGCTTTTAAAAAACTCAACTGGTTAGAAGTCCATACAACTACTATGCTGGCATGGACACAGATGTTTTCTGTCACAGAACCATTCACTGTCCCATAGAAGTAGTTCCTCCAAGCCAACTATATAAAGATGTAAATCAGCTTACCCATGATTGAAACTGAAATAATCCTTCAAAATAGACACCTCACCCAAAAAGATCTTTTAAATCATTGCTAGCTGAACTGCTACTGGTCATAGCAGTTGGTGGCTATGCAAAGTTCTGTGGGTTGAAGAAAGGATTACCCTGCGTACCAAAGGCAGATTGTCCTATCATGTTCATCTGTGTTCCCATTACTGAACTGCCCATAGCTGGAGAACCTTGAGGAGGTACAAACTGATTAAGCCACTGATTTGGTTTCTGTTGTGATAATTGGTTCATGCTAACTTTGGATTTCTGAGGGCCAAAGAGATTATTAAGGGCAGACATATCTGTGGGTCTTTGTTGGGTCGGTTTCACACTAGCAGGAGGAACATTCAAAGCACTGAAGTTTGGCAAAGTGGGAGGTGTTCCAGAGTCATTTTGGTCACTCCAACTGTGCTTGGACTACTGTAGAAGTTCTGGTTTGTAGTAACAGGCATGTTGAATCCTGATGTCTGAAAGCCCATATTGGCATTTAGGCCATTTGTCAAATTTCTCTTTGTATTATCAACTGGTGTAGAAAACATCATGCCAATGCCCATGGAAGGAACAGAAGTGAATGTACTTGAAGCAGAAGGTTTAGGGGTACTAACAGAAAGGCTAATCAAAGATGACATATTATCCATCAATGTGTCTGTCAAGTCCTTAGTCTGTTTAACAGTAGCAACAAGGTGTGTACACTTGGGGTTTAAGAGGCTGCTGGCTTTTCAACTTCTGTGCCTGCTCTTGTTCTTTTGCTAATTTTTGTCTTCCTTCAAGTGTAAGTGATGCTCTTTTATGTTTATTCTGAAACCCATCCTCTTTATTTTCAGAAGCACTGTCAGTCAGAAGGTCTGCTCCAATGTGGTTAAAAACCTTGTCAATTTGCTGATTCCCAATATTTGTAACTTTTGTCTCCTCAGAAACGTTCATTTGATTTCCTATGACCAAAGATTTCTGTTGTTCTTGCATTATATGAAGTTGTTCTATGTTCAGATTCCAATCTATTCAGCATCTCTTTTATGATGGAAATGAAAGAATTGAACTGATTAAGATTGTTTTCAATACTCAGGGGAATAAGATGAGGCAATACTTTTCCAGTCAGCTGCTCTTTGGTGATTACCAACTTATGAGTAAAAGTACATTTGTAAATGCCTAAAATACCCATGAGGACTGCAGATTCTTTGGATGGAATTTGTTGTAAGAAGGGTAGGATATCATCAAGTACAAACCACTTATCCAAGTATTCCAAAATCTTTCCTAAGCACACCAATGAATTTACACGAACAACAAGGGAAGACGTTTGTAGACAGGCATTTTTAATTCTTGGTATCAAAGTATGTTTCATGATGGGTATTCTATAAGATTTGCAAAGGTTGGAATGATGTTAAGACAGCTACTGGTAGTGAATGGAAGGAGCTTCTAGTGCTCTGTAAACCATGGGTAGAACACTGTTCTTTATCTCATTGGGAGGGGTTTTGGTTAGTAGCAAATCCATTTTTTGTAGGAAAATTAACAAAATCTGGATTGGCTCCTGCTGCTTAAACACAGGGCCAAGTTCAGGTGGAATTAATTTGACATATTCTTCTTTGGCACATTCCTCAATGATCAGTAGAACACTGGGCAAAACAAAAGGCACTATGTCAGGGTTTACAAATTCTGAAGTCAAGTCAAAATTCTCTGCACAATGACATGCTTGGGCAGTAGAACCTTTGGCAGTCCGTTGAAAAACTGTGATTTCTGAAGATTATCTCTTTGGAATAAGGTATCAAAATATTGCAGTGTTACTGCACCAACATCATCAAAGAAAGGAATCTTATCATTTGATCTGCATCTGGTCTTACAGTCGGAGTTACATTTAACAGTAGCCTTACATGTTCACGAACTTCCTCAGGTATATTTGTAAGTGAACTAGATCCTAAATAACTCAACTGATCCAACTGCCTACTGAAACTCTTATAAATATCTTGCTTATTGACTTCAAATATACGTTTCCTTTTATTAAATATAGCATACATAACAGTTCCTAAAGAATACATATCACTGGCTGTTTCACAGCTCACATAAAGTGTGTATTCTGGAGCCAAATATTCAGGATTTGGAAGACACAATGAAGGTAAATCTGAGTCCCATCCTTTACAAGGAAATTTAGGCTCTTGTTCAGAAGGATTGGTTGATGATACACAAAAATCAAAACCCATTATTTTCCAGGCTCCACTTTTATTCAAAATTGTATTTTCAGGAGTAATATTTCCATGTACCATTTTCACACTGCTATGCAAGAATACCAATCCTTTAGAAACCTGAAGCAAACCACATTTGGTTTCTACATCATAAAGTTTATAATCCTTAATGTCTGGAGATATAGGGAAAGGGAGATTTTCCCAGTTACCGAGAACACTGGCTAAACTGGCAAAAAACTGGTTCTGTACAAAATGCCAAGCAATCCCTGAATTCTTCTAAAGGATGCTGGACAGTAAGAAGTCGAGGGTGTTGAAGTCGAGTTAAGTGTTGGACTCCTCATTTTAGAGAATCAATGATTTGATCCTTTTCAAATTTTTGATATTTGTCAATCATTTTTTATCAAAGACAAAAACAGCCACTGCTTTGTTGACTTTTTTGTGCCATTAAAAATCTTCCAAGCTAGCCCATTGCCACCACTGGCAATGTGTCGACCAACATCAAATTCTCTAGTGACAGGATTTCCCATTACAGCACTAGTGACATCAGCTGTTACTTCTGTAACAGTACTCTTCAATTTATTAAGCCTGGACTCCATGGCTGCAATATGGGGTAGTTATAGTTACCTTTTCCCTCTCCTTCCAGGAGGGGCGGAACTGGGCCTCTTTTCCCCACCCCCCTAAACACAGGCTGTTCCTGCTCTGCCTTCGCACCTGGCAGCTGCCTCCTGCTTACTCCATCGCCTCCACCGCCCCCGTGGGCACAAACACCGCCTGAGCTGGAGGAGAGAAAGGGATAGGGAGGGGAGGGACTGGGGACGAAGACTAAGGGAGGGGGAAAAAGACTGAAAGACCTATTGTCAGCTATTTTTATTACTGTATTACTATTGAGTTTTTACACCTAGAGATCAAATCAAGACTGCTAAAATAAGGTTGCTATAGTATCTAAATAATTACAGAGTATTAAAGGTAGAAGATACTTTCAGAAACCATCCAATCCTGCCTCCTAGATAAGGAAACTGAGACTTAAAGCTGGGTAACTTGCCGAGGACACTAGAACCACCAGACTTGGGTCTCGACTTCCTATCCAGCACCGTACCCATTCTTGTTGCTATCTGCCATTTACAGGACAAAGGCTGACAACCTGTCCTAGAAAGCAAGTTCCTATACATCATGTCTCCAACATACAGTATTAGTCCTACATATCTCCTAATTCCTCCAGGTGTCTAATCTACTTATTGTTCTATTTTTCATTCTTAATATTAGAAAGATCATGGGTTTTGGCATCAGACGTAGCTTCTGAATCTGACTCCTCTACTAATTGTTAGACACACGGTTTATCCTTTCAGAGCCTTAATTTCTCTCATTTGTAAAATAAAGATCATTTATCACACACAACAGTAGTAAGAAGTAACTAAAATAAGCAATTAAGGCACCCAGGGTATCTGGCAGATCATAGGTACTCACTGAATACTATTTACCTCACTACTCTCTCACTTGCACGCCTACAACACCCCCTCCCCCATCTCTGAACAAACAGCTTTTGTGTTTTTATGTATCTGCCACTATCTTCCTGTTCCCAGTACTGCCCATCATTTAACACCTCCCAAACTTAGCTGTTTACAAAAAAGGAGAGTTATTCCTGTTAACATGCTTAAAATACTAGGGCTTAAAATAGAGAAAGTACAGGATGTCATATCAACCCTCTCACTTTTAAAGAGATGTGGTATTTCCTTTGTGGGTAGTATAATGAAACATGCTCTAGCTCTGGCAAAGAACAACAAAGTACTGGTTAAGAAAACAAATCATTAAGAGAGTAAATTCCTACTATTTGACCTTGACTTCACAATGACATTTTAATAAGTTTAATACAAGGAGGCTGGCAATATCAGACATCCCTAGTCACCCAGAAGGAGAAGCAGTGGCTTGATCACCACAATGAGATAGAGATGGGGCAGATTTAAAACCTTAAATATGGTTCTAAATAAGCTCTCAATCCTTACAGACCTCTTAAATAGGAGACCTGAACATATATCCAAATTCTATTATTACAAGTTCCATGTGATTATCCAAATTTTTCCTGCCACACATATATTACATAGAGATTGTCATTTTAATACTCGGGAAGAAAAGCTGACTATAAATAAATGCAGAGCTAAAAACAGACTATTAGGTATTCAATGGTACAGTGGAAATGAAGAACAAAAGTGACATTCATTACAAGAGATACTAGTCCGTAGTATCTCTTCTAGACTAGAATAATTCCCTACTTCCAAAATTTAACATTAAAAATGACTGTACAATCCAGGCTTAGTAGATTAAGCTAAATATTCTTTAGACTAGCTCTTCCACCTTGCTTCCATATTCTGATAATGTTCCATTTACTACTCTTGCCCAGGCTTGACAACTCCTTCTTTACCATTTTATCCTCCAAATGTCTTCCATATGTCCATTTTTTCCCAGTCAAGCCTACCAGTAAGAGAATGAAATCAGTGCTAGAATCAAGCATACTAGAGCATGGTCTAGAGTATGATCTATAGACCTACATAACAAAGATGAAAAACAAGCCTCAAAGGGTTAACCTTATCAGCAAATAACTTAAAGTCTTGCCAAAATAAATTTTAACACTTTTCCAAGGAAGACAACAAAACCTAAACACCTAACAATGTAACATTCATAATATTCACCAGTCCATACAAAATTACTAGATATGCAAAAATAAACCAAATGTAATCCATAACCAGGAGGGAAATGAGTCAACAGAAACAGACCTGTAATGACAGAAATAACAGAATTAGTAAGCAGCAATTTAAACACAGCTATTTTTAATATGCTCAAAGATTTAAAGGGAAAATATGAACGTAATAGAAAGAGAAACAGAAGATATGCCTGCATTTTAAAAACTCAAATAGAACTAGAGTACAGTATCTAAAATGAAAGATTCACTAGATAAGATAAACAGATTAGATATTCTCCAGAAGAAAAGAACAGTAAACTTGAAGGTATAGCAATAGAAATTATCTAAAATGAAGCACAGAGAAAAAAAGATTGGGGGGAGAAAACTGAACAGAACATCAGTGGCTGTGTCATATCAAGCCGTCTGCAGTCCCAGAAGAAAAAAGAGGCAGGAACAGAAAAAAATATTTGAAAAAACAGTGGCCGAAGTCTTCCAAGTTTAATTAAAACAGTAAGTCTATAGTTCAAAGAATCTCAACTCCATGCAGGATAAATACAAAGAAAACCACATCAAAGCAAAATTGCTAAAAACCAGTGATAAAGAAGAAAATCCTAAAAGCAGAGAGATAGGAAAAAAAGAACATTACATTTAAGGGAACAAAGAGTGAATGCAAACTATTCATTTCAAGATAGATGACAATGGAACAGCATTATTAAAACACATGGACAAAAAGCCAATTTAGAATCACGTGCCAGTGAAAAACATCTTTCAAAAAAGGTGAAATAGCAGCATGGTAGTCACTCCTGTATCCAGCATTGGAGGTCAAAGTGAAGGACTGCTTGGCCAGGAGTCAAGACAGCTTGGCGCGGGCGGTGGCTCACGCTTGTAATCCCAGCACTTTGGGAGGCCGACGCGGGCGGATCACGAGGTCAGGAGATCGAGACCACAGTGAAACCCCGTCTCTACTAAAAATACAAAAAATTACCCGGGCGTAGTGGCGGGCGCCTGTAGTCCCAGCTACTCGGAGAGGCTGAGGCAGGAGAATGGCGTGAACCTGGGAGGCAGAGCTTGCAGTGAGCCGAGATTGCGCCACTGCACTCCAGCCTGGGCGACAGAGCGAGACTCCGTCTCAAAAAAAAAAAAAAAAAAAAAAAAGACCAGCTTGGCAACATAGTGAAACCCTGACTCTACATTAAAAAAAAAAAAAAAAGAAGAAGAAGAAGAAGAAAAAATTAGCTGGGTTTGCGCATGCCTGTTGTCCAAGCTACTCAGGAGGCTGAGATGGGAGGATCACTTGAGCCCAAGAGGTTCAGGCTGCAGTGAGCCATGATCGTGTCACTGTACTCCAGCCTGGGGAACAGAATGAGACCCTTTCTCAAAAAAAAAAAAAAAAATTTATTTTTCACACAAGCAGAAAACTATGGCTATTCATTGCCAGCTAACCCATATCCCAGGAAATGTTAAAGTTATTCAGGCAAAAAGGATATGGGATGGGAACTTCATTCTAGAAAAGAAATAATAGAATGCTAAATCTGTAGGTAATACATAAGCCTTTTATTTTCATAATTTATTCAATTCATAATTAGCAATTTAAAGCAAAAGTCATAATGTATTATGTATATAATATATGTAGATGTAAAAGGCATAGTAATAATAATACGTAGAATGGTAGGGGGAAATGGAAGAACATTGTTTTAAGAGTGTCACTGTATTAAATATAATGTTATTTGAAGATGGGCTTTGATAAGTTAAAGGTATGTATTGCAACCTAGAGCAAGCACTGAGAAAAATAAGAGGTACAGCTAATATGTCAACAGTAGAATTAAAATAAAATAAAATAAATTTAAAAAAAGAAAATGAGAAAAAAACAGAAGAAGGAACAAATAGAAAAATAGAAAATAGGAGTACAGTAGACTCAACTAAAGTGATAATTACATTAAAATTAAATGGTCCAAATACTGCAAATACAAAGTACAGATGATCAGACTGGATTTTCTTTTTAGAAAAGACCCCATTATAAGTTATCTGTGGAGATGCCCTTTAAATGTAAAGATTCAGATGAGTTTAAAAAGTAAAAACATGAAAAATAATATGATACCAATTCCACACAAACTTTTTCCAAACACAGAGGAAGGCATACTTCACAACTCATTTTACAAGGTCAGTATTACCTCAGTATCAAAATAAAGCAACAAGACATTGCAAAAAAAAAAAAAAAGAAAAAAAGAAAGAAGTACAAACCAATAACCCTTACTAACGGGACTAGGAAGGACACAGACACACACACACATACACACACACTCCCTAACAAAACACTAGTAAATATAACTGGTCATATAGAAAAAAGATAATATATCATAACCAAGTAGTTTTTTCCAGGAATGCAAGTCTGGTTTAAAATTCAAAACTAAACCAACAGAATTCACCACACTAATAGACAAAGGAAGAAAAACCATATGAACATTTCAACAGAAGCAAAATAGGCATTTGACAAAATTCATGCTAAAAACTTCTCATCCAACTTGGAAGAGAACGATATCTTCTCAATTTAATATAGGGTATTCTCAAGAGACTTAATGGTCAAATACTGTAACTTTTCTCCTCAGATTGGAAATATGTCAAGGATGTTTGTTCTTACCATTTTTATTCAACAATATACTGAGATCATGTCTCATTCAGTAAGGCAAGAAAAATAAATAAAAGGCATCCAGATTGAAAAGGAATATGTAAAATTGTCTCCATTTGCAGACATTATAGTGTATGTAGAAAACTCTAAGAAATCTACCAAAAAGTTACTAAAACTAGTAGGTTAAGCGAAGTTGTAGAATGTATGGTCAACATTAAAAAAATCAATTTCATTTCTATATAGTAGTAACACACAGTAGAAGAATGAAATTAAATAGTGCCATTTAAAAAATACTTAAGACTAAATTTAACAAAATATGTGCAAGACTTATACAATAAAAACTATAAAATACTGTTAAGAGAAATTAAAGAGGACCTAAGTAAATGGAGAGATATATCAAGTTTATGGATTAGGAGACTCACTATTCTTAAATTATCAATTCTCTACAGAGTCTATGTAATTTCTTTAAAAATTCCAGCATTCTTTTTTGGGAGAAAATGACAAGCTGGTTATTATTATTAGGGACAGGGTCTCTCATTCTGTTGTTCAGGCTGGAGTGCAATGGCATAATCATAGCTCACTGCAGCCTTAATCTCCTGGGCTCAAGTTACCCTCCTGCCTCAGCTTCCCTAGTAGCTGGGACTACAGCTGCATGCCATCACGCCCAGCTGTTATTTTTTGTAGAGATGGGGTCTCACTATGTTGCCCAGACTGGTCTTGAACTCCTGGGCTCAGTGTTGACAAGCAGATTATACAATTTATATACAAATGTGAAAAATCTTAAATGTCCAAAATAATTTTTGAAAAAGAGTAAAGTTGGAGAATTTATATTATCTGATTTCAAGATTTACTATAGAATTACAGCAAATAAGACAATGTGGTATTTCTGTAAAGATAGACTTAGGGATTAAAGGAACAGGATAGAGTTCAGAAATAGAACCATATATATACGACAATGAAATTATCAAGGTATTTCAATAAGGGTAAAGAGACCGTTTTTAACAAATGGTAAAGAAACAATGAAATATCCAATTGGAAAGCAAAAAACAAAAACTTGGACCCTAACCTAATTCCATACTCAAAAAAGTACACTACTGACTTAAAAGTAGAAGTAAAAACTATAAAACTTTTTATGTGAAGATTTCTTAGAAACAACACAAAAATATGAATTATAGTAGCAAAAACTGATAAAACTCCATCAAAATTTAAAACCGCTCTTCAAAAGACACCAGTAAGAAGATGAAAAGGCAAGCCAAAGTCTGGGGGAAAATACGGTCCATTTATCTAACAAAGGACTTACATCTAGAACATGTAAAGAACACTTAGAATTCAACACATTTCAATAGTAAGATACATTTTTAATGGGCAAATGATTTGAATAAACAACTCAAAATAAAATCTAGATATGGCCAATAAGCACATGAAAAGGTGCTCAACATCATGAGTCATCAGGAAGATATAAATTAAAATCACAGAGATACCAGTACATACCTACTAGAATGGCTAAAATCAAAACCACTGACATTACCAAGTGTTGATGTACAGCAGAGGTCAGCAAACGACAGCCCACAGGCCAGCTTCAGCTTGCTGCCCTGCCTGGTTTTGTAAATCAAGTTTTATTGAAACACAGTCACATTCATTTTTTCATGTCCTGTCCATGGCTGCCTTTCTGCTACAATAGCAGAGATGAGTAAGTTCCAGCTTAGCAATACAAAGAATAAACTTCTGATACTTTTCACAAGTGGATAAATCTCAAAAACATTTTGCTGTACAAAAGAAGGCAGACACAAAAGACACAGATTCAATTTACATGAAATTCTAGAACAAGCAAATTTAATTTAAAGTGGCAGAAAGCAGATTAGTGGTTGTTTGGAATCAGAGGTGAGGGGTGGGGAGATTTGTGTACAAGGGAACTTTCTGTGGGATGATAAAAACTTCTCAAACTTGCTTGTACTGGTGGTTACACTGAATGCATATTTTTTTCAAAACTCAAACTGTACACTTAAAATGAGTGTATTTTATTGTATCTTAATAAACATACCTCCAATGATGATAAGTTAAAAAAAACCTTTGGGTTTTCATGGGTTTCAGAATTCAGAATTTTTCAGATTTTTAGAAAAGTGGCACTGTACATTAACTGTATGTTATATAACATCCCCAACTGGTTTTGCAGCAGCACCTCATATTTAAATATATAAATACATCTTCAGCAAATATGAGTATTCAAACTAAATGAGTTAAGTCTAGAAACAGCCAAAGTCTGGTTTTCTGGGCAAATGAGTTTTTGAATAAAAGTGTAGAAAAAAACTTTGAGTGCTCAGAGTTTTTTGATTTAGTCTTACAGATAAGGTGTTACGGGCCTGTATGTATGTTTGTTATATGCTGTACGCCCCAAGAGTCTTGTGTGCCAGGCATTGTTGTTAGGTACCTGCAGGGTATACAAACACAGGTAACTCTGTCCTTGCCCTGTGGAGATCAGATGGATATGATGCAGCTACTACTCACCAGGGGTTCACAGGGTGCAGGGGAGTCCGACATAGACAAGAAACAACATGAAAGGCAGATTCTGTTAAAGCGTCAGGAGACACAGGGGATGGAGAGATTAATTCAGTTTTTCCCTGAGGACATCAGACTAGAAAGGGAGGCTTGGGTTTCATCATGATAGGTCATACATGCTGGACTGAGGCATTTGCATTTTCTCCAGTAAGCGATAGCACTTCAATATTTATTAAACTGGACTTACCAGTGATGCTCTCCGAGTCTCTGTGATTGCTATTCATGAGGTTTTCTTCACCTGTTGGTGATGTAAAAATTGCATTCTGGGATTGACTCATGCAGGATCCTTTCTTGCTTTGGTTGAGAAGGACAGCTTTGGTATGAATCAGAGTAAAGGAAATCCATCAAGCCATTCAATAATGAAATGGATTTGGTCACATGGATATTTTCTTTTAGACAGATTTTCTCTGATGAGTCAAATGACATCCGTAGCAATGAGCACTCTCATGTGATTATCATACTTTGGACAGTCATGACCTAAAACAAAAACATATCAAGTGACTAGAACTCAGCATGCTCTTTAACAACAGGAATCTAATTAATCAAAATGTCCGTCATGAAAAATGTTTTTCTAATGATACATACAACATGGATAAATCTCATAATTATGCTGGAAGAAAGAAGTCAGACAAAAAAAGAGTACACAGTTTATGACTTCATTTACATAAAATTCTGGAAAATGTCCACTTATCTATAGTGACAGAAAGCAGATCAGTGGCTGCCTGGAGTTAAGGGAGGAATTACTAAGGGGCAGGAGAAGAGTTTTTGGAATGATGAATATGTTTATTATTTTGACTGTGGTGATGGTTTTACAAATGCATATCAAAAGTGGTTAAATTGTACACTTGAAATGTGTAATTTGATGCATGTTAATTATATTTAAATAAAGGTGCTTAATTTTTTAAAAAGATAACTGTTTAAAGTAATACACTAATAACATATTGTTGAGTCTATAACATGTAGAAGTAGAATGTTTTGCAGTAGCATGAAGGCCAGGAGCAGGGAAATGGGTATACTGTTGTAAGGCTTTTATATTACACATGAAATAGTAACATATGGCTTGAAGATAGACTGTGATAAGTTACAGAAGTACACCATAAACCTGAAACCAACCAATTAAAAAACTCAAGAATTACAGATAATAAACCAATGAAGACGACGAAATGGAATAATACAAAACAGGGTTTTTTAATCTTGGAAAATTAACATTTTGGGCCAGTTATTGCTCCGTCATGTGCATTGCAGGATCTTTTACCCACTAAGTGCCAGTAGAATCGCTTCCCCAGACCCTCTCCAGTTTTATCCAAAATGTCTCCAGACATTGCCAGATGTCTCCTGGTGGGGGCAAAAATCATCCCTGGGGTTGAGAACCACTGATAAAACAGATGCTCAACTTCACTCATAATTAAAACAAAAATATAAACAAAAAAAAGTTCACCCACTAGATTAGCAAACATTAAGTTTTATTATATTCTTTGCTGGAGATGGTGTGGAGAAAGAAGCACTCTTATACTCTGTTGATAAAAGTGCAAATTGGGGCTGGGCATGGTGACTCATGCCTGTAATCTCAGCACCTTCGGAGGCTGAGGTGGGCCGATCACTTGAGGTCAGGGGTTCCAGACCAGCCTGGCCAACATGGTGAAACCCTGTCTCTACTACAAATACAAAAATTAGCTGGGTGTGGTGGTAGGTGCTTGTAATCCTAGCTACTTGGGAGGCTCAAGCAGGAGAATCGCTTGAGCCTGGGAGGCAGAGGTTGCAGTCAGCCAAGATTGCACCACTGCACTCCAGCCTGGGTGACAGAGCAAGACTCTGTCTGAAAAAAAAAAAAAAAAAAAAAAAAAAAAAAGGTGCAAATTGGAACAAGCTTTCAGAAGGCTATTTGGCAATGTCTACCAAACTTTTAAATGCACACATGCTGTAACTTAACAGTTCTACCACCAGGAATTTACACAATGGATATACTCATGAAGTGTGCCAAGATGTAGGGATAAGGATGCCCATACAGTATTGGTTTGGGGGGAAAAAAAAAGCACATACCACACAACTGGAACTAAATGTCTATAAATAAATGGTTTAATAACAGTGGAACATACAAAGGAATATAATGTACTAAATATATGTACATACTTAAAAAAATCAGGAACTGTCATCAGTAAAACTGTTCAATTCTACTTATTTGGTTTGTATCAAGACAGTCTCTGCTTGGCAACTTGTGGCTTCTACTTATAGTTAATTCATTCTCATGTCTGTTCTTCACAGGCATCATAAATATTCAATGTTTTACAAGAGAGTTACCCTCAAGAAGTAGAAAGGAACAAAGTAAATAAAGGAGACTGAAAACGGTTACTGAGGCAGAAGAATAGACAAGCACTTTGAGCAAATCCTAGGGAGGAGAGTTTCAGAGATAGAATGTGAACAGAATTAAACATTATACAAAAGTCAAAGGGAAAATTTGGTTTATTAAAAAAGGTGTAAGGGACCATAAAATCAATGATAACTTTCCAGAAACCAGTTCAGCCAAGAGATTGGATCCAAAGACAGGCTGCAAGGTGTCGTTAAGTGAGATGCTAAGAGTGGAGTTTAGTGAGTACAGACCACGATTTCCCAACACCTAGACTTTCAGATCTCCACAGACTGGTAAAATTTAAAACACTTCTGTGGTTATTGGTATGGGGTTTCCATTTCTTACTAATTTCTATTACTTTGTAAATGATAAAACATTTTACTAAAGAAAAAAGAGACATAATAAATAGCAGTCCTTCCCAAAAAAGGAGTTTATTTATGTTGGAATAATAACAGCAACAACAACAATACCACACACACACACACACACACACACATATATGAGACAGGGTCTTGCTCTGCTGCTCTGTCACCCAGGCTGGTGTGCAGTGGTGCAATCATAGCTCACTATAGCCTTGAACTCCTGGCCTCAAGTGATCCTCCTGCCTCAACTCCCAAAGCACTGAGATTACAGGCATGAGCCACTGCACCCAGTCCTAATTTTTCTATATTTGAACTCAGAAAATTTTAATAAATACTTTAAGATTCTGGTACTGATACATGCTGAATAAATGTGAGTGAACCCTAAAAACATGCTAAGTGGAAGAAGCCAGCCACATGATTCCATTTATATAAAATATCCAAAATAGGCAAATCCACAATGACAAAGCCAATTAGTAGTTATCAGGAACTAGGGAGAGGGGAGAATAGGGAGTGACTGCTTAATAAGTATGGGGATTCCTTTTAGGATGATGAAAATTTGATTAATTACAGCTGGCTCGATGGCAGTGGGTTATCAGAACTTATTAACATTAGTGTCATTAAAGTTGGTATATAGTCCCTCACTGCTAAATTTGGCTTAAAAAAAATTGTTTTTAAATTTGATGAATTAGTGGTGATGGTGGCACAACACTGTAAATATACTATAATAAATTTCACTGAATTATACACTTTAAGGTGGTTAAAATGGCAAATTTTACATGTCTTTTACTGCAACTAAGTACTGTACTATATAATACAAAGTATATAATACACAATTTTAAAAGTGATAGGGAAATGCTTAGATCAATAGTCATCTCTTCCAAGTGTATTTTAAATAAAATCAGTCTTGGTAAAGAAAAAAAAGATTATATTTTATATACATAACTATTTTCTTGAAATATGTTTGCCAGTATAGTAATCTGTGTTAGCCAGTGCAACATAAAGTAAAACTCTAATATATTAATTCAGATACTTTAATTTTAATTCCAGTTGTCAAAAATTCATTTTTCATATTCCAGGAAAAGTCCATCGTATGCAACTGAATTCTTTTCCACATATCGTATTGTCCAGAATTGTCACCCCTAAACCAGTCACTATAAAGGAAATAGAATTATAATGAGTCAAACCAATAAAGCATCACACCTTGAACTTGGAAAGAAGAAGAAAGCAATCTTCCCTGAGGTACACAATCACTGGCTACCTGAGCAAAATCTGAACTAGGGCCTCTGCCAACCAAGGGGGAAATGATCATTTTTGGGTAGGGAACCAAATATCACCTGCTATGTAAGTCTTTATGTAACATATAATTTTTATCAAGGTCTTTTAAATTCTAACACTCCAAAGACCTAGATTTATAGTTTAGGAATCTAGTGAGGAACCTAGTGATACATTTTACAAAAACAGAATGGCAATGGAAATCTAAGAATAAATGTGCTAGTGTATAACCAGCTATCTAGTGAATGATCAGCAAATCATGCACTAGTTTGTAACTGTGCACTAGTTTATAAATATGCACTAGTGTATAACAGGCTATCTAGTGCATGGTCAGCAAATTTGGCCCACAGCCAACTTTGGCTTACCACCTGTTTTTTTGTTTGTTTGTTTTTGGTTTTTTTTTTTTGAGACGGAGTCTCACTCTTTCGCCCAGGCCGGACTGCAGTGGCGCTATCTTGGCTCACTGCAAGCTCTGACTCCCGGGTTCACGCCATCCTCCTGCCTCAGCCTCCCGAGTAGATGGGAGTACAGGCACCCGCCACCTTGCCCGGCTAATTTTTTTTGTATTTTTTTTAGTAGAGACGGGGTTTCACTGTGTTAGCCAGGATAGTCTCGATCTCCTGACCTCGTGATCCGCCCGCCTTGGCCTCCTAAAGTGCTGGGATTACAGGAGTGAGCCACCGCGCCCGGCCTGCCATCTGTTTTTGTACAACCTGTGAGTTAAGAATGATTTTTATACTTTCAAATGGCTGGAAGGCAAAGCATAATATTATGTAACGTGACAATTATGAAATTCAATTTCCAGTGTCCACAAAGGAAGTTTTATTGGAATACAGCCACACTTATTTAAGTATTGTCAATTGGTTACTTTCATGCTACAACAGCAGAGCTTAGTAATTTTAAGGACTTCGTAGTCCACAGAGCCTAGAATACAATGTGTCTCTTTACAGAAAAAGTTGACCAACACCTGTTCTACAGTAGAAAAATAGTTCAGTCATAAAATAACCATCTACCTAAATCAAAGATTTCCTATATTAACTTCTTAAACAGGGTCTCCTTCCATATTTACATACTTGTAATTAGATCACTATTTCCACAGAATTTAGGTAAACAACAGACTTCTACTTTCTACATCCATAAGTGCATTTAAATGTTATTTTCAATTTCTAAGAAAGCATTTTTTTTAATTTTTATTTTTTGAGATGGAGTTTCACCCTTGCTGCCCAGGTTGGAGTGCAATGGTGCGATCTCGGCTCACTGCAACCTTTGCCCCCCAGGTTCAAGCAATTCTCCTACCTCAGCCTCCCAAGTAGCTCAGATTACAGCGCCTGCCACCATGCCTGGCTAATTTTTTTATTTTTAGTAGAGATGGGGTTTCACCATGTTGGCCGAGTTGGTCTCAAACTCCTGACGTCAGGTGATCCACCCACCTCGGCCTCCCAAAGTGCTGGGATTACAGGCATGAGCCACCATGCCCCACTCCAGAAAGCATTGTTTTGTTTTGTTTTTTTAAAGTAATAAGTTATACACTTGTTTGTGAAGAGAGAAAAAGAGAGAGAGATAGTGAGGAGGGAAGGATGAAAAGGAATAGGATAAAACAAAGTATCTCTCATACTGGTCCACACTGATTCTCAAACAGAGCTGCGGTTCTTTTAATCATATCTGAATCAAAGACCACTGTGAAAATCTAATGATAATTTTGAGAACTTATGCCCACCACTCTGCTATGCACTAGCTGATTTGATTATACATTTACCATTTATTTTAGTTTCTATTTTTGTTTTTATATACATCACACAGGAACACAAAAATTATATATGATTCACCTAAGGACTCTACATCTTTGTTCTATAGCAGGGGTCCCCAGCCCCTGCGCCATAGAACTGTACCCATCTGTGGCCTGTCAGGAACCAGGCTGCACAGCATGAGGTGGGTGAGTGAAGCTTCATCTGCATTTACAGCCGCTCCCCATCACTCGCATTACTGCCTGAGCTCTGCCTCCTGTCAGATCAGCGGCAGCATTAGATTCTCACAGGAGCTCAAAACTTATTGTGAACTGTGCATGCGAGGGATCTAGGTTGCCCACTTCTTATGAGAATCTAACACCTGATGATCTGTCACTGTCTCCCATCACCTCCAGAAGGGACCGTCTAGTTGCTGGAAAATAAGCTCAGGGCTCCCACTGATTCCACATTATGGTGAGTTGTATAATTATTTCATTGCATATTACAGTGTAATAATAATAGCAATAAAGTGCACAATAAATGTAAAGTGCTTGAATCATCCCCAAACCACCCTCCCCGTCTCCACTGGTCCGTGGAAAAATTGTCTTCCACGAAACCAGTCCCTGATGGCAGAAAGGTTGAGGCCTCTGTTCTAGAAAACTGCTTTTTAAATTAACTTTGGAGGTTTTGTTAATGGTTTAGTCTTAATTCTTGCATACCAGAATAGAGAAAACCAAGTTGAACTAAGAACTAAGTCCATCTAAGGAGTCATACCACAAAAATGCTGACTTCCAGGGCAATTCAGGAACCTGTTCAGCTTGCAGACTGTGCACCAGGTCAAGGGTGATCTGGCAATGGTATGCTCTTCCTGGGGACTTTTTAGATCTAAATAAGCCCTTTGGATATGCCCTGTCTAAATCTGAGCTCCTCAGAAAGATCAGTTTGGAGTAGCAGTACTGAACATAGTACCATGGATGTGGCCTGACATTAAACAAGTCTGAATTTTAACCTTATTTACTGCTTTTCTGACCTTGGGCCCATTATTTAACATTTGTGAGTCTCATTCCTCATTTTCAAGATGGGGATATTAATAACTACCCTTTATAAGAAGGGTCAGACATGAGAATTAAATAAAAATGACAAATTCCTAGTTTGGTACCCAACATACAGTAGACACTCAAATGCACACTCCTGTCAGCTCCCTCCTAGCTCTCAGGCCTGAGAAAAAGATGACGTCTTCTGTCTAATATTTCTTTTTTATTAAGTTCTAGGGTACATGTGCACAATGTATAGGCTTGTTACATATGTATCCATGTGCCATGTTGGCGTGCTGCACCCATTAACACATCATTTACGTTAGGTATATCTCCTAACGCTGTCCCCCCCCTCCCCCCACCCCACAACAGACCCCGGTGTGTGATGTTCCCCACTGTGTCCAAGTGTTCTCATTGTTCAATTCCCACCTATGAGTGAGAACATGCAGTGTTTGGTTTTCTGTCCTTGTGATAGTTTGCTCAGAATGATGGTTTCCAGCTTCATCCATGTCCCCACAAAGGACATGAACTCATTCTTTTTTTATGGCTGCATAGTATTCCATAGTGCGTATGTGCCACATTTTCTTAATCCAGTCTATCACTGATGGACATTTGGGTCGGTTCCAAGTCTTTGCTATTGTGAATGGTGCCGCAACAAACACAGGTGTGCATGTGTCTGTATAGCAGCATGATTTATAATCCTTTGGAATATATACCCAGTAATGGGATGGCTGGGTCAAATGGTATTTCTAGTTCTAGATCCTTGAGGAATCACCACACTGTCTTCCACCATGGTTGAACTAGTTTACAGTCCCATCAACAGTGTAAAAGTGTTCCCATTTCTCCACATCCTCTCCAGCACCTGTTGTTTCCTGACTTTTTAATGATGGCCATTCTAACTGGTGTGAGATGGTATCTCATTATGGTTTGCATTTCTCTGATGGCCAGTGATGATGAGCATTTTTTCATGTGTCTGTTGGCTGCATAAATGTCTTCTTTTGAGAAGTGTCTGTTCGTATCCTTCGCCCACTTTTTGATGGGGTTGTTTGATTTTTTCTTGTAAATTTGTTTTAGTTCTTTGTAGATTCTGGATATTAGCCCTTTGTCAGATGAGTAGGTTGCAAAAATTTTCTCCCATTCTGTAGGTTGCCTGTTCACTCTGATGGTAGTTTCTTTTGCTGTGCAGAAGCTGTTTAGTTTAATGAGATCCCATTTGTCTATTTTGGCTTTTGTTGCCATTGCTTTTGGTGTTTTAGACATGAAGTCCTTGCCCATGCCTATGTCCTGAATGGTATTGCCTAGGTTTTCTTCTAGGGTTTTAATGGTTTTAGGTCTAACATTTAAGTCTTTAATCCATCTTGAATTAATTTTTGTATAAGGTGTAAGGAAGGGATCCAACTTCAGCTTTCTACATATGGTTAGCCAGTTTTCCCAGCACCATTTATTAAATAGGGAATCCTTTGCCCATTTCTTGTTTTTGTCAGGTTTGTCAAAGATCAGATGGTTGTAGATGTGTGGTATTATTTCTGAGGGCTCTGTTCTGTTCCCTTGGTCTATATCTCTGTTTTGGTATCCATACCATGCTGTTTTGGTTACTGTAGACTTGTAATATAGTTTGAAGTCAGGTGGCATGATGCCTCCAGCTTTATTCTTTTGGCTTAGGATTGTCTTGGCAATGTGGGCTCTTTTTTGGTTCCATATGAACTTTAAAGTAGGTTTTTCCAATTCTGTGAAGAAAGTCATTGGTAGCTTGATGGGGATGGCATTGAATCTATAAATTACCTTGGGCAGTATGGCCATTTTCACAATATTGATTCTTCCTATCCATGAACATGGAATGTTCTTCCATTTATTTGTGTCCTCTTTTATTTTGTTGAGCAGTGGTTTGTAGTTCTCCTTGAAGGTCCTTCACATCC
Source organism: Nomascus leucogenys (assembly GCF_006542625.1). Classification (NCBI taxonomy): domain Eukaryota; kingdom Metazoa; phylum Chordata; class Mammalia; order Primates; family Hylobatidae; genus Nomascus; species Nomascus leucogenys. The sequence goes on from NC_044402.1 coordinate 101,822,821, forward strand.
CTTGTAAGTTGGATTCCTAGGTATTTTATTCTTTTTGAAGTAATTGTGAATGGGAGTTCACTCATGATTTGGCTCTCTGTTTGTCTGTTATTGGTGTATAGGAATGCTTGTGATTTTTGCACATTGATTTTGCATCCTGAGACTTTGCTGAAGTTGCTTATCAGCTTAAGGAGACTTTGGGCTGAGACGATGGGGTCTTCTAAATATATAATCATGTCATCTCCAAACAGGGACAGTTTGACTTCTTCTTTCCTAATTGAATACCCTTTATTTCTTTCTCTTGCCTGATTGCCCTAGACAGAACTTCCAACACTATATTGAATAGCAGTGGTGAGAGAGGGCATCCCTGTCTTGTGCCAGTTTCCCTTTGTGGGTAACCCAACCTTTCTCTCTGGCTGCCCTTAACATTTTTTCCTTCATTTCAACTTTGGTGAATCTGACAATTATGTATCTTGGAGTTGCTCTTCTCGAGGAGTATCTTTGTGGCATTCTCTGTATTTCCTGAATTTGAATGTTGGCCTGCCTTGCTAGGTTGGGGAAGTTCTCCTGGATAATATCCTGAAGAGTGTTTTCCAACTTGGTTCCATTCTCCCCATCACTTTCAGGTACACCAATCAGACGTATATTTGGTCTTTTCACATAGTCCCATATTCCTTGGAGGCTTTGTTCATTTCTTTTTACTCTTTTTTCTCTAAACTTCTCTTCTCGCTTAATTTCATTCATTTGTTCTTCAATGAGTGATACCCTTTCTTCCACTTGATCGAATTGGCTACTGAAGCTTGCACATGCGTCACATAGTTCTTGTGCCATGGTTTTCAGCTCCCTCAGGTCATTTGAGGTCTTCTCTGTGCTGTTTATTCTAGTTAGCCATTTGTCTAATTTTTTTTCAAGGTTTTTAGCTTCTTTGCGATGGGTTCAAACATCTTCCTTTAGCTTGGAGAAGTTTGTTATTACTGTCAACTTGTCAAAGTCATTCTCCATCCAGCTTTGTTCTGTTGCTGGCGAGGAGCTGCATTCCTTTGGAGGAGAAGAGGCACTCTGATTTTTGGAATTTTCAGCTTTTTTGCTCTGGTTTCTCCCCATCTTTGTGGTTTTATCTACCTTTGGTCTTTGATCATGGTGACCTAGAGATGGGGTTTTGGTGTAGATGACCTTTATGTTTGTTAGTTTTCCTTCTAACAGTCAAGAGCCTCAGTTGCAGGTCTGTTGGAGTTTGCTGGAGGTCCACTCCAGACCCTGTTTGCCTGGGTATCACCAGCGGGGGCTGCAGAACAGCAAATATTGCAGAACAGCCAATGTTGCTGCCTGATCCTTCCTCTGGAAGCTTCGTCTCAGAGGGGTACCCGACTGTATGAGGTGTCAGTCAGCCCCTACTGGGAGGTGTCTCCCAGTTAGGCTACTTGGGGGTCAGGGACTCACTTGAGGAGGCAGTGTGTCTGTTCTCAGATCTCAAACTCCGTGCTGGGAGAACCACTATTCTCTTCAAAGCTGTCAGACGGGGACGTTTAAGTCTGCAGAAGTTTCTGCTGCCTTTTGTTCAGCTATGCCCTGCCCGCAGAGGTACTAGTCTACAGAGGCAGGCAGGCCTCCTTGAGCTGCGGTGGGCTCCACTCAGTTTGAGCTTCCCGGCTTCTTTGTTTACCTACTCAAGCCTCAGCAATGGCGGACGCCCCTCCCCCAGGCTCGCTGCCACCTTGCAGTTCCATCTTGGACTGCTGTGCTAGCAGTGAGCAAGGCTCTGTGGGCGTGGGACCCTCCGAACCAGGCGTGGGATATAATGTCCTGGTGTGCCCTTTGCTAAGACTGTTGGAAAAGTGCAGTACTAGGGTGGGAGTGTCCCGATTTTCCAGGTACCGTCTGTCATGGCTTCCCTTGGCTAGGAAAGGGAATTCTTAGACCCTTTGCGCTTCCCAGGTGAAGCGATGCCCTGCCCTGCTTTGGCTCACCCTCCGTGGGCTGCACTCACTGTCCAACAAGCCCCAGTGAGATGAACCTGGTACCTCAGTTGGAAATGCAGAAATCACCTGTCTTCTGCGTCGCTCACGCTGGGAGCTGTAGACTGGAGTTGTTCCTATTTGGCCATCTTGGAACCCCTCCCTGTCTAGTATTTCTTAAATTTCTGGCTCAACAGCCAACTGTGTACCCAGAATGACTACCACGTTTAAGTATGGAGTAGATGCAGTCTGAGGATTACCTCTGAGTAATCTTCACATAGAAGGACATAAGGACTAAGAAACCGTGCTCCTGCTAATAAAGTTTCAAGTGCCATAAAGCTGGGATTATCAAGAGTGATGATTCCTAAAGCTCATTCCTTCATGGGTCTGAGGAAGGTTTGCTAATAACAAAAAAGTCTTAACTATACTTAGCATCTTTCTCCATAGCAGTGTGGCTATACATTTCCTATTGCTGCTACAACAAATTACCACAAACTTAGTGGCTTAAAATAACACCAATTTATGATCTTACAGTTCTGGAGGTCAGAAAAATGAAAAGGTTTCAATGGACCAAAACCAAGGTGTTAGAAGGGTTATGCCACCTCCCTCTGGAGGCTCCAGGGAAAAATCATTCCCTTGCCTTTTCTAGCTTTTAGAGTTGTATTACTTGGCTCAGGGTCTCTTCCACCATCTTCTACGCCAGCAGCATAGCATCTTCAAGTTTCTCTCTGCTTCTACTGTCACACTGCCTTCTTCTGCTGTCAAGTCTCCTTTGCCTCACTCCTATAAGGACACCTGTGATTACATTTAAGGTCAAACTGGATAATCCAGCTAATCTTCCATCTCAAGATCCTTAATGTAGCCATGTCTGCAAAGCCCTTTTGGTATATAAGGTAATATTCACAGGATCCAGGGGATCAAGAACTGCATATCTTTGAGGGCCAGTATTCAGCCTACCTCAGTGGTTAAGAATGTGGATTCTGGAACTAGAGTGCCTAAATTTGAACTCCAGCCTCACCACTTACTGGTTGGGTGATCTTGGACAAACTACTTGACCTCATTTTTTCATCTGTTAAGTGGGCCTAATAACAGGATCTACTTTATGGGGATTAAGTGAATTATGAGAGGATAATAGTAGCAGCTACCTCAGAGGGTTATTGGGAAATAACATGAGTTAATACATGTAAAGGTCTTAGAATAATGTCTTAGAATATAGTAAATGCTATGCAAGTACTGGTTATTATTAGTATTTCTATCACCAAAGTACTATTTTATAATAATAATTATTATTATTGTTATTGTACCTTACACAATGTTGGGCACAACCTACGGCCTACTCTCAATTGCTTGATAGCATCTTCTTTCAAACTAAGAAAGAATTTACTTCCTGCCTTCTGATGAGTGACGTTAGCTTAGTGTGATTAATCATTCTCTTCCTGTCTCTCGGATGCATGAATAAACCAAAAGCTTACACAGAGTCCTAAATGCAGTAGAAACTAAACTTTGGCAAACACAAATGACACATTTTCAGTGCCTTTCCTAGTCTGTGCACACATATTCTGTGCACTTTTTTCAGGGCCATCTACTTTCTTTGCTGGATCTTTATTCAGTCTTTTTAGGAACAACTTCACTGCTTTTCTTTATAAAACAACCAATCAGGCATGTATTATTTAACAAGAAGCCAGCCTTTGTAATTCATGCACATTAAGAAGAAAATAAAGCAAAATAACCAAGTAACTTATTTTAAGAAGCATGAGACTTAAAAAGAACAACCAAAACACGTCATTGGCATAAATATTGCTGGCAGGACACAACATGGCTAATGACTTAGATAGTTTAGCCCAGCCATGGAACTAATTGGTCAACAGTGAATGCCTAAATATAGGCCCTGTGCCTAAAAAATATCTTGCTACTTCCTTAAAACAGGATACTCTGGCCAAAACAGCCTTATTGAGAAGGCTAAAACAACTCTGGGAAAGTTCACCTCTGCTGGGCGTGGAGCCTGGGATTGCAAAAAATGCAATTATTTAGTGAAACATTTACACTGGAAATATATTCAAAATTTTTATTTTATAAGCAATACTTTGGGGATTAATTTAAAACACATGTGGGCTGCTGAAATGCATGCAGGAACAGTGCCAATCACCAATTCAGCAATAGCTCTCTTAGGCAGTGGCAACCTAATCAGGACAAAAGATAAGCTAATTTAAAAAATGATAATTTACCATGTCCTTATATAAAATAATATATTTTTGACAAAGACAGAGACTCACTAATTTTAATGTATCTGGCTACGCTACAGATAAAGTTTACCAAAAAACCACAGTAATTTACAAACCAGATATTAAACCACTTAAAGACTATCATGGCTTCAGTGCTAAGAGCTGAAAAAAAGGCAGGAGGAGCATCACCAGCAAAACCCAGCCTGGACTGTAAGCAGCAGACCTCAGGAACGCAGAGGCCACATATCACTATCCAGCTGCACCGATGCTGTGGGAAAGCTACACTGGCTACATTCAGCACAACTGTTCTATCAGCAATTGTAAAGTTGACCCTGAGGAAATAGGATTTGTGACCAGCAAATATTTTGTCCCTCTTTTTAATTGCCATTTGACTTAAAGATAAGTAGGGTGTTCAGAATATGAAATATATGGAGGTCGCTCTACTTACAAACAGGCTGCATTCCAAAAGGCTGTTAAATCCATTCATTTAAATGTCCAAAACCATGCGTGAGATTTAGGTTTATGGGGTCAGTATTTCCTCCTAGTTGAATATTTTGGGCATTTTAAAAACTGCCCTGTTTGTTTATAATGAATATCTGCTGAGGCAGGCAACCCCTCCCTGACACAATCTTCACCAACAGGAAAGGGGTGGTAACCTCTGGCAGCTAAGGAATCCCTATCAGAGCTTCACCTGCAGATTAGAAAAGGCCTTGAACCCATGGTGCCAACGGCGGTTTTTGATAAGTTTCCACGGCAGCACTTTAATTCACCATGCTTAAAGTTCTTGAACTCCTAACCTTCACCTTTGACTAAACAGGCATTCCACTTTAACAACAATCCTCTGCCAAAACCATTTCAGTCAGTCACATTTCTTCACCTCTGGCTGATTGTCAGCTGCATGGGTACATCTTTTGTCACACATCATGGGACTGCCCTTCATAATCATTCTTTTTTTTTTTTTTTTTGAGACCAAGTCTCACTCTTTCGCCCAAAATGAACTGCAGTGGCGCAATCTCGGCTCACTGCAACCTCCACCTCCCGGGTTCACGCCATTCTCCTGCCTCAGCCTGCTGAGTAGCTGGGACTACAGGCGTCTGCCACCGCGCCCGGCCAATTTTTTGTATTTTTAGTAGAGACGGGGTTTCACCGTGTTAGCCAGGATGGTCTCGATCTCCTGACCTCGTGATCCGCCCGCCTCAGCCTCCCAAAGTGCTGGGATTACAGGCATGAGCCACCGCGCCCGGCCCATAATCATTCTTATCCTCCATTGATATATTTAAATCGGTGTTTCTCACTGTCAAATTTTTACACAATTTCTACTTTTGTGCCTAGTAATCTATCACTAGCACTGCTTTCAGGGACAAAAATGGGATTTGTAATACAGAATACCTCAAAACTATGCACATATAAAACAAACATGTTATAAATAATAATAATGGCCGAGTTAAAATATTCATCTGTTGGTGATCAGCACAGCTAAATCCCCTGCTCTGGAGTATACTTTGTCCCTATCCATAAAGTTCATAAGTTACAAGTTTTAAGCAGAAGAGTTTCAAAGGATTTATAATACCATGTAAAGACTTTCTGTCCTACAGATTTACACCCTAAAATCATGATATTTTTGGATTATAGAATAAAAGAACACCAAACTCTTAAAGAAATTGCATAAGCAACTGAATAAGCAATATCAACATGTTTTCAAACTATACTTCTGGACAGGAATTCTATCTTTTGCTTGATGTCCCAGAGTGACAGTATCAAAGGAGATAGGAGATATATAAAAATGCTTAATACAGCATTGCCTAATATTTATACATCTCTAGTTTTAGGCTTTGTCCCATCATCCATTTGTTTTCAAATTCACTGTTTCTATAAAAGGTCATGATTGGCTTAGAAATCTGAATAACAAAGCAAATTATTATTTGCCAGTCAAAAATAATTTAGTGATGGTCATATGTAGTTTAGTCAAAGGAAATAAGATAGCTCAATAATATTAAAAGTAAACCTCAAACAGGTCTACCTGAAGTCTACTTCAGTCTCACATTCATAAGGCATTCTTGATTTCTTTCTTTCTTTTTTTTTTTAATTTGAGACAGGGTCTTACTCTGTTGCCCAGGTTGGAGTGCAGTGGCATGATCTCTACTCACTGCAACCTTCGCCTCCTGGCTCAAGCGATCCTCCCACCTCAGCCTCCCAAGCAGCCTGGACTATGGGCACCTGCCACCATGCCCAGCTAATTTTTGTATGTCTTTGTCTCTACAACATGGTTATACCATGTTGTCCAGGCTGATCTCGAACTCCTGAACTCAAGTGATCTGCCTGCCTTGGCCTCCCAAAGTGCTGGGTTTACAGGCAAGAGCTACCATGCCTGGCCTTGATTTATTTCTTTAAAAGAAAGAGCAACTTGACATGAACTCTACCTGAAATTCTGTAGTCTCTTAAGTGAGCAATATCTTCACTCTGCCATTTGGCATAAAAGCTACCCAAGACTATATAATAATATTCAAATCTAACATTGCAAAAGCCTTTTCAAGATAGATTTTCTTATAACTTTTCAAGAATGGAGACTGAGTTTAGTATGCATTATTTAAATATTTGAAAGTTAGATTAATGGAGAAAATAAGTGATAATAAAAGTTATTATTACCAAATCATACCTAACAAAGTACACATTTTATTATCTTAACAGCTGACAATAGTGCTTCTTTTAGGAAAGAAATACGTTTTGTTTGGGAAAAGACTCTTAAGGTAGAAGGTAAGGCCTCATAGCATCAAAAAGAAAGCTAAACTGCTCTGCAAGAGACAGGGAAATAACTGTTTTTTCTTTCTCCTAAAAGGGAGAGGGAAGAGAGAGAGGTCTCATGGAGACGGCAGGAGCTCAGAGAGAACACCAGGAATCTGCAGAAATCATAGGGAGGGTTTTGGCTTTCCCATATGAAACCTTCACATGCAACTGAAGGTTTACGGCAACTATTTCACTCTTGAAAGGTCTGGACACTCAGCTGACACTTGGGTTAGACATATTAAAATATTACTTCACAAGGGCAGTTGCTGTCAATAATTTATATTCCAGGATATTAATAAAATATCATAGTTACCATATTTTTTATTTTTCAACAGAAAATTATGTCCTTTTGACTAAAGTAACAATTAAAAAAGGAAAAAAAACAAGTATACGTCTTCAAAAATGAGTAATGCAGAGTAAATGGCATAATAGAATTCATGGATTTCCTGTTCTCTTAACCAAAAATGGGGGAAAACATCTCAAGCAGAGGTATTTTATACAATAGAATCTGTGGATACTAAAATATGTACTATACTTCTAGAACCAAATAAATCCTTCCTGAACAAGTCAGAAAGAATTTTCTTTCAATGATGGCTGGCAAAATTTAGGCACTAGTTTCAATAAAAGGACACCATTGGCCAAAAACCCGGAAATACTTCACAGAAGATTAGAAACAGACTGAACCGATGACAATTGTGCTAACAGATTTAAGAATATTTCTGTATAATCTGCTCTTCAGAATTTATCCTCAAATCAAATAGCTAGGAAGACCCCTTGAAATGGCACTTTCACATAGCAGTAAGGAAAATACAAATTTTAAAAACAGCAACAAATCAAGAAGAGGTAGAAAATCTATGTCCTCATTTCTCTTTGTCCTCTCTAACAATAAAACACAAATTTGCTTTTGGTGGCTTAAGATGATTCTAAATCCTTCAGTTCTTTAAAAATTATAGTCCTTAAGGCCTTCAGAAGCAGAAGTCCCCATATGATCAGTGTCAAAAGGAAAACTATAGGCAATATGGCTCTTCAAGTCAACGAAGTAATCAGTGGCACCAGGACATGCAATCTTATATGACCAGAACAGAGGGTAACTTAAAATGGCGGTGAGTGATGGTCAGGATGGAGGAATATTATAAACACATATAATTCTAGATTTATTCTAGAATTATCTGCATATTAAAGACATACCTATTTTAGTAATGTAATTCTACCAGGCGAGAGACTTTGTAATTACAGTATGTTTAGACATAAGACTCATTGTTTTTCAAAACCAGTTGTCACAAACAACTCAAGGGCTTCGAAGATAAGGTTACTTTTTGAGGGAGAATTAACATGCAGTAGACGCCTTTGGTTTGCCCATGAAATTCAGGGCAAATAAGAACAGGTAAATTTTTTGAGATATGGCTACCGGCTATCTGCAATCCAGGAGGTTATTAGATTCAGAGCTTGAAGGCTATAGTAAATAGGAGGCTGTGGAAATCTGGGAACTCTCTTCCTCTACCTGCCTTTAATGGCTATTCTCTCCAATTCTTCAGGATTCTCTCATGGGCCCTCTCTCTCTCCTTTCTCTCCTCTGGAATCTCATCTACTTCAAAGGCCTCAATTTCCAACTACACTATAGTTACTCTCCAAGTCTCTATATTCAACCCAAATTGGCATTTTGTGACTTTATACTGGAAATCTCGGTATCAATTTATAATCATTACCATAAATCCACCATATTCTAAACTGAACTCATTTTTCCTCCTCCCATTAAATGTTTTTTTCTCCTTCACTAACTAGTTGATATCACCAATTCACCTGATCAGCAGAGTCAAAAATCTAAGAGTCATCCTTCCTTTCCTAAATACCTGCTTTCTATATAGTCACCAGTTCTGTCAATTTATTCTTCAAGCCTATTGCTATGGCCCTAGTTTAATCCTTCTCTGTCCCTGGCTATAGTTTCCTACCATGTCCTCCAGTCTTAACCCTCTCTACTCTGAGCTGATGTGGCTCTTAGAACGCATACTGCTATTCTGCACACCCTCCCCACTCTCAGCATACCGGTCCTTATGCTTCAAATGTCCTCTACCTCTAAATGTACACACAAACCTAGCAACTTGGTTTTTCATGCAGACTTTCTTATAAGGGAAAAATACACTAACTCTATGGGGACCAAAATATGTAGTCCACTTGGCAGTTGTACTGTATATTAAGATCACACATCCTGGCTTATTATTCTTTAATGTGTTTGATTAGTGTATCATTTTCTTAGGGCCTTATCAACTCAGTACAGTGAGAAAACTTCAGTTTCCAGACCTACACAATTGAAGAGGAGACACCACTGATCTGTAACTTTTCCTGAGCAAAAGGAACTAGCTCCTTGACACTGAAAGCAAAAATCAAAACATTTTAGTGAAATTCGTGACTTTACTGAACAATACAACAAATGAAACTAGCACTCAGAAGGTTTCTAAGACCAGCTAATTATGGTAAACAATTTATGATAAAGACACAAGAGCCTTCTGTGTTTCAAATGAAATGCGTATGATAAAGAAATATGTACCCAATTCTGTTGCAAATCAGTCTTTCCCAGTAATAATAGCCGACTGAGTACTTACTAGGTGCCAGGCATCATGTTAAATGCTTTCTGTGTATGATCACCTCCTTTAATCCTCACAATTCCATGAGGTGAATGTTATTACTGTCATCATTTTACAGACAAGAAAATTAAGGCTTAGAGGTTAATTACTTGTCCATATTAAGAGCCAGGAATCGAACCCAACTATGTTTTTCCAAAGCTGAGGCCTCTATCCTCTGAGCTTTACTAGCAAGGGACTGGAGTGTGAGGATAGGAGTGTGTGTGTAGTCTGCAAAAGCCTCAGGTAATTCTACTACAATCCTATGTCTCTACACCACTTTTTAAAAACACATAGTGGTTACTAAATATAGAAGAAGAAGAAAAAAACCAAGTAATCTGCTCCCCCCAACCATTTGTTCTTGAGCAATTTATATTTGCTTTTAGAAATGACTTATCTGGTTCCAGAGTTGGGTGTATTTACAGTGAGGCAGAATAATCTGTGTGTGTGTTGTATGTACATCACACGATTCTTAATGAGACAACTCCAAATCTGACTTTGGTTCTGTTTTTAAGTGGGTAATTCTACAATATGAAGAAAATAATACAGATGTATTACCATAAATTGGGAGGCATTCTGTTACTTGTTTTGACCTGCTAAAAGTAGTAAATGGAACATAGATAAAAAATAAATCTCTATTCCAATAAATTAAGTCTACCTCTATCTTAGTATCTTGCAAATGACAGGCATTCAATAAATATCTGTTAAATGAATGAATCAGGCTGTAGTCAAATTACGTCCTTGTAGTCTATAGTAGGGAGGAAAATGAACTACATAAGAACATGAGACTGTTAGAACATGTGGAAATGGAAAGCTTTCTTAGCCTAATTTACAAAAGTCTACATAGGTCTCTCATGGGTTTCAGTAAAGTACGTGTACATGCAGGGCTATACCAACTAAGCTCATCAGTTACTTTGAAGGTGCAAACATTCCCTAGAGATGGGATTGACAACATGGTGGCAAAAATACCACAAAATCTTTAACACTTTTTTTCTTTTTTTTTGGTTTTCCATAGTTTTCTTATTTTAAAAAACATTGATGGTAAGATGTTTTCCTCCTGAAGTTAATACATGATAACGAGGAAAGTCCAATAAACTGCCATGGGAGGAAAAAAAAAGTCCTTAGGCCAGATAGAAAATAATTTCATGACTCAGGATCATTACTAAGAAGATCAATTACTGTATTATAATATAATGACTACAGTGATATCCTCCAGGATTATAAACTTTTAAAGAGCTTTTTCTGGGTAGTGTAGCCAAGATGGCAAAATAGAAAATAACCCGCTCATATCTAGCCCCCAACAAGTCTGCACCCATCCACAGTTAAAGAACTCTTTCTCCCTATACTAAATAATCCCAAATTGCTATTTTTTTTTAAGATTTTAAGCCCATTTCTAATTTTGTTTCCTCCCACACTGTGAGGCTATCAACTACTACACTTTACTGTTGCTAGCTTGCCTCTCCCCTTTCTAACTCGCTGTTGGCTGAGAAACCAGATAACCAGGTTATCAGAACACCCATAAGGTGTCTGTTGACTAAATTCCAGGACCTGTTTTTCTGCCCTTGGCTGGTTTCCCAAATACCTCTTTCTTTCATCCCTCCAGCACCAGGGATTTAGCTGGCTTTCTCCTCCTCCTTTGGCACTGTCAGCAAGTGCTTTTCTCACCTGGTGTTCTTTTACCTAGCCTAGCTATGAACATGAACACACTCTGTCCTTTCTTAACTGTCTCCCAAGAAAAGACAGCTCTTCCTCTATTCTTTTGTGAGAATTTTACTGTTAATTTTACTGCTAGGGGAAATATAAAGTGGATTATAAATACGGAAAAAAGGTTCAGGAAATCTTAACATTCCTCACTGTAATTTTTGCTTTTAACCCATTTATGCCTACTGTTCCATTACTGGAATGCTAAGCTTGTGGGAGTTATATCCTGCTGCTCAAGGTCATCGCCAAAGTCTGATTTTTCACACAAAAAATTTGCAACCTCTGGCATAAATGTGTTAATCAGTGTTTACTGACTCCCTTTCTTGGATGATCCCAGAAGATGGCTGCCCACTAGTCATTTCTCCCTCACTACACTGCAAGTTCCTCAAAGGAAGGGACCTTATTTTTGTATGTCCAAACCTAACAGCAACTGACACACAGTAGTCTTGCAAAATACATGCCTACTACCTAGAAGCTTAATCATTAAAAATATCAATACACTGAGTTACAGAAGTAATTTTATGAACAAAGTTGATATTAATACATTTTCAATACAACATCAACTAAATGAATTGCCTTGAAAAACACAGTTAAGCTAAGATTGAATATTCTAAAGAAAAACACTTAAGTGCTTTATGAAAAAATCTGCATAAAAGAGTTTGGTGTTAAAAGGGTGCTTTATCATTTTTATAGCAATGACACACTATACACTTTCCTGTAATAACTAAAAAGAACTAGTTGTCAGTCTCATAGGAAAGCCAAAACTGAACATTCATTTGGCTCATTGCTTAGTTTTATCACAATTTCCACTAAGCATTTGCAGCTGATCATGAATGCATTTAAAATAAGCTCCACATCAAATGAGAAATGGTCAGATATCTTCTTTTAAAAACTCACAATTGCTAATAAAAGCTTCATTTGTAGTCTTTCAATTTTGTAACTAAAAACAAAACAAAGGCAAATTCAGTGGTTTGGCCTAGTACTTGCTGAGAAAGTTAAGAATGGTTGAAATGTTTTTTTAGTTGTTAAATTACATGCTTTGGGAATAGTAGTAGCATCTCAGAGGCATGTTAGTTGGTTTCTAGTCTCCTCCTCCTCCTCCTCCTTTCTTCCTCCAGACTGTGCTCTTTCTTTTTTTTACTTTTCTCCCCTGAGACAGAGTCTTGCTCTGTCAACCAGGCAGGAGTGCAGAGGCGCGATCTCGGCTCACTGCAACCTCCGTCTCCGGGGTTTAAGCGACTCTCCTGCCTCAGCCTTCAGAGTAGCTGGGATTACAGGCGTCTGCCACCACGCCCAGCTAATTTTTGTATTTTTAGTAGAGATGGGGTTTCACCACATGTTGGCCAGGCTGGTCTTGAACTCCTGACTTCGTGATCCACCCACCTGGGCCTCCCAAAGTGCTGGGATTACAGGCGTGAGCCACCGTGCCCGGCCGATGGTGTGCTCTTTCTAAACCAACAAACTTCCTTTTGTTTCAACTTACACCACTGGCCTGAATAACCCCAAAGAGAGGTGCCTATGGTGGAAAGCGATAAGAGCAGAGGGCAGGCCAGGCGCGGTGGCTCACGCCTGTAATCCCAGCACTTTGGGAGGCCGAGGCGGGCAGATCATGAGGTCAGGAGAGCGAGACCATCCTGGCTAACACGGTGAAACCCCGTCTCTACTAAAAATACAACAAATTAGCTGGGCGAGGTGGCGGGCGCCTGTAGTCCCAGCTACGCGGGAGGCTGAAGCAGGAGAATGGCGTGAACCCGGGGGGCGAAGCCTGCAGTGAGCCGAGTTCGCACCACTGCACTCCAGCCTGGGCAACAGCGAGACTCCGTCTCAAAAAAAAAAAAAAAAAAGAGCAGAGAGCAGAGATTTGATGCTTGGACCCCAAACATGATTTACTTTACAAAAATGATGAATTTTTAAGCAATCAATTTTCTAAATTGACCTGCATTTTAAATATAAAGAGGCAGTTAACTTCTCCTGAAAAGGTTACAACACCATGTGGAATAGGGATGCTGCAGATTCAGTCATCACCTGTGGGCCTCACTCCACAGGCACGCCCCCCGTTATAATCTTAAACATCTTTTCTTTTCTCAGACAATTCCATACCACATCTTTTCTCACTTATCTCTGACTCTCTATCTGTTCTCCATTTCTCTTATTCTCATTCCTCCCACTGATAAATCCACGTAATCTATAGCTAGCTTTCGCCCCAAACTGAGAATTATGGACAAACATAATCTCAGTTATGCACTTGCACACTTGTTGATCAGAGTGTAAATTAGTATTCCTCTTAGAGAAAGAACTGGGTGGCTGGAAGACAGAAAGGAGAGAGAAACTTACTTTTTATTACATACCTTTCAATTTTTCTACCATGTGTATATGTATACCCAGTTAAAAAGTAATTAAATATAACTCAACAGTCCTCTTCCTGCCTTCTCTAAACCTTGCCCCATTAATTATCCCTATCCTCCATCAGTTTCACCTTCTTCTTTGGCTTATTAAACATGCTCAAATTCTTTTATTTTATTAAAAACTACCTTAAAAAACCCCTACCTTTCCCAAGTCTTTGAGTTCCCCTCTACCTACCCTCTGTCCTTACCCAAGGTTCTTCAAATACTCTCATTTTGTCTCTCCCACCTCTCATTCATACCTCAACCCCACTACAACCTGATTTCATCCGAAACCACCCTCCTTGGGTCATCAACAGTCCCTGCTAATCAATCCAATCATGACTTAATTGTTATCTCATGTCATCTCTGGTTTATACTGTTGACTACTCCCTATTTCAACTTCCCTTCCTTGGCTCTCCTGGATAGAGAGAGATCTTACAATGCTCATTCTCAAACTTCTCACTGGATCATCCCATTCCCTCCCCTTGATCCTTAAATGTTAGTGTTTTCCAGAGTTCCAGCTGTGACCACATTTTGTATTGTTCTTGTTGTAGTTGCTTTTTCATTACCTTTTTGCCAACCAACCACTACCACAGATTAAATTATCTTTTTAGTGTTAGTGACTCCCAGTCTGGCTCTTCAGACAGACTTCTTGACTCCACTCGAATTTCCCACAGGCTGACTATGATCCACTGAATATTAGATTCCTCCATCCCTCATCCTGTCACATCCAATCCATTAACAAATCCTGTACACCCTACTACCAATATATCCCTCAAATCTACTCACTTTTCTCCATCTTCTCTTCCACCATCCTAGTTCAAGCCATCATCATCTCTTAGACTATGAACCAACAAACCTCCTAACAAGGCTCCATGCTTAATCATGGCCTTAAACAGGGTTCTTCTCCATTCTCTATAAGCAGCAAGAATAGTGTTTTTAAAGCTAAACTCCTTCTTAAAAAAATCCAGGGCGGCCGCAGTGGCTCACGCCTGTAATCCCAGCACTTTGGGAGGCCAAAGTGGGCAGATCACTTGAGTTCAGGAGTTCGAGATCTGCCTGGACAACATGGTAAAACCCCATCTCTACAAAAACATACAAAAATTAGCGGGCATGGTGGCACGTGCCTGTAGTCCCAGCTACTTGGGAGCCTGAGGCAAAAGAATTGCTTGAACCTGGGAAGCAGAGGTTGCAGTGAGCCGAGATCGCACCACTGCCCTCCAGCCTGGGTGACAGAGTGAGACTCTGTCTCAAAAAAATAAATAAATAATAAAAAAAAATAAATAATGCTTTAAAAATCCAAAGGTTCTCATAGTACCGACAATAAAACCACACCTCTCATCACAGTCTGTGAGGTCTGGCCTAGTCTGGCCCCTGCCTGCTTCTCCTCCCTCATCTTGTACCACTCTCCTCCTTGCTCATACTCAGTCACAGAGACACAGACCTTTTGTTACTTCTTTTAATTCCTCATCACACTCTCTCTTAACTCTGGGCCTTTGTAACTGTTGTTCACTGTACCTGGAATACTCTTTCTCTCTTGTTCTCTATATGCCAACTACTTCTCACATTTAAGTCTCAGTTTAAAACTTACCAGTCTACTTGATCTAAAGTAGCCTCCTCTGCCCACCTTTGTTCTCTAACTCGGCATCCAATCTGTTTCTTTCACACCTATATTACAAAAATTGTAATAATATATTTGTAATAATATACAAAATTATAATATATGTGTGAAAGAAACAAATTAGATGCCGAGTCAGAGAACAAAGGTAGGCAGAGGAGGCTACTTTACTTTTTCTTGAAAGGAAAGAGAGGGTGCCATCTTCTCTCTCCTCCTTGCTGATCAGAAGGGGAATATAAAATGTCAGAAGCTCAAGCAACTCCATAAATAATTGGTGTTGAAATGAACTATTAGCTAAACTGGTGGGGGAATTCTTTCACCATTAACATGCATAATTCATCAACTCCATTGTTACACAATAGAGTATAACACACTTAAATTAGACTCTATTTAATCATTCCTACCTTTTTTGTGACTTGTCAAAAAGCTTTCTAAAAAGAGCGAACTCAAAGTTTGGCAAACACTGACAGATAAATATAGATAAGCTCCAAAGACCTCAAGGATCTTTACAAAATGAATTAGTTCCACTGCTCTACCACCAGCAGACTTTGTACGCTCATTTTCTAGCATGAATAAACCACAATACAGGGTAGTTAAACAGGGTATCTTCATGAGGTTATGTGAGTCAGTAGTAAAGCTAAGAATAAAGCTAGAACATCACTTATATGTAAATATTAAGCAGCCAGTTGAAAAAGAAAATTTCAATACAATGACCTCAATTAACAACTGGTCAAACAGCTGTTCATTGAACAGCTTTCAACAAATGCCACTTGAATTAAACCAAAAGTACAAAAAAAAGATAAATAGTAGTATACAACAGCCTCTGCCCAAAGGAAAGTTAAAGATGTAAGACATCTAAGCTCCAAAAGGGAGAGCTCTAATGATCTGGATTAGATCTAATATCCAATGAGCTAAGAAATCTAAGAAAATAAGATACTACCAGATAATAAATATTTGATGAGTGTTACAACAGAATTGTCGGGAGAGAGCTCTTTTCTAGCTGAAGTGGTCTGGCTTCACACAGGATGTAAGATTTAAGTGGACTCTCTAAGGAGGAAAAGATTTGGATAGGTGAGGAGAGTATCTGTTAGGAGAAAATAATAATGATAATATCCAAAAGGAAGTAGCAGACAGAGCCAGGTTGGCAGCAGTATACAGACCAATTTGAGTGGGAAGAATTATGAGGAAGGTATTTGGAGATTTAAATTTGACTAGTTCAGATTAAGAAGTCCGAACTTGATCCTGCAGGGAACACATTTCTAAACAGAAGTGGCATTTGAGAGAAATAAATGTAAACGCAGGATGCAGGATAAATTTTGGGAATGGAGAGATTAGAGACAAAAATAATTAGAAAATTTTATCATGTTTACGCATGGATTATTTTAATAAAGGTATAAACTAGGTGAATGGAAATTGTAAGAAGGATTTACGGGTTTGTGAGATAGTGAAAACAGGACCTGTTAACTGATGAGTTGGGGCTAGATGAACTTTTTCCTCTCCTAAAAGATAACTACATCTGGCATATGCCTCAATTATTCAGGCTTGAAACCTTACAACTTCTCTTGCCCCTCACTCCCTGAGAATTCTCTTCCCCAGACATTTGCCCCTCCCTACAAACTAGCTTCTCCATCTTCCCCAACCACACAACATATTCCAGCCAAAAGAAAGAACTGCATTTCTAGCTTCCTAGACACACCAGGAAATTCTCATTCCTGTAACTTTGTCCATGCTATTTCTTCTAATTTTAATGTCCTCTCCCCATTCTACATATCGAAATTCTAGCCATGCTTCCCACACCAGCTCAATGCCACTTTTCCCAACAGGCCTTCCCAGAAACCCCAACTTGAAGGAGGTATTGCCTCCGAACACTTTCTGCTCTTCTCTAAAACACTTTTTAAAACCTCAGAGCTGTTACTTATCTCCTCTGATAAACTGCATACCTCTTACAGCAAACATACTTATTTTTGTATTACTCTGTCCTCTTTTCACAAATAAAGATCTAGACAAATATCATACAGCAACAGCACAGTGTAAAGCCAAGAACACGGACTCTGAAGACAGACTTGAGTTTGAATCTTAACTCTGCTGCCTGTTAGCTATGTGATATTGCACAAGCTACTTAATCTCTCTGTGCTTCAGTATGTTTATGTATAAAATGTATAGTAGGTATTTCAAAAGGTTGTCAAAGAATTTGGCTTAAATCTGTGTCAGCACCATAAAAGTGTCTATTAAACACATAAGATCACTTTTTAGGGTAGAAAAATCTGAGTATTCTGATAGTTGTATAAAGCTTTATGATCTATATAAGGAAACGCAAAATGTCAAAATAAAGACTGCCTCTGGGTACAAACAGCTATATACAAATTCTTTCTCTATCTTCTTATGTACACCCTAAGGGTTAGCTGTGCCCTTTATAATGTTATATTACCAGTGGCTCTGTTTTAGTTAGACATTTCAATATTCTGGGAAAACTGTTGGTTCAGCGTCCTGTGGCACTAGCTACCTTGGTTACCTTGTCTCCAGTCTTATTACCTTTCATTTATCCTTTACAAGTCTTAGTCTTTCTAAAATGCAAATCTAATGCTTTTCCACTGCTACAAACCACCTCCATCCCATCTTCCTTAGGATAAAGTTTAAGCCCCTTGGCATCTCATTTAAAATCTTCCTAATCTGGCCCCAGCCTAATCTCCAGTTTCATTTCTCTCAACATTTATCTCCTCACCAAAAAGCCTCAATCACCTAACCACAGCTTAAAGCCTTTTTGTATGTCAACCTCTATCACCAAACCACAGCTTAAAGCCTTTTTGTAGGTCATTCCTTTTGCCTAGAACACCTATTTTGTTAGTTTGCTAGGGGTTCCATAAAAAACTACCACAGACTGAGTGGCTTCAACAACAGAAATTTATTTTTTCACAATTCTGGAGGCTGGAAGTCCAAAATCAAGGTGTTGGCAGGTTGGTTTCTCCTGAGGCCTCTCTCCTTGTTCTTCTTGATGAATCCTCACATGGTCTTTCTTTTGTGTGTGCAACTCCTGTGTCTCTTTTTGTGTTCAAATTTCCTTCTTATAAGGAAAACTGTCAGACTGGATTAGAACCCACCCTAACGGCTTCATCTGAACTTAATCACCCCAAAGCCCTGTCTCCAAATACAGTCACATTCTGAGGTTACGGGTGTTAGGGCTTCAACATAATTTTGGGAGGACACAATTCAGCCCATAACAACCCCTTTCCCTTTTCTCCACCCAGGATAATTCCCATTTGTTTTCCCAAGACGGGTCCAAGCCTTCCCACTCCAGGGTAACTTCAGTGTTCTTTCTCTGTGCTCCCAAAGTACTTCGGCAGGCTGTGATCCCATTGCTTAACACACTATGTTAATTGTCTCTTTCCTTCTTCAAACTACATTCCTTAAGAGCAAAGACTAAATTCCTAGCATTGGCACAATGTGTGGCACACAGAAGGTGTTTAATAAAGATTTGATCATTGAAGGAAAATGAAAGAAAGAACATGAACCTTGAAGTACGACAAGCATGAGTTCAAATCCTCATTCCACAGTTTACTTATCTGTGACTCTGGGCAAGTCATTACATGCTGAACTTCCATTTTAAATAAGGTAGTTGTAAAGACAAATGACTTACTCATAATGAAAGCACCCAGCTGTGGGGCTGGTACACAGTAGGTGCTCAATAAATGTTAGACTACAGATTTTGATCTTGTCTGCTCTGACACTCAGTACTACCATTTAGTAGCTATATGACCTTTGGTATATTTACTATCTTCTCTTTGCTTTAGTTGCCTATCTATAAAAACACCTCAGTGCTATTGTGAGGATAAGTTAATATAGGTAAAACATTATCTAACACATAGTATTATATAACTGTTTCCATTATAAGAACACTGCAGATCTGAACAAATAATGACTAAACTATGAATAATTTAGTTCCTTTAATTACTAAGTCATTTAAATGTGACTATTACCTCTTTGCCTCCTATTTCTTACCAACTAAACAGGATGGTAACTAAAGAGGTTCAAAACTAGTACAGATGATATAATCAGAGCTCAAAATAAACATGAAATAAGACATTATCTGTCTCATTCCTTATATTGGTATTTAACATATTTGGGGCAGTAAAACAAAGAAACTTTCAGTGGAGAATAACACTTCTCCGCTCGTATTTTAATTTTTTTTAGAGATGGCATCTCACTCTGTCACTCAAGCTGGAGTGCGGTGGTGCCATCATCACTCAAGGGATCCTTTGATCTCAGCTTCCTAGGTAGCTGGGACTACAGGCACAAACAACCACACCCAGCTATTTTTTACTTTTATTTTTGGTAGACATGGGGTTTTGCTATGTTGAACAGGCTGGTCTCAAGCCATCCTCCTGCCTCGGGCTCTCAAAGTGCTGAGATTACAGGCGTGAGTCACCACACCCAGCAGGGTCATATTTTTATTTGCAGACTCACAAAACCTGTAAACTGAAAAGAACCTTTTGATAAAAGTCCAGTCTTATAATTTCTTACATAAGTGAGATGGATTTGGAAAGGGCTTTTAGGGTCTTACTGAGCAGTTCAGTAAGAAATGGGAATTGTAGGCAGAGAGAATCAGTTTGTTCAAAAGTACTAAAGCAGGGGTTCAGGACTTATTCCAGATATCCAAGGTGTGTGTTGGAACCAGTCTTAGACTATAACACTGGACAATCCTCTTTAACCACTCAACCTTTAAAGTCTATAATTTCTGAAGTATGTATTAGTTACCTGATCTGTGACTCGGAAGCAAGGCAGATCCAGATTTAAATCTCCCCTTGTTACATAAGCAAAGTCTTTGAGCCTCAGATTAGTGCGATAGGTTTGTTAAAGTGATTAAGTGAGCTAAAGTATGAAGAGCTCCCACCTGGGGTGCCTAGCAGATTGCAAATACTAAAATGTTGGTTCTTTTTTTTTTTTTTTGAGACAGAGTTTCACTCTTGTTGCCCAGGCTGGAGTGCAATGGCTCGATCTTGGCTCACCGCAACCTCTGCCTCCTGGGTTCAAGCAATTCTCCTGCCTCTGCCTCCTCAGTAGCTGGGACTGCAGGCATGTGCCACCATGCCTGGCTAATTTTTTTTTTTTTTTTTGAGATGGAGTCTCACTCTGTCGCCCAGGCTGGAGTGCAGGGGTGCAATCTTGGCTCACTGCAACCTCTGCCTTCCGGGTTCAAGCAATTCTTCTGCCTCAGCCTCCGAGTAGCTGGGACTACAGGCACGCGCCACCACGCCGGGCTAATTTCTGTATTTTTAGTAGAGACGGGGTTTCACCATATTGGCCAGGCTGGTGTATTTCCTTTCAGTAGAGACGGGTTTCTCCATGTTGGTCAGGCTGTTCTTGAACTCCCGACCTCAGGAGATCCGTCCTCCTTGGCCTCCCCAAGTGCTGGGATTACAGGCGTGAGCCACAGTGCCCGGCCAAATGTTGGTTCTTTCTAACAAACCTCTTCCATCATATGAATAAGTGTGTAAGATAACAAAACACTGTCTTTCACATGGTATGTGCCTGCTAAATGTCTGAGACTTGCTGGACATTACTTAATTTTAAAAACAGAAAACTGGAGTTGGGTGTGGTGGCTCTCGCCTGTAATCCCGGCACTTTGGGAGGCTGAGGCGGGTGGATCATGAGGTCAAGAGATCGAGAACATCCTGGCCAACATGGTGAAACCCCATCTCTACTAAAAACACAAAAATTAGCTGGGCGTGGTGGTGCGCGCCTGTAGTCCCAGCTACTCTGGAGGCTGAGGCAGGAGAATCGCTTGAATCCGGGAGGCGGAAGTTGCAGTGAGCCAAGATTGCACCACTGCACTCCAGCCTGGGCGACAGAGCGAGACTCTGTCTTAAAAAAAAAAAAAAAAAAGAAAGAAAGAAAGAAAGAAAAGTTGGAATAACTGCTGGGATGATAAAATGTCTTCATCCCTGACCTTTCTCACCTCCAAATGTCCTTCACAATTTGTTTTTAAGTGTCATGTCACCACCATTAACGTGCTATTTGGATACTACTGTACCTCAGACTTCCAAGTCAACAGCAAAGATCTAAAGGTCGGGAAGATTTACGGAGACCAAGAACTGAAAGTGTTCCTTTTGTTCCTATGGTCCGTTCCATCAACTTGATGAATTTCCTGTGAAGTTACTTTTTTTTCTGACGTAGAAACAGCAGGTCTAAGCAAAAGGTGCATGAGCAAGAGCAAGAGCAAGTAACTGAACTTATCCCTATTATTATGACGCAGATTTTTTTTTAAGTTGAAAGGCAATTTTTGGGTTGCTACTAAAAAGGACACGTGCCAATATCTATTATTTACGCTTCAAACTAAAGTCAGCCGTTTTTCTTTTTCAAGATATGTGGCATCTGGCTCAAAATCAATTGCAAGAAAAGCCGAACTCTATTTGACCCAGAAAGAGCTCTTTCCAATACCCTCTCCTCCCACTTACATCACAGATGGCGACTGAGGCTTAAGGTTTAATGCCCGACCCTAAAGCCACTCATTCTAAAAGACGGGGCTCCAGATGGATGCTGTCTGGCAGAGTATAAGGCGCTATGAGAAGCTACCAAGCCTCAGAAGTGCAGCTGGGCTGAATCCCGACGCCAGCGCCCAGCGCCCATTACTTTGCACCCACACTTAGGAAACAACCCACTCCCCACCGCGGGACCCGGACCCAGCCCTCCAGCACCCAGCCTCCGGCTCCGACGTCCGCGCGTGACCTCCGGGTACTGTAGGAGCTCGGGACGAGGAGGTCCCTCCGCTTTCCGGGGAAGATGTCAAGGGCAAATTCGGGTTGTGCGCGGACAGCTTACTCACTGGAGTGGCTCGGCATCCTCTGTCGTCCGCCCGCGCTTCCTCAGGAAGCCCCTAATGCAGCCGCAGCCTGAAAGCAGCAGCCGAAGCTGCCGCCGCTGCTCCCACTGCCAGCAACCGCCCGGGCGTGGCAGGGACAGGCGGGCGACTTCACAACATCATCACTCGGCGACCTCCGTTCTGCGGCGAACACCGGGTCAATGGCAGCCCCCACACAATTGGGGAAGCCAAAGGAGACCCACTCTCCCAGCGGCCTCCACGGCCCCAGCGCAAGACCTACTGGGAATTGTAGTTTCCTGCCCGCCCCGCCCCAAGCTCGAAGGCCCCGCCTTCTCGCTGCCCAGCCCCGGGGAGGGAGGCGGGGCCGCGACCCCGGCGCGGGTGGGGCGAATGCGTTCCTAGCGGGTAGCCTGGGGCTGGGGCAGAGTTCCAAGCCCACAGCCCCGGTCGCGGCCTCGCCGCCCTCCCGCGCCCCGCGCCCCGCGCTGGGAGCGGGCCTAGAGCGCTCGCCTCGCCCCTCCGCGAGCACGGCTCTGGCGCCCGCCCCTGTCCGCACAGCTGGCAGCCTGAAGAGAGTCGCTGGCCGTGGTCGCCGCTAGGGTAAAGACGGGAGGCAGGCCCGGGAAGGGAAGGTGCTGGGGCCGGTGGGGGACGTAAGGGAGTGAGCCTTGGTCCGCGCACGCCCAGGAAGCCCGAGGCCGGAACGCGCTAGCCCACCTCCAGCCCGAGCACCGGCGGCTGGCGGAGCCGTGGCAAGAATGCGGCCCGAAGTGGCGAGCGGCCACTGCGCCAGTGCAGCTCGGGCTCAGCGGGGCCCCGGGCCGCAGGTTCTCAGCCCGCCCAGTGGTGCCTGCCGGGTTGGCCGTGCCAGGTGCGCGGGGCCCAGGCCGCCCGGGCGCCCTCTTCCCGCACCCCTCACCTTTGGCCGCGCTCTCGGGCTTGGCGAGTTGTTACACCGAAGACACTCTCAGACCCCAGCTCTATCTGCTGCCTTCTGCAAGTTCGCTGCAAAGTCCCCCAAAGCAGGACTAGGAAGGAACCTTTCACAAAATTAAATACTCGAGTGTCGTTTTGTCTTCGGTTTTTCAATTCAACGCTGTGTTTTTCCCTGCTGGGTCTGTTGTCAAGTACCTTTTCCCCAAAACTTGATAAGGATGTGTAACACGGCGCCTACCTAGCACGGTGCCTGGCACACAGTAGGCGCTCAGTAAGGATTTGTTGAACGCATGAGTCACTAAGCTTGGAAAATTCTCCCGAACTGTGCGTCGCTATGATCTTTGTTAAGATTTTATGGGTTCCCAAGATCACTTTGAAAATTACAGTAATTTTAAAGCTCAACAAAGAGAGTTACATCGGGTCATTTTTGCATTCCCTGTAACAGTGGCCTCTGTTGAATGCCTAAATTAACTCAAAACCCGTGTTCTGTAAGAAGATGCGCCCTTTGGTTTCTACAGAAAGTGTTAATCTTTCAGATCAAAGTCTTCACATGAACCATTCTATTATGGAACAAATTGAAATTACTTATAAAGCTTTATCGTAATTAGCGTTTTAGATACAAGTGCAAGGGACTGCACTGATGCACTTGTGAATACGAAATATAGGTCTCTTAAATATGACTTTTTTTAAAGAAAGGGTTTATATTCATATCTCGTGAAAGAGCCTGCCGGAGAAAATTATAATAACAGCAAATCCCCCACCCCCACCCCTTTGCTGGGTGCAGCTGCTGCCTTGACCTCAAAATGTCTTGTAAAATTATCTCTTAATAGTCTGGTGTTATCTAAGGCAAAAATCTCTGAGATTAAACCACCCCACAGGGACAACCCTTTTATTACTAACAGTTCCTACCAGATTGTGTCTGTTTCTTCTGAGCTTTTCTGAAAAAGAGAAAAATATAGACAACGTAATGGAGTTTCACATTATTAAGACAAAATCAGTAATAACTTGCTGACATTGAGTGAAAAAAGCAGGATACAAAATCATGATAACCAGAAAATTTGGTTAATCATGACATCCATAACCCTTCTGCTTGTGGGAAGGTCAGCTACAAGTGGCCAGGGCCTTGTCCGCCCTGATTACCAGCGGGTGTCCACAGTGCCTGACCCATGGTAACCATTCATTAAACACTTGTGTAATGATTACTTGGCTGTTAACAGATTAACGGTGTATTGACTATGGGTGTGTAGTTTCTTCATTTACTTGGATATCTCCTTAGAATAGATCACTCCGGGGAATTTTACTGGGTCAAAAGGTGTGAATATTTTCATGGTTATTGAAACATTTGACAACCTGCTTTCCAAATAAGCCTTATCGTTTTGTACTGCCGTCAGTACCTTTGAGTGTACCTTTCAAAGCCTAGTTCAAGCTGATACAGTGTTTGCTAATTAGGGGCACTTTGAGATGTAACTCATTTGATTTCATTCACCCTGGAAGGTTGGCAGGGCAGGCATTGCTTTTCTCCTTTTGCAGCACAGCAAACTCCAGTGCCTTAAATTGAGGCTAATGAATGGTAGGTGGCTAAATGATCACAGCCTTTCAGGTCCGTCTTTCTCCCAATCTCTACCTTTGGTTCATAGTGAACATCCTGAATAAATTCACCTCTTTCTTTAGCAGTAAAATTGGATATTGCTTTATGGTTTTTATGGTTTACAAAATCTTCCCTTTCTCATTCTGCTCACATATTTGTAGATGGGTTCATCAAATTTGGGGACTTAAAATGAAATAATGAAGCATAATTTAGATGAAAGAGATGATGTTGGTTAGATGTAAAGGAATGCTCTGAACCCACAAACTTACAAGATTGCCACCCTTTCTATTAATAAAGGTCTGGAAACCATGGGTGGTGCTTTTGTATCTCCTTGAATTAATTTCCTAGTCTGTTATTCTGATTCTTTCCCATATTTTCTGGTCAGGGACCCGAAATGATTTAGTAGGTAATTAATCCAATAAGAAAGGGCTTTGGAAAGTCTCAAAGTTTAGTTATAATATGTGGAACCATTGAAAATTCTTGGGGTTTATTGTAAGTGCACTGTTTATATCAAAAGTAGGCCAAAAATTGGTTTTCTACATTGCTTTCAAATTTGCTCAGCGTTCTTTAAAAAACAAACAAAAAACAGTATAGAAAAGATAGGGAAGGAGAAATGCAAATATATTGAGGCTTTGGAAATATTCAGGACTTCTTTTTGTTTTCACTCTGCTTCTTGGTTGTGATGTCAGATCACAAATAATGTTCAGTAAAAAATAAATGCTCTTTAAAGATACTTTTCAGGAATGTCTCCTTGTGTCAAGGAGTAGCTGCCTAAATATCGGAAATCAAGGAATAGCTGCCTAAATATTGGATGGGTTTAAGGCAACTAGTTCTTTAAGGAACTTTTATGTGAATCTAAATTATTTTGCTTTTGTTTTTTATAGTAGGATATATCTGCATCTTGAAAGGAAGATAAAACAAAAGCCTTCTTTGGAATAGATGGATTTTTGTCACTTTCTGTGTCAACTAAAGTGATTCAATGTCTCTTTTGGTAAGTTTTTGTAAATATAGATCTGATTTTGTTCTGTCAGAGTAGTTGGATGTTAATGCCAAGCCATAATAAAAGGCATATTCTGATGGGATATTCTTATGCTCTGAGATATTGTTTTGACCTGATTGACTTCTGGACTTGAGAAATGAATTACATTCTCATTGAGTTTTTCTTTCTTTCATAAAGAACTTCTCGTATACTTTAATATGCTCATTATTCTAATCCTTTGTCCCATATCTACTTTTTCTCATAGGTTTTATACTTCGATATGCCACCCACACCAGTTAGCTATGCCTTATCTTTTAAATCTTTCAGAAATTCCTTTTACAAATTTCCATCTGACCAAAAGCAAGCCAAATAGTATTAAAAATAACCCCTTTGACTTAACCGAAATAAAATCATTTGAATCAATGTATATATGAGGTATAGCCAACTGGTTTTCTATTTATATTTACATCCATGGTATCTACTTTAGATTAAGTAGCTTGAGGACGTTCATTCTGTTTTATACATAATAATAATATTTGAATAGGGAATACTTATATTAAAATGTGGTTTTTAAAAAAGTAATGAGTGGACCAAGTGTAGTGGCTCGCACCTGTAATCCCAGCATTTTTAGGGGCTAAAGCTAGAGAATCAGTTGAACCCAGGAGTTCAAGACCAGCCCAGGCAACATAGTGAGACCCTGTCTGTATAAAATATTAGCCAGATGTGGTGTCATATGTCTGTAGTCTCAGCTACTCAGAGGGTTAAAGTGGGAGGATCGCTCAAACGAGGGATCAAGGCTGCAGTGAACTGTGATCGTGCCAATGCATTCCAGCTTGGGTGATAGAGGGAGATCCTGTCTCAGAAAAAAAAAGGATGAGTATATTTGTATGATGATTATAGTTTACGAATACTTTCATATGTTTCTTTCATAGTTTCAAATTGTGTAAGTTTAGCAGGGCAGGTGGCATTATCCTCATTTTCAGTTTGTCCAAGATTGCAAAAAATTGGAGCCGGACTCATACCTGCCTATCTATTCTATCAATTACCAAGGCTGAGAGGCAGAACTATGAAGTTAGAAGACTGTATTGTTAGTAATCTGGAAAATACATAACACAATTACTTACATGTTTAAAGTAAAGCTTTACCACTTGAAAGAGAAGCTTTATGTATGTGGAAAATACACGGAGGTGAAATGTCTTATTCTCTAAAGGAGGGATCAGCAAGCTTTTCTGTAAAGGCCAGATAGTATTTGCAGACCCTTTGGTCTTTGTTACAGCTACTTTTCTGCTGAAGTACTAGCATGAAAACAGCCATAGGCAACATATAAATGAATGAATGTATCTGTGTTCCAGTTAAACTTTATTCACAAAAACAGGTGGTGGGTCAGATTTGGCTCATGGAACATAGTTTGCCGACCCCTACTCTAAAGGATTACTTAAGATTTACAATTTTATATCAATTTTTAAGTTGGAAAAGATGTAAAAGGGCATTTAGTCTATTCCCATCATTTGATAGGCGAGGATTCTGAGATTCAAAGGGCTGTGTGTTGCCCAGGGCTTTCAAATTTTAGAAAAAGAATATCTTAGCCTATTATTCCATAATTATGGGTTTTGTGAAAAATAATAGAATGTGATAATGGGTGATTTATATTGTTAATGATTTTAACTTTAAATCACATTTTTCTGCAATGGTGAAATATTTTAAATTCTTTGAATCGAAATATTTACTTTTTTTCCTAAATGAGAAATTTGTGCAGTTGGGATAAAGTTGATACTTTTACTTAAGGATTCCTTCCCATTCAAGTTTTACCTTCTATTTGAGAACTAAGAAATGCTGTTTTCAAAGGAGCAGCGTATGTAAAATATCTTCTTTCAGTTTCTTTGTAAGGTCTAACTACTTTTTACTTGGCTACTATGATAATGGATAAAGAAATTATATTCAAAAATATTCTGGGAGAGCTTTCTTCTAGATGATTTTAAATCATTATACTGCCTGAAAGAAATTAGCCTGTAGATTCTTCATGAGCTATTATGTTCACCAGCATTTGATTGATGCAGTGTGGATATAAAAATGTTTTGAAGGATAAGATATGGCTATTTTGTGATTTTTATAATCTGGGCAGCTAATGAATATGCTAACATTTTTTAGGTGGGGAGAGCAAAAATATCTTCCTTATACTGGCTGGTTTTAGCTGTCTTTGTATTTAATAGTGATCACTTTCTTAGGCTGTGAAATTTTATATAAAGATGATGCAATAGAAGCCTGCCATGTAAGTTTATAAAATGTTTCCTGTATTTTTATAAACTAAGAACATAGATCACAACTCTTATTTTGAAAAAAAAATTGGGGTCAATATGTCTTAAATTCTCTTTCATCAATAAAGTGATGCACATTTTTTAGAGGTAACAGCTCTTTAAATGCTTGAGTATATTTTGATGGCTGTGTCAGGGTTCTTCCAAACCACCCCCAGGTTTAGTGATTTGCCAGGAGGACTCAGAGAACTTACATAGTCATACTCACAGCTAAGATTTATTAGCAAAAAGGTATAAAACAAAATCAGCAAAGGGAAAAGGTATGTGGGGTGAAGTTCAGAGGAAACCAGGCAAAAGCTTTCAAGAATCTTTTCTCAGTGGAGTCCCATAGTATATGCACAGTTCCCCCAGAGTTGTGACATGTGAAATGTTGTCTACTAGGGAAGCTCATTAGAGACTTGGACTTAAGGTTTTTATTGGGGACTTATCACGTAGGCATGCTCTGCTAGCAAGTAACAAAATTCCAGTCTCCCAGAAAAAATGCCAGGTGTTCAGCATAAACTGTATTATTTGCACAAACAGTTTAGACACAGTGAGCGATTCTTATGAAGGGAACCTCCACAAAATCCCAGTTGCCAGATACTAGCCAAGGCTCAACCTTATAAGCAGCTATTTTCTAAGAATAGCAGTTTTAGCCTGCTGTTAATTCTTCTTTTGCGCAATGGTTATTAATGGTCGTTGTGAAAAATTCAAGCTAAGTGTTGTAAAAATATATAAATACCAAACAATATATAAATGTCTTGCCCAGCTGGTGGATATTTTCAATATGAACAACAGTAATAAGTATCTTCAAAAACTGTTTTATTATAAATGTTATTCACCCTAGGAAGCCATTAGAAACTCTGCAGAGGAATCAGTTGTACAGCTATCTTGACACTGTTAGCATCTATTCTTCAGGGTGAGTTTTACATAAAACAGTGGGAATATATGCCAAATTTTTGTAATAGATTTATAAAGTATACAGACTGTAGGAATTCAAGTTAAAATAATCAGTAATGTAGGCTAACTGGGAAAATGACTAGTTTGATTAGTGAGAAATTCTGGCATATCTTAAAAGGAAATTTATATTTAAGTAATTGACTACAAAGTGTTAAGTAGACATAGGTAGACATATCTTAAGAGACTCATTTGATATTGTACTTTAGTGTTTATATAAAAATAAGATGCTTGAAATGAAAAATTTTGAAATGGGTGTGGTGGCTCACGCCTGTAATCCCAGCACTTTGGGAGGCTGAGGTGGGCGGAACACTTGAGGTCAGGAGTCCAAAACCAGCCTGGCCAACATGATGAAACCCCATCTCTACTAAAAATACAAAAATCAGCCAGGCGTGGTGGCAGGTGCCTGTAATCCCAGCTACTCAGGAAGTTGAGGCAGGAGAATTGCTTGAACCCAGGAGGCAGAGGTTGCATCAAGCCGAGATTGTGCTGCTGCACTCTAGCCTGGGCGATAGAGTGAGACTCCATCTCAAAAAAAAAAAAGAAAGAAATTTTTTCAAATATTGAAGATATCTTGTTATAAAAGCCTCTCACACAATGTGTTTATACTTTTCTTTTGACATACTTTTTCTTCCTAAATAGTATAAGGTCAGCTTCACTCCACTGATTGATGGTGTGATAAATCACATGTAGGTGTTACATTTCTTTACTGGCAATAAATAATAATAGAACCATGGGTTAATATGCAGAAAAATGTAAATTGCGATAATAAAAGTCTCTTTTAATTTGCTTTGAGTTATAATTAGATGTTTATTACCTTTAAAAACAATTATTTTTTCACTCAATATGTGGCTTAATGTGAATAAACATGGTTTCTATACTTAAGAAGACAGCTGAGGATCAAAATAAAAATAATTATAATGAATATAGCAGAATAATCTTTGGCTAAATATTCAGAAGAAAACCTCAGTGATGTTGACAGACAGAGTTAAAAATTAACACCAACAATTAAAATGAATTATTATGACATCAAGAAAAGAGGGCAAGGATCAGTGATAGCACCAAGTAAAATTCTCACATATATGAAGTTTGTCTGCATGCCCAGCCACTTCTCCCTTCTCTCCCATGCTGAGTTCCTCCATGATGTGGATGCTGGCTTCAATTCCAGGTTCCTGCAAGTTGCCCTTCCTCTCTGCTCCCCACTGTAGTCATTAGACCTTTTTGTATCTACATACCACCCCTGCTTATCCTGTAACTTATTTTTCACTTATATAATGCATTTCTGACTTCCAGGATTGCTTCTGCACTTCAAGAACACAAGTTGAATCACTCAGACCTGAAAAACAGTCTGAAACCAGTATCCATCAATACTTGGTAAGAAAACGGTTAGGCTGGATGCAGTGGTTCACACCTGTAATCCCAACACTCTGGGAGGCCAAGGCAGGAGAATCACTTGAGCCTAGGAGTTTGAGACCAGCCTGGGCAACATAGTGAGATCTCATCTTTAAAAAAAAAATGGTTGAATACAATTAATGCTCTAACTTTGCCTTCTGTAATACTATTCACTCCTACTTCTCTTCTGTTTCTTTTTTCTTTACAGTGTCATTTACTATTTTTCCTTCCTCTTGCCATTTTCCAGGAGTCTATAACTGGCCATTTCTCTTCTTCCTAAAGTGGCTCTTCCTAAGCAGTTTCACCTATTCCTATGACTTCAGTTGCTCAGATTTCAGATTGTCCTGGAGTTACCACAGGTTTCCTGAGGGGACCCTGGCATCAAGCAGAACTGATCCTTCTCAGATTTTTACCTGCAACCCCAGACTTTTTCCTGGGCAACAGATGTGTCTCTAGAATACTTCCAATTGGATTTTTCTAAGGCATCTCTACTCAGTTTGAATAAAACCTTAATCTTCTTTCAAACCCACCAACTCATGGTATTTCCTCCTTTGTCTAATGAATACTCATCTACTATGTCATCCTAACTAAAAACTTTAGAGTTATCCTCACACAGCCTCTACCTCTGCCCCCATATTTATTATCTGTCTCTGAAATGCCCTGGGGTCTATCCCCTACTTCACATGAGCACTGCTACTGCTTAGATCTCATTGTCTCTCACCTGGGCTCTTGCAGGTGGACTCGTTGGCTCTAGTCTCCTAGACACACACATAGTCTTCTCCCACCACTCACGTCTGTTCAGTGTTCAGCAATGCTACCCATACAGGCCTGCTTGTATCGCTTTCCAGCTTTGAAACTTCCATTGGCTTCCTAAAGCCTATGGGATAAAGTCTAAATTAGCATAATATGAAGGCTCTTACTGGTGTAGAATATGTCTTAGTTTCATTCTCTACTTGAAATACTCTTCTTTCTTTTCTACCTTTGAAATGCTTCCTCATCCATAAAGAATTGGTTCAAATATTGTATCTGTGAAGGCTTTCCACTTATACTTTTTATTTGGCTCTGCTCCCGTGTATCTTAGATATATCTAAGGATATTTCTTTGGGATCTTTTCCTCTCCTTATTCCATACTTTATACTGCATTTTTTACTACAGAATGGAACCTACCTTGCAAATGCCTTATTCGCTACAAAATTAGTGAATCCCAGTTAATTTTGCTTATAATTTAACCCCCAGTCCTATCTTCAGCTGTCTTTATTTCTGTTATTTGGCTTTTTATTCATTAATACTCTAGTCTTCTAGTTACCTCTCTCTTCATAAAATAGGACGTAGTATCTGAGGGTTTTTTAAAAAAAAATTTGGAGTACATAGAAGATGTATGAATTTATAGGGTAACAGATATTTTGATACAGGCATGTGATATGTAATAATTACATCAGTGTAAATGGGTTATCTATCACTTTAAGCATAAATCATTTCTTTGTGTTATAAACATTCCAATTATACTTTTAGTTATTTTAAAATGTATAAGTTATTGTTGACTGTAGTTACTCTGTCATGTTATCAAATACTAGATCTTACTCATTCTATCTAACTATATTTTTGTACTCATTAACCATCTCCACTCTGCCCCGCAGAGTGGCCTCTATTCTCTATCTCCATGAGTTCAATTGTTTTAATTTTTAGCTCCCACAAGTGAGTGAGAACATGTGAGGTTTGTCTTTCTGGGCCTGCCATATTTCACTTAACATGATGTCCTTCACTTCCATCCGTGTTGTTGCAAATGGTAGTATCTCATTCTTTTTTGTGGCTAAATAGTATTCCATTGTACATATGTACCACATTTTCTTTATCCATTCATCTGTTGATGGACACTTAGGTTTCTTCCAAATCTTGGCTATTGTCAATAGTGCTGCAATAAACATGGATGTGTATATATCTCTTCAATATACTGATTTCTTTTCTTTTGGATATATACCTGTCAGTGGGATTGCTGAATCATATGGTAGTTTTTTTTTTGTTTTTTTTTTTTAGGTTTTTGAGGAACCTCCATACTGTTCTCCATAGTGGTTGTACTAATTTGCATTATCACCAACAGCATATGAGGGTTCTCTTTTCTCCATATCCTCACCAGCATTTGTTATTGCCTGTCTTTTGGATAAAAGCCATTTTAACTAGGGTGAGATGATATTCCCTTGTAGTTTTGATTTGCATTTCTTTGATGATCAGTGATGTTGAGCACTTTTTCATATACCTGTTTGCCATTTGTAAGTCATCTTTTAAAAAAATTATTTTTATTTTTATTTTTTTAGAGATGGCATCTTGCTTTGCCACCCAGGCTGCACTGCAGTGGTGTAATCATAGCTCACAGCAGCCTTGAACTCCTGGGTTCAAGCAATCCTTTCACCTCAGGTTATTGATAGGCTAGGACTACAGGCATGTATTACCACACCCAGCTAATTAAAAGAGGTCTCACTATGTTGACCAGGCTGATCTTGAACTTCTGGCCTCAAGTGATCCTCCCACCTCAGCCTCCCAAAGTATTGGGCTTACAGGTGTGAGCCAATGTGCCCAGAACTGTATGTCTTCTTTTGAGAAATGTCTATTTCTAGATCTAGCCCATTTTTAAATCAGATTGTTAGATTTTTTTAAATTGGATTGTTTGAGCTCCTTATATATTCTGGTTATTAATCCCTTATCAGATGGGTAATTTGCAAATATTTTCTCCCATTCTGTAGGTTGTCTCTTCACTTTGTCTTTTCTTTTGCTGCGCAGAAGCTTTTTAACTCGCTGTGATCTCATTTGTCCATTTTTGCTTGATTGCCTCTACTTTGGGGGTATTACTCAATTAATCTTTGCCCAGACCAATTTCCTGGACAGCTTCCTCCATGTTTTCTTGTAGTAATTTCATAGTTTGAGGTCTTAGATTTAAGTCTTTAATCCATTTCAATTTTATTTTTTAATCCAGCAAGAGATAGGGGTCTACTTTCATTCTTCTGCATACAAATATCCAGTTTTCCCAGCACCACTTATTGAAGAGACTGTCCTTTCCCCAGTGTATGTTCTTGGCATCTTTGTCAAAAATGAGTTCACTGTAGTATGGATTTATTTCTGAGTTCTCTGTTCTGTTCCATTGGTCTGTGTGTCTGTTTGTATACAAGTACCATGCTGTTTTGGTTATAATAGCTCTGTAGCATAATTTTGAAGTCAGGTAATGTGATTCCTTCAGTTTTGTTCTTTTTGCTTAGGATTATATAATGACCTTCCATGTCTCTTTTTTTTTTTTCAAGTTTTGCCTTGAAATTTATTTTGCCTGATATACGTGTATATCGACTTCTGTTCTTTTTCAGTTTCCATTTATATGGAATATTTGTCTTCCACTATTTATTTTCAGTCTATGTGTGTCTTTATAGGTGAAGTGTGGTTCTTGTAGGCAACAGATAATTGAATCTTTTTTCTAATTGATTCAGCTACTCTATGTCTATTCATTGGAGAGTTTAATCCATTGACATTCAGTGTTATTATTAATAAGGACTTAACTGCTGGCTCTTGTTATTTGTTTTGTATTCTCTTCCTTCCTTCCTGTCTTCTTCCTTTTTGTGAAGTTTATTTTCTCTGGCAGTATGTTTTAGTTTCTTGTTTTTAATTTTTTTGTGTGTGTATGTGTTGTAGATGTTATGATTTGAGGTTACCATGAGGCTTGCAAATAACATCTTATAACATGTTATTTTAAACTGACAACTTGACACTGATTGCAAAAACAAACAGGCAAAGAGAACTAATAAAAACTGTACACTTTAACTTCATTCCTCCTGTTTTTTAACTTTTTGTGTTTCTATTTATATCTTCTTATACTATTTTGAAAAGGTATTGTAGTTATCATTTGTTCATCTTTTAATCTTTCTACTCAAGATATGAGTAGTTTACACACCACAATTACAATGTTATAATAGTCTGTTTTTATCTGTGTATTTATTATTACCAGTGAGTTTTGTACCTTCAGATAATTTCTTACTTCTTGTTAACATCCTTTTCTTTCAGATTGAAAAACTCCCTTTAGCATTTCTTGTAGGAGAGGTCTGGCATTGATGAAATCCCTCAGCTTTTGTTTGTCTGGGAAAGTCTTTATTTCTCCTTCCATGTTTGAAGGATATTTTCACTGGATAAACTATGAAAGTTTTTCACTGGATGCGGTGGCTCACACCTGTAATCCCAGCACTCTGGGAGGCCAGGGTGGGCGGATCACAAGGTCAGGAGATTAAGACCATCCTGGCTAACATGGTGAAACCCCATCTCTACTAAAAATACAAAAAATTAGCTGGGTGTGGTGGCACACGCATGTAATCCCGCCTACTTGGGAGGCTGAGGCAGGAGAATTGCTTGAACTTGGGAGGTGGAGGTTGCAGTGAGCCAGGATTGCACCATTGCACTCCAGCCTGGGTGACAAAGTGAGACTCTGTTTCAAAAAAAAAAAAAAAAAAAAGTTTTTCCTTCAGCACTTTAAATATGTTATGCTACTCTCTCCTGGCCTGTAAGGTTTCCACTGATAAGTCTGCTGCAAGATGTATTGGAGCCCCTTTATATGTTCTTTCTTTTTTCTTACTTCTTTTAGTATCCTTTCTTTATCCTTGACCTTGGGAAATTTGATTGTTAAATGTCTTTTTTGGGTTAAATCTGCTGGGTGTTCCATAACCTTCTTGGATACTGGATATTGATATCTTGGATACTTGCATAACTTCTTGGATACTTGGATATTGATATCTTTCTCTAGGCTTGGAAAGTTCTCTGTTATTATCCCTTTGAATAAACTTTCTATTCTGACTTCTTTCTCTACCTCCTCTTCAATGCCAATAACTCTTAGATATGCCCTTTTGAGGCTGTTTTCTAGATCTTATAGGTGTGCTTCATTCTTTCATATTCTTTTTTCTTTTGTCTTCTCTGTATTTTCAAATAGCCTGTCTTCAGTCTCACTAATTCTTTCTTCTGCTTGATCAATTTTGCTATTTAGAGACTAATGCATTCTTCAGTATGTCAGTTGAATTAGAATTTGCTTGATTTTTAAAAAATTATTTCTATCTCTCTGTTAAATTTATCTGATGGGATTCTGAATTCCTTCTCTGTGTTATCTTGAAATTTGTTGAACTTCCTCAAAACAGCTATTTCAAATTCTCTGTCTGGAAGGTCACGTATCTCTGTCACTTTGGGATTCGTCACTGGTACCTTACTTTGCTCATTTGGTGAAATCATATTTTCCTAGATGTTCTTGATGCTTGTGGATGTTCACTAATGTCTGGGCATTGAAGAGTTAGGTATTTATCATAGTCTTTGAAGGCTGAACTTATTTGTACCCATCCTTCTTGGGAAGGCTTTCCAAGTATTTACAGGGAATTGAGTATTGTGATCTAAGGCTTTGGTCACTGTAACTCTATCTGCATTAGGGACGACTTCAAGCCCAGCAAAACTGTGACTCTTGCAGACTCACAGAGGTACCATCTTGGTGGTCTTGGGTAAGGTCTGAGAGAATTACCTAGATTACTAGGCAGGGAATCTCGTTTTCTTCCCTTACTTTTCCCCCAAACAGTTTCTCTCTCCATGCCGAGCTGCCTGGAGCTGGGCGAGGGGTGACACAATTACCCCTGTTGCCACCACCACTAGGACTGCACTGGGTCAGACCTGAAGCTCAGCACAGCACTGGGTCTTGCCCCAGGCCTGCAGCCACCACTGCCCAGCTGGATGTTCACTCAAGGATACCAAGGGCTCTTCAGTCACCAAGTGTTGAATCCAGCCAGGCTGTGTCCTTCTCTTCAGGGCAGTGAGCTCCCCACCTGGCCCTGGGTGGGTCCAGAAATGCCTTCTGGGAGCCAGGGCCATGGGTCAGGAACCTTAGGAATCTACTTTGTGCTCTATTCTACTGCAGCTGAGCTGGCACCCAAACCACAGGACAAAGTCCTTCCCATTCTTCCCTCTCCTTTCCTCAGGCAGAAGGAGTCTCTCCTCATGGCCACCATTGTCCCAGGCCCATAGCAGAGTCCTGCCTGGCTATTGCCAGCGTTCACTCAAGGCCCAAGGGCTCTTTGTCAGCTTGTGGTGAATATTGCCAGGCCTGGGTTTCTCCCTTCAGGGCAGTGGGCTACCCTTTAGCCCAGGGCCAGTCCAGAAGTGCTATCCAGGAGCCAAGGCCTGGAATCAGGGACCCCAGGAGTCTGCTTGGTGCTCTAGCCTACTGTGGCTGAGCTGGTACCCAAGCTGCAAGACCAAGCCTCCTTTACTGTCCCCTCTCCTCTACTCAAGCAGAAGGGGCCTCTACCTGTGGCCACCACAGTTGGGAATGTGCTGGTTTACACCTGAAGCTAGCATGGCCCTGAGTTTCACCCAAGGCCCACAGCAAGTACTGCCTGGGTACTGTTGATGTTTATTCAAGGTGCAAGGTCTTAGTCAGCAGGTGTTCGATCCTGCCAGAACTAGGTCCTTCCCTTCATGGGAGCAGTTTTCCTTCTGGCCCAGGGTGTGTCTAGAAATGTTGTCCAGGAGCTAGGGCTTGGAATGGGGGCCTCAGGACTCTGCCTGGTGTCCAGTTCTACTGTGGCTGAGCTGGTATCCAAGTTGCAAGACAAAGTCGTCTTTATTCTTCCCTTTCCTCTCCCCTTCTCAAGGGAAAGGAAAGAATCTCCTGGAGCTACAAGCTGCACTGCCTGGGGTTGGAATAGGAGTGACAGAAGCACTCCCTTGGCCGCCCTGGCTGGTGTCTCACTAGGTCATGGGCCCCCCAAGTCCACTGGCTCCAAGCCCAGCACAGCACCAGGAATTGCCCTGGAATTGAAGTCCTTGTGGCCTAGACTACCTTTCAAGTTTATTTAGGACCCCAGAGGGCTTCAGCCTGTGGTGGCAGACAAGGCTTGCTGGAATTCAGGTTCCAACTGCTGGGATGGGTGATTCCCTTCTGGCTAAGGCTGATCTAAATGCTCCCTCCTTGGGCGCTGGCTGAATTCTTTACTGTGTTGCTCTCTGCTGTGACAGGCAACACCGAGTTCCAGTGCAAAGTCCCACAATCCCTGCACTCTCCCTCCCCGGGGGATGCGGGAGGGGAGGCATCAGCTATTCAAGACTGTCTTTCCTACCCTGTTCAGTGCCTCTTTCAGTGATAGGAAGTTAAAACCAGGTACTGTGATAGCTCACCTGATTTTTTATTCTTACGAAGGTGCCTTCTTGTTTGGATAGTTGTTCAATTTGGTGTTCCTGAAGGGTGGGGGAAGATTGCTGGAGGGTTGCGTTCAGCCATCTTTATCCACCTCCCTCCCAGTCTGAGTTTTAATTCAAGTAATTCCCTTTGGGTGAGGCAGAAAGTAAAGTGATTCTTGTCTCCATGCTGTTACCGAGAGAGAGGCCTAGAACTAAGCAAACGTTCAGAGCTGCCACCTGAATCCTTCAAATCTTCAGGTTGGAGCCTTTTTATAATTTAAGGATTGAAATGTCACATCTCTCTCTGTTAGTAGAGTTAGACTAAAATCTTCAGTGAGAGAAGCAGAAGCATAATCTGAAGTCTCTCATGGAAAAATGAATTGGAAAAGTTGTATAATGTAAGTTGACACCAGCTGGAAACTGGTGCCTGATGACTAGAAAAACTTCCTTGTGCACTCTCTGAGTCATGCTGTAAAACACCATCTGTTGTCTTTTCTTTGGACAACTTGTTCTCCATTGGCCTGGACTTTATAGATAGGATTAAATTTTATGTTAAAATATCATGTTTGGAGGACAGTCTGGTTTTCCAGGTGATTTATGTCTCCTATAATTTTGGAAACCCCTCTATCTGTAGGAAAATTCATTTTCTATAGTTAACCTTTGCAAATGAAAGGCAGTAATGTTTGAGCTGAGATGCTGCTTTTTAAAATAATGCAATTTTAGCATTACGGTGATTCATGAGAGGCCATCTAGTCTAATTTTCAACTTATGTAGGGAGTGTTCTCTACAATATCTCCGAGAGTTCATTGTAGAAATTTAAATAAAAAGAGCTCCATCATAGAAAAATAGTCATCATAGAAAAATAGAAACGTACAGAAAGGTATGTTTCACCACAAGTAAAAGTCTGGCAGGATCTCTCTGAAAACACTTCAGAGTGCTATTCATTGGCTCGATTATTGAACTATGCTGTAGGGTCTGTTCCTCAGCCTCTTAGGATCATAAACTGGATTTAGTCAGCAAACCTAGAGTGGATCCATATTTCAGTATCAGATCCACATTAATCAAGCTCATTATAAACCCAGTCTCCCAGTGCCAGAGGAAATGGTGCCCTTACATTGTATCATCAATCCACTCTTATAGAAAAGTTACATGGGAAACCAAATCATAATTAGAAGCAGTTTAATGTATAATGGAGAACTAATGGCAGCTGTCAAAGTACTTGAAATTCATATCACAGTACTTCCTTTCACTGCAAGCAGACATTGTGGGCATCAAAACTTTTCTTTTTCTAGCCTTCCAATTGCTGACCATTCCCTCTTCACTTCCAGTTCTTGTACCTCCTTGTAGCTCAACTACTGTCAATGGTGGTCGTCCAACCTCCAAATATATCAATGGAGAGAGGATAATGGAAAGAGGCAGCTTAATGCCTGAGCCACACTTGGATGGCACCGGTTACTCCATATTTCTTATGCGGAACTGAAATCTGCTTCCTGGAGCTTCTATCTGTTGATCTCAGCTCTCCTCGCTGAACAATTGTTTACCTTTCTATATTAGTTTGGTCACTTGCAAATGGCAACTATATTCTTAATATTTTCTTTTCCAGATTAAATATTTTCCAACTCCTTCATTGTTGCTGGAACCTTTACCAACTTGGTTTGCCTTCTCTAGGCATCACCATTTTACAATCACCATTTTATAATTCCCTCTTAAATTGTGGTGTCTCAATTATCCATGGTGCTCCAGATACTAACTAATCATTTCAGAATACAGTGAAACTCTTGTCTCTTCCAGTCTGCTCAATTTTGCTTCTGTAAATGTAGCTCAATATTGTGCTTTTATTTAACCTTCTCTATCATGCTATTGACTGAAACCTCCAAGTCATAAACCTGGTATCCTTAATTTTGTATTTAGGCTATTGCTTTTTTTTTTTTAAACTTAATTGTAAGGTTTTGCATTTATCCTTGTAAAATTTTCCTGATCTGGGCCCATTCTTCTAGCTGTTCAGGATGATTGTGAGTCCTGCCTTTTTTTTTCTTTTTTTTCTTTCTTTTTTTTTTTTTGGTAATTAGCTATGCCCAGCAATGCATGATGCATACTTTTTCTTTTTTCAAGCCAGCCTTTTTCATTTTCAGGAAGTCATTAAAAAGTTTAACAGAGCAAAGGCAAGGACTTTGCCATAATTTTTGCTTTCTATCATCTAACTGGTCAAATGAAAAAGAGAAGTGAGGTTAGTTTGGGATGATTTACTCTTAGTAAATCTGAGTTGTCTTGTTGTGACGACCATGTGGCTTTTTAAAGTGCCCATAATTCACCTACCGAATAATTTGATCTCTGACTTTGGTGGGCAGCAGCATCAAGCTTGCCCCTTTGTAGTTTTCTCCCTTTTTGAAAATTGGGTCATTGTTTGCTACCTTTATTCTGGTTTTTCATCTTTGAGTTCTACCATAGTTGCAAACTTGGTAGTGTAATTGCCCTGGGCCTGGAGGTTTGAACCTACTTAAAACAACCTGTTTAGAGCTTTGAATACTTATTTACAACATGTGTCCCTTCTAGTTTAAATAAGACTAATTCCCTAATGGAATAGATGGAAGCAAAATAGAGGCCGATTAGTTGTGATTTTAGTCCATCACCCAGTAACATTATGCCGTTTTTTCCAAGCCTGTGAACTATAAGCCTTAGTTCATTACGTCTCTAGCCTTCCTGACAGGCTTACAGGTTGATATCACTTAAAAAATTTTAAAGCTGTTATATGTTCTTTCTGTCTCTTTTATGTGGTCTTTAAATCTGAGTTTATCTGAAGACTACCTGTTTTAAAGGAACTGAATTGCTTCCATCAGATTGTAAAGAGGCAGAAAAAAAGAGAAACTAAATTGCTTTATTTTGATTTGTTTTCTCATCAGGATTATTTCCAATCGTATAGTAGAATTTATTTTTACATTCTTTCATTCCTCTTGAACAATAGTCACCCTTATTCATCTTTAGCCATGCGTTTATAATTCCTTTTTTCCTGCTCTCTTAAAGTTTAGGGAACATTTAATCCTGTCACTGTTTCAAACTCCATCTCTGTCTCTTCATTAAAAAGAGCCAAGAATGTGAAAAGGAGTTAACACAATTCCTAGCACATAGTAATGTTATTTTTCCCCTTTCTTCCTTCCCCTGCCACCTGTCTGTAGAGGCTCCTAAGTGTCCTTTGGAGTACTTAGGTCCATTGGGAGACCCTCATGGCTATCATATGAAGCCAGTAGTTTATGCTTCTTTTTCATACATCCATGTTATTTCACTGTCACTGTGTTCAGGTGCAAACCTGCCTCTCACTCCAAAGCACACCATGAGACCTATCAGTACTTGGTCATTCACTTAGGAGGTCTATCTCCTTTGATTTTTCTTTCTGACCTCCCATCTGATTCATCTTGCAAAAAACTTCATCAGCAATTTTAATAGGCTGCAGTCTGGAAACTGTTCCTTGACTGTTAACATCTTCACTAGCAGAGCATGTATCTTGTGCAAAATATGGTTCTAGCTTGAAGCAAGAGCACAAGCATAGAATATCCCTCACAGGTCCCTGCAGCTCTTCGCTTGGTACAATTGTCAGCTATCCTGAAGAATTAACATTCTTCGCAACTCCTAAACATTTTACTGGGAATTACACTGGGAAGTATTCCTTGCTATCTGTAAATCTGCTTTTCCTGCCCTCTCCATAGGCTAACAGCTTTCTAACTAACATCAATGAGCAATTGGTAAATTCATTTTAGATCTTAAAACAGTGTCTTAAGCCACCTTGCAGTACCTTCCTAACGAGCACCTCTGTGTTTGAAAATATAACACCAGTGTTTTATATTGGGGCAGGGGGACCAAGAATTTCATCTATTTTGTTTTTATCTTTAAAAACAAACGCAGGTCAATGAGCCAACCCTTTCCTGGTCACCTCCATCCACTAGAGCCAGTGAAGTACTATGTTCCACCAACGTTTCTCACTACGAGCTCCAAGTAGAAATAGGTAATAATCCTGAATTTCTAATTGACCTTTCAGTGCTAGAAATTAAATTGATGACAAAAAGATTATTTTGTAGGCAAGTGTTTTTCTGTTGTTACCTCCAGCATAAAACTAGATGCTAATTGTGTCAGTCAAGTGGATTCAATTAATTTATGTCTATCTTAAAATAATGACTCAGATTTTTTAAGATTACTGTCTAGAACATTTACTTTTCCATTGAAGTACATTTAGATGAGGAAGACACTAAATGCTTTTTATTTGTGTGTTTATTGTGGGAAGCATCTATTTTATGGGTATAATTTTTACTGGGTATGAAGTAAAATCAAGTCATCTAAATCTTTTCAGTCACAGTCCTTTAAATTGCTTCTTAGTTTAAAAATTTATCTAAATATCATTTGTAGTAGAAAGCTTTTTCAGTTAAGTGTGGAATAGGATGGGTTATTGTTTATAACTTTACATACATGAAACATTTGCTCTGAATATTTAGAAATATCTATTAAACACTACACACCAGTGATTGTGTCAGGTTCTAGGGAAACAAAGCATGGTAGAACACTTGGAATTGACATCATCTCTGGGAAGATGAAGACACAATATAGCTTCATTTTGTGCACTGGAGGGTACTTTAGTAGAGGTACGTCCTAAGTGTTATGGGAACGGAGAAGATGGGGCATACAATGAACCACCTCTGGGAGTTAAGAGAGATGGCAAAAAGGGGCTGGATCTTGAATGAGGAAGAGTTTGCTAGATATTCTAGTCATAGGTTTTGTTATAGACAACATAAACAATCTTGGCTAAATTCAGTGAGAAAGGAATATTTGAACAATGCTGCTAACTCACAGAATTATTGGCTAGAGAAACAGGCTTGGAAGAAGCCAAGAGAAGTTGCGTGACAAGGACCAGGACTGTGGAATAGGAGCAGCCTAGTGAATGTACTGCCCACTGCCAGACGCTGGCCCCCTGTGGGGAGGTCTGACGACTGCTGCTGCCTTGTCCTTCACTCCATGCTCCAGTTGGCCAAGCATAGCTCACATGCCAGGGTCAAGGAGACTAAGGGAGAGTAAGGATCTGACCTTTTTGAAATAACACAAAGTGGCAAATGCCCCAAAATTAGAAAGGAGTTTCAGATGGTGCCAATTCTAAAAAGGTAAAAACATGTTTACCTCAGTAAATGACTGAGGAAGGATGGTTAGGGGAGAATACCATATAGTTCGTCTGTGACTGCAGGTGGGAACAAGAGGAGAGTAGGCAGTGGCAGGAGATGAATCTGGAAAGGCAGGTTTGGAACACGCTGTGAAGGACTTCATGTGGTTGGATTTAGAATGGCCTCCACAACCTACCCTCCTTATTACTCAGTGGATTTAAGGTGGAGATTTGGAATTTATTGTCCTTCCGCTAGAAAGACATTGTAGAATCGTGATGACAATAATAGCATCTAACAGGAATTATGCTGAACATTTAGTATGTATTTTTTTTCTTTAACCCTTTGCCACTCCCATTTCGCAGATGAGGACACTGAGGCTCTGAGTCATACAGTTAGTGATTTGAAACCAGATCTTTCTGACTGTAGGATCTAAGCCCTCAGCTGCCGCAGTACCTGCCATTGATAAAATGCCAAATTTAAAACAACTCAGGCAATAGTCAGGAAGATGTAGTAGATTAGCAATGCACAACCAGAAGTGTCATCTTCATTACCGTGTC
The DNA here is from genome assembly GCF_006542625.1 of Nomascus leucogenys. NCBI lineage: Eukaryota > Metazoa > Chordata > Mammalia > Primates > Hylobatidae > Nomascus > Nomascus leucogenys. The sequence goes on from NC_044402.1 coordinate 101,865,916, forward strand.
TTTTTTAAAATTACAGCACCTATATTCCATCACAGAGCTACTGAACCAAGGTTTCTGGGGAGTGGGGCCAAGGCAGAGGCATTTTGCAGTAGTTCCCTCAGTAATTCTGGTGTATGCCCTGGCTGAGAATGCAGGGCATATGAGGGAGTCACTGCATACATCCAGGGCGACAGGACAGGGCTCAAACTGTCAGTGATGCTGACACTGAGGGGAGGAGATGAATTTGAGATTAACTTCATTTCAAAAATAAAACTGACAAAATTTGGTGACCATGGAGAGAGGGAGGTAACTGATGTTTATTAGGTGGCTGCTAGCAGGTGCCACTTTAGGTGTTTAACATTTAAAAAGCTGACGATACCAAATGCTGGTGAGTATGTCAGGCAGTGACAGCTCCTATACATTGTGGGAATATGAAATGATTCAGCCACTTTTGAAAACAATTTGGCAACTTTTTATAATGTTAAGCATACGTTTACCACATGACCCACCAATCTCACTCGCAGATATTTGCCAAAGATAAATGAAAACATATGTCTACTTAAAAACCTGTGTGGGAATGTTTTTGGCAGCTTCATAGTCACCAAAAACTGAAAACACCCTAATAACCATCAGCATTATAAATGGATAAGTTGTGGTATAGCATACAATTGTTTATTGCTCAGCAATAGAAATTAATTGCTGATACATACAACAACGTGGATGAGTCTCAGAAGCATATGCCAAGTGAAAGAAGCTAAACACAAAAGAAGCTGACGACTGTGTTCTTTTTGATACCATTTATGTGACAAAAATCAGATCGGTGGTTGCCAGGGACTGAGTGGGGACAGGGGATTGCTGAGTAGCATTCCATTGTGTGAGTATATCGTGATTGGTTTATCAAGTCACAATTTTAGTCATTATAATAGATATATAATGGTGTGTCACTGTTTTAATTTGCATTTCTCTGTCTTGAGCATCTTTTCATATGCATATTGGCTGTTCCTATATCTTATTTTGTGGATTGCCTGTTTAATCTTCTGCCTGTTTTTTAATTGGATTGCTTGATAAGTATTATTAATATTTTGAATCAGTAGTGTGCCTTTTCATTTTCTTAACAGTACTTTTTGAAGAGCAAGACTTTTCAATTTTGATGATGTCTGAGTTGTCAATTTTTTTTCTTCTTTGGTTACTAACATGAGTTTTATGTCTGATTACAGGAAGAGGATTTGACAACTTGACTTCTGTCCATCTTGCACGGCATACTCCCACGGGAACACTGGTAACTATAAAAATTACAAATCTGGAAAACTGCAATGAAGAACGCCTGAAAGCTTTACAGGTAACAATATGAAGAAAATGATACATAGTTGGGCCTCTGTATCCACTGGTTCCACATCTGCAGATTCAACCAATTGTGAATAGAAAATATATATTTTAAAATAAATCATACAATAAAAATAGTACAAATAAAACACAGCATAACTATTTACATAGCATTTACATTGTATTAGGCATTATAAGTAACCTAGAAATGATTTAAAGTATATAGGAGGATGTGCATAGCTTATATGCGAATATTATGCCATTTTATACAAAGGACTTGAGCATTCTTAGATTTTAGTACATTCGTGGGGTGGTGTGTAGGAGGCGGTCAGGGGATGCAGTCCTGGAACCAATGCTCCATGGATACTAAGGGGTGATTGTATTTAATATAATGTTTATTTGAGGAGATTACATCTGTAAGAATTTTCTCCCCCAAACTAATAGTTCTTCTGTTAGGGAAATATAGATTTCTTCTAATTAACATGCAGTTACAGAATTGGAAAGAATACTTGGAAGCCAGATTCATTATATGAAAGAACAAATATATTCAAACTTTGGTAACTGCTGCTCCTTCAAATGAATATCATATTCAAAATGCTAGTCTGGAGTATTACAATACCGCTAGTCAGTCCCATCCTAAATAGTCACATAGGGAAGTGGAAGAAATAAAAAACAGTTTCCTTTTCAATCAGTTAAGCAAAATTAATTTCTGAATGACAAATTTTGACAGAATTGCATTTCAGGTATCTTATAATACCATTTTTATTGTCACTAATCATTTTTGATATAAAGGGGGAAAGGATGTTATTTGGATATTGTTCCAATTCTTTCTTTTTTTTTTTTTTTTGAAACAGAGTCTCGCTCTGTCGCCCAGGCTGGAGTGCAGTGGCGCGATCTTGGCTCACTGCAAGCTCCGCCTCCTGGGTTCACGCCATTGTCCTGCTTCAGCCTCCCTAGTAGCTGGGAATACAGGCGCCCGCCACCATGCCCCGCTAACTTTTTGTATTTTTAGTAGAGATGGGGTTTCACCGTGTTAGCCAGGATGGTCTTGATCTCCTGACCTCATGATCTGCCCGCCTCGGCCTCCCAAAGTGCTAGGATTACAGGTGTGAGCCACCGCGCCCGGCCCCAATTCTTAAAATATTTATATGTGCACATGTATATTACACAAACAAAAAAAGACTAGGAGAAACTATACCAAAATGTTAACAGTGGCTCTCTGTGGGGTAGCGATAGAGGGATTTTTATGTATTTTTAAATGTTTTTATAATACGAACATAGTACAGTTATTAAGAGTATGACCCTAGAAGGAAACTAAGTTCACATTCTACTTCCACTTCTTTTTATTAATTGCATGCTTTTGGACAGGTTTTCTAACTTATTTTTAAGTGTTGTCTTCTGAAAAATGGGAATCATAATATCACATACTTCATGGAGTGGTTGTGAGATTTAAATAGTTAAAAGCACTAAGAACAGTGCTTTCACTAATAAGTGCCCTTGAGTATTAGCTGCCATGACTGCCATTTTCATCGTAAGGAAAAAAGGGTTGTTTTTAAATGTCTTGTCTCTTGTGTATTTATCCTAGAAAGCCGTGATTCTATCTCACTTTTTCCGGCATCCCAATATTACAACTTATTGGACAGTTTTCACTGTTGGCAGCTGGCTTTGGGTTATTTCTCCATTTATGGCCTATGGTAAGAATGCTGGTTTTAAATCAATTAATTTAGCCTAGATGTTATAATTATATAGATAAGTTGGGATTTTAGATTTATGATTTGCCACATTTAATTTATAAGTCTAATGACTGATTTTAGATTTCATATTATATTTCTATATCTGATACATGTTGAATGTTAGTCTGCAGAAAAAAGTAAGAATTGGTATGATGATCAGTGAACCACCACTGCTTTTCCAAGAATTCCGTGCCTTTGCACAAGCTGTGTCTTCCCTTCAGCTTCCTTCCCCTCTTTTAATGGAGACCTACTGTTATTCTGCAGGAAGAAGTTGTTTTTCCACCTCTGCACCCCATCCCTGTCCCTGTTTCACTGCATTGTAAACTATTTCACTGTATTAGAAACATCTTTGTGTGTGTCCATGTCTCTCACTGGACTTGTGCTTCTTGAGGGCCAGGATCATTTATATATTTTTTATTTGTGGTGTCCCCACGTGCTCACGTAGTACTTAGCACAAAGTAGTGTTCAATAATTGTGTTGAATAAATAGTGAATGGATTCTAGAGCTTTGATTTTTAGGACAGCTTTTGTGAATTGCTTCTGGATTTAAGAAAATATATATATATAGATCTCCACACACAGAATGTATTTTTATTCAATCATATTGACAAATCAGTTCTCTTTCCTAATCTCTAGAGTGTCATTACAAAAAATTGTTTAAAGATTCTTGAAAGAAAATCATGTTTGTGTGGGAAAGTGTTGTTTGGGTTAGACTCCAAAAAGTAACAGATATGTTTGTGTTTATGGTTGAAAAGAACATTAAAATACAGCTGGAAGCAAAACCACTTTCAATGTTCATCTAAGGATTTTAGGGGTTTATTTCAGGTTCAGCAAGTCAACTCTTGAGGACCTATTTTCCTGAAGGAATGAGTGAAACTTTAATAAGAAACATTCTCTTTGGAGCAGTGAGAGGGTTGAACTATCTGCACCAAAATGGCTGTATTCACAGGTATTTACTTATTTGTATTTTATTAAATGAAATAATTTTAATGGAAGAACTCTTTGAAGGAGGTTTTAGGAAGGAGCAGTTGAATGTTAGAAAAAGGGGATGGGGCTGGGCGCGGTGGCTCATGCCTGTAATCCCAGCACTTTGGGAGGCCGAGGCGGGTGGATCACGAGGTCAAGAGATTGAGACCATCCTGGCTAACACGGTGAAACCTTCTGTCTCTACTAAAAATACAAAAAAAATTAGCTGGGCGTGGTGGCAGGCGCCTGTAGTCCCAGCTACTCGGGAGGCTGAGGCAGGAGAATGGCGTGAACCCAGGAGGCAGAACTTTCAGTGAGCCAAGATAGTGCCATTGCACTCCAGCCTGGGCGACAGAGCGAGACTCTGTCTCAAAAAAAAAAAGAAAAAGGGGATAGGAAACTTGTAAGTGAAAATTGAGGGAGGAAGGGACCATTAGGTGCAGTGGATTGCTTACATTTTATGTCCATTCACCAAACATGTTCAGACCACATCCTCTGTGCCAAGCAGTTCTTGGGGCTGGGGTGGAGTGCCTGCCCTCATGGAGCTTACAGTCTCAATCTAATGAGGATGTTCAGGAGATGAGCTGTAGGAAATGGGATCCTAGTTAGCTGGGTGTTTTTCGTTTTGTTTTTGTTTAAGCAAATGAAGAGCTTCATTATCTGCTTTCCCTCTTATACATAAATTGGAATTAAACTTTTCTTTGATTTCTTATTTTGCCGTACCTTGAGATTGTACTAAATATCACTTCTCTTGTTACCAAAGTGTATATGCAAAAGTGATTGACTGAATGTTAAAAACAGTGCTATTCTAAGATATACTGCGATTTTGTCTTACTTTTTAATTAAGTTACTTTTAAATAAGCTTGCTTTCCTATTGTTTGTTTCAATCTCCTTAAAGCTTTTTGTCTTACTTTTTTTTTTAAGCAAAATTCTAGTTAACCAAGGATTTCCAACACACTATATTCAGTTTAACTGAGGTTTCATTATATGTCACCAGATGATTGGCCATCCTCCTCTGTTAAGTTTCCAAATTCAGTGTTTGGGATTGAAAAACAAGGCTCTTATAATTTATCTGACAATTAAAGGAAATGTATAAGATATATTTTTATAAATGATGTATGAGAGACTTTTATTGGATAGTATTACATTTAGCTTTATAACCTTATATTTCAAATACTGATTTTTTTTAGATAACTTATTAGGTGTTTTGCAACAGCATTCAAAAATAGTGAAATTGGCCAAGCATGGTGGCTCATGCCTGTAATCCCAGCACTTTGAGAGGCCGAGGCAGGCAGATCACTTGAGGTCAGGAGTTTGAGACTAGCCTGGCCAAGATGGTGAAACCCTGTCTCTACTAAAAATACAAAGAGAAAAAAAATTAGCCAGGTATGGTGGCACACACTGCAGTCCCAGCTACTCAGGAGGCTGAGGCAGGAGAATCACTTGAACCCAGGAGGTGAAGGTTGCAGTGAGCCAAGATCACGCCACTGCACTCCAGCCTGGGCCACAGAGTGAGACTCTGTCTCAAAAAAAAAAAAAAAAAAAAAAGTGAAATTAATTATTTGATTCCATTCCTTGTTTGAAAAAATATTATCAGTTTTTTTTTTTTTTTTTTTTTTGAGACAGTCTCGCTCTGTCCCCCAGGCTGGCATGCAGTGGTGCGATCTTGGCTCACTGCAAGCTCCACCTCCTGGGTTCATGCCATTCTCCTGCCTCGGCCTCCCAAGTAGCTGGGACTACAGGCACCTGCCACCACGCCTGGCTAATTTTTTGTATTTTTAGTAGAGACGGGGTTTCACCATGTTATCCAGGATGGCCTCGATCTCCTGACCTCATGATCTGCCCGCTTCAGCCTCCCAAAGTGCTGGGATTACAGGTGTGAGCCACCGTGCCCGGCCATCAGTTCTTAACACGTAGCTTTCAATTATATCTTTACTTGTGTTGGTGCTGTAGTAAGTAGCTGAAAGAATTCCTATTCCCTGAACGTTTCCTGTGTAAACAGCAGTTTTGCAGTAGTTTTGCAGTTTATACTGCTGTTTTATAAAGGATATTTAATTTCCAAGAGAATATATGAATTTGTTCCTGCCAGATTTTTATTCTTTCTTCATTGGCCAGTTTCCTATTACTTAGGATTGTTTCTTTTTGTTCTAGGAGTATTAAAGCCAGCCATATCCTCATTTCTGGTGATGGCCTAGTGACCCTCTCTGGCCTGTCCCATCTGCATAGTTTGGTTAAGCATGGACAGAGGCATAGGGCTGTGTATGATTTCCCACAGTTCAGCACATCAGTGCAGCCGTGGCTGAGTCCAGAACTACTGAGACAGGTCAGGTGTGGCCGTTGCATTGGGTTGTCTGTGTCTCAAGTGTCTTCAGAGTTTGACCAAAGTACAGCTGTGTCTTTATATTTGGATTGGTGAATGGCCTTCTGCAAGACTTTATTTCTCTTCCTTGTCAAAATTATGTTAGGAAATTAAATACCATATATGAAGTGTGTCTTGATTTGTCACTTATGGGTTTCTTTTCCATTATTGTTCACCATTCTTTATCAAAAAAGCACATGTGTATAACTTTTGGTTAATTTATTTGCACTAAAAGACTTCAAATTAATTGTGTCCTACAGGATTTACATGGGTATAATGTGAAATCAGATATTTACAGTGTTGGGATTACAGCATGTGAATTAGCCAGTGGGCAGGTGCCTTTCCAGGACATGCATAGAACTCAGGTAAGTGCTGCTAAAATCCCTGAGCTACTTGCCTTTCATAAGATTTCTTACATTCTAGATAATTTCTGTTAAACATGTTTGCTATAGACTCTTAGGAACTTTATATTGTTGTTATTGTTTTAATATTTTGCCTGAAAAGTGTTGAAGGAAAGTTCTGTTTCTTTTAGATGCTGTTACAGAAACTGAAAGGTCCTCCTTATAGCCCATTGGATATCAGTATTTTCCCTCAATCAGAATCCAGAATGAAAAATTCCCGGTCAGGTGTAGACTCTGGGATTGGAGAAAGTGTGCTTGTCTCCAGTGGAACTCACACAGTAAATAGTGACCGATTACACACACCATCCTCAAAAACCTTCTCTCCTGCCTTCTTTAGCTTGGTACAGCTCTGTTTGCAACAAGATCCTGAGAAAAGGTAATATTGATCTCTTCTAAATAGCATAAATTGTACATGTTTTACATTTTATAGAAGCTTTGTAACATTGCCCTTCCAGGAGAATACTAATCTTTTGATCAAAATATTGTCTACTCTAGAAAATATCAATGCTAAGAACAATTAGTGGGAACAAGCAAATGAGAAGAATACTGGATTCAAAATCAGAAGAGGCTGGGTGCGGTGGCTCATGCCTGTAATCCCAGAACTTTGGGAGGCTGAGGCGGGTGGATCGCCTGAGGTCAGGAGTTCAAGACCAGCCTGGCCAACATGGTGAAACCCCGTCTCTACTAAAAATACAAAAATTAGCCGGGTTTGGTGGTATTCACCTGTAGTCCCAGCTACTCGGGACGCTGAGGGAGGAGAATCACTTGAATCCAGTAAGCAGAGGTTGCAGTGAGCCGAGATCACATCACTGCACTGTAACCTAGGTGACAGAGCAAGACTCCATCTCAAAAGAAAAAAAAAAATCAGAAGAGTTGGGCTCCAGTCTCAGCTGTACCATTTTCTAACTGATTTTTACAAGAAAAATCAAGAGTAAAAATCAGTTACTCTTTCTAGACATTAATTAGCACATTTACGTTAAGACTCTAAGTAGTATAAAGTGTAAATTGCTGCTACCCTACTAAGTTACTGTCAGTAAATACTGTGTCCAGTAAATGTTGAGTATGGATTAATTGAAGGATACCTCTACAATTATTTCCTTTAGTTAAGGTTGTAGCTAAGAATTGGGCTTCTGACATACATTCTTTTTAATTTTTTTCGTATTGGGCTTTATAGCTCTAAACCTAATTTCTAACATATTTTTACACCTGAAATCTACATTCTAATATAAAGGTTTTTTAAATAACTTTCTTAAAAATTTCAGGCCATCAGCAAGCAGTTTATTGTCCCATGTTTTCTTCAAACAGGTGAGCTGATCTATCATCCGTTGTCTCGATGTTTTTAATTACTATTAAAAAGTCACTTTATTTTGTTGGCTTGATGAGATACTTTGGTTACCAAGGTTCTTACTAATAACTTTGTTACAAAATAAAGTTAAAAACAAGAAAACTTTTGGTAGTTCAATTATAGACTTTCTAAAATACTTTCATTCTTCAAAACAGAATGAGTAAAAATGTACTATCATCGCGTGTTACTGATGCTTGGTGTATATTTTGATTAATTTAGAGACATTTTCTATGTTGGCTAGAAATGATGAAAGGGCAAAGTAATTCTGATAAGAAGTCAGTTTATTTGGCTCTTCTTCCTGTTTTCAGATGACCAGAATCAAAGGCAGTTTTAGGGGAAATACCTGAAAACAATTTTAAACACATTTAACATAAATTCTTTAAAAGTTATTTATTGCTAACAAAGCTGATGTATTGAAATGATATATCAACAGCCTTATTTTGAGTTTCTTTAACAGATGAAAGAAGAAAGCCAGGATTCAATACTTTCACTGTTGCCTCCTGCTTATAACAAGCCATCAATACCATTGCCTCCAGTGTTACCTTGGACTGAGCCAGAATGTGATTTTCCTGATGAAAAAGACTCATACTGGGAATTCTAGGGCTGCCAAATCATTTTATGTCCTATATACTTGACACTTTCTCCTTGCTGCTTTTTCTTCTGTATTTCTAGGTACAAATACCAGAATTATACTTGAAAATACAGTTGGTGCACTGGAGAATCTATTATTTAAAACCACTCTGTTCAAAGGGGCACCAGTTTGTAGTCCCTCTGTTTCGCACAGAGTACTATGACAAGGAAACATCAGAATTACTAATCTAGTTAGTGTCATTTATTCTGGAATTTTTTTCTAAGCTGTGACTAACTCTTTTTATCTTTCAATATAATTTTTGAGCCAGTTAATTTTTTTCAGTATTTTGCTGTCCTTTGGGAATGGGCCCCCAGAGGACAGTACTTCCAAGTACGTCTTCTTCTCCCAGATTCTCTGGCCTTTTTAATGAGCTATTGTTAAACCAACAGGCTCGTTTATCTTACACCAGACCCTTTTCTGGTAGAGGGAAAATGTTTGTGCTTTCCCTTTTTCTTCTGTTAATACTTATGGTAACATCTAACTGAGCCTCACTCACATTAAATGATTCACTTGAAATATATACAGAAATTGTAATTTGCTTTTTTTTAAAAAGGGGGCTAAAGTAACACTTTCCTACTTATGTAAATTATAGATCCTAAATTCATGTACCCCGTGGGAGCTCAATAAAGAGTTACTGAATTGAGTTTATGCTTTTATTTATTTTCCTTGCGTGGTTTGACAGAGCTTTTATTTATTTTCCTTGCATGGTTTGACAGAGCTAAAATACAGATTCTGATTTGTTTTGCCAAGAAAAGCCCTTTCTCAAGCAGATTTATTTACATAATCTATAATCAACTGAGTATTTGATTAAATGGAGGCAGAAGGCATTCTGGCCTTTTGTATGGTTATTGCTCCTGTAGGAGATACAACATATGAGGGCATAGAGGTCTTAATATTTCCTAATTAGAAAAGAGACTCTGCCATGTCTCATAAAGAATACATAGTTTGGAGGTGTGGTAAACTGGGACCTACTTCAGCTGATTTTCTTAATTTATACAGTCTTATTTATATTACATTAAAAGTTATTTTAAAATGATTACCTCAGGACTAAAAAATTAAAAAGACAAATAATATACAAATCCATAGGCGATTTCAAGCACAATTATCTTCATGTTTATTGACTGGACCCCCTCAAGAACGAAGGTTTGGGTTACTCCATCCGTTAAGCCACCAAGACCCACCAAAGTGAAAGAATTTAAAATGGACAGTGGAAAAGGGAGAAGATGAAGACCACTGAGGCCCTAAGAACAACTCTAGTGGTAAGGGCTATAGTTCATCCTACTAACCTCCCCCTTCTAAATTTCCCTTCCGTAAGAGAGGCCCACAGAGACCTTAGAGGTTCTTTCAAATCTGTGTGGAGGTTCTCCTGAATGTGTGTAGTTTAAAAATTGGACCATAGAGGGCATGAAATGGTGCTTCTCAGATCTCCTACTATGGGGTGTATTAGGGTACTCCAGAGAAATAGCCAATAGAATGAATGTGCATATATAATATATCTATATTTTATATACATACATATATAAACAGATTTATTATAAGGAATTGGTTCATGCGATTGTGGAGGCTGACAAGTCCAAAGATCTGCCAGGTCAGTTAGCAAGCTGGATATCCAGAAGAGCTGATGGTGTAGTTCTCATCCAAAGGCTGTCAGACTCAAGACCCAGGAAGAGTCAGTGTTTCAGTTTGAGTCCAAAGGCAGGAAAAAGCCGATGTCCCAGTTCAAATGCATTCAGGCAGGAGGAATTCTCTTTTACTTTGGGGAAGTTTAGCCTTTCTCTTCTATTCAGGTCTTCAATTGATTGGATGAGGTCCACTCATATTAGTGCAATCTGCTTACTTAGTTGACCGATTTAAATGTTAGTCTGATCCAGAAACACCCTGTGATGGTTAATATTAAGTGTCAACTTGATTGGATTGAAGGATGTCTAGATAGCTGATAATGCAGTGGTGCCAACTTTTTGGCACCAGTTTTGTGGTATACAGTTTTTCCATGGGGTGGGGGATGGTTTCAGGATGAAACTGTTCCATCTCAGATCAGGCATTAGATTCTCATAAGGAGCGGCACAACCTAGATCACTTGTGTGTGCAGTTCACAATAGGGTTGGTGCTCCTATGAGAATTTAATGTGGCTACTGATCTTGAGAGGTGATAGTGTGCTGGCAGTCCTCACAGCCCTCACTCGCTCTCAGTGCCTCCTCTGCCTGGGCTCCCACTTTGGCAGCACTTGGGGAGCCCTTCAGCCCACCACTGCACTGTGGGGCCCCTTTCTGGGCTGGCCAAGGCGGGAGCCGGCTCCCTCAGCTTGCAGGGAGGTGTGGAGGGAGAGGCACAAGTGGGAGCCGGGGCTGCGTGCGGCGCTTGCGGGTTGGCTGGAGTGCCGGGTGGGTGTGGGCTCGGCGGGCCCTGCAGTCAGAGCACCCGGCCGGCCCTGCCGGCCCCGGGCAATAAGGGACTTAGCACCCAGGCCCGTGGCTGCGGAGGGTGTACTGGGTCCCCCAGCAGTGCCAGCCCACTGGTGCTGTGCTGGATTTCTCGCCGGGCCTTGGCTGCCTTCCTGCGGGGCAGGGCTTGGGACCTGCAGCCCACCATGCCTGCGCCTCCCACTCCTCCATGGGCTCCTGTGCCGCTCGAGCCTCCCCGACGAGCGCCACCCCCTGCTCCACGGCACCCAGTCCCATCGACCACCCAAGAGCTGAGGAGTGCGAGCGCACGGCAAGGGACTGGCAGGCAGCTCCGCCTGCAGCCCTGGTGCAGGCTCCACTGGGTGAAGCCAGCTGGGCTCCTGAGTCTGGTGGAGATGTGGGGAACCTTTATGTCTAGCTCACGGATTGTAAACACACCAATCGGCACTCTGTATCTAGCTCAAGGTGTGTGAACACACCAATCAGCGCCCTGTCAAAACAGACCCCTGGGCTCTACCAATCAGCAGGACGTGGGTGGGGCTAGGTAAGAGAATAAAAGCAGGCTGCCCGAGCCAGCAGCGGCAACTCGCTAGGGTCCCCTTCCACACTGTGGAAGCTTTGTTCTTTCACTCTTTGCAATAAATCTTGCTACTGCTCACTCTTTGGGTCCACACTGCTTTTATGAGCTGTAACACTCACCGCGAAGGTCTGCAGCTTCACTCCTGAAGCCAGCGAGACCACGAACCCACCAGAAGGAAGAAACTCTGAATACATCCGAACATCAGAAGGAACAAACTCCGGACACGCTGCCTTTAGAACTGTAACACTTACCGCGAGGGTCCGCAGCTTCATTCTTGAAGTCAGTGAGACCAAGAACCCACCAATTCCGGACACAATCTGACAGGAGGCAGAGCTCAGGCGGTAACGTTCACCCACCCTGCTGCTCATCTGCTGTGACGCCGGGTTGCCAACAAGCCACTGACCCGTATGGGTCCACAGCGGGGTTTGGGGACCCCTGTGGTAAAGTATTGTTTCTGGGTGTGTCTATGAGGGTGTTGCCAGAGGAGATTGACGTTTGAGTCGGTGGACTGGGAGAGGAAGACCCACCCTCAATGTGGGTGGGCACCATGCAGTCAGCTGCCAAACGGCTAGACGATGGCGGCCAGAAGAGGGATAACCTTGCTGAGCCTTGTGGATTTCATCTTTCTTCCATGCTGGATGCTTCCTTCCACTCCTCCTGCCCTTGGACATCAGACTCTAGGTTCTTCGGCCTTCAGACTCTGGGAGTTGCACAAGGGCCTCCTGGGGACTTTTGGGCCTTCAGCCACAGACTGAGGGTTGCACTGTTGGCTTTGCTGCTTTTGAGGCTTTTGGACTTGGACGGAGCAACTGCTGGCTTCTTTCTTCCTCAGCTTGCAGATGGCCTACTGCAGGACTTCACCTTGTGATAGTGTGAGCCAATTCTCCCTAGTAAACTCCATTTCATATATTCATTACTTCTGTCCCTCTGGAGAACCCTAATACACATCCTCACAGAGACACTCAGAATAATGTTATTTTTTGTTTGTTTGAGGTGGAGTCTTGCTCTGTCGCCCCGGCTGGAGTGCAGTGGCAGGATCTCAGCTCACTGTAACCTCCGCCTCCCGGGTTCAAGTGATTCTCCTGCCTCAGCCTCCCAAGTAGCTGGGATTACAGGCTCCCATCACCACACCCAGCTAATTTTTGTATTTTTAGTAGAGATGGGGTTTCACCATGTTGGTCAGGCTGGTCTAGAACTCCTGACCTCGGACTCCCAAAGTGCTGGGACTACAGGCATTCAGAATAATGTTTGACCAAGTATCTGGGCACCTGTGGCCCAGTAGAGTTGACACACAAAATCAACCATCACCATGGGTATCACCATGAGTGATGACTTCACCCTGTGAGTGCTTTCTTAAACTTTGTGCCTTAGGCTCCTTGCTTGCTGTATTTCCAATGGCTGCTGTAACAAATTGCCACAAACTTAGTGGCTTAAGCAACACAAATTTATTATTTTGAAGTTCTGGTCCAGAAGTTTGAAATCAGTCTTACTGAGCTAAAACCAAGGTTTTGGCAGTGCTCCATTCCTTCTGGAGGCTCCAGATGGGAATCTGTTTCCCTGGCCTTTCCAGTTTTTTAGAGACTATTCACGTTCCTTGGCTCATGGCCCTGTTTGTCCATCTTCAAAGTCAGCAATTTGGGGCTGAATCCTCATTCTGCCATCTCTCTGGTTCTCTCTTTGATTCTATCTTCTACTTTTTAAAGACCCCTGTGATTACACTGGGCATAGTGAGATAATCTGGGATAGCTTCCCTGTCTAAAGTCAGCTGATAAGCAACCTTAATTCTGTCTGCAATCGTAGTTCCCTTTAGCCACGTAACCTAACATATTAACAGGTTCTGGGCCTTAGGATGTAGGCATCTTTAGGGGAACATTATCCTACCTACCATACCTGCCTCATCCTATCCCTACCCCTGGCAGCAGGGATTGCAAGTCAGGCCCATTCCTGGGAGACAAAGGCCTTTTGTGATTAATGGCTTCGGCTGGAGCACTCCCCATCAGCCCGACTGAAACTTACTTAGAATGACACTGCAGTCTAAGACATTTCCTATTCTGCCTTCTTGTCTTCCTCCCTCTCTTCCACATTGGTCAGACTTACATCTTGGACAGCTCTCCCAGCTATCTTCTACTGCCTCCCTATTTTTCCCTCCCAGACTTTTCCCCTCAAAATATCTGTTGCAGGTAGTATTAATTTCCTATCACAGCTGTGACAAATTACCACAAACTCAGTGGCTTAAAACAACGCACATTTATTATCTGACAGTTCTGGAGGTCAGAAGTTTAAAATGGATTGGCAGCGCTACGCTCCTTCCGGAGTCTCTAGGGGAGAATCTGTTGCCTTCCCAGATTTTAGAGGCTTCCTACTTCCTTCCTTCATGGCACAGCACCGCTCCAACTTCTGCTTCTGTGGTCCCATCTCCTTCTCTGACTTGTGTGATTATATTGTGCCCACCCAGATAATTTGGGATAATTCCCCCCATCTCAACACCTTTGGTTTAATCACAGTTGCAAAAATCTCTCATCACATAAGGTAACACTCACAGGTTCCTGGGATTAGGACATGGACACATTAGTAGGGGCCATGACCACCACACGTCTAATTTCATCTTGGTGTCTGCTTTTCAAAGGACCCAAACTAGCAGTCACTTTAGCTAAAATGCCCTCCTATGAGCTTCTATAGTACCTTCCCCAAAAAGCACTTACACAACTCTAATTACTTCTGTGTTTATGTTCCCGAAGGACTGTGGACTTCCTGAGAATATTGTCTTATTCACTGGTATATTGCTGTGTAGTAAAAGTGTCTGGCATTTTGTAGATGTTTAATATTTATTGAATTCTTTCTTGAATTAAAGTATTTGAATTTAGAAAAAAAAGACTTTTGAAAAGAAAATGTAAGAGATTCCCATGGTAAGAAGTTTTAAATTCTTTGCTTGTCACAATATTGCCATTAAAAATTTAATGAGGCAGAGATTTGGGATTTCTATCTAGTAAATATTTCATCCTTTACTGCAAGCCAAATCAATGGTTTCCCTCATAAGTACTGTTGGCCAATTGCCTATTAGCTCTCAAGTTCATTTCTCCACTCTCTCTGTTCTGCTTCACTGGGATCTACATTTCCCATGTACCCACAAACTCTGGTTTCCAGGGAGGCAGCAGCAGATCAGAGAGCAGGACGAGAGAGGAGAAACATGGTATTTCTCTCCCTTTGCCCCACTCCCCTTCTGCTTCGAGTGTCCCTGGCAGTGGCGGTATCATCTTTGTCTCTAGCTTCAAGACTCTGGTAGCACCAGTTCCTCCTGCTGTCCTTTCCATCTGAGTGGTGGTAGCACTTCCCACTCTTGCTAATCTCTGGGTTGCTTCAACATCCCTTTTCGCTTCTTAGCCTTGATTCCATCACCCACAAAACCAACTCCCTGTATTCCTTCTACCTGAAAGATCTGGAGTGGTGTTTTCCCAGTTACATGCTGACTGAAACAAATACTTACAACTTTGAGGATTATTGGAAATTCTGAGTCCCTATAAAAAATTTCTATCCTGATTATAACATTGAATGATCAGGAATTATGTTTTCCATCAGCCAATTATATTTAAACCCCATAGTCTTTACAACTTCCGGTAGAAAAATAGAAACAAAAATTCTGTAAATCAAGTTTTGCTTTTCAAGAGTGGATCAAAGTTCAACAAGATCCAAATACTGTACTTACAAAGAAATAGAACCAATTCTCAGAAGTCTGATTTAAATCCTATGTTGATTTAGCTAGATTATATTTTATTCAGTTTCTATAATTTTATGCAGTTTCCCAAGAATGGTGTTACTAAGAGGCCCTTTCACAGTTGTATGAGTAACTTAGAAAGTCACTGCTGTCTAAGAGATGCTTCGGGAATTAATATTAAGTATATTCTTATGTTTATTGTGTAAAAAGATGCAATATCAGATGATGTTAAAATGAATAAAAGTTCAGCTGGGAGTGGTGGCACACACCTCTAAATCTCAGTTACTTGACAAGCTGAGGCGGGAGGATCATTTGAGCCCAGAGTTCAAGACCAGCCTGGGCAAGATAGCGAGAACTCTGTCCCAAAAAAGTTAATAAGCAAGTATAAGGCCCAGAGAATTGCAAACTGTTGAATCTAGAAATATAACTAGAGCTGAAGAGTAAAAGTATGTATTCTTTTTTTTTTTTTTTTTTTTTTTCTTGAGAGGGGTGTCACTCTCACAGCTCACTGCAGCCTTGGCCTCCCAGGGTCAGGTGGTTCTCCCACCTCAGCTTCCTAAGTAGCTGGGACCACAGGCGCGCTCTCATGCCCAGCTGATTTTTTGTAGAGACAGGGTTTCGCCATGTTGCCCAGGCTGGTCTAGAACTCCTGGGCTTGAGCCATCCACTCGCCTTGGCCTCCCAAAGTGCTGAGATTACAGGCGTGAGCCACAGTGCCTGGCCTAAAAGTATATATTTGTAACAAAAGGCTGCACACATTGATAACCACAAATCACCTGAAAACTGGGTAGAAAGGGATAATTTATAGTGTAACAAAGGTTGGAGAAGTCAGAGAAATACAAATTGGAGTGATATTATATAGTGGAAAAAGTAAGAAAAACTGAGAAATAAAACTTTGTTAATGAATATAAACTGAATACGTATTTCTGGGTTTGTTCCCTAAGGTTCATGAACAAAAACACATTTACATCAAATATGTTTGTTTTTCATTTTAATCAAAACAAAATGGTTCTAACAAGCTGAAATTTGGTTGCTGACTTCTGTCACACAAAGAAGAGATCTCCAAACCATTTTGTTAATGGAGAAATGATATTCTGACTGCTGGCCTCACATATCATTCTGAGTTAAACATGTTTTATAATATCACAAATGAGTGAACATTTTTCAATATCTTCTTTTAATTTTTTTTGGCTGCATTTTATGCATTTCATAATCTGATGTTTTATCATTTATATGAACTAAGCCTGATGAAACCATTCGACCACTTGTAAACTTTCCACTGTAGCTTTCTCGTTGCTTGTTAACCTCCGGAGCGGTATATGGTCTTGCAGAGTGTCTGGCATGATTATGGATATCATCTGAGCTTTTTCCTAAAAGCCTTGATCTTGATTTTACTTTTTTAAGGTGTGTAAATGAGGTCATGTCATGTAAATCCTCAAATTTATCTGAACAATCCTAAATAATAAAATAAAAGATCCAATTGGTAAATTAGGTTTCTTAAAAGTAGGTTTTAAATTTACAAGGACTTCTGACATGGATGGTCAAAAGAAAAAAGAAAAACATACAAGGACTAAAGTTTATAATAGCAACAGTTAAAGACAAAGAACGAAAACACTGAATGTTTCTTAGGCAGTCTCTAAATTCAGACCCTACACCCGATGCCTCCCATTAGATACTGTGCTAGATACTATGCTAGAAACCGTGCTTTAAAAAGATCTGTTACAAACGATCCGTTATTTCAAAAGATATTGAAGATAAGCTAGAAACCTGAAAAACTTGAGAGCTGACCTCAGGGGTCAGACTCCTAAGCAATGCTGGCCAGATTACTTTGTAATTTCTCTCCACCAAAATCTCTCTCCCCGGCCCCAAATATAAATTATGAACTCTTATATTTTACTTTTCATATCATCCAAAATTTGATCTTTCATCCTTTAATAACCATCTTTAGTTAATTTATATACATACAGAGAGACAGACAGAGTGTATGAGACACCCAAGAATATGGTTACAATGTTTACATTAAAAATAAAAAATTGCATGTATACTCTGAGTAAACAAGTAAAACATTCAGTAAAATAACTGGAAGGATATATACCATAATAAATGATTCTTTTTCAAATTTTCTATTATATAGCTATATAAGGTATGAATCTAGTAGTTACCCTCAAATTAGGGTAAACAATTTCCTCAGCAGTTTGAGCAGCTCATCTCATAATACTTTGCAAAGATAGCCACACCAAGAGAATGGGCTGCTTGATTTGAACACAGGTGGGGATGGATTAATAGAACTGGGGGTCAGGGAACATTGGGCAGGACTAATAAGAATTAGGCAGTCAGAAAAAGATTTACAAAAATGAATGTATAACGAGTCTAAAGATAAATTCTACCTATTTAACATTTTTGCCTGAGTTTGGAGAAGGCAAGAAAACATTCTTCCTCTTCCCTCTTATGTATACAAGACAATTAGGGAAGCCACAATGAGACAATTTATGCTATGTTAGTGAGTAACACATAATTTTCCTTCACAGCTGATATAACTGATGACAGGAGTGGCAGTGGAAGGGCATGGAGACCCAGGCCACTGGTCACTTTTCTAGGTGCTCCTACGACTCAATTTCTCTCTCTTCTGTCTCAATTCCTTTGGGAGATTCCTGGATTTTAGAAAATCAGATGAGTAAGTCGTTCTGATCATCTGAAAAATGCCCTCTTACCACTCAATTATCTAGTAGAGGAAAGTTTAGGAACAGTTGGTTTAACCGAGAGAAATAAAGATAACTCTATCTCCCTTGCCTGCTCTTAGGATAAGGGTTCTGAGATCCTATATAATCTTAAATCATTTAACATAAACACAATTTCTTACTTTGCTTGAAAAGTTGTATTAAAGATTCCATTTGTCTTAAAAAATTCAGAAAATTCTCTTTGAAGACTATCACCCCATCTTCTACCTTTTTTCCAAGTGTGTAGACACATGTGTATATACAAACACTCACCCTCTCAATACTAAATTTCCAAATTTAGATAGAAAAGAAAAATCCAAAATTGAAAGTATAAGCTGATATTTATATCCTGTCACTATATAGTTAATATTTAGCTGTATAATATATAGTGTGTATAATATATAGCTATATAATATTTACCCTGCTACTATAAAGCTAATAGTTTGCTTTACTGTGGAAAATAAATTCAAAGCAATTATGCAGAAATTAGATTTTCTCAAAGGTAGAATTATGCACATCAAAGTATCAATTTAATATGAGTTTTACTTACTCATATTTACTTAGCAGTTTTTCCAATTATGGGTCATGCCTGTTATGCATACTATAGGGAAGAGCAGTGATTCAGAAAATTAAAAATCCCTTCCATTCCTAGATTTTAAATTTGCTTTAGAATGATTTGTATAAAGTCTAGTCGCAGATTTACTTTCCTAAATTTTTTTTTTTTTTTTTGAGACCGATCTTGCTCTGTTGCCCAGGCTGGAGGGCAGTGGCGCTATCTTGGCTCACTGAAACCTCCGCCTCCTGGGTTCAAGCGATTCTCATGCCTCAGCCTCCCGAGTAGCTGGGATTACAGGCGTGCACCACGACACCCAGCTAATTTTTGTACTTTAGGTAGAGATGGAGTTTCACCATGTTGGCCAGGCTGGTCTCAAACTTCTGGCCTCAAGTGATCCACCTGCCTCAGCCTCCCAAAGTGCTGGGATTATAGGCGTGAGCCACCGCACCTGGCCTCCTAATTGTTTTATGTTAATATTAAAAATATATTTGAATTCTCAAGTTTCTCAGCACATGATATAGCATGGTGGTGAAAAAAGACTAGAAGTTAAATTTTTGCAATTCATAATCCAATGGATTGTAAATTTTGCATATCCCTAATTTTTAGCCAGATAACTGGCACATGGGAGCTTCATATTTGTTTAATTGAAGCAAAGATAATTCAGCTATGTGAAAAAAAACCTCTAATAGTTGTGAGTTATAGCTCTATGAAAAGAAAATGTCAGCTATGTTTCCACAGTATCTGGCTACAGCCAATGGTTGTACTAATTTTAGTCAGGGCTAAAATCCAGCCAGTTTTCCACAATCAGGACTGTGTACTCTGACTCTCGGCTGTGTCAGCTGGGAGAATCTGCCCAGAGGAAGAGGGCACCTTTTTCTAATTCATGTCCCAGATGGTGGGTTGGGGGAGGGGTAGCACTGTTTATTTCATAAAAAGGTAGTAGGTGTGTTAACAGTCCCCCTGATTTTGTGATTGTATTTTGAATCAGGTGAGGTGATATTTAAGTTTCAGAGGAATTTTGTTTTGTTTTGTTTTGAGACGGAGTCTCACTGTGTCACCCAGGCTGGAGTGCAGTGGTGCGATCTCGGCTCACTGCAAGCTCCGCCTCCCGGGTTCACGCCATTCTCCTGCCTCAGCCTCCTGAGTAGCTGGGACTACAGACGCCCGCCACCACGCCCGGCTAATGTTTTGTATTTTTAGTAGAAACAGGGTTTCACCGTGTTAGCCAGTATGGTCTCGGTCTCCTGACCTCGTGATCCGCCCGCCTCGGCCTCCCAAAGTGCTGGGATTACAGGCGTGAGCCACCACACCCGGTCTTTCAGAGGAATTTTTAAATTGGAGGTCTGTATGTCTTGCGGGTAATTAAGGTTATACACACAGTTGGATGCAGATATATACACCCTAAACTATTGCCAGAACTTTGCCAAATACAGAAGTAGAAGACTTAGAAAAACATTATTACATGTATAGTTCTTCTTGCAGTCCAGTGAAGCAGTGTCCTTGGAACAGACTTCTTTAGGTGAATTCTTGTGGAGGGCAGTGTGGTTGGTAGTATCCTGACTATCTTGTTAAATGACTTTTTTGGTTTGGCGACACGGTCTCTTTCTTTTCCGACCTTGGGTTTTAGATCTTCTCTCTTAAATAATTCTGGGAAGAGGTATGGTTTCGAGTTTTTCTCATCTTCTACAACTTTATATTGGAATGACTGTATTTCAGGGAACTTGGCACATTTTTCACTGCAAATTTCATCTGGTTTTATATAAAGAGTTTGTGTTTCTTTTTTGTATTGTACAAATGTTACTAAATGTTTTTTATTATTGTTATTATTTCCTTTCAATCTCTGACAATACTGGTCTTCTAATTTTGATTGTTCCCCACTCTCTGTATTGAAATGAGTTAAAGTGCTACTTTGCCAGGAAGGGAAAGTGATTCTGTTTAAGTACTCATCTTCCCTTGGCATTCTGGCATTAGGAATTCCTGGATACGATGTTAATACTGCTTCAGGTTTTTCCTGAACAGTCCATTTATAGATGTTTACATGCTCCTTTCTATCAAGGGACTTCATTTTCAGCGTCCTTTCACACCAAGCTTTTGATTGAGTTATTTTTGATTTACCACCCCAACTATATGGGTCTTGAATCTCTGTTTTATGAACAGAATTTTCTGCTTGAGGAAGCTGCATGAACACATGTTCTTTCCTTAGTTTCTTAAGCAGTATATCTGTAAGTATTTCTGATGACTTACTTAATGGACTTGCCTGGATATTTTCACTGGAAGAAGGTTGTACTTTGATTAAACTTGGTGTTTTAGCTGCTTCTTTAGTGTAATAACTTTTCTGTTCCCTAATTAAAGATGAACTTCCTTTTAAATTCTGTAAGGGAAAATATTTCTTTTCTTTCTCTCTAAGTTTATCCTCAGAAACCATTTGTAAAGTGGTTTGTTGAACAATTCTTGAATATTTATTTTGCTTTTCTGAATGCTTCTCCACAAAGTGACGGTCATCTCTAAAAGGTAAATGTGTCTTTATATATTTTAATGGTATAGAACTAGAATTAAGCAAATTTATATGCTGGTTGATCCCTTCTAATTGCTTTTTTGTCATTAGTCCTGATTTTGAAAGTTTTTCTATAAAAAGACTCTGGAGGTGTTTGCTTAAATCAGCTTTTAGATGTAATAATTCATTTTCTGATAAAGCTATCAGATAGTTTTGTAGAGATTTACTTAAAGGATATTTCATGTTTATATCAAACCTTCTACCAAAACTCCCCTTTGAAATATCTTGTTGTAGTTCGTGAAAAGATATTGAGACACTTTTAGTCCTTAGAGAAGATACGTTTGGGTATATAGTCTCAGATTCTATCTCATTAAATAAACTGCTTTCTGAAATGTTTTTTAGGAAATAGTTTTGGAGAATATCTTTTAAAAAAGATCTTAGCTTTATTTCTAAATGTTTATCTATGAAATGATGATTGAAATTGTTGACAAAAGACATGATTTCTTTCACAGTTTCAGAATATTTCCCCTGAAAACTGTTTGGCCCTTTCCGCTCTGCTTTCTCATTCATCAGATACAGATTTCGATAGATTTTTGGCAAGTCCTCCTTGGTGATATGTCCTGATTCTGAAAGTCTTTCTACAAGGTAATGCTGGATTTGTTTACTTAATTCAGATTTTAAATGTTTTACTTCTGACTCTGAAAGTTCTTCTAGAAACACACGCAGCTTTGGACTCAAAACAGGTTTTCTGTCTAATTTGTCTGCTTTATCAAAATCCTCTTGGAGTTCTTCGAGGTGTTCTGTGTCACTTGTAAAAGGTTGAATTAGTCTTTCTAATTCCTTTTCTGGTTGTCCTCTTCTTTCAGATTGATTATATTTGAAAAAAACATTGAAGATGTTTTTAAAAAAGGATTTTAACATTATTTCATCTGATTCACTAAGTTTATCCATTAATGAGTT
The DNA here is from genome assembly GCF_006542625.1 of Nomascus leucogenys. Classification (NCBI taxonomy): domain Eukaryota; kingdom Metazoa; phylum Chordata; class Mammalia; order Primates; family Hylobatidae; genus Nomascus; species Nomascus leucogenys. The sequence continues at coordinate 101,888,073 of NC_044402.1, forward strand.
AGTTAAACTTTCTAAAGTAGAACTGAGATCATTTTTGTCTTTAGCAAGCCTCTGACCATTTCTTGGCAAATCCAGTTCTTTATTTGCTTTTGAATAATAACTTGAATCTTGTGGGAACATATTTTGGTCTTCCTGTATAAATTCAACTCCACTAATAGAAGTAGTGTCTTTGGGAATGATGGGTATATTCTGCTCAGAAGGAGGTTCTGTCTCGCTTCTGATTTCTGAATAATACTCTTGGGAATCCTTTAGGTTTCCTTTAGGAAAAGTGATCCCCGTACCCAGCAAAGAACTCTTATGGTGTTCTTTATCTAATTCTATCACTTTGATTATCCCAGATTCTAAAAGCATATCTATAGGAAATGCTTGTATTATCTGGCTTATAGCAGGTCTGGGCTGTGGCAATTCTATTTCATCAGCATTTTCTTCATGAAATAGAATATGTGATGACAAACTTCTCTTCCAAGGTGTAGGTAATTGATTTTCCAAGTTCATTGGTGTTTCACTTGGCTCTTTCACTTCTATCTCCAATTCTGAGAATATTGGTGCAGTGAATATTTGCCTCGTAATGTAGTCATGTACAGTGCCACTTGAACCTGATTTGGAGTTAGGTATTTCGCTTATTAAATGTTTCTTTTTGATACTACTCTTTTTTTTAGTTGGAAAATCTCTCTCATCAGCTTCGAAGTGTTTTTTAGAGACATGTTCTTCTACCTCTGGAGACTGTCCTGGTCCACCTTCTGAAAATGAATCTGCAGGAATATTTTTAATTATCTGACCCCCTTCTGAAAGTGAATATTCAGGAATATTTTTAATTACTTGACCACCTTCTAAAAGTGAATCTGCAGGATTATTTTCAATTATTTGACTACCTTCTGAAAATGAATCTGCAGGAATATTTTTAATTATTTGACTTAAAGTAGCCTTTGAATTTAAAATGTCTTTTTCTGAAAGCCAGTTGTTTAAATCTTGTTTTTTTTCCAATATGTTGTCTTCCATACTACTTGATGATTTATCATGAATGCTTAGAAGTGGAGAACTACTTTTCTCTCTTGCTTCACTGTTCATACTAACTTCTGGTTTAGAAAATAATTTGTCTGAAAGGTCTTGCAGATTTTTACTTAAAATTGACTTGAGTATCACTGATTGTTTTAAATATTCTATATGGGGGGTAAAATTTAAAGACTTCGAGAGGTGACATGTGTTTGCATGTACATTTCCAGCCCTCCATGATTCTCCTTTGAAGCATGGCAAAGATACATTTGGTAGATTTTCTTTTAAACTATTCTTTGTATCTAAACCCTCTATTGTATTGATAGTAGGATCAGGGGCTAACTTATTCTCAGTTTCTAATGTCTTTGTTGTGAAGATATTAGGGTCATGGGCCCAGGTTTTATTAGCAGGTCCTGCAGTTTTTGATTGTGCTGGATAAGGAGGATCCTGGTCTTCATGCTCTATGACCTCTGCACCTAAGATGTTTCTGTATTTGTATATATCTTGATCTTTTCTTTTTCTGACTGACATTTTGTTTATATTCCTTAGAAAAGGATCAAAACCGTTCTTGTTGAATTTCTGAAACTGCAATATTAAGAAAAAGGTAAGACATTTGGTAGCAATGATTTTGAATTTATCATACATTTTCTAGTTAATTTTCTTTGAGCAATCTGTCAATGTATCTATTCACTCTCTTACTCTCCACAAATGGAGAAAATCAACTTTAATTATTTTAAAATATTTGAAATTGAAATAAAAATTTTAATGGAAAAATGTCAAATTCTTAATTCTGACACTATTTTGTGTCCAAGTGCTTTTTGCTACTTGGAATATTTTTAAATACTTAAAAAGCCACCCATAAATAGCTTATTTTTAACAACTCAATTTCTAGTGTTAGCTTCATTTCCTTAGACAGTGGCTAACATCAGGATCCAAGTCTCATTTACCTAAATATTTGCTACATTCATAGCAATGTAGGAAATATATTTTTAAATTCAAGCAAGTAGTGAAAAGTACTGAAATGAAATTCATGAAAAGTATCATAAATATTCTCTAAAAACTGACTTGGGGGCATATATCATCTGCCTTTAAGTCTGAGAGTTTCAACAATGATAATGAGCTCCACCCAGTCCTTAACATGTCACAGTTTAATCTTGCTTTTTGATGCATACTGTAGAATGCCTCAGAAATGGATAAGGGAGAGCCATATAGAAAACTCAGGATTACAGTAAAATTTCAGTGTAATATTCATAAGCAGCTTTTTAGCTCTGGGATCAGGCTCTTCTATCATTGAAACAGCCTTCAAAATAAAAATTATTATTGAAACTCTTTTTTCATACTTCTGTGTTATCTAACTAAAAAAAGCAAAATGTGAAAGAATCAGCCTAGTATTTGTCTTATTTTATTTCAACTTAGTAGTTCAAAATTATTTTTAATGGATACAACTTATTATAACTGGTTTTCAAATTCTAGTGGATACCCAGATGACAAATTAAGAATCTCCTTGTTTCTTTTTTTTCTTTTTTTTTCTTTTTTCAGAAATACAAATTCCCAGGTTCTGTTTCTGGGTTGAGATTCATTAGGTCAGAAGTAGAGCTGGGAATGTGTATTTTTTATGATAGCCAGGTGTTTCTAATGAGTAGCTTTTTAGAACTATTGAATTAAAGTATTGAAGAAACCTAGTAATTAAGTATAATGATACCGGGATGGAATAATTCAGGACTCACCTGAAATTTTGGTTTGAATTCTATATATTCTGGTCTGAAAGATGGTGAATTATATTCTTTTGGTGAAAAAGCCACCTTATAAAAAAAGAAGTTCTAATTTTAGATTACTTGTACTATAAGAATATCAAGATCATTTTATTCTTGCAATAGTTATTAGAGATATAAAATTTTTAAACCTAAATATTTTTATCATAACAACTATACCTTGCCAATTATGGAAGAAATCTGTATACATATAATATTATATATGTGAAATATTGGACTCTTTGGTGTTATAATAGTCACCCTATTGAATTTGTAAAGTCAAAATAATGCACAGCAACTTCAAGCAGAAACAAAAGTAAAAATAAAATAGAATTGTCAGAAGAAATGTAATCTGATTTTTAAAAGGCTGTGAGATGCCTTTACAGAATACGTGGCAGCTCATATTATATTGAGATAGCATTTTATTTATTTATTTATTATTTTTTTGAGACAGAGTCTTGCTCTGTTGCCCAGGCCAGAGTGCAGTGGCGTGATCTCGGCTCACCGCAACCTCTGCCTCCTGGGTTCAAGTGATTCTTGTGCCTCAGCCACCTGAGTAGCTGGGATTACAGGCATATGCCAGCACATCTGGCTAATTTTTGTATTTTTTGTAGAGACGGGGTTTTGCCACGTTGGCCAGGCTTGTCTCGAACTCATGACCTCAAGTGATCCGTTTTCCTTGGCCTCCCAAAGTGCTGGGATTACAGGCGTGAGCCACCGTGCCCGGCCATAGATAGCATTTTCAATGATTATCAACCTGTCACTGTTAAATGAATATTTAAAACTCCCTAAAGAAATACTAAATCAAGATGTGTGGGAACAATTACAGGATCACAGAACCATTGAATTTTTAGAGATGGAAGTATTTTAGAGATAATCTAGTTCTAGTTCTTATTTTACACAGAATCTAAAGCTGAAGTTTCTTGTTCCAAGTTACCCAGATGATTAGTAGCTTAAATCCTAGGTGTCCAAAGTTTTCACTGGGTACTCAGTCCCCCACACAATCCACATAGCAGTGAGGGAGAATGAGTGGCTTTAGAAGCATCATAATGTGCATCCACACTGCCAACTCATACAGAGAGAAAATGTGACACATCTCTTTACAGAACACTTGGTACTTCAAGTGACTTTCCTATACATTATCTCCTTTAGTCTGTAGAGGGTTCACTATGGACTAAATTAATTAAAATAACAATTCAATGAGTAACATTTTTATTAGAGATACTTTTAGGTTATTTTAAGGTTTAATTAACATTAAGCAGTTAATAAATGACCCTATTCTTAAAGCCTCAATGGCTTCCCTCTCATTGTCCTCACATACCAACTCTATATTGTCTCTGCAAGTTTCTCAATATTTGCCAGTATCGTTCCTCTCCTCCAGCCAAATGTGTCTAACTCTGAATTCTTGACATACATCTTGTACTTCCATACCTATTCTTTTGTTCCTTTTGTTTTTCTTTGCTTAAATTTCCTCCAAATCTCTCTTAAACACAGTTTACGTTATAACATTTGAAAGCTCATTGTTTTAAATTAATTTAATAGAAAAATTTAAAAAAGAAACATGTATGATAAACAACTGAAAGAACAAGTAATAGAAAAATATAATCTCATTTTTGTAACAAAGCAAACAAAAAATTCCCCCTATTACAAGCATGGACAAATGTGTGAATGGATTCAAAATGCTTACATTATTTTCTTACGAAAGTAGCTCTGGAGGAGAGGAAGGAGGATGCTATTAACTTTTACTCTGTTTAACTGGGTATTATTGATTAGATGAACATATAATTCTTTCACAAATAGAAAGCTTCAGTAAAGTAATATTGGGGGAATGCTCTAGGTATTCATGTTAGGAAGCTAGGAAAAGACCGTAAAACAAACCAATATAGGAGCTTCAAGATGGCAGACTGAACATGTGAGTCTACTCTCCTATCTCCCAAGGTTCCAGTACATTAACAGAAAATATTATTTCAAAAAGAAAGAACCATGGCAATACTAGAAATCAGTAAGGTGAGCTACCAGGATCTAGAACTTTGAGAAAATACACAAAATATGAGAGCAGATATAATTGACTTCATGGAAAAACCCAATCAGAAAAACCGTAACCTTAAACAATAGTTATTAGAGATGTAAAATCAGGGGGACCTGAGAAGCAATACATTCCAAGTCAGTGTATTAATCAGGGTTCTCCAGAGGGACAGAACCAACAGGATATATGTATATATAAAAGGGAGTTTATTAGGGAGAATAGCGCACACGATTACACAGTGAATTCCCGCGATAGGCTATCTGCAAGCTGGAGAAAGACAGAAGCCAGTAGTGGCTCAGTCCAAGTTCAAAAGCCTCAAAACCAGGGGAGCCAACAGTGCAACCCTCAGTCTGTAGCTGAATGCCTGAAAGCCCCCTGGAGACTGCTACTGCAAGTCCCAGAGTCCAAAGGCCAAAAAACCTGGAGTCTGATGTCCCAGGGCAGAAGGAGAGGAAGCAAAGCATCTGGCAAGGGAAGAGGGAGTGAGCCAGAAGACTCAGCAAACAAGCTCATCCCTCCTTCCTCTGTCTGCTTTGTTCTAGCTGAGCTGGCAGTGACTGGACAGTGCCCACCCACACTGAGGGTGGGTTTTCCTCTCCCAGTCCACCGCCTCAAATGTCAGTCTCCTCTGGCAACACCCTCACAGACACACCCAGAAACAATACTTTTCTAGCCCTCTAGTCATCTCTCAATAAGTTGACACATAATATTAACCATCACACTCAGCATACACAAAGAAAATCAGATCATGGGAATGTCCATAGTTAAAAGAGCTGCATTTGGAAAAGCTGGACCTCTTGGACCCTTCATTATCACCCCTCTCTTTCTCTGTGCACACAGAGCAAACACTGCTGGCAGCACTGTCTTTCCCCAGTCACTCTCCCACACATCAAAAAACTGTTCTCTAAGGAGAATATGGCATATTCCTAAGCAGAGATATAAGTTTTGGGCCTTGACAGGGAAGCAGAGTAACGATTGCTGAGACTCACACTTCCAAATTAGATAACTAAAAGGGGATTTGAAAAAAAGGAAAGGGAGTTCCATCCAGGAAACACACTGGTTCTTTGGAAATGTAGAGTCCTCAGCCATCCTACCTGCCATCTTCCATCCCCACACACCCTCCAGGGAAGCCTGCCCAGTACACAGACAGAGTATACCTATATAATCAACATACCCCTCCATTTATAAACATAAAAGGAAGTTTACCATATATATGAGAAAAATTGATACATGTAAGTGAAGAATCAATAAGAACAAATGTAACTAACTCCAGCGTAAATAGAAATATTTCTGACGAATGTAGGAGAAGGGTGACCATTGGAAAAGATTCTAAATAGCTCAGAGATATTCAAGAGGATATTGAGTTCCCTTTAGCTGTATGATAATTATCTCAAATTTAATGTATATAAAATACAATTTTAGATTAGGCACCACACTCCCAAAAAAGAAAACCCTCAGCCTTTCTGTTTTTCCTCTTCTCAGTTGATGATGCTTCTATCTCTCGAATTGTTAGGCCAGAAACCTAAGAGTTTTTATTCCTCTCCTTCTCCTTTTCATAACTAATCCAGCATTAAGTCTTGTGGCTGCTGCCTTCAAAACAGATCAAGTATGACCAGGTGCAGTGGCTCACACCTGTAATCCAAGCACTTTGGGAGGCTGAGGCAGGTGGATCACTTGAGTCCAGGAGTTTGAGATCAGCCTGAGCAACATGGAAAAACCTTGTCTCTACAAAAAATACAAATAATTAGCCAGGTGTGGTGGTACAGCCTATGGTCCCAGCTACTCAGGAGGCTGAGGTGGGGGATCACTTGAACCTGGCAGTGGGAGGTTGCAGTGAGCTATGATCATACCACTACACTACAGCCTGGGTGACAGAGTGAGACCCTGTCTAAAAAAATCATATATATATAAAATTTATATATTAATGTATACTGAATATATATTATATATATAATTTATATATAATGACTATATATATCCAATCACCTTTTCCCATCAACCCCCCTACTACTATAGAACACACCACCATCATGTTTCCCCAAGCAGTGGTATCCTAAGTAGTCTCTTGCTCCCTGTGACAGAAAATGCTAGTTGCCTTCCTAAAATGTATTACTCAAGAACTTACATTTTTTTAAGGGGCAGAAATGTCCCCTATCAAAAGAGCTACATCTTCTAGCCTCCTTTGCAGACAGGAGTGGCCATGTGACAAAATTTTGGCCAACTAGTCATAATTGGAAGTTGTTGAGAGTATCTCAACTCTCTCTTCTGAGAGAGTGTCTTAAAACAGAGGCCGATGGTCAGGTGCAGTGGCTCACACCTGTAATCCCAGTACTTTGGGAGGCCAAGGTGGGTAGATCATGAGGTCAGGAGATCAAGACCATCCTGGCTAACACGGTGAAACCCTGTCTCTACTAAAAATACAAAAAAATTAGCTGGGTGTGGTGGCACACGTCTGTGGTTCCAGCTACTTGGGAGGCTGAGGTAGGAGAATCACTTGAACCCGGGAGGTGGAGGTTGCAGTGAGCTGAGATTGCATCACTGCACTCCAGCCTGAGTGACAGAGCGAGACTCTGTTTCAAAATAAAAACAAAAAACAAAACAAGAAAACAGAGGCCGACTTAGCTGATAAGTATGTAACTGAACTTGTCTTTTTCTTTCTTCCTGCCTGGAATACATGTGATGCCTAGAGATATAAAGTCCATCTGGTGTTACCCTTCAGTAACATGCTCATGCTGAAGATGGCTGTCCATAAAGAAAAGGAATCTGGGCCCCTGATGACATCATGAAACCACAATATTATGATTTAAGGCACTGTTTCTAAGTTTCTGTTACTCATGTTTAACATATTACTCATGATTAACTCATGTTAATCATTAATATGATTAATCATGTTTAATCATGTTAAACATGATTCTTAACTGAAAAACTTCTACGCATACTGAAAAACTTCTACGCATACTGAAAAACTTCTACGCATACTGAAATTTATTCTTTTACAGTAGAATAAAGCTAGAAATCAGTAATAGAAGAAAATTAGAAAATTCACAAACATTTGGAAATTAAACAAAAAATTCTTTAAAAACCAATGGGTCACAGAAGAAATTACAAGAAAAATTAGGAAATACCTTGAGACAAATGAAAACACAACATACCAAAACTTATGGGACACAGAAAAATCAATGCTAAGGGGAGAAATTTATGGCTATAAGCATTTACACTAAAAAAGAGAAAGATCTCAGGCTGGGTGCAGTGGCTCACGCCTGTAATCCCAGCACTTTGGGAGGCCGAGGTGGGAGGATCACCTGAGGTCGGGAGTTCAAGACTAGCCTGACCAATGTGGAGAAACCCCCTCTCTACTAAAAATACAAAATTAGCTGAGCATGGTGGTACATGCCTGTAATCCTAGCTACTCAGGAGGCTGAGGCAGGAGAATTGCTTGAACCCAGGAGACAGAGGTTGCAGTGAGCCAAGATCATGCCATTGCACTCCAGCCTGGGCAACAAGAGCAAAACTCAAAACTCCATCTCAAAAAAAAAAAAGATCTCAAATTAACAACCTAACTTTATGTTAAGGAACTATGTATACATTCCTTAATGCATACATTAGAATAAGAGCAGCAAACTAAACCTAAAGCTAAAAGAAGGAAGGACATAATAAAGATTAGAGTGGAGGTAAATAAAATAGAGAATAGAAACACAATACAGAATATCAGTGAAACCAAAAGATGGTTCTTTGTAAAGATCAACAAAATTTACAAACCTTTATATTAAGAAAAAAAGAAAGACTCAAACTACTAAGATCAGAAATGGAAGTGGGATATTATTACTGATTTTACAGAAACCAAAAGGATTATAAGAGTACTATGAACATTTGTACACCAACAAGTTGGATAACTTAGATGAAATAAACACATCTCTTTAAAAAGCCAAACTACCAAAACTGACACAAGTAGAAATATACAATTTGAATAGACTTATAAGAAGTGAAGAAATTAGATTTAATCTCTTGACCCAGTTATCTGTGGATTTTTAGTTCCCAGATAGCTTTTATGAATACTGCTCACTGCTTTTCCTGCCCTCATTCCATGTTATATGAGATAGAGACAAGCAAGCCCATCCTTCAGGTGTCCTCCAGCCAGCTTAGAATGGACATATACAATAATTTGCAAATAAAACTGTGTTCCCTCCAGTTCCATGAAGGGAATTGGGAACTAGGCTCCCACTGCTCAAGACCAACAGTGCTGCTGTACTTAGGAGCAGATGGAGAAAGGGTGAATACAAACTCCAAAAAACATTTCTACTGTTTTGAACATGAATTCTAGGTAAACAGGTTTCATTTTCCTTCATTACTATAAAGATGTCACTCCATAGTCTTCTGCCTTTCATAGTCTAATAAGAAGTCCAGGCTGGGTGCAGTGGCTCATGCCTGTAATCCCAGCACTTTGGGAGGCCGACATGGGAGGATCACGAGGTCAGGAGTTTGAGACCAGCCTGACCAACATGGTGAAACCCCATCTCTACTAAAAATACAAAAATTAGCTGGGCGTCATGGCACGTGCCTGTAATCCCAGCTACTCAGGAGGCTGAGGCAGGAGAATTGCTTGAACCCGGGAGGCGGAGGTTGCAGTGAGCCGAGATTGCACCACTGCACCCCAGCCTGGGCGACAGAGCAAGACTCCGTCTCAAAAACAAACAAACAAACAAACAAACACAACACCAAGTCAACATTACAGGTAAATGCTGCCAAATTTTTAGGTCAATCTCATTATGAATAGATGTACAAAATTCCTAAATAAGTTATGGCAAATTCTGTATAGTATAACCCAGGAAGAATTATATGGGAATACAAAGATAGTTCAACATTAGAAAATCTATTCATGTAATTCATTATATAAACAAATTATAAGAGACAAATTGTGTAATTTCCTCCACAGGGGTCAGCATTTGATAAAAATCAACCCCATTCTTTTTCATTTTGTTTTGTTTTTGAGACAGAGTCTTGCTCTGTCGCCCAGGCTGGAGTGCAGTGGCCTGATCTCGGCTCACTGCAACCTCTGCCTCCTGGGTTCACGTGATTCTCCTACCTCAGCCTCCCAAGTAGCTGGGAATACAGGTGCCTGCCACCATGCCTGGCTAATTTTTTGTATTTTTAGTAGAGATGGGGTTTCACCGTGTTAGCCAGGATGGTCTCGATCTCCTGATGTCGTGATCCCCCTGTCCCGGCTTCCCAAAGTTTAGGGATTATAGGTGTGAGCCACCGCACCCAGCCCAATCAACCTTATTCTTGATTTTCAAATAAATCTTCTAACAAACTAGGAATAGGATTAAAAAAAGTGCTTTCCTACCTCATGCGTTGCACTTAAAATTGAGATACTAATAGAATATTCATCAGAATCTGTAACAAGAATGCCTTTTCTTACTGCTACTGTCCAATACTGCTTAAGAGTTTAGCCAAGATTAGAAAAAGAAACAACAGGTAGAAATATTAGAAGTCAGGAAACAAAACTGTGCCTAATGGATGACATGATCACTTATCTTTAAAAAATTGAAGAGAACTGAAAAATTAAGAATAAGAGACTTTAGCAAAGTGGACCAATATAAGATCAATATACAAATATATACACAGTATTATATAACACTATATCCAAATATTGCCTGAAAATATAATCTTAAAAAGATCCCATTCACGTTTACATCAGAAACTATCCAATACTAAAGAATTAATCTAATAAGAACAGGAGCTATGAAATATTAATAAAGAAAATAGAGGATACTGAATTTTCCTAGATGAAAATTTTGTAAATATATCAAACTACACCAATCTATAATTCAATGCAACCCCAATTAAAATCTCAGAGTTATAGAACTTGCCAAGATGATTCTAATACTTCATCAATAAGAATTTGTAAGTATTAGCAAGAAAATGATGAAAAAGCAGATGTGTGTGTTCCCTACCAATATTAAATGAATTTAAAGTTATAGTAATTAATGTTGTATAGTAATGTCATAGAAATAGGCAAAATTAATGGAACAGAATACTGAAACAGCTCATGTACATAAGGAAATTAGCATATAATGATTAGCATGTTGTATTAGTCCATTTGCACACAACTATAAAGAACTACCTGAAACTGGGTAATTTATGAAGAGAAGAGGTTTAATTGACTCAGTTCCACAGACTTAACAGGAAGCATGACTGAGGGGGCCTCAGGAAACTTCAAATCATGGCGGAAGGTGAAGGGGAAGCAAGGCCTTCTTCACATGGTGGCAGGAGAGACAGTGAGCAAAGGGGGAAGTGTCACACACTTTCAAACAACCAGATCTTGTGAGAACTCACTCATTGTCACCAGAACAAGGGGGAAGTCCACTGCCATGATTCAGTCACCTCCCACCAAGCCCCTCCCCCGACATGTGGGGATTACAATTCAAGATGAGATTTGGGTGGGGACACAGAATCAAACCACACCACATGTTAAAATTAGCATAGGATAAATGTTGAATTTCAAAGCAGCAGGAAAAGATGAGCTATATAGTCAAGACTCAGTTGCAAATTATAGAAACTAACATAAGTTTAAAAATAAATGTATCTGGGCTGACATAAATAGATTTATTATCTTGCTCCAAAGAATAAAAGCCTTTTATGTAAACTGAGAGAACTATAGGACAATAAGACATAGTCAAAGGGTGCCAAAGGCAGGAATTTTCTAATTTTATAGGTACATGAAACTGTTTAAAGTACTAAATGCAGTTAATTATTTAAATTAGTTGACTTAAAAATTATATAAATGAAGATGTCAAAGTTCAAACTTGAAGTAATTACAGAAAGACAGACTGCCTTTCCTACAATTGCGTTTTTTTTCCATTTTATTTTTTATTGTGGTAAAAAGCACATAACCTTAATTTTACAATGTTAATCATTTTTTAAATGTACAGTTCAATAGTGTTAAGTATATTCACATTGTTGTGCAACAGATCTCGAGAATTTTTTCATCTTGCAAAACTGAAACCCAGCTGGGTGTGGTGGCCCATGCCTATAATCCTAGCACTTTGAGAGGCTGAGGTGGAAGGATGGCTTGAGCCTCAGAGTTTGAGGTGGCAGTGAGCCATGATCGCACTCATAATCTCCACTCCAGTGGAATTGTGAAGTATTTGTCCTTTCGTGATGGGCTCATTTCACTTAGCGTAATTCCTCAAAGTTCATCCATGCTTTAGCATGTGACAGGATTTCTTTTTTTTTTTTAAGGTTGAATAACATTCCACTGTATTTATACACCACAGTTTCCTTATCTGTTCATCTAAGGACATTTGTGATGTTTCTACCTCTTGGGTATTGTGAATAATGCTGCAGTAAACATAGGTGTGCAAGATTTCTTCAAGGTCCTGTTTTGAATTCTTTTAGATATATACCCAGAAATAGGTATACATCTATGTATCAGAAATAGGATCACATGGTAATTCTATTTTTAATATTTTGAGGCACCTCCATATTGTTTTCCATAGTGGCTGCATCATTTTACATTTCCACCAACAGTGCACAAGGGTTCCAATTTCTCCACATCCTCACCAACACGTTATTTTCTTTTCTTTTGATAGAGGCCATCCCAGTGGGTGGAAGGTAATAATTCATTGTGGTTTTGATTTGCATTTGTCTTATGATTTGTAATGCTGAGCATCTTTTCATATGCTTATTGGCCATTTGTATAGCTTCTTTGGAGAACTCTCCATTTTTTAAATGTGTTGTTTTTTGTTGGTGTTGAGTTGTAGAAGTTCCTAGTATATTCTGGATATTAACCCCTTATCAGATATATGATTTGCAAATGTTCTCTACCATTCCATGGATTACCTTTTCACTCTATTGTTTCCTTGATGCAAGAAGTTTTTAAGTTTGACGTAGTCCCACTTGTCTATTTTTACAGTCAGCTTTAAATGCTCTAAAACTTAGACCCCTCAAACCACTTCTGGATAAAGACTTTACCAATTTTCTCATGAAAAGAGATAAGATATGTATACCAAAACCATGTTCTATTTGTCACTTAAGTGGAAACTCCAAATAGTGTTATTTTACATGTAAATTATGTGATTAAAAACAATTATTTACTTTTCATTATTTTCATGCTTAGAAATTTTACTATCTTATTTTTCTTCTCAAAGTATTTGTTAATTTTTAAATGAATCCATTCCTTTGTCATTCATTCACTTATTAAGTAATTATTTAACAAAAATATGGAGCAGCTATTATAAACCAGGCACTCTCCCAAGTTTTAGATCACAACTGTTCTCTTCTTCCATTCCTTACCCCCCAAATGGGGTAACCTTTAAGTACAATCAACCCTAATGTGTAATATATACATTTAATTTTAAAGATATCAATGCATTTTATGAAGTTTGCCTTAGAAATACTATACTTCACTTTAAATAGGAAATACAGTGGCTCATTTAACTAGGAATTCTAAGGGATGGGCATGGCTGGCTCCAGGGACTTAATGTGATCAGGACACTGTCTCTCCATGTTGGCTTTTACAGGCATTCTGTCTTCATCTGGTAGGAAATAACCACTGCTAGCTCTTGGTTTAAAAGAACAAGGGGTCAGGGGATGTGGCTCACACCTGTAATCATTTGGGAGGCCAAGGTGGGCTGACCACCTGAGGTCAGGAGTTCAAGACCAGCCTGGCCAACATGGTGAAACCCTGTCTCTACTAAAAATACAACAATTAGCCAGGTGTGGTGGTGTGCACCTGTAGTCCCAGCTACTCGGGAGGCTGAGGCACGAGAATTGCTTGAACCTGGGAGGAGGAGGTTGCAGTGAGCCGAGGTTGCACCACTGCACTCCAGCCTAGGTGACAAAGTGAGACACTGTCTCAATAAATAAATACATAAATAAATAGAAAATAAAAGAATAAGAACACCCTGTCTTAATATTTTTAATTAAATTATATGCTCATCCTTGTAGCCTCTGAGGCAGTGTCAAGACTGCTAACCACACTAGGGATTGGGGCTGGGACAGGGGTGAAACCCTCAGGAAGGGATGCTGACAGACAAGAATAAGTTGACTATAGGGAAAATGTAATAAATTGCATTGAGACAATTGCCTATCCATTTCAGCAAAGATATAGGTAAGTTCTTATGTCATTTTAAAAAAAAGCATAGATAAATAGTTAAACATAAAAACCATATGCTATAAAAGTACTAGAAAAACATCTAGGAGAATCCTGACATAACCTAAGGACCTTCTAAACAAGATATAAACCAACAGCCAAAAAGGAAAAGGTATCGAATTTGACCACATAGACATGTAAAAATGCCTTTGACCTCAAAGAAGTTAAAAAACATAAATAACAAACAGCATAGATAATGTATTGTTATCCAAAACATATAAAGCATTTTCATATGTAAGTAAGCAAACACAACCCAATTTGTAAATACGGGCAGAGATTATAAACAAATAACAGAACTACAAACAGAAAATAAACACATGAAAATTGTTCATTCATTAATAATCAGGAAAATGCAAATTAAAATATCAGTGGACTATTATTTTGTGCATCGAATTCATAAAAACGAAAATGTGAGTGTGGGATGAGTACTTTCTAGCATTTTGATGCAAATGCAAATTAGTATATCTAGTTTAAAGCATAATCTGGCAGTATCAAAATAAATATGCTTGTACCCTCTGATCCAACAATTCTACTTTTCATACTTATCCTATACTTGTACAGGTGAATAAAGATAATACTTACCATTTAGCAAGTGTCTATTATGTTCCAAGCCCTTTAAAATTCTTTGACAGAGGTGATAGATAGTATACTCATTTTGCAGATGAGAAAACTGAAACTCAGATGTAAACTGCCCAAAGTTATATGACCATGGAAGAATCTGGATTTAAACCTAAATATTTCCGTCTGTAAAATCCAAGGTCTTTTTACTGTATCATACTAGTTCTCTTACTACCACCAAACACTACCTTTCATTGCTGAGTAAAATTAATTTCTCCATCTCTCCTCACCTTTTTTTCATCCTGACTTTTGGGGAAATGATTTAGGGTCCAGTCATTGTCAGGGTTTAAGTAAAAGCTAATTAAGCTATATCTTGAAAGTCTTAATTTATGAATGGGCTCTAAAAATGTGAAGGAACTATTGAAAGACTGTCACCTGAATCAGCTATGAGTTGAAAGAGATGTTATCAGTCCTTTCCAATTCAGATTTAATACTCCAGAAGTTTGCCTCAAAATACTGCATTTCTAGAACACACTGTCTACCTTGGCTCATTAAAAAAAAAAACTCTTCTTTTAACTTCAAACAACTCTGAAGATTATTTTCCCACAGAATTCTAAAGATTTTGTGACTTGTTTGTGAAGCAATTAGCTTGGACTTTCAGAAATTTGTTCTAGAACTCTGAGATGTCTTCAGTTTACAAGTCTGTTGCCCTAGGTGATAGATTCAATCTTTTAAGTCTGTTCATTGTATATACTAGAATATATGTTTAGTGGGTTACAAACCCAATTTATATTTTTCAATTTAATTTTGTTTTATATGTTGGGTATGGCTCTCACCACCACCCCTAAGAAAAACACCTAAGGTAAGTTTTCTTTTTCCTTAAAATATTTGACAATGATCTTTCTTTTTAAAAGTTAAGCTTTTTATTTTGAAATAAATGTAATGTGCAGTTGTAAGAAATTACAGAGAGAGTTCATGTACTCTTCTTTATTCAGCTTTCTTCAATAGTAACATCTTTCAAAACTGTAGTACAATTTTACAACCAGGATATTGACACTATACAGTTAAGATCCAGACATTTCCACAAGGATCTCTAATATCCTTTTATAATCTCACCCATTTCCTTCCTGCCCCCATCCCCTATTAGTGTCTGGTAACCACTAATCTGTTCATTTTTTATAATTTTGTCATTTCAAGAATGTTATATAAATGGAATCATACAGTGTGTAACATTTTGGGATTGTCTTTTTTTTACTCAGCATAAATCTCTAAAAATTCATCCAGGTTGTTGTACATATAAATAGTTTGTTCCTTTTTATTGCTAAGTATTATTCCATTGTATGGATGTACCACAGTTTATTCACCAGTTAAAGGACATCTGGGTTGTGTTCCAGTTTGGAGCTATTATGAATAAGGCTGCTATGAACATTGTATATAGGTATTTTTATGAACATATAAGTCTTAATTTCCCTCTAATAAATGCTCAAGAGTGCAACTGGTGGGTCATAGGGTAGTTGCATGTATCGTTTTTTTAAAGAAACTGAATAAAAGGCAAGATGGTTTACTAGATGCAGCTAGGAGGAACATCCGCCAGTGAGATACCAGGACACTGGGAAGACTAACACATTCTGAGCAGATCTTCAGAAGGAAGGTGTTGATAGTGGACAGAGGGAGGTCACAGACACTGGGCCGAAGGGAGAAGAAGCTGGGAACCTTGCATGGGGCTACTACACATCAGGACTTGTTCCTGACTCCCAATGTCTCCTGTGGAAGGAATGAGTTGAGCAGGCAAGGAGGGATTCACTTTCACCATGGGCCTCTGGAATCCTGGCAGCAGGAGACCCCACAACCCGCAAGGACACTTGAGCTGGCAGGGAGAGATGATTAGAGAGGTGGTAGGGACAGGACTCCTGTCTGTGCAGAGTGCAGAGGGTTTGGTGCAGGAACATCTGCAGGGGAACACAGCCAGGGGTATCCATCCTCCAAGGCTTGCCTTGCTCTCATAAAAGACTCTAGCCTTAGGGGAACTATCAAATCTGATCAGAACAGGGTGATTTTGCCACTGAGACGGGGCCAGTCCAACCTGAGTGCCCTTCTATCTGCTGGTCTCTCATGGGGCCCTGGCCTGGCTGTACCTGCTTGCAGTGCAGCCTCAGAGGCCCAATGGGGGTGCCTCCTGCAGACCCACATTATAACTCCTGTGCTGGCTAGACCATGTTTGAACATCAGAGAGCTCCAGCAGAGTGGTCCCCACTGACATGCATCAGCCCATATGCTGGCACGCACTCATTGCACCGGCACCCATATGCAAGGACAAACCATGCCTCCCCTTCCCTGCTGGTGTGTGGGTGCATGTGCACCCCTCCATGCCATTGCTGCTGGCATGAGTGTACCCACCACCCCTGCTGCCATGCAGCAGTGCCACTGTTGCCATTGTGAACATGCACAGGGACAACAGTGGCCCCGTTTCCTGCCCTGTACCACCACTGCCACAGGCGTGAACAGGCACATGGAAGTTGCCAGCCCCACACCCACTAGTGACCTGCCTCCCTGCTGACACTGCTACAGGTACAAATGGGCACAGGGACCTCAGTGGTCCTGCTCCCCTTCCCCCATCCCGTGCCACCACCACTGCTGTTGTCAATGCCTGCATGCAGGCCAGCAGCCCCAGGCCTGCCTGCACCCCACCCCAGCCCTCCAGTGT
This sequence comes from Nomascus leucogenys, assembly GCF_006542625.1. NCBI lineage: Eukaryota > Metazoa > Chordata > Mammalia > Primates > Hylobatidae > Nomascus > Nomascus leucogenys. Next base: position 101,905,259 of record NC_044402.1, read on the forward strand.
GTACCCTGCTGTGCTACTGCTGCTGATGGCAGAAGTGAAGGAGCACAGATACCACAGCCACAGCCTGATGAAGTGCTTTGGCTGGCACCACTGTTTGGAGTGTTGTGCCCAATGGTCTAGGAACACCTTGGCCCCTCCAGCTCAGCACTTTCCCAACAACAAGGGACTGGAGAACAAAACTGGGGCCCAATACAAGCCCCCCAGAGTTAGGGCATGCAGCCTAGCAGTGCTGAGCTGAGCCTTGGCCCTCCTAAAAATCTACCAGAAATGAAGCCAGTCAACTGAACCTACCTTATACCATAATCAAACCCAGAAGGACATCAAAGAAGATTAAAAAAACAATCCAAAGGATAGCAACTTCAAAGATTGAAGGAACATCAGCCCATAGAGATGAGAAAGAACCAGTGCAAGAACTCTGGCAGCTCTGAAAGCCAGAGAGTCTTCTTACCTCCCAAAAACTGCACTAGTTCCCCAGCAATGGTTCTTAACCAGGCTGAAATGGCTGAAATGACAGAAATAGAATTCAGAACATGGATAAAAACGGAGATCATTGATATTCAGGTGAAAGTCAAAACCCAATCCAAGAAATCCAAGAAATGCAATAAAATGATATAGGATATGAAAGACAAAATGGCTATTTTAAGAAAGAACCAAACTGAGCTGACAGAGCTGAAAAACTTACTTCAAGGATTTCAGAATACAATAGCAAGTATTAATATTAACAGCAAAATCAACCAAACTGAGGAAAGAATCTCAGAGCTTGAAGACCTGCTATCTGAAATAACTTAGACAAAAATAAAAAGAATCGATAAAGAACAAAACCTATGAGAAATATGGGATTATGTAAACAGACCAAATCTATAACTCACTGTCATCCCTGAAAGATGGAGAGAGAAAGCAAGCAACCTGGAAAACATATTTTAGGATATCGTCTGTGAAAATTTCCCCAACCTCACTAGAGAGGACAACATTCACATTCAGGAAATGCAGAGAAACCCAGTGAAATACAACACAAGAAGACCACTCCCAAGACACAGAGTCATCACATTCTCTGCAGTCAAAATGAAAGAAAAATGGTTAAAGAAAGCTAGAAAGAAGAGGCAGGTCACCTAGAAAGGGTTCCCCATCAGGCTAATGGTGGAACTTTCAGCAGAAACACTTATAAGCCAGAAGATAATAGAGACCTATATTCAACATTCTTAAGGAAAAGAATTTCCAACCAAGAATTTCATATCCAGCCAAACTAAGCTTCATAAGCAAAGGAAAAATAATATTCTTTTCAGACAACAAATGCTAAGGGATTTCATTACCAGCAGACCTGCCTTATAAGAAGTCCTGAAGGGAATGCTAAACATGGAAAGGAAAGACTGTTATGAGCCACTACAGAAACACACTTAAGTACATACAACAGTGACACTATAAAGCAACCACACAAGTCTGCATAATAACCAGCTAACAACATGATGACAGGAACAAATCTGCACATATCAATACTAACTTTAAATGTAAACAGGCTAAATGCCCCAAGTAAGAAGCATAGAGTGGCACTGAACAAAGAAGCAAGACCCAATGGTATGCTGTCTTCAAGAGTCCCATCTCACATGCAGTGACGCCCATAGGCTCAAAGTAAAGCAAGCAGAAAACAGAAAAAAAAATCAAGGTTGCCATTCTAATTTCAGACAAAACAAACCAACAAAGATCAAGAAAGACAAAGAAGGGCATTACATAATGGTAAAGGACTCGATTCAACAAGAAGATCTAACTGTCCTAACACACTCAAAACAGGAACACTCAGATTCATAAAACAAGTTCTTAGAGACCTACAAAGAGACTTAGATAACCACAGAAAAATAATGGGAGACTTCAACATCCCACTGACAGTATTAGACAGACCATTGAGGCAGAAAACTAGCAAAGATATTCAGGACCTGAACCCAACACTTGCCAAAAGGGCCTAATAGACATCTACACTCCACTCCATCCCAAAACAACCGAATATACATTCTTCTCATGTGCACATGGCACATACTCCAAAATTGACAACACAACCAGACATAAAACAATCCTTAGCAAACTCAAAAATACCAAAATAATAACAATGATGCTCTTGTACCACAGTGCAATAAAAATAGAATACTAAGAAAATCACTCAAAACCATATAATCACATGGAAATTAAACAACCTGATCCTGAAATGCTTTTGGGTAAATAATGAAATTAAGGCAGAAATAAAGAAATTCTTTGAAATTAATGAGAACCAAAGATACAACATACCAGAATCTCTGGGTCACAGCTAAGGCAGTATTAGGAGGGAAGTTTATAGCACTAAACACCCATATCAAAAAGTTAGAAAGATCTTTTTTTTTTTTTTTTTGAGACGGAGTCTCGCTCTGTTGCCCAGGCTGGAGTGCAGTGGCGCGATCTCGGCTCACTGCAAGCTCCGCCTCCCAGGTTCACGCCATTCTCCTGCCTCAGCCTCCTGTGTAGCTGGGACTACAGGTGCCCGCCACCACGCCCGGCTAATTTTTTGTATTTTTTAGTAGAGATGGGGTTTCACTGTGTTAGCCAGGATGGTCTCGATCTCTTGACCCTGTGATCCGCCCGCCTCGGCCTCCCAAAGTGCTGGGATTACAGGCGTGAGCCACTGCGCCTGGTGAAAGATCTTAAATTAACAAACTAACATCACAACTAGAGGAACTAGAGAAACAAGAGCAAACTAACCCTGAAGTGATCATAAGGCAAGAAATAACCAAAATCAAAGCTGAAGTGAAAGAAACTGAGATGTGAAAAACCATACAAAGGATCAATGAATCCAGGAGTTGTTTTTTTTTGAAAAAAATTATAAGATAGATAGACTGCTAGCTAGACTAATAGAGAAAGAGAGAAGATCCAAATTAACACAATCAGAAATGACCGAGGGGACATTGCCACTGACCCCACAGAAATACAAAACCCTCAGAGACTATTATGAACATCTCTATGAATACAAGCTAGAAAACCTAGAAGAAATTGATAAATCCTGGACACACACAACACCCCAAGACTGAGCCAGGAAGAACATGAATCCCTTAACAGTCCAATAATGAGTTCCAAAATTGAATCTATAATATAAAGGCTGCCAACCAAAAAAAAAAAGTCATGGACCAGACGGATTCAAGGCCAAATTTTAAATAGCTGTTACTACTCCTACTGAAACTATTCCAAAAATTGAGGAGGGACTTGGCTCCCTAACTCATCTATGAGGCCAGCATCATCCTGATACCAAAACCTGGAAGAGACACAACAGAAAAAGAAAACTTCAATATCCTTGATGAACACAGATGTAAATATCCTTAACAAAATACTAGAAAACTGAATCCAGCAGCACATAAAAAAGCTAATCCACTATAATCAAATAGGCTTTATGCCTGGGATGCAAGGGTGGTTCAACACATACAAATCAATGTATGTGATTCCTATCAAACCCCATAGTGTCTGACCAAAAGCTCCTTGATCTGATAAACAACTTCAGCAAAGTTTCAGGGTACAAAATCAATGTACAAAAATCAGTATCATTTCTATACATCAGTAACATCCAAGCTGAGAGCCAAATTAAGAATCCAATCCCATTTACAATAGTCACAAAAAGAAGATGCCAAAAGCAATTGCAACCAAAACAAAATTTGACAAATGGGACCTAATTAAACTAAAGCGCTTCTGAACAGTAAAAGAAACTATCAACAGAGAAAACAGACAACCTACAGAATGGGAGAATATATTTGCAAACTATGCTTCTGACAAATGCCTAATATCCAGAATCCATAAGGAACTTAAATTTACAAGCAAAAACAACCTCATTAAAAACTGCAAAGGACATGAATAGACACTTCTCAAAAGAAGACATACACCCAGCCAATGATCATATGAGAAAATGCTCAACATCATTAATCATTAGAGAAATGTAAATTAAAACCACAATGATATGCCATCTCACACCAGTCAGGATGGCTATTATTAAAAAGTCAAAAAATAACAGATGCTGGCAAGGTGGCAGTGAAAAAGGAACACTTATACACTGCTGGGAGGAATGTAAATTAGTTCAGCCATTGTGGAAAGTAGTTTGGCAATTTCTGAAAGAACTTAAAACAAAATTACCATTTGACCCAGCAATCCCATTATTGGATATATACCCAAAGGAATATAAATCATTCTACCATAAAGACACATGCACACATATGTTCATCACAGCACTATTCACAATAGCAAAGACATAGAATCAACCTAAATGTCCATCCATGGTAGACTAGATAAAGAAAATGTGGCATGTAATATACCATGTAATACTATGTAGCCATAAAAAAGAATGAGATCATGTCCTTTGCAGCAACATGGATGGAGCTGCAAGCAATTGTCCTAAGCAAACTAACACAGGAACAGAAAACCAAATGCTGCATGTTCCCACTTATAACTGGGAGCTAAACACTGAGTACATATGGACACAAAGAAGGGAACAATAGACACTGGGGTCAGGGTGGAGAGTGGGAGGAGGGTGAGGATAAAAAACTACCCATTGAGTACTATGTTTATTACTTAGGTAATGAAATAATCTGATGAAACCCCTGTGACACACAATTTACCTATATAAGAAACCTGAACATGTACTCCAAACCTAAAATAAAAGTCAAAAATAAGAAATATGGTTCATGCTTGTTTTCCCAGCACTTTGGAAGGCTAAGGCAGACAGATCACTTGAGCTCAGGTGTTTGAGACCAGCCTGGACAACGTGGTGGAACCCCTTCTCTACCAAAAATACAAAAATTAGCTGAGCATGGTAGCATGCACCTGTAGTCCCAGCTACTCGGGAGACTGAGGTGGGAGGATGGCTTGAGCCTAGGAGGCTGAGATAGCACTGCTGCACTCCAGCCTGGGTGACAGAGCCAGACCCTGTCTCAAAAAATAATACATAAAATAAAATAAATAAAACTGCTAAAGTATTTTCAGGAGTGGTTGTAAAATTTTAAATTCCCACCAGCAGTTGCTCCACATTTCACCCCTATTTAGTTTTATTCTGTTTTAATGAGGCTGAAGTTCATTTTTTTCTCCATGGATGTCCAGTTGCTGTAGTGCCAGTTGTTAAAAAGGCTGTCTTTCCTCCATTGAATTGCTTTTGCATCACCGTCAAAAATCAGTTGGCAGCAATTTGGGAGGCCAAGGCAGGCGGATCACCTGAGGTCAGGAGTTCAAGACCAGCCTGACCAACATGGAGAAACCCCATCTCTACTAAAAATACAAAATTAGCCAGGTGTGGTGATGCATGCGTGTAATCCCAGCTACTCAGGAGGCTGAGGCAGGAGAATCGCTTAAACCTGGGAGGTGGAGGTTGCCGTGAGCCGACATCACGCCATTGCACTCCAGCCTGGGCAACAAGAGCAAAACTCTGTCTCAAAAAAAAAAAAAAAAAATCAGTTGGGCATACTTTTGTGGGTCTATCTCTGGGATGTCTATTCTGTTTCATTGACCTATGTGTCTATCTCTCCTCTCTTTATTCTTGATTACTTAATATCAAGTAAAGTGATTCCTCCCACTTTATGCTTTTTTAAAAATTGTTTTGGCTATCCTAGGGTCTGTGCTTTTCTACAAACATTTTAGCATGATCTTGTCTATGTCTAGAAAAAGTTATAATATACATATAAATTGCATTAAATCTACACATCAATTTGGAGTGAACTGACATCTTTATTATGTTGAATCTTCCAATCCAGAAACATGGTATGTCTCTCCATTTCCTTAGGTCTTGGATTTCTTTCATCAGCATTTTGTAATTGTTATCATACAGATTCTATACATGTTTTATTAGATTTGTAAGTATTTTGTTTTCTTTGCAGTTATTATCAGTGTTATTGTGTTTTAAAGTTTTGTTTCCACCTGTTCATTTTTAGTCTATAGAAATGGTATCAATTGTTTGCATATGCAATTTGTATCCTTCAATCTTGCTGAATTCACTTATTAGTTGTAGTGTTGTTTTTGTAGGCTCCCTGATGTTTTCTGCATAGTCAATCATGTCATCTGAAAATAGTTTTATTTCTTCCTTCCCAAATGGCATAATTTTTATCTCCTTTCTATATTGAGAAAGAGTGGTGACAGCATACACCCTTGCCCTGTCCTGATCTTAGAGGGAAAGTGTTCCATTTTTTAACATTAAGCATGATGTAAGCTGTGGGTTTTTGTAGATGCTCTTTATCAAGTTGAGAAAGTTACCTCTTATTACTAGTTTGTTGAGAGCTTTTACTCATGATTGAGTATTGAATTTTGTGAAAAGCTTGTGTCAGTTTATATTATATGATTTTACTCCTTTAGTCTGTGCATACATTAGATTACATGGATTGATTTTTTTTTTTTTTTTTTTTTGAGATGGAGTCTCACTCTGTCGCCCAGGCTGGAGTGCAGTGGCGCAATCTCGGCTCACTGCAAGCTCTGCCTCCCAGGTTCACGCCATTCTCCTGCCTCAGCCTCTCCGAGTAGCTGGGACTACAGGCGCCCGCCACCACGCCCAGCTAATTTTTTTGTATTTTTAGTAGAGACGGGGTTTCACCGTGGTCTCGATCTCCTGACCTCGTGATCCGCCCACCTCGGCCTCCCAAAGTGCTGGGATTACAAGCGTGAGCCACCGCACCTGGCCACATGGATTGATTTTGAAATGTTGAACCAGTGTTGCATATCCAGAGCAAATCTCTTTTGGCCATAGTATATAATTATTTTTATACATTCCTATATTTTGTTGAGGATTTTCCATCTAAGTTCATGAGACATACTGTAATTCTTTATTCTTTTTTTTTTGAGAGGAGTCTCAGTCTGTCGCCCAGGCTGGAGTGCAGTGGTGCAATCTCGGCTCACTGCAACCTCTGCCTCCTGGGTTCACGCCATTCTCCTGCCTCAGCCTCCCGAGTAGCTGGGACTACAGGCGCCCGCCATGACACCAGGCTAATTTTTTGTATTTTTAGTAGAGACGGGGTTTCACCATGTTAGCCAGGATGGTATCGATCTCCTGACCTCGTGATCTGCCTGCCTCGGCCTCCCAAAGTGCTGGGATTACAGGCATGAGCCACTGTGCCCAGCCTATAATTCTTTTTTTTTTTTTTTCACTGTCTTCATCTTGTTTTGTTATTACAGTATTATTAGCCTCACAAAATGAGTTGGGAAATGTTCCCTCCTTTTATATTTTTTGGAATAGATTATGTAAAATTGGTGATTTCTGTTCCAGGAGTTTTAAGTTATCATTTTTTTCTGAGATGGAGTCTCACTCCGTCAACCAGGCTGGAGTGCAGTGGCATGATCCTGGCTCACTGCAACCTCCGCTTCCCAGGTTCAAGCGATTCTCGTGCCTCAGTCTGCCAAGTAGCTGAGATTAAAGGCGCCCGCCACCACACTGGGCTAATTTTTGTATTTGTATTAGAGATAGGGTTTCACCATGTTGGTCAGGCTGGTTTCAAACTCCTGACCTCAGGTGATCCGCCCACCTCGGCCTCCCAAAAGTGCTGGGATTACAGGCATAAGCCACTGTGCCTGGCCCAATTCAATTTCTTTAGTGGCCATAGAACTATTGTTTGTCTACTTCATCTTGGTCGAGGTCGAGTTAGGTAGTTTATGGTTTTCCAGGACTTGGTCCATTTCCTCTAAGTTGTCATATTTATGAGCATAGAGTTATCTGTAGTATTCTCTATCTTTTTAATGACTGCAAAATCTGCAGTGATATATTATTTCATTCTTGATACTGGTAATTTATATCTTCTTTATCATTTTAATTCTTGCTAGAGGTTTATCAATTTTACTGATTATATTGAAGAACCAGAGTTTTTGGTGTTTTCTTTAATAGCTTTTTAATTTGTTTCATTGATTTCTGCTTATATTATTTTGTTCCCTATGCTTGCTTTGAGTTTATTTTGGTGTTCTTTTTCTAAGTAGTTGAGGTGGGAGCTTATTGATTTGAGAATTTTCCTTTTTGGTGTACGCATTTTACATGATACATTTTCTTCAACATTGTTTCAGCTGTGTCCTGCAAATTTCCATACCTGGTATTTCCATTTTTATTGAGTTCTATGTTTTCTTTTACTCCATTTGAGACTTCCTTTTGGCCCCAAGAATTATTTAGAATTGTGTACTTGTTTAATTGCCAAGTATTTGGAGATTTTCCTGTTATCTTTGTTATTGATTTTGATTCCATGTTATATAAAGGAAACAAAGATGTCTCTGTATATTTTCCCCTTGTCTCCTGACACTCAGGCTGTTGATATGGTTTGGCTCTGTGTCCCCACCCAAATCTCATCTTGAATTGTAATCCTCATGTGTTGGGGAGGGGCCTGGTGGGAGGAAACTGGATCACAGGGGTGGTTCCTCCATGCTGTTCTTGTGATAGTAAGTTCTCATGAGATCTGATGTTTTAAAAGAGTGGCACTTCCCCCCTTGCTGTGTCTCCCGCCACCTTTTGAAGAAGGTGCTTGCTTCTCCCTTGGCTTCTGCCTTGATTGTAAGTTTCCTGAGGCCTCCCAAGCCATGTGGAACTGAGAGTCAATTAAATCTCTTCTCTTTAAAAATTACCCAGTCTCAGGCAGTTCTTTATAGCAGTGCAAAAACTGACTAATACAGTTGTTTACTTCTTCACGGCAGGCTGAGACTCATTATCTCATAAGCCTGTCAACACCAGACTAAAATTTATATGTATCAAATTGTTTTAAATATAACACAAATAAGCATATTTTTGGCTATTTAGAGCCTATCTGCTTTGCATGCCCCACAGAACTGTGCCCAGCATCTGCTAGCCATAGATTAAACTTAGGAATATAAAGGCCGCAAGCCTCTGCTGCCCATTGGAGGTCTGTGACCTAGAGACTCCCTGCCAGGTTACTGAGTGAAAGGGAGATGTGTAACCCCCTTTTCTGACACTCCCCTCCCCTAGGAATTTCCTTGCCTTCTGAGTGGTGCTCTCTTCCACCCCATGCTATCACTTCTGGATAGTCTCATGCCATAAAGGGACTACTCCAGCATGTGAACCTGTCAAAGCATCAACCAAATAGTTTTGTGTACCACTGCCACTTCATGGCCATAGTTTTTTCCTTGATCAGCCCCCAAATCCTTTGAATTCCTTTATATTCCATTATGGCCAATTAACATACTTCATGTGGTTTTAATTATTCTACATTTGCTAAACTTTGTTTTATGGCCCAGGGTATGGTCTATCTTGGTGAATGTTCCATGAATCCATGAATATGTGAAGACAGTGTATATCTGCTATATTGTTGGGCAGAGTGTCAGATCTTATTAGTTGACTGTGTTATTCCAGCCTTTTATATACTTGATTTTCTGCCTAGTAGTTCCATAAATTGCTAAGAGTGGGTGTTGATATCCGTAATTATAATTGAGGATTTTATTTCCTCTTTCAGCTCTATTGGATTTTGGCTTATGTATTTCCAGGCTCTGTTGCTTTAGGATTATTATGTCTTCTTCTTTGTGAATTGATAATTTTATTATTATATAGTATTCCTCTTTTTGGCAATTTTTCTTTGCACTGAAGTCTAGTTTCTCTGAGTAATGTGTTGAACTCTCATGGCATCCTACTACATCCTACCCCATCCTGACCAAGATGGAACAATCCCTTTGTCCAGCACATCCATGCTGTATACACTACCCAGCCATTAATCACTCAGTACCCATCTTTTATCATCTTACTTCATCCCAAGGAGAAAGGTCAGTATAGCACAATGAGACATTTTGAGAGAAAGAGAGACCACATTCATATAACTTTTATTATAGTATATTATAATTGTTCTATTTTATTATTAGATGTTAATTTCTTACCATGCCTAATTTATAAAGTAAACTTCATCATAGATATGTATGTATAGAAAAAACATAAAGCATATAGAGCTTGGTAAAATCTGTGGTTTCAGGAATCCACTGGGGATGTTGAAATGTATGCCCTGTGGAGCAGAGGGGACGACTGTATCTGGCTGAAGCAATTTCTAAGCAAAGTGTTGAAGGTATGGCTTGGCTCATCCTCAATGTTTATTGTAAAAAGTGAAAGGAAAGACATGACTTAAAGATAGACTTGTTAAGGAAAAAAAACTAGAACCTAAAGATTTGGTGAATTCTTAGGCTATCTCATTGCAAAAAATGAGAAAGCATGTTTGGGAGACAATGCTAAGGGTGTAGCCGAGCAACCATTTAATAAGAAGATTAGCATAAGTGTGAACCACAGGCCTCATCGGCCATCTCAACAGAAGCCAGGCACTATTCTTCAACACAAGGGAAAAAACAACACCAAAGGCAATTCAGAGATCATCAGGGCTGCTTCCTCAGTTTCAAAAGGGGAGACCATTGCCTCAATTTTGACAGGTCAGATGGAGCCCTGCCCAAAGCTGTGGGAGTGAAGTCACTCAAAGCCATGGGAGCAGAGCTGCTTGGGGCCTTGGGGGTCCTATCCCTGCCTCGTAAAGGTGTTGGGGCAGGATCTCTATCCAAGTGAGTCCATAAGGCAAGACTCCCACCAGAGTGAGTCCAGAAGGCAGGACCTTGGTTCTAGAACACTAAGCTAAAGAGGATTATTCTCAAGCCTTAAGATCTCATAGAGTTTGCCTTGTAGTTTGGACCTACTTGGGACTTATTACTCATTTTTTCTTTCCTACTTCTCCCTTTTGCAATGAGAATGTTTCTTCTATGCTTATGTCACCCAAAAGTAGTGTTGATAACCTAATCCCCAATGTGATGGTATTTGGAGGTGTGGTCTGTGGAAGCTGATTAGATCATAAGGGCAGAGCCCTCATGAGTGGGATTACTGCCCTTATAAAAGAGACCCCAGAGAACTCTTTTATCCCTTCCACCATATGAGGGCACAGCAAGAACATAGCAGTCTGTAAACTAGGAAGTGGGCCCTCACCAGACACTGAACATGCAGGAGCCTTGGTCTTAGACTTCCCAGCCTCCAGAAATGTGAAAGATAAATTTCTGTTGTTTATAAACCACCCAGTTTATGGTATTTTGGTTACAGCAGTGAACTAAACAGGTAGTAATGTGCCAAATCACCTGAGTTGCCGTGGTTAATATAGAGTCAGGCCCAATCTCAAGCCAACTGTCAGATCATCTTTATTTTTATTTATTTATTTTTTTGAGATGGAGTCTCGCTCTATTGCCCAGGCTGGAGTGCAGTGGTGCAATCTCGGCTCACTGCAAGCTCCGCCTCCCAGGTTCACGCCATTCTCCTGCCTCAGCCTCTCCGAGTAGCTGGGACTACAGGCACCTGCCACCACGCCTGGCTAATTTTTTGTATTTTTAGTAGAGATGGGGTTTCACCGTGGTCTCGATCTCCTGACCTCGTGATCCGCCCGCCTCGGCCTCCCAAAGTGCTGGGATTACAAGTGTGAGCCACCGCGCCCGGCCCAGATCATCTTTAATAACAGGTACTACTTTGCCTATACCTACCATTCTTTGTATTTCCTTTAAGGCAATTATATTACTGATATAATACTGATATCTTACTGATTTGCTCCAAGTACCTATTTTCCTCTACCTGGCTGTAAGATCTTTGAAGTCAGAGGCTGTATTCTTTTCATTTTTGTATCCACAGTGCCTGACACATAGTAGGTACTCATTCAAAAAGTATTTGTTGAATGCTAAAGTATCTGACACTGTTCCAGATGCTGGGAATACAAGACACACAATCTCCTAGCTCTCAAGGAGCTTACATTCTGGTGGAGAAGAATGACAACTATGATTAAAGATTTTGGTATATTGGCATTTAGGAGATGGTTTATACTTTTTAGGTGTCTCTGAGTCTCTTGGAGACCCTACAGCTGCATTTTTATGATAAAATCTATCTTTGTAAAAATATATTGAATTGGAATAGACATAAAATCTCAAGTCCTCCAGCTCAATGATGCTATTAAAATATTAATTGTTTGAATGGTCCTGGGAATGCTACTGCTGTGAGACTTCAGTTGAATTCAGCCAAAACAATGCATATTTTATATGCAAGGCACTGGAAAATATTTTACATATGTTATTTCATTGAATCACCTTTTTTGTTTAAAAAGGCCTTTCATTACCAACCTCTACCCTCCCTCTCCTGCCAGGTTCCTGTTAAGTGCGTTTTTCACAGGATGCTCCTAAAACACCCTGTACCTCCATCTAGTATAGCTGTAATTCTGTGCCTACTTTTCTGTCAGCCACATTCACTATCACTAATATATTTTTAATTTCTCAAAGTCAGGGGTCAGGAGATAAGTACATTAATTTTATGCACTGTAGGGTCAAATTCCAACTTTCGTACTGATTGTGACCTTATACAAGTTATCTAATTTCACTGAGACTCAATTTTCTCCTCTGCAAAATGAAAATAATAATAATGTCCATTTTTTGTAAGGATTAAATAAAATAATGGCCATAAAAAGCTTAACATGGTACCCATTATGTAGCATAATTTCTTTAAATATTAACTGGTATGGTGTCTGCTATATAGTATGTATTTCCATAAATATTTCATAAATTAGTCCCTATTTAACCTTTACTTAATGAATGAAGAGACTGGTGCCAGAATCCGGGTCTTCAGGCTTGAAATCTTGTGCTCCTTCTGTAACAACATAGTACCTTATAGGTATGTGATTTTTTTTTCTAAATAGAAGTTTGGCCACATAATCTGATGGAATTCTCATACTATTTTTAGATGAATGAGTCGGTCTGGAATAAATAGTGTAAGCACCAAAACATTAAAATTTCCACAACACTTAATGGCTTATTGGGATAACTGGACTGAATTTTAGAATGAGTAATGTTCCGAAAAATTTGGAATTGCTGTCTTTAAAGTGACTAAAGCCTATTGCATGAAGTCCAAGAAATTCTTATATCAAATCTTACTCTCTACAACAGTATTAGCATGGGGTTCTAATTTCTTAGATTAAGAAAGTTAATCATTAAAAATTACAAGAAAGCACTGACACTTCTTTTGGGGCTTGGAATTTTCTCCACTGTATGAGCATGGTTCTTGCCTTCTGAGCGCAAAATACGAGATAGACCAAGATTTTCTTTCTCTTATTTGTCATTAAAATATTTCTTGTCTGATCTTCATCTCAAGCTACACATTCTTGTTCCATTTCTGAAATACTTATTGCTGTTAGCCTGGCATGGCATTTAGACAACTGAATCTTGAACAATTAAACATTTTCAAAGTTCAAAGAATGGAATCCAAAATAGTTAACTTTAAGTATTAATGGGAAATTGGGATGAGAAAAGTGGCTTCTTTAAAATTGCTCATGTCCCAGTAGATGGGCAGCCATAGCCTGTGCTTTTCTGGTCCTATTGTGGTTTGCCTATTAAGCAATAACTATTTTGGGGGAGGTAGAAGCAACAAATAGTGTAGCCTAGCTAAAGTTGATGTTATATTTGTATTACTTTATAATAATTTATACATTTATAAGTAACTATAAAATATATGATGAAGTCGATTTATAATCAATGTATACATGTATAATAATAAAGTATGTACTTTCTTTCTGGCAGAATACTGTCAGTAAATATTAATTCAAAACAATGTAAAATGCTAACAGTGGTTTTTAAAGGATATATCAATCTACTTACTGCTTTTCCCTTGGTATTTGTATTTTTCTGTCCGTAGGACTTATCTCGTATTAACCCATCTGAAAAAGAATGAAGAAAATGATTATGTAAATAAGCTGGCACTTCTGACATTTGACAAGTGTATTTTACAGACACATCTTTAATTAGTGATTATGAGAGCACAGGCTCTGGAGGAGACTGCTTGGACTCAAATAGTTTCTGTGACTATGTGACTAACTTTGGACAAGTCATTTGGCCTCCTTCAGCCTCAGTTTCCTCATTTGTCAAAAGATGAAGATCCTCCCCATAAGGTTGTTGTGTGATTCAATGGCTGAGAAACAAAAATTAAATCCTCAGCCCTGCAACCAACTGAGCAGACCCCCTCTTGGCCAGTGGACCCCAGATAAACCTTAAAAACTGAGTTCCCAGCCATGATGGGATAGGAGGTTGGTCATGCATTGTTATACCCCTTCCTTTGCTAACCAGCATTAGGCCTTCTTTCCTAATGGTTAAACAGAAACCAGCCCTTTCACAAGATTTATTCCACTGCTGATTTCAGCCAGCTGCCGGTTGCTGCCCCTCCCTTTTGCAATTTTGATACAGCAACTGATTAGCATTCTTTCTTGATAAGAGACTCCCCCCTACCCTCACCAACACCATGGGCTGGTTGTGGCCAGCTTACAGAGACTGCACACAGGATGCCTCTCTGTCCTCCATTTCACCTTTTGATGTACAGAGTCTAATTTTAATGCATTTAAATGTTGTCTTCAGCCCAATGTGAACATAGGAAGAATGTAACATGTATGTTTGCTTACTAGGCATGCACATGTCCCACTTGTCATTAATATTCATAGCTCCTCCTATAACCTGTTAAATACATAGCCAACCTGTTTAGCATAAATTCCTCTCCCATCCTTTCCTCTCTCAAAGTGCCTACTTCAGGCTGGCCACGGTGGCCCACGCCTGTAATCCCAGCACTTCAGGAGGCCAAGGTGGGTGGATCAGGAGGTCAAGAGATTGAGACCATTCTGGCCAACATGGTGAAACCCCGTCTCTACTAAAAATACAAAAAATAGCTGGGCGTGGTGGCGTGCGCCTGTAGTCCCAGCTACTCAGGAGGCTGAGGCAGGAGAATCACTTGAGCCCGGGAGGCAGAGGTTGCAGTGAGCCGAGATCACGCCATTGCACTCCAGCCTGGCCGACAGAACGAGACTCCGTCTCAAAACAACAACAACAACAACAACAACTGTCTGCTTCCAGCTTCTGCCCAAGGCTATGCTTCCCAGCATGTGGTTGGCCAACCTACAGGCTGCAACCCTTTTTAAGAAATAAAGCTCTTTTTTTCCAAAATTTATGAACATTGTGATTCTTCAGTTGACAGGGCTAAGGCATATAATAACACTGTGTCTAGAATATAAGCAGCACAAAATAAATGTAATTTTGTTGATATTGTTACTGAGAAAAGAAAAATAGTTCAGAGTCTGAGCTATGTAAGATATGAAAAATTTATTAGGCCCAGAGAAACATGAACGTGAGACTTCAGTCATGACTGCCCCCACCCCCGCCCCCCAGCTTCCACACCCATGCCTGGGGGCAATTGCTGGTTAGCTCCCTCACTCATTATCTTCATGTTTCAGAAATTTGTAATACAAAAAATATATAGCCAATCTATACCTTATGTTATTTTAATGGAAATTTTTGGTAAACAACTTAGAAACTGCCTCTTCTTTTCCTTTAAAAATACCCTTGTAACTGCTGCTAATTGGAGTGTATATTCAGGGCAACTTGAATCTATGCTCCTGGGTTGCTGTCCTCAAGCTTGGCCCAAATAAACTGTCCACCAATATAATTTTGCCTTCACTTTTTCCTTTTAGGTTGACATTGCTATCATTACTACCCCCTATCCTCTGACCCTTGACACATTGCACCCCTGGATCTGTCACCTAATGACTAACTACTATGTTTAATAATAATGTTGAAATGCATACATTGATTAAAGTTAAATGTCACCATGCTCTGTACTTTTATGTACATAAGATACTGTCTTTTAGACAGATTATAGTAAATGTTTGTATTTGGTACTTCTAGTTTTGACTCTGGCTCTTAATGTTAGTTCAAAAAATAAATAAAAAAATCAAAAAAATTTTTTTAAATTTTATCATTGAACTCCTGGTGCTTCTGTCCTTTTCTGTGACTGCTAAAGATTATGTACATTATTCAAAGCTGTGCTTCACTGGAAGTATTAAAAAAATGGCTTTACTTATCTTTCTTGGAGCTACCTCATTTTAGCCTGTCTTCTAGCAGTCATTTGGGTAATCTTCCATCATACATTTGCTAAAGATACCCAACTCTGTAAAGCTCTGCAGACAGTTTACATTCTAGATATCTTTCATGCATAACTCTGGATTTCCTAAAGAATTCATGTCCCTAGAGAGGAACCTTATGTAACAAACTAAGACAATGACAAAGCAGGGAGTGGAATGACCAAGATCTTCAATGAATTGTCAGCCTCGGCTAAAATATATGTGCATAAATACCAGGAGTCGGAGAGTTTTTATGAAAGTAGCTTCAAAGTAACTGGACTAGTTACACACTTCTAATTTGCTTACAGGTAATGATAATTCTAGGAATCAACAAGAGTGTGATGTGAGCACTACTAAACTCTTTAATGCATTGATTTCTTTTTATATAATGTAAATACACTTTATGTAATATAATTATATAATGTATATAATTTATTGGGTTAATTGTATAAGACTGGTCTGCATGAGTAAATGGAAAAGTGTAATGCAAAGTATGACAAAAAACATTTTACATATATTTTTGAAATCTTATTTATATAGTTTTTAAAGGCTCTGTTCAGATATAATTTTAGGAATATAGATGTTTAGAGTAATAGACAATCCGACAAGTCTTGAAACTACCTCTTTTTTTTTTTTGGAGACGGAGTCTCGCTCTGTCACCCAGGCTGGAGTGCAGTGGCGCAATCTCGGCTCACTGCAAGCTCCGCCTCCTGGGTTCACGCCATTCTCCTGCCTCAGCCTCCCGAGTAGCTGGGACTACAAGCGCCCGCCACCGCGCCCAGCTAATTTTTTGTATTTTTAGTAGAGACAGGGTTTCACCGTGGTCTCGATCTCCTGACCTTGTGATCCACCTGCCTCGGCCTCCCAAAGTGCTGGGATCACAGGCGTAAGCCACCGCGCCTGGCCACCTCTCTCATTTTAAAGATGAGAAAAATTCCAGAAAAGTTAGTGACCTGCCCAAGAGCAAGATAGTGGTGGGCAGTAAGAAAACAGGCCCTGTTTTCCCCTCCCAAGTATTTATTTTAAATTTTAGATACAGCATAGACTGGACATTGCTTACAGAGACTCTTCAGAGGAAACTGGACAACTGGCTTGTTTCATAGACATCTTTTATAAATTTTCAAATTACTCAGACTTTCCAAAATGTCTTTGTTGCCTCATATGTAAAAGTAGGTTCATAGTGTCAACCTCACAGGGTTGTATGAAAATTAAATAAATTTAATCTATGTGTAGCATTTACAAAGTTTTAAAGACCAAATAAGGCAATATAATGCAATTACAAAGAAACATTGAAATATTTATTCTTGTTATCTAGTTTACTCTTATTTTTAAAATTGGGAAAGTAATGCTTTTATAAGACAAATGATTGTCTAAGGTCACAGAACTAGTTAGTGGTAAAGCAGGGATGGGATCTACTCTATACCCTCATTAACATTTTTTATTACTTGATAGAATAATTTCCCCCTTCCAACGAGTAGTTAGAAATAATAGAATAAGCTTATTCTATCAGATTTATTCCAAAAGTCTTCCTATGGTTTGAAGAATCCAAAGGATATTAGAACAAAAGCTTTATGGGTATCTGTCTTCATCTGTTCTGTGCTGCCATAAAGAATATCTGAGACTGGGTATTTTATAAGGAACAGAAATTTATTTCTTACAGTTTTAGAAGGTGGATAGTCCAATATCAAGGTGCCAACATCTGGCAATGGCCTTCTGACAGTGTTATTCCCTTGGTGAAAGGCAAGAGGACAAAAGAGGGCAAGAGACAAATAGGGCCAAATGCATCCTTTATAAGGAACCCACGCTTGCTGATAATCGACTCCTGTGATAATGGCATTAATCCATTCATGAGGGTGAAGATCTCTTGAACTAATCACCTCTTAAAGGTCCCACCTCCCAACACTGTTGCATTGGGCATTACATTTCCAACACATGCTTTTGAGGGATATATTCAAACCATAGCATTCTACCTGTGGGCCTCCAAAACTTACGTTCTTCTTACATGCAAAATACATTCATTCCATCCCAATAGCTACAAATTCTTAACTCATTCCAGCACCAACTCAAAAGTCCAGAGTCTCATCAAAATCAGATATGGGCAACAGTCAGGCACAATTTATCCTGAGGTAAATTCCCTCCTAGCTGTCAGCCTGTGAAATTAAACAAGTTACCTGTTTCCAAAATACAATGGTGGGACAGGCATGGAAGAGGCATTCTCATTGCAAAAGGGAGGAATAGACAAGAAGAAAGTGGTTCGTGCTCACAAGTAAGTCCAAAATCCAGTGGAGTGCACATCAAATCTTAAGCCTCCAGAATAATCTTTCTTGACTCCATGTCCCGCCTTCTGGGCACACTGGGGCAGGGGTTGGGTCCTAAGGCCTCAGGCAGCCACATTCCCACAGCTTTGCTAGGCTTAGCCCAAATAGCAGCTCTAATGGGTTAGGGTCTTGTGCCGGCCGCTCTCCCAGGCTGGCATTGCATGTGAGTAGCTCTACAGTTCTGATGTCTCTGCAAGAGCCCAAACCTCAACTTTCTGCTGGACATTGCCCTCGCTGTAGCTCTCTACAAAAGCTTGACCCCTGCAACAAGTTTCTGCCTGGACCCCCAGGCTGTCAACAATATCCTTTGAAATCTAGGTGGAGGTAGCTCATGAACTCTGTGCACCTGCAGAATTAGCACCATATGAATGCCACCAAGACTTACCACTTGTACCCTATGGAGTGAAAACATGAGCCGCACCCAGGTTGGCTTAAGCCATTGCTAGGGTGTCCAAGAAGCCTTTTGCTAAAATGTGGGGATCAGACACTTGAGGTGACACAGAGATTGAATGTTGAGGTCCCATGGGCTCCTCTCTGGAAACCTTGCCCTCAAGTTCCTAGTTTGCCTTTAAGATCTCTGAAATGCCTTCTGGGTCATTCTTCCATTTTCTTGATGAATATCACCTGGCTCCCTACTAGTCATGCTAATTTTGTTAGCAAACAGCAACTTGGCAACACCTTTGGTTTGCTTTCCTAAACATGCCTTTCTATTCTTTACATTGGCTGGGCTGTCAATTTTTAAAACCTTTCGTTTCTGCCTCCCTTTTAATTATAAATTTTATCTTTAAATCATTTATCTTCTCTTACATTTTACTATATGCAGTTAAAAGAAATCACGGAGCTCCCTCAATGTTTTGCTTAGAAATTTCTTTCACCAAATAGCCTTGTTCATCACTCTTAATTCTGCCTTCTATAAAGCCCTCAGGCATGGAGACAATGTAGCTAAGTTCACTGCCACTTTATAACAGGATAACCTTTACTCAAGTTTCCAATACCTGGTTCCTCATTCCCACCTGAAACCTCATCAGAATTGCCTTTTGGGTCTGTATTTCAACCATCACTCTCATAACAACCACTTATGTAATCCCTAAGAAGTTTCAGACTTTTCCTACAGCTCTCTTCCTTTTCTGAGCCCTCACCAGAATCACTGGGTATTAAATACCTTAAAATTTTCCTAGCATTTAAAGTCTTAGTTCCTGAGACTGACATTCTACATTCTAAAATAGCTTTCTGCATCACAATGTATGTTCTTAGAACTGGTATGACTGTATGAAACAGATGTATGAATATGGCTAAAGCATTAAATTCTAATCATGCTAAAAATCCTTTATTTCTCTGCATTCTACTATTCAAGCTAAGCTAACATTTCCATTTGGAAACTTTATTCTAAAACTATGCTTCTTAATTACACTTTCCTTTGATTCTTTTACCCATAAGTCCTTAATTAGAATGTTCTCTCTATAACTCAAGAATGCTTATATATTACAAAGATATGTGATTGCTTGATCATCTTCCTTCTATAGCAAGTGGTGTTTCAGCTATCTTACTATTTTCTCTTCATTTTAACTAGATTACTTCGGTCTGCTCTAAATGGTTATCCAGTCACTACACAGTTGTGACAGTCCCAATTGCAAGAATAGTAAAACACTGTTATACTAACTGGTAAAAAGTTGTTACCTTAAACAGAACTAGTGACAAAAACCACATGATTATCTCAATAGATGCAGAAAAGGCCTTCGATAAAATCCAACATCCCTTCATGCTAAAAACTCTCCATAAACTAGGTATTGATGGACCATATCTTAAAATAATAAGAGCTATTTATGGTAAACCCATAGCCAATATCATACTGAATGGGCAAAAGCTGGAGCCATTCCCTTTGAAAACTGGCACAAGACAAGGATGCCCTCTCTCACCACTCCTATTCGACATAGTATTAGAAGTTCTGGCCAGGGCAATCAGGCAAGAGAAAGAAATAAAGGTATTCAAATAGGAAGAGAGGAAGTCAAATTGTTTCTGTTTATAGATGACATGATTGTATATTTAGAAAACCCCATCATCTCAGCCCAGAAACTCCTTAAGCTGATAAGCAACTTCAGCAATGTCTCAGGATACAAAATCAATGTGCAAAAATCACAGGCATTCCTATACACCAATAATAGACAAGCAGAGAGCCAAATCATGAGGGAACTCCCATTCACAATTGCTAGAAAGAGAATAAAATACTTAGGAATACAGCTTACAAGGGATGTGAGGACCTCTTCAAGGAGAACTACAAACCACTGCTCAAGGAAATAAGAGAGGACACAATAAATGGAAAAACATTCCATGCTCATGGATAGGAAGAATCAATATGGTGAAAATGGCCATACTGCCCAAAGCAATTGACAGATTCAATGCTATTCCCATCAAGCTATCATAGACTTTCTTTGCAGAATTGAAAAAAAAAACTGCTTTAAATTTAATATGGAACCAAAAAAGAGCCCATATAGCCAAGACAATCCTAAGCAAAAAGAACAAAGCTAGAGGCATCATGCTACCTACTTCAAATATACTACAAGGCTACAGTAATCAAAACAGCATGGTACTGGTACTGAAACAGATATATAGACCAATGGAACAGAATAGAGACCTCAGAAATAACACTACACATCTACAACCATCTGATATTCGACAAACCCAACAAAAACAAGCAATGGGGAAAGGATTCCCTATTTAATAAATTGTGCTGGGAAAGCTGGCTAGCTACAGCAGAAAATAGAAACTGGATCCCTTCCTTACACCTTATACAAAAATTAACTCAAGATGGATTAAAGACTTAAATGTAAGACCTAAAACCATAAAAACCCTAGAAGAAAACCTAGACAGTACCATTCAGGACATAGGCATGGGCAAAGACTTCATGACTAAAACACCAAAAGCAATTGCAACAAAAGCCAAAATTGACAAATGGGATCTAATTAAACTAAAGAGCTTCTGCACAGCAAAAGAAACTATCATCAGAGTGAACAGGCAACCTACAGAATGGGAGAAATTTTTTTGCAATCTATCCATCTGACAAGGGTCTAATATCCAGAATCTAAAAGGAACTTAAACAAATTTACAAGAAAAAAACGACCCCTTCAAAAAGTGGGCAAAGGATATCAACAGACACTTCTCAAAAGAAGACATTTATGCAGCCAACGAACATGAAAAAAAGCTCATCATCACTGATCATTAGAGAAATGCAAGTCAAAACCACATTGAGATACCATCTCATGTTAGTTAGAATGGCGATCATTAAAAAGTCAGGAGACAACAGATGCTGGTGAGGCTGTGGAGAAAGAGGAACGCTTTTACATTGTTGGTGGGAGTGTAAACTAGTTCAACCATTGTGGAAGACAGTGTGGAAATTCCTCAAGGATCTAGCACCAGAAATAGCATTTGACCCAGCAATCCCATTACCAGGTATATACCCAAAGGATTATAAATCATTCTACTACAAAAACACATGCACATGACATGTTTATTGCAGCACTATTTGTAATAGCAAAGACTCGGAACCAACCCAAATGCCCATCAATGATAGACTGGATAAAGAAAATGTGGCACATATACAACATGGAATACTGTGCAGCCATGAAAAAGAATGGGTTCTTGTCCTTTGCAGGGACATGGATGAAGCTGGAAACCATCATTCTCAGCAAACTAACACAGGAACAGAAAACCAAACACCGCATGTTCTCACTCATAAGTGGGAGTTGAACAAGGAGAACAAATAGACACAGGGAGGGGAACATCACACACTGGGGCCTGTCAAAGGGTTGGGGGGCAAGAGGTGAGAGAGAATTAGGACAAATACCTAATGCATGCAGGGCTTAAAACCTAGATGACGGGTTGATGGGTGCAGCAAACCACCATGGCAAATGAATACCTATGTAACAAACCTGCATGTTCTGCACATGTATCCCAGAACTTAAAGTAAACAAACAAAAAAAGTTGCTACCTCAAGATGTTCAAGTGTCACCTTACATATATTGTTCTGACTACCTTGATTCCCTTAGGAATCTTCCATTTCCCTCAACTCTAACATGGCACAGCAGTGGGCTTCCAGAACTCATCCAACAGAACTGTGTAATCTGGTTTGCCAGGCTTATGCTATATTGGTTGTTAAATATTTTTATTATGATGCTGGGTGATACATTAAATGTGTCTTCATAAGGTCACTGAACAACTTCTTGAATTAGAGAAAACTTCTGGCTAGAAAGATTCATGGTGCAGACAAAAAGTTTGGAAACACAGATAAATAAATGTAATAATTGGTTTACTAATATCATAAAACTGGTAAAATATCTAGGTTTCCAGATTTTAAGGCCACCTGTATTTTTGCTTTCTTTGATTTTCTGCTGATACTATAATTCCACAGGTTTTCATGCCAATAATCAAAAGTCATCATAGTATAATTTACCTTTTGAAAGAAGGTGTTGATAATAATTATTTTATATGAGTTCATATTCCCAATTTCACTGATTAAGTTTTTGAAAATTACAATAATTTATATATAAATAAGATCTTACCTACAAAATAAGGGCCCATTACATATTCGCTCGTTTTTTGAGGTGGAAAATATGGATCCTGAAATAAAAACAGAGAAGAGAAAGTGAATAGAAAAAAATAATTAAATATCAATATAGTTTTTAAACTTAGTATTATTGTTGGTTATAAATGATAAAATGAGATTGAATGTTCTCCTTTTGCTTTCTCTTATATAAGGAGTAGAATTTATTTACAATTTAACCTATGCAACTGGTCGAAGCCCTTGAATAAATCTTTCATTTCAGTTATTACACTTTCTAATGTAGAATTTATATATTTTTTAAAAAATTTATTCTTTATTGATAGAATAAATATCATTAATATCAAAATATCAAAAAATTACAAGACATACAAAATATCATGGATATTTATTCTATGGATATAGATGCATGGATGAAATGTATTAGCAGGTTGTCAAGCTAGGAAACGTCAAGCATTAAAAGAAAATACATATTACTTTGCATGTTATGAACCTCTTATTCCCTGAGCCCCAGGAAGCAAAAATAGTAATTTAAAGGATATATGAAAATAAAAAGATTAATATCAAAGAAAAAATATATCAAAAAAGAAGGTGTAAATGACATCACAGAAAATGATGGAATAGGATGTCCGAAAATCAGTCCCTCCACTGAAATAAATATAAACTGTCAATGACTGACAGATCAATGATCTCAGAACTCCAGAATATAATCCAAAACTTGCAGCTAACAGGGTGCTGCTTAATAAAAAAAAAGAGGGTGGATGAATTCTGGTGTTTGTGGAAAGCTCTGTCAGTTCACTGGCTGATCACTTAGATAATGGATCAGACCACAGACCCACCACAAACAAAGAATACAGTCTTTGCAAAAATAGTTTAGATAAGTCATTAAACAGATAGGTAATTGTAGCCCTCAACAATCAACAATAGCAACCCCTGGTGAAGGGGGATATTTTCAGAGTTACCACACTATAATATTTGAAATGCCCGATTTTCACCAAAAAATTACAAGACATACAAAAACAAAATATGGCCCATTCACAGGAAAACATAAACAGAAATCTTTCCTGCGGAAGCCAGGACTTTGGACTTACAAGACAAAGATTTTAAAACAACTTTCCTAAATATGCTTAAAGAGCTGACAAAGTACAAAAGGAAGCTAAGCTAACAATGTATGCAAAAAAATGAGATTATCAATAAAGAATAAAATTTTTTAAAAGTATACAAATTCTACATTAGAAAGTGTAATAACTGAAATGAAAGATTTATTCAAGGGCTTCAACTGCAGATTAAAGCAGACAGGAGAGAATCTGTGAACTTGAATATAGGACTTTTGAAATTATCCAGAATGAGGGGCAGAAAGAAAAATGAATGAAGTGAACAGAGCCTAAATGACCTACGGGACAACCATCAAGTGTGCCAACGTACACATTATGAGAGTCACAGGAAAAGAGAAAGAATATTTGAAGAATTTCAGCCAAACACTTCCCAAATTTGATGAATATCATAATTCAATACATCAAAGAAGCTCAAAGAACTCCAATGAGGATAAACTCAAAGTGCATCACAGCAGACATGTTATACAATAAAACTGCCAAAAATGAAGAGTGAATTTGCAGGAACAGAGGAGTGACTTATATAAAAAGTTATCCTCAGTAAGATTACCAGCCAATTTTTATCGATTTTTATCAGAAACTGTTTAAGAAGGCAGTGGAATGACAACGTGCTGAAAAAAAAAATATCTGTCAACCAAGAATCCTATAACCAGTAAAAATGAAGAAGAAATTAAGTTAATCCCTAAGATTAACAAAAACTTAGGGAGTTTGCCCTAGTGTAAACCTGCCCTGAAAGAATTGCCGAGGGAGTTTTTCAGGATGAAAGGAAAGGACCCTAGACAGTACTTTGAACTCATATGAACAGATAAAGAACTCTGGAAATGGAGGCAAGTGGGGAAAAACTGTAGCTGTGTTTTTTTAAAAAAATACTAAGTTAAGTTATCAGCTTAAATAGCCTGTTAAAACTATAACTTATGTAAGCTTCATGGTAACTATGAAAAGCAAAATCCATAGATTAAAAAAGGATAAAAAGTAAGTACTCGAAGCAAATATTATTTAAAAAATCATCCAATCATAAAAAGAGACAAGAATAAAGAAATAAAGGATCTACAAAACAACCACAGAACAATTAACAAAATGGCAGTAGTAAGTTCTTACCTACAAATAATTGCTTTGAATGTAAATGGATTAAATTCTCCAATTAAAACACATAGAATGAATTGAATCATTTAAAAACACAAGACCCAATTATATGTTACCTGAGACCCACTTCACCTCTAAGAACACACATAGACTGAAAGTGAAAGGATGTAAAAAGATATTCCATGCAAATGGAAATAAAAGCTGGAGTAACTATCGTTATGTCAAAGAAACCAGACTTTAAGTCACAAACTGTGAAAGAGACAAAGGAGGTCATTATATAATTATAAAAGGGTCAGTTCATCAGAGAATATAAAAATTGTAAATATATATGCACCCCAAATTAGAATAGTTAAATATAAAGCAAATATTAATAGATCTGAAGAAAGAGGTAGACTACAATACAATAATAGTAGAGGACTTCAGGCTGGTCTGAATGCAATGGTGCTTTCAACTAACTGATCACAACTGGTTACAGATTCCATTGTTTCTTCTCCACCCCAACTGCTTCACTTGACTAACTTTAAAAAAAGAAAAAATAGTAGAGGACTTCAATAATACCCCACTTTCAACACTGGACAGATAATTCAGACAGAAAATTAAGAAGGAAACATTAGGCTTGAACTACACTTTAGACCAAATGGAACTATAAGGCATATACAGACATTCCACCCAACAGCAGCAGCATATACATTCTTTCCCAGCACACACAGAACATTCTCCAGGATAGATCATATGTTAAGCCACGAAACAAGTCTTAACTAATATATAAGATTGAAATCATATCAACTATGTTTTCTGATGACAATTTTATGAAACCAGAGATGAATGACAAGATAATTTTTGGAAAATTTACCAATATGTGGAAATTAAACATGTCCCTGAACAATCAATGGGTCAAAGAAGAAACTAAAATGGGAAGTTATAAAAATATCCTGACACAAATGAAAATAGACACACAACATACCAGGAATTATAGGATGCAGCAAAAGCAGTTCTTTGAGGAAATTTTATAGCAATAAATGTCTACATCAAAAAAGAAGAAAAATCTCAAGCAACCTAATGTTACACCTAAAGCAACTATTAATAGAAAAAGAACAAACTAAGTTCAAAGTTAGTAGAAGAAATAATAAAGATCACAGCAGAAACAAATAAAATTGAGACTAGAAAAAAGTAGAAAAGATCAATGAAACTAAGCATTGGTTTACTGAAAAAAAAATCAAACTGGCAAACCTCTAACTACATTAAGAAAAAAAGAGTAGATTCAAAATCAGAAATGAAAGAGGAGACATTACAACTGATATCACAGAACCACAAAGGATTATGAGTCTACTATGAACAATTAGATGCCAATAAATTGGATAACCTAGAAGAAATGGATATATTCCTAGAAACATACAACCTATCAAAACTGAGTCATGAACTAACAGAAAACCTGAACAGACCAATAATGAGTAAGGATATTGAAACAGTAATAAAAAGTCTCCTGTGGAAGAAATGCCCAAGACCTGATGGCTTCACTGCTGAATTCTACAAAACATGAACTACTTCCAATTCTTCTCAAATGCTTCCAAAAAATTAAAAAGGAGAAAACACCTTCAAACTCAGTTTGCAAGGACAGTGCTACTCTGATACTTAAGCCAGACAAAGACACTACAAAAAGATAAAGTTATGTCAATATCCCTGATAATACAGGTGTAAAAATCGTCAACAAAATATTAGCAAACCGAATTTAACAACACATTAAAAGGATCTTTCATGGTGAATAAGTGAGATTTATCTCTGGGATGCAAGGATGGTTCAACATATGTAAGTCAATAAATGTATACACATTAACAGAATTAAGGACAAAACCATATGATCATCTCAATAGATGCGGAAAAAGCATTTGACAAAATTCAACCCACTTTCATGACAGACTCACAGCTAACATACTCAACAGTGAAATTGAAAGCTTTTCCTCTAAGATCAGGAACAAGACAAGGATGTCCACTCTTTCCACTTCTCTCTAGAAGTTCTAGCTAGAGTGATTAGGCAAGAGGAAGATAAACAAATCCAAATTGGAAAGGAAGAAGTTAAATTGTCTGTTTTCAGACATGATCTTATATTTTAAAAAATTCCTAAGAATGTCACAAAAAACTTAGAACTAATAAGTAAATCCAGTAAAGGTGCAAAAAATAAAATAACACACAAAAATTAGTTGCATTCCTATACACTAACAAGGAACTCTCTGAAAAAAAATCAAGAAAACAATTCCATTTACAATATCTACAGAAATGTTTAGAAATTAATTTAACCAAGAGTGTAAAGGATCTGTATGCCAAAAACTATAAAACATTGATGAAAAAAATTGAAGAAGACTCAAATGGAAAGATATCTGTGTTCATGAACTTGAAGAACTAATATTGCTTAAATGTACATACTACCCAAAGCAATCTGCAGATTCGGGGCATTGCTATCAAAATTCCAATGACATTTTTCACAGAAATAGAAAAAAACGCACCTAAAATTCATATGGAACCATAAGTGACCCCAAATAGCCAAAGCAATCCTGAGCAAATAAAAGAAAACTAGAGGCTACCAGATTTCAATATCTACTGCAAAGCCATAATAATCAAAACAGCATGGTACTGGCATAACAACAGACACAAAAAACAATGGAATACAATAGAGCACCCAGAAGTAAATTCATGCATTTATAGTCAACTAATATTCAACAAAGGTACCAAGAACATACAATGGGGAAAGGACAGTCTCTTCAATAAATGGTGATAGGAAAACTGGGTATTCACATGTGGAAGAATGAAATTGGACTCTTATCTTACTCCATATACAAAAATTAACTCAAAATGGACTAAAGACTTAAACGCAAGACCAGAAACTCTAAAACTACACTGGTGTGGGCAATAATTTTTTGGATATGACCCCAAAAGTACAGGCAATGAAATAAAATAGACAAATGGGATTAGATCAAACTAAAAAGCTTCTGTATAGCAAAGGAAACAATCAACAGAGCAGAGACAATCTACAAAATGGAAAACAAATTATTATTAAATCTTTATGTCTGATAAAGGGTTAGTATCCAAAATATATAAGGAACTCAGACAACTTAATAAAAAGAAAACAACTCAAGTTTAAAATGGACTTAAAATAGACATTTCTCAGCCGGGCGCAGTCTCTCACGCCTATAATCCCAGCTCTTTGGGAGGTCGAGGTGGGTGGATCACGAAGTCAGGAGTTCAAGACCAGCCTGGCCAAGATGGTGAAACCCCATCTCTACTAAAACTACAAAAGAAATAGCCTGTGGTGGGTGGCTGTAATCCCAGCTGCTCAGGAGGCTGAGGAAGGAGAATCGCTTGAACCCAGGCAGCAAGTGAGCCGAGATCATGCCATGACATTCCAGCCTGGGAGACAGAACAAGACTCTGTCTCAAAAAAAAAACAAACAAACAAACAAAAAAAAGACATTTCTCAAAGAAGACATACAAATGTCCAATAGGTATATGAAAAGGTGCTCAACTACACTAATCATCAGGGAAATGCAAATTAAAACCATGATGAGATATCACCTCACACCAGTTAGAATGGCTATTATTATTAAAAAGATTAACGATAACAAATGTTGCCAGGGATGTAATGCAAGGAAATCTTGCTACACTATTGGTGGGAATATAAATTAGCACAGCCATTATGAAAAAAAGCATAGAGGTTCCTCAAAAAACTAAAAGTAGAGCTACCATATGATCCAACAATCCCACTACTGGGTGTATACCCCAACGAAATAAAATGTTGAAGGAATATGCACTCCATGTTTATTTCAGCATTATTCACAATAGCCAAGATATGGAATCAATCTAAGTGTCCACCAATGGGTGAACGAATAAAGAAAATATGGTATATATACCCAATACTATTCAACCTTAAAAAAGGAGGAAATTCTGTCATTTGCAAGAATATGGAGGAACCTGGAGAAAAGTACGTTACGTGAAATAAGCCAAGAATAGAAAAACAAATATTGCATGATCTCATTTATAAGTGGAAATCTATAAATGGTGAACAGATAGATGCAGAGAGTAGAATGTTGGTTGTTACCAGGGGCTGGAGGGTAGGGGAATTGGGGAGATGTTGGTCAAAGTATACAAAATTTCAGAGAGACAGGAAAAATGTTTGAGAGATCTACTGTACAACATGGGGATTATAACTAATAGCAATGTATTGTATACTAGAAAATTCCTAAGAGAGTAGAGTTTAAGTGTTCTCACTACAAAAAAAATCATATGTGAGGTAATAGCATATGTTACTTAGCTTGATTTAGCCATTCCACATTGTATACTTTTTTTTTTTTTTTTTTTTTTTTGAGATGGAGTCTCACTCTGTCACCCAGGCTGGAGTGCAATGGTGTGATCTTGGCTCACTGCAACCTCTGCCTCCCAGGTTCAAGCTATTCTCCTGCCTCAGCCTCCTGGGTAGCTGGGCCTACAGGCATGAACCACCACACCCAGCTAATTTTTTGTATTTTTAGTAGAGACGGAGTTTCACCGTGTTAGCCAGGATGGTCTCGATCTCCTGACCTCATGATCTGCCTGCCTCAGCCTCCCAAAGTGCTGGGATTATACCTCAAAAAGTTAAAGGAAGGGCGGGAGGAAGGGCGGGCAGAGTTTTCATTTCTAGTAGTGGAAGAATAGCTTGTATTAGACCTACTCTCTCAAGGACCACAACTATGAACTCTTGGAAAATATGAAAACAACGATTTGGCACTTCCAAGCTTATTCTTAAGATATGGAAAGTTGAAAATACCATAGCCCCCACCCTAACAATAAAATGTTGGGCAATTTACAAAATTCTAACACCTTTGAATCCATCAGAGCTGTCTTTACAGGGCAACCAATTAACTTGAAATCTAAGAAAGTACAAGCACTTCCAAGGATAGATGGGATATATGCACTGACTCACCCAACCACAGTACAGGAAGAAGATAGGCTTACCAAACGTGCAACTAAGAAGAATTCAAGGCCAGGCACAGTGGCTCAAACTGTAATTCCAGCACTTTGGGAAGCCGAGGCAGGCAGATTACCTGAGGTCAGAGTTTGAGACCAGCCTGGCCAATACGGTGAAACCCCATCTCTGCTACAAATACAAAAATTAGCTAGGTGTGGTGGTGGGCTATAACTCCAGCTACTCACTCGGGAGGCTGAGGCTGGAGAATCGCTTGAACCCAGGAGGTGGAGGTTGCAGTGAGCCGAGATCATGCCATCGTACTCCAGCCTGGATGACAGTGAGACTCAAAAAAAAAATAAAAAATCAGATAAATTTTGTAACAAATTGTTAAAGGCTGAGGGTAGGCTAATGTTAAAACATGAAAACCCTTGTAGCCACAAACACAAGAGTATTTTGTGCTGACTCACAGACCTTCTCCACAGACTTCCACTGGTTGTTACCATAAATATTGGTGACCAGGTAGGATGCCAAGGAAAGTCTCCATCAGAGTGCCGACAGAGAAGCAGAGCACCCACTTGCCACAGGAAGTATGGGAAACCACTCCTGCATCCTTCTCTAGACAGCTAAAGCCTGAAGTTGTTAGTGGAAACCCTTTTGTACCCAGTGCATAAACGAAGACCTATCCCTGAGGAAAAGGCAGGAAACCATTCTATTTCCAGATCATTACATGTCTCCTATCATAAGAAAGAGGCAGAAATATTGCTCATTTCTTAGACACTGAAAGACAGAGTTTGCCCAAGACAGAGGCACAACCAGGACAAAAGAGAATCTGTGCCTCCCAGTGCCAGGCTTTAAAATCCAATAATAAACAATAGCAGTCCTGTACTGAGGAAGAGATGAGAGTGTAGAAAGAAAAGCTCTCTGAGGTTGAGATGCACAGAGAAAGCCAGAAGCTGGAGAAGAACAGGAACATTTAAAAAATCTCTCCAGCAAATTAGCCCCCACTCTATGCACAAGATAATGCTAGAGGAATATAAAATCAGTGGTGCACTACAGAGAACAATAACAGAGCCCAAACCCAGCTCAACTCCTTACTAAATTGACTTAATTCCCCACATGAGGAAAGAAAAGCATATCCATTTCCTGCTATGAATGCTTTTACCTTAATCTGTAGTATTCTATATAGATGTCTGGCTTTCAATGAAAAAATTATAAGACGCAAGAAAGCAAGAAAAGGAAATCCACTATTAAGAGATAAAACATTAAAAAAAAATCTCACATATGTGGCAACTGTTGGAATTACCAACAGGCATTTAAAAAATAGTTAAGATTAATATATTAAAGGCTCTAATGAAAATGGTGGATGACTGGATGAACAGAAGGTGAATTTTAGAAGAAAATGGAGATACCGAGTGACAAATGAAATGACAGAAATAGAAGACACAGTAACTGAGATGAAGAATGCCTTTGATGGGCTCAAGAGTAGGCTTGACACAGGCAAGGGAAGAATCAGTGAACTTGAAGATGTATCAGTAGAAATTACCCAAACTAAAAAACAGAGGAAAAAAGTAAAAACAAAAAACAAAAACCAAAAAATCAAACCACAGAACAGAGCACCCAATAACTGTGGGACAATATCAAATGGCTAAGAGGTATATAATTGGAATCCCAGAAGAGAAAGGAGAGAACAAGGCAAAAATATATGTTTGATGGAGTAATGGTTGAGAGTTTTCTAAGAAAATAATGAAGGACACCAAACCATAGATTCAAGAAGTTTAGAGAACCTTAAGCAGAATAAATATCCTGCATGCACACCCATCAAACACACACACACACACACACACACACACACACACCCCTAGATATATATTATTTAAATTGTGGAAAACCAAACATAAAGAGAAAAAAACCTTGAAGACAGCCAGAAACAAAAGACACATTACATAAAAAGGAAAAAAGAATTGCAGCAGACTTCTTGTTTAAAACTATACACACCAGGTAATATGGCAGTGACATCTTTCAAAAACAAAACAAAAATATCTCAACACAGAATTCTATATAAGAGAAAATATCCTTTAAAAACGAAGGATAAATCAAGTGCTTTTTGGACAAACGAAACCTAGGAGACCCACACTACATGAAATGAACTTCTTTTAACCAGAATAAATATTCTGCATAAAAGAAGTTCTTCAGCCAGAGTAAATATGATTATAGTCAGAAATTATATATATGAAAAGAACTTAGTATCTCCAAAATGATTAATGTGAAGATAAATATAAAGACATCATTGTTATTTTTAGTTACTCTAAAAGATAACAGAGTCTAAAGCAAAAAGATAACTCAGTCCCCAAAGGAGACATATATTATAATTTTTAGCATATGTAAAAGCAAATGCTATGACAATAACACAAAAAATTGAGGGAGGAATTGGGAATATACTGTTATAAGGTTCTTATACTATTGTTAGAAGGTAAAGAGTGATTGATTAAATATGTATATTTGTAAAACCTAGACCAATCTCAGGAGCTTCAAGATGGCTGACTAGAGGCTTCTAGTACATTCACCTCCTTCAAAAAGAGGAACGAAAATAGTGAGTAGATAATCACACTTTGACTAGATCATCTAAGACAGAACACTGGAATTCAACAGAGAAGTTATAGGAAACACCTAAAGCAAGGAAGGACCGGGAAGCAAGGCAGCCAGCTCAGCCAGGATTGGCTGGGACCTGGAAAGGTTCCCCAATGTGTAGAAAGGGTGAGAGACCCCCACTCCCACCATGGACTCCTGCAATCCTAGCCAAGGAAGAGCCCTTTGATCCTCACAGGCCCTGAGACTAACAGGAAGAGCTGCCTGGAGAATGTACAATGGTATTGCCCCATAGAGGGAGCTCACACTGGGTCCCAGACATCCTAAGCTGCTATGGAAAGGTGCTATTTTGAGAGCCCAGCCACTACCAGACTGCCCCGAGGCCCAACAGCCCATACATCTTCACGTCCCTAGAGCCCCATTGACATCTCTCATCCACAGCAACCACTGTGGCTTGCTGCTGCTACCAAGGCCAAAGCATGAGCCACTGGCAGTGACCCCACCGCTCTTAGCAGCAGAGCCACCACACATTTTTACATGCCCCAAGAACAGACTCCCCTGCCTGCAGGTTCCGCGGCTGCAGGCTGCCGCTGCCTGAGACCCACACACCTGTGGCTGCTGCCACTAAAAGCCACCCCACCCTCCCAAGCAGCAGGGCTGCAGCACAAGGATCTAGAAAAGCAAGAACCTGAAATTAGAAGAAAAGAAACAATAAGATCAGAGAAAAAATAAATGAAATCGAGACTTTAGAAATACAGAAAGTCTACAAAACAAAAAGTTGGCTTTTTGAAAAGATAAACAAAATCAACAAACCTTTAGTGAGACTAAGAAAAAGAGAAGACCTAAATAAATAAAACTAGAAATGAAAGTGGAGGCATAACAATTGAGACCACAGAAATACAAAGAATCATTAGACACTGTTATGAACAACTGTATACCAACAAATTGAAAAACCTAGAAGAAATGGGTAATTTCTTGGACACATACAACCTACCAAGATTGAAACATGAAAAAATGGAAAACCTCAATAACCAACAATAAGTAACAAGATTGAAGCTGTAATAAGTCTCCCAACAAAGGAAAGTCCAGGAATTGATGGCTTCACTGCTGAATTCCAAACGTTTCAGGAAGAACTAGTAATAATTCTACTCAAATTCTTCAAAAAAATTGAAGAGCAGAGAATACTTCCAAACTCATTCTATGAGACTAGCAATATCCTGATATCAAAATCAGACAAGAATACAATGAAAAAAAAAAACTACAGGCCGATATCACTGATGAACATAGATTAAAAAGTTCTCAACAAAATACTAGCAAACTGAATTCGACAACACATTAAAAATATCATCATGATCAAATGGGATTCATCCTAGGGATACAAGTACGGTTCAACATATACAAATCAATAAATGTGATACATGACATTAACAGAACCAAGAAGAAAAAATCATATGATTTCAATAGATGCTATAGAAGCATTCAATAAAATCCACCATCCTATTATGATAAAAATCCTCAACAAACTAGGCAGAAAGAACATACCTCAAAATAATAGAGGCATATATGACAAACCCACAGCTAGCATCATACTGATGGCAGAAAAATTGAAAGCCTTTCCTCTAAGATCTGAAACAAGACAAGATGGTCATTTATGACTTTTGTTCAACATAATACTGTAAGTCCTGGCCAGAGCAATTAGGTAAGAGAAAGAAATAAAGAGGATTCAAATTGGAAAGGAAGAAGTCAAATTTGCCTTGTTTGCAAACATGATCTTACATGTGGAAAAGCATAAAAACTCCACCAAAAAACTGTTAGAACTGATAAATTCAGTAAAGTTGCAGGATATAAAATCAACATACAAAAATCAGTAGCATTTATTTATGCCAACAGCAAAAAATCTGAAAAAGAAATCAAGGAAATAATCCCATTTACAATAGCTACAAAAAATATAAAATACCTTCAGTGAATTTAGTCAATGAAGTGAAAGATCTATACAAGGAAAACTATAAAACATGGATGAGAGAAATTGAAGAGGACACAAAAAAAATAGAAAAATATTCCATGCTCATGGATTGGAAGAATTTTTTTTTTTTAATTATACTTTAGGTTTCAGGGTACATGTGCACAATGTGCAGGTTTGTTACATATGTATCCATGTGCCATGTTGGTTTGCTGCACCCATTAACTCATCATTTAACATTAGGTATATCTCCTAATGCTGTCCCTCCCCCCTCCCCCCACCCCACAACAGTCCCCGGAGTGTGATGTTCCCTTCCTGTGTCCATGAGTTCTCATTGTTCAATTCCCACCTATGAGTGAGAACATGCGGTGTTTGGTTTTTTGTCCTTGTGATAGTTTACTGAGAATGATGTTTTCCAGTTTCATCCATGTCCCTACAAAGGACATGAACTCATCATTTTTTATGGCTGCATAGTATTCCATGGTGTATATGTGCCACATTTTCTTAATCCAGTCTATCGTTGTTGGACATTTGGGTTGGTTCCAACTCTTTGCTATTGTGAATAGTGCTGCAATAAACATACATGTGCATGTGTCTTTATAGCAGCATGATTTATAGTCCTTTGGGTATATACCCAGTAATGGGATGGCTGGGTCAAATGGTATTTCTAGTTCGAGATCCCTGAGGAATCGCCACACTGACTTCCACAATGGTTGAACTAGTTTACAGTCCCACCAACAGTGTAAAAGTGTTCCTATTTCTCCACATCCTCTCCAGCACCTGTTGTTTCCTGACTTTTTAATGATGGCCATTCTAACTGGTGTGAGATGGTATCTCAGTGGGGTTTTGATTTGCATTTCTCTGATGGCCAGTAATGATGAGCATTTTTTCACGTGTTTTTTGGTTGCATAAATGTCTTCTTTTGAGAAGTGTCTGTTCATGTCCTTCGCCCACTTTTTGATGGGGTTGTTTTTTTCTTGTAAATTTGTTTGAGTTCATTGTAGATTCTGGATATTAGCCCTTTGTCAGATGAGTAGGTTGCAAAAATTTTCTCCCATTCTGTAGGTTGCCTGTTCACTCTGATGGTAGTTTCTTTTGCTGTGCAGAAGCTCTTTAGTTTAATGAGATCCCATTTGTCAATTTTGGCTTTTGTTGCCATTGCTTTTGGTGTTTTAGACATGAAGTCCTTGCCCACACCTATGTCCTGAATGGTATTGCCTAGGTTTTCTTGTAGGATTTTAATGGTTTTAGGTCTAACATTTAAGTCTTTAATCCATCTTGAATTAATTTTTGTATAAGGTGTAAGGAAGGGATCCAGTTTCAGCTTTCTACATATGGCTAGCCAGTTTTCCCAGCACCATTTATTAAATAGGGAATCCTTTCCCCATTTCTTGTTTTTGTCCGGTTTGTCAAAGATCAGATAGTTGTAGATATGCGGCATCATTTCTGAGGGCTCTGTTCTGTTCCATTGATCTATGTCTCTGTTGTGGTACCAGTACCATGCTGTTTTGGTTACTGTAGCCTTGTAGTATAGTTTGAAGTCAGGTAGCGTGATGCCTCCAGCTTTGTTCTTTTGGCTTAGGATTGACTTGGCGATGCGGGCTCTTTTTTGGTTCCATATGAACTTTAAAGTAGTTTTTTTCAATTCTGTGAAGAAAGTCATTGGTAGCTTGATGGGGATGGCATTGAATCTATAAATTACCTTGGGCAGTATGGCCATTTTCACGATATTGATTCTTCCAACCCATGAGCATGGAATGTTCTTCCATTTGTTTGTATCCTCTTTTATTTCATTGAGCAGTGGTTTGTAGTTCTCCTTGAAGAGGTCCTTCACATCCCTTGTAAGTTGGATTCCTAGGTATTTTATTCTCTTTGAAGCAATTGTGAATGGGAGTTCACTCATGATTTGGCTCTCTGTTTGTGATTGGTGTACAAGAATGCTTGTGATTTTTGTACATTGATTTTGTATCCTGAGACTTTGCTGAAGTTGCTAATCAGCTTAAGGAGATTTTGGGCTGAGACAATGGGGTTTTCTAGATATACAATCATGTCATCTGCAAACTGGGACAATTTGACTTCCTCTTTTCCTAATTGAATACCCTTTATTTCCTTCTCCTGCCTGATTGCTCTGACCAGAACTTCCAGCACTATGTTGAATAGGAGTGGTGAGAGAGGGCATCCCTGTCTTGTGCCAGTTTTCAGAGGGAATGCTTCCAGTTTTTGCCCATTCAGTATGATATTGGCTGTGGGTTTGTCATAGATAGCTCTTATTATTTTGAGATATGTCCCATCAATACCTAATTTATTGAGAGTTTTTAGCATGAAGGGTTGTTGAATTTTGTCAAAGGCCTTTTCTGCATCTATTGAGATAATCATGTGGTTTTTGTCTTTGGTTCTGTTTATATGCTGGATTACATTTATTGATTTGCGTATGTTGAACCAGCCTTGCATCCCAGGGATGAAGCCCACTTGATCATGGTGTATAAGCTTTTGATGTGCTGGTGGATTCGGTTTGCCAGTATTTTATTGAGGATTTTTGCATCAATGTTCATCAAGGATATTGGTCTGAAATTCTCTTTTTTGGTTATGTCTCTGCCAGGCTTTGGTATCAGGACAATGCTGGCTTCATAAAATGTGTTAGGGATGATTCCCTCTTTTTCTATCGATTGGAATAGTTTCAGAAGGAATGGTACCAGTTCCTCCTTGTACCTCTGGTAGAATTCGGCTGTGAATCCGTCAGGTCCTGGACTCTTTTTGGTTGGTAAGCTATTGATTATTGCCACAATTTCAGAGCCTGTTATTGGTCTATTCAGAGATTTGGAAGAATATTTTTAAAATGACAATTCTACCCAAAGCAACTTATAGATTCAATGCAATTCCTATAAAAATGACATTCTCCACAGAAGAAAAAAACCTTAAATTTATATGGAACCACAAAAGATTCCAACTAGCCAAAGCAACCCTGAGACAGAAGGACAAAGTGGGAGGCATTATACTACCTGATTTAAAAAATACTACAAAACTGTGGTAACCAAACCAGCTTGGTGTTGGCATAAAAACAAACAGACCAATGGAACAGAATAGACAACCCAGGTACAAACTCACGCATTTACAGTCAACTCATTTCAACAGAGGTATCAAGAACACACACACACACAAAAAAAAATACTACAGTGGCTCACGCCTGTAATCCCAGCACTTTGGGAGGCCGAGGCGGGTGGATCACGAGGTCAGGAGATCGAGACCACAGTGAAACCCCGTCTCTACTAAAAAAATACAAAAAATTAGCCGGGCGCGGTGGTGGGCGCCTGTGGTCCCAGCTACTCCGGAGGCTGAGGCAGGAGAATGGCGTGAACTCGGGAGGCGGAGCTTGCAGTGAGCCAAGATCGTGCCACTGCACTCCAGCCTGGGCGACAGAGCGAGACTCCGTCTCAAAAAAAAAAAAAAAAAAAAAAAAAAAAGAACACACAACGGACAAATGACATCTTTTTAGTAAATGGTGCTGGGAAAACTGGATAACTATATGCAGAATAATGAAATTAGATATTAGTCTCTCACCATATGCAAAAATCAAATCAAAATAAAGACTAAAATCTAAGACCTAAAACTATGAAACTACTAGAAGAAAACATTAAGGAAACACCCCAAGACATTGGTCTAGGCAAAGATTCTTTGTGCAAGATCTCAAAAGCACAGGCAACTAAAGCAAAACTAGACAAATAAGATTCCATAAAGCTAAAAACCTGCACAGCAAAGGAAACAATGAAGTGAAGAGACAGCTCACAGAATACAATATTTGCAAACTATTCAT
This sequence comes from Nomascus leucogenys, assembly GCF_006542625.1. NCBI lineage: Eukaryota > Metazoa > Chordata > Mammalia > Primates > Hylobatidae > Nomascus > Nomascus leucogenys. The sequence continues at coordinate 101,943,502 of NC_044402.1, forward strand.
TTGATGAAGGATTAATAAGCAGAATATATAAGGAGCTCAAACATCTCAATAGCAGATGAACAAATAATCAAATTTAAAAATGGACAAATGACCTGAATAAACATGCAACAAAAGAAGACATACAAATGGTCAATTGGTATGTGAAAAAATATTCAATATCACTAATCAGAGAAATGCACATCAAAACCACAATGAGACATCATCTCACCTCTGTTAAAATGGCTTTTATAAAAAAGACAGCCAATAGCAGATGCCAGAGAGGATGTGGATAAAGGGCAACCCTCATACACTGTTGGTGGTAATGTAAATTAGTACAGCCACTATGGCAAGCTGCATGGAAGTTTCTCAAAAAATCAAAAATAGAACTACTATGTGATCCAGCAACTCTACTACTGGGCATATATCTCAAAGTAATCAATATATCAAAGAGATATTTGCACTCCCATGTTTATTACAGCACTATTCACAATAGTCAAAATATGGAATCAAGGTAAGTGCCCATTAGTGGATGAATAGATAAAGAAAATATGGTATACATCTGACAAAGGTCTAATATCCAGAATCTACAAGGAACTTAAATTTACAAGAAAAAAATCCCCATCAAAAAATGGGCAAAGGATATGAACAAAAGAAGATATTTATGCGGTCAAAAAACATGAAAAAAAGCTCAGTATCACTGATTAGAGAAATGCAAATCAAAACCACAATGAGATACCATCTCATGCCAGTCAGAATGGCGATTATTAAAAGGTCAAGAAACAATAGATGCTAGTGAGGCTGTGAAGAAATAGGAACACTTTTACACTGTTGGTGAGAATGTAAATTAGTTCAACCATTGTGGAAGACAGTGCAGCGATTCCTCAAAGATCTAGAACCAGAAATACGATTTGACCCAGCAATCCCATTACTGGGTATATACCCAAAGGAATATATATCATTCTATTATAAAGACACATGCACATGTATATTTATTGCAGCACTATTTACAATAGCAAATACATGAAACCAACCGAAATGCCCATCAATGATAGACTGGATAAATTAAATGTGGTACATATACACCATAGAATACTATGCAGCCATAAAAAGGAATGAGATCATGTCCTTTGCAGGGACATGGATGAAGCTGGAAGCCATCATCCTCAGCAAACTAACACAGGAAGAGAAAACCAAACTCCGCATGTTCTCACTTGTAAGTGGGAGTTGAACAATGAGAACACATGGACACAGGGAGGAGAACAACACACACCAAGGCCTGTTGAGGGGTGACGGTGAGGGGAGGGAACATAGATGACAGGTTAATAGATGCAGCAAAGCACCATGGCACACGTGTACCTATGTAACAAACCTGCACGTTCTGTACATGTATCCCGGAACTTAAAGTAAAATTCAAAAAAAAGAAAATGTGGCATATATACCCAATGGAATACTTTTCAGTCATAAGAAGAATGAAATCCTGTCATTTGCAGCAACATGGATGGAACTGGAGGTTATTACATTAAGTGAAATAAGCCAAGCATAGAAAAACAAATATTGCATATTCTTACTTACATGTGGGAACTAAAAAAGTGGGTTTCCTGAAGACACACTGATGGTTACTAGAGATGGAAGAGTGGCAAGGAGGATTAAGAGAGGTTGATTAATGGGTACAAATACAAAGTTTAATAGAAGAAATAAGACATTATTTGATAGATCGGTAGGATGACTATCGTTTACAGTAACTTATTGTATATTTCAAAATAGCTAGAAGAGAATAATTTGAATGTTCCTAGCATAAAGAAAAAACAAATATTTAAGGTGACAGGTATTGCAATGAAACTGATTTGATTTTCATAAATTATATGAATGTACTAATTATCATGATTACCCCCCAAAATATGTATATGTATTATGTATCAATTTAAAAACTAAAATTTAAAAACAAGAAAAAGTGGGCCAGGCACAGTGGCTCATGCCTGTAATCCTATCACTTTGGGAGGCCGAGGTGGGCAGATTGCTTGAGGTCGGGAGTTCAAGACAAGCCTGGCCAATATGGCGAAACCACCCCCACTAAAAAAAAAAAAGTACAAAAATTAGCCAGGAGTGGTGGCGCATGCCTATAATCCCAGCTACTCAGAAGTTGAGGCAGAAGAATTGCTTGAACCTGGCAGACAGATTCAAGCCTCTCTTGCAGTGAGCTGAGATTGTGCCACTGCACTCCAGCCTGGGCGACAGAGTGAGACTCTATCAAAAAAAAAAAAAGAAAAGTGGACTTCAAAAGGTGTTATCAGAGGTAAAAAGAGATATTTTGTTATAATAAAAAGACAGATTCATCACAAGATACAATAACCATCAATGCCTATGTGCCTAATAAAAAAGCTTCAAAAAATTAAAAGAGAAAAAACAAAAGAGCTTCAAAACATATTAAGTAAAATCTGAGCACTAAAGAGAGAAATAGACAAATCCACCATCATAACTGGAAATTCTAACACCATTCTTTCAGTAATTTATGAAATAACTAGACACAAAAATCAGTAAGACTATAAAAGATCTGAAGGGGACCCTATCAACTACCTTGATCTAATACATATTTAGACAACACTACAAAGACAGCAGAATGCATGTTCTTTCAAGTGCACATGCAACATTCAGCAGGATAGACTGCAAATAAGTCTCGATAATTGTTTAAAAACTAAAATCTTGAGAAGTATGTTCTTTAACCATAAAGAAATTAAACTAGATATCAGTAATAGTAAGATATCCAGAAAGTCTCAAATATTTGGAAAGTCAACAATATACTTCAAAATAATCAACTGGTCAAATAAAATTACAAAGTAAGTTAGAAAATATGTCAAAGCTATAATGAAAATGCAAGATATAAAAATGTGAGGGATTCATTCAAAGTTGTGCCTAGATTGAGGAAATTTATAGCCTTTTTATTTGTCTTATTTAAAAAGAATGGTTTAAAATTGATTTTTCAAGCTTAAGAACTTAGAAAAAGAGTAAATAAAAAGGAGGTAGAAGGAAGAAAATAATAAAAAGTAGAAATCAATGCAACAGAAAACAAGAAACAACAGTGAAGATTAACAAACTCAAATGTTGTTTCACTGAACAGATTAATAAAACGGATATACTCCTAATAAGACCAATCAAGAAAAAAAGAGAGATAACACAAGTTATCAATATCGAAAATAGAAGAGCATACATTATAACACTACAGATCCTACAAACTTTTAATGATTAATTCATGCAATAACTCAGGTGAAGTTATCGAGCACAAGTTCCTGGAAATAAGCAACTTATCAAAATTGATACAAGAAATAGAAAATCTGAATTGCCCTAAAGAAATGGAATTCATAATTTTAAAAAATCAATCCATAAAGAAAGCTGCATCAAACATATAAACTATATAAGAAGAAACCTAACAAAATATGGATAAAACCTACATATAGGAGAAAATTATAAAAAATAGTTGAACATTAAAGAAGGCCTAAATAAATATACAGTATGTCTTAGTAGGTGTGTATGTATGATATCTCATGTTTTTTTAAAAAGGTTCTCTAATTTTATTACATTGTAGTTAGAAAATTCTTTAATATTTAATACCTTAAAATATTTATTGAGACTAGCTTTTTGACCTGGCAGGTGGTCCATTTTTGTAATCCGCCATGGGTGCTGACCTATATACTTTAATTGCACCTTCTCTACTTGTTGGAAGCAATTTTCATTGTATATCTGCTATGCTGTTTGTTAATTATGTTAAAATGTTTATGTCTTACTAATTTTTTTTGCCTGTTAGCTCTAGTTAACACAAATACTAATTTGAAAAAGAATCAGATTAAATTATCTCATTTTAATTGTGAACTTGTCAACTTTGTAATTCTGTTATTTTTAGCTGTATTTTGAAACTGTTAATACGTTAATAGTTGCTTAATGGTTCATAGCGGTTGTATGTATTTGGTAAATTGTAAATTGTTTTTGTTTTAAGTAATTATATAGTAACCTTCTATTCTCCAAATAATTGTTATCATTTTAAAAACAAATATTAATCTTTAATCAACAGGGATACACCAGCATTCTTTTGGCTAGTATTTGTCCAGTTCACTTTTTCTCTTCAATTTCATCCTTTCTGTGCCCTTAGGTTTTAGATGTGTCCCTGGTAAACAGCATATGAAATCTGAAAATATTTTAACTAAAAAGTTGAGTTCATTTATAGCTTTATTGTGATAATTCACACATTTGGATTTATTTCTACCATTTTATTTCATTCTTCCCATTAAAATGCTTTTTTGCTAGGATCATTCCTGAATTCTATGAGAATGAGTTTTTAAATGGCCTTTTCTCTCTAATTTTAGAAGACAATATGCCTTTTCTGATTAATAATTTTCCTTACATTTTAACATGTATTCTTGATATTTTTCCTTATGAATGGTCATTTAGATGAGTGCTGAATTGTAGTTTTTAGTTATTTTCTCTTAACACTTACTATTTCTTTGTCCTCTGTCCTCTGTTGTTGCTTTTCACAGTTTCATTTACTTGGGAGGCGGGCCCTGAGATGGAAATGTATGTATAAAACACTTACTAGATAGCACTATGGAGATCAACATCTGTGGAAGGGAGTAGAAAGAAACAGGATTGGACAGAAGGAGAAGTTGAGCTGCAATGTAGACCCAGTGATGGCCTCAGGAGACTCTGCAGGGAGTGCTGGAGCTGAGATGGCTCTTAAGAGTTCTCTCAATTTGAGGCAATGAGATTGAGCTTTTTACTACTGGATTGATCAGTCATTGGATGTTGGCTGTTCCTGTAAGAAGGCATGGCCTTGAGAAAAGCAGTTTTATTCAGCTGAAACAGTTCCTAAACAGGGCTGAAAGGTGAGGGCCTTCTTCCGGCAGCATACCAGCAGCTTGAGAGTAAGTCCTACAAACCCAAAGAAGGACCTGGATGGCAAATCATGACATTTACAAAGCCCATCCCTTGTGCTGCTGAAATTCACTTTCTTCACAGGGGTTCTGGAAGCAGATCCTCTAGGATTCCAGTGGATCTCTCTTCCTAGGAGAAATCCAGGTTAGTGGGAAAAACTGTCTCCCACCACTGCAGCTGGGCTCAGAGTCACAACTGAGTCACAATCTTCTTCCTCTCCACTATCCATTCTAGATTCCTCTAACCTTCTGCTAGCACCTCTCCTGATTGGGTGACTAACTCAGTCACTATGACTCATTCCCTGAGGGGTCTGAGCCCCTGGTCACTGTGCCCTTCTCAAGCTGAGGTAGCTATCTTGCCCAGTTATCATCAAAATTGGACAAGGAATTCCCAAGGGGGCACCAAAGTGGATCTCCTACATGCCCCACATATTCCTTCATACTCCCACATGTTGTACCAGCAATCCTACCTCTTCTAGATGATCAGGTCAATTACTCCTGACAAGATGGTAACTCCTCTTCTTGCTTGCTGGTGCCTTGGCCCAAGAAATAGAATGACCACAGTGGTGGTCATAGTTTATAGTTAAATGGAACTCTTCTTGTGAACCCTGATGGAAATATTCCCAATTTGGGAACCCACAGAGCCAAGAATTGTGGCACAAGAAGTACAAATTCCCCAAGTGGTAAGGTTGCCAGATAAAATACAGGATGCCCAATTAAATTTTAATTTCAGATAAATAACCATTAAGTATATGTTCCAAATATTGCATGGGACATACTTAAAAATTTGTCTACCTCAAATTCAAATTTAACAGAGTTTACTATATTTTTACTTGCTAAATCTATGTCCACCCTACTATGTACATCACTGTTAATGATGCTAAAGAGGGCTCCTTGGTTCTCAGATGCTGAGCTAACACTTCCGTTGTGCCTTTACAAGGTCATTTCATCACTCTTTTGGGAGTGATAGAACCAGTCAATAATGATGGGTCCCTCCTGTACTTTCTCTACTATGAAGTGGGCCTCTTGCTGTGATGCAATATTGTATGATATCCTGAGCTACTGATCATACTCTGTAAGCCCTCAAATAGTGGTGCTGGTTGAGTCCCTGAAGGCAGGAAAGGGAAATTCATTTCCAGAATATTTATTTATGTCAAAATGAATTATTGCCACTTTCAAGGGGTAAAGTTTCCAAAGTAGTAAACTTGACATTAAGTGACGAGCTGGTCTCAAGAGATACTACTGTTGGCAGATTGGACATTGGGCAGTGTCAATAGCAAAACCAGCCTTGGTAAGTGGGAGCGTGTGCTGTTGAGCTCTTGCATAGACTATACTAGCCACGATGGCTGCCACTTTACTAGTGCATCTAGGGTGCCAACGTTGGGGTATCTGAAGACAGAGGATGACTGCCATCAGCTTGTTGTAATTCCATCTACTTGACTGTTCAGCTTCTCTCCTGATGGGTGTTCTCTGATGGACACTACCATGTGATACAAAGGCCTTCAGTCTTTGTGCCTACTCCTGTTTGTCCCATCTACCCTAGGCTTCCCTGACTCTCACCTTCTAGTGTTTTTCCTTCCAGACCCCTGATTAGTTGGCCAAGACATGTGTCACTGCTCATGAGTGTTTGTATAGTCAAACCTCACTAAATTCATGATAGAGATTTCCTCTGGGGAGAAGAATGGTGAGTGGGATTAGTGGTTAGAAGTTAAGAAAACTTCAATTTTATTTACAAAGTTTTACTTTTATTTTAAAACAGACTTGTAGAAAAAATGACAAAATGGCAATGATGATAGTAAATGTATCATTTTGTCTCTGGACTTCACTGGACAAAAAGACCCAAGAATGGGGATTTCCCTCTCTCATGGTCATTGTCATCAAGGCAGTCAGGATGAATGAAAAAAACTACACACCTAGGAGACCGAGAATGCCTTTTGGCTTTGTACCAAATATGTTACCTTTGGAAAATTAATTTATACCTCTGGCTATCACTTTCCTTGTTCATAAAACATAGTTATCAAGGTTCTACCAGACCCAGTATTAGATAAATACTTCTATGGATTTATATGTACTGTGCTTCTATGGGAATGCCTGGCTGTATAGTAGGGCTATAAAGTTTTTCTTAGATATGGTATCTATGATTTTAAAGAGCTACGGGACCACACGGATGAATGAATGGATAAAGAAACTGGTATATAATGGAATATTCAGCTCTGAAAGAGAATGTGATCTTGCCATTTTCCACAACATGGATGAGTTTGGAGGACATGATGTTAATGTAAATAAGCCAGACACAGAAAGAAAAATATTGCATGATATAATGAAATCCGATATGTGGAATATGTGTAATATAAAAAATAAAGAAATTCACACATACAGAGAAACAAAACAGTGGTCACCAGGGGTGTGGGATGGAGAGGGTGAGGAAAGGAAGAGATGTGGGTCAGAGGATAAAAAGTAATAGAGGGGAGTGGCCAAGATGGCCAGCTAGCTAATGTGCGTGGCTCTCACGGAGAGGAACAGAAGAAGTAAGTACAACACCTTCAGATGAAACATCCAGGTACTCGGATTGGGACTAACCAAGTAAACAACTTGACCTGTAAAGGACGAAGAAAAGCAAGACAGGACAACTGCCCGCCTAGGAGCAACACGGGATCTTCCCCCACCCAGGGAAGCGGTGAGTGAATGAGCGACCCTGGAAACCATGCTTCTCACATGTGTCTTTGCAACCCTTGGGTCAGGAGATCTCCTTATGGACCACTCCACCAGGGCCTTCAGTCTTCAGTCTGACAGAGCTGTGTGGAGTCTCAGCAGAGCAGCCACTTAGGCACGTGTGGAGACCCTGGAGCCTTAGATACTCAAGCTTTCCAGCAAAAGTAGCTGCAACTCCTGCAAAGTGGGAGGTTATATTCCTGTACATACCCCTAGGAAAGGGACTGAATCCAGGGGACTGAGCAGCAATGGCCCACATGCTCCACTTCCACAGCACCTCACAAGACAAGACCCACTGGCTTGAAATTCTAGCCAGCTACTAGTTGCGGCATTGCACCTCCCTAAGAAGGAGCTCCGAAGGGAAGGGGCGGGCCACTACCTTTGCCATTTGGGCCACTTAGCCATTCCAGCCTTTGGGCTTCAGAGTGTGTGAGGCAACCAGGGGCTGAAAGTGGACCCCCAGCAGAGCACAGCTGCTCTACCAACACGTGGCCAGACTGCTTTTTCAAATGGGTCCTGATCCTGTTCCTCCTCACCAGGTGGGAGCTCCCAACCGGGGTCTCCAGCCACTTCCTACAGGTGCCTTTGGGCCAGCAACAGGTCCATACCTCCCTGGGACAATGCTCCCAGAGAGGGGGACAGGCTGCCATTTTTGCTGTCTTGCAGCCTTCACTGGTGACACCTCCAGGTTCTGAAAAATCTGAGGCAACTAGGGACCCCAAGCATACTGCAGCAGCCCTACGGAAAAGTGGCCATACTATAATGTGGGTGGCTGTTCCCATATCTCCTCACTGGGCAGTTCCCCCAGGCCTGGGCCTCCAGCCACCCACCACCAGAGTTATCGAGCCATTACCTGCTCAGCAACTTCCTAGAGCCTCCAGGGGCAACTGAGTCTCTCTGCCACTGCCTCTGCAGTAGAACTGTCCTTGCCACCCTCAGACTAACAAAGGAGCAAAGACCCTAAGTTCCTTATCCAAACCTCCAACAACCTGGAGTCAACTCAACGAAAGGAGGCTGGTCCATCTCCCACATGTCCTACACACTCCCTATGGCTCATCACCAGACAAGGAACCCCTGGCTTGGGCACACAGCACAGACCCTCCATCTTGGGCTGACTGTACTGAGCGATTGCTGACCTGGATCTCTCTGGGGAAGAGCCCCTAGGAGTCAAGCAAATGACACTTGGCCACAACCACTACTAAGATCTCTTCCTCTGCTTCCTCTAGCAGGAACATAAACACTGAGATCACCCCAGAGCTGTAGTGGGCAGCCCAGGAGTACCAAGTTGTGAACTATACACTTAAGAGGCAGAGGAACCCATATCTTCAGAGCACTGAGAGGGAACACAGCTGCAACTGTGAGGAAACATAGGGGAGCCACACAACTGAGCAAGAGTCTACCAACTGACCAATAAATGCCACCTGCTGGATCACACCCCAAAGCTTCAACACCAAAAATAACTCAATAACACACCCCCACCACTCTGAAAGCAGACATAAGAAGTCAGCTTCAAATAAAGACTGTGTATTAGTCTGTTTTCACACTGCTGATAAAGACATACCCAAGACTGGGAAGAAAAAGAGGTTTAATTGGACTTACAGTTCCACATGGTTGGGGAGGCCTCAGAATCATGGTGAAAGGTGAAAGGCACTTCTTACATGGTGGCAGCAGGAAAAAATGAGGAAGAAGCGAAAGTGGAAACCCCATCAGATCTCATGAGACTTATTCAGTATCACAAGAATAGCAGAGGAAAGACTCACTCCCATGATTCAATTACCTTTCCCTTGGTCCCTCCCACAACATGTGGGAATTCTGGGAGATACAATTCAAGTTGAGATTTGGGTAGGGACACAGCCAAACCATATCAGACCATACACAAAGCCTTGGCTCAGTGAAACCATCCAGAAAAGAAGTCTATTGACTGTACTCAATCTACACTGCAGTTAAAGGAACACCCACAGGCAGAGATGAGAAAGAACCAATGCAAGAACTCCAGTAACTCAAATGGCCAGAGTGTCATATGTCCTCCAAACAACTGCACCTGTTCTCCAACAAGAGTTTTAAGCAGGCTGACCTGGCTGGAATGACAGAAATAGAGTTCAAAATATGGATAGGAGCAAAGATCGAGATTCAGGAAGGTGGCAAAACCCAATTCAAGGAAAATAAGAATCACAGTAAAGTGATACAGGAGCTGAAGGATAAAATAGCTGATATAAAAAAGAACCTAAAGGGTGTGACAGAGCTGAATAACACAATACAAGAATTTCACAATGCAATCACAAATATTAACAGCAGAATAAACCAAGGTGAGGAAAGAATTACAGAACTTGAAGACTGGTTCTCTGAAATAAGACTGTCCGGCAAAAATAAAGAAAAAATAAAAAGGAATGAACAAAACCTCTGAGAAGTATGAGATTATATAAAGAAGCCAGATCTACAAATCACTAGCATCCCTGAAAGGGAGCAGAAAAAAGCAAACAACCAGGAAAATACATTTCAGAATACTGTCCATGAAAACTTCCCCAACCTTGCTAGAGAGGCCAACAGTCAAATTCAGGAAATACAGAGAACTCCTGCAGGATTCTACACAAGAAGATCATCCCCAAGACACATAACTGTCAGATTTTCCAAGGTTGAAATGAAAGAAGGGATGTTAAAGAAAGCTAGAGAGAAAGATTAAAAAAAAAAAAAAAGACAAGGAAGGGCATTACTTAATAGTAAAAGGTTCTTCCAACAAGAAGAAGACCTAACTATCCTAAATATGTATGCAACCAACACAGGAGCACCCGCATTCATAAAGCAAGTTCTTAGAGACCTACAGAGAGACATAGACTCCCACACAATAATAGCGGGAAACTTCAACATTCCACTGACAATATAAGACAGATCATTGAGACAGAAAATTAACAAAGATATTCAGGACCTAACATGCATTCTTCCAAGTTTAAGAACCTAAACTCAGCATTGGACCAAATGGATCTGATAGACCTTTACAGAAGTCTCCACCCAAAAATAACAGAATATACATGTGATGATGATAAGAATGTATATTCTGTTGTGGGCATTTAGTGCTATAAATTTCCCTCTTAACACTGCCTTAGCTGTGTCCCAGATATTCTGGTATGTTGTATCTTTGTTCTCATTATTTTCAAATAACTTCTTGACTTCTGCCTTAATTTCATTGTTTAGTCGTTCAGAAGCATGTTGTTTAATTTCCATGTAATTGTATGGTTTTGTGCACTTTTCATTGTGTTGACTTCTGTTTTTACTGCACTGTGGTCTGACAGCATATTTGGCATAATTTTGGTTATTTTATATTTGTTGAGGATTGTTTTATGTCCAATTATGTGGTTCAATTTTTGTCTATTATTTCTTTCATTTTGTTCATTATTTCTTTTCATCTTCATTGTTTAATTTGCTATTGATGTGGCCATCCTGGATGTAGGATGGATCCCACCCAAAATTTGGTTCAAATGTTGAGACTGCTGATGCCACAAACATACCAAGAAGGTAGGAAAATATTTATTACTTACTTAACTGAGGTCTCTGGGGAAAGCAGGGCAGGCCTTCCAAGCAGGTTCCAGATGGCTCAAGGGAGCAGCGAAAGGAGACTGGCTTGCAATTTTTATGATGATTAGAAGGTGGAGCTAGGATAGGAGTTACTACATGTGGGAAGAGGTTTGTGTGCCAGCAGCAAAGAAGAGAACACCCAGGCTTTCTTCTCTCCTTTCCCAGATGTGAGACAGAAGAGGAAGGAAGAGGAATGAGGCTTAAGAGCTGTCAATAATCTCACTTCAAAAAATGGAGTCAGACTACTGCAATTCACCTCTAATGTTTGACTGAAATATGCCACGTTTCATTTAATTGAATTGAACTTATTTATGTAAGTCATTATGGCACTCTATGATGCCTGCAAGGAGAATAAAAAGTTCTGTTGAAAGCCTTATTCAAGAGCTTAGCATTGTGTATTTTGAGAAGTGAAATGAGTGCCTCGATCAGGCACTGTATTGTGGCTCTAGTAGGTGCAGAGACATATGGGACCTTGATTTATATTTGGGCATCTGTGAGGTAAGAGATTCCCAGCATTATCTGCCCCAAAGAGGGTAACTTTGGATAAGGAATTTTGGTGCCATTGGCCATACCAGACAGCTAGACCATTAGCAATGGTCCAAGAGTGTATAAAAATGTGCAGATGAGGCCTACTGTTGGCCAGGGCATCCAGGGCTATGATGACTGCCTGAGATTTGGTCAATTGTGCTGACTCTTGGGTCCCATTTTTTATCAAGGACATCCTGATTAAGGGATGAAAAGCAGAAATTCTCCAGCAAGTTCCATCATATGTGATGGTGATGATGCCATCCATAAATGTATGAATTCTCATTGCTGTTCACTGAGTTGACCCCAAGGGCTCTCCAGGTAACCAAAGGCTTTGGAAGAAGGATGACCTCCTCTAGTACTGTGGCATCTGGCAATGGACTGAAGATAGAGGAGGCCACTACTGCCTACAAATGTGATATTCCAGAGGCCTGGGTTTGGTTCTGTCCCACAGCAAGGGGGCTTTAGTAGTTGTGCTGAGCTTGAAAGATGCTACTTAAGGACGAAAGAATAATGGGAAGCTGGATATTAAGGGCCACAAGCTCAGGGCCTGTGAGAGACAGTCTTTACTTCTGGCATGTGGCCAGTGATTGCCACTGTAATGGTGGCTAGCACAGTATGAAGAGGAGCAGTTTCTTTCATCAGAAGCCCATAGTCAACTTATGACCATCATGAGAGGTCCAAAGTTTCTAGGAAGAATGAGAGGAAGTTGGTAAAGCCTTCCTAATAAGGAAGTTTCTTGAGGACACTAACAGGAGAGACTGTTTTATTATAACTTAGACAGATTTTTGGGCCTTTTGTTGGAGGGGGCACCATTCAAAGGTGGGCCGATTTGCAAGTAATAGTATAAGCTTAAATAAAATTTGTAAACAAGGATGATATAGTTTGTATGTGTGTCCCCTCCAAATCTCATGTTGAAATGTCACCTCCAGTGTTCAAGGTAGGCCTATTGGTAGATGTTTTGGTCATGGGGGTAGATCCCTCATGAATGTCTTGGTGCTGTCCCTGTGGTAATGAGTGAGACCTGCTCTATTAGTTTGCATGAGAGCTGGTTGTTTAGAAGAGCTTGGTATCTCTCTCTTCCTCCTTCTCTCGCTAGGTGATGCACCTGCTCCTCCTTAATCTTCTGCCATGAGTAAAAACTTTCTGAGGCCTCACAAGAAGCCAAGCAGATGCTGGTACCATGCTTGTACATCCTGCAGATCTGTGAGCCAAATAAACCTCTTTTCTTTATAAATTACTCAGCCTCAGCTGTTCCTTTATAACAATGCCAAATGGACTAACATGAGGATGATGTTGCCTCCGGGACCCAAAAACGCCTAAAGGATGTTGGGTTTGTTTTAATGTTGTAGGTGCTGAGAGCATCAATAACTTTTTCTTGATAATGTAAGAATAGAGCAGCTCTCAGTTTAGCAAATAATTTTCAGGAATTTAGCTGAGGTAGCTGACCTAGCTCTATGTGGGTCAATGGCCTGTCCTCTTTTCATTAATTCTTTTGTGAATATTTGTATGTCCTAAATTAGTATGTCAAATACATCTCCTTAGAGGAAGATGTCATCAATATAAGGTCATACCTGTGTTCCTGGAGAAAACTGGATGTAGCAGTTAAGGTTTTGTCTGCAAAGATTGTGTATGATGGCAGTGTCCCTTCAGAGATGAAGGCAAGCTCGCTGAGAGGCTGTTGAAATAGGCATGGTACAGAACATATTAGCCAAATGTATAGTAGTAAAATATTTACCAACTACTAATTGAATGGAATCAGTAATGTCAGTAACATTGGGTATGGAGGCCTTAATGGATGAGACTACAGTATTAAGTTTGCAGGAATCTACTATGAGGCATCATGCATTCTTTCAAGTTTAAGAACAGGCCAAATTGGACTATTAAGCAGAGAAATGGGATAATCACCCCTTCTTTAACTAGGTCTCATGTCACAAGTTTCAATCCTTGAAGGCCCTGTTTTAATTTACACTGGGCTGTATTAACTATTTTAGATGAGAGGATGGACTATGGGGTCCTATTTTGTCAAACCAATTCATAAATGCCAAAGACTTCTTTTAATTCATTATTTATTGGGTCACAGCATCCATGCCCACTATGAGAATTTTAGGGCAATGGGTGCTATGAAAATAGGCAATTTGAGCAGGACAATGGCTCCTATGGTTAAGGTGAAACATATGTATATGTCCTTTATTTTATATTTAGGAGCTCTCCTACATTTAGTTTAAATTTAAATTTAAGTTTAGTGTGATTGCTATAAATTATAACTGTAAGTTGGGCTCTGGTATTGATGTATGGCCATGAAAATTTGCTAATTTGTGCACTTCAGATGTTAAAGATAATTCAGAACTTATGTTGCAGAGGCATAGAAGCAACCAGACCCCTTTTAATCTTTTTGTGGCATAAATTCTTTTAGTAAATTTTATCCAATTGGGTCAAATTGTAGACCTCTTCAGATTTTTGTTTCTTTCCCTTGCATCCAGTTTTTTTTTTTTTTTTTTTTTTTTTTTTGAGACAGAGTTTCGCTCTTGTTGCCCAGGCTGGAGTACAACGGTGCCATCTCGGCTCACCATAACCTCTGCCTCCCAGGTTCAAGCAATTCTCCTGCCTCAGCCTCCTGAGTAGCTGGGATTACAGGCATGCACCACCACGCCCAGCTAATTTTGTATTTTTAGTAGAGACAGGGTTTCTCCATGTTGGCCAGGCTGGTCTCGAACTCCCAACCTCAGGTGATCGACCTGCCTTGGCCTCCCAAAGTGCTGGGATTACAGGTGTGAGCCACCACGCCCAGCCGCATCCAGCTTTTTTTTCTTTCCTTTTTAAAAACCTTAATACAAACTTGTATTAATTCCAGCTAGTTGAATGAATGCCATATTCCAATGAGGTCATTATGTTAATACACATGGATTAATATTCAATATAAGGCCCTCCTCTTTTTTAACTTTGAAAACACTTCTTTTATAAGATAAATCTAGCATTCTTTTTAAGTGCAAATTTCAGTTCTTCCTTTTTTTTTTTTTTTGAGACGGAGTCTCGCTCTGTCACCCAGGCTAGAGTGCAGTGGCGTGATCTCGGCTCACTGCCAGCTCTGCCTCCCGGGTTCATGCCATTCTCCTGCCTCAGCCTCTCCGAGTAGCTGGCTTTTTTAATAATTTTTTTTCAAAAGGCAGATATTTATATTTTTATTGTATATAACATTATGTTTTGAAGTATATGTACACTGTGAAATGGTCAAATCTAGCTAATTAACAAATGTATCACTCACATAGTCATCATTTTCTGGTGAGAACACACAACATCTACTCTTTTTACATTTCTCAAGAATACAACATATCATCATTAACTGCTGTACAATAGATCTCTTGAAATTTATTCCTAACTGTAATTAGATATCCCCCCACCAACATCTCGCCACTCACCCCTCCCCACTAACCACTTAGCCTCTGGTAACCACCTTTATACTCTCCACTTCTATGAGACTGATTTTTTTAGATTCTACACATGAGTAACTAGCCTCTCTTCTCTACTCTTCTTTCTTCCTCTATACAAGTGACCGCCAGTGGGGCCATATATCGTACAGGGTAGGGTCTTTCCCCTGAGAGATCTACAGAATGAGGGCCAATGCCTATTTGAGACATCTAAGCAACTGGTTGGTCACAAGGTAAGAGTGCTTCCTTCAAGTCTAATGTCAGTCATGGCTTATGTTGGAATTGAGACAAATGATTCAAGCCAAGATGCACAGATAGTTTCAGGCAGAGACACACGACCCAGTGATACATTAAGAGGGCTCCAAGCCTGTCCACCCTACCTGTCAATTAAATACTAAAAAAAACAAAATCTGACTTAGGCCAGTTAAATCTGTAACAGAGGCTCAACAAAATTTAGCAAATGCAGTACAAAGCAGCACAGCTCAAAGAGCCAGCTAGCAAGCTGGAAACAGCTCAAGTGCATAATTGCTATCAGGTGGCAAAGCCTATTAATAAGCTAACCTAAGATAAGACAGACCCCTGGTCATTGTCTAGATATCATACTTTCTGTGCTAACTGTTGTGACCATTCCACAGAGTCAGGATGAACTCTTACCCAAAATTTGACTTGAATGTTAAGACTGCTGATACTAAATACATACCAAGAGGGCATGAAAAGAAGCATTACATAATAAGGCTTTCTTGGAGAACATGACAGACCTCCCAAGCTGGTCAAAAAAATGGCTTGAGAAATCAGGAAAAGGAGACTGGCTTGGAATTTTTATGGTAGTTAGATGGTGGGGCTGGGATGAGGGTTCCCACATGGAGGAAGGGGCTTATGTGTCAATAAAGAAGGGCACAGCTAGGGCTTCTTATTAGCTTGCCCGGCTGTAAGGCAGAAGGGAAAGAGAGGTGAGGCTTAAAAGCTGTCAGCAATCAAACGTCAAAAAAATGTAGTGAGCTCTTTTCTAGTTCCATATGAATTTTAGAATCGTTTTTTCTAATTCTGTGACAAATGACATTGGTAGAATGATAGAAATAGCATTTAAAATCTGTAGATTGCTTTGGGTGGTATGACCATTTTAATGATATTGATTCTTCCAATCCATGAACATGGAATGTTTTTCCACTTGTTTGTGTCACATATGATTTCTTTCAGCAGTGTTTTGTAATTCTCCTTATGGCAATCTTTCACTTCCTTGGTTAGCTGTATTCCTAGGTTTTTTGGTTTTTTTCATTGTGAATGGGATTATGTTCTTGACTTGGCTCTCAGCTTGAGAGTATATTGGTATGTAGATATGCTACTGATTCTTTTACATTAATTTTGTATCCTGAAACCTTACTAAAGTCATTTAACAGTTCTAAGCAATCCTAAGCAAAAAGAACAAGGCAGGAGGCATCATGTTACCTGACTTCAAACTACACTACAAGGCTACAGTACCCAAAACATCATGGTACTGGTACAAAACAGACACATAGACCAATCGAACAGAATAGAGAATCCAGAAATAAAGCTACACACCTACAACCAATTGATCTTCCACGAAGTTGTCAAAAATAAGAAATGGGGAAAGCACTCTTCGTTCAATAAATGGTGCTGGAGTAGATGTACATATGCAGGAGAATGAAATTGGACCCCTACCTATCACCATATACAAAAATTAACTCATTATGGATTAAAGACTTAAATGTAAGGCCTAAAACTGTTAAAATCCTAGAAGAAAACTCAGGAAATACCTTTTTGGACATTGGCATTGGCAAATAATTTATGAATAAGTCCTCAAAAGCAATCACAACAAAACCAAAAATTGACATGTGGGACCTAATTAAAGAGCTTCTGCACAGCCAAAGAAACTATCAACAGAGTAAACAGACAACCTACAGAATGGGAGAAAATATTCACAAACTATGAGTCTGACAAAGGACTAATATCCACAACCTATAAGGAATGCAAACAATTGAACAAACAAAAAACAATCTCATAAAAAGTGAGGAAAAGACATGAACAGACACTTCTCAAAAGAAGACATACAAGCAGCAAACATATTTAAAAATGCTCAGCATCACTAATCATCAGAGAAATGCAAATCAAAGCCACAATGAGACACCATCTTACACCAGTCAGAATGGCTATTATTAAAATGTCAGAAAACAATAGATGTTGGCAAGGCTGCAGAGAAAAGGGAATGCTTACACACTATTAGTGGGAATGTAAATTAGTTCAGCCACTGTGGAAAGCACTTTAGCAATTTCTCAAAGAACTGAAAATAGAGCTACAATTTCAGCCAGCAATCCCATTACCAGTTATATATCCAAAGAAAAATAAATTGTTCTACCAAAAAGACATATGCATTTGTATGTTCATCGCAGCACCATTCACAATAGCAAAGACATGGAGTCAACCTAGGTGCCCATCAACAATGGACTGGATAAAGAAAGTGTGGTACATATACACCATGGAATACTATGTAGTCATAACAAAATGAAATCATGTCCTTTGCAGCAACATGGATGCAGCTGGAGGCCAAGATATACAAAATTGTAGGCTATAAAACAGTCTCAATTTTAAAGGATTTAAATCATAGATATGTTTTCTGACCAAGTAGAATTAAATTACAGTCATTTCTAGAAAATCTTCAAATGTTAGGAAACTAAACACCACATTTCTGAGTAACCGATCCATCAAAGAACAAATCGAAAGATAAATGTGTTTTGAAATGAATGAAAGTCAATATTTATGGGATAAATTTAAAGCAGTACTTAGAAATTTATAATAATGTATGTTACAAAAAGGAAATATCTCAAATTGTTTACCTCAGCCTCCACCTTAAGAAAATAGCAAAAGAAGAACAAATTATTCATAAATTCTTCTCGAATACTGAGGGAGGAGAATATTTCCCAACTCATTCTACAATACCCACTTTACCAAAACTAGTAACAACATTACAAGAAAGCTACAAACCTATATTTCTCATGACTATATGTGAAAAACTTTTCATAAAATTTAGCAAATGAACCCAATAATATATGAAAAGGATAATACATTATAACCAAGTAGGGTTGATCCTAGGAATGTAAAGTTGATATAACAATAAAAAATCTGTGCATTAATATTTTATTAAACTAATACACTAAAAAACATATGATCATATCAGTAGTTTCAGAAACAGCATCTGACAAAATCCAGCACCCATTATTCATCAAATCTCTCAGCAAACTAGGACTAGAAGAGACTTTCTTAAACCTAATGAAGAATGAAAACCCTGTAACTAACATCAAACGTAATGATGTAGTGATGGAAACATTCTAGTTCTTGATAATGGGTGACGATTACACAAAAATACACATTTGTCAAAACTCATTGAACTGTTCACATGAAATTGGGTATAAGTTTCTCTAGGGAGCGTATTGGCCAGAATTCTGCCCACTAAGTGAAATAACGAAATCAATTTTTGGATCTGCATAGCTGGCCCTTGGGCTAAACAGCCATAGTGGCCCAGCTGACATCATCAGGTTTCATCTGCTGAACCATCTGTGAACCTGGTCCAGATATTTAGGGGAAACTGTGAATCCAGGGCCCCAACTGAGCCAGTGGCTTTGTTTTTGGTGGCAGAATAAAGAAAAATGTATTGCCTAAATTAATGGCTGCCACTTTTTATGCAAAACCAAAATGATGTTAGGACCAGGTCAGATGCACCCCTAAACACACTATTACCATTTGCCTAGCAAGGCCTGTTGGTTTAGGCCCCTTTCAAAGCATGCTAAATAAAGAACTAAGTAGAATCCCAAAGTGAAGTACATATGGTCTTTCACACTCAAAAAAATTAAAAACTAGTAGGGGATCAAAGAGAGTTTTTTTCTTTGATTGCAAAGGAACTGTGTGTTGTGAATCTGCCCATACAGTTTTTTTTTTTGTTTGTTTGAGACAGAGTCTTGCTCTGTTGCCCAGGCTGGAGCACAGTGGTGGAATCTCGGCTCGCTGCAGCCTCAGTCTCCCAGGTTCAAGCCATTCTCCTGCCTCAGCCTCCTGAGTAGCTGGGACCACAGGTGTGTGCCACCATGCCTGGCTAATTTTTGTATTTTTAGTAGAGACACGGTTTCCTCATGTTGGCCAGGCTCGCCTTGAACTCCTGACCTGGCAGGCAGGTCCTTGAATTTGTCAGGGTTTGTCAGCCACTCCCGTTGGTAGAGGTGTAATAACACCATAGTCAGGGCCACTGAAATTGAGGATTTTGATTTGCCAACCAACAGGGCATCACCTGTATCTTTGAGCAAAACTTACTGTGGGGAGAAAGGTAACATGATCTCACACATAGGGCACTCAGCCAATTCAATATATAGTCATGTGCCACATAAAGACCTTTTTTGGTCAACAACAGACTGCATGATATTGTTTGTCTCTGTGTCCCCATCCAAATCTCATCTCAAATTGTAATAAGAGGGCAGAGGCACTCACTTAAATCCTGATCCACCCACCTGTGGCAAATGCAAGGACTCCTCTACTTGTGGCAGTGCCCTGAATGGGAAAATTTCCCTTGACACTTTATGAGCATTCACAGTACAAGTGTGTAACACATCAATTTCATTACACACACTTAACAATAGATGCTATAACAGCAGTATTCATGTGCCAATTAACAATGTGAGTACACTGAGAAACGTGTTATCAGGTGATTTTGTCATTATGTAAGCATCATAGTATGTACTTATACAAACCTAGATGGTGTGGCCTACTACACACCTATGCTATAGGATCTAGCCTATTGCTACTAGGCTACAAACCTGTACATCATGTTACTGGACTAAATATTGTAGGCAGTTGAAACACAATGGTAAATATTTGTGTATCTAAACATAGAAAAGGTACAGTAAAATATGATATTATGGTCTTATGGTACCACCATCACATATTCAGTGTATTAGTCTGTTTTCATACTGCTCTAAAGAACTGAGACTGGGTAATTTACAAGGAAAAAGGGAGGCCGAGGCGGGCGGATCACGAGGTCAGGAGATTGAGACCACGGTGAAACCCCGTCTCTACTAAAAAAAAAAAAAAAAAAAAAATTAGCCGGGCGTGGTGGCGGGCGCCTATAGTCCTAGCTAGTCAGAGAGGCTGAGGCAGGAGAATGGCGTGAACCCGGGAGGCAGAGCTTGCAGTGAGCCAAGATTGCGCCACTGCACTCCAGCCTGGGCGACAGAGCGAGACTCCGTCTCAAAAAAAAAAAAAAAAAAAAAAGGTTTAATGGACTCACAGTTCTGCATGGTTGAGGAGGCCTCAGGAAACTCACAGTCAAGGTGGAGGGCAAAAGAGAAGCAAGCACCTTCTTTACAAGGCAGCAGGAGAGACTGGGTGAGTGAAGGGCAAGTGCCACACTTTGAAACCAGCTGGTCTCACTCACTATCACGAGAACAGCACGGGGGAAATCGCCCCCATAATCCAATCACCTCCCACCAGGCCCCTCCCTCGACATATGGGGATTACAATTCGAGATGAGATTCAGGTGGGGGCACAGAACCAGACCATATCATGTGGTCTGTTGACCAAAATGTCATTATGTGGCACATGACTATATATTGAATTGGCAGAGAGCCCTATGCATAAGATCACTTTAACTTTTTCCCCACAGTAAGTTTTGCTTAAACCACATTAATTGATCTCAGGTTTTTGTGGAGTTTTTTTTCCCTACCAGAACACAGACTCACCTGCGTATGGGGGGGCGGGGAAGGGGTGGGGGGGGGGGCACAGATGCTCCAACAGCTGTCAGGAGTTTAACCTTATTTTCAGACTAGGTGCATAGGGAGAGCAAGGGAGCAAGAGGGCCTCACCTATGGGATAAAGCTGGAGTAACAGGAAGTCTTTTTTTTTTTTTTCTATTTCACCTCCTCATCTCAGGATTGGTACTACCTCCTCCCGTGTACCTCCGTGCCTCCAGAAAGCTCCCAGGCACAGGGACTTTTTCTTTCTGGCACATGCTGCTATAGCTCTACCTGGGAGCCTTTAGTGCCTATGTCTAACAGAACCATAAAACTTTGAGTCCTTCACCTGCCTAAAGTTCCCCAATGTACTGGGCCTTTTCCTTAAAGCAGCTGAGGTCATCCCCTTCTTCCCCATCTCCCCACCACTAAGGGAGAGTGAGCAACAAACAAAGCACCGTTTGGGTGGTTTCGATCCTGCCTGTCACAACTCAGCCTCTGAACAGTCATTAACAGGCAAGACAAGGGGAAGACCGTTATTAGCCATTTCCCCTCCCCAATCCCTGCCTCATACCACTTGGATGAGAGCATTTGCCACCGAAATCCAAGGAATCTTCTCATATTCCCTAACCCAGCCTGCAGGGTTTTCTTTTCCTTCCTCTTCCAGAAAGCCAGGTCTCTGTCAGCATCCCATTCTCATTGTCAAAATTGGCAGAAACAATGCAAATTCTAGGATTTTACCCTACTTACAAGCTGTCAAGTTACCCTGCCACAGTTTTATAGATGCTGACAGAAGACTCCTAAGTCAGAAAGAGAGGACTATATTATTTATAGTAAAGCCCTATTGAACCAGAAATTTTCTTCAGAGGGCAGAGTGGGGGGCAAGGTTTCCCCCAAAGGGGTAACTGCCACTTTTTACTGTAAAGATGAAATACTGCTGGGGCCAGGATGTCTGTGTTCTTGAATCTACCATTTCCATTTTACAAGTGAGGCTTGTTGGGCCCTTTCTACCTTGTTAGTTGCTGAGTCCAACTTGACCCACCTCAAGATGAGAAAAAGTCAAAGAGTCACAAGGTCTCCATAGCTAAAGTGTTCACTTCTGAGAAGAGCTCAGTACCTCTTGGTACTAGTTACTCAAGGTAATAGCTACTTTTCGAAAAGAGTGTACCTGATAGCTATGTCAGAGGGAAACACAAAGGGTGTCTTCAGGCAGAGGCTCTTCAGTACAGATTCATAGCTCAAAAAAATCATTAGGATTGCAGAGCCCCTAACATAAGCTTGCTGGACAGCTTCTAACTCAGCCTGTTGGATTGGGCCCTACTGAAAGGATGCCAGTCTGTAGGTTAGCCCAAATTAAGGCCATAGTGAGGCACATGCCACCTCCTATACCCAGCAGAGCCCATCAAGGTGCTGGGCCTCCTTTTTTGGTGGTTGGGGTGGAGGTAGGGGGACTGCAAAAAGGCAATAGTTTTTCTTTGACTGCCAAAAGGACTGCCCATTATGAATCTGCCCTGATAGACCCAATAAACTTTATCTGGTAAGCAGTCCCCCTAATTTTGTCAGGGCTTATCAGCCACTGCTGCTAGTGGAAACATGGTAAATGCCACATTCATGACTATTGAGACTAAGGCTTTTGACTTGCTAACCAATAGGACATCATCCATACAGTGAAATTTATGGATATCAGAGGGTACAAGTATTCAGGCTAAATCCCAACCCACCCACTGGTGGAAAATGATAGATGAGTAGGTATCCTTAAGAGAGTACTACAAATGTTTACAAACTGATCTTAGTCCTCAGGTGTCAGTGGTGTACGAAAGGTGTGTTGACAATGTCCAAGATAGCATACCAAGAGTCAGCTGTCTGTATAATGGATTCAGTAAGTCGCATGTTTGAAACAGCTAAGGTATGGAGGCAACAAATGAATTCAGTTGGTAATAATGCACTGTAAGTCTCCAGCTCCATTAGCAAATTTTACTGGCCATACAGGAATGTTGTATTTAGATAATGCATTTCTTAATTTTTCTGCTGTCTTTAAGTCCTTAATGAAGGCCATGGTTTCCCTTTGTCCTCCTAGGATTCTGTAAATTTTTTTATTGAACCATCTGGAAGGGGACATGGAGACAGGTAAGTAGTGATTTGTATGTCACACTAGCACTTCTTTACATATGACTCTTCTAATCATTCTGATGTTTATGAAATGGAGATGATCCAGCATATAACACAATAACTCCTCATATACATTCAGATGTAGGAACAATAACAGTTGTTAGGTCAGTTAAATTGGCCTAAAGAGCCTCACCTGGAAGGTTTACTTCCCTTCTCCATTGTGAACTATGCCCAAATCCCATAAGCTGAATCTAGGTGACTTTTCCTTCCTTCCTGGGGTAGGAAGAAGCTTTGCCCACCACCAGCAAAGCTGCTCCACCACTGCCATAAACTCTCCCAACCTAGGCCACTGAGATGCAAATGACACAAGCACAGATTACAGCTGAAGAAACTGCATGGTGACTACACTACTGTGTCCATCCAGAATCAAGTCCAGTGTACCCTACTGAACCAACACCCAAGACCCATCTAAACAAATAAGTCTTTCCCTACAAAACCTTCCCCAAAAGATGTGACTATTACACCAGATATGTAGAAATCTACATAGAGACATATCAAACATGAAAAAGCAAGGAAACATGACACAAAGGAACACAATAATTCTCTAGTAACAGACTCCAAGCATATGGAAATATATAAAATTCCAGAAAAATATTCAAAATAATAATCTTAAGGAAACTCTGAGATACAAGAGAATACAGATTGATGATTCAATGAAATCAGGGGAAAAATCATGATTTGAATGAGAACTTCAACAAAGAGATAGATATCATTAAAAAAAGAACCACAGGAATGCTATGAAGAATTAAATGAATGAAATAAAAAATACAATCAAGAGCTTTAACATCAGACTAGACCAAGCAGAATAAAAAAAATTTCTGAATTTGAAGACAGGTCCTTTGAAATAACACAGGCAGACAAAAAAAGTCTTCACCTATCAAGTATAACCTTGAATGTAAATGAATTAAATGCCAATTTTAAAAATATACATTGGATGAATGGATAAACACAAGATGCAAATATATGTTGCCTAAAATATAATAACTTCACTGGCAAACATTTGAAAGCAAAGAGACAAAAAAAGGTATTCCACACAAACAGAAACGAAAAGCAAGCAGGGATAGCTATACCTACATCAGACAAAACAGACTTCAAGTAAAAAGCTGCCAAAAGAAACAATAAAGAACATTATATAATAATAACAAAAGGATCAAGTCGGCAAGAGAATAACAATTGTAAATATATATGCACCCAACACCACAGCACCCAGATATATAAAGCAAATATTATTAGATCTAAAGAGAGGGATAGGCCCCAATATGATAATAATGGAGACTTCAGCAATCCACTATTAGCACTGGAGAGATCACCTAGAAAGAAAATCAAAAAGAAACATTGGATTTAAACTACAGCATAGACCAAAGGGACTTAACAGACATTTACAGTACATTTCACCTAACAGCTGCAGAAAATACATTCTTTTCATCAGCACACAGAACATTCTTCAGGAATGACCATATGTTAGGGCACAAAACAAGTCTCAAAAAATTTTCAGAATTGAAATCTTATCTAGTCTCTTATCTGACCACAATGGACTAAATCTAGAAATCAGTAAGAGAAACATTTAAAATTATACAAATACATGGAAATTAAACAACATACTCCTGAATAACCACTGGGTGAAGAAAGAAATTAAGAATTAAAGTTCACTGAGGGTCGGGTGCAGTGGCTCATGCCTGTAATCCCAGCACTTTGGGAGGCTGAGGCGGGTGGATCATTTGAGGTCAGGAGTTCGAGACTAGCCTGGCCAACATGGTGAAACCCCATCTCTACTAAACATACAAAAATTAGCTGGGTGGTAGTGGCGCATGCCTGTAATCCAAGCTACTAGGGAGGCTGAGGCAAGAGAATCGCTTGAGTCTGGAAGGCGAAGGTTGTGGTGAGTCAAGATCGTGCCACTGCACTCCAGTCTGGGCAACAGAGTGAGATACTGTTTTTGGAAAAAAAAAAAAAGAAAGAAAGAAAAAAGAAACAAAAGAAGAGACATCAAAATGGATACCACAGAAATAAAAAAAATCATCAGAGACTACCATGAACAAGAATATACCAATAAATTTGAAAACCTAGAGGAAATGGATATATTCCTGGAAACATACAACCTACCAAGATTGAACCAAGAAGAAATAGAAAGTCTGAACAGACCAGTAAGAAGTAATGAGACTGAATTAGTAATAAAACATCTCCTAACAAAGAAAAGTCCAGGACCACATTGCTTAACCTCTGAATTCTACCAAAGTTTAAAGAAGAATTAATACCAATTCTTCTCAAACTATTCCAAAAAACTGAAGCAGATAAAACCCTTTGTATTAGTTTGTTCTCACACTGTTATAAAGAACTACCTGAGACTGGGTAATTTATGAAGAAAAGAGGTTTGACTCAATTCCACAGACTTAACATGAAGCACGGCAGGGAGGCCTCAGGAAACTTACAATCATGGCAGAAGGTGGGGAAAAGCAAGCACCTTCTTCACGTGGTGGCAGGATAAAGAGAGAAAGAGAAAGAGACACAGAGAGAGGTACCCACACTTTTAAACCATCAGATCTCCTGATAACTCACTCACTATCATGAGAACAGCAAGAGAGAAATCCTCCCCCATGATCCAATCACCTCCCACCAGGCCCCTCGTCCAATTTGACATTAGATTTGGGCGGGGACGCAAATCCAAACCACATCACTCTTCCTAACTCATTTTATGAAACCAGAATCACCCTGATACCAAAAGCAGACAATGACACAACAAAAAAAGAAAACTACAGGCCAACATCCCTGATTAACGTAGATGCAAAAGTCCTAAACAAAACGCTAACAAATCAAATCCATTAATACAACATGATCAAGTGGGATTTATCCCAGGAACTCAAGGATGGTTCAGCATGTGCAAATCACTAAACATGATACATCACATAAAAACAAAGAAGGAAAAAAACCATATGATTATCTCAATAGATTAGAAAAAGGATTTGATAAAATTCAACATCCCTTTATGATAAAAACTCTTAATTAGGTATAAAAGGAAAGTACCTCAATACTCAATTCAATGTATTTAATACACTTCAGTATACAATTAAGGCCATACATGAAAAACCTACAGCTAACATCATACTGAATGGGGGAAAAGCTTTCAACTAAGAACTGGAACAAGACAACAACACCCACTCTAACCACTTTTATTCAACATAGTACTGGATGTTCCAGCCAGAGTAATTAGGCAAGAGAAAGAAATTAAGGGTATCCAAATTGGAAAGGAGGAAGTCAAATTATCCCTGTTTGCAGAGACATGATCTTATACATAGAAAAATGTAAAGACTCTACCAAAAACTCTTAGAACTGATCAATGAATTCAGTAAAAATGAAGGACACAAAATCAACATACAAAATCCAGGAAGAGGAGCCAGGATGGCCAACTAGACACAGCCAGGAAGAGCTTCCCTCACCAAGATAAGATCATCAAGAAGACCAGCACACTCCAAGCAGATCTTCAGAAGGAAGACATTGAGAATGGTCTGAGGGAGGATGCAGACTCTGGTTGAAGTGGGAGGAAGCTGGGAACCCTGCATGGGGTTGCCAAGCACACAGACTCATTCCTGGCCCCAAGCAGCTTCTAAGGATGGGTATAGAGTGGCACACTCTCAACATGGATCTCCAGAATCCTAGCTGCAGGTGACCCCATGACTCCCACAGACATTTGAGCTGGCAGGGAGAGCTGCTTGGAGGGTTGGCAGGGACAGGACTCCAACCGGCGTGGAGCCCAGAGGGTTTAGGGGCAGGAAAACTGCAGTGAACCATGGCCAGAGATGGCCATTCTGCAAGGCCTGCCATATTCCTGTAGGTGATTTTGGCTTTTGTTGATTGTTGGACCTGGACAGAACAGGGGTATCTTGCCTGTGAGACAGGGCCAGTTTGGTCTGAGTGCTTCCATCTTCCCATCTGCTGGTCACTCCCAGCTTCCCTACTTGGCCACACCGACTTGCAGCGCAGCCTCAGATGCCCAACTGGGGTGTTTCCCAGAAGCCACTGCCATAGCTCTTTGGCTGGCAGATCCTGCCTAACCATCGGAGAGCTTTTGTAGATGGGCCCCTGCCAGCATGCATCCACCTGCAACCTCCCCCCACCACTTTGCCGGCACACGTGTGTGTGCACCTCACCGCCCTGCCATACCAATGCATGCACATGGACGTTGCTGCTGCCATCACGCTGACCCAGCTGGTGTGCATGTGCGTGCAGACCCCACTGACATCACTCCAACAAAGCACTTTTGCCAGCACTCCCCATTGGAGTGTTGTTGCCCAAGGACCAGGAACACCTCAGGCCCTCCAGCAGAATCTTAACCTTGAGGGGCCAGAGAACAAAGCAGTGTGCCTGGTGCTAGGCCCTCAGGGTTAGAGCACACAGCTCAGGAGCGCTGAGCTGAGCCTTGACCCACTGAAATCGTCCAGAAATGAAGCCAGTCAACTAAACTCAACTTATACCACAGCCAAACCCTCAAGGGAATCAAAGATTATAAAAGCGAGAAGCCCTATCCAAAGGACAGCAACTTTAAAGATTAAAGGAACATCAGCTCACACAGATGATAATGAACCAGTGAAAGAACTCTGGCAACTCTAAAAGCCAGGATGTCTCCTTACCTCTGAACAACTGCACTAGCTCCCCAGCAATGGTTCTTAAGCAGACTGAAATGGCTGAAATGACAGACATAGAATCCAGAATCTGTTTGGCAGCAAAGTCATCAAGATTCAGGAGAAAGTTGAAACCCAATTCAAGGAATCTAAGGAATCCAGTGAAATGAGTCAAGAGCTGAAAGACAAAATAGTCATTTTAAGAAGGAGCCAAACTAATCTGGTAGAGCTGAAAAACTCACTATAAGAACTTCACAATACAATCAGAAGCATCGAAAGCAGAATAGACCAAGCTGAGGAAAGAATCTCAGACCTCAAAGACCAGTTCTTTGAATTAATTTAGTCAGAAAAAAATTTTAAAAATTAAGAAAAATGAACAAAATATCTGAGAAATGTAGGGTTATGTAAAGAAACCAGCCCTACAACTCATTGGTATCCCTTAAGAAAGGGAGAGAGAGCAAGCAACTTTGAAAATATATTTTAGGATCTTGTCCACAAAATATATAATCCCCATTCCCAAGACCTATAGATGACCATCCCCAAGACATATAGTCATCAGATTCTCCAAGGTCAATGCAAAAGAAAAAATATTAAAGGTAGCTAGAGAAAAAAGGGCAGGTCTTCTACAAATGAAACCCCATCAGGCTCACAAGAGACCTTTCAGCAGAAACCCTATATGCCAGAAGAGATTGGGAGCCTATATTCAGCATCCTTAAAGAAAAGAAATTCCAACCAAGAATTTTATATCCAGCCAAACTAAGCTTCATAAGCTAAGAGGAAATAAGATCATTTTTAGACAAGCAAACGCTAAGGGAATTCTTTACCATCAGAACTGCCTTACAAGAAGTCCGCAAGGGAGTGCTAAATATGGGGGAAAAAAGACTCACTAGTCACCAAAAAAAAACACATTTAAGTACACAGCCCACTGACACTATAAAACAACTACACAATCAAGTCTACATAACAACCAGATAACAACATGATGACAGGATCAAATCCACATAAATCAATATTAACCTTGAATGTAAATGTAATGTGCCTCCACTTAAAAGGCAGAGTGGCAAGCTGGACAAAGAAGCAAAACCCAACTGTACGGTGTCCTCAAAAGACCCATCTCGTATGCAATGACACCCACAGGCTCAAAGTAAAGGGAGGGAGAATGATCTATCACGCAAACAAAACAAAAGAGAACAGCAGTTGCTATTCTTATTTCAGACAAAACAGACTTTAAGCCAACAACGATAAAAAAAAAGACAAAGTAAGACATTACATAAGATAAAGGGTTCACTTCAACAAGGAGACTTAACTACCCTAAATATATATGCAGCCAACACTGGAGCACCCAGATTCATGAAACAAGTTCTTAGAGCCCTACAAGGAGACTTAGATAACCACACAAAAACAGTGGGAGACTTTGACACCCCACTGAGAGTATTAGCTCATTGAGGCAGAAAACTAACAAAGATATTCGGGACCTAAACTTGACATTTGACCAAGTGGACCTAACGGACATCTACAGAACTCTCCACCCCAGAATACAGAATATACATTCTTCTCATGAGCACATGGCACATACTCTAAAACTGACCACATGACCAGAAATAAAACAACTCTCAGTAAATTTTTAAAAAATTATACCAACCACGCTCTGGGACCATAGCACAACAAAAATACAAATCAATACTAAGAAAATTGCTCAAAGCCATTTAATCTCATGGAAATTAGACAATCTAATTCTGAATGACTTTTGGGTAAATAATGAAATTAAGGCAGAAATCAAGAAATTCTTTGAAATTAATGAGAACAAGGATACAACATACCAAGATCTCTGAGACCCAGCAACAGCAGTAAGAGGAAAGTCTGTAGCACTAAATGCCCACATCAAAAGTTAGAAAGGTCTTAAATTAACAACCTAATGTCACACCTAGAGGAAGCAGAAAAATAAGAGGAAATCAACAACAAAGCCAGCAGAAGAAACGAAATAAACAAAATCAGAGCTGAACTGAACAAAATGGAGATGTGAAAACTGATACAAAAGATCAATGAAACCAAAATTTGGTTCTTTGAAAATATAAATAGGATTGATAGGCTGCTAGTTAGACTAATCAAGAAAAAGAGAGAGAAGATCCAAATAAACACAATCAGAAATGACAAAGGGAACATTATCATCAACTCCACAGAAATACAAAAAAACCTTCAGAGACTATTTAAAATACCTCTATACACACAAGCTAGAAAACCTAGAAAAAATGGATAAATTCCTGGATACATACAACCTCCAAGACCTAACCAGGAGGAAACTGAAACCCTGAACAGACCATTAATGTGTTCCAAAATTGAATCAGTAATAAAAAACCTGCCAACCAGCAAAAGCCCAGGACCAGATAATTCACAGCTGAATTCTACCAGATGTATAAAGAAGAACTTGTACCAATTCTACTGAAACTATTCCAAAAAATTAAGAAGGAGATATTCTTCTTTAACTCATTCTAAGGGGCCAGCATCATTCTGATACCAAAACCTAGCAGAGACACAACAACAACAACAAAAATTTCAGGTCAATATCCCTGATGAACACAGATGCAAAAATCCTCAATAAAATACTAACAAAGTGGGCCAGGCATGGTGGCTCACACCTGTAATCCCAGCACTTTGGGAGGCTGAGGCAGGTGGATCACCTGAGGTCAGGCTTTGAGATCAGCCTGGCCAGTATGGTGAAACCCCGTCTCTACTAAAAATACAAAAATTAGGTGGGTGTGGTGGCACACACCTGTAGTCTCAGCTACTCAGGAGGCTGAGGCAGGAGAATCGCTTGAACCCAGGAGGCAGAGGCCACAGTGATCCAAGATCACGCCACTGCACTACAGCCTGAATGACAAAGCAAGACTCCAACTCAAAAAACAAAAACCTAGCAAACCAAATCCAGCAGCACATCAAAAAGCTAATCTACCGTGATCAAGTAGGCTTTATTCCTGGGATGCAAGGTTGGTTCAACATAAGCAAATCAATAAATGTGATTCATCACATGAACAGAACTAAAAACAACATGATCATCTCAATAGACATAGAATAAGCTTTCAATAAAATTCAACATCCCTGCATGTTAAAAACTCCCAAAAGATGGCATCAGAGGAACATATCTCAAAAATTAAGAGCCATGTATGACAAACCCAAAGCCAACATCATACTGAATAGGCAAAAGCTGGAAGCATTCCTTTGAGAACCAAAACGAGACAAGGATACCAACTCTCACTACTCCTATTTAATGTAGTTCTGGAAGTTCTTCCAAAATCAGGCAAGATAAAGAAATAAAAGGCATCCAAAAAGGAAGTGAAGAAGTCAAACTATCCCTGTTTGCAGATGATATAATTCTATACCTACAAAACCCCATAGTCTCTGCCCAAAGGCTCCTAGATCTGATAAACAACTTCAGCAATGTTTCAGGGTGCAAAAATCAATGTATAAAAATAATTAGCATTTCTATACACCAATAATGTCCAAGCTGAGAGCCAAATCAAGAACGCAATCCCATTCACAATAGCCAAAATAAGAGTAAAATACCTAGAAATACAGCTAACCAGGAAGGTGAAAGATCTCTACAACTAGAATTACAAAACACTGCTAAAAGAAATCATAGACAAGACAAACAAATGGTAAAACATTCCATGCTCATGGAGAGGAAGAATTAATATTGTTAAAATAGCCATACTGCCCCAAGAAATTTATAGATTCAATACTATTCCTACCAAACCACCAATGACATTCTTTGCAGAATTAGAAAAAAGCTATTCTAAAATTCATATGGAGCCAAAAAGAGCCCAAATAGCCAAAGCAATCTTAAGCAGAAAGAACAAAGCTGGAGGCATCACACTACCCAACTTCAAACTGCCGTACAAGGTTACAGTAACCAAAACAGCATGATATTGGTACAAAAACAGACACATAGACCAATGGAACAGAATAGTGAACCCAGAAATAAAGCCACACACCTATATCCATCTGATTTTTGACAAAGTCGACAATAACAAACAGTGGGAAAGGCACTCCCCACTCAATAAATGGTGCTAGGATAACTTGCTAGCCATATGCAGAAGATTAAAACAGACCCCTTCCTTTTACCATCTACCAAAATCAACTCAAGATAGATTAAAGACTTAAACGGAAAACCTAAAACTATAAAAACTCTAGAAGGAAACCTAGGAAACACCATTCTGGACATAGGTCCTGGAAAAGATTTAATTATGAAGACTCCAAAAACAATTGCAAC
Source organism: Nomascus leucogenys (assembly GCF_006542625.1). NCBI lineage: Eukaryota > Metazoa > Chordata > Mammalia > Primates > Hylobatidae > Nomascus > Nomascus leucogenys. The sequence goes on from NC_044402.1 coordinate 101,975,419, forward strand.
AAAAATAAAAATTGACAAGTGGGACCTAATAAAAACTAAAGAGCCTCTGCACAGCAGAAGAAACTATCAACAGAGTGAACAGACAACTTAAAGAATGGGAGAAAATATTTGCAAACTATGCTTCTGAAAAAAGTCTAATATCCAGAATCTATAAGGAACTTGAATCAACAGCAAAAAGTGAAAAAAAAACATTAAAAAGTGGGCAAAGGACATGAACAGACACCTGTCAAAAGACATATACACTACCAATAAACATATGAAAATACGTTCAACATTACTTATCATCAGAGAGAAATGCAAATCAAAACCACAATGAGTTAACATCTCACACCATTCAGAATGGCTATTATTAAAAAGCCAAAAAACAATAGATGCTGGTGAGGCTGTGGAGAAAAGGGAATGCTTATATACTGTTGGTGTAAATGTAAATTACTTTGAAAAGCTGTTTGGAGATTTCTCAAAGAACTTAAAACAGAACTACCACTTGACCCAGCAATCCCATTACTGGGTATATACCCAAGGAAAATAAATTATTCTACCAAAAAGACACATTCATGTATATGTTCATCACAGCACTATTCACAATAGGAAAGACATGGAATCAACCTAGACTCCCATCAATGGTAGACTGGATAAGGCAAATGTGGTATGTATATTCCACGGAATCTGAAGCAACTATAAAAAAAAAAAGAAATCATGTCATTTGCAGAAACATGGATGCAGCTCAAGACCATTATCCTAAGGGAATTAATGCAGGAATAGGAAACAAAATACTACACGTTCTCACTTAGAAGTGGGAGCTAAACATTGAATACACATGGACAGAAAGAAGGGAATAGATACCAGGGCCTACTTGACGGTGGAAGGTGGAAGGAGGGTGAGTATCAAAAAACTACCTATTGGATACAATATTTGCTACCTGGGTGATAAAATAATTTGTACACTAGGCCCCAGAGACATGACATTTACCCATGTAACAGGCCTGCAGAAGTAACTCCTGAACCTAAAATAAAACTTGGAAGGAAAAAAACAACAAAAATTAGTGGTTTCTATACATAGTGAGCTAGCTAAAAAAGAAATCAAGAAGGCAATCCCATTTACCATAGCTATACTAAAAATAAAATACCTAGGAACAAATTTTACCAAGGAGGTAAAAGACTTCTACAAGGAAAACTATGAAACACTGAGGAAAGAAAGAAGATGCAAACAAATGGAAAGATAGACCATGTTCATGAATTGTAAGAATTAATATTTTTAAAACATCCATACTACCCAATGCAGTCTACAGATTCAATCCAATTCCCAATAAAACTCCAATGTCATTTTTCACAGAAATAGAAAAAATAATCCTAAAATCCATATGGAACAATAAAAGACCTCAAACATCCAAAGCAATCTCGAGCAAAAAGAACAAAGTTAGATGCATCAAACTCCCTGGTTTCAAATTATGTTATAAAGTTATTGTAATCAAAACAGCATGGCACTGGCACAAAGACACATAAACCAATGGAACAGGTAGACAGCCCAGTAATAAACCCAAGTATTTAATATTTATAATTAGTTGATATGTGACAAAGATGCCAAAAACACAATAGGGAAATAACAGACTCTTTAATAAATGATGTTGGGAAAAACAGATATGGCCCAGTGGATGAAACTGGACACTTACCTCATACCATACACAAAAATCATCTCAAAATGTATAAAAGACTTCAAGGTAAGATGTGGAAATGTGGAATTGTAAAGTTAATAGAAGAAAACATAAGGGAAAGTCTCCACAATACTGGTCTATGCAATGATTTCTTGGATAGGACTCCAAAAATGCAGGCATCAAAAGCAAAAATAAGACAAATGGAGTTGCAACAAATCAAAAGCTTCTGTACAGAAAAGGAAACAATGAACAGAGTGAAGAGACAAAACATGAACTGGAAGAAAATATCTGCAAACCATACAGCTGATAAGGGGCTAATATTCAAAATATATAAGGTACACAAACAACTCAAAAGCAAGAGAACAAATAACCTAATTTTAAAATGTGCAAGGGAACTGAACAGACATTGCTCAAAGGAAGACATATGAAAGGCCAATAGATATATTAAAAATACTCAATATCTCTGATCATCAGAGAAATGCAAATTTAAACCACAATATGATATGATTTCACACCTGTTACAAGGGCTATTATCAAAAAGAAGAATGATACGTGTTGGCAAGGATATGGAGAAAAGGGAACCCTTGTACACTATTTGTGGGAATATAAATTAGCACAGCCATTTTAGAAAGTAGTATGGAGGTTCCCAATAAAACTAAAAATAGAATTGCCATATGGTCCAGCAATCCTACCTCTGGGTGTATATCCAAAGGATTTCAAATTGGTATATCAAAGACATATCTGCATCCCCATGTTTACTGTTGTGCTATTATAATAGCTAAGATATGGAAGCAACTTAAGTGTCTATCAACAGATTAATGGATAAAGAAAATATAGTATATGTACATAGTGGAATACTACACAGCCTTAAAAAAGAAGAAAATTCTGTCTGTGGATAAAATAATTGCAAGGTGCATTTCACATGCATGGTTTTGGTTGATTCCAAGTACAGAATTAGCAAGGACAATGTTTTGGGGAGATTATGGCATATTTCCCAACAGTATCATCAATCACTAGTAAGGGATTTAAATTTAACGAATGGAATTCATGGCTTAAAGAGGGCAGTTAAATATAAATGGATGAATAGGAGATATGAGGTTAATGATGTCACATATATCACTCTCTGCCTTCCTTAACCCTAATCTTCTGCAGACCCTACAGGCTTTTAAACTCAATTAGAGCTCTTACTACTTACCCTTTGTGGAAATAGTCTTGCTGCCTTATGCCTGACATTTAGTGTGTCAGAGCTAGATGGTTCATCCACCTTAAGAGTATTAAAATGATTGCATTTCCTATGACTATGTGATTGATTTAATTACATACAGTGAGGCCCAGGAGTTATAATATATTCCCAGAGCAAATGCCTCAAGACCCTGCAGTTTTTTTTTTGTTTTTTTTTTTGAGACAGAGTCTCACTCTGTTGCCCAGGCTGGAGTGCAGTGGCGCGATCTCAGCTCACTGCAAGCTCCGCCTCCCAGGTTCACGCCATTCCCTGCCTCAGCCTCCTGAGTAGCTGGGACTACAGGTGCCCACCGCCAAGCCCAGCTAATTTTTTGTTTTTTAGTAGAGATGGGGTTTCACTGTGTTAGCCAGGCTGGTCTTGATCTCCTGAACTCATGATCTACCCGCCTCGGCCTCCCAAAGTGCTGAGATTACAGGCGTGAGCCACCACGCCCAGCCAACCCTGCAGTATTTTTAACTAAACTAATTCAACAGATATTTACTACTGCCTACCATGGACTCATCACTATTAGTGGTGAGTTCTAAGTAGTAAGAGCTCTAATTATGTATGAGTCTCTGAGTTTAAAATACTCATCATTATTACTAGATAGTAAGATACAGTGGTAAATAAGACTAAATCTCAGTTCTATCTGTAATTTAAAGTCAAATGGGAGTAAAAGACAATAAATGAGTAAAGAAACATAATATGATACCAGGAAATGATATATGAAGAAAGAATACTAGGGATGGAGGAGGGTGGATGGGTAGATGATTACTTTACATAGAGTGGTCAGAGGAGCTCCCCAACCCGCCCTCCACTAAGGAGGGAACATCTGAGCAGAGTCCTAAATGGTGTGAATGAATGAACCCTGAGATGATCTGTGGGGGAGAGCATTCACCTGACAAAGAAGAATATTAGAAAGAGCTTGAGGCTGGAATAAGTTTAGTTTGTTCAAGGAATAGTAAGAAGACTAATGTGGCTGAAAGAGAGTGAACAAAGGGAACAATGCTAACACATGAGGACAGAAAGATTAAATGGGGGCATTGTAGATGATGGTGAGAAGTTCGGACTTTATTCCAGGCATGAAAACATGCCATTGAAGAATACTGATCAGAGGAGTGACATGATTTAGATTACGTCTTTACAAGATCGGTCTGCCTGCTATGAGAAGAACAAACTAGATAGAGGCAAAATTGGAAGTAGGAAAACTCAGCTTTTATAGCAGAGAGGAGAAATGAAAGTAGCTTGGTCTAAGGTGACAGCAATGACGGTGGTGGATTTCAGATATATTTTGAATACAGAATTAACAAGACTTGATGGTGGATTGGATATAAGAGATGAGAGAAACCACGATATCAAGGTTGACTCCTAGGGTGTTGGTCTTAACAGTTTAGAGGTGCCATTTATAAGAATATAAACTCCACAAGAACATTTATTTTTGTCTTTTTTTGAATATAAGCTCCACAAGAACATTTATTTTTGTCTTTTATGTTCAACAACATATTTCATTCACCTAGAAATAATGCCTGGAATGTTTATATGCTGAAAAGATTAAATGAATAGGGAACATTAAGAGGAGGGAATCTAAATTAAGGGTGGAGAGTTAGTGGAGGTGAAATTAATTCAGTCTTCATCATGTTAAAAGTTTGACATTTCTATAAGATATCTAAGTGAAGTAAGTTTTTACATATACACTCTTGGAGTTCAAGGAAGAGCCCCAAGATGTGGGGCTCTTAAATTATATTTAAAGTTACAGGGCTGAATGAAGAGCCTATTATTCAGGTTAGAGAGTTACAGAAAAAATAAAATACAAGGTTAGAGAAAAAAATAAAGTACAAGGACTGGGTGTGAGACAATCCTATATTCAGAAATTGGAAGAGGAGACCTCCCCAGCAAAGAGTAGTCAATGAAGAAGGAAGAAAACTAGGAGAATGTAATATTACAAAAGGCCAGTGAAAAAGATCAGTTTCAAGAAAAGGGTGTAACTATTTTGTCAAATGTGGCTAAGTAGTCACAGAGATGAGGACTGAGAACTGATAACCACATTTGGTAATACAGAAGTCATTGGTGACTCAGTTGTGGGTTCATTGGAATGTGGTTCAGGGTCAAGATGACAACGGTATGGCTGTAAGATCTGTTAAGACCTCAAAAAGATTTAAGGTGGTGACTCATAGGCCTACTCAGCTAGACAAAAATTATTTTAAGACTCTTAAGTAGCATCTTAGGCCTTCTTTGCCAGACAAGGGCACTTCTAAATTTCTTAAGGACATTTTGCCACAACACCCTGACTCAGCCCAAGGAAATAGGGGCTTGTCTTGAAGATATTTAGAAGTGTAACATTTGACTAATTGAGATCCTAATTTGATACACAGGAAGCCCACAAAATCTTTAAGAGAATAATAGCATCTTAGACTGAAAGGAACAGGGATAGTTTAGAAAGAAAAGACACATGTGAAATTTCAGTCTTCACTGAAAGCAAAAATGAAAAGACACATTTGAACTTTAACTTCCCACACACAGAACATCGGCTGCAACTACAAACAGAAGTTATTTCTTATGGAAAAAGGCTTATTCAAAGGGTAAGGCCAAAATGTGAGGGCAAGGCCAAGAACTTCAGAATTACTATGGTCAACTGACTGATGTATGCCTCATGTTTTCCCTCCCTCTACCTTTAGAATATAAGTGTCTGTTCCAATTTTTCTGTTCTTGGCTCATCATTGTATGTAGGGGACAGATAATAACTGGTCTCTTCAATTCACAGATTTTAAGTTTGAGAGGAGCCATACCTAAAGTGCCTCACCCACATGAACCTTAGTTAGGTAAAAATATTTTTTACCTCAAGCCTGAGCTTGATGCAGTAACAGCATGACACTGAGGATCTTGGGAGGGAAGTGAGTATATTTTGCATGTTGGAGGAATATGACTTAGTTGGAACTTAAGTTAATCTCCAAATATGGCCCCCAGTGCACAACCCCTCCCAAGATTCATGCCCTTCTGTAGTCCCCTCCCATACTGAATCAGGACTGAGCATGGGACTTGCTGTAATTAACAGAAGGTAGTGAGGGTGACCCTGTGCTTGTCCCAAGCCTATGTCTTAAGAGGACCTGAAGATTCTGTTTGTGTATTTTGGAAGCCTTGAGCTGCCACATAAAAAGCTCAGCAGCCTTGTTAGAGAGATTACATGGAAAGACCACAAGAAGAAGCCCCATGGAGAGGGAGAAGGATAATTCCCAAGATTACATGGAAAGAGAGAGCTATATATTATCTATCTATCTATCTATCTATCTATCTATCTATCTATCTATCTATCATGTATGTATGTATGTATGCATGTATGTATGTATGTATGTATGTATCTATCTATCTATCTATCTATCTATCTATCTATCTATCTATCTAATCTGAGATATATATATCTGAGACAGAAAGAAGGAAACAGACACATCAAACCAGATATTCTTGCATCCCAGCTGAGCCCAGCCTTAACAGTTATTCAAGGTGTCAGACATGTAAATGAGTGATCATGAGTGTTCCAGCCTAATCAAGCTCCTAGATAAGTGCATCTAACATCCAACATCAAGTGCAGCAGAAGAACTGCCCATCAAGCAAGTCAACCCCCACAGTATCTTGAGAGATAATAAAACTTTTTTTTTTAATCCACTAGGTTTTGGAGTGGTTATACAGCAATAAATAACTTACCTATCAAGTGAAAGTTGAATATTTTGGAAGTCAGACTGAATGTAATACATAAATTAAAAGGTAAACTACAAACTATGTGCCTATACAAGTGGATAATATCTCGAAAATAAAAAGAGCTCATTATAAAACCTAAACAAAATCCCCAAGTCTTCAAAAGAAAAAAATGGACAAAGGACATGATCTGTCTACTCATAACAGGGAAAACCAAAATGACTAATGAGCAAGAAAAAATGTTAATCATTATTTAAAAGACCATTAATACTCAAATACTGTTGGTAAGAATGTAAAGTGGTACAGTCTTTCTGGAGAGCAATTTGTTAGCACGCCATTTCTGTAAATACATTAGGAGATAATCACAGATCCACAGATCCACATAAATAAGCAAAAGAATGTTAATTTCCAACTTAATGTCCAACAATATGAAAACTGTTTAAAACTTATGGAATATTAATATTTGAGGATATTCTACATCTTGCAAATTTTTAAGAAAATTCAAGTGGCATGCATGTAAAGTCAAAAAATAAAAATTATATGTTTTGATTCAAGCTTTTAAAATTCATAAAAGATATATGTACATATGCGTAAGAAAGACTAAAAGAAAATAAAATTGTTAAATCTAGCAGTAGAATTATAACTGCTTTTATTTTTTCTTTTACATTTCTCTCCATTTTCTAAATTTTCTGTGACTGTGCATTACTTTCACATTCAGAAAAAACAAGAATGTTATTTGACATAGGTAATTGAGAATAATTCCCAGTTAAAATTATATCTTTTAAAATTTGGGAGAGAATTTAGAAATGACCTAGTCTGATCTACCATTCAAATAATGAGAAAAATAGGTCTAGAGACTTAGATGCCCAAGCTAGTATTTAGAAGCAGAATCTTACTTAGAACTCAAATTCTTTATCTTCTGACCTATGTATCTTTTTATACCATTTGATGAACTACCTGTAATAGTGATTCCAATAAGATATAAAGATATAAGTAGAAAGGCTGTCATTTTGAGAAAGTCTAGAATTTGGTGTACCTTTAAATTCACATTCTTATTCTCATTTTAAACTATAAAATTATTTGTAATATGGAGAATATATGCTATTTCCTATAATATAATAGTTTTATTAAGAATTTCCACTGAAATAACTCCCCAGGCTTTTAAATTTCCTTTGAATTTACATTTTGTTATTGTTGTTACACTTTCAGCTGAATTACCAACCTAAGAGATTAATTTGTATTACTGGCATCTCAAATCACTTTGCTTTTCTTGAAAGTTTTTTATCCTCATTTCTTGATTGATATAAGTAAAGTCAGAATATTTAATATACTTAGACACATTTCCACTTGGAGACATTTGAATGCATTTTCAATGTATTTGTATTTAATTTTTTTAAATGGATTATTTTGTGTCCCTAGTCTTGTACTTCTAATAGAAGGGCAGACACCTTGAGGTCAAGGCCTTCTTTTGGGTCTTGGCTTTGAAAGCTACCTTTAAATTTTTATTCTGGTGGAAACTAAGCTTGTGTCCTCCCTTTCAGCTAAGTTTAGATTGTTGTTTTGCCAGCTAATTTCTGTTGGAGATGAATCTAAGTTTCTTCTCTTTGGATTTATACAGATACTCCTCAAATTTACCTCTGAAAGAGATGAGTCTGCTTTTAAAATGCTTGGATAGTTATCTTTTAATTTTACTTCTGATGGAAAAAATACATTTTTCATTTTTCTGTCTAGCATGCTTTCTGATTGACGTTCACCTAAAGGTGGTATTCTGCCTGCTTTTATTGTTTCCTGGTTAGAAATAGTGCACAATGAGTGCACTTCTGTGGGTGAAGGTGTTGATTCATCACATTTAGAAGCATCAGCAGTTGAATTATCTTGGTCTGATTGGTTCAAAGTTGGTATAGTCAGGCCTTTCTCAGAATCATTATCCAGTAACTAGAAAATACAGCAATAAAACAAACTACAAGTTAATCATTACTGACTGGAAAATTTTACAAATTAAGAAAATGACTCAAAATCAATTGTACTGTTATCCTTTATCATAACAAATTACCATTATTATTTGTAAATTTTACATTCCTTAGTAAACATGATAAATTCTTTACTTGCCTGAAACCATGGACTGTAGAATACTATCCATAAAAATGATAAAGCAGTGGTTCTCATGTATCATAAATCAGCAACATCTCAAAATAAAAAATCTGAGGGTCTGACATTTTACTGTTATTATACTGTCACCAATATATCATCAAACAAAGGAAATTGTAATAGCAAAATGCACAAGAATGATATCGTAAATCACAACTATATAAGAAAATAAAGAGAATATTAATAGCACCACAGTACAAAGAACGACATTGTAAAATAAAGGATGGCCTGTTAAACTAAATAAATTTAGCTTTATGAAAAATTCTCTATATTATCTTCTTTTACTCTCCTTGAACTGGGGAAAACAGTAATACATACTGACTCTTCAATTGGTATTTGGGAGCCACAGACCCAGGAATGGAAATCATTAAATCCTATTTGTCAAGCAGTAAGTGAACATTTTACTCTTCATTGATTTACATGGGGATCGACTGCTTTATGGAATGAATACCTTATGTAAATTTAGCTGAAAAGCAAATTATATTATGTAAACTCTGTTTTATTTCTATTTTAAACTATAGAATATTATTTCCTGTGCAAAGTTTACAATATGATAAATTAAAAGATTTTTGTGAGAAAGAGTAAAAGGTGCAGTTATGTCTACGGCGTTTATTTCTAAGATCTTATGTAGAACTTCACGCTTTTTTCTTGTTTCTCCTTCACCTCATTCTCAACACATTTTGTCCCATATCTTCATATTTTTAAATGTTACTATTTTATGCAGAAGGCTCTTTCAAGAGTGTAACTATACAGATATTGCCATAATAGAAACCATAAAACAACTGAGTAACTTCTCGGATGCCTTTCTCTATCTGTAAATATTTCTCCATTTATAAATATTTTATCCCTTTATAAAATAATGACTATTAAAAGTTCTCTTCCAATTTCCCTTACCTCATTTGGAGTCGTTTCAGCTTCCTCATTTACAAGAGGGATATCTGCTTAAACAATTAATAGGGGTATTTTATTTTACATAAAAACAATAAACACATATGTACGTACATTGATAAAATACTATTACATTTTTTTCTCACTAAAAACAAAGAGCAACTTAAATCAAAGCAGCTATCCAAACGTAAACACTACTTAGTATAAACAAGCTGATGAATCTCTGGGAAGATGGGGGAGTGGTAAATGATAACATTTCAGATCCATAAATACAAGACATAAACACAGGTACATGCTATATTTTTTAAAAGTTGAGAGGAAATAAACTCCAGATGATAAGTGGTGGGACTGGGGTTGGAAGAAGAGACTAGACTAGAATAAAGGTGTATGAAATCAGACAAAATAGGACCATTCAAGGAAGGCTGGTTGAAATACTTGTAAAATTTTCCTAGAAATATAAGGAATACATATTTAGCATGTAAAAAGGGAAAATCTAAAAGGGACAAAAAGAAAATAAATAACTGAGGCAGAATTCTAGCAAAAAAATTTGCTATGGTCACAACTACATGACTTTGTTCAGCTCTTTTTTTTTTTTCTTTTAATTGTGGTAAGAACAATTCACATGAGACCTATCCTCTTAAATTTTCTAGTGCAAAACACAATAATGTTAACTATCAGCACAATGTTGTAAAGCAGATCTCTAGAACTTCACCATCTTGCATAACTTAAACTTTATACTTGTTGAAAAGCAATTCCCTATTTGCCCCTCCCCCTAGCCTCAGGCAACCAGCATTCTACTCTATTTCATATACCTCACATATGTGGCATCATGCAATATTTGTCTTTCTGTGACTGGCTTATTTCACTTAGTATAATGTCCTCAAGGTCCATCCATGTTGTCACATATGGCAGGATTTCCTTATTTTTAAATGCTGAATGAGATCCCATTGTATGTAGACTGGCATATCTCTTTTTATTGCACTTCTCAGATATTGTGTTTTGTACAAATTGAAGGTCTGTGGCAACCTTGCATTGAGCAAGACTATTGGTGCCATTCTTCCAAAAGCATGTGTTCCTTTGTGTCTCTGCATCACATTTTGATAATTCTCAAAATATTTCAAACTTTTTCATTATTATAATATCTTTTATGGTACTCTATGACCAGTGATCTTTGATGTTACTATTGTAATTGTTGAGGGGCACCACAAACCACGACCATCTAAGATATCAAACTTTTTTTATAAAAATCTAACTTTTAAGTTCAATTGTACATGTGCAGGTTTGTTATATAGGTAAACATGTGTCAATAATTTGCTGGACAGATTATTTCATCACCAGGTATTAAGCCTAGTATCCATTAGTTATTTTTCCTGATCCTCTGCCTCCTCCTACCCTCCACTCTCTGATAGGCCCCAGTGTGTGTTGTTCCCCTCTGTGTGTCCATGTGCTCTCATCATTCAGCTCCCACTTATAAGTGAGAACATGTGGTATTTAGTTTTCTGTTCCTGCATTAGTTTGCTAAGGATAATGGTCTCCAGCTCCATCTATGCTCCTGCAAAGGACATGATCTCATGCTTTTTATGGCTGCGTAGTATTCCATGGTGTATATGTACTACATTTTCTTTATCCAGTCTACCATTGATGGGCATTTAGCTTGATTCCATTTCTTTGCTATTGTGAATGGTACTGCCATGAACATACCTGTGCATGTGTCCTTATAAAAGAACGATTTATATTCCTTTGGGTATATACCCAGTAATGGGATTGCTGGGTCAAATGGCATTTCTGTCTTTAGGTCTTTGAGGAATCGCCATGCTGTCTTCTACAGTAGTTGAACTAATTTACACTCCCACCAACAGTGTATAAGCATTCCTTTTTCTCTGCAACCTTGCCGGCATCTGTTATTTTTTGACTTTTTCATAGTAGCCATTCTGACTGGTGTGAGATGGTATCTCATTGTGGTTTTGATTTGCATTTCTCTAATCATCAGTGATGTTGAGCATTTTTTCATATGCCTGTTGGCCACATGTGTGTCTTCTTTTGAAAAGTGTCTGTTCATGTCCTTTGCCCACTTTTTAATGAAGTTGTTTTTTTTTTTTTTGCCAAGATCCCTTATAAATGCTGGATATTAGACTTTTGTAAGATGGCAAACTTAATTTATAAATGTTGTGTGTATTGTAACTATGCCACTGACCAGCTGTTCTCCCATGCTTTTTCCTCTCCATGGCCTCTCTATTCCCTGAGACACAACAATATTGAAATTAGGCCATTAATAACCCCAAAATGGATCTAAGTGTTCAAGTGAAAGAAGATTTGTACATCCCTCACTTTAAATCAAAAGCTAGAAATGATTAAGCTTGCTGAGGAAGGCATCTTGAAAGCTGAGATAGGCCAAAAGTTAGGCCTCTTGCACGAAACAGCCCAGATGTGAATGCAAAGGAAAAAATTCTTGACAGAAGCTAGAAGTGCTACTCCACACACAAATGATAAGAAAGCAAAACAGCTTATTGCAGATATGGAGAAAATTTTAATAATCTGGATAGAAGATGAAAACAGCCACAAACAGTCCCTTAAGCCAAAGACTAATCCAGAGAAAGCCCCTAACTCTCTTCAATCCAATGAAAGCTTAGAGGTGAGGTGGCTGCAGAAGAAAACCTTGAAGCCAGCAAAGGTTGGTTCGTGAGGTTTAAGGAAAGACAGTATCTTTGTAACACAAAAGTGCAAGGTAAAGCAGCAAGTGCTGATGTAGAAGCTGCAGCGAGTTACCCAGAAGATCTAGCTAAGATATTGATGAAAGTGGCTACACTAAATAGGTTTTTATTGTAGATGAAACAGCCTTATACTGGAAGAAGGTGTCATCTAGGACTTTCATAGCTAGAGAGGAGAACTCAATGCCTGGCTTCAACGCTTCAAAGGACAGGCCAACTCTCTTATTAGAGGCTAATGTAGCTGCTGACTTTAAATTGAAGCCAATGCTCATTTACCATTCTAAAAATCCTAGGGCCCTTAACATTTAGGTCAAGTGTACTCTGCCTGTGCTCTATAAATGGAACAACAAAGCATGGATGACAGCAGATCTGTTTGCAGCATGGTTTACTGAATATTTTAAGCTTGCTGTTGAGACTTACTATTCAGAAAAAAAGATACCTTTCAAAATATTACTGCTCAGTGACTATGCACCTGGTCATCCAAGAGCTCTGATGGAAATGTCTGAGGAGATTAATGTTGCTTTCTTGCCTGCAAACATAGATCCATTCTGCAGCTCACAGATCAAGGAGTAATTTCAACTTTCAAGTCCTCTTATTTCAGAAATACATTTTGTAAGGCTTTAGCTACCTCAGATAATTCCTCTGAGGGATCTTGGCAAAGTAAATCGAAAAACTTCTGCAAAGGATTCACCATTCTAGATGCCATTAAGAACATTTGTGCTTCAGGAGAGGAGCTCAAAATATCAACATGAACAGGAATTTGGAAGCAGTTGATTACAACCCTCATGGATGACTTTAAGATGTTCAATAAAACTTCAGTAGAGAAAGTAACTGCAGATGTGATGAAAATAGCAAGAGAGGTAGAATTAGAAGTGAAGCCTGAAGATGTGAGTAAACTGCTGCAGTCTCATTATAAAACTTGAATGGATGAGGAAGTGCTTCTTATGGATGAGCAAAGAAAGTGGTTTCTTGAGATGGAATCTACTGCCGAAGATGCTGTGAACACTGCTAAAATGACAACAAAGGATTTAGAATTCTATATAAACTTAGTTGACAAAGCAGCAGCAGGGTTTAAGAGGATTGACTCCAATTTTGAAAGAAGTTCTACTGTGGGTAAAATGCTATCAAACAGCATTGCATACTACAGAGAAATCCTTCATGAAAGGAAGAGCCAACTGACGCAGCAAAATTCATTGTTTTCTTATTTTTAAAAATTGCCACAGCCACCCCAACCTTCAGCAACTACCACCTTGATCAGTCCCAGCCATTAAGATCAAGGCAAGACCCTCCAGCAGCAAAAATATTGCAAATCACTGAAGGCTCAGATGATCATATATATATATATATATATAATTTACAAAAAAACCCAAACAACCTCATATATATACGTATATATGAGACGGAGTCTCATCTCACTCTGTTACTACCCAGGCTGGAGTACAGTGGCATGATCTCAGCTTACTGCAACCTCCATCTCCTGGGTTCAAGAGATTCTCACGTCTCAGCCTCCCGAGTAGCTGGGACTACAGGCGTGAGCCACCACGCCCTGCTAATTTTTGTATTTTTAGTAGAGATAGGGTTTCACCATGTTGGCCAGGCTGGTCTTGAACTCCTGACCTCAGGTGATCTGCCCGCCTCAGCCTCCCAAAGTGCTGGGATTACAAGCTTGAGCCACTGCGCCTGGCCTCTCTCTCTATTTTTTGATATAGGGTCTTGCTCTTCCACCCAGGCTGAAGTGCAGTGGCATGATCCTACCTGATGCACTGCACCCTTGAACTCTTGGGTTCAAGCAATCCTCCTGCCTTGGCCTCCCAGAGTGCTGGTATTATATGCATGAGCCACGTGCCCAGCCAGCAATTAAGTATTTTTTAATTAAGTCATGTACATTGATTTTTTTACATAATGCTATTGCACACTTAATAGACAACAGTATAGTGTAAATGTAATGTTTATATGCCCTGGGAAACAAAAAAAATCATATGACTTGCTTTATTGTGGTGGTCTAGAACTGAAACTGCAATGTCTCTGAATTATGTGTGTATACCACATTTTCTTTATCCATTCATCTATGACATTTAGGTTGTTTCTACATCTTGACTATAGTAAACAACATGGCAATAAACATAGGAGTGCAAATATTGCTTTGAGATGCTGATTTCAATTCTTTTGGATAGACACCCAGAAGTGAAATGGCAGGATCATGTGATTTATCTATTTGTCATTTTTTTGAGTAACCGCCACGCTGTTTTCAAAAGCAGCTGCATCATTTTACATTCCCCCAACAGTGTACTAGGGTTTGAATTTCTTCACATCCTTGCCAACACTTGCTGACTTCTTGACTTTTCAGTAATAGCCATCCTAACAGGTGTGATATCTCATTATGATTTTGATTTATGTTTACCTGATGATTAATGATGATGAGCAACTTTTCGTATACCCATTGGACATTTGTAATGTCTTCTTTGGATAAATATGTATTCAAGTGCTCAGCCCATTTTTTATTTTTATTTTTATTTTTTGCTATTGAGTTGAAAAGGTTCCTTATATGTTTTGGAATATTAGCCCTTCATCAAATATATGGTTTACACATATATTCCCCCATTCTGTAGGTTTCCTCTTCATTCTGTTGTTTCCTTTACTGTGTAGAAGCTTTTTAATTTGATATAGCCCCACTGTTCTGTTTTTGCTTTTGTTGCCTGTGCCTTTGGTGTCTTATCCAATAAATCACTGTCAACACCAGTGTCAATGAGATTTTCCCCTATGTTTTCTTCTAGGAGTTTTACAGTTTCCATCTTACATTTAAGTCATTAATCCATTGAGAGTTGATTTTTGTTTATGGTGTTAAGCAAAAGTCTAATTTCAATTCTTTTGCATGTGAATATCCAGTTTTCCCAACATCATTTGCTGAAAAGACTATTCTTTCCTCATTGTGTATTCTTGGCACACTTCTCAAAGATCAGTTCATCATATTTGCATGGGTTTATTTCTAGGCTCTCTCTTCTATTCTATTGATCTATATGTTTATCTTTATGCCAGTCCATGCTATTTTAATTGCTATAGTTTTGTAATATATTTTGAAATCAGAACGTGTGATACCTCCAGCTTTGTTCTTCTTTCTCAAGACTGTTTTGACTATCCAGTCCTCTGTGGTTCCATATAAATTTTAGGATTGCTTTTTCTACTTCTGTGAAAAACACCATTAGAATTTTGATAGAGATTGCACTGAATCTGTAGATTGCTTTGGGTAGTATGAACATTTTTCACAGTATCAAATCTTCAAACTCATGAACACAGGATATCTTTCCCTTTATTTTCTTATCCTTAATTTCATTATCAATGTTTTTTAGTTTTCAGAGTGCAAGGTCTTTCACCTCCTTTGAAAAGTTTATTCCTAATTATTTTATTCTTTTTGATGCTATTGTAAACTGGAATTATTTTCTTGATTTCTTTTTTGGATAGTTCATTGTTAGTGTATAGAAACACAACTGATTTTTCTGTGTTGATTTTATCTCCTGCAAATTTACTGAGCTCATGTATTGGTTCTAACAGGTCTTTTTGTGTGGAGTCTACAGAATTTTCTATATGTAAGATCCTGCCATCTGCAAACAAAGATAATTTTACTTCTTCCTTTCTGATTTGGATACTTTTTATTCTTTTTTTCTTGCCTAACTGCTCTGACTAGGTCTTCCAGTACTATGTGTAACAGAAGTGGCAGAATGAACATCTTTGACCTGTTTCTGATCTTAGAGGAAAAGTGTTCAGTTTTTCACTGTTTAGTATGGTATTTGCTACAGGCTTTTCATTTTTAGCCTTTATTATTAATATATTGAGCTACTTTATTACTATATCTAGTTTTTTGAAGGTGTTTATCCTAAAAGACTGTTCAAGTTCATCAAACACTTTTTCACATCTGTTGAGATAATCATGTGGTTTTTAATCCTACATACTGTCGATGTAGTGTATCACATTAATTGATTTCTGTATGATGAAACATCCTTTGCATCCTGGAGTTAAATTCCATCTGCTCATGGTGTATGATCCTTTTAATATGCTGTTGAATTCAGTTTGTCAGTATTTTATTGAGTAGTTTTGAATCTATATTTACTGAGAATAAAAGAAGACACATGAGAAATAAAGAGAAAGGAACCAAAACATATCAATACAAAAACATCAATGAAACACAAGGAAAGATAGCATGACAGAAAAAGATAGGCAAAAGTATTACAAGACAGATAGAAACAATGTAAAAAATGGCAATAGTAAGTCCTTAACAATTCAATAATTCTTTAAATGTAAATGGATTAAACTCCCCAATTAAAAGACACAGAGTAGCAGAATAGATATAAAAACAAGACCCAAGTGTATTTTATGTAGAGGAGACTCACTTTGGGTTTAAGGACACAAATGGGCTGAAAGTGAAGGAATGGAAAAAGAGATATCCTATGAAAATGGAAACCAAAAGAGAGCAGGAGTGGCCATATTCATATAAAAAATAGACTTCAAGTCAAAAACTGTAAAAAGATGCAAAAAGGCCATTATATGATGATAAAGGTCAATACATCAAGAGGACATAACCATTGTAAATATATATGCAACCAACCTTTGAGTAAGTGGAAAAAAAAGTAGAAGAAAAAAAGACAGCTACCACCAGTGATTGAAAAAGTTACCCTCCATTCTTCCAGTGATATTGAAGACAGGAACTGTGATTATCCCATATCTAAAACTTGAATGTTTCATGTAAAGAGTTAGCTAAAGAGGTAGTATCTCTGCTAGGCTGGTAGATTCCTAGAAGTTAGGAAATGAATCTTTCAAAAGCCTGATGTAGCCAGAGAATTAGAAGTAGAGAGGAAAGAGATGATTAATCTGTGACAAAAGTCTTATAACAATAAATCATTATTCCATTCCATACCTGCAGAATCCAAGACTTTACATTACATTATTATGTATTTTAAAGTGTAGTACTATATTTTAACTTGCTTTCTTTTTTTTATTATTGTACTTTAAGTTCTAGCATACATGTGCACAACGTGCAGGTTTGTTACATATGTATACATGTGCCATGTTGGTTTGCTGCACCCATTAACTCATCATTTACATTAGGTATATCTCCTAATGCTATCCCTCCCCCCTCCCCCTACCCCACAACAGGCCCCAGTGTGTGATGTTCCCCTTCCTGTGTCCAAGTGTTCTCATTGTTCAATTCACACCTATGAGTGAGAACATGCGGTGTTTGGTTTTTTGTCCTTGCAATAGTTTGCTCAGAATGATGGTTTCCAGCTTCATCCATTTCCCTACAAAGGACATTTTATGGCTGCATAGTATTCCATGGTGTATATGTGCCACATTTTCTTAATCCAGTCTATTATTGATGGACATCTGGGTTGGTTCCAAGTCTTTGCTATTGCGAATAGTGCCACAATAAACATATGTGTGCATGTGTCTTTATAGCAGTATGATTTATAATCCTTTGGGTATATACCCAGTAATGGGATGGCTGGGTTTAACTTGCTTTCTTAGTGAATTTAAGAGATTTTTAAAAGACTGCATGAACAGTCCATTTATTAAATCTCTTACTGATACTTTACGATAAATTCTCAAATGTGATGCTAATCTAATTTCCTCTCCTTCTTCCTCTGTCACGCTTTCTTTTTCACACACACACACACATTCCTCTGCATAAACACACTCCTCTACATAAAAGAGACCAATAGCTCTATAGTTCACAATGTCTAATAAAAATGCCTTTTCACAGGTCATAGTTAATATTTTAACTTTTTTCTCATCCTTAAAAAAGTAAAGGAGCATTGGCCAAGCGTGGTGGCTTATGCCTGTAATCTCAGCACTTTGGGAAGCCAAGGCAGGAGGATTGCTTGAGCTCAGGAGTTTGAGACCAGCCTGGGCAACACGGCAAAATCCTGTCTCTACAAAAAAAATACAAAAATTAGCCAGGCATGGTGGCATGTACCTGTAGTCCCAGCTACTTGGGAGGCTAAGGTGGGAAGACTGATAGAACCTGGGAGGTCAAGGCTACAGTGAGCTGTGGTTGTGCAACTGCACTCCAGCCTGGGTGACAGAACTAGACCCTGTCTCAGATAATAATAATAATAATAATAATAATAAAATTAAAAAATAAAGCAGCATTAAAACTTCTTCTTTTTTTTTTTTTGAGATGGAGTCTCACTCTGTCGCCCAGGCTGGAGTACCGTGGCGAGATCTCGGCTCACTGCAACCTCCGCCCTCCGAGTTCAAGCGATTCACCTGCCTCAGCCTCCTGAGTATCTGGGATTACAGGCACCTGCCACCATGCCTGGCTAATTTTTTGTATTTTTAGTAGAGACGGGGTTTCACCATCTTGGCCAGGCTGGTCTTGAACTCCTGACCTCATGATCCACCCTCCTCGGCCTCCCAAAGTGCTGGGATTACAGACGTGAGCCACCGCGCCCGGCCTTAAAACTTTTTAAAACTCTTAATAGGGTCTAACACTTTTCTTTAAAATTATCACACCTACCATATGCCAAAACTATAGTGAAATGCATATTTATTTCCTAACAAAACATAAATCTACTTAAAGCAAATTACTAATTGTCTTTTTGTGATATAATCACTTTGATTTCAATTATCTTAATAATAAAAAAATCAAAGTAGTTTCTTACCTACTCCTACAATATTTTCAAGCTCCTCTTCAGATTGATTACTTTTCGAGTTTTCAAATGCCTCATCCATATTAGTTTCCTAGAAGCAAAAAATATATATATATATGAAAATATTTAAAGAACTAAAACATTTTCCTCTCCCTTCATAACTACTTTTAATACAATACACCTTCCTCCACACCCAAATTTACAGAAGACAAGAAGGAGATGGGTTTGTGAGAAAAGCAATTCAAACAGCACTATTTTAAGGAGCCACATACTCTGGCTAGGAGTTGATGTTCCAAAGAAAGGGTATCCAAGAATGGATAGAGTATTTGAGTGATGAACGTAGGAGATGAATATTACAAGATAAATTACATAATATTGTAACTTCAGGGGGTATGAGAAGATACCCCCAGGAAACAGATTACTTTTTTTATTAGAATACTTTATGGCCTATGACTTAAAAGTGATGTGTCTCTTTACAAAATTCCAAGGAGAATTATAAGGTAAAGGGATCAGTAGGCACTTATAAAATACTGATCTTTTAAAAAGAACCCTAAGTTCTTAGTCCCTTTAATAAAAAGTCCTCCAAAGTGTCTCCAAAATATGAATAGTGTATTGGTAAATACTAATCAGTTTATCCAACAGCAACGCAACTCTGCCCAATTATCACAGAGGCATTAAAAAAATGAAAATATCAATATATTATAACTAACATTTTAGACTGTGATCATAGTCAATGTTTTATCCATCCATTGAGAGAGCTATGAATCCTTTATTTCCAAGTCAGCATGTATAGGTTAGAGTATATTTCTAAATATTGAACTTTACTCATATTTCTGATAAGGGTTTAATGTCCAGAATATACAAAGAACTCTTACAACTTAACAATAAAAAGAAAAATAACTCAATTTTAAAATTGGCAAAGGATTTGAATAAATTTTATCCAAAGAAGATATACAAATGTCCAGCAAACACATGAAAAGATGTTCACATCATTAGTCATTACAGAAATGCAAATCAAACCTACAATGAGATACCACTTCAAACCCACTAGGATGGGTATAATAATAATTTTTAGAAGTTAAAAAGGGTAGATGAAGATTTTGATCCTTCATACATTGCTGGTTGGAATGTACGATGATGCAGCTGCTGTGGAAAACAGTTTGGAAGCTCCTCATAAATCGAAACACAAAATTATTACACAATCCAGCTTCCACTCCTTCATATATACCCCAGAGAATAGAAAACATTTGTTCACACATAAACTTGCACATAAATGTTCATAGCAGCATTATTCATAATAGCTTTTAAGTAGAAACAACCTAAATGCCCATCAGCTGAGGAATGCATAAACAAAATGTGGTATATCCAAATAATAGAATGTTATCTGGAGAAAGAAAAGAATGAAGTACTGGTACATGCTACAACAGGTGAAACTTAAAAACATAGCAAGCGAAAGAGGCAAATCACAAATAACAACACATTGTATGATTCCATTTATATGAAATGTCTAGACTAGGCTAAAGCTATACAGTTAGAAAGTTGACTAATTGCTGCCTAGGGCTAGTGGAGGGGATGGAAAAATTGGGAGGTATTGGCTAAAGGGTATGGGGTTGCTTTTGCAGGTGATAAAAACGTTCTAAAATTGACTGTGGTGATGGGTACACAACTCAGTGAATATACTAAATGCCACTGAGTTCTATACTTTAAATGGGTCATTTGTATGGTATATGAATTATATCCTTATAAATTATCAATAACTATTAAACCTTATAAATTATCAATAAATATTCATTGAATGGCACATTATCAAAACAGGTAAGTACCTGAACCATGAAAAATATTTTATATATCAAAAAAACTTGATCATCACTTTTAATTATCATAATCCCATTCTTAACAAAAAGTATTAAAAGCTATATATAGCAGAATGTATTACGTCAATTACCTCAGAATCCTTATGTTCCAATTTTGGCATTAGAATGCTTTCTAAATAGTTAGCTTTGTCTATCCATGTATTCAGATTTCTATATTCTTTTTTCATCTTTTCCAGCCTAAAGAAAGAAATCAGTTATGAATGAAAAAAGCAAGTGATAGAATATATATGGTATGATTCACAGAAGAATACTTGCAATGTGATCCATCTATAAAACGTTCTAAAAGAGACAAACCAACAATATATTGTCTAGGGATACAGTCAAAGAAAAGGGAATGATTACAACAAACATCAAGGTACTAGTTACCTGGGGACGGTTAAGGAGAGGGATGTAATCTCAGAAGGGTACACAAAACATATTTGTGATATTACTGGTGATACATTTCTTAACCTTTATCATAAATATGTATACAATGGGCTTATTATGATTATTTAGGCTATACATACATGTTATAGAAATTATTCAATATATATTACTATATATTATATATGTTATGTTATATACAATATATACTATATATTGTATATGTATATGTTAAAAAATATATTTAAACTATACGTCTTAGTTTGAGCTGCTATAACAGAATACAATAGACTGGGTGACTTAAACAATAGACTTTTTTTAATACACTTTAGGTTCTAGGGTACTTGTGCACAACATGCAGGTTTGATACATAGGTATACATGTGCCACGTTGGTTTGCTGCACCCATCAACTCATCATTTACATTAGGTATTTCTCCTAATGCGATCCCTCCCTCATACAATAGACATTTATTTCTCACAGTTCTAGAGGCCAGGAAGTCCAAGATCAAGGTGCTGGCAGATCCAGTGTCTGATGAGAGTAGTCTTCCCTGTTTGCAGATGGCCTTCTTATATCCTCACATAGTGGAAAGAGATAAATCTTGTGTCTCTTTCTCTTTTTATAAGGGCATTAATCCCATCATTGCAACAGTCCTACCCTCATGAACTAATTATCTAACCCTAATTATCTTCCAAAGGCATTGCCTCCAAATAACATCACACTGGGGATTAGGATTTTAACATATGAATTTGAGGGGAGACACAAACATTCAGTCCATAACACTATATATATAAAATTATTCAATACATATATATATGTAATTTTTCAATACATAGACAATATCTTCCACAATAAAACAAGTGAAAAAAAGGATCTATCTTCTAATCCAAGAAACTTCAAAAAGCTTGAATACCTTAAAGATATAATTAACAAGGATTAAATGGAAGACAGGGAATGTTTCCCAGTTCATTTCATGAGGACATAACGGCCTTGACAATAAAACCTGACAAAGACATTACGAAAAAGAAAAATTACAGTCTAATCTCATTCATGAATATAGATGTGAACATTATAAATAAAATATAGTTTTAGTACAAAAATCCAGTAGTGTGCAGAGACAATTTGAGAATAGCAGTTGAAACTGGGAGGGTTTTTCTCATTTCAGGATTCATGGTAAGATCTAAAGGGCCTGGAGCAGTCTAACGACTATGAATGCTCAAAACTGACCAGCCAAGTATCTCTTCCAGGACAGGACCCCAAGAAAGCTTAAAAAGCATTCCATTATACTACACACACACACACACACACACACCAAAAGAAAACATCAGAAGTGTGAATCTGTGAAGCTAGAAGAGTTTTCTAAGCCAATTCTCCTGCAAAAAATTCAGACAAATTAATGTCACATAAAATAGACCAACACACTTTAACAAAGATTAAAACCTGCAATGGATGGCAGCCTATCAAATGTTTAAATCTATGAGTTCAAAATAATATTTTAAGTATTTTTTTCAGAAACTAAAGTGTAAGACCTTACACTTCTGGTCCACTACAGGTCACTGCCCTAATGTATACACAACATGAAACACCATTTCATCAATAGGCTCATTTATTTAATTAATAACAGTAATATCAATAATTTTCATAATCTGAGAAGGCTTCACTTCAAAATGGGAAGGTCAGTAGTGGAACTCTCATCTAAAAATCTCGAATGATTTCATGGACGCCCATAACCATATTATACAATCAAAAAGCCCATGTACATAGAAGCTAAAAATAAGAAAGCAAGGAGTCAAACCCCCTATAACTGGTTTCAGACTAGCTTCATAACCATTATGACTTTTTCAACAAGCAAGATACTAGTAAAAATGTTACATAACTTTGTCAAAGTTAATTTATAGGTTAAAATTCTTTATATCTTTGTGGCATACCTATTCAGTCAGGCTTTCAAGATGCAGCATCATCTATTATAGAAGAACTACACTTACACAATCACACTGTAATAATCATTTTCTTAATTAGCTCTTTAGTCCTTTATGTTATTTCATTAATACGAACAACTAAACTAACCCACACAAAATAGATGCTTAAGAAATAGAAACAGTATGAATTATCTTACTCACTATTATTTTAATCCTAATTAGTTTACTGTCTTTATGAATCCTATACATGGTAGGTAAAATGAGTATCTCTTCCCCAACTGTAAAAACCATAGGCTACCAATGATATTTAGGTATAAATATACAGACTACAAAGACCTGAAGTTTGATTCTTATATAATCCCTACAACAGACCTTAAACCAGGAGATCTATGACCACTAGAAGTTGATAATTCGAGTAGTCCTACTTATGGAAATATCAATTTTCATATTAATCTCATTCAAAGATGTATTACATCCATAAGTTGTTCCATCATTAGGCCTAAAAACAGATTAAATTCCAGGATGTTTAAACCAAGCAACTCTAACATCCACATGACCAGGCCTATTCTATGGATAGTGCTCAGAAATTTGTGGATCAAATCACAGCTTTATGCCTATTGTACTTGAATTAGTGGGGCAAAAACTGATCGGCACCTGTGTCATGGTGAAGCTAAGTGGCATTAACCTTTTAAGAATGAAAGCATTGATCTTTCCACAACAATATGCCACAATTAGCTACATCAACATAATTTATCACTTTTTTCAATAATTCTAGCCCTATTTAACCTATTTCAATTAAAAATTTCAAAATATACCTACTCTTTAAACCTGTCACCAAAAAATATTGAAGCACCAAAACATGAAACCCCTAAGAAAAAAAGTGAATGAAAATTTATTCATCTCTTTCATTACTCCCACAATAATAGGACTACCTAGTATCCTCATCATTTCACTCCCAAACATTCTGTTCCCTGCTCCCAATTGCCTAATTAGTAATCGACTAACCTCTATACAATGATTAGTGTAACTTGTATTAAAGCAAGTGATAACATTCCATAATATCAAATGACAAACTTGATTTCTAATATTAATCTCCTTTATCCTATTTTCATTGGCTCAACAAATTTATTCAGATTATTAACTCATTCATCTACACCAATCACCCAGTTATCAATATATCTAGGTATGGTTATCCCACTATGTATGAGCAGGAACAGTAACTACCGGTTTCCACCACAAAACAAAAGCAACACTGGCCCACTTCCTACCACAAGGAAAACCCATTCCACTTATCCCTCTACGAGTAATTATTGCGACTTTTTACTCAACCCATAGTAGCCGCAGCTCTACTACTAACAGCCAGTATTACAGCTATCTATTTGTGCATTTAATTGGTGGAGCCACATTAGCACAGTTGATTCTTGAACAACATGAGTTTGAACTGTGCAGGTCCACCTACCTATATGTGGATTTCTTTCAATAAATATATTGGAAAATTGTTTGAGATTTGTGACAATTTGAAAAAACTCACAGATGAGCTGTATAACCTAGAAATATTTTTTTAAATGTTTAAGTTAGTACGTCATGAATGCATAAAATATGTGTACTAGTCTATTTTATCATTTACTACCATAAAATATACACAGATTTATTATAAAATTAAAAATGTATGCACATAGACATTTATTATCAAGTACTAGTCTATTTTAAAGTACTACTATTTTAAAGTGTTTTAAAGTACTAATCTATTATAAAGTACTAGTCTATTTTATCATTTACTACCATAAAATATACACAGATTTATTATAAAATTTAAAACTCATGCACATAGAGATTAGACACGGTGCCATTTGCAATTGAGAGAAATGTAAACAAATGTAAAGGTGCTGTATTAAATCATAACTGCATAAATTAACTGTAGTTCATACTGTACTACTGTAATAATTTTGTAGTCACCTATTCTTGCTATAGCAGAGAGCTCAGGCATTGTGAGTATTCACTTTTAATGCCATGTGACACTAATCAACTCTGCGTGAGACATCTCTCCAGTAAATAAATGCATGTCATTGTAAAAAGTGATCTCTCGACCAGCCTCACCAACATGGAGAAACCCCGTCTCTACTAAAAATACAAAAAAGTATTAGCCGGGCATGGTGGTGCATGCCTGTAATCCCAGCTACTCGGGAGGCTGAGGCAGAAGAATCACTTTAACCCGGGAGCCGGAGGTTGCAGTGAGCTGAGATCGCGCCATTGCACTCCAGCCTGGGCAACAAGGGCGAAACTCCGTCTTAAAAAAAAAAAAAAGTGATCTCTCGTGGTTCTTGTGTATTTTTCTTTCTTGTTTCTTTCTTTCTCTTTTCTTTCTTTCTTTTTTTTTTTTTTTCTTTTTTGAGACACAGTCTAGTTCTGTTGCCCAGGCTGGAACGCAGTGGTGCGATCTCGGCCCAGTGTGATCTCGGCTCCACCCCCCAGGCCCAATTAATTCTCCCACCTCAGCCTTGAGTAACTACAGGTGCATACCACGCCTGGCTAAGTTTTGTATTTTTTGTGACATGAGGTTTCACCATGTTGCCCAGGCTGGTCTCAAACTCCAGAACTCAGGGAATCCTCTCTTCCCAAAGTGCTGAGACTACAGGTGTGAGCCACTGCGCCCTGCCCTTGTATATTTTTCATTGAGCTTCTTAGTGTAAGCCTTGAATAACACCATGGGACCTGTATGAAGTGCCACTAGTGATGCTAGAAGTGCTCCTAAGAAACAGAGAAAAATTATGACATTACAAGAATAAGTTGAGTTGCTTGATATGTACCATAGATTGAGGTTGCCCACCATTTCAGGATAAATGAATCCAGCATAAGGACTATTGTTAAAGAAAAGAAGACAGAAAAATTCATGAAGCCGTTGCTGAAACCACACCAGCAGGCGCAAAAACTTTGCACTTTTTGTAAAACATGAAATATCTGCTGACTGTTTATGTTATTGGTGGGGCTTCCAGTCAACAGTAGGCTATTAGTAGTTAAGTTTTAAGGGAGTCAAAAGTTATATATGGATTTTCCACTGCATGGGTAGGGGGTGGCAACCCTAACCTTCCATTGTTCAAGATTTAACTCTATTAACATTATCTTTGCAACAGCCTCAGTTATATTTATCATCTTAATAAATGTAATTTTACTCACTCTTCTTGAATTTGCTGTAGCCCCAATTCAAGCTTACGACTCCACACGTCTGGTCAGTCTTTACTATATGACCCAATAGTCCTACACTGACCATATAGTTAATTCTAGCTCCTGACCACCTACAGGAACATTATTAACTCTATTCATGACATCTTAGTAATATTATTTCACTTTAACTTGATTATTTTATTATGCGTAGGTCTACTAACTAATACATTAACCATCTACCAGTGATGATGAGATAGCTGAGAAAGCACATTGCAAGGCCTCCACACATTAATCATTCAAAAATGCCTCTAATACAGAATAATTTATCATATCACAAGTTTTCTTCTGAGGCTTCTACCACTCAAGCCTAGCCCCGACCCCAGAACTGGGAGGTTGCTGACCACCAACAGGTATTCACCCACTTAATCTCCGAGAAGTTTAACTACTCAATACATCAGTCCTGTTAGCCTCAGGAGTATCAATCACCCGAGTGCACCATAGCTCACTAGAAGAAATCCGTAAACATATACTTCAAGCTCTCTTCATCACAATTTCATTAGGCATTTCTTTTACATTATTACAAATCTTAGAACACTTCAAAACATCCTTTACTATCTGTGATGGTGTAAATGACTCAATTTTCTTCATAGTAACAGGCTTCCAATAACTATATGTAATTATCAGCTCCAACTTCCTTATCGTCTGCTTCTTATGTCAACTTAACATTTAACCACCATTTTGGTTTTCAAAACCAAAGTTTTTAGGTAACCAAGTTACCTAATAATGATATTTTACAGATGTAATGACTATTTCTGTACACTTCTGTCTATTGATGAAGTTCCTATTCTTTTAGTATTAACTGTACAACTGACTTCCAATCAGTTAGCTTCAGTCTAAACTGGAAAATAATAATTAACCTTACATTAACTTTAGCAACTAATACATCATTAGCATGACTACTTGTAATCATCACATTGTGCTTCCCACAACTAAACATCTATATAGAAAAATCAAGCTTATACAAATGTGGATTTGATCTAATAGGCACTGTCTGCCTGCCATTTCCAGAAAATCTTTTGTATTAACTATTACATTTCTATTATTCAACCTAGAAATTTCGCTCCTATTACCACTACCATGAGCATCTCAAGTAACCCAAAAGTTATTCTTACTATAGCTCTAATTTTAAACTCCATTCTAGACTTAGGCCTAAGTTTATGAATGAATTCAAGATGGACTAGAATGAGTGACTTAAGTATGGCAATAAGTTTAAATTACAACAAATAATTCTGACTCATTAAGTTATGATATTTTATAATTACCAATATGCTTTCAATTTATATCAGTATCATTCTAGTTTACATCACATCCCTAATAGGACTACCAGTATAATGGGATCACACCTAATATCTCCATTACTATGTTTAAAACGTATAATACTATCACTATTTATTCTAGGAAGCCCTGTAATTTTAAATATATGCTTTATCTTATCCACCATAATACCTATCATTTTACTAGTATTTGCAGCTTGTGAGGCTGCCATAGGCCTGGCATTACTAACAATGGTATCTAGTACATACGGCTCAGATTACATATAAAACTCAAATCTTCTCCAATGCTAGCAATTATTGTACCCACAATTATACTTATGCCAGTGACACGATATTCTAAAAATTCTAAAATTTGAATTCACACAACTATGCACTGCTTACTAATTAGTTTCATCAAATTATTCCTCTTAAGCCAATTTAGTAAAAATAACCTAAACTTTCCATTAGTTTTTTTCTCCAACTCACTATCAGCCCCCATTTCATTATACTAACAAACTGATTACTTCCCCTAAGAATTATAGCAAGTCAACATCATCTCTCCAAATAATCATATATATGAAAAAGCTATATATTTCAATATTAATCTTTCTATATTTATTCTTAATCATAATATTTACTGCCACAGAACTAACTCTATTTTACATTCTCTTTGAAGCAACACTAATTCCAACTCTAATTATTATTCTCTGATAAGGAAACCAAATAGAATGATTAAATCCAGGGCTCTATTTCCTGTTCTATACACTAATTGGTTTTTTACCTCAACTCGTAGCATTAATTTATATCCAAAACTCCACATGCTTATTACACTTTTTAATAACCTGTTACTGTGTTCAAACTCAGCTCTTGACATAATAGTCTTTTATGATTAGCATGCATTATACCATTTATGGTAAAAATACCCCTTTATAGTTTCTATCTCTGACTAACAAAGTACACACAGAAACTCCAATTGCTGAATCCACAGTTCTTGCAGCCATAAAATTAGCAGGCTATAATATAATACGAATTACTATAATTCCAAACCCACTAACAGAATATATAGCTTATCCATTTCATATAGTATCCCTGTGAGGAATAATTATAACACGCTCTATTTGTTTACACCAAATAGACTTAAAATCACTTATCACAGTCAGGCATGGTGGCTCACACCTGTAATCCCAGCACTTTGGGAAGCCGAAGTGGATGGATCACTTGAGGCCAGGAGTTCGAGACCAGCCTGGCCAACATGGCAAAACCCCGTCTCTATTAAAAATACAAAAATTAGCCAGGCATGGTAGCGCATGCCTGTAATCCCAGCTACTCAGGAGGCTGAGGCACAAGAATAGCTTGAAGCCAGGAGGCAGAGGTTGCAGGAAGCCAAGATCGTGCCATTTCATTCCAGCCTGGGAGACAGAGCAAGACTCTGTCTCAATAAAAACAATCACTTATCACATATTCATCCATAAATCATATAGCACTAATATTTATAGCCATTTTCATCCAAACTCCACGAATTTTTATAGGAGCCATAACCCTAATAATTGCCCATGGCCTTACCTCATCCATACTATTCTTCTTCACAAACTCAAATTATGAATGAATTTATAGCTGAAATATGCTCTTCATTCAAGGACTACAGACATTACTCCCTTTAATAACAACATGATGAGTATTAGCTAGCCTAACCAATCTAGCCCTACCACCAACCATCAACCTAATCGGAGAACTATTTGTAGTGATAGCATCATTTTCATGATTTAATTTTACCATTATTATTAATAGGACTTAATATATTAATTACAGCCTAATATTCCCTCTGCATATTAATTACAATGCAACAAGGAAAATTTACATACCACATTAATAAATTAGCCATCACTCACATTAGAAAATGCTTTATACATCTACCTCTGCTACTCCTATCACTTAATAACAAAATTATTCTAGGACCTACATACTGTTTTTAAAAAAATTTAGATTATAAATAAAATAATAGAAGCTTAAAACTCTTTACTGAGAAGGTATGCGATAACTGCCATCTATTAATATAACAATATGGCTTTATCAACTTTTAAAGGATACAAGTAATCCATTGGTTTTAGGGACCAAAAAAATGATGCAATTCCAGGCTGGGCGCGGTGGCTCACGCCTGTATACCAGCACTTTGAGAGACCGAAGCAGGCGGATCACAAGGTCAGGAGATCGAGACCATCCTGGCTAACACGGTGAAACCCCGTCTCTACTAAGAACACAAAAAATTAGCCGGGGGTGGTGGCAGGCGCCTGTAGTCCCAGCTA
Source organism: Nomascus leucogenys (assembly GCF_006542625.1). NCBI lineage: Eukaryota > Metazoa > Chordata > Mammalia > Primates > Hylobatidae > Nomascus > Nomascus leucogenys. The sequence goes on from NC_044402.1 coordinate 102,005,300, forward strand.
CTCGGAGAGGCTGAGGCAGGAGAATGGCGTGAACCCGGGAGGCAGAGCTTGCAGTGAGCCGAGATCGCGCCATTGACTCCAGCCTGGGTGACAGAGCAAGACTCTACCTCAAAAAGAAAAAAAAAAAAAAAAGATGCAACTCCAAAAAAGTGATAAGTGTTTGGCTCACATCTGTAATCCCACCACTTTGAGAGCCCAAGGCAGGCAGATCACCTGAGGTTAGAGTTTGAGAGCAGCCTGACCAACATGGTGAAACTCTGTCTACTAAAAATACAAAAATTAGCAGGGTATGGTGGTGCACACCTGTAATCCCAGCTACTCTAGAGGCTGAGGCAGGAGAATCGCTTGAACCTGGGAGGCAGAAGTTATAGTGAGCCAAGTTCGCACCATTGCACTCCAGCCTGGATGACAGAGTGAGACTCTGTCTAAAAATATATATACAAATAAATAAATAAATAAATAATAAAAATAAATAGAAGCAAGCAAACAAAAAAGTAATAAATTTATTCTCTTCCTTTATCACCATTTCACTTAATTTTAGAAATTATCATAACTATTACCAACACATATAAAGATATTTCATACCCTCACTATGTAAAAACTTCTACATCATATGCTTTTATAACCAGTCTCATTCCAGCTCTAATATACATTTACTCAGGCCAAGAAATAATCCAAGTAACTATTCAAACCTTAAAACTAACACTCAGCTTCAAGTTACATTATTTCTCAATAATATTTGTACCAGTGGCACTTTCTGTTACATGATCAATCATAGCATTTTCAATATGCTATATAGATTTAAATTCAAATATTGATTTTTAAAATATTTACTTATATTTCTCATCCCTATACAAATTTCAGTTACGGCCAACAACCTCTGGCAACTGGCAACTCTATTGGATGAGAAAGGGTGAGAATTATATCATTTTTACTTATCAAATGATGATACAGCAGAGGGGATGCAAGTATAGCAGCCCTCCAAGCTATTTTATATAATTGCATTGGAGATATCAGATTTCTATTATCAATAGCACGATTTTTACTATTCTAAGACACATGGGAGTTTCATCAAATTTTCATGCTCAACCCCAGCCCTGTATCTTTCCATTAATTGGGCTCCTTCTGGAAGCAACTGGCAAATCTGTCCAGTTTGGCCTTCATTTATGATTACCATCAACAATAGAAGGCCCAACACCTGTCTCAGACCTACGCCATTCCAGCACAGAAGTTGTAGCAGGATTTCTCTATTAATCTGCTTTTCACCTACTCATAGAAAACAACAAAACAATTAAAACACTAATAATATGCTTAGGTGCTGTTAATACTTTATTCTCAGCAATTTGTGCCCTAACACAAAATGACATCAAAAAGATCGCATTTTCCACATCAAGCCAACTAGGTCACTATTGGTATTAATCAACCACATCTAGCATTTCTCCATATCTGTACACATGCATTCTTCAAAGCTGTGCTGTTTATATGCTCCAGATCCATCATTCATAACCTTAACGATGCCCAGGATATTAAAAAAATAGGAGGCCTCTTTAGAGCTACACTCTTCACCACTTTTTTGCTTATTACTGTAAGCCTCACGTTTACATGCATGCCTTTTCTTACAGGCTTCTACTCCAAGGATTTAAATATCAAAATTGCTAACACATCATAACCTGAGCCCTTCTAATTACACTTATCACCACCTCCCTAGCAACTGTCTATTGCATTTGAATTATTTCCTTTGCACACCTAGGACAACTTCACTTTTAAACTTTAATAAATATCAATGAAAACAACCTCCTCCTAATTAATTCGCTAAATGTTTAACAACTGGTAGCATTTTCCCTGAATTTTTTTATCTACAACTGTCTTAGTATTATCTCCCACTACTCATACAGGTTTTTCAAGCCATGGTGCCAGCAAGATAGCTGACTAGAGATGCCTGGCACTTATCACTCCCACAAGAAAGGACCAATGCACTGAATAAACAACTAAGATTTGACTGGAATGTCAAAGGGACAGCACTGGCATGCAGCAGGGGAATGCAGATGCACCTGTGGTGACCGGAAGTCCAGGAGGGCAGTGTGAACGCAAACAGCCTCTGCTGCCCTGTCTCCTCTGTCTGGATCAGATCAGCCTGGACACAGGAGGGACTTACCATTGTGGGGAAAAGGTTAGCAGAATATCCCCACCAGCCCCCATTGCCACCACAAATATCAACAATCCTTTATACAGGAGAACCCCATAGTCCTCACAGGCCTTGAGTACAGTGTTAAGAGCTGCTGGGAATTCACATAACTGCATTGCCTTGGATTAGGAGCACAAGGTATGCTCCCCAATGCCCCCAGATCCACCTCTGTGAGCCAAGCTGCTACAGCACAGTGCCATCTTGCCACTGCACCTCTCCAGCTCTGGAGCGCCATCTTCATTACACCACCAAACCCACACAGGTGACTGAACACTACACCCCAGTTGCACAGAGCCTGGGTCTAGTACTGGCTGTGACTATGGTCCTGCACAGCAGGGAATCCAACCCCAGCCACCACACTTCCAGCTGGAGGAACTGAAACTGCCACTCTCACCCAGGGTGAACCTGTCTTTAAGCTGGCCAAACTGCTGCATGCCCCCCAAGCCGAAGAGACTCTTGAGCCTCAGAGCAGCTGATATATCCCTGGGCCAACAGGGTGGCTATGCACCAATGCTCAGGACCTGAGAAACAGCCCCGTAGCACCCCTGGCTTGCCCAATGGCCCTGTACCCCCAATAAGGGCCAGAGAAACCATCTTGCAGGCTGCCCCTGACAGGCATGTCCCCAAGCTGGGCAAGCAGCCAAGAGCCCATGTCCAGGACCTGAGAAACAGCTCCTCAGGCTACCTCCAGTGGCCCTGCCCCTGAGCAGCTTTGCACCTGCATCCCAGACCTGTGAAATGGCCCTGTGGGCAGCCCCCAGCAGACACATCACTAGGCCAGCAAAGCAGCTGTGCCCCCACATCTCAGGCCCAAGAAACATCCCTACAGGCTGCCCCTGGCAGACAGGATTCCAGGCCAGCTGAAGAGCTGTGTGCCCACATCTGAGGCCTAAGAAACAGCCCCACAAGTTGCTCTGGGCAAGAATATTCCCAGGCCAGACAAGCCACTGCATGCCACCCATTTAAGAAACAGCCCAGTGAGACCATCCCTGACAAAGTCACACCACCATCTCTACAGACTCTCTCAGCCTAGGCTACTGAGAAACTTGCAAATGCCACTAATATTGATTATAGCTGAAAAAACTATGTGAAGACTAAACTACTGGATCCACCTAGAACCGGGCAAATGTGCCCCACCAATCTGATATCCCAAGATGTCATATAATATTCATACAAATATTTCCCCCGGAAATCTACTACATACGACTGAAAGAGGTGACTTTTCCATCAGATGCATAGAAATCAATGTAGGGACACATGAATCAGGAAAAAGCAAGGAAACGTCACCTTCAATAAAAACAATAATTCTCCAGTAACAGACCCCGATCATAAGGAAATACATGAAATGTCAGAAAAAAATTAAAAATAATGATCTTAAGGAAACTCAGTGAGATATAAGAGAATACAGATAGACAATTAAATCAGGAAAACAATTCATGATTTAAATGAGAAATTCAACAAATAAATAGATACAAAAAGAACCAAACAGACATCCTAGAGCTGAAGAATTCGATGACTGAAATAAAATGTAAAATTGTGGGCCAGGTACAGTGGCTCACACCTGTAATCCCAGCACTTTGGGAGGCCAAGGTGGGTGGATCACTTGAGATCAGGAGTTCAAGACCATGCTGGCCAATAAGGCGAAACCCTGTCTCTAATAAAAATACAAAAATTAGGCTTGGTGGCTCACATCTGTAATTCCAGCTACTTGGAGGCTGAGGCACGAGAACTGCTTGAACCCAGGAGGCGGAGGTTGCAGTGAGCTGAGAAAGCACCACTGCACTCCAGCCTGAGCAACATAGCAAGACTCTGTCTCAAATAATAATAATAATAATAATAATAATAATAATAATAATAATAATGAAATGTACAATAGAAACCAGGCCACGCAGAAGAAATAGTTTCTGAACTTAAAGGCAGGTCTATTGAAATAATACAGGCAGATAAAAAAGAATAGAATAAAGAAAGGCTACAGGATTTACGGGACACTGTTAAACAAATCATCACATTATGAGAGTTCCAGAAGAAGAGAAGCTCCTATAATCACAAGAAACTGAATTCTTCAAACAACCTGAACAAACTTGGAAGAGGACCCCTCTAAATGAGAATGTGCTGACCAATGCCTGTATTTCAGCCTTGTGAAATCTCTCTTTTTTTTTTTTTTTTTTTTTTTGAGACAGAGTCTTGTTCTGTTGCCCAGGCTGGAGTGCAGTGGCATGATCTCAGCTCACTGCAACCTCTGCCTCCCAGGTTCCAACGATTCTCCTGCCTCAGGCTCCTGAGTAGCTGGGATTACAGGTGCCCGCCACCACGCCCGGCTAATTTTTGAATTTTTAGTAGAGACGAGTTTTCATCATGTTGGCCAGGTTTGTCTCAAACTCCTGACCTCGTGATTGGCCTGCCTCAGCCTCCCAAAGTGCTGGAATTGCAGGCGTGAGCCACCGCGCCCGGCCAGCCTCGTGAATTCAATTACACTCTGCCCAGACTTCTGACCTACTGTGAGAAAATAAATAGATATTGTTTTAAACAACTAAGTTTGTGATAATTTGTTATGCAACAATAAAAAGAGAATACAACTAATGACCATTAGTAAACAAATGAAAATTGCAGCATACTCAACAAATGGAATGCCATGAAACTGCATAGATGAGTCTTAGAAACATAATAGTGGGTGATGCAAGCAAAATCAAATAATGTATTATTTAAGCATCCTACATATATGATTTTTTTTAAATTAATTTTCAAAAGGCAAAAAATAAAATCAAAACTCATTGAAGTAGTTAACTTCTGGGAAACAGGCAGGAGGATGAGATAGGAGAGAAACTCATAAGTAGATACAAATTATCTATAATGTTCTAGGTTTTAGGTTGGTTTAAGAACTGGTTGGTAGCATTATATTATTCTATACATAATTTATATTAGTACTATAGATTATCATTTTGGATCAAATATTATATTTAAAAGATAATATAGGCTGGGCATGGTGGCTCACACCTGTAATCCTAGCACATTGGGAGGTCAAGGCGGGTGGATCATTTGAGGTCAGAAGTTCGAGACCAGCCTGACCAACATGGTGAAACCCCATCTCTATTAAAAGTACAAAAAAATTAGCCAGGCATGGTGGTGCATGCCTGTAGTCCCAGCTACTCGGGAGGCTGAGGCAGGAGAATCTCTTGAACTCCGGAGGCAGAGGTTGCAGTGAGCCAAGATCATGCCACTGCACTCCAGCCTGGGTGACAGAGTGAGACTCCATCTCAAAAAAAAAAAAAAAGGAAAAGGAAAGAAAAGGGAAAAATAATAATAATATAAAACACCTACAATGGCTTCCTATTTTTATTATAATAAAATTCAAATTATGGTCTATAAGGGTCTGAAAAATCTGGTCTCCACCTATCTTGTCTCAAGCCACTTTCCCCCTTGCTTTTTGCTCCATTTACAATGGCTGCCATCTTTTTCAAGGCATAATCTCTTCTTATCTTAGAGCTTTCATACATATTCATACAGTAATTCTCTATCCCTGGATCTTTGGTATGCTGACTCCTTTCCTTTAGTGTTACCTCAAATATCTTCTCTAATCATACTTTTTTTTTTTTTTTAGATGGAGTCTCATACTGTCTCCCAGGCTGGAGTGCAGTGGTGTGATCTCGGCTCACTGAAACCTCTGCCTCCTGGGTTCAAGTGATTCTCCTCCCTCAGCCTCCCGAGTAGCTGGGACTACAGGCGGCCGCCACCACACCCAGCTAATTTTTTGTATTTTTAGTAGAGATGGAGTTTCACCATGTTAGCCAGGATGGTCTCGATCTCCTGACCTTGTGATCCGCCCATCTCAGCCTCCCAAAGTGCTGGGATTACAGGTGTGAGCCACCGCGCCCAGCCCCTTCTCTAATAATTCTTATAAAAATCAGTCACCTCCTTTATTTTCTACCATCTTTTTGATACCTTTGTAGTTTATTTCTTAATTTGTAATTTATTTGTTTTGCTTTTTTATGTCTCTACTCATTACACTCTAAGTTCTTTCAGAAAAGATACTATGATCTTTAAAATGATCACCGTGATTCCAAACTAGATTATTTCAGACCAATCATCTCACTGCACAACTATAAAAGCTGGACAAAACATTGTCTAAATTGTGTTGGAAAGAATCAGTGAGTTATAAAGACAGCAAGGATTTGCATACCCAAGATTCCAGACAGAAAGGAAGTCCAGAGATGTGGAGCCCATCATTTGGCGCCATTTTTCCTTCAAGGCATTTATGCCTTGAGATGGCCAAGAAGTTAAAAACCTGAGCAGAGCTTTGAGATAGAAATACAAGGATGTGAGAACAAAAACCAGAGTCCAGGGCTTGTTGGGATGAGAAGTCCTGGTAAACACCCAGTTGGGACCCCAAAAGGCTTTAAGAGAATGAGCGTCTCTTCAAATGTTATGACCTAAGTTGCCTCACACTAGTCCCAGTCCTGACACTAGGAGTAAGAATAAACCACAAAGAGACTAACCCCCCCTCACAGGAACTAAAGCCCAGCTTCAAATCATTTCAATTTCAATCTTAATTGAATTAAAGTGATCTGGGATTGTTAGTGCTCCTAGCCCAGCTGGCTGCCAGATACAAATGTACACTTTCTCTGTAGGAATATGTAATTAAAATTAAGCTCCACAAATTAGTTCTATAAATTTTCAAATACAATGTCTACCACTCAATCAAAACAACTAGGCATGTGAGAATGTAAGAACTGACTGAAAACTAAGAGAAAAAAAACAATAATTTAAATAGACTCACAGAAGATCCAGATAATCCAGATAATGAAATGGTCAGACTTGGATTTTAAAATAGCAATGATTGCTATAAACTGAAAGTGTACATACCCCAAAATTCATATGTTGAAATCCTAATCCCTTATGTGACGCTATTTGGAGGAAGGGCCTTTGGGAGGTAATTGGGTCATGAGGGTAGAGCCCTCATGAATGGGACTGGTACTCTTATGATAAGAGACATGAGAGAGATGATCTCCCTCCACAGTGTGAGGATATGGTAAACAGAAGGCCATTTGCAAACCAAGAAGAGGGCCCTCAGCAGGAATCAAATCAGTTGGCACCTTAATCTTGGATGTCCCAGCCTCCAGAACTATAATAAATAAAAGTCTGTTGTTTAAACCATCCAATCTACGGTATTTGTTACAGCAGCCTGAGCTGACGGAGACAATAATAAATATGTCCAAAGAATTACAAGACAAGGCTGTGGATTTTGGCAGATAAATAGAAACTATAAAAACGAAGGGAAATTCCATAGTCAAGAAATGAAATAACTGAAATTAAGAATTCAATTGATTTAATGGCAGAATAGAAACAAGAAACAGCCTGTGAACTAGAATATAAGTCAGAAGAAAATACCCAGACTGAAGCATAGCAAAAAAAGGACAAGAAATACAGAAGAAAAAAAAAGCACAAGACCTACGAAATACATTGGTGAATGAGGAGACAGCAAGAATTATGCTTTATCCCTCATAAATGAGTTTTCACCTCAACTAGGCACAATGAAATCCCAGCACTTTGGGAGGCTGAGACTGGAGGATCATTTGAGGCCAGGAGTTTGAGACCAGACTGGTCAACACAGCAAGACCTTGTCTCAAAAAAAAAAAAAAAATAGCCAGGTGTGGTGACATGTGATGTGTCTGTAGTCCCTGCTTTTTGGGAGGCTGAGGCTGGAAGATTGCTTGAACCCAAGAGTTTGGGGCTGCAGTGAGCATAATCGTGCCACTATACTCCGATCTGGGTCAAGCTGGGTGACAGAGTGAGACACTGTTTCAAAAAATAAAAATAAAGGGAGTTTTCACCTCTTTCTCTGGCATAACACTTTTTTAAACAAGATACCTAAATTGACAAGTAAAAATCAGAAATAGTCTCTGAACCCATGAAACAATGGCACCATAATGAAAGTTTCTGAGCCTATAGCAAGCCTATGTCTCAAAGGGAGAAATTAATATATTATACAAATAACACTTAAGATGAAAATTTTGAGCGCTTTTGAACTTTTTTTTTTTTTTTTTTTTTTTTTTTTACCTTTCCCGGGGTTGTTGCTCAAGTTTTTCAAGTCGCACTACAGATGGCTGGTTGGAGGATTGCACAGCTGGAGTCCCAACAGTAACATTCAGGTCTGGGGATAAGAATGCTGGATATTCTACTGTCTGTGGTGTAATAACTTTTCTGCAAAATAATAATAAAGTGAAATATTGAAATTATACAAGAGTCCACTTCCAAAATCAGTGGCAGCTATCACTTTTGAACCCTTCTCTCTTTTACACTTTTAGCTCACCTAGCCACCTTGGGCCATCGAAGGCTAGAGCTAGGAAAAAAGCCAAGGGCCAGAAATCCAGAGGTAAGTGCTCTCTTGATTATCCTTACTACTAAACTCAGATCACAGGCAGCAGGGATGGAAAAGGACAGAAGGGCCTGAAGTTCTAATGAGAAGTACAAAATATTTGAGCCCAGACCTCTCTCCAAATCTTTAGACTCAAATCTCTTTCTCTTTTTTTAATTTCTTTTTTTTATTATTATACTTTAAGTTCTAGGGTACATGTGCACAACATGCAGGTTTGTTACATAGGTATACATGTGCCATGTTGGCTTGCTGCACCTGTCAACTCATCATTTACATTAGGTATTTCTCCTAATGCTAACCCTTCCCCAGCCCCCCATCCCCCTATAGGCCCTGGTGTGTGATGTTCCCCATCCTGTGTCCAAGTGTTCTCATTGTTCAATTCCCACCTATGAGTGAGAACATGCGGTGTTTGGTTTTCTGTAATAGTTTGCTAAGAATGATGGTTTCCAGCTTCATCCATGTCCCTGCAAAGGACACGAACGCATCCTTTTTTATGGCTGCATAGTATTCCATTGTGTATATGTGCCACATTTTCTTAATCCAGTCTATCACTGATGGACATTTGGGTTGGTTCCAAGTCTTTGCTATTGTGAATAGTGCTGCAATAAACATACGTGTGCATGTGTCTTTATAGCAGCATGATTTATAATCCTTTGGGTATATACCCAGTAATGGGATGGCTGGGTCAAATGGTATTTCTAGTTCTAGATCCCTGAGGAATCACCACACTGTCTTCCACAATGGTTGAACTAGTTTAATATTTTATTTTTAAAATCTATTAAATTTTGGGAATGTGTTTTGTGCTAGGTGCAATGTTCATATGGCTATGTATATTTCCTCATTCACTTTTCACAGCAAGCCCATCAGATAAGAATTATTAGATCCTATTTTATATATAAGAAAGCTAGTATTAGAGAGATTAAACAACTCCTCACAAGGTCTTACAGCTGGTAAGTGGCAAAGCTAACATTTGAACACAGTCTCTTTGACAATAAAGTTTAGATTCTTAAACTCTATTCTATACTATGCCTAGTGGTAAGCACCTTAAACTCAACATGTCCAAAATAGAACTCACCGTTTTCCCCTTCTCCAGATATGCTCTTTCCTAAGTGTTCCCTGGTTCGGAAATAACAGCACCAAATGTATACCCAGTGGTCCCTAAATGTGAACATCTTTTTTCCTCCTTTCCCCTTCTGTCATCTTCCATCTCCAATCAGTCACTTCCTAATTACAGGAGATATAGCTAAACATTCTAAATATTTTACAAATTAGTTTGTTCCTCTGTTCCATATTAGTCAGGGTTGTCCATAAAAATAGAACCAATAGGATATATATATACATAAATATATTTATGATAAGCAGTTGGCTGATGTGATTTATGGAGGCTGATAAGTCCCAAGATCTGCAAAGTTAATCAGCAAGCTGGAGACCCAGGAGAGCCAAAGGTATAATTTTAGACTGAGTTCAAAGGCCTGAGAATCAGGTTAGCCAATAGTGTAGTTCCAGTCCAAAGGCTGGTAGGCTGGAGATCAGAAGAGCTGATGTTTCAGTTTGAGCCCAAAGGCAGGGAAAAGTTAATGTCCCAGTTCAAAGATAGGCAGGAGGAATTCTCTCTCACCCCAGGGTGAGTCAATCTTTTTGTTTCATTCAACTTATTGGATGAGGCCCACCCACACTAGGGAGAGTGACCTGCTTTACTCAGTGTGCCAGTTTAAAAGTGAATCTCATCAAAAAAAGCCTCCTCTCAGAACAATTTTTGACCAATAGCTAGGTACCTTATGGCTGCCACTAACACGTCATTAGATCTGTTGCATGATATGATCCAAATGGTAGAGCAGTTTGCATGGCAGCCTGGACCTGTTGCAGAGCCTTCTCTTGTTCTGGGCCCCACTAAAAACTAGCAGCTTTCTGAGTCATCCAGTAAATGGGCCAGAATAACACACCCAAAGGAGGAACAGATTACCTCCAAAATCCAAAGAGGCCCACCTGTGGCTATTTCTCCAGGTGTTGTATCTCTTTTTTGTTGTAGGAGAAACCAGATGCAACAACCCATCCTTCACTGTATACAGGATATCACCACCCATACCATGGACCCCTAGAAATTTCACTGAGGTAGAAGGCCCTTGAATTTTTATCATATTTATTTCCCACCCTCTGACACAAAGATGTCTTATCAGTAAGTCTAGAGTAGTTGCTACTTCTTGCTCACTAAGTCCAATCAGCACATCATCAATAAAATGGACCAGTCTGCTATTTTGTGGAAGAAAAAGGCAATCAAGATCCCTGGGAACTAATTGTAACATAGGGCTAGAGAGCTGATATACCCCTAAGTCAGGACAGTGAAGGTGTATTGCTCACCTTGCCAGCCAAAAGCAAACTGCTCCTAATGGTCTTTATTAACAGGTATGGAGAAATAAGCATTTGCCAGACTGTAGCTGCACACCAGATACCAGGGGATATGTTAATTTGCTCAAACAATGAAACCACATCTGGTATAGCAGCTGCAATTGAAGTTGTCACTTGGCTAAGCTCACAAGAATCCACTGTGATTCTCTAATATCCGTCTGTCTTCTTCACAGGCCAAATATGGGAGTTAAATGGAGATGTGGTAGGAATCGCCATTCCTGTGTTTTTCAGGCCCCTGATGGTGGCACTAATCTCTGCAATTCCTCCATGCAGTATTGCTTTCGGTTTACTACTTTCATAGATGGAGGGAGTTCTATGGCGTCTTCTTGGCCTTTCCCAAAATAAAAGCCTTCATTCCACAGATCAGGAAACCAATGATTCTGCCAGCTACCAAGAATATCTATTCCAATTATACATTCTAGAACCAGGAAATAACCACTGGATATGTTCAGGGACCCACACAGCCAACTGTGAGATGGACCTTAGCCAAAACTCTATTGATCACTTGAGCTCTGTAAGTCCTTATTCTGATTGATGGACCACAGTGACATTCAGAGTCTTCTGGAATTAGTGTTAGTTCAGAGACAGTGTCTAGTAGTCTCCAAAAGCTCTGATTGTTCCCTTCTCCCCAGTGCACAATTACCATGGTAAAAGGCCATAGGTCCCTTTGGGGAAGGCTGGGAGAAATACTAACAGCATAAATTTTTGGAAGTATACTAGGGTCCTTTCTTGAAGGACCTCCCTTTCATTAAAGGAGTTCTGAGTCTGTAAAGTAGCTCAACTCTGGGAATTGACTGAGAAGCCATGACTCTGTTTCTATGATGCAGGTTAGACTTTTGTTCCCTTGACCTAGAACTTTTCTGCTTATACAGATCAGGTTAGAATTTAGTAGGCTTCCTATCTACTCATGTCTAGGAACACATGATCAGATAGCCAACACCATAGGTTTGCACTAGCAAGACTATTCTGATTGCTTCTTTGATTCTACTGTCCATTATGGTAACCATGCCCACCTTGCCTTTGGTAGTTGAGTATCCTCACTTGGTTCCTGCCACCCTGGGACCCAATTACTCCCATTGCATTTAAGTTTCCCAATTCAGTGACCGCAGGTGCCACTGTAAAGTCTGGCCCACAGGGAAGAGCAATCATGAGCTCTCCAAGGATGCCAGGGTACCCTTCACAAACTCATTTCTTATAGTCATGGTAAAACGTGTGTCTTCTGGACCCTCCCAGGATGGGTGAGTCAATCTTAAATGGCAAGTCCACTCTAACATAATTTCTCTGAGCCTCTAAAACCCTTCCTCTACATTAACCAAGCATTTCTAACTAATTCACTGTGAGCCGTCTTTTGGTTCCTTTTTCAGTCATTCAAGTAAACAAGCTATGAGAGCCCTTTCTAACTCCCCAAGCTACAGCATTAAATGCAAAAATGTCTGCTTAGGCCAGCTGCAGTGGCTCACACCTGCAATCCCAGCACTTTCGGAGTCTGAAGTGGTGGATCGCTTGAGCGGAGTCTGAAGTGGTGGATCGCTTGAGTTCGAGACCAGCCTGGGCAACATGGCAAAACCCTGTCTCTACAAAAAATACAAAAATTAGCCAAACGTGGTAACAAATGCCTGTATTTCCAGCTACTTGGGAGGCTGAGGAGGGAGGATTGATTGAGCCTCAAGAGGTCAAGGCTGCAGTAAGCCATGATCTGTTGCCTGGGCAACAGAACAAGAACCTGTCTCCAAATAAATAAATAAATAAAAATAATCTCTGTTTAGTTAAGTCCATATCAATAAACTCAGCCTGATCCAACTTTATTTTCCTTCTACCATCATCCCCTGCCCTTAATATCCATCCCTATACATGTTCTCCAGATTTCTGTCTATATAAATTTAAAAACTCAAATAGTTCTTTTGGAGTATATATGGAGTATATTCCTGAGAACCCAAAGGAGTAAAATTTGCTCACATTTGAGAAGCATAAACCTACAATGATGATGATGGTAATGAAAAATATTTATTAATTTTATAAATAGGTAACAACTAATTAGGCATTTTGCTATTTGCTCCCATGTTCTAAGTACTTTACATGTAACTTATTTAATCATCATAGTAACTCAATTGGGTAGTTTTAATTTTTATCCCATTCAACAAATGAAGCATAAAGAGCTTGAGTAACTTGCCCAAGGTCATATAGGATGTGAGCCCACACAGTCTGGCTCTGGGGTCTGAACTCTCAATCACTGTGTCTTGCCCCTGCCAACTCCTCTAGCTCATCCCTCATTGCTCTTCTCCTTGCTCCTAATCTCTTAGCCACTCTCAACTAAAGACTGTTCTCTAACATAATAGAGCCTCTTACGGCTCCTCGCTTTTACTTATGTGCCCTATCAAGAGAGTGTGTCCCCTCACTCTTCCAAAATCAGCCAGATGCACTACTACCACTTTTACAAGTCTCACTCTAAGCACTTTCTTTTGTGGAGACTTACTTGATCACTCTTTCCTCCCCAACTTCCCTGACAAGAATTAGAAGCTCCTTGGCATCCCACAGTTCTTTATGTTTGGCTCTTGAAGGACTTTTATTCCATTTGCATCATCATAGTAATTATTTTTTATGTTACTTTGCATTAAACCATGAGCTACTTAAGGGCAAGAGAAGGCCTCACATGTCTTTGTATTTGCCATGACTTGGGGATATAGCAGACATTCAATAAATGTTTATTTAATCAATGTATGAAGAAGAAAGGTAAACATAAGAAAAAGTTCAGCTTTATTATTTCAACAAATCACCAATATCAAATAGATAAAGTATTTTAATGATAATATCCAGTGTTGGTGAGACTACGGGAAAATAAGCGCTTCAGAACACAATTTCCCATTCAATAGCTAATTCCCTCAATCCCATTTCAGCTTTTTTCCATTTCTTATTCTTGGATAACACTGTAGATTAAATGTCTTTCTCAGGTGCTCATTTTTCTATAATTTATTTTTATTGTTGAAATTTCAAGATTGATTAGCATACTATATTTTAAGTTACTTTTGGTTTGCTAATGACATTTGTTTTACCATAGACTTTTTACAGATGATTTTGTAGTAATTGGAGTGGTGTGGAGGTAAGGGTAACATTACTATAGTGCAGAGCAGAAAACTGATAACTATCAGACAGTCTGATGTTAAGTCTCTCACCTCTTTTCCCAAAAGGGGTATCTCCTTGGCCTGCTTTCCTTATTAAGCTACTCTTCTCTTCCCTCCTTCAGCCATGAACTTGGCACTCCTGCTCTTATCTCCACACGTCCTCAACTCCTCTATCCAGGGCTATACCCAGAAATTCAAAATTTCTTCCTGTTATTAAGCAGAACAATTCACTACTCTCTTCACCTCAGAGTCTACCCCATCCTGGCCATGTCCTGGGGACTTCTTAAAATAACTCCACCAAAATGCTCCACCAAATGGATTAAAATTGTTTTAAATGTCACATGATCTGACCATATTAATGAGACTTAAAACACTTACGTCACGGGATCTGTTCTTTCTGGAGGTGGTGCAGGATTCATAAACATGGATGGCTCAGTAATTTTCTGAAGAGGTTTTAACTGAAAAAAATGTAAGTGTATTTTAGCACTGTTTAGTTACAATTAAAACTCACTAATTGTAATACCATACCATATTGATACCATAATGCTATGAATACCCCAGGACTATGAAATAGGCCTTAAATGAGACATGTAAGGAAATAAGGAATTAAGAGAGGAAAGAAAACACTAACATTTATTGGGTACTAAATATTTGCCAAGCATTTTATTATACTTTTAATCTTATTTAACTGTCTCAATAAACCTATACGGTAAGTAACTAAGCATATTCTACAGATGATACTGAAGATCAGTAATTTGTTCAAGGCTACACAATAGGCAAGAGTCAGGACTTGAATGTAGCTTTATCTACCCCCAATGTAGTGCCCTGTTTACAGTATCATGATAGGTTAAGTAGGGGACCATATCACTGAAAAGTTCACAGACATAAAATCAAGTTTTTATTTTGAACTTTTATTATATATCCCATTCTTTTCCATATAATTCCTTTGTTCTTGGTTTTTAGTAGATTCCACCTACATAAAATAATACTTGCCCAGTTTTCTCTGAAAAGAATACCTCTCCTTAAAAATGACTATTACTACATATTATACTTACGTTCAGACACAAAACCTACCACTGGAGTTGGTGCTCATAAGCTATAACTGTCACAAAAGGAGTAAACAATTAGGGGTCCCTATAAGGCCTAATTACGATAAGAAATTTAAAAAATAACAGAAGAAAAAGTAAAAAACTCAAAGCAGAGAAGGGAAAAAAAAGTTTGTTCCTTGTGGCTTTCATCTGTATATTACTTCTGATTCAAAATGTATTAAACATAATGCGTGGAGCAAACCAACATGGCACATGGATACATATGTAACAAACCTGCACATTATGCACATGTACCCTAAAACCTAAAGTATAATAATAAAATAAAAAATAAAATAAAATAAAATAAATAAAAATAAATAAAATCAAAGTTTGTGTAGTAAGAAAAAAATGTATTAAACATCATTATAATATAGGCACAATTTTAAAACATATTACAGAGATTTCTCAGTTAACATAGTGGTAGACTTGTTTAATAAGGCTGATGTCTTCACTCTCAATTCCTAATTTAAAAAGACCCAAAACTTTAGAAAGGAAAAACTGAAAGTAAAAAATGATATGCAAATAAAGGTCATTTCCCCTATACAACAGCAGCACTAAGAGGACTGCATTTTTGAATACCACAAAACTGGTGACACCCAGGAATATTAAGAGTTCTTTCAATATTTGATGAGCGTACATATTGGTATAACTTTTCTAGAATAATTCCTTGAAAAGGTCATTGTTTTGGACAAGAATTTCCTTTCTAGGAATCTGGCCTAAGGATATAATGAAAGAAAAGGATATAAGTTAGTACATAAAAGTATTTGGGGCAATGTGGACCTATGGTAGTGAATTTAAAGGAGGAAGTCAAAACTAGGAAGATATCTTCTTTGGCTTTATTACTCTCTTGATGAATCAAGGAGAGTTCAAATAACACCAGATGTTGAAATAACTGTGGAGGAAAGGACCATATGAGTACAAAATATTACTGAATTAGATCAATTACTCCACTTTGTTTTCTCAGAGCAGGATCTCACTATATTGCCCAGGCTGACTCAAGTGATCCTCCTGCTTCAGCCTCCAGAGTAGCTAGGATTACAGGTGTGAGCCACCAGGCCAGGCAATTACTCAATTTTTAATAACTATTTTTAGATGCAGAAATCCACACTGATTTCTTGAATACTTGTGTTTCAAATTACATCAATATGTATGTGTACACACAAATAAAAGCAAGTTTTGTTTTATTTT
Source organism: Nomascus leucogenys (assembly GCF_006542625.1). NCBI lineage: Eukaryota > Metazoa > Chordata > Mammalia > Primates > Hylobatidae > Nomascus > Nomascus leucogenys. The sequence continues at coordinate 102,021,659 of NC_044402.1, forward strand.
TTTGAGACAGAGTCTCACTCTATCGCCCAGGCTGGAGTGCCGTGGTGCGATCTCGGCTCACTACAACTCCCGCCTCCCAGGTTCAAGCGATTCTCCTGCCCCAGCTTCCCGAGTAGCTGGGATTACAGGCACCTGCCACCATGCCTGGCTAATTTTTGTATTTTTAGTAGAGATGGGGGTTCACCATGTTGGCCAGGCTGGTCTCAAACTCCCAGCCTCAGGTGATTCACCCACCTCGGCCTCCCAAAGTGTTGGGATTACGGGTGTGAACCACTACGCCTAGCCTAAATTCAAGTTTTCTAATAAAGACATTTTGAATAAAATATCATTGCTTTAAAATGTATAAACAAATCATAGTAAAGTCTCATCTTTCTTTAGGCTGAAGAAAAGCCCACATACCTCAAAGTTGGGAGGTAAAGAAGCATCTTTTAAAATTATTTATTTTAAACAATCATTCAAACTGAAATAGAGCCTCAGAAGAGGATGATTTGACTGAAGAGTTACAACAGAATAATTAATCTTTTAAAAGAGGGGAACTAACCTGATGTGAAAATCCATAACCAAAGTTTCCATAGGAGAACATAAATTCCACCTCCAGCCTGCAGACAAACTAAACACGTGATAAATTTTATTGTTTGATCAGGATGATATTTTAATGGAGAAGGGACAAAAAGTGATATTTTTACTTTACAAATCTGTAAGTTAGAAAAGCCAAAGTATGAATCTCCTGACTTTTAAAAAAGCATTTACACAAGGAACTCCTACAGAAGAATTTATTGAGTACCTGAAACGTTAAAACCTTTTATGTTAAAGTTAAGTAGTATTATACAATTAAAATATGGAAAATATCAACTTCTAATTGTTACTAGGATTACACTGAGATGCTGACATACATATATACGCGTGATTCATACATGTGTATGAATATACAAATATACATTCATGTATGTATATTTTTATTTATGCACACTCCTCTCACCTCCAGTCCCAGTTTCAGATAAAATTTTGATTTAGACAAGTGATTTCACTTCTCTGAAACCCAGGTTGATAAAGGAGGGCATGAGAGGTAATAAAGTCAAGTGTCCATCATTCTGTTTTTTTATGTTCCTGGCCCCTGTTTGGCCACTGGCAGCAAAAGCCTCTCTGAATAGAAAGATCAATTAATCCAACTACTAATTTTAAGCACTTAAAAAGAAATTAAATTAAGAACTGCAAACAACTCTTTAGAAACTCTCCAGAGAGAAAAATAATACTTCCTCAATTTAGCAAGTGAGGCTCCTGAGGCTATGCAGTCAAGCCAGCAGCCAGAGGCATTCTACTCTCTTACCTAATGATTTCTAATTTTATCACCACTTAGCAAAAAAAAAGAAGAAGAAGAAGAGGAGGAGGAAGAGGAGAAGGAAGAGGAGGAGGAGAAGGAGGAGATTTTTGTTAGTTAATATTGTACTTTCTATTTCATATATTTCTACTATTTCAAACAGTGACTGGTACAGTAACTAAATGAATAAAAACATGTAGCCTACAAATAATATCAGAGTAAAGTTACATGAAATGTTAAGAATATATTACATGCACATAAAACTTAGGAAGTTTCAGTAAAGTCCTTACTATGTTTCTCTGCAACACTTGGACGTCTTCAATGAAGCACCCTTTCTAGAAAAAAAAATAAAAATTTTAAATATAGAATTACCCATGTATTTCCCTGTATATTATCTAAACCAAGGGTCCCCAACCCCTAAGCCATGGACTGGTACTGGTCCATGGCCCATTAGGAACTGGGCTGCACAGCAGGAAATGAGTGGTGGGCAAGCGAGCAAAGCTTCATCTGTATTTACAGCCACTTCCCATCACTCACATTACCGCCTGAGCTTCACCTCCTGCCAGATCAGTGGGGGCATTAGATTCTCATAGGAGCACAAAACCTATTGTGAACTATGCATGCAAGGGATCTAGGTTGCATGCTCCTTATGAGAATCTAATGCCTGATGATCTGTCACTGCCTCCCATCGTCCCCAGATGGGACTGTCTAGTTGCAGGAAACCAAGCTCAGGGCTCCCACTGATTCTACGTTCTAGTGAGTTGTATAATTATTTCATTATATATTACAATGTAATAACAATAGAAATAAAGTGCACAATAAATGTAATGCACTTGAACCATCTTGACCCACCCTCCCCATGCTGGTCTGTGGAAAAATTTGCTTCCACAAAACAAGTCCCTGGTGCCAAAAAGGTTGGACAACAATGATCTAAACCACAAATCAGGTAATAATTTTTCCAAATGCACATATGAACCTAATAGCCAAAGTACAAACATAAGGAATGTTCAAAAGAAGAAAATAAAAATTCCAAGTTCAAGTAACAGAAATAAATGTATTTATATTATGTTGTAGACAAAAATATTCCTGCTAAGTTACAGTTCCCCTTTTTGAAAGTCTTAAAGGAACTGCCATGCCCACATTGTTTTTGAGGGTGTATCGAGCATCCTTGCCATAACTAACTCCATCTTAGAAAAAGACTCCATTTTATATTTCATAGGGCACTTTGCCAACAAGGATAAGATGTTTTGTTTAAAGCACAAATAAAAAAATAAAGACTATGTTCAACCAGATAAGGACAGAAACAAACATACTCTTCCACTATCTGTTTTCAGCAGAGGACTCTGTGACTATAAAAGATTAGGCTTTCAGCAGCTCGAAACAGCCATCTTAACTGACACCATCTTACAGTCACTTGTGATAAGAACTTGACTTCTGCCACTGAAGGTTCTGCAACCTCAGACTCTTCCTTGCAAGACCAATGGACTGCCCAGCCCAGACCAGGGCTCCTTTTGTCTTCTTTGCTCTCCATAGGCCGGTTCGTTAACCTTTTCTCCTATTTCTTTTTCCTCTTGATATTAAATGTTACTTTGTTGTGGAATGCAATGTTTACATATTAAGTGTACTATTATGTTGTTTGCAATATTGACTGACTTGTGGAGTGGCTTGAGCCTGTGTGCCCACAGCATGCGGAGTGAACGGGAGGTACTAAGGAGAACTGGCTCCTTGGGAACTCCATGTAGCTGTGGCTTTTGTGATTGAAATAGCATTAATAAAAGTCTGACATTGTGGAAAGACAACAACATGCATGGGCCTGGTTACCTCTAACCTTGCACCCTCCTAAGAGAGGGGTTACTTAAACATAATTCTACATGATAAGCTGAGTCCTGATAGGACTGAGTACTTCTCTCATCTCTCAGGGATGGCTGGATCTTTCAAACCACATTAACCTTTGGTATCCTTGCTCAATATCTATAGTCATCTCTGCTGTAATAAGTAGGTCCACAATTTTCCAGAAACTTTTTGAGTGCCAAAATGACACCAGAAGTAAAAAAAACTCCATACTTGGCCTATGTGACAAGTCACAATCAATATACAATGAAGACTTTGTTTCATGCACAAAATTATTTAAAATATTGTATAAAATTACCACCAGGCTATGTGTATAAGATGTATATGAAACATAAATGAACTTCATGTTTAGACTTGGGTCCCATCCCCAAGCTATCTCATTATGTATATGCAAATATTCCAAAATCAAAAAAAAAAAAAATTAGAAGTACAAAATGCCTCTGGCCCCAGGCTTTTTCAGATAAGTGGTATTTAACCCATACAGACATTCTGGAAAATACTATGGGTGTTCCTCAAAAAATTAAAAATATCATTACTACATGATCCAGCAATCCCACTTCTGAGTATACATTTAAAGAGATTGAAATCAGTATGTCAAAGAGATATCTGCACTCATGTCAGCACGATAGCCAAGATATGGAAGCAACCTACTGTCAATCACCAAATGAACAGATGAATATGTGCTGTATATACATACATGCAATGGAATACTATGCAGCTTTAAAATAAAAGGAAATTCTGTCATTTGTGACATGGATGAAATTGGAGAATTTTATACTAAGTGAAATAAGCCAGGCACAGAAAGACAAAACACTGTATGATCTCACTTATCTGTGGAACCTAAAAAAGTCAATCTCATAGAAACAGTAGAAAGGTGGTTACCAGAGGCTGGGGAGTAGGGGTAGGAATGGAGAAAGGGAAGATGTGTATAAAGTTAGACTGGAGGAGCAGGTTCTAGTGATCTACTGCACTGCCTGGTTAATAGTAACATATTGTATATTTCAAAATTGCTGAATAAAATAGATTTTCATCATCTTCATTATAAAAAAAGATAAGTTGGTGAGGTGATGGAAATATTAATTGGTTTGATTGAATCTTTTTCAGTGCATACGTAGATCGAAACATCACATTGTACCCCATAAATATATACAGAATTTATCAATTAAAAATAAATAATCAGCTAAAAAATTAATTTATGGGCAAACAGAGGAATACACCCATATGGAATTGTATGCAGCAGCAAAAAATTAGCACTAGCTAAGTGTATTAATATTAGAAACATACTATATTTAGAAATATAAAATAATATTTCTATAATCATACATAAGTAGAAAGCTATGAAAAATAAGGGAATAATAAATACAAAGTTTTGGATAATCATTTTTTCTTGAGGGAGAGGGAGGAGACAGAAGATGGCATCAAGCAGCAACATAAAGACTTGAACTCTATTTTTATTACAATAAAACAGAGAAAATGCAAAAACCTTGCATTATAAAAGTCCTTTAGACCTCATCTTCTCCCTATGCTATATGCTATAGTTGTCACATGCATTACCTCTCCAAATATTATAAACCGCACAGATCATGTTATAATTTTTACTTTAAATAGTCACATAAATTTTAAAGAAAGTAATAAGAAAACAATAGTCTTTCCTCTAGCACCTCCATTCTGCTGTTGAGCCCATTCAGCAAATTTTTAATTTCAGATATTTTACTTTTCAGTTCCAGAATATGCATTCGGATCTTTTCATATTTTCTATTTTTCTGTTTATGTTTATAGGAAAGAATTGGAAAGAAACTCTGAACAATGAAATGTTATATTAGAATTGTGGAATGATGGGTGATTTCTGAATTTTAAAAAATTTACCTTTGTATTTTAAAATATTAGCATATTATTCAAGATATTATAAAAATAAACATTGAAAAGTTTGCATATATGCTTCTAGTCTAAGTATCTAAGTTTCTACATTTTCTTCAACAAAAATTAACTAATAAGTAATGTCACATTTTTTGATGCCTCAATTGCCATACAGTCAAAGGAACTTTAGTCATTTCCAAAGATCTTCTCCCAAAATATTTTTGAGAATCTCTGGTTGCTTACACTTATTCATTACTCCATATATTTATCCTTCTTCAACTCTTTCTATGTATTAGAAATTTATCTGATTTAACAGTATGCCATTTTTTAAAATCTCTGTGTGTGTACAGATATATGTTTGCTGATCTATTTATAAGTTGCAATCATCATTACTCTTCACTCCCAATGTTTACCTTGGATACTGTAAAAATAAGAATATTCATACATATATATCCACAATATCAGTATTATACACAAGAAAATTAACAATTCTAGAATTTTTTCTAATATTCAGTAAATATTTATTAAATTTTCCTAATTGTCCCAAGAATGTCTTTTATTTATGTTTATGTTTTATTTTTTGAGACAGGGTCTCACTCTGTTGCCCAGGCTGGGGTGCAGTGGTGTAACCTTGGCTCACTGCAGCCTCGACCTCACTGGGCTCAGGTAATTCTCCTGCCTCAGCCCCCCATGTAGCTGGGGCTACAGGCAGGTGTCACCATGCCTGGCTAATTTTTTGTGGGTATTTCTTTGTGGGTTTTGTTTTTGTTTTGTTTTTTTGTTTTGTTTTGTTTTTAGAGAAAGGGTTTCACCATGTTCCCCAGACTGGTCTCAAACTCCTGGGCTCAAGCAATCCACCTCCCTCAGCCTCCCAAAGTCCTGGAATTACAGGTGTGAACCACCATGCCTGGCTCCCAAGAGTCTTTTATAACTTTTTCGAATCTGTATTCAGTCAAATTTGTTGTCTCTTTAAATCTAGAACAGTTCCTTCCATCTTTGGTGCGTTTTTTTTGTTTTTTTTTTTAATGACCACAGCTATTTAAAGAATCTACACTGGTATGTCCCATTTCTGTACTTATCTTAAGGTACTGTTTAACTTTTTCCCTACTCACTAAATTCTTGTAAACTTGAAGTTAGTTCTACACTCAGCTTGATTAGATTTGGGTTAAACTTCTTTCTTTTTTTTTTTTTCTTTTTTTTTTTGAGACAGGGAGTGCAGTAGCACGATCATAGCTCACTGCAGTCTCGAACTCCTGGGCTCAATCGATCCTTCTGCCTCAACCTCCCAAGTCACTTGGACTACAGGCACATGCCACCACACCCAGCTAATTCTATGTGTGTAGAGACAGGGTCTTGCTATGTTGCCAGACTGGTCTCCAACTCCTGGCCTCAACAACTCTCCCACCTTAGTCTCCCAAAGTGCTAGGATTACAGGCCTGAGCCACCACACCCAGCCAGGTTAAACATTTTTGATGAAGATAAGTCATAGATAATACTGGGTACTTCACATTGTATCACTACAGGAAGTACATGATGTTAAGTTATCCACCATTCATTATGCTAAATTCGAGCTCTTGGTTAAAGTGGCAACTACCACATCTCTCTATTGTAGAGGAACATTTCCCCTGCGCTGTTACTATGGCACCATGCAAATATCTTGCTTCCCGATAACCTTTTACCTAATGGTTTTTAGTGCCATTGCTAAATATTGACTGAATTAATCATTATTCATTATAAAGAGTTGCAAAAACAATAATTTGTAATTCTTTCATTACTTCCACATTCATAAACTGGTATTCTTTTGTTTTAAAATTTTCCTTTTTCTTCTTATGCCACCTCTTTTCTTCTCTTTTTTGAAGATCACCAAGGAGTCATGAATTTTCCTTTATTCAGAATGTTGCAATAATCTATGTTCAAGTTATTCTGAAGTTGGCCAATAAGAGTGCCTGCAATCTGGCTGTTGACATAACCCCGTTAGTTTTTGAAGACTTCCTTGCTGTATGTAACAAAAAATATTCCTGAAAATACTTTAGATTGTTTATACTTATTCACCAATCAGTAAGTTCTTGACTCTGAGTTCAACACAACCACAAAGTGAGCTGCTGGAAAGTGAAAAGGACTCCTAGAAAGGAGAAAACAAGAGAGAAGCAACCATAAAATCTGTATATAAACTCTGCCCAAATCTTTGGCTAACCTCTAAAAGACACATGCACAAGGAAGTCTGTAAGCAGCCCAGCTAAGGATGAAAGAACTAAACCAAATTTGTATTGCCAACTAAGAGACAGAGTTTGCAGCTTCAGTCATGTCTTAAGACATTTCAGAAACTTAATAAAACATGTTTTACCCTATTTAGCCATTCTACAGTGTATACATATTTCAAAACATCATTCTGTCACGATAAATATATGCAACTTTTATTTGCAAATTTAAATAGCCAAGCACAGTGGCTCAGGCCTGTAATCCCAACACTTTGGGAGGCTGAGGTGAGCAGATTATTTGAGCTCAGGAGTACGAGACCAGCCTGGGCAACATAGCAAAACCCTGTCTCTACTAAAAATACAAAAAGTAGTCAGGTGTAGTGGCATGTACCTATAGTCCCAGATAGTGAAGAGGCTGAGGCAGGAGAATCCCTTGAGCCAGGGAGGCGGAGGTTGCAGTGAGTCAAGAAAATTTATTTTCCAGAAAGTTAGTGATACAACCTAAAAGTCTACGTATGGGTTTTTTGGTTACTTAATTTCATATATATATAAATGAAATAATATAATATATATACATATATTATATATATGAAATAATATAATATATATATACACATATAATATGTATGAAATAATATAATATATATACATATATATTATATATACATATATAATATATATACATATATATTATATATACATATATAATATATATTTTTTTGAGATGGAGTATTGCTTTTGTTGCCCAGGCTGGAGTGCTACGGCGCGATCTTGGCTCACTGCAACCTCCGCCTCCCAGGTTCAAGCAATTCTCCTGCCTCAGCCTCCCAGTAGCTGGGATTACAGGCATGAGCCATCATGCCCAGCTAATTTTGTATTTTTAGTAGAGATGGGGTTTCTCCAGGTTGGTCAGGCTGGTCTCGAACTCCCGACCTCAGTTGATCTAACCGCCTCGGCCTCCCAAAGTGCTGGGATTACAAGCTGGAAAATAAATTTTTAAAAACATTATGCTGGCTGGGCGCGGTGGCTCACGCTTGTAATCCCAGCACTTTGGGAGGCCGAAGCAGGCGGATCACGAGGTCAGGAGATTGAGACCACGGTGAAACCCCGTCTCTACTAAAAAATATAAAAAATTAGTTGGGCGTGGTGGCGGGCGCCTGTAGTCCCAGCTACTCGGAGAGGCTGAGGCAGGAGAATGGCGTGAACCCGGGAGGCAGAGCTTGCAGTGAGCTGAGATTGCGCCACTGCACTCCAGCCTGGGCGACAGAGCGAGACTCTGTCACAAAAAAAAAAAAAAACATTATGCTATTATAAGCCAACTCTTTGAAAAAATATATAGGCAAAGAGAGATTTTATTTCTTAAGCACATGAATTTGAAGGCAGATAATAAACAAAAAAAGCCCATCAAGTATAATAAATCACAACAACAAACTGGACAACCAACTGGCAACGTGATACCAAGGTGAAAAAATCATTTTATACATACCTGAATTACTTCATAAAGATGTATCTGAACACTCCCTAACAAGAAAGCACGTTTTTCTCTATTGTCATATTGTATGAGTTCCAATAAAATATTATTCCGCTCATCATCATAACGTCTGGGAACCTCAATATCAAAATATATTAAAAAAATAGCATTAAATTTGAGCCTAAATATTTCTGAACACATACATCCAATATACTATTACATTATTTGCATACCTAGTGATTCATTTTTGTATGTCATTAGCTTTATAACTTTCAACCTCACAGTCACATATATACTAATACCAACAGAATGAAGATCTTGCTTATATCTAACGTCAATTATCATCTTTTGGAAACACCCATTCCCTACATTCTCTTTTTAACTCTACACAAAAGTTCACCCTCAATACTCTATTGAAACTACACTATCAAAGGTAATCAACTACCCAATACGAAATCCAAATAATCCAGATAATCCAAATACAGGTTATCCAAATATCCAACACTAAAAAATATCTAATACCCTTTTCAGTCTCTGTTCTTTAACTTTTTGATAAAATATGTACTATTGCCTGAACTTGAAATTCTCTCCCAACCCTGAGCTCTGGAGCACAGTACCATTATTATATAACCTTTAATATCTGTACACTCTATTGCTAATTAGAAAAAAAGTCATGCCTCCCCACTCTTAAGAAGCCAGGTGCCTTCCTACAGTGTCTCTCCTGATGGTTGACATCAGAGCCAATACCAGCCTTCCTAAAGTTATGTTTATTGAGATCTTGTCTCAGTAAAACTAATAATAAAAAAAACTGTTTTCCCCCAAGAAATGAGATAAAAGGAATGCAAGCCCTGTGTGCCAGCAGACTAGTTAAGAGGGCAGGCTCCATTTTTCAACAATTTGGCATCTTGATTATCAGAAACAGTAGAAAACTACGAATGCGCAATAAAATATTTAAAATACCATTTTAAAAGCAAAACAGGGTTAATAAAACGGTGAGAAGTAATCATATAAAACTCCAAGTATTGGCAGACACTCAGAGAAGTAAACTAGACCCTGAAGTTACATTTGCCCTCAGGGCACTTCCCAATCTGGTGACCTAAAACTGCAGTTTGTATGGTCTTGAAAGGCAAAGAAGAGAGAAGACAAGACATGATACATTTAACAGAGGGTCCTTCCCCAACCATCCTCCCAGAAAGCTGAGAACCCAAAGGGCTATGGCTTCAGTGAATGGAGAACCCCTTCTCCCATCACATCTATAGAAGGCTGCAAGGGAAGTTGTACTGCTGAGTAGAATGGAGTGTGGGGTCCCTAATAAGCTATAAACAAAAACTGGTTCAGTGAAATTGCAGCCTAAAGTCACAGTCACTGAATCTTATAAAAAATTTCGAGCCAGATACTTAAAATGGCTTACATGGTAAACATTATATTATGTATATTTTGTCATAACATAAACAAATAAACAGGACAACTTAAATTTTAAAAAATATCTCAAGTGGAATTTAGTTGAAAATGGTCCCAAACTGGTAGTGGGCTCGGTTGCCTTAGAAGAAACACAAATCTTGCGTAGAGCTACTACTTTCATCCTAAACCTCAAAGAAGTTCCACAAATAATTTTCCAAGGAAAATGAGCAGTTAACAGTCAAAAATAACTCAGTCAGCATGGAAACAAAGTGCCACAAGTGAGAAGAGCAAAAATAGACCCCCAAAAAACCTTAAATATGGGAATTTTTAAGAGCTATGTTTACTATCTTTAAAGGAACAAAAACCAAACTGAAAATATACTCCTGGCACAGGAAACTTTAAAAATGATTTAACAAACCTAAACAAGGAACAACTTGTAGAAATGAAAACTAAAACAATTGTATAAAAACACTATATCAACACAACCACAAATCTGATGCAGCTTTGGAGAATTAATGAACTAGAATTAAGGAATCCCAGCACTTTGGGAGGCCAAGGCAGGTGAATTGCTTCAGCCCAGGAGTTTGATACTAGCCTCGGCAACATGGCAAAATCCCATCTCTACAAAAAAATACAAAAAGTAGCCAAGCATGGTAGTGCACGTCTTTAGTCCCAGCTATTCAGGAGGCTGAGATAGGAGGATCACTTGAGCTCAGAAGGTTGAGGCTGCAGTGAGCCGTGATTGTGCCACTGCACTCCAGTGTGGGTGACAGAGGGAGACCCTGTCTCAATAAAACTAATAATAATAAAATAAAATAAAGATCAGAAGAATTACTTGGAATGCAGGGCAGAGAGACAAAGTGATAAAAAATATTTTTTATAGGTTAAAAGACATGGAAGATAGTGTAAGAATACCTAACGTAAGTTAACCAGAGTCCAAGGAAAGGAAATAAAGGATTAAGAAAATGGAGCACAGAAGCACTATTTTAAGAAACATTAGCTAGCCAGGCATGGTGGCTCATGCCTGTAATCCCAGCACTTTGGGAGGCCAAGGTGGGTGAATCATAAGGTCAGGAGTTCGAGACCAGCCTGACCAACATGGTGACACCCCATCTTTACTAAAAATACAAAATTTAGCCGGGCATGGTGTTGCGTGCCTGTAATCCCAGCTACTCAGGAGGCTGTGGCAGGAGAATCGCTTGAATCCGGGAGGCAGAGGTTGCAGTGAGCCAAGATCGTGCCACTGCACTCCAGCCTGGGTGACAGAGCAAGACTGTCTCAAAAAAAAAAAAAGAAAGAAAGAAATATTAGCTAATAATTTTTCATAACTAATGAACATCAACAATCCAGGTTAAGCAGCCAATAAATCCCAACATAATATAAAGAAACCCAAATATAAACACATCAGAGTGAAATTAGAAGAAAAAAATATATAACACACACAGAAAGAGGAAGCTACATTATTTTCAAAGGTGACAGACTGACAAGTGACTTCTCTTCAACAAATATGGAAGCTAAGAGATAGTGAAATACTTCAGAAAATAACTGCAAATTTACAATTCTATACTCAAAAAAAAATTTCATTCAAAAATGAGAATGACATAAAGACCTGCAAACTAACAAAAGAACAGAAAACCAAACACCGCATGTTCTCACTTATAAGTGGGAGTTGAACAATGAGAACACATGGACACAGGGGAGGGGAACATCACACACCGGGGCCTGTCGAGGGGTAGGGGGATAAGGGAGGGATAGCCTTAGGAGAAATACCTAATGTAGATGACGGTATGATGGGTGCAGCAAACCACTATGGCATTTGTATACCTATGTAACAAACCTGCACGTTCTGCACATGTATCCCAGAACTTAAAGTATTAAAAAAAAAAATTCCCTACAGAACAAGAAAAAAAAAAAAAAAACCAAGCAAACAAAATAATTATGTCACCGACTAACTCTCATAGGAAAAATAATTTTAAATAAATAGTTCTGACAGAAGGTAACTGACCCCAGGAGGATGATCTGAGCTGTAAGAAAAGTTAAAGTGGCAAATATGTAGGTAAACTAAACAAATATAAACCATATTAAATAAATACAAATTACAACTCAGGGGAATTAAAAATACAAAAAAAGAGACAATAATAACATATTAGTTGAGGGTGATAAATGGAATTAAAGTTTCTAAGATCCTTGCTCTTCTCAGGAGAAGGATGAAGGATGAGGGTATTGTTAAACATTGGATTTGATAAGCATATATAATTTCTATGATAGCCATTTTTAAAAAGAGTAGTGTATAATCTCCAAAACAAGAAAGAAGAAAAATGGAATGAAATTGTAAAATACAGTTGACCCTTGAACAACATGGTTTGAGCTGCATGCGTCCACTTATACATGGTTTTTCAATAAAAGTTAGACCCAATGTGCCTGCCTCTCCTGCCTCTCCTTCTACCTCCTCCACCACTTCCTCCTCTGCCATCCTTGAGACAGCAAGACCAACCTCTCTTCTTTCTCAGCCTGCTCAATGTGAAAACGACAAGAATGAAGACCTTTATGATGATCCTCTTCCACTTAATGAACAGTAAATATGCTTTCTCTTCCCTATGATTTTTTTAATGTTTTCTTTTCTCTAGTTGCGTTATTGTAAGAATACAGTATATAATACATAACACACAAAATATGTGTCGATCAACTGTTTATGATATTGGTAAAAATTCTAGTCAACAGTAGACTATTAGTAGTCTACTGACTGGGGAAGTCAGTTTTGACTGCAGAGGGGGGTCAGTGCCTCAGTGCCTGTGTTGTCCAAGCATCAACTGTACTCAATCCCAGAGATGAAGAAAAGAAGACAAAAGAGGAAAGAAGAAAAAAATAATCCACGGTTCAACTGGGATAAATAGAAAGCACAAAAGAAGGTAACAGATTTAAACTCAAACATATTATAATTATATAAAATGTAACAGATGCTACAGTGATGTTACATACATTAACATTACATATATTAACTACTACACTAACAGATGTAGATAAAATACAAAGACTGTCAGACTGGATATTTTAAATCTATATTCAGTTTACAAAAGATAGAGCTAAAACATAATGTAATTTATATTTTTCTAATATAATATTCTATTTCATTGATATTTTCAAATTTTTAGCATAGAGTTATATATGGTATTCTCTTACAGTTTTTAACTGCCTTCATATTTATACCTATATTCCAAATTTTGCATAATTTTCTTAATGAGACCAGAATTGTGCCTACTGTGTTACTTTTATTACTAATTAGCTTTTGTATTGTTACATTTCTTTAACATCTATACTGTTGTAAATAACTCATTTATTTCTTTTGTTATTAATTTCTTCCTCTTGATTTCCTAAAGTTTTACTGTCATTTTCTAAGTTCGCAAATTTAATACTAATTTAGTTTCCACACTCATCTTCCTCCCTCCTTCCCCCCTTCTCCCTGGCTCCCTCCCTCTCCTTCTCCTTTCTTCCTTCCTAATACAATTTTGTTTCACTTTTAGTGGTTGCTCTAGGGATTATAATATGGATCTTTCACATATCACAATGTATCTTGAATTAAAATTAAACCACCATGTCCAATAGTATAATTCTATTTACACCTCCTCATTCTCTGTGCTATTCTGGTGATGTATTGCACTTCTACATATGCTACAATTCCTATCATTCATTGACATTATTGTGTTTTTAAATAATAAAACTCAATTGTCTTTTGGATAAATGTTTTTAATAGTCTTGTATTTTTACTCCCTCATCCCCTCATTTACCATTTCTAGTGCTCTTCCTTCCTGTGTATCTGGGCTTCTATCTGGGATCATTTGTCTCCAACCTGAAGCTTTCTTTATTTATTACAATGCAGGTCTTCTGGATACAAATTCTCTCAGCTTTTGTCTTTCACCATCTTTTTGAAGTATATTCTCACTGAATATGGAAATCTAGGCTGAACTTTCCCCGCCTCCCAGCATTCTAAAGCTGGCATTCTCTTGTCCTCCGATTTACATTGTTTCTGATGGAAAGTCAGTTGATATTCTTATTGTTGTGCATCTGAATGTAATGTGTTTTTCCTCCCTCTGGCTGCCTTTAAGATTTTCTCATTGTCTTTCATTTTCAGCAGTTTGAATGAGATGTATATATGTGTGATCATTTCTGTACTTACTCACTTAAGGTTCACTGAGTTTCTTGAATCTCTGGATGGATTTTTAATCAATTTGGGGAAGACTTAGGTCATTAGTTCTTTAAATATTTCCTCGTCTGGATTCAAATAAAGACAATCAGAAATGACAAGGGGGATGTTGCCACTGACCCCACAGAAATACAAACAACCATTAGAGAATATTATGAACACCACTACGCAAATAAACTAGAAAATCTTCAAAAAATGGATAAATTCATGGTCACATATACCCTCTCAAGACTGAGCCAGGAAGAAACTGAATCCCTGAATAGACCAATAACAAGCTCTGAAATTGAAGCAATAATAAATAGCCTACCAACCAGAAAAAGCCCAAGACCAGATGAATTCATAGCTGAATTCTACCAGATGTACAAAGAAGAGCCGGTACCATTCCTACTGAAACTATTCGCCAAAATTGAGGAGAAGGGATGCCTCCCTAACTCATTCTATGAGGCCAGCATCATCCTGATGAAAACTTGGCAGAGATTCAACAAAAAAGAAAACTTTAGGCCAATATCCTTGATGAACATTGATGCAAAAATCCTCAACAAAATACTGGCAAACTGAATTTAGCAGCGGATTAAAAAGCTTGCCCACCACTGTCAAGTAAGCTTTATCCTTGGGATGCAAGGTTGGTTCGACATATACAAATCAATAAATGTGATCAATCACATAAACAGAACTAAAGACAAAACCCACATGATTATCTCAATAGATGCAGATAATGCAGCTATTGAATAAAATTCAATACCATTCATGTCAAACACTCTCAATAAACTAGGTATTGAAGGACCATACCTCAGAATAATAATAACAAAGATATTATTATTCTGAGGTATGGTCCTTCAATACCTATTTGAAACCCACAGCCAACATCACACTGAATGGGCAATGGTTCCCTACTTTTTTTTTTAACAAACCTCAACTTAATTCAGCTGATGTGCTTCAAAAACAATGGATGTAAATCCAAACCAATTCCCTATTCCCCTTAAAAACTGGCACAAGACAAGGATGCCCTCTCTCACCACTCCTAGTCAACATAGGATTGGAAATCCTGGCCAGGGCAATAAGGCAAGTGAAAGAAATAAAAGGCATCCCAATAGGAACAGAGGAAGTCAAACTATCCGTTTGCAGATGACATAATCCTACATCTAGAAAACCCCACAGTCTCAGCCCAAAATCTTCTAAAACTGATAAACAACTTCAGCAAAGTCCTAGGATACAAAATCAATGTGCAAAAATCACTAGCATTCCTATACACCAACAACAAGCCAAGAACTGAATCAGGAATGAACTCCCATTCACAATTGCTATAAAAAGAATAAAATACCTAGGAGTACAGCTAACTAGAGAGGTGAAAGATCTCTACAAGGAGAACTACAAACCACTGCTCAAAGAAGTCAGAGATGACACAAACAAATGGTAAAACATTCCATGCTCACGCATAGAAAGAATCAATATCATTAAAATGGCCATTACTGCCCAAATAAATTTATAGATTCAATGCTATTCTTATTAAACCACCATTAAGATACTTCAAAGAAGTAGAGAAAACTACTTTAAAATTCATATGGAACCAAAAAGGAGCCCAAATAACCAAAGCAATCCTAAGCAAAAATAACAAAGCTAGAGGCATCACACTACCCAACTTCAAATTATACTACAGGGCTACATAACCAAAACAGCATGGTACTGGCACAAAAACAGACACATAAACCAAAGGAACAGAACAGAGAACCCAGAAATAAGATGACACACCTACAACTATCTGATCTTAAAAGCAATAGGGAAAGGATTCCCTATTCAATAAATGGTGCTGGGATAACTGGCGAGCCATATGCAGAAGATTGAAACTGGACCTCTTCCTTATACCATATACAAAAATTCACTCAAGATGGATTAAATCTTTAAATGTAAAACCCAAAACTATAATATAAAAACCCAGGAAGACAACCTAAGCAATACCATTCAGGACATAGGCAGGGACAAAGATTTCATCATGAAGACACGAAAAGCAATCTCAACAAAAGCAAAAATTGACAAATGGAATCTAATTAAACTAAAGAGCTTCTGCACAGCAAAACAATCAACAGAGTAAACAGACAACCTACAAAATGGGGAAAATTTTTGCAAACTATGCATCTAACACAGGTCTAATAGCCAGCATCTATAAGGAACTTAAACAAATTTACAAGAAAAAAACAAACAACCCCATTAAAAAGTGGACAAAGGACATAAACAGATACTTTTCAAAAGAAGACACATGTGTGGCCAACAATCATGTGAAAAAAAGCTCAACATCATTGATCATTAGAGAAATGCAAATCAAAAGCACAATGAGATACCATCTCACACCAGTCAGAATGGCTATAACTAAAAACTCAAAAAAAAATTACAGATGCTGACGAGGTTGCAGAGAGAAACGAATGCTTATACACTGTTGGCAGGAGTGTAAATAAGTTCAACCATGGTGGAAGACAGTGTGGTGATTCCTCAAAGACATAAAAACAAAAATACCATTTGACACAGCAATCCCATTACTGGGTATATGCCCAAAAGAATATGAATTGTTCTATTATAAAAACACATGCAGGCATATGCTCCTTGCAGCACCATTCACAAGGGCAAAGACATGGAATCAACCTGAACGCCCATCAATGATAGACTGGATAAAGAAAATGTAGTACATATACACCATGGAATACTATGCAGCCATAAAAAAGAATGAGATCATATCCTTTCCAGGGGCATGGATGGAGCTGGAGGCCATTATCCTTAGCAAACTAGCACAGGAACAGAAAAACAAATACTACATGTTCTCACTTACAAGTGGGAGCTAAATGATTAGAACACATGGACACATAGAAGGGAACAACACACAGTGGGGCCTATCAGAGGGTGGAAGATAGGAGGAGGCAGAGGATGAGAAAAATAACTGAGTACTAGGCTTAATACCTGGTGATGAAATAATCTGTACAACAAACCCCCATGACACAAGTTTACCTATGTACCAAGCCTGTACATGTACCCCAGAACTTAAAAGTTAAAAAAATATATTTCCTCTTCTCTTCCTCTGGGACTCAACTATATGTTATAAATTGAGTGACAGTATCCCACCAGTTTCTTGCATTTTTCCATTCTTTTTTTCCTCTGAGCTTCAATTTGAATGATTTTGATTGACCAATCTTTCAGTTCACAGATCCTTTCTCTTACTGTTTCCAGAATGCTTTTAAGTCCTTCAATGAATTATCCATTTCAAATACTGTATTTTTTAGATCTAGAATTTTTATTTGGTTCTCTTCCATTTTCACTGTCTTCAAAATTCCCATTTTGTCCACCTTTTGTACACCGTTTCCACGTTGATATGTTTATGACAGTTATTTTAAAGTTCTTGTCTCTAATTTGAACATCTGGATCATCTATGGGTTTACTTCTATTGACTGCTTTTATCCCTCCATAAGTGGTAATTTTTTATTGTATGAATGGACATTATAAATGACAAAGACTGGATTTTTAAAATATCTTCCTCTAAAAAGTGTTCAGTTCTTTTTTGGAAGGCAATTCCTGGCAGATTATGTTCGTCCTACAGAGGCTTCGTTAGAGGATGGGTCTATTTCAGTTTCTGTAGAACATGGTTCTTGCTCTTAAAACTTGGCCTTTCTGGGATCTCAGCTGAATTCTGCGACTGTTTAATCAGAACTCTCTGCTTTCGCTCAGACTCCAATAACTCTGAATTTGGACTTCTGAATTTTCTAGTCAGCTCTCAGCCCTCCAGCGTCTGTTCTCTGTAGTTTCTCCTGGAGGCTTACCCTGTACACACACAACTTATTTTCAGCCAAGAACCTGAGGAGAATACCTACATAGATTTCTGGGCTCTTTATCTGCTATTCCTTTTTCTTTAGAACCCTGCTCAACAAATTCCAGCCCCTATAGGAGCCCTAAATTGCCATCTCTGCTTTCTCTTCTTCCTCTGCTCAGCATCTGCTTCCTCCGCGCACCAAGACTGCCATTCTCTGCTTGGGTTTCACTCCGCTGTGCGGGAATCACTGCCAGATAAAAAGCTGCTGTAAATGTGGAGCTCACCGCTTGCGCTTCCCTTCTCTTTAGAAGTGCCTCCCTCCACTTTCCATTGTCCAATGCCAGGATATAGTTCCTTCATATATTTTTCTGTTTCATAGCTGTTCAGAGCAGACGAGTGAATCCAATACCAGCTATTCCAGCATGGCCAGAACCAGAAATCCACTACTACTCATTCTTCAGTCTGAGTTTTTATATCACTTTCCCAGCAGCTTTCTGGAACAATTAAACTAAGTTAAATCCACTTCCTATGTGTTTTCAGTTGTTAGTTTGTATGGATTTCAAAAATTTTAACCTATATCTATGTTGTACATTTTAGCAAATTAAAGTCCTAAAGCATATGCAATGCAATTTTATTTTATCCTAATTATATACTATATAAAGTCAAGAATTTCTACAATGGTTAAAACAAAGAAACAATTTTTTTCTTACTCCCGCCTGTATTAATCATGGTTTTTTGTTGTTTTTGTTGTTTGTTTAGGTTTGATATTTTTGAGACAGGGTCTCACTCTGTCACTCAAGCTGGAGTGCAGTGATAGGATCATGGCTCACTGAAGCCTCAAACTACTGGGTGCAAGCCATCCTCTGCCTCAGCCTCCGGAGTAGCTGGCACTACAGCTACATGCCACCACACCCAGTTAATTTTTTAATATTTCTTTTGTAGAGATGGGGTCTTGCTATGTTGACCAGGCCAGTTTTGAACTCCAGGCCTCAAGCATTCCTCCTGCTTTGGCCTCCCAAAATCCTGGGATTATAGGCGTGAGCCACTATGCTCAGTCAATCACATTTTGTTTTGTTTTTAAGAAAAAAAAAAAAAAAAAGCTTCTGTAAGTTATGATGTTCTGGCATCTTGAAAAGCTTGTTGAGGGAGAGACTTCCACTCCCAGGGTTAGACTGCTAGAGACAGCAAAGGCTTAGCAGAGAGCACATCTTTTATTTGCAAACTAACCAATCCCAAGGCTATATATAGCTCCACCCACTTTTTTTTTTTTTTGTCTCACTCTGTTGCCCAGGCTGGAGTGCAGTAGTGCCATCTTGGCTCACTGCAAACTCTGTCTCTCGGGTTCAAGCGATCCTCTTGCCTCAACCTCCCAGGTAGCTGGGATTACAGGCATGTGCCACTACACCCGGCTAACTTTTGTATTCTTAGTAGAGACGGGTTTCACCATGTTAGCCAGGCTGGTCTCGAACTCCTGACCTTAAGTGATCCGCTCTCCTCGGCCTCCCAAAGTGCTGGGATTATAGGCATGAGCCACCGTGCCCAGCCAACCACCTCCTAATCTAATTCTCACACACATTTCTCTTGCCCTAAATTATCCCAGGGCCAGGTATTAGAAAACTAGAAGACCATTTCTATAACCCAAAAACCCCTGAAATTATTCAAACTAGCCAATCCTAAACTGGTTTCCTGCCTTGCCTTTCCCTCAGCAACCCCCAAAAGGCCTAGACTCTCCCCTCACTCCTGTCCTCTGCCTCCTGACCATTCTGATACTTCCCCTGTGGCCCTCAGTGGTGTGTCATGTCCCCTACTCTCAGAGAATATAACAAATTCTTTTTTCAATGACAGTACCTCTCCACGTTTTCATACAGTCATAATTCTGTAAGTTAAATCCTGTGTGTAATTTTAGAATTCCACCCCACCCACTCCCTAATTTCCATTCCTCAGAAGCTGCCTTTTTGGCCTCTAAATAAATTTCTCTAAGTTTTGCCTTCATGTTTCTAAGTAACATGCTTATATTATTCATTGATTTTTTTTAGTTTGAAATACTAACTACTAACTGCATATTGTGGAAGAAAAATATTATCTCTCAATTCTCCCCCAACAGTTTTCATACTTCTCGCCATTCCTCCAATATATTCTATAACATACATTTTTGTTAGAGTTAGTGTTTATATTAGTTTATATGTATAACTGTCATTCAGAATTTAACAATATATTACAATAATTATATTTCCTTTCCTGTATCATTTTTAATTTCCCTGTAGTTAACATGTGTCTTGCTTTTTTATGTTTCTTTGTTTGCTTGTCCAATTTTCTGTGTAATTATTAAGTCATTCTCAAACTTTCTATTAGACTTCCATTAAAACTGTCCTTTTAATGTGCTCGAACTAACAGTACCTATTTAAATAAATACAGGAAACAGATTTTTATTATGCTAATGAAGATAAACACCTTACTATATACTTTACATTATTTTCAAGTATTAATGTTTCAAATTTTATTTAAATGGACATATATCCCCCAAATTCTTGAGAATTTGCCAATGAAGCTTAGGAAAACTATTTGCAAAGTAAAACAAACAGTATGTATTGTCTCCAGCAAAACTATTCCTTGTTTTTTCGTTGCTTACAACAAACAAACAAATGAACAACAACAAAAAAAAACCTATGCTTAAAAAACTGTCTTCACAGTGTGGCGATTCCTCAAGGTTCTAGAACTAGAAATGCCATTTAACCCAGTGATCCCATTACTGGGTATATACCCAGAGGATTATAAATCATGCTACTATAAAGACACATGCACACGTATGTTTATTGTGGCACTATTCACAATAGCAAAGACTTGGAACCAACCCAAATGTCCGTCAATGATAGACTGGATTAAGAAAATGTGGCACATATACACCATGGAATACTATGCAGCCATAAAAAAGGATGAGTTTGTGTCCTTTGCAGGGACATGGATGAAGCTGGAAACCATCATTCTTAGCAAACTATCACAAGGACAGAAAACCAAACACCACATGTTCTCACTCATAGGTGGGAATTGAACAATGAGAATACATGGACACAGGGTGGGGAACATCACACACCAGGGCCTGTAGGGGGATGGGGGGCTAGGGAAGGGATAGCATTAGGAGAAATACCTAATGTAAATGATGAGTTGACAGGTGCAGCAAACCAACATGGCACATGTATACCTATGTAACAAACCTGCACATTGTGCACATGTACCCTAGAACTTAAAGTATAATTTAAAAAAACTAAAAACTGTCTTCACTACTCAACACTTAATCAGATAAAGTCTGAAAAATAATATGGAGCATAGAGGAGAAAAGGCTTTAGAATTTCCCTAAAATTCAACTAATGTAATAAATAATTGGACAAATCAATGAATCCTGCAGCTGTATGGAATAGTGTCATTCTTTTTTTTTTTTTTTTTTTTTGAGACAGAGTCCAGCTTTGTTGCCCAGGCTGGAGTGTGGTGGCATGATCTCAACTCACTGCAACCTCCACCTCCTGGGTTCAAGTGATTCTCCTGCCTCAGCCTCCCAAGTAGCTGGGATTACTGGTGTGCGCCACCATGCCCGGCTAATTTTTGTATTTTTATTAGAGACAGGGTTTCACCATGTTGGTCAGGCTGGTCTCAAACTCCTGACATCAAGTAATCTGCCCACCTCAGCCTCCCAAAGTGCTGGGATTGCAGGCATGAGACACTGTGCCCAGCCATTTTTGAAAAAGTTTTAAGATACATTAAAGATTCTAATAAGCCTAACTGTAAACAGAAACATAGTAAGTGCTGGTGTGTGAGGCAGTTTAATGAAGTCTGGTCTGAAACCAGACTGCCCACATTCCCAGCTGAACCACTTACCACTTACCAGCTCTATGACCTTAAGAAAGGTCCTTAACCACAGAGTGCCTCAGTTTCTTCATCCGTAAAATAAGGATGATTGTGTGTGTGTGTGTGTGTGTGTGTGTGTGTGTGTGTGTGTGTGGGTTGTAATAAAGACTAAGTTAATCCATGCAAAAATAATTAGAGACAAAGGGGAATACAGGATAGAATAAAAGGAATGGGAAAGGAGATGGGAAAAACTCTAAGGCGGAAGACAGTAGATGGGAAAAGAAGAGCAAGATAGAGATTAATACATGCATAATGAATACTGGAAACCACGGACAGTAACATCTTAGGAAAGACATCTACTAAGATTATGCATTTCGCAGTAAAATTGTTTCTTTTTTTAAAACACCACTGTAGCCCATAGTATAGAAATAGAATACTGTAAGATACCAAATAAAAAGGCACTCAATGCTTTTGTTTCTTTTCTACTTATTTTTATAAAAAAACAGAATTAGGGTAGAATATTTGGAACTATAAGGAGCCATTCTAATATCTAGAAGAGATACTAACATTACCTGCACAGAAAAATACTTCACTTCATCGAACTTAATTACAGTGCTCTTCTCATTGTTTTTTAATAGCAAGCTACACATTTTTGTACATTTCGCAGCTTTGTTTATAGAGATGCGAATGAATAAGTTAGCAAAATGTTGTAAACTGACTGAAAATAGAATGATATTCAGGAAATAAATTTTGTTGTAATTGAACAATAATACATTATAAAATTAATACATTAAACGATTCAGACCAAAACCTAAGACTCAATCATGTTGCATTAAACAATAGAAAAAAGTATTCTAAAATAGTATTTTTGCCCATCACTGGTGGACACAATATAAGTAAAAGAAGGTTGATTCTTCCTTACATCCCTTATATTTTTAACTTCACATTTCCAACAAAATTCCTTTGCAAGTTTTTCTATATATTAATTTCAAGGTGACTAAATATATGCAATATATAGTTGAAATTTTTCCTACGGATAATTACGTAGAAATTCAAAATATTTTAAAATATATCAGATTAACTTATTTTTAATTTTGAGACAAAAAGTGTTCTACCCTAATTCACTTAAGAATATAGTTCATTTATAGGCCGGGTGCAGTGGCTCACGCCTGTAATCCCAGCACTTTGGGAGGCCGAGGCGGGCGGATCACGAGGTCAGGAGATCGAGACCATCCTGGCTAACACAGTGAAACCCTGTCTCTACTAAAAATACAAAAAATTAGCCAGGCGAGATGGCGGGCGCCTGTAGTCCCAGCTACTAGGGAGGCTGAGGCAGGAGAATGGTGTGAACCCCAGGGGGCAGAGCCTGCAGTGAGCCAAGACCGTGCCACTGCACTCCAGCCTGGGTGACAGCGAGACTCTGTCTCAAAAAAAAAAAAAAAAAAGAAAGTTCAAAAAAAAAAAAGAATATAGTTCATTTATACTATATTGGTCTGTATTGTATCTTTCATAGAATGCTACAGAGTAAAACAATTTTGGTTCATGATTTAACTATCTTCAAAAATCTCTTTATACAGAATTATTTTTCAAAATTCTCTCTATATAAAAAAGAAACATCAAATCTCCATAATGAGGCTGGTTTTATGCTGTGATAAATCTAAAAATAAGCACTCAGCTTATTTAAAAGCACCAATATAAATTAAATCCTTTTAAAAATGTTTAAAGGAAGCACACATTACTTACAAATAAATTAGCAATATCATACAAGAAGATATATATTTTTCCTTTCATTTATATGGTGATTGCGGTGATTACAGATGGCTGAAAAGCTTTTGTTACTCCCACATCAAAAAGTCCACTTTATTTCCCCTGCCACTAAATCTGGGCTGGCTCTATGATTACATTAACCAATAAAATGTAATGGAACGTGACTAGGGTTGGGACTAGTAAGCCAAAAAGGCACTCACCTAGAGCACAAAATTTAAGGGGACACCAACAACTAGTAATCAAGATAAATAATATATTACTGTGATATATTTTTAAATTAAAATTAATAAACGGGGATAAAACATGATATGACTCAGGGAAAGAGATCATTTCAGCATCCCCGCTAAGTCTAGCCTTCCATGCATCCCCACTAAAGCAACCAGACATGTAAACGGGCCACTTCAGATATTCCAGCCCTTTTGAGCTGTCAGACAACGATAGCCCAAGCTTTTATATCATGAAGCAGAAGAAGCAACTAGTGAATGAACGGTAGTGATTGATGATAAAATGGTCAATGTGTTAAGCCACTAAGTTTTGAAATGGTTTGTAATGCAGCAATGGATAACTGAAACAGTGAGATATAATTACTATGATTCTTAATCAAAAGAAAGGATACTCTTAGGCGTAAAATGTCTGCAGTTCTTTATATGAATGCCCAGGCAGCCAACCTACAACAATCAAAACAAAAATACAGACAGTGAATGCATTTAAAAAGTTAACTGTTCTTTAACTTTACACTGAACTCTATTTTTAAAAAGTAAAACTCCACGTTGTTGGTTTTTCCCATTCTATATATTGTTTCTCATGAAAAATATCTAGTTAATAGAAATCATCAGAAAGCAGAAATACAGAAGAAAAATGGACAGGCCACATTCAAAGTAAACCTAAAAGGAACAAGAATACAAAGCCAAAGAATAATTCATTATTAACATAAATCTGATCATCACTCTTTAAATTGTTTTTATTTGATATTAGGTGAGAACTGATAAAATATAGCACCCTACATATAAAATTAAGAAATGTGCCTTATTTCAGACAAACTCTTTTATCCAGTATCCTAAGACCACTTAATTCATTCAGCAATGTTTCATTGGCTATAACATGCCAGGGACTGTAAAATATTCATGCTCTTGCACCAAGTTTTTCTAAATGTTAAAGAAAATTGCATCATGTGCTTAACCAAAAAATCAAATACAAAATGAATGCAGGAACATCTGAATCCTAATATGAGAATTAGCCAAATATATTTAGCCATGTTTAGTATTTAAAACCAAGTAAAAATAACAGAAATATTAAACATTGTATATGATAGGAGGCAGAGGGACAAGAAAAATTCTTATTTCATACCCAGTTACCATTCTAATAGTGTTCAGAAAATAAAAATAACTGTAAATGAATGTCATGATATTTGACAGTTCTATATGCATGTAGATTCTCATGTCTTGTTCTGTACTTTGAAAACAGAGTAACAGATTTTTCTGGTTCTCAGCCTAGATACTGGGTCCTCCCTCTGTGGTGTGTGTGTGTGTGTGTGTGTGTGTGTGAGAGAGAGAGAGAAAAGGGGGGGTGTTTGCTTTTGTTTCTAGGAGGTTTTTTGGATGGGGAAGGGGTGCAGGATCAATTTTCAAGCTTTAGCATGATCTAGCAATAAATAAAATCACTTTAAGAGCTCAGTAAAATTACTGATTCCCAGGCTCCTCTCCTAGAGATTCTAAGTTAGCAGATCTTAGGTGGAGCCTCAAGTTAATGTTTTATAAAAAGCATCTCAGGTAATTCTGATGTAACTAGATTTGGGAATCCCTAACATAGAAGATATTATTTCTGTGAATCAGGATGTTTTCTATAATTTCAGTGATTATTACAATGTTTTTCTGACTCATAAAAATGAAAAATTCATAAACATGTCATCAGAGAGGACCATTTTCTGCATATACTGTTTGATTATCAAATAATAAATAACTTACACAGGTTTTGAGGGTTACTCATACATACCACATCCCCAAGTGGCACCAAATTTGGTGTCTCCTGTGTTATTTCCAGTTCTTCACTATCAGACCCTTTAAGAGTTTTTCTCAGCATCTACAATGTAAATAAATTAAGATTTAAGAAGAGAAAGAAAAACATAACTAGGTGAAACATCAATTCAATAATTATTGTATGACTCTCTAGTAAGTATCAAGTCTCCTCAGTAGTGGGGTATTAATATGATTAAGAAACTCATCCCTATCCTCAATAAGAAGTCAGTAGAGAAATAAAAATGTACACAAATATAAAATTAAGGGAATCATGAAAGAAAAGTACATAGTTCTTCAGTTTGTTAAGAGATTGAATATTTAGTAGGATATCTTGAAAAGCTTATAAGGAGAATTCCAGTTGGCCCTAGTATAGGAGATGCCTTGAGTCTGAATCTCTACTCAATCAAATATATATACACATACACACATACACACACACACACACATATATATGCACACACGCACACACATATACACACATACATATGCACATGCACATACACACTATAAGGACAGAAAGCAAGGAA
The DNA here is from genome assembly GCF_006542625.1 of Nomascus leucogenys. Taxonomy (NCBI): domain Eukaryota; kingdom Metazoa; phylum Chordata; class Mammalia; order Primates; family Hylobatidae; genus Nomascus; species Nomascus leucogenys. The sequence goes on from NC_044402.1 coordinate 102,047,895, forward strand.
AGAGAAATCTTAAGAGATGCTGGAAAAGAACAGAGAGGCGTAGGGAACACAAAAGGAAGTACAGACAAAATCATCCTGAGAAAGAGAAAGTTCAACATTGAGCACAAAAATTCTGACCACAGGTCTAGGAGTTAGTAGTTCACAACAATGGCCATAGAGAAGGGACCTGAAAGAGAAGGACCAGAAGTAGCTCCTCATGATGAGCACTGCTTCTGGGGTGAAGGCGTCAGAGAAGAAGAGGTATCCCTGCATACATGGCAGGGAAGAGAAAGAAGGATGTAAGAGGGGCAAATTAAGCATACCAGAAAAACTGAAGAGAACAATAGGTTATGCCCCTACTTTCCTCTTACCTCCCATCAATTACAACTTCATCCATTTAAAAAAACTACTTCAATACACTGAAAGAAGAGAGTATGCTTAAACTATGGCAAAAAAATGACCATGGCCAACAAATACGGAAAATCTGACCAACTCCATTAAAAGCTATTATAAGGAGAAAATGGGGAGAAATCTTCAGATGACAAAAATTCTTCCTCTCAAATAACCACAAAACAGAAGTAAATTACAACATAAGATTTCAAACTGAATTAAGTATCTTCAAACAAGCATTTGGAGATGTTTTTAAGCCTACAACTAACAATTCATTTATTTACTCAACAATTAAAACAGAAGTTGACCAAAGAGAAGAAAGAAAAAATGAAATGAGTTTTGATCAATTCAGGAAAGAAATTTTTAAAAAAGACAAACCATCCCAGAAATAAATACTAAATTACAAAGTACCCAAGGTAGCATCGATTCAAATAAAAAGTTTATAAGGGGCATTGAAGAAGATAAGAACCAGTGAAGAGAATGATAATGAGATAGAGAAAGAAGGATAAAGAGTCAGAGAAAAATGGTTGAATTGGAAGGCAGGAAAATGAAAAATCCTCGAAGAAGCAAAACGAAACAATGGAGGAAAAACTAATGTTTAAAGTTATAATCCAAGAAAAATTTAAGGAATAAGAGAAAAATCTATATGTGGATAGGACTCACCATGTGTCTAGAAAAACTGGCTCATAATGATCAACTCCAAGATATGTCCTAGTAAAATTATTAGGCTTTATAAAGACATCTTGCCTACAGGCAAATGACCAAATTATCTATGAAGATAAGAAATAAGACTAGCATCATATTTCTCAAGGGCAATATACAAAGCAATGCAACTGCAGAGCTGTATTTTTATAAAGTTCAAGGCAAGAAAGGTCAAGCCAAGGATTTTTATCCAACCAAGTCTATTTTTATCCAATAAAGTAACAGCATTCAAGTATCAAGGCTATTTTAAAAAATACATGAAACAGGCATTCCAGATAACACTTTACTCTTGAGCCCCTCCCAAGAAATCTACTAAAACATGAGCTTCAACCAAACCAAAAGAGAGTGGGGAAAACTTCAGGATAAGACTTATGGAGAGGACAGGCACAGTGGCTCACACTTGTAATCCCAACACTTTGGGAGGCCGAGTTGGGTGTATCACTTGAGGCCAGGAGTTTGAGACCAGCTTGGCCAACATGGCGAAAACCCACCTCTACTAAAAATACAAAAGTTAGCTGGGCATGGTGGTGCACACCTGCAATTCCAGCTACTTGGGAGACTGAGGCAGGAGAATCGCTTCAACCTGAGAGGTGGAGATTGCAGTGAGCCAAGATTGCACCACTGCACTCCAGCTTGGGCGATAGAGTGAGACTCTGTCTCAAAAAAAAAAGGACTTATGGAGAGCAGTTAACATATTTAATTGCAGAGTTAAGACTAAAGTAAAGATTCAAATGTTACTACTACAGAAACCACCAAACAACTATAATAAATAATAAGGGAGAAACAAAGGAACGAAGGACACATAAAACAACCAGAAATTAATTAATAAAATGATGAGAATAAGCCCCCACCTATCAATAATAACCTTGAATGTGAATGAATTAAGCTCTCCACTTCAAAGTATACACGGCTAAATGGATCAAAAAAAAACATGACCCGATCTTTCAGATTTGGGTAAAAGAAGCCAGACCTACTGAGTTTACATTTTGTTTCTGCCCTCTCTGGCTGTGTTACCCTGGGCAAGTTGCTTAACCTCTCTAAGCCACAGATGCTGCATGCAATTTGCTGAATCATAACAGAACCTATTTTATGGGGCTCTTGTGAGACTTAAGGAAATTAATATAAATAGGTCAGACATGGTGGCTCACACCTGTAATCACAGCAATTTGGGAGGTCAAAGCAGGAGGATTGCTTGAGCCTAGGAGTTCAAGACCAGCCTGGGTAACCTAGTGATACCCGCCCCCATCTCTACAAAAGATAAAAGTAAATTAGCCTGGTGTGATGGCACATGCCTGTGGGCTGAGGTGGGATCATTGCTTGAGCCCAGGAGTTCAAGGCTGTAGTGAGCTATGATTTTGCCACAGCACTCCAGCCTGGGGGACAGAGCAAGACTCTGTCACACACACACACAAAATTAATATAAAGAAAGCAACTAATATACAGTACCTGGTATACAGTAATCAATACTTCAGAGTTTACTCTAGTTAAAAACCGAATTGTCTTTCCCAAAAATGCATATATTGCAATCCTCACTCCTTGTGCCTCAGAATGTGACTGTATTTGGAGATAGGATTTTTAAAGAGGTAATTAGATTAAAATGAGGTCATCAGGGTGGACCCTAATCCCATATGCTAAGAAGAGAGGTCTCAGAAGAAACCAACCCTACCATCTTAATTTTGGACTTCCAAGCCCCAAAACTGTGAGAAAATAAATGTCTGAGGTTTAAAATACCCAGTCTGTGGAGCTTTGTCATGCAGCTCTAGCAACAAATGCTGCTTGCATTATGGGACAGCAATGCTAGATTTTACATATGGTAAGCATTCCTTCTATAAGCATTTATTAGCACCTACTACCTGCTGGCTGGGCTGGGACTCATATAGGGTAATTGCCTCCAGCATAATTTTTTTGGGTCGTGGGGGAGACAGGGTCTTGCTCTGTCACCCAGGATGGACTGCAGTGGTGCGATCATAGCTCACTATAGCCTCAAACTCCTGGGCTCAAGTGATCCTCTCACCTTGGCCTCTCAAAGTACTAGGATTAGAGGCATGAGCCATCACACCCAGCCTCAGGCACAAAACTTAATTGAATGCCAAAAAACTCAGTCACCATGATAATAATATGTATACTTTTTTTAAAATTTTGGTAGAGGGGAAGGGGCATGGAGCTCTCATGCTCTCTCCGGGCGTGTGACCCTCCAGGAATATTTTAATGCATGTTTTTAAAAAAATCAAAATGTTTTCCCCACTTCTCACTACTGCACTTGACCAATATTAAAAAGAAAATAGGCTGGACATGGTGGCTTATGTCTATAATCCCAGCACCTTGGGAGGCCAAGGTGGGCAGATCATTTGAGCCCTGGAGTTCCAGACCAGCCTGGGCTACATGGCAAAACCACGTCTCTACAAAACATACAAAAATTAGCCAGGCATGGTGGCGAGTGCCTACAGTCCTAGCTACTCAGGAGGCTGAGTTGGGAGGATCACCTGAGCCCGGGAGGTTTAGGTTGCAGTGAACTGTGATTATGCCACTACACTCCAGCCTCTGTGACAGGGTGAGATCCTGTCTCAAAAAAAAAGAAAAAAAAAAAAGAGAGAGAAAGAAATAAAAATGCAAAAAAGTTGATTAAAAAAAAAAAACATGACCCACCTATATGCTGCCTATAAGAAACTCATCTCATCTGTAAAGGCACATATAGAATGAAAGTAAAGGCATAGAAAAAAATATTCCAAGAATAGCTATGCCATGAGCAGAAGCAGCTATGGTTATATCAGATAAAATAGACTTAAAGTAAAAAACAGTAAAGAGACAATTTAAAAAAAGGTCATTAGGTCATTATATAATGATAAACGTGTCAATTCAGCAAGAGGATATAACAATTCTAAATAAATTATGTACCCAACACCAGAGTACTCAGATATATAAATAGTATTACATCCAAAGGGAAGGATAGACTCCAATACAATAATATCTGGGGACTTTAACACACTACTCTCAGCATTAGACAGATCATCTAGACAGAAAACTAACAGAGAAACACTGGATTTAAATTACACATTAAACCAAATAGACCTAACAGACATTTACAGAATATTTCATCCAATAGCTACTGAATACCCACTCTTCTCACCACCACATGGAAAATTCTCCATGACAGACTATATCTTAGGACACAAAACAAGTCTTACCAAATTTTAAAACATCAAAATCATATCAAGTATCTTCTGAGACCACAATGGAATAAAACTAGAAATCAGTAACAAGGGGAACTTTGGAAGCTGTACAAACACATGTAAATTAACAACATGCTCTTCAATGATCATTGAGTCAAGAAAGAAATTAAACAGAAAATTAAAAAATTTCTTGAAACACATACAAATTGAAACACAACATACCAAAACTATGGGATATAGCAAAAGCAGTGCTAAGAGGGAAGATTATAGCAGTAAGCACCTATATCAAAGAAGTAGAAAGGTTTCAAATAATCTAACAATGCACATCAAAAAAGAAGCAAGAATAAACCAAACCTAAAATTAGTGGAAGAAAAGAAATAACAAAGATCAGAGCAGAAGTAATTGAAATAGAACCTTTAAAAAGTACAAAGAATCAGCAAAAGAAAAATTTGATTTTTGACCTTACTAAAGTAACCAAGAAAAAGAGAGAGAACCTCAAATAAACAAACTCAGAAATGAAAAAGGAAATATAACTTATGTCACAGACATAAAAAAGATTACCAGAGACTATTAGAAACAGCTATACACTAACAAATTGGAAAACCCAGAAGAAATGGATAAATTCCTAGACAAATACAAGTGACCAATATTGATTTAGGAAGAAATAGAAAGCCTGAACAGACCAATAACAAGTAATGAGATTGAAGCTGTAATAAGATGTCTCTTGGCTAGGCACGGTGGCTCACGCCTGTAATCCCAGCACTTTGGGAGGCTGAGGCAGGCGGATCATGAGGTCAGGAGATCGAGACCATCCCGGCTAACACAGTGAAACCCCGTCTCTACTAAAATATATGAAAAAAAATTAGCTGGGTGTGGTGGTGGGTGCCTGTAGTCTCAGCTACTCGGGAGGCTGAGGCAGGAGAATGGCATCAACCCGGGAGGCAGAGCTTGCAGTGAGCCAAGATTGCACCACTGCACTCCAGCCTAGGTGACAGTGCGAGACTCCGTCTCAAAAAAAAAAAAAAAAAAAAGTCTCTCAACAAAGAAAAGTTGCAGACCACATGACTTCACTGCTGAATTCTACAAAACTCTCAAAGAAGAAATAACATGAATTCTCCTCAAACTATTTCAAAAAATGAAGAAGACAGAATTCTCCCTGACACGTTCTTTGAGGCCAGTATTACCCTGATGCAAAAACCAGACAAGGATACAATAACAAAAAAGAAATCTACAGGCCAATATCCCTAATGAACATAGATGCAAAAATCTTCAACAAAATACTAGCAAACTGAATGAAACAGCATATCAAAAAGATAATATATATATACCATAATCAAATGGGATTTATCCCAGGGAATGCAAGGGTGGTTCAACACAGGCAAATCAATGAACATCAAACATCATATCAACAGAATTAAGGCAAAAACCAAATGATCATCTCAATAGACACAGAAAGCATTTGATAAAATTCAACATCCCTTCACGATAAAAAAAATTCAACAAACTGGCATAGAAGGAATGTACTTCAACATAATAAAGCCCATATACAACAAATGCATGGCTAACATCACACTGAATGGGGAAGAGCTAAAAGCTTTTCCTCTAAGAACTAGAATAAGACAAGAATGCCCACTTTCACCACTATACTGAAAGTCCCAGCCAGAGTAATCTGGCGAGAGAAAAAAAATAAAAGGCATCCAAATTGGAAAAGGGAAAGTCAAATTGTCCCTATTTGCTAATGATATGACCTTTTATCTAGAAAACCCTATAGATTCCTACAAAAAACTCCTCTATCTGATAAATAAATTCAATAAAGTTACAGCATACAAAATCAACATAATGTTATGAAACTAGAAATCAATAACGGGAAATTTGGAAAATTCACAAAGACATGGAAATTAACAACAGGCTTCTGAACAACTAATGGATCAAAGAAGAGATCAAATAGAAATCAAAAAATATTTTGAGACCAACAAAAATGGAAACACAATATACTCAAACTTATGGGATGCTGCGAAAGCAGTTATAAGAGGGAAGGTTGTAACAATAAATATCTATATCACAAAAGAAGATCTCAAATAAACAACCTAACTTTACACTTTTAATAACTGTATAGCAAAAACAAAGTAAGCCCAAAGTTAGCGGAAGAAAAAAAAAAAGATCGGAGCAGAAATAAAATAGAGAACAGAAAAATCGTTTTAAACATTAATGAAACTAAGGATTGCACAGCAAAAAGCACTATCGACAGTCAAATAAAAACAACGGTTGAATTATGAAAAAATATTTGTGACACTTATCACAGATGAAGGCTAGTATCCCTAACAATTAAAGGATTTTTGAAAATGTCCTAATATCTTCCAACAACTTTGAAAATGTGAGTTTCAATTTGATTCCCCTTTGCCGTTTAGGTCTCCATGCTCTAGTGGTACTACTAAGCATAGCGGTAAACACAAGAGTTTCAGGAGGCCAATAATTCACTTTGTAGACAGGACGCAGATTTGCTTCTGCAGATTCACTCTGTAATAACTTCAGGAATGAAAACAGGGGTAACTAAAGTTTCTGAAGTTTAGCCCTGTAACCAAATAAATGAAATCCCAGTGATGATGATGATGGTGACAGCAGCTAACTTTTGACTCTGTACTTTGTTCTTTGTACTGTGCTAAACACTTTATATCATTATTTCCTTTCGTTCTCCTTTAAGTAAGGTAGGTAGTAATTGTCTTCATTGAACAGTGAATAAAACAAGACTCTAACAAGTTAAATAATTGCCCAAGGTCCCACAGGTCAACTCTTTCTCAGGTATTACCACCCTCTAATTTAGAGGGTTTCAAAAGGATTAAAGGGATCCGAGCATGGTGGCTCACACCTGCAATCCCAGCACCTTGGGAGGCCAAGGTGGGTGGATCACCTGAGGTCAGGAGCTCAAGTCCAGCATGATCAACATGGCAAAACCCTGTCTCTACTAAAAATACAAAAATTCATCTGGCGTGGTGGTGGGTGCCTGTAATCCCAGCTACTCAGGAGGTTGAGGCAGGAGAATCACTTGAACCCGGGAGGCGGAGGTTCCTGTGAGCTGAGATCGTGCCACTGCACTCCAGCCTGGGGGAGGGCGACAGAGTGAGACTCCATCTTGAAAAAAAAAAAAAAAGCCAAGATGGCCAAATACGAACAGCTCCAGTCTGCAGCTCCCAGTGTCAGCGACACAGTAGACAGGTGATTTCTGCATTTCCAACTGAGGTACTGGGTTCATCTAACTGGGGCTTGTCAGACAGTGGGTGCAGCCCACGGAGCAGGGTGGGGCATCACCTCACCCAGGAAGCGCAAGGGGTCGGGGAATTCCCCTTCCTAGCAAAGGGAAGCCATGACAGATGGCACCTGGAAAATCGGGACACTCCCACCCTAATACTGCACTTTTCCAATGGCCTTAGCAAACGGCACACCAGGACATTATATCCCGTGCCTGGCTCGGAAGGTCCCACGCCCACGGAGCTTTGCTCACTGCTAGCACAGCAGTCTGAGATCCAACTGCAAGGCAGCAGCAAGGCTGGGGGAGGGGCATCCTCCATTGCTGAGGCTTGAGTAGGTAAACAAAGCGGCTGGGAAGCTCAAACAGGGTGCAGCCCACCTCAGCCCAAGGAGGCCTGCCTGCCTCTGTAGACTCCATCTCTGGGGGCAGGGCATAGCTGAACAAAAGGCAGCAGAAACTTCTACAGACTTAAACATCCCTGTCTGACAGCTTGGAAGAGTAGTGCTTCTCCCAGCAAGGAGTTTGAGATCTGAGAATGGACAGACTGCCTCCTCAAGTGGGTCCCTGACCCTCGAGTAGACTAACTGGGAGACACCTCCCAGTAGGGGCCGACTGACACCTCATACAACCGGGTGCCCCTCTGAAACAAAGCTTCCAGAAGAAGGATCAGACAGCAACATTTGCCGTTCTGCAATATTTGCTGTTCTGCAGCTCTTCACTGGTGATACCCAGGCAAACTGGGTCTGGAGTGGACCTCCAGCAAACTCCAACAGACCTGCAGCTGAGGGTCCTGACTGTTAGAAGGAAAACTAACAAACAGAAAGGACATCCACACCAAAACCTCATCTGTACATCACCATCATCAAAGACCAAAGGTAGATAAAACCACGAAGATGGGGAGAAACCAGAGCAGAAAAGCTGAAAATTCTAAAAATCAGAGCGCCTCTTCCCCTCTAAAGGAATGCAGCTCCTCGCCAGCAAGGGAACAAAGCTGGACGGAGAATGAATTTGACGAGTTGAGAGAAGAAGGCTTCAGATGATTGGTAATAACAAACCTCTCCAAGCTAAAGGAGGATGTTCGAACCCATCGTAAAGAAGCTAAAAACCTTGACAAAAGATTAGATGAATGGCTAACTAGAATACACAGTGTAGAGAAGTCCCTAAATGACCTGATGGAGCTGAAAACCAAGGCACGAGAACTATGTGATGCATGCACAAACTTCAGTAGCCGATTTGATCAAGTGGAAGAAAGGGTATCAGTGATTGAAGATCAAATGAATGAAATGAAGCGAGAAGAGAAGTTTAGAGAAAAAAGAATAAAAAGAAACGAACAAAGCCTCCAAGGAATATGGGACTATGTGAAAAGACCAAATCTACGTCTGATTGGTGTACCTGAAAGTGACAGGGAGAATGGAATCAAGTTGGAAAACACTCTTCAGGATATGATCCAGGAGAACTTCCCCAACCTAGTGAGGCAGGCCAACATTCAAATTCAGGAAATACAGAGAATGCCACAAAGATACTCCTCGAGAAGAGGAACTCAAAGACACATAATTGTCAGATTTACCAAAGTTGAAATGAAGGAAAAAATGTTAAGGACAGCCAGAGAGAAAGGTCGGGTTACCCACAAAGGGAAGCCCATCAGACTAACAGCAGATCTCTTGGCAGAAACTCTACAAGCCAGAAGAGAGTGGGGGCCAATATTCAACATTCTTAAAGAAAAGAATTTTCAACCCAGAATTTCATATCCAGCCAAACTAAGCTTCATAAGTGAAGGAGAAATAAAATCCTTTACAGACAAACAAATGCTGAGAGATTTTGTCACCACCAGGCTTGCATTAGAAGAGCTCCTGAAGATGGCTGAATAGGAACAGCTCCCGTCTACAGCTCCCAGCCTGAGCGACACAGAAGACGGGTGATTTCTGCATTTCTGTTTGAGGTACCGGTTTCATCTCACTAGAGAGTGCCAAACAGTGGGTGCAGGACAGTCGGTGAAGCGCACTGTGCACCAGCCGAAGCAGGGCAAGGCATTGCCTCACTCGGGAAGCGCAAGGGGTCAGGGAGTTCCCTTTCCTAGTCAAAGAAAGGGGTAACAGACAGCACCTGGAATATCGGGTCAGTCCCACCCTAATACTGCGCTTTTCCAACGGGCCTGGAAAACGGAACACTAGAAGATTGTGTCCCGCACCTGGCTCAGAGGGTCCTATGCCCACGGAGTCGGAGTCTCGCTGATTGCTAGCACAGCAGTCTGAGATCAAGCTGCAAGGCGGCAGCAAGGCTGGGGGAGGGGCGCCCGCCATTGCCCAGGCTTGCTTAGGTAAACAAAGCAGCCAGGAAGCTCGAACTGGGTGGAGCCCACCACAGCTCAAGGAGGCCTGCCTGCCTCTGTAGGCTCCACCTCTGGGGGCAGGGCACAGACAAACAAAAAGTCAGCAGGAACCTCCACAGACTTAAATGTCCCTGTCTGATTGACAGCTTTGAAGAGAGTAGTGGTTCTCCCAGCACGCAGCTGGAGATCTGAGAACGGACAGACTGCCTCCTACAGTGGGTCCCTCACCCCTGAGCAGCCTAACTGGGAGGCACCCCCCAAGTAGGGACAGACTGACACCTCACTTGGCCAGGTACTCCTCTGAGACAAAACTTTCAGAGGAACTATCAGACAGCTGAATTTGTGGTCTCACAAAAATCCGCTGTTCTGCAGCCACCGCTGCTGACACCCAGCCAAACAGGGTCTGGAGTGGACCTCTAGTAAACTCCAACAGACCAGCAGCTGAGGGTCCTGTCTGGTAGAAGGAAAACTAACAAACAGAAAGGACATCCACACCAAAAACTCATCTGTACATCACCATCATCAAAGACCAAAAGTAGATAAAACCACAAAGATGGGGAAAAAACAGAGCAGAAAAACTGGAAACTCTAAAAAGCAGAGCACCTCTCCTCCTCCAAAGGAACGCAGTTCCTCACCAGCAACGGAACAAAGCTGGATGGAGGATGACTTTGACGAGTTGAGAGAAGAAGGCTTCAGACGATCAAACTACTCCGAGCTACAGGAGGAAATTCAAAACAATAGCAAAGAAGTTAAAAACTTTGAAAAAAAATTAGAAGAATGGATAACTGAATAACCAATGGAGAGAAGGGCTTAAAGGAGCTGATGGAGCTGAAAGCCAAGTTTCGAGAACTACGCGAAGATTGCAGAAGCCTCAGTAGCAGATGCGATCAACTGGAAGAAAGGGTATCGCTGATGAAAGATGAAATGAAAGAAACGAAGCGAGAAGGGAAGTTTAGAGAAAAAAGAATAAAAAGAAATGAACAAAGCCTCCAAGAAATTTGGGACTATGTGAAAAGACCAAACCTGCGTCTGATTGGTGTACCTGAAAATGACGGGGAGAATGGAACCAAGTTGGAAAACACTCTGCAAGATATTATCCAGGAGAACTTCCCCAATCCAGCAAGGCAGGCCAACATTCAGATTCAGGAAATACAGAGAATGCCACAAAGATACTCCTCGAGAAGGGCAACTCCAAGACACATAATTGTCAGATTCACCAAAGGTGAAATGAAGGAAAAAATGTTAAGGGCAGCCAGAGAGAAAGGTCGGGTTACCCACAAAGGGAAGCCCATCAGACTAACAGCTGATCTCTCGGCAGAAACTCTACAAGCCAGAAGAGAGTGGGGGCCAATATTCAACATTCTTAAAGAAAAGAATTTTCAACCCAGAATTTCATATCCAGCCAAACTAAGCTTCATAAGTGAAAGGGAAATAAAATACTTTACAGACAAGCAAATGCTGAGTGATTTTGTCACCACCAGGCCTGCCCTAAAAGAGCTCCTGAAGGAAGCACTAAACATGGAAAGGAACAACCGGTACCAGCCACTGCAAAAACATGCCAAATTGTAAAGACCATCGAGGCTAGGATGAAACTGCATCAACTAACGAGCAAAATAACCAACTAACATCATAATGACAGGATCAGATTCACACATAACAATATTAACTTTAAATGTAAATGGGCTAAATGCTCCAATTAAAAGACACAGACTGGCAAGCTGGATAAGGAGTCAGGACCCATCAGTGTGCTGTATTCAGGAAACCCATCTCACGTGCAGAGACACACATAGACTCAAAATAAAGGGATGGAGGAAGATCTATCAAGCAAATGGAAAACAAAAAAAGGCAGGGGTTGTAATCCTAGTCTCTGATAAAATAGACTTTAAACCAACAAAGATCAAAAGAGACAAAGAAGGCCATTACATAATGGTAAAGGGATCAATTCAACAAGAAGAGCTAACTATCCTAAATATATATGCACCCAACACAGGAGCACCCAGATTCATAAAGCAAGTCCTGAGTGACCTACAAAGGGACTTAAACTCCCACACAATAATAATGGGAGATTTTAACACCCCACTGTCAACATTAGACAGATCAACGAGACAGAAAGTTAACAAGGATATCCAGGAATTGAACTCAGCTCTGCACAAAGTGGACCTAATAGACATCTACAGAACTCTCCACCCCAAATCAACAGAATATACATTTTTTTCAGCACCACACCACACCTATTCCAAAATTGACCACATAGTTGGAAGTAAAGCACTCCTCAGCAAATGTAAAAGAACAGAAATTATAACAAACTGTCTCTCAGACCACAGTGCAATCAAACTAGAACTCAGGATTAAGAAACTCACTCAAAACCGCTCAACTACATGGAAACTGAACAACCTGCTCCTGAATGACTATTGGGTACATAATGAAATGAAGGCAGAAATACAGATGTTCTTTGAAACCAACGAGAACAAAGACACAACATACCAGAATCTCTGGGACACGTTCAAAGCAGTGTGTAGAGGGAAATTTATAGCACTAAATGCCCACAAGAGAAAGCAGGAAAGATCCAAAATTGACACCCTAACATCACAATTAAAAGAACTAGAAAAGCAAGAGCAAACACATTCAAAAGCTAGCAGAAGGCTAGAAATAACTAAAATCAGAACAGAACTGAAGGAAATAGAGACACAAAAAACCCTTCAAAAAATTAATAAATCCAGAGCTGGTTTTTTTGAAAAGATCAACAAAATTGATAGACCGCTAGCAAGACTAATAAAGAAGAAAAGAGAGAAGAATCAAATCGATGCAATAAAAAATGAAAAAGGGGATATCATCACCGATCCCACAGAAATACAATCTACCATCAGAGAATACTACAAACACCTCTATGCAAATAAACTAGAAAATCTAGAAGAAATGGATAAATTCCTCGACAAATACACCCTCCCAAAACTAAACCAGGAAGAAGTTGAATCTCTGAATAGACCAATAACAGGTTCTGAAATTGTGGCAATAATCAATAGCTTACCAACCAAAAAGAGTCCAGGACCTGATGGATTCACAGCCGAATTCTACCAGAGGTACAAGGAGGAACTGGTACCATTCCTTCTGAAACTATTCCAATCGACAGAAAAAGAGGGAATCCTCCCTAACACATTTTATGAAGCCAGCATCGTCCTGATACCAAAGCCTGGCAGAGACATAACCAAAAAAGAGAATTTCAGACCAATATCCCTGATGAACATTGATGCAAAAATCCTCAATAAAATACTGGCAAACAAAATCCAGCAGCACATCAAAAAGCTTATCCACCATAATCGAGTGGGCTTCATCCCTGGGATGCAAGGCTGGTTCAACATATGCAAATCAATAAATGTAATCCAGCATATAAACAGAACCAAAGACAAAAACCACATGATTATCTCAATAGATGCAGAAAAGGCCTTTGACAAAATTCAACAACACTTCCTGCTAAAAACTCTCAATAAATTAGGTATTGATGGGACGTATCTCAAAATAATAAGAGCTATCTATGACAAACCCACAGCCAATATCATAGTGAATGGGCAAAAACTGGAAGCATTCCCTCTGAAAACTGGCACAAGACAGGGATGCCCTCTCTCACCACTCCTATTCAACATAGTGCTGGAAGTTCTGGCCAGAGCAATCAGGCAGGAGAAGGAAATAAAGGGTATTCAATTAAGAAAAGAGGAAGTCAAATTGTCCCTGTTTGCAGATGACATGATTGTATATCTAGAAAACCCCATCGTCTCAGCCCAAAATCTCCTTAAGCTGATTAGCAACTTCAGCAAAGTCTCAGGATACAAAATCAATGTACAAAAATCACAAGCATTCTTGTACACCAATCACAGACAAACAGAGAGCCAAATCATGAGTGAACTCCCATTCACAATTGCTTCAAAGAGAAGAAAATACCTAGGAATCCAACTTACAAGGGATGTGAAGGACCTCTTCAAGGAGAACTACAAACCACTGCTCAATGAAATAAAAGAGGATACAAACAAATGGAAGAACATTCCATGCTCATGGGTTGGAAGAATCAATATCGTGAAAATGGCCATACTGCCCAAGGTAATTTATAGATTCAATGCCATCCCCATCAAGCTACCAATGACTTTCTTCACAGAATTGGAAAAAACTACTTTAAAGTTCATATGGAACCAAAAAAGAGCCCGCATCGCCAAGTCAATCCTAAGCCAAAAGAACAAAGCTGGAGGCATCACGCTACCTGACTTCAAACTATACTACAAGGCTACAGTAACCAAAACAGCATGGTACTGCTACCACAACAGAGACATAGATCAATGGAACAGAACACAGCCCTCAGAAATGATGCCACATATCTACAACTATCTGATCTTTGACAAACCTGACAAAAACAAGAAATGGGGAAAGGATTCCCTATTTAATAAATGGTGCTGGGAAAACTGGCTAGCCATATGTAGAAAGCTGAAACTGGATCCCTTCCTTACACCTTATACAAAAATTAATTCAAGATGGATTAAAGACTTACATGTTAGACCTAAAACCATTAAAATCCTACAAGAAAACCTAGGCAATACCATTCAGGACATAGGCGTGGGCAAGGACTTCATGTCTAAAACACCAAAAGCAATGGCAACAAAAGCCAAAATTGACAAATGGGATCTAATTAAACTAAAGAGCTTCTGCACAGCAAAAGAAACTACCATCAGAGTGAACAGGCAACCTACAGAATGGGAGAAAATTTTTGCAACCTACTCATCTGACAAAGGGCTAATATCCAGAATCTACAATGAACTCAAACAAATTTACAAGAAAAAAACAAACAACCCCATCAAAAAGTGGGCAAAGGACATGAACAGACACTTCTCAAAAGAAGACATTTATGCAGCCAAAAAACACATGAAGAAATGCTCATCATCACTGGCCATCAGAGAAATGCAAATCAAAACCACAGTGAGATACCATCTCACACCAGTTAGAATGGCCATCATTAAAAACTCAGGAAACAACAGGTGCTGGAGAGGATGTGGAGAAATAGGAATACTTTTACACTGTTGGTGGGACTGTAAACTAGTTCAACCATTGTGGAAGTCAGTGTGGCGATTCCTCAGGGATCTAGAACTAGAAGTACCATTTGACCCAGCCATCCCATTACTGGGTATATACCCAAAGGACTATAAATCATGCTGCTATAAAGACACATGCACACATATGTTTATTGCGGCACTATTCACAATAGCAAAGAGTTGGAACCAACCCAAATGTCCAACAACGATAGACTGGATTAAGAAAATGTGGCACATATACACCATGGAATACTATGCAGCCATAAAAAATGATGAGTTCATGTCCTTTGTAGGGACATGGATGAAACTGGAAAACATCATTCTCAGTAAACTATCGCAAGGACAAAAAACCAAACACCGCATGTTCTCACTCATAGGTGGGAATTGAACAATGAGAACTCATGGACACAGGAAGGTGAACATCACACTCCGGGGACTGTTGTGGGGTGGGGGGAAGGGGGAGGGACAGCATTAGGAGATATACCTAATGCTAAATGACGAGTTAATGGGTGCAGGAAATCAACATGGCACATGGATACATATGTAACAACCTGCACATTGTGCACATGTACCCTAAAACCTAAAGTATAATAATAATAAAAAAAAAACTGCAACTGATTAAAATATGTTAAATATATTAAAGTGAATTTTTTGCTGATACAAAATTATATTAATAGATATTTATGGAGTGCATGTGATATTTGGTACATGCATACAATGTATAATGAGCAAATCAGAATAATTGGGATATCTGTCACCTCAAACATTTAGCATTTCTTCGTGTTGAGAACATTTCAAATCTTTGCTTCTGGCTATTTTGAAATATATAATAAAAGATTGATAACTATAGTCACTGTGCTATTGAACAGAAGAACTTATTTTTTCTACCTAACTATATTTTTATACCCATTAACCAACCTCTCTTCATCTCCCCCTCCCCACTATATGAATTCTTAATAAAATATAAAAAGAGCTCACAGGTAGCAATGGAAGTCGTTGGTTACCACCTCATTCTCTGAAAAGTGATCAATAAAGAGAAGAATTAAGATTTAAAAAAAAAAAGAAGAGCTCCTGAAGGAAGCACTAAACATGGAAAGGAACAACCGGTACCAGCCACTGCAAAAACATGCCAAATTGTAAAAACCATTGATGCTAGGAAGAAACTGCATCAACTAACGAGCAAAATAGCCAGCTAACATCATAATGACAGGATCAAATTCACACATAACAATATTAACCTTAAATGTAAATGGGCTAAATGCTCTAATTAGAAGACACAGACTGGCAAATTGGATAAAGAATCAAGACCCATCAGTGTGCTGTATTCAGGAGACCCATCTCACACGCAGCGACACACATAGACTCAAAATAAAGGGATAGAGGAACATCTACCAAGCAAATGGAAAACAAGAAAAAGCAGGGGTTGCAATCCTAGTCTCTGATAAAACAGACTTTAAACCAACAAAGATCAAAAGAGACAAAGAAGGCCATTACATAATGGTAAAGGGATCAATTCAACAAGAAGAGCTACCCTAAATATGTATGCATCCAATATAGGAGCACACAGATTCATAAAGCAAATCCTTAGAGACGTACAAAGAGACTTAGACTCCCACACAATAATAATGGGAGACTTTAACACACCACTGTCAACATTAGACAGATCAATGAGACAGAAAGTTAACAAGGATATCCAGGAATTCAACTCAGCTCTGCACCAAGCAGACCTAATAGACATCTAAAAAACTCTGCACCCCAAATCAACAGAATATGCATTCTTCTCAGCACCACATCACACTTATTCCAAAATTGACCACATAGTTGGAAGTAAAGCACTCCTCAGCAAATGTAAAAGAACAGAAATTATAACAAACTGTCTCTCAGACCACAGTGCAATCAAACTAGAACTCAGGATTAAAAAACTCACTCAAAACTGCTCAACTACATGGAAACTGAACAACCTCCTCCTGAATGACTAATGGGTACATAACGAAATGAAGGCAGAAATAAAGATGTTCTTTGAAACCAATGAGAACAAAGACACAACATACCAGAATCTCTGGGACACATTTAAAGCAGTGTGTAGAGGGAAATTTACAGCACTAAATGCCCACAAGGAAAGCAGGAAAGAACTAAAATTGACACCCTAACATCATAATTAAAAGAACTAGAGAAGCAAGAGCAAACACATTTAAAAGCTAGCAGAAGGCAAGAAATAACTAAGATCAGAGCAGAATGGAAGGAGATAGAGACACAAAAAAAGCTTCAAAAAATCAATGAATCCAGAAGCTGGTTTTTTGAAAAGATCGACAAAATTGATAGACCGCTAGCAAGACTAATAAAGAAAAGAGAAAAGAATCAAATAGATGCAATAAAAAATGATAAAGGGGATATCACCACCGATCCCACAGAAATACAAACTACCATCAGAGAATACTATAATCACCTCTATGCAAATAAACTAGAAAATCTAGAAGAAATGGATAAATTCCTGGACACATACACCCTCCCAAGACTAAACCAGGAAGAAGTTGAATCCCTGAATAGACCAATAACAGGTTCTGAAATTGAGGCAATAATTAATAGCCTAGCAACCAAAAAAAGTCCAGGGCCAGACGGATTCACAGCCAAATTCTACCAGAGGTACAAAGAGGAGCTGGTACCATTCCTTCTGAAACTATTCCAATCAATAGAAAAAGAGGGAATCATCCCAAATTTATTTTATGAGGCCAACATCATCCTGATATCAAAGCCTGGCAGAGACACAACAAAAACAGAGAATTTTAGACCAATATCCCTGATGAACATCAATGCAAAAATCCTCAATAAAACACTGGCAAACCGAATCCAGCAGCACATCAAAAAGCTTATCCACCATGACCAAGTGGGCTTCATCCCTGGGATGCAAGGCTGGTTCAACATATGCAAATCAATAAACGTAATCCATCATATGAACAGAACCAAAGACAAAAACCACATGATTATCTCAATAGATGCAGAAAAGG
Source organism: Nomascus leucogenys (assembly GCF_006542625.1). Lineage (NCBI taxonomy): Eukaryota > Metazoa > Chordata > Mammalia > Primates > Hylobatidae > Nomascus > Nomascus leucogenys. The sequence continues at coordinate 102,065,789 of NC_044402.1, forward strand.
CCTTCGAGAAAATTCAACAGCCCTTCATGCTAAAAACTCTCAATAAACTAGGTATTGATGGGACGTATCTCAAAATAATAAGAGCTATCTATGACAAACCCACTGCCAATATCATACTGAATGGGCAAAAACTGGAAGCATTCCCTTTGAAAACTGGCACAAGACAGGGATGCCCTCTCTCACCACTCTTATTCAACACAGTGTTGGAACTTCCGGCCAGGGCAATCAGGCAAGGGAAAGAAATAAAGGGCATTCAATTAGGAAAAGAGGGAGTCAAATTGTCCCTATTTGCAGATGACATGTTTATATATTCAGAAAACCCCATCGCCTCAGCCCAAAATCTCCTTAAGCTGATAATCAACTTCAGCAAAGTCTTAGGATACAAAATCAATGTACAAAAATCATAAGCATTCTTACACACCAATAACAGACAAACAGAGAACCAAATCATGAGTGAACTCCCATTCACAACTGCTACAAAGAGAATAAAATACCTAGGAATCCAACTTACAAGGGATGTGAAGGACCTCTTCAAGGAGAACTACAAACCACTGCTCAATGAAATAACAGAGGACACAAACAAATGGAAGAACATTCCATGCTCATGGATAGGAAGAATCAATATTGTGAAAATGACCATACTGCCCAAGGTAATTTACAGATTCAATGCCATCCCCATCAAGCTACCAATGACTTTCTTCACAGAATTGGAAAAAACTATTTTAAAGTTCATGTGGAACCAAAAAAGAGCCTGCATTGCCAAGACAATCCTAAGCCAAAAGAACAAAGCTGGAGGCATCACGCTACCTGACTTCAAACTGTACTACAAGGCTACAGTAACCAAAACAGCATGGTACTGGTAACAAAACAGAGATATAGACCAATGGAACAGAATAGAGCCCCTGGAAATAATACCACACATCTACAACCATCTGATCTTTGACAAACCCGACAAAAACAAGAAATGGGGAAAAGATTCTCTATTTAATAAATGGTGCTGGTAAAACTGGCTAGCCATATGTAGAAAGCTGAAACTGGATCCCTTCCTTACACCTTATACAAAAATTAATTCAAGATGGATTAAAGACTTAAATGTTAGACCTAAAACCATAAAAACCCTAGAAGAAAACCTAGGCAATACCATTCAGGACATAGGCATGGCCAAGGACTTCATGACTAAAACACCAAAAGCAATGGCAACAAAAGCCAAAATCGACAAATGGGATCTAGTTAAACTAAAGAGCTTCTGCACAGCAAAAGAAACTACCATCGGAGTGAACAGGCAACCTACAGAATGTAAGAAAATTTTTGCAATCTACTCATCTGACAAAGGGCTAATATCCACAATCTACAAAGAACTTAAACAAATTTACAAGAAAAAAACAACCCCATCAACAAGTGGGCAAAGTATATGAACAGACACATCTCAAAAGAAGACATTTATGCAGCCAACAGACACATGAAAAAATGCTCATCATCACTGGCCATCAGAGAAATGCAAATCAAAACCACAATGAGATACCATCTCACACCAGTTAGAATGGCGATCATTAAAAAGTCAGGAAACAACAGGTGCTGGAGAGGATGCAGAGAAATAGGAACGCTTTTACATTGTTGGCAGGACTGTAAACTAGTTCAACCATTGTAGAAGACAATGTGGCGATTCCTCAAGGGTCTAGAACTAGAAATACCATTTGACCCAGCCATCCCATTACTGGGTATATTCCCAAAGGATTATAAATCATGCTGCTATAAAGACACATGCACACGTATGTTTATTATGGCACTATTCACAATAGCAAAGACTTGGAACCAACCCAAATGTCCATCAGTGATAGACTGGATTAAGAAAATGTGGCACATATACACCATGGAATACTATGGAGCCATAAAAAAAGGATGAGTTCATGTCTGTTGTAGGGTCATGGATGAAGCTGGAAACCATGATTCTCAGCAAACTATCGCAAGGACAGAAAACCAAACACCACATGTTCTCACTCATAGGTGGGAATTGAACAATGAGAATACTTGGACACAGGGTGGGGAACATCACACACCACGGCCTGTCGTGGGTTGAGGGGAGAGAGGAGGGATAGCATTAGGAGATATACCTAATGTAAATGACGAGTTAATGGGTGCAGCACACCAACATGGCACATGTATACATATGTACCAAACCTGCACGTTGTGCACATGTACCCTAGAACTTAAAGTATAATAAAAAATAAAAATAAAAAATAAAAAAAAGGAATTGCTATAAATGAAAAAAAGGATTAAAGGGTTCAATGTGTGCCAATTGAATGCAATTGGCACACATTGAACCCTTTAATCCTTTCACCACCCTCCAGGTGCCCTGCTGGCCCCGGCCCTCCAGGTGCTGGCCAGGCCCCCACTCACTCACGTTCAGCAGCCGGTGCCCGGCGCCCTCCTGGTTCTTGTTCTTAGGCAGGGCAGTCGTGCCCTGGTCCAGGGCGTAAGGGACAGAAGAAGCCTCCGACCCTTTAATGTGCAAGATATCCAGGCTGCTGTAGGGATTCTTCTGCAATAGCGGAGTGGGGGACGGGACTTGGACCCGCCCGCTGCGGTTATCAAGTGTGCTGAAAGGCCTATTTGTCTCTTGGGGTGGCTCCATCTCTCCATCTTCCGGGGCCTGTCTGCGCCCAACCGACGGCCCGCTACTGCGCAGGCGCGGCCCTCCCGCAGCCTTTCCCGCATTTTCCCAGCGCGTGCGTGCAGCCTAGTGACCCACTCAGGCCAGGCCCATGCTGGGAGTGGCGGCGGGAGGCCAGCTTTGGAGGCATGCGTGCTTAGCGAGCCTGGAGGGTCTGCTGCAAGCACTTGCCAGGCCATTTCAGTCTCCTTTAGAAGGAAGTCAGAGCACGCTGGTGGAGAGCAAGGCCCCTCACGGGGCCCAACCACTTTAGTTCACTGTCTTGTCCGCCCTTTAGCCCTCACGAGTCCTTTTCTCCCTGCACCATTTCTTTCTAGAAGATTTACAATATCAGTAATTACTTCCTCTACACTGTCCCGTGAGCTCTAGATGTTAAATATCCAACAGTCTACTTTGACATCTTTACCCAATTGTTCCACAGACACATAACATGTTAATATTCATCTTCCCTCCTAAACCTCTAGTAGGTTCCAAACTCATTTGGTGCAGCAATGTCATATCCACAAAATCTTAAAAATTTAGACACATTTTTAAATTCTGACGCTAAATATCTGAATCTTACTTACCTTTTCCCTTTATGGCACCTAATTTGGGACAGCTCACACACGAGACAATTGCAATGATTTACTCGTGGGTCTGCCAACCTGCTGTCATCCGTCCCTTTCACTGGCCCCTATTAGTCCTTTGCAGTAACGGATGGAGCTGAAGGCAATTATCCTAAGCAGACTAACACAGGAACAGAAAACCAAATACCAAATGTTCTCACTTATAAATGCGAGCTGAACAATGAGAACACATGGACACAAAGAGGGGAGCAACAGACAATGGGGCCTACTTGATGGCGAAGGGTGGGAGGAGGGAGAGGATCAAAAACTACCTTTTGGGTACTAGGCTTATTACCTGGGTGATGAAATAATCTGTACACCCCCATGACACAAAATTTATAACAAACCTGTACATGTATCCTTGAACCTAAAATAAAAGTTAAATTAAAAATATAAATAAATACAAACAGAACAAAACCAGAAAATTCCAGAACTTCTTTACTGTACACAAAAATCTAAATTTCTTAATATGGAAACCAAAGGTCTGCAAAATGTACTCTCCTAGCTCAGGATCATTATTTATTCCTCTTATTTTTGGAATCTATTCTTCTTTTATTCAAGGACCAGCTCAAAGGTCAGCTTTTAGTTAACTCTTATATCCCATACACATATCCTAAAGGCAGAGTTAACTGCTGTATCCAAGCTACTTCTTGGCATATCCTTGTCAGCCTAAATAACAGAGAGGGAGACTCTCTGAAAGAAAATGATGTTTATTCAGGAGTAGGCATTGCAATAAGAATACAAGTGCTACAGTAAACTATGTGCATTTACAGGGAGGTCAAGGAAGACAACAGTTTTTAAAGCAAAAACTATTGTTTTGAGAGAATTATCCTTGGCTACAAGGATCAGTAACAAGGATGTTGCCAGCTGGACATTGCACAGGCAGCTGCTAGGCAAATGTCCTCATAGAAGTATTTAAGGTTGTGATGGCCTTTGTGCAAGGTGTGGTTTTGTGCAGTCTTTTATGATAGTCCTCATTATCAGGCATCTGTGCATGAAAATCCTCCTTTCATGGCCTTCCCCAGTTCTATTTGTTAGGATTTTTAACACAATGACTACAACTTGATTTTGACAACTTTCACATCCTATTAGTGGGCTCACACTATTAGTTGCTAATCTCAAAAGATAGAGTTCTTTAGGGGCAGGAACCTGCACCTCACCTTGTGCTCCTCAGAGTACATGGCCCAATATCCCAAGGCCCTTAACACGTTTGTCATTATTTCAGATTTATACTATGTGGTGTGTTAATTATTGCACCCAATGAAACTTGCTGTCCAGCAGCTCACTCTGTTCTTAGGGTTCATGTTATGCAACATTAAGTACACAGCATCACAGATGAAGTCGTCTTATTTTTTTAAAAAATCTAATCAAACCGCCTGACCTAACCTCCAGTCTACAGGAAATTCAGGAGATTGAGGAACAAATTAAGTGATGTCATTAGGAAAAAGTCAGACAATTACAAAATGTAGGTGGGGCACTCTAAAGCAAAACTAGCTTGGACTCTTCAAAAACTTGTCATGGGAAATTAGAATGGTACCGCCAACTCTGGAAAACAGCTTGGCAGTTTGTAACTACATACAACCCATCAATTTCACTCCTGGGCATTTATCGTAAAGAAATGAAAACTTAATGTTCACAAAAACTTGCACATGAATGTCCACAGGAGCATTATTCAGACTGGAATGAGCCCAGATACCCTTCAATAGGTCAATGAGTTAAACCAAACAAAACAGTTAAAGGAAATAACTATTGATACACACAACAGCTGATGACTCAGAAAAAAAGAGATCAACAGAAAAAAAGCGAATCCCATAAAATTACATACTGTATGATTCAATTTATAACATTATTGAAATGACAGAGTTTTAGAAACTGAGCTCTTTGTACCTGGCCAAGGGCTCTGATCAGCAAGGTGCCCGTGTGTTATCTACCCAGTGCAGTGCTTCACCAGGTTGGCAATAAAAGTATTTTAAGTCAGTGAGTAATGAGAAACCATGATGCCCTACCAATTGGACTGGATCAGCTTGTATGTCAACCTAGTCCACTGTAAGCTGGAGAAAGTTACATGAATTCTCATCGACAGCTTTAGCAATGTGCCTCAAGTATCACTGTGAGATCATTCCCTACTTCCTGGAGACATGCCTTAGCAGTGAACTTCTTCCAAATTTCCCTGTCATCACAGTCAAACAATTTTTGAGAGACACCAGAAACATCAGGGAAAACAGAGTCCTCTGTACAAGTCCTTAATCAGGGAATACTCAATGTTTTTCCCTGATGAAGGACTTGCACAGGGCTACTAGCTGCTCAGGTTTATATGCCTCCTGGGTCATTAGGAGATCTGAAGTCTAAGTTGTACTTCCCAGACCTGGAAGAATTCAAAGGCAACTATGCCCATGCCAGTTACATATTATCAATGTAGCCAGCTTTCCCAAGTGCATTCCACAGCAGCTCTAGCCTTCTTTATTCTCTAGGATATATAGCTTTCTATTGCTGCCATAACCAATCACCACCAATTTAGCAGCTTAGTCAGCATACACTTGCTATCTTACAGTTCTGTATGTCAAAAGTCTGACATGGGCAGCACCAGGCCAAAACCAAGGTATCCACAGAGCTGCATTCCTTTCTTGGCTCTAGGGGAGGATTTGTTTCCTTGCTCATTTGGGATACTCATAGAACTCAGTTCTTCGTGGTTATGTGACTGAAATCCATTTCCTTGCTCATTGTCGGCCAAGGGCCATACTCAGCTGCAAGGTCATCACTCTCCTTGGCTCATGGCCGCCTCTTCCATCTTCAAAGCCAGCAGTATCACAACTTCTGACCTCTCTAACCACAGACATAAAAGGCTTTCTTCTCTGCTTTTAAGGACTCATAAGATTACACTGGACCCTTCTGGATAATACAGGATAATGTCCCCGTTTTAAGGTTCATAACCTTAATCACATCTGCAAATCGCTTTGGCCATGTAAAGTAGTATATTCACAAGTTCCAGGGATTCGGACATGGACATCTTTAGGAGATATTATGCAGCCTACCACAATCCCCCACATTGGCAGCAGCTTTCTCACATTTCTCTTTGATGACACTGCTCAAGTGTGCTAAGCCTTGGCTCTAATGAGCATGGCTTCCCTCAAGTTTGCTGACGGGGAAGATTATGAACTCCTATACTGCCAGCTTATTGCCAGAATGAGAACCATTGCTGGTCACTGGAACTAGCAGGATGCCTTCAGAATTGCCAGCAAATTCACAATTCTGTGACAGCAGGGAGAATCCCTTTTCGGCAGCTCCAGCCTTACAAACAGCAAAAGAGATTCCTAGTATAATGTTCACTCCAAATTTAGACCTATTCTCAGGGTCAACCATCTGTATCATCAATTTGTCAATCCTCTTGTGTTCTATAACATTCAGCTGCTTGCTAATCAGGGCAGGCCCATAGTTTTATTGATATGCTCAACAGCCTTTGAAACATTTTTTCCCATAGCTAGTCTTCTCCTCATCTTGAGCTCTAGGGTCTCATACACAACAGCTGAGATACCACTGGATATAGTTCTGAAGAGATCTTTCCCAGTGCAGGACCTATCTCAAGAGTGGGATTACCTGGAAAGCCAGAAACCTCTCTGACAAAGAGCTGGAGAACAGAGATGGTGAATTTCTACTCCTATTTCTTGTCACTCAGAAAAAAGGGACAGAGGAAAGGGTACTGCAAATGTCAACTGGGAGCCTACAAGCTCACAGGGCTCTCCTTTATTCCCCTGAGACTTGCCCTGCTCAGCCTCTTTTGCTACATAGATTTTTTAAAGCTCCCTCTATGACCCTGATGTACAACCAGATATGAGAACCACTAGTACAGATTATAATGAGAAGCAACTTTTTAGTTACTTCTAGGTAAAAATTTTAGGTTATAAAATTTTAGGTTATATAATTTTTCAAACAAAAGATACATTCCCTTTTTATTGGTCATGATGTAGAGCATCTTTCAAGCTAAATTATATTATAATTATTACATGATAATCACTAAGCCAGTTTCAGAAAAGACAAATTTCATATTTCAATTTATTCAGTAAGGGGAGGTCAAAAATGAAGGCTTTTTTTCCCTTCTACCATATTCGCTAAATTTATGTTTAAACCTGATATATATTTTATAACACTATGTAAGTTATGGCTTTTTCTAAACCAGTGCTTTTTAAGATAATAGTTGTAAATACAACTGTTTTGAGAAAATAGGAAATAAAAACTTTCACTTGCTGGTTTCTAGTTCATTATTCCCTTTGTCATTAAGATGATAATGCTATACAAATTAATATTTAGACATAAATAGCAAACACAATTTTAACATTTTTCATATTGAGAGATGTTTCAGTATTATATAATCAAAAAACTATTACAAATACACATGTATACATCTTATAAAAATACATTTAAAAAAAAAATGGGACAAATACTGGGTCATTGTTCCTCCAAAGGTGAGCTGGTATTATGAAGAGGCTTTGATTTCTTTATCTTTATCAGGATATTCTTCCACCTCTGAGGAGAACATTAACTCTGGAGAAGAAAATGAACAGATCATACTTAAAATTGTTTCCCAGTGCCTCCAACAGAGTTGTATAGCTTATTTATAAATAGTCCTTTAAAAAGTTGACATAATATATACTAATAGAAAGCCCTCAAGTAAGATTTCTTGACAGTGAAATCTGATTTAAAAGGTAAGCTGATAACAAATGTACAAGTTTTACATTTTAAAATATTTAAATTTTAAATTATAAACCCCTTAAAAGTAAAATGTAATAGAGACAATATACAAAATCCTACCTGGAAATTTAAGTCACTTAGAGAATCAAAGATCATTAAACAGCTAAAATGTCTAATTCTACAGTGATCGGATCATCTGAAACATAGCGGACAGATACAGAGGAAGGACTTGGAACTAACAAGAGATGTGTGCCAGGATATTTTAAATGGGTCATCCCATTTAATCATCAAAACAACGCAAGAAGCCAGGTATTATCATCTCATTTTATACTTACTTTTTAAATCCACATGTTGTATGACTAACATGGCCTTAAAAGAACAGGATTCTGGAAATATTTAGACTGAATACTGCACAATCCAGATGCAGTTTTGATGCCGACCACAATGTAGAATGTTATTAGCTGACATTTTCTACATTTAAACTATTACTTAGCATAGATGTTGGCGAAATTCTGCATGCTAAGGCTTCTGAGGCAGATAGGTTGTAAATAGTTGGTCAAATCAAAAATAAAATAATAACCAAGCCCAGAAAATATCCATAAAAGATGTTTGGCCAGGCGCGGTGGCTCACCCCTGTAATCCCAGCACTTTGGGAGGCCGAGGCGGGCAGATCACGAGGTCAGGAGATTGAGAATGTCCTGGCTAACATGGTGAAACCCTATCTCTACTAAAAATACTAAAAATTAGCCGGGCGTGGTGGCGGGCACCTGTAGTCCCAGCTACTTGGGAGGCTGAGGCAGGAGAATGATGTGAACCTGGGAGGTGGAGCTTGCAGTGAGCCGAGATCGACCCACTGTACTCCGGCCTGGGTGACACAGCAAGACTCCATCTCCAAAAAAGATATTCAAGGGTAAAACTGTTGAACATTGGCCAAGGAAACACAATTTACAATACAAATACTAAACAGTTCCTCAAGCAGCATAAAAGGTTAGCAGTTTGCTAATATGATGATTCTTCTTCAGGTGTTCCAGAAGGGGTCTGAGGACTAGAGAAGAGTGAATCACTGCACACTGAGCATGTTAAAAGAGTACTAAACACTGTTAGACAATGAACGGTTAGGAATTTGTACCAAATAGAGGAGGAAGAATAATTCACTTGAGTATGTGTCTGACAGAGAGGCTATGTAGACGAAGCATGACTTATTTCAAAATTAAGAGATACTTTCATCAGCAGGAGACTAAGAGAAGTGAAGAGCAAAGACTTTTTCTAAATTACTTGAAGGGTTCCAAGAGAAGAAATACCTCCTGAAAATGCACAAGGGCCACAGAAGCCCCTCATTAAGTAGTTCCAGACTCAAGCCCTCCTAGACACTCCTCCCTGCTTCTCTTGGCATTCTGTTACACCACTTTATTTTCTCTCTTCTTGTATCATTTTAATTTAAATGTGTCTTTGTTATTGGAATATTATAAGCTATACCTATTAAAAGGAGGTTTATAAAACCATTATAGAAGATTTCAGGATATTCTTATACTATTTTTTTTCTTTAATACCTTCACTAAGATCCATGCCTGGCCTATAAGACAAAAATAGCCAAGATAATCCAACCAGAAGAGCCACCACGAGATTCACCACAATCCATGGCTGGAGAATCTGTTCCTCAATTCCTGCTTCCCTAAAAATGTAGAAATACTCATTAGAAGTGTCTTCAGTTTGGTTCATATACACAAATATATCTATTTTATGAACTTTAAGAAAAAACAGCAGTCCTCTCCTAGAGAAATAACAAGTAAAGCGTGAAAGAAAATATAATTTCCCTGTAAAATATACTACATATATAATGACAACAAGGGTTCAAAGGTTAAACTCTAAACAGATCTGCTGTATACATTCATATAAATGCAAAGTTAGTATTCCCAAAAAAATTCTCTAAAAGTTTTCCTTCCAACTACCATGACATTAGTCATCAATAAAGTATCTTTGCTTTCTCTTTACCTAATGTCCCTAGCCGCTCTCTCAAAAAAGACTACTTTTGGATGCTACATGCAGCATTTGGGGACAAAGAAAAAAAAAAAAAGACTGCTTCTCTAAGTTTTATGAACTAGAATCTCAGCCATCCTGTCAGCTTCATGGCTGGCCACTGATCTGCAGATGTTGGCTCTCCCTATTCTGCTCTTTCTAGCATTGCTTGGTTTTCTGAATCTATCCCAGCTACTCACTCCCATCACTGTTCTGGGGTATGAAACTCCCTGATAGGGGGTAAGTAATGCAGGGCTCCTTCCGTCCATCGTATGATGACTTATTTTAAAACTATAACTTGGCTGGGTGCAGTGGCTCATGCCTATAATCCCAACACTCTGGGAGGCCAAGGTGGGTGGATCACCTGAGGTCAGAAGTTTAAGAACAGCCTGGCCAACATGGTGAAACCCCATTTCTACAAAAATACAAAAATTAGCCAGGCATGATGGTGGGTGCCTGTAATCCCAGCAACTCGGGAGGCTAAGACTGAAGAATCACTTAAACCCAGGAGGCGGTAGCTGCAGTGAGCCAAGATAGTGCCATTGCACTCCAGCCTGGGCGATACAGCGAGACTCCATCTCGAAAAAAAACAAACGAAGAAACTATAACTTGAAGATCTAAAACAGATTTTTAAAAGGAAGATATTTCATTAAAAATGCAGGTGGACGGCCGGGCGCGGTGGCTCACGCTTGTAATCCCAGCACTTTGGGAGGCCGAGGCGGGCGGATCACGAGGTCAGGAGATCGAGACCACGGTGAAACCCCGTCTCTACTAAAAATACAAAAAAAATTAGCCGGGCGTGGTGGCGGGCACCTGTAGTCCCAGCTACTCGGAGAGGCTGAGGCAGGAGAATGGTATGAACCCGGGAGGCGGAGCTTGCAGTGAGCCGAGATTGCGCCACTGCACTCCAGCCTGGGCGACAGAGTGAGACTCCGTCTCAAAAAAAAAAAAAAAAAAAAAAAAAATGCAGGTGGACAAAACAATAGTCACCCATTAACCAAAGGAATAAGTAGTTTCTTGCCATAGATTTGGAAACAAAAACAGAGCCTTCATTATTTGTAGATGAAAAAGAATGGAAGGATAAGAAAAGTTGCTGTTACTGCCATTAACGATTGTTAATGTCATTGTGAATTCTTACCAGAGGCTGCCATTAACAGAAGAAGGTGTGTAAAGGTGGATTCTGTCACTTGTCATTTGCTGACTCAGAGATAGTATAAGAGCAGTAAAGTACACTGAGAAAAAGACAAATGAAATTACTAATAATTTTTAACAACCTGGTTTATTTTGAATTTATAGATTAATATCGAAAATAATCTATACTTTGGTGACTGATGATATAAAAGAAATTTATTTGACCAAATAAATATATTTCAATAGGCCAGATATCCTTATATAAATTTTTGAGAACAATAGGTGCAGAAGGATCTTTTGAGACGTTCACTATTTCATCATTAGAACTGACAAGAACCTAGAAGATCTTTTTAAAAGTTAAATGACTTGCTCAAGGTCCTAAAACTAGTTTTATTAATATTCTCAAAACTTAGAACAAAATGCATTCTAAATGATCAGAAAGATATAAAATAGTGTTTGTTATTAAAAGGCCATACCCACTGAATCTGTTTAAAGTAGAAAATACAAAAGTTAAAAAGTAAGTAATATAGTACAATAAATTAAGCTTTTCAAAGTTATTTAGATGAACCTCAATTGAAAAAATAATTCTATCAATATTATGCCTTTTAAGTTTCTAATTACAAATTCACTGAACAGCTATAGGTAATGTTTATAAGGAGCAGTAATACAACTTTAAAAAAAATTATATTTATCCTGGTTCAAAATTATGGTATAACTCAAGTATTACACAGTTATCAAGTTAAACTGTTTACTCACAGAAAGATGCTAAAGCTGTAGGATCCAGGGCCAAAAAATTTCGGATTGCTACCGATATTTTAGCAAAGTCAATCCTAGAAAATATAAAAGCTTCTTGTCACAGCGCAGTTGTAAACTTCTTAAGAAAACTTTACTTTCTTGACTACAGTTTTTTCCTTCTCTATTCTAATGCTACCACATATACTATTACTAGGTTTTAAGTAGCTACAGTGTATACTTAACACACATGACAAAATTATCTTATTTACAAAGGCCACATAAAACATCTAACTAGACTACTTTGGACAACATTCCTTTGGGGTTAAAACATCCTAAAGAAAATTAAACTTGATCTACAAAATTTCATTAGTTTCTACCTCTTTCTATTACCCATATCATTAGGCTCTAATTAGGTGGATTTTTTTTAAAAGGGGTTACATTGTATTCCCAAAAATATATGTTGAACTCCTAACCTGGAGTACTTATGAATGTGACCTTATTTGGAAGCAGGGTCTTTGCAGATGAAATAAAGATAAGGTCATTAGGATGAACCCTAATCCAGTATGACTGGTGTCCTTATTAGAAGAGACACAGATACAGGGATACACAGGGGGAAAGCGCTGCATGACGACAGAGGCAAATATTGGAGTGATGCATCTACAGCCAAGGAATGCCAAGGACTGTCGGCAACCACTGAAGTGAGGGGAAGGGCATGAAACAGACGCTCCCTCAGAGCCCTCGAAAAACGAATCAACCCTGGCCACATCCTGATTGCAGACTGCTCGCCTCCAGACCCGTAAAAGAATAAATGTGCTGTTTTCAGCCAGCCAGTGTGTGGTACTTTGTTACAGCAGTGCTAGGAGACAAATACGAATGCTCTGAGTCTCACCTATAGCTGATTTAGATGATATTAAGGAACTTCTGAGCTGACTATATTTGGATGAAATTTTGGACTTATGAATTGATGCTGGAATGGGTGAAGTCTTTTGGGAATATTTTGTTTACAATAGTCTCATCCCCTCAAAAAAGAACAGAAGTAGACTGGCCTTAAAACTTTTTGAAGTAATATTGATACTCTATAATTCTATTTTGAAAACTGTCATGCTCAGTGACACATTTTGCTCAGCATTTCCTCCTGAAGAAGTTAGACAGATCTGGAGTCATAGGCATTACCTGTCAAAAGCTGAAATTGTACTCAGAGCCAAAAGCAAGTACAGAAGACTCTGGAATGGATACGCTAGGGTCTTGTATTGCTGCAGAAGGTTTGAAAGGTTGGATAGCTGATCTCCTGCTAGAACATATATCACAACAATATTCCACACAGCACAGCCAGCCAAGAATCCATGAGAAAAGAGACCAATCATCCTGAATGGAAAAGGGTTTGATTATTATACATGAATTACTAAAATAAAAAGCTAAAACATGTTTAAAATCTCTTCATATACAAGAATAAAATTCAGTATTTCATGACAAGTAAAAGCAAGCTCTTTCTTTTTAGTTACACTGATAAGTAGATCATTCAATTCCATTTAAAATGGATCATTCAATTCCATTTAAAAAATATACCTACCCCATTTTAAGTTTTCATTTCATTAACAGTATTGAACAACCAAGAGGTTATTTTTTTCTTTAATGACAGAACTCAGTTAACATTTGTTTTAAGAAAAGTCCAACAAAAGCAGCCACCTGAAAGCCCGGTGTACTGTAAGTGCCACATCTCTGGTGGTCCAGGAAGGCTTCATGTCCATTGACACATCTATGTTTTCTGTGGTCTTTATCAACTCTGAACGATCAGCAGCGTGGAATCTCCCTAAGAACGCATAATGTAATTACTAACAACTAGCGAGAGAGAAGCCCTGGTAGCCCTTTTTTTTTTTTTTTTTAAATTTCACACTCAGGTAGCCACAAACTAAGACTGAAATATTGCTGTTGTATCTGAAAATTCTCCTTGACTCAGTACCTATTTCAGAAGGATCTTTTCTTTGGGTTCCTTAAACATAATTTTTCATCTTGAAGAAAAATAAGTGATGTCAGTGTATTTTCTTCTCAATCCAAACTGAAGTAACAATTTCAGAAATCAATTATATTTAATAAAAAAATGAACTTTCAACTCAGAATAAAGTCTAGAAACCTTTAACATGACCTAGTCTACACAGTTCTAATTTAGAGACTTCAGAAGTGTTAAAGTTTATATGCCTATACTATCAAGGTAAGTCAATATTTGAAAACTACTTTAAATTTCTTAGGAAAAGATGTCAGGATGTATATCATGGCTTTCTGGGATGACAGGAAAGAAATGGGCTGCTTCATAAATTTCTCTTTAGAACATTCCTGTGAAGAACATCAGTTCAAGAGTCAGCACTGCAATATTGTATGAGCAGGGCTTTAGCCTTTTTACTGTTGATTCAGAGGCTCCTTCTTGTATATCTAGTAATCCACAAATAGACCTCAGGAAACAGGAAAGGTTCCATTTCAATTATCCTCACCAAACCCAGTTTGCAGGTGTTTTGGAGGATGAAAGACAGGGGTGTGACAATTTTCCCTAAGAAAAGACAACTTCTGGGCAGACAATAGAACCACTGGTGCCTTTTATGGCCAGTTACTCTAGCAGGGAAATTTCTATGCTAAGTGAAGCAAGAATAAAAATGAGGATTAAGTGATACTGCTTGAAAAAGAACTGCAGTAAATTAAATAACCACATGGTAGATGAATAAAACCAAGTGACTAGAAGTCATAAAACCGCAGTTCAAGTCCCAGTTCCAGTCTAACCAACTGTGAGACACTGGGTAAGTCAGCCTCTCTAGACCACAGGTTTCTTATTGGCCAAGAACTGCAAGATCCCTTAAATGGGATCTTATGAAGTAGAGTTCTAAAACAATGTACACAAAACCCAAATTGTAAATTTTAAGGACTACCCTTTCTGTTTCAGATGAGTTCTTTAGGCAGCATATCCTTAACATATCCATGGTAGTATATAGTCATGATCATGCTTTGAGTAGGTTTTTCTTAAACACTGTGTTATAGACTGAATGTGTCCCCCAAAAATTCATATGTTGAAGCCCTAACCTCCCAGTGAGCGTGAGGTCACTGGGAGGTAATTAGATTTCGATGAAGTCATGAGGATGAAGCTCCCATGATGAGATTAGAGTCCTTTTAAGAAGAGGAAGACACACCAGAGCTCTCTCTGCCACATGACAACACAGTGGCAGCCATCGGCAAGCCAGGAAGGGACCTTCTCCAGTAACCTAATCTGCTGGAACCTTGTCTTGGACTTCCTAGCTTTAGGAACTATGAGAAATAAATGTCCATGGTTTAAGCCAGTCCGTGGTATTGTTATAGCAGCCTGAGCTAAAATACACTGCAAACCTAGTCTCATAGCCAGTATACATTATACAATGTCAGAACTATCTTGCAAAGGAATATACAGCTATAATGTTGTATTTCTTATTTAAATGGTAGTATCACCGTGTATTTTCTCTCTTATTTTCAGTTGTAGAATTTATATCATTATCTGTCCCATCACAACTACTACCAATTACAGCAAACTGGTAAAGCACAAGAAAGAATAAAGAATCAGGCAGGGGTGGGGAAGATCTTTACATTACCCATAACCCCATAAATCCAGAAACAACCAGCATTAATATTCGAGCCTATTTCCTTCAAGTCTTTTGTCCTATGCATAGATCAAACTGTGTGTGTGTGCACATATGCTCATTTTTTATCAGAATCTTTCCATAAAATGAAAAATTCTCCCTAAGCACTATGTTTAATGGTGAAGAATATTATTATATAGATACACCACAACTTACTGAAATTATTCCTCTCCTATTTCACATTTAGGTTGTTTCCAGTTTTCCACTCTCATGAATCATAGCATGATGACTAGTTTTGTGTATAAATTGTTGTACATAGTTTTGCTTAATTCCTTAATTCAGATTTCCAGAAGTATAAAGGATATCCTTGTACAATTTTTAAAGAGTTCATATTCTAAAACAAGGCATCTACTTACGGCTTTTTTCCACAAATACTTTGCCTACAGGCTGGCTAATGCCAGTGGGTGCAGTGAATACAGACTGCTGTTCCACAGGAGTTTGCTCATCAGTGATTATGTCTTCATCTTCTACTCCTAGCTCATTGGCATACTGTAATTCTGCTGGCTGGGTTTTCCTGTAATAAGGAAGTATGTATGAAAAAGAGATGATTATTGAATTTTTACAGACTTACATAAGGAACTAGCTATAAATATAATGGAAAGGGCCCTGGACTTGGAGTTAAGAAATTTGGTTTTTACTCAAATAAATCAGTTATTAACTATTATGTGCAGCAAGTTACTTACATTTCTGAGGGCTTCAGTTTTCTCATTTGAAAATTGAAGTGACTGAACTAGATCTGTAAGCTTCTTTCCAAATTTAAAACTGTATGATTCTGTATAGACACTGATATGGTTTGGCTATGTCCCCACCCAAAATCTCATCTTGAATTGTAATAATCCCCACCTGTCAAGGGACTGTTCTGGTGATAGTGAGTTCTCAGGAGATCTGATCATTTTGTAAGGGGCTTCCCCCTTCACTCAGCTCTAATTCTTCTCCTTCCTGCTGCCCTGTGAAGAAGGGTGTGTTTGCTTCACCTTCCACCATGATTGTGAGTTTCCTGAGGCACCCCCAAGTCATGCTGAACTGTGAGTCAATTAAACCTCTTTCCTTTATAAATTACCCAGTCTTGGGTATGTCTTTATTAGTAGTGTGAGAATGGACTAACACAGACATTGATCACTATTTGTAGGTTCATTTTCAAATACAAATAATAGTGCTATATATATGCCTTCCAGTGTTATTTCTTTAAAGTATACTACTCATTTTATCTTAATGCTAAAACACAGTTTTACTTATTCCTGAAATAATCATAATTTGAATTCTGTTAACATAAGAAAATAAATCACAATAGTCTAATTCAATTATCTTTAATTTTTAAATACCCTTAATGTTTACTTTTGCTACTTATATATTCTATTTGTGTTCCTCTTTTTTAGAGATGTCTCTTAAGTATTTTTATTTAAGTACAATCTTAATTTATTTATTTTCTCAGTGGTTTACTCTTCTCAAATTTATCATTAGATTGGTTTAACTGATTTGTTGTAATAATACTTATCCTAGAGGTATACAAATACAAGTATGTAATAAGAATTAATGAGAAGCTACTGTTTGGGAGCTCCAAACAAAGCATCAGGGTAATCCTGGAGAATAGTTAGAAGAATAAATAAATTCTTACTTTGTCTTCCTCCGAGGTTTTTGAATAACTGCCTCCTCAGCTGGCTCCGCATCAACACCATTTTCATTCCGTAATACAGATGAACTAGATGACTTCTTTTGGGTGGAGGAAGTCTCCAATTCTGAAAACGAAATAAATTTAACTTTTCAAATAACTAAAACATAAAAAGAAAAGTAATGTACAAGACTTGCATAAGAGAAAAGAACTTCAAGAATTTTAATTGGGCAAAAATGTTTTCACTATCTTACAAATTTTTAATTTTTTAAAAATGTTATACTTCTAAACTCTCAATGTAAAAATTGAAATTGTAATGCCAAACAATATGGAAAAAAATTAAGTAACCCAATACCCAGGCTGTGTTGAAGATTCCCAAGATTATCTCCTGGTTCACTGACTTTCTAGAAGGGCTCACAGAACTTGGAAATCATCACACTCACAATTATTGTTTACTACAGCAAATGGATTTAAAGCAAAATCAGCAAAAGGAAAAAGCACATGGACCAAGTCCAGAGGAAACCAAGTACAAGCTTCCAAGAGTCCTGTATCAGTGGAGTCAAATAGGATGCGCTAACATTACTGGAGAGTAATGAGTTGTGACAACACATGTGACACATGTTGTACGAGGGAAGCTCATCAGAGACAGTGCCCAAGGTTAGGGGCTAGTCACATAAGCCTAGCACATACCAAAATTCTGGATGCCCGGAAGGGAAGCAGATGTTCAGCAAAAATCACTTTGTGTGCACAAATGCACAGTGAGCCACCTTATAATTTAGGGAAATTTTCTATCAATGTAGGGAGCTGTTTATCATCCAAGTTCCCAGATGCCAGCTAAGGGCCAATCTCATCAGCAGGCTTTTCCAAAGATGGCAGTCTCAGGTCTGCTATATTAACTCTTTTCTGCACACACGGTAGGTATTAAGTTTAAATGAGTCAGTGAAGCCTTCTTCTAATCCACTAGCTACTCTTCCTACCTGGAAATACTAGCTCCCTGGAATACCTTCAAGACCTTACAATTCTATTGTAATAAAATACTTACAGCCTCGACTGGAAATATAATGCAAGCAGTAGAGCCTACCATCCTGAACAAAATAAACGAAAACACAATTTTTAAATCCAGAAACTTAGAAAGCTGAACCTGCCAGGCTTGGTGTACTTTGAAATGGCAATGACAGGTCCTTTTTGATTCAAAACTTAGTTGGGTCCTGAATTTTCTAAAAAAGGTCATTTCTGTAAACACACTTTTCACAAATTATAAAACTAGGTATTGGTATCCATCTTGATTTTTAAACTTGTATCCTAACTAAATTACTAAAAGGGTAGTTTTAATGAAACTACATTTACTGCCACTAATGAAATAAACTGTAGAGTAGTTAAAGCTAGTCTGAGCACCATTTCTGTCTCTTTTCCTTCCTCTGCCATCATCCGCCCCTTCGTTCTCCTCATAGACCCTCAGTGCCCCCAGGCACTGTGGCATCCCACTTCAACTTGCCTTCCAAAATTATGTTCCATTCTCCTGACTTTTCTAGTTCCTGCCCTTCTACTCCTATAATTCTTCCATCCAATCAAGACACGCCGTTTTCTAGAAGGACAAGTAATTAGGAAAATTATAATAAATTATTAATAGGGCTGATGTTAATAGGAGAGCACTAATCTCCCCATCTTTGTTCCTTCCCTGAGTTTTACTCCAGTACAACCCTTTGTCATTTTTCTAATTATTATAAAAGTCATAATGCTCAAAATATAAAAAATTAGTAAAATATAAATGAAGGAAGAAAATTTTAAAAATCATACTTCCTCCTTCTAAAACTTCTACCACTGTAACACTGCTATATTCTTCCATTCTTTTTACTATGTAGATATATGTACATATTTACGTTCTGGGTTGAACTGTGCTCCAAAAAAAGGTATGTTCAAGTCCTAACTCATAATACCTGTGAGTGTAACCTTATTTGGAAATAGAGTCTTTGCAGATGAAATCAAGTTAAGATGAGGTCATGCTAGATTAGAATGGGCCCTAAATCCAACGACTGATATCCTTATAAGAAGAGGGAAATGTGGACACAGACACACAAGGAAAAATGTGCAGATGGAAGCAGAGATTTGCATTATGCCACCACAAGTCAAACAATGCCAAGGACTGTCAACAACCATAAGAAGCTAGAAGAAATGGCCAGGCACGGTGGCTCACGCCTGTAATCCCAGCACTTTGGGAGGCCGAGGTGGGCAGATCACCTGAGGTCAGGAGTTCAAGACGAGCCTGGCCAACATGGCAAAACCCTGTCTCTACTAAAAAATACAAAATTAGCTGAGCATCATGGCAGATGCCTGTAATCCCAGCTACTCAGGAGGCCAAGGCAGGAGAATCACTTGAACCCGGGAGGCAGAAGTTGCAGTGAGCCGAGCTCGCACCATTGCACTCCAGCCTGGGCTATAAGAGTGAAACTCCATCAAAAAAAAAAAAAAAAAAAAAAAAAAAGAGGCTCGAAGAAACAAGGAAGGATTCTTTTCTAGAGACTTCAGAGGGAGCACAGTCCTGCAGACAACTTGATTTTGGACTTCTCACCTAAGAACTATGAAAAAAATAAACTTGTTTTAAGTCGCACAGTTTGTGGTAATTTGTTATGGCAACCCTAAGAAATTAACATAGTATATTTTACAAAAATGGGATCCTCCAATACATACTATTTTATAACCTTTGTTCTTTAATTTAATAATATACAACTGATGATTATCTGTGTCACCCTAACCATCCTTTTAATGGGTACCTGGTTCCTATTTATGGATAAAGTATGATTTATTTAGCCAGTATCACACCATTAAATATTTGGGTCATTACCAATTTCTACTCTTATAAATAATGCTGCAGTTAACATCCTTTAATTACTGCAGCTATTGAATTCACTACTATTCCCAGAAATCCGGACAGGCTGTATCTATGCTCCTACGAGCAAAGCATGAGTGCACCCATTTCCCATCAATATTGGATTTTATAATTTGAAAAAAGCATTGCCAATTTGATAGGCCAAAAAATGGTATAGTATTTTATTTACCTTGTGAACTGCCTGGGACATAGAAAGACTGAACAAATGTTAGCTGTTGTTTCACTATATTATTGTTAGTACAGAATCTATCATTTCCCCACTAATCTGAAATGTCCATTTCATCATTTACTAGATTTTTCTATGCACTGAGATCTGAACTTTCTGTTTAGTCCTGTATTTGTTGCCCTCCTCTCATAATCTATACATATATGATCAAAAGAGACCTGTAAAGTATTCTTGGCTTAAGCCACTGGAGTTATTCTAGTGGTAAATATTTTAAACATAAAAGCAAGAAACCACCTGTGGGATATGGATATGGGGAAAGAAATGAGAGCAGAGAGGTTTTTATCATGTCATCAAAATCACAAGTGCTATCACAACCTAACCTTGGTTTCTTCACATACCAAGAGGTAGCCTTGTCTTTTTCTGTCTTCTTTGAACAGGAGCCTCTGGGTGCTCTTTGGGTTCTTTAGTTGATGGCTCACTACCCTCAGAGGGCCTTCGACCAGCAGTCTGAGCAAGGCCTTCCAAAGAAGCACTTGCTATAGAAAAACAGAGTAGAAAAAAATGAGATTACTCGAGCAAAGATCACTGAATCTTAAAAAGATGGAGGAAAAGGTAACTAGAATGTTTCCTACAGAATAACCCCATCTCTTTCAGAACTAATTATCCCCCAAATATTTCCTTCCTCCTCACCTGGAACTTTGGGCTTTAAGTTAGGAAAAGAAATAAATGAAGGAATAAGAAAGGCTGAGGAAGAAAAAAAGAGGGGGCTAAAAAGAAGAGCAAAAGATAGGAGGAGGAGAAATTGCTTCAGAACATTTAGAACTTTGAAAAAGGTGGAAAACATTGTAAAAACTGATACCATAAAGAATTCTCTTACTTGCCTCTTGCCTTAAGAATTTTCATCAGCCTCCATATAGTAAAGTCCTTCATTAGTAAGTTAAAGAATGATAAAGTCATCATGGATAATTGGAGTTAGCAGGTAATTTATAAATCTCTTCATTTGGTCATTCACTTCAACTTCTTCCCTCATGAAATCTTTTAAAAGAATTTCAACACATACCTGACTGCATTCCCTTCCTTGCTTGTCTTCTTCACAAAAGAAGAAACAGAAATTGCACCGGGTACAGTGGTTCATGCCTGGAATCCCAGCACTTTGGGAGGCCAAAGCAGGCGGATCACCTGAGGTCAAGAGTTTGAGACCAGCCTGACCAACATGGCAAAACTCCCTCTCTACTAAAAATACAAAAATTAGCCGGGTGTAGTGGCATGCGCCTGTAGTCCCAGCTACTCAAGGAGGCCGAGGCAGAAGAATCGCTTGAACCCAGGAGGCGGAGGTTGCAGGGAGCTGAGATCACACTATTGCACTCCAGCCTGGGCAACAGAGCAAGACTCCGTCTCAAAAAAAAAAAAAAAAAAATAGAAATGTATCAATAAACAAATGAAAATGTTTAACCTCACTAGTATTTAGAGAAATGCAAACTAAAATAAGCTACTTTTCCCCCACTGAATTAACAAAAAAATTTTAAAGATTGATATTGTCTAATGTTGTTAAGGATTTAGAGAATGAGACACTCTCAGACTCTACAGGTAGCAAGATAATAACTAAAGCTTCCTTAAGGTAATTTAGCAGAGTCAGTCATACTAATAACGCACACATCTTGCACCTAGCAGTTCCACTGCTAGCAATCCATCCTACAGAAGTACTTCTTCCCTACCACCCACTATTTTATGCAGAACTGCAACACTGTTGGAATGAAAAATTGGAAATAACCTAAATAAATAACAGACCAGTGATTATGGTACATTATCATGTAATACAATGAAGTCACTGTTTAAGAATACATAGAACTCTATGTATTAAGAAACAAAGATAGTATGTATGATTCCTTTTATGTTTTTGTTGTTGTTGTTTGTTTGTTTTAAAAAAGGAGCAGCAACCACAGAAACCTTTTAGGAGTGTGAGAGGTCACAAGTAAAGAGTGAAGTTAAAGGATCAGGTAAAGATAACCTTGAGGTTTCAAGCCTGAGTGCTGGGAAAATGGCAGGGTCCATTAACAGAAAATCATGAGACGTAAAAAAATTATTTATTCTTAAAGGCGACGATGGATTCTAGATGTGCTGAGTTTAGAGTTACGGATGCAACTTCCAGGATTATTAGTGGGTGACTAAGACAAAAACGAGTTCTGCTCATGACTGAAGTTTTACTCTTTAAATGATGATGTGGCCATGCCTTCAGACTCATGCTCTAATGTAGAGATATTCTGACTGAAGTGAGATATAAGAACTCTGTGTTTCTAAATTCAGTATCTTGTTCAAGGGTCTGGAATCAATCATAGCTTAAAACCATGTATGTTGTCTGGGGATAAAAGACCTTAAAGAGTCCAGGAATATCATGGAAATAGGAGCTTAGATGGCACCGCCTTCTAGTCCATGAATGCGTCCAGATACTCCTTAGGCTGCCCACTGCCCTGCACCCCACCACCACCAGGAATTCCACTGCTTCAAACTGGCCTTAATTCTATCCTCAACGAAGTGGAGATTTGGGGCTGCTGGGGCCTTACTTCTCCCTTATCTGTGATGTTTACTACGCCTGAGGTCCTAGGAAAACTTGTGATCCCACACAACAAACAATAACGTCTTACCTGGTGTGTTTTTTGTTCTGGGCTTCTTTTTCTTAGGACGACTAAGTGGAATATCATCTATAAAGCAGGAAAAAACGTCAACAGAAAAGGCTGCCTAAAATTCAATGCAGAGAACAGTCAGAAGAGAACTGTTAAACAGGGAAGAATTTTCCCTCTCTTCCCTGGGTCTGGCAAACATTTATAGATTAGGGGAAGAAGGCAAGCAATTGAGAAGATCAGAGAGAGCCCACAGTGTGGTACCAGTAGCAGAAACCATGACACAGAAAGTGGGTTCAACAAATATTCATCTGATCCCCTATATTTCCCAGCCTCCTTGCACGTAGGTGTAGTCTATGACTGGTTCTGGCCTATAGGCTGTGAGCAGAAGTGATCTGTGTCATTTCAGAGCCAAACGTTGAAAGAGCCAGTGAGTAATCTTCCAGTTTTCTCTTCCCTTGTTGTGGTAACTGAGGAAGCCTCATGTTAAGATGGTGGGACCACAGCACAGAAGTAGCCTAGATTGCAGGCCAGGCACAGTGGCTCACATCTGTAATCCCAGCACTTTGGGAGGCCAAGATGGGCAGATCACTTGAGCTCAGGAGTTTGACACCAGCCTGGCCAACATGGCAAAACCCTGTCTCTACTAAAAATACAAAAAGTAGCCGGGCATGGTAGCACACGCCTGTAATCCCAACTACTCAGGAGGCTGAGGCAGGAGAATGACTTGAACCTAGGAGGCAGAGATTGCAGTGAGCCAAGATCACACCGCTGCACTCCAGCCTGGGCAACAAGCAAGCCTCTGTCTCAAAAAAAAATTAAAAAAAAAAAGTAGCCTAGATTGCTATATCAATAGTAAAAAGGTAGTGAAAGGTAATGGTCCCCCATTTTTGCCATAGCAGCCTTTGTATTAATTAGAAATAACCCTGTGTGATACTAAGTCACTGAGATTTGGGGGTTTTAGTATAGTATAACCTTGTCTACCCTGAGTAAATGAGACAAAGGAAGGTGCAGTCCTCATTATAGACCTACAAATTAGCCAACAGTTATGTGCTGGGTGACCCCATTCAGGGATGAAGTGCTTTTATAATGGTAAGGTCATCTAGTGCTATATATCAATGACAATTTTTAAATAGTAGTCATGGGAGATTATTTGACAAAAACGTATTGTAGAATTACAAATTACACCATTCAGATTCAGTTTTAAGAGAGACAAATCAAGGAATCAAACTAATATTTGAACACCAAATACTATATTTAGAAAATTTTATATTCACATTAAACTAACTCACCTTGACTAACATGTCATATAACACCAAACAAATTTAATCAGCAGGACAAAGACAAAAAAAGAAACAATTAATTAGAAACCTGTTAATATTCACAGTGAAAACTGACTTAAATCATTACAAATTTAAAATAAAATTAGCTTTCATGTAATAGCTAGTTTACAAACTAGTTTACTGTTTATAATTAAGTGGTTTAGTAACACTGCTAATAAAATAATGTCAATATTTTCTGAACCTACATATACATATTCCCTACTGTCTATTAATAATGTGGATTAAGCAGATTAAGAACTCTTACTTGTCACTGATTAAAATCAGCTTAAACTCTGAGGAAACTATTCTCACAAAGGATCAGAATTCTGATTTTAAAAAAAAAAGACACTAAATCAGTTAGAAAAGGAATGGATCCATTACCCTACCATGTTGATATTCAGGCTTTTAAATATAACATTCCATTATAACTGTTATTCTTATAATTCAAGGATTTTTCACCTTTAAAATTTCAGAAAATCCCTAAATTTTTCAGAAGAGTTTCCTGAATCATTGTAATTTTGCAATGATACTAGTCAATTTTTCCACTGTCTTCATTTTCCATTTTTAAAGCTCAATAATGGAATTACTGTAAATTATTTTTACCTTGGCACAGGTGGAAGGGCTCGTGGAGGACGCTGTGGGGGAAAAAAATAAATTTGCTTGTAAGTAAAAGCCTAGAGCATCTTTACTTCAAACACCATAAAGCTATATATTTTTTTTTGAGATGGAGTATTGCTCTGTGGCCCAGGCTGGAGTGCAACGGCACGATCTTGGCTCACTGCAACTTCCATCTCCTGGGTTCAAGCAATTCTCCTGCCTCAGCCTCCCAAGTAGCTGGGATTACAGGCACCCACCACCATGCCCGGCTAATTTTTGTATTTTTAGTAGAGACAGGGTTTCAACATGTTGGCCAGGCTGGTCTTGAACTCCTGACCTCAGGTAATCCGCCCACCTTGGCCTCCGAAAGTGGTGGGATTACAGGAGTGAGCCACTATGCCCGGCCAAAGCAATCCTTTCAAAAGTCTGTTGTTCAGACATGACAGAAAAATATAATGGATCGGACTAGGATCTTCAAATCTCTTGATAATCTTGTTCATCAGTGAAACCTGGGAGGTACTGATGAGAAACATGGGCAATGTAAAATTTGTTCTCCCATTCTGAATTTCATATAAAATTCTTTCCTTCCTACATTCCTTTCTATCTCTAGGCCAGGCCCTTTTCTAAGCATTAGGAATACACTAATGAACACAATGGAGAGAACTCTGCTTTTATGAAACTTACATTCTAGTGGTTGAGTATTAGAAACAATGTTAAAAATATATATATGATAATATATACTATATATTATATGCAGCATGTACGATAAAATATATATTTATATGCTATATTTAAGACATATATCTTGTATACATATCGTGTATATATATATACACAAGATATACATATATATATATATACACACACACACACACAAAACGTAATGAATGGAGACTGAGTGCTACTTTTGTTAGGGAAAGTTTCTCTGAGTTTGAGCTGAGACCTGAATGAGAAAGCAGCAACCGGAACGAATGCAAATATTTTTAGGTTAAATTGGGCTTGGAATGTTTCAGGTAAAAGGACAACAAGGCTGCCGCACAATTACCAAGGAGAGGTAGGCAGGAGCCAGATTAGTTAGGGCCTTGCAGACCAAGGGAAGAAGTTTGGATTTTGTTTAAATTCAGTGGGAAACAAATGGAGGTTTTAAACCACATACTAACACAATTTTTAAAAAGGCCACTTGCATACACTGGGAAGAATGCGTTTTAGGGCAGAAAGAAAGGTGGGGGGAACCCTTCTAAACCCTCATTTACATGAATAAGAAAAGTGTTTGTAGTTCAGAGAGCATTACAGTTGAGAAGTATTTTAGAATCATATACTAACAGAAATGCCTAGAAGCTAATTTAATGTTCCAAGTATCTCATGCTGCTTGCATAAGACATTTATTCAAAAGGGTTAAATTTTAGACACTCTTGTAGTTTGTCCCATTTAGCAATCCATTCGTTCGAACAGTAGATTAATGCAAGTACTACAAGATTAGGACGAGGCAAGCTGCCGTAATACCACCCAGTAGTCAAAATTACAACTGGAAAAGAATGACAGTCACGGGAACGCGCTATTGTTCTAAAGATGCTACGAAGCGCGCGCGATCGATCCAAGGACTCAGTTCACGTAACTGATTTCAAAAGTCCCGCAAAAATGACGTCCCACCCACCCAGAGACCCAACCTCTAATCCTCAAAAGTAGGACGGCTCAACTGAAGACAAAAATCCTAACAACTAAAAGTAGCTAAGGCTCGCTTACCACAGGATTCTTCCCCATTCTGTGTTTAGCCGGCCTCGGCAGCAGCCGGCCCCCAAGCGCAGGGCGCCCCACCCCTCCCGGCTCGGTCGCGCGCGCAGGCGCAATGCGTCATCGGGCCGCGCCGCCGGGCTAGTACCCCGAGCGCAGCGCCCTGCCGGGATGTTGGGGTGAGAGGCGTGCAAGGGACCTGGATTGGCCAGTCCAGACTAGCCCTGCCAAAAAGGGGGCCTCGGAGTTGGGGGTAGTGGACCCAGGAGCAGAAATCCGGCGACCGTGGCGCTGCAATCACACAACTTTCCCGTGGTTTCCTAAGTGGTCGCGGTGATTTGTTTGCGAGGAGCGGGGCGTGACGGAAGACTTGGTTAAAGGACTCCGCAGGCAAACAACGATCTCTTCTGGGCAGCTACAGACCTCTCCTCGGAGGAGTCTAGGAGAGGCCTGGCTGGAAGCCCCGGCACGCGCCGGGCCCCGGGCCTCAGATAACTGAGGCGTCGTCATGGCAACGCGGGCCCAGGTCCCCACAAACTTCATGCCAGGCCTCTCTGTCCCACTCCGGGAGTTCGGTCCCACTCCGTGAACACTGGAGGGGCGGATGCGCGCTCCCCACGAGCAAGGCTCTCCCTTAGTGATCCCCAGCTCGTTTGCGCCCCCCACACACACCCACCCCCACCCCGCCATGTGCAGCTGTTTACCCACCACCTCTCGAGGCCGACGCGCCCCTCGCTGCTCACCAGGTGGCCCTCCTCCAGCCGAGCCCCCGAGTCAGCCCTCATGGTGCTGTCCCCGCGGGGCTCCCCCGGCGCAACCGCTGGCGGCCCGAGCCCAGCTCCCCGCGACGCCGCGGCCTCCGGGACCTGTCGGACGCCGGGGCTTCGTGGCGCCTGGTGAGGCCGCCGTCCCCTAAGCCAGGTCCCCGCCCGCCTCTGTCCTGCCAGGCCCTGCTGGGTTTGGGAGGAATGCGGGCCTGGGTGTGTGGATGTGTGTTAATATAGGCAATTCTCACATTTTCTCCGATTGCTTACCCTTCACCCCACAACTGTGTAAATCAAATTTGGAAAAACTTTTTCTCAACCTTAAAATCAAATCCAACCTCACATAAATATCACTACAAACGACCTAATTTGCATCGTTTTGTTTGGTTGGGGTTTTTTTTTTTTTTTAAGATAACTTTCACTTTAAGTAACAGAGAACTACAAATATTTTGAATCATGCATTCTGTTTTACAGTTAAGAAAGAAATGGAAAAGATGGAAGAATGGTGTGGATATGGAGAAGAGAATGATGCAGAAGATGAACAGATACAGGGACAGGGAAAGCGCCTGAAAACCTCAAATCTGGGGAAAGAAAGAGGAACAGCACTTTGTAATGGCATCCTAATCTTGTTACCAAACAAACGGGGCTTGTTGCCCTGTACGCACAGAAGCCAATATTATGGCGCTGGTTTTTTGAGAAAAGTTTTCATTGCGAGTCAACTAACAAGGAGACAAGAGTATAGCTCTAATCTGTCTCCCTGTGCTGGCTTTAAGACGTTTTCTATTTTTATTAGAAAACGTTTAGGGGGTAGATTCTGGGATTAGTAGGTGATTGGTGGAAGGAAAGAAGCCTGGAAAATCCTCTGGCGTTCGCAGTTACCTCTTCATGTCCCTTCATGGGTCGCATGTGCAAATTTTGGAGGGAGTCAGTGTGAAACATGGGGGAAGATTCAAGCTGTGACGCCAGCAGGCTCATTTTGTACAGACTCCAGGTAGCCATCCATGTTAGTACTAACCAATTTCAGCCAGTTTGCTTTGTTTTGTTTTGTTTTTTAATCTCACAATGGAAGAAGTTTAGGTGTTTTAGCAAGTTGTTTTTTATCTGCCGTCCTGCATGCTCAAGAATTTTTGTTAGTCCCTGGTTTCTTTAACTCTGAGACACGGTTTCACTCTTGTGATTTTCTATATATAGGTCTCTAGGATTAATCCATTGCCTTTTTCTAATTTAGGCATGCATGTAGATATTGGCTGTAAGGAAAATTAGTGTTTGTCACATCTGTCATGAGAATAATTTTTTCCTTGTAGGCTGATTTGTAAATAGTGAAGGCAGTGCAGTTTCTTGTAGGTTTTGATTTTAGATGTGAAATGTGTACATTAAACCTTTCTTGCTGAGTTAGTCAAGTAAGCACTTTTTGTAAAAGATGTTTTCATAAAACATGTTTCATAGAGTAAAATACAGTTTCTAAAGTTAAATATTGCTTATTTTATTTAGGAAAGCTCTTTATTTAAATCTCACAAAGATCATGTGAAATCTGCGAAAGGTTCTCATACTCAGTGACTTAACATTATTCATATTTCTGCCACAGCTGCATATGAAGTAAAGGAAAAAAAAATTTTAAGAGCCAAATAGGTAACTACATAACCATATAATAAAAATTTTTTTCAAATAAGATTAATAAACTGCTGCACTTTTAAAGTTATACACATTAAAATGGGTCAAATACTGTTATTTTAGATTGCAACTATGGATCGCTGTAACAAGGGTACAGTGTTAAAACTCCAGCATTAAACAAGAAGTCTCATTAAGTCTCAGTATCTGAGGAAATCCATGTTGCTGGTACCCACTGAGGCTCTTCCTGAGCCTTCTGTATGGCAGACAACAACTGGGCACATGCATCGTGCAAGCTGTCATTCACAATCACATGATCAAAAAATTGGCCAAACTGAGTTTCCATTCTTTGGGCTAAATTTTCCATCTCTTGTAGGTCTTCATCCTTTAGGGGAAACAGAAAAATATGGATAGTACAGACTTAATTGGACAAATGGAAAAAATACAGTTTGTTATGCTGTCACGTTCAGTTGTGAAACTATGTATAAAAACAGGTCCGAAAATTTTGCACAGATGATTTTTTAGTAAAGTTTAAAAAATATCTTTTCAAAATTCTA
The DNA here is from genome assembly GCF_006542625.1 of Nomascus leucogenys. Taxonomy (NCBI): domain Eukaryota; kingdom Metazoa; phylum Chordata; class Mammalia; order Primates; family Hylobatidae; genus Nomascus; species Nomascus leucogenys. Next base: position 102,095,145 of record NC_044402.1, read on the forward strand.
CAAAATTCGCAAACTATAAAATAGTAATTATTTTACCCTCTGTTACTAAAATAATGTGGCTAAGTATAGATAAAATATTTTTTTTTTTTTTTTAAGACAAGGTCCCACTCTGTCCTAGGCTGGCATGCAATGGGATCATCTCAGCTCACTGCAGCCTCTGCCTCCCAGGCTCAAGTGATCCTCCCACCTGGGCCTCCCAAGTAGCTGGGACTATAGGCACATGCTATCATGCCCAGCTAATTTTTGTAGAGAAAATATCATTATTATAACAGGTATAAACATATCCTTCTAAATTAATGTGAATCATAAGCAAAGCTGGGAAAAGTATATCACTATCCACAGTATGTCATCCTTTATTTCTTAGAAATGTATTACTGAGATAAATTTTAATTTGGAACTTTTTTTTAAATTATAAAAGACTGAAGTTCTTATTTCAGAAAATGAGGTCCAATAAATGTCTTCTAAACTACAAAACTTATGTTTTAATTTTTAGTCTTAATGTCTTGTCATGTTTTGCAAAATTTAGTAATAGTTTGCAGACAGATTACTCCCCTCAACTTCCTGTGTGAACTTATCTTACTCTACCTAAACACTTGAAACTTAACCATATACAACATAAAACCAAAGAAAATGTAGCAGTTTAAATAAAATTTAAACATAAATTTCAAGTGAACATTAATCTGATAGGAATAACATTAAAGACACAAAATGGCCACTTTCAACATGAGGATGGTATAAGCCAGTTATTATCTGTTTCTACTATTGTGGAATGTTCATTTAATGAAGGTAATTTGGCATTCACTTGGCACTAATGCATTAAATTCATTGCTGTTATTATTAGTTCATGAAAATAGTACAACTTGTCACCAATACAATCTGAAACACAAATACAAATGCAGGCACCAAAATCTTGTGGCTTTACAAAGTGACCATACATGTGATCCAGGAACAATTTTGTTAATTTGTTTAGACTGCCATAAAAATGAGAACAATTTTAAATGCCCATAAGACTCAGCAAATACATTCATGGACTCCACTGTTCACAAGGCAAACTGGAAAATCAGACCTCCATAGTCATTGAAAAAAATATGAAAATAAACATAATAAGAGAAAGGATAATTTAAAGATACCTTTGCTTGCTTTGGCAGCACATATACTAAAACTGAAACGATGCAGAGATTAGCATGGCCCTTGTACAAGCATGACATACAAATATTTAGTGAATCATTCATATTTTTAGTTTCAATTTTGCCAGGTAAATAAATTCTGGAGATGTTTCACAACAATGTGAATATACTTAACACTAAATACTAACACTGAACTGTACACTTAAAACGGTTAATATGGTAAGTTTTATGTATTTTTACCACCCATACACATAAACACACACACACAAGGGGATGTAATATCTTGATCTGAGTGATGGTTATCTGGGTGCATATACACATAAAAATTCATTAAACTGTACATTCTATACACCTTACTGAATGTATGTTATGACTCACAATATTTAAAGTGTATTTAATGTAAAATATATGTTGCAACTGGAAAAAAATCACCTGTTCTAGGATGAGATCACTGATTAATTTCACCTGGCTTGCCCCCTCTATTATTACCATCATCATTTTACAGATGAGATATACTCACTGAGCATTTTTAAAGTAAGCTTTTAAGTAAAAGATAATCTGTTTAAAATACAAATACCAGCTCATATATGCCCAATTTCTGTTTGGCTTTGCAAACTATGGCTCGAGGATTTTTTGTAAGCTAGACCCAAAAAAAAAGAAAGAAAATAAGGGTAGCATCATAACACTTATTAAACTTTATATCTGTAAGTGATGTCCATCCAAAAGGATAAATCATAAGGGCATTATCCATTAGAAACAAAAATTACATTCTCTAACACAGATCCTGTAGAAACAATGCAGTTTTAATTTTTTTTTTTTGTAAAATAAAACCATAGTAAACCATTTTATTGAGGGCCTTTTGGGGAGGGGGTCAAAAAGGAGGAGGAGGACAATGAGATCAGAGATCCTTGGCCCTGCCCAACCCAGGTCTCTCCCACACAGAAGCCACTGAAAGCAATACAGTAGTTTTTGACTTGCTCTTACCTTGAACTTCATGTCCACATAGTAGTCAGTAATAATCTTGGCATTTTTCCGAGATTGTTTCATACACCTCATATTCGATGGCTTTATAAATATGACATAGGGCTTCAGTTCATGAGTTCGAACCACTTGAATATCCTACACAGAAAATTTAAATGCACATTTATTTTTTGTTTGTTTTGTTTTGAGACATGGTCTTGCTCTGTCACCCAGGCTGGAGTGCTGTGGTGCAATCACAGTTCACTGTAGCCTCAGCTTCCCAGGCTCAAAACGATCCACCCATCTCAGCCTCCCAAGTAGCTGGGACCACAGGCATGTGCCACCATGCCCAGCTATTTGGTTTTGTTTTATTTTGGAGTCTCATTCTGTTGCCCAGGCTGGAGCACAGTGGCGGGATCTCTGCTCACTGCAACTACCACCTTCCCAGTTCAAGCAATTCTTGTGCCTCAGCCTCCCTAGTAGCTGGGATTACAGGCGTGTGCCACCACACCCAGCTAATTTTTGTATTTTTAGTAGAGATGGGGTTTCACTATGTTGCCCAGATTGGTCTCAAACACCTGGCCTCAAGAAATCCTCCCATCTTGGCTTTCCAAAGTGCTGGGATTATAGGCATGAGCCACTGCACCTGACCTAAATACACGTTTAAAAACAGAAGTCCTAGCTTTCTAGAGTGAACATGAAGCTTCTCAAAATTTCTAAGACCAGAAATTAGCAATTATTTTTAGAGTATAGTCTCATGTACCCTCAACTCCTCAATTCTAAAAAACAAATGAACATTTTAAAAATTTGAAGATGGAGTCTTAGAATCAAAATTAAGGTCAAATCCTGACTCTTACTAGCTATGACTAGCAATTGAAATCTTACTAGCTGAGTAAGAGTCTATACATGAGAGAATCTCATTTACTGAGAGTAGGATTCTATACATGATTTCATATGACAAAGACAAAGACAGACTCTCAAGGTGGATCAGCTCTGTTTCACCTTCACTTCCCTTTCCTCTTGCTACTATCTCACATTGGATACTGCTACCATCTGTTTTCCTCTGATTCTCTAGCACACAAAGTATATTTCTAAATGACTAAGAAAACATGGCTGGGCGCAGTAGCTCATGACTATAATCCCAGCACTTTGGGAGGCTGAGGCAGGTGGATCACTTGAGCCCAGGAGTTCCATTGCCAGACCAGCCTGGCAAACATGGCGAAACCCTGTCTCTACTAAAAATACAAAAATTAACCAGGCACGGTGGCTTGCGCTTGTAGTCCCAGCTACTCGGGAGGCTGAGGCACGAGAATTGCTTGAACCTGGGAAGCGGAGGTTGCAGTGAGCCGAGATCGTGCCACTGCACTCTAGTCTGGACGACAGAGCAGGGCCTTGTCTCAAAAAACAAAACAAACACAGACACGCACACACACACACACACACACACACCAAGAAAATACAAAGTTCGTAAAAATTGGGCCTACGGATTGCATGCTCTTTATCTTACCTTAACTTGCTCACCCTTGCTCCGTTCTACATGTGGTCTCGGGAAGGTAGCCACAGATATGACAACATAGAAACCTCACCTCCTTGTACAAAGCAACATCTTATTCACTCCACAAGAAGTTACCTTGATGCCTTTGTGATCAAGGTTAAAGCAAGAAAGATTCTTGCTTCTCTTTGTGGCCACCCAGTCAGTTCTGCTTTTCTGTCAGAGAAGCAATACTTCTTTCCCAACTAAAAATAAAATGTCGTCAATTGACACGTTAAGTAAGATCTTAGATATGGGAAATGGCCTTATTCTTAAAAGGCTAACAGAATAAATGTCTCAACTATAACCTACGGCATGTGCACAAAAAGTGGATGATATGCATTCATTGTTTGGGGACATAAATATTCCATGATGGACCCACCTGAGGCTCTAAGTCCATGACACAGATCTTTCCTTCGACAAGGACTGTTTGAACAGCATCCACACTAGTGCCATACAGGTGGCCTTTGTACTCACCATACTCCAGCATCCTGCAAGAGCAGGCCAAACAAAACAGAATGCTTTCTACAAGGAAAATATTATTAGTAGTAACATGATGATAAACTGCACTAGAGTTGAATATAAATATGTGGACTTTATTAACACAGAAAGAATGAATAGATATTCAAGAGGTGAACAAAATGAGCATATCTAGAGTTTATGTATTTCCTCAAGTTCTCCAAGGTTTGCAAACTCCATTCTGCTCCCTTTCCAAACCCAGTGAGTTGGTGTGCTGGTCTATCGATGTACATTTCTTGCTTAACTCCTCAGAAACAAAAGGAATTACCCAGGAGCTTTGGAAAATACATAAAAATAGGGAATCTATTTCGAATGTAAAACAACAAGAGGAAAGAATCAGCTTCTGAACCTCTACTTTACCTGTGACTATATATGAGGCTTTCAAATGTTTCCTTGGACACATAGTGATACTCACGCCCATTCATTTCATAACTCTTTTTAGTACGAGTAGTGTCTATCAAAAAAAGGGAATGAAAGGTTTCAGTGTCTTCAAAATTCTTTGATTACCAATATGCATTTGAATAAAGATATCTAATCAAAATAAATAAATGAATATATAATCAAGTAGATAAAATGCTAGAACTAAAAAGAAGAAGCCCCAATTGGTGATAAGTTCTTATATAAAAATCATTTTGTCTATAAACCTTTACTGAGTGCTTATGGTGTGAAAAAGAATGCACTAGGTATTAAGCCAGCATAAGAAAGACCTAAGGGAACACCTATTATTACTTCAAAATAAGTGCTAGTGAATTATGTGTGAACCTTTAGATGCCCGAAGCCTCCCAGATAGCAATACCAATAATATCTTACATTTGGATAGTGCATTTCCCATGATCTCATTTCATCTTCCACACTCTTACCTTAGGTAAACTGTTAATATCTATATTTTACTCATAAGTAAAGCTTTTGGAGAAACTTGCTCACATTCATAAGACTGATGAAAAGTGAAGTTGAAATTAGAACCTATGTGTTCTGACTCCTCTAGATGAATGTTTTTTACAACAATAGATTCTCAAATTTGAAATAGAGAAAGCCCATGACATTCTGCTCTCTTGACCAGATGCATTAATACCCAACCGAGTGGTGGTTCGTTTTAGGGATCTCTAGGAGGGAAAGATTAGCTGAGTCTAGATTCAGTCTGATTCTTTGATATTGCCACTTTGATTACAGACAGCTTCAACTTAAATAGTGCCAGGTCATGTAGAATATAGGAGTTCATCAAATATCTAAAAGTTATTTGTTGTCTGCTCATTCATTTATTCAACTAGTGTGTACTGAGTGCCTACTATGTTCCAGGTATCATGTTAGGTTCTGAAAACACAAAGATGAGTAAGACAGTTTCAACTCTGCATCCAGCCTGGATGCACACCACTGAGTGCACACCACTGCACTCCAGCCTGGGTGACAGAGCAAAACTCCATCTTAAAACGAAACAAAACAAAAAACACTAGCAGTTTCCATGACTCTTTCTTTCACTCAGGTTTAATTTAAAAGTCTATCATCACTCATGCCACAACTTCATTTTCATCATCCAGTCTCAACTGACTAATTAAAATTCCATTCCCACATAATCATCAAAATTATAAACTTCACTTAGATTTTAGGCTGCTTCTCCACACATCTGGCTCAAATTTGCTGCACCAGGGAAGCCTGCACTCAGAGAAGCCAGACGAGAGCCAGACGAGAATGTGAGTCACTTCTCTTTCCTTTCACGGTATTTCTACTGCTCCTGCTTCTCCCTGCCCCCGATAGATCTCACTTCCACTGGTTTAGAACTCTCTAAGGCTAGAGTGCAGGGAGGGAGAGGAAAGCAGGAAGGAAGGTTCTGGTTTGGCAAATACTGATTCTGGCTGCTAGTGGCTTTCTTTAGATTTGGCAAATGCTTAAATCCGGCTCTTTCTCTCCAAAATGATATATTGGGTTATTTTGCAAACCCTATCACCAACACAAGGCCTCTCAAGTCGATACCTATTCCAGTTCGTCATCTGTGATTCCTTCCAAAGCCTGATACGTTTGGGAATCCACTTTCGGCCTTTTTCTCCTCAGGCTTCCTCCTGGGCAGGAATCATATAACCCTGGGCTGACTTTCTTATACATTACCTGCCCAGATCTGGTCCTTGGGGAACATCACAAGTCTAGCTGTGATGAATCCTACAAGGACAGCTACTTCCCAAATTATAGCCATTGGCCACTTCCTGTAAGCTCTCCTCCTTCGGATTTTTCAGGTGTAATTCGGACACCATTCTTCTGTGTCCCCCAAAGTGCAGAAGACACATAGGAAGCTCTCCAAGTGGTCCTCCTAGGTTCCTCTGTCTTGCCTTGAGGGGAGGGGGAAGCAAGCACACCCACACACTCTTCCCACAGTTAGCGGGTCAGGAACACACAGCACGGCTCTCTCCAATAAAAGCCTCCACGAAAAGCCCCATGAATCTCCCTCCCCAAGCCTTTTATATCCTCGAGGTGTGTGAAGAGTTTAACTTGTTTTCACATTCCTCGTTTAAAGATGTGCATCTTAGTGCCTCAGTCAAAATTTTAACTTCCTTTTACACATATTAGAAATGATGCATTATTATACGTTATTATAAACATGCATTATTATGAACTTTCTATTTTCTTGAAATCAGGAATTCTATCTCAAGTCTTGATCTTTTCTATTTTTACAACAAAACAGGTTTTCTTAGAGTGATTTTAAAGTTTTTTTTTTGAAGGGTGAATCTCAGTATGAAACAAATAATTCCTTCTATTTTTAGAACTGTAGCTCTCAAATGTCTTAAAGCTTAAAAAAAAACCTCGTATAACAACTCTAAATGGGTAAAAAACTCACACAACTCTACATAGAGAAAAGTCTGAAAGATTATGTTTTAGGAGTTGGTTTGGAGCTGGTAGTAGTGAAGGGGGAGCTTAGGAGAAATAAAGGAGTTACAAGTAAAAGGAAATAAGAAAACACTTTTTTTTTTGAGTCGGAATCTCACTTTCTCGCCCAGACTGGAGTGCAATGGTGCGATCTCGGCTCACTGCAACCTCCGCCTCCCAGGTTTAAGCGATTATCTGTCTCAGCCTCATGAGTAGCTGGGATTACAGGCATGCAGCACCACACCCGGCTAATTTTTGTATTTTAAGTAGAGACGGGGTTTCACCATGTTGGCCAAGCTGGTCTTGAACTCCTGACCTCAGATGATCCACCCACTTCAGCCTCCCAAAGTGCTGGGATTACAGGAGTGAGCCACCATGCCCAACCAGAAAACACCATTTTTTAAAAAGCTATGTATTGTATAATCATACTCATAAATTTATATAAAGTTGTATATGCATATATCGATTTTTAGATAGTAAGCACTGGGTGTATGTTAACTATTATTGCTAATTATTAGTTTGCCTGAAAGGCCATCCATATAATTGTTAAGAAATAGAAAAAAGCCCTTTTAGACTGTTGTGGGGTGGGGGGAGGGGGGAGGGATAGCATTAGGAGATATACCTACTGCTAAATGATGAGTTAATGGGTGCAGCACACCAACATGGCACATGTATACATATGTAACAAACCTGCGCGTTGTGCACATGTACCCTAGAACTTAAGGTATAATAATAATTTTAAAAAAAGAAAAAAGCCCTTTTAAAAGCCAGCTGCCTACATTCCAATAAGTCAATTTTCCTTATTAAAATAAATATGGTTAGAAATAATTAAGAACTATCCCTGGTGTTGTATACTTTTACAACAAAGATGGAATGACATAGTTAAATGAGATCAGCAAAGAAAGTTTTACCAAAACACAAACTACTATGAAAGCAAAACTAAACATACGTGGCACAGCACTTTGAAAATGGCTGGGATTAAATTCAATAAGTTGTCTTCTGAGCTCATTTACTCCAACACCAGAGGGTCCTAAACACAAAAAGTCACACACAGAAATCATCAGATGTGGATAAATATAATTATGTGATGGAATCATCATTTTAGTCCTTCTACTGAAGAAACTTGAGAGCAAATATTTTTAGGGAAATTATGTAACTTCCTTTCTCATAAATTGGAAGAAACCCAGAAAACTCTTGGGAATTTTTCTAGTGACCCATGGAATAATCCACCTTGCTTCAACATTCAGGAATGAGGTAAGGAATTACAGGAACCTGACCCCCAGCAAACTTCATCTAATGTTGAATGCCATGAGAATTGGCTGGTCTCATTTTAGAGAATCAGAGAGCTCTGCCTTTCTTCTTCAAATGAAGTTTTTACCAAGTCACAGCCAGAAACCAGCGTCAACAATTATAGGTTCTGTGACTTACAGAATTCAGCGGCACATTCCTGACAGATGATCGAGTCAGCACCCCCATGTCCGGCTGGAGGCAGGGCCGACTTCATGGGTATAGAACCTGTTTAGTTACACAGGGCACATGCTTAGAAGGATACTGTGCTTGGATGAATTCTCTGCTATTGCATCTTGAAATCTTTGATAATTTTTTAACAAGGGGCCCTTGCATTTGCATTTTACAATGGGGACTGCAAATGATATTGCTGGTCCCAGCTGTAAGGCACATCGTTCTGCTCTACAGGGACCTGCCTTGCTCATGAAGCTAAACACGCAGACAGGAAGGCAGTAGGTTACAAGTTGCTACTGCTACAGGGACCAGCTTTGCAAAAGTCATGGTCACAAAAGCAGGTCACTCCTGCACTACCTTTGCCATGATCTTTATAAAGCACCAAAGATACAGTCCAGAAGATGTTAGATACTTTTCTAAATGAGGTAGTTACAAATTTCTTAGGGGAATGGACTTTAAGAATTTAACACATTTCTCAGGGAAACGGACGTTAAGAATTTATTTTCATGATACAGGTTAATGATCTGTCTGGGGAAACACTCATCTATGTTTACAGAACAATTCTAAGCAGGAAAAAAAACTCTCAGTCATAACAACATCATAATACTGGTTATATAGTTCATGGACACCATGGCATACCACATTCACTTGTAGATTTTTTAAAAAGCTTGATACAATAAAATGTTACTTATAAACACACATGTACAATGGCTTTATTTCGTTTTTTAAAAAAGGTATTTGTATGGGGGTCCATAAAGAGTTCTACCTTCACCATTATTCCCAATGCAAGACACCTGAATCTAGAAGGAAGACTTCTCAAGGAGGAGAGACAGTGCATGCTGGGACATACCCATGAGCACTATGAGGCGGTACTTGTCTGAAGGGCGTCGCTGGTACCTCACCACCTCCTCGTAAGGGGCACCCACTGCACTGTAGCAGCCTCCGGTGCAGCACACACTGGCATGCAGCGGGCTGAGGTGAGACTTCCTGCGACAAAGGCGCATGCTGCGGCGGAAGCCAGCTAGGGAGGGGAAGTGCACAGAACATAAGAACCAGGCAGGAGAGATCACTTGTAGCTTCACACCTGATGAAATATGTAGCAACCATGATCCTAAAGTGTTCATTAATATAGTCAGGTCTGTCTGAAGTTAGAAGATGGGAAGTAATATGCGGGAAAAATATGAAAATGCCCCCCGTGCTAGCCCATCTAGCACCTGCCAGGCATTGTCCTGGGTGCTGGGGATAGAGGGCTCAACTAATCCAAGGCCATTTTCTCATGAAATCTACATTTTGTAGAAGAAGAGAGACAAAAATAAAAAGCAACAAAAAATAAGTACCTATAAGAAGACGAGGTAGATAGACAGTGATGGGGGTGCTTTTTTAGATAGGCAGTAAGGTTAGAGTATCTCTGAAAGGTTGGCATTGAGCAGACATCTGGAGGAAGGCAGGGAGCCAGATCAGGAAGTCTCTGTGGAGACGGGCAAGCCAGGCCAAGGGAACAGCAAGTGCAGTGGTGCAGAGAAAGGAACTGTGCTTGGAGCATTGGAGGAACAGCGAGGAAGCCTGTCTAGCTGCAGGGCAGTAAGCAACAGGGAGTATGGAAATAGGGTTGGGGAAGCGGCTGGAGCCAGATCACACAGGGCCTCCGAAAGTGTTGGATTGCTGTGGAAGTGTGACGGGAAGCTGTTGGCAGTGACATGATTTGATTCATGTTTCTGAAAGACTCCTCTGGTTGGTGTAAACCGTAGGGAGAGCAAGTGTGGCCTCAGGAGAGAGCAGTTAGGAAGCTACTGCAGTGGTCAGGGTGAGAGATGAGGGTGGCTTGGGCCAGGGTAGAAAGAGTGGAGCAGGCTCATTTTTCACGTTTTTCAGGTGGTTTCACTAAGACACAGACAGGTTAGGTGGTTGCTTAGGACTGTGTGATCAGTGCAAAGTAGAACACACGGGTCATGATTTCTAAGCTCCTAGATTCCTGCTTAATCTGCCTTTTGAATCATAGAGCTTTCTGGTATCTTCAGAGCTGTTTCCAGGTCCTCTCAGTAGACAGAGTTAGCAACTCTATGTGTACATATAAATACACATGCACACTTCGATCTATATTTGTATGTCTGTATATTGAAAACCATGAGTTCACACCAGTACCTACAATGTCAATCCAACACTACAGGATTCATTCCAGACTTCCCCTTTTCATGTTTATAACTCCCTTCTCTAACAGTGAGAACCCTGGCCCTTGTTGTCCTCAATACATTTGCTTATTGTATCAATCAAGAGCACTTAGGTGTGCAAGATAGGGGACAGACAGTGTCGATAGCCTCGCAGAAAGTGTCAGAGCCCAAGCTAGATGAAGTGAGCATCTTTGTAAAGCCTGCTGGGTATCAGAGGCCAAGTGATGGCAGCTGACCTCTTGATTTTACTCTGCCTCTGAGAATCTGCACCAGGCTACCATTGTCCCCTGTACAGATGCCTTCTTCACCCTGCTCATGCTCCTTACTCTCCACCTTTGTGTAGCTGCCTACTCTGCTCAGCTCTACCTAACAGCTTTTAGGCTGAATGATTCTGAAAGCAATACAGAAAGGTGGCCCCTTGTTTTTCTTTTTTTTTTTTCATGCTCCCCTGATGATTCCAAAATGCATCCAGCTTGGGAACCAACCTTCTAGTTTACAGACCCTGCAGCTCTGCTAGTCTTCCCCTGCCTCCCTATAGAAGGAAGCCCAGAGCGGTTTTAGATGAGTGGTAGGTACCTGGTCCTTCACAAAGCTCTGCCCAGGTGACAGATGATAGAAATGTGGCCATAAGAAGTAAGTTTAAAAGTCAGAGACTTTGTCTCTTTAGCATAAGATAAATAGGTTACGAAACAGTCTGGAAGAAAACAAAAAGAGTTGTGTTTGAGGAGTAATTAATAGATACCCAGTGGAAATTAGATGAATAACAATGAATAATTAATAGATCAGAATACAGACAAGAAAAAAGGACAGAAAGAAAAGGAAACTAGAATGAGGAACGGGTCTGGAATGTTCATTAGCAAAAGAAACTTTCAAAATCGTGTCAGGTTTGGAAACATAATTTAACAAGTGACAGAGGCCCACCTCTTATTAATTTATTACCTACCTATAAAGAACTTCTGACCATAGCCAACAAATTCCTCCTTGTCTGAAGCACAGAGAGCAGATGGAGCATAATATGTGAGAGCGAGAAGTTTATTTAGAATAAATTCATGAAATCATTTTCAACTTTTCAAGTGACCACCTTAGTAGATGGCAGCAGAGTTGAATTTATCCTTGAGTGGCTCACTGAACGTTCTAAGCATTTTTCATCCTATTATTCACACACAACAAACTATAGAGATGCACTTCACAGAATTTGAGCATTACACTGAATGTATTCTGTCTAGTATGGTTAAAGCCAAAACCAGTTTATTAATTTTTTAAGATAAGTTTCCTTAGGATATGTTTAAAAATACATACCCAGTTCTTATGTTTTTACTATGATTAGATATCATATAACTTTAAATAAGCTTAAAGTAGTTTTTTGTTCTTCTCCCTCCCTGCCCACCCCCCTGCTGTTGTTGCTCACTCTGGAGTGCAATGGCACGATCTCGGCTCACTGCAACCTCCACCTCACAGGTTCAAGTGATTCTCCTGCCTCAGCCTCCCGAGCCGCTGGGATTACAGGCACGTGCCACCATGCCCAACTAATTTTTGTATTTTTAGTAGAGACGGAGTTTTACCATGTTGGCCAGGCTGGTCTTGAACTCCTGACCTCAGGTGATCCACCCACCTCAGCCTCCCAAACTGCTGGGATTACAGGTGTGAGCCACCATGCCCGGCCTTGTTCTTGACCATACTGTGTTTTTAACTTTTTTTTTCTGCAAGTCCTATAATTAATCTGTTTGCTAGATATGGGTTTTTATTTTCTCCCTCTTAAAAGGGTTCATTCTATATAAGACAAGATTTGCTCTGTGGCTGCCAAATGTTTCTGATTGGCCAGGACTCTGAGAGACAAAATGAGGAAAACTGTGCCCAGTGCCTCTGCAGCATCTAGAGATAGTTCGAATTCCTGTTTCTCCTTTCATTGAGATCTCAGAAAAAAACTCCAGAAAAAAAAGTTATAAGAAAATTATTTTCAAATTACTTTTTACTTAAGTTCCTTCTCAAATATACAGCTCTGCTCTGATCATTGAAATAATATATGGCCAGGTGCAGTGGCTAACGCCTGTAATCCTAGCACTTTGGGAGGCCAAGGGTGGCAGATCACTTGAGGTCAGGAGTTCGAGACCAGCCTGCCCAAAATGGTGAAACCCCGCCTTTACTAAAAATACAAAAAATTAGCCAGGTGTGGTGGCTTGTGCCTGTAGTCCCAGCTACTCGGGAGGCTGAGGCAGGAGAATCACTTGAACTTGGGAGATGGAGGTTGCAGTAAGCTGAGATCACACCACTGCACTCCAGCCTGGGCAACAGAGACAGACTTTGTCTCAAATATAAACATATATATAAAATATAAAGAGCATTTGTTAATAGAATGAACGGACATATGCAACCTTTTTTCTTAACTTTTTTTTTTAAGTGCTTTAAAATACAAAGAAAGAAAACACACCAATATCAATTCCATCTTCTGGTAAGTAAATACATTTTCTTACTTAGATATGTCAATAAGTTTAAAAGGAAATGTTTTCTTGGGGATACATTCATAAAGCTTAATTATTTTTACTGTTCTTTTAAATGTTGTCTATGAAACTGAATATTTAATCATTGATTTCACCCACAAAATGTCATATCCTTAGAGAACCTCACAAACTTAGTTTGGAAGTGTGTTTCCTGGGGAAAAAATGTAAATATGAGGGGAAAACCGTAAACAACAACAAATACCATATCTTCATCTTAAACATTATCCAGTCAAGTATTCATTTTTGAGGCACTGAAAGATCTTAAACATAGTTCTATTTGGTATATCTAGGAAATAAAAACAATTACCTTCTGAAAGTTCCTCTGGATATTTGGGTAAGTGCAGAAACAGACATGAAAAAGTTAAGCCTTTAAGAAGATCATGTTAGCCATCAAATCAAGGCAAATGACATAAGCAAGACATGCACGTCACCACTAGCAAAAGGTAACTCGGGTAAGGCCTGGCTAGGCAAATGATCACCACATTATTGGGACTGAGAAACTGGTTTGCCCTGACTCTGCTGCTTGGGACAGTAACTTTTTCTGAAAGTTGCCTATCAAGACTCTCCCTGAAGGCTTTTTAACCCAGGAAGACTCTACTTGGTTGGCACAAAATGGGGCTTGAAAGGGAGAGAAGTTAAAGGAAAGTAACAGGTTTGAGCCTTCTCTCTCCTCTCTCCCCGAGGCAGTATTGTAACAGCTCTGTGAAGGGGAAGAAGTAGTAGAAATGGCGCTGGGGCTGGTGCTGCAGCAGCCTCTGGCCAGAGCGAGGGTCCTCATTCCTTCCCCTTCCTGGGTCTCACACACTTCCATCCCCAGCTGCCCCATGAAGACAGAGGAAATCAAATACAAAGCAAACTGTTTTCTTTGTTTTCCAGACATCAGAAAATAGCCTTATTCTGTTTTTTGGTTTGTTTTGAGATGCAGTCTCCTCTGTCATTCCAGGCTGGAGTGCAACGGTGCTATCTCAGCTCACTGCAACCTCTGTCTCCCAGGTTCAAGCAATTCTCTTGCCTCAACCTCCTGAGTAGCTGGGATTATAGGCATAAGCCACCACACCTGGCTAATTTTTGTATTTTTGGTAGAGACGGGGTTTCATCGTGTTGGCCAGGCTGGTCTACAAACTCCTGACCTCAAGTGATCTGCCCGCCTCGGCCTCCCAAAGTGCTGGGATTAGAGGCGTGAGCCACCATGTCCAGCCTTTCTTTTTTTAATGACGCTTCTGATTAAATAAACTATACAATCACCTCGTCACCTCCTGGGGAAATTCAAGGAAATCATACTATACTTTATTCAGACTACAGACCGAAACTGAAGAACCTTAACTGCTCACCAAGCAGTCTAAGTAACAGAATTAAGCATCATGGAATGAATGCCAAGGGTTCTATGCTTAGAAAATATGCCAGCTGGGTGCTAATTGTTCCTTAATTGAGCTCCTAAGAGAGCTGGGTTCAGAACGTATATCAATGCTTGAGACTTCTCACTTTTCCAGCCGAGAGGAGTCCACAAGGGGCGTTTTACAGTAGGCACCTCCCTCTGCAGTGCTGTTCTCAAAGAACTGGCTGCTGACTCCCCCAAGGAACAAGATTTCACAGTAATAACACCTGCTAACACTTGTGTAGCACTTTCTGTTTGCCAGGCACTGTTCTAAGCACTTTATTCATGTAAATTATTGTTCCCATTTTAGAGGTGAGGAACCTGAAGGGCAGAGAGGTTAAGAGCCAGAGAACCCGCAGTTAGTGAGTAATGAACCCAGGGTTCAAACTGGCCAATCTGGCTGGAGTCGGTGGTCTCACCCACTGCCTCTCCTTCCACAGACCCGCAAACACTCCCCGGCCTCAACAACAGCCTTCGCATGTGGAATGTTTTCCAGTCGGACAGAACAAAGAAGGATGAGAATAAGCTAGAGGAATGAAAAACTAAGCCAATCCCAAACACTGGGCAAGTATAAATAATCAATTAAATTATTTCTAACAGGCCAACCATCTAATGGAAAACAGGAAATTTTGAAACAAATGTAAATAATCTAGAAAAGTGGTTCACAACTCATTGTCTCAATGCTTTCTTTTTTTTATAACTAATATTTGTAGCAATCTCTCTACTTTTATGAAAGGAAATTAATAGATGGCATAATCTACCACACATGTAATTTTAAAAATCAATACAATGCTCCAGCTGTAATATTAAAAAACATTTTAAAAGAAGTAATTTATATTTTAAAAGTATATATATACGAGGCAGATGGATCACTTGAGATCAGGAGTTCGAGACTAGCCTGAGCAGCATGGAAACCCGTCTCTACTAAAAATACAAAAATTAGCTGGGTGTTGTGGTGCACACCTGTAATCCCAGCTACTCAGGAGGCTGAGGCACAAGAATCACTTGAGCCTGGGGGGTGGAGATTGCAGTGAGCCCAGATCACACTGCACTCCAGCCTGGGTGACAGAGTGAGACTCTGTCTCAAAAAAAAAAAAAAAAAAAAAAAAAAAAAAAAAAAAATATATATATATATATATATATATATATATCTCAAAATATAAATCCTTGGGCATAACATCTTTGGAAGACCTAAGAAACTACTAGATGCTTATATTAATATTTACTTATAACAAAGAAGCATGGATTCAAGAGAAGTAAGAAAATCAGAAAATATTCCTTATATGAAGTACAGAAAAATAGAAAAGAAACAAGTGGACATTAGAATAAAAAGTGCTTTCGTAAGTAATAAAAGGCTAGATTTATTTGTATGTGATAAGAGAAAGAAGGAAATTGCCTTAATTGGGGTAAAGATAATATGCCAAAGCAATTAGAGACCAATGAAATGGGAGAAAATGAGGAAAAATAATATACTTGGAATTGGATAAGTCATGTTAACATGCCCCAGCAGGTTTGCAGTTTAAAAAAAAAATTCTGTGGGGCCTATTTTGTTTTTAATGATGTTAACATTATTTTGAGGGACAGACACTTGATATTTACCACATGTCATCAATAATAACAGATAATATATTAAAGAAAAAGAAAATTAATTCAGTATAGATATACTTTCCAGTTTATTTACTAGCAATATCAAATAAACAGGATACGTGGAATAAATCATTCAATAATTACAAGGCAATGGCTGCATTCTGTTTGAAAGTCTCTCTCCATAATGACTGTCTTCTAAACCACTGTGCTTCTCATGCTAAATCTTATGAAAACTTTTTGTGTGTTGAAAAATGATCCTTTTATATTTGTAACGAGTTTTGTCCAGCAAGACATTCAGAAGATACATGGGTCAAGAGACACCAGTTAAAGGCCAGGAGTATCCCCAGTCAATGTGACAATAAAAAAAATGCTCCCAGAAAGTTCCAAAATGCTGCATCAGGAACAGTACTAACCCTGTGAGACGCACTGGTTAAGGTAAAATCTGCATCTCACAACTGCACTGTTGCTGTATTTTTTAAAATACATTTTATTGGGGCCAGGTGTGGTGGCTCACTTGGGGAGGTCAAGGTGGGAGAACCACTCGAGGCCTGGAGTTGGAGACAAGCCTGAGCAATACAATGAGACCCTGTATCTACAAAAAATTGAAAAATTAGCCATGCATGGTGGCATGGAACTGTAGTCCCAGCTACTTGGGAGGCTAAAGTGGGAGGATCACCTGAGCCAAGGAAGTCAAGGCTGCAGTGAGCTATGATCTTACCACTTGCACCTCAGCTTGGGCAACAGACTGAGACCCTGTCTCAAAATAAATAAATAAATTAGCCAGGTGTAATGGCATATGCCTGTAGTTCCAGCTATTTGGAAGGCTGAGGTGGGAGGATCGCTTGAGCTCAGGAATTAGAGGCTGCAATGAGCCATGATCACACCACTGCACTCCAGCCTGAGTGACAGAGAGAACTTGTCTCAAAAAAATTAAAAACTAAAATTAAAAATAAATTTTATGATGTATATTTGAGGTTGACAACATGATGTGGGATACATGCAGTTACTTTTTAATTTTTTTTTACTGTTGATATATTTAAACAATTATTATAACCCTAAATATGTGTATAACTTGCATCAAAATTTAGAATATACATTTAAAAATCAGTACCAAATACTCATTTTTTACTTACCAGATTCAAATGTTTCTTCATCTATGATTTTCCATGGAGGCAAAAATCAAAAATATTATTACATGACCATCTACACCGAGTCTATATTTTAAGTCTAATTCTCTGGCCCCCTACTTCTGCCCATACACCACCTTTTAAGTTTTTTTCCTAAATCAAGGTCAAATCGATGGTGTCTCTATGGCATATATCAACTTTAAATGAAAGACATGGTATTCGGCATTTGAGCCATGATGACAGTCAGGGGTGCAGCAGGAGCTTAAAATAAATAAAATAATAGAGGGTAAATAAAATAAAATGTAAAAAGAAGCTCAGAGGGAAGGGGAAAGTGGAATGTCAGGGAAACCCCTAGAGATTGTTGGATACTGCTCAGCTTTGCTGCAGAGGGCTTGCCGATGTAGGAGGGGTGCACCCTGCCTGAAGAGCTGGGGACCCACAAATGGGGGTGATGACGAGGAGAGTGAGCATATGAATGACTTGATTACCTAGGCTTGATCAGGTGGCTGAGAAGGATGTGAGATAAACCAACTTCCTCATTAGTTAAAACAACTCTTGTTAGCATTTTAAAGAGAGAGTAAGGATTAAGAAACATACATGGAGGGCAATTTGAAATATATGGCAACATTACCAATGCATGCGTCCTTGGATCAGGCAATGCTGCATCTAAAGTATTCTCATGCATGTAAAATGATATAAAGCAATTCATTGTAGCACTGTTTATAATAGAAACAAATGGACATAACACAAATGCCTACAAATAAGTGATTGTATAAGTATATAATAACCAATAAGCTGTTAAAAAAATAAAACAAGGCTCTTTATGTGCTAAGATAGAGTCACCTCCAAGATATAGAATGTTAAGTTGGAAAAGCCAGGAACAGAACAGTGTGCATTTCCTGCTATCAAAGGCTATGTGCATTTGGATTTGGAAAAAAAGATGGGGGTGATGAAGGGCGGAGGAGAAATATATACATCATTGCTTTTTTTTTTTTTTTTTGAGACGGAGTCTAGCTCTGTTGCCCAGACTGGAGTGCGGTGGCGCGATCTGGGCTCACTGCAAGCTCCGCCTCCCGGGTTCACGCCATTCTCCTGCTTCAGCTTCTCGAGTAGCTGGGATTACAGGCGCCTGCCACCACACCCGGCTAACTTTTTTTCTATTTTTTTAGTAGAGACAGGGTTCCACCGTGTTAGGCAGGATGGTCTCGATCTCCTGACCTCGTGATCCGCCCACCTCGGCCTCCCAAAGTGCTGGGATTACAGGCGTGAGCCACCGTGCCTGGCCGCATCATTGCTTTTATGTGCACAGAATATGTATGGGGTGATACTGAGGAAACTATTAACATTTATTGCCCCAAGAAAGACAAATGAGTAGGAGAACATGGAAAGAGAGGAACTTCTTACTGAATATACCTTTGTAGTTATTAAATTTTGAACTATGTGAATTGTTAATAAAAATATAATGGAAATTGTAGAAAGGAAATGAATATTACTGCAAGTTTAAAAAATGCATACTTGGTAAAATAAACATAATGTCAGCAGTATTCTGCTGTTGCTCTGGAAAATATACGTGAATCATTGAAATGCCCACTGTTTTAAAATTTTATATTGTTCTCTCACTTCTAAAAACTAGACTAGCCTATGAAGCAAAGACTGATTCACCTGTCACCAGGTTCTCCAACTGGTCTCCTAAAAAAATCCTAGTGATTCTTAAGCCAGTCTTAGTTCTGCCACTACATTTGAAAAATCTCTTCCCAATTTACAAAAAAAATAAAGAATAGGAATGTAAAAAACTTTCATGCATGTCTCATCATTTTGGAATCTACTACTCTTTATACTAGAATCCACCAGAAGATGGCATCAAACTTAATAATAAAATATATGTTGCTCTTTAAAAATTTGATACTGCAATATTTTATGGTATTTCACAAAGAGCAGAGGTTTCCAAGTGTTCTACCATCTGATATGCTGAGTGTTACTAAGCGTTCCTGAGATCATTTACAAAGCACTGCTTTCTAGAGCATTTTCTAGTAGATCAGTGGGAACCTGGAGACATTACCACAGCTTCTCCTTCTAAGTGCCAGAACTACAGAAGAAAGATGGGGGGGAGGGTCATTTTACACATTTCTCCCAGAGGAAAGGCCCATGGCCCCTTTGGACACCTGTGCTTCAGATAATCCATAATTGACATGCTTCATATTTCTTCTAACAGCAAAGCAATGAAGAGAAAATGTTACCTGCTTCCACACATTTCTCATCAATCTTCATGTCATCTTCTATAAAAGAGTATAGAAAGGGAGAAACAGAATTTAAAATGTGTCTACATTAAAAATAAAATTCCCGGCCAGGCATGGTGGCTAACGCCTGTGATCCCAGCACTTTGGGAGGCCGAGGTGGGTGGATCACCTGAGGTCAGGAGTTCGAGACCGGCCTGACCAACATGGTGAAACCCTGTCTCTATTAAAAATACAAAAATTAATCGGGCGTGGTAGTGCACGCCTATAATCCCAGCTACTTGGGAGGCTGAGGCAGGAGAATCATTTGAACCCGGGAGGCAGAGGTTGCAGTGAGTCGAGATAGCACCATTGCACTCCAGCCTGGGCAACAAGAGCAAAACTCTGTCTAAAAATAAATAAATAAATAAATAAAATAAAATAAAATAAATTCCCTATGTATGTCAATAAAACTCATAAAATAAAAATAAAACTATGTATGTCAATAAAACTCAGTCCACCTTATGATAAATTTACTTTTACAACTATTGCTTACTTGGAGAGATAAAAAGGGCTCTCTTGTATTAAATGAAAATGTATGATGTGGGAGGCTATATAACATAAAATGGTTAAAAATTAAAAACCATAGGCTTTTGAATGCTGCACAAATTAGTTGATCTCTAAGCCTCTGTTCTCCATCTGTAAATGGTGAGAGTAATAGTACCTACCATATAGGCTAGGACTGAGAAAATGCATGAAAAGCTCAGGCATATGGTAAGTACTCAATAAATGTGAATTCTCTTTACCTTTAGCTGAAGTATACATAAGAGAATAAAGGAATATAACTTTAAAAACTACTTATCCTAATTCTCAAAACTCTTTACAGCATGATCTAAACTCAGCTTGGAAGGTTGTCATCCGCTTCTCTCCTTCACGCATCATACACTACCATTAGAGTGGACATCACAGCCTTTGCTTACACTGTTCCCTGTGCCTGTCATGCTTCTAGGTCCATCCCGAACACTGATCAGAATGAATACCCCCTTGCAGAGCATTTTCTTCCCACTACCTTGAACTGTCTGCTACTGCACATCTATCTATTCTACATCTATAACCATTCAGGGGTTTGCCTTCTTTGTTCTCCTAGAAAGCTTCTTGAAGGCAGGGACTGTCTCACTAGTTTTTACAGACTCTTAGTACGGTATTTTGCACATAGTGGGCAAATGATAAATTAATTCTTAAATTGAGTTTTCTTTTAAATATCAAAATAGTTGATTTGAATATAGGTTCTGAATTTTTTTTTTCTTTCAGCACTTTACATCTTGTTTCTAACAGTGCCCAGCACATCCCAGGTGCTCAACAAATACGATTTAATAAATGAGGCTTATACATGTTCCAAAAATACATAGTCTGTAAAAATGTAGTCCAAAGTATAGTCTGCAGAATAAGCTATACTATAAAGTAACACTTATCACCACCCCTTAAAAACCACATCACTCATTAATGTTTTTAAGTGAAATATGAAAAATTTTATGAAATAACACTGTTTCATACAGGTAGGGACACAGATAAACGAGTGGCATGGTTGAGATTTTCTGCACTGTCATTTGTTTACTTAAATTCATTTAGAGATTATTTTCCTAATTAATTAGATTAATTTAATTTCCTAGTTAAATAATTAGATTGTTATTAGCCATCCATAACAACAGTGAGTTCATTCGTTCCCAGGACATAACAAAGTTGTTTTTCCTTAGGGCAAACAAAGACTACAATTTTCATTTTTATTTTACAGAGGAAGGTACAAAAACCAGGCATGATTGTCTAGTAACAGCACAAGAAGCTCTGACTTTTCTGACACTTGACTCTGGGATCTAAGATAGGGCCATTGATTTTGTTCTCCCCAAATCAATGATTCCACGTTATCAGCTAGGATAATGTACTGAATTGTGTTCCCCCCAATATTCATATGTTGAAGCCCTTGCCCTCAGTATGGCTGTATTTAGAGATAGGGCCTTTAAGGAGGTAATTAAGGTTAAATGACGTCATACAGCTGGGGCCTTAATTTGATAGAACTGGTGGCCTTATAAGAAGAAGAAAACACATCAGATCAATCGATCTCTCTCTCTCTCTCTTTCTCTTCTCTTCCTCTCTCTCTCTCTCTTCTTTCTCTCTCCCTCTCTCTCTCTCTTTCTCTTCTCTTCCTCTCTCTCTCTCTTCTTTCTCTCTCCCTCTCTCTCTCTCTCTTCTTTCTCTCTCCCTCTCCCTCTCCCTATAAGGATGCACAGAGGCAACACCACATGAGCACACAGCAAAGAAGGTGGCTGTCTGCAAGCCAGGAAGAGAGGCCTTACCAGAAACCAACCCTGCTGGAACCTTAATCTTAGACTTCCAGCCTCCAGAACTGTGAGAAAATAAATATCTGTTGTTTAAGCCACTTAGTCTGTGGTATGTTGTTATGGAAGCTCAAGCTAAGACCATGGCCTTATCACCCACCACTACCATACAGTTCCCAGCTCCCCGCTCCCACCAAGGTCTATGCCTAGGCTCCCCTTCACAACTTTTAACAGTGCAGCCTGAAACATGACCCTGAGTAGACAAGCCAGAAGCAGGCACCCTGGACTTGCCCCTCTCTCCCTCTCCTTCTGCTCTCGCCTTCCTGTGTCATATACCTTTTTTGTTTTGGGGGGACACAGATTGGAGCCTTGTTCCCATAGATCAGCCTTCAAAAGTCATTCTGCAGTTCTCTGGTTTCCCTTTCCAAATTCAAGGATGAACTGTGGTTGGTGGCTAAGGGGACACCTCTTCTTTCCCCTCTCTAGAAGCAGACAGCATCTTTCTTTGGGGTGTGTGTGTGTGTGTGTGTGTGTGTGTGTGTGTGTATGTGAGAGAGAGAGAGAGAGTGTGTGTGCCATCATAATGAGTCATCCAGATGGCTGGGCATGGAGAAGAGGAACGGCTAGTAACTGAAGGTCCCATTTGTTCCCTAATGCAGGGCCTTTTAGACAGAGGGAATCTTGAATCCAGACTACACTGTTTGCAACTACTGACAACTGTTCTTACCTTCTCTCAATGTCAATCTTTTCATCCATAACATGGGAATAATAATAATAATTTCACTATGGTTTTATTGTTAGGTAATGTGTATAAAGCAGCTGAAACAAAACATCTCATCAGTTTCACAGTTTTTATCGAGTTCTTGCCATATGCTATGCTAAACTCTGGAGCTGCACGTACATGTTGCTTCTCTTTTCTTTATTCCTCTCAGTGTTAGGACAATTATACTTTGCATGCATATCTTTGAATGACATATTTTTATAAATTAAGGTATTAATGACTATCACACTACTAGGTATATAGGAAGAGCTTAATAAATAGCTGAACTGAATTAAAGTGAATTTTTTAAACTACAAGAAATTTCTAAAAGACTTTGGAGATAAGAGTTTTTTCCTAAATACTATTTCTTACCTTCTTCCATAGAAATTGCTGGGTACAAGCAAATGATTGAAGCAGGGGGGATAAAAAGAACACAATATCTGTACTATAGTTTCTCAGATTAATTTACAATAAGAAATGTAATGTGTAAAAATTATTGTAATTAGTATTCTGGGTTCATTCTCTAGAAATTCAGGGAAGATTTAGTAAGAAAATGATAAATGAATACCTTATAAAACTGATACATTTTTGAACCTTGTTGGAAATGGGAATCTACTTGCTTCTGGTAAACCCTGCCCTCTTCCATCCCAGCTAGTTCTACAAGGGTAGCATTCTATGAATTTCTGAATTAACATGCTTACTTCAGCATATTTTAGGAACCCAAATTTTCAATGGAAGGAAGGAAAGAAGACAGAGAGATGGAGAGAGGGAGGGAGGAAGGGAAAGAAAGAGGGAAGACAACTATAAGTGCACCTTTAGTAAATAACTTTTTAATAATCATCTGCAAACTAACATAAATAACATTTCATTAATAAAATTGCCCTATATCTTTGGACTCAGTAGCCTGCCCCTAATTTTTTTTGGCGGGGAGGAGGGTATGATAAGACTTAAGCAGAGCAGAAACATACAAAATAATATTAATTGTAGGATCATCTATAATAGTTGAAAATAAATGGTCTTTCTAGTAGTTTAAAAAATAATCATGTCTATCGGAAACATTCCCTAAGAGAGGGGACCCTTTAAGTCAGTGGCTCCAAACCTGAGGCTCTGGACCTAGATATTTGTGAAGATAATAATAGAATATTGAAAACTATTTTTAGCATGGACTTCTAGAAAGCCTAATAAAAATCACACAGGCCACATAAGCAAATTAAATGCCAACCAGAAGTTATACTATAGGTAATTATCAGATGCTGATTAGAAACTGTAATTAGCATTTTCATGTGCCTTTGATAAATGAAAGTTTGGTTTAAAACAAAACTTTTTCAAAACATGGAAGAAGTAACTAAAATATCACTATGAAGATTGTGTCATGAAAAAATGTTTCTGATAAGATGTTAAGTGGCTGGCAAGTTGGCTGAATAGAAATGGCTCTGGTCTGCAGCTCCCAGCAAGATCAATGCAGAAGGCAGGTGATTTCTGCATTTCCAACTGAGGTACGCAGCTCATCTCACTGGGACTGGCTAGACAGTGAGTGCAGCCCACAAAGGGCAAACCAAAGCAGGGTAGGGTGTTGCCTCACCTGGGAAGTGAAAGGGGTTGGGGAACTCCCTCCCCTAACCAAGGAAAGCTGTGAGGGACTTTGTGGTGAGGAAAGGCGCACTCCAGCCCAGATACTACCCTTTTCCCATGTTCTTCACAACCCACAGACCAGGAGATTCCCTCAGGTGCCTACACCACCAGGGCCGTGGGTTTCAAGCACAAAACTGGGCAGCCATTTGGGCAGACACCAAGCTAGCTGCAGGAGTTTTTTTTTTTTTTTTGTACCCCAGTGGCGCCTGGAATACCAGCAAGACAGAACTGTTTGTTCCCCCTGGAAAAGGGGCTGAAGCCAGGGAGCCAAGTGGTCTTGCTCAGCAGATCCCATCCCCATAGAGCCTAGCAAGCTAAGATCCACTGGCTTGAAATTCTCGCTGCCAGCACAGCAGTCTGAAGTCGACCTGGGACACTCCAGCTTTGACAGGATAAAATTCACACATAATAATATTAACCTTAAATGTAAATGGGCTAAATACCCCAATTAAAAGACACAGACTGGCAAATTGGATAAAGAGTCAGGACCCATTGGTGTGCTGTATTCAGGAGACCCATCTCACATGCAAAGACACACATAGGCTCAAAATAAAGGGATGGAGGAATATTTACCAAGCAAATGGAAAGCAAAAAAAGCAGGGGTTCCAATCCTAGTCTCTAATAAAACAGACTTTAAACTAACAAAGGTCAAAAAAGACAAAGAAGGGCATTACATAATGGTAAAGGGATCAACACAACAAGAAGAGCTAACTATTCTAAATATATATGCACTCAATAGAGGAGCACCCAGATTCATAAAGCAAGTTCTTAGGGACCTACAAAGAGACTTAGACTCCCACACAATAATAGGAGAAGCCTTTAACAACCCACTGTCAATATTAGACAGATCAATGAGACAGAAAATTAACAAGGATATTCAGGACTTGAACTCAGCTCTGAACCAAGTGGACCTAATAGACATCTACAGAACTCTATACCCCAAATCAACAGAATATACATTCTTCTCAGCACCACATCACACTTATTCTAAAATTGACCACTAATTGGAAGTAAAACGTTCCTCAGCAAATGCAAAAGAATGGAAATCATAACAGTCTCTCAGACCACAGTGCAATCAAATTAGAACTCAGGATTAAGAAACTCACTCAAAACCATACAACTACATGGAAACTGAACAACCTGCTCCTGAATGACTACTGGGTAAATAACAAAATTAAGGCAGAAATAAATAAGTTATTTGAAAGCAATGAGAACAAAGACACAATGTACCAGAATCTCTGGAAAACAGCTAAAGCAGTGTTTAGAAGGAAATTTAGAACACTAAATGCCCATGGGAGAAAGCAAGAAAGATCTAAAACTGAAACCCTAACATCACAATTAAAAGAACTAGAGAAGCAAGAGCAAACACATTTAAAAAGCTAGCAGAAGACAAGAAATAACTAAGATCAGAGCAGAACCGAAGGAGATAAAGGCACAAAAAAACCTTCAAAAAAATCAATGAATTCAGGAGCTGGATTTTTGAAAAGATTAAGAAAATAGATAGACCACTAGCCAGATTAATAAAGAAGAAAAGAGAGAAGAATCAAATAGACACAATAAAAAATGATAAAGGGGACATCACCACTGATCCCACAGAAATACAAACTACCATCAGAGAATACTATAAACACCTCTATGCAAATAAACTAGAAAATCTAGAGGAAATGGATAAATTCCTGGACACATACACCCTCCCATGACTAAACCAGGAAGTAGGTGAATCCCTGAATAGACCAATAACAAGTTCTGAAATTGAGGCAGTAATTAATAGCCTACCAACCAAAAAAAAGCCCAGGACCAAATGGAGCTGGTACCATTACTTCTGAAACTATTCCAAACAATGGAAAAAGAGGGACTCCTCCCTCACTTATTTTATAAGGCCAGCATCATCCTGACACCATCAATCTGGCAGAGACACACAGAAATAAGAAAATTTCAGGCCAATATCCCTGATGAACATCGATGGGAAAATCCTCAATAAAATACTGGCAAACCAAATCCAGCAGCACAGCAAAAAGCTTATCCACCACAATCAAGTTGGCTTCATCCCTGGGATGCAAGGCTGGTGCAACATATGCAAATCAATAAATGTAATCCATCACATAAATAAAACCAACGACAAAAACCACGATTATCTCAATACATTCAGAAAAGGCCTTTGATAAAATTCAACACACCCTCATGCTAAAAACTCTCAACAAACTAGGTATTGATAGAATGTATCTCAAAATAATAAGAGCTATTTATGACAAACCCACAGCCAGTATCATACTGAATGGGCGTGGATGAAGCTGGAAACCATCATTCCCAGCAAACTAACACAAGAACAGAAAACCAAACACCACATTTTCTCACTTACAAGTGGGAGTTGAACTATGAGAACACATGGACACAGGAAGGGGAACATCACACACGGGGGCCTGTTGGCGGGTGGGGGCTAAGGGGAGGGATAGCATTAGGAGAAATACCTAATGTAGATGATGGGTTAATGGGTGCAGCAAACCACCATGGCACATGTATACCTATGTAACAAACCTGCACATTCTGCACATGTATCCCAGAACTTAAAGTATAATTTAAAAAGAAAAAAAAAAGATGTTAAGTTTAAAAAAATAAAAAGTGGTATTGCAGCTATTACTGTAACCATCTAAAATATGTATTCACCACTGGAAGTTAATATGAAAATATTGTCATTGAGAAGGCATGTTTTCGTTTGTCAAAAACTGCCTTTATAGTTGTCCTCATATCTTTTCAATAAGAAAATAAAAGGAGGCCAGGCGCGGTGGCTCACGCTTGTAATCCCAGCACTTTGGGAGGCCGAGGCGGGCGGATCACGAGGTCAGGAGATCGAGACCACAGTGAAACCCCGTCTCTACTAAAAATACAAAAAATTAGCCGGGCGAGGTGGCGGGCACCTGTAGTCCCAGCTACTTGGAGAGGCTGAGGCAGGAGAATGGCATGAACCCGGGAGGTGGAGCTTGCAGTGAGCTGAGATTGCGCCACTGCACTCCAGCCTGGGTGACAGAGCGAGACTCTGTCTCAAAAAAAAAAAAAAAAAAAAAAAAAAAAAAAGAAAAGAAAAGAAAAGGAAAAGTAATTTTTGGCTCAGAGAAGGGAGATATAATAAAGTGAGTGAGGCTTGCCATGGGCAGATCCATGATGTTGGTACTTTTTGTGCCCTTCTAGTCTCCTCTCTTTGCCTCCCCTCTGTCCTTCTGGTGCCCAGTTCCCTCTCTTAACCCCTTTCCAGGGCCCACCTGAGGGCCATTTCAGAAGGGCCTCACTCAGTAGGCTCAGCTGGCCTCTGCCAAGCCACAGCACCTTTAATCAAGCATTTGCCACCATGGAGCCTTTACTCACCACTCCCCAACTGCTTGAATAATATTGTCTAGTAATCAAACTACATTCATTAAGTAACAATCCCACCCCATATTTATTCACCAAAGGCATACACAATGGTTAATCAGTGCTTCTGAGCAGTGTGAAGATTAAGTCCTCTAAGTTGGCGGGTGGAGCCAAGATGGCCGAATAGGAACAGCTCCGGTCTCCAGCTCCCAGCCCCAGCGACACAGAAGACAGATGATTTCTGCATTTCTGCCTGAGGTACTGGTTTCATCTCACTAGGGAGTGCCTAACGGTGGGTGCAGGACAGTCGGTGAAGCGCACTGTGCGCGAGCCGAAGCAGGGCGAGGCATTGACTCACTCGGGAAGCGCAAGGGGTCAGGGAGTTCCCTTTCCTAGTCAAAGAAAGGGGAAGCAGACGGCACCTGGAATATCGGGTCAGTCCCACCCTAACTGCGCTTTTCCAACGGGCCTGGAAAACGGCACACTAGGAGATTGTGTCCCGCACCTGGCTCGGAGGGTCCTATGCCCACGGAGTCTCGCTAATTGCTAGCACAGCAGTCTGAGATCAAGCTGCGAGGCGGCAGCGAGGCTGGGGGAGGGGCGCCCGCCATTGCCCAGGCTTGCTTAGGTAAACAAAGCAGCCAGGAAGCTCGAACTGGGTGGAGCCCACCACAGCTCAAGGAGGCCTCCCTGCCTCTGTAGGCTCCACCTCTGGGGCAGGGCACAGACAAACAAAAACTCTGCAAGAACTTCCACAGACTTAAATGTCCCTGTCTGACTGACAGCTTTGAAGAGAGTAGTGGTTCTCCCAGCACGCAGCTGGAGATCTGAGAACAGTCAGACTGCCTCCTAAAGTGGGTCCCTCACCCCTGAGCAGCCTAACTGGGAGGCACCCCCCCAGTAGGGACAGACTGACACCTCATTCAACCCGGTACTTCTCTGAGACAAAACTTTCAGAGGAACTATCAGACAGCTGAATTTGTGGTCTCACGAAAATCTGCTGTTCTGCAGCCACCGCTGCTGACACCCAGCCAAACAGGGTCTGGAGTGCACCTCTAGTAAACTCCAACAGACCTGCAGCTGAGGGTCCTGTCTGGTAGAAGGAAAACTAACAAACAGAAAGGACATCCACACCAAAAACCCATCTGTACATCACCATCATCAAAGACAAAAAGTAGATAAAACCACAAAGATGGGGAAAAAACAGACCAAAAAAACTGGAAACTCTAAAAAACAGAGCACCTCTCCTCCTCCAAAGGAACGCAGTTCCTCACCAGCAACGGAACAAAGCTGGATGGAGGATGACTTTGATGAGTTGAGAGAAGAAGGCTTCAGACGATCAAACTACTCTGAGCTACGAGAGGAAATTCAAAACAACAGCAAAGAAGTTAAAAACTTTGAAAAAAAATTAGAAGAATGGATAACTAGAATAACCAATGGAGAGAAGGGCTTCAAGGAGCCGATGGAGCTGAAAGCCAAGTTTCGAGAACTACGCGAAGATTGCAGAAGCCTCAGTAGCAGATGCGATCAACTGGAAGAAAGGGTATCGCTGATGGAAGATGAAATGAATGAAATGAAAAGAGAAGGGAAGTTTAGAGAAAAAGGATAAAAAGAAATGAACAAAGCCTCCAAGAAATTTGGGACTATGTGAAAAGACCAAACCTACGTCTGATTGGTGTACCTGAAAATGATGGGGAGAATGGAACCAAGTTGGAAAACACTCTGCAAGATATTATCCAGGAGAACTTCCCCAATCTAGCAAGGCAGGCCAGCATTCAGATTCAGGAAATACAGAGAACGCCACAAAGATACTCCTCGAGAAGGGCAACTCCAAGACACATTATTGTCAGATTCACCAAAGTTGAAATGAAAGAAAAAATGTTAAGGGCAGCCAGAGAGAAAGGTCGGGTTACCCACAAAGGGAAGCCCATCAGACTAACAGCTGATCTCTCAGCAGAAACTCTACAAGCCAGAAGAGAGTGGGGGCCGATATTCAACATTCTTAAAGAAAAGAATTTTCAACCCAGAATCTCCTATCCCGCCAAACTAAGCTTCATAAGTGAAGGAGAAATAAAACACTTTACAGACAAGCAAACGCTGAGTGATTTTGTCACCACCAGGCCTGCCCTAAAAGAGCTCCTGAAGGAAGCACTAAACATGGAAAGGAACAACCGGTACCAGCCACTGCAAAAACATGCCAAATTGTAAAGACCATCGAGACTAGGAAGAAACTATAGCAACTAACGAGCAAAATAACCAACTAACATCATAATGACAGGATCAGATTCACACATAACAATATTAACGTTAAATGTAAATGGGCTAAATGCTCCAACCAAAAGACACAGACTGGCAAACTGGATAAGGAGTCAGGACCCATCAGTGTGCTGTATTCAGGAAACCCATCTCACGTGCAGAGACACACATAGACTCAAAATAAAGGGATGGAGGAAGATCTATCAAGCAACTGGAAAACAAAAAAAGGCAGGGGTTGCAATCCTAGTCTCTGATAAAATAGACTTTAAACCAACAAAGATCAAAAGAGACAAAGAAGGCCATTACATAATGGTAAAGGGATCAATTCATCAAGAAGAGCTAACTATCCTAAATATATATGCACCCAACACAGGAGCACCCAGATTCATAAAGCAAGTCCTGAGTGACCTACTAAGGGACTTAAACTCCCACACAATAATAATGGGAGATTTTAACACCCCACTGTCAGCATTAGACAGATCAACGAGACAGAAAGTCAACAAGGATATCCAGGAATTGAACTCAGCTCTACATAAAGTGGACCTAATAGACATCTACAGAACTCTCCACCCCAAGTCAACAGAATATACATTTTTTTCAGCACCACACCACACCTATTCCAAAATTGACCACATAGTTGGAAGTAAAGCTCTCCTCAGCAAATGTAAAAGAACAGAAATTATAACAAACTGTCTCTCAGACCACAGTGCAATCAAACTAGAACTCAGGATTAAGAAACTCACTCAAAACCGCTCAACTACATGGAAACTGAACAACCTGCTCCTGAATGACTATTGGGTACATAATGAAATGAAGGCAGAAATAAAGATGTTCTTTGAAACCAACGAGAACAAAGACACAACATACCAGAATCTCTGGGACACATTCAAAGCAGTGTGTAGAGGGAAATTTATAGCACTAAATGCCCACAAGAGAAAGCAGGAAAGATCCAAAATTGACTCCCTAACATCACAATTAAAAGAACTAGAAAAGCAAGAGCAAACACATTCAAAAGCTAGCAGAAGGCTAGAAATAACTAAAATCAGAGCAGAACTGAAGGAAATAGAGACACAAAAAACCCTTCAAAAAATTAATGAATCCAGGAGCTGGTTTTTTGAAAAGATCAACAAAATTGATAGACCGCTAGCAAGACTAATAAAGAAGAAAAGAGAGAAGAATCAAATAGATGCAATAAAAAACGAAAAAGGGGATATCACCACCGATCCCACAGAAATACAATCTACCATCAGAGAATACTACAAACACCTCTATGCAAATAAACTAGAAAATCTAGAAGAAATGGATAAATTCCTCGACAAATACACCCTCCCAAGACTAAACCAGGAAGAAATTGAATCTCTGAATAGACCAATAACAGGTTCTGAAATTGTGGCAATAATCAATAGCTTACCAACCAAAAAGAGTCCAGGACCTGATGGATTCACAGCCGAATTCTACCAGAGGTACAAGGAGGAACTGGTACCATTCCTTCTGAAACTATTCCAATCGATAGAAAAAGAGGGAATCCTCCCTAACACATTTTATGAAGCCAGCATCGTCCTGATACCAAAACCTGGCAGAGACATAACCAAAAAAGAGAATTTCAGACCAATATCCTTGATGAACATTGATGCAAAAATCCTCAATAAAATACTGGCAAACCGAATCCAGCAGCACATCAAAAAGCTTATCCACCATGATCAAGTGGGCTTCATCCCTGGGATGCAAGGCTGGTTCAACATACGCAAATCAATAAATGTAATCCAACATATAAACAGAACCAAAGACAAAAACCACATGATTATCTCAATAGATGCAGAAAAGGCCTTTGACAAAATTCAACAACCCTTCATGCTAAAAACTCTCAATAAATTAGGTATTGATGGGACGTATCTCAAAATAATAAGAGCTATCTACGACAAACCCACAGCCAATATCATACTGAATGGGCAAAAACTGGAAGCATTCCCTCTGAAAACTGGCACAAGACAGGGATGCCCTCTCTCACCGCTCCTGTTCAACATAGTGCTGGAAGTTCTGGCCAGAGCAATCAGGCAGGAGAAGGAAATAAAAGGTATTCAATTAGGAAAAGAGGAAGTCAAATTGTCCCTGTTTGCAGATGACATGATTGTATATCTAGAAAACCCCACTGTCTCAGCCCAAAATCTCCTTAAGCTGATTAGCAACTTCAGCGAAGTCTCAGGATACAAAATTAATGTACAAAAATCACAAGCATTCTTGTACACCAATAACAGACAAACAGAGAGCCAAATCATGAGTGAACTCCCATTCACAATTGCTTCAAAGAGAAGAAAATACCTAGGAATCCAACTTACGAGGGATGTGAAGGACCTCTTCAAGGAGAACTACAAACCACTGCTCAATGAAATAAAAGAGGATACAAACAAATGGAAGAACATTCCATGCTCTTGGGTTGGAAGAATCAATATCGTGAAAATGGCCATACTGCCCAAGGTAATTTATAGATTCAATGCCATCCCCATCAAGCTACCAATGACTTTCTTCACAGAATTGGAAAAAACTACTTTAAAGTTCATATGGAACCAAAAAAGAGCCCGCATCGCCAAGTCAATCCTAAGCCAAAAGAACAAAGCTGGAGGCATCACGCTACCTGACTTTAAACTATACTACAAGGCTACAGTAACCAAAACAGCATGGTACTGGTACCACAACAGAGACATAGATCAATGGAACAGAACAGAGCCCTCAGAAATGATGCCGCATAGCTACAACTATCTGATCTTTGACAAACCTGACAAAAACAAGAAATGGGGAAAGGATTCCCTATTTAATAAATGGTGCTGGGAAAACTGGCTAGCCATATGTAGAAAGCTGCAACTGGATCCCTTCCTTACACCTTATACAAAAATTAATTCAAGATGGATTAAAGACTTATATGTTAGACCTAAAACCATTAAAATCCTACAAGAAAACCTAGGCAATACCATTCAGGACATAGGCGTGGGCAAGGACTTCATGTCTAAAACACCAAAAGCAATGGCAACAAAAGCCAAAATCGACAAATGGGATCTCATTAAACTAAAGAGCTTCTGCACAGCAAAAGAAACTATCATCAGAATTAACAGGCAACCTACAGAATGGGAGAAAATTTTTGCAACCTACTCATCTGACAAAGGGCTAATATCCAGAATCTATAATGAACTCAAACAAATTTACAAGAAAAAAACAAACAACCCCATCAAAAAGTGGGCAGAGGACATGAACAGACACTTCTCAAAAGAAGACATTTATGCAGCCAGAAAACACATGAAGAAATGCTCATCATCACTGGCCATCAGAGAAATGCAAATCAAAACCACAGTGAGATACCATCTCACACCAGTTAGAATGGCCATCATTAAAAAGTCAGGAAACAACAGGTGCTGGAGAGGATGTGGAGAAATAGGAACACTTTTACACTGTTGGTGGGACTGTAAACTAGTTCAACCATTGTGGAAGTCAGTGTGGCGATTCCTCAGGGATCTCGAACTAGAAATACCATTTGACCCAGCCATCCCATTACTGGGTATATACCCAAAGGACTATAAATCATGCTGCTATAAAGACACATGCACACGTATGTTTATTGCGGCACTATTCACAATAGCAAAGAGTTGGAACCAACCCAAATGTCCAACAACGATAGACTGGATTAAGAAAATGTGGCACATATACACCATGGAATACTATGCAGCCATAAAAAATGATGAGTTCGTGTCCTTTGTAGGGACATGGATGAAACTGGAAAACATCATTCTCAGTAAACTATCGCAAGGACAAAAAACCAAACACCGCATGTTCTCACTCATAGGTGGGAATTGAACAATGAGAACTCATGGACACAGGAAGGTGAACATCACACTCCGGGGACTGTTGTGGGGTGGGGGGAGAGGGGAGGGACAGCATTAGGAGATATACCTAATGCTAAATGACAAGTTAATGGGTGCAGCAAACCAACACGGCACATGGATACATATGTAACAAACCTGCACATTGTGCACATGTACCCTAAAACCCTAAAGTATAATAAAAAAAAAAAAAAAAAAAAAAAAAAAAACAAAGGATTCCAAAGCATTTCAGTTGCTTTTCTTTTTTATTTTTTTCAAGACGGAGCTTTGCTCTGTTGCCCAGGCTGAAGTGCAGTGGCGCAATCTTGGCTCATGGCAACCTCCACCTTCTGGGTTCAAGCAATTCTCCTGTCTCAGCCTCCAGGGATCACAGGTGCCCGCCACCACGCCCAGCTAATTTTTGTATTTTTAGTAGAGATGGAGTTTCACCATGTTGGCCAGGCTGGTCTGGAACTCCTGACCTCATGATCCGCCCACTTCAGCCTCCCAAAGTGCTGGGATTACAGACTTGAGCCATCGTGCCCTGCCCTTCAGTTGCTTTTCTTTGTCCATTTTGAGCTTCTCCACTTACTGACTTACTGAGTCCAAAGTGGGAAATTGCTGGTGATTTTCTGAAATTTTCAGTAATACCTGTATCAAAATTCTGAACTCTCTTGGGTGCAGCACACCAACATGGCACATGTATACATATGTAACAAACCTGCACATTATGCACATGTACCCTAAAACTTAAAGTATAATAATAATAATAATAAAATTCTGAGCTCTCATCATAAAAAAAAAAAAAAAAAAAAAAAAAAAAAAAAAATAAGTCCTCTAAGTTGATAGAACCCAAATGAAGGTACATGTGTAGTTATGCAGCCTTGCTTGCCAGTCATGTATAATGCACACATGAGCTGCGGAGATCTTGGAGGGCCTCAACCTGGGGAGGGATGTCTTCAGGTGTCACCAAGATAAGAACATATGCATTTTCATAAGCTGAAAACTCTTCTAAATCCAAAGAATGAATGTCAATGGTAGGACTTTAGATGGCTGGCTGCCAGGGAGATTATTTGGGGGCAGTGGGGACATTTAGAGATCTCCTGGGCAGGAAGCCAGCCCTGGGAGGGAGGAAGCAGGCTCCCCAGGATGCACATGCTGGGTCTGAGGTAGACACACACTGAAATTGCCTTTGTAAAAATTACATCAGTGAGAAAATTATGGCAGTGGGGGAGATCCGATCTAGCCCAAGCTCCTCTTGCTTTTAGCTTTCAAGCTGCCGTCATTCCAGGGTTAGCTTTGAGAGATATTTTATTTATAGTTTAAATGATAACAGTCCTTCCCCTAAAACTCAGTTGCCTTTATAAAGTAATGAGAGTCCATCAGGTTAGTGGGAGGAGAGGAGCCTGAATTCTGCTAAGGTGTAGACTGTCATAAGATATGCAACTTCCCCAATAATTCCTGCAAATAACATCACTATTGTGGAACCTAAGATTGGCCTTTTGTGATATCTTTTTAGGTTTTTTGCATGTCTGACACCTGTGGCTCCATCTGGATCCACCAACCAATGGCTCCTGGGACTCCACCCAGAAGCAACTCAGTGCAAGAGGACGGCTTCAACTCCCTATGATTTCATCTCTGATCCAACCAATCAGCAGCAAGTGACCATTGAATAGCCACCCCCACCCCCTCCCCAAACTACCTTTGAAAAACCCCTAATCTAGGGCCCTTCAAGGAGATTGATTTAAATAACAACTCCATCTGCCATGTGGCATGGCCAGCCTCACATCAGACTCTTTCTTTACTGCAATGCCATGGTCTTTATTTGTGCAGCAAACAGGAAGAACCTGTCAGGCAGTTGCAATACTCACATAGGGTTGACTTGAGGCAGGTGTGAGGCTGGTACGGCTGAGACCACCAGAATTCCCGTTGCTTCCTATGGGGTGAAAAAACCCATGAGACAAAAAACAAACAAACAAACAACACTTTTTATTAATCCAGGTGAAACAGACCCAGAACAACGACAAACAGAATGTTTCTTAGAATTCTGCTGCCTTCACCCAAGTGAAAAGGGTGATTGCTTCTCCAAATACATTGTCAAATAAATTTTCCAAACATATAGGGTCTCTCATCTCTTTTTCTGCCTCACAGGATCTTTTCAGAACAACAAAGACTTAGAGTGACAATCTTGCCCATGATCACAAGTTTGCACATGGAGTTTCAGTAAATGACCCATGGTAAGCATCTCAGGCATGTTAGCCTGTCTCTGCAGTCTCCTTCGAATTCTCATGACATGTTCAGGTTTCCCTCTCAGGCTATTAGAGGCTCTCTACAGTTTCTATAGATGACTCTGCTCCTTTCTTGATCTCTAGAGTCACCCCTGGGCTCCAGGGCAAGGCTTCACCTTTTCTTGGCACCTGAAACCACTGTTGACTTGTTCCTCTTCCCTTGAGTTCCCCAGCAATTTTTTCTGGCAGGTTTTCCTTGCCTTGCCTACTTCAAAGCAACTTTCTAAGCAAAGTTGCTCTTCCTTCTTTATTCAACACTGTGAAGTTTGGAGCAAGGGAAGATTTTGAAGACACTCTGTTCTTTGTATTCCCAGAACTGCAGTATCACCTTTACCTGGGAACTTGTGAGGACTGCAGAATCTCAGTCCCCACCCCAAGACTTCCGAATTAGAATCTCCATTTTAATAAGAGCCCAGGTAAGTCACATGTATGTTAAAGGCAAGAAGCTCTAATTTAATCTCTCAAACTTTGGAATACATCTGAAGCGTTTGTTAAAATGCAGATAATCTGGGCCTCCCAGATCTCCTGCCTCCGATTCCCTGGAGATAAGGCCAGGGCATCTGCATGTTTAAATCAAACTGTCCATGTGATTCTAATTCACAAGAGAGTTGAAGAAGGGCCAATTTAATCCACCTTCCTCACTTTAGAAATGAGGAAACTGATCCAGGGAAGTCAAGCAATGTGGTGGAGGTTGAACAGTTAGCAGCAGGAGGCATCTATGCTATAATCTACAAAGTGATGGACTGGGAATCAACAGACCTGGGTTCCAGGCATGCTTCCCCTCCTTAGGATCTTGGACAAATCTCCTAACATCTGAAACTTAGTTCCCCACTTATGAAATGGGGCTCAGCGCATTTGGCATTGTGTGGACTAAATGATACATGAAACCTTACTGTAAACTCAATTAGCATGGACATGCAGGGCATTCGGATTCCTTAATTATTTGAAGAGATAACATATACACATAGTAAAAATATTAACAGTATAAAAAAGTAGGCGGGGTGTGGTGGCTCACGCCTGTAATCCCAGCACTTTGGGAGGCCGAGGTGGGCAGATCACCTGAGGTCAGGAGTTTGAGACCAGCCTGCCCAACATGGTGAAACCCCATCTCTACTAAAAATACAAAAATTAGTTGGACATGGTGGTGCACACCTGCAGTCCCAGCTACTCTGGAGGCTGAGGCAGGGAAATGGCTTGAACCCAGGAGGCCAAGGCTGCAGTGAGCTGAGATCATGCCACTGCACTCCAGCCTGGTGACAAAGCAAGACTCCATCTCAAAAAATAAAAAAAATTTTAAAAAGTAAGGCTTCTTCCCTTCCTTCTGCTCAGTTTCTTGTGCATTCTTCCAGAAACATTATCTGCATAATTAAGGTACTTTAATTCACAGCACATGCAGGCCAGAGCCAAGTTTCTTGATTCCTAGTTAGGTGATGAGTTCTCTAAATATCTGTGTTTCCTGTTTTTTAACCTTCTGTACCTTCCCTTGGTTAGTCCATGGTTAATTACCTGGTAGTCTGATCTCTCTCTATCTCTGTCTCTGTGTCTCTCATTCTCTATCAGCTTCCTCTCTAGGCTTCACCCTGGCCTTTCTCCTCTGGGAGCTCCTGGTTTTTCATTCTTACAAAATGATATCCTGTACATCTTCACATGTTCCCTCTGGGGGAAACTCCAGCGAATGGGGCCTCTCACTGGAAAGTCATGTCCACTTGCCAAAAATATTTGCTACTCTGGCACAAACCATCAACATCTAACTCCCCCAATTTGCAATATAGTCATTCCAAACTCCTTTAGATGGGTATTATTTTCCACCAATATGCCCTTTTTGGAGAAGCCTTCCTCCTCACTCTTTCACAGTTTTCTAAAATCAGATGTAATTTTCTACCTGTTGAAAATAAAAACAAACAAGCAAAACAACAACAAAACCCCCCAGCTACTTGCATTCAAATCTGTCACTCTTATAAAGAGCTTAAAAAATATTTTATGCGCTCATTCTCTATTCCTAAGCACAATGCTGCTCTTCATACCACTTACCCTGAGCACCTGAGGTGCTTGGCGAAGATGCAGATTCCTGACTCAGTCCGTATCTATTGAATCAGATCCTCAGGGAGGGGAGGGCAGAGCCGGGGTATCTGTATTTTACAAAATACCCAGCTCATTTTTACTCATAGCAAAGTTGGAGAGGTGGGAAGAGAGAAAAATTGTTTGTAGATATCAAAGACCTCATTTATTGAGGCTCAGAGATACTGACTTCTCAAAAACCACATCAGCCTGTGCTGGGGACAAGCCTCTTGTGCAGATGCAGCAGTGGGTTTAGTCTCAACACCCTCCTCCAGGCCTCCAATGTGCCTCCTGGTTTTCTGAATGAGATTCAGGAGAACCTGAGGTGACTTCCGTCATTCTGTCCCCAACAAGACATTTGTGTAGACTCTACTATTGACATATTGCTTCTAAATGAAATTGTTTAATTTCTTATTTTCATATTAGGTTTTCATGTGGCAATGACTAAAAGCAGCATAAGAACTTCCTATCATCCTTTATTTGTGTGCTCCCCCAGTAAACCCATAATTGGGTTTTGTGTGCTCCTTGCAAGACCCCTGCCAGACCCTCCTCACCACTTTCGGACCTGAAACCATGAGGACTAATCTCATTAGGCCTTTATCCCTGTTCATGTCCTTCAGCCCCCAAGCTCAGGTCACCCCTTATCCCCTGTGCTTTAATCCCTATAAGACCCCTGCCACCCACCCACGCCCTCTGGAACTCACAGCAAATCTTCAGCAAACTCTCTTAGACCTCAGCCTCTTCTTTGAGCCCTTTCTTCTTGCTCTAACTGCAGCCCAACTCTCCCTGTGGTCTGCTTCTCCTGCAGCCTTCAAGAGGGGGATGTTTCCTCTCCCACTCCCAGTGGGGTGCTGGTGAAATAGCTCTGGGGGATGGGAGCCCTAACTCAGAGGCTCTGCTGATTTCTGCAGTGTTTATGCTCTCACGGTGGCTGATTTCAAGCTAACACCCTGTCTTCACTGAATGTGGGTGTGTGAACAGATGGCTCGTGTCAGATGGCTCCAGCACATCCTCATGTATAGCTTTCCTTCCACTGGGCCTGGAGGTGGGGGGTGTGTCCTTGCTTCTCACTGCCATTTCAAGATTATTCTTCCTCTTCCCTAGGAGCCCCCAGCTTTGAACATCATCCCACTACTTTTCTGATAGCCATCACCAGCTCACTCCTGCTCGTTCCTAGGTCTCAACACTGTTCTGTCACAGTTCTCAATGATTTTATCACACATACAAATGTCCCTTTCAGCACCCTGGCCTATTGGGTGCTTGATCTCCTCTTTTCCAATAACCTTTCCCTCATTCAACCTCAGTCACTGCCTCCCATTGTCATACCCAAGACCTCATCAGTACCGACAACAGCAATCTCTCCTTAATTTTAACTTCCAGCATCCCTTTCTCCTACTAACACCTCCCATCTTCCCAGCCCCAATGTACTGTTGACCTCATAAAGACCTGCAATCCATTGATCTTACTTCCTTCTCACCAATCCTCACCTGCTTCGTTTCCTCATCTCCCTCCTAAACAGCTTACATGTCACACTCCATCTTTATAATCTGTCCCTTGGCCCCCTCTTGATTTGCTGTTAAATCCAACCCTCTGTCTAATCTGGACCCGCACCCCAGAAGCACTTCAAATGTATGACCTTTAACTTAAGAGGGCCCTTAATGCTGATCACACTATGTTTACCTAATCCGTTTGCTCTCCAACTCTCACGGAAACTTTTCAAGCTTTCTGCTCTCTCCTTCCCAATGCCTCCTTCCCCACCCTGCTCTCTGCTTATGGTTTCTCATTTCACTGAGAAAATAACAGCTAGGAAAGAACTTCCACAAGTGCCTGCCATATGCTCCAACCTCAGCTGTGCCCCATACTCCATCTTCCCTCGTGGTACCATTTCTATGGATGAGCTGTTTATGATCCTAGGTCAGGCCAAGCTCTCTTCTTGAATACTAAAGCATATCTCCTTCCGCCTGCTCAAAGACATCAACAACAGCAGTTCTCTTCTCTTTCTCTCTTATCATCAAAATGTTCCCTCTGGTGGATGACTCCCATTACTTACACCATCTAAAAATTTCACTCACACCACTCCACTCTCCCCTCTGGCTATTTCTCCATCGTTCTGCTCTGCTTTATCCCAAAATGTCTCAAAGAGTTTCCTATGCTCACTGTCATCCATTTCTTCAAATCCCACTCTAATGAGGATTTTGGCCCCACTTCTCCACTGAAATTGCTCTTATTAAGATCACTAATGACTGTCATACTGCTAAATCCAATGGTCAATTCTCAGCCTTCTCAGCAGAAGGTGATATAGCTGTTGAGGACCCCATACAGTCTTGATTTTCATTCTGCCTCATTGGTCATTCCTTCTCAATACCCTTTACTGGTTCCATTTTTTCTTCTTGATCTCTTAACAGTGGCTGAGCCTGGGACTGCTGCTGCTTTCTATTTGCACGCCCTCCCTTGGTAGCTCGTCAAACCTCAGTAGCATAAGGTGAGGGTGGTGGGTTGAAATTGAGGTCTCAACTCAGCCTTGAAAGATGAATCCTTTTCTGTCTTAGTCTGTGCAGGCTGCTATAACAAAGTACCATAAACTGGGTCACTTATAAACAACAGAAATGTATTTGCTCATAGTTCTGGAAGCTGGGAAGTCCAAGATCAAGGAACCAGTGGATGCAGTGTCTGGCGAGGGCTGGCTCCGTGACTCATAAATGGCACCTTTTATCTGTGTCCTCCCATGGTGGAAGGGGCAAATAAGCTCCCTCAGGCCTCTTTTATAAGGGCACTAATCCCATTCATGAGGGCAGAGTGCTCATGACCTAACCACCTGCTAAAGGCCCCGCCTCTTAATACTATTGCATTGGGGATTAGGTCTCAACATATGAATTTTGGAGAGGACACAAACATTCAGGCCATAGCACTTTTTAAGTTTAATTTAGTTTCCCAAGACTTTTCCCTGTTTTCTAGCTGATATGATTATTCTCGTCTCCTTGGTATTTAAGATGCTTAGGGTTTATCGATAAGTTGACATTTGGATTTATAAACCAATGTGTGTGTGTTCATTCATCTGCTTGTCCCTCTTTATCTCATCTTAACTGTGGTAACAGAAGCCCATGAAAAACATTTTGTTTCCTGATGGTTCAGCCCTGAGTCCAGGAGTGGTGACGTTCCTTACCTCTTCAGAAGGTGGTTAGAAGGGACAAGCCCAGCGCAGGTAGCAGGGTCTGAGATTTTTCGGGCCTGCCACCAGAGGGCATCATTCTGGTCCACAATCTGGAGGATGTCCCCCTTCTGGAAAGGCAATCCAGCGTCCATGCAGGGGATGTCGGGATCCTCCTGGGGCCAGTACTCAGTCATGGCACGGACGTATACCTGATGGCAGGTGCATAATAACGCTATCAGAAGGTGCCTAATGGTGCCATCCGAAGAACCCTTGCCCATGGGCCATCATGACTTAAAACCATTTCTCCCACTCCTCTAGCTGCTACTCCTATCTTTCCTCTCCACCCTCACCAAAAAAGAGAACTCACCTCCTGAGCCTAAGTACCATGATAAAAAGCATCTCTTAGCTTAGAGAAGTTTAGGCTCAAATGTTCACGATTTTTTATGTTGCTTCTTGACTTCTTAGTATCCTATCTCCTTGTAC
The DNA here is from genome assembly GCF_006542625.1 of Nomascus leucogenys. Lineage (NCBI taxonomy): Eukaryota > Metazoa > Chordata > Mammalia > Primates > Hylobatidae > Nomascus > Nomascus leucogenys. Next base: position 102,136,718 of record NC_044402.1, read on the forward strand.
TGTACTCATTTACTCATTTTGCTTTTCAGGCCATCAGTATTGAAAAATATCCAACACAGTCTTGAACCCAGGTCCAACATGGTACAAAGGATAGGATTATTACACATCATATTTAGTTGCTGTTACTTGGGGATCTACTGTGTGTGAGACTGAAGGCTCAGTAAATTCTTTTTTTTTTTTTTTTTTCTGAGACGGAGTCTCGCTCTGTCGCCCAGGCTGGAGTGCAGTGGCGCAATCTCGGCTCACTGCAAGCTCCGCCTCCCGGGTTCACGCCATTCTCTTGCCTCAGCCTCCCAAGTAGCTGGGACTACAGGTGCCCGCCACCACACCCGGCTAATTTTTTGTATTTTTAGTAGAGACGGGGTTTCACCGTGGTCTCGATCTCCTGACCTCATGAGCTGCCCGCCTCCACCTCCCAAAGTGCTGGGATTACAAGCGTGAGCCACCGCGCCCGGCCGAAGGCTCAGTAAATTCTTACCATCTTCTGGCTATTCACAGGAGGGTCAGAGACTGGAACCACCTTGAACATGATTGTGCCTCGAGACATGCCCTGGAAAATGAGAGAGGAGAAAGGATGACAATCATGGAGGTAGCAGGGTTATTGGGGCTCGGTAGACAGAGTTACAGTGCAATGTATCCAGGTCTAATGGCAACATCCCCCGAGAGCCCTTCACAGGGGCTCTGCAGCTGTCACCATCCAGAAATGGAAATCAGGAAGCAATTTACCCCTACATCTGCCCTGCTGTGGGGTTCTGGGGTCACTGGTCTGCTAAAAGCCACACTGAAGTGGCCTCTTCCAGGGACCCCCGACCCTGCACTGAAACAGAAACACCCCATCCAGCGAGGTCTTCCGCACACAGGCCCTGGGGAGAGACGGGATCTCCATCTGACTTTCCCTCTTTATTCCCTTACTCAGTAAGCATTTCCTGAATGCCTGTTTCTACACCAGATACCCCAGTCTGATGGGGAAGAAGAGGGGCTCCTAAGTTTTCTGGGAGAACTGACAACCTTCCAAACTAATGGTGGAAATAGGGAGCTCTCAGACTGGGGGAAGGAAGAATTCCCCTGTTACACGCACTGTGATGGGCATTAAACATCTAGAGATTAAGACCCTGTTTGTACTCAGGAATTTCATAATCCCACTGTCCCGGCAACATCACAGCTGGCACCAGCAGGTAGAAGCCATGCGTATCTGTGATTTCCAGTACTCCAAGCTTCCTTTGCAGCACCTTCTATACCACACAGAATCTTGCAGCAGTGGCTTACAAAGGATTTAGGTGCTTGTCTCACAGCACCACTCCTCACCTCAGTCTCGAAGCCACTGCTATGAAATCCTGGCAGGAACTCAGTTTGAGAACCACTGGTCTATCCACTATACTATACGGTAATCAACCCAGGCCCCACACCTGGGCTGTGCATGGTGGGAGGTGGGAGGGGCATGCTGCTATGGCTATTAACAGCTGAACTGCAATTTGGGGAACGGTTTGAAGGGCAGGAATAGGAACCTGAGGGAGAGCAAATGCTCATTAATCAGGTTATCAATCCTTAGCTCCAACCACAAGGAAGAGTGGCAGGGTCACCAAGGATGTCCCCCGCCCTATATGCTGCTGTCTGGTGACTCCTTTCTTCCCCCAAAGCTGCCCTCCAAGAAGATGTTGAACATTTCAGCTGTAGAAAAGTGTTAGTGGGGGAAGGAGTGGTTTGCTCAGGTTCAGACTCTCCTACAAAGTCTCACTCTGCCCACCCCAGGTTCAGTTTCCAATGGAGCAATCCAGGTGATGAGGGAGCTGGGCTGGCGGCCCTGCCAGCCTTCCCGAGGCTGAAGGAGGAAGGAGCAGCTTGGGAAGGGAAGTTTCCCAGCGAAGACCAGAACTTCTCGAGTGGGAGGTCAGCAAGTGACATGGGTGACAGACAAGGTCTGGGAGCCTGGAGGGAGAAAGCTGTCAAGAGAACTCGAGTCCCCGGTACATCCCAGGGCACACACGTGGGCTTGATGGTCCCAGTTCAGCCTTGACATTTCTCCAAGTCATTAACAAAAAGGCAAAAAGAAGATTTACCAGAATATGGATCACTTGTTCCGGGTCCAGTCCCTCAACTGAAACTCCATTCACTTCTACCAGTTTGTCTCCAGCATATAGCAACCCTAGGCAGACAGTAACACAAAACACAGAAAGATACAAAGAAGTAGGATAAAAATAGCAGTAGCTACCTCAATAGCTATTTAACAAACTCACTAACCCAAGCATGCTCTAAAAATGTTTAATATAAAATAATAATAGAAAAGAAAGCTGATTATTCCAACTTACATCACCCCCAGAAATGTGTGAGCAGTCCATTTTTCTACCTCATCACAAATACTTGGAATTGACTTATGGTAATAATTTTATTTTTGCTAGTCTGATGTTGTAAAATGGAACCAGAACACTGGTAAGAAAATAGCACTAAAACCAAAGATGTCAGGGTCATAAGCCAATGACCAAAAGGAAATGGGGTAGGTATTCTTCAAGAGAAAATGTGGAGAAACTTGGGGTTTAAGTGAAGACTTGAGAAATGTGAGGTAAAACAGTAGAGTTGTCAGATAGTTGAGAGAAGAAGCAGAATGATGTCATAGAACAGAAACCAAGGATGAAAAAAATTCAAGAAAGGTGTCACCAGCATCAGATGTGGTCAAGAAGTGGAAATAAAACTGAGGAGGGGCCAGGCATGGTGGCTCATGCCTATAATCCTAGCACTTTGGGAGGCCAAGGTGGGTGGACCACTTGAGGCCAGAAGTTCAAGACCAGCCTTGCCAACATGACGACACTCTGTCTCTACTAACAATACAAAAAAAAAAATTAGCTGGGGATGGCGGTACATGCCTGTAATCCCAGCTACTTTGGAGGCTGAGGCAGGAGAATTGCTTGAACTCGGGAGGCAGAGGTTGCAATGAGCTGTGATTGCCCCACTGTACTCCAGCCTAGGTGACAGACTGAGACTCTGTCTCAAAAAAAAAAAAAAAAAAAAAGGAACTGAGGAGGAAGGAAGGGCCAATGATGGACTTAGCAACTAGGAAATTCTTGGTATTTATAATGAGAATGTTGAAGTATAAAGCATGCGCCAGGTTTTAGGGCTTCAGGGTAGTGAAGATGCATAACAGGTATAGAACCACTCATTTCAGAAGCACAACAGTAGCCAGGTGTGGTGGCTCATGCCTGTAATCCCAACACTCTGGGAGGCCAAGGCAGGAGGATTGCTTGAGCCCAGGAGGTTGACACCAGCCTGGGCAACATAGTGAGACCCTATCTAAACAAAAAATAGAAAAATTGGCTGGGCATGGTAGTGTGCACCAGTGGTCCCAGCTACTCGGGGGCTGAGGTGGAAGGATTGCTTGAGCCCAGGAAGTTGAGGCTGCAGTGAGTCATGATCATACCACTGCACTCCAGCCTGAGCAACAGGGTAAGACCCTGTCTCAAAAAAAAAAAAAAAAAAAAAAAAAAAGTTTTTAAAAGAACAGCAGTGAAAGGATAAAAATCTGGTTAACTGGTTGAAAGTGTGAGCAAAAGGCATTTCAAGATGGGAAAGAGCTATGCCTTTCTGAAAGTAGAAGGACAAAGTGCAGAGAAAAAGTTTGGAATATAGAGCTAGGCAGCTTGAATCCTGACTCAAACGGCGTAACTTTGAGCAAGTTAGTTTCATAATCTCTTTGAGCCTCAGTTTCCTCATCTATACAATGGCATGGTAATAGTTACCTTTGAGGTTGCCATGAGAATGTAAACTGAGAGACTTTAATGTGGTACCTAGAATGGGAAGGACTCATTGAAGGAGAGGAGTAAGATTTCTCTGGAATATTTGTTTCTTCTTTCTTTACTGCTTTATCCAAGAAATGGAACTTACTAAAGCCCTGGCCCAAGTTAGGAAAGAGGGATTTCTCAGGCCAAGTGCGTGGGTCATGCCTGTAGTCCCAGCACTTTGGGAGGCTGAGGCGGGCAGATCACGAGGTCGGGAGATTGAGACCATCCTGGCTAACGCAGTGAAACCCTGCCTCTACTAAAAATACAAAAAATTAGCCGGGTGTGGTGGTGGGCTCCTGTAATCCCAGCTACTTGGGAGGCTGAGGCAGGAGAATGGCGAACCCCAGAGGTGGAGCTTGCAGTGAGCTGAGATCGCGCCACTGCACTCCAGCCTAGACGACAGAGCAAGGGTTTCCTGTTTTTCTGGTAACTCTCAATCCCAGCTGCTCCAGCTTACCACTTCTCTCCGCCAGCCCACCGTGGATGACCCTGGCCACCAAGATGTCCCCTGTCATCTCGTGGCGCTTGATGGTGGCTCCCTGAAGAGAGAATAGACGAGATCCCTCTGTTACCTAACATGACCATTTTCCAGGTGGCTTCCCTCAATCAATGCAGTTCTGGTCTTTCAATCAATGCAGCTCTGGTTTTTCAAACAAGGCTATTCAGGCAACCAGGGACAGAGGGGCCACACAGTGCCCTGTGAGCTGTCAGTCATAGCATGCCATCAAAAAGGAAAGGCCATTCGACTTTGGCTTCCTGGGGTCTCGTTTCAATCACATAGACATAAAAGAATATTTAGATTCTTCCAAAGATACAGAAACCTCCCACAATTAAAACCTAATTAGAGGGACTGTTCTTAGAAAACTAAATTAATGCCTTCCTTAGCTTCTCATTAATATAGGAGGAAATGGGCAAATGCAATGGAATTGAGTCAAATACATGCATAGGTCAGAAAGCCAAATATTAAAATAAAACTTATGTCTTATTTCTCACAAAAATGTCTTATAAATCTCATCTTACTTTTCACAAAAGAAAAACACTAAGCTGAAATCTTTCCTTAGAGAAAATACTATGACATGTAATATGTTTGAAACCACAGGCAAAACTTGTAGAGTTGACTGCCGTTATTATCACTGTATATGTGATCGCAGGCAAGACTACTGCCCAAGTAACGACTAGATATAATTTGGTTCACAATTAACCTAAGCATATCCTAAATGGAAAGATAAAAAATGATTTCCTTACCAGGGGCTGTTGGTTTTTCACCAAACAAACAATCCTCATTGCTTCCTCACTCTCAGGGATATTGTCTGGCAGTGGAGGGAGAAGGGGTTCAAAATCTTTCTGAGCTATCGTGTCATGGGCACTGAGCAAGGCCTGGGCACAGGGAAGGAAAAGGTGAGCAAATGTCACACATGGGCCAAACCCCTCTAGAAGATAGTGACTCGATACTATCTAAGACACAGCAGCAACAACAAACACCAATACAGACATGCCAGACACAGTGCAAAGCATTTTATATGAATTAATCCAATCTTCACAATAATTCTATGAGGCAGGTACATTAATTGTCCTCAATTTGCAGATAAGGAAATAAGGCACAGAGAGGTTAAGCAATGCACAATACACTCTTTCATTTCTGCTAAAATGTATTATGCCACGACATTCTTATTTCCTGGCAGCCCATGTAATCTGTGATGCCCCTGTGGAGTTTGAACTACAAAACAACTTTTATAATATTTTCCCTAATTAAGGTAGAATGAAGGGCAGCAATCAAAATATCTTGCTGGTTTAATTTGTTAGTAACACTCAAGGGCTCATGTGGTACAGAATGAGAAGTTCATATGATCAAACTCTTTGATCATAGGGTATGATCATAGGGTATGATCAAAGAGTTTCTTTGACTAGCCCACTAGGTTAAATTCTTCATTTCACGGAGTGGAGAAGCTGTCACTCTGCCGCCCTGACTGAGATTGGTAGACAGAATTTAGTTGGAACTCAGAAAATTCTCTAAGTAGTGTGTGCCCTTGAGGATATTTGATGACTGGTGGTTGTGTTGTGAATTATAACTTTTGACTGATAAATTTCAGCACTCCAAATGCAGACATTGTCTTAAAGTTCTAATTTATTGATAAATTGGTCTCAAATCTGTAAGTACTAAGAGATAGGTTTCTGTTCTGCAATCAAATGTTCTTCATAAACCCTCTCACAGGGATAATCATCATTATACTGTATCTTCCAAATACACACACATTATCTAAAACTCAAAATAGTCCCACGTTGGAAAGGAAGCATGGAGGTATTCCTCTATAACTAGAATGTTCCCTGTTTGCTACTCAAGATTTTTAGATGGGCAATAGCTTTGTAGGGGAAACAAAGCACCATGGAAAGTTCTGGATGCCTCCTCATAAACACATGAGGCTTGACTGCACGATTGACAACACTGAGCTACTCACATCTGAGTCCCACATATTTAAGTACAATCTGTTGGTCAGTACCCGTGTACAGTAATAGAACATCTATTCAGAGAGAACATTTTCCATCACATATATTTCTCCTTCCCAACTCTGTCTATGTGCCAGATGGGGACATCTTTTCTATTTTAGCAGGCACTTGCCTTAAAGTGTGGAGCCTGGAGCATTTGTCTCAGCTCTTGGATCTCAGGGGAAGTAGGGGTTTCACGTAATAACTCCACTACCTGGTTCATGGAAAAGCATACATTATAAAATTAAAAAAAAATCTCACCCAGGCTGGATAACATATATACTAACATGATATTGACCTTTACAAAGCTATTATTGGAGCCTTATTTTTCATCTTTAAAGCCACCCATTAAAGCCTACCATCCTTCTTTATTCATTAAAATTGCTACTTTAATATAGCAAATAGAATTCAAGATTTGAGATGGATCTAAACCCAATGCCCCAGTCCTGGCCACAGACATGGAGGATGTACCAATTTGGTAACAGCATATGAACCAAGGCACTTTTCCTCTAGTGCCTCTAAAATATAATAGCTGTTGGCTGATGTCAATGCTTTGCAGGCTTATGAAGCTGTATGAGTTTCTCTAGGAACGTACCTGGGGAACTCAAAGAGCTTAATCCCACGGGATGCTCCATTCTTCAAATAGAAAATGGAAATCATAATTTCTCTTTTAGAGTATCAGTTGATTAGCAATTTTAATGCTTGTTACAATAAAAAAGTGCTAAGCAGAAAAAAATTCTGATCTCTCTGCTGTGGTTTAGGCGTAGACCTGCTTTCGGAGGACATAAGACCTTTCAAGACTTTAGTCAGCCCCATTACCTACAGTCAAGTGAAAACAAGCAGTTTACAAAGGTTTACGTCCATTCACTGGGATTTCAACTGAATAAAATATTATATATGTGCTTTTCCTGTGGACAACTGAGAACAATTTGAGTTGTTGATTACTGGAATTGAGAGTAGAAGTTTTTTCTTTCTTTTTTGCTGTTTCTTTTAATATGGTTTGGGCAACAAATAATAAAATGGATTATATTTATTCATTCATTTGACAAATATTTATTGAACACTACTATGTGCTAGGAACTGTTTTAGGTGATGCAAAAACAGCAGTGGCTGACAAAAATCTCCATTCGCACGGAGTTTACATTCTAGGGAGGAGACACAGACAACAAATGAAAAGTGTAAGTAAAATAGTTTTGTTTGATGGTGACAAGTGTTAAGAAGAAAAATAAACCAGGGAAGCTGGCTAGGGAGTGCTAGGAGGGGATACAATTTTAGATAGGTGACCAGGAAAAGCCTCACTGAGAAGGTGGCATCTGAGTGGAGACTGGAAGGAGATGAGGGACAAATCAGGTATATATCTGGGCAAGAGCATTGCTGACATAAGGAATGGCGAGTGCAAAAGGCCGCAGGCAGAAGCATACCTGATGATTTGTTTTTTGGGTTTGTTTGTTTGTTTTTTGAGACAGTCTCACTCTGTCACCCAGGCTGGAGTGCAGTGGTGTGATCTCGGCTCGCTGCAACCTCTACTTCCTGGGTTCAAGCAATTTTCATGCCTCCCAGGTAGCTGGCATTACAGGCATGCACCACAATGCCCAGCTAATTTTTGTTGTTGTTGTTGTATTTTTAGTAGAGGTGGGGTTTCGCTATGTTGGCCAGGCTGGTCTTGAACTCCTGGGCTCAAGTGATCAGCCTGCCTCAGGCTCCCAAAGTGCTGGGATTATAGGCATGAGCTACTGCACCCAGCCTGATGAATTTAAACAACAACAAGGGGTCAATGTGGCTGGAGCAGAGTGAATGGAGAAAGCATTGTGTGTGAAGTCGAAGAGGTAACAGCAGCTTGATTGTGTTCAGCTATGTAAGAACTTTGGTGTTTAGGCCAGGTGCGGTGGCTCACACCTGTAATCCCAGCACTCTGGGAGGCCAAGGTGGGCGGATGGCTTAGGGTCAGGAGTTTGAGACCAGCCTGGCCAACATAGTGAAACCCCGTCTCTACCAAAAATACAAAAATTAGCCAGGCGTAGTGGGTTCCTGTGGTCCTAGCAACTCGGGAGGCTGAGGCATGAGAATTGCTTGAACCCAGGAGGCAAGAGGTTGCAGTGAGCAGAGATCATGACACTGCACTGTAGTCTGGGTGACAGAGCAAGACTCTGTATCAAAAAAAAAAAAAAAAAAAAAGGAACTTTGGTGTTTACTCTGAGATGGGAAGTCATTTGAAGGGTTTGAGTGTTAGTGAGGAAGTGATATGATTTGACCTGCTTTCAAAGAGGGTATCTTTGGTTGCTGCATTGAGAGTAGACTACAGAGGAGCAAGAGTGGACACAGGAGACCAGGTAGGAGGCAATTTTGCAATTATCTATGTAAGAGATGATGATGATGGTATGGGGTGGTGAGATCCTGGATATATATTGAAAGTAGAGCTGAGAGGATTTGCTTTCTGATTGGGTGTGAGGTATCAGAAAAAGAGAGTCAAAATGACCCCTAAGATTCTGGCCTGAGCACTGCAAGAACACAGGTGTCATTTCTGAGATAGAAAAGGCTCCCAGAAGAGTGGGTGGGGTGATCGGCAGGTGGGGAAGATCGGGAGCTCAGTTTGGAACATGTGAACTTGGAGGAGTCCATTAGACATCCAAGTAAGATGGAGAGGAGGCGGTTGGATATTTGAGACTGGAATCTAGGGAAGTCTCCAGGCTAGACATATAAATCCGAGAATTATTACTATAACATTACCCTGTTTATGAAGGGCAAATAGAGTACAAGATTTAGGAAAAAAGAAAGAAATGGACACATGCTAAAAATGATGTAGGTGGTGGTGGGGAGTGTTTTAATTTGGGGAGATATCCAGCCAATGTTCTTCCTTATATTAAAGTTCAATTAAAAACATTTATTAGATGCATAGTCATCAATAAAACTTTTCCTTAGAACCTTTAATTCATTTGAACCAGCAATGTGGGTAAAATGGCACCACATCAGAGCTCTACTATCCTTTGGAATAAAATCTCCTTACCTCACAGGATAGCACCTGTGCATGTGGTGTGGCAGGAACTAGTTTCTTTTCTTTAAATTCCTGGAGGCAGTCATAAATCTGCAGAAGGACAAGGGAGGGGGAATTGATATTGATAATATGACTATTGCCATTTTGGATTTAAGACTCTCAAAGGGAAGAAACACCCCAGGCAACTGCACCAATGGCTGCACAGCATGGTGTGTGTTGGTGTTTAGTAAGTTGTGTCTCTAGTTGCCAAAGAGAAATGAACTTGAGTTTGATGGCCCCAATGCTTCAAAAGCTTAATTATTGGCTGCCATTGGGAAATTGATCTTCCCCAAGCATTTCAGTAATAAAAAGAAATTCAAACTTTTAATCTTGTTAAAAGGAGTGAGGGTAGGGTGTCCGGGGCTGAAACCAATGGAGATTTGTAGATGAGGTATAAAGGAGCATCTTAAAGGAGGGGCCCTTTAGGACCAGACATCTGTGAGGACCCCTGCGTTGGGCGCCTGTGCAGCATGTGGAGCTGTGTGGCTCAGGGCCACTGAAGGTTCTGAATAAGAGGCGGGCATGCTACAAACGCTTCTCTGTACTCTGCTTTGCACTTTGGGGCTGTCCCCATTCCTCTCCTAATTCTGCAGTACAAGTTCATTTTTTAAAATTCCAACTTCATCTCTGCATACCCTTGGGAATTTTTTTCCATACCAAGATCTAGGGTTGGGCTGAGGACACCAAAGCCTGCCTAGCTCTGCAGTGCACCCCTCGATCTTATTTTAGGAGTTTTCTCTTACAGATGAAGAAATAAGGCCCAAGGGGCCAGCTGAGCCCCCCAGTCTTTTCTATCCAGATTAGTGACGATGCTACTTCCCTGCTCTATCTCAGGGCCCGCATTCACGTTTACCTGGAAGTGATGAAGGCTGATTAGATGACTCACCAAGGGCCTAGCAGTGGTGAGCAAAGGCAATGCCCATCATGAAATTAAAACTCCTATCTTAGCTGATCCTGTGGGAAAATGCCTGATAGAAATCAGGTGTTTTATAACAAGTGCTGGGAGGAGTACTTCTTCGTTCATGCCAAAGATGTTGCCACTTTTATTGTATAATATTAACATGCACTATAAGACAGACCACATTTCACACTTAAGTGAAGGAAATACCCACATCCCAAAAAAATAACTTCAAAAGGATCTCTCTTAATAATAACATTTGTTGAGAACAACAAAATTATAGTAGTGGCATCTACTAGATAGTAGATGCTATTTTTCTACTATCTATTAGATGCTATTGTATAGTGCATGGAATTTTAGCCAAATTAAAAAAGAATAAACTTTATTTATTCTATTTTATTTATTTATTTTGAGATGGAGGCTCTCTCTGTCACCCAGGTGCAGTGGCTCAATCTTGGCTCACTACAACCTCTGCCTCCCAGGTTTAAGCTATTCTCATGCCTCAGCTCCCAGAGTAGCTGAGATTACAGGTGCGTGCCACTGCACGTGGCTAATTTTTTGTATTTTTAGTAGAGACAGGGTTTTGCCATGTTGGCCAGGCTGGTCTCAACCTCCTGACCTCAGGTGATCCACCCGCCTCGGCCTCCCAAAATGTTGGGATTACAGGCATGAGCCATCACACTGGGCCAGAAGAAACTTTAGAATAAGAAACTTTAGGGTACCTAAACACAACTGTAGATATTTTACTTTCTAACTTTAACAAACAAATAGGAATAACTTTTTAAAGCACTTTTATATATCCAGGGTTGCTGCAAGGGCAAACGGTTGTAGCCAGCTGATAAAGTGTTGCCAATGACCATTGTGGTGGCTGTTTTGTGATTCCAGGGGGCCTCTGGAAGAAAAAGAGCTGTGGGGAGAAAAGGAAGGGACTACCATATTCTTCTCCACCTAAGTTAATTCCTTCCTAAGCTTAGAAGTTTGTGTAGCTCTTCTCTGATAGTTGCCTTCTAAGAACTTTTTCCAAGTTGAAATTTCCTACCAGTTGATAAATGACACCATTGGGTAAGTAGTTGCTATGATCTGAATGTGTACTTCCAAAATGCGTATGTTAAAATCCTCATCCCAAGGTGATGATATTAAAAAGTCAGGCTGGCTGGGTGCTGTGGCTCACGCCTGTAATCCCAGCACTTTGGGAAGCTGAGCCGGACAGATCACCTGAGGTCAGGAGTTTGAGACCAGCCTGGCCAACATGGTGAAACCCCATCTCTACTAAAACTACAAAAATTAGCCAAGTATGGTGGTGGGTGCCTGTAATCCCAGCTACTCAGGAGGCTGAGGCAGGAGAATCGCTTGAAGCCGGGAGGCGGAGGTTACAGTGAGTTGAGGTCAGGCCAGCGCATTGCAGCCTGGGCAACAGAGTGAGACACTGTCTCAAAAAAAAAAAAAGGAAGGTCTTTGGGAGCCGATAGGTCATCAGGGCTCTGCCCTCATGAATAGGGAATTAACGCCCTTATACAAGAGACCCCAGAGAGCTGGCTAGCCCCTTCCACTATGTGAGGACATAGCAAGAAGGTACCATTTATGAACCAGAGAGGGAGCCCTCAAAAAACACTGAATCTGCTGCCGACTGGATTTTGGACTTCCTGGCCTACCGAACTGTGAGATATCAATTTCTGTTGTTTATAAACTATTCAGCTATCCAGCCTGAATGGACTGAAACTGTCATTGTCTACACACTCCCCACAACCCCTTCAGCAAGCAAAGGCTTCCGAGCAAAGCAGCACTCACCTTTAGCAGAGCCCGAAGCCACGGCGAGTGGAGGAGATCGTACAAGAGACACACTCCATTCACGTCTCTGCTGTAGAACAGACTCAGCTCTTGCAGCACAAGCCTGAGGATCTGGGAGAGGCCTAGGAAAGGAAGAGAGCAGAGATGGGGTGGCAGGTGCGGGTGTAAATGTGAAAGGCAACTCAGACAGCTGGGGCATGCCATGGGGTCTCACCAGGAGTGGAAATGACACTGGATCTCAGGCCAAAAGATCGGACTTCAAACCCTGTTCCATCTCTTACTTTGTGAACGTCGCAAAGTCACATAACTATCCAAAACCCAGTTTCTTTGCCCAAGATGAGAAGGTGCTAGCTTTGTCATAGTGTTGTTCTTAACACTGAGTAAAATAATAGATTGTGATGTGCAGATGTAAGATGTCATGAAAGGAAAATGATTGCTTCCCCCTCCCCCATCTTACCAGCCTGTCGTTTATCCCAAAATTATCTAGTTGTGTTCTGTATCCTCTTTCTCTAACTCAAACATAAGAGTCATTTCATCCTCTCAAAAAATTCTTATTGAGAGTGATATTGAAAAATTCTAACTCCCAATAGATTTTTAATGCAAAGCTCAGTATTCTCCTTATTAAAGGGTCTAAACAGATTTTAGTGAATATTCTATTTTTTACAGTATTTTCATAGTGTTGCAGTGATATTCTGAATGTGAACAACTTAAGAAGTTCTAAGTTTTACATAAAACATTGTCAGGTAAGGGAAAAAAAGGTTTTGAATCCACCATGTCTGTTTATTTCCTTCCTGGCTTGAAATTTGCTCTTAAAGTTATCACTGGTAGGGCAGTAGTGCAACCAAAAATGTACAAGATCCTCATAGGGATCACAGTAAGTCTGTCAGGATTTCTGCCTATTCATTTGATCACATGTCAGAGGTGATATTACTTTCTGGTCTAGAAAAGGAGCCCTGGTGACACATACCATTCTGCGGATTGGTGGCTGTAGAAAGCTTCATGTCCTTCTTGTCTGGTGGATCTGCTCCTTTGTCTGACTGTATCATCCTCCCTGCTGGAGCTTCTAAAAGGAATTCAGATATTGCTTTAGGTAGATTTAGTTTCAAGAAGTAGAAACCCAGAATAATTTTGGCTTAGCAGAGTAGTTTATATCTTGTTCACGTGAAAGTTCAGAGACAAAGAGAATCCAGGGCTAATAGGGCAGCCTTGCTCCATGGAGTCCTCAGGGAATAGGTTCCTTCCAGCCACTGCTCTGCCACCCTAGGGTGTAGTATGGTTCTGTTTACCTGCTCCAAGATGGCAGCTGCAGCTCCAGCCATCACGTCTACATTTCAGCCAGCAGGGTAGGGGAGGAAGGGATTAAGAAAACATGGGCAAAGAAAACATGCCTACTGCTCTTTAAGCAAAGTTTTCCACAAGTTGCCCTACACAGTGAAGAATCGCCTCATGCCCTGTATTTCAAATGTCCCACTGAACTTTCATGTCACTGAAAAACAAAAAAACCTGTAGTTATCTGAATCTAGACACCAACTTTTCTTTACATGCAAACACAAGACACTTTTGCACAGGTTTAATATACAATGGGGCGTAGGGCATTGAGGCAGGGAAGGGGAAAAAGCCAGTAATAGGTTGTTATCAAGAAGTAACCACTGTGGGCAACTAGAGATTAATCCCACGGGGGAACAGGGGCCAAGGGAGTGAGGGTATTTATACACCAATGGCAACATGAGGGTTTTTATACACCAATGGCAACCTTGGTATATAAATACTCTCACTCTCTTGGCCCCTGTTGAGAGCCAACAGGTTGAGAGCTCTTCGCAGAGAGCATTATTTCTGACTCTTCCAGCATGCAACATGTATACCTTCAGATAGGACGTGGAGGGGCTAACAGCTGGAGTGGGCCCAGAGTGCACCAAAATGGTAACGACCAAGGGGTATGCGGTGGGGGTAGGGACCAACAACATTGTTATAGTAGGACAATAAAGAATAAATTAAGGTTTTTGTTATAAAAGGAACACTTCAAATTAGTTGTTAAAGACTGGAGTATTGACTCTGATAGGGTTGAGAACCACTGTCTAGAATCTAGACAGATTGTGGGCTGAAGCCAGGAAGGCTATCTAAAAGAAGAAAAGATCATTATTATTTTGACTCTAAATTCTAAGGCAGTGAGAAGAGCAACACAGAAAGCTGTTACAGCATTTTAGACAACTTTCCCCTACACATTCCTTTCCAAACACCCTGAAGTCTTCTAGTTTGCTAGGTTCTACCAAAGCTTGACATCGTTATGCTTTTGACTTGCCCTCCATCACCTACCCTGCCCACTTGCAACGGAGTCAGATTAAACCATGCGTTTTCCTCTGTTCTGCGTTTTTGCCTCTATTGAATCATTTAGCATCACAGCTGCATATCTGACTCATCTTCCTCCCTGGAGGGGAGCACTTCCAGGGTAGAAAATTGAAAAGGGAGATGGAGTGCCTGCCAGAGAGCAGACAAAAGTCAGAGCAGACAGATGAGGCTGACACTCAGGCTGACTCTTAAAATTGGTTCCCCTCCAGCATCTCACAAATCACACGTCCTTGGCGAAGCAGTGCAGATTAAACAAGCCAACTGTTGTTTGCACATCATAAGGTGGACCACATTTCTACCATATTTAATGCCCGAATGACTGTGCTGAGCTAGGCCTACCCATTCGGCAGTTGGGGGCACACACTAGAGACTACAAATTTCTGAGATGAATTTATTGTGAGGGAGCTTTACAGATAGACTGTGCTTCACAGATAGCCGGTGGTTTCTTGAGTGAATGCAATGGTTAAAATAGCTTCTAATAAATCTAGAGCCAACTTCAGGGCTACCTAGATAACTAATTTATACATTCTAAAAGGCTTGTTTTGACCCAAAGTTTCTCAGCCAAAGAGGCAAAAACAATAATTAATCTACAACTTATGTAAATTCTAAAAACTGTGCTTAGCTGGTCATCTTCAGGTTTCTATGACAAATTTACTGTGGACTGAATGTTGTGTCCTCACCCCCAATTCAGATGTTGAAGCCCTAATCCCCAGTGTTGATGGTATTTGAAGATGGGGCCTTTGGGAGGTAACTGGGTTTAGTTAACTTCATGAGGTAGAGGCCTCATGATATCATTAGCGTCTGGGTAAGAGCCATCAGAGTTCATGTGTTCTCTCCCTCCCTGCCAGATGATGGCACAGTGAAAACACGGCCATCTGAAAGCCAGGAAGAGAACCCTCGCAATAACCCAACCATGCTGGCATCCCAATCTTCAACTTCCAGCCTCCAGAACTGTATGAGAAAATACAATTCTGTTGTTTAAGCCACTGCCTATGGTATTTTGTTATGGCAGCCAAAGCTAAGACAAAACTCATAGAAAAAACTTCCCGAAAATGATTTTCCCTCCCTCCAGGTAGCTAAGAAAACAGTTGCAACTTACTGCCCTCATAGCACTTCTCATTTTCCCAGTTCTCATATCCATTGGCTCGCTCAGTGTCTGCCTCCCGCAGGTGTAAAGTCTGCAGAGGGCCGGGGGAGCAGAGATGTTGCTTATCTTGTTCATGCTGCAGCTTCACCTGCAACAGTGCTTGGGCTATAGCAAGCACTCGGTATGTTCAGTTGTTGTTGGGAAGGGGTAGAACAAGCAGAGGCCAAGATCCAGAAGTAAAAGGCTGATACCTCCCTCAAGGCAGTGGCCAGCAGCTGGGACTTCAATCCTGATGGGGGAGGCAGCTGAACTCCAGAGGCCTATGCCCTCCCTTCCTTTCCTCCCTGGCCTGGTATCCTGACTTAAACCTCTTTCCCTATCAAACTTTAAAACTGGGGGCAGAGGGGATCTTAGAGATAATCAAATGCAAAACCTTTGTTTTACAGATAAGGAATCTGACATTCAAGGAGGTATTCAGTAGAGTTAACATGTAGTAAAATCAAGTTTTCCTCTTTTGTTTCCTTAGTCCTGAAAGATGCCGATGCCTGGCATGATGCCTGACAAAAGACTTACCTTCCTTTCCATGACTTCTGTACCAAATTTGTCAGTTGAAACTTATCTATTTCTGCCATCTTGAGAGTGAGAATTCTTGATTTAGACTGCAAATAAGTAAGCACCCCGCCACATGCAATTCCGGACTGAGTGCACAGAGAGGGTAGCCAGTTCTTGACTCAGAAGATGCATTAGTGTGACTGATGCCTAAGGAATCTGTCCTAAATCTTGTTTTAAAAATCAGTATTTTCATTAGCTTTTTAAAATGTATTATTAAATGCCACAACCCCCTACCCTTACTATGCTTGTTTTTCAAAATAATGCTTTTTACTAGACAAACCCTAAAAAAGCACTTGAAAACTTAATGATGAGAAATGGCCCTTACAAAAATAGCTGGCTTCCTCTGGGTCCAAATGCTGTTGATTAGGACCAGGGCAAATGCCCATTGTACTCAATCTTCCTGACAACTCATTATTCCGTACTGAAGAAATGGCTTCTCAAAGCAAAACCTGCTCTTTCAAGATCATAAAATTCCCCATATCATTTGAGTTAACATGAAACTAAGCCATTTGAGTTAGATTACCCAGATTTATATCTTTAGCTATTAAAAACTGACAGGCAAGCTAGGCAGTTATGGATACATCTTCTGGTAACTGAGGATTATTTGCCAAGGTCTCTTACCTGCAAGACTGTAAACATGCAATGTTGCTCCTATCCAGACAAAAGCTTTAGTAGGATACTAGTGGCCTGTTAGCTGCCAAAGTCACCTCACTGCTCCCGATAAAATCTCTGCACATCCTCTTTGATGTAATCCACAGATGCCTAACCCAGCCTAACAACTAAATTACTCACAAGCCTTTCCTGCCACAAATCTTCTTAAGTATTCCTTGAACTGAAGTCTAATTTGTATCATTTTCAAACCTACATTCTAGTATTTTCTCTCAAATTGCCAACACATAGTTAACAGCAGAAAGACACTAATATTTTTGTTGATTATTTCAAGATGACAGGCATTCCACAACAGCAGATAGCATTTTTAATGAAAGAAAAAAATGTGGCAGGACCAGAAATAAGCCAATAACCTATCAACCTTATTAAATCTCTCATGTTATGGTGAGAAAACAACTGAAGACTGTTCAGCTAATAACAGAAGCCCATCAAAAACAGTACCTTCTGGTAAATCCCCTCCCAAGCCACTGTTCTGAACTTAACAAATAGCATTTTCTATCTCAGATAGGAGCTTCTTCTTTATCTGAAAACTTAATACTGCAGGGAGTGCTCAGTGGGAGAGCATTTGGAAGGGGATATTGCAGAAAGGAGAGGAAGGTATTGCTGACAGCAAGGCAAAAGGTAGAGACCAAATGGCAGTTATCAGAGGGTCATCAGCCCTTCTACCCACATTAATCACGTGGCTTTCCTTATCTCTCCATCATAGATGAAAACACAAGCTGGGAATGTGATACATTTGTGTTCTGAGTACAGCATATTTTGTGAAAAGCACTTGATTTCAATAAGATTTTCATTTTTAACTCACTTTTAAGAACTTTCAATACATAACCAGCTATGAAATGACATCTCTGGCAGCTGTAGTAGCAAAAAGCACTGGGCTTCTAGAGAAGTAGGGAGTAGGGAAGTTCTAGGCTGGAGTCCCAGCTCTGGCAGTGAGCAAATCTTCTTGGTCACTGCTTGTCTGAAAAATGGGGGGAAATGGGGATAACACCTGCATCTTTGGGCTGCTGTAAGCATTCATCACGCATGTGAATGACCATTGTAAACTGCTGCAGGAGTGCTGCGGACTTCTATTTACAAACATTGGCCTGGAGATTTAGGGTTTTTCTTCCAATACAGTTCAAAATTTATAATTTTAATATGCTATCTGAAAAGTATATACTAGGAAGAATCCAAAGTAACTGAACAGTTTCATTCAAGACTCCAGTAAAAGGACGAATTGTAACATGGCTTTTCTTAGAACTGAGACAGCCTATCATCATTGGAAATCTTCTCAATGGGTCAATTTGTCTCAAAGTTTTTGTTTGTCCATTTCCACATATTATCCACCCCCACCCAGAGTCAGAAATTCTGTAAATTTGGCTTTACCAGGCAAATGTGGTTATTTATGTGTTTGTTCAGAAACTCAAAACAGTCTCCAATGTAAATGCAAAGTATTTAACATAAACGGATCTTTAAGGGTTGGTCCCCTTCCAACAGTGGACAGGCACATTCTGGTAGAGGCAGCAACAAGATGGAAAGGCCTCCTGAGAAAACATTACAACTGGGAGATAATTAATATCTAACACTTCTAAGCAGAATTTTAAAGCCTCACCTTCCCTTCCCTCAATCTGTTTAGGAGGAAAAAAAAATGAGTAACTATCAAAATATGCTTTTTATTCAAAGAAATAACAGATTTCTTTTGAGACCCGTGTCCTTGGGTTATTGGGGTCAGAAAGTTAACTTGCTGTTTGCTAGAAAGGGTGCTATAACTATTGGTTTACGTTTATTTTAAAGACAGAGATTTCTAAAACCCCAGAGGGACTTCTGAGGCCAATACTTAGAGGCATGGATTACAATACGGGCTAAAGAAATACTAAGTCTGGGTTTCCTTTCATCTTTTAGGCTGCCCTGTTTATTTCTTCTACAATCATAAAACAACCACATAAAGATGAATGCCTTTTATTATGAAAATTGCTGTTACATTACAGCCAACATTCCAAAACAGTATTTTAATAAACACTTGTCTTGATTATAAAGTAGAGCAAAAACCATGATCCTTTTTCAAAAGTAATTAACATCTTCTCAGTCACTTAACACAAATCAGGACACTCTGTATGCTCACCACGGTGTAGGAGATGAGATGAGGAAGAGCACCTATGTTATTCAAAACAGCTACTAGTGTTATACAGTATAAACCAACAACTTACAATAGGGCATTTTTAAAAAGCAAAACACTGAAATGTTGAGGTGCCACAATACTTTTGAGATGGAAAAAGCCAAAGCTTGTTTCCTTTTTTCTTCCCATCCTGAGTTCAGTGTGAAGTATAGGGAAGAACACCACCAGGCTGGGGACCGATGCAGTTTTTTGCTTATTTCCCAATTGTTAGTCCTGCTCGAAAACACAGCCTGCATGCAAAACCTCCTCAGGCTGCCACTCACAGGCCTCGGAATACAGCGTTTGCACGTGGACAAATGAGGTTCTTAGCAGCTCAAAGTCAGTGTCTGAATTCCAGTGTATTCACTCTCTGTAGCGTGATAAAGAAACCAAAAACAAAATTCCTATGTTCTTTTAAGAGGCAGAAGACTCCTATTTGGATGCATTCCACATTTTGGGGACAGAATGTGGTAGTTTTGCACAGAACCTTGCCCAACAAGAAAAAGCTTAGAAAAAGTTAAAACTACAGTTTAAAAGTTCCTTTCTCCCCTCCCTTGGCAAAGAGACATGATGCACACATGACTGGAAGGGACTCAGGAAGGCAGAGTGTGGCCACTATAGTTTCAAGTACGATCTGGTTCTTGCAAAGGGATCGGGGTAACTGCAGGTGGATTCAGGCAAACCAGAAATTCAAAAATATCCATCAACTTCTTTAATATAAGAAGTTCTACTGGAAGCTTTCCTTACAGCTTCATGTAGCTGACATACCCTTTACTGTAGGAAGGGATATCCCCTTCTTTTTTCAAACAGTAGATGAATGGTATTTTTGGAACTATCATAGGCCAAGAACTGGTCTAATCTGATTTCTTACCTCTTTTTCAATCCTCTCTTTAAACTATACAGTCCTTTTTTCTGGGCTCAGGGCTCTTATTATTAGTAAGGCTCATTCTAACAACCTAAATAACACAAAGTCCTTTCCAATTTCAACACTGTTCTTTTTTGCCACTACGGGAAGACTCCAGATGGTGTTATAACACTCTGTAGTAGATAATCCAGTTTTCAAGCTGTTATGCAGCCTAGTTAAGCTTCTCACGTTGAATCTGGTAGTAACATGCCTGGAAAAAAAGTACAAAATAATTTCAAGTTCACTTTTAAAGAAATTACATAAAGAGAGCAATGCATATGGGACTAAAGAAACAAAATCCCTTATGAACAAATTCAGTTGATGGCCCAACAGATTTAACTGATTTCACTTTTCCCTGTTCCCTTCTAGTTCCCCTATCTAGTGGCTGTCTTCTGCCTACTTGTAATTAGTATAGACAAAATTTTTTCATTTCCCGTCTTATTCTAAAACAAAGTTTTTTTACAAGCTATCTAATATTCTTCACCACGCAGAGACACTACAATTTGCCATTACTGATTAGACATTTAGAGTATACCAGTCATTAAAAGATACAACTCTAATTAGAATCACCTAGTATGATTAATAAATATACAGATTAAGCATCATTGCAGACCTGCGGAGTCGTAACTTCCAGGAATGCCTTTTTAAGAAGCACCCTGAATTATGAGTTTCCAGGTATGGGAATTACTCATACCCCAATGAATAGCACATCCAGATAACATGTAACATTTTCCATTCTTTAGTTTCTTAGGATAAATCCCCAGGAGTAGAACCATTGAGTCAAACTCTACATGTTTTGATGTTGTTGATATCTATGTTAGTAACAATTGCTTTCCAAAAGGGTAATGGCTACTTACCCCATTATCAGCAATGTGGGAATAATAATGACTTCACTATAACCCCACCAGTAATTTTAAAACATTCTTGCTAATTTAACAGCACAAAATGGTACCTTATTTAAATCTGCAGTACTATGAGTTTCAGTGAGGTTGAGTATTTTTCTACACGTAAACTTACTAGTTCAGTTTCTTCTTTGGTGATCTGTTTAGAGATACTCTTCATATAATGTAAACACTAATAATCTAAGTCATTTGTGGCCAATATTTTCCCCAGTTTCTCCCCCTTTTCAGTTTATTTAACAGAAGTGCTAATGGTAGGCGGGTGCAGTGGCTCACGCCTGTAATCCCAGCACTTTGCGAGGCCAAGGAGGGTGGATCATCTGAGGTCAGGAGTTCGTGACCAGCCTGGCCAACCTGGTGAAACCCCATCCCTAATAAAAATACAAAAATTAGCCAGGCGTGGTGGCAGGCACTTGTAATCCCAACTACTTGGGAGGCTGAGGTGGCAGAATCACTTGAACCTGGGAAGTGGAGGATGCAGTGAGTCAAGATCGCACCACTGCCCTCCAGCTGTTTTTCTTATTTTAATTTACCTGTCTTTCCTTCTCTCTTCCTTTCTCTATACTTAAACCCCAAAGCATCTATATAATTTGCTATTCTACCCTCCCTCCAAAACTGCTAATAAGCTATCCAATACTTTGTTTTACCATTTGTTAAATAATTCCTCTTTTCCATTTTGGTTTGGTGTTTCCACTTTCATGTGAAGTTTTTATTATGATGTGTTTATATGGGAGCTATCCCTTCTATTTAGGTAATTGTGTATTCCTGTGACAGTCACATACTATTTTATCTTCATTATTATAATTTTATAAATTTTACTAACTGGAAGAGTAGGTCTATTCTTTCTCATTTTTCACAAGTGTTTTTGCACTTTCTATCTGCTGTTCTTTCAATAAACTTTGGAGTGATTCTTCCAAATTCCAAGAAAAATCAAGGCGGGAAACAAATGACTTCTAAAAATCTCTCCAGGCCACCCAGATCAAAGAAGCTCATTTGTAATCTATTGGTTACAGTAAATACAAGGCAAAGAAAGAAGATGGAATTCAAATTCGTTATTTACATACTGCCTTCTGTGTTTTACCCTGTTCCATTAAATAGCACTCCTGTTGGAAACTTTCTTGGACACTAAGAATCCTTTCTGTTTCTTTTTTAGAGTTACGACTATTTATATAAATGTAAGCATTTATAACAGTTTGATCAATTTACAAGGAGGATTAGATAATGAAGAATTTGCTTTAGTATTTTGAGGAACAACTGGCTTATCCTACTTTAATATACTATATAATGTTTTAAAGTGTAGAACAAAATGTGCTCTAAAGGCATTTAAGGTTTGCATTAAACTTTTATACAAAAAAAGTGGTTAATGGCATTTATAATATGATAAATGAAAGACAGATATGAAGATAAAAAAGTATTAAATAATAACTACACTCACCTTCAAGGTGGTGAACATTATACCCTGTTCCCCATGCTGAAGATAGGGGTCCATTAGATCCTCAATGAGGTGTACCTCAGAGCCTAAATTCCTAATCCTGCCCCAAAGAGAAAAAGATGCTGAGTTATTTTCACTTACATGTCCATTCTCCTTTTGAATCTAGTTGATGGGAAAAAGAAAGAATAGTTCAATAAAAAGGTAATGCCACAGTGGAATGGGTTAATCAATTTTTTTCTAGTAGAAGAGCATACTCCTGTTGTCAGTTCAGAAAATGCAAGCAGCAGACTTTTAAAAATAACGACTCACTAATAATAAAGTCATAAAACAATTACCTGGCCCGTAGCACCACATATAAGAAAACAGGAAACAAGTCATCCATGGACCACAAGAAATCTTCCTGGAGTGATGCCAGGACACTCTGAGAGATCTCCTCAAAAGTCTGCTGGATGACCTTAAGTTTGTCTGATGGGGTAAATGTTGTGCTGTTACAGAAACAATGACAAAAAGACATCCTATAATTTTCTTAATAAAGCCATCTGATCATGCTTTTTTGACAATATTCCCTCCTAGGGTTCAGATGCCTTAACCTGGACACGTAGGCATTATGAGTCGTTGGAAAGGATGACTTTGTACTCCCATGGTGCTATGAGAAAAGTAGCCTCCAACTGTCTACGATTCATATATTGTTTCCTTTTACCCATGTGAAATCTCATTCTCCTAATATATGCTCTTTTCTGAACGAGAAATTTGGTTAATTTCCAATTGGCTAAAGATGTGATTATATGGATAAATTTCTGGCTTGGCTCTCCACTACTTTTGAAAATGCAAGGTCATTTTAGAGTAAAAGATAACCCAAGGGTCTCATTCTGATTTCTGATTTCCAGGTTGAGTTTGACACCATCAGCATATAGAATGGGGATGCTTAAGGCTTAGGTAAAGATAAGATCATATTAATAATATCTTAATAGACCAAGCACTACTTCGATTTGTGTGGCTTTTCAACAAATCAGAGATTACCTGATCTGCTGCAGACATTCTACTGCTGAGGCAAAACAAGCATCTTTCGTGGTTGGCAAAACCTGCAAAAAAGAGAGTGAAGGTCAAGGAGGAAAACTATTTTCTGCAACAACAGAAATAAATGATATTGATGTCAGAGTGCAGGTCTTTGGTAATAACAGATGCAAACGCAAGCTTGGGTACTGTTCTATCAACATAAAATGAAAAAGTTTTGCTATCTCAAATCCTTCCCATTAGAGAAAAGCATATTTGCTGAGGAAAAGAAAATCTACTATACCTTTTTACTCTCTCCAAGGATTGACAAGGTTGCTGGCCAAAATTTCCTATAATGGAATCCATAAATTATTAATGTAAGTTGTTACTTATGGTAGACAAAATCCCATAAAAATAGTTGACAGCTATATTGGCTTCCCTGTCCCCATTAAAAAGAACTGCTCCACAATAGGTTAAGTTTTTATAAACATTCCAGAAGTGATTTAAGAGTTTTTATCATCTCCCTAAGGGATTTGTCATTCTATATCCCAATAACCCTACACATTACAGATATTACCAAATATTTTTCCTTCACTCAGTTTTATCTCATTTCTACTACCGAATTATTCCACTGAAAACAATTAAAGCACAAAATAAAAAAATAGCACAAAAATAAGAAAATACAAAAATTAGCTGGGTGCGTTGACACAGGCCTGTAATCCCAGCTAGCTGGGAGGCTGAGGCACGAGACTCACTTGAACCTGGGAGATGGAGGTTGCAGCGAGCCAAGATTGAGCCACTGCACTCCAGCCAGGGCAACAAAGCAAGACTCCGTCTCAAAAAAAAAAAAATTAAGGCTTATTCACTTTTCTTGGTAGCACAAATAGAGATTGGGGAGGTGGAATCAGCTTTATCACTGCCCTAGAAAGAAAACATAATAATTTAGTATTCCCTGGATAATGAGCAATAATGTCTTCTAATAAAAACAGCAGGGCTGGGCACAGTGGCTCACACCTGTAATCCCAGCACGTCGGGAGGCCGAGGCGAGCCCATCACTTGAGGCAAAGAGTTCGAGACCAGCCTGGCCAACACGGCAAAACTCCATCTATACCAAAAATACAAAAATCAGCTGAGCATGGTGCCACGTGCCTGTAATCCCAGCTACTTGGGAGGCTGGGACGAGAATTGCTTGAACCTGGGAGGTGGAGGTTGCAGTGAGCTGAGATTGCACCACTGCACTCCTGCCTGCATGACAGAGCGAAACTCTCTTTCAAAAAAACCAAACAAACAAAAAACACTTCAAAACCTTTAACTTAAAAATTGCAAATGGAGAGGGAGGAGAGAAAAGAAGAGAAGGAAGAATGCCAAAGATAGGTATTCTGCTCTAAAGAGCTATAAAATACCAGGCAAAATAGCTCAGACTTACTATATATATGTATATATAAAGATATATATTATATATTACTATACATAATATATAAAATATATTACTAATATATAATAAACATATATTACATATATATGAAAACATAATAAAAAACACATTCCAAAGAATCAGCAGGTTTCATACTAATCTCGAAATATTCTCAGAAATAAAGATTATTAACTATCACTATTTTGTTAAATAAGACGTATGCAAAAAAGTAAATAATTACAAGCCATATATATAATTAGATATCAAAGTGCCAAATTTCCAATAATGCAGTTTGCATTTTAAATTAAAACCATTTGGTTGTGCTTGTAACTACTACCCTTACCTCTGCACCCCAAGAAAGCCCAGGAGAGCAATATCTGGCTGCTTATTTAGTCGAAGGACACATTCCCAGTAAATGTCTTCCTCGCGATCATTATCCAAAGCATAAAGCATAAACAGCGGTGGGTAGAGCCGAGGTAGCAGCACAGGAAGCAATAATCCAGAACTTGTTACTACATAACTACAAAATAATGGAGTGGGAGGAAAGGAGCATTTTTCATATTAAAATTGAATACAGAATCCAAGATAGAGCTTCAGTTTCAAAAAGTCAAAAGTAGAGATGGGAAGTTTTAAAGAAGTTACAATATTAACTCTGCTCTTTACATATGGAGTTGATATGAGGACATTATCTATAATTTTGCCTTAGAGGAAACTGTGAATTCTTTTCATGAATTAAAAATCTCACTGAAAACCTACTTTGTTTCCATTTTGAGGCTGATTTCTCTGAGGTTATTCTAGGACAGTGTGATGATACTTCCTTTGCTAAGCAGCCTTTGTGCTCAGATCATCTGTGGTTGCTTTTTCCTGGGGTATGGCTAATAGTACTTGAGAGACCTAAGAGGGACCTCAGAGGGGGCACCTACCCAGCTACATTTTTTTTTTTTTTTTTTTTTTTTTTGAGACAGGTCTCACTTTGTCACCCAGGCTGGAGCGTAGTGGTGCAGTCACAGCTCACTGCAGCCTTTAACCTCCCAGGCCCAAGTGATCCTCTCATCTCAGCCTCACAAGTAGCTGAGCCCGTAGGTGTGTGCCCCCACGCCCTGCTAATGGTTTTTTTATTTTTGTAGAGATGGGGTCTCCTTATGTTGCCCAGGCTGCTCTTGAACTCCTAAGATCAAGCAATCCTCCCACCTCAGCCTCCCAAAGTGTTGGATTACAGGTGGGAGCCACTGTGGCTGGCCCCAACCATATCATTTTAGAAATGAGGAAATAGATCTAGAGAACATACTTTCTCCCTGGGACTCTTTGAGTAAGATCATCTAGTCACCACTCCCTTTCTTCACTGTCCCCACCCAACTCCATTTACCCTGGCTCTGGTGATTCAGATCGGGAATCTGACTTCCCAGTGCAAAAAGACTTCCTTTCGGTTGGCAGAGGAGCAGAGAGAGGAATTGTGCTGCCTTCGTCAGGCAGCTCAGGAAATAAGAACCTAAGGAAGAATAAAAAATATAATTATACAATTATATCTCTAGGGGGGTTGAAAAGCATAAAAACACATTTCCATTAGCTATGAAAGCAAGCTTTATTATCAACTAAGTATTTTAGTTCCCTGAGAAAACTGATGTTTCTGACAGGATAAAATTAAGAATGCAGCTAATGAATAATACCACTACAAAATCTTCACGTGCTATGATTTTCTTCTGTCTAGATACTAAGGAATGGAGAATTCCGATCTATATGAGATATGTGTTCCTTACTGGCAAATCTCATCTGAGGTCAATTTATATTAACTGAGCAAGGACCACTCTTCTAGAACATAAGCAAACACCGACAGAAATTAAATGTCCAACATTAAGGAAAAAATGATTATAGAAGACACAACGTAAAGTTTTATTTTATTTTTATAGATTCAAGGGGCACATATGCAGTTGTGTTGAACGGATATATCAGATAGTGGTAAAGTCTGGGCTTCTGGTGTACCCATCACCTGAACAGTGAACACTGTATCCTATCAGTAAGTTTTCAACCCTCACCCCCTCCCACACACACTCCCCCCTTTTAGAGTCCTCAGTGTCTATTATTTCCCTCTGTACTCAACATAAAATTTAAAAATGTGTTTTTAAAAGTTGATGAAAATTAATTTTTCAAATGATCAAGGGGATAAATTGGTGAGGAATTTTTTTTCCTGGGCTTTGAGTTCTGCCACAGATTTTATCTCTGACTTCTTGTGTGCTAGTGGACTCTACCATAAATAAGTTTATTTTCTCTTATTTTTACGGACTTAAATTTTGGCCCTTTAAAGGCAATATGCAGTCTTCTCTATTTTTGTAGACTTACATCTTGCACCTCCATCTGCCCTAATTGTATAGTTGAAAAAACTAAAAAAGGTCAGGACACTTATTTTCATTATACTCATCTAGCTAATGTCAGAGCTAGCCCAGGCTAGTGATCTTTTTAATAGATCACACTTCTCCCTCAAAACCTGAAATACTTCCAATGTTGAGGCAAACAATATATGGAAGTTCTGGGACAAATTTACAAACTTTTGTATAATTATCTCACTATAATATTTACTTGTTGGCTTCAACTCAGTAAAAGATCTTGTATCTCACAAGCTTAAATCTGTTTGTTGCCTGGAACTCTCTCCCCAAAGATGCTTACTGTCTCATTTAATTGCCTTCTTCGAGTCTCTGCTCAAATACCACCACCGTATTAGTCAGCCTGCTCTGACCTTCTCTTTAAAATAATAGCATCTCACACCTAGTACTCTTTATTTTTCTCTATAGTGCTAATCACTCTGACATACTACATATACTTTTTGTTTACTCTTTTCCCCCATTAGAATGTAAGCCCCATGACAGCAAAGATTGTTTGTCTTTGTTCACTGATAAATCCCTTGAGAGCCTAGAATGATGGCTATTACATAGAAATGCTCCATAAATATTTGTTAAATAAATGAACGTATGTGATACTGTTGCCAAAGGACAAGACACAAAAACTCAGGGACAAAACTTTATATTAAACTTCATCTACTCTGTGGTTGGGTTTTACATACATGATTTTGCCTAGAGACTGAATCTAAATAAGACGACTACTATACTTCATACCAAAATTAGAATTTTAAAACCCCAAACATTTATTTTAGCTTTCTGTTACACTTAGTAAGACATAAAAATAAATAAATAACAATAGCTAAGGTTCATCTTTTTTATGTTTATAGCTTACACATACATTTAAAACATGTTTTATTTAATCTATTAAAGGACTGTGGCATAAAACTATTTTCTTGATGATTCAGGGTGAAACTACCCAAGCATTGGTATAAAATAGTATTCCATAGCCTGCAGACTTTAGTGAAAAGCTCTCTTACCTCACCAGCTGGAAAATTCGCTTAAGATAGGACTTAATCTCCTTTACAGCCTCCTGCAATAACCTGCGGTTGGCTCCTACGCCCACGTATGTCATTCTATACACTGCAACCAGTGTCTCCACAAGCCTGCCCAGGGGGTGCAGAGGAGTGTCACAGGCCTGAGTAGGAAGAGAATCAATGAAGTCAGTTGATGTGCATTAACAGTAGAAACAATCCATCAATAAGAAACAACTTCATAAATGACAAACAATTGTCAAAATGTCAGGAGTCAATTTTGGGACCAGGAATATTCAAATACTTTGATTTTTTTGAAAGTACTGAATCTACCCCATTTATATGAAGCTAGAGTTCCTAATCTTGATCAAAGAATCTCCTTAACATTTTGGGCAAATAGCTTTGGAAGTACTGATATGGAATACCACTAAAAGAAAGATTCTGCTGGATGTGATGGCTCATGCCTATAGTCCCAGCTACTACGGAAGCTGAGGCAGGAGGATCGATTGAGCTCAGGAGTTTGAGGCCAGCCTGAGCAACACAGTGAGAACCCCCATCTCTTAAAAAAAAAAAAAAAAAAAGAAAAAAGAATACAAAATTTTAAAAAGATTCAAATATACTTTAAACTTCACAAAAATGATAAAAAAATGTTACCTTGGAGAAAACTAAACATTGACTGTTGATGATACTCTGAAACAGTCATCCTTCAGTTCCCCTGACTTCTCAGAATACTCCTTCCTGCACTTCCCATCAATATACATCACACTTTAAATTGTAGCTGGTCTTACAAGGTTTCGAAGGAAGCAAAGAGCCTATCCAGGGGTGAGGGCAGCATGCTTTACATATACAATCTCTAGTTTGCTAACATTATTAACAAAAAGCAATTTTAAACTCTAATCTTATTTCTTAAGAACCCCCTTGAATGCCTTAAGAAACTTTAAAAAGTTCTGTCATAATAATGGGACAATCTTTAGGTAGAAATGTAATCTTGGTAGTTTGATAATTAACAAAAGAAATGCCCAGGATGCAAAAACAGGATTAGAATAACATTAAGCTGTGAGTCTATCTGAATGATATATTGTGGTAGGTGAATCATTAATTCACAAGACCAATGTAATTTTTACTCTAGTTTACCTTTATTAAATATTTCCTGATGTCATCATATTTCTCCACAGAGAAGGCACCAACATGCTGTGGAATGAATTCCAAACTCTCTAGTGTCTGAGTCTGTGAACGACTTAATATTTCTGGACTATAAAAATGGAAAGAAAATTCTATTGTATTTCACTTCAAGAAAGCAAGATACGTGTAAATAGTCACATGAAACACAATCACTAGCTCCAGTCAAAGTGGAGCATCCAACATAGTACTAAACCCAACGAACTCAGAAATCATCACGATCCTGCTATTAGGTACTCAGTTTACATAACATTCATTCAAAAAATCAGGTAGTGTTACTTTGTAACAACTGCAATAAATTAATGAAGATTCTACTCCAATCTAAACCATGGTGTTGGAAATAATATGACATTAGCTTGAAGATAAATACAATATTAGCTTGAAGGTGATAGACCCGTTGGTGACAACACAAAAATGGAATAAAAGGAATAAAAGAGGGAAGGGAGCTAAGGAAAAAGGGAAATAAGTCAAAGGGCAAAGGAAGATATGAAAATGAGGTTAACAAGCAAGGAGACAATGACACTCCAACAGGTGACAATGTAAGCACATAACAGTTAAACAGAAACTGGATGAAGAGGCTAAGAGAAAACACATGCTAGTAATCAACTGAAATTTTTGGTGATAGTATTTTATCATTAGATGACAACCAGTGAGAAACTGAAAACTGTGCATAATCATTATTATTAGAGATTTTAGATAAACACATAAGATCTTTGTGGTAGCAACATAATTTTATATAAAGAGTCATTCATATTCACTTCTTAGAAACACCTAACAACAGTTAACCCAGGTTAACCAAAGGGCTAAAGTCTTAAGGTGGAACTGACAGGCTGTACTAAGCTGACCATCTGTATCACGCACAAGGGGCAGTCAATGGCTTTCATCAATTCTGAGAGTTTTCTTCTACTGATAGAGTAGAAGGTAACAATTATGAACTTCATGAATGAAATACTAAAATCAATTTCTATTTATCCCAAATATAGAGAAAAAATTACTTCTTTCTACATTTAATTTCTTGAAACACACACACGAATTTTAAGCAAGCAAAAATTATACTATGGTTTAAGTATCAATTTTGGGGATACTCCATTAGATGGACTCTAAACTAATCTCTCCAGGCTACAATAACAATTAGTATTTGTTAGACTTGACTGTGAAATGTTTAAAGTTCCTGAAGTATCTTTCAGCCTCTGGAATTTAATTTCTATGTAACTATACTTTAGTATATTAAAATTATTTGAATATTGGTAATTTATTTAAAGAATTTGGTAACTTTTAGCAAACTAGAACATTTAATTATTCAGAACAAACATTTACATTCTGAATAAATGGATACTTGCTCAATTTTTCTTCAATTCCTTTTAGAAAGCAACTGACATATGGAAATGAAGACCAGCATAAAACTCATTTAAAAATTAACTGTATGTAGTTACATGCACAGATTAAAGTATGCTCCTTGATATTTTAACAACGAAGGCACAGCTCAAACAAACCATTATCTAGAATTAAACTCAAAAAAGCCATAGTTAATTAGGAAGTTTTACTGCAGGGATTAGTAAATTCTTTAGGTCCAAATGCTAAGCAATGCTTGTGGGAGTTACTGGTCAAGTTAAAGAAGAAAGGCAGATGGAGAAAAAAAAAAAAGAAAAGAAAAGAAGGTGAAAAAGAGAAAGTTTTAAAAAGGAGAAAAAGAAAGAAAAAGAGAGAAATGAACAAGTACATCTGTAACTTTTCTTTCAGTATTTCGAAAATGTTGGGCCACTTCCTTCTGGCTTCTAAGGTTTCTAATGAGAAATATGCAGTCATTTGAATTGCTGATTTCCCATTATTTCACTCTAGCTGCTTTCAGGATCTTTGTCCATGAATTTTAATATGTGTCTATACATGGTTATCTGTGGTTTTTCCCAAGATGGAGTTTGTTCAGCTACTTGAATCTATAGGTTTCACGTCTTTTTACTAAACTTGAGAAGTTTTCAACCATTATTTCTTCACAAAATGTTCCATCCCTCATTCTTTCTCCTTTTCTTTTTTTTTTTTTTGAGATGGAGTTTTGCTATTTTTGCCCAGGCTGGAGTGCAATGGCGCTATCTTGGCTCACTGCAACCTCCGCCTCCCGAGTTCCAGCGATTCTCCTGCCTCAGCCTCCTAAGTAGCTGGGATTATAGGCACCTGCCACCACGCCCGTGCCAATTTTGTATTTTTAGTAGATACGGGGTTTTGCTATGTTGGCCAGGCTGGTCTCGAACTCCTGACCTCAGGTGATCTGCCTGCCTCAGCCTCCCAAAGTGCTGGGATTACAGGTGCGTGCCACCATGCCCAGCCCATTCTTTCTCCTTTTCTTCTGGAATTCTAAGGAAACAAATTTAGACCCACAAGTCCTTGACCCTGTGTTCACTTTTTTATTTTTTCATGTTTTTTTCTCTCAATTGTTTAGATTTGATAATCCATATTGATCTACCTTTAGGTTCACTGACTCTTCCATTGCCATCT
The DNA here is from genome assembly GCF_006542625.1 of Nomascus leucogenys. Classification (NCBI taxonomy): domain Eukaryota; kingdom Metazoa; phylum Chordata; class Mammalia; order Primates; family Hylobatidae; genus Nomascus; species Nomascus leucogenys. The sequence goes on from NC_044402.1 coordinate 102,168,215, forward strand.
CTATTCTGCCACTGAGTTCACACAATAAGTGATTTTGGTTAGTGTAATTTTCAACCCCAAAATTTTGATTTGGCTCTTCTTTATATCTTCTGTTTCTTTGCTGATACATTTGTTCTAATATTTATTTCAAGGGTGTTTGTGATTGCACATGTGAATATTTTATAATAGTTGCTTTAAAGTTCTTGTCAGACAACTTCAATATCTATGTCATCTGTTTATATTTATTGATTCTCTTTCCTGAAATAAATTGAGATTTTCATGGTTCTTTCATTGCTGAGTAATTTTGGTTAATGTCTTGGATATTTTGAGCATTATAAAACTCTGGGTCTTGTTTATATCCTATGGAGAATGTTGACATTCAAAAAACAGTAAACATAGCAGGCTTGAAACTGTTATCTTTAGAAGGACCTGAGCTAGGTGTGGTAGCTCACGCCTGCAATCCCAGCAGTTTGTGAGACCGAGGCAGGAGGATTTCTTGAGGCCAGGAGTTTGAGACCAGCCTGGATAATATAGTAAGACCCTGTCTCTATTTATAAAAATGAAATAAAATAAAAAAGAACCTGCTTATAAGGTTGACCCTTGGCTGGCACTTGGGAATTAAGCTTCGTAAAAGTTCCATATACTGACAAAGGTGTTCTGCTGTCCTTAGATTAACAATGTGATTTATGGTGAACATCTGCTTTCCTGTAAGCTGGGACTGTGGAATTTGGCAACTGCCAGGCACAGGGTGCCTATGTGACCCGCCCCCAATATAAACCCTGGGCACTGAGTCTCTAGTGGGCTTCCCTGGGCTTAAGCATGAGACACGTGTGCATTTTGCTGCAGTGAAAACTGTGTTGTGTGTGACTCATCCCAGAAAGGAGAGATCATGGAAAGCTTACACATGGATTCCTCCAGACTCTACCTATGTCTTTTTCCCTTATGATCTGGTTGTGCATCCCTACCATGTTGCTGTAATCTTACTTGTGAGTACAACTACATGCTGAGTCTTGTGAATTCTTCCAGCAAATCACTGAATGTGTAAGTGATATTGGAGAATCCCTAAAACAGCAGATATTTTTGCTTTAGTCTCCTGTGGGCCATGGTACCAATGCCAGTTCACTTCTCAAAGCCTTTGCATCCTTCCTGGGTTTGTTCTGTGAGTATACAACTTAATGACTACTCTGGGACCTGAGTGGTCAACCTATGAGCTTGGTTCTCAAACTCTCTGGTACTAATTAGGATCAAATCCATACATGTGCAGGTCTAGGGTGAGCCCAGGAGTTCACAAACAACTTTATGGCCTTGTTTCCCAGAGCTCTTCTCTCCATCACATCCCCAGTATTTTCTGGTTCTCAGGCACCCCTTTTTAGGTCCTCTGGCCAAAAACTGTCCACTTCCATGATTGTGCCACATCTAGGGGCAGATGGTGGGAGAACAGAGAACAAAGCCAAAAATGCAGTGGGGTTGGGGCTTGGCCTTCTCTTGATCTAAGGAGCCACCAAAGGGGAAAGAAGATTCCACTCTCTCAAGAGTTTTGACTTTTGCAAGTTTCCTGTTCATGCCTGCTCCAGCTGCTGCCATTACTGCCACAGAAGGTCCTGGAGGCTTGGGCATGAGAGAATAGAGAAAAAAGACAGAAAGAAAACTGAGTATATATCAACCACTCTGAGTTTTAGGAGTCCCTTTGTCACTCCTTAAGCCAGAACCAGAGGGATTTTTTCTGTATCCCTGTCTGTCTGCACCACAGTACTTGCTTTCACGTTTCAGGCTGCACTGAGTTCTGGCTGAGGGATATTGGAGCAAAACATCTAAGTAAACTCACCACTGGTTTTGTGGTACTTTGAATTCAGGTTTTCTTTCTCAATCTACTTGTTGATACTTACTTTTCAGAGTTCATAAATAACTGTCCATGTATTCTGTTCAGGTTTAATAGTTGAGTTCAACAGAAGATAAAGAAAGTGTGTTTTAATCCCTCTTACTCAGAAGCACAAGTACATCATTAACTTTTAAATTAAATGTAGTGAGCCTTGACTACTTACTGGTCTTAAGTTTCATCTTCCTAACATGCTCTGCTGTATGTTGAACAGGTGTTCACTCACCTGTCTCTGTGCTGGCGCCGACTGGTGGTCAAGGCCACGGCAATATTGTCCCATGCTTTCCAAACTTCCCCTTGGCCTGGGCCCTCGCAGCCCAGTTGGCGCCAACATTCGTCAAACACCGCTTTCCATTTCTCATCAGCTGGCACTGCCAGGTTTCCTAGCTTCCTGCTAATAAAGTCATATCAACCTTTTATTAATCATTTCTTTTGTGCAAAATTGTTCCAAAGAACAGAAACTTTCTAACATACAACTGAGAATGCTTTTTTTGTGACCAAAACTGCCAAGACTGATGGTAATTCTATTTTTAAAACACTAAATGAAAATTCTAAAGGAATGTTTTTTAGCTAATTATTGTTTTGGGGATATTAAAGTGTATGGAATATTAAGTACAAAGCAAACCAATGGACTCTGCCTCCTATAATTCCACAGAATTAATTTAAAAAAATTGATTCGGCCGGGCGCGGTGGCTCACGCCTGTAATCCCAGCACTTTGGGAGGCCGAGGCAGGCGGATCACGAGGTCAGGAGATCGAGACCATCCTGGCTAACACGGCGAAACCCCGTCTCTACTAAAAATACAAAAAATTAGCCGGGCGTGGTGGCGGGCGCCTGTAGTCCCAGCTACGCGGGAGGCTGAGGCAGGAGAATGGCGTGAACCCCGGGGGGTGGAGCCTGCGGTGAGCCGAGATCGTGCCACTGCACTCCAGCCTGGGTGAAAGAGCGAGACTCCGTCTCAAAAAAAAAAAAAAAAAAATTGATTCTTGGCCAGGTGTGGTGGCTCATGTCTGTAATCCTAGCACTCTGGGAGGCCAAGGCAGGCGGAACACCTGAGGTCAGGAGTTCAAGACCAGCCTGGCCAACATGGTGAAACTCTGTCTCTATTAAAAACACAAAAAAATTGGCTGGGTGCGGTGGCTCACGCCTGTAATCCTAGCACTTTGGGAGGCCAAAGAGGGTGGATCACCTGAGGTCAGGAGTTCGAGACCAGCCAGGCCAACATGGCAAAACCCCATCTCTACTAAAAATACAAAAATTAGCTGGGCATGGTGGCGCATGCCTGTAATCCCAGCTACTTGGGAGGCTGGGGCAGGAGAATTGCTTGAACCCAGAAGGCGGAGGTTGCAGTGAGCCGAGATCGCACCACTGCACTCCAGCCTGAGTGACAGAGTGACGCTCCATCTCAAAAAAAAAAAAAAAAAAAAAAAAAAAAATTAGCCATGCATGGTGGCCCACACCTGTAATCCCAACTACTCAGGAGGCTGAGGCAGGAGAATCGCTTGAACCTGGGAGGCGGAGGTTGCAGTGAGCTGAGATCACGCCACTGCAGTCCAGCGTGGGTGACAAAGTGAGACTCCATCTCAAAAAAAAAAAAAAAAAAAAAATTAAAAAATTTAAAAAATTAAATAAAAATTGATTCCTGTTAGAACAAAGACTTTCTGAACCTTGCACATCTTATAATGAGAATTTAAAATGCATTAAATACTGGGTTCTAAAAGACTCTAAGAATAAACATGGTACAGAAAACATATCCTTGGGAACAAAAAACTGACGTGCTACCAAATATAATAATAAAATTAAAGCTGCAATCAATAAAGAAAAATAGACATATGCCAAAAACTGTCCACTTCTGTGATTGTGCCACATCTAGGGATAGATGGTGGGAGAACAGAGAATAAAGCCAAAAATGCAATGGGGTTGGGCATAATATACTTAGATTTTGCCTTTTTTTCCTCATATATGCAGATTTTACTATTCCACTTGGGCTGTGTGTGTGTGTGTGTGTGTGTGTGTGTGTGTATGTGTGTGTATGTTCTTTACTTTTCAAAATCAAGTTGTGTACAGATTCCATTTAAGAATGCTCTTTCAGGCTGGGTGCGGTGGCTCACACCTGTAATCCCAGCACTTTGAGAGGCCAAAGTGGGCGGATCACTTGAGGTCAGGAGTTTGAGACCAGCCTGGCCAACATGGTGAAACCCCGTCTCTACTAAAAATACAAAAAATTAGCCTGGCATGGTTGTGTGCGCCTACAGTCTCAGGTACTTGGGAGGCTGAGGCAGGAGAATTGCTTGAACCCAGGAGACAGACACTGCAGTGAGCCAAGATCACGCCACCACACTCCAGCCTGGACGACAGACCGAGACTCCATCTCCCCACCCCCCCCACCCAAAAAAAAGAACACTCTTTCACATATGGAACTTTCCTTTTAAACATCCATGCTTTAAGGCTTATAATCTAAACCAAGACTATAGATAAGACTATAGATTTAGTCATCTAAATCAATGTCAGTTGACAATTCAAGGAGGTTACATCTTGTTTAAAAAAAAAAAAAAAGAAGACGACTTTGGCCAGGTGCAGTGGCTCATACCTGTAATCCCAGCACTTTGGGAGGCTGAGGCAGGAGGATCGCTTAAGCTCAGGTTCAAGACCAGCCTGAGCAATAGCAAGACCCAGTCTCTACAAAAATTAGAAAAATTAGCCGGGCATGGTAGCGGATGCCTGTAGTCCCAGCTACTCGGGAGGCTGAGGTGGGAGGATCACGTGAACCCAGGAGGTCAAGGCTGCAGTGAGCCATGATCACGCCACTACACTCCAGCCTGGTGACAGAGTGACACCCTGTCTCAAAAAATAAAAATAAAATAAAAAAGAAGACTTTAACAACTTGATTTTGCTTTTAAAATATTAACCAGCTTTGATAAAAGCAAGACAACTTCAAATATTCAATAATTAATCCAGAATTAACACCAGTTACTCACAAAACTTTAGGTCTGTCTTTATCACTCTCATACAGACTAGGTTTGAAGTAGGTTCCAGTGATTTTTATCCCAGATCCCCATTCTCCACTAAAATAACCTTCAATGTAGTCTCCATTTGGCATAGTCAGTATTCCCTAGGTAAAGTCAGAGAATAAAATGTGGGGTTAGAGGAAATATATTCAATATTTATTTATTTATTTAGAGACAGAGTCTCACTCTATTGCCCAGGCTGGAGTGCAGTGGTGCGATCTCGGCTCACTGCAACCTCCACTTCCTGGGTTCAAGTGATCCTCCTGCCTCAGCCTCCCAAGTAGCTGGGATCACAGGCGCCCGCCACCACGCCCAGCTAATTTTTTGTGTTTTCAGTAGAGACGGGGTTTCACCATGTTGGCCAGGCTGGTCTTGAACTCCTGACCTCAGGTGATCCACCCACCTTGGCCTCCCAAAGTGCTGGGATTACAGGCATGAGCTACCACGCCCAGCCCTCGATTTTTAAAATCAAGAGAAAAAAAGCACTAAATGGTTGTTTTCCTTTTTAACTTGCTCTTTACCAGTCTCCAACTCTGTAAAACTCAAACAAAATATGGGCACATGCATGTCTAAAAGAGTATATGAAAACAATCCATGGGTAAAAGAAAAAAAAAACACAGGGAAAACTTGAAAATATTTTGAACTGTATAAAATGACCATACAATATATCAAAATTTAGGGGATGATGTAAATTATAAGCAGTGCTTAGAGGGAAACTTATAGCTGTTAACACCTGTCTTTTCAGGAAGATCTCGAATCAGTAATGTAAAATTCCACCTAATAAAATTACAAAAGGAGGAACAAACTAACAAACTAAACCCAAAGCAGGAAAGAGGAGGGAAATGATAAAGATTAGTGCAAAAATCAGTAAATGAGATAAAAAACAAAAAATAAAGAAAAATCAATGAAACTAAAAGTTGCTTCTTTGAAAAGATACACAAAATTGACATTTAACCAGATTAATCAAGAAAAAAAGACAAAATATAAGTTTATAAAATCAAGAGTGAAACAGGGTATTACTATTAGTCTATAGAATTAAAAAAGTTAGAAAGTGCTGTTGTTTTGAAAGTGTGTCTCCTCTAAAATCTGTGCTGAAACTTAAACCCCACTGTGATGGTAGTAAGAGGTGGGGTCTTTTGGGAAGTGATTAGAAACAGTGTCCTCATGAATGGAGCAGTGCCTTAGAAAAGGGCCAGAGGGTTGGGCACGATGGCTCACACCTGTAGTCCTAGCCCTTTGGGAGGCCGAGGCAGGAGGATCATGAGGTCAGGAGTTCGAGACCAGCCTGACCAACATGGTGAAGCCCCGTCTCTACTAAAAGTACAAAAATTAGCTGGGCACAGTGGCACGTGCCTGTAATCCCATCTACTCAGGAGGCTGAGGCAGGAGAATTGCTTGAACCCAGGAGGTGGAGGTTGCAGTGAGCCGAGATCATGCCACTGCACTCCAGGCTGGGTGACAGAGCAAGACTCCATCTCAAAAGAAAAAAAAAAAAAATGAAAAGTGCCAGAGGGAACTATCTTAGGCCTTTTTCCCCTTCCATCTTTTGCTATGTGAGGACTTAGCCAAGAAGGCCTTCACCAGACAGGGAATGCTGTTGCCTTGATCTTGGACTTCCCAGCTTGCAAAATTGTGAAGAAATAAATTTCTCAGTCTACGATATTTTGTTCAAGCATCACAAACATACAAAGACAGAATGGAACATTAAGAGAACAACTTTATGCCAACAAAGTAGATAACATAGAGAAATAGAAAAATTCCTAGGAAGACAAAAAGTACCAAAACTGACTCAATAAGAAATAGAAAATCTAAATAGACCTAAGGCAAGTAAAGAAACTGAGTTAGAAATTAAAAATTTTCTCACAAAGTAATGCTTAGGCCCAGAAGACTTCACTGGTGAATTCTCCCAAACATTCAAAGAAGAAATAATACCAAAGCTTCGCAAACTTTCAGAAAATAGGGGAGGAGGGAACACTTCCCAACTTGTTCTATGAGGCCAGAATTATCCTGATATCAAAGACAGACAAAGACATCACAATAAAAGAAAACTACAGACCATTACCTCTCATAAATATGAATGCAAAAATCCTCAACAAAATATTGGCATTAAATCCAGCAACACCAACATATAAAAAAAATTATACACCATAACCAAGTACAATTCATCCCAGGAAAGCAAGGTTGGTTTAACATTAGAAAAGCAACCAATATAATACACTATATTAGTAGAATAAATGATAAAAACCACATGATCATCTCAACAGACAATGGAAAAGCACTTTAACAAAAATGCTTTTCAGCCAGGCATGGTGGCTCATGCCTGTAATCCTAGCACTTTGGGAGGTCAAGGTGGGTGGATTGCTTGAGCTCAGGAGTTTGAGACCAGCTTGGGCAACATAACAAAACCCTGTCTCTAAAAAAAAAAAAAAAATTAGCCAGGCATGGTGGCATGTGCCTGTAGTCCCAGTTACTTGAGGGGCTGAGGAGGGAGGATCGCTTGAGCCCAGGAGGTTGAGGCTACAGGGAGCTGAGAACATGCCACTGCACTCCAGCCTGGGTGACAGAGTGAGAAACTATCTCAAACACACACACACAGACACACACAGACACACACACACACACAGCTTTTCTCTAAAATAGAAAACAATGTAAAGATGTCCAATCTTAACATTTTTCTATTCAACATTCCACAGGAGACTCTAGCCAGTGCAACTGGACAAGAAAAAGAAATAAAAGCCTTCCATATTGTAAAGAAAGAAGCAAAAATGTCTTTACTTGTAGGTGACATGATTCTGTATGTAAGAAATCCTAAGAAATCCACACACACAAAAAAACTACTAAAACTAATTAACGAATTCAGCAAGATTTCAGGAAACAAGAACAAAATACAAAATGAACTGCATTTTTATATTATAGCAATGAAATTAAGAAAACAATGCTTTACAATAGCACCAATAAAATACTTAGAAATAAATTTAACCAAAGAAATGCAAGATGGGTACACTGAAACCTAGAAAACATTGCGGAGAGAAATTAAAGATCTAAATAAACTGTGAGGTGTTCTATGTTCATGGGTTGGAAGAGTCAATATTAAGATGATCTATAGATTCAATGCAATCTCTATCAAAATCTTAGCAAGGTTTATTGCAGAATTTTGATAAGCCAGTCCTAAAATTTATATGAAAAGTCAAAGAATCCAGATTGGCCAGAACAATTTTGAAAAAGAACAAATTTGGAGGACTTATATTCCTGATTTCACAACTTACTAGGAATCAACAGTAATCAAGATGGTATGGTATTAACACAAGGATAGACATGTTGATCAGTGAAATGTAACTGAGAAACCAGAAATAAACACATTTTCTGGTCAACAAAGGTGCCAAGATTCAACGGGAAAAGGTGTTGGGAAATTTGGATAGCCATATGCAAAAAGATTAATTTGGACACATAACCCAGCCCATATACAAAAGTTATCTTAAAATGAATCACAGACCTAAATATAAAAGGCAAAACTATAAAACTTTATTTTTTTTTTAGACGGAGTCTCGCTCTGTCACCCAGGCTGGAGCACAGTGCTGCGATTTCGGCTCACTGCAAACTCTGCCTCCCAGGTTCATGCCATTCTCCTGCCTCAGCCTCCCGAGTAGCTGGGACTACAGTTGCCCACCACCACTCCTGGCTAATTTTTTGCATTTTTAGTAGAGATGGGGTTTCACCGTGTTCGCCAGGATGGTCTTGATCTCCTGACCTCGTGATCTACCCGCCTCGGCCTCCCAAAGTGCTGGGATTACAGGCGTGAGCCAACAGGCAAAGACTTCTTAGACATAACATCAAAAGCATAATTCATAAAATTTTTTATAGAGTTCATTAAAATGAAAAACTTTTCTATTTCAAAAGACATCATTAAGAAAATAAAAGACAAGTCACAGACAGCAGGAAAATATTTACAAATCATATCTGATAAAGGACATGTATCCAGAATACAGAAAGAACCCATAAAATTCAACAAGAGTACAAACAAAATTTTAGAAATAGGCCAAAGATCTGAATAGAGATTTCATCAAAGAAGATATATGAATCACTAATAAGCATGTTCTACATCATTAGTCACTAGAGAAATGCAAATTAAAACCAGGAGATACCACTTCATACCCATTGGAATGGCTATAAGAAAAAAGACAGAAAATAAGAAATATTTTTTGATATGGAGAAATTAGTATCCTCACACATTGCTGATGGGAATGTAAAATGGTACAGACACTTTGGAAAAAAGTTTGACAGTTTCTTAATACGTTAAACATCAATTTACCATACAACTCAGCAATTACACTCTAGGCATCATACTTGAGAAATGAAAATGAAAACATATGTCTACAAAAGAAACTGCATTCAAAAGCTTATAGCAGCATTATTTATAATAGTCTCAAGTTGGAAATAACCCAACGTCCATCAATTGGTAAAAGGATAAACAAAATGTAGTTTTGGAATACTATTCAGCCATAAAAAGGAACAAATACCATACATGCCACAATATGGAAAAAACAAAAACATTATGCTAAGTGTAAGAAGCCACATAGAGGAGACTGCATATATGATTCCATTTATACAAAAGGCCCAGAAAAGGCAAATCTATAGAGTGATTAAGAGTGATTAAAGGGACTTTAGGTGGAAATGGAAGTCACTGAATGAGCAGAAGGGATTCTCTTAGGTGACGGAAATGTTCTGAAACTGGATTGTGGTGGTGGTTTGTACAGCCATGTTGACGAAAAATCACTGAAATGTGCACTTGAAAGGGGTGAATTTTATGGCATGTAAATCAGCTATTTTTAAAGTCAAAAAAATTAGTAAAAGAATTTATTAGGGAGAAAAAAAAAGAAAGCTAGTTTCCAACCTTTCCACTAAGAGTCCAGTCATCTGAAAATTCTCCCTCATAGATAGTATCGTCTTCGGAAAGCAAAACCCCATTTCCCTACAGGAAGAAACAAGAGAAAAATTACAACACATAAAATACAGAGTAACTTAAGAGTGCATGCAGTCATATCCCCAAAGACTTATGGAATCTTAAAAGAAGGAAAATAGTACTAAGAAGGTGGAAGCTAATCAAAAGATGATTTAAAAAGGACAAAGGAGCTTTAAAAAGTTACTAACAACTATATGCAAATATTCCACTCACCATCATTTTATTAAGGTGAAAGTTGCCCTCGTAGTATAATCCAAACTGGGTAACCACCACACCATTCCCCTGACAAACATCATCTTGCCACATTCCCATATACTTTTCCCCCCTGCACAGAAATAAAAAGAAAAGAAAAAGCACTGAAGACAAGGATAAAGTAGGGAAAAGACAATTATCACATGGGAGATCCTAGGCATCAACCCTAGGTTGGTATTGCTTCCATTTTTCTAGTTAAAATAGTTAACTTTGTCTCCTCAAATATGGGACAAGGTGACAGCAAAAGACATCTCACTCAGTAATGCTCTCTGAGGAATTTAATGTTGTGGTCTATCTGGCACAGATCTGTATATACCCCAGGTAGTTACTTGATAACTTTAAAATACATAATTTTTAAAAAGAAGGCCTAGAATTCAACTCTAAATAATTTCATTTAAAATGTAATAAGCAGAATAAAACCTATGCACAGGTTTTTCTTACACAAAAGTTTGCTAACTTAAAAAAGAAAGAGGCTGGCTGCAGTGGCTCATGCCTATAATCCCAGCACTTTGGGAGGCAAAGGCAGGTGGATCACTTGAGGCCAGGAGTTCGAGACCAGCCTGGACAATATGGCAAACCCCATCTCTACCAAAAATACAAAAAATTAACTGGGCATGGTGGTGTATGCCTGTGGTCCCAGCTACTCGGTAGACTGAGGTAGGAGGATCCCTTGAACCCAGGAGGCAGAGGTTGCAGTGAGCTGAGATCGCACCACTCCAGCCTGGGTGACAGAGTGAAACCCTGTCTCAAAAAATAAAAAACAAAAGGGTTTGTCATAAAAGAAGGTTCATTTTTCACCTACTCAAACTCAAAGAAATCTTACTAATCTCCATGAAAAAGACAAAATAAGTATAAACTGCTTGTTAAATAATGATGGTGCTTAATCATTGGCTTAAACTGGGGGAATAGAAGGATAATACTGTACCTAGTGATATCATCAAAGACACCATATCCTGCTTTCTTATCCATTACCCACTGGCCAATGAACATACTAGGAGAAGAGGACGTCAATTTCCCACTTCGTAGAAGGCCATGACCATGACGCATATTATCTTGAAAACAACCCTCAAATACTTCACCAGAAGCATAGCTGTGGTTGGAAAGAATGGATAATTATCACATGCACATTGAATTCTGATGCTCATTTTTACAAAATTTAGAAAATCCAAAACCATACTCAGTCTCACTGGTAGCTGTAATTGTTTATATGATTATTTTTCACCAATTAAAAAAACCTCATTTTTGAATGATTAAAGTTAAAAAGTTAAAGACACCATGTGTGGTATTTTGCATTAACATGAAAAACAGTGTGTTTTTATTCTCTTATGGGAAAATGAAATAATGAGTTATTTTTAAGAGGGAAGAATAAAAGTTTTGTCCATTAGAGTCAAGTAATAAAAATAAATTTATAGATAAGACATATAGGAGACTCTATGAGAAAATTATGGTTTATAAGGTATATAAAATTTAGGGCCAGGCACGGTGGTTCACGCCTGTAATCCCAGCACTTTGGGAGGCCGAGGCGGGTGGATCATGAGGTCAGGAGATCGAGACTATCCTGGCTAACGCGGTGAAACCCTGTCTCTACTAAAAATACAAAAAATTAGCTGGGTGTGGTGGCAGGCGCCTGGGGTCCCACCTACTTGGGAGGCTGAGGCGGGAGAATGGCATGAACTCGGGAGGCGGAGCTTGCAGTGAGCCGAGATCACGCCACTGTACTCCAGCCTGGGTGACAGAGCAAGACTCCATCTCAAAAAAAAAAAAAAAAAAAAATTTAGATAAGAACTAAATTTAATAATCCAGTATTTTAATCCTGTGATAGATGAGGGGTTGACCTTTAAAAGATGATCACACAGAGTTACAGTTTTATTTACTCCTCTAAATTTTATCTATAAGACTAAATAAAACTTAAACCTTGGAAATTTTGGCTATGCAAACATTCAGGTTCACATGGTTATATGAAAAACCAACACCAGTCCAACAGCCTTTCCAATGTTATTACCTGTAGACTCCTTGACCGCACATTTTTCCTTCTTTCCAGTGGCCCACATAATGGTCTTCTTTGTTCATTGCCTTGTTTGGGATTCTGTATTCTCCATAACTGCCATGAAAAAGAAAAAATAACAAAAGAAGATGCATTTATGACATATTCACCTTTTGTATGTATATCCTGGTAAACATTTTAACAAGGAAGACAGAGAAAACATTCACCTGTAGGAGTAAAGGGTTAAAACAGCATCTTGGTTAAGGTGAATCTATAACCTAAGCTGTTTGGCAGGAGGAGTGGGACATCAGCCCCACTACACTAAGATATTGTGTTTTAATCCAACTCCAGTGAAAAACAGAACACCTGTGTCCTTCACCTATCTCTGTCACTAATTACCTGCACCACCATGCGGTAAGCCCAGGTATCTAGCTACTTTATTTGGATAATAAGAGGGGTAACTCAGTGGGTAAATCAGATGACCTAAAGTCTCTTCTCATTCTAACAATCTATTAAAAAGAGATTTTAACACATCACAAGAATTTACATGATCACACAGACACACAAAATCACCTACCCAACATTTTTTATATACTAAATTACTTCCTTAACATTATACAAAATACTGCCATAAACTAATCATGTAAATACATTTACAGTGTTAGAAAACATGATCAACTCATTTTAAAAAAGTCATTAGAGCATCATTAAGATAATATAGCACTTGGAAAATTTCTCCTTGAACAGATCACAGAAATTAAAGATGACTTAAAACAACCGAAAGGAAAATTTCTCTATGTCCTTTGTGTAAAGGGGGACTACCGTCTCAATGGTTCCACCATTGACATTACCAAAGTTCTCAGTCTTCACAACTGAGAAATGTATAGAAAACATAGCCCCATTTTAACAGATGGAAGGCTGTGTAATTTGAGTCACACAGCTATCAAGGAAAATGACCCAGTCTAGGTAAATCAGAGGTTGTACTCCTCACTCCTGGCTCTCTTCATGCTCATACATGTGCATTTCTAAAAAATAACAACAAAAATCTACCACTTGTTTGAAAAGCAGCTCTGCATACAAAATAACATAATTTACAACCTTACCGAACTTGAATTTATTGTCATGTTTTACACGATTTTCTTACCCATCTTCCAAGCCATTCCTGAACATGCCAGAATACATCTTTCCATCAGGCCACTTCAAAACCCCTCTGGAATGTATAAGCAAAGAATAATGCATGTCAACTAATATTTCAGATAATTAAAACTTTTTCTATCATGTGATGATCATCCTCACCCCAGGCATAAATCTTCAACATTTTCACCTGCCATGAGGCTTCCCTGAAAGCCAGCGTCCATCATAGGTGGCATCCTTTAGGCGAGGATCCTTGTAGAAAGTATATTTGGCACTGCGTGAAATGGGTGGTTCCTGTCTCTGAACACTGCTACCACTTCCATAAGGGGGGAGATCAGACATCCCTCTCAAAGCCTGATCTACAGCTTGGCTTATAGCTCGTAGCCACTTTGTCTAGGAGCAAAAAGTAACATCAATAAGTTTAAGGCAACAATTCATCAAGCATTGCTTTAAATCCTGCTAGTTTTCTTTGGTGCAAATAAATTATTTGTGTCCTAATGCTTTTCTTATTAATAGAGTAATATTGACTGGCTCTTGTATTTCTCTGCTATATGTTTAAAATTAAGTCACATTAAAAAAAAAAAAAACAACCAAGAACCTACAGTTTTGGGTTAATGAAGATTTATCAGACAGAACTGTGCATCATTAGTCAAGCAAGAACAATTTATATTTCTTCTCTATTACACAAGAGGCAGAAAGAGCCAGGGCGAAGATTGAAGGAAAATACCATAATGGACTAACCTTTTCCTGGGGTGTAGATGAAATGAGAGTGAACTGCTCTTCAGGTGTAGTTATCTTTAAGCCATTCCTAAAACGTTCACAAGGATAAATACCAGTAGGTTTAACAACCTGTCATTACAGTATCAATCCTCAAATATGAAAAGCAACCTCTTTATTTCAAGAGGAGCAGAAGTCAATTAATGTAAATGCTTGTTTGGTTTTGGGTGCCACCACGGTGGAAAGAACAAAGAATTCTCTGCTCTGTGCTGAACGATGGGGATGTGTGCAATGAAGATGCCCTTTCATCACCTAATCATGACTTGCCATGATCTTCACAACAGGCCATTTTATTATCAATAGACTACTTTACTGTCTAATGTGCTGGGAGGTGGGCCTCATTATGCAGAATGGGGAGACTGTCTCCCAAGCCTTCCTGAGCTTTTTTTCACATTTAAGGAAGCAACCTGGGTAACAGACTTGGACGGGGTGGGGTGGGGAAGGGGGACGCACTTACACACCACCAGCTTCTTCAGACAGTGGCTCTGCCCACAGCGTGGCCAGAGGGAAAACATGGTGCGTGGAGAACTGAAACAGAGAACACGGAGGCACTTTTATGAAAGCCCATGTAGACCTCGGGGTCTCTGCCCGTATCCCCTTCATGTCATTACCCCACATGGGCCCTGCAATCTCTGCTGCAGAACCCCTTGAAATAGTTAAGTCCATGTAGGTGCCACCAATTCTGCCACATTGTCCCCCTAACACAGCTAACCCAAAGGGCCTTGCCATCTCTGCTGCAGGGCCCTCTTCACATGGCTGAAACTAAGGAGTTCAAGCTGGAAACTTAAGAAGTTCTCTGAAATCCAGCGCATACAGAAATCTATGCTGTAGCTAAATAGCCTCTTTTTTTAAAATTATTATTATACTTTAAGTTCTAGGGTACATGTGCACAACGTGCAGGTTTGTTACATAGTATACATGTGCCATGTTGGTGTGCTGCATCCATTAACTCATCATTTAACATTAGGTATATCTCCTAATGCTATCCCTCCCCCCTCCCCCCACCCCACAACAGTCCCCGGAGTGTGATGTTCCCCTTCCTGTGTCCATGAGTTCTCATTGTTCAGTTCCCACCTATGAGTGAGAACATGCAGTGTTTAGTTTTTTGTCCTTGCGATAGTTTGCTGAGAATGATGGCTAGCCTCTTTTAGTCAACAGTTTCAGTAAAATCACACTAGTTTTGAACATAAACTGATAGTACAGTTAATAAGGATAGGAGTCCAGCTTTCAGGGATTCTTTAAAGGTTAGGAATCCAGCCTACCTGGGCATGGACCAGGGCATCATTAAAGAGAATGAACCAATTCACAGAAAACCTCCCAGCATGCTGCAGAGACAGGGCTCGGTTACTACTCTCACACAGCAGTCGACGCTCTGGCTTCCTCAAGGAATCCTGGAATTAAAGACAAATATAATACCAGGTCAAACAATCAAAATTATTTTAACATGTAAAGAGAAAATAAAACAGACACAAATCACATTTAAGGGAATTTGCTGGTCGTAGCTTAGCTTGGTGTAAAATCTAAATTTATACGGGATCTAAACACTTCACAAAATTAGAGCTCGAAGGAGATTAAAAAGAAGACAAAAACAAACTAAAGAAGGGAGTAAGTCTTCAGAGAGGATTTCTAGAAACGAGAGAAGGAATTTAGAGTACCCAATGGTATCGTCCTTAGACATTTTAGGAAAGGGGTCATTAAAAGGTTATTACCATAAACAAGTGAGGAACAGAGGAAATTATATCAATTGTTATCGAAATGGTTGCTGTTTGCTAGGGTAACAAATGACAACTGGCATGGCTTACCGTCATTTTTCCGGGGAAGGTCTTCCAGAAACCCAGTGTGTATTCTGCTTCCTTCCTTTTCCTGCCGAGATGGAGAGCAAGACACTCATAACAAGAACTGGAATCCTGCAGTTTCTGATATTCTGGAGATGCCTACAGGGCAAAAATTAAAGAGGAAAAAGAAAAAGAACATAAAACCATTATCCAGAATCTGTAGCCTCAGTCTGCTTTAGATACACAGTATTAGATGTAGGGGAAAATTTGACCCAAGAGCATAAGTAGCACACTGCAGGAGACTGGGAAAAGGAGATTGGTTTCAGAAAAATTCTACTACATAAAAGTACATATGAAATAGGGGTATAACTCAGGGGAGAGAGACAAAACCTGGCAGTTAGTGAAGAGAGCAGCAGAGACCCCAGGATAGGGCAGGAGTTCTCAAATGTTTTGGTCTCGGGATCCCTTTATTTTTCTTATGTGGACTGTATCTATTGATATTTACCATATTAGAATATAAAATTAAGAAATGTTAAAAGCTTTTATTAATTCACGTACAAAAATTTTTTAGTGGTAGGGTGCGGTGGCTCACGCCCATAATCCCAGCACTTTGGGAGGCTGAGGTGGGCGGATCACGAGGTCAGGAGATCAAGACCAATCCTGGCTTACACGGTAAAACCCCTTATCCACTAAAAAAATACAAAAAATTAGCCGGGTGTGGTGGCAGGCACCTGTAGTCCCAGCTACTCGGGAGGCTGACGCAGGAGAATGGTGTGTGAATCCGGGAGGCGGAGCTTGCAGTGAGCTGAGATGCACCACTGCACTCCTGCCTGGGCAACAGAGCGAGACTCAGTCTCAAAAAAAAAAAAAAATTTTTTTTGTGAGAAAAGTGGCAATGGTCCACATTTTTTCAAGTCTCTTTATTATCTGGCTTTAAAAATGACAGCTGGACTTTTATATCAGCTTTTGCATTTAATCTGTTACATGTTGTTTGGTTAAAACCTATGAAGAAAATGTGGCCTTACAAAGGTATATATCTGGAATAGAGGGAAGCATTTCAATAGCCATTCAAATAAATGTGGATATTCTCTTTTGATACTATATTAAAACTTGCTATGTGGTAGATTCTTAAAGGGAGCTGCAATGTAGAATCTGAAACCACAGCAATGAGCTTTTTATACCCTGTGATGTTAAAATCCAGGGGTCTATCGTGCACTTTGAATGAGTCTTTTACCATCTATGACTTTGTACCATCTATGATTGTGGATTGGACATACGGAAAATATTGGTTGACTGAATTATGCAGATTTTCCAAATGTTGATACCTTTTTTCTACAACATCAAAAATCACAGGATAATAGAACTACCAATCTCATGAGATAAAGTCCTAAGTATCAGGAAACTGTCAGACTCACAGTGTCAGATCCATCTCTAACATTCTAATTTTCGCTTAAAAGTTGAGATTTTATTATTGGCAACAAATACTATCAGTTGATCTCTTTGAAATGACAGGTTCATTTACTCATTTCTGAGAAAATATCTGCCAATATCCAAATCTGAAAAATCAGTTTATCTGTCAATTGTCCTTTCAAGTTTAAAAAAAAAAAAAGCAACCCATTTATTTCAAGAGGAGCTCTCAACTCAACAATCACAATCGTGTTTTTCTTGAAAAACCACCACACTTCAGCATGCAGCAGAGCTGCTTTACATGTACTTTGCACGTCACCACACATAATAGGACATTCTTAAGTGAAATTGTATTTTAACTGCAAGTGCATGGCAGTGAAGAATGCAGTGACTACTAGTATAGGCTGGTGCCACTGCCTTGATTCCTACCAAGGAGCCAGCAGTCTTACCCACCTTAACTTTTGCACCATCAATGTAAATGACAATACAGTGGAAAAAGCAAATATCTTAGTATTGTCATGAAAATAGTTTTGACCTTGTGCACCCCTTGAAATGGTCTTTGGAAGCCCCAGCGGTCTGCAAAACAACTACTGGGATGGGTGTAACTGCTATGCCATGTAGCGAGGGAGCAGAAGGTAAGATTAAAGGATGATCTCTCACATTCATGAGTAATTACTTTACTTGCCACAATTCTGAGAGCCACCCATTTTCATTTTTTCCATTCATTTAAGAAACATTTAATGAGTATCTACCACATATAAAACACTCTGCTAGAGTGCTAGGGAAAAAAAATAAGGTATGATCTTTGTACCATAATTAGGCAGACAAGATAGAAAAATGTACCAGAATAATGCAGTGACTTTGTTAATAGGTTATATATCATAAAAGACAATCTAGAAAAGTAGGTTAAGAGGTCAGATTCTGGAACCAGAGCCTGGATATTAATTCTAGCTCCGCCAATTCTCAGCTGTGTCTCAATTATCTCATTTGTAAAAGGCTGATGATGAAATCGGTATAATAATACCTACTTCGCCGAGTTGATGTGGGGATTAAATGAATACATATAACTTGCTTAGAACAGTGCCTGGCAAATAGAATTCATTCAATAAAAGTATCATTATTATTTTTATATGGAGACATTTAAAAAATACATATATGTGTACACACATGTATGATGTCAAGGCTGTGCCTTAGACTTACTAAATTATAATGTATAGTGATGGAATACAGGCAGGTTTGTTTTGAAAAAGCTTCCACAGTTGATTTTGACCCCCTGTGATAAGGATAAGGGCCACTGATATAACACGAGGAGTGAATAATATAAAGTGTTAGCAAAACACAGGGTAAATAATCCTTCAGAGATGGATAGGGGAAAGAGAACCAATATAGTCAAAGAGGGCTTTATTTTCATGATAGAATGACTTTTGTCCCAGAATGAGGATGGGAGTGGGAGTGTTTCAGGAAGGAAATATAAAGCACATGAAAGCTACATCCAGGGAAACTGAACTCTGACTCTCAACAATTCTAAGCTGATCTGGTGGAAAATTTTTTTATTAATTGAGGCCATATTGAGGTGAAAGCTGTATCTCATTGGGATATTTGATAGGCCAAACCTTCACAGCTAAAGCTAGATGAGTTTAAAGACCTTGTAGGTCTTTTCTTTAGTCTGGTTTCACAGTAGGCTCAAATGTAGAAAGCCTACATCAATCAGTTCCTGGGTCACTCTGAGGGGTGAAATCTGTTTAGATCAAGAGACAGACCCAAAGACTAAGAAGATTCTAAACCTATAAGGGGCCAGCGTGGTGGCTCATGCCTGTAATCCCAGCACTTTCGGAGGCCAAGGCAGGCCAATCACTTGAGGTCAGGAGTTCGAGGCCAGCCTGGCCAACATGTTGATCTCCCATCTCTACTAAAAATACAAAAAAAAAAAAGGTAGCCGGTGTTGTGGCACACACCTGTAATCTCAGCTACTCAGGAGGCTGAGGCATGAGAATCACTTGAACCTGGGAGGTGGAGGTTGCAGTGAGCCAAGATTGCGCCACTGCACTCCAGCCCCAGTGACAGAACGAGACTCTGTCTCAAAAACAAACAACAACAACAAAAAAACCTACAAGAGACTTTGGAGTCATTATAATTTCTCTAGAAACTTTCAGGGTAGAAACAAAATGAAATCACACATTTCGATGGGATTTGAAAGGTGAATGTCTCAGGACCAGCTTTAACATACATCTATATCCTAGTGTGGTGCTAACTTCCTAGGATTCCACCTAACTAGTTTTATGTAAGAGTGGACCAGTTAACATTTGAGAAAATCCTGTAACACTGATTCCTCTCAGCATTTGCTAAGGTAACCTAAACACCTGGCATAAAGTCTAGCATGAATCCAGGCTGGGTAACACCCCTGCGTTACAGGTGTGTGCCATTATACAGAAAGCCAGGGCTTTAAAGAGCTCTGTTTAACTCATAGTCAGCATGCATCCAATAAATTTTGACAACCACTGAATGAGTAGCATCTGATAGAGTCTCAACTTTAGACAAAGTTTCATAAAATGAATACAGTTTATTCATCTTGATAAGGCCCTAAAAGGAAACTGAATCCACAGAAAACTCAATTTATCTACAGTCATACTTTCCTCTGTCATTTCCCTGAAGAAAATTAAATTAATTAGACACATGTAAATTTTAAATTACTGGAGTTCCAGATCTTGTGGTGGCATAATCCATACAAACAACTATGATCCTTGGCTTTCCAAATGTCCAAAGAGGTATACATGGGAGCTTACCACTTCAAAACAAGTAGCAAGCTTTAGCAAAACTTTTGCGTAATTATGAAGTCGTCTGATTGGCAAGAAAAACAAAGTATTCAGTATTTCCATCAACTGAGTGTTTTCATCATTCACTTCTGACAAATCTTGCAATAGCTCTTGGTTTTTATTTAGGAAATCACTAGAGGTAGAGGAAAAAAATTTAGTTAATCATTTTGGAATTGGTAATACATATATTAAATAAAAAATTTCACTAGAAAGTACCTCTTTCAGAATGCACATTTTTTAGGTGCTGTGAAAGTAGAAATACAATGAAATAAGCCAGATATAATTAAAAGAATTTCCCTATCTATAAGACATGATTTTTTTAAGTATAAAAAGTAGCAAATGGTAGCAATACAAATGGTTAATCACAGACTTGTGCCTATATTCTAGAAAATGAATCATGCATCCAACAATTTAAGGTGAATAATCAGAGACCAGCTGACACCATTACCTGTTAATTTCAAAGCCAAAAGTCACAGCAATAAATGGCAAGACTAATTGTTCTAGGCAGCTGTGCTAAATAGAATCACTGGAAGAAAAGCAAAGCTCCTTGCTCCAACAGAATCAGTGTGGATATTAAAACACTTCTAATTTCTTCTTTTTTTCTTCAATTGTTGATCACCTAATAAGAGTTTATTATAGGAAAGTAATAAAAAGCTGCAAGAACTAGTATTAGTTAACAAGAAAAAATAAAGATGATTATATGTGAAGATTTCAATGCTGAGATCTTCAAAAGCACTTCAAACTGAAGCCAAAAATTAGCTAATATTCAGTTTTTAATAAATTCATTGTTAAAATTTTATTCCAAATTTTAATGCTGATCAATAACCCATTAAGGCTTAGCTCACCAAACCAAAATACTTAATGGTAAAGCAGTAAGAGTTGGTGAGCTGGGTGCCGTGGTTCACACCTGCGATCCCAGCACTTTGGGCTGCCAAGGTGGGTGGATAGCTTGAGCCCGGGAGTTTGAGACCAGCCTGAGCAACATAACAAAACCCTGTCTCTGCAAAAAATACAAAAATTTGCCAGGCATGGAAGCGCACACCTGTAGTCCCAGCTGCTCAGGTGGCTGAGGCAGGATTATTTGAGCACAGGAAGTTGAGGCTGTAGTGAGCTGGGGTTGTGCCACTGCACACCAGCCCGGGTGACCAGCCTGTCTCAAAAAAAAAAAAGAAAAAGAAAAAGATCTTAGATAGACTGCCCAGATTTTATTTATATTTGGCTGGTGCTAATGTTCCTACTTCTCCATGTTCTACTGCAGAGATCAGCTGAGGACTTATTTAATTTTACACAAGTGTTCTGCTTTGACCTGCTCCTGAGAGACGGAGGTAAGATATAGTGAACACAAACTCCCTTGGACCATAATTCTCAACACCCAGTACCCAGTCTACAGTAGACCAGAAATGTTCCAACTCTTGTGAACTCCATTACTTTCCAGGACTCACTCATGTCCTTACCTATGATCTTCCCTGAAAGAGGCCAAGCTACACTCCTAAGAAATCTGAACCAGAAACCATCTCTGATCAGCTTATCTTTTCTTGGGAGTTTTTAATCTAATAGTGGCAATATCACTCTTTCCTTATGTGGCAAGGTCTGTACTTTTTGCTCAGATTTTTTAAATAAAAAAAATTAAAGGTAGAAACAACCTAAGTGTCCATCAGCAGATGAACTGATTGATAAAATGTGGTAATGTGTACATACAAGAGAATATTATTCAGCCATAAAATGGAATGAAATTTTGACGTATGCTACAACATGAATGAACCCTGAAAATACTATGCTTAAAGAAATAAGCCAGAAGCCAGACACAGAAGGACAAATAAATACATGATTCGACTCATGTAAGGTACCTAGAATAGGCTAACTCAAACAGAGAGGAAGTAGAATAGAGGTTACCACAGCCAGGCAGACAGAGGGAGACAGTATGGGGGGAGTTATTATTTATCATGCACTGAGTTTTTCTCGGAGATAATGAAAAAATAGTGATGGTTATACAATATTGTGAATGTATTTGATGCCCCTTAATTGTACACTTATCAGTGTACAATTAGTGTACAATTAAGATTAAAATGATAAATATGACATTACATATATTTTATCATATTAAGAAAAAAACTTGCATGATAATCAAACCACCAGGCAAGCCTGATGTGAGCAGCTGAGTGATCAATTGGATGAATGATAAGTGCTTGCACATCATCATCCAAGATCCACTAACAGCCATGTGGGCAGCCTAGCTGTGCTCTAGACATTCTCAAACTCTCCTCTGAAAATGAAATCTTTATGGTAATTTTAAATATTGACTTTGTAAATAGAAATTGGAAAAAGATGTCATTGCTGCCTTTAACTATGTAAAACCCAGGCTCTGGGCATGGTGCTGTGCAAAAGGCAAGAGGCTTTCAACTTGTGTCATCTCATTTTCCTGCTCTAACAAGGTCAATTCTTCAGTACTGTGAATCTAACTCGGAAATACTAGAGGAAGGTCAACAGCAGCAGAATAAGGAACCAGGGTCAGTAACTGCTGTAGCCCTTCAGGAAGCCCAGAAGCTTTCCATTTAAACTGTCACAAGTCTCCATCTATTTTTTGCATCTTCCTGTAATTAAACTTGCTTTTCTTCAAGCATTACTATTTGCAAAAATAACTATTGCATTTTCTTTCTGCTCCATTTAATTATTGGTTTGGCTACAGCCCCATTTTCTCCTATTTTCTTTGGCTATGATTCAGCATTTCACCAACATTATAGGTTAACTAAGCTATTTTAGTCATTATAATAAAGATATTTAAAATAATAAATATAAAATCAGTAATAACAAATGTAAACTTCAAAACCAGAAGTTCTCAAATGTAAACAACAACAACAACAAACAGTAAGTCCATCCATTTGCTGCTTATAAGAAATATACCAAAACAATGCAGACGGGCTGAAAGTAAAAGAATGGAAAATGGTGGTGTATTAAGATCAAGAATTTTAAAGTTACTACATAAAGTTAAAGACATATTCTTGAAACTGTCATTTTAAAAAAATAAAGGCCAAACCCCTATATTTTGGAAATCAACAAGCGTGTGAGTCCAATAATCCATAATGGATTAGAAAAATACTTTCAAAAATATTTAGAACTGAATGACTATAAAAACAAAACGTATTAAGACTTGTAAGATTCAGCTAAAGCAACAATTAGAGGGAAATTTATAGTCTTCAATGGCTACATTAGAAAAATTTTAAATTTGAAAAATTAATGAACCAAGTGCTAAACTCGAAGTTGTAAGAAGTTAACAGGTGAACAAAAAGAAAGTAGAAGGAAATAAGAAGCAGAAATTAATGAAATTTTTTAAAAGCAAAAGAAATGATTCCCTAATTTTTGAAAAAATTAATTTAAAAAGCAGTAAATTGCTGACAAGACTGATCAAGATAAAAAAGATAAAAGGCCCAAATGAATAATTGTAAGAATGAGAAACAGGGGGTACAACTACAGTTATTCTGGTGTAATCATCTTAAGACTATGCTAGGAACATTATGCCAATAAACTTTAAAACAAGGGTGCAATGAGCAATTTTCCAGAGAAATATAAATAACAAAAGCCATAAGAAGAAATAAAGACCTGAACATACCTATTCATTAAATCAGTAAAAACTCCCTACAGCAAATGCCCCCATGAAGCCTAGATTATTTTTACAGATGAATTCTACTAAATCTTCAAAGTACAAATAATTCCTACTTCATATAAACTATGAACTTCCAGGAAACAGAAAAGGAGAAAAAGCTCCTCCATATCTGTGAGTTCCAAATCTGCAGATTCAACAACCTCAGACCAAAAATATTTCATAAAAAAATTATGTTTCTACCACTTTTTTGTCATTAATCCCTAAACGATACCATATAACAACTATTTATATAGCATTTATATTTTATTAGATGTTATAAGTAATCTAGAGATGATTTAACATATATGAAAGGATGTGCACAGGTTATAGGCAAGTACTAAGCCATTTTATATCAGGGACTTGAACATCCTTGAATTTTGGTTTCCTTTGGGAGGTCCTGGACTCAATCCCTCACGGGTATCGAGACAACTGTATAAGTAAATTTAATTCAGCAATGTATTAAAACATTAATACATTAAGATTACTGAATTTTGGAATTTGGAAACTCAGATATTTAACATTATAAAAATCAATTCCTCTACAACTTTTAGAAATAGGGCCTTTTTAACTCTATAAATTATATCTACCAAAAACCTAAAGTAATCATTTTTAATGGTGAAATATTAAAAGCATTCTCATTAAAACTAGAAATGAGATGAGAATGTTAGCATTCCTTCCATTAGGATAAAAGATCAAAAGCAAACATGGGGCTGGGCATGGTGGCTCATGCCTGTAATCCCGGCACTTTTGGAGGCTGAGGTGGGTGAATCACTTGAGGTCAGGAGTTTGAGACCAGCTTGGCCAACATGGTGAAACCCCCATCTCTACTAAAAATACAAAAATTAGTTCGGTGTGGTGGTGCACATCTGTAGTCCCAGCTACTTGGGAGGCTGAGGCAGGAGAATTGCTTGGACCCAGGAGGCAGATGCTGCAGTGAGCCAAGATTGCGCCACTGCACTCCAGCCTGGGCGACAGAGCGAGACCCTGTTTCAAAAACAAACGAACAAAAAAAGAAAACATGGCAAAACATTAACATCTGCTAAATCTGGGTGGTGAGTACATATTTAAAGTATTTTCTATCAAAATACAGAATTTTTGGCCTGGCACAGTGGTGCATGCCTGTAATTCCAGCACAATGGGAGGCTGAGACAGGAGAACCCTTGAGCCCAGGAGTTCCTAACCAGCCTGGGTAACACAGTGAGACCCTATCTCTTCTATTTTAAAAATAAAAAAAAAGTTAAATACAGAATTTTTAAAACCTTCGCTTTGTTGCTGGGTCAACACTTGTTGAGAAACTATCTGGTCAGGATTATTGCCTTGTGTAAGGAGCCTTTAAATTATTTACCCAGAAGCTAAATATAAATACTTTGTATCTGCGCAAACACTTTTTTCTGTGTATCATCACATACATTACCTGTTCCTCTCCAATGGGAGAGAACATTCCCATTTTTCAGATGAAAGACACTAGGCCTACTGAGGTAAAGAGAGTTGTCCAAAGTCTCAGGGATAGCACAGAAGGACCCAGAACCTGAGCCTATTCATTCAGTACTTTTTCAATAGCATACTACTTATAATGATAACCAGGGGCTAATAGTACCTGTCCTTTATAAGACTTACTGAAAGTTTATATTTTGATCTGTTTGGTAAAATGATGAAGTCAAAGCTTTCCCTGAGCACTTGAAAACACAGAGCACTATAAAACATGATCTTTGGCAGACAGAATGATAACTGGAAGGTGTGGGTTTGCTTACATGGCAGGCTTAGCAAGAAGCTGGAATCCTCCCATAACCAGGAAATTTGTAATAGATGTGCAATACCTTGAGCAAAAAAGAAAACACATCTACATTAGTTGAAATGTAAATTAGTTCTTCAGTTTCCAAACACATACCTGGAATAGATAATTCTTGATTATTTCACCAATGAATTTCAGAAGTTTTGTGATGTCAACATTTGTGAAGGGCAGGTTGTGTAATAATTACAATAATGGAGGTAAAGGAGGGGTAGGGGAATTCCAGCTTAGTAAAGATGGTACTATAAGGCTGGTCACATTGGCTCACACCTGTAATCCCAGCACTTGGGGAGGTTAAGGTGGGCGGATTGCTTGAGCCTAGGAGTTTGAGATCAGCCTGGGCAGCATGGGGAAACCCGACTCTACAAAAAATAGAAAAATTAGTCAGGCATGGTGGCACATGCTTGTAGTCTCGACTACTTGGGAGGCTGAGGTGGGAGGATCCCTTGAGCCTAGGAGGTTGAGGCTGCAGTGAGCTGTGATTCCAACATTGAACAGCCTGAGCGACAGGATAAGACTGTCTCCAAAAAAAAAAGATGGTAATATAAAAGGAAATTTTAAAAACACCTAAAGCTAAGCAGAAAATGCAGTAATTTACTTGGTATCTACCAAACAATATCTATTATGTGGTAACTTAATTAACATACTTGAGAAAACATAATTAAAATAGTTGAATTTTTGATGAAAATTTTCTCTAATCTTCACTTCAGGTTTCCCAATTAAGAAATGAGTGAAGGCCGGGGGCGGTGGCTCACTCCTGTAATCTCAGCCCTTTGGGAGGCTAAGGCAGGTGAATCACCTGAGGTCAGGAGTTTGAGGCCAGCCTGGCCAACATGGTGAAAGCCCATCTCTACTAAAACTACAAAAATTAGCTGGGTGCGGTGGCGGGCACCTGTAATCCCAGCTACTTGGGAGGCCGAGGCAGGAGAATCGCTTGAACCTGGGAGGCGGAGGTTGTGGTGAGCCAAGACCGTGCCATTGCACTCCACCCTGGGCAACAAGAGCAAAACTCCAGCTCAAAAAAAAAAGAAAAGAAAAAAGAAATGACAGTGAAGGTAAGAAAATATGTTAAAAGTGCTGAGTCAGTGTTAGAAAATGTTGATTAAATATTGATATGCTGCTAAAGAACAAGTCTAGTTATACTGCTTTGAGCTCTGTACATTTCTTATACACACCTGGGCTGGCAAATGGAATCAACTGACTTTGAGGAAGAAGAAGGTAAACTCCTACTAAAATTAGCCCACAGTACTGTACAATTAAATATGGTTATAATGGTTAATTTTATGTGATGTGTATTTTATCACAATTCAAAATAATTTTGGCCAGGCACAGTGGCTCACACTTGCAATCCTAGCACTTTGGGAGGCTGAGGCAGTAGGATAACTTACACCCAGGAGTTTGAGACCAGCCTGGGCAACATAGTGAGACCCCCATCTCTACAAAAAAAAAAAAAAAAAAATTAGCTGGATGTGCTGACATGCACCTGTAGGCCTAGCTTCTTGGGAGGCTGAGGTGGGAGGATCACTTGAGCCTGGGAGATCAAGGCTGCAGTGAGCTGTAATGGTGCCACAGCACTCCAGGCTTTAATAACTTTAAAATTATTATAAAAATAATTTTAAAGATTCACACATAAGCCCAAATATTTTACTTGCCCTATCTACAGGAATAAACTGTTATGTTAAAAAAAGCCCAAAGTATCAAAACAAAAGCATTTTTAAGCATAAGGCCTAAAGTACCAGAGAAGAAAAAGAAGTGAAATAGAGGTATTATGAGATGAATTCAAGTCAAAAAAGGAAAATTATACCAGTAAAAGCTGGAATCACAGCAACAACAAAATCTAGTTTTAAAAAAGAAATTAGTATCAAGTTCTATTATTTTTATTTTTCATTTCTGAAAGATGATGAGTTAAAAGACTCAAACCAGGGTATTTCCTCTTAGATAACAGCTTCAAATATTTTCAATTTTGCTTAGAATTAAAATAGCATCCAACTATCTGTACATACTACATAGGTTGGAAAGGAAATACACTAAGATGATAAACAGTGGTTAGTTCTGGTGGTAGGACTATGGGTGATTTTTGATTATTTGTGCAGTTTTCAGTAAGAAACACATGTTATTTATGTTATAAATAATCAAAACAAAACACCAACAAAACATGAACTCCCTGAGGGCTGGTGCTTTTCGCAGGCCCCATGCTGTGCTGCTGTGGGCTTGGAGCTCCCCACAAATGCCTGGCACTGAGTAGGCACTGAGTGTTTGCTGGATGGTTGAGGTGTGAACGAATAGAGAACAAAACCTATACATACTTCAGATCAAAGCATAACCTAACACATATTAAAATAACACTTAAATTATGCCTCACATCATCATATCAAAATACAAGTTAAGAAAAAGTGAGAAACATTTTAAGTTACATTTTCAAGTACACTTGGGATATTTTGCTTGAAAAATATGCAAACAACCTTGAATATTCTAGGTTTTATTAAGGAAAAACATCTTCATGTTAAAAATAGTTGGGTCTTTTAAAACTTCCATTTATACAAAAGTAAAAAGCAGACATCAGAACAGCTCCATATTTACAATCAGCAGTTGGTCTTAAAATAATTTGTTTAGTTACTAATTTCTTCAAGTTTTAGTACAATTTAGTTAAGTAAACAAAATTGTTTTCTAAAGAACCAGACTTATTATAGTAGATTTTATGTAAATTATGCTATCACTCTGCTAGAATATAGAAGAAAACATGAAAATTCATTATTTTTAAACTTTTTTTTCACTTAGGGAAGACAATTTTAGCAATCCAGAACTATAGTTGGCTTAAGATTAAAATACTGCTTTGCAATTTCTATTACCTTATATCACTCTCCCTAATCTAGTCTCTTCTGATTAAGGAGCTGTTCTCCTTGGCAGAATAACCCTGCAGAGATTGAACATGACACGGGACTGGATACTTGCTCTGTATAACTATCCAAGAAGAGACTTGAATGCTTCAGGATGACCAGACTCCTGGCTTCCTTTACCCCGTGAAGGAAGCTGCTCAATGAGGCTCCATGCTGACCAATGAGGTAACACAGCTTGCTGAATCGGCTAGCCACCTCCTGCAACAGCTGGACTGTAGTTGTAGTGCCCAAATTTTCTATAACAAAATAATGATGATGATGACAACACAAACTGAAAACCGATCACTTTATTATGATCATATGATTAGGATTATGAATTCCTCTACGACTACTTAAACTTTTGCCATGTGCTCTCAACTAAGGAACCCACATGATTACAGTATTAAAGCAACCTCAAAGATCACAGCATCCAGTCCTTTGAGGAACTTGTTAAAAACACATTCACAGGAACCTTATAGACTCCAGGATGGCTTTTTCTGTTAAAAAAGACTCTCCAGGTGATTTTAAAGACGAGCCAAATTTGAGGACCACTGAGCTAATGCAACTCTCTGGTCATTTTGAAGATAAGTAATCTGAAGCCAAGAGAAGGGAAGTCAATTATGTAATTTAAGCCACTGATTAGTGACAGTCAGGAATTAAACTCACTTGGGGAGTTATACCTTTGTTAACATTTTCAGCTTTTTTGTTCTGACTTCTGCTCTACTTGCCTCTTTGAAAAGCCCAACCCTTCAGTGCAGAGAAGGCAATCCAAACATTGGACCGCCGAGGATGCTCTGAATTTCAGAGAGGGCACCAGGATATTATTTGCTTTTTGCCTGTCTAAAGTTCCTCATTTCTAGGACTTCTTTCCAAGCAATTAGGGAAGTAGACTGGGAAGACCAACAAAGAAATCAGCAACCAGGACAGGAAAGAGGCAGATTTAACCTTCCTTTCACAGCAATCCAGGAAGGTTCCAGCTTAGATTGCTTCCTTTCCCTTGGCAAAGTCCTGGAATGTTCAGCCTAACTAGAGGAGGGGAATTTATAGAACAGAGACTCCACAACACTTAAAAGGCAGAAGGTAATAAAAACAAAAACACAAATGCAGACAGTCCTCAGCTTACAAAAGGATTATATTCACAAAGACTGTAAATTAGTTGTTTGAAAAGATGTTTTTCCACTAGAAACAACGGGCAGGCCGGGCACGGTGGCTCATGCCTGTAATCCCAGCACTTTGGGAGGCCGAGGCAGGCAGATCACTTAAGGCCAGGAGTTCAAGACCAGCCTGGGAAACATGGCAAAACCCCGTCTCTACTAAAAATACAAAAATTAGCAGGCGTGGTGATGCACACCTGTAGTCCCAGCTACTCAGGTGGCTGAGGCACGAGAATTGCCTGAACCCAGGAGGTGAAGGTTGCAGTGAGCCGAGACTGCGCCACTACACTCCAGCCTGGGGTGACAGAGCAAGACTCTGTCTCAAAAAAAAAGAAAAGAAAAGAAACAACAGGCTGACCTGCAGAAGACAACGTCCTCAACATGGCAAAAGTGACGTACTAGAGAATTAGCCTGAATTCTGGGTCAACACAGGGGGGCAAAGAGTGCAGGAGAGAGAAAGAGAAAGAAAACTTCCTCTCTGTTTTCTGACTGTAGGGCCAAACCCAGAAAAAAAATTTTAAATAGGAAAAGTTTATCTGCAACAGTTCCCTCAACTTCCATCCTGTATTCCTTTCTATTCTCCCAGAGACCCCCAGGTACCCAGTATATCTGGACAGTGGCATCCCATCTAGTACTACTGTAACCCATTCCCTCTGTATTACCCCCTCACTTCCAACCTCTTTGTAGCTTGGCATAGCTAAAAAAAAGAATCACATTTAATGAACTCATGCTGAGGGATAAGATCTTTTTTTGTCCCCGAGATGGAGTCTTGCTCTGTCACCCAGGCTGGACTGCAATGGTACAATCTCAGCTCACCGCAACCTCCGACTCCTGGGTTCAAGCAATTCGCCTGCCTCAGCCTCCCAAGTAGCTGGAATTAAAGGCGCCCACCTGGCTAATTTTTGTATTTTTAGTAGAGATGGGGTTTCACCATGTTGGCCAGGCTGGTCTCAAACTCCTGACCTCATGATCTGCCCTCCTCGGCCTCCCAGAGTGCTGGGATTACAGGCGTGAGCCACCAAGCCCAGACAGATAAGATCTTTAACACTCTCATAGTTATGCACAATTTTAAGAGACTACTTGTAAATCCAAATAAATCTCTACTTGATATAATTCTAAGAACTACAATGAGGAAAATAAAAAATTCAGACAGTATACTGGAAGATCTCTTAGGACCAGCAGGGGGAGAAGTGTTGTTTGGAAGTCTAACTTTATGTAGGGTCAACTTTCCCAAAGTTGTTTTTGTTCCTCTGCCATGAATATCCTAAAAGTTCCATTTTCTACTTCTGCAAGCCGCAGGAGCTCCGAGAGTGGCAGGACAGGGCAGGGGCAGTGAGGCTATTGACAAATTGGAAACAGTTTGTAAATTGTTGACTACCTGTGTACACACACACACACACACACAAAGACAGTGGATAGAAAGAAGTAAACCGTAAACTAACAGGTTTTCATTATTTGTGATATACGAAGAAGAGATAAAGACCTGATGGTTTAATGGTGGGAGAGAGGGGGTTGCAACTTACCTAAACTGAGAAGAGGCCTGAGAATCTGAGATTTGATATCACTTAGTTTTGAATAGAATCGTCTTTCTGTAGTAGCTAACTCGTGGAGACTGGCAATATACCCCATAATGTTTTTATCCACCAAGGCTAGATAGCTATCTTTTCCTGCTGTCACTCTGCTTATATATCCAAGCTGAAACAGAAGAAAATAAAAGGATTAAATATAACATATAATTATGTTAGTAATTTGGTATACTGAAGCTGGCTTATATCAGCTGACAAGAGCTAACTGTTAAATATTCAGAAAATTTGCAAGCAAGTAATTAAACCATTGGCAGCTTGAAAATTGGCCATAGTGAAAATCTGCAAGCACTACAGACTAGAGTTTTTTTTGGGGGGGTCGTGGGGGTTGCTTCTTTTTTTTAGAGCTGGTTCATCAGTACATCATTG
Source organism: Nomascus leucogenys (assembly GCF_006542625.1). Taxonomy (NCBI): domain Eukaryota; kingdom Metazoa; phylum Chordata; class Mammalia; order Primates; family Hylobatidae; genus Nomascus; species Nomascus leucogenys. The sequence goes on from NC_044402.1 coordinate 102,199,591, forward strand.
TTATATATGCATATCCGGATCTATAGATAACTATATACACCTACTTTCAATTATCTCCAAGACACCTTTCATTTCACATTACAAGTGTTTGGAAACAGACCCCCTGGATATATAAAGATTCAAATGATAGGATACATGTCTCAGGACCCCCTTCTGAGTAAAATAAGATTAATGAGACCAGGGAGGATCTCTATGCTATATATTAAAATATCTAGGATCTAAGAATTAACCTGCCTTTTGTACAATGAAAAGAGATTTTCTTAAAAAGGGACTTTTTGTCATTTACCCAAGATACCACTGTATAAAAAACATTCCATGTCTTTATTCACATATCCCATTAAATCAGGCAGGCAAGCTACAGACCCAATGAACTATTAACATCCCATGGTAACCAAAGACACACATGAGAGCTTCATTCCTTTCATCAGCCTATTTGATCGCCTATCTAGACTGTGAAATCATTCATGGGGAATGTAAAGCCAGGACCAGCAACTACAGACACATCTTGGCCAATGTTGCCTTTAATCTTTAAATATTTTTTTGTTTTGGTAGAGACGGGGTCTTGCTATGTTGCCCAGGCTGGTCTTGAACTGGCCTCAAGTGATCTTCCAGTCTCAGCCTCCCAAAGTTCTGGGATTATAGGGATGAATCATTGTACTTGGCCCCAATGTTACCTTTAACAAGAAAGATCTTGTCCCCACACATTCATAACTTACTAGCCAGAAAAACAAAGACTAAAAAAAAAAAAAAAAAAAAAAGCCCATATGCTATTTTACTCAATAAAAATAAGAAATCCTAGAATATACTAGTTTTTGGGGTTAATGTCCCTGCAGTATGTCACTTTGAGAATGTGAGTTACTTTATGGGGAAAAGAAAGCCAGAAATAAGCCAATGGTTTCAGTTTACAAAAAAGAAGGGAAAACAGAGTGGGAAAGCAGATCAAATAAAAGGGGATAAACAGTAGGTAAACAGTACGAAATAAAATTAAGGCCAAGCAAGGTGGCTCAGGCCTGTAATCCCAGCATTTCAGGAGGCTGAGGCGGGCAGATCACTTGAGGTCAGGAGTTCAAGACCAGCCTGGCCAACATGGTGAAACCCCGTCTCTACTAAAAATACAAAAATTAGTTGGGCATGGCGGTGGGCACCTGTAATCTCAGCTACCTGGGAGACTGAGGCAGGAGAATTGCTTGAACCCAGGAGGCGGAGGTTGCAATGGGCCAAGACTGCGTCACTGCACTCCAGCCTGGGCAACAGAACAAGACTCAGGCTCAAAAAATAAATAAATTAAATCAAATTAAAAGTGGAGAAGTGAAGCAGGGAAAAACAGAACACTGTTGGTTGTCTGTTGGGTCTCTCATGGTCTGCCATGAGCCTATCTCAGGCTCTTGCATTGTTACTTCCCACTTAATAGTCAGAAATTCATCTACTCTGTTTCTGTTCTAATTCACCTCGAGGGCTCTACGGCTGCAGTCAGGAAACTTCATAGTAAAATGTACTTTCCAATATTCCTACATGAGGGTGTTAATTCAACAAACATTTATAATGTACTATGCTCATCAAATATCAGAATATTTACAAAGTATGTACTATGCTACAGCAGTGAATGAGATAGCCTAAAATCCCTAACCTTCTGAATCTTACATTATAGTAAGGAGGACAGACAATAGACAAAATAAGTAAATTATACAGTATATTCGATGGTGATAGGCCCTATGGAGAGAAAAGATAAGGAGTGAAGAGGGCTTGAAAGAGTTTGCAATTTTAAATAAGGTAGTTAGAGATGCTTACTAATAATTAGCCATACAAACAAATAAAAACAAAAACAAAAGACTTCTCATGTGTTACTGAATGTGGGCCTTAGGATCCAATTCCTGTTCACCTTACTACAGGAGAGAAGTACTGGAGTCTTAGAACCACTGTGATTCTCTGGAAGGTTGTCACCTTCTGTAGGGTCCTGTCGGCCACTGTAATATAACCCAGGTTGGAAGTCTTCTGTATCCACTAAAAACAGGGAATAATCCTGGCCTGCAGCTACACTCCAGACTCCATTTTCACTGCTTATCTGCAACGACAGAAAGATAGTGTCTGTCCAAGATAAAGGTAATCAGAGAGAACTTCGGATCCACAGGAACTGAAACGTTAGGTTGCTTAAATAAGCGTGGTGCAAAGTCAGTCATATCTGAGAGCAAACTTACCCAGCAATTTGCCCAATCAAATGCAGAGCAGGTGCAGGAGTAAGATGGAATCCCTTGTTCGGCTTTTAAATTTAGAACTGTTTTTATAAAAATCTGAAAAATTGGAATTTAAAAAGGAAAAACCACACATCTAATTTTTTATTGTCACTTTTGGAAGTCTGCACAGACTGTATTATAATGAAGAGACCCAGAAACTTCCAGAGCCCTACTCTAGAAGTGACAATTAGGACATAACTCTGTCCCTCCACATTTGGCTGTGTGCACAAAAATCGAGGTAAAAGAAAACAATCTAATAAGGTTAAATTCTATTCTGGCCAACTAAACTCTTGGGTGCTAAAATTGAGTTTTCCCACTTGGAACTCTACCAGTCCTATATGACTTTACTGTGCCTACTCCCAGGATGTTAAAACAGGCAGAGCCCCTGAGAAGCCCATCTACAGGGATCCCTTAGACCAGTGGTTCTCAGTGGTCTTTGCAGCAGCAGCAGCAGCCATCACCTGGGAACGTTAGAAACACAAATTCCCAGGTCCCGGAGCTACTGGGGGAAGGGGAATGGGGAATAGAGTCCAGCACTCTGTCGTTTTTTTTTTGTTTTTTTTTTTTTTTTTTTTTTTTTTTTTTTTTGAGACAGAGTCTTACTCTTTCGCCCAGGCTGGAGTGCAGTGGCGCGATCTCGGCTCACTGCAAGCTCTGCCTCCTGGGTTCACGCCATTCTCCTGCCTCAGCCTCCTGAGTAGCTGGGACTACAGGTGCCCGCTACCATGCCCAGCTAATTTTTGTATTTTTTGTAGAGACGGGGTTTCACCATGTTAGCCAGGATGGTCTCGGTCTCCTGACCTCATGATTCGCCTGCCTCAGCCTCCCAAAGTGCTGGGATTACAGGCGTGAGCCACGGCGCCCAGCCCAGCACTCTGTTTTAACAAGCACTCCACAGGTGATTCTGATGTATGCAAAAGTTTGAGAACCATTGCCTTTAAATCAATAATTTTCAAATCTCGGGATTCCACACAGTGATTCAGTAGCCACCATGCAAAGGGAGGTGCCAGGGCTCTAGGCGCCCACTCCATCCTTAACCAAAGTAGTTCCTCATTTGTGGGTTTTATGTACGGGATTCCTCAGAAGATTTCATTTGGAGAAAGTGTGTTACTGCAAAAACTACTACCTCTAACCTCTAGACCCAGCTTCAGCTCCTAGACTGATAGGCAACACACACACACACACACACACACACACACACACACACACACACAAATACACTCTCTAATCTGTTAGATCCTTTGTGTTTAGATAGTTTCAGCACTGACGCCTGGAGTGATGAACAAATAACCCCTAATCTATTAGATCCTTAGTATCTAGTCAGGCTCCAAATCATAGGTGATTTTGTGTGTGTGTCTACTACTAATTTTATAGCAGTCTTCTTCTGGCATGACATTATGTTCTCAAATTCAGGCTATCCAAATAACGGACTTCCCATTCATTTTGCAAAGGATGCATTACAATTTTTGCAAAAGGAAAGAGTCTTCTTCCTAGTCTCAAAACTAATTCAAATCTCACTCTGCCTTCACTTTTAATTCTCACAGATTAATCAGGATGACTTCAAAAATGTTTTTCTCAGCCTTCCTCAAATAAAAAAACCAAGCTCCTAATGATGTCGAAGAGTTATGAAACTAAAATCTTGTAACAAACTATTCTCTTGTTTGACTCTAAAATGTTAAAAAGGAGTTTGATTTTCAGGTCTCCATGCTACATTACAAAGCTTTCCTTAGTATGAATAAGTCCACACTTCAAATAAACAAAAAACAAGGAACAATGATTTGCAATATCTTTGTTTGTGATAATGTATCAGAAACTGAATAGCTTACTACTACGATGTTTTATACTGAAAACATTTCAGATTGGAGGCAGAAGTAATAATTGTTCCCTAATGTTTTATTAAGCCTTTTCTTCCCAGTAAAATTAAGTTCACCAAAAGGAAAGGCAGCATGTAAAACTCTCCAATAGTGACAGATGCATAGTGCACATTGCATATATGAATTATTGGAATATTTATTAACTGTCACTTACATTCAAATCATATTCCTAAAATTGACATAATTGCCCTTCTTTAATCTCCATTACTCCAGAGGGAGCATGTCTTGGGACAGGGGAGATATCAGAATCCAACTACATATCTATGACCTCCATATTCCATTCTGTCACATGGAGGGCATCTCTACCAAAAAACCCTAAAACTCTTGTTCAAGGAACCAGTACAATTGATGAGAATTTGGTATTTCCTCAGGGTGATGAGGCGGAAAACAAGGTGGAGAAACACTGCTACAGAACTGCATCAAAGAGACTAGAAGCTACCAGTCTCTCAATAGCATTACATAAACTAAAACCAGGCCATCTAACAGTTTAAAAAAAAAAAACAAAAAAATCACCTCTACTTTTAGCTTTACTACAGAAAGTGAAAAGGCTTACAAAAAAAAAAAAAAAGTTGGGCCGGGCGCGGTGGCTCAAGCCTGTAATCCTAGCACTTTGGGAGGCCGAGGCAGGCGGATCACGAGGTCAGGAGATCGAGACCACGGTGAAACCCCGTCTCTACTAAAAATACAAAAAATTAGCCGGGCGTGGCGGCGGGCGCCTGTAGTCCCAGCTACTCGGGAGGCTGAGGCAGGAGAACGGCGTGAACCCGGGAGGCGGAGCTTGCAGTGAGCCGAGACCACGCCACTGCACTCCAGCCTGGGCGACAGAGCAAGACTCCGTCTCAAAAAAAAAAAAAAGTTTTACTACTCTGCATGTTATTTTAAAACGCACACACAAAATTACACCACCAAATAATGTTACGTAAAAGTCAAACAATGGAGAACTCAAAGAGTAGACATTATCTGGTAACGCTGAGAAAACAGCAGAGTCCTAGAAACATGTTTTAAAAGAAAGCACTTTTTCATTTTTTTTACTTAAAAAACAAAGGAACTATGAATATTTAATGAACGGTTGAAGCTAAGAAATACAAACACATAAAAAACAGGTATTTAGCTTGAAAACACGTGGCTTCCTGTTTTTAAAAATTTTCTTATGAAAACCAAAACAAATTTAGGCTGTATGTATGAAATTCCCCTGATATTTTAAAATAAGAAATGGAGAAGTATCAGGTGTTACAGCTAAGAATTGTGGAATAAGTTGCTATCAAGTTCACAAAAGTACCTTTGCAAGACGAGGAACTGTTGTTGGAAAATCGGAATGCCCAAGTTGACCAAAGGTATTGCTGCCCCATGAATAAACCTATCAAAAAAAAACACAGAAAAGTAGCTAAGAGTTGTGAATCTGATTTTGCACATCAACTCTGAACCTTTATAAAAATTAACATATATATACAAATACCAACAATTATACATTAAGTACTTCTATTAGTCTTTCACTCTTTAACAGATATTAAGGAAATTCATTTTTAAACAAGACCAGGGATAATAGGCAAATAGTCTTGGTACATAAGAAGACGCAGAGCCAAAAAATTAGCCAGGCATGGTGGTACACGCCTGTAATCCCAGCTACTTGGGAGTCTGAGGCAGGAGAATCGCTTGAACCCAGCAGGCAGAGGTTGCAGTGAGCCAAGATCGTGCCATTGCATTCCAGCCTAGGCAACACGAGCAAAACTCAGTATCAAAAACAAAAAAAAGAAGACAACGACACAGAGTTGAGGAATCAACAATAACAATAAGAATAACTAACACTTTTCAGGTGCTTACTAATCGCCAGACATTGTTCTTAACACCTTCTGTATATTAATTGATGATTCATTCTCACAACAATCCTAACAAAAATAAATAAATAAGGAAACCCAGAGAGGTTAATTAATTTACCCATGGTCACAAATTCATATGTAAGAGGCAGGATTTAATCCCAGGAATTATCGTATACCACCTCTTTTAGAGAAAGCAATAAAAACATTAAGTGATATACAGGAAAAGTAATCATAATTTCCTACTCTGTAGAATAAAAGTACTATGGAATGAACAGAAAACCTTTCATACATGAAGAGTTACTGTAAGAGAAACACAAGTACCTACACGCCACTACAGACAAAAGAAACTAGATTACAATGACTAGATTTAGTTAAAATGTTTATTTATTCTGATTATGAAAGTAATTCATGGTCATTGTACAAGACTGTGACAGTACAAAAATAAAAGTAGAAATAAAGTGAAATCATTGATCAACCACTTGGTGGCACCTACTATTTTGTACATCAATAAGTATAGATCTGTAACATCATTTTTAATAACTATCTAGAACTCTCTGTGCATACACTTTAACAAACTACCTACTGAATTAAGTTCTTTCCAATTCCTTTTTTTTTTTTTTTTTTTTTGAAGCAGAGTCTCACTCTTGTTACCCAGGCTGGAGCACAATGGTGCGATCTTGGCTCACTGCAACCTCCACCTCCCAGATTCAAGCAATTCTCCTGCTCAGCCTTCCAAGTAGCTAGGATTACAGGTGCCTGCCATTACGCCCGACTAACTTTTGTATTTTTAGTAGAGACGGGGTTTCACCATGTTGGCCAGGCTGGTCTTGAACTCCTGAACTCAGGTGATCTGCCCACCTCGACCTCCTAAAGTGCTGGGATTACAGGCATGAGCCACCACACTCAGCCTCCAATTCTTTAATATTAAAAAGGATAGGAAAATTCCTTGAATACATATATTCATGTATCTATTTGCTTAGGATAAATTCCTAGGCAAAGACGATGCCGTTCTGATTTTTGATACATACTGACAAACTGTCTTCCAGCAAGGTCCAATTTACATTCCTGCCTGCACTGCATGCATATTTTCTCCCACATCCTAATCAATGCTCAGCATTGAATGCAATCCTTAGGTTTGCATATGTTAATCTCATAGGTGAGAAAAACACTGTACTGTTGTTTTTTAATTTAAATGTATTTGCTAAATGATCATCTTTTCATTTATTGCTGGCCATTTCTACTTCTTTTATGACGAAAATATAAATATCTTTTTGACAATTTTTATCCTTTGACAATTGTTCCTTTATATATAAGTGCAGCAACACATTATCACATATGTTGCAGATATTTTTACCCAGTTTGTTATGTATTTTCATTTTGTTTACAGTGTTTTATTTGCTGTTCGGGACTGTTGAATTATCATGTTGACAAACATATCTTACTTTCTAATTTCCAGTTTTGATATTATGTCTTTTTCTATGCCTAAAAGACTCGTCTTAATTTGTTCATACACACGCACGCACACATACACATGGTTCTAGTTTTTAATGACATCATTAATACCCCCAGAATTAGAATATGTATAGCCATCCTAGTTTTCTCCTACAAATACGAAGCCAGTAAACATTTACTACATTTACCGGATACTCAAGTCTTGTTTTCCCAACTGAATGGAAACACCCACTTTTATATGTTAAATTCTCATATACACTTGAGATTATTTCTAGCCTATAGGCATATTTCTGTTGCATTGATCTGTTTAATTTTATAATATATAAGGATAAATCTCTCTTTTTACCTGGCTCATCTATGTTTATTCTTCTAAAGTAATTTTGGGATTATTTTATCAAATTGTAAATATTATACTGGAATATTTTGGGGACTGTACTGAATTTTCACTGTGCTGATTAATGATTTAAGAGAGAAATGACATTTTTACAACTGACGCATCTCATCCAAAAATAAAATCTCTCCCTTTACTACTGCTTTTATGACCCTTCAAAAGAGTTCTAAAGTTTGCATCATATGGGTTATACGCATTTTATACTTATTCCTGCTTCCTTAATACTTTTGGTGTAGTTGTGAGCAGAATTTCCTCAAGTATGTTTTGTTTTATTGTATGTATACAATAAAGCCAGTAATTTTTATTTTGTAACTGACCTCCTTCCTAATCTCTCATTTTTAAGTCTTTTGAATGAATGAATCATGTTAAAAACAGTAAATTCTCCTTTTTCTTTCCTAATATTAATATTTATACAGGTTATGTTAGTTTTCTGGCTAGCCTAGTATGTGAAATGTGCAATCAAATCAAATATTAAAAGGGCTTAGAATCCTTTACTGGCTTCTTAAAAGGGTAAGGGAATCGGTGAAGAACCATTATTGAAATATGAATATATTTAATATTAACTTATTGCAGATGAGCAGTCTGGGTTTAAAAAAATAAAAACTTAAAACAACTTCTTTATGTTTATGTACATGGGTATGGTTTTTAGTAATGCTACAGGTCACTTTCAGGTGCCACAGTTTTAAAGGAAAATGCCTTTGTTTTCTTAGTGTTTTACTATGTATCTTCTTTGTAACAAAAATTCACCAATACCCTGGAAAATCTGGGGTTCTCTTTTTAGATGAGAACACATTATAGAAAGCTCCTAAATCAGGGAGACAAGTGTTTAAATCCAAGCTCTACTGTTACGTATGTGTGACTTTAGATAAGTTACATAATTTCTCGCACTCCACTTCCCTCGTCTGTAAAGTGGAAATAATACCATATAAAATATTGGAAAGCTAAAATGAGATACGGTTATCACTGCCTGACATATAACAGATAATCAACAAATGAGGGTCCCATAATGTCATGTTGGCCTTCCATGAAAATAAGGTAAGCATTTAACAGTGCCTCCTACCTGGGATTTCGCAGTAAGTGCAAGAGAATGGTAACCACCTGCCTCCAGATGGATTACTTCTTTGCCATCCAGACATTTTACACACAACGGTTGAAGCCTTAAAGAGAAACACATAGGCACACAAAGTCAAAGTATTCTCAGCAAGAATCGTAGCCTTTCTCAAATTATAAAGTGCTGTCATGTAAAAATAAATATTTCTAAAGAAAACATTAAAATAAACATAACGGATATATGGTCAATCTACTCCTAAATATCATAAATAATTTTTGGAAGGTTTTAATCTTTGTCTATCAATCACTAATTAATCCCCATAATTTAGAATCTGTTAAGAATCATAAAACTACAAATGATTCTTTATAGCAAAAAGTAGACTTAGGATACAATAAAAAATAACCACAGAAGGTAATTTTTAAATTAATTCCAGTTGCCTTCACTCTACTATGAATAGACATTTATATTAACTCACTACTTTACATAATCATTCCAATTACCCACTTAAAAACTTCCCAATATCTAATTTGTTAATATCGTAACAGTTTCTAATAAACAAAATGCCAGTTTTACCCTAATATACGTGAATAGACATAGTCTGATGTTTCAATTATAGTTATTTTGGCAGTGGCAGAGACAAATTTCAGGTTAAAAAACAAAACAAAACGGAAAACCTGTTGGCTCTTTTCTTTTCCTATGTGACAGGTGAGGGCCTCTTTTTCATCAATTAAAAATCTGAGCCATTCCTGTCTTCCAGTGAAATATAATCTTATCCCAACACCCCTTTCTGTACTCCAAGAGGAACACACATTGAAGAAGATACGGAAAAGTGCACCATGGATACTTGTCTTTTACTGCTTTTTTTTTCTTTGTCTTTTTTTCTTTTTTTTTTTTTTGAGATAAGAGTTTTGTTCTTTTGCCCAGGCTGGAGTGAAGTGGCGCAATCTCAGCTTACTGCAACCTCCACCCTTCCCAGATTCAAGCAATTCTCCTGCCTCAGCCTCCTGAGTAGCTGGAATCATGGGCGCCCGACACCACGCCCAGCTAATTTTTGTATTTTTAATAGAGACTGGGTTTTGCCATGTTGGCCAGCCTGGTCTCGAACTCCTGACCTCAGGTGATCCACCTGCCTCAGTCTGCCAAAGCGCTAGGATTAAAGGTGTGAGCCACCATGCCCAGCCAAGTCCTTTACTGTTAAGAACAAATTTTTGACTGAAGTGACAGCTTTTTATCAGAGTTAATGGTGCGTAATAATCTGAAGCTAGTAGAGCCCAGATTTCCTCTATGAGGAAAGTGAGATTTAGAGACCTTCCCGAGAGAGGTTATTTGTTTAAGCCAACTCCTATCGGTAAATGTTGGTAGCGCTTACCTAGGCAGAACATCGCCATGCCCCAGCTGCCCTTCCTTCCCTTTCCCCCAGGTCCACACTTCTGTTCTCAGAGAAGGCAGGAGCGCATCTGCTTCTCCACTGTATGTGGGGGTCAGAACCACTGTCCTCGTTTTCACCCGTGCAGCCTTTCTTAAGAGCCTGGGGGAAACTGAAAACCAACCAGACGTGGGGTGAAGGAGTGGGAGTCCAGAGGGTAAGAAAACATATCATTTGGACAAACTTAAGATTTTCAAAAACATACACTACCCATGGTATTTTTGAAGCATATTCTAGAGGCTCTCTGTAGAAAAGGGGACCTGTTAGTCAAATGAAATTGGTAAATACTCACTGCTACAATCTATCCTCCCACCACCTCCTCTGCAGAGATTCACACACAGATTAGCACACACTGAAGGTGGTGACAAATCCTGTAAATAAAAGCCCCGTTTAAATAGGTTTAACCCAGCTGGAATTCCAAACATTTAGCCACAGAATCCTTTTCTGTATAACATCTAGTGACATCCTATAGAACTTGTATTCTAAAGAATATGCTGAACAAAATACTGTACTAAGGCTGACAAATACTTTTCTCATTTGAAAACAAAAATTAAAGAGCCAGGCAAAGTGGCTGTAGTCCTAGCTACTCAGGAGGCTGAGATGGAAGGATTCCTTGAGCACAGGAGTTTGAGGTTATAGTGTGTTATGACTACACCTGTGAATACCCACTGCACTCCAGCCTGGGCAACATAGAAAGACACTATCTCTCTTTTTTCTTTTGAGACAGAGTTTCGCTCTTGTCATCCAGGCTGGAGTGCAACGGCAAGATCTCGGCTCGCTGGAACCTCTGCTTCCTGGGTTCAAGCAATTCTCCTGCCTCAGCCTCCTGAGTAGCTGGGATTACAGGCACGCACCACCACACCCAGCTAATTTTTGTATTTTTAGTAGAGACAGGGTTTTGCCATATTGGCCAGGCTGTTCTCAAACTCCTGACCTCAAGTAATCCTCCTAATCCTCCTGCCTCAGCCTCCCAAAGTGCTGGGATTACGGGTGTGAGCCACTGTGCCCGGCTCCCATCTCTTAAAACACAAAAAGCCTTTCTAAGTCAAGGTCTAAGTTCAAATATATTACAAATAATTGTAATACAGAATTCATTTTAGCTATAAAATGTAAACATTTCTAAGACGGGAAAAAGATTATGAAAGGGATATACCAAAAAGCTTTTGTATTTGCCTATTTCAAATTATTTTACAGAGATGTTAAAAAATGTTTTGAAAGAACATTGCCACCTTTTATAGTGTTCAAAATTACATCAAACACACACAACACTATGTGAATAGTGTTTGATGCCAGGATAAGATTTGAAGAAAATCATCAAATGTCACTCAGTAGAGACTTAGTCATTAAGTCATTAACTTGTGGGCCACAAGAAAGTGATCATCTCTGCCTAATATCGACATCTTTTCTGGTGAATGTATTGTTTCTATGCATACAGAGACTCAAATAAACCTACTTGAAGATTCCTCAAGGATGTACTCCAGATAATTCTTACAGAGGGGAAAAGAATACATGTAAAATTTTTCTAAAGATACTTTAGGTTACTAAGTAAAATTTAACCATAGGATATAAGTCTATTAGTGGGATTCATGATGTAATGATATGAAAAAATATTCCACATTTGTAGTTCAAAGAGATTGCAAATATATTTATATACTTAAAATGCTAAAGGACACTTAAGAATAAGAAAAGTTTGGTGCAAGATTCTCCTTCAGACTTAATAGAGATCATAGGCCTTCTTATACATCATACATATATATATATATATATACATATACACATATACACTCACATTAATCAGGACTTAAGTTTTATTTGTGTAGAGGAAAATCTGGTGGTAATGAGAATTAGGAGGCAGAATAAGAGTGGCACAAGGTGTTCAGTAAGTAGAACAAGGGGAGAAACAGGTGCAGAGTAAAAAAGCTAAGTTTTAGTACAGTCTAGAATTCCTAACTTTTGAGCTTTGCACAAAATCATGTAAACCAGGAGTTGGTCAATTATAGCCCATGGGCCAAACAGTGCCTACCATATGTTTTTGTAAATAAAGTTTTTTTGGGATATAGCTTCACTCATTCATTACGTATTGTCTCTGGCTGCTTTTACATAACCACAGCATAGCTGAGTAGTTGTCACAGAGAGACAGGATGGCCTACAAACCTTAAAATATTTCTCTTTGGCTCTTTACAGAAAAAGTCTGCCAAATCCTGGTCTCAACAAATGCTTCTCAAACTTTAGTGTGCATACTAATCACCTGGAGGATCTTGCTCTAATGCATGTTTTTTTTTTTTTTTTTGAGAAGGAGTCTCGCTCTTTCGCCCAGGCCAGAGTGCAGTGGCGCTATCTTGGCTCACTGCAAGCTCCACCTCCCGGGTTCACGCCATTCTCCTGCCTCAGCCTCCCAAGTAGCTGGGACTACAGGCGCCTGCAACCACGCCCGGCTAATTTTTTGTATTTTTAGTAGAGACGGGGTTTCATCGTGTTAGCCAGGATGGTCTCGATCTCCTGACCTTGTGATCCGCCCGCCTCGGCCTCCCAAAGTGCTGGGATTACAGGCGTGAGCCACCGCACCCGGCCTCTAATGCATGTTTTGATTCAGTAAGTTGAGAGTGGAACCTGAGTCTGCGTTTCTAACAAGTTCCCAGATGCTGCTGATGCTGCTGGTCTGCAGGCCACTCTTGAGAAGCACAAGTCCAGATGGCTGAGACTGCTGAACTGATTGAGAAAAGGAGAAGAACCAACTGCATAATATTCTAAAAAGTTTATTGCCTATGGTCTCAGAAAATGAAGTTTTCTCTTCTTGAAGCTTAAGAATTCTCTCCTCTTTCAAGTCAAGTACGGTAATTCCTCACTTATCCAATGGTCACATCTGCAACCTCATCAATCTGTAGTATAGGTCCCAATTAGGAAATAAGAAGGGTATTCTAACACTCCAGAACAATAAAATAAGATTCATAATAAGGTTCATAAGCAGGAGCAAACATCGAGCAAAAGTGATGTTCTAAATTTATAGTGATATCTAAAGCAGATAAACTGTAACTTTCTTTTAAAACCACCATTAAATAAATTTTGACATTTGAATATGTCAGCTTCATAATTAGGAAAGCTTTTTTAATAATACAGCACTTGATGTCAGGAGCATCCTGGATTCCCCAAAAGTCAATTCACAAAACCTGGTTATTTCCTTACCTTGTGACAACAATCCAGGGAGGGAGAGTCTTCGACTGCCTCCCTCCGTTTCTTCTTCTCTGATATCCACAAGACTTGAACTTTTCTTTCCTTGCATTGATTCCTGTTTAACCTGTTCTTCCCTGCTATCTTTCAAACCTTCGGGGCCAATGGCACTACTGCCTGCCTGAGCTCCAGTTTCATAAGGGGTTGTACTATAAAAGTTCATAACTTTCTTCAGTGACAAGGCACCAGCTTCATAAGTAGCAGCCACTCTCACACCAACAGCAGATGCACAAGAGACCACCAGGCTGTTTAGGGCTGAGGTGCTTGTGGTAGGTGGGCTGTGGAGATTAGGAATTGCTTCTTCTACAAGAGGCTAAAATATACACACATAAAAAATTATATAAAAATATAATCCCTTATACGATAAGCAATCAATAAAAAGAAAGTCTAATATCCATCACTATTTGCATGTAAGAATCTAAAACGACAGAAGTTCTCTTCTTGATCATGGAGTTAACACATTAAATGGAAATGAGTACTCAAAATACAGTTCCTTTTCCAAAGTACTTCCTTTTGTCTAGATGTTGTGTTTTTCTATGGTATTTATAAATAAGCCTCAGCTGCTTTTATAAAATTAAACACAGTAAAAAGGGAGGGAGAAGAAAAGGCACGGAAAACACTGCCTTTAATGCTAAGTGCACTGTGACAGCCCTGGACAAAAGGTTGAAAAAATGCAAATTTCATTATTGATCCCTTTCAGGAAAATTTATACAGACTACTACCTAGAAGTGGCAGGAAAAAAATTAGATTTTATGAAAAAAAAAAAAGCTTTCCTTGAAATGCTTTATAAATTGAAATTTAGATATAGCATATAGAGATGGAAAAATAAGTTATACCTGTAACCTATCATCTCCCAAATTATGCTCAACTCGAGTGCCTTTGCTGGCTCATCAATGAGTTATTTTCTATGACCCAGGGGCTAGACAAGCTGTAGGATTACCTTTGCTCTTGCTACCACAAATGGCAAATGTGGTAGTTTAATAATTAAACATTTGGAACCAATGTTCTTAGTGTGATTCTAGAAGTGTACTAGAAAGTCAAACTAAAGTTTTCTGATATCTTAGGCCGGGCGCGGTGGCTCACGCTTGTAATCCCAGCACTTTGGGAGGCTGAGGCAGGCGGATCACGAGGTCAGGAGATCGAGACCACGGTGAAACCCCATCTCTACTAAAAATACAAAAAAAAATTAGCCGGGCGTGGTGGCGGGTGCCTGTAGTCCCAGCTACTCGGAGAGGCTGAGGCAGGAGAATGGCGTGAACCTGGGAGGCGGAGCTTGCAGTGAGCCGAAGCTTGCAGTGAGCCAAGATTGCGCCACTGCACTCCAGCCTGGGCGACAGAGCGAGACTCCGTCTCAAAAAAAAAAAAAAGAAAAAAAAGTTTTCTGATATCTTAATGAAAAAATCAGTTGAAATTTACTCTAAGCTGTCAAACATCATTGTTCCCTAAAAAGGAAGGTCATTAAATGTACCTACCAAACACATAAAAAAGCTTTCAGCTCATCAGCATAGATCATATTGAAAAATTTGCTTCTTATTGTACCCAAAGATCTCAAAGGGAATATACACATTCCTTCATTTGTCCTAAACTAAAATACAAACATAGTGTGTGTGTGTGTGTGTGTGTGTGTGTTTGTATATTTTAACATTGGCTTCTGACTTCTTAAAGGAAATAATTCCTGGTACCTAGTGAAGTGCCTGACATGTAAGTACTCAAAACATTTTGTTGAATTAAACACTAAATTCAAAAGAGCTATTTCCATGCAAATTAGTCTGTAAATAGTCAATAAACAAATATACTTAATAAAACGAAAAAGAAATACAAAGCCTATTACTTCTTTGGTGATACAGCTCCCACGATAGCTTGTTCAGAAGAACTAGTGTCACTATGTCTACTTTTTGTTTACAAAGGCTCCTTACAGAAGCAGTGATGGTATTTAGAGGTAACTATTTTAGGGGGTTCTTAACCACTAGGTAGAGCAAAGTCACAAAACTCTACCTTATATAAACCTTGAACTACTACTGTTCTAACTGGCTCCTTCTACTTAATTATATTGAAAAATATAGTAAGTAAATAAGCCCTCCCCTACAAAAAACATAATTAGCAATTTTGATGAAATATATAATTTTAGGAGTTCCAGTCAACCAGTAATACTTTGGTTTATTTCCCAAGTGAGAGAGTCTCAGTTACATCTCGCCAGAAGAGAAAACACTTGCCCTAAAACACATAAATTCCTTGTGAATTAGCTGTATGATTGAGATGTTATTTACAAAGGATAAATTAAATGTAATAGAAACACACATTTAAATAAATTAAATTTAATTCAATAGAAACACACACATTGTTACTAACATAAGTAACAAAAACTTCCAATGTTTAACAAAGTTAAATGTGATAAGCATGTACAGTCTAAGAATTTGCTACATGCATTCTTGTTAAATTACTACTTTTGCTTTGTTCAGACTTTATAATACCTTTCTCCAAACAGCTTATCCTTGATTTTTAAAAAATTCAAATACCCACAAGTTTCAGTGAATAGATTGTGAAATAAAGACTATTTCTAAAAATACCTTCATGTTCGCATTCTGACAGAGTAAAACAGTAAGAATCGAGAATCAAGAGGCTATGTGGTTTCAAAAACCTAAAAAGAAACACCGCAGGACAGATCTTTTATGATTATGATCTTTTGTTTTGTTTTCTTAGAGTTTTGGTAAAGCAAAATCAAAAGGCCACACTAAGAGTGAAACACAGAAATAATCCTTTTAAAATAATTTAAGTGGGAACTCAAACTTTACCATGTGCTACTGATAACAGCTTTTGTTCATTCTACCACAAATCTTCAAAATGAAAATAGTTTTAATAAGATACATAAAATAGGCTGGGCATGATGGCTCATGCCTGTAATCTCAACACTTTGGGAGGCTGAGGTAGGAGGATTACTGGAGCTCAGGAGTTTGAGATGAGCCTGGGCAACAGGCTCTACTCTACTTAAAAATAAAATCAGCAGGTGTGGTGGCATGTGTGCAGTCCCAGCTACTTGGAAGGCTGAACTGGGAGGATCGCTTGAACCTGGGAGATCAAGGCTGCAGTAAGCCACAATCGCATTACTGCACTCCAGCCTGGTTGATGGCGCAAGACTCCATCTCAAAAACAAACAAACAGAAAGATAAAATATTGGCCACCTCTTCAGATTAAGCCCAGTAAGGACCACAGCTGTAATTGAAAAAAACTGAAACATGTAATTGCCTGTAAGTTTTAAATCTGCCTACAATTGAAGGATCTGCCACAAAACAACCTTCCCTGTTAAAGAAGGAAAAGACTGTTCTCTACAGAATTCTGAAGAGTGTTACAAACACAAGTAAGAATAATCTTTGTGTATCTCTAGTTATATTAAACTATTCAGGGCCCACCAAAATTCAGTACTTTAGCCATAGAGAAAAAGTACTAGCAAGAAAAAAAAAATGAAATGCTCCTACTTATAAACAAGCCCAACATGACACCTTTCAATATCATAAAGGGCCAGAACAAACATAAAGAGTGATTTTGAATTAATCCAGTTTCTTTCCTTTATCTAGGCTTGCCTGATGAAACTAAATTATAGTCAAATTCAAAAAATAAAAAATGCTTCCAAGCCTTACTCATTTTAAAGTTTCTAAAGAAAAGCTCATACAGTTCAACTCTAGACACACTTTTATAAAATTGAGCAGGTACCTGAGATGGCATTGGCTTTTCACCATGCTCTGAGTCCTCTCTTACTGAATGATCTGACAGTTTCCGCAGGTATTCACTGACTGCTTGGGTGTCAGGGTATGATGGTATGTTTCTGGCAGAGGAAATTTCAGTTGTTCCCATGACATTTTGTTGAGAGGATACGGCATCGCTGCTCGTGGTCTGAGCACTTACTGCATTCAGTTCAGTAGCAACAGACTGATCATTTGCTACAAGAGTGTTCTCAAATACTTCTTCCTGCCTGTCAAGGGCTTCAGCGGAGGGGCTGAGAGCAGTGCTGGCATGGTTTTCTGCCTGAGATTCTGTCAGTGTCACACCTAATGGGCAACAATGACTGTCTGATATAATCACATGGTCTTCTTTGTCAGTCATAGTAATCAAGAGCTGGCTGCACTGGTTGCATCGTTCTGGGACTGGCTTCAGATCCTGGGAAGGGAGGCATTGTACAAGGGCTAAGCTGTGGAAAGCACCACAGGCAACTTGAAGCACCACTCGTCCAGCAAGATGTTCTACCTTTTGCGGCTTTGTCACCGGGAAGGCAGTGGTAATGAGACCCAACTGACAACCGGTACCCCATGCCCAAATCTCTCTGCTTATTGACAATGCCAGAGTGTGCTCCTCGCCACATGCCAACTGTAAAATCCTGACTGCTAACAAAGGGCTGGCCTCAGAATCAGCAATGCTGACAGGGTTCGGTTCCGGCACATACTGCTGGTTGGCTACTGCACACTGGCCAGCAGAATTCTCTCCCCACATGTACGCGACACCATTGTCTGTCACTGCTCCACTATGGAAGCTTCCTGTCGCCACAGTAACAACATATTGCCCAACCAGGGCATTTTCTAGAATGGGGCTACTTGGACAAATCTCTGCTGGTCCACTTCTCCAGGGAAGAGTACCAAAGCTGTAGACCTCACCATCTGAAGGTTAAGAAAAAAAAAAAAGGGGTTAGTGAATTAACTAAAAATTTTAACAGCAAACTTTTAGTCCCCTCTAGATTTAACCAAATTGGATTTTCTTTTTAAATTTTCAAAAGCAGTTGTAGAAATCTGGTTCAAGCACAGTATTTCACATTGATTCATCTTTTTAAAAATGACTCTTTTTAATATTCTGCACTATAGGGAGAATTTCTACAAAGTGCAGGAGGCTACTCCTTTCCTTCAGCCTCATCCTACAAACTCCTCACATCAATCCACTCCTAATGGCCATCATCCAGGCTATTATAGAAACAGATTCCAAGTGTTCAAAGGCAAAATAAATAACCATGTTAAGATAAAGTAAGCAAAAAATAAGACAAAACAGACACATTCACTAATATCTACAATTCAATACTACTAAACAAGTTGGAACAGCAAAACATTATGCAATAGCTTAAAAATATTAGAGATTCATTTTGGCCAAAACTAAGAAATTAACTTTATGACTCTAAGCTGTACAGGAAGCATCAGTTCTTAACAAGACATGGCTGTCTTTACGTTGTATGTCATGTTATATATAGTTTTGAGATGTTACATAAATATATGGGTTGAGTATCACTTATCCAAAATGCTTGGGACCAGAGATGTTTTGGATTTCAGGTCGAGGTTTTGGAATATTTGCCTTATGCTTACTGACTGAGCATCCCAAATCTGAATGTTCCAGTGAGCATTTCCTTTGAGCACCTTCATATCAGTGCTCAGAAAGTTCTGGATTTTGGATCATTTTAGATTTGATTTTTTAATGTGGGATGCTCACCCTGGACTTTATGTACTAGATACTAGCTAGTCTTTCTGAGGTGAGATTTGTTTAAAAAGCAAATCAGCTTCTTCTCTGAAAAAACATCAAATGGCAGATGAAGCCAGGCCAGCGGGAGGGCCCGGAGGCCCCAGGGACCCTGGGATGGGGAACCACAGCGACTTCCGTGGAGGCGTGGTCAGTGGCATCTGGGGCCAGGGTTGGGGCCACAGAGCTCAAGGAGGCAAGGCTGAGGATAAGGAGTGGACACCCATGACCAAGCTGCATTGCCTGGACAAAGACACGAAGATCAAGTCCTGGTGAAAATCTATCGCTTCTCCCCGCCCATCAAGGAGTCTGAGATCATTGACTTTTTCCTGGGGATGTCTCTCAAGGATGAGGTTTTGAAGATTGTGCCAGTGCAGAAGCAGATGTGCACCGGCCAGCACACCAGGTTCCAGGTGTTTGTTGCCACTGGGGACTACAATGGCCACTTGCTCCAAGGAAGTGGCCACTGCCATCCAAGGGACTATCATCCTGGCCAAGCTCTCCATTGTCCCCATGCACAGAGGCTACTGGGGGAACAAGATCAGCAAGTACCACGCGGTCCCTTGCAAGGTGATAGGCTGCTGTGGCTCTGTGCTGGTGCGCCTCATCCCTGCACCCAGAGGCACTGGCATTCTCTTAGCCCTGGTGCCCAAGAAGCTGCTGCTGATGGCCTGTATCAATGACTGCTACTCCTCAGCCAGGGGCTGCACTGCCACCCTGGCCAACTTCACCAAGGCCACCTATGATGCCATCTCCAAGACCTACAGCTAACTGGCTCCCAACCTCTGGAAGGAGACTGTATTCACCAAGTCTCCCTATCAGGAATTCACTGGCCACCTCGTCAAGACCCACACCAGAGTCTCCAGAGAGAGGACCCAGGCTCCAGCTGTGGCTACAACATAGGGTTTCTATACAAGAAAAATAAAGTGAATTAAGCCTAAAAAATGTTAAAAATAAAAAGCAAATTATCACAACAGAACAAAGCAAAAAAGCAAATGAACCTGTCAGAATAACTGGCTAGCTTTAGAATTAATGAAAGGCACCAGTGAGTTGGGTATATAAATAACTTATGTATGGCCAGGCACAGTGGCTCATGCCTGTAATCTCAGCACTTTGGGAGGCCTAGGCGGGCGGATCACGAGGTCAGGAGATCGAGACCATCCTGGCTAACACGGTGAAACCCCGTCTCTACTAAAAATACAAAAAATTAGCTGGGCACGGTGGCGGGTGCCTGTAGTCCCAGCTACTCGGGAGGCTGAGGCAGGAGAATGGCGTGAACCCAGGAGGCGGAGCTTGCAGTGAGCCGAGATCGCACCACCACACTCTGGCCTGGGAGAAAGAGCAAGACTCCGTCTCAAAATAAATAAATAAATAAATAAATAAATAAATAAATAAATAACGTATGTATGTCCAGCTATGCTACCAAGTCTTAATTTTACTGTAATATTGTGGGAGCTTGGGAGCAGGTACACAGAATCTATGCTGGCTAAAAATTCAATGAAACAAAGACTTGGCTACTGGTTTCAAAAAATATTGAGCCAAGCCCACTATCCTTTCTTTTCCATATGACCAGAGACTTATGATTTTTTAATTAATGGAGAAATAAGCACTGTTTTTTTTCTCGTAAGGCAGCAATTGAGTTGATGATGAAAACATGCAAACTTTATCTTTGACCTATTATACATGGCAGATACATGTATACACTCAAGTTAACTCATCACATCATCTATATAAGTAAGGACTCAATAGTGGCTAGAGGGAAGATATGTGCATTTATTAGGAAATGTATAGTCTGGATCAAGAATACCGAGATGAGAAAATAAGCTCACTGGTAGGCTCTTTTAAACTTTGTTTCCTAATACAACAATATATTTGAAAAAGCTCACCAAGTCTTTCAATTAACATTATTCCACTAGAAAGAGCAATACTGCAAAGAAATGGATATTTAGATCCCCCTCCTTAAAAAACAAAAACAACAACTGGAGCATATAAAAAATAGTGAAACAGGCTGGGTGCGGTGGCTCATGCCTGTAATCCCAGCACTTTGGGAGGCAGAGGCGGGCGAATCACAAGGTCAGGAGTTTGAGACCAGCCTGGCCAATATGGTGAAACCCCGTTTCTACTAAAAATATGAAAAAAAAATGAGCCAGGCATGCTGGCACTCGCCTGTAGTCCCAGCTACTCGGGAGGCTGAGGCAGAAGAATTGCTTAAACTTGGGAGGCAGAGGTTGCAGTGAGCTGAGATCATGCCATCACTCCAGCCAGGGCAACAGAGCAAGACTCCATCTCAAAAAAACAAACAAAAAAAAGTGAATCAATGAGGTATCTTCATTGAATTATGAGCTAATGGTCATATTTAATAGAGATGAAGAACCTTGAAAATTTCTAGCACTCAACCATTTCCTCAGCTGGAAAAGATAGCACTGGAGATCTGTATGCAATTTCAAACACACGCTTGTGTTAGAAGACATTTTTTTCGTAACTGTGACACTTAATACCACGACACTGCTTAAACATGAACAATGATAGGCTATTTAAATATTTTTGAAAAGTTTTCCTTCAGTTGTCCTAGCCTTGAAGGTATGATTCTAAAGATACCATGTTTATAGTCGAATAACTTTTTTTTTTTTTTGAGACAGGTTCTTACTTTGTCACCTAGGCTAGAGTGCAGTGGCATAATCACAGCTCACGGCACGCAGCTTTGGTCTCCCACACTCAAGCTATCCTCCTGCCTCAGCCTCTGAAGTAGCTGGGACTACAGGCGTGGGCATCCATGCCTGGCTAATTTTTAAAATATTTCTTGTAGAAACACGGTCTCCCTATGTTGCCCAGGCTGATCTTGAACCCCTAGACTCAAGGGATCCCTCTGCCTTGGCCTCCCAAAGTGCTGGGATTACAGGTGTGGGCAATTTGTGCCCAGCTGGTTTCATTATCTTAATGAAAATATTCCAAATATCTTATTGAAAACAACAACAGAATTCCACTTATATTTGCTTGAAAACTATATATTTTAAATCTCATAGGACAGGTATTGAATATAGTTCACACTTTTAAAGTAAGATTGTTTTTAAAGTCCTGAATAATAATATCATAATAAAACTGATATAAGACAAACTAGAAAGAAATCCATGTTTATCCCATACAAGCACCAGGACCAGATTTAATCCTTGTTTCCTAGAATTTGTCTTCCTTTAGTTCCTAGAAAGAAAATACCAAAGCATTATTTAACACCTTAATAAATGCTTACTGAGCAGAAATTTACAAATTAGTCAAGTAGATGGCAATTGGTGCCCAAATCAAATTTGTCATGATTGCGTTGATAAAGTGCCATTAAGATTAAAGGTACTTCTATAAATTATAACACATGTTTCTGTAATAGACTCATAGATTTTATAATATGCTTTGTGAATTGCTATTTATGCCTGAAAAAAAAATTATACTGAGAAAGTTCAGCCAAGTGGCTTTAAAAGCAGCCTTTGAAATCAGACTGAGTTCCAGTCCTGACTCTGACACTTCAATAGCTGTGTGCGTTTGGGAAAATTTAATCTCCCTGACTTTCAGTTTCCTTGTCTGTGAATAATAATAGAAGCTACTTCATAAGGTAGTAGTGCAGATTCAGTGAGATAACACATGGAAAGGGCTTAGTATAGTATCTGGCACACAACGGCTTAACAAACATTAGCTATTATTAGCATTAGTATTCTGATAGACTTAATGAACAAAAGTTATAGCAAGAGTCTCTGAATAGGTAACCTTTTAAAAAGTTAATTTTTCATGTATTTACTACCATAAAATTTTAAAACTATAATTCTCTCTTTTATTCTAGTTAGTGGTATATTTTAAATTTAAGAACTAATCTGATTTCTGATAGGGGAGTAAGAATATATCTTGAAAACAGAAACAGTTCATTAAGAACCCCTAGGCTGGGAGTGGTGGCTCATCCCTGTAATCCCAGAACTTTGGGAGGTCGAGGCGGGTGAATCACCTGAGGTCAGGAGTTCAAGACCAGCCTGGCCAACATGGCGAAACCCCATCTCTACTAAAAATACCAAAAAAATTAGCTGGGCATGGTGGTGAGCGCCTGTAATCCCAGCTACTTGGGAGGCTGAGGCAGGAGAATTGCTTGAACCTGGGAGGCAGAGGTTGTGGTGAGCTGAGATCACGCCATTGTACTCCAGCCTGGGCGACAAGAGCAAAACTCTGTCTCAAAAAAAAAAAAAAAAAAAAAAGAAAGAACGAACCCCTAGTATTCATTCAGTGATTCCCATACCTGACCTTCCACACTCAGGCATTTGTTAGCATTGCAGTTCGTATTTGTTAAGCCATTCTTTTCATTACCTTCAGTCAGAAGAACTCCATGTTTCACTCCGAGGGCTGCCTGCAAAACAGTCTTTCCTCCCCAGCCTGGCAATCTCTCTGGTGTTATGGGAAAGGATCCTGCCTGCCAGATATGGACCAGGCCTCTTTCTTTGGATCCTTCTGCCTCTGTTGAGCTAAAACATCAAGAAACATAGCTTAATTGTTTCTACAATTCAGAACGGTATCCTTTGTTCTTAATACTTTTCATGATTGTACCTTTTACCAGCACATGGATGACTGGGTCAGATAGCTGAATTAGCACCTATTTTATGCTTTGGTTATGCTCACAGGAGCCAAAGTAAAACAACTATTTATATAAAAGACTGAAGGATGTGGGGCGTGGTGGCTCACACCTGTAATCCTAGCACTTTGAGAGGCCAAGGCAGGCAGATCACAAGGTAGGAGCTCGAGACTAGCCTGGCTAATACGGTGAAGCCCCGTTTCTACTAAAAATACAAAAAAAAAATTAGCTGGGCATGGTGGCGCGCACCTGTAGTGCCAGCTACTCAGGAGGCTGAGGCAGGAGAAGTGCTTGAACCCGGGAGGCAGAGGTTGCAGTGAGCCAATATCTTGCCACTGCACTCCAGCCTGGGCGACAGAGCAAGACTCCGTCTAAAAAAAAAAAAAAAAAAGACTGAAGGACACTCTAAACCCACAAATTACTTTTCTCCATCTAAGAAGCAAACAAAACTTGGGCTATTTTTAGAAGTTTTAGCATTCGGTAGCATAAAATTCCAAGATTCTAACTTCTCAATATATTCACTCCTTGTTTAGATATCAAAGCTACAACATGCCCAAGTTGAAGTCTTATCATAAAATTTTATAGTAAGTAAAAAGTACTTGATGAGAACAATATGAGAAACAGGAATTCATATTTCACTTTATGTTGAGTTTAAGTGTAGAATTGCTATTTAAATTTTTAGGAATCAAGTTTATAATAGATATCAGTAAAATCCTTAATGCTTTGCTCAAGTTCTAGCTAAAGAATTCTACATATCTGATGATTTTGGTTTAAAGAATATAAAACACACAGCTGCACAGTAATGACCATATCGTAACTGCCTTCTTCTAAGAAAAGGGCACGTTAAGATATGTGCCACCATTGGTAATACATTTTTTCATTTTCTTTTTTCTAGAACGCTGATGCCAAAATTTTAATGAGGCACAGAAACTTTTGAATAGCTAGGAATTTCTCTACATTTGCTAAATAATATTCCCTTAAATTATAACTGGACATAACCATGGTTCTATAGGAGGAACACTACACATTTAACCTTCCTTTTAAATATCTTCCATAACTAGTTCTTTAAGGATGGAAGATGATTAAGATTAGCAAGGCTACTTCTGAAAACCCGAAATTATTTGTGAGGGAAAAATGGCTACAAGCACTTTAAAATGATGAAATGAAGACATTTAGTGCTTCTTACAAAGCTTACAACTAACTAGCCTTTTTAAAATTTTATCTTTACCAATCAACTAACTACAAATGTCACTATTCCCACTTAACAACCGTCAACAAGGAAATTAAACTGAAGAGAAGCTACACATATGTGAAGCTGTTTGCTATGTTTTCCTAGGTGGATAAGAGAAAAGGAAGAAATGGTTTTACCTTCTCTTCTTTGAGTCCATCGGTCAGTGGGAACACTCCATCACCAAATCATTCCTTCTTTACAGAAAGTCTATCAAGACCTAAACAGTACAAGACAAGTAAGGAAAAGAGCAGTAAAAGAATATTTTACCCCTCAGACATTAAAAAAAAAAAAAAAGGCAGCCCTCTAACAAGTGCACATTCACTAGGAAATAAATATACAGTAAAACTATTTAAACTATTTCATATCTTGCCTGCCAAAGTCAAACATAGGCTAAGCCTGTCCACTAAGCTTATAAAAATGCCCATTGACTGTCAAATGTAATGTCAAAGGATGAAAAGACTACCCACAATTAAGCTGTACTCTTCCAGGCAATAGATTTTGCTTTTTACTATAAAGAAAAAAGTTCAATCCGAAAAATCAATATGTTAAATACAAAAAGTACACACACATTAAGGTTACTTTTTAAACACTCTGTCTGGAATGTATGAAGACTTAAATACCAGTTAACTCAGATTTTCTAAAATCTCTTCAGTAATGTATCTGATTCAAGTAGTTTTAATTTATATTTTTCAGTAATGCACAAAAAATTATGTCATTAAAATAGGAAGTTTTCCACTTATTGGAAGAAGGAACATTTTCCCCAAATCACCTTCAATTCAGAACAACATGCCTCATAACCCAAACGGTTGAAAGAAGTCTGAATTTTAAATCAGCTGTTTTAAAATCCACCTTTAATAGAAAATAGCTGTATGAAAATTATGGTTACAAATATCATGGCCCATCAGTTTAGAAACTCAGTATTTAATAAGAGATAGAAAAATAAACAGAAATGCTGAGTGCATTTCAACT
Source organism: Nomascus leucogenys (assembly GCF_006542625.1). Lineage (NCBI taxonomy): Eukaryota > Metazoa > Chordata > Mammalia > Primates > Hylobatidae > Nomascus > Nomascus leucogenys. Next base: position 102,225,348 of record NC_044402.1, read on the forward strand.
CAGAAATCCACATTTGTAAGGGTACCAAAACACAAGAAAACAAAAGCAGTTAGGTCTTATTTGTGTAAACCATAAAAATATTGGTGCCAAATTTGTGGTTTTTCTGCAAAAGGATATGGAATGGTCACTGTGTTCTGGAAACAGCCCATACTGGCACGAGTGATCTAGGGTCCATCTGTTTCCTCCAGGTTGCCTGTGAATTCTTACCATTTCCCATCTGTACATCTGAAGAAAATTACTTTCTACCTAATGCTTATTTTAGAAAGATTATGAATCATTCAAAGTTGGAAGATGGGTACTATGTTAACAAGAGATATATCTGAATAAATTTAATAAATGCTATTCATTTAATAAATAATTAAGTGCTACTATGCTTTGTCCATGATGGTAATTAGCCTTTTGTAAAATGCACAGTTCATGGTGTACAGAGAAATTCTGCCACCAGATCTAATCTGTGCTTATCTATCAGAGATCATGGAGTTACTATGCCCTTGATTAAATTTCAACAATATGTAGCAGAAGCCAGAGAATTATTCTACGAGGATGTGGAAGCACACAAGCACACCTTACTTCACACAACTGACACACTATATGTAAACGGAATTTTGCCCTACTGACTAACAATAAAAAATGTTGAGAATCTTTTGATACAATGAATAAAGTCAACCTTTATTCTCTCTTAGTGCCAGATTTTTGATTACAGTTTCCTTAAAGTTGGTTACACCTTACTCAATATTATTTATCACTACCACTCATTTTTTTTTAACCTAAAGGGAATTAAAACTCTACAAACTGTTTTTACAACTTTCTTTTCTTACTTACATATAGGGCAGGCCAAATAACAGTCTCCAAACGTGTCCAGGTCCTAATGCCCAGAACTTGTGACTATGTTAGGTTGCATGATACTAATCAACTCTCCTTAAGATAGAAAGATTATCCTGGTTATCCAGGTGGACCCAATGTAATCATAAACATCCTTAAAAGTGGAAGAGGGAGGCAGGAGGAGAATCAAAGAGACATGATGATGGAGGCAGGGTCAGAGATGATGGACATTGCTGACTGAACATGGAAGAAGGCAGCCATGAGCCAAGGAATGCAGGTGACAGGTAGCAGCTGAAAAGGCAAGGAAAAGAATTCTTTCCTAGAGCGTCCAGAAAAAAGCAGCCATGCCGACGCCTTAACTTTAGTCTACAAGACCCATGTCAGACTTTCAGACTACAGAACTTGAAGATAATATATTCATTTGTGTTATTTTAAGCCACTAAGTTCATAACAATTTGTTGCAGCTGCAGTAGAAAACTAACATACTATTTCACAGACATCTTTTTATATCAGTACTTACAGATTTTTTTTTTTTTTTTGAGACGGAGTTTTGCTCTTGTCGCCCAGGCTGGAGTGCAATGGCATGCTCTTGGGTCACTGCAACCTCCGCCTCCCAGGTTCAAGCAATTCTCCTGCCTCAGCCTCCCGAGTAGCTGGGATTACAGGTGCCCGCCATTACGCCTGGCTAATTTTTGTATTTTTAGTAGAGACAGGGTTTCACCATGTTGGCCAGGCTGGTCTCGAACTCCTGACCTCAGGTGATCCACCTGCCTCGGCCTCCCAAAGTACTGGAATTATAGGCATGAGCCACCTTGAGCCACCGTGCCCTGCCCCTATCTCATTTTGTTTTAATAGTGTTTAATATGTTTGACATCTTCCAATAAGATATGTCTGCCTGAAACTCAAATAGGGCAATGAAGAAAACTGACTGCTGAGGAAACATAACTAAAAAGGAATATTGCAACTAAATGTGGGGATCTTATGTTATTAAAGTTTTATCCTCATATACTTAAGGGTGGTATTTACCAACTCTATTTAATCTAACATTCTTTCTCAATTATGTATCCATCCATGAAAAGAAAGTAAATGAAAAACTTTTGTCTTTCTAATATTTTTATGATTGTCTCTCCAGGAAATCTATTGACTCACCTCAACCAGTCAAATAGCATTCAAATTTCTGTATGTTATTTCATTGCTTTAACATTTTAAGTTTTTATAAAATTGCCTAATCATCAAATTTCCTCTGGGGATACTTCTTCCAGAGGAGCTTTAAGGTCTTTACATTCCTTAAGAGGGCAAGATCCTTGTACTCTGCTGCTTTTCTTCTGTTACAGTAACTTCCCTGAATAGACCTGTTAACCAGCTCTGATAAAGAAGCCATGTGATGTTGCATAAACAGTATTTACTGTGGTACCCTCTCTTACCTTGCATGGCCTCTCTACAGATAAATGGCATCTCCATAAAATGAGCAAACCAGACTTCAGTCTTCTGAACCACAGAACACAGCTAGATTCACTTTAAAGCATACCCGTCTATCCTTCAAATTATTATCTCCTTCACACTGATATGTAAAGTAACTAAACCCCAGGTGGCCCTTTAAACAAAGGGCAAACGTTGCTTCTTAATAAACTGATGCCACTTTTAGACTCCACTGGATACACATCCTTCTGTTACATCTAACAGAGAAATAAGTTGCCCTGTACGAGCCAAGGATATCATTTTAACACCATGAAATGGAAGTGCCCTTAACAACAACAACAACAAAAATCTAGTCTAGATGTCCCAACTATTGTTAGAAAGATGAGCTACAACCATCTTACGGGTCTACAATACCTTAACCAGAAATCTATAGCTCTGAAAATTAAAAGTTTTTTCAATAATGTTTTTGGTGGCAAAATCTAATCTGACCTGAACTCATCTGACAGCAAAATCTGACCTGAACTAATACGAGGTTATTTATCACTTTTATCCCTTTAGTGTGAACATTCATACATCGTGTTGTAGAAATATCAATATGAATATAATAGGGCAGCATCACAGATCCCACAGGAAGTGTTACATAATATATGGTTTATGCATCTTATTCTAAAGAACAAAATGTAAATCTGAATTCCAAAACGCATCTTGCCCCAAGCATTTTGAATAAAGGACCAGGATCTATATTTAAAAACAACAACTATCATTTTTTAGTAGAAGTCTCAAAACTTCTAACTATTTTATACTTAACTTGGTTTCTTTTATGTACTTTGAACATTTACTTCATTTTGGAGAGTACACTGGGGAGTTGCATTGCTTCCAGTGGGACAGTCTATGGATGCTTTCATGATTTTTTTTTTTTTTTTCATTTTTGAGATGGAGTCTTGCACTGTCACCTGGGCTGGAGTGCAATGGCGTGATCTCAGCTCACTGCAACCTCTGCCTCCCAGGTTCACATGATTCTCCTGCCTCAGCCTCCCGAGTAGCTGGTATTATAGGTGCACACCACCACACCTGGCTAATTTTTTTGTATTTTTAGTAGAGACAAGGTTTCACTATGTTGCCCAGACTGGTCTTGAACTCCTAACCTTGTGACCTGCCCACCTTGGCCTCCCAAAGTGCTGGGATTACAGGCGTGAGCCAATGCGAAGGGCCAATGATTTATTTTAATGACAATGATTTACATTTGTTTCAAACGTTTTAAACCAATTTTATGGTGAACACTCATGGAGCACCAAAATGAAGTTTTGCAAGGAATATCCTGCCTGCAAATACTCCATCGGCTCATCTTCTCAATGGAGGAAGGAAGCCTGGGTTCTTAAGTTTCATACAATGCTGCCAATTTAGTGAAGAAGAGGTGAATAAATGCTCTGGGGGGCAGAACAACTAGTACTTGGTGATTAGACAAAGGTGGGGGATCAAGAAGAAGGAGGTATCAGAAATGATCCCTAGTTCTGCCTCAAATAGCTGGGTGTTGGTGGCTCCATTTCCTGAAATGGGCAAGAGTGAGGGAGACAGGATTCTGAAGCAAAGATAAGATTCTGGTAGGATAAAATTTATTTTTAAGTCCAAGATGTCTGTGAGAAACCCAAGAGTACATATTAAGTGAGCAGCTGAATATATGAATGTGGAGTTCAAGAGAAAAGTATCAGCTGCTGCTAAAATTGGGAGGGCGTACGGATAGTATTTAAAAACAAGACAATGAATAATGTCATTGGGTATATGGAAAGAGAAAGGAAAGCGCAGTGTCAAGCTTTAAGGAGCTCCTGCGTCTGGAAGTTGGATAGGATGAGGATCGGACAAAGAGGACTGAGATTGAGAAGTGGTCTGCCGTGGGCACATGAAAGCAAAGGAAAGCACTTCAGGGAGGACCTCAATTAGGTCAAGGCAGCTGGGGTCTTGTAAGATAACTAAAGTGTCATTGGATTTGCCAACACAGGTAACTGCGGAGCATGGCCACAATCTCAGTGGTTTGTTTGGGCACTGAAAACCAGATTGAAGTAAGCTGAATATAAACAGGAGGTGGCAATGTGGAAATATCTTTATTTTCAGTGGGTGATCCTTTTGAAAAATGTTGAAATGGCAAACAAAGAAATGGAGCAGTAGCTGGAGGAGAACGTGAAAATGAAGGGTTTTCTTTTGCTGGAGGTTGGGGAGATGAGAGGAAGCTGAATACGTCTGCATGACAAAGGCTGTGATCCTGGATACAAGGATGATGAGGACAGTGGGCAGAGCCAAAGTCCTAGACAAAATGAAGGAGGATGCCATCCAGAATATATGTGGAGGGATTTTTTTTCATAAGGAGAAAGGTCTACGTTTTTGAAAGAAGAGAGATCACAGGTATAGATATAAGCAGAATTATAAATTTTGTGGTGGGAGGATAAGGGTTCCATATGATGGTACCTGGAAGTGACGAGGACTTCACAGTATGCATGTTGTATAGTCTAATCTCCCTCCTGGCTCTACTCATTCTGTTTCTTTATTTTATCCCACCCTGGTATACATTTTTGTAAGCTGCTTTAAATCCTTTGGGGAACAAGGCAGGATATAAATAAAAATTCTAAATGTGGTACAGAAATGTGTTGAGTCTATTATCCCAAATGCAAAGAGAAAGTTAAATCATGCAGGATCCTATGTATTCATCTCTACTAAACTATTTTCTGGACAAAGTCTTTTTGGCTTAATTTGGTGAAAGGTAAATTTGTGAGTCATAAGTATAATAACTTTCAAATGCTTAAATTTCAACCACTAAAACCACATGTATTTTTTTCATCTACTATGTTCCAGGTACTATGCTAATCTAAAATTTTCATGGAAGCAGAGTGACAAATATCATATTTTCTAGTATATCCCAGCAGCTTAGTCCTGATATATAACAGGTACTCAATGAATATCTGTAAATACATGAGTTCCTGCCCTTAAGAAATTTCCATACTAGTATGTCCTCTTCCTCATTAGAATAATGGCTCTCTATAGAGTTAGATAGTACCCTTAAGGGATAAGAAAGCTAATTTACACTAGAAAAGCTGGGCCTTCCTAGTCTTATTCTCCTGTCTCAATTACTGGTTTAAAATAGTAAAACAACAGTAATAATTGTAGTTATAAGAGTAATGTTAATCAGTGATTATTATGACAAGACATTCAGATAGAAAGGCAATAAAAATAATAGGTGAGTAAACTATATCATAATGCCCTGAATGGAATACAGACATAGAGTGACTTGGATACAAAATTACCATAGATTTCATGTAGCCATTAGCACTTCCTTTTTAAAGTCTGAGTTGGTTACATTTTATTACAATGTAGTAGAGTGGCAAGTGATTTGGATACAAAATTACCATCAATTTCCTATAGCCATTAACACCTTCTTTTTAAAGTCTGAGTTGGTTACATATTATTACAATGTAGTAAACCAGAGTTTACACTTTGCAGTAAACAATAATAGAGTCTGGTATTTTACACGTGGTAAATGCTTAATAAATAATTTGCTTTTAGAGGCTAGGTCAATGTTTACACATGGATTATGGTAACCTTTGACTCAAACACCTGACTTACAAATAATCTATACACCAACAACTGCTACTTCCGGGATATCCTGCCACTGAAGCCTTCCCAACCCCTGTGGAAGGTTGAGGAAAACTCACCTTGCACTGAAGCCTTGGCCAACCAATCATCAGGAAGGCCACTTGGAACCCCACGCCTCTCAGCCTTAACTGCCGCACAGAAAGCATTGCCTGATACCAGTATGGGAGCCAACGAGCCTTTAAATCTTGACTCAGAGTAAGGGAATTCAGTAAATTAAGGCATTGGATATATTCAGTAGGCTGGCCTAGAAAGCTACTTATTAGTTATAATATTGTTACTAATAGGATATGCACTAAGTCACTGGTTCAAAATATATTTTAAGCCCCTGGAAATGAGAGACTATGACTTATTCACTGGTATACTCTTGTACCCATAATAATCATTCTAACAAGCTGGTTACATTTAAGTGAGTGCTTCAGTGAAAGATACAGCCCCTGATTTTCAGTTCCAATCCACAGACTTCCATGCTATAGATTTCTAGTGCCTGTAATAAAAGTATCAGATACAAAAGAAAAGTGTCTTCTCCTAATAGAAACTCTCATATATAATTTGCTAAAGGTATATCCTAACAATGAAGACACTTTTATCTCATGTTCACTTTAAAAACGGTTAAACAACTCAGAGAAGTGTTCCTTTCTCCCTTTCTCCTTAGTACACAGCTTTTGGTGCAATGAGAAACAGGAAGACTTTACAGTCTTTTTTTAATGCCTTGCTAATTTCATGCTGAAACTTACTGAAACTACACTCTCCTGGTTATGAGGATCCTCTAAACGGGAAATTATCCATGGTGGAGTGGGGGGAAAGTGTGTAAACACGGTACAATAAGTTTCCAGCAATGCCCATTTAGCTCTTTTTTGTACCCACTGCATATTTTTTAACACATTTTTCAGGATTATTAAACAATAATCCCATGATGCATTGTGATGAATATTATAATACTAACAAATGAATTTCAAATTCCCAGGTACTGCCACTATTTGTGCCTGTTATTACATGGTACAGTGAATGTCCTGGTAAGTCCTGATACAAACTACTTATTCCCTTAATATTTGCAACTACTCTCTTATTAAAATGGCCACAATTTTTTTTAAAGGCAATATTAGATTTACAGTTCAAAGTATGATGACTTCTTTTACTAACTGATAACACTTAGTGCTTAGGATCATTCAGGGGCCACATAACTAAACAGGAACTACTCATACTAAAAAATATTATTCTGATGATACAAGTTTCACTTACTTTAACAGTGCTAGTAGCAGGTATTCTTTATTAGAAATGAAAATATCGTTTAACTCACAAGTTTAAATACTGAGGTTACATTAGGGATCAGCTACTAAATGTATTATTCATTAGTCAACCATTTAACACATTGTCATCAGGTTACTTACTAATATCTACAGAGACAATTATTTTCTTTGAGCAATAACTAGGATACTTGCATTCAAGGTATAAACTCAAGATAACTACATTGTAATAAAATGTAACGAAGCTAAGCTTTTTAAAGTGTTAGTGTTAATACTACACAAATCTGTAGTAATTTTGTATCTGAGTCACTCTACGTCCAAATTCCTTTCAGGGCCTTATTATACAACTTGCTCCCCTATACTTCCAGAGTTCGTGATTGGTATATGCCTACATTTCCCAAGCATCTCTAGAATGTTAATTCCCCTGCAGGCTTCATGTCCTAAAGAAAGCATTTTCCCAGGAGCACAAACAGCAAAGCAAAACTGAACAAATAATTGGTCTGTCTCCTCTCCTTAGAAAAGCTTTACATAGTGGAGCTGCACTGGCACATTCCTGTCTTATTGCAGGTAGAGAAGAGTTCTTTTTCCACAGTCTCCTAATTTGAGGGTACAAAGTAAAATAAAGCAAGCATATTGGGAAACAGTCCTGATTATAAATAAAAATGTTAAAGTGCTAGTTTCATAAACTATCTTAACTATACATAAAACTGTAAAAATAAATAACAAATCTATGTACTCATCATCCAGTTTTAACACATACTAATATATTTTCACATTGGCTTCAGCTCTTTTTTAAAATACAAGAAAAAACAAGTTACAGAGGTGAAGAAACTCCACTCAGAATTAGTTACTATTTCTAAAATTAATGTATCCCATTCCCGCGTTTTTATATTTACTTTTATGTACTTTCATTAGATACACACATATCAATAAATAATGCATGCTATTATGTTGCTTTTAAAGTGTATACAAATGCATCTTACTGTATAAATCCTTTAGCATTTTGCTTTTTTCACCCAGTATTACATACTTGAGATGTATATATGTTGGTAAGTATAGATCTAGCTCATTCATTTTTATGAGAAGATAGTATTGAATTGCATGAATAAACCAGTTTATCCATTTCCCTACTAATCTTTACAGTTGGACTGCTCTACTTTATTGCTCTTTTAAAGAGCTGCTATAATCATCCTTGTTATATGTTTGCTTAGGCAATTGCCCCAAGTTTAGTCAAGATCTTGGCTCTACAAAAATTTAGGCTATGGAAGAAAAAAAAAATCCTGGAGTGAATGTTAGCCCACCCAAACACCATTATTGGGTCTAAACTACTCTCTTCCTGATAGGGAGGCCATGTGAACTGAAGAACTGTGTGATGACTCAAAAGAAAAATATTTAAAATGTGATAATTAAGGGAAACATGAGATGATCAATTTGTGGAATTAATGAGACGAAAACGGATCTTCTCTCTGGACATAATTCACTAGCAGCTAAGAGAACCTCTGCAAACAAACTCCAGTCTTTTTCTCATAGGTGTTGAGAAAACTGTAAATTTTCTTCAAATTTAAAAGAAATACACAATAGCTCCAAAAACTACCAATTTAAATATTTTTTCCTCTACCCACCTGGATCAATCAGTTCACTACATGCAGGCAAACATCAAGACATAAGCTAAAGAAAGCACCATCACATATACAGAGGAATAAGAGACAGGGAAAGGAAAATTAAATGCAATGTGAAAAACAAACAAGCCAGAGATTGTTGCTATTTTATTGATGGCTACCTAACATTTTCTTAAGGACTGACACCCTACAAAACCGAGTCCTTTCTTATTACAGACAACAAAATTGTTTGGTCATCAATGAAGGGTTAAGAGAAAAAAATCTGTTGAAACTCTACCAGGAAAATTCATATCCTGAATACACTTGAAATACGTGGTAGATTTAATCCACAAAGTTATAAAAAGAGCTAAATGATTCAAAAGTCACAAATCCTCACAGCATGCCTCTGAGTGAGAAAGGTACCTCATAGTACCCAAAGCAGGCCTTCCTTTATACAAGCTTAAAAATCACCACTCTGCCTTTCTTCCTAGTTTTTCAACTCATACTTTACCTAGTCTCACATTAATAAATAATTGTAGATTTTTACAAGTCAGTCACATTTTTGAGATTATCATTAGAATGGACCCAGCAGCTACTGCTTTAAACCCACATTTTTCATGAAAAGGTAGGAGATTCTACCTAATTACAAAAACACTAACATCAAGACTCATTGAAGTTCTTAGCATACCCTTTGCGTCTTTAACAGTCAAAGTGCCCAAAGTAAGTGTTTCAAATGACAGCCCAAATTCTGAAAAACTGAAATTTGGAGAGAAGGGATTCCTGTTTATATTGTGTACATTTAAAACATAAATGGCCTGCATAATGCCACTCAAGTTTTGTTTTTTTCCCAAAATTATCTGTTTGGTATTTCATTTTTCTGGATCATTATAGTTTCAAATTTTAACACTATTAAACAGCTTTGACGTTTTCTTGCTTTAATTATGAATTTTAAATCTGCTAATACTGGTCATAGTTTAGAAACTAATAAATTCAAACCACGTATGGATTCTGTCAGTATCTTTTTCACATTAAAATGTCCTATGGAATACCAAAATTACCACAGAACAACTTGAAATCATATTTTATAGCTACTTCCTTAAAATACTCAGTTCGCTTCCCCATCACTTAGGAAAAGAGTCTGTCTGGATCATGATGTAGTGGGAGGAATTAATTATAAAAATAGCTAATATGTATTGGATATTTACCATAAAGCAGGCACTGTAATAAATACGATACATGAACCATTACATGTAAAGGTACTGTTATCAGGAAAACATTTTTATCCCCAATTTAGAGACCAGAGAACTGAGGCAGAGAGATTAAATAACTTGCCCAAAATCAAAGATGTAAATGGATGTGACTCTGGGTATGTTCAGATGCAAAGCCTAGAATCTTAACCACTATGCTTATGTTATTAAGGTTAAAACACGGTAGTTTACTGCAAAAACAAATTTTTCACTGCTTTAAATTATTCATTAACTCAAAGGTAAACCGGTCACTCCAAATCATATGATAAATGGAGGGGAAAATGTGGGACCAATAGGTTTGCTGAAGTTTTGTACCTGCTCAGAATAAACACATCACACAATTTTATTCCGTACAGCCAAATATAAGGGTAACTGAGTAAAGATCTTCATTTGGGTACAGCAGTCAGTTCCCTCTCCATCCTAAACCAGAAAGAAAGCACTGTTCGTGGATATGCCACTTCAACAAGAGTGTTTTTTCTCTTCCACCATCAAAGCCTTAAGCAATAGTACGACTCTACCAGTCTACTGTTGCCTGTCTCCAAAGTAGCCCTGTTACCCGAGGACCAACACCAGCGTCAAGGACCTGTGTTATTTTTCTGGCTTCGCTTCTCAAAATAACTTATCTTCTCCTCTTGATGAATTACTTGATACGCTCAAAGATTTGCCTAAACTACTAACTCTTATTATCAAAGCCATTTTCTTTCTCCGCAACCGCCTTTTCAAGTAACCCTTGGTTCACTCTTCAACGCGATTTGCACCCTGTGGCAAGGCCGCCAGGGACACTCGGCAGGGTTCCCGGCCACGGACCCGTTTATCAGCTCAGCGTCTAGTGTGGGCATTAAAGAAATTCTCATGAATGAATAGCTGGAAGGCAGCGTGGGTGGAGGCGGGAAGAGGGGGCCTGAAGGAATTTCACGCGGCTGAGACCACTGCAGCGGCGCCCAGTCTGGGGAAGGAGAGACCGGGGCAAGTGGGAGAACCTGGGGCCAAGGCAGGGGCCGCCTCGGGCGCTGCTGGACCGGCAGGAGCAGTCGATCGCACCCAGACCTGGGAAGATGCGGGCGCCGTCTCCGCAGGCCCCCGCAGCGCGCTCTCCGGCCTCGACCACAGCCTCCGCCTAGCTCCCTGTCCCCGGCCTTCCGCTTACAAGGGGTCCCAGCCGATAAGCCCTCCTTAGCCAATAGCCAACCCGGGACCCGCGCTCGCTCACCTGAAGCTCTACCGGCAGCACGGCGCTCTGCATCCGGCGCGAGCCTGGCAACCCCGTGGGTCCGCGGGATCAGCTGATTCATGGGGGGCGGGGCCTCCGGACAGGGCGGGGCTGCAGGGCGACTAGCGAAGGTAAACGAGGGCGCGGGCGGCTCTTGGAATCCTATCTCCTGGGAATTGTTCTTGGGAGCCTGTCGACGGCGTCTGTTGGGGGTCAAAATTACTGAGAATGCGTTAGGCACTGCAGGCTACGTACTTGGGAGCACAGCCCCTCCCTTAGGTTAGGGCGGAGCTATCAGTCCTGGGATGCGCTTTGACGATGACGTAAATAGAGTTGTCCAAGCCTAGCTACGCGAGCTCTTCCGTGGTAACAGGCAGTGGTGAGAGTGGTTGTCAGCAGCAGTCGTTTGCTACCACCTCAAACTGCAAGAGCCAGAAGTATGAAAGTAAAAAGGCTGAAATATTTTCAAACTGCCTTTATGGACAGTACCCTAACGGTGGTCGCTGCTCCCCCGCCGACTCCCGCGAATGACGTCATCGCCTCGCGGCCCCGTTTTGCCATTGTACCGCAATGTGTAAACTTACAGGTTAGTTGCAACTCCAAAAGATGGGGTGGGATAGGAGAAAATGAGTTGGCCTCTCCAATGATTCCCGTAGGACTCCCCAATATACAATCAGTAAAATCAGCTTTCTTGTCCCGCTCACAGTTTCATAACACTGTTTTTCGCAGCCACAGTCCCACCCCACCCAGCCTGCACTCCCAAGTCCTCCCATGATTTTATGATTTTCCAGAGCCGCCACTCATGTCGCACAGTGGGTGCAAACCTTCTGCTGCTAGGCATTGTGCCATCGCTGGACCTGCAAACATGCAAATATTTAGACCATCAACGACAGATGTGTAGTCAGGTTCTGAAACTCCTATATCACATTCACCAACACCCTCAACTCAATTTCCTCCCTGATCCTTCGCCCACCTGCAAAACTGTTAGTCTGCAAAAGTTCAACCAACCTTGCTCACTCCTGCATCGGTGCAGAAAATCACACAACCCTGAGAACAGGCACCACTGCGAACCAAAAGTGTCCAACTTCAGTCGGGACTTCCACGTGCGACTACACAATATTGCTGAGCCTAAGACAGTCACGTTTACACATTGCTACTCAGATTATCTCCTATTCCCCTCCCCTGCTGTTTCCAGCCCTCATGCTCTTCTAACCTCTTACTGAACTCTACTCACTCACCCGCTTTGGTAAAAATAAAAATAAAAAATTTTGTCTCATATCTCTGAGGAAAGTGAGACCACTAGAGGTGAATTTCCTGAAATCCCAAATCCCATCAGCCACTACCACAAAACCTACCTGCAACCAGTTTTGCTTTGTTTTGTTTTGTTTAGAAGGAGTCTCGATCTGTCGCCCAGGCTGGAGTGCAGTGGTGCAATCTCGGCTCACTGCAACCTCCGCCTCCCAGGTTCAAGCGATTCTCCCGCCTCAGCCTCCCGAGTAGCTGGGATTACAGGTGCCCGCCACTACGCCCGGCTAATTTTTGTGTTTGTAGTACAGATGGGGTTTCACCATGTTGGCCAGCCTGGTCTTGAACTCCTGACCTCAAGTGATCCACCCACCTCAGCCTCCCAAGGTGCTAGAATTACAGGCGCGAGCCACCGAGCCCGGCTTCTTTTCACCGAGTCCTTTTCTTCTCCCTCTTTCTTCTTAGAAGAGGTGTTCTGTCCTCTCAAGGTTAATGACTCCACCTGAACTCAGAATCCCTCCAATCTCCCCAAAGGAAAGACTTTGTTCTGTTGATGAAAAAAGACAAACTTTGTAAAACATTTGAAGAGATTGAATATACTCTGATCGAAACATGAGTAACTATGGCCTGGGACACAGCTTCAAGAAGTCCTGAGAACATGTGCCCAAGGGTTACAGCTTGGTTTTATACATTTTAGAGAGACAGAAGTTATAGGCAAAGACATAGATCAATACGTGGGGGGGTGGTGGTGCTCACAGATCATGGGTGGATTCAGAGACTTTATGATGGGTTGAAAAAGCTAAGCTTTTCCAAAGAGTTGAAGTTAGCAGAAAGAAATGTTTGAGTTAAAATGAAGGGGGTTGTGGAAGCCAAGGTTCTTGTTACGTAGATGAAGCTTCCGGGTAGCATATGTTATAGGACCTTAAAATGTGTCAGACTCTTGGTTAAATCTCTCCTGGATCAGGAAAAGACCTGAAAAAGGAAAGGAATTCTGTATAATGCAAATTCCCCCCACAAGAGACAGCTTTGCAGGGTCATTTCAAAATATGTCAAAGAAATATATTTTGGGGTAAAATATTTTTATTTTCTTCAGGGCCCGCTATCTGTCTTGTAATGCTATACCATAGTCAGGTTAGAGTTGGATAATCTTATTGCTACAAGAGTCTATTTTGTCAGTCTTATGATCTCTATTTTCACTTCATGAAAATGGTTTAGAACACTTTAATGCTGGTCTAAACTCCAAAGGGAGGGGATATAATGAGGTATGTCCAACCTACCTTCCCATCATGGCCTTAACTAGTTTTTAAGGTTTTCTTTAGGATCCCCTTGGCCGAGGAGGGTGGAGGGAGATCTATTCAGTTGGTTGGGGGGCTGAGAATTTCATTTTTTATTTACATTTCCATTACTTATCACTTCTCCTTCATGTATTTTCAACCTCTGCCTATCTTCTTATTCCTATATACTTAGTGTATAAACCTGCTATCTCATCTTTAATTTTTTTACTTTCTGCCTTCTTTCCTTTCCAACTTAATTTCCTACCTCTACTTTCTGACTTCCCAGTCTTCCTCACCCTTTCCTTAAGTCTACGGAAATCAATAGTCATCTTCTCATTTTGTAATCTAATGGTACTGTCATAGAATGGAAGCATTCTATGCAACCATCTAAAACAAAGAGGGTGATCTCTATATACTGATATGGAATGATCTGGAAATTAGGAGTTAAGAGAAAAAAGCTAGATGCCAAGTCCTGTGCATAGTAGTCTACCAATTGTGTGTTACGTGTGTCTTTTCAGGAGAGAGATAGGTAGGTTGGAAGATAGTGTAAACTGAAGAATCACCTTTCTAAATTTGAGATATACAAATATCTCAAATTTAGAAAGGAGACTTCGTTTCTTTTTTTTTCTGAGACAGAGTCTTGCTCTGTAACCCAGGCTGGAGTGCAGTGGCTCAATCTCGGCTCACTACAACCTCCGCCTCCCAGGTGCAAGTGATTCTCCTGCCTCAGCCTCCCAATTAGCTGGGATTATAGGCACGTGCCACCACACCCAACTAATGTTTGTATTTTCAGTAGAGATGGGGTTTCACCATGTTGCCCAGGCTGGTCTCAAACTCCTGACCTCGTGTTCCACCTGCCTCGGCCTCCCAAAGTGCTGAGATTACAGGCGTGAGCCACTGCACCCGGCTGAGACTTCTTTTCTTATAAAGAGTTATAACCTGCAAGGTGGCCATTACTGACAGGCTTGGGAGTATAGCCTACAGTAGAGACCATTAGCAGGCATTTTGAAGGAGGAAAGATTGAGGCAGGAGCTGAATGTGTTGGCTAAACATGCACATTGAACAGATTGAATATTCACTAAGGGGAGTCCTGACACATGTATACTGAATAGCATGCATGTTACGTGCATCCCATGTTCACTTTGGGATAGAGACTTAACATTAATTGCATTACATAATTATAATATCATTTTGATATGGAGGGCAATTATAATTATGTAATGCATTTAATGTTTAAGGTGAAGCAGGAATACAAGGCACTTAAGTGCTCAGCCACTGTGAACTAGCCAGAACCAGTCCATGGTCGGTGGTCTCTTATCAGGAGAAAGTTACTGAAATCAGTCTCTTGTCCAATCAAAGCTGTAGTTATGGCTTGTGGGACAGAGGCTCAGTTAGTCAGCGTCTGGTGGTAAATGAGCTGCAATTGTTTTAATATTGCTTATCTCAATGCCAGCACTTGTTTAGCTGCTAGGAAAAAAAAAAAAAAGAAACCTTTGGCAGTTAGAACATAGCTCATTCATTCATTCATTCATCTTTGAGACAGGATCTTACTCTGACACCTAGGCTGGAGTGAAGTGGCACGAACGTGGCTCACTGTAGCCTCAACCTTCTGGGCTCAGGTGATCCTCCCACCTCAGCTTCTCGAGTAGATGAGACTATAGGTGCATGCCACCACACTCGGGTAATTTAATTTTTTTTTTTTTTTTTGTGGGGACAGGGTCTCACTCTGTTGCCCAGACTGGTTTCAAACCTCTGGGCCCAAACAGTCCTCCCACCTTGGCCTCCCAAACAGGTGCGAGCCACTGCACCTGGCCCAGAACATAGGTTATTCTTTAAGTGTAGGGGTGCGTGACAACCCTTTCCTGGCGTGGCCTTAGATCCTGTTTGTAATTTGGTATCTTATTGCCACAAAGAGTCTGTTCCATTAGTTTTGTGATCTCTATTTTAACGGCTGGTCACTTGTATCTAAGCCACAGAAGGGAGGGGTTATAATGAGACACGTCTGACTCTGCCGTTGCCAGGAACTTAGTTTTTAAGGTTTCTCAGGGGTCCCCTTGGCCAAAAGAGGGTCCATTCAGTTGGGTGGGGGACTCAGGATTTTAATTTTAATTATCAACAAATAGATGGGTATAACATATATTTTTATCCTAGTATATGCATGTATTATCTCTGAAAGGATACATTAAAGAGTGGCTACCACTGCGGAGGGGAATCAGGAACAAGGGGGGAAGAAAATTCACTTTTCCCTCTATGCCATTTTCTGCTGTTTAAATTTTTAATCATATGCTCTTTACTTATTTTTAAAGCTTTTAAACTTTATTTTAGGCAGGGTCTTGCTCCATTGCCAAGGCTGAAGTACAGTGGGACAATCTTGGCCCACTGCAGCCTTGACTTCCTGGGGTCAAGTGATCCTCCCACCTCAAGCTCCCAAGTAGCTGGGATTACAGGTGCACACCACCATACCTGGCTAATTTTTGTATTTTTAGTAGTAGAGATGGGGTTTCACATGTGGCCCAGGTGGCCCAGGCTGGTCTCGAACTCCTGATCTCAAGCGATCCACCTGCCTTGGCCTCCCAAAATGGTGAGATTACAGGCATGAACCACTGCACCCATCCCTAAACATTTTTTTAAGGGTCTAGTTCTCAATCGTATCTTCCTTTCACTTTTTTCTTCCTTGACTGCTGGGACACACTCCTTCCAGGAGTCATAGCAGGAGTTTCCCCCTACTCCTTCAGACCTTTCCTTTACCTTTGCAGACTCCTTCTTTCACCTGCTCCTTAAATTCAGGGACAAAATAAATATTTATTACATACATATTATGTGTCAGGCATTGTTCTAGGCGCTGAAAAGACATAATAATCAATAAAATAGACACGAGTCCCTGTTCTCATGGAACAAACACTCTGGTGGTGTGGAAGAGAGTCTCAACATGGAAGTCATCACTTCCTCCTTCCATGCATACAAACATCACTGACATCAAGAGATGGATCCTGTGTCCTCTCCCCGCAAATATAGGCTAGCCTTGAGATTTTTTTTTTTTAAGTAATAGAATGTGGCAGTAATGAAGTTCTGAATCAAGGCCTTAAGAGAACTGGCAGCTTCCATGTTTCTCTCTAAAAAGCCAGCTTCCATGGTATACTCCAGATTAATTGACCATATGAAGAGAGAGGTCACATGGATAAACACTGAGGTACCAGACATATGAGTAAAGCCTTCTGGGACCTTCCAGGTCAGCCCAGTCACCATCTGAATGCAGCTGAATGAGTGGCATCAGCCAATGCCAAGTGAAGCAGAAGAACAGCCTAGTCCAGCACTTCCTGAATTCCTGACCTAAATTCCTGAGAAATAATAAGTTGTTGCTTTAAGCTACCAAGTTTTGGGGTGGTTGGTTATGCAGCAGTAACTGAAACAAGTGGGAAGAATGGGAGATAATAAATCTAAAATACGGTAATGACCAGGGCTATAAAGAGGCCAAATAGTGCGTAGCTAAAAGGCCATGCTGGAGCCAGACAGCCTGCATTCACATTTCAACTCCAGCTTTGTGACCTTGGCGCAATTTGTTTAACCTCCCTGTGTCTCAATGTCATCATCCAGAAAACGGATAATAATGTTGCCTACTTTATGGAGTGATATGAGGTTTAAATGACGTAATATATGTAAAGTGCTATTGTACGTGTTACATAGTAAATGTTATGTATGTTGTTATTATTATTACTATTGAGAACAACAAAGAAAGGTAAGGAACTAGAAGGCAAAGGGTCTAATTTTATATTAACTGGACAAGGAAAGCCTCTCTTTTAAGAAGACATCTGGGCCGGACGCAGTGGCTCACGCCTGTAACCCCAGCACTTTGCGAGGCCGAGGTGGGCGGATCACAAGTTCAGGAGATCGAGACCATCCTGGCTAACACAATGAAACACCATCGCTACTAAAAAATACAAAAAATTAGCCGGGCGTGGTGGCAGGCCCCTGTAGTCCCAGCTACTCGGGAGGCTGAGGCAGGAGAATGGCATGAACCTAGGAGGCAGAGCTTGCAGTGAGCCGAGATCATGCCATTGCACTCCAGCCTGGGTGACAGAGTGAGACTCTGTCTCAAAAAAAAAAAAAAAAAGAAGAAGACATCTGAACAGAGACCTGTAAAGAAGTGAGGACATAAACCACATGGACATAACTGTAAAGGCAAGGAGGGTGGTGCTGCTAGAGCTGAGAAAAGGGTGGGAAGGTGAGAGATAAGATAAGAGCCAGTAGATAATGATCTGGTAATAGGGCCAGGAAAAGATCTAAGGGTTTATCTGAGTGATACAGGCAACCCTTGGAGGCCTTTTCACAGAAGGTTTTGTAATCTAGCTTCCCTTTTTCAAGGGATGATTCTTCTGCTTTGTGGAGAGTAGAGAACAGAATGTAGGAGTGGCAGATTGGAAGCAGAAAGATCAGTAAGAGGCTAATGTAATAATTGCAGATAGTTATGATGGCTTAGCCCCAAGCGGCAAGGGAGGAAAAGGTAAAAAGCAGTTTGGTTCTGGATGTATTTTGAAGGTAGAGCCTGCCATATTTGCTCATTGATTAGACATGAGCTTTGAAAAAAAGAAGAATTAAGGCCTGAGTTATTGGTAAAGATGAGCTGGCTGGGTGCAGTGGCTCACGCCTGTAATCCCAGCACTTTGGGAGGCTGAGGCAGGAGGATCACCTGAGGTCAGGAGTTCGAAACCAGCCTGACCAACATGGCGAAACCCCGTCTCTACTAAAAATGCAAAAATTAGCTGGACATCATGGCATCCGCCTGTAATCCCAGCTACTAGGGAGACTGAAGCAGAAGAATCGCTTGAACTCGGGAGGCGGAGGTTGCAGTAAGCAACCTTGCACTCAACTCCGTCTCAAAAAAAAAAAAAAAAGATGAGCTGTCATTTACTGAGATAGGGAAGACTGGAAAAAGAGTATGTTGGAGGCTATGGGAAGGAAGTATTAGGTTTTCATGTTCAGAAAATGGCAATATTTTATATGGCTACTAGGCATTGACTGGATAGGAGTCTGGTGTTGAGGAGAATGGTCAGGGCTGGAGATATAATACCGGAAGTCATTGATAGAAAAGAGAAGCAGTCTGAAGCCTGAGCCCTGGGACACTCGTTCTATTTAGAGATTGCAAAGATAGAAAGCATCTAGTCCAAGATCCTGCTGGGTTTTCTGAAGGGAGAAATCATTGTGTTTGAGAAACAGAAAGAAGGCCAAAAATAGCTAGCAGAGAAGGGGTGAGAGGGAAGAGTGGCACAAAATGGGGTTACAATGATCATGTAGGGGTTGGTAGGCCAGAGTATGACTTTGTATTTTATCCTAAATCCATCAGAAAGTTTTAAGTGGGGGAATGACCTGACCTGATTTGTATTTTTCAAAGTTCATTCTAGTGTGTGCTTTACAGGTACTTCCATTTCATTACACAGAATATTAAAAAGATGTCTACTTAAGATAATATTATTTGTTTGAGTTCATTCAGACTGAATAGATTATAGGAAATTTAGGAAGGAAGTAACTGCCCAATAGCTTCACCTTTCTTGCTGCCTAGACAGAGCCGATTTATCAAGGAAAATTTATCAGGGAAATTACAATGGAGAAAGAGTAATTCAGGCAGAGCTGGCTGTGCGGGAGACCAGAGTTTTATTATTACTCAAATCAGTCTCGGGGGATCGGAGCTTTTAAAGACAAAGTGGCAGGTAGGGGCTTGGGAAGTGGGGAGTGCTGACTGGTAAGATTGGAGATGGAATCATAGGGGGTCGAAGTGAGGTTTTCTGGCTGTCTTCTGTTCCTGAGTGGGATGGCAGAACTGGTTGAGCCAGATTATGGCTCCGGGTGGTGTCAGCTGATCCATCCAGTGCAGGGTCTGCAAAATACCCCAAGCACTGATCTTAGGTTTTATAGTAGTAACATTATCCCCAGGAGCAATTTGGGGAGGTTCAGACTCTTGGAGCCAGAGGCTGCATGACTCTTAAACCTAATTTCTAGTCTTATAACTAATTTGTTAGTCCTGCAAAGGCAAACTGGTCCCCAGGCAAGAAGGGGCCCTTTTTCATGAAAGGGTTATTATCAGTTTTGTTTCAGAGTCAAACCATGAACTGATTTCCTTCCCAAAGTCAGTTTGGCCTTCACCCAGGAATGAACAAGGACAGCTCAAAGGTTAGAAGCAAGATGGAGTCGGTTAGGTCTGATCACTTTCACTGTCATAATTTCCTCAGTTTTAATTTTTGCAAAGGTGGTTTCAGAAGCAGGGAAACTTAGTAGAAGGTACTGCGTTAGGCCAGATGAGGGATGGTGATGCTTGGACTAGGGAGAGACAGCTATATGAATAGAGAATTAGATTTGAGTTATTTTCTGGAAGTAGAATTGACATGATTTACTGATGGATTAGATGTGAGATTTTATTTGTATGCTGCCTGGGTTTACTTTTCTGAGTAACTGATTGATGGGAATACCATTTTCTGGTTTTCTGTTTTTGTTTTTGTTTTGAGACAGAGTCTCACTCTGTCACCCAGGCTGGAGTGCAGTGGCATGATCTTGGCTCACTGCAACCTCTGCCTGCCGGGTTCACGCCATTCTCCTGCCTCAGCCTCCCAAGTAGCTGGGACTACAGGCGTGTGCCACCACGCCCAGCTAATTTTTTTTTGTATTTTTAGTAGAGACGGGATTTCACCGTGTTAGTCAGGATGGTCTCGATCTCCTGACTTCGTGATCCGCCCGCCTCAGCCTCCCAAAGTGCTGGGATTACAGGCATGAGCCACCACGCCCAGCCAAGAATACCATTTTCTGAACTGGAGAAAACTAAGGAGAAGCCATCTCTGCGCAGTTCGAGAAATCTGTTTTTGACATATTATTAAACTTTGGAATACCTTTTAGGCAGTCAAGTAGAAATGTCAAATTGACAGTTGGTGTTGTAAAGAAGTCAGGCTGGAGATTTGAGAATTATTCATAGATAGGTGCCGTTCAAAGCCAAGGGACTAGATGAAGTTATCTAGAAGCAAAGTACAGATAAGGCTCAGACTGAACACTGGGTCCACTCAAATTAGGAAGTTGAGCAGGGGAGGAGGAATCAGCAAAGATGGTTGCAGAGGAGTCCCCAGAGAGGCAGGAAGAAAACCAAGAAAGTGCCCACTTCACAGAATCAAAGAGGCTTTCAAAAAGGGTGGCATGATTATGGTGTTAAATGCCATCAAAGAGTAAAGCAAGGTAAGATCTGAGAAGTAGCCTTTGGATTTTGATAACACGGAATTTCTGGTGACTTGGCAAAGGTAGGTTTGTTAGAGCAATAAACACAGAAACTTTGTTGGGATGAGTTAAAGACAGAATAGGAGGTGAGGAAGTGAAGACATCTCCTTCGAGGTTTGTGTGGAGTCACAACCTGGGGCGGTATCTAGAGAGGATGTGGGGTCAAGGTATAGACTAGATACTCCAAACCCAAGCATTTAAAAACAACGATGATGACGACAGATAGTATGACAGCAAAGCTAGATTTTCTATTAGACAGAATCTGACCTTAAAAGGAAAACAGAAAAGATATCCAAATGTATCTCTCTATATATTGTCGTAGACTCAATACTGTGAGTGCACAGTCTGGGTCAAATCTACTTATAAGTTCTTTTATCATGGCATATATAACACTAATTTACAAACCTGTCTGTCTCTCTTATTAGAATCTAAGCTCTCAGACAATTTTACTTATTTTTAAATTCTCGAGTCTAGCACAGTGCCTTGCACTTTACTATTTGATGAATTCATTTATTGAGATTCAGCAATTTAACCATTTGTTGAAATGCAGTTCATTGAAATAGACATAAGTACTTGCCTTTTCTGTCACCTACCCAGTTGCCATTGGTTATAGTTCACATCCTCTGATTGGCTGCCCAGTGGGAGGAATTGAAGAGAGGTCTTCCCAATTCCCTATCCTTAAAAGTCATACAAGACAAGGATCTTCCTGGTCTCAAATGGCAAAAAGACTGAAGGCAATGGCTTTTCTTTCCCAGAGTGATCCACAAGTGTGGAGTGGTATGTGATGCAGCCTCTGGGAGGTGATGATATTTGGACTAATTTTAATAATATTGCAATATGATATATTTTTAATGTACTATTTGCAAAATTCTTTGTGTGTGCATTTTATCCTCAAAACAACCCCATACTAGGAATAATTATTCCTAAAATACAGATGAAGAAACTGAGGCCCAGTGACCTGTCCAAGTTAATTCAACTATTCTAAGTGGGAGAGGGACTCAAACCCAGGTCTCCAAACTCCAAATACTCTGCTTTCTCCCTACATCAACCCCTAATGAATCAAGGTGTTTTTATTTTACTTTTTATTTTTTTGAGACAGGGTGTCACTCTGTCACCCCGGCTGGAGTACAGTGGGGCAACCATGGCTCACTGTAATCTTGAACTCGTAGGCTCAAATGATCCTCCTGCCTCAGCCTCCTGAGTAGCTGGGACTACAGCTGCTTGCCACCACACCCAGAAAATTGTTTATTGTTTTTGTGATATAGGGTCTCATGCTGTCACACAGGCTGGAGTGTAGTGGCACCATCATGGCTCGCTGCAGCCTTGACCTCCTGGGCTCAAGTGATCCTCCTGCTTCAGCCTCCTGAGTAGCTGGGACCACAGGCAGGTACCATCATATCCAGATAATTTTTTTATTTTTTGCAGAGACAGGGTCTCCCTGTGTTGCCCACACCAGTCTTGAACTGCTGGCCTCAAGTGATCCTTCCGTCTCAGCCTACCCAAAGTGCTGGGATTATGGGTGTGAACTACAATGCCTGGACAAATTAAGGTGTTAAGTAGAGTTCAGGACTAATGTAAAAAGTGCAGTTTAAGAAAGGGATGATAGAGGATGATAGAAATGAAATAACAGGGTCAGTGAAGGCCAGTATTAAAAACTGAGGATAAGATTCATGGGAGAGTGGTACAGGGATATGCCTCAGAGGGGGATCGGAATGAATACTAAGTAAACATCGGTTCCAGGGGCCCATCCTGTGTGCGTGTATATGTGCGTGTGTGGGAGAGGTGTGTTCACATTTATATAAGTACCCTTACTTAATTTGACAAGCCTTTATTAGGACTCTAAAAGAGGTGGAAGATCTAGTTCATACCCTGATAGTATACTTACCATCTTGTGAGGAAAATGATAAAAATAGTGATTAGAATGAACAAATCACGATTGGGCACGGTGACTCGCACCTGTAATCCCAGCACTTTGGGAAGCCAAAGTGGGTGGATCACCTGAGGTCAGGAGTTCAAGACCAGCCTGGCCAACATGGTGAAACCCGTCTCTACTAAAAATACAAAAATTAGCCGGGTGTGGTGGTGCACTCCTGTAATCCCAGCTACTTGGGAGGCTGAGGCAGGAGAATCACTTGAACCCGGGAGGTGGAGGTTGCAGTGAGCCAAGATCATGCCACTGCACTCCAGCCTGGGTGACACAGCGAGACTGTCTTAAAAAAAAATTTAAAGAAAAAAAAAAAAGATTGCACAAATCAGACAATCAGTGACGCAGATCTCAGCCTTGGGGAAAGTCAGTGTTGGGGAGGGGAGGGCAAAGAAGCAAGTAAAGGTTTAGCAGAGATGGCACCTCAGTCTGGACTTGAAAGAGGGCTAGGCACAAAGGAAGGGGAACATGTCAGATGAGAAACACATGAAGGTTCAGTCAGTTGAGCAAGGAAGGTTGGTTAGAAAGAGGAGCTACTGGTGTGGCTCCTGTGAACACAGGTAGGTAGGGCATGATAAGCGTCAGGTAGTTAGAAGCCAAGCTGAGGAATCGACACTTGATTCCACAGGTAGGTAGGGGACCTATGAGGATGTTTAATCAGAAATGGTCAAAGAGGCATTTAAAAAAATAAACCACAGGCCGGGCGTGGTGGCTCATGCCTGTAATCCCAGCACTTTGGGAGGCCGAGGCGGGCGGATCACGAGGTCAGGAGATCGAGACCATCCTGGCTAACACGGTGAAACCCCGTCTCTACTAAAAATACAAAAAACTAGCCGAGTGTGGTGGAGGGCGCCTGTAGTCCCAGCTGCTCGGAGAGGCTGAGGCAGGAGAATGGCTCGAACCCGGGAGGCGGAGCTTGCAGTGAGCCGAGATTGCACCACTGCACCCCAGCCTGGGCGACAGAGCAAGACTCCATCTCAAAAATAAATAAATAAATAGATAAATAAACCGCAGAAAGATCTTCTGTGCTTTCAAAGTACAGTCGTAGTCTGGGTACCTTATTCTACTTAACTATTAAAATAGAGACTGTGTGTATGTGTGTGTGTGTGTGCATGTTACATTTTTTTTTTTTTTCAAGATCTGATTTTTTATTTTATTTTTTATTTTTTTTTTGAACTGCGTGACTCAGTTTATTGCTTCAACTTTCTTTTTTTTATTTTTATTTTTATTTTTTTTATTTTTTATTTTTTTTTTATTTTTTATTATACTTTAGGGTTTTAGGGTACATGTGCACAATGTGCAGGTTTGTTACATATGTATCCATGTGCCATGTTGATTTCCTGCACCCATTAACTCGTCATTTAGCATTAGGTGTATCTCCTAATGCTGTCCCTCCCCCCTCCCCCCACCCCACAACAGTCCCCGGAGTGTGATGATCCCCTTCCTGTGTCCATGAGTTCTCATTGTTCAATTCCCACCTATGAGTGAGAACATGCGGTGTTTGGTTTTTTGTCCTTGCGATAGTTTACTGAGAATGATGTTTTCCAGTTTCATCCATGTCCCTACAAAGGACACGAACTCATCATTTTTTATGGCTGCATAGTATTCCATGGTGTATATGTGCCACATTTTCTTAATCCAGTCTATCGTTGTTGGACATTTGGGTTGGTTCCAACTCTTTGCTATTGTGAATAGTGCCGCAATAAACATACGTGTGCATGTGTCTTTATAGCAGCATGATTTATAGTCCTTTGGGTATATACCCAGTAATGGGATGGCTGGGTCAAATGGTATTTCTAGTTCTAGATCCCTGGGGAATCGCCACACTGACTTCCACAATGGTTGAACTAGTTTACAGTCCCACCAACAGTGTAAAAGTGTTCCTATTTCTCCACATCCTCTCCAGCACCTGTTGTTTCCTGATTTTTTAATGATGGCCATTCTAACTGGTGTGAGATGGTATCTCACTGTGGTTTTGATTTGCATTTCTCTGATGGCCAGTGATGATGAGCATTTCTTCATGTGTTTTTTGGCTGCATAAATGTCTTCTTTTGAGAAGTGTCTGTTCATGTCCTCTGCCCACTTTTTGATGGGGTTGTTTGTTTTTTTCTTGTAAATTTGTTTGAGTTCATTGTAGATTCTGGATATTAGCCCTTTGTCAGATGAGTAGGTTGCAAAAATTTTCTCCCATTCTGTAGGTTGCCTGTTCACTCTGATGATAGTTTCTTTTGCTGTGCAGAAGCTCTTTAGTTTAATGAGATCCCATTTGTTGATTTTGGCTTTTGTTGCCATTGCTTTTGGTGTTTTAGACATGAAGTCCTTTCCCATGCCTATGTCCTGAATGGTATTGCCTAGGTTTTCTTGTAGGATTTTAATGGTTTTAGGTCTAACATATAAGTCTTTAATCCATCTTGAATTAATTTTTGTATAAGGTGTAAGGAAGGGATCCAGTTTCAGCTTTCTACATATGGCTAGCCAGTTTTCCCAGCACCATTTATTAAATAGGGAATCCTTTCCCCATTTCTTGTTTTTGTCAGGTTTGTCAAAGATCAGATAGTTGTAGCTATGCGGCATCATTTCTGAGGGCTCTGTTCTGTTCCATTGATCTATGTCTCTGTTGTGGTACCAGTACCATGCTGTTTTGGTTACTGTAGCCTTGTAGTATAGTTTAAAGTCAGGTAGCGTGATGCCTCCAGCTTTGTTCTTTTGGCTTAGGATTGACTTGGCGATGCGGGCTCTTTTTTGGTTCCATATGAACTTTAAAGTAGTTTTTTCCAATTCTGTGAAGAAAGTCATTGGTAGCTTGATGGGGATGGCATTGAATCTATAAATTACCTTGGGTAGTATGGCCATTTTCACGATATTGATTCTTCCAACCCATGAGCATGGAATGTTCTTCCATTTGTTTGTATCCTCTTTTATTTCATTGAGCAGTGGTTTGTAGTTCTCCTTGAAGAGGTCCTTCACATCCCTTGTAAGTTGGATTCCTAGGTATTTTATTCTCTTTGAAGCAATTGTGAATGGGAGTTCACTCATGATTTGGCTCTCTGTTTGTCTGTGATTGGTGTACAAGAATGCTTGTGATTTTTGTACATTAATTTTGTATCCTGAGACTTTGCTGAAGTTGCTAATCAGCTTAAGGAGATTTTGGGCTGAGACAATGGGGTTTTCTAGATATACAATCATGTCATCTGCAAACAGGGACAATTTGACTTCCTCTTTTCCTAATTGAATACCCTTTATTTCCTTCTCCTGCCTGATTGCTCTGGCCAGAACTTCCAGCACTATGTTGAATAGGAGCGGTGAGAGAGGGCATCCCTGTCTTGTGCCAGTTTTCAGAGGGAATGCTTCCAGTTTTTGCCCATTCAGTATGATATTGGCTGTGGGTTTGTCATAGATAGCTCTTATTATTTTGAGATACGTCCCATCAATACCTAATTTATTGAGAATTTTTAGCATGAAGGGTTGTTGAATTTTGTCAAAGGCCTTTTCTGCATCTATTGAGATAATCATGTGGTTTTTGTCTTTGGTTCTGTTTATATGCTGGATTACATTTATTGATTTGCGTATGTTGAACCAGCCTTGCATCCCAGGGATGAAGCCCACTTGATCATGGTGGATAAGCTTTTTGATGTGCTGCTGGATTCGGTTTGCCAGTATTTTATTGAGGATTTTTGCATCAATGTTCATCAAGGATATTGGTCTGAAATTCTCTTTTTTGGTTAAGTCTCTGCCAGGTTTTGGTATCAGGACGATGCTGGCTTCGTAAAATGTGTTAGGGAGGATTCCCTCTTTTTCTATCGATTGGAATAGTTTCAGAAGGAATGGTACCAGTTCCTCCTTGTACCTCTGGTAGAATTCAGCTGTGAATCCATCAGGTCCTGGACTCTTTTTGGTTGGTAAGCTATTGATTATTGCCACAATTTCAGAACCTGTTATTGGTCTATTCAGAGATTCAACTTCTTCCTGGTTTAGTCTTGGGAGGGTGTATTTGTCGAGGAATTTATCCATTTCTTCTAGATTTTCTAGTTTATTTGCATAAAGGTGTTTGTAGTATTCTCTGATGGTAGATTGTATTTCTGTGGGATCGGTGGTGATATCCCCTTTTTCGTTTTTTATTGCATCTATTTGATTCTTCTCTCTTTTATTCTTTATTAGTCTTGCTAGCAGTCCATCAATTTTGTTGATCCTTTCAAAAAACCAGCTCCTGGATTCATTAATTTTTTGAAGGGTTTTTTGTGTCTCTATTTCCTTCAGTTCTGCTCTGATTTTAGTTATTTCTAGCCTTCTGCTAGCTTTTGAATGTGTTTGCTCTTGCTTTTCTAGTTCTTTTAATTGTGATGTTAGGGTGTCAATTTTGGATCTTTCCTGCTTTCTCTTGTGGGCATTTAGTGCTATAAATTTCCCTCTACACACTGCTTTGAATGTGTCCCAGAGATTCTGGTATGTTGTGTCTTTGTTCTCGTTGGTTTCAAAAAACATCTTTATTTCTGCCTTCATTTCATTATGTACCCAATAGTCATTCAGGAGCAGGTTGTTCAGTTTCCATGTAGTTGAGCGGTTTTGAGTGAGTTTCTTAATCCTGAGTTCTAGTTTGATTGCACTGTGGTCTGAGAGACAGTTTGTTATAATTTCTGTTCTTTTACATTTGCTGAGGAGAGCTTTACTTCCAACTATGTGGTCAATTTTGGAATAGGTGTGGTGTGGTGCTGAAAAAAATGTATATTCTGTTGACTTGGGGTGGAGAGTTCTGTAGAAGTCTATTAGGTCCACTTTATGTAGAGCTGAGTTCAATTCCTGAATATCCTTGTTAACTTTCTGTCTCGTTGATCTGTCTAACGCTGACAGTGGGGTGTTAAAATCTCCCATTATTATTGTGTGGGAGTTTAAGTCCCTTTGTAGGTCACTCAGGACTTGCTTTATGAATCGGGGTGCTCCTGTGTTGGGTGCATATATATTTAGGATAGTTAGCTCTTCTTGTTGAATTGATCCCTTTACCATTATGTAATGGCCTTCTTTGTCTCTTTTGATCTTTGTTGGTTTAAAGTCTATTTTATCAGAGACTAGGATTGCAATCCCTGCCTTTTTTTGATTTCCAGTTGCTTGATAGATCTTCCTCCATCCCTTTATTTTGAGTCTATGTGTGTCTCTGCACGTGAGATGGGTTTCCTGAATACAGCACACTGATGGGTCCTGACTCCTTATCCAGTTTGCCAGTCTGTGTCTTTTGGTTGGAGCATTTAGCCCATTTACATTTAACGTTAATATTGTTATGTGTGAATCTGATCCTGTCATTATGATGTTAGTTGGTTATTTTGCTCGTTAGTTGCTATAGTTTCTTCCTGGCCTCTATGGTCTTTACAGTTTGGCATGTTTTTGCAGTGGCTGGTGCCGGTTGTTCCTTTCCATGTTTAGTGCTTCCTTCAGGAGCTCTTTTAGGGCAGGCCTGGTGGTGACAAAATCACTCAGCGTTTGCTTATCTGTAAAGTATTTTATTTCTCCTTCACTTATGAAGCTTAGTTTGGCGGGATAGGAAGTTCTAGGTTGAAAATTCTTTTCTTTAAGAATGGTGAATATCGGCCCCCACTCTCTTCTGGCTTGTAGAGTTTCTGCTGAGAGATCAGCTGTTAGTCTGATGGGCTTCCCTTCGTGGGTAACCCAACCTTTCTCTCTGGCTGCCCTTAACATTTTTTCCTTCATTTCAACTTTGGTGAATCTGACAATTATGTGTCTTGGAGTTGCCCTTCTCGAGGAGTATCTTTGTGGCGTTCTCTGTATTTCCTGAATCTGAATGCTGGCCTGCCTTGCTAGATTGGGGAAGTTCTCCTGGATAATATCTTGCAGAGTGTTTTCCAACTTGGTTCCATTCTCCCCATCATTTTCAGGTACACCAATCAGACGTAGGTTTGGTCTTTTCACATAGTCCCAAATTTCTTGGAGGCTTTGTTCATTTCTTTTTATTCTTTTTTCTCTAAACTTCCCTTCTCTCTTCATTTCATTCATTTCATCTTCCATCAGCGATACCCTTTCTTCCAGTTGATCGCATCTGCTACTGAGGCTTCTGCAATCTTCGCGTAGTTCTCGAAACTTGGCTTTCAGCTCCATCAGCTCCTTTAAGCCCTTCTCTCCATTGGTTATTCTAGTTATCCATTCTTCTAATTTTTTTTCAAAGTTTTTAACTTCTTTGCTATTGTTTTGAATTTCCTCTCGTAGCTCAGAGTAGTTTGATCGTCTGAAGCCTTCTTCTCTCAACTCATCAAAGTCATCCTCCATCCAGCTTTGTTCCGTTGCTGGTGAGGAACTGCGTTCCTTTGGAGGAGGAGAGGTGCCCTGTTTTTTAGAGTTTCCAGTTTTTGTGCTCTGTTTTTTCCCCATCTTTGTGGTTTTATCTACTTTTTATCTTTGATGATGGTGATGTACAGATGGGTTTTTGGTGTGGATGTCCTTTCTGTTTGTTAGTTTTCCTTCTACCAGACAGGCCCCTCAGCTGCAGGTCTGTTGGAGTTTACTAGAGGTCCACTCCAGACCCTGTTTGGCTGGGTGTCAGCAGCGGTGGCTGCAGAACAGCGGATTTTCGTGAGACCACAAATTCAGCTGTCTGATAGTTCCTCTGAAAGTTTTGTCTCAGAGGAGTACCCGGTTGAATGAGGTGTCAGTCTGTCCCTACTGGGGGGGTGCCTCTCAGTTAGGCTGCTCAGGGGTGAGGGACCCACTTTAGGAGGCAGTCTGTCCGCTCTCAGATCTCCAGCTGCGTGCTGGGAGAACCACTACTCTCTTCAAAGCTGTCAGTCAGACCACATTTTTTATTCTTACTAAATTAGATTACATTTCCTCTCTCAAGTTAAACAAGGTAGTTAAGAACAACTTAGACTATTGTTTTTTAAAAATACATGATGAGATTCTAAGTGGATGAGATCTTAGAAAAGGGGCACTCACCCCTCATTGACATCTGGGAGTATTTTACTATGTGGCTGAACTTCATGCAAGAAGATAAAGCCCAAAGTGAGGAGAAAAGACCTGCTGATGACATACGGTAATTTGGAGGAATGATTTCAATAGCAATGCTTCTACTCATCTCATACCAAAAAATAATTAGTGGATTGAATGACTAACCACCAGCTGCAGGTAAGCAGATGCTAGCTTGCTATTTTTAGAATGGAAGCACATGCTGTTTGAGACTTGTTGAGACACATTCATAAATCCTATATTGACTTATAAGTAATTAGACATCAAAGCAAAAATATTTTAATAAAATGTAAATATCTATATTTAAATAAAATGTTCTTCTATATCTGAATAGTTTTATGCAATGTGTGCCTAATGGTGTTATACTTCTCTGTCTGATTCTTTTCTTGTCTCAGTGTTGTTGGCAAAGCCTGTGCTGTTGACATGGCCTAGCATTCTGATCTCAAGCTGGGCATTACAAGCACCCTGGTTTGTTTTTTTCTTTTTAAAATTTCTTTCTTTTTTTTTTTTTTTTTCTAAAAATTAAGAGCAGTAGTTTAGGGCTAAAGAGCTTCTTTTTTCATATTACAATGCATAACACATACATTTCTATATACATTTTTATTTAAAAAGCGTTAGTCCCCCATCTACCAAAAAATCATGCCTCAGATATTTATTTGCAAGTGAGTTGTTTTCCCATAGAAACAGTGAGGTTAATAATGGTTTAATTCCTGGGCTAACTTACAATTACTGATTTATGATGTCGTTCTTAGCTGAAAGCAATGCTTTTGCAGTATTTTGTAATTTAGAAAATGAGAAGAAAAAACCCTTGGTATGGAGTGAGTCATTTTTCATGAATATCGGTGCTTAAAGAAAAGCATGTTTCAGGGTACCAGGACCGAGAGATCCACAGAAACTGTGGAGTTGTGGGGCACAGCGAAGAAGGGGTTGGTGAGCAGAAACAGCACCCTGCCCAGCCATATGGGAGCCCAAGGCAGAAGGAACGATGTGTGCCTTTATACTTATGGATATCAAAATATCCTCCCACATATTGAATCAAGTAGAAAAATTAATACAATTCCTATAATTTGGGAAACACCTACATATAAAGCCCTTTGTTGTCAATCTGTTCTCACATAGAGATCAACCCTCTCTGTGTGTGTTGGGGCAGAGAGGAGGATGGGGAGGGGGGCCCTCCTGGCAGCCCAGTGACCTGGGACCTGTGGACTGATTGGAAACCACTATTCTCTATTTAAAATTCTGATACTGATTATTTTGCTCATCATGGATTTTTGTGCACTAATTTTTATTTTAATTATTTTTTTTTTTAGACTGAGTCTCACTCTGTTTCCCAGGTTGGAGTGCAGTGGTGTGATCTCAGCTCCCTGCAACCTTAACCTCCCAGGTTCAAACAATCCTCCTGCCTCAGCCTCCCAAGTAGCTGGGACTACAGGCGCCTGCCGCCGCGCCCAGCTAATTTTTGTATTTTTAGTAGAGATGGAGTTTCACCATGTTGGTCAGGCTGGTCTCGAACTCCTGACCTCAGGTGATCCACCCACCTCAGCCTCCCAAAGTGCTGGGATTACAGGAGTGAGCCACCGCATCCAGCCTATTTTAATTTTAAAGTTTTTTTTAGAAATATTGCATTTTGAGATTATTTATTATTTTTATGCATTTAACTACTGAGTGTTTTGGGGTCCCCTTATGCTTCCTCTCAGTCCCAGCACCCATTGGAAACAGTGAGGAAGGGAGCTGCATAAGGGGTCTTCCAGGCGAAAATATTCCCTCTATATTTTTCTTTTTCCCTATTCTTTCTTTTCTTTCTTCCTCTCTCCCTCCCTCTCTTCCTTCCTTTTTTCCTTTCCATTTTCTTTTCTTACTTTGCATCTCCACCTCCATCCCTGGCTGCTATAGAAGACTCTGCTATGGGCAGGAGCCAACTGGATACTAGGGGTTGGGAGCTGGGAGGAGGACAGAATTTCTGAGGGGTGAATGGCCTAATCAATTTATACAAAGCTTTAAAATACTTAATTTTTAAAAACTGTGGTTAGCCCCTCTACATTTCAGAGCCTTGGGGCCAAGTCTGGTTTGTCTGGCCCTAGCAACTGCTAGGCTTATGTTATGTGATAAAGGCAGTTGGAAGAGTGAGAAAATCTTATGAAGCAACTGGATAGGGCTAAAAAAAAAGATTTTTTAACAAAGGATGTGTGTACATTTGAGAAAGAGTGCCTGAGGTGGAACCAACTTGGCTGTGAGTGGCAAAGTCCAAGGAAAATTGGGGTAGGTGGAGAGGTTTGGGGTTTGGAAGGGCATCATCGTCTTGAGGAAAAAAAAGTTGGGAGGGAAGAAAAGTTGATTTGGTCAGTTCTCCATCCTGGCCACCGAGTGGTGCTGTCGGTACAAAGCTGTCTTCTTTCTGGAAAGAGGGCCAGAAAGGGTCCAGGCACCCTGGGATTGAGATGGGAAGAGGGATTCTTAGAGGATCTCCCACACAGTTTGTGAATATCAGAAATTTACAAATCAGGTTTTGCAACTTGCATTTATTTGTATTTTATACATCCATAAAACATGTAGCATATTTTAAAGTAATAACTTGCAGAAGACGTTTTTCAAACAGTTCTAAAATTACTGTTTTTAGTACTGCAGAGTATGCTGAACTTCATGAAAAGGAGGGTTTCTAGGCCAGACCACTTTATTCTGACAGAGCAAGAAACTTTAGGATAATATTAAAGAAGTTAATGGGAGCGTTTTAATGTACTTCACAGGAATTAACAAGTTGTACAAAGATATCATTCTTTAGTCAATAGGTTGGGCACTTCTATAGTGGACTGATTGTTCTGTGTGTGCACTGACTGAGGGACTGCTAGAGAGAGAGGCATAGAATTGAAGACAGCAGGTGAAGGAAGCTCACCTCAGCCTCTATTTTAGTAATGCATGTTTCCTGTCAGAGAGGAAGTTTTTTTCACATGAGTACCAAAAAGCAAATCCCACATACAAAGAATGATGTGCTGAGCTCTCGGACCCATTGTATCGGGGAAAGGGTGCTTACTCACAGTACCCAGGTCCTCATTGTGTGGAGACATGGCTAAGTCCCTAGCGTCAATACCAGTGAGTTTATTTATTTATTTTTATTTTTATTTTTTCGAGACAGAGTTTTGCTCTTGTCACCCAGGCTAGAGTGCAATGGTGCAATCTTGGCTCTCTGTGACCTCTGCCTCTCAGGTTCAAGCAATTCTCCCGTCCCAGCCTCCCAAGTAGCTGGAATTACAGGCACGTGCCACCACGCCCAGCTAATTTTTGTATTTTTAGTAGAGACGGGGTTTCACCATGTTGGCCAGGCTGGTCTCAAACTCCTGACCTCAGGTGATCCGCCCACCTCGTCCACCCAAAGTGCTGTAATTATAGGCATGAGCCACTGATCCCAGCACCAGTGAGTTTAAATTCTAGTTCTGACATCTATGCTCTAAAAAACTTTGAACAATTTGCAGTTTTCTTATCCAAAATTGGGGGAATAAATATCTACATCACAGAATTAACTAAGATAATGTATGCAAAGTGCTTGTTTAGAACAGATACAAAATGGTAGCCATATTCGGTGATAATGCCTACTGAAGGAAGGCAGAAGCAAGCACAGGCACAAAAACTCTGGTATGACTCATCATCTCCACATTCGTAAATTGTATGAAGAAGGAAAATGGTGAGGTAGGCTAAAAGTATGGCCTCTGCAGCTGATCCACCTTGGTTCAAATCCTAGTTCTACCACATCTTGCTTATTTGGGCAAATTATTTAATAATTTTGCCGCAGAATGGTTATGAGTAAATGTAAGTAAACCATGTGTTTGCCTTATTATTTTCAC
Organism: Nomascus leucogenys; assembly: GCF_006542625.1. Taxonomy (NCBI): domain Eukaryota; kingdom Metazoa; phylum Chordata; class Mammalia; order Primates; family Hylobatidae; genus Nomascus; species Nomascus leucogenys. The sequence goes on from NC_044402.1 coordinate 102,259,026, forward strand.
TTCCTAGAGCCAGAAGACTTGGACTAAATTCATGACAAGTTGCCTCACTCTGGGACCTGATTGTGCTATATTTGCAACCTGTTCTTTATAAAAAGAACGTTGAGTCATTCTTTTAAAAATTCATGCTGTTATATTGAAAGTGGAAAATTAAATATAAAGTTGTGGTTCTCCATTTCAGGGGAATCACATCATCAGTTCAAGTCCTTTCTGGAATTTTCCCATAGTCCATTCAGACTCAAGAAACCAATCAACCATATAAATGCAAAGAAAAACAGAAAGTATCTGGTCTGTAGAAGCATAATTTTCTTTTTTGTTTAGACTGGAAGCAAGAAGTATTCTACTTTCCTTGCTTCTACAGCTATCCCAGGTATTCCTACAGTTTGAGATAATGAGTCCTTTTTTAGGTACGTGGTCAGTATACAGCAGTACCCCTTTATCTGTGAGGGACGAGGGATATGTTCCAACACCTACAGTGGATGCCTGAAATCAAAGCTAGTACCGAACCTCTATATACACTGCGTTTTTTCCTGTACATACATGCCTATGATAAAGTTTAATTTATATTGGGAACAATATGAGATTAGTAACAAAAACTAATAATAAAATAGAACAATTGTAACAATATATCAGCATCACTAGTCTTGCGCTTTGAGGCCATTAGGTAAAGTAAGGGTTATTGAACACAAGCGCCGAGATACAGTTGATCTGATAACCTAGAGGGCTACAAAGTAACTAATGAGAGGGAAGAATATACAGGGTGAATAAGCTGGACAAAGGGATGATTCACATCCTGGGCAGGTTAGTGTGAGATTTTTATCACACTACTCAGGATGGCATGCAATTTAAAACTTATGTGGTGTTTATTTCTGGAATTTTTCATTAAATATTTTCAAACTGTGGTTGACCACGGGTAACTGAAACCACGGAAAGCAGAACCATGGATTGGGGAGGACTACTGGAATGGCATTGTTTCACAAGCTAAGCCATTCTGTCACAAGAACAACTTGCAATGAGATTTCCTTACCTGCCTCTGCAATGTCTTTTTTTTTTTTTCATGTCAAATGCTTTCCAGTAGATTTAGAATGTGGACCTACACATATGGAATCACTCAGCATTCTTGAACATTCCATTTGTAGTTAAAAGAATTTTGATCCACAACCAGTAATCTTGTTTCAGGAGTGAAGTCCAGGATGTGGAGAAAGCCTGAATGAGAGGCAGGAATCTAGTATCAAGGCAAGGACCATGGAATTTAAGGCTAGAAACCTAAGCATATTATTCGCAGGGCCCCAGGAATGGTCTCTTAAAGTCAGTAAAAACTCAATAACTCACCAGTTTTGAACCTTACTCTTTATTAAAAACAATGGAGATAGAAGATAACACTGGAATTTGCAACATCAACTTCTTTGTGAAAATTAAGTACTAGTAAACAAATAGCATATTATTATGCAATAATAGTATGATATAAAGAAAGGACAGATAGGTATGTGTGTAAGGCTACAAAGGAGACCTAGATACCATGTGCCTGCAGTTCTGCTGACAGTCAGCAGACAGCACTCTCAGCATGTCAGTTTCAAGTTAGGGTACTTCAGGAAGAAGGAAGAAGTGTGACTTAAGAATTGGCCGGGTGTGGTGGCTCACTCCTGTAATCCCAGCACTTTGGGAGGCTGAGGCAGGTGGATCACATGAGGTCAGGAATTCGAGACCAGCCTGGCCAACATGGTGAAACTCCATCTCTACTAAAAATACAAAATTAGCCAGGTCTGGTGGCATATGCCTGTAATTCTAGCTGCTTGGGAGGCTGAAGCAGGAGAATCACTTGAACCCAGGAGGTGGAGGTTGCAGTGAGCCAAGATTGCACCACTGCACTCCAGCCTGGGCAACAAGAGCGAAACTTCGTCTCAAAAAAAAAAAAAATATATATATATATATATATATACTCTGCTGCTTTTATTTTTTACCAAAAGACATACCATCTTTTACAAAGGATAATGTTACATGCCTCTTGATTAATGAACTAGCGTCACTTATACCTGGTTTAGTTTATCTATTACTGGTTTATTCGAAATATAACAACTCATTTAAACTTCAGCCTTATAATTAGTAAGAAATGTGAGCACACAGAGAGAGAGTTCATGCCCTTTTACAAATACAAATTATTAATGTCTCCTCATTAAATAAAATGTGTGAAATTTGGTATATAGTCTTTGGGGAGTTTTATAAATATTTTCTACTATTTGCTAGTTTATATTATTTATTTATTTTGAGACAGGATCTTGCTGTATTGCCCAGGCTGGAGTGCTGTGGTGAGATCTTGGCTCACTGCAACCTCCGCCTCCTGGGTTCAAGCGATTATTGTGCCTCAGCCTCCCAAGTAGCTGGGATTTCAGCCACATGCCACCACACTTGGCTAATTTTTGTATTTTTAGTAGAGATGGGGTTTCACCATGTTGGCCAGGCTGGTCTCGAACTCCTGACCTCAGGTGATCCACTCGCCTTGGCATCCCAAAGTGCTGGGACTACAGGCATGAGCCACCATGCCTGGCCTATTTGCTAGTTTAATAACCTTGGGGAAAGTTACTTAAACTCCCTGAACTCAGTTCCCTCAATGATTCAGTGTGGTCAATAATGGTACCTACCTCACTGTCATGGCATTGTAAGGATTAATCTCTGCCTGCATGGAGCCTGGCACAGAGCAAGCAGTGACATGGTAGCTGTTGCTATGATGATGATGATTGCTGTATTTTTATTGAAAGCCTCCACCACCCTTGATGAAAATAGCCATGAATATAAAAAAAGAAATACATTATTGAAATGTATAGATTTTGTAGAAAGGTGTTTTTTTAATACTGTTATTTTTCTACATTTTTATTCAGAAGTCTTAAATACACAGAATGAACCTCCATATAGTTATCACTCAGTTTAAACGATGATTCAATATTTTTACCACTTTTGTATTTTCTACCCCCAGCATTATATGTCTGTAATATTATGTCTGGAAATTATGCCATTCTACCTATAAATACTTTAGTGTACATGTCTAATGGCAGGATTGTTTTTAAAACATAATCATCATGTAAAATTAAAAATAAATTCTTAAAATCATCTAATACCATATTTGAATTTCAATACTTCTTTCAGGAATGTCATTTTACAGTTAATTTGTTCAAATCAGGATCCAAACAATATCTACATATTGCATTTGTTATCTTTTGTCTTTTTTTTTTTTTTTTTGAGACAGGCTCTTGCTCTGTCACCCAGTCTGAAGTGCTGTGGCACAACCATGGCTCACTGCAACCTTGACCTCCTGAACTCAAGCAATTCTCCCACCTCAGCCTTCCCAGTTGCTAGGATCACAGGTGCGTGCCACCACATCTGGCTAATTTTTTCAGTTTTTGTAGAGATGGGGTCTCACTATGTTACCCAGGCTGGTCTTGAACTCCTAGATCAAGCAATTGTCCCGCTTCGACCTCTCAAAGTGTTGGGATTACAGGCGTGAGCCGCTGGGCCTGGCCCTTAAGTCTTTTAAATTCTCTTCATTTTCTTCTTATTTAATGCCATTGATTTGTTAGAGAAATCTGTTAGAGATTTTTGTCCTTCCTGATTTGCCTATTTGATTCCTTGTGGTGTTATTTAACTTGTGTCCTCCATGTTTCTTGTAATTTGGTTTTAGAGCTAGAAACTTTATTAGATTCTGGTTTAATTGTTTTCTTTAGTCAAAAATACATCACAGATGGTGCTATATGTCCCGTTCCATCATAACAGGAGGCACATAATATCTGGATGTCCCAAATTTAGTGAAGCTAAGACTGATCAGTGGGCTCAGATGGTGTCAGCCTGACCCCTTCATTGCAAAGTTCCTCATCAATCCTCCACCTAATGATTTTAGCATCCATTAATGATTGTTTTCTTAGATCATTGCATTAGAGATGCCATGATAGTGATATTTCTATTTCTATCCCTTCTTCTGCATTTATTAGCTGGAATTCTCCCATAAGGAAAAAATTTTCCCTCATTAAGTATTTTATAATCTTGAAAAACTAATTTATATAGAAAATACCAAAAATACTTGACTTTTCTCCTTTATTAATATTCAGAGTAATAAGTTTGTAAACTAGAAACCTTCAAGTGACCACTTTTGTTTAGAATTACTGTAAAGTTATAGATTTTTCGCATTCCCTGTGTTTCAATCCATTGCAGTTATTATTCTTTTTGCTACTCAAATTGCCCAATCTTAAGCCAATGGGAGTCCCTTTCAGGTTGGCTTTCATATCCTTTTGACAGGACTCCAACTGGCTTAAGATGAGCCTAGGACATCTTTCTTGATAACTTCCTTGTTTTCTGGCAAGAAAGATATCCCAGGCTCGTTTGTTGAGTTCATACTCCAGACTTGGAATCTGGAATCCACCATTTCTCCACGGATGTTTAGCTCTTTCTTGTTAGTGGAAAATGGTGTTAAGAGACCAAAATTGGAGCAGTAGGGCTGCTCATAGCTATTGAGTTGTCATTGCTTCTAGGTCTTTTTGGTTGACAGAGCTTTTTTTAAACAAATAAAAACCATAAGTTTTTATTTCCAAGTCAAATTTAAGATCACATAATTTTTACTTGATTTCTTTGATTTGATATTTATGTCTATTTTCTCTCACGCTGAAAAGTTTGGTTTCCAATGGCATTAACGTAATTGCTCACTGGTTTTAACCTAAGATGTGCCTATAATAATGATGGGGTTCAGAATATGCTACCCCCAAGTATGGCACCTTGATATTTGAGAAAACAGCAGAAGCAGGAAAGTCATTCTCATCTTCCCATCTTCCTCTCATCCCTTCTCCCTGAAAGCAGGTCATAAAATCTAGCTGACTTCCCACTACAGTAGGTCATAAGACCTCAACTCCAGAGATAAGTTTCCTATACCCCGTAAAAAGGAATATCATTATCCTTGAAGACACACAGACACCAAGAATAATCTGAACAAACAGGTCTTGCTAAGTTCTCCCCAGTTTCTTACCATTAGATCAGACCCTTTTGTCCTCCAATCATGTTTCTTCACAATTATCTACTTTTCTTCATCAAGCTTAGCATAAAAATACAGATTTCCCTATTTGTTTGGGTCTTCATTTCTGAAGCCTCCTGTGTTGTGTAAACTTGCATTAAATAAATTTGTGTGCTTTTCTCTTGTTAATCTGTCTATTGGTATATGGATGTCATCCATGAACCTAGAGATGGGTGAGAAATCTTTTTTCCTCTACAATAGATTTAAAATAATAGTAATAATATTGCTACTATTGGTAAGATTACTACTACACTTTTTTTATTTGTTATTTTTATTTTTTGGGATGGGGTCTCACCATGTTACCGAGGCTGATCTCCAACTCCTGGGGTCAAGCAATCCTCCCACCTTGGCCTCCCAGAATGTCGAGATTACAGGTGTGAGCTACCATGCCTGACCCTGACTATACTTTATTTCCCTTCATTTCTTTGCCACCAAATATTGTTCTGCATTTTGCTTTTTTAACTTAACAATATATTTTGGTCATCACTCCATGTCATTATATATAGATCTCCTTTCTTTTAACAGCTGCATATTACTCCATTGTGTGGACATATGTGAATTATTTTCAATGTTTATAACATAGATTTTACATTATTTTTCATATTATCTGTTGAATGCTGTGATAATCAACATATTCTAGAAATGTTATATTTGGCTAAATTTAATAAAGATAGAATGCAAAGATTGGAAAAAAATGGCAACTCTTAACTAAACATAGTAGTTTGAATTCACACCACTTGAGAAAGGAAAAAGAACTCCAAAAATGTGGTAGGTGGAGAAGCTAGCCTGAAATGATCAGTAACCTAAAATGTTTACTGCCAATTTAAAAAGTGGCTACCATTTTTTCTTAACACAAATTCCCTGAAAACAGAGCCTGAAGCAAAAGGGTTGGGGGGGGTGGGTATTGTAGGGGCAGTTTGTGCGATCCTAGGGAAGTAGAAGTGAGGAGAAGGAGAGAGCAAATATTAGGATTATTAGGTTGGTGCAAGAGTAATTGCAGTTTTTGCCCTTGAAAGTAATGGCAAAACTGTAATTACTTTAGGATCAACCTTATAAATGGAAGATTTTTTTCCCTTTCTTTCTTTCTTTCATCTTTCATCTCTCTCTCTCTCTCTTTTTTTTTTTTTTTTTTGAGACAGGGTCTCACTCTTTTGCCCAGGATGGAGTGGGTGATGCAATCATAGCTCACTGCAACCTCAAACTCCCAGGCTCAAGTGACACTCCCCAAATGGAGCATGTTTCTGAGCTGATCTCAGCTCCACAACATCTCTGGTTTCCCAATGGTGGAAGTGTGCTCCGTGGAACTTCCTGCAATTCTGGATTGTATCACCTGGCCCTCGCAAGCAGTTGCGAGAGAAGCCTGAGCCTCTCTGGCTCTTGGTCTATTTAGGCTGGTGGGTAAGCACAAGGGTTTCTCCTGGTCAGTCAGCTTCATGTGTTGGGGCTCCTTGTCCTATGACGGGGGGAGGTGGCAGCAACAATGAGTGCGCTTCAAGACCCCAGAAATGGCCTCTGTTGCTATGATGGCGACCAGGCTGCTAAAGGAGGTGCAGCCAAGCCAATCTGGAGTGGTTCACAAGCTGAGCCTAATGCACAATGATAAATGAAATCATCTAAGTCTTGTCCTTCAGAAATCTTTCAGAACAAAAGCTATTTCTGACACAGCAAGAAAACATCTTAAGAAGTCATCAGATATTTTTCCTTGGCTTTAAACAAGACTATAAAGCCAGTGTGGTTGCACACACCTGTAGTTTCAGCTATTTGGGAGGCAGAGGTGGGAGGATGCTTGAGCCCAGAAGTTCTAGGCAGGTACATGGTGCATGCCTGTGAATAGCTTCTGCACTCCAGCCTGAGCAAGAAAGCAAGACTCTGTCTCTGGAAGAAAAAAAAAAAAAGTAGCTAATTCTAGTATCTAAACATAGCAATTTACACCCTTTAATAATCAGGCTATAGGCCAATGCTGTGGCTCACACATGTATTCCCAGCACTTTGGGAGGCAGGAGGATCACTTGAGCCCAGGAGTTGGAGACAAGCCTATGCAACATAGTGAAACCTCTGTCTGTACAAATAATAAAAAAAAATTCCAAGCATGGTGGCGTGCACCCCCAGTTCCAGCTATTTGGGAGGCTGAGGTAGGAGGAATGCTTGAAGCCAGGAGTTGAAGACAAGCCTGGGCAACATAGTGAGACCCTGTGTCTATAAAAAATAATTAGCTGGTTGTCTTGGCACAGGCCTGCAGCTAGCTACTTGGAAGACTGAGGTGGGAGGATCACCGAGCCCAGGAGGCTGAGGCTGCAGTGAACGGTGATCGCCCAGCTGGACTCCAGCCTGGGAGACAGAGGGAGACCCTGTTTCCAAAAAAAAAAATGCAAGAAAAGACATCATAAACTTGACCTGGGACATAACTTTTATGTGATGAAATTCACAATCTTTTAGGAAGAAATTAGCATTTCTGATAAAATGTATTATAATTATATTATTATAAATTCAAATGGAATTAAATATTCTGAGAAACTAGCTTCTCACTCTCAGTTGTCAGTCAAAACTAATGGTCTTTGGCCAGGTGCAGTGGCTAACGCCTGTAATCCCAGCACTTTGGGAGGCCAAGGCAGGCGGATCACAAGGTCAGGAGATCGAGACCATCCTGGCTAACACAGTGAAACCTCATCTCTACTAAAAATACAAAAAATTAGCCGGGTGTGGTGCCAGACGCCTGTAGTCCCAGCTACTCAGGAGGCTGAGGCAGGAGAATGGCATGAACCCAGGAGGCTGAGCTTGCAGTGAGCCGAGATCGTGCCACCGCACTCCAGCCTACTCAACAGTGCGAGACTGTCTCAAAAAAAAAAAGTTGAATGGTCTTTGAGCCAAGTAGTCTTCCTTTTCTTCTTCTTCTTTTTCTTTTTTTTCAAAAAATATCTCTAGATTGAATCTTGGAATTGGCTTAAGTCTCTTCTCTTGTGGCAATTTTGAAATGAAAAAATACATGCTCATAATTAAATTACATGAACATTTTTAAAAACCATCATGAGGTTCAAATATCAAATATTCGTAAATATTGTTGTGATAATAGACATGACTCTTATTTTTTCCCTTAATAATGATTGAGTGTTTATACATCCTCCATTCTGTCTCACTCTATGATTAGTACATTATAGTGGCAATAATCTTAGGAATCTAACAGAGAAAAATGTTGCATTTGAAGACTAGAGACTGCAAACAAATTTAAGCCAGATTCCTTGACATGTCGTGCTATTAATATAGTACTTACATATAGTAAACATTAATTACATATATGTGGAAGAATACAAGCAAGAAAGGAAGAAAGTATTTCATTCAAACTCCTCTCTCTCCATCACCATTGGCTAATATCATCATTTGTATAGTTAAGAACAACATAGGTGCTCACCACATAGTTTTTGAATAAATGAATGAATGGCAACCCTTCTAAGACTATTGGATACACTATTGTTTGAAGGCAAATAGATGGAGTAGATATCTTCAAGTTTCTTCCTGTTTTATGATTCTGTGGTTTCTTTGACTACTAAAAGTTAGCTAGGTAGCAAATTTGTTTTAAAGTCTGAAAACCAAAATGCTTTCAGATAAAAGGTAGGGAGAAAAATACTCCTCAACATGTCCACTTTAGCACCAGGAAAACCTAATATCAATATCACTATCAATTATATCATATAAATATCATTACATAGATAAGCAATGTCAATTCCTAAAAACTATGTATACCAATAGCACTAACTTGTGGCCAGAACAAGAACCTTAACTGTGCCAAATTTTATTCTGTTCAATAGCAGCTGCCTCGTTTTCAATTGTGCACATCTGAATGCAAGCAATCCCTGTCTGATGTGGAGTTTCTTGCACTGATAAGGAAAAACTGCTGAAGTTGTGAGGCTGCTCCAGGCAGAGCCATCATGTGAGTCATATGAAAGCTCCACGCTGCTGACCTCTGGCAAAAAGGGAGAGAACGAGGATAGGAGAGGCAGTGGGGGAAAGGTTCAAGTGCGGGTTTTCTCCTTGAACCCAGAAGATTATGGGTCAAGAGCTGTGTGCAAAGACTGTACAGCCTGGATGCAGCTGCTATCGTTGTTCAGAGGGAGGCGAGGCACACAGCTGTCGGAGGAGTCAGCCTGAGACCATGGAGGCTGCGTTCAAGGTATTTGTATCCCAGGAGGAGAGCATCTTTCTCTATTGATAAACCAAGGAGTTCAGACACTCCCTTTTCGTAGCGGGGTCTGATCTTTTGCTGTAGGTCTAAACCAATAAAATGAAAATTCTATTAAAGTCACAGAAAATTTATGGCTGTAGTTATCAAATTTGGGGAATTTCTTGTAAACCAAAAGGGAAAAATAATCCTTGGCTTTGGGCTGCACGAAACTCACTTGGCTTGAAGTCGAGAAAGTAGTTCTCTCAAAATCTCTAAGGTCCTAAATTACAGAGCTGAAACTTAAAAGGCAAGCTGCAGTATTAGTTGGTATGCTATGGATTCGAAACTTTAGTAATTAGTTAATGATTATTAGCAATGCCATAGATTATTCCCCTACAGCAATAAATTAAGTGGACATGGAAAAAAAAAAAAGCCAGACTCAAACAGAAAAAAGTTGGAAAACATCTATCAAAGAGATTTAGGTTAACCTAAATGTTAAAGACACATTTTTAGGTGAAGAAAGAATGCAGTATTTCAGGAGTTGATACCATTATGGTCTTTTTCAGGGATCTTTCAAGAAAAGTGCCTTTTGGGGGTACAGGAAGCTTAGAAAACATTTGAAGAGTGAAAATGAGGCAAATAAAGAAAAAATGGTTTTACCAGGCACTGAATCTTTACTTTGCATAAATTTGATTTCTGCTCTTTCTTTTTTCTCTAGCTAACAGACCTAAAAGAAGCATCATGTTCCATGACTTCATTTCACCCCAGGGGACTTCAAGCTGTCCGTGCCCAGAAGTTCAAGAGTAAAAGGCCACGGAGTAACAGTGATTCTTTTCAGGAAGAGGATCTGAGGCAGGGTTTTCAGTGGGTGAGTGAGCAGCTGATGTTGATCAAGAAGAATTTAATGTGTGCTTGTCTAGGGAAGCCGGCCCTTACTTCCAGGGCAATTATTGAGCGAGCCTTCCCAAGTCTGCTCTGGCAATGCTGTCTAATTTCCCTGGGGAAAAAAAGTCAACATTAAAAAAAAGTGCTCTTTCTCTCTTCCCTTTCACCCACTCCTTTTCCCCATTCCCCTAGAGCAGAGGAAGAGCCTCGCTTTTGGGGCAGCCTCATCTTACTTGAACTTGGAGAAGCTGGGCGAAGGCTCTTATGCTACAGTTTACAAGGGGATTAGCAGGTGAGTGACACATAGCTGGGAGAGACTTTAGAGATGAGGGTCCCGCCTCCCCCAATTTCACATTATAAACCAGGTGAGACATCATAGAAGTTCATAGCACTCAGGACCTATGCAAGACACCATGGCCAATAGGGAGAGAGACATGATGACTTAAACAGCCTTGAAAGAAAAACAAACCTGCCCTGCCCTAATTAAAATCAGCCCACTTAAGTGTTTATCAGCCTTTCCCTTCTTGCATTCAATTCAGAGAATTCAAAGAAAATAGACGTTCTCTACTACTGACCCAAAGAACAACTACCACTCTTCAGGCTGGTGGGAGGCACAGTTGGTAAAGCGTCTCTAACAGGTTTTTTATATCCCTCCCTAAATCACAATGACAGAAGTTTGTAATGGCAACCTGGAATTTGCTGCTTCATTCCTCCACCTGGCCTTTATAGAAGAAACAGAAGTTGGTTGCTGCAAATTATGGTACATGCAAAAGATGATAAATCCTAGATTTTTTTATACTTGCAAAATACACAAAATGTCTGGAGAATAAAAATACTGCTTATCCAAAAGCTAAGTACTAATTTTGGTAAACAACCAACTTTGTTAAATATATGTAAAAGATCCATCAATTCCCCTTTTAGTCAAGGTGGGAAAGTTGGAAGGTCGCTTTTTTCTTTATGTTACTCCAATAGAGAGAAAAGTAATGGCTCAATAGTGGTTAAATATTAATTTTAAAAATATAGCTGATCCGAGTGCAGCGGTGTTTACAACTACTTGATCACAACCAGTTACAGATTTCTTTGTTCCTTCTCCACTCCCACTGCTTCACTTAACTGGCCAAAAACAAAAAAAGAAAAAAGAAAAATTTTATATAACTACTATAAGACTATTTATTATTTATCTTAGTATTTATGCTGTTATTATTATTTTTACATGTTAAAACAGGATTGTAGGGGACATACAATTTTATTTCACTTTATTATTTATCTATTTATTTATTTTGGAATGGAAACTGTCACCCAGGCTGGAGTGCAATGGTGCGATCTCAGATCACTGCAACCTCCACCTCCTGTGTTCAAGCAACTCTCCTGCCCCTGGCCCTTTATACTTTCTTACTCTGTTTTAGTCATGGTGTACATTAACTTTTTTTAATGCTGAGAACATCTGCAATAAAGGACCGCATTTTATTTTATTCTAACCTTCCTCATATCAATTTGGCCATGGTAACTGTTTCAAGGTGGCTCAGAACGGGGGCACCGTAGAACATACTTGGATACGTGGGCCCCATGGACACTCCTGATCTTCTGAGGTCTGACTTTGATTGTTCTGCACAAACAGACCTTTCCAGCCCAAAGTTTACACAGAATTCACTTATCTTTTCTTCTAGTTACTGTATGTTTTCTTTTTCATTTAACTCTTTCATCTACTGGGAATTTATATTGTATATTCACAATTATCCCAGCTCCATTTATTAGATTTTCTTTTCTCTGATGGTTTGAAATGCTGCCATGATTATATATTAGATCTCACAAATACTTGAAATTCTTTCTGTTCTAGTCTTTTAAAAATCATGTTTCCTTAATCTATCTTTTCTTATATTTGTGCTGCATGATTTTAATTATTGTTGCTTTAGGCTATTTTTAGAATATATCAAAACTCTAAGTTAGAGAATTATTGACATCTTTGCATTATTAGATCTTCTAATACAAATATCCTGTAAATATCTAATACAACAGTCTCTGGAATGGTCATTGTACAAGACCCTATAGAATCCCTACCCTCCATTCCCCAGCACACACTCAGCTCCTCCTTGTCCTCATCTCCTTCCGCTCTTCTGCTTCAATGCCAGACTGCTCCTGCCTCAGTCAAGGACTTTTAACTTGCTGTTCCCTCTGCCTGGAGCTGCCTTCCACTGTTCATAAACACAGCTGACTCCTCCCCTCCATCAGATTCCTGGTTCAAGTGTTACTTATTTATAAAACTGTAGTCTCAGCTACTCAGGAGGCTGAGGCAGGAGAATCACTTGAACTTTGGAGGCAGAGGTTGCAGTGAACTGAGATTGGCACCACTGCACTCCAGCCTGGGTGAGAATGACACTGTCTCAAAAAAAAAAAAAAAAAAAAAGCATTTTCTCTTATAAACATTATTTGCCAAAAAAACTCTTTGCAGAGTTTGGGGGAGAATTTCACAGAACCATGTTCTGAGGAAAATACTTACATCATAAAACTTTAAAACAAAATTTCAAAGACATGATAAGGCAAACAAAAGAAACTGGGGAAAAGTATATGCAAAATAGTTCAATAAAAAGGTGGGCAAATCGGCAAATCACAAGAAAGACAGAAAAGATCCATAAACTTATGAAAAGTCAGTTTCACATATGGTTAAATAAATATAAATTAAAATGTGATAAACCTTTTTACCTTTCAAATAGGCCAAAAAAAATGAAGATGAAAGCAAAAAGCCAACCCACATGATAGGGCTATGTCAGAGGGACGCAGGAGCCAAGTGAAAGAGCTTCCAAAGGACAAAGCAGCAAAAATTTGAGCAACCAAAAAAAGTGGTATTAAATTATAACCCAAAGTATAAAATAAATATCTATGAGTCCATACTGATATAAATAAATGATTCAGTACATTAACAAATGGGAGAGAAGAAACAAATCTCTCATGCCAAATAAATACAAATAATTTATGTAGATAATATACCTTCAAAGAGGTACAGCATAACTCTCCACTCCTTAAGTGTGGGTCATTCATAGTGGCATTTCTCTAAAAGTACAGTATGAAAAAGGGGGAAAAAGAGTAACTTTAGGATAGAGAAACCTGACCAACACTATCTCAGACAGGTGACTAAAGTCAGCATCAAAAGTCATAAATCATGATGATGGTATGCACTCTTTTTTTTTTTTTTTCCAGATGGAATCTCACTCTGTTGCCCAGGCTGGGGTGCAGTGGCGCAACCTCGGCTCACTGCAACCTCCGGCTCCCGGGTTCAAGCGATTCTCCTCTCTCAGCCTCCTGAGTAGCTGGGATCACAGGCGTGTGCCACTATACCCGACTAATTTTTTGTATTTTAGTAGAGACAGGGTTTCACCATGTTGCCCAGGCTGGTCTCAAACTCCCCAGCTCAGGCAATCCACCCGCCTCAACCTCCCAAAGTGCTAGGATTACAGGCATGAGCCACTGCGCCTGGCTGATGGTATGCACTCTTAATATGATATGATAAAGATGGTACTTTACCTCCCCCAAATCCATAACCCAGTCTAATCATAAGAGAAATATCAGAAAAGTTCCAAAAGAGGGGAGTCCTACCCAATACTTGACTAGTACTCCTCAAAACTGTCCAAGGTCATCAAAAACAAAGAAAGTCTGGGAAACTGTCATAGTCAAGAGGAGCCTAAGAAGACAGGACAGCTAAATATAATCCTGAATGAGATCCTGGACCAAAAAAAAGACATTAGGTAAAAACTAAAGAAATCTTAATAAACTATGGACTTTAGTTAGTAATAATGTGCCAATATTTTTAATTAATTATAACAAATGTATCATATTAATGTAAGATGTTAACAATAGAGGAAACTAAATGAGAGATAGATGGGAACTTTCTGTACTGCATTCTCAATTTTTCTGTAAATCTAGAACTGTTCTAAAAAATGAAGCCCAAAAGCCCCCAAAACAAAACCTGCCCCATGTTGGTGGGGGAGCATGAGAATGGCCATTCGCATGACCAGGTAGTATACTCCATGGGACAGTTTGGGAACATGAGTGCAAATCAATAAAAACATGTGCATTGCGTACCCTTTGTTTCAGCAATTCTGCCACTGCTTTAAGGAAGTAATTGGGGTTTTGTGAAAAGATTTGTCAACAAGTACGATCATCACAGTATTTTTATAATAGCCCAAAGCTAGAAACAATGGAAAGGCATTTGAAATTGGCTAAATACAGTGTAGTACATTTATATGATGAATTTTTTTTTTTTTTTTGAGACGGAGTCTCGCTCTGTCGCCCAAGCTGGAGTGCAGTGGCACGATCTTGGCTCACTGCAAGCTCCACTTCCCAGGTTCATGCCATTCTCCTGCCTCAGCCTCCCGAGTAGCTGGGACTACAGGTGCCCACCACCACACCCGGCTAATTTTTTGTATTTTTAGTAGAGACGGGGTTTCACCGTGTTAGGCAGGATGTTCTCAATCTCCTGACCTCGTGAACCACCAGCCTTGCCTTCCGAAAGTGCTGGGATTACAGGCATGAGCCACCGTGCCCGGCCTGATGAAATGTTAAATCTTTATTAAATATCGGATTGTACAAGAATGAACTATAAGAGAAAAGTTACACGGAGGAGAAAAAGTTACTAACTATATGATTTTAATCCCACTGTATTAAGAACAATGGATTTATACCTGCATTAAAATCTCTTCTCTATTCTCAGCACTTAGCTGATATCATGAATAAAATGATGAATGAGGGGAGAGTAGGAGGAAATGAAGAGAGATAATGGTGTGGCCTGGGAAGATCAGGTAGCACTTAGAAGCCCGCTGCAAGAATTTGGCTTTTATTCTAAGTAACGCATGGAGATATGGTGGCTTTTGAACAGAAAACTGACTTGTCCTGATTGTCATTTGAAAAGTATACCTCCAACTACTCTGCTGAGAGTAAATAGTAGGAGTGCAAGTGTCTCAGCAGGGAAACTGTTAGAAGACCACTACAAGGCTGGGCATGGTGGCTCACACCTGTAATCCCAGCACTTTGGGAGCCTGAGGTGGGCAGATCACCTGAGGTCAGGAGTTTGAGACCAGCCTGGCCAACATGGCGAAACCCCATCTCTGCTAAAAATACAAAAATTAGCCAGGTGTGGTGGGGGTCCCCTGTAATCCCAGCTACTCGGGAGGCTGAGGCAGGAGAATTGCCTGAACTCGGGAGGCAGAGGTTGCAGTGAGCCGAGATCATGCCACTGTACTCCAGCCTGGGCAACAGAGCGAGATTCTGTCTCAAAAAAAAAAAAAAAAAAAATACAATAAGTCAGATGAAAAATAATAATAAGCTCCAAATTTTCTATAATGGACATATATATATCACTTTAGCAAAGAGGGAAAATGCTTTGCAATATATATGTTATGTATTTATTGATACATGTTAAACTTTTTATTTTGAGAAAATTATAGATTTATGTGCTAGAATATATTTTGAAGCGAAAGTGCTTTTGTTAAGCCATCTTTGGTATAAATTGCTGCTTTGAACCAATAAGTGTGTGCCCCTCAATCCCTCTCTTCTAGAATAAATGGACAACTAGTGGCTTTAAAAGTCATCAGCATGAATGCAGAGGAAGGAGTCCCATTTACAGCTATCCGAGAAGGTAAGAACAGCAGAAATGGACCCAATAGATTTGTTTTGAGTCCTTGATTTGGTAAAAAATGTATTGCATTGATCCATTCAGCATCTAGTTTTGATTCTTCTGGAATACTATAATTACATTTTTATTTTTCATACAAGTTTTTCAAGAGCCTGTACACTGCTATTTTATTACTTAATTTTGAGGAAATTGAGATTTAAAACTCTTATATCACTTGACCGAAACTATGAATTCACTGAGCAATTACTAATACTTTCCATGTGTTTGGCCTCATGCTAGGTGCTAAGGCTATACCTATATAACCTCAGAAAATTCCTATAAAAGTGAAAATATATAATCACACAAATTCTTCCTGGGAAATTTGCCTGAACATAGCATGTTGTTAGCTAGCACTTGGAGATTCTGCAGAAGGCATGCATTTTTAGTGTTCTGCCTGATTTTCTCTGTGGCCTGGACAGTACAGCAAATGGGTGAGGAACCTGGTGTCAAATGGACTTGGGTTTGCAGCACAGGTCCACCAATCACTAGTGGTATGATGTTGGGTAGGTTACTTTACTTATTTATTACTCAGTTTATTGCAGAAAGAGGATAATAGTGGTACCTATTTCATGGAGTTGTTATGAGGATTCAACAAGAATATGTATATAAAGCACTTATCACAGAGTCAATTTTTCAGAGTTCAACAAATGTTGACCATTATTATTCCATTCTTCTTTTCCTGGGTAATGTCTTATTTACCATCAAGATAACTAATACTTTATAATATAAACATCAAGAAGCCAACATAGTGAAATGAATCATTAAAAATATAATTTATCAACCTTTATTGCATGAGCCATTTGAAATAAGATGATGATAGGATTGCTATGCATTTCAGCAAAATCCCAGAGAAATGGCACTTCCCCGGCCTTATTTTCTCCCACTTTTAACTACTTATCTTCTGTTCTTTACTGAGCACATGCTATATGCAGAGTATGCTGCTGGATGCTGTGATGGATAAGAAGAGAAACCCATATCTTTGTTCCATCATTTGCAGTCTTAGCAGAGCACATGATTCAAGTTACAAGTGTATAAAAGACATAAACTAAGATGAGAGCAAGTTAGTCTCAGTGTGACTGATGGAGTCAGTAGATTTTGAACTGAGCTTGGAAGGATGGGTTATGGAAAAAGCAATTCAGAAAATGAGTTTATAACTGAATTTGATACCCTTTTCAAAAGTCTGTCAGAGCCCCTGGGAAATACATCATTTTGAATTTAATTGGAAGGGCCAAATGGGCTATTGGTTTAGCCAGAGATTCATCCTGGTAGGATCAGGTGCATTCTGGGAGAAGGCATGGTTTTAAGTGTTTAATATAATGGAAACTGCATTAACTAATGTACTTATTAATGGTCTCCATGAAAGGATGATCAGATTTGGAAAGAGGTGTATGGATAAGTTAAAGAGTGTTTGTGAACGTAATAGAAATTCCCAGGTCACCCGCATAAGAGGAAGGTTTCCTTTGTGAGCTTGAGTTTGCCAATTGCTTAAGACTGGCTTTGCTTAGATATTGCCCACAGCCAAGTTTTTCAGGTTGACATTTAACTGTAACAGTGAAACCTTTTGCCAGGTTTGCTAACAGATGGTTCTCAGCATGGTTCAGAAAAGCTGGATCTGTTTTGTTCTGTATGCTAAATGTTTCTTTCATTGCATATTTACGGAGGAATTGCCTCTCCATCACAGGTGTTTACAATTACATTTAGTAGTCAACTGTGGACTTTCTTGGTTTGTTTTATGGACTTACCTTACCGAATGCTTTGCTTGTGTAATATTAAAAACCACAAGAGGATTTCTGACACATTGGAGGTTGTTAGGAATCCAATTTCCAAAAATGAATGTTTCTTTTTACACCACTATAAAAGCTTGGAGCCCTTGTTAAAAGAGCCCTCTCCCCTCAAGAAGATATGAGGCTTTATTCGAAAACTTTGGCACTGTCCCATTTTTCCTGTAAGAACTTTAAGGATGTGAGACCAGGGAGACAGGAGGTTAAATGAGAAGGGCTGGAAGGCAAAATAAGAACAGCTGGAGTTCATTAGCTAAAATCCAGGGTCACTAGCTAAAAAGGCAACCGAAAGGCACGTGCAGGAAAACTGAACAAGTAATACAGCCTTCTTTAAAAAGCCTTGAAGCAGGAATTGCTTTTCCTGAACAATTTGGCTGCCCTGATGGTATAGCAGCCAAAGATTTATTAAGTATGATTTTACTACATATATGGTCTCTTTCTATACAGGTAGAATACATGTGGCAATTTACTAGTCTGGTCATTTGGAGTACTATTTTCATTTGACCTTAACATGTGATATTATGAAACTAGCAAAAGTATGAACAGCACTAAGGGAAATAATTTTTTTCTTTTCTTTTTTTTTTTTTTTGAGACGAAGTTTTGCTCTTGTTGCCCAGGCTGGATTGCAATGGCAAGATCTCGGCTTACTGCAACCTCTGCCTTCGGGGTTCAAGCAATTCTCCTGCCTCAGCCTCTGGAGTAGCTGGAATTACAGGCATGCGCCACCACACCCGGCTAATTTTGTATTTTTTGTAGAGACAGGGTTTCACCATGTTGGCCAGGCTGGTCTTGAACTCCTGACCTCAGGTGATCCGCGTGTCTTAGCCTCCCAAGGGAAATATACCTTAATACATGTGTCAGGTGCTTTTCATACTTCTTTCAATCCTCTTAACAATCTTTAGAGATAGATATTATTAATATTATTCCACTATATGGTGGTGATTCAAACCGAATCTCTCTGATTCAAAAATTCATATGCTTTCTATGCACCCACTCTAGAAATATTCATTTAGCACCTACTATGACCAGGCACTCTGCCGAACTGCTAGATACACAGCAATACACAAAATAGACGTGTTCCCTACCACCCTCGTTCCTTTGCTAATTAAGAAAAGCAGAGGCCTTCATAGTGCCTTAGAAATCTCTCATAATTGACTTTAGAATTGTATTTTAAGTGTTTATTTTTACAACTAGGAGAAAATACTTTCATTTGAATAGGCTAATGTGTTATGTTTTTACATAGTACAACATTTCTTAGTTTTATGAAACTTTATAGCAATATCTTAATAATGTGCATTGTTTTAGATATTTTTGTTCAAGTGGTCAACTTTTGGTTTAAACTGAGGACTTTCAGCCTGTTAATAGCATTTTTCTTAGGAAGGAGTCATATAACTAATCTTTTTTGAGGACCAGGCATATGACATAATCTCCCCCCCCATATAATATATATTTTTAAAACCTTTATACCAACCCTAGGAAGTAAAATGTGCTATTTTTGTTGTAGAGATAAAGAAATTCCAGCCTCAGAGAGGTTAGGTAACTTGTCTGAGGTCACAGAGATAGTAATCAGAGTTGTTAGAATCCATATCTATTCTATTTAAAATCCTTTCTACTTTATTATGATGAATTTGGAAATGCTTAACTAAAGTATTTATTGTTTGGCAACAGTAAAAATAAAAATAGGAATCCGTTTTTTATTATACATTTTATATAAACATTAAGGAAAATGCAGAAGAAGTATTTTTTTAATCTTTAATTTTAGATTCAAGGGGTACATGTCCAGGTTTGTTACATGAGTATATTGCATGATGCTGAGGTATCCTGTCACCCAAATAGTGAATATAGTACCTGATAGGTAATTTTTCAACCCGTGTCCCTCTCCCTTCCTCTCCCCTTCTGGAGTCCCTGGTGTAGTGTCTATTATTCCCATCTTATGTCTGTGTGTACCCAATACCCCCAGTTATTAGCTTTCACTTGTAAGTGAGAACATGTGGTATTTGTTTTCTGTTCCCACATTAATTCACTTAGGATAATGGCCTCCGTCTGCATCCATGTTGCTGCTAAGAACTTGATTTTGTTCTTTTTTTTTTTTTTGTGGCTGCATAGTATTTTATGGTGCCAGTGTACAAATTTTCTTTATCCCGTACACCATTGCTGGGCACCTAGGTTGAGTCCATGTCTTTGCTATTGTGAATAGTGCTGTGACGAACATGCAAGTCTAGGAGTGTTTTTGACAGAACAATTTATTTTCCTTTGGGTATATACCCAGGAATGGAATTGCTGGGTCAAATGGTAATTCCGTTTTTGGTTTTTTTGAGGCAGGAGATGGGACTCGACTCCAGAGATGGGGCTTGAACACTAAACCAAATTTAGGACTAGCCAAAACAGGGCCTGGGTGGAGGCAACTTTCCAGAAGACACACCCACCAGTGTGCCATGTCAGTTTACCATTGCCATGGCAACATCTGAAAGTTACCACCCTTTCCCATGGCAACAACCTGACAACCTGGAATTACCACTCTTTTCCTAAAACTTTCTGCATAAACTGCCCCTTAATTTGCATATAACTAAAAGTGGGTATAAATGTAACTGTAGAGCTACCTCTGAGCTGCTACTCTGGGCACACTGCCTATGTGGCAGCCCTGCTCTGCAAGGAGAGGTACACCTGCTGCTGCTGAACACTGCTGCTTCAATAAAAGCTGCTAACACCACAGGCTCACCCTTGAATTCTTTCCTGGGTGAAGCCAAGAACCCTCCCAGGCTAAGCCCCAGTTTGGGGGCTCGCCTGCCCTGCCTCACTTTGAGAAATTTCTAAACTGTTTTCCACAGTGGCTGAACTAATTAACATTCCCACCCACAGTGTATAAGCATTCCCTTTTCTTCTCAAGCTTACCAACATCCATTAATTTTTTACTTCTAAATAATAGCCTTTTTGACTGGTGTGAGATGGTATCTCATTGAGGTTTTGATTTGCATTTCTCTGATGATTCGTGACATTGAGCAATTTTTTCACATGTTTGTTGGCCATTTGTGTGTCCAGAAGAAATATTTTAAAGAAAATAACATATCATGTTGTATATTCGTCAATTCTGATTCTATCATTGATTCTACAGTGCCGGTAATTGCAGTGTTTAAGTTAGAAACAGTCTCAGCTAAGAATCTTTTAAGATCATTCTCTAGTAAAAACATTATAAAGTAATGATTCCCAATCCATATATGAGAAAACTGAGCCGAAAATAGGCTAAGGGGCCTCCCTAAGGTCATACAATGAGGCAGGGGAGGAGGCTGATTTGAACCTCTGAATTGCCAATGACCACAAATAGTCTAGGGTAGGCCTGGTTGACAGAAAGTCTGCCATTGAACACAATCAAATCACATCACAAATATAGCAAATTCATTGTGCATAGTTACATCTTTATAAAACAAAATAATGCCAGGATAATGGTATGTGATCAGCACCACAATTCCAAAGATACCAAGACAACTACTTATCTGACACTTGTCTTAGTATTTCTCTAACATTTATCTAAAATTATTTCAATTATTTCTTTTCTTGGAATGCATAACTTGACTCATTGACTTGATCTGTGATTCTCAAGTCAGAGGAAATGTAACAACAGGGACTAGAAACACTTTTTTATTCAATGTCCAGTGAGGGTTGAGGAGGACTCCATCATTGACTCATTATATGATTCCTCATAAACTCATTACAAATGGCCTGGCTTTCATTAATTCATGAGCACTTATTGAGCACCACATGCCAGGCCTGTGCTAGTGCTGGAGATGCAAAGACAAGGGCAAGTTCAATCCATGCCCTCAATGAGTTTACAGCCTAAAGACAACTTTGACTACGAGGCCTTCATTACATAGAGCCACATCCTAGGACTTGGAGAATCAGCTTTCCTCTGGAGCCTTAAAGACATCCCTATTTACTTTTGTGTCTTTTCTTTGAAGAAAAACAAAAATAAGTATACATAGGATACATTAATAATAAAAAACACTATTTTATGAGACTCAGAATGCTAATTTTAGGATCTTTGCCCTTCTCAGTTGACTTTTGTGTCCCTCAACTGTTTAGTCTGCAGGACAGATATCACATCCTGCTGTGCAGTTTATAAAATGTCCTTAAAATTAGAAGAAAGAAAGACCTTTTCTTCCTGGGTTTAAGACCCACACATCTGAGGCTGTAGGCATTTCAGATCCCTCTGGTGGATGGACCAAAATGATAAACAATACTGTGAGATAAATGCTTTAAACATCATCTGCTCTTTCATCTGAATTCCCTATTCATTATTCAGCAAAATTCAAAGTTTTCATATAATGATTTCAGTAGTTCTAGGGCACTAGAAAAGCAGTAATAGGAATGGCCATAAAGCATACAACATTTATAATCTAATGAGGGAGACAACTAAAAGAAGGAATAAAAGCATCTTCAACAGAAACACCCTTTACCAACCAACTAGAGATATAGAAATGATATTAGGTAATTAGTGACCACTGATTTAAAGATAAATATTTATTGAGTGCCAGACATTGTTCTAGGCACTGAGTATATAGCAATAAGCAAAAAAACAAAAGTGCCCACTCTTAATGGAGTTTATATTCTCAATTGTGGAGACAGACAATAAACAAATATTTATATATATAAAATGTCAGATGGTGGTGACAGGCACTATGGAAAAGAATAGAGCAGGGCCCAGAGAGAGAGGGTAGGATGGGGTAGAGGTGGGATGGGGTGGAGGGCTGCCGAGGTGGGCTGGAGTAGAGGGCTGCTATTTCATCTAGAATGGTCAAGGAAGTCTGTACCTATATGTATCATTTGAGCGGAGGCTCTGAAGAAAGTGAGGGAGGATGAAGGCAGAGAGGTGAGAAGAGAGGATTACAGGAAAAGACACTGGCAACTGTAAAATCCTGGGGTGGAAATGTGTTTGCAAGTGTGTCTAAGGAACAGCCAGGAGGCCAATGAGGCTAAAGCCAAGTGAGCAAAGATGGGAGTGTGAGGAGATGACAGGTCACGATGGACACAGCCAACAGTGGGGTGGGCAGGAAATCGCAAGTCCTTTGAATTTACTCTGCATGAGATGAGAGGCCACTGGAGGGTTTGGAACCAGGAGGCACATGCACTAACTCATTTGAGAAGGATAGCAGTGTCTGGCTGTCCTGTGCAGAAGTGGCCATAGGAGGGAAGCAGGGAAGCAGGCAGATGGGAGGCATTTGCAATAATTCAGCCAACATATGATAGTGGCTTGGTCCAGGGTGCTGGCAGAAGATATGACAAGAAGGGAGGGGTTCTGGACAATTTGGAAGGTAATGCCAATAGATTTGTATGTGATAAAAAGTTGAGAGGACTTGACATGTACAAGTGGTTAATCTTCATAAAATGGATGAATGGTTAAAAAGATTTCTGCAAAGAAACTGTGGGTTGAAGGTAAAATTAGTAATTCCCATGTAAGTGAACAACAGAGAAATATAAAACAGACACTTTTCCTACTCCTACAAAAACTGTAATTATCAAGAAAATGACATGAAATTTATACCCAGTATTGTTAGCAGGAAGCCTCATTCCAAGTAGATATTGTTCCTTGGCCATTTTAGCAAATGAGAGCATGAGGCCATCATAATGAACAAATCATGCCATCATGATTTAAAAAGAGGCATCTGGAGTTTTAGTAATAGGTGAGACTAAAATTATACTAAACATAAAATTAAAATATCTTAACAATATTCTTAGCAATTTCAGCTTTACCATATCCTTTTGAAATCTAATTTTGCTATATGCTTTGTAACATAGGGGTGGGGGAAAGAGAGAAATTTATGAGATAATTTATAAATAAAAATATACCTAAAGTATAAGCATTCTTAACTGATGGTCAGAAAATATGGAAGGTATTTAAAACTCTAGCAGAAACATACCATAAACAAGATTTTAAGACTGAGAGTAAAGGTTTAGTGGGGTTCAGGGTGAAAGACAGGGGCAAGAAGCTGGCAAGAAGAGGGAAGGGATAATAATTCTAATTTGCCTCTGTAATGCTTTACATTTACCAAGGTTCCACAAATGGTATCTGATTCCATCCTCATATCAACCCTATGAAGTAAGTCAGAAAAGACGATGTCTCTTTTCCTAAGGAATGAACTGAGACTTAGGTTGAGATACTCTCCAGAGCTTACTCAGGAAGTGACAGGGCCAGGATTCATATTAGGGCTTCTGGCTCCACAGACAGTTCTCCTTAAGACATTCAATAAATATGTTTGACAAATTAAGTGCTTACTCTTGGCTGAGTGTGGTACTAGGTGGTGTGGCAGCATCTCAAAAAGGGGGAAAGTCACTCCCTCAATTCCCATGTGGCCTTCAGTCTGAGACTAGGGAGATTAAACAGATGCCTGAGAAGCTGTTTATTACATTTACAAAGCAACACATTTGTCAAAGTGAAATAATAAATTTAGCCCATAAGGACTCTGGGGGCAAAAAGTAAAAATTAAAGCATTAGTCATTACAGCAAGTAGGGTTAACAGGTGTGATGGAGGTCCTTCAGCGTTTAAGTCAGCTTAAATTGACAAGTAAAGAGAGAAATTCACTGGCTCACAGATCTGATAACTACAGGCTGGTAGGGCATAAGCAATATCATCAGGAAGCCGTGTCTGTCATTACCCAACACTGGTTTGCTGTGCATTCATTTTATTCCCAGGCATGTTGTCACCAGGTGTTGGTAATCTGACCCCAGCAACTCTTGGCTAAATCCCACAGGTTTAGCTCTCACAATAGAAAGCACTTCTTTTCTAATGGCACCAGCAAAACAGGGCTCTGCCAAACTTGGGTTTTGTGCCTGTCTCTGAACCAATCACTAGGGATAGGAGAGAGCCGTGCTCTGATTGGTCAGCCCTGGGTCACATGCCCACTCTTGGGGAGACGCAGGGTCAGCTCCACCGGATGAGTATGGTCTGAGGAAGAAGACGGTTGTTTTTCCAGGGGAAAATAGAAGTGCCTCCACTAGAAGGGAGAATGGCTGTCAGGAGGGCAAAACGACAGATTCACTAAAATAGGTTGATGCCTAAAGAAAATAATTTTGTTCCTAAATTTAAGGGAGTATTTCAGTTGTTTTTAATCTTATGGAATTCTACACTGGGAGGGAGTTGGTGCAGGAGATTCATGATATACAGGCATAGGCTACAGAATGCTGCTTTGAGTTTTTATCCTTTACTTTTCCTTTCCTTTAAGCTTTAAAGACACGATTTCTTCATGCAGGGATGCCCTGAGGTGAGCCTCATCATCTCTCTCTCTCTCTTTTTTTTTTTTTTTTTTTTGAGATGGAGTCTTGCTCTGTCATCCCTGCCGGAGTGCAGTGGCGCAATCTTGG
The DNA here is from genome assembly GCF_006542625.1 of Nomascus leucogenys. Classification (NCBI taxonomy): domain Eukaryota; kingdom Metazoa; phylum Chordata; class Mammalia; order Primates; family Hylobatidae; genus Nomascus; species Nomascus leucogenys. The sequence goes on from NC_044402.1 coordinate 102,283,914, forward strand.
CTCATTGCAACCTCTGCCTCCCAGGTTCAAGCGATTCTCCTGCCTCAGCTTCCCGAGTAGCTGGGATTACAGGTGTGCACCACCATGCCCCACCACGCCCGGCTAATTTTTGTATTTTTAGTAGAGACGGGGTTTCACCATGTTGGCCAGGCTGGTCTCAAACTCCTGACCTCAGGTGATCCACCCACCTCGGCCTCCCCTGAGTGCTGGGATCACAGGCATGAGCTACCACGCACGGCCTCATGGTCTCTTTATTGTACATTTTCTAGTCTTTGCTTTCCTGAAGCCAGAGGTCTTCCTAACTCCGGAAACTCCAAAGACAGACTTTCAAACCCCTCCCTGTCACTTGGCCTTTTGTGATAACTTCTTTCCTTCAAGGCTGCCTTTAGTAACCTATTATTGAAGAGGCAAGAGAAAGCCCTCAACCTTCTCCACTTTCACCTCCCTGGGCTCCCCAAGTTTGGCCGACTCCTCTTTTCAAGTTCACATTTTCTCCTTTCCACAGAGGTTTGCAACATTACCTTTAAGAAATCATCTCCAGTCTCTATCATGTTTCAACAGTTCTTTACCCCATGCTCTTATCTCTGTCTCCCACCAATCATATCCACCAGCCCTATTGACCGCTTGTGGGAGTTAGAATTTTGGAGACTGGTCATATGTCGCAAAGTCCTGCTCTAGAAGGCAGAACACTCCATTTCCTACTCCTCCAAAGCCCTTTATCTCTCCAGGCCTCTCCTCCTGTAGCTCTGAAGCCGGGTTGATGAGATTCCCAGAGGGGAGCATTTAGTGCTCTGAGTGCTTTGATGAAATTGATTAGGTAAATGGAAACATATTTTTTGCAACCACTCTAGCCTGTAGGAACAATAAGTTGTATAAATGCAATGATTTGCCATTTTTGAAATAATGAAGGTTCTTTGTAATTTTAAATATTCTTTTGCCACAAGAGATTGTTTTTCAGCAGTAAAATAACCAGAATGTTTGATTTGAAATGTTTAAAAAATATATACTGTCTGATATCTTTAGAGCAGCACTTTCATTATCAATGATGGATTTAACATTTTGTTTACTTTTTCTAGCTTCTCTCCTGAAGGGTTTGAAACATGCCAATATTGTGCTCCTGCATGACATAATCCACACCAAAGAGACACTGACATTCGTTTTTGAATACATGGTGAGTTGTTCGAGCATTTTACAACACTTGAGAAAAATAGCCTGGTACTTGTATAATGAATCTGTTAATATTTTATGGCATGATAAAACTTTTATTACAATGTGGAAAGTATCATGGAAATTTTCATTACTGTGATTAGTAGAACCTTATTGTTCCCACATCCGTCTTTGGTCCTGCTTCCTTACCCATAACTTTTGCTGTCCCTTTTCCCCTCATCAGCAATAATAAATGAGGATCTTGAGTTTACCTTCTAAATAAAGCTTTTGCACTTATTTTTAATCTAGTTTTAATCACTATCTGAGCAGAATCCAACATTTTTTCATTGACAAGGTAAAAATCACAAGATATTTAAAAATTGTATGCAAGCTTGCTAAAGAATAACTCATGTTGTATTTTTGGAAGAAAACATATTTAAATAAGCAGAAAGAACTTACAAGGTATGTGTACTTGACTTGCCTCCAAGGACACTTGGAGAGTGAAAAATTCCTGCGTCATTGTGTTCAGTGCCAGTCATTTAAAATGAGCATCTCTGTGCTGAGAAACAGTCTTTGTTCTAAGAGCAGCCAGTTAGAAAGACACACTGTGTTTGACCTTAACAGTGGGTTCTCAGAAAACCTGGTTATATTCCTTTTGCACCTTATTCTTAAAATTCTGTACTTTTTAATACCTTCTGACAGTCAAGTCAATATTCTGCTTTAGGACGCTATCCAAGCACCACTGACTTCACTCTCTTCTCTTTCTCCGCTGTTTTATTTAGCACACAGACCTGGCCCAGTATATGTCTCAGCATCCAGGAGGGCTTCATCCTCACAATGTCAGAGTGAGTACGTTAAGGGTCAGGACCCTCTCCTGGCTTGCCCACAGAAGGAGAATTCTGAAACAGACTGCCTCACCAAGCAAAGTCCTATGATACTAAATAAGAGGATGGACATCACTGATATTCCACAGAAAAGTTTTGTTTTGTTTTTGTTTTTGTTTTTTTTAAAAAAAGGAAAGAAAAAAGAAAAAGAGTTGCTGAGTTGCTTCTTAAGATATGGAGCAATGTTTTCTGAGCAACCTGATGCTGTCAGTCATGGCCACATGCAAATGTGCCTTTAGATGAATAAACGAGTGAAGGAGAATTATACTAAAAGGAAAAAAGTAAAGCTAGGCCATCAAAAAATAAATACCTTCTTCATATCAGATTACTGTGGTCTATGATGAAGTCTGCAATACTTGTACTAGCAGATCCTATTATATATGTGGCCCTAACTCCCATGTTTCCAGTCATTAGAATAGAAATAATAAACTCTTAATTAGCTATAATTCTACATCTGTTATAAATTTTAGAAACCATTTATATTTCATACTTTTTATTCCCTAAGGTTTTATTGGCATTAATTAATTGATTGGCTCTTAAAATAACCATATGAAATTTGTATATGATGTATTTATTCATTTAACTAATATTTATTTATGTGTTCATTTATTCATTCATTTAAGAAATATTTATTGAGTACTTATTGCTGTAATAAGTTCTGGGGTTTCAATAATGAATAAGTTGTGTTTCTTATTTTCAATGAGCTTAAAGTCCACTAAGATATATGAACTTAAATAGGCAGTGAGGGCCAGTCTTCAAGCGACAGCAATGCAAGATGGCAGCCACCATGGGCTCGGGCAATTTATGAAAGCCGAATATACAGCCTTAAAATAGAATGTGGACCTAAATACCCAGAAGCACTCCCCTTTGTAAGATTTGTAACAAAAATTAATATGAATGGAGTTAATAGTTCTAATGGAATGGTGAACCCAAGAGCCATATCAGTGCTAGCAAAATGGCAGAATTCATATATCATCAAAGTTATCCTTCAAGAGCTTCAGCGCCTAATGATGTCTAAAGAAAATGTGAAACTCCCTCAGCCATCTGAAGGACAGTGTTACAGCAGTTGATCAAAAAGAAAAACCACAGGCCCTTCCTCTTCCCCCATACTCGATGTAAGCAGTCTTCATTTTCCATAGTAGTAAATTTTCTAGATACATCTTGTAGAGTTCAAAGTATTGGAAAGGAAGCTCCCATTCAAAGGAAATTTATCTTAAGATACTGTAAATGATACTAGTTTTCGTACATTTGAAATATATAAGTTGTTAGCCTGGAGCGGTGGCTCACACCTGTAATCCCAGCCCTTTGGGAGGCCAGGGTGTGCAGATCATGAGGTCAGGAGTTTCAGACCAGCCTAGCCAATATGGTGAAACCCCGTCTCTACTAAAGATACAAAAAATTAGCCAGGTGTGGTGGTACACGCCTGTAAACCCAGCTGCTCGAGAGGGTGAGGCAAGAGAATTGCTTGAACCCAGGAGGCGGAGGTGCAGTGAGCAAAGATCACACCAATGCACTGTAGCCTGGGTGACAGGGCAAGACTCCATCTCAAAAAAAAAAAAAAAGAAACATGTAAGTTGTGCTATAACAAATAAATAAACAGGCGGTGAGAAGCAAAGTGCTAAAGCCTATGACCATGGTAACTAGGAATACTGTGGGAACACATAATAAGGGAACCTAACCCAGTCTTGGAAGTAAGGTTTTGGAAAGGAATGTTTGAGGACAAAGGGTTAAGGAGAGTGAAAAAAAAAAATTAAAATACCAGTTAGCTGTGTGGAGAATGGGATAGGGAGCTAACTAGGAAATCAAATAGGAATGTTTCATGGTGTGTTAAGGACCCTGGTAAGGATGAAGACCATTACATTATCTGCAGGATCACGGGATTTTTTTTTTTATGGTAACGCTTGGCAATTTGAATAGAGGAGCAGAGAATGTAGACAGTTGGATTGAGTCAGAGTTGAAGTTCTGCCAGACATGTGAAAGGAAGAGACAGGTAGGCAAGAGAGTTGAAGAGATTATCAAGACAGAAGTTAATGTGCTGGCCAGTGGCATCTAGTCTGAGTCTAATCTGAGGGAAGGAAGTGAAGATAAGCAGCTTGCTGATAGTTACGAAGAGAGTGGAAGAGTTCAAGGACCTAGAGGTGTTGATTAAATAGAAGAATGATTGGAGAAAGAATAACTGTGAGAGAGTGAGATTTTCAGGCCTGAGTGACTCTCACATACCAGACACTGTGCTAAATGCTTCGAAGGGTAACTAGATATAAAAGACATGATCTCTGCCCTCAAGGGACTTACAGCCAAAAGCAAGAGATAAGAAATACACACCAATGCTATTATAGGACATTTGTGTAGAATGTCAAGAAAGAAATACGATCTAGTACTGTAGATGTGCAACGGCATCAAAGATATCTTCTAGTTTCAAGAAGTTTCAGATCAGCCGGGCGCGGTGGCTCAAGCCTGTAATCCCAGCACTTTGGGAGGCTGAGGCGGGTGGATCATGAAGTCAGGAGATCAAGACCACCCTGGTTAACACGGTGAAACCCCGTCTCTACTAAAAATATAAAAAATTAGCCAGGCGTGGTGGCAGGTGCCTGTCGTCCCAGCTACTCAGGAGGCTGAGGCAGGAGAATGGTGTCAACCTGGGAGGCGGAGCTTGCAGTGAGCCAAGATCGCCGCACCACACTCCAGCCTGGGTGACAGAGTGAGACTCCATCTCAAAAAAAAAAAAAAAAAAAAAAGTTTCAGATCTTAAACACACTGCATTTCAAGAGTCTGGAATACGAGAGCATGTTACAGGGAGAGAAAATGTTTTCAGCAAAGGTACAGAGTAGGGAAATACAGGATATGTTCAAGGAAGAGGACCCCAGAGTCATGGCTTGTTAGGGTTAGAGGAAACACAGTGTTTTGCAATCTCCAGGTTCCATTAGTGCGTTATGAAATCAATATGGTGGTTAGCAACCTGCATTTTAAAAAATGAAATAAATGGATGAGAAGAGAATAGAAAATATTAGCATGCATTACATTTTGAAAGAGCAAGTATTATTTTCTGCAACTTTTGCTCCAATTGTAACTGTACTTATATTTTTGTGTATGGATGTGAATACCGGATACATATATATTTCTTACTGTAGACTGCAGTCAAAAAATCTTTAAAGCACTGGCCTGGTCTAACTTCCTTATTTTGCAGAGGAGAAATCCAAGATCTGAGAGGACAAACATTTTGCCTGAGGTTATAGAACCAGCTTGTGCCATTGCTAAAAGTGATTCTTAGTTAAAATTCTTTCCCACTAGTGCCATACTGCATTTCTAGTTCTGTTGGCCTGAAATACAGAATATATTAGTGAAACAGCATACACAAGTCTGGGGAAATAGATTGGGTAGGTGGCTGAGAGCCTCATTTTCTAAGAAATGTGGACCTTAGGCAGGGTATAGTGGCTTACACCTATAATTCCAGCACTTTGGAAGGCCAAGTCAGGAAGATCGCTTGAGCCCAAGAGTTCAAGACTAGCATGGGCAACATAGCAAGACCTCATCTCTACAAAAATTTTAAAAATCAGCTGAGCATGGTGGCATACGACTGTAGTCCCAGCTACCTGGGAGGCTAGGCGAGTGGATCGCTTGAGCCCAGGAGTTTGAGGCTGAGGTGAGCCATGATCACACAACTGCACTCCAGCTTGAGTGACAGAGGAAGACCCTGTCCCTAAAAAAGAAAGAAACGTGGATTTTATTCCTTAGACAGTACAGTCATTAGTCATTAAGTTTGAGTTGAAAGAAAATAATTGATCAGAAGAAATTTATATCACTGTGGTCTGTAGGATGTATGAAAGGAAATAAGAGACTAGAGTCAAGGATTCCACTTAAGAGTTTGTTTGTTTGTTTTGAGACAGGGTCTCCTTTTGTTACCCATGCTAGAGTGCAATGGTGCAGTCATGGCTCACCGCAGCCTCAAACTCCCAGCCTCAAATTATCTTCCCACCTCGGCCTTCCAAAGTGCTGGAATTACAGGGGTGAGCCAAAGAGTTTATTGATGTGGCCTGGCCTAGTGCTTCTCAAACTCAAAAGCAGACAAGTGACCGGGAACCTGACTCAACAAGTCTGGGTTTAAGCCTGAGCCTCTGCATTCTAACATGAGCCAAGCTGATGCAGATGGTGCTGGTCAAGAGCCAAGCACCAAGCAGCAAGGATCTAGTTAGCAATTAGTAATCAAGGCTGATATGGTAGTGACAATAAGAATGGAGAGGAACGTGAAAATCAGTAACAAAGAAGAGTTCACCTCTTGGTAATGTGAGCATGAGGAGGGAAAGGATGGGGCCAAACATAACTGGTTTTGAGTTTGACTGACGAGGAGAATTGTAGCTCTATTAACAGAAATAGGAGAAGAAGTTGGTTTGGAGAGAAAGAGGAGGAGTCCTGTTTCAGACGTGTTGAGGTCCCAGGTGAAACAGGATCTCCAAAGGGAAATGAGCAGTAGGCAACCTAAAAGGAAATCTGTGCTCAGAAGGGAGCTGTGAGCTCGACGTGTAGATCTGAGGGTCATCAGCACATAGAGTTTAGAAGACCAAGGAGTAGGCAACCAAAAGAGCAAATACACAAAGAGAGGAGGACTGATGATGAGACTTTTGCCTTTTGGGATGAGAAGAGGAACAGGAAATTAAGGAACGAAGGGAAGCAGCTTGTAGGAATGTAGAGCATCTGGAAAAAAATACACACTGTCATGGAAGTCAAGGGAAGAAGCAATTTCAAGAAGGAAGGTATGGTGGACAGTATTACAAGCATCAGGAATACAGCTAAAAGTCATACTCTTGACTGCATTGACCTTGTGGATTTGTGAGGGACACACTAATAAATAAAGGAATTTATTGTGGGTATATGGAGGCACAAAGGAAGAGGTTATCCAAATCAAAGCAGGTGGGAGTAGGGATGAGTTCTCCAAGGTGGAGGCATCAGTGAATGTGGGAAGGGGAACAGAGCATCCATGCCCATCCCAGGCAAGCCACCCTCCAGAAGCCTCCATGAGAGTTCAGCTATCCAGAAGGTCACTGTATCCTAATCTTTCTGGGTTTTGCAGAGGCTTCATTGTGTAGGCATGATTTATTAAACTATTGGCCGCTGGTGATCAACTTAACCTTCAGCCCCTCTCCCCTCCCTAATCATGCCTTGGTCTTTCCAGTGACCAGTCCCTATCCTAAAGCTACCCAACGGTCTGCCAGCTATCAGTCAACTCTACAAAAAGACATCACTTTGGAGATTCTAAGGGTTTTAGGAGATGGCTGTCAGGAATTTAGTTGAAGATCAAATATATATTTCACAATATCACAGTCGTGCTATTTTATATCAGGCACCATTAAATGGTTTTAACCAAAGAGGTGATAAATTCAGATTTTCTTTTTATAAAGCTTACACTGATGACAGTGTGGTGAATAGATTGGAATGAGGGCAATACTTTTTTTTTGAAATGTTATATTCCCCTGACCCTACTTTCTCCTTGTTTTCTTCTATCTCTCTCCCCCTACTCACACAGAAAACTTCTCTCCCTCTACTCATTCCCTGAATGCTGGTGTCTGTTAAGGTTCCAGCCTTGACAGTGAGGCTAATCAGAACCACATTGGTACAGATGTGAGATGATGGTGGGAGAAAGTGGACAGATATGAGACCAATTACTTAGCCGGAACTGATGGGAAAAACAAGAGTCAGCGATATTTTTTTCTGGATCCGAGTATTAAAATGGATGATGGTGCCATTCACTGTGATAGAGAATCAGAAAGAAAAATTTATTTTGGAGAGATAACATGAATTGTGTTTTAGACATGCTAAGTTTGAGGTGATTATGGGATGTACAGGCGAACTCCAGACTGTGTGGGCCTAAAGTAGAAAGGCAATCTGAGTTGGAGATAAAGATTTTGAAATCATCAGAATACAGTTGTTCATTAGAGCACTGTCAGTGGGTAAGATAGGTAAGGGAGCATGTGTAGAGTCATAACAGAAGATCAAAGATGGAACCCTAAGAATATCAGTATGTTATTATTTTTTATTTTTTATTTTTTAATTTTATTTTTATTTATGTATTTATTTTTAGATGGGAGTCTCGCTCTGTTGCCCAGGCTGGAGTGCAGTGGTGCAATCTTAGCTCGCTGCAACCTCCACTTCCTGGGTTCAAGCCAGCCTCCTGCCTCAGCCTCTCAAGTAGCTGGGACTACAGGCACCCACCACCTCGCCTGACTAATTTTTGTATTTTTAGTAGAGACAGGGTTTCACCATGTTGGCCAGGCTGGTCTTGAACTTCTGACCTTAAGTGATCCCCCTGCCTTGGCCTTCCAAAGTGCCAAGGATTACAGATATGAGCCACCGTGCCTGGCCTATTTTTATTTTTTATAGAGATGGGGTCTTGCTATGTTGCCCAGGCTGGTCTCAAACTCCTGGGCTCAAGCAATCCTCCTGCCTTGGCCTCCCAAAGTTCTGGGATTACACGTGTGAGTCCCTGCGCCTGGCCAGAATATCAATATATTAGATATTAGTAGAAGTAGAACCTATAAAAAGAACAGCCAGAGGGGTAGAAGGAAAATTAGGAGATTGTGGAACCAAAAGAAGAGAGTGCCTCAGGAAGGAAGGCATGGTCTATGATGCCAAATGCTGCAAAGATAAGGAATAAGAGGTATCCATTGGGTTTCATAGGAAAAGTCATGGGAAACCATGGTAAAAACACATTATGAATGACACAATCATTGCAAAAGCATTTTTATAGGGGGATGAATTTTGTATTTCAGAGGACAAACAGTTCCATACAATGGCAAGATCTAGTGTGTGACCACAGGAGTTAGTGTCTGAAGTGGATTGGAGAAGCAGATCATTGGAGCTGAGGTTGGCTAGAGCTGTTCTCATGGGCACTAATGTCATGGAGTCAACAGCTGTGATCCAAGTGCCCACATCTTCAGTGAATGACAGAGAGTGATTGAGAGTTCAGTGAATGACCACTAAAAGAAGAGTAATGGAAGATGTGGCTGGATGGCATTAAAATCCAAGGGACAGGAGTTTTTACTTAAAAGTAGGGAAGTAATGGTTTTGAAGTGGTAGCGGGGAAAAGGGAGGCAGCTTATGACACTTCTCAGTAGTCAAAGGTATGAGGAATTTATAGAAAAATTAACATCCACTTGAGAATATAGGGAAGCAGTGAGCTCAAGGTCTCATTTAAGGAAAGGAGCCAGAAGGAAATTCACCAGAGGTTAGCTTTTAGGTAGTTTTTAAAGCAGGATTGAAGAATGGAGAGTAAACAGTGAAAATGTTTGGGAGAGAGAGGAGCAATAGATACGAGGCTAAACAGAGGAAGCACAGAGCAGAATGGAGATGAGTATGTTGGGAGGAAAAGGAATAGTCAGAGGCTTATATTTTGAGTTGTGACCAAGGAAGACAGGGTGGGAATCCTAGTGAGGCTATCTTGTTTCAGATTTCTAGTAGAATGAGTCCCAGGGATTCCAGGGGGGATGGAAGGACTCAGGCTTCCCTATAAGGAGTTGGCTAACTGATCTCATTGGTTTTTGAGTAACTCCTGGCCCAGATGGCACTAGTTCAATGGAATTATTTTGTTCCCCCAAAACTTATTGAGTTGGAAACAGCTCTAACTGCTGGGATCTGGGAAGCCTTTCTGGAAAGAGTCACCCACAATCTAGCTGATGTTGAACTGTGCAGACATCATCATATTTGGTTATGTTAGGATGCAATAATTGGTGAAGCTTCTGCAGTGTTGAAGGAAGAATCCAGGTTGGAAGGGATGAAAGGGTGAGTGGGTGGTGAGGTTTGTCAGCACAGACTGCAGTTTTGAGAAATGTGGTTATAAAATACCATACCTTAATGCCGCAGTGCTTTACCACCTACAAATGCCTGTAGACGTATCTGGCAGAGAGGAAAGGGGTTGAATGGCAAGAAGGTGGGAAGGGACTGTGGCTAATTAGTGAAAACAATCTACACTTGGGACATAAAAGGCATTTCAAGCTGACCTACTAAGAAGCTCTGTCTCTGACTCAGCCAGCTGGCTCTCTCCTTCCCTGTCATGTTTTCATTTGCTGTCGTTTCTCAAGATGGTAGAGTGGAGTCAGACAAGTCTGAATTTGAGTCTTGGCTCTGACTCTTCCTAGACATGTTTTTTTTTTTTTTTTTGAGACGGAGTCTCGCTCTGTCGCCCAGGCTGGAGTGCAGTGGCACAATCTTGGCTCACTGCAAGCTCCGCCTCCCGGGTTCACGCCATTCTCTTGCCTCAGCCTCTCCGAGTATCTGGGACTACAGGCGCCCGCCACCACACCCGGCTAATTTTTTTGTATTTTTAGTAGAGACGGGGTTTCACTGTGGTCTCGATCTGACCTCGTGATCTGCCCTCCTCGGCCTCCCAAAGTGCTGGGATTACAAGCGTGAGCCACCGCGCCCGGCCCCTAGACATGTTTTTAAAGTTACATTGAGCCCTAGTTTTCTCTGTAAACTGAGGATCAGCTTGCTATCCCAAAGGCTGTATCCCTCACTGGTCACCAGCTTTCTGTCTTCTATCTACCTGTCTTCATCTTCCTCTTTCCCTAGTCCTGCATATTGAAAAACATTTTTTTTTTTTTTGAGATGGAATTCTTGCTCTGCCACCCAGGCTGGAGTGCAGTGGCGTGATCTTGGCTCACTGCAACCTCTGCCTTCCAGGTTCAAGCAATTCTCCTGCCTCAGCCTCCCGAGTAGCTGGGATTATAAGCATACGCCACCACACCTGGCTAATTTTTGTATTTTTAGTAGAGATGGAGTTTCACCACATTGGCCAGGCTGGTCTCGAACTCCTGACCTCAGGTGATCCGCTCGCTTCGGCCTCCCAAAGTGCTGGGATTATAGGCGTGAGCCACTGGGCCAGTCTGCAAAATGTATTTTTAAGCACATACTATGGTATCTTCTTGTCTTTTACCTGGAATTTAAGCTGGTTGTTTGTATTATCTTTTCCATGAACATTTATATTTATAACCAATCAGAAGGCTTAAATGTCAGTGTAGGAATTTTGTGCTGTGGAAGCTTCGTGGCTTGGTGAATGGTAAAATGAATAGTGTGTGTATATTTGAAGCACCAGGAAGAGAAAATGCTGGGAAGATTCATAGAACCAGTTAACATTTGAACTAGGAGTCATAAGAAATTTTTAAAATTCTTAAATGGTTTATGAACCTGATGTGGTAGCTACATGAAACCTGCACAGCTGCAGGTATGCTATGGTAGGTAAACTCCCCATGCTCCTGCTTCCATCGGACCATTTGGCTCCGGTGTCTCCAGGTCTTTGTTAGGTCATTACTGGTCCTAGCATCTCTGAAGGTCCTAGCTTTCTAAGATGCTATTGAAAAAGAGGATTAATCCACATAACTCTGCATCTGCCATTTTGCCCATGTCCCAGGAATGCTGGGCCTGGCCCTTCCTTTCTCAACTGCCAGAACATGTTCTCAGTTGACATAGGTCTTTGTAAATACTGATGTTGGTGTTTGAATTCTCAATTGCCAATGGCACTGGAAAATAGCAAAAGATACTTGGAATACTAAGCATTCTTTTTTTCCCATAAGTTTCTGTAGTGATGGGAACCTAGTAATGGCTTTGGTTTCTGTGCCTCATAACCACATGAAACATTTTTAAATTGGGGCTCAGAATGTGTTTTTCCCTTTTATTTCTCCACCACTACCATTTACCCTTTCTGTCTTCTTCCCCCTACAATTTATTCCTTATTCTTTTTTGATTTTTTTGAGGGGGGAGGGTCTAACTTCTTTTGGTCTCTCTTCCCTTTTCATCTGTACTGTGTATTTCCCTTGTTTTAACTTTGAATTTAAGACTTTAAAAATAGCTTTAAAAAGATAAAGATTTCTTTATTTTCTAATACCATCTAAAGATATATTTTTTAGTGTGATCTCCTTGTGTTGTGTTTTTAAAAGGGTTTCATATCAGAGAGCCTGGAAAACTTAAGCAGTTGTAAACTTTAGAATATCATTTCCAGGTCAACTTTGATCTTATATGCCAAGTTCATTGGTGGGGAAAAAATTAAATCTTTCACATCTAAATCAATAACTAGTGTTCCAAAGGAAACTTCAAAGTTTCACTTTAGATTTTTAAAGAAGGGTAATTCCTTCAGTATCAAAGAAATGAGATGTCAGGAAAAGCCAGAATCCCTTTGTTTAGGACACAGTCTAGTTACTTGACTTTCCTTGTCCTTTTTCTTCCCCCTCTGAATGTAAAAATCTTCTTCTTCTTCTTCATTTTTTTTTTTTTTTTTTTTTTTGGTCTCTCAAGAGACGCTTTTACTATATTCTTTGAGATGACTGTTTTTGATTTAGAGGTGAAATCAGCACGTGGTGGCTCAAATCTCCTTATGGATAGTGTTTCTTCCTTCTAGCTTTTCATGTTTCAACTTTTGCGGGGCCTGGCGTACATCCACCACCAACACGTTCTTCACAGGGACCTGAAACCTCAGAACTTACTCATCAGTCACCTGGGAGAGCTCAAACTGGCTGATTTTGGTAAGTCGCCCCTCGGGTCTCATTCTGGGCTGTGAACAATGACGCTTTTGTGTGCACTTGTTTAAGCGTTGACTGGGCCTGGCCTTTGAAAACTGGAGGCCCGAGAACATGATGCTTTGTGAGGCTATCAAACTACCATAAAGGAAGTGTGAGGCACGAAACAGGGAGGGATTGGTAGCTTTCTAGGATTCCACCAAGTCCCAGTTTAGTCAGATGGCCAAAAGCTGGGCACCCCTGCTGCCCCACTGCCAGTTTTGATATAGAGACATTGGTAGAGTAAACTGTATTTAGTAAGTTTTCCTAAATCTAAGTGAATATACAAATTATATTGGAATAGATTGAGATTATCCCAAGATGATAAAGAGGCTAACCCCAGATTGTAGCATGGACTCCTGTCAGGATGGAGACTCCAGGACACTTGTTCATGCTCTCCTACCTTCTTTATATAAGTGTGAGATGCAAAGTTTTATTCCCATTAAAGTGAAGCAGATTTCCTCTAAGTATCACTATATCTTTCCATTTTAGCACTTATCACAGTTTATAATTATATTCACACACATAAATACATACATGCATACGTACAAATAAATACACATGTGTGAGCACACCCACATGCACAAATATATATAGATTTGCATGATGATTTTGTCTCAACTGGATTGTAAGCATAATGAGGGCAGCCTGGGTTTGTTTTTGCTTATCATTTTATCCCTAGTGCCTGGTACCATAGTAGGTGCTTAATAAATACTTGTTGAAAAACTGGCTCTATGTGAGCTAAGGAACCACTCTTCCCTGTTTGGCAGATGCCAAATGGTGATACTATCACTGCAGTATTTATTGTGAGATGGCAGCTTTTATCCTGACATGTAAGCATTTAACAGGTATTTGTTTATCAATTCTCCACAATAACAAACTCATCTCTTGAAGTTTTTCCCAACAATAGATCATGCAATTCTGTGAGATAAACAGCTGACTGACAGAAAGACTAATTTTGCAGAACAGTACTTAGAAATTCATCTAAGGTCCTATCAAACTAATTAATTTGGATGAGCAGTCCCTACCGTTTATCTACTAAACTGGGCTTTCCTGGAGTGCCAAAACAGAAGGTGGCCATGTTAGTCATGAACAGCTCAGTTTCTGTTACAGAGACCCAAAATTACAGAGGTATAACATGCTAGAAACTTAACTTTCTCTCGCATCACAGTCCTGACCTAAGCACGCAGAGCATGTATGGTGGCCCCATGTGATCTTGGCCCAGGCTGCTTCTGTCACGTGGCTCCACCATCCCCAATTGTACGTTTCAAGATGGCTGCCACCTCCTGCTCATCACAGCCCAGAGGAAGGAGAAAAGGGAAGCAGAATCCTTAACCCCTCCACTAAGGCATGATCTGGAAGTTCACACATCACCTCTGTTCATGTCATATAGGCAAGAACTTAGTCACTTGACCACACTCAGCTGCCAAGGCCACATCTAGCTGCAAAGCAGGCCAAAATTTGAGAAATTCACTTGACAAAGTGATAGAGTCAAGATAGCGATTAGTTCTACTAAAAGCACCTAAAGTTTGTGTGTGTGTGTGTTTTTTTTAATGGTGTTTACCCTGGTCCAGTGCATGATGGTGCAAGCCAAGGTCCAGAACAATGGATTTTATGCTTTTCCCTTTTGGACAGGTCTTGCCCGGGCCAAGTCCATTCCCAGCCAGACATACTCTTCAGAAGTCGTGACCCTCTGGTACCGGCCCCCCGATGCTTTGCTGGGAGCCACTGAATATTCCTCTGAGCTGGACATATGGTAAGAGTGGTGCCAAGAAAATGGAGAAAATGTGAGTCATCCTACTCACAAGGGTTGCTTTATCATCTACATTATATTTTAATAATAATTCTAAAAATGGCAATCATATGGTATATATATATATATATTTTTGTTGTTGTTTGTTTGTTTGTTTTTTGAGATGGAGTCTCGCTCTATTGCCCAGGCTGGAGTGCAGTGGTGCAATCTCGGCTCACTGCAACCTCCGCCTCCCAGATTCAATTAATTCTCCTGCCTCAGCCTCCTGAGTAGCTCTACTAAAAAAATACTAATATTTATATAAGATTCTTAAAATTATTCTATAACCTTTTACTGTTGAACTGAGACCCACAGAGTTCTTGCCCAAGGCATCTTCTGAATCCAACACTCTTTCTGTTTATTTTATTTTTTGAGATTGGGGTCTCACTATATTGTCCAGGCTGGTCTTGAGCTCCCAGGCTGAAGCAGTCCTCCCACTTCAGCCTCTTGAGTAGCTGGGACTATAGGGTGGCACCACTGCACCCTGGCAATCTCATGCTCTTTCTTTCATGCGTTTCCTTCTAGCTCCTCTCTTTAATCCTTTGTCTTGTCTCCTCCTTGACACCTTATCCTCAGAGAAACAAACATACATCCCCAAACCACAGACACACAGATGTGTGCGCACGTGCATGTGCATGCACACACATCTGCATGAACATACTCACACATGTCCAAACGTAGTTCAGAGCCTGGTTTAGGGAAAAAAAAAAAAAGCATAAAGACCAAACTTCAAGACACCTGATTTTCATGCCAGTTCGATTTCTAATTAATTAACTTTGGATTCCGTTATCTTGAAAAAGTCATGTATCCTCTCTGTGTCTATGTTTCTCCATTTTAAAAAATGAAGGTAATAAACTCTCTCCATCTGAGTTAAATGGAACTGTAGTACAAATATAAGAACCAAATAGGTGGCTGGGCTTGCCGGCTCATGCCTGTAATCACAGCGCTTTGGGACACCAAGGCTGGAGGATCAATTGCTTCAGCCCAGTTGTTTAAGACCAGGCTGGGTAGCACAGTGAGATGCTGTCTCTACATTTTTTAAAAAAATTTGTCAGGTGTGATGGCTAATTAAACACTTCAGGAGGCTGAAGTAGGAGGATCTCCTGAGCCTGAGAAATTGAGGCTGCAGTGAGTCTTGATGGTACCCCTGCAATCCAACCTGGGTTACAGAGCGAGACCCCATCTGAAAGAAAGAGAGAAAGAGAGAGAGAGAGAGGGAGAGAGGAAAAGAGAAGGAGAGGGAGAGGGGGGAGAGGTGGGGAGGGAGGGAAGGAGGGAGGGAGGAAAGGAAGGAAGGAAGGAAGGAAGGAAGGAAGGAAGGAAGGAAGGAAGGAAGGAAGGAATCCAGATAGGTGCTATCAAGTAAAGCCACAGAGTTGGGGAGGCTCTAAAGTTAATGGGGTACAATAGTGAGCATAGGCTCTCAGACACTCATCATCCTAGAACGGCAGTGTTATTTTCTCTGGATCATATTCCTGGAGACCTCCCAGTCATTTGGGGGCCACTGTTAGATATATGATGATTTTACAGACACAGACAACTCCCCAAAGGTAATGAAATATATGAATCTCTTTCAGTACCTTGGAAGAAAGGGTTTACATAAAAACACAAAGCCCCGTTTTCAAAAATCCATAATTGATTTTTAAAAATTAAATGGTGTCCTAAAAGGCTAAACTAAGCTTTTAGATCTCCCAAAGAATTAAGAAAGGTTGCAGACATTTTTCTCCAGTACAGAGTCATTGATTTCTGATACCCGATACAATTTATAGAAATATCATCTGCTAGTCAAAACCCTCCTGAAACTGTCAGCTCACACTACTCAGCACTGTCACTTCAAAGGACTCCGGCAGGCTCTGGCTTACTCAGCTCTTAATGATGTCTTCCTGATTATGTTTCACAGAGAGAGTGAAACTTCTGCCCATCAATTTTAAACTATATTTTATTATGGAATATTTAAAACATTCAAGAGTATATATAACATATATGTAGATCAGTGATTCTCAACCAGGGAGCAATTTTGCTCTGCAGGGGACATTTGGCAATGTCTGGAAACATTTTTTGTTTTCACAGCTGGGGGTGGGGTAGTGGGGGGTAGCACTGGCATCTAGTGGGTAGAGACCAGGGATGCTGCTAAACATCCTACAGTGCAGAGGACAGCCCCCTGCAACAAAGATTTATCCAACCCCAGACGTCTGTAGTATCAAGATTAAGAAAGCCGACGTAGATTAAGAAGCTTAATTTACTTTTAGAGACAGGGTCTCCCTTGGTTGCCCAGGCTGGAGTACAGAGGTGAGATTGTCTCACTGCAGCCTCCAACTCCTGGGCTTAAGTGATCCTCCTGCCTCAGCCTCTTGAGTAGCTGGGAATACAGGTGTGTGCCACCACACCTGGCTAATTAAAAAAAAAAAATGTAGAGACAGAGTCTCACTTTGTTGCCCATGCTGGTCTCAAACTCCTGGCTTCAAGAGATCCTCCTGCCTTGGCCTCCCAAAATGCTGGGATTACAGGTATAAGCCACCATGCCCAACCAATTAAGAAGCTTAATAACGTGAGCTTCATAACCTGCTACCCAGTGTAACAACTAGAACATAATCCATACTCTCCTATCAACTGTGTCCCTTTTCCATCAACCTGCCCCTCCACTAGAAGGCCTTCTACCTGATTTTTTTTCTTTTTTTCATCAGTATTCTCTTATATCTTTTTAAAAATAATCCTTTTACATTTTAGAGGTATTCTAAAGAATTTTTTTTGTTTTACTTGATTTTGAGGGTTTTTATTTTTGGGACGGAGTCTCACTCTGTCGCCCAGGCTGGAGTGCGGTGGCGCCATCTCGGCTTACTGCAAGGTCTGCCTCCCAGGTTCACACCATTCTCCTGCCTCAGCCATGATGTAATATTGCTTTTAGTCTTCTGTGACTTGGCTTTGTTTCATTCAATATGTTACATGTTTCTAAGATTCATCCATGTTGATCTGTTTAGCTATACTTTATTTTCTGTTAGTGAATATTTCAGGGTTTTTTTAATGTCTATAGCTTTGCAATAATACTTGATATCTTGTAGGCCAAGTCTCCCAGCCTATTCATCTTCTTCATGAAGATACATCAGATAAACCTAGTTTAAGGGACATTCTACAGAGTAACTGACCTGTACTTATTAGAAGTGTCAAGATTTTAAAAGATAAAGACTGAGGAACTGTTCCAGATTAAAGGAGACTCCAGAAACCTGCCAACTAAATGTAATGCATGGTCCTAGATTGGATCTTGGGGGAGATGGTGCTCTAAAGAATACTGTAGGGACTATAGGTGAAATTTCAGTAGGGACTGTGGATTAGATAGGGGTATTGGATGAATGTTAAATTTCCTGATTTTGATAATTGCACTGTTGTTATGTAAGAGGATACTTTGGTTCTCAGAAAATACCAACATAATTATTTATGGATGGAGAGTCATGATATCTACAATTTACTCCCTAATGCTTCAGAAAAGATATAGACAGACAGACAGACAGACAGATAAAATAATGAAACAAAAGTGACAAAATACTGGCAATGGATGAACCTGTTTGGAGGATATAAGAGAGTTCTTTATACTGCTGCAACTTTACTGTAAGTTTGAAATTATTTCAAGATTAAAAGTTGCCTCCAACTTGCGAAATCCTTACTGTTTCATCAAAGTTAGCGTAAGGCAGCACTAGCCTAATATGTAATCAGTGTTTGTAATTTCTTCATGTGTGTTTGAGAAGAATGTGTGTGTCTGCCCAATTGTTCAGTGCTGGTTTTTTTTTTGTTTTTTTTTTTTTTTTTTTTGAGACAGAGTCTTACTCTGTCTCCATGGCTGGAATGCAGTGGCTCAATCTCAGCTCACTGCAACCTCCACCTCCTGGGTTCAAGCGATTCTCCTGCCTTAACCTCCCAAGTAGCTGGGATTACAGGTGCACACCATCACGCCCGGCTAATTTTTGTAGTTTTAGTAGAGACAGGGTTTCACCATGTTGGCCAGGCTGGTCTCGAACTTTAGATGTCAGGTGATCCACCCACATCGGCCTCCCAAAGTGCTGGGATTACAGGCATGAGCCACCACGCCTGGCCAAGTACCCATTTTTACATATGTTCAAAAATTCAAGGTTGCTAATTGTATTATCCAAATCTTCTTTATATTATCTTCGTCTTTTTAACCTACCAATGAAAGGTGTGTTGAACTCATTCACTATATTTTTTATTTGTCAGAATTCTGTCCACTTTTGCTTTATATGCTTTGAAGCTATTTTCATTAAGTGCAAATAAATTTAAGACTGCTCATTATTCCTTTGTACACTTTAGTTACCACTTTCAGAATAATTTTCCTTTCTCCTGAAACACATCTTTTAGAGTGTTTTGTTTTGTGTGTGTGTGTGTGTGTGTGTGTGTATGTGTGTGTGTAGGCCTGCTGGTGGCAAATTCTCTGTTTTTGTTTTCAGACGATAAACCCTAATTATTGAAAGGTAGTTTTGTTGGGGATGTGATTCTAGACTGACAGTTATTTTCTCTCAGAACTTTGAAGATGTCATTCCCCTTCTTTGTCTTCCATTGTTGCTGTCGAGGAGTTTGCTTTTAGCCTTATTATCTTCCTTTTGCAGGTGATCTCATTTTCTCTGGATGTTTTAAAGACTTTTTTCTTTGCCTTTATAATTATGCAGTTTTCTCTAGGAGGTGTCTAGTGTGGATTTCTTTTTACTTGGCCTGCTTGGTATATCTTGTGTTTCTTCCATTTATGAATTCATGTCTTTCATCAGCCATTTTCTTTTTGAATATTGACTCTATTCTATTCTCTCTCTGTAGAGCTCCAATGAAACACTATTAGACCACATTCTTCTGTTATCCATTTCTCTTCTCTCCTTCATATTTTCCATTTCCTTAACTTTCTGTGATGCATTCTGGGTAATTTCTTCAGCTCATCTACCAGTTCTTTAAGTCTCTCTTAAACTATGTATTAGGTTGGTGAAAAAGTAATCACAGTTTTTGCCATTCAAAGTAATGGCAAAACCATAATTGCTTTTGCACCAACCTATATCTCTTACCTTTTTACTGCATATACAAAAATGTATGTTATTCCATGGATAAATGTTTCATGAATTTAACCATGAATAACAATGACACTTACAATATAAAAATGCAGTTATAAGTTAAAATTATTGTTATTACTCTTATTCATTCCATTGGATTGTTGTTTGCTTGGTAAAACTAAAAATGTAATGTAGAAATAGAACAATATGCATCTTCCATTGAGCTCACTATATTTGTTTACCCTCCAAGTAATTGCTAGACCTTGGGTGTTTACACTGAGATCCCTCTCCTCCCATTTTTTTCTTTTTCTTTTCAGAGTGATAAGAGGGGAAGTGAGAAGGGAGAAGATTTCCAGTTGACAAAGAATGAAAAAGAAAGAATAATCCTATTCTGCTAGGCCATGCAACCCCATAGGGTCCAAAGTGAATGCCTTTGTAGGAGGTAGATGACACTGAGTGAGCATTAGTGCCTTTGTCTTAAAGAAACCAATTATAACCCGTAGTGCAGAGCCTCTCCTTCACAATGAGGCCTGGTGGCAGCAGTGTCAGTAGGGGGCCAGGGCAAATAAACAGGGGCTCTAGTTAATTATGGAAAACTTGCAACCAGGACATATTGGTTATTCCCAAAGCTCCCAACCAACATTCTCTCATCTTCCGACGTCTTTTCTTCTCTCTCTTTCTGCTACCTTTTCAGACCTTAAAAGATTCCATTAGTGACTTTAGTGAGAAAAATGCAATATTTTAGAATTATTAAATGGTGTGGTTTTTAGTTTTTTGTACTGTGTTAAAGTATACATAAAATTTACCATTCATCACCATTTTCAGGTATACAATTCGGTGGCATTCAGTACATTCACATTGTTGTGTAACCGTCACCACTGTCCATCTCCAGAACTTTTCATCATCCCAAACTCGAACTCTGCACGTATTAAATGATAATTTCCCATTACCCTCTCTCCTCATCCCCTGGTAACCACGATTCTACTTTTTATCTTGATGAATTTGACTATTCTTGGTGCCTCATGTAAGTGGAATCCTACGATACCTCTTCCGTGTCCAGCTTGTTTTGCTTAGCATAACATTTTCCAGGTTCATCCATGTCGTAGTACACTGAGTTTTCAAGAAGCATTTATTTCAGTGCACAAGTTTCAGGCAGCTATTCAGTATCAGTTTCAGGCAGCTGCTGGTGTTAGGACTAGAGAAAGTTGTCTCCGCCTAACAGATCCTTTACTGTCACATTTCTCGCTGCAAACTTCCAAATATAAAAAGAGTGGTCTAGAGAAAAGCAAGTGAGAATGTCATGTCACTGCCATATGTTATGTTATTCTGAATTAACTTCAACAGTAAAAAATGAAATACTGATTCATTTCTCCCAACAACATTTTGATATTCTCCTTGCACCTCCAAAAAGCCTAAAACTCCTGAGATGGATTTTTTTCTCCAGGGATTGCCTAAGGAATCTGAGGAATCTTTCCTGGCTTATGGAAGAATTTGTTCATGCTCAGAATAGAGAAAAAGTAGGAGGAGAACCAGAAAGAGGAGAAAACATGTAAGCAGTTTCCTCTAACTTGACTGAAGAACCACAGTTGCAACAATAAAATGACCCAGCGCATCTCTCCCTTCTGGAAGGGTTTAATGTTTGATGTCACCGGGTCTTTTCTCCCCTGCATATAAATTTCCCCTTCATCTACATGGGCTGCCCCAGGGGTATCTCCACAGAGCAGAAATCCAGGGGAAGCTTAAAGATATGTAGGGTAAGAGGAGCCCCAGGAATGAAGATTTAAAGACAAAACAGAAAAATAAATGGAAATAGAAGCTGGTTCCCTATCTGGACTTGAATGTTCAGAATATTTAAAATGTTTGCTTTAAGAATAGTCTGTGGTGGGCAAAATAGATGATAGCCACATGACTTGTATTCTTAAGGGTAAGAAGCAAATTTAAAAAAAAAAAACAGTTCTGAACAGAAATGAAAAAATAAGATAAATTGCATAGTTTTTTTTTTTTTATTAGATGGAGTCTGGCTCTGTCACCCAGGCTGGAGTGCAGTTGTGTGATGTCGGCTCACTACAACCTCCAACTCCCCGATTCAAGTGATTCTCCTGCCTCAGCCTCCTGAGTAGCTGGGATTACAGGAACACACCACCACACCCAGCTAATTTTTGTATTTTTAGTAGAGACGGAGTTTCACCACGTTGGCCAGGCTGGTCTCGAACTGACCTCGTGATCCGCCCGCCTCGGCCTCCCAAAGTGCTGGGATTACAAGCTTACACCTAGAACAGATCTGTCACCTTTCAAATTTACAGTGTGGGCTTATTTTATTATCAATGCATTGATATTTACAGTACCTATGGATAGTCCATGTACTGAAATAAAATTGATTTAGGAATTTTGTCTTATAAGTGTTCTAAAGGCTTGCACAAGTGCACACATACACACACACACTATATACATAGTGTGTGTGCGTGTGTGTGTATATAAATGAGTAACCTTAGACTTAGATTTGTTAGATGAGGAAGGTTTCAACCTTCCCCAAAATGCAAATGGAGAATTTCAACCATATAAACCAAATATTGGCATTTTATCTCTGGAACACAAACATCTTGTGTTACTTTATGGTACTTACGTAATGGCCTGAATGCTCTAGTTTTTGCTAATATATTTTACATAATTTTGTATACAAGTTTAGTGGTATAGAAGATAAAGGACACTAAGGAATTGTGTAACAAAATGACTTCATTGTTCCCTACAGCTGTAAGTATGAAAACACACCTTGAAAAGGCAACAAGCTTCTTCCAGGCAATGGAAGGCTTTTTGGGGGAGAAAAGAAAGTGAATTACAGGTTTAAACCTAGGAATGTCATTTTTTGAAACTTGTTTAAAATGTTTTCAATCCTTCTAGTGGTTTGTGAGCTCCTGGGGTTTCTGGAAGGTGTTTGGGAACTGGATAGAGGGTTAGTTCATGCCTTTAAAAGCCAGTACATTTCCATTTCTATTTTATAAGCAAGTAATAACCCAATTATGTATGTATTTTATATACACAGACACATACTTATTTTTACTTCAAAACAAAATGGTCTGAGGCCTTTCAAGAAAGTCCATGTGGAGAAGTCATGGGGGGCAGGGTGGAGACCATTTGGTGGTGCCCACTAACTAGGTTTCTCAGTTGGCTTATCTCTTAGTGGACCATTGCTAGCAACCAGGGTGTTTTTAAGCATTTGAGAGTTTTCCATCACTTTTATTTGCCTTCATATATTGTTTCATTTATACCCTTAGTATCTCTTGTTTTAAAGACAGGAGACAAAAAGAACATGGATATTTAAATACAAGTTAATGAGGAACTTTAAAATAACAATAATTCTAAAAATTTACCTCAAGATACTTTACCAAATTCATAAGTTACATTTATCTGATCAAAATTCTTGTGTCCCATATCAAGATGTTTCTTATACAGCAAAAATCAGTAGAAAAGAAAAAATAGGCCAAGTGTGTGGTGGCTCACACCTGTAATCCCAGTGCTTTGGGAGGCCAAGGCAGGAGGATTGCTTGAGGCTTGGAGTTCAAGACCAGCCTGGGCAACATAGTGAGATCCCATCTCTATAAAAAAAATTAGAAGATAAAAAAGAAAAAGAATAAAATGGGGCTGTTATATCCAAATTGGCTTTTTAAAAATCAGCAATAAGGCTGGGTATGGTGGCTCACGCCTGTAATTCCAGCACTTTGGAAGGCTGAGGCGGGTGGATCAATTGAGGCCAAGAGTTTGAGACCAGCCTGGCCAACATGGTGAGACCCTGTCTGTACTAAAAATACGAAAATCAGCCAGGCATGGTGGTGCATGCCTGTAATCCCAGTTACTTGGGAGGCTGAGGCAGGAGAATCACTTGAACCTGGGAGGTGGAGGTTGCAGTGAGCTGAGATTGCACCACTGCATTCCAGCCTGAGTGACAGAGTGACACCCTGTCTCAAAAAAAAGGAAAAAAGGCCAGGCGTGGTGGCTCACGCTTGTAATCCCAGCACTTTGGGAGGCCAAGGCGGGCAGATCACAAGGTCAGGAGATCGAGACCATGGTGAAACCCCATCTCTACTAAAAATACAAAAAAATTAGCCGGGCGTGGTGGCGGGCGCCTGTAGTCCCAGCTACTCGGAGAGGCTGAGGCAGGAGAATGGCGTGAACCCAGGAGGCGGAGCTTGCAGTGAGCCGAGATTGCGCCACTGCACTCCAGCCTGGGCGACAGAGCGAGACTCCATCTCAAAAAAAAAAAAAAAAGGGAAAAAAAAATTGGCAGTAAAAACAACCTGTTGCTTGATGGAGGAAA
Source organism: Nomascus leucogenys (assembly GCF_006542625.1). Classification (NCBI taxonomy): domain Eukaryota; kingdom Metazoa; phylum Chordata; class Mammalia; order Primates; family Hylobatidae; genus Nomascus; species Nomascus leucogenys. The sequence goes on from NC_044402.1 coordinate 102,307,625, forward strand.
AACCTGCTTGCAAAACTCAGTCTGATATCATTTTTTAAACAAAACTCTAAGAACAAGCCAGTCAGTTAAGCTAAAACCAAATATTTGGTTATGAAAAGGGTTTTTGTATATTTTTACAGGATAAGATACAAATAAATTTCAGTCTTTCTTTTAATAGGTATTCTGTTCCCAAACCAGACACTAAGCAATTTTTAAACTTGATTGTCAAGAAATCTGTTTTCTCCTACACAATCAATGAAAAGTAATCTAAACAGTGTTTTTCAGGCCAGGCACAGTGGCTCACATCTGTAGTCCTAGCATTTTGGGAGGCCTAGGCAGGTAGATTGCTTGAGCCCAGAATTTCAAGACCAGCCTGGACAACATGGCGAAACCCCATCTGTACTAAAAAAAAAAAAAAAAAAAGACCATATGTCTGCAGTCAGATGGAGAAAGTAAAAATATGTAATAAACACATATGAATAATATTAAGGACCATATTTTAAAATAAACTTGATAATAAATTTTAATAATATTATCTATGATAAAATGTTTTACTTAAATTTCATTCTTTATCATGCCACACAAAAATGGCAAAATGATTAAAAGAGTTTGCAAAATTATGTGGTGTAGTGAAAGAGGTTTGCAGTAAAAAAAAAAAAAAAAGAGAGAGAGAGAGAGAGAAGTATGGGACCATGGGGATAGTCTCTGTAATCAGTCACCTGAGCCACTTTTAACACTCAAAAGACTTATGAGAATAAAAATCTGATTTTTGCTAAGATTTATTAGCAAAATAAATCTTACTCCTTCCTGTCCCTCTGTAATTATCCTTCAGCTTGACCATGTATGAAAGAAAATTTACATTTCACTGTTTAATCTATTTAAAGATGAACATTTCCCATTAAATCAGGATGCACCTTATAATCAGTAGCATCTAACAGTATAAGTCAGCCAGGCTGCAGTTGTGACTGTAGTTAGAATTGCACATGTGTGAACATCAAATGAGCCAGCATCAAAACTTGCAGAATGGCCAGGCACAGTGGCTCACACCTGTGATCCCAGCACTTTGGGAAGCTGAGGTGGGTGGATCACTTGAGGTCAGGAATTCAAGACCAGCCTGGCCAAGATGGTGAAATCCCATTTCTACTAAAAATACAAAAATTAGCCAGACATGGTGGCAGGTGCCTATAATCCCAGCTACTTGGTAGGCTAAGTCAGGAGAATCACTTGAACCTGGGAGGCGGAGGTTGCAGTGAGCTGAGATCGCACCACTGCACTCCAGCCTGGGCGACAGAGCAAGATTCCACAAAAAAAAAAAAAAATTGCAGAATTGGTGTCAGCGACTTGGAAGAAAATTCTGCAAAGAAAAGTCCTTTTTTTTTTTTTTTTTTTTTAACTCCTAGGAACCAAATGGTTGTGGAGAAGGAGTAAATCAGACATGTTTAGCAACATTCAGCTTAGCAGCTGCAACATTCATGTTTAGCAGGAGTCAAAAGTAAGCTAACACTACATAACTGCAAGGCCAGCTTAGGAGCCCAGGGCCAATGACTCTGTTCTGTTCTTTTATGGATTATTTTAAGAAATGCTGCATCATCAAATTCTTAATATAGAGGATGATACATGGGTAAGTGTAGACATCAAAGAGTCTGAGTCAAATGCTGAATGTGAAAAAGTTTTAGGAATACCGAAACCAATTTATTTTGCTTAATGTTTCTCTTTTTCATGTACAAGTATGCTATATGAGAAAATAATCTCTATTTAATTAAATTTATAACAGCCCTTTCAATAAGTATAAAATGAACATTCTGATCATGTCATAGTTTAACTTGCATTTTTTTTTCTTAATGGCAAAAAACCAATGATGCTTCTTACAATGATAGCATCTTAGACTCAATGAAAAGTGGGGATGAAATGAAATTTGGGGATACAGTACTTTCCCCTCTTCTCCTAAAACAGGTAATGAGCTTGAATGATCTACAATGTTTGCTAACTCTACTGCTTTCCTAACTGCTGCTCGTGGTGTTCCATTTTAATAAAAAGCTGTGGGCCGTTCTTATTTTTGACATAGGGACTTTTTTTTGGCCCAAGACTTTTAATATCATGTGGTCCGTATTTAACTCTCCGTAAAATATTTCTTGGGAAGAGAAATTCTAGTAGTTCAGTTTCGCTTGTATGATTTCTTTCAAAGTGTCAATTTACTCTTGTTTCCTTTGCTAGGGGTGCAGGCTGCATCTTTATTGAAATGTTCCAGGGTCAACCTTTGTTTCCTGGGGTTTCCAACATCCTTGAACAGCTGGAGAAAATCTGGGAGGTAGGAGAAGAATTCTTCTAAAGAAAATGAAATATCTGCATTTTAAGTTTTGAACCAAATTTGCCTTACAGACAAATGAAGCAGTCCATCTCCTTTGAGATATTAAGCCGTATATTAAGATTGTAGAAACTGTAGCATTTGCCACAGCTATAAGCACCCTGGGAATGTGTGGTCAGGAAACTCCCTGTTGCCGCATAGCAGCCCATGAATCCAGCTCACTGAATGATGTTCAGGTCTCCTGCTCCCTGTCATTATTATTGTCTTAACCTCCCAGGGCAATTTCTGCCATTACTACTCAGACATGCCCGTACCTTGCTACCTCCACTTCTAATGCTACCATATATTTGGCCCTGGATCTTTGTCAGCTGAAAATAAGACACAGAATTTTTAGCTGGGTGCAGTGGCTCATGCCTGTAATCCCAGCACTTTGGGATTGCTTTGAGCCCAGGAGTTCGAGACCAGCTTGGGCAACATGGTGAAACCCCATGTCTACGAAAGCAAAAATGAGTGGGCTGTGTGGCGCACACCTTAGTCCCAGCTATTCGGGAGGCTGAGATGGGAGGATCACTTGAGCCCAGGGAAGTTGAGGCTGCTGTTAGCTGTGACCATGCCACTGCACTCCAGGCTGGGCAACAAAAGAAAGACACAAAATTTTCATAGAACCCTGATAGAACAGAGGCTTTCCCTCTTAGTGTGAGAGAAGTGTACCATTTATCATGCTTATCCACAACCAAGTTCCTAAAGTGTCAAGGTGCCTTTGTGTATGCAGCTCCATTTCTTAATTCATTATTTATCCCTACCGCAATTGCCTATGATATGCTTTGTTTTTATGGCCCTTATATAATATTACAGTCATACTATAGTCATCTGTATATTTCCTTTTTTGGTCATATTTTTATTGTGGTAAAATATACAAAACATAAAATTTACCATCCTAACCCTCCTTAAGTGTACAGCTTATCAGCATTAAATACATTCATATAGTTGCACCACCATCACCGCTATCCATTTCCAGAACTTCTCTATCATCCCTAAGGGAAGCTCTGGACCCACTGAACAATAGCTGCCCATCTTCCCTCCCCACACTCCCCTAGCCCCTAGTAACCTCTAATCTACTTTCTGTCTCCATGAATTGGCCTATTCTAGGTACTTCACATAAGTGGAATCATACAAATTTGTCTTTCTGTATCTGGCTTATGTCACTTAGCATATTTTCAAGGTTCATCCATGTTGTAGAATGTGTCAAGCGGCTTTAAATCGGTGAGGTGCAGGGGGGTACTTTATTACTTGGTATCCTGGATCCTGCTCCTTGTCTTCTGGCTAAAATAAAATGTACTTTGTGAAATTAAGACATTTTATAGAGATTAATTACTGACATTAAATTTTCTTCTAGAAACATGGGGACTATTATGAAGGAACATGGGAAAAACTGGGAAGCATTCATAACTTAAAAAAAAAATCCAAGACAAAAGGCTTTTTCTAAAACCTTTCTTGCAAGACAGAGAAATGCTATCTTCACATTATGTTATTGGGTGCTATAACATCATCTAAGCTGGAGACAGCCTGCTGTAATAGCTTTGGAGTCCAAAGACCTGGGCTTGAATTCTAACCATTTTCTGGCTAAATGAACATGGGCAAGTTATGTAGTCCCTCTGATTCGTTTCCTTGTCTGTAAAATGGGAACAATGATAAGGACTTCCTAATTCTTTCTTTGAGAATTCCATAAAAACAAATGCATAACAAGCTCCATGCACCATAAATGCTCAATAGATGTTTGCTTTCTTCCTGTCTCACACAAATTGTTGTACAGATGTTTCAGTAACCTGACTGCTAGCAAGTATTACCTGAATTTTAACCCGATTGTTCTCTTCTTTCACTTAGCAGTATTATTTCTTGTCCACAATAGAGGAAGCACAATTGCAGTTCTGACACTGCAATGACCTTTTATACATTTGCAGAGTTTTTCCTGGTCATTTAATTAGGAAACAACACTTATTTACCATATATAAGGCGAGTAACTCTACAAGACTCTACAAGGTCTTGTAAGAAGCTATAAGCCAAGGGGGAAAAAAAAGAAGAATAAGAAAAATACATGATCTGTATTTTCAAGTGTTGTTCAGTCTAGGTAGGGTGATGGGTGAAGTATACGTAAATATATGTGAAACAAACATAAACTATGTATATATGTAAAAGGATGTATGTATTGATAGTTAATATAAATTGTAATACTGAAATAAGATGTGCTATTAGGATATTTGAAGAGTAGTTTATTTGAAAAGAATATAAGTATATCCTTGTGTGCCATTAGTATTTGAAGAGTTGTATATAAACTGATTTTTTTCTTTTTTCTTTTTTTTTTTTTTGAGAAGGAGTCTTGCTCTACTACCCAGGCTGGAGTGCAGTGGTGCCATCTCGGCTCACTGCAAGCTCCACCTCCCCGGTTCAAGCGATTCTCCTGCCTCAGCCTCCTGAATAGCTGGAATTACAGGTGCCCGCCACCACGCCTGGCTAATTTTTGTATTTTTAGTAGAGACGGGGTTTCACCATGTTGGTCAGGCTGGTCTCAAACTCCTGATCTCGTGATCTGCCTGCCTTGGCCTCCCAAAGTGCTGGGAATACAGGCATGAGTCAACGCGCCCAGCCTTGTAAACTGATTTTTAAAATACAATATACAGTTAGGCATAGTGTTGTGTCCCCACTGCTTGAGAGGCTGAGGCAGGAGGATCCTTTGATCCCAGGAGTTTGGGCAACATAGTGAGACCCCCATCTCTAATAATAATAAATATAAATTTAAAATAACATTTTAAAATATGACATACTATCTTTGAATGACCACACAATTTAAAAAACAATCATTTTCTGGTTCTTTAGTGTACAGTTAGCACAGCACTTAGAAATCATAGAATAAAGTGAACAAGATGCTTCTCAAGGCCTGATCACTCTTTAGGACTCACAATGGGCTAGGTACTATGCTGGAAAGAGAAAAAATAATAATTTTCTAACCTGCTTGAGACATAGTGGTATAAATGATAACACAGCTGCTGAACGTGATGACTTTCCCACTTTGTCCGCAGAGCAAGAAACTATAGATGCAATAACAAAACTACATTCAATGAACATGGGACTGTAGATAACAAACTAACTTCATTTCTTTGGATACATGCCCTGCATTGGGATTGCTGGATCATATGGTAGTTCCATTTTTAATATTTTGAGGAACCTCCATAGCATCTTCCATAATGGCTGTACTATTTACATGCCCACCATCAGTGTGCAAATGTTCCCTTTCCTCTACATTCTTGCCAACACCTCTTTCATCTTTTTGATAATGGTTGTGGGGCGATATCTCACCATGGTCCTAGCCTTCATTTGTCTGACGATTGATGATATTGAGCATTTTTTCATATACCTCTTGGCCATTTGTAGGTCTTCTTTTGAGAAATGTGTATTGAGGTTCTTAGTCCATTCCTGCTACCATAGCAAAATCCCATAGAGCAGGCACTTTATAAAGAACAGAAATTGGCCGGGTGCGGTGGCTCACGCCTGTAATCCCAGCACTTTGGGAGGCCAAGGTGGGTGGATCACCTGAGGTCAGGAGTTCAAGACCAGCCTGGTCAATATGGTGAAACCCCATCTCTACTAAAAATACAAAAACTAGCCGAGCGTGGTGGTGTGCACCTGTAGTCCCAGCTACTTGGGAGGCTGAGAGAGGAGAATTGCTTGAACCCAGGAGGAGGAGGTTGCAGTGAGCCAAGATCGTGCCACTGCACTCCAGCCTGAGCAACAGAGTGAGACTTCATCTCAAAAAAAAAGGAACAGAAATTTATTTCTCACTGTTCTAGAGGCTGGAAAGTCCAAGATCAAGGCACTGTAGCCTGTTGTCCAGTGAGAGATTTGGTCTCCAAGTTAGTGCCTTGTCGCTGCATCCTCCAGAGAGGACAAATGCTGTGTCCTTACATGGTGGAAGGGTAGAAGAGCAAACAGGCCTGACTGATTCCCTCTAACTCCTTTATAAGGGCATTCATCTCTGTCCTTGTGTCCTAATCACATGCTAAAGGCTGCACCTCTTAATACTGTTGCATTGGGGATAAAGTTTCAACATGAATTATGAAGAGAATACAAACATTTAAACCATAACAAGTCCTTTGCCCACTTTTTTTTTTGGAGACTGAGTCTCACTCTGTTGCCCAGGCTGGAATGCAGTGGCTTGATCCTGGCTCACTGCAACCTACGCCTCCTGGGTTCAAGCAATTCTCCTGCCTCAGCTTCCAGAGTAGCTGGGATTACAGGTGTGCACCACCATGCCCAGCTAATTTTGTATATTTAGTAGTAGAGACAGAGTTTCACCATGTTAGCCAGGCTGATCTCAAACTCTCGACTTCTGGTGATCTGCCTGCCTCGGCCTCCCGAAGTGCTGGGATTACAGTCATGAGCCACCGTGCCCAGCCCTTTGCCCACTGTTTAATGGGGTTGTCTTCTTGCTATTGAGTTCCTTATATATTTTTGATATTAACCCCTTATCAAATGTATGGCTTGCAAATATTTTCTCCCATTGAAGGCTGTCTCTTCACTCTAATGATTGTTTCCTTTGCTGTGAAGACACTTTTCAGTTTTATTTATTCCCATTTGTCTATTTTCACATTTGTTGCCTATAAGCAGGTTAGAAAATTATGCAGATTATAAATAGTTCCTGAGTTTGTGTTTTACTAAGCGTAGCCTACACAGATGAAAACAGGAAAGCTACTTCAGAATCTGTGATATTTGATGTCAGAAGTGCATCTCTGAAAGCAATGGGTCCATTCTAACTCTCCTAACCTCTAACCATAATTTGTTCTATATTTATCCTGAGATCTCACTCTTAGGAATAAAAACACATTGAGAAGTCCTGAATCTTTATTTTACTATTTTTCTGAAGTGCCTGTAGTGTGTGTGTTTACATCTAAATAATAGCTGTCACCACTTTCTGATCAATTTTAGAAACTAATTTTAAATAAGTGTTTTTCATAAATAATCCTGGATTTAGTTCTAAAATCAGAATAAACTATGCAAACTTTGAATCCATTAATCAAAATGCTTTTAGTTTCCATTCCAACAAAGGCAGATAAACAGCCCCTTCAGACCACTGTGGTTTGAAACATAGCACTCACTGGCTGCCTTTTAAGAGCCTTCAGGGAGGGAGTAAAACAACAATTTTTGGTTTTCAGTTTCCCAGACAGTGAAGGAGAGATTTAGTAATTTTCTCAAGTGAAAAAGAATTCAATAACTTTCAAATAGAAACTGAGATCAAATTCCCAAATAAAGTATATTGAATTTTTGTTTAAACTTTTAAAATCTCAAGCTTAAAGCTTTGAACATAAGATTAAAAAAATTTTTTTTAGTATCCATTTTGTTGGCTTTAGTTAAATATCATGCAAAGTAACCAACCATCTGGTAACTTTCACCTTAGAGAAAACATGATAGTGGTTGTTACCTATTTCTTCTATTGTTTTCTCTTCATTATCTTTGCTTTCTTTTCACTGCACTTTGCCAGCCAACAGAGGATGTATGGGTACATGTGACTCACACCCACTTGTTTACACATGCATCTGCGCAAATACATAAGATAGTAGGTTAAAAAAGAAGAATTAGCGTCCTGTCCCCTGGCCTTCTCCCACAAAAGAATTAGTCCAGTTGGTTTTTCAAAATGGATTCCAGGATTCTTAGTGTTCCCTCGGGCTCAAGGTGGTTGATAGGAAAAGCCTATAATCCTCTCAGTCACTTTTCAGTTTGTTTGGGGAATGGATCAAAGAAGGAAGATTTTACTGAGTGGCATGTTTTTTTATTATATGAGGGAAAATAGCACTTCACTGTCTTTTTTTAAAGACAAGCTTAACAGACGCCAAAAAGTACACCTCTCAGCCAGAGTCCTAGTCAACAAGCTGATAGATATTAAGATTCTGGATTCTTCATTGATTATATTCAGTCATTGTTGGGCAATTGACTCCCTGCCATAATAATTGGGCCAGTATCTATAACCAGCATTTTACAGCTGGATTCACTAGACTCTTTCTGTAAGAGATGTTTCTGAAAAGAGTTATAGTGAGATATGCTTCTAAGAAAAGTTATACTGTAGTAGTGTAATGAAAGCTACTAGTGTTTTTATTAGTATTTCACAAGAACAATGTTACTCTGGCTCCCATATATAACTATCTATGGGCTTTTATGATTACTCTTAAAAAAAAATACTAAGGTAATGCCTACCAAGGAACTCATGGTGCTGGCTTCATCCAAAGTCTGAGCTGTTTTGGCTTTGTACTCCAAAAGACTTTATTTTCATTCATCTTAACTAAAAACTGGGGCTTTAAATTGGTTATTCAGGGCCGGGCGCGGTTGCTCATGCCTGAAATCCCAGCACTTTGGGAGGCCGAGGTGGGCAGATCACGAGGTCAGGAGATTGAGACCATCCTGGCTAACACGGTGAAACTCTGTCTCTACTAAAAATACAGAAAAAAAAAAAAATAGCCAGGCATGGTGGTGTGCATCTGTAGTCCCAGTCCCAGGAGGCTGAGGCAGGAGAATGGCGTGAACCTGGGAGGCAGAGCTTGCAGTGAGCCGAGATCGCACCACTGCACTCCAGCCTGGGCGACAGAGAGAGACTCCATCTCAAAAAAAAAAAAAAAAAAAAAAGAAAAGAAAAAAAATCGGTAATTCAAAGCATAGACCAGCCCTTTTTCAAGTGATGTTGTTTCCATGACAATCCATCAGTGAAAAACCAAATACCATATTCCAAGCTGCTAGTCACAGAGAAAACAAGCAGATGAGATGAATGTAATAGAAAAGACTAGAGTTAGTTTTGGGGTCATCTTTAGCCAACATTCCATTGCTTGAAGGTCAGTAATCTGAATCCTTTTTAATTTGAGCACATCGGGGAACAGCTGAATACCCATGTTGAGGCATAATTTAAGCTGTCAAGTGTCTCCTGTCAATATACATGTGGTCATCTGATGTAAGGCAAATAGACAGTCACTCCTGCTTCTTTATATCCCTAGCTCCCAACATGGTGTCCTAATGCATGATAATCATGCAGTAAATGTTCAGTGATAAGAACATGACTTTGAGCAAGGCTGTATGATCTGCCTCAGTACAAGTGAGTCAGTAAGAATGCAGGCCCAGGACCATAGGAATGTATTACAGTTTTGCCCAAGAAACCACAAACTTTGGAAACACTCAAGTTTCTTTCTCGTATACATCAGCTGGTGTCATGCAATGGGACATACATCTGACTCTTCCCTGTTCTTCCCTGATCTGTCCTGCATGTCTCCATACCTCTTCCATCCACCTCATCTCCCCACCTCACCTTTCTTTTTCTTTGTTTGGCTTTATATAGGTGCTGGGAGTCCCTACAGAGGATACTTGGCCGGGAGTCTCCAAACTACCTAACTACAATCCAGGTAATATTGATCTGAGCTTCTGAATACTCTGAGAATTAGTAATGTAAGGAGAGCATTGACCACGCTAACAGGGAGTTCTTGTATTGTGAACTCAGCAGCAAAGATGGGTGTAGAGGAATTTCTACATTCATATATCCCCTGACTAATCTTTGTATGAGGAAGACACTAAAAGAGTATGAGGTTAGATCAGTTCCCCAGCTCTGTAAAACACAAGTAGTAAGCTGAATAGAATTTGAAATGACTATTACGGTGGATTCCACATCCACTATCAAATACCCAATGGCTCAAAAGAACAACTCAAAAGATGGGCTCACTTTTGGGCCCCCTGACTGTCATAAGTTTATTGATTAGTGTTGAATTTCATATGTATAAAAAGAAAGCTAATGCAACAGAACAGAGGTAGAGGCTCGCTAGGCCTAGGACATGCCAAGTAAGCTGTCTCTAGGTTATACTTACTAAGAGTTCATTCGTTGCCTGTAAACCTGACACTTGGTCATTGTCTCTCACACATTTCATCTTTCAAGACTGGCTTCTGGGATGGATTTAGAAGTGCTAGAAGTGTTATCCATGGGGGATTTCTTTGAGAAGTTGTCTCAAGGCCACACCAGAGGGATCAGATTAAGCACTAGTCACTTCAAGGATGTTGAGACAGAAGGGAGGAGATAGGCACTGAACTACAGGATGAAGGATCGTATTAGAAGCTGAAGAAGCAAATAAAGACCATGCCAAACCTGAGCTCTCACTGGCAGGGTTGAAGGGGAGGTAGAAAGGTACAGATAACGACAAGATTAGGGTGGATATGCTCCAAGCCAGATTTTTCTAGTCTTTATGGTCTTACATTGTTCCATTACTAAAAATGAAACCTTCCCAAATTGTTGTCCTTACTAACCTTTTTTTTTTTTTTTTTTTTTGAGATGGAGTTTTGCTCTCATCCCCCAGGCTGGAGTGCAGTGACACGATCTCGGCTCACTGCAACCTCCGCCTCCTGGGTTCAAGCAATTCTCCTGCCTCAGCCTCCCCAAGAAGCTGGGACTACAGGCACCCGCCACCATGCCCAGCTAATTTTTTGTATTTTTAGTAGAGATGAGGTTTCACCATGTTGGCCAGGCTGGTCTTGAACTCCTGACCTCAGGTGATCCACTTGCTTCAGCTTCCCAAAATTCTGGGATTACAGGCATGAGCCACCGTGCCTGGCCTGTTGTCCTTACTAACTTTGGTATGAGATTATCCTGGAAGGGTTTCCTGAGAGCAAGAAATTGTAGGTAGAGTTAAAATGTGATTAAAGAAGAAAATAAAATACATAGGGAGCTGGGGACTCTTTTTCTTCTTTTATTTAGCATCCAATACTTTTGCTTACAGCTATCCATAGGGATCAGGCATCTTGAACCACCAGGATTATGGAAGCCCTACAGCAAGCTAAAAACTAACTGTAAAGTCCTTTCAGCTGCTTTGTGAATGGTTATATCCATTGCTAAAAGGCCTTAAAATCATTTGCAAATGGCTTATGATTTCTAACTATTTTTCTAGAGTTTAACACCTGAGAAAAATGCCACTCTCTGGTCACAGGGCTTAGAATAGTGCCTATTTCCATTGGTCTGAGATAGAGAAAAAAGAACAAGTTTCTCGTGGAGCCGTGGTCCAGTCTGCAAATTGCTCCTATCTCCAGTTGCCATGGTTTCCAGGAGAACATGGCTCTCATCTTTTCCTGCCCTGCTTGTACTTCTCCCTGTCTACTCTGTTCTCTATTTTCCCTCAGCTTCCTAACTGAGGATGCCAGCAGAAGTTTAGAGTCACAGATGGATTGTAGGAAACAATTTGGATGATGCCAATACAAAGCTACTGTGGTGGGCATATGCTGCTCCCCCAAACTTGAGACATTTGGGTTTCAGTTTGGTCCAGGCCATCAACAGTGATCCTTAATACAAAATGTCTTGGTGAGAGCAATAATCAAGAAACTTGGCCAAAGTGCTTCCCTGCCAGATTGTGTGCTTAATAAGATAACTGGGTTCCAATAAAACAGAGAAAATATGTTGCATTTTTAAAAATTTTCTGTTGTTTCAAAACAATGTGCAGTTTTTCTATATAAGAAGAAAAGTCTCCAGGCCCAACATCCATAGGGCTCATCATCCATTGTTTTTCTTTTAAGTTTTCAGTTTAATTCAAATAAGTCAAAAATTTTCAGGCACCTACTATCTGCCAGGTGCAGTGCCGTGTGCTAGGGCTACACAGATGGAGAGGGTGCATTCTTGGATCTCTAGTGTTTGGGTTTGGATTCATTCACCCACATTCTTTCACCAGTTCTCTTTGTTACTGGGGTGCTCATTTGTGAGCCCTGCTTCCATGGCTTGGAGAGTTTGTGGCTGTGGGCCAGGCTGAGCTTATGGAGCAAAGGGAGTCGGAACCTTAGCCATAGCCAAGATGTCTAAACCTGGATTTGGAAATCTTAAAAGTCCAGCCTATCTTGGGCCATGGGGTCAGTATTACTGATAACTCAGTCCCAAGGACTGTGTTTTAAAAGGGTCTTCAACATCTGCATTTCAGGAACATCCTCTTACGTGAGTCAATAAGTTCCTTTTGAGCCACCCCCTACCCATCCCCATCCCTGAGCTGCTGTGGCTTCTACACACTTGAATGTCAATGATTAAGGGGAGCAGAAGACAAGCTGGGAGGCAGGAAAGTGTCACAGATGAGCACTGTGTCAGCAGCATTCTGGATGAGCTTCCCATTCCTTTCCTTTTCATTCTAAGTAGTCCTAGGAGCCCCCAAACTTTGAATCAGCCAGTACAATTTTGAGGGAGTCCAATTGTCCAGAACTTGGGAGAACCATCCAGTGTCCATCTACACCCATGCCGCCATTTCTAGGCCTTATCTGGACACCTCTAGGAGGACAGCAAAGTTTCCGTTTGTACAGTTTTTAAAAAGTCACCTGATGCTGACCCAGCCAGATTTCTCTGACAGTTAACTGTTTTCTTGGAGCTTTGATGAGCAGGGTTGTAAGTTTTCTATCCATCAATTCAGATTCTAGTGCCTGATTAAACCTGGGCAAGGTAAGAGGGTTGTATAATTTTGGAAACTTGCTTTTCCTTCCCTCCCTCCCTTCCTTCCTTCCTTCCCTTTCTCCCTCCCTCCCTTCCTTCTCTCTCTCTCTTTCCCCTCCTTCTTTCCTTCCTTCTCTCTCTTTCACTCCCTCCCTTCCTTTCTTCCTTCCTTCCTTTCTGTCCTCCCCACTCCCCATTTTAAGCAAGCTGGCTGAGAACTCTGTGTCCTCCACTTCAAAGGGCCAGTTGTCTTATCTTGATGTGGGCAGATTGAAAAGTAGGCTTTGAAAAGTAGGCGCTTTTTTTGTTTAATCTTTTCTCTTGGGATAGCTTTCAGAGCAATATATCCAAGTGTCAGTGAGGGGGTTCTGATGAGCACGGATTCCCAGACTCTCAGCAGGATCATTCTCTAACAGAAATATAAAAGTGAAATATTAAAAACCCTGGAACGTGAACTCCATCTGCAGAGTACCCAGTGTCTTGCCTGCTTTCACCAAGGGAAAAAAAATAAATCTTGAAAAAAGAGGGAGGAGAAAAAAAAGTGTTTTGAGTAAGAGGTTTACAGGTTTAGTAGAGCATAGTAACATCCCCTCAAAGAAGTGGGTGTTGCTCTGTGACCCCCCAAAACGCTCCTCCTTTGACTCAGCCGCCAGAACACTCACCCTCCTCAGGCAGCACACCCCCTTTTCACATGCTAACTGAGGCGCCCGTGATTGGCTGAACAATAAACTGGTCACACTTGCTAAAGGGCTGCTGTCTTTCACACAATTAGCCAAGACACATTAATCAAGCTGGCGGGACGGGGCTGCGTGGGCCTCCTGCAGTGGGGGAGGGGAGATAGTTTGGTGAGCCTTAATAATACTCCACAGGAAGCAATAAAGAACCGCAAGCTAGAGGGGATTCTGCTATCAGAAAGTTGGAAGAGTTTAAAGCCCCAATGGATGCCATAGCTAGAATGGACAGGAGTTGTGGCGCTGAAGATCCCAGAAACTTCGAGCAAATTGAATGTTGGTCTTGGCTAAAATCTGCTAGTAGAAGACAGTACTGTGCATTCAAATGGTGAACCTCTAGAGACATTTTTACAAAGTTCCTTTAGCCTTATTAGCTCTCCCTACCACTCCCACGACAATGCACTCAGGAGCCACTCCCCTTTGGAGACTCAAGCACTGGGCAGTGGCTATGACAAACCCTACAGTGTAGGTTTCACCATCAGAACCAATAGAAATGAAGAATATACAAGAAGCAGAGAATACCATTCTGGATGAGATTTCCATTCCTTTCCATTTTATTCAAAGTAGTCATAAGCACCCCCAAACTTTGAATTCAGCCAGTACAATTTGAGGGAGCCCAGCTGGGAGCCCAATCGAGGGTTCTCTCAATTTAGAACCAGTTAAGTAGCTGAAAAGGTGTTGGTCCTAAACTAAGCATCTGAAGGGTATTAAAAATAATTTTGAGAGAGAAAAAGTTAACATTTGTATTTTTAATATTTTCTGATTTTTCTTTTTCAAATTCCCTTTAAATAGATGTTCCAATGGCAATACAGAGCTGATAAGATCGTACCTTAGAAATCAGTTTGCTACAGAATCATGTAGGGCTTTTAAGAGAATCAACTAAATATTTAGACATTTCTCAACTAAAGTAAACGGAGGCCTTACTCCTCTGGAGGTTGTCCAGTCACCATCTCATTAGATGCAAAGATCCTGCGATAAAGAGAAACTTTTTTTCTGCCTACATGATTGTAGCCCAGTTGTGGTTTTTAATGTGTCATTGATTGTTTCATCCGACTCCTTTTGCTCCACTGAAAGGGTCTGTCATAGCTCTGTTTGCTTCCTTAAACACGGTTTTTGAAAGCGCTCACGCTGTGTGAGCTCAAATCCTAGCATTAATGTACTGCTGGGTTCATTTCACCACACTCAAAAGCGCTGAGTTTAAATCCCTCTCAATTCCATTTGAGGCACCAGAAGACTTTATCCTTCTCCACTAATGGTTCCAAGTTTACATCTAGATACTGGGGGTCAAGGACAGGAGAGGATTTAGAAATAACAGTGCATGACATTAGTCAATGCATTTGCCAAATTGGCAATTAGTTCCTGATGTGCGTGCAAAGCATTTTATTCCTGTCTCTTTGATGCTTGTTCCCATAGAGAAGGGAATAGAGTCCACAGAGGCCTTCAAACTTTTAAAGAAATATCTGCTGAAAATCATGCCTGATTTGTGACATGAGCTCAGCCGCAGGGAAGCATCCGGGATTATCCTGGTTTTTTTAGTCCCAGGAAAGAACACTGCACGTGGGAAGTTTTTCCACTAAAAGGATGTAATGAAAATCAAAAGTCAGGAAAGCGGTACTAAAAGCCCTGCAGGGACCAGAATCAGATGTACCATAAGCAGCAGGCCAAGGGACGCCCACTTGTTTTTCAGTACGCTTGCTTTATCAACTTCTGACCACCAGGTGGAAGCAAGAAACAGCATGGATGGCATACTGACATCAGACAGCATTGTACTGCAGCAATGCAGCCTTGTTCTAGGAATGTCTTATTTTGACCTTAAATCCAGTGTGAGAGCTTCACTGCATCTGAAACCACTATGAGACAGAAGATGATTAAAATGATCCTTGTCCCCACTGGGATGATAAAGAGCTATTCTGCTTTGGGCTCAAAAGA
The DNA here is from genome assembly GCF_006542625.1 of Nomascus leucogenys. Taxonomy (NCBI): domain Eukaryota; kingdom Metazoa; phylum Chordata; class Mammalia; order Primates; family Hylobatidae; genus Nomascus; species Nomascus leucogenys. The sequence goes on from NC_044402.1 coordinate 102,323,040, forward strand.
GTTCTGAGCAAGTCTCTGTGTTTGCTGTGAGCACAAGCTAAGGTCTGCATCTGGGTCGGCATCAGCTTGGTTGCATGAGCTATTAGCCAAGGGAGTTATTCAGTGGGTTGAACTAAGGGGAAAGATATTGATAAAAGAGGCTTTAACTGCAGGCATCAATTCATATGGAACTGTAAGTCCAAGCTCCCCATTTTACTGTCTGGGGTAACTTGAGGAAGTTACTTATTTCCTAGTTCCCTAATCTACAAAATGAGAGAAATCCTATCATTGTAAAAGTGTTTCCTATGTGCCAGACACAGAACATACACAATTGCTAATCCTATTACTGCCTGCCAAGATCAATGCTGAGTGGAGTAGCCCGATTCTACAGATGAGGAAACAGAGGCTTTCTCCTAGGCTCACACAGAGGCGTATACTTATTGGAAATGGGTGAAATCTGCATCCAAACCTTGTTCTCCTTTCATTAATCATGTTGTATCCCTCTGTCTCATTTTGCAGGATGAGTCTGAAAAATAAATGATATTGAATTGCATCTGCTATAGTGCCTAACTTTTAGTAGGTGCTCAATAAAAGTTCCCATTCGGTTTTTTTTGTTTTGTTTTGTTTTGTTGTTTTTCTTTTTTTTTTTTTTTTTTTGAGATGAAGTCTCACTTGTCACCCAGGCTGGAGTGCAGTGGCATGATCTCAGCTCACCGCAACCTCCGCCTCCTGGATTAAAGCGGTTCTCCTGCTTCAGCCTCCCGAGTAGGTGGGAATACAGGTGCAAGCCACTGAACCCAGCTAATTTTTGTATTTTTAGTAGAGACAGGGTTTCACCATGTTGGCCAGGCTGGTCTCAAACTCCTGGCCTCAAGTGATCTACCTGCCTCAGCCTCCCAAAGTGCTGGGATTACAGGTGTGAGCCACTGCCTCCATTCGGTTTTTTTACACAGTGTGGAAGTTCAGCTGCTCAGGGACTTGCCATGGTTCAGACCTAGTGACAGGTGTGTGAGAACTGATGCTATCTCTGCTCCCTTAGAAATCTTGGCTTCCTTCTACAGGTCAGAAATACCTCCAGGCACCAAAACTGACTTTTGTTTTTACTTGCATGGCCTAAACCTTGCCTGAATCCGCACATCCTAAGAGCTGACTCTCAGTTTTCAAACGCCTACCTAAGTCAGTTGTGCGCCTGTTAAGGCTGTTCTTATTTGGTGATGGGTCCATTCTGCTCCCCACACCTGGACTGCAGTGATATGTCTGCCCACTCTATGCCCACAGGGCCTTTCCCTGGGAGAATCCTTGTCATCTACATGCTACATAATGGGCGTCCAGTAAGGGCTACTAAATCACAGACAACATTAGTGTTACCATTGTTAATTTCACCCAAACATGGTATAGTGGAAAGAGTGCTGAAGTTTTCTACAGAGCACACCTGACCACTTCTAGTGCTTCTAGTATTTTACACAAGCCCCCTACCTGGCACATAATAAGTAGTCAGTAGATATCTGTGAAATGAAATCAATGACTAAGAGTTAGAAAACCTGAGTTCTAGTTCCAATTGCACCCTCTTGGATTCTAAATAATTCTTATTGTCTGCTTTGCAAAGAAGAACATATAAGTTATTATTCACCTTATTAATGGTAATAATAATTACGATTTATTGAGGACTAACTATGAGCTAGACACTTTACATATTTTACTTTACTTTGATTCACAACAGCCCTATCAGATAGAGACAATGTTGTAATCCCTACTTTATTGATGAGAGAGCTGAGGCTTTGAGAGAGGTATGTGACTTGCCTAGGGTCACCTAACCAGGAAGGGGGTGACCTAGAATATCCACACCTGTTGGACTCCAAGGGGGTCATAGCCATATTCCACTTTACCTTAATTATCAAAGGGCAGATATAATGATTTGGTAATTAAAACAGTGCCCTAGACTGGGGACTGGCCATAAACTTTTGCAGGTTCATTTCCAAATGATTATGTCTTTCCACCCAGACCTGATTTTAGAATCTGTGAGCCTGGCGACATATTTCAGGAGTGTAATCTGAGTGGAGTTCCTACCCTGGGACTCCAGCAGCCTCCCTCGCTGCAGCTAATGAAGCCACTGGCGTTCACTGAATCTATGAACCTCGATTGGGCTCATTACTGTCTCACTTCTGGAGCGCTGCCGAAAGCTCCTGGGGAGTTACTATTAACATCTTTATTAACCCGTCCCCCAAATCAGTCAGTGAAATTAATTTAGATACACAGCCACTTTGATCTTCATTAATGGTTGCTTCTAGTTTCTACATTTATTTTTAGTTTTCTCATCTTTAATTTATTTGGTGTCAATTATTAGTTTTTATTGAGGGAGGAGTAGATGATCTTAAAGTAATTAAGATTAGGAAAAATTGCAAGTGAGTGAAAGCAGGTAAAAAGTATTTTTTCTAAAGTAAAGCCCCAAGAATATATACAATTTTAATTTATTAATTAAAAAATAATGAATAAATTTTCTTAATGTTAAGAAATAAAGTTCCTTCCAAGTTGAAGAATAAAAGAGGCCTCAAGGTGCCAAATAACATGTAAATGGCTCAAACCAGAGCCTCCTTCTCCATGTTTATGGCCAGTGCTTTGCACCATCAAGCTCTGTAAAACACAGAGCTGGGGCTGGGTGTGGTGGCTCACTCCTGTAATACCAGCACTTTGGGAGGCCGAGGCAGGCGGATCACTTGAGGTCAGGAGTTCAAGATCAGCCTGGCCAACGTGGTGAAACCCCATCTCTACTAAAAATACAAAAATTAGCCAGGTGTGGTGGCAGGCACCTGTAATCCCAGCTACTCAGGAGATTGAGGCAGGAGAATCACTTGAACCCAGGAGGTAGAGGCTGCAGTGAGCCAAGATCATGCCACTGCACTCTAGCCTGGGCAACAGAGTGAGACTCCATCTCAGAAAAAAAACAAAACAAAACAAAACAAAACATACATAAACAGAGCAGGTACACAAGTGGGCTCACCTGAGTTACTTTAACGTTTTAAAAGTAAGGTTTAATATATTTAGTTCATTTTTATTTTTCATCCAACCATCTACTTCTTATTTATTCAGCAAATATGTATTGAATGCTAGGTACTAGGGACTGAGAGAGTAAAAAATAAATATGACAGTGGTACCTGCCTTCCAGGAATATAGTCTAGAGGGGAAAATAAATAAATAATACAATGTGGGAAATATACTACAGCAGCATTGCCTGGGGATCTTTAAGAAACTAGGGAAATCTTGGACTTGGCTGTGATATGACAAGAAAGAACAGAAAATAAAAGAAAAGAAGGAACTAGGGAAACGGCCCTCTTAATTTGGGGAATTTAGGGATAGTTTTATTTATTTATTTTTTGAGATGAAGTCTCACTCTGTCACCCAGGCTGGGGTACAGTGGCGCAATCTTGGCTCACTGCAACCTCCACCTCCAGGGTTCACGTGATTCTTGTGCCTCAGCTTCCCAAGTAGCTGGGATAACAGGCGTGCGGCCCCATGCCCAGCTAATTTTTGTATTTTTAGTAGAGACGGGGGTTTCACCAGGTTGGTCAGGCTGGTCTCGAACTCCTGGCCTCAAGTGATCCACCCACCTCAGCCTTCCAAAGTGCTGGGATTACAGGCATAAGCCACCATGCCTACCCTAGGGATGGTTTTTAAAGAAAGAGACGTGGGCTTGGCCTCCCAAAGTACCAGGATTACAGGCATGAGCCACTGTGCCTGTATTTTATTCAAAGGAAACAAAAGGGGGAAGGAACAGATTTATAGAGAATGTAATGAGTATAAGGTTTTAACATTTTGAGATTAAGATATCTGTGGAACCACAAAATGGAGATATCTAAAAAGCAAGTAGAAATATAAACTGTGAGTACAAAAGTCCAGCCTAGAAATACAGGAGAAGTCACGTGCTTAAATCGGTATTTAAAGCCTCAGGTGTGAATTTAGTTGCCCAAAGGAGAGTGTGTAGAGAAAGAAGAAAGGACAATGAGGGAACCCTGTGGGGCCAGTACTGTAGGACTAGGTAGAGGGAAGGAAGTCTTTAGAAGCTGAGAAGAAACAGCCAGAGGAGCTAAAGGAGACCAGTAGGTAATCCTAGCAATACCATGGAAATCATATGGCCAGCACTCACTGGAGGAGGACTGGGTTCCACGCCTGTGTATGCGCAATGCTGAGCTCAATGGCTGCATGTGGTGGTCCTTCAATATTTGTGGAGACTACAAGGAGTGGTCAATGTCAAATGATGCATCATTAAATACAACACTCACTTAGAAGCACGATCAAGCCATAGGTCAAAAATCATTTGTTGGGGCAGACAGAGTTCAGTCATGGCCCTGCCTCTGAGAGAGGGGAGAGTCCTGACTATGCCCGTTCCCTTCACCTTCTCCATCCACCAGGAGCAAGGCCTGGTCTCTCCTTCCTTTACAGAGACCTCAGGAATAGGCTTTAGCGGATGGGATATTTTCTCAGAATCCACAGAAAGTTTTGATTCACAATTAGAAAAGTGATACACTACAAATATGAGTTGGAGGAACAAGGTTGAACAATGCCAAGAAGCACCCTCAGTGAGGACACTGGCTTTTAGAGCATCCCGATGATGCTCAAAGGGGACTGTAAAGCTTGGGAAGGGCCAGGTGCAGTGGCTCACGCCTTTAATCTCAGCATTTTGGGAGGCCGAGGCGGGTGGATCACCTGAGGCCAGGAGTTCAAGACCAGCCTGGCCAACATGATGAAACCCCGTCTCTACTAAAAATACAAAAATTAGCCAAGCGTGGTGGTGTGTGCCTATAGTCCCAGCTACTTGGGAGGCTGAGGCAGGAGAATCTCTTGAACCCAGGAGGCAGAGGTTGCAGTGAGCCGAGATCGTGCCACTGCACTCCAGCCTGGGCAACAGAGCAAGATTCCATCTCAAAAAAAAAAAAAGCTTGGGAAGCCTTGAGCCAAATGCTAGAGAAACTTCCAAGCCAGCTACCTGAGGAAGAGTGAAGCAAACGGTTGTGAGGGCATGAGTGTGTGTGTGTGTGTGTGTGTGTGTGTTTGGGGTGAGGGTGAAGGGCAGGTAGGAGAAAAAGAGTTACAGATTTTGGCAGTGCAATTTTCAAGTTACTGCTTAAGATAGTGAAATAAGGCTAACAACATTATCAACTATTTAAATATACGGTATCTCAAGAATGCATTGTATTCAGGAAATTCCAGAAGTGTAGTTCAGTAGACAGCGCTATAACCTTAGGGTGATTGTGGCAAGACTATGGTAACTAGAAAATGTTTTACCTTGAGCTAAGACTCAAAATGGTGCAGTGATGTTTTACCAATCAATCAACAAATCTCTGTTGACTAAGGTTACCAGACTTGAAATCCGTTGTGAAATGAGCTTTATTAAATATTTATGAAAAATGGACTATTTTTACTATGGTAGCAACAGTTCTGCCCTCATTTTGATTTCACTCCACTTAGTTTGGAAATTTAAATGCTCTGCTTTATTACTTTCCTTTTGCAACTTTGCTTTTCCTGCCTCGAATTCCAATTGAACTCAAATGAGAACACTTTTTAGAGAGAACTGCAGAGGGATGAGAAGGAGAAAAATCGGGTCTAATGATTTACTCTTGTCTTTGGAAGGAGAAGGGAAACAAGCTACCTCCAGGCCTATTATTTTTAGAGGCTATTGAATCCGGAGAAACCAGACTCCTCTTGAAATGGTGCTGTGTGAAATGCCTATCTGTTTGTGGATCATTCTCCCACTGATCGCTCACAGCTTACCTACTGGGAAAAATCAATGGGAGAGAGGCAGGTCATTCAGCCTCAGGTTATCTGCCTGAGTGGGAGGGCAGGCCACAAATAGGCGACGGGCTTTGCTTCTGCTTAATAGCAGCTCCCTGACTGACCCGGACACATCCATTCCTGTCTCAGCTAATGTAGCTATAAAATAGAGGTGGGAGGGGCGTCAGCACAATCCTTCTACCCCAAACATGGACTCAAGTACAAAATGTTGTTACTCCTGGGGTCCTGGGGCAACTATTACAGGTCATCCTTTTCTGGCAGAATTTATGAGAACTGAATTTTCCCTTGTCATGCTTCCTCTCTCACATCCCTGAACAAACATATTAAGTATGTGTCAGACCCTATGTTCTGCAACGTTTATATACATTGATTAATTAAATTCTTACAACAACCTCATTTGAGTTGTTACAGATGAGGAAATGAGCCTCAGAGAAGTGTTTGTTGAGTTGCTGGTGAGTGATAGACCCTGCCCTCTTTGCTAGACCAAAGGTCCTCTGCCTTAGCTCCTCACTGGAAAATTCTGGAGACCACTGAAGACATAATAACAGGCCAGGCATGGTGGCTCATGCCTATAATCCTAACACTTTGGGAGGCTGGGGCTGGAGGATTGCTGGATACCAGAGTTTGAGACCATCCTGGGCAACATAGGGAGACCCCATCTCTACAAAAAATTTTAAAAATTAGCCAGAAGTGGTGGTATGCACTTATGATCCCAGCTACTCAGGAGGCTGAGGCAGGAGAATGGCTTGAGACTGGGAGGTCAAGGATGCAGTGAGCCATGATCATGCTCATGCCATTGCACTCCAGCCTGGGCAACAGAATGAGAACCTCTTTCAAAAACCAAAAGAAACTCATAATAACAGTACAATAAGTAACTAATGTCTGGACCCTTCCCAGGCTAGTTGAATCAAACCTCAGGGCCTCCTTTCTCGTAAAGGTTTCCAGGCGATGCCAGTGTGCAACTCCCTTTGAGAACCTACCTCTCCAAAATGAGAGGTCAGAACCAAAAGAAGAAAAGGAATGAGATTAACACTTACTGAGCCCCTGCTACAGGCTGCGTGCTTAATCTTTTGTAATTCTCCCAGCAACTGGAAAATGATTCCCATTTTACAGGTTTGGAAACTTCTCAATTATTTAACCAGAGAGGCTAAGCAATTTCTCTAAAGTCTCAAAGCTTGTAAGTGGCAAAAAGGAGACTTGAGCCTGGGGTTGTGTTCATGTTACCATACTACCAAGCTAAGAAACACACCACTGACCCACACTGAGGACTCAGAAGAAATCAAGTCAGACTTAGAGGAACTGGGGCTTGGAGCAAGTTAGAATTTTAGTAGAAGACATTTAGAGAAGGTTTCCAAGGAGAACTAACAATAAGGCAGAAACACCTGAGTGGGAGAGAGAGGGATGTTATGTCAGAAAGGGAGAGAAGCAGGAAAAAAAGAGACAAAGAGTGAGAAAATATTTATATTACATTTACTATCCTAGTTTCACAACCCTATGCAGTAGAAACTATTACTATCCCTCTTCTGCAGGTGGAAAAACTGAGGCCCAGTGAGGTTAACCAATATCTTCAGGTCACACAGCTGGTAAGAGGCATAGTGTGGGTTCACTCAGGTCCTGGGTCCAAGAGCCTGGCCACGCATTGTTTATACTGCCCATAACTTTTCAAAGGAAGGGAAAGAGGAAGGAAAAGCACATAGGATTTATTTTGTTTAATGGTCCAGAGCAGGCATTTTGCACTCATTATTTCATTGTTTCACTTCAGGATCCTTGCAAGGTGAATACCACCTTCAATTTGCATTGAGAAAACTGAGGGTTGCCCCTACAGAATGGGAGAAAATTTTTGCCATCTACCCATCTGACAAAGGGTTAATATCCAGAATCTACAAATAACTTAAATAAATTTACAAAAAAAAAAAACCATCAAAAAGTAGGCAAAGGATATGAACAGACACTTCTCAAAAGAAGACATTTATGCAGCCAACAGACACATGAAAAAATATTCGTCATCACTGGTCATCAAAGAAATGCAAATCAAAACCACAATGAGATACCATCTCACACCAGTTAGAATGGTGATCATTAAAAAGTCAGGAAACAACAAGTGCTGGAGAGGATGTGGAGAAATAGGAATGCTTTTACACTGTTGGTGGGAGTGTAAACTAGTTCAACCATTGTGGAAGACAGTGTGGCGATTCCTCAAGGATCTAGAACTAGAAATACCATTTGACCCAGCAATCCCGTTACTGGGCATATACCCAAAGGATTATAAATCATGCTACTATAAAGACACATGCACATGTATGTTTATTGTGACATTATTCACAATAGCAAAGACTTGGAACCAACCCAAATGTCCATCAATGATAGACTGAATTAAGAAAATGTGGCACATATACACCATGGAATACTATGCAGCCGTAAAAAAGGATGACTTCATGTCCTTTGCAGGGACATGGATGCAGCCGGAAACCATCATTCTGAGCAAACTATCGCAAGGACAGAAAACCAAGCACTGCATGTTCTCACTCCTAGGTGGGAACTGAACAATGAGAACACTTGAACACAGGGCAGGGAACATCACACACTGGGGCCTATCGTGGGGTGAGGGCAGGGGGAGGGATACCATTAGGAGAAATGCCTAATGTAAATGATGAGTTAATGGGTGCAGCAAACCAACATGGCGCATGTATACCTATGTAACAAACCTGCATGTTGTGCACATGTACCCTAGAACTTAAAGTACAATAATAAAAGAAATTAAATTAAAAAAATCAGAAAATAAAGAAAGAAAACTGAGGGTTGCCATGGATGGTCAAAGTATCTTACATGAGGTCTCAGCAAAACTGAAGCAGCAGAATCCATATTGAAACCCTAAGTCAGCTAACCCCCAACCCACGTGCCACAAGAACCCCACTCAAGTTAGAAAGAGTATTAAAATATTGAAGGCCAAAAACACAGCACATAGACCTCTCAGAAGGGAAAAATAGAAAATGGGGAAGGATGGAAATGGATTTCATTTTGTTGATTGAAATTGGGAGATGACTGAATGAGGAAATATTTTGATTTTGCTTGGCCAGGGAAGAGCTGTAAATAGGCAGCAGAAAGTGGTTTGAAGAGAAATATACTAAGCAAATGCCAGATATTCTTATCTTTACTGGTTATTTTGAATTTAGGCAAAATCATACTGAACAGAGAGTAAATAACCTGTATAGACAAGTGCTTCCCTTAGTGCCCACCTGGGACTATAAAATGCCAGCAGAGAGGTCCACATTTGATTGCATCTGACCTTGAAAACTCAGCTGAAGTCACTTTCTTTGATCACTCCTTTCACTCTACAACTCTTAGCACTACAAATTCAAATTTTCATTGAACTTCCTTTTGAAATTACAAAATAATATTGTATACGCTTTATTTCAAAAATGTTTGAGAAAATGGGCAAAGAAGGAAAAAGGGTAAGCCCCTGTAACCACCACCACTATCTAGTGAATAGTCTTCCAGATCTATGTGCGTACAAACATGAACACATGAGTATTATCAAATTAATTTTTGCCCAACCATGATTAAATTCTTTGTTGTGATGAACAGCCTTGGTTTATTCCATTTATATAGGAACTGGAGGAAGAGATTTTTAAAACCAAAATAATGGTTGGGAACGTTGGCTGATGCCTGTAATCCGAGCACTTTGGGAGGCTAAGGTGGGAGGAACACTTGAGGCCAGGAGTTCAAGACCAGCCTGGACGAAAAAAAAGTGAGACTCCCATCTCTAGATAAATTAAAAAAAAAAAAAAAACCAGATGTGGTGGTGCATGCCTGTCATCCTAGCTACTCCAGAGGCTGAGGTGGGCGGATCACTTGAGGCCAGGAGTTCCAGGCTGCAATGAGCCATGATCATGCCAGTGTACTCACCAGCCTGGGTGAGATCCTGTCTCTAAACAAACTAACAAAATAATTACATTTCAGGCCTAAGAAAAATATAAGGCAGAAATACCATTTTGAATGAGAATTGAAATATTATTTTCTCAATTTGGAGTGGACAATAAAGGAAATTTGATGAAGAACATCCATCAGCTTGCCTCCCCCACAGCTTCTCTTACAGCCCTTACATAGAAGAAGCATTCAGTTAGTATTTCTTGAGTGAATGAGAAATCATTCCCTTTTAGGATGGTTTTTGTTTGGGTTAAATGGTATCAATACTAAGAATCATAGAAACACATACACCCAAATATAAATGTTATAGAGTGCTCCAATTTTTATTATCACCTATTTTGGAATATTCAAGCCAGGATTCACTTCCATTTTTACCACAAGTAACATATAGAACTAGCTCCCCTTACTTTTTTATTTTTTATTTTTATTTTTATTTTTTTGAGACAGGGTCTTGCCCTGTCTCCCAGGCTGGAGTGCAGTGGCACAATCACGGCTCACTGCAGCCTCAACCTCCCAGGCTCAGGTGATCCTCCCAGTTCACCCTTTCAAGTAGCTGGGACTATAAACACATGCCACCAGGCTCAGTTGTTATTTTAGAGACAGGTCTCACTATGTTGTCCAAGTTGGTTTTGAACTCCTGGTCTCAACTAATCATCCAGCCTGGGCCTCCCAAAGTGCTGGGATTATAGGCAAGAGCCACTGCGCCTGGCTCCCCTGACTTTTTTTTTTTTAAACCACTTTTGAGTCTTTAAGACTGCCTCATTATTCATCACATTTCACGTGCATATACTTGTTCTCCCAAATGAACTGTAAGCTCTGCAGAGGTAGTGGGGTTTCTTTTGATCTGTTTTGTATTCTTCCCAGCACTTGGTACATGCTCTGCACACAGTGTACGTTAAACAAATGTTTGTTGACTTTACTGAATATGTTGACTGTATTAGTTTGCTAGAGTTGCTGTAACAAAGTCACAAACTGGGTGGCTTAAGCAACAGAAATTTATTGTCCTACAGTTCTGGAGACTGGGAAGTCTGAAATTGAGGTGTTGGCAGGGTTGGTTCCGTGGGAGGGATGTGAGGGAGAATTTGTTCCAACTCCCTCTCCTTGTCTTGTTGATGGTCATCTTCTCCTTGAGTCTCTTCACCTCACCTTCTCTGACGCACGTCTATTTCTGGGTCCACATTTTGCCTTTTTAGGAGGATGCAGTCAAATTGCATTAGGGCCCACCCTAATGCTTTCATCTTAACTAATTACATCTGCAATGACCCTATTTCCATATAAGATCATATTCTAAAATAGTTGGGGTTAGGACTTCAACATGTGAATTTTGGGAGCACATAATTCAACCCATAATAGTGACCTTTCACCAAATCATAAAAATTCAGCAGGAGACGAGGCTTTAAAAATCACATTAGCCTACCTGGTACTTGAATCATTTTTTTATACCAAGTCAAGAAGAGCATTTAGAATTTTAACAGTATATTTGGCAACAGGGTTTTCGGGTTGATTTTATTTTTTAACGCCCTCTGTATGCTTCCCAGAATGGTTCCCGCTGCCTACGCCTCGAAGCCTTCACGTTGTCTGGAACAGGTGAGTACTACCTCAGGAAGGGATCTTTAAGGGATCTTTAAGCAGGATTGGAGAGACATTTGCCTGGATCTCAGTCCACTGAACAGCAGCCCCCGAGCACTTCCATGTGGGGGCTCTAAGCTGTAGGAAGATGCCTCTGGGAGCGCCAGACCCCTGAGAGTCTGTTAGTTCTTCTCTATGAACCATTTTACTTTCAGTGAGTTTGGTCATTAAAATTGTTTTGTGTCCCTCAGCCATGCCCCAGGCCCTGAGAACGAGGGAGTGTGTTGGTCTGCAAGAAAACCTAGTGGGTTTATTATTCTCTGACACAGAGAAACCAAATAACATCATTGAGTGGCTATTGGAGGGGGGGCAACTTGATTCATGGGGGTCATGGTTTCCCAGGCCCTCTCTACGCAGTCTCAGCTCAGACCAGGGCAGACTTTTATTACCAGCTTTCAACAAATCCCTAGTTTCTTTTGCAAAGTAAAACAGATAATAGAGACATTCCGGGAATAGTTAGCTAACTAAGCTGTGCCAGGCAACCTCCGGGCTAAGAAGAACTCAGTGTTTTCGGACAATGACCGATTACAATAACCAGTATTATTTGATCTGCGAGTAATTAGCTGAGGCTCTGTTCTTTTTGCTTCAGTGAGGAGGCAAAAAGGGCAGTGAGGAAAACATCAGAGACAGGGGAAACGAGCTCAAATGTCAAAGAAAAACACACTCTTGCAGGTGGGGAGAAGTGGAAGAGTTTCACTGGCCAAGATCCTGACTGAACACTCAAACATTGTTTTTCCCTGAAAATATGGTAGAATTTAACTTAACCAAAAGTTGTTTGAATTCTTCACTCTTACTGTTCATTTCCTTTAAAAGGCCTCCACGTAGAATAAATATCAGGGTACAAAGAGTAAAATAGGTTAGGAACATAGAACTATGGACTATCAGAGATATTTCACTGGGAGGGACAGGTCTCTCCAGGACATCTGCACCCTCCACTCTTATTTTCAAAAGCACTGTATAACCTGAAACCTTTTGGAGACAGGTTCTAGGGAACTACTGTTTATCACTTCATTCAAGACTTGCAGTATAGTCAGTCTCCTTCCCCTTTACCTAGAGATACGTGGATTTTAGCACTGCCCCGTGGCTTTCTTTCATGTCCCTATCAGCTTCCAAAGTAAATGGCAACTCTCAACTTGAGAACCATCTTAATACTCCATGCTGCTGCTGCAGCTGCCCCTGTCCCATGGCAGAAGATAGTTCAGCCTCCTGCTATCACCCCACCAGCCTTTTTTCGAGGGCTGAGCAAGGCTTGAATTCTCTGAATATCTCTCTGGCTTTTCTGACGATACAGCACCCGTGGCCTCTGCGCCTTCCCTTGTCCCTTAGCAATATGTATTCACCTTTTCTCAGACTTCTGGCTTCTCTGCTCAGATCTTTAACACAGGAAGTAATGTCTAGGCTGGGCCCGGTGGCTCACACCTGTAATCCCAGCATTTTGGGAGGACGAGGTGGGCAGATCACCTGAGGTCAGGAGTTCAAGACCAGCCTGGCCAACATGGCAAAACCCCATCTCTACTAAAAATACAAACAATTAGCCGAGTGTGGTGGCATGTTCCTGTAGTCCCAGCTACTCTGGAGGCTGAGGCATGAGAATTGCTTGAACCTGGAAGGCGGAGTTGCAGTGAGCTGAGATCGTGCCACTGCATTCCAGCCTGGGAGACAGAGTGAGACTCTGTCTCAAAAAAAAAAAGTGGAGGGGGAAGTAATGTTTAGAGGTATGTAGAGGTATGTTGTCTAATACAGTAGCCACTAGCCACGTATGGCTATTTAACTTTTAATTTATTTAAATTAAGTTTAAAATTCCGTTCTGTTGCATTAGCTACATTCCAAGGACTCAGTAGCCACACTGGAGTAGTGACTATGATATTGGACAGAGCAAAAATAGAATATCTCCATCATCATGGAAAATTCCATTGGCAGCGTTAGCCTAGATTATCACATAGGAAAATTCTTGGCTCTGGGAAGGGCTCTGTGAAAGGGTTAACATTAGATGGGATATATACTATGTACCTAGCAGGGTGCTACATATAGTATTACATTTAATCCTTACAAATATCATTCCCAGGTCAAAGAGGAGGAAACTGAGGCTGAGAGAAGTTAAGTAACTTGGACAAGGTAGTCCAACTAAGTAAGTGGTAGAACCAGGATTCGTCTGGTACCCAGGTCTCTGTGGATTTGGCTGTTGAATCAGGTTGCAGATGTGGCGAGTAACAAGCAGCCGAAGTGTCACTGGCTTTTCTACACAATCCCTTCAGAGGTGCGGTGGAACCATTCACAGGCCTGTAGATGAATCCCTGGAGCTTGCTTGAGGTTTGATGGTATCTCCTTAATGTGGGCCTAGTAGGTATGCACTCACTTTTTTAGATTGATTGGCAAATTGTAGGACAGCTTCTGCAATGTTTCTTTCTAGTATTGGATGTATTTCTTACTGTGGGCATCTACTACATCCCGAACTGAGAACATTTAAAAAGTGCCTACTCTATCCCTGCCCTGTTCCTCTTCCTGTAGGTCTAGGGGGAAAACCGAAGAATCCAGTTGAGCTCATACTGACCAGCCTGTCCTGCACCTCGGAGGTCAGTGGCAGTGCTGTGGGTGGGAGACTTTTATACTCAGAGCGAGGCTGTGCTAGGAAATCAAAACTGCTGTCCCAGACCGCTGAGAACAACCAGATTTTAGAAGTATGGAGTGATGGGTTAGTAGATGGTGTTTTACACAGTCACAAAACTCAATTTTCATTTTTTCTTATTGTTTTTCTATTCTGGACTTTTAAGATTACATGTAGCTGTCCTGGCCCTCAGCACATCTTTTAGGATTGATACACAATTTTAATTATTTTTATGACTTTTATAAGCAATGGGGCCTGTGGCAATTCAGGTGGGTTGGAATGAATTTATTATCCTTGCCCATAGGGCTGAGCACGCTCTTGGGCTACTGGCAGAAATGGAAGTTTGTATAGCTCTTCTAGCTGATAGTATGAATCAAATACTTTAACATGTTGTATATATCCTTCAACTGAGGAACATCAATTCTAAGAATTTATCCTAAGGAAATATTACACAAACCCACAAAGATTTCTCTTTGAGAATATTTGTTACAGTGTGATTTTAATAGTACTACCTCCATCCCAACAATAAAGGAAACAACTCAGATAGGAGTCTAGCTCTGTAAATTATGGTATGCCTACATCATCGAACCATAACAGCCAGTAAAATAATGTCCTAGAAAGTGATTCAAAGTTATGGGAAGATGATCAACGTAGTTCAATGGAAAAAGTAAGTTATAAGAGCATGTATAGTATGATCCCACTTTTTTGTAAAACAAAAACTATACCTGTCTAAAAGCAAAGGACTGAAGAAAACAAAGACCTTAAGCAATGGTGATTATCTTTGAGTATCAGAGGATTATCTCAGAGTGATGGGCTAGTCATAATTTTCCTTCTCTGCATTTTCTAAGCACTCCACAATAAGTATGAATTATTTTGGCATTGGAACACTTCTTACCCCTTGAAATGTTACTAGAAGGACTGATTTATCACAGGATTCTTTATCTTTAATAGCAGATTCTCATTAATTGGGTGGGGGGTTTTCCTGCCTCTGCAAGATACTCCTGTCATGTTTGGTAGTTAACATCACAAACCCAAGAGTATGAATTCACATTTACCTTATATGGAAAGGTGCTGGTAGGCAAATTAACATTTGTGATGTTCATTTTTTTATGCCAATGTTTATTTTTAAAGTAGGGGTTGTAACCAGTGGATAATTGTTCCAGCGGGAGTTAGAGGTGGTGGCCATGTGTACAACTATGACAGTAAAGGCAATTGGTAGCAAGCAAGGCCATAGGTGACGGGAAAAAGCATAATGATACAAACACGGAAGATGTCAGTAAATCAACATTTGTGCCCAAAAAGCAACATTTGTTTTCCTGGGACTCTTTCCTCAGCCTCGCAAAAAGAGCTCAATGTGCAATAGCAAGGCGGCGATTACTGGGGCGCTTGCCAAAGGCCCAGATCCTAATGGTCTTACTACCAGTGCTGCCAGTGAAGGTTTGTGTTCATGTGGGGTGGAGTTGGCTTGTATAGGGGAGACCGACACACACTTGGCTCCTAGGAGGAAGAGCCTTCACCTGCCCACTTTGCCCTGGTGACCACCTCTACCGGTGAAGGAGAAGGAGAAGCAAAGTGCAGCAGTCATAGTTCAGAGGCTGTGAGACTGGAACAAGTCCAGAAACTACCAGAAGCCCTGAAACAACCCTGTGGGGAGGGTGAGGGTAGGTTCTGTTGGTTGAAATGGAAAATCCTAAAAAAGAGGTCCTTGCACTGATTAGTACCTACTCTTCTTTTATTCATTCACCTGGTTTAAAAAAAAACGAAAACAAAAACCTGTTCTTACGTTATTTTTTTGAGGCAGGGTCTAGTTCTGTCACCCAGGCTAGAGTGCAGTGGCATGATCATGGCTCACTGCAGCCTCGACCTCCTGGGCTCAGGTGATTCTCCCGCCTCAGCTCCCTGAGTAGCTGGGACTACTACTACCCGGCTAATTTTTGTATTTTTTGGTAGAGATGGTTTTCACCATGTTGCCCAGGCTGGTCTCGAACTCCTGGGCTCAAGTGATCCTCCCACCTCAGTCTCCGAAAGTGTTGGGATAACAGACATGAGGCACAGCACTGGCCATATAACCTGTTCTTATAAGAAAAGGGGTGCCCCTAATACCCCTGTAAACTCCATTAGCCTTTCTTGGCTTCCCCAGACACTCTACATAAACACAGTCTAAGTAAAAACAATATGTCTGCCATGCTAAAACAAGTTTAAAACAGGTCTCCCAGCCTTCCCTGTCCAATTAGACTGCAGCCCCTCAGCCCCCACTACAGGGCAGTTCAGGAGCCATCTGTTGTGGGTTAATGTTGGGGGAGTATGCGAGAGAACAAATCGCTGATTGGGGTGGGACTGTGGAGGTGGAAGTTGATAGATGCATTGTTCCCCACCACCTACCTGCCCTCCCCATGTCCAGAAGTTCATATTTAACCAGAAAGCATGAAGCCTGCAGAAAGTGGATTCAGGGCCCAATTTTGGCACAAACTTCACCTCACCACCCAATAGTGTGGGTGGACCAGCTTAATTTGTTCATGAGATTTCCCCGAGTCTCCTTCCAGATGGATCCTAGGCTGTAGTGATTTGTACTAACATTCTTCTTCCAAACCTCCATTTCACGGGCCCTAAAAAACCTCTGCCTGGACAGGATACCCTGGATGAGGAATATATCTGCCAGTCCTTCTTCAGGCCACAGCAAATGAGTAGACTTCTACCCGATTCCTTTTTCTCCTAACTGGACTGGAAATTTGCAAGGATTTGGAAATTTGCAAATTTCTTCTCTGTCTTGCCTATGAAGCAATTGCTCCTGAGTTTGAAGGTAGTTATCTGTTTGCAGAAACAGTTTCATGTCTTGGGAATCAAATAGCTCAAATTTTTTAATGCAAATCTTATGCAAAAATTAGGTAAATTACAATTCTGGGCCAAGACTTCCAGCATCTCTGCATCATGGCACCTGGAAGGGAAAGAATATCTGGTCTTTCTTGCTTTAAGTCAGTAGGTGTATTTGACATTAACTAAGCCCATCTATGTCTGCTTAATTGGGGATTTGCTGTGGTGTTTCGTGGCCATACAACTTAATTGTGAATGTCAGACATCGGTCCCATGATCAGCTGCCCTCTGGGATATGCACAGTTTTCCCTCTTGTGCCTTTCCAGTTATAAACCTATGTGTGGGTTGTGGAGTTGGGTGTAAGTAAATGATTGGCATTAGAGGAGCAAAGACTTTCAAGCACTGTAAGTAAATAGGAAACATGAAGACCCACAAGCCACCCTCCCCAGCTTCATGTCAGGCCTCTCTCCCCATTTTTGTCCTGGGCCAGCCAACTGGCCTTGATTCCCTTATTAAAACTCTGGCTTCTCCCTCCCACTCTAGGGTCTGTGTAGGTACCACAGATCCCTGTCAGGCAAGGTCTGCCTCTTGGCCTGCCCTCCATTCTTCAACTCTCAGCTCAAATGCCACTTCCTCAAGAAATCCTTTCCTGACCACCTCTTCCCATTCTAGGTCAGGTATTGAGGCTATCTTAATCCTTAAAATAAGGTCAACTTGAGGATTTGTCCTTACTGTGATTTAGGTACTTAATTATCTCTCTGCCTCTGCTCCATCTCGGGGGAACCAAAATGTTATACCTGGGCTGCTATAACAAAATACCTTAACTGAGTGATTGCCAATTAATAGAAATGTATTTCTCACAGCTCTGGAGCCTGCGAAAACAAAGGCCAAGGTGCCAGCAGCTTAGGTGTTGGGCAGGGGCTCTCTGCTTCACAGATGGCACCTTTTCACTGTGTCTGCACAGGGCAGAAAGGGCAAAAGGGCTCTCTCAAGCCTCCTTTATAACCTAATTACCTCCTAAAGTTCCCACTTTCTAATACTATCACTTTGGTGATTAGGTTTCAACATAAATTTGAATTTTGGAGAGATACAAACAGTCAGACCATAAGATTCTTTTCTTCAAAGTTGTCCTTAGACATCTGTGTGATAATTTGAAGAACATCTGACTCTTCTACCTGAGCTGCCAGAAGACAGTCTTTTCCTGTGTCTCCCAAAGCCAACCGCTTACTAGCACATAGTAGTTGCTCAATAAATGAATTTGCTCATCTCTAGATATATATTTCAACATAAGATCAACTCGAGGATTTGTCCTTACTGTGATTTAAGTACTTAACTATCTCTCTTTCTCTGCTCCATCTCAGGGGAACCAAGAGAGCTTCCTAACTAATAAGCCTGGCTGAGCTTCAGAAATGCTGCAAACAAGTGTATTTTCTACCCAAGCTTCACCCTCCAGAATCACCTCTTTAGAATTTTGTGCTTTTCCCCCTCCAGATTTCTGTGCCTGCCACCCTTGGAGTCCAGAGCCTTGAACATGTTTTTTGTTTGTTTGAGACAGAGTCTTGTTCTGTCGCCCAGGCCGGAGTGCTGTGATACAATATTAGCTCACTGCAGCCTCTACCTCCCAGGCGCAAGTGACTGTCATGCCTCAGCCTCCTGAGTAGCTGGGATTACAGGTGCATGCCACCATGCCCAGCTAATTTTTATGTTTTTAGTAGAGACAGGGTTTCATCATGTTGGCCAGTCTGATCTCGAACTCCTGGCCTCAAGTGATCTGCCTACCTCAGCCTCTCAGAGTTCGATCATATTTTGAATCAGGCCTTTCTACTTGGTTGGGGCTGCAGTGTTCCTCCAAAAGGAATCCTTGATTATGTATTTCTGTTTATAATTATATTTCTGTGTCTTTTATGTGTACATGGTGCCCAGACACATGGTGGAGGGCAAGGGAGCTGAGTGATAGAATGAGGAGATTTTTCCCCTTCAACTTAGTAACAGGACAGTCAGTAAGAGTTTAGTATGGGGGTTACTTTTCCACTTGCCATCAACTTTAGCAATTCCAGGAAAATTCTACTTAAAATCTAAGTCTAGCCATCTCCTTTACTTTTTGTTTTTCTCCCTTTGTTTTTCAGAAGGGAGGCTGCTGGAGAAACTCTATTTTTCTCTCCCACTTTTCCAGGCTGGGCAGGGTTCCTGAAGCTGAAGACCTGGCCTCCCAGATGCTGAAAGGCTTTCCCAGAGACCGCGTCTCCGCCCAGGAAGCACTTGTTCATGATTATTTCAGTGCCCTGCCATCTCAGCTGTACCAGCTTCCTGATGGTGAGTGAGGGAGTGTGTGTGTGTGCGTGAGTGCATGTGCGTGTGCGTGAGTGCGTGTGCATGAGTGTAAGTCTTGGTGTCTTAAGTAGTTTGCCTCAGCACCAGAGAATCATAGCATTTACCCCCAGGAGTGAAGTTAGAGATCAATTTGCCTGGGAGAAGCAAGATAGGACCCAATCTTGTCTGAGTTTTGCATGAGCCTCTCTCAAACTTCGAAGCACTGGTGGGGAGAGGTTACAAGGACCTCTTTGTAAGGGTCCAGACATTTCACAGGTACACATTTACACTCAGAAATTGGATGAGATGGATGTTGTCTGTGAGTTGTTTGCCTTAGCTACCATCTGCCAGGAAGCCACACTTGTGTTTCTAACCTGACTCTTCTCCCTTTCTGCAGAGAGTAAGATGGTAGGTGAAGCGGGTACGTCCTGAGAGGGAGCTGGGCCTTTCTTGATTGGTAATAGCAAGCTGCAGAAGGCAGTGCCGGGGTGGGGTGCTGGAGGAAGGGAGGCCTCCTCCCAGGCTGCCCACCTGTAAACACAAGTTACCCTGGAATCAGCCTTTGCTGCCTGGGCCTGAAGTCATCTTCCAAATCTGAAATCTGCTGAGGGATCATGTGGCTGGAACTCCCGTCATGTTTCTTGGACTGTGGCCAGGGAGGGCTACAGGAGGATGTGGGCACTGGTCATGGGGGACTATCCTTAGGTGAGGTTTCTTTGAAAAAATCCACCATCCAACTAAAAATAGTTTTAGGAACAAGGGACAAGTAGACAGGAAAAGCAAAGATACCAGGAAAGAAAAACAGAAGAGAGAGAAGCAGCCAGGGTTGGTTTTAGAAGTCCTAAGCCAGAGGAAAGAAAGCTTAGGAGGGAGGGCCTAAGGGCTGGAACTGGGATGAGGACACTGGAAGGGGTGTGGGGGAGTGGTGATGGGGTGCAGTGGGATAAGGATGGGGACAGGGTGAGGAGCTACTGCCCAAGAGGTGTGGAAACAGCCTGGTCCACCTTGCCAGAGTTTGCAGACGCAGCTCCTCTGTGTCTAGGACATCGTCCTGCAGCAGTCCAAAGCGCTTAGTTTGGGACTTGTTGAGGCATTCTGTTTTATGACTAAAGTGAGTCATTTAGGATCTCCAAAAATAACCATAATCATACAAGTGGGGTTAATGTCTTACTTAACCCTGTAGAAAGAGTCAGTCATTAGTATTTATTAAATTGCCATTAAGTGTCAAGAACATATTAAGTGCTATAAAAAGTTGAGGAAAACAAGAGACTTGTCCTTGGCTTCCAGGTTTTTATGAAGTGGGAGGAAAAGAGGGCGAGGAAGAGGAAACGGGGCACCCTCGCACACATATCAGCACAAATCATATCTAAACAGCTAAAAGTCTGTGCATAATCAACTGCAGATGTGCAGAGACTATGTGTGTTGAAGGCAATTCTTTGGAGGAACAGGAATTCAAATGAGATGGATTAGACTGGAGGTGAATCTAAAGTGGAATTTGGAAGGAGGGGAGAGGCATATGGGTGGAACAAAAGACATTGCAGGCAGATCCACAATTCTCACTCCCTTCCTGGTACCTCTGCCCCCACTTCAGCCCCATTCCTCCCCAGCCACTCCCATCCCAATCCCCTCTTCCCAGTCCAAGCCTCTAGATGGTTCCTTTTCAGCTTTCTCCTCTCAGACTTGGGACTTACAACTCTACTACTTCATGCAAGTGTACACGCTTGGATGTACACACACACGCGCACACACACACACACTCCCTTCTCTCCACTCAAAGAAACTTGCCCTGTTGGCCCTCCTTTAGGATCTGTTATTCCACATGCAGAGAATTGCTGGGGATCTTCAAAGTTTTCTAGGCTCCAGCTTTTGCCTGACGCAAGGTGATTAGGAAGAAACAATCACTGTCCAAACATGTGTTGTTAGAAACTTGGTTTTTGATTTTTCCTGGCTGACCCAAAAGCAAAGCCACCAACAGTGGGGCCCTGGTACATGGATGTCTAAGGTTGTGTGTGTGTGTGTGTGTGTGTGTGTGTGTGTGTGTGTGTGTGAGAGAGAGAGAGAGAGAGAGAACAATCTGTATTCCTTCCCTGTTTGCCCAGTCACAGAGCCCAAATCTACTTTGACACTTTTAGAAAAATGAAAAGATGGAATCTTGCAGGAGGCTGCCTGCACTAGCGGGGGAGACCAGGAGTGCTCACAGCAGGAGGGAAGTTGACTTTTCTTTATACATATAGGGGTTTTTCCATGCAGCGCTTAAATTATGCCTGATAAAAGGAGTTTCGTGGATGTTTCAGTTCTTTCAAATTCTCCTGGCTTCCTCCCAATTAAATGAGGTTTGTCAAAGCCACAGGGCTCTGCTGCTGCTGCCTCGGCGGACAAGCATTTCCTGCAGCGACATCTCGAATCCCCGAGGGAGAAGATGAAAGGGCCAGTGCCAAGAGACGGGGAAAGGCGGGGGCAAGATTGGGTGTGTGTGCCTCTGTGTGTGTGTGCTTGTGCACTCATGTGCACGAGCATGTGTGTGTGCTTGTGTATGTGTGTGGCAGGGTGGTGGGCTTGTAGAAATATGTATAGAGACAGATGGACAAGTAGATAGAAAAAGCAAAACTACCAGGAAAGAAAAATAGAGGAAGAGACAGAAGCAGCCAGGGCTGGTTTGTGCACCTTCGTGAGAGTGGCCCTCACCACCAGCACATTATCTACTAAGAGATGCGGTCCTTGGCCTGGCAGTGCCAGCCTGCTTTTTCATTGCCCCTGGCAATGAGCCTTTATTAACAGCCTCCTTTGCAGACAGAGCACACCAGTGGGTAATCACAGTTCCCAATCTGCAGGGACATAGAAACTCCATCCCTGAGGAGGGCTGCCCCAGGCATGAGAATTGTGCAAAAATCGGCATGCTCTTGTGAGTGATTTGTAAGGAGAGTTTCTCTGCCATAATTATGCAAGAAATTTTGCTCTCTGGTGGCATTTCAGTATAAAATTATTTAGGGGCTTATATTTATATCATTTTATTATTCTGGTTTTATTCTGGTTGCAGGATAACAGAGTTGTCACTTTAAAATATATTCCGTTTCCCCTTTGATCTGGAAGATGCCAGCTCTTATTGTCTGCCCTCTAAAGAAGACAATTAAAGCATAAAGCCTGGGACTGGGAAATACATGGAGAGTGGAAGGACAGCCTAAATCCCAGTGTAGGAGCGGCATAGAAATTCCTCACAAAATGAAAGAATTGTTCCATCCATCTCTATTTTCATGACGCTGAGAAGTCCTGAACAATGCTTTCCCTAGGTTGTGGCAGTACGCTTAGAGCCGAAGGGCATTTATCAGGGGGTTATTTGCCATGAAAACCAGGAATTCCAGGATTAGTTTCCTTTTGGACAGCACCTGAAGTGGAAAAGTGTGAATATTAGAATGGCAAGCATGTGGGAACTTCTGCCAAGTTCTGGCATTTTCCCTTATTGACTCGTGAACACCTGAAGAAACACTTGTTGAAGGAGAAATTATTGGTAGTCCCTCTCAAAACACAGCCAACAGCAAGCCAATTGCTTTTGCAGATGGCCAGGGAGTCGCTCTTCCCACTCAGACACCCGCTTGCAGCCACACTTGTGGTCCTCGTGGCTGAGCCAGCAGGGCAGGACGTCAGCTGGAGCAGCTAGGACCTAAAATTAGGCCCTTGGCAACTCTCTAATCTTAGCTGCAGGTTCAGCTCCTTCATTTAATTCCCTTTGCCCTCAGCATGAACTTGGGCTCTGGAAAAGGAACACTGTTTAATGATTTGGGGGTGGGGTTAGTAGAAAATCATTAAGCTGCCCCTTCTTAAAACTGGCTCTGCTCTGTTCTTGCAGGAAACCTTCCAAATGTTACCCTTGGAAAGTTAAGACTGATTTTGGAACCTAGCCATTTTGAACTACAGACACTGATCCAGAAAAGTATTTTTTATCTGAGGCAGTAAATGACACGTGATTTAAGAGTCTGGTCCTTAAGCCATGGTCCTTGATCATCAGGACATCAAAGGCTGTCTCTCTTTCTGTCTCTCTCTCTCTCTGGGTTGGTCCCATTTTGCTTGCTAGCCAAGTCTCATACTTGAGTC
The DNA here is from genome assembly GCF_006542625.1 of Nomascus leucogenys. Taxonomy (NCBI): domain Eukaryota; kingdom Metazoa; phylum Chordata; class Mammalia; order Primates; family Hylobatidae; genus Nomascus; species Nomascus leucogenys. The sequence continues at coordinate 102,346,177 of NC_044402.1, forward strand.
TCCCATTCCTTCCTGGACTAAATCCCCTTCTCCTTTAAAATGGGTTTTAGCATCTTAGGGGGAAAAATCTTAAAAGCTTGCAATTGTTTCACAAGTAATTTTGCAAAAATGCTGTACCACAGGCCCCATTGTTAGTGTATACTTATATACACATAGGGATGGAAGAAAGCATGGCATTTACCTCTACCTTTGGTCACACCATCCCGATATCTATACTCCAAAAGTTCTTCAGCATGCCTCATTGCCCGGTTAAAATCTGAGTCTCATTTTGTTTTGGTTCAATAAAAGAACTTCAGGCCTTCTTTGAGTGTTATCTCCTTAATATATTGGAAGGTCCCTATGATATCACTTCCCAAGGCCACTTTAGGCTGAATCCCTTTAACCTTTGTTTCCACATACAAATTCCCTTTCTCCCACTTTTTAGTCATTTTGTTTTATTGTTCTTTTCTGAATCTGTTCCAATTATTTTGCTTATCTCTGAGAATATGGAGGGAGTATAGACTCAAATTTCTTGCATGGTGGGAGAATCATGTTCCATTCATTCACTGGAGGTTTATTGAGTGTCTGTGAGGTGTGATATTAAAGGATACAAAAATGAATTAGTCATAGACCCTGTCCTCAAAGAGCTTACAGTCCTTTAGGAAATAAGACAAATATATAAACAGCTGCAGATCAAGTAAACAAAGTGCTCTAAGTGTTTGAAGGAGGTGAGATTAACTCCAGCTGTGGGGATCCAGGATGATTTTGTGAGTGGGCCTTGAAAGATGATGGGTCTGGATGATTGGGGAGGAAGGGCATACGGGCAAAGGAATGTCATGTTCCTTTCAATACCATCTAAGATCATTCCGAAGTTGTCTTCTTTTTAATCATAGTGGCTCAGTCTTAACTCATATACCATTGTAGTTTTTCTTATCATCGTATGCCTTTTTGCAACAATTTAAACATTCTTTAACATGTACTAATCAAGCTTCGTTTCACTCTAAATGCTTCCACATAATTTCAAACCTATTCTGTTTATTGGTTTTATTGTGTATTCTATTCAAAGTTGAACCAGAATATTTTGTCGTTCTATGAGGCCAGGTTTCAGGGGCTGGGGATGTTGGAAAAGAGGGAAGGAAGATTCTCAGCCATTCTCTTGACTCTATGCTACTTCTAGGAGTTTGTAACACAACTCAGACCAATCTGTCCACCTTTTAAATCCTCCATTAATCAGCCCTTAAGAAGCAAATTTGGAGATGTCCTCCATAACACACTTCCTCACCTTCTATGCACAAAGTTGTTCTCAATCCACTTGAGTACATTAGAGGAGATACTGGGTTGAGACGTGGTTTATGGGGTTGCATAGCATTGTGTTGCTGGCAGAAGTCTGGGAAAACCAAGTCCCTCAGCCCTACCAAGCCCTTAAGTTGGTTAAATTTGTTACGTTCATGGCTGAGTCTCCAAGTGAAGATAAATAATTCGGAAAAGAGTTATTTATAAAGGATCTTAAAGACTACTTATTCCATACCTTCATTATATAGCTGAATCACTGATGCCCGGGGAAGAATAATCGTACCTGCCTTTTATTGGACATCTATATGCTTTATATAAATTATCAATCTATGTACTAATTGGTGAGGCTGGAATTGTTATCTTCATATTACAGATTAGACAGCTGGAAGTGAGGTAGGCTAATTGCTTGAAGTCACACAGCTAGAAAGTTGTAGAGCCAACATTTTACTTTAAATCCGACTCCTAAAAGCTACTCCTTTCCTACTATTCATTGTTCTTGCTAAAGATCACATAGGAACTTAGTTGCAAAATCAAGATTAGAACCAAAATCTTGATGCCCGGTTCTGTGCTCCTCCCACTCTCTCATGTACTGTGTTTATTTTAAAGCTTTTCTGGGAAAGATTCCACACGTCCCCAGGTAGCGTGTTTAATATCTCACAATTAAGAGGGCTCAATTTATCTCGAATAGAGATTTACGCCCCAGGACCAACTTCTTCCTCAATGCCATCTTATCTTAGTTTCTTTTCTTTTCTTTTCTTGTAATAATATATGCAATCAGCCTTGGGTTTTAAGATGATTTTTTTTTTTTTTTTTTTTGAGATGGAGTTTTGCTCTTGTCGCCCAGGCTGGAGTGCAATGGCATGATCTTGGCTCACTGTAATCTCCATGTCCCAGGTTCAAGAGATTCTCCTGCCTCAGCCTCCTGAGTAGCTGGGATTACCTGCCTGTGCCACCACACCCGGCTAATTTTTGCGTTTTTTAGTGAGACAGGGTTTCACCATGTTGGCCAGGCTGGTCTCAAACTCCTGACCTCAGGTGATCCACCCGCCTTGGCCTCCCAAAGTGCTGGGATTACAGGCGTGAGTCACCTTGTCTGGCCAAGATTTCTTAATCGATGGTGATAAATGTTTTTGTTTCACCTGTAACTCATTCAGTTTTATAAGAAAACATCAAGGAATCCAATGGAAAATGAGTTGAAGGCATAAAATAGCAATTTATGCAAGAGGAAACAAAAAGAGCACAGCAACACATGGAATAAATCGACTGCTTTACTAGGGATTAAAAAAGTACAAATAACCGTTAAATTAGTTATTTTTTCCTGTAACCTAATAGCTCCCAGTGTTGATGAGACTGTAGTAAAATGATTCTCTGCTGATGGTATTGAAACTTTTGCAAAGTGTTATAGCATGCATATCGGGAGCCATAAAAATGATCATACCCTTATACCCTATGCCTTTGTTCCTGGAAATTATCCAAAGAAATAATTGAATAGGGGGAAAAACCCTAAAACCTAGATTAATGAAAATGTTCATTGCAGTGTTGTCTATAATGTTTTACAATTTTTTAAATAAAAAGAAGCAATGTAACTGTTAAACACCAGAGAAACAATTGGACAAATGTTGGTATATTGACTCCACATACAGTACTATGTAACCATTTTAAATGATCATTAATAGAAGTGTGTGATATTATGAAAGTTTTTATGCTATAACATGAGCTATAAGAAACTAGAATACAAAATTGCATATTATAATATACCTGTGAAAATTAATATGCACATGAACGAAACTGAGAGGTAGTGTACAAAATAAAAATGGTATTCTAGTTTAGGGGGGTTGTAGGTCATTTCTTTTCCTTTCTCAGAGCTTTCCTTATACTGGTGTTATATTGTCTTAGTTGTTTAAAAGAATAAGTTAAAACAAAATGGCACAGGCAGTCTGAGCTGTGGATTGAGAGTTAAAGGACCTGAGTTTTCTTTTTTGTTTCCCAACATAATGTGTTTTGGCTGTCATAAACCTCAGTTTCTCCATCTGCACGATGGGTTAACACTAGTTTTCTTTACCCCAGATTGACAGAATATTTATTTTTATAATGCTTCTAACTCATTAAATGCAAGGGTTCATATAAACTTGGTCCTGGGAGAATGAAGGGCAGGAGGGAAAGAAAAAAATAAATAGGCATAATTAATTTTAAAAGGAAAGATCATCTGCTTTAATCGGAAATGTATGTGTACTGTGCCCCTAGTCAGAGTTTTAAGTGCACTTCATGTTAGTTAGCAACTTCAATTTAAAGTGCTGTGTGATCCTCTGGGCTTTGAAGATATGAATTCTCTATACATACACATGAGCTAAAATTACCGCATAATCACGAGGATGTGTGCACTTTGAATAATTAAATGCACTAAGCATCTCCAGCTGATGGATTGATGATGTGGGAGAGTAGTGCAAAACCCACGTAACACGGAAGATTACAAGACATTTTGAAATGATAGCTTAATTTTCAACCTTTTTTTTTTTTTTTTTTTTTTGGCTTGTGCTTTCTCTTTTAGCCATTATGGGCAAGTAAAAGAGATTTGATTATCTTGTTTCCTGTGAAAGGTTATTTAGCCCCTCAATCCCATTAAGTCACTTTCTGCGCTCCAGTGCACTGAGCCTTCACCAGGTTATCAGCCCAGGAAAGAGTAAATGGAGACACCAGGATCAGATTTCTAAAGGAAGGAAAGTTAAAGCAAAGTTTGAAAGGGGTGACAGGCAACAGCCATGAGCTTAGGAACTCAATTAGACTAAAAAGACAACTATCTCATTATCTCGTTCCGAAATGATCTAAATACATAAGAATCTAAAAGTTTTAAATAAACTTGTCCTGCCGACTGTCTAGATGACTGAATTTCCCTTCTCAAAAAATTTTTAAACACCCGCTTTCATATTTATTTATTCTAAGAGTGAAGCAGCTGCGATAATTATGCTGTCAGCCTCGGGAAGCTAATGAGGAGTCACCAGAGTGGAAGGTTTTGCATTTGTGAGATTGCTGAAGGAGAGCCGTGCTACAGCTTCTTTCGTTTTTTATTTCCCTTTCTTTCTTCCTTCCTCCTTTTTCTTTTTCTATGAGTTGGGAAGGAGAGTCTGGCAGTCCACGGCCAAATTGGAATCCTTTTGATTAACCGGTTGCCTTCCCAGCATGTTCTGCCAGATAGTGTCTCTTTCTCTCCCTCCCTCCCTGCTTTTGAGGAGCTGCTGCTTTTGAGGGGCAAGGAAGCCGAAGGGAAATCCCAGCTTTTCATGCCACTGTCCCCAAGGCAAGAGGATACTTCTCCCTGAGAGAAGTTCCCCAAATGATTTGGATTTGAGTTGATTTGAGAATAATTGGTAAAGTATATGCACTGTTTATTTTAGCCATTTAACTGTCTATGCTATGACAAGATCTAAAAGAAAGTAGAATACAAAATTGCATATTACAATGTCCTTGTGAAAATGTCTTATGCATATCAACAAATGGTATGATGGCTCCCCTTTCCAGCCTAGCCAATATGCGATTCCAAATACAAGAGGAAGAGACCCCAGATTACCCACAGCATTTCAGGGCAGAAGTTTAGGCCAGGTGAGGCAGAGCTGGCAAGTTTATTTCTTCCCTTTGGGTGTGAGCAGCTTCCAGCAAACAGTATTATTAAGGCATTTTATGCTTTTGGTGCACTAAGGACAGAAGCCTCTCTTTTTGTTAAATTGTGAGGTATTTTGAGCATCCCAGGTTTATGCAAATTGTGAACCTGGGAAAAGCAATGCCCAAGTGGAAAGGGGCCCTGAGCAAATTTTGCGGATGTGCTTTGGCGACAATGTGGCTGCTGCCTCTTGCTATTTTTCCCAGATATCTGTGCTAATACTTATAACAATGGCTACCATTTATTAAAAACATATTGTGTATCAGAAACTAACACAAGGTGTTTTGCATATATTATCTTCTTTAAACTTACAGCAATCTGCCAGGAAGTTTTATTTTCCCTACTTTTCAGATAAGCCCCTTGCAATGTCAACTTTTGGAGGAATTGGCTTGTAGCTTTAGTGTAGTGAGTATTCAGGACTAGCAAGCACTTAACAAACACAGTCACTTGGGAAAATGCGAACTGCCAGTATTCTGAGCTAACCAAATACCTGATTTGGACATCAAAGGTAGTATATATATTTTCAAATAGTTTTTTTTTTTTAATTTGCAGAAGTTGCACCTTAGAGTCTATATAAACAGATTGCCAGCCAGGCACCGTGGCTCACGCCTATAATCCCAGCACTTTGGGAGGCTGAGGCAGGTGGATCACCTGAGGTCAGGAGTTCAAGACCAGCCTGGCCAACATGGTGAAACCTTGTCTCCATTAAAAATATAAAAATTAGCCGCATGTGGTGGTACTTGCCTGTAATCCCAGCTACTGCGAGGCTGAGGCAGGAGAATCACTTGAACCCAGGAAGCGGAGGCTGCAGTGAGCCGAGATCACACCACTGCACTCCAGCCTGAGCCACAGAGGGAGACTCTGTCTCAAAAAAAAAAAAAAAAAAAAAAAAAAAAAGATTGCCTAATGTAACTAACAAAATTGGAAACTTTCTAAAACATATCTAGCCCAACGTGATGCTCATTGCCTGTCACTCTCTAACATCACCCTCTAACTAACGTCCGGACTCCTTGACATGATATTAGTTCCCTTCACCATCTGGTTCCAACTATTTTTCCAACTTTATCTCCCTGTCTGTCTTGTTCTAACCATGCAAGATGACTTGCAGTTCCCTCAAACACTTTTCTTCCTTCATATCTTTGCTCATGCTGATCCCTCAACCAGGAATATCCTCCTTGGCAGTCCTTCACTATTGATGGCATAGTAATCCTTCAGGTCTCAAAGGACACCTTGTCTGTGCTCTCTTTGTGCTCCATAGACTTGGAGGGAGAGGTTTTCATAATCCTTTGTTTGTGCCTCACTTTTGGTCCTTGTTTGTATGTGTATGTGTGTGTCCCTCCCAGTTTTATTCCTATTTTTATCATCTTCAACACATAGCATACTGCCTTGCACAAGTGTTCACTTGGTAACTATGCATTAAATTGAATTAAATAGAAAGCACTTGCCAACTATTGGATTCAGTAAAGTGAGTCATCTATGAGTCAGTATGAATTATTAGTAAATAAGTCCGGCTCATGTTTTGACATTTCTTCAGGTGGCAAATATTACAACAGACAAAAATATACCACAAAAGATCCCAGGAAATAACATATTGGTGCTTCTCTCTTTTCCTTCCTACAGAGGAGTCTTTGTTTACAGTTTCAGGAGTGAGGCTAAAGCCAGAAATGTGTGACCTTTTGGCCTCCTACCAGACAGGTCACCACCCAGCCCAGTTTAGCAAATGCTGGTGAAAAGAAAGGGCGAGATCGCCCAGGTTCTTCCAGGTAAGTGGTTGCAACAGTGAGGTTCCTTATGGACCAAATTGAAAAGCAATTGGTGCCAGGTGAAGAGGACATTGCTCAGGGATTCAGAGCACCTCTGTGCTGTTTCTAGTTCTTCCTCGCCAGCTCTAGGACAGGTGGCCTTGCCTCTTCAGGCCTCCATTGCCTGGGCTGGGCAAAGAGAATAACTACATGCATTGCCTTTCTCTTCCACTCCCGGAGCAGGGATAAAGCTCCTAAGACAGAACCTCCACGCTTCCTCATCAGTGTGAGATCTTCAGCTGACACAGGTGGGATGAAGGGAGGCAGAGGTTGCAGTGAGCCAAGATCACACCACTGCACTCCTGGTGCGTCAGCCTCCCAAAGTGCTGGGATTATAGGCGTGAGGCACAGTGCCCAGCTGGAAATCTATTTGTATAGACTCTAAGGTGCAACTTTTGCAAATTGAAAACAACTGTTTTTCCTTAACTAGGGAATTCTCACTGTCAACTGACAGGGCAAAATTTTGTCCTGGTAAGGGTAACAAACTGTCAAAGTTTTCCCCAAAACCAAGGGGTTTCCTGGATGCAGGATGCTCAGTACTAGAATTGGCTCAGTCCTGGGTAAACCAGGATGGTTGGTCACTTTTGTGGCACAAATTACCTTCCAGGGTAATCTTGAGGAGGAAGGGGTGCTGTGAAGGATTTTCCCAAAGCCACCATACCCTTAAATGAGTACTGCTAGCTGGCACAGGAAGCCAGGTGGGACAACTCCAAAAGTCACCATAATATAGACAACCCTGTAGATGTCTCAAGAGCACTTCCCATACTGGGGCTTCCATGGCGGTAGATGGGACAGCAATCGAGATAGAGGAATCAAGGTAGAGCCCACATGCAGAGCCTGCCAGCCAGCCTGCCCGCCCTTTAGGTGACCCTGGCTATATCCCAAACCACAAGCATTATCCTATGATTTGGCCACCCATTTGACAACCACAGCTTGGCCGTGCTTCCCAGGGGCCTAGATGGTAACCACCAGCATCTCCCTACACACCCCCCAACAATATCACTCACATGGCTGGATTCACTCTTCATTCTTTTGATCTCTATCTTTGGCTGTCATGATTTAAAGGCATATACGCATTAAAGATACCAGCTTCCTGGCTCTTCTAAGATCATTGTCTTGTCTTCAAAGAGCAGGGAAGTTTAATATTATAGCTGATCCTCAGAGCATTGTATGAAATACCTAAGTTTGTATTTTGACAATATACATTTAGAATTACAATTGGTGATATAATGTGGTATTTCCCAAGCAAAATATTCTCTAGAGCAGAGCTTTTACTGTATAATTATTTTAAACCTGCTAGTTATAAGGACAGAATGAACTTCAGCTGCGTTCTGTGAAGTGGAGGGCTTACTCTTCATAAAATTATCAAAGACACTAATGGAAATGGGCTCAGATGGTGGTGCTACATTAACATTATTATTATTTCTATTGTTGTTATTTTATTTTCTTAAGCAGCTGGAAGGTAGGGAGATAACCTTGCCTTTCTGATCTACAGTGACCTTCCACAAAGAATGGTTACCTGTAGACATAAATCGGTCACAATAGAAAATCAATAAAATGCAGCGTGTCAAGCTTGTGGCCTGCACCAGCAATTGAAGAAGGGAGAAGGCAGATTTTGTCTCTGCTAGAGTAATCTCATGATGTCCCTAGGCCTTGGTACGAATGTAAGGAGATAAAACTGAGATGAGCCACAAGAGGGAAAAGCTAGAGCAATTAAACTGTTTAATAAATGGCTTGGGATCAGCAAAATCTAGAGTGCTAGAGTTAAAGAAACTAAAAGCAGTAATCACATGGACACTTGGGGCCTGTAAATCTTTTCCAGTGAGTTGAATTTATGTTAAAATATTCACTTTTCAGGAGAGTCAAAATGTAAATTGGGGTATTAGGACTTCGTAACTGGCAGCAATGCCTCAAAATTAAGATTCTTGAAAGAGCTTCAAAATGTCAGTTTCAGGCAGGGAAAAAGTGTACACTGATGTCTACAACAGAGAAATAGAGGAGAACTAAAATTTACTGGATAGATACCACACACCAGGCACTACAGTAATGGCTTTACACATATTCTTTCAAAGCTTGGCATGTTTTGAGCAGTTGGTGGTGGTGAGTTACAATGATAGCTTATAGAATCCATCTGGAGATAGATTTTGATTATTTGTAAAGCTTTCTTAGTTCTTATAACCAGGGTTAAGATGCTGCCTCTCTTATGCTTTATCATTACCTTTTCTATCAATATATATAATGCCATCAATAACTTTGCAATGTTTAACTGATTTCCTTCATCAATACTCTGTTGTTCATTATTTTAATTGTGTTTATTTTTCATTCACTTCCAGGGCTGTATTTCTGCAGTTTCGGTTTTCATTTGCTTCAGCTTACTAAGAAGCTTCAAATCTAACTCCATACTGAACAAGGGGTTCTATGCCCTCGCCTATGACCTAGAATAGTTTAAATATGGTGTTCAAGGCGATAGTACATAATACTATCGCCTTGAAGAAGAAAATGCAAGGTTATTGCTATTGTCATTTGCATAGAATTTAAGTGATTGATTTTAAAAAACTAGACATAAACTAAGTCTAAGAAGAGGGCTTCTGAATAACTTCATTCATTTTGGCATTTGTTAAGAGATTCCTGGGCTAGAAGGTTGATTTCCCAAAAAGACAGATAAGAGACTGACAATTTAAAAGAATCTGGAGACAGAGCTGGTGCTTACAGAGACCTGCCACTCCTGTGTTCACTTACAATTTCTCCCAACAAAAGGATTTCTGTGGCAAGGAGAAAACTAAAGTTTAGAAAAAGATGGTTTCTTGGAGAACACTGTTAACAAAAGGACTTCCTGAGGACTATTTATTATTATTTTGTAGGGGGCACTTCCTCCCTCACTAAACTGGATTATCAGAACATATTACCACCCAACCCATATTTTAGAAGTTTGGATTTGGCTGCTGATTAGAATTGAATTTCAGGCTATCTCCTCCTACTGAATCTTAATTGCCTGTGATGATGGCAACAGTGATGGGGAATCTAAGCGCTGGTTTGATGGTGGAGATATTGAATAAGTAAATGGGAGCAGAGTTCCAAAGATGTAATTTAAGCCCTGTTGCACCACCACACACACACACACACACACCTCAAGTAAAATGAGAGATCTGTCTTAGCTAACACGTGTGCCGTTTTATACAATGACTCCTTCTAAAAGAAGCCAGGGAAACTCAAATCGCTTCTGTCTAGGGATCATCTCAGGAAATGTAGTAGCCTAGAAACCAGAGACCTCTGTATATCCTTTGGAAGAACAAGGAGGAACTAATTAAGAGAGAATTAAAAAATAGTAACTATCCCCCAATGTCTGAGGAAAAAGGAAAAAGACACATGGGTAGCCCAAATCAACCTGCCTGCATAAGTATCTGATTTTAGTAAGGCATTTGACAAAGCCTGTCCAGCTATACCTGAAAGATGAAAGAGTGTAGGCTGGGTGATGGAGCAGATATATGTACTCAAATCATGGTGTTTATTTAACCCAGAGAAAGGCCAGCCATGGTGTGCTACAAGGTTCAGTCTTGAGTCCTATTCTGGTCAAATATTTTTATTAATTACTTGAATAAATCAGAGTACATGGACAAATTATTCATACAACTCCTTGGAGTAAGTACTATTATTATTAATTTATGACTTCCATTTCACAAAAGAGGAGACTGAGGCTCAGTGAAGTTAAATAACTCCTTCATAGTAGCATGCCAGAGTTAAGATGCAAACCTCAGACCTGGCTCTCCAATGTTCTTGACACCTATCAAATTTAGAGAATATACAACTCTTGCAGAGGCAGCTGCTATTTAGTGTTGGATCATGATTCAAAAGACACCTTGCTAGAAGCCAATGAACAGCAGGCCAAAACAACACTTATTTCCATCAAATTTCATCCGACTTAAATTCTTACACTTTGGGCTACAACTTAAAAAAGGCTGTGACTTAGTGGAAATTGGCACTTTCAAGTACAACATGAATTAATAGTATAATTTCACTTCCCCCAAAGATAATGCTAGTACCAATCGAAAGCTCAGGGATGCTACTGTTGACGCATCAGCAAAAGTTCTTGAGCAGTTTCACCTGTCCATCAATACACTGAGTTCCCACAACAGTAGTGGGATTCCTCTGCCTCCCTGAAGATAGGAGAGCTATAGGAGGGATTCCCATGTTGGAGGTTAGAAGAGCTGACCTCCAATGCCCCATCTAATTCCAAGATTCTCCAGTAATGACTTTGGAACAGCTGTGGACAGACTATGCTTGGAATTATGGTTAGATACTATTGCTGCAGGGATGAATAGACAAATTTTGTTATTAAAAAATTGATATTAAGTGGAAGTTGACAGAATTATCCTCTCTATAATGGAAGAACATTATGCTTATGCATGTGCATATACCTTATGCATATGATTATGCTTGTGCTTCCTTCTTTAATGGATTTACCTATTCAAAAGCTTAATAAATATTATAAGACTCTAAAACATTTAAATTTTTCATTTCTCAATTTTATCAAATAAACATTCCTGGAATTTGTGCATATTTTTTCATCCCATGTTTTTGTTGTTTCTTCTGTATAGACCAACACCAGACTTTAAAAAACATAATTTATTTTTGTTCAGTTTGAGGCACTAGTTATTTTAGTGATGCTTACTTAGCCACTAGTGCTATTCACCTAATATTTCTGTCTTCCAGGCATCCATAATGGGGTCGCACTTCTTGGCTTTCTGATGGGTGGATATGGCCACGTGGTTAGTTCTGGCTAATGAATTGTGAGTAGATGTGATCTGTGTCACTTCTGGGCCAAGCATTCATTTGATTGCCAGTATAAGACCCTCCAAATTTCTGTCCTTTTTTTTGTTGTTGTTCTGTTTTTTGAGACGGGGTCTCACTATGTGGCCTAGGCTGGCGTGCGGTGACTATTCACAGGTTATGATCATCACACACTACAGACTCAAACTCCTGGGCTCACGCAATCCTCCTACCTCAGCCTCCCAAGTAGTCAGGACTACAGGTGTGCACCAGCACATCCAACTCAAATTTCTTTTTACTTTCCCTCGGTTCCAGTGACCAGCAGTGTTTAAGATGATCCCAGAATGAGGAGATGTAGAACAGAGTTCCCAGATGACATATGATGAAGGTGTAGTGGAAGAGAGAAGTAAAACTTTATTGTTTTAAGCCACTAATATTTTGAGGTTATTTGTTACTATAGTATAACCTAGTCTATCCTGACTGCTACCAGGACACATAAAACACACACTTGCACTATCCAACGTGGTAGCTACTAGCTACATGTGACTATTTATATTTACATTTGAATTATTAAATGTAAAAATCAGTTTCTCATTCACACTGACCATATTTCAAATGTCAATAGCTCAGAGGCTGGTGGCTGCCATATTGCATGATGCAGACACAGAACATTTCTATTATTGCAGAAAGTTCTGTTGAACGGTGCTGACATAGAGTGACAGGATTTATACGAGAGTTGATAGTGATGTCTTCTAACATTTCTTGATATTTTAAGTGTGCATTTAATACCACCTTGAAGTTAGTCTCTAAAGATTTTGCCTTTTAAAAATAAAATCTCTGAGAGCCTCCAGTGGATGCTGGAAGAAAATAAATCACTGAAAAGTTACACTTCTTAGAACCAAACAACTCAGAAGGTCTTTTCCTGAAGGTTACATTGACAGAGAAGATGAACACCTTTTGGTTAGTTTTGACACCTTTCATTAATAAATTCCGAGGGCAGTTTTATTTTAGTCCATCCTCCCTGATTTTCTGCACATTTTCTACTTCTAACTCTTCTCTATCCCTAAGTGGGTTGATGTGCACCTGATATAAGATCTCGTGCTCAGTAATAAAATCATCCAAGTTTATTATCATCCTTATACACAATTGTTTCTATTGTAAGAACTATTAATATCATTGGATATTACAAGAAAATCTTGTAAGTAGACCAAAATGGAACCAAGATATAAAATAATCCTTCTCATTAATTATTCAACAAGCATCCAGGCAATAGAAATACAAAAATTCACAGTTTCCCCAAGGATCATATAGTCTAATGGAGAGTTAGCTGTAAATAAATATAAGATCCAATGACAACATATCACTCTGCCCTATCACAGAGGAGATGACGTAGGCTTTGTCATGAAGGGAGAGTGTGCCAGGCAGGCAACTGAAGGGATAAGAGGATCCCCGGGCCGGGCGCGGTGGCTCACGCCTGTAATCCCAGCACTTTGGGAGGCCAAGGCGGGCAGATCACGAGATCAGAAGATTGAGACTGTCCTGGCTAACACGGTGAAACCCCGTCTCTACTAAAAATACAAAAAAAAATTAGCCAGGCATGGTGGCAAGCACCTGTGGTCCCAGCTACTTGGAGCTTGCAATGAACCAAGATCACACCATTGCACTCCAGCCTGGGCGACAGAGCAAGGCTGGGTGACAGAGTCTCAAAACAACAACAACAACAACAAAAAAGATCCCCAATGTGAGGGTATTATAGAAAGGACAGGAGCTGGGAGAGATGACATGCACCTGTATTTCCAGCTACTCAGGAGACTGAGGTAGGAGGATCCCTTGAGCCTAGGAGTTTGAGGCTGCCTGGGCAATAGAGCAAGACTCCATCTCTAAAAAAAAAAAAATAAAATAAAACTAATAAAAAAAGAAAGAACAGGGTGTTTTGGGTTGTAATGAATTGAAAACCCCAATTCAATGGCTTAACCCACAAGGGTATTATTTTACATAAGAAGCCTAGAAGTAGGTGGCTCCAAGATTGATTCATCTGATGGGTCAATGACATCACAGGGACGTAGGGTCTTTCTATCTTTCTTCACTGCATCTTCAGTGTCCTTCATTGCCTTAGTCCTCAGGCTGGTTCCTATCATGGTCACAAGATCCTGCCACAATTCCAAGCATCACATGCAGACATGTCTACATCCAGTTGAAGAAGAGACCATCTCTTCCTGTATGCTTCATTTTAAAAGAAAGCACAGGCTGGGCCCAGTGGCTCACGCCTGTAATCCCAGCACTTTGGGAGGCTGAGGCGGGTGGATCACGAGGTCAGGAGTTCAAGACCAGCCTGGCCAAGGTAGTAAAACCCCATCTCTACTAAAACTACAAAAATTAGCTGGGCGTGTTGGCAGGTGCCTGTAATCCCAGCTACTCAGGAGGCTGAGGCAGGAGAATCACTTGAACCTGGGTGGCAGAGGTTGCAGTGAACCGAGGTTGTGCCACTGCACTCCAGCCTGGGTAACAGAGTGAGACTGTCTCAACAAAAAAAAAAAAAAAAAAAAAAAAAAAAAAAAAAGGAAAGAAAGAAAGAAAGCACAGTTCTCTTTATATCTTCTGATAAGACTGTCACATACCTGCTTCTGAAATGGTAGCAAGGGGAATTCGATAGCTGCTTTAGAACATTCAGGATTTCCTCCTGATCTGAAGCTAGGACCACCTCTGCTAAGGGGCAAATTCCTAAATAGTCATGACAACCTATCAGTCTGCCCTATCACAGAGGAGATGACTGAGGAAGAAGTGGGGACAGACTGTTGGGCAGACAACCAATAGAATCTGCCACAGCAACTAATTGATCATTGGGCTGTGTGGCGTTGGGGGCAGTGGGAGGTGAAGAATGGGCATAAGGTTTCCAATCTGGGGGCCTGGATGGCTTGTTACATCATTCACAGCTGGGTACTTCCTTTGAGAGAGACGGTTATGAGCTCACTTTTAGACATCTTGAGTTTGAGGTACTGGTGTGCATAAGATGATTAGAACCGCCGGCCTGGGAACAGGATGTGGAGATGGCTGTGAGTGAGTGTCATCTACACACTGATGGTCCTTGAAGTCCCCAGGATGTGACTGCCCAAGAGAACATATCTGGAGAAAGGAAGCACAAGAATTGTACCTTGGGAAAGCTCATATTTAGAGCTTGGAGATGGAAGAATCAACAAAGGAGACAAAGCATTTAGTGGTTAGAAATTGGTGGAAAGGGGAGGTGTTGTGCGGAGAGGGGAGGGACTAGAACCATTCTGTGTGACAGAAGTTAACAAGAGCGTTCCAAGATTAAGTAGCCTGCAGAGAAAACCACCAGGAAGGTGTGAACAAAGAAAGGCCATGGATTTGGAAGGCTACCAGTCCTTGGTAACCTACAAGGGAGCAGCTTCCATGGCATGGTGGTCATAGAAAAGCACGATGTATTAAAGAGACAGTGACAGGTAAGAAAGCAGAATCAGGGAATATCTTTCAGAAATTCTTGCATAAAAGGATAGGAAAAATGGAGGACTCACTAGAGCATGGAAGGACTGACAGGTTTCGTGTTTTGTTTGGCATAGGAGAGATTATACATTTTTATGAGCTGAAGAAAAAAGAGAGAAGTTGAAGAATCAGTAGATAATCCAAAAATACCAGGCATGATCCCTTCTCGAGTTTTTGCCTGGCTCGTCCCTCTGCCTAGAACCCCTCTTCCAAATATCCACACAGCCAACTCCCTTGCCTACTTCAAGCCTTTGTCCAAATGTCACCGGTTGGTGAAGCCTATCCTGGCCACCCTATTTAATGGGCCAGTAATTTGGAAGCCTCCTGTACACCAATCCCCCTTAACCTGCCCTATTTTTCTAAAGCATCTTATCACTTTATGTCGTGCTCCAGAATAGATTTACCAATTTATGATATTTATTGTTTGTCTCTCCCCCCAGCTGGAATGTAAGTTCCATGAGGATAGGAATCTGTTTTATTTTATTTTATTTACATTTTTTTGATATGTAGTTTTGCTCTTCTCACCCAGGCTGGAGTGCAATGGTGTGATCTCAGCTCACTGCAACCTCCACCTCCCAGGTTCAAGTAATTCTCCTGCCTCAGCCTCCTAAGTAGGTGGAATTACAGATGCATGCCACCATGCCTGGCTAATTTTTGTATTTTTAGTAGAGATGTGGTTTCATCATGTTGGCCAAGCTGGTCTCGAACTCCTGACCTCAGGTGATCCGCCTGCCTTTGGGTGAGCCACCACCTCCGGCCTAGGAATCTGTTTTATTCACTAGTGTATCTCAAGCATCTTGAACACTGTCTTGCACGTAGCAGAGTCTCAGTAAATGTCTTTTGAATGAATGAACTCTACCATGTTTCAACTGCAACCCAGCACACTTTTTCTCCCTTGTCCTGTTCTGTTTTGGCTTTGCTTTTTCATATACGATGTACTAGTGTATTACATTTATTATGTTTTCTATCTCCCACAGTAGAAATCAAGCCCCACAGGAAAAACGATTTTGATATGTTCTGTTACTGATATATCCCAAGCACCCAGAATTGTGCATGACACATAGTTGGTGCTTAGGAAACACTTGTGGAATAAATGAATCAGTGAAGATTCAGAGATTGAAGGAAAGGAGATTAAGAGTCTATGTTTGCCTGTGAGAGGGTAAGAGATGCATGTCCTCTGAGACTGGAGAAGAGGAAAAGTACACAGATAAAATATAATTGAACCATTGAGCAGGTGTACAGAATCAGGAGCCAGGTGGTACACAATCAGGCATTTGTTCAAATCTGTCTCTGCCACTTACTAACTGTGTGATCTGGGGGCAAGTTACCTCCCTTCTCTGCTTTCACTTCCTCCTTTGTAAGATAGGAATGATAATAGTATCTGATTCATAGAGTTGGTGGTGAGGATTAAACGAATTAATACATTTAAAATATCTTAAAGAAGCTGGGCACGGTGGCTCATGCCTGTAATCCCAGCACCTTGAGAAGCCAAAGTGGGAGGATCACTTGAGGTCAGGAGTTTGAGACTAGCCTGGACAACATAGTGAGACCTCATCTCTACAAGAAATGAAAAAATTAGCTGGGCATGGTGGCACATGCTTGTAATCCCAGCTGCTTGGCAGGCTGAGGTGGGAGGATCGCTTGAGCCCAGAAGTTCAGAGGTTGCTGTGAGCTGTGATGGTGCCATTGGACTCTAGCCTACGTGATAGAGCAATACCCTTTCTCAAAATAAATAAATAATGGGCCGGGTGCTGTGGCTTACGCCTGTAAGCCAGCACTTTGGGAAGTCGAGGCAGGAGGATCATGTGAGGTCAGGAGTTCGAGACCAGCCTGGCCAACATGGTGAAACTTGGTCTCTACTAAAAATACAAAAATTAGCCAGGTGTGGTGGCACACGCCTGTAATCCCAGCTACTCAGGAGGCTGAGGCACAAAAATTGCTTGAACCCAGGAGGTGGAGGCGGCAGTGAGCCAACATCACACCATTGCACTCCAGCCTGGGTGAAAGAGCAAGACTCCATCTCAAAAAATAATAATAATAAGTAATAAAATATTTTAAACAGTGCCTGGCACATAGTAAGCACTATAAAAATTAGGTGGTGGTGGTGATAGTAAATGAAAAAAAAAAAAAAAAAGGAACAGGGGAATTAAATATGCTAATACCCATGGGGTTTGACCTGGAAGGGAAGGCAGGAGGACAATATGGAACCAACTTAGATTTAACAGTGTGTTTGGGTTTGGGGATGACGTTGGGAGGGAAAGTCGACAACACCTGATTCTGGTTCTGTTTGTGACTGTGGTTCCATTTGGTGAGCCTGGCTAGAGCTGCAGGAACCCTGGGTTTCACTAACCTCCTACTCTGAAGAACAGATTAAAAAATGAGGATCAGAGTTTTAAAATATAGATATTTTTCTCTGCAGACAAATTCCAATTCCTGAAAACTTGTATGAATAAAATAATGGCACTGATTTTTTCCGCTTTGAGATCTTTTTGGTTTTTGTTTTAGTTTTGTAGGTATTTTGTAATTTTTTATGTTTCGATGTTTAGAGAAAGATCTAGGGGATTCAAGGCAGGAAACACAAAAGGCCAGGCTAATCACACAAACAGCGCCCACTACAATGGCTGCAATGGGCCACGCATCTCTGAAAAAGACAATTCCCCAAAAGAGTGCCTGGGGAAAGCAGATAAAAGACCGAAGTTGGGTCATGTGACAGGTGTCACTTGAGTAACGATACTGGGGCCAGAGATAAAAGCCCACTCCTTCAGGTCACATGACCCAGCTTCATTACGCTCCCAGCAGGGGGTTAGAGAGTCTGGATGCCATTTTTACTTATTTATTTATTTGTGTTTTTTCCCCTTATTCTGTGATAATGAGAAAATGTTTAAACTCCCATCTCTGTGTTTAAACATTTCTTCCTGCTGACAGCAGCGGGATACCCCTTGATCAACTGTCAGATTGGAAAGTGCAATTTTTCTGGAAAGTAAACAGCATGTTAGCTGGTTGGAAATAATTTTCTGTTTATTGGTAGCTGTTACTCTAGGAGTGATGGAGCCCTGTGACAGCACTTGTCAAGTGAAGAATAAGAAACAAGTTTGGAAATACCTTTAAGACAGCTCCGACAATAGGGCCTTACTAGTTTTTGATAGAAATGAACTCTAAAAAAGTTAAATTAAAATGGGCAAAAAAACTTTCCAGTGTTACCAGCTCTCGGAGATCTTTCTGGCAAAACTGACTGAGAATCAAAGGCAAATTCATGGAATGCTGGAAGTGGATGGGTCCTGGGCAGGCACAAAACCCAACCCCTGTGTTTTACCACTGGGGGAACCTTGGACTCTTCTCATTAATAAGAGGAAAGCGGCTGGGCGCGGTGGTGGCTCACGCCTGTAATCCCTGCACTTTGGGAGGCTGAGGAAGGCAGATCACGAGGTCAGGAGATCGAGACCATCCTGGCTAACACGGTGAAACCCTGCCTGTATTAAAAATACAAAAAAATTAGCCGGGCATGGTGACAAGCGCCTGTAATCCCAGCTACTCAGAAGGCTGAGGCAGGAGAATGGCATGAACCCTGGAGGTGGAGCTGGCAGTCAGCTGAGATCACACCACTGCACTCCAACCTGGGCAACAGAACGAGACTCCGTCTCAAAAATAAAATAAAATAAAATAAAATAAAAAATAAAAGTAAAATAAAATAAAAAGAGGAAAGCATAACAACTATCAATATAACAAATAAAAGTGTTATTTTCTTTTGTGTTTGAAGATGAGTGCAAAAAGCTGGTGGAAGCAGTTTAAACATTTTGACCTAAGTATACTTAACAAGGTTTAATGGCACATATAGATATACACAGTTGACCTTGAACAACACAGGGATCAGGGGTGCCAAGCCCCCCACCCCCTACCCCCACTCCCCACCCCGTGTGCAGTAGAAAATCCGCATGTAACTTTTTTTTTTCTTTTGAGACAGGATCTAGCTCTGTCACACAGGCTGGAGTGCAGTGGTACAATCATAGCTCATTGCAACCTTAACCTCCTGGGCTTAAGCCATCCTCCCACCTCAGCCTCCCAAACAGTTAGGACTACAGGCACATGCAACTACACCTGGCTAATTTTTTAAATTTTTTGTAGAGACAGAATCTTGCTGTGTTGTCCAGGCTGGTCTTGAATTCCTGGTCTCAAGTGAGCCTCCCGCCTCGGTCTCCCAAAGTGCTGGGATTTCAGGAGTCAGCCACCACACCTGGCCCACATATAACTTTTGACTCTTCAAAAAAAACTTACCTAATAATCTTCTACTGTTGACTAGAAGCCTTACCAATAAGATAAACAACCAATTAACACACATTTTATGTATGTATTTTATACTGTATTCTTATAATAAAGTAAGCTAGAGAAAAGAAAATGTTATTAAGAAAATCATAAGGAAGAGAAAATATATTTACTGTTCATTAAATGGAAGTGGATCATCATGAAGGTCTTCAACTTTCTGTCTTCATGTTGAAAGGGCTGAGAAGGAAGAGGAAGGGTTGGTCTTGCTGTCTCAGGGTGGAAGGGGCAGAAGAAAATCCACTTATAAGTGGACCTATGCAGTTCAAACCCACGTTGTTCAAGGGTTAACTGTATATATATATATATATATATATATATGTACAATCTTTTTTTTTCCAGTGACTAAAAGAACACCATTAGTCTTTTGTTAATCAAACATGTCATCAGAAAAAAAAAAAAGTGTTTTTCTTTTTCTTTTTTTTTGTTTTTTGTTTTTTTGAGATGGTCTCCTCTGTCACCCAGGCTGGAGTGCAGAGGCACAATAATGGCTTACTGCAGCCTCAACCTCCCTAATAGCTGGGACTACAGGCTCACGCCACCATACTCAGCTAATTTTTTTTTTTTTTTTTAATAGAGATGGAGTTTCACCATGTTGCCCAGGCTGGTCTCGAACTTCTGAACTCAAGCAATCTACCCACCTTGGCCTCCCAAAGTAGTGGGATTACAGGCATGAGCCACCACACACGGCCAAAGGTTTCTAATTATAAGTACTATATATTCTTAAGCTATATAAAGGTCCATATCTATCTTCAATTAGGGTAAGTTTAAGGTCCTAATTTGTCCCAGAATTCGCCTCACTTTTTCCTGATGGTTAGAAAAGTAATTCCAGCTGCTTGATGAGGTGATTTCACCTAGATGTTTCTAACAAATATGTCAAATTCTGCATGTCCAAACTTCTCCCTACATCAAAAACAAAGCCAAAAAAGATCTTCTCCATTCTCATTTTGGTTAATAGCATCACCATCCTCCCAATTGCCTGATTCCCCTCTCCCTGCCTCCTAAATACCTTTCAGTCCATTTTCTTCTATCGCCAGTGCCAGGCTATGTGGTTCTCGAAGTGAGGTCCCTGTACCAGCAACATCAGCATCCCCTGGGAAGTGGTTAGAAATGCAAAGACTGAATCTGGAACTGGGTAGGGTGGAGCCTGGTAAATCTGCATTCACTAAAGTGAGAACACTATCCTGGCTGTGTTCTGCAGGTCTTGCCCTGTAGTCTCCTAACTGGCCTTCCAGCCACCAATTTTTTCCCTGGAGTATTCCCCATACCAGTAGTTCTCAACCTTGATTGCACATTGGAATAGTCTTGAAAATACTGATGCCTGGGTCCCACTCCCGGGACTTCCTGTTTAATTGCTCCGGTCTGCAACATAGGCACAGGACTTTTTTAAGCTCCCCGTATTATTCTAATGTGTAGCCAGGGCTGATAATCACTGCTCCACCCAGAAGCCAGGGTTCTCTTGTTTAAAAAAAAATCAGATGATGTCACTATCCCCCCTAAAAAAATCTCTATCAGTCATAGGATAAATTCTGAACTGGCTCTTCAGCATGGCCCCAACCGAGTGCTCCAGCTGGCTCCATCAGCCTCCAGGCTCACTCACTTCCTCTACACTCAGCCACGTGGAATTTCTCATTATTCCCTGAATGCAGTGTTCTGTTCACATCCCTAGCTTTTTGCACTTTCTGTTCCCTCTGCTTAGAATGCCCTCCTCCATCCTCTCTGCCTGGTGAACTCTTATCCTTCAATGCTCAGCTGAAAGGTCCTCCAGCCCAGGGTGAGTTGCTCTCTTCTCTGGGATCCCAGAGCACTCTGTTGCTATGTACATCATAGTATTGGTCCCATTTCATTGCAATTATTAGTTGACACTTCTTTCTTCTTCTTCTTTTTTTTTTTTTTTTTTTTTTGAGATGGAGTTTCACTCTTGTTGCCCAGGCTGGAGTACAATGGCGCGATCTCAGCTCACTGCAATCTCTGCCTTCCGGGTTCAAGTGATTCCCCTGCCTCAGCCTCCTGAGTAGCTGAGATTACAGGCATGTGCCACCATGCCAGGCTAATTTTGTATTTTTAGTAGAGACAGGGTTTCTCCATGTTGGTCAGGCTGGTCTTGAACTCCCAACCTCAGGTGATCTGCCCACCTCAGCCGAGCAAAGTGCTGGGATTACAGGCATGAGCCACCATGCCCGGCCTTCTTTATCCTTTTTAAAAGCCGACAGCGTTAGGAGATTAGAAGAATGCTTAGCTTTTTAATTTTATCCCCAGTGTCTAGTGTAAGTTGGACATTGAGAAGATGTTCAATCAATGTTGGTTAAGCGAATGAATTGGAAACACCACCACTTGCTGCCTTCCACTGAGATCAAATCATGGTGCCATTTTGCTTTTCTTTCCAGAATCAGTAAAGATCATATATCTCATATCATACACATATGACTCAGTAATCACATACCACAAACACGTGATTAGGAGCCAACCAGATCAAGTCTGTCACTTGCTGACCTTGGTTTTCTTTTTTTTTTTTTTAATTTTATTTTTTGAGATGGAGTCTCGCTCTGTCGCCCAGGCTGGAGTGCAGTGGCGCAATCTCGGCTCACTGCAAGCTCCGCCTCCTGGGTTCACGCCATTCTCCTGCCTCAGCCTCTCCGAGTAGCTGGGACTACAGGCGCCCGCCACCACGCCCAGCTAATTTTTTTTGTATTTTTAGTAGAGACGGGGTTTCACTGTGGTCTCGAGCTCCTGACCTCGTGATCCGCCCGCCTCGGCCTCCCAAAGTGCTGGGATTACAAGCGTGAGCCACTAAAATAAGGTCAATAATGCCTATTTTGTAGAGTGAGTGTGAAGATTCATTGTATAACACCCAGCAGCATGCCTGACACAGACTAGGCACTAAATAAAAATGTTTATTATAATAATAAGTTAATAAAACTCACTGAAAAGAAAGTTAAACTGAGCAGCACTTCTGTTTATACATCTGTCTCTCTCTTCAGTGTGAGCTGCTGAAAGGCAGAAACTGTCTTATTTATCCGTGTGTTCCCTGGGCGGGGAACACAGTAGGCATTCATTAATTAATTCAGTCGCTCATTCACCAAGCATTTATTAAGCTAATGAATGAAATGAATAATATTTGGGTTAGAATGATGGCTTGCTGTTTGGGGCACAGAGAGACTCACACATTTGTCTTACAAAACGGAGAATCACAAGTTTGGCCGCTGGAAGGTGTCTCAGAAATCATTTTTAAAGGTTCTCATTTACAGGTGAGAAAAGGGAGATAACTAACCAGGAAAGCCATTTTAATTTCAATATCGAGGATAACATTTCTGGGTCGGGAATGGATGCTGACCAAGTAGGAAAGCAAGTTCACATTTGTAAAAGTTCTTGGGTGGGTGATACTTAACTAGGACAGTGCTTGGTTTTTCATGGGGTGAGAAACTGGGCAGTTGAGAAGAATTTTAGCAAAAGTCATCAGAGGCACCTTTGAACATTGTCAATTCCATATTATATACTTTCTCTGGTGGAAAATAAAGCACCTTCTACCGAACATGCATTTAAATTTATGTTGCTCTGTCCTTTTAAAGGGCAGGTAGAAGGCACAATTTAGGTCACTTAACAGGTGTCATTCCAGGCAACAACAAAGAACAGATAAAACACGTAGCGGATGTAGTCGTGTAAATAAGCCTCTTTTTAAAAATGAATCACCACATGTCCCCAAGATCAGAATCACTCCCAGGAACCTGGTGTGGAGTCTCTCAGATGCAGAAGAAAGAGGAATGAATGAATGAATGATCCAGACCAGCCAGAGACTAAACTGCAAGCAATGTTAGATTTCCCTGTGACTATTCAGACTTAATGTTACTCTGTGAGAAAGCACTGTTGCGGGCCAGCGATTGGCAGGCAGCCCCGGCCCCCAGCCTCAGATAACAAGCTGCTCTCCAAGAACACGTGCTAGGAAAAGTGCTTGATCAGAGTGTCAGCTTGTGGACTGAGTAGGAACACTAAGTGGTTTTGTCTGTCACCTCCTCCACCCCAGCTGGAATTTGGCCATAATCTGATGGAAACACTTTGCCCACTTTCAGGAGAATTTTCCACTATCAGTAAGGCTGCTTTTTCATACTTCGGCTATCACCAAAGGCTTTCAGAACACTCGTACTACTATCGCCCAGGGGAGCTTATATGTCTCAAAGGTAGGGGATGGGGGACCAAAACCATTCTGAGCATGGAACGCTCAGTTGATTGAGGTTTCACCCATGTTGAATTTCAGTCCCTGTTTCCTGAGGACTAGACTGTACTAGATGCTGTCCTGGAATCATGTCTTCATTAGTCCCCTGGGCCACATGACAGGTGAGTGAGTAAGCTGGGCTTCAAACTCAAATCCAGCCCCTGAGGTTTCAGTGTCCATACTTGAACATCTACTCGTGATGTCTTCATGTCACTGTGAAGAGGACTGACAGGGCTTCAGAAGCTGCTGTGTGGGAAAGGGTTAAAAGTGTCAGAGTGCCTGGCTTCAGATCCTGACTCCACAGCTTTGTAGCTGAATGCCTTTCGGCAGTTTACTTAACCTCATTAAGCCTCAACTTCCTCATCTGTAAGAATGGATCCAGCAATAGTACCTGCCTGTAAGGGGGTTATCATGAGGCTTGAAAGGGTTTGACTCACGACAACTGTATAATAAATGATAGTTACTAGTATTGTCATACACATCACAAATACAATCAACATTATGGATTTACTCCCGTCTAGGCATGAATAGTCATGTGTTTATGTGTACACAATGTGACAAAGAAGAAACACAATAGCCACAATTTATCGGGCACTTATTATATGTCATGTAGTAGAATAGGGGTTCTGCATACATAACCTCATGCTTTTCATATATATGACCTGATTTATTCCTCATCGCCATCTGTGAAGTAGTTAATATTATTTTTATTATTATTATATGTTTTTGAGACAGTCTTGCTCTGTTGCCCAGGCTGCAATGCAGAGGTGCGATCTCGGCACACCACAACCTACGCCTCTTGGGTTCAAGCAATTCTCATGCCTCAGCCTCCCTAGTAGCTGGGACTACAGGCGTGCGCCACCACACCCAGCTAATTTTTTGGTATTTTTTAGTAGAGACAGGGTTTCACCATGTTGGCCAGGCTGGTCTTGAACTCCTGACCTCAGGTGATCCGCCCACCTCAGCCTCCCAAAGTGTTGGGATTATGGGCGTGAGCCACCATGCCCAGCCAGTAGTTAATATTATAATCCTCCCTTTCAGATGAAGAAAATGAAGCTCGCCAGGCACAGTGGCGCACACCTGCAATCCCAGCACTTTGGGAGGCCAAGGCGGGCAGATCACTTGAGGTCAGGAGTTCAAGACCATCCTGGCCAACATGGTGAAACCCCATCTCTACCAAAAATACAAAAATTAGCTGGGCATGGTGGCACACACTTGTAGTCCTAGCTATTCCGGAGGTTGAGGCAAGAGAATCACTTGAACCTGGGAGGCAGAGGTTGCAGTGAGCTGTGACAGTGCCATGCACTCCAGCCTGGGTGACAGAGTGAGATTCCATCTCAAAAAAAAAAAAGAAAAGAAAAGAAAGAAAAAAGAAAATGAAGCTTACACAAGTTAAGTGACTTGCTTGAAGTCACACAGTTGATATTATATATGGTAATGCTGAGCTTAGATTCCAGGACTGCTTTGAGAGCCTATGCTTCTAATCACTATTCTACAGTGTCTCTCTGAGGCAATAGACTTAAAAAAATAGATTCCAAAAATTGCTGCTTTCAAATGTGTTGTCTTTTAAAGAAATCTCTTTGAAAAGTGCCAGCTTACCCCATCAATACTGCCATTGTTCAGGCTCTTTGGCCTTCAGAACCATACACAATCCTCATGAGAAAATGAGTCTCAATTTTATCATCCTCATCTTTTAATCTAAAATGGTATTAACTTGATCATGCACCTTATTCCTCGGACTTTGATCTAAATGAATTTTAGCTGTTAAAAATCAAATCCACCTTTAAAGGATAAATATTTGTCCTCATCAAGATACTCCATTCACTTCAGTGTTGAAAAAGAAACGATCCAGAGTGTTTTTAACAGCGTCTTTGGAATAAGTAATTCATCTTCCAGGGAGATTGCTTTGAAGGAGAGCCTCATGTGGGATGCATAAGCTCTGGTATGTTTATTTAAAACATACCTTAAATTTCCTTACACATATTCACAAGTAACTTGCCTGGAAGCCCCAGACACTCAGCTCTACTAAGGCAGGAGAAATTGATGAGGTCATCAAGTCCTTTTGAATTGTATGTTCCTAGACTTTTAAACTTTTATTCAGTGAATTGTAAACATGAGCAAAAGGTTTCGTTGTGGAAAAGGACCCTGCCTAAGCAGAGACGCTCACATACATGCACCTCAACCCACCTCTCCATTCTGCAATGTGGAACCTTAAGCCATCGCTGGCTCAGGGCTAGAGAGAGTATTTGGGGCTCTGAAGAGAAATCAGAATAGGCAGCTTTTTTGATAGGAAGTCAGCAACTTCCATTCTTGCAGCTCCCCTGAGCTTTACTTAAATGCCTTCCAGTTGCTAAAAACCTGCAGCTGCATCTGAGCCCAGACAGTCTTTTAACAAAAGTTGTCCATTTTTATGTGGCCAGCCACTTGGTAATCAATACACACGAGATCACGACTTCCATAACCTTGTTCAGTCGCCAGCACTTGATGAGTCAGGGTAGCTAACCCAGCCCAAAGACACTGTAGCTGGGCTTCATCATTACATTAGACCCTACTTAACCCCTCCTTGCTGATTTACTTACAGCACAGCTCTTCTACTTTTTGCAGTAACATAACTTTGGTTTAAGCTCTTGTCACTTTCAGTTTTGCCTACGCTGCCTCCCACTTCCTCCCAAAGCACCCCCCAGCCCCATCATGCTGTGCTCTCCAGATGTTCACAATCCTGAAATATCCCACATGACAAAATATATACACGTTGTAATTATCCAAGTAAGTCCATCTTTGCTTACTTTGGCCTGGTTCCCATTTGTCTTATCAGTTAAATAGCAAAACTTTGATTAGTGTGGTAGGCAGAACACTGCCCCCCCAACCAAGATGCCCACATCCTAATCCCAGGAACCTATACCCATGCTATGTTACATGGCAAGGGGGAATTAAAGTTGCAAATGGAATTTAGGTAACTGATTAGCTGACCTGAGAATAGGGAACGTATCCTGGATTATCTAGGTGGGCCCAGTGTCATCACAGGGTCCTGAAAGTGTGTAAACCAAAAAGTATCTGAGACAAGCCTCAATCAATTTAGAAAGTTTATTTTGCCAGCCGGGCACGGTGGCTCACGCCTGTAATCCCAGCGCTTTGGGAGGCTAAGGCGGGCGGATCACGAGGTCAAGAGATCGAGACCATCTTGGCCAACATGGTGAAACCCCGTCTCTACTAAAAATACAAAAATTAGCTGGGCGTGGTGGCGTGTGCCTGTAGTCCCAGATACTCGGGAGGCTGAGGCAGGAGAATCACTTGAACCTGGGAGGTGGAGTTTGCAGTGAGCCAAGATTGCGCCACTGCACTCCAGCCTGGCGACAAAGCAAGACTCTGTCTCAAAAAAAAAGAAAGTTTATTTTGCCAAGGTTAAGGATACACCTGCAACACAGCTTCAGGAGGTCCTGATGACATGTGCTCAAGGTGGTTGGAGTACAGCTTGCATTTATACATTTTAGGGAGACATAATACACATCAATCAATACATGTGAGATCTATATTGGCTCCCTCTGGAAGGGCGGGACAACAAAAAGGTGGGGAGGGCTTCCAGTCCACAGGTAGATTTAAACAGATTCTGATTGGCAATTGGTTGAAAGAGCTGTTATCTGTAGAAAAGAATGTCTTAGTTACCATAGGGGTTGTGGAGACCTAGGTTTTATCATGCAGATAAAGCCTCCAAGTAGCAGGCTTTAGAGAGAAAAGTAAATTTCTTATCAGACTTAAGGTCTGTGTTGATGTTAATGCTGGAGGGGTCTAATGAGGCGTGTCCAACCCCTACTTCCCTTCATGGCCTGAACTAGTCCTTCAGGTTAGATTTTTAGGGTGCCCTGGCCGAGAAGGGAGTCCATTCACATGGTTGCGGGCAGGGCCTTTGAATTTTATTTTTGGTTTACAAGTGTAAGAGTGAGGCGGAAGAGAAAGTCAGAGTGATGTGATGGAGAACTGGGCCTGCTGTTGCTGGCTTTGAAGATGGGAGAAGGCCATCAGCCAAGGAATGCAGACAGCCTCAAAAAGCTGGAAGGGGCCAGGAAACAGACTGCCCCTACAGCCTTCAAAATGGAGCACAGCCCTGCCGAAATCTTTATTTTTAGCCCAGTGAGTACCATTTTAGATTTATGAACTAGAGAATCATAAGAAATTTGTGCTATTTTAAGCCACTGAATTTATGATAACATGTTATCGCAACAATAGGAATCCAATACAATCAGCTGAAGCCTAAATAACCAGAAGACACAATCACTTCACATTTTCTGCGTATCACTTTTGAGAGAAATATTCAAATCTCAAGAGAAACTTAAATCAACAGTTTACTTTAAAGCAAGATCCTAGATTGAATTCTCTTCAAACAGACCCTGACAGGATTGGGGGCCACAGGTTTATTGGGGAGCTCTCTCTGGTGCAAAAAGCTAAATCTGGCTGAGACACTGGCCTGCAATGCAACTGCATCTGAGGCCTTAGGCAATCCTACAATCCTACAGGCAGCTCTGGAACTGGGATGGCCCTTCAAAATAGCCCCAAACTGAGGCAAAGGGGCTGAAGCTCTGTATCCACATCATCTGGTTTGAGAGAGAGAGAACAGCTTTGGGTAAGGCAGTTCCTGGTGGCTCGGAGCAACGCCCAGGCAATAAGATACTGTGAGCCATCCACCTTTGATATTTCTACCTACTGCTGCTGGGGGACGAATGGGTTGGCACTGAGGAGAGGATCTGGGCAGGCACTAGGATATTCCCTACAAGCAATCTATATTTCTATGGGCATGTCCTGAGATCAATACCTATTCCATCTTGTCTTGCTATGACATAAGAAGAGCTATTATTAATTTAGTGCTTCCTACATAACAGATAGTATTTGAAGGACTTTACACTCACCGTCTCTAGTCCTAGCCTCCTCCTAACCTAGCAAAGTAACTATAATTAGTTCCACTCTACAGATGAGGGCACTAAGGCTCAGAAGCTTAGACAGGCGGAGTGCTTTGTCCCAGGCCACCCAGCTAGTGAAGTGGCAGAGCCAGGTTTTGACATCAAAGGCGGCTCATTTTATCCCCAGTCTTCCACAGAGCACACGGAGCACACCCCTAGGAAGAGAATCAGCATTCACAGACATCAACCCGGCACCACAAAAATTCTTGGTCCTCAGAGAAAGATAAGATTGTATTTGGTAAACTCTGATTCCTAAATAGGAAAAGGAGCCTGAGACAGATTGATAAGATATTAAACAAGGCTGAAAATGAAAAAAAAAACTTCTGGTGGCCCAGAAGGGTTGAGTTGATCAAAGTTTGTACTACACACTGTAAATCAAAGTTAATTACATTTTTACTCCACGTTGTACATGGTGAGTTTTGTCATAATTTTTACTTGTTCCTCAGTGTTCTCTTTCCCAGTGGAAGCTCCTGGGGGAAAAGGGCCAAGAGGTTCTAAGTTTCCTCGTATGACCCTTAGCACCACATCAACACAGGAGAGCACACCATAAATACCATTTGATGATTTTCTTCCCGCACATTCATAGTCCCAGACCCCGTGTAAAGGCCTACTAAGCAATATCATTCACTGAAGCGCTACTCTCCCTGCGGGTTGGGTCCAGAAAATATGGTGCTCTCGAAAACACTGTAAAAGCTGCCTCTTTAATAAGGATCCTGGTGTCCCGTGATGGATGCTATAAAACCTCAGACCGGCTGGTGTGCTCATAGCCATGTAGGCCCATTAACAGCGTCTGGTCCTGTGGTAACATACTTCATATTCACAGTGCAAAAGAGAAAGCATTTATTATAAATAATGCTAGGTGACCCTGGAGTAAACACAGCTGTGCCCTCGTGGTGTCTTGTCAGTGGTGCTCCCTCAGTAGATTAAAGAAATCCATGTTTTATGGAGCCATCACTTATTCTGTGTATACACAGAGGGCTGGTTTGCTATCAACCTGCAGCTCACTGCGTATAAGGTTTCGGGCCCAGGAATTGCATGAAGCTGAGATGCTTCACTAAAACACTTATTCTTGCATGTTCTAATATTTGCAAAAGGGGATGAGAGTCAGTTTCTATTTGTTCCTAAATGATTTACATGACAATTGGGGCTCTATACAACTTGTGGCTGCCCTTCAGATTTCTTATAGGCTCCTCTCTGCTCTCCGAGCACCCTCCCCTGCAGCTGAGGCTGGGGGAATGAGCATGACTGTCATCCACTAGCTGTGGGACTTGGGGCTATTCCTTTTAACTCTTTGAGTCTTATTTTTCTCTCTCTTTTTTTTTTTGTTTGTTTTCTTTGAGACGGAGTCTCACTCTGTCACCCAGGCTGGAGTGCAATGGCACAATCTCGGCTCACTGCAACCTCCACCTCCCCAGTTCAAACGATTCTCCTGCCTCAGCCTCCCAAGTATCTGGAATTACAGGCACGCACCACTTCGCCAGGCTAATTTTTGTATTTTTAGTAGAGACGGGGTTCCGCCATGTTGCCCAGGCTGGTCTTGAACTCCTGACCTCAAGTGATCCACCTGCCTCGGCCTCCCAAAGTACTGGGATTACAGGTGTGAGCCACCACAGCCGGCCACTTTTCTCATTCTTAAACATGGGAGAATGAGCTCTGCTTCCTGGAATTTGTGCTAAATTAGACGGTCATCCCCAAATTAGGGGACAGAGTAGGAAGGAAGTGGTAGTACAGAGTAAGATCCCTTAAGCTGCTAGGAAAAAAATAGAATATATATACATATTGTATTTACATAACTTTATAATATAGGCATATTAATAAATATAATTTTTATTAAATATGGACATGTAAAATGATGCACAGATTATATATTATACAGTTGACCCTTGAACAACAGGTTTGAACTTAAAGGGTCTACTTACACGTGGATTTTTTTTCAACCAAACACAGATGGAAAATAAAGTTTTCACAGGTTGCAAAACCTATCTCTAGCAAGGGCCAACTTTTCATATGCACAGGTTCTGCAGGACCAACTGGAGGGCTTGAGTACGCATGGATTTGGATATATGGGAGGTGGGGTGGGGGTCCTGGGACCAGTCCCCACATATACCAAAGGATGACTATATATGCACATGTAGATGTGTGTGTGTATGTATATTAAAGGCTTGCATTAATTGTATGTGATTGGTGCAGCAGCATGTACATAATTTATAAGTAAAAACTATACATATATTGGGGTGAGCCACCAGGACCAGTGAACGACATAGCCCAGACTAACACTGCAGTTTGGAGTGGTGAACCAACGCCATATGGTGGTTTTCTTACAAGATTTCCATCACCTCTCCAACCACTTTCTCCTCATTGGTCAGATCTAGACCCACAGAAACTGTTCCTTTCATTGTTTTCTCTGCCTTCTACAAACTGAGATACTCAGAATCTTCCTCAGCAATGAAGAGGGTGATGCTGAGGAGGGATTTTTACCTCAGGGATTAGGGAGGAGACTCCCCTAATTAGGTGGGTGGTGTACCCATAATCCATACAACAATTAGATTTCTGAAGAAAAACCTATCACTGGAATGAAATCAAGTTCTTGAAGTTTCTGTTTATACACAAACTTAGTTGCCTCTCCTCCATTTCAAAAGAAAATATACATTTTTTCTTTAATAAGATATATATATACACACACATATATGTGTGTGTGTGTATATATGCATGTGTGTGTGTGTATATATATATATATATATCTCTTACTAAAATGATGTTTTACTGTCACAAATTCAGGGCCACTGAGTATTTGACTTATGTTTTGGGGGCCCACTATGTGTCAGACATGTTGCTAGGCCTTGGGAATTCATGAATCTCCATGACATCATCTCTGCCCTTGAGGTACTCACATGGAGTGAAGGAGATGGGCAAGTCAACAAATGTCTTAGTTCATTTTCTGTTGCTTATAACAGAATACCTGAAACTGGGTAATTTATAAAGATAAGGAATTTATTCTTACCATTATGGAGGCTGAGAAGTCCAAGGTTGAGCAGCTGCATCTGGTGAGGACCTTCTTGCTGGTAAAGACTCTGCAAAGCATAGAGGTGGCACAGGGTATTACACAGCAAGGGGGGCTGAGCGTGCTAGCTCAGGTCTCTCTTCCTCTTTTTATAAAGCTACCAGTTCCCTCTCATGATAACCCATTAATCTATTAATCCATGAATGGATGAACCCATTTGTGGGGGCCAACCTCTCATGATCCAATCACCTCTTAAAGGCTCCACCCCTCAGTACTGCTACATTGG
This sequence comes from Nomascus leucogenys, assembly GCF_006542625.1. Lineage (NCBI taxonomy): Eukaryota > Metazoa > Chordata > Mammalia > Primates > Hylobatidae > Nomascus > Nomascus leucogenys. The sequence goes on from NC_044402.1 coordinate 102,377,940, forward strand.
GTATTAAGTTTCAACATGAGTTTTGGAGGGGACATTCAAACCACAGCAACAAAGAATCACAAAGCGTATGTCAAGCAGTGAATTACATATAGAGTTATGGGCACAAGTAGCCTGCCTCGGAGACCAGGCAAGGCTTCCCAGAGGCACTCCCTTCCAAAAAAGTGAGTTGAATTTGCCAGGTAAGAAAACACAAGAGTGGATGGGAGCAGGGCATTGCGGAGAGGGGGGTCCTCATCTATGAAGGTTCGGAGGTATGGAAGAGACAGGATGACAGCATGAGTGCATGATTCCGCAGGGCAAGAGAATACATGGTGTTAGGGGAAGTGTCAGGATGTGACCTAGTAAGTTAGGTAGGGAAGCTTGTAAAGAGTCGTATATGTTCTGACTTTATCCTATACACAAAGGAGAGGGATGGAAGGCTTGTAAGGAGGAGATAGGCATGACCATGTGGTAGGCTACCCCACTGTGGATTAAACAGATACTTTCCCCTTTTATCATCAGCAAGAAAGGTATCAGAAAACCATATTGGATTTATGAAGGTAGTTTCCCTGCGTGTGTAACCCAGGGGTTATTTTGTCCTCCCTAAGAAACAAGGGATAAGAGGCAACATAGAAGCCTCCCTTTGAAAAGGCCCAAACGCCCGGGAACGACTGAAGATAGCTTGCATTGAACAGCTAGAAGGAGGGCAAGGGGCCTATGGAAAGGGGTGCACAGAGGCAGAGGAAACCCTTTGTGTATTGGAAAGGTAGCCCTGCTGCCAAGGGGAAGAAAGAGGGATAGACCTCAGTGGTCAGAGACTGGTGAGAGAACAAATTCTGCCCTAGGAGACCTACAGGCAAGTAGGAGTTGGCTGTATGTGAGAATTGAAAGAAGAATTCTTGCAAAAGCCCTCATTCAGGTGTCTGTGGAAGTCACCAGAACAGAAAATCCTTTCAGATGAGCTTTCAAGGCCAGCAGCTACTCAGTTTCAGGAGCTTCTTCTCATCATCAGGGCCAAGAAACAGAATTGACCTGGGCTGAGCTTCTCCTTTAAGATTATGGCAAGCCGGCCGGGCTGGTGGCTTACGCCTGTAATCCCAGCACTCTGGGAGGCCGAGGTGGGTGGATCACCTGAGGTCAGGAGTTCAGGACCAGCCTGGCCAACATGGCGAGATCCCCTCTCTACTAAAAATACAAAAATTAACCGGGCTTGGTGGCACACACCTGTAATCCCAGCTACTCAGGAGGCTGAGGCAGGAGAATTGCTCCAACCCAGGAGGCGGAAGTTGCAGTGAGCCAAGATCATACCACTGCACTCCAGCCTGGGCAACAAAGTGAGACTCCATCTCAAAAAAAAAAAGATTATTGCAAGCCACTTCTCATGACATCTAACAGGGAGAGTGCAGACATTAGTGGCTATGGGACGTGGTATTTGTAGGGGTGAAGATATTGGGGGTCACATTTGTCAGACCTTAAACGATCAGATCAGTGTTTAGTCCTGTTAATTACCAAGTCATAGAACACTTTGTGAGATGTTATTCTATTATCACTACTGGGCACACACACACACACACGCACACACGCACACATACACAAAACTGCCTTTAACTCGCCACATTAAGATTTCTCCAAAACTGGAGTCTATTCATTTTATTTTAAAAATTTAAAAAAATAACAGCTTCTTAAAAACGGCCTTCTTAAGGTATAATTCACATACCACACAAGTCATTCATTTAAAGTGTACAATTCAATGGCTTTTAGTATATAGGTTGAGTTGTGCAACCAGCACCACAATCCATTTTAGAACATTTTCTTTCAGTTTTTTTTAGATACAGGGTCTCCCTTTCTCTCTTTTTGAGATGGAGTTTCACTCTTGTTGCCCAGGCTGGAGTGCAGTGGCGCGATCTGGGCTCACTGCAACCTCCACCTCCTGGGTTCAGGCGACTATCCAGCCAAGTCTCCCAAGTAGCTGGGATTACAGGCCCATCCCACCATGCCCAGCTAACTTTTGTATTTTTAGTAGAGATGGGGTTCCCCATGTTGGCCAGGCTGGTCTCAAACTCCTGACCTCAGGTGATCCACCTGCCTCGGCCCGCCAGAGTGCTAGGATTACAGGCATGAGCTACCGCACCCGACCTCAGGGTCTCCCTTTCTTGTCCAGCTGGTCTTGAACTCCTGGGCTCAAGCAATCTTCCTGCCTCAGCCTCCTGGGTAGCTAGGACTACAGGCACACACCACTACACCCAATCTTAGAACATAGTCATCATTCCAAAAGGAAACATCATAGCCCTTAACCATCACCCCTTAAATTTCCATCCTATTCATTTCTAGGCCATCATGAATCTACTTTTCGTCTTTATAGATTTGCCTATTCTGGACATTTTATATAAATGAAATCCTACAATTTGTTGTCACTTGTGTCTGGCCTCTGTCATTTAGCATAATGTTTTCAAGGGTCATCCATGTTGTAGCATCTATCAGTAAGTACTCCATTCCTTTTTATGGCTGAATAATATTCCATTTAGGATATACCATTTTTATTTATCCATTCATCAGTTGATGGTCATTTGGGTTGTTCTACTTTTGCCCGCTGTGAACATTCATGTACAAGTTTTTGTGTGGATATATGATTTCTCTTGGGTATATACCTAGAGTGGATCTGCTAGATCTTATGTATACACATGGTTAACATTTTAGGGAACTGCCAGATGTTTTTCCAAAACAGTGGCACCATTTTACATTCCCACTTGCAGGCTATGAGAAGAACCTCATTTTAATGTCAAATTCACATTAATTCCTAGGGAAATTCCCCTTTGGATAGACGGGCTGGCTCTTGCCCCTTACTCCTGAGGGAAGAACTGGGACGTGGTCATAGTGCCGGCTTTTGCTTTTGGCCTTGCTTGGAACTTGTTTCAGAGTATCTAGGCCATCCCCTTTGTTTCAGGCAGCCTCGACATCTGGGACATTGGAATGCAAGGCTTCTTTTCCTGTTTCTTATGAGTATTTTAAGGAGAGAAATACTCTGAGATCCTTGGAACAGAATAGCCCAATTTTATGAGGTCTGGTGGTGGTGGTTGCCAAAATAAAATGAATAGCTGTAATACTTAAAATTGTTGAACATTAACCCTGGAAGTGATAGTGAAGAGACCGTCTAGTCCAGGCATGGTAAATAAGCAACAGCTTGCAAGGACGTCTGATGGGTTGTAGGTGCTTGGGAGTATGGAGCTCCATCCAGGCTCAGGAAAAGGACAATGATTGGTTAACAGTGTCTGCCATGGTGGCAGGAAGACATCAGTCGTAGCCCATATGCTACCTATTTTCTCTCTCTGATTGAGGCCACCCGTAGTACTCCCCGGGAAACAGGTAAGGAAGTATCCACGGCCGTAGAGCTGGCTAATGACAGAGTTGGAACAAGAATCAGTACCATGTTTTTCCCTCTGCACCATACAGCCCTCAGCTCTGAAAAGTGCCTCCTAAACGGAGCTGACTGGGGACAGGAACAGGGTAACCCAGTCAGAAGTTCTGTTTCTATCCTTCTGTGTTCAGACTGTTCTCATCAGTGCCTATGGGACTTAGTCCATCAGGGTAACGAGTTAATGATTATAAAAGCTTGGTAAATGCTAACTAATAAAGAGGGATCGTTCCCACCTGCCGAACCCCTGTATCTCCAGCATTCATGTGGAACGCCCTTTGAAGTCCACAAACCTGATGCATTTGTACACAGGGAGGCGTGAGGGGGATGGGTTTGGACCAAGGAAAAAAAGTGAAGCCCCTTCTGATCTGAAAGGGAATGATCCTGCGTGTGAATTCTCCACTTGAACGAAGAGAAAAGGAGTTCCATATTCTGCCCTTAGATCAATCAAACCCCATTTTTCCAGAAGTAGAAAAGACCAACGTCATTCTGGAGGAGGGGAAATGATTTTTCCTTTCTCCAGGGGAGAAATGAATATTGACTATGAAACATAGCCATGTTTTATGGCACATGTATACGTATGTAACCTGCACATTGTGCACATGTACCGTAAAACTTAAAGTATAATAAAAAAAAATTTGAGGCATGGGTTTTAGAATGGCAGATAATGTTATGTTTGACTGTAAGCCTAGATGAAGACATTCAAGTATCCTCCAGGACAATTATCAGAAACATGGATGATGGACTGTAAACTAGAAAAGCCAGGTTTCTGCTTGATAGCCAAATAAAAGATGTAATTGCTTTTGGGAAAAAAAGAAAGATAGCCATGTTTTGATGGTTGCCCCACATTATGAATATATTTAATACCACTGTACACTTAAAGGTGTTTAAAATGGTAAATTTTATGTCAGGTGCATTTTATCACAATTAAGAAATTGGGGGAAAGTAACAATTTTTGAAATCCTTAAATCTATTTGAATTTCATTAAGATGTAAAATATGCCTGAGTTTCTCCTTTTCCACGTTATTAATGAATGAAACGACATACCAACAAAAAGCTTACATAAAACTCAGAGACCTCTTGTAACAAATTCCTTTTCTCTTTTTAAATATTATTGTATAAAGATTTTATTATTATTATTATGTTGTTGTTGTTATGAGACGGAGTCTCACTCTGTCTCCCAGGCTGGAGTGCAATGGCGCAATCTTGGCTCACTGCAACTTCTGCCTTCTGGGCTCAAGCGATTCTCCTGCCTCAGCCTCCCCAGCAGCTGGGATTACAGGCGACCACCCCTAAGCCTGGCTAATTTTTGCATTTTTAGTAGAGACGAGGTTTCGCCATGTTGGCCAGGCTGGTCTCGAGCTCTTGGCCCCAAGTGATCTGCCTTCTTTGGCCTCCCAAAGTGCTGGGATTACAGGCGTGAGCCAGCGTGCCCAAAATTTTGTTTAAATATAAAAAAATGAGGCTGGGCGTGGTGGCTTACGCCTGTGATCCCAGCACTTTGGGAGGCCGAGGTGGGCGGATCACCTGAAGTCAGGAGTTTATAACCAACCTGGCCAACATGGTGAAACCTCATCTCTACTAAAAACACAACAATTAGCCGGGTGTGGTGGCAGGTGCCTATAATCCCAGCTACCCGGGAGGCTGAGGTAGGAGAATTGCTTGAACCCAGGGTTGGAGGTTGCAGTGAGCTGAAATTGTGCCACTTAACTACAGCCTGGGAGAAAGATCAAAACTCCATCTCGAAAAAATAAATAAATAAAAATTACAAATGATCTTCCTTTTCCTTCTGTCCCTCTATCTTCTTTTTGTTTCTTCCTTCCCATTATCACTTGAGCACCTACTATATTCCCCACATTATGCTACAGTTCCCGTGAGTGAGCCACAGTCCCCGCCCCTGAGGACTCACAATCCAATAGGGCCTGTGCCTGTTCCCTACCCAGGGGACAGCCTCAAACTGTACCACAGCCTGGAGTAGGAGGCAGAAACCAACTGCCTCCGGGGAAAGGAAAGGTCAGGGATGGCTCTATAAAGTCAAGTTACTGGGCAGAGAATTAGGAGAAAAGCATTCCAGGGTCAGCATCCACAGAGTCATGGAAGGTTCCAAAACTGCAAAAAGTTGAAGATCTACAGTATTAGGTAGATGTGGAGGAGGGACATTGGAGGGACATTGGAGTGCAGGGGGGGCAGTTCGTAGGGATCTCTCTTCCCAGACTCCTGGAGGGAGCCTGGCACCAGACCCCTGGAGGGAGCCTGGCACCAGACCCCTGGAGGGAGCCTGGCACCAGACCCCTCCTGTGAAGAAGGCTCCTGTTTTTTTTAAAACTAAACCAGGAATGCAGGCCAGGGTATGCATGTGCGTGTGTATGCATGCATGCATGCGCGCCTGAGACAGAGCTACAGGAGTTGGTGATGAATACATTTGTTAAAAATTTGAATTCATGTCTAACTGTTCCTTTAGATCTCCTGTTGCATAAGATATCGTTTATTTCATTTGACAAGCTCATGACATCAACCTCAAAGGTGAGGACTGCCTCTGTCAGCTAGAAATTTGTTTAAACCTTTTGTGAATGTCATTATATTTTTCAGACTGCACCATCTCTTGGATGACAATGGGATGTATAAATTTCCCCTCAACTATGCCCCATCACTGTCCCCTCTGCCTGTCCTAAACCCACTTCTCTCTCAGTTCAGTGAGTGTCCTCTGGCTCTGGTGAGCAGGACTAGGGAACCCCCCAATGAAACAAGTGCCCAGCCTGAGCAGGCTGGAGCAAGGAAATGTCTTTGAGTCACTGAACATTATGAGTGTTCAGCATGGGTTTCTAATGTTATCCACCTCTCTCCTTTCTGTGCGTGTTTGTGTTTTGTTTTGAGATACAATTCACGTACCATAAAATTTACCATGTAAGAGTATATAATTCAGTGGTTTTCAGTATGTTCACAGAGTTGTACAACCATCTTGAAACCAACCACGGTTTCTTTTTTGGGTGATGAAAACATTCTAAATTGATTCTATTTTAGAATGTTTTCATCACCCAAAAAAGAATCATGTATCCATTAGCAGTAACTCCTTAGTCTACCCAGCTCCCTGATCCCTGACCCTAGGCAACCACTAATCTACTTTCTGTCTCTATAGTTTTACCTGTTTTGAACATTTCTTATAAATGGAGTCATATATGATTATATGATATATATTCTATATCATAAAATATACATTTATATATTAATATATCATATATCATACATATCATATGATTATATATGATTATAATATAATATGATTATATTATATGAGATTTTGTGGTTGGCTTCTTTCACTTAACATTATTTTCAAGATTCATCTATGTTGCAGCATTGATCAGTATTTCATTCCTTTTCATGGCTAAATAATATTCCACTGTGTGGCTATACCACATTTTGTTTTTCTATTTATTGTTTGATGGATATTTGTGTTGTGTTCACTTTCTGGCTATTATGAGTAATGCTGCTATGAACATTTGTGTATGAGTTTTTCTGGGACCCTATGTTTTCATTTATCTTGGTTACAGGTGGAGGAGCGGAATTGCTGGCTCGAATGGTAACACTGCGTTTGACATTATGAAGAACTACCAAACACTTTTTTTTATATACTTTTAAAATCTGAATTAAAAGGTAATTTTAAAACTTCAAAATATATGGCTTCCTTCTAACAGTTGTAAAGCAAAAATAAAATTTGAAGCCCCCTGCTCCCCTCCACAACCACTGGAATGAAGTTCCTCCTCAGCTAGGGCACTCTAAAATCTAATCTGAAGGACTGGTTCAGGCCATGACCAGAAGTGGGGATTGGACATGCCTCATTAGACCCCTTCAGCATTAATGTCAACAGAGACCTTAAATTTCCTAAGAGCATTTACTTTTCTCTGTAAAGCCTGCTACTTGGTGGCTTCATCTGCATGATAAAACCTAGGACTCCATAACCATTTATCATAACCCAGACATTCCTTTCTACTGATAATAACTCTTCCAACCAATTGCCAATCAGAATATGTTTAAATCCACTATGACCTGGAAGCCCCCACCTTACATATATTAACTGATATATTATGTCTCCCCAAAATGTATCAAAGCAAGCTGTACCCTGACCACCTTGGGCACATGTTGTCAGGACCTCCTGAGGCTGTGTCATGGTGTGTCCTTAACCTTGGCAAAATAAATTTTCTAAATGGATTGAGACCTCTCTCAGATCCTTTTTGGCTTACACAGTTGTACACAGCAATCTGTGCTCCTCCGTGATTATGTGTTTATTATATGACGAGGGCATCATAGTTTTATCCCTGCAGCTTGGGGCTGGAGCATCCTGGGCCCTGGCTGGCCTAAGCCTGCAGGGGCCGCCATCCAGCCTCCCAGGAGAATCCCAGGTCAGTATCTCAGACTCATGGAGGAAGTTTCCTTCCTGTCTGGCCTAAAATCTTGGCTTTGCTCAATGCCCACATGGTGTAGGTCCTGCCCACCCTCTTCCCCTTATGCATTGACCAATGTCTACAGGGTCGTGAAGGGTTAAAGGCCTAGATAGTTCTAGGGTTTCTGAGTTCCCACAGCAATACAGAAAAGAAAAGACCAAGTGAGACGTTCATCATGACCAGAAGACCTAGGCAATACTTTTGTGACGGATCAGATCTCCGTAGCCCAGACTGGGGAAGGCAGTGGGATTAGGAAGGATGTCTTTGAGCCAGGCAGCAGGGGTGTGGAGGGGGAGAGCCTGGCCTGCCCAGCAAATTGCCCACCTCCTGTGTACCAGCTGCTCTGTGTCCAGCTCCTTATTTATCCCCACCTTTACAGAGCAGGAAGCCAAGAGCTCAGAAACCCTTGCTGTGTGCCCCACAGCAGCAGAAGGTAAACCTGAGCTGCAGACCACATAGGCCAAGTCCCCGGGTCGGCCTCAGACCCCGGCCAGCAGCCCTAGGATCTGCAACCTGGATACTGGCACAGGAGCAGGGGACTGGCTCCATTTGCATTTGCCCGGGCATCCATTCCACATCATTCAGTAGCCTTCAAACAGCAGCACCTGGCTCTGCCCAGCACAGCGGCTGTCACTGCTATTTTAGAGGCAATCATATATTTTTAATAACCAGCAAAATCTCCCTGTGAGAAGGGAGGGAGAGTTGAAATTACAGCCAAGCAATTTGCATTGCGAATCCAGTTATCCTCCCTCCTGCCCTCCAAGAATATGCAGAAATAAATGCCTCCTAATGAACCCTGGGGGGCTAAGGCTTTGATATGAATTCTGCTGTAGGCGGAAAGAGTTCTAGCCAGACTGAGACCCAGCGTGAAGTTGGAGCAGGAGGGTCAGGGCCGTTCCCTTCAGCACAAGGGAGAAAGGAAATTGGATTATCTTGCTAGCAGTTGGGGTTTTTCTATCACTTAGAACCACAGATGAGAGCTCCCCGCCTTCAGATGGGGGGAATTAGATTTAGCCCTATTTAACCAGCAGCCTCCTCACCCCACTCCATCTTCTCCACCCTGGTTCATAAGCCCTCCAGCCCCATCCAGACTCCCTGGATCTACCAGGAGCTGCAAAGCCTTTGTCTTTTCCAGGACTTAAGAAGATCTATGAAAGATGGATGGATGGATAGATAGATAAACAGACAGACAGACAGACAGACCACCTTTCTATCTGAAGTCAGGTAACCTTTCCTTCTGGCTGCCACTGGGAAAATACCAGCTCCCCTGCCCTCTCCCATGGCCTCCAAGGTCTGTGTTTACTCAGTACAGGAAGGTGTGCATGTTGCAAGCATGCCTTCGTAGGAATGAGCCATGTGGGGGCTGGCCTGTCAGCCAAGTGGCTGGGTACAGCGCGTGGTATGGATCTAAGTGCATGTGCTATTTATGTGGGCCCGAGAGCATGTAGTAATAATGGTTCATGGGGACTTGTGAAAGAGGGAGTGGGAAGCCTGTTCACTGCCAGCCTCGGGCAATGCATAGAAATGGGCACCAGCCCAGCATGGACAAAGGGAATTTGCAGGAGATCCCCAGTTCCCTGTTGCTCTCACCTTTCCTCAGAACTACAGACATCCTACTGATCAAGATTTCTCCTTCTTCTCTGCTGCTCCTGCTTGAGAGGGGCCTGGAAGCTCAGCAAACCTCTTGGCATGAAATGAGATTTGCATGCAGAGACAGGGTCTCTCACTGATTGAGCAAGTGGGTGACAATTCCATTTCAAAGCCCAGATCCACCAATTGGGATAAGTAAAACAGGTTCCTCTATCCCTCCATTTCCTCATTTATATAATGGGAATAGTAAAAAAATTATCCTATTGGATTGTGGTAAATACTTAATAAATGTGAGTCATTTTTGGAGCGAGTGGATTAGTAACTGCTCAACACTTTAGGATCCCATCATTGCAACTGGCATTGGAGCAAGATGATTTAGCCTTCTGAAGGCGTTCTGAGGGACAGTGGATGGAGGCCTGTGGGTTAGGGCCATCCTCAAGGGAATCACTGAATCCATGGTACAAGGAAGTTCTCTGCTGACAAGGGTGCTTTCAGTATTTCTTTGTCGGTGATGGCACAGTGTACATAAGTTTGAGGAAATTGTCTACATTAAGATGCCCCTGGGAAATAAAAAGAGAGAAAGGGGAAACTGTTACGGATTAAAACAAAAAGACACCTAAGAGTCATATTAGTCAAATGCAATTGGGAACACTGATTGGATCTTGATTTAAATGAATCAACTATAAAAAGATATTTATGGGACAATCACGAAAATCTGGACATTGAGTAGATATTAGATCATGTTAAAGAATTATTGTTGGCCAGGCATGGTGGCTCACGCCTGTAATTCCAGCACTTTGGGAGGCCAATGCGGGTGGATCACTTGAGGTCACGGAGTTTGAGACCAGCCTGGCCAACGTGATGAAACTCCGTCTCTATAAAAGAATTAAATAAATAAAAGTAAAACATTAAAAAGGAAAGAATTATTGTTAATATTTTTAGATGTGACAATGGTATTGTGGTTATGTTAAAAGACCAGATGCTCTTTATCTCTTAGAAAATATACTGAAACAGTCGTGGATAAAAGAATACAATATTTTGGGTTTAATTTAAAGTAATCTAGCTAGTGGGGGTGGTTTGGAAGCAGGGAGAAGCAGATGAAACAAGTTTGGCAAAGGGACGGTTCAAGAGGTTTCATTGTATTGTTTTCTCTAATTTTGTGTATTTGGCCATTTCCATAATTAAAATATTGAAAAGAAAAAAAAGAAGCCCCCTCTGGAGCTGCCCCTTGGAGGGTGGCTTCTGCCCTCTTACAATGTCAGCAGAGCAGCATGATTCACTCAGGCCCTTGGACCCACAGGGAGGGCCAAGGCTCAGCAGTGCTTTCTAAGCCCTATAAATCAACAAGCACAGCTGAAGCTATTTAGTAGGAAGCTTGTTAATAAGAAAAATATGGTTTAAATGGGTCATTTTATTGGAGAGAAGGAGCAGAAGATGATGGAGAACAGGGCCCCCCTGGCAACGACGAGGTTTGTAAGTAGCGCCAAGCTCTCCCTCACAGGCAAGAGTTGGATCACGTTAACTCTATCACACCTCAAACCTTTTCCAGGAGGATGGGGAGCCCAAGGTGGGAGCAACAGGAGGGGGGATGGGCCCAGAGAATGTGCAGAGAAAGCGCCCCTTGGGTTATCCACCCACCAGAGATGTGTGGGTCCTTCAAGGGGCAGCTGGGAATTTTCAGGTTCAAGGAAGACCATAACTGGGCTGGAGCATGGACTCTCATGTGTGACCCAGGGCACAGAACTGAAGGGAGAAAGTCAGCTTGAAGTTTTCAAGAAGCGTAATGAGCCAAAGAGATAAGAAAGACCTCTAGAGAGGTGGGACTTCAAAGGAAAAGAACCCAAGAGGGAGCCTGAGGAATCAATAATGTAGTCAAACCAAGGTAAGGACAACTGTGCTTGAAATGCACTGGAAAGTGTTTTTTGATGATAGTTGCCTTGGAGGATCATGAGACTTAGCTTCCTTAGACCAAGGACTAAGAAGGTCCAAGCACCTGAGTTTAGGGCTTGGGTAATGACAGACTAAGGAAAGGAGGCTGAACCAATCTGATTTCCCATTGACAAGGACCACTGCGTGGGTCACAGGAAGAACAACACTGAACTTGTAGTCAAAAGACCCAAGTTCCAGTAGGCTTTGCTATTTCCTAATGAGGAAACTGAGCAATCAATCCCTTGAACTCTTTCATCCTGAGTTTCCCCATTGACTTAGGGTGAATGATACCTATTTCACAGGCTTGCTGTCGGAGCCGTATTTGTGCAATAAAAAGTGCCTAGGATTTGGAGTCAAGGCACCATGGAGCCTTAAGCATGAGCCTAAACACCACCCTGTGATTTCAAGCCATCCGACAATGCCTCTGAGCCTCTGTTCCTCATCTGAAAAACAGGAGAGGAATACCAGCCTACATGAAGAAGTAAAGAGAAAATGTAAGTAATCACAGTACCTGGCACATGGTAAACATCCAATAACTGTAGGAATTAGTATTACCTATATAAAATACAAGAATAAGGAGTGCTTGCATTGGCAGCACATGTGCTTAAAACAATTGGAACGGTACAGAGAATATTCACATGGCCCCCCTGTGAGGATGACATGCAAATTCATGAAGCATTTCATTTTTTTTTTTTAAGAAAGAACATTAAATGAGTTTAAATGTGGGAAGTCACTAAGAATGGCACAGAGTAAGTACCCTAGGTGAGGGAAGGAAGCTCAGATGGTCCCAGATTTCTCGTAAAAACAGTGCCTTCCTCAACTTAGCATTTACCATTTGTACTTTTTCTCTTTTCACTTTGGGGACAGGGACTGCCTAGTTTTAACGCAGGCACTCCTCTGCTTTGACATGCAATAGACATGGTAGTGTCTATTAGATGAATAAAGACTGTTGGTTGCCTAAGATCTTTCTCCACAGGGGCAAATGTACAGAAACTACATCATGGGCATGATCCAAGACTTAGGAGAAGAGAAAGGGGGGTTAGAAGTTGGGAAAATAAAGGCAGAATATGGTTGATTGTTTTTTTTTTATTTTTTTTTTTTTTGAGACAGAGTCTCACTGTGTCACCCACACTACAGTGCAGTGGCACGATCTTGGCTCACTGCAACCTCCACCTCCTGGGCTCAAGCGATTCTCTAGCCTTAGCCTCCCAAGTAGCTGGGACTACAGGTGTGCACCACCATGCCCATCTAATTTTTTATATTTTTGCAGAGACAAGGTTTCACTATGTTGCCCAGGCTTGTCTCAAACTCCTGGGCTTAAGTGATCTGCCTGCCTCCGTCTCGTCTCCCCAAAGTGCTGAGATTACAGGTGTGAGCCACCATGCCCAGCCTGGTTGTTTTTGTTTTTGTTTTTATCTTTTGTTTAACTGGGTAGCTTCAGAAAAGTTTTTAACATGAACAGTGATTTGTAGACCAAGAATCTTAGCACTGAAGCCAAAAAAAAAAAGGGGGAGAGAGAGAGCTTTTTGCACTGTTAATACTCATGGGTATATATGGATCTTTAAATATGGGCATGCAGACAGCCTTCCTTCCCAGAGTTTGTACCTTGTGGTTGCTGAGGAGACAATTATGACATTACCTTTGCTAAATTAAACCTCGTCTACTTCACCCACATTTGTTCTCGGTTCCTGCCACACGGGAACACCCCTCCCTCCCCTGGCCCAGCCTGCACCCTGGCTGGTCCCCAACCCTCCCACGGAGCAGGAGGTGACCCCAACTGGGTCTTGGGATGTTTTCCTTCCCGTCTGCCCCATTGGTGCCCGTATGGTAGACGCCTGGGGTGTGAAACTGCACACCTACAAAGTTGGCCTTCTGGTTTGGGAGGCCTCAAGAGGAAACCAATGGTCCCTCCATTTCCTGTGGATGAAGGATTATGTGATTGAAATAAATCACCCCTCATTCTTCTTCCCAAGTCACACATGCCCAGTGGCTGAGAGTTCAATGAGCATGAGACATCAAATCAAAGCCGGGCTGAGACTCCGGATCTTAAAGAGAGGCGTGTGGACTTCCAGGATGCTTGTTCGTCTCCTTCCAGCCCTATCCCCTTCTCCAGCGAAGGGAGGGGGCCAGTACCATCCCCTTGTGCAGAAAGGGTGAATTCTACCACCCCCACTTGCTCTTGTTCCTGTTACTTTCTTCTACTTTCTTCTCTCTTGCAGGCTGATGAAAAGTTCTTTGAGTTTCAAAGGGCTTGTGTCACGCAAGCTTGGCCTTGCCGGCTGGTGCCAGGCAGAGAATATACTTGGAATTAACATGGCACTGTCTACAGCCATACCACCCTGAACACACCCAATCTCGTCTGAATTAACATGGCACCACAGGCCAGGGTGCCTGGAAGGGCCTGGAGGGAGGGCTTTAGACATGGAGATGAGTGCCACTTGGCTCCTTCTGTAACTAATCACCACTGTTGTTGAAATATTACTATTTCTGTTACAACCACTAATGCCTTAAATGAGGAACAGGCACTTTGGGATAACATCAAATACGGGATGGTCATTTCTCATTTGGGATCTCCCAAGCCTCCCAGTGAAGAGCCAGGGAACCCCAGTTTGATTGCTGTCTGTTGACTGAGTGGGAGCAGCGCCAGGAACCACTTGACTCCTGTTTAAACCAGGGCTTCCCTGATGATGGTTTTGGAGTACCGAACCTGGAAGGAGACCTATAGGGAAGTGAATGCAAGGGACATGAGTCCTAGAGTCACCCAGCCTGAGTCCTAGCTTCAGCCCTCACTAGCTATGTGACCTTAGACCATTACTTGCCCTCTCTGAGCTCCTTTCCTCAAAGAAATGAATATACTATTAATATCACTAATACTATTGAGGTTGTCATGAGAGCTCAAGGTAACAGAGATAAGCAATTAGCACAGTGCCTGGCACCCAGCAGGGGCTGCAGAATGCAAGCTGTTATTACGGTTTTGTTGATCTTTGTGTCTGACACCCTTCATAGACTACTCCCCTCCACACACACACAGCACACACAGACACACCCATGTCCTTAGCAAAATAACTAGCTTATGATTTACACCTCTCTCCACTGGCACTGGGTCCTAGGAAACCCATAGCAATGACAATGACCAACACTGTGCATTTCCCTTCCTGTTTTATAAAGCACATTCAACACCCACACTCTGCTATTTAATACAGACCCACCTTGTGGGGTATATTGTGCATCCTTAAATTCTTTTCTTCAGAAGAGAAAGCTAAGGGGTTAAGCAAGGTATTTGGAGTCACGTAATTCACAAATGGCAAATCCGGGGCCAAAGGTTGATATCCTTTCTTCCACTCCAAACTGCCTGTTGGTCCAGCATTCCCCAAAAACAACACGTACCATCCCCCAAGGGCCTGGCTATTTGCTAGGGAATTAACTCACTTATTGGTGAGAATGTAGAGACAGCTGTTAGAGGTTCACCCATCACAGGTAAAATATTTGTATTTTGATGGCAGTCTCCTACTTGCTAGGCCTTGATCCAAAGGATTCACTGTAATGGGCATTTTCGAGTCTTGTGCAGGAAATTACATTAATCCAGTGGGTGACTGTCTTTTTCCTTCTATGTATAAAATTTGTCACACACATTGAGGCTATGGCCACAGGAAATAAAGGGGAGACATCACAAAATTGTAAAGTGATCAGCAATCTTTAACTCAGTAGGGTGTAGCCCAGCCACTGGACCATTGCCTCCTAGACTTAATCCCCTTGTCTCAACCAGCTGGACTCGGCCAAAGGGGAACCAGTTTAACCTTCTGGGCTGAGCTGAGGGAAGAGTGAGCTTTTCAATGACATGCTCATCTCCTTTGATCTTAAGAACATCCTATGAGGTTGTGTGCAGTAGGTACAGTTTTCCCTTACATCAAGGAGGAGGTTATGAAGGCTTAACTGAGGTGCCCAAGATCCCAGGCCAGCATGCGGTGGTGTCCAGACCAATCTCATCCTTTCCAAGTGGTGCCTCTCCTACTCCTTCCTGCACACCCGGCACTTCCTGGGTAGTAAATGAGGAAACCGCAAGTTTATCCTCCCAGGAGGCTGGCCAAGCCTTGTCTCCACAGATGGAACAGTGAATCAGGGAGACCGGTAGAACCCACAGAGACCACCCTGTTCACCACCACATTGCATTTAGGTTCAGACTCTGGAACTCCACTATGATGTGGGTTTGGAGAGGGCCCAGAGACAAACCTCTCCCAAAATGGAGCTAAGTAGGGAGAAGAGGAGGTCAAGGGTTGACCTCGTTATATTCTCTAAGAATGTGAAGGATTAACTGTGGCTGCCATTTTTCCCTAGGACAAGGCAACAGATTATGGGTTTAAATCATAGCAACAAGATTCAGAATAGACATTAGAAGGAGCTTTCTGGTCACAAAGCCCACAAAAAGCTGAAGTAGATTTACAGGAGAGGAGATGAAGCTACTTCTTCGGAGATTTATAGGAAAGAGGTTAGCTGTTGAGTAGGATAGCAAAACTCACCATGGAGGAGAGGATACTGAAGTCTAGGATTACTAGATTTCTCTTTGAGTCTCGAGGCTAAAAACTGCCAGATGATACTATATAAATAGAAAGTGTAACTACACTTATTTTTAATTGAATAATCACTGTTTCCAATTTGGGATTATTTCAACAATGCCTCTTCTTGTATTTTTATTTTGACTCTCTAGGGGAAACTTGAAGTTTCCTGGTAATTTATCATTTTAACCACAGTTTTCCTGAGGCAGTAAGTTTATATAGGAAAATAGTTCACTCTGAATCTTCAAAATTTTTTTCTATGGTATAATTTGCCATCACACTAAACACACGTGTCATTATCTCATAAGCTCATAATTGCTGACTCCTCTAAACCCTGACATCTCCAGAACACGTAGTTCTCCAAAAGAACACTTCACTGCAATGCCAATACAAAATGCAGGCACCCCTGTATGTCAGGATGAGAAGTCAACATTGTTTTGAAAAGGAACTGCCACCCAGGGTTAGAGGAATCAAGGCTGCTGTGCGACTCCGGCCCCTGATGCTTTCTCCTTGCATTGGAAAGTCCTGTCCATAGATGCAGATGAGGCTGCCGACTTGTTCCCAGAGGGCACATGCGCCACAGCCTTTCTGGCAGGTGAGGGGTTGATGCAGATCCAGACACAGTCCTGCCCTCTCTCCCTTGTGTTTATGAGATGCCTCCCAGAGGACTGAGCGGAGTCTGGGAGGCTAAATCATCAGCCGGCAGGGCTAAACCTGTGGCTAATTTATTCTTTGCTAGCCACACAGCACGAAACTAACTGAATCATCCATCGTGACTACGTTACAGAATAGGGCAGCACTTTCCAACATTCCTCACACCATGGCACATGGAGAAAATAATAATACAACATAAGACACCCCAGGACAAACAAATGAAATTGTTTGAAACTAACCAAGTGGCTCCAGCCACTCCAGGCCTTGCCTGGACAGCCAGTGGCTGAAGGGCTAATATTTTGTGCCATTTATTGTCAGGTCTAGTGTAGAGCAAAATGGTTAGGGCAGAACAGTGCCAGGTGAGAGAGGGCTCTGAAGATAGAGGGCTTGGATTTGAGTCCTGGCTCTGTCACTTACGGCCTTGGATGAGACCCTTAATCCTCCTTGCCTCAGTTTCTTCACAGATGTAATGGGCTTAGTAACAGGACCTACTTCAAGGGCCTGTTCTGAGGATTAAGTGAGTTAATCCATGTCAAGTGCTTAGAAGAGTGTCTGGCACAGAACAAACACTGAGTAAATGGTAACTGCTGCTGTTACTGCTGTATCAGCTCCAGAGACCCAGGGCTGGCTTCCCAGCAGGGAAGCGCAGGCACAAACGGAATAACACTCCAAATCCAATTAGAAGTCGTAGTCAGATGATTCATTGCTTTCCCCAATTCTGTGCCTCTTCTGTTCTCTTCTCTCACCCTCTTTCTTTCTCCCCTTCCCTAATGTGGCTGTGGATGCCTCAGAAGCAATAGTAAAAGAGGAAAGAGTTGACCTGGGAGTGGGAATGCACATCCCAATTCTAGTTCTTTCACCCTCTAGTGGGCTGCTGCCGGGCAAATCACCTCACCTCTCTGCCCCTCCAGCTCCTCATGGGTTCAGTGTTGACCAGATGACTGCAAAGGTCTTTTTCTGCTTTGATGTGTCATGGTTAGTACAGAATTACATGCTATGGAGTGCATGCGTGCCTGTGTGTGTGTTTGTGTGTGTGTGTGTAGGGAGGCATTCAGGGAGGGCTATGTCTGGTGCCTAAAACCGCAGCACTGATGTCCAGAACGATTAATACAAGTTAATATTTTCTATGAATCAAAACCCTCCAACACGTCCCCACCTGCACTCAGAACACACCTTCAATTTGCCAGCATTGCCCTCCAATTGCTGCATTCTAAACTGGAGCCTTTTCTACCTAAAGAATAATTCCATAAATATGTCTCCTAGGTAACATCTTGTTAGCCCCATTACTCAAAGCTCTTGAAAATAATAAAACTGCATTTCTTTATTAAAATACGAATTCAGACATTTCACTTAGGCATCTCACCCAACTAGCCTGAATTAGTAAACTGTGTTCACATTTCTGCACACATGAGGACATTGGGTAAATACATACGGACTTATATTTATCCATAGAAAATGCATGTTTTAAAAAGCCATTTCCCAGCATCTGCAGTTATTCTTTCCTATCTCGATTTTATTTAGAGGTGGTTATAACATGTTCATCCTTCATGTTATTACAAATTAATACTTTAGCCCAAATAGCCACTCATGAATAACAGCCAGAGCAACATCTCAATTTCATCCTGATCCTGACAAGAACTACCTCCCACCTTCCTGGTGTGAGAATTTTCTCCCTTTTCCTTTCTCCCCCACCCTCTAGAGAGGATGCTCCTCCGAAGCCATTTCTCACACTCCCCGGAAGCCAGCTGTCCTGCTCTTGCAAAGTCACTCAAGAATGTCCTGGCACAGTGAGGAGGAGGCTCGGGCAGAGCTGGGTAGCCTGAAGGATTTGGCAGAACAAAGCCCCACCAAGCAGGACCCTGCGGTTTCATTTTGTTTTCACTGACATAATGCCCTTCCTCTGTGAAGCCCAGCTCAGGCCTGTGTGAGACAGACTTTCCTGGGGTTTGGATACCTACCACAGGCTCAAGTGACTGCCTGTCTGTCCAACGGCTCGAGCGATGTTTTTGAAGCTTTAGAGAGAGCTCTGACCTGCTTCCTACTAATGGAAGGGCTGACAGCCTGGAGCAGAGCCAGGTCCAACAACTGGGCATCCTCACAGCCTTCATATGTCAGGCTGTGGGGGGCCCAGGGCTGGCAGCAATAGCTGTCATGGGCCTGCATCCTGGAGGAAGAGAGGGAGGGCAAGATGAATGTGGCCAGGACTTTGATTGCCTGCCGCCTTTGACAAATGACAACGGTTAGGAGAAAGAGTTCACCAGGAAAAACAAAATGCAACTCACAGGGCAGCCCTGGAGGCCTTTGAGGAGAGATACATTTTGTCTCCCCTGGTGGCACAGCCATTGTCCAAGGCAGAGAGAAGCAGGCCCCTGAGTGTGGCGTGGCCCAACCAAGGTTCCCTATGACTTGGTTCCTGTGGTAGGCTGAATAAAGGCCCCCAAAAATACCCAGGTCCTAATCCCTGGAACATGTGAATGTTACTGTTGGCAGCAGCAAATCCGAACAGGTCTCTGTTCTGTTCAGGTTCTCTCAGCAACCTCAATTCTTGCCTTCTTGGAGGAAAAAATTCAACGAGGGGGCATAAGGGAAAGTAAAAGACAGAGGCAAGTTTTTGAGCAGGAGTGAAAGTTTATTAAAAAGTTTTAGAGTAGGAATGAAATGAAGTAAAGTACACTTGGAAGAGGGCCAAGTAGGCAACTTGAGAGATTCAGCTGCACCGTTTGATCTGTGACTTGCGGCTTTATACGTTGGCACATGTATTAGTCCGTTTTCACACTGCTGATAAAGACATACCTGAGACTGGATAATTTGTAAAGAAAAAGAGGTTTAATGGACTCACGGTTCTGTGTGGCTGGGGAGACCTCACATTCATGGCAGAAGGTGAAAGACACGTCTTATATGATGGCAGGCAAGAGAGAATGAGAGCCAAGTGAAAGGGGAAACCCCTTATAAAACCATCAGCTCTCATGAGACTTATTCACTACCATGAGAACAGTATGGGGGAAACTGCCCCCACGATTCAATTATCTCCCACAAGTCCCTCCCACCACACGTGGGAATTATGGGAGCTACAATTCAAGATGAGATTTGGGTGGGGACACGGCCAAACCATATCAGCATGCTTCCAGAGTCTGCACTCCTTCTCCCCTGATTCTTCCCTAGGGGTGGGCTGTCCGCATGTGCAGTGGCTGGCCAGCACTTGGGAAGGGCTGCATTCACAGTGTGTTCACTGAAGTTGTATGCATGCTCACTTGAGGCATTCTTCCCTTACCAGTCAGGTGTAGAGGAAGGTCACATACCGGTTAAACTCTGCCATTTTGCCTCTTAGTGCACATGCTCGAGCCCACTCACCCAACTCCTGAGATCTTCCTGCTGATCACCAGCTTCAGGTATTTTCTTTCTAATGGAAAATTGCCTTTTCTTGGTGCTGGCTGTGACTAATTATTATTTTAGAGAGACAGTTTAACAACTGCCTGACCATCACCTAATGGTTACCTGACATTCCTGGTTGGGGTGGGGGCCTTATCCTTTCCTGCTTATGCCTGCCTGACTACCTACTGTAACATTATCTCATCTCGCAAAAGGGACTTAATAGAGATGATTAAGTTAAGGATCTCGAAATGGGGAGATTATCCTGAACTTGTCTGAGTGAGCCTTGTATGTAATCACAAGTGTCCTTATAAGAGGAAAACAGAGGGAGATGTGGCTACAGAAGTGATGGCGATAGGAGGCCTTAAGCAGAGCTTGGAGTCATGCGCTTTAAAAATGGAGGAAGAGGCCACAAGCCAAGGAATACAGGCAACCACTGGAAACTGAAAAAGGCAAGGAAATGAACGGCTCCTCCCCTAGCATCTCCAGAAGGAACCAGCCCTGCTGACACCTTGACTTTAGCACACTGAAACTAATTTCAGATTTCCTGTCTCCAGAAGTGTGACAGTATAAATTTGTATTGCTGCAAGTCACTAAATTTGTGGTCATTTGTTATAGCAGCCACAGAAAACTCAGCTGGTTCCCAAGTGCAGGAGATGCCCTAGTTGCAGGGCTGCCCTTTATGGCAGAGAGACTCCTGAGAGACAAAAGGGAGCACCAGTGCTCCTCTGGGCAGTTATTCCCACAGACTGTGCATCTCTGGCCAATGCTAGGAGTGGCAAGGGCTGGGATGAAGAGGGAAAGCAATAGACATTTACCGCGCATCTGCTATGTGCTGATATATCATTGTTCATATATTCTAATTTAACCCTTGCAGCAACCTTATAAGGCAGATGCTAGTACTCTGTTTTCTGATGAAGATGGTGAGCTCAGAGACTTCTGATCACCTGCCCAAGGTCGCACAGTTGGTCAGCAGCTGCTCCTCTAGGAAAGTTTACTTGGGTCTTCCCTTCATCCCTGCTCTATATATCCCTTCCTTATGGATCCCCCAAAGTGAGAGATTGGGTGAGGCAGTTCTTATGGCTCCAGTTCCAAGGAGTTCATTTATTCATTGTCCTATTCATTCATTCACTAAATATTTAGCCAGTACCTCCCATATGTTAGGTCCTATGCTATGGGAATCAGGGCTCATCGTGTCTCAGATCACTTACAAACCAGGAACAGACTTTACAAATTATACTGGCATTTCCCTCTAAAAGTCCACCACCCATCTCGGGCAAGGACGTTGGCACAGAGGGTCATGCACAGTCCACAATGAGAATTCTTTTATTTTATCAAGGAGAAGCTAACATTTGGCCTTGTTGGTAACTTATCAGAACAGAGGGAAGAGGGACTGGCATCCTTCATGAGGAGGCGATGCCACTAGTTTTCCTGAGGGTGTGCATAAATTGCATCAGGCCCCAATGCTCTCTCATGCTACTCCCTGCACATCAAGAGTAAGCAGGGGTTAATGATTGGCCAATTTACAGGTGCAGGCTGTGGCCTGTACAGTACTGCTGCTAATCTTGATCCAGGGTTTAGCTTGGACTTTGCTTCCGTAACTTCAGGCTCTGTAGGGGCAAGAACAAGGCCTAAGGCTTGTGACTACATCAGCTGCTCCATATCTGGGGTATAACAGGAAGGCCTTGTGGAGTTTCAACTGGGTGTTCCTCTCTTTATGTCCTCTCCCAGCAACGATGCTGACTTTATGTCCCATTTGGTCTTCTACTGTTGGTTTCTTCCAATCGAATGCTTTCAGTTGCAAATAATGAAAAATTCAATCCAAACTGCTCACATAAGCAAGGTATTTTATCAGCTTCGTTTAATCTAAAAGTCTAGAGCAGGGCTGACTTCTAGGAAGAGCTGTTCTAGTGGCCCAAACAATGTGAACAGCCTGGGTTTTCTTTTTCCTCTCCATTTCCCAGCTTCCTTTCCTCATCAGCCTTTGCCCACATGAGGCTCTCTTCCTTTGGGCAAGATGGCTGCCAGCAGTACCCCAAACAGAGTCTTGGGGGCCCTGATGGGCAGATGAAGGTGATGGTCCCAACTGGGAGCCAATCAAGAAGGCCAGGAGGAGAGTGATGCACTGATTGGTTTAGAGTAGATCACATGCTCCCTCCGTAACACTGGGGGTGGAGCACCTGAGGCACACAGCTGAAAATGGGAGGACGTTGGGGGTATTGTTAAGAAGGGGAAGGGGAGAATGGATAGATATTGGGGAGCCAATCAAATGTCTATAAAACTTACAGGGTTTTGTTGTTGTTGTTGTTTTGATTTTAAACGAACAAATTCCCTACCCTTCTTAATACTTCCTGGGAGTGAATAATCTTGCAAGGGCTTCCTTAATTGGGTGCTTATGATATGACACTCTCCTTAACACTCCCTTGAACACATTTCTTCTTCATTAGGGCTTCAGGAGTTTGAAATGCCAAGCTCTTCCCTGTGTTTTCGGTCTGCGCTTCCCCTAAAAGAACCAGGGCTGCAATATTGCCCTTGATTAATCACAGCCCAATTATCTGTGTGGATTATCAGGACTCCTCCTTTCTGTTCTCACATCCTGCCTGCCTTTTAGCCACCCCCTGCTCATTAAGAACCTGCCTGCCTTTTAGCCACCCCCTGCTCATTAAGAAGACTGTCTAAAAGGATGGGGTTTAAAAAAAAAAAAAAAAGAAAAGGAAGTAGAACTCCAAATCAGCAGTTCGGCTCCTTACCAACCCTGGCAAAATTTTTGAGGAAGACTTTGAAAGGAATGATTGCTTGAGATTGTCTTGAATTTCCAGCATACATGATTACTTTATTGACTCCTTCC
The DNA here is from genome assembly GCF_006542625.1 of Nomascus leucogenys. Lineage (NCBI taxonomy): Eukaryota > Metazoa > Chordata > Mammalia > Primates > Hylobatidae > Nomascus > Nomascus leucogenys. Next base: position 102,400,713 of record NC_044402.1, read on the forward strand.
CATGTCCTGTCCACCCCCACCCCAAGTCCCAGCCTCCTTAGAGATATTGAAAACAGCTGAATCCAGAAAAGGCACATTCCTTAGACACCCAGACATTTCAATGGTTCCATTCTTATTCTTTCATTTCCTAGGTATCTCAAGTAACTTTTTATTTTTAAATCAAGCCAATTGTTTTTGAGACCTGTTGAAAGGATAATGGCCCAACCCCATTCCCCAAGTTGAGAACTCAGATCCCACCTCTCAGTTTCCTAGCAAATGAGTCAGAGAAGCACAAAAGCCCTGGCTAAATCAGGTAAACAAAGTGAAGGGTGTGGAGGCAGGCTGGGGGGACCAGGCATCCCTCCAGCATGTTGAAGTACTTACATCACCTTCCCCGAGCATTGATCACTATTTCCACCCACATTGAACTGGATTCACCCTAACTCTGGTGTAGGCTAGACAGGAATTGGTAATGATTTCCTAGGTTTTCAGTCTCCTTAGCAGAATTTGAACAAAAGGAAAAAGGTATCTTGTCTATTTTTTAAAGGTCAATTTTTTCCCCAACATCTAAAACAAAAAAAAAAAAGTGATTTTTCTCTGGGATTTGCCTTTCTCCTGACCACAGCTGGTGGAACAGAGACTGCCATCTCGGCCACTAGATGAGAGCAGTCGGGCAGTTATTAGAGAGCTCCAGCTCCTGCACGCCATCGTATGACAGCAGCCCAGAAGCTTTAGGTTCGGTAATGAATGAATGGAAGTGTTTTCAAATCCAAGCCACCAGCCTCACATTCAGCCTGTAAGTCTTGGTAGAAAGTAGGGGGCTGGCATTTCCTTTTACTGGCAACACAGCTTGGCCTAGGTGGCCCTGCATGTTCGCACAGAGAGTTACAGTAAGCATTGACAACCTCTCCCAGCTATGTTTAGAAGGGGCACAAGCAGCCCATCCCCTTGGCAATGTTTGTGATGACTGTTCTCACGGCAGCAAAATGCATGCTGGACTCAGAAACATTCTATAATCCTTATTTGCAGGTGATAATAGAATACTAGTTGTTGCTGTTATTCTTATGATCCCAGTTTTACATGGGAAGAAACTGAAGCCTAGAAAAGATTAGTACCTGTAGCTTTCCCAAGGTCATATCACTAAGGACACAGCCAGATTCCGACCAGGACCTGCCTGACTCTGTGCATTATCTAACCATTAAGTTTTACTGCCTCTCCACTCCCTTCCCCCGAAGACCCCAGAAGGGCAGTCAGGCCTGCCTTTTCAAGGCCCTGGAGAAAGGCCAAGCTTCCTTCCTGGATCTTGGAGTGATGTGGTTCTCTAAGCCCTGAAAGTTTCACCCAGGACCTCTAGGTGAGAAGCGACTCCCCACCACCAGCAGGTTCACAGATACCATGATGCCCAGAAGGGGAGCAAACCCTTCCACCGGCCAGGGCTCAGGAACCTGAGGATTAATTGCCCTGCAAGCGGCTTGTTAGAGGCTGTGTTGGCAGATGAGGAGAGCAGCAATAGAATCAGCCAATTAAGCAGCCAATGGTGCTGAACTAAATGTGACCTCGTACTTAATTGTGGATGTTGTTTCTCGGCAGTTTCTCACCAGTCTGGGTTTGGGGGAAAGAAAGGGAAGGGTGAGGGGAGGGTGAGTGGCGACAGGAGGGTCCTATTTGTAGGGACGCAAGACTCTCATTTCTTTCTTTCTTAAGGGGACAGTAGCATCAGGGATTCAGTGATTTCCAGCACAAGAAAGTTAAGGAAGGGTGGCCTCTCTCTGCTGTTTCCCTGGGGCAGAAGGCAAGCGGAAGGCCTAGGCTTAGATGACAAAGCGACAAGCCCTTGTCAGTTGAATGAAACATTTCCAAACAGGCTGGAGACTTAGACTCAGGATCACATCTCTAATAGGGAGGAGGAGACACTGATAGAGGCAGGAGCCTGTGCTGTGCTTCACAGAGAGCTCACACCATTTGGAAACCTCGTTCCTCTCTACTCATACCCTAGCCTGGTGATTAGGGAGACCCTCGGTCCCCTCCATACTTTGTCAGTAACATGCCTAGAGCACCAGGTTCAGAAGCTTGTGGGCCTAGAGAATAGGGGGTTGCGGGGCTCAGACAGAGAGGGAGATACTAATGTCTCCACATCTAGTAGGTCCCGCCGATCCAGCTGCTTCCCCACTGCCTTTGTGACAGCTTCAGGGGTGTGCTGCTTGGATCTCCCCTCAAGAGATGACTTGCCACTCCACTGCAAGGAGTGCGGTGGGCTGACAGCCTCCAGTTGGTAGAGCCTTTGGGACTCACCCCAGCTCTGAGGTTACCTCTTCTTGGCGAGCCCTAGCTAATGACTGAGCATGGTGGAGTGTGGGGCTTGGAGTCCCTACCAGCGTGGCACTCCCAGTGAGGCTGGCTGAGAGAGACTTCGTCAGATGTGCATTGCATTCTGAGACTCTCCCTACCCAATTCAGCTTCCCTGCCCTTTCATCTTTCACAGGCATTATCCCACAACAAACCTCTTGCTGCGCTCTTGACTGTGTCTCAGCATCTGCTTCCCAGCAATGGGCTTTGGACACACTCCCCCAGTACGTGGCATCTTGGCATTCGCAGAAACAGCAGCAGCAGGTCATAAAACCTAGGAAGGTCCCTGTTACCTTTCTTCCACCCTTCTCCCCTGAAGTGGGTCAAAAGACACTCAGAGAGGGGGCCCCCCTGTACCAGGAGGAGAGGAACATCCTTATGTCTGAAAACACAGGGACACAGAGAAAAATATGACAAAAGGCCTTGCTAAGTTTACCCGCCCTAGTTTATTGCCATTAGATCATGCCCCTTTGTCTAATCATACTTCTCCAGGACTACCCATCTCTTCATCACACTGAGCATAAAAATACACATTCGCCTGTTTCTTTGGGTCTTCATTTCCTTATGAAGACTCTTGTGTCATGTAAAACTTAAATAAGTTTCTATACTTTTCTTTTGGTACCTTTCTTTTATTATAGGGGCCTCTGCCATGAACTTAGCAATGTTTGAGGAAAGCAAGCTTCTCTTCCCTTAAACCAGAAGACACAGCCTTCTAGCGAGGATATGTCCCAAAACCAAAGGGCTGTTTCTTTCCTATTTCTTCCCAGCCCTATTCAGATTCTCCAACAGGCGTCCTCTCCCTGCCTACTCCTGTCTGTGTCCCAGGGAGCAGACAGTCTGGCCTGCAGCTCTGCCAACCAGTGCCTACCATGTCTTCTCCTGAATCCCAGACTAGTGGAAAATCAAATAGGTTGCTAAAAGTTGAGTTCTAGTCAACAAGGGGGAAAATGTCACAGGCTGGCAAAAGCATTTTTACCTCTTACAGGTGAGACTGTGAGTTTGCAGAGTCATCTGACAAAGCACAGACATTGGCTGAGTGCCTCCACAATGACAAAGATGCCACAGGTAAGGAGCGCCTGTCTTTGGAGCAGACAGTCCTTTAGGGATGGGATCAGGTGGTGCAGATGCATGAAGAATATAAAGCACCAGAGGTACAGCAAGGCACAAGGGAACCCACAGGAGCAAGAGGCCAACTCAGCTTGTGAGAGCCCTAGGAGGACTTCCTGGTGCAGGCAGCATGAGGCTTCTGTCTGAAGTGACAGGAAGGGTGGGGTGTTATAAATGGAGAGAGGCAGAGATTCCAAGTCAGGAGAGTGCAGGAGGATTCAGGGCATGGTGACTGGCCCAGCATGAGTGGGGTACTTGGTGTTTTGAAGACAAAGTTAGAATGGTAGGGTATCTTTAAATAATGGAGGACCTTGAATGCCTAGGATATTTGAATTTTATTCTATTTGTACTGGGGAGCCATGAAGAGATGTCAGAAGAGGGGCAATGTGATCAGATTAGTGTTTTAGAAATATAGGTTCTTGACAGGACAAAGGGGTAGAGATTAAAGATGGGTAGAACAGTTAAAGGCTCTTCCCTCAATGAAAGCAAGGATGGTGATGGCCTGACTAGGTCAGAGAAATGGCCATGGTGAAGAGGAAAAAGATTGGAAATGTATTACAGAGGAGAATAACCAACAGGATTGGATATAGGGCAAGCTGAGGAAGAGAAGGTGCCAGAGTCATGAGTCTGAATAATCTACTAAGTGACCTCAAACAGGATTGAGGGTAAGTGGAAGAGTGTGGGTCAGGATACGCGGAGGCTGAGATGAAAGCAACTGAACATGGAGTTCTGGAGTCTTGGAGAAGGATCAGATTAAAGATACAATTCTGGAAGTCAACCCCATCGTTATCTTCACACCTCGGGTTCAGGTGCTGAAAAGGAGAGAGAGAAAGAGAAAAAAGAAGAGAATCCAAGACCAAACCTTGGGACAGCCTCCATTTAGAAGGATGAGTCCAGAAATGATTGAGATGACATCATCACAGTGCAGTGGGACCAAGATCTGGAAGAAGTCCCAAGTAGAAGGGCATGGTCAACAATATCAGATGCTATAGAACGTCATGAAGGATGTGGCCCATTGGGAGGCTGCCAAGTGGAGAACACTGGGGTGGGGTTGGCCTTAGTAAGTGTGGCTGCAGCAGAGAGCTGCAAGCAGAAGACAGTTTTGCTTGGGTTGAGTCATGAGCTGAAGGCAGGGAAATGAGGTAGAGTGCTGATCCCTCTTTCAGGAAGTTTGTTGAAGAACAAAAGAAGAGAAGTCTTAAGTTTATGTAACAACATGTTCCAAAGAGTTATTTATCTAAGAGCATACATTTTTAAAACTTTTTATTCAAAAATAATTTCAAGCATGCAGAAAACTTGCAAGATTATAAATCATACATAGAAAACCCATCCCCCAGGCATGGTGGCTCACGCCTGTAATCCCAGCACTTTGGGAGGCTGAGGTGGGTGGATCACTTGAGGTCAGGAGTTCGAGACCAGCCTGGCCAACATAGTGAAACCCCATCTCTACCAAAAATATAAAAAATTAGTCGGGTGTGGTGGTGCATGCCTGTAATCCCAGCTACTTGGGAGGCTGAGGCAGAAGAATCGCTTGAACCCGGGAGGCAGAGATTGCAGTGAGCCAAGATTGTGCCACTGCACTCCAGCCTGGGCAACAGAGCGAGACTCCATCTCAAAAAAAAGAAAAAAAAAAAGAAAACCCATCTACTTTTTACCTGGATTCATATTTTGCCCATTTGTTTCATCATTTGCTTTCTCATTTTCTCTCTTCTCTCTATACACACACATATAAATATATACAAATATATAATTTTACATATCCATGCACATATATGTCAAATGTTTCTCTGAACCATTTGAGAGTAAGTATAGTTGACCCTTGAATAATGCAGAAGTTAGAGGCATAAACCCCCTATGCAGTCAAAAATTCTCATGTAACTTTTGACTCCCCAGGAACTTAACTACTCATAGCCTACTCTTGACCACAAGCTTTACCAATAACATAAATGATCAATTAACACATAAGCTGGAGTAAGCTAGAGAAAAGAAAATATTATTGAGAAAATCATAACAAAAAGGAAATATATTTACTATTTATTAAGTGGAAGTGGATCATCAGAAAATCTTCATCCTTGTCATGTTCACACTGAGTAGGCTGAGGAGGAGGAGGAAGAGGAGGAATCGGTCTTGCTGTCTCAGGGGTGGCAGAGGTGGAAGGGGAGGTGGGAGAGTTGGGCACACTTGGTGTAACTAAAATCCATGCATGAGTGACCCAACGCAGTTCAAATCTGTGCCATCAAGGGTCAACTGTACATATTTCATGGCCCTTTAACCCCTAAAACCATCAGTATGTATTTACTAAGAGTAAGTGTGCTCTCTTACGTATCCATAGTATATTATCAATTTTATTAAAGTTAACATTGATACAATCTTTTTTTCAATTGACCAATATCCTTTACAGTGTAGGGGAGGAAAAGTACTCTCTTTTTCTTACCCATTGCAAAGTTCATGGCTGAAGCCCTTATAACAGAAGATATTAATAACAAGAGAAAAACATACAAATTTATTTAATATATTTTATGTAACATGAAAGCCTTCAGAAATGAGGACCCCAAGAAACTAAATATAAAACTATCTGAAAGGAGACACAAACAGGGGTGTTTTTGACCTGAATACATTTAGTAGGATTATTTGGCGACATGGAAGTCTGTTCTCCTGAACGTCTTTCTGAATTTTGGCAATCCCAGAATCTCACACTGGTATTCTTTTTTTTTTTTTTTTTTTTTTTTTGAGACGGAGTATTGCTCTGTCGCCCAGGCTGGAGTGCAGTGGCACGATCTCGGCTCACTGCAAGCTCCGCCTCCCGGGTTCACGCCATTCTCCTGCCTCAGCCTCTCCGAGTAGCTGGGACTACAGGCGCCCGCCACCACGCCCGGCTAATTTTTTGTATTTTTTAGTAGAGACGGGGTTTCACCGTGGTCTCGATCTCCTGACCTCGTGATCCGCCCGCCTCGGCCTCCCAAAGTGCTGGGATTACAAGCGTGAGCCACCGCGCCCGGCCTGGTATTCTTTTTTTACCAGATGAAAATGATACATATATCTCATCGTATTTCCTATCTTGCCTTGACTGCCAGCAAGCTGAAAGTTAAATTTAGTACTCTATCACAACAAATATATTACCATAGATTTTTCTTCTATTTATATCTCCATTTACTACATGTATATATTTTTCTATTTATATCTCCATTTATTATATATTGATGCGTCTCTGGGTACAGCTGTCTACATATGGATTTATTATGTAAGTGTCTTTAATATTAAACCTCCTAAAATTATTTTTGGAAGCTAATGGGGTAGCTGCCTCATAAATAGGAAGTTCCTCAGGAGACACTTGTCTCATTCGGCTACTTATTTACCCAATAAATAGCTAGACCAATATGTACCACATATAAAAGCTAGGCCAATATGTTTTCTCTTGTAACTATTAACTACGTTTCCTAGTCCCAATTATAAATGGTCTTGCCACAGAAGATAATTTGGCTTGGGAAGGAACTCTTAGTTAAAATAGAAATGTCTCTCTTTGGACTGTGTCCCAAGTCTTTGTGTTTGTTTAATTTCTTCTGCAGGCTTCAAGTCTGATGCTGACAGAAGCCAAAGGGAATGCTGGTCCAAAGAGGCACACTCTTCCCAAGCTGACTTTTGTAGAGAGTAGGAAAGAAAAACCTGACCTTGGGGAGGTAGGTGCTCCCCCAAGCCATGCCAGAGAAAGGAAAGTAGGTCGGAGGGCAGCAGTTTCCTCAAAGATTACCTTTCTTTTTATTGAGACAGAGTCTTGCTCTGTCACCCAGGCTGAAGTGCAGCGGCACAATCTCGGTTCTTTGCAACCTCGACCTCCCAGGCTCAAGCAATCCTCCCACATCAGCTTCCCAAGTAGCTGGACTACAGGTGCGTGCTACCATGCCTCGCTAATTTTTGTATTTTTGTAGACATGGGGTTTTGCCATGTTGCCCAGGCTAGTCTTGAACTCCTGAGCTCAAGCGATCCGCCTGCTTCAGCCCCCCAAAGTGCTGGGGTTACAGGCGTGAGCCACTGTACCTGTCATGGAATCAAATTTTAAAGCTAGAAACGGTCTTCAGAGATTGTCCAGTCCCACCCCTCACTTTACAGCTGTGGAAGCTGAAGTCCAGAGGTCACAGAGCAGGTTAATGGCAGGATGGGCCCCTACCCAGGTCTTCCCATGGCTGGAGAAACATCCTTCCCTTTCCACTTCATCTTCACATGTTGAAGGACTAGAGGTGTCCTGAGTTCAGGGACCACCAAGTCTGAATTATCACCTCTATAGAACCCAGCAAAGTGCCTGGCATACAGCAGGCCCCTCATAAATGCATTTTTTTTTTTTTTGAGATGGAGTCTCGCTCTGTCGCCCAGGTTGGAGTGCAGTGGCATGATCTTGGTTCACTGCAACCTCCGCCTCCCGGGTTCATTCTTGTGCCTCAGCCTCCCCGAGTAGCTGGGATTACAGGCACCTGCCACCACACCCAGCTAATTTTTTGTGTTTTAGTAGAGACGGGTTTTCACCATGTTGGCCAGGCTGGTCTCAAATTCCTGGCCTCAAGTGATCCGCCTGCCTCGGCCTCCCAGAGTTGGGATTACGGGTGTGAGCCACCACGCCCAGCCTTATAAATGCATTTTGAATGAATGAGCCATCTGAATTCTCACCTTCTTCCTGGAAGTTTGAAGACCAATGTTTTTGAAATTCTTTGAAAGAGACTTATAAGATTCTTAATGTGCACACTCTATCATCTCTGGCATGGACAAGAAAATGCGCTGACAGTTCTGGTCAGCAAGTCTTCCCTGAACTTCTCAGGGGCTGAGACCGATATTATACCTTACTTACAAATATGCAGACTCGGGTGGTTTGCATCCTGTGGCTCATATGGGATAGGGGTTGCCTGAAAGGTGTATGCTGGCTACTGCGTTAGCATAGCAGAGTGGTAGGAAATACAAATTTTGAAGCCAAGCTTCTGAGCTACAAGGACCACCTCTGTCACTTACTAGCTGTGTAATCATGGACAAATTACTTACCCTCTCTGATCCTCAGTTTCCTCCTCTGTAAAATGGGGTAATATATACCCACCTTATAGGTAGATATATACACATGGGTATGTGCATGTGTGCAAGTGCTTGGAACAGTACCTGGCACCTGGATGGTCTGTGCAAGTGACGGCTATTATTATTCTTGTTCTTCGTAGTGGAGAAAGGGAAAAATGACCCCACCTACAGATCTCTTCTGTAAATTCTCTGGTGTCTCTTAGAAGCACGCAGAAAGTTTTGGGATCATGGCTTGTAACTACAAGTGGCAGCTCTCTCATATGGAGCCAGTGTAGACTTGGCTCCAGAACCAGCCATCAGACTATCTTCACTGCTTTGGAGTGTTGCCTCTATCACAGGGGAAATGGCTTCAAAATTCCTCACAGATCTGTCTTTTGTTCTTGGTCCCACTCTTGAGGACTGAGCCAATAGTCAATGCAGAGTTCACACTGTGAAAGAGAAAGGTCGGCCAGGCGCGGTGGCTCACGCCTGTAATCCCAGCACTTTAGGAGGCTGAGGCAGGCAGATCACCTGAAGTCAGCCTGGCCAACATGGTGAAACCCTGTCTCTACTGAAAACACAAAATTAGCTGGGTGTGGTGGTGCACACCTGTAATCCCAGCTACTCCGGAGGCTGAGGCAGGAGAACTGCTTGAACTTGGGAGGCGGAGGTTGCAGTGAGCCAAGACTGTGCCACTGCACTCTAGTTTTTTGGGGTGTTGTTTTTTTTTTTTTTTTTTTTTTTTTGGTTTTGAGACAGGATCTCACTCTGTTGCCCAGGTTGGAATGTAGTGGCACCATCATAGCTCACTGCAGCCTCAAACTGCAAGCCTTAAACCACTTCAAGTGATCTTCCTGCCTCAGCCTCCTGAGTAGCTGGGACTACATGCACACATCATAGTATGCCTGGCTTTTTTTTTTTTTTCTTTTTTGTAGAGATATGATCTCACAATGTTGCCCAAGCTGGTCTCAAACTCCTAGGGTCAAGTCATCCTCCCACCTCAGCCTCCCAAAGAGCAAGATTACAGGTGTGAGCCACCATGCCCATCCCACTCTGGCATGTTGACTATTTTGAGTTAAAGGTATTTGAAAAAAAAGCAGGTGCAAAAAGATCACTCTGACCTTCCATCTGTTTCTTAAAAGCAGAAGAGGCTATTTCCATGTGAAAGATGCCCTCCCTATACTAGAAGGAAAGCAACGTTCTTATCAAGAATGGATGGTTGAGACTGAGAGAATTCTACACAGACCTTATTAAAATAACTCTTATCTTTATGCCTCCCCACATAATTTAGTTGCTTTTTCACAACTTACTATTCTTCGTCCCATTCAGTATATAAGCAATTGACTCCAACTACTTCTTTGAGTCTTCATTTCCTTATGAGGGTTCGATGTCACACAAAACTTGTGTTAAATAATGAATGCTTTTCTTTTCTTTCCTGAGATAGAGTCTTGCTCTGTCTCCCAGGCTGGAGTGCAGTGCTGTGATCTTGACTCACTGCAGCCTCTGCCTCCCGCGTTCCAACGATTCTCCTGCCTCAGCCTCCTGGATAGCTGGGATTACAGGCGCACACCACCACACCTGGCTAATTTTTGTATTTTTAGTAGAGACGGGGTTTCACCATGTTGGCCAGACTCGTCTTGAACTTCTGACCTCAGGTGATACGCCCGCCTTGGCCTCCCAAAGTGCTGGGATTACAGGTGTGAACCACAACACCTGGCTAATGAATGCTTTTCTCCTGTTGATCTGTCTTGCCAATTTCATTCTCAGGCCTACCCAAAACAAAACAAAATTCTAAGAGTATAGGGGTAAAATTTTTGTCTCTCCACATAGTATCAAAGAAAAGAAAGGGAGCCTGAGGTTTTCTAGAGGCCGGTAGGCAAGGGAGTCACCCCAAGTCTTTTGGGAGCCATGTGGAAGCATTATCTCAGAGTATTCAATGGTAGGATAGCCCTTTGCAGTTTCCCACTTTCAGAACACAAAAGCGTGGGGAATGAGGATTTCTTAATTGTTGCCATTTTCCAAAAACACAGGGTTTAAATTTCATATTGTCATAGGACACATACATCAATGGTCACAAATGTATAACCAGGGGTACCTAAAGCCCCAAAGTAAACATGGAAAATCTCCCCAAAGTATTCAAGTAATTTTACCTGAAATTGTGGGGGCAGAATCATTATTTTACATAATACAAAAAGAATGAAAATATTTATGATTTTGAAGCTAAAATATTCAAAGAGGTTTTTAGAACCCTTGTGCTAAATTTCTAGCCCCTCACCTCAACCATTTGGGGTACCTGTGTACCCCTAAAAGTTTGAGAAGCACTGGTCACTTATGCTGTTATTGAATTCTCATAACTCTTTGATAGACATGTTTTTAATCAAAGCTTCATGGGGACAATGTCATCTTTCATGTCATGTTTTGTTTCTTCATGTGCCTCCATAACTGCCTTTTTTCTAACCTCAGAATTTTGTTTGAATGACAAACTTTTTGTTTTGGAATATTACAGAAACATTGCAGAGCTAATACAGAGAGTTCCTCCATACCCTTCACCTGTACTCCCAGGTTCCGCTAATGTTAACATCTTACATACCCACAGCACATTTGTCAAAACTAATAACATTAACTTTGGCCTTTACTATTAGCTAAACTACAGGCTTAAATTCCACCAGTTTTTCCACAAACATCCTTTTACTGTTCCAGAATCCATTCCAGGATTCCACATGGCACTTAACTTAAATGCCTTTTGATTGACTGGAAGAACCTTTCAAGAGTCCCACTAAGTGCCCGGCATTGCCCTACATCTTGAGGAGCTGATGAAACCAACAATCCTGGATTTCTGAACGTACAAAGGGATCACATGGGGAAAGTGGCTCATTGTCTGCTCCGTGCCACACAGGTGTGGGCAACGCCTCCGCGCCGGCAGCAGTTGGGTTCCCAGCCCCTGCTCCCTAAGTCAAGGCAGCAATCTGAGCCCAGGACGTGACCCGTGTCGGTCTCCGCGCTGGGTGCCCTTCCGGAGTCGGCACTGGAAGGTTAGCGCCTCTGAAATCAGATAAAGGACATCAAGCCACAGCTGTGTTTGTTTTATAAATTAAAGAGCGAATCATTAAAATGATTGTTTTCCTGAAAATAAAGAGATTAAACAGTTCTCCCTTCTCCCCTGCTGCCTCCCCGCCTCTTTTTCCAATTTGTCCCACAGGACCCCAGATTCGTGTTAATGGCAAAGAATTATCTCTGTTTCAATCTTGGGGCCTGGGCTGGCTCCATAACAATTATAATCTCTTATCTGAAGCAGCCTGGAGGCAAAGGGCCAGTGAGGCTGAATTCTTTGCAGAATTAACTGCCATTCAGATGGATAGGAGGAGAAGAATTGAGCCGTTCCTTTCACATTGAGGGGGCCTTCAAGGTGATTCTCAACTTTCCTTAGGTACTTTTCCTATGGCCCTTTTCTGCAGAAGGTTTGGTGTCTGTTGGACTTTAAGGTTTCAACACAGAAAGAAAAGAGGATAAAATGAGCATGCAAAAAGTGCATGAAAAGCACCTGGCATGCAGTAAGTACTCAATAAACATTAAAGAGGCCGATGAGAAACATCTGTACTTAAATTAGAAGACAGTGGGGAGCCGGAAGTGTTTCTCAGAAGGATGACAGGGTTGGATGGAGTGGGGGTCTTCCAAGGAGCTTATGAACTAGGAGGGGCTTACATCAGGGACACATCACATGACATACGGCGGTGAAGACAGCATGCATCTAATAATTATGCGGTCACTTTACCTGCATGATGTCATTTCATCCTCACATAAAGCCTATCCGGTAGCCACTATTTTATCCCCAATTTACAGATGGATAAACAGATTTAAAAATATGTCCAGCTGGACACGGTGGCTCACGCCTGTAATCCCAGCACTTTAGGACCCCGAGGTGGGTGGATCACGAGGTCAGGAGTTCAAGACCAGCCTGGCCAAGGTAGTGAAAACCCATCTCTACTAAAAATGCAAAAATTAGCCAGGCGTAGTGGCAGGCACCTGTCATCTCAGCTACTTGGGAGGCTGAGGCAGAAGAATCAGTTGAACCTGGGTGGCAGAGGTTGCAGTGAGCTGAGATCACGCCATTGTACTCCAGCCTGGATGATAGAGTGAGACTCCATCTCAAAAAAATAAAAAACAAATGTCCAAGCCTGTTCAGCTAGTAGAAGCCGGGCAGGGCAGTTCCAGCACCTGCCCTGCCTCCCAGAGAGACGAGGTGGGGGTCGCAGCTCTGTCACAGCAGTGTCCACTTGCTCCTTGACTGGCTAGCACAGAGCCTGAGGTGTGAATACTTGGTGAAAAGTGTGTTAAATATGTGAAGAGATGTGACTCCCAGTCATCCCTGACTAAGAGCTATTGACTAATCTCATTCCCCTGTTTCCTCTTCTGGCACAAAAGGGAAAGCCTGTGGCTTATTTTATCAAAACATTATGGGGTCGGGTGTGGTGGCTCATGCTTGTAATCCTAGGACTTTGGGAGGCCAAGGTGAGTGGATTGCTTGAGCCCAAGAGTTGAAGACCAGCCTGGGCAACATGGAAAACCCCATCTCTAAAAAAATAAAATAAAATAAAATAGCAGCACACAGTGGTGCACACCTGTGATCCTGGCTACTTAGGAGACTGAGGCAGGAGGATCGCTTGAGCCCAGGAAGTGGAGGCTGCAGTGACCAGTGATTACACCACTGCACTCCAGCCTGGGTGCCAGAATGAGACTCTGTCTCCCGCCACTTCCCCCAGAAAAAGAAAACACATTATGGAAAATTAGCAACAGGAACTCTAAAATGCTCAGATAATGCAAAAATACAGTCAGTATAATTGTATCAGTTCCCTGAGCTTTGTAATGAAAGGAGAGCTTTAGTTTTTTATTTTTTTAATGGGAAAATAAAGAGCTTTCCCCTTCAAACCAGCATGGAGGTTGTACACCACGAGAAAATGCAGAGGCAGCTCAGGAGATGAAGGCTGAGGAGGAACTTTAGGCTTGGAGGTTTCTAGGGACAATCCATAAAGATGGTGGGCAATGAAGTCACTCCTGTGCCTAGTGAGACTTTCAGAACTGAGGTAAAACTCACCCCTTACCCCTTTCCCAAAAAAGAAAAAGATGACACAATTGGCCGGGCATGGTGGCTCATGCCAGTAATCCCAGCACGTTGGGAGGCCAAGGTGGGTGGATTGCTTGAGCCCAGGAGTTCAAGACCAGCCTGGCCAACATGGCAAAACCCCATCTCTACTAAAAATACAAAAAATTAGCTGGGCATGGTGGTGCATGCCTGTACTCCGAGCTACTTGGGGGGCTGAAGCATGAGAATCACTTGAAACCGGGAGGCAGAGGTTGCAGTGAGCCGAGATCATGCCACTGCACTCCAGCCTGGGCAACAGGGTAAAACTGTGTCTAAAAAAAAAAAAAAGTGACCATTAAAACAACAGCAATAATAAACCTTGTAGCATAGCAAACAAAAGAAAATTAATTTCTCAATCTAAGAGTAAAAAAAAAAATTCTCCCAGTGGCCATCTAAAGAGCCTCTGCAGGCCTCTGAATTGTTCACCAAGCAAGAAATCCCTAAGCGGAAATTAGACAATGAGGAAAACAACTAAGACCCCTTTGTATGGCTAAACAGCATCAAAGACCTGCATTTTACAAGTATGGAATGGGCTCAAAGTGAAAAACCAAGCAGCCCTCATAAACGTCCAAAAAAAGCCTCCAGAAAAGCTCAGAGAAAGCTGAGACTGAGGGGCCAGCCTTCCCTGGGGAGGAGGCAGCCGCTGCTGGCAGCTGGGCGGGGAGCTGGTGGAGGAGCTGGCTGGGACTGAAGAGACAGTTCTTCCTTTCCATCTGACATTTGATCCCCTCCCTGAGGCCTATGTTATTTAATGGTGCAGAACTTCCCTTTCCCCTAAAATTGAGATCCAGCTGGGCCATTTCTGGTTCCCACAGGTGTGTGCAGGCTCAAGCCACCCTGGCTACTGTGAAAGCTACAGGTGGGGGTCCTGACAGAGAGCAGGGTGGTGGCTATCTGGGTTAGGAGGCTGGGTGGGCAGCTGAGGGTGAGTGGTAAGCTGCTCTACTGCACCCCATGAGACAGCCCCCCTTAGGTCAACCTCACGCAGCAGCCCACTGCACAAAATAAGGTTGGTTTTAGATGAGCACTTAACATTTGTTTGCTTCTCAGCTTGTTTCATCCTTTCATAAAATGAAAAATATCATACATACAAAAAACAGAGAGGACAATACATTGAGCCCCCAAATATACCTCCCCCAGATGCAACAATCATCAGGATTTTACCACATTTGCTCAATCTATCCCTTTTTCCTTTTCTATCTTTGCTGAAATGTTTTATTGAAAGCAAATGCAAGATATGCTATCTCTACCCATATATTTCAACATCCATCTCCCCCAAAAATATGAACATTTTCTTATATGACTACCGCACTATTTTCATGCCCAACAGAATAAACAATAATTTCTTGGTGTTCTCTAATACTCAGTGTCTCCTTTTGCCTATAAGAAATGATGCCTTGAGATTAGAATCAGGGCTAAGGAAAAGCCTCCCCTCATGCTGTTTAAGACTGGAATGAACACTATAGCCCAAGTCCATTCTCCAAGCTTCAGTCCAGAATCTTTGCCTTGGTTTTGCAGGCAGATATTTCCCATAAACATCTACCTCTGCGCCTTGATGTGTAGTCTCCCAACCCCAACACAGCCTCCAAAACGAGAGTTTGGGCTTTTCAGGTACAGAGTGTCCTCGAAGTGTAGAGTGTATCAGAATCACCTGGCACTTGTTAAAATGCAGATTTCTGGGCTCCACCCCAGAGTTTCCAGCTTAGTGAGTATGGGGCAGGGCTGGGAATTTGCATATCTAACAAGTTCCCAGATGATGAGGATTCTGCTAGTCCAGGGACCATACCTGGAGAGCCACAGAGCTACGACAAACCACACAAATGGGTCTTTCTTTGATGAACTACAGCCTGCTCTGCTGAGGCTGCCTCACGACATGGCTCCAGCAGTGCCTTGTGCTCCAGGGCCATCCGTGTGCAGATAGAGACTGGGAATGCTTTCATTACCCTGGAGTTATTCCCGACGCTGACATACTTGGGCCTCGGTGTATCAGCTCCCACTAAGCAGGTTTCTGTTGCCTTGTTACCCAGCAACCAGCCCAGCTTTGCTCTCCCATGCCTGGGCTCCTTGCCTGGTAACCCATTCCCTGAGGGACCAGAGTTCTCATCTTCCAATCTCAGCTTCCTCTGCTCAAGTCACCTTACACCAAATCCTTGACTTGTCCTGGGGCTTGGCTGCCTTTCTCCCTGCCTTACCAGGGCAAGTCCAGCAGTTGTGAGGAAACACCCTTTCCTATAGCATCTGCTCAGAGCAGCACCTTTTCCTCATTCACACAGAAGTACAGTGCCAGGCCCTCGTCTGGTTCTCTGTCCATTCCTTGCTCCACCCTGATCCCCGATTGAGCCTGGACCATTGAATCGTGAGTCCCATCTGGCTCCCACCCCAACTCTGCTCATTCCCCCTCCCTCCCCACCCTTCCCAGAATCTGCAGCACACGTGCTTCCCAGGGCTGCCCAGCCCTGCTCTGTCAAGACCCAGGCCTGAGCTGGAAGGGCTTCCTGAAAAGCCAAAGCCACGTCCCCTCCCAGGCAGGTCTAATGGCTCTCCCTCAATCAGGGAGCTTGTCCCAGGACATAGCCTCACCCTAGTGGCACTGGGTTTCCTTCTCAGAGGAGCAGCTGCCCTGAAGGAAAGCTAGGCTGGGTTTTGCCCAATTTCTCAGAGGGGTCGCTCTTGGGGCTTAAACCTCTTTATACACTAAAGTCAGCCAGCCAGTGAGTCAGCTAAATTTACTAGACCTATTGGCCCTCAGAAGGGGCCCCGTGGGCAAAGACTAAAAATAGCAGGTGAGAGGGCCCCAGCTTTGGGGTGGGATGGGTAAGCGCATTCATCTATCCATCCAGGAAACACTCACTGAGCACCTATGAGGGCAGGAACTGTTTTGGACACGGGGCACCAACCAAATGACAAAATCCTTGTCTTTATAGAGGTTGCATGCCAATGAAGGAGACAGATAATAAAAAATAAATTTGCGAAAATATGTAGAAGACTCACATAATTCTATAGTAGGGTCCAAAAAACTCGATAGTGTCAAGTGTGGGATCCTGTGAGATTGATGAAATATCAGGGTGAACATGCTGCAGAAGGCAGGAACCAGCCACCGATCATATTTCCTCTTTGCTGAAGTTATTGTGGGGTGTGCTATTAAAGGGTACCACTGCATATTAAGTCATGTAAGAAGGAAATGCTAAGAAAATACATAAAGCAAGGCAGGAAGGCATGCAATGTTGGGGTGGGGTGAGCTGAAATTTTTTATTCTATTTATTTTATTGAGACAGCCTCTTTCTGTCACCCAGGCTGGAGTGCAGTGGTGTGAACTGCAACCTCTGCCTCCCAGGTTCAAGCAATTCTTGTGCCTCAGCCTCCTGAGCAATTAGGATCACAGGTGTGAACTACCATACCCAGCTAATTTTTTGTATTTTTAATAGAGATGGGGTTTCACTATGTCGCCCAGGCTGGTCTCGAACTCCTGGGTTCAAGCGATCCACCCTCCCAGTCTTCCCAAAGTGCTGGGATTACAGGTGTGAGCCACCACACCCAGCTGAGTTGAAATTTTATATAGCTTGATTTATTTAATAAGAAGAATGCCTCACTAACAATGTAACCTGAAATGGAGGTTGCATCCCCCTACTGGCACGTACAGGACTGAGAAACCCAGAAACACGGAGGCATAGGAAGGTACAAAAAATAAAGGCAAGGATTGGGAATCACTCAAGAGACCACAGCAAAGGGAGTCAAATGAAGGGACCAGAAGACCAGAAACACAGATCCTCTAGCAATGGATGATGTATTTGCTGGCATCCCTTCAGAGAGAGAAGGAAGGGGACATTCCAGGCAGGTGGAAGAAGACAGGAGATGACTCAGAGGTGAGAAAAAGCAAATAGTACTCCAAAGAAAAATTGTCTTGGCTGGATTGTTGACAAGCAAGAGTTAACATGGATCCAGGGGAAGAGGACTAGGAAATGCAAAGTGTGAAAATCCAAAATCAGGAAGAATGATTTTATCTTGGGCAAAAGGCCCTCGGACACCATCACAGGCTTGGAGATGCGGGTGGTACCCATAGATGCCTAAGGAAGACTGGCAGGGGGGCTCACATGCTGTGGAGAAGCAGTGGCCCAGAGCTGGCAGTGG
Organism: Nomascus leucogenys; assembly: GCF_006542625.1. NCBI lineage: Eukaryota > Metazoa > Chordata > Mammalia > Primates > Hylobatidae > Nomascus > Nomascus leucogenys. The sequence goes on from NC_044402.1 coordinate 102,418,444, forward strand.
AGACAGAGAGGCTGCCAAGGGCAGTAGCCAGGAACTGTGGGCTGTTCTGGCCCCTTTGTCTCTCCAAAGGTGTGTGGGAGGCACAGAGGGCCAGAGGTTTCCCAACTCCTGAGCAGCTCCCCTGTTCCTGTTTATTCTTATTCCTTTAATGATATGATGAGCTCATGTTCTCGGAGGTGCCAGGAATGAATTAGCCATGCAGCTCACTTCAGGCATTAGCAGAAACCATGGAGTGTCCTGCAGCAGGTAGGTCTGAGCTGCGTGTCTGGAGAGGGCAGGATGACAGTGCCACATGCATGTGCGTTCTGCCCTCCAGGAGCCAGCCGGTGACCCTGCCAGCAATGGTGGCCAAGCAGGAGGGAGGGGCAGCTGCTCAGACCACCAGGGAACAAAATGTCCCTCTCCTCTTTGGAGGAAAATAATCAAGTAGATTTATTTCCTCTTTTTTTTACTATTCTTGCTTGCTATGGCAGAGCCACAGACTCTCCAAGGAGAGATTCCTTGAAACCACTGCCTCCTTTCCTAGGTCTCAGCTCCCCAGCCTATAACTGCATGTATGTAAATCCCTCCCCAACCCCACACTCATCCTCATTTCTAACCAGCTCTTCCTAAAATTCCACTCTTTCTTAAGGAGTCTCTTCCACAGAACCCTGGGGAATCTCACTCCATGGTCTATTTAAGTCTTCATTTTCCTCTCACCTTAACCCAAACCTGTGCGGGCAAGTCAACATGCTGCCTCTTCCTGCCCCCCTTACCGAAGCCTCGCCTTCTCCTAGTGTCTTCCACACAACAGGGGAAGCAGCAGCATGTCCATGACATTTGGTCATGCCAGTCAAGTCCCTGCCATCTGGGCACACCGTCTTCTCCAGGTCTCTGCTGGCTTCTGGATTGCATTTCCCGTCTTTCCCGTCATCATCCTTGGTGACCTCAACCTTCATGTCAATGACCTGTCCAGCTCCCTGACCACCCTCTTCTGTGCCCTCCTCCACATGGATGACCTCTGTCCCATAGGATAGCGACCACAGCTGGACCGCATTACACGGTTCTGCCTCCCCTCCAAGACCTCGAGCGTGGTGCAGACCCTTCAACCTCAGCCTCCTACCCTGCCGACATCCCGCTTCCTCACTCCTCCTCAACCAGTTCTTTGTCATTGCTGAATCGTCTCATTTCTTGACCCTTTGTAACACAAACAATCTAGTACCTCTCTGTGGTCTACATTTTCAATACACACATATACAGCTCTCCAGGCTCTACCATGCCTTCTCCCCTAGGTCTCCTTCCTCCCCAGCAATTAGCACTATGGAGCCAAAAGAAAGAAATACTTGCAAATTTACCTTCTCTTCTAAGATGCAATTACTTTTGCACCAACCTAATATATGCATTAATATTATGCACTTACTATAGGCTAGATTCCTCTAAATACTTTGTGTGGGTTGTCTCCTTTAATCCTCACAATAACCCATGGGGTGGGTATAATCATTACTCCCATTTAACATATAAGGAAACCCAAAGCACAGAAAATAAAAAAGTACTTTGCCCATGGTCATGCAGTTGGAGGCAAGATTCAAACCCAGAATCCACTATCTCTCACCCACCTTCCAAGTTAAATAGAACAGGTATTGGTCTACTACAGTTTTTATTTATTTATTATTTATTTTTAGCTGCTCCTTGCAGAGCAGGGCTAATTCTTAGGCAGTGTGCCTTAAGTTAGCCTATTTTTTTTTTTTTTTGAGACGGAGTCTTGCTCTTGTCACCCAGGCTGGAGTGCAAGGCACGCTCTCGGCTCACTGCAACCTCTGCCTCCCGGGTTCAAGCAATTCTCCTGCCTTAGCCTCCCAAGTAGCTGGGATTACAGGCACCATGCCCGGCTAATTTTTTTGTATTTTTAGTAGGGACAGGGTTTCACCATGTTGGCCAGGCTGGTCTTGAACTCCTGACCTCAGGTGATCCGCCTGCCTCAGCCTCCCAAAGTGCTGGGGTTACAGGCATGAGCCACCACGCCCTGCCACCTACTAAGATTTTTAAAGCAGTGTGCCTGTGATTCATTCTAACCTTCATACAGTAGTGCTTCATACAGTGGAGAAACTCAATAAAGATACGTTGAAAGTATTTAACTTACAAAGTATTTAAATTACACCAATGTGATTTGTGTAGAAAATGTAAGACACTCAAGTTCATGAGTGAGCTCCAAATGTGAAAACACTGAAAAGATGGATGTATGGATCAAAGGCACAAGCATGCATATTAAAAAAAAAAAAAACACTGTTCTACTTGAATCATTAAACTTAAAATGTTTATAACACTGTAATCTATGCTCATTCAGATGCAAATTTCCAATTGTTGATGTATTTACATCCATTTCTCAAAGAATCAACACTTGGAATAAACAGTCATGCAAATAGTATCAGAAATTTCTTTTTTTTTTTTTTGAGACGGAGTCTCCCTCTGTCGCCCAAGCTGGAGTGCAGTGGCGCGATCTCGGCTCACTGCAAGCTCCGACTCCCGGGTTCATGCCAGTCTCCCTCTGTCGCCCAGGCTGGAGTGCAGTGGCGCGATCTCGGCTCATTGCAAGCTCCGCCTCCCGGGTTCATGCCATTCTGCCATTCTCCGGCCTCAGCCTCCCGAGTAGCTGAGACTACAGGTGCCTGCCACCGCGCCCGGCTAATTTTTTTGTATTTTTAGTAGAGACGAGGTTTCACCATGGTCTCAATCTCCTGACCTCATGATATGCCCGCCTCGGCCTCCCAAAGTGCTGAGATTACAGGCATGAGCCACCGTGCCCAGCCCAGAAATTTCTTAAAGACAACTCAGATTTGTTTTCAAATTTATACTCTGTATGTGAAAATTTTTAAATTTAACTGACAAATAATTATGTACATTTATGGTATTCAACATGATGTTTTGGTCTATACATTGTAGAAACCTATACATTGTACACATTGTAGAAAGATTCCATAAAGCTAATTAATACATCTATTACCTTACCAATTTATCACTTTTGGGGGGGTGAGAATGTTAAAAATATATACTTTTAGCAATTTTGAAATATACAACATGTTAACTGTGGTCATCATGCAATGTAACAGATCACTAAAAGCAATTCAGATTCTTTTTTTTTTTTATACTCTAAGTTCTAGGGTACATGTGCACAACGTGCAGGTTTGTTAATGTGATCCCAGATAATGTGATGTTTTCTGTATTTAAGAATAGATCTCAGAAACAAGATAACCATTGATAAAGAAATCTACTGTTACCATAGCATGCAAATACAGGCGTTAGCACTGAGGCAAAGGCTATCTGAGAATTGTGTTGGCAGCTTAAGTGTCCATGGTTTACCAGGCAGTCATTGTTCTCATTTGCTACATGGAATACGTATCTCATGGCATAATAATATGTAGAAGCTGTATCATCACACTGAAAAAGCCCCTCAACCTGGGGCTTTTGCCTGCAAAATCAGCTTTGAATTGGCAAAGTAGACATCCCTAAACCTCAGCCTTCTCTCTCAAGCTAATTCCTCCAACATCAAGCAATAGCTATTAAGGAGCAGCTGCTCCAGGTGACAGGTGACCAGCATGGCTGATTCCTAGCACATCTCTCTGAATTGGTCAAAGGCAAAAACCAAAAGCAAAACTAAACTAAAAACAACACACACACACACACACACACACACACACACACACAGAGAGAGAGAGAGAGAGAGAGAGAGAGAGAGAGAAACCTTTCAAGATGCTCTAAGGATAAACCCGAGAAATATGGGGAGTGTGGTAAGAAGTAGCTTAGGTTCAGTTAACACACAGAGTAAGCACAAGACACATTATAGTGTCTGCATCAACAAAACGAAGGGAAAAAGCCACCTAAGCAGCAGATCATAGATCAAAACTCAAATTCCAGAGATTGTGGCAGTTGATTGGCAAAACCTGTCAATTCCAGACTGGCTTAAATTGTCATTTAAGAACAGATATCTTTTAGGAGTCAAGTATCTGAAGGCAATTAACTAATACTAACTCACTGGGCCACTCTAACTATGCCTGCTTGGCAATCAGTAAAAGCTTCCCAAAAGGATGGTGGCAGAGTACAATGGAAAATAAGCTGGAAGCCAGAGAGGATGTGGGGAGACTGGCTTTCCCACCCATTGCCAGGGAATGTGGATGCCACAACATTTTTGGCAACAGTCAGGCAGTACATATTAAAACTTAAACCTCACTTGCCCTTGGTACCAGCAGTCCCACCCTGGGAAACCTATCCTGAAGAAATAAATGCATCCAAGGGCAATAATATGTTGCAAGGCTACTCGTTGCAGTGTTGTGTGCACAAGCAAAACATTAGAAACAAACTGAATGTCTCTCAGTATAGAAATAACTGAACGTGCAATGGACATCTGTTGACCATTCAACATCATCTGTCCCCTTCTTCTTTGCAACGGAAGCTTGATTCTGTTTAGGTAACCATTCCCCAGGAAAGGAGACCTGTAGTCCCCACTCCAGAGGAAAATCTGTATTAGTCTAAAATGAAGTAGATTTGAAATCTACTGGTTCCACCCTGGTCCCACCATGTCCTAGCTGTATAACCTGGGTGTCACTCCACCTGCCTGGGGCCCCAGTTTTCTCTTCTGCAAAATGCCCATTCTTACACTCACCCTGCCTAGATGGTAAGGTTTTTATTATGTAAAAGCATTTTGACAACTTGTAAGCATTCTACCAATTTAAAGAAGGATGGGTTTGGGATGAGCCTCTATGTGTGGATGTTGTGTCTGCACTCACCTCCAGGACGCCATTCACACTCGCCTCCTCAGCGCCACACTGTTCCTACACATGAGCTAAGCGGCAGCCAGCCAGGGCCCCAAGCTAGGCTGGCTTTCCAATGCTTTGTTTCCACCCAGGGCTCCAGCCAACACTTCGATTAACTTCTAACTGAAAAACGATGCCAGCTGTAGGACCCAGCTGCTCTTGCCTTCGATGGGATTTCTCTCAGGTTTTCTTTCTTGTGACTCATGACTAAGATGTCCCATCCGTATCCACCATCTTTCCAAGGAAAATGTGTAAGATTTGCTTCCCGGGTCCAGTCCTCTCCCCACTGACAATCACACATGCTGATTTAATCTCAGGAGACGTAAACATTTGCTGGACTTTCTCCATTTATCCCCATCCGTCCGCGGCTGTCTTCCCCCACACACGCATTTCTGTGATGTTCTCCTTTTCTCGACACCCACTCCTTTACCCATGCTGCCCTGCGTTCCTTTTATTTCTCAAACACTCAGTTTTCCTAAAATGCAGTTTCCCATTCTCTGGACATAGGAAATTTCTTGCTTCTTCTCCAGTGGGGTAGGAGTTAGCAAAATTTGCTTCCAAAGCTGCTGTTTCCTTTTTTTTTTTTTTTTTTCCCAGAGAGACGCCATTTTAGGTGTGTGGTGTTTAAAGACCCAGGGCTGGGTCCCTTGGGGATGAGCTGGACTAATAAGGTTGCTGAACCAGACCTAACCCATTTGGTTATAATAGAAAGTTGTTTTCTCCTGAGAGTGGCTTTGAGGCTGAGACGGAGGAACAACATATAGGGGAACAGGCAGAGGCGGGAGGCAATCACAAGGGGACCTGGAAGACACACAGGGGCTGGCCCAGGGTTAAAGGGAAGCTGGGTCCTGTAGCAGGGTGCTCCCAGGTTGCCATTTGGTATTGATGTCTGGGGCCTCTAGGACTTTTTCCTTTAAGTTCCCCTTGTCCCCTGCCTGGCTTCACGATCCCTCCACAGTCCAAGGCAGAGGACCACAAAGAGATGTCACAGAGAGCACCTAGGTTGCAGTCAGCACACTAGGGTTTGCATTTTGACACTGCTCCTTCCTAGTGCTGTGGCTTCCAGTAAGTTACCTCTCTGGCCCCAGGGGCCTCCTCTATGAAGAGGGAACTGTAATACCCAGGAGGATCAAGGAGAACCAATGCATACTAAGGCTCCTGCTCGAGGCGTGGGCCTCTGCTGCACGAGGCCTACAAAGGAAGGGTTTGCAGTAGATTAAAAGCAGCTCATTCTGAATCTAGGGAGCAGATGAGTCCCATTAGGGGAAAAACAAAGCCCTACATAATATATATTAGCTGCAGCCCTACAGAGTCAATAAGAATTAGGTGGGTGATATAACGCTACCCTTGGATAAGTTTGCCCTAATTTTGGCAAGTTCCAGTCTAACCCTCTGAGGCTAGGTCTTTTCTCCCTGGATGGAGAGTTATTTCTTTAAAAGAAGAAAAGAGGCTGGGTGGGGTGGCTCAATCCCGTAGTCCCAGCACTTTGGGAGGCCGAGGTGGGCAGATCACTTGAGGTTGGGAGTTTGAGACCAGCCTGGCCAACATGGTGAAACCTTGTCTCTACTAAAAAAAAACAAAGATTAGCCAGGTGTGGTGGCAGGCACCTGTAATCCCAGCCAGCTACTCAGAAAGCTGAGGCAGGAGAATTGCTTGAACCCAGGAGGCAGAGGTTGCAGTGAGCCGAGATCATGTCACTGTACCCCAGCCTGGGCAACAGAGCTGGAGACAACATCTCAAAAAAAAAAAAAAAAGGAAGAAGAAGAAAAGAAAAGAAAAAGTCATTTGTCATTTCGTATGCATATAAGCAAGAGGGAACCATTTGTCTCTGTCCACATTACAAACAGGGCCCAGCTTGATGCCAGTATCCTCAACAACTGCCCCTATGTTACCTGAGGATTTACATGGTACTCCAGAAGGAAGATCTTGGCCTAATCCAGATTCTGACACTACGTGTGTGACCACAGACTGGCCACTTACCCTCCTCTCAGGGCCTTATTTATTCATTTGAAACAAAATATTGGAATCAGGAGCTAAGGTTTCTTCCGTCTCCGGCATTCAGTGATTCTGGTCTTTGGTGGGAGGCCTGAACCTTATCTCCCGGTGCAGAACTCATCTCCCAGGCTGGGTCTCCCCAGGGAGACTGAGAGTTAACTGTGATAAGTTCTGAAGAACAAGAGTCCCACAGCCACCATCACCACAAGAAGAGGTAATCCAGGAACTCTGCCAATGGGTGGCAAGGCCAGTCTTGGTGGTGATGGGGAGGTGGGGATGGGAAGGTGGAGACTGTCCCCTCCCCACCCAAATCCTGCCTAGTGGCCTCCTCCAGTGCGCCACAAGAGGACTGAGTCTTGGTTGCTCCAGGCGGAAGAAGCTCCTCCCTGCACACCAGAGCTCCTCACTGTCCACAGACATGTCTCCCCATAATGACTTTAGTGAATGTGCCCCGAGGGCAAGGTGATCATGTATTCCAGAGAGAAAGGAATACCCTCAACCACGCCTCCTGAGGGGTGGGGATGGCCAGGACCATTGTCGTGCTCCTGCTGGCTCCATTATAAACAGGGACAATGAGGTCAAGTTACACAGGAGTCCATATGTTCCACTGAAATTAGCCACAGGCCTCGATGCAGTCCGGTCTCAGAAAGAAAGTCACGGCCTGTGCCCATTGCGAACATTTGATGCTAGCCAGGCCAGGAGTGGGAGCCAGCGGGGTGTGGGTCAGACCTTGACATCTCTGCCTCTTTTAGAGCCACAAAGCTGCTAGCAGCAGAACAGATACAGTTCGTGGCAAGAAAATGAGAGAAGCACAGCGTTTTCATGGATCACAGGCATGGGGGAGAAGACACTTCAACTCCGTTGTGTGCTGACAGCTCATCTAGCCTGTCCCACCACTCCTCAGCTGGTCCCACGACCTGGGCCTCTGTCCACAGCCCCCTTCCGTTCAATGGTCTGCATTGTGCAGGAAATCTCTTCCTTTTGTTTTTCCATCAATTTATACCTCGGCTCATTTGTTTTCCATTCTTGGGAGCAATTCATCTGTTCTTGGGCCCCACAATGTCTTTCTCCCCTTGATTCCTAGACAAGATGCTTGGACAGGTCCATTGTCTTAACAGTGGCCAACTCGCAGTATTTAATAAAAGTTGTGCTTTAAAAAGAAAAACCAATGGAGATTCCAGTTTTTATCCATGGTAACTTCTGAGAAATTTGGTAGCGGTGCTGCTCCTGTGTGGCTTGGCCTTTGTGCTTTTTGTTTGGATTTCAGGGGAGAGTTCCGCAGGGATACCTGGGGAAATTTTCCATGATGCCAAGACAATGGGCAGAGTTCCTCCCCATTCCTCTCTGCCATCCTGGCAGATTGTAAAATTATACGCTATTGCTAGAATGAAGGAGAAATTGTATGGAGAGTCCTTTCTATTGCTCTGTGGATTACAGCCCTTCATGGTTGTTCAAGAAAAATGGATTGGGGGGCAGAAAGAGAAAAAGGCAGTGAGGTTCAGAGCAGTTTGGGCCCAGGCAGGCTCGTATATGGAAGGGACAGAGGCTTGCAATAGAAAGTGTTGCAAAGACCTGGCCTGGAAGTCCCAGAAAGGGTCTTAATTGTAAGTCATTTTGTCAATGCATCGCAGGCTTTTTTCTGGGTGCACCAGAGAAATTACTGTTGCTGGGATTATTAGGGGTGCAATTATCCCAGTTATTAATACACCACCAAACGTGGGAGGGGAGGGCGTGCTCAGCCCCATCCATGGGCTCCCAAGCTGCAGGTTTGCATTTCCCAACAGCACAGGAGCTCTCGTAGGGATCCACAGAATTGTCAAGATAAGTACTGGCATCTCTTGGCCCCAACAGAGACTCGCACAGTATTGTAGACTGAAGAAATGCCATTGAAGAAGTGGCCGTGAGATTCTTCAGGGTTGGGTCTCCTTGGATCTCTCACACTTTTTCCCTAAAAAGTGTGTCACAGGTAAACTAAGTATTTCCAAACAAAGCTTCAGGGTAGCATAAAAAGGGTCAGACTCTCCCTGCTCCACACAAGCCATGGATTTCATGATGTCTATGTATCCATACGTGCACGTGCCATGTGCACACACACACACACACACACACACACATCCCTTTGAACATGGTCACTGAGTGGAGAACGAATGGCCTCTGCTCTAGCCTGAGCATCTGTAAGATGGTCAGGGGATGCCACAGGCCCCACTGATCTACAGGGAGGTGTCTCATCGAGCCAGACTGCACAAAAGCACCTCCTCAACATGGCGGACGCTCAGCACTCTTGGCAGAAACACTTGGCACTGGCAGGAAATCTCAGCAGGGCGGCTTGTTTCCGCTCATCAAACACCAGTAGCTTTCACCGAGAGCAGCAGCAAATGGAAGAAATGTGTCTGATCGCATCCGGGCTGTGTGTCAGCACTTTTCCGAGGCAGAGTTAGCTGGATTCTAGCTTTGAAGAAAAGGTTGTTACACTCTCTTTCTGCCCTGCAGTATCAGCCAAGAAGCAGTTGGCAGGGACTTACCTGACACCCAGCTGCCCTCCCAATGCCCCTGGGACAACCTGAGAGGGTCAGTTATTGAGAAACAGAAACTAATGACAGAGCCCACCCTCTCCCTGCTAAACACAGGGCTGCCAGCTACTCAGGAGAAATGAATGCCCAGGAACAAAATACTTGGGCCTCTCTTGTGCCTCCTCTGTGGCCATCCCAATAGCTTCCTGTTCATTCTGCTCTTGTTGGTCCCCCCAGCGACTAGGCAGGGAAGGGAAGCAGAGTGTAGACCCCCATGCCTCAGTATGACTTGCACCTGCTCAGCAGCTCCAACAGCAAGACTGGTGAGGAGATGCAATCTGTGAGTTATCAGTGGGTCAGGTGCTGGAGGATGCCCAGGCATCCCCCAATAAGTAGCTGCTCTTATAACCCAGAAGCCACGCTCCGCCCCCTCACAAGAGAGACCCAGGGAGTAGAATAAAGATACCCTTGACCCCATTCCTTGCACCACAATCTCCTACCCAGACTAGAAAAGGAAGTGTCTATTTGCAAGGCGGGATTTGTGTGTTCCACACTTGTATTCACTCATGTAGGCCCAACTCACCATCCAGAAATACAAAAGAACTTCTCTGAAGAGTATGAAGCCCCACACTCTTTCAGAGAGTTGCCTTGGAAGGTCAGAACTCTTTTTTAAAAGTGAATTTAAACAGGTCGCCAATAAGGGTAATCTTTGAAATATACTCCTATGCATCCTGAAGTCAAGAAGAGTGGCCACATGGGGTCAGTGGTTCACATCTGTAATCCCAGCACTTTGGGAGGCTGATGCAGGAGGATGGCTTGAGCCCAGGATGTTTGAGACCAGCCTGGGCAACATGGCAAAACCCTTGTTTCTACAAAAAAAAAAAATTTTAATTAGCCAGGTGTGGTGGTACGCACCTGTGGTCCCAGCTACTCAGGAGGCTAAGGTGGGAGAATTCCTTGAACCCAGCAGGTTGAGGCTTCAGTGAGCTGTGTTTGTGCCACTGCACTCCAGCCTGGGCGACAGAGAGAGACTCTGTCAAAAAAAAAAAAAAAAAAAAAAAAAGATGATGTAGTATTTGAAAGTGTACTTTCCACTTTTTTATTTAGGTTAAGTACATACATATTAAAGTATACAAACTGGCCAGGCATGGTGGCTCATGCCTGTAATTCCACACTGTGGGAGGCCAAGGTGGGTGGATCACCTGAGGTCAGGAGTTTGAGACCAGCCTGGCTAACATGGTGAAACCCCATCTCTACTAAAAAATACAAAAATTAGTCGGATGTGGTGGCACTCCACACCTCCAGCTACTCAGGAGGCTGAGGCAGGAGAATTGCTTGAACCCGGGAGGCAGAGGTTGCAGTGAACCGAGATCACACCACTGCACTCCAGCCTGGATGACAGAACGAGACTCCATCTTAAGAAAATAAAATAAAACAAAATAAAAATAAAATATACACATCTTCAGTAGATAAGTTGATGAATTTTTGCAGATGCATTCACACATGTACCCACCATCCAGATCAAGCTATAGATTTCCAGCAGCCCAAGAGGTCCCTCATGCCCTTTCCAAGTTGATACCAAGCAAGTTACTACCCTTCTGACTTCTGTCACCCTATGGTGACAGAAGTTTTACCTATTCTAGGAGTACAGATAAATGTAATCACACAGGACCTACCCTTTCCTGTCTAGCTTCTTCTCTACATTCTACCTGTGGTGCAGCCTTACGTTGCTGAACGGAGGAGTAGTTCAGGCTTTTTCATTGCCTAGTTGTATTCCATTGCATGAAAATCCTTACTTTGCTTTGGTCCTTTGTGGCATGAGTGAGAGAAAGCAAGAGAGAGCTGCATGGACTTGGTGCTTCTGCTGGGCAGCCCGGGAGCGGAGGCCAGCATGCAGCCATGGAGAGGAGGAAACGAAAGCAGAAAATGGACTGCAGAGCCCTCAGGAAGGAAGGCTGGAGCCAGCCCTTCTGTCTTGGGCCATTTGTCCTAGGCGCTCCTGCTGAGTAGGGAAGGAAGATTTCAGACCAACCTCCCTCCCCACCCCCAACAACAGACGACTGTTCCTAGACCGTCGCCCCCTCCCCAAAGGCTGGTTCTCCAAGGACAAAGAGAAACTCAGAGATCTCGACTGCTCCACAAGGCAGTGTGAGGAGAGGCCCTTTATTTCCCGGGGCCTCTGGCTGACTAGCCAAACCAGTCGAGCATGACAACAGTCTGCCCATTAATGCGAGTGCCAGCCCCAAGCATCTGTTTCTTTCTCTCCTGTTTCCCGTGGGTGGTGGGTGGGGGCTCTCTCCAACTCCTCTGCACTTTTTCCTCCTAATCACAATCATTTGTCTTAACAGGGCTGCAAACCACTGTGGCTAAAAAACCCAGGCAGCGCCCGCACAAAGCCAACAGGCACCGGCCTTGCCCACATCCCCTGGCTAGCCTAAAGTGAAATTGAAGCAGCCCACTCTGCCATTATCCTCTTTCCTGCTTGTTTCGCAGGGCCTACGGCTACTTTTAGATGGCCACACTGCCTGGTGTGGCCTCCAAATATCTGACCACCCCTCCTCTGGTTTCCAAAGGCAAATGCCAGGACCCCGTTGACACAAACCCAGTGCCTTAATGATCTGAAGACCAAAGAACCAGCCTTCACAAGGGGGCCTGGAGCTGCTGTTTAGGCCAGGAGAAAGACTGCGCTCCGGGGGTGGGCTTTCTGAGTGAGTTCCAGTCTTAATGAAAACCCAAGAGGAGCTTTGGGAAAATGTGAAAGGGGCTAACTGCGGAGGTGGGGGAGCCACCCACGGCCACCCAAGACCACTCACTCTACCTGCCCTTTCCCACCCCAGCTAAGGGTCCTAGACGGCCACCCTACACCCAAACCCCCACCCAACGCCAGGTTATCAGCCTGGCACCCTTGTCCTTGCTGCAGGCTGTGTCTACCCCAGGGCCCAGCCTCTAAGCCTCTCTCCCTTGATTCTCCACGCAGCACCTTCTCTTAACCCCCACTGCTGTTATGGGCTGAATTGTCCCCACCCAACCCCCATCCATATGTTGGAGCCCTAACCCCCAGTACCTCCAAGTGTGACTGCATTTGGAGACAGGGCCTTTAAAGTGGTAATGAAGTTAAAATGAAGCTGGTGGACCCTCAGCCAATACAACTGGTGTCCCTATAAGAAATGGGAGAGACACCACGGATGTGTGCACACAGAGAACAGACCAGGCAAAGACACACAGGGAAGACGGTTGTCTGCAGACAAGGTCAGAGGCCTCAAAAGAAACCGGCCCTGACAACATCTTGATCTTGGACTTTGAGCTTCCAGAACTGTGAGGAAACACATTGCTATTGTTTCAGCCACCTAGTCTGTGATATTTTGTTATAACAGCCTGAGCAGGCTAATACAACTGCCCGTACTTTCTTTTGAGAATGGCCTAGACCTTGGTCACTGCTCCAGCAGACCCTGCCGGCTGACTGCCACCCAGGCAGAGAATGGGGAGGAATGGAGGGGGAACCCACACTGTTCCCAGCCCAGGCCCCACCCACCCTACTGTCCTGAGCCACCTTCCACCAAGATGTCTGTGGGGCACACTGTCCCCTGGTCCCTCCCAGCTCGGTGGCAGGGTCTCCTCTGACTTCACCTGATGGAAGGCAACTCCCAGTCTCCTTCTAGCCAACAGGACCACAGACGCATTAGGCCCCCTCGGAAACAAGCAGTGCGTGGGGATCTGTGCTGAGATGAACAGTCCCCAGTGCAGAGCAGATGGTGTGAAGCTCTGGAACGGAATGGGAAGGAGAGACTGTGCCAGCAGGGCGTCTCCAGGCACAGGGAGGCCTCTGGAAGGACAGCGGTAGGAAAGGTGACCGTGGGCCCGTGGGGTGGCTCTAAACAGCAGCAGGCTTCAGACCCACGCATGCGACCCTCTTTTCTGCCTCCTTGGCCACCTCAGGCTTCCTCCTTCCCCTTCCCCAAAGCATCAGCCAGAGGCCCTGGGACTCAGTGACCTCTAACTCAAGGCAGCCAGGCCAGGAGCCAGCGTTCTATCCCTCCTGGGATCCAACAGCAACATGGACAATCATTCCAGGATCTTTGTCTTTCACCCCTGAGGACCCTGTCCCAGGCCCCTTGTATTCACTTCCTATTAGGGCAACAAATTGCCACACATTTAGCAGCTTGAAACAGTACACATTTCTTCTCTTCCTTTCCTGTAGGCCAGAAGTCTGACGGGTCTCACTGGGTTGAAACCGATGTGAGGGCAGAGCTGCGTTCCTTTCTGCGGGGAGGACGTGTTTCCATCGCAGTTCCAGCTGCCCACATTCCTTGGCTGGTGGCCTCTGCCTCCATCTTCAAAGCCCACAGTGGCAGTCTAGGCTTCTTCACATTGGGTCATCTGACTCCGACTCTCTTCCCCCCTCTTTCACTCACAATCACAGTCCCTTGTGATTGCATTGGGCTCTCGCAGGTGACCGAGGATTATCTCTTAAAGTCAGCTGACTACTAACTCTAAATCCCCCTCGCCATGTAACATGACATATCCCCTGGGTCCGGGGATTGAGGCGCAGACATTACCGGGAGGCCATTAGCCTGCTGATCACACACCTGGGTTTACATTTGTGGGCGTTCTCCCTTCCCAGGGAGAACAAGGAGAAAGAACCGCAGGAAAGTTATTCTGCCCCCTTCCTCATCCTTCTCTGCCATCCCCCACCTCGCTTCCCCTTCACAATAAGCCCCATAGCTCAGCTCACCAGCGTGAACCAGCATCCACAGACTCCAGAGTACCTATCTGGACCCACGGAGCACTGTCTCCAGACACCTGTCTGTGTGCCATGTGCTGTCCAGACCCAGGACTGGCCGCAGGAACAGATGTCTGCTGCCAATGGCTGAGGATGTCAGGCTATTTCCCCTGGGCCTCACAGGAGGGCCTCACTCTAGGTGAAGAATCTCATTTCTCAACCTTTGGGATTAGGAGGGTCCAATCATCCAGAAGTGGTTCATTCCTGAGAGACCTAAGCCCACTGAAATTCCAGGTTGCTACTCCCAGAGGCAGGGCAGACTAGGCACACATGTCAGAACCTCTCTTTCCCAGTACAGAGCCACGGGCTGTTTGGTGAGCATAGAACCACAGGAAAAAGAATTTAGGTTGTCTGGAAGGGATGTTTCCATCCATCATGGAAGCTCGATGACTCACATTTTCCCAGCATCCAAATACTCTTGTTAAGTGGCCTGTGAGTTTCCCACTGAGTGTTTTAAATAAATGCTTTATACACACACCATCTCCCACCTCCACAGCTCCAAGATGACCCCAAATGTGTGATTTCTTCATCCTTACCCTGTCAAAACACCCTCAGTACAGCTCCCCAAAAACCACATCCCCTTATGCAATGCACTCGCTGCAGCTTCATCCATCCACAGGCATCTGAAGAAGCGACCAGCTTCCAATGAGGGGTCCGGCGGGATGAGAGAGCTGGGGGAGGCACGTCCACCTCGTAACCTTGTCCCTAGTTAAGAACTTCTCTTGTGTGCTTCAAGATAGAACTACAGAATGACAAAGTTGGAAGTTGGAAGAGGGACCCCAACATTTATCTAGTCCAATCCCACTAATTTCCTAACTAGGAAACTGTAAGAACTGTTTTAAAAGTTAAAGGTTGTACAGAATCATTACTGTTGTCATCTTCATCACCATCACCATTGCCATCACCACGATTTCACAAACCTGGATTCCACAGTCTACCGATGAGTCACTTCATTCAGGGTCTTTTCTAAGAGACTGGTTTTTCTCACCTCCCTTTATGTAGGGTCCCTATGAACTCCTTCTGGCTGTTAGAGGGTGCTCTGGTCTGAATGTTTGTGTACTCCCACCAAATTCATATGTTGAAACCCAACCCCAAGGTGATGGTATTAGGAGGTGGGGCCTTTAGAAGGTGATTGGGTCATGAGGGTGGAGCCCTTAAGAATGGGATTAGTGCCCTCATAAAAGAGGCCTGAGGGCACTCACTCGCCCCTTCTTCCATGTGAAGACTGCACAGTAAGGTGCCATCTGTGAAACAGAGACCCCTCACCAGACACCAAAGCTACACCTGTAGATCGGCATCATTTGATCTTGATCTTGGACTTCCCAGCTTTCAGAACTGTAAGTAATAGATTCCTGTTGTTTATAAACTACTTAGTCTAAGGTATTTTGTCATAGCAGCTCCAACAGACTAAGACAGAGGGAGAAAGGGGATGGCCTCAAGCTCAGGAGCATCTCTGTCTTCTGAGAGCTATCTCTCAGAGGGACCCCCAGGGGTATGCTCAGGCCTCCATCTCCCCCAGTTGTGGGGCTCTCCATATGGGCTACAGGTGTGGGGACAGCCAGTCAGTTTTAACGAATCACTGATGTACATGGAGCACACTGCAGTCCAGACGCTGGTGCTTTTTAGGTGGTAACTCATTTAATCATCATACCAACACTTCGCAAGAGAGGAGCTCGAGATACAGAGAGGATAAGCCACTTGCCAAGGTCAAGAGGCTGGCAAAGGGCAGAGCCATGATGCAAATCCAGGGTCTAACCCCCATCTCCTGTCTGCATTTCTGATTGGGTGCAGAACATTCTAGGACCCAATTTTCCACCCTTTCTCCTTTTTCTCTCTCACAGCTAATCTTCCCCTTCCCCCCAGGGCTGCCAGGAGGGTGACTCACATCCATGCTTTTGCCCACCCCACAAGCCTCCTGGTAGCTATTTCTGGAAGGAAACTATCTGAGAAGGAGAATGGGAACGGCTGTTTTCAATTCTAAACTCTGACACAGCCAAAGCCAGCACCCAGCCCAGGGCCCTACCCTCTTGCTTTTTCCTAAGAGATGATAAAGATGGTGTTGGTGGTGATGACAGTCAGAGGGAAGCAGGAGACTGAGGTGCCAGGAACAGGGCAAGATAAACTGAGTAAGACTGCAATTTGCTAAAGCCTACACCAAAATCTTTGCCAGCCACAAAATTGCTATGCTCATTTGAGTTGGATTTCCATTCCAGCTCAAATCCTCTGTACAGCCATCCTGGGACCTTCCCAGGATCCAGAGTATGGAGCCTTAGGGGACTCTCACTCCCCCTGTGCCCACAGAGGCCCTGATGCCTGAAGCGTGGGCACCGCCTCCTCTGGGAGGCTCCAGGGTGCCTGGAGCCTCCTGGAAGCAGAGAGAAGCTTTCAGCTGTTCCCACCCCTTGGATCAGTTTCCGGCTTGAGACAACGCGCTTGTCAAAGCCCCTTGGAATTGCCGGAGTAGGTACAATCTAAACATTCATGTAGTTACAGGATAATAATTACACCTTCCATGTACATAACACCTTTCTTCCCCAGAGCAGCCAGCTTCTCACATTATCTCATTAATCCTCCTGTCCCTGGGAGGCAGGGAGGACACAGCGTGACTACCCTGAGTGAGGAGGGAGAGTGAGGGAGACAGAGAGAGAAGGTACTTGCCCAGGGTCATACTCTTAGTCACATGCTTCAGGTGTAGGCTGTGCTGGGGCCTTGGCCAGAAATCAGAAAAATCATAATGGTTGTCCTCAATTGAGTGCTTTACTCGGTTGACCCTAGGCAGTCATCAGCATAGTTTCCCTCAGTCCTGGCAATGGCCTTGTGAGGCTGGGATTATTCTGGTCTCCACTTTACAGATGGGGTAACTGAACTTAGTGAGGTGCAGCTCCTTGCCAGAGGTGTGGTAGGCAGGACGGCTGGGCTGCACGCATTCCACCCTTTGCAGCAGACACCAACAGCCTGCTCCCGAAGCTGGTCTTCCTCCCAGAGCAATACTAGGTAACCAAGGGCAGAGCACGTTTGACAGGGAGGATTGACCCCCTCCTCTGGCCCCTGGGAGGTCAGAGCAGTAGCTGAGCGACCAGGAGGCAGAAAAAGCGGCTCATTATGTAGCCTTATGGAATCTATAGAAAAGACCTAATTCACTGAGAGCTGCACCCCACCCCCACCCCTCCTCCAGTCCCAGTCCTGTTTCCTGGCCCATCCTTTTGACACAGGGACAATTACTGCTATTCATGCCCATCCCGAGGCCACCTGCCACTGACCTATTCTCATGCACATGGAGCTAAAGATCAGGCACAAAGCAGGCCAATCTGAGGTTTTCCACCAGACCTGGGAGGGGACCCTCTGTACACCCCCCACCCCTCACCCCCACCATCAGCATTCAGGGCAGCCAGGCGTCTGCGAATTCCAGGAGGCTGCCTGGCCTGGGAGACCCATCAAGGAACTGGCTGCTGGGGACTGCCAATGCCTGCTCGTCCACACCAAGGCCTCACATCAGTGTAGGGAGGTTCAGCCCACAAGAAACTGGTCTTTGGAATGAAGGCTGGGGTGGTGATCCTAGACAAATTCACGCTTTGGGAGTCCCAAGTCCTGACTCCCACACAGAGATCCCTAGAGGTGGCTCGCTGGAGCAGTGTTCAGTTTCTGGAAATTTTGTGAGATGGTTGATGTCACACTGGTAGCTTGAAATCAGCTACCAATTTGGGAGTAGTAATGCCATGTTAATGGCCAAAGCTACAAATCGGCTCCGCCCTCTCCCAGCCAGCTGTTAAACATTTACCAGCACACCACTGTCTGGGGGTCAGATACTGCAACCTTCCTAGAGCATCTGGGAAGTCCGAAAAACGATGGCCAAAATCTCAGGGCAGCCAGGCCGTGAGTAAGCGGCAAACTTATTTACAGCAAACACTGTCTTACTGATGGGTTTCTGGGAATATTCTGCCACCTTGCAGAAATGTTGCCTCTAAGCTCCTTCTTCAAAAGAGGTGTTATTTGGACCACAGAATGAATTCTTGGCATGGAGAGGTTATGGCTGGCAGATCTTTATGCTATCACTCACACTAGCTCAGGCACAGAAGCATACCTTCTTCACAATTCTTGCAAATTTTTGGTGAATTAAATTAAACTAAATTTTTTTTAAAAAAAGGAAGTTTTCAGGCTGGGCGCAGTGGCTCACGCCTGTAATCCCAGCACTTTGGGAGGCCGAGGCGGGCAGATCATGAGGTCAGGAAATCAAGACGATCCTGGCTAATACGGTGAAATCCTGTCTCTACTAAAAATACAAAAAATTAGATAGGCATGGTGATGGGCGCCTGTAGTCCCAGCTACTAGGGAGGCTGAGGCAGGAGAATGGCGTGAACCCGGGAGGCAGAGCTTGCAGTGAGCCGAGATCGCGCCACTGCACTCCAGCCTGGGTGACAGAGGGAGACTCCCCCTCAAAAAAAAGAAGTTTCAGTTTGCTCTAGTTGAATCAACTTACAGTTCAGGGGCAAAGTTTGATAAAGAAAAGTTTATCCGGCTGGCTATAATTCATTGGCTGCCTTTGAATTTGGGGTAACGACAAGGCCTCTCCCTGCACAGCCCTGAGAGCCCTACCTGTAGCTGGAGCTTCCCTTTGGCAATTGAAGAACTTCTCAGTACTCTTCTCCGAGTGAAGTTAAATGGCCCAGCTGATTTTATTAAAACAATCATAATTGTTTCCTGCAGAAAACAGGAGAGTAACAGAATCTTACATAGGTTGTTTTGGAGGTGATTTCCTGCTGGAATGCCTTGTGAGTAAGACTGGGGACAGTGACGTGAACAGCTGCCTCTCTAGGACGTTGCTTTATGCTTGAGTATAAAGTAATTAAGAAATATGAATAAATGGCAACTACTGCCAAAACCTCCAAAATACCATCAGTTTCAACTGCTATCCCTTAGGGAGACATCTTTTTCACCCTGTTTGTTCCCAACTCTGAGCCCTTATCCATGTAGACTCTTCACACCCCCAATTCCCAAATGTCCCTGCAGCTCCCAACCCCTGTGGCTGGTGGCAGAGGCGGCGCTGGCTTTCCACAGGCTCCCCGAGGACTCCAGGCCTCTTCAACGCCTCCCTCATGCCTGCCTTTTCTCTGGACTGTACATTGGAACATCCTTATCTCTTCAACTAGGCAGGAGGAGACATAAATGTCATTGACCCCTGCAACAAATAGTTCTAGACATTGGGGTAGATAATGGAGATTCAGCAAAGAACAAGAGGAAACTGTCCCTGAGACAGACAGATGAGTATGTACATAGAAAAGTTGTGGCACATTTGAGAGGGATCCCTACCCTCAACTTGACACACCAACGAAGACTTCCCAGGTTCCAAGAGCAACCTGAAGGGTGAGTAGAAAATATCTAGATCGGGGTTAGCAAACTTTTTCTGGAAAGTCCCTGCTATTCCAGATAGTAAATATTTCACTTGGGCTTTGTGGCTTTATGGTCTTCGTGGTGGTAGCTACTCAATTCTGCCTTTGCAGCACAAAAGCTGCCGCAGGCACCATGTAAACAGATGAGCGTGGCAGTGTTCCAACAAAACTTCATTTGTGGACACTGAAACTTAAATTCATATAATGCTCAAGTGTCACAAAATCTTTTGATTTTTTTTTTTGTGGGGGCTACCATTTAAACATGTAAAAATCATTCTTAGCTCTTGAGCTGGATTTGACCCACAGGCAAATACTCTCCGATGCCTATTAGCTCTGTGACCTCAGGCAACCTTGCTGAGACTCCCCGTTCGCTGACCTCTGATCCGGTGGTAGGGTGCTGGCATGGAAGTGGGGGCTGGGGTTCAGGGTTTGCAGGCTGAGGGATGGTCTGGAGGGAGTGGAGCAGGAGGTGAGCCTACACGGAACCCTGGAAGCCCTGGAACAGAATTTGGACTTTACCCTATGGGTCAGAGATGGATTCTCATTGGGGGAGTCACTTGTTAAACAAATATTTATCAAGTGCCTACTGATGCCTGGCGCTATCTGGGGGGCCACTTTAGATTGGGTAGCCAGGAAAGGTTTTCTGAGGAGGTGGCATTTGAGCTGAGGCCTAAATTACAAGACAAGGTTTATGGAGTGACATAGCCTTTAATTCTTACAATTATCTCTGAGAAGTGATGAACTGATCCTCATTTTACAAGGGAAGAAATGGAGTCTCAGCAAGGTTGCCTAAGGTCACAGAGCTAATAGGCGTCAGAAAGTATTTCAACTGCTCTGGGTTCAAACCCTGCCCCTGGCATTTTTTAACTAAGTAACCTTGGCTAGTGACCTCACCTCAGAGTCCCTGCACACTAATAATGAGTTCCTCTTTTCTCCATCAAGAAGCAGATCTAGTGATATTTATACATTAAAGAAATATGTATTGAAGACCTACTATGTGCTAGGACTGTTCTAGGTGCCTGGGACAATGAACAAGTTAGTGTCTGGGTCAGCGAACAAAACAAAGATTCCTGTACACACAGAGGATGGGGAGGGAGGGTTGGAATTTTAGATGGGGTAGTCAAGGTAAACCTTATTGCAGATGTGACATTTGAACAGACTCAAAGGAGATGAGGGAGTTAGATGTGCAGATATTTTGGAAATGAGTTCCAGGCAAAGGGATGAGCCAGTGCAAAGGCCCTGAGGCTGGTTGCATGCATGGTGTGTTCAAGGCCCAGCTAAGTCAGTGTGGCTGGAGTAGAATGAGGGATGTGGAGAGTGGTAGGAGATGGGGTCTGAGAGGTGATGTGGCCATGGTGGGGAAGGGGTCAAGACAGCTCATGTAGGATCTTGTAGGACACCGTAGACTTTAGTTTTCCTCTGAGAGTCACTATCTCAAGGTTCAAGCCACTAGAGTCTGTGTTTAGGGTCCCTCAGAGCTCTAGGATTCTATGGTTCTGTGACTGTACCCACCACAGGTTGACAGCCAGGTTTAACTCAGAACTAAGCAGTCACCCAAGAAGAGAGATTGGGACTGGAAGAGACTGGGAGACACCCTTCCACAGATCTCAGACTAGAGAATATTAACTAATCGGACGTTCTCTGCAGCACAGGGGGCCTGGGTTATAGGTAGCTTCCTAACTCTGAAAACTCCCTAACTCTTCCAAAGTGAGTTGCCTTACTAGGCACATGTTGAGTTCAGGGGTCATGCAGGAAAGTGTCAAAAGTTTTTTCAAAATCCTGGTATATTTTGCAAGACTCACCCAGCTCTAGCCCAATCCTAGGGTGATAAGAATAAGCTGAGAGGCAGGCCAGGGGCCAGGCTGCCCTGGAAAGACCCTGAGAGTACCCTCTCCACTCCAGATCTTGGCTGGAGAGGGTTGGGGTGGGAGTTAGAGGGGGACAGGAAGGGAAGCTTCCAAACCACCTGGGACAGACTTGACACTCATCTCCCACCCTATTATGAATCTAGTTTATTCTGCCTCTAGGCCTTCTGGCGTTTTGTTTTGTTTTGAAGATCTGTTGGGTTTTGTTTTTTTCTACATCTGTTTCTAAGTCCCTCCTGTTTAGTTCTTTTGCTCTAAATAGATCAGTAATGGCCTCAAACTGTGTATGGGGCTGTGACACAGGCTACTGGGATTCTTAATAGCCTCTCTGGGCTCCTCCTATTTCCCTGAGGAAGTAATAGAAGCTCTAAGAGCACGGCCAACACAAAGGTGAGGTGTCCCTCATGGACCTAGTCTCGGGACAAATACAGTGACAGCTCCACGTGACTATCCAACAGAAACAGACTTTTTATTTTCTTTTTTCTTTTTTTTTTTTTTTTGAGACAGAGTCTCACTCTCGCCCAGGCTGGAGTGCAGTGGCGTGATCTCGGCTCACTGCAACCTCTGCCTCCCAGGTTCAAGCGATTCTCCTGCCTCAGCCTCCCAGAAACAGACTTTTTGTATGAGCTCGAGGGAGTTTCTTTTGTCCTTAGGGAATCTGAAACTAGCCAGGTTCTGGTTCTGCCAAGAAATCCACTTCCTAGTCAAGGAATATTCTTGGAGCCCAGTGCTCCACTGCGCCTCCCAACACATACACAACAGGGCACCTGTACATAAATCTATTGTCTTGTCTGAGCTTGGTATGAATTCCTCACCTGTTAAGAATGTTGGTTGTTTTTTCCTGCTCCTTACAGGCTGATACAATTTCGTTAGATACATTTTCTTCATTCCCTCCTTGTTACCCCTGGCTAAGAATCCCTTTACCTTTTTGACATTCTCCTTTTTTGCATCTCTGAGATCTTCGCAGGGCATTGTTTTAAGTTATTCCCCCACAGAGAATTGTCAAATAACCAAGTAGTCAGTCCACTTACTGTTCCATTTATCCCTTAACACTCTAGAAATGTGCTCATTTAGCTGAGGTTTTCTGAAAACACATCTAAGGGGATGTGGAGATGCACAAAGAGTCAAAGATAGCTTTTTTTCCTTTAAAAAAAACTTTATTTTTAATGACACAAGTCTTTTCTTTAAACATTCAGGATGCAAAGAAATTGATTCCTGGGGAGAAAGATGACGATTTTCAAGCCAGCGGGGGAAAGATGTTGCCTTTTACCTCCTTTGTCTTCTGTCCAGGGCTCACCTGGACCATCTTTCCTCAGTCTTTCAATAGAAAAGCCTCTTGTTGCAAACACCAGAGAGCCAGCAGGCTGAGTACTGGATTGTTCAAAACAGCCGTGGAAACTCTGGTCTAAATAAAACCCAGCCGAAATATTTTTTACTTTAACCGAGAAGCCTCACCAGCCTCAACAGTCTCAGAAACTGAAAGAAGTATCAGTGCTGCTGCGGACAGGAGTCAGAGTTGCCTGTCACCATGCCGGGGATGATAGGGTCATGCGATGTTATGGTTAAGGGCACATGTACAAGGTTTACAAAACACATGGCTGGGTTTATGAAGGCTGCCTCCACCTCTTACTACCTGTGCTAGCTGGGGTAGATTACTTAACATCTCTGTGCCTCAGGCTCCCCTTCTACAAAATGAGAATAACAAAAGGAGCTACTGTAGGGTTGCTAGGAGGATTAAATTAGATAATACACACAGAGCAATGAAAATAGTGTCTAATACATAGGAAGCATTATGTAAGCATTAGCTACCTGTATTATCATTGCAGTAATGTAATGTCTGATATATATATATATATATATATATATATATATATATACACAGCACATGTCTCTCCAACAGGCTATACAAAGTAAGGTTTGAGCAGATTCTTCATTTCTTTGGATATTTATATGCACAGGGGTTGCCCTAATTGTAGAGCCCTTATAAATCTATCAGTCCATGCCGAGATGCTTATAACCTAAGCCCTTGCTGCAAGCCCGTTGTCTTGCTTCCTGGCACTGAGCCTAGCAGCCTGTGCTGTCCCCACATTAAAGTCAGACAGGAAAGAGACAGAGGGCCAGCTGCTCCACCTCCTTCAGTCTGAACAGGGTGTGGCAGGCAAGGGTTGGGACTTTGGCAGGAGAAGTGAAGTCCCCAGCCAAGGAGTGACCAACCAAGCATGAGACAGTGTCTTGCTCTCCTTCTGTCATACACAACCCCCAATACATACCCTCACAACACCCCAACACTACCCAACACCACAACTCACATAGACACCAGCAAAGCTGTCCTGTTCTCGACACCCTCCCCCTTGGCCTTTTTCTCTGGGACAGACCCTAACTGGGTAGCATTCTTTTTTCTTTTCTTTTTTTTTTTTTTTTTTGAGACGCAGTTTCACTCCTGTTGCCCAGGCTGGAGTGCAGTGGTGCAATCTTGGCTCGCCACAGCCTCTGCCTCCAGGGTTCAAGTGATTCTCCTGCCTCAGCCTCTTGAGTAGCTGGGATTATAGGCATTTGCCACCACACCCAGCTAATTTTGTATTTTTTAGTAGAGATGGGGTTTCTCCATGTTGGTCAGGCTGGTCCCGAACAGGCTGGTCCTGACCTCAGGTGATAACGCCTGCCTTGGCCTCCCAAAGTGCTGGGATTGGGTGGTGTAAGCCACCATGCCTGGCCTCAGGGTAACACTCTTTTTTTTTTTCTTTTTGAGATGGTGTCTCGCTCTGTCACCAGGCTGGAGTGCAGTGGCACGATCTCGGCTCACTGCAACCTCCGCCTCCTGGGTTCAAGCAATTCTCCTGTCCCAGCCTCCTGATTAGCTGGGATTATAGGCGCCCACCACCATGCTCAGATAATTTTTGTATTTTTAGTAGAGACGGGGTTTCACCATGCTGGCCAGGATGGTCTCAATTTCTTGACCTCGTGATCCACCCACCTCAGCCTCCCAAAGTGCTGGGATTACAGGCGTGAGCCATCACACCTGGCCAGCCTCAGGGTAACACTCTTAACTCCAGTCTGTGATGCAGGGCCGGAGTGGGAGGTGGCAGGACAGTACACAGACATCGGAGTTGGAGGGACTGCACACATCCACGCTCCTCTGTGTACTAGCTGTGGACCTTAGCGGGAGAGTTCATCTCTCTGAGCTTCAGTTTCCTCATCTGTAAAATAATAATAATGCCTATATTCAAGAAATAGTGTTGGGATTAACCTAGATAATAACTAGAAAACATTCAACACAAGTGCCTGGTATACAGCTACTGTCCTATAAATGGTACCGGTTGTGATTGTTATTGTTCATGGTTCTTCCTGTTGCTGAGAATGGGGCAGGCATAAAGAAAGAAAGAGAGATGAAGAGACTCGAGGTAAACTACTTCATGAAGGAAATCTTCACCCCAGAAAGAAACCGGAACCCTTCATCCTTTCGGCAAGTTTTGGAGCATCCACATACCACCAGAAACGTGAATCTGTCATGTTCTCTAATTTGGGACCTTAAAAAGGGAACAACCATTAGCAAGTGTATTCATATTAGTCATATTATCAACCCAGATCACTTATTTGAACAGCAGAATTCTTGGCTTCTTGTCCCCACTGCCTGCCAGCAGGAGACACATGGCTGTGTTCTGACGGCACCAGCCCCACATCCTGCACTCACACATGGTCATTTCCCAGTGGATCCCCGGGCAGGAGCCTGATCCACCCACTGATGATCATCCCACGTTGGGCCATTCATCCAGGTTTCCCCTCCCGGCTGTCTGAGGTCATCATCCTCTCTGACAATGACTCTTTCCCATTTCGGGCTCTCAGGCCCCTTTGAGAATCTGGGGAAAAGGACAAATGCTTCCTTATAATTTGCATAGATTCTGGCTAGCTTCTAGGCCCCCTAAAGACCACTGTTCCAGAATATGTGGGGACACTAGAGCCTGCTTCCTGTCTTGGCTGTACCCCACAGAGTCGATTGGAATTTGGCTTCCCTGAGGATCAGAGAGTTCTTCCACCTGGCGGCCTGCATGGAGCCAGCTTGTTAAAAAGCGGTCCCATACGCGCCACACGGCTTTGCTTAGAGCTTCATGTTCTGGCAATGAACCCAAAGAGACTGAGCTGTCCCACATTTCTGAAGAAAAGTGAAAAGACAAAGCATGGGCAATTCCCCAGTATTCTACAACCAGAGGAGGGTATGTGACCCTGACCCAGGGGCCAGGGAGGTGGGATGCTCTCAACCTATGCCACAGCCAAACCAGAAGCTTGGCAGCAGGAACTAACATGAGCCGGGCATGCGTGTTGTGCTGTGAGCTATGATAACTGTCTAACTTAATCCGCTCAGCAACCCTGTGTGGTGAGAATATTCTCCCCATTTCGTAGATGAAGAAACAGGCACACTGAGGTCAAGGAATTTTCCAAGACCCCAGTACAGAAGAGCTAGGGCTTGAACCCAGGGAGTCTAACTCCAGAGCCAAACGGCTGCCCACTCCGCTACCTCACCTCTGTTATCACTTGCCTCATCTTTGTTATTACAGATGGACTGGAGAGCAGGAGAAAACAGAAATGTTCCCACAGTGCTCACCTCTGGCATCCTCTCCAGTCATGTCACACTCGCCACAGACTGGAATTCAGAGAAGCAAAGTAACTGCCACGCCAGATTGGTTCCCTGATGCCCTCTGGTCTCTTCTGCCCAGGAGCAAAAGGCACCAGAGAGGGACAGGTGGTGAGCTCAGTACCAAAGGACTTGCTTCTCTACCAAATCAGGGCATCTGGGCTTTTCAGACTTGGGTCAGGGGACCGCATCGCTGGGTTTCTCCACCCAGACCTGCTCCTAAGGAGTATAAGTTGTCACAGCTGCAGGCTAAAGACTTTGCTACATCCACACTAACTAAGACAATAGTTACTAGATCAAGACTCTAAACACATATCCTGGTGGCCTCCAAAAAGTCACCAGAACACTTTCATCTGGGTTGTGTAAAGTGGGTTATAGCTTCCTATTCAAGAATTTAAAAAAGATGATTTGAGCCTAAGCATTGCTATATCCTGTCACCTGTCCCTCACAAAGGACCTAATCACAAATTCCTGCCCCAAACCCCTGCCATAAATATACTCCTTAAAGTACAATCTACGTACAGACAACCAATAGTATACTTCATAGTCACATTTTCACTAACAGCATCATGGTGTTGAAAACAGGATGGTAGTCTTGACTAAAATCACATACTTTTAGACACCTGACCATGCTAGAAGCAGCTTCCACATCCAAAATGCCAGAGGGCCCCTATGGGAGATATTCCAGATTGATTTTATAACCATCCTGATTGGTGTTTGAGAGCAGCATGGAAACAAATTCCATCTTTGTCACATGCTGGGGACTTAATGTAAAACCCTAAATGCTACTGAGATACACAATTTGACTCCTTCTCATATTATCAAGCTTTGACACCCTTTTGATGGACTGTTTCTTATAAAGGACTGGGAAGAATACTTCGGAAGATTTGAATGGAACTTAGACAACAGCTTTCTTTGACAGATTTGGAAAAATGAGATCCAGAGAAGTTAATCACATCACTTAGCTGATCTATTGAGAAAATATCTGTGACTGGAGACAGAAACTTGGGCTGGAGTGCTAGTTCTGCCTTTTCCAAATCCCTGTAATCTTGATTAAGTTAGTCATAAGCCTCAGTTTTCTCACCTGTAAAAGGGGACCATAAGCCCCATCTCAGAACTGATGCAAAGATAGCAGCAGATACTGGAGCTTGTGGAAATGTTTTATAAAAGGTAACAGGTTTTACAGATAAAATGTGTCATGAAAGACGCCTCCCATGCCACTCATTTTTCCTTTCTGTATTGAAAAGATCACAGAAGCAATGGTGGTGGACGTTGGGAATGTTTGTGCTGGCTTTACAAATGTTGGGTTCTCTTTTAATTAAGACCTGTCTTGTCTTTTCTTCGGACGGGAGAGAGCCTGGCCTGCCTTAACAGCCTCCAGACCTGCATATGTTACTGCTGTCAGTGGAAGACAAAACCCAAAAGGAGAGAGAGGGAAAAAAATAAATCTTTTGGTTTTGCAGCTAAATAGCCCAAAACACAGCTAGCAAAGTTCTATAAAGGTTTGACATTCACCAACACACAGTGGAAACAAAGCTGACCCCTCCCTGGCCATGCCCTCTGACCCCATGGCCAGGAATACTTCTGCTCTCAGCCTGGGGAGCTGGCTTCAGGTTTTTCCTTGGGGGCTGTTTGCCTTTGGGGGTTGGGGAGGGAGTATTTTAGTACCAGCCCCCATTCCCAAATGGCAGGGGGAGTTGACTGATTAATATTCATGAGCAATATTTTGTGCCTGCTGCAGTTTCTCATGCAAGGTGGGTTTTAAGGGAGGAATATATTATGGAAATCACCCTCCTGCCACCACCTTTGGAAATACAGGACCCAAGTCCCAAATTGTAAATATTTAACACGGGGAACCTCCTTTCCTTCTGTCTCCCCCACTGCCACCCCTTAGCCTCTCCCTGTATATATTAAACTCATTCTTTCCATTTAACAACGGCCACTGTGCTTCTTCCCATCTCTGTTCAGTTGGAACCTTGGGTCTGTGTCCATAGAGTCACATAAAATGTCCATAAATCCCTTCAGCCACAGGACACAATTGATGGTAATTCTTTGCCATTAAAGTTGTCACTGGCCACAGCCCCAGAGCTGGGAAATGCCTTCTATCTGCTCCGTCAGATCCAGCCCTGTGCAGTCAGTCAAGGACCCCCAGTCCTTAGCCCCCAACCCCCAGCCCCTGGAGATGAACCCAAGAACAAATAGAAAACAGTAAGAATGCTGAGGTGATTTCCATTGATTTGGGGCAGGAGGGGATATTCCTTCTTTCCCACACTCAGCGCCCCCATGGCTGGAATATCCTACCAGCAGGAATATTCTAATTGGCAGCAGGTGGAGACAGAAAGAGCAGGGAAACCAGGCAGTGGAGAGCACAGGTTTAGGACACATCTTTGACTGAAGTTTTATCTCATCTGTAAAATGAAAGAAAGGAGACTTGCCATCTCTATCATGTGGGAACATGGGGAGGATGGAAGGCAAGAGGGACTTTCGAGGAACTTTGTGCAACAGCTGCACAGCCTTGGCTTCCGAGGTCTTCATTTGATTGTAGTGGTTGTTGCCAACTGCATGACAATAATAAAACAAGGGTAATGCAGATTCAGAGATGGAGGTGGACTGTACGGGACTCCTCCTATGAGCAGAGGGCCTTTGATGAGGCCCTCAGCTGGATCATCTCATTTAACTCCCACATTAGCCTTGTGGACTAGGTACTTAGCCCCCTTCAGAGATTAGGAAACAGGTCCAGCAGGGCCAAGGAACTTGCTCAAGGCCGCATGACAAGGCAGTGGTGGAGACAGGCCTTGAACCTGGCTTTCTTGTGTGACCTTGGACAAGCTATTTCAGATCTCTGAGTCTCAGTGTCCTCATCTGCAAAAAATAAAGGGGCTATGCGGATGCAAGATCCCCCAGGCCAAGAATACTGGAGCACCATCGTCGACAATCTACCTGAGCCTGTAACAACAGGCCATGGTCCACATTCCACCAGGGGAGACCCTGAGCCAATGTCTGTGGGGTGGATGAACTGAAGGCTAGGTCAGTCCAGGCGCAGGCATGCTCTGTGTAGGGTCCTCACTGGCTGCCTCTCCCAGGGCCGGCATTTTCTGTCGGTCACAGCAGAGACCCTGCCAGTGGGATCCACGTCCAGTGGCAGGAAAGCTTCTCAGGCGAGAGGCTACAGGCTACAGAGCAAGCCAGATGGACACGGCTTTTCCCAAACAAAGAAAATATTCTCCCTGGCACCCAGCCTCCCTGGCTCTGCAAGCAAACCAAGAAGAAAAGCCACCCTGTAGCCTGCTGACAGACAGCACGGTGGCAGCCCGCCAGCCCTGTGCCCACATCGCTCAATCAGCCCATTCTCCTCGCATCCTCCCTGGGGCGCTGCTCTAGTCCTCTCATGGGGCCTCACAGAAAGGAAGTTGGGCAGGAGCAGATTGAGGCAGCCTTGCTCTCAGTCGAACCTCTCCAAAAGGCAGTTTAAAAGGCTTGACTCTGTGGGAGTTGCTGGGGATGCTCCAAAACCGGAATGGCTTCAGAGCCTCCAGAAAGATTTCCTGTCTCACCTTCACCCCCGCTGCCTGCCCTTCCCAGAATATGAGCTGCACATATTCCGGAAAGCCCATGCTGACAAGTGCGATTACCTTCCGAGCTATTGTAGCGCACCAGTGGGGAGAGTCCTGTTGAGGTTAGAGGAAAGGAACCTCACCTCCAGCTGACTCTTTGCCACAACCTTTAGGGCAGGCCTCAGTTTCCTTTAGGGTGAAAATGAGGCCCAATCCAATTTGTGACCAGCTTGACTGTGGGAGTAGCTCAGAGACTTCAACACATATAACCAGGTACAACGTGACACGGGGCCGCACAGACCTGGCTTTGTACTGGAAAAAATGTTTCTATTTACCTACTCTTGTCTGATGCCAATCTCGTGACCTATGAGCGCCTGCTCTGAGTTCCTGAGACTCAGAACAGGAACGGCCTCAGCCACCATTTTACCTGGCCTGATGCAAATTAGAGAAATTGCCTTTCTTTTTTAACCTCCAGAGAACCTGTTTCCTGCAACAGCTGGTACATGAACTGCATGTGTAAGATATTGAGCCGTGTGGGCCCCCGGGACCCCAGTGATTAAAGTGCCAGGGCAATGCTGAGTCTTCACCAACAACCCGAGTGACTGGTTGGTTACTCAGCCACAGTAGAGTCAGGGCCTGTCACTGAATGCTCTGCTTCCTTGTATGTGATATAGAATCTTCTCTCTGAAGGCATAGAATAAAACAGAGGTGCTAGAATGTTTCCTCGGCTTCCTCCCAATCATATTATCGGCTTGCTTCTAGGCAACCCCTGTTTCCTTTATTAACTAATGGCAGGAAAAATTTATTACCAGCTGGAATCCAAGGACTTAAAGGCACTGTTGACCTGAAAAAGCATTTCTGGGGATATGAGGACAGCTGGAGTCTGAGAAGTGGCGCCGACATAGATGACCTTAAGTGAGTCACACAAGCATCTCTGCTTCATTTTCTCCACCTGTGAGGAGTTGCACCACCTTAGCTCTTCCGAGTGATAGAGGAGCACGTGAAATACCAGCGCACACATGTGAGCAATAAACAGATCCTATTGGGGGTTTTCAGGGATATTTTAAAGCTGTTTTCATTTGAAAACTGACAATGAGGATATTACGGTTTGTGCCCACTTTAAATGGATTTGGTAGCCAGGCACAGTGGCTCATGCCTGTAATCCCAGCACTTTGGGAAGCCAAGGCAGATGGATCCCTTGAGTACAGGAGTCTGAGACCAGCCTGGGCAATATGGTGAAACCCCATCTCTACTAAAAATACAACAATTAGGCCGGGGGTGGTGGCTCACCCCTGTAATTCCAGCACTTTGGGAGGTGAAGGTGGGCGGATCACCTGAGGTCAGGAGTTTGAGACCAGCCTGGCCAACATGGTGAAACCCTGACTCTACCAAAAATACAAAAATTAGCCAGGCATGGTCACATGCACCTGTAATCCCAGCTACTCGGGAGGCTGAGGCACGAGAATTGCTTGAACCTGGGACACAGAGGTTGCAGTGAGCGGAGACTGCACCATGGCACTCCAGCCTGGGCAACAGAGTGAGACTCCATCTCAAAAAAAAAAAAAAAATTAGCCCGGTATGTTGGTGCATGCCTGTAATCCCAGCTACCTGGGAGACTGAGGAGGGAGATTGCTTTGAGCCCAGAAGATAGAGGTTGCAGTGAGCCAAGATTGCGCCACTGCACTCCAGCCTGGGTGACAGAGTGGGACCCTGTCTCAAACAATAATAATAGTTTAAAAAATTAATGGATTTGGTAAAAGTAAGTCAGGTAATTTTCCTGAACTAGGCGCCATTTATGAGGCCCAGAATGCTTCACAGACCAAACTACCCCACCATGAGACCATCACTCCCCACTCCCTCTCCATGCAGTCACACTTCCCCACCACCATGACTGTGCAGTCTTCAGACATAGCAGCTGGCTTTGAGTGGTTTTCCAGATCAGTGATGGTTCTGTGCAAATCCGCTCATCTCTCCTTAAGTGGTCTCCTTGGAGGCCACAATCATGTTTGGTTAGGGGAGGCTGGTTGGGGTAAAAGCCACAGATCCAGGGTTGTGGTAAAAACAAAGCTGACAGGCTCACATAGGGCAGGAACCTGTGACTTCAGGCACAGCTGGTCTATAATCAACAGGGCTGAGCAGCCTTTCCCCAGGGTTAGGACTAATAGGTCCCAAGACATACTT
The DNA here is from genome assembly GCF_006542625.1 of Nomascus leucogenys. Lineage (NCBI taxonomy): Eukaryota > Metazoa > Chordata > Mammalia > Primates > Hylobatidae > Nomascus > Nomascus leucogenys. The sequence continues at coordinate 102,450,132 of NC_044402.1, forward strand.
AACCACCACTTAGGCTATTAGATAATGCCGCTTACCCACCGGGACCTGAGACTACAGCTCTTTTAAATGTTTTCATGTTTCTGTTTTGCGGTCAAATACTCTACCACTGAGCTATACCCCCCTGTGTTTCTGGTTTTTTTTTACAGATTTTAACATGTCTAACTTTATTTTACTTTATTTTATTTTAATTTTTATTTTTTTTGAGATGGAGTCTCACTCTGTCACCCAGGCTGGAGTGCAATGGCGCGATTTTGGCTCACTGCAACCTCCGCCTCCCAGTTGCAAGCGATTCTCCTGCCTCAGCCTCTCGAGTAGCTGGGATTGTAGGTGCCCGCCACACACTCTGCTAATTTTTTTGTGTTTTTAGTAGAGACGAGGTTTCACCGTGTTGGCCAGGCTGGTCTCAAACTCCTGACCTCAGGTGATCCGCCCGCCTCAGCCTCCCAAAGTCCTGGGATTACAGGTGTGAGCTACCACACCCGGCCACGTCTCTCTTTATAAATATGTTTTCAGAGAGTTTTTTATTTTACAACCCAAAATTATTTTCTTATATACATTACTAACCCAATGCCAATGCCCAGCATAGGTTTTAAATATTTATTTTACAATACTAGCCTGGGCCGGGCGTGGTGGCTCAAGCCTGTAATCTCAGCACTTTGGGAGGCCAAGGTGAGTGGATCACCTGAGGTCAGGAGTTCGAGACCAGCCTGGCCAAACGTGGTGAAACCCCGTCTCTACTAAAGATACAAAAATTAGCTGGACGTGGTGGCGGGCACCTGTAATCCCAGCTACTCAGGAGGCTGAGGCAGGAGAATCACTTGAATTTGGGAGGCAAAGGTTGCAGTGAGCCAAGATCACGCCACTGCACTCTAGCCTGGGCAACAGAGCAAGACTCCATCTCAAAAATAAAAAATAAAACAAAATACTAGCCTGGACAATATAGGGAGACCTCATTTCTACAAAAAAAATTTAAAAATTAGCTGGGCACATTGGCACATACCTGTAGTCCCAGCTACCTGGGAGGCTAAGGCAGGAAAATCACTTGAGGCAGAGGTTGCAGTGAGCCAAGATCATGCCACTGCACTCCAGCCTGGGCAACAGAGCAAGACCCTGTCTCAATCAATCAATCAATAAAATACTTATTTTTCTTTCCTTTTTTAAAAAAATATTTTTAAATAAATTCATTCATTCATCATATACTGTGCATCTATTATGTACCAGACCTTATTCTAAGCTTTGGAAGACATTGTATTGAATTAACACAAATAACCGTTCCTGACATCAAAGAACAATAAATAAATATATGATGTCAGGTAAGACTACATGCCAAATAAGACAAAGCTAATTAGAGTGGAATGCTGGCTACTGTTTCAGATAGTCCTGAGGGACACTCTGCCAACACTTGGGGGGAGACCTGAATGATGTGAGTGGGGAACTGCAAATGTGTCTGAGAAAGAGCAGTCCAGGTGGAGGGAACCGCAAGGGCAGAGGCCCTGGGTTAGGCAGATGCTGGGCATTTCTGGGAACAGCATGGAGTTCAGCGGCTGGAGCAGAGTGGGAGGAGAGGCTGCCAGGGGCCAGCACAGGCTGGGCCTTGAAAGTCAAGGTAAGGCCATGGGGTTTATACTGAGTGTGGTGGGAAGCCATAAGAGGATATTGAGCAGGGAAGTGATGTGATATATGGCTACACTGTGGAGGATAAACTGGAAGGGGCCAAAAATGGAAGACAGGAATATATGGCAGAGGCCAGGTGAGAGAGAGTGGAGCCTTGAGCCAAGGTAGAAGCAATGGAAGGTGAGAAGCAGATGCACGTGGGATGTCCTTTTAAGGCAGAACCAAGAGGACTTGCCAATAGACAGGAATGAGTGAATCAAAATTACTTTGTAAAGATCTCTCAAGTCAGTTAAGCTTCTTTGAGCCAAGAGAATTTTCTGTGGGGTGTTTTGTGGTGTTTTCTTTTGTTTTTGAGACAGAGTCTCGCTCTGTTGCGCAGGCTGGAGTGCAGTGGTGCGATCTCAGCTCATCGCAATCTCCGCCTCTCGGGTTCAAGCGATTCTCCTGCCTCAGCCTCTGGAGAAGCTGGGATTACAGGCCTGTGCCACCACACCCAGCTAATTTTTGTATTTTTTAGTAGGGACAGGGTTTCACCATGTTGGCCAGGCTCGTCTCAAACTCCTGACCTCAAGTGATCCTCCCACCTCGGCCTCCCAAAGTGCTAGGATTACTGGCATGAGCCACCACACCCAGCCGGGTTTTTATTTATATATTCACTTTTCTTAATTGTGTTCATTTCTTCTATCATGGGCTATTGGAGGTATTATGATAATCAGCAGAACTTAGTTATACACTCAGATCAAACAGTCCTTGAACATGTTTCTCAAATGCCAAGCCCAGGAGGTTTGGACCATGTGAATTCATTTATTAGAAATTCTATTACTGAACTAGCATAGTGGCATGCACTTGTACTCCCAGTTACTTGGGAGGTTGAGGCAGGAGGATCCCCTGAGGCCAGGAGTTTGAGGCTGCAGCACACTACGATTGCACCTGTGAATAGCCACCACACTCCAGCCTGGGCAACATAGTGAGACCCCGTCTCTAAGACAAAAAAAATCCTATTACTGATTTGCATATTCTGTATGCTACTTTGACACAAGTAGGCCCAGAAATATTTAATTTGTCTGAGAAATATATTGCTAAGCTTGAAGACAACAATGAAAAATATCAATGAGAATTGTAGGGCAAAAGTTGTATAGTTTTTTTTCAGCAAAAAATATGGGGAAACATTTGTGTTTAAAAAAAAAAAAATTTGAGCTGGGCTCGGTGGCTCATGCCTGTAATCCCAGCACTTAGGGAGGCCAAGACGGGCAGATCACTTGAGGTCAGGAGTTCGAGACCAGCCTGGCCAACATGCTGAAACTCCATCTCCACTAAAAATACAAGAATTAGCCAGGCATGGTGGCACACACCTGTAATCGTAAATTCCAGCCACTCTAGAGGCTGAGGCAGGAGAATTGCTTGAACCTGGGAGGCGGAGGTTGCAGTGAGACAAGATGACACCACTGTACTCCAGCCTGGGTGACAGACAGACACTCCATCTCCAAAAAAAAAAAATCTTAAAAGTCTAAACACATGAGGCCGGGCGTGGTGGCTCACACCCGTAATCCCAGCACTTTGGGAGGCCGAGCCGGGCGGATCACGAGGTCAGGAGATCAAGACCATCCTGGCTAACACAGTGAAACCCCATCTCTACTAAAAATACAAAAAATTAGCTGGGCGTGGTGGTGGGAGCCTGTAGTCCCATCTACTAGGGAGACTGAGGCAGGAGAATGGCGTGAACCCAGGAGGTGGAGTTTGCAGTGAGCCAAGCAGAGATGGCACCACTGCACTCCAGCCTGGGTGACAGAGCGAGGCTCCATCTCAAAAAAAAAAAAAAGAAAGTCTAAACACATGAAAGAAAAAAATCTATAAAGTCTCAGAATCTAGGCAAAACAAGCAAAAACAAAACAAAAACTTCGCAACTCCATTACTGATGTCACCACGAATTATCTTCTTTGTCATCTCCACCCACAGTGTAATGACAGATAAATTACATGCCTGAAGTCATGCTCCAGGCAGAGGCCTAGACCGACTTTTTCTCTTTTTCCTAAATCAGACACCACCGAGGCAAGATGCATCTACAGGAAACTTAGTGAGGGCAGAAATCATGTATGGGGAGTAGAAATATTCTATTTGTTGGTTTTAATACAACATGCTTCTTCTTGCACCTTATAAGAGGTGTGCTTGGATCTGAATATCAGGGATTATAAAGGATCAGATTTTCCCTGCCTAAAATCAAAGAACAACAGAAGTACAAGAATGTTGAGCTTATTTGCTCCAGATTTAAGATATTTAACAAGTGGCGTGTCAGACCAGAAGGCAGCTGGAGCGTGGGGCTGGTACATACTGGTGCGATGTGAGCCCTGATCTTGTCCAGCTCCCTATTGCCCAGACGAGGAGTTTGACACTCAGAGAGGTGTCATAACTTGACCATGAACATGTGGCTAGCAAGTAGATGAGTCTGTCTGAAACGCTTATTCCTGGTTCACTGCTTTTTTTCCCACCACAATATTCTGCTCCTTATTCAATATTAAACATCAAATATAAATACCAAAGAATGAATTACCATTATCCCAAAACAGCTTGGACTCACGTACTAAAAAATGGCAGGAGTAAGGTGACTTCAGGTACAGCTTTAGAAGACCCGTTTCACTCTTCCGGTATCTTGGATCCGCTTCTGTGGGATTGGCTTCCTTCTCAGATGGTCTTTCTCCCCATGATGACAAGGTGGCTGCTAGAACCTCTAACCTAACATCCCTTCAGGTTAAGTCCAACAGGAAAAAGTTCTCTTTTGCTCTTTCTCTCCAGTCCCAGCAAAAGCCTCATTGTGTCTCATTGGCTCTGACTGCGTCATATGACATTGCTAATCAACCATCGTGGCCTGGGGAATGAATGGACTGATCGGTTGAGGATTACATCCCATGCCATCTCCCCACCACCTCCAAAGGTGGGCTGAAAGTAAAGGAGGAGTGGTTTCTCCAAAGGAAGCCTGGGAACTATAACCTCGGTAAATAGATGAATGGATACTGGAGAACAGAAAGCAACAAATGTTGTTACAAATCACTGTCACAAGTGATGTAATATAAGAGGATGAACTGCAGAGAAAACCTCCAGGAAACTCCTTAAGGACAGAATATGGCAGATGAGAGGAGAAAGCAGGAAGACCCCATTAGAGTCTGTTTCCTCTATAATGTGGCCAGAGGCATTCACAAACCCTAAGTCCAATGGGAAAACTGGCTCCAGTGTATTACAAACAAAGAACGCAGGAGTCAAAAAAAAAAGAAAGAGAGAGAGAGAGAGAGGGCCGGGCACTGTGGCTCACATCTATAATCCCAACACTTTGGGAGGCTGAGGTGGGCAGAGTGCTTGAGGTCAGGAGTTTCAGACCAGCCTGGCCAACATGGTGAAACCCCATCTCTACTAAAAATATAAAAATTAGCCAGCATGGTGGTGGGTGCCTATAATCCCAGCTACTCAGGAGGCTCAGACACAAGAATCTCTTGAACTCAGGAGGTGGAGGTTGCAGTGAGCCAAGATCATGCCACTGCACGCCAGCCTGGGCAATGGAGCAAGACTCCATCTCAAAAAAAAAAAAAAAGAGAGAGAGAGAGAGAAATAGCAATCACATTGGGGGTATGGGTAAGACTCAAGGAGTTGCTGGGTTTTAAAACAAATTTTGAAAAACAGGAGAAGCAGATGAATGTGTAGAAGTGTGCTATTGTCTGCATGTTTGTTTCTCCCAAATTCCTGTGTTGAAATCCCTACCCCTAAGGTGATGGTATTAGGAGGTGGAGCCTTTAGGAGGTGACTAGGTCACGAGAGCCCCACCCTTAGGAAAGGGATTAGTGCCTTAATAAAAGAGGCCCAAGAGAGACACCTCACCCCCATCATGTGAGGACATGGCAGGAAGGTGCTGTTCACGAGCTAGTAAGCAGGCCCTCACCAGACACCAAATCGGCCTTGATCTTGGAGTTCCCAGCCTCCGGAACTGTGAGACCTGCATAACATAGCTTATGCTGTTGTTCATAAGCTACACAGTTTATGATATTTTGTTATAGCAGTCTGAATGGACTAAAACAAGGAGAGAAGTATTTCAAGCAGGCATGAAAACCTGATGCTGGCAACAATCATATGTGTGAGAGATGGACAGTCTTCACTCACTCGTTCCTTCCCTCCCTCACTTAGTCAATGAATATCAATTGAACTGTCAGTCCTGGGTCTATGACAGTGGATAAGATACAGTCCCTCCATCAGAGAGCTTGAGGCTAGTGGTGTCTGCAACAAGGAGGCTGAAGACTTGTTACAACCGGGAGAGTACAGAGAGTGCTGAGGGCCACCTATCTGAGAACGGGGGGAGAGGAGAAAGTGAAACTCTGCTGAGAGCAGGATGAGCTAGGCTGATCTAGGAAAAGCGGGAGAGAGGGGGGTCCTGGATGAGGGAGGAATATGTGCAAATGCTCAAGTAGAGGGGGAAGAGCAGGCCAAATTGGTTGAAGTCTTGAAGGCAGATGGGATAATTTAGATTTGATGAAACCACTGCAGGCCCTACTCAGGGTTGGACTTCATGAAAATGGCATAGAAGAAAAACTGCTTCACCAGGGAAGGGCGGGATAGTCTTTATTGTCGCTAGGACACTTCCTTGCAACTAGGATGTGGGAATGCTCACCTCAGGATATGAAGCCCATATGGAATGAACCTTGAGGTAGAAAAACAGACAGCTCAGCAGTACATGCAAGAGATGTCAGCAGTCAGAAGGAAGTGGAGAGGAGGGAGTGAAAATGAGAGCTGAAGTGAGTACAGGGGGACGCAAAGCAATGGCAGAAGGTTATTTTAGCAGAAGAGGCAATAACAGAAGCCAGAATGCTCTGGGGGAAAAATCCAGGAAGCCGGATAATACCAAGTGTTGACAGGGTTAGGGGGACATAGGCACCCTTGTACATGCTGATGGGAGTGTGGGCTGTTGCATCCACTCTGTATAGATCCCAACTACATTTTCTTACTTTCTTTTCTTTCTTTTTTTTTGAGACAGAGTCTCACTTGGTTGCCAGGCTGGGGTGCAGTGGCACGATCTCGGCTCACTGCAACATCCACCTCCCAGGTTCAAGCGATTCTCCTGCCTCAGCCTCCTGAGTAGCCGGGATTATAGGCATGCACCACCACACCTGGCTAATTTTTTGTATTTTTAGTAGAGACGGGGTTTCACTGTGTTAGCCAGGATGGTCTCAATCTCCTGACCTCGTGATCTGCTGCCTGCCTTGGCCTCCCAAAGTGCTAGGATTACAGGCATGAGCCACCATGCCAAGCTGATCTCAACTACATTTTCTAACCTCCAATAATGCAGATTGCATGGGAAATTGGGAGCAATCGGAGCATCCATCTCTGAGTGGGTGAGTAAGTAATCGTGGTAAATACACACGATGGAATATGACACAGCAGTTAGAAGCAACAAATTAAATGCATTCATAGCAGCTTGAGAGAATCTTTAAAATTTGGTGCTAAAGCAAAAAAAAAAAAGCAGAAGATAAAATGAGATATGTAGTAATACTATACATGTGAATTAAAAATACAGCAACCTGCCCAAACTCTCCTTCTCCCTCCAGTACTCTTGATCCCCTTTTCTGGATTGTTTTTTCCCACAGCACTTACCAACTTCTAACATACTGATAATTTTTTGTCTTTTTATGTGTATAGATGATTGTGTTGCATCCCCTGCTAGAATATACATTCCAGGGATCCTTGTCAGTTTTGTTCACTAATGTATCCCCAAATGCCTGGCACAAAGCAGGTACTCAACAAATACTTGTTGAATGAATTGATGACCAAGACAGCAATACACATTTTGCAAGACCACACACAAACCAAAAGATCTACTCTCAGGACATGAAAATAGTTGCCTAAGGAATTGAGAAAAGGGAGTGGGGCATGAGGAATAAAAGAAAATGAATAAATAAATCATAAGAAGCAAAACAAAAGGGGTGTTGGAGGGGAAAAGTCAAAAAGCAAAGAGGGGAGGTAGCCAAGCAGGGAAGATAGCAGGTGGGCCACCCCCAAGAGCTCAGGTGGGCCAGGAGGAGGGATGAGATGCAGCCTGGAGAGGCCTTGCTGTGCAGGACATCCTGGTCTTTAGCATGTCCGTGGCTTCTTAGTCCCATTCTCTCTGGTTTCCCAGCAGCTGACCTGGGTCTAAAATCAACCATGCCTGACTTTTCCAAGACATCAGGCCTTGAAAACATAAGCCCGATGACTCTATCAGTCCATGTTCTGGGAGTCCAGAGGTTGAAGGATTCCAGGTGAACAGGCCTCCCCAAACCCATCTTAGGAAACATATTAGCTGCAGGAGGCTGCCCCCGGCGACCATGCAAGCCCCAGAGCAGTTTGGCCAATTTTTAGATTTGGAATTCCCAACTAGTTCACATGCATTAGCAGGTTTAGGACAAAACATAGAATATATTCCTGCCAAAAGGCATGTGACAAGTCATCGGTTTCCCCACCAGCAGCATGAGAAATACCCAGATCTCCGTGGAGACCTCAAGCCTGATCTCCATGGAGATTCAGATTCAAAAGATCTTAAGGGCCCCAGGAATTTGTTTTGTTTTCCTTTTTAACTCCCCAGGTAATTATGGCCCAACCTGGACCAGACCCTTTCAACCCCCCCAACTCCCCCATGACTGGGCAATTGGAATATCAGTCCATCCCTAAAAGCCAACCAGGCTCTCCCGAGGGAGGCAGGAAATCCTGCTCCCTCCATCCCCCACCGGGAATGCTGCAGGGGGCTTGAGGAGGCGACACAGTGGGGAGTTCTGGGTGCAGGTGGGCAGACAATGGGCCAACACACCCCCTCAGCCCCGCTCCAGTATCAGCATTCCAGGCCCACCCACCTGGGCCTTTGGTCACCGGGAGACCTCACGCGTACACACAGGCTCTAACCTGCCCTGAGCCCAGATCCGGCGTTTCCCAAGCAGCTCTCTCAGCCTGCTGTGAACAAAGGCGATTGTTCTCCCAGGAATGGAGGGAGATGTCTGTCTGTCTTTTCTCTCCTTCTCTTCCCATTCCTCCCATCTCTGTTCCTGCCTTGAAACCCTGGGAGAGAAGGTATTCTAAATATGACTACTCTTGGCTACTTTTTCCTCTCCAACTTGAAAGTCACACGCTCTTGTCTGTGGTTATTTGGGCACCCGCAAGCAGTCAGAGGCACATTTTTCCACCTTGGAAGCTGAGGTGCAGGGAAAGGGGGGATTTTTTTCTTTAATACACACTTGGAGTTGTTGAACCTTCCTGTGGGAATCCTCCTATTATTTAATGGATGGATCGTGTCTGTCCCTGCCCCTACCTGATGAAGCAATAAATCATAACAAGAGAATCTGGCTAAACAAGTTTCCAATTCAAACGTTATCTTGTGGACAAAGAACTCTTTGAATATGGTTGCTGTGTTTGGCTTCTTGTGATGGAGTGGAAAGTTATGTTTTCACTGTTGCTGAATTCTTCTCTCCCTTCAGTGTCCGATGGCCATTCACAGAGAAGGAAGTGTTGAACTGAAAGGGGATGGGGGAGGCCACGTGGCAAGAGAGCAGTGGCCAAGCCATTTCCGGCTAATTAACACATGGATATTGTTCATATTTCCTCTGGGAAGCTGCTGCAGATAAGGTGGTCCATCCCCCTTGGTCACCACATCATCAATAAGCAGACAGCCCCTTTCTAGAAGAGTCCATAATCCAAACATGCTTTGGGTAGGTGATTGATAGAAAGCTACCATTTTAAAAAGATTCCAAGTCTAAACAGAATGTGTCTGGTTACTGGCAAAATTAAATTACCCTCTGCTGGAGGAACTTCCCCTTCTAGTGAAAACAAAGTTATAGTTACAGATAAAATCGAAACTTGGGCATAAATTTTTAGAGGCTTCTAAGAGCAAGCACGTGTGATTGTTAAAATTTATGAGCTTAATTTTATTATATGTTTGTCCCACTTTGATATATTTCATAAGTGAGAAAGTACTGCCCCCCCCCAAATTTGGTAGAATTTAAAGGGTCAAAAGTCCAATAGCCTCTTGTTCAAAGCACCCAGAGGCCCAGGTTTTACTTAATTCTTTTCTCTGGGCTGTTCTGGGAAATATCTTTTTCTCCCTAGAAACATGATAACCAGGCTGCCCAGGAAAGAAAGAAAAGATAGAAACTCTTCCTGGGCTATGATGGCCTCTCCTTCTCTGGGAAAGGTTACGTGTGACACCCTGCCTCTGTGGACATGTCTCATCAGACATCCTCACTTTTTCTTGCTTATAGAAACAAGGCGAGTGTAGAAAAACTGGAAGCAGGCTGTGGTGAGACAGTTTTCACAGCAGCCAACAAGAGAGCCATTCCAAGTTCCAATCGTTTTATTTATTCAACAGATTTTTTTTTTTTTTTTTTTTTTTTTTTTTTTTTTTTTGAGACAGGGTCTCCCTCTGTCACCAGGCTGCAGTGCAGTGGTGCAATCTCAGCTCACTACAACCTCAACCTCCCAGGCTCAAGCGATCCTTCCACCTCAGCCACCTGAGTAGCTGGGACCACAGGCATATGCCACCAGGCCAGGCTAATTGTTTTGTATATTTTGTAGAGATGGGGTTTTGCTATGTTGCCCCAACTGGTCTTGAACTCCTGAGCTCAAGCATTCTGTCCACCTCAGCCTTCCCAAAGTCCTGGGATTACAGGCGTGAGCCACCAGACCAGGCCTTGACAGATCTTTGCTGTGTTTGTGCTCCAGATTCTAGGCTCTAAGAAGAATATAAGAACTTCAAGTACATTCCTGTTTGTACAGTACATTTTCATTTACAGTGTGCTTTCACTCGCAATAACTCAGATGTCTAGAAAGAAAGAAAACGGTCTCTGGATTTAAAACACTCAGAGAAGCTGGGCATGTTGGCTCATGCCTGTAATCCCAGCACTTTGGGAGGCTGAAATGGATGGATCACTTGAGGCCAGGAGTTTGAGACCAGACTGGCCAACATGGTGAAACCCCGTTTCTACTAAAAATACAAAAATTAGCTGGGTGTGGTGGCTAGCACCTGTAATCCCAACTACTCAGAAGACTGAGGCACAAAAATTGCTTGAACCCGGGAGATGGAGGTTGCAGTGAGCCGAGATTGCACCACTGCACGCCAGCCTGGGCAACAGAGCGAGAATAATAATAATAATAATAATAACACTCAGAGGCTGGCAAGGGAGGTTGGATTGCAGAGAAGAAACCTCCAGAGAATGGGAGAAGCTCTTGCTTAATCCAGGGCTACCCTCTGAGAGACATATGAAAAGTGCTGGCTGGGCACAGTGGCTCACGCCTGTAATCCCAGCACTTTGGGAGGTCGAGGTGGTCGGATCACCTGAGGTCAAGAATTCAAGATCAGCCTGCCCAACATGGCGAAACCCCATCTCAACTAAAAATACCAAAAAAAAAAAATAGCCATGTGTGGTGATGGGCGCCAACTGTAATACCAGCTACTCAGAAGGCTGAGGCAGGAGAATCACTTGAACACAGGAGGCGGAGGTTGCAGTGAGCCGAGATCACGCCACTGCACTCCAGCTTGGGTGACAAGAGCAAAACTCTGTCTCAAAAAAAAAAAAAACAGTGCTGCAACCCAGAGAAGAGAGAACAGTGAAACCTGGGCCTCCAGGTGCTTCCAACCAGAAAGTCTAGAATTTCCAATTCTGTGGGCTTGGTTTGTTAAGTGTTTAGCTGGTATGACGTCTTCCTCTGAGACCCAAACCTCAACAATAACACCCCTCTCTTTCCTTTGAAGCCAGTTTCAAACTCTTCCCTAACAGAGAAACTTTATCTCCTACATCCTCTGTACTCTTTGATTCCATCCATGGACACGGGGCCCGGCGAGTCCAGCTGGACCCTGCTGCAGCCCTGTTCTGAAACCATGTCATCGACATAGGTTTATGTTTGGGGAAAAATTGCTTTGATTTTGCTTGTGATTAATGCGCTAAGATGTTACATTAGGGAAGGCGGCTCTCCCACCCCTGTCTGTGGGCCCCATTAGGCTGGGTGGGTTCTCGGGAACGCTGCTGACTGCATGTGAACGTGCACGTACCCAGTGTTTGGCAGGGCTGCAGGATTGCAAGGCGCTTGCTCTTCCATCACACTGTCATCGCATAGCAGGAAACACCCTGAGCAGCCCAGTTGCAGTGCTGCTGGCAGCAGAGAGCTGACCAGGGTGGGGAAAGGCACCAGGCCAATCCCTCCTGTCCTCCACAGCCCCCCTGTAATGTCTGTGGTAGGTGGGAGGCTCTTCATGGTCATGCAACCACTGACCCACCATTGGGCTGGATAGGATCCTCAGTCTCCATGCTGGACAGTCTTGCAAGGACTTCAGTGCATCCTGAGTTGTCATCGTCACTATTTACCATTACCACCACTATCAAGCCACCTACCTGCCCCTTGATATGCTCCAGGACAGTCTACCTGGGCCCCCTTTCAACCAGTGTGCCATTCTCGAAACCCCTCCTATACAGACATTGAGACACCGTGACTGTTGATATGACAGCGGTTTTAAAATTCAATTCCCTTCAGAGCAAATATAACGAGCCTCTATTATCTTCATTCACTTCGCATTTATTGAATTCCTCTGTGCCTAACACTGGGATTACAACAGTGAATTCGCCTGGCTTTCAGCACTTAGTGAAGCAGTGTCCAGGACAGTGCAGTCATTTATTCTCCAGTCCTCCTGAAAAATTCCCAGGTGCCCTCTCCCCACTTCTTTGGCTCTCCCAAGAAATAGCCGTTATCAGCTGGCTAGAGCATTAGCAAGGAGAGTATAAAAGAGTGTGGGTAAATCAGACAGCTGTTCAAATTGCAGCTCTGCTACTCACGTTAATATTATGAGACATTAAGCTACTTAATATCTCTGAGCTCAGTTTCCTCATTTGTAAAATGGCAATGAGAAACTCTTCATTAAAGGAGCATTGTGAAGATTAACAAACTAAGAACATGTGCAAATTGCCAATGCTGGTGTCTGACAGTAGCAGACCCTCTCAAATGGTAGGTACTATTGTTGTGGTGGGTATATACTATTATTCCTGTCATCATGACTACAGCTGTTATTAACATCTTTGTCCTTTGGTTGGGAGGATAGCCATCAAGTGACAAGTACCTTGGAAAAACCCTTGGCAGATACCTCTCCTAGGAAGTAGCTTATTTAAGTCTCGGGGGGGCGTAGCACATTGTACTAATTCCAATTTTTCGTTGGAGGTGGCAAAACCTTTGACAAAAGCAAATGTTTATATCTTTCTGGAGGAAAAATATAATTGAGGCTTTTTTTTTTAACTTATATGTGATCTCCAGTTAATTCTTTCATCCCCGGGGATCACTATTCCTAAAAAACAAAACAAAACAAAAGTCCCCGGGTTGGATCCTACTCTGACTTACCAGAGAGAGGGAAGTAACACCAACACTTCTTTTTCCTTCCTTTTTCTTAAAGGGTTTGGCACATCATGATTTTTTTTTTAAATAATTATCATCATCTAAAAATGCTTTATATGTGAATAATTAGTTTGTTTTTCTTTCTTTTCTTTTTTTTTTTTTTTTTTAGTTTGGGGAAGTTGGAGGATTACAAGGGAGAATTACAACCTGACATCTTTCTCTTTTTTTTTTTTTTTTTTTGAGACTGGTTCTCACTCTGTCATTCAGGTTAGAGTATAATCCCAGCTCACTGCAATCTCTACCTTCCCAGCTCAAGTGATTCTCCCACCTCAGCCGCCTAAGCAGCTGGGAGTACAGGCACAAGCAACCACACCTGGCTAATTTTTATACGTTTTTACTTTTTTGTAGAGATGGATTTCACCATGTTGCCTGTGGCTCGTCTTGAACTCCTGGGCTCAAGCAATCCTTCCACCTTGGCCTCCCAAAGTGCTGGGATTACAGGCATGAGCCACCACGCTCGGCCTATATCTCATTTCTTCATCCCCTTAGACAAGCAGAAGAAAAATAACTTTCTGAATCCACCCAGGAATCAGCTTATTCAGACCAGATCAACTGTTAATAGCAATAATACAGAAACACTTACACATCAATTTGGCTTTACTTGTACAGAAAGAGCCGGGCATAGTGGCTCACACCTGTAATCCCAGCACTTTGGGATCGCTTGAGGCTAGGAGTTTGAGACCAGCCTGGGCAATATATCAAGAGTCCGTCTCTACAAAAAGAAAAAAAAAAATGCACAAATGGAATTTTAATTTTTAAAGATGTCTAGTTTTGTATCATATAGACCAGGAACATAACATAGGCAGATAATTTCTACACATAAAAATATTTCCTTCAGTCAATGTAATAATCATAAAGTGTCTTTCATGACATCCATTTTCAGATCTTGATATTGGGCCCAATTCACAATTTAAGTACAGTTTTCCTATTTTTATTGCCAACACATTGAGTACAGCTATTTCTCACTGTTTAAATCAGAGGGAGAAATTTCATCTAGAATTATTTATTTTCACTTTTTAATTTTAATTCATGTGCCTCTGGAGAATGTATCTTTTGTATGATCCTGTTTCCAAAACCCTAAGGAAAACAGAAGACAAGATGCTATTGGTTTAGGGCCTTTAAAAGGTTATTCGGAGGGATCTCTCCTGAACTTTTTTTTTTTGTAAGTCATATTTCAAGTCTTTGATCTTGACAACCCTGAAATACTACCTTACAATTACATCATAACTATGAAATGACTTTTGTTGGCTAGTGACATGACTTTTTTAAAAGTTTCCACTAAATACACAAATATTACAGTGAAAGGATGTCAGAGTATTCGAAATGATTAGTGATGGTATTAAAATTGCCAGTATTGCTATATATTGTGCCCCTAGGAAATTCAGAATATTTATGATCAGGCCTTCAAGTAGTCTAGACTTTTTTTTTCTCCTTTTAAAAGTGATTTTTAGCCTTTTCCACATGCTTTGCCATTACTTAAAGACATTCAAGCCAGTGTTATTTTTTCAGCAGGGAAAAATAGCTAACATTCGCACAAAAGTCAATAGAGCAACTGCACGAAATAAAATCATCTCAAACATTTATTAATTCAATAAATTAATTCAATTTATTGATTGAATTATTGATTGAATATTGAATTAATTTATTAATTCAATAAATTACTGTAGAGTCATAATATACATGATACAAATTCAACTGTGTGCCATTGGCCCTTCTCGCCCCCCAAACAAAAAGAAAGAGAAAGAAAAAAATAACTATTTCAATAGTGGCTGTTGCAATCACCTATCCACTCGGTGACTGAGGTCCCAGAGCTGGCAAGAGGAGGGACACGGACCCACTGTCAGCTTGGCTAGTTTTACTTTCTTCGTACCTCTCAGAGGTGAGGCTGAATGAGACGCTAGAGTCTGAAAAATAAGTGTTTAGGGTACATCTGGCCTGTAAGTAAGTGCCGACTGATTCATCTGGTTCCCGACTAAAACAAACTAGCAATCTGATCCATTGTTGGAGAAAAACCTAGCTGTGTTGAACTTGGTGAAGGATGTTACTATACTTTATAAGCCATTGAAGGGGCTAGACATAGTGGCTCATGCGTGTAATCCCACCACTTTGGGAGGCCGAGGCAGACGGATCGCCTGAGGTCAGGAGTTCAAGACCAGCCTGGCCAACATGGTGAAACTCTGTCTCTACTGAAAAAAAAAAATACAAAAATTAGCCGGATGTGGTGCCGGGCACCTATAATTCCAGCTACTTGGAAGTCTGAGGCACGGGAATCGCTTAAACCTGGGAGGCGAAGGTTGTCGCAGTGAGCTGAGATCTTGCCACTACACTCCAGCCTGGGCGAAAGTGAAACTCCGTCTCAAAAAAAAAAAAAAGCCACTGAAGGGATTTTCCATGGTTAATCTTGAAAGTTTTATTTGTGCTACCACTCATGGTAGATGCTCAATACAATGTATCCAGTAAAGTACATCTGCTGTATACAGGCTCTGTGCTGTATACAGAGGAAAATTCCTGACCACTTAGTGGACATTTTGGAGATCTGAAAACAAGATTATCCACACAAACATACATATACATACACATATCTGACTTGAGAATAAGCCACATTTTTTGCAGAGTGGGCCACTCTTGACGTGTCCTTTTCTCTTTTTTTGTTTTGAGACAGTCTCACACTGTCGCCCAGGCTGGAGTGCAGTGGCCGGATCTTGGCTCACTGCAACCTCCACCTCCCAGGTTCAAGCGATTCTCCTGCCTCAGCCTCCCAAGTAGCTGGGACTACAGCCACGTGGCACCATGCCCAGCTAATTGACATGTCCTTTTCTAGCCTAATGGTTTAACTCATATTTACTTGTTAGGAACTGTATGTCAAATGATATAAATTTAAAGGGTGAGAGGCGACAAATTTTTATTTAGAGTTCTCTTTTTAGAACTAATTATTGATACACTTGGAAATGTTGTTGTTTTTGTTGATGGTAATGGTGGCTTTTTAAAGAACAAGCTAGTGACTTAAAAATAAGCGTAGGCTGGGCTCAGTGGCTCACGCCTGTAATCCCAGCACTTTGGGAGGCCGAGGCAGGCAAATTGCCTGAGGTCAGGAGTTTGAGACCAGCCTGACCAACATGGAGAAACCCCATCTATACTAAAAAAAAAAATACAAAAATTAGCCGGGCGTGGTGGTGCATACCTGTAATCCCACCTACTCGGGAGGCTGAGGCAGAAGAATCGCTTGAACCCAGGAGGCAGAGGTTGCAGTGAGCCGAGATCACGCCATTGCACCCCAGCCTGGACAACAAGAGCAAAACTCTGTCTCGAAAAAAAGCAAAAAACGAAAAGCAAGTGTAGCTGAGCGTGTTGTGGTGCCCATGGGTAATCCCAGCACTTTGGGAGGCTGAGGCAGGTGGATTGCATAAGCTCAGAAATTCGAGACCAGCTTGGGCAACATGGTGAAACCCAGTCTCTACAAAAAAAATGCAAAAATAGCTGGGCATG
Source organism: Nomascus leucogenys (assembly GCF_006542625.1). Classification (NCBI taxonomy): domain Eukaryota; kingdom Metazoa; phylum Chordata; class Mammalia; order Primates; family Hylobatidae; genus Nomascus; species Nomascus leucogenys. The sequence continues at coordinate 102,466,665 of NC_044402.1, forward strand.
GTGGCACACACCTATAGTCCCAGCTACTCAGGAGGCTGAGGTGGGTGGAACACTTGAACCTGGGAGGTCAAGGCTGCAGTGAGTCAAGATCATGCCACTGCACTCTAGCCTGGGTGACAGAGTGAGACCCTGCCTTAAAAACTAAAAAAACAGAGGCTGGGTGCAATGGCTCACGCCTGTAATCCCCACACTTTGGGAGGCCGAGGCAGGCAGATCACGAGGTCAGGAGTTTGAGACCAGCCTGACCAACATGGTGAAATCCCGTCTCTACTAAAAATATAAAAATTAGCCAGGCATGGTGGCGCGTCCCTGTAATCCCAGCTACTCAGGAGGCTGAGGCAGGAGAATCGCTTGAACCTGGGAGGTGGAGGTTGCAGTGAGCCAAGATCGGGCCACTGCACTCCAGCCTGGGCGACAGAGTGAGACTCTGTCTCAAAAAAAAACTAAAAACACAGGCCTGGGTCAGTGGCTCACACCTGTAATCCCAGCACTTTGGGAGGCTGAGGCAGGTGGATCATTTGAGGTCAGGAGTTCGAGACCAGCCTGACCAACATGGTGAAACCCCATCTCTACTAAAAAAATACAAAATTAGCTGGGTGTGGTGGTGTATGCCTGTAATCCCAGCTACTTGGGAGGCTGAGGCAGGAGAATCGTTTGAACCCAGAAGGTGGAGGTTGCAATGAGCCGAGATTGCGCCATTGCACTCCAGCCTGGGCAAAAAGAGTGAAACTCCATCTCAAAACAATAAATAAATAAATGATATAAATAAAAACAAGTGTAAACCCAGAGAGCTTATTTGCTGATCACTGTGCAACATTAGCCAGCGGAAGGCTTTTATCCGTAACATATATACTATGTATATATTGTTCAGTCATGAGCCATAACATCAAACATTGACTGATACATACGTGCTGGATTTTGTGAATTGCTTCCCTGGCCCCAAACAGCCTCAGTTGCACCAAATCTGAAATGCATCCTGCCAAGCATTTTCCCCCTAATTGTTTTAACACAGGATATTTTCAGGAAAAGCTAATCCACCCATTTCTAATTCCATTACAGTTTGCCCCCTTAAGATGTTACCTTGCCCAAGCTAATTCTATCAAAAAAAAAAAAAAATATTTTTACTTCCTCTTTCAAGGTTTCACTACTTTGCAAACAGGTGGTCCATCAAACAGCTGCCCATGCCCTCCTCTTCAACTCATGTTTGATTCAAGCTCAGAAGGAGCTTTGTTTAAGCACTCAGACTCCTGGAGAGGTTGGAAAACACACCAGCCCGGGATCAGGAGGAGAGAACTGAAGCAAGCACTGAACTATCTCACAACTCAAACCTAATCCTTCCCTCTCTCCTTATAGGATCAAATGGAAATTGCAAAGGTCATATGCAATAACTCATTCAAGCTGACCTTTTGAGTTCAAGAGAAACTAGGATGACAAGATAGAAGTGTGGCTTTTAGACAGAGGGCCATCCTGCCTGGGGACATCAACAGATCTTGGTAGCTTTATTTTAGAACTAGAAAGAATGGCAGGAGAAGCAACGAGCATCCTCATTAAAGCTGATTTACTGGAGAGACTCAAAATCCTCCTTTCCTCTTTGGTATCACCCAAGTCACTCATGCCAATTTGTGAAGCTGCACATCATTATTTTAATTGTCTGCAGCCCTTGGGTGAGTTTTAATCATCTCAGTGGCCTGGTGGCTACAAGCAGGGCTCTGGACACTACAGTGAAGAGTTTTCACAGGCACATTTGGTGTCCACCAATTCAGATGGGACCAAAGGAACTAAAGGAACATAGTCTCATTGATAAACTTTGGGGCAAGTTTTGGGTTTTGTTTTGTTCCTTCTCTCATAGCATAGGGCTAACTGTCCTCTGATGTAACAACGATAAATCAGAATCAGGCTCTGGCAAAGGTTTGTATTTGATCAACAAAACACTACACAAAAAAATACGTAGTCCGGCATTGCCCTGCTTTCCGAAGCTCTCACTGCTATGGGTTCATCCCTGCTAAAAAATGCTTCCTTTCTGCAAACCTGCTGATAACCTTCCTAAAGGAAAAAGCCTTAAACAAAAGCTCCCTCTGCATAGAATGTTAATTATCAGGTGACAGGAGTGTCAGCGGGTTCAGCTTCAGAGAAATGCTGAAATCAGCGACACACATGTCCTTTCCAGTGCTCTTCAGTTCTCCTTATGTTCCTACACATATCCTTCACCCCGGGGAATCCAGAGGTCTGTGCCTCAAGAGCCCCAGAATCACTCATCCCAGCCTGGCTGCAGATTCCACCCCCACAGCCGTGGGTATGCCCTGCCTACACTTCTGCTCTTTCCTCAAAGCCACGTGATGGGACGGAAACCTGAAACATTACTTGGGTGCTCCTAGTATTTGAACCATTGTCTAAATGGGTTTGACATAGCAAAGTTTAGAAACTTTGTGAAGAGAGAAATAGGTGGCTGGGCAGGGATGGTTCACACCTGTAATCCCAACACTTTGGGAGGCCGAGGTGGAAGGATCACTTGAGGTCAGGAATTCGAGACCAGCCTGGCCAACATGGCAAAACCCCATCTCTACTGAAAATACAAAAATTAGCCGGGCGTGGTGGTGCGTGCCTGGGGTCCCATCTACTTGGGAGGCTGAGGCACAAGAATCACTTGAACTGGGAGCAGGAGGTTGCAGTGAGTTGAGATCTCACTGCTGCACTCCAGCCTGGGTGACAGGGTAAGACTCCGTCTCAAAACAAAAAAAAAAGAAAGAGAAAAAGAAACAAAAAATAAATAAAGAGAGAAATAGGGAAAAGTGAGAGAAAAAGATGGGAACTGTCAAAAAACAGTGATCCTGCGGTATGTCGCAGGAGACTCACAGTAAGCAAATGCTGGCCGCCTGGAGGGCAGGCGTGGTGCCAGCTGCATTTGGGTGGCCCCATCAGAGACCCTGATGGCTGTTCATATTGCTGCCACCCTTCTATCTGGACATTTCTTGTAAGATCTTTCAACACTGCTCTAGATTTGTGTAATTCTAATCTCTGTGGCTATACAGAGAAAAATGAGGTCCAACCAAAATAGGAGCGGGGCTCTCCGGAGAATCTCTTGGATTCTAAGGGAGGTATAGCTCAGGGGTGACCTACCAGAAAGTTTGTCTAAGATCTTTACTGCCCACTGGTGTTGCCAGGGAAACTGGCATGGTGGAAGTTGGCCCATGCTGAGCCTTATTAATAAGTAGCTCAGATTTGCTGTCACACAAAGGCTGGGAGACCACCATGACATGGCAATAGATACAGGGTGAGGGCAAAGCAGGGACGTGAAAAACCACAGTTATATGGACACAGTAAGGAGACAATTAAGGACACTGGGGTAAGTGTAGAGGGCTGGTTCGTGTTGAGATACAGAAAGAAAAATATCTTCCCTTAAACAAATCAACACCATATTCTTGCCATAGAGATAAGAAAAGTGGTGATGAACCAGCCCAAAGTAATCTCCAAGGGACCTAGCCTTTTTAGAGATATGACAATCTACAAAGTCTTTGATTTCCCAACATTCACCCTTCTGTGCCTTACAGTGCAGAGTGATACTGATTTATTAAGCCAAAGTGAACTGAGGTTAATTTAATTTTGAGGATTTCTCAACATGCCTTCAGATAGTTGGAGACACTGTAGGTTGTTGTGAAACTGAGGCTGGAAGTCCCTGTCATCCCACATATCTAGGCTTAGTGGGGCCAACTGCTTGCCTCAGGGGGAGAAATAAAGGAAGTACTAAGACACCTCCTTTTTCAGGTGAAGGTAAGTAACAAGAAAAAGGATAAGCACGTTTATTTAATAAATGATTTCATGATCTCTGAAATCCACCCTTCCAGCATGCAGCTGTGGGGCTAATCCTGCCTGCTCAGGCCCGGGAGGGGTGAGCCTGCTTGAGCCCTGGGCAGCTGCAGAATCAGACAGCTGAAGAAAGGCCTGGGTACCAGCCTTCAGAGGTAAGTCAAGCGAGTTGGCCACTTTTCCTAAACAAAGAGTGCACACATGCACAAGTACTTGACTGAAAACAATTTTTTTCTTTTTTCTTTTCTTTCTTTTTTTTTTTTTTTTTTGAGACAGAGTCTCACTCTATTGCCCAAGCTGAAGTGCAGTGGCATAATTTCAGCTCACTGCTACCTCTGTCTCCCTGGTTCAAGCGATTCTCATGCCTCAGCCTCCCAAATGGCCGGGATCACAGGTGTGCACCACCACGCCCAGCTAATTTTTGTATTTTTAGTAGAGACAAGCTTTCACTATGTAGACCAGGCTGGACTCGAACTCGTGACCTCAGAGGATCTGCCCACCTTTGCCTCCCAAAGTGCTGGGATTTAGGCATAAGCCACTATGCCTGGCCCTGATTGAAGACAAATTTCTATAAACATTTCCTTCTGAGCAAATTTCAAGGCAATAAGAAAGGCTCCTGTCCTTTCTAAGCCTATATTTTCAGCTTTTCCTTTATTTCTGTGACCTACCTGAATATCTTCACGATAAATGTCTTTTTGCTTAAATTAATTAGAATTGGCTTCTGTTGCTTGCAATCGAAGTATTCTAACTGCTACACACACCTTCAGAAAAAGTCCAGGTTGTTAAAATGGAAAACCAAAATAGAAAAATAGGAATTTATTTTTCCTAGCTTTTTCCTGTTGAGAAGGAGAGAGATGAATGGAGACAATTGCACTCACTAGTTTGCTTTGTGAGGTCATAATTTTTCATTATTTGCCAGAAGAAATAAGATACACATGGAGACGGAGAAGTCGTCTAATGTGAACGCTGCAGAGTTTACAGCTCAGTCTCCTGTTAGAATGTCTGAAATTCTCTCGCTCTGAAATATGTCCTTTCCATGTCCCCAGACCAGGCTTTGCTGACAGCAGCTGGGCATGTTTTCAGTACTCCTCAGCTCAAGTCATCATCTAACGCAGAGACAGGCTTCATTTCATTGATGGAAACTGTAAAGCTGACTCCTTACTGAACATCTCTCTTCTGTGTGTCTGATGCCAGACAAGGCCCTGGGGGAAATGCAGAGGAACAGGACCCTGTTTCTGCCCTTGAGAAATTCACAGTTTAGTGGAGCAGCCGGGCACTGAAGCTCCTCACATGGTAGCTGCTCCTGAACGGAGGCCACGGTTGCTAGGCAGCTGGTTCAGAACAGTTATTCAAGTCAGGAAGTCAAGTCCTGCTTTTAGCTCTGCCCCTTGACATGTGAGATAAGTCACTTGTCTGAGGATCCTCTGCCTACAGTGTAATACGTATAATTAGAGAATTACTTAACATCTCCCTATAATGAGCTTGCAGTTGCATATGCCTGGATATATTTTAATGATTCCAATTAAAAGGGAATACAATCTTGTTCCCAGGTCTTCCTGAGTAAAATCCAAGCACCCATTCCCACCAGACTTATAGGTCATTACTATATTTCTTTGGTGTCTTCCAAAATGGCATGACTAAATTCAGTAAGTCTATTGAGAGAATGAGCAAATGACTCAAGAGTCAGTATCAGCTCCTCCTGCTACAATGTCTAGCACTTAAGCAACTGTGCCCTTCATGGTCATGGACATCTGTCCTTTTTGCCTGCTCAGCTTCCATTCCCCCTTTTTCTAGTAATAGCTCCTCATTTGGCTTTGGGGAACTATCGCTTCCTGTAGGATACAATCATAGTTGTTCTTTTAACCAAATCTAAGCCAGGCTAGAAACAGAACACCGGAATTTCAGTCTTGAATGTTCCTGAGAATGGTCAGAGGTCAACGGAGACTGCAGTATCCCGAAGAGACTGTCCATTGGTTCCTGCGGCCTGAACCCTGGGCTTTGCTCTGGCTCCTGTCCTTTCTAAGCCTATATTTTCTGCTTTTCCTTTATTTCTGTGACCTACCTGAATATCTTCACGATAAATGTCTTTTTGCTTAAATTAATTAGAATTAGCTTCTGTTGCTTAAAATCGAAGTATTCTAACTGCTACACACACCTTCAGAAAAAGTCCAGGTTGTTAAAATGGAAAACCAAAATAGAAAAATAGGAATTTTGAAGCTAAAAGAAGCTTTCGAAATCTAGTTAAACTCTTTCATTTCCCATAAAATCTGACCTGAAGAAGTGACGTGACTTGACGAATATCCTACTATTGGTTGGTAAAAGCCAAGCCTAGAACCCAGGAGACCTAGAACCCAGGAGCCCTTCCACTTTTCTACCCTATTTCCTGTCCTCAGATCTTCTCTTCTAAGGTTATTGCCTATGGCTACTTTCATGCTACTACAGTAGAGTTGAGTAGCTGTGACAGATGATATATAGTCTCCCACATCTAAAATATTTATAATCAGTTCCCTTATAGGAAAAGGTTGCCAACACCTGCCATACACCATACATAAATGAATGTATGACTGTGTTCCAATAAAACTTTATTTATAGACACTGAAATGTTAATTTCATATAATTTTTAAGTTTCTCCAAATATTCTTTTGATTTTTTTAAACATTTAAAAATGCAAAACCCATTCTTCGTTCACAGACTGTACAAAAACAGGAAGCAGGCTGGATTTGACCTACAGAATGATGGGACCCTGCATGCATCCCTGGTTTTAGCCAGTTTGAGTTAGGGTTTCTGCTACGTGCAATGAAATATGACCTAACTGATAAAATAAAGTCATCCATACATTTATTGCTCATCTATTATGCGTGAGGCACACAATGAGGAATAAGACACAGTTCCTTCTCCTAAGGACTCAATAATCTAGTTAGGGACTCAAGGGCTTCCACAATAGCAGTCACCATTTATTAAGCACTTATAACAATGTGCTGATTGCCTTGCCCTTTAGATGAGTTATCTCATTTAGTCTTAATGATGCCATGAAATGGCTTATTGCTATGTCATAGATTAGGAAAGTGAGGCTCAGAGAGATCAAGTACCTGGCCCAAGGTTACACAGCTTACAAGTAGTAGAGCAGAGTTGAACCCAGGTTGTGTGACTCTGAAGTCTGGAGACCCAAACGCTGTGCTAAATGAACCCAACATACACTGTGATTCCCACTGTCTGCCATCTGACTTCTCCTGCCCAGTCCTCCACAGACTAGAGGACTTCCTGCTGAAATGCTGCTCAGCCCTCTGTCCCAGGTCTTTGAACATCCCAACCACCAACTTTTGAAACTCCTCTTCCTTCTTCTGAGCACTCATAGCACCTGATGTCTAGTTACTCATCTCGAGCATATAGAGTTTTGATTGCCATTTAACTTTTTCTCTCTCCCCAAGCTATACTACAGTGTCAAGGGCGGGAACGTTCCTCTGCCTGTTTGGTAACCCTTAGGGACAAATACACAGTCAACTCAAAGTTGAAACAAACTATCAAAAGAATGAGATGAAAGGAGAGATCAGGCAGCTAAAGAAACAATTAGGACCAAGAAATCATCACAATCTACAAGTCAGAAAAAACTAAAGGCACAAAAAGCACCAGCCCCCAAAATGAAATGAACACGTCAGGGAAATACTTGAGGTAATACAAGTTAAAACAGAGGGGAAAAGCAATAATTAAAGCAACTATCAAGAAAGGAATAGAAATAGAGGGTAAATTGATATCCATCACTGAAACAGAAGCCTCCTCTCTATCTTAAAAAATAGAACTGAAAAAATATTTGAGAACATAATACAGAAAAACTTTTCCAAGCTCAAAGAACACTTGAATCTTCAGATTTAAAAGGCCCACTCAGCTGGGCACAGTGGCACATACCTGTAATCCCAGCTACCTGGAAAGCTGAGGCCGGAGGGTTGTTTGAGCCCAGGAGTTCAAGACTAGTCTGGGCAACATAGCAAGACCCCATCTCAAAAAATGAACAAAATAAAATAAAATAATAGGGCCCATTCTATGCCAGACAAGGTCTAGATACTTAGAAAAGAGAGAAAGAGAGAAGAAAGAAAGAGAAAGAAAGGAAGGAAGGAAGGAAGGAAGGAAGGAAGGAAGGAAGGAAGGAAGGAAGGAAGGAAGAAAGAAAGAAAGAAAGAAAAGAGAGAGAGAGAGGGAGGGAGGGAGGAAGGACAGAAGGACAGATGGACGGAAGGAAGAAAGGAAGGAAGGAAGGAAGGACCCATTCTAAACTAGAGAAATATGATATAGATCGATCAACAAGAATTCTTGGCCAGGTGCAGTGTCTCACGCCTGTAATCCCAACACTTTGGGAGGCTGAGGCAGGTGGGTCACTTGAGGTCAGGAGTTTGAGACCAGCCTGGCCAACATGGTGAAAATCTGTCTTTACTAAAAATAAAAATAAAAAAATTAGCCAGGTGTAGTGAAGTCCACCTCAGCTATTAGAGAGGCTAAGGCAGGAGAATCGCCTGAACCCGGGAGGTGGAGGCTGCAATGAGCCGAGATCATGCCACTGCACTCCAGCCTGGGTGACAGAGCAAGACTCCATCTCAAAACAAAAACAAAAACAAAAAAAACCTAGGATCTGACAAGGGGACAACTACAAGCCTGGCTTCATCCTTCCAAATAGCAACACTTAATGCCAGAAGGCAATAGAAAAATGCCTACAAGGTTCTGAGGAAAAGGAAAGGCAACTCAAGAACATTACACTCAGCAAGATGTCACTCACATACATAGTGACATAACAGTCAAACATTCTCAAATATGAAATTTGGGGAATATAAACACCACTAAGTCCTTCTGCAGGGGCAAAAAATGGGAGAAAAAAGCCTACTCGACAGTGAAATACAACCAGTCAAAAAAATTGACCAAATTAGAGAACTAGTAGTGTGAAACTCTGGATAAAAGGACTAGCAGTAAACACTGAATTCAATTAAATATATAATGAGGACTAGACCTCTGGAGAAATAAATAGATGCAAATCAGAATGTAGATGCTATAAAGTCAAACAAATTAAAATTATAGAAGCATCAAAAATTGGGAGTGGGGAAGAAGCATGAGAGCACTAAATCATCTTATTACCTGGAAGAAAGCCAATCAAAACCACCCACCCAACCTTTCAGTTAATTTTCATCATCTATTACATTTTTCTAATCTTGGGATGATCTTCTAGAAACTAATATGTCTTGTCATTCAGGAACTAATCTTTGAAGTTTATTAATTTCACCTGAGTTCCTTTTTTCTGTTAAGTTCAGGTAAAACCAAGCCTAATGTTTTTAATTATTTTAAAAGCATGCATAATATAATCATGTTACAATAAAATTATTTGTGACCTCTCTTGCTTTCTCATTATTTTTGGTAACTGTAACAATAGCTAATTCTTTTTATGGGCTCACTACGTGTCAGCACTATCTTAAGAACTTTACGTGTATCTACAAATTTAATCCTCATAAAACTTTTTATCTCTTTTTTGAGACAGAGTCTCACTCTATTGCCCAGGCTGGAGTGCAGTGGCATGATCATGGCTCACTGCAGCCTCCACCTCCTGTGCTCAGGTGATCCTCCTGCCTCAACCTCCCGGATATCTGGGACTACAGGTGCCCGCCACCACACACAGTTAATTTTAAAAAAATTTTTTTTTGTAGAGATGAGATTTTGCCATGTTGTCCAGGCTGAACTCCTGGGCTTAAGCGATCCACTCGCCTCAGCCTCCCAAAGTGCTGCTATTACAGGCATGAGGACCACCGGCCCCCCACATAAAATTTTTAAGGAGTAGATATCATCACCCCCATTTTACAGGTAAGGAAACTGAGGAATGGAGACGTTTCCTATGGGTTACACAGATAGTACATGGGAGAGCTAAGAGTCAAACCCAGGGATTCAGGCTGCAGGGTCTTTGCTGTCTTTGCTCTCAACCATCACCCTATATTGCTTCTCCACAAGTGGATATGTAAGACATTTGTTGCTTTCTTTGTACTTGAAATTTTAAATGATGATCATATGTCATTTTTAAAAAGTCACTACCGAAAAACAAAAGAGCTTCTACTTGGAAAACAAGATGAATATTCCCAGGGCCAACAGAACAGAGGCTAAACCATCCTGACCATCTAACTAATCTAGGCAGGGCGTGTTTAAGAGAATTAACTCCTTGACAACTAGAGTAGGCTTTGGAACAATAGGTATCCTGCAACTTTAATGATATTCATTGCAAAACAGCATACCTGTGTTTTACTGGCTCTAGGCAGATTAGCTGGAGGAAATAAGCTTCCTCAAGAGATCACCTCTGGGACAGAGGAAAATATGCAATAAAAGAAGAGGTCGAAGAAGTCCCAGGTGTATGCAGTCAGCATTCAGGTTACTGTATCTCTGAGCAATTTGCTGGACTGACACAGCTTCATTTTAAATGACATAACATAACCAGCATGATTCATCCTGCCGTCCAAGGGCTATATAATAAATCTGGTAACGGGGGAGCATCTCCCGAGAGGGTACAGGAACAGCTGTGTGTGTCACCTGGGAATGGCACCCACCTATAAATCCCATCTCTTTGACAATGATTCTAAAGTCCCTCTGTCACTGTCACTCACCCGCAAAATTAATGACTAAAGGGGAGAAGGATAGGAAACGCCTCGCCCCTGAAATAGAGAAAGGCTGAGAGAGGGACAGAGCAAGTTAATAAATAAAACAAGAGCCTGAAGGGAAGAGCTGCTTTGTCAGAATATAAATATTTCCCTTCCCCTTTTATCTTTAATGTAGTGTGAGAAGCTTAGTAAAGGGAAATGCTTCTCCGTCCCTGGAGCCCTCGCACAAGCCTTGCGGGGAGCTGCCTGCAGAAACGGGGTCGCCTAGCCCCACGCTTCTAAACTCTTCCCTGCTGGAAGTGAGCGTAATGTGCAGAGCAATAAAGAAGGGCTGGGGGAGGAAAGGGAAGCCATTGTGGCCATTAGGATCCTTATCTTGATGGGCCTGGTGTCAGGTTATGTTAATTGCTGGGAGATGCTGAGAGACTGAGGATGAGAAATGCCTGTCTGCTCAAAGGCTTGGCCTGAGATTCCAAGGGAGGCTGACATTGCTAGACTTACCCTCTGCTCCGTTAGAGAGAACAACATCCAAATTTAGACAAAGGGGAATTTGCCTGATGGGGGCGTGGATGGAGAGTCCTGTGGTTGTTCCTCTGAGGAGCCCTTGGTGGCTGCACATCTCACATCTCCAAGAAAACAGCCAGCATGAGTAGTCCCAGCATACCCCCAACAGAAGCCTATTCCAAAAGCATGGAAGACATTTGCCCTCCACATCTCCTTCCTAAAACCCCTAAAAGGATGGGACATCAAGGGCCTACATACCAAGTCAGGCCAGCACAGAGCCTGGCACGTGGTAGGTGTGCAGTAAGTCTGTACGGCATGACACGGAGGCTGTGCTGGGCTTGTTTACCACTGTATCTGTGGGTACACACACACAGGGGCTGGCACACTTGGTTTTGGATGGATGAATGAACACATGCACTTAGACACAATGAGGGCATCTCCTTTGCTGGCCATGTTTGCTGCCTCTCTAGAGGATCTTTGGATCTGGTCAGGATTTGGGTCCTGCTGAGCTTTGAGGCTACCATATCTTTGCTGGCCTTTTGGAGATATTCGGCCATGTGGTTATACAAGGATAAGCCACCCATCCATCAGGTGCCAGTCTAGCCAAAGGCTGGGAGTTGGGGGTGGAGAGAACGGCTAAAAACTGCTGCCGAAACGTGCTACTCCTTCACTCTCCTTGGCTGAGATATTCCAAAGGAACGGGCCCTGGTTGCTTTGCTACTATACACCACCTGCCACATACCCATGCATTTCTATTTCTATAATGTAATCAATGGAGAGAACAGAAATGACTTTAAAACTGCATTTCTAAGTCTCTTTTGTGCTCAGACCAGGGTATGCACTTAGCAAGTGTCTACTGCCATTTCAAACCCATTGCACCACATAATCATTCCTGCTGCAGAACCTGCTCTGCATCCCCATTTGGGCGCTCCATCCTACCCATTTTGATGTCTCTTGGGGTCTCATCCTCAATAATTTTGTGTGTATGGTTCCCTTCCCACTGAAACTAATTAGGTTGGAATAAAGACTCAGCTACAGGCCGGGCGCAGTGGCTCACGCCTGTAATCCCAGCACTTTGGGAGGCTGAGATGGGCGGATCACGAGGTCAGGAGATCGAGACCATCCTGGTTAACACGATGAAACCCCATCTCTACTAAAAACACAAAAAAATTAGCCGGGCATGGTGGCGGTCACCTGTAGTCCCAGCTACTTGGGAGGCTGAGGCAGGAGAATGGCATGAACCTGGGAGGCGGAGCTTGTGGTGAGCCAAGATTTCGCCACTACGCTCCAGCCTGGGCGACAGAACAAGACTCTGTCTCAAAAAAATAAAAATAAAAAAAAAAGACTCAGCCACTTTCAGGATCAACGACATCTTATGGCAATGTCCATGTTACAGGGAAGTGTATAATTCAGGGATGGTGAGCCATTCTTAGCTGGTTCCTAGAGAATTCCTTGTCCAGGGTTCTAAACATTACCTACAACAACTGGCAATACCTGATTTAACATTCCGCCTCCTGTATAAGCCCCATCTAGCCTCCCTGTGGTCTCAGCCGCACTAGGGGCCTGGAACCTTGAGAGGGCCTATTTCCAGTGTTCCCACCAACAGGGTGGAGGAGGAGGTGTGGGGGTGGGGTGGCACACATATATCTGAGGGGTGGTTGTGTGGGAGAGGGATTAAATTTGTACTGTGAAAAATCAATGGAAGCCTTGGGGAGGCAGATTTCAGTTCAATATAGTGAAGGACTTTCTAACAATTAAAGCTGTCCAAAAAATGAAATGGGAACATGCAAAGAAAGCCCTCTCTCCCTGGAGTTCAAGCAGAGCTGAGATCTCTCCTGCCAGAACTGTGTTTTGGCCAGTGGCACACACACCTGACACTTGTCAGCGTGATCAAGTGGTGCCTCCAGTTCTGGAGCCAGATGGCCCGGGTTCAAATCACAGCCCCACTAGTTACTAGCTCCATGATCTTGGGCAAGTTATTTAGCCTCTCTAAGTGTCCGTTTCTGCATCTAAAACATGGAAGTAAAAACACATGAGACTTTCTGGGCAATTGTGAGGGTTTTATGTTTATCAAAAGGACCCGTGTTTGTTTTTTTGTTTGTTTGTTTTTGAAAAGTAAGATGGGGTTCTAAGCCTTTGGGTGCTCAAAGCGCTTACTGGTTTATAGAAGCCATAAAAGACAGGGCACCATTTTTACTTGCTACAACATAAAACAGCATTTTTGTAATTAATTGTTTTTGGGGGGTTTTGTGTGTTTTTAAAGATAGTAAGGCAGATGTATTCAAGGGGGGCCATGGTGATAGGTATAGGGACCACCGTAACAGGGACTTACAGTTGGGGAGGAAGATTGGACTCAACTCCTATAATTGTTATTTTACATACACACATGAACACAAACTTCAGTGTTTAAGCTTTCAGAAATTATGAGGAAAATTATTTTAAACCGACAAATTTAACTGCATAAAGAAAAGCAGAAAATAATGTTTTTATTCAACAAATATTTATTAAGCACCATCTAGTGCAAAGCCTCCTAGGAAATAAAAATATGTTTTAGGCTGGGCACAGTGACTCATGCCTATAATCCCAGCACTTTGGGAGGCCGAGGTGGACGGATCATCTGAGGTCAGGAGTTCGAGACCAGCCTGGCCAACATGGTGAAACCCCATCTCTACTAAAAATACAAAAATTAGCCAGGCATGGTGGTGGGTGCCTGTAATCTCAGCTACTTGCGAGGCTATGGCAGGAGAATCACTTGAACCTAGGAGGCAGAGGTTGCAGTGAACCGAGATTGTGCCACTGCACTCCAGCCTGGGCAACAGAGCAAGACTCCACACACACAAAAAAAAATTAGATGCAGATGCTGCCTGCCAGTGGTTTGCTGTGCAGCCAATAACTGCTTCTGATCCTTCCACTTGCAAAAATGGGCAGGGTTCCACAGCCTCTGCAAATCTAAAATGAGCTATAGGGCATTTTGAATTGGCTTGTATCCCAGATGAAACGGGCAGGACCATAAGATAAAGCAAGTTGAACATTTTTTAATGTGCCAGTAGGACTTCAGTTTTTTCCCTGTTTTCCGTCAGAAGGTCAGCTCCTCTGAAGATTATAATCATGTTGATAAATGCTACATGCATATTGCCTAAAACTGAAAAAGAAATTTTTTCTTCTTTTATTTATACCTAGCACAGTTTTTGTTTCTGAAAGACCTATGCCTAAAAAGGGCATGGGTAGAAATAAACATGGGATGCCCAAAATATCTTTTCTATGGGGTATAAGCATCCAGATTTGGAAAAGAAAGCTTTTTCTTCAACAGCTCCTGTGGTCTGCAGCAACTTACAAACATCCATCTCTTCAGCGTATTTGTGCATTGGAAATATTCAGGATGGAAATGTGACTTTCCTCTGGCCCTGCCATTCCTACAGTATTCTCACTCTCAACCGAGCATACATGATGCTGGCAGCCTTTCGAGAAACCAGAAACTTTAGCTCCCATCTGCCCAGATCAAATTGCCTCTTTAAACCATTACAAATAATAATCATTCCTTACTGAGCATTTGTAACATGCTCGGTACTAAGTACATCGTATTATCTCATTTGACCTTTGCAATCCTGTGAAACAGGTGCTACTATTAAATATTATCACCATTTTACAGATGAGGAAACTGAGGCCCAGGGGAGTTAAGAAGCGTGTCCAAAGCCACATAACTAACAAGCTACTGAACAAGGATTAAAATCCACAAAACCTAGGCTCTCCACCAAAACTATCGAACTGCATCTCTAAAGAAAGATGAGTCCCCACTATACCAAAACTAAGAGCTTTCAAAATAATGAATGGGAAAACTAGTCTATCGCTCTTAGAAGAGAAATGTGAGATTGTTTCTAGAGGAAACATCCTGTATTCCTTACAGTGATGCAGCATCCCATGAACATCCTGGTCTTGTGATCTTCTCTGGGACAGCTGGCTGCATAGGAGGTAGAGAGAAACACATCCTCACCGAGGCTTCCACAGAAAACACGAGCTCATCCTGTCTGTTTGCTCTCTAAGAGCCTTTCCAGGCCAGACATACACAGATGGCTTGTGCTGTTAGGAGCAGGCTAAATTTCTTCCTTGTTCTTATTTCCTTCCCACAAGTTTTTTGTTTTTTTTTTTCTTCAAAGAGAGAACTGGATCCAACGTCCCATTCTTAAGCTGGCATGGTGGCTCAAGCCTGTAATCCTAGCACTTTGGGAGGCCAAGGCAGGTAGCTTACCTGAGGTCAGGAGTTTGAGACCAGCCTGGCCAACATGATGAAACCCCGTCTCTACTAAAAATGCAAGCAATTAGCCGGGCATAGTGGCAGATGCATGTAATCCCAGCTATTTGGGAGGCTGAGGCACGAGAATCGTTTGAACCTGGGAGGAGGAGGTTGCAGTGAGCCGAGATGGTGCCACTGCACTCCAGCCTGGGTCACAGAGTGAGACTCCGTCTCAAAAAAAGTCCCATTCTTTGACTTACTACCTGTGTAACCCTAGACCTCTCTATGCCTTGGTTTTCCCATCTGTAAAATGGGTTGAATAAACTGTAGCCACCTCAAAGGGCTGCTATGAGGATGAAGACTCAAGAAGTGCAGGTTAAGGGCTTAGCACAATGCCTGACTATGGTAAACACTCAATAAATGTTAGCTGTTAATAAAAATAGTAACGACACAGCTAATACCAGACACCGGAGTCAGTCAGCCGGCTTACTCTTAACTGTTCAGCTGGAATTTAAGTCAGGACATCAGCAACCCTGGGTGCCAAAACACAGCAAGACCAATATGGTCCTCAGAACTAGGGCTTTAAAATAGGGTAATCTCTTGGAGCCACGGACCAGCTTTATAAATTAAGGCTAGGGGAAGAGGAGGAGTGAAGTTTCACAGGTAAACCAAAGCCCCTTTTGTTAGAGTGAGAAGTCTGTCGCTTCTTTTGTTTATCTCTTCTCTAAATGTTTCCTCTCTGGCCTCCTGGGCTGTTTTCAAAACCCCTCCGTTTTGGTAGCAACTCTTCACAAGTCTGCTGGAAGCCAGAGAAACAGGCCAACAGCCCCTTCCCCAACACAAACAGGCAGCAGGCACAGCCAGGTCCCTCCCCTGCCTCTGGGGTGAGGCTCGATGCCAGCAGTGGTTTCTGCAACCCCCTTCCAGTCCTTTCTTGACAAGGCACAGCTGTCCAGGGCAGCTCAGGCTATGGACACCAGGCAGATCAGCCCCACTCACCAGCTTTCTGTGGGTCTCCCGGTCACAGGCCACCCCGAAAGCCCCTCACTCCGGCCAGTCACTTGGATCCTTCACTCTGGAACTCACACAAGCTATTTGCAGTGTGAGGTGGGGAGGAAGCAGAGAAAATAAAGTTGTGCCCTTATGTGCAAAGTTCTTGGGTAAAACACAAGCCCAGGAACCCACACGTGTGGATTCTAGTTCCAGTTTTCTGTCGTGAATTGTCCAGCGCTTGGACAATTCACTCTACCATGTTGGGCTTCAGTTTTCTCACCCCCAAAATAAAGGGAATGAATGACTGGAGTCTGAGATCACTTATAAAAAAATCAGTCCCTAGGCCGGGCACGGTGGCTGTAATCCCAGCACTTTGGGAGGCTGAGGCAGGCGGATCACGAGGTCAGGAGTTCAAGACCAGCCTGGCCAACATAGTGAAACCCTGTCTCTACTAAAAATACAAAAATTAGCTGGGCATGGTGGCGCGTGCCTGTAGTCCCAGCTACTTGGGAGGCTGAGGCAGGAGAATCGCTTCAACCCGGGAGGTGGAGGTTGCAGTGAGCTGAGATCGTGCCACCGCACTCCAGCTTAGGCAACAGAGTGAGACTTTGTCTCAAAAAAAAATCAATCCCTGAACCATTCTCCAACTCAGCCCTTCCTATTTATTTATTTATGAGACAGGGTCTCACTCTGTCACCCAGGCTGAAGTGCAGTAGTGCTATCACAGCTCACTATAGCCTCAATTTCCCAGGCTCAGGTGATCCTCCCACCTCGGCCTCCTGAGTAGTTGGGACTATAGGCACGCTCTACCATGCCCAGCTAATTTTTGTATTTTTGGTAAAGACAGAATTTCACCATGTTGTTCAGGCTGGTTTCGAACTCGGCCCAAGCAATCCACCCACCTCAGCCTCCCAAAGTGCTGGGATTACAGGTATGAGCCACAGCACCCAGCCTAGCCCTTCATTTTTAAATCACAGGATAGGCTGGCTCCTAGCTCAGGCCAAACTCCCATTATAATTTTGAGACAAACTCAAGGTCATCACAGAAAACCAGATTCATTTGTCAATCAAGGCTATAAGATTGGGCCGGGCACGGTGGCTCACCCCTGTAAATCCCAGCACTTTGGGAGGCCCAGGTGGGCGGATCACTTGAGGCCAAGAGTTCGAGACCAGCCTGGCCAACGTGGCAAAACCCCATCTCTACTAAAAATACAAAAATTAGCCAAGCGTGGTGGTGCACACCTGTAGTCCCAACTTCTTGACAGACTGAGGCATGAGAATTGCTTGAAACCGGGAAGCAGAGGTTGCAGTGAGCCAACATGGCGCCACTGCACTCCAGCCTGGGTGACAGAGCGAGACTGTCTCAAAAATAAAAAAGAAAAGACTATAAGATCTCTGATGGCGGGGACACACATTCCCCACATCTCACACAGCACAAGGCCTGAACATAATGACTCTAAATACATTTTTAAAAATAAACAAAGACCATGTGGTTTAATTACACCCTTTTAACTTGAGCTGTACCTTACTCATTCATTCAATCATTTATCGAACGCATTCTGCTGCTGGCACCGTGCCCCACTGCAGTGTGACTGTGTGGATTTAAATAACCTTCTGTGCCTACCTATAAACAAAATAACTGGTGACTGAGGCAGGGAATTAAAAGCAAGGAGAGATTCCTCAACATATTAATGAGAAAGTTAGCTAAGAAATAAAGGGCTTCTCTGTTCCCATCCCAGAGGCTTCTGATAGGCAGCATTCTAATAAAAGTTGCTTTAACCGGCTTCACACTTTCAAAGCCAAAATTAACACCATACAACGGAAGGCCCCAAATAAATTCAGAAGGTAAGACCCGAGCCAGAGAGAGACTCGGATTTACTCGTGAAAAGGAAATCTCAAAGCCCTCTTCAGTCTCAAACTGGCTCACTCCGCCCTCTCTTAACCACCTCTTCGATCCGCCACCTCCCTTTGGGGACCCCACCAGGTTCCTCAGGGCCAGCCACGCCTCGGCTCCTCCCTCAGGTGAAACCATTCTCAAATTAAATCACAAAGAGGAGCAGCCAGTCTGCAATGATCTGTGTTTATTTAGTAAATGGGTTGATTGCCCTCATTTGTGGAGATTAAGGGTTAATATCCCAATGCAAAGAGAACCGATTTCTCCAAAAGCAGCCGCAGATAATTAAGTGGAAAAAACAAAATTCAAATACCTCTCCCCACCCCCACCCCTACCACCCTGCCCCTTCCCATCCAGTTTTGGCCTCTCGGTGGCCTCTCCTGCAAGGTAGCCACAGGCTCTGGGTTCACTGAGGCTCTGAGGAAGGATTTGGTAAACAAAGGCTTAGGAATTCTTTAGGCCCCTCTAAGCTGACATCTGGCAAATTCGAGATCACATAACAGTTTCTCTCTCCCCCCTCTTCTGGCTTTGAAAGGCAAATGTTTTGAGGTTTGCGTTCTCTCCCATTCACAGGGTTTTTAATCAAGTGGAGTCAAACCACTTTGTCTACACCTTAATTGAAGAGCCTGGCTCTAGAGCTTAAAGTACTATTTAGAATAATAAGGAGGAGGCAGGGAAAGGAGAGAGGGAAAGGCGGCTAAGTGGAAATGTGAAAGGCTAGAAAAGCGATGGGCAAGTGGCCCTTCGGGGAACACTCAGGGTATCGCGTGCCCAGCCTTCTCAGCACAAGTGGGCACAGGCTGTGAGCTGCTGGGTCTGGCTGGTGTGCTGCCATCAGAACCTGGGAAGACAAGAAAGTCCCTACTTGGGAAGTCCTAGCTTAGGTGAGGAACCCCCAGATAGAGCCATAGGCTATGAGAGCGGAGCCAGATCACAAAGCCCAGTTTCTACCATTTACAGATGCAGACAAGCCTCAAAAGGTGCACTGACTTGCCGGAGAACAAGGGGTTAGTGGCTGGACCAAGACCCCAAGAATTCTCATTTCCCTGGCTGTAACTGAAGTCTTTCTCTGTTCCTCTGGAGAGAGAAATGCACCACATCCATCTCAAAACAAATTTTCATACACTTGGGAAGACAGTTAAATGACTTCATATATTTTTCCAAGAGAAACAAACTTTCAACTTGTCTTCTCATCAGCTATTTTGGATCCTGACTGCACAGTAGATTCACTTGAGGAGCTTTTAAACAGACTCTCTAGGAGTGGGGCCCAGAAAGTAGGCATTTTAAAAAGTAAATCTCTCTACAACTACCTTCCACCACCCCTTTGAGAGTCACCTTTTTAACTTCTTTGGGTTACTCTTCATACTGGTTCCTTCATGCCGCTTCATTTACTTTCTGCATGCCAAATTTATGTGTTCAATTTAAAAGCAATAGTAGGGCCAGGCACAGTGGTGCATCCTAGTAATCCCAGCGCTTTGGGAGGCCAAGGTGGAAGAATCACTTGAGCCCAGGAGTTCAAGACCAGCCTAGGTAACAAAGAGAGACCCTGTCTCTAAGAAAAATTTTAAAAATTAGCCAGACATGGTGGCATGCGCCTGTAGTCCCAGCTACTGGGAGGCTGAGGCGGGAGGATCAATTGAGCCCAGAGAGTTCCAGGCTACAGTGAGCTACGATGGCACCAATGCACTCCAGCCTGGGTGACAGAGCAAGACCTTGTCTCTAAACACAAGTTAAAACAATAGCAGTGATTGTTGACGCATTATTAGCTTGTGGTTCGTTGTGATTCTCAAGTCTTTTGTCCCGAGCTAGCCTTTCACCATCCTGTATCTCTGCAATGTATAGGTCTTTATTTTCATTGAACTTCATCTGACTGATGAATTGCACAATTCGATTCAACAAATTGAATGCCTACCTTGTGAAAGACGAGGGAGAAAAATAAGACATAGTTCCTACTCTCAAAGACCTTTCAAATAAATAGGTGGGGTAAGAAAGCACCAAAATAACTGAAATACAAGACAGAATACAGTAATATCAAAGAAAAGCGGAAAAAGAAACTGACTTTTGATGAGTACCTACCATGAGCCACGTACGTTGTGATAAAAATAGGATTAGGCTTGGCTGTGAGGCATTGGAAAATCTAAAACAATGTTGGCTAAAACATGACCAAAGTTTATTTTGTTCTCATATTTGAGAAATCCAGAGGAAGTCCTTCCCAGACTGGCATGGTGCACATCTGTGTTAGAGACTCAGGCCCCTTCTCTCGTTTGCTCCTTTCCCAGTGTCACCTCATGGTCCACAACAGCTTGTGCAGTTGCAGCTGTCAAGAGGAGGGAAGAAGGGTAATTCCCACTCCCTTTAAGTTGCACACAACACTTTTGCTGACACCCCATGGCCCGGGCTCAGTGGATCCCATAAGGGAGGCTGGAAAATGGGATCTTTATTCCAGTTGGTCGTATGTCCATCTGAAGACTGGGGGCTTTATTACTATGGAAGAAGAGGGGAACAGATATTGGGGGACAACTAGTAGCCTCCACACCATGTTAAGAACTTTAGATTCTTCAGTGCACTTATTTCTCAAAGCAACCCAAAAGAAAGATGTCTCCCCGGCCTTTACAGATAATTCCTTTCTTGCAACACTTTTGCAATCACAGTCAACTCAATGTCAATTGCAGCTCTGGGAGGTATATTCTTAAATTCTTTATCCAGGCCATTGAGCAAGAAGAAGGTGGTTGCAAGACCCAGTCTTGTTAATCAGCCTTCAGTGGATACTTCTCCTAGACTGGTGCTGATCCTCTGTGGTCAACCTTCTGCCACTGTGGACACATTCTCCAGGAGAAAGTCGGAAGAGACGTGTGTTTTCACCCTTTTCTAAGCCTGGCACTGTGGTTAGTAAGGTTCTCTCTAGTAACAGACAAGGAGTCAGATGGCTTCATTCATAGGGATGGTAGAATTCTGAGGGAAGGAAGCAGCCAGGAAACAGCTCTCAGGACTTGGTCTTTTTGTCTTCTCCTTCTGAAACAAGTGTTCCTTCTCTCCTTCCTTCCTTTCTTCGTTTCTTTCCTTCCTTCCTTCTGTATTTTTCCACTGTAAAGGCCACTGCTCTCCTGTCTTTCCTTCCTCTGCTCCTGCTGCCGCGATCTAACTGCTATCTCTACTCACTTCACTGCCTCACAGCTCTTGCTACCTCCAAGCTTCTACTGCTTCCTGGTTTCTGCTTGTTCCTTTCTCACTGAATGCTTCCCAGCTTCTGCCAGCATATTTTACACTCAGACCCCCAAATGAAAGCATCCGATTAGGTGGCCTCTCTGTATCCAGCAGGCACAACTGTTGGACCGAGGTCTCATGCCAGACAACCTCATGGCTGGGTCACATCGTCTACTCCAGACTCAATCCTCTGAAGTATTGAGGACAGGATTGGAGGACAGGATTCATGTGGCACAAGGTACACAAATGGCAAGGTCAGTCTAAGGAAATGCTATGAAGCAAACTGTGGAAGTAGCAGCTGTTGCATTTCAGAATAGCCACTGTGACCTTGTTGAGACTCATAAATAAGGTCCCAGACCCAACATCACACCATGCAACGACATTTATCCAACCATCTCTCTCTCTCTCTCTCCCGCTCTCTCTCTGTCTCTCTCTCTCACACACACACACACACACATTCACACCCCTCACACATGACACATGTCACACTCCCTTGTGGTTCTCATTATTTCCATCCTTCAGTTCAAAAAGTAATCATCTAGAGTGAAAACTTTATGCAAAACTAAAGGCATCGAGCTGGGTACAGTGTCTCACACCTATAATCCCAGCACTTTGGGAGGCCGAGGGGGTGGATCACCTGAGGTCAGGAGTTCAAGACCAGCCTGGCCAACATGGCGAAACCCCATCTCTACTAAAAATACAAAAATTAGCTGGGCATGGTGGCGGACGCCTGTAATCCCAGCTGAGGCAGGAGAATCACTTGAGCCCAGGAGGCAGAGGTTGCAGTGAACCGAGATGGCATCATTGCACTCCAGCCTGGGTGATAAGAGCAAAACTCCGTCTCAAAAACAAAAACAAACAAACAAAAAAACTAAAGGCATCCTATAAGGTATCAGCAACACAATGTACTGCTATGGAATACAAGCCTGGTTCAGCGATTCCCAAACTTGACTAATTCCAAAGAATCACTCAGTGAGTGTTTAAAAATTAAATCCCCAAGTTCCCCACTAGAGATTCTGACTCAACATATCTGAAGTAGGGCTCAGGCTTCAGGAAATTTTTTTCTTTTTTCTTTTATTTACTCCTTAGGTGATTCTGATGACCAGCCAGGCTTGGAGTCCACTGCTCAAGTTCCATGTTTACCCTTCCAGAGGATTCCCTGGAAGCTTTCATTACTACCTTGAGTCTGGTCCCTACAGCTTCTTCTTCTAGCTCTCTGCTTGATAAAATCATCTTACTGGGAGAGCCTGATATACAACAAGTTTCCCACTTGCCCTAGGAGGCAGGAGTAGGGCTTCCAAATCTCCCAATCTACATGCCCACTAGTGCAGTTTCAGAAATGGAATTAAATTGTTCCTTAGGTAACTAGAGAAAATTAACAGATTCTTCCGACTTGGTTTGAAACCTGAATTAGGTGGAATGTTCAAGGGGTCATCACTAACCTGGACTTGATATATCCCAGCCTAGAAATTCTGGGGCTTCTCTAAATTTTGGAATAGCTTTTTATCAAACATATAAAAGAACACACATTAGTGTTTATCATAAAAGACGTCAGGTAGTAGTGCAGTATGAAGTGGAAAATGTTATATGGACCTAAGTTTTAGTTCAGGCTGGCTACTATGGAAAGGAAGGTATAACTTGAACTGCACAGGATTGTTGTGCAATTAGAGATACTGTACCTAAAGCACTTGGAACTTTATAAATGGTAGTCATTGTATTTAAAAAATAACTATTTTTGAGGCCGGGAGCGGTGGCTCACGCCTGTAATCCCAGCACTTTGGGAGGCCGAGGCGGGTGGATCACGAGGTCAGGAGATCGAGACCATCCTAGCTACACAGTGAAACCCTGTCTCTACTAAAAATACAAAAGAAAATTAGCCGGGCACGGTGGCGGGCGCCTGTAGTCCCAGCTACTCAGAGGCTGAGGCAGGAGAATGGCGTGAACCCGGGAGGCGGAGTTTGCAGTGAGCCAAGATCGGGCCACTGCACTCCAGTCTGGGCGATAGAGCGAGACTCCGTCTCAAAAAAAAAAACAAAACTATTTTTGATGCTCAAACTAATCTGAAGATAATAAGATAATAAGTTCTAGCACACCCAGTGGTATGCCAGGGCAAGCTCTTAGGGGCTTGTGGAGCTGATTATATGCGTCTTTTCCAAACACTAAGTTCAGTGACATCATATTGGCTTGAAATCGGCCATGGTAGCATTATTTACACCATGGAAATTGGCAAATGTACAGATCAGGGCTTTTTTTTCCTGGAGAGTCGATTGTTAAACATTTACCAGCATACCACTATAAAAAATCACAACCTCAGCAAAGAACCAGAGCCCCAAAATATGCAGCTAACTTGGCCTTTTATTTGATCCCTAAGATTTGTATCCATATAACTAAACCAGGATTCTGCCCTGATGATTTTTTGCCTATGGATCACACAGCATTTCGTAAATATTACCTCACGAATTCTCCCAACATCCTGGGGGAGCAAGAGATGTTAAGTGACTTGCCTGAGGCAGGACAAGAAATCAATAGTGAAAGGCAGAACTAAACCAGTCTGTATCAACCACCTCTGCAGTCCTTCCTAGACATCAGTACTGTGCAGACCCCCATTGGAGACATGGGTAGCAATTACCAAAGGTGCTTTTTACATCATAACCCAGATACCCGAAGTCGCTTTCTACAGACTATGGTCCATATGCTCTGACCTTTGAGTACAGATTTGACTCCCCAGAATGGCCAGCGCTCTAGATGTGGACAATCTTTTCCAGAACTGTTCATGGTCTTTTATTAATCAACTACCTCCACGTTTTGTCTCCCAGGGACATGTGTTTGGAAAACTGGTTGGCCAGAGTTAGGGTTCTGTTCTGACTCTAACATCTGCAAGTGGCATCATAACCAGTCAACACTGTATTTTTATCTGTGACCCTTTCTCTGGACTTCTCAAGGACAGAGCTCCAAGAGTCGTTTCTCTCTGTTGCCTCATCTTCATAATACTCTGGAAATGAATAAATGAATAATCCTTGTAGGAAGCAGCCTCTCAAATGGCTCCCTATGATCCCCTAATGGTTTTGCACACTCTATGTATAATCCCTGCTACCCCTTGAGTGTGGGAAGATCTAGTGACTTGCTTCTAGTGAATAGTATACGGCAAAAGTGGTAGGATGTCACTTCCCAGATTAGGTTACAGAAAGACTGTGACTTCTATCTTGATCGTCATTTTTTCCTGCTCTCTCTCTCTCCCTCCTTCTTTCCCTCCCTCTCTCAGAGGGAGAGACTCTCTGAGCCTTTGCTGTAAGGGAAGCAAGGTGCCATATTACGAGTGGCCTTATGAGAGGTCCACATTGCAAGGGACTCATGTCTCTGGCCAACAGCTAGTGAGAGCCTGAGGCCTGCCAACAGCCACATGAGTGAGTTTGGAAGTGGGTCCTCCAATTGAGCCTTGAAGCCATCACAGCCCTGATCAACACCCTGATTACACAATAGGCAATGTATAAAACTCTCAACTAGCCCAGTGTGGTGGCGCTCACCTGTAGTCTCAGCTTTTCTGGAAGCTGAGGTAGACGGATCACTTAAGACCAGGAGTTCGAGGCTGCAGTGAGCTATGATCACTCTACCTCACTCCAGCCTGAGTGGCAGGGTGAGATTCTGTCTCAAAAAACAAAAACAAAAACACAAAAACCCCTCTCAATCGACAAAGGAAGTGTTGGTCAAACTCAGTGACTGAATTTACCATGTAAATCATCTCTACAAGATGCGGCCTGCACATCTAACAAGATTATTGCATGGTCCTCCTCTTCTGCAACTTAGATATCTCTAACTTTCATAACACTTGAAAGGGTTTTAGGGATAAGAATATTCCCATTTTTGGAATGATCCAACACCCCAACAAAAATGAACACAAGTCAATGACAACCTGACAATTGGAAATTCCAAGTTCTCCATGTTATCACGTCAAAATTGTCTAGTAAAAGAGAGGCCAGAAAGGAAAGCATGTGCTAAAATTTGCCCTTTCTAGTCTTGCATGAGTAATTCTTGCAGCAGGAGCTTCATTACAACCCCAGGACTGGGGCACACGAAGACGGCCATTTTCAAATCTGGCCTGACATCAGAATGTAATTCAACTAGATAAACCTGGGACTTGGCCAAAATAAGTAGCATTTGCAAAACTGGAGCCAATGAATAGCATCACCTTTCTGCGGGACCATATGACTACATGTGAAGAAATAAAGGCCTTTGCTATTTTAAAGGGCAGGGACAATTGGAAATTTTGCAGCAGATAGTTACAAAATTTTCCACCCTTGGCTCTCCCAAGAAGATACCAGTTAGTGGCTTTGGGAGTTGGGTGTGGAAGGGGTTGCTTTGGAAGCAAAATTAAATTGATCCTGGACAGAATATAAACAAATGTCACTACATTTGTCATAGAACCTAAAACAGATGATTAGACCCTTACATTGTGAACTTACTTTTTCTGATCTTCTATGACTTGGCGCCTTA
The DNA here is from genome assembly GCF_006542625.1 of Nomascus leucogenys. Classification (NCBI taxonomy): domain Eukaryota; kingdom Metazoa; phylum Chordata; class Mammalia; order Primates; family Hylobatidae; genus Nomascus; species Nomascus leucogenys. The sequence goes on from NC_044402.1 coordinate 102,492,402, forward strand.
AAATCATAGCATTCTATACCAGGCAAGGCTTGGAAAGCCAGAGCTCCCCTCTCACAGCAAATTCTTATTTTGGGGAATAATTTTGGATTGATTTTTTAAAAATCTTTAAAAACAAAACAATTTGTTTTAAAAATTGGCTTTGCTTCTCTGCTTTTTGCACTTGTCTGCCTGGGACAGAGCAAGAGGACTCACATCTGTGACACTTTCCATCTGGGATGGGTTTTCTGCATCTTAGGCATAGATTGCTTTTCATTCGTCCCTTGTATTTGAGTTAAGGGTTTTTGTTTTGTTTTTTTTTCTAAATTATTATTCCTATTGCCTAATATCAGCGCTGTCTGGGGTTACAATATGGAGAGTAGAAGCTCATCAGCTAAACTGGTTTTAGTTGCAGTTGAGACAGTATTTTATCCTGTCAGTTTTAATTTTATTTGATGACAGTGCTTGATATTTCTTCCTCAATAAGCAAAGATGACTTAGATCAGTGGCCTGATGAATAAGCATGAAAATTTGATTTAGAAAAGGAGGATATCCTGAAGCTCACGGAGAGAAAAAAGGAATCTAACCCCCCACCACACATACTTTTAAATGACAAAGCAAAGCAGCAGCATTGTCTTTAAGCAACATATTTCAACCGAAGATCAACACTCCCCGATGTTAGGTAATAGGAATAATAATTTAGAAAGAAAAGGGGGGCCCTTTTAAAAACACAAAGAAGGAATGAAACATTTTTAAAGCAGGTATCATATTACCTTCAGCACATGTCCCAAAGAAAAGGAAAAAAAGGGGGGGGGGTCCGGGAGGGAGGGCGAAACTGATGCTTGGGAGGAAGAAGGCGACTCCCGCTGAGGGCCGGATGGAGGATGTGATCAGTCTAACACTGCCTTGGCCCAAAGACTTCCTTCCGCCCTTTCGACCTATTAACAGGAGTGGGGAAAGACAAAGAACCGTGAATTGGAAAGAACGATTCCCAGCAATCTTCAGTGATCGAAAATAAATAAAAAAAAACAGAGAAAGCCAAAGTCTCCCATGGAAGGGAACCCAATTAATTGTCTTCGATTTCAGAATGAGTTTTTTTCCTGCTGTAGAAGAAGCGCACGGGAGGCAGCAGAGACAGCAACTTCTGCCAAGGTTCAACCTGATCAGAAATCGCTCAGAGCTCCAGCACCCGGGACTGAGGCAGAAGGGCTCGGCCAGGAATAACGTTTTTTAAAGCATAGGATTGGGGTGTGTGTGTGTGTGTGTGTGTGTGTGTGTGAGAGAGAGAAAGAGAGAGAGAGAGAGAGAGAGAGAGAGAGAGAGAAAGGAGAAGGAGGAGAGATTGATTTTTTTTCCTTTCCTTCTCAACATGTCACTTTCCTGCATGGGAATTCCTGATACTCCTGGCAGCCCGGAGAGAGGGGAGAGGCCCCCTGGTGACTTATGACCCCCCCAGGAGTAACCAGAGAGCGCGCGCGAGCGCCCAGCGCCTGCCTCAGGACGAAGATTTAACCGAGAACAAAAGAACGTTTGCCAATCAGAAAACGCTACCCAAGAACGGGGATAACCCCGCTTTGTGTTTTGAAAACTCTTTTAATTAGCCTGGTTTCTAAGACGCATTTAAACATTTCTACGCAGATTCTAAATGGAGGATCAAATGGTTGCTTCTGCAACGAAGATGGGATCCCGAAAGGCCACACGCCGCAGAACCAAGGCACACGGGGCCACTGAGACGCCCGGCGCGTCGTACAGAGTGTTCCTGGGCGCTCGGTCTCAGGTTACTTCTAGAACCAGTCTCCCCAACGCCGTCTACGTTTTCTTAAAACCTCGCTAGAGTCACCCCAGCTCCCCAGACTCCAGGCCGTGCGCGCGAGCGGGGTGGCCTGAGCCCGGGTTCCCCGCTCTCCCTGCTTCGGGCCCTTCCTCCGAGGGGTCGGCCCTTCCTCCGAGGGGTCGGTCCTTCCTCCCGCCGTCACTCGGCCCCCTCCGCCCGACTCGGGTTTCTCCTCGGAGGCGGCCCCTCCTCCTTTTTACAACTCGGGAGAGGGGAGAGGGGACTGTGGCCTCGCGTGGACTGTTTGGGTCCGAGGGGAAAGAAGCGATCCGCAAGGCGCACCCCCTTCTCGTCCCGTCCCAAATCCCACATTGAGGACCCGGCGACCCGAAAGCCCCGCCAGAGCCAGCCTTTGCAGTCCTAACGCGACTCCTGGTCACGTCTCTCCCCGAAGGGGCGCTGCGCGGTCCTCGCTCCCCTCAAACGCCGCTGGGGAAGGCGCCCCTGCTCAGGAACGCGCATCTGAGTGCACCAGGAAGAGGAACAAATCTTTGAAGCAAATTCCCTTTCTGCGCGTTTTCCCCCCTGAGCGAATTCAGGGTAAAAGTTTTTCCGAACTTTTCCCTCCCAGTCCCCCGCCCCTCCCCTCAGGAATCCGCCCAGAGCGCCGTGGACACCGCCTCCGCCGCTCCCGCGCCCGCCCCTTCCGACTTCCGCCCAATCCGAAGGCGGCCACCGAAAAAACAAAGACCGCCATTGGGCCGCCAGGGCCTGGGGCCGCCCCCGGAGTGGTTTGTGAATGGGGGGAGGAGAGGGGGCGGGCCGGCCCGGAACCCCGCGAGCCCGACGCTTCTTCTGGCGAAGAGCGCGACTCCGAGGCGTTAGTCGGCGCTCCCTCCCGGCGGGCGGCGGCGGCGGGCGCCAGGACTCGCTGCTGGGGCTGCGAGGGGCTGGAGGGGCCGGGGCCAGGCCGCGGGCACGAGCGCCTCGCGGTTTCGGACGCAGTGTGACTGGATTTCCAAAAAGAACTCGCCGTGCTCCCGACTCCGGGGCCCAGATCGGACTCAGCAAGAGCCGGCCGTTTGGCTGAAACTTGGGGCCGAGCTTTTGGGGCTGAAGAAGGAGCGGGGTGTGGAGGAGGAGGGGAAGGAGGCGGTGGCGAGCGGAGCCTCGAGGCCAGGAGGCGGGGCAGCACCGCGGAGGCGGCGGCTGGGGCGAGCGGGCGGCGGCGGCAGGGGTTCTCCTAGCGGGGGCCTGACCAGGCGCGGGGGGCGTGCGCGCTGCCGTGCGCCGGGGGTCCAGAGACTTGGGCAAACTTTGAAGGGTGCCGGAGCCGCTTGTTGCTCCTCGCGGCGGAGGGAGCCGCACCGTTACGTGCCCGCGGGGAGAGCGAGGCGGCCCTCCTCGGCGCCCCCAACCCAGGCTGACGAGTTTTGGGCCCCCGGCGGCCCTGCGAGTGCAGGGCGGCGGCGGCTGCGGCGCCCCCGCGGCGCAGGCACCCCGGCGGCAGCGCCCTTTGCTCCACGCCGCCCACGGCCCGGCCCCGGCGCCGTGAGGACTCTCATGCGCCGGGCGCGGCGGCGCCTCCCTGCATCCAAGCCTCTCCCAACCGCCTCGTCGCACTCCTCAGGCTGAGGGCACCGCTGCACTCGCGGCCGGCAATGCGGGACCCCGGCGCGGCCGCTCCGCGCTCGTCCCTGGGCCTCTGTGCCCTGGTGCTGGCGCTGCTGGGCGCGCTGTTCGCGGGCGCCGGGGCGCAGCCGTACCACGGAGAGAAGGGCATCTCCGTGCCGGACCACGGCTTCTGCCAGCCCATCTCCATCCCGCTGTGCACGGACATCGCCTACAACCAGACCATCCTGCCCAACCTGCTGGGCCACACGAACCAAGAGGACGCGGGCCTCGAGGTGCACCAGTTCTACCCGTTGGTGAAGGTGCAGTGTTCTCCCGAACTCCGCTTCTTCCTGTGCTCCATGTATGCGCCCGTGTGCACCGTGCTCGATCAGGCCATCCCGCCGTGTCGTTCTCTGTGCGAGCGCGCCCGCCAGGGCTGCGAGGCGCTCATGAACAAGTTCGGCTTCCAGTGGCCCGAGCGGCTGCGCTGCGAGAACTTCCCGGTGCACGGCGCGGGCGAGATCTGCGTGGGCCAGAACACGTCGGACGGCTCCGGGGGCCCAGGTGGCGGCCCCACTGCCTACCCTACTGCGCCCTACCTACCAGACCTGCCCTTCACCGCGCTGCCCCCGGGGGCCTCAGATGGCAGGGGGCGTCCCGCCTTCCCCTTCTCATGCCCCCGTCAGCTCAAGGTGCCCCCCTACCTGGGCTACCGCTTCCTGGGTGAGCGCGATTGCGGCGCCCCGTGCGAACCGGGCCGTGCCAACGGCCTGATGTACTTTAAGGAGGAGGAGAGGCGCTTCGCCCGCCTCTGGGTGGGCGTGTGGTCGGTGCTGTGCTGCGCCTCGACGCTCTTTACCGTTCTCACCTACCTGGTGGACATGCGGCGCTTCAGCTACCCAGAGCGGCCCATCATCTTCCTGTCGGGCTGCTACTTCATGGTGGCCGTGGCGCACGTGGCCGGCTTCCTTCTGGAGGACCGCGCCGTGTGCGTGGAGCGCTTCTCGGACGATGGCTACCGCACGGTGGCGCAGGGCACCAAGAAGGAGGGCTGCACCATCCTCTTTATGGTGCTCTACTTCTTCGGCATGGCCAGCTCCATCTGGTGGGTCATTCTGTCTCTCACTTGGTTCCTGGCGGCCGGCATGAAGTGGGGCCACGAGGCCATCGAGGCTAACTCTCAGTACTTCCACCTGGCCGCGTGGGCCGTGCCCGCCGTCAAGACCATCACTATCCTGGCCATGGGCCAGGTAGACGGGGACCTGCTCAGCGGGGTGTGCTACGTTGGCCTGTCCAGTGTGGACGCACTGCGGGGCTTCGTGCTGGCGCCTCTGTTCGTCTACCTCTTCATCGGCACGTCCTTCCTGCTGGCCGGCTTCGTGTCCCTCTTCCGTATCCGCACCATCATGAAACATGACGGCACCAAGACCGAGAAGCTGGAGAAGCTCATGGTGCGCATCGGCGTCTTCAGCGTGCTCTACACAGTGCCCGCCACCATCGTCTTGGCCTGCTACTTCTACGAGCAGGCCTTCCGCGAGCACTGGGAGCGCACCTGGCTCCTGCAGACGTGCAAGAGCTATGCCGTGCCCTGCCCTCCCGGCCACTTCCCGCCCATGAGCCCCGACTTCACCGTCTTCATGATCAAGTACCTGATGACCATGATCGTGGGCATCACCACTGGCTTCTGGATCTGGTCGGGCAAGACCCTGCAGTCGTGGCGCCGCTTCTACCACAGACTTAGCCACAGCAGCAAGGGGGAGACTGCGGTATGAGCCCCGGCCCCTCCCCACCTTTCCCACCCCTGCCCTCTTGCAAGAGGAGAGGCACGGTAGGGAAAAGAACTGCTGGGTGGGGGCCTGTTTCTGTAACCTTCTCCCCCTCTACTGAGAAGTGACCTGGAAGTGAGAAGTTCTTTGCAGATTTGGGGCGAGGGGTGATTTGGAAAAGGAGACCTGGGTGGAAAGCGGTTTGGATGAAAAGATTTCAGGCAAAGACTTGCAGGAAGATGATGATAACGGCGATGTGAATCGTGAAAGGTACGGGCCAGTTTGGGCCTAATAGAAGGTTGAGACCAGCAAAGACTGCTGTGAGTTTCTCCCGGCTCCGGGGCTGAACGGGGACTCTGAGTGATTCCCCTGCTGCAGGGCGAGTGGCCTGTCCAGACCCCTGTGAGGCCCCGGGAAAGGTACAACCCTGTCTGCGGTGGCTGCTTTGTTGGAAAGAGGGAGGGCCTCCTGCGGTGTCCTTGTCAAGCAGTGGTCAAACCGTAATCTGTTTTCACTGGGGCCAAACTGGAGCCCAGATGGGTTAATTTCCAGGGTCAGACATTACGGTCTCCTCCCCTGCCCCCTCCCGCCTGTTTTTCCTCCGGTACTCCTTTCAAGTCTTGTAAAATAAGCATTTGGAAGTCTTGGGAGGCCTGCCTGCTAGAATCCTAATGTGAGGATGCAAAAGAAATGATGATAACATTTTGAGATGAGGCCAAGGAGACGTGGAGTAGGTATTTTTGCTACTTTTTCATATTCTGGGGAAGGCAGGAGGCAGAAAGACGAGTGTTTTATTTGGTCTAATACCCTGAAAAGAAGTGATGACTTGTTGCTTTTCAAAACAGGAATGCATTTTTCCCCTTGTCTTTGTTGTAAGAGACAAAAAGAGGAAACAAAAGTGTCTCCCTGTGGAAAGGCATTACTGTGAAGACAGCAACTTTTATAGGCAAAGCAGCGCAAATCTGAGGTTTCCCGTTGGTTGTTAATTTGGTTGAGATAAACATTCCTTTTTAAGGGAAAGTGAAGAGCAGTGTGCTATCACACACCGTTAAGCCAGAGGTTCTGACTTCGCTAAAGGAAATATAAGAGGTTTTGTTGTCTGTTTTAAATAAGTTTAATTCGGAACACATGATCCAACAGACTCTGTTAAAATATTCAGGGAAATCTCTCCCTTCATTTATTTTTTCTTGCTATAAGCCTATATTTAGGTTTCTTTTCTATTTTTTTCTCCCATTTGAGTCCTTTGAGGTAAAAAACATAATGCCTTCAGCCTCATAATAAAGGAAAGTTAATTTTAAAAAAAAGCAAAGAGCCGTTTTGTCCTGTTTTCTTGGTTCCATCAATCTGTTTATTAAACATCATCCATATGCTGACCCTGTCTCTCTCTGTGTGGTTGGGTTGGGAGGCGATCAGCAGATACCATAGTGAACGAAGAGGAAAGTTCGAACCATGGGCCCCATCTTTAAAGAAAGTCATTAAAAGAAGGTAAACTTCAAAGTGATTCTGGAGTTCTTTGAAATGTGCTGGAAGACTTAAATTTATTAATCTTAAATCATGTACTTTTTTTCTGTAACAGAACTCGGATTCTTTTGCATGATGGGGTAAAGCTGAGCAGAGAATCATGGGAGCTAACCTTTACCCCACCTTTGACACTACCCTCCAATCTTGCAACACTATCCTGTTTCTCAGAACAGTTTTTAAATGCCAATCATAGAGGGTACTGTAAAGTGTACAAGTTACTTTATATATGTAATGTTCACTTGAGTGGAACTGCTTTTTACATTAAAGTTAAAATCGATCTTGTGTTTCTTCAACCTTCAAAACTATCTCATCTGTCAGATTTCTAAAACTCCTACACAGGTTTTGGCATCTTTTGTGCTGTATCTTTTAAGTGCATGTGAAATTTGTAAAATAGAGATAAGTACAGTATGTATATTTTGTAAATCTCCCATTTTTGTAAGAAAATATATATTGTATTTATACATTTTTACTTTGGATTTTTGTTTTGTTTTGCCTTTAAAGGTCTACAATGAAGCCCCACTTTATCACATGTACAGATCACAAATAAATTTTTTTAAATACAAAATGAACATTTGTTTAGTTTACTATTCCTGTAATGTTAAACCAAAGAAGAGAAAGAAGGAAAGTATGGGAAAAAAGTATGGAGGGACGTGTCCCTCGTAAAAGAGAATGGTATATATTATTGAGGTCTTTTTTGCTCTTGCCTTTAAGATACAGAGTATAATGAATGCCTTGACTGTCATTTTTTTTTTCCTGTTGTTGCTGCTTCCTGCCTTCCTCCACACCACCCCATAACACACCCCTAAGCCTTTTTACATCCTGCTTTGGATGACTATTGAAGGTATTGAATAAGCATCTCTTTTAGAGAAGTGCTGTCTGATCCATGTTTTTACTGCCCGTAGGAGATGAAATCCATATTCAAAAGGGACTAGAAGATAGTTTTTATATTTGCTGCTTTTTTTGGTAGTGTTTCCCTTGTGAAGAATACAGTGAGTTTTTGGGTGTTTGGTGTTTTGTTTTGTTTTTTAAACTGATCAGTGTTTTGGTATTCTAATGTAACTTATGTAGATAGGTAATCCTTAAATGCTTTGGGTTCAGGTGCTAGGGAAAGTCAGTGGACACTTTGAGATTAGAAGCCTTGCTTGTGGAGTGTTCTCAGCTGAAGGCTTCCCTCTACCTTCTAGGTAAACCAAGCAGAGGTCAAGCAGCTCCCAAGGTGGCAATGACTCAGCAGCTCCGGCAGCAACAGACTCCACGCCTGACCCTGGGATGGCCTCTGAAGCCACCGAAGCTATTCTTTCCTCTTGAGAAGAGGCTAACTTTGGAATCAGATTAGACAGGGAAGGCTTCACTAGCCAGAAACTTTGATATGAAAGAGTCCCTCGGGAATGGAAAAGGCATTTTAATACATCCAATTCTGAGCCTTACTAGAATTTTTTTTTCTTTCCATTCGCCTCTCTTCTTTAATTCCGGTGCCTATTTCCTGGCTTTTTCTAATACAGTGGCTTCATTCCCAGGAGCAGACTGGGTGCTGCTGTTTCTCTTGCCCCGCTTGGCCTCAAAGTTTCTGTAGTTCTAAAGTACAACAGAAACAGTTCTGTTTTTGTTTTAATTAACAGGCTCACACACATGGCTGGTATGTTTTACAAACACATGAAAACCGGTGACAGTTCTCGCAGGAGCAGGAAGCCGCATGTATACAGTTCGTGCAAAGCAGCTTTTCTTTAAGATCCTCCCGGGTTTTGAGCATCACAGTGGGTGTGTGAGGTCATCTTAACCTGCGAAGATTTTGGCATCAAGGAAGGGAAAACATAGTGATTGCAAGTCTCTGAAGGTTTACCCAGTTTTTGCTCATAAAATGACACCTTTTAGGTTAAAGCATGCCTCTCTTAACACCACACTAATACCGCCTGTTAAGAATGTTTGCTTTTAGAGTAGGTGGAAGGCTCCCAACGGGGTTTTTTCCTTGCAAATTAACTGCTGAAGGCACTTAGACCCTTCTGCAGGGAGAACCCAGTGGCTGCTCCTCTGTGTCCCCTTCGTTTCATCAGCACTGCCTTGTCTTTCAGGGCTCTCAAAAGATTGAAGAGTGTTGGTCTTTAGTAAGGGAACAAAGACGGCAGATGAATATATTGCTACCTGCTTTTTTTGTGTGTGTGAGCAAAGATAAAAGTGTTCAGTTTAATTCCCTTCACATTGTGCTGTGTTCTTATGCAGTCAATTCATACCTAGGAATTTTAGAAGCTCAGGGATTTTTCTTAAGGAGGCACATCTCTGCAGAAAATATGTGAGGGAGAGTGTTTGTGAAAGAGCATGTGTAGCATTTAAGAAAAACATTGGCAGGAGTTTGGTGTTAATCCCCAGATAAGGAGTAGAAACACTTGTGAAAATTTTCTGCAGTTTATAAAACAAAACTACTCTGTACAACAACCCCATGCAACACCTAATCTTTTTAAGTAGGTATGTGAGAAATCTTGGCAAGAAAAAAAAAAAAAGTCTGGACAACATCTTACCATTAAAATACAGAGAGAGAATTTTAAAATATGCCTAAAATAAAATAATATTAGAAATTCTCTGGGTAGAACTCTAGTAGTATAACAGCTGTAGGTTTGAGCCCTGTAATTATGCTGGGAAAATCTCTTCTAACTCTCCCATCTTTAATTTCACTGAAAAGGCAGGTGGCTATTTATAGATGGTATATTTTTATATATGCATATGTGAAGGGTGAATAACAGCCTACAGGGCTCCAGGAAATCCTAGAAGGGTCCAAACCAACACCAATGTGGACTGAAATAAGCAATTCATAAATCTGTTCTATTTTTCTCTGATTTACCCCCCTCAGTGGCATTAAACCGAATTCATAAAACTTGGTTCTTCACCTCTTCTCACTGTGTGACATTTCTTACATCTGAATCTGTATTCTTTACATTTCATACTAAAGTAAACTAGTTAAAAAGGGTACCATTAAAATGCCAGCTCTTTAGTAAACACACATTGTGCCTCTTACTCTCTTTGGTTCTTTAAAAAAAAAAAAAAGATCTAGTCACTTGGCATTTTCTCAATTTGTGGATTTGTGGTAGAAGGAAAAAAGGAAGTTTGACCAAGACAATAGTTGTTTATTATAAGGGACCCAGTTCAACAAGTACTGATCAAGCAGCCACTGCACTGAAGGTACTAGGAAAAGGACTGGAGGGACGCAGATCAAAGTAAGATAAAGTCCACCTGAAGTAACTGTCAACCTAGTTGGAGTAAGGAGGGTGTCCCGCAAGGAAGAATAAGCAAGGAACTTTAATGCTAGATAGAACCTGGCACATGTCAGTGTAGAAGCACAAATGCTGTTTGGAATAATATTACCTGACATTTGGTGGCATTTACTGTTTTTAAAAGATCTTTTCACATTCACTATTTAACTTGACTCTCACAATTATTACAATCCTGAAATGGCAATAATTTCTCTTTTAAAGATGAAGAAGGCTGGGCATGGTGGCTCACGCCTGTAATCCCAGCACTTCGGGAGGCCAAGGTGGGCAGATCACCTGAGGTGAGGAGTTCAAGACCAGCCTGGCAGACATGGTGAAACCCCAGGCATGGTGGTGTATGCCTGTAATCCCAGCTACTGAAATTGAGGCTGAGACACAAGAATCACTTGAACTCGGAAGGCGGAGGTTGCGGTGAGCTGAGATCACGCCACTGGCACGTCTGGGCAGGAGAACAAGACTCCATCTCCAAAAAAAAAAAATTGAAGCTATTGTGAGGAATTCAGATGTACCTTAGCTGAGGGCTCACTTTACTTTGTAAGGACCATTTAGGGAGCAGAAGCCCACCTCCTTTGCTCATTAGCTTCCTTTAATGCTTCCCACCTGTAAAGCTCTTTATGCTGGTGGGCCCTGGCATCAGATTCAGCTTAGAGTATAAGAAGTGGTCTCCAAGAGATGTGCATCTAAGGAGCAAGAAAGGAAATTTGGGAGGCAGGGAAAAAGTGGGGAGGAGTGAGAAAATAGATAAAGTTCTATCTAGGCCATGAATAAACACAAGCTGTTTGAATCATCTAACCTAATACTACTTACCCTTAGAAAATCTGATCCCCAAACTTCAGCTTGGCCTTGCAGAATCTAGAGGCTAATTGAATCAAAAGGAAAAGCATGCCAGGGAGAGTATGGTGGGACAGAGACTAGGAAATACAGTATCAGCAACGAAAGCATATGCGGCACAACCTAGCACCAATGACGTTTTTCAATTTCCAAAGGAAAAAAACAAATGGCATACAACATTTGGTTCCAGTTTCCAGGCCTGGAGTCTCTGGAGGGAGGGATGGGGGTGGCAGCTGATCATAGCAGCTTTTTGCAGCAGACATAGGGAACACATCCTTGAGCTAAAATCATGGATTATCTTCACCTCCAACAGATGGTTTCTTGAGGATCTACCACATGCCAGGTGCTGTGCTAGCCCTGTGTGTTTAGCACAGTGGCTGCTGGGACTCACTCTGGTCTCAGCCAGCGCATCTATCCACAAACAGCACACCTCACTTATTTCTCACACTAGCTGCTGGAGGGGCATGAGGAGAGTGGGCCAAAAAACACTGTGCTTTTCATTTCAGAAGTGTCTTTCTCCCCAGGTTCCTACAGTACTAATGAATAAATAGCAGCATCTTGATCACATTGTAAAGACGGGGAAACCAGCACCGTGAGTCTAAAAGTAGCTTGTGCCATGTCACAAGTAAATTATAACAGGCCAAGCCACAATGAAGGATCCACCCAGGTCACCCAGTGACTCTGAATTTAGTCATCTTTCCCCCACAGCAGTAGATTTTGAAGATGTGGTATGGTCTAAAGGAACCTGAGCGGGGCAAGGGAGTGGTGGGGTATGGGGACCAGCTTTGTCAAGGGAAGCATGATGGTACAAACATGTCACCAAGGACAATAAAGATTGGCTGGTTGTACTTTGTCGATAATAATGATCATTGTCTTTATAATTGCTAACATTTATTGAGCATTACCTATATGCTAAGTCTTGAGTACAATATGGTATAGTGGTCAAGAGAGCTCACACGAAGCCTAAACCATAGTTCTTGGCATCTAATAAGTGATCAATAAACATCAACGTTATTATTGTTATATAATTATCTCATTTACTCTTCACAATATCCCTAGGAGATAAGTATAATTATTCCTCATTTGACATGTAAGGGAACTCAGGCTCTAAAAGGCGAGCTGGAGAGCCACAAAACTGGCTCCAGTCTGTGCCCCTAATCACCATGCCACAAATATTTACCAAGGTTTTAATGCCTGCCATTCTCTATTATTCTTCCAATTTAATCCAGAACCATTCAAAAAGGAGGAAAATAACCTACATCAGGACAGAATGGAATCGAGGAGGGGATTTTCAGTGTTAGTCCCCAGAATGTGTTTATTTTTTTCTTGGTGAGATGCAGAAGGTTTGTAAATGCTGTTTACATTCTGAAGTGCCAGATGCTCCCCAGTCTTGTCCTGCATAAGTTTCTACAGTGGGGTCCTAGGGCCTGGCAGCAAGAGGGAGCTTGGGAAGGTGCTTCCCAGACACCACCTCTAGCCCCTCAGGAGTTGGTGCCCGAGTCCCTAAGAGGCCCCCTCCACTGCCACAGGCCCCTTCCCTGCCCATTCCAGCCCTGAAGAACGGGGCGGGCTCAGGAGGGTGGGACAGGGACTTAGTGAGAAAACTTATCCTTCTTGCAGAACAGGGCAGGCTCTTTCTGCTAACAGTGAGTCAGTGAGTGGGAACATGAGGAAGACAAACCCCAGCACCACGGAAACCCCCTTCCTGAAGGCCTGTGTGAAGAATCACAAAAACATTCACATGATTCTTATCATATATGTCCTATCAATATCATTATAATGAAATGGCAACATTGATAGCTGTCACTCAATGTGTCAACTATGCATTAGTTCTTTTTTTTTTTTTTTTTGAGACAGAGTCTCGCTCGGTCGCCCAGGCTGGAGTGCAGTGGCGCAATCTCGGCTCACTGTAAGCTCCGCCTCCTGGGTTCACGCCATTCTCCTGCCTCAGCCTCTCCGAGTAGCTGGGACTACAGGCGCCCGCCACCATGCCCGGCTAATTTTTTTGTATTTTTAGTAGAGACGGGGTTTCACCGTGGTCTCGATCTCCTGACCTCATGATCCGCCCGCCTCGGCCTCCCAAAGTGCTGGGATTACAAGCGTGAGCCACCGCGCCCGGCTACTATGCATTAGTTCTGTGTTAAGCACTTACATTAACTCATTTAATCCATACATTATGAGATGGAAATTATTATTTTCATCTTACAGGCTTTCAATATGAACTTGTGAAATCATACTGACCGTTAAGAGTCGGACATGAGCTCAAGAGAGAGTTGTGCAAGTATCCTACCCTAAATCCCTTGTAATTATCCCCAGTTTAACAGACAGGGCAACCGAGGCACAGAATTTAACTGGGCCTTAAGGAGGTACAATGGGGAATATTTTAGGTCTGCTTCCCATTGGAGTGCTCTTGGGAAACCATTCTTGGGCAAGAGTGAAAACAGTTGCAGAGAATGTAGTTAAATCCCTCTGTCCTCCCACCCTGACATCAGGAAGTGTAAATTCTGAAGACAACACTCTTTTTGTTATTGTTATCCTTAAAAAAGAAAAAAACCACATGAAATAATTTCACAAGTTTCAACAACAACAAATTCAGGGCATCTGTGAGAAAGAAGTGGGTCATTGTCTTCCTTCTGGTGCTGAATGTCAAGGTAAAATAACATCTTGCTCCCCCATTCCACGGTACCACCCCCTTCTGGATTTGTGGTTCTGGGGGCTTACAACATTTGCCAGCAAGATAACTGGATTTCCAACAGAGGGAAAGTTCCAGTCATCGGGGACTTCACAGAAGAAATGGGTAAAAAGAAACCAAAGGCTTTGCCCAGTACAACTGTCTACTAATCTGCTAATTAAAGCCTGATGTTAGTTAGATATCATGGAGGGCTGGAGTCCATTCTTTAGTTTATCCAGGGCCTAGGTGAGCTTTAGATTGCTTACAAATTCTACATTCTCACAGAAAATCAAGCATGCAAAAAAAAGATGAAAGGGGGGGATGGTGATGTTGTGTGGTATGTGTGGTGTGTGTGCGTGTGTGTGCATGTATGTGTGTGTGTGTACTATTTCAAATAAAGGGGGATGGTGGGGGAGTAGTTCAAGCTGGATTTTGCTGATCTAAAGGGGAGCAGACGATGAGGGTAAATCTAAATGTTCAGATAAGATCTTTTTTATTTTGTCCATTATTTAAAAGACTATTTCTTACACATTCTCTCTCTCTCATGATTGACATTGAAATGCTATATTTCTCATTGTTACCTTCTGGGTCTTCTTCCATGAAGGTTGACATGGATGTCAAATGGATGGCATCTGACACACTTACACAAAGACACATACCAGTCTGAAAGGAGACTATTTAATTTTTAGCAGAAAAGAATCCATTCTAAGGATGATTTATTGTAATTTTGATCGCCATTTCTACTTACAATTCCAAGGAGTTAAATTAGAAAATAACACACTTTCTTTAGGAAAAAATATCAATGCCATATTAATTTGCCACCAGTACTCCCAGCTTCCAGCATAGCAGGCATCTGCCAGTCCCTCTTGCACATTCTTCAAAGGCCAAATGGCTTGATAAAGTCAGAAGACCCAGAAAATGAGAACAACTGTTTCCAACCGTACCATCCTCTCAAGCACAAAGAAGTTTCCTCTTGCTGTCAGCACAAGTGGCTAACAAAAAAGAAGGCTAAAACTTAAACTTTTCGAGTCCTTCATTCAGACTCCATTAGGAGCACTCCCTCTACAAAAGTGAATTCATGTTTCATTTGAGGTGGGAATCTATTTCACTAGGAGTTAAATGAAACAGCAAGGAAATTCCGTTAGTTCATCTCTGATGACAGGAAGGCAACATACAATTCCTCCATTCACCAAGTGGTTTTTGGTCTACAAGTTGTACAAAATGTTTATTTCAGATAACTAAGTCCTCTTTAAGTGCAAACTACCACTATTATATATTTATAACTGCTCTGCATTTGTTTCTCAAGATTACTAAAATCTGTCTGAGCTGTTGAGGTGACTACTGAAAAAAATCTAAATGCAGTCTCTACTGTCCTATCAGAATGCTATCTAAATTGCTTTTTATTATTTAAATTATAAAACACAATTTCTAGTAGTGAGAACATTAGGTTTGGATATCTCTGCATAGTCATAGAAAGACTCAACAGGTTCTACCTCCAAGACAGTTACTGCATGGGTAGGAGTAAACATTAATATGTCTCTTAATGCTGGCTATTTGGTTTTAAAAATGAAAGACCCAGATATAGCCTTTTGCGTAGGATCAGCCTTTAAGAAAAATTACAATGGAGCTAGCCTCATTTTCCTTGGGGACGCTTCTTTTAACCTAAAGATCTTGGGAACACTTCTTTTAACCTAGAGATCTTTCTTACCTGTCACTCTCAACCAAGAAAAAGGAAATACAAAGATGGAATGCATTTAAAAAAAAAAAAAAAAGATCAAAGGGAAAACTCGGGAGAGAGAGCAAGATAGCAAGAGAGAATTCTGAACACAGCCCTGTTCCTGAGCCACTGACACCTTTATTCAATCATTCTTTTGACAACCATGAATTCACTTTCCATCATTACTCTCACTCCCTGCACCTGAGTTATAATAAGCAGTAACATGCATGAGTTTTGATGTGCCAGGCACACATGTAGAGTGTACTAAGCACTCTATACATCTTATCTCATGAGATTCTTTCAACAGCTCTCTGAGACACATACTATTATCCCCATTTTAAAGATAGGGAAAGCTGAGACACCAAGAGGTTAAGTAATTTGCCCAAGACCCCTCAACTCGTATGCGTGCTGCTTCTCTCGCTCCCTGAATTTTTTTCCAGCCCTGACTACTAAACTGTTGATATCCACAGAATCAACCCTGTTTCTTTGAAATATTGCTAAAACTGTGATTAGCTTTTCCTGTGATTCAAGTACATCTATCCCAGTCATGTGTTACTCATTAGCAGAAAATTAGGCCCTGCTTTTCCATGATCTATGTTTAATGACCTCACCCCACGTGACAGGGTTCCGCAGGAGGATCATGGCCCCCTGTTGGGCCAATAGACTGGTGGAGCCACAGGGGGCTTGGACTTAGCTCATCTCCTTGTGTTCTTAGATGTAAAAGGCAGAGAAGCCTGGTAAGAGCACCTCTGGGCAAGAGGACTCTGGAGGTCGGCAGCCAAGTCCGGGCGACTCCCTGCATATGCTCTGCAGTGCTCCCCCTGTGCTCAGGCTCCAAACTCCCCTTGAAAATGAGAGAGTTGAGAGATAACCACAGATTCCCTAAGGAGGTTGGGAGTTGCTTTTAAAAGACACATTAATGGCTCCCTCCAAGCATGAAAAAAGTCGTCATTGTGATTCCAGTTTGGGGAAATATCTTCAGTTCAGCTCTTGGGTTCATGGTGCTAAGCGGGCCAAGGACACAAGAATGTCCCAGAGCCAAACTAGGGTCCTCCACCTTATAGTCTGAGATGTCCCTTTCCCTCCCTGGGACATCCTGGGTAGGACAACATGGATGTTTAAAAGCCTCCTCATCCGCACTGTTGGAAGAAGAAGGTGGGGCAGGCATCTCTCTAACAGCCAGCCAGTTATTGTAGTTCCTTCTACAGGACTTGCCTCAGGGGACAGGGGGCAGATTACATGGAAAAAGACAGCCATGCTCTTCCTGATGTTGTCAAGGACTGGCATGCTCCATGGCTGTCCCCTGCAGTTCTGCAGGTTCTTGGTGTTTAAGAAGCATCGTGGACTACTGGGACAAGGTAATTGGGTTGAGATCTAACAGGTGGTATTATACATTTTACTCTGCTGGAACCTGTAATTTATCCTCGGCTGTGTCCTCTCCCTCAATCCTTACAATCAGCCAACCACCATAGATTCTGCTTCCTCCCCACGACCAGTACCTGTTGCTTTGATCACTCTAATGGGCCCTTAACTGGCCTCCCTGCCTCCATTTTGGTCCCTCCTCAATTTCTCCACACCCTGTGCTAGAGGGAATTATGGCAAATGCAACGATGACAACGTCTCTTCCTTGTTTAAAACCCCTAAGCATGGCCTGCAAAGCCTTCCTTGATCTCTGCCTGGCTCTCCAGCCTTATCTCCCACTATTCCTGCTCTGCAGAGAATACTCTGGCTCTGTTGATCTGTTATGGTTGCCCTGCACACTCAGGTGTCATAAGAATTCATTTTTTGATGAAAGAGAGAATTTGTGGCTATTATGACCATTGAAAGCTAACAAGCCCCTTACTGGACGCACTCCAGCAATCTTTGCTTCCACCAGAAAGGGGCTGGAATTCGAGTCCAGAAGGAAATCAGAGCGAAGGCCTAGACCTCCTCTACTCCTGATCACTCTAGGACAACTAAAGGAATCCCCCAAAAAAGGGGGCACTACAGGACTGAAAGAAGAAAAAAAGAAGCAAATCAAAAAAGATTAAGTATTATTAGTACCTAAAAAGCAGCGATTTTCTTCTATTCAATTTCTAGTGCCCAACACAATATCCAGTGCATAGCAGATGCGCAGTGTGCTGGCTTAGTGTCCCCCCAAAATTCATGTCCT
Organism: Nomascus leucogenys; assembly: GCF_006542625.1. Taxonomy (NCBI): domain Eukaryota; kingdom Metazoa; phylum Chordata; class Mammalia; order Primates; family Hylobatidae; genus Nomascus; species Nomascus leucogenys. The sequence goes on from NC_044402.1 coordinate 102,509,684, forward strand.
TCTAGAACCTCAGAATGTGACCTTATTTGGAAATGGGTCATTGCAGATTTCTTTAGGTAAGATGAGGCCATACTGGCATAGAGTAGGCCCTTAATTCAATATGACTATTATCCTTATGAGAAGAGGAAAGGAGGCCGGGCGCAGTGGCTCACACCTATAATCCCAGCACTTTGGGAGGCCGAGGCGGGTGGATCACTGGAGGTCAGGAGTTCGAAACCAGCCTGGCCAACAAGATGAAACTCCGTCTCTACTAAAAATACAAAAATTAGCCAGACATGGTGACACACGCCTGTAATCCCAGCTACTCAGGAAGCTGAAGTGGGAGAATCGCTTGAACCCGGGGGGAGGTTGCAGTGAGCCGAGATCATGCTAATGCACTCCAGCCTGGGCGACAGAGTGAGACTCTGTCTCAATAAATAAATAAATAAATAAATAAGATGAGGAGAAGAGATGCAGAGAGAGACACAGGGAGAGCACCATGTGACAGAGGCAGAGATGGGAGAGATGTGTCTACAAAGCCAAGGAACACCTGGGATTGCCAGCAACCACTGGAAGCTAAGAAGAGGCAAAGAAAGTTCCTCCTCTAGAGCCTTTAGAGAGAGCATGGCCCTGTTGCTGCCTGGATTTCAGAATTCTAGCCTCTAGAACGGTGAGAGGATAAAGGTCCATTTTTTTTTTTTTTTTTTTTTTGAGACGGAGTCTCGCTCTGTCGCCCAGGCTGGAGTGCAGTGGCGCGATCTCGGCTCACTGCAAGCTCCGCCTCCCGGGTTCACGCCATTCTCCTGCCTCAGCCTCTCCGAGTAGCTGGGACTGCAGGCGCCCGCCACCACGCCCGGCTAATTTTTTGTATTTTTAGTAGAGACGGGGTTTCACCGTGGTCTCGATCTCCTGACCTCGTGATCCACCCGCCTCGGCCTCCCAAAGTGCTGGGATTACAAGCATGAGCCACCGCGCCCGGCCAAGGTCCATTATTTTAAGCCACTCAGTTTGTGGTAATTTGTTACAGCTGCCCTACAAAGGTAATACACTCAGTGAATATTTGTTGGACAAATAAATAAAAGAATAAATGAACATATCACCTGTGGGAAATTATTTGGAGGCAAATAAAGCATTAACACCCTTAGGAATATGACTTATAGTCCCAGCTACTCAGCTGAGGCTGGAGGATGGCTTGAGCCCAGGAGTTTGAGGCTGCAGTGAGCTATGATGGTGCCACTGCACTCCAGCCTGGATGACAGAGAGAGCCAGACCCTGAGAAAGAAAGAAAGAAAGAGAGAAAGAGAGAGAGAAGAAAGGAAGAAAGAAAGGAAAGAAAGAAAGAGAAAAGAAGGAAAGAGAGAGGGAGGGAGGGAGGGAGGGAGGAAGGGAGGAAGGAAGGAAGGAAGGAAGGAAGGAAGGAGAAAAGAAAATCTGATGCAAACTATGAGCTCAGTCCCCAGAAAAATACAAGTATAGTCATACACACAGAAGATTTTAGACAATGTCCTCCTAACTCACTCCCATTCCCACAAAACCCATTTAACCAAGATTAAGAACTCCTGAATTAAAAGACACAGATAGAATATCTAGGATTTTTCACCTTTTCTTTGAACACACTGAAAACATAAAGGCCTGAGAATGGTGATGGACTGTAGGAGAGTAACCTGGCCCAGAAATGCAGAGACCCGAATTCCAAATCCAGCTTTGCCATCATTCAGTTCCTTTTGTTCACTTTTCTACTCACTCCCAACCCCAGTAAACTGTAGATGCTTTTAGGGTCAGAGGACAGGCTAATGAGATAATGCTGGTAAAGCACTTTGCCCCCAAGAAAAGGTTCCTATGTAAACACGAGATATTATTAGGCATTATCAAACTTTGACTGGGCCAGCAGTGACCCAGCCACAGTGGTGAGTCCTCTTCCTTATCTACTGTTTGGCCAAATTGGGTTTTTTCTCCAAGGCAGGAGCGTGGGGGGTCTGCTGCTGGCTGGTGTTGGGAACTTTGATAAGTGAACCCTATCACATCCCCTTAAGCAGTACAAACAGATCATTTGACTACGTTTGATGAAAGGCCCCATCCTTTGCTAACAGTGAGTCCCAAATCTCTTTGTGCATATATATTGAACAATCTTCAGAAAATCTTCAGGGAATCTTCCTTTACTGTGTGCGCTAACTTCAATGCGAATTATTCAAATATATCAACAGGAAAATAAATCTTATTTCATGTTTGGTGGTTGTGATTTATTTATTACCTCTTAGGAATTATTACATAGAATTTCCCCTTTATTTCTGCTGTTCGTGGCCAATTTGAAAAAAGAAGAAAATAATGATGCCACTGGTTTCAGGGATATTGGTTTCAGAACTTATTAAAAGTAAAAAGAAAAGAGTAATTTCTACAATTGGTAAATTGCCATCAAACTGAAATGCCTTAAACTAACATTTCCTCTCCTTCCCCCGCCAAAAAAGGAAAAAAAAAAAAAGTAATTGCTCAACTTCCACAAGAATTTTTTCTAAAAATCTCAAGGTAGCCTTTTTTTCTTCATCAGAATTGACAAAGAGGGTATGGTAAACTGAGAGAAACATAAAATAACCACAATAATTCTCATCAACACAAAGATGACATAGAATCTTAATTAAGACCCTTAAGGAATCCCACTACAAAGGAAAAGGAATTCACCCGCAATTACCCACTTCTCATGCACACTAAGGCTATCTGACATATGATATTAGCCAGCTCTGCATTCAGTCATACTACCAAATTTCACCAGTCATACTTTTCAATCAGAAGAATGATCTTTCAAAGAGATTGTTGAGTTCTAACTGTGTTGTGTATGAGAATCTTCTCTCCCCCTTCCTTCCCTTCCTTCCCTTCCTTCCTTCCTTCCTTCCTTCCTCCCTCCCTCTCTTCCTCCCTTCCTTCTTCCCATAAGCACCTATTGATCACCTATTATGTACCAGGCACCATGCTAAGTAAAGGTGAATAACATATGCCTGTTACCTATAAGATAAGTATTTAAACCATTCAGACAGCAGATCTTGATACTTTTGGATGGGCAGAGATGCACCTTGGGAAGAGGATATTGTCTTCTATATATGGGAAGGAGGGGTAAGGAAGGAGCAAGAAGGGATCGCTGGTAAGAATGATTGCACTTGGAAGACAAGTTTGTCTTCAGAGAAGTTTGAAAGGCATAGTTACAATCCACTAATATTCTTACCATTTTACTTCCTCTCCTTCTTCTTCCTGTGGATCAAACAGTTAACGGTTACTCAGAACCACCTTAAATGACCTCCACTCTAACCTATGATATGTGATCTATGTGTTTGTACCCAGGATACATGTATTTATATCACAGGCTCAATTATGAAGGTGTGCTGTTTCAAAATCTTTTCCTCTCCAAATACTGTGTCCTAGGAACATTCATGCCTTATCAAAAAAGAGTAAGGATGAATGAAAGAGAACCCCCAGTAGGTTTTAGAAAAGGTATACATTGAAATTGTTTAAGTACACATTTAACATTTACTAGAAATAGCTCTGACTGCAAGAGAAAATTAAAGTAGACAAAAGCCTATAATCAGATTTATGCTATCTGATCGTGTAATTAGACCTGGCTTTAAGGCCATCCTAACAAGTTTATTTGAAAAGGAAGAGAGATCATTGTTTATTGGAATGGCAATAATTTGGGTTTCTTTAATTGACTCCTGGTGTGAATACGTTGATGCCTGCTGCTAAGAGGCAACATGGAAAGTTTCCAGGAAATTTCACATTCCAGGAGAAGCTTTGGAATCTACTTTCCATTGCAACCCAATTCAGCCTTTGGGTTTGAGTTTGTAACAACAAAACACCAGCTTTCAAAGGCAGCCTCACCAGGCGGCAGCCTCACCAGGCGGCAGCCTCCACAGCAGTGCCAGGGGCTGGGTAAGGAGCCCAGCACTTGGCTGGCCCATCAGGATAACAGAGGGTATTTCCAAAATCCGTCCTTCCCCATGTCCAAAGCACTAAGGGCGCCGAAGGCTGTGGCTACGAGAGTCAACAATGATTCAGAAACTGCCCTAACATTCTGATATTAAGTCAGCCCGAGAGAGGCTGCGATGAAGGCAGGAGGGGAGTGGAAGAGATTTCTCCTCCCCGTGCTCCCAAATTCCCAAAAGCAGTGTTGCCGTTTGCCTGCAAAAAATGAATATACTCCCTAAGAATTTAATAAGGTACAAAATAAAAATAACCCATAACCCACTTGTAAGCAGAGGCATGTTTCGAAGTTCCTCACTACTCTCAGCCCTGGTAAATTGACATTTTCCTTATAGGGAGTTTTAGGAGAGAAGGAAGGTAGAGACTGGGGGTCCCGAAACAGGAAGTGGAGATTTCAAAGACTGGTTTGATTCTGACGGCCTACCTGATACCATCTCTCTCTCTCTCTCTCTCGCTTTCTCACTCTCTCTCTCTCATAACAACTACCATTTGTTCAGCACATCCATGGCACATATTACCTCAGTTCATCCTTACAACAACCTTGCAAAGTTAATGGTATTATTCCAATATTACAGATAGGGAAAATGAGGTTCAAAGAGGTTAAGTAACCAGTTCAGGATCATAGGGCAAAGTTTAGCCAGGATTTCAACCTAAACCCGTCTGACTCCAAAATCCACAGTCAGCTCACTGCCATCCCAAAGTACCTGGCTGAACCCTTCCTGCCATCCCCATGGCTTGGCCAAGGCAGGCAGGGGCAGCAGTGGCAGCCAATTGTCCTGCTCATGACGTCATATGATGTTTTACTCTCTAAATCAGTCTCTATTTCCTATAGCTCTCTCTGGAAGAGGTCAAGCATTTTTATCCCACCTTCTTCTTTTTTTCTATTTCGGTCTTACCTTTCCAGGAAATGGAGCGCCATTTGCCAGAATAGAAAAGAAAAGCAACCGCATGTCTCCATCTGGCCCACAGGTTCCCTTGAGGCGAAGGATGCGGGGCCAGGCTGAGCCAGGACAGGTGAAAAGCTTCTTCTCTCCACTCCTCTGGCTCTTTTAGCAAACATCCTCCAGAAAACGCACCCCAAAATGAGTATGCAAAGGGTCCCACTTTCCATCAGAAAACAGAACACACCTGCTAGGTGGAGCCACATTTTTTTTTTCTTTTCTCTTTTTTCTTTTTTTTTTTTAATGGAGTTTTGTTCTTGTCCCCCAGGCTGGAGTGCAATGGCACAATCTCAGCTCACTGCAACCTGTGCCTCCCAGGTTCAAGCGATTCTTCTGCCTCAGCCTCCTGAGTAGCTGGGATTATAGGCATGCGCCACCACACCTGGCTAATTTTTAGTAGAGACAGAGTTTCACCATGTTGGCCAGGCTGGTCTCAAACTCCAGACCTCAAGTGATCCACCCACCTTGGCCTCCCAAAGTGCTGGGATTATGGGCGAGAGCCACCGTGCCCAGCCAGAGAGCCACCTTTCAAAAGCGCAAATCCAATCAGCTGTGCTGCTTCAGAACCTGCGAGGACCTCCCATGGAGAACCCCTTACACTGACATACAGGCCCCACCTGATCTGGCCTCTACCCACTCCCACCTTCACCCCTTACCTACTTCCTCCTTGCTGGTGTCCCCAAGTCAAACTAGCCATCTTTCAGGTGGTGAGCCAAGCATTCTCTTACCTCAGGCCTCAATCTGGGAATGTTATTCCTACCCACTCCATGAGCATAGCCCAGCAGGCTTTCTCTCTCTCTAGGGTTTTAGTCGAAATGTTCCCATCTCAGAGAAGATTCCACCGACTCCACTATTTAATTAGGTACCTCCCCATCTCCATCATTCTTCATCTAAGTTCCCTATTCAATTCCTTTTTGGAACTTACTTCAACTTACAGTTATATACCTTTTTTCTTTGTTTGTTTATTGTCTGTCACCCCATCCAGGCCCCCAGCACAGAGCCTGGCACATACTAGATGCTCAAAAAAATTTTGTTAAATGAATGAATGCACGAGCTTCAAAAATTGTTTGAGTTTTCTTGATAGGATGGATGTGACAATCAAAACCAATTGCATCCAATATACTCTTTCAAGAACCAGAAGATTCCACTTTCTGCAGAAATGCCAATACATAATTACAGGAAAGAAAAAACTCATGATTGGTGCAAGAAAAAACTGACCAAGCATTATCATGTAATATTTTAATGATCTGTTTATATGTCTGCTACCCCAGTGGATTCTGTTCTCTCTGAGAGCTGGAACTGGGTTTTGTTTTTATTTTATGTCCAAATCATAGCACAGTGCCTGGCACATACCAGTTGTTCAATATCTGTTTGTTAGGAGTAAAGAAGAGAAGAAAGGAGAGAAAGAGAGGGAAAAGAGAAAGAAGGAAGGGAGAGATGGAGGGAAAAAAGGAAGAAGGAAGGAAGGAAGGAAGGAAGGAAGGAAGGAAGGAAGGAAGGAAGGAAGGAAGGAAGGAAGGAAGGGAAGGAAAATAAGTTTCAAGTAAGAAGGTAGCAGTAAGCCTAAGAAATGCCCAACAGATTCTTTACAACTGAAAATTATTGAGTCGTAGGATCTCTGAGTTGGGAATGACCTTTATTTGTCTAATTCCCCAGTTGAAGATTTGAAGAGAAATTTCAATGCAGAGAGGCTAAGTGGCACATAGCTAGTTAAAACATAACCAAGATAAGAACTCAGGTCTCCTAACTCCAAATCTATATCATGCAGGTTCCTTCTGGCAGAGAAATAATAGGCTGAAACTACAGCCACACAAATGTGACTATTTGGGGCAGGTACAAGAGGGTTTCTAGTAACTTTGCAGTTGCAAACCCTGATGCAGCTGAAGCCTCTTGATGAAGCCCTGAGAATCTATACAAATCAAATCCAAGAGCTGTGTGCCCTGAATGAGCTCATCCCACTTCCAGTCTCTTGCTGAGAGGCTGTCAAGCTCTCTGCAGAAGAGTGGCGTCTGGGTGTTTATACATGGATGTGCAGCAGTGACACCGTAGACATCTTCTGTGTAGTGTAAATATGAAGTGGTCTTATTAGCAATCCTCCTTCCTCCCTCCGCCAGCCACAATGCACCTGGTAGCCATGAACCCTACCATTTTGGTATAACATGGACAAATCATCACAGTCGCTTCCTCTGAGCAGTCCCCCAGATTACAGATGATGTGAGGTTAAGTGGCTGATCCAAACTAGACCAAGTTGAGCTTCCCCTGAAAATTACTGGAATTGAAAAGAAGTCAGGCTAGGTACAGTGGCTCACACCTGTATTCCCAGCACATCCTTTGGGAGGATGAGGTGGGAGGATTGCTTGAGGCCAGGAGTTCAAGACCAGCCTGGGCAATGTAGTAAAACCCCATCTCTCAAAAAAAATTTTTTTTAATTAGCTAAGCATGGTGGCACACACACCAGTGGTCCCAGCTACCCAGGAGGCTGAGGTAGGAGGATCACTCAAGCCCAGGAGTTTGAGGCTGCAGTGAGGTCTGACTGCTCCTCTGCATTCCGGCTGGGTGACAGAATGAGACCCTGTTTAAAAAAAAAAAAAAGAAAAGAAATCAGTCTCTCTTTAGGTCCCCAGGCTGTCAGATGAGTCTGGATGCCATCCATGGCCATCTTATGGGCCTCAGAAATAAGAAGCAGCAATAACATTAATGCCATCCAGGTCCCTGATCCTACTGTTCCTGAGATGCAACTCAGTGTCATCATCATCATCATCAATCATCACTAACCCTTCTTCTCTAATATGGTCTGCATTAAGTTTCTGTCATTTGCAATCAAAAGGGCCCTACTAATAAAATACACTATTTTTTTAAAAACTTCAAAGAATAATTAGACTAAAAAGAAAAAATGAGACTTTCCTTTATGCACTTCTTACTGCCTAAAATGTCTCTTATTCTGGAAACTATCCAATAATGCCAACTTCTAAAAAAAAAAAGTGGTAATTAGGAAAAGAGTGGGAAATAACAAAGCAGATAAAACAGTAGATTTGGCATCCCCACAAGGATTGTGTGTCTGTCTGGGTCCTCCAGGAAGCAGATGCCATGACAGTATTAGGTGTGCAAGAGATTTCTCGAGGAAAACACCTGTGAAGGAAGATGAGGAGGGAGCCAGGAGAACCATCAGACTGGGCACAAGTCCACCTTGGGCATAGGAGAGAGGGAAGGAAGGTTGGATGGAAGTATCTCAGACTGCTGTGCAGTTCTAAGAAAGCTCCTCAAGGATATCGGGAGTTCTTGAGCCAAAGTCACCCATCAGAAGTGTCCCACATCTGCAGCATCTCCCAAAACGGAGCCTGGCTACCGCAGCATCTGTCATACGCAGTCATTGGCTAGGAGCAGCCTGTGAGAAGCTGTGGTGATCAACTCAGAGCGTAGCAGCTAGAACCCTCTATCAATTACACTCCTCAAAATTCGAGATCTGAGGGGTGCCTTTTCGTGGCCACCACAGGGTGCTGTTCTCTTCGCACGGCCCCATTCACTACCTGTTTCTTCAACATCCTCCTGAAAGCCACCTACCCCTCTGTCCTGATTTATACCAACCGAAGTGCTCTATCTCTCTCTCTGAATTCCCAAAGTATTTTCTTGTCCCTCTCTTACACAGCTTCATGCTTTCTATCTTGCATTACTTTCTACTTCACATTGTGTGTGTATATATGCAGCACACTCAGATACAATGAAACCTTGAAGACTATTCTGGAATGGGTCTGAGGTGGGGGTGGAGGCTGCTCACCTCATCTTCTTACTCTGGGCACTGGAATCTTGGTCTGAATCCTCAGAGTTTACCTCATTTAGATGTCTACTTTATTCCCTTTATTCTCAGACTCTTATTTGCTCACATTTTAACATTTCTAAAATTGGAGTGCAGCTTATAATTTATGTCAAAAGAAATTTGCCACCTGCTGGCAGGAGAGTGAGTTGAGAAGGAGTTGTTACTGTCTGCCCATGGGAGAACTTAGCGAGGCATATTTACAATAAGTGAAGCAAATATTTATTGCTGAAGGCATGACTATACTTTCATGTCTTTCAGCAAAACATCAGACAAGCACTTCAGAGGACACAGGAAAAGGACTGCCAGTCTACACTATGGGCACTGTAATTATATACAATAAAAATTGACAGATATCTCAGGAGAAATAGCAGAATTTTTAAAGTTACAGGAGTTTGGTGTGATCGGCTGATTCACTGAAAAGTCACCCTCAGGTGCCAAATATCTTTCAGAAGCTTCTGGGTGACTTTCAGAAGAAGCTTTTACCCTATAGAAAGGAATAATTTAATTAAGGGAAGGATGAAACTATGAGTTTAACTAAACAGGAAATACAAATGAAGCCCTGGTGTTCCACAATATGGCTAAAAATTAGACTGCCTAGCCTACATTTGCTAAGGAGGTCAACATCACCAGCCCACGATCGGAAAGCAGAGAATCTCCATGATGCTATGCACAACTGCCAATGGTTACAGATGATTCAGAAGAATCCACAGACTACACCTAAAAGAGGTTTATTATCAAACACTGAATGAGATGCTAAAAAAGAATATATGGATAAATATTATTTTTAGTGTTCATATTTATTATAGTGGTTTTTACCCCCTTAAAACCTGTTATTAAATCAGTAGTGTACCTAAAATACATGGCATCTTGGAATTGAGGAACTAGAGTTAGTATAATAATCAGTGGCATAGTTCTTTAACTTTTGACTTTAGGTTGATGCCAAAAGGAATTGTTAAGAATGATTAAATCCACACCCTGTAAAGAGAATTCTATACAGTTTACAATATTGAGTTGGCAAAGATCACTATAGGTAATACAATTCACTCTCCCTCCCTTGCCTATGGAAGACATCACTGATCATCCATGGAGCTCTTTTTTGCTAAGCCATGAGTCTGCAGAATTATTCCCAATCAAGTCTTCTAGGCAGTCACTACCAACTGATTGAACTTGGTACATAACAGGAATCTTGGCTGCCATCCCTATGCTATATTCTTGTATGGAATGTAACTCTGAAGAATATACAAGGAGCTCTAATGCCATCTTTTTCTCCACCCTAAAGAGTTAGTGAAACCTAGCCAGAGCAATCCGACAAGAGAAAGAAATAAAGGACATCCTGATTGGACAAGAAGAAGTCAAATTATTCTTGTTTGCAGGCGATACGATCTTATGTTTAGAAAAACCCAAAGACTCCACAAAAAATAACTACAGCTGACAAACAAGTTCAGTGAAATTGCAGGATACAAAATCAACATACAAAAATCAATAGCATTTCTATATGCCAACAGCAAACAATCTGAAAAAGAAATTTAAAAAGTAGTCACATTCACAATAGCTACAAATAAGATACCTAGGAATAAACTTAACTAAAGAGTGAAAGATCTCTACAATAAAAACTATAAAACATTGATGAAAGAAATTGAAGAAGACACATAAAAAATGGGAAAATATTCCATTTTCATCGATTAGAAGAATCAATAATTTTAAAATGTCCATACTAACTGGGTACAGTGGCAGGTGCCTGTAGTCCCAGCTACTCAGGAGGCTGAGGTGGGAGGGTTGCTTGAGCCCAGGAGGTGGAGGCTGCAGTGAGCTAAGATCATGCCACTGCACTCCAGCCTGGGTGACAGAGTAAGACCCCGGCTCTAAGAAAATAAATAAATAATAGAAATGTCCATACTACTCAAAGTAATCTACAGATTCAATGCAATCTCTATCAAAATATCAACGACATTCTTCACAGAAATAGAAAAAAAAAATCCTAAAATTTATATGGAACCACAAAACATAGGAATAGCCAAAGCAATTCTAAGGAAAAAAGAACAAGGCTGCAGACATCACATTATCTGACTTCAAATTATACTAAAAAGCTATAGTAACTGAAACAACATGGTACTGACATAAAAACATACATGTAGACCAACCAAATACAGAACCCAGAAATACATCCACACATTTATAAACAACTTATTTTCAACAAAGGTGCCAAGAACATACACTGGGGAAACCACATTCTCTTCAATAAATTGTGCTGGGAAAACTGGATATCCATAAGCAGAAGAATGAAACTAGACCCCTATCTATCACCATATACAAAAATCAAATCAAAATGGATTAAAGACTCTGAATCTACTAGAAAAAAAACGTTGGGGAACGACTCCAGGACTTTGGCCTGGGTAAACATATCTTGAGTAAGACCTCAAACCACAGGCAACCAAAGCAGAAATCAACAAATGGGATCACATCAAGCTAAAAAGCTTCCAGGACAGGCGTGGTGGCTCACACCTGTAATCCCAGCACTTAGGGAGGCTGAGGCAGGTGGATCACCTGAGGTCAGGAGTTCAAGACCAGCCTGACCAACATGATGAAACCCTGTCTCTACTAAAAATACAAAAATTAGCTGAGCGTGGTGGTAGGTGCCTGTAATCCCAGCTACTTGGGAGGCTGAGGCAGGAGAATTGCTTGAACCCAGCAGGCAGAGGATGTGATGAGACAAAATCAAGCCACTGTACTCCAGCCTGGGCGACAGAGTGAGACTCTACCTCAAAAAAAAAAAAAAAAAAGCGTCTGCACAGCAAAGGAAACAATCAACAAAGTGAAGAGACAACCCACAGAATGGGAGAAAATATTAAATATTCACAAACTACCCATCTGACAAGATATTAATAACTAGAATATATAGAGAACTCAAACATCTTCATAGGAAAAAATCTAATAATCCAATCAAAATGGTCAAAAGATCTGAATAGACATTTCTCAAAAGAAGACACACAAATGGCCAACAGATATACAAAAAAAATGCTCAACATCACTAATCATCAGAGAAATGCAAATTAAAACTACGAGATATCATCCCACCCCAGTTAAAATGGCTTTTATCCAAAAAACAGGCAATAACAAAAGCTGATGAGGATGTGGAGAAAGGGGAACCCTCATATACTGTCAGTGGGAATGTAAATATGGTTAACAACAATACAGCCACTATGGAGAACAGTATGGACATTTCTCAAAGAACTAAAAATAAAACTACAACATGATCCAGCAACTCCACTGCTGGATATATTTCCAAATGAAAGCAAATCAGTATATTGAAGAGATACTGCCATGTTTATTGCGGCACTGTTCACAATAGCCAAGATATGGAATCAAACCTGTTTCCATCAACAGGTGAATGGACTTTTAAAACATGGTGTATAGACACAATGGAAAAATATTCAGCCATAAAAAAGAATGAAATCCTGTTATTTGCAACAACACGGATGGAACTGAAGGACATTATGTTGAGTGAAATAAGCCAGGCACATGTTTTTACTCATATGTGGAAGCTAAAAAAAAAAAAAAAAAAGAAATCAAACCCATGGAGATGGAGAATAGAACAATGGCTACCAGAGGCTGGAAATGGTAGTGAAGAGAGGGGGTTATAGAGAGGGTGGTTAATAGGTACAAGAATACACTTGGATAGAAGGAGTAAAATCCAGTGTTCCATAGCACAGTAGTGTACTATAGTTAACAATAATGTTCTGTATATTTCAAAATAACTAAAAGGGGAATTAGAATGTTCCTAATACAAAGAAATGATAAATGATTGAGGTGGTAGATACACCAATTACTCTGATTTGATCATTACACATTGCTTTCTTATATCAAAATATCACACGTGGGCTGGACATGGTGGCTCTCACCTGTAATCCCAGTGCTTTGGGAGGCCGAGGAGGGAGGATCACGTGAAGCCAGGAGTTCGAGGCTGCAGTGAGCTGTGATCATGCCACTTCACTCCAGCCTTGGTGACAGCACAATTCTGTCCCTGAAAATAAAAATAAAAATAAATCACATGTACCCCATAAATATGTGCAACTATTATGTATCCATAATTATAAATTTTTTAAAAAGGATTCATGAAAACTCACAAAAGTGTGGTCAAAAGAATAGTTTGAGGATTAATTTGAAATCTTTTTGAAGGTTCTGGGATTTCTAGATCCAGTGTCCCACATTGCTTTGGGCTACCCCACCTGGTTACTAACCACAAAAAGTTCTATCTTTGTTTATGTGTGTATATATGTGTGTGTGTGTGTGTGTACATATACACACATATATATACACACACACATATGTATATATACACACATAAACATATATACATACAAACATACATACATTGTTTATGTATGTATATATGTTTATGTGTGTGTGTGTATATATATATATCCTTTAAGTACCACTCAACTTTCAATTGATGTATTTAAAACATTTTCTTCCTGCCGGGCATGGTGGCTCACGCCTATAATACCAACACTTTGGGAGGCCAAGGCAGGTGGATCACGAGGTCATGAAATTGAGACCATCCTGGCTAACACGGTGAAACCCCGTCTTTACTAAAAATACAAAATAAAATTAGCCGGGCGTGGTGGCGGGCGCCTGTAGTCCCAGCTACTTGGGAGGCTGAGGCAGGAGAATGGCGCGAACCTGGGAGGCAGAGGTTGCAGTGAGCCGAGATCGTGCCACTGCACTCCAGCCTTGGGCAACAGAGTGAGACTCTATCTCAAAAAAAAAAAAAAAAAAAGATTTTCTTCCCTAAAATATGCCCTACAAATGCTTGCTATCCATTCTACTAACTAATGAAAATGGTTGTGATTCTATGTCTTTATGCTCTGGATCTTTTTTTTTTTTTTTTTGAGACATTCTCGCTCTGTCACCCAAGTTGGAGTGCAGTGGCACAATCATAGCTTACTGCAGCCTGGAACTCCTGGGCTCAAGCGATCCTCCTGCCTCAGCCTCCTGAGTAGCCTCTTGGTCTTTCATCGAAGTGTGCTTTCCTTTATTGGGAAGAATAATAAGCACTTCCTGCTTAGAGTCTAAGCTGAAAATGAGTCCACCACTTCAGAGGGTTTGAATCCTCCTGTGTCACACAGTCAAGTTTCCCCCAGACAAAGGCCACTTGGGGTATTACTATTTAATCATGGTAAGCCCAAGATCATATAGGTTCAACGTAGCATGTCTTATTTTCCCTTAATAGGCTGTGACCTTCCTCAGGCTAGGGACTATTTATCTATTTACCCCTATAATACTATTCAATCTCTCCCCTAGAACATTCATGTAAAAGGTGCTCTATATATATACATATGTGTGTGTGTGTGTGTTGTGTGTGTGTTTAATGAAAAAAACTATTTTATTAAGATCAGCCATGAACTATTTTTCTATTTATCCCCATTATACTATTTAATCTCTCCCCAAAACATTCATATAGAAGGTGCTCTCCCTCTCTGTCTCTCTGTGTGTGTGTGTGTGTGTGTGTGTGTGTATGTGTGTGTGTGTGTGTGTGTGGTTTTGTCTCTTTTTTTTGAGACGGAGTGTCGCTCTTGTTGCCCAAGCTGGAGTGCAATGACGCGATCTCAGCTCACCTCAACCTCCACCTCCCGGGTTCAAGCGATTCTCCCGCCTCACCCTTCCAAGTAGCTGGGATTATAGGCATGTGCCACCATACCCGGCTAATTTTCTATTTTTAGTAGAGATGGGGTTTCTCCATGTTAGTCAGGCTGGTTTCGAACTCCCAACCTCAGGTGATCCACGTGCCTCGGCCTCCCAAAGTGCTGGGATTACAGGCGTGAGTCATTGAGCCTGGCCATATGTGGTTTTTTTCTAATGAAAAAACTATTTGACTAAGATCCATCAGGGCCTGTCTTGCCCCCCTCTCACGATGTGACATGCCGGCTCCCCGTTTACCTTCCACCATGATTGTAAGCCTCCTGAGGCCCTCACCAGAAGCAGTTGCTGGTGCCACACCTCATGTACAGCCTGCAGAACTGTGACCCAAATAAAACCCTTTTCCTTAAAAATTTAAAAAAAAAAAAAGACTCATCTGGAAAGGGCTCAAAGGGGACAGAATGCGTCCACTGCGCTGGGCTACACTTTTGTTACAGTCTAGGTAACTCTAGAATCTGACAAATCAATAAAGAAATTTTGTTTCTGTAAATAGTATCTCCTTCTCATCTCCATCCCTAGGAATCCATAATATTTGAGGAATTCTTCAGCCTAAAAAATAAATAACCACAGAGGGCCTTTCATATGCAGCATCTGTGGTTCTTAACGCTGGCTGAACATCAGAATCACCTGTGGAGCTTCTAAAACCTATCAGTACCAGGACCCTATTCCAGAACAATTCAATCAGAATCTATGGGGGTGGTGCACAGATACTTCATTTCTCCTAGTCCTCGCAACACCTCCATATGAGAGGTGCTATTATCCCCATTTTCCAGAGGAGGAAACTGAGGCTCAGGCTAGGAGAGATTAAGACTTGCCCATTACACATTTAATAAGGGACACACAGCCGGATTCCCAAATAGCTCTCAAACATACGTTATTTTGGTAAGTGCCGTTCATAACATATTTTAACAACATGTGGATATAGAACCACCAAGAGCCCTTATCCTGCTAAGCTGTGGACAAGCCAGTGGATCAGACACAGAGAGACATTCATCCGCCTACACAGCAGCAGGAAAGGACCTGTGCTCACTTCCACACCGCGGTTTTTACTCTCAAGCAGAGCAGTGACAAACCCTGTCCCTTTGACTTGTCAACGCTTTCATAACATCTCACCACCATGACCAAGATAGCTGTTTTCTTTTTTTTTTTTATTTTAATTTTTTTGGTAGAGATGGGGGTAGGGGTCTTGGTATGTTGCCCAAGCTGGTGTTAAACTCCTGGCCTCAAGCAATCCTCCTGCCTCAGCCTCCCAATGTGTTGCAATTGCAAGCATAAGCCACTACACCTGGCAACTCTTGAGGAATCAGAAGGTTAGAGCAGCACAAATACTAGAGTGGATGGCCAGGCCAAAAGCCAGCATTTTTAATAAATATTACTGTGAATTTTGAACACTTTTATTTCCTGAATGTGCTATGTACTTAGATTTCACTGAGCACGAGTGCATGAGATGAAATTTGCTTTAAAAAGACAGAGTCAAATGGATTGACACAGGTGAACCAAAAGTGAGAATAGCTTGCCTTCAACTCCACTGTTGCTTCTCATTTATTTATTCCCTAAATAAAACAAGAAAACTCAAAGTGGTTCTCAGTAAGACTGAAGAATTCCCCTAAGAATTCCCATCTTTGTGAGTTACAGAATCGAGTCAACTTTTCCTTTTTCCAAATGCTGCCTGAAGAGCTACTTTTCACTGCTATTCTGAGCAATTCTGGAGCTGCTGAGGTGTCTTGGGGAAGGGTGGAGCAGCTGCCAGACTCCTCAGGTTCTGATGGAGGCAGATGCCTTTCCCCAGCTTGTTGCTGGCTGGGGACAAGCCTTCCACAATATGGATTTCGTTGTCTGAACTCCCTCGGCTCAGCAACGCCCCTTGTCAGAGCACAGAGCCCACAGTTATATCACAGATTAGCCCAGGAAACAGCTAGTCATGAATCACAGAGGCTCATGGATCTCTGCCGAACAAAGAACTCCAGCTCTGGGAAACTTTCTGGCCCAGCCTCTCCCTCTGTCCCAGTGGAAAAGCAGGTAATTTCCCACTGGCCCAGTAGAAAACCAGTGCAAGGTTCATGCAAGACAGGTGGACTTAACCTGGCTATTGCTTTCTTTTTCCTCATCTACTAATGCTGTTTTCATACCAACTGCATCCTAAACACAGTTAAGATGGTGATTCATAGTGGTGGTGGGCGTCTCAGTAGGAGCTTTCTTAAGAAGAAAGGGCTTTGAATGAGCCAATGAAAGCTGTTGCCAGGGAACCAGATGCCATGAACAGGCCACTCCAGCAGTGTAAGAATACAAGCTGGGAGTGCTGGACTGAGCATTAAGTGTACTTGGCAGCTGAGTCCTACAAGGCCTGTTAACCCTTTGTGCACCTATGTCTAGATAGTGAATCAAGAGAAGGATTATGGTAAAATCTGAAAAAGCCAAGCCACCCCTTCTGTCAGTATCTCCCACTGGAATGTACCATTTCAAAGTTGTTCTCCCTGCTCGACTAACAGCTCCCCTGGACACCTGCTTTAGAGTGGATTGGCTAAGAGATGGGCATGAGCAAGGGTTGGTGTGGAGGATGATGCTCTGCAGAGGGCACTGCTCATGTCTGATCGTACACCTTAGAACACTAATGACTCCTCTTAAATTGTGGTTGAGTTTTATGTGATCTCTTAGCCTTTGGAGAAGGGACTTTGCTGCCCCAGGTGTGTCTGCTGTATGAGATAAGGAGGAAATGCTTCCCCTCTTCCCTAAATGTATACTTCAGAGCCTCCTAGGGCCAGCTGGAGATTGGCAGCCTATGCCTCGTGTTCAGATTGTTGGCTGGAGGAGTGTGGGCACAGGCTGCTGGCTGGGAAAATGGGGGAACAGGCAAAGCTGCTGTGGATGGGTCTCCCAACCTACCTCCCAGGACTCCTCCATCTTGTCCCACTTCTTCCTCTCCCTCTTTCACCAATCCCCAATCCAGGCATCCACTCTGGGTTCCATTCCTGCACAGCTTGATTAATTCAATCTCTGCAAAGGTACTAGCATCTTATCTCGGTTCTCAGGAAGATGTGAATGCTTTTCCAAAGAAAACTATAAAGGTTGAAAAACAGGCAGTGAGGTTACCTGTGGGCTAGGGGCTCCTTGGTTCACAAGGTGAACTCTAGCAACGTGTAGGTCTTGAGGGGAAGATTCTCCCCACACCCAGGCTCCCTGACACCCTTCCTCTTCCTCACATTGTCAGCTGCAACTCCTTGGCTGCTCCCTTCTGGGGGCTAAGGATAAGGACATCAATTTGAACATCAAAATCTCACCAATGTGGGCAAATAGTGGGAAGAGAATTTGTGTATACCTTGGGTGTTTGTATGTCCCTACAAAGACACGTGTTTTATACATCACATTAATATTTTTCTAAAATGATCAGCACAGGGTTCACAATTTTCACTCTGTGATAATCAGAAAATATAAAAATTGTTCTCATCATAGAATTAAAATGGTGAGCTGGAAGCCAATTGACAGAGAAGCATCTGGTTAGGCAGTCCAGTGACTTACTCTCTCTATATATTAGATTTCCTGTTGTGAGGAAATGACTTTCAGAGCATCCATTTGTGCAGCAAAACCTCACTACTGAGCTGGGCACAGTGGCACTTATCTGTAGCTCTAGCTACTTGAGAAGCTGAGGTGGGAGGATCACTTGGGCCCAGGAATTCAAGACCAGCCCGGGCAACATAGCATGACCCCCATCTCTAAAATAAAACCAACCTCACTAGTGTGTGCTAATAGTGGGAGACAATTCATGTATATTCTGAATTATGAGATGGAATTATTCATTAAACAATATTTTCGGCCGGGTGTGGTGGCTCATGCCTGTAATCCCAGCACTTTGGGAGACCGAGGTGGGTGGATCATGAGGTCAAGAGACAGAGACCATCCTGGCCAACATGGTGAAGCCCCGTCTCTACTAAAAATACAAAAATTAGCTGGGCATAGTGGCACGTGCCTATAGACCCAGCTACACAGGAGGCTGAGGCAGGAGAATCGCTTGAACCTGGGAGGCAGAGGTTGCAGTGAGCCAAGATCATGCCACTGCACTGCAGCCTGCCGACAGAGCAAGATTCTGTCTCAAAAAAACAAAAACAAAAAAAAAATATTTTCTATTTATTGAGCATGTACTATGCGCCTGGCACAAGACTCGGTGCTTGACACGAATCATTTCATTTGTTAATTACATAAACATCATTGTAACAGTATTTAATGAAAATCAAAAGAAAAATTTACCCACCACCAAACAATACAGATCAAACATTGCTATGTTATTATTACATTTTATTACTCTAATGTTCAACGGTGCTACATTATCAGAATCCATGCAGTCTCAATGAATGACATCTGCTCTAAGATCCTCCCTTTAGAATTAAAATCATCCCTGCTCCTGTCACCCTCCATAGGTTGGTTTCTATGGAGGTTTGTTATTTTTGCCCCAAGTAACTGAGCTGCCAGCCAGGTGGTGATTGATTTTCCCCATGTTATGAAAGAACCAAGAATGTGTGGCTTTTATTTCTTCTACAAACTCACTATCTCTCCACCGTAAATTTAAAAGCTTGCAATTACAGTGAATGCTCCTACTAATAAAGTGAAGCCATGAGCAAAGGGATAACTAAATATTTTAGACTCCCAAAGCAAACCCTTCAGAAAGATCTAAAATAAATAGATCCCTAGTCCCTTCCCTCTGAACTAGACAGGCCATGCAGCCATAATTTATAGCTAAGGAGAGAAAGGAAGCAGAAATCCAAGGCTCTCTCTTGCTATGATTCCAGAGTATTCTTTGTTGCCTTTTGCATTCTTCTTTCAAACCTGGCCTGGGCCACATGAGAAATTAGCCCTGGTCTCTGAATAAGCCAAGTAACTTATCCTTAGCAGGTCTGTGCTTCTTCTAACAAGTTCAGAGGGTTCTATCTTCCACACTGATTGTTAGGGCCCTTTCAGCCTGTGTATACTAAGCCTTGAGTTGGTCAGCACCTTTAACCTATGGGTCTGAGCTTTGTGCTATAGCAAACTACCAACTACTAAAACAGGCTTTGACCCAATTCTCTTCTTTTCTATATTTTTCATACTGGCTCAAAGACAATTATACATCTCTTTGGGCATGCTAAAAAGCAAAATGACAAATATTCAATCAGCTGCTACTATAATGCAAGGGGTTCTATGCTATGGGGAGTATTAAGAATTTTAAGATATTGGCCAGGCACAGTGGCTCACACATGTAACTTTGGGAGGCTGAGTCAGGAGGACCACATTAATCTAGGAGTTTGAGACCAGACAGGGCAACACAGTGAGGCCCCATTCTACAAAAAATAAAAAATTAGCCAGGCATGGTGGTGTATGCCTGTAGTCCCAGCAGTACAGGAGGCGGAGGTAGGAGTACTGCCTGAGCCCCAGAGGTCAAGGCTGTAGTGTGCCATGATCGCAGCACTGCATTCAGCCTGGGTGACAAAGCAAGACCCTGTCTCTTAAAAAAAAAAAAAAAAAAAAGAATTGTAAGATGTAGTCTCTACCTTCCAAAGACTTAAAGTCTAGTTGGGACATGAAACACAAGCAAATTGAAAGCCTTAATAATGTAAGGCATTGCTGCTTGTCATGTACATGGCCCATCTTTTTAATTTTTTCTGAGACAGGATCTTGCTCTGTTTCCCAGACTGGAGTGCAGTGGTGCGATCACAGCTCACTGCAGCCTCTACCTTCTGTGCTCAAGCAATCTTCCCACTTCAGCCTCTGGAGTAGCTGGGACTACAGGCATGCACCACCATACCCAGCTAATTTTTTTATTTTTTGTAGACCGACTGGCTAATTTTTGTATGTTTGGTACAGACAGAGGGATTTTGCCATGTTGCCTAAACTGCTCTTGAACTCCTGAGCTCAAGTGATCTGCCAGCCTCGGCCTCCCAAAGTGTTGTGATCACAGGCATGAGCCACTGTGCCCAGCCTCACAGCCCATATGTTTAAAAATCTTTTGTTTTGACTTTCTCATACAACTTGTCTTTGGTGCTTATGGTAGATAACTGTAGTTGGCTTTATCAACTTTTATTCTACATTCCCTCTGGTGCAAGAGCTAGAAAGCAGAAAACTTTATTTCTAGACTTCCTTCCAACTAGATTTGCAAAGTGAAGTTAAGAGAAGCGAGGTTGGGGAGATCTGAGTGCTTAGAAGTAGTCATGGCAGCCAGACCAGAGGTCCAGGGCCCAGTCACCAGCTTCATGGCTGAAGTGGGTAGTGGGGGCCAAAGTCATAGCTGCTCGCTGAGAGCCATGATGGGGCTTCTTATGAAGAACTGCTACTACTCTATTGCAGAAGTATTACAGGATGAACGACAGGCTGAAATTGGAACCAAATTTGGACAAAGTCCCATTTCACCTCTGGTTTGCTCTACGGCTTTATGCAAACCATTTCATCTCTCTGTGCACTGATCTTTACTCTTTCATTAACAAGAGCAACACCAAGGACTCTCCTTATAGATCGCCCCTAAAGATGAATAAAATACTAGAGAACACAATTACACTTCTTTTTAAAGAGGGATAAAGGTTCTGACAGTATCACATAGGCCGCCTCTCCCGAGTGGCATTCATTTACTCCAAGCACTTTGGAACAAGGGATACATTCCTGAATGTGCTGGGGAGGTGGCCATTGAACAGCATCTATTTTCTGTTTCATGTGGTTTCTATTTATTTACAGAGTGCCATGGTTATTCATGATGTTTTACAAACCATAAAAACAAGGTCTCCACCCTATAGAAGTTACAGTGTAATTCATACAGACATGCTGCATGGGCTGACAGGTCAGGCGTGCCAGGAGATGGTGTTGGTGTTGTATAACATGGGTGTGGAGGGGTTCTTCTTGAGTTATAAATACTTTCCAGTTACAAGGGCCTTTCATCTGGGATCCCCAAGCACTTTAGAATAGCAATAACCCGGATTGCTTTCTAAATGTACTTTCTATAAACTGTTGTGGGGACTGAGTAAATGCTTTTAAATGACTATTAATTGATCTGTGGATCTGTTCATTGTCCATATTAAACAGCATAGATGTAAACACGATGGTTTAGGAGAGGCTCGCTTTAGGCTGTGGTCTGGCTGCTTACAGATTACTGCCGCCCCACAGAGACCCGGAAGGCTTGCCACAGCCTTGAGAAGGCCAGATGGACACTCCTAGGCATTTTCCTAGGTGATATGCTCACTCAACCTAGACTCAGAAAGAGCACTCCTTGGGGCCCTGGTTCACTACGTATGGGTGAGTTAACATTTCAAAGTCAGGTGAGTTCAGAGAAAGAATCTCCTCTGGAGAAACTTGGAGCCATCCCTTGGCTAACGATAGTGGTTCTCATTCAGGTCCCAAGACCTCCATTAAGCTCCTCTTATGCTACTTTTCTCTCTTTCTTGAGCAATGGCACTTTCAAAACGGCAAGATTTATCTTTCTTTGCAGCTGGTATAGAGTTTCCCCTTCTGTCTTACTCAAAGACCACTTAACTGGTGATTTTTCCTGACCTATTTGACAAGTTCATTCATATCCAAGAGAAGACTGGCCTGGGTTGCAAGTCTTGAAAGTTCACCCAGAGGTTGATGAGATAAGGATTCCTCCTTCTATCCATCCTTTATAAGCTTCTCAGAGTTATCTTTCTAAAAATCCATCTCGGCTCACTGCAACCTCCACCTCCCCAAGCGATTCTTGTGCCTCAGCCTCCCAAGCAGTTGGAATTACAGTTGGGATTCCTTCTTAAGGAACACGACCACGCCTGGCTAATTTTTGTGTTTTAGTAGAGATGGGGTTTCACCATGTTGGGCAGGCTGTTCTCCTCCTGACCTCAAGTGATCCACCTGCCTTGGCCTCCCAAAGTGCTGGGATTACAGGCATGAGCCACCACAACCAGCCGGAAAAAAATTTTAATTGTAGTAAAATATATGTAACATAAATTTACTTTCGTTTTAGAGATGAGATCTCACAATGTCACTAAGGCTGATCTCAAACTCACGGGCCCAAGGGATCTTCTTGCCTCAGCCTCCAAGTAGCTGGGATGACAGGTGTGTGCCAGTGCACTGGCTCAAATGGACCATTTTAACATTTTTAAGTTTACAGTTCATTAAGTACATTCATATTGTTGTGAATCCATCTTCAGAACTTTTTCATCTTCTCATACTGAAACTCTGTACCCACTACACACTAATGTTCCATTCCCCTCTCCTTGCCAGCCCTGTCAATTACCATTCAACTTTCTGTCTCTATGAATCAGACCACTCTAAGTACTTCACATAAGAGAAATCATACAATGTTTGTTCTTTCATGGTTGGCTTATTTTGTTTAGTGTAATGTCTTCAAGGTATATGCGTGTTGTAGCATGTGTCTGAATTTCCTTCCTTTTTTTTTTTTTTTAGATGGAGTCTCACTCTGTTGCCCAGTCTGGAGTGCAGTAGCACGATCTCGGCTCACTGCAACCTCCGCTTCCCAGGTTGAAGCGATTCTCCTGCCTCAGCCTCCCAAGTAGCTGGGACTACAGGCGTGTGCCACCACACCTGGCTAATTTTTTATTTTTAGTACATCATGTTGGCCAGGCTGGTTTTGAACTCCTGACCTCAGGTGATCCGCCCACCTCGGCCTCCCAAAGTGCTGGGATTACAGGCGTGAGCCACGGTGACCGACTGAATTTCCTTCCTTCTTAAGGCTGAATAATACTGCATTGTATGCATATGCTACATTTTGTTGATTCATTCATCTGTCGATGGACACTTGAGTTACTTCCACCTTTTGGCTCTTATAAATAATTTTGCTCGAGTATGAGTATACAGATATCTCTTTGAGACCCTGCTTTCACCTCCTTTGGGTATATAGACCCAGAAGTGGAATTACTGGTAATTCTGTTTAATTTTCTTAGAAACTGTCATACCATTTCCTACAGAGGCTGCGCCATTTTGCATTTCCAACAGCAATGCACAAGGTTTTCAATTTCTCCGTATCTTCACCAATACTTGTTATTTTCTGTTTTTGTTTTTGTTTTTTAATAGTAGCCATCTTAGTAGGTGTGAAGTGGTATCTCATTGTGGTTTTGATTAAATTCTGTTTGGAGCGTCTGCATTCACTCATTCGCTGTCTTGATTCCCCATAATAAACCCTATTTTATTTTACAACAGAACCTCTATTTCTTTCTCAGGAGACTTGAACTCGGTTGGGGGTGGAGGGGTCAGAGGGGGAGGGGAAAGTGCCACATAGGAAGATCAAAAAGGTAAGTGGGCTTGTAGTCCGTTGTGCTTCTTCATATAGGCCAGCAGGGGGCACTCCCACAAGACTGCCAGGGTAGTTCAGCTGACAGCTAACAGGCAGCTTGCTTTTCCAGGCTTGAGCAGGTTCCTAGATCCCCAGCAAAGGGGTCTTTTTGTTTCCTGACCCTCTTCCCTCCTGTATGTGCTCATCACAATGTCACTGTCAAAGCGATCCAAGCTTCCCAGGCTATGCAGTGCTTCTCAAAGCGGGTGCTCCTGGCATTCTAGTGGGACAGTTCATCACTATGTGGGAATTTCACACAATGTAGAACATTTAGCATCTGGGGCCTCTGCTTGCTCAATGCCATCAAGACTTCCAATTATTGCAACAACCAAAATGTCCCCCACCCACATTTCCAGAGCACCCCCATCTGGGGATAGGTTGCCCAGTTGAGAACCAGGTATGCAAAGCAAGCTAGAGAATCCCAGTGTCTCCCGCTCAGGCAAAGCAGCAACTACCATAATGAGATCTCATGTCCAGTCGAGGGGATGATGGAGCTCAGCCAAGGAAAAAGTCACAGGTGGTTTTAGGTGACCTAGATTATACCCTGGCTCTGTTAATGGTTAGTTGACAGTGACAGGCTCACATATCAGGAGAGAGGGGAAGACGCTCTCTAAAAACAAGATGAGAACAATAACAGAAAAAGTACCCCAACAAGGCCCCCACGCCATGCAACTGGGACTTGCAACCTGAGCCTGGTCCCTTCAGTGTCCATTTGACCCCTACCCCCATCCCTGGGGAATGCACACTGCACCCGGCACCCGTCTCTGCCTTGCCTGGGTTAGTTTAAGGGACTTCATTTCCCTGTGCTGCCATAGCAACCAGGAAACAACCTCCGCTCAGACGAGAAGGATGGTGCTGTGGCCGAGATCTGTAGATGCACGCGGCTAGTAACAGAGCAACCGGGACCAAGGGAAAACAAGAGCTCAGGAGAAGGGGAAAGACAGGTCGCCCAGAGAGTAGACAATCCAGAGCTTGAGGAGGCTGGCTGTGCGGTTTATTTTTTCTCTCCACAAAGACACATACTGTCTAAACTGTGTGGCTGGTTGTTATTAAGAAGCTGCTGCGAGAGGAAAAAATTTAATAAAAGGCCCTGTGTTTGTGGTCTTCTTGGACTTGCTGTGAGCTCTGGAAATCTTGAGGTGTGACCAGATTTCAGCCTTCAAAACCAAGATGGACTGCCCTTGAGAAGGGGTGGTCAGAGGGAAACATGTTCACGCTCTCCCTCCTGAGCCGGGGCCACGGGAAGCTGGGCCAGGACAAACAGAAGTTAGAAGTCTACTTTGAACCAGAGGTGAGTCCCACAGCTGAAGAAAGGCACATTTTGGAGGTGAGAGAGGAATGCTCTATGTTTCCACTTGGGAGGTAAACCATGTGTGTCTTGGTTTGTGTTGTTAGTGAGGTGGCGGGGTCACTGGAAGATCTTCCTTCCTCCTTCATGAAACTCAAGAAAATAACATCGTTTTCCTGACACACCGAGATTGCCACTGGGGCCCTCATCTTTCCCCTTGTAGCTGTCTTTGCTTGGACCAAAGGAGATTCCAGATTGTCTGGAATTTGGATGGTTTGGTGCAAGACCAGAATTTCCACCTGGTTCTAGGCAAACTGATGGCTGTTTGGTTTTTGGAAGTCGTGCTCTGCGGTTGAAATGCTGTGTGTGTTCATGCCATTTCAATGGCTTCCTTGAACTTTCTGGAATTCAACCCACAGGACTCATATTTAATATAGGTCCAAAAAAAAAAACTCGTTTTAGAAGATTTTAAAGAGGTGGCAAAATTCCCTTGTTATACTAGATTTCTATTTCACTTGAATCCTGCCAGGAATAAGAGATCTACTGGGGATACTTTGCAAATTTGGGGGTCATACAGAGATTTCCATTGTCATGGTACTTTGTCATGATATTTGACCTTTGCTGTGTTAAAAGGCATATAAAGTTTCAAAGGACCTGTATGGCCAATGGCATTTACTTACCTACAAGATATGTAACCGCTTTATAGGCCCCTAAATAGCCAAATTAGGTAATGTTACATAGCATCTGGAATGTATAGAAATTCTCCCCACGTACAGCTGAAGTGCTGGTGGCTTGGAATGCTCCTATTTAAACTGCCAGCTAGTCCAGGTCTAATTTCAAAGTTATCTGCTGCCCTTAATAAT
Source organism: Nomascus leucogenys (assembly GCF_006542625.1). NCBI lineage: Eukaryota > Metazoa > Chordata > Mammalia > Primates > Hylobatidae > Nomascus > Nomascus leucogenys. The sequence continues at coordinate 102,535,506 of NC_044402.1, forward strand.
TCTGACCACTTACTTGCATACCAGGAAACTTTAACCAGCCTGTAACCTACACGCAAGCTGAGTTAATCCTCCAGCCATACGTGACTCTCCTGAAAGTTGTAATGGGGTGAAAGAGAACCATGCCCTGGGTTCTACTAATTTTGAAATGTGGAGAGAAAAGGCAGTTGCTAAGAAGAGCAATTGTGTTCTATAACATCGTGTGAACAATTCAGAGAAAATCAGTAACTAAAAAAATGCCGAAGGCTTTGCACAAGCAGTATTTGCTGTAGAAAGGTCTTCCACAGTGGCTCCGTCAAAGTGGCTGCTTTTCATTGCAGGATTACTTGAACTGGAGGTCCCCAGAAGATTATGTTCCTGTCAGCAAACCTCAAGATGAGAACAATGCCAGCCAGCACTCCTGGAGCCTCTTTCTCCCTAAAACTTTCAGCACTAGAAAGGGTGCCCTGATCCTCTACTCAGAAGGTTTAGCCATTTCGGCATGGACACCCAAAGAGAGGAGAAAAGGCCCCTGCTGCCCCAGAGGTCCCTGGAGGAAGCTGGATCTTGAACTGCACACACTTCAAGACCTCAAAGAAGCCATCCTGGCATATGGAAGGCAACAGGTAGGCAGAACACTCCCTTGGGTTTGGGAAAGGTGCTGGCAGCGTGTCTAGAAACCCAGTTGCAGCTTTGGGAATAACTTCTTGGACCCAGGGAAGGTATGAAACTCTCAGACCTCTATTTCTTCATCTCTAAAATGAGATTGACTGTACTCTTAGCCCTATCTGCTGCACACCATTGTCACGAAGCTTACATGAGATATGTATGTGAAAGGGTTCTGAAAAGCATAAAGGGCTACATTATCATCATTTTGTGTTTTCCTTTCAGTTAGAGTAACACAAAGTCCTCTTCAGCATTCAGACAGATTCAGGCCAGCAGACATTTCATCAGGATCCCTGAAATCCTGTCTCATAGCCACAAGCATCATCATCCCACCTCTGATGTTCTTGGCTCTGTGGAAATGGGAGGGAGAACATTTTAAATATTTACCTTGAGCCCTTCAGCGTCTGCAGGATAAGTTAATGACTTTTTCCATCCTGAATACAATATTAAGGGAAAACGCCTGTGCTCATTTTTCTGATTCATACTTCCTAATGTCTTGTGAGCTGTGCACCTGGACTCTGCTTTATATAATTGCATGCATCAGCCCTTTGGCTGAGGCCATAAGATACTCCGGGAAGATGTGTCCCTTTATAAGATTCTAGGTTAGAAATGGTGGGTGACTCCCTAATTTTAAAGTGTCTACTGACTTTTCATTCCCCACAAAATAAAGTCATTAGCTTCTTCTATCAGGCCCTTCACACATTGGCTTTTCTGCTCCATGTCTAGCCACATTTCCCACCTGTTCCTATACCACTTCAATCATGGATGCCATAAGGCCCCACCCATGTGATTAGCTCATCATTCCCCAACACCTGTGCCCTTTCATGACTCTCCATTTTTGCACACACTTCTACAGCTGGCAAGCTCCCACCTATCCTTCGAAACACAACTTAAATACCATCTCCTCACTGAAGCCTTCTCCCACTTGCCTAGGCAGAGATAGCCCATTGCCTCCCTCCTCTGCAGACATTCCCATACCATCATGCACTGAGCTTTATCTCTTTGACTGTCTGTCATTCCTGATGGATTAACATCTCTTCCAATGTGAGGACCATGTCTAAATCATTTCCAGAAAGAGTACCCACAAATGTCTGTGGAATTAATGACTTGGTCATGCATGATATTTCCAATGTTTCTTAGATCATCTCCCAGAATCATTGTTGGACAATTTATCACCTACCCCCATGCCAGGCAGAGCTTCCAAAAGAAAAGACTCCTCTGCCCTCTTTTCGTCTTTCAAAATAGAGAAGCTTGATGATCTTGACTGAATACCCAATGCTCTTTGCCTTAAAAATAATAAATTCTTGAATAAAAGAATACCAATTGTTGAATGCTTACTGTTGCATTATAGCTAAATATTATTTTATTTAATCCTTACAATGACCCTGTGCGATACAGTTTTTCTTGCCTCCTTTTATAGATGAGGAAACCAAAGCTCAGGGTAGATAAGTGATTTGCCCAAGGCCAGAGAGCTACTAAATGACAAGGCCAGAATTCAAATCCAGGACTGCCTACCTCACCAGGGCCTGCATACTTTGCACTCTGCCCTGTTGTTTGTGGACTCAAAGGGACTCCAGTGGTCATTGTGCCTGGTCGCGGCCTGTTTGTCTCAGATTCCCTCTGTTCCCTTCCCCTGCTCTGCTCTGCATCGCAGGCAGGTTGACCACAGGCTATGTATAATTCCACAAACATTGGTGTCCACTGGCTTCTGGTTGAATTTGCCAATGGGAGACACTGGAAAGAGATTGGAGAGGGAGAAAAAGAGGAAGACCACAGTATTTCTCCCTTCCCACTCTGCCTCAAGTGAAAAGAAGCATCTGCATTACCTCTGTGATACAGCTCTCAACAGACAGGCCCACTATGACCCCCGACTCCTCCAGGTGACCCTACCAGCTCCTCCCTCTGTCCTTCTAGTGTAAATGTGGTGCTGGCTTCCTGATGTTATTGATCTCAATGTTGCCCCCCCCATCCGTTTGCCTTCTGACCTCTCCAATCACCTGTACAACCAATTCCCTAAATTAAATTCCTTCTGTGTTTACTTAGTTTCTATTTTCCTGGTTGGACACTGAGTGATGTATAGGCTAACTCATTTAGGCTTCCTAATAATCCTGGGCGTAAGTACTATTATTATCCACTTTAAAGGTGAGGAAATAGAAGCACAGAGAGTTTGAGTGACTCACTCAAAGTCATACAGCCAAGTAAATCACTGCACCAGAATGTGAGACTGGGCCACATAGAAAACATTACCTCTCTAATATAAATCTGTTTTTAAAAAAGTGATTATTGACCAGGTGTGGTGGCTCATGCCTGTAATCCCAGCACTTTGGGAGGCCAAGGCAGGTGGATCATCTGAGGTCAGGAGTTCAAGACCAGCCTGGCTAACATGGTGAAACCCAGTTTCTACTAAAAATACAAAAAATTAGCTGGGAATGGTGGTGCACACCTGTAATCCCAGCTGCTCAGGAGGCTGATACATTTCTTTTTATCAAATATATTTTTTAAACTATGGGATTTTACAAATAAAATAAAAAATCTATAGCTTTGAAAGAGGTAGACAGTTGACCCTAGAGATCAAGGTGAGAGGCTTCGGGGAGGAAAATGGAATGGCAAACAGTGCTGCAAGTTGAGTCCACCAGTAACCACACCAGCTGTCCATTAGGGTGAGTATTTCTTTGTCCAAATAGGATAGTTCAAGAGTTTAAAACACTGCACTCAAAGTCCAAGAGCCAAAGTGAGGATGGAAAAAGGGGTAGAGTAATAGTGCTGCTCACGGAAGGATCGGTTCTTGGCTGGACTGTGAATCAAGAAACCTGCATGACTCAGGCCCCACCCAGACCTGTAAGAATACAGGCTGTCGCAGAAAGGTGCAAGTCAAGGTTTAAAGCATCTCACAGTACCTCCAGCTCTCTGGATCTGACAGCACACATGTGGCAACCTGTCTGGAGTTTATAACTCAGCATCCATCCACCCCTGAACTTTCTTGATGGCCCAACTCTTAATGGGTAAAGATAAATGTTAAGTCAAGAAATCAGAGGTCAGCATTCTTAGACTCCCGGATACACACAAATATGTCGCTTGGTTGGTTTTTTGTTGTTGTTACTTTTTAACAGAAGGAAATCTTGTTTAGCATTTCCAAAGTTGAAACCATTCTTCTTGAGGCCTTTAATTTATTCAGCTTCCCATTGAGACATCAAATAGCTATAAAACCTAAGTAATCATAATTTGGGGTAGGATAAATACCAACAATGAGACATTGATTAAATAATGTATTTAAAATAATGTGTTTTAAAATTCAGTTCACAGGACATGCCACTTCTCTGTTCCATTGAGAGATAAACAGGATTTAGATAACTATAGTAGATTTCAACCAACATTGTACAATTGTTCCTTGGTATCTGCAGGGTCCCAGGATACCCATTGATTTCAAAACCAAGGACCAAGATTGCTTCCAGGAATCCCTGAGGATACCAAAATCCAAGGATACTTAAGTCCCTTATATAAAATGGCATAGTATTTGCATACAACCTACACACACCCTCCCATATACTTTGAATCATCTCTAGATTACTTATAATACCTAATATAGTATAAATGCTTTGTAAATAGCTGTTTTGCTGCATTGTTCTTATTAGTATTATTGTTATATATATATTTTTTTTTTTTTTTTTTCTTTTTGGTAGAGACAGAGTTTTGCTCTGTTGCCCAGGCTAGAGTTCAGTGGCATGACTGTGGTTTACTATAACCTTGAACTCCTAGGCTCAAGCAATCCTCCTGCCTCAGCCTCCCAAGCAGCTAGGACTACAGACATGTGCCACCACACCCAGCTAATTTTTAAAAAATTTTTTTTAGAGATGGGGTCTCACTATGTTGCCCAGGCTGGTCTCAAACTCCTGGGCTCAAGCAATGCTCCCACCTCAGCTCCCGAAGTATTGGATTATAGGCGTGAGTCACCACGTCTGGTCTATATTGCTATTATTGTTTTTTTTTTCCACATATTTTTGATCCATGGTTGGTTGAACCTACAAATGTGGAACCCACAGATGCGAGGGCCAACTGTATTGCTACTGCCATCTCCATTATAAATTTCGTTAAGTTTAAAAGTATTGTCAGCCTTGTTCCACTGAATAGTCACCACTCATTCTGTACTGCCTAATTTCTCCCCACATCTTAATACTCGAGGCATTTAACTTTTTCGTTGCCATTTTCAGCCAATGTCCCCCCATGAAGGAACCTTTAGGTTACCTTTTTTTTTTTTTTTTTTTAGACAGATTCTTGCTCTGTCACCCACCCAGGCTGTAGTACACTGGCATGACCTTGGCTCACTGCAACCTCCCCGTCCCAGGTTCAAGCAATTCTCATGCCTCAACCTCCTGAGTTGCAGGGATTACAGGTGCATGCCACCATGCCTGGCTAATTTTTGCATTTTTAGTAGAGACAGGGTTTCAGCATGTTACCCAGGCTGGTCTTGAACTCCTGACCTCAGGCGATCCTCCCGCCTGGGCCTCCCAAAGTGCTGAGATTACAGGCATGAGCCACCATACCCGGCCCAGATAACCATTTTATCAAGTAGAAAATAATGTAAAAAACATGCCTTTTGAATTAAGTTTATTTTTCCCATTCTAACCATAATATAGGGTTTTTATACAAATTAAAAATATAGAAAAGGAGAGAGAATTATAAATTATCTGTTACCCTTTTAGCCAGAGATTAGGAGGATGAAGTTTCCTTGCAAGTTCTGATCAATAACCTGCTACTTGTTTGACGGTGTCGGTAAAATGTAGGAAGTGCTCTGGTGGCTGTCAACAGTGTTAAGTAGGCACCAAGGCAGCAAAGGGGAGAAAGAGCAATTTGCCTGCACTCCTTTTTCTGAGTGTGCTCCATTGGAGCAGGTCCTGAGATGTTGTATTTGGAGCCTTTAATAAACCTAGAAGTAGGAAAGGTCAGAGAGAAACATGGTCAACTCCAACTATGAGGTCAAAGGTAATGTCAATAACAGCTGGACTTATTGAGTGCTTAGTGTGTAGCAGGCATTTTACCTGTATAACTTCCTTCAATCTGCACAAGCCTAAGAGCTAGATGCTAGCATTACCTCCGTTTTATAGGAAGGAAACTTGGGGCTTGACATTAACTAATTTGCTCAAAATTACATACCTAAGTGGTGAAGCTAGAATTGGAGCCCAACAACGGATTCCAAAGCCCCACGTTTAACCCCTAGACAGCTTGATCTTGAAAACTCCACATGCCCCAGAGAAAAAGAAGCATCTCCCCAGCTTTAACAGTATGTTTAAAAAGTGGATCTGAGTCTTTCAACACATCCATTAAGCTAACCCTTTGTAATTCTAGGAAACCAAATCAGATTTTTATTAAAATTAATTTGGATGATAAGCAGCATTTCTATAATAAGCTATATATATGATCCAATACACTCCTGTTTCTCTAGGTTTTATGTACTTCACTCATTGGTTCCCTTGTATAACTGACAGAATATTTATAACAATGGCTGGGGCTGGGCACGATGGCTCATGCCTGTAATACCAACACTTTGGAAGGCCGAGGTGGGCAGATCACCTGAGGTCAGAAGTTCAAGACCAGCCTGACCAACATGGAGAAACCCTGTCTCTACTAAAAATACAAAAAAATTAGCCAGGCGTCGTGGTGCACGCCTGTAATCCCTGCTACTTGGGAGGCTGAGGCAGGAGAATCGCTTGAACCCGGGAGGCAGAGGTTGCGGTGAGCCAAGATCATGCCATTGCACTCCAGCCTAGGCAACAAGAGTGAAACTCCATCTCCAAAAAAAAAAAAAAAAAAAGGCTAACACTTATGTAGAAGTTAGTATTATACCAGTACCATTCTAAGTGCTTTACACTTATTAACTCAATCCTCACAACAGGTTAATAAGGTAGGTGCCTTTTTTATTGTAGCAAAATACATATAACATGAAATTTACCATTTTAACCATTTTAGATGTACAGTTTGGTGGCAGTAAGTATATTCACATTGTTGTACAATCATTACCATCATCCATTTCCAGGAGTTTTGTCATTTTGCTAAACTGAACTCCATGTCCATGAAACAGTAACTCCCCATTTCCCTCTGCCACCAGCCCCTGCAACCATATTTCTGCTGTCTCTGTGAATTTGACTATTCTAAGAACTTCATATAAGTGAAGGCATACAGTTGTATCCTTTGTGGCTAACTTGTTTCACTTAGCATAATGTCTTCACTCATTAGAAGAATGAATTCATGTTGTAGCATGTATCTGAATTTCCTTCTTTTGCAAAGCTGAGTAATAGTCCCTTGTATATATACACCACATCTTGTTTTTCCATTCTTCCATCAACAGACACTTAAGTTGCTTCCACATTTTGGCTGTTGTGAACAATGCCCTATAAACATGGATGTACAAATATCTGTTCATGTCCTTGTTTTCAATTATTTTGTGTATATACCCAGAAGTGGAATTGTTTGGATTATATGGTAATTCTATTTTTAATTCTTTGAGGAACTACCATAGGATTTTCCATAGCAGTTAGTTACACCATTCTACGTCCCCACCAGCAGTGCACAAGAGTTCCAGTTTCTCCATATCCTTATCAACACTTGTTACTTTCTGTTTTCTTTTTAAACTTTTTTTTTTTTTTTGGTGATGGAGTTTCACTCTTGTTGCCCAGGCTGGAGTGCAATGGCATGATCTCAGCTCACCGCAACCTCTGCCTCCCAGGTTCAAGTGATTCTCCTGCCTCAGCCTCCCTAGTAGCTGGGATTACAGGCATGCACCACCACACCCAGCTAATTTTGTATTTTTAGTAGAGATGGGGTTTCTCCATGTTGGTCAGGCTGGTCTCAAACCTCAGGTGATCTGCCTGCCTCAGCCTACCAAAATGCTGGGATTACAGGCATGAGCCACCGTGCCTGGCCTTAAACACTTTTATTTGATAATAACCAGATCCTTTTGTATTTCATAAGCATGATGATTGGGTGTTCACATGCATGTGTGAATATGCCACCCTCTGAACCTTGTTACAACGTCAACACATTACCTGTCTGACCTGAAAAAATTTTTTTTTATTTTATAATAGCCATTCTAGTGGGTGTCAAGTGGAATCTCACTGTGGTTTTGATTTGCAGTTACCTAGTGATAAATGACATTCAGCATCTTTTTATGTGTGTATTGGCCATTTGTATATCTTTTCTGAAGAAATATCTATTCAAGTCCTTTGCCCATTTTTTAAGTGGGTTGTTTGGTTTTTTGTCATTGAATTGTAGGAGTTCTTAGATATTCTGAATAATTGGTTCATGCCTGTAATCCCAACACTCTGGGAGGCTGAGGCACGAGGATCACTTGAGCCCAAGAGATCGAGGCTACTGTGAGACATGATCACACCACTGCACTCCAGCCTGAGTGACAGAATGAGACCCTGTCTCTGTCTCTCTTTCTCAAAGAGAGATATTCTGGATATTAATCTCTTACCAGATACAAATTTACAAATATCTTCTCCCACTCCATGGGTTGCCTGCCTTTTCACTCTGTTGATAGTGTCCTTTGATGCACAAAAGTAGGGAGGCTGAGGTAGGAGAACTGCTTGAACCCGGGAGGCAGAGGTTGCAGTGAGCCAAGATCGTGCCACTGTACTTCAGCCTGGGTGACAGGGCAAGATTCTGTCTTTAAAAAAAAAAAGTTTTTAATTTTTATGAAGTCCAACTTTTCTATTTTTTCTTTTTTGCCTGTTCTTTTGATATCATATTCAAAAACTCATTGCCAAACTCAATGTCATGAAGCTTTTCCCCTATGGTTATAAACTCCAGGGGAAAACTTTTCTAAGAGTTTTACGGTTTTAGTTCTTATGTTTAGGTGTTTGCTCCATTTTGAATTAACTTTTGTAAATGGTGTAAGGTAAGAGTCCAATTTCATTTTTTTTTTTTGCATGTAAAGTATGTACTTTTGTCATCCTTATTTGACAGATAAGGAAACTGAGGCACAGGTGAATCAAATAATTTCCCTAAGGTCACACAGCTAGTGAGTCATCAAGACAGGATTCAAATCCAGGCAGATTGAGCTCTCGTAGGACCTGGAGCCTAATTTTTGCTGCTAGCAATCCTAGTTGTACCTTTACATTTATGACATATGGCTGGTCAAATCTTTGATGCTGAATGGTTTGGTCAGGGATCAAGCCTTGCTACAACAGTGCGTTAATGAGAAAATTCAGACCACTTCACGACTTTCTTCTTTATGGCCTGGTATCCAGGAACATACACTCACCAAAGATAGATAGGAGAGAGAGTTATCATTTGCACAGAATCCCAAAAATTAAACCTGCAGAGAAAGGGCTGGCTGAGAGCAGCAGTGTTTGCACGAGGCTGATCAAAGTCAGGCTGGGGATGGAGGATGCTTTCCAGGCACAGCTGCAAGTGGCTTCTCTCCCCTCCCACCCTGCCCCCACCTCTACTCCAGTTGCACTCACCTGGCAGCCCCAAGGCTGGCTCCAGTCACACATGCACAGGTGCAACAACAATGAGCAGTCACCCTGTTCTACGGTTTGGCCTTTGCCAGAGAACACTGACTCCAGCAAGACAGACTGAGGGCTAGGAGATGCCAGCTGTGCCCCTCCTGAGAGAAGGACTTCTGGCTGGAGCAGGCAGCTCAGAGCACAGGTGGTCAGCAGTAAAATGCAGACATTATTGAGTTTTTCCATTCAATCGAGCCAACATCTGAGTAGTTAGGAACTGCCCTGGGCCTAAAACAGTGCCTGACACATAGCAGATGCTCAACAAATTGTTTAATGACATATTGATTACAAGGATGTGGCCAGGGGGGCGAGGGGGCTGTAACCTCTACCCACCAGGAGTGCACAATCTGGTGAAAAGAGGCCAATTTGTGCCCCAGTGACATTTTGATACAAGGCAGTCCATAAGAGGAGCGAGATTATGATTTCCTAACAAAGAAGGCAGAGAGTGTGACTGCTTCTTACTGGGCAAAATCTAGAGCGGCTTCTTGGAGAAGGTAGAATTTGAGCTGAGTCTTGTAAAGATAAGCAGGGTGAGACCTTCCAGGCTTAGGTGAGCAGAGGCCTCTAGGGGAGAAGGTGCAGGGGAGGGGAAGTCAGGGTCACTAGCCAGGCTCCCTGCTGGAAATATACCTGGGGAAGTGGGTGGGGCCAAATTGTGGAGGGCTGTGCCTGCCAGTTCTGGGATTTGGGGGTTTCTCTCTTCACGCTTCTGCTGATTCCTGCACACAAACGCTGGGCCACCCTCTGCGGTATGATGGCAGCTGGCTACCTGGGCCTTTGTTGCCTTCTTGGGGACTCTGGCTCCCTGCCACCCCATATCTGCTGGGCAGGAGCACAAGCCCTACCGTCTCCTTCCATCCTCTGAAAACCTTCTGTGGCCAGCACTAGAGCAGGTGGACAGGACAGCCAGTGCGGGGGAAGGGACAGGTACACGGGAGTCCCCTTCATGCCTCTGCATTCAGAGACCTGATATGCATCAGGAAGGCAACTGGCCAGAGCAAGTCCCTCATTAAAGGAAGCACTCATGGTGGAATGTGGATAACAGGCCACCCCGTGCACACTAATTACTCATTGCAGAAGAAACCTGAAGCTGGGATTGATTGGCAAAGCCGAGGCAGGCCTGAACAGTCTGAAACCATCTGTAGCCAGCCTCCTGCTGTCATGTTTATTTTCCTCTTCCAGAAACTCCCTCCCCAGCTCCCTTCTGTCTCCTTTTATATTTTAGAGTGACTTTTGAGTGGGTAGTTAGGTCTAGGATAACTTTAGGGAAGAACTAAAGAAATATGCATGAGAAGAGGGTGGGTGCCAGAAAATTAATTAATTTTTAACAGGTTTTCTATTTAGAAATATAATCTATATTACAGAAAACTTGATTTTATTCTTTTAAAAAAAGAGAGAGAAGAAAGAACTATTTGTAATCTTATGCCCAGCACCCTAATACTCCCATTATTGGCTTTTTCATCTATTTTCTTCCAGTCTTTCCATCATGACTATATACAGGATATGCTTGTATGAGGTTGTAATTATACTATACATGCTTTCTCATGTTTTGTTATTTTCCACTGAAAATATTCTTCAACAGGTTGGAAGTGAGTTAGTAGATTTCACCCTGACTGGTATCCTCGGTTAGCCCTAAGCAGGCCTTGGGCATCCCTCAGTGCTTCAGTTTATCCAATGAGATGGGACATTATTAACCAACTTCACAGGCATAATTTGAGAAGTTATTAAAAGAAACCAGGAAACTAGAAAAAAACTTAAATAGAATGTGGTAGACAGGATGTCCTGCCAAAGGTATCTATGTCCTAATCCCTGGGACATGTAAGGTTACAGGGCAAAGGGAAATCAAGGTTGCAGATGGAATTAAGGTTGTCATCAATAGATGGCCTCAAAATAGGGGTATTATCTTGGATGATCCGGGTGGGCCCAAGGTAAGCACAAGAGTCCTTAAAAGCAGAAGAAGGAATCAGAAGGAATGATCAGAGAGAGGGCAGCCTGAGAAGGACTCAGCTTAATGTTGCCAGCTTTGAAGATGGAGGAAAGAGCCACAAGCCAAGGAACGAAGGTGGGGGTGACCTCTAGAAGCTGGAGAAGGCAGGGAAACAGATTCTTCCCTAGAGCCTATAGAAGGAACTCAGGCCTGTCAGCACCTTGATTTTAGCCAGTGAGACCCATTTTGAACTTCTAACCAACCTCCAGAACAGTATGAGAATAACATATTTATGTTGTTTAAACCACTAAATGTATGGTAATTTGTTAACAGCAGCAATAGGAAATGAATACACCAAGATCAGCTTCCAAATCCTAAGCAAAAATATATGTAAATACTCTAAATTCCAGGTCTAGGATTCCCTAACTCTTCTTGGCAACTCCCTGCATCATGGTGCAAGCTTCTCAGTAAAGTTTCAGAACCAAACTGGTGCTTCAGAAATGCCCACTAATGGCTAGGCTCAGTAGCTCACGTCTGTAATCCCAGCACTTTGGGAAGCCAAGGCAGGCGGATCACGAGGTCAGGAGTTCGAGACCAGCCTGTCCAACATGGTGAAACCCCATCTCTACTAAAAATACAAAAATTAGCCAGACCTAGTGTTGGGTATTTGTAATACCAGCTACTCGGGAGGCTGAGGCAGGAGAATCACTTGAAACCAGAAGGCAGAGGTTGCAGTGAGCCGAGATCACACCACTGCACTCCAGCCTGGGTGAAAGACTGAAACTCTGTCTCAAAAAAAAAAAAAAAAAGAAAGAAAGAAGGAAAGAAAGGAAAAGAAAAAGAAATGCCCACTAATGAGAAACTGCAAGGGTTCCTGTCCAGACTCAAACAGCACATCTTGCCATCCGCACAGGGGCCACAGCATCTTGGAAGATGCTGGTCCTTACTGCATTCAGAGGAAAGTCAGTCAAAGCAAAGATTCACAGAAAAGAAATGAGGTTCCAATTCACCCAGAAAAGGCCTCTCGTCTAATGGCTCCATATTTCAGGGTCCAACGCAGTGCCTGGCATATAAAAAGTACCCAACAAATATTTATCGTATGACTGAGTGAAAAAATGGAGTGAAAGTGTCATTTAGCTTCCACCATCCTCTCTATAATTCTTTCTTTCATGTCCTCTGGGAAAAGCCTCAAGACCACATGAGACTGAATTTCTAGGCTGTTTTTGCACTTGAAGTACCTGCCACATAAACTTTCCAGACATCAAGGAGCAGGTGATGCTCTATGTTTGAATTCTAAGCATTCATTTAATTCATAAGTCCCCAAGGAGTAAAGCCAATTGAATAGTAAGCCATGTTTTCTTTTATCTTGAACCTTGAACCCATGCACTCTGGCCCTAAATCTAGAGCGCTTTCCCAGGCTTTCTCACAAGCTATCTCCTTCCCACTCTGCTGCTTGTGCATTTTGGGCCCACTTGATGTGATTTTATTAGTTATCAATCCATCTTAATCATCCCCTTTTTTCCAGTGCTTGTTTCCCACCCCTTCAATCTGTAGCAGCTTTAAATCTGTTGCTCCCATATTGTATCCACGTATCAGAAATACTTTTGGCTGCAAGCAACATATTTCATGATTATCAATGGTTGAAGCTGGGGAATCAGCAAACACTGCTCACTGGTCAGATCCTGCCCACTACTTGTTTGTGTAAATAGAGTTTTATTGGAACACAGCCATGACCATTTGTTTACATATTGCCTGTGGATGCTTTTGCACTACAAGGACAGGTTGAGTGGTGGCAACAGAGACCATATGGCCTGCAAAGCCGAAAATATTTACTGTCTGGCCCTTTATAAAAAACCTTCCAGGCTGGGCATGGTGACTCAAGCCTGTAATCCCAGCACTTTGGGAAGCTGATACAGGTGGATAACTTAAAGTCAGGAGTTCAAGACCAGCCTGGCCAACATGGTGAAACACTGTCTCTACAAAAAATACAAAAATTAGCCAGGCATTGTGGCACATGCCTGTAATCCCAGCTACTCTGGAGGCTGAGGCAGGAGAATCATTTGAACGTAGGAGGCAGAGGTTGTAGTGAACCAAGTTAGCGCCACTGTACTCCAGCCTGGTTGACAAAGCGAGACCATCTCAAAAAAAAAAAAAAGTCTGCTAACCCCTGATTTAGGCAATAAAGAGATTTAATTATCTCAGGTAACACAAAGTGGAGCGGCAGGAGTTTCATGCTTGCCCAGCTGCTCGCCAATGCCATTAAGGACTCAAGTGCTATCTTTTCCTTCCACCATCCTTTGAATGTTGGTTTTTCTTATTAGGCTTGTTAGTGCATGTTCACAAGATGGTCCCATACTTTCAGAGGTCACATCTGGGTTCAAAGCAGAAGAAAGGGGCCAGCGAGCCATCCTTGCACAGCCGTTCCTTCTCTAAAGAAACAAAGACCTTCCAGAGGCTCCCAGTAGTTTCCCCTTAGTTTCATTGGGCAGAGCTAGGTCCCTTGGCCACCCTGAGACGCAGTGGAGTCTGGGAAAGCAAGGCCCTCCATGTCTGCACTTTCCTGGATTCAACCAACCAGGGATCGAGAATATTCAGGAAAAAAAATAACAATCCAAACAAAAAAAAAAAAAGTATAACAACTATTTATACCGCATTTACATTGTATTCAGTATTATAAGTTGCTAGAAACAATGTAAAGTATAGGGAGGATGCATACGGGCTATACTGTACAAATATTACTACCACCATTTTATAATATATAACGGACTTGAACATACACAGATTTTAATATCCACAGAGGTCCTGGAGCCAATTCACCACAGATAATGAGGGACGACTATTTGGGAAAGGGGATCTGCTGACAAAAAATTGGGGCTCTTTTAGCAAAAAGAAGTGAGGGGGAATAAGTGTTGGGCAGTTAGCATAGTCTCCCACCACTTGGACAAGGGAAAGGAGAAAAGACCTAATATTTGTTCACCACCTACTATGTGCTAAGCATTACGTATTTTACATACCTCAGCTCATATAATCCTTACACTGAGGACACTGAGTAAAATTATTCAGAGAAGAAATTAACATGCCCAAGGATGGGGCAAGATCTCAAGATCAATTCCATCTTCAGGCAAAGCCTCTGCTCAGTCTCCACTGTGTTCTCCTCGGCTCCCTTTAGGAGTACTGAGAGATTAGAAAGTGCTTTCACAAGTGCAGGGTGGGCAGGGAATGAGAGCGTGCACCCTCTCACCTTACCATAAGCTGGCTCAGTGGGACACCCTTTCACTTACGTTATTTCATTTACACCAAAAACGAGGTATTATGTCAGTATTGTGGGCGAAATTATATAATGATTAGACAATTGAGAAGTAGTGGGGCTGAGATTGGAACTATTTGTTCATTTATTCATTTCCCCACAATATCGAGCCTCTAGTATGTGCCAGGCACTATGAAACCTGACTCTCGGGTTGATTCCAGAACCCATGCACTCTCCATTCCCTCTACCACTATATTAGCTCCATTTTAGAGAGAGGTTCAGAAGGTTCCAGAGCTCACGCAAGATCACAAAGTTCCCATGAGGCAGAGCCGGCCTTGAGCCCAGGCGCTCTGGCTGTAAATCCAAGGCTCTTTCCCAAGCTTTCTCACAGGCTGTCTCCTTCCCACTCTTTGGCTTGTGCTTTTTGGACCCACTTGATGTTTCCCTGTGTCCATTGTTCAGCCTCTGCAGGCCCATAAGACTGAAGTGAAAGACTGTTCTGAAGGGTAGAAAGAGATTTGGTGCCTACAAAATGAGTTTCAGGATGCCAGAGCTATTGAGCCACTGAATTAACCAACCCTGGTATTCTCTAGCCTTTGGTCTTTTTGTTACATGAGATAACAAATGTTCTTTCTCATTGTTCAAGCCTGTCGAGTCAGGATTTACTGCATCCTAACACGTATGAAAACTCTGGTCTCTCTAGAATACAGTTCTTACAGTCTGGGACACTCACTGAGGCACCTGCCTCAAAACATCTTTATTTATTGTTTTGACATCAAGCTGGTTCATGGTGCTAACTCCTGGTCCAGTCCTTTGATGAGATGGTCAGTTATTGAAGAACAAGAGGCTTTGCACTGATGTGGATTTTGAAGCCCTAGATTCAAGCCCAACTCTACTTCTAACTGACTCCACATAGTTGCTCTCTATCCTTCCAGGCTATATTGTTGCCTTGGGAGAGTTCCTTAGCCAGAGGGGACTAAGTGGGTTTCATTTCTCATGCCAGTTCTCACTGGAACACTGTGTGGATCACTTTCATGGAGCATCCAAGAATATATGCTGTATGTTTCCATTCATATGAAGTTCAAGAATAGAACAAAACAGTCCACGGTGTTAGAAATCAGAATAGCAATTACCTGGTGGGTAGGAGGATACTGACTAAAAAGTGGCATGAGGGACTCCCTGGGTGGATGAAAATGTTCTGGATTTTGTTTTCTGTGGTGGTTACAAAGGTATATACAATTGTCAATATTTATCAAATGAACATCTAAGCTCTGTGCATGTTATATAAATTATGCCTCAGTTTCAAAAATGTTCTTAAGGAGAAAATGGATTCTGAGATCACCTTCAGTTCAGCAGTAAAGAATTCTGTGATTGATTAGGGATGTCTGCCATGGACACTGGGGAGGGTGAGAGATGTCAACACAAATATCACACATTTGCTATTCTTGTGCCTAAGCAATCATCCTCTGAGAGTTTCTACATCACTTAAGTGGTTGTAGTAACTCAGTCCACCTTAGAGGATTACAGATGAGGTGAAATTTCTTTGTATAATGTAAATTCCTAGTCAATTGTAAGATGTTATTATTCATATTTATTCCCCATGATGTCTTGCACAGTGGCACTGACTTTGGCAGATAGGTTCCCAGAAAATTCTCCCCAGCTTAAATGAAATGCATCAGAGCCAGATATTTTCAAAATGCCAGGCTCCCCATGAACATGGACATGATTTGTCTGTCCCATTATTCACATTACAAACATTGAATGCCAATGCAGATTTGTGAGCTGGCTTTCCCATTACAGTACAGAGCCATTTTTGAAGACACTAAAATGATTTCCACAGGCTGAACTAGGTAATGTGTTTTCTTCTGAAGTTTTTATCCTTTCCTGATACTCTATCTCAAGATGGGATCTGGTATATGTCATTTCTCCTTCTGCTTCCAACTGCAAACCTGCAGGGGCCTTTCAGAGCTTTGCTCTGAGGGCTCTTGGTTCATGTCTATTAGCCGAGGCATCTGTTTTTGGTGCCTTCTGGCACCTTCTGGGAGTTTCCTGGGTTACTGATGAAGATTGTGCTAACCAGCCTGTATCACTGGGTGGCTCAGGGCTCAGCAGCTGTGCTGTTTGCTGACTGGTGTCCCCACAGGGAGAGCAGGACAGAGCCTGGCAACCATACCTCCACTTCCGAAGCCAGCTGGAGAGCCAGGCCCAACGGCAGATCCAGCCAGGGCATTCAGCCAAGAGATACCTCCGAGGCCTCCTGCGGACTTGGCCCCCAGATGCCATGTATAGGCTCTGGTGCGCAGGTCAGTGGGGAAATGGGAGGGAGCACACCCCAAACTGCCCCACCTCCCATTCTGGTGTGACAGTGTGTTTTCCATCAAGACCTGAAACACCAGGATTTCAAGCCCAATTCTGTGTTAAAGCCAAGTCCCACGCTTGGTAGCCCACAAGCCCCTTTCACAGCTCCCGTCCTTTGTCCTCTGACGCATTTGCAGAGGGAAGAACGGCCTGAAGTCCTGCCTTCACTCCCATCCCTTGCCCTCAGCAGCCTCACATGCCACATCCAGGCCAGAACTTTCTTCCCAATCTTCTCCACTCAGAGACCCTCCAGTTCAACCCCCATCTTTTACAAGATAAGGAAGAAGAAGCCCAGAGAGGCAAAGTAATTTGTCCAAGATCATTCAGTCAAAAGCAGAGCTGGGACCAGAAGTCAGATCCACCCTGCACCCCCATAGTTCCACATTCTTCCCCACATTCCCTAGTTCCCCATGTGAGGTGATCCCAGGTCCTCCCAGAAACGAAATGTTAGGACTCTTCCTCTTAAAGATGGTGGCTCTCCAGCACAATCCATTAGGAGTGCGATGGACACCCTTCTGATGAACAGACCCTAAATGCACTCTGTAAATGCTTGAAAACAAAAATGGGAAGTGGTTGGGGATTAGAGTTGCCAAATTTAGCACATGCATACCCACCCCCACAACACCCATAAACAGTTACACTTGCAATTTTCAATCTTCGCGATGTACTTCTACTAAAAAAGTATTCATTGTTTATCCAAAATTCAAACTTAACTGGACATCCTGTATTTTATTTGGCAAGCCTATTTGGGATGAGAAGAGTGAGCAGAGAATGTGCCAGTACCCACTCGGCTGTTTGCCATTTCTTCAGCAACAACAGCCAGGACTAGAGAAAGACTGACTTTCTTCCTGCTTTATAGGTTTACCCTGAGGAAGAAGAGAAAGCAATTCACTCCCCCAATAAGTGGTGACTTGAAGCAAAATGAAAGTTGTGGGCTCCTCCAGTCATTGGTTTTACTCTCAGGGCAGTTCCACAGTTATAAGCAGTTCCATTTATTTGAAACTTTTGAGAAACAGCCACTTAACCAAAGAAGTGTTTCTCATTGAGTGGGGCAGAGGGCAGAGCAGGCCACTCTCCTATAGCCTAGGTCCAATATTCCCCAGGATGAAGGCCCCTCTCAACCTCAGAAAAGGTCGAGTCCTCCATGGGAGTCCATGGCTAAAACGTGTGGTTTAAGGAAAGATACACACACACACACATGCATTCTTGAGCTCCTTGCCATAATTCCTTGCCAAAGCCCCTCTTGAAGGTGAAGCCCTCAAGCTGGAGGCACAATGGCAAGAATCTGGTGTGAGCCCATCAGTCCAATGGCCCCTACCACCCTCTTGCTGCACGTCTCAGAGCTCCCCACTTTGTGATACTAATGTACATATTCTCTGGGACTTCTTTACACCCCTACGATTAATCCTCCCCACCCTTCAAGCTCACACCTTCTACAAAGTCTTTGCTGAAAACTCCAGTCAATATTGAGCTCCTTGTTTTCTGACCTTATATTACACTGACACTCAGAGCCATTCAGAACACAAGAGAGTTTTGTCTCTCCAATAGACTACTGAGTGCCTTTTAAAAGGGCCCAAGTCTGGTTCCACTGGATCCACTTCACTGACTAGCCGAGGGGTGGGCCCATAGGGAAGCCCTCAATAAATACTTACAGAATGACTGGATTGAGGAGGCTGCTGACCATGGGGCCCACAGAAGCAAATAGGATACATCCACTGCCACTGGATCTCCTCCTGAGGCAGGAGGAGCTTTTTGCCCCAAAGAAGCAGCCATGCTCCTTCCACCAGGGAGACCCAGTTCTTGGGAATGATGGGGTGGAGGAAGTACACATGTAGCACAGAACCAGAAGCACCCAGACAAGCCCCTGTGGGTTCTATCTGACTTTTTAATCTCCCTCATCTTCTAATTGTCTTCCCTAATGGGCAATGTCCAAAGCCAAGACTAGTGTAAGTGAGGAACCTTGTAGTTACCGCCAAGAACTTGAAGTTGGCTACCACTATTTCTATCAATATCTCCTGATCTACTCTTCAGGATACATCAAAGATTCTGTGCTGCTCCAGGACAGTCAACTTAATGTACCAAAGAAGCTCAGACCACAACAAGATCTTTCAGGTGTACCCCCAAAATACCATCTCCTGCCTGTCTTCCCTTCATTTTGGATTCAACAAGGAAAATCTTTTGAACAAGGTACATGTTGATTTACATGTTGATTTTATGACCAATTCTCAGATAACACCTTAACACCTTAAATGTTAACACCTTAAAATGGCGTTTCCCAAAACGAGGTCTTGGGATTCTGGGTTGCATAGTCCTCAATCTGTAAAATGCGGGGTTAGTGCAGACCAGCACTGTCCAATAATGCTTTTCACAGTGATGGAATGTTCCATATGGGCTGTCCAATAAAGTGGCCATTAGCCACATGTGGCTATTGAGCACTTGAAATGTAGTAGTACAACAGTGAAACTGAGCTTTTTACTTTATATTAATTAATTTATATTTAAATAACCACATGCAGCTGGTGGCTACTGTGTTTGGCAGCATAGGTCTAGACTCTAGATTTTAGATGATTTCTTAGATCTGTTCCATTCTTATATTCCTTAATCCTGTGATTTTTGTGGCAATATAATGTGAAATATATATATAGGATTTAGAGCCAGAAATGTGTATCGAAATGGCTGTTCTCTCATTTACTAGTGTAAGATCTTAAGCAAGTCATTTAACCTCTTTGAGCTTCTGTTTGCTCATCTCTGTAATGGGCACAGTAAGATCTACATCGTGGCTATATAGAAAATTATTGCAAGCCATCTGTAAACTGTTTAGTACTATGGGGATTGACTCTGTCAATCCCAATATTATTCTATGGAACTTGAAGCATTAAAAGAGCCAGAAGTCGCCTTTGGTAAGGGCGATGGGAAAAGACAACTGGGTAGCAGTAATAGGCAAAGACGAGAGCTTTGGCTGGTAGCAGAGTTCTTGATAACATAAAAGAGCAAGAGCCCAACATAAGATTTTTGGCCAGGCTCAGTGGCTCATTCTGTAATCTCAACATTTTGGGAGGCCAAGGAGGGAGGATTGCTTGAGGCTAGGAGCTTGAGACCAGCCTGGGCAACATAGTGAGACCCTGTCTCTACAAAAAATTTAAAATTTTAGCTGGGTGTGGTGGCACATGCCTGTAGTCCCAGCTACTTGGGAGGCTGAGGCAGGAGGATCACTTGAGCCCAGGAGTTCAAGGCTGTAGTGAGCTATATGGCACCACTGCACTCCAGCCTGGGTGACAAAGTGAGACCCTGTCTCTAAAATACGTATAATGAAATTTTCCAAAAACAGTGGCAGTGTCTGACCAACCCCCATCTTCGGGGAAATGATCCAGTCAGGATAAGTAGAGAATCTGGTTTATCAAATGAATGGAGAAGAGCATGGCAGATTCTCAGAGCCTGGGGCCATTAAACATTTCAACCAACCACACATCTCACTTGAGTCTTTTTTTTTCTTTATTCTTTATTTTTTATTTTTTTATTTTTTTTAGAGACAAGGTCTTGCTCTTGTTCTGTCACCCAAGCTGAAGTGAGCCGTATGATTACAGCTCGCTGAAGCCTTGAATTCCTGGGCTCAAGCAATCCTCCCACTTAGCCTCCTAAGTAGCTGGAACTGTAGGAGCACACCACCACTCCCAGCTAATTTTTGTATTTTTTTGTAGAGGTGGGGTTTCATCATGTTGCCCAGGCTGGTTTCAAACTCCTGTTCTCAAGTGATCCTCCCACCTTGGCCTCCCAAAGTGCTGTGATTACAGGCATGAGTCACCGCTCTCGGCCTCAGGGCTTTCATTTTATGGCTGGATTAACACTGCACACCTGAGGGATAAAGTGACTTTCCTAATTGAAGCCATACACCAAGGAGCTGTCACAATCAGGCAGAAAACAAAGAGGCTGTATCAAATAGTGATTAAACATGTGGCCATTAGCACCAATTCCAAGCCATATAGCCACTCTGGGCCTTGGTTTTCTCATTTATAAAATGGAGATGACCATATCCATCTTTATCTCACAGGGTTGCATGTGGGAATTAAATGAGATAATATATTCATAGGAGCTGGCACATACTATGTGCTCAATAAATGTTCATTATACCTCCTTAGCTTGTGTTTTAAGCATAATTACTAACTGGAATGCCCAATTGCCCATGATCACAGGGGCCAAAAAAAAAATCTATTTTAAAAGAAGCAAAAATAGTTCAGTGGCTGTAACTTGAACCCTGACTGATGTTTTCATTTGTTTGAACCTTATCTTCCACTGGTTTCCCTCTCTTTGCCCAACACTATCTGAAGAAGTAGCAAAAGTCCCAGCTGCAAATCCCAGGTCTCCAATAACGTGATGTTGGCTAAGTCACTTATGCTCCCTGCATCTTCAGTTTGTGCATATGTAAAATGCAAATACTGGGGTCTGCATTCCTTCCTCCCTGGGTTGTTTGTGAAAAATAACAGGAGAGGACAGAGCTACTCCAATGCACATTATCTGGATTATCTGAATCCATGTCTGAGATACAGAGAGACTAAGTTTTGTGGTCTCCTTTCAACAACTAAAGCTTCCAATACTTTGCTTGCAAACCTGTTTCTATTAAGCACAAATAAATGAATCAGATGATGATGTTTACTAAGAAAAAAAATTATGTTTCCCCTCGCATTGATTGAGTCACATATTCAAACTCACCTGGGATATCGCCAAAGGGAAAATTGTCTGTCTGTATCCCCCTACTCACAATGCTGCCCACCCCAATTTAGATACCCAATGTGTAAGACTGTTCAGATTGGGCACAATGGCTCACGCCTGTAATCCCAACACTTTGGGAGGCTGAGGCGGGTGGATCACTTGAGGTCAGGAGTTCGAGACCACTCTGGCCAACATGGTGAAACCCCGTCTCCACTAAAGATACAAAAATTAGCCGGGCATGGTGGTGCATGCCTATAATCCCAGCTACTCGGGAGGCTGAGGCAGGAGAATCGCTTGAACCTGGGAGGTGGAGGTTGCAGTGAGCCAGGATCATGCCACTGCACTCCAGCCTGGGCAACAGAGTGAGACTGTGAGACTACGTCCCCCGCACCCCCCACCCCCCACCCAGAAAAAAAAAGAGATTATTTAGTGAGTTTCACTTCCTCCACCCTCAGAAATGCATTTGGTTCTAGGTGAATCTGACCAGAAAAGATGGACCTAGTTTAGTGTCTGGTTTGACCCCAAGGAATCATTCTACAAGGGATCATTCTAGAATATCCCCAAAGGTCTTCAGTGCTGCACTCTGTATGGAGTTGAGGTCCTCTTAGGAGCAGGCCTAATGTAGCCCCGGGTCACCTCATATTAATGAGTCCCCAGCCCATCAGATTTCCCTGGGCCACTAAAACCAGAGCAGACCCTCTGAACCTGAACCTGAGCCTGAGCCTGTATTTCTTCCACCAACACTCAGACTCAGTTCACATCTAGCACGGCCTTCAGGAGCCAGTGGGCAAAGGAAGGAGAGCTGGGGGGTGGGAGTGGCCCCACCTGTGGGCAATTGACTTTTGGCCCAGTGACACCAAGGATGGAAATAATGAACGGGAGCAGAGAGGGAAGGTGAGGCTGGCTGGAGGCAGGAGGTGAAGCAGCTCCCAGAAGTCTTGTGATCCATCACACACAGGCCCCCGAAGCCTTCCAGAGCCCCTAGTTGAAAGACAACCCCACATTGTTCCATGGAGCCTCATGCTGGGAATAAAGGTATTGCTAAAGCTTGGCTCCAAACAAGGAAGCTTTGCCAGACTGTTTCAGCAATAAATCTACCTTGAGAAAGTGATGAAAACAGCTGCAGGACCCCTTAAACCATTGATGAAAGATTTGTTAACTATGTTGGAGTCATCTGTTGACTCAGATCCTTCCTGAGGGTTGCAGACAGGATAAGTTCAGAGAGCTAAACAGCAGTCTTACCTCAGTGCATTCAGCAGAGGCTTTTCCACAAGTAAAGAGCCAGGAGACGGCCGGGCGCAGTGGCTCACGCCTGTAACCCCAGCACTTTGGGAGGCCGAGGTGGGCGGATCACGAGGTCAGAAGATCGAGACCATCCTGGCTAACACGGTGAAACTCCGTCTCTACTAAAAAAGTACAAAAAATTAGCCGGGCGCGGTGACGGGCGCCTGTAGTCCCAACTACTCGGGAGGCTGCGGCAGGAAAATGGCGTGAACCCGGGAGGCGGAGCTTGCAGTGAGCCGAGATAGCGCCACTGCACTCCGGCCTGGGCAAAAGAGCGAGATTCTGCCTCAAAACAAAGAGCTAGGAGACAGCCCGGGAATCCCAAGAGCTTGCTTCAGGCTGAGCACCTCCATGACAACAGAGCAGGCTGCAGGTCACGCCACCATAATCTCACCACTGTCGTCCACTAATCCCTCACAGTTTACAAGGGGCTGTCACATTCATTATCTTATTTGAGCTCCAGATAACTCTACAAGGAAGTGACGGCAAGAAATCTGTATCCCCACTTTACAGATGGGGAAACTCCGTCCAAGAAATGAAGGCTCAACCCTGAGCCTCCTGACTGTTAGGGCAGCTCTTTCCACAGACCTGGTTGCCACTTCCGAGGAGGCACTATCAGAAATACAAAATAAGGGAGGAGGGGGGAGCAAGGGAGGGCCTTGAGCACTTTTACTCAGAGAAGCAAGAAGGGAGGCAGTTTGAAGGCAGCAAGAACACCACGCCCATTTCCAGGGTGACAAGCTGACCCATTGTTCACCATTGCAGGTCAACAGGGCCTGGATGAAGAGGAAGCTGGAGCTGCTGGACATGTGGACCAGGGCCCTCTAGCCAAGAACCATGGCAGTCAGGGGACTCACTTGCCACCACTCAAGAAGCAGCCCTGGCAGGAAGATGAAACGCAGGCAGAGGTACCATTTCTTTTTTTTTTTTTCCCCCCCAGACGGGGTCTCACTCTGTCGCCCAGACTGGAGTGCAATGGCACGATTTCGGCTCACTGCAACCTCCGCCTCCCGGGTTCAAGCATTTCTCCTGCCTCAGCCTCCTGAATAGCTGGGACTACAGGTAAGCACCACCAGGCCTGGCTAATTTTTTGTATTTTAGTAGAGATGGGGTTTCACCATGTTGCCCAGGCTGGTCTCGAACCCCTGAGCTCAGGCAATCTGCTGGCCTCAGCCTCCCAAAGTGCTAGGATTACAGGCACGAGCCACCGAGCCTGGCCAGAGGTACTACTTCTAATGGGCTCTCTTCTGTCATTGTTCTTGACTGCAGAGAGGATTCTCTCTCCCTTTGCCGTTTCTCGAGACTTCCAGAGAAGGGAAGAGTACTTTGACCTTTTTGACCACCATTTCCCCAAAGTGTCACCTATAGAACTCTAGCATTGCAAGATGCTCCACTTAACAAAGTTTTGGCGGGGCATGATGGCTCACGCCTGTAATCCCAGCACTTTGGGAGACCAAGGCAGGTGTATCACCTGAGGCCAGGAGTTCAAGACCAGCCTGGCCAACATGGTGAAACACCATCTCTACTAAAAATACAAAAATTAGCTAGGCATGGTGGTGGGCACCTGTAATCCCAGCTACTCGGGAGGCTGAGGCAGGAGAATCGCTTGAACCTGGGAGGAGGAGGTTGTAGTAAGCCAAGATCATGCCATGCACTCCAGCCTGGGCAACAGAGTGAAACCCTGCCTCTAAATAAATAAATAAGAGTTTCGGCCGGGTGCGGTGGCTCACGCCTGTAATCCCAGCATTTTGGGAGGCCGAGGCGGGCAGATCACGAGGTCAGGAGATCGAGACCATCCTGGCTAACACAGTGAAACCCCGTCTCTACTAAAAATACAAAAAATTAGCTGGGCGAGGTGGCGGGCGCCCGTAGTCCCAGCTACTCGGGAGGCTGAGGCAGGAGAATGGCGTGAACCCCGGGGGGCGGAGCCTGCAGTGAGCCGAGATCGCGCCACTGCACTCCAGCCTGGGCGACAGCGAGACTCTGTCTCAAAAAAATAAAATAAAATAAATTAATTAAATAAATAAATAAGAGTTTCATAGGCAAATACACTGGGGAAGTGCTGCATGCCTTCTCCTCCTGGAAGTCACATGTGTAGTTAGATACGAGAGCTTCGAGAAGTTCTATAACATAGTCACCAGCTTAACTTTGTTAAACTCTGGGTTTTCCAAACTTATGTAACCACAGATTCTCCCCTGACTCTTTGCTCATCTTGGCAGAGTTAATCTTGTTTGAAAAATAGCTATTGCCTTAGACTCAGAAAAGCCTTGGTTTGGGTCCTGCTTTTTGATAGTTGTGATGAGCCTGTCCAAGAATCATAACTAACTTTGAGCCTGAATTCACCTCTTCTGTAAAATGGAGCTATTATCATATGTCTAACAAGGTTACTGTGAGGATTAAATGAGTTACAATGTAGAAACACTTTCTAAACTCTAAGGCCCCGTGTGTGTGTGTGTGTGTGTGTGTGTGTGTGTGTGTGTGTGCAAGATAACAATTGTTCAGAGCAACATAGACAACATCTCCTCCTATCCTGAATAAACTCATTTGACTTACAAGAAGGTCATATGCCAAAGAGAAGAGGAAAGGTGGAGAAGAGCCACAGAGTGGAAGGGCAGAGGGGAGAAACATTTCCTTTTTGGGGGTGGTGGGGGAGGGACACGATCTTGCTCTGTTGCCCAGGCTGGAGTTCAGAGGCGCTACCACAGCTCACTGCAGCCTTGACCTCCTAGGCTCAAGCAATCCTCCTGCCTCAGCCCCCTGAGTAGCTGGGACTACAGGTGCGTGCCACCATGCCTGGCTAATTTTTAAAATTTTTTTGTAGCGATTAGGTCTCACTATGTTGTCCAGGCTGGTCTCAAACTCCTGAGCTCAAGCAATCCTCCTGTCTGGGCATCCCAAAGTGCTAGGACTACAGGTGTGAGCCACTGCGTTCAGCCTGAGAAACATTTCATAATGAATAAAGACACCAATACTAGCACTTCATTTTGATTTTTAATCAAAATCTTGTGATTTTTTTTTCACAAGATAGCACTATATGTCAGGCATGGCTAAGTATCATTCTTTCTCTCATCAACAATAAAATGTTTTATTGTAATAAACAGCATTAAAAAGCTTGCTCTTATAACCTTATTTTTCTTCCCAACCTGCAAAAGAAATTTCATCCTTGAAACCACAAGTCTAGCCACGAGGGCTATTAAAGAAACCTGCTCTGCCCCTTTACGACAGCCTGTTTACAGGAATGTATATCTGTCGTTCCCTAGGACACGTCAATAGAGAATCACCTTTGTTTATATGCTTCAAAGGAAAGCTACAATGAAAAGACACAGCAAACCTCCAGGAAGACCTTTGGGCATGGCCGCATCGATCACTCTTGGCTCCCAAGTGACAAATCCCAGGTTACATTCTGTGAAGGCGCCTTCCCTAATAGGAAAGCAGATCTCAGTGGTAAGAACCCAAATGTCTTGCTCATTGATCTGGGTAAACCCAGTCATGCAGAGTTCATTTAAGGACACTGAGGCATGCCAAACATCACTTCCTTGCACCACCCACCTTACAAAATAAAAGCCAGAATCTAGCTGGACATGGGAATGAGACTCTGACAGGCTCCTCTTTGCCTAGTGCTTAGCTGCATCCATTCGGAAATCATACTGTCTGGCTCAAGTCACCCCCACTTACAGCTGTGATCTTGGACATATTAACCAATATTGCTGATGCTCAGTTTTCTCATCTGTAAAATGGGGATAATAACCCCATAAGGCTATTGTGTAAATTGAGTTAATGTACATGAAATATTCTACATAATTCTTTCTCCATATTTAGAGCTCAATACATGTTAATTATTATTGTTATCATTCTCTTTACCACCTGACTCAGCCAGCAAGAACTCAACCCAGATCAGGAGCCTGGGGCTCTCTGAACCTGCCTCCTCCAAAGCTAGGGCTGTCCCAGTGCCCCAGCACACTCCCTGCCTTTCCCCCCATTAACTACAATGTGATAAAAGTCAAAACTCAACTGTTCATCCCCATACCTGCAATTAATATATTCTCATTCTCATCCTGTTTTTAAAGATAAACAAAGGAACATGAAACTCCACAAGGCCAGAAGCAGCCACTTGTTACAGGCGCTTCCTGCTGACAGATGTCTCTTCCCTCCTGTAGCATCTGCCATTGGCTCTGGAATAATCACCCCTGGGGAAGTGAAGAAGAAAAAGGTTGTGTGTATATGTATGTTTGTGCATGCAGGAGAGAGAGAGAGGAGGGAAGAGAGAGAAATTAATCCCAATCTAGAAATAAGGTAACTCAAAAGGATGTCTCAAAAGAGAACTGGCCTCTCTAGCGTCTGAGCTGACCAGGTGGAGCTGGAATAGAGCTGTAGTAATTTACTAAAGGTTGAAAATCATGAAGTGCAAGGAATTTCAGCTGCCACCAATTCTACCTTAAAGCATGTGTTATTACCACACTCCCTGATAGCAACAGAATTCTTTGATTTCTTAAGGGGCAAGGGATTATCTGTAAACGTTTTAAAGGACAGAATTTGAGTTTGTAAGCAGTAAACTCACTTCAGATTCAAAATGCTGGAGATCTTGAATCCAGCAACAGTTTGGCTCCACTGAGGGTCTATCACCTTTGAAAGTGCAGGGGAAATTTTGCAAGTCTATCAACCTCCTTTGGGAGCCAAATACACCTTTTTTAGAGACGTCCTTGGCTGTCTCTGGCCTGGTCCTGCCTTGCAGTTCTATGTGGGTCTTTCTTCAGTGTTTGGAGGCACCAGTGATGAATGGGGACAAGCAAGGGCCCCAGGATGTTCTGCCCGGAGTAGCTATGGGAACATGAGCAGGTCACTCACACACTCTGAGCACAGTGACTTTATCTGTGTATCCAGATAATAATGTCAACCTTACAGGGCTGGTAGAAGAGATGAAGCACTTTTAGGAAAGTATGTTGTATCTGACTGTGATCTACAGTGATGTTGATTAATTGCAGGGATTCATGTCATCTGAAGTGTTCCTGAAGCAGCTATGGGCACTCCAGGTGGTCCTGCTGCCAGTGAGGGAGTTTGTTTACAGTCTGTTCAAGATTTTCTCAGATTTCCTGTGCCTGAGTTAATCCAAACCTTTCCATCCACACCAGAAGGGCCCCTGTCTTCCCAGGTTCCTTTGGTGCAGGAGTGAACAGCAGGCTTGACCTGCCAAGCTCACCACAGGCCCAAGGAAAGCCCTGGACTTTGCTCCTGGGTCAGCCCAGAACTGAGCCAGGCCCAGAGGAAAGGAGTCCCTTCCCTCAACCCATGTATATGGTTTCACAAAGGAAAGCAATATTTTCCACCATATTAAAACTCTGTGTAAATTTTTAATTAGGATAAAGAAATTAAGTCTTGGCTCGTCAGCCATACCTCACGCAAATCATTTGAGTTTCCACATTGATTTCTCAATGCAAACCTTGTCAAACAAAATGCACAAGGTCAGTATTCAAAAAAGGGCAGTTGGTGTGGGCAGCCGGCACCTGGACAGTGAGGGTCTCCAGGAGTATAAAGATCCTATGTGTGTGTGTTTGGTTTATCATTTTCTTAATGTCTCAAAATTATAAATATTACCCTGCATAGATTTGGTTGAATTTCCTTCCTCAATCAACTCTAAATACATAGGTTGCTTATGTATGCTTCTGAACCTTTTTTTCTTTTTGAATACTAAAAAGGAGACACTAGAAGGGTGTCTGACTTCCCAGATTTCTTTGGCCCAGGAGCAAACAGCAGGCCTAATGCTTTTATTTTTCCTCCTATGAAACTGAACTCCTGAAACCAAAACATGTATACATTTCACAGAGCCAAGTTCATATGTTAAAAGTTGCAAACTAAAAGGAGAAATTTTCAGCAACCTCTGAATAATTAGAAACAGGAGGCTCTTACTACTACCCCCAGTGAATCTCTCATACACACACACACACACACACACACACACACATACACATACACGCACACACATACACACTTTTTGGGGGACAGAAAAAAACGACAAAATTAGTTGCTGATTCTGACACACAATGATTCTTTTTCAGCTATGTTCATATTACATAAGTATGAAAAAGCTTCAATTTTTCTGCTAGTGGCTAGATAAATGCTAACGAGAGGAGAGTCTACTCTCAAAGAAATATGGAAATAATCCTAGTTTCAAACACTATTATAATTGCATATATTAGCTCATTTAATCCTTACAACAACCTTATGAGGTAGATAGTATGATTACTGCTATTTTACAGAGGAAGAAATTGTGGCTTAGCTAAGGTCAGCAATCACAAATGCTATTTCCTGCCCCTTCTTAGTGGAAAGCTTGCTCAAACAATGTTCTGTACTTTGCTTTTTCTCTTAACAACATATGCTGAGATTTCTCCCAATCAGTTCAAAGAGATCTCAGCTATGTCATTTTAGTCCGGCTCAGTCTTTCCAGCTGCAAGAAAAAGAAAGACTTTATATCCTCTCAAAGGCTCTTAAACTGAGCATGTTTATAATTCTCAGAGAAATCACAGGCAGGATTAACAGGGGCATATGCCAGATCCCAGGAGACCAAGTGGCACCACTGAAGTCAGATACCAGCTCCCAGCTGGATTAGCTTACCTCTCTCAGCAGCTCCTGGTGCAAGAGATACAATGAGAGACAGTATCGTTTGCCCCTGCAGGCAGCAGGGTTTGGATACCTGCCATGATCGTTTTGTTTTTAAATTTTCTCCAGGCACCAAAGGCTTTGAAATTACCTCCTATCTCAGAAGAACCACCCAGAGTCTTGGAGCCCCTGAAGAGCCAATTTAAAGCCAATGAGCCCCCAACAGAGCTCTTCATCTTACCGGTGGAGATTCATTACCACACCAAACACCCACCAAAAGAGAAAGCCCACAGAAGAGGTAGGTCCCGGATGCATGGGCACTCCTGAGAGAGAGCCTGGGATGGGGAGTCCTGCCGATTCTACATGCTCCTACATCATGGCTGACCTTCCCTATGGTCATCCCCTTCAGAGAATATTTTTTAAAGAAGGAAAAAGGGTAAAATCTAGAAGAAGATCTCTTCTGATCATATTCAATTGTATTTTTAAAATATTTATTATACCCTTCATTAAGCAATGCATTTTGTTAAGCTGTGGAAGAGAAAGGAAGACAGGTATATACATAAATAAGTCCAATGCACCATAGGTGTTATAAAAGGGCAAGAATTTTTCAGGCAGCTTACAAAAAAATAATTGTATAAAACAAGACAACTAAAATTGAAATTGGAAAAAAAAAAAACCCTGGGTAAAAGGAGTAGAGAAATAGATGTTATCAGACATCTGAGATGAATTCATGGTTTGAGGTAAGTACTGGATTTAGCTGAGTTTCCTGGCAGCCAAGGTAAAAAGGACACTGGAATCTTTGCACCTCCATTTTATAAAAGAAAAATAAGAGTTCATCCAAAAAGTCATTTTCCTGATTTTGAATTAGGTTATTTTGTAAGGGATGACCTCTATAATCTTTGCCAGGGCAGAGATTATGTGCTTCTAAGCAAAGTTCTAAGAGAATATGAGCAAAGGAGTTCAATTCCAACGGGTGACTTGGGCTTTTTAGGGGAGGCTTCTGAGTGACCTCTCACCCTGTGTCACAAGGAAAAACTCTTTCTGACTTTCCTTTCATTCCATAGTACTCTTGTTTAAGACACATTCTTGCTCCAGGGACTTCTCTGGGCCCTCTGAGGCAAAAAGTGTCCTAGTTTTGACAGGGGTCCCAGTTCTGAGTTTTCTAGAAACTTCAGCAGAGACTGCCACTGGCTTCTTGGAGAGTTTGACTCCTGGGAATCACACG
The DNA here is from genome assembly GCF_006542625.1 of Nomascus leucogenys. Taxonomy (NCBI): domain Eukaryota; kingdom Metazoa; phylum Chordata; class Mammalia; order Primates; family Hylobatidae; genus Nomascus; species Nomascus leucogenys. The sequence goes on from NC_044402.1 coordinate 102,565,996, forward strand.
GGCAGCCATTTTGTTCTAAGGCTGTTTGGATTTCTCACTGGAAAGAATGCCTAACGGTGGAGCTTAAAAGACCAATGGAAGGGGACATGAAGGAAATTTCTGGGGTGATGAAAAATGTTCTCACTCTGGGTTGCTTGTATGGATTATAGATTTGTCAAAACTCACTGAACTGTACACTCAAGATCTGTGCAATTCACTCTATGTAGATTTTACCTTGCCAAAAAAATTACTCAGCTCCCTAAAAAAAAAAAGAAAATCAACAACACAGTGTTTTAAAATGCAGGTCTTCTTATTATTCAGGTGTGGTGAGGCCAACAGATCAGGAGACAGTTGGCACTGAAAAGACAGTTTGTTACTCACAGTTCCAAGAGGAGGAGGCACACGACACCATGCAGGGCCACACGGGGGCGCACCAGCCTCCAGGAGGCAGAAGGCTGTGCAAGAGGCTGTATTGTGGTTTTCATAGAAGGAATATGGGCAAGGCAGAGCAAGTAGCCTAAGCAGATTTAGAATTGTCTAGTTTGAATAATTCAGCCAGCTCTGTGGCATAGGGGCTGTCCCTTGCTGTCTGGTACCGGCCCTCTGATAATTACAGCAGGCAGATAGTAGCCTGGGAATGTTAAGAGTTTGATAAAGGAGGTTGTTGGGGGTCAGGAACTCTGGGTTGGTTGGGGTGCATATGACAGGTATGTTCCCAGGTGAGTCATTTACTGTCTCTAGGAACTGGCCAGCCCTGGGAGGGACAGTCAGGTCCCAGATGTCAAAACATCAGAATGAAAAGATATACTTAATAAAAAGAGAGACAAGACTATTCACAAGATTGGGTTCGATCTGATTATTTTCCATGATGACCCTGATAGGAAGGTGAGGAAAACCACCAGGCCATCATGAACCAGATTCTTAAAGCCAGATGCACCGAGCTTACCAACACACTGACAATGAAACACAGGAATCGGGTACAAAGACAGTGAATTCATGGAGTTCTTCCCCATTTACATGTCATGAGGACCCTGCTTTAAAAGCATCAGAAGCCTAACTCAAAGTGTGTTAAGCAAAAAGCAAGAAAAGAAAGAAAAGGAAAGGGGAAAAAAGAAGGAAAGACGAAAGGAAGGGAGACACGGAAAGAAGGAAGGAAGGAAGGGAAGGAAGGGAAGAAATGAAGGAAAGGAAGAAAGGGAGGGAGGGAGAGAGGAAAGGAAGGAGGGAAGGAAGGAAGGGAGGAATTTGTTCATGCAAGAATCAGGTAACTGCAGGACCAGCTGAATCCAGGCCTCGGAAAATATGTGTGCAGTACTTTTCTCTCAACTCTGTTAGCCTTTCCTCTGAAGCAGGCTGTTACCATGAGGTGATAAAGATGTCTTCCTGAAATTCCATGCTAATCTCCTTCCTGTTAACCTCTATTGGAAGGATATGCGTCTTAAAAACTCTTGCAAAGCGCAGAAGTCACCCCTGATTGACTAGACTTGGGTCATGTGCCCACCCCGGAACCAATCTCTGTGGCTAAGGCAATGAGGTACTCTCATGCCAGGCTTCAGTTCCATACCCCTCTCTGGAATCAGCAAATGGACACTGCTCCAACCAAACCACATGGTGTGAGCAGGGAAGGGATAGGTCCCCAAAAGAAGAGACATTAGGCAAAAACAACAGACCTCTGCTACAACTCAGCCTCCTCCTTGTCTCCTAGGTGCTCCACACCCTGAGTCAGAACCAGAAAGAAGCGAAGAAGCCATGCCTGTGTGGAAATCTCCCCTGAAGCATGCGTCCTTAGAAACGCCACGGGAGTTAACAGTGCATCTCCCAGTGGACGCAAGCAGGGACACACTCTCACCTCAAGGTAGCTCCTCCCTCCCTCCAGCATCCCTCGGGAACCTCACTCTGAAGGGAAGCAAGGCAAGACACGCAAGGGTCCACAGCCAAGGAAAAGGAGTCTGGAAGGGAGGTTAGTTCACCGGCAACCACTGGAAGATGGCCTTTGTGCAGGCAGCAGCTGCCTTCACCAAAGTGCTGCACTAAAACTAACAGTGTCCAGCTCACCAGTTACTTACTCCCTAACTCATCCCACTACTAATATTTTATCAGTGTCCAGCTCACCAATTACTTACTTCCTAACTCCTCCCACTACTATTTTCTGGTTGCAGATGTAGAAAGGCGTCAAACTTACCAAAAGTTTGCTGCATGCCTTATAGTTTATCCTGTATTTTTAAACAATGAAATTTCATTTCTAATCTGTTTATAAATATGTATTTATTCACTAAAAAGTCCATAGTATCGGCAGGGTGCGGTGGTTCATGCCTATAATCCCAGCACTTTGGGAGGCTGAGGTGGGTGGGGATCATTTGAGGTCAGGAGTTTGCCAGCCTGGCCAACATGGTGAAACCCCATCTCTACTAAAAATACAAAAAATTAGCCAGGCATGGTGGTGCACGCCTGTAATCCCCACTACTCAGGTGGCTGAGGCACAAGAATCACTTGAACCCAGGAGGCGGAGGTTGCAGGGAGCCGAGACTGTGCCACTGCACTCCAGCCTGGGTGACAGAGCGAGATCCTGTCTAAAAATAAAAAATAAAAAAGTTTAAAAAAAGGTCCATAATATTGATAAAAGTCTTCACTCCAATTTCCATGATGTGGACATTTGAAATTATACACATGGGTGCATCTAAGTGTTTGTGTTTATGTGTTGGATAGGTTGGAAGTAACAAGCCATATTTAGAAAACTCCCCGTTTTCAGAAAACTGAGCCTCCTTTCCAAAAGGCATGTGCAAGATGACAGTATCACAGATGTCAAGTGACCTCTGACTACTGGTATCAGAAATAGGAAGATGCACATTAATGTGTTTGGAGTTCTTCCTCTGTGCCAGGCACTGTTCGTAGTTTTTAACATGTATTCTCTCAGGCACTCCTCACAGCAATCCTCTCCTCCTTTTACAGATCAGAAAACAGAAGCCCTGAGAGATAGGTAGTATGTTTGAGGTCACGTAACTATAAGTGGCCTCACTAGGATTGGAGCTCAGGGCTTCCAGTGCCAGAATCCATGTTCTTACTCATTGTACTACATTCCCTTTCAGTATAAGCCCAACATTGTGACTTTTCTAACTAATACCAAAAAAAATAGAATAAAAGAATAAACCAAACAATGAACCTAGAACCTTTGATTATTGAAGCAGAGGTTTATTTGGTCTATCTCTTAAGTGGGAGTTAATTATCCTAAAGACTTTAATGTTTCTTTTTTTAAAAAATCCAAATATGGGCAGAGATCCCTCTGCAAATAGAGAAAAACGCACCTTTCTACTTATGGGCCACAATGCGAGGTGCACAGCTGGGGCCACAAGATAAAAGACACCAGTGAATTTTATCTTCCATAGTGTTCATTTTGCACTGCCCTACACTTGTTTTGAGCTGCCACGACCACCAGGAACTGAGTACCAGAACTTGTCCCTCCTCTGCCACTCGGCCAGGAGGAAACTGGTTTAAGAAGCCCCTTGGTATAAATTATGCATGCAACTGAACCTGGGAGTAGATGCAGAAAGAAAGGGACCTAAAGAGGCAGTTCCAGCTGAGCGTGGTGGCTCACACCTATAATCCCAGCACTTCGGGAGGCTGAGGCAGCAGATTACCTGAGGTCAGGAGTTCGAGACCAGCCTGACCAACATGGTGAAACCCCATTTCAACTAAAAATACAAAAATTAGCCAGGTGTAGTGGCACACACCTGTAATCCCAGCTACTCTGGAGGCTGAGGCACAAGAATTGCTTGAATCCAGGAGATGTAGGTTGCAGTGAGCCAAGATCACACCACTGCACTCCAGCCTGGGCAACAGAGAGAGGCTCTGTCTAAAAAACAACAGCAACAACAAAGAGGCAGTTCTTCATGGCAGTCTTCACACAGAGGTCCCTGCTGCACGAGCATGTTGATGCTGAGAGTGGGACTCCTCCATTGCCACAGAGGCGGCACATATTCATTTACTTGCCTAGGCCTGGATTACTTCACTTCTAATACCACAGAAATGAAGCCAGCTTTTATGTATGCATCCATGCATATATATTTTTTATTTTATTGCTTAACCATCTGAGAATAAGTTGCAGACATTGTACCATTTATCCCTTATCAGCACGTATCTCCTAAGCCCAGGAATATTCTCCCTCCTAGTCACATACAATTACCACACTCAAGAAAGCAAACACTGGTGTAATAGTACTTTCTAATTTCTAATTCATAGTCACATTTCTCTATTTATACCAATAATGTTCCTTTATAGCTTTTTTTTCAACCTAGAATTCAACTCAGAATCATGCATTACATTTAGTGGTCCCACTCTTTAGAATCTTTTCATCTAGAAGAGTCCCCCAGTCTTGTTTTTCATGACATTGACATTTTTGAAGAAGACGGGCCAGTTGCTTTGCAGAATTACCTTCAATTTGGGTTTTTCTATTTCCTCATAATGAGATTCAGATAAAACCTTTTTGGCAGGAATATCACAGAGGTGATGTTGTGTCCCTCTCGGCCCATCATATCAAGGGATGCAAAATGTCAGTTTCTTCCATTGTAGGTGATGTTAAATTTTATTATTTGGTTAAAGGTGATGTCTGCCCCATTTTTCCATTGTAAAGACACTTTGCCTCTTTTTAATGAATAAGTAGTCTGTGATCATTTGAGACCACATGAAGCCAATTTTTAAACCCAAATATTAATATCAACTAAGTTTTACATGTGAAATAAAGACCACTCCCTCTGAAAGAGGTGAAACCGAGGCCTCAGTCACTTGGGTTCCTGGGTTTCCTGCTTCACAGAGCATGCCCTGTTGGTGTTGAGAAGAGAAAACAGAAGCAGAGGGTAGGGTATGCTTTATGGAATGCTACCATCAATCCTGATACCCTCTGACTTCCATCTGGAAGGTAGCACTTTTTATTTAACCCTGAGGAAGGAATGCATCATTGACTCTGCCTAGTAAAACTACTTTTTGGTCAGAAATCTATATCCAATAATCTCATCAGCTCTAAAGCTGGGATCTCTCTAGTCAGAGCCTTCAGACTAGGGGTGGAAGGAGTTTGCACCCTCTCCAGTCCTCCTTCCATCTCAGAATTTCATCCGTAAGATGAGAATAAAAACAACCACCACTCAATTCCTCCCAGTTCTTGGCAATTTTCCAGATGAACAGCCGTGATTCTAGCCAAGAGTCATGTCATTTTGGCCATGGGAGATATCAGGTCCCTGGTGCTTAGCAGGACTGGAAAAGAGGGACAAACCTCAGAATGAGTGGAATAAACCATCCTAACACCAGGACGGTTTCTCCCTTCTAGCCACAATACAATTACCAGTCTTCATAGCAGTCTTCACACAGAGGTCCTTCAACCAAGTTAGAAGAGAGCTTCCTTCTCCTTCCTGCTGATTCTGTTTTCTCACACAGGCTTTTTCCCCTTTTGTTTTTAAAGATGATGATGCCCCACCCCAAGATGTGGCCCCACCATTGGATCTTCTACCCCCAATTAAAGGAAAAAAAAGTCCTGAGAGCCAGAAGGGCCTGGACAGCCCTAGGACATCAGGCTGCAGCAGCCCCCCAAGTCTCCGGAACATGAGAGCGCCCAGAAGGGCACTGCCAGCAGCTCAAGGTAATCATTTCCAGGGTGCATAGATGCCCCCCACTGGCTTGTATGTGGCTCATTGCCAGGGCCGCGTGGCTGCTGTGATGTAAGTTTTCTGAAAGGCATTCCATTGAAAAGGGGTAATTGACACTGTTTCTGATGATGTCAGTGGGATTAATGTTCCCCATGCGTATTCCTAAAGGGTCAGTACATGTTTTAAGGGTTTGCTGCACCAACATGCACTGCTATGCTGTTTTGTGCTTTCCTCACTCCTGGCAGCAGCATTTGATGACACAGCTCCCTGTGCTCCTGGGGGAGACACACTACCGGATTTACCAGGCACACTCCAAACAGCCATAACCCTTGCCCCCTGAGGCAAGAGAGCCCGATGAGCCTGCCAACAGAAGAGTCCCCAGACAGAAGTCAACTCCTGCCCAGGGCAGAGCCTGTTCACAGAGAGGAAAAGACCCTGATTTCTAGGGAAGGGTGAGGCAGGGCAAGGCCGTTCCCTCTAGAATTTAGCCTCACTTCAAGTACTTATCCTTAAAGAGCTAATAGTCAAGGAGGGGACTCAGACGCTTATACAGAGCAATAATGCAAGGACAGTACAAGAGCAGCTGCCCCGGGGCTTCCATCTAAAGGTAGCTCATAGAGCAAAAATTGCTTAGAGTCCAAGTTACCCCTGAAAAATCCCTGGGAAGGTGCCACGCTGGAGACTGACAGACCATTTTCAGGAACGTGTGGTCCAGGCAGCTGTTTCTGCTTCGTTGAAGGCTTGGGCTGCTTTCTCACTTTGAGCACCAGATGAAGGAGATGACATGTGTTTGGGGGACAGATTGTATAAAGAAAGAGGTATCTCTATTAACAGCAGAATCACACTCAGGGCTGCGAGAAGCTCACACTTTGAAAGGCATGTGGGAACAGAGAGCCATCACAGAGGCAACAGATTTCACATCTTTCATTTCATGCTCACTCAGGGACAGAATGCCTCAGTATTTAAATCAGTCTCGCTTGCTCTCTCTCTCCCCCACTGCCCAGCACACCCCCTTCTCATTCTCTCCCCAGAGCACATATAGTTGAATTCTTTAAGCATAAATTAAATCCACAGATTAATAGTTCCATTCTGTGTTTGCAGCTTCTGTTTCAGGCTGAGATGGTCAAAATTAAATCCCTTCCTTCCCCACAACACTCTCTCTATCCCTAGAGACATTGTTTTCACCTAGAAACCATTCCAGGGTTGGAACTTCTCTTTCACAACCCCCTCCCCTTTATACTTGTGTGACAGCAATGCTCTTTTCATTTTGATACAATTGAACCAAACTTGGTGTACTGTTATGTCCCCACCTGGGGCCTTCCTAGGAAGTTGCATGGCCTGGGACAAATCACAGCAAATGGATACTCAGGCCTACTTTAGACATCCTCATAAAGGGAGAATCTGATTAGAATAGAATGCCAGTGGCCGGGCATAGTAGCTCATGCTTATAATACTAGCGCTTTGGGAGGCTGAGGTGGGCGGATCACAAGGTCAGGAGTTCAAGACCAGCTTGTGCAACAAGGTGAAACCCCATCTGTACTAAAAATACAAAAAGAAAAAAAATTAGCCAGGCATGGTGGTGCACATCTGTGATCCCAGCTACTCAGGAGGCTGAGGCAGGAGAATCACTTGAACCTGCGAGGCAGAGGTTGCAGTGAGCCGAGATAGCACCATTGCACTCCAGCCTGGGGAACAGAGCAAGACTCTGTCTCAAAAAAAAGGATAGAATGCCAGAACCAGGACTGGGAAAAGAGAGCAGCCTGAAGCCTCAAGTGTGTGTGTTGGGTGTGTGCATGTGTGTAAGTGAATGTGTGTGGGATGTGTGCTTATATGCCCATGAGTACATGTGTGTGCTTGTGTGCATGCATGTCATTGTGTATATCTATATAGGCATGGCTGCATATGCACATGCATGTCTATATATTCAGTCCTGTGAATGTATGTGTGTCATATGCTCATATATGTCACTGTTCATGTGTATGGGGGGTGTGTGCATGCTTGCCCTGTGAGAGTGTACATATGTGTGTGTGCCACTGTGTGAATATGTCAGTGTGCATTTGTAAGTGTGCATGTGTATGTGTGTACTCCTTAGCATCCACTGTAGCTGGTGGCCTGCTAGTCCAGGTAGCTGGACTCCTGGCCCATTTTTCTTGGAGATGGGGAAGGTAAGTGTGGTGTAATATGAATAAATTTGGTCTTTGTCCCTGGTTTCTATTACTAAGCTAAAACTCTTGGAATTTTCTGAATGATAGTAGTATCTTTTGTTATTCATAATGAGCCCCTTTGAAAACACCTGAGTTTATGCTAATGAGGTGATGTAAGGTAAGGCCCCTAGGTAGCCTCATGATGGGGCCAGTGACCAGAAGGACCAAGCAATAAGAGGATTAGAGGGTTGGAGCTTCCAGCCACAACCTCCAGGAAAGGGGAGGGGACATGGAGATCACACTCTTTATTAGCTGTTGACCACGAATTGATAAGCTTCAGCATTGCTGAGCGTGTCTAGGTGGGAGGGCAGCAGGCCCAGGGAGGGCACGGAAGCTCGGCACATCCTCGCCCATCTCTTCATCTGGCTGTTCACAATATCCTTTCTAATGTCCTTTATAAATAAGCCAGAAAATGTAAGTAAGTGTTTCCCTGAGTTCTGTGAGCTGTCCTACCAAATTGTTGAACCCAAGGAGAGGGAGAACTGTGGGAGGCCCAATTTAGAGCTGGTCGGTCAGAAGTACAGGTCACAATCTGGGACTTGCAATTGGCATCTGAAGTGGGGGGCAATCTTGTGGACTGAGCCCTACCCTGTGGGATCTGACACCATCTCCAGGTAGAGAGTGTCAGAACTGAATTAAATTATAGGACAACCAGTTGGTATCTGCTGGAGAATTGCTTGGCATGGGGGAAAACCCGCAATCTAGTCCCAGGAGTGTTCTGGGTTGAGCGTTGAGATTTGAGTGGGGAATAAATGACTTGTTTTTCACTTTTACAGTCAGGTTATAAAAAATACCTTCAATCTTCCAAGTAACTAGGGAGACACAGCATCCTTCTCCTTGACCTGAGCCCCTGGCATCACCAAGCCATCCCAGTATATCATCTAAAGGTTATGGCCGTGTATGCTGAGTACTGCACAGGACATCTGATGGAGGCGGAGAGTAAAGGCAGGAAGCAGGAAGCCCTGTTCTCAGGGGCTGGGCTGCACACAGCTGAAGGAAGGGACTCCTTTTCCTTCACACAGAGTGTCCCCACTCACTTAGCCCTGCCCCTGAGGTAGCCAGGCTCTCCCGAAGTCATGATGTAGGCGAGTGGCAGCCCCTCCCTTTTCATCCCACCTTGACCCCTGGAAGGCAGGGCCTGAACAATAGCCCTGCTCTGCTGAGTCCCAGGAGTAGGGCTCACCCTATACTCCGGTGGGCACCCGAGCACACAGGCATCTACGGGTGTGTGCCCGTGGGGGACTAGGGGAACATGGCCCAGGTTCAGTCTGTCTCCCTCACCAACATGGTACTGACACTGCCTATGCTTGTGCTTATTTTCAAGAAGATTCCAGCGACCCTACACTGGGACACTTCTTGCTGGGTCCAGATGGAGAAAAAGTCTGCCTGTCCCTCCCAGGTCGTACCCAAACCGAGGCGCTTCCATCAGGTAAAGGTAAGCTAACACATTCCAGGGCAGCCTTGTTTTTTTTTTCAAAGGGGAAGATGTTACCTGCAGCTTCCAAATTTTCCCAGCAGCAGAGACATCATTAAAAACACATGCAAGTCAGCCAGTTTCTCCCCTTTCACCGACACAGAGGTGCTTCTGTAGCTCAGACACAATGATCCAATGTTTGCATAACAAGTTTACTCTCGCTGGAGCATTTGGAGAGAGAAGTTCCAGTGGAATGGCTTGGAAGAGGTCTAATGTGCCATGCTGATGCCTTGATGAGAATGATAAAGTCCTTTTGGTATTTGCCCAAACTAAACACTGCCTTTTCTCTTCTTTCCAACCACCCTGCAGAGGTGGAGACGGCTAATTGGTAATCCAATCAGGTATCCTTGTTATGTGTGTTGGTTCATCCCTGTGAATCATCTGGCTCCTGACAGATAGCAAGGCAGTTTCCAAAAGCCCTTCTGGCATGTTCACTTTTTAGAAAAGAGATGCTGCCTCTGGGCAATAGCCATTTTGCAAAGGAAAAAAGAAATGAAGTCAGAGGGTGATGAGCATCAACCACCCAGAAACCACCGTGATGTGCATGCATGAGTTTGCAACCAGCAGGCCCCTTGATGTGGGAGATTAAAAGCTGCATTCACTTGGGGGGTTACGTCATGACCGGCTCAATAAAAAGAGCACGGATTCAGAAGCTAGGAGATTTGAGGAGCTCTGGCCTCACCTCTAAGTTGCCAGATGACTTTGAGTCAGTCCCTCAACCTCCCTGTATCCAAGGTTCCTCCACCAAAATGAGAGGATTGATTCCTCCCCTGAGAAATTCCTTGACCATTGCTGCATTGTACATCTCGTGTCCGCTGCTATTGAAGCAGCCACCCAGTATATGGATTTCCAGAAAGTAGAATGTATTTGATTCCAAATTCAACATCAAAGAACTTCCATCAGCAGTTGGTTTATACCAGGATATGAGTATAAAAATATGTTGGTTCTGAATTGGTGGAAGCAGGAGTTAGACAGGTGGAGGCCACGGTCAGCATGACACACCTGGTGCAACAGCTGGAAAGCAAATATGATTCTGTTCACCTGCTGCACATTTGTCCACTCTGTTCCAGGAGAAATAGTTCTCCCTTTTAGCACAGCGAAAGCTAGAAGCAGAAAAGGAAATATTTAGGCTGTAAGTTTATTGTCACCGTTGTCAACATGATGCTTCAGTCATTTTAGTACCCCTGGCACCTAGCATAGTCCCTGACATATACATAGAAGGGTCACAGTAAATGTTCATTGAAATTTTTTGAAAAATATTTCAATAATTTCCATGACATGGAGAAAGAGAAAGAGAAAGATGAAACTTACACTGATAAATGAAGACATGCCTTCCATCTTGTCCCAGTCCCACAGATGGTATATTTAATCCTACTTGCCTCTCAAACCTAAAGGCATTCACTGCATGCTTATTGAGTGAATGAATGAATGAATGAATGAATCAGTTAGCCACTGACCTTTCTCAAGCCTTTCCTCCATGGGCAGTTGGTTGACCTTCAGTCTTGATGGTGACAGGATGTTGCTCAAGAAGGTGGTGAAAGATCTTAAACCCACATCTTCCTATAAGGGTCTGGCTTTCTAAGAGTCTCCATTAATGAGCAAAGATTTTTTTGGTTTGGGCTTTTGTGTTTGTTTGTTTTGGTTTGGTTTGGGAGACAGTATACTGAAAAAAATTTTTCCTCTTGCAAAATATTAGGTTGGTGCAAAAGTAATTGCGGTTTTGCCATTACTTTTAATTGCAAAAACTACAATTACTTTTGTACCAACCTATAATTGCTCCAACCACACCAAACTCTTTGCAGGGCAGTTTGTTCAAAACCATCTTAATCACTGTCTCCACCCTCCCCTTCCAGCCTCATCTCCTACTATATTCCAGCCCACCCCTTGCTCATCTCTTCGATGGCCTAAAAATTCAGTCTTCATTCTTTTTTTTTTTTTTTTTTTGAGACGGAGTCTCGCTCTGTCGCCCAGGCTGGAGTGCAGTGGCGCAATCTCAGCTCACTGCAAGCTCCGCCTCCCGAGTTCACGCCATTCTCCTGCCTCAGCCTCTCCGAGTAGCTGGGACTACAGGCGCCCGCCACCACGCCCGGCTAATTTTTTGTATTTTTAGTAGAGACGGGGTTTCACCGTGGTCTCGATCTCCTGACCTCGTGATCCGCCCGCCTCGGCCTCCCAAAGTGCTGGGATTACAAGTGTGAGCCACCGCGCCCGGCCTTCATTCTTTTCTCTCCAAACTTTTGCTCAAGTTGCCCCCAAATGTTTAGAATAGCTTTAAGTTCATCTTTTCTGGAACATTTTCCTTAATAAATCCACCTCATTGCACACAACTGCCTAGATGTAGCCTCAGCCCCATTCCTCTCTCTCTTTCTCAATCCCACTTTTGTGATTATTGTATTTATCTGCATCTGTTTTCTGTTTAGCTCCCAATATATGAGTCCTAGAGAACGTCTCATCTCTATCATATGTCCAGGAAAAGCTTGTTGATTGACTGAATACCCCAGGTGCTACAAAGGAAAGTTCTTTAGGGATCATAGTTGTTGTTGGTTTTTTGGGGTTTTTTTAATTAAAAAAAAAAAACAAACTCTTGAGTAAAGGAAGGAATACGATCCATCTGATCTTTCTGAGACTTCCAGGCTCTGTCAACAACTATTTGGAAATAAATTCTTAGGCAATTAGATCATGATATCTTGCTTTCAGACAGCATAGGGAAATGAATATAAACCTTCAGAAGAAAAAAAAAAAAAAAGATGTGAAGACTAGAGCTGGAATTTGACCCTTTTGGTCATGTTGGGATATTGCAACATTTAGGAAATTGAAAGTCTGGAGAAAGGAAAAGTTAACTTAGAAGGATAAAAGTCAAACGACTGGATATGCCCTCTGAATTGCTTATCCTTCATCTGCTCCCCTAGTCACAGTGCCAGCAATAGAAGTTTTCTCTCAGAAGTTCTTTTATTCAGAAGTTTGTTTTACAAAGAAGTTCAAGGATGTTTATGCCAATGATTCAGGTTGGGCATCAGGTCCCATGTAAATTTAAATTCCTAGTCTCTTTCAGAGTTTCTGTTTAGTATTTGTTCTTGTTCTAAATGGATTTTTACCCTCAAAACGTTTCTTGGGTGTTTTTTTGTTTTTTTAGACAGGGTCTTGCTCTGTCGCACAGGCTAGAGTACACTGGTGCAATGATGGCTCGCTGAAGCCTCAAACTCCTGGGTTCAAGCTACCCTGCCACCTCAGCCTCCAAATAGCTGGGGCTACAGGCACAAGTCACCATGCCCGGCTTTTTTTGTTGTCGTTGTTGAGATGGGGTCTCCCTATGTTGCCCAGGCTGGTCTCAAACTCCTGGCCTCAAGCAATCCTCCCACCTAGGTCTCTCAAAGTGCTGGGATACAGGCATGAGCCACTGCACCCAGCCTTTCTTGTTTGTTTGTTGTTGTTGTTGTTATTTGTCATTTAATTAGCATCCTTCCCCCTTGCAACTCTTTCTTGGTATGGTGGTTTTAAAATACATCCACAAATTATTTGACACTTCCCCCTTCGAAAGGGAGAAACTAACTCTTCTCCCCTTGGTTGTGAGTGGGATATGATGGCTCACTTCTAAATAAAGATAGACTATGGCAGAATTGATGGTATGTGACTTCTGAGACTGGGGTCATAAAAGGCACCAAGGCTTCCTCCTTGCCCTCTCTCTCTTGGATTACTCACTCTGGGGAAAGCCAACCACCATGTCTGTGATGAGGCCACTCAAGCAGCCTATGGCAAGCAGCCCACATGGCAAGGAACAGAAGCCCCCTGCCAACAGCCAGAATGAACTTCCCAGGCCTGTGCGGGAGGTGCCTTGAGAGGAAATTCTCCAGCCCCAGTCAAGTCTTCAGATGATTGCATCCCTGGCTGACACTCTGTCTGTGACCTCATAAAAGGCTGCACCAGAACCACACACCTAAGCCATTCCAAGATTCCCACAGAAACTGAGACATAACAAAGGTTTATTGTTTTAGGTTTCAGGATCATTTGTTTTGCAGTAATAGATAACTAGTATTCTAGATAACTAGTATTCTTGGTGTCATTTTGTGATGGTCTGTGATTTGGTTGACAGAAAGATGAGTCTAAGAATATCCCAGCTGGTCTCAAAACACTGATCATTTAGGGGTAAGCATAGGCTAAGTGACTGTTCTCCCCATTTTTCCTTTGTGATAAGTTGGTTGTGGGACCCCATGGGTAAAATAATCCTTCCATGTTGGTGGGGTACTGTTTAAAGTATGATTTTCCTTAAGCAGCCCATCTCTTAGTAGCTGTTACCTTACTGATGATGCCGAGAGATGTAAGGGAGGAGAATTAATTTCGATAAGGCCATGTGAGGAAGAAGAAAAAACTCTGGTTTTATTCCCACCTGTACTGCCCAGGACTTCTGTGATCACAGGCAAATAACTTCATTGCCTTGGACCTCAGCTTCCTCATATGGAAAAAGAGGAGTTGGTATTAGATCCAGTCCTCACAGCACATGTCCCGTCGAACTCCAATTCCTCAGAAGGTTAACAGGCATTGTGTAAAAAAGGAAAGGTTCTAGGGCCAGATACATTTGGAAACCAGTGGACCAAAGTTAAGCAGATCCCTTACTGCAGGACTTCCTAGAGCCTCTGATATGCTGATGTGCACCATGATTCTTCAGGATGGGGATATGCACTGTTTCCCAAACTTATTTGATCACTGAATCCCTTTGTTTTTGGTAAAGCATCATGTGGATCTAAAAAGTTTTTGGCAAACTTTGGAAAATGCTAAACTGACGATTTCTAAGTTTCTTCTAACATGGCATGTTTCTAAATATGCCCCTTTCCCCAAGGAGACTCTCTCAGTGGAGCAGTTCTTGTGTCTAAATCCTGAAACAGGATTTCAGCCATTAATCATTTGTGACTATTATTATTTTTATTCTCTAAACATCAGTTCTGAATCATAGAGTCCACAATCCATCCATCTCTGGATAGGAAGAAATACAGGAAGATAGGAACCCCATGTGGTTATAGTGTACATTGTCCCTTATGCCTTTTCAGTGTTTTTCATAGCTCTCATGAGAAATAATGTTGGCAGATGGTACCAGTACTAGTGATCTCCAGTCAAATGTTTGAATAAAGGAAAATGTGGCTGGATATGGTCTCTGGGCACCCAGTATTTCCTTTCAGTGGGCCTGCCTGTTACTATAGAGGCTAGAAGGCTAAAAACTACATTTCCCAGATAACCTTTGCAGCTAGGGGGCTGGATGCAAATTATTTTCTGCCAATTAGATGTGCTTGCATGAGATTTGGAGGGCAGAAGTGAGGCAGAAGCATCAAAGCTCTGGGCACTGAGCTCATGAAGACCCAGCATGATAAGAAGCAGTTACTCTATAGTAACTCTCTTTCTTCTTAAAAATATTTGGGCAGTTTCTGTTCTGGGCTGAACCCTGACTAAAAAGCTCTCCTTACAAAAATTACAGGAGATTCCCATCAGGCTTGGCATGGGGCTAAGTTAGGTCTATCACATGTACCACAGTGTTGAGTGATTGTAGAAGGGCAGGCTGTGATAGCTGTGTTTGTCCCAGCCTTCAGAAGGAAGCAGCATTCTTTCCCTCACTGTAGTGAGACCAGCAAGGCCTCACAGCCCATTCTGGAAGGTGTCCTGATAGCCACCAGTAGAGAACTACTAAAACACAGTAGGGATTCTCCTTCATTTCCTTTGACAGAAACCTCTTGTGATTCCTAGAAACATAAAGACTTCCCTACCTCATATGTAGCTGAAAAGGTGGCATCATCACCACTTTATGGCTTCCGAAGAATAAACATGTCAAGAATAATAGCTTGCGGCCAGGCGTGATGGCTCATGACTGTAATCCACTTTGGGAGGCTGAGGAGGATGGATCACCTGAGGTCAGGAGTTGTTGAAACCCTGACTCTACTAAAAATACAAAACTTAGCCAGGCACGATGGTGGGTGCCTGTAATCCCAGCTACTCGGGAGGCTGAGGCAGGAGAATTACTTGAATCCAGGAGGCAGAGATTGCAGTGAGCCGAGATAGTGCCATTGCACTCTGGCCTGGGCAACAGAGCGAGACTCCATCTCAGGAAAAAAAAAAAAAAGGAATAATAGCTTGCTTTGAATCCACTAGCTATTCATTTTTTGAAGAAAAAATGAATACAAAGTACTGAAGAATATATTATTTCTTTTTTTTTAAGATGATGGTACTTATGTCATTTTTTACAGAACCTGTGAAGTTATGAATTCTACCTCCCTTGCATTTGTTCTGTTTCAGAGAACCCTAGAGTCAGGAGGGAACTTAGGCATCACTGTCATCAGTATTTAAGCAAAGAAAGCATTTAATCAGACTTTCCGAGGATACCAGTAAATAAAACAGATAAAAGCAGAACTATCTGGTTGAAGTGGAGATGGTCTAATTATGTCCCTCCCAACTTCTCTGAACTCAACTAACTCTTCCCCTCCTAAGACGGTTCTAGGAGTGGGGTGGGGGACTATGCAGGGCCACTAGAGCTATGTGACAATTAGAAAACCTGCTGGGCCAGGCACGGTGGCTCATGCCTATAATCCCAGCACTTTGGGAGGCTGAGGCAGGAGGATCATTTGAGCCCAGGAGTTAAAGACCAACCTGAGTGATACCGTTTGGCTATGTCCCCACCCAAATTTCATCTTGAATTATAACTCCCACAATTCCCACATGTCATGGGAGGAACCTGGTGGGGGGTGATTGAATTATGGGGGCAGCTCTTTCCTGTGCTGTTCTCCTGATAGTGAATGAGTCTCACGAGATCTCATGGTTTTAAAAAGGGGAGTTTCCTTGCACAAGCTCTTTGCCTACTGCCATCCATGTAAGATGTGACTTACTCCTCCTTGCCTTCTGCCATGATTGTGAGGCCTCCTCAGCCACATGAAACTGAGTCCAGTTAAACCTCTTTCTTTTGTAAATTGCCTAGTTTCAGTTATGTCTTTATCAGCAGCATGAAAACGGACTAATACACTGAGCAACATAGTGCGATCCCATCTCTGCAAAAACTTTTAAAAATTAGCTGGGCCTGGTGTGCGCACCTGTGGTCCAAGCTACTCCAGGGTCTGAGGTGGGAGTATTGCTTGAGCCTGGGAAGTCAAGGCTGCAGTGAGCCATGATTGCACCACTGCACACCAGCCTAGGCAATAGAGTGAGACTTGTCTCAAAAAGAGAAAAGAAAACCTCTGATTTTATGGATAAGGAAACTGATGCCCAAAGAGGTATGATTTGCTCAAAGCCACACAGCTTTTATATGGCAAATCCAAGGCTCAAACCCAGATCTTCCTTCATCCAGTGAGGCCAGAGCTTTTCCCACTGCATCACACAGCTTCTAGTCCCTCTTATCCAGGTTTTCAAGCTTCAAGGACCAGTCAAAGTTCCCTCTCTACTGTGGTGCCTTACCTGACCACCTCTGCCACAACGATTGCTATTTCCTTACGTTCCACTCATTCTTACCACCTGGGCCTCTTACCAAGCACTCCCTCACATCTTTTATCCTTTGTACTATTTTTCTTCTTTCCCCTCCTAGATTTAAAATTCCTGCAAGTAGATGCCCCTCATCTACCTCTGAATATCCCAGAGAACACATTTGGTACTCCCAGAGTATTTCTCATAATATTTACTGTATATTATGAATATTGACTGAATAATATTTATAAAAGGAATAATAGAAGAATGTATTCAGCTAAATTCTAATAATAGAATCCCCCACCCTGGATTTTAGCTGAACACATGGCTGCCTACCGAGAGATTATGCTTCCCAGACTCACTTGCAGCTAGGTACGGCCATGTGACCAAGGTTTGACCAATGGGATGTGAATGGAAGTAACACATGCAACTTCCAGGTCATTTCCTTAAAAGGAAACTGTTTGCCTTTCCCCTCCTCTTTCTCCTTGGACTTGGTTGTGATAACAGCTTCAACCATGTGGAAGAGAACAATTCCATATGGGATGATGGAGTACTAAGATATTAGGAACCAGGGTGCTCAGGTAACTTTATGGAGCAGAGCCACCCTGATCGGCTTGCCTGCCTACCTCTGGACTTGTATGTGCAAGAGAAATAAATGTATCTTTTTGGGTCTCTTGTTTTACAGCAGCTTACCTTGTGCCTTAACAGAATGCAACTATAATATCTGCCAACATACTTCACATTGCTTTGTGAAAATCAAATTAGATCACACTTGCACTCCATCTTGTAAAGTATTAAGTAAAATTCCAATATGAAACACGGTTGAACCTCAAAGAAGGCCTATTACATGTGTGTTTGACTCCTTCGATACAATGTACTGAATACCTCCCATATGCAAGGGACATGGAAGGATGTTAATATTGAGAGCAAACACTCTCAGGCACCTTGCTATGCATGTCGTCTTGTTCCCTTATCCCGACGATCCTAGGAAGTGAGTATTTTCAATCACATATCATAGGTAAGGAGATTGAAACACACGGAGCTCACTTACCTGGTAAGGGCAGAGCTGGGCTTCATTCCCAGGCCTGTCTGTCCTCACTCTACGTACCAAAGCTCCACCCCAGGCACTGCAGTCACTGCCCTGAAGGACCTCAGAGTCCACGTGGAGAACAGATTCACAAGCCAGTAACTGTACCACAAGGCAGAATGAAATGAGTGCCATCACAGAGGCCTACGAGCACAATCCAGGGGTATTCCAGGAAGGAACCATTAATTCTACCCTAGGAGGTTAGGAAGGGCTTTTTACAGAGGAAGTTCCATTTACACTGACCTTTGAGAAACGAGAAGTAGATAGACAGAGAAGGGGAGGGCCAGCCAGCCGAGACACCAGCATGAACAAAAAGAGGAATGTAGAGAACACGTGCATAATGAGGAGCAGCGCGGTGTGAGTGGACTGTGGAGGGGCTTCATGCTGGGGGTGAGGAGGAGCTGGGCCTGAAAGGCAGACCAGGGCCAGACCAGGGAAAGCCTTGTGTGCCAGAAGAGAGCCAAAATGCTGCTGTTTAGGCAACAAGGAATCACAGATGTTTGAGGAGGGATGTCATGCAACCCAACGCGTGAGCTGGCATGAAGAAACAGACAAGAGAAAAGGTAGAAGGCTCAGGCTACTGCACAATCAGCCAGACAACACTGGGTGAGGGCCCGAGTGGAAGGCAGTGAGCAGCCATGCCTAAAAGGCATGCTCCCCAGGGCCACTGACTGGACGTGAGAATCTCAACCAGCACTCTGAGATCTGGGCCGCCCATGACAAGCCTGTTTGCAGATCCTCTTTATAAAATTGGCTACAATGCTCATCTCCAATCTTCTACTCAAATTCGCTCTTTTTTTTTTTTTTTTTTTTTTTTGGAGACTGAGTTTTGTTCTTGTTGCCCAGGCTGGAGTGCAGTGGTGCGATCTCGGCTCACTGCAGCCTCCACTTCTCGGGTTCAAAAGATTCTTCTGCCTCAGCCTCCAAGGAGCTGGGACTACAGGTGGTGCACCACCACGCCTGGCTAAATTTGTTGTATTTTTAGTAGAGATGGGGTTTCACTATGTTGGTCAGGCTGGTCTCAAACTCCTGACCTCGGGTGATCCACTTGCCTCGGCCTCCCAAAGTGCTGGGATTACAGGCGTAAGCCACCGCACCCAGCCCAAATTATCTTTATTCTGTTTTTACTTTCAGTTAAGAAGGTTATTTTGGAAAGGGGGGCATATGTGTCTCCTGTATTGTAATTAAGCTAAAACAACAACTAAGGCCTGGGGCCCACATTGTCCCCACAGCAGCACCCACAGGGCCACAGCTCTGGCAGCCTCCCTCAAGCCAAGTCAAAAGTCCCACCAGCACACAGAAAAAAATAGATCCCCATGCCGTGTGCCTTTCAGCTTGTCAGCAGTGCAGTGTGGCTGTTTTCTGGCTCCTGGGCTGTAGGGGAAATGGTTGAGCTTCCTAGCAGGCAGCTATGGTAAATAATGAGTTCTAAGGAAAACCCTGATAGCAAACTTCTTGGGAGCTACGAGGCAAAGGGCAGGGCGGTAGTGGTGACAGACGGTGTTTGTGTAACCCTCCTCCACCCTCTCACCTGACACACACAGAGCTTTCTCTTTCATGACTGTTTTTTAGCCTCTTTTTCTGTTTCAGCCACCAACCACTCAATTCTTTGAGGGAAAATTAACATTCATTATGCAATTTATCTCTCTCCTTTTAATCCAGAGTGTCTGTCTCCAAGGTCCCTACTCAATAATTAATGTTTGTTCTCATTTCCCATTCTCCAGAGCATCTATTCTTGAACTGCAGGGTCAACAATTAACACTAATTACGGCTTTTCCTCTCTCCGGTGTTGATGCTCAGAATCCCAGGCCGCCTGCTCAGCCTCAGCTATCAGCGCGCATGTGAGCGTGTGTGTGCCCTGAGATGCAGGAGCACCGAGAGGCAGGCTTTGCCAAGCCCCACCGCAGTTTAGCAAATAAATAAAACCCAAACCTTCTTTCTTGGCATCCTCTCTAGTCTATTTGTTATTGGTAATGAGACAATGAAGCAAAAAAATAAATAAATAAATAGAATTATTTGGAGATGAATTTGGTGGCTAGGCAGACTAGAAGATCTTTAAGTCTTTTCCGGTTTGAATTTTCTAGGATTCCTTTTTTTCTTCTCTGTTGCTCTCTCCCTGATATCTCACACCTCCCTCTCCCTTCTCTGTCTCTCTGCTTCTCTCTCTCTCCCATACAAACACACCAAATTTCCCTTTAAAAACCTTTCTTCCTGCTGGGCACGGTGGCTCACACCTGTTATCCCAGCACTTTGGGAGGCAGAAGCAAGTGGATCAGCTGAGGTCAGGAGGTTGAGACCAGCCTGGCCAACATGGTGAAACCCTGTTTCTACTAAAAATACAAAAAAATTAGCCAGGTGTTGGTGGCAGGCACCTGTAGTCCCAGCTACTTGGGAGGCTGAGGCAGGAGAATTTCTTGAACCTGGGAGGTGGAGGTTGCAGCCAGCCAAGATTGTGCCATTGCACTCCAGCCTGGTGACAGAGCGAAACTCCATCTCAAAAAAAAAGAAAAAAACCCTTCATATAGGACCCACTCAATTCATCTCTTTGCTATTACCTCTCCCTTAACTTTCACAAGTCTGTCATTCTAATTCTCATCAGTCATTAAGACAGCATTGTTTTAACTAATTTTCATTTTGACTGACAAGGGTAGCTAGGAGAATAATTCTCACCCCAGGTGACTAGCAGATCGCAAAAAAAAAAAAATTCATCAGGGGCTGTGAAAAAGCCTGCCAGTCTTTTTGGCTAGAATCAGATGGACTAGAATCCCTCCTGGCTCCCCTGGTCCAACACTCTGTTTGTGCTACAACTGGAGAGGGGGGCTTTTTGTGCTTGTCAGTCATCCCCCATGGCTGCACACACTGAGACACAGCTGCTGTTCAAATCTGGGCATCTTGCAGCATGTGTCAAACGTTAACTGTTTCATGATCTTGTTTTGTCAAAAGTTCTCCTTACAGAATTTTATCATCATGGACCCTATGGAATTTTACCTTTAAACATCTTAGATAAAAACATTATTTTCCTCAATGCTTTTTTAATCCTAGATCAACCTTCTCTCCAGAATATCATCTGTGAATTTTCAAAAACATTCAATTCAAGGCCAGTGCGGTGGCTCATGCCTGTAATCCCAGCAGTTTGGGAGGCTGAGGTTGGCAGATCACTTGAGATTGGGAGTCAAGACCAGCTTGGCCAACATGACGAAACCCCACCTCTACTAAAAATCCAAAAAATTAGCCAGGCGTGGTGGCACATGCCTGTAATCCCAGCTGGTCAGATGGTTGAGGCAGGAGAATTGCTTGAACCCAGTAGGCAGAGGTTGCAGTGAGCCAAGATCATGCCACTGCACTACAGTGTGGGCAGCAGAAAGAGACTCCATCTCAAAAATTTAAAAAAAAAAAAAAAAAAAAAAAAAGCCAATTCATTGCAAAGCTTAAACATTGAGGCAACCACTTCATGTTTTCCCGTCTTTGGATAAGGGAATAAATTTTTACAAGACTTTTTCCCTCTCTCAGGTAAAATATCTTACTGTTTTTCAGCCTATGAATCTGTCAATTCAAATATCAGCCATGAAGAGGAAGGGCCTAGTAGTCAGCATTTCCTAAAAGGTAAGCTTTTCCCCTAAAAAGTTACCTCTACTTCTCTATGTAATTTGACTCATGATATTATTTCATATACAGACCTCCAGAAACCCACAATTTCTCCCCAAATATACCAATAGGTAGCAGAGAGGATTTGCTTCTTGGAAAGCCTGAGAAATGTGTTACATGAGTTACTGATGGACAGCCCTGTGGTCTGAGTGTAAATATTAGTGAGGAAGAGACGTCAGGTGGAATCAAGTGCTTGTGCTTAGCTGGCCTGGGGAAGGATAACTTGCAGGGATGTCCTGTGGGTCCTGCAGGTAATCCACTGCACAATTCCCTAAATAATGAGGTAGACATTGTCCCCTGGAGTTGTGCATCCGTCAGCCTGCACACATCACAAGCTAGGAGCCGATCTGTGAAAGACTCAGGCTTGTATTTTCAATGGAGGACTGAGGCCAGGTCTGCCTCTCCTCAGATTCCTTTTCTATTTCATTTCCCCCATGGAGAGATCTGCAAAAACTGGGAGTATGGGTTGACTTTGTAGCTCATCCTCCACCCACAGACATGGCTGCTGCTGCTGCTTCAGACCAAGGAAAGGATGATGACCTGGAGACTTTCTCTCCTAAAAATAGTCTTTGATTAACAGAGAAATGTGTGTGGTCTTCCTGGCTGCTTTTTTTTTGTTTGTTTGTTTTTGAGATGGAGTTTCGCTCTTGTCGCCCAGGCTGGAGTGCAATGGCAAGGTCTTGACTCAGTGCAACCTCTGACTCCCGGGTTCAAGCAATTCTCCTGCCTCAGCCTCCTGAGTAGCCGGGATTACAGGCACCCACCACTAAGCCTGGCCAATTTTTGTATTTTTAGTAGAGACGGGGCTTCACCATATTGGCCAGGCTGGTCTCGAACTCCTGACCTCGTAATCCGCCCGCCTCAGCCTCCCAAAGTACTGGGATTATAGGCATGAGCCACCACTCCCGGCCTCCTGGCTGCTTCTTTTGGGGCTGGGCAGCAATGAATCCTACATGAAGAAGCTGCTGTAGGAACAGGCAGGAGGCAGTGCCACAGATCAAGGGCTATAGGCAAATCAGGGTGGAAGGATTGCTTTTGCCAGAGATTGCAAAACTAAGAGAAAAGGCACAATTGTATCCTTGCCAATCTCAAAATCCGTAAGCAGAGAAATACCTGGGAGTCTGGCCCTCTGCACTCCCCCTTGCCAATCTTCCTTGGGCAGACATCCTGACGAAGGCAGAAAGAGTTTCCATGCCGTTTTTGCTCATTCTCATGCATTGGTTAGAACTGGGCCAGAGCAGCTCTTAAATAGGAGCCCTCAGTAAAAATGATGATGATGTTGGTGGTGGTGGTGGTGGTGGTGACAGCTACTGTTGTTATATATCCCTGATATGCGAAACGTCATGCTAAGTGCTTTGCATCCATTATTTCGTTTCATCCCCACAGCAACGATAGGAGATAAATCCTATTATTATCTTCATTTTTCATCTAGGACAATGTGGCTCAAGAGAGGTTAAGTGACTTGCCCAAGGTCACACAAAGTAGTAAAGTTAGGATTTGAACCCAAGGAACCTGTATTTGTATGACTAAGCATGGTTCATAGTAGCATCAGTCTAAAGAGGGGCAATTCCATTTGACAATATTTGAGAGTTTAGGAAGTCCTTGACTTAGTAATGACACATGCAAACAAATGGCTTCTGTCCAACCTCCGTTTCCCCCTCCAATTCCCCCTACTCAGCATCAGACACCCTTTTGTGGATAACACTAAAAAGAATTTGCAACTTCTGGCCGGGCACGGTGGCTCACGCTTGTAATCCCAGCACTTTGGGAGGCCGAGGCGGGCGGATCACAAGGTCAGGAGATCAAGACCACGGTGAAACCCCATCTCTACTAAAAATAACAAAAAAATTAGCCGGGTGTGGTGGCAGGCGCCTGTAGTCCCAGCTACTCGGGAGGCTGAGGCAGGAGAATGGCGTGAACCCGGGAGGCGGAGCTTGCAGTGAGCCGAGATTGCGCCACTGCACTCCAGCCTGGGCGACAGAGCAAGACTCCGTCTCAAAAAAAAAAAAAAAAAGAAAAAGAAAAAAAAAAAGAATTTGCAACTTCTAGAGATATCACAGGGAGAAGAGGAGAAGCTGGAAAAAAAAAAAGTAACAGTTTGGGAGAATCAAAGTCCTGAAACAAATTTTCAAGCAAGATAAGCCTGTTTACAGGCTAGCTCTGCAAACCAAAATATTCTTTCTAATAGCACCTAAAATGTTACCATTTCCCTTCATTCTATTATTAAAATCTCACCAATAAAAAACTTACCTTGGATTAAGAAGTATCCTCTTAAGATTCTGAAACTTCAGAGAGGTGAATAGTCTGTCACACTTTAGTAAAAGTGTATTTAATCAGATAGTTGCTCTCTTGCAACCTAGCTAGAAACAGCTGCTCTGAGGGACTAAAAATTCTGATGGGGTGGAAACAAAGGTGAGTAATTTGGAAGTATATAGAGCTTAAAGGTTGAAACATGCCTGGCCCATGGAGTGCCCCAGGGGGCTCGGATGAACAGCAGAACATCAGCTGCATGGAGAAGGGGACACTAGGAGAAAAGTACAGAAGGGGCCACGACAGTGCACCAAAGGCTAACTTAGCCTATTACAGGGGGCCTCGCAGCAAGCTCTAGTTCCAGGAAAAGGAGAGAACGTTTTGATCCTTCTTGCCTCTATTCCTAGTAACTAAAAGACCTTGGACTAATGCAAATCTCTTTCCTATTTCCAAGCTTTAGAATGTACTGTTTCCTCTGCCTGGAGCACAGTTCCTCATCTCCTCCTATCCAGCATTTTTTAATTGCGGTAAAATACAGATAAGATTTGTCATCTGAACCATTTTTAGTGTACAGTCCAGTGGCGTTAAGTACATTCACATTATTGTGCAACCAGTCTCCAGAACTCTTTTCATCTTGCAAAACTGAAACTTTATACCCATTAAACAACTCCCCCTTCTCCCTCCCCTAGCCCCTGGCAACCACCATTCTACTTTCTGTTATCCCCTGACTTTTACCCCTTGTCCTAGTTAACTCCTGCTAATCCTTCACTTCTCAATTTAGTCCTCAAACTGACCTCCCCACGAAGGCTTTTCCACTTTCCCCTTGCCCTCCTTCCCTTCCCCCTCCCTGCCGATGGGGTGACACTCACCACCCACATGTGCACAATGAACCATGTTTACCCAGTTACAGCCACAGCAGCTCACTCACTGCATTGTCCACTGACTAGACTTTTCTCTCCATGAGACTGCAAGCTTTTTTTCTTTTCTTTTCTTTTGAGGCAGGGTCTCCCTCTGTTGACTGGAGTGCAGTGGCTGGATCTCAGCTCACTGCAGCCTTGACTTCCTGGGCTCAAGCGATCCTCCCATGTCAACCTCCTGAGTAGCTGGGACTACAGGTGCTTGCCATCATGCCTGTCTTTTTTTTTTTTTTTTTTTTTTTTTTTTTGGTAGAGATGGGGTTTCACCATGTTGCCCAGACTGGTCTCCAACTTCTGGGCTCAAGCCATCTTCCCACCTTGGCATCTCAAAGTGCTGGGATTACAGGCGTGAGGCACCACACTCAGTCACCAGACTGCAATCTTTTTAAGGGCAGGGGCCCACCGGCAACCCTATTACCTGGTAATATGCTGCTAACACATACCTACTGTCAGTGCAGCATAAGCATTTAATGATTGAAAAGGTTTAGCTACAACATGGGTGAAACAGGCTTTTTTTTTTTTTTCTCAGATTGACTTGGAAACTTAATCACTATGCAGAACAGTCTCCGCAGGAAAATGCATTCCACATATAAGCATAGGGTGCCTCTTTCACAACTTAGAACCTTATTTGTTTCCTTGATTTGCCCAATGACCTTAACAAAAACATTTTTACAACACTTTGTGCTTAATATTCCCCATTTGTTGCTAAGGAAATAGATATAATGCTACTTTGAAAATACCTGGGCCAGGCGCAACGGCTCACACCTGTCTGTAATCCCAGCTATTCAGGAGACCGAGGTAGGAGAATTGCTTCTCCTGCCAGAGGCAGGGTTGCAGTGGCAGAGGCTGCAGTAAGCCAAGATTGCACCATTGCACTCCAGCCTGGGCAACAAGAGCAAAACTCCATCTCAAAAAAAAATAAAAAATAAAATAAATAAATAAAATACTTGATACCCCCTGGAACTGAGTTCAAAGAAGAGTTTAAAACATCTATTCATTGGAACACCTATAGAGCTTTCACAAATTTTTTTTTTTTTTGAGACAGAGTCTCACTCTATTGCCCAGGCTGGAGTGCAGTGGCACAATCTTGGCTCACTGCAACCTCCATCTCCCAGGTTCAAGTGATTCTCATGCCTCAGGCTCTCCAGTAGGTGGGATTACAGGCACCCGCCACCACACCCGGCTAATTTTTGTAATTTTAGTAGAGACAGGGTTTCACCATGTTGGCCAGGATGGTCTTGAACTCCTGACCTCAGGTGATCCACCCGCCTCGGCCTCCTAAAGTGCTGGGATTACAGGCATGAGCCACCACACCTGGCCTAGAGCTTTCACAATTTTTTGTTTTCTTTTTGGTCATTTGGTTTTAATTACTATTTTCAGATAAAAGTGACAGGATTCTAAAAGGATTGTGTAGATGGTAGACTTTGGGTATTTGTGGACATGAAGGTTGATTTCAACTATTTGAAATGACCTCAAAAGTCAGGGGACTGGCACAGTGTGGTGGCTCATGACTGTAATCTCAGCACTTTGGGAGGCCAAGGTGGGAGGATTACTTGAGGCTAGGATTCAAGACCACCCTGGCCAACATAGCAAGACCCTGTCTCTAAAAAAATTAAAATAAAAAATAAATAAAACATCAGGGACACACACAATTTGTCATTTTACAGAGGCATGAAGTCAAATCATTGATATTGCAAGGCTGGGAGACAGAGACTATTACTAAGCTAGTGAGTGAGCCTAGCCAGCCTCGCAGCACTCACACATCTCATATTGTGGTCTATAATTCATTATAACATCTGCAATAGCTCTTGTGCAGTTACTTTTCAAACAGAAGAACGTTGATTTCTTTATATATACATATATACACACACATGCATTTTTAATGGCCCTAAAAAAAAGCTGACTGCTGGGACTCGTGATGGAAGTAAGAGAAAGTGAAGTGGTCTAACAATGTAATGGTTCTCTGCCAAAAAAATAGTTTAATAAATCACTCTAAGCCTTTATTTATAGTCTCATTAAGAGTCCGAAGAACTCTCTTTTTCCAATTCTTCTTTAGTTTTATTACCAATAGATACACACTAGGAGTATTCATAAATCTAAGGATTCTTAAAATTCTCAGGATGTGTCCTTTCCAAGTAGCCAGGATCTGCTGTTCACTTAATGTGTGATATGCATTAAGGGATCAGGACCTTGCCCAAGTAGTGAAGTAATACTTAGCACAATGCATTTTAAAGCAGGTGTAGATCTTAGGATTTTGGGTGTGCGTTATATTTCTCAACCTATATTAAAGTTTAGAATATTAAATTTTCTTCTGTCAGAGTGATCAAAAAATTATAACTTTCATTAACTAGTAATTCTTAAATAGTATTTTCTATTTAATCACCCTTCAGACATTTATGTTGTCTTCTCATCACAACTATAAAGAAGCTTAAGGCCAGTCGCAGTGGTTTACGCCTATAATCCCAACACTTTGGGAGGCCAAGGCAGGTGGATCACTTGAGGTCAGGAGTTCGAGACCAGGTTGGCCAACATGGTGAAACCCCATCTCTACCAAAAATACAAAAATTAGCCAGGCATGGTGGCAGGCACCTGTAGTCCCAGCTACTCTGGGGGCTCAGGCAGGAGAATCACTTGAACCCAGGAGGCGGAGGTTGCAGTGAGCCAAGATTGCACCACTGTACTCCAGCCTGGGCAACAGAGCAAGACTCCATCTCAAAAAAATAAAATAAAATAAAAAACAAAGAAAGAAGTATGAGGCTTTTCTTAAGGATGTTTCCCGCCTAGTTTCTCTCCCTTGCTCCTTTCATACATCTCTCTGTGGCCTGAGGATTTTGCCATTGTCTTGGTTTCCCCATAATCCCTCCTTTGAAAATTAATGTAGACATCAGAATCAGACTGTGCTTCAACAGAAAGAATCTGTGAGTATGTTTTTTTGTTTGTTTGTTTTGAGACGGAGTCTGGCTCTTGTTGCCCAGGCTGAAGTGCAATGGCACAATCTCCACTCACTGCAACCTCTGTCTCCTGGGTTCAAGCCATTCTCCTGCCTCAGCCTCCCAAGTAGCTGGGATTACAGGCACATGTCACCACACCTGGCTAATTTTTTGTATTTTTAGTAGAGACAGGGTTTCACTATGTTCGCCAGGCTGGTCTCAAACTCCTGAGCTCAGGTGATCCGCCTGCCTCAGCCTCCCAAAGTGCTGGGATTACAGGCGTGAGCCACTGGGCCCAGTCTGCGAGTATGTTTTACAAAGCGGAAAGATATTGCTCATTCATTCATTCAACAAACACTAATTGTCCATCTACTAGTGACAAATACTATGGTAGGCACAAAAATACAGTGGAGAGACCACGTCCATGACTTAAAGTAGTCCACAGGGGTGGAATGTGTTGAGAGCTATGAACGAGTTCAGACTGACTCAGCCTGGAGGTTGAGAAGGCTTTTGGAAGGAGAGGACACTTAAGCAGAGTTTCTAAGGATGTATATAGGAACTAGCCAAGTGGTAAAGAAAGGATGCTCTAGGAGAAAGGACAATATAAAGGTGAAAGAGCATGGCAGCATGGAGAAACTGAAGCAACTTGTAATGACTGCACCCCAGGGTACATGCAGGGGAGGGAGTGATGAAAAATGCACCTTGCAAAGGAGGCAGGAGCCAGATCATGAAGGGCCATAGAAAGCAGCTAAGAGGCCAGGCACAGTGGCTCATGCCTATAATCCCAGCACTTTGGAAGGCCGAGGCAGGCAGATCACCTGAGGTAGGGAGTTCGAGACCAGCCTGACCAACATGGAGAAACCCCCATCTCTGCTAAAAATACAAAATTAGCCAGGTGTGATGGCGCATGCCTGTAATCTCAGCTACTCGGGAGGCTGAGGCAGGAGAATCGCTTGAACCCAGGAGGCAGAGGTTGCAGTGAGCCGAGATCATGCCATTGCACTCCAGCCTGGGCAACAAGGGCGAAACTCCATCTCAAAAAATTTTTAAAAATAAAAGCAGCTAAGGAATTTACGCCAATGACGGTGGGACTCTGCCTACATAGGAATTGACATCATCAAATTTTTATTTTACAGAAATGACTCCCAGCTATGTACAGAATAGATTGGAGGAGATAAGACTAGGGGCTGGGACCCCACATATCTTTATTTGTTTGAGAAGAAGTGACCAAAAATAGTATTTTCTGGCCAGGTGCGGTGGCTCACACCTGTAATCCCAGCACTTTGGGAGGCCAAGGGGGGCAGATCACCTGAGGTCAGGAGTTTAAGACCAGCCTGGCCAACATGGCAAAACCCCGTCTCTACTGAAAATACAAAAATTAGCCAGGCGTGATGGCACACATCTGTAATCCCAGCTACTTGGGAGGGAAACATTGAAGCAGGGAAAATTGCTTGAACCCGGGAGATAAAGGTCACAGTGAGCCAAGGTTGCACCACTGCACTCCAGGCTGGGCGACAGAGGAAGACTCCTCTCAAAATATATATATGTATTTTTTCAGGCCGGGCACGGTGGCTCAAGCCTGTAATCCCAGCACTTTGGGAGGCAGAGGCAGGTGGATCACGAGGTCAGGAGATCGAGACCAGCCTGGCTAACACGGTGAAACCCCGTATCTACTAAAAATACAAAAAAAAAAAATTGGTCAGGTGAGGTGGCAGGTGCCTGTAGTCCTAGCTACTCAGGAGGCTGAGGTGGGAGAATGGCGTGAACCTGGGAGGCAGAGCTTACAGTGAGCCGAAATCGTGCCACTGTACTCCAGCCTGGGCGACAGTGTGAGACTCTGTCTAAAAAAAATATATATCTATATATATGTATAAATAGATATATTTTTTTTTTCTGGAGAATGGAGACCACCACGTGAATGACATTTGCTGGCTGTTTTGTATGCAGTTCCACCTTCAGCCTTTTTTCTGAATTCCTTTCCTCCACACAGTCTTCCACCATAGATATCCTTATTAATTCTGTGATGTTTCTTGATTGGAGGGTTTCTCGCATGGTTGACATTTTGCTGTTATGCATCTCGAATTTAAATTCAGTCCTCTAGCTAGGCTTTCATTCTGGGCTTGGTAAACTGCCATGTGCCTTTAGACCTTTCCATAAAAAATAATTTATGAACTTTTGAGAGAGATTGGTATTCCCAAAGCTAAAGCCAGACCCTTGAGACTTAGCTAGCCTTAATCTAAAAAGATATAAGTAAAAGGACTGTTATCCCAAATTGGAAGAAATATATTGCCTTTGCATTTACTGGGTACTTCCATATTTAAATTCAGACTGACTCATATTTTCTAGATCTGTCTACTTGACTCCCTAGTTAGAGCTCCCAGGGGGATGTCTTTTGCCTGGAGACTTATTCAGGCCTCCAGCAACTATTCCCTATGCCCATCTCACCCTCCTCCTCATTCAGGAAGATTTAAAGTGAAAATGTGTAGCATAAACAGGATCTTAAATCTCGTCCCAAGAATTTGATAATGACAATACCAAAAGGCCATCTTGGGTCTTGGTCTCCTGAATTAAACAAGCAGACTCAAAATTTATTATAACACTACAAACACTGTATAGGTCATAGGTGTCTTGAGTCACATTATATAAAATAAAGTATTTTTAGATATTCTTAAGGAAAGGTCAGAAGGACCAAAATTATCCTTCCTTTTATGGTTAAGTTTATACTGGGGAGAATTTTTTTTTAATAATCTGGAATTTGCATTTGCATTTTCCATTTATGACCAAAAAAACACAAAACCATGAAGGGACTGAGGCTGACTTTCAGGACTTCTCCCATTGGTTCCTGCTGGGGCCAGCAAGTCCCTGTGCAAAGCTATGAGAAGGCAAAGATGCTTTCTGAGACCTGTTTGGTAACGGATATATCCCCTCCATGGTGATGAAACATTGCAAGTTATGGGGTATGTTCCATGACAGCATGTTAGCCACCAAAGGGTGCCCATGCCTCAGAAACGATATACATAGACAAAGGCCCTAAACAGATTTAAAGAAGCTCCTGCCAGCACCTCCAACAGCTACTGCCCTTGTAACCACTGGATATTTGGCCACTTTGGACCCTACGGGTGTGTATTTCTTCCCAAACCCTGACATGTATCTAGGAAGGAGCCAGGTGGCCCGCCTGGCCTAATAAGGTGACTCTTTGGAGTTGATCTGTATTTTGACACCAGATGGGGCCCACAAGAGGGTCCCATACCAAGGCAAATATGCATCCTGAAACAATGGGAATAAATATGACTATGTTTCTTTCTTTTTTTTTTTAAGACAGAGTTTCGCTCTTGTTGCCCAGGCTGGAGTGCAATGACACGATCTTAGCTCACTGCGACCTCCGCCTCCTGGGTTCAAGTGATTCTCTTGCCTCGGCCTCCCAAGTAGCTGGGATTACAGGCGCCCGCTACCACACCTGGCTAATTTTTGTATTTTTAGTAGAGACAGGGTTTCACCATGTTGGCCAGGCTAGTCTCAAACTCCCAACCTCAAGTGATCCACCGGCCTTGGCCTCCCAAAGTGCTGGGATTACAGGCGTGAGCCACCACGCCCAGCCGACTATGTTTCATTTTTATTGAACAACAAACAATGACTTGGGAATTAAACATAGCCAATGCAGATTTAAACAGAAGGAAATGTTAAGGAGCCATATTCCCTGCTAGAATCAGTGCTTTTCAAGTTTTGAGTGTTTGGTGAAGGATTCCATGATTTGAAGAAGGCAGAAGAGGCTTTGGATGAGACCCCCATCTAGTAAGGGTCATCTCTAAGACTGCCTGATTATCTGGTGGGAATGCTATCTCCTCACTAAAAGCCTGTGGTTAGATTAATGCTAGCATTTGAAAATCTGCTAAGGCCTGATGGTGGGCAGCCAAGGAAGGAATGTGTTTTCTGTTTATCTCTTTAGTGGCAGAAATGTTCATCACAGAAAGACTGTGAACTCCCAGTTTCAGGCATGCCTGGAAGTTGTGCAGCCTATAGTCTGTATAGCCTGTATACACTGTAAAAACTGGAATGTGCACACCACTTTCTGAACGACAAAAAAGAACCAGGCCTTTGTTTGCAGCCAGTTACCTGGGTTGGTCGATGGGTTAATCAGTTTCTTTGACTTGATAACAGGGGTAGATCTTGCCGCATTGTTCTGAAAGGAGGTTTTACCACCCCCACTGTTCTATCTCCCAGGAATGCAGTTTGAGTTGTGTCTCCTCCTTGACAGCTTGGACCTCAGTAAATTACCAAGGTCTTGACCCAAGAGATGGAGAAGTCCTAAGTGATTTTTCAGTCTCCTATCTAAAAATATGTTTACATTTCTTGAACTCTGGCTGACTGATTCATTCTCCTGATGTTGCAAGAACTTTCCTTATGCATTAGAATTCATAAGTTTCATTTCTAAGAGGCCTATGGTTCCTTCCAAGCCACAGTGTAGTGAACCTCATCACAACACAATTCTGCTGGGCTGGATTTGTCCCAAGGGTGGATCATGGCCAAGCAGCTGTGATATGGCAAGCTCATTGACGCTAACAGGAGGCAGTGTGATGTGGAGGGGAAAGTGCAAGACACTAATTCAGGACATCTGGGTTCTGGGTCCTGGTCTTGTGTTATTTCAAGGTGTGCCCTTGAGCCAATTGAATGAAAATGCTTTCAGGGCCTCAGTTTCCCCCAAGTTGATTCAAATTTTAAAAAAAAAATTTTTTTTGAGACAGAGTCTCACTCTGTTGTGTCCGGAATTGGTGGGTTCTTGGTCTCGCTGACTTCAAGAATGAAGCCGCGGACCTTCGTGGTGAGTGTTACAGTTCTTAAAGGTGGTGTGTCCAGAGTTTCTTCCTTCTGGTGGGTTCATGGTCTTGCTGACTTCAGGAGTGAAGCTGCAGACCTTCACAGTGAGTGTTACAGCTCTTAAAGGCGGCACGTCTGGAGTTGTTCGTTCTTTCTGGTGGGTTCGTGGTCTTACTGGCCTCAAGAGTGAAGCTGCAGACCTTCGCAGTGAGTGTTACAGTTTGTAAAGGTGGCGCGTCCGGAATTGTTCGTCCTTACAGAGAGCTGATTGGTCTGTTTTGACAAAGTGCTGATTGGTGCATTTACAGTCCTTTAGCTACAGAGTGCTGATTGGTGCGTTTACAATCCTTTAGCTAGACACAGAGTGCTGATGGTGTGTTTACAATCCTTTAGCTAGACACAGAGTGGTGATCGTGTGTTTACAATCTTTTCGCTAGACAGAGAAGTTCTCCAAGTCCCCACCCGACCCAGAAGCCCACCAGGCTTCACCTCTCAATGGCACTCGACTTTGTGGCACCTAGCCCAGGCACTCAGCCCAGGCACTCCGGCAGCCCGGAGGGAGCTCATCCCCCGATCAAGCCCAGCAGGCGCTGGCCACGGCCGGCCGAGTCCGCGCCCACCGGGAACACGCGCCGGCCCGCGAGCGCAGCACGCAGCCCCGGCTCCTGCCTGCGCCTCTCCCTCCACATCTCCAGGCGAGCAGAGGGAGCTGGCTCAGGCCTCGGCCAGCCCCAGAGAAGGGCCCCCACAGTGCAGCGGCGGGCTGAAGGGCTCCTCCAGTGCGCCAGAGTGGACGCCAAGGCCAACGAGGCGCCAAGAGTGAGCAAGGGCTGCTAGCACGTTGTCACCTCTCACTGTCACCTAGGCTGGAGTGCAGTGGTAAATCTCGGCTCACTGCAACCTCCACCTCCCGGGTTCAAGTGATTCTTGTGCCTCAGCCTCCTGAGTAGCTGGGATTACAGGCACGCGCCACCACACTCTGCTAAGAAATGTTTTAAATCTGTGCAAAAGCCATTTTCAAAGACAGAAGAAGATAGCTGAGAAACAACAGAAAAGGAAGGTCAGCCCACAAAGAATGAGTAGAGGCTTTAGGTCAAAAAGACAAAGATACAGAGTCATATATGGCCATTGGCTTCTAAAAGAGCTACTTACGAATACCAAGTATGGAAAGAACTTTTTGTTGGACATTGGTCCCACAGAAGAGACTAAACCCTTTGTCAGTAAGTAGAGCCATGTGCTTAGCTAAATCTGTTCCTCAAATAAACATTCCTTTAGAACATTAAAGTTCTTTTTTTTTTTGAGATGGAGTCTCACTCTGTCACCCAGGCTGGAGTGCAGTGGCGTGATCTCGGCTCACTGCAACCTCTGCCTCCCAGGTTCAAGTGATTCTCCTGCCTCAGCCTCCGGAGTAGCTGCGACTACAGCCGCGCACCACCACGCCCGGCTAATTTTTGTATTTTTAGTGGAGATGGGGTTTCACCTTGTTGGCCACGCTGGTCTCCAACTCCTGGCCTCAAGCAATCCACCCACCTCGGCCTCCCAAAGTGCTGGGATTACAAGCATGAGCCACCGCACCCGACCAAATTTACTTTCTTAAGAGAAAAAAAAGAAAAGCAAAATAAAACCTATTCTTTTGTACCATGAAGTTTTAGGGTTGGGCAGTCTTGGAGGGAAATCCTTACTCAAAACCTCACTAGTGGTACAACTTTGAGTGGGTTACCATACCTTTTGCACCTCAGCTGCTACACCTGTAGAGAACATTGATAACGACAGCATGGAGGGGAGTCATGGCCATCACACGACAGCCCCATGCTGGTGTCTGGGTGGTGCCTGCTTCCCGCTGGCTCCACGGTTTCCATGGTTTCGGTTAGTCCCCTCCCTCCAGCCCCACTTTGGCGTTTGCCTTTGTTTGATTCATGTTTCCACCTTTCCTCTTGCCCCTCCGCATTGTGAGGAAAAGGGAAGCCTCTGATCTCTCTATTTGGAAGTTTGCAGAAGCCTTTTCCTACTTCAGTGAAGTGCAGTCATACAAAATTTATACTCAACAGCATCAGCAGATTTTTTTCCATCAATATTTCCTTTTTAATTTCAGCTTTATCTGAATTTTAATAGCATAAAGAATTTACTTTTGTTCTTTTAAAGAGCAACCAAAACAAGAATAATATATATTTGAATATAAGGTCTTAACACTATGTTTAACATGGTGTTTAGGCTATGCCTATAGAGGTTATAGGTGTTATTTGGTGAGTAAATTATGAATGCCATGGGTGTATATGTGCTTATAATCTTACATACATATGAACTAGGTGTGTGTGTGTATGGTATATATAAAAAGTCATGAGATCCAGATCTGACCACCTTGATCTTTTTTCCTCTTTGATTTTCACTATAGCAAACACTGAACCTAGAGCCAATCTTCACATGAATCTTTATGAAACCTCACCGTTGACCCAAACAACAGAGAAGCAGGTATAGTATTGACTCTGAATGAGGATAACACTGGGAGTCACAATTCTTGGGTTCTTGTTTCAGCTTGCTGTGTGGCCCTCAGTGAGACTCTTTACCTCTCTGGGCCTCATTTGCCTAATCAGTAAAATGAGACAAGTAGACTATGAAATCACAGAGGTTCCTTTATTCTTAGACTTGGAATGTCAACTCAACTTGGACTGTATTATTTGGCTCTTTACATGTGTGAATAAGCTCAAGGTCTCTCCCTGACTTCTGCAAAGTCAGAAAGGGAGTAAGGGAACACAGAAAGGTGGCATCCAATGAGGCAGTAGGCAGTAATTTTCATTCGTAATAGAGATAAACATTAGCAATTAAGAAAAAAAAAGTGCAAAGGTAATCATGAAGAAAGGAGGATGGTGCTTCATCCAGATACATTAAGAATTTCTATTAGCGGGCCGGTCATGGTGGCTCCTGCCTGTAATCCCAGCACTTTGCGAGGCTGAGGCAGGCAGATCACCTGAGGTCAGGAGTTTGAGACCAGCCTGGCCAACGTGGTGAAACCCCATGTCTACTAAAAATACAAAAATTAGCTGGCTGTGGTGGCATGCACCTGTGGTCCCAGCTACTTGGGAGGCTGAGGCAGGAAAATTGCTTGAACCTTGGAGTTGGAGGTTGCAGTGAGCTGAGATCATGCTGCAGCCAGAATCCTGAGAGAGACCCTGTCTCAGAAAAAAAAAAAAAAAGAATATCTATTAGTGGTTCAAGGACATATGTTCACAAATACTTATAAATTTTTTCCTTCCTTGGAAGCTTTGAAGCTGGAACTGTCTTCAAATTCTCTCTAGAGAGACAACTCAGGGGAATTCCTAGAACTAAATCCAGGGCCTCGAAGAACCTGAGGCAGAGGCAGCACACGCAGCTCCAGGGGACTCCCAGGTCTCACCCTGCTGTGTGACACCTCCAGGTCATGATCTTGATTTCTCCATTCTGTCCACCTTCCTTCCTGCCACAGCCTGGCTATCTCTTCTTCCCCAGCACTCATTATATATAATGATAATAGAAACGGGTTTGCTTTCATCTGCGTGCCCGAGCTGGGCTCTGAGGTAGGACCTGAACTCTCTGTGACAACCCTAGGCCTGGGTCAGGCCTCCACTGAGGTGAAACGCAGCTGAGCAGCTCCTCCCTGCTGCCAAGGAGCTGCAGAACCAACATTTGCATTTTTTAAATGCCCACTTTGCAGACATCCCTTTTAAGGGATCTAGAGACAGAGTTTTTGAAAGAGTGTGCGACTAAGGAAAACATAATATGGTGTATTTTGATAATTCTGCAACCCAAAGGCCATGCAAAGGCTTCACATACCCTAAACACACCCCAAATTCACACAGCCCCACGGTTTTGTTCCAAAAGACCTACTATCACCTGCAATGAAAGAGAGGCTCAGCCAGGCGCAGGGGCTCACGCCTATAATCCCAGCACTTTGGGAGGCCAAGGTGGGTGGATCACGAGGTCTGGAGTTCAAGACCAGCCTGGCCAACATGGTGAAACCCCGTCTCTACTAAAAATACAAAAATCAGCTGGGCATGGTGGTGCGCGTCTGTAATCTCAGCTACTCGGTAGGCTGAGGCAGGAGAATCGCTTGAATGCAGAAGACGGAGGTTGCAATGAGTCAAGATCACACCATTGCACTCCAGCCTGGGCAACAGAGCAAGACTCTGTCTCAAAAAAAAAGAAAGAGGGGCTCAACCATGTCAAATTAAATCGTAGGCTGAATTACTAACTTTGCAGTCAGAAGAAGCAGAGCGAGGGGTCTTAAACTCTCATCCCGGCTCCCCCCCGAGGCTGTGGAAAGTCAGCTCCCTGAGAAGCCCATGCGCGCCTGCCTCCTTTGTGAAACGATGGGGTGGCTCCCACCAGAACCCACTGGTTTGTCCAAGTCGCAGTAGTCCCAATACCTTTAGAAGCAGCCCTGGAAAGAAAGGGCATCTGAGGAGAAGTCTAGGGAGCCCCACCAGCCCCATACACAGAGAAAACAGGGTGGGAGGGAGGTGGGGGTGACTTCCTGGCCTCCTGCACCCCCGCTTACTTCTCGAGGCTAATGGCCTCTTATTAGATTAATCACTGACTTCAGTTTTAACTACTTCCTCAGCCTACTCCATGGCAATGACTAATTTCATGTTTATTATAAAGCATCTGGAACACATTTAGGACAAATTTCTGTCCAGCTGATTTCAGTTCCCTACCTTGATGGGCCACGGGCAATCCAGGGGATTCCTTCCCCTGCGGCCTTTCCCACCCTGAAGCAGAGGACATCACAATACTGATCTTAGCAGCACCGTTTCTTTCCATCAGTTCCCCCACGGGCTCCCCCCTCCCTCCTTTCCTTGGGATCTGACCCTATTAGGGGTTCAGTCACATCAAAGACTTGTACTTTTATCACAGTGCCATCTGAGAGAGGGGAAGACATGCCAAAGGTGGGTATTCTGGTATTACCACCCTCTAATGAGAAGTCGCAGGCCTAGATTTTGAAAACAATCTCTGGCGTGTGGGTTGGAGAGAAAGCCACAGGGTGCTCTGCAGAGGCTGGGGTGACGGCGTTCCCTGGGCTGGAGGCTTCTGCAGAGGCCCTACCCCTGCGATGGGCGAGCCTTCACCTTGTCTCCTCAGAGGCTGTCCACGCTGCAGTGGGAGCAGAAAGGGTTAGGCTCCTTCCTCCAACACGCGATGAGGATGGCAAATGGCGGGAATGGCTCCCAAGGCACCCCTTCCACACCTGACCCGAGGAGCAGGGCCTAGGCGGCGAATCCATCAAAAGAAACGAGAGTAGCAACTGATATCAGCAACTTCCTAGGAGTTGGAAGAGGGGGTGAGGTGGTGGGGGCGGGGGTAAGAAAACTACAAGGGGAAATGTGGAGATGAAAAGAGAGCAATGAAAAAAGAAAAAGGAGACAAGCAGACATGTTTCAACTCCAAGCTCCCATTTCCTCTTTCAAATGAACTGCTTCCCCACTGTGAACAGAATCAAGTATTTATGAAGGCATTTTTTGCATATTAATAGCTGCATATGGAGCATTGCCAGAGCTGCAGTCCTGAAGGTACGGTGCCCTTTTTTAATGCAGGTCTTTCAAACTCCTCACAGAATTTGGTATTCTTCAGATTTATTTTCATTTCTGCCTCATGGCTCCTCCTAAGGCCCTTCATTTGATTAAGGGAAATTAGTTCCTGGGATACTTTCAGAGACAGAGTATTGCTCTTACCTCGGTGGGCCGCTGACATCAATCGCTGGAGAAGCTTTTCCTCTCCCCCAAGGCCTCTCTGTGCAGAGGCCGCAGGTTGGGTAAGGTGACCAGCACCTAAAAAGAGTATTAAAATTATAAATGAAAATTTCAGGAGGAAATATTAACATAGCTAGACAGTGGTGGGAGAAAGTAAAACTAGAAAAAAAAAGTAAAATAATTGCATTAACTTTACCATCTATACTCAGTAAAGATTACCTCCAATTTTAAAAGAAAATAATTGAGAACCATGAGAAAAATAAAAGACAGAAACAATTCATATCCAAAAAGGAGTAACAGAAAATAAATATGAAAAAAATCATCCATCTTGATTAACAATTTAAATGCATATTGAGGCAAACTGTAAGTACCGTCTTATATCTGAGATTTGTGCCTTCTCTTACTCTTTTTAAATGGTAACACCCAGGGCTGCCGGAGTTTTGGTAAAACTGGTATACTTATACACTTCTGGTGGAACACAGTCTTGGTTCAATCCCTTTGTAAAGCAAAATGGCAATATAACTCACGAAACATGAAAAACGTGAAATATCCATCAATTATGTATTTCTGACTTCCAGGAATTTATCCTAAGGAAATAATTCAACAGAAAAAAAAAAGGTCAGTGAAGATGTCCATTGCAGCATTATCTATAACAAAGAAAATCTGGAAATAGCCCAAGAGTGTAACATCAGAGAAATGACTTTGGGGAGGTTTAGAATCTTGTAGCCTCCAGCCGCATGACTCCTAAACCATAATTTCTAATTTTGTGGCTAATTTGTTAGTCCTGCGAAGGCAGTCTGGTTCACAGGTAGGAAGGGGGCTTGTTTTGGGAAAGGGCTGTTATCGTCTTTGTTTCAAAGCTAAACTGTAAATTAAGTTCCTCCCAAAGTTATTTCGGCCTACACCCAGGAATGAATAAGGACAGCCTGGAGGTTAGAATCAAGATGGAGTTGGTTAGGTCAGATCTCTTTCACTGACTCAGTTATAATTTGGCAATGGCAGTTTCACCCTCGGTGAAGGGTTTGATTCAAGCATTAAAAAAGGATGATTGTTCATACTAGAAACTGAGATTTAATACTAATGTTTAACTAACAGGCAACATCACTGACATTTTGGACCAGACAGTCTTTGTTGTGGGGAACTTTCCCGTTGATTGTAGGATGTTAAGCAGTATCCCTGGCCACTGCCTACTAGATGCCAGTAGCACAACCCTCCCCAGTTGTGACAATCAAAAATGTTTCCAGACCCTGCTAAATGCCCGCTGGGGAGCGAAATCACCTCCAGTTGACAACCACTGGTTTAATTTTTTTTTTTTTCTTTTTGAGATACAGTCTTGCTCTGTCACCCAGGCTGGAATGCAATGGCACAATCTCAGCTCACTGCAACCTCTGCCTCCCAGGTTCAAGCAATTCTCTTCACAATAGCACCATTATTTTTTAGCTAATTATCATTGGTTTAAAATATTTAACATTAATCAGGTTTTTATTAGTTTATTGAATAGAGTCATCAGCATTCTCCTTTTAAGGATCTCAATCCCTTTTTGGCATTTTATCCCTCTAACTCTAGACTTTGGGGGACAATGAATTCATCTTTCTGAAAAACTGGAACTCAGAGCATAAAACTCTCATCCATTCAGATCCATCTATGTAAGCTTGGGAAAAGAGGGGCGCTGAGCCCACTTGTTTATAGAGCTGTCAGGGCAGAGGTTGTCAGTAAAGAGTATCAAAGTACAAGCTCAAACCTTAATTAGATTTCCCAAAAATGATTGCATCTCTTTGTTTAAAATAAGAAAGAAAGCATCTCACCAGTTTTCACATTGTCACTTTTCTCCCTTTGTTTGAACTATTTCCAGGCTAGGGAGAACAAACATCCTTTCTCACATGCCTTATCTTGGGTTTTGTTTTGTTGCTTTGTGGGGCTTAGAACGTTGGTAGTATCCTAAAAATCCTGTTAAATTGGTGTTATATCCCTTTCTTCACTTCTGTTTCAACCTATACTATTTCTTGAGTTCAGGTTTCATAAGTTTACAACAGTGTAAATTCATATTTCATCTTATGTATCCTAAGTTTATCTCTTTTGGATTTCAAAGAGTAGCCTGTAATTCTAGCTTACTAGGATTTGGTTTGAATAAACCTGTGTTTACCCCCATCTGTTTCCTTGGTGGTTTCACAGATGGTGTTCATATCCCCGTCAGCTCTCCTCTTTCAGGACCAAAAACAACACGCACTCGAAAAAAAAAAAAAAAAAGATAAAACACCTGTGGACACACTATGTTTTGTACAAGGGTACAAAGGTAACCTTTTATTTCAGTGTCCTTTTGAGCCATATCCTACCCTGCCTTCCGTTTAAGGCTGTTATCTGCCTTTGTATCCCTTGTGTCTGGCACAGTTCCTGGTACATGGGAGCCACTCAAAAATAAATCAACAGGCCGGGCGCAGTGGCTCATGCCTGTAATCCCAGCACTTTGGGAGGCCAAGGTGGGCGGATCACTTGAAACCAGAAGTTCAAAACTAGCCAGGGCAACAAAGTGAAACTAAACCTGTCATTAAGATCCATGTTCTGAATAGAAAAAGCCTATCTCCTCTAAGTAGAATTCAGAGATTGCACTTGTTTTATTTTCAGTGATAATGAGATGAAAGTTCAACTGATATTTTCCCCACAACTCACACAATCTCTGGGCATTTCCTGCCATTGGTCATTATGATTTGGTTTTTCCTTCTCTGGAAAAGCTTTGGGTAATGTGCAGATTTGGGGATGTCACTAGGCAACCTTCTTGGAGATCTCTCTGAGGATGACAAGTAAGATTGGTCACCACACCAATGCCTAAGAGAATACGCTTCTGCATTTCCCCATCAAGAGAAGTGCTCTTGACTCCCTACCCTGCCTTTGTTTCTTGTTTCTAAAGTCAGCTGTCTTTTCCAAGACACTGCCAAAGGTTCACCTAGTTCCATGCCTGTGCTCACTCTCCCTTCTCTCTCTCCCCACCCCTCTGGTTTTGTAAATAGCTTTGGTTGTGGAACTTGATTCAAAGGCTTTTTGAAGATCTAAGCAAACTTCATCTACTGGTTCAACCTTACCCACAGGATTACTTTGTCTGCCCCAAAACGCCCTAGACAATTTAAGGCTAATTTCCTGAGAGGGGTTTGTTTTTAATTACAAAAGGAAGCCTTTTATTTATTGAGTTTTCACTACAACTATCATTTATTCCAGTAAGTCTGTATTAATTGGTGTCTTAGCTGCTAGTGACACATAACATCTGCGTAGTTAATTTTTTTCCTTTTTTCTTTGTATTATGAAAAATTTCAAACATATGTAAAAGAATAGTATGATGAACCTCCACATACCTATCATAAGCTTTAACAATTATCTCCCCATTCTCTTGAGAGGGTCTTTTTTTTTTTTTTTTTTTTTGAGATGGAGTCTCACTCTGTGGCCCAGGCTGGAGTGCAATGCTATAGTCTCGGCCCACTGCAACCTCTGCCTCCAGGGTTCAAGCGATTCTCCTGCCTCAGCCTCCCGAGTAGCTGGGATTACAGGCGCCCGTCACCATGACAGGCTAATTTTTGTAGTTTTAGTAGAGTCGGGGTTTCGCCATGTTGACCAGGCTGGTCTTGAACTCCTGACCTCAGGTGATCCACCCACCTCGGCCTCCCAAAGTGCTGGGATTACAGGCTTGAGCCACCTGCCTGGCCGAGAGGGTCTTTTTAAATGGTAAAAACAGCCAATGCTTTTCAGTTTTACTACGCTAGGGTTTAGGATTATCTCATCCTTACGACATCCCCATGTAGTTGGTACAGTTATTATCCCTGTTTACAGATAAGGAAATAGATGTCAGGACTAATAGGGCCCCTTTCACACATGAACTGCACTTTAAAGAGGCCTAGTCATTTGGAAATCCAATAAAGCTGCATTTAAATCCCAACTTCTAGGCCAGGAGTGGTGGCTCACATCCAAAATCCCAGCACTTTGGGAGACCAAGGCTGGAGGATTACTTGAGCTCAGGAGTTTGAGACCAGCCTGGGCAACAAAGTGAGACCCCATCTCTATAAAAAAGTAGCAGCCGGATGCAGTGGCTCACGCCTGTAATCCCAGAACTTTGGGAGGCTGAGGTGGGTGGATTATGAGGTCAGGAGATGGAGACCATCCTGGCTAACACAGTGAAACCCTGTCTCTACTAAAAATACAAAAAATTAGCCAGGTGTGGTGGCACTCATCTGTAGTCCCAGCTACTCAGGAGCCTGAGGCAGAAGAATCTCTTGAACCCGGGAGGCGGAGGTTGCAGTGAGCTGAGATTGCGCCACTGCACTCCAGCCTGGGTGACAGAGCAAGACTCCATCTCAAAAAAAAAAAAAAAAAGCCAGCTGTGTTGGTGCATATCTGTAGTCCCAGCTACTCAGGAGGCTGAGGCAGGAGGATTGCTTGAGCCTGGGAGGTCAAGGCTGCAGTGAACCATGATCACATGACCGCACTCCAGTCTGAGGGACAGAGCAAGACTCTGTCTCAAAAATGAATAAAATAAAATAAATCCCAACTTCTTCCTTATAGGCTGTGTGGCTTTAGGCAGGCTATTTAACCTCTCTGAAGCACAGTTTCCTCATAGGGTAATACTATTTCCCTCATGGGGTCATGACAAGGATGAGATGAAACATATGGAAAGGGATTCGCACAATGCTTGGCAGTAGGCAGCCCCCAATACATTATAATCGTTACTGTTGTACTCTCCTGTCCCTTGCCTTGAACGCCATTATCAAACAGAACTTGCAGCTTGTATACAATCTAAAGGTTTAGACATGGAAAAGGAGAAGCTGGAAAAGCAGGAATAATTTAAAGGAGGACAATAAGTCAATCTACCAATTGTTCCTCCCTTTCCCATCCCCAACCCCCAATTCAAGCATCCCTCTCTCTGCCTCCCAAGTATCCTCCATGCCTTCTGGAGTGTTCACTGTGTTTCACTGTTTAAAATTCTAACCATTAGAGATTATTTTGGGTTCCTCATATCTCTTTGTAAAAGTTTCTTAATTGCTTTCCCCCATACCTAAGGAAGCACAGCTGAAGGTCTAGGGGCAGAGGGGAGGCAGGGAATTTGGGGGCCACGAGCATTGTGTCAGCAGGGCACCACGGCCCACAGCACAGGGCTGCAGAGGAAAATGTAGAGGTCGGAGGACAGAAGAGCCCAGTGGAGGGGAAGGGGTCAGGAAAGTGTGGGGGGCCAGGAAAGAAAAAGAAAAGACATTTTTCTTTCTCTTCTTCCAGCCTTCTGCTGTCAGGCATGATCAGGACTACCTCACCTTCATAGTCCGGCTGAATTTGGGTTAAACTTTTATGGGCGAGTCTGGGAATCAAAACACCATTTTTTTCCTAGTAAAAATTGACTGATTTAAAAATGACCTTTTCACAGTGGAATCAGTTTGCAAGTTGAGATTCCCTGTCTGTCAGTTGTCAGATTGCAAAAGTCCCACCAGACCCAACAAA
This sequence comes from Nomascus leucogenys, assembly GCF_006542625.1. Taxonomy (NCBI): domain Eukaryota; kingdom Metazoa; phylum Chordata; class Mammalia; order Primates; family Hylobatidae; genus Nomascus; species Nomascus leucogenys. The sequence goes on from NC_044402.1 coordinate 102,609,553, forward strand.
ACAAGGAAGTCACACAGTTTTGAGTTCAAGTTTTGAGTTCAAGTTTTGAGTTAGAAGGAGCTGGGGAGTTATTCAGATTTCCCACCTTTCACCCCTCGACCTCCCATCTCCCAGTCTAAAATAGAATGTGTCATCTCTCAAACACAGGCACAGTTCCGGCCTGAATACAGCTAGCCACCCCCTCACAGAAAAAGCTGGCTTCTACCTCCCCTGGGGCAGAAGAGATCACTATTTTGAAATTTTTCTCCTCCAGCTCCTGCTAAGCCAGATAAACAGTGATTCTGTTGTATCAACAAAGCACATAATGATGTTGAAGACAATAGCAATTAGAACTCACAGCTAAGATTTACTTATAGTAGAAGCTCTGGAATAAAAGTGTCCAGAGTTTCATTCAGAATTTCCTGGAAGAGAACAATGAGCTTAGCCCCATTTTCTAGGTAGGGAAGCTGAGGCACAGAATGACTTAGCCAAAGTCACGAAATGAGCCCCTCACAAGAGCAAAGACTGGAAGTTACCATGTTTCTCTTCCGAGGCTCATGTTTGCTAACTGTTCGGCTAATTTGCTAAACACTCAGGAGGATGTCAAATCTCCTTCTATAAAGTTGAGGACATTAAAAAATAGATGAAGACCAAAATTCCTGACAAGAGGAGAACAAGAAAGCTCTTGTTTGGCAACCAAACTAACTGTGTCTCCACCGTGCCTACTTGTGGAGCCCTCGCAAAACGGCCCACTCAGCCCATTTCACCAGCACCAAATTCCCTGTAGAATGTAAAAAGTGGGCCCAGACCTCACGTGGCCAAGAAGAGCAGGATGAGCCCAGGTGACAGGCGCTAGACCGTTGGGCACATTTGTGTGGGTGGAAGCCCGCTGTGGCTCGAGGGTTCTGCTGCTCCTCAGAAAGAGGCTATGCGGCCAGGCTGGGTTGCTGAGCTGAGATCCCAGGCGTCCGTCTGCCCTCCTGCACACTGGAGGCCTCCTCCCTGCCAGCCAGGGAAACCCAGACCGACACAGAACCTCAGAGTGAGGACTTTGAGGGTGGCCAGGGTGGTCGGCCTTGCCACAGACAGAGTGCCCTCCAAGTCAGCCTGAGGTCGACAATGTATACAACGCCCGGCCCACTCGGACCCCCTCCCTAGGCAGTCCCATCTCAGGGAGCCCAGGGAGTCCCAGGCACCCTCAGCCCCACCTCTGGCCCCATTCCCACTGCCCGCTTTTAGGTCCATAGGCTGCCATGGGCAAGGAACAACAGGACCCGGGAAAGCCAAACGGGGCAAGTTGCCAGGCCCTTTGCTCCTGCAGGAAGGGCCCCTTCCAGGATTTGGTTCCCCTACCCTAGCAGGGGGTGGGAGGACAGGGAAGCTCAGAATCCCAGCCCTCCTTCTCCCCTACCCCCAGTGACTAAATCTCTCAGATGTCTCTGTGCCCCTGGGACTCAGAGCCCACCAAGGGGAGTCGAAGGACAGACTATCAGCCAACGAGGGGATCCCGGGGGTCAGAGGAGGGACTGACTCTTCCTTTTGTTTACTCACAGGAGGCGACAAATGCCCTGTGTGCACAGAAGTTTGATGTGGCAACTTGAGAGACCACCTAAGGGTTTCAGCAAAGGCGCCCCCCACCCACTCTTCAAGCGTTAAGATAATGGCGGGGTGTGTGCCCCAGCACATTTCAGATCTTGGTTACAAAGGCCCTCCTCCTTTCTGTTTTCTTCCTCTAGCTCAGCTTGCCCACACGTTCCCGGAGCCTCTTGGCAGCCTGTTCTCTGGCAGAATGAAGTTGTGAGCTGCGTGGGAGGGAGTTAGACAGTGAGAGTGTTGCAGCCTCCTTAATGAGGGACAATCGCTCTTCTTGGAGCCATTAAGCCGCAGCTACAAAGATGGGGAACCCCAATTAGAAAGGAGTGGGAGAAGTAATGAGGAGGGCCCGAGGGACACCTACAGGACAGATCCTTATCTCTGGTGGCTCTGTGGGACCCAGGGTGGAGACGCAGCCACTTGGGTTTAGAATTTAATCTCCTTCTTAAGGTTAGACTTCCCAAAGTCTGTTTGGAGAGCCAACCCATGGTAGTGACCATTTAAAATATAACAGTTGAAAGGAGGAGGAAAAATTATTGGGGAGAAGAGTTTCTCCCTGGGTCTGTAGCTCAGATATTATAATCCAAGAGTAAGAAAGGAAACAGTAAGATGTGTCTGTAATTTTAATGGATGTTCTCTTTAAGTTTTGCTATATTATACATGTGTGTGAGTCTAGATATTTGTACGCAACCAATAGCTCTCCCTTTTTTCTGTGTGATAGCTCAACTGAATCACATTGTGTTTACAGCAAGATAATAATCCTGGATTTTCCATGGCTCACTCTGTCAGAGTATAAGATTAGCTCTTGAATTCATTAACAGTCATCTCCTTTTAAATGTCAGATAACTTTTTAAATGCCAAGTATTTGCGCAATGCCTTCTGTGCAATTCAAATCAGCTTTACCAAATTAACTCGTTAATCTTTATTGTTTCATTTACTAAAGAGAAAGGCTTCCAGGTGTTTTTAGCAGAACATAAAAATATTAAAGTATTTGCAGTACAATATAGGTGAAGGGATGGGTTCTGTTTTTCTGCTAAACATTTCACCATTCCATCAGTTTTTTTGGTTTGTTTGTTTGTTTGGTGTGGGGTTTTTTGGTTTGTTTTTTTGTTTTTTGTTTGTTATCTTTTTTTTGAGACAGAGTCTCGCTCTGTCGCGCAGGCTGGAGTACAGTGGCGCGATCTCCGCTCACTATAACGCTCACCTCCTGGGTTCAAGCAATTCTCATGCCTCAGCCTCCCAAGTAGCTGGGACCACAGGCTTGCACCACCATGCCTGGCTAATTTTTGTATTTTTAGTAGAAATGGGGTTTGCTGTGTTGGCCAGGCTGATCTTGAACTGCTGGCCTCAAGTGATCCAGCCACCTTAGCCTCCCACAGTCCTGGGATTACAGGCATAAGCCACTGCGCCTGTCCGTTCCATTCGTTTTTTAATCATCTCCACCAAAGTATTTACATAAAAGAAACAAAAAACCTTCAGGCATCTCTGCTTTCTTCAGTTCCCCCATTTTCCTTCCCTTCCATTTAACCTTGTGTTTTCTTCTCTCTCCTATACCTTTAGAGACCTTGACTCCTGATCACTCTTTATTCTTCTGTCTTTGCTCTCAACATACCCAAGAGCTGCAAGTGTCAGTTTTGATTGCTCTGCCACTCAGAAAACAGAGGGGTGCCTCATGGGGTCAAGGATGGAGCCCAGAAGACTGGGGCAGACAGGCCTAGAAATGAGGAATTCCAATTTCCTTTTAAAAGATCCTTACCTCTAAATAATCAGACCACAGGGCCAGGCGCGGTGGCTCGCTCCTGTAATCTCAGCACTCTGAGAGGCCAAGGCGGGTGGATCACCTGAGGTCAGGAGTTTGAGACCAGCCTGGCCAACATAGCAAAACCCCATCTCTACTAAAAATACAAAAATTAGCCAGACATGGTGGCACACGCCTGTAGTCCCAGCTACTCGGGAGACTAAAGCAGGAGAATTGCTTGAATCAGGGAGGCAGAGGTTGCAGTGAGCCAAGATCGCGCCACTGCACTCCAGCCTGGGCAACAGAGCAAGACTCTGTCTCAAAAAATAATAATAATAATTAAATAGTTCAATAAATAAATAATCAGACCACAGAGATACCAGCTACCATGATTGCTAAAGATAGATTCATCCAGGGCTGGCTCCAGCTTGTCATCCAGCTCTCTGCTCAAATGTCATCTCCTCAAAGCAGCCTCCTCTGACCATTTAAGCCAAGCGGCCACCCCCTTCCCATTACCCTCCCTCCTAGCACAATTGTGTTGTCTTCACAGACTAGTCACCACCTAAAAGCATCATCTTGCTTATATGTGTGTTTGTTTGTCTGACACATAGTAGGCACTTGATAAATATCAGTTTAATGGATAAATGAAAAACCAACCAAGCATGTGACTTTCATTTTTATTTTTGTATTTGTTATTACTTTTATATCTATTTATTTATTTATTTTTAGAGTCAGGGCCTCACTCTGTTGCCCAGGCTGGAGTGCAGTGGCATGATCATAGCTCACTGCAGCCTCAAATTCTTGGGCTCAAGGATCTTCCCACCTCAGCCTTCTGAGTAGCTGGGACTATAGGCACACACCACCATACTCAGCTAATTTTCTTTAAATTTTTTGTAAAGACAGGATCTCACTGTGTTGCCCAGGTTGGTCTCAAACCCCTGAACTCAGGCAATCCTCCTGCCTCAGCCTTCCAAAGTGATGAGATTACAGAGATGAGCCACTGTGCCGGACCTAGTATGCGACTTTCTTTCCTGCTTTCAATTTTCTGACTTTTTCTTCTCCCATCACTACCTCCTCTTTATATGTTTAATCCTTTTTTTCCTCCCATCTCCCAAATCCCCTTTCACTATCATTCATTCGTTAGAACACTTGAACATAATGAGCAAAAACAGTACTTCACATTCCAGTGGGTATAGAGCCTTCACTGAAAACATTCCATCAAGCTAGAATTGATGGCCCCTGAACATTAGGGAGATGAGCCATACGGTCAGGAGAATTGTTTTATCGAAAGATTTATAGGTCAAGGGGCTTGGGGAGACTTTTCTCAAAGCCTCTCAATTCCCCACTCTTCAATCTGAGCCCCAAATAAGGAGTTAAAGTAATTTCAGCCGTTGGAACTGGTCTTGACTATGCCTTTTGTTCTCCCGTCTAACACAAAATCTTCTCTTGGGGATAATGGAGAAATTTCTCTTAAATCATTATCATCTGATTTCTATTATTGTATCCAGTGATTCATGCGTGATTGTGGAGGCTAGAAAGCTTGAAATGCCTTGTCTGAGTCTAGCTTGGACCAAATGCTTTCATTTTATCGAGAAATGGAGAGGGACTGTCTCACCCTGAAAAGCTCATCAGATATGTGGCTGAGATGATAAAAAAAAATTGGATGTGTGTTTATCCAGAAAAATCTTTATCTCTAGCCACATTTCAAAGCAAAAGAAAAGGGTGCGGGTGTTCGTTGGAATGATGACTGTTTGTGGGGACTCACCAATTGTTAATTCATCATTAATGTTTAAAAGTAATATAAATGTTATGGGAGGGAGAGTTTATGACTGCCCAGAGAGATGGCCATCTGAGAGTCTCCTAGAAAATATGGAAATTATCAAATCCACACTCAGGGTGATCTCATGACATATTAATGTATGTGACCCCAGCAAATTGGTCCCAAAAATAATAAATAACTTTCATCTTTGGAAATGAGGAACCAGTGCTACCTAGAGGACTGTCTTCTGGAAGTCAACACATACTTCCTGTAAAGGTGTCTTCACTGCTCCCTCCTCCTTTGAATTGAGGTGGGCCATAACCTGTTAGTTAGTTACTCTTTTGTTCAGCAAATATGTATCAAGTGTGTGTTCATTTCCAGACCCTGTGCCAGAAACTGCTGGGACAATGGGAATGGAACAGCCATGGTTCCTGCCTTCAGGGGGCTTCCACTCTAGAGGAGGAGGAGAGATGGCTGCACAAGCCTGAGCAATCACTGTGGGCAATGGTGGGAGGTACTAATGCTCTGGGGGGGTCACAGGGGCACAGGGAAGCCATACTTGAAAGATGAAGAAGAGTCAGAAGAAGGGGAGAGGGAAGGACACGTGCAAAGGTCTTGCTCCGGGAGCTCAAGGGCTGGTGTCCGTGTGGCCCTCTGCACCTGCTATCCCCATAGCCAAGTAAACACTTCATGCAGATAGACCCTAGAACCTTCCCTCACCATCTTCAGAGCTTTGCTCAGTCATTGCTTTTTCGTGGGACCTTCCTTGACTCCCTGCTTAAAATTGCAGCCTCCACTTCCATCCCCAGCTATTCCCTCAGCCCACTTTGTGTTTTATTTTTCTCCCTATCACAAACCACCTTCAGACATACTTATGTTCCCCTTCCTTATTGATTCTGTCTTCCCTTTCAGTGGAATGGATGTGCACTCTTCATGAGGGTGGAGACTTTCATCCCTTTGGGTACTGCCCTATCTGCTCTGCCTGGCTTAGAAAAGACACCCAATAAATATTTGTTGTATGACTAAATGAAGCAGGAGAGATCATCCAGGGCCAGGCAGGAAAGGCTTGTAAACCTTGTAAGCCAGTTGGCCTTCCTCTTGAGGACAATGGCCTCTGAAGGTTTCAAGCAGAGAAGTGATATGGTCCAGTATGCATCTTCGAAGGAGCAGCCAGGTTGCAATGTGGGGCATGGGCTGGAGTGCAACTTCAGATCCAACTCTGTGGTGTCCTGAAATGTGACACCCTTTGTCCAGCCCAAAAGCTTGGAGAGCCCCCGGGGCCTCCCACACTCCTCTGTTAGCTCATTCTTCCTTCTCTCTCTGCTACATTTGTTCAAATCAGTCTTCCTAACATATCAAATTCATTTTTGTCATCTTGGAAAAAAATTAGAATCTTGCTATAACCATATTTACTGCAAAGCAGATTTGATAACCATTCAGCCACTATGTAAGTATCAAAAAGATCTCATTAAAAAGGAGCCTTCAACAGATGGTAATTTTAGCTCTGCCATATAGCAGCTAATGGCTTTGGGCAAGTTGCTTAACCTCCCAGAGCCTCCTGGTTTCCTGTCTGTATAATGGGAGTAACAGTACCTGCCTTACAGGGTTGTTGTGAGGGTTAAATAAAATAATTAAAGCCCTGGGACCTAGGAAGGTCCCTTTTTCCACTTCCATAGGTATTAATTAATAAACAGTCTTGGGCTATTTTCTCTCTATAGGGTCCTCTGTGTCTTCAACAGTAAAAAGAGGTGTTGCGTATTATTGTTTCAATGATTTTAAAAATTGCCTTCTGTAAATATTTGGGGATTTGGACTAGCTCTTGTTGCACTGTATATCATTCATATGAAAGTTTGGGCTTTCTGCTTCTCTTCACAGGGAGCCCAGCAGTCCTTGGAGGCAGCAGCTCAGAAGACAGGAGAGCCTCAAAGTTGTATAAATAAAGGGCTGATATGTTCAAACAGAAAAGGATTTTACACGCGCAAGCTGCACATCGACATGACGCCGTTCCTGAAGGTGATCTCACACTGAGAAGACGAGGGGTTTTATAGACACAAACACAGGAATTCCAGTGAATACACTTCTGCATGGTACAAAAACAGCTTCAGAAGTCCCTCAGAGCTCCTGCATTATCAGAAGGGACAGAAAATAGGCAGTTTGTAGCAGATGAAGAAAGGACAAATTAGGACAGTAATCACAGCCAGCCATCGGGGACAAATCAGTCGGGTGTCTGGTTTGGGTGGTGGGGGACAGGGAACAGAGAGGAGAAAGAGTAACTTTAAACCACCTCATAAAACAGTCAAATATAATTCATTTTATCTTGACAGTAGCTAAAATAATTGTTACTGTTTTACCACTGTCACTTGGTAGAGTTGATATTACTACTATAGAGAAGACTGATTCTTGAGTTAACTATTTAGACATCAACTACAAATTCCTTTCTGGATATCTGGCCTTGCTTTCTGTTCTCTAAGAGTTCATTGATCTCACAAGCTCAGCTTCAAGTTAAGGGTTCTGAGGGTTTCTATAGTGAGGATGGCATTTGTCCATCTTTGCAATACTCCCTCCAACCCCAGCATCGAACACAGTGCCCAACACATGGAAGGTGCTCATTAAATGCTCCATGGATTGGCCCATCCTTTTCATCCCACACCCCCTGGTTTAGGGCCCCTTTCCTACCCATGCTTTGCCCTCCTCAGAGCTTACTGAACTGGAAATAAATAGCCATGGAGTCAAAGAAACTGACCAGGAACACAGCCAGGCCTGGCATGGAAGGATCTCAGATCCTTCATAGTACCGTTGAGGAAATATTCCAGGCCCTTGATAAGAAATGACTGAGAAAGACAGGAATGGGGCAGAAGAAACCAAATACTTGCGGAGTGCATGGCGGTGGCTCTATCTAGTGCTGTAGACTGGCAGGGCCTTTGGAGATCATGAGGGTCACCCTCCGAATTCCCTGGGCTGCCCCAATCCCAGTTCTACAAGGTGGGGCTTTGATTAAGAGTCATGCATTTGCCCAAAATCTGTCTCTGTCCATGACTGGGCTCTGCTTTTCGGGGCTTCCTCTTAGATAGGCTCTTCCCCAAGGGTGGCAAGTTGGCCACCAGCTTCTATTTCCCAGGTCATTCCGGAACTGAATATAAACCAATGTGGGTCACTTATCCATACCCAAATTAAATGCCATTGGCCCACCCTGGAGCCACAGGGACTGAGAATGGGAAGAGAAAGGATGTCTGACAGAGGAAAATGGGGTACTGAAAACTATAAGAAGGAATTTCAGCTACTCAGGAGATGGAGGTGGGAGGATCGCTTGAGTCCAGGAGTTCAAGGCTGTAGTGTGCTATGATTACACCTGTGAATAGCCACTGCAACCCAGCCTGGGCAACGTAGTGAGACCCCATCTCTATAGAAAAAAAACTGCAAGAAAGAAGAATGATTCTGGACGTCAAAAGAAATTTGCTGCGAGTATTCAAAAAATATTACCATACTCTATGACTTATCTGGTGAAACTATCCCTTTTATTCTTAGCAAGAGTTTAGTTCTTCACTTAGGGCTGAAAGAATTATGAATCGTACTTTCTGGGAGGAAATATCATCACAGTCACCATTCATTAACCAATATTTGAGCACCTGCTATCTACTATGTGTTTGGCAGTTTCTGGGCATTTGGGATACATCAGTGAACAAAACAGACCAAGATCCCTGCCCTGCTCCAGGATAGTACAGGGAACAGACAACAGACCTAATACACAATCAGAGTGTGTAGCATGTTCAAAGGTGATAGCTGCTAAGGAAATGAAATAAGAAAGTGGCTCACACTTGTAATCCCAGCACTTTGGGAGGCTGAGGTGGGCAGATCATGAGGTCAGGAGATCGAGACCAGCCTGGCTAACACGGTGAAACCCTGTCTCTACTAAAAATACAAAAAATTAGCCAGGCGTGGTGGCGGGTATCTGTAGTCCCAGCTACTCGGGAGGCTGAGGCAGGAGAATGACATGAACCTGGGAAGCGGAGCTTGCAGTGAGCCCAGATCGCACCACTGCACTCCAGCCTGGGTGATAGAGTGAGACTCTGTCTCAAAAAAAAAAAAAAAAAAAGAAAAGAAAAAAGAAAATATGGAGCATCTAAGAACGCAGAATTCAAAGTGGGGAATTTTACAATAATTGCTTGTATATTTAGTATCCACAATGCTTTTGTATTACACTTTTTTGTCCAGCAATTTTGGCACAGTATTATAGAAGGAAAAGTGTTGTCATCCCTAAGGCCCACTTTCCTGTCCACTTCCCTCAAGACTCACAGAAATGGCAACTCAGCCTGCTTCCAAAGGACTCACGAAGTAAACGCTAGGTACACTTTCTGACTCCCAGGCCAGTCTTTGCCCCAAAGACCATGGCTTCTCTTGGAAATGTTCAGTGTTCACTGCTCTCCCTAGATAGACCTTCTCCTTATGGATGTAGTAGCTCCCAGGTTCCTAGGGATTGCCATGTAGTAAGACACAGTCTCAGGGTAGTACAGACAAAGATGATGAGTTCAAACAGAGAAGAGCACACAGGCTGTCCTCCACACCTGGAGCTGTGTGGAAACCAACTCATCCTATACATTCATTCGTGTATCTCCTTCCTGTCTGCAGGGCATGTCATTCATTTTTGCCTGGGGCATGTAGGAAGCATTGTACAGTTGCAGGGGATGAGGGTAGGTGATAAGAAAGGTCAGGGCAAAACAAGGGAATGGAAAGAGATAAAAATAATCACAGTTGCTAACATTACTGAGCACTTATTCTGTGGCTGGCTTTGTTCTAAATTGTATATGCATGCATTTATTTAATTCATAAAATGAATCTAAGTATGTAGATTTTCCATTTTACAGATGAGAAAACTAAGTCATTGAGAGGCTAAATAACTTACTGAATGTCACACAGTTGGTAAATGGCAGAAGCAAGATTTGGTCAGGCAGCCCAGTTCCAGTGCCTAGGCTCAACCATCTGTTATAAAGCTTCACTGCAGCCCCCAGCCGAGCCCTGTCCAATCAAAAACAGTGCCTATCATGTTAGCTAAGCATCCAGCACTCCTTCTAGAAAATTCCATTCCTGTGGACACATTCCATCTGCTCCAGGAAGATTTTCTGACCCCACAGGACTTTGTCCTTCCCTCCAGTCCCACCCAAGTTCTGTGGAGACAATATAAAGCTTTCTCTCCCACTGATCATTCGGTTGCCCTCAGCCAACATATTTTTATTTTTATTTTTATTTTTATTTTGAGACGGAGTCTCGCTCTGTCACCCAGGCTAGAGTGCAGTGGCGCGATCTCGGCTCACTGCAAGCTCTGCCTCCCAGGTTCACGCCATTCTCCTGCCTCAGCCTCCCGAATAGCTGGGACTACAGGTGCCCACCACCACACTCGGCTAATTTTTTGTATTTTTAGTAGAGATGGAGTTTCACCGTGTTAGGCAGGATGGTCTCGATCTCCTGACCTCATGATCCGCCCTCCTCAGCCTCCCAAAGTGCTGGGATTACAGGCGTGAGCCACCGCACCCGGCCCCCTCAGCCAACATATATTGAATATGCTCTGAGTATCAGACACTGTGATAGGCACTGAGGATACAGAGATGAATCATCTCTATGCTTGACCTTCTAAGGAGCCTAGAATCTAACAGGCAGATAAACAATGAAACAGGTAATAGCACAATGTTGTGGCAGAGGCAGGCTCACGTTACTACAGGAGAGCATTCATTCATTTTCCATTTATTGCATGTGAACTTCTCACATTTTAAGAACCTCTTTACAACGCCGAAGGCAACACTATTAGCCAATTATACAGAATAATTTGTTTATATTAGGCTTAGATTTGAGGAAATATGATGGATCCAGAGTACATCTGGGTTCATTTAAAAATCGAACCATGTCAGACACAGTGGCACATGCCTGGAATCCCAGCTGGCTGGCAGGATGATACCGGAGGATCCCTTGAGACCAGGAGTTTGAGACCAGCCTGTTTTCTTTCTTTCTTTTTCTTTTTTTTCTTTTTTTTTTTTTTTGAGACAGGGTTTCACCCTTGTTGCCCAGGCTGGAGTGCAGTGCCGTGATCTCAGCTGACTGCAACCTCCACCTCCCGGGTTCAAGCGATTCTCCTGCCTCAGCCTCCCAAGTAGCTGGGATTTCAAGTGCCCACCACCACGCCCGGCTAATTTTTTGTATTTTTGGTAGAGATGGGGTTTCACCATGTTGGCCAGGCTGGTCTCAAACTCCTGACCTCAGGTGATCCACCTGCCTCAGTCTCCCAAAGTGCTGGGATTACAAGCGTGAGCCACTGCACCCAGCTGAGACCAGCCTATTTTCTAAACCAAAAAAGAAAAAAAAATTTTTTGAACCATGTTTTTAAAAACTCTATTTGTGATTTTTCAAAAAGGTAATTGATGAATGAATAAGGATAGAGGTTTTTTTCAGGGACTTTTTAAATTATCAGGGTTAGGTCATGGTAGTAGGGAAGAAAATAGCAATAATGCCTATTAATGCTAGATATCAAATTGAATATCCTTATACTCCACACTGATATCAAAGGATGTGTATGTTATGCCCAGAACATCTGAAGAATGAGAAATAAGCTTCCACCTCACAGTTCCCACACAGTTAGCATATAGTGCCCTCAAATGCAAGGTAGAGGAATTGGCCTGAATACAGACAAGAGCCAGCCGTGCCTGGAGTTAGAGCTGCCCCACCTGTTTCGAGACCAGTCCCAAGCATTACTTATGTGGGCAGATGTACATGCATCCCACCAAGCAGAAGGGGCCTGCCCCAAACCCTGTGGATTTCACATACAACAGGAAAATAATGCTTGGCTTAGGACATCATCCAAAGATGGAGCAGGGTGCCTTAGGAGATAAGTTCTGGTCTCCACAGTCATTTAAACGTGCCTTGATGACCACTTGGCAGGAAAGTTGTAGAGGGATCACGAGCTGGTCTCAAGATTTAATGGTTCCAGGACACTTGAATAATATTCCCAGGAAAAAATATTTATGAGTGTGTTCTATTTCCAAAAAAAAAAAACGGAATTAAGTGTAATATTATCAATATTAAAGTGTCAGACTAGTAGTTGGGAAGCCCTGGGTGGGGCAGTGGGTACTTCTCTGACACTCTGATACTAAGTGACCTTGTGATGCTTCTGAGACTCCATTTTCTCTTTAATAAAACAGAGATAATAATACTGGGACCTGACAGGGCATGGTGGCTCCCACCTGTAATCCCAGCACTTTGGGAGGCCGAGGCGGGTGGATCACCACCTCAGGTGGTTCAAGACCAGGCTGGCCAACATGGTGAAACCCCGTCTCTACTAAAAATACAAAAAATTAGCCGGGCATGGTAGCATGTGCCTGTAGTCCCAGCTACTCAGGGGGCTGAGACAGGAGAATCTCTTGAACCCAGGAGGCAGAGGTTGCAGTGAACTGAGATCGCGCAACTGCACTCCAGCCTGGGCAACAAGAACAAAAGTCTGTCTCAAAAAAATAATAATAATACTGGGAACTCCATACCTGCCTCTCAACAGTGAAGCAAGAATTACATGAACTAATAGTTTTGAAAGAATGTTCACATCTGTAAAGGACTCAATTCATAAAGGAGAAAGGAACATTCACTGATCCCTGCTAAGGGCCAGGCCCCTCACATATTGAGCCTTGTGTAATCTTCCCGTCACCCTTCCCAGTAATTGTGCTGATCCCCACTGTGCAGATGAGGAAACCGAGGCTCAGAGATGATCAGTCACATGGCTGGCAGCAGAGGGAGCTAGGATTCAAAGCCAAAAAACCCCACAATATCAGAGATCTATGAGGTCTGTCAGTTCTGTTCCTGTGTACCTAGTTGTACTTCTTTGTTCTAGCTGCAGAATCCAAGAAGGGAGCAGAGATTTGATATTATATATTAATCTTTTTTATCTTAATAACACAAGATAGTTTATGATTTTTCATAAGGTCTTTTTTTTTTTTTTTTTGAGATGGAGTCTCGCTCTGTCACCCAGGCTAGAGTGCAGTGGCGCGATCTCGGCTCATTGCAAGCTCTGCCTCCCAGGTTCACGCCATTCTCCTGCCTCAGCCTCCCGAGTAGCTGGGACTACAGGCGCCCGCCACCATGCCCAGCTGATTTTTTGTATTTTTAGTACAGACGGGGTTTTACCATGTTAGCCAGGATGGTCTCGATCTCCTGACCTCGTGATCCGCCCACCTCGGCCTCCCAAAGTCCTGGGATTACAGGCGTGAGCCACCGCGCCCGGCCAAAATCATAAGGTCTTTAACAAAGACAACGTAGGGGACTTTTCTGTTGCACAGGAAAAGTTGTACTACCTTGAAGTTGAAACTTTCGAATGAGATCCTGATTTTCTTCCATCATTAAGAATGTATTGAAATTAGTCATTTATATTCATATATCACATGGTATGTTACATGGAATTTCCAAGTGTCTCTTCCTGGTTAAGCCTTTTGAGAACTCTACAATTATTTATTATTACTCCCATTTCACAGGTGTAGAAGCTGAGGTTCTACAATAGGTCATGCAGCTGGCTCAAGACAGGCTGGAGGCCACACTTCAGACTCCTGCAGCCCATGCTCCTCCATCCTCCCAGCAGCTCCCTAAGAAAGCCTGCTGTGGTCCTAAAAGTAACATGCCCAGCAGGGGACTGTGCATGAGAGTGGAGGGCAGGACGGCTGGAAGGTTTTCCAAGGAAAAGATAACCTAAGATCACTTGTCCAGCATCCGTCGGTTTCCAGTTGAAGAAACTGAGGCTCAGGGGTTAAGTAACTCCTATGGTCTGTAAGACATCAAGTGTAGGAGTTAGGACTTGAGTGCAGACAGCCTGACTGCAGGACCTGTACCTCAGCCACCAGAGAAAGCGCCTCTCACATGCTGGTTTCAATGCTGTAGTTTGTGTTCACAAAGTGTTTCTGACTCTTCCTCCTCCCCCAATCTTATAATACCACACTGCTGCCAATGCTCTAAATACAGCTCAGTCTTATCACTGGTTTGCTTGAAATTTTTTACTGTGTCCCCATTGGCCCTCTGGTTAAATTCCAAGCATCAAAGATGTATTTATTTTACAAATAGGAAAATATAACATGTGCAATTTTTCTTAAACTCCAAACTGTAACATGCAAGATCTGGCCTTTGTCTAATTTACACTGTCCACACACTGCCTCCGCACCAAACTATCCCCTAACCACCACATGCTGCTTCCTCTGCTTGGAATTGTTCTACCTTCCCTTCACTGCAAGATTTAGCACTGTGTCTGCCGGTAAACAAACTTCCCAGCCTAATTTAGCTTCACCTCCCATGAGGCCCTGCAGAAACCTGTCAAAATCTGCCACAACATTTATCACGCTGCATTGCAAACTGACTTGTCATTTCCCCACAAGTCAGTGAGCATCCTACGAATACATCTTTCATCTTTGTGCCCCCAGTGCCTATCTCAGTACCTGGCACACAGCAGACACTCAATAAATGTCCATTAGCTGAATGAACAGAGGAAGAGCAAACAACCTGGCCAAAATAACAAAACTGGGATTTGAATTTGCAGTCCCTCCATCTGTTTTGCTCACTCACCAAGTATTACTACCTGTTTCCATCACTCTGTTTTAATCATGCATTTGTAACTCAGACTAAAAGTGACATCACATTTTATTTAGGTTTAGTTTCTTCAATTCAAATTTTGAATCTGAAATATACTCAGAAGGTTTTTTTTCAAATTTAAGTAGAAAACATTGTGCCCTCCAGCTGCTCAGCTCCCTTCCCTTGAACAACTGGAGTTGCTAGTTTCCTGTGTCCCCTTCCTGGAATGTATAATGCATATATATAAGCAAATACGGATAGCTACATACACAGATAGATATTATATGCAAATTTTAGCATATTATACACATTGTTGAGAGTCTTTTTGTTTGTTTGCTTGTTTGTTTTTTTAGATGGAGTCTCACTCTGTCATCCAGGCTGGAGGGCAGTGACGTGATCTCGGCTCACTGCAACCTCCATCTCCTGGGTTCAAGCGATTCTCCTGCCTCAGCTTCCCGAGTAGCTGGGACTACAGGCACCCACCACCACACCTGGCTAATTTTTGTATTTTTAGTAGAGACAGGATTTCACCATGTTAGCCAGGCTGGTCTCGAACTCCTGACCTCAGGTGATCCACCCACCTGGGCCTCCTAAAATGCTGGGATTATAGGTGTGAGCCACCACACTTGGCCCAGAGTCTTTTTTTTTTTTAATTACTACATCTTGCAGTTCTACGTTAATTCATAAAGAGATGCTTGTAGGCCGGGCGCAGTGGCTCACGCCTGTAATCCCAGCACTCTGGGAGGCCGAGACAGGCGGATCACCAGGTCAAGAGATCGAGACCATATTGGCTAACGCAGTGAAACCCCATCTCTACCAAAAATACAAAAATTAGCTGGGCGTGGTGGCGGGCGCCTGCAGTCCCAGCTACTTGGGAGGCTGAGGCAGGAGAATCGCTTGAACCCGGGAGGCGGAGGTTGCAGTGAGCTGAGATCGTGCCACTGCACTCTAGCCTGGCAACAGAGCGAGACTCCATCTCAAAAAAAAAAAAAAAAAAAAAAGAGATACTTGTGCTTTTTAATGGTTGCATCATATTCCATTGCATAAGCTAATAATAATTTATTTAACTAGTCCTCAATTGATGAGACATTTAGGCTGTTTCCAATCTGTTGTATAGAATGAATGACTTTAGATAGAAGTTATTTCACATGTATATTCTTTTTTTTTTTTTCAAGATGAAGTCTTGCTGTGTCTCCCAGGCTGGAGTGCAGTGGTGTGATCTCAGCTAACTGCAACCTCCACCTCCTGGATTCAAGCAATTCAACTGCCTCAGCCTCCTGAGTAGCTGGGAATTGCAGGTGCATGCCACCACGCCTGGCTAATTTTTGTATTTTTAGTAGAGACAGGGTTTGATCGTGTTGGCCAGGCTGGTCTCGAGCTCCTGACCTCGTGATCTGCCCACCTCGGCCTCTCAAAGTGCTGGGATTACAGGTGTGAGCCACCACACCTGGCCACATGTGTATTCTTATATCTAAAAAAAGATAATTCTTTTGACACTTTTCTAAGCAACATACAATTGAATTGACAGACTTTCAAATTAAGACTATTTCTTTTTCTAACAAAGACTCACATGAAAATATTTTTCCAAATCCCTGAGTTTCTCTATCTCCCTCTCCCACTTTGTGAAATGCGAAGATATTCCTTGCCCCTGAAGGCTCATGGCTGCATGTTGTTGAGACTGAAGTTTGATCCTTCTTGGCATTAAAATTCTTCCAAAAGAGGAAGTTTGACTCTCCCTTTCAATACAGTTTCTTGTTAGATGAAAAGGCTTTATAACCAGGGATTTTTTTTTTTAAGTATCTCTTTTCTATTCTTCTAACTTAGCCTCTTACTCCTTTCCATTTATTCAAGGATTTTTTTTTTTTTTTTTACTGTACCAGGCCAAATTGACTTTGTCTCCAAAATAAGAAACCCAAAAGTAAGAAAATTATTTACCTGTGTTAGCTTTTTTATGTCAGTATATATCATCAGCTACAAACACTAAGCTAACAAGTGAGAAACAAACATACAAGGTAAAAAGCCACCAAGTGAGGGAAGTCAGAGGGGAATTAAAGAGAGTGCCAAAATAGCAGATAATTAGTTGTCTCTTCTCAAAGCAGGATGCGGCTTTGATAACAAAGTGGAAAGGTGACTGTCACTACAGAATGAGGGTAAACCCGGAGAGACGTCCAGGACCCTTCATGCCAGATTCCATCTCTAGCACCGAGATGAAGCTGTGGGTTGAGCAGGGATCCAGGTGACAAAGGCCCAGATCTGGCCTCATCAGACACACGGGGCTTACTTCAGTCACCACCTCTACCTGCCATGTTACTTTGGCACTGAGAAGCTGCTCTTCCAACACTCTAGAGAAGAGCATGATTCTCAGTCCTCGCTGCATATCAGACTCACCCTAGAAGCCTTAAAATGCCCCAACTCCAGCTGTATGACTATTATTATTTGGAGTTAGGTCCTGGGAATCATGTTTTCTAAAACTTCTCAAATAATTCTAATGTGTAGCCAGGGTTGGTAACCACAGTTACGGAGATTTCTGGGAGGAGGGATTGCAATCAGCTTGTATGACTCAAGGAAAGAAGGAAGAAGGGATCAAATGTGATAAGAAACCAAATCCGTGGTAATCCTGAGGATGCCACAAAAGGCCTGTCTGACCCTTTGGCTCCCCTGCTTTAAATCCTGAATGCTTTCCATTTGTTCTCTAGATAAAGACCAAAGTCCTCAACCTGCCTTCAAGGCCATGGGGGTCTGACTCCTCCCAACCCTGCACAGTTCTCTCAGTCTCTGCTGTAGTCACACTAGTCCTCCCTCAAGTCCTGGAGGTGCCCTGCTTCCTTCTGCTAGTTGGCCTCTGTCATGACATCCTTCTCGCCTTCCCCCAGTAAACTCCTACATGCGTTAGGCATTCAGCACTGCACACATGAATGGGATAAGACCCCATGAAAATAACTACAACCAGGAAGTAACAGTGCTCAATGCTGCTGCTGCCAAGCCTGCCTGGCCCTGGCTTTTTTTTTTTTAAGAGACAAGGTCCAGGGTCTTGCTGTGCTGCCCAGGCTGGACTCAAACTCCTGAGAACTCCTGCTTTAAACAATTCTCCCATCTCAGCCTCCCAAGTAGCTGAGACTACAGGTGCATATTATTATGCCCAGCCCTGCCTGGCTCTTTAAGCCTGTTTAACACTAGTAGCAGCCTTCCTGGAGACTTCAGTAAAAACAAGTTGACGAAGAAGGAGAAGAAACCACTAAGAAAACTGGATTCCCTTTTACCAAAGGTCGTGGGATCACAGAAGTGTTTAAAGTGTTTGCGTTTATTGTGTCTAATGTATTCTTTGTTGTGTTAACCCAATAGGAAAGCGGAAATGCACTGGACTATCAGGAAGAAGCAGGGAGACCCCTCAGAGAAACTCATCACGACGGCCAAGGTAGAGACCACTGGGTGGGGCTTTATAATCTTACAGCCATAACTGTCAGATGAACTTTGCATTGTTTAAAGATGTTAATGGGAGGCCAGGCATGGTGGCTCACGCCTGTAATCCCAGCACTTTGTGAGGCCAAGGCAGGTGGATCACCTGAGGTCAGGAGTTTGAGGCCAGCTTGACCAACATGGTGAAACCCCATGTGTACTAAAAATACAAAATTAGCTGGGCGTGGTGGCACGCCTATAATCCCAGCTACTCGGGAGGCTGAGGCAGGAGAATCACTTGAACCTGGGAGGCGGAGGTTGTGGTGAGCTGAAATCGCGCCACTGCACTCCAGCCTGGGCAACAACAGCGAAACTCCGTCTCAAAAAAAAAAGAAAAATGTGTAAAGTCACAGATTTTGGATTTCACCCTTAACTTGATCTTTTTCTGTTTATATCTTTTACCATGTCCTTCAGTTGACATCCAATCAAAAGTAATTAATTTTTATACTAGCTTTACAAGAGCTTGTTGTTTTGGGGATATCAGACAACAATATATTATGGTAGCCTGATCCTGGGTTTGGTTAAGCTTCTAAGCAGATTTCTGTTCACATGAGCTCTTACCACCTCCATTTTCAAGGCAGAGTGACACTAGCCAGGGAAACATGCTCCAGTCTTCAGATCTGCCATATCATGAATCACACATGCAGAATGTAAACACTGACAGGGCTTGGCCAAGTGTGATGGAGGTTTTAGGCAGCACAAAACATGGCCAAACCTAAGCAATGACCAAGTCAGTCAAAACAGATTTCCTGTCTCATGACGGAAGAGCAGGCACCAGCTGGATTGCATAAAGGTTATTCAGACCATGTTTAATGCAATGAAATATCACCACAGAAAATTAAAGAAGGCATTTTCCTGTCCTGAATGATAAACACTAATGTTCAGAAAGGATTTCAAGTATTTGAAGAAAAAAGAAGAGGGAGTGCCAAGGAATTTTTTTTAACTATTTAAGGATCAATTTTCAGCCAGACACAGTGGCTCACGCCTGTAATCCCAACATTTTGGCAGGAGGATCACTTGAGGTCAGGAGTCTGAGACCAGACTAGGCAACACAGCAAGATCCTGTCTCTACAAAAAATTTTAAAAATTGCTGGACATGGTGGCACATGCCTGTAGTCCCATCACTCCAGAGGCTGAGGCAGGAGGATCATTGGAGCCCAGGAGTTTGAGGCTGCTATGAGCTGTGCTATGATCATGTGCCACTGCACTCCAGCCTGGGCAACAGAACCAGACCCTGTCTCCAAAAAAAAAAAAAAAAAAAAGGATTAATTTTCTCCCCACAGATCTTAAGGCTAATTATCAGGATTTTTTTTTCTACTCTAAATTAAGTTGTGATCCTCATGGTTAATTATAAGCAGTGAACCAGTTGCCACCTGCAGTGAGAATATCATGAGTCTTAGACTTGGTGAGAACACTTCAAGTTTCCACAAGACAGGTCAAATCAGCAACCTCCAAATCAAAGTGGCTTTGAAAAATTGCTCTGGCTTTAAATGCAAAACTTTCCACTTTCGGAGGCTGATGGGGGGTGGATCACGAGGTCAGGAGATTGAGACCATCCTGGCTAACATGATGAAACCCCGTCTTTACTAAAAAATACAAAAAATTAGCCGGGTACGGTGGCGGGCGCCTGTAGTCCCAGCTACTTGGGAGGCTGAGGCAGGAGAATGGCGTGAACCCGGGAGGTGGAGCTTGCAGTGAGCCGAGATCGCACCACTGCACTCTAGCCTGGGCAACAGAGTGAGACTCCATCTCAAAAAAAAAAAAAAAAAAAGCTTTGCACTCCTCTACCCCTGTCCAAAATCCAGGGAAAGAATAAAATTTTAATTCTTATTTCAATTCTTCTTTATTTCTTAGGCCAATGGTTCTCAAACTTCAATGTGCATCAGAATCACCTGTAAGTCTTGTTAAACTAAAGCTTTCTAGGCCCCGCCCTCAGAGTTTCTGATTCACTAGATCTGGGCTAAGGCCTGACGATTTGCATTTTTAGTAAGTTCTCAGGTGATTCTGATGCTGGTAGACCAGCAACCACAGTTTTGAATCACTGCCCTGGGCCTTGTTTCCAGTATGTATTTCCCTGAATTTGGCAGCAACTCAATTTAACCTGTTCTTTTAAAAGCAGTAGGAAGGAATACTGGACACAGTCACTCGTGGTTCCAACCCCAGCACTTTGGGAGGCAGGAGGATCACTTCAGACCAGGAGTTGTTGGAGACCAACCTGGGCAATATAGCAAGACCCTTCCCCATGCCCTGCATCTCAGCCTCTAAAAAAATGTTTTTAATTAGCCAGGCATGGTAGTGAGGGCCTGCAGCCCTAGCTACTCAGGAGGCTGAGGCAGGGGGATCCCTAGCGCCCAGGAGTTCAAGGCTGCAGTGAGTTGTGACTGCACTGCTGCACTCCAGCCTGGATGACAGAGCAAGACCCTGTCTCTAAGAAAATAAAATAATAATAATAATCGGTAGTGGGGAAGGAATTGGTTGGCAGGCACTGTTTAGGCAGCATTATTGTGATCAAGAGCACTGATTATGTAGTCTGATTCCCAGAGTTCAAGTTCTAGCTCCACCACTTACTAGCTGTGTGGCCTTGAGTAAGTTACTGAACTTCTCTGGGCATCTTTTTTCTTCCTCTGTAAAATGGGGGTACTAACAGTACTTATCTCATGGGGTGGTTGTGACAAAGAAGAGTTAACTATGTAATGTGCTTAGAAAAGTACCCGTCATAGGGCCAGGCACAGTGGCTCACACCTGTAATCCCAGCACTTTGGGAGGCTGAGGTGGGTGGATCACAAGGTCAAGAGATCGAGACCATCCTGGCCATCATGGTGAAACCCCATTTCTACTAAAAATACAAAAATCAGCCAGGCATGGTGGCACGTGCCTGTAGTCCCAGCTACTCGGGAGGCTGAGGCAGGAGAATCACTTGAAACCAGGAGGCAGAGGTTGCAGTGAGCAGAGATGGCGCCACTGCACTCCAGCCTGACGACCAGAGCAAGACTCTGTCTCAAAAAAGAAAAAAAGAAAAGAAATGAAAAGTACCATCACAAAGTGCTCAAGAAGGGAAATTCATCTACTTTTTAAAAAACTTTAATAGGAGCCACAATTTGCTCCTTGTCAGGAGAGCCTTATTCTAAGGTAATAACATAATGATTTCTTTACTCTCCCAGTCTCGGCGGCAGAAGGGGTATTGGGGGTTGCTTTTGGGGGATGCATGTAGTCCTCTGCTTAAGTCCAGGTGTGGGCAGCAGACCCAAAATGAATGAAGCAGCCTTCCAGCCTCTGCATTCAGTGAAGTTACTGTGACATAACTCCTTGGGACATGACAGAACTGCTTTAAGAGTCTTAGGAGGAGTGAGAGATTCGGGGAACCCTGCATGAGGTGCAGGGGGTCCTTAAGGAGCAGCCTGGAACAATGTGGGGGTGGGGATGAAAGGCAGGTATTGTGGAAACTATCAGAAACCAATAAGCCATTTCCATCATTTCTGTTCTGTCAAAAAAAGGAGGCCCAGAGCCCTATTGCCTTATTCAAGCGACGGATGTGTAGTAGATAGGATGTTGGTACAACTATTCTAACAAAGCCAAAGTAAAGTGACTTCAAACGAGATGGAAGGGTTATTCCTCTCTGATGGAAAAGTCTGAGCTGGCAGGCAGGGGGTCCCTGGGACCCATGAAGTCTAATTCAATTGCACAAATGCTTATTGGGTGGCTACTAAGTACCACCTATAGCCCCATGTGTTATGTGAGCTGCTTGAAAGCAAGGATCATGCCTTATTCAGGCCTGGTAAATGTTTCCTAAATGAATGAATGAGTCAAATGTATGAATGAATGAATATGCTGAGTATTCAAGGGATTCAAAGATGACAAAACCAAGTTTCCTACCCTCAGGGCCTCACAGTGAAGACTTCAACTGCAGGCATGATGTTCCCTGTGAGGAAACAGTGCCTCCCAGGGTTACTAAGGTCACAGCCCTCTAACTAGGGTGCAGTCAAGGAACCTACAGCCGCCAGCCAGAACCTGCATCTTCACCATAGACCCAGAAGCAGCCAACAGGCAACGGGTGACTAATGCTGATGGGGAAGGAGGACACTGGCTCTCTCAGCTTCTCAGTCAGTGTCCCAGCAGCCAATGCCCTCATTAACCTGATAAGGCTGGTCTAATTCGTGGCTAGTGTACCAAGTCCTTTCATCATAGTGCAGTCTAGACCAGAGATTTTTGTAAGAACTACCTATCTAGACCTGTTCTAGCTAGCACCTGGAAGCTTATGAGAAAAGAGAATCTGGGGTCTCACCCCAGACCTGCCTGTGTTATAACAAGGTCCTCAAATGATTCATATGCCCATTGATGTCTGGGAAACACTGGAATCTATTCATCGAGGAAACTGGGTTTCAGATTCAAAAGACATGGATTCCTTTACCAGCTGTGCCTTTGATTAAGTCTGTAGTTTAGGGAAGGGCAGATTGCTTCTCTGGGCCTTGGTCTCCTTTCCCATCAACCAAGGAGGTCGGGATGGATCATCTCTAGGGCCCCATCCCATTCTCATGCTCTGGCCATCTATGAGTCGCTCAGGCTTGCACAGTGGTAGGCTGCACATCCAGGACTGGGGCCGGGCCTCCTTCCCAAGCCCATCTCCCACCCCCACTTCTGGGGAAGGCCGGTCTGCCACCTTCACTGTGTCCTACATAAATCTCTGCTACCACCCAGCCTCCCTCAGGTGACAGCCTGGGAGTAGGCCATCCCTGTGCCATTTGTGAGCGCTGGCTCAGTGCAGCAACAAGTGAGTGAGAGCTCAGTGGGTCAAGATAGGAGCACTGCTTTGCCATGGTTCTCCTGCATGTCGCGAGGACGCCATAAACCTCTGGGCCTCTGGAGGCTTCCACTTCCTGATCTGAAAATAACAAAAGTGACCTTCCAATCTCTGTTTCTCACTTTCTGTAATTCAATGACATTGGAACTGTTTCTGTTAAGGGGAAAAGCAGAATCCACAGTGCTACCGCTGAGATAGCTCCGTGGTTCAGCCTCCAGGTTCAGGCCGTCTTAAGTCTTTAACCACCAACTGCATGAATGGAAGCTTCCATTATTCACTCAGCATACACTTGCTGATCCCTACTAAGTTTCATAGCCTTCGTGGTTGGATAAAACACACTCCTTACTGCAGCTCCCGCTTTGGTGGAGGAAACAGATATGTGTGCAGACAGCTCCAGTGAGTGGAGTGTGATCAGTGCTCTAAGAGAATACAGGAAGGACAACTGATCCAGACCAGGGCAGAAATCTGATTCAGACAGAGAGAAATCAAATAGGGCTTCCTGAAGGAGGTAACAGCTGACATGAAGGAAGTCATTTACGAACCTGGACTGCATTCACCCATTTGTGATGAAGACATCAAGAGAAGGCAGCAGTTCACACTCCCTGTGTGCCAGGCACCAGGCTATGCATTTTCTGTAAAGTGCCTCATTTAACTTTTATACTAATACTGTAAAGAAGCAGGCCTTGATATCCCTATTTGTCAGATGAGACAATTGAGGCACAAAGTGGTTTAAGTACCACATCCTTGGTCTCAGAGCTCGGCAACATTGAGGCTGACCTCCCCAGGCTGTCTGCATAGATTAATGCTGGATGTTAACAGCTATCAAAAAGAGGGTTTGCCCCCCAGGGGAGAAAACAGCAAGGTCCGGGGAAATAGAGATTTAAAGAAATACTACACACACACACACACACACACACACACAGACACACAGACATATACACACACACATTCATACATAGACACACACAGACACATATACACAGACACACATGCACGCACACACACACACACACACACACCCCAACTAGAGAAATATGAATGAAAAGATTCTTCAAGCAGTTTTTTTAAAGGGAAAAAAAGGTGTGGCCAATCGGGGAGAGAGGCCAAAGTGGCCCAGCAGTGCCGCATCTGCTCCTCCCGGCGGCAGGGGCCCCGCAGCAGGCGCGCAGGGAGCAGCTTCTCTTGGGGCCTGCCGCGTTTATGGCTTCAATAGCGCCGCTCCGGGTCCCCGCAGCGTCGGAGAGACTTCTGCCTAGCGCCTCTCTGCTGCGCGAGGTCGTCCTGGCCTTACAAAAGGAGCTCCTCGCTGGTGAGCTCAAGACCCCGGGCGGGCTCTCCCCGAAGGGTCACTTCTCCGGGTGTGTCGCCTCCTTTAGTCTTTTCTTTTCCTCTCTGTGGTGGCTTGTGATGTCTCTAACGCTGGGGCCTCCTGTGGACTCCATCCCGAGATGGAGACTGGCAGAGCTGGAAGGTCTAAACATCTGAAAAGTAGGCACGCATAGTCCCTGGGGAGAAGGCAGGGAGGCAGGCAAACCCCTGGAGTGCCACCCAATTTGGACTTTTTAATTGATACCGTTTTATTTTGGCCAGTTTTCCACTTAGGGGTGGAGAAAAGGGAAGTAATTTTTGGCGTTTACTTTTTTTTTTTTTTTTTTGAGACAGAGTCTCATTCTGTTGCCCAGGCTTGAGTGCAATGGCGCGATGGCTTACTGCAACCTCCGCCTCCCAGGTTCAAGCAATTCAGCCGCCTCAACCTCCCGAGTAGCTGGGATTACAGGCGCCTGCCACCACGCCCTGCTAATTTTTGTATTTTTAGTAGAGACAGGTTTTTGCCATGTTTGCCAGGCTGGTCTCGAACTCCTGACCTCAGGTGATGCGCCCGCCTCGGCCTCCCAAACTTTTGGGATTACAGGCGTGAGCCACCGCGCCTGGCCATTTTTGGCATTTACTATGAAGCAAGACATAATGCTAGGTGCCTTATGTACTTTGAACTTACTTTATCCTTACTATAACCTTATGAGGTAAAGTGCATTATCCCTATTCCACAGATGAGGAAAATGAGGCTCAAAGAGGTTAGGTAACTTGCCCAAGGGGCACACAGCCAGTAAGTGGAGAAGCTGAGAGATGAACCCAGGTTTCTATGACTCCATGGTCCCTGAATCTTTGAGTTGTGATGCCATCCATGTGTTTCTGAGAGGAAATAGTAAAAAGTCAGGGAAACATCACGAAATTATGGCAGTATGTTTTTAAGCCAGCATGAATCTTGGAGGTGATCTAGAAGTTCTTTTACATTATGGATGAAGAAACCTGAGGCCTACAAGTCAAGAGAATCGTGCATGACAACTAATTATTAAAACCAGGGTAACTGGAGTCTGCCCAGTGTTTGTGGTTATCTAGTTCAGTTCAGTTCCGTTCAGGTCAGTTTCATTGTGAAGGCTTTTCCTTGGGCAGTTTCCAGCTTCAGGAATAAACAGCTCCAGAAGGAGCAAGTGTAATGATGGCCTGACCTGTGCAAAGAAGTGAGGAGTAGCCAGTGTGGGAGAAGTTCCTCCTGACACTGTGGAGAAAACAGGGAGACCAGAAGTGTGTGCCCAGGAGTCCTGGTGGTGCCACTCACCAGAATCTACAGCCTGGAAGATGGCACCATGCAAAGGTCTGGGGCTCCTTGCTCCCCACATTGCCCATTATGATGCCTGCACAGTCACGGCACAGCACACTGCCAGGCCCTGCTATCTGCAGCCCGCAGTATTAGGTGCAAAATATTCTGCTAGTCCTTAGCACCTAGAAGACCTAACTCTGGTACTGCTCTATTTTTCCTCTGGGAAGTATTTCAGAGTTCTCCTTCATATTGGAGGAGGAGGAAGTGGGGAGTGGTGCACCCTTAGGAATGTTTCTGGTTTACTCCTACTCAGCCCAGACTGAGGAAGTCCCCAGGGAAGTCCCCCAGAGTCCCAGAGAACAACAGTCATCCCTTGATTCTGAAAATTCTCTTCACCTTCCAGGAAGAAAAGCTCATTTCTAACAAGAGACCTAAATTTGTCAAAATCCAAAAGCAGCTAAAACTAGAGATAAGGACAACATAAGAAAGGAAAATTATAGGCCGGGCCTGGTCGCTCACGCCTGTAATCCCAGCACTTTGGGAGGCCAAGGTGAGCGGATCACCTGAGGCCAGGAGTTCGAGACCAGTCTGACTAACATGGAGAAACCCTGTCTCTACTAAAAATACAAAATCAGCCAGGCGTGGTGGCACGTGCCTGTAATCCCAGCTACTCAGGAGGCTGAGGCAGGAGAATCGCTTGAACCCGGGAGGCAGAGGTTGCGGTGAGCCAAGATAGCACCATTGCACTCCAGCCTGGGCAACAAGAACGAAACTCCATCTCAAAAAAAAAAAAAATAAAGGAAAATTATAGACCAATCTCACTTATGATCAAACATACAAAACTCCTAAATAAACTATTAACCAATCAAATTCTTAAGCTTATATTTTTAAAAGTATTAACAATACACACAACTGAATTTGGTTTATCACAAGAATTCAACTAGAGTCTAACATATGAAAATATGTTTATAATCCACACTAAGAGGTTAGTGGGGAAAAGCCTTAGGGTCATCTCAATAGATGCGAAAGGAAAAAATAAAATTCACCCATTCCCAATTAAAACTTATCAGACTAAGAATAGAAGGGGGCTTCTTGATTTTGACAAAGAGTATCCATGAAAAACCTATAGTAAACATCACACTGGAATACTTGAATGGTAGAATTTGAGAAGCATTCTTTTTTTTTTTTTTTTTTTTGAGACGCAGTTTTGCTCTTGTCACCCAGACTGGAGTGCAAAGGCACAATCTCGGCTCACTGCAACCTCCGCCTCCTTGGTTCAAGCGATTCTCCTGCCTCAGCCTCCCAAGTAGCTGGGATTACAGTTGCTCACCACTGCACCTGGCTAATTTTTTGTATTTAGTAGAGATGGAGCTTCACTGTGTTAGGCTGGTCTCGAACTCCTGACCCCAGGCCACCCTCCTCGGCCTCCCAAAGTGCTGGGATTACAGGCATGCGGCACTGCGCCTGGCCAAGAAGCATTCTCTTTAGAGACAGGACTAGGACAAGGATGTCCTCTGTCAGTGATTCTATTCAACATGGTACTAGCAATGCTAGCCAGACCGGTAAAGAAACCAAAGAAAGGAAAGATGAAAGGATAGGAAGGAGGAAAATGACACTGGTATTATTTCCAGACTGTATTATTACTCATATGGAAAATTCAAGGAACTCTACAGACAAGACATTAAAAGACAAAAGAATTCAGCAAGATTACTAAATACAGATCAATACACAGAAATCAATTGTGTAAAAAATAGTGTTTGAAAACATAAAGCACAATTTAAAAATAGAATTTAAAAGGAATTGTTATTATGGGAAACTGCAAACATACACAGAAGTGAACAGAGCAGCACAGTGAATCCCATATACCCATCTCTTGGCCAACGTTGCTCACCTGTATCTCCAACTCCTTTCTCTCTCCCATGTTATTTTGAAACAAATTTTAGACTCATATCATTTTATTCATATATACTTGAGAACATATCTCTCAAAGATGAGAAATGACTTTTAACATAATCATGATACCATTATTACACCCAAAATTTAAATAATTCTTTAATATAATTTAATATTCAATCAGTTTTCAAAGTTCAAATTGTCCCATAATTATTATAATTGTTTTGGAATTTGCAAACCAACTGTTTGCAATTGGTTAATATGGCCTTTAAATCTCATTGAATTTATAAGTTCTCTTCCATTTCTTTTTTTCCCCCTTTTAGTGTATTTGTAGGAAATTGGGTCACTTGTCTTGTTGAGTTTCAATCAAGACTTTGCTGATTGCGTCCTCATGGTGTAGTTTAACATGTTTCTCTGTCTTCCACATGTCCTGTAAGTTAACACTTGGATCTAGAGACTTGATCAGATTCCGGTTTGGTTTGGTTTTTCCTTTTGGCAGTCTATAAATTCAGTGCAATTTCAATTTTAAAAATCCCCAACAGGATTTTTGGCAGAACATGATTAGCTGATATTAAAATTCATATAGAAAAGTCAGAAATAGCTGTCATGGTCTGAATGTTTGTGTTCCCCCAAAATTCACATGCTGAAACCTAATTACCAATGTAAAGGTATTTGGAGGTCGGGCCTCTGGAAGGTGATTAAGTCATGAGGGCAGAGCCCTCAGAAATGAGATTAGTGCCTTTACAAAAGAGGCCCCAGAGAGCTGTCTTGCCCCTTTTATCATATGAGGACACAAAAGAAGGTGCCCTCCATGAACCAGAAAGTGAGACTTCCCCAGACACTGAATGTTCCAGCACCTTGATCTTGAACTTTCCAGCCTCTAGACCCACAAGAAATAAATTTCTGTTGTTTCTAAGCTCCCCAGTTTATGGTATTTTGTTATAGCAGCCTGAACAGACTAAGACATTAGCCAGTATAATTTTGAAGAAAAATAAAGTGGAAGTTTGCCCTGACAAATATAAAAACTTATTTTAAAGCTGTAAAAAATAAAACTGTGTGCTATTGGCTTAGAGACAGACAGAAGAGAATAGAGAATCCAGAAATAAATGTGCCCACATATGGAAACTTGATATATGGCAATGGCATTATAAAGGGAAATAATGGAGAAAGGATGATCTATTATTCACTATATAATTTTGAGACAACTGGTTATGCAATTTTAAAATTCTTACCTCACAAAATATCAGGTGTATTCAGGAGCTTAACGTCAAAAAGCAAAATTTAACTTTTAGAGGAAAATATAGCAGAATATCTTTATGAATTTGGGAAAGGAAAAAACTTTTTACCTATTATTTATAACACAAACCATAAAGAAAATTATTGATAAATCTTTTTTTTTTTTTTTTTTGAGACGGAGTCTCGCTGTGTCGCCCAGAAAGTGCAATGGCATGATCTTGGCTCACTGCAAACTCTGTCCCCTGGGTTCAAGTGATTCTGCTGCCTCAGCCTTCCAAGTAGCTGGGACTACAGGTGTGCGCCACCAGGCCCGGCTAATTTTTGTATTTTTAGTAGAGACAGGGTTTCACCATGTTGGCCAGGCTGGTTTCAAATTCCTGAACTCAAATGATCAGCCTGCCTTGGCCTCCCAAAGTGCTGGGATTACAGGTGTGAGCCACTGTGCCCGGCCAATGAATCTGACTATATTAAAGTTTGAAGTTTTCAACAAGACACCATAAAGTTAAAAGCCAAATTGCAGATTAGAAAGAGATACCTGCAATGCATATAACCAACAAAGCATTAGTAACCAAAATGCAGCAGCATTTCTTCCCTCTACAAATAGGGAAAGAAAAAGACAATCAACCCAATGGAAAAATGAGCAAATGATATGAATAGGCAACTAACAGAAGAAGAAATTCAAATAAATGGCCATAGAGAAAAAAAAGTTCTCCCTACTAATCAAGAAAATCCAAATTAAAACAAAAAGATATCATTTCATATATATCAGACCAGCAAAAGTTTAAAAGTCTATAAACACTATTAATGAAGATATAAAGTTTTAGTAATTTAGAGCAATTTGAAAATATTCAATAAATTGAAGATGAATATATCCTGCATCCCAACAAGTTCATTCCCAGGTATCCTTTAGAGAAAGTATGTATGAACAGTGACTAAAAAGGTTCATTGAAACATTATTTATAATCATAAACAATTGGAAATAATCAAAATGGCCACCAACAGTAAAGTGGATTTTAAAATGGTCATATGTTTATACAACGGAATATTGTATGATAGCTGAAAATAAAATTACATGTATTAATATGGGTTAATCCCAAAAGACTTATTAAGGGTTTTTTGCCTTATTAAGCAAAATAAGGCAAGTTGAAAAAGTTACATAAATAATATCATTTATGTAAAGTTTTAATATGTAAAATAATACTATATATTGTTTACATGTGCATGTATATGTAATACAGATATGAAAATATATATGAAGACTGATAAATATCAAATTGAAGAGACTGATTACCTCTGAGAGAGAGAGGGAAATGGGATTATATGTGTCTTAATCCATTTTGTGTTGCTATAACAGAATGCCTGAGATTGGGTAATTTATGAAGAACAGAACAGTCTCCCACAGTTCTGGAGGCTGAGAAGCCCAAGATCAAGATGCAGGTTTCTTACTGTGTCCTCACGTGGTGGGAGGCAAAAAGGCAAGAGAGAGGGAATTCTTTCCCACAAGCCCTTTTTCTTTTTTTAGAGATGGGGTCTCTCTATGTTGCCCAGGCTCAACCTGAATTCCTGGGCTCACACTATCCACGGCCTCAGCGTCCCGAGTAGCTGGGACTACAGGTATGCATCGCTGTGCCCAGCCCACAAACCCTTTTTATAGCAGCATTAATCCATTGATGAGGATGGAGCCCTCCATGACCTAAACACTTTGTATTAAGCCCCACCTCCCAACACTGCTGCATTGAATATTGAGTTTCCAACACATGAATTTTGAAGGAGACGACAACATTCACACCATAGTAGCATGTGATAAATGAAGTCTTGGACTGTGTCTTAAATGTTTTATTTCTTTAGAAAATGCATGACTCAGGCTGGGCACAGTGGCTCATGCCTGTAATCCCAGCACTTTGGGAGGCCAAGGCGGGCAGATCACAAGGCGAGGAGTTCAAGCCCAGCCTGGCCAACATGGTGAAACCCTGTCTGTAGTAAAAATACAAAAATAAGCTGAGCATGGTGGCGCACACCTGTAATCCCAGCTACTTGGGAGGCTGAGGCAGGAGAATTGCTTGAACCTAGGAGGTGGAGGTTGCAGTGAGCTGAGATGGTGCCACTGCACTCCATCCTGGGCAACAGAGTGAGACTCCGTCTCAGGAAAAAAAAGAAAGAAGAAAGAAGAAAGAAAAGAAAGAAAGAAAGAAAGAAAGAAAGAAAGAAAGAAAGAAAGAAAGAAAGAAAAGAAAAGAAAAAAATGCATGACTCAAATATGGCAAAATGTTAAAATTTTACAAAACTAAGTGGTAAATCCATAGGCGATGAGTATACAGTATTTTTTCTTATACTGTGAATGCTTAAGATATTTTATAGACTTTTAAAAAGTAGTTAAAAGTTGTAAGTTATTCAAAGCACTGACTTCGTTTGTTCCAATACTTCCTAAATATCAGGTTATTTTACTAAGAGAAAACAAAATCACCTTTCCCAAAACTGGGAAGGTTTCAATTCTAATCACAATGGAAGTTTCACCAATGTACAACCTCAGCTTTTGGTCAATACAAATACGCCCTCTGCTGGTTCTATCATGCCCTGTCCCAGAGTTCAAAATAGTTACGAAGAGCAGCGAAGGTCTTCAGTGAGAGTTTTTTCGCGTCAGTCATGTTAAGGAAAGAAACCCTCACAGAACTACCCTTTGGCACTAAGATACTTTAATCAGCTTCTGCTCTCTGTTAATGTTACATATTATCCAAGACAAACTAAATTCCAAGGTACAGCCCCAGTCAATCTTTCCAATTCCTCAACCACCTTTGCACGTTAACAATCTTGTGCCCCTCTAAAGCCTGGAAGTTGATTTGAGAGACAGTGTACACCTCCCTGAACCTGAGTAGAAGTAGAAGAAAACCAAAGTTGCAAAGAAGCTCTTGGGCGGGGAAACCACAAAATAACATTGAAAAATAGATTAACTGTAGTATTAAGGGAATGATGCCAATGGAATAATGGATGAACTTTTTCTTTTCAAATCTTTCTTTAAAAGTATAACATCTTCAAATAAAACTGAGGAGGAATAAATTAATTCATGCAAGAATCTACTTCTCAGAGAGAAAGGCACGAATTGAATATTAGAGTCTTCCTTTCAAAAACAGTTTTGTGTTTTGAGGTTGGTTTTGTTTTAATATTCATCTTCCCCACTGGAATGTAAGCTCCCTTAGACCAGCATCTGTGTCTATCTGATTCAAATTGGTACAAATTTTCTGGGGAACAATTTGGCAGTAGGCATTGTGGCTTAAAAACTGTACATCCTTGAGCTTTGACTCTTCGGGTAAAGATGGCGGAGCGCGGTACGGCTTTTTGCTGACTACATTCAGCCCGTCTGATAAACTTGTCCGGATTGAATATGCTTTGGCTGCTATAGCTGGAGGAGCCCTGTCGGTGGGAATTAAAGCTGCAAATGGTGTGGTATTAGCAACCGAGAAAAAACAGAAATTCATTCTGTATGATGAGTGAAGTGTAGACAAAGTGGAACCAATTACCAAGCATATAGGTTTGGTGTACAGTGGCATGGGCCCAGATTACACAGTGCTTGTGCACAGAGCTCGAAACTAGCTCAGCAGTACTATCTTGTGTACCAAGTGCCCATTCCCACAGCTCATCTAGTACAGAGAGTAGCTTCTGTGATGCAAGAATATACTCAGTCAGGTGGTGTTCGTCCACTTGGAGTTTCTTTACTTGTTTGTGGTTGGAATGAGGGACGACCATATTTATTTCAGTCAGATCCATCTGGAGCTTACTTGGCCTGGAAAGCCACAGCAATGGGAAAGAACTACGTGAATGGGAAAACTTCCCTTGAGAAAAGATAAAATGAAGATCTGGAACTTGAAGATGCCATTCATACAGCCATCTTAACCCTAAAGGAAAGCTTTGAAGGCCAAATGACAGAGGATAACATAGAAGTTGGAATCTTCAACGAAGCTGGATTTAGGGGGCTTACTCCAACTGAAGTTAAGAATTACTTGGCTGCCGGCCGGGCACGGTGGCTCATGCCTGTAATCCCAGCACTTTGGGAGGCTAAGGTGGGCAGATCACCTGAGGTCGGGAGTTCAAGACCAGCCTGACCAACATGGAGAAACCCTGTCTCTATTAAAAATACAAAATTAGCTGGACGTGGTGGTGCATGCCTGTAATCTCAGCTACTCGGGAGGCTGAGGCAGGAGAATCACTTGAACCCAAGAGGCAGAGGTTGCGGTGAGCCGAGATGGGGCCATTGCACTCCAGCCTGGGCAACAAGAGTGAAACTCCTTCTCAAAAAAAAAAAAAAAAAAAAAGAATTACTTGGCTGCATAACAATGAAGTGACTGAAAAATCCAGAATTTCAGATAATCTATCTACTTGAACGTGTTTGAAGTATGTTTTGTTTTGCAGACTTTTTGCATACGTATTTCTACATGGTTTAAATCGACTGTTTTTAAAATGACATTTATAAATCCTGATAAACTGCTAAACCCACAAAAAATAGACTGTACATCCTTTAATCAGAAATATGAACAAAGAGTAAGTTTTTTAATAATCAAAACATTCCTGGCCAGATGCTGTGGTTCACACCTGTAATCCCAATACTTTGGGAGGCCGAGGCAGGTGGATTACTTGAGGCCAGGGTTTAAGACCAGCCTGGCCAACATAGCAAAACCCAGTCTCTACTAAAAATACAAAAAAATTAGCTGGGCATGGTGGTGCAGGCATGTAATCCTCGCTGCTCAGGAGGCTGAGGGATGAGAATCGGTTGAACCCAGGAGGTGGAGGTTGTGGTGAGCCAAGATCGCACCACTGCACTCCGGCCTGGGCGACAGAGCAAAACTGTCTCAGAAACAAAACAAAATAAAAATTCCTTTCAAGGATATTCTATGCAAAGTTCTTTATAGTTATAAAAAATAGAAGCAATATGAATTTTTAAAATTACATGTTTGGTTAAGTCACTTATGGTACATTCATACGATAACATACTGTGCTGCTATTAAAAAAATTTTTTGAGACAGGGTCCCACTCTGTCTTTCATGCTAGAGTGCAGTGGTGCCATCACAGCTCACGGCAGCTTCGATCTCCCAAGCTCAAGCGATCCTCCCACCTCAGCCCCCTGAGTAGCTGGGATGACAGGCTTATGCCACCATGCCCAGCTGGTTTTTCTATTTTTTGTAGAGACAGGGTCTCACCATGCTGCCCAGGCTGGTCTCAAACTCCTGTGCTCGAGCAATCTGCCTGCCTCAGCCTCCCAAAGTCCTGGGATTATAGACATAAGCTACCACATCTAGCCTAAAATCATTTTTAAGAA
The DNA here is from genome assembly GCF_006542625.1 of Nomascus leucogenys. Classification (NCBI taxonomy): domain Eukaryota; kingdom Metazoa; phylum Chordata; class Mammalia; order Primates; family Hylobatidae; genus Nomascus; species Nomascus leucogenys. The sequence goes on from NC_044402.1 coordinate 102,643,494, forward strand.
CATTTAGGCCAGGCGTGGCAGCTTATGCCTGTCATCTCAACACTTTGGGAAGTTGAGGCAGGAGAATTGCTTGAGGCCAAGAGTTTGAGACCTGCTTGAGCAACATGACAAGACCCTGTCTCTACAAAAAGAAAAATTTTAAAACATTAACTGGGTGTGGTGGTGTACACCTGTAGCCTCAGCTATTCGGAAGGCTGAGGTGGGAGGTCCCTTGAGGCCAGGAGTTCAAAGTTACAGTGAGCTGTGATCATGCCACCACACTCCACCCTGAGCAACAGAGCGAGACCCTGTCTCTAAGAATTTAAAAAAAAAATTAAGAATAATTATATGGGAAAATTGTAATATAAAAGTAGATTAAAATTGAATATACACTAAGCAAGTATATGGAAATATGACATTCATTATGTATACATGAAAGCAAATACACTAAAATATTTGCAGTAGTTGTATATGGGTAGAGTGAGAGAGCATGGTGAGATTTTTTTGGTTCTTGTTTGTTTTTACCGTGTGCTGGCACTAGTTTAGGCACTTTCCTTGTATTAACATATCTCTTGCTACTTTTTTAAAGCAGCTTTATCAAGGGATAATTGACATACAATAAGACCTTTTCAAATTGTACAATTCCCATGAAACCGTCACCACAATCAAAATACAATATTCATCACTCCCAAAAGTTTCCTCATACCCTCATACCTCCCCTATTCCAGCCTCCTTCATCCCCAGACAACCACTGATGTGCTTTCTGTCACTATAGATTAGTTTGCATTTTCTAGAATTTTATGTAAATGGAATCATACCATATGTACTTTTTTTTTCTTTTTTTTTTTTTGAGATGCAGTTTCATCCTTGTTGCCCAGGCTGGAGTGCAATGGCGCCATCTCAGCTCACTGCAACCTCCACCTCCCAGGTTCAAGCCATTCTGCCTCAGCCTCCCAAGTAGCTGGGATTACAGGCTTGCACCACCATGCCCAGCTAATTTTGTATTTTTACTAGAGATGGGGTTTCTCCGTGTTGGTCAGGCTGGTCTCGAACTCCCAACCTCAGATGATCTGCTTGCCTCAGCCCCCATAAAGTGCTGAGGTTACAGGCATGAGCCACCACACCCAGCCAGCCATATGTACTTTTTCGTATGATTTCTTTCACTCAACATAATTATTTTGAGATTCATCCATATTGCCAGGTATATCAATAGTTCATTCCCTTTTACTGCTGAGTTGTATTGTATTGTATATATACACCAGTTTATCTGTTTATCTGTTGATGGACATTTGAGCTGTTTCAGTTTTGACCATTACAAATAAAACTGCTATGAACATCTGTGTACAAGTCTTTGTATGGATTTATGCTTTCATTTCTTTCATTTATGTTGAGTAAAATACCTAGGGGTAGGATAGTTGGATGGTACAGCAGGTATATATTTAACTTTTTAAAAAACTGCCAAATTATTTTCCTTAGTGGTTGTACCATTTTACATTCCAAACAGCAGTAGATGAGAGTTCCAGTTCCTCCACATCCTTGTCAAACCTCAGTACAGTCAGTCTTTAATTTTAGTCATTCTAATAGTTATGAGTTGACTGTGAGGGTTTTGTTTCTTCTTCTTTATGATTTTTTTGTGTTTTCCAATTTTTCTGCAATAAAATGTATCTTCCATAATCAAAAAATTATTTAAAGTAGCTAAAATAAGATGTATACTAGTCCAATATGAAGTCTTGGTCTGGAGACTCTTCATTCTAAAAGAGTAGCCCAACATGGTCTTCAGAGCACCCAGCAAAGAGCCCTAGCTGTGTGGCCTGTGTAACCCTTCCTCATATCCTCATAAGATAACATTTGTTTTTTTGGCCAGGCATGGTGCTTCATGCCTGTGATCCCAGCACTTACGGAGGCTGAGGGGGGCAGATTGCTTGAGCCCAGAAGTTCGAGACCAGCCTAGGCAACATAGTGAGACCCCATCTATACGAAAAATAGAAAAAATTAGCCGAGTATAGTGGTACACACCTGTGGTCCTGGCCACTTGCGAGACTGAGGTGGGGAGGATTGATTGAGCCCAAGAAGCTGAGGTTGCAGTGATCCAGGATTATGCCACTGCACTCCAGGCAGGGCGACAGAGCAAGACTCTGTCTCAAAAAAAAAAGTTAACATTTGTTTTTGGGGGGGGTTTTGGGATTTTTTAAATTTTATTTTATTTTTATTTATTTATTTATTTATTTATTTATTTATTGAGACAGAGTCTCTGTCACCCAAGCTGGAGTGCAGTGGTGCTATCTGGGCTCACTGCAACCTCCACCTCCCAGGTTCAAGCTATTCTCCTGCCTCAGCCTCCCGATTAGCAGGGATTACAGGCACACACCACCACACCCAGCTAATTTTGTATTTTTAGTAGAGATGGGGTTTTACCATGTTAGCCAGGCCGGTCTCCAACTCTCGACCCCAGGTGATCGGCCTGCCTTGGCCTCCCAAAGTGCTGAGATTACAGGCGTGAGCGTAACATTTGTTTTTTAAAATCAACTTGCTTTTCAATGTTATAACCTTTAAGAAAAAATATAAACACACCTAAACCTCCCAATTTTATCTATTATTTCCTTTTTCTGTTTTCCAGTTTGTATCCGTCCAGATTTTATAGAGTTCTAACACACTATTCTGTAGTTTATATTTGTACTTGTCATATCATATTTTACATATTGCTTATTTATCTTTTTAACCATAATTTTAAATGTGAAGTTAATGTATCATAAATTACTTCCTCAGTCTCCCTTGTTGAGCTGTTTCTAATTTTTCATTATTAATAGTAATGTTGGCTGGGCACAGTGGCTCACACCTGTAATCCCAGCACTTTGGGAGGCCGAGGTGGGTGGATCATGGGGTCAGGAGTTCAAGACCAGCCTGGCCAATATGGTGAAACCCTATCTCTACTAAAAACATAAAAATTAGTTGGGTGTGGTGGCACACACCTGTAGTTCCAGCTACTCGGGAGGCTGAGGTAGGAGAATCACTTGAACCCAGGAGGCAGAGGTTGCACTGACCCGAGATCACGCCTACTGCACTCCAGCCTGGGCAACAGAGCGAGACTCCATTTAAAAATAATAATAATAATAATGTAATAAGAAGTAAGTTGGTACAAAAACTTGTTTCTTCTTTTGAATTCTTTCCTTATGATAAATACCAGGAGTGAGATTCCTGATCAAAGGCTAGAACATTTTTCTGATTGCTGATACATACTGTCATACCACTTTCCCAAAGGATATTTTAATACTAATTTTAATGTCACTTGCCATGTGTCAGCCTTGGTTTCTGAAGTATTTGCTAATTTTCTGGGTATAGCATACGTCATTGTTCTAATTTGCATGCCTTTGGCTACTCACCAGGTAGATGTTTTTCTATGTCTGATCTCCTCCTAGGATAACTGCCTGTTGTCCTTTATTGATTGATACTCTGTTTTCACAGACCCAGAGCCAAGGAGTATGACCCTTGACTCTCTCAGGGCTTCCCGGACTGAGCACATCCAGATCCCAGAAGCAGATATTGTGCAAAAGGTGTAAGTGTTCAAAGTTATAATAACATGGGTTTCTCTGCTTTTGTTTGTATTTTTAATTGATTTAGTTTGGTTTTTTTTTTCAGACAGGCGTGGGAGTTCTCAGCTGACAGTGTACTCTAACAGCCAAAATTAAACGGTTGTCTAAGAAACAAAGATTCTTGGGGATGATTATATTGTGATGTGTTTCCTACCTAAATCATATTTATTTGGCTGGTTGGGTAAAGAGTGAAATTAACTCTAACTCTGTGGGAACAGCTCTTTCCATTTGTCCAATCTAAGATCTACAGAGATGCTTAGAAAGCTGAAATCTATCACTTCAACCTGGGTTTCTCCCCTCAGCATTCAGTCAGCTCTGAGTAAAATAAATAATGCTAATAATCTTAACACCAATATTAATAATAATTGCTAGCCCATATTGAGTGCTTCCTGTTTACTGTACTTACATGCTTACTGTGAGCCTGGCCAGTCAGGCGTACTGTTTTGACTTAAGCTACTTTGGTAGTGGCAGCTGGTGTGGCCTCTCTGCCTCCATCTGGAACTACAGCCTATTGTGACTTCGCAAAAACCTCGATGACTTGAGAACCTGCTGTCACCTGCCCAGGGATGTAAGGATTCCCTCCTGGGTCAAAAAGCTTTCATGTTCCCCAGGAATAAAGGGGGAAAGGCACTTGGATGAATGAGACAGCCACCAGAGGAACACCATTTTTAGAATTCTATACCTGATCTTTTCTCACAATGTATTTTAAATGCTTATGACAACCACCCCCACCAAAAAAACACACATTTTTTTTAAATTAGGAGAAAAAAACACGAACTTTTCACAAAAGTCATCATAGCCTTTGTGACTTAATTTCAGGCTTGACAGAGGGATTCCTGGCATAGAGATTTCTGAAAAAAAAGCAAAACGATCAGGTTTGTGGTTCTCATTTGCAGCATACCTATTCCTCAGGGAAATTAAAGGTTTTCCAAGCACTAAATTCTAAAGGAGACTTCTCGTATAGGCTTTTATAGAGTGACATTGAATGATTTAAAGCCTCATATATTTACAGGAAATTCCATTCACCTCATTCAACAAATATTTCTCAAGTTTCTACAGTAAGGCCCTGTGCTAGCAGAGCACAGTAAAGAGAATATTCATTTAGCTAAAAAAATAAAATAAAATGGCCAGAACCAGACCTGGCACAGAGCAGGCACACAGTAACTGATATTGCTGCAATCCACGTGGCTGCTCTTCAGTGCCCTTTTTACCCAGAGGGCATAAGTCAGTTATCCTCAGGGTAAACAGTGAGTGACAGCAATCCTACAATGGATAAAACCAACACAGCACATGACCTTTTAGTGGCTGAATTTGATCAAGGATAGAATTCAGAGGGCATGTAGCCTGGCGTGGTGGCTCATGCCTGTAATCCCAGCACTTTGGGAGGCTGAGGCTAGTGGATCATCTAAGGTCAGGAGTTTGAGACCAGCCTGACTAACATGGTGAAACCCCATCTCTACTAAAATACAAAAATTAGCCAGACATGGTGGCGGGCACCTGTAATCCCAGCTATTCAGGAGGCTGAGGCAGGAGAATCACTAGAACCCGGGAGGTGGAGGTTGCAGTGAGCCCAGATCGCACCATTGCAACTCCAGCCTGGGCGACAGAGCGAGACTCCGTCTCAAAAAAAAAAAAAAGAAAAGAATTCAGAGGGCATAAAGGAATGAATTGATAGTTACATGCTCCTAACACAATCTTTCTTAAAGGTCACTTTCTTTTTCCAGCTAATCCTTTGATAGAAGAAATTTCAGTTAAATAATTCTATGCCATTCAATTAAAAGCATAAATATGCAACCCCAAAGAGCAAATGATTTATCCCACTCTCTAAATTTTAGGATTTATCCTGAGGAAACCCCGAAAGTGAAGACCAATCTTTCTAATCTTCCTTACCATGGGATATGCAGAAGAAAAAGAGTTGACTAAGTATGTCAAATGTCAGGCACAGTGCCTGCAGAGAACAGGTGCTCGATGTTGGCTTACTTGCCCCCTTTCTTTCCACCAGAGTTTTTCTTTAGTTTGGTCCTGTTGGTTTGCTCTTTTCAAAGGGGCAGAGATTATGCTGTACACCACCTACACAGAGGACTTCTGGGATACGGGCCTGAGTCACCCGAGAGGTTGAGCGCTGTGTATCCATCTCTTCTTCCAAGAGAAAGAGAAGGGAAGGCTGAACCAAGACTGTTTAGCCAGGAGACATCAGCCAGCATCAGTCATGTGAGTGTAAACCCCTAAAAGCTTGTCTGAAAGCTCTACTTGGATCTCATCAAGGATACCATGTACAGTTGTATAGATTGCTCACTATATGAGGGCACCTGATAAAGGGATGAGGGGGTCACTGAGGTCCAGCCTGTGGTCTGCTTCCCAAGCCCTGCACAGCCACATTGGGCTGCATCCTCCTGAAGGATGGAACATCATTTCTAATTCCTTTTTTTTTTTTTTTGAGACACAGTCTCACTGTGTTGCCCAGGCTGGAGTGCAGTGGCGTGGTTTCGGCTTACTGCAACATCCACCTCCCAGGTTCAAGTGATTCTCCTGCCTCAGCCTCCTGAGTAGCTGGGATTACAGGCATGTGACACCACTCCCAGCTAATTTTTGTATTTTTTCAGTACAGCCGGGGTTTCACCATGTTGGCCAGGCTGGTCTCGAACTCCTGACCTCAGGTGATCCACCTGCCTCAGCTTCCCAAATTGCTGGGATTACAGGTGTGAGCCATTGCACCCGGCCCCATTTCTAATTCCCACAAAGGTACTGAGTGGGTAGTCACAACCCCATTCTGCCATCCTCTCTTAAGAGGAACCACTGTGTTGTTCTAGCCCATGGGGAAAGGTGAAGACTGACATAGTTGTGGTCATCTGCCTGAGGTTTCCTGAAAGTTAGCAAATAATTCTGCGGTGAATAAAGCTGGCTTTGATTTAGAACAGTTAACCATTAATCATGGCAACGTCAGTCTATCAAAGGTGAAAACTGTTTCCCTTTGATCCAGCTCTGTAGATCATGATTTAGAATCTAAGAAAGGAGGCAGACCATAAGTGTTTTTTCTTCCTCTTTCCTCTTATGAAATTATTCCTAGCAGTTTTACATCAAAGGCTGAATCTTGAATCTCCCCATCGGCTCTGCATTCTCTAAGATTCACTCTTCTGCTTTACCTGGAACCCACACAAATTCCATTCTAAGCCAGTCTGTCACCTTGTTCAACATAATCTTCTTTGATGGATTTTTTCATTTCTTATACATATCATGGTCCCCTTCCTTGATTTTTCACCTTTAGGAGAGGGATTTGATTGACAAGTCCAAGAGAAAGAAAAGACCCAAGAAAGACAAAACCAAAGGACCCAAAAGGGAGAGAGAAGGAAAGGTCTACGGGGAAGCAGAAGCTGCCATTGGTAAGAGAGTGTGCCCGCAAGTAACAACCTGGAGAAGACTTCTGTTAGGGGTCGGGAGGTGGTATGGATAATTAGCATGGATCCTACCGGACAAACTCTCTGTTTTGAGTCTCCTTGACTACTATAGCCAAGATGGTGTTGCAGCCTTACGTCATATCAGTATCTTAATAGACAGAGATACAGGAAAACGGGAGCCTAGAAGCCTGTGATCACCAAGAAAGGAAATTATAATAATAACAGCACCTATTTACTGAATACCTACTCTATTAGGACTCTGTATATGTGATCTCATTAAATCCTCACAACATCTCCATGAAGGAAGTGTTATTATATTCATGTAGCAACTGAGGCTGAGCAAGGTTGGGTGACTTACATAATATCAAGTAGATCAGACAGTAAAGTGGTAGACCCAGGGCTTGTCCTTTCCTATTTGACTCCCAACAGATTCTATTGCCACTGCCTCCATAAAATAATAACTATATCACATAATCAGAGTATTGGGTAGTGAGAGCATTTGGGAAGGGGAAGGACGCCACAAGTGTTGAATGATCCTCCAAGCTACGGTTTCTGTCTTGGTTCCCTATGTTGAGCCTGACCAGGAACTCAGATTCCTTTGCTTCTGAACACTTTCTTTAGCCTAAAACTTACACCCATCCTTTACTGCCCACATGATTCAGAAGACCCTCCAAACAAATCCAGTGCTGCCAGAAAGGACAACAATGGATACACTCCTGAGTGAAACCTGTTTTTGAGATTTGCTTGTTCATCTCTTGCTGAATTTACATTTTTGTAGCCCATGACTTGGGTAGCATTGGCGGAATTAGGCAAAGGAAATACTTGTGGTGCCCCCACCGAAGGTGAAGCGAAGGAAGGGTCCTTAGAGTATGGAAGGCTGAACTTTGCCAGGTTACAAAGCTGCAACCTCAAGCCAGACTCTCAAGGCATGACTTTCCAGCTGTGTGTACAAGCCTACCCTCTGGACAGTCCTGCCCCCACCATAAGTCAGAGTGAAATATAACCTTTTTTTTTTTTGAGACGGAGTCTTGCTCTGTCACCCAGGCTGGAGTGCAATGGCACGATCTTGGCTCACTGCAACCTCCACCTCCTGGGTTCAAGCAATTCTTCTGCCTCAGCCTCCTGAGTAGCTGGGATTATAGGCACCCACCACCATGCCCAGCTAATTTTTGTATTTTTAGTAGAGACAGGGTTTCACCACATTGGCCAAACTGGTTTCAAACTCCTAACTTCGTGATCTGCCCGCCTCAGCCTCCCAAAGTGCTGGGATTACAGGCGTGAGCCACCACGCCCGGCTGAAATAGAACTTATTTAATAGCAAGACTGCTGAATGACAGTTGATCCAAAGAGGATAAGGTAGTTTCTCAAACGGTGGTGTGTGAACTACGCTTCCCAAAACACTTGGGGTGTTTGTTACAATGCAGATTCCCACTGAACCAGATTCTGGGGCTGGGGCTCAGGAATCTGCACCCCAGGTGATTCCATTGCATGCTAACTTTTAAAAGTTACTGAAAAAGGGCCCAGCACGGTGGCTCACACCTGTAATCCCATCACTTTGGGAGGCTGAGGTGGGCGGATTGCTTGAGCTCAGGGATTTGAGACTAGCCTGGGCAACATGGCAAAACCCTGTTTCTACAAAAAATGCAAAAATTAGCCAGACGTGGTGGTGTGCCTGCAGTTCCAGCTACTCAGGAAGCCGAGGTGGGAGGATCACAAGCCCAGGAGTTCGAGGCTGCAGTGAGCCATGATCATGCCACTGCACTCCAGCTTGGGCGACAGAGAAAGACCCTGTCTCGAAAAAAAAAAAAAAGTTACTAAAAATGATGTCTAGTGATCACATTAAGTTAACTCAGCTATATCTCTATCCCCAATTGTTCTCCCCCAGGAAAGTCAAAGGACTCAAAGGCTAAAAAAAAATTAGAAAAAAAAACAAGACCCCAAAGGAAAAGGACACAGAAGGAAAGAAATCTGGAGATAGCGGCAGAGCTGAGTGGGCCTGATGTCAACTATGATGAAACAGAAGACACCTCAAATAGAGGTTCCTTCGCCTCAGACTCCTTTGTAGAGGACCCTTGGCTTTCTCCCAAATATGATGCCCAGGAGAGCCAAGTTTCTCTAGATGGAAGATCATCACCCTCCCAGATTGCAACTGTCACTGGCAACATGGAATCTAAAGAAGAGAGAAGCTGTGAGGACCCTTCCAAGGTAGGGTCTGATGTCCTCAGCTTGACAGAGGAAGTTCTGTTCTCACTTGGCATGACTGCAGAGGTGGGAAAGCTGCCCCTAATTATACTGCACTTACTAAAACAGCTCGACCACCTAATGGTCTTATTGTTCTATTTTGGTGCCTTCTGACCCTAGTAAGAAGCCAGACCTGATCAAAGATGGAGGGGTAGCAAAGCCCCTCTGAAGTGATGATGTATTCTGTGAGGCCCCCACATTGCCAGGGCAAGTATCCACCCTTTAAAGAATAGGAAATGATCACAGCACCCATCTCTGAGGATTGCAGGACTCATGGTTACAGGGAAAGGTGGGTACTGGCTGTCAGAGCCCAGCATATTTCCTTGACTTAGGCTAGGGCTCATCTATCACTTGCCTCCCAAAGGCTGTGGAAATCCCTGCTTTCCTAATCTGCGTTTCTGCGGTATACAGCTGGAACAGAGAGAGGCAGCCTGTACACATATACCTGCTTTTACAAGGTGCTTTTGGGCCAGGCATGGTAGTTCACACCTGTAATCCCAGCACTTTGGGAAGCTGAGGAGGGTGGATCACAAGGTCAGGAGTTCAAGACCAGCCTGGCCAACATAGGGAAACCCCGTCTCTACTAAAAATACAAAAATTAGCCAGGCATGGTGGTGCACGCCTGTAATCCCAGCTACTTGGGAGGCTGAGGCAGGAGAATTGCTTGAACCCGGGAGGCAGAGGTTGCAGTGAGCCGAGATCACGCCACTATACTCCAACCTGGGTGACAGAGAGAGACTCCGTCAAAAAAAAAAAAAAAAAAAAAAAACCACAAGATGTAAGAGTCACTTTGTTCCAGGGACCTTGCTTCTAATGTGGAGGTCTGAGGAGAAAAACTGAGTGTAAGGAAAAATTACCCTTGAAAATTGCTGCAATTAGGCCGGATGCAGTGGCGCATGCCTGTAAACCCAGCACTTTGGGAGGCCAAGGCAGGAGTATTGCTTGAGATCAGGAGTTTGAGGCTGCAGTGAGCTATGACTATGCCACTACACTCCAGCCTGAGCAACAGAACAAGACTCTATCTCTAACCAAACCAAAAAAAAAAAAAAAAAGAAAGAAAAGAAAAAAGAAAATCCCTGCAATTAACTAAAAAAGAATACCATATAGATACATCATCTGTCAGTAAGACCAAAATGGCCAATTTTTCCTCTGCTGTTGGAATAATTTACTATTTCTTCCACTGAGACTAAGGTACTGAACTTCATTTTGACATCTTATACAGAAAAATTAAAAAGTAGCTTTAAACACTACAAATGCATGCACAGCTAAGCCACTACAGTTAAACTCACATATATTACGTTAACCTTTACAGCCACACTTGTGAGCCAGGTATGATTAGCCCCATTTTGCAGATCCAGAAATAGAAACTAGAAAGAGTTAAATGCAGGTTGCCAGAAATTGCACAACCATTGAGTGGTAGAGCCAAGACTTAAGCTTGGGTCCTTTGACTCCAACTTCAGGACTCTTGTCACCATTTTAAATTATTATCTATTTACTTATTTTATGGCTCATGGTCTTCCAAAAAGGATTCCAGGAAGATTTTCCTTTATAGTTCCCAGCCCCTCCCAGCTGCCTGGATCACACAATTTGGCTCTGCACAACAGGTGAAAATTTTAACCTACGGGCAGAACTTTTCTGAACCTGCGGGATCATCAGCATTTCTTAGATTTATTGTCAATCCATAGTACTATGCTGCCTCTGCAAAGGCTAAAAAGCAAGGAGGTTTTTCCCTGATTGGATACACAGAGTTCCTGGAAGGCTTGCCTCTCAAGTTTCCCTTCATAGGCATATTTCTGAGGAAGAGGCACTGGGGAGAAAAAGAAAGCTATGACAACCTTCATATAAACTGAAAGAACAACCTTCCATTGGAAAGGTGAGTTTCTATGGGATTAAATGTGAATCTGACCCATCTATACCTAAGGTTGCCCCTGGTAAAATAGCTTCTTTTTTTTTTTTTTTAGAGGGAGCTTCACTCTTGTTGCCCAGGCTGGAGTGCAATGGCGCATTCTCGGCTCACTGCAACCTCCGCCTCCCGGGTTCAAGCAATTCTCCTGTCTCAGCCTCCCGACTAGCTGGCATTACAGCCACGTGCCACCACACCTGGCTAATTTTGTATTTTTAGTAGAGATAGGGTTTCTCCATGTTGGTCAGGCTGGTCTCGAACTCCCGACCTCAGGTGATCCGCCCACCTTGGCCTCTCAAATTGCTGGGATTACAGGTGTGAGCCACCGCACCCAGCCGGTAAAATGGCTTCTATCTAGAACCTGTGGTTCTCAGCTTTGGCTTCATGTTAGAATCACTCAAGAAACTAACAACTGACGCCTTCCACCTAGAGATTTTCATTGGTCTGGGTAGAGTCTTGGCCTCAAGCAGTTTTGTTTTTATATTTTTGTATTTATATATTGTTTGTATTTATATACATGCCACCATGCTTGGCTAATTTTTGTATTTTTAGTAGAGATGGGGTTTCACCATATTGGCCATGCTGGCCTGGAACTCCTGACCTCAGGTGATCTGCCCACCTCAGCCTCCCAAAGTGCTGGGATTACAGGCATGAGCCACCATGCCCGGCCCCTTGTTTTTATATTTTTGAGACAGAGTCTTGCTTTGCCATCCAGGAGTGCAGTGGCATGATCATAGGTGACTTGTCACCTTGAACCCCTGGGCCCAAGCAATCCTCCCACTTCAGCCTCCCAAAATGGTGGGATTACAGGCATGAACTGCTGCACCCAGCCACAAGTAATTTTTGAAAGCTCCTTGGGTGATTCTAAACTGCAGCCAGGGTTGAGAACTCTAGAACCTACAATGTACTGGACATTATGTTGGCACTTTCATTATTTCAGCTAATCCTGGCAACAGTACCATGAGGAAGACAGCATCGGAAAGTTTAAGTTGTGATCCCTAAATCCCAAAGCAAGTAAGAGAGAGAGTTGAATCCAGGTCAATCAGACCCAAAAGTCCAAGCTGGTGGCAGCTGAGTCTGTGCAGCTGTGGGCAGAGTGTGGAGTCTGTTTTATGATTCCATCTTTGATTAGAGACAGCACTGTCTGGGGTGGAGAAGGGTTCACTGCTGAGCCAGACCCATCTGTTTATTGCACTGAGAACAGTCTGGTTTCTTAGGCCCTCCTCACTAAGAGGGAGCAGGAGAAGGCTTCCTGGGACAGACTTCGAGCAGAAAGAGCCGAGATGAGGCGGCTGGAGGTGGAGAAGAAGAGAAGGGAGCAGGAAGAGCAAAGGCAGCTCCAGCAGGAGCAGCTGGAGAGAGCAAAAAAGATGAAGGAGGAGCTGGAGCTGGAGCAGCAGAGACGTATAGAAGAGTTCCGGTAGGTCGGGCAAGCCAAAGAGACTACGGCCATGTTAGGAAGCAGAAGAAAAAGGCAATGGTTGACCTCCCCTAGGGGCAATGTTTGGTTCTGAGGCTCATGCCCTGAAGTTAAAATAGCATGTGTCATTTTTCTCTATCCTCAGTTTTCCTAGGAACAACACTCACCAGAGATAAACTGTAGCGTCTCAACCATGTGCATTGGTACACTCTGCTGAATGTCACTCTCTTTCAAGTTTAGAACCCCATGTGAGGGTTACTCACATTGATGACCCTGAGATCCTCTTGGGAAGGCTCTGAGATTCGGTCCAGCAAACACTTGTCAAGCCCCTGCACTTTGTTGTCTGCACTGCACTAGGCCTTTCAGAGGCCTCAACTGCAATTTAATCTTCACAACCCTGTGAGGCAGGAGTTTTGAAATCCATAAGCATGAAAAATGAACTTAAGACGCCTGCCCCGGAGCACAGAGCTGTGTACTGAAACTTCTAGGCTTCTGGTTTCAAGCCCGCTGGAATCTTTGCTCTTCAATCCTGGCTTCCCTTGGAAAACTGAGTCTCCTGGGAATAGGATGCTGCCTGTGGGCTGCAGAGCCTCCCCCGTGGGCACTGTCTGTTGGCTCATCTCACAAGGATGCCTCAGTGTTTTCTGCCATTTCCCTGACCATCTTGGGTTTTCTCAGCTTGAGGAAACAGAGACTCCAAGAAGAACAGCAGCGGCAGGAGGAGGAGGAGAGAAAGCAGCAGCTCCGGTTGAAAGCAGCTCAGGAGAAAGCCCGGCAACAGCAAGAGGAGTTTCGGAGGAAACTGCGAGAACTACAGAGACAAAAGCAGCAGGAGGAAGCTGAGAGGGCCGGTAAGGGGGTTCTTGAGCTCTTTGCATCTCTCTTCTACTTGGGGCAGAAACATTTTTATCCAACTGTGAATGTTCATTTATTCCTATCCTAGTCCTTAGTGTGTTAAGCACTCTAAATAATATATAAACTATTTTTTTCAAAGTGATTATGTATGACTATAATGTGTTAATATAGATTTAAATAAGAAAGTAATGACTTGCTTGTGGAAATGACTCCAAAGTCTCGTTCTCAATCCAACAATCTCCTGAACTGGGATCCTGCCCTTCCCTTTGCCCTTTCGGCATTGCTCAAGAGCTACCTAAATTGGAGACACAGCCCTACTCTTTGCTTCCTTCCAGAGCAGATGGAAACAGCCACAAACACCTGGATAGCTTCAGGGCAGACTTTCAGTTGCTGATGTGTGGAATCTTGCCAGCCTCTTTTTAAAAATTATTAGTTTTTTGTTTGTTTGTTTTTGTTATTGTTTTTTTGAGTCGGAGTCTTACGCTGTCACCTGGGCTGGAGTGCAATGACGTGATCTCAGCTCACTGCAACCTCTGCCTCCCGGGTTCAAGCAATTCTCCTGCCTCAGCCTTCCGAGTAGCTGGGATTATAGGCACCCGCCACCATGCACGGATAATTTTTTGTATTTTTAGTAGAGATGGGGTTTCACTATGTTGGCCAGGCTGGTCTCGAACTCCTGACCTCATGATCTGCCTGCCTTGGCCTCCCAAAGTGCTGGGATTACAGGTGTGAGCCACCATGCTCAGCCCAATTATTAGTTATTTTTAATTGACATACAATAATTGTACATATTTACAGAGTACAGTGTGATCGTTTGGCACATATACGATATGTAATTATCAAATTGGGGTAATTAGCATATCCATCACTTCAAACATTCATCATTTGTGTTGAGAACATTCAAAATCCACTCTTCTAGCCGGGTGTAGTGGCTCACACCTGTAATCCCAGCACTTTGGGAGGCCTAGGCAGGTGGATCACCTGAGGTCAGGAGTTCAAGACCAGCCTGGCCAACATGGCAGAACCCTGTCTCTACTAAAAATACAAAAATTAGCTGGGGGTAGTGGTGTGCACCTGTAGTCCCAGCTACTTCTTGGGAGGCTGAGGCAGGAGAATTGCTTGAACCCAGGAGGCGGAGGTTGCAGTGAGCTGAGATAGTGCCACTGCACTCCAACCTGTCTAAAAAAAAAAGAAAAAGAAAAAAAACTGCACTCTTGTAGCTATTTGAAAATATAAGTTATTGTTACAGTCGCCTACAGTGCTATAGAATACTAGAACTTACTCCTTCCATCCAGCTGTAATTTAGTAGTCTTTAACCAACCTCTCCCTACCCACCCCCACCAACCCCCTAGTTCGAACCCACTGCCTCTAGTAACCACTATTCTATTCTCTATTTCCATGAGATCAATGTTTTTCGCTTTCACATGAGTAAAAATGTGTTATTTATTTTTCTATGCCTGGCTTATTTCACCTAATGTAAGTCCTCCCAGGATCATTCACATTGTCGTAAAAGACAGAATTTCATTCTTTTTATGGCTAAGTAGTGTTCCATCATATATATGTACCACATTTTCTTTATCCACTCATCTATTGATGGACATTTATATTGATTCTGTATCTTGGCTATTGTGAAGAGCGTAGCAATAAACACACGGGTGCAAGTATCTCCTCAACATGCTCATCTCCTCTCCTTTGGATATATACCTAGTAGTGGGATTGCTGGGTCCAGCCTCACCTTTGAGGAAGAAATAGGAACTTCAGCAGACAACAGTGTGGCTACTTCCTGGTTCTGGCTGTAGACTGGTCAGTCCAGCTGAGGAAGCACCAAGTTTCTTTTTTTGTTTTTGTTTTGTTTTGTTTTGTTTTGTTTGTTTTTGAGACAGAGTCTCGCTCTGTCGCCCAGGCTGGAGTGCAGTGGCGTGATCTCGGTTCAATGCAAGCTCCGCCTCCCAGGTTCAGCCATTCTCCTGCCTCAGCCTTCCTAGTAGCTGGGACTACAGGCGCCCGCCACCACGCCCACTAATTTTTTTGTATTTTTAGTAGAGACAGGGTTTCGCTGTGTTAGCCAGGATGGTCTCAATCTCCTGACCTCGTAATCCGCCCGCCTCAGCCTCCCAAAGTGCTGGGATTACAGGCATAAGCCACCGCGCCCGGTCAGGAAGCACCAAGTTTCTCTAGACCCTGATCTGACAGCGCTCCCCAACCCAGCTTCATACCACCACATAAACACACCGGGCTCTGGAAAAATTCTTCCCCAAGGCTTTGTATTAATAAAGGACTCTTAAATTAGTAAATTAATCCCCAAGGTACTCCCCAGAGAGGATCTGGCAGCCTGCTAGCAGGTCAACTGCAAAATTTCTCACAGGGAGTCCTTCAGAATCACAGATTTGAGAGTTGGATCCGAAAATTGTTTTCCCCAAAAATGATCCCTGCTGAGCCCACCCCCTTTTCTATTCTGCAGAGGCAGAGAAGCAAAGGCAAGAGGAATTGGAAATGCAATTAGCAGAAGAACAAAAACACCTGATAGAAATGGCTGAAGAGGAACGACTGGCGTACCAGCGGCGGAAACAGGAAGCAGAAGAGAAGGCTCGGCTGGAGGCAGAGGAGAGGAGGCAAAAGGAAGAGGAAGCAGCAACACTGGCTCTGGAAGAAGCCACGAAACAAGCCCAGGAACAAGCCAGGTACTGGATATTTGGGCAACGGTTGCCATAGGGGGATGGTTCAAGGGCTTCACTGTCCAGTGCTAGTGCTAGCCTTGCACTGCCTTTAGACAAGAAAAGTCCCCCCACCCGCAGCATGGTTTGGAAGACTGAAAGGCATAGAGGGATTCTTTTGCTGCAAATGTCAAGGATTCCTCCATGGCTTAAAGAAGTTGTAGTGAATCTACAAGGGAGTTTAGAGATATTTACCTCAATCCCCTAGTTTATAGATGAAAAAAGCAAGTCCCAAAGAGGGAAAGGATCTTGATCACAAACAGTGACTTAGGGACAATGCCAGGACCAGATCTAAGACCCCCTGATTTCGAACCCACTGCCTTCCTTGATATCTACTGAATGCCTGCTATGTGCCAAACACTGTTCTAGACACTAGGAATTCAGGAGTAAGCAAGACAGAGAAGGTCTCTCTTCCCATCACATTTACATTCTAAGGGTAGGAGTGGGGACAGACTCTAAACAAATATTTTTTAAAGCTAGCAATAAATGCTATGCAGAAAAAATTTAAAGATGTAATAGGACACCGGGCACAGTGGCTCACACATGTTAATTCCAGCACTTTGGGAGACCAAGAAAAGAGAATTGCTTGAGCTCAGGAGTTCAAGACCAGCCTAGGCAACTAAGTGAAACCCCCATCCCTACAAAAAAAATCAAAAAATTAGCCGGGTGTGGTCATGAATGCCTGTGGTCCCAGCTACATGGGAGGCTGAGGCAGGAGAATCGCTTGAACCTGGGAGGTCAAGGCTGCAGTGAGCCAAGATCAAGTCACCGTGCTCCAGCCTGGGTGACAGAGCAAGACTCTCTTTAAAAATAAAAAAAAAAAGGCAGGGGCTGCCAGATGCAGTGGCTCACGCCTATAATCCTAGCACTTTCGGAGGCTGAGGCGGGTGGGTCACCTGAGGTCAGAAGTTTGAGACCAGCCTGCTCAACATGGTGAAACCTCATCTCTACTAAACATACAAAAAGTAGCTGGGCATAGTGGCAGGCGCCTGTCATTCCAGCTACTCGGGAGGCTGAGACAGGAGAATTGCTTGAAACTGGAAGGTGGAGGTTGCAGTGAACCGAGATCGTGCCGTTGCACTCCAGCCTGGGCGACAAGAGCAAGGCTCTGTCTCAAAAAAAAAAGGATGTGATAGGATTGCAAGTGGCTCATTTTAATTGGCTAGCCAGGGCAAGACCTCTCAAAAGAGGTGTCATATATGGTGAAACTTGAATAACAAAGAGCCACATAAACATCTGAGAGAAAAATATTCCAGCAAGTAAACAGTAAATACAAAGGTCTGAAGAAAGAAATGAGACTGGCATGTTGGAAGAATAAAAGACAGTATGGACGGAATGAAGTGGACGAAGGGCAAAGAATACTTCCAGATGAAGTTAGGGATGTGGGCCAAGACCAGATCTAACATGAGGGCCTTGTTAGAAGAAAAAGCACAGAATCAAAGTCATCCGGGGCCAGGGGAATTTTCCCCCTTTACTCTCCTACAATAGTGATTATCATTGCATCTTTCTGATAATAAAAACTGAGGTATGTATTTCAATTGACTCTTGAAAAGCTAGGTCCTCTATAGTTGCTACATCATGAACTTCCCTTCCTTAGTGAAAGCAACTAATAATCGTCCCTCTTTAGAACCACCAAAGTAGAAGGGTAAAGAGGCACAACCCTGAAAACCATGTGATTCCAACGTTAACTGTAAATGCTTTTCCCCTTGATATTTGTCCACAACTTAAGCTGAATCTAAGATGATAAATACTCTTTAGGGGACCAAAAACAGAAGGCAGCCAGTGCAACTCAATTTCAAGGTTGTCTACTAACCTTGAGTTCTTCCTTCTCTGGACTTTCCTCAGCTGTTAGGTGAATTACAAAATGGATCATTAGGAAAGCCCTGACTCCATTTCAAAATTATGTATTCCATGTACCATAGAAGCAGAATTAGCTTCCTAAATATTGAGACCACAGGCAAACTATTGTTCCAACTTTCCACACGAGAAGAAAACTGACGGTCATCCGAGGGAAATCTGGGCAATTTATAAGGCTAGTCCAAGTAGCTGAAAGCAGAAAACCAAATAACTAAAGGAATGAGGGGAAGAGCCTCACTCTACCAAGACTCAGGAGAATCTGATACTAACTGGCTCTATTTCATCTTCACTGTGTGACACTGGCCCAGGTACTTTAACTTCTCTGGCCCGTTTCCTCACCCCACCCCCCTTTTTTTGAGACAGAGTCTCACTCTGTTGCCCAGGCTGGAGTACAGTGGCACAATGTCGGCTTACTGCAACCTCCACCTCCCAGATTCAAGAGATTTGTGCCTCAGCCTCCCAAGTAGCTGGGAGTACAGGCACGTGCCACCATGCTGGCTAGTTTTTATATTTGTATTTTTTATTTTTTTATTTTCAAATCTTCAAAACAGTCTGTATTCTACATTTTTAGCATAAAAATTCCACAAGTTAACTGCACTACAGTGTAGAGAGAGACATACAATGCTGAACTTCCAGAACAGTCAATGGTACAAACATCACAGGTACAGAACTCACAATTTAGATGAACTGAAATTACAAGATAAAATAAAATCCAATTTCAGAAAACAAAAATCAAAACATTAAGGATCCCTGAAATATTCTTAACCTTAATGAGATTTCACTGGACTCAAGTCATTTTGTAGTGAGGCATTCACAATATGACCCTATTAACCCAGTCCAGGAATTCTGGGGAGCCAAATGAGTGGCTGCATCAGACACTCTGACAAAAAAATGGTAACCAATTTTTGATCTGAAAACTCCTCTTAATTTGGCTCTAAACCATCAATCAGGCTTTTGAAATGCATCTTCCTCCTTGCCCCTCATAACTTTTTTTTTTTTGAGATGGAGTCTCCCTCTGTTGCCAGGCTGGAGTGCAGTGGCGCAATCTCGGCTCACTGCAACCTCTGCCTCCCGGGTTCAAGCGATTCTCCTGCCTCAGTTTCCTGAGTAGCTGGGATTACAGGCACATGCCACCACACCCGGCTAATTTTTGTATTTTTAGTAGAGATGGGGTTTCACCATGTTGGCCAGGATGGTCTCTATCTCTCGCCCTCGTGATCCGCCCACCTCGGTCTCCCAAAGTGCTGGGATTACAGGTGTGAGCCACTGCGCCCAGCCACCTCTCATATTTTAAACTAACTGTTGTTCACAGTACAGCCTGCACGATATCTTTGTTCAAACATAGCTCAGTTTTTCTGGCACTAAAATAAATTTGGGTTAGGTTCGTGTATGCAGAGACAACCTATGAGGAGGTCCCAAAAGGCACCCTCCACTTTTGCCTGAGGAAATACGAAAGCAGAAGTAATGGGATCTGTGCTTGGGGCACAGAGGGGGTTTCAGAGGATCCTTATGAAAGAATAGTTAAAAGATGACAAGTGGGGAGAAGTGCAAGGAAAGAAGGAAATTGACTGGCTTTCGGTCCTGCACCATTGATTCAATAGAGACTGGCGGGAGGAAATGGAAGACGAGGGTTGGAGATGGGATGGGTGGGGCACGGGATGTAAAGGAAAAGGCACACACTAATGCATTCCATTTATAACAAGTAATGTAAATCAAAGACTTAAAGGAGATTAAAGACCAATCAGAATAATTTTGGTACTTTTTTTTTTTTTTTTTTTTTTTTGGTGACGGAGTTTCGCTCTTGTTGCCCAGGCTGGAGTGCAATGGTGCGATCTCGGCTCACCGCAACCTCCACCTGCCAGGTTCAAGCAATTCTCCTGCCTCAGCCTCCCGAGTAGCTGGGATTACAGGCACGCGCCACTATGCCCGGCTAAGTTTGTTTTTTTAGTAGAGACGGGGTTTCTCCATGTTGGTCAGGCTTGTCTCGAACTCCTGACCTCAGGTGATCCGCCAGCCTCAGCTTCCCAAAGTGCTGGGATTACAGGCGTGAGCCACCACGCCTGGCTGTAATTTGGCAACTTTAATTCTTAGGAAGATCAAAGTTCCCTCCAAACCTAATTTGATGTTTTATTACTAACAGCAAAGACTAGTATGGCACAGTATTACTCCAGAGAAATTCAAGGAAGATCCTTAGGGCAGCTTCACCCACATTCATTTTATGAATGGATACCTCCCCTACCTCAAAATGCTTTAGCAAGGTACTGCTACCATTACATGGTTCCTTATTAAATTTGAAAAGTGCCTGAAAGGGCACCAGAAAGACATCCCAACAACATGTGTCTAAACTGCAACTTCAGGTCAATATGACTACAGCAGTTACATTGTGAGAAGTGCTAAAGGTATGTGATGTCTTTCCCGGCACAAAGGTGGCCTTGGTTCCTCACCAGATGGTGTAGCCACCATCTGATTCACCCATGAAGAAGCTCCCCTTCCACTGAGTTACGAGGACATTGGCTCCCTGCATGACTGCAAGTTGAGCAGCACTGGGAGGGCATCCAGGAGGTGGACGAGGAATGTTGCCAGCAGTAGCCCCAGCTCCAAATCTGGCACCTGCATCATACCCTCCTTCCACCAGCACTGTGGAGCCAGGTGGATAGATAGGACCAACTGGATAATAAGCCATGGGGATTGTGGAACCTAAAGACCCAACAGCCACAGACTGGGCCATGGGAAGATAGAGAGAGGCTCCAAGAAATGCGGCTGACGTGGGGACTGTGGCAGCGCCTGGGTGCACAAAGCTTGGATGATAGAGCTCTGAGTAGGCAGTTGGAGCATCAGTATAGGGTGGAGCCTGAGAAAGATACAAGGT
Organism: Nomascus leucogenys; assembly: GCF_006542625.1. NCBI lineage: Eukaryota > Metazoa > Chordata > Mammalia > Primates > Hylobatidae > Nomascus > Nomascus leucogenys. Next base: position 102,664,317 of record NC_044402.1, read on the forward strand.
CTAAGGGTATACTGGATTCCCAGGAGGCTGCACAGGCTAGGTTGGCTGTGTTGGATATTGACCTTTGCTGTTCGTGGTGGCTGCTGGTCCGGTTCGTCTCAGCGTCGGGGACGGTTATCTTTTCCGTCCTCTTCCTGTTCAGAGCCACTTCGTGTCACGTGACAGTCCATCCGTCTAGCGTCACCCAAAGCCTGAGTGGCGCTGCCGGCGCAGTTTTTGTATTTTTAGTAGAGACGGGGTTTCACCATGTTGCTCAGGCTGATCTCAAACACCTGGCCTATCTGCCCGCCTCTACCTCCCAAAGTGCTGGGATTACAGGCATGAGCCACTGCACCTGGCCCGTTTCCTCATCTCTTAAATGAGGGAGTCCTTTCCAGCAGTATGAGAACTGTGAATTACGCCTTTCCTTTTACTTTTCCAGTAGGAGGCTCATGGTACTCCAAAACTTGTATGTAAATTTACTAAATGAAGAGTATGATCTTCCACTAAAATCCAAGATCAACAGCCTGAAGTCTAACTGATAATTATTCAAATCTAAAGTTATCTTGCTGGCTTATAAGGACAATTTCTAGGGTGCTTAATCATTATTGGAATTGGGGTGGGGTTGTCTCCTTAGGCAAAAAGCTGCTTTGGAGAAACATCTTCATTTCTATCAAGAACTCCATAAGGAAGCCAGTGGCCTGCAGTGGACACAGAACATTTCCAGACCATGGGTTTACTCTTATTTCCAGTTCCTACAAATACCCAGGCCTTAAGGTTAGAAGAAAACTAAAAAGTAAGTTGGGAGGTGGTGAAAGAAAAGGAGAAACTTCCCTTTATAATAAAGTTCTAGGGGCCAGGCACGGTGGCTCATGCATGTAATCCCAGCACTTTGAGAGGCTGAGGCAGGAGGCTTGCTTGAGGCCAGGAGTTTGAGACCATCCTAGGCAACATAGTGGAAACCCCATCTTTATAAAAAAAAAAAATGTTTAATTAGCCAGGCATGGTGGGGTGTGCCTCTAATCCCAGCTACTCAGGAGGCTGAAGCAGGAGGATCGCTTGAGCCTAAGACTTCCAGGCTGCACTGAGCTATGATGGTGCCACTGTACTGCAGCCTGGGTGACAGAGTGGGACCCTGTCTCCTAAGAAAAAAAAAAAGTTCCATTCTGAGCCCAGTTAAGTTCCACTTGATCTGGTTAACCTCAACCCACACCTAAGATATTCTCTCCTCTGGAACCTCCATTTCCACCACCCCTCCACAACTCACACTTTGTTCAACCCAGTTGAACTCTTCATTCACCTAAATCCTTTATGTTCTCCAGAACCACGTAAATCCAGAAGCCTTGGTGCCTAAAACTGCCCATAATTTCAGTCTGAAACACTAGCATGGTCTTAGGATAGTCAAAGTATTTCATTTCAGTCAATGTATCTGAAAGAGTTGTAGATAAATGAAAATTTTGTAATGCAAATAATTTTGAATTAGCTCAGAGAAATTTATATATTCAAATATATATTAAGAATTTTATTATACATCTCTCTATAAAGCAAAACCACAACCATTTCACCCTAAGAATCTAAAACGTAATGTCTATTTAGAACAATGCATATTTGCAATCACTTGATAAATGTTCATTTCAGCAAAATCAGCTGTTTTATGAGGCCATTCTCACATCCCCAAAGTATACATTCTAGAGCTGCACTGCTGAGTGCATAGCACCAGCTGCATGTAGCTATTTAAACTTGTTAAAACATTCTTTAGTCACAACACCCCCATTTCAAGTGCTCAATGGTCATGTGTGGTTACCGGCTACAGTATTGGAAAGCACAGATATAGAATATTTCCATGACAGGAAATTCTATTGGGCAGCATTATTCTAGAGCACTGAACATTAATAAATCTTGAGTTTTAGCCCATGTGCCCTGAAGAATTAACCACCCACAAAATTTCCCCAGTTGAAAAAATTACATTGACTCTACCAGGATGTGGAGGCTCGCTCTGTCGCCCAGGCTGGAGTGCAGTGACACAATCTTGGCTCACTGCAAGCTTCGCCTCCCGGGTTCACGCCATTCTCCTGCCTCAGCTTCCCGAGTAGCTGAGACTACAGGCTTTAAACTTTTAAGTTTGTTGTTGTTGTTTTGAGATGGAGTCTCGCTCTGTCGCCAGGCTGGAGTGCAGTGATGCGATCTCAGCTCACTGCAACCTCTGCCTCCCAGATTCAAGGGATCCACCTGCCTCAGGTGCCCACCACCACCCCTAGATAATTTTTTTTTTTTTTGAGATGGCGTCTTGCTCTGTTGCCCAGGCTGGAGTGCAATGGCGTGATCTCAGCTCACTGCAACCTCCGTCTCCTGGGTTCAAGCGGTTCTCCTGCCTCAGCCTCCCAAGTAGCTGGGATAACAGGCACACTCTACCACGCCCAGCTAATTTTTGTATTTTTAGTAGAGACAGGGTTTCACCATGTTGGCCAGGCTGGTCTCGATCTCCTGACCTCGTGATCCACCCGCCTCGGCCTCCCAAAGTGCTGAGATTACAGGCGTGAGCCACCGCACCCGGCTGTTAGTTTGCTTTAGTAAGCAGAAAACACTTTCAAAGATACATGTGAATGACAGCTGCTATTTTTCTTGTAGCTGATTCAAAGTACTCATTATAAAGTTGTTTTTTTTTTTTTTTTTGAGACGGAGTCTTGCTCTGTCACCCAGGCTGGAGTGCAGTGGGGCGATCTCAGCTCACTGCAAGCTCCGCCTCCTGGGTTCCCGCCATTCTCCTGCCTCAGCCTCCCAAGTAGCTGGGACTACAGGTGCCCACAACCATGCCTGGCTAATTTTTTATATTTTTAGTAGAGATGGGGTTTCACCGTGTTAGCCAAGATGGTCTTGATCTCCTGACCTTGTGATCCGCCTACCTCGGCCTCCCAGAGTGCTGAGATTACAGGCGTAAGCCACCGCGCCTGGCATTTTTTTTTTGACAGGGAGGGTCTCACTCTGTTGTCCAAACTAGAGTGCAGTGGCGCAATCACAGCTCACTGCAGCCTTGACCTCCTGGGCTCAAAAGATCCTCCCACCTCAGCCTCCCAAGTAGCTGGGACTACAGGCACGTACCACCACACTTGGCTAATTTGTATATTTTTAGTACAGACGGGGTTTCATCATGATGCTTAGGCTGGTCTCAAAATCCTGGGCTCGAGTTATCTGCCCACCTCAGCCTTCCAAAGAGCTGGGGTTATAGGCACGAGCTGCTGTGCCTGGCCCAGGATGAGACTTGATTAGATATTTATCTTTAATATCTCTTTTAATATTTAATAAAATATCCCTTTAACAAAATGGATGAAGAAAGATATTTTTAGCATACAAGTTATATAAAAGAATGTTATTTAAATCCAGAGCATCTGAACCTGAATTTTTTCACAAATTTCTTTTGGCCCTACTCTATACTTCACTGTCCACAGATGAAAAGCTTAATATTTGCAAGTAATCCCCTCCAATTCCTCATTAATGTTTGTAAGGTATTTGCTTTCTACAGAAATTACACCTTTACAACCCAGAAATCCAACTTATTTGTATTCTGTATTGCTGTTATTAGATGTGCTTAGATTTGATACTTATTTTAACTCCTTGTTTTCTGTAAAAATTAAATAGAAATAAAACAGTCAAACACTAGATAGTATCAGTCATACTGAACTTACATATGTCATATAAACGTTTTCTCAAGCTTGTGGACCCTACCTGGACATTCATTCATTCAATCAATTCATTCACTACTACTTAATCAGATAAGAAAGGAGCATCTCAAATAATTCAACCCACAACAGAACAAACACTTGAGGATAACATCCTTGTGGGGGAAATTACCATTGCTGACTTTATTTTCTCCCTTCTGTTACAGATTTAGGATGCTGTAGTCAAGCACCAGATAAGAGTGACTTCACTAAATGTTATTCAAGGTCCCTTCAGAAATCTGATAATCTGTTAAAATTTTTGTTGTGAAATGCCTATTTTATCAGCACTGCTAATCAGATAAGCACACATTTAAGTTAACCATAGCAGAGTGCAATGCATTTAGAAAAATCCAAAAAGCTAAAAACAAGAAAATTACTTCCCCGGTAGCTAAGTCCCACCAAAATCCTGAGCGTCTTCAGACAATCAGAAACGCAAACAAAATTAAGATACCAAACTATAGATTCACATAGTTCAAATACCCAATCAGATCTGTTATTCAATCTTGACAGAAATATGCAACTCATGAGGATTTTCTTAAAATGGGCCTACTTCCTAGTCACTGTTTAATGAATATAATGATAAATATCAGGTAACAATCTAAAAGCTCTAACTTATACCATACAAATAATTTTTCAGTTAGGGTCAAACATAAGAATTATAAGATCAAGCCAATCAATCTCTTTCTCAAAAGGTGACTTGAGTAGGTATGTAAGCTATAATAGTTTATAAAATGCATTCAAAGGGGGTTTTATTCGGTCTTCTCAAGTAGTTAGATGACATTCTATTTGAGATAACATGAAACTGGACTGTATGTATGCATAGACGTAGTAAATTCTGTGATTCATTAGCATTAAAAGTTAAGCCCTCTAATAGGAACAAACTAATCTGATATTTTAGTTTTACACAAAGTTTAAATATTTAAGATAAAAAGAAATAAGGCTGGGCCAGGCACGGTGGCTCACGCCTGTAATTCCCCAGCACTTTGGGAGGCCAAGGCAGGCAGATCACAAGGTTAAGCGATCGAGACCATCCTGGCCAACATGGTGAAACCCCATCTCTACTAAAAATATAAAAATTAGGTGGCACACGCCTGTAGTCCCAGCTACTCGGGAGGCTGAGGCAGAAGAATCACTTGAATCCGGGAGGCAGAGGTTGCAGGGAGCCAAGATCACACCACTATACTCCAGCCTGTGTGACAGAGTGAGACTCCGTCTCAAAAAAAAAAAAAAAAAGATATAAAGAAATAAAAGGAAAACATAAAATATACCAAACCTTACCATTTTGTACCTTGTTAAAGGAAGAACTGAAATTATCAATAAAAATCCATTAAGAATTTTTGGCATGCCCATTTATTCAACATGATTAGGTAACTATCATATATATGCACCATACAGGAATATCAAGTTTTTAAAAAAACAGAACACTGAGTATTTAAAAGGTATTGTGGCCTTAATTAAATCCTTGATTCAGAAGGCACTTCAGTAACTTTCAGTGCTTCAAAGTCATTAACATCATCACTGTATAGTAATGAAGAAAAAATTTGTACCATGTGCAATTTCCAGTATTTATGCAAGAAAAACTTATTTTAGGCATTTTTTTCTTTCTATACAATTAAAATAAAATAAGCATTAGTACGATTTTTACAAATATTGTTTATTTTAATGAAGCTGGTACAGACAATGTCCATTTAAAACCCATATCCCAGGCCAAAAAGTACAAATAAAATCAAAAAGAGCAGTGTTCTGTCGTATTCATTTCTGCATGTATAGCTTTATTAATTGCTAATGAAAATTAGAACTTTTCTGGGATCTTCTGACAAGATTTTTAAAAAATCTTAAAATGCCTTTTCTTCAGTGAAGCCATCTTTGGAGTTAGTCATTACTCTCACCTTATCTGTCATCTTGACTTCAACCTGATATTCCTCTTCTTTTGGTCCAGACCCTCAAATTTTAAAAGTAGCTTCAAGTTAAGGAAAGGTCATTTTTCCACAGTTCAGTTCTCTGAAAAACTTCCATCTCCCACTGAAAGTCACAGTCCAGGAGTGAAGTAATCACATGCTAGAACATCAGGGCCAATTGAAAAGTCATTATGAACACTTGCATTGGTCGATCTTATTTATCACCACAAGCCTGAAAATGCAATGTCCTGAAAAAGGTGGCCTCTCTGTGCACACGTAATTTTTAAAAAGGAGAGGATAATATGAAGGGGACTGAGGCTTGATCACAAAAAATCAGCACAATGAAAACAAACAATAATGAATAATGAGCACTAGAATTCAAATTACCAGATGTTTCAAAGAGATGGGGTGCCAGTTTTCAATTCCGTTTTGAACACCACATTACAAAAGAACTATTTTTAAAAATAAAAAAGGATTGAGGGAAAAGAAAAAAAATAAAAAGAATATCTAAACTGTTGAATGACCCCCCGTTTGTTCCTGATAAACTTCAATCACATCTTCTTCCTCCATTCCCAGCTGTAAGAGGAAAGAAAAATGTTAGTAGAATATAAAAGCAGTTTTTAAATTGACTACAATTATGTGGTCACTAATTTAAAAGCGCAAAGAGATCCAAATGTGACCCATACTTACACTCCTCTAACATTAAGAATCCTGTGTTCTTTAATCTAAAGAATATAGAGGTGTCTTTCCTTCTGATTCTGTGTATTGAGTTATTCATCTTACTTTCCTGAGTCAATTTCACTTCCCAGTTTATTCGCTATATAAAACTGAAGTGTTTTTGACAGCCATGTTAAAGAACTTTTAAATCTAATGAAACATGTATTTAACAGTTTAAATGATAGTTTAATAGGATATATCTAATTTGGTTTTGTTTTTTTTTTTTTTGAGACAGGGTCTGATTATATTGCCCAGGCTGGAGTACAGTGGCACAATCTCAGCTCACTGCAACCTCAGCCTCCTGGGCTCAACCTCAGCATCCTGGGCTCAACCAATCCTCCTACCTCAGCCTCCCAAGTAGCTAGCACTACAAGCGTGCGCCACCATACCTGGCTACTTTTTCTATTTTTAGTAGAGATGGGGTTTCGCCATGTTGCCCAAGCCGGTCTCAACTCCTGACCTGCAGTGATCCAGCCCGCCTCAGCCTCCCAAAGTGCTGGGATTGCAGGCGTGGGCCACTATGCCTGACCAAAAAGTTTTAAATTTTATAGGTAACATTTTTGTGCAGAATTTTAAATATGAAAATTAAGTATGTTAAGAAATCTAAACATAACACATGTGAATTTAGGATTTTAAAGTGATCAGAATGGCTCTAGTAGTGTTAAGCTATCTTGGTCGTGGAACATACTTGAATATTTAAATAATTATTAAACATGCTTTTAGGCCAGGTGCAGTGGGTCACACCTGTAATCTCAGCACTTTAGGAGGCTGGGGGGGTGGTGGATCACCTGAGGTCAGGAGTTCGAGACCAGCCTGACCAGCATGGTGAAACCTCGTCTCTACTAAAAATACAAAATTAGCCAGGCGTGGTGGTGCATGCCTGTAATCCCAGCTACTCAGGAGGCTGAGGCAGGAGAATCGCTTGAACCCGGGAGGCAGAGGTTGCAGTGACCAGAGATTGAGCCATTGCACTCCAGCCTGGGCAACAAGAGCAAAACTCCATCTCAAAAAAAAAAAAAAAAGGATGCTTTTAAAACAATTTTCATTGCCCATATAGCATGGTAAATACTGCAAGGAATAAAATTCCAAATGTTATTAGAAACCTTCAAAACAGGAAGACAGCATGAGTCCTTGAGCTATAAAGAATATAAAGCTACAAACTTCAAGAAGTACATTAATAGAGACAAGTGAACAACAGCACAGGAGGGTCAATCCCTAAAGACCTACTCTCTCCCACTGCCCCAACATTCCTCTGAAAAGATAATCTCTTAATTACAAGGAATGTGTAAGGCACGTGTCAGTAAAATGTATTAGGTATCTACTGTACGGTCCCAGAGATTTTGCCAAGTTAAAGGAAAGTAAAAGATGAGTTTGGAATTTCTTACTGTGCCAGAAAGTAAGGAAGTGTTCAAGAAGGTGGTGGACACTAAACCTAAGGGGAATATTTGATGAGAAAGGGGATATTCACATAGTTTCAAAGTGTGTCCCCTCAAATTACTTAATTGTAACAGGAAAAGCAGTTAACTACAAAGTTAAAAAAAAAAAAAAAAAAGACAACACTTAACTAAGTGATCAAAGCCTGGACACATAGGGAGACTCCATCTCTACAAAAAATTTAAAAGTTAGCAGAGCATGGTGGCACATGCCTGTAATCCCAGCTATTCAGGAGGCTGATAGTGATAGTCAGGATTGCTTGAGCCCAGGAGTTTGTGGCTGCAGTGAGCTATGACTACATTCTAGTAGTCATACTAGAAAAACATACTTTTTTTTTTTTTTTTTGAGACAAGGGACTCCTTGCTCTGTTATCCAGGCTTGTCTCGAACTCTTGGGCTCACTCAAGTGATCCTCCCGCTTCAGCCTCCCAAGCAGCTAGGACTATAGGCATGCACCACCAATCCCAGCTATGAAATTCTGCACAATGTTATTTTATTTTATTTACTTTATTTATTTTTGAGACAGGTTCTCACTCTGTCACCTAGGCTGGAGAACAGTGACATGACCAGGGCTCACTGCAGCCTTGACCTCCTGGGCTCAAGTGATCCTTCCACCTCAGCCCCCCCAAGTACCTGGGACTACAAGCATGCACCACTAAGCCTAGTTAATTTTTTTTTCTTTTTTTTTGAGACGGAGTCTTGCTCTGTTGCCCAGGCTGGAGTGCAGTGGCGTGATCTCGGCTCACTGCAACCTCCGCCTCCCGGGTTCAAGCAATTCTTCTGCCTCAGCCTCCCGAGTAGCTGGGACTACAGGTGCGTACCACCACGCCCGGCTAATTTTTGTATTTTTAGTAGAGATGGGGTTTCACCATACTGGCCAGGATGGTCTTGAACTCCTGACCTCGTGATCTGCCCACCTCGGCCTCCCAAAGTGCTGGGATTACAGGCATAAGCCACTGCACCTGGCCAATTTTTTTATTTTTAGTAGAGACGGGTTTTCGTCATGTTGCCCAGGCTGGTCTCGAACTCCAGGACTCAAGCAATCCACCCACTTTGGCCTCCCAAAGTGCTAGGATTACAAGTATAAGCCACCATGCCTGGCCCAAATGCTGTGCAATTTTAATTGGTGAATCTAAGGAACAGGTATACAGGAGAGTATTATACTATTCTCACAATTCAGTAAGTTTGAAATGTTTTCAAAATAAAAAATTAATAACCCTATATTGTTCCCACTATCAGAAATATCAGTAATGTTACTCTGTGTATGAAGGGAATCTATGTATATAGATACACACACACATACACATACACACACACACACACACACACTACTTTGAGATATCTCTATAGAGGGAAGATGGGTGGAATATAAAAGCAAAGCAAACCGCTCATAGAATAAAAAAATCAAATGAAGACAGAGAAGCATAAAAAAATAGGATAAAACAAGATGACAGAGCCAAATATATTAATATACACTATGCTTCTGTATTAACATTCTCAAAATAGGTCAAAAATCAAAATCCAACCATTAATGTTACCATCACCATGAAAGCATACCAGAAATTTACCAAATTTGAGGAATATTTGTCTATCTTCAAAAAGGATGTAGCATGTGCCCTATGACAATTTCAGTACTCATTTTGTTTCTACCGCCCTTTTTATTGGCACTTTAGGGGAAGTTCAACCCAAAACATTATTTCTTCTCTCCGACAAACGATATGCCATTTAAATCAGAGAATATTCAAGAAAAGGGCAGTTTAATACCAGTGAACCAAACTGCTCAAAGGAGAATTTAAATTTTTTCTTGACTCAGGAAAAAAGTATACTCACTTCTTTTGGAGTATGATTATCAGCAATTCTCTGACCCTCAAAGAGAAACCTGAGTGAATTCATTGGAACGCCCTAAAAAGGTAAAGATAATAATAATAATACATACACACACAAATCTTAGAAAACATAATGGTAACTTTGATGCACAAAAAGCAAGCATGAAAGCCTTAGAACACTACATAGAAAATAAAATTAGACAAGCTAATTCAATCATAAATACTATATACTGAGTAGCAACTATTTGCAAGGCCCTCCCTGTACCAATTCTTTACATACATAATCATAAGTGTTAAACACAACAACCCTGGAAGGTAGGTATTACCACCTTATCTTCATGTTACAGCTAGGGAACCTAAGGCTTGGAGCTAGCCAAGAATTTAAGCCCAAACCTGTTTCTAAGCTTGTGCTCTTGACCACTACTCGATTCACTTTGCCCTAAATCTGTAAGCTAGCATAAAAAATCAGATCAGAAACTGGACGAGCACCCTCACTAGATTCCAACTACACTGGCAAAATTGGTTTTAAGCAGACTACATCATAAAATTTGGTTAAGCACAAATGGCTAGCTAGCTAATCCACCATAAACCTAGATGGCATAGATAGCGCCATAAATATTACAAAATATATTAGTATACATTTTTCTAATCACTCTTCAACAAAAATAGCTGAAAGGGGAGAGACGGCTCACTTGAGGTCAGGAGTTTGAGACCAGCCTGGCCAACATAATGAAACTCCGTCTCTACTAAAAATACAAAAATTACGGGGCAAGTGCGGTGGTTCAGCCTGTAACCCCAGCACTCTGGGAGGCCGAGGCGGGTGGGTCACTTGAGGTCAGGAGTTCAAGACCAGCCTGGCCAACATGGTGAAACCCCATCTCTACCAAAAATACAACAATTAGCCTGGCAAGGTGGCACGTGCCTGTAATCCCAGCTACTCGGGAGGCTGAGACAGGAGAATCACTTGAACCCGGGAGGTGGAGGTTGCAGTGAGCCAAGGTCGTGTCACTGCACTCCAACCTGGGCGACAGAGGAAGACCCTGTCTAAAAAAAAAAAAAAATACAAATACAAAAAAAATAAAAATACGAAAATTAGCCAGGCCTGGTGGCAGGTGCCTGTAATCCCAGCTACTCGGGAGACTGAGGCATGGGAATCGCTTGAGTCCAGGAGGTGGAGGTTGCAGTGAGCTAAGACAGCACCACTGCACTCCAGCCTAGGTGACAGAGTGAGACTCTGTCTCAAAAAAAAAAAAAAAAAAAAAAAAATCAATTCCCTGGCCTATAGATGGGGGGTGTAAAGACTATATGAATTTTCTTCAGTTATGAAAATTAAATGACAATAAATCTTTTTTTTTTTTTTTTTTTTTTTTGAGACAGATTCTCACTCTGCCACCCAGGCTGGAGTGCAACGGCGTGATCTCGGCTCGTTGCAACCTCCGCCTCCTGGGTTCAAACGATTCTTCTGCCTCAGCCTCCCGAGTAACTGGGATTACAGGCATGCGCCACCATGCCCACCTAATTTTTGTATTTTTAGTAGAGACAGGGGTTTCACCATGTTGGTCAGGCTGGTCTTGAACTCCTGACCTCATGATCCGCCTGCCTCAGCCTCCCAAAGTGCTGGGATTAGAGGCGTGAGCCATTATGCCTGGCCAACAATGTATCTTAAATACCTACGGCACAGTACACATAATTGAGATTTCAATAAATGTTTCTTTCCCCTGATGAATTTCATCTCAGTTTTAACACCCAAAGTTATTACAAATGTGAAGTAGTTGAACCCCAATTAATGAGATTTTATTAAGTTAAACAATTAAAATCTACAAAAACAGAAGAGACAAAAATCCTTATTGTTTTACTTATCCTAACACCTAGTTTCTCTTTCTTATAATAAGTTTTATGTTAGTTACAAATTTAAACTGTTAAAAGCAAACCTTCTAAAAATGAAATCTATAGGCCAGGCACAGTGGCTCAAGCCTATAATCCCAGCACTTTGGGAGGCCAAGGCAGGCGGATCACAAGGTCAAGAGTTCAAGACCAGCCTGACCAAGATAGTGAAACCCCGCCACTACTAAAAATACAAAAATTAGCAGGGCGTGGTGGTGCATGCCTGTAATCCCAGCTACTCGGGAGACTGAGGCAGGAGAATCGCTTGAACCAGGGAGTCGCAGGTTGCAGTGAGCTGAGATCGCACCACTGCATTCCAGCCTGGACAACAGAGTTAAGACTCCATCTCAAAGAAATAAATAAATAAATGAAAATAAAATGTACAATACCTGAGTTAATATTATATAATATAATTCATTTTTTTTTCTTTTTTCTTTTTCTTTTTGAGATGGAGTCTTGCTCTGTCACCCAGGCTGGAGTGCAGTGGCATGATCTGGGCTCACTGCAACCTCTGCCTCCCAGATTCAAGTGATTCTCCTGCCTCAGCCTCCCGACTAGCTGGGAATTACAGGCATGCACCACCACGCCTGGCTAATTTTTGCACTTTTAGTAGAGACAAGGTTTTGCCATGTTGGCCAGGCTGGTCTTGAACTCCTGCCCTCAGGTGATCGGCCCACCTCAGCCTCCCGAAGTGCTGGGATTACAGGCATGAGCCACTGCGCCCGGCCTATAATTTAATTTAATAGACTGATTAAACATATATTTCTTGCTTATTAAATCATAATTTCACTTAAAATATATCTTGGTTGTCTCATATTAATTCCAATTACATTTATTTTCAAAACCTATTTTATAAGGCCAGGCGTGGTGGCTCACGCCTGTAATCCCAGTACTTTGGGAGGCCGAGGTGGGTGAATCACCTGAGGTTGGGAGTTCGAGACCAGCCTGACCAACATGGAGAATCCCCACCTCTACTAAAAATACAAAATTAGCCGGGAGTGGTAATGCATGCCTGTAATCCCAGCTACTCGGTAGGCTGAGGCAGGAGAATCACTTGAACTCAGGAGACGGAGGTTGCAGTGAGCAGAGATCATGCCATTGCACTCCAGCCTGGGCAACAAGAGCAAACTCCATCTCCAAAAAAAAAAAAAAAAAAAAAAAAAGAGATAATATATTAATACTACTACTACTTAAATTTAACATATGGCTCAACACTCATGATTAGAAGTACAAAAAAAATTCACAGTAATCACCAAAAAATTACTTGCCTTTCTTGCTATATATACTGGTAAGCCATCAAGACAGAAATATTCATTTCAGCTCTCTTTACAATTCTGAGTTACTTTTCAAACTAGTTCCCATCTTATGAATTCAAACTTTAAAACGGGCCACAAGACAAAAAAAAAGCAATTAAGCAGGGTACAAGAAATGATAGAGTGTTTTCCTTGAGTTGCTAATGGTAAAAATAATAAAACAGGATTTTTCTTTTGACAATCTTCTATAAAAAAAAGAAATTAGGCCGGGCACGGTGGCTCACACTTGTAATCCCAGCACTTTGGGAGGCCGAGGCGGGCGGATCACGAGGTCAGGAGATCGAGACCACGGTGAAACCCCGTCTCTACTAAAAATACAAAAAATTAGCCGGGCGTGGTGGCGGGCGCCTGTAGTCCCAGCTACTCGGAGAGGCTGAGGCAGGAGAATGGCGTGAACCCGGGAGGTGGGGAGCTTGCAGTGAGCCGAGATCGTGCCACTGCACTCCAGCCTGGGTGAAACAGCGAGACTCCGTCTCAAAAAAAAAAAAAAAAAAAGAAATTAACAACAAAGCATTGTACTTAATACCAAAATGGACAAACCTGTCTTTGACAGTATGATTCTTTGAGTTTCTTGAGATGTGTTGTCATTTTCACTTTGAAGTGAATCTCACTGCTATCCTAAGGAGATAAAAGAGAAAAAAATTATCCCTCTTTCTATAATCATTTTCTTTACTTGAACCAAACTACTTAATTACACACATAGTGCAAATAGAAACATAAACCTTGTAACCTGTATTTTTCCACCACAATATACTTTTTAGCATTCTTAACAGGTTTTCTTAAAACACTGTAATCATCCTCAAAGTTACGGTATACCCATTACAAAAGAAACTGAGTAAAACAAAGTTAATCAGTCTTGAGTGTTAAAATTATCAGTATAAGTAAAAGCCTAAGTAAATGCATTCCTTTACTTGCCATTCTATTGTCAAAATAAAAGATGAACTATCACATCTTTTATTTATCCCAATAGCAACTCAAAACAAAAAGTCTGTCCCCCCAAGTGAAGTGTCACTGAAGATGGTCGCCTAGGAGAAAAGCAATTAATTATACAATAATTAATTGTATAAAATTCAATTTTATACAATAAGAGACTGAGAAATGTATTCCTGCCATAAAAAAATCACCACATGGGGCTGAGCGCAGTGGCTCACACCTGTAATCCCAGCACTTTGGGAGGCCAAGGCAGGCGGATCACAAGGTCAGGAGTTCAAGACCAGCCTGGCCAGTATAGTGAAACCCTGTCTCTACTAAAAATACAAAAATTAGCCAGGCATGGTAGCACACACCTGTAGTCCCAGCTACTCAGGAGGCTGAGGCAGAAGAATTGCTTAAACCCAGGAGGTGGAGGTTGCAGTGAGCCAAGAACGCGCCACTGCACTCCAGCCTGGGCAACAGAGCAGGACTCCATCTCAAGAAACAAAAAAATCACCACATGGAATCTGGTTTCTCTCACATGAGTAAAATGAGTAAGAACCTGAGTTAGTCAAACTGATTTGTGGGACCAAAAATTCTTTTATTCTGCTCAGATTGTGAAACAAACTATCAGCCAACCATCAGAAAAAATACTGTTACTTGCATAATGTAAAATTTCAAAGCCAAACTTCATGACTATATATCACATTCACAAATGTGTATTTGCAGAAGCTGCACATTTACAGTATTTTTCTCGTGACTGTAACTATGAAGAAATAAAATTATCTTCACATAGATCATTTCATAAACAGATAAAATTCTACAGCAAATCTCATGCTATACATTAAAATCAATTCCAGGCTGGGCATGATGGCTCATGCCTGTAATCCCAACACTTTGGGAGGCCAAAGCAGGCGATCATTTGAGTTCAGGAGTTCAAGACCAGCCTGACCAACATGGTGAAATGCCATTTCTTTTTTTTTTTTTTTTTTTTTTTGAGACAGAGTCTCGCTCTGTCGCCCAGGCTGGAGTGCAGTGGCGCAATCTCGGCTCACTGCAAGCTCCGCCTCTCGGGTTCACGCCATTCTCCTGCCTCAGCCTCTCCGAGTAGCTGGGAATACAGGCGCCCGCCACCACGCCCGGCTAATTTTTTGTATTTTTCGTAGAGACAAGGTTTCACCGTGGTCTCGAGCTCCTGACCTCGTGATCCGCCCGCCTCGGCCTCCCAAAGTGCTGGGATTACAAGCGTGAGCCACCGCGCCCGGCCGTGAAATGCCATTTCTACTAAAAATACAAAAAAATTAGCCAGGCGCGGTGGCGCATGCCTGTAATCCCAGCTACTCGGGAGGGTGAAGGAGGAGAATCGCTTGAACCCAGGAGGCGGAGGCTGCAGTGAACCGAGATCTCACCACTGTACTCCAGCCTGGGCAACAGAGTGAGACTCCATCTCAAAAAAAAAAAAAAAAAATCACTTCCAGATGAATTAAAGAGCTAATATTAAAATTTTTTTGGCCAGGTGCAGTGGCTCACTCCTGCAATCCCAACACTTTGGGAGGTCAAGCCAGGTAGATCACGAGGTCAGGAGTTCGAGATCAGCCTGGCCAACATAAGGAAACCCTATCTCTACTAAAAATATAAAAAATTAGCCAGGTGTGGTGACAGTTGCATGTAAGCCCAACTACTTGGGAGGCTGAGGCAGGAGAATTGCTTGAACCCAGGAAGTGGATGTTGCAGTGAGCCGGAAGTACCACTGCACTCCAGCCTGCGTGACAGAACAAGGCTCCGCATCAAAAAAAAAAAAAAAAAAAAAAAAAAAAATCTCAATATTTTCCCCTCAAGGGAGAATTTTTTTCCCCTAATTTTGGCCTTGGGATGCCCTATTGCAAAGCATGATTTTAACCTAGAAACCATAAAAAAAAAGAGGTGGATAAATTTGACTTAATAAAAACATAAAACGTCTGTATAGTAAAAGATGCCATAAACAAAAGTTAAGACATACTGGAGGAAATATTCATAACATGTAACAGACAAAGAAAATGAAGACAATATTTTTAAAAATCCCACAAATTAATAATTCTTAAAAAGATATTCCATGGCATATGGACACATAGATCAATGGCATAAAATTGAAAGCCAAGAAATGAACCCTTATATCTATAGTCAATTTTTTGACAAGGATACCAGAACAATTCAGTGAGAAAAGGACAGTCTTTTCAACTAATGGTCTGGGACAAACACCCATAAAAAATTATTCAAAATGATGAAAGATTTAAATGTAAGAGCTAAAACTATAAATAAAACCATAAAACTTTTTTTTTGTTTTTTTGAGACAGGGTCTCACTCTGTCACCCCGACTGGAGTACAGTCACATGATCACAGCTCACCGCAGCCTTGACCTCCCAGGCTCAAGTGATTCTCCCCGCTCAGCCTCCTGAGTAGCTGGGACTACAGGCATGTGCCACCATGCCCTACTAATTTTTTATACTTTTTGTAGAGATGGGGTTTCACCATGTTGCCCAGGCTGGTCTCCAGCTCCTGAGCTCAAGCAATCTGCCCACCTTGGCCTCCCAAAGTGCTGAGATTACAGGTGTGAGCCATTGTGCCCAGCCTTAAAACTCTTAAACCACAAGCGTAAACCTTTGTGACCCTGGATTAGGCAATGGTTTCTTAGATAAATTACAAGCAACAAAAGAAAAAACAGATGAACTTAATTCACCAAAATTAAAAACTTTACACTGCAAAGAATAAAACCAAGAAAGTGAAAAGATAACTCAAAGATAGGAGAAAATCTATGCAAATCATATATATGATAAAAGTCTAATACCCAGAAAAAAGACATATTACCACTCAACAATAAAAAGACAACTAACCCAATTTAAAAATGGGCAAAAGATCTAAAGATCTTCATTTTTCCAAAGAAGATGTACTAATGGCCAATAAGTACATAAAAAAATGCTTGGCATCATTAGCCATCAGGAAAGAGCAAGTTCAAACCACAGTGAGATACCACTTCACACCCACTAGGATTATAACCAAAAATATGGATAATTACAAGTGTTGACCAGAATATGGAAAAACTGAAACGCTCATATGTTGCTGCTAGGAATGTAAGATGGTAGGACCACTGCTGAAAACAGTTCGGCAGTTCCTCAAAAAGTAAAACATACAGTTGCATACCAGACCCAGCAATTCCACTCCTAGGTATATATCCAAGGGAGCTGAAAACATGTCCACACAAAAACACACATGAATGTTCACAGGAACATTATTAATAGTAGCCAAAATATGGAGACAAACTAAATATCAACTGATAAATGGAAAACAAAATATATTCTACCCATACAATGGAACAGAATTCAGCCATTAAAAGGAATATAGTAACGATACATGCTACAGCATGAATGAACCTTGAAAACATGCTAAAAGAAAGAAGCCAGGCCAGGCATAGTGGTTCACACCTACAATCCCAGCACTTCAGGCCAAAGTGGGAGAATCACTTAAGCCCAAGAGTTCAAGACCAGCCTGAGCAACATAGCGAGACCCCTGGAGAGGGAGAGAGGGATGGGGGGGAAGGGAGGGGAAGAGGAGCAGGCAAGCAAGGAAGAAAAGAAGAAACAAACCAGAATAAAAAGCCACATATCAAAGCTAGGCATGGTGGCTCATGCCTGTAATCCCAACACTTTGGGAGGCCGAGGTAGGTGGATCATCTGAGGTCAGGAGTTTGAGACCAGCCTGGCCAACATGGCAAAACCCCATCTCTACTAAAAATACAAAAATTAGCTGGGCATGGTGGTGCATACCTGAAATCCCAGCTACTCAGGAGGCTATGGCAGGAGGATCGCTTGAACCCAGGAGGTGGAGGTCGCAGTGAGTTGAGATCAGGCCACTGCACTCCAGCCTGGGTGACAGAGAAGACCCTTGCCTCAAAAAAAAAAAAAAAAAAAAAAAAAAGAGGCATATATCTTATGATTCCATTTATATGTAATGTCCAGAAAAGGCAAACCTATAGAGACACAAAGTAGAATCATGGTTGTCACTGGCTGGAGGAAATAGGATGGGGAATGACTGCTAATGGGTACAGGGTGTCTTTTTGGGGTAATGCAAATGTTCTGGAATTGGTAGTGGTGATGGCTACACACACTTGTGAATAATACTAAAGCCACTGAATTATATACTTTAAAATAGTGAATTTTATAGTATGTGAATTTTATCTTTTAAAAGTTTTCAAAATAAGGCCAGGCATGGTGGCTCACACCTGTAATCCCAGAACTCTGGGAGGCCGAGACGGGTGGATCACCTGAGGTCAGGAGTTTGAGACCAGCCTGGCCAACATGGGGAAACCCCGTCTCTACTAAAAATATTTTTTAAAAAATTAGTCGGGCTTCATGGCAGGCACCTGTAGTCCCAGCTACTCGGGAGGCTGAGGCAGGAGAATCACCTGAACCCGGGAGTGGAGGGTGCAGTGAGCCAAGATCGTGCCATTGCACTCCAGCCTGACAACAAGAGCACAACTCCATTTCAAAATAAAATTTAAATTAAAAAAATTTTGAAAATAAAAAATAAAAGTCTTCAAAATAAGATAATCACAGAAAAATGGGAAAAGGGTATGAACACAATTAACAAAAGAATATAAATGTAACAGACCAAAAAAAATTATACCTTATTAATAATTAGGTAAATGAAAAATAAAAATGTTTTACCTAGCATATTTGAAAAAAATTTAAAAACTGTTAATATCCCATGTTTGGGAGAATATAGGGAAATGGTACTGTCACACTTCAATGGAAATACCACTGCACTCCAGCCTGGGCGAGTCCACCCTTCCACCAATTCTCTGTTTTTTGTCCTTTAGAAAACCCACGTAACTATGCAGATTCATTCCTCCAACAGTTGTTAGCTAACCTTAATTAACATTTCAGAGTCAATAAGATACAGACTAGAGCCGGGCGCAGTGGCTCACGCCTGTAATCCCAGCACTTTGGGAGGCCAAGGCTGGCGCATCACAAGGTTAGGAGATCGAGACCATCCTGGCTAACACAGTGAAACCCCGTCTCTACTAAAAAATACAAAAAAATTAGCCGGGCATGGTGGTGGGCGCCTGTAGTCTCAGCTACTTGGGAGGCTGAGGCAGGAGAATGGCGTGAACCCGGGAGGCGGAGCTTGCAGTGAGCCGAGATCACGCCACTGCACTCCAGCCTGGGCGACAGAGCAAGACTCCATCTCAAAAAAAAAAAAAAAAAAAAAAAAAAAAGATACAGACTAGAGTCTAGGGAAATAGGGGGCCAGAAAAGGGAAAAGGGTCAGGAAAAGGGCTGATAAACCTTTTACTTAAGGTTGGCCCTAGCCTTATCACTTAATAGTATCCACTGTATTTGCCCCTGAAGCACACTAACCAAGAAAACATTCCTATTTGGAAAAATTAAGATGATCTAAAACTGCCTGGCAGAATAATTTAAAAAACTGTATCGGCCTCTTCTACCTCTAACAGATGCATACACCGTAAATTAAAATGCATATAGTCATTTTAAAATAATTTGCCTTAAATAATTTTTTTTCCTGTCAAAAAGTACTCACATTGAAGGGGAGTCAAATGAGAAAAACAATGAAACTCACCTGTCCAATGACTTTGAGTTTAATATATTCACCTTCCTTCTTATCCCCCAAGTCCTCAGTTGAAGGTTTTGCCTCCTGAAAGAAAATTAAATTTCAATATAAAAGTTCCTACATACTATTTTAATTACTTATGAGTTCCATTACTTTCATTCAGGGTGCAAAATCTGCACCTGAGAATACGAACAGCGTTTCTTTTCCATGCCAGTCAATTAAGAAAAAAAGATCCTAAGTCAATTATTGTCCCAAACACCATTCACTAGAAATCAAGAGAGGGGTCTCTTTCATTATAATACCCCATAGTAATGGTCTAAAACTTTACCACACATCAAAATCACCTGAAGGACATGTTAAACAAACTGCTGGGCCCAAGCCCCAGTTTCTTATTCAGCACATCTGTAGTAGGGATGAGAATCTGTTTCTAACAAATTACCAGGTGGTACCGATGCTGCTGGCCAGAGAACAACTTGGAAACAACTGCCCTACAGCCAACTCTTTCTTACCAGCACAGAGGGAGTCCATCCTCCATGAATTTTTAGACAAACATTCTGAATCCAAGATTATCTTCTCACAGACTATCATGAAGAGTTTACTTTAACTACAAAACTGTACTAAGAAATGTAAATTAATCATATTAGCATAAGCAAGGCTATTATTTATTATTTATTATTTTTTTTTTTGAGACACAGTTTCGCTCTTGTTGCCCAGGCTGGAGTGCAATGGCTTGATCTCAGCTCACCGCAACCTCCGCCTCCTGGGTTCAAGCAATTCTCCTGCCTCAGCCTCCCGAGTAGCTGGGACTACAGGCATGCCCCACCACACCCGGCTAATTTTGTATTTTTAGTAGAGATGGGGTTTCTCCATGTTGGTCAGGCTGGTCTCAAACTACTGACCTCAGGTGATCCGCCTGCCTTGGCCTCCCAAAGTGCTGGGACTACAGGCGTGAGCCACAGTGCCCAGCCAAGCAAGGCTATTTAGAAAGGAAAATCAAATAAGAAAGTATTAGACTAATGTACTCTGGAGTCAAAACAAATCAGTTTTATATAATCAATTATTTTAGACTATCCAAAGTATAATGCTTAAGTTTTTTGTTGTTTTTTTTGTTTGGTTTTTTTTTTTGAGACGGAGTCTCGCTCTGTCGCCCAGGCTGGAGTGCAGTGGCGCAATCTCGGCTCACTGTAAGCTCCGCCTCCCGGGTTCACGCCATTCTCCTGCCTCAGCCTCTCCGAGTAGCTGGGACTACAGGCGCCCGCCACCACGCCTGGCTAATTTTTTGTATTTTTAGTAGAGACGGGGTTTCACCGTGGTCTCTATCACCTGACCTCGTGATTCGCCCGCCTCGGCCTCCCAAAGTGCTGGGATTACAAGCGTGAGCCACCGCGCCTGGCCAATGCTTAAGTTTAAAAGAGAAGACAAAAATAGGAAGACAAGATACTTGAGAGGCTGTGGCAGTAGGACTGCTTGAGAGCCCAGGAGTTGGAGGCCAGCCTGGACAACATAGCAAGACCTCATCTCTTTAAAGCAAAAAAAAAAAAATAAAACAATCACAAAAAGTTACAAAACAATTTCAAATAAAGAGATACTGAAACGAAAATGAGGTTAACAGAATAAATTAGTTAAAACAACTTCACCATGAAGTATCTCAAGAATAAGCAAATCATTTTTAGTAACGGGGGTACCTTGGAAAATTTCATGAATACTGTAGTAAAAAAGTAGCTTTTTTTCTCTATGTGCTACACCTTAGTTTGGCCACCAAATTACCCACTTATTTAGATATATACCTTATTATTCGTAATAATTTCAAGCAGTTAATCCATATTTGATAAGAATAACCATAACCATTACCTGTGTATCTCATGCCAGTAACTTAAAAAAATTCTTTAACATTCAAGAATTAAAAGAACATATTAAACTAGAAGCAGCTTTTAACTTTAAAATACAGGCTAGAGTCTACGGAAATGCTTAGGTAACTGAACTGATATCATTAGTATGAATCCTTGCCTGTTTTTCATTCTGCAGTGCTTTTAACATTTGCTGACTACTGACTATTACGGCAGCAGGCAAAATTAACCTTCTTTAGTGAGACACTATTTCACCTGAAAACTAGAAGACTGTCTTCAAATATAGTCTCTCCACATTTCTATGAATTTATATTTATAGTAAACAGCTGCTTCTTCCTCTAAGTATCTAGAAGGCAAAGAGCTTATTCCATGCAGTGAAGGGCAATAAACAGCAACCAAGCCCTGAGTCCTCTGTAACTGGAAGGAGAGGAGGCCTTAAGAAGCTTTAAGTTAGCACAAAGGACAGCCCCCTCCCCTAGCAGCAATATATAAGCACAACAGGAGTGGCTTTGCTCCTGTGTCTCCTAGATAGGGTAGCTATAGCGGCTACTCAGCACAGAGGAATTCTTTCCCTCCTCCCCTCCATCATCCTCAGTGCTTCAGAATTCTCTGAAAGTCCAGCTTCTCCAATCCTATAACTACTCAGATCAAAAAGCATAAATACCTTCCAGTACTTTAGGGTCTATAACCTAACTCTATAGCATTGCATGACATTCTCTGATTCCACCATCAAGCTCAATTCTCATTTTTCTCTCATCATTCACTTAACAAACCCAAAGATTCTGTTCAATTGGACTATTTACTGTTCCCCGAATATGTCCATTAATATTACTTCAACTTCAGCCCTTTGCGGCCCTAGTTTCATTTACCTGGAATATATATATAGATAGATAGATATAGATATAGATATAGATATAGATATATCCTCTCTCAGCTTCTCTTGAAATCACCTCAAGGATATCTACCTCACACATGAACTTAAGTCCAGTATTTTTTTTTTTTGAGACAGATTTTCGCTCGTTGCCCAGGCTGGAATGCAATGGCACAATCTTGGTTCACTGCAACCTCTGCCTCCTAGGTTCAAGCCATTCTCCTGCCTCAGCCTCCCAAGTAGCTGGGATTACAGGAGTGTGCCACCACGCCCAGCTAATTTTTGTATTTTCAGTAGAGACGGGGTTTCCCTATGTAGGCCAGGCTGGTCTCGAACTCCTGACCTCAGGTGATCCACCCACTTTGGCTTCCCAAAGTGCTGGGATTATAGGCTTGAGCCACTACGCCCGGCCTGCTTTTTTTTTTTCTTTTCTGTGACAGAGTCTCGCTCTGTCAGCCAGGCTGGAGTGCAGTGGCACAATCTCGGCTCACTGCAACCTCTGACTCCCAGGTTCAAGCAATTTTCTCATCCCTCAACCACCTGAATAGCTGGGATTACAGGCATGCATCACTACGCCCAGCAATTTTTTGTGTGTATTTTTAGTAGAGACAGGGTTTCATCACATTGGCCCAGGTTGGTCTTGAACTCCTGGCCTCAAATGATCTGCCCACCTTGGCCTACCAAAGTGCTGGGATTACAGGCGTGAGCCACCATGTTAGGCCAAGTCCAGGATTTTTTAAAACTCGTCTATGAACCACAGCACTCCCCCAACCTTCCAAATGATATTAATATCTTCCTTTAATGCTCCTACTTGCAATTTATTCATATATTTTATGGCATTTATTTTCAACTTAAAAATACTCTCCCTTGACCTTACTTCTCTAGTTGTTTTTCTCACCTTTTTTGTTTTTTTTTTTTGTGGTGGTTGTTGTTGTTTTGAGATGGAGTCTTGCTCTGTTGCTCAGGCTGGAGTGCAGTGGTGCGATCTCGGCTCACTGCAACCTCTACCTCCCAGATTCAGGCGATTCTCCTGCCTCAGCCTCCTGAGTAGCTGGGATTACAGGTGCATGCCACCACATCCAGCTGATTTTTTGTATTTTTAGTAGAGACAGGATTTCACCATGTTGGCTAGGCTAGTCTCAAACTCCTGACCTCAAGTGATCCGCCAGCCTTGGACTCCCAAAGTGCTGGGATTACAGGCGTGAGCCACCACGCCCAGCCAGTTCTCACCTTTTTTCAAAATCAAACTTCTTAAAGAGTATTCAGCTGTAATGTGGTTTATGCCCCCACCATTCCACTTGACACTCTCCTCACCAATGGTTAGCAGGTGGATTCTTTATTGCTAAAGCCAATGTACACTTTCAAATCTCATCTGTAACTCTCTCAAACAACAAACACTGAGTTTTACCTTGAAAACTCTCCACCTTTGGCTGCCAAGATTAGGCTCTCTCCTCATTTCTGTAATTTCCTTCAATGCTGGGTTTCATCTGAATTCTGTGTCTTCAATCCTCTGCTTTTCTGTCTCCCTGGTGACCCGTGATTCCAACTAGTTGTCAGATACTAATACCTCGGCCGGGCGCGGTGGCTCACGCCTGTAATCCCAGCACTTTGGGAGGCGGAGGTGGGCGGATCAGGAGATCGAGACCATCCTGGCTAACACGGTGAAACCCCATCTCTACTAAAAATACAAAAAGCCGGGCGTAGTGGTGGGCACCTGTAATCCCAGCTACTCTGGAGGCTGAGGCAGGAGAATGGCGTGAACCCGGGAGGCGGAGCCTGCAGTGAGCTATGATTGCGCCACTGCATTCCAGCCTGGGCAACTGAGCGAGACTCCGTCTAAAAAAAAAAAAAAAAAAAACAGATACTAATAACTCAACTATTCCTTCTAACATTTATGAGTTTCACACTCATTTATCCAAGTGCCTGAATATATCCTTGGATACTTCAGTGTGAAAGTGTCCCAAACCAAATCATTATCTCTAACTCTTTTGTCAGTTTTAACTCCTCTTTCTAAAAATCAAAATCAAAACAAATTATAATTCTTCCTGGATTCCCAATTACAATAAATGGGTTACCATACAATCAGCTGCCAACAACAGAAATTCTGGGGTCATCTTTGGCTCCTCTTCTGCTTTTAAACATTAAACTTCATACTTAACATCACTCATCATTCTGACAATTCTGTGTCTTTTTTTGTTTTGTTTTAGAGACAGGGTCTCACTATGTTGCCCAGGCTGGTCTTGAACTCCTGGGTTCAAGCAATCCTCCCATCTCAGCCTCCCAAAGTGCTGGAATTACAGGCATGAGCCATGACAATTCTATTTCTTACTAGCTCTCAAGCCCATCCCATTCTCTCCTTTCCACTGCTTTAGTTCAGCCACTCATTGATGCTTATTAACATCCCTGCAACAACATAACTGGGCTGGTGCAGTGGCTCACACCCATGATCCTGGCACTTTGGGAGGCCAAGGTGGATCACTTGAGGCCAGGAGTTTGAGACCAGCCTGGGCAACATGGTGAAACCCTGTCTCTACAAGAAATACAAAAAGCCAGATGTGGTGGTACACACCTGTAGTCCCAGCTACTTGGGAGGCTGAGGTGGGAGGATCATTTGACCCCCGGAGGTCAAGGCTGCAGTGAGCCAAGATCATGCCACTGCACTCCAGCCTGAGTGAAAGAGTGAGACCTTGTCACTAAAAAAATAATAATAATAATAATTTTAAAAATAGAATAACTGACGTTCCCAGTCTTCCTCCCTTCAATTATTTCTCCAAACTGTCACCAGAGCCATCTCTCTAAAATGCAGTCTGGTCTGCTCAAAATCTTCAGGGTTAAATTCAAACTCCTAGGCCAGGCATGGTGGCTCACGTCTGTAATCCCAGCACTTTTGGAGGCCGAGGCGGGTGGATCACCAGCCACCAACACGGCGAAACCCCGTCTCTACTAAAAATACAAAAATTATTAGCCAGGTGTGGTGGTGCGTGCCTGTAATCCCAGCTACTCAGGAGGCTGAGGCAGGGAATTGCTTGAACCTGGGAGGCAGAGGTTGCAGTGAGCCGAGATCACCCACTGCACTCCCACCTGGGCAGCAGAGGGAGACGCCGTCTCAAAAAAAAAAAAATTCTAACTCCTTAGCTGACATACACTGATCCTTCATGTGCTGGTCCCTGCCTAGCAATGAAACCTTATTCTCCTCCCTCTGTTAGCAAATATCTTATCCTCCAGCCATAACTATCTACAATTGCTGGAACATGGCATCCTCCACCTTATCTCAATTATCTTTGTACATGCTGACCCCCTCTTCTTGGAAGGCGCTTTCCCACTCTATTCACCTCCCATGACCACCCAGACATCACTTCCCTGATCATCTTCTTAAATGTTCCCATACTGCTTACTTATCTATCATAATCATTTGTTTGCATATCTGTCTCTTCTATCAGATTTGAGTTTCTTATTGGCATGCCTTACTTTTCCTTGTATTTCCGGTCAAGCACAGAGCCTGGTACTTTGAAGATACTCAATATTCTTATTAAACAGTTTTCTGTGACAGGTTGGTATGTCTTGTCTTCCCTACAAGTTTACAAGTGGAGGGTCCAAGTTTTTTCACTCTCTAACCTCTGTAGTGCCAAACAAATACTAAGCAATTTTTAAATGTTTGTTGAATAAATAAGATTGACAGCACTATTTTCTGTGTATCACAGAATCTTACTCATGCTTCATACTTCTGTATGCAATAATAGTCAGTTCAAACAGATCTTTTCAGTTTTTTGCATTCACAGTTGAGAATAAGAGATAATTCACCTCAATTTCATAAGAATATGTGAACGATTGGATTTTAAATTTCCAAAAATAAGCTGCCACTTTCCCTAGACACTCCATTTGGTGATGTCTTCCCAACTCTTAACCACTATAATAACAATCACCTGTACCACTTGTTTAATGGCCTCATGCTTGCTTAAGGCAGTCATCAAGCTTTTTGCCTTCTCTCTTTGACAAACTAGCCTTGAAAATGAGAAGATCCTGTACAAAAAAAAGGCCAAAGTTTGTCTCCAATGAGCTCAGTGTCTTTTGTAGGCTGTCTTTCCTTCTCTTCCTTGTAAAAAGCAGTCAGTACAGAATGGTATGACACAGTGATTACAAAACAGTGAAAGCATTCAGCTCTGAGTCTGGGACGCTAGGTCATCATAGAAAAGAGAATCCCAAAGAGAGCTGGGTGATTTGGCTAGAAAGGATACACAGCCCCAAAGCAGAAGAAACGGGTGATGGAAAGATTAAGTGAATATACAGGATCAAAGAGAGAACTGAAAGCCTCTTAGACTGCAAAAGATATGGAAAACACAATAGGCCTCATTTTCAAATGTACAATATTCATAAGGAGGGTTTTATGCTATTTCAAAGTCAAAAGAACAAGACCTTTACTTAAAAGCACTCTGGAGGCTGGGCACAATGGCTCTGTAATCCCAGCACTTTGGGAGGCCAAGGCAGGCGATCACTTGAGGCCAGGAGTTCAAGAGCAGCCTGGCCAACATGACAAAACCGCATCTCTACTAAAAAAAAAAGTGGTGGTGCTGCACGCCTGTAATCCCAGCTATTCAGGAGGCTGGGGCACAAGAATCACTTGAACCCGGGAGGTGGAGGTTGCAGTGAGCCGAGATCATGCCAAAAAAAGCACTCTGGTAATCAGTACAGTGACAATTCAGTCACAGGGACAGAGCATCACACTTAACTACTGCCAATGTGTCATGGATCCAGCTGCACAAGGATTGCCTTTTTTTTTTTTTTGAGACAGAGTCTTGCTCCGCCTCCCAGGCTGGAGTACAGTGGCGTGATCTCAACTCACTGCAACCTCTGCCACCCGGGTTCAAGTGATTCTCCTGCCTCAGCCTCCTATCTGGATTACAGGCACACACCACCACACCTGGCTCATTTTTGTATTTTCAGTAGAGACAGGGTTTTGCCATGTTGGCCACGCTGGTCTCGAACTCCTGACCTCAGGTGATCTGCCCACCTCAGCCTCCAAAAGTGCTGGGATTACAGGCGTGAGCCACCGCGCCCGGCTGGATTGCTCATTCTCATTGAAAGAGGAGGGATTCTAGGAAAACTCAACAACAAATAAAAAATACGTTTACTCTCCTTTCATGATATTAACAAATCTGTTCATTTTTTAAGGTGTGACAAGAGTATATTGGTCACGTTAAAAGAAAAAGCCGGCCGGGCTCACGCCTGTAATCCCAGCACTTTGGGAGGCCGAGGCAGGCTCCGATCACGAGGTCAGGAGATTGAGACCATCCTGGCTAACACGATGAAACCCCGTCTCTACTAAAAATACAAAAAATTAGGCCAGGTGCGGTGGCTCACGCTTGTAATCCCAGCACTTTGGGAGGCCGAGGCGGGAAGATCACGAGGTCAGGAGATCGAGACCACGGTGAAACCCCGTCTCTACTAAAAATACAAAAAATTAGCCGGGCGTGGTGGCGGGTGCCTGTAGTCCCAGCTACTCGGAGAGGCTGAGGTGGGAGAATGGCGTGAACCCGGGAGGAGGAGCTTGCAGTGAGCCAAGATTGCGCCACTGCAAAAAAAAAAAAAAAAAAAAAAAAAATTAGCCAGGCGAGGTGGCGGGCGCCTGTAGTCCCAGCTACTCGGGAGGCTGAGGCAGGAGAATGGCGTGAACCCCGGAGGGGCGGAGCCTGCAGTGAGCCGAAATCGCGCCACTGCACTCCAGCCTGGGCGACAGTGAGACTCTGTCTCAAAAAAAAAAAAGAAAAGAAAAGAAAAGAAAAAGCCTTGGCTGGGTACTGTGGATCACGCCTGTAATCCCAGCACTTTGGGAGACCGAGGCGGGTGGATCACGAGGTCAGGAGATGGAGACCATCCTGGCTAACACGGTGAAACCCCATCTCTACTAAAAATACAAAAAATTAGCTGGGCGTGGTGCTGGGCGCCTGTAGTCCCAGCTACTCAGGAGGCTGAGGCAGGAGAATGGTGTGAACCGGGAAGACAGAGCTTGCAGTGTGTCGAGATGGCGCCACTGCACTCCATCCTGGGCAGCAGAGCAAGACTCCATCTCAAAAAAAAAAAATTAAATTAAAATTAAAATTAAAGAAAAAGCGCTTCTCTTTTTAAAGATACATACTGAAATATTTACAGATGAAATGATTCAATATTTAGAAATGGCTTCAAAATAATATGGGGGAGTATAATGGGATGCTGTAGATTATAGGCCAAGAGGAGGCCACAAGGATTCATTATAATACAGTACATTTAAACATAAATAAAAAAATTCATTAAATTCACTCCAGCCAGGCACGGTTGCTCATGCCTGTAATTCCAGCACTTTGGGAGGCCAAGACAGGCGGATCATGAGGTCAGGAGATCAAGACTATCCTGGCTAACACGGTGAAACCCCATCTCTACTGAAAATACAAAAAAATTAGCCAGGTGTGGTGTCAGGCGCCTGTAGTCCCAGCTACTCAGGAGGCTGAGGCAGGAGAACGGTGTGAACCCAGGAGGTGGAGTTTGCAGTGAGCCGAGATCACACCACTGCATTCCAGCCTGGACGACAGAGCAAGACTGTCTCGAAAAGAAAAAAAAGTCACTCCAAGCTTCAAATTCTATATATATCAATTTATTTTATTTCCTAATGAAGAAAGCTCAAAAAGTGTTAAACAGGGTAATTCTAATGCACCATTAAAAGGGAAAAACCCAAAATTACAGTGAAGTCACTTCCCTTAAATAATTTACCACAATTCCATTTTATTTATTTATTTATTTTGAGTCTCGCTGTGTCACCCAGGCTGGAGTGCAGTGGCACGATCTTGGCTCACTGCAAACTCCGCCTCCTGAGTAGCTGGGACTACAGGCACACGCCACCACACCCAGCTAAATTTTGTATTTTTTGGTAGAGACAGGGTTTCACCATGTTGCCCAGGCTGGTCTCGCACTCTTGCGCTCAAGCAATCTGCCCGCCTCGGCCTCCCAAGTGCTGGGATTACAGGCGTGAGCCACTGCACCAGGCCCACAATTCTAAAAACACAAAAATATATGTATATTTTCATCTTCATGCTGCATATGTTCAAACTTAGTAAGACGGTACTAGAGATTTAGAACAGAACTGACCAGATTTAACTGTATAACTTCAAGGTGTAGGTCAAAGCTGTCAACACAATGGGCGTCTGAAAATTTACATTCAACCCTGAATGGTAAACACTAGTCACGCACAGATAGCTTCTCAGGAACTAAAAACTATAACTAAAAACTTTACTGGTTGTGTAAACCTTACCCTTTGAGTCTAGACCTATGCTAAGCCTAGAACAAACCAGTTTGATTGCATCCAAAAGTACTAGCAAACAGACTTAGAAGTATGACAGACATTGTTAATTACCTATCTGATATCTATTTTCCCTTTCTTCCTTACAAAGGGAAACCTAAATTTACCCAGATAAAAAACGTATTTCCCAGCTTCTTTTATACCCATTTTGGCCAAAGAGATATAAAGTGACATACTTTTTCCCTTTGCTTCTCCCTTTTCTCCTGTCTGGAACACAAAGTAGCTTTTTTGTGCCCACAAGTAGACAAGCACCAAAGTGAAAGACTGCTGTTAAGGATGGAGAAGAAAATAATATGAAGGAACTGTGGAGCTACCACATCAGCCCTGAGCTACTTTTGTCTACGCTTCTTGTTTTATGAGGAAAAAAAAAATTGTTTAACCTACAATAAATCAAATTTTGTTATTCAGCCCAAAAGTAATCCTGAAATAGAAGGTGCTATAAAAGGTATAAGTTTGGCTCATATTAAAAACAGGCACTAGGCCGGGCGCGGTGGCTCACGCTTGTAATCCCATCACTTTGGGAGGCCGAGGCGGACGGATCACAAGGTCAGGAGATCGAGACCACGGTGAAACCCCGTCTCTACTAAAAATACAAAAAAATTAGCCGGGCGTGGTGGCGGGCGCCTGTAGTCCCAGTTACTCGGAGAGGCTGAGGCAGGAGAATGGCGTGAACTCGGGAGGCGGAGCTTGCAGTGAGCCGAGATTGCGCCACTGCACTCCAGCCTGGGCGACAGAGAGAGACTCCATCTCAAAAAAAAAAAAAAAAACAGGTGCCAGAAAATTCCTCAATGGGCATCAAAAGCAGAATGAATAAGTAAATTGAGTATACTGCATTCCACACAATGGAATGCCACACAGCAATGATATTTAATAACATACAACTATTTACAATAATAATGAAGGAAACTCTAAACAGTGCTGGGCAAAAGAACCAACACACAGAGATACATACTGTATGATTTCACTTATAAAATGTTATGCTGTATAAAAACAGACAAAACTATTCAACTTGTTAAGTCTATACAGCGGTTCTTTATCTGAGTGCTGGTTGCATGGACGTGTTCAGTTTGTGAAAGTTCAGCAAACCATACACTCTTGTGCACTTTTTTGTAGGTATATTACTCTTTGGTAAAACCTTTAAAAATAACTGGCCCTAGATATTGAGAACAACCAGTCCAGCAAACAAAACTCCACCCTTCCTTCCTTCCTTCCTTCAGGTCTTTTCCTTCAGATCCTCATTAGCTCAGAAAAGGCAACTGAATGCAAAAATAGCCAAAAATATATAACCGATACAATGTATCTTTAAGTAAACATAGTCATGTTGCAGGAATTATCCAAATTTTAAACTGTAAAACTAACGTGCTCAATAACAGTATCTGTGTGAACTTTTCCCCATGACTCTTGTAAAGAAACAGAATATCAGCCGGGATGGCGCAGTGGCTCACGCCTGTAATCCCAGCACTTTGGGAGGCCAAGGCGGTCAGATCACACGAGATCGGGAGTTCGAGACCCGCCTGACCAACATGGAGAAGCCCCATCTTTACTAAAAAAAAATATATATATATATATATATGAAATTAGTCGGGTGCTGTGGCTCACACCTGTAATCCCAGCACTTTGGGAGGCCAAGGCAGGCGGATCATGAAGTCAGGAGATTAAGACCATCCTGGCTAACACGGTGAAACCCCGTCTCTACT
Source organism: Nomascus leucogenys (assembly GCF_006542625.1). NCBI lineage: Eukaryota > Metazoa > Chordata > Mammalia > Primates > Hylobatidae > Nomascus > Nomascus leucogenys. The sequence goes on from NC_044402.1 coordinate 102,695,341, forward strand.
AAAAATACAAAAACTTAGCCAGGCGTGGTGGTGCGTGCCTGTAATCCCAGCTACTCAGGAGGCTGAGGCAGGAGAAATGCTTGAACCCAGGAGGCAGAGGTTGCAGTGGGCAGAGATCACGCCATTGTGCTCCAGCTGAGACTCTGTCTCAAAAAAAAAAAAAAAAAATTAGCCAGGCATGGTGGCACATGCCTGTAATCTCAGCTACTCGGGAGGCTGTGGCGGGAGAATCGCTTGAACCCGGGCGGCAGAGGTTGCGGTGAGCCAAGATGGCGCCATTGCATTCCAACCTAGGCAACAAGAGCAAAACTCTGTCTCAAAAAGAATTAATTAAATTAAATAGAATATCAGCATTATATATATATATATATATATATATATTTTTTTTTTTTTTTTTTTTTTTTTTTTTTAAATCACAACTTCAGGGAATTCCAAAATGGAATGCTAAAGATGTCTTAATAAAAAATTAACTGGGCCAGGCACTGTGGCTCATGCCTGTAATCCCTGCATTTTGCAAGGCCAAGGCAGGCAGATCACCTGAGGTCAAGAGTTCAGGACCAGCCTAGCCAATATGATGAAATTTCGTCTCTACAAAGATCAAAAATTAGCTGAGCATGATTGCAGGTGCCTGTAATCCCAGCTACTTGGGAGGCTGAGGTGGGAGAATCGCTTGAACCTGGGAGGCAGAGGTTGCAGTGAGTCGAGATGGCACCACTGCACTCCAGACTGGGTGACAGAGCGAGACTCCGTCTCAAAAAAAAAAAAAAAAAGATCATCGGCCTCTCTTCCTTTATCCGCCATCATGGTGTGTGCTTGACTCCACTTCTTGCCACGTCTTCTCAGAAGACTTTCAAGGTTAAGTGATCCCTGGCCAAGAAACAAAAGCAAAATCGACCCATTCCCCAGTGGATTCGGATGAAAACTGGTAATAAAATCAGGTAAAACTCCAAAAGGAGACATTGGAGAAGAACCAAGCTGGGTTATAAGGCATTGCATGATGCAACATACTTATGCTGTCTGAAGGTCACAATCATGTTACCATATCGAGCTGAAAATGTCACCACTATCTAGAGAGTTGGACATGTTTTATTGGGAATCTATTTTCTCTCTGAATCTGTTATGAACGTGTTGGTTGGCTAGGTTTCAGTAATAAACATGTGAGACCTTTCACTTAAAAAAAAAAAAAAAAAATCATCCTTAACCATCCCAATGTCCTGGAAGAAGTAAATGATTCAACTTTGGATATAGTTACCAGGTCTATTGCTAACAGAAGTAAAGATGAAGAAGGTATGCAAAAATATCATAAGAGAAAAACTATTCCATGGCAACCAGCCCTGCCTCAATAACAAAACAACATCAAGAGGACTGAAAGAGGAGGAGGAAGGTACCTGCTGTTTCATGTTTTTGAGGCGACCTTCCAATTCTAGGGCCTAGAATCGTTCTATGAACATTGTGACATTCAATAAACATTTGTTGAATGAATCTGGCCACTCTCCTTTAAAACATTTTTTACTAATTATCCACTCAATGTGCTAAGCATTACAGGAAAAAGAGGATAAATAAAGCCTGATGTAATGGAGAAAAGACACTTAGAATGTAAATAACTGGCAATGCGGTGGCTCACGCCTGTAATCCCAGCACTCTGGGAGGCCGAGGCGGGTGGATCACTTGAAGTCAGGAGTTCAAGACCAATCTGGCCAACATGGGGAAACCCGGTCACTACTAAAAATATAAAAACTAGCCGTGCTTGGTGACACACATCTGTAATCCCAGCTACTCGAGAGGCTGAGGCAGGAGAATCACTTGAACCAGGAGGCAGAGGTTGCAGTGAGCCAAGATCATGCCACTGCACTCCAGCCTGGGCCATAGAGCGAGACTCCATCTCAAAAAAAAAAAAAAAAATAAAGGAATGTAAATAACTGTAACACTACATGTTAAAAATTATGAAAGAGATACCCTAACTGCCTTCAGGACTAAAGGATGTCATGAGTTGACAACTACTTAATAGTTCTGAAATCTGAACTACTAAATCTTAATGAGTACTCTAATCATAACATTCATATTCAATTTTTAAACTACTAGTAAAGTTTGTTTAGATAATGCTACAATCTATACATTTGTAACATCCACTAGCAGGACCTCATGTCTATCAGAGCGGACACAGTATTCTTTTTCTCCTAGGGCATGAAATGCTTAACTACATACTCAAGTAATAACTACAGTTTAACATACCTATTCTATAATATAAATAGTAGTACACATAATTACGAATTTTAATACACAACCAGTTCATCATATGCTCCTGCTACCTCAAGCAAAGAATTTCTAAAATCAGTAAAAATCAATAGCAGGGAGCTATATAGAACACTGCAGGGAATAATACTATCATGGCAGGAAAAATACAATTAATGTAGATTAAAGATAACTGCAAATTCTTTGTTACTCCTCCCATTGAGAAACAGTGTCTAAATAAATGCCTTTCCCTTGAATCTGGCTGACCTTAGTGATTTGAGTGGCCAACAGAATTACAGAAGTGACTTCCAAGGCTAGGTTGTAGGAGCCTTGCTATTTCCACCCAGGTTCTCTTGGAACACCTATTCTCTCTGTGATCCCTGAGCCATTAAGTCTGAATACCCTGGGGTCTCCATGGTGAGATCACATGATGAAACCACTAAGAAAGGCTCTGAGACTATATGGAGACACTTGCCTCATCCAGTCTCATCTCACCTGACAACTAGCTGTTCCAGCCCCCAGCCACTTGAGTCATCTCAGCTGAGGCCCCACACACCAAGAAGCAGAGGTGAGTCTAATCCACGGAGCCCTGTCCAAATTGCAGATTTATGAGCAAAATAAATGGCTGTTGTTTTAAGTCACAAAATTTTGAGGTAATGTATCAGATAATCAGAATTACACAATGCTTCCAAATCCTTGACTAAAGATAAAAGGAAATCATTCAATCTCTCTTCCGGGAGTGTTAATACAGATTCAGTTAGAGTGGAACAATCAGTCATCCAATTGCTACAATTAACAGACTTGAATTGAAGTGCTGACCAAGTTACCTTTGATGATTTTGGTATAAAAAAGAAACACTATAAACTTAAATATCAGAAAGGAGGAAGGGGAAAATATTTGTACAAATTACCCTTATCCTTTTGATATTAAGCTTCTGGTTCTGTATGAGTGCTCTGTTTTGCTGCAAGGTGAGACTGGGCTAAAGGAAAACACCTAATCAGATTTGTTACTGGTTAAAGGATGGTCCTTAACCATTTTGAGGAATCACGTACCCCTGATGAGACTATGGGTCCTTTCTCCTATTTAAAAAATATATATATATATGGCCGGGCTCATGTCTATAATCCCAGCACTTTGGGAGGCCAAGACAGGCAGATCACCTGAGGTCAGGAGTTCGAGACCAGCCTGGTGAAATCCCATCTCTACAAAGATTACAAAAATTAGCCGGGTGTGGCGGCATGCGCCTATAATCCCAGCTACTAGGGAGGCTGAGGCAGGAGAATCAGTTGAACCTAGGAGGCAGAGGTTGCCGTAACCGAGATCACACCACACTGCACTCCAGCCTGGGCAATTGAGCAATGCTCCATCTTAAAAAAAAAAATACATATGCACAAATACTCACAAAACACTCCATAAAATGTAAGCGAACTTTCAGTCTTTATAGTCTATGGGCCTTAGGTTTAGAACTTGTTTTAAAGGATTATTTAATAATGGTACACAAATCCACTAGATGATGTCGGAATTCTTAAAATTATAAAGAAGTGGGTTTTTTGGTTTTTTTTGTTTTGTTTTGTTTTGCTGCGCACGGCACCTCATGCCTGTAATCCCAGCACTTTGGGAGGCTGAGGCGGGCGGATCACAAGGTCAGGAGTTCGAGACAGCCTGGCCAATATGCTGAAACCCCGTCTCTACTAAAAATACAAAACAATTAGCCGGGCACGGTGGCTAATTTTTTGTGACTCCATCTCAGAAAAAAAAAAAAAAAAAAAAGTTTTTTGTTTTCCTTTACTTTTTTTTTTTTTTTTTTTTGGTGGAGGGGGGGACAGAGTCTTGCTCTGTCACCCAGGCTGGAATGCAGTGGCATGATCTCGGCTCACTGCAACCTCCACCTCCCGAGCTCAAGCGATCATCCCGCCTCAGACTCCCAAGTAGCTGGGATTATAGGCATGAGCCACCAGGCCCAGCTAATTTTTGTATTTTTAGTAAAGACGTGCTTTCGTCATGTTGGCCAGGCTGGTCTCAAAGTCCTGACCTCAAGTGATCCACCCACTTTAGTCTCCCAAAGTAGTGGGATTACAGGCGTAAGCCATTAAGAAGTGTTTCACTCAAATTCCAAAAACAATCATTTTTTCATTAATCAATGGAGAACCCAGCAATTGAAGTCTTGTGTGTAATGTCCACCGATTTTAGCCTTAAGTTATTACTCAATTTCACTATTTTAGCACCAGACAATAACCTTCTGAGAGGTACCTCAGAAAACACATCACTCTAAAATAACTTGATTCAAATTAAGGTTGTCTTCTTAGGACAGTGGTTTAGTCTCAAGCTGATATTAAACAATACAGGATTTGGAAATTCTTGCTCTCACTTATAAACCTCTTAAAATTAAGGGTTCAGCTTTATAACTCTTTAAGTCTTAGCACTCAACACTGAATTTGTACTGGGTCTTGTTTGTTTTGAGTCAGGGTCTCTATCGCCCAGGCTGGAGTACAGTGGCATGATCTTGGCTCACTGCAACCTCAACCTCCCAGGCTCAGGTGATCCTCCCATGTCAACCTCCTGAGTAGCTGGGACTACAGGTACAGGCCATCATGCCTGGCTAATTTTATTTTTTGTAGAGACGACGTCTCTCTATGTTGCCCAGGCTGGTCTCAAACTCCTGAGCTCAAGCAATACTCCCCCACTTTAGCCTCCCAAAGTGCTAGGATTACAGGTGTGAGCCGCCGCACCCGGCCAATGTACTGAGTCTTTTTTTTTTTTAAACGGAGTCTCACTCTGTCACCCAGGCTGGAGTGCAGTGGAGTGATCTCCACTCACTGCAACCTCCGCCTCCCGGGTTTAAGCAGTTCTCCTGCCTCAGCCTCCTGAGTAGTTGGGATTACAGGTACGCACCACCACGCCCGGCTATTTTTTGTATTTTTAGTAGAGACGGGGTTTCACCATGTTAGTCAGGCTGGTCTCGAACTCCTGACCTCGTGATCCACCCAACTTGGCCTCCCAAAGTGCTGGGATTACAGGCATGAGCCACCGCACCCGGCAAGTCCTAATGATGTTGGTCAATCAGCCTACAGCAACAGTTCTCAAACTTTTTGTTCTCAGGAATCTTACACTTAAATTTATTTAGAATCCCATAAAGCTTTTGTTAGGTTGGTTACATCTATTGATGTTTACAGTATTAAACACTGAAAACTGGGAAATGTCTTAAACACTAATTCATTTTAAAATACCAACAAACCTGTTATATGTTAACAAATATATATTTTTATTAAAAATATTTTTCAGGCCGGGCACAGTGGCTCACGCTTGTAATCCCAGCACTTTGGGAGGCCGAGGCGGGCGGATCACAAGGTCAGGAGATCGAGACCACGGTGAAACCCCGTCTCTACTAAAAATACAAAAAATTAGCCGGGCGTGGTGGCGGGCGCCTGTAGTCCCAGCTACTCGGAGAGGCTGAGGCAGGAGAATGGCGTGAACCCGGGAGGCGGAGCTTGCAGTGAGCCGAGATTGCGCCACTGCACTCCAGCCTGGGCGACAGAGCGAGACTCCGTCTCAAAAAAATATATATATATATTTTTCAAAACAAAATTAATGAAAGAGTGGGACTGTTACACATTTTTGCAAATCTCTTTAATGTCTGGCTTAATAAAAACAGCTAGATTTTCACATCTGCTTCCACATTTGTTTTATCACAAGTCATGTTAGTTTCTAGAAATGTCCATTGAACACTTATGAAAGAATGACAGTGAAAAAGACAAATAATGTCCTAGTATGAACATGAAATAAAAGAATCTATTTGTATCCTAGGTGCTTCATTTCTTTATGTCTCTCTTAAATAACCTCACTTCAAAATGGAGCAATAAATTCTAATTTTATAATTATTGATGTTGCTCTTCCATCAGTCTACAATAAATTTCAAAACGCTTCCTAGACGCTTCTGAGAAGCAAAATAAAAGGCTGACGAAACTAAGCATTTACATCTATACTTTTCTTCCTAGTAACCAAGTAAACAACTACCTAGGGAAACACTTACAATGCCCACTTGGGAATTAATCTAGATTATTAGTAAGTAGATCCATCCAAAATTAATCTAGATTATGGTTAAGCTTTAAAATGTTAAGTGTACATTTTGTACAATAGTACCAATCTGCAAAAACCTCACTTGCTCTCACCAAATGGTATAAAACTGGGTTAAAAGCCAAGGGAATAAGTGTGTTAAATTTAAAAGTTCAAGTACATCATGGAGTTGAATGAAAAATAGTTTTCTGAATAACTACCATTAAACGAGTAAAAGTCCAAAAATAATGTAAAAAGTCAAAGTCGGCCGGGAGCGGTGGCTCAGGCCTGTAATTCCAGCACTTTGGGAGGCTGAGGCGGGCGGATCACGAGGTCAGGCGATCGAGACCAGTCTGGCCAATATGGTGAAACCCCGTCTCTACTAAAAATATAAAAATTAGCTGGGTGTGGTGGTGAGTGCCTGCAATCCCAGCTACTCGGGAGGCTGAGGCCCGAAAATTGCTTGAACCCAGGAGGCGGGAGGGTGCAGTGAGTTGAGATCGCACCACTGCACTCCAGCCTGGCGACACAGCGAGACTCCGTCTCAAAAAAAAAAAAAGTCAAAGTCGTCTGAGCAAACAAAAGACCAGACAAAAACTTTATGAATTAAAAACTAGCCATAAAGCTGTTTAATTAGAACAGGATGAGGAAGAAAAGGGGAAATCGATGATTCCTGATTAAGTGCAAATCCCAAGTAAATTATTGATACTAACAGTGAGCTGGAGCACTTTGCCTTAGCAGGCAACTTTCTGCAAATATTCTGCAACTACTCTACATACACAAAGTTTTCCTATGCTTTTCCTCAAAAATATGAGTCTTCTTCAGGTTAATGCCCAGGTGAGATGCTTTTTGTTGCTCTAGCAGTTTAGTTCTATTTTCTTTCTTGGTTATTATGAATGCTCTCTTACAACTGGAGAGCTAGGATGAACCAATCCCGACTAAGAAACGGGAAAGTACAGTAAAGAGGCGACGGCTCTGCATCCCCACACGGAAAAAGACTCACAGGAGAGCAGCGGCATCCTTGCCCTAGCTCCAGTCCGAACGGAGGCAGGATTCCCAACAACATTGGACGTCTCCCTCCCTCGCCGCCCCACGCCCTCCCGACGAAGCAGCAAAAAGTGGAGAGTCCAGCCGCTTCTCAGGGCCACGGAGCCTCCCAGTCAGGGATTCTCTCCCGTTACATAACTGAGGCCTAGGGCCCTGCTTCTGCGATCAGTCCTCTGGAGGGACACAGACAGGTTCTCCAGGGACCCTCTCAGGGAGGTGGAAGCGGGGCTCTGCACCTGGTCGACCCGGGAGAGAGAAGTGGGACGACATGAGGGAGGCCGCGACCAGAGGCGTTGGGGTACAGGGGGTGATGAGCGAGCCGGGAGAAGGGAGGGCGGCTCCGGGAGCCCCGCAGCAGGCCCCGGCACCTCCGGCCCTAGTCGGCTCCTCTCCCTCGCCTGCCTAGTCCCCACCGGCCGCCCCCTCCCCCATTCCGCGCGCCCCTCCCCCGCGCCTACATCCCCCGACCCCAGCCTAGCAGCAGGCAGACCTGCAGGGAAGGCCCTGGCCACCGCCGTCGGATGGCTCCCAGCCCGGTACCTGGTCAGACATGATGACGGTGGCTTCACCCGGGGGTCTCCGCACAGCAGCGGCCTCGGGTAAGCAGAACCTCGCTCCGGGGTTTACAAATCCTTCTCCCTTGCCCACAGCACAACACCGCGGCTGCAGTAACTTCCGCTACGCCTCGCGTCACTTCCGCTTCGCGCAGGGAGGAGGGAGAGAGAAGAGAGGAAAGACAAGGCGGGAAATGGGTGGGGGAGCAGCCAAGAGGAGGGGCAGGCTGTGCGGCTGCTTTGCCGGTGGTCGCGCGGGTGAACGGCAGTTTTGTCAGCTCCTTCAAGGACCAGGTCCTGCGCATCAGTACTAGGGCCATCCCCCAGGAGCAAAGGTCCTGGCTCCATGTCTCAATGTTTGGAGCGACTCTCACAGCCTAGATTGCTCTCTCCCTTACACCTGGCGCGTCTCTGACGACTGAGCCGAGGTACTTCTTTTGTCTCCTCCCAGTCTCGCTCATCAATCCCCCACCCCCAAATATGTTTGTTTGAATGCCGGTACTTCTAGCTCTAGAACCAACATTTTCGGTTAACCGGCACCCTTGCCAAACACATGACCGTGATTTAAAACAAGAAAGCAACGACCCAACACAATCTTGATGGCTGCTGATACTAAAGACCGCTGCTGAAAGTTCTAAATTGGGAGTGGGTAATTCCAACCCTTGAATTGGTTGCTTTGAGTTAAGGTTAAAGAATGATTCTAATTGGCAGGGCGCCGTGGCTCACGCCTGTAATCCCACCACTTTGGGAGGCCAAGGCGGGCGGATCACCTGAGATCAGGAGTTCAAGACCAGCCTGGCCAACACGGTGAAACCACGTCTCTACTAAAAATACAAAAATTAGCCAGGCGTGGTGGCTGGCGCCTATAATCCCAGCTACTAGGGAGGCTGAGGCTGGAGAATCGCTTGAACCCGGGAGGAGGAGGTTGCAGTGAGCCGAGATCCGCACCATTGCACTGCAGCCTGGGCGACAAGAGCAAAACTCCCCTCTCAAAAAAAAAAGGTTGGGGGGCGATTCCGTCCCCCTCGCATGGGGAAGCAGGCTCGGACCGGCCCGCGGAGCTGCAGCAGCCCTTTGCGCCCTCCTTGCCCTCCCCACCAACATCATGCTCCAATTCCTGCTTGGATTTACATTGGGCAACGTGGTTGGAATGTATCTGGCTCAGAACTATGACATACCAAACCTGGCTAAAAAACTTGAAGAAATTAAAAAGGACTAGGATGCCAAGAAGAAACCCACTACTTCATGAGAATGCCTCCAGCACTGCCTTCGGGATACACTGATTCTACTGCTCTTGAGGGCCTCCTTTACCATCTGAACCAAAAGCTTTTGTTTTCATCTTCGGGCTCTGGGCTCTTCTTTGCTAGATCCTGTATTTTTAGCTTTAGAGCAAACAAAATTGGCCTCAATTTGAGAACTACCCTACGTTTCCAACATACTCACCTCTTCCCATATTCCCTTTCCAACTGCATGGGAGGTTCTAAGACTGGAATTATGGTGCTAGATAGTAAACATGACTTTTAATGAAAAAAAAAAAGAATGATTCTTCTTAGATTTCTTCTGTAAAACACAATGGCCCTACTGGCATACACAATGGCCCTATGGGCATACTCATGGAGGATAAGAATATAAACAAATAGAATTGAGAATCCTGAAATAAATCAATAGCCCTCACATTTACATCAACAAAAACACCAAGACAAATCAATGGTGAAAGAAGTCTTTCCAACAGTTGGTACTACCACTACTGGACATCCACATGCAAAAGAATGACTTCGTTTTTTTTTGTTGTTGTTTGCTGTTTTGTTTTTTTGATCGCCGTCTCAAAAACAAACAAACAAACAAACAAACAAAACACAAGGAGGCCGGGCACCATGGCTCACACCTGTAATCCCAGCACTTTAGGAGGCCCAGGTGGGCAGATCTCTTGAGCCCAGGAGTTCAAGACCAGCCTGGGCAACATGTTGCAGTGTGCCAAGATCATCCCACTCCACTCCAGCCTGGGCAACAGAGTGAGACCTTGTCTCAAAAAAAAAAAAAAGCGATCAGGCGCGGTGCTTCACACCTGTAATCCCAGCACTTTGGGAGGCCAAGACAGGCAGATCACTTGAGATCAGGAGTTGGAGACCAGGCTGGCCAACATGGTGAAACCCCATCTCTACTAAAAATGCAAAAGCTAGCCAGGCTTGGTGGCTCAGGCCTGTAATCCCAGTTACTCGGGAGACTGAGGCAGGAGAATCGCTTGAACCTGGGAAGCGGAGGAGGCTGCAGTGAGCTGAGATCACGCCATTGCGCTCCAGCTTGAGACTGGGTGACAGAGCGAGACTCCGTCTCAAAAAAAAAAAAAAAACAAGGAGATACCATTTTATACCCACTAGAAGGGCTATGTTCAAAAAGACAGAAAATAACAAGTGTTGACAAGGCTATGGAGAAATTAGAACCCTTATACCCTGCTAGTAGGAATATAAAATGCTTTAGGCTAGGCATGGTGGCACTGGCCTATAGTCCTAGCTACTTGGGAGGCTGAGGCAGAAGGATCCCTTGAGGCCAGGAGGTGGAAGCCTTAGTGTGCTATGCTATGATCAAGCCTGTGAGCCAATGCACTATAGCCTGGACAACACAGCAAGACCCTGTCTCAAAAAAAAAAAAGTTTTGAAAAACAGTCTGTCAGTTCCCAAAATTGTGAAACATAAAGTCACCATAAGATCCAGAAATTGGCCAGGCACGGTGGCTCACGCCTGTAATCCCAGCACTTTGGGAGGCCAAGGCGGGCAGATCACGAGGTCAGGAGATTGAGACCATCCTGGCTAACACAGTGAAACCCCGTCTCTACTAAAAATACAAAAAATTAGCTGGCCGTGGTGGTGGACGCCTGTAGTCCCAGGTACTGGGGAGGCTGAGGCAGGAGAATGGCTTGAACCCAGGAGGCAGAGCTTGCAGTGAGCCGAGATTGTGCCACTGCACTCCAGCCTGGGTGACAGAGCGAGACTCTGTCTCAAAAAAAAAAAAAAAAAAAAAAGACCCAGAAATTTCACTCCTAGGTATATACCCAAGAGAATTGAAAACATATATCCATTCCAGACTCAGTGGCACATGCCTGTAATCCCAGCACTTTGGGAGGCCAAGGCAGGAGGATGCCTTGAGGCCAAGAGTTCAAGATTACAGTGAGCTATGATTGCATTCTAGCCTGGGCAGCACAGTGAGACCCTGTGATATGGTTTGGCTCTGTGTCCCCACCCAAATCTCATGTCCAGTTGTAATTTCCAATGTTGGGGGAGGGACTTGGGAGGTGAATGAATAATGGGGACAGATTTTCCCCTTGCTGTTCTCAATATAGTGAGTGACTTCTCACGAGATCTGGTTGCTTAAAAGTGCGTAGTACTTTCCCCTTCACTCTCTTTTTCTCCTGCTCTCATGTGAAGAAGGTGATAGCTTCCCCTTTGCCTTGGTCCATGATTGTAAGTTTCCTGAGGCCTTCCAGTCATGCTTCCTGTTAGGCCTGCAGACCTATGAGTCAATTAAACCTCTTTTCTTCATGAATTACCCAGTCTAAGGCAGCTCTTTACAGCAATGTGAGAACAGACTAATACACTCTGTTTCTAAAAATAAAAATAAAACATATAACAAAAACATGTACACTAATGTTCAAAGCAACGTTAGTGAGCTACTGCTCCAGCCTACTACTAGGGCTGAGGTAATTTAGGGATGAAAAGGGAGAGTGACTGCTGATGGGTACAGAGTTCCTTTTGGAAGTGATGAAAATGCTCTAAAATTGATTGGTGATGGTTGCACAGCTATATGAATATACTAAAAATTATATGTTTTAAAGAGATGAGCAGTATATGCTGATTATGTCAGTAAAACCATTATATTAAAAAAAAATACAATGGCCTTGAAAAGAGCTGCTAGTAACAGGTGAAGAGGATTATTAAGGGAGACTACATCCAAGCAAGTTGGTCGGGAAAAGCTTCCAAAATAAATACATAAATAACATCTAAATTGAAGGTCAGAGAGTATGCTGAAATAAGCTAGAGCAGCAGTAGTTCTTTTTTTTTTTTTTTTTTGAGACAGATTCTCGCTCTGTTGCCCAGGCTGGAGTGCAGTGGCGCAATCTTGGCTCACTGCAACCTCCGCCTCCCAGGTTCATGCCATTCTTCTGGGACTACAGGCGCCCGCCACCATGCCTGGCTAATTTTTTTGTATTTTTAGTAGAGACGGAGTTTCACCATGTTAGCCAGGATGGTCTTGACCTCCTGACCTCGTGATCCGCCCGCCTCGGCCTCCCAAAGCGCTGGGATTACAGGCGTGAGCCACCGCCGCCAGACAAAATATTTGTTTTTTTTTTTTTTTTTTTTTTTTTTGGAGACGGAGTCTTGCTCTGTCGCCCAGGCTAGAGTGCAGTGGCGCGATCTCGGCTCACTGCAAGCTCCGCCTCCCGGGTTCACGCCATTCTCCTGCCTCAGCCTCCCGAGTAGCTGGGACTACAGGCGCCCGCCAACACGCCCGGCTAATTTTTTTGTATTTTTAGTAGAGACGGGGTTTCACCGTGTTAGCCAGGATGGTCTCGATCTCCTGACCTCGTGATCCGCCTGCCTCGGCCTCCCAAAGTGCTGGGATTACAGGCTTGAGCCACCGTGCCCGGCCTAAAATATTTGTTTTTAATTGGGTTAAAGGAGAAAAGATACAGAGTAAAAGATTCAACTTCCTACTGTGATTTTTTTCCACTTATTTTTAGAGCCAAAATATAACTTAGATGTTCATTTGATTGGTGATTTTTGGACCTGGCCTAGTTTTTTGTTTCTGATTTCAAAAGTTGTAAGTTGTATTTATTTTTATCAAATTTGCGAATAAATTTCATTAAAATGTTTACTAACATCAGAGTAAATTTTTCTGGAAATCAAAAGAAAAATGGCCCATTCAGATGAAAGATGAACTAATCAAGGAAAAACATTAATAGAAGTATACCTAAACAAAGTATTTGACCTAAGTCACTATATCTCATAAAACTTGCTCTACAAAGCTGGAACATAGCAACAGTCATATATCTTATTTTTCCTTCTGAAATAAAAACGGTTTGACCCTAAGTATGAATGAAATCTCCTGGGCTCAAATTTCAGTATAATTCCTCTAGTTGATTATGTTAGACCCCTCAGAGAAATTATTTCAAAAACAGTAATTCGATTGTACAACCCTAATCAAATATATTCTAGGAACAAGAAGTATAAATCTTAAACTGGTTTGATAATAATAATGTTTGTATTGTTATCTTGAAACATATATCAAGTATAAAGAAAAGCATATACTTTTTTTTTTTTTTAAGACAGAGTCTTGCTCTGTGGCCCAGGCTGGAGTGCAGTGGCACAATCTTGGCTCACTGCAACTTCTGCCTCCTGGGCTCAGGTAATCCTCCCACCTCAGCCTTCCAAGTAGCTGGGACTACAGGTTTGTGCCAGCACACCCGGCTAATCTTTTGTATTTTTTCTAGCAGTGAGGTCTTACCACGTTGCCCAGGCTGGTCTCACACTTGTGAGCTCAATGAATCCACCTGCCTCAGCCTCCCAAAGTGCTGGGATTACAGGCATGAGCCACCGCTCCATACCTAATATTTTCATTATTATTTAATTTGAAGTATATTTTAATGTTCCCTGATGTTCTTCTTTTTTAAAGAATTTTTTTAAAGATGGGGTCTTGCTATGTTGCCCAAGCTGTTTTTGAACTGCTGGGCTCACAGGATCTTCCTGCCTCAGTCTCCAGAGTAGCTGAGATTATAGGCGTGTGCCACCATATCCAGCTGTAATTTCTTCTTTGACTCACACATTATTTGGAAGTTTATCCCTAAATTTAAAAGTATGTAGAAATTTTCTAATATCTCTTTGTTATTAATGTCTACCTTAATTTCACTGTGGTCAAAGAACACACTTTATATGATCTGAAATTTGTCGAGACTTACTATAAGGCCTAGCATATGCTCAGTTTTGGTAAGTGATCCATGTGTACCTGAGGAAAAAATGTTTATTCTTCAGCTGAACACTAGTTTTTGTTTCCTCAACCCAACAGCCCTGCTTAGCTACTCTTGCCCACTGCTTTTTGCCCAGTTTCTCATCTCACCCATCACCTTTGGGTCAGTAAATTCCACAAGGGGAAAAGTAGCACCAAAGTAGGATTCACTTCTCTGAGCTTCTCTTCTCTCTGTGATTTTCCCCCTAAATCCTCATTGCCTTGGTAAGTCTCAGATGCCTTAAAACAAGTATGTTTCTCTCTCTCTCTCTCTTTTTTTTTTTTGGTCTACTTTTTCTGGTTGCTCTCAACAAGAAAATTGGCCCAAAATAGGCTAGTCTCCCACTGCAAGCAGCAGCACTTCCCAAGAGACCTAGTTTCTTAAAAGAGTTGCATTGCTTCAAAAGAAACCATAATTCCAGGCCGGGCGCCTGGAATCCCAGCACTTTGGGAGGCCGAGGCGGGCGGATCACGAGCTCAGGAGATCGAGACCATCCTGGCTAACACAGTGAAACCCATCTCTACTAAAAATACAAAAAATTAGCCAGGCGTGGTGGCACACGCCTGTAGTCCCAGCTACTTGGGAGGCTGAGGCAGGAGACTCTCTTGAACCCGGGAGGCAGAGGTTGCAGTGAGCCAAGATCATGCCACTGCACTCCAGCTTGGTCAACAGAGTGGGACTCTGTCTCAAAAAAAAAAAAAAAAAAAAAGAATTCTGAATGGAAAGAGTCACAAATACAGAGTCAAAAATACCTTAAGCCTCCAATGTTTGATGAGCACAAAGTAGGCTGTCAAACCTGAACAAACCCCAAAAATGTCATGATGTACAATGTCCACTTCAGATAAAACCAAGGAAAATAACAGAAAAAGAGAACCTCCTAGTGGGCAACAATAAGAAGCCTTGAGAGTGATGGACAAAGGATCCCCTCCCAAGGACCAGAATTAAGGTCTAAACAAGGCCACACTCCCCACAGCAAGGATTAAGGTTTCTTTGACCAATTACTGCTGCATGCCTCCCATTCTTCTCCTTCCAAATGGGAACTGAATTGTAGATGCTCTGTCCCTGTTCCACTGTTGCTTACTGAGTTTGTGGGACAGACATCTTGCCTCCTTAGTTCATAGGTCTCTAGATCAAAAGAGATCCGTACTTTAGGCATACTAAAGCAACTGCCCCACAGCTGCAGTGGTTCACACCTGTAATCCCAGCACTTTGGAGGCCGAGGCAGACAGATCACCTGAGGTTAGGAGTTCGAGACCAGGCTAGCCAACATGGTGAAAGCCTGTCTCTACTAAAAATACAAAAATTAGCCAGGCGTGGTGGCATGCACCTGTAATCCCAGCTACTTGGGAGGCTAAGACAGGAGAATCGCTTGAACCCGGGAGGCAGAGGTTGCAGTGAGCCGAAATGGCACCATTGCACTCCAGCCTGGGTGACAGAGCAAGACTCCATCTTAAAAAAAAAAAAAAAAAAATTACACTTCCTGCTGCTTGGGTGAGGTTTTTTTTTTTTTTTTTTTTTTTTGAGACAGAGTCTTGCTCTGTCGCCCAGGCTGGAGTGCAGTGGCGCAATCTCGGCTCACTGCAAGCTCCGCCTCCCAGTTTCACGCTATTCTCCTGCCTCAGCCTCTCCGAGTAGCTGGGACTACAGGCACCCGCCACCACGCCCGGCTAATTTTTTTGTATTTTTAGTAGAGACGGGGTTTCACTGTGGTCTCGATCTCCTGACCTCGTGATCCGCCCGCCTCGGCCTCCCAAAGTGCTGGGATTACAAGCGTGAGCCACCGCGCCCGGCCTTGGGTGAGGTCTTGTGACTAGTATTGACCAGTGAATTAAGACTGGAAGTGACGAATGTCATTTACAGGAGGACACATAACAGAACATGTAATTGACAGTGTAAAACCATTCAATACCCTGTTTTCCTCTGGTACTAAGTTCAGCACCTTTGGGGACAGTGGCTGCACCATTAGCCTGAGAGTCTGAGTGACTGTGATGAGTAGAGCCCCCTACTTTTGCCAACACACAATAGACATGCAGTCTGAGCAAGAAACACGAAGCCATTATTGTTTCATATTCTGGCCTATCCTGACTGATACGTAGGGTTTTTTTGTTTTTGTTTTTTTTTTTAATGGAGTCTCACTCTGTTGCCTAGGCTGGAGTGCAGTGGCGCGATCTTGGCTCACTGCAACCTCTGCCTCCAGGGTTCAAGCGATTCTCCTGCCTCAGCCTCCCAAGTAGCTGTGACTACAGGTGCCTGCCACCAAGCTGGACTAACTTTTGTATTTTTAGTAGAGACGGAGTTTCACCATATTGGCCAGGCTGGCCTCAAACTCCCGACCTTGTGATCCCCCTGCCTTAGCCTCCCAAAGCGCTGAGATTACAGGCATGAGCCACCATGCCCAGCCTACACAGTCTAAATAAAATCACAAGAGTTCCTACTGCACCCTATTTGTACACAATGATTTCCCACTTACCCTACATTTATACAAAAAAAGTGCAACTTGTGAAGTTTTGTAAGAGAAAGATTTGTTTTAATAAACTAAAAGAACAAATCAGGCCGGGCGCGGTGGCTCACGCTTGTAATCCCAGCACTTTGGGAGGCCGAGGCGGGTGGATCACAAAGTCAGGAGATCGAGACCACGGTGAAACCCCGTCTCTACTAAAAATACAAAAAATTAGCCGGGCGTGGTGGCGGGCGCCTGTAGTCCCAGCTACTCGGAGAGGCTGAGGCAGGAGAATGGCGTGAACCTGGGAGGCGGAGCTTGCAGTGAGCCGAGATTGCGCCACTGCACTCCAGCCTGGGCGACAGACCGAGACTCCATCTCAAAAAAAAAAAAAAAAAAAAGAACAAATCAAGCAGGGCGTGGTGGCTTACACCTCTCCTGAGGCCAGGAGTTCAAGACCCAGGAGTCGGAGGTTGCAGTGAGCCACTGCACTCCAGCCTGGGCGACAGAGCAGGACTCTATCTCGGGAAAAAAAAAAAAAAAGAGCAAATCAATGACTGCGCACAGTGGTGTGCACCCGTAATCCCAGCCACTCAGGAGGCTGAGGCAGGAGGATCCTGTAAGCCCAGGAGTTCAAGACCAATGTGGGCAACATAGCAAGACCCCACCTCACAAATAAATCAATTAATTAATTAAAAATAAAGAGGGAAAATCAAAACCACAATGTAATACCACTTCACATGCACTAAAGTGGATATAATTTAAAAAAATAGAAAATAGCCGGGCACGGTGGCTCACGCCTGTAATCCCAGCACTTTGGGAGCCCAAGGCAGATGGATCATGAGGTCAGGAGATCGAGACCATCCTGGCTAACATGGTGAAACCCCATCTCTACTAAAAAATACAAAAAATTAGCCGGGCATTGCCGGGCGCGGTGGCTCACACCTGTAATCCCAGCACTTTGGGAGGCCGAGGCGGGTGGATCACAAGGTCAGGAGATCCAGACCACGGTGAAACCCCGTCTCTACTAAAAATACAAAAAAAATTAGCTGGGCGTGCTGGCGGGCACCTGTAGTCCCAGCTACTCGGGAGGCTGAGGCAGGAGAATGGCGTGAACCTGGGAGGTGGAGCTTGCAGTGAGCCGAGATTGCACCACTGCACTCTAGCCTGGACAACTGAGCAAGACTCCGTCTTAAAAAAAAAAAAAGAAAAGAATATGTATTGGTGAGGATATGGAGAAATTGGAACCCTCATACATAGCTAATGGGAATCAAAAATGGGGCAGTGCCTATGGAAAACAGTTTGGCAGTTCCCAAAGAAGTTAAATATAGAATTAACATATGACACAGAAATTTCCCGGCTAGTTATATATCCAAAAGTAACAAAAACATATCTTTGCAAGGAAACTTGTATACAAATGTTTATAGCAACATCATTCATAATAGTGAAAAGGTGGAAACAATTCAAATGTCCACCAACAAATGAATGGATAAACAAATTATGGTATATCCTTACAAAGGATTATTACTCAGTCATAAAACACAATGAAGTGCTACAACTTGGATGAGACTTGAAAACATTATGCCACGTGAAAGAAGCTGGGCACAAGAGGTCATATATTATATGATTCCTCTACAAAAAATGCAAAAATTAGCTGGGCATAGTGGCACAGGCCTGTGGTCCCAGCTGCTTGGGAGACTAAGGTTGCAGGATTGCTTGAGTCTGGGAGGTAGAGGTTGCAGGGATCCAAGATCGCACCACTGCATTCTAGCCTGGGTGACAAAGCAGGACTCTGTCTTGGGAAAAAAAAAAAAAACTTAAACAAAAAAAGTGTAATCAAGTGTGAAAAGATAGCTGATTCTTACATTTTTTATTCTAATGCTCATCCCCATGAAAAGAAGGTCAGCATCGCTAATAATAGCATCTCTAAGAATTGCAAATTAAAATGAGATACAATGTTTACATATCTGTTTTGCAAAGATTAAAATAATAAATAATGCCCAGTATCGTTGATATGGTTTGGCTCTGTGTCCCCATCCAAATCTCATTTTGTAGCTCCCATAAGTCCCACGTGTTGTGGGTGGGACCTGGCAGGAGATGATTCAATTATGGGGGTGAGTCTTGCCTGGGCTGTTCTCATGATAGTAAGTCTCATGAGATCTTATGGTATTATAAGAGGGACTTACCCTGCACAAGCTCTCTTTGCCTGCTGCCATCCACATAAAATGTGGCTTCCTCCTCCTTGCCCTCCACCATGATTGTGAGGCCTCCCTAGCCATGTGGAACTATAAGTCATTACCTCTTTCTTTGTAAATTGCCCAGTCTCGGGTATGTCTTTATCGGCAGCATGAAAGCAAACTAATACAATCGTCAAGGTTTGAAAAATGGGCACTCTCAATCAAGAATGGTAGGAGAGTAGACAGTACAATTGTATTAAAGGGCAACTTGAAAACATCTGTCAAAATTTTATACATACATACAAATTTTACACAGGACAATTTATCTTCTAAGAATTTATTATTCAGTAATACACATTTATAAACATATATATTCAAGGATGTTCTTTTTAGCATTATTGGTGATAGCTAATAAACTGTATACAATTACGTGCCTATTAATGGCAATCAGATAATTATGCCTATTAATGGGAATCAGATAAATCATGCTACATCCCTAGAATAGAATCCTGTGCAGAGATGGGGTTTCACCATGTTGGCCAGGCTGATCTCGAACTCCGGACCTTATGATCCACCCACCTCAGCCTACCAAAGTGCTGGGATTACAGGCCTGAGCCACCGCGCCCAGCTGTATTATTTCTACTATTCATTTACTCGCTTAACAAATAATTGTTTAGCTCCTGCCATGAGCCAGGCACACTGGTCTAGGTACTGAGGAGAGTAGTGTTTTAGTGAGAAGATAACTAGCTACTAACAAATAAATAGAAAATCTCAAAGTCTCCACAAAGTAAAGCTTTATTTGTCATTCACATCATAGTCTGACTTGGGTGTTCAGTAAGCATCCTTTATTTATTTATTTATTTTTTAACCCTCCCAGGTTCACGCCATTCTCCTGCCTCAGCCTCCCAAGTAGCTGGGAGTACAGGCACCTGCCACCGAGCCCAGCTAATTTTTTTGTATTTTTAGTAGAGACGGGGTTTCACCATGTTGGCCAGGCAGGTCTCGAACTCCTGACCTCGTGATCCACCCACCTCGGCCTCTCAAAGTGCTGGGATTACAGACGTGAGCCACCGCGCCTGGCCAGTAAGCATCCTTTAATATTCTGGTGTAAGGAATCAAGTTGGTCTCCTACCAACTTGTGCTGGCACTATCTTGTCATGCAAGCATCTGCAAACATTTTTTGTAAAGGGACAGATAGCAAATGTTTTAGGCTTTTGTGTCACAACTATTCAATTCTGCTATTGAAGCACGAACACAGCCATAGACAATATGTAATTGAATGAGCATTACTGTGTTCCAATAAAACTTTATTTACAAAAACAGAATATTAGCCGGACGTGGTGACAGGCGCCTGTAGTCCCAGCTACTCCAGAGGCTGAGGCAGGAGAATCGCTTGAACCCGGGAGGCAGAGGTTACAGTGAGCCAAGATCACACCTCTGCACTCCAGCCTGGGTGATAGAGCAAGACTCTGTCTCAAAAACAAACAAACAAACAAACAAACAGATTGTGAGCTAAATTTGATGCATGGGCCATGATTTGCCAATCCCTGTTGTAGGATGTCCTCGGAGTCTTGAACTGATTCTCTTTGCATTCAAGAGGTCAATGGAAAGCATGAGAAAAAAAGGAAGAAAGAAAAAGCATGAGGAAGGCCTAGAAATGACCTGACTTCAACCCTCTCTCATTGGCCAGAATCCAAACACAATGTCACAACTAAATGTCACTTGTGACCCAGTGAAAGGAAAAGAGAGAAACAGTCTGCCCTTTTCCTTACCAAATATTCTGTTTCTTTTTTCTTTTTTTTTCTGGCAGAGTCTTGCTCTGTTGCCCAGGCTGGAGTGCAGTGGTGTGCTCTCAGCTCACTGTAACTTCTGCCTCCTGGGTTCAAGTGATTCTCCTGCCTCAGCCTCCCGAGTAGATAGGACCACAGGCACCTGCCATCACAACTGGCTAATTTTTGTATTTTTAGTAGAGACGGGGTTTCACCATATTGACCAGCTTGGTCTCAAACGCCTGACCTCATGATCCGACCGCCTCAGCCTCCCAAAGTGCTGGGATTACAAGCATGAGCCACCACGCCCGACCCCCTCAGATATGGCTTTCTATTATCTGGTGACCTGTGAACTAAAAACACAATCTGCCCATATACACCCACACCCGTGATAATGCAACATAGACAGGAAAACTGGGAAAAAACGTCGTCATTCAGAATAAGGAAGAATTGAGGACACATGGGTCACTGGACCACAGCAATTTTGAAATCCCACTGGGTAAGTATTGTGAAGGCCCCTTCACAATGGGTCAGCTCTACTGGTGGGCTCTCAGAGTTCACATCGTGGGGATGTCCTCACTTCACGCAAGCTCCAACATTCTGTGTGAGGCAATTGTCTACATGGATGTTCTCCCTCTTGTCAAGTTCTGACACCATGGTTGGGCCTTTCCTTCACAGGACACCCTCTTCACACTAGTCAGGCTCTGACATTCCTCTTCAGGTGACACCATGTTGACACTTAGTCAACTTGGCCCTAGCTAATGGCTTTGGGGCTAAATTGTTCAGAAAGGGAAAGAGAGAAAAAAGAAGAGAGAAAGGGATAAGGGGAAGAGAAAAAATAAAACTTTTCTTAATTTCTTACTATTAGGGCTAGAAGCAGTCAGCATTTCCTGTTTTCAAGGCCCCCAACTTTTTTATTCTATTCCCTTTCATTTCTGCTTACAAACCCAGGAATTCTTTCTTTCTTTTTTTGAGACGGCGTCTCGCTCTGTCGCCCAGGCTGGAGTGCAGTGGCGCAATCTCGGCTCACTGCAAGCTCTGCCTCCCGGGTTCACGCCATTCTCTTGCCTCAGCCTCTCCGAGTAGCTGGGACTACAGGCGCCCGCCACCACGCCAGGCTAATTTTTTGTATTTTTAGTAGAGACGGGGTTTCACCATGGTCTCGATCTCCTGACCTTGTGATCCACCCGCCTCGGCCTCCCAGAGTGCTGGGATTACAAGCATGAGCCACCGCGCCCGGCCCCCAGGAAACTTTTAAACTGAAATAGAAACTCAACTGAAACAGATACCCTTGATTTGCATAGGGCCCATAGGGTAAAGTGAGGGAAAGACATTGAGGTTCATACTAGTACTGATTTGATGGCAAAAAGTCCTCGGAAAATGCTGGACTGCCCAGAAAGACAATAGCATCATGAGAAAAAACCATCATGCATCTAGTTGCATGAGCCAGACCAAACAAAAAGGCTGGCTGTTAGAACACATGGTCAGAGGTTTGAGCCTATTTCTGTCCATCTCCCAACATATTATCCTAGTAGCCTGATTTCTCCAAGCACCCATGGTCTCTGGAAAAAAAGGACTCTGGCAAAAAGAAAAATATGTGACACAAGGGGCCAACAACTCTGAAAGAACAAATTAGAAGGCACAAAAGTTGATTCCCTGTTGGCTGGAAAGGGACATCAACCCATGAAGGTAGCGATATAGAGAAGGTGGGCAATGGTGTGGGCAGCACCTGCGTTCAACAAAGTGGAAGCAGTCAATAGAGTAGAGGTCTGCAATACCAGCAGACACCAGAGCAAGAAAATACAGCGCTGTAGGCCAGGCATGGTGGCTCCCGCCTGTAATCCCAGCACTTTGGGAGGCTGAGGCGGGCGGATCACCTGAGGTCAGGAGTTCAAAACCAGCCTGGCCAACATGGTGAACCCCTGTCTCTACAAAAACACAAAAATTAGCCAAGCATAATGGTGTGTGTCTGTAATACCAGCTACTGTGGAGGCTGAGGCGGGAGAATTGCCTGAACCCGGGAGGTGGAAGTTCCAGTGAGCCAAGATCACATCATTGCACCCCAGCCTGGGCGACACAGCGAGACTCCGTCTCAAAAAAAAAAAAGAAAATATAGCACTGTACATGGCAGGTCAGTGTATGATAGAAACAATTTCCAGCCGGGCGCGGTGGCTCAAGCCTGTAATCCTAGCACTTTGGGAGGCCGAGGCGGGCTGGATCACGAGGTCAGGAGATCGAGACCAGCCTGGCTAACACGGTGAAACCCCGTCTCTACTAAAAATACAAAAAAAAATTAGCCGGACATGTTGGCGGGCGCCTGTAGTCCCAGCTACTCGGGAGGCTGAGGCAGGAGAATGGCGTGAACCCCGGAGGCGGAGCTTGCAGTGAGCCAAGATCATGCCACTGCACTCCAGCCTGGGGGACAGAGCAAGACTCCGTCTCAAAAAAAAAAAAAAAAACAGAAACAATTTCCATGTCCATCTTCTGGGTACTCCTAAAGGAAACTATGAGGAAGATTGTATGATCTTGCATTACTTATCTGAGAAGGGAAATAAGAGTAATAATAAGTAGAGAGATTTTTACATGTTTCTTTCACTGCTGTGTCCCTAGTGCCTGTAAGAATGGCTGGCACAGGCGGGCGTGGTGGCTCATGCCTGTAAATAAGAATAATAATAAGTAGAGAGATTTTTACACGTTTCTTTCACTGCTGTGTCCCTAGTGCCTGTAAGAATGGCTGGCACAGGCGGGCGCGGTGGCTCATGCCTGTAATCCCAGCACTTTGGGAGGCTGAGGTGGGCGGATCACCTGAGGTTGGGAGTTTGAGACCACCCTGATCAACATGGAGAAACTCCGTCTCTACTAAAAATACAAAATTAGCTGGGTGTGGTGGCCTGTAATCCCAGCTGCTCAGGAGGCTGAGGCAGGGGAATTGATTGAACCCAGGAGGCAGAGGTTGCAGTGAGCGGGAGATCGTGCCATTGCACTCTCCAGCCTGGGCACTGGGCAATAAGAGCGAAACTCCATCTCAAAAAAAAAAAAAAAATGCCTGGCACAGGCTGGGTGCAGTGGCTCACGCCTGTAATCTAGCACTTTGGGAGGCCGAGGTGGGTGGATCACAATGTCAGGAGTTCGAGACCAGCCTGACCAACATGGTGAAACTCCATCTCTACTAAAAAGGCAAAAATTAGCTGGGTGTGGTAGTGCGCACCTGTACAGTCCCAGCTACTCAGGAGGCTAAGGCAGGAAAATTCCTGAACCCGGGAGGCGGAGGTTGCAGTGAGCTGAGATCCCACCATTGCACTCCAGCCTGGGCGACAGAGTGAGACTCCATCTCAAAAAAAAAAAAAAAAAAAAAAAAAAGAATGCCTGGCACAGAGTAGACACTCAAATATTTGTTGAATACATAAAAGATGTTCACCACCCAGAACATCCCCTTCTTGTTACCAGGCACATGGAAGGTGTCTGACCAAAATGGTATCTTTTGCTAATCTTAGTAGGTTCCAAAAAGTCCCTAGAGGCTCTACTAGCACCTTGAAATTATCCCACCATTCACTCATTCCATTCATCCATTCACTTACTTAGTTATTAGTCATGTTTATGGAATCTCTACTATGTGCCAGATACTAGCCTAGTACTTGCAGATTTTGCAACAAACTTTTATAGAGTTTATATTCTAGTTGGAACAGGGGTGGAGTTGGGGTGTACTGAGAGGACAGACGAACCATATTTCTCATCCTTGTTATTTCAGCATGTTAGCCACCAGTAAAATTGTAAGCCCTGGCCGGGAGCAGTTGTTCACACCTGTAATCCCACCACTTTTGGAGGCCAAGGCGGGCAGATCACCTGAGGCCGGGACTTCGAGACCAGCCTGACCAACAGGGAGAAACCCTGTCTCTACTAAAACTACAAAATTAGCCAGGCATGGTGGCACATACCTGTAATCCCAGCTACTCGGAAGGCTAAGGCAGAAGAATCGCTTGAACCCGGGAAGCGGGGGTTGCGGTGAGCTGAGATCATGCTATTGCACTCCAGCCTGGGCAACAAGAGCGAAACTCTGTCTCAAAAAAAAAAAATTGTAAGCCCTTCTATCATCTGTACTCTCCTATATTCTCCTTCTTATATTTCTTTTTGCTATCTCTCCTTCACTCAGTACTTTAACAAAGTACTAAGACTCTTACTTCTCCCTTGCAAGAGAAAATCTCCAATTACTGGCCAGGCGCAGTGGCTCACGCCTGTAATCCCAGCACTTTGGGAGGCCGAGGTGGGTGGATCACGAGGTCAGGAGTTCAAGACCAGCCTGGCCAACATGGTGAAACCCCATCTCTACTAAAAATACAAAAATTAGCGGGGCATGGTGGCAGGGGCCTATAATTCCAGCTACCCAGGAGGCAGAGGCAGAAAATTGCTTGAACCCAAGAGACAGAGGTTGCAGTGAGCCAAGATGGTGCCACTGCACTCCAGCCTGGGCAACAGAGCAAGACTGCGTCTCAAAAAAAAAAAAAAGAAAATCTCCAATTACTTTATTTGGCCAAGTTACAAACCCAAAATCAGAGTCAGCTCTGAACTCCTGATTAAAGTATCATATGGAGGTGACTATGTAAATGGTAACGTGCAAGGACAAATTCTAGGAGATACCATGGCAAAGAGATTTCTCATTGAATAAGTGGTTTCATTTCATTTTGGGAACAGGATTTAAGGCTTTACATGTAAGGAAAAGAATTTTTACTTCCTGCAGACATTCATTCATTAAATTTTTAAGAATTAATTAGATTCTATTTCATGAGTAGCACAACATAACATCCTATACAGACACAAATAAATGTAAAGTAGACTCAATTCTCTAGCAGATGTCACTTCTGCTAAGGAGACTAGACAGAAAAATACTGTGCAGTTAAATAACACTATAAACAGACATGGTGTTTCTATCTCATCCACCCACACATACCCCTCTCCCAATCAGGTAATTTTCGTCTCTCTTGTCTCCCTGACTACACTGGATTATAGCTATAACTATAATCAACCATGCTTTTTTTTTTTGAGACAGGGTCTTGCTTAGTAGCCCAGGCTGGAGTACAATGGCGGGACCATAGCAGGCGTGAACCATGCACTCGGCCAATTATGCTCTTGAATTCACCCTAGGCTGGGCGTGGTAGCTCACGCCTGTAATCCCAGCACTTTGGGGGGCTGAGGCAGGCGGATCACCTGAGGTCAGGAGTTCAAGACCAGCCTGGCCAACATGGGGAAAACCTGTCTCTACTAAAAATACAAAAACTAGCTGGGCATGGTGGCGCGTGTCTGTAATCCCAGCTACTGGGGAGGCTGAGGCAGGAGAATCACTTGAGCCCAAGAGGCAGAGGCTTCAGTGAGCTGAGATCGTGACTGAGATCGTGACACCGCACTCCAGCCTGGGCGATAGAGTGAGATTCCGTCTCAAAAAAAAAAAAAAAAGAATTCACCCTAGATTCCACTGTCCTGTAACTTTCTGTTATTCAACCCAGGATTTTCTTTCCTCTTGATCTCAGGTTGCAGAGTTGCTACCTATTTAATGTTCCACAATCTTTAGCAGGTTGCAATTTTTTTTTTTTTTAGATGGAGTCTCGCTGTGTCGCCTAGGCTGGAGTGCAGTAGTGAGACCTCAGCTCACCACACCCTCCGCCTCCTGGGTTCAAGCAATTCTCCGAGCAGGTTGCAATTTAATGATTAGGAACAATCTACATATAGGGCCTGGGAAGTGAGTGAGGAAATTTTACTCCCGTTGGAAGACAGACTTGTGAAACAACTGGGGTATTTAATCCCAGTCCCTGAGACTGAAAGGCTTCCAGAAAAGCAATTAACACTAAACCAAGAAGACAGTCTAAATTCAGCCGGGCACAGTGGCTCATGCCTGTAATCCCAGCACTTTGGGAAGCCGAGGTGGGCAGATCACCTGAGGTCGGGAGTTCAAGACAAGCCTGACCAACATGGAAAAACCCCATCTCTACTAAAAATACAAAATTAGCCAGGGGTGGTGGCACATGCCTGTAATCGCAGCTACTCGGGAGGCTGAGGCAGGAGAATTGCTTGAGCCCGGGAGGCAGAGGTTGCAGTAAGCAGAGATCATACCACTGCACTCCAGCCTGGGCAACAAGAGTGAAACTCTGTCTCAAAAAAAACAAAGAAGAAAAAAAAAAGAAAAAAGACAGTCTAAATTCATACCCTGGGGTCATTTTAACAAATGCAGCAAAAATAGGAGAGGCTTATTGAGAGAAAACTGTGCTAATAATTCATTTGGCCAGACAGAAGAGAACGGCCAGGAACGCTCACAAATATAGTGACAGTAGTGGTGTCATTCTGAGACCTTCGCCTCAAGGCAGGGCTTAAAAGGGGATAAAGTCAAACGGCACGAGCTGGCATTTCAAATTCTAGATGCCTGAGGCAGAGTGGCACCGAGACAGCTCCTTATTTCTCTCAAAGTGAACATATAATTCACAGAGGGTTAACAAAATAATATCGTGAAGTTTTTCCCCTTTAAATCTCTAGCGGTGGCGGGGTGCGGTGGCTCATGCCTGTAATTCCAGCACTTCTGGAGGCCGAGGTGGGAGGATCCCTTGAGGTCAGGAGTCCGAGACCAGCCTGGGCAACATTGTGAAACCCTGTCTCTACAAAAAATTAGCTGGGTGTGGTGGCACAGGCCTGTAGTCCAGGTCTCAGCTGCTCCAGAGGCTGAAGTGGGAGGATCGCTTGAGCCTGGGAGTTGGAAGTTGCAGTGAGCCGTGATAGTGCCACTGCACTCCAGCTTGGGCGACAGCCAGATTGTCTCAAAAAAAGAGGCCGGGTGCAGTGGGTCACGCCTGTAATCCCAGCACTTTGGGAGGCCGAGGCGGGCGTATCACGAGGTCAAGAGATCGAGACTATCCTGGCCAACATGCTGAAACCCCGTTTCTACTAAAAATACAAAAATTAGCTGGGCGTGGTGGTGTGTGCCTCTAGTCCCAGCTACTGGGGAGGCTGAGGAAGGAGAATTTCTTTCTTTCTTTTTTTTTTTTTGAGACGGAGTCTCGCTCTGTCGCCCAGGCTGGAGTGTAGTGGCACGATCTTGGCTCACTGCAAGCTCCGCCTCCTGGGTTCAGGCCATTCTCCTGCCTCAGCCTCCCGAGTAGCTGGGACTACAGGCGCCTGCAACCACGCCCGGCTAATTTTTTGTATTTTTAGTAGAGACGGGGTTTCACCGTGTTAGCCAGGATGGTCTCGATCTCCTGACCTCGTGATCCGCCCGCCTCGGCCTCCCAAAGTGCTGGGATTACAGGCGTGAGCCACCGCGGCCGGCTGGGAGAATTTCTTGAACCCAGGAGGCGGAGGTTGCAGTAGGCCGAGATCACACCACACCACTGCACTCCAGCCTGGGCTACAGAGTGAGACTCCGTCTCAAAAAAAAAAAAAAAAAAGAAAGAAAGAAAAAAAGGCGCAGAGGCTCGGTTCAGGCCGTAGATACCGCGATAAAAACTTTCTCTGCCCGCCCCAGTCCGCTGTGGCGGGAACATTCTGGAAGTGACGGCAATCTCTGCCGCAGTCTTCTGTCGGAAGTGACGTCGCTATCCCAGAATCCTTAGAGAAGGAGAAGCGCGTTTGTGCGTCCCAGTCCCAGTACAGCGTGGAGAGTTTGGGCAGCGTGTTCTGATTCTCTCCGGGACGGCGAGCACATTTGTGCTTTGCCCGCCGCGCCCTAGGGGGCCTTTTGGGGCAGCGTAGTCGGTGTTTTTGAACTGACTCCACAGCTCGTGGCGGGCCGTGCGGCGCCCTGACCCGGCCTCACCATGTTGGTGCTGTTTGAAACGTCTGTGGGCTACGCCATCTTTAAGGTAGGTGGGAGAGCGAGCCGTTAAAGGGGGAAGGCGGGTGCTGGACAGATGAGAGGGAAAGACTTAAGCACGGAACTACTCAGTGTAGCGTGGGTGCCTGTTATGGCTCGGGTTCTGGGAGGAGGGAGAAAACCTTTACACCTGAGAGCCATGTTACGTTTAACACGTGGCCCCGCCGTTTGGGGAGACCCGTTCTGCATTAGAGGATTTTATTTCCTGCCGTTGAAGAGGTGGGCAGGAGGCGTGTTAGAATTTAACAGGTTATAGGGAATTCAGATTTTATTCTAGATGTTTTGAGGAATGATCGAAAGATTTTTTTTTTTTTTTTGAAATGGAGTTTCGCTCTTGTTGCCCATGCTGGAGTGCAGTGGCGCAATCTTGGCTCACTGCGACCTCCGTCTCCCTGGTTCAAGCTATTCTCCTGCCTCAGCCTCCCAAGTAGCTGGGATTACAGGCCTCCATCCACCACCACGCCTGGCTAGTTGTTTTTGTTTGTTTGTTTGCGTTTTAGTAGAGACGGGGTTTCACCATGTTGGCCAGGCTGGTCTTGAACTCCTGACCTCAAGTGATCCACCTGCCTCGGCCACCCAAAGTGCTGGGATTACAGGCGTGAGCCACCGTGCTCCGCCTAGTCGAAAGGATTTAAGCAGAGGAATGACCTGCTAATTTGTCTTAATACGGTTGCTCTGCTGTGTGGAGATCAGACTCGAGGAGATAAGAACGGCAGCAAGAATACTTTTGCATTCATTTAGACAAGATGAAGTTGCCTGGTATGGAGAGAAACAAATATCGATAGAAATTGTGAAGGTAGAACAGAAAGGATTGGCTAATAGATTGAATGTGGGGTTTTGGTTTAAATAAGATGTTAAGAAAGTTTCTTGCGGGGGAAGGACTAAAGATTTCCGGTTTGGGCTGTGCGAAGCTTGCGTTGTCTATTAGACCTGATAATGCAGTTGTGTAGATCGGGCAGTTCAGTATTTCAAATTTGAAGCTTAGGGGAAAACATCTGGGCTGGTGATGTCAATTTGAGATTTGGTTGTTTTCGTGGGGAAAGTTTGACAAGTTCGTCAGCACTGAAATGGTTGAACGGTGAGACATTCGTATCGCAAGATGCTATTGAGATGTTAGGAAGAATGAGTGAGATTGAGTACCTTTTCTTGTGCCGTGCAACTCTTCTGAGCTCTGCGAATATAGCAATGAAAAATAAAGTTTTTATGTATATTCTACATATATATGTGTTGGTAGAAAGCAAAAACGCTAGATAAAAATAAGTGCAATACAATTTTAGCTGTGAACCAAAAAACTATTTGTGGTGTGGATGCAAGAAAGTCTGGATGGGTGCAGAGTTCTCCATGTTTCACTTCTGACATTTGAAAATACGCAGTTTGCATTTGATACGTCAAATACTTGTTATTTTTAAGAAAACCAATAAAATCATTAAAACCGAAAAGGCAGTTTTGCTTGTTTTTACCTTAATTGGAGTTATCTGCAGTTGCAGTATTAGTAGTTTTAAGGAACTTGTAAGTAAGCTCCTTAGTCCCCTTTAGAGCTACGAAACATGTCAATTTTACTTTTCTCCAGCTTTTTGGGATCTTATCTAAATTACCATGTAGAGTTCTGCATAGCTCCAAATTCTCTTAGACAATGTGGTCTGTCAGTGTCTATCGATGAATTTCACCGTTAATTGCTATAGTATACTGTCCTGTACTGGGTGTTAAGAGGAGCAACTCTGCACAGTGCACTGGTTGTCTCCCATGGTAGGAAGGAATTGGCTTATCAATGGTCGGATTTCTACACCTGGGTCCTAAAATACTCAACCATGTCTCGAATTACTGATTTCTATTAATGAAAAGTGTCCTCCTCCATAAAAATGTCTTTGAGTATTCCGTTGGAGTTTGCAGTGCTATTTATCTGCAAGTTACTGTTAAAAATGATTAAATTGTGGTTTATGTAATCTAGTACTAAAGAAATAACTAGTTAAGCTCGAATATGTTGACATTGATTAGTTTGTAATTATTGGAATTAACATTGATCATTTCTGAGTATAAAAGACATACAAACGTTCCGGAACTAGTGATGGCTGCACATTTTTGTGAAAATGCACTACTAAAAAGTGAATTGTACACTTTAAAAGGGCAAATATTAAGATATATGTAAAATTAATATATATAATATGGTGAATTTTATCTCCTAAAAAAGTAGACATACAGTTCAAGGTTATTAGTTTCCTTTCCCATAACCTTCAAAATGCTAGGGTATAAAATTATATTGGTTGCATACAATTCATGCTTTGATGAGAATGCTTTAGGGAGTTTTTTGAAGTTTGTTTTTTTTTTTTTTTTTGAGACGGAGTTTCACTCTTGTTGCCCAGGCTGGAGTGCAACGGCACAATCTCGGCTCACTGCAACCTCCGCCTCCCAGGTTCAAGCAATTCTCCTGCCTCAGCCTCCCGAGTAGCTGGGATTACAAGCATGCACCACCATGCCCAGCTAATTTTGTATGTTTAGTAGTGATGGGGGTCTCTCCATGTTGAGGCTGGTCTCGAACTCCTGACCTCAGGTCATCCGCCCGCCTCAGCCTCCCAAAGTGCTGGGATTACAGGCGGGAGCCACTGCACCTGGTCTTGAAGTTTTTTTTAAACCTACATTTACAGTGAGGAAAACATTTTATATATAACCCATGTACACATACAAATTCATGTTTATTTTATTTATTTAAATTTTATTTTGAGACAGGGTCTTGCTCTGTCACGCAGGCTGGGGTGCAGTGGCAGGATCACGGCTCATTGCAGCCTTGGCCTCCTGGGTCAAGTGATCCTCCCACCTCCTCCCGAGTAGCTGGGCCTACAGGCTCAAGCCACCATGCTTGGCTAATTAAATATTTATTTATTTTTATTTGTATTTATTTATTTTTTGAGATGGAGTCTCACTGTGTTGCCCAGGCTGGAGTGCGGTGGCATGATCTTGGCTCACTGCAACCTCCACCTCCTGGGTTCAAGCGATTCTCCTGCCTCAGCCTCCCAAGTAGCTGGGATTACAGGCACCTGCTACCACGCCTGGCTAATTTTTGTATTTTTAGTAGAGATGGGGTTTCACCATATTGGCCAGGCAGGTCTCGAACTCCTGACCTTGTGATCCACCTGCCTTGGCCTCCCAAAGTGCTGGGATTACAGGCGTGAGCCACCATGCCTGGCTTAAATTTTTTTTTTTTTTAAGAGACAGAGTCTCACTATGTTGCCTAGGCTGGTCTCAAACTCCTGGCCTCAAGGTGCTGGGATTACAGGCATGAGGTACAGTGTTCTGCCCACTTCCGTGTTTAGAGCGATTCAAAAGGAAAACACTTCCAAAAAGTTATTGCTCATTAACAGGGTTATATATATAAATGTAAAGACATTGTGTAAAGGAACTGTTGTGATTAATTCTAGGATATTATAAAAATTCAACCTGTGGCCGAGCGCAGTGGCTCACGCCTGTAATCCCGGCTACTTGGAAAGCTGAGGCAGGAGAATCAGTTGAACCTGGGAGGCAGAGGTTGCAATGAGCTGAGGTCGCGCCACTGCACTGCAGCCTGGGAGACAGGGCAAGACTCCGTCTCAAAAAAAAAAAAAAAAAAAATTCCACCTGTGTCCTTGTGTCACATGGCACACAGCATAAGATTTTAGTCTTGCTCATACCAGACTTCCTTCAGCTGCTCTTCCATGTGTGGTAGCCATTAGTACGTATAACCATTCACATGAGATGTAACTGATAGGACTGAGGAAGTGAATTTTAACTTATTTGAATTTTAATGGTTATATTGTACAGTGTGGCTGTGCAGCGTAGCATTTTGTGTCACTTCATTTTCTCAAGGTTTGGAGAAAGACTTGATGTATATACCAAATGTCTATATAAAACCTAAGTACTGAGCAATATATTTTTTCTGACTTTATTGGGCGTACTTTACATACTGTATAACTCACCTGTAGGTTTTAGTTACAATCCAGTTTTATAGTACACTTTGTTGCAAAAAGTTCTCATGCCCATTTTCAAGTTAGTCCTGCTCTAGACAACCACTGTTCAGCTTTCTTTCTGCATAATTTTTTCTAGAAGTTTCATGTAATTGGAGTAGTATTTTAGTCTTTTGTGTTTGGCTTTTTTCACTTAGCGTAATGCTTCTGAAGCTAACCCAAGAGTTTTTTCACACTTGTTGTGTGTATGGATTTGTTTCTTTTTGAGCAGTGCACATTTTAAACTAATTATCAGTTTTATCCTGCATTCAAACAAGTTTCATAAAACATTAACTTGCTCATATTGTCTGGGGAAGTAAAACTTAAAAGTTAGCATCAAATATTTACACAGAACATAGAGTTTGGGTGCAGTGGCTCACGCCTGTCACCCTAACACTTTGGGAGGGTGAGGCAGGAGGATTGTTTGAGCCCAGGAGTTGCAGACCAGCCTGGGCAACATGGCGGAAAAAAAATTAGCTGGGCACAGTGGTGCTTGCCTGTAGTCCCAGCTGTTGCAGGAGGCTGAGGTGGGAGGGAGGTCACGGCTGCAGTGAGCCATGTTTGAGCCTCTGCACTTTAGCCTGGACAACAGAGTGAGACCTCATCTCAAAACAAAACAAAATAAAAACCACACAAAGTCTTAAGCAGTCAATTAAAAATGAAAATGAGGAGGCTGGGTGTGGTGGCTCACACCTGTAATCCCAGCACTTTGGAAGACTGAGGTGGGCAGATCGTGAGGTCAGGAGTTTGAAACCAGCCTGGCCAACATAGTGAAACCCCGTCTCTACTAAAAATACAAAATTTAGCCGGGCATGGTGGCGTGTGTTGCCGCGTCTGTAATCCCAGCTGAGGCAGGAGAATCACTTGAACCAGGGAGGTGGAGGTTGCAATGAGAAGACTGCGCCTCTGAACTCCAGCCTGCATGACAGGGTAAGACACTGTCTCAAAAAAAAAAGACAAAAAAAGTGGTTAAAATTCTTAATTCCATACACCCTCACCAATATACTGTATTAGCTGCCCGAGTATTAGATAGGATGGGATTAATCCTAAAAGGCACAACCCCCATATTTAACATCCCTAAAATTGGGATGTCTTACAATTGATGACAGGTCAACTGGGAGTGTGAAAGAATAGCATAAGCCGGGTGTGGTGGCTCACACCTGTCATCCCAGTACTTTGAGAGGCTGAGGCGGGCAGATTGCCAGACCTCAGGAGTTCAAGACCAGCTTGGGCAACAGGGTGAAACCCCGTCTTTACTAAAATAAAATAAAATAAAATAAAATAGTGGCCGGGCATGGCAGCGTGCGCCTGTAATCCCAGCTACTTGGGAGACTGAGGCAGGAGAGTTGCTTGAACCAGGGAGGTGGAGGTTGTAGTGAGCTGAGATCACGCCACTGCGCTCCAGCCTAGCCGACAGAGCAAGACTCCGTCTCAAAAAAAAAAAAAAATAGCATGTTACATTTTGTGAAATAGAGTATGCGCAGATACTAATGCATATATTTTTATTGAAAAAACCCAGCTGGGTGAGGCGCCATGGTTCCTGCCCGCACTCCCAGCACTTTGAGAGGCCAAGGCAAGAGGGTCACTTGAGTCCAGAAGTTAGAGATCACCTTGGGCAACAAAGCAAGCCCCTGTCTCTACAAAAAGATTTTTAAAATAGCTAGATGTGGCAGTGTGCACCTATAGTCTTAGCTACTTGGGAGGCTGAGGCAGAAGAATCGCTTGAGGCCAGGAGTTTGAGGCTGTAGTGACACAGGACCACACCACTGCACTCCAGCCTGGACAACAAAGCGAGACCCTGTCTCTGGAAAAATAACACAGCTAGTACATTTAAAACTATACCTTGCTAATAAGCATTATTTATCAAGTCCATAATATGGCACATCTACACATTAACACGCAGTTCTAGTCTGGTTATGTATTATTTTCAGTAAAAGGAACACAATATTGCAAGTTGTATAAAACTTAGAAGAGTGTGACAAGATGATTTTAGGGATTTGTTCTGATGTATAAATTTAATCACACATGGTTGAATTAGATATGTTGGAAACTAGGAAAACTTAGAGTCACACAAAGCAGTAAACAACTACAAAGCCTAGAGTTCGTATTAACAATTCATAAACTAATAGTTCTTTTTTTTTTTTTTTTTTTTTTGAGACATAGAGTCTCGCTCTGTCACCCAAGCTGGAGTGCAGTGGCGCGATCTCGGCTCACTGCAAGCTCCGCCTCCAGGGTTCACGCCATTGTCCTGCCTCAGCTTCTCCGAGTAGCTGGGACTACAGGCACCCGCCACCACTCCCGGCTAATTTTTTTTTGTATTTTTAGTAGAGACGGGGTTTCACCGTGGTCTCGATCTCCTGACCTTGTGATCCGCCCGCCTCGGCCTCCCAAAGTGGTGGGATTACAAGCGTGAGCCACTGCGCCCGGCCAATAAACTAATAATTCTAACTTTGTATATCATGAAGTTTTAGAATCCAAAGACATCTCACCAAGTCTCATGACTATACTGAAAACATTGATTAAAATTTTTTGAAATTGTTCAGAGAATGCAGCTAACCATAACTGAAGTTCACTATTTTTAAGAGGACATGTATCAAATAGGGGATATGACTCATGAGTAAAATTCACATTTTTTCTAGCTGAAAAGCAAGTATATTTGAAGATAACATTTGGGTAACAAAATTGCCATATTTAAAAGATACTGTCGGCCTGGCAGGGTCGCTCACGCCTGTAATCCCAGCACTTTGGGAGGCCAAGGTGGGTAGATCACGAGGTCGGGAGATCGAGACCATCCTGGCTAACACGGTGAAACCCCATCTCTACTAAACAAAGGAGATGTGATAAAATCAGGACAATTCATGAGCACACAAAGGTCTTCAAAGACTGTTATATCAGCCAAAACCATTACTATGACAAATAAAACCACTGTGTTCCCAACTGCAACATCTTGAAGAAAACATTGCTAATAAAGACCATCTAAATAAGAAAGTTAGAGATATTGCTACATTTTCTGTTTTACATTTGTCTCAAAGTTTTTTTTGATTTGTCTCACATTTTTAATCATTTCTTTTCAGCCAGGGTAATGATAAATATTTGTATACAAAAATCCATTTTAAGGCCAGGCGCGGTGGCTCACGCTTGTAGTCCCAGCACTTTGGGAGGCCGAGGCGGGCGGATCACGAGGTCAGGAGATCGAGACCACGGTGAAACCCCGTCTCTACTAAAAATACAAAAAAATTAGCCGGGCGTGGTGGCGGGCGCCTGTAGTCCCAGCTACTCGGAGAGGCTGAGGCAGGAGAATGGCGTGAATCCGGGAGGCGGAGCTTGCAGTGAGCTGAGATCGGGCCACTGCACTCCAGCCTGGGTGACAGAGCAAGACTCCGTCTCAAAAAAAAAAAAAAAAAAAAAATCCATTTTAAGTTTTATCATTTTACGATAGAGTAATTTCCATTTCTAAGTAGAAATAGCATACAACTATTACCATTGCAATCTTCAGCATTGTTGTTACAATAGTACTAGCTTTAAAACAAGTCTTTATATTTTATAGATACAAACTGAAATATTAACAGGTAAAATTAAATGTCTAGGTCTTGCCTCAAAACAATACAAGGGGGCTGGGTGTGGTGGCTCACGCCTGTAATCTCAGCGCTTTGGGAGGCCAGTGGGTGGATCACCTGATGTCAGCAGTTCAAGACTAGCCTGGCCAACTTGGTAAAACCCAGTCTCTACTAAAAATACAAAAACTAGTTGAGTGTTGTGGTGCGTGCCTGTAATCCCAGCTATTCAGAAGACTGAGGCAGGAGAATCGCATGGACCTGGGAGGCGGAGGTTGCAGTGAGCCAAGATTGCACCACTACACTCCAGTCTGGGTGACAGAGCTAGACTCCATCTCAAAAAAAGCCATTTAGTGTGATTCCTAAAAGTATGCATGAACATGTGTTGCACAGACATTCATAGTCTTGGAGAATATATACCTAAATGTTGATAAGTATATTGTTGATTAAAGTACCCTACATTTCTTTTGTATTTTAAAAATTTCTCACATCTAGATGTGTCTCACAATTGATGATAGTTTTAGAGAAATCCATAATACTTTCATGTTAGGATGATCATAGCAGTAAATAATGAATATAATCTATTGAAGGTAGACAAATAAAAGTTTTTTTTGTTTTGTTTTTTTGTTTGAAATAGAGTTTTTTGCTCTTGTTGCCCAGGCTGGAGTGCAGTCGTGCAATCTCGGCTCACTGCAACCTCCGCCTCCGAGTTCAAGCAATTCTCCTGCCTCTGCCTCCCGAGTAGCTGGGATTACAGGCATATGCCACCACGCCCAGCTAGTTTTGTATTTTTTTTTTTTTTTGGTAGAGATGGGGTTTCTCCATGTTAGTCAGGCTGGTCTTGAACTCCTGACCTCAGGTGATCCGCCTGCCTCAGCCTCCCAAAGTGCTGGGATTACAGATGTGAGCCACCGCGCTTGGCGTGAGTAAAAGTTTTTAATGATTACAATACTTTATTGTAAAGGGATTAATGGCTCTTTTAAAAGAAAGGTTTTCGGCCAGGTGCAGTGGTGCATGCCTGTAATCCCAGCTACTCAGGAGGCCAAGGCACTAGAATCTCATGAACCCAGAAGGTGAAGGTTGCAGTGAGCCAGGATTGCTCCACTGCACTCCAGGCTGGGCTACAGAGCGAGACTCCATCTCAAAAAAATGAAAAGAAAGAAAGGTTCCCTGCCCTACCCCCCTAGGACCCCATAGCTCCAGCTATGGCCCAAGGCTGGGACAGGAATATCACTTGAGGCCAGGTAGATCCTAGACTGTGAATAGCCACTGTACTACATCTGACTGGTCTAGATCTGAATTCCATTCAGCTGTTAAATGGGCAATTCAAACTAGCAATTTGACCAAAAATATATGCAGGGTGAGAAAACTAGTTCATTATCTTAGTGAAAGAAATAGCTTCTACCACCTTCATTTTACATGTAAAATTGTACTTGAAGAATGCAGCTGTGTATGCCTCACCTGTACCATTTAAAGAAAACTATTTAAACATTTTATTACAGGTTCTAAATGAGAAGAAACTTCAAGAGGTTGATAGTTTATGGAAAGAATTTGAAACTCCAGAGAAAGCAAACAAAATGTAAGTAATCTTGAAATCAATAATTTAGCAGTTAACATTTAGGGCTTGTTTTATTTTTTACATTTTTTCCTGATTTATATAATGTTACATTCGTAGTTTTCTGTTTTGAAATCTGTTTCAGGAATAATTTTGGTATGAACATAATTATTAAAAACGTTTTACTTGGAATATAGGCCATCTCAATTAATTTAAAGGCAGTAGTCCCCCCCTTACCCACAGGGATTATGTTCCAGAAGACCCAGTGGATACTTTAAACCTCGGATAGTACCAAATGTGATTGCTGTCAGTAGGAACACATTTGTCTTCATGTCTTCCACACACAAATGTAATACCTTTTTTATCTTAACTAAGCACTTACCACACACAGGGGTTGTAACCTGCTTTTTGAGTTTTGCAACAGCAAAACTAGCATGAACTACTTTTTCGTTCATCACAATTTCATGGAAGATTCATTCTTAGTGTAGATCTTAAATCTTTGTTTTTTTTTTGTTTGTTTTTTGAGACAGAGTTTTGCTCTGTAGCCTAGGCTGGAGTACACTGGCACAATCTCTGCTGACTGCAACCTCCGCCTCCTGGGTTCAAGCTATTCTTCTGCCTCAGACCGCCAAGTAGTTGGGATTACAGGCGCCCACCACCATGCCCAGCTAATTTTTGTATTTTTAGTAGAGACAGGGTTTCACCATGTTGGTCAGGCGGGTCTCGAACTCCTGACCTCAGGTGATCTGCCCACCTCAGCCTCACAAAGTGCTGGGATTACAGGCGTGAGCCACCACACCTGGCCTAAATCTTCATATTTGTATGTGTATTTAAGGGACCACACTAGCATGTTCCCTTACCAGATAAGAAAACCTTGCTTAAGATGACACTGTTGCCTGGCATGGTGGCTCACGTCTGTAATCCTAGGACTTTGGGAGACCAAGGTGGGTGGATCATTTGAGGTCAGGAGCTCGAGACCAGCCTGGCCAACATGGTGAAACCCCGTCTCTCCTAAAAACACAAAATTAGCCGGGCATAGTGGCACATGCCTGTAATACCAGCTACTGGGAGGAAGCTGAGGCAGGAAAATCCCTTGAGCCTGGGAGGCGGAAGTTGCAGTGAGCCGCAATTGCGCCACTGCACTCCAGTCTGGGAGGCCCAGTGAGACCCTGTCTCCAAAAAAAAAAAAAAAAAAAGATGACACTGTTTTAGGCAAATAGAAGACTAGTTTTCCTTCTTAAAGGGTTGTATGCTTTGTTGGGTTAATCTGATTCGTTGTTGTCAATGATGTATTCTTGTTGGAACTGAATCTAAGTGATCTGACTCAATATTCGTCACTACCACTGAGACAACGATGAATCAACTATATGTTTCTTTCTGCATAAAATACTACCCTGAGGCCAGGCGTGATGGCTCACACCTGTAATCCCAGCATTTTAGGAGGCCAAGGCAGGCGGATCAATTGAGCCCAGGAGTTCAAGACCAGCCTGGGTAATATAGGAAAACCCCATCTGTACCAAAACCAAAAATTAGCTGGGCGTGGTGGTGCACACCTATAGTACTAGCTACTTGGGAGACTGAGGCTGGAAGATCCTTTGAGCTTGGGAAGTCAGGGCTGCAGTGAGCTGTGATTGCACCACTGCATTCCAGCCTGGGTGACAGTGAAGTGAGACCCTGTCTCAAAAACATAAAGGGGGCCGGGTGTGGTGGCTCACGCCTGTAATCCCAGCACTTTGGGAGGTCGAGGTGGGTGGATCACAAGGTCAGGAGTTTGAGACCAGCCTGGCCAATATGGTGAAACCTCATCTCTACTAAAAAATACAAAAAAATTAGCCAGGCATGGAGGTTGGGCGCGGTGGCTCACGCCTGTAATCCCAGCATTTTGGGAGGCCGAGGCAGGCGGATCACAAGGTCAGGAGATCGAGACCATCCTGGCTAACACAGTGAAACCACGTCTCTATTAAAAATACAAAAAATCAGCCGGGTGCGGTGGCGGGTGCCTGTAGTCCCAGCTACTTGGGAGGCTGAGGCAGGAGAATGGAGTGAACCTGGGAGGCAGAGTTTGCAGTGAGCCGAGATCGCGCCACTGCTCTCCAGCCTGGGCGACAGAGTGAGACTCTGTCTCAAAAAAAAAAAAAAAAAAAAAATTAGCCAGGCATGGTGGCACATGCCTGTAATCCCAGCTACTTGGGAGGCTGAGGTAGGAGAATTGCTTCAATCCGGGAGGCAGAGGTTGCAGAGAGCCGAGATCGCGCCACTGCACTCCAGCCTGGCTGACAGAGTGAGATTCCGTCTCAAAAAATAAATAAATAAATAAAGGGTTAGGATGTAACAAGAATGAGATCTGACAATAAGCTATTTTTTTAAATGGCATTTGTACAGGATAGACAAATGAATATCATGAGATTCCTAAAAGGGACTCACATACTTTTTCTTGAGTCAATTCTATGCTGTATAATAAAGTCACGTCTGTACAGCTTTATGCAACAGGGGTTTGTATTAAAACTTCAACATCTTTACTCTTGGCCAAAGTTTCCTTCAAAGCCTACAACTTTCTTTTAATAATCCAAACATTACTAGCCTAACATTTAGAAAAACTAGTAATTGTATGAAGAATATCTAACTTCACACCATGATACACAGTGATAGGCATGTTTTATTGGTGTGTGCTTTGGAGACAGTCAAGCACTTCTTTCCAAGTTATGTGGCTTTTGAATCAATGCACCGCCCCCAATAACATGTTTCTCTCTCTTTTTTTTAA
Source organism: Nomascus leucogenys (assembly GCF_006542625.1). Taxonomy (NCBI): domain Eukaryota; kingdom Metazoa; phylum Chordata; class Mammalia; order Primates; family Hylobatidae; genus Nomascus; species Nomascus leucogenys. Next base: position 102,735,304 of record NC_044402.1, read on the forward strand.
TTCTAGAGTAAAGCTAAAACATTTTGAGAAATTTCAGGATACAGCAGAAGCATTAGCAGGTAAAGTAAAAAACTAGAAGCTTGCTTTTTTGAAAAAATTAAGTCTTGGCCGGGCGTGGTGGCTCACGCTTGTAATCTCAGCACTTTGGGAGGCCGAGGCGGGCGGATCACGAGGTCAGGAGATCGAGACCACGGTGAAACCCTGTCTCTACTAAAAATACAAAAAATTAGCCAGGCGTGGTGGCGGGCGCCTGTAGTCCCAGCTACTCGGAGAGGCTGAGGCAGGAGAATGGCATGAACCCGGGAGGCGGAGCTTGCAGTGAGCTGAGATCGCGCCACTGCACTCCAGCCTGGGTGACAGAGCGAGACTCCATCTCAAAAAAATTAAGTCTTAGCTATTTGTTTTTCTTGTTAAAAGGTTGTTTGCTTCAGTTGCCTGTGTTAACCTTATTCAATGTTGTCAATGATGCATTCTTATTGGAACTGAATTTAAGTGATCTGACTCATTCGTCACTACCACTGAGACAACATTGAGTTAGCTTTTTTCACCATAGGGCTGGTTTTCCCCATGTGTGAGGAGAGGTGAGAAGTGGTTAAGTTGATCTCCCTGTGGAAACCAGCAACATAATGCTGAAGCACAGTTCAGTAAAAGGTGTTCTACAAGGGACCAAGGTAATGTGGTCAAGTATACAGCTCTCTCCTCATTTTAATCCAAGGGTAGAGTTGTAATCCTGAGAACAGCCAGGATTCACAGTTGAAAAATAATTTAAAAAGCTCTTCTGGGGGTATAGATTTTTAGTTCAAAAAAGCGTATCAATATTCAGAGTTATACAGAAACTGACAGAGGTGTTATTTTTAAAAGATTCAGAAGAATGGATGACTCATACTCTTCAACTAGATTGCATCACAGGACAACAGAGTGATAGGGTTTATTTACTGTAATTGACTGCAGTAGGTCTTACAGTTTTGTTTTTTTAAGTGTTAGGGAAAACAGGAAGAGCAGATATAAAGCCCAAATCATTAAATTTTCAACTGCCTAAATTCTTTATCACAAATCAGCCAACTGTTTGGCGGTGTAGTTTGAAAATGAAGGACTATGAGGAAGAATATGGCTTAAAGCTGGGCAAGAATATGACAGATGCAAAAAATTTGTTATATAACCACAGGAGAAAGGTACAGTTTTTGTCTGAAAATTCGGAATCCAACTAAACATGCTGGAACATAACAGACCACCCTAACCTTGGCAGAGGGGTAGGCTGAAGGAAGACCCATAGGGCCAGTTTCTTTGTTTTATAAACATAGTTCTCGGGCTGCTTCACCAACCCTTCAGTAATTAGAGTTATATACAGCCATAAAAAAAACTGTAGTAATATTAACTTGGAGAATTTTTAAAAAGATAGCCTGTTCATCACAGCTTATAAGTATGGGTAAACATTTGGTAAGATTCCAAGCAAGATTGTGTTAGCTGTATTCCAACTCTAGGGGGTGTTGTTGACATAGACTGGGACATGAACAGTTCCTAGTCCTGATCTCAAGTAGCCTCTTCTGAATTCCTTTTTGCATACGATCTTTAATCTGCTTGGGATATTTCTGGCCAGTCCTTATTAAACTGTATTAAATGGACAAGCCAAGCTTTTGCCCAAACAAGCAGGTTTTTACTATTAATACCTAATATATTGAGCACATACTGATTGTCAGATTTATGCTTATGATTTCATAATTGTTATTTAATTCTTGAATCCTGTGAGGGAGGTAACCATCATCTCTACGTTACAGATGGTAAAACTCGAAATTTGAGCAGTATTTCCAGATTCATTTACCTGGCTTCTTTGTATTATTTAAAGTAATGTACAATAAGGCTGGGCACAGTGGCTCATGCCTGTAATCCTAGCACTTTGGGAGGCCAAGACAGGCGGATCACCTGAGGTTAGGAGTTCGAGATCAGCCTGGCCAACATGGTGAAACCTCATCTCTACTCAAATTAAAAAAATTAGCCGGGTGTGGTGGCACACACCTGTAGTCCCAGCTACTTGGAAGGCTGAGGCAGGAGAAACACTTGAACCTGGGAGGCAGAGGTAGCAGTGTGCCAAGATCGCGCCACTGCACTCCAGCCTGGGCAACAGAGCAAGACTCCGTCTGAAAAATAACATAAAATTAAGTAATGTACAGTAAATGGACAAAATGCCATAGTAGTTGAGAATTTAAAGTCAATCCCCCCCCCCCAAGTCTAAGCTCCACGAGGGCAGAGACTGTTCTGTACTGTCAAATTCCTAGACTCTAGCAAAGTATACAGCTATAGAAGGTTTATAATAAATATTTTGGGGAAAATGAATGAAAATAGTGAATTTTATCAAGAATGCTGTCATAGAAACATTTACAATGCCTTTTCCTATCTGTTTTCACCAGAAAGTTAAATGAACATCAGCTAATTAAGAAAGCAGAATCTGGCCGGGCACGGTGGCTCACGCTTGTAATCCCAGCACTTTGGGAGGCCGAGGCGGGCGGATCACAAGGTCAGGAGATCGAGACCACGATGAAACCCCGTCTCTGCTAAAAATACAAAAAATTAGCCGGGCGTGGTGGCAGGCACCTGTAGTCCCAGCTACTTGGAGAGGCTGAGGCAGGCGAATGGCGTGAACCCGGGAGGCGGAGCTTGCAGTGAGCTGAGATTGCGCCACTGCACCCCAGCCTGGGCGACAGAGCGAGACTCCATCTCAAAAAAAAAAAAAAAAAAAAAAAAAAAGAAAGCAGAATCCTTTCCCTGGGAGTTCAGTTCTCACTGCCTGTTATAAGGCAGTTTTGACATGACAGAACCACAACTAAATGGCTGTAAATGTCACAGTGTACATTTTAAACCTCATAGCCTTAGAGTTTGATGAGACCAGGCACAGTGGCTAACACCTGTAATCCCAACACTTTGAGGGGCTAAGATGGGCAGGAATTTAAGATGAGCCTGGGCAATGTAGCGAGACCTCCCCCCCCCGCCCCCCCCAAATATTTTTTTTTTTTTTTTTTTTTTTTTTTTTTTTGGAGATGTTTCATTCTGTCACCCAGGCTGGAGTGCAGTGGCATGATACCGGTTCACTGCAGTCTCCACCTCCTGAGTTAAAGCAATTCTCCCAGGAGGCTGGGTTCAGCCTCCCAAGTAGCTGGGATTACAGGTGGTACCACCATGTCCAGCTAATTTTTGTATTTTTTAGTAGAGACGGGATTTTGCCTGTTGGCCAGGCTGCTCTGGAATTCCTGACCTCAGGTGATCCGCCCGCCTTGGCCTCCCAAAGTGCTGGGATTACAAGTATGAGCCACGATGCCTGGCCATCAGTTTTTTTTTAAATAAAGAAATAAGGTCTGTTGGGGTGTGACGTTGAATTTGTGTTGGTCTCAGACATTCATATATGCTATTTGCATGAAATGATTTATTTTTATTCTTGATTGTGTTTTCAACTTGCAAGTCTTTTGTTTTTTTTTTTTTTTTTTGAGACTCATCCTCAGCTGGAGTACAGGGGCGCAATCCCAGCTCACTGCAATCTCTGCCTCCTAAGTAGCTGGGATTACAGGCACACGCCACCACGCCCACCTAATTTTTGTATTTTTAGTAGAGATGGGGTTGCACCTTGTTGCCTAGGATGGTCGCATCTGCTGACCTCGTGACCTGCTCACCTCAGCCTCCTAAAGTGCTGGGATTATCCATTTGATCATAATTCAAATGGATATACGATCAGGAGGGAAGAGCAAGACCTGACTTATTAAGCACAAACTGCCTGACTTTGGAAATTGTTGATAGACCTTCATTCCTGCCAAGCATTTTTCTTTTTTTTGGTTTTCCTTTTTTTTGTTTTTTTGTTTTTTGTGAGATGGAGTTTTGCTCTTGTCGCTTAGGCTGGAGTGCAATGTCACGATATCACTGCAACCTCCACCTTCTGGGTTGAAGCGATTCTCCTACCTCAGCCTCCCGAGTAGCTAGGATTACAGGCATGAGCCACCAGGGCTAGCTAATTTTTGTATTTTTAGTAGAGAGAGTGTTTCGTCATGTTAGCCAGGCTGGTCTCTCGAACTCCTGACCTTAGGTGATCTGCCAGCCTTAGCCTCCCAAAGTGCTGGGATTACAGATTTGAGCCACCGCGCGCAGCCCAAGCATACTTTTTATGTTTTTTGTTTTTGTTTTTGTTTTGTTGAGACAGGGTCTGTCACCAGGCTGCTGGAGTACAGTGGCATGATCATGACTCACTGCAGCCCCCAGTAGCTGGACTACAGGCACGTGCCACCACGCCCAGCTAATTTTTGTATTTTTAGTAGAGACAGGGTTTCGCCATGTTGGCCAGGCTGGTGGTACACACCACCATGCCTGGGTAACCCAAGCGTACTTTTAGCTCAGTCAAATGTCAGATAAATATCAGAAGAGGTGTTCATGTGGGTCGAGAAAAAGGGAGTATAGGTCTAAGGAAGGGTGAGAATTATAAAGTAGCCGATTTAAAACTTGCCAGAAATACCAGCGGTCTCAAAATAGAATAGGTAGCCTTTGCTGCTAAGTTTTACATTGCTGGAGGTGTACAAGCAGAGATACAAGCAAAGATAAGGCCTTCATTCAAACATGCTTATGTTGTGGCAGAACTTTGAAAATGATTACACTCATTCTCACTAGTTTTGATGTGATTTTAGGATATTTCAGGACAGTCTATTTGAAATGACAAAGGAAAGTGAATCTATTTTGTCTTCCCAAAAAGATTGTTTCTAAGATTTCATGATTCTCTCTTGAGTTCATGAGAAGATTCTTGTGAGAAGGAAAGAAACCCTGGACCTGATTTTACCGCTGGCTCTGTAGCAAAAATGAGGGTGGGAAGATCAAATGAAATTGTGAAACATGTAACTTATAAAACATGTATCATTTCATTTCAGAAGTAACATTAAATTCAAGCCCTTTGAAAGGCCTATTTTGTTTTTTTAAATGTCAACTAGGACAAGGTCTCAAAGTTAAACATTTGAGAGTTAATGCTTTTGTTTGTCTTTTTCCTGAAAAGCATTCACAGCTCTGATGGAGGGCAAAATCAATAAGCAGCTGAAAAAAGTTCTGAAGAAAATAGTAAAAGAAGCCCATGAACCGCTGGCAGTAGCTGATGCTAAACTAGGAGGGGTCATAAAGGTAAAGTCACGATTTTTTTGGTCATTCCTGCTAGTCAGATCTCACAGCATACCAACTACAAAGCCTAGCCTTTGCAATAAGTTGCTTATCATAAGTTCTCAATACTTTTTTTTTCTTTTCTCTAAGCTACATGGTAATGGATTTCCCCTAACATCAGCTGAACTGAGCAAATAAGTAATGCCTATTTGTTGTAGAAGATATAGAACAAAAAATGATAAAAATTGGCTTTAACAAATCTGCTACCCATATATAATTTTAATGTTCTATGTATATCATGCCATATTTTTGTCTAGCCACATTTTTTTTTTTCAACAAAAATGGGGTCCTTATATTTTTTAGAAATGTATTTATTAGAAAACTTTAGTAGGGGTGTATTGCTGGAGATGAAATAAAATGTGAGAGTGGAAAGAAAGACTAGGAAAATAGCCTCCCAAATACAGAAAGCAGAACAATTCAGGCCGGGTCTGGTGGCTCACACCTATAATCCCAGCACTTTGGGAGGCCAAGGTAGGAAGATCACGAGGTCAAGAGATCGAGACCATCCTGGCTAACACGGTGAAACCCCGTCTCTACTGAAAATACAAAAAATTAGCCGGGCGTGGTGGCAGGCACCTGTAGTCCCAGCTAATCGGGAGTGCGGTGGCGCAGTCTCACAGCTCACTGCAGACTTGACCTGTTCTCAAGCAATCCTCTCTCTTCAGTAGCTGGGACTACAGGCACGCGCCACCATGCTGGCTAATTATTTTATATTTTATATTATTTTATATTTTATTTTATGTTATTTACTTTTTTTATTTCGTTTCATTTATTTGAGACAGAGTCTCGCTCTGTTGCCCTGGCTGGAGTGCAGTGGCATGAGCTTGGCTCACTGCAACCTCTGCCTCTTGGGTTCAAGGGATTCCCCTGCCTTGGCCTTCCGAGTAGCTGGGATTACAGACGCCCACCAACACGCCCTGGCCTCCCAAAGTGCTAGGATTACAGGCGTGAGCCACCACGCCCAACCTGTATTTTTTTGTTTGTTTGTTTGTTTGTTTTTGTTTTTTTTAAAGAGAGAGTCTCACTCTGTCACCAGGCTGAAGTGCATTGGCTCAATCTTGGCTCACTGCAACCTCCGCCTCCTGGGTTGAAGTGATTCTCCTGCCTCAGCCTCCCAAGTAGCTGGGACTATAGGCGCCTGCCACCACACCTGGCTAATTTTTGTATTTTTAATAGAGATGGGGTTTCACCATGTTGGCCAAGATGGTCTCGATCTCTTGACCTTGTGAGCCACCGTGCCCCGCATAACCTGTAATTTTAAAAAGAAGTTAAATAACAGGTAGTAAAAGATCTCCTTAAACCAGCTACTTGGTCATATTATATTAATCTTTTTATAGCTTTTAATTTATGTAGCCAAGCTGTCTTCTGGAAGCTTGTATCAGTTTTTACTTCCACCAGTGATACACTCAAGTATTCTACAGACACACTAGAAATTATACTTCTTGTCCAACTGAGAAATGCATATATTTAAATTAGTGCCACTTTAATATTTAAGAAATAATTTCAGGCTGGGCGCGGTGGCTCACGCCTGTAATCCCAGCACTTTGGGAAGCCGAGGCAGGCGGATCACTTGATGTCAGGAGTTTGAGACCAGCCTGTACAACATGGTAAAACCCTGTCTCTACTAAAAATACAAAATTAGCTGGGCATGGTGGCTCATGCCTGAAATAATCCCAGGCCAAGACAGGGGAATTGCTTGAACCCGGGAGGCGGATGTTGTAGTGAGCCAAGATTGCGCCACTGCACTCCAGCCTGGGCGACGGAGTGATACTCTGTCTCAAAAAATAATAATAACTTCAGGAAAGTCTTTTTTTTTTATTTAATATAGATGTTCTTGTTCTTGTAGGAAAAGCTGAATCTCAGTTGTATCCATAGTCCTGTTGTTAATGAACTTATGAGAGGAATTCGTTCACAAATGGATGGATTAATCCCTGGGGTAGAACCACGTGAAATGGCAGCTATGTGTCTTGGATTGGCTCACAGGTGAGAATTACTGGAAAATAAAGTCAACTTACTTTTATTTGATAAGCACTTAACATAGCTGTGTTCTAAGAATGTTACAAATGCTCATTTGAACTACATCAGAACCTTATGAAGAAGATGATAGTAATATCCTCATTTACAGATGAAACTGAAGCCCGAGGTCAATACAGCTAGTAAGCAGTAAAGCCAGGATTTGAATCCAGGCAGTCTGGCTCCATTGTCTGGATTCTTAAAACCTTAAAACCTCATCAAAGGAATTCTCTACTCCTCTGATCTTGGATGCCCTGTTTCTTGGGCTTTCCCTCTTTTATCTCTGCTAAGTCGTGCCACTCCTCCAGCTACTTAATATTCCCCCAAATTCTCTCATCTGCTGTGGTCTTATGGGATAGGTGTGTATTTGTGTTTTGATTGTTTTACTCAGATTTTTAATAAGGCAAAGAGGACTAGGTGCAGTGGCTCACCCCTGTAATCCTAGCTCTTTGGGAGACCAGGAGTTTGAGACTAGCCTGAGCAACATAGCAAGACATATGTCTCTCTTTTTTTTTGAGACAGATTCTCACTGTCGCCCAGACTGGGGTGCAGTGGCATGATCTCTGCTCACTGCAGCCCTTGCCTCCCAGGCTCAAGTGATTTCCTTGCCTCAGCCTCCGAGTAGCTAGGATTACAAGTGTGCACCACTACTGCCCAGCTAATTTTTGTATTTTTAGTAGAGACGGGCTTTCACCATGTTGGCCTGGCTGGTCTTGAACTCCTGACCTCAAATGATCCACCCGCCTCGGCCTTCCAAAGTGCTGGGATTATAGGCATGAGCCACCATGCCCGGCCTTTTTTTTTTTTTTTTTGAGACATGGTCTCACTCTGTCACTCAGGCTGGGGTGCAGTGGTGCGATCTTGGCTCACTGCAACCTTGACATCCTGGACTCAAACAATGCCACCTCAGCCTCCCAAGTAGCTGGGACTACAAGTGTGCACCACCATCCCTGGCTGATTTTTTAACTTTTTGTAGAGATGGAGTTTTGCCATGCTGCCCAGGCTAGAACTCCCAGGCTCAAGTGATCCACTTGCCTTAGCCTCCCAAAGTGCCGCGACTACAGGTGTGAGCCACCATGCCCAGTCTTCTCCCTATTTTTAATTGCATGTTAACCCTATCATATTTAATTAGAAGTCCCTTAGAATAGGCATTATTGCTATGTTGTGATACAGCTGTTCATGAAAAGCGTAATACTCTGGAATTGCACTACGGTTAACAGGGTTGTGAAGAAAATAATGGTAGGTAGTTGCTCAAAACCTGTGCAACTTTGTAATCAGTACTATCAAATAGTAATCCTAATAAAATTATTACCACAGTTCAAAAGACATCTTAAGCTCATATTAAAGAAACACTACAGGCTGGGCATGGTGGCTCACGCCTGTAATCCCAACACTTTGGAAGGCCGAGGCAGGCGGATCACGAGGTCAGGAGATCGAGACCACGGTGAAATCTCGTCTCTACTAAAAATACAAAAAATTAGCCGGGCGTGGTGGTGGGCACCTGTAGTCCCAGCTACTTGGGGAGGCTGAGGCGGGAGAATGGTGTGAACCCAGGAGGCGGAGCTTGCAGTGAGCCGAGCTCGCACCACTGCACTCCAGCCTGGGTGACAGAGCGAGACTCCGTCTCAAAAAAAAAAAAAAGAAAAGAAAAGAAACACTACAGGCCGTGTGCGTTAGCTCACGTCTGTAATCCCAGCACTTTGGGAGGCCGAGGCAGGCGAATCATAAGGTCAGGAGATCGAGACCATCCTGGTTAACACAGTGAAACCCCATCTCTATTAAAAATACAAAAAAATTAGCCGGGCGTGGTGGCAGTCGCCTGTAGTCCCAGCTACTCGGGAGGCTGAGGCAGGAGAATGGCGTGAACCCAGGAGGTGGAGCTTGCAGTGAGCGGAGATAGTGCCACTGCACTCCAACCAGGGTGACAGAGCAAGACTCCGTCTCAAAACAAAACAAAACGAAACAAAAAAGAAACACTACAATTTAAAAAGGTCTATTTTAAAATTAAAAGGTGGGCATAGATTGAAAGGGTTGAAGCTGCTAAGTTAGAGTTAAGAGCAAAAATGCACAAAGGTCAGGGAGAACTTTGTAATAAGCATTTCTAAGAACAAATAGTGAAACTGAGTCAGAAATCCAAACTTAGGTAAATCTGCATTGTGTATAGCAGTGGTTCCCTATCAAGGGCAATCAGATGTCCCTCGGTAGGCATTTGTTGATGTCCATAGACATTTTTGGTTGTCACAATTGGAGGTGAGGTGGGGTCTGCCATGAACATCTAGTGGATAAAAGTTAGGGATACTGCTAGAGGTCCTATAATGCACAGGGCAGCCCCTACAACAAGGAATTAGGCCCAAAATATTAATTGTGCTGAGATGAAGAAACGTTTATATACAGACAATAATGTTACTCCACAGCTTTCTGTTTTCAGATGTTAAGAGTCCTGCAAAGTTCTTAACTGGTAGTATAAAGCTTAATATGTGCTATAAAAAATTGCATGAACCAATATGGCTTTTTTTTTTTTTTTTTGAGATGGAGTCTTGCTCTGTTGCCCAGGCTGGAGTACAGTGGCACATGATCTCGGCTCACTGCAACCTCTGCCTCCCCGGTTCAAGCGATTCTTCTGCCTCAGCCTCCAGAGTAGCTGAGATTCAGGCGTGCCCCACCATGCCTGGCTAATTTTTGTATTTTTAGTAGAGACAGGGTTTCGCCATGTTGGCCAGGTTGGTCTCGAACTCCTAACAGGTGATCTGCCCACCTCGGCCTCCCAAAGTGCTGGGATTACGGGCGTGAGCCACCACGCCCAGTCCAATACGACTTTTGTATTACACAGCTTATCCTATTTGTCATTCATACATAAACTCATTCATGTTACAGAAATACAGGTCGTAGCAGTATATATAGCTTTTTTTTTTTAATGTGTATTTTCTGGTCTCATATGGTGCATTTCTACTTAGCTGATTTTTCTTCTTAGAAAAACCAATTACAGCTCTGACTACAGGCCGATTTGAGTAAAAAAAAAAAAAAACTTTAAGGTGTTAATTTAAATGCTTTTCCTAGATGCTATCTTACTAATTTATTTTCCCCTTTCTTCGCAGCCTGTCTCGATATAGATTGAAATTTAGCGCTGATAAAGTAGACACAATGATTGTTCAGGCAATTTGTAAGTATAGTACATGCAAAGTCCGATTTGTTGCTCTGTCCTTCATGCGTTTTCATACTGTTGAAACTATCTTTTATGATTCTAACTGTTGAGAAAGAGAAAGGAGGCCAGGTGCGGTGGCTCAAGCCTTTAATCCCAGCACTTTGGGAGGCCGAGGCAGGTGGATCACCTGAGGTCAGGAGTTTCAAGACCAGCCTGGCCAACATGACAAAACCCTGCCTTTACTAAAAATACAAAAAAATTAAATGTGTATGGTGGCGTGTACCTATAATCCCAGCTACTCAGGAGGCTGAGGCAGGATAATTGCTTGAACCCAGGAGGCGGAGGTTGACTATTTGGAGATTATATGAATCACAGAATTAACATTACGTTAATTCGTGTTTTTCCATGAAAATGTTAAAAACATAAGTGGAATCTTTGTAGTTGTGTATTCTGCTATGTCATTAAATGGTTTTTAGAAAGCTCAAAAGCTGCCGGGCACGGTGGCTCATGCCTGTAATCCCAGCACTTTGGGAGGCTGAGGCGGGAGGATCACCTGAGGTTGGGAATTCGAGACCAGCCTGACCAACATGGAGAAATCCCATCTCTACTAAAAATACAAAATTAACCAGGCATGGTGGTACATGCCTGTAATCTCAGCTACTCGGGAGGCTGAGGCAGAAGAATCACTTGAACCCTGGAGGCAGATGTTGTAGTGAGTCGATCGCGCCATTGCACTCCAACCTGGGCAACAAGAGCAAATCTCCATCTCACCAAAAAAAAAAAGCTCAAAATCTTAATCATTTTTCTGTTTTAGAAATGCATTCGGCCGTGGCTCACGCCTGTAATCCCAACACTTTGGGAGGCCGAGGCTGTTGGATAACCTGAGATCAGGAGTTCGAGACCAGGCCAACATGGTGAAACCTGATCTTTAGTAAAAAATACAAAAATTATCTGGACATGATGGTAGGCGCCTGTAATCCCAGCTATTCAGGAGGCTGAGGCAGGAGAATCACTTGAACCTGAGAGGCGGAGGTTGCAGTGGGCCGAGATTGCACCATTTCACTCTAGCCTGGGCAACATGAGCAACACTCCGTCTCAAAAAAAAAACAAAAAGTATTCGGCTGGGTGCAGTGGCTCACACCTGTAATCCTAGCATGTTGAGAGGCCGAGGCGGGTGAATTGCCTGAGCTCAGGAGTTCGAGAGCAACCTGGCTAACATGGTGAAACCCTGTCTTTACTAAAAATACAAAAAAGTAGCCAGTCGAGGTGGCATATGCCTATAGTCCCAGCCACTTAGGAGGCTGAGGCAGGAGAATCACTTGAACCCAGGAAGCAGAGGTTGCAGTGAGCTGAGATCGTGCCACTGCACTCCATCCTGGGTGATGGAGTTAGACTCTGTCTCCAAAAAAAGAAAAAGAAATGCGTTCAACCAGCAATTCCTTTCCTAGATTTATACCCAAAAGAATTAAAAACAGAACTGAGTTGCTTGTACACCTATGTTCATAACAGTGTTATTTACAAAACCAAACAGTGGAAACAACCCAGATACCTTTTAACAGATGAACGGATAAACTGCATTGTGGATGCAGCTTGAATGTCCCTAATCTGAAATTCAAAATGCTCTAAAATCTAAAACTTTTTGTGCTACCACACAAATCCACAAGTGGAAAACTCCACACCTGACCACATGTCAAAACTTTGCTTTATGCACAAAATTATTTAAAATATTGTGTAAAATTACCTTCAAGGTTTTGTATATAAGGTATATGGGAAATGTAGATGTATTTCCTATTTAGACTTCGAGTCTCATCCTCAACCTCATACGTGTTTGCAAATACTCTGAAATACTACTGGTCCCAAGCATTTTGGGTAACGTACACCCAGCCACTACACACAGTGGAATGTTAGTCAGCCTTAAAAAGAAATGAAATTCTGAAACATATTTCAACATGATAAACCTTGAAAATATGCTAAGTGAAATAGTCACAAAATACTGCATGATTCTACTTATATGAAGTACCTAAAATAAGTGAACTCAGAGACAGAAGTATAGAGATAACTAGAGGTTGGGGGGAAGGTGGGAATGAGCTACTGTTTAATGGGTACAGAATTTTTCAGTTTCTGATGATAAAATTGCTCTGGCAATAGATGGTGGTAATGGTTGCATAACATCATAAGAATACTTAATGCTACTGAATAGTACACTTGAAAATGGTTGAAGTGTTATTTTTTATTATTATTATTTTTTTATTTTTTGCGTCGGAGTCTTGCTCTGTCGCCCATGCTGCAATGCAGTGGCACGATCTTGGCTCTCTACAACCTCCACCTCCTGTGTTCAAGTGATTCTAATGCCTCAGCCCTCCAGAGTAGCTGGGACTACAGGTGTGCACCACCATGCCTGGCTAATTTTTGTATTTTTAGTAGAGATGGGGTTTCACCATGTTGGCCAGGCTGGTCTCGGACTTCTGACCTCTTGATCTGCCTGTCTGCTGGGATTACAGACATGAGCCACCGCGCCCAGCCTGAAGTGTTAAATTTTATGTTGTGTATATTTTACCACAATAAATCCCTTTAAGTTCCTGGGTTTTTTTGTTTGTTTTTAATCTACTACAGCCTTGTTAGATGACTTGGATAAAGAACTAAACAACTACATTATGCGATGTAGAGAATGGTATGGCTGGCATTTCCCTGAATTAGGAAAAATTATTTCAGATAATTTGACATACTGCAAGTGTTTACAGAAAGTTGGTGAGTAATTGGTTCATCCTTTAAGGCATTGAAAGTAAATGAATTTGATGGCATCCTAAAACATGACATACAGCATTTTGTTAAGCAAGATTCCCAGGGTTTTTGCAATTTCTATGTATTTGGGAAGTGTAGCAATTTAGTGTCTTAAATTTAAGAAACAAAATGAATTTTAACTTAGATTTTGATGGCGTATAACACGACATTGGTACCTAATACTAAATAGCAGTATTGCCATCTGTACTGTTAATATACAGACGAACTTGATTGTTGATTGTTGTTAACGTACAGAGGAACTATTGTTGTTAACGTACAGAGGAACTTGATTGATGGTTTACTTGCCTTACGAGTTACTGGCCCCAGCTTCAGTATAAAATTGTCTGTGACATTATTATTAGTCCTGTGTTTTTAAAATTTTTGCCACTTATATTCTGTAATAAGTGTTGTGGCATATTTTGTCCTCTTTTTACTCTGATTATTTTTTGGAGGAAGGCAGTGGGAAGACTTTTAATGTCTAAACTTAAACCCTTAAATGAGGAAAACTGTTATACTAGGTCAAACTTCTTCATTTTTTTTTGTTTTGTTTAGGCATTCTTTTCATTGGCTTTCTACTTTTTCTTTTGACTGTTTGCTGGATTTTATATAATTTGTTGAGTGATTCTCCCTCATCCTCTGCAAACATTCCATAGGCGATAGGAAGAACTATGCCTCTGCCAAACTCTCTGAGTTGCTGCCAGAAGAAGTTGAAGCAGAAGTGAAAGCAGCTGCAGAGATATCAATGGGAACAGAGGTTTCAGAAGAAGATATTTGTAATATTCTGCATCTTTGCACCCAGGTAAATTTTACTCCTGGAGAATCTAGTTGTGGTGTTACCAGCTCTATAGTACTAATTTTTCTGATGGCAATGATGATTTTTACACTTACTGTTGTTCACCTGATAACATAAATATGAGGGTGTTCAGTCACTACCTCATCTGATGCCATCATGATTTGTATGCTTAAAAGGGGAAAATACATATTAAAAGGAAGTAATTTACAATCATTGTCTAAATAATGAATTAACCAAAAATCAATTAAGATGGCAGAGAAGGCCAGGTGCATTGGCTCATACCTGTAATCCCCACACTTTGGAAGGCCGAGTTGGGGATTCACCTGAGGTCAGGAGTTCGAGACCAGCCTGACCAATATGATGAAACCCCATCTCTACTAAAAATGCAAAAATTAGCTCTGTGTGGTGGCGTACACCTGTAATCCCAGCTACTCGGGAGGCTGAGACAGGAGAATCGCTTGAACCAGGGAGGCGGAGGTTGCAGTGAGCCAAGATGGCGCCATTGCATCCAGCCTGGGCAACAAGAGCAAACTCCATCTCAAAAAAAAAAAAAAAGATGGCAGACAATTATGGATTGAGCTTTTTAATTCTGAGTTTTATGTCTATATCTTGTGATTTTTTTTTCTTTCAGATTTGAAGATAGCCATATAGGAATTAAAAAGAGCATGATACAAATGTTTATTGCTTAGAATCTGTTTTTTTTTTTTTTGGAGACAGAGTCTCGCCCTGTAGCCCAGGCTGGAGTGCAGTGGCATGTTTTCAGGCTCACTGCTACCTCCGCCTCCCAGGTCCCAGTTCAAGCAGTTCTCCTGCCTCAGCCTCCCGAGTAGCTGGGATTACAGGCACGTGCCACCATGCCCAGCTAATTTTTGTATTTTTCGTAGAGACGGGGTTTCACCGTGTTGGCCAGGATGGTCTTGAATTCCTGACCTTGTGATCCACCCGCCTCGACCTCCCAAAGTGCTGGAATTACAGGTGTGAGTCACTGTGCCTGGGCTGCTTAGAATCTTTTAAAAATACAGTTAGGTTGACTAAGATTTTCAGGCAGTGGACTAAGTGGTTTACATACATTACATAATGAAGTCCTCACTACAGCCATTTTATAGAAAACCGATGTTAGGATCACGAGGTCAGGAGATCGAGACCATCCTGGCCAACGTGGTGAAACCCTGTCTCTACTAAAAATACAAAAGATTAGCTGGGCTGTGGTGGCGGGCACGCCTGTAGTCCCAGCAACTCCAGAGGCTGAGGCAGGAGAATCACTTGAGCCCGGGAGGCGGAGATTGCAGTGTGCTGAGATTGCACCACTGCACTCCAGCCTGGGAAAAAAAAAAAAAAAAGAAAAGAAAACTGATGTTAGGCATAGGTGATATACCCAGTATCCAGGGTTGTGTAGCTGCTCTGTCATAATTGAGGGCTCCAGTGTTTTAGACAGGAATTTTTACTGTTTTTACTCATATGATATTTATGACTTACTTTATTCCTTATACCAGGTGATTGAAATCTCTGAATATCGAACCCAGCTCTATGAATATCTACAAAATCGAATGATGGCCATTGCACCCAATGTTACAGTCATGGTTGGGGAATTAGTTGGAGCACGGCTTATTGCTCATGCAGGTGATGGTTTTATTAATGTAATTTATAAATATGAGTGTTTGAAGTATTTTCTGGTTAGGATTTTGTTTACATCTTTAAACCACCGCTATTAAAGAAATTTTAGCTAATAACACAAAAGTAGATGGTATGTGGGAGATCACTAAGGGCCAAGTGTTCAATGATGATTTCTATTTGTTTGCCTGATTTCCTTTTGGATAATGAAGGCATCTTTAGTCACTACCTCTTCTGAGACACTTGTGGTCCATTGTTAGAAGTTTGTTAGGGTTAATTAGAACAATCAGATGAATGCAGGAGGATAAAACAGTTAATATTTTCATAATAAAAACTCACTAGACCTAGATTTGAATACAGTTTTAAGAAATCACTGTAGAGGATTTGTGCCCTCGATTGATTACCTTAGTTTCACTATTGAGTGTGCGGATGTAATATATTTGACTTTCAAAAATATTTTCAACAACCGATTTATAATAAAACTTTGTATATGTGTATGGCAGTATTATAAGGATGATATGCTATAATTAAAATGCTATGTAATTGAATACCTACAAGTACAATGAAGTACTGATTCATCATTTTTATGTTACTTGGAGACATTGTTATAATCCGTCAAAAAAGATCTTATATATCATCTGCATCAGAGTGTTTAAAATGGCATAACTCCTTTTTTGTTTGTTTGAGACAGAGTTTCACTCTTGCACTGGCTGGAGTGCAGTGGTTCACTGCGACCTCCGCCTCCCAGGTTCAAGCAATTCTCTTGCCTCAGCCTCCCAAGTTGCTGGGATTATAGGCGTGCGCTGCCACCATGCCTGGCTAATTTTTAAATCTTTAGTTCAGACAGGGTTTTTGCCACGTTGGCCAGGCTGGTCTGAAACTCCTGACCTCAGGTGATCTGCCCACCTCAGCCTCCCAACGTGTTGGGATTACAGGCGTAAGCCACTGTGCCCAGCCTGGCGTAACTCCTTTAGCTGCATCATTAATCAAAGGTTTCATTCAAGTGCCTTCAGCTATAAGATCAGATGATTTCATTGTCTCCACCCATTTTCATAGGTATAGCTAAACTTGTAGCAGTAAGCAATGGCAGGGGTTAATAGAAGTATGTATTTGTTGGCCAGGCTTGGTGGCTCACGCCTAATAATCCCAACACTTTGAGAAGCTGAGGTGGGTGGATCACCTGAGGTCAGGAGTTCGAGACCAGCCTGGCCAACATGGTAAAACCCCATCTCTATTAATTACACAAAAATTACCCAACCTTGGTGGCATGAGCCTGTAATCCCAGCTACTCGGGAGGCTGAGACAGGAGAATCGTTTGAACCCGGGAGGTGGAGGTAGCAGTGAGCCAAGATTGTGACATTGCACTCCAGCCTGGGTGACAAGAGCGAAACTCCGTCTCAAAAAAAAAAAAAAATTGAACTATGTATTTGTTAAACTTTTAAAACTATGTCTAGTGCTTAAGTTCATAGCATTAATATTGAGTCTGTTTTCTGACAGGAAATATTCTATACAGCATATCCAACTAAGCAGCACGTTGATAACAATAGTCCCCAGCTATTTATGGGGATATAGTCTAAGCTCCCCTCTCCAAGGATGTTTGAAACAGAGGATAGTACTGAATCCTATACTGTATATGCTGTTTTTTCCTAAACATACATATCTATAATAAAGCTTAATTTATAAATTAGGTACAGTAGGATATCAACAACAGTCATAATAGAACAGTTATAACACTATGCCAACGCGGCCGGGTGCGGTGGCTCACGCCTGTAATCCCAGCACTTTGGGAAGCCGAGGAGGGTGGATCACGAGGTCAGGAGTTCAAGATCAGACTGGCCAAGATGGTGAAACCCCATCTCTACTAAAAATACAAAAAAAAAATTAGCTGGGTGTGGTGGTGGGTGCCTGTAATCCCAGCTACTTGGAGGCTGAGGCAGAGAATTGCTTAAACCCGGGAGGCGGAGGATGCAATGAGCCAAGATCACGCCACTGCACTCCAGCCTGCGCGACAGAGCGAAACTCTATCTCCAAAAAAAAAAAAAAAGCATAACTATTTTTGTGCATTGGTTACTTGAATATAAGCACTGCAGTACTGCACAATGGAGAGGACTACGAAAGTGACTAATGGGTAGATAGGGATGATTCATGTCCTGGGGGGAGCTGAGTGGGATAGCAAGAGATTTAAAACTTAGGAACTATTTATTTCTGGAATTTCCTTTTTAATATTTTCAGACTGCAGTTAACCACAGGTAATTGAAACCACACAAAGTGAAACCACAGGTAGGGGACTATTAATAGATACTTCTAGGAATATCTCTTCCTAATAAATGTGTTTATTTGTAGGCTTTTTCATATCTAAAGCAATAGAACATTTGATACAATCTCAGAAAGCAGGGACCTCATTAGTGTTCGTGTATGTGACATTTATGTCACTTCTGTAGTATACTAATGGAATTTAGAATAGCACTACCATCTCTCAGGTGAATAGAAACATTGAACTTAATAAGCTTAACCTTCAGTTTGTCCTAGGCATTCATTGCAAACCTGCTTGTGCTAATGAAGGAATTACAAATGAAACATCAAGATTTTTAGGGAATTCCGGATTATAGAATTCTATATTATATGTGATTTTTATTTATTATTGTGGCTATAATAATTCTATAGGTCTTTTGTTCTAGTACGTGGAACATTCATATATTTGGAGGTGCATTCTTTGTAACTTTTTTCTTTTGTAGGTTCTCTTTTAAATTTGGCCAAGCATGCAGCTTCTACCGTTCAGATTCTTGGAGCAGAAAAGGCACTTTTCAGAGCCCTCAAATCTAGACGGGATACCCCTAAGTATGGTCTCATTTATCATGCTTCACTTGTAGGCCAGACGAGTCCCAAACACAAAGGAAAGGTGTGTTGTAGGATTTTGCTTTGTTTTTGAGGTTGGACTTTTTCATTTTTTACAACCCATTTTTCTTCTACTCTGTAGTACACATTAAATCTTCTATTGTCTCTTTCTTGTTAAATAGAGAATGATGAGTTATTTAAAAAGCACTTTGTACACTGAAAGATAAGGTTAGAAGAAACTGTTATTGGTTGAATTAAAGCCAGTTTCTTCGATTGTGTTAGTATTTTTTTTCCCCTAGAATCTCCCTGTGGTTGGCACACTGAAAATATTATCTCTGGCAGTAAAAAAAAAAATCTAACATTTACGAATCATAAAAAATAGCATATGCATTATGCTAAAACACTTTGACAGAATTCACTAAACTTTTTTTTTTTTTTTTTTTTTTTTTTTTTTTTTTTTGAGACGGAGTCCCGCTGTGTCGCCAGGCTAGAGTGCAGTGGCCTGATCTCAGCTCACTGCAACATCCAGCTCCCTGGTTCAAGCGATTGTTCTGCCTCAGCCTTCTGAGTAGCTGGGATTACATGCACGCGCCACCACACCCGGCTAATTTTTGTATTTTTAGTAGAGACGGGTTTCACCGTGTTGGCCAGGCTGGTCTCAAACTCCTGACCTCCTGATCCACCCACCTCGGCTTCCCAGAGTGCTGGGATTACAGGTGTGAGCACCCGTGCCCGTCCTAAATCTTTAGTAGCCTTATGAGATGTAGGTATCTCTATTTTACAGATGATGAAACTGAGGCTTAGACAAGTTAACTACTTTCAGTGTTTTTGAAAGATGTGTCATTTAACAGAACTAAACTGAAAATTGATAAAATTTAGAGCAGAGTGGTGAAGGAAAATAAAGGGTTCAAGAACATAAAATGTTAATTAGGTGGAAAAAGAACCAACAGTTTTTTGTTTTTTTTTTTTTTTTGAGATGGAGTCTCTGTCGCCCAGGCTGGAGTGCAGTGGCGCCATCCTGGCTCACTGCGAGCTCTGCCTCCCAGGTTCACGCCATTCTCCGGCCTCAGCCTCCCATGTAGCTGGGACCACAGTGGCCTGCCACCACGCCCAGCTAATTTTTTGTATTTTTAGTAGAGACGGGGTTTCACCATGTTAGCCAGGATGGTCTCGATCTCCTGACATCGTGATCCACCTGCCTCGGCCTCCCAAAGTACTGGGATTACAGGCGTGAGCCACCGCGCCTGGCCAGAACCCACACATATTTAAGATTGTTATGAGGAAAAAGATGCACTTGTTTTCAGTGACCTCAAGGCACAGCACTAATGTCACTGAGTAGAAACTAAAGTTTAAAAATATTTTTTAAAAAAAACCTAGTTTGGGCTAATATTTGACATGAATTGCTGTAAAATCTTTTCAGCCACAGAAGTGTTGGTGGTGATATATGGCCATTAGATTGTGGCAAAGGTTGAAATACAATGGATGATTTGAATTGTATGATTCATAATAGTTTTATAACTCCTGATTTTAAAACATCCAAGTTATTGAGGATTTTACATCTGAACATGGAATATAGTTCTTCATGTTTTTCTATTAGATTTCTCGAATGCTGGCAGCCAAAACTGTTTTGGCTATCCGTTATGATGCTTTTGGTGAGGATTCAAGTTCTGCAATGGGAGTTGAGAACAGAGCCAAATTAGAGGCCAGGTTGAGAACTTTGGAAGACAGAGGGGTAAGAACACATCATGCCTATTCCAGAAGTATTACTTGTCAAAAGTTAATAAACTGAGTAAATTTATTAACTTCATCTGCTAAACAGTTTTATGGGATACTTATTAGTATGTCTAAAGTATTCTTTTTGGGCCTGCTGTTAACATTTGCTATTATTTACCAAGAATTGATGTATCCAACTGCATTTGCCATCAGGATATGCTATTCAAAATAACAAAACAAAAAATAGCAGAAATCGCTGTTTGCTGGCCCACTGATTCACTATAGACTGTATAGTGTATTATAAAGAGATTATAACTTAGAATTGTATTTGTGATTTTTCCTTCTTAGATAAGAAAAATAAGTGGAACAGGAAAGGCGTTAGCAAAAACAGAAAAATATGAACACAAAAGGTGAGTACATTTAAGTGAGGATGGGGTGAATAGTTTTTTTAAATGTTAATTATTAACAGTAATTTTTTATTGTAAACTTCACCTTGATGTGCCCATAGTTTTTTCAGATTTATTTGACAAAAATTGTGTATGTTTATTGTGTACATGTTGTCTTGGAAAATGTGCACATTGAGGAATGATTAAGTCAAGCTCATTAACATTCATTGTCTTATGTACTTTTTTTGTGGTGAGGACACCTTAAAATCTACTTCGCAGTTTTCAAGAATATAATACATTGTTAGCTGTAGTTAACCATGTTATGCACCCCTAATTTTTTTCCATGCCATTTAGTTTTCCGCATTAACTTCTACTAGTTTTCATTCATATACATATTTAATTTATTCATTTCCAGATACTGATAGTAAATTTTTTTAACCTAAAGTTCCTCTATAATATGTTCTTTATCAAAAAGTTCACTCAGCCGGGCACAGTGGCTCATGCCTGTAATCCCAGCACTTTGGGAGGCTTAGGCGGGCAGATCACCTGAGGTCAGGAGCTCAACACAGGCCTGGCCAACATGATGAAATCCCATCTCTACTAAAAATACAAAAAATTAACTGGGTGTGGTGGCGGGTGCCTGGCTGAGGTGGGAGAATTGCTTGAAACCCAGGAGGCGGAGGGTGCAGTGAGCTGAGATCGCACCCCTGCACTCCAGCCTGGGCAACAGGAGCAAAACTCTGTCTCAAAAAAAGTTCGTTCAGAGTTAATCCCTACAGAAACCTATTCTGTAAAAAGTATAAAGACAGAAAACAAGTCTAAAAATGCCTGAGGCATGATAAAGCATTCAAACTTAACTGTCAGATTAACAAAAGATTTATATGTGGAGGGGTATTTGAGTTATTATTTGAGGCAATGCTCAATGCTGGTGAGGTTGTGATGATGGAGGTAGAATGTGGTATAGCTGTTCTAGGAAGCCATTTCACAGTATGTATCAAGATTCTTCAAAATGTTCCTAGTCATTAACCCAATAAATTAAACTTTCAGGAGTCATAATCCTTCAAGTTTTTTTTTGTTTTGTTTTGTTTTGTTTTTTGAGATGGAGTCTCTCTCTGTTGCCGGGCTGGAGTGCAGTGGCACGATCCCGGCTCACTGCAACCTCTGACTCCCCGGTTCAAGTTAACTCTCCTGCCTCAGCCTCCTGAGTAGCTAGGATTACAGGCATACGCCACCACATCCAGCTAATTTTTGTATTTTTAGTAGAGTCGGGGTTTCATCATGTTGGCCAGGATGGTCTCGATCTCCTGACCTCGTGATCCGCCCGTCTCGGCCTCCCAAAGTGCTGGGATTACAGGCGTGAGCCACAGCACCTGGCCTCCTTCAAGAATTTTAATAGTAAAATCTTACACTATAAGTGGATGAGGAGAGTAATATATAGAACAGTACCAATTATAAATACATATTTAAGTATAATTTAGTGTTTTCTGGAGAGAAATCAAATGTGTTTCTGTGGGCATTCACATTTTCTTTTTTGTGAATTTTCCAAGCTTTCTATAATAGCTATACATTCTGCAGTATTTACAGTCTATAACTTATCTCTAGTTGACAAACATGGGTCTTTGTTTCTTAAATTATAAATGTCTTTAACCTATAAAAATTAAATAGTCATGCAGTTTACAAGTCTGCTTAAAAAACAGAACATTTTTTAGCTTGTTTTGAACCAATTTTTTTAATGTTCCTGTGCAATTAGTGCTTTTTACTTTAAACATACGCGCTTAAAGCATCAGTTCACATTTTAGGCACTCATTTCAGTATTTTCTTTCTGCTTACATTAGAACAAAAGCAAATGTTGGGTTCTAAGGAATCTTTTCCATGTGTATGTATTTGTATCTTTTCTTGTTCTTGTGATCTTATGATGAAGACTTCTATACTAAGCTTGGTTTAGATTTTTTGTTTTTGTTTTTTTTTTTCATCGTGCAGTGTTCTGAAAGTTGGATTGGTTCAGTTTTCACTTTCTAGTTAGGTGTGAAGACATTTTCTCCTTTCATTTCCCCCATGCTGATTGAGTGTTTTCCTGTACCATAGTAACTACATTGATTACTAAATCAGAATTCATTTAGCTCACCACTTCTCTTGAATGTGATTGACCTACTTGAAAAATATTAATACCTTTAACTTTTGGAAACTATTAGTCTTCATAAACTACCCTAAAGCCACTAAAATGAAACAACATTGTGTGCTTATGTAAGTATTATCTAATGGCATTTTCTTTATCTCTTGAGAATTATTTCAATTCCAGATACTTGTAGAGATTTTCTAAAACTTTTTGGGTCTTTCAGTGAAGTGAAGACTTACGATCCTTCTGGTGACTCCACACTTCCAACCTGTTCTAAAAAACGCAAAATAGAACAGGTAGATAAAGATGATGAAATTACTGAAAAAAAAGCCAAAAAAGCCAAGATTAAAGTTAAAGGTTAGTTTGAATTTTTTTTTAACACAACTTATACTCATTTCTCTAGAACTGTGGATTTTGTGAGTCTTAAAAGTACATGCCATCGCACTTTATTATAAAACTGCTCATTGAACGCTAATGGTGTTTTAATAATGCCATTATGTTCTCTGGGAATATTTATGATATCATTAAATTTATCAGACTTCACAGAGGAAATGTGAGAAGTTTGGTCAAATTAGGTATTTTACTAAGAGTTCCAAAACTTCAGTTTCTCCTACGTGAACTATTTTGAGAATTAAGAGAAAAAAGGAATGTGTTTTCTAAATTGGTTGTTGAAAATTTTTTGTTTTATAGTTAAGAATGAATATAGAATTGATGGAGCAGTGATTTTCTTCATTGTTTCTCTTACACGGAGTGGACTAGAAGCAATACATACTGGTAGCCTGCCGTCATAGTTACAATATCTAATAGGTGCTCACCAGTTAACTAGGCTGTCTTGTGAAGTTGATAAGCAGGCGCCTCATTATTAGTTACACTTGGGTTTATGGAACACCTGCTAGCAAGTCTAGCAAAAGAGTAAAGCATTAACACAATGATTGCTTTAACTTGGTTTCTAAGTAGCTTAGTGGTCAAAAGTGTATGATCTACAAATGTCGATAGTATACTTGATAGAGAAAACAAACAATTCATTTAACTTTTATGCTTCTTTTTATTGAAAAGTAAGGAGATCCCTAAACGTAGCATTTGAGGCACCAAACTCTGTCCTTTGTATCCTCAATTGTGTATCCAATAAGCTTTTCCAATTTATTTGTCAATTTTTCATCCCACAATTTCCCCCCTCTTCCCCCACCCCAAGAGAGTCTGTCTCTGTCACCCAGGCTGGAGTGCAGTGGCACAATCTGGGCTCACTACAACCTCTGCCTCCCAGGTTCAAGCAATTTTCCTGCCTCAGCCTCTTGAGTAGCTGTGATTACAGGCACGCACCACCACGCCCAGCTAATTTTTTTATTTTTAGTAGAGACAGGGTTTCACCATGTTGGCCAGCCTGGTCTCAAACTCCTGACTTTGTGATCCACCCACTTCGGCCTCCCAAAGTGCTGGGATTACAGGCGTGAGCCACCACGCCCAGTCCTCCACCATTTTCTATGTGACAATTCCAGTTGCTTTGGCCATCAACCTTGACTTTTTTCTCATAACTCAATCTAGTCTGACAGCAAATCCTCTCAGTTCCACTTGAAAGTATGTAGTAGCCACAGTGGAACCACCACTAGCTTTTTAAATCTAAATTTGTTCCAGCCATACTGGCCTGCTTGCTATTTCCTGAACCTATTATCATCCACTTATCCCACCTGCCCTCCAACACGCCTTATGACCTAAGCATCTGCTCTACTTTACCTGGACGATTTTCCCTCAAGATACATGTATCATTCATTCACTCCCTCACCTCTTTTAGGTGTTTGCCGACCATTCTGCCTAAAATGGCCATATATACTGCCCTTTTCCAACATTCCCCTTCCTGCTTTATTTTTATTCTTACCACTTTAATATCTATTATGTAATGTATCATTTATGTCTCTCCACTCTGCCACTAAAATAAAAAAGATTCATAGGGAAATGAATATTTTTGCCTCTTGTGCCTTGCTCGAATTGTTTAGTACAGAGTCTGGCATGAATATTATTTGGTCACTGAATTGCTGAATTTCTCTCTCTCTCTCTCTTTTCTTTTTCTTTTTTTTTTTTTGTGAGACAGAGTCTCCCTTTGTTGCCCAGGCTGAAGTGCAGTGGCATAATCTTGGCTGACTGCAGCCTCCACCTCCTGGGTTCAAGTGAGTCTCCTGCATCAGCCTCCTGAGTAACTGGGATTACAGGCATGTGCCACCACGCCCGGCTAACTTTTTTGTATTTTGTTTTTTTTTTTTTTTTTTTTTTTTTTTGGAGATGGAGTCTTGCTCTGTCGCCCAGGCTGGAGTGCAGTGGTGCAATCTCGGCTCACTGCAAGCTCCGCCTCCCGGGTTCACGCCATTCTCCTGCCTCAGCCTCTCCAAGTAGCTGGGACTACAGGCGCCCGCCACCACGCCTGGCTAATTTTTTGTATTTTTAGTAGAGACGGGGTTTCACCGTGGTCTCGATCTCCTGACCTCGTGATCCGCCCGCCTCGGCCTCCCAAAGTGCTGGGATTACAAGCGTGAGCCACCGCGCCCGGCCACTTTTTTGTATTTTTATTAGAGACAGGATTTCACCATGTTGGCCAGGCTGGTCTTGATCTCCTGACCTCAAGTGATCCTCCCGCCTCAGCCTCCCAAAGTGCTGAGATTACAGGCGTGAGCCACTGCACCCAGCTGGTCACTGAATGTCTAATAATAGCTATGTGTTGAGTCCTTATTGTAATGTGTGCTAAGCGTTATACTTAGTGCTTTCTATGCATCATCTTTTTAAATCTCAGTAACAATCCAGTAAGATAAGACATTCTTAAGTTTTATAGATATGGAGTTTTACCAAGGGTAAATACAATTTTTCAGGGCTGCAGCAGGTAGATTAAACCCAGGCCTTCTGACTTCAGAGTGGAAGCTCTTAACCATTTCTAATATAATTGACTCTCTTCCCAATAATGACTGGAGATCAGATGACCTTTGTTTTAATCCTGATTTTTATACATGACTTCATGATCGTGAGAAAATTGCTCTGAGCTCTATCTATATGATTCGTTAAAGTTAATGGTAGGCCTTGGAGGACCTTCCCAATTATAAAATAAACAAAACAAACTGGGTAGTTGATGAGAATGACAGAAAAAAACTAGGACTCATACATTTTTGGAAGGAGTGAAATCTGATACAGTGTTAATTTGTTGTACCTTTACACTTACCCTATTCAGTTGAAGAAGAGGAAGAAGAAGAAAAAGTGACAGAAGAAGAAGAAACATCTGTGAAGAAGAAGAAGAAAAAGGGTAAAAAGAAACACATTAAGGAAGAACCACTTTCTGAGGAAGAACCATGTACCAGCACAGCAATTGCTGTATGTTTGTTTTTAATTATCGGTGTTCACTTGGAGGGGCCAGTTCTCCACATTTCATTCTATTTTCTATATCAGAAATGAGCAAGCATTTTAAAAAATGGTTTTCATTGATGGGGAGGTAAAAGTGAAATGGCTTTGTTGTATTTATATTATAAAAGGCCATTTTACAAATCTAGAATTTATTACTAAAAATCAAGTTTGCATTGAGGGGAAGAGTATGATTTGCTGAAGCTTACTTTTATAGGTGGGTTTTTCATATTTTCAATTTTAATCTTTTCCCTAAATTTGTTTTCAAGGGAAACATTGATTTTGCATTTTATAAAGAAAAGTGATTACTCACCCATACAGTTACAGCTCTTTCAAAGCATTCTTGTTGGCTATTTTCAGAGTCCAGAGAAAAAGAAGAAAAAGAAAAAAAAGAGAGATAACGAGGATTAACAGAAAGGAATTACGATTATATCACCCGGACACATCATGCTTAAGATTCAACTGGGAGCATACCAGGGATGGTGTCTATAACGTAATCAAGGGAAGGTTCAGTAAAACAAAGTGATTTATCATCTATAACTTCAAACCTATTTGTGTCTTGACATCAACTCTGCTAACCTTATGTCATCATTTCTTAGAGTCTTTGATATACAAATAAAATTTTCTTTGTATTTTAAGACAATTTTGTGATCTCTTTATATCTTAGGTAGAGAATCTTTGGCTCTTTCTATAGTTTGCCATGTGATGATTATTGTTTTGATAATTACAACTGAAAAGTGAGAGTTGTTTTGAAATTTAATCTTTTGGAAGGCAGTGATTTTTAGTATATGTGCTGCCGAAGCGAGCACGGAAGGCAGTGATTAAGTGGACCAATTCAAGACCCCACTCTAGTGTGTTTCTTTTGCCTTTTTGGACTACTTTTTATTTTCCACCTATAATCTTTCTACCTCTCTTTATTTAAATAAAGATTTGTTTCTTATTCAAATTTTAAAATTAGGTGAGCAAAACTTTTCAGTTCAAAAGGGTGGGAGACAGTATCCCTCCCTTTACTGTTTGCAATTCTAAAAGGCATACCAAAATAATTCTTAAAACCCTGATTTGTTTTTAAAGTAGTCAACCTGAAGTGACTTTTTTAAAGGTTGTACAAAGTGATCATAAAGGAGAATAGAGAAAAAATAAGAAAAAAAAAGTGCCAGTGGGAATGAGGTATAAAGTAGGACAATAGAATGGCAAAGAGAAACCTTTGTTTCTGGGTGGTAGTGTTGAATATGCAAACAGAAGCCTGGTAGACCACCTTATAGTCATGACAGTCATGAGTTTTACAGCACTGTTATGTATTGCCAGTTTGTGTATGTCATAGACATCATACTAAAGCCCAATTCAGTAAAAGCTGTTGGTGGATGGAAACTAGAATGACTATGGCTTTTGAGTTCCACCTCTGCTTTTCAAGTCAACAGCCCCTCTTTGGTTTCCTCATTTGTAAATCACAGATAATGGTCAATTTTACCTCTCCCAACTGGTTTGTAGAAAATGAAATGACATAAACTTTCAGAGATGTTACTAGGCTTCAAATTTAATTTGCTTGAAGTAAATGTTGATAAAATACATGCAGCCATCCCTAGACAAAATTACATAATAAAGCTGGTTATCTTGTTCCCGGGAGAACATTGTCATTTTTGCATCACCCACTTGTACTGCAGATACATTCCTAATTTAGGACAAAACAGACTTAGTTTATGACCGACTTTTGATGAAAATGGCCTAACCACCTACCCAGCTATATAGTCAAAAGGTTTACATGCAAAACAAGATAGGTTTTTGAGAAACCTAAATAATAAACTAGTTATTTGAATAGTCTTCTGCAGGCCCAGAGAAAGCATAGTTAAATCATACAGTAACCACCTCTCATAAGGGCTGAAGGTTTAACTATTTAAAAAACTAACCAAAAGGCAGGTTCTTGTTCTACTTGGTACTTACTATTGAAGCACTTCTAATGAAGAGCCTTGTGAACTTAGTTTGAAATTGGAAACTCGGGTGAATTTTATATGCCTAGTTTTGATTAGTAAATTTGAAGAATTTCTGTGGCTGCACCACAAAACTCTGCTGAAAACCTACTGATTCTCCATTTCCCTTCAGAAATGTAAATTTCTATCTTCCAGTTTAAACTCCTGTATCTGTCCATTGCCTTCTGGCTCCTCAGCACGATTACAAAGCCCTTGAGTGAGCTGTCCTCTCTCTTCCAACTTCGGCGCTCTGTTCCTGGGCTCTTTTAGAAAAGATTTATTTGCTGCCCGTGAAGGATTCTCTGATCCATCTGTTGCTTCTCTGTGGCCATTTTCAGACTTGGCTCAGGCTCATCCTTTATCCCAGCTGTACCCCTTAGGATAACATGGAGTGGGCCAAATGTCTCAAACCCTAACTAGTGTGCATAGGAATTATCTAGAGACCTTGCTTGATAAAATGCAAATCTGATGCTCTATTAGTGCCACCAGAGCAAAATAAATAAATAAATAAATAAATAAATAAATAAATAAAATGCAGGTCTGGGTTGGAGCCCAATATTTCCTCATTTTTCACAAGCTCAGGTGGTGGTAGATGAGGGTCCGTGTGCATGGTAGCAAAGTACTAGGATAAATACTTAAACTCTCAGAACCTGTTTGCTTATCCGAAACTGGATTTCTCTGAGAATTAAGTGAGAATGCTTGTGAAGAGGTTTATGTGGTAAAGTCAAGATTTAACCCCTAGCTACTTGGGAGGCTGAAGGAGGAGGATCGCTTGAGTCCAGGAGGTTGGGGCTGCAGTGAGCCATGGTCACACCACAGCGCTCCAGTCCAGGTGACAGAGCAAAACCCTGCCTCTTAAAAAAATTTTAAAAGAAGTGTAGTTGACTTTTGAACAATAAGGGACTAGCGGGACTGACCCCCTGCACAGTTGAAAATTTTGCATATGACTTATTATTCCCCCAGAACTTAACTGCTAACAGCCTACTGTTGACCAGAAGCCTTACCAATAACAAAGTCAAAACACATTATGTTATGTATTACTGTATTCTTACCATAAGCTAGAGAAAAAAGTGTTGAGAAAATACTGTTCATTAAGTGGAAGTGGATGATATAAAGATCTTCATACTTGTTTTCAGTCGAGTAGGCTGAGAAGAGGAGGTGTTATGCTGTCTCAGGGGTGGCAGAGGCAGAAGAAAATCTGTATGTGTCAAGGGTCAACTGTAAATTAGAATAGTGGTTCCTAAAACATCTAGAGAACTTTTTAAACAGTAAATTTCTGATTTAGTGGGTATAGAGTAGAGCCCAAGAATTTCCATTTGTTACAGATTCCAGTTGATGGTTGGGGGGACAGCACCTGGACGACTACTGCAAGGACTCCCTTGGCTAGCCCTATAGTTCTCCAAACTAAAACCTAACTTAAATTGATGGTCAAGAAGTCAGGCCTGCCGATTTTGGCAACATGAAAAGCACCAGAAAATCAGCATCAGGCCTCAGTTGTGCTGTTGCACTGTAGGTAATTGAGGAGCTCCAGAGGGCTAGAAAATCCGGTCAATGCTCTTCCTACATAGATAATGCAAGCTTGGATGGGTACAAGAAATAATTTTTTGTTTGTTTGTTTGTTTTGTTTGTTTTTTTTTGTTTTTTTTTTTTAGACGGAGTCTTGCTCTGTCACCCAGGCTGGAGTGCAGTGGCGCAGTCTCGGCTCACTGCAAGCCCCGCCTCCCGGGTTCACGCCGTTCTCCTGCCTCAGCCTCTCCGAGTAGCTGGGACTACAGGCACCCGCCACCACGCCCGGCTAATTTTTTGTATTTTTAGTAGAGACGGGGTTTCACCGTGTTAGCCAGGATGGTCTCGATCTCCTGACCTCGTGATTCGCCCGCCTCAGCCTCCCAAAGTGCTGGGATTACAAGCGTGAGCCACCGCGCCCGGCAAGAAATAATTATTAGCATTGTTTCCTGGCCATAAGAATTTGCTTTTGAAGGGACGAACTTAATTGCTGATACTGCAAGTGTTCTGTGTATAATTAGTATTAAATAAAAGGGAAAAAACTTAGTCATTTTTCTTTCTTCTTTTTTTGAAACGGAGTTTCGCTCTTATTGCCCAGGCTGGAGTGCAATGGCGCGATCTCAGCTCACTGCAACCTCTGCCTCCCGAGTTCAAGTGATTCTCCTGCCTCAGCCTCCCGAGTAGCTGGGATTACAGGCATGCACAACCACGCCCGGCTAATTTTGTATTTTTAGGAGAGATGGGGTTTCACCATGTTGGTCAGGCTGGTCTCAAACTCCTGACCTCAGGTGATCCACCCGCCTCAGCCTCCCAAAGTGCTGGGAT
The DNA here is from genome assembly GCF_006542625.1 of Nomascus leucogenys. Lineage (NCBI taxonomy): Eukaryota > Metazoa > Chordata > Mammalia > Primates > Hylobatidae > Nomascus > Nomascus leucogenys. The sequence continues at coordinate 102,765,539 of NC_044402.1, forward strand.
TACAGCCGTGAGCCACTGCGCCTAGCCCCATTGTGTTGTTTATTAAAGTTTGTGAGAACAATACCAGAATTAAAGTACCACACAACATACAGCAAAAAGTGTACATGCAATGCAAAATCATCTGAAATATATCAGTGAGAAGATAAATTCATACCCTAGTCCCAACATTGTGCATGTGGCTGAGCATTTCTTAGTCTTACTTTAATTAGCTAAAATTTTAAGGAGTCTGATATGACTAGTTGAAAGAGAAAATTATCAATTTAGCATCATTAAATTTTTATACTAGACTCACCATATCTTCATATCCAAGTGCTTCTATTTAGTATTTTTGAGTACTTCCAGAGTTTTTTGTAGGCTGCAGTGAATGACTTTGAACATTTATTTATCTTCATGTATTTGCATTTCCATAGGATAATTTTTAGATACAGAATTACTATGACAAAGGGGATATAAGTGTAAAATAATGTCAGTTTGCCTCCAAAATAACGTCGTAATTTACACTCCTACACTCCAATAGCATTAAGAGAAAGCTCCTATATCAGGAACCGTCTCATAATCATCTTTATTAGCATCTACTCCAGTCCCCTGCTCACTAGCAGTTTTTCATATAGTAGTAAATAATGTTTTAAAATACTAATTTGAACTTGCTTTAAACCTGGATAATTTTCCTCTCACAATTCCGTGGTCCATGATGTACAAGAAGATTCCATTTATCAGTACAGCATTGAAATCATCTTCCAGATTATACGCTCCCACCTAGCCTTGTGCTGCTAACCCAAAGGGTATTTGCGTAAATAGAGAAATATTTATCTTTTTAAAGATGGGGGTCTCACTATGTTACCCTGATCTTGAAATCCTGGCCTCAAGTGATCCTCCTACCTCAGCCTCTGGAGTAGCTGGGACTACATGCATAAGCCACTGCGCCCAGCTGTTGGAACATTTTAGTAGCCTGAAGATAATTGGAATCTTGTCATTGGAAAAAATAAATAGTTTGAGTCTAGCAGTGAGTTGTGCTTGCTACCCCTGTGGAGACAGGTTGGAATAGCAGCTCACTAGAGGTTTCTCACGAAGCCTGGGGACCCGAGGCTGGTATCTGCTACTTTGATTTAAACCAAGCCCCCAAACCTGGCAAGGCACCAAGCAGTAGCTTTGGAAGTGGCTGCCTGGAAATTCCTGGCCTACAGTGATGAGACAAAGGGCCCCTAGTATTCAGCTGGTCAAGACATCCATTGGCATACCAACTCCTATGTCACAGCAGCAAATGCAGCCTTCAAAGTTGGAAGGTAAACTGTTACTAGGTTAGCTGTGAATGTATCCTGTATAAAAGTAACCGAAGCTGAACAAACTCATAAAAAACTATAGCCCTTGATTACTCAAAGTGTCACAATACTTGAGAGCTAATGGCTGTAAATGAGACAACAAGGAGCATGACATCACATTCGTCAAAAATTTGATCTGTTGTCAGGGGAATAGGAGATTTTAGAGTTAAAAGGAATCCAGGAAATCACCTATATACAATGAAGACTCAGACCCAGAGACCTTTATACATGCACCCAGCGTGCTGGTGTATTCCAAAGACATTAGGCCTGCTCTTTTCTTTTAGAAAGCAATTTTTTGAGAAGGAGTTTCACTCTTGTTACCCAGGCTGGAGTGCAATGGCGCCATCTCGGCTCACCGCAACCTCCGCCTCCCAGGTTCAAGCAATTCTCCTGCCTCAGCCTCCCTAGTAGCTGGGATTACAGGCATGTGCCACTACACCCGGCTAATTTTGTATTTTCAGTAGAGACGGGGTTTCTCCATGTTGGTCAGGCTGGTCTTGAACTCCCGACCTTAGGTGATCCGCCCACCTCGGCCTCCCAAAGTGCTGGGATTACAGACATGAGCCACCGCGCCTGGTCCGTCCTTAGTTTTTAAAGATGCAAGCTGCTGGGAGGAAGTATCCTGATGTCTATAATTTGTTTTGCAGTGCTTCGGCAGAGATTGTGAGTATAAATAGATGAAGCAAATACAGCAAAATGTTAGCAGTTGTTGAAATATGTGTTGGGGGTATATGAATGATCATCATACTATTTTCTCCCTTTTTATTCCTGAATGCTTGAAATGATCATAAAGTCTTATTTTTTAAAGCAGAAACGTGCTATTTATTTTGCTTTAATTCTGAGTTCTTTCTCTGAAAACTTCCAAGATCCTTGCAAAGTTCTTGCCAGCAAGTATTTGGGACACCCACTGTGGGCCAGGCACTTGTGAGCAGGGAGAACTCAAAGAAAAAGATGCAGTAGCTGCTGACCTCAGAGAATTCACAAAGTGAACCTCAAACCTCAAACGCTCCTGATGAAGAAGGCATGTTCTCATTTAAATAAATGACTGAGGAAGGGGGAATGCGGGGAAACAGCAGTTAGAGATTGCCATAGAAGATGAGAATTATGGAAATCAGGAAGACAGAAGCTGTGAAGTCGAATTTGAGTTTATGAAACAAATCATTCCTCTCCCTTTCTCTACTAACCACCAAATACTACACATTTGAAGAAAGTAGAAAACAGCCGAAAGAGCTGAGTGGCGTGGCACTTGCCTATAGTTTCAGCTACTCAGGAGGGTGAGGCAGGAGGGTCACTTGTGCCCAGGGGTAAAAGTCTAGCCTGGGCAACCTAGCAAAACCCTGTCTCTGGAAAACGAAAAACAAAAAAGGAGCAAAGCCCCACCCCTTGGCAGGTAATAGAGTTGGGACTACAGCTGCATCCCGTTGTAAACCCATCTCCCCACCCCAAAACTGCCCTTCCACATCCTTTAAGCTTTGGCAATTTAGTACTCACCTGGAGAGCTCTTCTGTGCCACACAAGTGTAAGGAGGCAGTCATGTGCCTTCTCAGGGCCTCATAAAACTGCCTCTTAACCTGAGCCAAGAAGCAGGGAGGGCTTGGTTTCTAGTAAGGGTAAATGTGCCTGACTCCAGGAAAAGAATCAGTCAGACAACAAATACATCTATTTATAGCCTAAAATCTGCTGGGCCAGCAACATGCTAATAACCAGCTGGGCATGATGGAGAGGCCACAAGCCGACTGTCAGGATGGGAAGAGCCCTGCACTACTGGTCAGAGAAAATATACGTGAAAGTGCTGCATAAGCCAAATGGCACAATTTAAAATATGCCTGCTGTTATAAGCTGATTTCACTACTTACTAGTTCATGTCCTTAGACAAGTCAACCTTGCCCTTTCAGTCTCAGTTTCTTCAGCTATAAAATGGTAATAATTTTTTGTTTATCTTGTAGAGCTCTTAGAAACTCAGATTTAAAAAATGCACAGGCCAAGTGCGGTGGCTCACGCCTGTAATCCCAGCACTCTAGGAGGCCGAGGTAAGTGGATCACTTGAGGTCAGGAGTTCAAAACCAGCCTGGCCAACATGGTGAAACTCTCTCTCTACTAAAAATACAAAAATTAGCCAGGTGTGGTGGCACAGCCCTGTAATCCCAGCTACTCAAGAGGCTGAGGCAGGAGAATCACTTGAACCTGGGAGGCAGGGGTTGCAGTGAGCCGAGATGGAGCCACTGCACTCCAGCCTGGGCAACAGAGTGAGACTCTGACTCAAAAAAAAGCACAAATTCCTTGCAAACTGATCAAATATATTGTATTATTATTACTCGAAATTTATTCTACATAAAAAAATAAGATGCAAAAATGTACCAGCCTCATTTTCTCTTAATTTTGTGCACACAGCTAGCTAAAATATTCCTCAGCCTTTCTTGCAGTTAGGTATGGCCGTGGGATGAGCTCTATCCAACGAAAGGGTAGTGGGTGGCAGTGATTACATCACTAGGGGGCCTGTTCCATAAAACTCCCCCAGTACACTCCTCAATGCCTTATCCCCCCGTTCTGTCTCAGTGTGGCGGATATCATGACCTTGGAAGTCATTTGTTAAAGATAGAGAAGTTACAATATAGAAGAAACCTGGGACGCTGAATCACCAGTACTGTCAAGGACAGCTACCGACAGATGAAGAACATCTGTTTCGGACTTCATAGACAAAGAATAAACTTTTGTAATGTTTAGGCAATTATATTAGGTTGAACCACATGAAACTGCCAATATTTGACTGGTTTTGACCTATAAAAATCATTCCATGTGGTACAACCTAATAGACATTTTGCTTTGCTTCCTCTAAAATGAAAATCTTAGGCTGGGCGCGGTGGCTCACACCTGTAATCCCAGCACTTTGGGAGGCTGAGGCGGGTGGATCACGAGGTCAGGAGATCGAGACCATCCTGGCTAACACGGTGAAACCCCGTCTCTACGAAAAATACAAAATATTAGCCGGGCGTGGTGGCAGGCGCCTGTAATCCCAGCTACTCGGGAGGCTGAGGCAGGAGAATGGCGTGAACCCAGGAGGCAGAGCTTGCAGTGAGCTGAGATTTCACCACTGCACTCCAGCCTGGGCGACAGAGCAAGACTCCATCTCAAAAAAAAAAAAAGAATAAAAAAGAAAATCTTAGAGGAAAAAAAAAGTTTTTGTTTTGTTTTGTTTGTGGTTTTTTTTTTTGCTGGAGTGCAGTGGCACAATCATGGCTCACTGCAGCCTCAATTTCCCCTGGCTCAAGTGATCCTCCTACCTCAGAATCCCTAGTTGCTGGGACTACATGCACACGCCACCATGCCCAGCTAATTTTTGTATTTTTTGTTGAGATGGAGTTTTGCCATGTTGCCCAGGCTGGTCTCAAACTTCTGAGCTCAAGCAATTCACCCACCTTGGCCTCCCAAAGTGCTGGGATTACAGGTGTGTGTGAGCCACTGCTCCTGGCCTTTTTTTTTGAGACAGGGTCTCCTTCTGTTGCCCAGGCTGGAGTGCAGTGGTGCAATCTAGACTCACTTTAGTCTCAAACTCCTAGTCTCAAGTGATCCTCCCACCTCAGCCTCCCCAGTAGCTGGGACCACAGGTGTGCAGCACCACGCCCAGCTAATTTTTATATGTTTTTTGTGGAGATGGGATCTCCCTACGTGGCCCAAGCTAGTCTCAAACTCCTGGGTTCAAGCGATCCTCTCAAAGGGTGGGGATTACAGGCATGAGCCACTGCGCCTGGCCTAAGGAAATCTTTTCAACAGCCACATTTTCAAAAGTGAGAAGGGAAATTAGTATTCTTGAGCTCATAGATCAGAGATTATAAACTGTCTGCCTTTGGTCCACATTTGGGTGTAAAAATATTTTATTTGCTCCACAAAATGTTGGCCCACATAGTTTTAAACAATTGAATTCATTGCTGAATCAAATATATCTTCCTGTGATACAGTCAAAAATATTTTTCTTTTTCATTGTCTTTTGACCTTTGGAATTAACATAGCAAAACAAAAACCTAAAACCAAACTAAACAAAGCAGAAAGAACAAATCTACTTTAATAAACAAAGAATTAAACTGTTTAGGCCTTAAAAGAGAGAGATCAATTTATAATTATGGGATGAGTAAGTTCTTTCTAAAATATAACATGAAATTCAGAAAACAAAAATTGATAAAATTGACCACATTACTCTTGTATGGCAAAAATACTGTAAAATAGTCAAAATATAACAGATACTTTCTTTAATATGTAAAGACATTAAACAAGGTAATAAGAAAAAATGAAAATTACAAATAGCAGGCAGCTCAAGAAGAAAAGGTAGGGCCGGGTGCAGTGGCTCATGCCTATAATCCCAGTACTTTGGGAGGCTGAGGTGGGCGGATCACCTGAGGTCAGGAGTTCAAGACCAGCCTGGCCAACATGGTGAAACTCCGTCTCTACTAAAAATACAAAAAATTAGCTGGATGTGGTGGTAGAGGCCTGTAATCCCAGCTACTTGGGAGGCTGAGGCAGGAGAATCGCTTGAACCCGGGAGGCAGAGGTTACATGAGACGAGATTGAGCCACTGCACTCTAGCCTGGGCAACAAGAGCAAAACTCCGTCTCAAAAACAAAAAGAAGAAGAAGAAGAAAAGGTATACAGGCCAGGTGTGGTGGAACACGCCTGTAGTCCCAGCTACTCGGGAGGCTAAGGCAGGAGGACCCCCTTGAGTCCAGGAGATTGAGGCTACAGTGAGCTATGATAGCGCCACTGTACTCCAGCTTAGACGACAGAGCAAGTCTGTCTCTGAAATAGAAAGGAAAAAAGGTATACAGATCATCAATAAACATAAGAACAACTTTACCAAATTACCAAAATTAAGTAATAATAATACCCAGTGTTGGCCAGAGTGTAGGGAAACAGACATACATTGTAGGTGAGACTATAAATTTGTGGAAGCTTTTGGAAGGATATTTTGCTAATAGCTAGAATAAAAATGCTAACCAGGCAATTACACTGCTAGTTTAATATATGAATCTAGTCATAAAAGTCACTAAGATATAGGTACAAGAATGTTCTTTATAGAATTGTTTATATATATATGTATGTATATATAAATCTCATAAATGGGGCTAGTAAATAATCCTATTTCCAAAAAATTCAGCAATTAAAATGCAAAAATATTTCCTGGATAGACTATTTAGTGGGAAAAGCAAAGTGCAGAACAGTGTGAAACCATCTGTGTAAAATTTTTGAAAGGATATGTATGTTTTTCTTTTTTTATTCCCCTTCTTGTTCCATATACAATAAGCTATCAGGCTGGTTCACACCTATAATCTCAGGACTTTGGGAGGCCAAGGCAGGCAGAGTACTTTAGCCCAGGAGTTCAAGACCAGCCTGGCCAAAATGGTGAAACACTGTCTCTACTAAAAATGCGAAAAATTAGCTGGGCATGATGGCTCACTCCTGTAGTCCCAGATACTTGAGAGGTTGAGGTGGGAGGATCACCTGAGCTTCAGAAGTCGAGGCTACAGTGAGCCGTGATCGCACCACTGCACTCCAGCCTGGGCAACAGGAGTGAGACCCTGTCTTAAACAAAACAAAACAAACAAACAAAAGCTATTAACAAGTTCCCACCTTTGGGGCAAGGGATTAGAGATTTGGGGATCAGAGAATGGGGAGGAAGATGTGAAGATGTTTGCCTTTCATTTCTTTCTGTATTGTTACATTTTTATATATTTTTTTCCTTTTAAGACTGAGTCTGGCACTGTTACCCAGGCTGGAGTGTGTGGCACGAGCTCACCTCTGCTTCCCAGGCTCAAGTGAGCCTCCCACCTCAGACTCCCTGGTAGCTGGGACTACAGGCAGGCATCACCAAGCCTGACTAATTTTTCTATTTTTTGTAGAGACAGTTTCACCATGTTGCCCAGGCTGGTCTCGAACTCCTGAGCTCAAGCAATACACCTGTCTTGGCCTCCCAAAGTGCTGGGATTACAGGCATGAACTATCATGCCCGGCCTGTTTCATTTTTTAAAAACCATGTGCCTGGCCGGGCACGGTGGCTCACGCCTGTAATCCCAGCACTTTGGGAGGCTGAGGCGGGCGGATCACTTTTGGTTGGGAGTTCGAGAGCAGCCTGACCAACAGGGAGAAACCCCGTCTCTACTAAAAAATACAAAATTAGCTGGGCGTGGTGGTGCATGCCTGTAGTCCCAGCTACTCAGGAGGCTGAAGCAGGAGAATCGAACCCGGGAGGTGGAGTTGGGGTGAGCCAAGATTGCACCATTGCACTCCAGCCTGAGCAACAAGAGCAAAACTCTGTCTCAAAAAAAAAAAGTGCCTGTGTTATTTTCACGTGTTATTTTCATGCTTTAAAAATGTAAAATAGGCCGGGCGCGGTGGCTCACGCCTGTAATCCCAGCACTTTGGGAGGCCGAGGCGGGCGGATCACAAGGTCAGGAGATCGAGACCATCCTGGCTAACACAGTGAAACCCGGTCTCTACTAAAAATACAAAAAAAAAAAAAATTAGCCAGGCGAGGTGGCAGGTGCCTGTAGTCCCAGCTACGCGGGAGGCTGAGGCAGGAGAATGGCGTGAACCCCGGGGGGCGGAGCCTGCAGTGAGCCGAGATCGCGCCACTGCACTCCAGCCTGGGTGAAAGAGCGAGACTCCGTCTCAAAAAAAAAAAAATAAATAAAATGTAAAATAAATGAAGCTATAGGCAAAAACTACCATAATACATTTTATCTAAAGCTAGGATACCGATTTTTTTTTTGTTGTTTGTTTTTTTCCTCTAAGAAATCATGAGGTATATATATAGTTTTGTGGCTTCACCACTGTAATCCCCAAGGCTTTTCCAGTAGGGAACAAAGTAGAAAGTGTAAAGTATAAATAAGCAGATTATTTGAGATTCATCAGTTCCCTGCCCATAGCTCTCCCTTAGCCCCAGTTACTATTCTTTCTACTTCAGGCTAAGAAATCACCCCATGGTTTTGAAAGTATTAAGCTATAATTTTATAGCAGAAGAACTAGAATCACAGTAGAGTTATAGGGACAAAATTATAATTCCAGCTTCCACCTGTTTACTCTCTATTAGAGAAATGTAATGTGAAATGGTAGATTGGAGACCAAAGTTGTATTATAGTGGGCTTAAGTTAATGCCAGTGATCTGGTTTGATCTTAAATGATCTGTAATGATTTGAAAGAAAGCACAAATTTTAAGATTTTGCTATTCCTTCTCTCCTTGTTCTAGATCATTTTTCTCTTTTTTATAGTCTTCCTTAGAGCTTTCCTCAATCTCTTGTCGGTTCTTGAAATTGAGTTTTCTTTTTTTTTTTTTGAGACGGAGTCTCGCTCTGTCGCCCAGGCTGGAGTGCAGTGGCGCAATCTCGGCTCACTGCAAGCTCCGCCTCCCGGGTTCACGCCATTCTCCTGCCTCAGCCTCTCCGAGTAGCTGGGACTACAGGTGCCCGCCACCACGCCCGGCTAATTTTTTGTATTTTTAGTAGAGACGGGGTTTCACCGTGGTCTCGATCTCCTGACCTCGTGATCCGCCCGCCTCGGCCTCCCAAAGTGCTGAGATTACAAGCGTGAGCCACCGCGCCCGGCCGGAATTGAGTTTTCTTACTTCTTCCGAATTCCCACCCTGTGAAATCTAGGGACTGGCTGGCCAGAGTGTTACCGCAATTGTGTTGTTCTGGAGGAAATCCTTTCTTTATCTGCCAGGAATTTCTGGCTCCAAACTGGGGGAAAAAAATTTGGTGCACTGCCAGGTAATTGCCTTCTTCCTTTTCCCTTTAGCCGTCTGCAGGCGACTAGCTGGAGCCCAGGGGTAAAACCACAGCCTCCAGGGTTGGAAGGGAGCAACTTTCAGGGATCCTGAAGGTTAAGGCCAATCACTTTTCCATACAGACAGGACCTCATTTAAACCACAACCTAGCCTTTGTTAGTGCCTTCCAAAAGGAGAACTCATCTAAACTCTGTTGATCATGAATCTCAGTGTTAAAAAGCACTATCATAAAATTTTTTCTTTCATCTACACCAGAGGTTGGCAAACTTTTTTGCAAAGGACCAGTTAATTAATATTTTAGTCTTCACTGACTATATGATCTCTGTTGTGACTGCTTAACTCTTTCATTGTGGTGCAAAAGCCAAAATACCAAACAAATACGTGTAGCTGTCTTCCAATAAAACTTTCTTTATGGACACTGAAAGTTGAATTTCATTTTATTTTCCCATGTCATGCAATATTATTCTTTTTTCCCCCATCCATATATAAATAGAAAAACCATTCTTAGTTCATAGGCAGTATAAAAACAGGTAGCAGGCTTTATATAGTTTGTTGGCCCCTGATCTTAACAATTGGTTTTCTTTCTTTTTTTTTTTTTTGAGACGGGGTCTTGCTTTGTCACCAAGGCTGGAGTGCAGTGGCACGATCTCAGCTCACTGCAACCTCTGCTTCCCAGGTTCGAGTAATTCTCCTGCCTCATCCTCCCTAGTAGCTGGGACTACAGGCATGCACCACCACACCTGACCAATTTTTTTTGTATTTTTAGTAGAGATTGGGTTTCGCCATGTTGGCAAGGCTCATCTCGAACTCCTGAATTCAGGTGATCTGCCTGCCTCAGCCTTCCAAAATTCTCGGATTACAGGCATGCGCCACCATGCCCGGCCAACAACTGGTTTTCAAACTGTGTTTTGGCAAGCCCTCTGAGGAGAGAGCTCGCTGGGCTAGGGAAATCTCAGTTTTTTCTGTTTTATATATTGTCCTTTCAAATTTTGTTTCAAGGGTTCTATAACCAAAAGTTTAAAAGTCACTAACCTAAGCAGAATCCCTTCTTTTGCAACTTTAGCCCGTTTACTTTCAGTCTTCCCTCAGTGCAGGTGAAGAAGAGCTGGTTATTTAACTCATTTTTTTTTTTTTTTTTGAGATGGAGTCATACTCTGCCGCCCAGGCCAGAGTGCAATGGCATGATCTCGGCTCACTGCAACCTCCACTCCCTGGGTTCAAGCAGTTCTTCTGCCTCAGCCTTCTGAGTAGCTGGGATTAACAGGCACCCGCCACCAACCCGGCTAACTTTTTGTATTTTTAGTAGAGATGAGGTTTCACCATGTTGATCAGGCTGGTCTGGAACTCCTGACCTCGTGATCCACCCGCTTGGCCTCCCAAAGTGCTGGGATTACAGGCGTGAGCCACCGCACCCCGGCTATTTAACTCATTTTATAGGCCTCTCAAGGAAGTAATTAAATAATTGAAAGCTTAATCTTAAATAAGCCTTATCCTTTTGTATACTTCATAAGTCTGCCATATTTTTCCAATCCTTTAATTTGTATTTGTGACCCTTCTGTCCAAAATCCTACAAATTTGCACACAGTGAAATAATACTCCAGATGGAAGAGTACCTTTCCGTGTATCCCAGCACCTTTCCCTTATTATTCAGGGTCACCAGCAGCACCATGGCCAGAGGGAGTGTCCAGATAGTGCTAGAAGAGAGGCAAAAGGCAAGGCCAGGTCTGATGTGAGGATTAAGAGAGTTGCTAAGTGGGAAAAAAAAAAGTCCTGAGGTCAGAATCCAAGAAAATCTTGAATGGACAGGAAGCAAAGTGGGATATATGTGAGGGCAAGCAATTTAGGAGAGACGCTATGAGCAACACAGGGGTGCCTCAGGATAATCTCCCATGCCTCCTTCATAGACAAATAATATATTTTTGTTTGTTTATTTGTTTTTTGGTGGGTTTTTTGTTTGTTTGTTTGTTTCTTTTTTGGTTTTTTTATGAAATGGAGTCTCACTCTGTCTGCCAGGCTGGAGTGCAATGGTGCAATATTGGCTCACTGCAACCTCCGCCTCCTGGGTTCAAGCAATTCTCCTGCCTCAGCCTCCAAATTAGATGGGATTACAGGTGCACACCACCACACCTGGATAATTTTTTTGTATTTTTAGTAGAGACGAAGTTTCCCTGTGTTGGCCAGGCTGGTCTCAAACTCCTGACCTCAAGTGATCCACCTGCCTCAGCCTCCCAAAGTGCTAGCATTTACAGGCATGAGCCACCGCACACGGCCTTTTTGGTGTTTTTTTGTCTGTTTTTGAGACAGGGTCTCACTCTGTCACCCAGGCTAGAATGCAGTGGTGTGATCATGGCTCACTGCAGCCATGACTTCCCAGGCTCAATTGATCCTCCCACCTCAGCCTCCCAAGTAGCTGGGACTACAGGCACTTGCCACCATGCCCAGCTAATTTTTTGTATTTTCACTAGAGACGGGTTTTCACTATGTTGCCAAGGCTGGTCTTGAACTCCTGGGCTCAGGCAATCCGCCCACCTTGACCTCCCAAAGTGCTGCAATTGACAGGTGTGTGCCACCGCACCCGGCCTGTATGTTTGTTTTTTGTTTTTGAGACAGGGGTCTTGCTGTATTGCCCAGGATACAGTGCTGAGTTACTCAGACTGGTCTTGAGCTCCTGGCCTCAAGCAATCCTCCTGCCTCAGCTTCCTAAACCCTGAGAGTACAGGCTTGAACCACCATGACCAGCCAATACATTTTAGTCATAGCAAATATTTATATTAAAAGAGAATTAAAATCACCCATAATTCTACCACTCAGAGATAATTACTATTAAAAATTTGGTGTATGTCCTTCCAGAATTTTCTTCTATGATCATATATAAAACGTTATTATTATTATTATTATTATTTGAGATGGAGTATCACTCTGTTGCCCAGGCTGGAGTGCAATGGCACGATCTCGGCTCACTGCAGCCTCTGCCTCCCAGGTTCCAGCGATCTCTTGCCTCAGCCTCCTGAGTAGCTGGGATTACAGGCACACACCACCACGCCTGGCTAGTTTTTGTATTTTTAGTAGAGATGGGGTTTCACCATGTTGGCCAGGCTGGTCTGGAACTCCTGACCTCAGGTGATCTGCCCACCTCGGCCACCCAAAGTGCTGAGATTACAGGAATGAGCCACCACGCCCGGTCCACATATAAAACATTTGTATACACAGTATTGTCACTTTTATGTCCCATGGACAACTCAAACATACTATGTGCCAAAAAAATAAAATTTTCCATCTTCCCTAAACCTGTTTCACTGTCACCTACTGTTCACTTCAAAACCTAGGAGTTCGTGACCCTCTATCTCCCTCACCACCATCCCGCGGATTACTACCTCTCCTTGTTAGCTCTTCTCTTCCAGAAATCATACTAGTAACACTCTGACCCATTCTTTCTAAGACTGAAGTCTAGCACTTAAGAAAATATAAAACAGGCTGTGTGCAGTGGCTCATGCCTATAATCCCAGTACTTTGGGAGGCCAGGGTGGGAGGATTGCTTGAGCACAGGAGTTAAAGACCAGCCTGAACAACACAGTAAGACCCCATGTCTACAAAAACTTAAAAAATCAGCAGGGCATGGTGGTGTGTGCCTGTGTACCCAGCTACTTAGGAGACTGAGGCAGGAGGATCAATTGAGCCCAGGAGGCTGAGGCTGCAGAGAGCCATGATTGTGCCACTGCACTCCAACCTGGGCAACAGATCGAGACCCTGTCTCAAAAAAAGAAAAAGAAAATATGAAACATGTTAATTTCAAGAGTCTACATTTGCATAACTAAAAACTGGGCTCCCCAATGCAGGGTGCCCAGTGTCTCTGTCAGCTAATATTGTACTACCCGCCGGACACCTGAAAGTTGTCATTTTCAGGGAAACCAATAAAAACAGGTGTGAAGTCATGTTTAGTCATTTTGAAGTCAGGTGTCTATGTTCGAGGGTTGAATTCTAGAGGCCTCCAGAGATAAAAGGGGTACAGCCTAGCTCCGAAATGAGTTGGTTACAGAGGTGTCCAAATATAATGATGGCGAATATACCTTGTAATTTAGAATCTAAGGAAGGGTTATTTGGAAGTGGGTAATTAGTCTCAACTAACATTGGTGCTACTTCTCTTTACAGTCTGAGGAAACTGTGGAGGGAGAAGGTACTCCCAGATGACAGATCCACTCATTCTGCTATACTAATGATAACAGGTAACATTTATTGAGCACTTGGTATGTACTAGGCATAGTGCTAAGAGTGCTCGTTCTTTCTTTCATTCCTCACAACACCACTGTAAAATGAAGCATGTGCAAAACAAGAGGACAAAGAGGCTTAGCAAGGTTAGCTACTTTGTCTAAGGTCACTTAGCTAGAAAGTGCAAGAGCTGGGATTGGAACCACGACCATGCAACTTCAGAGTCCTAGTTCTTAAGGCATTCAGTCTTTGCTGCCTATAACCACGACTCCACAGTAAGAACCAGGGTCAGAGAGAAGAGGAGGTGACCCAGGAGGATGATCCATCATAGTCCTGTGGAAAGTAGGGGCCTGGGAATGAACCCACTCCGAAGGGAGTAAAACTCCTAGTCCAAACTGTGTCCCCAAAGCTTCTGCATTTGAACGAAGGCCTGAAACAGACATCTACAATACAATGAACCAGTTTGGACTGTTGAAGAGGCTCTGAGTAGGGAGTTAGCTACCCTGAAGAATAAGGCCAGAAATTTGCCAACTACCAAATTTCCGAGTGTCCACTACTGTCGGGGCATGTTCTTCACCTGCTGCTCATCTCCTAATTTAGCCATCCATATGCACAGTTAACAGAAACCTTTGGATTCCAAAAAAACACTGTTATTATATAGTATTCACTTCAACAACCTATTACCCTTGCAAGCTTCCAAATGACTGAAGATTTTACACTCACTCAGCAATTATTTACAATTATTTACTGATTCTGTCTCCCAGACACTGTGTCAGATGCTGGAGATATAGTGGTGAACAGGAAAACCAGAGTCCTTGTTTTCATGGCGTAAAGGGGAGAAAGCAGATGGTATTTGAGTAATTTACAAAGTGTAAGGAATGACATGGTGGGAAAGTATATGAGTCTACACAAATACCTAGCAAACAGACTTTCCAACTCAGAGGTCAGGGAATGTCTCCTTGAGGAAATTAGTTTTAAGTTTAGACTTGAAGAAAATAGGCCTTTGCCTATTGACAGGGTAGGTAATATTAATAGAAGGTGAAGAATCATCTGGGCATGGTGGCTCATGCCTGTAATCTCAGCACTTTGGGAGGCCAGGGCGCACAGATTGCGTGAGCTCAGGAGTTTGAGACCAGCCTGGGCAACACAGTGAAACACCCATCACTACAAAAAAATTTTTAAAACATTAGCTGGGCAGAGTGGTGTGTACCTGTGGTCTCAGCTGCTCAGGAGACTGAAGTGGGAGGATCCCTTAAACCCAGGAGGTCAAGGCTACAGTGAGCCAAGGTCACACCACTGCACTCCAGCCTGGGTGACAGAGTGACACCCTCTCTCGATAAAAAAGAAAAGAAAAAGGGTGAGCAATCTAGATGGAAGGAAAGCAGCCTTGGAGGTGGAGAAACTGCCAGAAAAGAAGAAGAGTGAGATCAGCAGTTGGAAAGGAAAATGGGATTTAGGCAGAGTTTTTTTTTTGTGGTTTTTTTTGTTTTGTGTGTGTGTGTGTGTGTGTGTGTGTGTTTAATTTGAGTTGGGGTCTTGCTCTGTTGCCCAGAGAGGAGAACAGTGGTGCTATCATAGCTCACTATAGCCTCGAACTCCTGGCTTAAGTGATCCTCCTGGCTCAGCCTCCCGTGTAACTGGGACTATAGGTGCCCCGTAGACAAAGGTTTTTGTCGATGGGTTTGTTTTACAAAATGGGAGAGGTTTGAGCATGCTCAGGTCTAATGGGAAGGAGCCAGCTGAGAAGGTGAGACTGAGACAGTCTTACCCATAGTAGAACCTTATGCATAGTATGAGGTCCCTAAGAAGAGATGAGAGAAGGGAATCTAGAGCTCAGGAGCAGCATTTAGATTTAGGAAGGAGAAGGAAACTCTCTTATAACATGCCTGAAGAAAATGAGGGTTACGGATTTGGACAGGTTTGCCATTTGTTAGTGGGAGTTGGATTCTGTCTTTTCCAGAAAGGAGTGAGATCATCTGTGGAAAGTAAGAGGGTATGTAAGGCTTTGGGGACCTGAGGAGAAGGCTTGGAAATAGCCACTGTGAAGGGTTGTGTCTGTGAATTTAGAGGGGTGTTGGTCTGCCCAGGTGTGGGTTTTTATCCAGCAGCATTCAACAGCCCAAGCGTGGGTAGCTAGAAAGCAAAAAGTTGGAGTCATCCAGGCCCAGGGCTTGCCAGGCAGATGCAATGAAAAGACAAAGGGGCAAAGGAGTGTAGGATATTGGCAAGAGAGTGGGTGAAGTCAGGGGCCATGGAATATAAGTTGGTGCAGAGGGGGAAAAGACAAGAGAGGGCCACAAAGAGAGAGCACAGATGGGTCCATGGACTAGAGAGCAGAGAACTAGGGAAGTGGGAATAACTGAGCAGCTCTACTGTAAACATACACTGAATCTGATCACCTTCTACCATCTCCACTGCTACCAACCTGTTATAAACTACGATCATCTGTCTCCTGCACCACTGAAATGGCTTCCTCCTTCTTGATCCCCCTGTTTCAATTCTTATTACCCTGCAATCCGTTCCTCATTTACATTAAAATTATCTTTTTTTTTTTCTTTTGAGATGGAGTCTTGCTCTGTCACCCAGGCTGAAGTGCAGTGGTGGGATCTCAGCTCACTGCAACCTCCGCCTCCCAGGGTCAAGAGATTCTCCTGCCTCAGCCTCCCAAGTAGCTGGGGCTACAGGTGCTCACTACCACGCCTGGCTAATTTTTGTATTTTTAGTAAAGACAGGGTTTCGCCATGTTGGGCAGGCTGGTCTCAAACTTCTGACCTCAGATGATCCACCCGCCTCAGCCTTCCAAAGTGCTGGGATTACAGGCGTAAGCCATTGTGCCCAGCCTCAAATTATCTTTTTATGTATAAGTCTCTGGTACCAGCCAACATCATGTGCCTCCTCATGATGCACTGAAGAGAACACAACATCAGTTTTGTGGTTTTCCTGACAAAAATACATATCTGGTTAGAATCATGAGGAAACATCAGACAAACCAAAATGGAAGACCATTCTACAAAATGACCGCACTCTAAAAATGTCAAGGTTGGCTGGGGGTGGTGGCTCACCTCTGGAATTCCAGCACTTTAGGAGGCTCAGGTGGGAAGATCACTTGAGGCCAGGCGTTTGAGAGCAGCCTGGGCAAGACAGTGAGACCTAATCTCTACAAAAAAAATTTAAAAATCAGCAAGGCGTGGTAGCACATGCCTGTGATTCCAGCTACTCAGGAGTCTGAGCCCAAGAGGTTGAGGTTGCAGTGAGCCATGATCATCCCACTGCACTCTAGCCCAGGCAATAGAGAGAGACCCTGTCTCAAAAAGGGGCTGGGGAAAAGGTCAAAGTTGGGAAGACAAAGAAAGACAGAGGAACTGGTCTAGATTAAAAGTGACTAAAGAGATAATAATGAAATACAGTGGCCTGGTGCAGTGGCTCATGCCTGTAATTCCAGTACTTTGGTAGGCTGAGGAGGGAGGATCATGAGGTCAGGAGATCGAGACCATCCTGACCAACATGGTGAAACCCCAACCCTACTAAAAATACAAAAATTAGCCTGGCGTGGTGGCACGCACCTGTAGTCCCAGCTACTCAGGAGGCTGAGGCAGGAGAATCGCTTCAACCCAGGAGGCCGAGGTCGCACTGAGCCGAGATCGTGCCACTGTACTCCAGCCTGGCGACAGAGACTCTGTCTCAAAAAAAAAAGAAAGAAAAAGTAAAAGAAAGAAATAATATAGTGTTTGTCCTGAAGTGGATCTGGGACCTACTAGGATAATTAAAATTTGAACATGACCTACAGATAAGATAATAGTACTGCTGTTCCCATGTTAAATTTTCCAATTTTGACAATCAATCTAAGAGAATGTCCTTGTTTTTAGGACATACATGAAATGTATTTAGGAGTGAAAGGACACGATCACCTGCAATTTACTCTCAAATGATTGAGAAAAAACTGTGTGTATATAAAATGTGTGCGGTGTGTGTGCATGTGAGAAAGAGAAAATTATGAAAGGAATGAAGGTAAAATGTAAACAGTTGGTGAATTTGAGTAAAGGGTATATGGGAAAAGTTACTCCTCCAAAAAAAAGTAATCAATCATGTTAGTTCCCTGGTTGCAAGTCATCAATGTCTTCCCATGACACTAAATGAAAACTCCTCATTAGGGCCTACAACATCCCTGAAATATGCAGCCTGCTTATTTTTATTTTTCTCTTTGGCCTCCTCTCCTTTCATTCTGTTCTTTGATCACAGCCTTACAGCCACACAGATTTTGTTTCTGATTCTGGAGGACTTTAAGCTCATTCTTGCCTCCAGGCCTTAGGACTTCTGTCTGCCTCTGTCTGAAATACTCTTCTTCCAATTCACAGGGTTCATTCCTTATCATTCAGGTTGGAGTACTTGTATTACTTCCTCAAAGGAGCCCTCCCCAGCCATGGTTCTAACATTGCCCCATCTCTCTATCCAGAAGTTTTCAGTGTACCAATTATTTACCCATGTCTGCCTCCTCCAGTAGACTGTAAACCTCCAAGAGCAGGATCTGTGTGGTCTTATGCATCACCCTCAATCAAGAGCAGGATCTATTTCCTCTTCTGCATCATCCTATCTCCTGCACCTCATTCAGTATAAGAGGACATGCTCGGGGCTGGGCGCAGTGACTCATGCCTGTAATCCCAGCACTTTGGGAGGCCAACGCAGTAGGATTTCCCTGAGGTCAGGAGTTGAAGACCACTCTGGCCAACATGGTGAAACCCTGCTTCTACTAAAAAATACAAAATTAGCCTGGTGTGGTGGCAGGCGCCTATAGTCCCAGCTACTCTGGAGGCTGAGGCATGAGAATCGTTTGAACCCAGGGGGACAGAGGTTGCAGTGAGCTGAGATCACACCACCGCACTCCAGCCTGAGCAACAAGCGAAAGTATCTCAAAACAAACAAACAAACAAACAAAAGACATGCTCAATAAATCGTTTCTGAAGTCATAAACAAACAAGGAAGGAGACTGTGAACAGAGAGTATATTAGTGAAGGAAGTGGACCAGTGCTGATGAGCTCCACGTGTTAAGAGTCGGTGAGTCTGGGGCCGGGCGTGGTGGCTCACGCCTGTAATCCCAACACTTTAGGAGGCTGAGGCAGGCGGATCACCTGAGGTCAGGAGTTCAAGACCAGCCTGGCCAACATGGTGAAACCCCATCTCTACTAAAAATACAAAAATTAGCTGGGCATGGTAGTGTGTGCCTGTAATGCCAGCTACTTAGGAGGCTGAGGTGGGAGAGTTGCTTGAACTTGGGGGGCGGAGGTTGCAGTGAGCAGAGATCGCAGCCACTGCACTCCAGCCTAGGCAACAGAGTGAGATTCCATCTCAAAAAAAAAAAAAAAAAAAAAAAAAAAAGAGTGGGTGAGTCCCTCATGAGCAGTGGAGGCAGCTCCTTAAATGATGAATGGGCCGGGTGCGGTGGCTCACGCCTGTAATCCCAGCACTTTGGGAGGCCCAGGCATGCAGATCACCAGGCCAGGAGTTTGAGACTGGCTTGGTCAACATGGTGAAACCCTGTCTCTACTGAAAATACAAAAATTAGCCTGGCATGGTGGCGGATGCCTGTAATCCTAGCTACTCAGGAGGCTGAGGCAGGAGAATCGCTTGAACACAGGAGGTGGAGGTTGCGCCGTTGCACTCCAGCCTGGGCAACAAGAGTGAAACTCCATCCCCCCCAAAAAATAAAAATAAAATGATGAATGAAGAAAGTAAATGTCTATGAAGTATGGAACAATTATGGTGCATTGGAGAAAAAGAGTTTCTCCTACTTCTTTATGTCCCTCCCTTCCTTGGAAGCTGGTAAAGAAGCTGCCAGGGATGAACGCCTTTGCTTCTCCTCATCCTTGGAAACCATTAAAACTGCATCTGAATCTTTGCCGCACTCCTAGAGTATGGACTGGAAAATAGCCCAGGGGAGTCAAAATCCTGACTTTGATTCACAAACATGCTTGAAAGAAAAAAGAAAGGAAGGAAGGAAAAGAGAAATTGTAGCTATGACCTAACCATAGCCAAAAAAATCTCTTTGACTTCCAGTGGTTTGGTATTAATGGAAGCCTTTTATCTTCAGTACTTTGTGCTTGTGCTGCCAAGCGGAGAAGGGGAAAGTGCGGAAAGTTCTGTCTGCATAATCATGTGCCTGCTGGCCCTCCCCAAATCCAGAGCCACATGAAGGCTAACCCTCCTGGTTCTGGGAGGCCCCAGGCTAGCATGAGAAATCAGTGGGAAAATGTTCCTTCAGATGTCAAATCCCACCTTCTCTCAGAAAAGAAGGACAGATAAACAAAGCCGCAGGCAAGGACAGGCAGGCCCTTAGGTTGCTTATGCGAGCATTCTAAAAATCTCCTCATCAATGCTTAGCCTAGATTTCATAGACCAAATGCTAATATGTTTTGCCCTAAAACACAGTTTATAAAATTAAGAGATCCTTTCCCAGGGGACCTCAGCCTCATGGCCTCTGTATCTCTTATTAGGACCACTTTCAAGGAGCAATAATTTACTCAAAAGTGCATTTTAGGCCGGGCATGGTGGCTCACGCCTGTAATCCCACTTTGGGAGGCCAAGGCAGGCAGCTCACTTGATGTCAGGGGTTCGAGACCAGCTTGGCCAACATGGTAAAACCCCATCTCTACTAAAAATACAAAAATTAGCTGGGTGTGGTGGCTGGTGCCTGCAGTCCCAGCTACTCAGGAGGCTGAGGCAGGACAATCCCTTGAACCCAGGAGGCAGAGACTGCACTGAGCTGAGATCATGCCACTGCACACTAGCCTGGGTGACAGAGCGAGACCATCTCAAAAAAAAAAAAAATGCATTTTACCCTGCAGCTCCCTCCAAATAATTACCTTTTCTCCCATTTTCTATAAGAATTATTTAAATTGACAGGCATGGTGGCTCACACCTGTAATCTCAGCACTTTGGGAGGCCGAGGTGGGCAGATCACCTGAGGTCTGGAGTTCGAGACCAGCCTAACCAACATGGAGAAACCCCGTCTCTACTAAAAATACAAAATTAGCCGGGTGTGGTGGTGCATGCCTGTAATCCCATCTACTCTGGAGGCTGAGGCAGGAGAATGGCTTGAACCCGGGAGGCGGAGGTTGCTGTGAGCCAAGATCACACCATTGCACTCCAGCCTGGGCAACAAGAGTGAAACTCCGTCTTGGAAAAAAAAAAAAAAAAGAGAATTATTTAAATAACCTTTTTATTTTGGAATAATACTAGATTTACAGAAACGATGCAAAGATAGTACAGAAAGTTCCATATACCCCACGTTCATTTCCTCTTGTTAACATATTACTATGGTACATTTGATTCCATTCATTGTTCTGTTACTATTAACTAAACTTGGCACTTTGCTCAGATAGTTTTTCCCTAATGACCCTTTTTCTGTTCCAGATTCCATCCAGGATACCACATTATATTTAGTCATCATGTCTGATCAGATACTTTGTAAAATGTCCCTCAAATTTGGATTGTCTGGTGTTTTCCTCATATGTAGATTGGGATTATGGGTTTTCAGAAAGAATACCTCAGAGCTGAAGAGCCCGTCTCATCGTTTCAGGGTAGATGACATACGCATGTTATCACTGGTAACGTTAACCTTCACTGCTTGGTTAAGGCAGGGTTTGCCAGCTTTCTCCATTGTAAAGTTACTGTTTCTCCCTTTCTGTAATCTGTTCTTTGGAAGCAACTCCCACTAAGTCTAGCCTACCCTCAAAAAGTAGAAAGGGAATTGGGAGGGAATTAAGTTCATTTCCTGGAAAAGGGAGTATTTACAGACATTATTACTGTTATTATTTTAAAATTCAGACAAGGTCTCGTTCTGTCACCCAGGCTGGAGTGCAGTGGCCTGATCTCAGCTCATTGCAACCTCCACCTCCTGGGCTCAAACAGTCCTCTTGCCTCAGCCTCCGAAGTAGCTGGGACTGCAGGCATGCATCACACCGGCTATTTTTTTATGTTTTTAGTAGAGAAGGGGTTTCACCATGTTGGCCAGGCTGACCTCCAACTCCTGAGCTAAAGCGATCCTCCCACCTCAGCCTTCCAAAGTGCCGGGATTACAGGCATGAGCCACCATGCCCAGCGGGAGTATCTACATTTTTTTATTTTTTTATTTTTTTGGAAACGGAGTCTTGCTCTGTTACCCAGGCTGGAGTGTAATGGTGCAATTGCGGCTCACTGCAACCTCCACCTCCCAGGTTCAAGTGATTCTCCTGTCTCAGCCTCCCGAGTAGCTGGGATTACCGGCACGCACCATCAGGCCTGGCTACTTTTTGTATTTTTAGTAGAGATGGGGTTTCACCATGTTGACCAGGCTGGTCTCAAACTCCTGACCTCAGGTGATCCGCCCATCTCGGCCTCCCGACGTGCTGGGATTACAGGCGTGAGCCACTGTGCCCAGCCAGATCTACATATATTAAATGGGGTTATTCTGTCTGAAAGATTAGTTTCTTCCTTCTCAATTTTTATTCATTAATGGTGGGGCACAGTGGCTCACACCTGTAATGCCAGCACTTTGGGAGGCAAAGGCAGGTGGATGGCTTTGAGCTCAGGAGTTTGAGACCAGCCTGGGCAACATGGCGAGACCCCTGCCTCTATTGTAAAAAGTACAAAAATTAGCCGGGCATTGGTGGCTTGTGCCTGTAGTCCCAGCTACACAGGAGGCTGGAGAATCGCTTGAGCCCAGGAGGCTGAGTTTGCAGTGAGCTGAGACTGTGCCACCTGGGTGACAGAGTAAGACCTAGTCTCAAAAAATAAAATAAAATAATAATTTTTTTCATTAATGTATTTATATCAGCCTGAACTCATGTTTATGGTCAGCCCTCAGTATCTATGGATGGGTTTTGTATCCACAGATTCAACCAACCACGAATCAAAAAAAATGAAAAAAAAAAAAAAAACAGGAAATGAAAAATAACAATGTGACATTTAAAACTAATATGCATTTTTGCCGGGCGCAGTGGCTCACGCCTGTAATCCCAGTACTTTGGGAGGCCAAGGTGGGCGGATCACCTGAGGTCGAGAGTTCGAGACCAGCCTGACCAACATGGAGAAACCTCGTCTCTACTAAAAATACAAAATTAGCCGGGCACAGTGGCGCATGCCTGTAATCCAAGCTATGTGAGGCTGAGGCAGGATAATTGCTTGAACCCGGGAGGCGGAGGTTGCCCTGAGCCAAGATCGTGCCATTGCACTCCAGTCTGGGCAACAAGAGTGAAACTCCGTCTCAAAAAAAAATAAATATTAACGGGTGCAGCACACCAACACGGCACATGTATAGATATGTAACAAACCTGCACGTTGTGCACATATACCCTAGAACTTAAAGTATAATTAAAAAAATATAAAAAAATTAATGGGTGCAGCACACCAACATGGCACATGTATACATATGTAACAAACCTGCACGTTGTGCACATGTACCCTAGCACTTAAAGTATAATAAAAATATATTAAAAAATACAATAAAATAAATAAATAAATAAAACTAATATGAATTTTTTTTTTTGAGACGGAGTCTCGCTCTGTTGCCCAGGCTGGAGTGCAGTGGCACAATCTTGGCTCACTGCAAGCTCTGCCTCCCGGGTTGACGCCATTCTCCTGCCTCAGCCTCCCGAGTAGCTGAGACTACAGGCGCCTGCCACCACGCCCGGCTAATTTTTTGTATTTTTAGTAGAGACGGGGTTTCACCATGTTAGCCAGGACGGTCTCGGTCTCCTGACCTCGCATTCCACCCGCCTCAGCCTCCCAAAGTGTTGGGATTACAGGCGTGAGCCACTGCGCGGGCCAACTAATATGCATTTTGGAAACAATGCAGTATAAATACTATTTACATAGCATTCACATTGTATTCTGTATTATAATTAACATATAGATGATTTAAGGTATACAAGAGCATGTGCATAGGTTATATGCAAATACTACACCATTTTATTTCAGGGACTTCAGAATCCTTAGATTTTGATATCCTTGGGGGTCCTGGAACCCATCCCCACTGAATAACAAGGGACAACTGTACTCATTTTATACTTCGGGTTATAATCCACTACTGTGTTGTTTATTTTGTTATTCAAATTGATCCAATTTTGACCATCGGGAGCTCTTTCAAGTTGGTCCTTGCATCTCTTTGACATGCACACATTCTTGTAAAATGTTAAAAACATACAAATGAAAGATAATCACTTATCTTTGGAGGCACTTTATTTTTAATGTTACATACATGGGGCTGCACTCTGTGTCTCATGCCTGTAATCCCAGCACTTTGGAAGGCCAAGCCAGGAGGAGTGCTTGAGACTAGTTCACGACTAGGCTGGGCAACATAGCAAGACCTCATCTCTAACAAAAAAACAAAAAACAAAACCCCAAAAAACATTACATACGTGGACTTGGCAATCCTCCAGTGAGTACAGAAAAGATGTCATTTTATTTTTTTATGTTTTTTTGAGACAGAATCTCAGTCTGTCACCCAGGCTGGAGTGCAGTGGCATGATTCCAGGTCACTGCAACCTCCGCCTCCCAGGTTCAAGTGATTCTCCTGCCTCAGTCTCCCGAGTAGCCAGTATAACAGCCAACAGGTTGTGGGCATCTGTTATCCCAATTAATTTTTGTATTTTTAGTAGAGACGGAGTTTCACCATGTTGGCCAGGCTGGCCTCGAACTCCTAACCTCAGGTGATCCGCCCGCCTCAGCTTCCCCAAGTGCTGAGATTACAGGCATGAGCCATTGTACCCAGTTGCCAAGATGTCATTTTAAAAGGTAATGTTTTCCTGATCTGATTGTGCCATTATAATGAGTTATGATTTACCTTTAGTTACCTCGATTCTTCTACTTGTTAAAAAATTTACATTTGGCCGGGCGCGGTGGCTCAAGCCTGTAATCCCAGCACTTTGGGAGGCCGAGGCGGGCGGATCACGACGTCAGGAGATCGAGGCCATCCTGGCTAACACGGTGAAACCCCGTCTCTACTAAAAATAGAAAAAATTAGCCGGGCGTGTTGGCCGGCGCCTGTAGTCCCAGCTACTCGGGAGGCTGAGGCAGGAGAACGGCGTGAACCCGGGAGGTGGAGCTTGCAGTGAGCCGAGATCGCTCCACTGCACTCCAGTCTGGGGAACAGAGAAAGACTCCGTCTCAAAAAAAAAAAAAAATTTACATTTGGCCGGGTGTGGTGGCTCACGCCTGTAATCCCAGCACTTTGGGAGGCCGAGGCGGGCAGATTACGAGGTCAGAAGATCGAGACCATCCTGGCTAACATGGTGAAACCCCATCTCTACTAAAAATACAAAAAAATTAGCTGGGCGTTGTGGCAGGCACCTGTAGTCCCAGCTACTAGAGAAGCTGAGGCAGGAGAATGGCGTGAACCCAGAAGGCAGAGCTTGCAATGAGCCAAGATCGCGCCATTGCACTCCAATCCAGCCTGGGCAACAGAGTGAGACTCCGTCTCAAAAAAAAAAAAAAAAAGGGCTGGGCGCGGTGGCTCACACTTGTAATCCCAGCACTTTGGGAGCCCGAGGCGGGCGGATCACAAGGTCAGGAGATCGAGACCACGGTGAAACCCCGTCTCTACTAAAAAATACAAAAAATTAGTCGGGCGTGGTGGCGGGCGCCTGTAGTCCCAGCTACTGGGAGAGGCTGAGGCAGGAGAATGGCGTGAACCCGGGAGGCAGAGCTTGCAGTGAGCCGAGATTGCGCCGCTGCACTCCAGCCTGGGCGACAGAGCGAGACTCCGTCTCAAAAAAAAAAAAAAAAAAAAAATTACATTTGTGCCAGGCGAGGTGGCTCACAACAGTATTCCTAGCACTTTGGGAGGAGAAGGAAGGAAGATCACCTGAGCTCAGGAGTTCAACAACAGCTTGAGTAACATAGTGAGACTTCGTCTCTACAAAAAAAATACAAAAATCAGCCAGCTGTGGTGGCATGCACCTGTAGTCCCAGCTACTCAGGAGACTGAGGTGGGAGGATCTCTTGAGCCCATAAGGTAGAGGCTGCAGTGAGCTGTGATCATGCCACTGCACTCCAGCCTGGGCAACAGGGCAAGACCCTGTCTCAAAAAACAAAAATTTACACTTATAATCTGGATTCATTGTAGGAAAATTCAGATAAGAAATAGGAGAAATTGCCAGGCATGATGGTACTCATCTGTAGTCCCAGCTACTAAGGAGGCTGAGGCAGGAGGATCATTTGAGCCTAGGAGTTTAGGCTGTAGTATGCTATGTCTACTGGATGTCTGCACTAAGTTCAGCATCAATATGGTGACCTCCCAGGAGCAGGGGACCACCAGGTTGCCTAAGGAGTGGCGAACACAGATTGGAAACAGAGCAGGTCAAAACTCTTGTGCTGATCAAGAGTGGGATGGTGCCTGTGAATAGCCACTGCACTCCACCCTGGGCAACATAGTGAGACCCTGTGAAAGAGAGAGAAAGAGAGAGAGAAGAAAGGAAGAAAAGGGAATGGAAGAGGAGGGGAGGGGAGGGGAAGCGAATGGGGGAGGAAGGAAGGAATTATCCATAATCTCATTATGCAGTGATAATTACTTTGTTTGTTTGTTTGTTTGAGACGGAGTCTTGCTCTGTCGCCCAGGCTGGAGTGCAGTGGCATGATCTTGGCTCACTACAACCTCCGCTTCCTGGGGTCAAGGGATTGTCCTGTCTCAGCCTCCTGAGTAGCTGGGACTACAGGCATGTGCCACCACACCTGGCTAATTTTTGTATCGTTAGTAGAGATGGGGTTTCACCATGTTGGTCAGGCTGGTCTTGAACTCCTGAACTCAGGTGTTCCACCCATCTTGGCCTCCCAAAGTGCTGGGATTACAGACGTGAGACACCTGCCTGGCCGTTAATTGCTTTTGTTTTTGTTTTTGACTCTAGGCTGGAGTGCAGTGGCACAATCTCAGCTCACTGCAACTCTGACATCCCAGGCTCAAGCAATCCTCTGCCCTCAGCCTCCTGAGTAGCTGGGACTACAGGTGCATGCCACCATACCTAGCTAATTTTTTTTCCTTTTTCCTTTTTTCTTTTCGTAGCGATGACGTCTCACTATATTGCTCAGGCTGGTCTCAAACTCCTGGGTTCAAGCGATTCTCCTGCCTCAGCCTCCCAAAGTGTTGGGATCACAGGCATGAGTCACCACACCTGGCCAATAATTACTATTAATACTTTGCTATATGTTTCTCCTTTCTAATGTGTGTGACTGTGTGTATCACTTACATATATATGTATATTTTTGAGACGGAGTTTCACTCTTGTTGCCCAGGCTGGAGTGCAATGACGTGATCTCGGCTCACCGCAACCTCTTCCTCTGCCTCCCGGGTTCAAGCAATTCTCCTGCCTCAGCATCCTGAGTAGCTGGGATTACAGGTACGTGCCACCACACCCGACTAATTTTGTATTTTTAGTAGAGACAGAGTTTCTCCATGTTGGTCAGGCTGGTCTCGAACTCTCGACCTCAGGTGATCTATCCACCTCGACCTCCCAAAGTGCTGGGATTATAGGCGTGAGCCACCACACCCGGCCATGTATATATATATATGTATGTATGTGTATATATGTATGTATATATATGTATGTGTGTGTATATACACATATACACATATATATACACACACATACATATATATACATATATACATATATACACATATATACACACACATATATACACACATACATATATATACATACATATATACACATGCATATATCTATACATACATATATACATACATGTATATACATATATACACATACATATATAATAAATATATGTGTATATGATATATACATACATATATTATACATACGTGTATGATATATACCTATATTATACATACGTGTATGATATATACCTATATATTATACATGTGTATGATATATACCTATATATTATACATATGTGTATGATATGTGCATATATTATACATATATGTGTATGATATATACATATATATTATACATATATATGTATACAAATACATGTATACATACATATATGTATATAAAATATATATGTGTGTGTATATATGTATATGTATATACACATACATATATATATATATAAAATATTTTTTTTCGATGGAGTCTTGCTCTGTCACCCAGGCTGGAGTGCAGTGGTGCGATCTCCGCTCACTGCAACCTGCCTCCCGGGTTCCAGAATTCTCTGCCTCAGCCTCCAGAGTAGCTGGGATTACAGGTGCCCACCACCATGCCTGGCTAATTTTTGTATTTTTAGTAGAGACAGGGTTTCACCATGTTGGCCAGGCTGGTCTCGAACTCCTGACCCATGATCCACCCGCCTTGGCCTCCCAAAGTGCTGGGATTACAGGCATGAGCCACCGCACCCAGCCCACTTACCAATATATTGTTAGATCTTTCCCACGTCACTATATACATTTTTTTTCAAATGCAAAGTCTTTATTATGAGAAAGCAGTGTTATCTAGGAAGGTCACATGCTGGTTTCTTTCTAGTAAAATGACAAAGCAGGTTTCTTTTTTTTTTTTTTTTTTTCTTTTTTGAGACGGAGTCTCGCTCTGTGGCCCAGGCTGGAGTGCAGTGGTTCAATCTCGGCTCACTGCAAGCTCCGCCTCCCGGGTTCACGCCATTCTCCTGCCTCAGCCTCTCCGAGTAGCTGGGACTACAGGCGCCCGCCACCACGCCTGGCTAATTTTTTGTATTTTTAGTAGAGACGGGGTTTCACTGTGGTCTCGATCTCCTGACCTCGTGATCCGCCCGCCTCGGCCTCCCAAAGTGCTGGGATTACAAGCGTGAGCCACCGTGCCGGCCGCAGGTTCTTAAATAATTTACAAAGAGCAAAAATTGCTCTTGAACAGGCACACCCACAGTGCTCTGCATTGAGCATATACATAGGTACCCATGAGCCCAGGGTCTTAAGCCTGGAAATATCTCCTATGCCTTCCTCTGAGTCCCTGGTAGGGAAAGCAGCGATGATAGTGGGACCCCCAAGAGCCTTGGCACCAGAAACACAGTGGGTGAGTGACTCTGCAGACGACTCCCCAAAAACCAGGCACCTGGGTACATATCTAAGAGCTCTCTAACATCTGATGCTAGCACTTCACGTTATAGATGAGGCAAATACAAGGCTCAAGGTCAAGTATACGATGAGTTTCTAAGCTCAAGAGTCCCCTGGGAAAGTGGAAGGAACAATTCTCCCCACCTCTGCAAGGTCTCCCCAAGACACTCTCAGGCTATGGCAGGCAGTCACTGATGGATCCAGATGTGGCCAGAGCCGGGGGGCTCTGGGCCCCTTGTTAGTCAGGGCCTTGTTAGCAGTGGCCCAGGGGTACTGACAACTCCTGGGGGCTTCCTCCGGGAAGCTAATGGGGAAGCACAGACATCCTTGGGTATGAAGCCTTGGCTATCCGACAAGGCTTGTTTCCTGCAGGCCACTTCCTCAGCCATGAATGAGAGAGATGATGTCACCACTCTCTTCCGCCATAATGGCTTCATCTAGCTCTTGGGACAGCTTCTGGAGATGCTGAATTCCCACCCCCATAGGCTCTAGGTCACTGCCAGACTGTCTGGGAGAGAAGAGGGGCTCTGTTGAGGAGTAGGGGCTCCAGAAGGCAGCCTCCCACGTCGACTGCCGTAATGGGTAGGCATGGAAGCCTATCTGGGCAGAGAGGCAATGATGCTCCTTCTCCCAGGGGTCTGTGGGCTGAGTGGGCAGGGGCATCTCCAGACAGCTGGGTGCTCTTCTGGCTCAGGCTGTGAGTTGGGGATCCACTGCTCTTCTGTGCCCTTCTCTTCCTCCTCCTGGCCTTCACCTGGGTCTCCACCAGCCACTTGGTGCCACTTTGGCAGGACTCCTGGATTCTCTGGGACATGGCACCCAAGGCATTCTTAGCTGAGTGAGCTGTAGCCTGGAAGCCCTGCTGCCCTGGCTGTGGAGTTTCCAGGCATTTCCAGGAAGGGCCTGCACGGAAGTTGAGGTTGATGGCTCTCAGAGGCAGCCTCCTTTGGAACTGTGTGCACAGAGACCCCAGGGCCCCCACGGAGTTCTCCTGGTGGCTGGCCACAGGCTGCAGCTCCTTGCTGTCCTCCAGCTGCTCCTGGTGCTGGAGACATCTCCGGTGCATGGAGGTCCCCATTCTCTGCCACCAAGAAGCCATCTGCCTGGCCAAGAGTCTCCTCTGCCCACTAGACCCCGACACGACCAATGCCGATCACACCCTGAGCACAGCTGCTCCTCGACCACCGCCCACTATATACATTTAGTGGATATTTAACTCCCTTTCTACTGTTTTTTTGTGATTATAAACATCCTTGTATATATTTAAATCATTAATTTGTGCCATAGCAACTAAACCAAGCTTGTTTCCAGACTGTAAAAGTTTGCAAATTCCAGCTTCCTAAGTCTTTACTGAAATAATTCAGCATGATTTTTAAATTTACTTATAGTGCCTACCTTACAGCCTGCATCATGGTAAAAACCAAAGCAGCTGAAGAATGATCACTGCTTATGACGTAAAAATGGAGGCAGAAGACCTAAATCTAAGGCAATATACAATTTAATGTGACAAAATTATGATATAGAGGGTATGTAATTGCTGAAGGAATTCCAAAGAAAGAAAAATAAATTCTGACTTAGCTAATGTTGGCACCACATGATCAGTTTATATGTGGCGAAGGCTGTCGGTGCTCACCAGTGACTGTGTTCTTTTCTTCTTCCTGGCCTACAGCCAGAGTCCCTCTTCCAGCCTCCAGTGCAGTTAGGTGTGACCATGTGACTGTTCTGGCCCATGGAATGTGAGCAAGAGTGATGGGCACCACTTCTAGGTCCACAAAAACCTCTCAAGCACAATCCTCACTCTTTGGCCATCCCTTCTGTTGCTGAATGGAGAGGACGAAGAAAGGGACAAACAAAAGGGTGGAACCACAGATGGAAAAAGCCTTTGTCCTTCAAGCAATTCTCCTGCCTCAGCATCCTGAGTAGCTGGGACTGCAGAAGTGTGCCACCACACTGGTTGGGCCTTAGTTTCATTATCTGTAAAATGCAGGGTGGGCCTAGATCGTAGCTAAAGGCAGTTACAGTTCTAATTTTCTTTTTAGTTTTGTCTTTTTTTTTCTTTCTTCCTTTTTGTGGAGAACGGGGTCTCACTATATTGCCCAGGCAGGTCTCAAACTCCTGGGCTCAAGCTATCCTCCGGCCTCTGCCTCCCTGACAGCTGGGATTACAGGCATGAGCCACCACTCCCTGCCTCTAATTTTCTGTAATTAAATTTCATGTGATTCTCACTCTAACCACATGAAGTCAGCAGAACAAATATTATCTCTCTTTTACAGATCTGCTAATCAAGTCCTCAGAGATAAGTCTGTCCCCAAGGGGAATGAGGCCTAAAAGCACCTCATGGGCTAAGGATGGAGTGGTGGAGCAGTGTAGAAGATTGTGGAGCTTTAAAAATTCATTCTTTCTGAAAAATAAAGGGAAACTCAAATGAGAGATCCCACCTTGCAAAAAATTTATCTTTCTCTAAACCTACTATACACACGATGACTTCAGCACTATTTTTATCAGACAGAATCATACCAGTGTGAACCAAGAAGTCCTAAAAGGAATAATAAACCACACATAGGCAGTTGCAGCCAGAATTATCCTAATCTAGGGATAATTCTGTCCAATAAACTTAAAGGATTGCCTTGAAGTTCCAGAACATGTTAGCAGTAGAGCTAGACAGAAACCCAGCCTTCTATCCCCAGGACTGGGCACTCTATCATGTCGAAAGGCTGCAGGGGTAAGGCCACGGTTGAGGACGTCCCAATTTTCCCTTGGTAGCCATTCATGACTGATGCAAAGCCCTAGAGTCATTGTAAGCTTTGCCATACAACTCTGCCATATGGTACATTTTTTACTAAGGCAAGCAACCTCTATGCAGTTCTTTCTTTTTTCCTTCCTTCCCTCCCTCCCTCCTTTTTCTTTCTTTCTTTTTCTTTCACTTTATTTCCCTCTTTCTCTTTCTTTCTTTTCTTTTCTTTCTTTCTTTCTTCTTTCTTTCTTTCTTCTTTCTTCTTTCTTTTTCTTTCTTTTTCTTCCCTTTCTTTCTCTTTCTTTCATTCTCTCTCTCTTTCCCTCTTTTTTCCTTTCTTTCCTTTTCTTTCTTTCGACAGTGTCTTGCTCTGTCGCCCAGGCTGGAGTGCAGTGGCACCATCATAGCTCAATGCAGCCTCAACCTCCCAGGCGCAAGCTGTCCTCTCACCTCAGCCTCCCAAGTAGGTGGGCTAATTTTTGTATTTTGTGTAGAGATGGGGTCTTACTATGTTGCCTAGGCTGGTCTCAAACTTCTGGCCTTAAGTGATTCTCCCCCCTCAGCCTCCCAGATTGCTGAGATTACAGGCATGAGCCACTATGCTGGGCCAGACTCTTTACTTTCCACACTTCTCCCCAATTTGATCGTTCAAACCTGTGTGCTGAACCACAGAAGGTTGAATATTGTATCTGCTAAATGCTTCTCTTAGCTAGGATTTGGAGTCTAGTGAGCTTGTGTCAAGCTGGCAGCATTCAATGTCATCCTCCTTCACTGATAACTCAGCTGCCTTGTGCTGAGAGAGGCACTCCACCGTGGGCCCTGAACATGCCTGCACTCTCTTGCTGAGTAGGCCAATCCATACGACTTTCAGGCTCCTGATACTGAGCAATGTCTATAGCTACTCACACAGATATAACTAGGCCAAAGCAACTACTGTAATTACCTGTAACTGCTTGCTCCCTAGAGGGAGTGGGGATTGGCTTATTTGCTGCTTGCTCAAAAAGTGCTGAGCCCTTGGCC
Source organism: Nomascus leucogenys (assembly GCF_006542625.1). Classification (NCBI taxonomy): domain Eukaryota; kingdom Metazoa; phylum Chordata; class Mammalia; order Primates; family Hylobatidae; genus Nomascus; species Nomascus leucogenys. The sequence continues at coordinate 102,797,623 of NC_044402.1, forward strand.
CAGGGTTCCTCTCCTGTAATGCAAACCACTGCAGATACATGTGTCATCTGGGCTCATCGGGTTGCCCCATTAGAACTTGAGGGCAAGGGAAACCACTGCAAATAGGCTGACACATGCTATTTGCTGTGCCATGAGTAATAAATTCCTCTGTCTCTGACCAAGGAGTGTCATGACTATTGCCAGCATCCATGAAACAATGACAGACTAACATATTAGCTTGCAAGTGGCCTTCATTGTCCTTGCAGCCTCTTCTCCACTTGCTCCACTTTTGCACTCATCCGGTAGTCTCCCAACCTCTGGTTCCCTGGTGCATGGGGCTACTTGACTCAGTATTTGCAGAGAAGCTAAGGCTGTGCAAAAGCTATGGACATCCAATCTACAGATCTCTTAATTCGTGATTCATTCTGCAAATATTTACTAAGGACCTATGCCAGGAACTATTCTATATGATGCAGATACAACAGTGAACAAAATAAACCAAGTGCCTTTACTTATGAAGATTGCCTTCTAGTGGAGGAGACAACCAATTTAGGACACTCTCTATATATAATATATCTATCTATCTATCTATCTATCTATCTATCTATCTATCTATCTATCATCTATCATCTATCTATCATCTATCTATCTATCTATCATCTATATACTTAAGAGTATATAAATTTTCTGGGTTTTGTTTTTTTTTTTTGAGACGGAATCTCGCTCTGTCACCAGGCTGGAGTGCAGTAGCCTGATCTCGGCTCTCTGCAATCTATGCCTCCTGGGTTCAAGCAATTCTCCTGCTTTAGCCTCCTGAGTAGCTGGATTACAGGTGTGCGCCACCACACCCAGTTAATTTTTGTTTTGTTTTGTTTTTTGTCTTGAGACAGAGTCTCACTCTGTCATCAGGCTAGAGTGCAGTGGCGCGATCTCAGCTCACTTCAACCTCCACCTCCCGGGTTCAAGCAATTCTCCTGCCTCAGCCTCCCAAGTAGCTGGGACTACAGGTACGTGCCACCACGCCCAGCTAATTTTTGTATTTTTAGTAGAGACGGAGTTTCACCATGTTAGCCAGGATGGTCTCGATCTCCTGACCTCGTGATCCGCCTGCCTTGGCCTCCCAAAAGTGCTGGGACTACAGGCGCCTGCCAACACGCCCGGCTAAGTTTTTGTATATTTAGTTGAGACGGGGTTTCACCATGTTAGCAAGGATGGTCTCTATCTCCTGACTTCGTGATCCGCCCGCCTCGACCTCCCAAAGTGCTGGGATTACAGGCGTGAGCCACCACACCCGGCTTATTTTTTAATTTTTTTTTGAGACAGAGTCTTGATCTGTTGCCCAGGCTGGAGTGCAGTGGTGTGATCTCCCTGCAACCTCCAGCAAAAAGAGAATGTTTAGATATTAAAGTTTTGGGGCCGGGAATGGTGGCTCCCACCCATAATCCCAGCACTTCGGGAGGCCAAGGCAGGTGGATCACTTAAAGTCAGAATTTTGAGACCAGCCTGGCCAACATGGTGAAACCCCATCTCTACTAAAAATACAAAAATTAGGCCGAGTTCCATGGCTCACACCTGTAATCTCAGCACTATGGGAGGCCGAGGCCAAGGTGAACGGATCACCTGATGTCAGGAGTTCGAGACTTGCCTGACCAACATGGAGAAACCCCGTCTCTACTAAAAATACAAAATTAGCTGGATGCGGTGGCACATGCCTGTAATCCCAACTACTTGGGAGGCTGAGGCAGGAGAATTGCTTGAATCTGGGAGGCAGAGGTGGAGGTGAGCCGAGATCGCACTATTGCACTCCAGCCTGGGCAACAAGAGCGAAACTCTGTCTCAAACAAACAAACAAAAAAAGACAAAAAGAAAAACCACAAAAATTCCCTGGGCATAGTGGTGTGCACCAATAGTCCCAGCTACTCGGGAGGCTGAGGCAGGAGAATCACTTGGACTCAGGAGATGGAGGTTGCAGTGGGCCAAGATCTTGCCATTGCACTCCAGCCTGGGTGACAGAGTGAGACCCTCTCTCAAATAAATAGACAAATAAATAATAGGCCAGTAGTAGTGGCTCACGCCTGTAATCTCAGCACTTTGGGAGGCCTAGGTGGGCGGATCATCTGAGGTTGGGAGTTCAAGACCAGCCTGACCAACATGGAGAAACCCTGTCTCTACTAAAAAAATACAAAATTAGCCAGGCGTGGTGGCGCATGCCTGTAATCCCAGCTACTCGGGAGGCTGAGGCACAAGAATCGCTTGAACCCGGAAAGCGGAGGTTGCAATGAGCCAAGATCATGCCATTGCACTCCAGCCTGGACAACAAGAGCAAAACTCTGTCTCAAAAAAATAAATAATAATAATAATAATAATAAAGTTTTTTGTCCTGAACATCCTAATGTATCCCTATAGAAGAGCCAGACGATTCCAGGCAAGGATTATATAGGAACAGTGCTCAGCAATGTGATTTGAAGAGCATCAGATATGCTTTCTTATTAAAAGTACCTCCTTTTCTTGCCTCTTTTCTCTGGAGTAAACTTTACTACAAACTCCAGTCTTTGGTGGATAACAGTTCTTGGCCGGGCGCAGTGGCTCATGCTTGTAATCCCAGCACTTTGGGGGGCCGAGGCGGGCGGATCACGAAGTCAGGAGATCGAGACCATCCTGGCTAACGCGGTGAAACCCCGTCTCTGCTAAAAATACAAAAAATTAGCCGGGCGAGGTGGCAGGCGCCTGTAGTCCCAGCTACTCGGAGAGGCTGAGGCAGGAGAATGGCGTGAACCCGGGAGGCGGAGTTTGCAGTGAGCCGAGATCGCGCCACTGCACTCCAGCCTAGGCGACAGAGCGAGACTCCGTCTCAAACAAACAAACAAACAAACAAAGAAAAAAACAGTTCTGCCTGCACTCATACTTCTCAAGGGCTCCCCTTCAAACCCTCCTACTCCCTTCACCCCAGGAATACTGGGGCAGCTGTTCCATATATAATATTTCCCAGCATAACGTATATGTCAACCCTTAAGTTGGTAAGTATAAGAGATATGTGCGGCTGGGCACGGTGGCTCACACCTGTAATCTCAGCACTTTGGGAGGCCAAGGTAGGTGGATCACGAGGTCAGGAGATCAAGACCATCCTGGCTAACACCGTGAAACCCCGTCTCTACTAAAAATACAAAAAATTAGCCGGGCGTGGTGGCGGGCGCCTGTAGTCCCAAGTTCTCGGGAGGCTGAGGCAGGAGAATGGCGGGAACCCGGGAGGCGGAGTTTGCAGTGAGCCGAGATCGCGCCACAGCACTCCAGCCTGGGCGAGAGCGAGACTCCGTCTCAAAAAAAGAAAAAGAAAAAGAAATATGATCCAATCACACCGTGATCCAATCACCTCCCACCAGACTCCTCCTCCAACACTGAAGGTCATAATTCAACATAAGATTTGGGTGAGGACACAGAGCCAAACCATATCATATAGCATTTTAGAATGTTCAGTGGACATTTTTGCATTCATTAATTTATTTGACCCTGACAAGTTTTGAGAGATAAAGACACTTCGGGTCGGGCGTGGTGGCTCACGCTTGTAATCCCAGCACTTTGGGAGGCCGAGGGGGGCGGATCACGAGGTCAGGAGATCGAGACCACGGTGAAACCCCATCTCTACTAAAAATACAAAAAAATAGCCGGGCGTGGCGGCAGGCGCCTGTAGTCCCAGCTACTCGGAGAGGCTGAGGCAGGAGAATGGCGTGAACCCGGGAGGCGGAGCTTGCAGTGAGCCGAGATTGCGCCACTGCACTCCAGCCTGGGCGACAAAGCGAGACTCCGTCTCAAAAAAAAAAAAAAAAGATAAAGACACTTCGACTGAAAAATATTTTGATCACTAATCCAAGGATCACTCTCCTAATTCGTGGAGCTGGACTAGAATCCAGGCATCCTGATGAGGTCTAGCATTATTTTCCTTGTTCTTCTGGAACAAATTAACCCTCAGGGTGACAATGGGAGACTTTTAAAAGAATCCACAGGAAGGGACATAGCCAGTAACAGAAAGTTCCAGGCAAAGATTGTGAAAAATTACAGCTTTCCGAAAAACAAAAGGCCAAACCATGTAATGTTGGATGATTGTTTTTGAATTCCCTTGATTTCCTATCAAGTTGAGTCCTGCACAGACACTGAGGTTCACCCTTTGTTTATAACTTGGCTTGAGTCACTAAAGGCAGTTGATCAGCAGCTGTAGCGCAGCCCAAACACCTGAGGGCTGATTTCTTCCCACCTCTGCTTTATGATGAAAATTTCTTAAGTGAGTGAGTGGGTGTTATTTGCTGAGAAGGAGCTTCACTGAAAAATGCCTAGCAGACAGTGAAGGAGTCCTTGTTTCCTTCTTTGTTATCTTGTTTCTTTTTCTCAAGAAACTTTGAGTGAATAAGTAGGGAAACTTAGTTGATTTTTTAATTATAGCTTATTTGGGTTAAACTCTGTATTACTTGATTATTGTTTTTATTTTTTCTGTTCTTTTTTTGAGACAGTCTTACTCTGTCACCCAGGCTGGAGTGCAGTGGCACGATCATGGCTCACTGCAGCCTCGACCTCCTGGGTTCAAACGATCCTCCCACTTCAGCCTCCTGAGTAGCTGGGACTACAGGCATGTGACACCATGCCTGGCTAATTTTTTTTTTTTTTTTTCAGACAGAGTCTTGTTCTGTTGCCAGGCTGGAGTGCAGTGGTGCAATCTTGGCTCACTGCAACCTCCACCTCCCAGGTTCAAGCAATTCTCCTGCCTCAGACTCCCGAATAGGTGGGACTACAGGCGCACACCACCATGCCCGGCTAATTTTTTGTATTTTAGTAGAGACAGGGTTGCACCATGTTGGCCAAGGTGGTCTTGATCTCCTGACCTCAGGTGATCCACCCGCCTCAGCCTCCCAAAGTGCTGGAATTACAGGGGTGAGCCACCACACCCGGCCTGGTTTTTGTTTTTTTTTTTCTTTTTTAGAGATTTTTGCTGTGCTGCTCAGGCTGGGCTGGTCTGGAACTCCTGGACTCAAGCGATCCTCCTGCCTTGGCTTCCCAAAGTGCTAGGATTATAGGCCTGAGCCACCATGCCTGGCGTTGATCATTGTTTACTTCCATTTATTTTATTATAGCTTTTCCTGTTCAAGCGTTTTTTGTTTGTTTGCTTTATTACAGACAGGGTCTCACTCTGTCACCCAGGCCAGAATGGAGTGCCATGATCATAGCTCACTGTAGCCTTGAATTCCTGGCGTCAAGTTATCCTCCCACCTCAGCCTCCCACCTCAGCCTCCAATTACAGATTTGTGAGCAAAATAAATGATTATTATTATTTTAAGACACAAAGATTTGGGATAGTTTGTTGAGCAACAATGGTAACTAGAAAACCAAGTATATATTACCCTCCTCATCACATGCCTGCTTATACACACACACCAGGCTCATTGACTTTACTTGATGTTTAGTCAGCCGCCTATACAATATGTGTGGACCTTTTTCCCTCAAATTGCTTTCCAGCTAACTTTGAGTTCAATTTCCAAAGTAAGAGCAAAGACTAAGACACAAGGAAACACAAGGCTGCTGCTGGCCTGTGGTTGAGTCTGGTAGTCCAAATATCTACTCTCCCCTTCTTTGGCCATAGAAACCCCATGTGATTTAGTTCTGGTCAACAGGATGGATTGAAAAGTTGCTGTGAGGCTGGGCACGGTGGCTCACGCCTGTAATCCCAGCACTTTGGGAGGCTGAGGCGGGCGGATCACGAGATCAGGAGATCGAGACCATCCTGACTAACATGGTGAAACCCCGTCTCTACTAAAAATACAAAAAAATTAGGGCATAGTGGCGGGCGCCTGTAGTCCCAGCTACTCGGGAGGCTGAGGCAGGAGAATGGCGTGAACCCGGGAGGCGGAGCTTGCAGTGTGCCGAGATCGCACCACTGCACTCCAGCCTGGGCGACAGAGCGAGACTCCGTCTCAAAAAAAAAAAAAAAGTTGCTGTGAGTGTTAAATGAGTTATGCATGTGAAGTACTTAGAACAATACCTGGAACATAAAAATTTATCACTGTGAATGAGGGAGCTGGTTTGGTCCTGAGGGCATTGTGAATGGACAAAGTTGACCCACAGGTTTTAATAATGCAAGAGGAGTAGATTCTACTCCCCAAGTATCTGAGAATCCATCCTTTCAGCCTTAGCTCAGACCTTTATCAGTTCTCACTTACGTTTTTTCAGTAAACAGCAGCCAAAAAAAGTCTCTCTGCTTTAGTCTCCTTCAATTCATTCTTTTTTTTATTAAACAAGTATTTGAGTGCCTGTTATGTTCATTATAATCTAATCACAGTTAATTATTTAATGACAACAGGGTTAAGTTATACGTTTTTTTTTTTTTTTAAATGAAGTCTCGCTCTGTCACCCAGGCTGGAGTGCAGTGGCACGATCTTGGCTCACTGCTGCAACCTCTACCACTGGGGTTCAAGCAATTCTCCTGCCTCGACCTCCCAAGTAGCTGAGACTACAGGCATGCACCACCATGTCTGGTTAATTTTTGTATTTTTAGTAGAGATGAGGTTTCACCATGTTGGCCAGGCTGGTCTCAAACACCTGGCCTCAAGTTATCTGCCTGCCTCGGCCTCCCAAAGTGCTGGGATTACAGGCATGAGACACCACACCTGGCCAATAAAGAAATAACATTTCTCCAAAGAAGATATACAAATGGCCAATAAGCACATGAAATGATACTTAACATCATTAACCATTAGGGACACGTAAATCAAAGCCACAGTGAGATCCCCATTCATACCCACTACGGTGGTTAAAATAAAAATGATACACAATAACAAGTGTTAAGAAGGATGTGGAGAAATTGGAATTTTTATATATTGCTGATGACATTGTAAAATGCTATGGCTCCTTCAGAAAACAGGAAGTTCCTTGAAATGTCAAACAGAATTACCAGATAAGCCAAAAATACTGCTTCTAGGTATGCGCCCTAAAGAACTAAAAACAGGTGTTCAAATAAAAACTCGTATACAAATGTTTATAGCAACATTATTTATAATAGCTAAAAAGTGGGAAAAAAAATTGTCCATCAATGGATAGATGGATAAACGATATTATTCAATCATAAAAAAGAATTAAGTGGCCAGGCACAGTGGATTACTCCTGTAATCCCAGCACTTTGGGAGGCTGAGGCAGGTGAATCACGAGGTCAGGAGTTCAAGACCAGCCTGGCCAACATAATTGAAACCTCGTCTCTACTAAAAATACAAAAATTAGCTGGGCATGGTGGCTGGTGCCTGTAATCCCAGCTACGCGGGAGGCTGAGGCAGGAGAATCACTTGAACCTGGGAGGTGGAGGTTGCAGTGAACCGAGATTGCACCACTCCACTCCAGCCTGGGCAACAGAGACTCGGTGTCAAAAAAAAAAAAAAAAAGAAAAAAGAATTAAGTATAGATACATGTGGCAAAATGGATGAACCTTGAAACATGCAAAGTGAGAGAAGCCAATCGCAAGCGGCCATTTATTGTGTAATTCCATCTATATGAAATGTCCAGGGTAGGCAAATCCATAGAGACGGAAGTAGGTTGATGATTGTCAGGGGCTAGAGGGAGGAGGCACTGGGGAGTGATTGCTAATGGGTAAGGGGTTCCTTTTTGCAGTAATGAAGTGTTCTAAAATTAAGTAGTGGTGAAGATTGAATTATAGATTATATAAAAAACACTGAAATGTGTACTTCAAAAAGGCGAATCTTGTTTTTGAGATGGAGTCTCACTCTGTCGCCCAGGCTGGAGTGCAGTGGTGCGATCTTGGCTCACTGCAAGATCTGCCTCCCGGGTTCACGCCATTCTCCTGCCTCAGCCCCCCGAGCAGCTGGGACTACAGGTGCCCGCCAACACGCCCGGCTAATTTTTTGTATTTTTAGTAGAGACGGGGTTTCACCATCTTAGCCAGGATGGTCTCGATCTCCTGACCTCGTGATCCGCCTGCCTCGGCCTCCCAAAGTGCTGGGATTACAGGCGTGAGCCACCACGCCTGGCCAATAGTACAAATATTTTTAAGGACAAAGTGACTTCTGTTATAAAAAGAAAGTATGGGCTGGGTGCGGTGGCTCATGCCTGTAATCCCAACACTTTAGGAGGCCAAGGCGGGTGGATCATGCAGTCAAGAGATCACGACCATCCTGACCAACATGGTGAAACCCCGTCTCTACTAAAAATACAAAAATTAGCTGGGCGTGGTGGTGCGCGCCTGTAGTTCCAGCTACTCGGGAGGATGAGGCAGGAGAATCACTTGAACCGGGGAGGCGAAGGTTGCAGTGAGCTGAGATCAGGTCACCGCACTCCAGCCTGGCGACGTAGCAAGACTCTGTCTAAAAAAAAAAAAAAAGAAAGAAATTTGGCATACCAAAATTCTAGTAAAAGTGGGCACAGATGTATACACAAGGATGTTCATCAGAAAATTGGAAATAAATCAAATGTCCTTCAAAAATGATTGGATCAATAAGTTATGATATATTCATAAAATGAAAGATTATAACGTCACTGAAGAGATAGATCTACACGGAAAGATTTTCAAGACTTGAGTGGGAAAAATCAAAAGCCAGTTGCTGGCAGGACTGGGACTAAGGTGTGGCAAGGCCTTGGCCTAAGGTACAGTGCTTAAGGTGACACTCACAATCAGGGTGGTACAAGTGCAGGATCAGCCTCTGTGAGTGACTGCCTCCTTAAATAGTTGGCGGGCGCCTGTAGTCCCAGCTACTCGGGAGGCTGAGGCAGGAGAATGGCGTGAACCCGGGAGGCGGAGCTGGCAGTGAGCCGAGATCGCGCCACTGCACTCCAGCCTGGGAGACAGAGCAAGACTCGGTCTCAAAAAAAATAATAAATAAATAAATAAATAAATAAAAATAAAATGCAATTAACAATTACATATTTTCTGGTTATACAAAAAAACAAGAAAGGTTTTAAAAATAATAGCATGGGCCAGGGACGGTGGCTCATGCCTGTAATCCCAGCACTTTGGGAGGCTGAGGCAGGCAGATCACCTGAGGTCAGGAGTTTGAGACCAGCGTGACCAACATGGAGAAATCCTGTCTCTACTGAAAAAAAAAACACACACAAAATTAGCCAGGCGTAGTGGCTGAGGCAGGAGAATTGCTTGAACCCGGGAGGCGGAGGTTGCAGTGAGCCAAGATCGCGCCATTGCGCTCCACCCTGGGCAACAAGAGTGAAACTCCGTCTCAAAAAAAAAAAAAATAATAATAATAATAATAGCATGACCATACAAAAGTATTTGATATGCTATATATGTGTGAATACTGAATTGAGCACTTTGTGTAACTATTGTTCCTATGTAGATACTATGCGAGGATGAAATCATGAAAAGATGAATGAATATTATATCTTTTGAAACATGTATTTAAAAAATTATATAATAGCATTCCCTCTGCTAAATTACACTCTTGCCAAGTAGAAATTCAAGTTACACAAGCAAGAGCCTATTGTAACTTTTGGATGAATGTTGTCTTCCCATATATATACATATGCCTTACCTACCTGCTCCTAGATAAAGATCAGGTTAAGTGTCTTTCACATGGGAATTTCAAAGCAGTTTAAGGGCAATAATTAGTTCTCACAATAACTCTGTGAAGTGTGTGTATTTTTTCATATCTATTTTCACATGAGAGGACTGACAGGCTAAATGATTTCCTGGTATTCTGTACTCCATTATTGTTGAAACTAAGACTGTTACTGCTTCATTGGCCACTTTTTTTTCCTTGAGAAGTGATAAAGCAATTGTTGGGTCAATAAACCAAACAAAAATAGCTATTTACATGTCTTTTTTTTTTTTTTTTTTGACACGGAGTCTTGCTCTGTCACCCAGGCTGGAGCGTAATGGCATGATCTTGGCTCACTGCAGCCTCCTCCAGAGTAGCTGGGATGTGCCACCATGCCCTGCTAATTTTTGTATGTTTAGTAGAGGAGGGGTTTCATCACGTTGGCCAGGCTGGTCTCAAATGCCTGACTTCAGGTGATCCACCCGGCTCGGCCTCCCACAGTGATGGAATTATGGGCGTGAGCCACTGCGCCCAGCCACATGTCAAATATTTTTAAAACACAAGGACAGTATTTTTATTTTTTCGACTTTCTAAACAGTTTTAAGCATTTTTAATTTACTGTATACCCAAATAGTTGATTGGGACAACATTTTCTTTCCTTTTTTCTTTTTTCTTTTTTTTCCTTTTTTCGAGACAGGGTCTTGCTCTGTCACCCAAGCTGGAGCACAGCAGCATGAACAGGGCTCACCGCAGCCTCGACTGCCCACGCTCAAGTCATCCTCCTGCCTCAGCCTCCTGAGTAGCTGGGACTATAGGCACAGGCTGCCACACCTGGCTAATTTTTGTATTTTTCTGTAGAGATAGGGTTTTACCATGTTGCCCACAAAAGTCTGGAACTCTTGAGTTCAAATGATTCTCTTGCCCTGGCCTCCCAAAGTGTTGGGATTACAGGTGTGAGCCACCACACCCCGCCAGGGCAATGTTTTCTAAATTAAAATATATTTTAAAATATAGAAATAGTCGGAGTAGCTCTGCAGTAGCTTCATCTGAGATTTGCTTTGAATATTTCTTTAATTATTAGAAATGTACTTACAGATAAGTAATGTGGTTTAGTGACTAGGAGACCTATTTTTAAAGATCCTGTCCTGGCACACTATAAGAGTAAGACACATTTGTGAAACAGGGAGGGTTGAAATGTCTTTCACTGGTGCCATACACTATGCTAACCACTTTATATACATTATCTCATTCAATCCACAACATGGTGAGGTAGTTTCAGCCATTATATTTCTCATTTTACAGATAAAGAGAGAGCCCAATAGTGAGACTTATTTAACATTACATAGGAGGTAAGAAGTTAGGCAGGATTATAAACATCAAGTCAATAATGCCATTTTGATCTTGCTATTTTCACCTCATTTTTTGCACCCTGAACTTGAATCAGATATGTGATTTCGACCTGCCATTTTGAACTCTGTATTTATGAATATACCCATGTAAACTATTGTTATAACCAGTTTAATTCTTGATGAAATTTCTCTGCAATACAGTGAAACTATTTCCAATTTTTTTTCTATTCTCATTTTTTTTTTTTTTCGAGACAGAGTCTCGCTCTGTTGCCCAGGCTGGAGTGCAGTGGCCTGACCTCAGCTCATTCCAATCTCCGCCTCCCAGGTTCAAGCAATTCCCCCACCTCAATCTCCCGAGTAGCTGGGATTACAGGCATGCACCACACCCGGCTAATTTTTGTAATTTTAGAAGAGATGGGGTTTCACCATGTTGGCCAGGCTGGTCTCAAACTCTTGACCTCATGGTCCACCTTCCTCGGCCTCCCAAAGTGCTGGGACTATAGGCGAGAGCCACTGCGCCCAGCCTCTATTCTCATTTTTATTTTATCAAAATTATGCTCAGGATAAAATTTTTCCATGTGCATTTAAAAATAAGATTCATTTCAGTCATTAGGTCTTTTTTTTTGTAATTTAGAGATGGGTGTCACAGGCACCATCATAGTGCAGAACAGCCTCGAACTCCTGGCCTCAAGGGAGCCTCCTGCCTCAGCCTCCAAAAGTAGCTGGGACTATAGGCATGCACCTTTATGCTGGGCTATTTTAGTCATTAGGTTTTTATCTTCATCAAATTCTGTCCATTTTAACTACTGCTATTGTGGACCTTCTTTTATAGCTGTTATTTCTATGAAATTTGAGTTTTTCCTCTGATTCAGTCAAAACATTCATTGGATTAACATGGTAGGGTCAAAACATTCTTTTTTGCCTGGGATATAAGAATTCAGGCTGGGCACAATGACTGATGCCTGTAATCTCAGCACTTTAGGAGGCCAGCACAGGAGGATCTCTTGAACCCAGGAGTTCAAGACCAGTCAGGGCAAGAGCAATATATCAAGACCCTATCTCTAAAAAAAAAAAAAAGAAAGAAAGAAAAAAAAGAATTCAATAAAGGTCATTTTTTATGATAGTGATGATGAGACAACTAATACCTGCTTTAGCCCCCTCTCAGGAGGCTCCAGTTTAGAAAGATGTGACAGTGCTTGTAATCTGTGAAAGTTAAATAAATGCCTCTTTACTAATTGTTAAAATAAGTTGTAAAAATCCATCCTCTGAAACTCTTCTGGAAGGCAAGTACCTTCCTGTTCCTGCTGTGATGTTATTTGCAAAAATGCTTGCAGCCAGGATTGGCAGGCACTTGTAGTCCCAGCTACTCCGGAGGTTGAGGCAAGAGGATCCCTTAGGAGCCCAGGAGTTTGAGGTCAGCCTGAGCAACTTAGTTGCAAGACCCTGTCTCCAAAAGAAAATTTTTTTAATTAAAAATAAATTCATTCTTGTAGGGACATTAAAAAAATATGGTTGCAGACGTCAACTGATTTTCTAAGTATATCCTAGTAACAGTTTACTCACTGCTCTCTTGTCATTTGTTTTCCAATCCAGCCTCATTAATTTTTCTTTCTCTAGCCCTAGTTCTGAAATCCTTTGTGATATAGAGACCAGCTTTGGCACTCTAATGGGTTCTTTACCATTGGTTATCCGTTTCATCATTGTGGTTGCTGTAACTGTTGCATACGATTGAGTGATATAGCATTACTGGCTGGCAGTTCTTGAGAAAAATTAAAACAAGCCCATTACCAAATGGATTTTGTCTCAGCAAGAGTGCAGCTACACTATTTTTTTTTTTTGAGACGGAGTCTCGCTCTGTCACCCAGGCTGGAGTGCAGTGGCGCCATCTCAGCTCACTGCAAGCTCTGCCTCCCAGGTTCACGACATTCTCCTGCCTCAGCCTCCCGAGTAGCTGGGACTACAGGCACCCGCCACTGCGCTCGGCTAATTTTTTGTATTTTTAGTAGAAACGGGGTTTCACCATGGTCTCGATCTCCTGACCTCGTGATCTGCCCGTCTCGGCCTCCCAAAGTGCTGGGATTACAGGCATGAGCCACCGCGCCTGGCCTGGTACACTATTACTATATAAAAATCTCCTTTTATCATAGCTCTCTGTCTTTTGCCTAATGTACCCCTGAAAGGTTTTTTGTTTTGTTTTGTTTTGTTTTTTTGAGATGGAGTTTTGCCCAGGCTGGAGTGCAATGGCGCGATCTCGGCTCACTGCATTCTCTGCCTCGCGGTTTCAAGCGATTCTCCTGCCTCAGCCTCTGGAGTAGCTGGGATTACGGGAATGTGCCACCATGCCTGGCTAATTTTGTATTTTTAGTAGAGACAGGGTTTCTCCATGTTGGTCAGGCTGGTCTTGAACTCCCAACCTCAGGTGATCCGCCCACCTCAGCCTCCCAAAGTGCTGGGATTACGGGCATGAGCCACTGCACCCGGCCAAGAAATTTTTTTTAAACATGAAGTTGTATTAGGATTCTCTAAAGGGACAGAACTAATAGGACAGATGTATATATGAAGGGGAGTTTATTAGGGAGAGAGTTGACTCACACAATCACAAGGTGAAGTCCCACGATAGGCCGCCTGCAAGTTGAGAAGCAAGGAAGCCAGTCCAAGTTCCAAAACCTCAAAAGTAGGGAAGCCAACAGTGCAGCCTTCAGTCTGTGGCCAAAGGCCTGAGAACCCCTGGCAAAACACTGGTGTAAATCTTTTTTTTTTTTTTTTTGAGACGGAATCTCGCTCTGTCTCCCAGGCTGGAGTGCGGTGGCGCAATCTTGGCTCACTGCAAACTGCGCCTCCCGGGTTCACGCCATTCTCCTGCCTCAGCCTCTCCGAGTAGCTGGGACTACAGGCGCCCGCCAGCACGCCCGGCTAATTTTTTGTATTTTTAGTAGAGACGGGGTTTCACCGTGGTCTCGATCTCCTGACCTTGTGATCCGCCCGCCTCGGCCTCCTAAAGTGCTGGGATTACAAGCGTGAGCCACCGCGCCGGGCCAAGAAGGTTTAAACTAACGTTACAGAGATAATACAATGGAGTTTTTGTGCAAGGTGGAAAAAGTCAAAGTATACAAATTATATCTCTCACCAGTCAACACAGTAAAGAAAACACTGATCACATCAAACGTGAAGACAGCTGAGTAAGAGGTGCTGGCCTTAGAGCAGAGCTTGCAGAACAGAACAAACAGAAGGAAGGCAATTTCCCAGTACTAAGTAAAACTGGGACCTTTTGCAGAGCACTGCCCAAGACTCTTCAACAACGCAATTCATAAAATCTTTATTTGAAGTAATCATTCGGAAATTACAGGTTGACAAAGTATCACTGTTTTTACAAATAGTAATAAAGGAACTGACCTCAGAAGTCACCTTGCATCCTAGCCAGACCTGCATGGTACAAGAGAACAGGACACATGAAAGAAAATAAATAATCAATGGACCATACAAGAAGAGAAATTAAAATACAAAACACAACTTAGCCATGTATAGCTAAGGGCTTTCACAGTTCTTTTCCTTTTTCCTTTTTTATTTTATTTTTTATTTTTAGAGACAGAGTCTCACTACGTTGCCCAGGCTGGAGTGCAGTGGCTATTCACAGACACAATACCACTACTGATCAGCAGTTTTTTTTTTTTTTTTTTTTTTTCAGATGGAGTCTTGCTCTGTCGCCCAGGCTGGAGTGCAGTGGCGTGATCTCGGCTCATTGCTGAACCTCCACCTCCCGGGTTCAAGTGATTCTCCTGTCTCAGCCTCCCCAGTAGCTGGGATTTCAGGCGTCTGCCACCACGCCTAGCTAATTTTTATATTTTTAGTAGAGACAAGGTTTCACCACGTTGGCCAGGATGGTCTCAATCTCTTGACCTCATGATCTCCCTGGTAGGCTGGGCGCTGTGGCTCACGCCTGTAATCCCAGCACTTTGGGAGGCCAAGGCCGGCAGATCACACGTGAGACTCTGTCTCTACGTTGGTCAGGCTGGTCTCAAACTACTGACCTCAGGTCATCCGCCTGCCTTGGCCTCCCAAAGTGCTGGGATTACAGGCGTGAGCCACAGCGCCCAGCCTACCAGGGAGTTTTTGACTTGCTCCATTTCTGACCTGGGCTGGTTCACCCCTCCTTAGGTAACCTGGTGGTCCCCTCTCCTAGGTGGTCACCATATTGATGTGGAACTTATGCTGACACCTGATCGGCATAGCACACACTACAGCCCAGAACTCCTGTGCTCATCCATCCTCCTGCCTCGGCCTCCTGAGTAGCTGGAACTTACAGGCATGCACCACCACATCCAGCTCACCGTTCTATAATGAAGAGAAAAATGAAAATAAATATCAAAATCATAACCTTCTGCATATTGTTTATGTTGCATATAGACATGTTTGTGTGGACTGCAAATGAGAGCTTTGTTTTGTTTTGTTTCGGTTTTTTTTTTGAGATGGAGTCTCCCTGTGTTGCCCAGGCTAGAGTGCAGTGTCACAATCTCGGCTCACTGCAAGCTTTGCCTCCTGGGTTCACACCATTCTCCTGTCTCAGCCTCCCGAGTAGCTGGGACTACAGGTGCCCGCCACCACACTCGGCTAATTTTTTGTATTTTTAGTAGAGATGGGGTTTCTCTGTATTAGCCAGGATGGTCTCGACGGTCTCGATCTCCTGACCTCGTGATCTGCCCGCCTCGGCCTCCCAATGTGCTGGGATTATAGGCGTGAGCCACCGTGCCCAGCCTTTTTTTTTTTTTTTTTTTTTTTGAGACGGAGTCTTGCTCTGTAGCCCAGGCTGGAGTGCAATGGCGTGATCTCGGCTCACTGCAACCTCTGCCTCCTGGGTTCAAGTGATTCTCCTGCTTCAGCCTCCCAAATAGCTGGGATTACAGGCACCTGCCACCACGCCCGGCTAATTTTTGTATTTTTAGTAAAGATGGGGTTTCACCATGTGGGCCAGGCTGGTCTCAAACTCCTGATTTCAGGTGATCTGCCCGCCTTGGCCTCCCAAAGTGCTAGGATTATAGGCGTGAGCTACCGCGCCAGCTGAGAGCTCTTTTATACTGCAGATTTTAGACACTTGGTTAGTCATTTTTGCTGTCTTCATAAAGTCTTGCTGTAAGGAAGCATTCCCATTGTGGCTAAATATGTTAACCTTGTGGAATCCACTAGGGACAATCAAAATTCTGGTTCCTGGAATGGCTTATTTAAACCCTCTCTATTCCACCAAGGGCCTGAGGAGGCTTACTAGAATGATACAATATGATTCTTTGAAAAAAGACATTGCAAACCTAATGTATGATAAACCAGAGTACTAAATGGAATATTAACATATCCTGGAGGCTTCAGTAAATATTAGGATTAGGATTTAGTGCTGATAATAGAGTGTCATCTGTGAAGTTGGATATTTATAATGAACAATGAGTTTACATAATTTTTTTTTTGTTGTTGTTATTTCCTTACCTTGAGTATAATTTTTGTTCTGAAGCCAGGCGCGGTGGCTCACGCCTGTAATCCCAGCACTTTGGGAGGCTGAGGCGGGCGATCAGCTGAAGTCAGGAGTTTGAGACCAGCCTGACCAACATGGCAAAACCCCGTCTCTACTAAAAATAAAAAATTAGCCGGACATGGTGGTGGGCGCCTGTAATCCCAGCTACTCAGAAGGCTGAGGCAGGAAAATCACTTGAACTCGGGAGGCGGAGGTTGGAGTGAGCCGAGATCGCGCCATCGCACTCCAGCCTAGGCGACAAGAGAGAAACTCCGTCTAAAAAAAAAAAAGCAGGCCAGCTCGGTGACTCATGCCTGTAATCCCAGCACTTTGGGAGGCTGAGGCGGGTGGATAAGGAGGTCAGGAGTTTGAGACCAGGCAGGCCAAGATGGTGAAACCCCGTCTCTACTAAAAATGCAAAAATTAGCCGGGCGTGGTGGCAGGCGCCTGTAATCCCAGCTACTCGAGAGGCTGAGGCAGGAGAATTGCTTGAACCTGGGAGGCAGAGGTTGCAGTGAGCTGAGATTGCCGCCACTACACTCTAGCCTGGGCGAGAGAGCAAGACTCTGTTTCAGAAAACAAAACAAAACAACACTGTAGGAGGCCAAGGCGGAAAGATCTCTTGAGTGCAGGAGTTCAAGTTCAAGGCTGCAGTAAGCCGTGATCATGCCACTGCACTCCAGCCTGGATGACAAGGTGAGACCCTGTTTCTTTTTTCCTCTTTTTTTTTTTCCTTTGAGACAAAGTCTCGCTCTTCTCCCCTAGGCCCCCAGGATGGAGTGCAATGGCACGATCTCGGGTCACTGCAACCTCTGCCTCCCGGGTTCAAGCGATTCTCCTGCCTTAGCCTCCCAAGTAGCTGGGATTACAGGTGCATACTACCACGCCCAGCTAAACTTTTGTATATTTTAAGTAGAGACGGGGTTTCACCATGTTGGCCAGGCTGGTCTCAAACTCCTGATCTCAGGTGATCCGCCAGCCTTGGCCTCCCAAAGTGCTGGGATTATAGGTGTGAGCCACCGCGCCTGGCCAGGTGAGACCCTGTTTCTAAAAATAAATTCTAAGACATTAAAACATATAAAAACTGTGGGCGCGGTGGCTCACGCTTGTAATCCCAGCACTTTGGGAGGCCAAGGCGGGCGGATCATGAGGTCAGGAAATCAAGGCCATCCTGGCTAACACGGTGAAACCCCGTCTCTACTAAAAATACAAAAAATTAGCCGGGCGTGGTGGCGGGCGCCTGTAGTCCCAGCTACTCGGAGAGGCTGAGGCAGGAGAATGGGGTGAACCCGGGAGGCGGAGCTTGCAGTGAGCCGAGATCGCGCCACTGCACTCCAGCCTGGGTGACAGAGCGAGACTCCGTCTGAAAAAATATATATATATAAATATATATATATATAAAAGAATAAAGAAGAAAATAATATTTAAAGTCACCCATAATTCTTTTCCTCCCCAAACAAAAACCATAGGAGTGTTACACTACTCCAGAGTGTGAACAAATCTCTTTGGGAACATAGAGGACAAGGCAAGTAATGCTGACTGGGGAATTGGAGAATGCTTAGCATTCTCCAGTTGGGAGGTGACAATTATGCTGGCTTTAGCCTGGTTCTCAGAAGGGGCAGGGAAAGGGACTGAATGTGGAGGGAATAGTCAGTAGGAAATGATAGAATCACTCTCTTTTTTTCTTTAATTAGACAGAAGGTAAAATTTGGGAAAGAGCCTGATACATTCTGAGAACTCTAAGAGGTTCAGTGTGTCTAGACTATAAGAGGTAAAAGAGGGGGATAAGGTTGGAAAGAGTGTGAAGACCTTTGTTCATAAAGCTAAGGAACTGGGCTGCTTTCTGTAGGATTGTCCTTAGTTATACTGAGATAGGCAAGGTAATTGACAACTAGAAGCATGATGCTGTTCTTTAGCCCCTTAACTAGAAAGTTGTTACTTACCCCGGCTGGATGTGGTGGCTCACGCCTATAATCCCAGCACTTTGGGAGACCGAGGCAGGCAGATCATGATTTCAGGAGTTCGAGACCATCCTGGTCAACACGGTGAAACCCCGTCTCTACTAAAAATACAAAAAATTAGCTGGGCGTGGTGACGGGTGCCTGTAGTCCCAGCTACTTGGAGGCTGAGGCAGGAGAATGGCGTGAACCCGGGAGGCAGAGCTTGCAGTGAGCCAAGATCATGCCACTGCACTCCATCCAGCCTGGGCGACAGAGCGAGACTCTGTCTCAAAAAAAAAAGAGAGAGAAAATTGTTACTTAGCCTAATCACCCCACTAGATTTTCCTCTACGTCCTCATTTTTCTGTTACCAAAGTTGATAGTTAGGAAAAAAAAAAATCCTTATAGGAGGATGCAGGAAGACAAGACAGTGGCAAATGTTGGGGCTCAGAAAACAATACCCCAAAGTATGGTGCTTTGGCATGCTGAGCATTTTGAACTAAAGGAAAATTAAAAGGCCTTGGGAGCAGCCTCAGAACCAAGAACTTTCTTTCTCCTGTTTCTCCCCCATCCCAAGCTCAGGGTGGAATTCTCTGAAGCTCCCTTCTCTGAAGCTCCTCCAGAAGGAACATAGTTGCCTTTGATTACTGAAATTTCAAAACAGAGAGGATGAAACTCACAGAGCAGGAAGGAAGACTGAGAAAAGTCACCTCATCTAGACAGGCTTTGTCACAAGCCATTGTCTGTTCTTCAGGTCCCATTCAATTTTCAAATAGAATCATTTACAAATGATTGCCTATGCCTTGGGCCCAGTCAACTCTCCCCAAAATCATTTACTGCCTCTCAAAATTGCCTACATTTTTCCCATCTCCATCTCCCTTCTCCCTCTCCCCTACAAAGCTTCAGCCATCTGGCCCTTCTTTGAGTTTCATATTTTGTATGGCTCCTGTGCACGCTTGCATGTTAATAAATCTGTTTGCTTTTCTCCTATTAATCTATTGTCAGTTTATTTTGGCGGACTTGAAACTTTAAAGGCATAGAAAAAATTCCCTTCGCCCTGACAAAAATAAGATGTCTTACAGATGTTCTACATAAAGATTTGGCAAACAGAATGCATATGAGTAATCCTTAGCTGTGAAACCATTCTAGTAATAGTTTGTGTTTGGTGCATTTTCTTAAAGACATTGATTTTGGGCATATGGAAAGATTATTCTGTAATATTTGAAAGAAGAAAAAAAACCACAAGTCTGATAGTTCCATTTTTTATTCTGCACTTTATGAAGGATAAATGTATGGAGTCTGTTTCTGGATGGTAGACATGTTACAGGAATGGGGTTCCGATCCATACCCCCAGAGAGGGTTCTTGGATCTCCGGCAAGAAAGAATTCAGGGCAAATCTGTAAAGTGAAAGGGTTTCACCATGTTAGCCAGGATGGTCTTGATCTCCTGACCTCGTGATCCACCCGCCTTGGCCTCCCAAAGTGCTGAGATTACAGGCATGAGCCACTGCGCTCGGCCTTTTATAGATTTTTTTTGAGATGGAGTCTCGCTCTGTCGCCCAGGCTACATTACAGTGGCATGATCTCGGCTCACTGAACCTCCGCCTCCCAGGTTCAAGCGATTCTCTTGCTTCAGCCTCTTGAGTAGCTGAGATTACAGGCGCCCGCAACCATGCCCAGCTAATTTTTGTATTTTCAGTAGAAATGGGGTTTCACCATGTTGGCCAGGCTGGTCTCGAGCTCTTGACCTCACATGATCCGCCCACCCTGACCTCCCAAAGTGCTGGGATTACAGGCATGAGCCACCTCACCGGCCCTATTTCTTGATTATATGCTAAACAAGGGGTAGATTATTCATGCTTCCCCTTTTTACACCATATAGGGTAACTTCCTGACATTACCATGGCATTTGTAAACTGTCCTGGCACTGGCGGGAATATAGCAGTGAGGACGACCAGAGGTCACTCTTGTCACCATTTTAGTTTTGTTGGGTTTTAGCTGGCTTCTTTAATGCGACCTGTTTTATCAGCAAGGTCTTTATGACCTGTATCTTGTGCTAACCTTCTATCTCATCTCATCCTCTGACTTAGAATGCCTTAACCGTCTGGGAATGCAGCCCAGCAGGTCTCAGCATCATTTTACTCAGCCTCCCCGCCACTTTTTTTTTTTTCCAGAGGGAGTCTGGCACTGTCGCCCAGGCTGGCATGCAGTGGTGCGATCTTGGCTCACTGCAACCTCCGCCTCTTGGGTTCAAGCGATTCTCTTGCCTCAGCCTCCTGAGTAACTGGGATTACAGGCGCGGGCCACCACACCCGGCTAATTTTCATATTTTTAGTAGAGACGGGGTTTCACCATGTTGGTCAGGCTGGTCTCGAACTCCTGACCTCATGATCTGCCTGCCTCGGCCTCCCAAAGTGCTGGGATTACAGGCGTGAGCCACTGCACCTAGCCACCCAGCCCCTATTTAAGATGGAGTTGCTCTAGTTCCAGTGTCTCTGACAGATACACACTGAAAAAACTGATCAGATTGATAACTATATAATGGAAAAAAATCCCCCTAGGAGGATGAGTCAGTAAGTAAAAGGTAATCATGCTTCTGAAAGAAAAGAATGCCAAGGCCTGGCGCGGTGGCTCACGCCTGTAATCCCAGGACTTTGGGAGGCAGAGGCAGGCGGATCATGAGGTCAGGAGATCGAGACCACGGTGAAACCCCGTCTCTACTAAAAATACAAAAAAAAAAAATTAGCCGGGCGTGGTGGCGGGTGCCTGTAGTCCCAGCTACTCGGAGAGGCTGAGGCAGGAGAATGGCGTGAACCCGGGAGGCGGAGCTTGCAGTGAGCCGAGATCGCGCCACTGCACTCCAGCCTGGGCGACAGAGTGAGACTGCGTCTCAAAAAAAATACAAATACAAATACAAAAAATTAGCTGGGCACAGTGGCTGGCGCCTGTAGTCCCAGCTACTTGGGAGGCTGAGGCAGGAGAATGGCGTGAACCCGGAAGGCGGAGCTTGCAGTGAGCCGAGATTGCGCCACTGCACTCCAGCCTGGGCGACAGAGCGAGACTCCGCCTCAAAAAAAAAAAAAAAAGAAAAGAAAAGAATGCCAAAAATGCCAGACATACAGTAAGTCTCATCCTGGATTAAATAGAGACATGCCCTAAAATGCCTAAAAGGAGGCTAATGATTAGCCTTCTTTTTAATCATTATTATTATTATTATTTGAGACAGGGTTTCACTCCGTTGCCCAGGCTGGAATGCAGTGGTATGATCTGGGCTCACTAAAATCTCTGCCTCCCAGGTTCAAGCAATCCTCCCACCTCAACCTCCCAAGTAGCTAGGACTACAGGCACATGCCACCACACCCGGCTTTTTTTTTTTTTTTTTGTAGAGATGGGTTTTGCCATGTTACCTAGGCTGGTCTCAAACTCCTAGGCTCAAGAGATCTACCTGCCTGGCCTCCCAAAGTGCTGGGATTAGAGGCGTGAGCACCATTCCCAGCCTAATCATTATTTTTATAGTTGAAACTTGTATTTTTCTCTATAAAAAAGTGTGGAAGTTTATCTTGTTTTTTGAAAAAGGTTGAGACCAAACCCAGGCAAAGGTTTTATCCTAAATTTGTTGTATGATTTGATTTCCTACTGCAACGTGGGTCTTAAAATCAGTCTTTTATTTTAAGGGAAAAGGAATACATTTAAGTGGAAGAGGTTCAAATTTTAAATCATGATTAGTTTTGTATTTGGAAAATAAAACCATCACATTTCAGCTCTAAATGTCTAATCAGTTTTAACTAGAGAAATTCTAGATTAAGAAAGAAGAAAGTAAGTTTTGACATGGGTATTTCTGTGTTTCAGGGGCCTCCGGAAGGATGAATATGTACTTATCTTACACGGGGTGAAGACTGTGAGAGTGAGTATTACAGTAGCTTCATTATTACACAAATCCTGCTCTTGAAATTATTTGTGTAATTTCTGCAAGCAGATAGTCCAGTGCAGTTATTTGGAGGTCACTATGAAGGGCCAGATAAATATTATCAAAAGCCAGAAAAACTAGGAAGCAAGGCCATAAGAAGGTCTTGTTTCCCTTTTTTTTTTTTTTTTTTTTTTTTTTTGAGATGGAGTTTAGCTCTTGTTGCACAGGCTGGAGTGCAATGGCCTGATCTCAGCTCACTGAAACTTCTGCCTCCCTGGTTCAAGTGATTCTCCTGCCTCAGCCTCCTGAACAGCTGGAATTACAGGCATGAGCCACCACGCCTGGTTAATTTTCTATTTTTAGTAGAGACGGGGTTTCTCCACTTTGGTCAGGCTGGTCTCGAACTCCCGACCTCAGGTGATCTGCCCACCTCAGCCTCCCAAAGTGCTGGGATTACAGGTGTGAGCCACTGCACCCAGCCAAAAAGGTCTTGTTTACTGACTTCAGTTTATTTCATATGTTTATGCAACAGCCCTACCCGCTAAGTAAGAAAAATGTAGACATGCTTAAGAACTGGAAGAAGTATTGAAAAGGTATCAAAGGTTTATAGAATGTGCAGTACATATTATTCATATTCATTATGATTTTTTCTAATCCTGAAGATAGAAATATAAGCCTACACAGGATCAAATATTTACCTTGTTTTGTGTCTTCAATTGGCTGGCTTTTATTTTTGAGACGGAATCATGACATATTTTTAAAAAAATGTAAAAACAATTTTTTTTTTTGAGACAGAGTTTCACTCTTGTTTTCCAGGCTGCAGTGCAGTGGCATGATCTCAGCTCACTGCAACCTCCACCTCCCGGGTTCAAGCGATTCTCCTGCCTGATTTATATTTTTCCAGAATTTTCTATGTTTATAGAGAATTGTACATACATACAGCTGGGATAATGTATTACTTACATTTAACATTCTGGTTTTCCAATTTAATACTATATCATGGGCATGTCCCCATGACATTATTTTCTATAAATACCATTTTAATAACTCTATAATATTTCATGCTATTTATATTTCATGGTTTACCCAGCTGTTCTTTTATTGTTAGATATTTAAATTAATTCCAATTTTTTAGTACTATATATAAACAATGCTGTGATAGACATTTTTGTCTGCCTTTCTGAGTATTTCCTTAGGATTTCCTTAGGAGAGCCATGAATAAATTTCATGGCTATTCTTAGAGTAATTTTTTTTTTTTTTTTTTTTGAGACAGGGTCTTGCTCTGTTGCCTAGGCTGGAGTGCAGTAGCATGATCATGGCTCACTGCAGCCTCGACCTCCTGGGCTCAGGTGATCCTTCCACCTTAGCCTCCTGAGTAGCTGGGACCACAGGTGTACACCATGGCCGGCTAATTTTTTCATTTTTTGTAGAGACAAAGTCCCGCTGTGTTGCCCAGGTTGGTCTCCAACTCCTGGTCCTCCTGTCTAAGCCTCTCGAAGTGCTGGAATTACAGGCATGAGCCACCACAGCCAGCCTAGTGTAATATTTTTCAAGAATTTGATTTCATTTATTCTATAAATGCATAAATCTTAAACAAATTATTTCAGACGCTAATCTAATAAACTATAAATGTAAAATATGAACGAATATATTCAGGGTCTGAGCAGAAAAGTTTTGAAAATTTTTGAAAATTTTTCTTTAGTAAGTCAATTCAAAAGCACGAATAACATTTCATGAAGCATTTTTCAAGTGGATCAATTTTTATTCACTTTTATAAACCCATTATTTTGTTTAACTCATGGTTATTTTGACACACAGTGTTTCTTTATATAATATAGGTTAGGCCTCAATTACTCATTCACTCAGGTGCAGGTGCCCTTTCCCCTGACTTAATCTGTATTAGTGAGTGTTTGCCGTATTACCTCCCATTTAAAAAAAAATATAAGTCTAGGCTGGGTGTGGTGGCTCACGCTTGTAATCCCAGCACTTTAGGAGGCCAAGGAGGGCAGCTGGCTTGAGCCAGGCATTGGAGACCAGCCTGGGCAGCATGGTGAAACTCAGTCTCGACAAACAATAGAAGAACTTAGCCAGGCGTGGTGGTGGTGCACCTGTAGTCCCAACTACTTGGAGGTAGAGACAAGAGGATCACCTGAGCCCATGAGGTCAAGACTGCAGTGAGCTATGATCGTGGCACTGCACTCCAGCCTGGGGACAGAGCAACACCCTGTCTCAAAAAAATAGAATAGGCTGGGCAAGGTGGCTCACGCCTGTAATCCCAGCACTTTGGGAGGCCAAGGCGGGCAGATCATGAGGTCAGGAGTTCAAGACCAGCCTGACCAATATGGTGAAACCCCGTCTCTACTAAAAATACAAAACTTAACTGGGCGTGGTGGCACGCGCCTGTAATTCCAGCTACTCAGGAGGCTGAGGCAGAGGATTACTTGAACCTGGGAGGCGGAGGTGGCAGTGAGCCAAGATTGTGCCACTGCACTCCAGCCTGGGCAACAGAGCAAGACTCTGTCTAAAAAAAAAAAAAAAAAAAAGGCCAGGCAGGGAGGCTTGGCTGGGCGGAGTGGCTCACGCCTGTAATCCCAGCACTTTTGGAGGCCGAGGCAGGTGGATCACGTCACGAGGTCAGGAGACTGAGACTATCCTGGCTAACATGGTGAATCCGCGTCTCTGCTAAATGTTAGCCAGGCATGGTGGCGGGCGCCTATAGTCCCAGCTACTCGGGAGGCTGAGGCAGGAGAATTGCTTGAATCCAGGAGGCGGAGGTTGCAGTGAGCTGAGATCGCGCCACTGCACTCCAGCCTGGGCGACAGAGCAAGACTCTGTCTCAAAAAAAAAAAAAAAAAAAAAAAAAGAATTCAGCCAACAACGTGAATAAGCTTAAAAAAGGAGATTCTTCACCTGTTAAGCCTCCAGGTGTTAACACAGACTGGTTGACACTTTGATTGCGATCTTGCGAGACTCTGAGCAGACAGCCCACCTAACCTGCCGAGATTCCTGACAGAGTGAGACGCCGTCTCAAAAAAAAAAAAAAAGTACTATTTATTTTCTTTATTTATTTTTGAGACAGAATCTGACTGTCGCCTAGGCTGGAGTCCAGTGGCACGATCTTGGCACACTGCAAGCTCTGTCTCCCTGGTTCACGCCATTCTCCTACCTCAGCCTCCTGAGTAGCTGGGACTACAGGCGCCCGCCACCACGCCTGGCTAATTTTTTTGTATTTTTGGTAGAGACGGGGTTTCATCGTGTTAGCCAGGATGGTCTTGATCTCCTGACCTCGTGATCCGCCCGCCTTGGCCTCCCAAAGTGCTGGGATCACAGGCGTGAGCCACCGCCCGGCCAACAGTACTTTTGAGACCAAGTCTGGCTCTGTCGCCCAGGCTGGAGTGCGGTGGTGCGATCTCGGGGCACAACCTCTGCCTCCTGCGTTCAAGAGATCCTCCTGCCTCAGCCCCCCTAGTAGCTGGGATTACAGGCACACGCCACCATGCCCGGCTAACTTATTTATTTATTTATTTATTTATTTATTTATTTATTATTTTATTTTTTTGAGACGGAGTCTCGCTCTGACGCTGGGCTGGAGTACAGTGGCTCGATCTCAGCTCATTGCAACCTCCGCCTCCCGGGTTGTATTTTTAGTAGAGACAGGTTTCACCATGTTGGCCAGGATGGTTTGGATCTCTTGACCTCGTGATCTGCCCGCCTCAGCCTCCCAAAGTGCTGAGATTACAGGCGTGAGCCACCGCGCTTGGCTTTTTTTTTTTCTTTTTTTTGAGACAGAGTTTCACTCTTGTCGCCCAGGCTGGGGTGCAATGGCACGATCTCGGCTCACCGCAACCTCTGCCTCCCAGGTTCATGCGATTCTCCTGCCTCAACCTCCCAAGTAGCTGGAATTACAGGCATGCGTCACCATGCCCAGCTAATTTTTTTTTTTTTTTCAGTAGAGACGAGGTTTCTCCATGTTGGTCAGGCTGGTGTCCAACTCCCCATCTCAGGTGATCCGCCTGCCTCGGACTCCCAAAGTGCTGGGATTACAGGCATGAGCCACCGCACTGGGCCAGAAATAGTACTTTCAAATGTGGTTCCACTGGGCAGGTATACATGTGGCTCAAGGACTTCAGAGAGCAAATGATATCTGACTTCAGAGAGCAGTGATATCTGATTCTTTTTTTTTCTTTCTTTGAGACGGAGTCTCACTCTGTCGCCCAGGCTGGAGTCCAGTGGCACGCTCTCTGCTCACTGCAAGCTCCGCCTCCTGGGTTCACGCCATTCTCCTGCCTCAGCCTCCCGAGTAGCTGGGACTACAGGCGCCCACCACCACACCTGGCTAATTTTTCTATTTTTAGTAGAGATGGGGTTTCACCATGTTAGCCAGGATGGTCTCAATCTCCTGACCTCGTGATCAGCCCGCCTTGGCCTCCCAAAGTCCTAGGATTACAGGCGTGAGCCACCGCACCCGGCCCTGATTCTTATTTTAAGATATCCTTCACTGTGTTATACTATGTTATACTTTTATTCTTTCTTTCTTTCTCTTTCTTTTTCTTTCTTTCTTTCTCTTTCTTTCTTTCTTTCTTTCTCTCTTTCTTTCTCCTTCCTTCCTTCCTTCCTTTCTTTTTCTTTCTTTCTTTCTTTCCTCCCTCCCTCCCTCCCTTCCTTTTCTTTCTTCCTTTCTTTCCTTCTTTTTTTGAGACAGTCTCACTCTGTCACCCAGGCTGGAGTTCAGTGGCAAGATCTTGGCTCACTACAACCTCTGCCTCCTGGGTTCCAGCGATTCTTGTGCCTCAGCCTCCAGTGCACCACCACGCCCAGCTATGTTTTTGTATTTTTAGTAGAAATGGGGTTTTCGCTTTGTTGGCCAGGCTGGTCTTAAACTACTGGGCTCAAGTGATCCACGGTCTTCGGCCCCCTAAAGTGCTGGGATTATAGGTGTGAGCCACTGCATCCAGCCTACTTTTCTTTTTTAATTCCAAGCTTTAGTAAAAATCTTAACTACATATGGTATAACTTGGAGATAAATGAAGGGTCCTGTATGTACTCTTTGAAGGAAAGTAGAGTTCCATGTTTGAAATCAACAAGGAAAAGCTCTTAGAAGACACCAGTAGAGAAGTCAAAAGGCAAATAAGTAAATTTGTGAAAAATAGAAGTCCTGCCAGGCGTGGTGGCTCACGCCTGTAATCCCAGCACCTTGGGAGGCCGAGGTGGGTGGATCATGAGGTCAGGAGATCGAGACCATCCTGGCTAACATGGTGAAACCCCGTCTCAACGAAAAATACAAAAAAAAAAAAAAACAAAACACTAGCTGGGTGTGGTGGCATGCGCCTGTGGTCCCAGCTACTCGGGAGGCTGAAGCAGGAGAATCGCTTGAACCCAGGAGGCGGAGGTTGCAGTGAGCCGAGATCTCACCACTGTCCTCCAGCCTGGGTGACAGAGCCAGACTCTGTCTCAAAAAATAAAAAAAAAAGAAAAAAGAAAAATAGAAGTCCTTTTCTGTGATCTTTCAAATGCTTGGGAGAAGCTGGGTTTTCCTGCTGTCAGTCACTCAGGATGGGAGGTTCTGATGGTTTTATTTTGCTCTTGAAGAAAAGGGTGACCCCAGAAGCTAGGTTAACTAAAATTTCCAAAGTTAGACAAAAAGGGAAGGAAAGAGATGAGACAATAAATCTAGGTTTCAAAAGCAAGGCTCTTTTTATTTGTTTATTATTTTTTAAAAGCTTTGTTTGTTTTAGGAAGACAGAGAATTAGGTTGCTTTCAGGCCCAAAGGATGTCAGGGAGGTCAATCTCTAATTCTGTTTTCTCTGTACTTTCCAACTGGATTTTCTTCTCTCCCCACAACTATACCTTCATCTTCCAGTAGGAGACAATGCCCTGTCCTGTTTCTCAATTTAAGCCTAAAGATAAAATTCTAAAGTTTCTAAGCAGCTTTTAGTTGTTTGTTTTTCTGATCTGGAAAGGCATCTCAGTGCTAACTTCTATATTGTTTTTCTGCTAGAGCTAAGAGTTTTTCTTCTATTTTTCTTTGACACCACCCCTTTGATCATGAAGTTTGTTCTTAGAAGTAGTCGGCATTTCTGAGCCCAGGTAATACCTACATGTCCTCATTTATTTAACAAGAAATTCGCCTTGGTCCTTATTTCAATTCTTGTTCTAATAATCTGCTTAGTGCCCCTCTGTCCCTTCTTAAAACCAGGACCAGTCCTCCAACTGAAAGCAGAGATATCATCCATGAGGGGCTATAATACATAGCGAAGATCAGTTTCGCAGATGCTCTTAGTCTGTCCTCTTGGATTTCTGTGTTGTTCTCCTTTATTTCCTGCTTCCTTACCCTTACCAGGAAAAAAATCCTACTTGTTGGGGTTTTGGTGATTAGAGTATTGGGGATTATTTTACCCTTGGGTACTATGTTAGTCATTAGGGCTGCTCACAAATATTCAGGTTCTCTTTCTCATGACATGGTAGGATTACATTTTCTGCCCTCTTTTTTTCTTTTTGAGACTGAGTCTTGCACCGTCGCTTGGGCTGGAGTGCAGTGGCGCGATCTAGGCTCACTGCAACCTCTGCCTCCCAGGTTCAAGCAATTCTCCTGCCTCGGCCTCCCGAGTAGCTGGGATTACAGGCGCCCGCCACCATGCCCAGCTAATTTTTTGTATTTTTAGTATAGAAGGGGTTTCACCTGTCTCGAACTCCTGACCTCATGATCTGCCCGCCTCGGCCTCTCAAAGTGCTGGGATTACACATATGAGCCACTGCGCCCAGCCTCTGCCTTCTTAAAGTTAGGTTTGGCCATCTGACTTTGTTGGCCACTAAAATATGAGTGGAAGTAAAGCACACTGCTTCTAGGTGGAAGCTTTTTAATGGCTACAGCAAGACACTGCAACACTAGCAATTAAATTTTATGATCCCTACTGTGGCAATTTTGAAAACATGTGTCTCAGTGTAAGCCTCTACCAATCTAGGGACCTCAGTGATTACAATGAGAGAGTCCATGCAGTGGATGTTTTGCTAAGCTCCCCAGATCCACCCTTTAGGTCTAAAGCATTCTTTCTCCCAACTGCTGGAACTGCTGGTGGCTGACAGTGCTCAGCTGGGTCCCTCTCTGGGGGTAGCTGTTGGCTAAAGAGAGCCCTTTTATCAAAGGTCACATCTTTTTCATATGTGCAGCCCACATCCAGTGACTGGTTGGTGTGAAGGTATAATTTTACTGGGTTTTGCAGGGCACGGTGGCTCATGCTTGTAATCCCAGCACTTTGGGAGGCCGAGGCGGGTGGATCGCCTAAGGTCAGGAGTTCGAGGCTAGCCTGACCAACATGGTGAAACCCCGTTTCTACTAAAAATACAAAAATTAGCCGGGCATGGTGGCACAAGCCTGTAATCCCAGCTACTCGGGAGGCTAAGGCAGGAGAATCGCTTGAACCCGGGAGGCGGAGGTTGCGGTGAGCCGAGATCGTGCCAATGCACTCCAGCCTGGGCTACAAGAGCGAAACTCTGTCTTTAAAAAAAAAAAAAAATTAACCGGGTTCTACCCAATTTGGTTAGGCAGTCTGTCTAATGCTGAATTTCCTACTCTAAGGCAGCATTCAAGGAGCCTAATTTATCAGCGTACTTGAGGGACTTTTTCCCTAGATGTACCCCACTGAAGGAATCTTGAATGAAAAGCTTGCTGGGTTTGGGGGGTCTTTTAGGTGTACCTTAAAGTGTTAGCAGACACAGATTAGGACATTTAAAAGCTTTGTTGAATGGCCAGCCCAGCTCCAGAATTCCTGCAGGATTGATTGATACCTCAGTTGCAAATGTGTTGCAATTCAACTTCTCCCTCTGCCCAGTCTTGCATCCCTTAATCCCCACAGAGGTTGTTTTTGCCATCATTAGGTAATAACCTCCTGCATACAAATTTCAGAGTTTCAGTGTCTATTTCCTGTGAGCTCAAGTTGCAATGGGTCCCCTGATGACTTATATCAAACATGTAACGTGTGAGAAATAAACCTTTACTGCAATAAGATGCTGAGATTTGGGGAATGTTACTATAATTTAGCCCATCCTAATTAGTACAGATGCCAAACCTCACCTGCATCACCAGTCCTTTGTTCTCAGCTGAGCTTGACTTACATTGTCTGCCTTTTGTCGTGGACAGGTTTCTTGCCAAGTCCTAATTCTGTTCTTTGATGTTCTTTCTCACTGTGAGTCAACAGCCATGTCCCAACTGAGATAACACAAGAAGGAACAGAAAAGGGAAGAGGGTACATATCTAGTTGTCTACCTACCAAGTCAGTGGCATGTGTTTTTTCATGTGAATTTCCTAAGACCTTTTCTATGTTCTATATAATTTATCATACATTTATAACATGTACAGTAGTCCTCCCTGCCCCTTATCCACAAGGAACTTGTTCCAAGACCTCCAGTGGATGCCTGAAACTGCAGACAGTACTGAACCCAATTGCTGTAAACTGGAATACATTTCTTTTTTTTTTTTTTTTTTGAGACGGAGTCTCGCTCTGTCGCCCAGGCTGGAGTGCAGTGGCGCGATCTCGGCTCACTGCAAGCTCCGCCTCCCGGGTTCACGCCATTCTCCTGCCTCAGCCTCTCCGAGTAGCTGGGACTACAGGCGCCCGCCACTACGCCCGGCTAATTTTTTGTATTTTTAGTAGAGACAGGGTTTCACCGTGGTCTCGATCTCCTGACCTCGTGATCCGCCCGCCTCGGCCTCCCAAAGTGCTGGGATTACAAGCGTGAGCCACCGCGCCCGGCCACTGGAATACATTTCTATTATGTCTTCTACCCACAAATTTAATGCCTTTTCCATCTTAACTAAGCACTTTTTTTTTTTTTTTTTTTTTTTTTTGAGACAGAGTCTTGCCCTTTCACCCAGGCTGGAGTGCAGTGGCGCGATCTCGGCTCATTGCAGGCTCCGCCCCCCGGGGTTCACGCCATTCTCCTGCCTCAGCCTCCCGCGTAGCTGGGACTACAGGCGCCCGCCACCTCTCCCGGCTAATTTTTTTTGTATTTTTAGTAGAGACAGGGTTTCACTGTGTTAGCCAGGATGGTCTCGATCTCCTGACCTCGTGATCCCCCAGCCTCGGCCTCCCAAAGTGCTGGGATTACAGGCGTGAGCCACCGCGCCCGGCCAACTAAGCACTTATTACACATTGTGGCCATCACTTTTGCAGTTTCAGTTTGAGGTATGGCAGCAAAACTAGCATGAATTTATTTTTTCTTCACAATTCAGTTTCACAGATAGATTTTTTTTTTTTTTTTTTTTTTTTGCCAGAGTCTCTATCGCCCAGGCTGGAGTGCAATGGGCAACCTCCACCTCCTGCGTTCAAGTGATTCTCTTGCTTCAGCCACCGGAGTAGCTGCTGGGATTACAGGCACGTGCCACCACTCACAGCTAATTTTTGTATTTTTGGTATAGACGGGGTTTCACCATGTTGGCCAGGCAGGTCTTGAACTCCTGACCTCAAGTGATCTTCCCACCTTGGTCCCCCAAAGTGCTGGGATTACAGACGTGAGCCACTGCACCCTGCCAAAGATTGTTACCAGCAATCTTAGCAACCTCAGCCTATAATTTTTTTCCTTCCTTATTAAGTCAAGAACTCTTTTTTTTTTTTTTTTTTTTTGAGACGGAGTCTTGCTCTGTCGCCCAGGCTGGAGTGCAGTGGCGTGATCTTGGCTCACTGCAAACCCCACCTCCCGGGTTCACACCATTCTCCTGCCTCAGCCTCCTGAGTAGCTGGGACTACAGGCGCCTGCCACCACACCTGGCTAATTTTTTTGTATTTTCAGTAGAGATGGGGTTTCACCGCCAGGATGGTCTCGATCTCCTGACCTTGTGATCTGCCTGCCTTGTCCTCCCAAAGTACTGGGATTACAGGCAAGAACTCTTGACGTTTTAACTTACAGGAAGCACTTTACAGCTTCTGTATGGCTGAATTGCCAGCATCACTACTCTTGTGCTATGGGGCCATTATTAAGTAAAACGAGGGTTAGTTGAACACAAGCACTTGGATACTGCATACTGCCACAGTCAGTCTGACAACAGACTGCTACTAAGTGATTAAGGAGGTTACAGCGGATACACTGTACAAACGATGATTCACATTCCAGAAGGACAGTGTGGGATGGCAGCGATTTCCTCACAGCTAGTTAGTAACAGTACTCAATTTAAAATTTATGAAGCCAGGTGCAGTGGCTCACGCCTCTAATCCTAGCATTTTTGGGAGGCCAGGAGGGCGGATCACCTGAAGTCTGGAGTTCGAGACCAGCCTGACCAACATGGTGAAACTCCGTCTCTACTAAAAATACAAAACTAGCCAGGTGTGGTGGCGCATGCCTGTAATCCCAGCTACTCAGCGGGCTGAGGCAGGAGAATCGCTTGAGTCTGGGAGGCGGAGGTTGCCGTGAGCTGAGATCGTGCCATTCCAGCTTGGGCAACAAAAGAGAAACTCCGTCTCAAAAAAAAATTAAAACAAAAACCCACTTATTATTTCTGGAACTTTATTTTATGTTATTTTATTTTTTGAGACGGAGTCTCACTCTGTCGCCCGGGCTGGAGTGCAGTGGCGCAATCTCGGCTCACTGCAAGCTCCGCCTCCCGGGTTCACGCCATTCTCCTGCCTCAGCCTCTCCGAGTAGCTGGGACTACAGGCGCCCACCACCACGCCCGGCTAATTTTTTGTATTTTTTAGTAGAGACGGGGTTTCACCGTGGTCTCGATCTCCTGACTTCGTGATCCGCCCGCCTCGGCCCCCCAAAGTGCTGGGATTACAAGCGTGAGCCACCGCGCCCGGCCTGGAACTTTCTATTTAATATTTTCAGACCGTGGTTGACTGCAGGTAACTGAAACGGTGGATAAGGGGGAACTACAAAAAGGACACTTAATGTTTCTTGGAAAAAATATTAAGCAAATAAAAACTGAATGATGAAGTACTTGATCTCAATTTGAGGAAGATAAAAGTGTACTACGAATTAGTAAACTTTCTGCACCTCTAACATACTAAAATCCAATTTCTCTGAGTGCTAGAAACTCTCAGTTCTTGAAAGACAAATGGTAAAACCATACCGGTTTCTAATTTAGACCTTTTGGGCAAAACAAAATACAGTAATAAAGCTAAAGAATCGGTCGGGCGTGGTGGCTCACGTCCGTAATCCTAGCACTTTGGGAGGTCGAGACGGGCGGATCACGTGAGGTCAGGAGTTCGAGACCAGCCTGGCAAACATGGTGAAACCCCGTCTCCACTAAAAATACAAAACTTAGCCGGGCGTGGTGGCGCCGCCTGTAATCCCAGCTACTCAGGAGGTTGAGGCCGGAGAATTGCTTGAACCTGGGAGGCGGAGGGTGCAGTGAGCCGAGATCGCGCCACTGCACCGCAGCCTGGTCGACAGAACAAGACTCCATCTCAATAAGTAAATAAATAAATAAATAAAACCTAAATAAATAAAGCTAATGAATCAATGCGTATGCTCTTCGTCTTTTTAAGGGATTTTGCTAGGTAGAATTTTTTTTCCTCTGTCTAAAGAGTAAACAGTATAAACATATTTCAACTAAAAAGAGTCTTAGAATCCAGGGTTGGTATTGCTACAACCCCTAATTATGGAAGATGTTTAGTATAACAGAACCAGTTTAAGGAATGTGGAGATTTATTTACATCAAATTCAGATAAAGAGATAACAGCAGACTAGAAGAAGCAAGCAGAGCATGACTTAAGGAGTCTATCTATGACTGTATCTGTGGAACTGCCCTTAGCCACAATGCAAGACCAGCAAAACCAGCCTTCAGCATAACCCTCCTGCCTGGTAGGAGATGGGAAGGCCAGACTTCACCCCTCAAGATCGCCCTCCCACGCGCATTTTCCACCTCGCAGCTAAGAATTCAGTCCAGACTTCCGATCATGGCGCCACGCACGTCACCTTCTCCCCTTGCCGCCGGCAAAATCCCACCCACGTCGGCTGACCCCGCAGCGGGGTGTAACGGCGGGAGGGATCCCGTCTCCTGTCCTGGTCGCTTGTACAAACCAGATCCAAAAAACGCACTACAAAATCCTTGGAAACTGCGGTACCAACGGGATCTTCTCAATTCCTTGAGTGCAAAATGATCCCACTCTCTATCCCGACACAACTCTAGCTCAATTTTCCTTTCACGTGCCCTAAAAAGCCCTCAAGGCCCCCAGCCTTGGTGAATCCAGGCCCTCTCTCGGGGTGGGCACCGCGCTGTACGGACAAACGCGCGCACGCAGCGGGATGATTTATAGAATTAAAAGTCTTTTTTTTTCTGGCTTCGCATTCTTGCAAATACTCAATATTCCTGTCAAATAAGAAGGCTAAGGGAATGGGCGGTTGAGGAAAGCAGGACGTCGATTACAGCAAACACATCAAAGGGGTGGTCTTTCCAATTCCGGCTTTTGTTTGAGTCAGAGGGGAGCCTGAGGAGGCCAAGGTCTCCGGTTCTGGGAAAGGCGGGTCCATCCGGATTCTTTGGGCTGCGGAGAGGGAGGTTCCAGCCCCGTGAAACAACAGAGGGCACTTCTGCCCCTCGAGGCTTTCCTCCGAGAGTACTGAGGAGACGGAGACGCCTCAGTCGGGAGAAATCCCGGAACTCGGAGGAGTCTGCTGAACGCCGAACAAAAAGATGTGGCCGTCGTCTCTTAAACAAATACGCGAATCCCAAGCCATGCACATTTGGAAAGCGTGTGTGTGTGTGTGTGTGTGTGTGTGTGTGTGTGCTGAACGCCGAACAAAAAGATGTGGCCGTCGTCTCTTAAACACATACGCGAATCCCAAGCCATGCACATTTGGAAAGCGTGTGTGTGTGTGTGTGTGTGTGTGTGTGTGTGTGTGTGTGTGTGAAGGAGAAAGGCCACCGCTGCCCACCGCTGCCCCACCCAGCCCCCGGCCATTCACTGGAGAGACGCGCCGCGCTGGGGCCTCGGAGCTCTCAGCCAGCCCAGGACGAGGGGCGGGGCCGGGCGGGGCCGTGAGCGCGCAGGCGCAGTGCGGGCTTCATCCCGCCGCCGCCGGCGCCGCCGCCGCCGCCGCCCGCGCTGCACCACAGGCTAGAGACAGACAGGGCCGGGAAGAGCCGGAGACTGAGGAGGAGGTGGAGGCGGCGGCGGAGGCGGGGCGACTCCGGTGACCGGGAGCGCCGCAGACTGGCAGCTGCGGCGACTCCCCCCTTTGTGTCTGGTCTGCTCGGAGCCACTGGAAGTGCCTCCCGGAGGGACGCAGGGTGTCTCGCTGCCTCACTGCCCACCCCCTTCCCCGGCTACCTTCATCCGCCCTCCCGCCGCCCCCCGCCCTCGGTCCGCGACGCCCGAGCTCCGCCCGGAGCCCAGAGCTGCGGGAGAACGAGGCGGCGGCGGCGGCGGCGGCGGCAGCGGCTTCCTCGGGGGGTTGTGATTCGCTCACAAGAGCCATTGACGGGAGAAGACGAGGCTTTCATGGTGGAATTTACCTCAGGCAAGATCGAGCGGCAGGAATAAAAAGCGAGGAAGGGAAGGGAGCGCCGCCGGGAGGGCTAGAAGGGGCAGCCTCTCACACCCCCTCCGCCCGCCGTCTCGGGGAGCCCGGGCCGGGGCCGCGACCCCTCCCCTCCCCCGCTCCTACTTCTCCTCAGCCTTCGCCAGGGCCTCCCCAACCCTCTCACGGTTGTTCTGCGAAGGCGTGGGGACTGTGAGCTTGTCCATGGAGGCAGGCACCTTTTTTGATCCAGCCAAGGAAGAGGATTTGTTGTTTTCGAAATCAGAGTGAAGGAAGCACCGAAGCGAAACTTAAGGAATCCTGCCTTCCCGGAGCCGCGGACGATGCGACTCGGGCTGCCGGGCGCCGCCGCCGCCGCCCGCCCGGCTTCGTCCTTCCCGGCAGTCGGGAACTAGTTCTGACCCTCGCCCCCCGACCCCGGATCGAATCCCCGCCCTCCGCACCCTGGATATGTTTTCTCCCAGACCTGGATATTTTTTTGATATCGTGAAACTACGAGGGAAATAATTTGGGGGATTTCTTCTTGGCTCCCTGCTTTCCCCACAGACATGCCTTCCGTTTGGAGGGCCGCGGCACCCCGTCCGAGGCGAAGGAACCCCCCCAGCCGCGAGGGAGAGAAATGAAGGGAATTTCTGCAGCGGCATGAAAGCTCTGCAGCTAGGTCCTCTCATCTGCCATTTGTCCTTTCAAACTGTATTGTGATACGGGCAGGATCAGTCCACGGGAGAGAAGACGAGCCTCCCGGCTGTTTCTCCGCCGGTCTACTTCCCATGTTTCTTTCTTTGCTCTCCTGCTTCTTGGCTGGCCCAGGGATGACTTCCTCGCTGCAGCGGCCCTGGCGGGTGCCCTGGCTACCATGGACCATCCTGCTGGTCAGCACTGCGGCCGGTGAGTAGCCCCGGCCGGCGCGTCCCGGCCACTGCCCCTGCGGGTGGCGAGGGAGGGAGCCCGCAGACGCAGAGGCAGAGGCCTGTGCTTGCCCTTCGCCACGCGTCCCCCCGATCGCGGTGCAGCAAAGCTGCGACCCGGTGCCTGCGCGCCTGCTCCATGCCTTCCAGGGAAATCGCCTTTAATATTCTTGTGTATTTTCCTATCCCCACTTCCATATTCCCACCCCACCCCCCTTCACGGGGTGAAAAAGACATATTGGGTGTGGTATCTTGACATTTTTAGCTGTGAGGTAATGCAACGATTAAAAATAATATTTTAATCACCAGTGAACAGTGCCTATTATGAGATCTCTGGAAACAGACCTGTAAATTTTTAAAATTATTATTATAAAGAAGCGGTTTTGGCGTATAGTAAAAAGAACATCAACTAGAGAACACACACTTGAACCTTATTTTGAGATTTAGATCACTCTGGGAATCCATATTCCTTTCATTATTCAGAAATGTTACCGAATGAATAAATGTTGAGGAAGCCAGAACTGAGATTCTTGATATATTGTATTATACGGTTTGATAACTTTACTATTAGTCACCTGGCATCTATTGGCTTTGCTGTCGAGACAACTTTGACCTGACATTAGACTTCTAGGAGATTTGACTCCGAAAGTTCTTTGACATTTCACTAAAGTCTAAAGGGTGGTAGTCATCCTTTCCTTTGGATATTTTCATTTCAGTTCTCAGAAACCTTAGGAAAAAGACCTTATCTTCTATTTGCAACTATTTTTTCAAGCAGCCTTTTGGTGATTTGCTTTTGGAAATTTTCAGGAGTGAATTCTATATATGACTCGTACACTTGGTTTATGATGGGCAAATAGATTGTGCTTTTAAAACGAGTAAAGGACCAAATGACTCTTTCGAATTACTTTTTTTCTTTTGATAAGTGTGTTTCACATTAAACAAATTTCTCGTTGGTATGTTAGATACAGAGGTTACTTGCTTATTTTCATTTTGAAAGACTGAACTAGGAAAATGCCGAAAGAAAATTTGAAGTTTCCTTTTATGCTTTTGATATTGTTGAATAATGGCTACTGTTGATTAATGTCTGTTAAATTGATGATAAATCTCTATGGTTCTGTTAAAATAATTTGAACTTCTGAATTTACTTTAAAACTTATATCTTAATCTTTCTAATAATTGTAGTTGCTTTCAGAGTAAAAATGATTTTTCTCTAAATTTCTTTGTATTGTGTTAGCTATTTAAATTCTCTAGCCATAAGCCATGTGGTTCCTATAAAACATGGAGTAAAAGGCCTTAAACGTTCCATGAGCAGAAATCTCAGAATTGTTATTTGTTATTCTTAACCTTTTTAGAATATAGATTCTCATTTATGATGACCTGCTCATAATATTGTGATCAGAAGTAAGAGAAAAAGCATTTATTTAAAAATAAACTTAATTTTTGTTTGGTAATACAATCATCTTAGAATAGTGTCTCTTAAAAGGGAGAGAGTAAAAGAATCACTGCTTAAAAGTGGTTGTAGTCTTTTTTTTCTTTGGTATTGCATAGCTCCAGATGACAAAATTTGCGAAGCTGGATTTCAGACCTGTAACAGTAATGATAATAGCTAGTATTTAAAAGTGCCTGCCATGCACCATCAGCTATTCAAATAACTTTACATATATTTTTTCATTTCATCTTCATGACAGTTTTATATTGTAGGTTATTATGATTCCCCTTTTCCATAGAGGGAGAGTAAAGTACAGAGAATTTGAATAACTCACCACACAGTCAGTAAATTATGGAGCCAGGATTATAGTGTGCGCCCTTACATACCACATTAATGGTAACAGCAGCACTAGCAGCAACAACTTCTCATCTTATTGGGTATATGAGATGGAGGATGCCTTCACCAGATCAACCTTTGTAAAGAAGCAGGGACACTTACAAGGTGTTAGTGCAGCAGTGGTTATGCAAATGTCGTAGTTCTGAACATGTAAAACTTTGCTTGGCCTAATATTGAAGTGGCTAGTGCAGCTTCATTAAGTGCAAGCTGATTAGAGAGGGCCTGTGTGGATTTGGGTTACACAGATTCAGTGATGTTAACTGGACAGGCGCAAACGGTGCAGCTGAACAGGAAAATAAATCCTAGAAGACTGATTGATAGCACACCCTTTTTTGGGGTCATGGATAAATCATTTCTTTTGATTCCCTCTTTCTCACTTATGGAGTTCTTGGACTCCTTAATTCTTAGAACATTTTCTTTCTTTCTTTTTTTTTTGTTCAGACAGGGTCTCACTCTGTCGCCCAGGCTGGAGTGCAGTGGCGCGACCCCGGCTCACCACAACTTCCCCCTCCCAGGCTCAAGTGATTCTCCTGCCTCAGCCTCCAGAGTAGCTGAGATTACAGGAGTGCACCACCATGCCCAGCTAATTTTTTTTTGTTTTTGTATTTTTAGTGGAGACGAGGTTTCACCATGTTGGCAAGGTAGTTTCGAACTCCTGACCTCGTGATCCACCTGCCTCAGCCTCCCAAAGTGCTGGGATTACAGGCATGAGCCACCATGCCTGGCCTAATTCTTAGAACATTTTCTATGCAAAAAAAAAAAAAAAAAAGAATTTATGAAAAATAAGATGTGCCGGCTTGGTTTATGAATGAATTCTTTTTTTTTTTTTTGAGACGGAGCCTCGCTCTGTCCGCCCAGGCTGGAGTGCAGTGGCGCAATCTCGGCTCACTGCAAGCTCCGCCTCCCGGGTTCACGCCATTCTCCTGCCTCAGCCTCTCTGAGTAGCTGGGACTACAGGCGCCCGCCACCACGCCCGGCTAACTTTTTTGTATTTTTAGTAGAGACGGGGTTTCACTGTGGTCTCGATCTCCTGACCTCGTGATCCTCCCGCCTCGGCCTCCCAGAGTGCTGGGATTACAAGCGTGAGCCACCAGGCCCGGCCATGAATGAATTCTTAATAAAAGAATACAACACAGCTATTATTTAAAGGTCAACTTCTGTAATGCATTTGAAATAATTCACTTCATTAGATTGCAATTTTACATACATCTCTTGAGGAACACACACATTATATAAAGTAAGATTAATGTTAGTGAATATTACTGAGTAACTGAAGTTTAGTAATCTTCATTTTGGTTTTTCTCAAAGTGTGGGTACTGCAACAGAATTATCTGGGGTTCTTGATAAAAATGCATATTTTTGGCCCTATAGTCCAGATGTACTGAATGAATCTCTCTGGGAGAACCCCCCAGAGTCTCACTCAAGCAGGTGCTTGAGAAGCACTGCTTTATATCATCCGTCCTGATTGTTTGGATTTCTTTCTTTTTTTTTTTTTTTTTTTTTTTTTTTTTGAGTTTCGCTCTTGTTGCCCAGGCTGGAGTGCAATGGTGTGATCTCGGCTTACTGCAACCTCTACCTCCCAGGTTCAAGCAATTCTGCCTCAGCCTCTC
Source organism: Nomascus leucogenys (assembly GCF_006542625.1). NCBI lineage: Eukaryota > Metazoa > Chordata > Mammalia > Primates > Hylobatidae > Nomascus > Nomascus leucogenys. The sequence continues at coordinate 102,837,649 of NC_044402.1, forward strand.
GGGTAGCTGGGATTACAGGCATGTGCCACCACTCCTGGCTAATTTTGTATTGTTAGTAGAGACAGGGTTTCTCCATGTTGGTCAGGCTGGTCTTGAACTCCTGATCTCAGGTGATCTGCCCGCCTTGGCCTCCCAAAATGCTGGGATTATAGGTGTGGGCCACTGTGCCTGGCCCTGGATTTCTCTTTTTTTGTTTTTGAGACAGAGTCTCGCTGGGTCACCCAGGCTGGAGTGCAGTGGCGCCATCTCAGCTCACTGCAACCTCTGCCTCCCAGGTTCAAGTGATTCTTCTGCCTCAGCCTCCCAAGTAGCTGGGACTACAGGTGTGTGCCACCAGACCCAGCTAATTTTTGTATTTTTAGTAGCGACGGGGTTTCACCATATTGGCCAGGCTGATCTCAAACTCCTGACCTCGTGATCTGCCTGCCTCTGCCTCCGACAGTGCTGGGACTACAGGCGTGAGCCACCACACTTGGGCTGGATTTCTTAAATATGGTGATTCAGTGACATTTTGCTGTGTAATTATTGGCAACCACAAAATCTTAGTGGCATGCAACAATAGGCATTTATTCTGCTCCACGTGTCTCCTTCTGGGGTCCAGGCTAGAGGGAGAAGTAACATCTGTCTGGGGGAAGCTTGTGTCATGGCATTGGCAGAAGTGCAAGAGGCCAGGCCCAACCCTGCCAGCACATTTCCAGACTATGCTCTCCTAACATCCCATTGGCTGACCAAGTCATATGGCTAAGCTCAGAAACAAGAGGTATCAAAGTACACTTTGCCTATGATGAGGCTAATGTAATATTTGGATGTATAGTACTATTGCAGAAGAAAGAAGAATTGAAATGCGCAGTAGACCACATATAATCAGTAAGATGGTCCAGAAGGGAGGCTTTTCTTACCCTTTGAAGAGGGCCGAGCTCTTAATTAGTTTTTTGCATTAAAATGATATAAACTTTGGTCTCTACAAAAGCTATTCTGGCATGTGGGATGATGTGATAGTAGTGGTATTGATGTGGATGAGTAGTGAGGAGAGAGATAACTGTTCACACAAGACAAAACCTTTCCTTCATTAAAGGCCAGTTTTTTTAAACAAAAAGAGAATAAATTGAATATTGATCACTAATGGGTAAATTCTAACCATTAAAAAATACTGAGTGGAATCTGTGTGAATCAGTTAATTTTATAATTGGCCACACCACTTATTTTGGCACCGACTCGTAGATTGCTGTGCTGTTGGATATCAGTTTTTTTTGTTTTTTTTTTCTTTTCTTTTTTGAGATGGAGTCTTGCTCTGTCACCCAGCCTGGAGTGGAGTGGCACGATCTCAACTCACTACAACCTCCACCTCCCAGGTTCAAGCCATTCTCCTGCCTCAGCCTCCCAAGTAGCTGGGATTATAGGTGTGCACCACCATGCCTGGTTAATTTTTCTATTTTTAGTAGAGATGGGGTTTCACTGTGGTAGCCAGGCTGGTCTCGAACTCCTGATCTCTTGATCCACCTGCCTTGGCCTCCCAAAGTGCTGGGATTACAGGTGTAAGCCACCACGCCCAAAATTTTTTTATTTTTAGTAGAGACCGTGTTTCACCATGTTGGCCAGGCTGGTCTCAAACTCCTTACCTCAGCTGATCGCCCACCTCGGCCTCCCAAAGTGTTGGGATTACAGGTGTGAGCTACCGCACCTGGCCAGATATCAGTTTTATGTATTTGCCTTGTTCTTCAAACTGATAATTGCTTCCAGAGGACAGTATTCATGTCTTATTAGTTTTATAATTTAGTAGACATTTAAGAAATACTTAGTGAATGAATAATAAATAGGAATTTCAACCAGGAATATTCTAGGATTGTTTATTGACTCACATAACACACTAGTGATGTTTTCTTTGTCCTAGTTCCTTCAACTATAAAGTATGTAGTTTAAGAGGTATAGTGGGAAGACCACTGTTGGGAGTTAATGAGACCTAGATTCTATGTGATTCCGGGCAAATAGGTTACCTAACATAGTTGTCTCACTTGTAATATGGGGTTGTACTTGATCATTTCGAAATGCAGATTCATGGGTACCCCACTAGACCTACTGAATCCAAATCTCTGGACAACGAGCCTGGGAATCTGCCTTTGATGCCCCCATCAACCAGTAAATTTTAGGTACCTTTGAGAACTACTGGATCTAAGATTGTTTCTAACTCTCAAGTTCTATAACTTTATTTCTACTTTTTGTGGTAATTACTACTTAATCTATATCTTTTTTTGCTTAATCTGGTAAACATTAGGAACAAACATTTCTTAATTTGTGCATTAAGCAATTACCCAAAATCTTTTTCCTTTTAAAAATTTGCAGTGTGGCCTGGGCGAAGTGGCTCACGCCTGTAATCCTGGCACTTGGGGAGGCCAAGGCAGGCGGATCACTTGAGGTCAGGATTTTGAGACCAGCCTGGCCAACATGATGAAACCCTGCTCTACAAAAAATACAAAAATTTGGCCGAGTGCTGTGGCTCACACCTATAATCCCAGCACTTTGGGAAGCCAAGGCGGGCTGATCACCCGAGGTCACGAGTTTGAGACCAGCCTGACTAACATGGTGAAACCCGGTCTCTACTAAAATACAAAATTAGGCCAGGCGCCATGGCTCACGCTTGTTAATCCCAGCACTTTGGGAGGCCAAGGTGGGCTGATCACCTGAGGTCGGGAGTTCGAGGCCAACCTGGCCAACATGGTGAAACCCTCTCTCTACTAAAAATACAAAATTAGCCGGGTGTGGTGGCACATGCCTGTAATCCCAGCTACTCAGGAGGCTGAGGCAGGAGAATTGCTTGAACCTGGGAAGCGGAGGTTGCGGTGAGCCGAGGTTGTGCCTTTGCACTCCAGCCTGGGCAACAAGAGCGAAACTCTGTCAAAAAGAAAAAAGAAAAAAACAAAATTAGCCGTGCGTTGTGGCGCATGCCTGTAATCCCAGCTACTCGGGAAGCTGAGGCAGGAGAATCACTTGAACCTGGGAGGCGGAGGTTGCAGTGAGCCGAGATCGTACCACTGCACTCCAGCCTGGGCAACAGGGTGAGACTCCGTCTCAAAAAAAAAAAAAAAAAAAAAAATTATTTTCAAAAGCATTAATATGGGCTGGGCATGGTGGCTCATACCTGTAATCCTAGCACGTTGGGAGGCTGAGGCTGGTGGATCAACTGACGTCAGGAGTTGGAGACCAGCCTGGCCAACATGGTGAAACCCCATCTCTACTAAAAATACAAAAATTAGCCGGGCGTGGTGGCGGGGCGCCTATAATCCCAGCTGCTTGGGAGGCTGAGGCAGGAGAATCACTTGAACCCGGGAGGCGGAGGTTGCAGTGAGCCAAGATGGTGCCACTTCACTCCAGCCTTGGCAAAAGAGCGAAACTCCATCTCAAAAAAAAAAAAAAAAAAGCACTGATATGAAAGATTATATGCATGCCTGGAATCACAATGCCCAACACTGTACCTTAACCCTGCCTTTTGCATCAGTAACGTTTAAAATACATTACCCAAATTATCAAGATATAGTGCAAAATGTGTGCAATCATTCACATCTTAAATGTGTCCACAGTGGACTTGGTGGAAAAATTATGAGACATGATAAAGTATTGTGCCAGAGGCATTGGCCTAAGAATTTTAGATGGAGTTAGGTATTTGGGAGAGTTAGGTATTTGATCCACATCTGTTCTGGAAGGTTAGATGCAAATGGAGGTTGAGAAATTTCAGTTTCTTTCTTTCTCTCTTTCTTTCTTTTTGAGACAGAGTTTTGCTCTTGTTGCCCAGGCTGGAGTGCAATGGCAAGATCTCCGCTCACTGCAACGTTCACCTCCCGGGTTCAAGTGATTCTTGTGCCTCAGCCTCCTGAGTAGCTGGGATAACAGGCATGCACCACCATGCCCAGCTAATTTTGTATTTGTAGTAGAGACGGGGTTTCTCCATGCTGGTCAGGCTGGTCTCGAACTCCCGACCTCAGGTAATCTGCCTGCCTCAGCCTCCCAAAGTGCTGGGATTACAGACGTGAGCCACCGTGCCTGGCCGAGAAATTTCAGTTTCTTAAAGCCAGATCTCACTTCCCCTTTCTCCTTCAAGACAATAGTTTGCCCTTATAATTGGTGTCAAAAATATACACCATCATGTACTTTCATTCTGCCCCAGTAAGTTTAGTGCAAAATAGGATAATTTAGAACAAAATGTGTTAAGTGTGAAGGGATGTATAAATATTTGGCCAGTAATCCAGATTCTCCAGTTTTTTGTTTCATTTAGATGAGGCATTAGTTAAGACTTTCTATTATTATTAATCTGTGTTCAATCTTTGCTTTTGTAAATAAGAATAGTCTATGAGCAAATATATATAATTGTAGTAGACACACAAGGCTAACCTTTTAGGGCAAGCTTTTTTAAAATTTTGTTTTCATTTGAAAAATTAAGAGAAAAAATATTAATCTTCACACAACCCTAACACTTTTTGTTGTGGTATGTTGTCTTTTTTTTGAGACGGAGTCTCCCTCTGTCACCCAGGCTGGAGTGCAGTGGCACGATCTCGGCTCACTGCAAGCTCCGCCTCCCGGGTTCACGCCATTCTCCTGCCTCAGCCTCTCTGAGTAGCTGGCACTACAGGCGCCCGCCACCACGCCCGGCTAATTTTTTTTGTATTTTTAGTAGAGACGGGGTTTCACCGTGGTCTCGATCTCCTGACCTCGTGATCCGCCCGCCTCGGCCTCCCAAAGTGCTGGGATTACAAGCGTGAGCCACCGCGCCTGGCCGGTATGTTTTCTTCTAATTAAAAAAAAGATGCCTTTTTTTTTTTTTTTTTTTTTTTGAGACGGAGTCTCGCTCTGTTGCCCAGGTGGGAGTACAGTGGCGTGATCTCGGCTCACGACAACCTCTGCCTCCTGGGTTCAAGCGATTCTCCTGCATCAGCCACCCGAGTAGCTGGGACTACAGGCATACGCCACCATGTCTGGCTAATTTTTGTATTTTTAGTAGAGACGGAGTTTCACTATGTTGGCCAGGCTGGTCTCGAACTCCTCACCTCGTGATCTGCCCGCCTTGGCCTCCCAGAGTGCTGGGATTACAGGCGTGAGCCACCACACCCAGCAAAAAAAAAAAAAAAGCATGTATTTTTATATGGTTGTGAGTTTATAATATCTATTAATTATAGCTTTTTTTTACATAGAATAATACGTCATAGTCATGTATATGTGATCTTAATAACTATCATTTTTTCATAATTGTGTGACATTCCATTGAGTGTATTTGTTATGTACTTAATTCATATTGGGAGATGTTTAGGTTGTTTCTGATTTTCTTCTCTAATAAACAATGCCATATTTAATACTTCTGTGCATATGTCCTGCTTGTTTTTTGATTTATTTCCAAGTTCTTGTTTTGACCTATCTGCAGCATGGCCAATTTAATCCTTTTTTTTCATCCTTCAAGTACTTTCTTCATTTGGCTTCTAAGATACTATTCTCTCTTGATTTTTCTCCTACCTCACCAGCAACTTTGATAGTTCCTCCTTATGTCCCTGACGGCTAAATGTTGTGTTTCAGGATTCAGTCTTTAGACCTTTTCTTTCTCTGTCTGCACCCACCCTCTTGGTGATCTCATCCAGTTTTATGGCTTTAAATAGCATCTAAAGGCGGACAAGTTTCAAATTTATTTCTATCTCAGACTTCTTTCCTTGAAATTCTGTTGCATGTAGCCAACTGTGTATCTGTCGTATCTACTTGGATGTCTAATATTTATCACAAACTTAACCTGTCCAAAACTGAACTTCTGAAGCTGCTTCACCAGACCTGTTCCTCCTATGTCTTAGCTTATTCAGCAAATGTCAGTTCTATCCTTCCAGTTGTTCAGGCCCCAAATTAGAGATATCTTTGTCTCTTCTCTTTCTTTTTTTCCACATTCTTATCCAATCTGATAGCAAAAACTCTTGGCTTTATCTTCAAAATATATCTAGAATCTTACTACTTCTTACCACCTCCACTGTGCTACTACCTTAATCTAAAAGCCACTGTCTTCTCTTACTTGTACTTTTTTACTAGACTCTGTTTTCTCTGTTAACATCTTTGCTTTATTACAGTCTCCTTTCAACATAGTAGCCTGAGTGACCCTTTTCTTTTCTTTTCTTTTCTTTTCTTTTTTCCAGACAGAGTCTCGCTTTGTCGTCCAGGCTGGAGTACAGTGACGCGATCTCGGCTCACTGCAACCTCTACCTCCCAGATTCAAGCAATTCTCCTGCCTCAGCCTCCCGAGTAGATGGGAGTACAGGCGCGTGCCACCACGCCTGGCTAAATTTTTTTTGTATTTTTAGTAGAGATGGGATTTCACTGTGTTAGCCAGGATGGTCTCAATCTCCTGACCTCGTGATCTGCCCGCCTTGGCCTCCCAAAGTGCTAGGATTACAGGTGTGAGCCACCACGCCCATGCAGACCCTTTTCATACATAAGTTAGATAAGACATTTCTTTGCTTAAAACTGTTGTCTTCCCATCTCATTCAGAATAATAGTCATAGTCATTTAAAATATTGTACACAATCTGGCTTCTGCAGTTTATGACCTCATGTGCCAACCTCTGTCTTGCTCAACTTTTATTGGGCTTTTAACTTTACAAACTAGGAAAAATTCTGAAAATTAAATATTTTAGAAGAGATTAGATTTAAGATACCTTATTCTATATAATTTGACAGTGGCAACAGTTAATCTATATTGGGGAAGTGAAGAGACACATGAGCATTTCTCGTCTTTAGTATAGTTACTAATACTAAGTGCCTTACATATTTACTATGTTATCTTATTATCCTCTAAACAGACTGATCAGTACTATTATTTTTCTTTATTCTGCAGATGAGTAAACTGAGTAAGTGGGACACTTGGGAATCAAGGTCAGGCCCCTATGGCTCCAAAGCAAAACATTCATATAATATATAAAGTGTTAGTCTAAAGGTATAAAATATTTGGAATCTTTTAGGCATCTGAAAATTTTACTGGCATTTTGATCATACCAGAATAATTGTCCAGATTGAAGTATGTCTTAGGTATAGTCTCTTCTTTTGCTGTAGATGACAGCAAATATCTTAGGTTTTGTTTCATGTGTAGCATTCAAATGTCAGTGGATAATAAAAAAAAATCATGGAAGATTCAAAGCTTCAGTTTTGGAAAAGAACACCAGTTAGATTAGAAGAGTGATGATGACATATTTAGTTGAGGATACATTTTTAATGTTTCCATGTGTTCTTAGTGATTAAAACCCCATAGGGCCAGTCTAGTGTGAAGAATAACGTTTATTTAGTTACTTCACAAACGACTGTATTGTAGTGATAAGAAAGGCAAGATTAAAAACAGTCATATGAAGAGATGAATTTATTCATGTTACTTATTCAAACAAAGTTTTATGTGGGATATAACTTTTCTGAGATATTTAATTGTTTTTTCCTTTGGCTAAACCAATGTGTTAGCTTGATGAAATGTTATCAAGAATGCTAATCTATAAATTCAGTTTAGTTTTTCACACCAACTTGTTCCATTTGTACAGCTGTTTCTTAAGAATCATTGTTTGGCTGTCACGGTGGCTCATGTCTGTAATCCCAGCACTTTGGGAGGCCGAGGTGGGTGGATTAACTGAGATCAGGAGTTTGAGAACAGCCTGGCCAACATGGTGAAACCCTGTCTCTACTGAAATTACAAAAATTAGCCAGGTGTGGTGGGGCATGCCTGTAGTCCCAGCTACTTGGGAGGCTGAGGTAGGAGAATCGCTTGAACCCGGGAGGTGGAGGTTGCAGTGAGCCGAGATTGTGTCACTGCACTCTAGCCTGGGTGACAGAGCGAGACTCCATAAAAAAAAAAAAAAAAAAAAAAAGACATTGTTTGTCCATTTACTTAGGTTTGTAAGAAATTGAGTTATACTGATTCCTTGCTAAGTCCTTCTTTTAAAAGCAAGATACGCTGGGCGCAGTGGCTCACGCCTTTAATCCCAGCACTTTAATCCCCGGCCGAAGCGGGCAGATCACGAGGTCAGGAGATCGAGAGTAGCCTGGCTAACACGGTGAAACCCCGTCTCTACAACAAAATACAAAAAAAAAATTAGCTGGGCATGGTGGTGGGTGCCTGTAGTCCCAGCTACTCAGGAGGCTGAGGCAGAAGAATCCCTTGAACCTGGGAGGTGGAGGTTGCAGTGAGCGGAGATTGCGCCACTGCATGCCAGCCTGGGCGACCCAGTGAGACTCAGTCTCAAAAAAAAAAAAAAAAAAAAGCAAGATTTTAGTCTTAGGTTTTTACTGTGTTCTACTCTAATATAGTGAGAACCCTGTCTCTACAAACAATTTTTAAAAATCAACTGAGTGTGAGTCTGTAGTACCAGCTACTTGGGAGGCTGAGGTGGGAGGATCACTGAAGCCCAGGAATTGGATGCTGCAATGAGCTGTGATCATGCCACTGCACTTCAGCTTGGGTGACAGGTTGAGACCCTGTCTCTTAAATTAAAAAAAAAAAAAAAAAAAAAAAAAGGCTGGGTATGGTGGCTCACGCCTGTAATCCCAGCACTTTGGGAGGCCAAGGTGGGCGGATCATGAGGTTAGGAGATTGAGACCATCCTGGCTAACATGGTGAAACCCTGTCTCTACTAACAATACAAAAAATTAGCCGGGCGTGGTAGCATGAGCTTGTAGTCCCAGCTACTCAGGAGGTTGAGGCAGGAGAATCACTTGAACCTGGGAGGCAGAGGTTGCAGTGAGCCGAGATTGCGCCACTGCACTCCAGCCTGGGTGACAGAGTAAGACTCTGTCTCAAAAAAAAAAAAAAAAAGACTTGTTTTTGCTTTTGATTTTATCATTTCTTTTAAAAAACTTTTTGTTATTTAAGATTCTAAATTTATACAAAGTCATTGTAAAAAGGGTTTTTTAATTAATTTATTTTTTTTGAGACTGAGTTTTGCTCTTGTTGCCCAGGCTGGAGTGCCATGGCGCGATCTTGGCTCACCGCAACCCCCGCCTCCTGGGTTCAAGCGATTCTCCTGCCTCAGCCTCCCGAGTAGCTGTGATTACAGTCATGTGCCACCACGCCCGGCGAATTTTGTGTTTTTAGTAGAGACGGGGTTTTTCCATGTTGGTCAGGCTGGTCTCCAACTCCTGACCTCAGGTGATCTGCCCACCTCGGCCTCCGGAAGTGCTGGAATTATAGGTGTGAGCCACTGCACCTGGCCCATTAAAAAGGGTTTTTAAACGATGATGATGGTGAAGTGTAGAAATAATAATGAAGTATACAAAAATAAAACATCATCTCGTGTTTCCTTAATCTCATTTCCTGGATGTAACCAACGTTAATAGTTGGTGTATAATCTTTAATGCTTTTTTATATGTGCTATAAATAAATATCTGTATAATTAGAATTTGCTTCTAAACAAGGTGGAATAATATTGCGTATATTATACATAAAGTTTTGTGATTATTCATGTGGGACAGTTCTAGAAGTAAGATCACATGGTCAGAAATTTGTACATTTAAAATCTTGAAATGAACTGCCAGAATTTCTTTAAAATAGGTTGTACTGTCATTTCTTTTTTTTTTTTTTTTTTTTTTTTTGGAGACAGTGTCTGGCTCTGTCCCCTAGGCTGGAGTGCAGTGGCACCATCTCGGCTCACTGCAAGCTCTGCCTCCCGGGTTCACACCATTCTCCTGCCTCAGCCTCTCGAGTAGCTGGGACTACAGGCGCCCGCCACCACGCCCTGCTAATTTTTTTGTATTTTTAGTAGAGACAGGGTTTCACTATGTTGGCCAGGATGGTCTCGAACTCCTGACCTCGTGATCCACCCACCTCGGCCTCCCAAAGTGCTGGGATTACAGGCGTGAGCCACTGTGCCTGGCCGGTTGTACTGTCATTTCTACCAGTAGTGTATGAGAACCTCCATTTTCTTTCGTGTTTTTTTTTTTTTTTTTCTTGTTTTTTTTTTTTTTGAGACAGAGTCTTGTGCTGCTGCCCAGGCTGGAGTGCAGTGGCACCATCTTGGCTCACTACAACCTCTGCCTCCCAGGTTCAAGCCATCCTCCTGCCTCAGCCCCCCAGTAGCTGGGATTACAGGCACGTGCCACCATGCCTGGCTAATTTTTGTACTTTTAGTAGAGACAGGGTTTCACCATGTTGGCCGGGCTGGTCTCGAACTCCTGACCTCGTGATCCACACACCTCGGCCTCCCAAAGTGCTGAGATTACAGGTGTGAGCCACTGCGCTTAGCCGAGCATCTCCATTTTCTTATACCTTTTCAAATACTATGTAATATCATTCTTTTCAATTTTTGCCAGAGCAAAATAAATGGTATCTTGTTTGTTTGGAGTGCTTTAATTATTAGTAGAGCCAAGCTTTTCATGCTTGTCAGCCAGTTGTATTTCTCTGAATTGCCTATTCTAATGATTTGTTTGTTTTCTTACTGATTTAAAGGTGTTACATGATATAAATATATGATATAAATGACTTTATGCAATTACAACTGCTTTTTTTTTTCCTTTATAACATCTGGTTTTGTGTTATCTTAGAAGAGCCTCTACCTTATGTACAACTACCAAAAATGCTTTTAGTAAGTAGTTTTTGTTTTTTTTTTTTTTTTTTTTGGGAGTTGGAGTTTCACTCTTGTTGCCCGGGCTAGAGTGCAATGGCACAACCTCTGCCTCCCGGGTTCAAGTGATTCTTCGGCCTCAGGCTCCTGAGCAGCTGGGATTACAGGCATGTGCCACCACCCCCAGCTAATTTTGTATTTTTAGTAGAGACAGGGTTTCTCTATGTTGGTTAGGCTGGTCTCAAACTCCTGACCTCAGGTGATCCGCCCGCTTCGGCCTCCCAAAGTGCTGAGGTTACAGGTGTGAGCCACTGCACCTTAGTAAGTAGTCTTATAGTTTTTTTTTTTTTTTTTTCAATAAAACAGGGCCTTGCTCTGCCACCCAGGCTGGAGTGCAGTGGTATGATCACAGTTCACTGTAACCTCAGTCTCCTGGAGGCTCAAGTGATCCTCCCACCTCAGCCTCCCGTAGCTGGGACTACAGGTGTGTACCACCATGCCCGGCTAATTTTTTTTTTTTTTGTAGAGATGGGCGCTAGGCTGCTCTTGAACTCCTGGGCTCAAGCGACCCTTTTGCCTTGGCCTCCCAAAGTCCTGGAATTACAGGCATGCACCACCACACCTGACCACTGTACACTCTTTTATTTTTTTGAGACAGGCTGTCACCCAGTCTGGAGTGCAGTGGTGCAATCTCAGTTCACTGCAGCCTCTGCCTCCCAACTCAGGCCATCCTCTTACCTCAGCCTCCCGAGTAGCTGGGATTATACATGCATGCCACCATGCCCGGCTACAGTCTACACTTTTTTTTTTTTTTTTTGAGATGGAATCTCACTCTGTCACCAGGCTGGAGTGTAGTGGCGCAATCTCGGCTCACTGCAACCTCCGCCTCCCGGGTTCAAGTGATTCTCCTGCCTCAGCCTCCTGAGTAGCTGGGACTACAGGAGCGCACCACCATGCCCAGCTAATTTTTGTATTTTAGTAGAGATGGGGTTTCACCATATTGCCCAGGATGGTCTCGTTCTCTTGACCTCGTGATCTGCCCACCTTGGCCTCCCAAAGTGCTGAGATTACAGATGTGAACCATTGCACCCTGCCTACGGTCTACACTCTTTTTTTTTTTTTTTGAAAGAAGTCTCGCTCTTGTCCCACAGGCTTGAGTACGATGGCTCAATCTTGGCTCACTGCGACCTCCGCCTCCCAGGTTCAAACGATTCTCCTGCCTTGCCTCCCAAGTAGCTGGGATTAAAGTGCCTGCCACCACGCCTGGCTAGTTTTTGTATTTTTTAGTATAAATGGGGTTTCACCATGTTGTCCAGGCTGGTCTGGAACTCCTGACCTCAGGTGATCCACCTGCCTCAGCCTCCCAAAGTGCTGAGATCACACGCATGAGCCACTGCGCCCGACCCAGTCTACACTCTTAACTGCTGGACTGTACTGTCTCTTATATAGTCAAGTTGTCTTCTCATCATTGAATTCCAAATAAAGTGTTACATTTGAGTTGAAAGTATCATTTAGGGACAGGTTATTTGATATGTGTAAAATATACTTCTGCTGACATGTCACAGTATATTTTATGTGTGTCATGGTAAGTAGGTGACTAATATCAATTGGGTAAAATGCCTGATCATTGGAACCCAGACATTTCTGGCTCTCATTGTAGAGCCTTACTTATTTTCATTTAAAAATGTCTAAGAACTGTAGTTGTTTGAGTTTCTAGCTTTAAAAAGTTAAGGGAGCATCTGGCTGGGCGCAGTGGCTCACGCCTGTAATCTCAGCATTTTGGGAGGCCGAGGTGGGCAGATCATGTGAGGTCGAGAGTTCAAGACCAGCCTGACCAACATGGAGAAACCCCGTCTCTACTAAAAATACAAAATTAGCCGGGCGTGGTGGCACATGCCTGTAATCCCAACTACTTGGAAGGCTGAGGCAGGAGAATTTCATGAACCCGGGAGGCGGAGGTTGCGGTGAGCCAAGATCGTGCCGTTGCACTCCAGCCTGGGCAACAAGAGCGAAACTCAGTCTCAACAACAACAACAACAACAACAAAGTTAAGGGAGCATCAAATAGGTAAATAAATGACTAGTATCAGTGACTTAAAATGGCTCAGCATGTACCTACATTTAATACATTCAGATCAACTTTGAGTTAGAACCTAGTCTCTGCCATTGGTGTATGGGAATACATAGCATAAACTGGAATTAAACTGGAATTCTTTGTCACCCTAGTAGTCCATTCTAGTAGTCCTATTTCACAGGATGTGATACACTTAAGGTTAGAATAATGGTAGCAAGAGATAAAGGGACAGAGTTTGGGGAGTCTGGGAGAGGAAGGAGACAAAATATTTTACTAAGTTTCTCTCATACTGTCTTTCTATCTCCACCCAAACTGCCCCAGCTTGGTGTAGCCTTATTGCCCTTGCCTTTGCTTTGATCTATACTGGAGTAGGCTCCAAAGCAGTGTACGATTCTTTGACTGTGACCTCTGGTAGTAATTAAAAAAAAATTTTTTTTTTTTTTTTTTTGTAGGGACAGGTCTCTCCATGTTGCCCAGGCTGGTGTCAAACTCCTAGGCACAAACGATCCTCCTGACTCAGCCTCCCAAAGTGTTGGGGCTACAGGTGTGAGCTACTGTGCCCAGCCGAGACAGTAGTTTTAATGTTAGAAAGCCTTGAGGGTACTACTTGAAGCGAAGAATTATATTTGAAAACAGAATTCTAAACAATGAAATAAATGACAGTACCAGAAGGAAGTTAACAGATAGGAATATTAAAATTACTAAGAGAATATACTCTGTGGGTTGCATTTATCACCTGTAAGTTAGGTGAGCTGATTCTTGAAATCTTTTCAAGCCCGTTTTACTTATTTAGGTCACTAATTATACAGTTTGTTGTTTAGAAGATGGCATCTAATTAAGGTAATGAGAGAGAGATTCCTGTGAGATTCAACTGAGTCATATCGTCAGTAATTGTCTTGAGAACTGTGTTGGAGGAGCAGTGAATTTCTGTTGCTAATAAATATTTCATTATTGTTTGAAGGAACCCGTTGTATAAAAGATTACTCCTGGCCTGGCATGGTGGATCACGCCTGTAATCCCAGCACTTTGGGAGGCTGAGGCAGGTGGATCACCTGAGATCAGGAGTTCAAGACCAGCCTGGTCAACATGGTGAAACCCTGTCTCTACTAAAAATACAAAAAAGTTAGATGGGCATGGTGGCGGGAACCTGTAATCCCAGCTACTTGGAGGCTGAGGCAGGAGAATTGCTTGAACCCGGAAGGCGGAGGTTGCAGTGAGCCAAGATTGTGCCATTGCGCTCCAGCCTAGGCAACAAGTGTGAAACAACGTCTGAAAAATAATAATAATAATAATAATAATAATATTTCCCCCAAAATAACCGACATTCATAAAATATACAGAGAACCATATTAGATGCTTACTAAAAGTAACACATTAAGTAAAATAGCTACTGTTTAACAAAAGTAACTTCTCCCTTTGTGAGTGCCTGCTATGTGTCAAGTGAAATGCAGTGTTTTTACATACGTTTTCCTTAGATCCTCAGAGTAGCTGAAAGGTAGGTATTTTTCCTGTTTTAGAATTAGGGAAACAGACTAACAGAATAAGTACTTTGTCTAATGATACGTAAAAATAATTATTGAATTATTCATCGAGTACCTCCTTCTGGCAGGTATTATGCTATGTGCCTTACTTTATTTAATCTGATTCTTATATCAGCTTTCTTTTTCATATATTTATGAAAAATATAGATTTTTTTCATAAATAAAGATACTGAGGCACAGAGAGATTAAATAAATCACCCAGAGTCTAGAAAGTGACAGAACTATATTTCAAACTAGTATCTTCTTGATTTCTAAAAGTCTTTACTCTTTTTTTTTTTTTTTTTTTTTTTTTTTTTTTGAGACGGAGTCTCACTCTTGCCCAGGCTGGAGTGCAGTGGCACAATCTCGGCTCACTGCAACCTCCGCCTCCCGGGCAAGCGATTCTCCTGCCTCAACCTCCTGAGTAGCTGGGACTGTAGGCGCCCGCCACCACGCCTGGCTAATTTTTGTATTTTTAGCAGAGACAGGATTTCGCCATATTGGCCAGGCTGGTCTTGAACTCCTGATCTCGTGATTCACCCGCCTCGGCCTCCCGAAGTGCTGGGATTACAGGCATGCATCACCACCCCCGGCAAGTCTTTACTCTTAACCATATTTCCTCTCATGACTTCTTCATGTTGTAAGATATAATTTATCACATTGACTTGCCTTTCAACTTTTAAATTCTGTGAATTTTTCTCTCTGTAAACTAAGCAAGGTAGGACAAATCGATTAGTATCTTTACACCAATTGTGTATAAGGAATGTGTGATTCATTACCAGAAAGATTACTATGCTTGATCAATTCTGTTTCCAAATTAGAATGTATTCACTGAATATATACTATGTTTAACTGTGTTAGGATACAGAAGTGTGAATCTTGGTCCCAGAACTGAAGCTATTATAGGATAAGAACATAAACATGATGGTTTATGCTCAACTACTAAATTGTGAGTTTAAAAGTCCAAATTTGGAGTAAGATATACAGAATGCACATAGATAGTAATAATTTGGGCAATGGATAAGTCACTGTGGCTGAACAGGTAGGGATAAAAGCTTACAGTTCTTAGCTGAATGTGGTGGCCCGTGCCTGTAATCCCAGCACTTTGGGAGGCTGAGGCAGGTGGATCACCTGAGGTCGGGAGTTCGAGACCATCCTGGCCAACATGATGAAACCCCGTCTCTACTAAAAATACAAAAATTAGCTGGGCATGGGGGCGGGAGCCTGTAATCCCAGCCACTCGGGAGGCTGAGGCAGGAGGATCACTTGAACCTGGGAGGCGGAGGTTGGAGTGAGCTGAGATAGCGCCATTGCACTCCAGCCTGGGCAACAAGAGTGAAACTCTGTCTCAAAACAAAAAACAAAAAAAAGCTTACTATTCCTTTGAGGCTGGGCTAGGGAAGTTGGCCTGATGATGGAGATGTTCTTTGGGAGAGCAGCCAGGTGGCAAAGGCACAGTGATCAAATATGTGATTAATAGGAGTGATCCAGTCCTAAACAGGGATAGAGGCTCAGAGGCCTAGTCAAGTGGTCTAGACTGCACAAGAAAAGGGAAGGGAAAAATCGGTAACTTGAAAAATCCTTTATCATCCCTACAGCCACTCAGTTTTAGGTCTGATCAGCAGTTATTCCGCTGAGCTGCAGGATGAGCTGAGGGTAGTGATGAAGGCTGAGTTATTTGGTGTATATGTAGTCTGCCTTATTTAGTATTGGCTCAGTTGCTGTACTCAGCTCTGAAGACTTGAAATCTGGCTGACGGTTTATCATTCTATGTGAAGAAAGTATTGTAAAGGGAGTATAGGTGGTTAAGGAGGTAGCAGTAAAAGTAGCAGTGCAGAAGAACAGAGATGTGCATGTAAGAGCTCCCTGATACTGTTTAGGGTTGCATTTACCAGGTAGATTCTTCTCAATATTTTTATTCTTGATAGTTGGGGTCTTTGGGGCATCTAGGCTTATCTATTTTGTTTGGCTGCAAAAAAGTCAGGTAAGAGGAAACAATTGGAAAGCAAAAAATAAATGAAGGCAGAGAACATCATAAAGAGATATATGAAAAGAAGCCCCATTTAAATTATTTGGTAAAATGTGATATACATGGTACATCAGAGATATTGCATGCTTGAATTTTTTGGATTTTACAGATACAGCAACAATGTATTTCATTGATGTGAGTGCCTTAGAGTTATCTTGAGCAAGAAACTTTTTTATTTTATTTTTTTTGAGACGGAGTTTCGTAGTTTCGCTCTTGTTGCCCAGGCTGGACTGCAGTGGCGCGATCTTGGCTCAAGGCAACCTCTGCCTCCTGGGTTCAAGCAATTCTCCTGCCTCAACCTCCCAAGTAGCTGGGATTACAGTCATGTGCCACCACGCCTGGCTAATTTTGTATTTTTAGTAGAGTCGGGGTTTCTCAATGTTGGTCATGCTGGTCTCAAACTCCCAGCCTCAGGTGATCCGCCTGCCTCGGCCTCCCAAAGTGCTGGGATTACAGGCATGAGCCACCGTGCCCGGCCTGAGCAAGAAACTTTTTATTGATATCTTGAATCTCCAGTGTAATAAAGTTGGGAGCAGGGTCAATAAATATAAATAAATAATACTTTTTCCTCAAAAATGTCATATTTTTTTAAACCTAAGACATCATCAATCATAGGAGACACCACTAGGAAAAAAACACTGCCAAGTAAACTACAGTGATTGTAAAACTAACCCCAATTTCAGAAATGTTGCGACGTGCAGTACAGCATACGTTATACACAAGTTAACTATCAATTGATATCTCCTTGAACCTTTAGAACTTGGTCTATAGTCTCATTTAAGTAGATTACAGTAATAAGAAAATCAGTCTCTGGTTTCAATATTTTATGACTGGATATCTATAGGGAAAAGTAAATGTAGATAAGTGTAGGTTTTTGTTTGTTTGTTTGTTTGTTTGTTTTTTTTTTTTTTTTTTTGAGTCAGGGTCTCTCTCTGTCACCCAGGCTGGAGTGCAGTGGCACAAACATGGCTCCCTGGGGCCTCCACGTTCTGGGGTCAAACAATTCTGCTGCCTTAGCCTTACCTGAGTAGCTGGGACTACAGGCATGCCACCATGCCCACCTAATTTTTAAAATTTTTTTAGAGACAGGGTCTCGCCATGTTGCCCGGGCTAGCCTCGAACTTCTAAGCTCAAGCAATCCTCTCACCTCAGCCTCCCAAAGTGTTGGGATTATAGACGTGAGCCACCACGGCTGGCCGAAAATGCTTCCTTATATTGTCATCTTTAAAGATTTTCTGGCCGAGCATGGTGGCTCCCGCCTGTAATCCCAGCACTTTGGGAGGCTAAGGTGGGCGGATCACCTGAGGTCAGGAGTTTGAGACCAGCCTGGCCAACATGGTGAAACTCGGTCTCTACTGAAAATATAAAAAATTAGCCGGGCATGGTGGCAAGCACCTGTAATCACAGCTACTCAGGAGCTAAGGCATGAGAATTGCTGGAACCCAGGAGGCGGAGATTGTGATGAGCCAAAATTGCGCCACTGCCCTCCACTCTGGGCAACAGAGCAAGACCCTGTCTCAAAAAAAAAAAAAAAAAATCTATACTTACCTGTACTTACTTTTCTTTATAGATATCTAGTCATAAAATATTGAAACCAGAGAATCATTTTCTCTTATTACTGTGATCTACTTAAATGAGACTATATATCAAGTTCTAAAGGTTCAATGAGATATCAGTTGATAGTTAACTTCTGTATAATGTATGCTGTCTGAAAACAAAATAATATAAAGATTTCCTTTTGTTTTTAGGGAAATTTCTCATTCAGCTCTTTTCTAATTGCAGGTGAAAAAAACTGGCTTTTTTTTTTTTTTTAAAAAAAGGCTATATGTGAAGCAAATCGTATGCTGTTAATGCACCTAATTTTGCCATGTACGCTTAATGAAGGAGGCAGGAGGCCATTTAGCCATCAAGGGAGATAACTTGGCCTAGTGCTTTTCTGCAGGGAAGCAGTTAAAATAAGTTGGAAGAAATTATATATTTAAGGAGAAGGCAAGTTTGTAACACACTAAGACAAAATACTTAACTGCTGAGTTTTGAATATTCTTGTGGTTTTCCCATGTCTACTGACATTTGAACATTGTTTAGTAATACTATAAGGAGGTATTGAGCAAAGTAAGTTGGAACCCTGCCTTCTGTAATCTAGCTTTTACATGTTTATGTAGATTCGGTTAGGTTGAGAAAATACCGTAGTATTTTGTAGCAATGAACAAGGCATCTGGATCCCTGACTTCAATGGCATTTACATACTTGTTAAGAAGACAGATCATAGCAGGGTGCGGTGGCTCACGCCTGTAATCCCAGCACTTTGGGAGGCCGAGGCGGGCGGATCACCTGAAGTTGGGAGTTCGAGATCAGTGTGATCAACATTGAGAAACCCCATCTCTACTAAAAATACAAAATTAGCTGGCCATGTTGACGCATACCTGTAACCCTAGCTACTCGGGAGGCTGAGGCAGGAGAATTGCTTGAACCTGGGAGGCGGAGGTTGCCGTGAGCTGAGATCGCGCCATTGCAATCCAGCCTGGGCAACAAGAGCGAAACTGTCTCAAGAAAAAAAAAAAGTTTATAAATAAGTAGATACATAAAGGAACAAGATCATTAGCGATTGTGATAAATGCCACAGGGCTATATTAGAGGGTAATTGGGGAAGCCCACTCACATTAGGTAAAGGGGGTCAGTGAAGCCTTCCTTATGTGGTGAGACCTGAGGAATTGAAATCAGCCAGATATGTGAATAATTGCAGGAAAAACATTCCAGATAGAAGAAGAGAAAGTGTAAAGGCTAGGAGGTAAGAAAGAGCTCGATATTTCACAGGATCAGAAAGGAGCTTGTTGTGGCTCGAATGTTGTGAACTAGGAAGAGAGATGCACGACAAAGGGTTAGACAGGCAGCCAGGAGCCAAATCATGTGGGGATTTGTAGGCCATGGTAAAGATGAAGTTTGAATTTTATTCTGAGAAAATGAGAAATGCTTTAGAAAGAGTTTAAGCAGAGTAATTTCATAATCTAATTTTCATTTTTCAAAGACCAGTCTGGTTTATCGGTAGAGAAGAATTAGAGAGGAGCCATAGGAAAAACAGGAAGACTGGTTAGGCAGATGTACTAGTCAAGATGGCCAAGGGTAGTGGCAGGTTGGATTTTTTCCTCTAGTACTGTCAAGTAGCATTTTGGTATCATTGCAAGCCTACTTCTGTAATATACTGTTTTTTAAATAGCAGAGACTCTTTGGATTTAGAACGTGTAGTTGAGTGCTGGGCTTGGTGGCCAGTGCCTATAATCCCAGCACTTTGGGAGGCCGAGGCAGGAGGATTACTTGATCCCAGGAGTTCGAGACCAACCCGCGGAACATAGTGAGATCCTGTCTGTACAAAAAATAAAAAATTAGCAGGGCATGATGGCACTCACCTGTATTCACAGCTGCTCAGGAGCCTGAGGTGGGAGAATCACTTGAGACCAGGAGGAGTTCAAATCTGCATTGAGCACAGATCATGCCACTGCACTCCAGCCTGGGTGACAGAGCCGAGACCCTGTCTAAGAAAAAAAAAAAAAAGAATACATAGTTGAATTAGTTTATTATTATTATGGAGATGAGATCTTGCTCTGTCACTCTCAGGCTGGAGTGCAGTGGTACAATCATAGCTCACTGCAACCTTTAAATCCTGGGCTCAAGCCATCCTCCTGCTTCAGCCTCCTGAGTAGCTAGGCCTACAGGTGTATACCACCATGCCAAGCTAATTTTTTTTTTTTTGGTAGAGACAACATCTCACTATGTTGCCCAGGCTGGTCTTGAACTCCTGGCTTCAAGATGATCGTCCTGCCTTGGTCTCCAAAAGTTCTGGGATTATAGGGTGAGCCATCATGCCACCCTTAATGTAGTATTCTTTGACTGCTGAATTAGATTTGAATTGAATAATACAAAGGCTGATTTTTAACTATGCGTTGACTGAAAACTAAATTCTTTTAAAAGTACTGATAGAGGAAGTAGTCTTAGATTTTAGTAGACGATAATGATAATAGCACACATTGCTGTTTTTTCATAGTTAATGAGCATAATGGTTATATTTAATGAGAGTTTTAAAATTTATGTTTTTATTTCTACTTGGTGATTTTCATAACAAATTATACTTAGGCTCAGGTCTCAATATAATTATCTGAAGTGCATAGTTTTAAATCTTTAACTTTGCCACTAGAAATTGACTTAATTTTTAATTTAGCTACTAATTGTGAAACATTTTTGTTTAGTATTTTGTTCTTTCATTCATGTAAATCAATTTAAGCCTTTTCTTATTTAAATTACTTAATTCTACTTGTATAATCTATTCTAATACTGAATTCTGAACTCTCCTAAATTATTCTTGATTTAGATAAAATGGTTTTAAGCTGGTAACTTTAAAAAATACAATTACTTCAAAATAATACACATACATGACAAAAAATTCAAATTGTGAAAGGGCATAAAATGGAAAGAATATTTTATAACATTCTTATTATCTAAGCCAGGCAAAGATTGGCAGCTTTCTTTCAGTTGGATGTCACTCAACCTATTGAGTATGCAAATGTCTTTTGTTTGCATGCCACCCAACTTAGCAGTAGTGAGTGAAGGAGAACTGATGAAGATTGCCAATAGTAGCTCACATCTCATCTCCCCTTTTATATAAGAGTAAAATTAGATGGCATGTGGTGGCAATACCTGAAAGGAACATGGTTCTAAGAGTGAATTTAAATAGTTTATCATTTGTATTAATAGATGTTTTTTACTCCAGTAGGTGCACATTTTTCTGGTAGCGGATACAGACAATTACAGTGTACTAAGAACTTTGCTGAAGCATTTCAAGGCAAAGGCATTCTTAAAATAAAAATAGATACAAGTGGTTTGTTTTGCTAATGAATTTTGGAGATAATGATCAGTAGGACCACATTTACCAAGTTTTGCACCCCAACTGAAATAGCTTCATCTTCTGTATAGGTTGTTAATCCTTAATACATGTATAATACCTAGTCTTTTACTTGGTATAAGTCAATGAGATGGTTAATCTTCATTATATAACATTTTAAGTTGATATAAATGAGCAGTATTTTTGGGGTTTTATTTTTAAAGCAAAAAGTGAGCCAAAAGGTTAGTCTTTAACAAATATAGTGGACAAAAATTTGTTGAGAAAGTTTCAGATTAAGGAATCATGCAGCATCAATCAAGGAGCCTCAACATAATAATTAACCCAGCTTCCCAACAAAGATATAATTTAATTTTTGTTGTTGAATGACTTTCCTTTTGGGATTGTTCTGTATGATGCAGTAAAATGTTGGAAATCACAGCGGTTGCTTAAAATGAACGTGCTGCAAAAAGGGCTCAAAAGTGCTTTTTGTAAAGAGCTCTGTTGTTAGTACAATTTTGCTTGTGGGTCCTCTGTCTTTTAGGGGAAGGCTGTAATGCCTAAAAGTTGCCAGTGCTTCATTAAGCTAATGCTGAATTATAGCCAGATGTTCAGTTGATCCAGAACCCAGACTTCCCTGACATCCAAGAGGAGCAGTTGGGGAAGGGAATGAGGTAGAGGTGGAGGTGGGAGGCGGAATAGGCCTTTTTTACCTAGTAACTTTATGTGTTTATTGTGTCAAATGAGTTTAGCATACTTGTATTATTAGAATCAATTTGGCCGGGCGTGGTGGCTCACGTCTGTAATCCCAGCAGTTTGGCAGGCCAAGGCGGGTGGAGAATCGCTTGAACCCAGGAGGTGGAGGTTGCAATGAGCCGAGATCACACCACTGTACTCCAGCCTGGGCAACAGAGTAAGACTCTGTCTCAAAAAAAAGAAAAAAAAAGAAAAAAAAAGAATTAATTTAAGCCTTGAATGCTCTCTAACTTTTTCTCCCATTAGCCTTTCCATTTTTTTTCAGTTAATAAGAAACAATACTAATAGCAAGACTTGCATTGTGTGTGTGTGTGTGTGTATTTTTTTTTTTTTTTTGAGACAGTCTTGCTCTGTCACCCAGGCTGGATTGCGGTGGCACGATCTTGGCTTGCTGCAACCTCTGCCTTCCGGGTTCAAGCGATTCTTATGCCTCAGCCTCCCTAGCTGGGACTACAGGTGCATGCCACCCTGTGTTGCTAATTTTTTTTTTTTTTTTTTTGAGACAGAGTTTCGCTTTTGGTGTCTAGGCTGGAGTGCAATGGTGCAATCTCGGCTCACAGCAAATTCTGCCTCCCGGGTACCAGCCGTTCTCCTGCCTCAGCTTCTGGAGTAGATGGGATTACAGGCATGTGCCACCACGCCCGGCTAATTTTGTATTTTTAGTAGAGATGGGGTTTCTCCATGTTGGTCAGGCTGGTCTCGAACTCCGGACCTCAGGTGATCCGCCCACCTTGGCCTCCGAAAGTGCTGGGATTACAGGCGTGAGCCACCGTACCCCGGCTGTCCTGCCAGTTTTTGTATTTTTAGTAGAGATGAACCCTCCGCCCCTTCCTGTCCCCCCTCCCCCTCCCCTCCCCTCCCCTCCCCCCCTCCCCCTCCCCCTTCCCCCTCCCCCTTCCCTCCCCCTTCCCCTCCCATCCCCCCTCCCCTCCCCTCCCCCTCCCCCTCCCCCCTCCCCCTTCCCTCCCCCTTCCCCTCCCATCCCCCTCCCCATTCCTCTCCCCTCCCCATTCCCCTCCCCCTCCCCCTCCCCCCTCCCCCTCCCACCTTCCCCCTTCCCCCTTCCCCCTCCCCTCTCCCCCCTTCCCCCTTCCCCCTCCCCTCCCCTCCCTCCGCTCCGCTCCTCTTTTTGAGACAGAGTCTTGCTCTGTCACCCAGGCTGAAGTGCAGTGGCGTGATCTTGGCTCACTGCAGCCTCCGTCTCCCGGGTTCAAGCAATTCTCCTGCCTCAGCCTCCCGAGTAGCTGGGACTACAGTTGCGCACTGCCAACGCCTGGCTAATTTTTGTATTTTTTGTAGAGATGGGGTTTCACCATGTTGGCCAGGATGGTCTTAATCTCCTGACCTAGTGATCCTCCTGCCTTCGCCTTCCAAAGTGCTGGGATTACAGGCATGAGCCTTTTTTTCTCGTATAATTTTGAACAAAATAATACTTAGTTTTTCATTCAAATTAGAAATCTAAGTAAAAGTGATACCTCTAGAAAGTTAACGTTTGACTCATTTTAAGAAAACAAGATTATAATAGGGTCATCTTACTTGTTCACATTCTTTAGATTTCATATTTTTATATTTTAAAAAGTTTCAAACCTACTGAACAGTTTAGTTTATGTGGATGTACACTCACTTGAGAGTGAGATATTGCAGGGTGTGGTGGCTCACGCCTGTAATCCCAGCACTTTTGGAGGCCAAGGAGGGTGATCACATGAGGTTGGGAATTCGAGACCAGCCTGACCAACATAGAGAAACCCTGTCTCTACTAAAAATACAAAAGTAACTGGGTGTGGTGGCACATGCCTGTAATCCCAGCTACTTGGGAGGCTGAGGGAGGAGAATTGCTTGAACCTGGGAGGCGGAGGTTGTGGTGAGCTGAGATTGTGCTATTGCACTATAGCCTGGACAACAACAGCAAAACTCCGTCTCAAAAAAAAAAAAAAAGAGTGAGATATTAAGGGCTTTTACTTTCTATATTTTACATTTCAATGGTACTTGAATATCATTTTACCAAATTTGTAAGTCTTATAATTACTGTGATTAGAAATATAATTTTAAGACCTAATAAAATGACTTATTGTCATTCATTTTAGAGTTAAAATTTGTCTTTTTTTTTTTTTTTTTTTTTTTTTGAGATGGAGCCTCACTCTGTCGCCCAGGCTGGAGTGCAGTGGCATGATCTCGGCTCACTGCAACCTCTGCCTCCCTGGTTCAAGCAATTCTCCTGCCTCAGCCTCACAAGTAACTGGGATTACAGGCATGCACCACCGCACCTGGCTAATTTTTATGTATTTTTTTTAGTAGAGACAGGGTTTCACCTTGATGGCCAGGCTGGTCTTGAACTCCTGGCCTCAGGTGATTCGCCCGCCTCAGCCTCCCAAAATGCTGGGATTACAGGCGCGAGCCACTGAGCCCGGCCTAAAATTTGTCTTTTGCTAGGTATATGGATTTGTAGATGAGTGTCCAGTAGCAATGATCATAGTTTATTTTATGAATTAATAGTTAATGAACATCAGATATTGGTGATACAGCAATAAACTAGATAAATATATTTCCTTTTGGAATTCATAGTTAAGGTTTGTTACATGGGTTGGGTATATTGGGTGGTGCTGAAGTTTGGGCTTCTACTAATCCCATCACCCAAATGGTGAACATAGTACCCAATAGGTGGTTTTTCAACCCGTGCCCTCTTCCCTCCCTGCTTTTGGAGTCCCCAGTGTCTATCATTCCAATCTTTATGTGTGTGGAGACTTTTTTTTAAGACAGGATCTTGCTCTGCCAGGCTGGAGTGCCAGGTTGGAGGCTCACTGGCACCTCAACCTTCCAGGCTTAAGCAATCCTCCCACCTCAGCCTCCCAAGTTGCTGGGAGTACAGGCGTGTGTGCAACATGTCCAGGTACTTTTTAAATATTTTGTAGAGACAGGGTCTCGCTATGTTGCCCAGGATGGTCTCGAACTTCTGGACCCAAGTGATCCTCCCACCTCAGCCTCCCAAAGTGCTGGGATTACAGGCACGAGCCATCTCACCTAGCCCTGTACACTTTTTAAACTCCATTTACAACATTGGTCAGCTTTTTCTTATTGTACTATAAATTGGACACTAATGAAGTTTTGTGGTCCTGAAGCCTGAAAAGAAAGTCAGATACAGTAATTAGAACTGTTTAACTGTTCCATGATTTCCTCTGCTATCTTATTTTTATTCATTCTGTAGAAGTCCAGACAGGAAAAGGTTGATTGTTGGTAGGGTGACTACATAATTTGCAAGTCCCAGGGCAAAATGAAAATGGGGGCTCCCTTATTCAAAAAGCAGGAAAACGGGCCGGGCGTGGTGGCTCATGCCTGTAATCCCAGCACTTTGGAGGGCCGAGGCGGGCGATCACGAGGTCAGGAGATGGAGACCATCTTGGCTAACACAGTGAAACCCCATCTCTACTAAAAATACAAAAATTAGCTGGGCGTGGTGGCGGGTGCCCAGAGTCCCAGCTACTCAGGAGGACAGGAGAAGGGCATGAACCTGGGAGGCGGAGCTTGCAGTGAGCCAAGATCAAGCCATTGCACTCCAGCCTGGGCAACAGAGTGAGACTCTGCCTCAAAAAAAAAAAAAAAAAAAAAAAAGCAGGGAAAATGTGCTGTTAAAGGTACTAAAATACATACCTTTTTTCTTTCTTTGTGGTGTCTCCTTCAACTTGTCATATTTTAAAAAATTTATCATCTAACGTCAGTCTAAGCAAAGAAAAATTAGAATTTTAAATCATTAGCCTGAATTTTACTGTTCATCCCTATATGTTATACAGTGTCCATTTAAAATGCAAATATAAGAATATTTACCTCATTTGTGGAAACAGTGAAATTATACAGTCATTTTGTAGCTTGCACTTGCATGTGTAGTTTGTTTTTGCTAGAACAGTAGAAACTCTGTACAAACTAACTCAGTGGTTTTTATTTCACTTCTTGATGAATACATATTCTACCAACATTCTACCTTCTGCTTACTGATGAGTAGGGAAGGACTGAGAAGAAAAGGAATTATGGGTGGCCCTATCTCTACCTTTCCTTTTATGTTACCATATCCAGCATAAATGGGTGACTAATATAGGCAAGGAATAGGAGAAATAAAGGATATAATAGGGTTCCTTCATTGTTAGTTTCATAAAACACCATTGCCTTCTTTCTGTGTTTCGAGTACGTTGTAGCCCCTTGGGGCTGTGAGCACCCCCTCCAATGAGAATTAATATAATTTTCTTTGTACTGTTTGGCAGAGAAGATGCTCTTACTTTGTTTTGTTTTGAGAACCCTGGCTAGTCCTTGTCAGGAGGATGCTAGGTTTTAACTTGGGTTTAAGGAAATTGGTTATATGCTGTTAACCATTTATACAGTAATAAATTGTTTAATAGGAATTTAAGGCCCAAGCCATAACAGGAGTCCTACTGTTCTATTTTCTGGAAAGTGAACATAGTTTCATGAGTGTGGAATATTTGTAGCATATTAAAATTGCTCTCTAGGTACAGTTAACTTATCCTTTATGGCTTTACCCTGCTGTAAGGGGAAACCATACAGAATTGAGCATCAGTGAATAAATAAACCTCTGTGCCAGAGATTGGCAGGCTTTTTGGATCATGGTGTCATTCGAAGTTAGGGTTAGGCACACACTAGAGGCTGCGACTTGGTAATTCAAGTGTTTCACTTGGTTGCTACTGTGCCCTGGCTGCTATGCAAGGATGGCAAGAATGGCGTAATAAACTTAAAGCTGTAGTAATGCTATAATTGTCTGATAGTAGTGGTTAAGGTCTGGATTAGTATACCCGAGGAGTCCTGTTCAGGTGTTATTCTTTTTTTTTTTTTAATTTTCCTTTTTTTTTTTTTTTTTTTTGGAGACAGTTTCAGACTTACTCGATTGTCGCCCAGGCTGGAGTGCGGTAGCGTGATCTCAGCTCACTGCAACCTCTGCTTCCTAGGTTCAAGTGATTCTCCTGCCTTAACCTTCCAAGTAGTTTGAACTACAGGCATGCGCTAATTTTTGTATTTTGAGTGGAGACAGGGTTTCACCATGTTGGCCAGGCTGGTCTCGAACTCCTGACCTCAAATGATCCGCCTACCATGGCCTCCCAAAGTGCTGGGATTACAGGTGTGAGCCACTGCCTGGCCTAATTTTTGTATTTTTTAGTAGAGACGGGACTTCGCCATGTTGCTCAGGCTGGTCTCAAACTCATGACTTGAAACTCCTGATCCATCCGCCTTGGCCTCCCAAAGTGCTGGGATTACAAATGTCAGCCACTGTGCCTGGCCTCAGGTGTTATTCTTCATGCTTATATTTGTTTTGTCCATTTTGGGCACCTTGTTGGTTATCATAAATTTTGTTGTGATCGGTACTGCTCCTTAATAATACTGTATTTGGCTGGGTGTGGTCGCTCACCCAGCACTTTGGGAGGCCGAGGCGGGTGGATCACGAGGTCAGGAGATCGAGACCATCCTGGCTAACAAGGTGAAACCCCGTCTCTACTAAAAATACAAAAAAATTAGCCTGGTGTGGTGGCGGGCGCCTGTAGTCCCAGCTACTCGGGAGGCTGAGGCAGGAGAATGGTGTGAACCCGTGAGGTGAAGCTTGCAGTGAGCCAAGATGGTGCCACTGCACTCCAGCCTGGGCGACGGAGTTCTGTCTCAAAAAAAAAAAAAACAAAAAACAAACAAACAACTGTGTTTATACTTTATTCTGCATAACTTCCTTTTTTTTTTTTTTTTTTTTTTTTTTTGAGACAGAGTCTTGCTCTGTCACCCAGGCTGGAGTGCAGTGGCGCCATCTCGGCTCACTGCAAGCCCCGCCTCCCGGGTTCACGCCATTCTCCTGCCTCAGCCTCTCCGAGTAGCTGGGACTACAGGCGCCCCCCACCACGCCCGGCTAATTTTTTTTTGTATTTTTACTAGAGACAGGGTTTCACCGTGGTCTCGATCTCCTGACCTCGTGATCCGCCCGCCTCGGCCTCCCAAAGTGCTGGGATTACAAGCGTGAGCCACCGCGCCCGGCCACATAACTTCTTTTAACTCAGGATTTCTTTTCTTTTTTTTTTTTTTTTTTTGGAGACGGAGTCTCGCTTTGTAGCCCAGGCTGAAGTGCAGTGGCGCCATCTCGGCTCACTGCAAGCTCCGCCTCTCGGGTTCACTCCATTCTCCTGCCTCAGCCTCCCGAGTAGCTGGGACTACAGGTGCCCACCACCACGCCCGTCTAATTTTTTGTATTTTTAGTAGAGATGCGGTTTCACCATGTTAGTCAGGATGGTCTTGATCTCCTGATCTCGTGATCCGCCCTCCTCTTCCTCCCAAAGTGCTGGGATTACAGGCGTGAGCCACCGCGCCTGGCCTTTAACTCAGGATTTCATAAAGAAAACAAGATTGAGAAAAACCAAATCTGTTTGTTGTATAAAATAATGTATAGCTCTGAATAGTCATGTCTGTGATTTTGGGTAAAATGCTAAAGGACCATTCTTCTATGAAGTGCTTTTTACTTTTGCAGTTTTAGGTGGCAAAATAATTTCATATTCTTATTTCCTCACAGAAACCATATGTCTGTGGTTGCTTCTTAGCTCTATCAGATATCCACCTAAGTGCACCAGTAGGTTAAATTGTTTCTCATAAAAGGTTAGTTTTGACAAATTTTTGCTGTTAGCTTTTCATTATCACCAGACCTTGACTGTACTGGCACAGTGGTGTATAAGATCTAGAGAGGAAACAAATGAATGTGAACCATAGCATAGTTAATGGGTCTTCTCCAAAGCACTTATTTGATTAGATAAATGTACATAAAGCACTTCACACTGTGTCTGGTACAGAGGGGAGGCATGCAACAAATGTTTTTAGAATAAATAAAAATTCAGTTCTTATAAGCATTAGTATTAATTACATGAAGGACTTCCAGGCACTGTAATCAGTCTTCTATCTTTGAGATTTGAAAGGAGCAGGAAATAGGGCGTAGGACCTACAAGGAAACAGGAAGATTATCCATGTTTTTATTTTGCATTCCACTTGAACTATCTTGAAAACACAGGGTATAACATCAAACAATGGTCGTATAAGTATTTTTTAAAATTTGTTTTTATCTGTTGCTTTATCTGCTTTGTGGTATATTATTGTCTTCTATGTCTGGACGTGTCTGGACGTTTTCAACTGATTCATTAATATCAGGAGTAGTGTGAGTGTTTCCTTGTCAAGGAGATACTGCACTTTCTTCCTAGTCTCATAATTAGCCAAAGGAACAAAGTACTCTTCTTAAATGTTCATCAAAACAGGTATATGAGGCTGGGCGCAGTGACTCACGCCTGTAATCCCAACGCTTTGAGAGGCCGAGGTGGGTGAATCACTTGAGGCCAGGAGTTTGAGATCAGCCTGGGCGATATGGCGAAACCTTGTCTCTACAGAAAATACAAAAATTAACCAGGCGTGATGGTGCACACCTGTAATCGCAGCTATTTGGGTGGCTGTGGCACGAGAATCACTTGAATCCAGAAGGCAGGGAGGTTGCAGTGAGCTGAGATCGCGCCACCGCACTCCAGCCTTCATGACAGAGCAAGACTCTGTCTCAAAATATATATATAAGATTACACATATATTTCAAAAAAATTATATTTTCCAAAACCAAAAACCCCACAGGTATATGATCTCTAAAACAGGCTGGACGTGGTGGCTCATGACTGTAATCCTAGCACTTTGGGAGGCTGAGGCAAGGAGGATGACTTGAACCCAGGAATTCGAGACTTGCCTGGGCAAAATAGTAGAGACTCTGTCTCTACTATTTCGTTAATGAAAACAAAAACAAAAATAACAGGCATATGATCTCCCGAAACAAACGAATCATGCAGGTCAACCAGGATGTGGGGAGAACTCAAAAAGGTATATAAACAATAACACACAAATCTAATTGTATTATAAATGGGTAATACACTGAAGGGGTTGGGGAAGAAAATAACTAGCCTAAGATACTTTGGAAAATTATAAGGCTAAAGACAAAAAGAATTATATGCAAATATTGTGGTGTCATTAGTAAGTTTCTTTCTCATAGGGGCAGGGGTTAGCAATTCTACTTTAAATATATACTTGCAGTAAACAAATAAGAAAATATTGTGGATAATAAGACCTAGGTTCCTAACTCTTTCCACTGAGAGAACCTAGAATTAGGAACACCACAGTAGCAGTGACCACAATAGTGCCCCAGATCTTGATTTCTTTTCTTTTTCTTTTTTTTTGACAGAGTCTCACCCTGTCGCCCAGGCTGGAGTGCAGTGGCACGGTCTTGGCTTACTGCAATCTCCACCTCCTAGGTTCAAGTGATTCTCCTGCCTCAGCCTCCCTAGTAGCTAGGACTATAGGCATCTGCCACCACGCCCGGCTAATTTTTGTGTTTTCTGTAGAGATGGGATTTGGTCATGTTGTCCAGGTTGGTCTCAAACTCCTGATCTCAAGTGATCTGCCCGCCTTGGCCTCCCAAGATGCTGGGATTACAGGTGTGAATCACCATGCCTGGCCTCAGATCTTGGTTTCTAAATAACATTCTCCACTAATAAGAACCCTTGAGAAATGACTGATTCCAGGACTGAGGCAGGGAAAATCAAAATGAACCTGAAACGTTTAATGGTATCAGAAAGTAACTAAAAAAGTGATAGGGGCATATGAAAGGATCTAACCAACTTGAAGAGATAGTTCCATTGGTCAGAGCTAAGACTAAATAAATAACCATAGTATAGGATTCGAATCCATAGAATATAATAAATATCAGTGAGTCCATACTAATATAAACAAGGGAGAAAGGATAGCCTATCTGTCTGTCTGTCTGTCTGTCTATCTATCTATCTATCTATCTGATCTATCTGAGACAGAGTCTCGCTCTGTCACCCAGGCTGGAGGGCAGTGGCACGATCTGGGCTTACTGCAAGTTCCGCCTCCCAGGTTCACGCAATTCTCCTGCTTCAGCCTCCCGAGCAGCTGGGACTACAGGCGCCCGCTGCCATGCCTGGCTAATTTTTAGTATTTTTAGTAGAGATGGGATTTCACTGTGTTAGCCAGGATGGTCTCAATCTCC
The DNA here is from genome assembly GCF_006542625.1 of Nomascus leucogenys. Taxonomy (NCBI): domain Eukaryota; kingdom Metazoa; phylum Chordata; class Mammalia; order Primates; family Hylobatidae; genus Nomascus; species Nomascus leucogenys. Next base: position 102,868,507 of record NC_044402.1, read on the forward strand.
TGACATCGTGATCCACCACCTTGGCCTCCCAAAGTGCTGGGATTACAGGCGTGAGCCACTGTGCCCAGTCTTTTTATTTTTTAAAATAATAATAAAATAATAGTAAACTTTATTTTTAGAGCAATTTTATGTTCACAGTAAAATTGAGAGGCAGCTCTTTTTTTGTTTTTACAGTAGAATTTCAGTTAATAAATAGAAGGAATGACGGAAATAGGAAATCATCATTAGGCGATCTCCATGGCAGGTTCTTGTTGCAGGCAAGAATCAACCAATGGATGCTAAAATTAGTGGGTGAAAGCGTGGTAAGAAACATGGTATTTAAATAGGCTCTAAGTATCTTCTCTACGAAATACTTATTAATGACAAAGGGGAACCTTAGTTACATTGGAGAAATCTGGAGATACCACTGTAAGCTGGTGACACATTGACATCTGTCAGAAGACAAAACTTTTGACAAACTGAGTTTAAAGATTAATCGGCTTTTGTTAGCAATTCATGAATCAGGCAGCATCCCATCTAAAGATTTACAAAGGCACTCCAATGAGCTGAGCAGTGGAGGCAGGCTTTATTGGTAGCAAAAAGCTAAAGAAGGCAGAAACAAGGAAAAAGAGTGATTGCCCATTACAAAGTTTCTTTCCTTATAGGGTTAAAACAGAGAGGAACTTCATTATCTTGCTAGCACAAATAAACTGGGCCCCTTCTGAACAGTTGCTGTGAATGGCCTGTTTGTTAGAAAACTGGCCCATTTTATTGTTTGGTTTGATTATGTGGTGCCTAGCAGGAGTGACTCCATTCAGGTTTTGTGTGCTCTGTTGGAGTCTAGTGTAGAAACTCAGCCCAAAACAGTGGTTTTCTATACATTTATTTAACACATGTCAGATGCTTCCTGATGCAGTGCATTGAGAAGGACATAGTATCACCTCTATGGTATTTTTTGCCAGGAAAGGTAATTTTTGTCTAATCATGAGAAAACAGAGATAAACCCAAATTGAGGAACATTCTACAAGATAACTTCCCAGTACTTTAAAAAAGTTTCAAAGTCATAAACAAGAAAGAACTGAGGGACTATTGCATATTGGAGTGATCTAAAGAAATATTACAATTTCTGGAATTCTTGATTAAATCCTGGACCAGCAAAAGGACATTAGTGCGAAAATTGATGAAATTCAAACGAGATCTTATATTTAAGTTAATTGTGTCAGTGTACATCTCCTGGTTTTCATAATTGTAAGTGATTATGTGAGATTTGTTAGTATTAGGAGCAACTGGGTAAAGGTTATACAAAAACTCTATACTATTTTTGCATTTTTTTCTGTAAGTTTAAAATATTTACCAACTAAAAAGTTGAAAACACATGTATTAGAGACGTGTATGTGTCTCTAATAATCTTAAGTATATTTAAGATGATAGAAGGAATTCTTGAGATAGTAAAATGAAGTCACCAAAAAACAAACAAACAAAACGAAATCACCAAAATGCATCAATAAATTTCAGGTAATACTTTTGGCAGATTCATTCTTTGAGACAGAGTCTCACTCTGTCGCCCAGGCTGGAGTGCAGTGGCGCGATCTCGGCTCACTGCAAGCTCCGCCTCCCGGATTCACGCCATTCTCCTGCCTCAGCCTCCCGAGTAGCTGGGACTACAGGCGCCTGCCACCACGCCCAGCTAATTTTTTTGTATTTTTAGTAGAGACAGGGTTTCACCGTGTTAGCCAGGATGGTCTCGATCTCCTGACCTCGTGATCTGCCCGCCTCGGCCTCCCAAGGTGCTGGGATTACAGGCGTGAGCCACTGTGCCCGGCCGTTTCTGTTATACTTTAAAAAATATAATTTATAGGTCCGGGCGCGGTGGCTCACGCCTGTAATCCCAGCACCTTGGGAGGCCGAGGCAGGCAGATCACGAGGTCAGGAGATCGAGATCATCCTGGCTAACACGGTGAAACCCCGTCTCTACTAAAATTACGAAAAATTAGCCCGGCGTGTTGGCGGGTGCCTGTAGTCCCATCTACTCGGGAGGCTGAGGCAGGAGAATGGCGTGAACCCGGGAGGCGGAGCTTGCAGTGAGCCGAGATCGCACCACTGCACTCCAGCCTGGGGGACAGAGAAAGACTCCGTCTCAAAAAAAAAAAAAAAAATATATATATATATATATATATATAAAATTTATATTTGGCACCTGTAGTTCTCAATAAAAATATAAGCAAGAATTTTTAGTTTTGTAAATTTTATAATCTGGGTCTAATAAATCTTAAAGGGATAGTAGAGTTTATATAATCATTAACCACATTATTTTAGACATTTTTTGTGCAAACTGATTTTCTTATGTTTATACCTATGCTCTTCAGTAATTACTATTTCACTGATAGTTGTAAGAATATGAAATTAGGGCAGGAAGAGAAGTATTAGTTTAATGTGTACTATATGCTGTGTGTGTGTGTACACACTTACATGCTGTTGATTCTCATTGTTCTTGGATTCCATATTTGTAAATGTTCCTACTCACTGAAATTTATTTGTAACCCCCAAATTAATATGCATAGTGTTTTTGTAGTCATATAAGGACATCTATAGAGCTGTGAAAAATGTAAGTCACCTGATGCACACGTTCTCAGCTGAGGTCAAACAAGGCCACATTCTGACTTCTTGTTTCAGGTCTCATACCATAAACAAGTGTCCTCTTCGTGGCCCATTTAGTGCCATATTTTTCTCATTTTTGTGCCTTTTGCTGATGATTTTACTGTTCAAAGTGGCCCACAAATACAGTGCTAAAGTGTTGTCTGGTGTTCCTAAGTGCAAGAAAGCTCTTTTCCTTATGGAGAAAATACCTATGTTAGATAATCTTCAGTCAGTCATGAGTTATACAGGCATGAATTATAGTGCTGGTAGCCAGGAGTTGAGTGTCAGTGCATCAACAAAATAAAGTGACTTTAAACAAACACACACACACAAAACAACATTATATATTGATCTGTTAATGCAAATGTGGTGAGCACAGGCTTATAGGAATCTAACCCTGTATTTCTCCTAGAAGCAATGGTTCAGTGTTCACTAATTCAGTGTTTGCAATAACTATATAGAACATACAAGAATCAATTGTATGTGTATGATATCCATCTATCTAATATATATTACATATTGTTCATTATATATTAAACATGTTATTTATTATATTACTTTTTTTTTTGAGATAGGGTCTCACTCTGTTGCCCAGGCTGGAGTACAGTAGTGTTATTTTGGCTCACTGCAACCTTCACCTCCCATGCTCAAATGATCCTCCCACCTCAGTCTCCTGAATAGCTGGGACCACAGGCACGCACTGCCACGCTGCCTAATTTTTTGTATTTTTAGCAGAGATGAGGTTTCACCATGTTGCCCAGGCGGTGTGGAATTCCTGAGCTCAAGTGATCTGCCCACCTTAGCCTCCCAAAGTGCTGGGATTACAGGCATGAGCCACCACACCCAGCCTTATATTATTAATATATGTTTCATGTATATGTGTACATACACAGGCATACCTTGTTTATTGTGCTTCACTATTGCACTTCACAGATAACTGTGTTTTGAACAAATTGAGGGTTTGAGGCAACTCTGCGTCAAGCAAGTCACTCAGCACCATTTTTCCAGCAACATGTGCTCTTTTCATGTCTGTGTCATATTTTGGTAATTCTTGCAATGTTGCAAACATTTTTATTATTACATTTGTTGTAGTGATTTGTGATCAGTGATCTTTGATGTTACTATTGTAATTGTTTTGGGGCACCAGGAACCACACCTATATAAAATGGCAAACTTAATTAATAAATGTTTGTGTTCTGACTGTTCTATCAGCTGTCGTTCCCCTGTCTGTCTCACTGTTTTCAGGCCTCCCCGTTTCCTGAGACACAAATACTGAATTTAGGCCAATCAATAACCCTGCGGTGGCCTTTAAGTGTTCAAGTGGCATGTTTTTCAGTTTAAATCAAAAGCTAAAAATGATTAGGCTTAGGGAAGAAGGCATGCTGAAAGCCAAGACAGGCTGAAAGCTAGGCCTTTTGCTCCAGTTAGCCAAGTTGTGAATGCAAAGGAAAAGTTCTTGAAGAAAATTAAGTGTTACTCCAGTGAACCCAGGAATGATAAGAAAATTAAACAGCTTTATTGCTGATAGAGAAAAAGTTTAAGTGGTCTGGATAGATTAAACTAACTACAACATTCCCTTAGGTCAAAGCCTAATCTCAGAGCAACACCCTAACCCTCAGTCTTGTTTTTTTCTTTTGGAGACGGAGTCTCCCTCTGCCGCCCAGGCTGGAGTGCAGTGGTGCAATCTTGGCTCACTGCAGCCTCCGCCTCCTGTGTTCAAGCAATTCTCCTGCCTCAGCCTCCCAAGTAGCTGGGACTACAGGTGTGCACCAACATGCCCGGCTAATTTTTGTATTTTTAGTAGAGATGGGGTTTTGCCACGTTGGCCAGGCTGGTCTCAAACTCAGGTGATCCGCTCACCTCGGCCTCCCAAAGTGTTGATATTATAGGTGTGAGCCACCACGCCCAGCCCTCTCAGTCTTCTGTGAAAACGGAGAGAGGTAAGGAAGCTACAGAAGAAAAGTTTAAAGTTAGTAGAGGCTGAATCTCAACAGATTTTCAATGTAGATGACACATTTTTACGTTGGAAGAATATACCATCTAGGACTTTTATAACTGGAGAGAAATTGTTGGGCATAGTGGCTCACACCTGTAATCCCAGCACTTTGGGAGGCCGAGGCGGGCAGATCACCTGAGGTCGGGAGTTCAAGACCAGCCTGACCAACATGGAGAAACCCCGTCTCTACTAAAAATACAAAAAGTTAGCTGAGCGTGTTGGTGCATGCCTGTAATCCCAGCTACTTGGGAGGCTGAGGCAGGAGAATTGCTTGAACCTGGGAGGCGGGGGTTGCGGTGAGCCAAGTTCGTGCCATTGCACTCCAGCCTGGGCAACAAGAGCGAAACTCCATCTCAAAAGAAAAATAAATAAATAAATAAACATAACTGGAGAGAAATCAATGCCTGGCTTCAAAGCTTCAAAGGACAAGTCAGCTCTCTTGTTAGGGGCTAATACAGCTGGTGACTTTAAGTTGAAGCCAATGGTTATTTACCATTTTGAAAATCCTAGAGCCCTTAAGAATTATACTAAATATACTCTGCCTGTGCTCTATAAATGGAACAACAAAGCCTGGATGACAGCACATCTGCTTACGGCATGACTTACTGAATATTTTAAGCCCACCATTGAGAACTACTGCTCGGACAAAAAGATTGCTTTCAAAATATTACTGATCATTGACAATGCACCCGATCACCCAAGAGCTCTGATGTAGATGTATAAGGAGATGAATGTTGTTTTCATGCCTGGTAACACAACATCCATTCTGCAGCCCATGGATCCAGGAGTAATTTTAACTTTAAAATCTTATTTAAGAAATAATATTTCATAAGGCTATAGCTGCCATAGATAGTGATTCCTCTGAATCTGAGCAAAGTAAATGCAAAACATTCTGGAAGGAATTCACCATTCAAGATGCCTTTAAGAGAATCAGTGATTCATGGGAGGAGGTTAAAATATCAATACTAACAGGAGTTTGGAAGAAGTTGATTCCAACCTTTATGGATGACTTTGATAGGTTAAAGACTTCTGTGGAGGAAGTTACTGCAGATGTGGTGGAATAGCAAGAGAACTAGAATTAGAAGTTGAACCTGAAGATGTGACTGAATTGGTGCAGTCTCATGAGAAAATTTGAATGGAGGAAGAGTTGCTTCTTTTTTTTTTCTTTTTGAGAAAGGGTCTCACTCTGTTGCCCAGGCTGGAGTGCAATGGCATGGTCACAGCTCACTGCAGCATCAACCTCCTGGGCTTTATCGACCCACCTCAGCCTTCCAAGTAGCTGGAACTACAGGTGTGCACTACCATACCTGGATAATTTTTTTTTTTTTTTTGAGACGGAGTCTTGCTCTGTTGCTAGGTTGGAGTGCAGTGGTGCGATCTCGGCTCACTGCAACTTCTGCTTCCTGAGTTCAAGTGATTCTCCTGCCTCAGCCTCCCAAGTAGCTGGGACTACAGGCACGTGCCACCACGCCCAGCTAATTTTTGTATTTTTAGTAGAGATGGGGTTTCACCTTATTGGCCAAGATGGTCTCTATGTCTTGACCTTGTGATCCGCCCGCCTCAGCCTCCCAAAGTGCTGGGATTACAGGCGTGAGCCAACACGCCCAAATGATAATTTTTAAATTTTTTGTAGAAACAGGGTTTCACCAAGTTGCCCAAGCTGGTCTCGAACTCCTTGGCTCCAGAGATCCTCCCACCTTAGCCTCCCAAAATGCTGGCATTACAGGCATGAGCCACCGTGCCATGTTTAAAAGTTGCTTCTTATGGATGAACAAAGAAAGTTGTTTCTTGAGGTGGAATCTACTTGTGCAGATGCTGTAAACATTGTTTAAATGACAATAAAGGACTTTTTTCTTTTTCTTTTTTTTTTTTTTTTTGAGATGGAGTCTTGCTCTGTTGGCCAGGCTGGAGTGCAGTGGTGTGATCTCGGCTCCCTGCAAGCTCTGCTTCCTGGGTTCACACCATTCTCCTGCCTCAGCCTCCTGAGTAGCTAGGACTACAGGCGCCTGCCACCACGCCTGGCTAATTTTTTGTGTTTTTAGTAGAGACAGTGTTTCACCGTGTTAGCCAGGGTGGTCTCAATCTCCTGACCTTGTGATCCACCCGACTTGGCCTCCCAAAATGCTGGGATTACAGGCGTGAGCCATGGCGCCCAGCCTAGGACATTTTTCTTTTTTGAGATGGAGTCTCCCTTGGTCGTCCAGGCTGGAGTGCAGTGGCATGATCTCCGCTCACTGCAACCTCTGCATCCCAGGTTCAAGCTATTCTCCTGCCTCAGCCTCCTGAGTAGCTGAGATTACAGGGACCTGCCACCATGCCCAGCTAATTTTTTTTTTTTTTTTTTTTTGAGACAGAGTTTCCCTTTTTTTGCCCAGGCTTGAGTGCAATGGCGCGATCTCGACTCACCGCAACCTCTGCCTTCCGGGTTCGAGCGATTCTCCTGCTTCAGCCTCCTGAGTAGCTGGAATTACAGGCATGCGCCACCACGCCCGTCTAATTTTGTATTTTTTAGTAGAGACAGGGTTTCTCCATGTTGGTCAGGCTGGTCTCAAACTCCCGACCTCAGGCGATCCGCCCGCCTCGGCCTCCCAAAGTGCTGGGATTACAGGCATGAGCCACTGCGTCCAGCCTTCCATAAAGTATTTTTAAATTAAGGAATGTACATTATGTTTTTTGTTTTGTTTTGTTTTGTTTTTTTGAGACGGAGTCCCAAGGCTGGAGTGCAGGGGCCTGATCATGGCTTTTTCTATATTCCTTTTTTTTTTTGAGACAGCGTCTCACTCTGTCACCCAGGCTGGAGTGCAGTGGTGCGATCTTGGCTCACTGCAACCTCTGCCTCCTGGGTTCACGCCATTCTTCGCCTCAGCCTCCACAGTAGCTGGAACTACAGGCGGCCACCACCATGCCTGGCTAATTTTTTGTATTTTTAGTAGAGATAGGGTTTCACCGTGTTAGCCAGGATGGTCTTGATCTCCTGACCTCCTGATCTGCCCACCTTGGCCTCCCAAAGTGCTGGGATTACAGGTGTGAGCCACCGTGCCCAGTCCATTATGTTTTCTTTAAGACCTAATGCCATTGCACACTTAATAGACTACAGTATAAACATAACTTCTATATGCACTGAGAAACCAAAGAATTCATGTGATTTGCCTTACTGTGATATTTGCTTTATTGCAGTGGTCTGGAACTAACCCTGCAATATCTCTGATGTATGCTTGTATTTCTTATCTAATCTTTCTAAAGCATCCAGGCCCTTCTACATGAGGAATGAGAACAGACAAAATTAAGTGATTTGCCCAATATAATAGCCAGAACTCAGGGTCTGGTTCCAAAGTCTGCAGATTAAAAATCTCTTTTTAGATGACATTGTCTGTTTTGCCTAAGAAATACAATAAAGGCATCTGTAAATTTATCTTGACATTTAATTAGATGTGTTGACAAAAAGACTCAAACTCTGTAAAATATTTGAAGAGATTTATTCTGAGCCAATTATGAATGACCAAGGGCCCATGACACAGCCCTCAAGTAATCCTGAGAACATGTGTCCAAGGTGCTTGGGTTACAGCTTGATTTTATACATTTTAGGGTGACAGAAGTTACAGACATCAGTCAACACATGTAAGGTGAACATTGCTTCAGTTCAGAAAGGGGCGACTTCCAGGTCATAGGCAGATTCAAAGATTTTGTAATTGGCTCAAAGAGTTAAGTTACCCTCTAAAGACCTGGAATCAATAGAAGGAAATGTCTGGGTTAAGATAAGGGGTAGGGGAGACCAAGGTTCTTATGCAAATGAAGCTTCCATGTAGCAGGCTTCACAGAGAATAGATTGTAAATGTATCTTATCAGTCTTAAAAAGGTGCCAGACTCTTAGTGGATTCTCTTCCTGGATCAGGGAAAAGACCTGGAAAGGGAAGGGGATTCTCTGCAGAATGTAGATTTTCCCCACAAGAGACAGCTTTGTAGGCTATTTCAAGATATGGCAAATAAACATATTTGGGGTTAAAATATTTTGATTTCTTTCCTTATCTGTCATGTGATGTTATGCCAGAGTCAGGTAGGAAAGTAAGCCACTTTATATAGGGTTAAATAAAACCCCTCTGATGAGACTTTATGGTTTGTAAGGCGTGACTCCCCAGGTCCCTCAGATACAAATTTGAGAAGAAAAAGGTCAGAGTTTAGTCCTCAGATGGCAAGAATAGTAAGATTTCCCTCATATCTTTCTATTTGAAAATTAAATTGCCTTCATTTTAAAGTCAAATTTAACATGATGTACTTTTGTTTTAACAATTTACTTTTTTATTCAGCGATTCATTTATTTAAAATGCCATGTACTAATTAGTGTAACATTTTCTAGGTAGTTTTTAAAAATTTCTTTTCGGATTTATGTTTATTTTTGTTCATTTATTTATTTTTATTTTCTATTTTTTGAGACGGAGTCTTGCTCTGTCACACAGGCTGGAGTGCAGTGGCGAGATCTTGGCTCACTGCAACCTCTGCCACCCAGGTTTAAGCGATTCGCCTGCCTCAGCCTCCTGAGTAGCTGGGATTACAGGCGCACGCCACCATTCCTGACTAATTTTTGTATTTTTAGTAGAGACGGGGTTTCAGCATCTTGGCCAGGCTGGTCTTGAACTCCTGACCTCGTAATCCACCTGTCTCGGCCTCCCAAAGTGCTGGGATTACGGGCATGAGCCACTGCACCCAGCGTATGTTTTTTTTAAATGAAGTCTTAACTGGGAAATGTGAAAGAGTGAAGTATTTCAGTTTCTGTAAGTAAGGTCTTAAATGTTTAGAGTGTCAAATGTCTCTAGAGGAAAACAGCGTCTTGTTGATTCTTTAGCTTTTCACTACTCTTTACAATGCTTTTCCCCGAAAAGCAATATGAGAAATTAGAAAAAAGATTATTAAAAACACAAAGGGGCCAGACACAGCGGTTCATGCCTGGAATACCCGCACTTCAGGTGGCCAACGCAGGAGGATGGCTTTAGGCCAGGAGTTTGAGACCAGTCTGGCCAACATAGTGAGACCTCATCTCTATTTTACATATTTTAAAAATTATATTAAAAAATTAAAATAAATCCCACAAGGGAATGGAATGATAGTCATTTGCTGTAAAGAAATCAGAAAATTTTCATAATAATGCTTTTATCCCTTCCATTTTTCCTCTATAGATATAATTGAATAATTAATTGCCTTATGTTGCTTATTGCTTATAATAATTAGAGAAATTAGGATGTATCTAACAAAAAATAAAAGATTAAGAAAAAAATACAAAAGACTCTTGACCATCAAAAGGTAGCTTTACAAACATCTATTCAAAATACATTTATTCAAAGAAATAATGAGCAATTACAAAATTAAACTCGAAGAGAATATCCTTATTAAATAAGATAGTATAGTTAATTAAAATAATTTATACAGATAAACTGTGAATTTTATTGCTTTGTCTTAAAACATTCAGACTCCTTTCTAACATTGTTTACAGTTAAGGGTTTTGGGTTTAAGTTGACAGATGAGGCCTGCTAACATTACTAAATATGTGTTTATAACCCTATACGTCCTGTCTGTAGTATGCAAATATCTGTAGCAGGATGATTTTTTTTTTTTTTTTTTTTTTTTTTTTTTGAGACAGAGTCTTGCTGTCGTCCAGGCTGGAGTGCAGTGGCCTGATCTTAGCTCACTGCAACCTCCACCTCCCGAGTTCAAGCGATTGTCTTGCCTCGAGTAGCTGGGACCACAGGTGCATGCCACCACGCCTGGCTAATTTTTGTAGTTTTAGTAGAGATGGGGTTTCACCATGTTGGCCAGGCTGGTCATGAACTCCTGACCTCAGGTCATCCACCCGCCTTGGCCTCCCAAAGTGCTGGAATTACAAGCGTGAGCCACCGTGCCCGGCCAGGATGAGGAGTTTTTAAGGCAATATTTAGTAATTGATTCCTTTAATCTATGAGGTCCAACTTAGAAGGAACAAAAATGTTACCAGGCTTCATTTAAAAAAGAGAAATTGAGGCCAGGCGAGGTGGCTCACACCTGTAATCCCAGCACTTTGGGAGGCCAAAGCGGGTGGATCACTGGAGGTCAGGAGTTCAACACCAGCCTGGCCAACATGGTGAAACCCCGTCTCTATAAAAATACAAAAAAATTAGCCGAGCATGGTGGTGCACGACTGTAATCCCAGGTACCTGGGAGGCTGAGACAGGAGAATCGCTTGAACCCAGGAGGCAGAGGTTGCAGTGAGCTGAGATAGTGCCATTGCACACCAGCGTGGGCGACAGAGTGAGACTTCATCACAAAAAAAAAAAAAAGAGAGAGAGAAATTATATTGAGGCCAGCCTGGACAATAAGACCACATCTCCAAAAGGAAAAAAAAGAAAAAAGTTTAAAACCAGGCCAGGACCTATTTGCAGATGTACAGTTGTCATCGCAGAAGGCTTCCTTCTTCAGAAATTTAACTCTGTAACTAGTATTCTTAGCACTCTCTATAGTATTTGATAGCAAAGGTACCCGCCCCCACCTTTTTTTTTTTAAACAAGTTTTGCATTATACAAGACTGAATGGTGCTTGGCAGACAGGAATTTTAAGAATTTGGAAGTAGGGAGGTGAATGGAACTAGACTTTAACTATAGACTAGAAACTTCCCTTTCCCAGTCTCTGCCCATTAAAAAAAAAAAAGTCACTTCCACTGAGATTCATAGATGTTGAGAAAACACAACTGGGGGGAACTTTTGATTTTCTTTTTTAATGTGGGATGGGTTGAGCAGGAGTACTCAAGAAATTGATAGGTGACTGTAGAGTAAATAACATGTAATGTCATTTTAAAGTTTGTATTTTGTTGTTGTTGTTGTTGTTTTGAGACGGAGTCTCGCTCTGTCGCCAGGCTGGAGTGCAGTGGTGCGATCTCGGCTCACTGCAAACTCCGCCTCCCGGGTTCAAGCTGTTCTCCTGCCTCAGCCTCCCAAGTAGCTGGGATAACAGGCACACTCCACCAAGCCCAGCTAATTTTTGTATTTTTAGTAGAGACAGGGTTTCACCATGTTGGCCATGCTGGTCTCGATCTCCTGATTTCGTGATCCGCCCACCTCCGCCTCCCAAAGTGCTGGGATTATAGGCGTGAGCCACCGCACCCGGCTGTTAAAGCTTGCTTTAGTAAGTAGAAAACAGTTTCAAAGATACATGTGAATGACAGCTGCTATTTTTCTTGTAGCTGATTCAAAGTACTCATTATAAAGTTGTTTTTTGTTTTTTTTCTTTGAGACGGAGTCTTGCTCTGTTGCCCAGGCTGGAGTGCAGTGGGGCGATCTCAGCTCACTGCAAGCTCCGCCTCCCGGGTTCCTGCCATTCTCCTGCCTCAGCCTCCCGAGTAGCTGGGACTACAGGTGCCTGTCACCACGCCTGGCTAATTTTTTATATTTTTAGCAGAGACAGGGTTTCACCATGTTAGCCAGGATGGCCTCGATCTCCTGACCTCGTGATCCGCCTGCCTCAGCCTCCCAAAGTTCTGGGACTACAGGCGTGAGCCATTGTGCCCGGCCATAAAGTTTTTTAAGTTAGCCATTTCCAGTGTCTGATCTTCAATGAAGTTTGTAAATTGTTTTTGTTTTGTTTTGTTTTGCTTTGTTTTGAGATAGAGTCTCCCTCTGTCTCCTAGGCTGGAGTGGAGTGGCGTGATCTCAGCTCACTGCAGACTCTGCCTCGTGGGTTCAAGCGATTCTCCTGCCTCAGCCTCCTGAATAAGCTGGGATTACAGGTGTATGTCACCACACCCAGTTAATTTTTGTATTTTTAGTAGAGACGGGGTTTCACCATTGTTGGCCAGGCTGGTCTCAAACTCCTGACCTCAGGTGATCCACCTGCCTCAGCCTCCCAAAGTGCTAGGATTACAGGCGCGAGCCACTGCACCCGGCCTGTATATTCTTTTAAAATAATAAAGATAGGGAGCTAGATATTAGTAAAAAGCAACAAAGATATAAGGACCAGATGATGACCCAAGGACTGTCAGTGGAGGGTTTTGCCATGTTGGCCAGCCTGGTCTTGAACTCCAAACCTCAAGTGATCCACCCTCCTCGCCCACCCAGAGTGCTGGGATTACAGGTGTGAGCCACCATGCCCAGCTGACAGGTGAAATATTAAAAAATAACATGACTAGGCTCAAAAATGAAGCTTAACACCTCCTTGGAATAGAAAAGCAAAGTGTTCTACCTAACTAAACTCCGGGGCCAGAAGTTGGCAGTTTTTCCCATGATTTCCTGCCAGACTGACAGGGTCCAAAAGTGACCACGTGAGAAGGAGATCAGAACTTGGCTCCCACTTCAGACACGGGGGCTCTGTCTCCTTGAAAGGATGCCAGAAAGAGAACAGCATCTTGCTTCTTGGTATTAAAAACTTTTTTTCATTGGCCAGGCACTGTGGCTCACACCTGTAATCCCAGCAGTTTAGGAGGCTGGGGTGGGAGGATTGCTTGAGCCCAGGAGTTCAAGATCAGCCTAGGCACAGTGGCAAGACCCTTGTCTGTCTCTACAAAAATTTTAAATGTTTCTTGGGATGTTGGCGTGCGCCTGTGGTCCCAGCTACTCAGGACGCTGAAGCAGGGGTATCGTTTCAGCCAGGAATTCGAGTCTGCAGTGAGCTATGATGGCGCCACTGTACTCTGGTCTGGGCAATAGCATAAGACCTCTCTAAAAGAGAAATGATAAAAGGCCAGGTACAGTGGCTCATGGCTGTAGTCCCAGCACTTTCGGAGGCCGAGGTGGTTGGATCGCTTGAGGCCAGAAGTTCGACACCAGACTGACCAACGTGGCAAAACCCTGTCTCTACTAAATATACAAAAATTATATTTGTATAATCACGTACCACGGATGTGGTGGCCCGTGCAGACGTCCCAGCTACATGGGAGGCTGAGGCGTGAGAATTGCTTGAACCTTAGAGGCGGAGCTTGCAGTGAGACAAGATCATGTCACTGCCCTCCAGCCTGGGTGATAGAGCAAGACTGTCTCAAAAAAAAAAAAAAAAAAAAAAAGGCCAGGCGCAGTGGCTCACCCCTGTGATCTCAGCACTTTGAGAGGCCGAGGTGGGCAGATCACTTGAAGTGAGGAGTTTGAGACCAGCCTGGCCAACATGGTGAAACCCTGTCTCTAATGAAAATACCAACATTAGCTGGGCATAGTGGCATGTGCCTGTAATCCCTGCTACTTGGGAAGCTGAGGCAAGAGAATTGCTTGAACCCAGGAGGTGCAGGTTGTAGTGAGCCAAGATTGTGCCACTGCACTTCAGCCTGGGCGACAGAGCAGGACTTTGTCTCAAGAAAAAACAAAATAAAACACGTTTTTTATAAGCTGTGGACCTAGTTCGGGCGTGGTGGTTCACGCTTGTAATCCCAGCACTTTTGGAGGCTGAGGCAGGGGGATCACGAGGCCAGGAGTTCGAGACCAGCCTGGCCAACACAGTGAAACCCCGTCTCTGCTAAAAATACAAAAATTAGCTGGGCATGGTGGCAGGTGCCTGTAATCCCAGCTACTCTGGAGGCTGAGGCAGGAGAATTGCTTGAACCCGGTAGGCGGAGTTTGCAGTGAGCTGAGATCGCTCCACTGCACTCCAGCCTGGGCAACAGAGCAACACTCCATCTCAAAAAATAAAATAAGCTGTGGACCTAAGGAATATGAGAATTAAGAGACACCCTTAGTACCAGGAATTTAGCCAATATACTCACTTGCTCTATAAAGGCATCTGCAATATCTCCAATGTCTTTACAAGGTTGGCATCTCAAAATACCATTATAAGACCTGGTTTTGGACTGAGAGCAAGAGATAGATATGTTAAAATAACTTTTAAGATAAATTTAAGACAACTTCAAGACAAATTTAAGAGATTAATTGAGCAAACAATTTTTTTTTTTTTTTCCGGAGATGGAGTCTCGCTCTGTCGCCCGGGCTGGAATGCAGTGGTGCGATCTCGGCTCACTGCAACCTCTGCCTCATTGGTTCAAGCAGTTGTCCTGTCTCAGCGTTCCTAGTAGCTGGGACTACAGGCACATGCCACCATCATTGGTCAGGCTAGTCTCGAACTCCTGACCTCAGGTGATCCACCTGCCTCACCCTCCCAAAGTGCTAGGATTACAGGTGTGAGTCACTGTGCCCAGCTGAGCAAGTAAGTTTTTATGAGTCAGGACTACCCCTATCTTCACCCCTCTACCCCTTGCCCCAACCAGAATAGATTCAGTCTGCCTCTAGTGCTGCTGCATGGTTGGAGAGGATTTACGGACAGAAAAAGGAAAGTAATGTACAGGAAACAGAAGTGAGGTAGAGAAATAGCCGATTGGTTACAGCTTGGCATTTGTCTTATTTGAACATGGTTTGAAGATTTGGCAACATGTGATTGGCCAAAACTTTGTGATTAATACAAGAGTATGTTATATAATCTGTTTACACGTTGAGTTGGGTTACAGTTCACTATGTAGAAAAATCTCTAGGCCGAAATTAAAAGATATGAGGAGACAGCTTTAAGCTAAACTTTATTTAACAGATATAGAGGGGAAGCACCTGGAAAGATGCTGTGGAGGAGTTGGTGAGTGGGAGTTGGAAGAGAGAGAAACAAACCAAAAATCCGAGTTGGCAAACTCACATTTCGAAACATCTGAAAAAATAAATCTCATTTAAAAAATCTTTATGTGAAAAATTTAAAGCTTTTAGAAGAAAAAATATATCCTTTTGACCTTGGTCTAAAAAAGAATTTATTTAAAAGGGCACAAAACCCAGAAATAATAAAAGGAAGATTAATACATTGAATTGCATTTTAAAATTCTATACAGCAGGATGCATTACAAAGTGAAAAAACAGCTACAGATTAAGATATTTGCAACATATGTAATCAAGTAAGAATTATTATCCAAAATATGAAAAATATTTTTTAAAAAGGTAACAATCCAAAAGGGAAATGTGAAAGGATTTGAATAGGCAATTCACAAAATAGGAAACCTGTATGGTTGATAGCTATCTGAAAAGATGCATCCTTAAACAAAGAAGTGCTTGAAAGAAGGATAAAAAATGTTTTGGATGATCTTACATTAGCGATTAAATGCTGTGGCCAGAAGTAACACTTTACTTAGGCCCTCAGTGATAAGGATGATCAGAGCTTGCCTGGTGACCCATAGGAAATAGAGCATGAGCAAGAAATAAACCTCTGTTATTTAAAGCCACTGAGATTTGGGGATTGTTGCTGTATGTAATTTAGTTTATGGCCGGGTACGGTGGCTCACGCCTGTAATCCCAGCACTTTGAGAGGTCGTAGTGGGCTGATCACCTGAGGTCAGGAGTTTGAGACTAGCCTGGCCAACATGGTGAAACCCCATTTCTACTAAAAATACAAAAATTAGGCAGGCGTGGTGGCAGGCGCTTGTAATCCCAGGTACTCGGGAGGAATCGCTTGAACCTGGGAGGCGGAGGTTGCAGTGAGCCGAGATCGTGTCACTGCACTCCAGCATGGGCGACAGAGCAAGTCTCCGTCTCAAAAAAAAAAAAAAAAAAAAAAAAAAAAAGAAAAATAAATTTTGGCTGGGTGTGGTGGCTTATGTCTGTAACCACAGCACTTTGGGAGGCTGAGGTAGGAGGATCACTCGAGGTCAGGAGTTCGGGACCCACCTGGGCAACATAGTGAGACCCCGTCTCTACAGATATTTAAAAACTAGCTGGGCGTGGGTGGCACGCACTTGCAGTCCTAGCTACTTAGGAGGGTGAGGCAGAAGGAGTGACTGAGCGTGGGAGTTTGAGGCTTCAGTGAGCTATGATAGTGCCACTGCACACTAGCTTGGGTACCAAGTTGGACCCTGTCTCTTTAAAAGTAAAATAAAATAAATTGCTCTGGTTACCATGTAGAGATTGGATTATGAGAGGATGTGGAGAAACCAGTAAGGAGGTCATTAAAGTTATTCAGGCGAGATATGATGATAGTCAAGACTAGGATGGTGCATTGGATAGGAAGTGGTATATTTAGATGGAATCTAGTGATAATATTGAAGGCGGGCTTGGCGAGGTGTCTCACGCCTATAATGCCAAAACTTTGGGAGGCCGAGGCGGGAAGATCACTTGAGCCCTAGAGTTCGAGACCAACCTGGCAACATAGTGAGACCCTGTCTCTACAGAAAATACAAAAATTAGCCAGGTGTGCCAGGTGGTGACGTGTGCCTGGTACTTCCCAGCTACTCAGGAAGCTGAGGTGGGAGGATTGCTTAGGCCCGGGAGGTTGAGGCTGCAGTGAGCTGAGATCGCGCCACTGCACTTCAGCCTGGGCATCAAGCAAGACCCTGGCTCAAGAAAAAGAAGGCAGGTATATTGGATTTAGTGATTAATTGGATGTGTTATATATTTCTGCAACAAAATTTTTACAGTAAGCAAACAGTGCTTTTGTGGACCAAAAATCAAATTAAGTAAAAACAAACAAACAAGAAGCAAGCCCTTAACAAGGCTTTGTTTTCCTCTGAACCTTAAAACTTTTTCCTTCTTATACTATCATTTCTCTGAGGTAGTTTGATTTCTTCACTTCATTTACATTTTTTTCCATTCCCACAGTATTTCTCTAGTTAAGAATTGTATTATGCCTCTACTGCACCATTATAGGAAATACTTTTTATGGTTGGACATGGTGGCTCATGCCTGTAATCCCAGCACTTTGGGAGGCTGAGGTGGGTGGATCGCTTGAGCTCAGGAGTTTGAGACCAGCTTGGGCAACATGGCCAAACCCCATCTCTACAAAAAACACAAAAATTAGCCAGGCATGATGGCACGCAGCTGTAGTCCCAGCTATTGAGGAGGCGAGTGGTGGGAGGATCACTTGAGCCTGGGAGGCGGTAGTTGCAGTGAGCTGAGATCATGCCAGTGTGCTCCAGCCTGGGTGACAGAGTGAGATCCTGTCTCCACAAAAATAAATAAATAAATAAATAATGCCTTTCATTATTTCATTTACCTCTGATCTATTCCTATTACAGTTCTGCATTCAGTGTAATTTCCCCTGGGTGTAATTGCAATTTCATTTTTTTTGTATCCCCAACAAAGAGCCGTAGCTCCCTCCTGTCTGCAGATCAGTGTTTATAGGACAGAATATAATATTCTACTATGCTAACTTTACCTTTTACCCTTTCCTTAGCACGTGCACACACATGCATGCACATAATGTCAGAGTCTCTATTTCTCTCTCTCTACACACTGCCAGTCTCTCTCCCTTGTCCCCACAGTCGAGTCTGTCTCTCTCCTTCTGTTTCTGTCTCTCTTCCTCTTTTTTTTTTTTAAGAGATGTTACTCCATCTGCCAGGCTGGAGCACAATGGTGCAGTCATAGCTCACTGCATCCTCAAACTCCTAGGCTCAATCAGTCCTTCCACTTTAGCCTCCTGAGTAGCTAGGACCACAGGCGCATGCCACCACACCCTGGCTAATTTTTAAAAAGTTTTTTTTTTTTTTTTTGGTAGAGGTGGGGCCTCGCTGTGTTGCCAGACTGGTCCTGAACTCCTGGGCTCGAGATCTTGCCTGCTCAGCCTCCCAAAGTGTTGGAATTCCAGGTGTGAGCCACTGCCCCTAGCCTTTCTCTTACACATGTGTACACTCACATACTGTCTTATAGTCCATCAGAATGGAAAGATTTATTCCAATGGTTCTGTTCTTACTATTCTCAAATGCCTTTGTATTTCTTGATATCTTGGCATTTTCAGGTTCATCACAAATTCTCCTTCTTTCCACATATATCTAACTGTAAGCCTTTGCATGTGCCCATAGTGTTGCTGGAAAAGGGTCTTGATCCAGACCCCAAGAGAGGGTTCTTGCACCTCGTATAAGAAAGATTTTGGGGTGGGTCCACAAAGTAAAGCAAAAGCAAGTTTAAGAAAGTAAAGTATTTTGTGTGACTTCAGGGCCTACACTAGTTCCATTTGGCCCCATAAATAGCTCTATAATCTATTCCTTTCTTATTTTCCTCTGCTCCTGCCTTTATCAGTTCTCTGTTTGTATTATTGCAGTAGGTTTCTAGATGGTAAATGTCCCTCTTTTCTTCTTCCCCCAATCTCTTTTTCACACTCTGCCAGAGTACTTTTCTAAAATACAAATCTATTCATTTTATTCCCCTGCTTAAAATTCTTCAGTGGTTCCCTGTGCCCTACAAAATGAAGTTCATACTCCTTATCATGGCACATCCATCATCTGGTTCCTGCTTACATTTTCAGCATCATTTCCTACTACTCCCCCTTCCCCACTCTGCATTCCAGTAACACTGAACTATTTATGGTTACTGGAACTTAACACGTTCTCGCTAAGCTTTTGCTTATGATACGCCCCTTGCTTGGAATTTCCTTCTCTCCTGGTCTGCTTTTTGAATCTTTACTTATCTATCACAATTTAGCTCAAGTTATATTTCTGTGATGCTGATATTTTAAAATATTCCTTGATATTCCCTAGAGAGATTGTGCAGTATATTAGTCTGCTTGGGCTGTGCATTAGTCCATTTTCACACTGCTATAAAGAACTTCCTTGAGACTGAGTAATTTATAAAGGAAAGAGGTTTAATTGACTCAGTTCCACATGGCTGGGGAGGCCTCAGGAAACTTACAATCGTGGCAGAAGGGGAAGAAGGCACCTTCTTCACAAGGCAGCAGGAGAGAGAAGCATGAAGTGGGAACTTCCAAACACTTGTAAAACCGTCAGATTTCGTGTGAACCCTCTCACTGTCATGAGAACAGCATGGGGGAAACTGTCCCATGATCCAGCCACCTCCCTCCCTTGACACGTGGGGATTATGGGGATTACGATTCGAGATGAGATTTGGGTGGGGACAGAGAGCCAATCCATATCAGGTTGCAGTAACAAAATACTGTAGAATATGTGGTTTAAACATATTTTCAGAAACTTACTTTCTCCCAATGTGGAGGCTAGAAGTCCAAGATAGGGTGCCAACAGTCAGGTTCTGGTGAGAGCTCTGGGTTGCCTTCCACTGTGAAATTAGAGAAGGAAATCTCTCTCTCTCTCTTCTTATAAGGCCATCAATGCAATTGGATTAGGACCCCATCCTTATCATCTCATTTAACCTCAGTTAGTACCTAAAAGCCCTATCTCCAAATATAGTCACACTGAGGGGGGATAGGGCTTCATTATATGAATTTGGGGGGAACACAGTTCAGTTATAGCAGTATGCAGTATTTGTTGAAAGAAGTGGGGGACTGGAACCTGCGCTTGGCGCCTCTTACGCCTTACGGTGGCCGCTGCGCCCCGTCACATCTATTGCATTTCTCTGGAATGACCACAGCAATATTTCCAGCCCTTGATGATCTTCTAGAACTTTGCCACTTCCCTGCATCAAGAGGGTTTGTCTTGGCCCATTTTATGTTGCTAGAACAGAATACCACAGACAGAAATTTATAAGGAATAGAAGTTTATTTGCCTCCTGGTTCTGGAGGCTGGGAAGTCCAAGATCAAGGGGCTGCATAGATTGAGGTCCTTCTTGCTGACTCATAACATGGAAAGAGAGTTCACTGCATAGAAGAAAGGAGGCCAAACTCATTCTCTTATCATGAGCCTACTCCTGAAATAACTCACTCTCAAGGCAGTGCGGTGGCCAGTTAGAAATCCTCGCGACTTGGGGTGGAGCCAAGATGGCCGAATAGGAACAGCTCCGGTCTCCAGCTCCCAGCCCCAGCGACACAGAAGACGGATGATTTCTGCATTTCTGCTTGAGGTACCGGTTTCATCTCACTAGGGAGTGCCTAACAGTGGGTACAGGACAGTCGGTGAAGCGCACTGTGCGCGAGCCAAAGCAGGGCGAGGCATTGCCTCACTCGGGAAGCGCAAGGGGTCAGGGAGTTCCCTTTCCTAGTCAAAGAAAGGGGAAACAGACGGCACCTGGAATATCGGGTCAGTCCCATCCTAATACTGCGCTTTTCCAACGGGCCTGGAAAACAGCACACTAGGAGATTGTGTCCCGCACCTGGCTCGGAGGGTCCTATGCCCACGGAGTCTCGCTGATTGCTAGCACAGCAGTCTGAGATCAAGCTGCAAGGCAGCAGCAAGGCTGGGGGAGGGGCGCCCGCCATTGCCCAGGCTTGCTTAGGTAAACAAAGCAGCCAGGAAGCTCGAACTAGGTGGAGCCCACCACAGCTCAAGGAGGCCTGCCTGCCTCTGTAGGCTCCACCTCTGGGGGCAGGGCACAGACAAACAAAAACTCAGCAAGAAACTCCACAGACTTAAATGTCCCTGTCTGACTGACAGCTTTGAAGAGAGTAGTGGTTCTCCCAGCACGCAGCTGGAGATCTGAGAACGGACAGACTGCCTCCTAAAGTGGGTCCCTCACCCCTGAGCAGCCTAACTGGGAGGCACCGCCCCAGTAGGGACAGACTGACACCTCATTCAGCCGGGTACTCCTCTGAGACAAAACTTTCAGAGGAACTATCAGACAGCTGAATTTGTGGTCCCACGAAAATCTGCTGTTCTGCAGCCACCGCTGCTGACACCCAGCCAAACAGGGTCTGGAGTGGACCTCTAGTAAACTCCAACAGACCTGCAGCTGAGGGTCCTGTCTGGTAGAAGGAAAACCAACAAACAGAAAGGACATCCACACCAAAAACCCATCTGTACATCACCATCATCAAAGACAAAAAGTAGATAAAACCACAAAGATGGGGAAAAAACAGAACACAAAAACTGGAAACTCTAAAAAACAGAGCACCTCTCCTCCTCCAAAGGAGCGCAGTTCCTCACCAGCAACGGAACAAAGCTGGATGGAGGATGACTTTGACGAGTTGAGAGAAGGCTTCAGACGATCAAACTACTCTGAGCTACGAGAGGAAATTCAAAACAATAGCAAAGAAGTTAAAAACTTTGAAAAAAAATTAGAAGAATGGATAACTAGAATAACCAATGGAGAGAAGGGCTTAAAGGAGCTGATGGAGCTGAAAGCCAAGTTTCGAGAACTACGCGAAGATTGCAGAAGCCTCAGTAGCAGATGCGATCAACTGGAAGAAAGGGTATCGCTGATGGAAGATGAAATGAATGAAATGAAGAGAGAAGGGAAGTTTAGAGAAAAAAGAATAAAAAGAAATGAACAAAGCCTCCAAGAAATTTGGGACTATGTGAAAAGACCAAACCTACGTCTGATTGGTGTACCTGAAAATGATGGGGAGAATGGAACCAAGTTGGAAAACACTCTGCAAGATATTATCCAGGAGAACTTCCCCAATCTAGCAAGGCAGGCCAGCATTCAGATTCAGGAAATACAGAGAACGCCACAAAGATACTCCTCGAGAAGGGCAACTCCAAGACACATAATTGTCAGATTCACCAAAGTTGAAATGAAGGAAAAAATGTTAAGGGCAGCCAGAGAGAAAGGTCGGGTTACCCACAAAGGGAAGCCCATCAGACTAACAGCTGATCTCTCAGCAGAAACTCTACAAGCCAGAAGAGAGTGGGGGCCGATATTCAACATTCTTAAAGAAAAGAATTTTCAACCCAGAATCTCCTATCCCGCCAAACTAAGCTTCATAAGTGAAGGAGAAATAAAATACTTTACAGACAAGCAAATGCTGAGTGATTTTGTCACCACCAGGCCTGCCCTAAAAGAGCTCCTGAAGGAAGCACTAAACATGGAAAGGAACAACCGGTACCAGCCACTGCAAAAACACGCCAAATTGTAAAGACCATCCCGGCTAGGAAGAAACTATAGCAACTAACGAGCAAAATAACCAACTAACATCATAATGACAGGATCAGATTCACACATAACAATATTAACGTTTAATGTAAATGGGCTAAATGCTCCAATCAAAAGACACAGACTGGCAAACTGGATAAGGAGTCAGGACCCATCAGTGTGCTGTATTCAGGAAACCCATCTCACGTGCAGAGACACACATAGACTCAAAATAAAGGGATGGAGGAAGATCTATCAAGCAACTGGAAAACAAAAAAAGGCAGGGGTTGCAATCCTAGTCTCTGATAAAATAGACTTTAAACCAACAAAGATCAAAAGAGACAAAGAAGGCCATTACATAATGGTAAAGGGATCAATTCAACAAGAAGAGCTAACTATCCTAAATATATATGCACCCAACACAGGAGCACCCAGATTCATAAAGCAAGTCCTGAGTGACCTACAAAGGGACTTAAACTCCCACACAATAATAATGGGAGATTTTAACACCCCACTGTCAATATTAGACAGATCAACGAGACAGAAAGTTAACAAGGATATCCAGGAATTGAACTCAGCTCTACATAAAGTGGACCTAATAGACATCTACAGATCTCTCCACCCCAGGTCAACAGAATATACATTTTTTTCAGCACCACACCACACCTATTCCAAAATTGACCACATAGTTGGAAGTAAAGCTCTCCTCAGCAAATGTAAAAGAACAGAAATTATAACAAACTGTCTCTCAGACCACAGTGCAATCAAACTAGAACTCAGGATTAAGAAACTCACTCAAAACCGCTCAACTACATGGAAACTGAACAACCTGCTCCTGAATGACTACTGGGTACATAATGAAATGAAGGCAGAAATAAAGATGTTCTTTGAAACCAACGAGAACAAAGACACAACATACCAGAATCTCTGGGACACGTTCAAAGCAGTGTGTAGAGGGAAATTTATAGCACTAAATGCCCACAAGAGAAAGCAGGAAAGATCCAAAATTGACACCCTAACATCACAATTAAAAGAACTAGAAAAGCAAGAACAAACACATTCAAAAGCTAGCAGAAGGCTAGAAATAACTAAAATCAGAGCAGAACTGAAGGAAATAGAGACACAAAAAACCCTTCAAAAAATTAATGAATCCAGGAGCTGGTTTTTTGAAAAGATCAACAAAATTGATGGACCGCTAGCAAGACTAATAAAGAAGAAAAGAGAGAAGAATCAAATAGATGCAATAAAAAACGAAAAAGGGGATATCACCACCGATCCCACAGAAATACAATCTACCATCAGAGAATACTACAAACACCTCTATGCAAATAAACTAGAAAATCTAGAAGAAATGGATAAATTCCTCGACAAATACACCCTCCCAAGACTAAACCAGGAAGAAGTTGAATCTCTGAATAGACCAATAACAGGTTCTGAAATTGTGGCAACGATCAATAGCTTACCAACCAAAAAGAGTCCAGGACCTGATGGATTCACAGCTGAATTCTACCAGAGGTACAAGGAGGAACTGGTACCATTCCTTCTGAAACTATTCCAATCGATAGAAAAAGAGGGAATCCTCCCTAACACATTTTACGAAGCCAGCATCGTCCTGATACCAAAGCCTGGCAGAGACATAACCAAAAAAGAGAATTTCAGACCAACATCCTTGATGAACATTGATGCAAAAATCCTCAATAAAATACTGGCAAACCGAATCCAGCAGCACATCAAAAAGCTTATCCACCATAATCAAGTGGGCTTCATCCCTGGGATGCAGGGCTGGTTCAACATACGCAAATCAATAAATGTAATCCAGCATATAAACAGAACCAAAGACAAAAACCACATGATTATCTCAATAGATGCAGAAAAGGCCTTTGACAAAATTCAACAACCCTTCATGCTAAAAACTCTCAATAAATTAGGTATTGATGGGACGTATCTCAAAATAATAAGAGCTATCTATGACAAACCCACAGCCAATATCATACTGAATGGGCAAAAACTGGAAGCATTCCCTCTGAAAACTGGCACAAGACAGGGATGCCCTCTCTCACCGCTCCTATTCAACATAGTGCTGGAAGTTCTGGCCAGAGCAATCAGGCAGGAGAAGGAAATAAAGGGTATTCAATTAGGAAAAGAGGAAGTCAAATTGTCCCTGTTTGCAGATGACATGATTGTATATCTAGAAAACCCCATTGTCTCAGCCCAAAACCTCCTTAAGCTGATTAGCAACTTCAGCAAAGTCTCAGGATACAAAATTAATGTACAAAAATCACAAGCATTCTTGTACACCAATCACAGACAAACAGAGAGCCAAATCATGAGTGAACTCCCATTCACAATTGCCTCAAAGAGAATAAAATACCTAGGAATCCAACTTACAAGGGATGTGAAGGACCTCTTCAAGGAGAACTACAAACCACTGCTCAATGAAATAAAAGAGGATACAAACAAATGGAAGAACGTTCCATGCTCATGGGTTGGAAGAATCAATATCGTGAAAATGGCCATACTGCCCAAGGTAATTTATAGATTCAATGCCATCCCCATCAAGCTACCAATGACTTTCTTCACAGAATTGGAAAAAACTACTTTAAAGTTCATATGGAACCAAAAAAGAGCCCGCATCGCCAAGTCAACCCTAAGCCAAAAGAACAAAGCTGGAGGCATCACGCTACCTGACTTCAAACTATACTACAAGGCTACAGTAACCAAAACAGCATGGTACTGGTACCACAACAGAGACATAGATCAATGGAACAGAACAGAGCCCTCAGAAATGATGCCGCATATCTACAACTATCTGATCTTTGACAAACCTGACAAAAACAAGAAATGGGGAAAGGATTCCCTATTTAATAAATGGTGCTGGGAAAACTGGCTAGCCATGTGTAGAAAGCTGAAACTGGATCCCTTCCTTACACCTTATACAAAAATTAATTCAAGATGGATTAAAGACTTATATGTTAGACTTAAAACCATTAAAATCCTACAAGAAAACCGAGGCAATACCATTCAGGACATAGGCGTGGGCAAGGACTTCATGTCTAAAACACCAAAAGCAATGGCAACAAAAGGCAAAATTGACAAGTGGGATCTCATTAAACTAAAGAGCTTCTGCACAGCAAAAGAAACTACCATCAGAGTGAACAGGCAACCTACAGAATGGGAGAAAATTTTTGCAACCTACTCATCTGACAAAGGGCTAATATTCAGAATCTACAATGAACTCAAACAAATTTACAAGAAAAAAACAAACAACCCCATCAAAAAGTGGGCGAAGGACATGAACAGACATTTCTCAAAAGAAGACATTTATGCAGCCAAAAAACACATGAAGAAATGCTCATCATCACTGGCCATCAGAGAAATGCAAATCAAAACCACAGTGAGATACCATCTCACACCAGTTAGAATGGCCATCATTAAAAAATCAGGAAACAACAGGTGCTGGAGAGGATGTGGAGAAATAGGAACACTTTTACACTGTTGGTGGGACTGTAAACTAGTTCAACCATTGTGGAAGTCAGTGTGGCGATTCCTCAGGGATCTCGAACTAGAAATACCATTTGACCCAGCCATCCCATTACTGGGTATATACCCAAAGGACTATAAATCATGCTGCTATAAAGACACATGCACACGTATGTTTATTGCGGCACTATTCACAATAGCAAAGAGTTGGAACCAACCCAAATGTCCAACAACGATAGACTGGATTAAGAAAATGTGGCACATATACACCATGGAATACTATGCAGCCATAAAAAATGATGAGTTCGTGTCCTTTGTAGGGACATGGATGAAACTGGAAAACATCATTCTCAGTAAACTATCGCAAGGACAAAAAACCAAACACCGCATGTTCTCACTCATAGGTGGGAATTGAACAATGAGAACTCATGGACACAGGAAGGGGAACATCACACTCTGGGAACTGTTGTGGGGTGGGGGGAAGGGGGAGGGACAGCATTAGGAGATACACCTAATGCTAAATGACGAGTTAATGGGTGCAGGAAATCAACATGGCACATGGGTACATATGTAACAAACTTGCACATTGTGCACGTGTACCCTAAAACCCTAAAGTATAATAAAAATAAATAAATAAATAAATAAGGAAAAAAAAAAAAAGAAGTGATACATTCTTTTTGTTCTATGATTCATTGTTTACATGATTGTCTTTCCCATTAGATTACACATTTCTTGAGAGTTGGGATTGTTTACTTTTTATTTTTCAGACTTTGAATATGTGGAATTGTTGAATATGTGGAGTTGTTGAATGGGCTAAGTTAATTGCATTATAGGATGGGATTAATGATGTATACTTAAGTAGGGTAGATGCCTAGAGTAGATCTTCTGGACTGCTAACTTTGACTGACAGCATTACTGATGAATCATTTTGACCCATTCTTTTTGCCCAGTTTGCCAAATGGATGGGTCCTTTGGTTATATATACTTTCATTCAAAGCATTTTATAACATTAACAACTTGGAGAGGTGCGGTGGCTCACACCTGTAATCCCAGCACTTTGGGAAGCTGAGGCAGGCGGATCACCTGAAGTGGGGAGTTCAAGACCAGCCTGCCCAACATGGAGAAACCCCATCTCTACTAAAAATAGAAAATTAGCCAGGTGTGGTGGCACATGCCTGTAATCCCAGCTACTCAGGAGGCTGAGACAGGAGAATCGCTTGAAGTCGGGAGACAGAGGTTGTGGTCGCGCCATTGCACTCCAGTCTGGGCAACAAGAGTGAAACTCCGTCCCCCCCCCCAAAAAAAAAAACTTGACGAACTTAATCTATATTTTAAGAACTCTAAATGATTAAAAACTTTAGAAAGATTTGGGATTTTTCACGATTAGAGGAGACCAAGATACATTTCCACAGCTGTTAAACAACTTCAATATGCTAAAATATGCTACTTCATTAAGATTTTGGGAAAGAAATTTTAAGTAATAGTTTAATGTTTTGGTGTCCATCATGTCTCCTTTGCTGGAGATATAACAGATTTTGCATATATTTTATTGTCTTTTTTGTAGGAACCATGGTATAAAGATAAATACATTAGAATACAAAAATTGCTCCCTCTGGATGATATTAAAAATAAAACACATGTTTTTCAAGGTATTCTGTTGCTGTCGATGTGTTTTGAGAGTAATACAAACATAGGTATGAATTTTGTTAATACTGCTTTTCAGTGAGCATGGTCAATTAAACCTCTTTGAGTCTCAGTTTTCTAATCTGTAAAGTGATACATTTATATTACAATTTGGTTTATTTAAATGCATTTTAAAATTGAAAATGTAAAACATTCATTTATAGTCATGTACCACTTAATGATTTTTTTTGGTCAACAGCAGACCGAATATATGATGATGGTTCATAAGATTGTAATATTGTATATTTACTGTACTTTTTCTGTGTTTAGATACATAAATACTTAACATTGTGTTATGTTAGTATTGCTTACAATATTCAGTAGTATAGTAACAGAGTACAGGTTTGTAGCCTAGGAGCAATAGACTGTATAACCTAGGTGTGTAGTAGGCTATACCATGTAGGTTTGTGTAAGAACACTCTATGATATTCATACAATAACAAAATCTCCTAACAAGGCATTTCTCAGAACTTACTCCCTTTGTTAAGCCACAATGACTGTTTTAAAATTCTAACAGTACAAAAGAGTGGCCAATGAAAAATTCTTTTTTTCTACTCTAGATCTCTAATTCTTTTTCTTCATATTTAAAGTGACCATTGTTAAGTTTCTTTTTTTTTTTTTTTTTTTTTTTTAAGACGGAGTCTCGCTCTGTCGCCCAGGCTGGAGTGCAGTGGCGCAATCTCGGCTCACTGCAAGCTCTGCCTCCCGAGTTCACGCCATTCTCCTGCCTCAGCCTCTCCGAGTAGCTGGGACTACAGGCGCCCGCCACCACGCCTGGCTAATTTTTTTGTATTTTTAGTAGAGACAGGGTTTCACCATGGTCTCGATCTCCTGACCTCGTGATCCGCCCGCCTCGGCCTCCCAAAGTGCTGGGATTACAAGCGTGAGCCACCGCGCCCGGCCCATTGTTAAGTTTCTTACGTTTTTTCGGAAATATTCTATTTATATATAAATATAGGTACTTATATATTAAGTATAGGTATGTGTGTGTATATGTACAAATATGTGTTTGGGGTTGCCATTAAAAACAATAAATTATGTAGAATAACTAGTATGAAGCAAAACAACACAGCAGAGTTTAAATGATGAATGTTCTCTTCCCTTTCTTTCATCAAGGCTTCTTAAGGGCTTATGCAGTCAGAAAATTCCTTTAAGATTTGTTTTCATTTTGTAATTTGAAATGTTAATTTTCAGATCACAAAGGTTGTCCATGTTCACATATAAGCAGAAAAGTAATTAATATCTAACACCAGGTAATGATTTATTCCTTACCGGTTATTTGAGATTTTTCTGTACCATGCTGTTTCATTCCATTAGCACAGTGGTATTTAAGTAGGGGTGATTTTGCACTCAAGGACATTTGGCAATATGTGGAGACATTTTTTGGTTGTAACATCTAAGAGATGCTGTTAACATTTACTCGATGGAATCTAGGGATGCTGCAACACGTCTTACCATATGTGGGACAGCCTCCACAACAAAGAATCATCTGGCACAAAATGCAAGTAGTACTAAGGTTAAAAAACCATAAGTTAGCATAAATAATAATGAATTAAGTGTAAGTCGCAGCCTTGCTCATTCTTTAATTATAGTTTGTGTTGACTCTTTGTTTTGTGATTTTATTATTTTAAATCTAAAATGATCTTAGATTAGATGTTATCTAACATGCAACAGATAGGTACATCTGTTCTGTTTCTCAGATTCTGATCTTAAAGTATTTAAAGTCATTTTATCATATAGTGTTGGCATTTGTTTTGCAAGTTTTTACCTTAATTAAAAATACACCAAAGGCAGCAGAAATCTGTGTGTTTTGTTGTCGTTGTTGTTAACTAAAATGATAAAGGGATCCTCAGCTGTTCAATCTACTTTGTTGTTTTGAGGTTTGACCTGGCCTTATTCCATATATAGCCATCTGCCAGCTGGTAAGGTGGTATCTAGTAAGGATGTTTAAGAGTGTTGCCTTGCCAGATCTAGCTGTAAGCAAGTCCTATATCTAAATTAACCTTTGAGGCTGAAAATCATATAGCCATCTGCCAGCTGGTAAGGTAGCATCTGTCTAGGATGTTCAAAAATGTTACTTTGCTAGATCGAGACAAGCATGCTGTCTACTAAATTTCATCTTTACTGGACCTCCAGGATCTTTAGGACTTGTATTAGTCAGGATTCTCCAGATAAACAGAACCAATAGGAGTTAGTAGATAGGTAGGTAGGTAGTTAGGTAGGTAGATAGGTAGATAGATAAATATATAGATAGATAGACAAGGAGACCTCAGAAAGTTCGTGGAAAATGCATATTATGAAAAAACTCTGCATGTTTTTCAAAAATTTTTTGTGCCAAAATAAACTTGAACAGGATCTAATTTGAGGCACTAAGGAAGGCTAAGACATCAGTTTGAAAAAAGCTCCTATCAAAGCAACATGAATTCTGCTAAAATTGAAGCAAGAACAAACATAAAATTTATAGTGAAACTTTGATGGAAGAATGGTGAAATCATTGATGCTTTACAAAAAGTTTATGGGGACAATGCCCCAAAGAAATCAGCAGTTTTACAAATGGATAACTCGTTTTTAAAAAGGACAGGACAGGCCGGGCACATGGCTCATGCCTGTAATCCCAGCACTTTGGGCGGCTGAGGCGGGCGGATCACGAGGTCAAGAGATCGAGACCATCCTGGCCAACATGGTGTAACCCCGTCTCTACTAAAAATACAAAAATCAGCTGGGTGTGGTGGCGTGTGCCTGTAGTCCCAGCTGCTCGGGAGGCTGAGGCAGGAGAATTGCTTGAATCTGGGAGGCAGAGGTTGCAGTGAGCCAAGATTGCACCATTGCACTCTAGCCTGGCGACAGAGCGAGACTCTGTCTCAAAAAATAAATAAATAAAAAAGGACAGGACAATGTTAAAGATGAAGCTTGCAGCGGCAGACTGCAAGGAAATTTGCAAGGAAAAAATTAACCTTGTTTGTGCCTTATTTGAAGGGGACAAATGATTAACAGCAAAAACAATAGCCAACATCACAGACATCTTAAGTGATTCAGCTTACACAATTCTGGCTGAAAAATTAAACTTGGGCAAACTTTCATCTCAATGGGGGCCAAAACCATTGCACCCAAATCAGCTACAGACGAGCAGTGCTTTCAGTGGAATTTTTAAACAAATGGGATCAAGATCCTGAAGCATTTCTTGAAAAAATTGTAACAGATGAAACATGTCTTTACCAATACATCCTGAAGACAGGGCATAATTAAAGCAATGGCTACCAAGAGGTGGAAGTGGTCCAGTCAAAGCGAAAGTGGACTGGTCATGGCAACAGTTTTTTGGGATGCTCAAGGTATTTTGCTTGTTGGTTTTCTGGAGGGCCAAATAATGATAACATCTGTTTATTATGAGAATGTTTTGAGAAAACCAAAGCTTTAGCAGAAAAAC
Organism: Nomascus leucogenys; assembly: GCF_006542625.1. Taxonomy (NCBI): domain Eukaryota; kingdom Metazoa; phylum Chordata; class Mammalia; order Primates; family Hylobatidae; genus Nomascus; species Nomascus leucogenys. The sequence goes on from NC_044402.1 coordinate 102,899,360, forward strand.
ACTAGGGAGAAATTTGCTAAAGAGTCCTTCTCTACCATGACAATGCTCCTGCTCATTCCTGTCATCAAACAAGGGCAATTTTTAAAGAGTTTCAGTGGAAAATCAATATAGTCCTGATTTGGCTCCTTCTGACTTCTTTTTGTTTCCCAATCTTTTTGTTTGTTTGTTTGTTTTTGAGACAGTGTCTTGCTCTGTCACACAGGCTGGAGTGCAGTGGCTGGCGCATTCTTGGCTCACTGCAACCTTGACCCCTGGGGCTCAAGCGAGCATCCTACCTCAGCCTCCCGAGTAGCTAGGACTACAGGTGTGCCACCATACATGGCTAATTTTGTTTATTTTTTGTGGAGATGAGATCTCAGTATGTTGCCCAGTCTGGGCTCAAACTCATGCCTTGGTGACAGAGTGAGACTCCGTCTCAAAAAAAAAAAAAAAGAAAAAATATTTTTACGCCTGTAATCCCAGCAATTTGGGAGGCTGAGGTGGGCAGCTTGCTTGAGCTTAGGAGTTACAGACCAGCCTGGGCAACATGGTGAGACCCCTTCTCTTCAAAAAAATTCAAAAATAAGCTGGGCAGGCTGGGTGTGGTGGTTCCTGCCTGTAATCACAGCACTTTGGGAGGCCAAGGCAGGCAGATCACCTGAGGTCAGGAATTTGAGATCAGCCTGGCCAAGATGGTGAAACCCCATCTCTACTGAAAAAAGACAAAAAAAATTAGCCAGGTATAGTTGTGGGCATCTGTAGTCCCAGCTACTCCGGAGGCTAAGGCTGGAGAATCGCTTGAACCCAAGAGGCGGAGGTTGCAGTGAGCTGAGATCGTGCCACTGCGCTCCAGCCTGGGCAACAGAGCCAGATCCTGTCTCAAATTATATATATAATGTTTTTGTACACTTATACAGTATGTTTGTGTTTTAAGCTAAGTGTTTTATTATAAGAGTAAAAATGTTAAAAAAAAGTTAAATCACAGGTTAAAAAGTTTATGAAGTAAAGTTAGAGTAATCTAAGGTTAATTTATCAAGGAAATAAAAAAACTAATGTTGTCTAAGTAAGTGTTTATGAAGTCTACAGTAGGGTACAGTAATGTCCTAGGCCTTCACATTCACTTACGGCTCACACACTGACCTAAAGCAAGTTCTAGTCTTACAAGCTCCATTCATGGTAAGTGCCCTATACAGGTATACCGTATTTTATCTTTCATACTGTATTTTTGCTCTACTTTTTCTATGTTTAGATACACAGATACTACTGTATTACAGCAACCTACAGTATTCAGTGGAATAGTTATACAACTAGCCTATAGCCTAGGAGTAATAAGCTATATCATATAGCCTAGGTATGTAATAGGCTATTATCATCCAGGTTTGTGTAAGTACACTCTATGATATTCATAGGATGAAGTCACCTAACAACAAATTTCTCAGAACATATTTCTGTCATTAAGCCACACATGACTGCCTTAAGTATTTTTTTTTGTTTTTGTTTTTTTTTGAGACAGAGTCTCGCTCTGTCGCCCAGGCTGGAGTGCAGTGGCGCAATCTCGGCTCACTGCAAGCTCTGCCTCCCGGGTTCACGCCATTCTCCTGCCTCAGCCTCTCCGAGTAACTGGGACTACAGGCGCCCGCCACCACGCCCGGCTAATTTTTTTGTATTTTTTAGTAGAGACGGGGTTTCACCGTGGTCTCGATCTCCTGACCTCGTGATCCACCCGCCTCGGCCTCCCAAAGTGCTGGGATTACAAGCGTGAGCCACCGCGCCCGGCCTTGACTGCCTTAAGTATTGTTCCATGAAATTTTTGTTTTAGTTTTATGTTTATGTTTGCATTTGGTCATGATTCAAAAAAGCATTTCTTATACTATGTTTCTATACTAAGTTAACTATAAAATGGTACATCACTGGTAATAGCGATAATAAACTGGCCATTTTCATGAAAACTTAGTTTTATCTTGGCTAGGCACAGTGGCTTACGCCTGTAATCCCTTTATCTTGACAAAGATACCTAATTTGCTTCTAAGCTTTTTACTATTTTTTTATTTTATTTATTTTTTTTGAGACGGAGTCTTGCTTTGTCGCCCAGGCTGGAGTGCAGTGGTGCAATCTCGGCTCACTGCAAGCTCCGCCTCCCGGGTTCACACCATTCTCCTGCCTCAGCCTCCCAAGCAGCTGGGACTACAGGCTCCCGCCACCACGCCCGGCTAATTTTTTGTATTTTTAGTAGAGACGCGGTTTCATCGTGTTAGCCAGAATGGTCTCCATCTCCTGACCTTGTGATCCGGCCGCCTCAGCCTCCCAAAGTGCTGGGATAACAGGTTTGAGCCACCGCGCCCGGCCTGCTTGTAAGCTTTTTAAATTGAAACAATGCATGGCCTATCTTTTGAATTAGTGAGCTTGCCACCCCTGAAAACATCTAAGTAGATCATCTGTCAGAGATGTTACAGGTGGGATGAATTCCTGCTTTATTATGGAAAATTTGACTTCTAGTTCTTTCCAAGTAATATTTTATAATTCTAACTTATATATGTGGTCCTATTCCTAGAAAATGATGTATTCTTTTCATACAATTTTTCCAGTGGTACTGAAAATAACCTCAGCCCGAATTGGCTTTGTTAAACTTGGAAGATTTTCAAGAAACATGACTCTAGAATTCTTTACTAGGTCTTTACAAAATATTTCGCCTTGCAGTAAGAATTGTGTTCCTCTCATATCTCTTTTTTTCCTTATTTCCATGCTTTCCCATTTTATTCACATGGAAAATTTTTAGTCAATCAGCATTTATTTTGGGGCTTCCTCAAAAACTAAATTTTTTTTTTTTTTTTTGAGACGGAGTCTCGCTCGGTCCCAGGCTGGAGTGCAGTGGCGTGATCTCGGCTCACTGCAACCTCTGTCTCCCAGGTTCAAGCGATTCTTCTGCCTCAGCCTCCAAAGTAGCTGGGATTACAGGCGGCTGCCACCACGCTTGGCTAATTTTTATATTTTTAGGAGAAATGGGGTTTCACCATTTTGGCCAGGCTGGTCTTAAACTCCTGACCTCATGATCCACCTGCCTCTGCCTTCCAAAGTGCTGGGATTACAGGCATGAGCCACTGCGCCCAGCCAAAAAACTCTAAATTTACCTCTTTAGGAATTTCAACCGATCATTTGTATCTCTTCTTATGTTTTCAGTTGTTGCAATAAATTTTAACCTTTTTTATGTTATTTTATAAAATTGTTTCCATTCATGTATACATTTTCTTTTTTATAACAGCTTTATTGGGATATAATCTACATAGCATATCATTCACCCATTAAAGTGCAGAATTCAGTGCTTTTTAGCGTATCCACAGAGTTGTGCAACTGTCACCACCATCAATTTTAGAACATTTTTCTTACACCACTAAGAAGTCCCATATCCATTAGCAGTAATTCTTTATTCACTCCCTCCCCAAGCTTCTGGCAACCACTAATCTACTTTCTGTCTCAAATTTGCCTGTTCTAGACATATATCCTATAAGTTGAGTCATATCATATAATATATAGTCTTTGGTGTCTGGCTTCTTTCACTTAGCATAATGTTTTCAGGGTCCATCCATGTTGTAACATATCCAGCATTTCATTTCCTTTTATTTCCCAATAATATTCTATTATGGATATACTGCATTTCCTTTATCCTTTCATCAATTGATGGACATGCGGTTGTTTCCACTTTTTAGTTATTATGAATGATGCCATTATGAGTATTAACGTACAAGTTTTTTTTGTGGACATGTGTTTTTATATCTCTTGCATATAGCCAAGAGTGAAATTGCTGGGTCAGGTGGTTAAGGTGTAAGGGTTCTTTTTATGGCCAGGCACGGTGGCTCACGCCTATAATCCCAGCACTTTGGGAGGTGAAGGCGGGTGGATCACCTGAGGTTGGGAGTTCGAGACCACCCTGACCAACATGGAGAAACCCTGCCTGTACTAAAAACACAAAATTAGCCAGGCATGGTGGCGCATGCCTGTAATTCCAGCTACTCAGGAGGCTGAGGCAGGAGAATCGCTTGAACCCGGGAGGTGGAGGTTACGGTGAGCTGAGATCGCGCCATTGCACTCCAGCCTGGGCAACAAGAGCGAAACTCCATCTCAAAAAAATAAATAAAAGTTCTTTTTATATTCTGGATACTAGTACCTTGTTAATTATATGACTTGTAAATTTTTCCCCCATTCTGTGAGTTGTCTTCACTTTCTTTATGGTGTGTTTTGAAGCACAGAAGTTTTAAATTTTGTTGACATTCTATTTTTCCTTTTGTTATGCTTTTTGGTGTCACAGCTAAGAAGCTGTTACCTAATCCAAGATCATAAAGGATCCACACCTATGTTTTATTCTGAGATATTTATAGATTTACTTACGACGTTTGGCGTTTCTGATCCATTTTCAGTTAATTTTTGCTTATGATACAAGGTTAGGGGTTCCAACTTTATTCTTTTATACATGGATATCCAGTTACCACAGCATCATTTATTGAGAAGGGTAATTTTTTCCCCATTGAATTGTCTTGGCACTCTTGTCAAAAATCAGTTCACCATGTATATAAGGGTTTATCTCTGAACTCTGAATTCCATTCCATTGATGTGCATGTCTGTCTTTATTTCAGTACCACACTGTGCTACAGTCTTGATTTGTTGCTTTGTATTATGTTTTGAAATCAGGAAATGTGAATCCTCTGACTTTGTTCTGTTTCAAGATTGTTTTGGCTATTCTGGGTCCCTTGCATTTCCATATAAAGCAGCAGCTTGTCAATTTCTACTCAAAAGGCAGCTGCTATTTGAAAGAGATTGCATTGAATATGTAGATAAATTTGGGGAGTACTGCCATCTTAATAAATATTAAGTCTTAATAATCAGTGAGCATGGGATGTCTCTTCATTTGTTTAGATAAGTTTACATTTTTTTCAGTGATGTTTTGCCGTTTTCATTGTGTAAATCTTGCACTTTTTTTGTTACATTTATTCCTAATAATTTTGTTCTTTTGATGGTATTAGGTATTATGAATGGGCTCATTTTCTTAATTTCGCATTGGAGTGCTCATTGCTAGTGTATAGAAATACAATTGATTTTTATATATTGATGTATTCTGCAATGTTGTTGAACTTTTATTAGCTCTAGTAATTTTTTTGTAGGTTCCTTAGGATTTGCTTATATACAAGCAAATTTGGATTTTGTAGGTTCCTTAGGATTTGTTTATATGCAAATCCTAAGGAACCTACAAAAAATTACTAGAGCTAATAAAAGTTCAACAACATTGCAGAATACAAGACCATGCCATCTTCAGACAGAGATGACTTTACTTCTTACTTTCTAATCTGTATGTCTTTTATTTCATTGTTCTTTTTCTTCTTTATTTTTACTTTTTGTCTACTTTCCCTGGCTAGAGGAATCTCCAGTACAAGTTTGGATAGGTGTGGGGAAGCCAACATTTTTGTGTCATTCCTGATCATTGAAGGAAAAGTTTTCAGTTTTTCACCATTAAGTATGATGTTAGTTGTAGGTTTTTCATAGATGCCTTTATCACATTGAGAACGATCCTTTCTACTCCTAATCATGAAATGGTGTTGTATATTTATTAAGATATTAAATACACATTGACTAGTATTTATTTGCTTTCTCACATAGAAAATATTATTATTATTGTTATTATTTTTCTTGGAGACAGAGTCTTGCTCTGTCACCCAGGCTGGAGTGCAGTGGCACGATCTTGGCTCACTGCAACCTCTGCCTCCCAGGTTCAAGCAAATCACCTTCCTCAGCCTCCCGAGTAGCTGGGACTACAGGCACATGCCGCCACACCTGGCTAATTTTTTGTATTTTAGTAGAGATGGGGTTTCACTGTGTTGCCCAGGGTGGTCTCGAACTCCTGAGCTCAGGCAATCCGCCCACCTCGGCCTCCCAAAGTGCTAGGATTAAGAAAATATTCTTAATACTAGTCTTTCAAAGTTTTCTTCCCTTATTTTCTCTCTTCTACTTTGAAGGGAAAGCAGGGATCAACATAAGAGTGCAATAAATATCTTTTTTGAAATTCAAAACACTAAGGTTGAATTGTCACTAATATACTTTATTTAAAAATTATAAAGGCTGGGCACGGTGGCTCACACCTGTAATCCCAGCACTTTGGGAGGCCGAGGCGGGCAGATCACGAAGTCAGCAGATCGAGACCATCCTGGTTAACACGGTGAAACCCCGTCTCTACTAAAAAAACAAAAAATACAAAAATTAGCCGGGCGTGGTGGCAGGCGCCTGTAGTCCCAGCTACTCAAGAGGCTGAGGCAGAAGAATGGCGTGAACCCGGAGGTGGAGCTTGCAGTGAGCCGAGATCGCGCCACTGCACTCCAGCCTGGGCGACAGAGCGAGACTCTGTCTCCAAAAAAAAAAAAAAATTATAAAATGTGGCCAGGTGTGGTGGCTCACGCCTGTAATCCCAGCACTTTGGGAGGCCAAGGTGGGCGATCACCTGAGGTCAGGAGTTCGAGACCAGCCTGGCCAACATGGTGAAACCCCGTCTCTACCAAAAATACAAAAATTATCCGGGCATAGTGGCAGGCGCCTGTAATCCCAGCTACTTGGGAGGCTGAGGCAGAAGAATCGATTGAACCCAGGAGGTGGAGGTTGCAGTGAGCCGAGATCGTGCCATCGCACTCCAGCCTGGGGGACAAGAGCGAGACTTTGTCTCTCAAAAAAAAAAAAAGAATTATAAAATGCATTGAAAGTGGGATAATGGAAATGTTTTCTTGGGGGTGTCATGTACTTTATCTGGGTTAACCTGTTACAAAGGGAGTTAGTCTAAGTGAATCTTAAAATTGTTATCCTCAAATTTCAGTGATCTGTTACTTTATAGCTCATATGCTTCTATGGTCCCCCAGCAAGAAATCTTGTACTCATTAGCAGTTATTCCCAGTTCTTTTCCACACACACTCCCCTATCCCAGCTGTAGGTAAGTACTAGTTTACTTTCTGTTTCAGTATCTTCACCTATTTTGGGTGTCTTATATAAACTGAAATCTATAAATTGTAGTCTTTTGTGATTAACTTCATGGTTCATCCATGTTTTAGTATATATTAGTACTTCCTTTCTTTTTTTTTAAACTGGCAAATCATATAATAAAATTCACTTTCCCAACAATTTTCAAGTATATAGTACAATGTCGTCAACAACATGCACATTGTTACGCAACAGATGCCCAGAATCCCCCTATCCTGCATGGCTGAAAGTCTACATTCACCAAACACAACTTCCTACTTTACCCTCCCTCCAGCTCCTGGCAGCCAGCCACCATTTGACTTTCTGTTTCTGTGAGTTTGACTGCTTTAGATGCTTTATATAAGTATGCACTATTTCATCTTTTGTGACTGGCATATTTCTCTTAGCATAATGTCCTCAAGGTTCATCCCTGTTGTAGCATGTGACAGGATTTACTTCTTTTTAAAAGACTGAATAATATTCTCTTGTATGTAAATACCATATTTTGTTTGTTCATCCACCAACAGATGAATATCTGTTGATGTACATTTAAGTTGCTTCCACCTCTTGCCTATTGTGAATAATAATACAGTGAACATGTGTACTGTGGACTGAATTGTGTTCTCCTCAAATTCATATATTGAAACCCTAACTCCCAGTGTGACTGGGTTTGTGGATATGGCCTGTAAGGAGGTGATGATAAAGGTTAAATAAGATAAGGTTGGGGCCTAATCCAATAGGGCTGGTTCCTTTATAAGAAGAGGAAGACACCAGATCTTTTTTCTACACTCTGGGAAGACCCAGCAACAACATGGCCATCTGTAAGCCACGAAGAGAGCTCTCACCAGGAACCGATGGATAGCACCTGGATCTTGGACTGCTCAGATAGCTTTATACCATCTAGTCTGTGGTATTCAGTAGCCCAAGCTGACTAATATAATGGCTGTATGTGTACAAATAGCTTTTCAAGATTTTTTCCAATTCTTTTAGATATATACCCAGAAATAGAATTGCTAGGTCATGTAGTAGTAATATTTTTAATTTTTTGAGGAAATTCCATATTGTTTTCCATAGCGGCTGCACCATTTTTCATTCCCACCAACAGTGCACAAGGGTCAAGGGTTCTAATTTCTTTATATATTCACCAACACTTTCTGCCTCTCTCTCTCTCTCTTTCTTTCCTTTCTTTCTCTCTCTCTTTCTGTCTCTCTCTTTCTCTTTCTTTCTTCTTTTTTTTTTTCAAGACGGAGTCTTGCTCTGTCACCCAGGCTGGAGTGCAGTGGCGCGATCTTGGCTGACTACAACCTCCACCTCCCGGGTTCAAGCGGTTCTCCTGCATCAGCCTCCCAAGTAGCTGGGATTACAGGCATGTGCCACAATGCCCAGCTAATTGTTTTATTTTTATTTTTATTTTTATTTTTATTTTTATTTTTATTTTTATTTTTGGTAGAGACAGGGTTTTGCCATGTTGGTCAGGCTGGTCTGGAACTCCTGTCCTCCAAGTGATCCACCCGCCTCAGCCTCCCAAAGTGCTGGGATTATAGGCGTGAGCCACTGTGCCTGTCTTCTTGTCTCACTGTGCTGTCCAGGCTGGAGTGCAGTGGTACAGTCATAGCTCACTGCAGCCTCAAATTTCTGGGCTCAAGCAGTCCTTCTGACTTAGCGTCCCAAGTAGCTGAGACTATAGGTGTGCACCACTGCACCCGACTAGTTTTTTTTTAGTGATGGGGGTCTCACTATATTGCCTAGGTTGGTCTCAAACAACTAGGTTCAAGTGATCCTCTTACTTTGGCCTCCCAAAGTGATGAGATTATAGGCATAAGCCACTGTGCCCAGTCCTGTTTTTCTGGATAATGGCCATCCAGTTGGGAGTGAGGTAATATCTTGTGTTTGTGATTTGTAGTTCCCTGATGATTAGTGATTTTGAGCATCTTTTCATATGCTTGTTGGCCATTTGTATATCTTTGGAGAAATGTCTATTGAAGTCCTTTGCCCATTTTTAAATCAGTTTATTTAGGGTTTTTTGGTCACCAAGTTGTAGGAATTCTTTATATATTTATTTATATATATATAAATTATATATATATAATAATATATAAAATTATATATACATAATTATATATATAATATATATATTATTATATATATATTATATATATAAATATGTATATATAATTATATATATAATATATATAAAATTATAATACATAATATATATAATATTCAGAATGTATAATTCTGAATATTAACCCCTTATCAGATATTTTATTTGTAAATAATTTTTTCCATTCCTTAGGTTTTCATTCTGTTGATTGTTTCCTTTTCTGCATAGAAGTTTGATGTAATCCCTTTGTCTATTTTGGTTTTGTTGCCTGTGCTTTTGGTGTCCTGTGCGTGAAATAATTGACAAAATGTAGTGTCATGAAGTTTTCCCACTGTGTTCTTATAGCAGGTTTTTGTTTGTTTGCTTGCTTTTGTTTTGCTTTGAGACAGGGTCTCACCCTATCACCCAGGCTGGAGTGCATGGTGCAATTATGGCTCACTGCAGCCTAGATCTCCCAGGCTTAAGCAATCCTCCTACCTCAGCCTCCTGAGTAGCTGGGACTATAGGCACATACCACCATGCCTGGCTGATTTTGTGTTTTTTGGTGGAGACAGGGTTTTGCCATGTTGCCCAGGCTGGTCTCAAACTCCTGAGCAGTCTGCCCACCTTGGCCTCCTAAAGTGCTGAGATTACAGGTGTGAGCCACCATGCCCAGCCTCTTCTAGCAGTTTTATAGTTTCAAGTCTTATGCATAGCTCTTTAATGAATTTTGCATTTTGAGTTAATTTTTGTATGTAGCATAAGGGTCCAGCTGCTTTCTTTTTGAATGTGGATATCCAGTTTTCCCAGCACCATTTATTGAAGAGACTATCCTTTTTGGTTGTCACTACAACAGGTGGTGTAGTGTAGTCTTGGCATGCTTATTGAAGATCATTTGACCATATATGCAAGGGTTTATTTCTGGACACTATTCTGTTCTATATCTCTGTCTTTATGCCAGTACCATACTGTTTGGATTACTATAGGTTTGTAATACGTTTTCAAATTAGAAAGGATGAGGCTTCCAGCTTTGTTCTTCTTTCTCGAGATTGTTTTGAGATAACATATGAGTACATAATTTCATTTATTTATTTATTTATTTGAGACAGGGTCTCTCTCTGTCCCCCACGCTGGTGTGCAGTGGCATGATCTCAGCTCACTGCAACCTTTGCTTCCCAGGCTCAAGCGATTCTCCCACCTCAGCTTCCTGAGTAGCTGGGACTGTAGGCACACACCACCATGTCTGGCTAATTTTTGTATTTTTGTAGAGACAGAATTTTGCCATGTTGACCAGGCTGGTCTTGAACTCCTGACTTCAAGTGATCCGCCCACCTCAGCCTCCCAAAGTGCTGGGATTACAGGCATGAGCCACCACGCCTGGCCCTGTGTATAAGTTTTTATGTAGACATGTTTTCAATTCTCTTGGTTATACATATATCTAGGAAAGTAGTCGCTGGGTCATATGGCAACTCTGCTTAACCTTTTGAGAAACTTTCATACCTTTTTTCAAGGTGGTTGTACCATTTTATAATTCCACCAGCAATATTGAAAATTACAATTTTTCTACGCCCACAGCAACACTTGCTATTTGTTGTTTTCATTTAGCCATACTAGTGCAGGTGCTGTTGTAATTTCCTGGATGTAACACATAAAAAGGCTTTTCAAGATTGGTGCAAGAAAGAATGTGTCTTTATGTTTACTTGTATTTCCAAACAGGTGATACTTTTACTGTTGGTCTTTGCCCACTAAATTGGAAGATATATTACCTTGTATTTGCCTTCAGAGCAGGGTTTTGCACCTTTAGCCCATTGACATCTTGTACCAGATAATTTTTTTTCCAGATAATTTGTGTGTGTGTATGTGGGGGAGCCATATGTGCATTGTAAGATCTTTGCCAGCATCCCTGACATCCCTTTCCTGACAAATGTTAGTGGTACTACCACCTGTTGTAGTGACAACCAAAAATGTCTCCAGACATCTCCAAATATCCCCTGGGGCGTAAAACTGCCTATCATTGAGAACTTTATGGCCCTAAAGAAAGAGATACAGTTTTATTCTCTGCTCATTTTCTTTTCTGTTAGTCTCGATTATTTGTCATTTACAATATTTAACTTTGCTCAGCAAAATTTTAACCTTTCAAATAAAAGAAGTAGGTTACTGCTTTAAATTCTTGCTAAATAATTCTCAGGGCAGGTTTTCCTAAGTGAATTTGAACTTAGAAGCATAGAATAGAGATGGATGAAAGTATCCTCATTTTATTTATTTTTTTCATAAGAAAATTTATTTTTGAAATAATTTGGGGCACAGGTGCTTGTGAAGAAATTCCTAGATATTGAGAGAGATGAAGTGTTAAAGATAGTTTAATTCAACAAATTAAAAAAAAAATTTTATAACGAAACCTAGAGAAATTACGTAATTTGTTTCAAGTAAGCTTCTAATCTGGTGACAGAGGTAGGAACAAAAGATCTGTGGTGTTGGTTTGTTTGGGAAGAATGAGGTTTGTCTGTGTGTGTGTGGGGGGGGGGGGGTGGGGGTGAATATAAGTTTAACACCCAGGAATGGATTTGTTTGCTTTTGGATAAAAATTTATAATCTCACTTCACATCATACATATGTAAATAAAGGACAGATGGATTATAATGATTAACAGTAAAAAAAAAGTCACGCAGTGAGAAAATAAAGTAAAACAGAAATGAATACTGGAAGTCTCTCTCTCCCCCACCTCCTTCCTCCCCCTTCCCTTCCCCTCCCCCTCCTTCCCTTCCCTTTCCCTTCCCCTTTCCCTTCACGTTCCCTTCCCCTTCCCCTTCCGCCTTCCTTTTCTCTCTCCCTCTCTTTCTTTTTCTTTCCCCTCCCTTCCTCCCTTCCTTCTTTCCCTCCCTCTTTGCCACCCCACTGCCCCCTCGCCCCCGGCACTTTGGGAGGCCAAGGCAGGAGGATTACTTGAGCCCAAGAATTCAAGATCAACCTGGGCAACATAGCTACAGTTTTTTTTTTTTTTTAAGACAGGGTCTTACTTTGTCACCCAGGCTGGAGCACAGTGGTGTGATCTTGGCTCACTGCAGCCTTGACCTCCTGGATTCAAGTGGTCTTCTTGCCTTAGCCCCCCAAATAGCTGGTACTACAGGCATGCCACCATGTCCAGCTAATTTTTTGTTGTTTTTTGTAGAGATGGGGTTTCACCATGTTGCCCAGGCTGGTCATGAACTCCTGAGCTCAAATGAACCATCCACCTCGACCTTCCAAAGTGCTAGGGTTATAGACATCAGCCACCATGCCCAACCTACAAAAAATTTTAAAAAGAGCGGGGCATGGTGGCACTCACCTGTAGTCCCAGCTAATTGGGGGGGCTGAGGTGAGAGGATCACTTGAAGTAGGCTGCAGTGAACTGTGAGCACACCACTGCACTCTAGCATGGCTGACAGAGTGAGACCCTGTCTCAAAAAATAAAATTAAATTAAATTTAAAAGAGAGAGAGTCTCACTGGAGTGCAGTGGTGTGATCCTAGCTCACTGCAGCCTTGAACTCTTAGGCTGTAGTGATCCTCCTGCCTCAGCCTCCCAAATAGTTGGGACTACAGGTGTGCGTTGCTACATCTGTCTAAGTTTTTAAATTTTTTTTTTTTTTTTTAAACAGTCTCACTCTGTTGCCCAGGCTGGAGTTCAATTGCGTGATCTTGGCTCACTGCCACCTCTGTCTCCTGGGTTCAAGTGATTCTCATGCCTCAGCCTCCCGAGTAGCTGGGATTACAGGCATGTGCCACCATGGCCAGCTAATTTTTGTATTTTTAGTAGAGACAGGGTTTTGCCATGTTGGCCAGGCTGGTCTCAAACTCCTGATCTCAAGTTATCCGCCCACCTCGGCCTCCTAAAGTACTGGGATTAGAGGCGTGAGCCACCATACCTGGCCCAGTTTTTAAATTTTTTGTAGAGACAGCGTCTCAGTATGTTGCCCAAGCTGGTCTCAAAGTCCTGGCCTCAAGCAGTCTTCCTTACTCAGCTACATGTCACTGGGATTATAGACGTGAGTCAGTATGCCAGGCTGAAAAAGCCTTTCTATATTTAGTGTGATGGGAAGATAAAAAGGAAATCTTGATAGATTGGTGATATAAAAGTTAGACCTTTTGCATTGTAGCAAAACAAAATTTTTATGTCTCATGTCACTTCAAAGAGCTGTTCTTTTGATTCCCATTTCAGTACTCTGTGTCATGTTTTATTGCAGTAATAAGATCCCCCCATTTAATTTATTCTTGTTGGAATGGACCATGTTATGAAAAATAAAGTTGGCCAGGTGCAGATGACGCCTGTCATCCCAGCACTTTGGGAGCCCGAGGCGGACAGATCACCTTGTGTCCGGAATTTATTCCTTCTGGTGGGTTCTTGGTCTTGCTGACTTCAAGAATGAAGCCACGGACCTCGCCATGAGCGTTACAGCTCTTAAAGGTGGCGCGTCTGGAGTTTGTTCCTTCAGATGTTCAGATGTGTCCGGAGTTTCTTCCTTCCAGTGGGTTCATGGTCTCACTGACTTCAGGAGTGAAGCCATAGACTTCGCAGCGAGTGTTACAGCTCTTCAAGGTGGTGCGGACCCAAAGAGTGAGCAGCAGCAAGATTTATTGTGAAGAGCAAAAGAACAAAAGGGGATGCAAGCGGGTTGCCACTCCTGGCTAGGGTGGCCAGCTTTTAGTCCCTTATTTGGCCCTGCCCATGTTCTGCTGATTGCTCCATTTTACAGAGTGCTGATTGGTCCATTTTACAGATTGCTGATTGGAACATTTAGAATCCTTTAGCTAGACATAAAGCGCTGATTGGTGCATTTTTAGAGTGCTGATTGGTGCATTTACAATCCTTAGCTAGACACAGAGTGCTGATTGGTGCATTTACAATCCTCTAGCTAGACAGAAAAGTTATCCAAGTCCCCAGTCGACCCAGGAAGTCCAGCTGGCTCCACCTCTCAACCTGAGATCAGGAGTTCGGGACCAGCCTGGCTGACATGGTGAAACCCTGTCTCTACTAAAAATACAAAAATTAGCTGGGCGTAGTGACGTGTCCTCTAATCCCAGCTACTCAGGAGGCTGAGGCAGGAGAATTGCTTGAACCCAGGAGGCAGAAGTTGCAGTGAGCTGAGATTGTGCCACTGCACTCCAGCCTGGCAACAGAGTGAGACTCTGTCTCAAAAAAAAAAAAAAAAAAGAAAAAGAAAAACATAGTTGTTTCTATAAGTAAGTATTTTGGTAGGAATTTATATATGAATTAATGGCCAGGCACAGAAAAAGCCAAGGGGTTACTTTAAGATTAGATATCTGGGAGCACTAATGTATATATATTTGTATATTATTGTGGATATATATATATATATATATATATATATATATATATAATTACAATAACATTTGACCAAATAGTATGTATATTTTATTTAGGATTTTGGAGCTGTTTTTAGTGGGGTTTGTTTTAGGAGGTAGTGGATAGTAGGTTATGGGTAAGTTGTGTTTTGGGGTTTCTTTGGACAGCATTATTAATTTACACAAAATAAAATTTATTCTTTTATGTTTCCAGCTGGATAAGTTTTGGCAAATGTATACAGTTATGTAACCACCACCACAATCAATAAAAATATTTTTATCATCCCCATAGTTTTCCCTCTTGCCTGTTTGCCACTGCTCCTGCTCCCACCCCTCACTCCAAGCAACTGTCGATGGATTTTCTCTCTGGTTTTGTCTTTAGTATTTGATATATGTGAAATTAATTTACTAAATAATTCAAGTTAACTAATATAGAATTAGCTATTCGTTTAGGAGCATATGTTATGCTTTTCCATCTTTTTTTTTTTTTTTTTTTTTTTTAAGAGACAGAGTCTTGCTGTGTCACCCAGGCTAGAATTCAGTCATGATCCTAGCTCACTGCAACCTGGAACCCCTGGGCTCAAGGCATCTTCCTTCCTCAGCCATTTAAGCTGTGACTACAAGCAGGTACCCCCACACCTGGCTAATTTTAAAATATTTTGTTGAGATGGGTTCTCATTGTGTTGCCCTGGCTGGTCTTGAACTCCTGGCCTTGAGCAGTCCTCCTGCCTTGGCCACTGAAAGTGTTGGGGTTACAGGTGTGAGCCACATCCAGCTGCTTTTCCATCTTTAAAAACAAAAGCAAATGATGTTCGTAGTAAATGAGACATTTTTGTATTTGTATCTAATATTTCATATATATGGAGTCATATATTGTATAGTCTTTTGTGTCAAGTTTATTTCTTTTTATTGCTGAATAGCTATTGGGAGCAATGCTGCTGTGAATGAATATCTTATATACTGGTGTTGGTGTGAATGTATGTTTTTGTTTCTTGTAATATTTAAGAGTGAAAATATATGGGGTGCAAGGTAAATATATGTTTACTTTTGTTAAGAAAGTGCCCAAATTTTTTCCAGAGTGCCTATACTGTTTTGCATTTCCACCACCAAAGTATGAGGGTTCCAGTTGCTCCATATACTTGCCTGGGTTGTTTTTTGTGTTAGTGTTGGTGTATATAGTTACATCAAAATTTTTTAAGACTTTAGTTAGATGTGTTCTACATGTGAAACACTTTTGTGTTAAAATGTTTGGTGGAGGTCACTAGTGATTTTTAGAACACTATAAATGTTCTAAAATGTTCAATGTAATTTTGGATGGAATGGTCCATTGTTTTATTTACCCTTCTTTTTCTCTAGAACTAACTCTACATTTGGAAGTAGTGTATCTTTTTTTTTTTTTTTTTTTTTTGTTGTTGAGATGGAGTCTTGCTCTGTCGCCCAGGCTGGAGTGCAGTGGCGCAATCTCGGCTCACTGCAAGCTCCACCTCCCGGGTTCACGCCATTCTCCTGCCTCAGCCTCTCTGAGTAGCTGGGACTACAGGCGCCCGCCACCACGCCCGGCTGATTTTTTGTATTTTTAGTAGAGACGGGGTTTCACCGTGGTCTCGATCTCCTGACCTTGTGATCCGCCCGCCTCGGCCTCCCAAAGTGCTGGGATTACAAGCATGAGCCACCGCGCCCGGCGGAAGTAGTGTATCTTATGTTTTTAAATTTTTTTTTTTTTAATTGGAATACAGTTTTATTTCAAAGTGTTTACTTTTTATCTCCTGAGGAGAAATCATGAAACTGTGATGGAAGATAAATATAAGGATTAAAAAAATAGTAATCTCTAATTTAAAACTCTTTTTTTTTTTTTTTTTTCTCTCTTAGCTTTAAAACCTTCTTTATTTCAGAACTATTTCACCTCTTGGTTTTTGTTTTTGCTGTGCATCACTGCCTGCCAGCTGCTAATCTCTTTTTTTTTTATAATTTTTATTTTTTATTATACTTTAGGGTTTTAGGGTACATGTGCACAATGTGCAGGTTTGTTACATATGTATCCACGTGCCATGTTGATTTCCTGCACCCATTAACTCGTCATTTAGCATTAGGTGTATCTCCTAATGCTGTCCCTCCCCCCTCCCCCCACCCCACAACAGTCCCCGGAGTGTGATGTTCCCCTTCCTGTGTCCATGAGTTCTCATTGTTCAATTCCCACCTATGAGTGAGAACATGCGGTGTTTGGTTTTTTGTCCTTGCGATAGTTTACTGAGAATGATGTTTTCCAGTTTCATCCATGTCCCTACAAAGGACACGAACTCATCATTTTTTATGGCTGCATAGTATTCCATGGTGTATATGTGCCACATTTTCTTAATCCAGTCTATCGTTGTTGGACATTTGGGTTGGTTCCAACTCTTTGCTATTGTGAATAGTGCCGCAATAAACATACGTGTGCATGTGTCTTTATAGCAGCATGATTTATAGTCCTTTGGGTATATACCCAGTAATGGGATGGCTGGGTCAAATGGTATTTCTAGTTCGAGATCCCTGAGGAATCGCCACACTGACTTCCACAATGGTTGAACTAGTTTACAGTCCCACCAACAGTGTAAAAGTGTTCCTATTTCTCCACATCCTCTCCAGCACCTGTTGTTTCCTGATTTTTTAATGATGGCCATTCTAACTGGTGTGAGATGGTATCTCACTGTGGTTTTGATTTGCATTTCTCTGATGGCCAGTGATGAAGAGCATTTCTTCATGTGTTTTCTGGCTGCATAAATGTCTTCTTTTGAGAAGTGTCTGTTCATGTCCTCTGCCCACTTTTTGATGGGGTTGTTTGTTTTTTTCTTGTAAATTTGTTTGAGTTCATTATAGATTCTGTATATTAGCCCTTTGTCAGATGAGTAGGTTGCAAAAATTTTCTCCCATTCTGTAGGTTGCCTGTTAATTCTGATGATAGTTTCTTTTGCTGTGCAGAAGCTCTTTAGTTTAATGAGATCCCATTTGTCGATTTTGGCTTTTGTTGCCATTGCTTTTGGTGTTTTAGACATGAAGTCCTTGCCCACGCCTATGTCCTGAATGGTATTGCCTAGGTTTTCTTGTAGGATTTTAATGGTTTTAGGTCTAACATATAAGTCTTTAATCCATCTTGAATTAATTTTTGTATAAGGTGTAAGGAAGGGATCCAGTTGCAGCTTTCTACATATGGCTAGCCAGTTTTCCCAGCACCATTTATTAAATAGGGAATCCTTTCCCCATTTCTTGTTTTTGTCAGGTTTGTCAAAGATCAGATAGTTGTAGCTATGCGGCATCATTTCTGAGGGCTCTGTTCTGTTCCATTGATCTATGTCTCTGTTGTGGTACCAGTACCATGCTGTTTTGGTTACTGTAGCCTTGTAGTATAGTTTAAAGTCAGGTAGCGTGATGCCTCCAGCTTTGTTCTTTTGGCTTAGGATTGACTTGGCGATGCGGGCTCTTTTTTGGTTCCATATGAACTTTAAAGTAGTTTTTTCCAATTCTGTGAAGAAAGTCATTGGTAGCTTGATGGGGATGGCATTGAATCTATAAATTACCTTGGGCAGTATGGCCATTTTCACGATATTGATTCTTCCAACCCATGAGCATGGAATGTTCTTCCATTTGTTTGTATCCTCTTTTATTTCATTGAGCAGTGGTTTGTAGTTCTCCTTGAAGAGGTCCTTCACATCCCTTGTAAGTTGGATTCCTAGGTATTTTATTCTCTTTGAAGCAATTGTGAATGGGAGTTCACTCATGATTTGGCTCTCTGTTTGTCTGTGATTGGTGTACAAGAATGCTTGTGATTTTTGTACATTAATTTTGTATCCTGAGACTTCGCTGAAGTTGCTAATCAGCTTAAGGAGATTTTGGGCTGAGACAATGGGGTTTTCTAGATATACAATCATGTCATCTGCAAACAGGGACAATTTGACTTCCTCTTTTCCTAATCGAATACCTTTTATTTCCTTCTCCTGCCTGATTGCTCTGGCCAGAACTTCCAGCACTATGTTGAACAGGAGCGGTGAGAGAGGGCATCCCTGTCTTGTGCCAGTTTTCAGAGGGAATGCTTCCAGTTTTTGCCCATTCAGTATGATATTGGCTGTGGGTTTGTCATAGATAGCTCTTATTATTTTGAGATACGTCCCATCAATACCTAATTTATTGAGAGTTTTTAGCATGAAGGGTTGTTGAATTTTGTCAAAGGCCTTTTCTGCATCTATTGAGATAATCATGTGGTTTTTGTCTTTGGTTCTGTTTATATGTTGGATTACATTTATTGATTTGCGTATGTTGAACCAGCCTTGCATCCCAGGGATGAAGCCCACTTGATCATGGTGGATAAGCTTTCTGATGTGCTGCTGGATTCGGTTTGCCAGTATTTTATTGAGGATTTTTGCATTAATGTTCATCAAGGATATTGGTCTGAAATTCTCTTTTTTGATTATGTCTCTGCCAGGTTTTGGTATCAGGACGATGCTGGCTTCATAAAATGTGTTAGGGAGGATTCCCTCTTTTTCTATCGATTGGAATAGTTTCAGAAGGAATGGTACCAGTTCCTCCTTGTACCTCTGGTAGAATTCGGCTGTGAATCCATCAGGTCCTGGACTCTTTTTGGTTGGTAAGCTATTGATTATTGCCACAATTTCAGAACCTGTTATTGGTCTATTCAGAGATTCAACTTCTTCCTGGTTTAGTCTTGGGAGGGTGTATTTGTCGAGGAATTTATCCATTTCTTCTAGATTTTCTAGTTTATTTGCATAGAGGTGTTTGTAGTATTCTCTGATGGTAGATTGTATTTCTGTGGGATCGGTGGTGATATCCCCTTTTTCGTTTTTTATTGCATCTATTTGATTCTTCTCTCTTTTCTTCTTTATTAGTCTTGCTAGTGGTCCATCAATTTTGTTGATCCTTTCAAAAAACCAGCTCCTGGATTCATTAATTTTTTGAAGGGTTTTTTGTGTCTCTATTTCCTTCAGTTCTGCTCTGATTTTAGTTATTTCTAGCCTTCTGCTAGCTTTTGAATGTGTTTGTTCTTGCTTTTCTAGTTCTTTTAATTGTGATGTTAGGGAGTCAATTTTGGATCTTTCCTGCTTTCTCTTGTGGGCATTTAGTGCTATAAATTTCCCTCTACACACTGCTTTGAATGTGTCCCAGAGATTCTGGTATGTTGTGTCTTTGTTCTCGTTGGTTTCAAAGAACATCTTTATTTCTGCCTTCATTTCATTATGTACCCAATAGTCATTCAGGAGCAGGTTGTTCAGTTTCCATGTAGTAGAGCGGTTTTGAGTGAGTTTCTTAATCCTGAGTTCTAGTTTGATTGCACTGTGGTCTGAGAGACAGTTTGTTATAATTTCTGTTCTTTTACATTTGCTGAGGAGAGCTTTACTTCCAACTATGTGGTCAATTTTGGAATAGGTGTGGTGTGGTGCTGAAAAAAATGTATATTCTGTTGACTTGGGGTGGAGAGTTCTGTAGATGTCTATTAGGTCCACTTTATGTAGAGCTGAGTTCAATTCCTGGATATCCTTGTTAACTTTCTGTCTCGTTGATCTGTCTAATGCTGACAGTGGGGTGTTAAAATCTCCCATTATTATTGTGTGGGAGTTTAAGTCCCTTAGTAGGTCACTCAGGACTTGCTTTATGAATCTGGGTGCTCCTGTGTTGGGTGCATATATATTTAGGATAGTTAGCTCTTCTTGATGAATTGATCCCTTTACCATTATGTAATGGCCTTCTTTGTCTCTTTTGATCTTTGTTGGTTTAAAGTCTATTTTATCAGAGACTAGGATTGCAACCCCTGCCTTTTTTTGTTTTCCAGTTGCTTGATCTTCCTCCATCCCTTTATTTTGAGTCTATGTGTGTCTCTGCATGTGAGATGGGTTTCCTGAATACAGCACACTGATGGGTCCTGACTCCTTATCCAGTTTGCCAGTCTGTGTCTTTTGATTGGAGCATTTAGCCCATTTACATATAACGTTAATATTGTTATGTGTGAATCTGATCCTGTCATTATGATGTTAGTTGGTTATTTTGCTCGTTAGTTGCTATAGTTTCTTCCTAGTCTCGATGGTCTTTACAATTTGGCATGTTTTTGCAGTGGCTGGTACCGGTTGTTCCTTTCCATGTTTAGTGCTTCCTTCAGGAGCTCTTTTAGGGCAGGCCTGGTGGTGACAAAATCACTCAGCGTTTGCTTGTCTGTAAAGTGTTTTATTTCTCCTTCACTTATGAAGCTTAGTTTGGCGGGATAGGAGATTCTGGGTTGAAAATTCTTTTCTTTAAGAATGTTGAATATCGGCCCCCACTCTCTTCTGGCTTGTAGAGTTTCTGCTGAGAGATCAGCTGTTAGTCTGATGGGCTTCCCTTTGTGGGTAACCCGACCTTTCTCTCTGGCTGCCCTTAACATTTTTTCTTTCATTTCAACTTTGGTGAATCTGACAATAATGTGTCTTGGAGTTGCCCTTCTTGAGGAGTATCTTTGTGGTGTTCTCTGTATTTCCTGAATCTGAATGCTGGCCTGCCTTGCTAGATTGGGGAAGTTCTCCTGGATAATATCTTGCAGAGTGTTTTCCAACTTGGTTCCATTCTCCCCATCATTTTCAGGTACACCAATCAGACGTATGTTTGGTCTTTTCACATAGTCCCAAATTTCTTGGAGGCTTTGTTCATTTCTTTTTATCCTTTTTTCTCTAAACTTCCCTTCTCTTTTCATTTCATTCATTTCATCTTCCATCAGCGATACCCTTTCTTCCAGTTGATCGCATCTGCTACTGAGGCTTCTGCAATCTTCGCGTAGTTCTCGAAACTTGGCTTTCAGCTCCATCGGCTCCTTGAAGCCCTTCTCTCCATTGGTTATTCTAGTTATCCATTCTTCTAATTTTTTTTCAAAGTTTTTAACTTCTTTGCTGTTGTTTTGAATTTCCTCTCGTAGCTCAGAGTAGTTTGATTGTCTGAAGCCTTCTTCTCTCAACTCATCAAAGTCATCCTCCATCCAGCTTTGTTCCGTTGCTGGTGAGGAACTGCGTTCCTTTGGAGGAGGAGAGGTGCTCTGTTTTTTAGAGTTTCCAGTTTTTTTGGTCTGTTTTTTCCCCATCTTTGTGGTTTTATCTACTTTTTGTCTTTGATGATGGTGATGTACAGATGGGTTTTTGGTGTGGATGTCCTTTCTGTTTGTTAGTTTTCCTTCTACCAGACAGGACCCTCAGCTGCAGGTCTGTTGGAGTTTACTAGAGGTGCACTCCAGACCCTGTTTGGCTGGGTGTCAGCAGCGGTGGCTGCAGAACAGCAGATTTTCGTGAGACCACAAATTCAGCTGTCTGATAGTTCCTCTGAAAGTTTTGTCTCAGAGAAGTACCGGGTTGAATGAGGTGTCAGTCTGTCCCTACTGGGGGGGTGCCTCCCAGTTAGGCTGCTCAGGGGTGAGGGACCCACTTTAGGAGGCAGTCTGACTGTTCTCAGATCTCCAGCTGCGTGCTGGGAGAACCACTACTCTCTTCAAAGCTGTCAGTCAGACAGGGACATTTAAGTCTGTGGAAGTTCTTGCAGAGTTTTTGTTTGTCTGTGCCCTGCCCCCAGAGGTGGAGCCTACAGAGGCAGGCAGGCCTCCTTGAGCTGTGGTGGGCTCCACCCAGTTCGAGCTTCCTGGCTGCTTTGTTTACCTAAGCAAGCCTGGGCAATGGCGGGCGCCCCTCCCCCAGCCTCGCTGCCGCCTCGCAGCTTGATCTCAGACTGCTGTGCTAGCAATTAGTGAGACTCCGTGGGCATAGGACCCTCCGAGCCAGGTGCGGGACACAATCTCCTAGTGTGCCGTTTTCCAGGCCCGTTGGAAAAGCGCAGTTAGGGTGGGACTGACCCGATATTCCAGGTGCCGTCTGCTTCCCCTTTCTTTGACTAGGAAAGGGAACTCCCTGACCCCTTGCGCTTCCCGCGTGAGTCAATGCCTCGCCCTGCTTCGGCTCGCGCACAGTGCGCTTCACCGACTGTCCTGCACCCACTGTTAGGCACTCCCTAGTGAGATGAAACCAGTACCTCAAGCAGAAATGCAGAAATCACCCATCTTCTGTGTCGCTGGGGCTGGGAGCTGGAGACCGGAGCTGTTCCTATTCGGCCATCTTGGCTCCACTCTCCTAAATCTCATTAATTTTTTGAAGGGTTTTTTGTGTCTCTATTTCCTTCAGTTCTGCTCTGATTTTAGTTATTTCTAGCCTTCTGCTAGCTTTTGAATGTGTTTGCTCTTGCTTTTCTAGTTCTTTTAATTGTGATGTTAGGGTGTCAATTTTGGATCTTTCCTGCTTTCTCTTGTGGGCATTTAGTGCTATAAATTTCCCTCTACACACTGCTTTGAACGTGTCCCAGAGATTCTGGTATGTTGTGTCTTTGTTCTCATTGGTTTCAAAGAACATCTTTATTTCTGCCTTCATTTCATTATGTACCCAATAGTCATTCAGGAGCAGGTTGTTCAGTTTCCATGTAGTTGAGCGGTTTTGAGTGAGTTTCTTAATCCTGAGTTCTAGTTTGATTGCACTGTGGTCTGAGAGACAGTTTGTTATAATTTCTGTTCTTTTACATTTGCTGAGGAGAGCTTTACTTCCAACTGTGTGGTCAATTTTGGAATAGGTGTGGTGTGGTGCTGAAAAAAATGTATATTCTGTTGACTTTGGGTGGAGAGTTCTGTAGATGTCTATTAGGTCCACTTTATGTAGAGCTGAGTTCAATTCCTGAATATCCTTGTTAACTTTCTGTCTCGTTGATCTGTCTAATGCTGACAGTGGGGTGTTAAAATCTCCCATTATTATTGTGTGGGAGTTTAAGTCCCTTTGTAGGTCACTCAGGACTTGCTTTATGAATCTGGGTGCTCCTGTGTTGGGTGCATATATATTTAGGATAGTTAGCTCTTCTTGTTGAATTGATCCCTTTACCATTATGTAATGGCCTTCTTTGTCTCTTTTGATCTTTGTTGGTTTAAAGTCTATTTTATCAGAGACTAGGATTGCAACCCCTGCCTTTTTTTGATTTCCAGTTGCTTGATAGATCTTCCTCCATCCCTTTATTTTGAGTCTATGTGTGTCTCTGCATGTGAGATGGGTTTCCTGAATACAGCACACTGATGGGTCCTGACTCCTTATCCAGTTTGCCAGTCTGTGTCTTTTGGTTGGAGCATTTAGCCCATTTACATTTAACGTTAATATTGTTATGTGTGAATCTGATCCTGTCATTATGATGTTAGTTGGTTATTTTGCTCGTTAGTTGCTATAGTTTCTTCCTAGCCTCGATGGTCTTTACAGTTTGGCATGTTTTTGCAGTGGCTGGTGCCGGTTGTTCCTTTCCATGTTTACTGCTTCCTTCAGGAGCTCTTTTAGGGCAGGCCTGGTGGTGACAAAATCACTCAGCGTTTGCTTGTCTGTAAAGTATTTTATTTCTCCTTCACTTATGAAGCTTAGTTTGGCGGGATAGGAAATTCTAGGTTGAAAATTCTTTTCTTTAAGAATGGTGAATATCGGCCCCCACTCTCTTCTGGCTTGTAGAGTTTCTGCTGAGAGATCAGCTGTTAGTCTGATGGGCTTCCCTTTGTGGGTAACCCGACCTTTCTCTCTGGCTGCCCTTAACATTTTTTCCTTCATTTCAACTTTGGTGAATCTGACAATTATGTGTCTTGGAGTTGCCCTTCTCGAGGAGTATCTTTGTGGCGTTCTCTGTATTTCCTGAATCTGAATGCTGGCCTGCCTTGCTAGATTGGGGAAGTTCTCCTGGATAATATCTTGCAGAGTGTTTTCCAACTTGGTTCCATTCTCCCCATCATTTTTAGGTACACCAATCAGACGTAGGTTTGGTCTTTTCACATAGTCCCAAATTTCTTGGAGGCTTTGTTCATTTCTTTTTATTCTTTTTTCTCTAAACTTCCCTTCTCTCTTCATTTCATTCATTTCATCTTCCATCAGCGATACCCTTTCTTCCAGTTGATCGCATCTGCTACTGAGGCTTCTGCAATCTTCGCGTAGTTCTCGAAACTTGGCTTTCAGCTCCATCAGCTCCTTTAAGCCCTTCTCTCCATTGGTTATTCTAGTTATCCATTCTTGTAATTTTTTTTCAAAGTTTTTAACTTCTTTGCTATTGTTTTGAATTTCCTCTCGTAGCTCAGAGTAGTTTGATCGTCTGAAGCCTTCTTCTCTCAACTCATCAAAGTCATCCTCCATCCAGCTTTGTTCCGTTGCTGGTGAGGAACTGCGTTCCTTTGGAGGAGGAGGGGTGCTCTGTTTTTTAGAGTTTCCAGTTTTTGTGCTCTGTTTTTTCCCCGTCTTTGTGGTTTTATCTACTTTTTGTCTTTGATGATGGTGATGTACAGATGGGTTGTTGGTGTGGATGTCCTTTCTGTTTGTTAGTTTTCCTTCTACCAGAGAGGCCTCTCAGCTGCAGGTCTGTTGGAGTTTACTAGAGGTCCACTCCAGACCCTGTTTGGCTGGGTGTCTGCAGCGGTGGCTGCAGAACAGCGGATTTTCGTGAGACCACAAATTCAGCTGTCTGATAGTTCCTCTGAAAGTTTTGTCTCAGAGGAGTACCGGGTTGAATGAGGTGTCAGTCTGTCCCTACTGGGGGGGTGCCTCCCAGTTAGGCTGCTCAGGGGTGAGGGACCCACTTTAGGAGGCAGTCTGTCCGTTCTCAGATCTCCAGCTGCGTGCTGGGAGAACCGCTACTCTCTTCAAAGCTGACAGTCAGACAGGGACAATTAAGTCTGTGGAGGTTCTTGCTGAGTTTTTGTTTGTCTGTGCCCTGCCCCCAGAGGTGGAGCCTACAGAGGCAGGCAGGCCTCCTTGAGCTGTGGTGGGCTCCACCCAGTTCGAGCTTCCTGGCTGCTTTGTTTACCTAAGCAAGCCTGGGC
Organism: Nomascus leucogenys; assembly: GCF_006542625.1. Taxonomy (NCBI): domain Eukaryota; kingdom Metazoa; phylum Chordata; class Mammalia; order Primates; family Hylobatidae; genus Nomascus; species Nomascus leucogenys. The sequence continues at coordinate 102,924,623 of NC_044402.1, forward strand.
AATGGCGGGCGCCCCTCCCCCAGCCTCGCTGCCGCCTTGCAGCTTGATCTCAGACTGCTGTGCTAGCAATCAGCGAGACTCCGTGGGCATAGGACCCTCCGAGCCAGGTGCGGGACACAATCTCCTAGTGTGCCGTTTTCCAGGCCCGTTGGAAAAGCGCAGTATTAGGATGGGACTGACCCGATATTCCAGGTGCCGTCTGTTTCCCCTTTCTTTGACTAGGAAAGGGAACTCCCTGACCCCTTGCGCTTCCCGAGTGAGGCAATGCCTCGCCCTGCTTTGGCTCGCGCACAGTGCGCTTCACCGACTGTCCTGCACCCACTGTTAGGCACTCCCTAGTGAGATGAAACCGGTACCTCAATTCAGAAATGCAGAAATCACCCGTCTTCTGTGTCGCTGGGGCTGGGAACTGGAGACCGGAGCTGTTCCTATTCGGCCATCTTGGCTCCACCCCCTGTTTTTAAATTTTTAATAACAAAGCCAAATAATCTTCTTAGTGAATTAGACATTTATTTATTTATTTTTTGAGATGGAGTTTCACCCTTGTTTCCCAGGCTGAAGTGCAATGGCACGATCTGAGCTCACTGCATCCTCTGCCTCCTGGGTTCAAGCGATTCTCGTGCCTCAGCCTCCCAAGTAGCTGGGATTACAGGCATGTGCCACCATGCCTGGCTAATTTTGTATTTTTAGTAGAGGCGGCGTTTCACCATATTGGTCAGGCTGGTCTCGAACTCCCGACGTCAGGTGATCCACCTGCCTTGGCCTCCCAAAGTGCTCGGATTACGAGTGTGAGCCACCACACCCGGCCTAGACATTTTTTAAAGTGTAGTAAATATGTGAGATACTGGCTATGTTGCATCACCATATACTTGAAAATGCTATCCAGATGCTTTTTTGTATAGGAGTCCCGCAAGACATACAAACATTTTTATTTGTTTATATTTGTATTTATTTATATATTTAAGAAAGAGTCTCCCCCGTCACCCAGGCTGGAGTGCAGTTGGGCGATCACAGCTCACTGTAGCCCCAACCTCCCAGTCTGAAGCCATCCTCCTGTCTCAGCTTCCCAAGTACCTGAGACTACAGATGTGTGCCACCATGCCTGACTAATTTTTTAATATTTTGTAGAGACAGGGTTTCACCATGTTGCCCAGGCTGATCTCAAACTCCTGGGCTCAAGCAATCCAACCACCTCAGCCTCCCAAAGTGCTGGGATTACAGGGGTGAGCCACTGCACCTGGCCTATTTTTAGTTTTTTGAGGAACCTCCAAACCATTCTCTCTAGTGGTTTTATTAATTTACATTCCTACCAACAGTGCATAAGGGTTCCCTTTTCTCCAGACCCTTGCAGCATTTGTTACTGCCTGTCTTTTGCCATGTTGCCAGGGTTGGTCTCAAACTCCTGGGCTCAAGTGATCCTCCTGCCTTGGCCTCCTGAAGTGTTGCAACTGCAGGCGTAAGCCACCGTGCCTAGCCCTACAAACATAATTTTTTTTTTTTTTTTTGAGACGGGAGTCTTGCTCTGTCGCCCAGGCTGAAGTGCAGTGGCGTAATCTCAGCTCACTGCAACTTCCACCTCCCAGGTTCGTGCCATTCTCCTGCCTCAGCCTCCGAGTAGCTGAGACTACAGGCGCCTGCCAACACGCCTGGCTAATTTTTTGTATTTTTAATAGAGATGGGGTTTCACCGTGTTAGCCAGGATGGTCTCGATCTCCGGACCTCGTGATCTGCCCATCTCGGCCTCCCAAAGTGCTAGGATTACAGGCATAAGTCACCGCGCCCAGCCACAAACACAATTTTATACAAAGAATTTGAAATTTGAAAATTAATACAGGTCAGGCGTGGTGGCTCACACCTCTAATCCCAGTACTTTGGGAGGCCGAAGTGGGCGAATCCCCTGTGGTTGGGAGTTCGAGACCAGCCTGACCAACATGGAGAAACCCTGTCTCTACTAAAAATACAAAATTAGCCAGGCATGGTGGCGCATGCCTGTAATCCCAGCTACTTGGGAGGCTGAGGCAGGAGAATGATTGAACCTGGGAGGCAGAAGTTGTGGTGAGCCAAGATTGCACCATTGTACTCCAGCCTGAGCAACAAGAGTGAAACTCCATCTCAAAAAAAAGAAAGAAAATTAATACATTGTTGAAATAATTTTATTTCATTAAATATGCATAATAATTTTTAGCTCTACCATTTTATGTTCGCTTGTGTTTTTGAGTCTGTAAATCATAATGATGGTCCTACTGGGCATTCATTTCAATATAGTATTAGTGTAATAGATCAAAGAATATATTAATACTTGTGATCCTACCACATTTGGGGATATCGTCTGTAGACCTTTTTTGTGCCTATGTGCACACACTCACATAAATTTTTTTTTTTTTTAAACAGAGTCTTGCTCTGTTGCTCAGGGAGTGCAGTGGCACCATCTCAGCTCACTGAGCCTCTACCTCCCAGATTCAAGTGATTCTTCCGCCTCAGCCTCCTGAGTATCTGGGATCACAGGCATGTACCTACCTCGCCCTGCTAATTTGTGTATTTTTAGTAGAGACAGGGTTTTACCACGTTGGCCAGGCTTGTCTCAAACTCCCGACCTCAGGATCCACTCACCTCGGCCTCCCAAAGTGCCAGGATTACAGGTGTGAGCCACTGCACCTAGCCATAAACTTTTAAAAATGGAGTTACATTATGCTGGTGTTTAATATGGTCTTTTCCCTTTAAAAATAGATTGTAGATTGGCTGGATGCGGTGGCTCACACCTGTAATCCCAGCACTTTGGGAGGCTGAGGTGGGAGGATCATGAGGTCAAGAGTTTGAGACCAGCCTGGCCAACATAGTGAAACCCTATCTCTACTAAAAATACAAAAAAATTAGCTGGACATGGTGGCGGGTGCCTGTAATCCCAGCTACTTGGGAGGCTGAGGCGAGGAGAATCACTTGAACCTGGGAGGTGGAGGTTGCAGTGATCCAAGATTTCGCCACTACACTCGAGCCCGGGCGACACTGCAAGACTCTGTCAACAAATCACATCTAAACAATTTTTCATGACTGCGTAGTATTTTATTTTGGGGCATATTATGATTTTGACAACCTAAATATATCTATAGAGAACTGATTACTGGCCGGGTGCAGTGGCTTACGCCTGTAATCCCAACACTTTGGGAGGCTGAGGTGAGAGGATTGCTTGAAATAGCTTGTGCAAGATGGCTAGACCCCATCTCTACAAAATGTGTTTAAAAAACTAGACAGGCATGGCGGCATGTGCCTGTAGTCCCAGCTACTCGGGAGGCTGAGCTGGGAGGATCCCTTGAGCCCATGAGTTTGAAGCTGCAGTGAGCCGTGATTGCACCATTGCACTCCAGCTTGGGTGACAGAGCAAGACCCTGTCTCACATATACAAAAAGAGAGAAATGATTACTAGTGTTTGCTATTATAAATAATGTTCTAGTAAGTAAGCACACTTATACATATTTGTATATTTGGTTTTTTAATATAGAAATTTGAAAGGGAATGTGGAGTCTTAGGAACATCCATATTTAAAATTGTTATTTTATGATGCTCTCCAGGCAGGTTATGTAGGCTAAGAATGTTTGTAGGATATTCAAAATTTAGTCCTCTTTTAAGAGTAGCTAATGAGGATGGCCACCCATTGCAACATGAGTTGAAAAAATAGTCATCTAAAACCGTCTCATGGAATTCTTATTTATTTGTTTATGGGTTTATGACTTATATTTACACCATTAGAATATAACACCTTAAGGGTAGTTGGGCACTGTCTTATTCCCAGCATTTTTCCTAGTTTAGAATACTGCCGGGCACATAACCCGCACTTAATAAGTATTTGACTTTTTTTTGAGACGGAGTGTTGGCCAGGCGCGGTGGCTGAAGCCTGTAATCCCAGCACTTTGGGAGGCCGAGGCGGGCGGATCACGAGGTCAGGAGATCGAGACCATCCTGGCTAACATGGTGAAATCCTGTCTCTTCTAAAAATACAAAAAAATTAGACAGGCGTGGCAGCTGGCGTAGTCCCAGCTACTCGGGAGGCTGAGGCAGGAGAATGGCGTGAACCCGGGAGGCGGAGCTTGCAGTGAGCCAAGATTGTGCCACTGCACTCCAGCCTGGGCGACAGAAGGAGACTCCGTCTCAAAAAATAATAATTAAAAAAAAGTGTTGCTCTGTTGCCCAGGCTGGAATGCAAAGACGTGGTCTTGACCCACTGCAACCTCCGCCTCCCGGGTTCAAGCAGTTCTCCTGCATCAGCTTCTCGAGTAGCTGGAACTACAGGTGCGTGCCACCATGCCTGGCTAATTTTTCGTATTTTTATTAGAGATGGGGTTTTGCCGTGTTAGCCAGGATGGTCTCGATCTTCTGACCCCATGATCCGCCTGCCTCGGCCTCCCAAAGTGCTGGGATTACAGGCATGAGCCACCGTGCCCGGCCTCTTTAATGACTGATTTTTATGTAGACTCCAGGATATATAAGCCTCTTAGAGGTTTAAGCGTGGCTTATGTGCTTTTCTGTGGTTTAGCTGTTGGCTCTGAATTAGGAGAGAACAATATACCTTATTGCTGTTTGGGAAAGCTTGGATTATTTTGTCAGCTTAGAATTGGTGTGTGTGTGCGTGTGCGTGTGTGTGTGTGTGTGTGTGTATTTTTTGTTTTAATCAGCTTTTGCTTGCCTTTCTCTTTAGGTGTACAGAAAAGAGTTGAAATAGCAGGCCTGGGGCGGGGGTGGCGGCTCACACCTCTAATCCCAGCACTTTGGGAGGCCAAGGCAGGCGAGGTCGGGAGTTCAAGACCAACCTGACCAACATGGAGAAACCCTGTCTCTACTAAAAATACAGAATTAGCCGGGCATGGTGGCACATGCCTATAATCCCAGCTACTCGGGAGGCTGAGGCAGGAGAATCACTTGAAACCGGGAGGTGGAGGTTGCGGTGAGCCAAGATTGCACCGTTGCACTACAGCCTGGTCAACAAGAGCAAAACTCCATCTCAAAAAAAATAATAATAATAAATAATAAAAAAAAAAAACAGACCTGAGACTGCTATCTTTAGAATGGCCTGCTTGCAACTTGGCCCTTAGCTGGCATTTAGGAATTTAGATTTTGGGAATGTTCCCACCATTCCCAAACCGATACGAGTGGTTTACTATGCCTAAAGTGTTTGTGCAAACAATGTGGAAATTGCATTAGATTGAATGCCTCCCTTTCTTCTGGGAATTTGGATACCTGCTAGGCTAAGTATGCCTATGTGACCCGTGACCCAATAAAAACTTTGGACACTGAGTCTCTAAGGAGCTTCCTTGGTTAAACAACATTTCACATGTTTTGTCACAGTTCACTGCTAGAGGAATTAAACGCATCCTATGTAACTCCATGGAACTGATGGAAGTTTACACCTGGTTTTCTCCCGACTTTAATTCATATGTCTTTTCCTGTTGCTGATTTTGGTTTGTATTATTTTGCTGTTTAATATATTCTAGCCTTGAGGCTGGGTGCAGTGGCTCACTCCTGTAATCCCAGCACTTTGGGAGGCTGAGGCAGGTGGATTGCCTGAGATCAGGAGTTCCAGACCAGTCTGGCCCACGTGGTGAATCCCCGTCTCTACTAAAAATACAAAAAAAAAAAAAAAAATAGCCAGGCTCGGTGGCATGCACGTGTAATCCCAGCAAATTGGGAGGCTGAGGCAGGGGAATTGCTTGACCTAGGGAGGTGGAGGTTGCAGTGAGCCAAGATGGCACCACTGCATTCCAGCCTGGGCGACAGAGCGAGACTCTGTCTCAAAAAACAGCAACAAGAACGACAACAACAAAAAAAAGCATTATAGCCTTGAGTACGACTGTGTGCTGAATTCTGTGGGTCTCAGGGATCCCCAACACAACATCAAATTTGAGAACATGCTGAACAGGTACCAAATGAAGATTTTAATCTCTTTCCTACTATGATCTTTCTCTGACATCATGAGAATGCTCAGCAGAATGATAATTTAATCTGTTGTATTCTGGATACAGAAATATGTAAATTAAGGGATAAATATTTTATTTTTGAAAGGAGTATTTGCTTTACAAAAGATTTCACCATGGGCTGGGCGAGGTGGCTCATGCCTGTAATCCCAGCACTCTGGGAGGTCGAAGCAGGCAGATCACCTGAGGTTGGGAAGTTGAGACCAGCCTGACCAACATGGAGAAACCCCGTCTCTACTAAAAATACAAAATTATCCAGGCGTGGTGGCACATGCCTGTAATCCTAGCTACTTGGGAAGCTGAGGCAGGAGAATCGATTGAACTTGGGAGGCGGAGGTTGCAGTGAGCCCAGATCACGCCATTGCACTTCAGCCTGGGCAACAAAAGTGAAACTCCATCTCAAAAAAAAAAAAAAAAAAAAAAAAAAAAGATTTCATCATAACATTGGGAAAATAGAGGACTCTCTTGCTTGATTTAGATACTTAAATTTAGAAATTTGAGTTTACACTAAATTTTATAGGGACAATTATGTTAGACTAAGATACTCTGTTCTTCATACATTTCATAACAGAATTTGCGATACTCTGAAATCCCAGTTGTATTTGTCCTGAGAAGTTTGTGTTCTGGGAAAGGAATACTGTTGCCTCAGCTATTTAGTTATTTGCCCCATTACTGCAAGGTTCCTGTGTTGTTTATTTTAGATAGTTCATTTTGACATTTAGATAAACCAAAGCCAAACACACAAGCATGCCCAGAATTAGTCCCTGAACTTCATTCCAGGGTAAAGATAAGGCATTTAGGCTTCTCCAGTACAGATAAATATATTACAACTACTGAAAAATGAGTGTTACGTGACTCTTGTATTTTTAGATACAGAATGACAGTGAAGGTCTTAAAAAATTTCTATCAATTAAACTTATGGGAAAATTTATATTCACTCAAAGATCCTACTTTTCAATTATAGGTTATGCCTAGGATTCTGTGACGCAATAACACCTTTTAATAACATGAATGAAAAATATTTAAATTCCCCTGAACTATGTGTTGTCCTGTTCAGCTCTATATTGTGTCTTGCCTTTTAAAAAATGGACTTCATTGAGGTATAAACTGCATCTATTTAAAACTGTACAATTCGCGCCAGGCATAGTGGCTCACGCCTGTAATCCCAGCACTTTGGGAGGCCGAGGCGGGAGGATCACCTGAGGTTAGGAGTTCGAGACCAGCCTGGCCAACATGGCAAAACCCCGTCTCTACTAAAAATACAAAAATTAGCCGGGCGTGGTGGCAGGCGCCTGTAATCCCAGCTACTCGGGTAGCTGAGGCAGGAGAATCGCTTGAACCCAGGAGGCAGAGGTTGCAGTGAGCCGAGATCGTGCCATTGCACTCCAGCCTGGGGGACAAGAATGAGACTCTGTCTCAAAACAACAACAACAAAAAAACTACAATTTGAATAGTTTTTGTTTTGTTGTTTTTGAGACAGAGTTTCACCCTTGTTAACCAGGCTGGAGTGCAGTGGCATGATCTCGGCTCACTGCAACCACCATCTCCCAGGTTCAAGCGATTCTCCTGTCTCAGTCTCCCGAGCAGCTGGGATTACAGTCATGAGCCACCACTCCTGGCTAATTTTTTTATTTTTTATTTTTAATGCCCCATTTAATTGATGGTGTTTCTCCATGTTGGTCAGGCTAGTCTCAACCTCCCGACCTCAGGTGATTCGCCTGCCTCAGCCTCCCCAAGTGCTGGGATTAGAGCCGTGAGCCACTGCGCCTGGCCAATTTGATGAGTTTTTATAATTGTATAATAGTCGTGAAACTCTCCACCATACTCAACATACAGTACATTTTTATCATCCCCCAAAGATTCTTTATGCCCCTTTGTATTCTGTTTGCCCCTTGCCCTTAGCACCAGGCAATGACTGATCTGCTTTAGATTACTTTGTATTCTCTAGGATTTCATACGAATGGAATCTATATGCACTTGTGTATGATGTCTTTTGCTCTGAACAGTGTTTTTGATATTTATCCATATTGTTACATAATCTATTCCTTTTATTGCTGAGTAGTAACTTATATGGATGTATCACATTTTGTTGATCACCAATTTATGAACAGTTGTTTACATATTGTAAATGAATTGCTATTGTATGAGTTTTTGTGTCATATATGATTTCGTTTTCCTGTTTTGTTTTTGGTTTTCATTAATAAAAAAGATTGGTTCTAGTAGTCAGGCATTGTGGCTTGTGCCTATAGTCCCAACTATTCCAGAGACCAAGGCAGGAGGATCACTTGAGCCCAGGAGTTCAAGTCCAGCCTCGGCAACATAGCAAGACCCTGTCTCTTAAAATAATTGGTTCTAATAGTTCTTGTTAGTGGCAAAAGTTAGGGGAAAGAAGCACATCAATGATTTACTTATTCAATAAATACTTGTTGAATGCCAAGTATAATGCCATGTGCTAAAAACACAATAGTGAACAAGGACTCAGCCCCTGCTCTTATTTTAGCTTATACTTTAATGAACAAGCTAAGCACATTTACAAGTAGTAAGAAGTATGGGGATTGTGTGAATAAGTATAGAATGTTATGGAAGTATATGATAGGGGATCCCGCCTCAGTGATCTGGGGTAATTAGAGTAGGAGTCTTCAGAGAAATGTTTAAGAGGAACAGAAAGTAAATGGGACACTCCAGGTAAAGAGAACAGAATGCGTGAAGGCCTTGATGTGAAAAAGAGAATGGTACTTTATGTGTGCTATCTGGATGAAGCTGGAGGGATTTGGAGTTTCTAGATTATGTAGGTCCTTGTACAACATCTTAAGGATTTTGGAAATTTTCCTGAAGATTGTAGGAAATCACTAAAATGTTTCAAGCATGGACGTGACATGACCAAATTGTGGATCTTATCATTGCAGTTTCATATATACTGTCATTTTTTTTGAGTAAATTCTTTATAGTCCCTTCATTATCAGAAATTCTGCCCATTATTTAAAATTCTATTACTTTTAATAATAATTTTTAGTAATACTAAGTATATACCCAAAAGGAAGGAAATCTGTATCAAAGAGATGTTTGCACTCCCCTGTTTTCTTCACCATTGTTCACAATAGCCAAGATTTGGAAGCAACCTAAGTGTATATCAACAGGTGAATGAATAAAGAAAATGTGGTACATATACACAATGGAGTACTATTCAACCATAAAAAAGAATGAGATTCTGTTATTTGCAACAACATGGATTGGAGGACATTATGTTAAGTGAAATAAGCTAGGCACAGAAAGACAAATTTTGCATGTTCTTACTTGTTTGTGGGAGCTCAAAATTAAAACAATTGAATTCATGGAGGTAAAGAGTAGAAAGATGGTTACCAGAGGCTGAGAAGAGTAGTGGCAGAGGGGGTAAGGACAGGGCAGAAGTGGGGATGGTTAATGGGTACAAAAGTATGATTAGATGGAATGAATAAGATCTAATATTTGATAGCACAAGGTGACTACAGTCAACAATAATTTATTGTACATTAAGAATAACTAATAGGGTATAATTGGATTGTTTGTAATACAAAGAATGCTTAACGGGATACGTGTGCCATTTACCCTGATGTGATTAACTTATTGCATGTCTGTATCAGAATATTTCATGTACCTCATATATACCTACTGTGTACCCACAAAAATTAAAAAATTTTTAGTAAGAGATGCTATCAAGAAGGTGAGTAAAATATTGCAGTAAGACTGGGACCACTCCTCATTTTATTATTTTCTTATTTCTGAATAAAAAAATTTATTTTTAATTTTTGTTTTTGAGACAGGGTCTCACTCTGTCACCCAAGCTGGAGTGCAGTGGTGTGAACTCGGGTTACTGCAATCACCACCTCCCGGGCTCAAGCGATCCTCCCACCCCAGCCTCCCAAGTAGCCTGGACTACAGGCACACACCACCACACCTGGCTAATTTTTTGTATTTTTGGTAGAGATAGGGTTTTGCCATGTTGCCCAGGCTGGTCTCGAACTCTTGAGCTCAAGTGATCCGCCCACCTTGGCCTCCCAAAGTGCTGAGATTACTGGGGTGAGCCACTGCACCCAGCCCTGAATATGTAGAATTTAAATATCCAGATGCTACTGGAATACTAAAGTTTTAGATTTCCATTTATGTAAGAGAAGGCTACTTGCTGGAAGTAAATCAGGGATAAAGCCAAGAGGCCTGGTATTTGATTTTTGGTTATAGTCTATAACCAAGTAACTTACCTAGTATCTTGTTACTTGTTATCTAGTAACTTGTTACGTTACTGAGCACTCATTTATAGTACTTGCTCTGAGGCTGTGAGGAGGAAGTCTTTTAGGAGAAGCAGGGATTATCAGAACAATTTACAGTTGTGCTTTAATGGACAAAACCAAAACATCATTACAATTTGACAATTTTGTTTATATATAGTGCTTAGTATATTTATATAAACTATATAGAGCTGCGCTATCTAAAATAGCACTAGAGACACGTGATTATATTAGTTGGCTTGGACTGCCACAACAAAATACAATAGATTCGATGTCTTGAAACAACAGCAATTTATTTTTTCACAGCTCTGGAAGCTGGGAAGTCCAAGATCAAGGTGCTAGATGATTTGGATCCCTGGTAAGGGCTCTATTCCTGGCTTGCAGATGGCCACCTTCTCTCTGTGTCCTCACATAGCACAGAGAGAGGAAGCAAGCTCTGCAGTGTCTGTTCTTACAGGGTACTGATCCTATCTCATGACGTCCTTGAAACCTAGTTACCTCCAGAGGCTCCATGTCAAAATAACATCACATTGTGGGTTAGGGTTTCAGTATGTGAATTTGAGGGGGACACAATTTTAAGTCTTACAGCAGTGGCTATTTAAATTTACATTGCAATTAATTAAAATTAAAACAATACTAAAAATTCAGTTCCTCAGTCACACTAGCCATATTTCAGGTGCTTAATATCCAAATAAGGTGACTGAGAGTGGTGGTTCACACCTGTAATCCCAGCACTTTGGGAGGCCAAGTTAGGAGGATTGGTTGAGCCCAGGAGATTGAGACCAGACTGGGCAACATAGCCAGACCCCATCTCTATCTAAAAAAATAAAAATAAAAAAATATGACTACTGGTTACTGTATTAGACAATGTAGATTATAGAATATTTCCATTTTCACAGAAAATTATATTGGATGGTGCTGAATATATAGTATACGGAAGTCTGTCATGATAGCTATTGATCACACAAAAGACATTAGTCTTATTTTGAGTGAGAAAACAATGCTGTGATTGTGTCTTACTTGAAGTCTGCTTTCCTCAATAAAAATCCATTATAATGAACTCCATTAAGAAGTGGAGAGTTTTTTGTTTGTGGGGAGTGATTAGTTTTATTTTAAAGTGTTTTTTGGCCCAAAATGAGTAGCTTTATTTTAAAGTGTTATTGGATTATTTTCATGGTATGTTCTTTTGTGTACTTTTTATCTTAAAACTAAAGTAGTATTGCCGGGCGCGGTGGCTCACGCCTGTAATCCCAGCACTTTGGGAGGCTGAGGCGGGCAGATCATGAGGTCAGGAGATCGAGACCATCCTGGCTAACACAGTGAAACCCTGTCTCTACTAAAAATACAAAAAATTAGCTGGGCGTGGTGGTGGGCGCCTGTAGTCCCAGCTACTTGGGAGGCTGAGGCAGGAGAATGGTGTGAACCCGGGAGGCGGAGTTTGCAGTGAGCCAAGAGTGCGCCACTGTACTCCAGCCTGGGCAACAGAGCGAGACTAGGTCTCAAAAAAAATTAAAGTAGTGTTGCTAATTACCTGTTTCAGATCTCATCACAAAGACACTATGTTTTTTTTTTTTTTTTTTTTTTTTGAGATGAAGTCTTGCCCTGTCGCCCAGGATGGAGTGCAATGGCGTAATCTTGGCTCACTGCAACCTCTGCCTCCCGGGTTCAAATGATTCTCCTTCCTCAGCCTCCCAAGTAGCTGGGATTACAGGTGCCCGCCACCACGCCCAGCTAATTTTTGTACTTTTAATAGAGATGGGGTTTCACCATGTTGGTCAGGCTGGTCTCAAACTCCTGACCTCATGATCTGCCCGCCTCGACCTCCCAAACTGCTGGAATTACAGGCGTGAATCACTGCGCCTGACCGATTGGTTCTATTTATATAGCACTTTTCTCTCTTTCTTTTTTCTTTTTTAGAGGGAGTCTCGCTTTGTCGCCTAGGCTGGAGTACAGTGGCACGATCTCGGCTCACTGCAACCTCTGCCTCCCGAGTTCAAGCAATTCTTCTGCCTCAGCCTCCCAAGTAGCTGGGACTATAGGCGCATGCCGCTGCACCCGGCTAATTTTTGTATTTTTAGAAGAGACAGGGTTTCACCATATTGGTCAGGCTGGTCTTGAACTCCTGACCTCAGGTAATTCACCAGCCTCGGCCTCCCAAAGTGCTGGGATTACAGGCATGAGCCACCGTGCCCAGCCTGTATAGCACTTTTCAAAGCCGTTTCATATATCTCTGCTACTCACAGTGAACCCGAGTGTGGAGATTGCATGTAAACTATACAGTATACATAGCTTCATATGTGGGTATCTCTTAGAAGACACACAGTAGTGTGAACTCTCCTAATAACTGTATATAAATGTGTAAGTTGAACCTGTATTCTTTCCTTTTTTCACTCCTTTGTTTTTTTTAAAGTGCCTTGGGATTTTTAGAAGGGGATATACCTTTCCAATAACCCATATACCGTTGTCTGCCAAATTCACCATATTTTCAAAACAGATTTATTATCTATCTGTCTACCTACCTATCAATCATCTGTCTATCTATTGAGAGACACTAGTATTAGCATCTGATCCAAAACAATGAATGAGATTAAACCTCATGTAATAAGATTTTGAGTTAGAACACTAAATAGCCTTATATATGTTTGGGTTTTGTATACTGTAGCTGTCATATCATGTTTCAGTTATTCATTGCTTCAGATGATCAAGGGTTTTTTTTTTTTGTGCCCAGCCTTAAGATAGCTCATTTATCATGAACATGATATAATAACTTTTCATGACTAATATCTATTTCTAATGATTTCTTCATCAATATAGATTTATAATGACTTTTTTTAGAATAAAAGAAGAAACAGAAAAATGACATAAAGATATATTATTTTTAGCAAGCAATAATATAAAGATATTTTATATTATTTTTAGCAAGATTTTATATATATATATATAGAGAGAGAGAGAGTATTATAGATAAGCCATTAAAATCTTTGGAAATCTATGCTAATTTTTCTGTGTCATACTTTCATTTTTTTCCCCCCAACATCATATAATAGAATGAGACACTTCTACTCAAAGGACAAGACATAGATTGCAAGTTTGACTTTTTTGTTTTTTATTTTTTTTTTGAAATGGAGTTTTGCTCTGTCACCCAGGCTGGAGTGCAATGGTGTGATCTTGGCTCACTGCAACCTCTGCCTCTGGGGTTCAAGCGATTCTCCCACCTTAGCCTCCCAAGTAGCTGAGATTACAGGCACCCGCCACCACGCCCGGGTAATTTTTGTAGTTTTTAGTAGAGACAGGGTTTCTCCATGTTGGCCAAGCTGGTCTTGAACTCCTGACCTCAGGTGATCTGCCCACTTTGGCGTCCCAAAGTGCTGGGATTACAGGTGTGAGCCGCCATGCCCAGACTTTACTTGTTTTTCAAGTAAATGATTGGACACCTTCAGTTTAAATGATATGGTAACACATGGACAATTCTGTATAGTGATACTTTTTGTTTAAAGCATTTATTTGCCATATATATAATATTTAAAAAATTTTTGAGCCAGGTACTGTGGCTCACTCCTGCAATTCCAGCACTTCGGGAGGCCAAGGCAGGAGGATCACTTGAGTCCAGGAGTTTGTGACCAGCCTTGGCAACATAGCAAGACCTTGTCTCTACAGAAAAACAAAACAAAACAAAACAAAACACATACACACACAAAAATTAGCCGGGCTTGGTGGCATGTGCTTGTGGTCCCAGCTACTCAGGAGACTTAGGTGGGAGGATCCCTTGAGCCTGAAAGCCAGAGGTTGCAGTGAGCCAAGGTTGTGCCACTGCACTCAAGCTGGGCAATATTACTGAGTGAGAGCCTGTCTCACAAAAAAATTTTTTTTTAAAATTAAATGCTTAATTCTCTTACAGTCTATCTTTGTTAGTGTGCTCAGTTAGAATTTGGCCTCTGCTGTATTCTGTCAAATTTTCCTCTTTATCCTTTCTATAACTCTGAGTTTAACAGATCTTTAGAGTAGATGATAACCAGTGGTGATTGTTTCTTTCATGTGCACATTTTTCTTTATTCAAAAAGATGGCTTTCTTTTTATTTGACAAGTGTATTTTTTGCATTCTCTAACCCAATTTTCTTATACATTTGGGACTTCAATTTGTATCTGCCTATAAGCAAACTTATTTATAATTACAATTTTTATCCCTGCCAAATCTTCCCTGTGTATAAATTGGTTATCACTAGGTTCTAAAAAGTTTTTATAGAGTTAATTTGAAAAGCTGGTCTTCGTAATTGTGTACAGTTTCTAGAGTTTTACATTTATGGACCTACCTTGCATGCAATATCTTGAAGATAGAAAAAGTGTAGGCTGTTCTCAAAATGTTGGAGTGAGAAAGTAAGATGTCCTGCTGCCAAATATAAAGTTGTTTTTATACTGTCTCTCTACTAAAAATCCTTTTTATTTTTCTCCTTTAAGCCTTCTTCTTTGATTGAGTGCACTCTCTTCTTTTCTAAGGTTATAGTTTTTTTGGATACTTGTTTAACAAACTTTTTGTCAGCTACCATTTGGCAACTCACTTTCACAACCCTCACACTCCTCTTTTTACCTACTTTTAGTTGTTTGGCAAACATCTGTATTTTTGTACAACTTTGGCAAAAATGATCTGTCAATGTAGCTCTATACTTGTTGAATAAAAATAGTAGAAGTTATACATCACAAGAAATAGAACCTTATTAAGAATTTTCTTTAAATTTAACTTTTAAGTTCAGAGGTACATGGGCAGGTTTGTTACACAGGTAAACTTGTGTCATAGGGGTTTGTTGTACAGATTGTTTCATCACCCAGGTATTAAGCTTAGTATCTCATTAGTTATTTTTCCTGATCCTCTGCCTCCTCCCACCCTTCACCCTTTGCTGGCCCCAGTGTGTGGGGTTCCCCTCTATGTGTCCATGTGTTTTCATCATTTGTCTCCCACTTATAAGTGAGAACCTGCGGTGTTTGGTTTTCTGTTCCTGTATTAGTTTGCTAAGGATAATGGCCCCAAAACCATACAAATTCTGGAAGACATCCTAGGCAATACCATTCTGGACGTAGGAACAGGCAAAGGTTTCATGATGATGCCAAAAGCAATTGCAACAAAAGCAAAACAAAAAACAAAAGCAAAACGAGATTTAATTAAACATAAGATCTTCTGCACGGCAAAAGAAACTATCAACAGGGTAAACAGACAACCTACAGAATGGGAGTAAATTTTTGCAAACTAGGCATCTGACAAAGGTGTAATAATCAGCATCTATAAGGAGCTTAAACAAATTTACAAGAAGAAAGCAACCCCATTAAAAAGTGGGCAAAGGAAATAAATAGATGGTTTTCAAAAGAAGACAAGCATGTGGCCAACAATTATATGAAAAAATGGCTCAGTATCACTGATCATTAGAGAAATGCAAATCAAAGTCACAGTGATATATCATTTCACACTGGTCAAAATGGCTATTATCAAAAAGTCAAAAAATAACATATGCCAGGAAGATTGCGGAGAAAAAGGAACACTTACACACTGTTGGTGGGAGTCTAAATTAATTCAACCATTTTGGACACATGCACGTGTATGTTTGTTGCAGCACTGTTCATAATAACAAAGACGTAGAATCAATCTAAATGCCTATCATTGGTAATCTGGATAAAGAAAATGTGGCAAATATACACCATGGAATACTATGCAGCCATAAAAAAGAATTCTTAAAGGTTGATTCTACATCTGAAAATTACTTGAAATTAAACTAAAAAAGCCCAGTGTTTAAATTTTTTGGCATTTGACCTTAGAATATCCATGCTATGGAGAAAAAGAAAACTTTAAGAATATTTTTTAAACAGAGAGGAAGAACATACTGTACTGATATCTTGAAGGATTTCAAGCTAAACTAAAAATTCAATAGAAAAAATAAAATTAGTGCTAAAGGAAGTAAAGAATGGACATTGTAGTACAAAATTGAATAAGAGGATTGGAAGAACACCTTGAGAAACCCTCACAGAAGCAGAGGAAACAATGAGAACGATAAATTAGAATGTGCTGATTTTGGAGACCATGGATCCGTAATCATATATCCATAATATGGATCCATGTCATCATTTCCAGAAAAAGATGTAAGAAAAATGAATGAAAACAGTTAACAGAGCATAAATTAGTATTATTTTCCTGACCTGAGAAAAGACCAAACTTTTTTTTTTTTTTTTAAGAGATAGGGTATCACTCTGTCACCCAGGATAGGGTACAGTATTGCCCTAGTAAGCCAGACTCTAGGGTGCAGTGGTGCCATAGTTCACCACAGCCCTGAACTCCTGGGCTCCAGCTATCCTTCTGCCTCAGCCTCACAGGTAGCTGGGACTGCAGGCATGCACTACCATATTTAAAAATTTTTTAATTCCTCGTGGGGACCTTACCGTGTTGCCCGGGCTGGTGCAAACTCCTGGCCTCAAGCAGTCCTTCTGCCTCAGCCTCCCAAAGTGTTGAGATTACAGGCACGAGAGGCCGCACTTGGCCACACCAAACTTTTTATATTGAAAGTATTGGTGATCAAAAACACATATAATAAAAAGAGAACAGGCCAAGTGCGGTGGCTCATGCCTGTAATCCCAGCACTTTGGGAGGCCGAGGTGGGTGGATCATCTGAGGTCAGGAGTTTGAGACCAGCTTGGCCAACATGAAACCTCGTCTCTACTAAAAATACAAACAATTAGCTGGGCGTGGTGGTGCATGCCTGTAATCCTAGCTACTTGGGAGGCTGAGGCAGGAGAATGGCTTGAACTCGGGAGAGGGAGGTTGCAGTGAGTCGAGATCACACCACTGCACTCCAGCCTGGGCAGCAGAGCAAGACTCCGTCTCAAAAAAAAAAAAAAAATGCGGCCGGGCACGGTGGCTCAAGCCTGTAATCCCAGCACTTTGGGAGGCCGAGGCGGGCGGATCACGAGGTCAGGAGATCGAGACCATCCTGGCTAATAGGGTGAAACCCCGTCTCTACTAAAAATACAAAAAATTAGCCGGGCGTGTT
This sequence comes from Nomascus leucogenys, assembly GCF_006542625.1. Lineage (NCBI taxonomy): Eukaryota > Metazoa > Chordata > Mammalia > Primates > Hylobatidae > Nomascus > Nomascus leucogenys. The sequence continues at coordinate 102,941,876 of NC_044402.1, forward strand.
GGCGGGCGCCTGTAGTCCCAGCTACTCGTGAGGCTGAGGCAGGAGAATGGCGTGAACCCTGGGAGGCGGAGCTTGCAGTGAGCCGAGATCGCACCACTGCACTCCAGCCTGGGGGACAGAGCAAGACTCCATCTCAAAAAAAAAAAAAAAAAAATGCTTAGATACATGCTAGTATGTTTGTTGAATAAAAGAACATCAATAAGCATGTATAATTAGTCTAACCTTCCTAGGTTGTTGAAAAGGAACTAAAATCAAACTTCACCTCCAAAAATATAATGCTCATCATAACCTGTGCAAACAGTTTTGAACAAAAATGATAATTCCAGGAAGAAAGGGAAGCTAGAAAATTGAGAGTTTTAAATCAGAAGCAGCAGTTCAATTGAGAATAAGAATTGACTGGATTCAGTTGTTTAGCTAATGATAAGAAAAAGAAAAAATGACATCCCTTTGACATTTTCTTAGTTATTCCACAAACATCTGCATAATTTATATTTTATTGTATTTTTCTTATCTTTTTAAAGGTAAGAAATCATAATATACATTTTTTTCTTTTTTTATCATTCAATTTCTTTTTTTTTAATTATACTTTAAGTTCTAGGGTACTGTGCATAGCGTGCAGATTTGTTACATATGTATATAGTATACATTTTCTTTGTTGTTTCCCGTATGTGGTTGGGGTGGCATTTTGAAGAGATGGTCCTTTCACCTGCAAAGCTATTTGTATATTAGAATATTTAATTCTCCTGGGGACTGGACTAAGAGCCAGTGAAAATGCTTCAGGCATTTTGACAGGTAAACCAAAACAAAGTAAAATACCACTTCCACACATTTCCACATTCTTCTCCCTTGCATGCAGTACTGCCAAAATTAGGAACCACTATTTTTTTTTTGAGATGAAGTCTCGCTCTGTCGCCCAGGCTGGAGTGCAATGGCGTGGTCTCGGCTCACTGCCTCCTGGGTTCAAGTGATTCTCCTGCCTCAGCCTCCTGAGTAGCTGGGATTACAGGCCTGCGCCACCACGCCTGGCTAATTTTTGTATTTTTAGTGGAGATGGGGTTTCACCATGTTGGCCAGGCTAGTCTCAAACTCCTGACCTCATGATCTGCCAGCCTCTGCCTCCCAAAGTGCTGGGATTACAGGCGTGAGCCACCGTGCCCAGCCTAGTAACCACTGTTTATCTATTAATTTGTACTCAGGGTGTTAATAGAGCACGTTAATTGATTTTTTGAATATTGAACCAGGCTTGCATATCTGGGATAAACCACCCCATACCTTTTTTTTTTTTTTTTAACTATACTTTTTTTTTTTTTTTTAAATGCTCAACTATCCACAGGCCCTTATGGTTTTGGGTTGTTTTTTTTTTTGTTTTTTTGTTTTTGTTTTTTTTTGAGATGGAGGTTTGCTCTTGTTGCCCAAACTGGAGTGCAATGGTGCAATCTCAGCTCACTGCAACATACACCTCCCGGGTTCGTGTGATTCTCTTGCCTCAGCTCCTGAATAGCTGGGATTACAGGCATACGCCACCATGCCCGGCTAATTTTTTGTATTTTTAGTAGAAACAGCGTTTCACCATGTTAGCCAGGCTGGTCTCGAATCCTGACCTCAGTTGATCCGCCCGCCTTGGCCTCCCAAAGTGCCTGGGATTACAGGTGTGATAGAGGTTCTATTTTTATGCATTGTCTTTACTTAACTCAATCTCTTCATTTATAAATATGTAAATATTATGTATTTAGAAAATATGTAATGGTAAAGTTTGAAAGGATGCCTGAGTAACCAAGAACAGTGGTTTCCTGGGGTGGAAGGAGGGGAACATTGGAATAGACAAATGGGAACAAGGGTATGAGTGAAGCTTTTCACTATATAATCATTTATAAAATGGAAAGATTGATCGGCTGACACTACAGTTCTTTTCAGTGTTCTAGTCCTATGAATCATATCTAGAATATTTAAGCTATTGATAAAAGACCAGCATCTACAAAATTTTTAAGTTTTCTTATTATTGTTGGTTAATTTCATCTCCAGAATTTAGTTACTAGTTTTGTTCAGAAACATTATTTAAATAAATCAGCCTCAGTGCTATGGTGCATATGAATTAAGCCATACTAAGTAGGTATACATCCAAAATAAAGAAACAAGTCAGAAGCCCCCAAGGAATATATTGGCCAAGTGTATTAGACTATTATTTTGGCTAGTCAAACACATTAGGAAAGCCTACTGTAAGAAATGAAATAAAGATCAGATATTGCTTCTGATAACCTTTTACTTTAGTATTCTCAGCAATGTTGGTAAATATTTATTAGCTGATAAATTATGTGGCAAATGTTCTACAAAAATTAGTTAAATCGGATTACGTGTATGGAGAAAGATTGGCATTAAAAGTACATTAGGTTGTCCTTTTAGGATAAGTCTATTGAGCATTTCTTCTGGTTATTATATTGATAATTTGAATATCAGAAAGTAATTTTTTTGGTCGTGTATGGTGGCTCACGCCTGTAATCCCAGCACTTTTGGAGGCCTAGTTGGGTGGATCATCTGAGGTCGAGAGTTCGGGACCAGCCTGACCAACATGGAGAAACCCCATCTCTACTAAAAATACAAAATTAGCCGGGCGTGGTGGCACATGCCTGTAATGCCAGCTACTCAGGACACTGAGGCAAGAGAATTGCTTGAATCTGGGAGGCAGAGGTTGCGGTGAGGCGAGATTGCACCATTGCACTCCAGCCTGGGCAACAAGAGCGAAACTCTCTCAAAAAAAAAAAAAAAAAAACGAAGAAAGAGAAAGAATTTTTTTTTTTATTGAAGTATAATTTATACCTGAAGTTCACTCAATTTAAGTGAACAATTCAGTTATTGTTTTTGCAAATGTACACACTTGTGCAATGATTACCACAGTTTAATTTTAGAACATATATATACCCTAAAAAGAAATCATGTACCCATTCATAGTTACTTTTTGTATCATTAGTTTACCATACCTAATGATGTATGTAACTTTGTATAACTGACTATAAAATAAGATAAAAGTAAGTACTATGCAATTTCCAAAATTTTGCAGCCTTCTAGGTTTGTTTTGAAGACTTGTTAATTTTGAACATGGACATTTTCTTTGATGATGTTTCTTTATTTGGACACCAAAGTTATTTAATAGAAGAAACAGTGGTGAGAATAATTTGAGTACGGAGGGGATTGCTTTTGGGAAATGAGAGTTTTAAAATTTCCTTCTTGTTTGGAGTTTACAAATGAATTCATGAACAGAAGAACGTCATTGAATGTAAAATTACAAATTTATTTAAAGATTTCAATTCAAATAATTTAGAGGGAAATTTGTAAAGTCATTCAGATAAGACAGATTTTATATAATAATATTTTGAAAACATTAAATAATTTATTTTTCCTTTATTTCCTTTATTTTAGCTTCGCAGAATCAAGAACGGCTATGTGCATTTAAAGATCCATATCAGCAAGACCTTGGGATAGGTGAGAGTAGAATCTCTCATGAAAATGGGACAATATTATGCTCAAAAGGTAGCACCTGCTATGGCCTTTGGGAGAAATCAAAAGGGGACATAAATCTTGTAAAACAAGGTAAGTGATACTTTCCTTACCTGAAATGACTATGTTTTATACAATTGATATTTATCTAAAAAGGACATGGGAGTATGTTAAAATCCTGTTCAGAAAAACAGTGAATTTAAAAGTGTATATATAAAGCCAGGTGTGGTGGCTCATGCCTGTAATTCCAGCACTTTTCGAGGCTAAGGTGGGTGGATCACTTGAGGCCAGGAGTTTGAGACCAGCCTGGCTAATAACATGGTGAAACCCCGTCTCTACTAAAAATACAAAAATTAGTCGGGTATGGTGGTGTGCGCCTGTGGTCCCAGCTACTCAGTAGGCTGAGGCAGAAGAATCACGGAACCTGGAAGGCGGAGGTTGTAGTGAGCTGAGATGTCACCAGTGCACTCCAGTCTGGGCAACAGAGCAAGACTCCATCTCAAAGAAAAAAAGTGTATATGTATGTGTGTGTGTGTATATATATATATATCTCCATATCCACAAGCACCAAAATTATAAAAGGCTATTTATTTTTAGATTATTTTTAAAACATCTTTCTTATAATGTTATACATGCTCGTTCTATGAATTTTGGAATATATAGAGAACTATAAAGAAAACAAAAGTCTACAATAATATACTCTTTAAAAATATTTTTACTGGCCGGGCGCAGTGGCTCACGCCTGTAATCCCAGCACTTTGGGAGGCCGAGGCGGGTGGGTCAGGAGATCGAGACCAGCCTGGCTAACACGGTGAAACCGCGTCTCTACTAAAAATACAGAAAATTAGCCGGACGTGGTAGCGGGTGCCTGTAGTCCCAGCTACTGGCTGAGGCAGGAGAATGGCGTGAACCCGGGAGGCGGAGCTTGCAGTGAGCCGAGATCGCGCCACTGGACTCCAGCCTGGGTGACAGAGCAAGACTCTGTCTCAAAAAATCAAAACAAACAAACAAAACAAAAATATATATATTTTTTTCTGTATTAGTTTATCTTCTTCAGGTGCATTTTCCACATGCCTTTATGTTTTTATGTGCGTGTACTTTTTAAAAAATTAGGAACGGCTGGGCGCGGTGGCTCACGCCTGTAATCTACCAGCACTTTGGGAGGCCGAGGCGGGCGGATCACAAGGTCAGGAGATCAAGGCCATCCTGACTAACATAGTGAAACCCTGTCTCTACTAAAAATACAAAACTTAGCCAGGCGTGGTGGCGGGCGCTTGTAGTCCCAGCTGCTGGGGAGGCTGAGGCAGGAGAATCGCTTGAACCCAGAAGGCGGAGGTTGCAGTGAGCCGAGATTGCGCCACTGCACTCCAGCCTGGGCGACAGAGCGAGACTCCGTCTCAAAAAAAAAAAAAAAAAATAGGAACATACTGTATAAACAATTTCATATCCAGTTTTCTCCACCTTAATTATAAGCATTTTTACATGTCTTTAAAGAATCTCTGAAAACCTTTTTAACTTTTGCACAACATATCATTGTATATATGTATCATAGTTTACTTACAGATTATTCTATTGGTAGACATTATGTTATTTTCATGTTTTCACTGTAATGCATAGTAAAACACAGTTATTCAGTGAACAACTTTCAACATAATTTTTTGATTGTATGTAATTGTTTCTTGAAATAGATCTCTTGATGTAGAATTATTAGGTTATAAGATATATCAATATTTTAAAGACTGTATAAAAATTTCCATGTGGCTTTCTAAAAGTACTGTTCATTTATATTCCCTCCAACACCGTATTAAGGTGTCTGTGTTACTGAATCCTTTTTCGTTTTTTTTTTTTGAGATGGAGTCTCTCTCTGTCACCCAGGCTGGAGTGCAATGGTGGGATCTCGGCTCACTGCAACCTCCACCTCCTGGGTTCAAGCGATTCTCCTGCCTCAGCCTGCCAAGTAGCTGGGACTACAGGTGCGCGCCACCACGCCCAGCTAATTTTTGTATTCTTAGTGGAGATAGGGTTTCACCATGTTGGCCAGGGTGGTCTCGATCTCCTGACCCTCGTGATCCGCCCACTTCAGCCTCCCAAAGTGCTGGGATTACAGGCGTGAGCCACCGTGCCCAGCCATTTTCTGATATATATTATTTATTTATTTGTTATTTTATTTTTGAGACAGAATGTCACTCTGTCACTCAAGATAGAGTGCAGTGGCACATTCATGGCTCACTGCAACCTTGACCTCCTGGGCTCAAGCAATCCTCCCAAGTCGGTAGGACCACAGCCAGGCACCACCATTCCCAGCTAATTTTTAAGTGTTTGTAGAGATGTGGTATGGCTGTGTTGCCCAGGCTGGTCTCAAATTCCTGGGCTCAAGTGATCCTCCTACTTTGGCTTCCCAAAGTGCTGGGATTCTAGGTGTGAGCCCCCGTGCCCAGCCATATTAATTTTTAAACCTAGATATTTTAAACCTTGGTATAGACAAAATGAAACAAAATGAAACCTTACTCTTGCTTTAATAATTCTTCGATTAACTGGGTGCGATTAGCTGGGTGTGGTGGCTCACACCTGTAATCTCAGCACTTTGGGAGGCCGAGGCAGGCAGATCACCTGAGGTCGGGAGTTTGAGACCGGCCTGACCAACATGGAGAAACCCCGTCTCTACTAAAAATACAAAATTAGCCAGGCACGGTGGTGGCGCATGCCTGTAATCCCAGCTACTCGGGAGGCTAAGGTAGGAGAATGGCTTGAATCCAGGAGGTGGAGATTGCAGTGAGCTGAGATCGCGCCATTGCACTCTAGCCTGGGCAACAAGAGCGAAACTCCGTCTCAGTAAATAAATAAATAATTCTTAGATTAATCATGCAGTTAAACCTTTTTTGGTGGCCTTTTTACCTCCATGAAATGTCTTTGGTATCCTTTACCATTTTTCTGTTTCTTAAAAATATGTTTCCTGTTGATTTGCAAAACTGTTTCATAGCTTACACGTACTCTCACATTTATTGAAATTACTGCTTAGTTTGTTGTTTTTCTTTCAGTTTTCTTTATCATATTGTCTCCTTTTTTGTATTCATATTGATTTATAGGATGTTGGTCTCACATTGGAGATCCCCAAGAGTGTCACTATGAAGAATGTGTAGTAACTACCACTCCTCCCTCAATTCAGAATGGAACATACCGTTTCTGCTGTTGTAGCACAGATTTATGTAATGTCAACTTTACTGAGAATTTTCCACCTCCTGACACAACACCACTCAGTAAGTAAAGTAACTAACTTTTCTTTGTATTTCCTTTCTCCAAAGATTTGCAAAATATAAAAAAAACCATAAAAACATTCAAGGTTGAAGCCAGGCGTGATGGCTCATGCCTGTAATCCCAGCACTTTGGGAGGCTGAGGTGGGTGGATCACCTGAGGTCAGGAGTTTGAGACCAGCCTAGTGAAATCCCATCTCTATCAAAAGTAAAAAATTAGCCGGGCGCAGTGGTAGGCGCCTGTAATCCCAGCTACTCAGGAGGCTGAGACAGGAGAATTGCTTGAACCCAGGAGGCAGAGGTTGCAGTGAGCCAAGATTGCACCATTGCACTCCAGCCTGGGCAACAAGAATGAACCTAAAAGAAAAAAAAAAATTCAACGTTGGTAGGAGTGAGAGGTAGAGTTCCAGCATCGTAAGATTACATGTGGCAAACACCTGAAATCTGAAAGAGATGCACCAGGACTTCCAAGGCATCAATATATTACTAAATAACTTTGGTAAAATATAGTACTGGCCAGGCACGGTGGCTCATGCCTAATTTCAGCACTTTAGGAGGCCAGAGCAGGAGGATCACTTGAGCCCAGGAACTGAAGACCAGCCTGGGCAACATTGTGAGATCCCATCTGTACTAAAACAATAAATAAATTAGCCAGGCGTGGTGGTGCGCATGTGTAGTTCAGCTATTTGGGAGGCTGAGGTTGGAGAATTGCTTGAGCCTAGGAAGTTGAGGCTGCAGCGATTGTGCCACTGCCCTCTAACCTAGGTGACGCAGTGAGACTCTGTCTCAAAATAAAATAAAATGTAGTACTTTCCAACCTGTATGGAGGGAAATTTGGTTAAGACAACTACATGTGTGCTTACTTTTTCACCTAGCTTTCACATTTCTTGGAATTTATCTGGAAGATACCTCTTCCAGATAATATACATAGACATTGAGTTGTTTATTGCAGTGTTATTTGTGACTGCACAATATTAGGAAGTAAATGTCCAAGAATAGGAGATTAGTTGAAATATACTATGGTACATACATGTAATGGAGTACCAACTATACAGCTATAAGAAAAAGATAAGATCTCTATGAACTAGCACAGAGTGATTTTCACCGGTAATATTAGATGTAAAAAAGTATATATAGTAGGCTGTCTTGTATAGGACTGGAAGGAAAATAAAAAAGCCTATCTATTATTGACTTATCTTTAAAAAAAGAAACAAAGAAAGAATAAATTAGAAAATAATGAACTTGGTTATTTATAAGGGATCCAAGGAATGAGACAGAAAGAATATGGAAAGGAGTGAATGTTCTCTGAGTGTAGCTTTTTTTTTGTTTTTGTTTTGTTTTGTTTTTTTGAGACGGAATTCCGCTCTTGTTGCTGAGGCTGGAGTGCAATGGTGCTATCTTGGCGCACCACAACCTCCGCCTCCCAGGTTCAAGCGATTCTCCTGCCTCAGCCTCCCTAGTAGCTGGGATCAGGCATGTGCCACCACACCCGGCTAATTGTGTATTTTTAGTAGAGACGGGGTTTCTCCATGTTGGTCAGGCTGGTCTTGAAGTCCCGACCTCAGGTGATCCGCCCTTCTCAGCCTCCCAAAGTGCTGGGATTACAGGTGTGAGCCACCACGTCCGGTCTGAGTGTAGCTTTTTGTATGTAGTTTTTACTGTCGTCATTGTGTCACTATTCTACGTAAGCAAAAAAAATTAAGTACCTAAGAATGGAAAGGAGAAAAATTCCTCACAGTATAAGCAAACTGAAATAAATGAACCCAATTTTATTTTTATTTTATTTATTTTTATGAAACAGTCTTGCTTTTGTCACCCCGGCTAGAGTACAGTGGCACGATCCCGGCTCACTGCAACATCCGCCTGCCGGGTTCAAGTGATTCTCCTGTCTTAGCCTCCCAAGTAGCCAGGATTACAGGTGCCCACCACCACACCCAGCTAACTGTTGTATTTTTAGTAGAGATGGGGTTTCGCTATGTTGGCCAGGCCGGTCTCAAATTCCCGACCTCAGATGATCCGCCCACTTCGGCCTCCCAAAGTGCTGGGATTACAGGCCTGAGCCACTGCGCCCGGCCCCAATTGTGTTTCATATTACTACAATAACTACTCTGATACCAAAGTTATTGAAAGATAAGGGAAAAAAAAAAAAACCCTGAAGAGAAAAAGAACTAATCCAAGTGATTTATAAGCACAGTATTTGACTATATACACTCTTGTGCAAGATGTGATATAAAGGATGGAGGAGAATTGCAAACAAATACTGAACTCTTTTGAGAAGATTTGTCTTTTAGTAGTGTGGGCAAAGCAATTCTGAAACCATCGTAGATGCATTATAGGATTAAGAAAATGAGTTGAGGCCGGGTGCAGTGGCTCATATCTGTAATCCCAGCACTTTGGGAGACTGAGGCGGGCAGATCACGAGGTAAAGAGATCAAGACCATCCTGGCCAACATGGTGAAACCCCATCTCTACTAAAAATACAAAAATTAGCTGGGCGTGGTGGTGCACGCCTGTAATCCCATCTACCCAGGAGGCTGAGACAGGAGAATCAATTGAACCCAGGAGGCGGAAGTTGCAGTGAGCCAAGATCATGCCATTGCACTCCAGCCTGGGCAACAAGAGTGAAAGGCTGTCTCAAAAAATAAGAATAAAAATAAAAATGGGAACCAAGGCTTCTTAGAAAAATGATTTATCCCAAGACTGGAGCAGGATAGATACAAGATAAGCCTGGGACATCTTGTAATGTTTTAATAATTTTTGTAAGAAAGTAAGGAAAGAGCCTGTAATCCTAGCACTTTGGGAGGCCAAGGTAAGAGGACTGCTTGATCCCAGAATTTCACAACCAGCCTGGGCAACATAGACCTTATCTCAAAAAATATTAAAAAGTAGCCAGGTGTGGCACATGCCTGTAGTCCTAGCTACTTGAGAGGCTGAGGTGGGAGGATCACTTGAACTTGGGAAGTCAAGGCTGCATTGAGCTGTGATCAGGCCACTGTACCCCAGCCTGGGCAACAGTGAGACCCTATCTCAAAAACAAAACAAAGCAAAAAAAGGAAGGAAAAGTACCTAAAAATATCATGGAGACCTGTCATAAGGACATAGGAGCCAGCTGGAAGGAACCCCCACTGGCTAAATCTGGGTTAGTTTGAGTGCTAAACAAGTACATTAATGAAGTGTGAACCACTGGAAGGAAAATGAATCATGAGTAGAATGTCAAGTGCCAACTGGTAAATGTAGGATTGCTGGAGTTGGCAGCTTATCATTCTGCAACCATTGTGTTAAGGATTGGATCAGGCAAGAATCATCAAAGGATCCTAAATGTAGGGGCAGTTTCAATGAGGAGCCAGGATATTTGCATGCCTTCCACATATCTCAAGGGAAAAATTAGTAATTATAAAACTGGAAAAATGGACACCTTGACCAGATAATAAAAGTTAACATTATTAAAGAAGGACACATGGAAATCTGTGATACCTAGAGAAGGACACATAACTAATATAGTACTATATTCCAGTCAAGAATGCATAACCTGAATTTAATCATGAGGTAATATCACAGAAACCCCAAATTAGGAATGTTCTATTACAAAAAGGGGGATCGCATTTTTAAAAAATGTGAATGTCATATAAAACAGACTGTGGGAAAGGTCTAGGTCAAAGGAAGCAAAAAAGACTGGACAACTAGGCAGTGCCTGTCTTTTACTGGATGACAGGAATGTGATAAAGGACATGATGATTAGAGAAAAATGTTGTTTCAATGTTAAATGTGCTGAAGCTGATAACAATACTGTGGTTTTATAAGAGAATAACCATATTCTTAGGAAATAATCTAAGAAGTGTTTAAGAATAAAGGACCATGATTCTACTGTGTATTGGTTCAAAAAAAGGTGTGTGTGTGTGTGTGTGTGTGTGTGTGTGTAGAAAGAGAGAGGTAATAAAAGCAAACAGTAAAATGGTATCAATAGGGTGAATAGGTAAAATCTGGGTAAAAGTATATGGTGTATTCTTTGTACTATTCTTGTGACTGTTGTGTAAGTTTTAAATTATTTCCAAATAAAAAGTTTAAACAATTTTTAAAGTTTAAAAAGTTAAAATATAGCACATCTCAAGAATTTTCTTAGTCAACAAATTTTAACAGACCATACTCTAGGATAATCAGTTTTGATTATTTCTTTTGATTTGTTGATGAAGCACTAAACTGAAAGCAATAGGAAATTTTCTTTATAGCTGTAGTTTCTACCTACTGAAGGCCATTAGCTTCTATTAGGAGATTGTATTGAATTGGATACATTTATTTTTCACAAACAAAAGAAAGTCTCTAATTTTCACTTGTACCTCTAGCTAGATGAAAGAGGGAAAGTGGCCAGGTGGGGTGGCTCATGCCTATAATCCCAGCACTTTGGGAGGCCAAGGTGGGTGGATCACCTGAGGTCCCAGAGTTCCATGCCAGCCTGGCTACCATGGTAAAACCCCATCTCTACTAAAAATACAAAAATTAGCTGAGCGTGGTGGCGCGAGCCTGTAATCCCAGCTACTTGGGAGGCTGAGGCAGAAGAATCACTTGAACCCAGGAAGCCGAGATTGCAGTGAGCCAAGATTGCACCACTGCACTCCAGCCTGGGCGACAGAGACTCTGTCTCAAAAACAGAGAGAGAAAGTGAATTTGTTCATACATCATCCTCAAAGATCTTTACAGCTGTCTTACATTTCAGATTGTTACCTAGGTCTTAGTTTAGTTTACTATAACCTTTTGACCCAAAAGTAGGAATATTGCCAGCTAAAAATGAGTAGTGCTATTGCAATAAAAAGGGAAAGTGTTTTAAGTATAGCGCTCTAATTTGGAAGCATTAACTCAATTTATATATTTTGTTCTTGAGACAAAAAAATTGAGTGAAGTTAAAGTTGGCAAACAAGATCAGTTTTGTCTTTTGCACTAACCTCAAGAAAAGTAACTACTGTAATATCGAATGTCAGACATTTAGTCTGCAATTGCTAGGTGTTTAACCAAAATAAAAATACTTTTATCTGTTGAAGTTTAAAGAAAGAAATTAAAATATAAAATTCAGAAACAGAACTTTTGCTCATGGCCATATAACAATAAATAGAAAGTTTGGTGAGGAGTTTGAAACCGGAGTTCACTAGGCTGGTCTCAAACTCCTGACCTCAGGTGATCCACCCACCTCGGCCTCCCAAAGTGCTGGGATTACAGGCATGAGCCATCACACCTGGCTTCAGCCTTGAATGTTTTTTATGTTTTTTTTTTAATATTTTGTAAATTTTCTCCTTTAAAAAATTTTCTCCTTTAAAATTTTTCACTATGGCAGGGCACAGTGGCTCATGCCTGTAATCCCAGCACTTTGGGAGGCCAAAGCAGGCGGATCGCTTGATCCCAGGAGTTTGAGACCAGTCTGGGCAACATGGAGAAACCCCATCTGTACCAAAAATGCAAAAATTAGCTGGGCATAGTCGCGCACACCTGTGATCCCTGCTACTTGGGAGGCTGAGATGGGAAGATTGCTTGAGTCTGGGAGGCGGAAATTGCTATAATCCAAGATTGTGCCAATGCACCCCAGCCTAGGCTACAGAGGGAGAACCTGTCTTAAAAAAAAATTAACATAAAAATTTTTAACAAAAACACATTTTAAAATTACAAAAAACTGGTCAGGCTTGGTGGCTCACGCCAGTAATCTCAGCAGTTTGAGAGGCCAAGGCGGGCGGCTCACTTGAGGTCAGGAGTTCGAGACATCCTGGCCAACATGGAAAAACCCTGTCTCTACTAAAAATAGAAAAAATTAGCTGGGTGTGGTAGTGGGCGCCTGTAATCCCACCTATTCGGGAGGCTGAGGCACGAGAATCGCTTGAACCCAGGAGGCGGAGGTTGCAGTGAGCAGAGATTGTGCCATTACACTCCAGCCTGGGTGACAGAGCGAGACACCGTCTCAAAATAAATAAATAAAATAAAATAAAATAGCTGGGCGCAGTGGCTCATGCCTGTAATCCCAGCACGTTGGGAGGCCGAGGCAGGTGGAACACAAGGTCAGGAGTTAAAGATCAGCTTGGCCAATATGGTGAAACCCCATCTCTACTAGAAGTACAAAAATTAGCTGGGCATGGTGGCACACACCTGTAGTCCCAGCTGTTCAGGAGGCTGAGGCAGAAGAATTGCTTGAACCTGGGAGGCAGAGGTTGCAGTGAGCCGAGAGCATGCCACTGCACTCCAGCCTGGGCGACAGAGCAAGACTCTGTCTCACCAAAAATAATAAAAAATAAAATTACTAAAAACTGTGCAAACTTAGCAAAGAAATAAGTGGATTGCCAGGCGCGGTGGCTCATGCCTATACTTCCAGCACTTTGGAAGGCCGAGGCAGGTGGATCATGAGGTCAGGAGTTTGAGACCAGCTTAGCCTATATGACCCCATCTCTACTAATAATACAAAAAATTTAGCCAAGTGTGGTGGCATGTGCCTGTAGTCCCAGCTACTCAGGAGGCTGAGGCAGAAGAATCTCTTGAACCTGGGAAGTGGAGGTTGCAGTAAGCTGAGATCGTGCCACTGCACTGCAGCCTGGGCAACAGAAAGAGATTCTGTCTCAAAAAAGAAAAAAAAAAAAAAAGTGGGTTGTGTGGGAAGACTGTGGAAAGGTTTTTTGTTTTGTTTTGTTTTGTTTTTTGAGATGGAGTCTCAAAAAAGTGAGCCGAGTGGCTCACTCGGCTCACTGCAAGCTCCGCCTTCCGGGTTCACGCCATTCTCCTGCCTCAGCCTCTCGAGTAACTGGGACTACAGGCGCCTGCCACCACGCCAGCTGATTTGTTTTTGTATCTTTAATAGAGACGGGGTTTCACCGTGTTAGCCAGGATGGTCTCGATCTCCTGACCTCATGATCTGCCCGCCTCGGCTTCCCAAAGTGCTGGAAAAAGAGAAAAATGACATAAGTAGCAAGGAAAAAAATAATCACCAATAGTCTCTACACCCACATACAACCATTGTTAATATTTTGAATGTTTCTTTCCAGTCTTTTCTCTTTTATTTTTGTATAGCTGTATTTGTAATATACATCCATTTTAGATCCTGCCATTTTGTTTAACATAAATATTTTCCAGGTTACTATATATGTTTCATAGTTGTCAGGTTTTTCTATTGTGTTGTTGTTTTTTGATTCAGAGGCTCGTTCTGTTGCCCAGGTGGGAGTGCAGGTTTTTTGTATTAGTATTTTTAGTAGTTTGGCCAAGCTGGCCACCTGACCTTAGGTGATCCACCTGCCTCGGCTTCCCAAAATGTTGGGATTACAGGCATGAGCCACCACGCCTGGCCACATTTTTATACTTTTTCAAAATACTAGTGTAACATCTCATGTACCCCATAAGTATATATACCTACTATGTACCCACAAAAATAAAAAATTAAAAAATATATATAATGTAGAAGGCACAGGACAAGAGAAATATAAGGTTGCATTCTTTAGGAAAATATTAATTCTTTAATGCAGTAGTAACAAGATTCCATTTAAACATTATTTATTGTTCATCAGACAGTTTTCATTCTGAAGTTTTGCTAGCTCTGCACTTCTGAATGCCAGCCTCTATCCCGTATCTACCTACCTTCCTACATACCTTGCTCCTCTTCTCTCAAAAAGTAATCCTTTTTCATGTTGGGGTTTTTAAAATTTTACATTACTTATTTGCCTGATGAACAAAGCAAAACCTGTTAACTGACCTGGCTTTAACTGATAAACTCAGTGGAAGCTTTTCGTCTGTAAAATCTAAGTCCTGGCCGGGTGCAGTGGCTCATGCCTGTAATCCCAGCCGTTTGGGAGGCCGAAGCAGGCGGATCACCCAAGGTCGGGAGTTTGAGACCAGACTGATCAATGTGGAGAAACCCTGTCTCTACTAAAAAAAATACAGAATTAGTTGGGCATGGTGGCATGTGCCTGTAATCTCAGCTACTCGGGAGGCCAAGGCAGGAGAATTGCTTGAACCCAAGAGGCGGAGGTTGCAGTGAGCCAAGATCGCAGCATTGCACTCCAGCCTGGGCAACAAGAGTGAAACTCTGTCTCAAGATAAAAAAAAAAAAAAAAAAAAAAATCTAAGTCCCAAGCATGTATGGTGGAATTGACCAGTGTTTAATAAGTATCTTCTGAAATACTAGACAGAATTGGTTGTAGACTATGAAATAATTTCCATGTCTTTATTTCAACAACTGCAATTTTTATTGTCTTTTTAGGATTTCCAATTCCATGTGTGTCCCTCTCTTCCTGCCTTAACTGTGTCTCATTTCCTTATAATGTGCTCTCTGATTACTGAGCATTTTCTGCATATTTTCATATGCAAAAACTAATTACCCATCTAATAATTATTTAGTGGTTTCAGATACAAACATACTATAATAGGGTCGTAGATAATTAAAACATTTAAAATACATTCAAAACCAAGATGAGACTAAGCATCTTTAGTCTTATCTAAAAACCAAGATGAGTAACAAGCATCTTTAAAATAATGTTAAGTAGGCCAGGTGCGGTGGCTCATGCCTGTAATCCTAGCACTTTGGGAGGCCGAGGCGGGTGGATTGCCTGAGTTCAGGAGTTGGAGACCAGCCTTGGTAACACAATGAAACCTGTCTCTACTAAAATACAAAATAATTAGCTGGGTGTGGTGGCATGTGCCTGTAATCCCGGTTACTTGGGAGGCTGAGGCAGGAGAATTGCTGGAACCTGGGAGGCGGAAGTTTGAGCTGAGATTGCGCCATTGCACTCCAGCTGGGCTGCAGAGCGAGACTCAAAAAAAAAAAAATAAAATAAGTTACATAATAGTTGAACAGACAACTTTGACTAAGAATACACCGACAACTTCAATATACTGTTATAAGCACTTCTCAAAATGTCTCATTAAAAACAACACATTTTGTATTAGCTGTAATATGAAATTAGCTGAATCAACTGCCAAAAAAAAAAAAAAGGATAATTTGAGGGACAGAAGCATAAGGTTTCACTTGATTGTTTGGAATGTTATATAGTGTAATGATTAAGAGCATAGGTCATCAATCGTCGTGCCTGGGTTAAAAACCTTGCTGTTAAACTTGCTAAACATAACCTTGAGCAGATTATTTAGCCTCTATGCATCAATTAGTTCATATGCAAAATAACAGTATCCAATTTATGTGGGTGTTTAGATTAAACAAGATAATACACTAAAGTGCCCACATAGAGAAGACGTTCAATAAATAACAGTTACTTTCTTAGGAAATAACTGTCTTTAAGTCATTTTAGAAACTATTACAAACATCCTCCCCCATATCATTTTCCTTTTACCATAAATGATACTTTTCTGCTAATTTTTATTTATTATGTATGAAAGCCTATATTCTGTGATTTTTTTTTTAATTTGAAGGATTGTTATTGAGTATCCTATGATATTTGTTGTTTCCTATGTCCTTATACTTGAGAAACAGAACACATACTATTTCCTGCATCTTTCATACACAGAAAAAAAATAAAAGCTAGGCCGGGAGCGGTGGCTCACGCCTGTAATCCCAGCACTTTGGGAGGCCAAGGCGGGCAGATCACAAGGTCAGGAGTTCGAGACCAGCCTGGCCAATATGATGAAACCCCGTCTCTATTGAAAATACAAAAATTAGCTGGGCGTGGTGGCAGGCTACTGTAGTCCCAGCTGCCCGGGAGGCTGAGGCAAGAGAATAGCTTGAACCTAAGAGGCAGAGGTTGCAGTGAGCTGAGTTCACCCCACTGCACTCCAGCCTGGGCGACAGAGTGAGACTCCCATCTCCAAAATAAATAAATAAATAAATAATAAAAGCTATAGGAAGTTGTTCCTGAAAAAACTGATATTCTGCCTTTTTTCCTCCAATTGTATATTTGTAAAAGTGTTTAGCAATAAATAAGAGGCAGTGATCCTCATTGTTCCTGAATTCCGTTTTGCCCCCCTTTTACTTGCTAAAATGTATTTGTAACCCCAAAACCAATATTCACAGTGCTTTCATGGTCATTCCTAGACATGCACAGAGTGGCAGAAAATTTGAGTCACCCAATGTGCACATTCCTAGCTTAGGTTGAACAAGGCTATGCTCTGCCTTCTTGTTTCGGTTCTCATACTATAAACAAGTATCCTTTTCAGTCTATTTAGTGGTACTCTTTTGCATTTTTATGCTTTTTGTTGCTTTTGTGGTTTGAAATGGCCTGCAAGAGTGGTGCCAAAGTGCTGTCTAGTGTTCCAAAGAACAAGAAGGCTGTGATACACCTTAAGGAGAAATACATGTGTGAGGTAAAATTCAGGCATGAGTTACAGTGCTGTTGGTTATGAGTTAAGTGTCAATGAATCAACCATATACAATCATATACAGTACGTTAAATAAGTTGTCTTTAAACAGAAAAACATAAAAGAGGCTATGTATTTGGAATGGGTTGACAGAACATTGTGACTTGAGGCTCTTTTTAAGTTAGCAGGGCATGGTGGCATGTGCCTGTACTTCCAAAGTAGTCCCAACTGTTTGGAAGGCTGAGGTGGGAGGATCATTTGAGCCCAGGTATTTAAGGCTATAGTGAGCTATGATCACTCTACTGCACTCCAGGCTGGGCAACAGAGCAAGACCCCTCTAAGAAGGGCCAGGCATGGCAGCTTACACCTGTAATCCCAGCATTTTGAGAGGCTGAAGTTGGTGGATCACTTGAGCCCAGCAGTTTCAATAGTAACTTGGGTAACATAGCAAAACCCCGTCTCTACAAAAACAAAACGAAACGAAAGAACAAAAAGATTAGCCAGTTGTGGTGGTGAATGTTATAGTCTCAGCTATTTGAGAGGCTGAGGTGGGAGAATTACCTGAGCCCAGGAAGTCGAGGCTGCAGTGAGTCATGATTGCAGCACTGCACTCCCGCCTGGGTGACAGACCGAGACCCTGTCTCAAACCATAAATAAAAATAAAAAAGAAGAAAAAAATCAAAAGTATATATATTGTGGTAGGCAGCTTCTGACATGGTTCCCAGTGATCCCTGCCTCCTGGTATTCTCACCCTTGTGTAATCCTGTCCTTCTGAATGTGAGCTAGACTTAACTTGATTTTAACAAATTAGGCAAAAGTGATGGTATATCACTTCTGTAATTAGGTTTTAAAAGACCATGACTGTTATTTTGCTGATGTGTTCTCTCTCGCTCTTCTTTTGTGCTTGCTCTGTCGAAGAGGGCCACCTGGCAAAGAACTGAGGTCAGCTAACTTGCCAATACCCAGCAAGGAACTGAGGCCCATAGTCCAACAATTTGTGAATCCTGCCAACAGCTATTGAGTGAGCTCAGCAATAGATACTGTGTTAGTTGAGTCTTGAGATGACTATGGCACCAGCCTACACCCTGATTACAGTCTTGTAAAAGATCCTGGCAGAGCACTTACATAAACAGTATGTAGATTCCCATAGAAACTGTGAGATAATAAAATTTTTTTAATAAAAAAAAGTAGAGCAGTTTAGGTTGATAGCAAAATTGAGAGGAAAGAAGAGAATTCCCATTATCCCCCCCTGCTCCCACACATGCATGGCCTCCCCCATTATCAACATTCCCATCAGAGTGGCACATAATACAGTTAAGTATTTGTATTTACACATTAAAACCTCCAAACACATGCTTGAGATGGGGTGTGCAGTAATAAGCACTACTGTGTTTTAACCTTTGGCAGCTTTTATTCTTTCCTCCCAACTTTCAGTTGTTATTTTCTTTTCATTTCCAATTTTTTAACCTTTCTCTACTTGAAAATAGTGACCAGTTTCTTTTTGGTTATAGTCATCTTAATGTGTATGATGTAATATCTCATTATGGTTTTGGTTTTCATTTCCCTAATGAATAATGGTGATGAGCATCTTTTCCTGTGCTTCTTAAACGTTGTATATTTTGTTTGGTAAAATGTTAATTCAAACCCATTGCCCATATAAAAATTGTGCATATTTGTCTTTTTATTGTTGAGTTGTAAAAGTTCTTTTTTTTTTTTTTTTTTTGAGACGGAGTCTTGCTCTGTCGCCCAGGCTGGAGTGCAGTGGTGCAATCTCAGCTCACTGCAAGCTCCGCCTCCTGGGTTCACGCCATTCTCCTGCCTCAGCCTCTCCGAGTATCTGGGACTACAGGCGCCCGCCACCACGCCCGGCTAATTTTTTGTATTTTTAGTAGAGATGGAGTTTCACCGTAGTCTCGATCTCCTGACCTCGTGATCTGCCTGCCTCGGTCTCCCAAAGTGCTGGGATTACAAGCGTGAGCCACCGCGCCCGGCCGTAAAAGTTCCTTTTACATAGTACAAGTCTCATTCTTTGGCTTGTCATTTTACTTAGTTGGTGGTATTCTTTGAGGTACACAGTTTTGACATTTTTAATGAAGTCTAATTTATCTTTTTTTATTTTGTCACTCTGAAACCATTTTCTTTTTCTTTTTCTTTGTTTTCTTTTAAATGGAGCCTTGCTCTGTCGCCCAGGCTGGAGTACAGTGGCGCGATGTCAGCTCACTGCAACCTCCACCTCTTGGGTTCACGCTATTCTCCTGTCTCAGCCTCCCGAGTAGCTGGGAGTACAGGTGTGCGCCACCATGCCTAGCATTTGTATTTTTAGTAGAGACAGGGTTTTGCCATGTTGGGCAGGCTGGTCTCAAACTCCTGACCTCAGGTGATCTGCCTGCCTCAGGCTCCCAAAGTCCTGGGATTACAGGTGTGAGCCACCACGCCCAACCTGAAACCATTTTCTAATACACAGTCACAAAGGTTTGCTGTTGTCTTTTCTTCTTGGGGTTTTATAGTTTTAGCTCTTACATTTAGGTCTGTGATTCATTTTGAGTTAATTTTTGTATATGGCATGAGGTAGGGAGTCCAACTTCATTCTTTTGTTTGATAACCAGTTTTCCGGTATCTCTTGTGGAAAATATTATTTTTCCCAATTGAAAAGTCTTGGTATCCTTGTCAAAAATCAATTGACAGGCCAGGCACGGTGGCTCACGCCTGTAATCCCAGCACTTTGGGAGGCGAAGGTGGGCGGATCATGAGGTCAGGAGATCATCCTGGGTAACACAGTGAAACCCCATCTCTACTAAAAAATACAAAAAAATTAGCCAGGCGTGGTGGCATGTGCCTATAGTCCTAGCTACTCAGGAGGCTGAGGCAGGAGAATGGCATGAATCTGGGAGGTGGAGGTTGCAGTGAGCCGAGATTGCGTCACTGCACTCCAGCCTGGGCAACAGAGCAAAACTCCGTCTAAAAAAAAAAAAAAAATCAATTGACCATAAATGCAAAGGTGTATTTCTGAACTCTTAATTCTATTCCATTCATCAGTATGTCAAGGATCCATTGATCCTTATGCCAGGACCACGCTGTCTTGATAACTATTGCTTTGTAATTAGTTTTAAAATAGAGAAAGCTGAGTTCTCCAACTTTGTTCTTCTTTTTCTTTCTCTTTTCTCTCCTCTCCCCTCCTCTCCCCGCCCCTCCCCTCCCCTCCCCTCCTCTCCCCGCCCCTCCCCTCCCCTCCCCTCCCCTCCTCTCCCCACCCCTCCTCTCCCCACCCCTCCCCTCCCCTCCCCTCCCCTCCCCTCCCCTCCTCTCCCCTCCTCTCCCCTCCTCTCCCCTCCTCTCCCCTCCTCTCCCCTCCTCTCCTCTCCTCTCATGGAGTTTCACTCTTGTTGCCCACACTGGAGTGCAATGGTGTGATCTCAGCTCACTGCAACCTCCACCTCCCGGGTTCAAGCAATTCTCCTGCCTTAGCCTCCCGAGTAGCTGGAATTACAGGCTTGCACTACCATGCCCAGCTAATTTTTGTATTTTTAGTAGAGACAGGGTTTCACCATGTTGGCCATGGGTGGTCTCGAACTTCTGACTCAGCTGATCCACCTGCCTCAGCCTCCCAAAGTGCTGGGTGGGATTACAGGCGAGAGACACCGTGTCTGGCCTGTTTTTCTTTTTCAAGATTATTATGGCTGTTTTGGGTTCCTTGCATTTCCATATGTATTGTGATCAGTTTTCCATATCTGAAAAAAGACAACTGGGATTTTGATAGGCAGTTTGGGGAGTATTGCTATATTAACACTAGAAAGTCTCTTAATTCATGAACATGATATCTTTCCATTTATTTAGACCCTCTCTCATTTATTTCAACAATGTTTTATAGTTTACTCAGTGTACAAGTCTTACAGTTCTTTTGTTAAATTTATTCCTAATTATTTTTCAGAGCAGTTTTCTGTCTTTAGTCAAGACAGCTGCATGTAGTGTATGTACGTTACAATAAATTATTTTGTAAAAATTTTAGCTGTGGTAAAATACACAAAATGTGAAATTTACCATCTTACCATTTTTAAGTGTACAGTTCAGTATAGTTCATATTGTCGTACGACCAATCTCCAGAACTCTTCACCTTCAAGTACTGAAACTCTGTACCCATTAAATAACAACTCACTATTACCCCTTCTTCTCAGGCCCTCCAGCCACCCTCTACTTTCTGTCTCTATGAATTTGACTACTCTAAGTATATCATATAAGTAGAATCATATTTGTCTTTTTGCAACTAGCTCATTTCACTTAGCATAGTGTCATGAAGGTTCATCCATCTTGTAGCATGTGTTAGAATTTTTTTGAAGGCTGGATAATATTCCATTTTAGGTAAATACTACATTTATTCATCCATTCATCCATCATGGACACTTGAGTTACTTCTGCCTCTTGGCTATTATGAATAAAGCTCCAATGAATGTGGGTATACAAATATCTCTTTGAGACCCTGCTTTCAATTCTTTTGGATGTATACCAAGAAATAGAATTGCAGAATCATATGATAAAAATGCTATTTTTAATTTTTTTTAAGAGACAGGGTCTTGCTTTGTTGCCTAGACTGGAGTGCAATGGCATGATCATAGCTCACTGTAACCTTGAACTACTGGGCTCAAGTGATCCTCCTGCGTCAGCCTACCAGGTAGCTAGGGTTACAGGCACATGACCCCATGCCTGGCTTTTTTTTTTTTTTTTTTTTTGAGACGGAGTCTCACTCTGTCGCCCAGGCTGGAGTGCAATGGTGTGATCTCAGCTCACTGCAATCTCTGCCCCCATCCGCCCGGGTTCAAGCCATTCTCCTGCCTCAGCCTCCCAAGTAGCTGGGATTAGAAGTGTGTGCCACCACATCTGGCTAATTTTTGTATTTTTAGTAGTGATGGGGTTTCGCCATGTTGGCTAGGCTGGTCTTGAACTCCCTGACCTCAGGTGATCCGCCCACCTAGGCCTCCCAAAGTGCTGGGATCTATTATGGGCATGAGCCATCACGCCCAGCCCAAAGCTTTTACTTTGGGTGTAGTTCAATTTATATATTCTTTTGCTGCCTGCAAGAAGTAATTCTTTATTTGGTATTGGAACTTGTTACTCAGAAATGTGTTCTTTTGACCGGGTACAGTGGCTCATGCCTGTTATCCCAATACTTCGGGAGGCTGAGGTGGGAAAATCACTTGATGCCAGGAAATTGAGACCAGCCTGGGTAATATAGTGAGACCTTGTGTCTGAAAAATAAAAAGAAAAGTTAGCTGGGCATAGTGGTGCACACCTATAATCCTAGCTACTCCGGAAGCTGAGGCAGTTGGATCACTTAAGCCCAGGAGTTTGAGGCTGCAGTGAGGTGTGATTGCATCACTGCACTCAGGCATCATGAGAGAGTATCTTACTCTATATATCTAACCCAGAAGATGATAAAAATTTGAAGTAAGCTTTCTATACATTGCTTTTAAACTATAGTAAAGTCAAAAAATTATAAGTCGGGAAGCATCTGTATTTCTCATTTTCAACTGTTATAGGAACTACTTTAAACAGCACAGATATCTTAGTCACATCACTTTGGTTGTTCCCCCCAATACGTGTCTGTTGTTTAAAAATCAAGGCTTTGTGTTATAATACGCTGTTCAGTGTCAGTGTCTAATATTCCCTCCCTCCCTCCCTCCCTCCCTCCGTCCTTCCCTCCCTCCCTCCGTCCCTCCCTCCCTTCCTTCCTTCCTTGCTTCCTTCCAAAATAAAATAAGGCCGGGCACAGTGGCTCACGCCTGTAATCCCAGCACTTTGGGAGGCCTAGGCGGGTGGATCATGATGTCAGGAGATCGAGACCATCCTGGCTAACTCAGTGAAACCCTGTCTCTACTAAAAATACAAAAAATTAGCCAGGCTTGGTGGCAGGCGCCTGTAGTCCCAGCTGCTGGGGAGGCTGAGGCAGGAGAATGGCGTGAACCCGGGAGGCGGAGCTTGCAGTGAGCCGAGATCGCACCACTGCACTCCAGCCTGGGCGACAGAGCGAGACGCTGTCTCAAAAAAAAAAAAAAAAAAAAAGGCTGGGCACGGTGGCTCATGCCTGTAATCCCAGCACTTTGGGAGGCCGAGGCGGGCGGATCACGAGGTCAGGAGATCGAGACCATCCTGGCTAACACGGTGAAACCCCCTCTCTACTAAAAAAAAATGCAAAAAATTAGCCGGGCGTGATGGCGGGTGCCTGTAGTCCCACCTACTCGGGAGGCTGAGGCAGGAGAATGGCATGAACCTGGGAGAGGGAGCTTGCAGTGAGCTGAAATCGCGCCACTGCACTCCAGCCTGGGCGACAGAGTGAAACTCCGTCTCAAAAAAAAAAAAAAAAAAAAAGAAAAGAAAAGAGAAAGAAAAAATAGAGGTGAGAGATGAGGTCTCACTCTGTCGCCCAGGCTTGTTTCGAACTCCTGGGCTCAAGCAATCCTCCCGACTCGGACTCCCAAAGTGCTGGGATTACAGACATGAGCCACTGTGCCCAGCCAATGCCTAATAGTTTCTAATTATTTTTGAATAATATAAATGGTAATTAATGCCTCTGTTTTTTAATTATAGAACTTTGAGATGTGTTTAGTGATCCTAAGTATGAATGGTTTTTACCTGAAACTTTTTTATAGGGTTGCCATAATAAATTATCACAAATAGGGTGGCTAAAAACAACAGAAATTTATTCTTGGACAGCTTTGGAGGCCAGCAGTCTAAAGCCAAGGTATTGGCTGAGTTGGTTCCTTCTGGAGGCTGTAAAGGAGAAACTGTTACATGCCTTGAGATCTCCTAGCTTTGACAGGTTTCAGTAAATCATTGGTGTTCCTTGGTTTGTAGCTGCATAATTCTAATCTCTGCTTCTGCTTTCACATGGCCTTCATCTCTACGTGTCTCAAATATCCTTTGCCTTTATCTTTTTTTTTTTTTTTTGAGACAGAGTCTCACTCTGTCACCCAGGCTGGAGTGTAGTGGTATGATCTCAGCTCACTACAGCCTCTGCCTCCCGGGTTCAACGGATTCTTCTGCCTCAGCCTCCTGAGTAGCTGGGACTACAGTTGCACACGACCATGCCTGCGTATTTTGTATTTTTGGTAGAGTTGGGGTTTCACCATGTTGACCAGGCTGGTCTCAAACTCCTGACCTCAAGTGATTCGTCCGCCTGGGCCTCCCAAAATGCTGAGATTACAGGCATGAGCCACGGCCCCCAGCCCCTTTGCCTTTATCTTATAAGGACATCTGTCCTTGAATTCAGAAACCACCGTATGCAGGATGATCTCAAGATCCTTAATTGCTAAGTGAGGGCTTAGTGCCTAGGGTGAGGGCAAGGGCAGTTCTCTAAAGAACTGCCATTGGCCTTTAGGATGAAACATCAGTTGTACCAGACCATCCCAAGCGTTGAAGGATTTTAAAGTTCCTGGTCTACACTCATTAATACCAATAGCCCTCTAACCCTAATATGACAATTAAAAAAAATGCCCCCATACACTTTGACATGCCATTCCCGGCAGGAGGAGGAATACTTGTCTTAAGAAAGAAAGGATGTTTAGAACATAGATTGCCTTAGTTCTCCATGCTAATGGAAAGCATAATGTCATACAGAAAAGTAGAAAACAGATAGACACAGAATTTGTGTCTCTCTTTTGAAATTGTCTACTTACTTATCAACATGAGTTCTGAAATATTTGTATTATTTTGAAATAGCAAAATAATGAAACAGGCCGGGTAGGGTGGCTCACGCCTGTAATCCCAGCACTTTGGTGGGGCAAGGCAAGCGGATCACTTGAGGCCAGGAGTTTGAGACCAGCCTGGCCAACAAGGCGAAACCCCATCTCTACTAAAAAATACAAAAAAACTTAGCCTGCCTGGTGGTGCACGCCTGTAGTCCCAGCTACTCAGGAGGCCACGGCACAAGAATTGCTTGAACTCGGGAGGTGGAGTTTGCAGTGAGCCAAGATTGCATCACTGCACCTGGGTGATAGAGCAAGACTCTGTCTCCAAAAAAAAAAGACACATTAAAGGCTTATTGCCCATGTTCATAGTCTTATTTCAATTTTTATTCATCTTCAGAATGAATTATATGGACCATTCTACTTAGAATAAAGAACTTTAAGACTGGGCATGGTGGCTTACACCTATAATCTCAGCACTTTGGCAAGCCAAGGCAGGAGAATTGCTTGAGTCCGGGAGTTCAAGATCCACCTGGGCAATATAGTGAGACCCTGCCTCTACAAGAAATTTTTAAAAAGTTAGCTGGGTGTGGTGGTGCATGCCTGTAGTGCCAGCCACTCAGGAGTCTGAGGTGGGAGGATCACCTGAGCCCCAGGGAGATGGAGGCTACAGTGAGCTGTATTCTCATGGGTCTTATATTCTGAAAGAAATTATGCTGTACAAATTATATTTATTATAATTGATTTCCCCATTTTTACTAATAAAAAATATGCCTGCCTAATAGAACTTTTTATCCGCGTGATAGCAAACTATTTTTTAATTATGTTCTGAAAATAAAATTTTACTTAAGCAAAGACACCTAGCATATGTAAGCCTATGAAGCTTTATTATGCATAAATAAGTTTGATTTTCAAGAGGTTTTTTTTTTTTTCTAACACTGAAAGTAACTTAGTCTGTTTTATAATAGTCATCTAGGAACTTAATGGCTAAAGAAGACCCCAGGTTGGGCACTTCTAATGAATTTGTAGACTGAAAACTGAGAATTCTGTATAATGAATCAGATTCATACATCAGAGTTAATACTAACAAGAATTTGAACATAATAATTTGCCTGGAATAGTAAGTAGTTTGTCTTTATATCGCTAATAAATAATGATCAGATTTCCATGAAACTTGAATTACAGTTAAAAAATCAATAAGATAAAAACGTAAAGGATAATATTTGAGGCTGCTTCTCTATCACAAATCAATGCAAATGCCAGAACACTGCTATAAAGTCAAGTGTTCTATTCTGAAGGGTTTACTTTGCCTGTATTGCACCACAATCAAATTATACTTTCTGTGTTTTTCTGAACTGGTCTGGGTTCAGTTTCCTAGAAGAAAATACCACCTAGCTAGTTTATGTAAGAAAGGACAGCAAATTATTAAACTGATTGCAGAATTGTTGAGAGCACTTGAATAATGATCCTCAAACTTTAGCATTAATCAGTATCAGTTTGGAGGCCCTTGAAAACAGATTGTTGGCCCCACCCTCAGATTTTTTTACTACAGGGGTGCGCCACCAACACCTGGCCAATTTTGTAATTTTAGAAGAGATGGGGTTTTGCTATTTTGGCCAGGCTGGTCTTGAACTTTTGACCTCAGGTGGTTAGCCTGCCTCACCCTTCCAAAGTGCTGGGATTACAGGCGTGAGCCTCCGCATGCCACTGCGCCTGGCCTATTTCCAGTATAATCTTGTCATTAGTGCTCCCCATCATGTGTTTATTCATGTATTCATTCATTCATTCAACAGGTATTGAATACACACTATGCATGCAAGCCACTGTGCAAATATTGGCAATAAAGAGGTGAATAAGATTTTGTTTCTCATTCTCTTTATTATCCCTATCCATGAACTCCTGTTGAGGGTGTAAGGGTGAATATGTCAGGAAGGAATATGGGTAGATTGGAATATTGTAATTATGCCAATAATTACAATAGTATGACATAATTGCTGACAGTATTATAAAGCATTTTATAAATACTGAAAATTGTGTGAGTTCAGGTGTTTATATGTATATTCTTAATATTTTAAAAATAAAACATCTTTTGAAAAAGGTGAGAACCATCCTTAGACTGTTTTTTAAAATGTAAAATTTACTGTCTTAACCTTTTTAAAGAAAAAAAAAAAAAAACAGAGAGTCAGGTTCTCACTCTGTCTCCCAGGCTGGAGTGCAGTGGCATGATCATAGCTCACAGCAGCCTCAAACTCGTGGGCTCAAGTGATCCTCCCACCTCAGCCTCCCTAGTAGCTAGAATCTTTTTTTTAATGTTTTGTAGAGACAGGGTCTTGCTGTGTTCCTCCGGATGGTCTCAAGCTCCTGGCTTCAAGCAGTCCTCCTGCCTCAGCCTCCCAAAGTGCTGGAATTACAGGTGTGAGCCAGCATGCCCAGAGATTAACCATTTTTAAAAATATAAAATTTACTCTCACAGTAATTTTTAAGTGCACAGTTTAGTAGCATTAAGTACATTCACACTGTTGTGTAACCAACCTCCAGAACTCTTTTTGTCTTGGAAAACTGAAACTCTATACCCATTAAACAACTCACCAATCTCCCCTGCTCCCAACCCTTGGCAGTTACCATTCCACTTTCGGTCTGATGAATTTTACTACTTGAGGTACCTCACATAAGTGGAATCATAAGGTATGTGTCTTTTTGTTACTCTTTTTTTTTTTTTTTTTGAGGTGGAGTTTTGCTCTTGTCACCCAGGCTGGAATGCAACGGCGTGATCTCGGCTCACTGCAACCTCTGCCTCCTGGGTTCAAGTGATTCTCCTGCCTCAGCCTCCCAAGTAGCTGGGATTACAGGTGGCTGCCATTACACTCAGCTAATTTTTTGTATTTTAAGTAGAGGTGGGGTTTCACCATATTGGCCAGGCTGATCTCAAACTCCTGACGTCAGGCGATCTACCCTCCTTGGCCTCCCAAAGTGCCGGGATTACAGGCGTGAGCCACTGTGCCCGGCCTTCGTTACTCTTTTGTACCATTTTGTGTACTGTTTTTCAGATTTTAAAGTAAATGGAGATATGAAAAAGGAAAACAAAGTTAAGGGAACAAAAAGCAAGGAATAAGACAATTACAAAAGTAAAGACAGTGGTGATTAAGAAATTTAAGTCACAATAGATGGAATTCCTATATAACCTAGAGAGAAAGTTAGAATATAATTGGACTAAGAAGAAGGTGCTGAAGATAGAAGTAGATTTAAAGTTGTAGTTTAAGGTTTATACATCTCACAAGTGGTAAATAAATGTTGATCTTTAGGAATATTACATATCTTACCCCACAAAACAACTGAAGTGCTGTGTTTTAAATAAACAAACATGATTAATTTTAACAGTGTTAAAATTCATTTTATAGTTAGTAGTGGGATTCTGGGCATTACTTATAGACTCCTTTGTTTGGATAAAATTTTGTCTACAATTGTGAGAAAAACATGGACAGAATTTTTAGAAAACTGAAAGTTTTATATGTTCACACACACCTATGTAAGATGTTACATGGGCAGTAGTGGGCATACTAATGTATCAGTCAGCTGTTGCTGATAATACTTCATCAGCAAGCCACCCCTAAGCTCAGTGGCTTTAACAACAAGCATTTATTCTCATAATCATAGGTCTGTAGAACAGCTGGATTTTGACTGATCTAGGCAGGACTCAGCTTCAGGCTTCAGGATCAATTCATATCTTTTTGTCTGGGACCCACGATCAAGGGGCAACATTTACTAAAGCTTCTATCAATAGTGGATTGCCTGCTCACAAGAAGTGCAAACCCAACTACCCAAGCATATTTTAGATTTCTGCTCTCCTTATATTTGTCAGCTTCTCATTGGTCGGATCAAGTTATATAGCCAGATTCAAAGTCAAGGGGCAAGGAGGTACACTCCATCTATCACGAGGCCACGGCACTTTATAGGAAAGTGACAATTTTAGGAAGTAAAGAGAGTTACCTTCTAAAGTCAAAAGGTATGTACACACACACACAAACACACACAAGAGCTTGTACTAAATATGTAGCTACTCAAAGATATCTATATATACACATACATATATACACACAAATGCACACACACAAGTATGTATTGGAATCTATACATTTAGTACCACTTATTTTTTGTATATGGTATACATTCATTTCCTTGAAAATGAAAATAAGTTCTTTGTATGTAAAAATGGACATCCAAAATGTATCCACAACGATATAAATAAAAAATACTTTTCTCACTCTGCTAGCTTTTACTTTTGTCTGTTTTTGTTTTATTTTGTTTTAAAACCAAGATAGAGTTGCATTAAAAATAGAACTTCCTGCATATGCCAGAATTTCTCCAGTGCTTCTAAGCAGGATATGTGAGTGCCTCTGAGACAGGTTTGCAGACAGAAATATGTACAGGGAGAAAGAAGAGAACATAAAAGAATAGGAAGGGTAAAGAGTAGGATTAGGGAAAAGAAGTGTCTGTTTTGGAGATCATGTACCAGCAACAATTAATCTAAACTCCCTTTAGGGTCATCAGTGCCCTTGATATTGTTACTTCCTTACTCTCACTATATAAGTAGTATGGTTTGTACGACCTGAGCAATGTTTTTTTGTTTTTGTTTTTTGTTTTTGGAGACAGTCTTCTTGTTGCCCAGGCTGGAGTGCAGTGGCACAATTTTGACTCACTGCAACCTCAACTTCCCAGGTTCAATTGATTCTCCTACCCGAGTAGCTGGGACTACAGGCATGCACCACTATGCCTGGCTAATTTTTGTATTTTTGGTAGAGATGGGGTCTCGCCATGTTGCCAAGGCTGGTCTGGAACTCCTGGGCTCAAGCAGTCCTCCCACCTCAGCCTGCTGAGTAGCTGGGACTACACAGATGCGCCACTACACCTGGCTAATCTTTTAATTGTTTGTAGAGATGAGGTCTTGGCAGGTTGTCTAGGCTGGTCTTGAACTGCTGTGCTTAAGTGATCCCCCCGCCTTGGGCTCCCAAAGTACTGAGATTGCGGTCATGAGCCACTGCTCAGAGCCCATCCTATCTCTTTATTCCTAAGCTTTTCTGTCTATTCTGTTCCTTCCCTAAGTACATCTCTTTTTTTATTTTTTTTTTTTGAGTTGGAGTTTCACTCTGTCCCCCAGGCTGAAGTACAGTGGCACGATCTCGGCTCACTGCAACCTCCGCCTCCCAGGTTCAAGCAATTCTCTTGTCTCAGCCTCCAGAGTAGATGGGATTACAGGCACCCGCCACTACACCCAGCTAATTTTTGTCTTTTTAGTGGAGACCGGGTTTCACCATATTGGTCAGGCTGGTCTTGAACTCCTCACCTCAGGTGATCCACCCACCTCTGCCTTTCAAAGTGCTGGAATTACAGGCATGAGGCACCACACCCGGCCAGGTGCATCTCTTACTAACTCTGGCCTGCCTTATTGCTGACTACTGCCTCTAGTGCCGAAAGAGAAACAGCTAGAGGATGTACAGCCTATTTGTCTGCTTCATTTAAAATTCTTCTCTTAGCAACAAAATTAGATAAAATCCTAAATATAACTAAAAAATCAAATGTATACATTTGTGGAATGTAATAGGAATTACACACAATGTTCTTTTTATTGTCATTATAGTCCCCAGACTCCTTACAAGGAAAAGTAGCTACATTTGTTACATAGAAAAACAGCCCTGAATTATTTTCAGCTACATACAAACACCATGGTTAAATATTCAAAACATATTATTCAACTGAAGAAGCAAGGCACAAAAATTCCATTTATATAAATTTCAGAAATAGGCAAAACTCAGCATTCAGTGATGGTAATACTATTAAGAAAAGCAAGGAAATGATTACCACAGAAGTCAGAATCTGGGGCAGAGGAAGGATGTTAGGAACAGGTAGG
Organism: Nomascus leucogenys; assembly: GCF_006542625.1. NCBI lineage: Eukaryota > Metazoa > Chordata > Mammalia > Primates > Hylobatidae > Nomascus > Nomascus leucogenys. The sequence continues at coordinate 102,972,464 of NC_044402.1, forward strand.
AGCAGGTAAGAGACTTTTGGGACCCTTGGTGTTGTATTTTGTGGCCTTGGTGCTAGTTACGTAAGTGTTTACTTCATAATGATTCACTAAGCTCTGCATTTTGTATTATAAACATTTTCGTGTATAATGCTTATACATTATACACAAAAATGTATATAATTTTGTGGGATGTATTTTGTAAGGTTTAAAAAATGGAAATCAGGCTGGCCGTTACAAGTGGTGACTCACGCTTGTAATCCCAGCACTTTGGGAGGCCTAGGCAGGCAGATCACTTGAGACCAGGAGTTCAAGACCAGCCTGGCCAACGTGGCAAAACCCCTTCTCTACTAAAAATACAAAAATTAGCCAGGTGTGGTGACAGGCACCTGTAATCCCAGCTACTTGGGAGGCTGAGGCAGGAGAATCATTTGAACCCAGGAGGCAGAGGTTGCAGTAAACGGAGATCCCGCCATTGCACTCCGGCCTGGGCAACAACAGCAAAGCTCCGTCTCAAAAAAAAAAAAAAAAAAAAGAAATCATTGTGCGAAATGGGAAAGCTAGAGCAAGGGAGACAACTAGGAAACGGACCAGCAGAAATTTAATGGGAAAAAAAGCTATATGTTTTTCTCCAAATATCTATCTCGTTTTCCTTATAAGAGAGCAAAGGTTTACTATGATAATTAAAATAACATAAAATGGATTGAGGGAGTTGCCTGCTGATGCGATTCATATTTTGTTGTTCAATCAGTAAATAACTGGAAGATATAGCTTTCACTTTGATAGTCAAATTAGTTCATGGTCATTTTCTGAAAACAGAGTTCTTGAGTATGGATTCTGAATTTAGAATTGTCATTTTGTAGAGCAGTTAGGAAAATTGACCAGGGATCTTTGAGTGACATACTTTTTGGTTTAGTTCTATATTGTGAGTCTTGTGAATTTCCTGTATGGTGAATTTTATTTTTAATTTGTTTTGTTTTAAATAATGAATATTATAGTGACTAGGTTTCCATTTTTCTAGTGGTAACTTTAGGTTTAAATAGACATTTCTTACTCAATTAGGTTATTGGTGTTTTCTAAGAATCATTACATACTTTTTTTTAAAGTTGTATAGAGTAGCAGACTCTGTTCTATCATATCTAAAAAGTACAATCTTAGTACAGTAGAGGTAATTAAAGTGGAATTTTACCAAAAATACTTTGAGAGTATATTTAATGGTGTTTATTCTTCGATGAAATGTTTTGATGTACAATGGTCTGCAAATTAATTTTTCTATTTTTCTTGTATTTTTAAAATTCCTAGTCCGTTTACTTAAATGTGATCTTTCCATTTTTTATTTAATTATTTTATTCCAATCAAATATAATTAACTGTTTTAATTCATTCTTTAATAAAATAAATTGCCAGAATTGTCTCTCCTAATCATAAAACAGCTATTTAAAATACATTCTAAAGAAATTAAAATTGTAAATACTTATGAAGCTAAAAGTTAAGGAGGAGGGGCACTGAATGTTTTTCCCATTTTTTCATGTCTTTTCTAACCTTTTGGCGGGGGTGGAATTTAACTTCAGACTGTTATTTCTCTCTCTCCTTCAGTTTTTCAGTGTTTCATAATTCACTCATCGAATGCCTTGACTCAATTAGCAAAGTATGGGCTATTTTTCTTTTTTGTTATTTTTTGCTTTTTCTTCCAAGCTAGATCTATTCAAAATGATTAACAAGTTAAATTTAAACCAGTCTTTCATATTAACTACTTGTTTGAAGAAACAAGAAATCTGCCCCATCTCAATTTTTTAGGGCATTAAATATAAACATTAGTCTGATTATGATTACTGCCATTCCAAACATATTAATTAAAAGAAATCAACGTTCATTTCCTATAAAAACATTTGTTCAAAACATTGAGCTCCACAATAAATCATAGTACAGAAACAATATCTTAACAATTTGGATTATTTTGCTAAGGAATTCATTTAACTGATCACATCGTTTTGGATTTAAATGTTTTTCTCTACTTGTATGAAAGCTGCATTGCTTGAAAACTACAAAAACTAATCCCCAATTTGCCTTTCTACACAGTGGTAAAAGATTAAGGAGCTGACATAACCACTAGTGTGTTATATTTAAGCTTCCCTTTGCTGCTTGCTGCACATGTAACAATGTTGTTCTTTCTTTGACACAGACCCAGACAAAAGCTGAGTATAGCAAGGAAACAGACAGAACGCCTCCAGCAGTGGCCCCCGCCTGGCTCCAGGATTTGTAAACAGAAACATCCCAGGCTCCAATGAGGCAGACAGAGGTTCCCTGTCTGTTCTGCATTCAGGAAGTGTTTGCTTGTATAAGCCCAACTATTGCACAGGCATAGGTAGCAGTGTTTACATTTGGCTGAGTATTTAACTGAGAAAACTAATAGGGAAGAAAAAGAGGGTTTATTAGAAGTAGGAGAACAAGACAATTCAGGTATAACATAGATGTAGTGTATGTTATGTAAAAAGATTTTTTTATTTTGAAGAAATAGACAACAAAAAATAGGAGTTTTCTAGTTAAAGGCCTCTTTTATTGCACATACACGTGAATACACATATCGAAGTATTTTTCCTGCAGTTTTTCAGGGACCTCATATTTTTAGACCACGTGATATAGACTTGGAAAGTTTTTATTTGAAATTTCACCAATCATATGGTTTATAATGAAACGGGAAAAGTTCCCTTGTCCTGACAGGGTGTGTGATGCGGGGTGTGGCTCACTTCTTCAGTGCCCCGCTGCTCAGACCTCTAAGGGAGCATACAGACAGGTAGGCTGTGGGGCTCTGACCTCACAACGGTGTCTAGGGGCGAATGTTTACAGCTCATGAAGCCCCAGTGGGCGTGTGTTACAGGGTGCTCTTTTAGTTTGCCATCTATAGGCGACTTGTGTTAGCTCAATTAGACCCCCTTCCTTATCACAAGGACAGAGGGATTTCTGTATCCCAGGGTTTCCTGCCTTGGTGTACGGGAAGAGTCGGCTCACACCTGGGCTTGGAGAATGAGTGCAAGGTTTATTAGTAGAAGTAGCTCTCAGCAGATGGGGGAACCAGAAGGGAGATGGTTTTCTCCTGGAGTTGGGGCGCTTGGTGGCCAGGGCTCTCCTGTGTCTGCCCCAGCCAAACTCTGGGTCGTTGTCGTTCGGTCGATGGCCTGCCGGCGTGCGGGTGCTTATCGTTGTGCTCTTCAGCTGGCGTGCTCCTCTCGTCGACCAGCCACTTTCTTCCACCGATGTGCTTCTCTTTACATCTGGCCGCCTGTGTGTCTGCCTGTTAGGGTCTCGGGTTTTTATAGGCCCAGGATGGGGACATGGCGGGTCAGGGTGGTCTTGGAAATGCAACATTTGGGCGGGAAAGCAGGAGTGCCTGCCCTCACCTAGATCTGTTGGGGTGGAGCCCTAGCCAGGGACACACCTTTCTCTACCCATCACTTACCTCCCCCGTTCTGTGTCATTTAAAGAGGGCACACTGTTCCCTTCCCAGCACTATAACATGTTTAAACTGTTTTAAAACTTTTTTCATCCTCTCCAATATATGAATTAATAATCCATATTTCAGATTTTGAATTAATGAATATTTAATGTAAAAGTTTTGCATTTTCTTTTATAAATTTGAGAATAAAAGCAAAGAATGCTGAGCCTCCAAAAAACTGTATGAGAAGACTCATCATACAGAGTTTTGGAAGCAGGAGGACCTTAAAAGTCACTTATAAGGCCACTTATTTTTATTTTATAGTTTAATGTATTTTAATAACAAACAGGAACAGCAAAAAGACAGCATTAAAAACATGTGCTTGAATGTAGGACAACTCAAAAAAGTAGAGTGAACAGATGGAACCTACTCTATGATTAAAATGCTGCAAACATCATTTAGTTGCTGTCAATAAGAAATTTACTTATTTTCCAAAAATCCAAATGCAGGCATTATCCAGAAAAATTTAACAGGTTTATTTATAATTGTTATGGCCAGGCATGGTGGTTTATGCCTGTAATTCCAGCACTTTGGGAGGCCAGGACAGGCAGGTTGCTTGAGCCCGGGAGTTTGAGACCATCCTGAGCAACATGGTAAAACCCTGTCTCTACAAAAAATAAAAATGAGCCAGACGTGGTGGCATGAGACCAGATGCTTGGGAGGCTTAGGTGATAGGATCGCTTGAGCCTGGGAGGCTGAGGCTGCAGTGAGCCATGGTCATACCATTGCACTCCAGCCTGAGCGACAAAGTGAGACCCTGTCTCAAAAACAAAACAAAAAATCAAAAGAACAAATTAAATAATTGTTATGAAGTTGAACTTCTAAAACTTATTCACTGAAATGTTTTGACCTGCATTAATGCTTTATGTCCCACATTTATATTGAAAATCCACATGCAAATAAAAATGGAAAAACTACCAATACCTCATTTCTGTTCCCTATTTTTTCACTCACAATCTTATACTTAGGCGCCTTTTGACCCTATGGGGAAAAAATAATGTTCAGAACTACCAATAAAAGGAAGAAGATAATATTTTTTCAACAGAAGTTTTCCATCAGAATAGATTCTTTTTTTTTTTTTTTTTGAGAGTCGCACTCTGTCACTCAGGCTGGAGTGCAGTGGCGTGATCCCTGCTCACTGCAACCTCCGCCCTCCGAGTTCAAGCGATTCTCCTGCCTCAGCCTCCCGATTAGCTGGGATTACAGGTGCCTGCCCCTGTGCCTGGCTAATTTTGTGTATTTTTAGTAGAGACAGAGTTTCACCATCTTGGCCAGGCTGGTCTTGCACTCCTGATGTCATGATCCACCCGCCTCGGCCTCCCAAAGTGCTGGGATTACAGGTGTGAGCCACCGTGCCCGACCCATCATAGTAGATTCTTAAGGATGCTTTCTGCAAATGCATTGTGCTAGTTGGATATCTTTTGGCATGATTGTTACACGTTTGCCATGGATAACATACAGGTTAATGTCTTCAAAAAGGCCAACCAGATAGGCCTACTCAACCAAAGAGATAGCTATTTTCAAAACACCAATAGCTGTACTCTAGATGTGCCAATCTATTTTGAAGTCCCAAATTTCTCACCTCAGATGCTGGAAGAAAAGTTTGCCAATCAGAAGTTCAGGGGACTTCTGATTAGGACTTATTACAGAGTGCCTTGCAAATAGGTCTGTAATTCTGAGGTTTCTTCACCTATCCTGTAGAGGACACTCTCTTAGGAGCAGTTTTTTTTTTTTTTAAATAAATTTTGGAAACAGGATTTTACTCTGTCGGATTGTAGTGGCGCAATCATAGCTCACTGCAACCTGCAACTCCTGAGCTCAAGCAACCCTCCCAACTCAGCCTCCTGAGTAGCTGGGATCACAGGTGTCAGCCCTGTGCTTGGTCTCTTATGAGCAACTTTCGTAACCACTTGCTTACTGGATGCTTTACTTCCACTTGATTTGTGGACATTGTTGTGCCTTTTATGAGCCATGATATAGAGACCTCCTTACTTATTCTCCTTCTCCTTTGGCTGCAGCTTGGCAAGCTAGAGGTGGTGCTGGCACTCTATAACCACTTTATTTTATGGATAAAGAAGTAGGCCGGGCACGGTGGCTCATGCTTGTAATCCCAGCACTTTGGGAGGCCAAGGTGGGCAGATCACGAGGTCAGGAGATCGAGACCACGGTGAAACCCCGTCTCTACTAAAAATACAAAAAATTAGCCGGGCGTGGTGGCGGGCGCCTGTAGTCCCAGCTACTCGGAGAGGCTGAGGCAGGAGAATGGCGTGAACCCGGGAGGTGGAGCTTGCAGTGAGCCGAGATCGTGCCACTGCACTCCAGCCTGGGTGACAGAGCGAGACTCCGTCTCAAAAAAAAAAAAAAAAAAAAAAAGTAAGAGCCCAGAAAAATTACATAATTTGTCCACGGTCGCTAAAGTGGGACTAAAACTTATGAGCTCTTTTCACTAAACTACTTTACCACTGTTACCTGAAATATTTTGGGAGTGTAATATTATCAATAATAGACTACTTATTTCCTAACAACTGGTTGTTAATGATAATGTTAAATTATAGTTAAATTTTGAAGTTAAATCACTGTTCATCATGGTTGCTAATATTTGATGTAATGCCTCAGGACAAATTTTCCTACCTAGGTGTCTTAGTCAAAGTAGTGTAGACTGGGTGCTTAGTTCTAGAGTCTGGGAAGTCCGTGTCCTTAATAGTGCCTGCAGATTGTTGTCTTCTCATTGTGACTTACATGTTACATGTAACTCCCATGCCAATGTTCTCACATGGCAGAGAACAGAAAGATAGATCCTGTGTCTCCTCTTTTTTTAATTTTTTTTTTTTTTTTTGAGATGGAGTCTCGCTCTGTCACCCAGGCTGGAGTGCAGTGGCGCAATCTCGGCTCACTGCAAGCTCCGCCTCCCGGGTTCACGCCATTCTCCTGCCTCAGCCTCTCCGAGTAGCTGGGACTACAGGTGCCCGCCACCACGCCCGGCTAATTTTTTTGTATTTTTAGTAGAGACGGGGTTTCACCGTGGTCTCGATCTCCTGACCTCGTGATCCGCCCGCCTTGGCCTCCCAAAGTGCTGGGATTACAAGCGTGAGCCACCGTGCCCGGCCTCTCTTTTTTAAATTTTTAATTAATTAATTTTTTTTTGAGACAGAGTCTCACTCACCCAGGCTGGAGTGCAGTGGTGTGATACCAGCTCACTGCAACCTCCGCCTCTTGGGTTCAAGCGATTCTCCTACCTCAGTCTCCCAAGTAGCTGGGATTACAGGCACACACCACCAAGCCCAGCTAATTTTTTGTATTTTCAGTAGAGACAGGGTTTCGCCATGTTGGCCAGCCTGGTCTCAAACTCCTGACCTCAAGTTGTCAGGTGATCCACCCACCTTGGCCTCCACCTTACAGACATGAGCCACCATGCCCAGCCTTTTTTTTTTTTTTTTTTTCATAAGGGCCCTAAACCCATTCATGAGGGCTCTACCCTCATTATATAATTACCTTCCAAAGATTCTACCTCCATATACTGTCACGTTGGGGATTTAGGCTTCAACATATGAATTTGCAGGACACATATTCAGTCCATAGGCTGAGTGCGGTGGCTCACACTTGTAATCCCAGCACTTTGGGAGGCCAAGGCGGGTGGATCACGAGGTCAGGAGTTTGAGACCAGCCTGACCAACATGGTGAAACCCTGTCTCTACTAAAAATACAAAAAATTAATTGGGCGTGGTGGCATGTGCCTGTAATCCCAGCTACTTGGGAGGCTGAGGCAGGAGAATCGCTTGAACCCAAACCCAGAAGGCGGAGGTTGCAGTGAGCTGAGATCATGCCACTGCTCTCCAGCCTGGGTGACAAGAGCGAAACTCTGTCTCAAAAAACAATAACAGCAAAAAAATTAGCCGGGCGTAGTGGCATGCACCTGTAATCCCAGCTACTCAGGAGGCTGAGGCAGGAGAATTGCTAGAGCCTGGGAGGCGAAGATTGTAGTGACCCGAGATCATGCCATTGGACTCCAGCCTGTGCAAGAGAGTGAGACTCTGCCTTAAAAAAAAAAAAAAAAAAAAAAAAAGGAATTCATTAAATGTTCAGCTGTTTCTTCCTACTCACATGTACGGTGGTGTCCTCCTCCACCCACTGCTTTACCTAGGATAAGAGCAGCCTTGGGTCTCTTCACTCTTGGAAGAGTCTTTTCATATTCTACTTTTTAATCCATTTAGTTTCCTTTTGTCCTTAGATCTTATTTTTAAAGAAAAGGTTATGATTTTTAGGTTTTCTGACATTATCAGGGAAGTGTTTTGGCTTGTTATTAAGATGGGAACAAAATTCTTTGCATCTTTCTGTACTCTAAGAAGAAGTGGGAGTCACTTTTTTTCACATTGGTCGAGACAGCGTCTTGCTCTGTCACCCAGACTGGAGTGTGGTAACACAATTAAGGCTCACTGCATCCTCAAACTGCTGGGCACAAGCAGTCCTCCTGCCTCAGCCTCCCAAGTAACTGGGATTATAGGCGTGCACCACACCCAGCTAATTTTTTATTTTTTGTAGAGACAAAGTCTTGCTCTGTCACCCAGGCTGGTCTCAAGCTCCTGGCCTAAAGCATTTCTCCCACCTTAGCCTCCCAAAATGCTGAGATCACAGGCATGAACCACTGTTGCCTGGCCTTTTTTCACCTTTTTTTTTTTTCCCTGAGATGGAGTTTCTCTCTTGTTGCCCATGCTGGAGTGCAATGGCGCCATCTCGGCTCACTGCAACCTCTGCCTCCCAGGTTGAAGCGATTCTCCTGCCTCAGCCTCATGAGTAGCTGGGATTACAGGCATGTGCCACCATGCCCAGCTAATTTTTGTATTTTTAGTAGAGACGGGGTTTTACCATGTTGGCTAGGCTGGTCTCGAGCTTCTGACCTCAGGTGATCCATCCACCTCGGCCTCCCAAAGTGCTGGGATTATAGGTGTGAGCCACCGTGTCCAGCCCCTTTTACACATTTTAACATATGTGATATGATAAGTCATTTTATCTTATCTAAAAAGCTGTCAGTTGAGACTATTATTATTTTTATTTATTTATTTATTTATTTATTTATTTATTTATTTATTTATTTTTTTGAGTCTCGCTCTGTCGCCCAGGCTGGAGTGCAGTGGTGCGATCTCGGCTCATTGCAACCTTTGCCTCCTAGGTTCAAGCGATTCTCCTGCCTCAGCCTCCTGAGCAGCTGGGATTACAGGCACGCACCACCACACCTGGCTGATTTTTGTATTTTTAGTAGAGATGGGATTTCACCATGTTGGTCAGGCTGGTCTCGAACTCCTGACCTAGTGATCCACCCGCCTGGGTCTCCCAAAGTGCTGGGATTACAGGCGTGAGCCACTGCACCCAGCTGAGGCTATTATTTCCTTATCACCAAGAAAAAGAAATACTGTCAAGTAATTTTACAATGCCACAAATATGATATATCCCACTGTAGGAGATTTTAATATGTGATCAATGTATGTATTAAAATTGATGAAATATGGGAGTTGTCACCTATGTAAATGTGAACTTGATTGTTAACTCTGGCAGAGTGTCCACTCAACAGCAACCCTTCAGTGTTTCTGTCAACAAACCATATGAGAAGTCAAATGAGTTGTATTGTTTGAAAATGTTTCATTGGATAACAAAATGTTGATGGTTGCTTACACTTAGCGATGGGCATTTGGAATTTGTATGTACACTACACTTTTGTGTATAGTAGTAAGTTTTTTATAATAAAAAGATTAAAACTAGAACAAGCAACCTTCCATTGGCACTTTCTGGCATGATCAAGAAAGCATCTGCATTAAAATTTTCAGTCAGTGTTAGTGGATGGAAAGAAAATTCCAGAGACAAAAGTCAAAAGAATGTTTTAAAGAAATGTTGGGTTATGATTCTCAGTGATGTTTTTAATGACACATAAGGTAGAAATGTATGGAAAAATAGGACATAGTTGACAAATTTGAAAAGATATTCAGAAGAATCTAACTCTAAATATGAAAAAGTTTTAGGAATACCTAACACCAATTTATTTTGCTTCTGTTTTTATTTTTACAGGCTATATAAGAGTGATTTTAATAATCTCTGTCCAAATAAATCTAAAGGAGCTTATCAAGAAGTAAAGCATAAACATTCTAGGGGATAAGTCATAGTTGGTCGTAGTTTAAGCAGCATACTTTTTAGTACCTCTTATTTTGAATTAAAAAAAAAGTAAGCACCATGTATATAGTTAATCATTTTTAGTGTTTCTAAGATACTGCTTTTCTTCATAGGCTATAAAAAGCTTTTGTTGCTTATATTAGTAACAAAAACAATTTTGCAAATGGAAACATTTCTAGAAACCTTACTATTTATATTAGTATTATATAAATTTATCCAATTTCCGGAAATTTGGGTAATGCTAAAATCACTTTCCAACAACTAAGACTAGGAAAATTGTCATTTCTATTTTGTAATAAAAGCTTGATAAAATACACATTAGTTAGCTATATACAATGTTCTCATAATTTAGTAAAAGCAAAAAAAAAAACCTAGAAAGCTAAATCTTAGTGGAAAAATCTTTATTATTAAATTTTCAAATGTACTAATTCTGTGCTTTTTATGTACAACATTTGGTTTTTCAGGTCTTTCCAAAATCTAACCTTTGTTACATTAAAATTTTAATATTTTATTTAATTGGTAATGTCTTTTAAAGGACATTAATCTAAGTTTTAAATACTGAAATTTAAACGTGTACACATATTTCAGAATTAAAAACTAGATTTTTTAAAAATAAAAAGATTCCTTATCACTTCTCGTTCCTAGTTGAATTCAAAATACATTTTTCAAATAAGTAATATGGTTCAATTCTTTTGGGAATTATAACATTGGATATCTTAACTCATTTGCAGAGACAGTTTTATCCATAATGCCGTATTAATATTACATTTAATATTTAATTTTATTTTTTATACAGAAGACTTAAGATAATCTTTATTAACTCATATTTACTTGAATTACACAAGAATGTAAGAACACATTTAAATATTCAGCCTTTCTCATTTGGATGTAGCAAAACTTTGTTTCATGTTAGACCTACGAATTTTTTTATTGTAACAAATATTTAAAGAAATACCAGTTTTCAGCTGGGCGCGGTGGCTTATGCCTATAATCCCAGCACTTTGGGAGGCCAAGGTGGGCAGATCACCAGGTCAGGAGTTCGCGACCAGCCTGACCAACCTGGTGAAACCCTGTCTCTACTAAAAAATACAAAAATTAGCCAGCTGTGGTGGTGCGTGCCTGTAATCCCAGCTACTTAGGAGGCTGAGGCAGAAAAATCACTTGAACCCAGGTGGTGGAGGTTGCAGTGAGCTGAGATCGTACATCTATGACATGGATAATATTCAGTGATAAAAGGAAATGAACTGCTAAGCCACAAAAAGACATGGAGGAACCTAAAGTACCTATTGCTAAATGAAAGAAGGCAGTCTGAAAAGTCTATATATTGTATCATTCCAACTATATGACTTTCTGGAAAAGAAAAACTATAAGCACATAAAATATCCGTGTATAGTCATGAATCTATAAATTATTTAGTTTTGTGTGTGTACGTGTATGTGTATGTATTGAAAATGGCTTATCTTTTAGGTTTAGCAAATTCTAAAATGAGTTTTTTTTTTGTTTGTTTGCTTTTGAGATGGAGTCTTGCTCTCTCACCCAGGCTGGAGTACAATGGCATGATCTTGGCTCACTGCAATCTCTGCCTCCCAGGTTCAAGTGATTCTCCTGCCTCAGCCTCCTGAGTAGCTGGGATTACAGGCACGCGCCACCATGCCCAGCTAATTTTTGTCTTTTTAGTAGAGATGTGGTTTCACCATGTTGGTCAGGCTGGTCTCAAACCCCTGACCTTGTGATCCGTCTGCCTCAGCCTCCCAATGTGCTGGGATGACATGTGGAGTGAGCCACCGCGCCTGGCCTTAGTTTTTTTAGTTTTTGTTTTTGTTTTTGTTTTGAGACGGAGTCTCGCTCTGTTGCCCAGGCTGGAGTGCAGTGGCACAATCTCGGCTCACTGCAAGCTCCGCCTCCCAGGTTCACGCCATTCTCCTGCCTCAGCCTCTCCGAGTAGCTGGGACTACAGGCGCCCGCCACCACGCCCGGCTAATTTTTTTGTATTTTTAGTAGAGACGGGGTTTCACCGTGGTCTCGATCTCCTGACCTCGTGATCCGCCCACCTCGGCCTCCCAAAGTGCTGGGATTACAAGCGTGAGCCACCGTGCCCGGCCTTTGTTTTTTAATTGAAGTGAAATTCACATAACTTAGAATTAGTCATATTAAAATGTACCACTCAACACATTCACAGTGTTGTGCAACTATTACCTCTGTCTAGTTCCAAAACATTTTCATCACCCCACAAGGGAACCCCTGTATCTAATAAGCAGTCACTCCCTATTTCCTCCTCTCCCAGTCCCTGGCATCTACTAACCTGCTTTCTGACTATGGATTTGGCCTATTCTGCGTATTTCATTTCAATGGAATCATAGAATATTCAACCTTTTGTAAATGCTTTGTAGGTATATACCACATTTTGTTTATCCATTCATCAGTTCATGAACATTTGTGTTGTTTCCACTTCTGGCTATTGTAAATAGTGATGCTGTGAACATGCGTGTTGAAGCTTTTATTTGAACACTTGTTTTTGGTTCTTTTTGATATATGCCTAGGAGTGGAATTGCTGGGTCTTATGGTGATTCCATGTTTCACTTTTTGAGGAACTTGCAAACTGTTTTCTACTGTATATTTACCATTTTATATCCCACTTGCAATGTACAAGAGTTCTAATTTATCCACATCCTTGCCAGCGCTTTTTATTTTCTTTTTTTTTTTAATTGTAGCCATGCCAGTGTATGTGAAATAATATCTCACTGTGGTAAAATGAGTTTTATATGTAGCTTTTCTGCCTGTAACTTACTCTGTATGTTAAAAGGAGGCACAATGATCAATGTGTTAAAATCTATTAATATCTAAAAAATGGGCCGGGCACAGTGACTCACACCTGTAATCTCAGCACTTTGGGAGGCCAAAGTGGGCACATCAGCTTGAGGCCAGGAGTTCAAGACCAGTCTGGTTAACATGGTGAAACCCCATCTCTTCTAAAAATACAAAAAATTATCCAGGTGTGGTGCTACAAACCTATAATCCCAGCAACTCAGGAGGCTGAGGCACAAGAATTGCTTGAGTCTGGGAGGTGGAGTTTGCAGTGAGCTGAGATTGTACCACTGAACTCCAGCCTGGGCGACAGAGCAAGACTCTCTTAGAAAAAAAAAAAGAAAGAAAGAAAGAAAAAAGAAAATATAATAAATGGCCTGCAAATTAAGAGTATTTCAGTGTTATTTCAACAGATCCTTCTATAGAAATATAGTTTAGACATTTTAATAAGCAACTTCTACTTAATTTGATTGAGACAAATAAATTCATTAAAACAGGAATGCCCATTAGAGGAACTCTTTGCCATAGAGGCATCCTACTTTACCATAGAAGCTTCTAATTTGAGTATAATATGCTTGATTTTGATTGAAAATAAAGAATGAATAAAGATGCTGGCAGTCATCAAGCGCAGCTTCTGATCAGCATTACCAAACATTGCATAACTACGTCTAGTAAAACAATGAACAGCTCTTTCATAGGGTAACTCATTCTATTTTAGACAGGTCTGTTTATAAGCCATGTTTTTCTGTATGTTAAACTAAAGGCTGTTATCCTTGAAGATACACTGATTGGAACTGGTTATTCTTTCTTGGTCCAAATCAAGTCCATTTTCTGATGTGAAGACAGCTATCATAACCTCCCAAGTTTTCTTTTTTTTCCTCATCAGATGCTTTCAGTTCTTTCTACCCATCACAGTTCAGAGGTCTCATACCTTCACAGTTGTACTTGCTGTCTTTTGGATATGCTGTAGTTTGTGGCCATCCATCCTAAAGGGTATTTGCTCTAGACATGATCTGACCCACAGAATGGAACTTAACACATAAAATATTTACATGTTTGTGATAGCCCTGTGACTTACCTATGTGTGTTCCCATTCCATTCTGCAAGTGAGTAAACTTGGGCTCAGATAGGTGAAGAAACTTTCCTAAGGTTAAGTGGAAGAACTGAGCTTCAAGTCCAATTCAGATTTAACCGCCTGCAAAGCCATGCTATTTTCATTAATAAAAATACCAATATTGATAAGCGTAACTACCATTTATTGCATAGATAATATAAGCCTTTTTAAAAAAACTTTAAAATTTTTTTTTTTTTTTTTAAAGAAACGGAGTCTCACTACATCACCCAAGCTGGAGTGCAGTGGTATAATCATGGCTCACTGCAGCCTCAAACTCCTGGGCCCAAGCAATCCTCTTGCCATAGCCCCCTGAGTAGCTGGGACTACAGGTGCATGCCACCATACCTAATTTTTTTTTTTAATTTGTTTTAATGCCTGGCATTTTGCTATGTTGTCCAGGCTGGCCTTGACCTCCTGGCCTCAAGTGATCCTCCTGCAGTAGCCTCCCAAAGTGTTGGGATTATAGGCATGAGCCACTGTGCCCAGCCAAATAATATATTCTTGACATTTTATTAAGTACTTAGACTACCATCTAAATCTTACAGCTAACTTGGGAAATACAGAGTACTATTTTTATAAATGAGGAAATTGAGGATTTAAAACCAAATGTGATTCTAAAACTATTAGATTCTAAGACTCTTAATATTTTACTATCCTATCTAATCTGTTTCATGGTATAGTTGATGTTTCAATAATTAGGAGCACACCTACTTGGTGTTTTAGTGTTCCAAATCTATATGGAATAGTCTGTATGATTAAAAAATATAATTTGTAATTATCACATTTATTACTAATTTTTTCTTTCATTTCCTTTGATGCAAAAACATTACTAATTTGATTATACATGGGTACAGCCTTTCTAAAGGGCAGTCTGTTAGTATTTAACAAAATACTTTTTAAAAAAAAATGACATTTCAAAATTTGTTTTCTTTTAGGTCCACCTCATTCATTTAACCGAGATGAGACAATAATCATTGCTTTGGCATCAGTCTCTGTATTAGCTGTTTTGATAGTTGCCTTATGCTTTGGATACAGAATGTTGACAGGTAAAAATTACCATTTTTGTCCTATCGTTTATTAAACATGCAATTTAATCAATTTATTTGCTCATTTTAAATTCCCTGTGTTAAAAAAAATAGTCTCAAAGTTATGCAAAATACACCCAGCCTCAATAGTATCACGTATGGACAGTATTGTTTCATTTAAATTATCAGTCACTACCCCTTTCCATGCCACTGGATTATTTTGAAGCAAATCACAGATATCATATATCTATAAATATTTAATTAGATATTATATATCTATAAATATTATCTCTACAAGAGCTTTAAGAATACATATCTGTAATACCATTTTCACATCTGAAAAAAATAACAGTAATTCCTCAGTATCATCAAATGTCAAGTAGGTTCTAATATACTTTAGGTTTGATGGACTGTTTAGGAAATCAGCATTCATTCATTCATTTGAATAACTTCTATACAATCTTCTTTAAAGTTTTTATAATATTGCTTAGGGTTTTAAACTTTTAAAGTAAGTCATCATGGAAGTATTTCCCAGAATTTGGCTTTCATGCTATTCTGCATTCATCTTCATTTATAGGTATTACCTAGTTTAGTACATAGCTTTATTCCTATTGACATTAGGCATAAATCTTGCTGCTAATCTTTCTGCAGCTCTTCTTTTTAAGTGTAATATTATAAAAAGTATAAAAAGATATTCATTTTAAGAAAACCATATATTAGTAACCTGTTTCCTGTTCCTATAGGAGACCGTAAACAAGGTCTTCATAGTATGAACATGATGGAGGCAGCAGCATCCGAACCCTCTCTTGACCTAGATAATCTGAAACTGTTGGAGGTATGTTTGCCGTTAGATTATGGACTGTTGTTTCTACTGTGATACTAGACCTGGAACAGTGACTTCATTCAATCATTAAGACATTCATTCATTTATTTAACCCTTATTTACTAAATTACAATTTTTTGTCAAGGCCTATTCTAGGCACTGGGAACATAGGTGAACAACACAGATATGTCTCCTGGGGCTTCTATTTGAGTTGGGGAGTCTACAAACAGGTACAGGAATGTATGATATAATTGCAAGTAGTAGTAAGTGCTACGAAGAAAAGTACAGTGGATAAGAAAGTGATGAAAAGGGGGTTATTAAAGAAAATACGGGCCAGGCGCAGTGGCTCATGCCTGTAATCCCAGTACTTTGGGAGGCTGAAGCGGGTGGATCACCTGAAGTCGGGAGTTCAAGACCAGCCTGACCAACATGAAGAACCCCGTCTCTGCTAAAAATACAAAATTAGCCAGGCATGGTGGTGCATGCCTGTAATCCCAGCCACTAAGGAGGCTGACGCAGGAGAATTGCTTGAACCTGGGAGGCGGAGGTTGCGGTGAGCCGAGATCGCACCATTGCACTCTAGCCTGGGCAACAAGAGCGAAACTCTGCCACACACACACCAAAAAAAAAAAAAAGAAAGAAAGAAAATATGGCCAGGTGTGATGGCTCACACCTATAATCCCATCACTTTGGGAGGCCGAGGCAGGGGGATCACTTGAGGTCAGGAGTTCAAGACCAGCCTGGCCAACATGGTGAAACCCTATCTCTACTAAAATACAAAAATTAACTGGGAGTGGTGGTGCCTGCCTGTAGTCCCAGCTGCTTGGGAGGCTGAGGCTAGCAATGAACCCAGAAGGTGGAGGTTGCAATGAACCAAGATCATGCCACTGCACTCTAGGTGACAGAGCAAGAATCCATCTCAAAAAATAAAAAAGAAAAAAAATATATTTAGAGAGAGGTTGACCTCTGAGTACAGATTTGTACAGGGTATGAGAATAAAGACACGAAAGTTTGAGAAGAGTGTGCCACAAGGGATCCATAATAGACAACAAATAAATACTCCTTGTCTGCATATATTACCTATTTTTGTAGATACATAAGGCTCTTATATATAGAATTTAAGTTTCATTTGGTGATATCTCAGAAGCTACATTAAAAGTGTTACCATGATGAGTGTTTTTATGATATTTATTAAGAATGACTTGAAAACTATGGTCCCCAAACCAGACTATTAAATAATAGATAGATTTGACTATATAAAAAATTATAAGAACTTTCTGTTTTGGGAGAGACATACCATAAACAAAGATAAAAGCAAAATTTGAAAAATAAATTTCAACATATAAGGGAAGACTTGATAAAGAACTGATATAAATCAAGATGAAAGAAACATTCTATGGCAAATGGACAAAAAGGCTGAGTGCTGTGACTCACACCTGTAATCCCAGCTCTTTTGGGAGGCCAAAGTGGGTGGATTGCTTGAGCCCAGGAGTTCAAGACAAGTCATGGGCAACATGGTGAAACCCCATTTATTTTGTAAAAAATACAAAAATTAGCTGGGTGTGGTGGCACATGCCTATAGTCCCAGCTACTCGGGAGGCTGAGGTTAAAGGATCACTTGAGCCCAGGAGGTAGAGGTTGTGGTGAGCCTAGGTGACAGAGACCCTGTCTCAAAAAAAAAAAAAAAAAAAAAAGCTGGTCGCGGTGGCTCTCGCCTGTCCCAGCACTTTGGGAGGCCGAGGCGGGCGGATCACGAGGTCAGGAGATTGAGACCATCCTGGCTAACACAGTGAAACCCCGTCTCTACTAAAAACACAAAAAAATTAGCGGGCGAGGTGGCGGGCGCCTGTAGTCCCAGCTACTCGGGAGGCTGAGGCAGGAGAATGGCGTGAAACCCGGGAGGCAGAGCCTGCAGTGAGCTGAGATCGCGCCACTGCACTCCAGCCTGGGCTACAGCGAGACTCTGTCTCAAAAAAAAAAAAAAAGGACAAAAGATATTAACTGCCAATTCACAAAAGAAGTAAGTGTGGCTAAGAAATGTACAGTAAGATGTCCAATTTACAAGGCTGAAAGAAATACTGGTTAACCCATGGAATTTTAGCTATGATTAAGTGATAGAAACACTTCCAAACATTGCTGAATTAACTATATATTGATATAACCTTTTTAAAGGACATTTTGTTTAATTTTGACCTGGAAACAGTGTATGAAACACAACATATATCCTTAAATAAATGATGGTAAATCCCCAGCCTGTTTAATAAAAAGTAAAAGCAATCCCCAGAAGCCAAAAATAACGAGAATGGGTTACATTTTGCTGGTTCTTTGTGTGTTGAGTAATTTTTTTGTATTCCGGATATTGTGAATATTGTATTGTGGAACACTGGACTCAAAAATTAGCCGGGTAACATGGCACACGCCTGTAATCCTAGCTATTCAGGAGAATCACTTGAACCCGGGAAACGGAGGTTGCAGTGAGCTGAGACCGCGCCACTGCCCTCCAGCCTAGGCGAAAGAGCAAGACTGTCTCAAAAAGATTTTTGTTTTGTTTTGTTTTAGTAAGCAGTAAACTTGGTTGAACACATACCACAAACCTGTCTGGGGCAGAAGCTCAAATCTCAGTTCAGTTATTTTATCTTTTTTTTTTTTTTTTTTTGAGATGGAGTCTCACTCTGTCATCCAGGCTGGAGTGCAAGGCATGGTCTGGGATCACCGCAACCTCTGCCTCCCGATTTCAAGTGATTCTCCAGCCTCAGCCTCTATATAGGGATCTTTATGCAAGTATTTAAGTCTCCACACAAGTGACTACAGGTGCGTGCCACCACGCCCAGCTAATTTTTGTATTTCTAGTAGAGATGGGGTTTCACAATGTTGGCCAGGCTGGTCTCGAACTCCTGACCTCGTGATCCACCTGCCTCAGCCTCCCAAAGTGCTGGGATTACAGGCGTGAGCCACCGTGCCCAGCCTCAGTTATTTTATCTTTAGCTGGAGACTCTCTTGTATATTCATTGGGTTTCCCTCTCTCTGAATTTCTCCTTTCTAGGTTCTCCCCTCACTTTCTAGCAACTGTGGCTGTCCAAAATATGTCCTGAGTTTCCCAAGGCCAGAACAATTTTCTGTTCTTCTTTTTTCTTTTTTTTTTTTTTTTAGACGGAGTCTCACTCGGTCACCCAGGCTGGAGTGCAGTGGCGCAATCTCGGCTCACTGCAAGCTCCACCTCCTGGGTTCACGCCATTCTCCTGCCTCAGCCTCCTGAGTAAGTGGGACTACAGGCGCCCGCCACCACGCCTGACTTTTTTTTTCTTTTTTTTTGTATTTTTTTAGTAGAGACGGAGTTTCACTGTGTTAGCCAGGATGGTCTTAATCTCCTGACCTCATGATCCACCCACCTCGGCCTCCCAAAGTTCTGGGATTATAGGCGTGAGCCACCGCGCCTGGCCTCTTTTTTTTTTTTTTTTTTTTTTTTAATTGAGACAGTCTTGCTCTTTTGCACAGGCTGGAGGGCAGTGGCATGGTCTCAGCTCACTGCAACCTCCGTTTCCTGGGTTCAAGTGATTCTCCCACCTCAGCCTCCTGAGTAGCTAGGATTACAGGTGTGTGCCATGTTACCCGGCTAATCTTTATATTTTTAGTAGAGACAGGGTTTCGCCACTTTGGCCAGGCTGGTCTCGAACTCCTGACCTCAAGTGATCTGCCCACCTCAGCCCCCAAAGTGCTGAGATTACAGGCGTGAGCCACCACACCCAGCCTAGAATGGTTTTCTTTAGCAATTTTAGTTCCACTGCTCAGTGCTGATTTCAGCCTGCCCTCAGGCTAAAAGTCATTAAAATGGGTAGCTTGCCCCATGCCACTTTTTTCTCAAAGCCTTAATGCCTCTCAAGATTTATCTGCCTTTAGATCTTTTTTTTTTTTTTAATTTTGTCCAGCATTTATAAATGTTCTCTATGGGCAGGCTGGGTCTGGTAGGAGCTTCATCAGCCATACTAGAACAGAATTTATTAATTTCTTGATAATGGAATAAACTGTAAGCAACAGAGAGCTGTGGCATTCCGTTTAAATTTGTAGTTTATTATTTAGTAAATTTGATTGTTCAATTGTGATATTAATGCCTTGCTTTCTTTAAAACACTTGCAGCTGATTGGCCGAGGTCGATATGGAGCAGTATATAAAGGCTCCTTGGATGAGCGTCCAGTTGCTGTAAAAGTATTTTCCTTTGCAAACCGTCAGAATTTTATCAACGAAAAGAACATTTATAGAGTGCCTTTGATGGAACATGACAACATTGCCCGCTTTATAGTTGGAGATGAGAGAGTCACTGCAGATGGACGCATGGAATATTTGCTTGTGATGGAGTATTATCCCAATGTAAGTTCTTCATAAAAAATAAACTGAGGCCAGGTGCGTGGCTCATGCCTGTAATCCCAGCACTTTTGGAGGCTAAGGCAGGTGGATCACTTGAGGCCAGGAGTTCAGGACCAGCCTCGCCAACATGGCAAAACTCCCGTCTCTACTAAAAATACAAAAATTAGCCGGGTGTGATGGCGCACATCTGTAATTCCAGCTACTTGGGAGGCTGAGGCACGAGAATTGCTTGAACCTGGGAGGCGGAGGTTGCAGTGAGCCGAGATTGTACCGCTGTACTCCAGCCTGCGTGACAGAGCAAGACACAATCTCAAAAAATAAAAAAAAATAAACTGACATTTATATTAGTTGTTAATCAGACTTCAGAGAGGACCACTGTATTACAGATAGAGCATTGCTGACTCACAAACTGGATTATTAATGGTCTGCAATGAAATAAGGATCTCACACTAGAATGTGAATCAACTAATTATACTGTTTGTTTCGCTGTCTCCTCTTTCTTTCTTTCTCTTTTTCATTTAATTTTTTGATAACAAGTTTTTCAATGAAAGAAGCGGTACTTTGACATTCATTCTGATGCAAACTTCTTTTCTCATCAGCAACTGGTAATAGTTTGTAGATAAGCACTTTGAGTGGCACCAATACATACATGAATGTATTTAAAAAAGCCTTTTGTTTTCTGCTTATTAACCATTACAATATAATTTGTATTCATACTGGTGAATGATACACTTTTCTATCTTAATTTGATCAAAGAATTGTTTAAAAGGAAATAATCATTCATAATTTTTAATATTGGAGACATAAAAATTGATAATGTTTAAATTCCCCTTTCCATCCCTTCCTCTCCTCTCTATACTCAGAAATGTCATACTAACTCTTTTTTTTTTTTTTTTTTGAGACGGAGTCTCGCTCTGTCACCCAGGCTGCAGTGCAGTGGTGCGATCTCGGCTCACTGCAAGCTCCGCCTCCCGGGTTCACGCCATTCTCCTGCCTCAGCCTCTCCGAGTAGCTGGGACTACAGGCGCCCGCCACCAAGCCCAGCTAATTTTTTGTATTTTTGGTAGAGACAGGGTTTCACCGTGGTCTCAATCTCCTGACTTCGTGATCCGCCCACCTCGGCCTCCCAAAGTGCTGGGATTACAAGCGTGAGCCACCGCACCCGGCGATACTAACTCTTTCAAGATTCTGAAATGTAGTAGTTCATTAGATCTTCATGGAATCCTAGCCTACTTGCAAATTCTTTATAAGGATGCTAATTTACTCTTCATGTTAAAGTAAGTTAATTCTACCTTTTTTTTTTTTTTGCATTTTTTCCTCTATATAGGGATCTTTGTGCAAGTATTTAAGTCTCCACACAAGTGACTGGGTAAGCTCATGCCGTCTTGCTCATTCTGTTACTAGAGGACTGGCTTATCTTCACACAGAATTACCACGAGGAGGTAAGATAGTCAATAGATGAAATTGACACTCATGTGGGTTCAAAATTCACAACAGGAAATTTTAATTATATCTTCAAAGTAAAAGTATAATTTATATTATTGGAGATTTATTATTAGTCAGTTGTTTGAAAGATTCAACATGAAATGCATTTGAAATGTAACAGAAAGGGCTTTCCCACGCAGCTGCCAAGATGGCAAAGGGGCAGTCCTGGTGCTTGATAGCTGAGTCAAACTCCTGGGCTACCTGGAGGCTATCATGACCCAGCAGAGAAAGTAGTGCTCATGTCCTGTGAGGACATTAACATTTCTGGCAGTTTCTACAGAAACAAGTTAAAGTATCTAGCCTTCCTCTGCAAGCAGACAAACACCAACCTTTCCCAAGGACCCTACCATTTATGGGTCCCCAGCCACATCTTTTGGCAGACCACCTGCAGTAGGCTGCCCCACAAGACCAAGCAAGGCTAGGCTGCCCTGGATCACCTCAAGGTGTTTGATGGAATCCCACTGCCGTATGACCAGAAAAAGCAGTTGGTGGTTTCTGCCACCCTCAAGGTTGTAAGTCTGAAGCCTTGAAGAAAGTTTGCCTACCTGGGGCACTGGGCTTACAAGGTTGACTGGAAATACCAGGCAATGACAGCCACCATGGAGGAGAAGAGGAAGGTCTATTATCAGAAGATCTGTTACCAGAAGAAAAACAGCTCATGAGGCTATGGGAAAAGGCCGAAAACAACATAGAGAAGAACATTGACAAATACACCAAGGTCCTCAAGGCCCACAGACTCCTAATCTGAGTCCAATAAAGACTGTTTATTCCTCATGCTTGTCCTGGCCTGCCCTTCCTCCATTGTTGCCATGGGGATGTAGGCGACCCAGGGGCAGCAGTCCAGGTGCCCTAGGCAGCCTGGGACTTACAAAGCTGGAGATAAGGAATGAATCTTAGTCACTGTCTTTCTATTAGGTTACTTTAAACAACTCTAAGAGTTGTGCAGACATAATTTGTCTATGATGTACTTGTTTGCAAGAGAGTTTCATAAAATCATTAGTAAAAACAACCTGCTACTTCAGTTCATCACGCCGAGTCCAGGCGTGATGGCTCGTGCCTGTAACTCTAACACTTTGGGAGACCAAGGCAGGTGGATTGCTTGAGCTCAGGAGTTTGAGACCAGCCTGGGTAACATGGTGAAACCCTGTCACTACAAAAAATACAAACATTACCTGGACGTGGTGGCATGCACCTGTAGTCCCAGCTACTTGGGAGGCTGAGCTGGGAGGATTGTTTGAGCCTGGGAGGTGAAGGTTCTAGTTAGCTGAAATCACACCACTGTATTCCAGCCTGGCTGTCAGCTAGACTCTGTCTCAGAAAAAAAAAAAAAAGCAAATGTGAACTGGAACACTAACTGAAGAGGTGCCCTACCTTGTGAATGGGGAATCTGTTTATATTTCCTACCTTGTCATATACTGTACTCTGCAGCTGTTAGGATGTGAGAAAATGCCTGTGGGGACAGTATGAGCCTGGTGTTGTACAGGGTATTTATGGATGTGTAGGCGAGGAAGATACGCAACCAAGGGATTACAGCCATTGCATTCTCTTCCCTGTACTTTGTGATGAGAAACAAATAAATTAATTTTAAAGAAAAAAAGAAAAGAGATATAACAGGAAGAATAAGAGAAAGAACTTTGGCTGGCATGGTAACTCATGGCTGTAATCCCAACACTTGGAAAGACCAAGTGGATCTCAAGGATCACTTGAGCACAGGAGTTTGAGACCAGCATGGGCAACATAGTGGGACCCTTTCTCTACAAAATATAAAAAAGTTAGCCAGATGTGGTGACATGCGCACATCATCTGAGCTACTTGGATGGCTGAGGTGGGAGGATTGCTTGAGTCCAGGAGGTCTAGGCTGTTTGAGCTGTGTTCACCCCACTGCACTCTAGCCTGAGTGACAGAGTGAGACCCTGTCTCAAAAAACAAAGAAGCGAAAGAAAAAGAACTTCAAGACTTACAGGGGCCGTTAAGAATTTAATTATTGGCCGGTCACGGTGGCTCACACCTGTCATCCCAGCACTTTGGGAGGCCGAGGCAGGTGGATCACGAGGTCAGGAGTTCGAGACCATCCTGACCAACATGGTGAAACTCCATCTCTACTAAAAATAGAAAAAATTAGCCAGGCATGGTGGCACGCTCCTGTATTCCCAGCTACTGAGGAGGCTGAGGCAGGAGAATTCGTTTAAACCTGGGAGGCGGAGGTTCTAGTGAGCCAAGATCACGCCACTACACTCCAGCCTGGGTGACAAAGCGAGACTCCCTCTCAAAAAAAAAAAAAAAATTCTTGTCCATTAATAATTTATGAGTTGGGTGCAGTGACTCACATCTATAATCCCAACACTTTGGGAGGCCGAGGCAGGAGGACTGCTTGAGCCCAAGGGTTCAAAACCAGCCTAGACAACATAATCAGACCCCTATCTCTACAAAAAAAGTTTTAATCAGCTGGAGGTGGCACACACCTGTGGTCCCACCTACTCAGGAGGCTGAGGTGGGAGGATAGCTTGAGCCCAGGAATTCTAGATTGCAATGAGCTATTATCATGCCACTGCACTTCAGCCTGGGTGACAGAGTAAGACATCGTCTCAAAAAAAAAAAAAAGAAAAATGAATTCCTGTTCATACTCTGAACATTCTTCCTCCAAGATATACATGCGAGCATACTTAGAAAATGTTCTTTTCAAAAGAAACTATCCACGGAGTAAACAACCTACAAATGAGAGAAAATATTTGCAAACTGCACATCCAACAAAGGTCTAATATCCAGAATGTATAAGGAACTTAAACAATTGAACAAGCAAAAAACAAATAGCCACATTGAAAAGTGGGCAAATGACATGAATAGACACTTCTCAGAAGACAACATACAAGCAGCCAACAAATATATGAAAAAATGCTCCATATCACTAATCGGCAGAGAAATGCAAATCAAAACCACAATGATATACTATCTTACAACAGTCAGAATGGCTGTTAATGAAAAGTCAAAAAACGGATGCTGTTGAGACTGGAGAAAGGGGAACACTTATACATTGTTGGTGGGAGTATAAATTAGTTCAGCCACTGTGGAAAGTAGTTTGGAGATTTCTCAAAGAACTTTAAACAGAACTACCATTTGACCCAGCAATCCCATTACTGGGTGTATATCCAAAAGAAAACAAATAATTCTACCAGAAGGACACAGGTCTTCTGTTTTTCACAGCACTATCCACAATAGCAAAGATACAGAATCAACCTAGTTGACCATCAGTGGTGGACTGGATATAAAAAATGTGTTACGTGGCCGGGCATGGTGGATCACTACTGTAATCCCAGCACTTTGGGAGGCTGAGGTGGGCGGATCGCCTGAGGTCGGATTTCAAGACCAGCCTGAGTCAACATGGAGAAACCCCATCTCTACTAAAAATACAAAATTAGCCGGGCATGGTGGTGCATGCCTGTAATCCCAGCTACTCGGGAGGCTGAGGCAGGAGAATCTCTTGAACCCGGGAGGTGGAGGTTGTGGTGAGCCAAGATCGTGCCATTGCACTCCAGCCTGGGCAACAAGAGTGAAACTCCATCTCAAAAAGAAAAAAGAAAAAGAAAATGTGTTACACATACACCATCAAATACTACACAGCCATAAAAAAGAATGAAATCACGTCCTTTGCAGCAACATGGATGGAGCTATAGTAGGTTATGATAAGCAGGAACAGAAAACCAAATACCACATTTTCTCACTTTATAAGTGGGACGTAAACATAGGGTACTCATGGACACGAAGATGACAGCAGTAGAAACTAGGGACTACTGGAGTGGGGAGAGGGAGAGGGGCAAGGGCTAAAAAACTAACTGTTGGGGCCAGGCGCGGTGGCTCATGCCTGTAATCCCAGCACTTTGGGGGGCTGAGGCGGGCGGATCACGAGGTTAGGAGATCGAGACCATCCTGGCTGACACAGTGAAACCCCGTCTCTACTAAAAATACAAAAAATTAGCTGGGCATGGTGGCGGGTGCCTGTAGTCCCAGCTACTCAGGAGGCTGAGGCAGGAGAATGGCATGAACCCGGTAGGCGGAGCTTGCAGTGAGCCAAGATCACGCCACTGCACTCCAGCCTGGGCGACAGAGTGAGACTCTGTCTCAAAAAAAAAAAAAAAAAAAAAAAACCTACCTGTTGGGTATTATGCTCATTACCTGAATAACAGGATCATTTGTACCTCAAACCTCAGCATCATACATAAACCCAGATAACAAACTTGCACATGTACCCCTGAGTTTAAAATAAAAGAGGCCAGGTACCATGGCTCACACCTGAAATCGCAACACTTTGGGAGGCTGAGACGGGCAGAGAGCCCAAGAGTTCAAGACCAGCATGGTGAAACCCTGTCTCTACAATAGTCAGGCATAGTAGTGTGCACCTCAGGAGGGTAAGGTGAGAAGATTGTTTGAGCCTGGGAGGCGGAGATTACAGTGAGCCAAGATCTCGCCACTGCACTCCAGCCTGGGCAACAGACCAAGACTGTGTCTGAAAAATAAATAAGGCTAGGCATGGTGGCTCACCCCTGTAATCCCAACACTTTGGGAGGCCAAAGCGGGTGGATCACCTGAGGTCAGGAGTTCGAGACCAGCCTGGCCAACATGGTGAAACCCCATCTCTACTAAAAATATAAAAAAAAAAATTAGCTGGGCATGGTGGCAGGTGCCTGTAATCCCAGGTGCTCGGGAGGCTGAGGCAGGAGAATCAACAAGAGCGAAACGCCATCTCAAAAAAGAAAAATAAGTAAATAAAAGAAAAAAATGTTCTTTTGATTCTAGGGTATTTTCAGACTTTTTAAAGCCCATTTATGGACCTTAGGTTAAGAACCTCTTAGCTAGGCTATATTATATTTTCCTTGTATTAATTTTGTTTAAGTGAACTACAATGCATCATTAATTTTTTTTAATTTTTAATTTTTGTGGGTACATAGTAGTGTATATATTTATGAGGAACATGAGTTTTATTGTTGTTTGTTTTTTTGAGATGAGTCTTGCTCTGTTCCCCAGGCTGGAGTGCAATGGCACAATCTCAGTTCACTGCAACCTCTGCCTCCCTGGTTCAAGCAATTCTCCTGCCTCAGCCTCCCAAGTATTACAGGCATGTGCCCAGCTAATTTTTGTATTTTTAGTAGAGATGGGGTTTCACCATGTTGGCCAAGATGGTCTCGATCTCCTGACCTCAGGTGATCCGCCCACCTCCGCCTCCCAAAGTGCTGGGATTACAGGCGTGAGCCACCGCGCCTGGCTGGCTTTCATTTTCAAAGTCACCTCATTGTCCATCATGCCAGTCAGCAGGGAAAAGTAAGGGAAGGTAAAAGGAATTGTCCCTTTCTGTCTCCAGAAGTCTCACTCCTATGCTTGTTTGTTTCCCAGAACCTAGTCCACACTTAGCTCCAAAAGAGGCTGGGAATATAGTTGTTGTTTCCTGCTTGCATTGCTGCCTCAAATAATACTGGGTTCTGTTACTAGGTAGGAAGAGAAGAATACATTGTGGGGATCAGTCTTTGCTCATGTTTCAGAGCTATGTAGTTATATTCCTTGTCATAACTGTGGTCTTCCTCACCTTTCATGCATATTTTTGCTAGTTGTTCAGAGCATCTCTTTTTTTTTTTTTTTTGAGACGGACTTTAGCTCTTGCTGCTCAGGCTGGAGTGCAATGGTGCGATCTCAGCTCACCGCAAGCTCCGCCTCCCGGGTTCAAGCAATTCTCCTGCCTCAGCCTCCCGAGTAGTTGGGATTACAGGCATGCGCCACCACGCCCAGCTAATTTTGTATTTTTAGTAGAGATGGGGTTTCTCCATGTTGGTCAGGCTGGTCTTGAACTCCCGACCTCAGGTGATCTGCCCACTTCAGCCTCCCAAAGTGCTAGGATTACAGGTATGAGCCACAGCGCCCAGCCTGGAGCATCTCTTTAATAAATTTGCTTTCTCACTTTGTTTCAATATACACCTCACCTCATAGACACCCCTAAGTTAGCTTTGCTGTAATTGTGTCTTTGTGCTTTCTTCTACCGTCATCCCTTGCTACATTTCCTTGTCATATTATAGCCCTGACATTATTTTTTCAGTCTCTCTGACATCTTTAGTGAAGAGAACTTTAATATATCAGTTTCTTAGATCTTTGTTTCATTGTATATTAGCATGGATCATCTTTTCTAGCTGATGCTTCATGTATAAATAATTTCTCCTGAATAATTTATCAGTTCATTTATCTTGACATCTTGCTTCTCCTAAATACAGAATTGTCCAAAGTATTGCCTGTGTCAGCAACTTGATGCACTTGCTGTAGTGCTTTAGCACATTAACCATTGGACTGTGTCCACTTAGCTCTTAAATATTATACTGCCTTTAAAAAGTTGGCTTAGCACAGAACTTAAAATACCATCCTAATCTCCCTTTTCAAGGCTTGCAAAATTTAGCAAGGTTTCAAGTCAAATGTAGGCTGAAAAGAATGATTGCCATCAGATATAAGTTTTATTTAAACAGAGCTGTTACTCTGAAACATTAGCTAATGTTACCACTAAATAAGGGTAATAGTCACCTTTTTAAAAACTAAGTACATAGATACTGCTATTGCATATAAATATAGTAGCTATTTGAATTTATGGGTTTTTTTTTTGGAGTCTCACTCTGTTGCCCAGGGTGGAGTGCAATGGCATAATCTCGGCTCACTGCAACCTCTGCCTCCTGGATTCAAGCGATTCTCCTGCCTCAGCCTCCCAAGTAGCTGGGATTACAGACGCCCACCATCATGCCAGGCTAATTTTTTGTATTTTAGTAGAGACAAGGTTTCACCATGTTGGCCAGGGTGGTCTCAAACTCCTGACCTCAGGTGATCCACCTGCCTCAGCCTCCAAAAGAGCTGGGATTACAGGCATGAGCCACTGTGCCTGCCCAGAATTTATGTTTTTTACTTGATTATTTAAAAAATATTCCCTGGCCGAATGCAGTGGCTCAAGCCTGTAATCCCAACACTTTGGGAGGCCGAGGTGGGTGGATCACGAGGTCAAGAAATCGAAACCATTCTGGCCAACATGTGAAACCCTGTCTCTACTAAAAATACAAAAAAAAATTAGCTGGGCTTGGTGGCATGCGCCTGTAGTCCCAGGTACTCGGTAGGCTGAGGCAGGAGAATCGCTTGAACCCGGGAGGCAGAGGTTGCAGTGAGCTGAGATTGCCACCACTGCACTCCAGCTTGGGCGATGGAGCGAGACTCCATCTCAAAAAAAATTAAAAATAAAAATAAAAAATATTCCCAAGTACAGATGTTTCTTGACTTACAATGGGATTACATCCCAATGAACTGATTATAAATTGGCTGGGCATGGTAGTTCATCCCTGTAATCCCAGCACTTTAGGAGGCTGAGGCAGGAGAATCAAACCCCTGAGCTCAGAAGTTTGAGACCATCTTTGGCAACATAGTGAGACCCCATCTCTACAAAAATAAAAAAATTAGCTGGCTGTGGTGGCATGCACCTGTAGTCCCAGCTATTTAGGAGGCTGAGGTGGGAGGACTGCCTGAGCCCAGGAGGTCAAGACTGTAGTGAGCCAAGATCATGCCACTGCACTCCAGCCTGAGCAACAGAGCGAGACCCTGTTTTATTTATTTATTTTTTATTTTTTATTTTTTTGAGACGGAGTCTCGCTCTGTCACCCAGGCTGGAGTGCAGTGGCACCATCTCGGCTCACTGCAACCTCCGCCTCCTGGCTTCACGCCATTCTCCTGCCTCAGCCTCCGGAGTAGCTGGGACTACAGGCGCCCGCCACCACGCTCAGCTGATTTTTTGTATTTTTAGTAGAGACAGGGTTTCACCGTGTTGGCCAGGATGGTCTTGATCTCCTGACCTCGTGATCTGCCCGCCTCGGCCTCCCAAAGTGCTGGGATTACAGGCATGAGCCACTGCGCCCGGCCAGAGACCCTGTTTTAAAAAAAAATGAAAGAAAGAAAAGAAAAAAAAAGATCATAAGTTATAAATACTGTAAGTTGAAAATGCATTTAATACATTTAACCTACTGAACATCATAGCTTGGCCTAAACTATCTTAAATATGCTCAGAACACTTATATTAGCCTACAGTTGGCCAAATCATCCAATACAAAGTCTACTTTTATAATAAAGGATTGAATATCTCATGTGATTTATTGAATACTGTTCTGAAAGTGAAAAAAAGGAATGAAGTGTGGTTTCTACTGATTGTTTACTGCTTTCCCACCACTGTAAAGTTGAGAAATCATAAATCAAGCCATCTGTAAGTAAAAGATCATCTGTATGCGTATACTATACTGTTTTTACTTGAAGTGCTCTTTCACTGAATTCTATCCTTCCCAGCATCTTCAGATATAACTTTGTTATTTAGAGTAGAAATTTGGTAGTAAGGAATTATACTGTTATTACTTATTCAGCTGTTTGTTGCTTCCGAATAAGGAAGAATTGAACCTATTTATTTATTTGTAATAAGATCTCCCTATGAATTTTTTCCATATTATAATAGCAACGCATGCTTATTACCAAAGAAATATCTGACCAAAAAAATAGATATAGACAACTCAGACTTCACCAGAAAATTACTGTTAAGTAGTTTGTATATAGTCTTTCATGTCCTTGGGAGGGCAGGGGGATAGCACTAGTAATATATATGTATAAATATCCATAGATTGACTATTTTTGTTCAGGTTTTAAAAATATATGTAACTAATATCTTGTTGCGCCTTCCTTTGAGATATTTGCCTACTGCAGTGTTCTGCCCAGGGCAAAATTATTGTGTGATCCACCCTCCCTCCACACCCAAATAAAGAAAATGAAAATGAGTACAGAGGGGAGTTTAAAAGGGAAAACTTGTCTCAAAAGGGCAGTCTATAGTTCTACCCATTGATTTGGTATTATTAGATAAATATATTCCAATGTTTCCTTGAGTTTTCCTATATAAATATTAGCTCAAGATTGTACGACATATACTTATGTTGTGGCTTTATTCAGAGAAAGAAATGCAGCTCTTGCAGGAATTGAGTAGGAGCCAAGTTAATACAAGCTTTGGAAGACTGGAGAACAGGAAGTGGGTAAGGGAGGAAATGAGAAAGAAATCAACTCTTAGGTGAAGAAATAACTCCTATTTTTTCTTCAAATTGTACTGTTGCTTAATTGTTTTACATCAAGGATTATTATTATTTATAGTTTCATTATTGGTGAAATTGCATTTGAATGCTCATTAATGAGAGTAATACATCTCAATACTGAGTCTATTTGTGCCACAATACAAATCCTCAGTAAATGTATTGACTTTGTTCTGATTGCTCTGTTTTTCTCTATACCTAGGCAGATATTTTAAATTTCAGAAATTGTGCTATAGAATTTTTTTCAGTTCCAGAGCTATGGTTTTATTTAATATAAGGTTTATATAAGATTTCCTTACAGAGAAGAAAAATATAATGTACTTATATTTGGTGAGAGGCTTGGGTTAGATTCATTCTTTCAGTCAGCAATCATTTACTGTGTGTCTACTCTGTGCCAAGCCTTTTAAAGTCAGGTAAAAGATGTTCTCTCTGCTTCTTGGAGCCTGTAGTCCTATGATAAGGATAAAAAAGTAATAGAAGGAGCATAACACTACTTTGCTTCTATAAAATGAGAAAAACAAGTTTTCATATCTTGGTGAGAGATACCACTTCCTCCACTTGTTTTTCCAAACCATTGTAAAACTATTTCTGGTTAGATTTGAAAAGCTGAGGTGGGCTTAGAGATATGGCTAAACCTCAGGGCAGAACTGGAATGTGCTGTCACAGATTTGATCTGTTAAGCCATAGGAGAGCAGTTTAAGATTTACATTAAAATTTTGGAGCTCCATTAGTTTTTCACTGATACTTATTTTAGACAAGCAGACTTTTTTTTTAATGTTTATACCAAATATTCGTTTCTTTATTGCCTCCTTTTACAGCCCTATACTATAAATGAAGAGAAAAAACAAGTACATGTTAGAATCTGAAGCAGCAGCATGTTTGTTAGTTTTAGTTAATGTTTATACATGCAACAGGAGTTATATTATAAAATATATTAGAAAATAGTGATGAGTGTGAGTTGAAATTTCGATTTCTCTTTTTTTGTTATTAGAAAATTAATGGGCAGAAAAATAACACTACTTCTATATTTATGTATGTTCATTTCATGTTCAATAGTCCCTTTTACTCATTGATAAATATTTGAAATTATCCAAACAGATCATTATAAACCTGCAATTTCCCATCGAGATTTAAACAGCAGAAATGTCCTAGTGAAAAATGATGGAACCTGTGTCATTAGTGACTTTGGATTGTCCATGAGGCTGACTGGAAATAGACTGGTGCGCCCAGGGGAGGAAGATAATGCAGCCATTAGCGAGGTGAGTGTATACAAAAGGTATCACACTGATGTACTTTGAAATGATAATGAATTTAATTAAAACATGTACTGGCTGGGTGTGATGGCTCACGCCTGTAATGCCAGCACTTTGGTAAGCCCAGGTGGGTGAATCACCTGAGGTCAGAAGTTTGAGACCAGCCTGGCCAACATGGTGAAACCCCGTCTCTACTAAAAATACAAAAATTAGCCGGGCGCAGTGGCACGCACCTGTAATCCCAGCTACTCGGGAGTCTGAGGCAAGAGAATCGCTTGAACCCAGGAGGCGGAAGTTGTAGTGAGCTGAGATTGTGCCACTGCACTCCATCCTGGGGACAGAGTGAGACTCAGGACAATTATCCTCATATACTGCCAATTATAGAATACTAGGAATTACAAAAGTAGGAAATATAAAAGACATCTCATGAAGGCCTTTGTAAAGTTCATCAGTTTATTTTGGAACTCTCTGCCATTCCAAGTCATTTTTATAAGCATTAGGAACAAATTTGTAGGAACTGATTTTTGAGGCAAGGGTAAAGTTACCAAGTTTAAGATAACACAGTCCACCTTCTGATAATCACCATTACAATGTGGAACATATCCTTCCCAACTTTGTTCTCTGCATTCATATATACTTGTCTATGCACAACATATATGTATTTTTGTGACTTTAAAAATTTATTGATTTATTTATTTATTTTGAGATAAGAGTTTCACTTTTGTTGCCCATGCTGGAGTGCAATGGTGCAATCTCAGCCCACCGCAACCTCTGCCTCCCAGGTTGAAGCAATTCTCCTGCCTCAGCCTCCTGAGTAGCTGGGATTACAGGCATGTACCACCATGCCTGGCTAATTTTTGTATTTTTAGTAGATATGGGGTTTCTCCATGTTAGTCAGGGTGGTCTTGAATTCCTGACCTCAGGTGATCCACCCACCTCGGCCTCCCAAAGTGCTGCAATTACGAGTCTGAGCCACCACGCCCAGCTGTATTTTTTTTTTTTTTTTTTTTTTTGAGACGGAGTCTCTCTCTGTTGCCCAGGCTGGAGTGCAGTGGCGCGATCATGGCTCACTGTAAGCTCCGCCTCCCGGGTTCACGCCATTCTCCTGCCTCAGCCTCCCAAGTAGCTGGGACTACAGGCACCTGTCACCATGCCTGGCTAATTTTTTATATTTTTTTAGTAGAGACGGGGTTTCACCGTGTTAGCCAGGATGGTCTCGATCTCCTAACCTCGAGATCCGCCCGCCTCGGCCTCCCAAAGTGTTAGGATTACAGGCGTGAGCCACTGTACCCGGCCACCCAGCTGTATTTTTGTGAATTTTAAAAAAGATTAAGTTGTATACATATTGTTTTGCAAGTTTCTCACTGTATCTTACAGATTATTTATGTTGATATACATAGGAAAGTCTAGCTCATTTTTGATTGATTAATAGTAGTCACTAAAATGGATTTACCACAGTTTAATTATTCAGGAAGGGCATTTTATAGGTAAAAAATAAGTTATAGAAAGGTTTAATGACATGGTTAGGGTCAAATAACATTGACATGACTAAGATTTACATATAACTTCTGGTCTAATGTCTGTTCTTCAGAATATGCTACATTCTCTGTCTAAAAAATATCACTCTAATTTATCAGGTTGGCACTATCAGATATATGGCACCAGAAGTGCTAGAAGGAGCTGTGAACTTGAGGGACTGTGAATCAGCTTTGAAACAAGTAGACATGTATGCTCTTGGACTA
The DNA here is from genome assembly GCF_006542625.1 of Nomascus leucogenys. Taxonomy (NCBI): domain Eukaryota; kingdom Metazoa; phylum Chordata; class Mammalia; order Primates; family Hylobatidae; genus Nomascus; species Nomascus leucogenys. The sequence continues at coordinate 103,005,822 of NC_044402.1, forward strand.
ATCTATTGGGAGATATTTATGAGATGTACAGACCTCTTCCCAGGTAAAAACTACTGTCAAAAGTTGATATTTTTTGAAGTGAAGCAGTTATATCTTCTTTCTCTACCTATAGTACCTAACTCAACTTTTATGTAAGAATCTTTTTACTTTCATTTAAACCTTTAGTTCATTGCCATCTAGTGTTTAGAAACATTATTAGCAGCAGGATGCAAATTAGGAATTTTTTTTTTTAGAGTACTCCAGGTTTTCATCTGAGTGCAATTTAATTAATTGCCAGTAATAGCTTATCTAACTGTATTTTGTTTGGTCTCTGATTGCTTTAGCAGTCAACATTTTCCTTATGCACCATCTGAGTGTTTGAGACAAGCTACACTTAGGATGTTTACTGAGTTGAACCCATAAGGAATTAGAAGCAATGAATTATTTGTAAACACTTTTTTCTTTTTTTTTTCATGCTCCCTTTCTCCCTCCTTCCTTCTTTCCTTCTTTCTTCCTTCCTTCCTTCCTCTTCCCCTCTCTTTTTATCTCCTTCCCTTCCTCCTCTTTCCTCTTCTTCCTTCCTTTCAATGAAAGAATACTCATTGGCCAGGTGCGGTGGCTCATGCCTGTAATCCCAGCACTTTGTGAGGCTGAGGCTTGCAGATCACCTGAGGTCAGGAGTTCGAGACCAACCTGACCAATATGGTGAAACGCCATCTCTACTAAAAATACAAAAATTAGCCAGGCGTGGTGGCATGCACCTGTAATCCCAGCTACTCAGGAGGCTGAGATAGGAGAATCACTTGAACCCGGGAGGCAGAGGTTGCAGTGAGTCAAGATCGTGCCATTGCACCCCAGCCTGGGCAACAAGAGCAAAACTCTGTCTCAAAAAAATAAAAAAAGGCCTGGCACGGTGGCTCACACCTGTAATCCCAGCACTTTGGGAGGCTGAGGCGGGCGGATCACAAGGTCAGGAGTTTGAGACCAGCCTGGCCAATATGGTAAAACCCCATCTCTACTAATAATACAAAAATTAGCCAGGCGTGGTGGCGAGCACCTGTAGTCCCAGCTACTTGGGAGGCTGGGGCAGAGGAATTGCTTGAACCCAGTAGGCAGAGGTTGCAGTGAGCCGAGATCACACCATGCACTCCAGCCTGGGTAACAGAGCAAGACTCCATCTCAAAAAAAGAGAAAGAATACTCATTTAAGTGAATGTTTGTTTGAGGCTTACTTGAAATAGCCAAATGAATTTATAGTTTTCCCTTCTTAGGGATTACGTCATTATAGTATCATCTAAAAACTTTAACTATAAATCTGGCATTGCATTCTTCTAGGTGCTATACAGATGATTTGATCTGTGTGGCCACTGTCTTTTAGGAATAACACCATTAAAAGCATAGAAAAAGGAACTAGCATTGGACAAATTTATGAAATAGAGCTATTTAATTTAAAAAGATTAATAGTGGAGTTGAATTGTTTGGCTTTAAAGACATTAGGCATTACACATTAGTTTATATATATCAAGTGTGTATATGTATGTGTATATATATATACACATACACACATATATATGTGTGTGTGTATATATATATACACACACACATATGTATGTATCAAGTATATGTATATGTATAGATAATTTTTTTAAGAGACAGAGCCTCACTCTGTCACTAGGCTGGAGTGCAGTGGTGTGATCACAGCTCACTGCAGCCTTGACCTCCCCAGGCTCATGTGATTCTCTCACCTTAGCCTCTGAGTAGCTGGGACTACAGGCATGCACCACCAAGCCTGGTTCATTTTTGTATTTTTTTGTAGAGACAAGGTTTCACCATGTTGCTCAGGCTGGTCTCAAACTCTTGGGCTCAAGTGATCCACCCAGTTCAGCCTCCAAAAATGCCTGGATTACAGGAGTGAGCCACTGCACCAGGCCAAACATTAGTTTGTAATTCAAAAATATAATGAAATAAATCAGTGATTATTTAGATTAAGTGCAGATCAATCAGTTGTCTAGAAGTACATTTTCTAGTTAATTAAAAATACAGAGATTCAATTGAGGCATTTTTCTGAAAATTGCAGTAATTGCAGTAGTACTTTTTTTGGCCGGATGTGGTGGCTCACGCCTGTAATCCCAGCACTTTAGGAGGCCGAGGCAGGTGGATCACCTGAGGTCGGGAGTTCAAGACCAGCCTGACCAACATGGTGAAACCCTGCCTCTACTAAAAATACATTAGCTGCCGGGTGCGGTGGCTCACGCTTGTAATCCCAGCACTTTGGGAGGCCGAGGCGGGTGGATCACGAGGTCAGGAGATCGAGACCACGGTGAAACCCCGTCTCTACTAAAAATACAAAAAAATTAGCCGGGCCTGGTGGCGGGCGCCTGTAGTCCCAGCTACTCGGAGAGGCTGAGGCAGGAGAATGGCGTGAACCCGGGAGGCGGAGCTTGCAGTGAGCCGAGATTGCGCCACTGCACTCCAGCCGGGGTGAGAAAGCGAGACTCCGTCTCAAAAAAAAAAAAAAAAAAATACATTAGCTGAGTGTGGTGGCACATGCCTGTAATCCCAGCTACTTGGGAGGCTGAGGCAGGAGAATCACTTGAACCCAGGAGGCAGAGGTTGCAGTGCTGAGATTGCACCATTGCACTCCAGCCTGGGCAACAAGAGTGAAACTTGGTCTCAAAAAAAAAAAAAAAACAAAAAAACCAAGTACTGTTTTTGTTTTGTTTTTAAGATACAGGGTCTCACTCTTGCCCAGGCTGGAGTGCAGTTGTGCAATCATAGCTCACTGCAGCCCTGAACTCTTGGGCTCAAGCAGTCTTCCTGCTCAGCCTCCTAAGTAGCTAGGACTACAGGTGCATGCCACCACGCCCGGCTAATATTTTATTTTTTGTCGAGACAGGGTTTTGCTGTATTGCCCAGGCTGGCCTCAAACTCCTGGGATCAAGTGATCCTCCAGCCTTGGCCTCCCAAAATGCTGCGATTACAGGCATGAGCCACCACACCCAAACCCACAAGTATTGTATTATTAGAACTTTGACCACAGTTTGATAATTTCTTTGTTAATAGTCTCATGTAGGATTTTTGTTTTAGAAGCATGTCTGACTGAAATGATTTTTTCATCAGATTAGTACACTGCTACAAGCAATATATTTTGAAAAACTACTGTGTTCAAAGAATGACTATTGCTTTTGATCTGATAAATAATAAAGAAAGATATCAAATGTTTGAATAGGGAAAGGCAATGAAATCTTGTTTTCAGAAGATTATTTTAGCAAATATGTAGGATTAATTAAAATAGAAATAGAACTAGAAGGGGCTTAAAAAAGGAAAAAGAAATGGAGAGTTACTGTTTAATGGGTACAGAGTTTCAGTTTGGGAAGATAGAAGCAGTTCTAGAAATGGATAGTGGTAATGGTTGTACAATAGTGTGAATGTACTTAATACCACAGAATGATACACTTAAAAATGGTTAAAATGGTCAGTTTTATGTTATGTATACTCTACATAAAAAATAATAAATAAGGAATAAAAAATAAAAAAGGAATAAGAAGGAATAAAAAAGGAATAATAAGAAAAAATAAAAAAGGAATAAGAAGAGAGTTGCTTTAAAATACTCTGTAATCTTGGATATGGAAATGGGGAGAGGCAAATTTGGGAGAAAATGCAGAGAAGAAATCTGTACTTGTGGTTATCTATTAAAAGAATGAGATTCAGGCCAGGCGTGGTGGCTCATGCCTGCAAACCCAGCACTTTAGGAGGCTGAGAGGGGGCGGATCTCGAGGTCAGGAGTTCGAGACCAGCCTGGCCAGCATGGTGAAACCCCGCTCTACTACAAATACAAAAATTAGACAGGTGCAGTGGCGCACGCCTGTAATCCCAGCTACTCAGGAGGCTGAGGCAGGAGAATCACCTGAACCTGGGAGGCAGAGGTTGCAGTGAGCCGAGATCACGCCACTGCACTTCAGCCTGGGTGACAGAACGACACTCCATCTCAAAAAATAAAAAGAATGGGATTCAAAGGAATTGAGAAATATTCAGAGGTTGGCCGGGCACAGTGGCTCAGGCCTGTAATCCTAGCACTTTGGGAGGCTGAGGTGGGTGGATCATTTGAGGTCAGGAGTTCGAAACCAGCCTGGCCAACATGGTGAAAGCCTATCTCTACTAAAAATATTTAAAAATTAGCTGGTCGTGGTGGCAGGCGCCTGTAATTCCAGCTACTTGGGAGGCTGAGGCAGAAGAACTGCTTGAACCAGGGAGGCGGAGGTTGCAGTGAGCTGAGATTGTCGCCATTGCGCTCCATCCTGGGCAACAGAGCAAGACTCCATCTCTAAAAAAAAAAAGAACTATTCAGAGGTCTAAAAAAACAGTGAGGGTGGGCCAGGCACAGTGGCTCACGTCTATAATCCCAGCACTTTGGGAGGCCAAGGCTAGTGGATCACCTGAGGTCAGGAGTTCGAGACCAGCCTGACCAACATGGTGAAACCCCAACTGTACTAAAATACAAAAAAACTGTACTAAAAATACAAAAAAATTTGCGGGACTTGGTAATCCCAGCTACTTGGGAGGCTGAGGCAAGAGAATTGCTTGAACCCGGGAGGCAGAGGTTGCAGTGAGCAGAGATTGTGCCACCGCACTCCAGCCTGGGTGACAAAGCGAGACTCTGTGTCAAAAAAAAGAAAAAAAAAAAGTGAGGGTGAGGGTGGCAACCAGAAAGATGAGTTAATCTTGGAGACTATTCGATGGGGTATTGACAGACAACTAAATAAATTTTTAAAGACAATTAAAAATAATAAATAAGATGGAAATTTAAGATTAAAATGGTTATTTGGGAGTTGTCTACATAGAGATGGTAACTGAGAAGTTATGAGTCGATGCACTCCTTTAACTGGAACATAAAAAGAAAGAAAAATAGGTGAATAATGACTGAATATTAGGGTACTACCCCCATGAAGTAGGTTAATTAAGACAAATGATCAGAAAAATAGTGAGAAAACTGAAAAATCCTAATGCCTTGTAAGTCAGTATTAGAAAACTTTAAGAACTAAGATTTCAGCCTGAGGAAGCTGATTAAAAAATAAAAATAAAAAAACACACCAATATTGATGGCAATAGATGTAATTGAAAGGTCAAGAGGAAACAGAACTGAGGAATGATTTTTGAATTTGAATAGGAGGAGGTCATTGGTATTCTTAGAAGAGTTTCTGTGGAATACAGAACACAGAAATCATGTTACAGAGTGTATATAGGAGGCGAAAGTATTTAAAAAGCACAGTCAAGGGATACAGGGCACTCTTGAAAATTTTAACAATTAAATGAGGTGGAAGTAGAAAAGAAAAAAGGATCATATAAATATATATTAATAAACCTAGAGAATAGTGTATACTAACTATAAAATTCTTATAAAACATTTTTTAAACTTTTATGATATACCTCAAAATGCAGTATGTGCTGTGTTATTAAATGGAAACACTATGTAATGAAGGTTACTTCTCTATAAAATGTTAGTAAAATAAATGAATTATCTGTATTACAGAGGAAGAGTGAAATGCTACAAAGTTTAAATAGAAGGGGGAGAAGGAAGAAAAAAGGGAGAGATAGAAAAAGGAAGAAAGAATAAGTGTAATTTGAGAAGGGAGCTAAAAAAAGGTCTCTAACTGGTAGAGACATAGTTAACAGGTGGCACATGGGGTGAGAAGCAGGGAATGGTATCTGATAGTGCTAGATATTACTATAAGATATTTTGGGCAGTTCTAAAGAAAATGAGATTATGAAACTTTCCTTGAGCAATCCAGCGATAGTAAGGAAATCCAGTAAGGTTTTAAGGAAATCCAATAAGGTTATTATCTTCCATGATAATGATTTTTGTCATTAACATTCACCTTTGTATCTCTAATACCTAACACTAAGTTAGCGCTAAACAAGTTTCTGTTGAACAATTAGATTTTGAACTGTGAAGATTTAGTGGAAATTTATTTGGTAATTCTTAACCATTGCATTCATAAAAGATTGTGCTTCAATTTCATTTAGCAACTTTTAAAATTATAATTTGGACCTAATTTTTTAAAAGAGTAAAATTGGGAATTTTTAGTTATTCTACTACACCAGCATTTGAAAAAAAATAAATAACACTTGGAAGGTATGTGTATGTGTTGTGTGTATGTCTCAGAGACAGATCAGATACATTAGCAAATATCTTGTAGTTCACAGATGGTATAGGATAAGGTTTTATCACATGGGGTTTCAAGGAAGAAAGTGATATACTAACTGGCATGATTATGAAATCCTTTAATTTTATCTCTCAAGTTCAATGTTGATGTTATTGATCAACACTAAGTATCTGCTTAAATGTTTACAGTATGTGAAAATCACTTGTATTTATACATAAGGCAGTATTACAACAAACAGGCAATTCTGCATAGATAATAGAATTAATCTTTGTAAATCTTTTTTAATATTGGTGGAGGGCAAGTATTTATGAGTTGTTTTGAGTATTCAAATAGAAACAAAACTTAAATGAAACATAAACTTATTTGTAATGTGGTTTCCATCTGGGTCATTATAACTTTGTATTATCTCCATGTAAGTGATATAAGGAAGGTGGCAGACATTGCCATTTTGCTTACGGGAAGTCTAAAACAGAATAGTTAAATGACTTTTCCAAGGTCAAGATGAAGCAAAGATTAGAACCTAAATGCCTTATCCTCTGTCTTGATGTTCTTTCTTCTAATTTATCTAGTCATTTTAATAGGGTGGGAGGACGGGTAAAGAGACAGGAACAGTCTCTCGTTCTGTGTTCTTTGCCATGGTTTCTAGTAGATCATTGAGTGTTGGTCCCAGGGGTCTTCTATGTGATTCAATATATTATATATATAAACTTAATTTTATTATCATATTTTGTAAAAATCAAAAGCCTAACATCAGAGTTGATTGTGCTTATTGGCAATGAATAGGGTTATTAAATAGTGATAAAATAGTTAATAATATTTAAGTCCATGATCTAAATACTACCTGTTAGTTAAAAGGAATTTTTAGAGCTGGGCACAGTGGCTCACATCTGTAATCTCAGCACCTTGGGAGGCTGAGGCAGGAGAATCATTTGAGGGCAGAAGTATGAGACCAGCCTAGGCAACATGGCAAGACCTTATCTGTACAAAAATATTTTTAAAAATTAGCTGGGCATGGTGGCACACTCTTGTAGTCTTAGCTATTAGGGAGGCCACTTGAGTGCAGGAGTTCAAGTTACAGTGAGCTATGATCATGCCACCGTACTCCATCCTGGGCAACAAAGTGAGACCGTTTCTTTGAAAAAAATTTTTTTTAAAGTCTATTGATTTTTCTTTCAAATGACCATTATCATAAATATTTTTGTAACATTTGATACAGTCTGGCTGGACTATAATAGAACCAATGATGTAATGAGACATAGTGACTGTTCAACCCACCCACTTATATTTGGTTCTGTGGGCATATTTGTTGCACTAGGTCCTGGAGTTTTTCTTCATCTTTACCCCCCTCCATGGGATCAGTGTTCAGGCATGTTTTCAAGTATTAAGTGTGCCCTATAAACATAATAGTCTTTTTTCCCTGAGTTTAGTAATACCAGAAACCATTTAAAAATACCTATCCATCATTGAAACTACCATTTGATTTATCAACAAATATTTGAGACTTTTCTAAGCAAAGCATTTATTATGGGCGTGGTAGCTCATGCCTGTAATCCCAGCACTTTAGGAGGCCAAAGCTGGTGGATCACCTGAGGTCAGGAGTTCAAGACCAGCCTGACCAACATGGTGAAACCCTATCTCTACTAAAATACGAAAATTAGCTGGACGTGGTGGTGTGCGCCTGTAATCCTAGCTACTCGGGAGGCTGAGGCAAGAGAATCACTTGAACCCGGGAGGCAGAGGTTGCAGTGAGCTGAGATTGTGCCACTGCACTCCAGCCTGGGCAACAGAGTAAGACTCCATCTAAAAAAAGAAAGAAAGAAAAAAAAAATCATTAAACCTACAGCAAGGTCTCTTTAGGATTTCCAAATGTGCCTGAAGGGGTTAAAAAATAAAAAGATTGTGACACAATTTTTTTTGCTTACTTGGTATCAGAAATACCCGTTATTCTGTCATTTATGATAATTAGAAATTTTATTCTGTCATTCTTTCTACAAATCCACAGGGGAATCCGTACCAGAGTACCAGATGGCTTTTCAGACAGAAGTTGGAAACCATCCCACTTTTGAGGATATGCAGGTTCTTGTGTCTAGGGAAAAACAGAGACCCAAGTTCCCAGAAGCCTGGAAAGAAAATAGCCTGGTAAGAAAAAACTAAGTTATTAAAGAGAGGACTTATGACTGAATATGTTTTAATGTTGTTTGAAGCAAAAATAGACTGTTAATAATGTTAATAGTTTTTGGAGTTGCCTGATGCCACAAATCCAACTTGATTTTTATGATGTTACGTTTTCAAATTTTTCAATATGAAAAAAAGTCAGTTTTTAGTTCCATTTTGTTTTTTTCCAAGCTTAAAATACTATTTAGAGAGAATAACTAATGTGTCATAAGTTTGCCAGATTAGGTAACAGCTGGATTAATTAACATATTAATATTTTAAATATTATTGAAATTCTATCTTACTCTCTTGAGAATAGTATCAAAACTGTTAAGTAGTGCAGGCTTACATAACCAATGGCTAATGAAAATTTAGGCTAGACCTGAAAAAAACCAAGGTGCAGCCTATGAATTCTGCTAATCATTAAAAATATAATTCGGCTGGGTGCGGTGGCTCACACCTGTAATCCCAGCACTTTGGGAGGCCAAGGTGGGAAGATTGCCTGAGCTCAGGAGTTCGTGACCAGCCTGGGCAACATGGTGAAACCCCGTCTCTACTAAAATACAAAAAATTAGCTGGGCGTGGTGGCATGCACCTGTAGTCCCAGCTAGTTGGCAGGCTGAGGCAGGAGAATTGCTTGAACCGGGGAGGCAGAGGTTGCAGTGAGCCGAGATCACGCCACTGCACTCCAGCCTGGGTGACAGAGCGAGACTCTGTCTCAAAAAAAAAAAAAAAGTATGTATATATATATATACACACACACACACACACATACACATATACATATATATTTTTATATATTTATATATGATATATATTTATAATATGTAAAATTCACAACAATGAAATATCTCAAGTCCCCTGCCTTTGAGTAAGTTGTTGTTACAACACTGAAAACATCTTACAAATTAACAAATATACACTTATATAATCTTTTAGTATAAATAGGATAATCTCTCCACTATCATTTCTGAAGTTTATTTTTTTACTTAAACACATTTTTTTAATGTCAGTACCTCTAGATGTATCTATTTCTCTCCATTTGGTCAGTATTCTACTGATAAAATCATATGATCATTCTATTGGATGATATATTATAATTATTGTATTAAAAAGGAATAAACTACCTCTCCCTACTATCACTCTCCATAAGTAACTCGCTTTAGCAATCTTTTGGGTTTTTTTCTCTTCCAAAGATTACCATTATAACTTCAAATACTCTATCTATTCTTAAGTTGTCTCTCGTTTACTTTCTCCCAGTTTGTAATATTCTATTATTAAATGATTTATGTTTTGTCTGTAAATTCATCTAATATTTAAATACAATAATGAGAAATTTGTAGTATTATGACTATGTAAGCATTCACTGCACAACCAACTATTGTGCTTGGATTTATAGGAAATAAAAATTCTACATTAGTTACTAAAATCTCCCCTGCACTTTGGGGAGAATGTTTTAAGTTATCATCCATCACTTGAGCCCAAGGGTTTGAGGCTGCAGTGAGCTATGATCACACCACTGCCCTCCAGCCTGAGTAAGACCCTCTCTCTTTAAAAAAAATGTCATCAAGTCCCAGCTGCCCAGGAGGCTGAGGTAGGAGAATTGCTTGAACCCAGGAGGTAGAGGTTGCAGCGAGCTGAGATCGTGCCACTGCACTCCAGCCTGGGTGACAGAGCGAGACCCCATCTTAAAACATAAAATAAAAATTGAAAATTAAAAAAGTCATAATCAAATGATTTCTTTTTGGTTTCTTGTCATCTTTGTCTTGTTTTTAGGCTGTACTCAGAAGCAGCATTAAAAATCGCATGTCATTCTCTTTCTTGTAAACGATTGTTTTTTTGATGAAGTTCCTCCTTAAGTAATGTGTATTAGTATGTATATGGTGGTAAACATTATGAGTCCTTGCATGTTTAAAAATGTTTTTATCTTGCCCTCACACTCGAGTAATAATTTGGCTGGATAATAGTTTCAATATCATAATTATTTTCTTCACAACTTTGAAACTACTACTCCATCATTCTCTAGCCTACAATCTCCATGTGCTCTAGGCCCTAGTCTCCAGTCTAGTGAGAATTTCAATGCCAGCCTGAATCATTTCATTGCTTTTTGTTTTGTTATGTTTTTGTTTTATCCTCTTAATTTCTTTTCTCTATAAGCTTTTAAGACTTTATCACTAGAATTGTGAAATTTCACCTTGATGTTTGTAGGCATGGATCTTTACACACATTTTGCTTGGCACTGGATAGGTTTTCAGTTTGAAAATTCAAAAGTTTCTTAAATTCAGAGGAATTTTCTTCCTTTCTTCCTTCCTTCCGTCCGTCCGTCCCTCCTTCCTTCCTTCCGACGGAGTCTCGCTGTCGCACGGGCTGGAGTGCAGTGGTGCGACCTCGGCTCACTGCAGGCTCCGCCCCCTGGGGTTCACGCCATTCTCCTGCCTCAGCCTCCAGAGTAGCTGGGACTACAGGCGCCAGCCACCTCGCCCGGCTAATTTTTTGTATTTTTAGTAGAGACGGGGTTTCACCGTGTTAGCCAGGATGGTCTCTATCTCCTGACCTCGTGATCTGCCCGCCTCGGCCTCCCAAAGTGCTGGGATTACAGGCGTGAGCCACCGCGCCCGGCCCGCCCGCCCTCCCTCCCTCCCTCCCTTCCTTCCTTCCTTCCTTCCTTCCTTCCTTTCTTTCTTTCTTTCTTTCTTTTTTCTTTTTTTTGAGACAGGATCTCGCTCTGTCATTCTGGCTGGAGTATAGTGGTGTCATCATGGCTCACTGCAGCTTTGAACTCCTCGGCTTAAGCTATTCTCCTTTTTCAGCCTCCTGAGTAGCTGAGACTTCAGGTGCATACCACTTTGCCTGGCTTTTTAAATTTTTGGTAGAGACAGGGTCTCGCCTTGTTTCCCAGGCTGGTCTCAAACTCCTGAATTCAAGCAGCCCTCCTACCTCAGCTTCTCAAAGTACTGAGATCATAAGCATGAGCCATCATGCCTGGCCTGGTATTATTTTTTAAATTATTTCTTTTCTTTCAATTCTTCCTTCTGGAATTCCCACTAGACAAATACTGTACCACCTGACATTCTAAGAATCATTTTTTTCTTGTATTTTCCATTTTTTCTCCTTCTATGTTTTTCTTCCTCCCATCCCCCTCCCCTCCCCCTCCAACTCCCCCTCCCCTCTGCTTCTCCCTTCCCCCTCCCCCTTCCCCTCCCTCCCCCCTTCCACTCACTCCTCCCACCACCTCCGCTCCCCCTCCCCCTTCCCCTCCCTCCCCCCTTCCACTCCCTCCTCCCACCTCCTCTGCTCCCTCTCTGCCTCCCCCTCCCCCTCCCCCCTCCTCCCCTCCCCCTCCTCCCCTCCCCTCCCCTCCCCTCCCCACACGCCTGGCCTCCCTTACTACATTTTTCAAGATTTACTCAGCTTTATCTTCAAATGACTCATTTAGTTTTCACTATTACCCTTGTATCAGTTATCTATTCATTAAAGTTTTAGCTTCCACAATCATAATTATATTTCCAGAAACTCTTGTTTGCCTTTTCCGTAGCAATCTGTTCTTATTTTCAGAATGTAGTAAGAGTGATTCATTCTGAAGGTGTTGTTTTTATACTTTATACAAATTAATTTTCTTGACTATAATAAAAGGACAAAAAATGAAAAAATAAGCAACTTGAATTATTTTACTATATATTTTCACATTTCAGTTTTAGATTGTCTTGGTAGGACTAAAATGGTATTTCCATTTTGGATCCTGATTTAAGTGGGGTGATGTCATGTCAGAGAAAGCCTAGAGACACATTATAGTTTCCATACAGATTTAGAATGAGCACTGTCTTCATTGGTTATCTTAGTAGGTTACTTTCAAGTTTGGCTTCTGTTTCAAGTCAGATTGAAATCTTTTAAGTGTGTGGCAATGAAAGAGCCTATTGTCAAGCACATATGTCCAAGATTGCTTCCAAAACTACAGTCCCTGCTATGGGAACTGGGACAGATTTTTGAGAGGTCCCTGACAGCAAGTGAGAGGCTGAATACTTTACTAGAATTAATCAGAGGTACCAGCCTCACAATAGAGTATCCCTAAAAGAAAAATCTGTGAAATTTTATTCTAGTAAAATACAACCTTATCTTCCTTAAATTGTTTTATTTCACCAGCACAAATGGGATCTATTATTCTGAAATATCTCTCGGCAACCCTATCATTATGAGATATGCATCATATGCATATTTACCTGAAAACTTTTTACTTACAGTATAGAGTAGGTTGCCAAGTAAGGAATTCATAATACTTGGTTCACTTCCAGGGAATCCATTTAAATCTAATGTGCTATAATCAATAAACTGCTTCTCTGCAGTGACAATCCAATACTAGAGTTAGGTAGCAAGTACATAGTTTATAAAAAGAGAGAAATGCAGCTATGTCTAAAGAAGCCATTTTTGCTTTCATAGTTGCATTGAGATTAAGAAACATTCGTTTAGTAGTAAAACTCAAAATCTTTCAAATATTAATGAATATAAAAACTAGCTTTAATTTTATAAACTGCCAGGGACTCAAGCATAGTTTAGTCAATAAAGGGGGGAAGAATACTTTCCTGATAAAAATGAAAGCATAGAAAATAATCTGAAGGAAATACATGAAAATGTTAAACCATAGTTATCTCTCAATATTGGGTTCATAAATGACTTTTTCTTCCTATATGTTTCAGAATTTACAGTAAAAATGAACTGCTTTAACAATCACATACACACGGTTTTGGGTTTTTTTTTGTTTTTTTTTTTTTTTTTCTTGAGACAGAGTCTCGCTCTGTCACTCAGGCTGGAGTGCAGTGGTGCAGTCTCGGCTCACTGCGGCCTCTGCCTCCTGGGTTCAAGCGATTCTTCTGCCTCTGCCTCCCAAGTAGCTGGGACTACAGTCACGTGCCACCATGCCTAATTTTTGTATTTTTAGTAGACGTGGGGTTTCACCATATTGGTCAGGCTGGTCTCGAACTCCTGACCTCGTGATCTACCTGCCACAGCCTCCCAGAGTGCTGGGATTACAGACATGAGCCACCGTGCCCGGCCAGTTTTTTGTTTTGTTTTTTATTTTGTTTTGTTTTGTTTTGTTTTGTTTTTGTAGAGACAGGGTAGTTGCCAAGACTAGTCTTAAACTCCTGACCTCAAGCAATCCTCCCACCTCGGCCTCCCAGAGTGCCGGGATTATAGTCATGAGTCAGCATGCCTGGCCCTCACACACAGTTTAAGGCTTTTGTTTTATGTTAAAATATTTTAAATTGGTAAAATAAAAAATTATAGGCCACGTTTATTTTAAAGTAGCTTTTCTCCTCCTACATAAAATTTTCAGGTATAATTTGTTTAACTGTACTACCATTCTTCATGTTTTCCATTCTTTTCCAGTTTTTTGTCACCCATACTATAGTGCAGGGGGACAATAATAGCTCACTGTAGCCTCGAACTCCTAAAGTGCTGGGATTATAGATATGAGCCCAGCCTCTTTTCCAAATGTTTATACTCCATTTCTTAGTCTGTCTTGAATTCTTTTCTCTCCCCTGTTAAAATCACTTGCCTGGCTTTTCTTTATTCCTTATTGTTAGTTTTGTATAACCTCTTGTAATCAATGGTTTTATCCTAATATATTTTCACATAAAAGGTGGCAACTTAGCCAGGCACGGTGGCTCACGCCTGTAATCCCAGCACTTTGGGAGGCTGGGGCATGTGGATTACTTGAGGTCAGGAGTTCGAGACCAGCCTGGCCAACATGGTGAAACCCCATCTCTACTAAAAATACAAAAATGAGCTGGGTGTGGTTGTGCATGCCTGTAATCCCAGCTACTTGGGAGGCTGAGGCAGGAGAATCGCTTGAACCCGGGAGGCAGAGGTTGCAGTGAGCAGAGATCATGCCACTGCACTCCAGCCTGGGCGACAGAGCAAGATCCGTCTCAAAAAAAAAAAAAGGCCAGGCACGGCAGCTCATGCCTATAATCCCAGCACTTTGGGAGGCCAAGGCGGGTGGATTGCTTGAGGTCAGGAGTTTTAGACCAGCCTGGCCAACATGGTGAAACGCTGTCTCTACTAAAAATACAAAAAATTAGCCAGATGTGGTGGCAGGTGCCTGTAATCTCAGCTACTCAGGAGGCTGAGGCAGGAGAATCACTTGAACCTGGGAGGTGGAGGTTGCAGTGAGCCAAGATTGCACCACTGCACTCCAGCCTGAGCAACAGAGTAAGACTCCATCTTAAAAAAAAATGCAGCAACTCTTCCTCAGTTCATGTTTGCCCTCTGGTCTTTTCTTTTTAAGAAATATATAGTACATTTCAGAAGAAACTACCAGTTCTTTTCACATATTTTTAGTTTTTCCATTTTCTCTTTTGGACAAAATCTACAGACTTCTTCTGTGATCTAGAATTCAACATTTTACATACTTTTTTGTCTGACACAACCCACATTAAGAAATACAACTACAGCCAGGTGCAATAGTACACACTTGTAGTCTAAGCTACATAGGAGGCTGAGGGAGGAGGATCGCTTGAGCCTAGGAATGTGAAGCTGTAGTACACTATGATCTCACCTGTGAATAACCACTGCACTCCAGCCTGGGCAACATAGTGAGACCCCATCTCAAAAAAAAAGCAAAGTTTACCTCATTACATATAGTATAATACTTAACCTTACCACCTACTCTGTATCCTAGTGTTTTCTGTTCTAATCTAGAGCATTTCAGTTTTGGTTAGAGTTGTTTGTTTTAAACCACTGAGCTGATTTTATGACCCACCCACAAGATCCAACTTGCATTTTCCTTCCTTTGGGTAGGAAAGATTGAAAAAGTTCCTTGTTTATCTTTTCTATTCTTTTTTTTTCCCCTACTTGTCTTTCCTCATCAGTGTTAATAATGCCACTCCCTTTAACTTATTTACACAAGCATTAAGGTATCATTATTTACCTATTCCTAGAGTTAGAGTCCCCTTTGAAAGGACGCATCAGATTTTGCCTGAATATTTATGTTTTCAATTCTGATTTATTCTCAATTTTTGTACATTTAAAGAGCTATAATTGATAAACTGCACATATTAAAGTGTACATTTAGGTATGTTTTGATATATGTATACACCCATAAAACCATCATCACAGTCATGATTGTGAACATGTCAATTACCCCCAGAAGATTTCTTGTGCCGTTTTGTAATCTCTCCTCAACTTTCGGTGTCCCCCATGAGTCCCCACGCAACTACTGATCTGCTTTCTGTCGCTAGAGATTAGTTTACATTTTCTAAAATTTTATATAAATGGAATCATATAAATGTACTGTTTTTCTGGCTTCTTTCAGTATAATTATTTTCAGTTATTATAATTAATTATTAGTTATAATTATTCATGTTCATTATTAGTTATAATATTAGTTATATTATAACTAATATTATTAGTTATAATTATTATTCATGTTCTTATGTGTAGCCATAGTTTATTAATTGCTAAGTAGTATTTCATTGTATGCATATGATACAGTTTGTCCATCCACTCGTGATGGATATTTGGCTTATTTCCAGTTTCAACTGTTACAAATAAAGCTGCTATGAATATTCATGTACAAGTCTTTGTATAAACATATGGTTTCATTTACTTAGGTAAATACCTAAGAGTAGGGTGGTTGAATCATGTGGTAGGTATAACTTTTTTTTTTTTTTCTGAGACAGAGTCTGGCTCTGTCGCCCAGGCTGGAGTGCAGTGGCGCGATCTCGGCTCACTGCAAGCTCCGCCTCCCAGGTTCACGCCATTCTCCTGCCTCAGCCTCGCGAGTAGCTGGGACTACAGGCGCCTGCAACCACGCCCAGCTAATTTTTTTTGTATTTTTAGTAGAGACTGGGTTTCACCGTGTTAGCCAGGACGATCTCGATCTCCTGCCCTTGTGATCCGCCCGCCTCGGCCTCCCGAAGTGCTGGGATTACAGGTATGAGCCACCGCGCCCGGCATGTTTAACTTTTTAAGAGACTGCCAGTTTTTGTGGCCGGGCTCAGTGGCTCACGTTGGAAATCCCAGCACTTTCGGAGGCTTGTCGGGTGGATCACCTGAGGTCAGGAGTTCAAGACCAGCCTGGCCAACATGGTGAAACCCCATCTCTACTAAAAATACAAAAATTAGCCGGGTGTGGTGGTGCATACCTGTAATCCCAGTTACTCGGGATTGAGGCTTGAGAATCGTTTGAATCCAGGAGGCAGAGGCTGCCGTGAGCTGAGATCGCACCACTGCACTCCAGCCTGGGTGACAGAGCGAGACTCTGTCTCAAAAAAAAAAAAAAGAAAAGAAAAAAAGAAACTGCCAGTTTTCTAAAGTGGTTGTGCCATTTTACATTCTGGCCAGCAGTGCATAAGAGTTTCAGTTTCTCTGCATCTTTGCCAACATTTGGTATTGCCAGTCTTTTTAATTTTAGACATTCTTTTTTGGGGGTGGTGGCGGGAGTACAGAATCTCATTGTATCACCCAGGCTGGAGCACGGTGCTGCCATCATAGCTCGATACAGCCTTGACCTCCCAGGCTAAAGTGATCCTCCCACCTCAGCCTCCTGAGTAACTGGGACCACAGGTGTGCACAACCACATCCAGCTAATTTTTAAAAATTTTTGGCCAGGCGCAGTGGCTCACGCCTGTAATCCCAGCACTTTGGAAGGTCGAGGCAGGCGGATCACGAGGTCAAGAGATCGAGACCATCCTGGTTAACATGGTGAAACCCCATCTCTACTAAAAATACAAAATTAGTCAGGCGTGGTGGTGGGTGCATGTAGTCCCAGCTACTCGCGAGGCTGAGGCTGGAGAATGGCATGAACCCAGGAGGTGGAGCTTGCAGTGAGCCAAGACCGCGCCATTGCACTGCAGCCTGGGCAACACAGCAAGACTCCCATCTCCAAAAAAAAAAAAAAATTGTAGAAATGGAATCTTGCTATGTTGCCCAGGCTTGTCTTGAACTCGTGGCCTCAAACAGTCCTCCCACTGCAGCCTCCCAAAGTCCTGGGATTACAGGCATGAGCCACCATGCCCAGCCTAGACTTATAATTATTATTTTATGCTTTTCTCTCTTAAATAAGAAAAACGGAGGAGGCTGGATGTGATGGGTCTTGCCTATAATCCCAGCACTTTGGGAGACCAAGGCAGAAGGATCATTTTGGCACAATGGTGCCTTAGCCAGGCACAGTGGCACTTGCCTGTCATCCCAGCTACTCAGGAGGCTGATGTAGGAGGATTGCTTAGGTCCAGGAGTTCAAGGCTGCAGTAACGTGTGATCATACCACAGCACTCCAGCCTGGGCAGCAGAATGAGACCCCTTTTCTTGTTTTTGTTTTTAAAAAGGCGTTACAAACCAAAAATACAATAATAGTGGCTTTTATAGTTACCTAAGTAGGCTTTTGGGTTCTACTTGCTGTCTAATGTCCTTTGAGGGACTCCCTTTAACATTTCTTGTAGGGCGTATCAGCCTTTTTTTTTTTTTTTTTTTTTTTTTTTGAGCCAGAGCCTTGCTCTGTCGCCCAGGCTGGAGTGCAGTGGCACGATTTTGGCTCACTCCAACATCCGCCTCCTGGGTTCAAGCGATTTTCCTGCCTCAGCATCCCAAGTAGCAGATATAGATATATACAAGTCTTTGTATAAACATATGGTTTCATTTACTTAGGTAAATACCTAAGAGTAGAATGATTGAATCATGTGGATGTTTAAAAACAAACCTAGTCTGTTTTTAAAAAGGGAGTTAAAACTAGCTTTCCCCTGGCCAGGCGCAGTGGCTCACGCCTGTAATCCCAGCACTTTGGGAGCCCAAGGCAGGTGGATCACGAGGTCAGGAGTTCAAGACCAGCCTGGCTAACATAGTGAAACCCCATCTCTACTAAAGATACAAAAAAAAAAAACCTCTTAGCCGGGCGTGGTGGCAGGCGCCTGTAATCTCAGCTACTCAGGAGGCTGAGGGAGGAGAATCACTTGAACCCGGGAGACAGAAGTTGCAGTGAGCAGAGATCATGCCACTGTACTCCAGCCTGGGCAACGTTGCGAGACTCTATCTCAAAAAAAAAAAAAAAAAAAAAAACAAACAAAAAACTAGCTTTCCGCCAAAGGGAGACTATTATAGGGAGACTATTGTTCATTGCTAATAGGAATACTACAGAATGGGACTGTTTTTGATACTACTGTTTTGGAACTAGTTTAAAGAAGAGATGTCTGTAAGTTTTAAGGGTGAAATGAGGCACTCTTTTTTTTCTTCTTTCGAGGTGGATTCTCACTCTGTCACCCAGGGAGGAGTGCAGTGGCATGATCTTGGCTCAGTGCAACCTCCGCCTCCCAGGTTCAAGCAATTCTGCCTCAGCCTCCCAAGTAGCTGGGACTACAGACGCACACCACCATGCTGGCTAATTTTTTTTTTTTTTTTTTTTTTTTGAGACAGAGTCTCTCTCTGTCGCCTAGGCTGGAGTGCAGTGGCGTGATCTTGGCCCACTGCCTCCTTGGTTCAAACGATTCTTCTGCCTCAGCCTCCTGAGTAGCTGGGACTACAGGCGCGTGCCACCACACCCAGCTGATTTTTGTATTTTTAGTAGAGACAAGGTTTCACTATATTGGCCAGGCTGGTCTCGAACTCCTGACTTCGTGATCCACCCGTCTTGGCCTCCCAAAGTGCTAGGATTACAGGTGTGAACCACCACTCCTGGTCAATTTTTTTATATTTTTAGTAGAGATGGGATTTCACCATATTGGCCAAACTGGTCTCAAACTCCTAACCTCAGGTGATCTTCCTTCCTCAGCCTCCCAAAGTGCTGGGATTATAGGCGTGAGCCACTGCGCCCAACCAAGTATTCTTAACTGGGGGTAAAGGAGAAAAGCTCACCTAGAGATAGAAGATAGCCAAATGTCCCCAAATTCCATCAAACTCAAAACTTATTTTTGAAGCAGAATTAGTGGCTATTGATTGACATAACATAACTGTGAATTAGCAACAATGACCTAAACTTGTGGCCTTGAAGAAACATCTGTGACTTATTGTTGCTTTTACTTTATGAATAATTCTTCAAAGAGTTAAGGTAAATCTTGTTTGCTTACTTGTTCATCACCTTTTGAGAATGTTCCATAATCCTTGAAGCCTAAAATATGTTATTAGAGCTATGTAAAATACTGGTTAAGATAATTGATTTTTCTTTTACCTCATGTTGTGAACTGAAAAGCTCAGTACATTTTTTTTTAAAGACACACGGTTTGACATGTACTTTGTCTTACAGGCAGTGAGGTCACTCAAGGAGACAATTGAAGACTGTTGGGACCAGGATGCAGAGGCTCGGCTTACTGCACAGTGTGCTGAGGAAAGGATGGCTGAACTTATGATGATTTGGGAAAGAAACAAATCTGTGAGCCCAACAGTCAATCCAATGTCTACTGCTATGCAGAATGAACGGTAAGACCCTAAGGGGTATGGCATCTATCAATCAGTATTAGAAACTGAGACCCAACAAAGAATAGAAAATAAATACTTTTAAACCAGCCTAATGATTCAATGATTACCTCATACAGTCTAAAGTTATCATTTTCCTTTCAATATTCCTATTCTTCTATTGAACATTTTTATTTGGTACAAGTGCAAGATGAAATCTGTATTTTTTTATATGTAAAGGTATAGTGAAAGAAGTTAGTCTTTCTGTATTTATGGTCCAACTTTCCTGCAATAATAAAGGTAAAATGTTTTTATAACTCCAGAAGTTCATAAGCACTTCTATATAAATTGTCTCATTTATCCTTTGTTATTATTCCTTCCTCCTCTGCTTTTTTTTTTTAAGTAAATGGAACTATGAACTTGCCTATCTAACCACTGTTTCACTGACACTAAGGTTTCTAGACTTCCTATCTAATGCTCTTTCTTATGAAATATATTACTACTACTTTTACATGAAAGCAATTCAAAGGTCTTTCTATTCCATCATTAATATTATTTTACAAGACATTTTCTTTGTTAGAACTATGATTTTTGGTTCTAAATAAAAAGGCTTTTAAAAAATTCCTACAATTTGGAACTTTCTACGTCTGTATTTCTTTGTTCTATGTTTGGGGTAAAAAAGCCTTTCTTTGACTTTGTCATTTTGTCTAATACATGTTTAAAACTTTCAGAAAGGCATCCAGGAAAGGGTTACTGGAGAAAATTGAAATAAAAAAAACTCGATTCTTGAAACTTTTTTTTTTTTCTGTGTGGTTTTTGTTTTTTTTGTTTGTTTGCTTGTTTGTTTGTTTTTGGAAACCGTGTCTCACTCTGTCCCCCAGGCTGGAGTGCAGTGGCGTGATCCTGGCTCACTGCAACCTCTGCCTCCCGGGTTCAAGCGATTCTCCTGCCTCGGCCTCCCGAGTAGCTGAGATTACAGGCACGAGCCACCACACCCAGCTAATTTTGTATATTTATTAGAGACAGGGTTTCACCATGTTAGCCAGACTGGTCTCAAACTCCCGACCTCTGGTGATCCGCCTGCCTTGGCCTCCCAAAGTGCTGGGATTATAGGCAACAGGTGTGAGCCACTGCGCCTGGCCTATTTTCTGTTCTAATTTGTGAAAGCTATTTGTATTAGCCATAGGTCAAAAATTTGGTTTGCACTACTTTTGTATAGGTCAAATTAGTTTCAAATATAAACTCTTATACCTTGTGTATCAGCAAATCAAGGAAGTTAGACACTGGCAATTCTAATTATAAATTGTCTCACTTTACACATACCTGAGGACAGTCTTCTGCTTTTATCTCCGCTCATCTCTGTATTTTCCATGTCCTCTAGTATGATGTTTATACCTCTCTCAAAAGTCAGCTAAAGCTTTTATTTTGAATGCTTTCAAACTTTTCTTGAATGGTAAGAAAAAAAAACCTTGATGGCCCACCTTGATTTGGCCATTTTTTGCCTCCTGTGTCATTCGGCTCAACCTTCTGCATGCATCTTCTCATCTCCAGTCTCTACTAATAATTTCCTCAAAATTATAATTCATCGCATAGTTACTCTAACTCTAGGTTTTATTTTACTGAGTCTTACCCTCCATGTCTCCTTAGCTTCCTTTTCTTGTACTGTGTAACAACTTTTTCTTCTTTTCCTCCTATCGTCTCCCTTATAAATAACTGTCACTCCCAAGGAATGACAATGACAGCAAAGAACCCATGATAATTGGAGAGCAGTTCTGAATCTTTGATCCTTTATTTGAACATCATATTCTGCCTTATACCTTAGGCTCAAGGACTTTTACTGATACGACTCAAACTACCCCAGAAAGATATGTGCCATTACTAGGGCGTGCCTCTTAGTGGAGGCCTTTGGAACAACCTAAAAGCTTATATTCTTTTTACCATTTGGCCATTGGAACTTAATTGATAACATACCTTTTGAGTAGGCACTATGCATCTAGAATTACGGAAATACAGAAAACATATACCGTGGTTCTTCTTCTCATAAAACATAACATCTGGTTGTATGAATATACATTCCATAAATATGTATTTCATGATGTTATAAAACTATAGGGGAGATTTTTAAATTAACTCTTATAAACCAAAATAATGAACATTTATAAAAATTATATCTCCTCTACATACATTTTTCAGTAGGCTTAATTCATGTAAAACTAACACGTATCAAGTTATTAATTGACACTTGATTATTTGATTAGACTTTTTAACCTTTAGAAAAATGTATGTTTGGAAGAAAATGAAAAACAACTCAGACTTTAAAATCAGAGGTGTTAAATTTGGAGAGACAGTTTGTCATAAATGTATGTTCTCAATGTGATACTTTTTTTCTTTCTTTAAGCAACCTGTCACATAATAGGCGTGTGCCAAAAATTGGTCCTTATCCAGATTATTCTTCCTCCTCATACATTGAAGACTCTATCCATCATACTGACAGCATCGTGAAGAATATTTCCTCTGAGCATTCTATGTCCAGCACACCTTTGACTATAGGGGAAAAAAACCGAAATTCAATTAACTATGAACGACAGCAAGCACAAGCTCGAATCCCCAGCCCTGAAACAAGTGTCACCAGCCTCTCCACCAACACAACAACCACAAACACCACAGGCCTCACGCCAAGTACTGGCATGACTACTATATCTGAGATGCCATACCCAGATGAAACAAATCTGCATACCACAAATGTTGCACAGTCAATTGGGCCAACCCCTGTCTGCTTACAGCTGACAGAAGAAGACTTGGAGACCAACAAGCTAGACCCAAAAGAAGTTGATAAGAACCTCAAGGAAAGCTCTGATGAGAATCTCATGGAGCACTCTCTTAAACAGTTCAGTGGCCCAGACCCACTGAGCAGTACTAGTTCTAGCTTGCTTTACCCACTCATAAAACTTGCAGTAGAAGCAACTGGACAGCAGGACTTCACACAGGCTGCAAATGGCCAAGCATGTTTGATTCCTGATGTTCTGCCTACTCAGATCTATCCTCTCCCCAAGCAGCAGAACCTTCCCAAGAGACCTACTAGTTTGCCTTTGAACACCAAAAATTCAACAAAAGAGCCCCGGCTAAAATTTGGCAGCAAGCACAAATCAAACTTGAAACAAGTTGAAACTGGAGTTGCCAAGATGAATACAATCAATGCAGCAGAACCTCATGTGGTGACAGTCACCATGAATGGTGTGGCAGGTAGAAACCACAGTGTTAACTCCCATGCTGCCACAACCCAATATGCCAATGGGACAGTACTATCTGGCCAAACAACCAACATAGTGACACATAGGGCCCAAGAAATGTTGCAGAATCAGTTTATCGGTGAGGACACCCGGCTGAATATTAATTCCAGTCCTGATGAGCATGAGCCTTTACTGAGACGAGAGCAACAAGCTGGCCATGATGAAGGTGTTCTGGATCGTCTTGTGGACAGGAGGGAACGGCCACTAGAAGGTGGCCGAACTAATTCCAATAACAACAACAGCAATCCATGTTCAGAACAAGATGTTCTTACACAGGGTGTTCCAAGCACAGCAGCAGATCCTGGGCCATCAAAGCCCAGAAGAGCACAGAGGCCTAATTCTCTGGATCTTTCAGCCACAAATGTCCTGGATGGCAGCAGTATACAGAGTAAGTGGAGGGATCATATAATCTCTCCTGTGTGTCTTTTGGGGCCATTTAAATAACTATTTAGAATCAACTAATAGATATATTTCAATTAGTGATTATTTACCTTTACCACTTTTGTAAATGATCCATTTGAGGCGGGGTGCAGTGGCTCACACCTGTAATCGTAGCACTTTGGGAGGCCAAGGGAGGTGGATCACCTGAGGTCAGGAGTTCAAGACCAGCCTGGCCAACATGGCGAAACCCCATCTCTACTAAAAAATAAAAAAATTAGGCCAGGCGCGGTGGCTCACGCCTGTAATTCCAGCACTTTGGGAGGCCCAGGTGGGCAGATTACTTGAGGTCAGGAGTTCAAGACCAGCCTGGCCAACATGGTAAAACCCCATCTCTACAAAAATACAAAAATTAGCCAGGCATGGTGGCGTGCACCTGTAATCTCAGCCGAGATCATGACACTTCACTCTAGCCTGGGCAAAAAAGCAAAACTCCATCTCAATAATGAAATAAAATAAGCCATTTGGGCCAGGCGTGGTGGCTCATGCCTATAATCGCAGCACTTTGTGAGGCCAGGGCAGGTGGATCAGCTGATGGTGAAACCCCATCTCTACTAAAAATGCAAAAATGGCCAGGCATGGTGGCTCACGCCTATAACCTAGCACTTTGGGAGGCTGAGGCAGGTGGATCACGAGGTTAAGAGTTCAAGATCAGCCTGGCCAAGATGGTGAAACCCCCGTCTCTACTAAAAATACAAAAAATTGGCCGCGTGTGGTGGTGGGCACCTGTAATCCCAGCTACTCGGGAGGCTGAGGCAGAGAATTGCTTGAACCCAGGAGGCGGAGGTTGCAATGAGCCGAGACTGCTCCACTGCACTCCAGCCTGGGTGACAGAGCAAAACTCTGTCTCAAAAAAAAAAAAAAAAAAAGCACAAATTAGCTGGGTGTGGTGGTGCCTGCCTGTAATCCCAGCTACTTGGGAGGCTGAGGCAGGAGAATCGCCTTAACCCAGGAGGCAGAGATTGCAGTGAGCTGAGATCACGCCATTGTACTCCAGCCTGGGCAGCAAGAGCGAAACTCCATCTCAGGAAAAAAAATAAATAAGCCATTTGGTTGGGCCTCAAAGGTAATTAGACTATTGTAAAGAAAAAAGTAATATTTTTGTCATTGATAATTAAAAAGTCAGTGTCACAATAGTCAGAATAATTACCCAATTTAATATGTGCTTTATGTGGCTGCTGCTTTATAATGCAACTCACATACTTGCTATGAAAAGTTGAAATTAAGTAAATACAGTTCAAGACCTCCAAGTTAATGTTATACCAGTATAATCTTTGAAACATTTTACTGCACATATTAATATTGATTATGTCTGCATTTAGGTTTTATCAAACTAACCTTAATAAATCTTAAAGATCCAGAGAAATTTCGGAAAAATTACTATAAAGAAACTGTAGGCTAGGCACAGTGGCTCACACCTGTAATCCCAGTGCTGTGGAAGGCTGAGGTGGGTGGATCACTTGAGTCCAGGAGTTCAAGACTAGCCTGGGCAACACAGCAAAACTCCATCTCTACAAAAAATTTAAAACTTAGTTTGGGTGGTGGTGTGCGCCTTTAGTCCTAGCTACTTGGGAGGCTGAGGCAGGAGGATCACTTGAACCCAGGTGTTCAAGGCTGTAGTGAGCCATAATCACACCACTGTACTTCAGCCTGGACAAGAGAGTGAGACTCTGAAAAACAAAACAAAACAAAAACTGTAAGATTCTTCTTAGTTTCTTGGTATCATCTTTTTCAAGAGTTATGTGTTGAGTCTCTCCCATACCTATACTTTTTTTTTTTTTTTTTTTTGGAGACAAGGTCTCACTGTTGCCCAGGCTGGAGTGCAGTGGCAAGATCATGGCTCACTGCAGCCTCAGCCTCCCGGGCTCAGGTCATCCTCCCGCCTCAGCCTCCCAAGTAGCTGGGACTCTATACCTATACTATGATACTGTGAGCCCCATAGCATCTTAAACAAATAACTCAAATTGACGTTTGATTTCTTGCCCTAAAGGGATTGCAACACAAAACAGGGGAGCTTACCAAAATCTGTAAGTTATTGTTATACAAAATGATTTATTTTATGCTACTATTATTATTATTTTTGAGACAGTGTCTTACTCTGTCGCCCAGGCTGGATAATGCAATGGCACAATCTCGGCTCACTGCAACGTCTGCCTCCCGGGTTCAAGTGATTCTCCTGTCTCAGCCTCCCAAGTAGCTGGGATTACAGACATGTGCCACTATGCCCTGCTAATTATTGTATTTTAGTAAAGGAGGGGTTTCGCCATGTTGGCCAGGCTGGTCTCGAACACCTGACCTCAGGTGATCCACCCACCTCGGTGTCCCACAGTGCTGGAATTACAGGCGTAAGCCACTGTGCCCAGCCTAATTCTCTTTTAGACTAAGGCATTTATGAAAAAAAGTTACGTTTTATTGTCAAGGGCTACAAAATGGGCTTGAAGGAAGGATACAGGTCTCAAAACACAATCAGTAAAATTTAGCCCCTTGCTTGAGTGGCGTATTATAGATCAGTTGACAGACCCTTATTGCAGGGCTCTGAGTCAGTAAGACATCGTGTCAGATAGGCTGGGCATGGTGGCTTACGCCTGTAATCCCAGCACTTTGGGAGGCTGAGGCGGGCGGATCCCCTGAGGTCGGGAGTTCGAGACCAACCTGACCAACATGGAGAAACCCGGTCTCTACTAAAAATACAAAAGTAGCCAGACGTGGTGGCACATGCCTGTAATCCCAGATACTTGGGAGGCTGAGGCAGGAGACTCGCTTGAACCCTGGAGGCAGAGGTTGTGGTGAGCCAAGATCACACCATTGCACTCCAGCCTGGCAACAAGAATGAAACTCCATCTCAAAAAAAAAAAAAGAAAAAAGACATCTTGTCAGATACAGGAAGAGGAAATTATTAGAATATTTGTACTCTAATATTTCTGTCATTCTTCTGAAAAATACTGTATGCCAGGTGCCTTTAAAATTTGATGCAGGCTGGGCATGGTGGCTCACACCTGTAATCCCGGCACTTAGGGAGGCTGAGTCAGGCACATTGCCTGAGCTCAGGAGTTTGAGACCACCCTCGGCAAGATGGTGAAACCCGCCGTCTTTACTAAAATACAAAAAATTAGCTGGGCATGGTGGCATGCGCCTGTAGTCCCAGCTGCTTGAGAGGCTGAGGCATGAGAATCACTTGAGCCCGGGAGACAGAGGTTGCAGTGAGTCAAATCATGCCACTGCACTCCAGCCTGGGCTACAGAGTGAGACTCTATCCCAAAAAAAAACAAAAAAAAATTTGATCCACCTTGAGCATTAAATACAATTAAATACAATGATTAAGTACATTTTACCAAGTTAAGATCTCTACCAAAACCAGAAGATTTGAGAATATGGCTGAGAACTTTAAATGTTCTCCTCTGTTTTATTTGTGTGTGTGTGTTTTTCCTTGCCTTATAAAATAAGTCAATCAGTTATTGAAACATTTGGGTTAAAGAGTCTCAAAAATAAGTTGGTTAAGCTTTTCCTAGAAAAACATTGCCTGGCATTATGAATTTCAAGAAATGTTCATTAGCATCCTCCTGAAACATTGGTTTGACCTTTTCTTGAGTTACATCCCTTACCCGTTATTTCTTAAGTTTGTTAAATAGTTCATTTTTCTGCACTTTTATTTTCAGTAGGTGAGTCAACACAAGATGGCAAATCAGGATCAGGTGAAAAGATCAAGAAACGTGTGAAAACTCCCTATTCTCTTAAGCGGTGGCGCCCCTCCACCTGGGTCATCTCCACTGAATCACTGGACTGTGAAGTCAACAATAATGGCAGTAACAGGGCAGTTCATTCCAAATCCAGCACTGCTGTTTACCTTGCAGAAGGAGGCACTGCCACAACCATGGTGTCTAAAGATATAGGAATGAACTGTCTGTGAAATGTTTTCAAGCCTATGGAGTGAAATTATTTTTTGCATCATTTAAACATGCAGAAGATGTTTAAAAATAAAAATAAAAAAACTGCTTTATCCTCCTGTCAGCACCCCCTCCCACCCCTGCAACAAGGACTTGCTTTAAATAGATTTCAGCTATGCAGAAAAATTTAGCTTATGCTTCCATATTTTTAAATTTTGTTTTTTAAGTTTTGCACTTTTGTTTAGTCTCGCTAAAGTTATATTTGTCTGTTATGACCACAGAGTTATATGTGTGTGTATCAAAAGTGGTCTCAAAATATTTTTTTAAGAAAAAAAAGCAAAAACAATGTATTGCTGATAATCAGTTTGGACCAGTTTCTTAAGGTCATTAAAACAGAAGCAAATTAAGACAGGTTTGACTGCAGTGGTGTCTGGTATCCATGTTTTATTTCTGGGCACAAGCTAGTTTTTATGTTGATACGTTCCTGAACATATTATCTTGTTGGACATCTTTTCTCTTGTGTTTTGTTTGAATGTGCAATAGTTTATAGGCCACAAATAAGGTTTCTTGTAAGCTCTCTTCCTAACAGGGCACATATTCTTCCATAATATAAACACTTTTCTGCCCCATCTCCCCTACTTTTGAAGGTCAGTTCTATAACAGTGAATTTTGCACAGGAGAAGCAGCTACCTGATTTCTTACTTTCTCTCTCTCCTTATCGTGGAGAATACAGAAACATTGTCTGAAAGGGCTCTAAAGAAGGAACTACCAAAACCTGATTTGAAATGCCATTTCTTTTAACCTTCCAAATCCTAAATGTTTCCTTCCAGGCATTTTAATAAACTTATTTGCTTCTGGTTTTGGGAGTTCATAAGAGAGAATAGAACAAAATGCAGGACATCAAATATTAGCCATTTCCCGTTTTATTTTATTTTTCTATGTATGTTCATGTTCCATGTTCATTTATTTAAGAAATACATTTTTATTGGTAAGCTTATAGAGCTATACTTACGGAATTTTTAAGTAGGTAAATAAATGGTTAAGACAAAATAGTGTTATAGCCTTCATTCTCTGAATAGGCCATCTTTGAGTCATAAAATTACACTTACTGTCTATTGTAACTTCAGAAGTAATTTATAGTTCTGAACCTATAGTATCTTTTACCCTGTTCCCAAGCAAAGACTGGTGACTTTATCTGAAAATGATTCCTCTTCCCATGACCTAAAACACTGTGAGGAAAAATCAAGTGGCATACCAAGTCCCTATGAAGGAAGGGCTGCTATCAAACCTTTTTTGAGCAGACTGAGACTAAACTTCTCTCTTTTCAAAATTGTGTGTTATCTTCCTTAATCCTATTTTCATAATTTTTCCTTTTGCCAGTTTTTCACATTATCTTTGATATGTGAGCAGCATTTATTATTTACATTAGAGTATACCTTTTAGTAATAACATGACTTGAAATCATATTATTTTTAAAAGCCCTTTGCTTCTTTCATTACTTATAATCTTCTCTAAAACAACCTCTGCATGTTTTTTTTAAATAAAGCACTTTCTGTCAAATAATGGACTTTTTTCTAAAGAGAAATTATTTTCTATTAATTTGCAAACTGATGATTTCACTTTTTTTACTTTTTTTTCGATTATCAGAGTACTTAGTAAATGTTATATAGTTTAGTTCTAAGATAGTTCCAGGGATTAAAAGGTTAAGAGGAAAACACAAATCACCAAATTTCTGATTTATGTTTTTATCTCTTGAACAATATTTTCTCACTCATATTCCTCTATCTTACCACTCAGCTAAAGACAGCCTAAATTTCCCAATTTTCTGTCCAAAATATTTGTGATTTACTTGTATATAAGCCTTCTCATTTGCCATGTGCTGTGATCTTACAAGTTAGATGTTACTATACCTACCATTTATTCAGCTGGATTGCCGAACACAGTTCTGGATTCATAGAATTAAGAGTATCTTGTTAGTGCCCAGGATTTCCACGTTTTGTGTTTTATTGGCCCTTCTCTTGATTCAGCCCCTTAATCGATTTTCAGTCTTCTGGCACGTAATTTTTTTCACAGTTATTATTCTTTTATTAACGAATTATTTGTATCTTTCCTAGTACATTTTCACTTAGTTCTCTTGCCCTTAAATATCTTTAACATGCATTTTAGGATATTGTTTTCAAATATTTGTAGGACAACTTTGAATCAAAATAAATTATATTCCTTCTCCAATTTGAAGCATTGAGGATAAATGACCATTTGAGGTCTAACTGATCTTTTCCTGCCAGAAGAGTTATCTTACGTTCTGCTATATTTGTATTTGGGCCAGTTGATTGTAGGTTGTCCAACATTTTTTAATATTGGGAAAATTATAATAAAATGCTTTAAAAATTAATATGCCAGATTAAAATAACTGAATAGTTTACTATTTCATTCAAACATGTTTAAAACAAATAATTTCCTTTCACCAGTTTTTCTTAGTAAACTGAAAAAGTAGGAAAGGTGGAAAGTATATATCATTTTAATAAATTTTAAATTGTATATCAGACTTAAAATCTGTAATATACAAGCAAGCAAAATTATTTTAAATGACTTAATTACTTATATGCTAATACTCATCTGATAATAAATGTTTCTTAAAGTTGACATTTAACTGCTATCACAAAATTTTCTATGTAGAAAAGTGGGGTCCTTTTGAATAAAAGATCAACTAAAAATATTAAAATTTATTTCACTGGATGGTAATGTAACCTTAAAAGCATCATAATAGGTAAAGTCTAATATTAGTTCCCTTAACAAAATCCTAACTGTATACCAGAATTAGGTCACTGAAAGAACTTGATTTGAATTATGTTTAGACAAAAACAATTTAATTGTAAATTCTTAAAACTTTCTAAATGCGTAATTGGCAAAAAAAAAAAAAAAAAAAAAAAACCACTGTTAACCAGTGTAGGAAGTTATGAGAAGGCACATACTGAATGCTGAAGTATATATATGCTATTTCTTTTAAACCTCAGAGTAACCATATGAGCATTGTAATTAATATTCCCATTTTACAGATGAGGAAACTGAAGCTAAGAGAAACTAAGTAATATGCCCAAGATCCACATCTAGTAATAGACAAAGCTGGGATTTCAGTCTATGTCTACCTCTCTCCACATCTCTTTCATCCATACCACACTGCCTACATGCCATATGACAGGATGTGTAATGGGCTAACGTTTTTTTTAAAAATTCAGGCCAGGTGCGGTGGCTTACGCCTATAATCCCAGCACTTTGGGAGGCCGAGCCAGGTGGATCACGAGGTCAGACGTTCAACACCAGCCTGGCCAAGATGGTGAAACCCCGTCTCTATTAAAAATATTTTTAAAAAATTAGCCGAGCGTGGTGGTGGGCGCCTGTAGTCCCAGCTGCTCAGGAGGCTAAGGCAGGAGAGTTCTCGCTTGAACCCGAGAGGCGGAGGTTGCAGTGAGCTGAGATCGTGCCACTGCACTCAAGCCTAGGCAACAGAGCAAGACTCTGTCTCAAAAAAAACCATAAAAATTCAGTCACTATACTCTGGCACAATTGTCATTTGTATATATGCCAAACCACATGATTGGGAAGTTAGGCAAATATAAGATACATAGACATATCTATGCTGATTGTTGCTTGAGAAATAATTACTAATTCAAGACAAAACTCAATCCTGTATCTCCCATTATGAATCTTAAAATCATTTCACTGCACTCCTAACATTCTTACATTGCAGAACTAATGGTAAAGTAAATTTTAAGGAAAAAGTTAAGCTAGCTTTTGGGAACAGAGACCTTTCCCTAAATTGATTCCATAGTAGATTTGGGGGAATTAATTTAACAAAGAATTTCAGTCTCATCAATCCTTTGAATCCACCTTCAAAACTTCTGCTTTTAATAACTTTGGAAAATTTTCTGATCCATAGAACCAACTGAGTAGGATATAGGAAGGATACAAGGATATAATGTCCTTTTTATAAAGCAGTTTAGTATAGCTTCTTTACATGTATCCACTTGTTCCAGAAAATGTGCATTGGTTCTGAGTGTGAAAATATTTAAAGAGAGAAAGGAACACTCAAGTAAGTGTGGGCTTCAGTGGGAATTAATCACAAAACATTGGCAAGTATTTTTATTTAAATTACTTTCAAATTTGACTTCTACAGCCAAATGGAATTGGTAGGCTGTAGCTTTTACACTGAAATTTCCAGTCTTTGTAAGTGCCTCCTGAAAGTCATTTAAAATGGAAAAATATTTCAATGAACTTTTCCTTTTTTCATATTTATGGACATGAATATTTTATTGGAGATCATTAACTCCTAGAATTTGAGATTATATTTCTATACAACATTTTATAAAGTTATGTTGAACTTACTACCTGTTATGTGCAGGTTATTATGTAAGTATTCACAGATTGCTTCATATATTGCTTTATCTTCCCAGCTAACTTCTTAAAGTTAAAATCTGTACACACATGTTGATTATCTAGACCAGTCATTCTAGAAATTGTAACACTCCCACATAAACCCCAGAAGACTTTTTCAGAATGGAGTGTTTCTAAATATACTGTTATTGGCAGTTTACTCTTCAGCATATAAGGTTGCATTTTAACTTTTAGATTATGAACTGTGCAAACTTTACCCAAAACTACTTTGCATGATTCCCTCCTAAATATATGGCTTAATTAAGTAAATCTGGCAAATCACTGTTTGAGCTAGTTACATAAAACTTGTTATCAAGAGAAGGCTTTTCTACAAGTTTCCAGATTAACATAAAGAAAAGAGGGAATCACAGGGCATTTAAGTGCACCTTCCCATTACTTTCCTTAAATCACCTCATGGTTAGGCTGGGCTCGGTCGCTCACGCCTGTAATCCCAGCACTTTGGGAGGCTGAGACAGTGGATCACGAGGTCAGGAGACTGAGACCATCCTGGCTAACACGATGAAACCCCATCTCTACTAAAAATACAAATAATTGGCCAGGCATGGTGGCACGCGCCTGTAGTCCCAGCTACTTGGGAGGCAGAGATAGGAGAATCGCTTGCACCCGGGAGGCAGAGGTTGCAGTGAGCCGAGATCGCGCCAATGCACTCCAGCCTGGGCGACAGAGAGAGACTCCATCTCAAAAAAAAAAAAAAAAAAAAAAAATCACCTCATACTTTATGTCTGACTTACTCCAAACCTCAGTTATCTGATTTGTAGTCTGTGTCAGGAAAGTTTTCTTCATATCTATTCTGTCTCCCTCCTCTTTGATTTTAAATTTTTTTCTTTTACCCAGTAGGACCAAAAAGAGAGCAGTTGGTCATCATCCCCAATATTCTTAGTCTTCAGTATGCTTCAGGCCTCTCAATGAACACTTAAGTCTCAATTCTTCAGCTCTTTCTCCTCAGTCCTATTTTAATGACTTTATATTTAAGAACATAAAATTATATTTTCTTTTATATTCAAGTTCATTACTCCAGTTAAGTAATAGTTTGATAGTTTGATAGAATCGAGAGTTAAGATGTTTCTATTTGAAAGTGGATTCAACCATCAGACTACCAGCAAATCGGCACTTAATTTTTGTGTTATCTAACATTTTCTATTGTGGAATTTTATGATTTTATATTCTCATTAGTTATAACTAAAAAGTCATGCATACAGAATTGTATATCATTTTGCCATTAAAATGTTTTAACTTATATTGCAGCAAGCTTAGTTTTATGATTGAGCCACAACCTTTTACATATTTTTTTGTATCAAATATTAAACACTAAATGCAAGATTAACTTTCAAAAGCAAACCCTACATTAATCAGGTATTATCTATGGACATTTTTGTAGACCACTTTTGAAATACTATTTTGCAACATAGACTGGACTATACAACTTTCATTTAACTTTTAGGTGACTGATTTCAGTTGAGTGTGCATATAGAGAAAAACTTAGAAATTTATCTCATGGCAGATACATTTTAAAGTACTTCAGAAGAATTTATGCTGTATATTAAAACTAGGCTCAAAATAAATCTATCATATCTTTAAAATTCCAATTCTGTTATTACTGTGATGTTTGTAGTGTTACTATTAAACATGGTGAACATACACATTTTTAAAACAACTTGAAACCCATTTTAAAATCTGGGTAAGAGAGAAGGAATCTTCAGAACAAAATCACATCATTAGGGTGTCCAGTTTATGGTTGAATTTTTAAGCAAATTACTGTATTTGAAACTACAACTTGATTTGGTTTTCAGTTTTAAAAGGCAACATGTGGGTTTTATCCATTTTATTTATACCTTTAGATTTCAGAAACATCTTCATGTTTTAGATTCATTCTACCGACATCATATTACTTAAAAACTCAGGGCCCCTTTCATCCCTTTGTACACTGAAAAAGTTCAATTGGTAGCAAGTAAGCAATTAGATCCAGTTGAATATTTAAAGTGTTTGTTGCACAGTTCATTTAATGTTTCATCTTATTTGAGTTTTTCACATAGATATAATATCAGATTTCATTAATCATAAAAAGTTGCCCAGTTTTGTAATTACTGAACAGAGGGAATGACTCAACTAATTGGCTACATGTTGCAACAAATTTAGGCCTTTAGAGTTGAAGCACTGACTTAAAACGACTTATATTTCTGTTCTTTGGTCAAATGACCATACATGATGTGGGACAAATTGTTTCATTTTGTTTGTTTTTTAATAAGGGAGCTTGGTAAAGTAGTTCCTGTCAGATAGGATTTTCTCAAGAGACAGTTTAACGTTATAAAGCCTTCTAAAAGTGAACTAAATATTTTATAACTTTAGTAATAGCTTGGATGGTTTTGAGAAAATAACATGTATTTATCACATTGTCAAACAGAATTTTTCTTTGAATCAGACAAGTTCAAGCTCTAAATTGATATGCTATATACTTAAAATCCTAGGAAGTTATCTGTAACCAGTCTCTTGTCTCAGGCTTTTCATCTTGTTACCAATCCTCGTAAGTACGTAAAGGAAACATATTTTTAAAGAAGCTTAACAGTAAGAAAAAATTACTAAAAGATGCAATTCAAAGATAGATAGGTCCCAGTTTAACATTGAATTGCTTGACTTCTGTGGCTTTTCTTTTTCTGGCCACATTTATTTATTTAAGCAATTTTTGTATGCCTTGTTATTTCATTTCCATAGAGATTATATTGTATCAGTGTTTATGTAAGCTGGAATCATCCTCAGTTTTTTGTTGATAATTTTTCAAATAAAGATACATGGATAATTGTAAAATACACTAACTCTTAGGGTGTTGTAGTAGCTGAAACATGGAAATGTGTAGCTGTCATGCTTTTTCTGAATGGACAGGAGAAACATAAGCTACAGAGTATTCACTTCTGAGGATGCTTTTCTGGAAAAAGAAAGGCTAGAAAATACTCGCACTTCCTCAGAACCCTCTTTCTTGTTAACGGGTATCTTTTGTTGGTGTGTTTTGCTCTTACATTACAGATAGACTATCATATATGACTTTATGAATAATTTCAGTTATTTTGCTTTTGTATAAGCTGTCTGAAGCCTTGCTATGCTGTATAAGTTGTGTTTGATGGATCAGTGTGAGTATAAAATAAAGCAAATCACTTTTCTTTTGTATTATCTATGGATGCCACTATGAAAGCTGACATTAAGCCACTAAAGAGTTTTCTATGAATAAGTGTAAGTAAATGCTTTGATATATATAAACCTAAATAAAAAGATTGTATTGATACAGAGACATTGGAGAAGGAGATTTTAAGGAGTTCTTTAGGTTTAAAAAGGCTTGCTGTAAAATGGTGCATTATTCTGTTTATTAAAGATCATATTAATGACAATAGTAATTGTGTTTTTTTATTTTAAGAGGTCACCAGAAATTGTTAGTATGATAATTAGGGAGTTTGCACTAGAATAGTAAATGTTCTATCTAATATGACTTTCATAACTCAGTATGATACATCAAAAAAAAAACTAAATTGGCTGGGCGTGGTGGCTCACGCCTGTAATCCCAGCACTTTGGGAGGCCGAGGCGGGTGGATCACGAGGTCAGGAGATCGAGACTATCCTGGCTAGCACGGTGAAACCCCGTCTCTACTAAAAATACAAAAAATTAGCCAGGCGCGGTGGCAGGCGCCTGTAGTCCCAGCTACTCGGGAGGCTGAGGCAGGAGAATGGCATGAACCTGGGAGGTGGAGCTTGCAGTGAGCGGAGATCGTGCCACTGCATTCCAGCCTGGGTGACAGAGCGAGATTCTGTCTCAAAAAAAAAAAAAACAACTAAATTTAGTATAATAAATTTGCTATTTTCTGACCATCTATTATATGCCAGGCACTGTGTTAGTTATTTTACATACATTGTTGATAATTCTCACAACAATTCTACAAAATATGTATTACTATCCCCCTTTTATAAATGAAGAAACTGAAAGAGAAATTAAATACTCTGCCCATTCACAGAACTGGCAAGTGATGAGATTCTAACGCATTTTACGTTTTGCTTTGAACTGCAATTTTCAAGCTCTCCTTAGCCGGGTGTGGTGGTGCATGCCTGTAATCCCAGCTACTCGGGAGGCTGAGGCAGGAGGAGAATCACTTGAACCTGGGAGGTGGAGGTTGTGGTGAGCTGAGATCGCACCATTGCACTCCAGCCTGGGCAACAAGAGTGAAACTCCGTCTCGAAAATAAACAAATAATAAAAACAGGTCAGTAGTTAGAGTAACCAGGAATATTCATGGAGTAATTTAAGGGTGCAGAAAAGCTATCAGGTACCAAAACAGCTATTTTTATTGGCCTAATATTGTGTTTGCGCTTCACATCATCAAATAATCTTTTTGATTGGATCTTAGTATTTTAAATAGAAGGCCTTGTTAAAGCAGAATATGAGTTTGTGAAGGCACACATTGTTTGTCTCCAGATTAATTCAGTGTGTTAGTGAAGTGTCCTGGAGCAGGATCTCGTGTCAATCCATGGGCAACCATCCTTAAAAGGGTGCTGGGCCACTTTTACCTATATGCCAAGGGAACTTTTGCTTGTGGAAAACATGACCTACTCCCATAGGCTCTGTTGTCACCTTAAATAATACTTTATTTTAGGGATGGAAGAGATTTGGGGTATCCTTTTCATTTGGACTCATATGCATCTGCGTAACCTTACAATCTGGTATGTTACAGGATACCATTGCAGTTTTCTACAGAACCCACTATGTAATATTCAAAATTATACCTGAATGTCCTTAGAGAAAATGTGATGACCTGGGAAAAATGTGTAATAATAATCTGCTGAACCTTTTAATAATGACTTGCCACAAGTAAAATATTCTCATTTACACCTATACCTATCTATCTACCTGGTTTACATCCTTCTCTGCAAAACAGCTAGTGAACTAGTGATTACTCTTCCTCTTTATTCTACAACATCTTTCAGATCAAAGGCCAAATTTTATATTTTAGCAGGTTTCATTTTATGGATATGATTTATTATTACTCACTTTTTCAAAATTGAATCATTGCTGTACTGAGAAATACCAAAAAGTATAATATGATCCCTGCCTTCCCTTACCCGACAATTTCCTGGGTTGGCCTTATCTCCTCCATGCCTATCCAGGAAATTGTTGCATTGAAGTAAGATGTCATGTAAATGCCCAAATAAGTGGTAAATTATATGCTCAATATGTGTTTGAAGAGCCAAAGAAGACTTCAGTTGAGGAAATGATGTTGAACAGGGTCTCGAAAAGATGGATGAGACATCAATAGAAAAAGTGAAGACAGACAGGGCACGGTGGCTCACATCTGTAATCCCAGCACTTTGGGAGGCCAAGGCAGGTGGATCAGGAGGTCAGGAGTTCGAGACCAGCCTGACCAACATGGTGAAACCCTGTCTCTACTAAAAGTACAAAAATTAGTCAGGCATGGTGGCATGTGCCTGTAATCCCAGCTACTCAGGAGACTGAGGCAGGACAATCGCTTGAACCCAGGAGGTGGAGATTGCAGTGAGCCAAGATGGCGCCATTGTACTCCAGCCTGGGCGACAGAACAAGACTCCATCTCAAAAAAAAAAAAAAGAAAAGAAAGTGTAGACAATATTTGAAGTGACCAGAAGTAAGAGAGGACATGGACTGGAAATAAAACAGACAAAGTAGATTCAAACAGATAGTATAATTTTTGAAAGCCAGATCCAAGTGTTTGGGCTGCTATCAGAGACAATAGGGAGAACAAAGTTTCTGAGGAAGAAAGGACCTTGATAGAAGCAATGCGACGAGGTTTGGACTGACAAGTATGCAGGATAGATTAGAAGAGGAGGGATTGCACTGGGGACATGAGAGAAACTCCAAATAAAATGCAATTTCCATTGTGACCAGTAAGTCCCATTTTCAAGGGGCATCAGAAAAATTTTTTTGAACATCTAATGTGTGGCAAATACTATTCTAGGAGATAAACAGCCCTGCTTTCAAGTTGCTCACAGTAGATTTGGAGAAAATTGTAGTACAAATCCAATTGTTATGGAAGTGAAAGCCCAGGGTGTTGTGGGAGTACATGGCAAAGATACTTAATCCAGTCTTGCTGAATTGGGTAACTTTTTGATAACTATGATGACTGTCAAAATGTGAATAAGAATTAAGGGATGAGCAATGACTCTCTAAGCAGAGTTACAGCATCCACAAAGCTCTAGAAAGCCTGAGAGGGTAGAGTTTTTTCAGGGGGATGAGAGGACATTCAATGAGAGTAGGATATGAGATGTTACATGGAAGGATGGAGAGAGATGACTACACACACAGCTATCACAGAAGGGTTAGCATGCTGTTCTTAGAGTTTCAACTTATCCTAGAAGTCATGGAAGAATTTAAACAATGAGGTTTCAAAATAGGTAACTCAGTTAGTAGTATATAGGATGAATTGAGAGGAAGGGAGAAACATAGAAATACATATACCTGGCCAGGCCTGTTGGCTCACACCTGTAATCCTAGCCCTTTGGGAGGCCAAGGCAGGAAGATTGCTTAAGGCCAAGAGTTCAACACCAACCTGGCCAACATAGCAAGACCCTGTCTCTATTAAAAAAAAATAAAAAAGAAAGAAATACATAGAACAGTATGGTGCTGGTGAGAGATAATGAAAGCCTTAAACCAAGGTAGAGTCAGTGATGGCAGAGAAGAGGGAGCAGGTTGGGTCTGGGTTAAACAGAATCGGTAGGACCCAGTGAACCATTAAGATGAGCATTGGAGAGAGAAAGACTGTTAACTTCAGGGTTCTAATTTGGAAAGGGAGGTTAATGAAAAATGTCAGGGAATGTGCAGCTGACAAAGGGTCCTGCCTTTATAAGTTCTAAAAATAGAAAAATTTTTATATATTTATTTGTTATTACATCATGTGTTCAAATTTTTGGTTCCAAAAATATAGGTAGACAACTTTCACCTATGGTCTCTGTAGAGATGCTTCAAGAACCGAGCCTTCCCCGGGTAAGTCACTCAGAAATTCAGTTTGATCTTTTTAAATGAATGCATTATGAGACCAACTTGTTGCACAGAGCATTTGTACTAGGAAATTTTGATGAAGTGGCCCTGTGCCTGCACTGTAAAATGAGCATGGAAGCTGGACGTGGTGGCTCATGCCTGTAATCCCCACACTTTGGGAGGCCGACGTGGGCGGATCACCTGAGGTTGGGAGTTTGAGACCAGACTGACCAACATGGAGAAACCCCGTCTCTACTAAAAATTCAAAATTAGCCGGGTGTGGTGGCACATGCCTGTAATCCCAGCTACTCGGGAGGCTGAGGCAGGAGAATCACTTGAACCCGGGAGGCAGAGATTGCAGTGAGCCAAGATTGTGCCACTGTACTCCAGCCTGGGCAACAAGAGCAAAAACTCCGTCTCAAAAAAAAAAAAAAAAAAAAGTATGAAGAGCAGCCTTGAAAGGAACACTGTGTTCTGAAACGGTGGGTGCTGGAAAGATGGAGAGGGGGTTGTATCAGTTGCAGATATGTGATCTTCCAAGGACAGCTCCCTTCTCTTGCCCAGTGCTTCCCTTTCCCATCAAGTCCTCAACTAGCTAATTTTCCAACCCTGGAGCTGTTCCATTCCTGTCTACCTACTTAGAAAAGGTGACAAAACCTCAAAACTATTTCCTATTCAAGGAAACAAGCATCCCTTATTTGTATGTTTGATTTTTTTTTTTGAGGCAGAGTCTTGCTCTGTTGCCCAGGCTGGAGGGCAGTGGTGCCATCCTACCAAGTAGCTAGAACTACAGGCGTCCGCCACCACGCCCGGCTAATTTTTGTGTGTGTGTGTGTATTTTTAGTAGAGACAGGGTTTCACCGTGTTAGCCAGGATGGTCTCGATCTCCTGACCTCATGATCCTCCCACCTCAGCCTCCCAAAGTGCTGGGATTACAGGCATGAGCCACTGCGCCTGGCCTATTTAAGTTCTTTTTGAAAGTGTGATAAATGGGACAGATAAAAGGGAAGTTTTCCTTTGTTTACCAACTTTTTCAATGATGATTGAACTAATCAATTGTTTATATAAAATCTCATGGAAAATATGCTTAAATTCGTAAGGAAAAAAGTATTTAAGGAAATGCATTATTCTCTTTATATGTCATGCAGAACTTTGGAACTACTATTTTTTTAAATAAACATTTTATTGGCCGGACGCAGTGGCTCACGCCTGTAATCCCAGCACTTTGGAAGGCCGAGGCAAGTGGATCACCTGAGGTCAGAAGTTTGAGACGAGCCTGGCCAACATAGTGAAACCCCATTTCTGCTGAAAATACAAAAATTAACCGGGTGTAGTGACATGCACCTGTATTCCCAGCTACTTGCGAGACTGAGGCAGGAGAATTGCTGAAACCCGGGAGGCAGAGGTTGCAGTGAGCCAAGATAGCGCCACTGCACTCCAGCCTGGGCGACAGAGCAAGACCCTTTCCCCCCCCGCAAAAAAAAAGAAAAGAAAAAGAAAAAAGAAAAATGGTTTGTTTTTGTTTTTGTTTTTGTTTTTTTAGTAAATCGGCTTATCCATGACACTTGGTGGTGCCATCTAGAAGTCACACCTCACTTTTAGAAAAGTAAAATTTTTTTTAAAAAGTAAGTAAAAAGTACTACATCTCCTTGTCTTAACTCCCACTGCTCTTTCTTAGCTGAGTTTCAAAACCCCACTGTAACCTTGGTTTTCCCTTTTTTTATATAGTTTCTCCCTTATCCAAGCAATTTTATACTTTGCTGCAAGTCATCTTTCTCGATGCTCTTACCAGCACACCGGGTTCAAGCTACTCAACCTCAAATTCCAAGTTTCCTACCATATAGTAGCCATGTACCTTCCCAAATGTATCTTACTCTATCTCTACTTCACACTTTATTAAGCTGCTTATATATTTCCTTACTAAATTGTCAGCCTTTTGCATCAGAGAGGGAGTCTTAACAGTTTTTTCTGTTCCTGAAGTACCAATATTTAATTTAATGCTATTATGATACCAAAATAGTCTTTTTATTTTAAAGCACATTCTCATTTAACCTCTATTAACCAGGCTTCTTAATCCATCTGAGTCACTCAATGTGCTGGAAAGTAATTTCACTGCAGGCAATTTATTTAGTTATTCTGTGAGATTTGTGCACATCTTTCAGGTTAAAAAGGACAAAATAATAAGCACTGAGGGAATATATGGATGTGCAATATATACAGAGAACTTTAAATGAGTACCAGTATTACCTACATTCAACACCATGGTTTCAGAAAGAGTGAAGGTAAGTTTGGAAAATAGGTCTTTCTTCAATGCTTTTACTTTTTTGTTTTTTACTGCAGTGTTTCTATTCCTCTATTCCTTACTTTTTCAATTATGTTAATAAAACACTATAATCACCGTTTCTCTGGTGCTCAGGGGCAAGTCTCTGCACCACTTTGACCACTAGGTGGCTCTCTTGTTCCATGTTCTAGTAACTGGAGGCCTCTCCATTCTTTTTGAAGAATAGATAGGTATCTCTGTTGTCGAATTTGGTTCATAACATTTTTTTTTCTTTTTCTTTTTCTTTTCTTTTTTTTTCTTTTTTTTTTTTTTTTGAGACAGAGTCTAGCTCTGTCGCCCAGGCTAGAGTGCAGTGGCACCATCTCGGCTCACTGCAACCTCTCTGCCTCCCAGTGGCTCAAGCAATTCTGCCTCAGCCTCCCGAGTAGCTGGGACTACAGGTGTGTGCCACCACACCTGGCTAATTTTTGTACTTGTATTTTTTTTTTTTTTTTCATTTTTCAAGACTGTCTCGCTCTGTTGCCCAGGCTGGAGTGCAGTGTCATGATCTCAGCTCACTGCAACCTCTGCCTCCCAAGTTCAAGTGATTTTCGTGCCTCAGCCTTCCAAGTAGCTTGGGTTACAGGCGTGCACCACCATGCCCAGCTAATTTTTGTATTTTTAGTAGAGATGGGGTTTCACCATGTTGGCCAGGCTGGTCTCAGACTTGACCTCAGGTGATCCGCCCGCCTCAGCCTCCCAAAGTACTGGGATTACAGGCGTGAGCCACCATGCCCAGTCAACATTTTCTTATTGATTATGAATACTTAGTAGGACAGGCTCTGTAAACACCATTTAAAGAGTCCAATGCTTTCCATGGGCTGAGAAGGTTTGGGCTTGGCAGAAAGCCTACCGGTAACTCCTCTCCAGGACAATGCAAATACCAAAGCCAAGCCTGAATAAGCATGACTCTGCTACCTTATGACTTCACTTTCGTCCCACAGTAAAATATAATTTATAATTTCTGAGACATCAGAAGAGGTGTCTGTATAGTCATTCAAACATTTTCATGGAACCCTAGCATTTGCCAGGATTCTATCAAAGTTTAGCAGAGTTCCATGAAAGCCTTTTATGTGCAAAGTTAGGCTTTAGGGTTTAAAAAAACATTATTGACTTTGGCTTTCTTTTTGGTGTTTTGTTTTTTGGAGGGGTCAGGGTCTCATTCTGTCACTCAGGCTAGAGTGCAGTGGTGTGATCACAGCTCACTGCAGCCTTGACCTCCTGGGCTCAAGTGATCCTTCTGCCTCATCCTCCCAAGTAGCTGGGACTACAGGTGCATGCCACTGAAAGTTGTGAAGCCAGCTGGGCTTCTGGGTCGGGTGGGGACTTGGAGAACTTTTGTGTCTAACTAAAGGATTGTAAATGCACCAATCAGTACTCTGTAAAAACGCACCAATCAGCACGCTCTAAAATGGACCAATCAACGCTCTGTAAAATGAACCAGTCAGCACTCTGTAAAATGGACCAATCAGGGCTCTGTAAAATGGACCAATCAGCACTCTGTAAAATGGACCAATCAGCAGGATGTGGGCAGGGCCAAATAAGAGAATAAAAGCTGGCCACCTGCACCAGCAGCGGCAACCCACTCCAGTGTCCTTCCAGTGTGTGGAGTCTCTCTTATTTTGCTCTTGGGAATAAATCGTGCTGCTGCTCACTCTTTGGGTCTGCATTACCTTTATGAGCTGTAATACTCACCGCG
Organism: Nomascus leucogenys; assembly: GCF_006542625.1. Lineage (NCBI taxonomy): Eukaryota > Metazoa > Chordata > Mammalia > Primates > Hylobatidae > Nomascus > Nomascus leucogenys. Next base: position 103,048,564 of record NC_044402.1, read on the forward strand.
AGAGTCTGAGGCTTCATGCCTGCAGTCAGTGAGACCACAAACCCACTGGAAGGAGCAAACAACTCCTGAGGCACCGCCTTTAGGAGCTGCAACACCCACTGCTAAGGTCTGCGGCTTCACTCCTGAAGTCAGTGAGATCACGAACCCACCAGAAGGAAAAAACTCCAGACACATCTGAACACCTGAAGGAACAAACTCTGGACAAACCATCTGTAAGAGCTGTGACACTCACCACGAGGATCTGCGGCTTCATTCTTGAAGTCAGCAAGACCAAGAACCCACCAGAAGGAACCAATTCCAGACACACCACCACACCCATCTTATTGTTGTTATTATTTGATAGAGTTGGGGGTCCCACTATGTTGCCCAAGCTGGTCTCAAACTCCTGGGCTCAAGTGATCCTCCCACCTCATCCTCCCAAAGTGCTGGGATTACAGGATGAGTGAGCCACCATGCTCAGACAACTCTGGCTTTCTTGATATTTAATTTTTTAAATAGGCTTAGTGAGTACAAGTGCTATTTTGCTACATGAATATATTGCATAGTGGTGAAGACTGGGCATTTAATGTACCCATTGCCCAAATAGTGTACATTATACCTATAAAGTAATTATTCATCAATTACCCTCTTCCCACCCGATGTCTATTATTCCACTTTCTGTGTCCGTGTGTACACATTATTTAGCTTCTACCCAGAAGTGAGAGCATGCTGTTTCTCACTTTCTGTCTCTGAGTTATTTCACCTAAGATAATGACCTCTAGTTGCGTCCATGTTGCTACAAAAGATAAGATTTCATTTTTATTTATGGCTGAGTAGTAGTCCATGGATTCCATCTTTGTTATTGTGAATAGTGCTGAGATAAACATATAAGTGAAGATATCTATTGCTATAATTTATTTTCTTTTAGGTAGATACCAAGTAGTGAGATTGCTGGGTTGAATGGTAGTTCTATTTTTAGTTCTTTGAGAAGTCTCCATATTGTTTTCCATAGAAGTTGTAGTAATATACATTTCCACCAACAGCATATAAGTGTTCCTATTCTCCACATCATCACCAACATCTGTTGGTTTTTTACTTTTCAATAATAGCTATTCTGACTGGTAACACATTGTGTTTCTTTTTTTTTTTTTTTAATGGCGATGGGATCTTGCTGTGTTGCCTAGGCTGGTCTCAAACTCCTGGTCTCAAGCAATCCTCCCACCTCATCCTCCCAAAGCGCCAGCATGATCATTGTAGTTTTAATGTGCATTTCTCTGATAATTAATATTCTTGAGCATTTTTCATGTTAGTCACATGTATGTCTTCTTTTGAAAAATGCTGATGGGTGTGGTGGCTCATGCCTGTAATCCCAGCACTTTGGGAGGCTGAAGCAGGCAGATCACTTGAAGTCAGGAGTTCAAGACCAGTCTGGCCAACATGGTGAAACCTCCTCTACTAAAAACACCAAAATCAGCTGGCGTGGCAGCAGGCGCCTGTAATCACAACTGCTCGGGGGGCTGAGGCAAGAGAATCACTTCAACCTGGGAAGTAGAGATTGCAGTGAGGTGCTGAGATGGTGCCACTGCACTCCAGCCCGGGTGACAGAAGGAGACCCTATCTGTAAGGAGAGAGGGAGAGGGGAAGAAAAGAAGGAAAGAGGAAGAGAGGAAGGAAGGAGAGAGAGAAAGAAATGAAAGAGGGAGGAAGGGAGGGAACGAGGGAGAGAGGGAAGGAGGAAGGAAGGGGAGAGATAGAGAAAGAGGGAGAGAGAGAAGGAAGGAAAGAAGGATGGAAGGAAGGAAGGAAAAGAAAGATGCCTGTTCATTTCCTTTCCCAACTTTCTAATGGGGCTATTTGTTGATGATGTTGTTTTTCTGGATGAGTTGTTTGAATGCCTTGTAGATTCTGGATATCCACCCTTTGTCACATGTATAGTTTGCAAATATTTTCTCCCATTCTGTAGGTTGTCTCTCTCTCTCTTCCCCTCCCTTCCCCTCCCCTCCCCTGCCCTCCCCTCCCCTTCCCTTCCTTCCCCTCCTCTCCCCTTTCCTCGCCTCCCCTCCCCTCTCCTCTCTTCTTTTCTTTTCTTTTCTGACAGGGTCTTGCTTTGTTGCCCAGGCTGGAATGCAGTGGTGTGATCATGGCTCACAGCAACCTTGACCTCCCTAGGGCTCAAGTGAGCTTCCCAAGTAGCTGGAACTGTAGCCATGTGCCACCACATCCAGCTAATCTTTTAATTTTTTTGTAGAGACAGAGTCCCGCTATATTGCCCAGGCTCGTCTTGAACTCCTAGGATCGAGTGATCCTCCCTACTCAGATTCCCAAACTGCTGGGATTACAGACGTGAGCCACTGCACCTGGCCAATTATTTACTTTGTTGTGCAGAAGCTTTTTAGTTTAATTAGGCCCCATTTGTCTACGTTTATTTTTGTTGCATTTGCTTTTGAGCAAATACATTTCAAAATTCTTTGCTTAGGCCAATGTCTAAAAGAGTTTTTTCTAGGTTTTCTTCCAGGATTTTTATAATTTCAGGTCTTACATTTAAGGATTTAATCCATCTTGAGTTAATTTTTATTAACTCAAGACAGGGATCCAGTTTCATTCTTCTACATATGGCAATCCAATTTTGCCAGCACTATTTATTGAATAAGGTATCCTTTCCCCAGTTTATATTTCTATAAACTTTGTTGAAGATCATTTGGCTGTAGGTATGTGGCTTTGTTTCTATGTTCTCTATTCTGTTTCATTAATCTAAGTGTCTGTTTTTACATCAATACCATACTGTTTTGGTGACTTTATCTTGTAGTATAATTTGGAGTCAGGTAAGGTGATGCCTCCAGCTTTGTTCTTTTTGCTTATGATTGCTTTGGCTAGTCCAGCTGTTTTTTGATTCCATATGAACTTTAGGATTGCTTTTTCTAATTCTGTGAAAAATGACATTGGTAATTTGATAGGAATTGCTTTGAATCTGTAGATTGCTTTGGGTAGTATGGTCATCTTAATGATATTGATTCTTTCAGTCCATGAGCATGGGATGTTTCTCCATTTGTTTACTCTACAATTTCTTTCATCAGTGTTTTATAGTTCTCCTTGTAGAGATGTTTCAACTCCTTGGTTAAAAGTATTTCCAGGTATTTTATTCTTCTTTTAACTATTGTAAGTAGGATTGAGTTCTTTATTTGGTTCTCAGCTTGAGCATTATTGATATATAGAAATGCTACTGATTTTGATAAATTAGTTCATATCCTGAAACTTTACTGAAGTCATTAATCAAACCCAGGAGTCTTTTGGAGGATTATTTAGGGTTTTTTAGATAAAAGACCAAATCATCAGCGAACAGATATAATTTTAATTTGGATGCCTTTTATTTCTTCCTCTTGTCTGATTACTCTAACTAGGACTTCCAGTACTATATTGAATAGGAATGGTGAAAGTGGGCATCCTTGTCTTGTTCCAGTTCTTAAGGGAATGCTTTCAACTTTTCCCCATTCAGTATGATGTTGTCTGTGGGTTTGTCATATATGAGTTTTATTATTTTGAGGTAGTTTGTTTGAGGGTTTTTACCAGGAAGGGATGCTGAATTTTATCAAATGCTTTTTCTGCATCAATCGAGAGGGTCATATGGTTTTTTGTTTTTAATTCTGTTTACGTGTTGAATCATACTTACTGATTTGTGTATGTTGAACCATCCTTGCATCCCTAGAAGAAAACCCAGTTATTGTGTTGTATTATCTTTTCAATGTGATGTTGGATTTCGTTTGTTAGTATTTTGGTGAGAATTTTTACATCTGTGTTCATCAAGAATATTGGCAGCTAGGCTCGGTGCGGTGGCTCACGCCTGTAATCTCAGCACTTTGGGAGGCCAAGGCAGGTGGATCACCTGAGGTCAGGAGTTCATGACCAGCCTGGCCAAAATGGTGAAACCCTGTCTCTACTAAAAATACAACAATTAGCTGGGCATGGTCATGGGTGCCTGCAGTGCAGCTACTCCAGGAGGCTGAGGCAGGAGAATTGCTTGAACCCGGGAGGCAGAGGTTGCAGTGAGCCAAGATTGAGCCACTGCACTCCAGCCTGGGTGACAGAGCAAGACTCCATCTCTCTCTCTCTCTCTCTTTCTCTCTCTCTCTCTATATATATATATGTGTGTGTGTGTGTATATATAGTATATGTATGTGTGTATATATGTATGTGTATATATGTATGTGTATATATGTATATGTGTATATAAATATAAATATATGCATTAGTTTTTCCTTTTTTGTTGTGTCCTTGCCTGCCTTTTGTATCACAGTGATACTAGCTTTGTAGAATGTGTTAGACAGGATGCCCTTCTCCTCGATTTTTTGGAACAGTTTCAGTAGGAGTAGAAGAACTGGTACCAGTTCTTCTTTGTAAGTCTGATAAAATTAGGCTGTAAATCCGTCTGGTCCTAGGCCTTTTTTGTTGGGAGATTTTTTAGTTACTGATTCAATTTCACGGCTCATTATTGGTCTGTTCAGGATTTTCTATTTCTTCCTGGCTCATTCTTTGACAGGTTGTATGTTTCCAGGTATTTATCCATTTCTTCTAGACTTTCTAGTTTGTGCACATATAGATAATCATAGTAGTCTCTGATGATCTTTTTTATTTTGGTGGTATCAGTTGTAATATCAACTTTATCATTTCTTACTGTGCTTATATGAATCTTCTTTGTTACTTGGATAATCCAGCTAACATTCTATCAATTTGTTTATATTTTCAAAGAATCTTTTCATTTCATTGATCCATTGTTGTTGTTGGTTTTTGAGACAGGGTCTTGCTTTGTCACCCAGGCTGGAATGCAGTGGTGCAATACAGCTCACTGCAACCTCACCCTCCCAGGCTCAAGCCATCCTTCCACCTCTGCCTCCTGAATAGCTGGTATTACAGGCACATGCCATCACACCTGGCTAATTTTTGTATTTTTTGTAGAGACAGGGTTTCATCATCTTGCCCAGGCTGGTCTCAAACTCCTGGGCTCAAGCAATCCTTCTGCCTTGGCCTCCCAAAGTGCTGGGATTACAGGCATGAGCCACCGCACCTGGCTGATCTTTGTTATTTCTCTTTTTTCTGACAGCTTTGGGTTTGGTTTGTTCTTGTTTTTCTAGTTCCTTGAGGTGTGACATTAGGTTGTTAATGTGAGATCTTTCTATCTTTCTGATGTAAGCATTTAATGCTATAAAATTCCCTCTTCCAACTGCTTTTGCTGTATCTCAGAGATTCTGGTATGTTGTGTCTCTGCTTTCATTCATTCCAAATATTTTTTAAATTTCTAGGCTGAGCACAGTAGCTCACAACTGTAATCCCAGCACTTTGGGAGGTGAAAGTGGGAGAATTACTTGAGGCCAGAAGTTTAAGACCTGCTTGGGCAACATGGCAAGACTCCATCTCTATTAAAAAATTAAAAAAAAAATTTGGGCCAGGCGTGGTAGCTCACACCTGTAATCCCAGCACTTTGGGAAGCCAAGGTGGGCAGATCACGAAGTCAGGAGTTCAAGACCAGCCTGGCCAATATGGTGAAACCCTGTCTCTACTAAAAATATAAAAATTATTTGACTATGGTGGCGCATGCCTGTCATCCCAGCTACTCGGGAGACTGAGGCAGTAGAATTGCTTGAACCTGGGAGGCAGAGGTTGCAGTGAGCTGAGATCATGCCACTGCACTCCAGCCTGGGTGACAGAGTGAGACTCTGTCTCAAAAAAAAAAAAAAGGAAAAAAAGCCAGGCATTGTGGCATGTGCCTGTAGTCCCAGGTACTTGGGAAGTTGAGGCAGGAGGATCGCTTGAGCCTAGGAGTTTGAGGCTGTAATAAACTATGGTCATGCCATTACACTTCAATGTGGGTGACAGTGTGAGACCTTGTTTCAAGAAGAAGAAGAGGAAAAAGAAAAATGTTTAAAAATTTCTATCTTAATTTTATCATTTACCCAAAGATCACTCAGGAGCAGGTTGTTAAATTTCCATGTATTTATATAGTTTTGAGAGTTCTTCTTGGCATTGATCTCTAGTTTTATTCCACCATGGTCTGAGAAAATATTTGATATGATTTTGATTTTTCAAAATATGTTGAGACTTGCTTATTGGCCAAGGATATGGTCTATTTTGGGGAATGTTCCATGAACAGGTGAGAAGAATGTATATTCTGCCATTTTGGGTAGAATGTTCTGTAAACATCTATGGGGTTCATTTGGCCTAGAGTTCAGTTTTAATCAAGTTTATTTGTTGATTTTCTGTCTTGGTGATCTGTCTAGTGCTATAAGTGAAATGTTGAAGTCCCCCTACTGTTGTACTGTTGTATTGTTGTCTATCTCTTTTCTTAGGTCTAGTAGTATTTGTTTTATGAATTTGAGTGGACCAGTGTTGAGTGCATATATATTTAGGATTGTTGTATCTTCTTGTTGAAATCTTTATCATTATATAATGACCTCTTTTGTCTTTTTTTTTTTTAACTGTTGTTGATTTAAAGTATGTTTTATCTGATACAAGTATAGCTACTCTTACTCACTTTTGGTTTCCATTTGTGTGGAATTTCTTTTTCCACTCCTTTAAGTCTGTAAATGACTACTCATTAGGTGGGTTTCTTGTAAGCAGCATATGATTGGATCTTGTTGTTGTTATTTTTATTTATTTATTTATTTTTGAGATGAAGTCTCACTCTGTTGCTGAGGCTGGAGTGCAATGGCATAATCTTGGCTCACTGCAACCTCCGCCTCCTGGGTTCAAGCGATTCTCCTGCCTCAGCCTCCCAAGTAGCTGGGGTTACAGGTGTGTGCCACCATGCCTGGCTAAATTTTCGGATTTTTAGTAGAGACAGAGTTTCACCATGTTGGCCAGGCTGGTCTCAAACTACTGACCTCAGATGATCCACCCACCTCAGCCTCCCAAAGTGCGGGGATTACAGGTGTGAGCCACCACACCTGGCCTTTTTTTTTTTTTTTTTTTTTGAGACAGAATCTCTCTCTGTCGCCCAGGCTGGAGTGCAGTGGCGCAATCTCGGCTCACTGCAAGCTCCGCCTCCCGGGTTCACGCCATTCTCCTGCCTCAGCCTCTCTGAGTAGCTGGGACTACAGGCGCCCACCACCACGCCCGGCTAATTTTTTTGTATTTTTAGTAGAGACGGGGTTTCACTGTGGTCTCGATCTCCTGACCTCGTGATCCACCCGCCTCGGCCTCCCAAAGTGCTGGGATTGCAAGCGTGAGCCACCGCGCCCGGCGGCCTGTTGTTTTTTTAAAATCCGTTCTGCTAGCCTATATATTTTAAGTAGAGCATTTAGTTGATTTACATGCAAGGTTAATATTGCTATGTGAGGTTTTATTTCTGTCATAATGTTAATTATTACCTAGTTGCTTTGTAGTTTCAATTGTGTAATAGCTTTATAAGATCTGTGAGTTTTGTACTTTTGTGTGCTTTTATGGTGGCAAGTATCGTCCTTTCATTTCTATGTTCAGAACTACTTTGAGCATTCCTTGTAGGTCTGGTCTAGTGGCAACAAATTCCCTTTATGTTTGCTTGTCTGGGAAAGACCTTATTTCTCCTTCATTTATGAAACTTAGCTTAGCAGGATACAATATTCTTGGCTGGCAGGTTTTTTTCCTTAAGAAGACTGAAAATAGGACCCTACTATCTTCTGGCTTGTAAGATTTCTGCTATGAAGTACTTTATAGTGATTAGATGCTTCTCTCTTGCTGCTTTTAAAATTTTTGTCCCTCCTAGTGACTTTGGATAGTCTGATGGCAATATGACTAGTTGAGATTTGTCTTGCAAAGTTCAACAAGGCATGTTGTTCTCTGAGCTTTCTTTACCTCTAAGTCTTTCTTTATGTCTAAGTCTCTAGCAAGCCCAGGGAAGTTTTCCTGAATTATTTCCTCAAATAGGTTTTAAAAGATTTTTACAGCTGGGTGTGGTGGCTCACACCTGTAATCCCAGCACTTTGGGAGGCCAAGATGGGTGGATCACCTACACACCCTGTGATACTATTTGTAATATCCTAGGGGGATGTTTCTCCTAATGTGTACACCATGTAATATTATAAATAACACCCTAGGAGGATGTTACTCCTCATATCACAAGGGGTGTACACACTGTGATATTATTCATAATATACTAGAAAAATATTACTCCTAATGTCACAGAAGGTGTACACTCCGTGATATTATTCGTAATATCCTAGGGGAATGTTACTACTAGTGTCACAATGGGTCTACACCCTGTTATATTATTCATAGTATCATACTGGGATGTTACTCCTAATGTCACAAGGGGTGTACTTCCTGTGGTATTATTCATAATATCTTATGGGGATATTAGTTCTAATGTCACAGGGGGTGTACAACTTGTGATATTATTTGTAATATCCTAAAAAGATGTTACTCCTCATGTCATAGGGGGTGTACACACTGTGATATTATTCATAATATCCTAAGGGAATGTTACTCCTAATGTCACAGGTGCTGCACACCCTGTGATATTATTCATAATATCATAGGGGGATGTTACTACTAATATCACAAGGAGTGTACACCCTGTAATATTACTCCTAATATCATAGAGGGATGTTACTCCTAATGTCACAGAGGGTGTACACCCTGTGATATTCTTCCTAATATCCTAGGGGGATGTTACTTCTAATGTCAGAGAAGGTGCACACCCTGTGATATTATTTGTAATATCCTAGGGGAATGTTACTCTTAATGTCACAGGGGCAATACTCCATGTGTGTACACCCCCTGTGATATTATTTGTAATATCCTAGTGGAATGTTACTTTTAATGTTACAGGGAGTGTACACCATGTGTGTACACCTCCTATGATAATATTCATAATATCCTAAGGGGATATTACTCCTAATGTAACTTAAGGTGTACACCATATGTGTACACACCCTGTAATATCATTCATAACATCCTAGAGGGATGTTACTTCTAATGTAACTTAAGATGTGTACTATGTGTGTATACCCCCGTGTTATATTATTCATCAAAACCTCTGGGGATTTTACCTTTAATGTCACACGAGTTGTATAACATGTGTGTACAACCCTTGTGATATTATTCGTAATATGCTAGGGGGATATTATCCCTAATATTTTGGTGGATGTTACTGCTATGAAACAGGTTGTACCATGTGTGTACACCACAGGGGGCGATACCATTCCTAATATCCTACAGGGACAGTGACTCATAATGTCACAGGGCGTGTACACCATATGTGTGTGTACACGCCCTGTGATATTATTCATAATATCCTAGGGGGATGTTAATCTTAATGTAACTTAAGGTGTACATGTATGTACACCACCTGTGATATTATTCCTAACATTTTAAAGGGATGCTACTTTTTTTTTTTTTTTTGAGACAGAGTCTTGCTTTGTCTTCGGGGCTGGAGTGCAGTGGCGTGATCTCGGCTCACTGCAAGCTCCGCCTCCTGGGTTCACACCATTCTCCTTCCTCAGCCTCCCAAGTAGCTGGGACTACAGGCACCTGCCACCACGCCCCGCTACTTTTTTTTTTGTATTTTTAGTAGAGACAGGGTTTCACCATGTTAGCCAGGATGGTCTCGATCTCCTGACCTTGTGATCCACCCGCCTTGGCCTCCCAAAGGGGATGTTACTTCTAATGTCACAGGGGTTGTATACGATGTGTGTACACGCCCTGCGATATTATTCGTAATATGCTAGGAAGATGTTTCTCCTACTGTCACAGGAGGTTTACACATACGGTACCATCTGTGTACACCCCCTGTGATATTATTTGTAATATCCTAGGTGGATGTTACTTTTAATGTCACAAGGGGTGTACACCATGTGTGTACGTCACCTGTCATATTATTTGTCATATTCTAGTGAGATGTTACTCCTAATATCACAGGAGGTGTACACCATGTGTGTACATGCCCTGTAATATTATTCGTAATATTCTAGAGGGATATCACCCCTAATATCACAGGGGATGTGTACACTCCCTGTGATATTATTCATACTCTCCTAGGGGGATGTTATTTCTAATGTCACAGGGGATGTCCACCGTGTGTGCACACCCTTGTGATATTATTTGTAATATCTTAAAGTGATGTTACTTCTAATGTCACAGGGGTGTACACCATGTGTGTACACCTTCTGTGATATTCTTTGTAATATCCTAGGGAGATGTTACTTCTAAGGTCACAGGGTGTGTACCCCATGTGTGTAAACTGCCAGTGCTATTCGTAATATTCTATGGGGATGTTACTCCTAATATCACAGGGGGTGACACCCCCTGTCATATTATTCATAACATCCTAGGGGGGATGTTATTCCTTTATTTATTTATTTATTTATTTATTTTTATTTTTGACGGAGTTTTGCTCTTCCACCCAGGCTGGAGTGCAGTGGCGCGATCTCAGCTCACTGCAACTTTTGCCTTCCGGTTTCAAGTAATTCTCTTGCCTCAGCCTCCCGGGGGGATGTTATTCCTAATGTCACAGGGGATGTCCATCATGTGTGCACACCCCCTATGATATTACTTGTAATATCCTAAAGTGATGTTACTTCTAATGTCACAGGGGGTGTACCCCATGTGGGTAAACCACCAGTGATATTATTTGTAATATCCTAGGGAAATGTTACTGCTAATTTCACAGTGGGTTACACGATGTGTGTACAACCTGTGATATTATTTGTAATATTTTAGGGGGATGTTACACCTAATGTCACAGTGGGTGTACACCGTGTGTTTATACCCTGTGATATTAATCGTAATATTCTAGGAGGATGTTATGTCTAATGTCACAGTGAGTGTACACCGTGTGTGTACACCCTGTGATATTAATCGTAATATTCTAGGGGGATGTTAGTTCTAATGTGATGATGGGTGTACACACATTGGCCGGGCGCAGTGGCTCATGGCTGTAATCTCAGCACTTTGGGAGGCTAAGGCAGGTGGATGCAAGGTCAGGCATTTGAGACCAGCCTGGACAACACAGTGAACCTCCGTCTCTACTAAAAATACAAAAAAAAAAAAAAAAATAGCCAGGCGTGGTGGCAGGAGCCTGTAGTCCCAGCTACTCGGGAGGCTAAGGCAGGAGAATCGCTTGAACCTGGGAGGTGGAGGTTGCAGTGAGCCCTGATTGGGCCACTGCACTGCAGCCCAGGCGACAGTATGAGACTGTATCTCAAAAAAAAAAAAAAAATCCAAAAATTAGCCAGGTATGGTTAATCCCAGCTACTCAGGAGGCTGAGGTAGGAGAATGGCTTGAACCCAGGAGGTGGAGATTGCAGTGAGCCGAGATTACGCCATTGCACTCCAACCTGTGCGATAGAGCAAGACTCCATCTCAAAAAAAAAAGAAAACAAAAGATTTTTACTTTTTCTTATTCTCTCTTAGGAATACCTATCATTTATAGGATTGGCCACCTTACATATTCCCATATTTCTTGAAGGCTTTTCTCATTTTTAAAATTTTTTTTTCTTTATTTTTGTCTGACTGGGTTAAATTAAAAGACCTGTCTTCTTCTGCTAAATTTTTTTCTTCTGCTTGGTCTAGTCTATTTCTAAGTCTTTCAACTGTATTTTGTAATTCCTATAATACATTTTTCATTTGCAGAAGTTGTTTTTTAAAATATCTTTTTAGTAAATTTTCTTCTTTTTTGTAAATTTTTCCTTAATATCCTGAATTGTTTCTCTAATTTCTTCATGTTGGTTTTTTCACCTTTTCTTGGATCTCATTGAACTTCCTTACAATATATATTTTGAAAATTCTTTGTAATTTCAGAATTTTCATTTTGGTTAGTATCTATTGCTGGAGAGCTAATGTAATCTTTTGAGGTTGTTGAAACACTCTTTCCTCATACTGACAGACTTCTTACATTGGTTCTTTCTCATCTGGAGAATCTCTCACTTCTTATTTTTGAATTTACTTTTCATTGCATGGGACTTTTAAAAGAATTATCCCCTTTGAGGGTGTGACTGTAATGTGTGTTGTGAATGGTTGTTTAGCTTCAATTCTGGGTGCTGTCAGGGGGCCAAAGTTCTGTATGAATTCCTTGGTTATAGTTAGCCTTTTTGCAGTGGCTTTCCCAAATGCTGGTTGTAGTAGCACCGTGCTGGGCATATTAGCAGGCCCACTACCTTCTTCAGGGCTGAGATTGTGGAGGTCTCAGAAAGCTTACCTGGTTCATAGCACTGCACTTCTGTCAAATGGTTTTGTATTGGGTTGTGCAGTTCCATCTCTAGACCAGCAGGTGGCGAATACGGGTAAGAGCCAGATGCCGAGGGTGTGTGCGTGCTTAATCTTTGTTTACTGGGAGGGGCTGTCTCTTGTCTCAGGCGGTGGGCTGATCTGTGGGTGGACTGATCTGTGGGTGGACTGATCTGTGGGTGGACTGATCTGTGGAATGCTGGGTGCCCTGAGTTCCCTACTTACCCCAGGAAAGGAGGACGAAGCTGGGTGCAGCTGGACTGCTAAGCTCACCTTCGGATACCCCAGTGACAGTGGAAACAAACCCTGATGAGGCTGGTTGGGGGCTTGTGGTGAAATGCGCTGAGGTTTCCATCATAGGCAGAGAGGGCTGCACCAGCTCCATGTCCTGACCAAGCAGGAATGCGATTTGCCTCCCAATCACACCCCGGTCCTGAGGCTTTGTGACCCTGAGATAGGCAATGTCGTTTATCTCTAGGCTGCAGTATAGCTGAGAGCCACAGAAATGCCTGTCCCAGAGCCCTCCACTGAAATGGCCTCCTGTGGGAACCTCTTCCTTCTGCTGAACACAGACAACTTTGTGGCTTCGTTGATCTCTGCAGGAAAACTGTTGCTCCATGTAGAGAGGGAGACGGGCCCCACTCTTCATGCAAGCTGGGCCTGGGGTGGTGGGGGGAACACTGCCAGTTGGGGTGCACCCACCCCTAATAGCCCTGCATTGACCATCCATAGGCACACTTGTGCCAACCCCCCATAGGAAAAGCCTGGCTATGTACACAGCAATGATTGTAGGGGAGAAGTCCCCCTCTCTATGTCCCTTCTTGAGCACCAATGCTGCCTGCCCACTGGGGTTGAAACACACTCTTCCAGCACCACACCTGCATCTCTGCTGGAAGGGGCACAGTCACCTTAAGTGCACAAGCAGGGAGCTCTCAGGGAGAGGAGACCCTGTACTCTCGTCTCCTTTGTCCCAAGGGGTGCTTTGGCACAGTGTACACTCCCTTCCCCTATGGAGAGTTTGCCCTGAGGGTTATACCTCCAGGAATGCCACAGCTCCCCCTGGATCCCACTGGCCCTTTGTGGTTGCTACAGCCTGAGCAGGTGCTAGGGAATGTTTACAGGGGATCCAGTAATGCAGCAACACAAGGACTGAGATTCCTTGGGCAGGACAGAGACACTCAATGGGTGCACAACCAGTATGGCACCCACCACCTCAGCTCGGGTCTACGGGCAGGGTGAGCAATCCTGCATGAGCTGGCAACTTGGTGCTCTGCCCTCAAGAAGTTCTCAAATCACTGCTCATACTGGTGCCAATTCAAGAGGGCAGAGGGGCTCTTCGACAGTTTGGAAACCAGCAGTCTGCTGCAGCAAGGGTGAGTGAAAGGAGCTAAAAACATCCCCACCTACCGTTTCCACAGGACTGCAAGTCCCTTGGGGATTATCTCTGCCAAACTCTTGCTTCCCTCTTTTTTCTGTGCCCCAACTTCTTCCTGTGGGTTCTGGCACTCTTCCCTCAGTATTCCACTTGGGCCGTGATTATTCACCTTTGGTTCTTCTCTCTGAGGAGAACTGGCATCCAATGTTTCTAGTCAGCTATCACTGATCTTCCTGTTCCTCTTTCCCATATCAATTTCTACTCATGGCTGTTGGATATTTCATATTTCCTCTCCAGATCTACCCTCCCCTCTGCTCTCTGCTACAAGAAGCTGACTAGTTTGATATTTATGTATTTATTTATTTATTTAAGATGGAGTCTCACTCTGTCGCCCAGGCTGGAGTGCAGTGGCACCATCTCAGCTCACTGCAAGCTCCGCCTGTCGGGTTCACGCCATTCTCCTGCCTCAGCCTCCCGAGTAGCTGGGACTACAGGCACCCGCCACCACGCCTGGCTAATTTTTTGTATTTTTAGTAGAGATGAGGTTTCACCGTGTTAGCCAGGATGGTCTCAAGCTCCTGACCTTGTGATCCGCCTGCCTCTGCCTCCCAAAGTGCTAGGATTACAGGCATGAGCCACTGCACCCAGCCTATTTATTTTTTAAGAGACAGAGTCTCACTCTGTTGCCCAGGATGGAGTGCAGTGGCATGATCAGGGCTCACTGTAGCCTCAAACTCCTGGGCTCAAGTGAACCTCTCACTTCAGTCCCCCAAGTAGCTAGGACTACAGGCACATGCTACCATGCCTGGCTCTTTTTTTTTTTTTCAGAGATGGGGGTCTTACTATGTTGCCCAGGCTGGTCTTGAACCCCTGGCCTCAAGTGATCCTCCCACCTTACCTTCCCAAAGTGCTCGGATTATAGGCATAAGCATAATGCCAAGCTGATACTTAATGTTTTGAAGAAACAATTTCTAATTACTTTTTCTCCTTATTTTCTCTTCTCTGTTACTTTCTACCTAAAAATTGCATTCTTACATTCAGAATTGTTGAAGAGCCTTCAGTGTCTCTTTGTATATTATCATAATAAAAACAAACAGGTACTATTTTCCTATTACTATAAAGCTTTTTGAGTCTCTAATTTTTCATTAGGATTCCTCTATATGGCCGGGCATGTTAGCTCATGCCTGTAATCCCAGCACTTTGGGAGGCTGAGGCGGGTGGATCACAAGGTCAGGAGATCAAGACCATCCTGGCCAACATGGTGAAACCCCATCTCTACTAGAAATACAAAAATTAGCCAGGTGTGGTGGCGTGTGACTGTAGTGCGTGCTACTCAGCAGGCTGAGGCAGGAGAAATGCTTGAACCCAGGAGGCAGAGTTTGCAGTGAGCTGAGATTGCACCACTGCACCCCAGCCTGGGTGACAGAGTGAGACTCTGTCTCAAAAATAAAAAATTAAAAAAGATTCCTCTAGATGTATAAACTGACTGAAAGTTCTCCAATTATAAGAACTTATATTGGAAGTTTTAGGTGGCAAATGAAGCTACTGATAGCTGCTTTACTAAAGATGAACATGCAATAGGAAAGGCCGGGCACAGTGGCTCACGGCTGTAATCCCAGCACTTTGGGAGGCCGAGGCAGGCAGACCTGGGGACGGGAGTTCAAGACCAGCCTGACCAACATGGAGAAACCCCATCTCTACTAAAAATACAAAATTAGCTGGGCATGGTGGCGCATGCCTGTAATCCCAGCTACTTGAGAGGCTGAGGCAGGAGAATTGCTTGAACCTGGGAGGCGGAGGTTGCGGTGAGCCGAGATTGCACCATTGCACTCCAGCTTGGGCAACAAGAGCGAAATTCTGTCTCAAAAAAAAAAAAAAGGAAAGAATGAGACATCACTATATCTATCCTGATAAATCAAAATACCCCCAAATAATCTGGGGAGTGCTAAACTATTATGGATTATATCTGACGCAGCAATCAAATTTCAACCTATTGGGGTGATGGGGGGAGGAAGCTCCACCCTTTCAAAGGGATTTACACAGAAATAGTTTATATTTCTCATCCCAAAGCAGATTTGAAGAATTAAAACCAGAAACCAGGCCCAGTGCGGTGGCTTATGCCTGTAATCCCAGCTTTTTGGCAGGCCAAGGCGGGAGGATCACTTGAAGTCAGAAGTTTGAGACCAGCCTGCCCAACATGGTGAAACCCCGTCTCTATTAAAAATACAAAAGAATTAGCTGGGCGTGGTGGTGCACACCTGTAATCCCAGCTACTCAGGAGGCTGAGGCAGGAAAATCTCTTGAACCCGGGAGACAGAGGTTGCAGTGAGCTGAGATCTCACCACTGCACTCTAACCTGGGCGACAGAGTGAGACTCTGTCTCAGAAAAAAAAAAAAGTAAAAATAAAACAAGGAACCAGAACCAAGATTCTTCAATTCACAGTTTGAATAAAATTATGGAAATAGTCTCTCCTAAGGTATGTAGAATTTCAGTAAATCATGCTCTATCAAGTCTTCCCTCTCAATTACTTTGATTTTCTGTATCATGTACATATCTGCATACAAGAGGAGTACTTTAAGCTCTATTCTCTAAGAAAGGAGGAAAGCATGATGAGCATAGGGCTAAATTTAGCCAGCCAGCTGTGTTTTGTTTGGCCTGCAGAGTATTTAACATTTGTTTTTATCTGAATGCCTTTTAGGTGGGACCTGGACCTTCCCCAAACCCAGAAACTTCCAGCTGTCTTAATCCAACTAGATTTACCCATTTATATTACCTTCCTAATCTTTGTAATCTTTGGTTTGTACCTGCTGTGAGAACTTTTGTCGCAGACATAATGTGAATATAAGAGCCTAGAGGAAAAACTTGGCATTGTGGAATTGAGAGGAGGTGAACTTGAGAGGCGAGCCATCCCTGGCTAAGGCTCTGGCGTAGGGCAGCTTGTCTGCCCTTTCCATTGGTGCACACTTTTGTCTTCTTTCATAGGAAGTCCATGGTTACCTTATTTCTCCATTCTCCACGCCCGCATCTCTCACTGAAACCTGTATCTAAATAAGGTTCCAACACTTATTCATGGGATAAATGACTACCCAAAACTAAACAAAACTGTGGCTTACCTTAAACCCCAAACATTCATTATATAAGCATCACCAAGCAAATGGGGTACTCAGAATCATCATACACTCAGCTTGGTTGTTTGCATAGAAGCTTCTTTTTTTTTTTTTTTTTTTTTTTTGAGATGGATTCTCGCACTGTCACCCAGGCTGGAGGGCAGTGGCGTGATCTCAGCTTACTGCAGCCTCCGCCTCTGGGGTTCAAGCAATTCTCCTGCCTCAGCCTCCCGAGTAGCTGAGATTACAGACAGCCGCCACCAAGCCCAGCTGATTTTCTTTTTGCATTTTTAGTAGAGACGGGGTTTCACCATGTTGGTCAGGCTGGTCTGGAACTCCTGAGCTTGTGATCCGCCCACCTTGGCCTCCCAAAGTGCTGGGATTACAGGCATGAGCCACTGCTCCCATCTGAGCCTTCTCTTTTTAATGCATTTTTGTTTTAACTTGATAGGAGAAATAAGAAAAGTAGAAAAGGAAAGCCATGCTTGAGAAAAGAAAGATTAAACAGAAAGAGTTTCAATTCAGTCTTTCAGCATGGTAGGACCAAAGGGAAGAGGCATTCAGAAATATTCGCTCTACATCAAACCCCTGCCTCCCTGATAACTGAGGCCAAGAAGTACGGAGCTGTGTGCTAGTAACTTCAGAAACTCACCCCAGTGCCCTTCACCTTCACAGTCTTATTTGTACAAAGATTTATTTGTACTGTTTCTAACCCAAAATTTTTCTAGTAGTAACCCTGGGCTATTTGTTCTTATAGTCTATCCTGTCAAAGAAAGCAGTAGATGATATCCTTTTATCGATTTCGAAGTTAATGAGGCCGGGTGCAGTGGCTCACATCTGTAATCCCAGCACTTTGGGAGGCCAAGGCGGGCAGATCACTTGAGGCCGGGAGTTCGAGACAGCCTGGCCAACATGGTGAAACCCCATCTCTACTAAAAATATAAAAATTAGCCAGGCGTTGTGATGCAAGCCTGTAATCCCAGCTACTTGGGAGGCTGAGGCATGAGAATAGCTTGAATCTGGGAGGCAGAAGTTGCAGTGAGCCAAGATCGCACCACCGCACTCTAGCCAGGGAAACAGAGTGAGCCTCTGTCTCAGAAAAAAAAAAAAAAAAAAGTTAATGAAAATCTTCCCTATAGTTTGTTCTTC
Organism: Nomascus leucogenys; assembly: GCF_006542625.1. NCBI lineage: Eukaryota > Metazoa > Chordata > Mammalia > Primates > Hylobatidae > Nomascus > Nomascus leucogenys. Next base: position 103,066,367 of record NC_044402.1, read on the forward strand.
TCTAAACTACAAAATCCCCTTCTCCTTCTCCCCATCCCTTTAGCCTCTTTCTTAGATATCTTATTTTGAAATGCTCTCCTCATTTATTGCTAAACTTTATATGATTTATCTTCACCTAAATTATGGGGGCCCAAATTTGACTTTTAGTATTTTCAACAGTATACAATGGATAACTTACAATTTTATATTGGGTAAGGTTATTGATGCTACTGATCCTGTTAAACTGCCTTTTCTGGACCAAAACGTGAGTGAAATTCAGGCTAGAATTCAAAAAGCGTAAAATCCATTATTCAGCCTACAGATGTGCCTCTCTTTAAGCAAATCTGCTACCTGAAAACATGATTTTATAGAACAAAAAGTGATTCTTTAATTAAAAGGATTCACCAATACTTTTCATTAAATAGACTCTCCTCTGGTACAAATAGTCTTTTCAGTTACACATTTATCATGTAAATCAACATGCAGTTGCATAATTTGAGAGGGTGAGAAGAAAACAGTGCAAATTAAAGCAATATAAAAGCTGCCAATTTTATAGGAAGTAACAATATGTCCTTGTGTCCTGTAATTCCACACTGCTCTTTCCTGCACCTTCCTTAATAAGTCTCCACCCAAAAGCAAAATTAAAGGGTTTCATTTCTCTCTCCTCTAGACTAAGTAAGTAAACTCCTCCCCAAACAGATAGTGGGTAAATAGAAAGGAAATTAACTGCTCAATTTAAAAAAGGAAAAAGTAGGCTGGGCGCGGTGGCTCAAGCTTGTAATCCCAACACTTTGGGAGGCCGAAGTGGGCGGATCACCTGAGGTCAGGACTTCCAGACCAGCCTGGCCAACACGGTGAAACCGTCTCTACTAAAAATACAAAAATTAGCATGACATAGTGGCACATCCCTGTAATCCCAGCTACTTGGGAGGCTGAGGCAGCCGAATCGCTTGAACCCAGGAGGCAGAGTTTGCAGTGAGCAGAGATCGTCCCACTGCACTCCAGCCCGGGCGACAGAGTGAGACTCTGTCTCGAAAAAAAAGAAAGCCAGGTGTGGTGGCACGCGCCGGTAGTCCCAGCTACTCTGGAGGCTGAGGCAAGAGAATTGCTTGATTCCGGAAGGCAGCGGTTGCAGTGAGTGAGCCGAGGTCTTGCCCCTGCACTCCAGCCTGGGTGACAGAGCAAGACCCCATCTCAAAATAATGATAATAATAAAATTGACTAATGTGTACATTAGTCTCCTCCTTTATACAATTTATTTTTGGCCGGGCACGGTGGCTCACGCCTGTAATCCCAACACTTTGGGAGGCGGAGGCGGGCGGATTGCCTGAGCTCAGAAATTTGAGACCAGCCTGGGCAACATGGTGAACCCCGTCTCTACTAAAATACAAAAAAATTAGACGAGTGTGGCGGCATGTGCCTGTAGTCCCAGCTACTTGGAAGGCTGAGGCAGGAGAATTGCTTGAACCTGGGAGGCGGAGGTTGCAGTCAGCTGAGATCACGCCACTTGCACTCCAGCCTGGGCGGCAGAGCAAGACTCCGTCTCCCGGAAAAAAAAAAAAAAAAAAGAGAGAATAATGAAATGATAGCAGGACGTTGTGGTGGGCACCTGTAACCCCACCTACTTGGGAGGCTGAGACAGGAGAATCGCTTGAACCCAGGAGGCGGAAGTTGCTGTGAGCCGAGATTGTGCCACTGCAGCCTGGGCAAGAGTGAGACTCTGCCAAAAAAAAAAAGAAATGAAACGAATACTGTTAACGGCCAGAAAAGAAACATGAGTGAACGAGTGCCGCCGGCCAGGTGCTGATGTGAGTCGGCGGCAGCGGGGACATTTTCTCTCTCCCCGGCCCCTGACCCGGCTGCCCTTTCCATCCCATCACGGGACCCCAGGATGCAGAATGTGATTAACAAGGTGAAGGGAAAGTCACTGGAAGTGGCTGAGTACCTGACCCCGGTCCTCAAGGAATCAGTTTAAGGAAACAGGTGTAATCACCCCAGAAGAGTTTGTGGCAGCTGGAAATAACATAGTCCACCACTGTCCAACATGGCAATGGGCTACAGGGGAAGAATTGAAAGTGAAGGGATACCTACCCACAGGCAAACAATTTTTGGTAACCAAAAATGTGCTGTGCTATAAGCCGTGCAAACAGATGGAATATTCAGAGGAATTGGAAGCTATCATTGAAGAAGAGGATGGTGATGGCGGATGGGTAGATACACATCATAACACAAGCATTACAGGAATAACGGAAGCAGTTAAGGAGATCACACTGGAAAACAAGGACAGTGTAAAACTTCAAGATTGCTCAGCACTATGTGAAGAGGAAGAAAAGGAAGATGAAGGAGAAGCTGCAGATATGGAAGAATATGAAGAGAGTGGATTGTTGGAAGCAGATGAGGCTACCCTAGATACAAGGAAAATAGTAGAAGCTTGTAAAGCCAAAACTGATGCTGGCGATGAAGATGCTATTTTGCAAACCAGAATTTACGACCTTTACATCACTTATGATAAATATTACCAGACTCCACGATTATGGTTGTTTGGCTATGATGAGCAACTGCAGCCTTTAACAGTTGAGCACATGTATGAAGACATCAGTCAAGATCATGTGAAGAAAACAGGGACCATTGAAAATCCCTCTCATCTACCACCACCTCCCATGTGTTCAGTTCACCCATGCGGGCATGCTGAGGTGATGAAGAAAATAGTTGAGACTGTTGCAGATGGAGGGGGAGAACTTGGAGTTCATATGTATCTTCTTATTTTCTTGAAATTTGTACAAGCTGTCATTCCGACAATAGAATGACTACACAAGACAGTTCACAATGTAATAAAGAGAGCATCAAATCTATCCTAATTATTGGTTCTGATTTTTAAAGAATTAACCCATAGATGTGACCATCAACCGTATTCATCAATATATACAGTTTCTCTGATAAAGAGACTTCTATGTTTACGCATTAAATAAAAATATGTTCCACTACCAGCCTTATTTAATAAAAATCAGTGTAAACAGAAAAAAAATAAACGAGTGAAATTTTTATTTTATTAAACCTTATATATTTAATCATGACAATAATAAATAAATAAAATAAATATCACTAAAAATCTTTTTTTAGGAAAGAAGTTGAGACTTTTAAATTATATTAACTTTTTAAAAAAATAGAAAAAATATGCCTATATATTAGTGTGTTGCAGTTATGAACAGTGATATTGCAGTGTATTAAATAAAAATATTTTAAAAGAAAAAAATTCAATTTTAATATATTATTTAAATGTGGTAGTATATTTAATGTATGAACTAAAATATGCACTAACCAGACAAAATGTTACTTCTTGCAGTTTGCTGTCTATTTCACTGTTTCAAAATTTAAACACAGGTCCAGTGTGGCAGCTCATGCCTGTAATCACAGCACTTTGGGAGGCTGGGGTGGGAGGATCACTTGAGGCCAGGAATTCGAGACCAGACTGTACAACAAGATGAAACTTTCATCTCTACCAAAAAATTTTTTTTAATTAAAATAAAAAAATTTAAACAGAAATGAAACTTTGATCATATTGTGATGGAATAGAAATCATTCTGTTTTTGAATTTCTACCACCACGTGCTATCACGTATTTTGAACCTCCTGTTTAAATTCAAGAATATGTAGTTCCACAGGGATCTGAAATACAAACTGCTCCCAAAGTGAGCTAGAACAATTCTAAGCTGTTACAAATGCACTCCTGACATGAATATTGCAGCTGAATCAGCATGTGTCAGGAGCCTACTGTATAACTGGAAATTCTCTTAATTAACTTTTATGTAAAATAATGTTTATTGAGACATAAATAATATAAATGTATTAATTTGAAGCTTACATTAATAAAACTCAGTAATAGCAACAATCATAGAATTCAGAACAACAAAACAAATTTGGAGAGAGGAATATTGTATCCCTGACATTTATTACCACCATGAACTAAAATCTCATGGTGGTAATAAAAAGTGGACCAATTTCTAGGTTTTTATTATTGTTTTTTGTTTTGTTTTGTTTTTGAGACAGAGTTTTGCTCTGTCTCCCACGCTAGAGTGAAGTGGTGCAATCTCGGCTCACTGCAAATCCTCCTCCCAGGTTCAAGAGATTCTCCTGGCTGGGCGTGGTGGCTCACACCTGTAATCCCAGCACTTTGGGAGGCTGAGGCGGGCGGATCACGAGGTCAGGAGTTTGAGACCAGTCTGACCAACATGGTGAAACCCCGTCTCTACTAAATACAAAAATTAGCCAGGTATGGTGGCGCGTGCCTGTAATCCCAGCTACTCAAGACGCTGAGGAAGGAGAAGCGCTTGAACTCAGGAGGCGGAGCTTGCAGTGAGCAGAGATAGAGCCATTGTACTCCAGCCTGGGCGACAGAGTGAGACTCTGTCTCAAAAAAAAAAAGAGATTCTCCTGCCTCAGCCTCCTGAGTAGCTGGGATTACAGGTGTGCGCCACCACGCCTGGCTAATTTTTGTTTGTATTTTTAGTAGAGACGGGGTTTTGCCATGTTAGCCAAGCTGGTCTTGAACCCCTGACCTCAGGTGATCCTCCTGCCTGGGCCTCCCAAAGTTCTGGGATTACAGGTATGAGCCACCGTGCCTGGCCGGTTTTTATTCTTGTTTTTAAATGCATCTTCTTGTTGCCTGCACCAATGGCTTTCTACTCCCATTGCTTCATCTTTGGTACACCACTGCCTACTATGTGCCAGGCAATGTTAGGTGCTGGTATTGCCATGTTAGGCAGAACACTGCCTGGCACCCAACAGATGAAGTCTTGCTCTCATGGAGCTTCCTGTTTAGTGGGAGCAATCAACAGAGAATAAGTAAACAAGAATTTATAACATTCAAAGAGCTATAGAAGGAAACAAACTAGATCCCAAAGCAGAGAGTAACAGGAAGAATTATAGGAGACTCTGCTAGGCTGGGTGGTAAAGAATGGTTCATGTCCTTGGTGCTTGATGAGCAAGAGGGAGAGAGACGTGAGTTGAGGTTGGAAGATAGGCAGATGCCTGACCAGCCTTACAGAGTTTTACTTTTATTCAAAGTGCAGGAAAAAAAATCCAGTCAAGTTTTAAGTAGTAAAGTGACATAAATTTGTTTCCAAAAGATTAGTCTGGCCACTGTGTAGAGAATTTTTTTTTTTTTTTTTTTTTTTTGAGACGGAGTCTCACTCTGTCGCCCAGGCTGGAGTGCAGTGGCGCGATCTCAGCTCACTGCAAGCTCTGCCTCCTGGGTTCACGCCATTCTCCTGCCTCAGCCTCTCTGAGTAGCTGGGACTACAGGCGCCCGCCACCAGGCCCGGCTAATTTTTTTTTTGTATTCTTAGTAGAGACGGGGTTTCACCGTGGTCTCGATCTCCTGACCTCATGATCCGCCCGCCTTGGCCTCCCAAAGTGCTGGGATTACAAGCGTGAGCCACCGCGCCCGGCCGCCACTGTGTAGAGAATTGATTGAAATCTGCCAAAAGATAGAAGCTAGGTGACCTGTTGGAGTATTTTTAGTTTTGGAGAATGACAATGGTGGATTGGTCTCAAAAGGTGGCAACAGTGATGGAAAGAAAATTAAAATATGTTTTGAGTATGAATATTTGAAAGTGGGAAGTGAAGTCAAAGAAGTTGTCGAGAACAACATCTGGGTTTCTGGCTTCAGTAAGTGGGAGAATGATGGTGGCTTTTACTAAACTGGAAAGTTTGCTGGGACAGGTTCCTAATAATGACTTGATCCAATAGATCAAGTCATATACAAAAGAATGATACAAACACGTAAGAATGATCTGATTAAGATCAGATTACTTTCCTAAAAAATGACTTGATCCAACATGCATCTCTCTCTGAGACTGTAGTTTTTTTTTTTTAATTTATTTTTTAATTTTTTGGTTTTTTTTTTTAGACAGAGTCTCACTCTGTCGCCCAGGCTGGAGTGCAGTAGCGCAATCTTGGCTCACTGCAACCTCCACCTCCCAGGTTCAAGTGATTCTTCTGCTTCAGCCTCCTGAGTAGCTGGGATTACAGGCGCCCACCACCATGCCCAGCTAATTTTTGTATTTTTAGTAGAGATGGGGTTTCACCATGTTGGCCAGGATGGTCTCAAACTCCTGACCTCAAGTGATCTGCCTCTCGGCCTCCCAAAGTGCTAGGATTACAGGCCTGAGCCATGGCTCCTGGCCTGTGTTTTTTTAATACACTTTATTTTATAGAGCAGTTCAAATTCACAGAAAAATTGAGTGGAAAATATAGCACATTCTCTTATGACCTCTTCCCCATGACCAGCCTCCCTCACTATCAACATCATGCGCTAGAGTGGTACTTACATTACAATCGATGAATCTACATGCATACATCAACATTATCATCCAAAGTCCACGGTTTATATTAGGGTTCACTTTTGGTGTTGTACAGTCTATGGGTTTCACAAATGTATAATGTGTCCACAATTACAGTATCCTACACAATAATTTCACTCCCCTAAAAGTCCTCTGTGCTTCTCCTATTTATCCCTCCCTCCCCTAATCCCTGGTAACCACTAATCTTTTTTACTGCCTCCATAGTTTTGCCTTTTCAAAACATCACATAGTTAGAATCATACAGCCCTTTCAGATTGGCTTCTTTTAATTACCAATATGCATTTAAGTTTCCTCCATGTCTTTTGATGGCTTGATAGCTCCTTTCATTTTAGCACTAAATAAAATTCCATCCAATGGATGTACTGCAGTTTATTTATCCTTAGTTGACTTCTTATTTTCTTCCAAGATTTGGCAGTTATGAATAAAGTTGTTATAAACATCTGTGTGCAGATTTTTGTGTGATTTTTTTTACTGAAGAATTTTTAGAGACGGCATCTCATTATGTTGCCCAGTCTGGACCTGAACTCCTGGGCTCAAGTTATCGTCTGACCTCAACTCCTCCAATAGCTAGGACTACAAACGTGCACCACCATGCCTGGCATGTAGGCTTAAGTTTTTGATTCCTTAGGGTAAATAGCAAGGAATGCAATCACTAGATCGTATGTATGAGTGTGTTTAGTTTGTAAGAAACTGCCCAAAGTGTCTTCTACACCATTTTGATGTCCCATCAGCAATGAGTAAGAGTTCTTACTGCTCTACCTCCTTGTCACCATTTGGTATTGTCACTCTTTTGGATTTTAGCCGTTCTAGTAGGTTTGTACTGATATTGTTGTTTTAATTTGGGATTCCCTAATGACTTATGATGTTGTGGATTTTTCATTGCTTATTTGCCTTCTGTGTATCTTCTTGGTGATGTGTATCTGTTCAGGTCTTTTGCCCTTTTTTTTTTTTAGATGGAGTCTCACTCTGTTGCCCAGGCTGGAGTGCAGTGGCACGATGTCTGCTCACTGCAAGCTCCGCCTCCCGGGTTCATGCCATTCTCCTGCCTCAGCCTCCCATGTAGCTGGGACTACAGGCGCCCACCACCATGCCCAGCTAATTTTTTTGTGTGTGTATTTTTTTAGTAGAGATGGAGTTTCACCGTGTTAGCCAGGATGGTCTCGATCTCCTGACCTCGTGATCCGCCAGCCTTGGCCTCCAAAAGTGCTGGGATTACAGGTGTGAGCTACCGTGCCCAGCCTCTTTTGCCCATTTTTTAATTCAGTTGTTTTCTTATTGTTGAGTTTTAAGAATTCTTTTTTTTTAGTGACCAGAAATTATTATTAAACTTTATTATTAAATGACACCAATTATAGCTACTTTTCTTTTCTTTTTATTTCAATCAGTTTTGGGGAGACAGGTGGTATCTGGTTACATGAATAAGTTCTTTAGTGGTAATTTCTGAGACTTTGGTGTACCCATCACCAAATCATGAGCAGTGTATGAGCAGTGTACACTGTACCCAATGTGTAGTCTTTTATCCCTCACCCCCCAACCTTTCCCCCGAATCCCCAAAGTCCACTGTATCATTCTTATGTATTTGCATCTTCATAGCTTAGCTCCCAGAGTTTTAAGAATTCTTTGTGTATTTTGAGCTGGGCATGATAGTTTGTGCCTGTTGTCCCAGCTACTTCTGAAGCTGAGGCAGGAGGATCCCTTGAGCCCAGGAGTTCTAATTCAGCTTAGGCAACATAGCAAGACCCCATCTCTAATAAACAAATACATTTTAAAAATAGTTCTTTGTATATATTTTTTGAAAACAACATTTTTTTCCCCTGGAGACAGAGTTTCACTCTGTCACCAAGGCTGGAGTGCAGTGATGTGATCACAGTTCACTGCAGCTTCAACCTCCCAGGCTCGAGCCATCCTGAGCTACCATACCCGGCTATTTTTTTTTTTTTTTTTGTAGAGATAGAGTTTGTTATATTGCCCAAGCTAGTCTTGAATTCCTGGACTCAAGTAATCCATCCACCTTGGCCTCCCAAAGTGCTGGGATTACAGGCCTGAACCACCACACCCGGGCAGATAACACTGTTTTATCAGATACGTCTTTTGCAAATATTTCCTCCTAGTCTGTGGCTTATCTTTTCATTCTCTTAATGAGGTTTCAGTTTTGTCTCTTCAAACCACTGTTTCATGTGACATTTTCAATTTTTAATTATTGTGTTAAAATACACATAAAATTTACCATCTTAACCATTTTAAGTCTACAATGGAGTGGTATGTATATAGTCAAAATTTTGTGCAACCATCACCACCATCCACCTCCCTCTTTCATCTTATAAAACTGACCCGGGAGGCGGAGCTTGCAGTGAGCTGAGATTTCGCCACTGCACTCCAGCCTGGGCAACACAGCGAGACTCCGTCTCAAAAAAAAAAAACAAACTGAAACTCAGCCGGCTATGGTGGCTCACACCTGTAATCCCAGCACCTTGGGAGGCTGAGGCAGGCAGATCATCTGAGGTCAGGAGTTTGAGACCAGCCTGGCCAACATGGTGAAACACTATCTCTGCTAAAAATACAAAAATTAGCTGAGCGTGGTGCCAGGTGCCTGTAGTCCCAGCTACTCAGGAGGCTGCATCAGGAGAATCGCTTGAACCCGGCAGGGGGCGGAGGTTGCAGTAAGCCGAGATAGGGCCACTGCACTCCAGCTTGGGGGACAGATAAACAAAGCAAAACAGAACTGAAACTCTATAACAGTTTCATTTTAATTCAGTCAAATATGGAGATATTTTATATTGAATAAGACTCTTTTTCCCTTTTAAAAAGATAATATTTTTTATTATAGAAGTAACATGTATTTCTAATGGAAAATTTGAAAACACATAATTAGAAAAAAGAGGAAAAACCTATGAAAACCTCTGGCACCAGGAAGACTAGTGGCCTTGGAAGTAGTCTGGAAACCGCACCCTTAGCTGGGACAATTTGACAAACACTACATATCAGAAGCATAAAAAAGATACTCTTTGACCCAACAATCCTTGTTTCAAAATGTATTCAAAGGAAATAGTTAGATAGGTGCCCAGAGAGTGAAATACAAAGATGTTCTTAATGGGAGAAAAATTGTAAACAACCTATACTTGTTTTCTAGGGCTGTCATAACAAAGCACGGCAGACTGAGTGGTTTAAACAGAAATTTATTTCTCACAATTCTGGAGGCTAAAGGTCTGAGATCAAGCTGTCAGCAGGATCTTCACATGGTTCTTGTAAGTGTCTATGTTTAAGTTTCCCCTTTTTATAAGGGTGCCAGTCATATTGGATTAAGGCCCATTGATGACCTCATTTTAACTTAATTATCTCTTTAAAATCCTATCTCCAAATGCAGTCACATTCTGAAGTACTGGGGGTTAGGATATCGACATATGAATTTTGGGGGAACACAATTCAGCCAATTATACAAACCTCATCTAAGAATTGAGAATAAATAAATTAGGATGCAGTCTGTACAATAGTTCAATCATACTTTTTAGCTCATATATGAATATTTAATACCACCATTAAAAATGGCCTTAGGGTCAGGTGTGGTGGCTCATGCCTATAATCCCAGCACTTTGGGAGGCTGAGGCAGGTGGATCACTTGAGGCCAAGAGATCGAGACCAACCTGGCCAACATGGCAAAACCCCTTCTGTACTAAAAATTAAAAAAGTATCTGGGTGTGGTGGTGCATGCCTATAATCCCAGCTACTCAGGAGGCTGAGGCAGGAGAATCACTTGAGCCCAGGAGGCAGAGGTTGCAGTGAGCTGAGATCGTGCCACTGTACTCCAGCCTGGACGACAGAGTGAGACCCTGTCTCAAAAAACAAACCAACAAACAAGGCCTTAGGGTTATATATGACATAGAAATAATTTCATGGCATATATTATCAGTGAAAAGAACAGGCTACAAAATAATATGAGTAGTATGATCCTTGCTCTTTCTCTATGTGAAATACATAGACAAATGCACAGAAAAATGGCTGGAAAAGTTCATTATATTTTGGGGATGATATGGATGAGTTTTCTTTGTTTTATTTCTATATATTGCTTAACTGTGCATTTAAATTTTCCCATACTAAGTCTTTGAAGTATATATAGATATATAGATATAATAACAATTATTAGTATTTTTTGAGACAGGATCTCACTTTGCCACCCCAGCTGGAGTGCAGTAGTACGATCAGGGCTCACTGCAGCCTCTACCTTCTAGGCTCAGGTGATCCTCCCACCTCAGCCTTCCAAGTAGCTGGGACTACAGCCACATGTCACCACACCTATAGGTATGAGCTCAGAGCCTGATAGGGCTATTCTCAAACTTGAGGAGAAAATTTTAAAATGTGGTTGGTTTTAAAATTTTAAAATGGAGGGTGACTGTGTCCAGAAAGGTGGGGTGGGAGGAGTGGACAGGGCAGGTCTGAAGGTACTTGCCTTTTTTCCTAGTTATTGTTTTATCACTGGCCACCTTCATTTTTCATTGAATTGAGTCTTCCACGTGAAGAAGCATATCATCTGCAAAGATCTCTGTGATTTCTAGCTTTGGAGGCAGAGGGTGTCTATTTATGTCTCATTTTTGTACAGACGAGGTTTCACCACGTTGCCCAGGCTGGTCTTGAATTCCTGGGCTCAAGCAATGCTCCCGCCTCAGCCTCCCGAAGTGCTAGGATCACAGGCATGAACCACCATGCCTGGCCAGTCTTTGTAATATTTTAGAAGAACCCCTGCCCCCAGCACACACACACAGACACACACCCCAAAAAAAGAAAGAAGACGGAAAAGTCTACACCATGCCTATAACATGTTTTAGAGAACAGTTTTCTAGTCATGTAGTTTTCCTTTAGCTATTTCTGCTTTCTGGCTGCAAAGGAGAGTGTCAGTGGGATATGAAAGCTTACTTAATGTTTGTAACTGTTTCTATTTGCCCCTATATAGTAATGTCCTGTTCATTCATGTGCAATGGAGTGCTCAGTGTACTTTTATTCCTTTTTGGAAGCTCTTTGGAAAGGCTTTTGCTTAATCATAGGACACTGCTGAAGCCAATGACATTATGATTGAATGATTCGTCTTGGTTTAAGACTTATGATCAGACAGGCTCTGAGCTCTATTCTCCAACCTGGGGAGAAAATTTTACAATAGAGGGGGTTCTCAGAAGGAAAGGAGGGTGACTGTGTTCAGCGTCCTGATCTCTGTGATTTCTGGCTTTGGAAGCACAGGGTGCCTATTTACGTCTCATTCATGAGAGAATTGACTGCAGGCGTTTTTCTCCTAAAGTCTGTTATTTCTTTAGAGGCTGGGCCTACCACTCCAGTTATATTCCTGTAGGCCTGCCCTTCCTCTACTTCTGTAGCTTGGGTAATTTACGCACAAAACAGGCAGTGTTTGAATAGAAGGACAACATCTACGTCAAGACACAATAAAATAATTAGAGGTTAGCTGTGTACATGATTCTACATGCTAAGCTTTCACTTTGTATAATATACCTGCATGGCCATTGAAACTGTTGTTGGTGAAGTGAAATGCAGCCACTCCCCTGGTTGTTACATGGAGTGGTGACAGATTTAGCCTCACTATACCTGCATAAGTAGGTAGTATACAACAATAGCAGAGGTTGAAATTTTAGTCTTACAATAGAAGGGGTATCTGGCATTAAGTACCTTGTTTACACCTCTGATAAGTCTTGAGAATGCCTCTAGAACTGAGAATCCTCTGCAGAAATGAGAGTCTAAGTTCTGGGAATATCATGAGATTCCCAGGAGGGGGTGCTATGTATAGTGAGGGTTGAAAAAAAAGCTCAAGGACAAGATCCATATTTATGGACAGAAAGCCAACAAAGAATACACAGTAGAAATGGGGCCAGACACGGTGGCTCACGCCTGTAATCCCAGCACTTTTCGAGGCCAAGGCGGGTAGATCACCTGAGGTCAGGAGTTATAGACCAGCCTTGCCAACATGGTGAAACCCCGTCTCTAGTAAATATACAAAAATTATCCAGGCGTGGTGGCACGAGCCTGTAATACCAGCTACTCGGGAGACTGAGGCAGGAGAATCACTTGAACCCAGGAGGCGGAGGTTGCAATAAGCCAAGATCACACCACTGCATTCCAGCCTAGGGGACCGAGCAAGACTATGTCTCAAATAAACAAAAAAGAATACACAGTAGGGCTGGGCGCGGTGGCTCACGCCTGTAATCCTAGCACTTTGGGAGGCCGAGGAGGGCGGATCGCGAGGTCAGGAGAACTCGACCATGCTGGCTAACATGGTGAAACCCCGTCTCTACTAAAAATACAAAAAAATTAGGTGGGTGTGGTGGCGGGCGCCTGTAGTCACAGCTACTCCGGAGTCTGAGGCACGAGAATGGCGTGAACCCGGGAGGCAGAGCTTGCAGTGAGCCGAGATCGCGCCACTGCACTCCAGCCTGGGCGACAGAGAGCGAGACTCTGTGTCAAAAAAAAAAAAAAGGAATACACAGTAGAAATGAGAGAAAGGCAGAAGACAGGAGGAGAACTAGGATAGTGCTGGAAATGCTCTACAAGAGATAAAAGACAAAATTTCAAGGAAGAATGGATGCGCAACAGTGATACAGGTCTCAAAGAGAGGCAGAAGGAACAGGTCAGTGGGCTGTTTGTTAGGCAATCTTTGAGAAACTTGGTTGTTTGAAAAGTAAGTTAGAAAAGCCAGAAAATAAAGGTTATTTTGTCGAGTGGAATTAGATGATGAAGAAAACTTTCAGGAAGTTTGTTAGTAACATGAAGGTGAAGAGTAATGGTGAGATTTATTAGAACAAAGTTAACTTTCAGAATTTGTGTTCAGGTAAAGAGTTTTTGCAATTGAATCTCTTAATTATATACTAGTATTTCATCCTTTCATTTTCTTTTTTTTCATATTACATAGCACATACTTCATAGGCCACTTCTTGTGCTTGGTTGCCCAAATTAACAGAAATGCTTACGAGGATATGTCCATGTTCACAGCAAAGCAATGAGCATGCACTCCAGAGTCCTGGCATTTTGCTTTGACCCAGGATCAAATTTGAGACAATGACGGTGGCACACCCCTGTAGTCCCAGCTACTCGAGAGGCTGATACAGGAGAATCGCTGAACCCGGGGGGCAGAGGTTTCAGTGAGCCAAGATCATGCCACTGCACTGCAGCCTGGGTGACAGAGTGAGACTCCGTTTCAAAACAAACAAACAAACAAACAAAAATTTGTTCGAATGAATTCACAATCAACTACTTGCTCATCACCCTTATTTTTCTAATCTAGGATATGATAGAAAGATAGGATATATCTTTCTAATCTAGGATATGATAAAATTATATTAGTATCATGAGGATTGAATATTGCTCTAATATTATTCTAAAATATTAGTGATGAAAGAGACCTTAGAAATCATTTACTATAGAATGGTTTCATTTTGCAGATAGGAAAACTGAGGCACAAAGATGTTAAATGACTTGGCAAAGTGACAGAGCTAGAGCCAGGAGAATCCAGGTCCTCTTGATTCTTAGTTTGCTACTAAACACCCCTAAGCCATGAAGAAGGTTGCTTCTGCTTTATGTTATGCTATATTTTTTCTTTCTCTCTCTTTTTGCATGCTTTTTTTGTCCCACTTGAACATGAGATCAACATGCAAATCAGAGAACCTGAAACTTTTGAGAAAAACGAGGACAGTTGTGTCGTGGCCCAGTATACAGGGAATGGAGGTATGAGAACTTCCTCTTTCTACAAAGTTATCAGGTTTATTCATGTTTCCTGGGCCTTAGTTGAACGTGAGAGCCTTTCCCAGATATAGGCATCTTTTCTCGTCAGTGGATGCATTAGAAAGGCAGGAGACCAGAGCTCTCACCTGGCTCTGTTATCATTCCTGTGGTCTCTAGAAAGTGACTTTCCCTCCCTAGGCCTCAGTTTCCTAATTTGTAAAATATGAGACTTGGATTACATGAGTTCAAAAATATTTCGGCTCTAAAATCCTATGATTCTACCTTCTGAATTATGAAGGATTTAATTTTTTTCTACCTTCCAAGTAAAAGCCATACCTAAGCCTCATGGAATTTGATCACCCCTACCTTTTCGTGTGAATGTTAACAGGCCTTCTCTGCTCTGTTTGCTATAATTGGAATGATTTAGTTTTTATTTCAGTGGTTTCAATGATTGTTTTCCATTTGTCATTCTACCAAAGAAGTAATTGGCACAATGATTAAAGGTGATCTATGACTCAGTTCTGCTGGATCCCTTTTCAAGTGTTACTTTGCAAATCTCTAGACCTCCTCCCCTCTATGTCTCACTCATACAGAGTTGGATACCAACTATGGATCTGATTTTCTTTTGCTTCTTTTTTTTTTTTAAGATGGAGTCTTGCTCTGTTGCCCAGGCTGGAGTGCAGTGGCGCAATCTTGGCTCACTGCAACCTCCACCTCCTGGGTTCAAGCGATTCTCCTGCCTCAGCCTCCCGAGTAGCTGGGTTTACAGGCACCCGCCACCATGCCCAGCTAATTTTTGTATTTTTAGTAGAGACAGGGTTTCACCATAGTGGCCAGGCTGGTCTCGAACTCCTGACCTTGTGATCTGCCTGCCTCAGCCTCCCAAAGTGTTGGGATTACAGGCATGAGTCACTGCGCCCGGCCTTTTGCTTCTTTTGGAATTAGGAGGGAGGACATAGGATGTCCTCAGGATCAGAGATCCAAGGCGATATCTGGAAGGAAGAACGTGTTCTCTCAGTAAAGGAAGGGGAAGGCTGCCGTGTGTTACTGACTCTGCTATAGCAGATGACAAGGAGTTAATTGCAGTCTAATTCCTCTCCTCATTGTGGGGGTTACTGGCTTTGCAGTGTCTTGGCAAAGTCTCGTAGACAGGTCATGGCAGCCTATCCCTTGCTTTCTTCTGTCTGCATGCCTACACACCTAGGGATGGAGAATCAAGAGATCAGTTTTCTGGCTGCCATTGAAAGGATGCTCTGTCAGAAGCAAAGGCTTGACTTATTCTGAAGATTACCCCGATCTGCAAAGCTGCCGAATGCATAGTTATTTGTTACCTGGACTTAAAGTAATGCAAGGCCCAGTGTCACATTACTTTGCCTCTAACAGATCTTTCTTGCAATGACTGTTTCATGCCATCAGTCACTCAACATTTACGAAGCACTTACCTTAGCATGAAGGAAAGGTTGAAAAGGAAGAGAAACCATGATCTCAGGCATTGAAGACTGAAAAGTTGCTGTGAGAATAGAGAATGCACAGAAACATTAAGTACTATAAAAACAAGTACATATTAACATAATACATAGTATTTCCAGAAATATTTAGGAATTAATTGCAATGATCAAACCTGGATGGAGTTAATCAGAGTCATGGCACCCAGTGGGATGACTTAGAACCATGAGAGGAAGTTAAATAACTTGCTCTAGATCATGCAGCTATAAAAGAGGAACTGAAATTTGAATCCAGGCACTCTGGCTCCAAAGACACTTAACATTATACTAGACTGAGTCTCTGAAGTCAAAGAGCAAGGGAAGAAAACTACCCTGGTGCAGTTATTGAGAGTATGACCTCTAGACTCAGACTCCCTGGGATTCAATCCTGCCTCTAGCATTTACCATACACTCCTGGACAATCCACTTACCATTCTATCCTTTCTTTTCCTTATCCATAAAAATGGGGATAATAGGCTGGACGCGGTCACTCACACCTGTAATCTCAGCACTTTGGGAGGCCTAGGAGGGTGGATCACGAGGTCAGGAGTCTGAGACCAGCCTGACTAACATGGTGAAACCCCATCTCTACTAAAAATACAAAAATTAGCTGGGCGTGGTGGCATGCGCCTGTAATCCCAGCTACTCAGGAGGCTGAGGCAGGAGACTTGCTTGAACCTGGGAGGCGGAGGTTGCAGTGAGCCAAGATCGTGCCACTGCACTCCAGCCTGGCAACAGAGTGAGACTCTGTCTCAAAAAAAAAAGAGGGGGATAATAGTAACTGTGTATGAAGTTGCTATAAGGTACAGATGTGGTATATAGTGTGTAGAGTGTGCAGCCCAGTGCCTAAGACATAGTGATTGCTCAATAAATGTTAACGATCAATAAAATGATTATTATCATCCTATTTCTAAGAACCTGAAGTCCTACCAGGATAGTAACTCTAATTGCCAGAATAAGAAGGGGAAGTTTGGGTTGAGGTTATTTTCCAATCAGAAGTCCTCTGCTCTTGAGTTAGAGAAGATTTAGGGATCAGTAGAATTACAGTGAGGGAAGTGATGAGAAACTGGGGGAAGTTCTAAGAGAAGAATTAGCTCAAAATGTCAGTCTTACAGAGCCTTGAAGGAAAATCATGTCAGAAGGGAGGGAAAGGAAAGGAAGCCAAGACTCTGGTTAGTGTAGACCCTCTTGGGTTGTGGACAAGACAGTATGGGATTGCCATTTTATTAGTAATATATATTGTATATGAATTTAACTTCCCTTTTGGTTTCCTCTTTTCATCCTCACTATTACTAGACCATGCATATATTGAGAAGTAATCTATGCTGCAACTCTCCCTCAGAACTGTATGTACTTAAAATCAAGTTAGTAGAGATTTTGAAAGGACTGTGATTTAAATAAAACACAAAAAAACAGTAACATAATAGATGATTGTCCTTATTCACAGGTCAGGGAGCCACTAGTCCATTGCAGCTCTTTTCTCCTAGAGAGATCTTCAAGAAGAGATCTTTGTGCCCCATATGTAATGACTACTTAGAAGCTGAGTCAAACAAAGAGTCTTATTTTAGTTTTCTAAATACCAAGTCTGGGCAGGCCTATGTTTTCACTACATGGGAGGAGTCAAGTATCTTTTCACTACATGGGAGGGGTAAGTGGTTAAGTTTTTTCGTATGTTGGCTGCCTAAGTCATTCTGCTTGGTATCATGGCTCAGTTAATTTTGTCAACTGACCAAGGACTATATAAGTCAGGGCAAAGCTACACCCCACTGTGTGTAACAGGAAGTAGTGACATGGCACTCTGCCCTTTGAATTCATTGTGTATTCTGGGCCTGGCTAAGTGATATTGAGAAGAGATAGCGGTAATCATTGGCAACATTAGTGCTCTTAAAACCATTCACTCACAAATATTTATTGACAATACTAGAACATCTGTAAAGAACACGGTATCTGGCAAATAGTATAAGCTCAAATTTTGTTGACTATAAACCAATGTTTGGGCTGTACATTTGCCAATATGCAGCATTTAACTACATTTCTTCACGCAAAATTCAACTATATCTTCAGAGTAAAGAATAGAAAAGGAATGAATTAGATACAATGTCTTTTGGATGTATTTTTCTATATTCAGCTTCCCCGCTGTTAAGAAATCCCAGCTCCAGTTCAGCAGTGGTAAAGTGATTGCTATCACACAGCAATGAGTGGTGTCTGTGAGCTCATGTTGAGCAGCTGTTACAGAATTTGAAAGGGCAAGGCATATTTCATGTACGAGTCCTCAACTATCTCCATCAAGCTGTCACCATAGAGACTGAGAACTTAAAGACTTCCTTGCAATCATCTTGGAAGGGAAATGTCTATTTCTGGCTGAGGCTTGGCCTCTCTGGAGAGGAGTTTATAAAGCATGTCTTACTATCTGCTATGTAGTGAGGAATTTAGGACAAAATTTGGAGCAACCTTATGGGGTAAGATAATCAGCACTTTTAAAAAAGGAAAACCTACTTAGATTAGCATAGAGCTAGATCCTATAAGTCAGTTATGACCTGGATAGGATTTAGGTACTCTGGAAATCACTAATCTTCATGTTTTGTGGCATATAGGTTATGGGAATGGTTAGGGCAAGAAGCTAGTTATAATCCAGAAAGAGGTAGGCAACCTATAGGACAATCACTACCCTGGGATTTTCTGCAAGCAGTTGTCATAAACTTAAATATTAGTTACCAAAGATCATATGGTTTAAGCAATTTTTTTTTTTAGCTGCTACTTCCTTCGGTCCTTATAGATAGATAAGACCAAGCACCTCTTCATAGGTTTCCATTTTTTGCCTCTACTGTAGGACCGATCAAATGGCTTTTAAAGTAATCTAATTTTGTTTTCTAGAAGGATGAGAGAAGTTTAGTCTTTCAAATAGCCTATGTTAACAGTGATTCTGAAGCCAAGTAGGACCCATGGAAAAACAAAACAGGATTGATTTCAGTCTATTTTACCTCTTGGAACATTAATTCCATAAGGAAAGCACTTCATTAAATTCTGCTGACATAGAACGCTTATAAAATGTGTTTCTTGGTTCTTTTTAACTATATTAAACTTTTTTCTTTGGGCTGGGCTTGGTGGCTTATGCCTGTAATACCAGCACTTTGGGATGCCAAGGCGGGAGAACGGCCTGAGCCCAGGAGTTCGAGACCAGCCTGGGCAAAAAAACAAGACCCTGTCCCTACAAAAAACCCACAAAACTTATCTGGGTGTGGTTGTATGTGCCTGTGGTCCCAGCTACTTGGGAAACTGAGATGGGACGATTGCTTGAGCCCAGGAGGTTAAGGCTGCAGTGAGCCAAGGTCACACCACTGCACTCCAGCCTGGGAGCAAGACTCTATCTCTAAAAGAAACAAAACAAAAAACAAGGCTTTTTCTTTGGATGCTTCCAAAATTGCATTGGAATCCATTAAATTTTAAAATGCATGCCCTTGGGTATCACAATTTCACTTCAAGGAATTTCTTCTGGACAAATATTCCCATTAAATGAAAGTCCATTCTGAACTTGAAGTGCTCAGGCTAATTCCTGCACTTGGCTCCAAGAATGCTAGGCAAAAGACTGGCAAATTCACTTCTGGAAAAAAATCAACAGCACAAGAAAGCACATTCGGGAGTCCTACAATGAGGCAAGTGGATCCCACTTGATGACTTCAAAGTGAATCTACAAGAGGACAAGTATTATTTGAGTATATGGAGGTAATAATAAACTATTACGTGAAAGTCACTCGACATCTGAGGAATGCCTCCATCATGAAATCAGACACTAAAACAATGTAATTTAGAGTAAACAAAGACAATGCAGGAAGAGAAATAAATTATGAAACATAAACAACAATGGAATGCTATGATAAGAAAGAATTATCTGTAGACAAATTCTATATGATTCCACTTATATGAGGTAGAGAAAGAGAAAGAATGTGGTTGCCAAGGGCTGGGGGAATAGGGAGTAGGGAGTTATTGTTTAATGGAGAAAGAGTTTCAATTTTGCAAGAGGAAGAGTTCTGAAGATGGGTGATGGTTGCACAATAATATTAATGTACTTCATACCACTGAAATATATACTTAAAAATAGTTAAGATGGTCAAGTTTACGTTGTGTGTATTTGACCACAATACAAAATTAGAAAGAAAATGAATAATGGGAGCTCTCGGAAATGAAAAATATGATTGCTGAAATGGGAAATTCATAGACAGTATGGAAGATGAAGACGAGAACATTTCCCAGAAGGTAGATTCAAGAGATGACATATAGATGGAAAATAGAGGACAAAGTTAAAGGATCAGCCTGTAATCCCAGCGCTTTGGGAGGCTGAGGCAGGAGAACTGCTTGAGCCCAGGAGTTCGAGACCAGCCTGGGCAACATAGCAAGATGTGTCTCTGTTAAAAAAAAACAAAAACACTTTTTTTTTTAAAGTTAGCCAGGCATGGTGGCTCACATCTGTAGTCCCAGCTACTTAGGAGGCTGAGGAAGGAGGATCACTGAAGCCCAGGAGTTGAGGCTGCAGTGAGTTATGATGACAAAGCAACACACTCTCTCTAAAAAAAGTGAGAGATAAATATTGTATCAGAGTCCCAACAGCAAACCTAATTCAGCACATGAGCACATGGTTGGGATAAAGAGATTTTTATGAAAGGACTATTTACGGGACTGTGAGCAGCAAGGATTAAGGGGACAAACAAAGGTGGTATAGTGTCCAGGGACCAGCAGCAATGAGAAGCTATTACACTCCCAGGGCTGAAAGTGCAAGGGGAGGAGGCCGTGTAAATGGGGTCCAATAAGAACTAGAGCCAAGGAGGAAGGGCCTTCCAATGATAGATATAGCTAGTGCCTGAGAGATGGGGCTCTGCAACAGCAACAAGACAAGAAAGCAAATTCAGGAATCCTACAATGAGGCAAGTGGATCCCGCTTGATGACTCCAAAGTGAAATCTACCAGAGGAAAAGTATTATTTGAGTATACAGAGATAATAATTTGAGTATACGGGAGAAATATTCTGATCTCTCTCTCTTCCTGTGATCTGATCTGATATTGGCCAGACCTAACCAGAAGGTAGACTGGGTGAGTCTATAGTTCATATAGTCTATAGTCATCCTCTCAGGGTAGGGTAGGTCTAGTATGGGAAAGAAAATAAATTATCAAAGAATAGTACAATAATATTTTCCCATCTGAAAAACATCTGGTGTCCATCCCAGGGAATTAAAAAAAAAAAAAGCCTTACATGAGGCAGAACATAATGAAATTTCAGAAAAACATTAACCAAGAAAAGATCCTAAAAGCTTGCAGAGAGGACAGAAGAGCTCATATATAAAGGATCAAAAACGAGAATGGCATTGGATTGATCATCAGCAGCACCGAATGCTGTATGACAATGGAGCAATGTCTTCAAATTTCTGAGGAAATTTTCTCCTCTCCTCTCCTCTCCTCTCCTCTCCTCTCCTCTCCTCTCCTCTCCTCTCCTCTTTTCTTTTTGAGATGGAGTTTCGCTCTTGTTGCCCAGGCTGGAGTGCAATGGTGCCACCTCAGCTCACCACAACCTCTGCCTCATGGATTCAAGCGATTCTTCTGCCTCAGCCTCCCGAGTAGCTGGTATTACAGGCATGCGCCACCATGCCCAGCTAATTTTGTATTTTTAGTAGAGATGGGGTTTCTCCATGTTGGTCAGGCTGGTCTTGAACTCCTGACCTCAGGTGATCTGCCTGCCTCAACCTCCCAAAGTCCTGGGATTACAGGTGTGAGTCACCATGCCTGGCTGGAAATATTATTTTCAAGCCAAATTGTCAATTAAATGTAAGGGTGGAACAAAGACATTTGCAAACATGCAATGTTTCAAAAAATTTCACAGTGGGAGGTTTAACCAGCATCATACTAGCTAATTCATCACTAGATATTGTCTTACATGACACATATTATGTTGTAGGCCATTTCCACTATGTCCTATCAATAGGAGTGGTATTTGCTATTATAGGAGGCTTTGTCCACTGATTCCCCCCTATTTTCAGGCTACACACTTAATCAGACCTATGCTGAAATCCACTTCACCATTTTATTTATAGGTGTTAATTTAACTTTTTTCCACAGCACTTCCTCGGCCTATGTGGTATGCCTCGACATTACTCTGATTATCCTGATGTGCACACCGCGTGAAATGTTATCTCATCCATAGGCTCATTTATCTCACTAACAGCAGTTATACTAATGATGTTTATAATCTGAGAAGCCTGTGCTTCAAAATAAAAAATACTAACAATTGAACAACCATCTACTAATTTAGAGTGGCTTTACAGATGTCCACCACCCTACTGCACATTTGGAGAGCCAACTTACTTGAAAGCCTAAACAAGAAAGGAAGGAATTGAACCTCCAGAAACTGGTTTCAAGCCAATCCCATAACTTCTATGACTCTCTCGATATTAGTTAAATTATTACATAACTTTGTCAAAGCAAATTTATAGGTTAAATCCTATATGTCTTAATGGCTCATCCAGTTCAATTAGGCCTTCAAGATGCCACATCCCCTATTATAGAAGAACTACTCACTTTCCATGACCATGCTCTTATAATTATTTTCCTAATTAGTTCCCTGGTCCTAGACATCATTTCCCTAATACTCACAACAAAATTAACTCATACTGGCACCATAGATGCTCAAGAAATCGAAACTGTGTGAACTATTTTACCCGCCATTATCTTAATTTTAATTGGCCTCCCATCCCTATCTATTGTGCACATAGTAGACAAGGTTAACAATCCTTCTCCTACTGTCAAAGCAATTGGCCACCAATGATATTGAAGCTATAAATATACAGACTATGAAGAGTTAGGCTTTGATTCTTATATGATTCCAACAGCAGACTTAAAGCCAGGAGAACGTCGACTCCTTGAAGTTGATAACTGAACAATTCTCCCAATAGAGATCCCTGTCCATATATTAATCTCATCCGAAGACATCCTGCATTCATGAACTATCCCCTTACTGGGCCTCAAAACAGATGGAATCCCCGGACGCTTAAATCAAACGACCTTAACCGCTACATGTCCAGGCCTTTACTATGGACAGTGCTCAGAAATTTGTGGGTCTAACCACAGTTTTATACTTATTGTCCTAGAATTAACCCCCTTAAAATGCTTTGAAACCTGATCCACGTCTGCACTATAATATCACTGTCAAGCTATCTAGCATTAACCTTTTAAGTTAAAGACTGAGGGGATCTGCACCTATTTGCAGTGAATGCCTAAACTAGATACTTCCACATGATCCATTGTCATCCTGTCAATAATTGTAACTTTATGCTCCATTATTCAGTTAAAATTATCAAATTTCATTTATTATATAGCCTTTATAACCAAAAACAATCAAAACACAAAAACATAAAGCTCCCAAGAATTAAAACGAATGAAAATCTATTCACCTCTTACTACCCCAACAATTCTAGGTCTACCTGCAGTAGTATTAATCATTTTATTTCCCCCTGTACTATTTCTAACCTCCAGTCATCTAATCAGTAACTGATTGATTTCCATTCAACAGTGACTAATTCAACTTGTACTAAAACAAATAATAATAACCCATAACATTAAAGGACGAACCTGATCCCTTACACTGATCTCCCTAATTCTCTTCATTGCCTCAACCAATCTCCTTGGGCTTCTACCCTATTCATTTACACCAACTACCCAATTATCAATAAACCTAGGTATAGCAATCCCCTTATGAGCAGGCACAATCATTACAGGCTTCTGCTTCAAGACAAAAACCTCCTTAGCTCACTTTTTACCACAAGGCACACCTATACCACTTATCCCTACGCTAGTGATCATTGAAACTATTAGCCTATTCGTTCAACCAATGGCACCAGCTGTGCGATTAACAGCCAACATTACACCCAGAAACCTGCTAATAATTTAATCAGAGGAGCCACACTAGTACTATCAACTATCAGTCTTCCCACAGCTTCAATCGCTCTCATTATTCTAATCCTACTAACCATCCTCGAATTTGCCATAGCCCTTATTCAGCCTATGTCTTTACATTGCTAGTAAGCCTTTACCTGTGCAACAACACATAATGACCCGCCATACACATGCCTACCATATAGTCAAACCCAGCCCCTGACCACTAACAGGAGCTCTCTCATTTATTTCTCCTAATAACATCTGGCCTGGCCATGTGATTTCACTTTAACTTTATCACCCTTTTAACACTGGGCCTACTAACCCACACACTAACTATATACCAGTGATGACGTGACATTATCCGAGAAATAACATTTCAAGGCCACCACACATCAATCGTCCAAAAAGTCCTCTGATATGGAATAATTCTATTTATTATCTGAGAAGTATTTTTTGCTGGTTTCTTCTGGGCATTCTACCACTCTAGTCTAGTCCCAATTCCAGAATTAGGGGGACACTGATCCCCAATAGGTATTTCTCCCCTCAACCCCTTAGAAGTCCCCCTCCTGAATACATCTGTATCACTTACATCAGGATTTTCGATTACTTGCATTTACCACAGCCTGATAGAAGGTAGTCGAAAGCAGATACTTTAAGCACTATCCATCACAATTATCTTAGGTATTTACCCTTCTACAAGCCTCAGAATATTTCCAGGCCCCCTTTACTATCTCTGATGGCATCTATGGCTCAACATTCTTTACATCCACAGGCTTTCATGGATTTCATGTTATTACTGGATCAACATTTCTCACTATCTGCCTCCTCTGCCAATTAAAATTCCACTTTACATCCAACCACCACTTTGCCTTTGAAGCTGAAGATGTAGTATGACTGTTCTTATATGTCTCTATCTATTGATAAGGGTCCTACTCTTTTAGTATAAACAGTACCATTGACTTCCAATCAATTAGTTTCCATAATATCCGAAAGAGAGTAATCAACCTGACACTAGCCCTAGTAACCGACACCTTACTGGCCCTATTACTAATAACAATCGCATTTTGGCTCCCACAACTTAATATCTATATAGAAAAATCCAGCCCCTAGGAATGCAGATTTGACCCACTAGCCTCCCCCTGCCTCCCCTTTTCCATTACATTCTTCCTAGTAGCCATCACATTCCTCCTCTTCGACTCAGAGATCGCTCTGCTACTACTGCAGCCATGAGCCCTTCAAACAACCAACCTGACACTAATGATCAGCACAGCCCTTATACTAGTTACCATTTTAATCCTAGGCTTGACTTATGAATGAGCCCAAAAAGGATTAGACTGTGTTGAATTGTAAATAGTTTAAGTCAAAATAAATGATTTTGACTCATTAGATTATGGTAGACCATATTTACCAAATCCCCGTGATTTATATCAATATTATATTAGCATATACCATACCACTGCTAGGAGTATTCGTCTATCGATCCCACCTGATATCATACCTATTATGCCTAGAAGGCATAATACTATCAGTATTTATCATAAATACTCGTAACTTTAAATATACATTTCACTCTAGCATCCATAATACCCATTATTCTTCCAGTATTTGCTGCCTGTAAAGCTACAGTGGGCCTTGCCTTACTAGTTTCAATCTCCAGTACATATAGTCTAGATTATGTACAAAATCTAAATTTACTTCAATGCTAAAAATTATTATTCCAACAATTATACTTTACCAATGGCATGGTTCTCTAAAAATTCTAATATGAATCAACATGGTTATCCACAGCCTACTCATCAGCCTCATCAGCCTACTATTTTTTAACCAATTCAATGATAGCTCATCCAACTTCTCATTAGTTTTCTCTTCTGACCAGCTGATATCACCCCTTCTAATCTTAACAGCTTGATTACTGCCTCTTATAAGTCTAGCAAGCCAATATCACCTGTCCAATGAATCACTCCCATGAAAAAAGCTCTATATTTTTATACTGATCTCCCTACGGACTTTTAAAATCACAACATTCACAGCCACAGAACTAACTATATTTTATATCCTCTTTGAAGCCACGCTAGTTCCTACCCTAATTATCATCACCCGCTGAGGCAATCAACCAGAATGCCTTAATGCAAGCTCATACTTCTTATTTTACACACTAGTAGGATCCCTTCCTCTATTTGTAGCATTTGTTTATACTTAAAATACCTCAGGTTCACTAAATATGCTAGTAATAATACTTACTACCCAAGAGCTATTAACCACCTGATCCAACAACCTTATTTATCGCTGAATTGGTTAAAATATAGTAGGCTGATGAAGCTGATAAATAGGCTGTGGATAACCACGTTGATTCAGATTATAGAATTTTTAGAGAACCATGTCATTTGGATTTTAAGCCTGCATAGGCAAACAAAAACTACCACTCTGGCTTAATGTGTGGTGGGGTGTTGAAGGGGTTGGCTAAAGCGTAGATACCTGGGTCGCCCAGGAGATCAGGTGAAAATAGTACTAGAGTTATTAGAAGGAGTAGGAGAAAAATTAAACCTAAAATATCTTTGGTTATATGGTAGCAGTGGAAGGTAGTTTTATATCAGAATAAATGCTGGTACAAGATAGGGTCACCCCCGCCAGCAGGCTCAAAAAAATTAGTGTTGAGGTTACGGTCAGTTAATAGTGTAGTAATCCCGGCGGCTAGCACCGGAAGGGAAAAGAGTAGAAGGACTGCCGTAATGAGGACTGATCAGACGAAAAGAGGTGTTTGATACTGGGACATGGCTGGGGGTTTTATGTTAATAATAGTGGTAATAAAGTTAATGGTTCCTAAAATAGAAGAGGCACCTGCCAAGTGGAGCGAGAAGATAGTCTGGTCCACAGAGGCTCCTGCATGTGCTTGGTTTCCTCTTAAAGGGGGATAAACTGTCCAGCTGGTTCCAGCACCGGCTTCTACTATCGAGGATGCAAGCAGGGAGCAGAAAAGATAGAGGGAGAAGTCAGAAGCTCATATTATTTATCCGGGGAAATGCCATATTGGGTGCACCACTTATCAGAGGGACTAGCCGTTTCCCGAAACCCCCAATTATGATTGGTATCACCATAAAGAAGATGAAAACGAACGCGTGGGCAGTAACAATAACATTGTACATCTGATCTTCTCCTAGTAGAGTTCCTGGTTGGTCTACTCCTGCTTGAATTAGGAAGCTTAAGGCAGTGCCTACTATCTCCGCTCTTGCGCCGAGTAGCAGGTATAGTGTTCTGGTAACTTTGTGGTTAGTTGAAAACAATCAACGATTGATGAACATAGGTGGGGGGAGCAGGTAAAATGGCTGAGCAAGCATTAGATTGTAAATCTAAAGACAGAGGTTAAGGCCTCTTTTTACCAGCCCTGAGGAGATTTCTCATGTTGAATTGCAAATTCAAAGGAGCAACTTCAATCCTGCTGGTTATTTTTATAAAAAATTAACCTTCTATATGCTCTTTCTTTAGGAAGCAATTATAAAACAAAGGAATAAACAAGCAAATAAACAAAAAAAGAAGACCCTGGGTTGAGGGAACATGGGATACATGCACAGACAAGTGTAGAGAAATCCCAGGAAATCATAGGATAGCTATACAGAAGTCCTAGAACATAATCGAGTTCAGACAGAGCAGGAGAAAAGAAGGTTCCATTTGGATGCCTTTAAGGGAAAAAACAAACCACTATCACTTTCAGAGAGATTTAACAATTCTTTTGAGGTTTTGGGAAGGGCAATGAAAATAAGCAAATGACTACTTTGAAAAATCATCCCTGGCCTGCCGTGGTGGCTCACCCCTGTAATCCCAGCACTTTGGGAGGTGAGGCAGGCAGATTGCCTGAGGTCAGGAGTTCGAGACTAGCCTGACCAACATAGTGAAACCCCTTCTCTACTAAAAGTACAAAAGTTAGCCGAGCGTGACGGTGTGCACCTGTAATCCCAGCTACTCAGGAGGCTGAGGCAGGAGAATCATTTGAACCCAGGAGGTGGAGATTGCAGTGAGCCGAAATCACGTCACTGCATTCCAGTCTGGGTGACAGAGCGAGACTCTGTCTCAAAAAATACCAAACCAAAACAAAAAAATCATCCTTCTAATAGTATTTGTTTAAACTGTGTATGTAGATTGCTTTTATATAACATTAAAATTTAAAATATTCTCTCAAGAGTGAAAAGATATAAGTGTAAAGGTATCATAGACCAATGTATCTAATGGTGTGTCCATTAGCAGGGTACTGGTTAAATTACGGTACTGCCAAATGATAGAATACTATGTATTCTTTAAAGGGAATGAGATAGACTCTAGATGTCTACTGAGTCAAAAGATGTCCTTAGATATATGTTTAAGGGAAAAAAAATACAGGTTTCAAAAATTATACCCATAATGTGATCTTTTTTTTTTTTTTTTGAGATGGAGTTTTACTCTTGTTGCCCAGGCTGCAGTGCAATGGCACGATCTCGGCTCACCGCAACCTCTGCCTCCTAGGTTCAAGCAATTCTCCTGCCTCCGCCTCCCGAGTAGCTGGGATTACAGGTATGCACCACCATGCCCGGCTAATTTTGTATTTTTAGTAGAGACGGGGTTTCTCCATGTTGAGGCTGGTCTTGAACTCCTGACCTCAGGTGATCCGCCCACCTCGGCCTCCCGAAGTGCTGGGATTACAGGCGTGAGCCCCCGTGCCTGGCCGAGCCTATTTTTTTAAGTAAAAAAAAGTCTTACAAATATATATTACATTATACATAGAAAAATGAAAGGTTGGGGGAATTGTGGAATTTTGTTTTCTAATTTAATAATTTTTATATTGAATTGTTTATGTGAGAATGGACTTTGTGTACTCAGAAAAAAATCAACACAGATGAATTTCTAATAAGATTACTTTGGACTTATAAATCAATTTTTCCATAGCTTCTGTTAACAATATTCATTCATCAAATTATTGTCTTGGATATTAGAGAGACAGAGATGAATAAAATATATTTTCTGCCTTTAATTTTATCACACTCCAGTGGAACAGTTTTTAAAGTACTCTGTGTTTCAGGGGTGCAGTATATGTTTTGATCTGAATTTCATTTTCAAAACATATTTTGTTTTTCTTGAGACAGTGTCTTGCTCTGTCGCCCAGCCTGGAGTGTAGTGGTGTGATCACAGATCCTGCAGCCTCTATCTCCTGGGCTAAAAGAATCCTCTTGTTTCAGCCTTCTGAGTAGCTGGTACTACAGGTGTGCACCACCCTGCCTGGCTAATTTTTTGATTTTTTATAGAGATGAGGTCTTGCTATGTTGCCTGGGCTGGTCTCCAACTCCTGAGCTCAAGCAATCCTCTTGCCTTGGCCTCCCAAAGTGCTGAGATTATAGGCCTGAGCCACCGTGCCTGGCCCAAAACATATTTTAAATATTTAAAAACCTATAATAAAATTCGATTAATTTAATATAATAAATTTTATTTTATTTTATTTATTTTTTCAAGACAGAGTCTCACTTACTCTGTTGCCCAGGCTGGAGTGCAGTGGAGTAATCTCAGCTCACTGCAAACTCCGCCTCCTGGGTTCAAGCAATTCTGCCTCAGTCTCTTGAGTAGCTGGGATTACAGGTGTGCACCACCACATCTGGCTAATTTTTGTATTTTTAGTAGAGACTGGGTTTCACCATGTTGTCCAGGCTGGTCTCAAACTCCTGGTCTCAAGTGATCCACCTGCCTCTTGGCTTCCCAAAGTGCTAGAATTATAGGTGTGAGCCATCGTGCTTGGCCAATATAATAAATTTTAATATATCGGGGCCACTACTAGTTAATATCTGCTGACAGGGTTTTTGTTTTTTGTTTGTTTGTTTTTTTTTTAGGTGGATTCTCACTCTGTTGCCAGGCTGGAGCGCAGTGGCGCGATCTCGGCTCACCGCAACCTCTGCCTCCCTGGTTCAAGCAATTCTACTGCCTCAGCCTCTGGAGTAGCTGGGACTACAGGTGTGCGCCACCATGCCCAGCTAATTTTTGTATTTTTAGTAGAGACAGGGTTTCACCATGTTGGCCAGGATGGTCTCGATCTCTTGACCTTGTGATTTGCCTGCCTCGGCCTCCGAAAGTGCTGGGATTACAGGCGTGAGCCACTGTGTCTGGCTGGTATTTTCTTTATGTAGACTTCAGTGTTAAATTTTTCCTGTCATTTTAGAGCATATATTTGAATTTATTGTAAACATGTCATTACTTAAAAAGGTTGTAGCTTTACATTGGTCTGTTTCTTTTCTTTTCTTTTTTTTTTCTTTTTGAGATGGAGTCTGGCTCTGCCGCCCAGGCTGGAGCGCAGTGGCGCAATCTCAGCTCACTGCAAGCTCTGCCTCCTGGGTTCACGCCATTCTCCTGCCTCAGTCTCCCGAGTAGCTGGGACTACAGGCGCCCACCACCATGCCTGGCTAATTTGTTGTATTTTTAGTAGAGACGGGGTTTCACCATGTTAGCCAGGATGGTCTCGATCTCCTGACCTTGTGATCCGCCCGCCTTGGCCTCCCAAAGTGCTGGGATTACAGGCGTGAGCCACCATGCCCGGCCTGGTCTATTTCATTAGCACTACACTCTAACCAACTGAACCAACCGGCCAGCTAAACTGTTCTTTTTTAAATCCGGGTCTGCATATCTCTCCTTAGAGAAAAATCTCCAGGTAACTACGCAACCACAGCTTATGTGTGCTGAGCACAATTAAACATCTAGCAAAGTTCATCTGTTTGATGTACATTCTTATGTACAATAACAAATACATGGATAACATGTCAGGTGAGGTAGATAGGGTTTTGCAGATTCTTAAATTTAGAGCTTTATACATTTTCAGTGTTTGCCTGAATTTTGTGAGAAAGCATATGAGCAGTTGTCTGTTTTTGTGAACCAATTTTTAAAACATTTATCATGGCCACTGAAATAGATACAAAGTAACAATAGAATAAGGAACCACCCTATACTTGTTATCCTGCTTCAACAATTATCCATATTCTGCCATTCTTGTAGCATCTATATCTCCATTTGATCTCCTCTTTATTATTATTTTTTCCAGTATTTTCCATTGCTCCTATTTCAAGTCTGAGTCTGCCTAGTTGCAAAGCAATTAAAAGCACACCGTTGGCCATGCTCGTGGCCCATGCCTGTATTCCCAACACTTTGGGAGGCCGAGGCAGGTGGATCACCTAAGGTCGGGAGTTTGAGACCAGCCTGATCAACATGGAGAAACCCTGTCTCCACTAAAAATCAGCCGGGCATGGTGGCACATGCCTGTAATCCCAGCTACTTGGGAGGCTGAGGCAGGAGACTCGCTTGAACCCTGGAGGCAGAGGTTTTGGGGGCACCAAGATCGCGCCATTGCACTCCAGCCTGGGCAACAAGAGCAAAACTCCATCTCAAAAAACAAAAAACAAAACAAAACAAAACAAAACACGGTTGCCATTTGCAATTACTTCTCTGTATTAATAAGGATTTTCTCAATATTGCTCAATCCAAACAAAATACAGAAATATTTTGGATACTGAAACTATCATTTATAAACCCTAATTTCAAATTGTAATGCTCACCAAAATAACCTTGTTTTCTGAGATTACTTTTTTTACATTAGATCTTTCTTCAGGGGCTAAAATGAATACATAAACATTGCTTTTAAAACTTCAAATAGTACAAAGAGGGTGTATATAAAAGGACATGTTCTTCCTTTCTCTACCCCTCCCAGTTCCCCTTTTCAGAGGCCAGTTTCTTGGGAGAACCTCCAGATATTCTATGCATGTGCATATAACTAAAGTCTTTAAAAAGCAAAGGCCGGCCGGGTGCGCTGGCTCACGCCCATAACCCCAGCACTTTGGGAGGCCGAGGCAGGCAGATCACCTGAGGTCGGGAGTTCGAGGCCAGCCTGACCAACATGGAGAAACCCTGTCTCTACCAAAAATACAAAATTAGCCAGGCGTGGTGGTGCATGCCTGTAATTCCAGCTACTTGGGAGGCTGAGGCAGGAGAATTGCTTGAACCCAGGAGGCAGAGGTTGCGGTGAGCCAAGATCGCGCCATTGCACTCCAACCTGGGCAACAAGAGCAAAACTCCGTCTCAAAAAAAAAAAAAAAAAAGCAAAAGCGATTGGTAGTATACACTGTTCTATATCATGTTTTTGTTTAATTAGCATACTTTTTTTTGAGACAGAATCTCGCTGTTACCAGGCTGGAGTGCAGTGGTGCAATCTTGGCTCACTGCAACCTCCCCATCCTGGGTTCAAGTGATTCTTGTGCCTCAGCCTCCTGAGTAGCTAGGATTACAGGCATGTGCCACCAAGCCCAGCTAATTATTGTATTTTTAGTGGCGAGACAAGGTTTCGCCACAATGGCCAGGCTGGTCTCGAACTTCTGGCCTCAAGTGATCTGCCCACCTCAGCCTCCCAAAGTGCTGGGATTACAGCTGTGAGCCACTGTGCCCAGCCTCAATTAACATATATTTTAATACATAGATTGAAGAGTTTCTGAAAAGATACAAGAACTGCTGGTATAGTGGAAACCATATCTCTGAAAGTACAATGTCAATAAACCAAAAGGGGAAGGAGCAATACTGTCCTTTTAAGAACCAGAAAAGGCCCTATGACAGCTGATATTTGAATTGAACTTTTTTTTTTTTTCTTTTTGAGACAGAGTCTCATTATGTTGCCCAGTCTGGTCTCCAACTCCTGGGCTCAAGCCATCCTTCTACCTCAGCCTCCCAATTAGCTGGGATTATAGGCATGCACCATTGAACCTCGTCTTAAATTGAATCTTGATGGAATATTGAAGCATGGCAGAAAAGTAGATTGTTCTAAGTGGTAATATTCACCAATTCCAAACATAATTTCTTTGGTTCTCCTTCTTCGTCCCTTTTCTCTTCTTCCCAGCATGTTAGATGGTAGGTACAAAATATCTTGAGCAGATGCTGGTCTGTTGAAAGTCATCCTGACTGGGCATGGTGGTTCATGCCTGTAATCCCAGCACTTTGGGAAGCCAAGGTGGGTGGATCGCTTGAGCCCAGGAGTTCAAGACCAGCCTTGGCAACATGGAGAAACCCTATCTCTACTAAAAATACAAAAATTAGCCAGGCGTGGTGGCATGCATCTGTAGTCCCAGCTACTTGGGAGGCTGAGGTGGGAGAATCACCTGAGCCTGGAAGTTCAAGGCTGCAGTGAGCTGCGATTACGCCCCTGTACTCCAGCCTGGGTGACAGGCAAGATCCTGTCTCAAGAGTCTCTTAGGAAAAGAAAAAAAAGAAAATCACCACCCTACTGTAGTGAAAGGATGCTGAAATAAGAGTCGAAAGACCCCAGTTCTAATTTTAGGAAGCCATTTAACCCCTTTAGTTTCCTCATTTATATCATGAAGATACCATATGCCTGTCTTTTTTATTAGATTTTTGAGACAGTCTGCTGAACTAGAGTACCATCATATGGTGAAACTAAATTGGCTTTGGAGTCTAAAATCATGGGTTTGAAATCAGTAGGTTTTTGGTTTTGTTTTGTTTTGTTTGCTACTGTGAATGGTATAGTTGCTAAATCATTCATTTCTTTAGCAGGAAATTATTGCGTATCTGCCATATGCCAGCCTCTGCTAGGCATAAAGATACAAAGGTGGACAAGACAGACAGGATCTTAAATTGTAATTTTTTTGAGCACTTAGTGTGTACCAGGCACTGTGGTAAGGCAGAGAAGTAATGGTAAATCCCTAGGTAGCCTCATGTGTCACACGGGTGCAAATAATGTCTATGTGCTGAAACCTCATGGTCTGACTTCTCTGAAACTGAGTTTTATATATCCAACATATATTTTATTTATTTATTTTTTTGTTCGGGGATGGAGTCTTGCTCTGTTGTCCAAGCTGGAGTGCAGTGGTGTGATCTCGGCTCACTGCAACCTCCACCTCCCAGGTTCAAGTGATTCTCCTGCCTCAGCCTCCAGAGTAGCTGGGACTACAGGTGCACACAACCACACCTGGCTAATTTTTGTATTTTTAGCAGAAACGGGTTTTCACCATGTTAGCCAGGCTGCTCTCGAACTCCTGAGCTCAGGCAACCTGCCTGCCTCGGCCTCACAAACTGCTGGGATTACAGGCATGAGCCACCGTGTCCGGCCTATTTATTTATTTTTTGAGACGGAGTCTTGCTCTCTCACCCAGGCTGGAGTGCAATGGCGTGGTCTCGGCTCACTGCACCCCCTCCTGGGTTCAAGCGATTCTCCTGCCTCAGCCTCTCGAGCAACAGGCACCCGCCACGATGCCTGGCTAATTTTTGTATTTTTAGTAGAGATGGGGGTTTTGCCATATTGGCCAGGTTGGTCTCAGACTCCTGACCTCAAGTGATCTGCCTGTCTCGGCCTCCCAAAGTGCTGGGATTACAGCACCTGGCCTCAACATTTATTTTAAATAATTCATTAGAAACTCAAACCTAGTATGTACAAACCTAAACTGATTTCAATACCATGGCTTTTCCTCCCTCCACTCTTCCCGTTCTCTATAAACACACCACCATCTACCACGATTTTCAAGCTAGAAATCTGGGGGACTTCCCCGAGAGACCTCCCATACTTCCTATCATCTGCAAGACGAATTAACTCTACCTAGAAGGTAGGTCTTAAATCCATCCCCTTTTTCTGTCTCTGAAATCCCCCTTGCTCAGACTTCTTTGCAATAGGCTTCTTATGATTTTCATTACTTCCTGATCTCCTACAAGCCATTCTCCATACAGTAGCCAGAGTGGATTCCCAGCGTGAAAACAACAGCAACAGCAGCACACTTTAATTCCCAAACCTTCCTGAGAAGATTCTTCCTCTGGGTTCTGGAGCTTCTGTTGTGCTACTCAGGATAAATTAATTAGAGATGCAGAAATAGGTCAGAAAGAACAGATTGATACACTTTAGCTTAGCAAAGGCAGGGAGCTATTCAAGAAGCAAGAATGAAGCCTAGGAGGTGAGAGAATGACGCCAAAGAAAGAAGAGCCAGGTCCAGGTCTGGCCTATTTTTAGAGAGACGAGAGACTGGAGACTGTTGCTGTGTTGTGATGAGTAGAACTTGGAGACAAAGATCAAGGTTTTTTTAATCATGTCTATTGAGACTCATGCAAATAAATTCCCCTTTCATAACCTTTTGTTATATGTCAAATATCATGCTTATTTCATAGAATTCAGTAAATATTAGCCTTTCATTTCTACTTTAACAGGTGTCTGTTGTTTCTTTTGAGTGAGACATTGTGCTGATGGAGGCAATGAGTGAGCTCAGCTCTATTCAAAATACATTATTGTACTTAGAATAAAATCTGAATCCCTTACCAGGGTCTAAAAATCTCTGCATCATCTAGCCTCTACCTCTCCCATCTTATCTCTGAACTACTCTTCACCTTTGCTGATGCTGCCCTTCCTCTGGTTCCTTAAACAAAGAGAGCTGTTTCCTTTCTCAGGCTCTATGCAGCTATTTCCTGTTTAAAATGTTCTTTCCATGATGGCTCATTGTTTTTTTTTTTGAGACGGAGTCTTGCTCTGTTGCCTAGGCTGGAGTGAGTGCAGTGGCACGATCTCGGCTCACTGCAACCTCCGCCTCCCTGGTTTAAGCAATTCTCCCATCTCAGCCTCCTGAATAGCTGGGACTACAGGCGCATGCCACCGTGCCCGGCTAATTTTTGTATTTTTAGTAGAGACAGGGTTTCACCATGTTGGTCAGGCTGGCCTTGAATTCCTGACCTGGTGATCCGCCTGCCTCGGCCTCCCAAAGTGCTAGGATTACAGGGGTGAGCCACCACGCTCGGCTGGCTCATTCTTATCTTTTAGGTCTCATCTTAACTTCAGAAAGGAGTTCTCACCTAGCTTAGCTAGATCTCTGCTATTGTTCTCTTTGATGGCACTGTGTTTTTTTTACAGAATTTTGCAAGTTGTAATTTATTTACATGTGTAGTTATATGTGTGTGCACCCATGCATGTTTTATTTACTTGCTCACTGTCTCCAGCAGATGTTAAGTCCATGAGCACAAGGAGCTTGTGGGTTTGCTCACCACTGTAAAGCCATCACAGTGCTCTGCACATAGAAGGCAGTCAATGAATATTTGAGTGAACAAATAAACTCTTATGGAGGTTAACACTGAGAAAGAGATACAGATATTGAACAAATAATCATGTTATGATGGCTATAATAGGGAAGTATGATGTTACTGTAAACCCAGGGAAACTAACTTAAGTGGGGTGGGTGGGTATGACAACCCAGGCCTCCTCCATCTAAAAACTGAGAAGTTGGCCACGTGACAAGAGTGAGACGTGTTCCAAGGAGAAGAACTAGCATGTGTGAAGGAATTAGGATGAGAGTATTGTTTTGGGGAGAAATGAAAGAAGAGCAGTATAGCAGGAGCCTAGAGAGGAAGACAGGTCAGAGGTGGGCCCATGGAAGTTATGGGAAGCCTCAGGACTGGGGGATTGGTCCTAAGAAAGGATGGTAAGCTTTAGGCTGTGTAGTGAGGTGATTACGTTTGTGGTTTTAAGATACCACTATAGATGTGTGGGGAATTGGGAGCTTGGAGAAGTAGGGTGGGGCAGAGATGATCTAGGGAGACTGGCTAAGTAAGAGTAAGAGTGCAGGCCAGAGAAGATAGAGGCTTGGCTAGAAGGGATGGTATGTCTGGAGAATAGTTGTAGATTCATGAGAGATTTAGGAATAAGAGTAGTTAAAATACAGTGATTCGCTAGCCTTACCCCAAGGAAGGGGGAGAGCCAAGGTGACTTCTAGGGTTTTGATTTAGACTACTTAGCAGATGGTGGTACCACTGACTGAGATAGGGAAGACTGCAAGAAGAGTCACTTGGTGGTGGTGAAGAGATGATGAATTTTATTTGTGGACAAGGTTTGTGGTACCTGTGAGATATAGGAGAAGAGATGCCAAGCAGGCAGTTGAAGAGATGGCAGTGTGATGGTCAGTGGAATTCTGGGCACAAATGCAGCTGCCAGTCTAGGAAGTGAGAGGCTTAGATGAGGTTCTCAGGCACTCTTACTTTTCAAGGGTCAGAATGAGAAGGAGCCAGCACAAGTGACCAAGGCACAGTCACAGAGGTAAGAAGGACAGCTGGAAATATGTAGTGCTATGGACACACATTTGGCCTAAGACAAATTTCAGTGAAGTAACAGTCAGATTTTATGTACAGAATATCACTCAGGAGTTCAAGTTCTTATAATTCTCCTTTTTATTAGGAAATCATGTATCAACATTTCTTGGGGAAAAACCTCTTTTTTTGTTTTTAGACGCAAGGTCTCACTCTGTCACCCAGGCTGGAGTGCAGTGGTGCAATCATGGCTCACTACACCCTCAAACTCCTGGGCTCAGAGGATCCTCCCACCTCAGCCTCCTAAGGAGCTAGGACTACAGGTGCGTGTCACCACACCTGGCTAAAATATATATATATGTATTTTTTTTTTCTGGAGTGCCGTGGTATGATCTCAGCTCACTGCAACCTCCAGCTCCTGAGTTCAAGCGATTCTCGTGCCTCAGCCTTCCAAGTAGCTGGGATTACAGGTGTGTGCCACCATGCTTGGCTAATTTTTGTATTTTTAGTAGAGAGGGAGTTTTGCCGTGTTGGCCAGGCTGGTCTCAAACTCCTGGCCTCAAGTGATCCATTTGCCTTGGTCTCTCAAAGTGCTGGGATTACAGGTGTGAGCCATTGCACCAGGCCCTAATTTTAAAAGTTTCTGTAGAGATGGAGTCTTGTTACGTTACTCAGGCTGGTCTCAAACTCTT
This sequence comes from Nomascus leucogenys, assembly GCF_006542625.1. NCBI lineage: Eukaryota > Metazoa > Chordata > Mammalia > Primates > Hylobatidae > Nomascus > Nomascus leucogenys. The sequence goes on from NC_044402.1 coordinate 103,103,569, forward strand.
GGGCTCAAGCAATCCTCCCACCTCAGCCTCCCAAAGTGTTGGGATTACAAGTGTGAACCACTGTGCCTGGCTTTATTTTCTTTCTTTTTTGAGGCAGGGTCTCACTCTGTTACCCAGGCTGGAGTGCAGTGGTGTATTCACGGCTCACTACAGCCTTGACCTCCCAGGTTCAGGTGATGCTCCCATCTCAGCCTCCCGAGTAGCTGATACTACAGGTATGCACCACCATGTACAGCTAATTTTAAAATTTTTTGTAGAGATGGGGTTTTGTCATGTTGCCCAGGCTGGTCTTGAACTCCTGGGCTCAAGGCATCTGCCCATCTAGGCCTTCCAAAGTGCTGGGACTATAGGCACTGTGCCTGGCCTCAGGCCTCTATTTTCATGTCAGTATTTTACCCTACAGTAATTTATAAAAGGCTTATGCCTTTTATACGATTAATTATTATAATTACAATGGGTGCATACTTTCGATTTTTTTCATTTTAAAGTGAAAGGAATTTGTGAGTTCATAATTACCATTTTGATGGCTGTATAATGTTCCATTCAATGCCATTTTAGAGGTTTGTAAGTGGATACAGCTGATTCTAGAATAACTAAAGGAAGAAAAGAAACCATTACAGGACAATAAACTTTTTCATAAAACCCATCTTCTTTTACCACGGCAGGATCATTGTAGAGTTAAGCAAGCACAGGAGCAAATGAGCCTATCAATAATTTGTCTTTTGAAGTTTAGACAAACCAATTCCAATATGTTGCTTTTTGTCTACAATTTTATATAGTCACGTTTCAACCTCGGAGAGAAAATGGGAAAATTTGAATTATATCCTAAGAAGAGCAGGGTTAAACTAGAGGGAGATATGTTTATTTTGTTGATCCTTGAAATACAAGGACTCTCTTTGTAGATAAACCAGCAAACTAAAAACCAATACATCACCTTGATGCACAGTTTTCTTTGAATCTTCAACAATAGATAATGAAGCCAAGGGCAAGAGTATATGATGCTTTTATTCATTGTCATTAAATCTTAAAAACAGACTGAAGAGCTCTAAGGTATTGAAGCAAGTTTTTCTTTTCTTTTTAGCATTCTTTAATAATTTAATACTTTTTAAAAAATTATTTTTATTTTTTTGAAACAGTGTCTCACTCTGTCTCCCAAGCTGGAGTACAGTGGCATGATCTTGGCTCACTGCAACCTCTGCCTCCCGGGCTCAAGCGATCCTCCTACCTCAGCCTCCCAAATAGCTGGGACTACAGGCATGCACCAGCTAATTTTTGTAGATACAGGGTTTCACCTTGTTGGCCAGGCTGGTCTTGAACTCCTGGGCTCAGTGATCCCCTGGCCTTCGCCTTCCAAGGTGCTGGGATCACAGGCATGAGCCACAGTGCCCTGCCAAATTTCATGGTTTCAAAGCTTTGATTTACAAGTCATCACAAATATCCTTTAGTACAAAGGGTGCTGAAGTGGTTAATTATCTGCTTTAATTGAAGTGCTCTCATTTGTTTAAAGTTAAGCCCTACACTGATGAGTGAGGTAAGCTATCAAATAAGACGAAAACAAATTTTCTGGAACTGTAGGTTTGAGTTTCTGCAGGAAACATAACTAGAAGCAAAAGGCGAAATGGCTCCATCAGATCTCATGACTGAGCCAAGGACATTTTTTTAAGCTCTTTGATCTAGTGAAATCAGTTGATTTAATGAAATCTAATAAGATCTGCTGAAATCAGTTCTTCAGCTCAGGCAAGCTAAAAGCCTCTTGCCACCAACAAAGATGTCTCTAGTTTGGTGATATCCAAATCAATTGATCAGGAAACTAAGGACACTAGGGCTGCAGGACTTCCTTTGGATTAGTTCATTAAATATGTATTGAGGTCCTACTTTGCACAAGACAAAATACCACATACGGCTTCCATGAGTTATTTATTTACTGAGACAGAGTCTCGCTCTGTCATCCAGGCTGCAGTGCAGTGGCGAGATCTCCGTTCACTGCAGCCTCCGACTTCCAGGTTTCAAGCTATTCTCTTGCCTCAGCCTCCTGAGTAGCTGGGATTATAGGCATGTGCCTCCATGCCTGGCTAATTTTGTATTTTTAGTAGAGACAGGGTTTCGCCATGTTGGCCAGGCTGGTCTCGAACACACCTGACCTCAAGTGATCTGCCTTGGCCTCCCAAAGTGCTGGCATTACATCCTTATTTAAAGGCATATCTTGTCTATCCATTGTTTTCAGACCAGACTTGGCTCTTTGCATGGATCCTGCCGGCAGTTTCCTGTATGTTCCTATCCAGTGAGAAGCTGTTTTTGGCCTCACACCAGGCTGTAGGGGCCAGATAGTGACGTCAGATCTATCCAGAGCACCAGCCAACTTAAGGCAGGTTCCTGGGCTAAGAGGCTGGGGCTTTCTCTGTGGAGGGGGAGAGAGGAGGAGAAAGGGGAATGGATGGTAAGGAGAGATGTGGGTCTCTGAATCACGTGGAGACTCTGGAAGTGCTGACCACCTTCTACACACCACATTCTCATATAATCCTTGGTTAATAATCATAACAACAGTATGAAGCACATGGTACTGTTTAACTGCATTTTACAGATAAGGAGACTGGCTAGTGACCCACCCAAGGTCACAGAGTAAGTGGCGGCCATGGGATTTGAATTTCCTCTCTAGGTCTTTTTTTTTTTTTTAATTTATTTTTTTAAGACAGAGTTTCGCTCTTGTTGCCCAGGCTGGAGTGCAATGGCACGATCTCAGCTCCTTCCAACCTCCGCCTCCCGGGTTCAAGCGATTCTCCTGCCTCAGCCTCCCGAGTAGCCAAGATTACAGACATGCGCCACCACGCCTGGCTAATTTTGTATTTTTAGTAGAGACGGGGTTTCCTCCATGTTGGTCAAGCTGGTCTTGAACTCCCGACCTCAGGTGATCGTCCGCCTCAGCCTCTCAAAGTGCTGGGATTACAGGCATGAGCCATCGCACCCAGCCTCCTCTCTAGGTCTTTAAAAGCCTTCCACCTCATGCCTGTAATTCCAGCACTTTCAGAGGCCAAGGTGGGCGGATCATGAGGTCAAGAGATCAAGACCACCCTGGCCAACATGGTGAAACCGCGTCTCTACTAAAAATAGAAAAATTACGGGGCGTGGCGGCATGCACCTGTAATCCCAGCTACTTGGGAGGCTGAGGCAGGAGAATTGCTTGAACGCGGGAGGCGGAGGTTGCAGTGAGCCGAGATCGAGCCAGTGCACTCCGCCACTGCACTCCAGCCTAGGTGACACAGCGAGACTTCTCAAAAAAAAAAAAAAAAAAAAAAAGCCTCCACCACCGCGCACAGGGACCCAGCAGGATTTCAGGTCCAGAGTGAATCATACTATGCCCTCCACTCCCACATTTTTACACGACGAAATCTGTCTAGCATGTACAACTAATAAAAATAGTAAAGGGAAAAGAGGTCATGGATAGGCAATTTATAGCCAGAGAGGTGGGAGTGTAGGTTTTGTGTCCACCATTTTTTATTTTCTTGATGAGGAGCCCTTTAGGTCATTTTAGAAATAGTGTCACTGCCTGCCTTCCCGAGTCTTTGCCACACCAAAGACTTGTTTCCTCCTCCGCTAGACAAAAATATGGATGGCTGTCCCAGTTCTATCTCAAACAATGATCGTGTAGAATCAAATAAGGCCCTCCGTAAATTATAGCACTTTACAAACTGGTAAGGTAGCAGCCATCCTTCCAAGGTATCAGCGAACAGCGAAGCAGCTGACTAAAATAGTCTTGATTACTTGAGATACAGGAGAGTAGGAATAACATGTGGTAACTGAACTCTACAGATACTATCTAAAATCGTATTCTAACAGGCAAGTTTAATCTTCCTGAGATTTGCCTCTTTGTAGAGCTCTAAAAAATAAAAGAAGAGGGGTGTAAAATGCCAGTAAGATTAGTTAAATTTCTTCTCCTTTTGAGCCCTGCCCATAGGTAGATGGAATTAGGGCAGAACAAAAACCTTAAGAATAAAAGTCCGAAAGAGATGCGCGTACAGGTGAATACAAGTGAATACTGGGATAAGGAAATGAGTTATGCGGAAAAGGCTTCAGACCATCCCTGGGAACTGCTCCGGGTCCGGACATTTCCTTTGGCAATCTTCCAGAGTCTGAGTCCCCAGGGCTCCCCCCGGCCGGAAGGGAAAGGCGCGCGTGGCTAGGCGCGCGCGTACACGGGCACTCACGTGTACACACACACGCGCACACACTACACATACACACAGGGCCCATTTCCTCCGCTCCCTCCCCGCGGGGGCGGGTCTCTTTCTCTTTAAAGAGCAGACGGTCTCCGCGCACACCCAGGCTCTCAAGGCCTCGGGGGCCCGGGACCCGAGCTGCTCGTAGCCAATGGGAGCGGTGGAGCGGCTCGAGCGCGGCTGACGCTGCACCAATGGGCGATCGTGGGGGGCGGGGGCAGCGGAGGAGACACTATTGTTGATGAGGAGCGGCGGCGGCGGCGGCGGCGGCGACTGCTGCACCACCTCGTTGCTGCCTGCCCCGGCCCGGTCGCCCCCTGCACCCCGGAGTCCGGCTTCGTCACCCCGTCTCGGAGGGCCTGCCCTCCGGCCTCGAGAATCCTCCCCCTGCAGCCCAACAACAACAAAACCCCCCGTCTCGCCCAGTCACCGGGGAGGGGGGGACCATGTCCCAGCGGGTGAGGCGCAATGGGTCCCCCACGCCGGCCGGCTCCCTTGGGGGTGGTGCGGTCGCCACGGCCGGGGGACCCGGGAGCCGCTTGCAGCCCATGAGGGCGACGGTTCCGTTCCAGCTGAAGCAGCAGCAGCAGCAACATGGCAGCCCCACGCGGAGCGGCGGCGGCGGCAACAACAACGGTGGCTGCTGTGGTGGCGCCTCAGGCCCCGCAGGCGGCGGCGGCGGCCCGCGCACCGCCTCGCGCAGCACCAGCCCCACGCGCGGCGGCGGGAACGCGGCCGCGCGCACCAGCCCCACGGTGGCCACGCAGACGGGCGCGTCCGCGACGTCCACGCGAGGCACCAGCCCCACGCGCGGCGCCGCGCCTGGAGCTCGCGGGAGCCCCCCACGGCCGCCGCCGCCGCCGCCGTTGCTGGGCACCGTGTCGTCGCCCAGCTCGTCGCCCACCCACCTGTGGACCGGCGAGGTGAGCGCGGCCCCACCCCCAGCCCGCGTCCGGCATCGGAGGAGGTCTCCTGAGCAGAGCCGAAGCTCGCCGGAGAAGAGGAGCCCCAGCGCCCCGGTTTGCAAAGCAGGTAAGTGCTAGGGGTCGCGCAGCGAGGGGGAGGCGGCTGCGGGAAGGGGTCCCGGGCGCGCGGGTATTGCAGTCTCAGGCTGCAATCGCGCGGGGACTGCAGAGCTGCCGCGGAGCCCGGGTGGCTGGGGGCGGGGCTGGGGGCGGTGCCGGGCGGTGGGGACCCGGCAGTGCGGCCCCGCCTTTCCCGGGCCTACCCTGCGCCCCGCCCGCCCGCCCGCCCGCCTCATTCACCACTCTGCCCGCCCCGCGCGGCTCCCTGGCGGTGGAGGTGCAGCGGCTAAACCTTGGGCTTGAGCAGGTTTAATGATAAACCTGGCGTCCTGGCCTTACTCCTGGAGGAGTCGTTACTGCTTACCCTCCCTCGAGGGTGAGGCTAGGAGTGGTTTGTCACTTTGTTTTAGGGACAAGGTTAATGTTGGCATAGCCCATATCTGCTGCTGCCAAGTATTTCTGTTCACAAAACGGTTTCAGATCTGGGGTACTGAATGCATTAGCAGTGGCAGATTTGGATCACTGAACAGACGAGGCTGAGAACCGTGTTTTAGCATTTCCCAAGACTTGGTAAATGGGTAGCAAGAAGTGAGAATTAAACAAGATTCCTTAGGAAGGTTTATGGGTTTTGTCTGAGGCTCTGGGTGTATTTCTGATTTTGTGTACTGATTCTGTGTTTTGAATGTAGAAAAACAGAATCCAGTGTTTGTCTCCATCTTGTTATTGTTTTAGGGAGCTAACATTCGTTGTTTTTCTGTTTACCTGGAAGCTTTCTTGGGGGAAGTCCTGAATGGAGCTGCTGGGTGCTAATGGAGTCATTCATAAAGAGTAACTCAAAAGAGAAATTCAAATTGTGGGAAGTGGAAAGGAATAAAATTTATAATCTTGTTGCCTTGAGGAAGGAAATGGGTGGTTTTTAGTTATGTATTCATTTTTGTCAACATACATCTTTGTCTTTCCCTGTCTGGGGAACTTCTGTTAGAATCTTCCAGACAGAATGGTTGGGAATTTCAGGAAACAAATTCAGATGAAATAGTTTCCGAAATGGAAGGAATAGGATGACTCTTTCTATTTATTTTATGAAAGTTTTAGATAATACTTACTTAGAGAAAATTGCCCTGGAAAATGATGAATAGTGTTTTCTTTTTTTGAGACAGAGTCTCTATTGCCCAGGCTGGAGTGCAGTTACACGATCTCGGCTTACTGCAGCCTCCAACTCCCAGGTTCAAACGATTCTGCCTCAGTCTCCTGAGTAGCTGGGATTACAGGCGACCGCCACCATGCCCGGCTAATTTTTGCATTTTTAGTAGAGACAGGGTTTCACCATGTTGGCCAGGCTGGTCTCGAACTCCTGACCTCAGGTGAAACGCCCGCCTCGGCTTCCCAGAATGCTGGGATTACAGGTGTGCGCCACTGCGCCCGGCCCGAATAGTGTTTTCTAATTAGAACCAGAGCACTATTTTATTTATGTATTTATTTTTATTTATATTTTTATTTATTTTTTGAGATGGAGTCTTGCTCAGCTGCCCAGGCTGGAGTGCAGTTATGTGATCTCGGCTCACTGCAACCACGGTCTCCCGGGTTCAAGCGATTCTCCCATCTCAGCCTTCCGAGTAGCTGGGATTACAGGCACCCGCCATTATGCCCGGCTAATTTTTGTTATTTTGGTAGAGACTGGGTTTCACCATGTTTGCCAGGCTGGTTTGGAGCTCCTGACCTTATGTGATCTGCCCGCCTTGGCCTCCCAAAGTGCTAGGATTGCCTGGCCCAGAGCACTATTTTAAACCTTTTGAGAATGCAGAATGCTTTTCTAAAACCGTGATTAAAGTACTAGACTTCCCCTCCCTGCTTCATAACCTGTGTCACCTACTGAACTCTTACTATTTGGCAGGTGGTTTTTATGCAAAATCTCATTTAATCCTCACTATAGCTTTTTTTAACTTTATTTTTTATTTTTGAGACGGAGTCTTGCTCTGTCTCCCAGGCTGGAGTGCAGTGGCGGGATCTCGGCTCACTGCAAGCTCCGCCTCCCGGGTTCACGCCATTCTCCTGCCTCAGCCTCTCCGAGTAGCTGGGACTACAGGCGCCCGCCACCACGCCCGGCTAATTTTTTTGTATTTTTAGTAGAGACGGGGTTTCACCACGTTGGCCAGGCTGGTCTCGAACTCCTGACCTTGTGATCCGCCCGCCTTGACCTCCCAAAGTGCTGGGATTACAAGCGTGAGCCACCGCGCCCGGCCCACTATAGCTTTTAGAGAGGTTAAGTAACAAGTGGCAGAGTTGGTATTTATTTGAACTTTGGTCAGTTGTACTCCAAAGACCATGTCTTTATATTATATCAAGGAAGTGACATCATGATGTGTAAGATAGAACGTGGGAAATATATAGCATACCAAAATTACATGTACTTAGTTAAGTAACTTTTTTTTTTTTTTTTTTTGAGACTGAGTCTCATTCTGTCACCCAGGCTGGAGTGCAGTGGCGCAATCTTGGCTCACCGAAACCTCTGCCTCCCAGGTTCAAGCCATTCTCCTGCCTCAGCCTCCCGAGTAGCTGGGATTACAGGCATACGCTACCTCGCCCGGCTAATTTTATGTTTTTAGTAGATACAGGGTTTCTCCACATTGGTCAGGCTGGTCTCAAGCTCCCGACCTCAGGTGACCTGCCGACCTCGGCCTCCCCAAAGTGCTGGGATTACAGGCGTGAGCCACCACGCCCAGCTACTAGTTAAGTAACTCTTACAGATATGAACAAAACTGCTTCAGTCCTTCAGCCTTCTGGAGTCAGCATAGTGCATCAGGTGGAGGGGAAGGAGCTGGCTTCAGTGGGCAGTAGAGGTGGCAGAAGGAGGCACAGCCTGTAGTCTGATAACAGAATATGGCTCTCTTAACAACTGTTTGACACTCAGAGAAACACCCTGAGGAGAGCTGGGTTGAATTAAGTATTGGCAAGGTGTGGAGGAAGGTGCTCATTTCCTCTGATCTCTAGGAGGGCTCTATTTGCTGGGATGTCAGGCTACTCCCGTGTCCTCGCTTCATGTTTTTGAACGCTCCCCTTCCCTAGATCATCCCGTAGAGTATTTGCTGTAAAATTATCCCCATTTGCTCCCCCACCAAAATAAATAAATAAATCCAGAAAAATAAAAACTCTTATTTCTCAAAGTGTAGTCTGTGGTTCATCTGTATCAGAATTAAGGTGTGTGGTATAATAAAAAATAACTTGGCCAGGCGCAGTGGCTCACACCTGTAATCCCAGCACTTTGGGAGGCTGAGGCGGTGGATCACCGGAGGTCAGGTTTAATACCTGTGTTCCGCCAACTAGAAAAATAAAAACTCTTATTTTTCTAGTGCAGCACTTTCACCTAGGTGTGAGAAATATTGTCTGTTATTAAGTCATACTCTAGTATGAATGTCTCATAGTTTCCTTCCCAGGAATTGTTGTTTCACTCTAGTAAATATCCATGCAGAGTAGAACACAGTGTTTTCAGATTTCAGGTGTTCATAACACACACAAAACTATGATGAAATCATTTGCTGTTTTTATATGACTAAATCTGGAAGGAAAGTCTTTGTAAACTTCAGAGTCCCTTTTTCCCTAAGTTGAAGGTATCAAGATCCCTATCCAGTTGCTTTATTCTTCTGGGGTTAGAGCTAATTGGCTGATGTAGAACTTCCTACTCTTGACTACTATAAAGTAATCCAAGCACCCATCCCTGACAGATACTTTAAACTTCCCCCCTTCAGTGACTGTCATCTCCATAGCAAAGCCGTTTGTCATTAGGAACTGAGGTATGTTTAGAAAAGGTACCTAGGCAACAGTGTTAACCAGAAAGTTTATTTTTGTGCCTTCTCTCCTTTTACCCAACTTCATTTTATTTATTAAAATGTCAAATAGATTACAGATGGAGAGATGGTATAACATAGAGGTGAGGAGGATATACTTTGGGTAGACAGTTTGAGTTTAATACCTGTGTTCTGCCAACTAGAAGCCATGTGACATGGAAAGTTATCTTTCTCATCTGTGAAATGGGTGGTGAAATCTACCTCATATGATAGTAGGGATTAAATATGGGAAAACTGAAAAACAGCACAGTACCTCAGTATAAAAGTTAGCTGTTGTGTATCATATTAGTTTTGCTTCTAGTTTTAGTGTATTTAACATAAATTACCAGTGTAGGTTCAGTTTTCATGGTTGTATGAAGTTTCAAATTGGTGATAACATTGCCTGTGAACATCCAGAATGGTGTTTCTCAAAGTGTAGTCTGTGGTTCAGAATTACTTAGGGTGTGTGGTATAATAAAAAAAATTTGGCCAGGCTCGGTGGCTTATACCTGTAATCCCAGCATTTTGGGAGGCCAAGGTGGGTGGATGACCTGAGGTCAGGAGTTCGAGACTAGCCTGCTTAACGTGGCAAAACCCCGTCTCTACTAAAAATACAAAAAATTAGACAGGCGTTGTGGCAGGCGCTTACAATCCCAGCTACTGGGGAGGCAGAGACAGGAGAATCACTTGAACCTAGGAGGCGGAGGTTGCAGTGAGCCGAGATCGTGCCACTGCACTCCAGTCTGGGCAACAAGAGCAAAATTCCGTCACAACCACCACCACCACCACCACAAAATATATATATAGCAAGTCGTGTTCTTGCTAGTTTTCCCCTTCCTTTGGATGTATTAAGTTGTGTATAAATTTGGTTGTTTATTGGAGTTGGGGAGTGCCAAGGGCAGCAAAAAGTGATAACTTCTTTGGACTAATAGGCAGAATCAAGAAGCAAGATACCAGAACTTCATATTTGTGTCATCTTTGATGTCTACTTTCTAGTACCTTATGAAATACATCTCTAAGAATTTAGTGTTTCTCTAACATTTGGAGGATTGCTGCTAACATTACACATTCAAGGGAATTCTTTTTTTTTTTTTTTTTTTTTGGAGACCGGGTCTCTGTCACCCAGGCTGTAGTGCGGTGGCACGATCTCGGCTCACTGCAACCTCTGCCTGCCGGGTTCAGGTGAGTCTCCCACCTTAGCTTCCCGAGTAGCTGGGACTACGGGTACATGCCACCATGCCCGGCTAATTTTCTGTATTTTGGGTAGAGACTGGGTTTCACCATGTTGCCCAGGGTGCTCTCCAACTCCTGAGCTCAAGCTATCTGCCTGCCTCAGCCCCCCAAAGTGCTGGGATTAGAGGCACGAGTCACCCACACCTGGCTAAAAATTCTTTTGGTTTGTGATGTATATATTTTGCAATGAAGATGAGGCAAAGTAGAAACTATTAGTTTTATGTCTTGGCTAGTAGAATTTACATTTAATTAAATTCTGTAAGCTTTGGTTGAACTACTCTGTGTTATTAACAGTGTAATACAAAGATATAAAAGACACAAGGAATTCCAGAGACTCACAAACTAGCCATGTAAGACAGATACGTAAGCATATAATGTGATGAGTTCTCTGGCTTAGAGAGTGAATAATTCCACAGGGGATGGGTATAGAAGTTCCCTCAGAGGAGATGAATTTTGAATTGGATTAGAAAGGGAAGAACAGAACTTTGCAGTTGGATCTTAGAGGTCTGAAAATAAGCCTATCATATTCAGTTATTTGTGGCTTGAAATGTAGGGTAATAGGGTGTTGGGATGGGGAGAGCAGAAATAGTAGAAAAAGAAAGGAGAGACGTAAGTTTTCAGAATGGCTTTGAATAGAATTATACATTAGAAAGTATTCCATGGTTAATAGTATGTACTCTGGAGCCAGACTGTCAGGGTTCAGATCCTGGAGTTGCCATTTGCTTGCTAGCAGTTTAACTTTAGGCAAGTTCACTTACTTGTAAAAAGGGGATGCTAATGGTACTTGTTGTAGATAATTGTTTCAAGGAATAAAATCCTCGTAATCTGTGTGTGGGGTATAGAAATCTCAATATTAGATATTTTCTTTTTTTTTTTTTTTTTTTTTTTTTTTTTTTTTTTTTTTTTTTTGAGATGGAGTTTCACTCTTGTTGCCCAGACTGGAGTGCAATGGCAGATCTTGGCTCATTGTAACCTCTGCCTCCCGGGTTCAAGCGATTCTCCTGCCTTAGCCTCCCGAGTAGCTGGGGTTACAGGCACCTGCCACCACGCCCAGCTAACTTTTGTATTCTTAGTAGAGACGGGGTTTCAGTATGTTGGCCAGGCTGGTCTCGAACTCCTGACCTCAGGCGATCCATCCGCCTCAGCTTCCCAAAGTGCTGGGATTACAGGCGTGAGCCACCGCGCCTGGCAGATATTTTCTTTTTTTTTCTTTTTTTGTTGGAGTCTCACTCTGTCACCCAGGCTGGAGTGCAGTGGTGTGATCTTGGCTTACTGCAACCTCCGCCTCCCAGGTTCAAGCCATTCACCTGCCTCAGCCTCCTGAGTAGCTGGACTACAGCCGTGTGCCACCACGCCTGGCTAATTTTTGTATTTTTTTTTTTTTTTTTTTTTTTAGTAGAGACGGGGTTTCACCATGTTGGACAGGCTGTTCCTGAACTCCTGACCTTGTGATCTATCCACCTCGGCCTCCCAAAGTGCTGGGATTACAAGCGTGAGCCACCACGCCTGGCCAGATATTTTCACATCATTGTCTTCCTTCTCATCCAAGGCTTTAGGCACTCACAGTTATTATTACTAGTAATTATATTCTTAGAATAAATAGAATATATATATATATATATATATATATATATATATATATATATAAAATAAGATGAAGTAGAGTGTGACTTGAGATAGGAGAAACTCACAAAGGCATTGATCACCTGAATTTCGGTGGAATGGCAATGGGAATGGCAAGAGTGAAAAAGATTGAAAAGACTGATTTGGCAAACTGTTGGATGTAGGGATTGAGAAAGGGGGAGTTGAGGGTGATAGTTTGGATGGTGGTTCTAATTGTTAACAGTGAGGAGAACAGATTTGGGAAAAGAAAATGAACTCAGTTGTGGATGTATTTGGTTTGTGCTCTCAGGAACTTCAGATAATTTTCTAGATTGTGGCAAATAACATTTTAAAACTCAGGGATACACTTTGAACTTGGGGGTAAAAATTAGGACTCGGGCCGGGCACGGTGGCTCACGCTTGTAATCCCAGCACTTTGGGAGGCCGAGGCGGGCAGATCACGAGGTCAGGAGATCGAGACCACGGTGAAACCCCGTCTCTACTAAAAATACAAAAAAATTAGCCGGGCGTGGTGGTGGGCACCTGTAGTCCCAGCTACTCGGAGAGGCTGAGGCAGGAGAATGGCGTGAACCCGGGAGGCGGAGCTTGCAGTGAGCCGAGATCGCGCCCCTGCACTCCAGCCTGGGCGACAGAGCGAGACTCGTCTCAAAAAAAAAAAAAAAAAAAAAGAAAAACAGGCGATGACCGGATTTGGTATGTGGGAAGTAGTTTGCTGACGTTTGACTTAGAATCACACTAACCTATACTTCACCATGTTGGCCAGGCTGGCCTCGAACTCCTGGCCTCAAGTGATCCACACGCCTTGGCCTCCCAAAGTGCTGGAATTACAGGCATGAGCCACCGTGCCTGGCCTACACATTTCTAAATAATATGCTATACTACTGCTTCAGGAGTTTTTTTTTTTTTTTTCAGTTTTATGTATTACGTAGTGACTTGCTACTACGGAAAATGTACACTTAATTCTCTAATCACCATGCTACGGAATCCTTCCGTTGTAGGTGTAGCATCTTTTGGTTAAATCAGTATTAATGTTATTATGACTATGTAAATATTGATTACAGTAGAGCCTTGTGGTATACTACAGTTATATTTTCTTTTTAAATAACTTTTTATGGTCCTTGAGGTTAAAATTGTTTTTTATATTGATTGCTTCGTTTTCTATGTACCTATCACAAATTTATCCCTAAGAAAGTTTTGATAATGGAAACTTTCCTGTAAATAATTAAAAACATAGCAGACAGTTACTTTTGTTTATTTTCCTTGGAGATGTGTCTTTTGGAGTCCCTCATCCTCCTATTCCAAATTAGCTCATTGATCTCTACATCTGTGGCACAGCTATTAGAACTGGGAACTTCCCTGGGAATTCTCTTCACTTCTCTCCTGTTTTGGATACTCTAATTTCTGGATGTTGTTTTGCTGGAGTGCGTTTTCCAATAGTTTTTTGAGAGGGGATACATGGGAGGTATATGTTATACCCAGACCTTGAATATCTTCAGTGATGTCTTTATACTTGCCGGTTTGCCTGGGTATAGAATTAGAATTGTAGGTTGGAAATAATTTTTCCACTGAATATTGAAAGCACTTCATCTTCTGGCTTTTGGAATTGCTGTTGAGAATTTGGATGCCATTCTGATTCTTAATCCTTTGTTGGTGATGGTGTGTGTCCTCTATGGAAGGGTTACCACCATTCTGAAATGAGGATCGCCTTGTTGTGAGGTGTTTCATTGTTTTCTGTTCACTGTGCTGGTTACTCTGTGGGCTTTTTCAATCTAGAGACTATTTCTGGGAATTTTTTTTTATTATTTCTCCTTTCAGTTATCTTTGTTTTCTGTTTTTGGAACCTGTGTTATCTAGTTGTGGTATATCTTGGAGCACATCTGTAATTTAACAATTTCTGTCCTAGTTTCCATATCTTCATCCGTTTGCTTTCTTCTTTATTATTTTTTAAAATTTCAAAATATATTTTCTTTTAAAAAATAGAGACTGAGTCTCGCTATATTGCCCAGGCTGGTCTCGAACTCCTGGCCTTAAGTGATGCTTTTGCCTTGGCCTCCCAAAGTGCTGGGATTACTCACACCTGGCCTGTTTTTATTTCTATTAGATTTATTTATTTGAGACGGAGTCTCGCTGTGTCGCCCAGGCTAGAGTGCAGTGGAGAGATCTCGGCTCACTGCAGCCTCCGCCTCCCGGGTTCAAGCAATTCTCCTGCCTCAGCCTCCCGAGTAGCTGAGACTATAGGCACGCGCCACCACGCCCAGCTAAATTTTGTGTATTTTTAGTAGAGACGGGGTTTTACCAAATTGGCCAGGCTGGTCTCGAACTCCTGACCTCAGCTGATCCACCTGCCTTGGCCTCCCAAAATGCTGGGATTACAGGAGTGAGCCACTGCGCCCGGCTTATCAGATTTATTTTTATCTTGTGTTCCTTTTATTGATTTTTACATTTTGGCCATTATATTTCAATTCTTCAAGAGCACTTGCCTTGCTGTTTGTTCTTTGTCCTGTTAATGCCTTTCTAAAAGTTTTTTTTTTTTTTTTTGAGATGGAGTCTTGCTCTGTTGCCCAGGCTGGAGTGCAGTGGTACTATCTTGGCTCACTTCAACCATGGCCTCCCGGGTTCAAGCAATTCTCCCACCTCAGTCTCCTAAGTAGCTGGGACTACAGGGGCACACCACTACACCTGGCTAATTTTGGGGGGGTTTCACCATGTTGGCCAGGCTGGTCTTGAACTCCTGACCTCAAGTGATCCGCCTGTCTCCACCAACCAGAGTGCCGCTCGGCCTGGCCAGTTTCTATTAATATTTAAGTGAGACACTAAATGCTGATGAAATGTTTTCTGTGTTTAGATGAGGCTGCTAGTCTGGAGCATGTTACTCTAGAAAGAAGATGCAGGGAATCCCAAAAGTAGGTTTTTTTTCTTCTCTTGGGCCAGTTTCCCCAGGGAAGAGACCTCAGTATCATGCCTAAGGATATGTGTGGTGTCCTTAAGTCCAGAGCCTGTCTCGTTAATTTCTATAGTGCAGATTTTCCCAATCTTTTTGTTCTGGAGACCCCTTGGCATAATTTCCGTTTCTCAGGGAACCCAGGCATTTGTGACCAGGAAGTTGAGATATATTGCTCTAGTAATAATTTATGCTCTTTTGAGTATGACTGATTTCTCTAGGAATCTGTTTGTTTGACCATCTTATTAGCCTGTTCATTTTGTATGGTTTTCTTCTCTCCCCTAAGGATATCATCATTATTGCAAGTGAGTAGTGAAGTAAAGGAAACTTTAGTTTTTCCTTCTAAAGAAATTCCTATGTATTTTTTTACCTTAAGTGATAACAATAGTTTTATCCCCAGTTTTTAGTATACAAGATGCTAATGAGATATTATGTGATCTAGGATATGTATAAGACACACCCCCAGCCACCTTTTAAGACTAAACATGATGTTTTAACTAACTTTTTTGGGGGAAAAATGTGCAGTTAAGCTTAGCTTACCTTTCTTGAATTAATCTCTTCCCTTTTCTTAGATTTTTAAAAACTTATAAGGCAACCACAATGTTTTGATTAAATAATTTGTATAAGACAAAATGGGATTTTTCTAAAGGTGTATTTAATTTAAATGAACTTAGGAAAGTTATTTTTTACAATAGGAAAATTTATAATGTTTATAGTAAAGCTACTAAAACCATAAAGCAAGGCAATATGAAAAAAACATAGCTTAACACAATTTTATATGAGAGCTTCAAAAATTTCTTTTTCTGTAACATGATCTGTGTCAAATATAGGTCTAGCAGAATTATTAATGTGTGGTGATTTCTTGGTCTCTATTCTAGACCTGTGCATAAAAAGTGATATTTTCAAAATTGAAAAAAGAATTTATTTATTTCAACAAAACATGTATATATATATATATATTTTCTGTACAAATACTCAGTTCTGGGTTGAGCTTGAAATGAGCACACCCAGATTTCATATTCAACTGAAATGAAACTTTTTTCCTTGACCTTGATGCTTGTTAAACAAGAAAAAGCTTGTTGATGCATATGAGAATTTGAAAACTACAGCAAAATATTCATCACTTACATGTGAATGACAAGACTTTATTCTTTCCATAGAAATCTAGAACTTACTTTGGGGCAGATGAGGAAATCTTAGGTGGAGCATAGGATCAGGCTGCAGCTAAGTTACCACCTAACACCTGCTTCCAAAACAACTTGGTTGAAAACTTCTTTTTGCTCTAGCCTCTTTTCCCGTGTATTGTTCTAGTGAGTTTATGTATTTGTATTCTCTTAGTATTATTTAATAGGAAGTATCTGGCATTTTTTTGATTGAGGCTGGCATGTAGCAGTTGAGATGAAATTAGTGCTAGTTTAACCCAAAAGAAATTTACTGACGTTTTTCTTCTTCTTCATGAGCTAGTATAGGCTGCTGTTTGAAGTCTTTGCCCTCAAGGAACTAACTCTGTAATTGTATGGTTTAATTTACCTACCAGAATGTCTCTCTCTTTCCTCTTCTCTCTCCCCTACCCCATTCTTTCTTTGCAGGTAATAATGTGCACATGATAAAAATTATAAATGGTAAGGAGAATACAGTCAGCAGTTTTCTTGCTGTTTGTCTCGGTTCATTCTTCTCAAGAGAAATCCAGTTGTTTCTTTGTATAATTCCAGAGCTATTCTATGTATATTCAAATATATGTATATGTCAGCCGGGCTCAGTGGCTCATGCCTGTAATCCTAGCACTTTGGGAGGCCGAGATGGGTGGATTGCCTGAGGTCAGAAGTTCAAGACCAGCCTGGGCAATATGGTGAAACCCCGTCTCTACTAAAATACAGAAAAAAATTAGCCGAGTATAGCAGTGTGCGCCTGTAGTCCCAACTACTTGGGAGGCTGAGGCAGGAGAATTGCTTGAACCTGGGAGGCGGAGGTTGCAGTGAGCCAGGATTGCGCCACTGCACTCCAGCCTGGGTGACAGAGCGAGACTCTGTCCCCACCACCCCCAAAAAGAAAAAAATATATATATATGTATGTATGTATGTATGTATGTGTGCGTGTATGTCGTTGTGCACATAGGTTTATAGTGGACCATGCATTATTTCATCAGGCTTTTATTTATAAACATTTAGATCATTTCTAGCCTTATGCTGTTAAATGATGCTAGGTTGAATATTCTTGTATATACTTCCTTGTGCACTTATATATGAATTTATCTGTAGGACAAAATCTTTTTTTATTATTATTATTATTTTTTTTTGAGATGAAGTCTCGCTCTGTTGCCCAGGCTAGAGTGCAGTGGGGTGATCTTGGCTCACTGCAACCTCCGACTCCTGGGTTCAGGCGATTCTCCTGCCTCAGCCTCCTGAGTAGCTGGGACTATAGGCGCACACCTGGCTAATTTTTGTATTTTTAGTAGAGATGGGGTTTCACCATGTTGACCAGGCTGGTCTCGAACTCCTGACCTCAGGCGTTCTGCCCGCCTCAGCCTCCCAAAGTGCTGGGATTACAGGCATGAGCCACCATGCCTGGCCGACAAATTCTTAGAAATAGAATTTCTTGGGTCTGAAGGGTGTGCATTTTTCTTTGTGTTGTCAGATATATTTTGGGAATTGATATCAGTTCATATCTGAATTTCATGAACACTTTTTCCCCATCCTCCTTTGGATTATGTTTTATCATTTCATCTTACTGTTATATTTTGGAGTCCCTGCCCTCAAGGAGTAAACTCTTAATTGTACAGTTTAATCTACCTACCAGAATGTCTCCTTCCCTCTCTCTTTTCTGTCTTCCCTATCTTCACTATTGTTGCCTCTTTTTACTGTGTTCTAAAGTGGTTGTGCTAGAGCACTGCTGTCTAGTAGAACTTTGTGAATGATGGTGTGTTGTCTAATATTTAATATGGTAGAACCTTATATATAATTCTGTTTCCTTCCACCCATCCTTTGTGATATAATTTCAAATACTTTGTTATTCATCAAATATTTTCTCTCTGTTATAAACTTTGTAATGCCTTGTTATTTATTTATTTTTATTTTTTATTTTTTGAGATAGAGTCTTGTTCTGTCTCCGAGGCTGGAGTGCAATGGTGTGATCTTGGCACACTGCAACTCCCGGGTTCAAGTGATTCTCCTGTCTCAGCCTCTCGAGTAGCTGGGATTACAGGCATGTGCCACCACACTGGGCTAATTTTTGTGTTTTTAGTAGAGACGGGGTTTCATTATGTTGGCCAGGCTGGTCTCGAACTCCTGACCTCAGCGATCTGCCCACCTCGGCCTCCCAGAGTGCTGGGATTTACAGGTGTGAACCACTGTGCTCGGCTTATTTATTTATTTATTTGTTTATTTTTTTGAGATGGAGTTTTGCTCTTGTCGCCCAGGCTGGAGTGCAGTGGTGCGATCTCATCTCACTGGAACCTTTGCCTTCTGGGTTCAAGTGATTCTCCTGCCTTTAGCCTCCGGGTTACAGATGCCTACCACCACACTTGGTTAATTTTTTTTTTTTTTTTTTTTTTTGGATTTTTAGTAGACACTGGGTTTCATCTTGTTGGCCAGTGTTTTAGAGCAATTAAAAATAGGAAGAAAGTCTTTTATATTTATCCTAATTTCTACTATTTTCAGCAGCCTCAATTTCTTTGTTTGAAAATAGGGTGGTTCTAGTTAGTGTGAATGAAAAAGGGTTTATTTGAGAAGTGAAGAATTGATAGGATTTGTTAACTGATTAGATTTGGTAGATGAAAGAGTGTAATGATGGCTGGGATTTGGAACCTACTTGGGTGGTTGGGTTAATAATGTTGCCAGTATTAACTTGTTTCATAAATGCTGTTACATTTTCTGTATTCATACAGAGTAGGCCATGGACTTTTGGAGCATAATGCACTAAAATTTTTAACATTTAAAAGTAATAAAAATATGGAAAATTTGGAGGATAAAGGAAAAGGCTCATGTATTAGGGTTCTCTAGAGGAACTGAACTAATAGGATAGATGTATATATAAAGGGGAGTTTATTAAGGATTATTGACTCACGTGATCACAAGGTAAAGTCCCACAATAGGCTGTCTGCAATCTGGGGAGCAAGGAAGCCAGTCCGAGTCCCCAAACCTCAAAAGTAGGGGAGCCGACAGTGCAGCCTTCAGTCTGTGGCAAAGGCCTAAGAGCGCCTGGCAAAACACTGGTGTAAATCCAAGAGTCCAAAAGCTGAAGAAACTGGAGTGTGATGTTTAAGGGCAGAAAGCATCCAGCACGGGAGAAAGATGAAGGCCGGAAGACTCAGCAAGTCCGCTCTTCCAAGATCTTCTCCTGCCTGCTTTATTCTAGCCTCACTGGCAGCTGATTAGATGGTGCCCACCCTGATTGAGGGTAGGTCTGCCTCTCCCAGTCCTCTGACTCAAATATTAATCTCCTTTGGCAACACCCTCACAAACAAACCCGGGAACAATACTTTGCATCCTTCAATACAGTCAAGTTGACACTCAATAATAACCATCACAGCTCATGATTATTTTTGGATGTTCCCTTCTAATTTACCATTCTTTTTTTTTTTTTTTTTTAAAGACAGAATCATGCTCAGTTGCCCAGGCTGGAGTGCAGTGGTGCCATCTCAGCTCACTGTAACCTCTGCCTCCCGGTTCAAGCAATTCTGGTGCCTCAGCCTCTAGAGTAGATGGGATTACAGGCACCTGCCATCACACCCAGCTAATTTTTGTATTTTTAGTGGAGATGGGGTTTCACCACGTTGGCCAGGCTGGTCTCGAGCTCCTGATCGCAGGTGATCTGCCCATCTCAGCCTCCCATAGTGCTGGATCACAGGTGTGAGCCACTGCTCTGGGCCCTTAATTTACCATTCTTTTTTTTTTTTTTTTTTTTGAGATGGAGTTTCATTCTTGTTCCCCAGGTTGGAGTGCAATGGCACTATCTTGGCTCACTGCAACTTCCACCTCCTGGGTTCAAGCGATTCTCCTGCCTCGGCCTCCTGAGTAGCTGGGATTATAGTCGCCCACCACCACGCCCGGTTAATTTTTTGTATTTTTAGCAGAGACGGGGTTTCACCATGTTGGCCAGGCTGGTCTCAAACTCCTGACCTCAGGTGTTCCACCTGCCTGGGCCTCCCAAAGTGCTGGGATTACAGGCGTGAGCCACCACGCCCAGCCAAAAGTTTGTAATTGTTATTTTACATGATGTTCTACTGGGATATAATGGGCTATATTTAGTAGTGTCTGGGAAAACCATTCAATTATATTTTCCCATTGTGCATGTATGTTGGTATTTCTAAAGATAAAGACAAGTTTGGGAGGCCGAGGCGGGCGGATCACCTGAAGTCAGGAGTTTGAGACCAGCCTGACCACCATGGAGACACCCTGTCTCTACTGCAAATACAAAATTAGCCAGGCATGGTGATGCATGCCTGTAATCCCAGCTACTTGGGAGGCTGAGGGAAGAGAATTGCTTGAATCTGGGGGGTGGGGTTTGCAGTGAGCCGAGATGGTGCCATTGCACTCCAGCCTGGGCAACAAAAGTGAAACTCTGTCTAAAAAAAAAAAAAAAGATAAGAACAAGGGATGTCTGTTTATATTATTTTATTTTTTTTAAAGACCAGGTCTTGCTCTGTTTCCCAGGCTGTAGTGTAGTGACATGATCTTGGCTCGCTGCAGCCTCGACCTCCCTGGCTTAAGTGATCCTCCCACCTCAGCCTCCTGAGTAGCTGGGACCACAGGTGCATGCCACCTTGCCAGGCTAATTTCTTTATTTTTTTTGTAGAGATGGGGTCTCACTATGTTGCCCAGGCTGGCCTCAAACTCATGGCTTCAGACAATCCTATTTGGCCTTCCAGTGTTAGGATTACAGGTGCAAGCCACCCTGCCTGGCCTGTTTATATTATTTTAGAACCCATGCTCACTTGGTGCAGAGCAGGATGTTGAGAACACATCCTTGTCTTTAGAATTTAAGAAAGAGATAATTCAGATTTTTGCAGTATTCAGGGCTTGACAATACAAAGAAGAAAATATGTAGTATTACCGAAAAGAGTAGTACTTCATGACAAAAGCCTAATATGGCCATATGTGGCTCTATCTTGCGTCAGAGTGCTTTGTGTGGAGTCAGGAATTGCTGGGTGATTTGTAGAGTAGAGATCTTTCACTTCTATAGAAAGCAGATGCCATTAATGCTATCTCTAAGAATTCTTGGAAGGTCTACTCCTGGAAATTAATTTAATGTCATGGGAATGCTCCTGTTCTACTTCAGAGACGTTATATCTCAATTGTATAAGGAAGATTGAGGACCCACACCTTTGGACATTCTCTCTAGCAGTTAAACTTTTTTACCCCTAAATCTCAGTAACCTGCAGTCCAGAAAGGGAGAACTTGCAAGATTTAAGTGAGACTCAATACAAATCTTGTCAAATGAATAAATGGCTTCCTGTTAAAAAATAAAAAAACAAAACAGGCTGGGCATGGTGGCGCATGCCTGTAATCCCAGCACTTTGGGAGGACGAGACTGGAAGATCACTTGAGCTCAGGAGTTTCCGAGACCAGCCTAGGCAACATAGCAGTACCTCCTCTCTACAAAAAAATTGAAAAATTAGCTAGGTGAGGTGGCACACACCTGTAGTCCCAGCTGCTTAGGGGGCTGTGGTGGAAAGATCCCTTGAGCCCAGAAGGTCAAGGATGCAGTGAGCCATGATCATGCCACAGCACTCCTGCCTGAGCAGAGTAAGACCTTGTCTCAAAAACAACAACAATAGCAACTAAAGAAACCCCCACAAAAGTGAAGACCCATGCCGCATCCTCTGTTGATCTTTTAAAAAATATTTAACTTTTGGTTTTGTTTTAAGAGACAGGGTCTCGCTATGTTGCCTAGGCTGGTCTGGAACTCCAGGCCTCAAGCAATCCTCCTGCCTCAGCCTCCAGAGTTGCTGGGATTACAGGCATGAACATTTGTGCCTGACATTTATCTTTTGTGTATTCATTCTCTATTAGTTTGGAAGCTTTGAGTAGCACTGGATTTTGTCTATCTTGAAAACTATTTTCTTGTCTTATAGTCAATTTCCCTGATAATTTGGAGTTTGAGAAATTCACACATGTTAATTGAACCTTAGAAATCCTCATAATGTGTCCGTTTGTTTACCCATTTTTCTTCATTTATTTGAATGTATTATATCCTCTTGGCAATTAAAGTGCGGCAAACACCAAAAAAAATTTTTTTTGCCCTAATCATTTATTACTATGGTGGTTGAAAAGAAATGATTTTCTATCACTAATGAAATATGTCTTCCAGGTTCTCTCTTGCATAATGTGTTGTTATATATAAGGTTGAATACTCTATCAAATTTATAAACTTCTAATGGGCATTTGTTTCTTTTTCTCTTTACAAATTACTCTAGTAAAAACACCTTTATAAGTGTCTATTTGGGGCTGGTATGAGTATACATTTTTATATATATATATATGTCCTCTTTAGAAAAAATGTCCCCCAAAACAAAAAAGAAAAGAAAAATAAATGTCCCCAGGATTAAGATTATTTGTTAAGTTTTAAATAATTTAATGCTTTTTCTGGAGTAGGTTTGGTTTTAAGATGGAAAAATTAATTTTTTGGTTCCTATAGTTTTACTTTTTTCAGAATGTCATATAAATGAGTTGTAGCATTTTCTAGCTTCATTCACTTAGCATAGTGCATTTGAGATTCATTCATGTTATTACATGTTTCAGTAGTCCATTTCTTTTTATTGCTGAGTAGTGTTCCATTATATGAATGTACCATACTTTGTTTATGCATTATTAGTTGAAGGGTATTGGGGAGTTTGCAGTTTTGGGTGATTATGAATAAAGCTGCTATAAACATACAGGTTTTTTTGGTGAACCTTGTTTTTGTTTTCTTTGTTAAAAACCTAAGATTGGGGTTTCTGGGTCATATAGTAAGTGTATGTTTATAAGAAACTGCCAGTTTTCCAGTGTCTTTGGCTAATATTTTGTTGAGGATTTTCACATCTATATTCATGAGGTATATTGGTTTGTAGTGTTCTGTTCTTGTAATGCCTTTGTCTGGTTTAGGTGTTGGGGGAAAGTTGGCTTTATAAAATGAGTTGTGAAGTGTTCCCTTCCTTATCTGTTTTTAGAAGAGGTTATGTAGCATTGATAGTATCTCTTACTTGATTGCCAAAATTTCCCCAGTGAAATCATCTTGGCCTGGAGTGGGTGTGGGAAGAGAGTGAGGGGGAGAGAGAGAGAGAGAGAGAGAGAGAGAGAGAGTGTGTGTGTGTGTGTTGAAGACTAGTTTAGTGCGGTAATGAGAAAGGGGAGAAAGAGTAGAACAGGGAGTTTGATCTGTAAGACAGTGAACAATCGAGAGAACTCACTACCTTTGGAATGTTTTTGTTAGAAAAATTTTAACTATAAATTCAGCTTCTTTGACAGATACAGGACTATTAGATAATCTCTTTTTTGAGGAATGAACTTTGGTAGCTTGTGTCTTTCAAGGAATTGGTTTATTTGTGGACATGCAGTTGTGGTATTTCATTATTCTTTTTATTATCTGTGGAGTTTGTAGTGGTGGCATCCTTTCGGTCATTCCTGATTTGAATATTTGTATCTTTTCTCTTTTTTTGTTTGGTCAGAATGGCTAGAGAGGTTTATTATTTTTATAGGTCTTGTCAAAGAACCAGCTTTTAGTTTCATTTACTTTCTTTGTTATTTTTTCATTTCATTCATCTCTGCTCTCGTCTTTATTTTCTTCCTCCTACTTGCTTTTGGTTTAGTTTGCTCATTTTCTGGTTTCTCAGATGGAAGCTTACATTGTTGATTTGAAATCTTCTTTTTCTAATAGAAACATTTAATGCCATACATTTTTATCTAAGCAGTTGTTTAGCTTCATGTCACAAAGTTTGATATGTATTTTTATTTTAATTCAGTTCCAGGTATTTTCTAGTTTTCCTCGAGGCTTGTTCTTTGATCCACAGATTACTTAGAAGGGTTTTATTCAGTTTTTAAATATTTTGGGATTTTTCCAGATAGCTTTCTTGTATTGATTTTTAAATTTGATTTCATATCAGAGAACATACCTTATTTGATTTCATTTCTTCTAAATTTGTTGAGGTTTATGTCCCAGGATATGATCTACTTTGATAAATGTTTCACATGCCCTTGTGTATTGTGCTGTTGTTGGGTGGAGTGTTCTATAAATGTCACTTAGGTCAGATTGATTGATAGTGGTTTTCAGGTCTTACATATCTTTGCTGATTTTCTATTTGTTTTATCAGTTGCTCAGAAAGGAGTGTTGAATCTCCAAATATAGTGGATTTTTCTGTTTCTTCTTTCAGTTGTTGCTTCATGTATTTTGAAGCTTTAAAAAAAAGTCCATAAACATTTACAATTGTTTTATGTTTTTTGGTGAATTGACCATTTTACTGTATAATTTCCCTCTATCCCTGGTAATTTTTCTTGTTCTTAAGTCTACTCTGATTAGAGTTTGCAAGATCTATTTTTTCTATCCTTTCTATAATTCCATCCTTTGTTGTATTTAAAGGGATGTCTTATAGACAGCGTATTGTTGGCTCTTCTGTTTTTTATTTTTATTTTATTTTATTTTTTTTTTTGAAATACAGTTTCCTCTGTCACCCAGGCTGGAGTGCAGTGGCATGATCTTGGCTCACTGCAAACTCCTCCTCTTGGTCTCAAGCAATTCTTGTGCCTCAGCCTCCCAAGTAGCTGGGACTACGGGGATGTGCCACCAGGCCCAGCTAGGTTTTGTATTATTAGTAGAGATGGAGTTTCACCATATTGACCAGGCTGGTCTCCAACTCCTGACCTCAGGTGATCTGCCCGCCTCGGCCTCCAAAAGTGCTGGGATTACAGGGGTGAGCCACCATGCCCAGTAGGTCTTGTGTTTTTTAAATCTAGTCTGATGATCCTGTATGTTAATTGTTGTGTTGAGACCGTTTACATTTATTGACATTATTGATATATTTGGATATAGGTGTGCTGTTTTTTCTTTTGGAGACAGGGTCTTGCTCTATTGCCCATGCTGGAGTGCAGTGGCACAATTACGGCTCACCGTAGCCTTGACCTCCCAGGCTCAGGTGATCCTAAAACCTTGGCTTCTTGAGTAGCTGAGATTATAGGCGCATGCCACCTCACCTGGCTAATTAAAATGTTTTTTTTAGAGATGGGTCTCACTATGTTGCCTAAGCTCGACCTCGTAGGCAAGTGATTGTGTAGGCAAGTGTCTCAACCTTGTAGGCAAGTGATTCTCCTGCCTTGGCCTCTCAAAGTACTGGGATTATAGGTGTGAGCCACCTCACCTGGCCCCTTCTGCTTTTGTTCCATAATCTCCCTTTTCCTACCTTTCAGATTGCTTGACTGTTGTCTTAGTAATTCATTTATGTATTTTTTTTGACTTTTTGTATGTTTTGTTTTTGGTGGCTGCTATGGGGATTACAATATACATACCTAAATTTATATTTTACTTAGAGTTAATACTTTACTGCTTCAGGTGAAATGCAGAAATCACGCAATCTATGTTTCTTTAGCCTCTTGACATTACAGTTATTCCATATGTTACATCTTTAAGCATTGAAAACCACATACTCAGCATTATAATTTTTGCTTTCAACAGTCATACCTATTTTAATGAATTTAAGGGGAGAAAAATGTTTTATGTACAAGTATATTTATTACTTCATTTGCACTTCCTTTATTCCTAAAGTTACAGTTTCCCTTTGGTATCATTTTCCTACTGCTTGAAGATCTACATTTAGCATTTGTTTTAGAACAGGTCTGCTGCTGATGAATTATCTGTTTTCCTTCACCTAAGAATATCTTTTTTTAAAAAATTGAGACAGAATCTCTGTCTTCCAGGCTGGAGTGCAGGGGCGTGATCTTGGCTCACTGCAGCCTCTGCCTCCTGGGTTCAGGTGATCCTCTTGCCTCAGCCTCCCAAGTCCTGGGACTATAGGCATGAGCCACCACACCTGGCTAATTTTATATTTTTAGTAGAAACAGGGTTTCACCATGTTGACCAGGCTGGTCTCGAACTCCTGACCTCAAGTGATCCGCCTGTTTTGGCCTCCCAAATTGTTGGGATTACAGGTATGAGCCACTGTGCCCGGCCTAAGAATATCTTTACCGCAGGAAATTTTCACTAGATGTAGAATCCTGGGTTTATTGTTTTACTCTTTTAGCTCTTCAAAAATGTAGTTTGTTGTCTTCTGTGCTTTCTGATGAGACATCTGTAATCACTGGAATCATTGTTTCTTTGTATGTAATGTGTTGTTTTTCACTGGCTCCTTTGGGAATTTTTTTCTTTAATCTTTGATTTTTTAGTAGTTTGATTATTTATGGGCATACATTTATCCTGTTCGTGTTCACTTAATTATTTATGTTTCTCATGAAATTTGGAAGGTTTTGTTTTGTCAAATATTTTTTTTCTGCTCCAGTTTTTTTCTTTTGTTCTTCTGGGACTTCACTGACATGAACTTTTTGATATTCTCAGATCTTTGAGGCTCTTTCCTGTCTTTTTTATTTTTATTTTTTTGAGATGGAATATAGCTCCGTCTCCCAGGCTGGAGTGCAGTGACGTGTTCTGGCCCACTGCAACCTCTGCCTCCCGGGTTCAAGCGATTCTCCTATCTCAACCTCCCAAGTAGCTGGGATTAAGGCATGCACCACCACACCCAGCTAATTTTTGTATTTTAAGTAGAGACGGGGTTTCACTATGTTGGCCAGGCTGCTCTTGAACTGCTGATCTCAGGTGATCCACCTGCCTCGGCCTCCCAAACTGCTGGGATTACAGGCATGAGCCACCACGCCTGGCCTTTTTGTTTTTTTGTTTTTTTTTTGAGACGGAATCTCGCTCTCTTGCCCAGGCTGGTGTGCAAAAGTGTGATCTCAGTTCACTGCAGCATCTACCTCCTGGGCTCAGGTGATCCTCCTACCTCATTCTCCCGAGTAGCATTACGGGCGCACATAATCCCGCCTGGCTAATTTTTGTATTTGTTTTGTAGAGATGGGTTTCACTATGTTGCTCAGACTGGTGGCAAAGTCCTGGGCTCAAGCGATTTGCCCACCTTGGCCTCCCATAGTGCTGGGATTACAGATGTGAGCCACCGTGCTTTTTTTTTTTTTTGACGGGGTCTTGCCCTGTTGCCCAGGCTGGAGTGCAATGGCGTGATCTTGGCTCACTGCAACCTCCGCCTCCTGGGTTCAAATGATTCTCCTGCCTCAGCCTCTCAAGTAGCTGGGATTACAGGCACATGCCACCATGCCCAGTTTTTTATTTTTATTTTATTTTTAGTAGAGACAGGGTTTTACCATGTTGGCCAGGCTGGTCTCAAACTCCTGACCTTGTGATCCAACCACTTCGGCCTCCCAAAGTGCTGGGATTACAGGTGTGAGCCACTGCGCCCGGCCACCACCGTGCTCATTTTTTCCCCCACCTTTTTTTCACCCTTGTTGGGTGAAATAATTTCTATTGATCTATTTTTAGGCTTACTGTTTCTTTCTTCTGTCACATTGTTATTCAGTCCATTCAGTAATTTTTATTTTAGTTTTTTTAAATCTAAAATTTTCATTTGGTTCTTTTTTATAGTTTCAATTTCTGTATGAAAGTGTTTATCTTTTCATTAATTTCATGTGTATTTGCCCTTACTTCGGAAAGCATGATTATAATAGCTGCTTAATTTTTGACAATTCCAAAATCTAAGCCATCTTAGGGTTGGTGTCTCCTGCTTGTTTGGACATTTTGACTATTTTACTTGAGACTCTGAGTCCTATTTAAGGCACCTGGAAATGTTAAGTTTTTTCTTTTAGCAGGCAATCAGCCTGGTTAGATTCATACTCCAAGTGTCATCTCACCTTCAGTGGGCTGTCGTTCTAATGTCAATTTACTTTTCACAGTCTTTGCAGTACTATTTGGGTCTGTCTTTTGTGTATGTACCTCCCAGGAGTCAGTCTGGGACCTGAGTGGTGGTAGGTATCTATATCTTAATTTAGGTCTCAAGATCTGTGTTATACTATTTTGGGTCAGTTTATACATGCACAGCCTTTGGTGTGCCTGCAACTTCATACATAGATTTAGGAGGGTTCCCTTTTCAGCTCCCTGTTCTCTATGATTTATTTTCACACTCTGTCTCCCAGGAGATCTTGTCCTCATTCTCTGATGACAAAGCCAGGATTTTTAACCTCTCCACACTATCATGAACTTCCTACAACTGGATGTGCCTCTAGACCAAGATGGTGACAAGAGAGGAAGAAATAACCTGGTTTCTCTCTGCACTGTTCCAGTTACAGAGCCTCAGTTCCTCTGGTCAGAGGGAAGGATTCTCTCAGTTTTAGGTGCCTTTGTGGTCACTGCCGAAGCCATGGGAGTACAGTTTTGTGACCAGTACTTGACTTGGGCTAGGGCCAGAAGAGTAAAGAAGAGAGAAAAAGAGCTGGGATTCCACCCATAGGCTACAGTATGAATATGAATACTGCAGGGCCCTCCTACCTAGTCCATTGACCACAAAGAAAGTGTTTCTCCTGGACTTTTTCCTGCCCACTCCTACTGTGCACTCCTAAGATTTGGGATGCCCTTGAATCTAATCCAGGATATATGGGAGGGGAAAAACTCAGTGAATCACTTCCCTATCAGTTCTTCTAGTTTTTGTTTTGTTCCCCAATCTAGCGCCATTATTTACTTTTTTGAATCCTCAGAGGACTCCATATATGCTGTCCAGGGTTTTTAGTGATAATTGGTGCTAGAGATAGAAGTGTGTTAGTTCATCTTAGCCAGAACTGTAGGCGTTTCCCACGCTGCCTCTATCAACTTTTAATTTCAGATACATATTTGAAAGTCTGAGTACAGTATGAGAAATAGTAAAACTGTAAAAATAGGAAAACAATTATAGTAAAACTGTTAACTGTTACTTACTGAGTACCTTCTGTATTCCAACTATAATGCTAAGTGTTTTGAATATGTAATTCTTAAACTGCCTTTATAAAGTAGGTATTATTACCATTTTAACATTGAGGTTAATTAACTTATTTGTGGTCAGATAGCTGTTAAGTGGTGTAATGAGTGTATAAACCTGGGCCTTTTCAGACTCCAGAGTCGCTCATCCACTTGCTGAGTCAGCTAACATTAAAAAATTACATTTTTAGGCCAGGCGCGGTGGCTCACGCCTGCAATCCTAGCTCTTTAGAAGGCTGAGGCAGGCAGATCACCTGAGGTCAAGAATTCAAGACCACCTGGCCAACATGGCAAAACCCTGTCTCTCCTAAAAATACAAAAATTAGCTGGGTGTGGTGGTGCATGCCTGTAATCCCAGCTACTTGGGAGGCTGAGGCAGGAGAATTGCTTGAACCTGGGAGGTGGAGGTTGCAGTGAGCTGAGATCGTGCCACTACACTCCAGCCTGGGCAACAAGGCAAGATTCCATCTAAAAAAAAAAAAAAGAGATCAGTAATCCCACAATCCCGATACTGAGTATGTATCCAAAGGAAATGAAATCAGTATGGCAAAGAGATACCTGCACTCCTGTGTTTATTGCAGAGCTATTCACAATAGCCAATAGCCATCATACGGAATTAACCTAAATGCCCAGCCACAGGTGAGCGGATAAAGAAAATGTGAGGTAGGTGTGTGTGTGTGTGTGTGTGTGTGTACGTGTACAGACTGGTAGTATATAGAAACACCATTCAGCCATAAAACAGAATGAAATCTTGTCATTTGTGGCAGCATGGGTGAATTTGGAGGATATTATATTAAGTGAAATAATCCAGGCACAGAAATACAAACACCACATGATCTCACTCATGTGGAATCTAAAAAAGTTCGTTTCATAGGAGTAGAGTAGAATAGTGATTACCAGAGGCTGGAAGAGGAGGCGATGGGGGAGGAGGGGACTGGGAGAAGTCAGTCAACTGGTACAAAGTTGCAGTCAGGAGGAATAAGTTCTAGTGTTCTGTTACACAGTAGGGTGACTATAGCTAATAGCAATGTAGTCAAGATAGCTAGAAGAGATTGTGAATGTTTTCCTCACAAAGAAATGATAAATGTTGGCTGGGCTCAGTGGCTCACACCTGTAATCCCAGCACTTTGGGAGGCTGAGGCGGATGGATCACAAGGTCAGGAGATTGAGACCATCCTGGCCAACATGGTCAAACCCCGTAACTACTAAAAATACAAAAATTAGTGCACGCCTGTAGTCCCAGCTACTCGGGAGGCTGAGGCAGGAGAATCTCTTGAACCCGGGAGGCGGAGGTTGCAATGAGCCGAGATCATGCCACTGCACTCTAGCCCAGCGATACAGTGAGACTCCATCTCAAAAGAAGAAGAAGAAAAAAAGAAATGATAAATGTTTAAAATGATGGATATGATGATTACCCTGATTTGATTATTATACAGTGTATTCATGCATTGAAACATCACACTCTGTCCTGTAAACATGTATGATTGTTAATTAGAAATAAAAAATTAAGAAATAACTATTTTTAGCTTTAGAATAATGAAGCGTTAGAAGCACTCTTTTTAAAATTATACATTCATAGTTTTATAACCACTTAAAATATTGGAAACAATTTCCATATCAATAAGTACACTTCTACAACATTTTAATTGCTATGTAGTATTCCATTGCGTGGATGTTCCACATTTATTATTGGATAGTCTTTTGCTGTTATAAACAGTGCACAGAACGTTAATTTCCATTTGGTACTAGATTGAGTTCCATTGTGGTTTGAATGTGATTACAGAAATTGAACTTTTGGATTCTGACTGTGCACTTGTGCTGAAGATATTATGCTATGTGACTCAGCTGTGGGTAACTCTATAGTTAGTGAGCTTTAGTATATGAAATAGTGTTGTTGTGCTACATTTATATAGAGAGAGTTTTACTGGTTTTTATTGAAAAGCCTGTATCTTTTTATTTAATGGCAAACATTACTTAATATGTTATAATCTTCTCTGAAATAGTATGTGTTTTATACATTTAGTACTTTGCTGGATTAAATTCATTACATTATTCACATTGGATATTCAGTCACATTAAGCCTTTTTTTTTTTTTTTTTTTTTTTTTGAGACAGAGTCTCACTCTTGTTGCCCAGGCTGGAGTGCAGTGGCGTGATCTTGGCTCACTGCAACCTCTGCCTCCCGGGTTCAAGCGATTCTCCTGCCTCAGCCTCCTGAGTAACTGGGATTACAGGCACCCGCTGCCACACCCGGCTAAGTTTTGTATTTTTAGTAGAGACAGGGTTTTACTGTGTTGGCCAGGCTGGTCTCAAAAACTCCTGACCTCTGGTGATCCGCCCACCTCGGCCTCCCAAAGTGTTGGGATTACAGGCGTGAGCCACTGCGCCCAGCCCCATTAAGCTTTTTATACACCAGATTTTGTTCAAAGGCTGCAGACCAAACCTTTAATTTTTGTTAACTGTCTTGTAAAGTATACTGATACAAGGGCTATGAGGTTAAAATATGTGGATGACACAGTGCAAACTCATCATTTCCAAAAAGAAGCATGTTGAACCACAGTTCCTATCAGTAAATCTAGAAAACGATTTTTATATTCAAATAATACATTCCAGTTCATTTACATACTTCTGTGCATTTTCACAAATAGTAACTAATTATCTCATGATATCCCTCTTTAAGGGTGAATGCCATTAGCTCCTGATGATTTGAATACATTTAATTAGATATCTTTTCTGAAGTTATATTTAACCGAAAGAATATATTGACTCTAGAGGTTTTAAGCTGTTCTTTTCACTGCCATTCATGTATATGGTAGGAAAAATGATAAAAATATTTGAAAGAATTAGCTTGGCAACATAGTAGAATAGCCTGGAATGTCTGAGAACTGCTCAGTGATTTGTGTGGCTAATAGTGCTAGGCAGAAAGTTTAGATTAGTCTCAGAATTGGCACGAGACGAGAATGAGACAACTGAGGCATTGGCCCTGGATACATGTTTTTGGTGTCTGCCAGAAAGCTTGGTAATTGAGATAAATAATATTTAAATAAAATGCTTCAAAATAAAAATTAATTTAACACAATTCAAAGAACTGGTTATGAAAATTTTAAAGATAGGGTCCAACAGGGCAAAGATTAAGAGTCATGCAAGTACATGATTGACTCCTGTTTAAAATTTTGATAGTTTGTTATCATGCATGACCTACCTTGAGTAATTTATCTATCCAGTAAGTTATTTTGCCCTCAGAACACGTGCCTCATCTGCCTTCACCGTAGTAGTTTTGGCCTCACTTATAAGGAGTCAGTCTGAAGGAATTACTTACGGGTTTCTCTGTGGGTCAGTGTATTAGTTTTCTATTGATATGTGATAGATTGCCCCAAATATAGCAGCTTAAAACAATATCCGTTTATTATTTCACAGTTCTGTAGGTTGAAAGTTGGAGCAGGGAGGAGGCTCCACTGTGTTTTCTGCTCAGGGTCTCAAAAGCCAAAATCAAGATCAAGCTGGGTTTGGCTTTAATCTGGAGACTTTGGTGGGGAAGAAGGTGCTTCCAAACTCATTCATGGAGTTGGCAGAATCCAGTTCCTTGAGGTGATAGGACTGAGATGACTGCATTGTTGTGGACTGTTAGTTTTAGGGGTCACTCTCAACTCTGAGGCTGCTCTCATATCTTTTCCACATGACCCTCTCAACTTTCTTTTTTCTTTTTTGAGACAGAGTTTTGTATGCTGCCCAGGCTGGAGTGCAGTGGTGTGATCTAAGCTTACTGCAACCTCTGCCTCCTGGACTCAAGTGATCCTCCCACCTCAGCCTCCCAAAGTGCTGGGGTTACAGTTGTCCAACCCTCTCAATTTTCAAAGCCAGCAATGGAATGTCTCTCATATAGAATCTTTCTTACTTGCTCTTCTGCAGCCAGTCAAAGAAAACTTTCTATTTTTAAAGGGTACTTGTGATTAGATTGGGCCCTCCTGGATAATCTCCCCATTGATAACTCACTACTAACTGATTAGCAACCTTAATTTCATCTACAGAATCTCTCTTGGCACATGATATAATCGTGGATGTGATATCTCGTTATATTTTCAGTCCTGGGGATTAGGACAGGAAATCTATTTTTTTTTGTTGTTGTTGAGACGGAGTCTCGCTCTGTCACCCAGGCTGGAGTGCAGTGGTACAATCTTGGCTCACTGCAACCTCTGCCTCCCAGGTTCAAGCGATTCTCCTGCCTCAGCCTCCTGAGTAGCTGGGACTACAGGTGCATGCCACCATGCCTAGCTAATTTTTGTATTTTTAGTAGACTGGGTTTCACCATGTTGACCAGGCTGGTCTCGAACTCCTGACCTCGGGTGTTCTGCCTGCCTTGGCCTCCCAAAGTGCTGGGATTACAGGTGTGAGCCATGGCACCTGGCAGGACAGGAAATCTTGGGAGACCATTTTAAAATTCTGCCTACTGTAGTCAGCTAAGAAATTAATACAAACCATTCATCTTACCCACTGGTAGTGACTTATTAATATAAATATTACAAACACAAACAAGTAGCTATAAATATGTATTATGGCAACATTTGTTATGACTAAAATTTGACAAAAGAAAACATTCATTCTGCAATTTGTGTCTGCATAGTTTGCTTAAATTGGGAATGGTATTGTTACAAAGCAAACCTTTTGATGATAGAGACTTTGTTGAGAAAATCTGATGTAGTCAAAAGCAGATTGTTTTATTGTAAACTTTACATTAAAAGCAATTGAAACAGAAGGAAGTTACTTTAGCAAAATAAACATGAAAATTGAAAAAAATAGAAACAGTTTACCTATGGTTTTCAGAAAACTAAAAAGTTTACTCATTGAAGTTTGCATTGGAAAAATACTTTGGTAAAATGTATTGGTGTTACACGTTCACAAACGCACACACATATGTACCATATGTACAGTCATAATTCTAGGTGAGGATGGGAGGTGGAAGGCTTGAAGAGTCAGAGTTCAACCAGCCACATTTTTTTTTTAAATTGTATCTGAGCATGTACTATGTATGTTTATATTTTGACACTGCTAGCTGGGTTTTCACTGGTGGGTGGGATGTGGGGGTATGTTACAGATAACTTTCACTTTCTGCTGTATTCACTTCTGGTTTTTGACTATTTTGAAATAACATGTTTCATTTCTTTCTTATTTTTTTGAGACGGAGTCTCGCTCTGCTGCCCGGGCTAGAGTGCAGTGGCGCGATCTTGGCTCACTGTAACCTCCGCCTCCTGGGTTCAAGTGATTCTCCTGCCTCAGCCCCCTGAGTAGCTGGGACAGCTAATTTTTTGTATTTTTAGTAGAGATGGGGTTTCACTGTGTTAGCCAGGATGGTCTCGATCTCCTGACCTCGTGATCCACCTGCCTCGGCCTACCAAAATGCTGAGAGTACAGGTGTGAGCCACCGCACCTGGCCAATATGTTTCATTTCTATAATAAAAATGCTGATCAAAAGTCTGTGTTATAGCAGTGATTTAAGATAAAGTTAAATGCTTTTTAAAGAGTTTAAAAATAGAGTAAAAATGTCGTAAAAACTGGGACTTGCTCCAGGCCTTTATTTGAGTTACTTTAGTAAATTTTTCTTTTTTTTTGAGATGGAGTCTTGCTTTGTCACCCAGGCTGGAGTGCAGTGGTGCGATCTTGGCTCACTGCAACCTCCGCCTCCCGGGTTCAAGCAGTTCTCCTGCCTCACCCTTCCGAGTAGCTGAGACTACCGGCACATGCCACCATACCTGGCTAATTTTTGTATTTTTAATAGAGACGGGGTTTCACCATGTTGGCTAGGCTGGTCTCGAATGCCTGACCTCAAGTGATCCACCTGCCTCGGCCTCCCAAAGTGGCGGGATTATTAGCATGAGCCACCAAGCCCGGCCTAAGTATTTCTTTTTGAGGTAGCTTAAAGAAAAAAAGCTTCGTGTGTGTGTGTGTGTGTGTGTGTGTGTGTGTGTGTCTATGTGTGTGTCTGTGTTTGTGTGTGCATGTGCGTGCACGTGTTCTCTCTTTTTCCATAGAAACAATATTGCTCTGTTCTTGAATCCAGTTATTACAATGAAGGTGATAATTATATCGAGAGGAATAACTGTGTCAAGGTATTCCTGAATGGTACTGGTGTTATGTTTTAGACAAATCTCAAGATAAACCTTAGCCATTTGGCCTCACTAGATAGTGTAGGGATCTAAACTAAACTAGATAACTTAAGTTAAATTACCTATTTCTACTCAAGTTGAAGTAGTATGCTGGCTATATTTATTTCTGCTAGGTTTCAGTCTTTGGAGGCCTTTGGGATATTGACAGATGAGGAGATAATTAATAAGTAGTGAAGTGGACAGCTAGCATGGCTGAACCACAGAAAAGAGTAGTGGACTGAGGTGTTATAGGGTGATAATAGTGAGGATAGTAGTAGAGTAGTATTAGAAGTAAAATCACTGTTCCCAGGCATGATGGCTCATGCCTGTAATTCTAGCACTTTGGGAGGCCGAGATGGGAAGATTGCTTGAGGCCAGGAGTTTGCCTAGGCAACATAGTAAGGCTCCATCTTTTAAAAAAATATATTATAAATATATATATATAAATATATTTTTAAAAATATAAATGTAAATATATATTTTTATATCTTTATATATACTTATATAAAGATATAAAATATATATTAAATGCAGTGTCATGCACCTGTAGTCCTAGCTACTTGGGAGGCTGAGGTGGGAGGATGGCTTGAGCCCTGGAGTTAGAAGGTACAGTGAACTCTGATCCGGGCGTAGTGGTGGGTGCCTGTAATCCCAGCTACTTGGGAGGCTGAGGCAGGAGAATTGCATGAACCTGAGAAGTGGAGGTCGCAGTGAGCTGAGATCGCGCCACTGTGCTCCAGACTGTGTGACAGAGCGAGACTCTCTCAAAAAAAAAAAGAAAGTAAAAGAAGGTATAGTGAACTCTGATCGTGCCACTGTACTCTAGCCTGGGCTACAGAGTGAGATCTTATTCCAAATAAATAAATAAATAAATAAATAAAAGAACATTTTCTAAAGTGTGGTATAGGATGGTAGATTTGGGGTCAAGTTTTGTTTTCTGTATCAGCAAAGAAAGGGAAAGGAAAGAAAGTAATATTTGAATGCACGTCTCATGCATTAAATATATGCCTCTAAGGGCTGTGTTTATTTCCATTTTATAAATGAGAATACTCAATCCAAGAGAACTAAGTAATTTAATGTTTCAAAGAATTTCTAAATGTGGGATTTCAACTCATGTCTGCTTCATTTTGGGCACTGTGTTTTTAAAATCTTCTCACGGTGTTATATATAATATAATTTAGTCAACATTAAACCTATTATGAATAGGTATCCTACCAAGCTGGAAAATTTGAAAGAACACCAAAATAAGGAATAATATATGCCAAAAGTTCCTCCCTTCTTGCAGAAGGGTTCAGACAGTTTCTGGTTGAAGCAGAGATTAAATACATTGATAAATCAATAGACAGACTGATCTGGAATAATTGGTAGAAGTTGGTTGTAAGATGGTGTTAGGGACAGATTTTTTTTAGTCTTTTAAACCCACATCTTGATTTGGTAAACACAAAAATCATGCTATGATATTGGAGATTTCAAAATAAGTATTTCAAAAATAAAGCAGCAGTGATTCTAGGAAGAAACAGCTTAATCTTTAAAACCTAGATATTTTTCTGTACCAGTCATATGGTATCAGTGTGGGTGGGACTACTTATCACCAGGCTTTTCAGTCCCAAATAGTATGGAAATCTGTGAATTGTTCTGTTTTTATTACCTGAGTGCAATAAAAAAAGATTAGCTTTGTAAAATAAGGAGAGGATAAAGTTTGCTTATTTTGGGGAGTGAATCAGAAGATGTTCTTACTCCTCCAATTTTCTAGATTTTTTTTTGGAAGTTACTCTGTTAACTGAATCAAATTTGAATGATAAAAACTATCATTTGAGTTGTTTTTGCCAACATGGAACATAACTAAGAAAAAATGTTTTTCACATTGTTTCAAGTGGGATTTTCAGGCATGTCATTATGAAAGTATTTCCTTAAATCATCTTTCAGAACAAAAATACTGGATGAGTATTGCTTTTTTTCCACCTTATCCTTGAGTGCTTTATTGGGTCAAAGTTGAAGAAATATTAACGCACTAATTTGCTTTATCCAGTTTGTTGGATTTTTTTCTTTGTTTGCTTGAAGTATTTTTCTAGACTCTTGATTGCAAATGACAACTCAGCTTAAACTCAGCAGAATGACCGTAGAACTGAAGAAATAACCACGAACATGGATAGATGTGGCCACAAAGATTAAGTACTTTCAGGACATTCTCTTAATTTCTTAATCTTTCATGTGGGTCTGTTTGTTAGCTTCATTGTCACGTACTGTCTAAGTACTTTCAGGACATTCTCTTAGTTTCTTAATCTTTCATGTGGGTCTGTTTGTTAGCTTCATTCTCACGTACTGTCTAAATCAGCAAGTCTTTATTGAGTACCTGGTGTGTGCTAGCTACTATTTAGTTGCTGGGGAAACAAGTGGTGAAATAAGACATACCAGTTTGTTCTAAAGGCTTAAGGGGCAAAAATGAAAAAAGAAATAAGACACATCAAGTTTCTGTCCTCAAGGAGCATACTTTCTTTTTCTTTTCTTTTCTTTTTTTTTTTGAGATGGAGTCTAGCTTGTCACCCAGTCTAGAGTGCAGTGGCACAATCTCGGCTCACTGCAACCTCTGCCTCCTGGGTTCATGTGATTTTCAGGCCTCAGCCTCTTGAGTAGCTGGGGTTACAGGCGCCTGCCACAATGCCCAGCTAATTTTTGTGTTTTTAGAGACGGGGTTTCACGAAACACGTTGGCCAGGCTGGTCTTGAACTCCTGACCTCAAGTGATCCTCCTGCCTCAGCCTCCTAAAGTACTGGGATGAGCCACCGCCCCCAGCCAAGGAGCATACTTTTTAGCGTAGAGACTTTGTCTACATAGCAGGGAACAGGGCCACAGATCATTCAAGACTCATATTTCCATCTGCAAGACCCACAGGCAAGAGGGCTTCTTCTCCACCAACTCCAGCTAGAAAAATTACAGGGAAGGATTATGTTTCATTCTATGCCCATTTCAGAGTCAGTTACTGCATCCAGAAGAATGAATTATTGTTATTAGCTGAGCATGGTCATGTACTCACCCTGTTAGGGACTAGCATCTGTTACCAAAAGACAGGAAGGCCTGGGGGAAATGAGTATACTGGGCAGGCAAAAATAGTGCTAGCATGGTGTTAGCATTTTGAAGTTTAATTCCTTGTATTTAAAGCTGCAAATAAATTTGCCAAATATGCAAAGCTTTACTAATTTTGAAAGCTTGAAAGTGTTGATCTTTCTCCTTATTTCTAAATCTAAAGTAATTGTGATCTTCAGTTTGATATCCAAAGAGCCAGACAAATAACTTAATG
The DNA here is from genome assembly GCF_006542625.1 of Nomascus leucogenys. Classification (NCBI taxonomy): domain Eukaryota; kingdom Metazoa; phylum Chordata; class Mammalia; order Primates; family Hylobatidae; genus Nomascus; species Nomascus leucogenys. Next base: position 103,141,837 of record NC_044402.1, read on the forward strand.
ATTTAAATATATTGCTTCCCACATAATTCACTGTATTGACAAGAAGGTTGTAGTTTTGTGGATCATAAACACCGTTTTGAGATTAATGCTACATGGTGTTTTAATTTGGGTTCCACCAAAAGAAGACCCTTAGACAAGGATTTATTTGGTTCCAAATAGTTCATTTAAGGATGTTGAAGAAGCAGGAAAGAGACAGGGAAGGGACAAAAGTTAATAAGCCTGCTTTAATAAGTAGTATACCACATTGGGCAACTGGTCGTCAGTCTCGCTGAGCTCCCTCTGCTAGATTACTTAGAGAATATGCTTCTGGATTGTCCCATTGAGGGATAAGACATTTACTACCTCTTGCCCTTCACTGGTTGAAGTTTCTTGGGAGTAACTCCCAGGCTTTCTTGCTTGTCCTGCTGCCAAGCTGAGTATGTTCCTTCAGGCAGAGAAAGCTCTGGCAGAGAGGCCCAGATGCTGAGAAATTGTCTGGAGAACTGTTCATAGAAACTGCAGGTGTTCTCCACACTGGCTGTGAATGGAAATGGGTGGGACATTGATAGATTCAGCTATGAATGGTGAAATACATTGTATATTCTCAAAATAGGTGAATTTTTCCTTTGATTTTGATTAAAATTCCCATATATTGGTAGAGCAGTGTAAGTACGTACCCTAACCGTGCGCCTCCCACGCTGGTTCACTTTATTTGCTTTGTATTAGGGTGGTTACCACTGCCTGCTGCAGCAAATCCCAGAAATTGTTGTGACTCAGCAAAGGTTTATCATGTTCAATATAGGTTGGGTGGCTCTCTGGCAGAGCTCTCTTCCAATCAATGACTCAGAGACCCATGCTGAAACTCCACAATCTGAGAGTTTTTTTTCTGTTCAGCCATGTGGATGGGAAAAATCATGGAGAAAGTACATCAGCTTTAGGTGCGTTAGTTACTTCATTCATAACCTATGGCCAGACCAGTTGCATGGCTGTGACCTAACTGAAAGGGAACCTGGGAATTGTAAGGAATTGACCCATTTGACCCTGAAGAATTTTCACTTAGCCGTCAAAATTTCATTAATTTTAATAGGGTCTTCAAGACCTGTAAAAATCACATTTCTTCTTTTTTATTTACATGTTGAGCATATAATTAATTACTGTTTCCACCAGCCGCCCCCCCACCCCCCTTTTTGTTTTGAGAAGGAGTCTTGTTCTGTCGCCCAGGCTGGAGTGCAGTGGCATGATCCCGGCTCACTGCAACCTTCACCTCCTGGGTTCAAGTGATTCTCCCACCTCAGCCTCCTGAGTTGCTGGGATTACAGGCATGCACCACCATGCCTGGCTAATTTTTGTATTTTTAGTAGAGATGGGGTTTCACCATGTTGGCCAGGGCTGGTCTTGAACTCCTGATCTCAGGTGATCCACCCGCCTTAGCCTCCCAAAGTGCTGGGATTACAGGCGCGAGCCGCCGCACCTGGCGCTATTTTCTTTTTTTATTTTTAACTCACTATTTCCTTTTACAAACAGTAAAAATAAAGGGAAGTCATTTAGTTTTTCACAAAATTGTAACTTGATATTCTCATGTAAGTCTTTAATTTGGCATCTAACAAAGAAATGCAGTGGAATTTTCTTAATTTCCTTTTTAAAGTTTTGACAGCACTTGGTATCTATGTATATCATAATTTAGTAAATGTTTATTGAAAGTGTAAGATCGGAGGTGACAGACTGGGTGTGGTGGCTCATGGCTGTAATCCTAGCACTTTGGGAAGCTGAGATGAAAGGATTGCTTGAGACCAGGAGTTCGTGACCAGCTGGGCAACATCATGGCAAGACTTTGTCTCTACAAAAAATAAAAAAAATTAGCCAGGCAAGCTGACATGGTGGCATGCCCCTGTAGTTCCAGCTACTCTGGAGGATGAGGTGGGAGGATTGCCTGAGCCTGGAAGGTCGAGGCTACGGTGAGCTGCGTTCATGCCACTGCACTCCAGACTGGTCGACAGAGTGAGACCTCATTTCTTTTAAAAAACAAAAAGGTCTTAAAGTACCTTTTGAAATATGAGACTTAAGTTCTGTTCACTTTCCATATTTTCCTCCTTTATTGTCACTCTTTGAAAACTGGTGTTAACATATTTTTGGTTGCAAGTGAGTCTCTTGCAGTTTTTTTTTTTTTTTTAATTGTTTGCAAAAGAAATGAAAGACTACAACGGGAGTCCAGAAGCGAGCTATGGCGTATTTACAGACTGAGGCAGTGCGAACTTTGGTTGTAGCTGGCTGATTTCGTGTATGCTAGAGGGCGAAATCCTTAATTCACCATAAAGTATTTCGTCTTACTGTTTGCTTTGGACTAAAGTTGCTAGTTCCTGCTCTAGAGTGATGAATTAAAGGCTAGCCTACCCTGTTTTTTTTTGTTTTTTTTTTTTGAGACGGAGTCTCGCTCTGTCGTCCAGGCTGGAGTGCAATGGTGCAATCTGAGCTTACTGTAACCTCTGCCTTCTGGGTTCAAGTGATTCTCCTGCCTCAGCCTCCCAAGTAGCTGGAATTACAGTTGCCTACCACCACACCTGGCTAATTCTTGTATTTTTTAGTAGAGATGGGGTTTCACCATATTAGTCAGGCTGGTCTCGAACTCCTGACCTCAGGTGATCCACCTGTCTCGGCCTTCCAAAGTGCTGGGATTACAGGTGTGAGCCACTGTGCCCGGCCTACCCTATTTCTTATGGATTTTACTTTATTTCTTTCTCTCTTCATAAGGAGCCTTCTTGAAAAGGTTATGTCTAACTTCTTCCTGTTTGTGCCTCAGAGTATCCAGTATGACTTTTGCCTGATGACTTTATTGAAATGGCTCTTGAACGAGGTTACAGTGTCTTCTACATGATAGGTGTTTTGTGTTATTTTTTATTTAATCCACATAGCATTCTAGTGAGGCAGCTTCTTTTCAAACTTCTCTTTCTTTTCCGGTACCTGAAATGTTCCTCCCTGCACCCCCCAACCCCTGAAATGTTCTTGTTTCCTAGGGTTCCATACAGTACTTACTTTTCTGCTTCATTAGCTGCTATCCATGGCTTTAACCTGTCTATACTTGATTACTTCTAAATTTCTCCTTCTGGTACAGAACTCTAGACACACTCTTAAATCCATACTAATGTATAAAATTGCCTATCAAGTCTCAATTTGATATCATATAGCTATATCAAACTCAGTGGGTTTGAAACTGAGCTAATTATCTCCTAGTTGCCTAAGCCTGAAGCTTGGGGAACACATAATAATGCTAGATACTATTTACTGTGTCTGGGCTCTGTACATACATGTTTTCACTTAATCCTCATAACAACCCTGTTACCAGAACAATTAAGGAACTTAACCAGTTGGTAATAAAACTTAGTATAACTGATGAAGTTGAATTTGAACCAGGTCTGGATGGTTTCCAGTTCCATACTCTATCTACTTTGCTGTACTTCTCTTCCCCTTCCCTTCAATATGGACATAGCACAGAGGTGCAGAGAAATACCCCTAGGAGGACCCGGTACTACCAACCTCTTGAGTTGCTGTAAAACATTTCATGTTGCATGATTCTGGTTGCCTTGCTCACTTAGTTTACTATAATAGCTACTTAACATGTCTTCCTGACCCAGTTTCTTCTCCATCCATAGTGCTGTCCAGAAATTTCTTCTAAAATACAAGTCTAATTATGTCATTTCCCTTACTGCCTTTAGGATAAAAACCAAAATCCAACCAAAATCCTTGGCATAGCATCTAGGACCTTCTCTGGCCAATTCATGGTCATATTGCACGGTCTTTTTGTTTCAATCATTGTAAGATACATGGAGTTTCCAGAGCTGTAATTCACCATTTTGCTTTTGTTTTTGTGGCATGCTCTTTCTTCCTCCATCATTTTCAAGTTCTCATTTTCACAAGTTGGGGCCCGATGCAGTGGCTCACACTTGTAATCCCAGCCCTTTGGCGGGCTCAGGCAGGAGGATCGCTTGAGACTGGGAGTTCAAGACCAGCCTGGCCACATAGTGAGACCCCCATCTCTACAAAAAATTTAAAAACTAGCCCAGGTATGGTAGCGCATGCCTGTAGTCTTAGCTACTCAAGAGGCTGAGGTGGGAGGATTGCCCGAGCACAGGAGTTCAAGGTCATAATGAGTGCCACTACACTCCAGCCTGGACGAAAGAGTAAGACGCTGTCTCTTAAAAAAAATAACAACAACAAAAAGCCTAAGCAACAGGTGATTCTCTGTCTCTACAAAAAATACAAAAATTAGCTGGGTGTGGTGGTGTGCACCTGTGGTCCCAGCTACTTGGGAGGCTGAGGAGGGAGGATCACTTGAGCCCAGGAGGCAGAGATTGCCGTGAACCAAGATTGTGCCACTGCACTACCGCCTGGGCGACAGAGTGAGACCCTGTCTCAAAAAAAAAAAAAAAAAAAAGGCCAAGTGCTACCTCTCTCAGAAAACCTCTGCTTGCTCTTCTAGGCATTTCCTCTCCTCTTTAGTACCCCTCATTTGTGGTGTTAGCACCTTGGTCATACCTCTAGTGGTAGACAACCTCTGAGATGGCTCCCAGTTGTTCTCACCTTCTGCTGTTCATGCCCTGTGTAATACCCTCCTTTTTATGTGTGAGCAGAACCTAGTGACTCAATTCTAACAAAAGAATACAGCAGGCTGGATGCGGCAGCTCACCCCTGTAATCCTAGCATTTTGGGAGGCCGAGGTGGGCGGATCACTTGAGGTCAGGAGTTTGAGACCAGCTTGGCCGACATGGTGAAACCCTGTCTCTACTAAAAACAGAAGAATTAGCTGGGTGTGGTGGTATGTGCCCGTAATCCCAGCTACTCGGGAGGCCGAGGCAGGAGAATTGCTTGAACCTGGGAGGCAGAGGTTGCAGTGAGCTGAGATCGCACCATTGCATTCCAGCCCAGGGGACAGAGCGAGACTCAGTCTCAAAAAAAAAAAAAAGAATATAGCAAAAGTGATGGGATGTCACTTCTGAGATTAGGTTACTGAAAGATTGTCACTTATATATTACTCTTCCCTTCTTACTTGCTTGTTCTGTTGGGGAAGTAACTTGCTACGTTTGTATAGTCTTGTGGAGAGGCCCATGTAGCAAGGAACTAGTGTCTGTGGCCAACAACAGTCAGCAGGGGACTGAGGTTTGCCAGTAGCCATATGAATGAACTTGGAAGAAAACCCATTTTAGCCTTGATAACTGCAGCCCCAGCTGATACCTTGGTTGTATCTCTGTGATAGACCCTGAGCCAGAGGCATCCAGCTGAATCATACCTGGATTTCTGACACTGAGAATCTATGAGATAATAAATGTTCTTTTTTTTTTTTTTTTTTTTTTTTTTGAGATGGAGTTTCGCTCTTGTTGCCCAGGCTGGCGTGCAATGGCGCTATCTCAGCTCACCGCAACCTCTGCCTCATAGGTTCAAGCAATTCTCCTACCTCAGTCTCCTGAGTAGTTGGGATTACAGGCATGCGCCACCACACCCGGCTAATTTTTCTGTTTTTAGTAGAGACGGGGTTTCACCATGTTGGTCAGGCTGGTCTGAAACTCCTGACCTCGTGATCTGCCTGCCTCAGCCTCCCAAAGTGCTGGGATTACAGGTGTGGGCCACCGTGCCTGGTCAGATGTTCATTGTTTTAAGCCACTAAGTTTTGGGGTAATTTTTTCTGAAACAGTAGTTAACTGATAAAAATTTTGATGCCTGCAAGAGGGGTGCTGCCACAGCAAATATATAGAAATGCGGAAGAAGCCTTAGGAGGTTGGAAGAATTTTGTCAGTCATGATAGAGAAATTCCCTTGAACAGACTATTGGCATAAATCTGGACTTTGAGGAAGCTGGGGTTAAGAACTTAAAAGGTGATGAGAAGCATATTGTTGAAAAATGGAGGAAGGAGAATTCTTACTATGTAGAGGCAGAAAGCATAGAAGCACCCTTGCCATTAATAGCATGGAAAATAGGAAGCTTGGCTGATGAACTGAGTGTTACTAAACCAAAGAGGTTTCTTTTCTTTTTTTTTTTTTTCTTTCTTTTGAGACAGTTTCACTCTGTCACCAGGCTGGAGTACAGTGGCGCAACCTCCGCCTCTGGGGTTTAAGTGATTCTCCTGCCTCAGCCTCCCCAGTAGCTGGGATTACAGGCATGCGCCACCATGCCCGGCTAATTTTTGTATTTTTAGTAGAGATGGGGTTTCACGATGTTGGCCAGGATGGTCTCGATCTCCTGACCTTGTGATCTGCCCGCCTCGGCCTCCCAAAGTGCTGGGATTGCAGGCGTGAGCCATGGCGCCCGGCCCCAAAGAGATTTCTAAGCAAAGTGTGAAAGCTGCCACTGGATTTTTTCTTACTGCTTATAGTAAAATGCAGGAGGTGCCCTATGAGTTTTCCTCTAATAGTATGGACATACCACTCTTACATCATACTGTGTTATATATACTTAATTTTTTGTATTTCTCTCTAGGCTATGAATTCTGTGAGAGGCCTTCTAATGTGTAGTGGTTTAGATCTTCCTCAGATTCTAATTTTAAAGAGATTTACACTCAAGTCTTGGCTCTGTCTCTTACAAACTAAGTGACAAGTTAAGTTTTCCATCCCCACTTTCTTAATCTGGAGGGTAGGATTAATGATAGTAGAATATAAACTCCTAAAATCTTTGTATTTTTACTTGTGTGCTCCCTGCTAGCACCAAGAAGAATGTGGAGTCATAATAGGTGCTTAATAAATATTTATTGAATTAACAAATTGAGTAATTTCTGCCTCAGAGTGTTGGTTTAAATTAGGTAATGCGTGGAAGCAGTTTGCTCAATGCTTAATAAGTATTAATTGCTCAATGTTTGTTGTGTTTAGCTGTTTTTCTCCCTATTATTCATCTAGTCCTTGATGCATAGAAAACAGTTTTGTGAATAAAACAACTCACAAAGCAAAAGAGTTGTTTGTAGTTCTGGATGATATATCAGGAGTCAGTTTAGTTTAAAGTGTGATATATTAATATGATATATATTATAATCATTATATCATTATATCATATCATATAATTATATTGTTACAGCTCTGATGAGTGGAGGGACACCAGGGTCCTTAGTCTCGCACCCAATTAGATAAAATGACAGAGATACACGTGGAGTGGTTTTAAGGAGCTGAGAGTTTAATAGGCAAGAGAGAAGGAAGAAGCTCCCTTGTACAGAGACAGAGGGAGTGGGGCTCCTAAGCCAAGAGAGGAAACCCTGTGTGTGGTAGAAAAGTGGCTGCTTATATGAGGAGGCTGGAGGAGGTGGTGTTTGATTTGCACAGGGCTCAGGGGATTGGTTTGACCAGGCATGTCATTCACATAGCCCGTGAAAAAACTGGCCCTCCCACCCTAGCCTTTTAATATGCAAATACAGGGTGCTATGATGTTCTACATACATGGGGATATGTGGGGGCAGCCATGTTGCCAGGCACATGTTGGGTGGGGCAAGGAAGAAGACAGTGGGAATCGCCATGTTTGAGTGGACCCAGTGTTTTTTTTATTTTGAGGGGGAGTTTCACTCTTGTTGCCCAGGCTGGAGTGCAATGGCTGGAGTGCAATGGCTGGAGTGCAATGGCGAGATCTCGGCTCACTGCAACCTTCGCCTCCCTGCTTCAAGCAATTCTGCCTCAGCCTCCTGAGTAGCTGGGATTATAGGCATGCGTCACCACGCCCAGCTAATTTTGTATTTTTTTTTAGTAGAGACGGGGTTTCTCCACGTTGGCCAGGCTGGTCTTGAACTCCCGACCTCAGGTGATCTGTCCGCCTCTGCCTCCCAAAGTGTTGGGATTACACGTGTGAGCCTCTGCACCCAGACAAGGGTGGACCCCGTTTCTGATGGCCAGCATTTGCATATCAAAGTTTGCTGGCCCAGCTCTAAGAGCCGGGGCTTTCCTGCTGGACAAGAAACTTCTAGAGCTGCTTTAAAAGAAACAAAAACTTCCCAAGGACTCCTTTTCCTATCTGCCTAAAATAATTTCTTAATAACTCCTATAACAATATCATAATAATATGATATATTAATACTTGGACATGAAGAGACTTCTATTTCTGGCCATGATGGAGAAATAGTCCCTTCTATGGTAAACAGAAAATTGGTCAAAAGATATCATCAAACAACTGTTTTTTAGATAGTAGATTATAGGCATTGTGGGAATATTATTTTTGAGAAAAGGGAAACATAGTAAGGTGAGCACTATGATTGCCTTAGATTTCTGGCAGAAGACATGTTTTAGATCACACTGTAGGCAGGGGGAATCTCAGGGCATGATGCCTTGTTGATTTGAGATAGGGATTGGAATTCAGAGAGGTTGCAGTGGCTGGAAAGAGCGGGACAAAGTTTCAGAGAAGAGGGAACAGTATAGAAAAAGAGCTCTAGAAATCTGAATAGGTGTTTTCTTTAGCTTTTGCTGAAGTAATATATAGAATATGTGTACAGTGAAACTCCATTAGGCTGGACAAGGAATGACTGAGGAGCTCTATGTTAAGTAATTCCCAGGGTTAGGGAGTTGTTAAGCACTTACCAGAGTGCTAAGTTGTTTTTCATCACCCAGTATGTTCAGTAGAGACCCCAAAACGGCCATGCCTTAAAAGTGGGGCTAAATTAGCCTAGAGTAAAGGCTACTCCCAATCTGTCCAAACAAAAGCTTAAAACAAACTTTAAGGATCAAGTTGATAAACAGGTTACTTAACTGACTTTCAGAACAAAGCACAAGAATCTTTCAAGAATGGTAACAAAATCCCAATACTTAAAAACATGATACTGTCTAGCATCCAGTAAAAAATGACTAGAAGCAGGAAAATGTAAACTATGAGAAAACTAAAGCAGTGGAAACAGACTATGAAATAACAGAGATTATATGACAAAAATTTTTTAAAACTGGCATTATAAATGTGTTCAGTGTGCTCAGAGATTTAAAGGAAAACATGAATGTAATGAGAAAAATGAAATATATTAAAAAGAACTGATCAAAATTTCTAAAATGAAATTTAACTGAAATGAAAAATTTACTGACTGAGGTTAACAGCAGACAATAGCAGTTTCTTATCTGATGAAAAAGATCAGTGAAGTTGAAAACGGCAGTGGAAACCACACAAAAATTGAATGTAAGATAAAGATTAAAAGAAATAATGAACAGAACCTTTGTGATCTGTGTGATAACATGGGCGTGATTGTACTCTCAGAAGAAGAAGAAGGAAGAGCCACAAAAAAAGTCTGAAATGGGGGAGGGGGGAGGGATAGCATTAGGAGATACACCTAATGCTAAATGGCGAGTTAATGGGTGCAGCACACCAACATGGCACATGTATACATATGTAACAAACCTGCACATTGTGCACATGTACCCTAAAACTTAAAGTATAATAATAATAATAAAGAAGTCTGAAGAAATAATGACTGAAAAATTTCCTGACTATAAAAACTATAATCATGCAGATCCAAGTTGTTCAATTAATCTCAAGCAGAATAAACACAAAGAAGACCATACCAAGGCACCATAATCAGATGGCTGCAAACCAGTGATAAAGAGAAAAAAAGTTTTTTAAACAGCTAAAGAAAAACGACATTTTATATACTGAGAAACAACCAAAAAAAGGGCAAATTTCTTGACAGAAACAATGTAAGACAGAGCAAAATAGAATTTGGCATTGTTAAATTGCCAATAGAGAAAATGAAACTGTAAACCCAGGTTGAATTTTATGCCCAGCAAAAAATCCTTCAAAATAAAGGCTTTTTATACATACAAAACCTGACAGTAAATTACACTATAAAAAATGCTAAAGGTAGTTCTTCAGGTGGAAGGAAAATGATATCTGATAGAAACTTGGTATACAAAAGAATAAGCACCAGAAATAATTAATGGTAAGATAAAAGGACTTTTCGGACACTAGTTGATTTGTTTATGAGATAATTGCCTAAAGCAAAATAATAACATATTGCGTGTGTATAATATCTACATAAAATTAATGACAATAGTAGCACAAAGACAGAAAGCAGCAATGGAAGTATTAGGCCTGAGAGTCTTATATGTAAAATGATGGATTTTTATTTGAAGATACAGTGTGATAAGTTAAAGATGCATATTATAAAACCCTAGATAGAGCAACTAAGCAAAAAATAAAAGAAATATAGCTAATGTGTCAGTAGATTACCAACCAAACCAAGATTATGAAGGAAGAGAAGGGGAAAAAAGAACAAAGAACAGGTAGAAAAAATGGAAAATAAGCAAGATGATAGGTTGGTATGACCATATAATATTAAATAGTTTAACCATTTAAATTAAAATACAGAGATTATCAGACTGGATTTAACAAAAAGTAAGGTCTAATTATATGACATCTACCAAGACATTAAATATAAAGAAACAGGTTAAAAGTATAAAGATGGAAAAAGATGCACTGTACAAAACTGAGCATAGGAAAGCTAATATAATGATTACTGTTTAAGGGAGACTTCAGAGTAAGGCATATTACCAAGAAAAAAGAGGGACTTTTCAAAATGACAAGGGGGTTAATTTATTAATTGTAAGAGTGTTTGCATCGAATAGGAAAAATTCAAAATTCATAAAGCAATGTTCAACATTTGTTTCCCAGTAATTGACAGTATAAGTGGAGAGAAAATCAGAATTTAGAAGACTTAATAACATTGTCAACAAATACAACCTAAGTTGCATTGTAGAACACTCAGCGACAGTGATACGGACAGGAGGCAGGGAAATTCTGGGCAGAAGAGGGTGAGTCTCTGGCGAGGGTCCCGCCCTCAAACTGAAAAGGCCTGGTACTATATGGCCCAGTGTGAGAACTGACGTCCCTGTTTGTCCGGTCAAATGTTGCCTTTTCCAAAACCACTCATGGCCTGCCCCGCCCATCATCCTGTGCCCATAAAAACCCCAGGCCTTGCTCGCAGAAGGAAGAGAAGCAGCTGGACATTGGAGACTATAGTTGGATGTCAGAAGCAGTTTGACTTCAAAGGGACAGCTTGACAGCACAGCTTCAGAGAGGAGTCTGGATGGCTGGACTCCAGGGGAAGAATACCTTCCTGCTCTGTCTCCTTTTTAGCACTCCTTCGCACTGAGAGCCACTTTCATCGGCAACAAAATCTTCCGCATTTATCATTTCCTATTGGTTCGTGTGACCTTGTTCCTCCTGGGTGCTGGACAAGAACTCAGATGCCACGAGTGTGGGTGCAAAAGGCTGTCACACTGACCCTCCACTGAGCTGTTAACTCTTAAGCCGTCTGCGGATGGCAAAGATAAAAGGGTGCTGTAACATTTCCCCTCGGGCTTCAAGGGTCATGAGCACCCTCCCCTAGATGGTGTCTTGGGGCTAGTATGGAGTTCGCTCTTGCTGGCACCCAAAAGCAGTCGCCCAACCACTGCACTCTCTCACCTGCGCTCCCCCTCCTGTGAGGGGTGGAGCAACAAGTGAATGGGAGCTGGCCCCTGCCAAGGCCGAAGTGGCTGGCTAGTTCCAGTGCCCATGCATCCCTGTAACTGCCTGAGAAGGGGTCAGGGAAATATCCTGCTTCAACAGCACTGTACATATTCTTTTCAACTGCACCTGGAACATTCACCAGCATAAACTGTATGCTGAGCCATAAAATAAGCCTCAGTAACTTTAAAGAGAGTGAAATACAGAATATGTTAATTGGGCGCAACAGAATTAAATTAGAAGTCAGTAACAGAAAGATTCTTGAAAAATCTCAAATATTTTTGAAATTAAACATTTCTAAATAATCCATGGGTCAAAGAAGAAGTCGCAGAATATTTGGAACTGAATGGTAATGAAAGCACATAATACATTTTGTGGCATACAGTTAGTAGAAGAAAATGTTTATAAATGATTATAGTAGGAAGAAAGGTCTAAAATAATAATTTAAGCATCTACCTTAATCTAGAAAGAGAACTAATTAAACCCAAAGTAAGTAGACGAAAGGAAATCATAAAGTTAACAGAATCCAGTGAATTAGTAAACTGTTGGCCAGGTGTAGTGGCTCATGCCTATAATCCTAGCACTTTGGGAGGCTGAGGCGGGCAGATCACCTGATGTCTGGAGTTTGAGACCAGCCTGGCTAGCAAGGTGAAACCCCATCTCTACCAAAGACACAAAAATTAGCCAGGCATGGTGGCATGTGCCTGTAATCCCAGGTACTCAGGAGGCTGAGGCAGGAGAATTGCTTGAACCCGGGAGGCGGAGGGTACAGTCAGCCGAGATCACACCACTACACTCCAGCTTGGGCGACAGGGTGAGATTCCATCTCAAAAAAACAAAAAACCAAAACAAAACAAAAACCTGTTTAGTAGAGGAAATTAGTTAAATCACAGGTCGGTTCTTAGAAAGGATAAATAAAATTGATAAACCTTTAGTTAATTTATGAAGGGAAAAAAGATACAAGTTTTAAATATCAGGAATGAAAAAAGTAGATGTTACTACAGATTGTACATAAAAGGATAATAAAGGAACATTATGGGCAACTTTATGCCAATAAATTCAGCAAGATGAAATGGACAAATTCCTTAAAAGAGACAAACTAGCAAAACTGACTCAAGAAGAAATAGAAAACCTGAATATCCCTGTATCTATTTAAAAATTCTTAATTTAAAATATTCCCAAAATGAAAACTCCAGACCAGATGGCATCAGTCGTGAATTGTGTAAGAGTTTTAAGAAAGAAATAATACTAATTGCCCATAAACCCTTTAAGAAAATAGAAGAGATAATACCATAACTAATTTATGAGGTAGTATTATTCCAATACCAAAGCCACACAGACATTGTAAGAAAACTACAGAACACAAAATTTTAATTTTTTTTTTGGAGACAGGGTCTTGCTGTATCACCCAGGCTGGAGTGCAGTGACGCAATCATGGCTCACTGCATCCTTGACCTCCTGGGCTTAAGCAGTCCTCCCACCTCAGCCTCCCGAGCAGCTGGGACCACAGGCACACACTACCACACCTGGTTAATTTTTGTATTTTTTGTAGAGACCAGGTTTTGCCATGTTGCTCTGGCTGGTCTCGAACTCATGAGCTTAAGCAGTCTGCCTGCCTCGGCCTCCCAAAGTGCTGGGATTACTGGCGTGAGCCACTGCACCTGGCCCAAAACTTCTTGACGAAATATTAGCAAGTTGAATCCAGCAGTATAAATATAATGATGATACATCATGACCAGGTAGAGTTTACCCCAAGTATGCAAGTTTGATTTAGTAGTAAAAAAATCAGTGTACAGTCCATCCTTATTATTCGCAGATTTTGTACTGGCAAATTTGCCCACTAGCTAAAAGTTATTTGTAACTCCAAACTCAATACTTTCTTGCTCTTTTGTGGTCATTTGTGGACATGTGTGCAGTGGAACATTTGAATTGTCCAACATATACATTCCCAGTTGAATCAAGCAACGTTCTCTCCCTTTTTCTTCAGCTCTTGTATTATAAACAAATGTCCTTTTCATGATCATGCCAAATTTTTCAGATTTTTTGCTAATGATTTTGTTGTTTGAAATCATTATGCCCCCAAGCACAGTACTGAAGTGCTGTTTAATGTTTTTAAGTGCAAGAAAGCTATAATGTGCTTTCTGGAGAAATTAGCATGTATTAGATACCTTCATTTAGGCAAGAATTACAGTGCTGTTGCCTATGAGTTTAATGTTAATGAGCCAGTAATATGTATTAAATAAGATATCTTTAAACAGAAACATATATTATGTTAAACAAGATTATGTATTGATTGGTTGATGGAAGTGTTGTGATTAGAGGCTTATAGGAATATAACTGTATTCCCTGGGAATAATGGCTCAGTATTTGCTAATTTATTGTTCATTGTGACTTTATAGAAAAAATAACTACCATAAATAACAAGAATAGTCTATGTATGTTACTCTGTTATCTAAGAGAAAAGAAGGTAAACCACATGATTATCTAAAAAAATTTTTTTTTATTTTTGAGACAGAGTCTTGCTCCATGGCCCAGGCTGGAACGCAGTGGTGTGATCTCCGCTCACCGCAACCTCTGCCTCCTGGGTTCAAGTGATTCTCCTGCCTCAGCCTCCCGAGTAGCTGGGATTACAGGTGCCCACCACCACGCCTGGCTAATATTTTTGTATTTTTAGTAGAGATGGGGTTTCACCATGTTGGCCAGGCTGATTTTGAACTCCCGACTTCAAGTGATCCACCTGCCTTGGCCTCCCAAAGTGCTAGGATTACAGGCGTGAGCTACTGTGCCTGGCCAATTGTCTCAATTTATACAGAAAAAGTATTTGATAAAATTCACCATCTATTCATGTTAGAAATGCTCAGGAAACTAGGACTAGAGGTCAACCTTCTAATTAAAGGACTGCTTTATTATAGGTAGGTATATATAATATAAGCCTGCAGTTAACATCACATTTTTTTCCTCATAAGATCAGGAACAACTAAGGATGTCAACTCTCACAATTCCTACTCTGATCCTAAAATTCATATGAAACTGCAAAGACTAAAATAGCCAAAACAATATTGAAAAGGAATAATTAAAATTGGAGAACTTACCTTTGAACAGAGGTACAGATCAATGGAAAGGAATAGAACATTGAGAAATAATTCACACATCTTGATAAAGGTTCCTAAGGTAATTCAGTAGGAGAAAGAATACTATTTTCCACAAACTGTTCTAGAACAACTGGATATCCATATAGGGGAGGGGGATAATCCCTTTCCTTAAACTATACACAAAAGTGAACTCCAAATGGGTGAAAGACCTACATATGAAGGGTAAAATGGAAAGACTTCTAGAAGAAAACGTAGGAGCAAATCATCTTGACCTTGGAATAGGCAAAGGTCTTTTAGGACACAAAAAGCATGAACTATTAGCAGAAGTAGTCGATAAATTGTAGTCTATTAAAATTAAAAAATGCTATTTGGAAGGCACCATTAAAAATTGAGAAGACAAGCCAAAAAGAAGACAAGGCAAAACTGTTCATATGCATATATTTGACAAAGAACTTGCATCCAGAATACGTAAATCCAATTTAATAAGAAGACAAACCAGTTAAAAAATGGAGAATGGATTTGATCAGACATGTCACTGAAGAAAATGTGTAAGTGGCCAAAAAGCACTTTAGCTCAACCTCATTTGGTACTGTGGAAATGCTAATTAAAGCCACAGTGAACCATTGCTCATCTACTAGAATGAATGAAATGAAAAAGTATGACAATACCTGATGTTGATGAGGATAGTGGAACAACTGGAGCTGTAATGCATTGTTGGTGGGAGTGTAAACTGGGTACAACCAGTTTGGAAAACATTTTGGCAGTTCCTTTTAAAGGGAGACTTACACTTGTCCTAAGATCCAGCATTTCCACTGTTTACCCAAGAAAAATGAAAACACTTATCCATAAAAAGATTTCTTCAAGAATTTTCATATATGACTTATTCCTAATTGTCAAACACTGGAAGCAATCTGACGCTCATCAGTAGGCTATTAGAGGCCGAGCGGGGTGGCTCATGCCTGTGATCCCAGCACTTTGAGAAGCTGAGGCGGATCACTTGAGGTCAGGAGTTTGAGACCATTCTAGCTAACATGGTGAAACCCGCCTCTACTAAAAATACAAAAATTAGCCGGGTTTGGTGGCGTATGCCTGTAATCCCAGCTGCTCGGGAAGCTGAGGCAAGAGAATCTCCTGAACCTGGGAGGGGGAGGTTGCAGTGAGCTGAGATTGCATCACTGCACTCCAGCCTGGGCAACAGAATGAGATTCAGTCTCAAAAAAAAAAGGTATTAGATAACCAAATTGTAGTATTTTGTATCAGTCTGGGTTCTCCAGAGAAACAGAACCAATAGGATACATATATTTTATTGATACAATAACATACACACAGATTTATTTTAAGGCATTGTCTCATGCACTAATGGAGTCTGAGAAGTCCCGTTATCTGCAGTAGGCAAGCTGGAGACCCAGGAGAGCTACTATAGTTCTAGACTAAGTCCAAAGACCTGAGAACCAGAAGGAGTTGACATAATTACCACCACCTATATTCATACAGTGGAGTACTCCTCAGCAATAAAAAGAAATGAACTGTTACATGTAACAACAAGCATGGATCTCACAGACACTATGCCGAGTAAATGAAGTCAGACACAAAAAAGTATTATGTGATGACATTTGTATGACACCTTTTAAAAAAGCAAAACTAACCTTTAATAATAGGAAGTAGGTCAGAGTTTACCTGGATTCAAGAGTGGAGAGATTGACTTCAAAGGAGCATGAAAAATTGTTTAGGGCTTATGGCAGTGTTCTGAATCTTGATGGTAGTAGTGATTTAATGGCTTATTTGGCTTTCAAAACTCCAAAGATGGGTGCAGATTTATTTATTTATTTAGAGATAGGATGTTGCCCTGTCACCAAGGCCGGAGTGCAGTGACTCAATCATAGCTCACTCTGACCTTGACCTGCTGGGCTCAAGCCATATTCCTGCTTCAGCCTCTCTTGTAGCTGGGACTACAGGCACGTGCCACCACATCTGGCTTATTTTTAAATTTTTTGTAGAGATGGGGGTCTTACTGTGTTGCCCAGATTTGTCTCAAACTCCTAGCCACAAGTGATCCTCCCTCTTCAGCCTCTCATAGCATTGGGATTACAGGCGTGAGTCACTGCACCCAGCCTGGTACATTGTATTTTATGTAAATGATACCTCATGTTTAACAAAAGAATAATTACTAATTGGATTTTTAAGTTTCTAAAATAGTCCTTATCTTTTGATACTATGCCTATGGGAAATCATTTTGGTTAAATCAATCATTTTCTTACTAGGATAAATTATTAATTAGGTACTGCTGGGCCTGTATCAATATTTGGTTATGGTATCTGTTAATGTTTGAAAACTTGGTGGAGAAATTAACTGAAAAAGAAACACGGAAATAACTGAAGAAGATGCAAAATTAGAAATAAATTGTGGAAATTCATTTTTTCCTAAATTTTCCCTTAGATTATAAATAAATTCTCATGTAAGTTTATCATTTTAAAAACATAATTTTAAATATCTTTAATATTCTATGTATTTTCTATCAGTTTTCCTGTTCTTCAATTTTTGGACATATCTTTGTGTTTGAAGCTTTTTTGGCATTTGATTATTCTTCTGTATGCATACCTAGATGTAGAATCACTGAATCAAGGAATATGAATTTCAAAAAATATAGATAGTAAATTCACATGGCAAATTCCAAGGGTACAATTGGGAATACAGTGAAATGTCTTCCTTGCGCCTTTGTTGATAAGTTTCCCTTCTTGGAGGCAGCCAGTGTCCTCAGAATTTTGCGTTTCCTTTGTGTGTGTGTGTAGCAAGAAGTTTAGATAGTGGATGAAAGACAAATTTTACAAGAATTAAATTATATTATACATACTTTTTTTAAAATTTTTTAAAAATTTTTTTATTATTATACTTTAGGTTTTAGGGTACATGTGCACAATGTGCAGGTTTGTTACATATGTATCCATGTGCCACGTTGGTGTGCTGCACCCATTAACTCGTCATTTAGCATTAGGTATATCTCCTAATGCTGTCCCTCCCCCCTCCCCCTACCCCACAACAGTCCGTGGAATGTGATGTTCCCCTTCCTGTGTCCATGAGTTTTCATTGTTCAATTCCCACCTATGAGTGAGAACATGCGGTGTTTGGTTTTTTGTCCTTGCGATAGTTTACTGAGAATGATGGTTTCCAGTTTCATCCATGTCCCTACAAAGGACATGAACTCATCATTTTTTATGGCTGCATAGTATTCCATGGTGTATATGTGCCACATTTTCTTAATCCAGTCTATCATTGTTGGACATTTGGGATCTAATTAAAGAGCTTCTGCACAGCAAAAAAAAACTACCATCTGAGTGAACAGGCAACCTACAGAATGGGAGAAAATTTTCTCAACCTACTCATCTGACAAAGGGCTAATATCCAGAATCTACAATGAACTCAAACAAATTTACAAGAAAAAAACAACCCCATCAAAAAGTGGGCGAAGGACATGAACAGACATTTCTCAAAAGAAGACATCTATGCAGCCAAAAAACACATGAAAAAATGCTCATCATCGCTGGCCATCAGAGAAATGCAAATCAAAATCACAGTGAGATACCATCTCACACCAGTTAGAATGGCCATCATTAAAAAGTCAGGAAACAACAGGTGCTGGAGAGGATGTGGAGAAATAGGAACACTTTTACACTGTTGGTGGGACTGTAAACTAGTTCAACCATTGTGGAAGTCAGTGTGGCGATTCCTCAGGGATCTAGAACTAGAAATACCATTTGACCCAGCCATCCCATTACTGGGTATATACCCAAAGGACTCTAAATCATGCTGCTATAAAGACACATGCACACGTATGTTTATTGCGGCACTATTCACAATATACGTACTTTTTAAAATAAAATCAACTACAGTTATTTTTACTTGAATTTCATAAAAGAAAAGGAAACTATAATGAAACTGATAGAAGCTCTTTGAATTTAAATCTTTACCAAAAGAAAAGATCTCTAAGATTAAGAAAAGAAAGGTTTGGAGTAATATTTTTGAAATATTGTTCATATATAAAAGAAATATAAATTGCCAGTAAAAGTATGACTATTTTAGAACTCAGTTATTGAAATACAAATGAAATATTTTTATCTTTTTTAGACTGGTGAAAATTGATAAAATACACAAGAATGGGTACCCTCGTGATGTTATAGGTTTTTGCAAAATTTTTTCAGTAGAAGGCAGTTTGTCAGTACTTCCAATTTTAATCTATCCGTTATCTTGAATATAGTAATTTGACATCTAGAAACTTTTCATGAACGGATCTTGAAACAAGTCTAAAAGGGTACCTATCTGCCGTGAGTGTCCATTAATAGAAGATTAAGTTATAGTGAATCTACCAAATAGGATAATGTACAAGTATTAAAAATAGTGATGTGTAATAGATTTTAATTTATTGTCATGGAAATAGGTTCTTGACATACCCTTTTTATTTCTCTCAACAATAAGTAATTGAATGTATAATGGGACCTCGTTTATATAAAATCGTATGTATGTCCAAGGGTAGACAGATTTCTGTAAATAAATACTCATTAAAGTGGTTTTCTGCCTGGGCAGAGTGGCCCACACCTGTAATCCCAGCACTTTGGGAGCTTGAGGTGGGTGGGTCGCTTGAGCTCAGGAGTTGGAGACCAGCCTGGGCAACATGGCAAAACCCCATCTCTACCTAATATACAAAAAATTAGCCAGGTGTAGTGGCGTACACCTGAAGTCCCAGCTACTTGGGAGGCTGAAGTGAGAGGATCACTTGAGCCTGGGAGGCTTGAGGTTGCAGTGAGCCGAGATCATGCTACTGCACTCCAGCCTGGGTGACAGAGCAACACCTTGTCTAAAAAAACAAAAGCAGTTAGCTCTGGATGGTGGACTATTAGAATTTTTAACACTCTTAGGTTTCTTTATGCTGAATATTTATCATTTGTATACTTGAAAAATTTTCTGTCCTTTCTGAACAACTAAACATGTCTAATTTATTTGCTTGCTGTTTCTGTGGATAATGGGAGATACAGCCTTTAAGACAATACCTGAGGCCAGGCGCAGTGACTCATGCCTGTAATCCCAGCACTTTGAGAGCCTGAGGCCAGTGGACTGCTTGAGCTCAGGAGTTTGAGACCAACTTGGGCAAAATGGTGAAACCCCATCCCTAGAAAAAATACAAAAGTTAGCTGGGCGTAGTGGTGCGTGCCTGTGGTCTCAGCTACTGTGGAGGCTAAGGTGGGAGGATCTCTTGAGCCCAAGATAGCAAGGCTGCTGTGAGCCCTGATCCCACTGCTGCTGTGAGCCCTGATCCTGCCACTGCAGTTCGGCCTGGGTGACAGAGTGAGACCCTGTCTCCAAGAAAAAAAAAAGTACCCAATCAAGTTCTAAAAATATTTATATCTAACACTAGTATATCAAGGTCTGTAGAACCTTTGTAATGGAATACCTAAGGGTCATGGTTTGGGATGCTCCACTAGTGCAATTGAAGTTACCCAGGAACCAGTTGAGCAGGTACTCACAGTGGGGAACTCTGAACTCCAGAGCCCAAGGCATTGACTGAAATTTTCAGTGCTACACCCTGCTACATGTAGTTAATCTCTCTAGAGACATAATTTTTAAAGAACAAGTCAAGTTCGAGCCATAGTTTTTATTTACTTTGAATTAACCAAAAAGCATGTGAATTTATTGCATACACTTGTCCTTGTTGATAAATAATAGTAACATTAGAACTCATTCTTTTCTTTGCATCTCAAGTCTTCTTCATTTAGGAAATTAACAAAGAAAATTAATTTTTTCGTTGGCCATTTACAACATATTGCCTGTATCAGGGTTTGCCTCAATCATTGGATGGGGGGTGGGAAATAAAATTCCTGCCGTGCAGAATCATGCTCTGTACCGGAACACAGGAACAGTCAGGAACCTTTCCAGTGAACTATGGGTTCCGGTGGAAAATCTTGAGGAAGATTTTCCAGAGGAAGTTACATCTGAACTGAATTTTGAAAGGTTAAGCATGAATTAGCCACACCAAAGAAAGGGATATAAGGGTAGAGACAAACACCTAGAGGCATGTAAGGGCACAGTACATACTGGGAACTGCAAGTCCATGGTCTTAGTGTAGGGATCAAGGCAGTGCAGGCAAAAAAGTGAGGCTTCAGAGGCCAGATCATGAAGAGTCGTGTTAGCTGTCAGTCTTTCTGTGGATTTCCTTATAAATACAGCCTTTGTTCACTTAGTCTGGGAACTTTTGAGTCATCTTTGCCTCTTCAAGTTTTCCTCCTATAACCTCCTTAATAATTAGGCACCAAATCCTGTCAGTTTTGGAAACTTGGATTGAAATGGAAAAATGACAAGGTAGATGTAGACTGTGTTCTTTATTACAGGCTGTGACTTATTCTTTTTAATTTCTAGGGCTTAGCACTGGCTCACAGGCCCTTACTGTCTGAACGAATGGATTAAAGGAAGGGAGTTCCAAAGATAAAATGTTCAGTATTTTTACACGTATAACTCATCTGTTCTCCAGTTCATTATTGAAATAACAATAATCAGGCTGGGCATGGTGGCTCACGTCTGTAATCCCAGCACTTCGGGAGGCCAAGGTGGGTGGATCACCTGAGGTCAGGAGTTGGAGATCAGCCTGGCCAACATGGAGAAACCCTGTCTCTACTAAAAGTATAAAAATGAGCCAGGTGTTTTGGTGATGCATGCCTGTAATCCCAGCTACTTGGGAGGCCGAGGCGGGAGAATTGCTTGAACTTGGGAGGTGGAGGTTGTGGTGAGCTGAGATCATGGCACTGCACTCCAGCCTGGGTGATGGAGTGAGATTCTTTCCCCCAAAAAAAGAAATAATAATAATCCAGTAATTTTAATAATCTTTGGCAGACTGGTTGAAAAGTTAACCCTTAGATTTTTAATTAAAAAAATAAAATTAAATCAGATCCATTAGTAAGTTCTGTTGAATTAATGTACCGGTAGGCAACTGAAGCAACAATGGTCATAGTTAGGGAAGAAAAGTGCCAGACAGCTTTTAGCCATTTGATATAATGCATATGTACCAGTTTACATTGTGTGTGTGCCTCCCCACCCTGCCAGCTGAGACTAGTTTTCTTGTGACTATCCCAAAAGAGATTTTTTTTTTAGTTAGAGGAAAAATTGTGAACATGTATATTTATTGCGTTTCACTTGTCACAGTTAATAATGTGGGTACATATTTTCCTGAAAATGAGTATATACTGCATTTGTTTTCTGAAAATGTGCTACAAAAGGAAAACTGAACATGGAAAGATAGGTAGCATTTATAACAATTACGTATTAGTGAAATAACTGTGCCATAGTGAAATAACTGAGAAAGCAAATTATGTGTCTCAGACATATTTGTGAAGCAGCTTTTATGATTATCAGCAACACAGTTGCTGTAACTATTGTATTGGTGGAATTGAATCTTATGTGGGTCACATAACCAGCACCTGAACTTTTGTACTTGTAGCTATGCAAGACCCTTACCAAGATAATAATGTAATATGGAGAGGTGTCAAGAGGTGTTTTCATACATGTATTTGCCATCTTATAGAAGTGGAATAACACTGTAATATAATATTATGAATATATCTTAAAAATATTTTTAAAGCCCCTATGAAAGTTAAGCATAAATGAGCTAAGCTCATCCCCTTCCCCTGCCAAAAGATAAAATATATGAGGGTGTTGTAGCACAGAAACCAAGACATAAAGACATGCAGTAGAAACCAGGGGTCAGCAAACTTCTGTAATGTACCACATAGTAAAATTTTAGACTTTACAGGTCAAGAGGTAAAATCAAAGATACTATGTAGGCACTACTATAATAAGAGAACATACAATTTTTCACAAATTTTTAAAGGACAACATTTCAAAATATAATAATTGAATGCGTTTTTTGTAATACAGCTCTAATGAGAAGAGGGAATTCTTTTTAAAGGGATAACATTTCACTTAATTCTAGTTAAAAGTTAGCATTCCATATCATCAAATCAATTGCAAATGTTCATCTGCTGATGCTGATCTATATGAAATTTTACGTATCATCTTCGAATTTGACTTTTCACCCAGACAAGAGATACACATGGCATAACTTTGTCATTATGATTTGTAGTGCTGAGCAGCAGTGTGAAGCAATGAGAGGGCCATATGAGGTCTTTGCTATGTGTACTTAATTCTGCCTTTTTTTTTTTTTAGCACAAAAGCAGCCATAGACAACTTATAAATGAATGATCATATTTGTGTTCCAATAAAACTTTACTTATGGACATTAAAGTTCGAATATGATTTAATTTTTGTGGATTACAAAATATTTTAATTTTTCCCTCAACCATTAAAAAATGTACAAGCCAGTTTTAGATTGCTAGCCATACAAAAAACTGGTGCAAGACAGATTTGGCATGTAGGCTGTAGTTTTCCCAACCCCAGATATAAACCATAAAAATTCCCAAAATCTGATATAGGTACTTTTGTATTTTTAAGCATTTTATGATTTCAGAAAATTAGTAACTTGTTTTAAAAGTGTTTCTATTGTTTTAATACCTTTTCTCAGACAGTATACTCCATATAAAAATTCAAACATTATAGAAATGCCTAAATTAGTAATTAAAACACTAATTCTGTCCCCCAGAAGGTTAGGTGCATACTTTTTCCAGATTTAAAAAATAAATGTACTAACACTGGCCGAGTGTGGTGCCTCATGCCTGTAATCCCAGCACTTTGGAAGGCCGAGGTGGGCGAGTCACTTGAGATCAGGAGTTCGAGACCAGCCTGGCCAACATGGTGAAACCCCATCTCTACTAAAAATACAAAAGTTAGCTGGCACCTGTGGTCCCAGCTACTTGGAAGGCTGAGGCAGGAGAATCACCTGAACCTGGGAGGTGGAGGTTGCAGTGAGCCTAGATCGCCACACTGCACTCCAGCCTGGGTGACAGAGCGAGACTCTGTGTCAAAAACAACAAAACAAACACTTTTATGCACATCTAATTACTTTTTAAAACAAAGTATGAGAGATCATGCCTTTTGTAAACGTGTGAGGACTTGCCTTTTTTCACTGACTTTATCATGAATGACTCTTCAGACCAGGACGTGTGTATCTATGTGCTTATTCTTTGAATGACCTATCATATTACATTATATGACTCTGCCATAATGTATCCAATCATCTTCTCATTTTGGACATTTTGTTGTTTCTAGTTTTCTACAATTCATTGTTATGTGCTCTTTTCGTAAATAAACTTTAAAATTGATCATTAATTTTGAAATAGTTTTTTTAATGCCACTTTGATTTGGGGGCTTAATCTTAAAGGAATGTGCACGTTGAATATACTTTTAATGTGGTCCATTTATTTAGGAGAACACATTTTCCTTTTTTACTGGCAACTATTGGGTAAGGGTAGTTAGAATTATTCTCACAGAAAATTATACATAGATTTATTTTCCAATTATTAAATCATGTATGAGGTGTTGGTTGGTACTTAAAGTTTATTTTGATGTATCAAAGCTTGGCCTGCATTATTGAAGATGTTATTGCAAAACCCACTTTTTTTTTTTTTTTTTTGAGACAGAGACTCACTGTCGCCAGACTGGAGCGCAGTGGTGCGATCTTGGCTCACTGCAATCTCCGCCTCTCAGGTTCAAGCGATTCTCCTGCCTCAGCCTCCTGGGTAGCTGGGATTACAGGCGCACGCCACCACGCCTGGCTAATTTTTGTATTTTTAGTAGACACGGGGTTTTGCCATGTTGGCCAGGGTGGTCTTGAACTCCTGACCTCAGGTGATCCTCCCACCTCAGCCTCCCATAGTGCTGGGATTACAGGCTTGAGCCACCACGCCTGGCCAAAACCCACTTTTTTATATGTGTCTTTCCTCACATTACTTATTAATGTTTCCTCACATTAATAAGTAATATTACATTAATAAGTAATATGCTTTATTGCCACTATATTATTTTACTATTTTAATTTACATTGGATGTCTTATAATTATTATATTGGCAAATACCCACTTTGTTTGCTCAGAAATGAAACCTACCCCTGTTACAAAGCTGGTGGTTGGTTCTTGGCAGTTGATTTGGTTTATGCATCCCCTAGGATACTCTCAAAGGCAAGGGATCAATTAGCAAGGTTAATTTGTCTTAATCTTTTGGGCTGGTACTAAGTTATTGTGAAGCAGATGTGTTATTACTCCATCCTCTGTGAAGATTGAGGAATAGGATCATCACTAAGAACCAGTATTACTTTTAGATGTCATTATCAAATAACATTGTCACTAATTTTTTAGTGACAATATTTAGTGAAAGATTGTCACTGATTTATTTGTATTTTCCCATGATAATTACCTTCCTGTCTTATTTTCATTATGTCCTCCCATTTCCCTGAAATGTATCACACAAGGGTTTAATTTATAAACAAGAAGGAGATCCAATAAGAATTTGTTGGATATGAGAGATACATTGATTCTATAGAAAATTCCTGGGCCCAATCCCTAGAGATTTAGATTTGCTAGGCCTAGGGTGGGTCAACTGTTTTCACTCAGTATAGTTCTCTGGAGAGTCATGCAAGTTATTGTATATATCAGTAGCTTGTTCCTTTTTGTTTCTGTTTACATACAGTAATCCTTATCTTTTTTTTTTATGGTTTCAGTTACTTGTAGTCAACCTTGGTCTGAAAAGATTAATTGGAAAATTTCAAGAAATAAACAATTTATATGTTATAAATTTGCACCATTCTGAGTAGGGTGACGAAATGTCTTGCTGTCTCGCATCCCCCACCAGGAACATGAATCATTCCTTTGTCCAACCTATGCACGTTGTCCATGCTCCCTACCTGCTAGTCACTTTGGAGCCCACCCAGTCATTGGATTGACTGTCATGGTTTTGCAGTGCTGATGTTCGAGGAATTTTTGTTTTACTTAATGGCCTCAAAGCCCAAGAGCAGTGATGCTGGCTTGTTGCTATACTTGTTCTATTTTGTTATTAGTTATTGTTGTTAATCTCATGCTGTGCCTAACTTGCAAGTTAAAGTTTATCATAGATACGTATATATAGAAAAAAATGGTGTATACAGAATTGAGTACAATCTGCCATTTCAGGCATCTTTACTGGGGGTCTTGGAAGTATCCCCTGTGGTTAAAAGGGATTACTGTAGTTAAGTTGGAGAACTTTCTGCATAGTTTAAAACTTAGTTTCTGCTTTGTTTCTTTCCTAATTTTATTAAAACAAGCATTTTTGTCTTAATTCTAGGTGAGAAAACACGACAGCCTTCTTCAAGCCCCTCCAGTATTATCCGACGCACTTCCTCCCTGGATACTCTTGCTGCACCATATCTTGCTGGACACTGGCCTCGGGATAGCCATGGGCAAGCTGCACCTTGCATGAGGGACAAAGCTACACAGGTAAGCTTATTATAGTTCTTATCCTGAAGTGTTTTTCTCTGAAGCTACTTCTTCTAATATTATTTGTTCTGCTTTGAGTAGAACAAACATTAGTGTACATTAGAATTAACTTGAGAAACTTACCAAAAAGAGCAGATTCCAAGCCTGACCTCCAGGTATTCTATAGTAGGTTTTGGTTGGGGCCTGGGAATGTTCATTTTAAATAGCTATGAAAGTAATTCTGATACATACAGATAATTTTATGGACATACTTTTTTTCCCACTTATTCTTTATAAGTTAGTTTACAACAGGGGTGTCCAATCTTTTGTCTTCCCTGGGCCACATTGGAAGACAAAGAATTGTATTGGGCCACACATAAAATACACTAACACTAATGAGCTTAAAAAAAATTGCAGAAAATTCATAATGTTTTAAGAAAGTTTACGAATTTGTGTTGGGCTGCATTCAAAACCATCCTGGTCCTCATGAGGCCCATGGGCCGCAGGTTTTGGACAAGCTTGGTTTACAATATCATAGTATATTTAATATATGGAATTTGGTCTTAAAAATTTGTAACAGCAAAGATTAGTGACCATCTAACCTTACGTTTTTGTGCCAAAAAAACCTTCATGTATTGGGAGATGGGGACTGTATTACTTTGCTGATCCTAAAAATGTAAATATTCTGACAAAGGGACTCTGGAAGCAAAGTTTTATACTTCTGGGTTTGTAAAATTGTTTAATATAAAGGGATCTCAAGAAATCATTCAGGGCCAGGTGGGGTGGCTCACGCCTATAGTGCCAGCACTTTGGGAGGCCGAGATGGGTGGATGGCTTTTGAACCCAGGAGTTCAGTACCAGCCTGGGCAACATGGCGAAACCTCATCTCTGCAAAAAATACAAAAATTAGCCAGGCATGCTGGTGCACACTTGTAGTACCAGCTACTTGGGAGGCTGAGGCAGGAGAATCACTTGAGCCTGGGAGGTCAATGCAGTGAGTGGTGATCATACCACAGCACACCAGCCTGGGCAATAGAGTGAGAACCTGTCAAAAAAAAGAAAAAGCAAAGAAGAAATCATTCACATCTACCCCTTAGTTTTACAGATGAAGAAGCTGAGGTCTAAGATCATACAGCCAGTTGAAGACTGTGTCTTAGTTTGGTGTAGTTTCTTACTTACCACAATTATAATTAGTTAAATATTTGTGTAGTTATTTATTTATGGTTTCTTACACTCACTAGACAGTAAGACCTATGAAGATAGGGATTGTGTCTGGCTTGTCTATTGCTGTATTTCCATGCCCAGGACTTAATACTAGATGCAGAATAAATTGCCCAAGGAATATTTGCAAAGGAATGAATGAGCAAAACAGTTATAGCTTTATTGCTAGTGAAGAATGAAAAACATTTAAAGATTTAAAAGATTGCTTATACTGATTGTTGAAAATCAGGTAAAGTACATCTTGATTTAGACTTCGGATTTACGTTACTCCTGGTCTCAACATTTTTTGAAGAATTTTTTTTCTTTCTTTTTTTTTTTTTTTTTTCCCTGAGATAGAATCTCACTGTGTCGCCCAGACTGGAGTGCAGTGGTGCAGTCTTGGCTCACTGCAACCTCTGCCTCCCGGGTTCAAGCGATTCTCATGCCTCAGCCTCCCGAGGAGCTGGACTACAGGCTGTACCACCATGTCTGACTAGTTTTTGTACTTTTAGTAGAGACGGGGTTTTACCGTGTTGGCCAGGCTGGTCTCAAGCTCCTGTGCTCAGGTGATCTGCCTACCTCGGCCTCCCAAAGTGCTGGGATTACAGGTGTGAGCCACCACACATGGCCCGAGATAATGTTTTTTATTTTTATTTTTATTTTTTGAGATGAAGTCTCTCTCTGTTTCCCAGGCTGGATGGAGTACAGGGGCACAGTCTTGGCTCACTGAAACCTCCACCTCCCGGGTTCCAGCAATTCTCTTGCCTCAGCCTCCTGAGTAGGTGAGATTACAGGCACACATCACTACACCCAGCTAATTTTTGTGTTTTTAGTAGAGACGGGGTTTTGCTATGTTGGCCATGCTGATCTCGAACTCCTGACCTCAAGTGATCTGCCAGCCTCCCAAAGTGCTGGGATTATAGGCGTGAGCCAAGGTGCCTGGCCCTGAGAGAATGTTTATTAAAGAACTGAGTAAACACACTTTTCTGTGGTGGTTTTGGATTTGTATATTGATTTCCAAAATTCCAGGTATTCTTAGTGGGCTCAGTTTATTTTCTGTTCTGATAATTTTGGAACGGAATCCTACTGTTAGGGCAGACAATTGGGATTTGGATTACCTTGGTGTTTATACTTTAGTGCCAACTACAGAAATGAAAACGTAGACTCTGTACTCATCAAAAGTAATGAATCTTTTCTGAAATTGACTTTTTTTTTCTTTTTTTGGAATGGAGTCTCACTGTGTTGCATAGGTTGGAGTGCAGTGGCCTGATCTCAGCTCACTGCAACCTCCGCTTCCCGGGTGCAAGCAATTCTCCTGTTTCAGCCTCCCAAGTAGCTGGGACTACAAGCACACGACACCACACCTGGCTAATTTTTGTATTTTTAGTAGAGATGGGGTTTCACCATATTGGTCAGGCCAGTCTCAAACTCCTGACCTCAGGTGATCCACCCGCCTTGGCCTCCCAAAGTGCTGTGATTACAGGCATAAGCCACCATGCCCAGCCTAAAATTGACTTTTTTAACCAAAGAGTTCTGTGAAACTCTGTAGTTATTCACAGTCTGTAACTTTGCTGAGCTTAGGGCATGTAGTTTGGAAAATGAATACGGTGTCCACTTGCTTTCTGCTTAATCCACATGTCACATTTAAATTTGTAGATGTTTATTTCCTTGAGCATTTCTGCAGCACACTTTATTTCCACTGCGGTTTTAGTTTCAGTGGGTTCAAACGTTTTGTCATATTAGTAAGAGTATGCTATCATACAAGCCATTGGGATCCGCTTGATCTGTGGATGCAGTTCAGTAAGTCTTTTCAGCAAATTGTTGTGACCTAACAATTGAATTAAAATATAAACCCTGTATTCCCTGCCTTTTTCTAAATATCCCCCAAATTGGGAATGTTAAGGGTACAAATAAAAAGAAAATTTAGATCTGGGTGTGGTGGCTCACACCTGTAATCCCAGCACTTTGGGAGGCTGAGGTGGACGGATCACCTGAGGTCAGGAGTTCAAGACCAGCCTGGCCAATATGGTGAAACCCTGTCTCTATTAAATATACAAAAATTAGCCAGGCGTGGTGGTGTGCACCTGTAGTCCCAGCTATTCGGGAAGCTGAGTTAGGAGAATTGCTTGAACCTGGGAGGTGGAGGTTGCCGTGCCACCTCCCGAGATCGTGCCACCGCACTCCAGCCTGGGTGACAGAGTGAGACCCCATCTCAAAAAGGAAAAAGAAAGAAAGAAAGAAAGAAAGAAAATTTATAATTATCATACTGTTAATCTTATTTGTAAAGCTTGTGTAGAATCTCCTAAAGGATAACTGGGTACTCCATCCTTTCAGCTACATGATGGGCTCTCATCTTTGGCAAGTGAATTTAGCACTAACACAATTAATCCAAAACTCTCAAATACCTTATTTGCAGATATTGGCTTTCCCCAAGTGTATGCTAGTTAAATCAACTTTTAAAAATTGTGGTAAAATATATATAACATAAGGTTTGCTGGTTTGACCATTTAAAAATACATGCCTATGTCATTTTATTGAACTTTATTGGGCTTCACAGATATTGTGTTTTTTTACAAATTGAAGGTTTGTGGCAACTCTGCATTGAGCAAGTCTGTCGGTGCCGTTTTCCAAAAGTGTGCTCACTTTGTGTCTCTGCCCCATTTTGGTAGTTCTTGCAATATTTCAACCATTTGCATTATTATTGTATCTATTATGGTGATCTGTGCTCAGTGATCTTTGATGTTACTGTTAATTGTTTTGAGGTGCCATGAACCATGCCCATATGAGACAGGGAACTTAATTGATGAATGTTGTGTGTATTCTGACTGCTGTTCCCCTGAGTCTCTCCCTCTCATTGGGCCTCTTTGTTTTCTCAGACACAACAGTATTGAAATTAGACAAATTAGTAACTTTACAATGGCCTCTAAGGGTCAAGTGAGGTGAAGAGTTACATGTCTCTCTATTTCAATCAAAAGCTAGACGTGATTAAGCTTAGAAAGCAAGGCAGATCAAAAGCTGAGATAGGCTAAAAGCTCGGCCTCTTGTACCAAACAGCTAGCCAAGTTGTGAATGCAAAGGAAAAGTTTTTGAAGGAAATTAAAAGTACTACTTGAATGAGCATTATGAATGATAGGAAAGTGAAACAGCTTTATTGGCAATATGGAAAAAGTTTCAGTGATCTAGATAGAAGATCAAACCAGCCACAACATTTCATTAAGCCAAAGCCTAATCTAGAGTAAGACCTTAATTCTCTTCAGTTCTTATGAAGGCTAAGATAGGTGAGGATGCTACAGAAGAAAAGTTTAAAGCTAACAGGTTGGTTCATGAGGTTTCAGGAAAGAAGCCATCTGCATAACATAAAAGTGAAAGGTGAAGCAGCAAGTACTGATATAGAAACTGTAGTAAGTTATCCAGAAGATCTAGCTAAGATTACTGTTGAAGATGGCTACACTAAACAAGAGTTTTTTTTTTTTTTTTTTTTTTTTTTGACATGGGGTCTTGCTCTGTCACCTAGGCTGGAGTGCAGTAATGCAGTCATAGCTCGGTACAACCTTTAACTCCTGGGCCCTGGGCTCAATCAGTCCTCCTGCCTCAGGTTCCCAAGTAGCTGGGACTGCAGGCACACACTGACATGCTTGCATTTTTTTTTTTAATGTTTTTGTAGAGACGGGATCTTGCTATGTTGACCAGGCTGGTCTTGGAACTCCTGGCCTCAAGCTGTCCTCTCACCTTGGCCTCCCAAAGTGCTGGGATCACAGGTGTGAACCACTGCGCCCAGCTAGATTTGTAATGACAAAATCGCCTTATCTTGTAAGAAGATGCCGTCTAGGACTTTCATAGCTAGAGAGAAGTCAATGCCTGACTTTAAGGGACAGGCCAACTCTCTTGTTAGGGGCAAATGCAGCTGTTGACTTTAAGTTGAAGCCAGTACTCATTTACCATTCTGAAAATCCTAAGGCCTTTAAGAATTATGCTAAATCTACTCTGCTTTTGCTTGATCCATGGAACGACAAAGCCTGGATGCCAGCACATCTTTTTATAGCATGATTTACTGAAAATTTTAAGCCCACCATTGAGACCTACTGTTCAGAACAAAAGATTACTTCCAGAATATTACTGCTCATTGGCAATGCAACTGGTCACCCAAGAGCTCTGATGCAGATACACACAGAGAGGAATGTTGCTTTCATGCCTGCTAACACAACATCCATTTTGCAGCCCATGGATCCAAGAAATAATTTTGACTTTCCAGTCTTATTATTAAGAAAATACATTTAATGAGGCCATAGCTGCCATAGTGATTCCTCTGATGGATCTGGGCAAAGTAAATGGAAAAGCTTTTGGAAAAGATTCACCATTCTAGATGCCATTAAGAACATTTGTGATTTGTAGGATTAGGTCAAATATCAACATTATCAGGAGTTTGGAAGAAGTTGATTCCAACCCTCATGGATGACTTTGAGGGTTTCAAGACTTCAGTGGAGAAGGTCATTGCAGATGTGGTGGAAATAGCAAGATAACTAGAATTAGAAGTAGAACCTGAAGATGTGATTGCTACAGTCTCATGATAAAACTTAAGCATGACAAATTGCTTCTTATGGATGAGCAAAGAAAGTGGTTTCTTGAGATAGAATCTACTCCTGGTGAAGATGTGGTGAATATTGTTGAAATGACAACAAAGGATTAAGAATATTACATAAACTAACTTAGTTGTTAAAGCAGTAGCAGATTTTGAGAGGGTTGTCACCAATTTTGACAGAAATTGTACTGTGGGCAATATGTGCTACAGAAAAATCATTTGTGAAAGGACCTGAGTCCGTTGATGCAGCAAACTTCATTGTTGTTTTATTTTAAGAAATTGCTGCCCAGGCGCGGTGGCTCACACCTGTAATCCCAGTACTTTGGGAGGCCAAGGTGGGTGGGTCATGAGGTCAGGAGTTCGAGACCAGCCGGACCAACATAGTGAAACCCCTTCTGTACTGAAAATACAAAATTTAGTGGGGCGTGGTGGCGTGCACCTGTAATCCCAGCTACTCAGGAGGCTGAGGCAGGAGAATCGCTTGAACCCGGGAGGCAGAGGTTGCTGTGAGCCGAGATCACGCCATTGCACTCCTGCCTGGGCAACAGAGTGAGACTCCGTCTCAAAAAAATGAAGAAAGAAATAAAATAAGTAAAAAAGAAAGAAATTGCTGTAGCCACCCTGGCCTTCAGCAGCCATCACCCTGATCAGTCAGCAGCCATTAACATCAAGTCAAGGCCCTCCACTGTCAAAAAGATTGTAACTCATTGAAGGCTCAGATGATCATGAGCATTTTTTTTTTTTTTTTTTTTGAGATGGAGTCTCACTCTGTCGCCCATGCTGGAGTGCAGTGGCACGGTCTCGGCTCACTGCAAGCTCCGCCTCCTGGGTTCATGCCATTCTCCTGCCTCAGCCTCCCAGGTAGCTGGGACTACAGGCGCCCGCCATCATGCCTGGCTAATTTTTTGTATTTTTAGTAGAGATGGGGTTTCACCGTGTTAGCCAGGATGGTCTCGATCTCCTGACCTCGTGATCCGACTGCCTCGGCCTCCCAAAGTGCTGGGATTACAGGCATGAGCCACCGCGCCTGGCAGCATTTTGTTAATCAATATTTTAAAATTAAGATATGTATGTTTGTTAAGACATAATGTTATTGCACACTTAATACACTATAGTATAGTGCAAACATAACTTCTATGTGCACTGGGAAACCAAAGAAATTCATGTGACTTGCTTTATTGTGTTACTCCCTTTATTGCAGTGGTCTGGAACTGAACTCCCAATATCTCTTGAGGTATAACTGCATATAATTTAGTGGCATTAATCACATTCACAATGTTGTGCAACCATTGCTAACTATTTCCAAAACTTTTTCATCACTCCAAAAAGAAACCCTGTAACTCCCCATCCTCCTTTTTTCCTCACTGTTAATACCACTGGCAGTTAATACTTAACTACTATCTCACTTGCTGTTTCCATGAATTTGCCCATTTCATGCAAGTGGAATCATACAGTTTGTTCTCCTGCATCTGACTCATTTCACTTAGCATAATGTTTTTGAGGTTCATTCATGTTGTATCATTTATTGAGCTTAATTCCATCCTTACTTCCTCCTACCTCCTTCTCTGTGTTGCCTAGGCTGGAGTATAGTGGGATGATCACAGATCATTACAGCCTTGACCTCCTGGGTTCAAGGGATGCCTCTCCTGCCCAGCCTCCTGATTAGCTAGGACTATAGGCTTGCACCACTATGCCCAGCTAGTTTTTTGAGTTTTTAGTAGAGAGGATCTTTCTATGTTACCCGGGCTGGTCTAGAAGTCCTGGCCCCAAGTGATCTCCACTGCGGCCTCCCAAAGTGCTGGGTAAGAGCCATCACACCTGGCCTTAATCTCTCTTAATGGGTGAATAATATTCCACTTACCAATATACCACATTTTATTTACCTATTAATCTGTGGATGGATATTTGGGGCGTTTCTACCTTTTGACTGTTGTGAACAATGCTGCAGTGTACATGCAAGCATCTGTGTGAATCCCTGCTTTCAGTTCTTTTCAATATATACCTGAGAGTGAAATTGCTGGGTCATATGATAATTCGATGTTTAGTTTTTAGAGGAACTGCCAAACTGTTTTTCACAGCAGCTGGATCATTTTCTATTCCCATGTATGAAGGTATATAATTCCAATTTCTCTATATGTTCACTAACACTTCTTTGAAAAATTATAGTCGTCCTAGCAGATGTGTTGTGGTATGTAATTGTTAGGATTTGTTTCCCCATATAACTAATGGTGCTGAGTATCTTTTCATGTGCTTACTGGCCATTTGCATATCTCCTTTAGAGTTCAGACACTTTCTTAACATCTCTGTGCCTCTGTTTCCTTTTTGTAAAATGGGAGAACTATAGTACCAATTTTTTGAGGTTATTTTGAAGATTAAATAAAGAAAACATATAAAACTCTCAGAACAGTATCTGGCACCTAGTAAGCATTCAATAAATGTTCTCTGTTAAATTAAAAATTAAAGTGATTACCTTTATTGTCGGATTTGAACAAGGATAGAATGTAGGTTTTATCCCCTAAGGAATTTGATCTATTGCTATTGCCTTCCTGGAGCATCCTGTTGAAAAGATTCAGGATAAAGATTGCTGAGACTGATAAGTGATTTCTGCCTTTAGCAAGGGACCTGGGGCACTTTTAGCAGTTATTTGCCGGTCTAGACAGTGCTGCAGCAAAGAGTATGTTGGAAATACTTTATTTTAGGTTGTAAGTGGGTGCTTTCAGAAAGCTGATGTAGACTTTTGGCAAATTTTATCATGTCACTACTCTAAGCCCTGGTTTCTTGATTTTTTTTCTTTTCTTTTTTTTTTTGAGACAGTCTCGCCCAGGCTAGAGTGCAGTGGCGCAATCTCGGCTCACTGCAGCCCCTGCCTCCCAGGTTCAAGCAATTCTCTTGCCTCAGCCTCCTGAGTAGTTGGGATTATAGGTGCCTACCACCATGCCCGGCTAATTAATATATATATATATATTTTTTTGTATTTTTAGTAGAGATGGGGCTTCACCATATTGGCCAGGCTGGTCTCGAACTCCTGACTTCAGGTAATTCGCCCACCTCAGCCTCCCAAAGTGCTGGTATTGCAGGTGTGAGCCAGCGCGCCTGCCCTGATTTTGAAATAATTATGTATTCCTCTCAGGCCTTTCCACCTCCTAGGGGAAGATTGGAAATGGGAGAAGGAAATTCTGGAAAATACAGAGAAAGAGAAATGCAGCATTTAAAAAGTTAAGAGGGCTGGGCACAGTGGCTCACGCCTGTAATCCCAGCACTTTGGGAGGCCGAGACAGGCGGATCACCTGAGGTCGGGAGTTCGAGACCAGCCTGACCAACATGGAGAAACCCCATCTCTACTAAAAATACTCTACTAAATAAAAATACTCTACATCTCTACTAAAAATTAGCCAGGTGTGGTGGTGCATGCCTGTAATCCCAGCTACTCGGGAGGCTGAGGCAGGAGAATCGTTTGTACCCGGGAGGTGGAGGTTGCAGTGAGCCGAGATTGCGCCATTGCACTCCAGTCTGGGCAACAACAGCAAAACTTTGTCTCAAAACAAAGAAAAAAAAACAAAAAAAATTAAGAACATGGAACAAGTTTCGAAAGATGTTAATCTCTCCTCCTGTCCCATACCCCACCTCATCATTTGCTTTGGTCATGGGAATGAGTGAATGATTAAGGTTTTACTGTACATGATTATTTATCATCATCATTACTTGACACAAAGGTATTCTCTTTTTTTCCTGTCTGTTTGGCAGCCATTCTTTATTCTGTGTATGTTCAAATAGCCTGAAAGCCTTTTAGCTTAGTGCTCCAGCATGTCAGTGGGCCTAATTGGCTATAGGACTGATTTGTCATTTCTGCTTTAGAGTTTGTACAGAGCTACAATGTCACCAACCTCTGCCCCCACACTGCCTCCATGTTCTTTTAAAGATTCTTGTCTGATCCTTTGTGGTTTGCCTTCCAAAAACGTTAGACTAATTTATATTTCCAGCATTAGCTACCTATGTGGCAAGTCTATTAATTTGGTTTAAACTACCTGATTTTCAGACTGCCTTTCGTATTTGCTGACTATACCAATTTAGGGAGAGAAACTGTAATGTGTATGTGTGCTTGCATTATTTGGGATTCCTTTGACTCAGAAGGTATTTTCTTTCCAACTTTCTTAACCTAGGCTTATTTACCTTATAGGTGATTCATCTGAGTATTTAACTTTTTGTGACCCAGGTGATTGATGTCTGGTTTTCTTTCCTATTTCTTTCTTATTTTTAACATTTTTTTAGAGACGAGATCTCACTGTGTTTCCCAGGCCAGAGTGTAGTGGCTATTCACAGGCATAATCACCATGCACTACAGCCTCAAACTCCTTGGCTCAAGGGATCCTCCTGCCTCAGCCTCCTGAGTAGTTGGGACTACAGTCGCATGCCCCCACACGTCTGTCTCTTTCCTGTTTCTTTGGTTTAGTTTCTTTATGGCATAAACCAGTCATCTTTTGCTTTTAAAAGTCTTACATTATTTTTTCTTGGGCCCTCTGTGTTTCTGAGGCTATTTTTTTTTAAACCCTCAAAGGTTGATTTTGATTAATATTTTATGAAAGTGTTTGTTTTTTCTAAAAGGACCTTGGCTTCTGAATATTTTATGAAAGTATTTTAGTTCTACAATTTATAGGTTGGCATTTGCTATTTATGGAAAAGTTCTGAGTTTTCCAATTGATGGAAAAGATCTGAATTCAGAAACTTTGTAAGATGTCCTGTGATTAAAACAATAAAAGTTGAATATTTGTTAAACTAGAGATAATTGTTGAATTACTGAAGATAGCTGTTTATAAATCTACAAACTTGTTTACAGGTTGTTTTCTTTGAATTGAAAGAATAGTCTGTAATTTAGAGTAAAAATATCACTATTTTACATGTTTGGTAGATCTAAGCAATACTAAAAAGTATATTTTAATGTTATGAAAATGAAGAAGTAAAATTACTTTTTGAGTAACATTAGCTGTTTTCAATAAAACCTTGGTCTACTGGTTGAAGTTAGAATGTAACAGGAGTAGAAAGTGTAACATTAGGAGTAAAGGAAATGTTAAAATCTTTTTTTGGGGGCCTAAATTCAGTGACTTCAGTGTAAGTTCTGTTGTTGCCTGTCAGTAGCTTTGCCTTCCTTGGGTAAGCCCGGGAGTCTGAGAATTTTAATTTCCAAATCTTTACTACTTGGAGTTGTGTTCCTGTCCTTTCTTATTTCACATGTTAGATCAAATTTTTCTAGGCCAGTGACACCATACATTGTTTTTTTGTTGTTGTTTTTATTTTTATTTTTTTAGGGTCTTGTTTGTCTGTCATCAGCTGGAGTGCAGTGCCATGGTCGTGGCTCACTGCAGCCTTGACCTATCATGATTAAGCAATCCTCCCTCCTCGGCCTCCCAAGTAGCTAAGACTACAGATTCATGCCACCACACCTGGCTAATTTTTAATTTTTTTTTGTAGAGATGGGGGGTCTTACTATGTTGCCCAGGCTGGTCTTGAACTCCTGGACTCAAGCCATCCTCCTGCCTTAGCCTCCCAAAGTGTTGGGATTACAGGTGTGGTCCACTGGACCTGGCCCATTAAATAGGCTGGGCACATCTAGCAGATGAAGGGTTATATTTTGGAATCCTTGAAAACAAATAGTTTTATGGCCAGGCATGGTGGCTTATGCCTGTAATCCCAGCACTTTGGGAGGCCACGGCGGGTAGATCACTTGAGCTCAGGAGTTCAAGACCAGCCTGGCCAACATGGTGAAACCCCATCTCTACCAAAAATACAAAAAATTAGCCAGGTGTGGTGGTGTGTGCGCTTGCAATCCCAGCTAATCAGGAGGCTGAGGCACAAGAATCGCTTGAACCTGGGAGAAGGAGGTCACAGTGAGCTGAGATAATGCCACTGCACTCCAGCCTGGGTGACAGAGTAAGACTCTGTCTCAAAAGTCAATCAGTCAATCCATCAATCAATCAATCAATCAATCAATAAAACAAATAGTTTCATGATTGTGTAACTTATTTATTTTTTTTTTGAGACAGAGTCTTGCTCTGTTGCCCAGGCTGGAGTGCAGTGGTGTGGTCTTGGCTCACTGCAGCCTCCGCCTCCCAAGTTCAAGCAATCTCCTGCCTCAGCCTCCCGAGTAGCTGAGATTACAGGAGCGCGCCCGCATGCCCAGCTCATTTTTTGTATTTTTGGTAAAGATGGGGATTCACCATGTTGGCCAGGCTGGTCTCGAACTCCTGACCTCAGGTGATCCACCTGCCTTGGCCTCCCAAAGTGCTGGGATTACAGGCATAAGCCATCACACCCAGTCTAATTTTTTATTTTATTGTCAGAAGAGATCTACTGTCAACAAAATTTTACGTGTACAATACAGTATAAATACCATAGGTATGATAATTATACAGCAGATCTCTAGAACTTACTCATTTTGCTTAACTGAAACTTTATGTCCATTGGTTAGTAACTCTCTCTCTCCATCCCCCCAGTTCTTGGCAATCACCATTCCATTTCTGATTCTATGATTTGACGACTTTAGATTTCTCATATAAGTTGGATCATGCAGTATTTGTCTTTTTGTAACTGACTTATTTCATTTAGTAGGATGTCCTCATAGTTCATATTATCGTATACTGCAGAATTTCTTTTTTTTTTAAGACTGAATGCTTGAATAATATTCCATTGTATGTATATACCGCAGTTTCTTTATCCATTCATCTGCCAATGGATATTTAGGTTGTTTCTACACCTTTGCTATTGTGAATAGTGCTGCAGTGAGCATGTGAGTGCAGATACCTCTTTGAAATACTGATTTCAGTTCTTTTGGAATTGCTAGAGCATGTGGGTTTTCCATTTTTAATTATTTGTTTTGTTTTTAGAGACTGGGTCTTGTTCTGTTGCACAGGCCGAAATACAGTGGCATGATGATAGCTCACTGCAGCCTCGAACTTCTGAGCTCAAGTGATCCTCCTGCCTCAGCCTCCCAAATAGCTGGACTCTAGGCAGGTGCCACCACACCTGAATAATTAAAAAAAAAAATTAGAGATGGAGTGTCACTTTGTTGCCCAGGCTGATCTTGAACTCTTGGCCTCAAGCGATCCTCCCACCTCAACCTCTCCTGAGTCACTGAGATTATTGGTGCGAGGCACTAGGCCCGGCCAATTTTTAATTTTTTGAGTGACCTTTATACTGTTTTCCATAGAAGCTCTACTGTTTAGTATTCCCAACAACAGTGTACAGGGGTTCCACTTTCACTACATCCTTACCAACCCTTGACTTTTTGATAATAGCCATCCTGACAGGTGCGAGATGATACTTCATTGTAGTTCTGATTTATCTTTCCCCGATTACTAATGTTGAACATTTTCTTATATACCTCTTGGTCATTTGTGCGTCTTCTTTGGAGAAATGTCTATTCAAGTCCTTAGCCCCCCCCTTTTTTTCCAAGTCCTTAGCCCTTTTTTTTTTTTCTTTTTTTTTTTTTTTTTTCCAGACAGGGTTTCGCTCTTGTTGCCCAGGCTGGAGTACAATGGAGCGATCTCAATTCACTGCAACCTCTGCCTCTCGGGTTCAAGTGATTCTCTGTCTCAGCCTCCCAAATAGCTGGGATTACAGGCGCCCGCCATCACACCCAGCTAATTTTTGTATTTTTAGTGGAGATGG
Organism: Nomascus leucogenys; assembly: GCF_006542625.1. Taxonomy (NCBI): domain Eukaryota; kingdom Metazoa; phylum Chordata; class Mammalia; order Primates; family Hylobatidae; genus Nomascus; species Nomascus leucogenys. The sequence continues at coordinate 103,181,172 of NC_044402.1, forward strand.
AGTTTCATCATATTGATCAGCCTGGTCTTGAACTCCTGACCTAAGGTGATCTGCCCACCTCTGCCTTCCAAAGTACGGGGATTACAGGCGTGAGCCACCACGTCCGGCCAGCCCATTTTTTAATTATTAGTTTTATTGCCATTGAGTTGTATGTGTTTCTTATGTATTTGGGAGATTAGCCCCTTATCAGATATATGGTTTGCAAATATTTTCTCATTTTTTAGGTTGCTTTTTTACTCTGTTGTTTTCTGTGTTGTGCATAAGCTTTTTAGTTTTTGCTTTTTTTTGTCTGTGCTTTTGATGTCATAGCCATGAAATCATTGTCAAGACCAGTATCATGAAGCTTGTCCTCTATGTTTATTTCTAGGAGTTTTATAGTTCGTGTCTTATATTTAAATCTTGAATCAATTTTAAGTTGATTTTTGTATGGGGTAAGAGTCAGTTTCCCCAGCACCATTTGTTGAAGAGACTGTCCTTCCCCATTGGCACCCTCCTTGAAGATTGGTTGAGTGTTAATGTGTGGATTTATTTATGGGCTCCCTATACTGTCCCATTGATGTATGTCTTATCTTTATGCCAGTACTATATTATTTTTATTACTGTAACTTTGTAATATGTTTTGAAATTGAGAAGTATGATGCCTCTAGCTTTGTTCTTTCTCAAAATTTATTTGGCTATTTGTGGTCTTTTGTAATTTCACAATACACGAGTTTTAGAATTATTACCTATTTCCATAAAAATGCCACTGGGATTTTGATAGGGATTGCACTGAATTTGTAGATAACTTTGGGTAGTGTGGACGTTTTAACAGTATTAAAAGTCTTCCAGTCCATGAACATGAAATGCCTGTTTGTTGTCTTTAATTTCTTTAATCAATGTTTTTTAGTTTTCTGTATACAAGTCTTTCACTTCCTTATTTATGGTTATTCTTATGTTATTTTTGGTGCTGTTGTAAATGAGATTGCTTTCCTAATTTTCTTAATTTTTTTCTTATTTTTAATTTTTATGGGTACATAGTAGGTGTATATATTTATGGGGTAGCTGAGATATTTTTATATTTGATGCAATATATTTGATTATAATGCATAATAATCACATCAGAATAAATGAGATACCTATCACCTCAAGCATTTATAATTTCTTTGTATTACAAACATTCCAGTGATATTATTTTACTTATTTTTAAACGTATAATAAATTATTGTTGACTGGAGTCACCCTATTGTGCTATCAAATACTAGATCTTATTCTATCTAACTATATTTTTTGTACCCATTAACTGTCCCTTCTTGCCTGCTACTAACCTTCTCAGCCTCTGATAACCATCCTTCTACTCTCTGTCTCCATGAGTTCAATTGTTTTAATTTTGAGCTCCCTCAAATGAGAACGTGCAAAGTTTGTCTTTCTCTGACTGGCTGATTTCACTTAACATAAATGTCCTCCAGTTCCATTCATGCTGTTGCAAATGACAGCATCTCTTTTTGTTATGGCTGAGTAATACTCCATTGTGTGTATGTACCACATTTTCTTTATTCATTTGTCTGTTTATGGACACTTAGGTTGCTTCCAAATCTTGGCTATTGGGAATAGTGCTGCAATAAACATGGGAGTGCAGATACCTTTTCAATATACTGATTTTCTTTCTTTCAGGTATATGCCTGGGAGTAGGATTGCTGGATCATATGGTTCCTCTATTTTTTGTTTTTTGAGGAACCTCCAAACTGTTCTCCTTAGTGGTAGTACTAATTTACATTCCCACCAACAGTGTTTGAGGGTTCCCTTTTCTCCACATCCTTGCCAGTATTTGTTATTGCCTGGCTTTTGGATAAAAGCCATTTTAACTGGGGTGAGATGGTATCTCATTGTAGTTTTGATTTGTGTTTTTCTGATGACCAGTGATTGAGCACCTGTGCATGTACCTGTTTGTCGTTTGTATGTCTTTTGAGAAATATCTATTGAGATCTTTTGCCCATTTTAAATTGGATTATTAGAGTTTTGCCTATTGAGTTGTTTGAGCTCCTTTTATATTTTGGCCATTAATCCCTTGTTGGATGGATAGTTTGCAAATATTTTCTCCCATTATTTGGGTTGTCTTTTTCACTTTGTTGATTGTTTCCATTACTGTGCAGAAGCTTTTTAAGTTGATATGACCCTATTTGTCCATTTTCGCTTTGGTTGCCTGTGCCTGTGGGTTATTACTCAAGAAATCTTTGCCCAGACCAACATCATGGAGAGTTTTCCCAATGTTTTCTTGTAGTTTCATAGTTTGAGGTCTTAGATTGAAGTCTTTAATCCATTTTGATTTCATTTTTGTATCTGGTGAGAGATAGGGTCTAGTTTCATTCTTCTGCATAAGAATAACCAGTTTCCCCAGCACCATTTATTGAACAGACTGTCCTTTCCCCAGGTATGTCCTTGCATCTTTGTCAAAAATGAGTTCACTGTAGATGTGTGGATTTATCTCTGGATTCTCTCTTCTATTCCACTGACCTCTATGTGTCTGTTTGTATGCCAATACCATGCCATTTTGGTTACTGTCATTCTGTAGTACAATTTGAAGTCAGGTAATGTGATTCTTCCAGTTTTGTTCTTTTTGCTCAGGATAACTTGGGCTATTCTGGGTCTTCTGTGGCTCCTTATAAATTTTATGATTTTTTTTTTCTGTTTCTGTGAAGAATATTACAGTATTTTGGTACAGATTGCATTAAATCTATAGATTGCTTTGGCTGGTGTGAACATTTTAACAATATCTGTTATTTTAATCCATGAACATAGGATTTCTTTCCTTTTTTTTGTGTCTTTAATTTCTTCGCTCAGTGTTTTACAGTTTTCAATGAAGAGATTGTTCACTTCTTTGGTTAAGTTAATTCCTAGGTATTTTATTTTATTTGTAGCTATTGTAAATGGAATTACTTTGCTGATTTCTTTTTCAGATTATTTGCTGTTGGCATATAGAAATGTCACTGATTTTTGTATGTTGATTTTGTATCCTGCAACCTTGCTGAATCTATCAACTCTCTTTTTTTCTTTTTTTTTTTTTTGGTGGAGCCTTCAGGTGTTTCCAAATATAAGATCATATTATCTGCAAACAAGGATAATTTGACTTCTTCCATTCCAGTTTGGGTACCTATTATTTCATTCTCTTGTCCAATTGCTCTGTCTAGCTCTTCCAGTACTATATTGAGTAACAGTGGTGAAAGTGGGCATCCTTGTCATGTTCCCTATCTTACAGGAAAGGGTTTCCATTTTTCCCTATTCAATATGACACTAGCTATGGGTCTGTCATAAATGACTTGTATTATGTGAAGATATGTTCCTTCTGTACCCAGTTTTTTGAAGGTTTTTATCATGAAGAGATGTTGGATGTTATCAAATGCATTTTCAGCATCAAAATGATCATATAGTTTTTGTCCTCATTCTGTTAATGTGATATATCACATTGATTGATTTGCATTTGTTGAACTATCCTTGCATCCCTGGGATAAATTCCATTTGGTCATAATAAGGGATCTTTTTAATGTGTGCTTGAATTCAGTTTGCTAGTATTTTGTTGAATTTTGCATCAATATTCATCAGTGATATTGGACTATAGTTTTTTCTTTGAAGTGTTTGGTTTTGGTAACAGGGTAATACTGGCCTCATAAAATGAGTTTGGAAATATTCCCTCCTCTGTTTTTCAGAATAGTTTTAGTAGGATTGGTGTTAGTTCTTCTTTAAATGTTTGGTAGAATTCAGCACTGAAGCCATCGGGTCCTGGGATTTTCTTTGCTGGGGTGCTTTTTATTATGGTTTTGATTTTGTTACTTGTTATTGGTCTGTTCAGGTTTTGGATTTATTCATGGCTCAATATTGGTAGGTTGTGTGTGTCTAGGAATTTATCCATTTATACTAGATTTTCCAACGTATTGGCATATAGTTGCTCATGGTAGCCAATAATGATACTTTGCATTTCTGTGGTATCAGTTGTAATATCTCCTTTTCCCTATCTGATTTTATTTATTTAGATCTCTCTTTTTCTCTTAGTCTGGCTAAAGATTTGTCAATTTTGTCTTTTCAAAACTCACCTTTTTGTTTTGTTGCTGTTTTGTATTTTCTTCATGTCAAATTCATTTATTTCTGTTCTGATCTCTATTATTCTACTAATTTTGTTTTGGTTTGCTCATTTCTGGTTCTTTAAGATGCATTATTAGGTTGTTTATTTCAAGTTTTTCTTCTTTTTTGATGTAGGCACTTTTAGCGATAAAATTCCCTCTTAGTACTACTTTCACTGTATCCCATAGGTTTTGGTATGTTGTGTTTCCGTTATCTGTTTTTTCTTTTTGAGAAGGAGTTTCACTCTGTTGCATAGGCTGGAGTGCAATGGTGTGATCTTGGCTCACTGCAGCCTCCGCCTCCCGGGTTCAAACAATTCTCTTGCCTCAGCCTCCCAAGTAGCTGCGATTACAGGCACATGCCACCATGCCCAACTAATTTTTGTATTTTTAGTAGAGATGAGGTTTCACCATGTTGGCCAGGCTGGTCTCGAACTCCCAACTTCAGGTGATCCACCTGCCTCGGCCTCCCCAAGTGCTAGGATTACAGGTGTGAGCCACTGCGCCTGGCCCTCCATTATCATTTGTTGTAAGAAATTTTTAAATTTCCTTCTTAATTTCTTCATTGACCCATTGGTCATTCAGGAGCATGTTGTTTAATTTTCACGTTTTTATTATAGTTTCCAAAATTCCTCATTATTGATATCCAGTTTTATTCCATTGTGGTCAGTGAAGATGCTTGATATTATTTCAGATTTTTCAGAATGTGTTAAGACTTTTTTTTTGTGACCTAACATATGGTCTATCCTTGAGAATGATCCATGTGCTGAGGAAAGAATGTGTATTCTACAGCTGTTGGTTGAAATGTTCTGCAAATATCTATTAGGTCCATTTGGTTTATAGTATAGATTGAGTCTGATTTATTTGTTGTTGATTTTATGTATAGATGGTCTGTTCAATACTGAAAGTGGGGTGGTAAAGTCTCCAGCTCTTACTGTATTGGGGTCTGTCTCTGTTTAGATCTAATAATACTTGCTTTATGTATTTGTGTGCTCCAATGTTGGGTGCATATATATTTACAGTTGTTATATCCTCTTGTTGAATCAACACCTTTATCATTATATAGTGACCTTCTTTGTCTCTTCTTACAGTTTTTGTCTTGAAATCTATTTTGTCTAAATATAGCTACTCCTGCTCTTTTTTGGTTTCCATTTGCATACAACATCTTTTTCTATCCCTTTTTTTTCAGCCTATGTTTCCTCATAGATGAAATGTATTTCTTGTAGGCAACAGATCATTGGGTCTGTTGTTTTTATTCATGTAGCCACTGTGTGTTTTGTTTGGAGAGTTTAGTCCATTTTCATTCAATGTTATTATTGATGAGTGAAGACTTATTCCTGCCATTTTGTTATTTGTTTTCTGGTTGTTTTGTGGTCTTCCTTCTTTCCTTCCTTCCTGTCTTCCTTTTAGTGAAGGTGATTTTCTCTGGTGGTATGATTTATTTTCTTGCTTTTTATTTTTAGTGTATCTGTTGTATGTTTTTTGATTTGAGGTTACCACAAGGCTTGCAAATAGTCTTATAGCCCATTATTTTAAGCTGTTAACAACTTAACACTGTTTGCAAACAAACAAGCAAAAGGAAAACTAATAAAAACTACACCTTAATTTCCTTTCCCTGCTTTTAAACTTGTTGTTTCTATTTATTTATTTTACTGTCTGTGTCTTAAAGAATTCTTTTAGTTATTATTTTCGATTGGTTCATCATTTAGTCTTTCTCCTAAGAATAATTTACACACCACAGTTACTGTGTTATAATATTCTGTGTTTTTCTGGGTTCTTAGTATTACCAGTGACTTTTGTACTTTCAGATGATTTCTTATTGCTCATTAATATCTATTTCTTTCTGATTGAAGTACTCTTTAGTATTTCTTGTGGGCCAAGTCTGGTGTTGATGAAATCCCCCAGCTTTTGTTTGTCTGGGAAAGTCTTCATTTCTCCTTCATGTTTGAAGAATATTTTTGCCAGATATACTATTCTAGGGTAAAAGCTTTTTACCTTCAGCACTCTAAATATGTCATGCCACTCTCTCCTGGCCTGTAAGGTTTCCACTGAAAAGTCTGTTGCCAGATGTGCTAGAGTTCTATTACATGTTATTTGTCTCTTTTCTCTTGCTGCTTTTAGGATTCTTTCTTTATCCTTGACTTTTGGGAGTTTTATTAAGTGTGTTGAGGTAATCTTCTTTGAGTTAAGTCTGTTTCGTGGTGTATAACCTCCTTCTACTTGGATATTGGTATCTTTCTCTAGATTTGGGAAGTTCTCTGTTGTTATCCATTTGAATAAACTTTCTACCCTATCTCTTTCTTTACCTCCCCTGTAAGGCCAATAACTACTCAGTTTGCCCTTCTGAGGCTATTTTCTAGATCTGGTAGGCATGCTTTATTGTTTTCTTTTTCTTTTTTTTCTTTTGTCTCTTCTGAGTCTGTGTTTTCAAATAAACTGTCTTCAAGCTCACTAATTCTTTCCTCTGCTTGATCAGTTCTACTACTAAAGGACTAATGCATTCTTAAGTATGTCAGTTGCATTTTTCAACTCCAGAATTTCTGCTTCTTTTTAATTATTTCAATCTCTTCGTTAAATTTGTCTGATAGAATTCTGAATTCCTTCTCTGTGTTATCTGGAATTTCTTTGAGCTTCCTCAAAACAGCTATTTTGAATCTTCTATCTTAAAGGTCACATATCTGTTTCTCTAGCATTGGTCTCTGGTTCATTTGCTGAGGTCATGCTTTCGCGAATGGTCTTAATGCTTATGGATGTTAATCTGTGTCTGGGCATTGAAAAGTAGTCCAGGCTTGTTTGTACCTGTCCTTCTTGGGAAAGCTTTTCAGATATTTGCAAAGACTGGGTGTTGGCTGGGTGCAGTGGCTGACACCTTTAACTCTCCAGCACTTTGGAAGGTTGAGAAGGGCAGATTGCTTCAGCTCAGGAGTTTGCGACCACCCTGGATTACATGGTGAAACCCCATCTCTACAAAAAAAAAAAAATACAAAACAAGCTGGGTGTGGTGGCATATGCCTATAGTCTCAGCTACTTGGAGGCTGAGGTGGGAGGATCACTCAAGCCCAGGAAGTTGAGGCTACAGTGAGCTGAGATGGTGCCACTGTACTCCAGCCGGGGTGACAGAGTGAGATCCTGTCTCAAAAAAACAAATCATAGGTCTTGTAATCTAAGCTGTGTCTTTATTAGGGTGCACCCCAAGCTCAATAATGTTGTGATATTCTTGCAGAGTTGTAGATATACTGCCTTGACAATGTTGGTTAAGATCCAGAAGAATTATCTGGATTACAAGGCAGAGACCGTTTTTCTCTTCTGTTTCTTTCTCCCAAACAGAGTGTCCTTCTCTGTTCTGAGCCCCTTGGAGCTGGGGGAGGGATGACACAAGCACCTCTGTGACTACTACCAATGTGATTGCACTGGGTCAGACCTGAAGCCAGCACAACTTTTCACCCAAGGCCTGCTGTAACCACTATCTGGCTAGTGCTTATGGTTGCTCAAGGCCCTTGGGCTCTGCAGTTAGTAGGTGGCAAAATCAGCTAGGTTTGTGTCCTTCCCTTCCTGGTGGTAAGTTTCCCCAGGCCCTGGGCAGGTCTAGAGGTGTTGTAGGGAGCCAGGGACTAGAGTCAAAAACCTTAGAAGTCTGCTTGGTGAGCTGGCACTCAGACCACAAGATGCAGTCCTTCCCACTGTTTCCTCCCCTTTCCATAGGCAGAGGAGCCTCACCTTGTAGCCACCACTACCACAGGTAGTACTGCCAGGCCACTGCCAGTGTTCCCTTAAGGCCCAAAAGCTCTTCAGTCAGCTTGTGGTTAATGCTGGCTGGTGTCGAACTCACCCTTCAGGGCAGTGGTTTCCCCTCTGGCCCAGGGCAGGTCCAGAAATGCCATCTAGAGCCAAGGCCTGGAATTGAGAACCCCAACAGCCTGCTTGGTGCTCTCTGCCACTGTGGCCAAGCTGGTACCTAAGGTGCAAGACAAAGTTCCCTTTATTTTTACTTGTTTTCCCTTTGCTTTTCTCAAGCAGGAGTATTCCCATAGCTACCATAGCTGGGAACATGCCGAGTTTCACCTGAAGCTAGCAAGGCTCAGAGTCTTATCCAAGGTCCACACTGCCTGGCCATGACTGCTGGTTTCTCAGGGCCCACAGGCTCTTTAGTCAGCAGGTGATGGGTCCTGCTGGTACTGGTTTCTTTCCTTCAAGGCAGCAAGTTCCCTTCTGGCCTAGGGTGTGTCTAGAAATGTCCTCCAGGAGCTAAGGCCTAGAAAGGGGGCCTCATGTCTCTGACTGGTGTCCTATCCTATTTTGGCTGAGCTGGTATCCAAGATGCAAGACAAAGAATATAGCTCTTTTGGAGCTGTGAACTGTGTAGCCTGGGGTTGGGTGGCACCAGCACTCCCTTGGCTGCCCCGTTCGTATGTCAGTAGGTCACGTGTCCTCCAAGTCCACTGGCTCTGAGCCCAGTTACCTTAGGAGTTGCAGTATCTGTGTCCTACCCTGCCTTTCAAATTTATTTGGGGCCCTAGAGCACTTTAGTCCGCAGTGATGTGGCTTGCTGGAATTCACGTTCTGGCCATGGGGTTGGGCAATTCCCCTCTGGCTAAGGCTAGTTTTAGTACTCCCTCCATGGGTGGGTGTCAGCCGAGTTCAGCCAGTTTTGCTTTCTGCAGTGATGGCAGCACTGAGTTCAGTGCAGTGTCTCACAACTGCTGTGTTCTCCCTCTCCCAAGTGCACACCACAGAGCTCGCTGCAGTGGCAAGGAGGTGGAGTGGGGAGGGAGAATGGTGGCATTGGCTATTCAAACCTGTCTTTCCTACCCTCTTCCAATGCCTCTTTTAGTGACACGAAGTTAAAACCAGATATTGTGTGTGCTCACCTGATTTTTGGTTCTTATGAAGGTGCTTTTTTCTGTATAGATAGCTGTTAAATTGGTGTCCTTCTTGGGGGAACAATCATTGCAGCCTTGTATTCTGCCATCTTGCTCTCTAGATTCCAGAACCTTTTTTCCTAATTTCCTTTTAAGATATTTGTTAATGTTTGGAAGCACATCTGATTTTTTGTTGTTGATTTTGTTATCTTGCAACTTGTTTATTAGTTATAGCAGTTTGTTTTGTGGAGTTTTAGAGTTTTCTATAGTAACATAATGTTGTGTCCAAATGGGATAATTTTAATTCTTGTTTTTCCAATTTGGAGGCTATTTGTTTAGCCTAATTGTCCTGGTTAAGACTTCTAGTACTGTGTTGAATAGAAGTGACAAGAGTGGGGCATCCTTGCCTTGTTCCTGATCCTAGAGAAAAAGCTTTCAGTTTTTCTTCATTGAATATGGTGTTAGCTGTGGGCTTCTCCTTTATGAATTTTATTTTATTATGTTGAGATACTTTTCTGTTATTCCTGGTTTGTTTTTATCATGAAAGAGTGTGAATTTTGTGAGTTTTTTCTGCATCTATTGAAATGATCATATAATGCTGTTCTTTATTTTGTTAATGTGGTATATTATATCAGTTGATTTTTTTGTTTATTCAATCGTCTATGCATCCTAGGGATAAATTCCACTTCGTTGTGGTATATGATTTTTTAAAAATTTTGTTGGTTGGGTTTGCTAGTATTTTATTGAGGATCTTTGCATCTATATTTGTCAAGGAGTAACTAATACATTTTTTAACCTCATTAAAAATAATTTTGAAGACGTACTCCAGGTCTCAGTAATGAACCTGGCCCTATGTGTTCCACTCACTGATGCTTCCCAGCGATCTAGTTTGTTTGGAATGCTTTTCCCACCATTTGACTGGATGACTCATAACTCTGGTAGTATCTCCTCATTCCATAAAACTGTGCCTACCGACCTCCCCTGTCCTTCCAATTCTGGATTAGATGCCTTTCTTAGGGGACTTCTGTCATCACATATATCATAATTAGCTATTTATTCCTTCTCTCCTAGAAGAAGCTCTTCGAGAATAAGAGCTGTATTTCCTCTTGACCTCCAATCATTAATCCAGTGTCTGACCCATTATTAGATACTTTAATATAAGCCTTCTAGTACGTAAGACAAGACTGATCAAAATGAAAACATTTAATTAGGACTCAATTTTACTTTTTATTAATACCTAAGTGTCCTACAATCAAAGCACAGCTTCTTAGTTGAAAAAAGAAAGCAATTGTCTTTTGCATTAGGCGTATCAGTAAAACTGATGTCTTTGCTAGGTATTTTTTCCTGCCCTGAACATCTTATCACTGAAGTGAGCAAAGCTGTCTGTTGTTCTTTATGCTTATTTTTATTTGTCTTAGTAATTAATACTGTTAATCTCATCATCTTTAATTTGTTCTTAATAAATCTATGGGAATCTTTTATATACCTTTGCTTTTCTTTGAATTAATTTTTATACTTAAAATTACTGTCATTTAATAATTTTCCTGATTTTCTAAAACTTTTTATTTTGAGAAAAATCTTAAGTTTACAGAAAAGTTGCAAGGATATTAAGTACCAGTACACCTTTCACCTATATTTACCAAGTAACATTTGCCACATTTTGCTTTATTTTTGTGTCTGTATGTACAATTATGTTATTATTTGCTAATCATTAGTAAGTTGCAGACATTCTAACTCTTCTTAACTATTTCAGCATGTATATGAACAAGGACTTTTAAAAATACCAATAAAATTATCAAATTCAGGAGATTTGAGATTGATATAACACTGTTATTTAATATAAGTATCAAATTCAGGAGATTTAAGATTGATGTAATACTGTTATTTAATATATGGTTTATATTCCAGATTTTTCAGTTGTTCAGATTTTGTTCTCTGTAGCAATTTCCCCTGTAAGCTAGGATCCAGTCAGGGAGCACACATGGCATTTACATGTCATTTCTCTTCAATATCCTTTAATATAGAGAAGTTCCTCAGCCTGAGTTTTTGAGTCTTTCATGACATTGATGTTTTTTTAAGAGTGTAGACCAGTATTTTTTTTGAATGTTGTCAACTTGGGTTTATATATTCCTTTATGATAAGATTCAATTTATTACATTTTTGTTAGGAATACTGTATGTGATGTATGTTCCTTTCTGTGCCTGTGGATCAAGAGGTACATGAAGTCAGTGATGTTAAAAGTTTGATCCATCAGAACCCTTTGTAACTAATAAGTAATTTGTGGAGAAATATTTGAGATTGTAAATATTCTGTTCTCCAAGAAACATTCATTGGTTTTAGCATTTCTTGATGATTATTACTTAAGTCAGTTATTACTATAATAGTTCCAAAGTGATGACTTTGTAGCTCTGTCATTCTTCTGTATTGATTTGTTGGTCTAATACTTTCTAATGGAGGTATTTCTTTATGGAATTGTCCTAAATGGAGTTCATAAAATATCAGTGGAAATGACCTAAGATTTTTCTCCTTTTTATTATGGAAATGTTAAATGTACAAAAAAAAATCAGAATACTACAGCTGTGATTCAAGAGTTTTAAACATTACTCATATTTGCTTTACCTATCTTGTGTGTGTGTGTGTGTGTGTGTGTTTGCTGCAATTTTTGAAAGTATGTTGGAGATATCATGACATTTTTATCCCTAAATATTTTGATATATATCTCCTAAGAATATTTTTTATATAGCTACAACAGCATTAGGTCACCTAAAAAAATTAACAATTCCATAATATCACGTAATAACCAGTTTATGTTAAAATTTCCCCAATATGTCTTTTTTTTTTTTTTAATGACCCAATTCAACATTTGTACATTACACTTGGACCCAAAAGGACCCAGTTTGACATTCATACGTTGCACTTGGTTTCTCTTAAGTCTTTCTTAATTTAGAACAGGTCATTCTCATACTTTTTTCCTTAATTACATTAAGTTTTTAAATGAATTATTCACTTTGGAAAGAAAATAAACTTTTTGGTTTTGTAATTAGCAAGTAATTTGCGAGTTTTGGCACAGCACAAATATCCTGTTCTTTAGTAGCTTTTACCTAGTAGTTTTCACTTCCATTGATGATCCTTGCCTACATCAGTTATTTTCTTGGAGGTTGCATGTGGCCAAGCACACAACCACACACACAAACACAAATGAACAAGAAAAACTGATTTTTTTTGGTTACACACAAAATATCATATTCTATACATTTTTCTGCAACCTTGTATTTCACTTAATATATTAAGGAGTTTTCCTAAATAGAGGGATTCCCTCTTATCTCTAAGGGTTCCTCCCCTCTTCCATGAGGAGAGGTATAAACCAACTTTTTTTTCAAACTGTATTTGAGAACCTCTATAAGATCTGAATTAAATACTGAACTAACATTTGAAATGCAACGATAAAAATTTAAACAATTTTTGAATTTGAAATTGTATTTATAAAGCATCTCTTCATCATGATTTTAGCCTGAAGTTTTCATATAAATAAGTAATATGTATGAAAGAGTTGGGTTATCATTTACATTTGATTAGAATTTGCAAAAAACTATTTTCATAAAACTTATTCTATTTCTATCCTCTGATTTACTTGAAATTATTATGGTCATTTTTTTTCATCAAAAATTATTTGTATTCTTTCATATATCTTTATGACCATAGAGATAACAAAATAAGTTACAACTACTTGGCCTAATGGAATGAAAATAATAATGAACATTTACTGAGTGAATGTTTTGTTCTTGGCACCATGCTTAAAAATTAAACCCTTTACATATACTAACTCCTTTAATTACCTTATAATTTTAGTATGTAGATGACATTATTCCTTTTTATTTTTGAGACAGGGTCTCGCTCTGACATCCAGGCTGGAGTGCAGTGGAGCAAGCACAGCTCACTGCAGCCTCAACCTCCCAGGCTCAAGCAATCCTCCCACCTCAGCCTTTCAAGTAGCTAGGACTACAGTCGTGAGTCATGATGCCCAGCTAATTTTTTACATTTTTTTAGAGACGAAGTCTCCCTGTGTTCCCCAGGCTGGTCTTGAATTCCTGAGCTCAAGTGATCCTGTAGCCTTGGCCTCTCAAAGCACTGGGATTAGCCATGCATAAGCATGAGCCACTGTGCCGGGCCTGACGTTATTCTTAAAAATGAGGAATTTAAAAATTCATATAAGAGAAGCATCTTGTCTAAGATACAATTTTTTTTTTTTTTTTTTTTTTTTGGAGATGGAGCCTCTCACTGTCACCTGGGCTAGAGTGCAGTGGCGAGATCTCAGCTCACTGCAACCTCCACCTCTCGAGTTCAAGCAATTCTCCTGCCTCAGCCTCCCAAGCACCTGGGATTACAGGTGCCTGCCACCACGCCCGGCTAATTTTTTGTACTTTTTCTAGAGACGGGGTTTCACTATGTTGGCCAGGCTGGTCTCAAACTCCTGACTTCGTGATCCACCCGCCTCGGCCTCCCAAAGTGCTGGGATTACAGGCATGAGCCACCACGCCTGGCCCAAAAAATGTTATTTAACTGATCTGAAACTTAAACATGTTTGTTTAACACCAACATATGTGATTCTGAACCACGCATACTATGCTGCTTATTCACAATAGCAAAGACATGGAATCAACGTAAATGCCCATCAACAAGTAGCCTGGATAAGGAAAATGTGGTGCATATACACCATGGACTACTTATGCAGCCATACAAATAAACAAGATCATGTCCTTTGCAGGAACATGGATGGAGCTAGAGGCCATTATCCTTAGCAAACTAACACAGGAACAGAAAACCAAATACTGCATGTTCTCACTTATAAATGAGAGCTAAATGATGAGAACACATTGACACACAGAGGGGAAGAGCAGATTCTGGGGCCTTCTAGAGGGTGGAGGGTGGGAGGAGGGAGAGGATCAGGGAAAATAGCTAATGAGTACTAGGCTTAGTACCTGGGTGACGAAATAATCTGTACAACAAACCCCCGTGACACAAGCTTACCTGTTTACCTATATAACCAATACGTGTACCCTTGAACTTAAAAGTTAAAAAAAAAAAGAATTCATTTGTTAAGATTTTAAATTTTATAGTATTAAGTTTATTATTTTGATTTTGGTTTTTGATTTTGATACTATTTATGCTATATGGTCCTATTTACATGTTGATCTTTGTGACAGGTATTTTAACAATGGACTTAAAGAGCCTGTGGACCCTAATATGAGAAATTATAAGTACAGTAGGGGTCACCTCTGGGATGTGTGACATCAGTTGGTAACCTCAAAGTGAAACTGGAGTTTAGGGTGAAATAGGGCATAGAGTGGTGGGAAGTTGACCAAATTGTAGCCCGTCCTTTTGATTCAGTGTACTAAGGATCTTTGTCAGAATGGAGTCCTTTTAGCTATAAGGAGAAGATCCAGACCTGGGACATGACTAATTAGAATCACAGTTTCTTCATTTTTGAAAACTTTTCCTTCCCCATTTGAAACTAGACCATTTTATAATTAGTAATTGGTACGTTAATAGTGCAAAAGATATTCAAACTGCACAGTATTTTTTGGTATTTTTTATTGTTTCATGTAGTACAAAATTCAAAAGGTACAGAAGGGAATACACTAAGGGTCTTTTTCCCCAGAGACAGCCACTGGTATCAATTTTCTTTGTTACCATGTATTTTCTTCCAGATATAATTTATATACACATGCATTCTTTTTAGCAGTCCCATATAAAGGCAGTTGCTATACACATGGTACCGAGCCTTGAGGTTTTTCACTTAACAGTATATCATGGAGATTATTTCATGTCTGTGTATTGTGAATTTCCTTATTCATTTTTATAGCTGCACAGTACTCTGTTATAAAGGTATACTATAATTTATTTAGCCAAACCTAAATAAATCTAACTTACTTACATTGTTTCAGTCTTACTTGTAAGGACAGTGCTACAGGGAATAATAGGCAAGTCATTTTGTACATAAAGATGTGCATTTGGTATCTGTGCAGGATAAATTGTTAAATAAGGGGTTGCTGTGTCAGTTTGTGCATTTATAACTTTGACAGCAGGTGCTGAATATCCCTCCATAAAGGCCGTATGCTCCCACTAACAATATAGGAGAGTTTATATTAGCAAATTGCTCAATCTTGTTGAAGCTTTAACTTTCATTTCCCTTCTTATCAGTGAGGTTGAGCATAGTTTCATGTGCTAGGGACCCATTTGTATTTTCTTTCCCAATACACTCTTTAAATTCTGGTTTAGTATAACTACTTAAGGTTTAACCTTTTTTTTTTTTTTTTTTTTTTTTTTTTGAGATGGAGCCTCCCTCTGTCATCCAGGCTGGAGTGCGGTAGCACGATCTCGGCTCACTGCAATCTCCACCTCCCGGGTTCAAGCGATTCTCCTGCCTCAGCCTCCTGAGTAGCTGGGATTACAAGCACATGCCACCATGCCCGGCTAATTTTTGTATTTTTAGTAGACACGAGGTTTCACCATGTTGGTCAGGCTGTTTTCGAACTCCTGACCTCGTGACCTGCCCGCCTTGGCCTCCCAAAGTGCTGGAATTACAGGCGTGAGCCACCGTGCCCAGCCAGGTTTAACATTTTTGAAGCTGTTCTCTGAAGATACTTATGGCAAGACTAGACATAATATAGAAGTTAATATTATGAGCTCTGGAGTCTCAGGTTTATTTCTTGGCTTTGCCGCTTGTAACACCTTAGGCAACTTACATGTGTTAAGTCAGATAAAGCACATGAAAGCACAGTGCCTAGCACATAAGAGCACAAGAATGTTAGCTATTATTAGTATGCCTGGTGCATGCCAATAATAACTAACATTATTAGCTATTATGTGTTAGTTAACTATAGTCACTCTACTATGTATAGTTAACTTTGTTCCATAAATGCTTTATTTGTAGTATAATTATAATTATGTAAAAATACTAATTTTTTATTAGCAATAAAAATGAATATGCCAAAATATTAATTGTAATTAATACCAGTTAAGTAACTGGTGCCAGGAGAATTTTGAGTAATTTGTGTTATTTTTAATGTCTAATTTTTCTGTAATGGAAATATGTTTTATAATAGAAAAATATGGTAGACATTGTTGTGAAATGATTTTTGTTAAAATACACCTCCCCTCTTTTTTCATTACAGACAGAGAGTGCATGGGCTGAAGAATACTCTGAAAAGAAGAAAGGGTCTCACAAGCGCTCAGCATCTTGGGGCAGTACAGATCAACTTAAGGAGGTCAGAAAACTGGTTCTAAGATAATGGGTGTGGAAATATGATCCTTTTGTTGGCTATTTCCTTGATATTATGGGCAGCAAGGATTTGTCGTTTTCCATTGATTTCTTTTTTCTTTTTGGCTTGTGAAATAACAGAAAAACAATTATTGTGTTGATTTAATAAAGATTTCAGTAGGGAGATTTATGTATCACTTACCTGGTTATGTATTTTTATCTTTTTTTAGGAGAGTTCATACCTGTCTGTTAACATCAGATTTAAAAATTGTAACAATACAACAAATTGACATTTATTTATTTATTTTTTTGTGAGACGGAGTCTCACTCTGTTGCCCAGGCTGCAGTGCAGTGGTGCAATCTGGCTTACTGCAGGCTCTGCCTCCCACGCTCAAGCAATTCTTGTGCCTCAGCCTCCCAAGTACCTGGGACTGCAGGTGTATGCCACCATGGCCAGCTAAGTTTTGTTTTTTTCAGTAGAGGTGGGGTTTCATCATGGTGTCCACACTGGTCTCTAACTCCTGACCTCAAGCAGTCTGCCTGCCTTGGCCTCCCAAAGTGCTGGGATTTCAGGTGTGAGCCACTGCACCCGGCCACATTTATTATTTTTCTATATATGGTGATGTTTCTGAAATGCAGTACTCACTATAACCATGATGATTATGGCTCCATGCTATGATTATCATTTTCTGTGCTGCTAATTAGTGACATTTTCATTTCACACATAATGTAGAAATGCAAAAACTCGGTCAAAGAATAAATAAGATACTCATTGGAGTTGCATTCATTATTTAAAGATGATATCTGTGAATATATTTCATGGCTTCAGTTGATTTTTAAATACTGTGTAATTTTTGGAGCTGTTGAAAGCTACGTGTTCAATAAAGAAATCTAAATTGAAATAAAAGTTAACTTATAGTAAAGGCAATGAGAATGATTGTTATTTTTTTAATTCTCTGTGAAAACTGTAATGTAATTTATTCTAAGTGCTGAAAACTATTTGTGTAGTACTTGGGAAGCTTGAAGGCTGAGAACAGTGTTGGAACATATACACATACATGCATGTGTATATATGTATAAAATTATGAACAAAATTGAGACTTTGTGATATGGTTCAAAAATTCAAAGGACTTATTAAGGGTAAGTTTTACTGGTTCTTATTAAGCAAGGATGTGTTTTTATTTTGTGTGGAAAACACTCTGGTGTACTTGCTATTTTTGCTTTCTCAGATTGCAAAATTACGCCAGCAGTTGCAGAGAAGTAAACACAGCAGTCGGCATCATCGAGATAAAGAAAGACAGTCTCCATTTCATGGCAACCATGCGGCTATTAACCAGTGTCAGGTAAGAGTGCCAATACCACAAAATCCAGAAAAGGAATTTGTTGTTTTTCTGGTGATTTGTTATTTCATTGGTAATTGTTTAGGACAAAAATGCTCAAAAACATATTTGAAACAGCGATTTAAATACTGAATCACAGTCTTTATAAGAAAACAGAATATTAAGTTGACAAAATGATATTTTCCTTTAGTGACCTAAGATATGACTTCTAGGAGACATAGCTGCTTATCTGTTTTGGTTTACCATATTTTTGGCTTTATCAGTTCAATAATTTGGAGGCAGAATGATACAGAGAATTAAGCATTGGGTATGGAACAGGCCCTGGCTGAATACCTTATCCTTTCTAAGTCTCAGTTTCCTCATGTGAAGAAGGGAATAATAATACCTGTCTCGGGCAGGGAACATCACACATCAGGGCCTGTTGTGGGCTGGGGCGATGGGAGAGGGATAGCATTAGAAGAAATACCTAATGTAAATGACGAGTTAATGGGTACAGCAAACCAACATGGCACATGTGTACATATGTGACAAACCTGCATGTTGTGCACATGTACCCTAGAATTTAAAGTATAATTTTAAAAAAATGTAAAAAAAAATACCTGTCTCATAGAAGTCTTTTGATGGAGACAAACCTTTATCTGTTTTGATTTTTTAGTAGAACCCATGAACTGCTCTTGATGGCTCATCCATCCAAAGAGCACTTTTTTTTACTGAATTGAAATTGGATGAGATCTCTTGGCAAGGAGAAAGCAAGTTCATTTCAGGTCCTTGAGGATCTTTCAAGTTCCAGAATTGAAGCTTTGGGAATGAGGAAGGCTAGATTGAATGTTCCATGTTAACAGTAAGGCAGCAGGGCCTGGAAGGTAGAGGGAAACTAGAAGGCTTAGTTAGTTCTGTGACTCTCAAGATTGTTTTATAATACTGGAGTTGGCAAACTGGCCTGGGAGCCAAGAATGTCCCATCATGTGTTTCTGTAAATAAGGTTTTATTAGAAAACAGTCACTCTCATTTTTTAATGTATTGTCTATTGCTCCTTTTTATGCCATAAAAATAAACATTTGACTCTATCTTCAGGTTTTGCATTTATGGATTCAACCAACCATGGATCAAACATATTTTTGGAAAAATATAATAGAATATGTATAAATTTAAATATATTTTAAAATATAATTAAAAATACAAATAAAAATGCAGTATAACAACTATTTACGTAGTATTTACATTGTATTTAGGTATTATAAGTAATCTAGAGATTATTTAAAATATACAAGAGGATGTTCCTAAATCATATGCACTTACCATGCCATTTTATATAAGGGACTTGAGCATCTGTGGATTTTGGTATTTGGAGGGGTGTCCTGTCCTGGAACCAATCTTCTGCAATTGAGTAGTTGAAACAGAGACTGTCTGGTTCACAAAGCCTAAAATACTTACTATTTGGCCCTTTACAGAGAAGGCAGGCCAACCCCTTTTATAGTTTGGTAGTGTCTGATGTTTGTTAAATATATAGATTGTTTGCAATGGAAAGTATGGGTAAAGGTATAGAATTTTTCAAACTGATTTTGCCCCAAAATATTAATACTTGGGTCAGATTTGATTTCACAGATTTATCGAGATTTTGTTTGTTTTGCTCCATCACCCAGGCTGGAGTGCAGCAGGGTGATCACAGCTCACTACAGCCTCGACTTCCTGGGTTTATGTGATAGATGAGACTACATATGTGCACCGCCACGCCTGGCTAATATTTTTATTTTTTTATTTTTATTTTTGTAGAGATGGGGTCTATGTTGCCCAGGCTGGTCTCTTAACTCCTAGCTTCGAGTGATTCTCCCACCTTAGCCTCTCAAAGTGTTGAAATTACAGGCATGAGCCACTATGTCCAGCCAAATTTATAGTTCGATTATAATTTACAGTAACTTTTTTCTGTATTTAAGATATTTTAATTAAAAATATGGTTATACATTAGTATTAGTGTATATTGAAACCTGTATAAACTAGATTTATTTCTGGAGAAACAGAAATTTTAAATTGACAAAATAAGAAATGAAAAATTTGTAAAGACTAGTAACTTTTGAATTTGGAGTGTTAATTAAAAACCCAGTCTCACTCTCAAGAGACTGAAGACCCAGATGATTTTACAGATGAATTTGCCAACCTTCCCCTTCCTCTCATTCATTCATAAATAAATGGTATGTGTTTCTGAAAAATAAGGCCACTTTTTACTCTCAGTCCATATTTTTACTCCCAGTCCATATTTTTACTCCAAGTAGAATAGGGATTAGGATGGAATTTTATTGAATTAAGTGGCTAGTTTTAGGACTTCAGAAGTTTCTGAAGTGATTATTTTTTAAACTTGTGTTAAAACCAACAGTTTTAAAGTGGTTATTCAAATTTCCTTTTTTTCTTCTTGCAAGTTGAATTTACTTAATAAAGATTGTTGGAATTTACTTGAAATTTATATTTAATTTAAAAACATTTCCTTGCAGAGAAGGTAAGGACAAGAAAATAGAGAAACTTGAAAAATAATTCATCTAGTTTGAGTTTTGTACACTTGACACATCAAGCATCTCAACTATTTCTCTCATTTTATTTAGTGTTATCAGCCAACCACAAGTCAGGCACATGTGCATCATGATAGTAATGACGGTAGTACTCATGTTTAATTGAAACTCATGCTGGCCGGGCTCGGTGGCTCACGCCTGTAATCCCAGCACTTTGGAAGGCTGAGGTGGGTGGATCGCCTGAGGTCAGGAGTTCGAGACTAGCCTGGCCAACATGGCGAAACCACATCTCTACTAAAAATACAAAAATCAGCCAGGCTGGCAGGTGCCTGTAACCCCAGCTACTTGGGAGGCTGAGGCAGGAGAATGGCTTGAACCCAGGAGGCGGAGGTTGCAGTGAGCCGAGATCGTGCCACTGCACTCCAGCCTGGGTGACAGAGTGAGACTCCATCTCAAAAAAAAAAAAAAAAAATTAAAAAGAAACTCTTAGGCTGTAAACATGAAAATAATTTCTATTAAGTTATTGTTTTGGTGGGTTCTCTATCTAGTGGAGAAAAGTGCCACATGATACATGTGTACTTTTGAGGCCATTCATCAACCCATACAATATTTATTAATCATTTTGGCCTGTAACTGTAGTACTCATTAGGGGATGTGGCGATAAAGAAATATTGTCTGTCCTCACCAGTTCTCATATTAAAGAGATATGAGTGAAAGTTAATTATAACACTGTATAATGAATGTGTTGATAGGGAGAATTCAGAATGCAATAGAAGATGTGTTTATTTGGAATAGGATGGAGTCATCTAGAAAGACGTCTCAGAGAAAGTGGTGTCTAGCTGATCCCTGAAAGATAAGTATGAGGTGGAAAAAGTCATGTCCCCAGGTAGGAGTAGTGGTAAGAGATTAGGCAGGAGAGAGAGGTAAATAGCAGCCAAACCTGAAAGTCGCCATGTTCACTTATTAAGACATTTAGACTACATAAATGCAGGATATGGATATGTGACTATTTTATAATGGTCATTATGGGGTCAGATATAGAATGAATTGGGAAGAGACAAGATTAGAAGTAGGGAAATAATTTAAGAATAGGATTTAGTGATCCAAGTAAGAAATGATGGCCTCTGGTACGGTAGAAACTTTTAAACTGCTGAGGATGAACTTGAGTGATATTTAGAAGGTAAGAATTAATAGTTGAGTTCTATTAAAAGGGTTTACTATGGTAAGCATTTGGATACATTATTGGCATTCAATCCTCATCTTTAAGGTGGGGTTTGTTAGTCTCTCCATTTTATAGAAAAGAACATCAAGGCCCAGAGAGGTTAGGTATATTGTTTAAGGTCACACGAGACAGCCAGAATTCTAACCTGGGCATTCTAACTTCAGAGTCTGAGGTTTTTAAACTTGGTGCTAGCTGATGGTTGACGAGATTTGAGAAAAATAGAGATGGAAGTTAAGGATGATGTCAATTTTAACTTTTAAAATATGATTTAAGGCTGGCCATGGTGGCTCACGCCTGTAATCCCAGCATTTTGGGAGGCCGAGGCGGGTGGATTGCTTTAGCCCAGGAGTTCAAGACCAGCCTGGGCAACATGGCAAAACCCCGTCTCTACTAAAAACACAAAAATAAGCCAGGCATGGTGCTGCACGCCTATAATCCAAGCTACTCAGGAGGCTGAGGCACGAGAATAGCTTGAATCTGGGAGTCAGAGGTTGCAGTGAGCTGAGACCGCACCACTGCACTCCAGCCGGGGGCGATAGAGTTCTCTAAATAAACAAACAAACAATGAAAAAATAAAATAAAAAATGAAATAGGATTTTAAAAGTTTATCTATCTACCTCAACACCATATATAAAAGTAACTCAAAATCGTCAAGGACCTAAATGTAAGAGCTAAACCTAACAGCTCTTAGAAGAAAATATAGTCATAATGTTTGTGACATTGCGTTAGGCAATGGCTTCTTAGAAATGACACTAAAAGCAAAATCAAGAAAAGAAGAAGTAGATAAATTGTACTTCATCAAAATTAAAAACTTGTGATTCTAAGGGCATCATCAAGAATGTGAAAAGATAACCCACAGAACAGGATAACCCACAAATCATATATCTGATAAGGCATTTGTGTCTAAACTACATAAAGAACTCTTGCAACTCAGTAACCCACAAATCATATATCTGATAAGGCATTTGTGTCTAAACTACGTAAAGAACTCTTGCAACTCAATAATTTAACAAAAACATTTAAAAATGGGCACAGGATCTGAACAGAGAGTTCTCCAAGGAAGATGTACAAATAGCCAATAAACACATGAAAAAGATGCTCAACATAATTTGTCAATAGGGAAGTGCAATTCAAAACTCCAGTGAAATACCAGTTCATATGCATTAGAATGCTGTAATTTAAAAGACAGATAATAAGTGTTAGGGGAGGATGTGGAGAAATTGGAACATATATATATATATATTTATATATACATTTATACATTATATATATTCATATATATATAAAGAGAGAAGCTCCTTCTCAATTAAAAAATATATATAAACTTTTATTTTTATTTTATTTTATTTATTTATTTTGGGATGGAGTCTCACACTGTCGCCTGGACTGGAGTGCGGTGGCACAATCTTGGATCACTGTAACCTCCGCCTCCTGGGTTCAAGCGATTCTCCTGCCTCAGCCTCCTGAGTAGCTGGGATTATAGGCACCTACCAACACGCCCGGCTAATTTTTTGAATTTTTAGTAAAGATGGGGTTTTACTGTGTAGGCCAGGCTGGTCTCATACTCCTGACCTTGTGATCCTCCCCGCCTCGGTCTTCCAAAGTGCTGGGATTACAGGTGTGAGCCACTGCACCCAGCCTACTTTTTTTTTGTTTGTTTGTTTGAGACAGAGTTTCACTCTTTTTGCCCAGGCTAGAGTGCAATGGCATGATCTTGGCTCATTGTAATCTCCGCCTACCAGGTTCAAGTGATTCTCCTGCCTCAGCCTCCTGAATAGCTGGGATTACAGGCATGTGCTACCACGCCCAGCTAATTTTGTATTTTCAGTGACGGGGTTTTACCATGTTGGCTGGGTTGGCCGCAAACTCCTGACCTCAGGTGATATGCCCACCTCGGCCTCCCAAAGTACTAGGATTACAGGTATGAGCCACCGCACCCAGCCTTTTTTTTTTTTTTTTTTGCATTTATAGTAGAGATGGGGTTTCACCTTGTTGGCCAGGCTGGTCTTGAACTCCTGGCCTCAGGTGATCCACTTGCCTCAGCTTCCCAAAGTGCTGGGATTACAGGCGTGAGCCACTGCGCCTGGCTAGAACTTTGATATATTAGTGGTAGGAATGTAAACAGTTGCTTTGGAGAATAGTGTGGCAGTTCCTCAAAAGACTAAACATGGAATTGCCAAATGGCCCAGCACTTCCTCTCCTAGGTATATACCCAAGAGAATTGAAAATATATGTCCACATAAAAACTTGTACATGTATGTTAATGGCAGCATTATTCATAATAGCCAAAATGTAGAAAAAACCCAATGTCTATCAGCTGATAAAAGGGTAAATAAAATGTGGTATATCCATACGGTGGAATTTTATTTGATCATAAAAAAGAATGGAGTACCAATACATGCGACAACATGCCTGAACCTTGAAAACATTATGCTGGCCAGGCACAGTGGCTTATGCCTGAAATACCAGCACTTTGGGAGGCCAAGTTGGGTGGATCACTTGAGGTGAGGAGTTCGAAACCACCCTGACCAACATAGTGAAACCCCATCTCTACTAAAAATACAAAAAAATTAGCTGGACATGGTGGCGCGTGCCTGTAGTCCTAGCTACTTGGGAAGCTGTGGCAGGAGAATCACTTGAACCTGGGCGGCAGAGGTTGTGGTGAGCTGAGATCGTGCCACTGCAGTGCAGCCTGGGCGACAGGCAAGACTCTATCTCAATAAATAAATAAATAAATGAAATAAATAAATAAATGAAAGAAACAAAACATGCTAGTGAAAAAAAAAAAGACACAAAAGGGCACATAACATACAATTCCATTCTTAGGAAATACCCCAAATAGGCAAACCCATAGAGATAGAGAATAGACTGGTATTGGGGGAACCGCCCCCCATATTTCAATGTAGGTTCTTTCTATTTTCCCTAAGTGTTGGCTGGTCTGAGAAAGAAAGAGTACAAAGAGAGGAATTTTACAGCTGGGCCGCCAGGGGTGACATCACATATTGATAGGTCTGTAATGTCCACCTGAGCCGCAAAACCAGCAGGTTTTTATTAAGGGCTTTAAAAGGGGAGGGGATGTACGAACAGGGAGTAGGTCACAAAGATCACATGCTTTAAAGGGCAATAAAGACCACAAGGCAAAGGGCAAAGCAATGATCACAAGGCAAAGGGCAAAATTAGAATTACTGATGAGGGTCTATGTTCAGCTGTGCACGTATTGTCTTGATAAATATCTTAAGCAACAGAAAACAGGGTTCAGGAGCAGAGAACTGGTCTGATGTCAAATTTACCAGGGCAGGATCTTTTCCCCACTCTAATAAGTAAGCCTGAGGGTACTACAGGAGACCAGGGCATATTTCAGTCCTTATCTCAACTGCGTAAGACAGACACTCCCAGAGCGGCCGTTTATAGACCTCCCCCCAGGAATGTATTCCTTCCCCAGGGTATTAATTATTAATATTCCTTGCTGGGAAAAGAATTCAGCGATATCTCTCCTACTTGCACGTCCGTTTATAGGCTCTCTGCAAGAAGAAAAATACGGCCGTATTCTGCCCGACCCTGCAGGCAGTCAGAACTTTGGTTGTCTTCCCTTATTCCCTAAAATTGCTGTTATTCTGTTCATTTTCAAGGTGCACTGATTTCATATTGTTCAAACACCCATGTTTTACAATCAGATTTCATATTGTTCAAACACACATGTTCCACAATCAGTTTGTACAATAGTGTTCCTGAGGTGATGTACATTCTCAGCTTACAAAGATAACAGGATTAAGAGATTAAAGTAAAGACAGGCATAAGAAATTATAAGAGTATTATTTGGGAACTGATAAATGTCCATGAAATCTTCACAATTTATGTTCAGAGATTGCAGTAAAGACAGGCATAAGAAATTATAAAAGTGTTAATTTTGGGAACTGATAAATGTCCATGAAATCTTCACAATTTATGTTTCTCTGCTGCGGCTCCAGCCAGTCCCTCTGTTCGGGGTCCCTGACTTCCTCCAACAGACTGGTGGTTGAGTAGGGCTGGGAAAGTTGGGGAGAAATGATGAATGGCTGCTAATGAGGGGCTGCTTTTGGTACGATTTGAAAATAGATTGCAGTTATGGTCACACAGCTCTGTTCAATACCATTAAAAAACCAAAGTTAGCTGGGTGTGGTGGTACCCGTTGTAGTCCCAGCTACTAAGGGAGGCTGAGATGGGGGGATTACTTGAGCCCAGGAGTTCAAGACCAGCCTGGGCAACATAATGAGATCCCGTCTCTTAAAAACAGCAACAACAAAAAACCCATAGTTATATAATTTAAATGAGTGAATTGTATGGTATTATACCTTATATTTTAGTAAAGCTTTTAAAGAAATGTCAACCAACATGAAAAACATAAATATATAAAATATGAATACAGTTGTCTAGAAATAGTAAATTAGATGCTTAAAAAGAATCAAAAAAGTAAACAGGGAGGTTATTTAACAGTGCACTCTGAAGTCAGACTGTTTGGCTTGAAGTCTGAGTCCTGCTGCCTGCTAGAGGTGTGAAGTTCCTCAGTTTCTCTGCATAGTAATATTACCTGTTTGTTGTGTTGTCCAGAGGCTTAAATGGGATAAAATGTTATAAAACTCTTTATGCAATTCTAAGCACATAGTAATTTGTCAGTATCTTAGGCCATTTGAGGGAGCACCTAAATGTAAAAGACGTAAATAGACTTGGTTTCCTTGCCAATTCCTTGTTAAACTTTTTAAAGCTTTTATTATTACAAAAGTACTCACAAGCTCATTATAGAAATTTTAGAAACTAAGAAAAGTCGAATAGAAAAATTACCTCTAAAGAATTTTTTGAATGAAATAGGAAAATTTCCAAAGGAGAGCTGTATTTCTATATCTCTCTCCCCTGTTGCTGACATTTTTTTCTTCTAAGTGTTTTGTTCTTTGCATTCCTCATTGAGAGCAAATCATATGTTAGATTACACTGCCTTTTTGTATTTAACATGGAACATTGTGAGTATTACAAATGCTTCATTTTTGCTGTCTTAGGTTCTGTAGAACATTTTCCTAATTACGGTTATTTAGTTGGGTCCATTTTGTGTGTGTGTGCACTTAAAGCTTTTTCAGTATTTATTCTTTTCTCAAGGTAGGTTTTTATATTATTTGATTAGGAAGCTTGAGTATTTGGGGGATTCTTTGTGTGTTTTTCTGAGACTTTTTACAAGTTATTACAGTATTTTGTTTGGATTTCACAATATGTAGAAGATGATTTTTACTAGGAAATTAATCTCTTAACAATGAAGGGACAGTATTGCTGTTAGGATAGTGGTGTAGTCTACAGCTACTAGTTAACAAAAGATCGTTTTTCTTGGGCTTACAGTTAGAAAAGAATTCTCACATACTTTTCTGCATGTTTTTTTCCCCTGGAAATTCAGGGGAGATTATTCATTAGGAAGAATAAATACTGCCAGGTTTCTTAGAGCTAGAGTCTTTCACATGTCAAAGGTTTCCCCAAATGACAAAACCGTCAGATGCTTAAATGAAATTGTCTCATTAGAAAATATAGCCAACACATTTCAGAATTATTTGATCGAGTGTTAGTCTGATGTTAGTAACAAGGGTGGGAGATGCCAGCATCTTCACAGTCACATAAACTAATTCTGAGGTAAGAATTTTATTTTTTATTTTTTTTTTACAGTAGTTATTTTTTTTTTATTATACTTTAAGTTTTAGGGTACATGTGCACAACATGCAGGTTTGTTACGTATATATACATGTGCCATGTTGGTGTGCTGCACCCATTAACTCGTCATTTAACATTAGGTGTATCTCCTAATGCTATCCCTCCCCCTGAGGTAAGAATTTTAAAAGTGTGTGGGTGTTTTGTGGCTGTTACTATAGCCTCAAGCAAGAAAGCCCTCCTATAGGATTTTCTTATTTCTTCATCTGCGCTGAAGACACGTACTAGCCTAGGAGGGTTTGAGAGCCAAGAGACAGTGAGGTAGAAAAAGAGAGAAACTTACTTTTCTCTGAGGAATGGAAGGTGCATTGTAATTTGAAAATGAAAATTACTGTCCTACACTAAAATCTTGGGATGTCAGTCCAAAACAGAGCATGAATGCTATTTAATTTTTAAAAGTTTTTTGCCATTTCAAAATTGAGAGAATAGGTACTTCTGCTGTGACCTTTATTACAGAATATAACTGCAGCTTGGAAGAGCTGTAAAGGTAAGGTACCAGATGAGAGGACAGTGATTGCTGGAGGACAGAAATGAAGTAACAGTGACAGGACGTTAAGAATCAAGGCCACATGGTGGTCTGGAATCAAAAGCCCTTAAGATTGGAAAGCTTTTTTTCAGGTGCTTACTAATTTTTTTACCATTCTAAACAAGTTTTTGGCTGGGCGCAGGGCAGTGGCGTAAGCCTATAATCCCAGCACTTTGGGAGTTCGACGTAGATGGATCACTTGAGCCCAGGAGTTTGAGACCAGCCTGGGCAACCTGGTGAAACCCTGTCTCATCAAAATATACAAAAAATTAGCCAGGTGTGGAGGCACGTACCTGTAGTCCCAGCTACACAGGAGGTTGAGGTGGGAGAATCACCTGAACCAGGGAAGTCAAGGCTGCAGTGAGCCATGATTGCCCCTACCACACTCCAGCCTGGACGACAGAGGGAGACCCTGCTTTAGTCCATCAATCAACAATCAGCCAATCATCAGTTTTCACTTCCCTTTGGTTGTATTAGGGTTTCTGGCTCATTTTTCTCTCATGAAACTCTGTTGAATTGCTGTATAGACCTTTCTCCATCCTACTTGCCTATCAAAGCACATTTTCATAAAAAAAAAAAATTAACGCTATATCTCTCTCCCCTACTCAGCTACTGCTTATCACCAGTGTACCACAGTTGAGCCAATGCTAGGCTGCTGATGGGGCTTGTGGGAAGTGAGGGAAGTTGTTGGCTTTTAGCATTAAAATGAAATGAGTCAAAAACAGGAACTCTAAAAGACAGGAAGCTGACTGGGCTAATCAGTTGACTTCATCTATAACAGATACACCTAACTTTTAAGGTATACCTAAGTCATACGTGGACTGAATTTAAAAAAAAAAATTCTTCCCACATTTTATTATTTACTTCAGCATGTAACTGTCTCTAGGAAAGGACCTAAAGAGACAATATTAGGCAGGTAAAGATATGACCCTGTCATCTTTTTCCTCTATTTTTTTCAATTATTGTGTAATAAAATGGACATTTTTGATTGTACAATTTTATGAATTTTAACATGTATGTAGATTATACCACCACCACTATAGTCAAGATAAAACATTCCCTCATTCTTTTCCTTTGTATGCATACTTCCCCCATCCCTAATCTCTTGTAAGCACTACTCTGTTCTCCATCACTCTAACCCTATCTTTTTGAGAATGTCATAAAAATGGAATCATACAGTATGTAATCGTTTGAGACTGTCTTCTTTCACTCAACGATAGTGCCCTTGCATTTCCTCTAAGTAGTTGTGTGTATCAATAGTTTAATTTTTTTTTTTGAGACAGAGTCTCGCTCTGTAGTCTAGACTGGAGTGCAGTGGCGTGATCTTGGCTCACAGCAGCCTCTGCCTCCTGGGTTCAAGCGATTTTCCCACCTCAGCCTCCCGAGTGGCTGGTACTACAGGCACACACCACCATGCCCAGCTAATTTTTGTATTTTTCGTAGAGACGGGGTTTCACTATGTTGGCCAGGCTGGTCTTGAACTCCTGACCTCAGGTGATCTGCCCACCTCGACCTCCCAAAGTGCTGGGATTACAGGCATGAACCACCGTGCCCAGCCAGTTTATTCCTTTTAGTTGCTAAATAGTATTCCATTACATGGATTTCCCACAATGTAGCTATTGATATTAAATTCTTGTTGAAGGACATCTCATCTTGATTTTAATTTGCATTACCCTAATGAACATCTTTTCATATGGTTATTTGCCATCTGTGTATCCTGTTTGGTGAAGTGTCTATTCAAATCATATTGCCCATTTTCAAATGTGGTTGGTTGTTGTTACTAGTTTTGAGAGCTTATTAGACATTCTGGATAAAAATCCTTTGTTGGGTAAGTTACAGATACTTTTTCCTAGTCTCAACTTGTCTTTTGTTCTCTTACTGTCTTTCACAGCACAAACATAAAAAAAATTTTTTGGCAGTATATTATTATTTTCTTTTATGGGAATTACTTTTGGTGTCATATCTAAGGTAGTCTTTAAAGAAACAACTTTCAGACTTGAATCAGAACAACCTACTTATAATTATCACAGAAGATCACAAGACTTCATTTTTCTGTCAACTCAAGTTTGTGGAAGTGAGGACATCTTTAAGGGAAATGGAGAATTTATAAAAAAAAAAGAGACATCAATTCAGACTATCTTAAATAAATATATTTCTGAATTATCTAAGATTAGTGAAGTACTCATTTTAGAAAAATTTCTGATTATCAAAGGATAGGAAACTACTTTTAGGAGAATTGAAAATTTCAAAAGATAAAAATTAAGAATCATATACTCTCACTGTATAGGGATAACTTTTCAATATTTGGGGGCATTTTAAATTTGGTAGGATGTAAGTTTAGTCCTGATTCTGTGACCCTAGGTTATTAGCTTCTCAGAGTCTCATTTTTTCAATGTAAAATGGGGGTAGTAACTGCCTGTTTTTACAGAGAGCGCTTTTGTCAAAGTAAATAAAATAATATATATAAAGTGCTTAGAACAATGCCTAGCACATATTAAGTGCTTAGTAAGTGCTACTTACGCTATAAAACAAAATGCAGCTTCAGTCTTTTTGTAAAACCTTATGTCGGCCAGGTGTGGTGGCTCACGCCTGTAATCCCAGCACTTTGGGAGGCTGAGGTGGGTGGGTCACTTGAGGTCAGGAGTTTGAGACCAGCCTGGCCAATATGGTAAAACCCTGTCTGTATTAAAAATACTAAAATTAGCCAGGCGTGTTGGCACATACCTGTAATCCTGGCTACTCAAGAAGCTGAGGCAGGAGAACTGCTTGAACCCAGGAGGTGGAGGTTGCAGTGAGCTGAGATCATGCTCCAGCCTCGACGACAGAGTAAGACTCTGTCTCAAAACAACAACAACAAAAATCCCCATATGTTCTTTGAATGTTAATATTTTGTTAATATTGTTGAGATTGTCCAAAGCATCGTTTTTAATGGTCCTGTGGTATATCATATTATGGATATTCTATGCTTTTCTATGCCTGCTTTCTTCCTTTCCTTTTCCTTCCCTTTCCATCTGTCTTTCTGTCTTCCTGTCTGTCTGTCTGTCCGTCCTCCACTCCCCTCCCTTCCCCTCCCCTCCCCCCCTCCCTCGGTCCCTCCCTTCCTTCCTAGGGTCTCACTCTGTCACCCAGGCTAGAATGGAGTGACCGTGTCACCGCAGCCTCAACCTCCTGGGCTCAAGCGATTCTCCCACCTCAGCCTCCTAAGAAGCTGGGACTACAGGCGTGTGCCACCATGCCCGGCTGATATTTAAAATTTTTTATAGAGACTGGGTCTCCCTATGTTGCCCAGCCTGGTCTCGAAGTCTGGTCCTTAAGCAATCCTCCCTCGGACTCAGCCTTCCAAAGTCCTGAAATTACAGGTGTGAACCACTGTGTCTGGCCTCTCTATTGTTAGTCATTGTTATTTTTCCATTTTTCATTAATATATACCATTGAGATGAACAATGAAAAATGTGTCATGTCCAAATTGTTTTTCAGATTAAAAGACAGCAAATTTAAAATTAAGTATTTAGGTTGGACATGGTGGCTCACACCTGTAATCTCAGCACTTTGGGAGGCCAAAGTGGGTGGATCACTTGAGGTCAGGAGTTTGAGACCATCCTGGCTAACATGGTGAAACCCTGTCTCTACTAAAAATATAAAAAATTAGCCAGGTGTGGTGGCGGGCGCCTGAAGTCCCAGCTACTTCGGAGACTGAGGCAGGAGAATGGCATGCACCCGGGAGGTGGAGCTTGCAGTGAGCCAAGATTGCGTCACTGCACTCCAGCCTGGGGACAGAGTGAGAATCCATCTCAAAAAAAAAAAAAAAAAAAAAAAAATCCCAAAATTAGCCGAGTGTGGTGGCAAACACCTTTAATCCCAGCTACTCAGGAGGGTGAGGCATGAGAATCACTTGAACCTGAGAGGTGGAGGTTGCAGTGAGCCAAGATCACACTACAGCACTTCAGGCTGGGCAACAGAACGAGACTCTGCCTCAAAAAAAAAAAAAAAAAGTATTTAATTTTTATCATGACTAACACTTAAGTAATAAAAGATCTAATATGGCACTTTTTAATATATAGTTATTGAATTCTAGAATATAGTGGTTGCTTTGCATTATTACTGTGTATAGTGTATTTGTGCTTATTTTATAGTTTATGGAGCAAAATTTAGTAAGCCATTTTTGCATCTTAACCAGCTGCTGCCTAATTATTGCAGGAAAGAAGTGTGGAAGTTCAGCTATTCTAAATCTAAAATAATTGGCTTTGGTACATATTCTCTAACCTTTAGATGGTCTGTAGCTATTGAGCCATATATGACATTCTTTTACTTTGCAGTGAATTTCATAGCTTGTTCATATTGGGGAAGTTGTACATGGAAGTCATATTGCTTGAAGCTAGATAATTTAATGGCTATGGAGGTCATTTGACTGTACCTGCTTTAAAATTTTTCTAGTTACAAAAAGAATCATATGATTATCTACATTGATGCAAAAAAAAAAAAGCCCCTGGGAAATGTCCATGTATGTTAGAAATACTCAAGAACATTAAAATAAGGAAAACTTTCTTAATATGATCACACACATATACACACTTCTCTTTACCTTAAGATCCCATGCTATTTAATGGGGAAACATGAGAGATACTTCCACTAAGATCAGGAACAAGGCAAGAATTCTTACCATCCCTACTTCTGCTTACATTGTACTAGTGGTATTAACTAATACAGTTAGAAAAGAGAAGTCAGAGCCATTAGAATTGGTGATGAAGGCCAGGCGCAGTGGCTCATGCCTTAATCCCAGCACTTTGGGAGGCCAAGGCAGGTGGATCACGAGGTCAGGAGATCAAGACCATCCTGGTCAACATGGTGAAACCCCATCTCTACTAAAATACAAAGGATTAGCCAGGAGTGGTGGTGCATGCCTATAGTCCCAGCTACTCAGGAGTCTGAGGCAGGGGAATCACTGAACCCAGGAGGTGGAGGTTGCAGTGAGCCAGATCATGCCACTGCACTCCAGCCTGGTGACAGAGCAAGACTCTGTCTCAAAAAAAAAAAAAAAAAAAAAAATTGGTGATGAAGAAATAAAACTCCCTTTCAGATAATATGATAGTATATCTAGTATATCTGGAAAACGTCCGAGAATCAATAAAACCAGTGAAATTTTTTTTTTTTTGAGACGGAGTCTTGCTCCGTTGCCCATGCTGGAGTGCAGTGGCGCAATCTCGGCTTACTGCAAGCTCTGCCTCCTGGGTTGATGCCATTCTCCTGCCTCAGCCTCCCAAGTAGCTGGGACTACAGGCGCCCACCACCACGCCTGGCTGATTTTTTGTATTTTTAGTAGAGACGGGGTTTCACTGTGTTAGCCAGGATGGTCTTGATCTCCTGACCTCGTGATCCACCTGCCTCAGCCTCCCAAAGTGCTGGGATTACAGGCTTGAGCCACCGCGCCTGGCCAATGAAAAGTTTTTGTATGATTGCAGTCCATAGCATTAACAAGCTAAAATCAATACCATTTATATATACAAACAGCAACCAGCTAGAAGATGTAATGGAAAATAAATCCCAATTTACAGTAGCAGCAAAAACAACTAAATACATAAGAATGAAATTAATAAGTACTACACAATCTACATGGGGAAAATTAAAAACACTTCTGAAAGATACAAAGTAGACCTGTACAAATGTAAAATGTGTTACTCTTGGATAGGATGAGTTAATATAATACTTTCTAATTTAATTCATAAATTTAACACAATCCCAATAAAAATATCAGTAAGCTTTTTTACAGCATTAGAAAAGTTGCTACTAATAGAACTTGCTACGTAAAGCTCATAGGGAAAAGTAAATATGTGAGTATAACCAGCAAAGCTGTGAAAAGGAAAAACTATGAGGGCAGCTAGCCTTACCAGATGTCAAAACATACTATAAAGCCTTTACAAGTAAAGCAATGTGCTACTGGTACATGAATTGACAAACTGGTCAGAGGAATAGACTAGAAAGCCCAAAAATTGACTCAAGTACATACAGAAATTTACTGTATGGTAAAGGCATCTCAAATCACTGGTCAGAGATGAACTTCTGAATTACTAGCACTGGGACAAGTCGTAGCCATTTATAAAAAGAATTAGACCACACCATATACAAAAACAACCTCTAAATGGATTAAGGATCTAAATGTAAACAACAAAACCATGTAAGTATTAGAAGACATTAGTGAATTCTTCTGTAATCTCAGCAGAAAAAAAGATTTCTATGACTCAAAATTCATAATCAACAAAAGGTTGATAAGTTTAATTATATAAACATTTTTGTATGGCAAAAAACATTATAAACCAAGTATAAAAACTGAAAAAACAGAAAATATTCACAACGTATACCACAGACACAAAGGGCTAATAACCCTCGTATAAAGAACTCTCAAAAATGATGCTACCAGTGCATGCATGCACCCTCCAGTGGCATAAGGATGGCCTTGCCTGCCACCACCCCCCACAAGCACCTCTTGGGAGTCTGAGGATTGGCCCATGCAGCCTGCTGCTGCCACTGAGTTACACAAACCACCTCGGGGCCTGGAGACCGACCTACTCAGTCCACCACTGCTACTGCACTGCCAACACCACACACACTGCCCAGAGTCCTGAGGACCCACCTGCCCAGCTCACCACTGGCACCTGAGCATGCCACATGGAAGTCCAAGGACTAGCTTACCCAGACCCACCAATACTGGTGCTTGTGTATGCCACCCAGGGGTCTAAGGACCAGCACACCAGGCCCACTGCCACCACTGCTAATGCCTGAGGACTAGCCTGGCTAGTATTCCTGTACCCTGCAAAGCCTTACCACAGCCTTCACTAACCACTCCAGCCTAAGCTGCTGAGAAACTCAGAGACACCACTGTTGCTGATTATGGCCAAAGAAATCATACTGAGACTACACT
Source organism: Nomascus leucogenys (assembly GCF_006542625.1). Taxonomy (NCBI): domain Eukaryota; kingdom Metazoa; phylum Chordata; class Mammalia; order Primates; family Hylobatidae; genus Nomascus; species Nomascus leucogenys. The sequence goes on from NC_044402.1 coordinate 103,215,609, forward strand.
ACTGCACCCACCCAGAATCAAAGACAAAGCTACCCAAGCAATGCAACAGATAAATCTATAGGAAAAAGGCTTTCCCTATGAAAGCCAATTCAAAAAATTGGAGGAAGTGACTGTTAAACTAAATGTACAAGTATTTATATAAGGATATAAGAAAAGTAGAAAAGCAAGGAACCATGACATCTCCAGAGGAGCCCAATAATTCTTCAGTAACAGATCCCAAAGAAAAGGAAATTGGTGAAATTCCTGAAAAACAGTTCAAAATAGTGATATCAAAGAAACTCAATGACATACAAAAGAACACAGATAACGATATAAAGAATCAGGAAAATAATTTGTTATTTGAATAAGTAATTGAATAAAAGAGATAGATTAAAAAGAACCAAACAAATCATGGAGCTGAAGAAATCAAAGAATGAAATAAAAATTCAGTTGAGAGCTTCAGCAATAGACTAGATCAAGCAGAAGAAAGAATTTCTCAACTTGAAGACAGGTCTTTTGAAACAATCCAGTCAAACAAAAAAGAATAAAAAGGGATGACAAAGCCTCTGTGACATACAGGAAGCAACAAGCAACCAAGTATTTGAGTTTTGAGAGTTCCAGAAGAAGAGATGGTCAAAGGCATCGAAAACCTATTGAGTGAAGTAATAGCTGAAAACTTCCTCAGTCTTACAAGAGATATGGATATACAGATACAGAAAGCTCAAAGATCCCCAAATAGATTTAACCCAAAAAGGTCTTCTCCAAGGCATATTATAGTCAAACTGTCAAAAGTCAAAGACAGAATTCCAAAAACAAGAGAAAAGTGTCAAGTCACATGTAAGAGAATCCCCGTCTGTCTTAGTTCATTTGTGTTTCTGTAAAAGAATACCCAAGGCTGAGTTATTTATACAGGTAAGGGTTTTATTTGGCTCGTGGTTCTGTAGACTGTCCAGAACCTCAGACTGCATCCACTCATGGCGGAAGGCGAAGGGGAGCCAGTGTGTGCAGAGATAACATGTCAAGTGAGGAAGCAAGAGGGATAGAGGCGTGGTGCCAGACTCTCTTTAACCACCAGCTATTGCAGGAACTAACAGAGTGAATTCACTTCTTCCCTAGAGAAAGTATTAATCTATTCATGAAAAATCTGCCTGCATGTCCCAAACACTTCCTGTTATGCTCCACTTTGAATATTGTGCATCAGATTTCAACATGAGGTTTGGAGGAACAAACATCCCAATGATAGCATCATCAGACTAATAGTAAGTTTTTCAGCCAAAACTTTACAGGCCAGGAGAGAATGGGATGATATATTCAAAATGTTGAAAGAAAAAAGACTGCTAGCCAAAAATATTTTACCCAGGAATAATACCCTTCAAAAATGAAGGAGAGTTGGCTGGGCGTGGTGGCTCATGCTTGTAATCCGAGCACTTTGGGAGGCCAAGGTGGGCAGATCACCTGAGATCAGGAGTTTGAGATCAGCCTGGCCAACATGGCAAAACCCCATGTCTACTAAAAATACAAAAAAAAAATTAGCTGGGCATGGTGGCAGGTGCCTGTAATCCCAGCTACTCGGGAGTCTGAGACGAGAGAATCACTTGAACCCAGGAGGCAGAGGTTGCAATGAGCCAAGATTGCGCCACTGCACTCCAGCCTGGGTGATAGAGTGAGACTCTTGTCTCAAAAAAAAAAAAGAGAGAGAGAGAGAGAGAGGCTGGGCATGGTCGTTCATGCCTGTAATCCTAGCACTTTGGGAGGCTGAGGCAGGCAGATCACTTGTGGTCAGGAGTTTGAGACCAGCCTGGCCAACATGACAAAACCCTGTATCTACTAAAAATACAAAAATTAACTGGGCGTAGTGGTGCACTCCTGTAGTCCCAGCTACTCAGGTGGCTGGGGCATGAGAATCTCTGGAACCCAGGAGGCAGAGGTTGCAGTGAGTGGAGACTGTGCCACTGCACTCCATCTTGAGTGACAGCATGAGAGTCTGTGTCAAAAAAAAAAACAGAGGCGAAATAAGTCTTTTCTAGACAGGCAAGAACTGAGGGAATTAATCACCACTAGGTCAGCCCTACAAGGAATACTTAAGCAAGTCCTACATCTGGAAATGAAAGGAGGATATCTACCATCATGAAAACACACAGACATATAAAATTCACTGGTTGAGCAGACATAAATGAGAAAGAGAAAGTCAAATATTATCACTACAAGAATCCCACCACATGTAAAGGTAAACAATAAAAGAGGACAAAAGAAACAAAGGATATACAAAACCACCAAAAAACAATTAAAGTGACTGACAGGAGTAAGTTCTCACCTATCAATAACAACCTTGAATATAAATGGCTTTAATCAGAAGATGTAGACTGGCTGAATGGGTAATAAAATAAGAACCATTAGTATGCTGCCTGCAAGAAACTCACTTCCCTTGTAAAAGCACATAATTGATTTAAAGCGAAGGGATGGAAGAGGCTATTCCATGCAAATGGAATCCAAAAGTATGCAGGATTAGCTGTATTTCTATAACACAAAATAGACATCAAGTCAAAAGACAAAAAGACAAAGAAGGTTATTATATGTAATTATAAAGGGATTAATTCAGCAAGAGGATATAACAATTGTACATATATGTGCACCTTACACTAGAGCACCTAGTATATAATGCAAACAGTGTTAGAGCTTAAAGAGAGAAATAGACCCCAATGCAATAATAGTTGGAGACTTCAAGACCTCACTTTCAGCATCAAACAGATTATCTATATAGAAAGTCAAGAAAGAAACATTGCACTTAATCTGCACTGTAGGTCAAATTGAACTAATAGACATTTACAGAATTTTTCATGCAGTAGCTACAGAATACACATACACATATCAGCACATGGAACATTCTCCAGGATAGACCATATGTTAGGCCCCAAAACATATCTCAACAAATTTTTAAATATTGAAATTGTGAAGTATCTTCTCATACCACAGACTAGAACTAGAAATCAGTAAAAAGAAGGAAATTTGGAAACTGTACAGATACATGGAAGTTAACATGCTTCTGAATGACCATTGGCCAATGAAGAAATTAAGGAAATAAAAAAAATTTCTTGAAGCAAATGAAAATGCAAATACAACATACCAAAACCTATGAGATACAGTATAAGAATTGCTAAGAGGAAAGTATATACCAATAAATGCCTACAGTAAAAAAAAGATTTCAAATAAACAATCTGAAGAGTTTACCTCAAGGAACTAGAAAAGTAAGAACAAACCAAACCGAAAAGTATTAGAAGAAAGATTGTTAAAGATAAGCGTGAACAACTATACACTAACAAATTGGAAAACCTAGAGGAAATGGGTAATTTCATTGACACATACAGCCTACCAAGATTGAACCCGGAAATAGTAGAAAACCTGAACAAACCACGTTACTGGTTATGAGATTGAATTAGTAATAAAAATTGTCCCAACAAAGAAAGGCCCAGAACTAAATGGTTTTACTGCTAAATTTTAACAGACGTAAAATAGAACTAGCACCAGTTCTTCTCAAACGATTGCAAACAATTATAGAGGAAGGAGTTTCTCCTAACTCATTTTATGAGGCTAGCATTGCCCTTTACCAAAACCAGACACAGGCACAACCACCACCACCGGAAAAAAAAAAAAAAAAAAAAACCCACTATGGGCCAGTATCCCTATTGATCATAGATGCAAAAATCCTGAGCAAAATACTGGCAAAGCAGATCTAACAACACATCAAAAAGGTAATATAACACGATTAAGTGGGATTTATTCCAGTGATGCAAAGATGGTTCAACACAGACAAATCAATAAATGTGATATATCACATCAACAGAATGAAGGACAAAAACCAACAATCATTGTAATAGATACAGAAAAACCATGTGATAAAATTCAGCATTCCTCCATGGTAAAAACTCTCAACAAATTAGGCATAGAAGGAAAATACCTTGACATAATAAAAGCAATAGGTGACAAACCCACAGCTAAATTGTACCGAATGGGGAAAAAGCAGAAAGCCTTTCCTCTAAGAACTGAAACACGACAAGGATGCCCATTTTCACCAGTTATTCAGTGTAGTACTGGAGGTCCTAGCCAGAGCAACCAGACGAAAGAAAGAAAAGGCATCCAAAATGGAAGACAGGAAGTCAAATTTTTCTTTACAGATGACATGATCTTATATATAGAAAAACCTACCCGTTCCAATTTATCTGTACATAAAATAAGAACCAAAAGACTCTACAAAAAAATCACAAAACTGATAAATGAATTTAGTAAAGTCGCTGGATACAAAGTCAATATATAAAAATGAGTAGTGTTTCTATACACTCACAGTGAACTAGCTAAAAAAGAAATCAAGAAAGCAATTCAGGTTACAATAGCTAAAAAAGAACAACAACAAAAAATCCTGAGAATAAATTTAACCAAGGAAATGAAAGATATCTACAACAAAAACTGCAAACACTAATGAAAGAAATTGAAGAGGACACAAATGGAAAGATGTCCTATGTTCATAGGAAGAATTCATGTTGTTAAAATGACCATACTGTCCAAAGCAATCTATAGATTCATTGCAATTAAAATATTGTTTATATTAAAATACCAATGACATTCTTCACAGAAATAGAAGAAACAATCCTAAGATTTGAATGGAACTACAAAAGACCCCAAATAGAGCCATACAAAGCAAAAAGAACAAAGCTAGAGGCATCATACTACCTGACTTCAAAATATATTACACAAAGCTATAGTCATCCAAACAGCATGGATCCATGGAACAGAATAAAGGACCCAGAAATAAATTCATGCATTTCAGCCAGCTGATTTTTGACAGAAGTGCTAAGAACATACACTGGAGGAAAGAACATCTTCAATAAATAGTGCTGAGAAAACTGATTTATGCAGAAGGATGAAAGTAGACCATTATCTCTTAACACATACAAAAATCAACCTAAAATGGATTACAGCCTTAAAGGTAAGACCCAAAACTACAAAACTCCTGGAAGAAAACATAGGAGAAATGTTTCAGCACATTGGTCTAAGCAAAGATTTTATGACTAGGACTACAAAAGCCTAGGTAACAAAAAAATATATACAAGTAAGACTATATTAAATTTAAAAGCTTCTGTTACAGCAAAGGAAACAACAGAGTGAAGAGAAAACCTGTTGAATGGAGAAAATATTTGCAAACTATTCATCCAACAAGGAACTAACATCGAGAATCTTCAAGGAACTCAATAGCAAAAAACAATAATAACAACAAAGAATCCCATTAAAAAGTGGGCAATCTGACTAGACATTTCTTAAAAGAAGAGACAGATTAAATGTCTGACTAGACATTTCTCAAAAGAAGACATAGATTAAATGGCCAACAAATATATATTAAAAAAAGTTAATCTTCACTAGTCATCAGGGAAATGCAAATCAAATCCAAATCCATAATGAGATATCACCTCACCCCTGTTAGAATGGCTATTATCAAAAAGACAAAAATTAACGTATCAAAGGGATACCCTGCACTCACATGTTTATCATAGCCACTCTCGGTAGCCATTGTATGGAATCAACCAAGTGCCCATCAACAGTTGAATGAATAAAGAAAAATGTGGTTGTGTGTGTATGTATACATGTGTATACATAACTGATTAGTATTTCATTGTGTGTTCTACAATGTAAAAACTGAAGGAATGAGAGCACTGGTAGTTTATGAAACTTAGCAAAGGTTTAGAAAAAATAAATCCAGCTTAGAGAGTTTCATGAAACATATATATTCATAGAGTGCAGATAAAAATGTGAGGAGTAAAAATATTTTACTGTTCGGTTTGGCATGATGAATCAAAGTCCTGAAAAATCTTTACTATCCTTTGTGTCCCCCCAGAAAAATAGCTCCTCACCCCAGGAATTTATTCTAAGGAAGTATTTACGTATGTGTGCAAATAATTGTCTAAGAGGATATTCATGACAGTATGGTTCTGTAATAGTGAAAAATTGAAAACTATTTGTTTAATAGAGCATTGATTTCTTGAGTAATGCACTCATAAAATGAAATATTATCTAACTATAAAAATGATTTGGTTAAACATTTTAAAGCATAGAGATAGGTTACAGGTCTGGTATAATGTTAAAAAAAAAAAACCACTGGGTTCAGAACACTAGGTATGATCTGTTTCTGGTTAAAAATGTATATGTATATAGAAGAAAAAGGACTAAATAGAAGAGTTTTTATAAAATTATTAATAGTTGTTATCTCTGGTGATTGACATCTATTTAATTTTCTTTCTTCACTGAATATTTTTTTACTTTTGCAATAAAGAAAACAATGCCAGTCCAGGCACAGTGACTCATGTGTGTAATCCCTGCACTTTGGGAGGTCAAGGCTGGGAGGATCACTTGAGGCCAGGAGTTCGAGACTAGCCTGGGCAACATAGTGAGACCCTATCTCTAATTATATTTTTAAAATTATTTAAATAAAAAAAGAGTAAACAATGAAGTTAAAAATAGTTTCTCAGGGCAAACTTTTTATGGACATATTCAAGTTCTCTGGATCACTATATCTCTGGCTTATTTTAAGTATGTTCTTAAGTCTATTGAAAACTGTAAAAATAAAAAAAACTAAAGGTGAGTGTATTAGTCTTTTCAGGCAGTCGTAACAAAATATTATGCATAGACTACGTGACTTTACACAACAGAAATTTATCTTCCAGTTCTGGAGACTCTTAAGTGCAAGATCAAGGTGCCAGCAGGGTTGGTATTTGGTTGAGGGTTCTCCCCTTGGGTTGCAGACAGCTCCCTTCTTGCTGTGTGCTTATATGAGCTCTTTGTGTGCATGGGAATGGGAGGTGTCTCTCTGTTGTCCTCTTGGACCAGGGCTGCCCGCCCCCCCCCCCATATGACCTAATTTAAACTTTACTGCTGACTGGGCACAGTGGCTCATGTTTGTAATCTCAGCACTTTGAGAGGCTGAGGCCGTCTAATTGCTTGAGCCCAGGAGTTTGAGACCAGCCTGGGCAACATGGTAAAACCCTGTCTCTACCAAAAAAGTACAAAAATTAGCCAGGCATGGTGGCATGTGCCTGTAATCCCACCTACTCGGGAGGCTGAGGTGGGAGGATCACCTGAGGCCAGGAGGCAGAGATTGTAGTGAGCCAAGATCATGCCACTGCACTCCAGCCTGGGCAACAAGGTGAGACCCCTGTCTCAAACAACAACAACAAAACAAAACTCAACTACTGCCTTAGATGCCCCATGTCCAAATACAGCCACATTGGCAGTTAGGGCTTCAACACATGATTTTAGGGGGAGACACACATCCATATACCAGCCTTACTGAACAAGCGTCTTGTATGTTCTAGGCTCTGTGCTTGGCAGTGGCACTAAAGAGATTAATAAGACATAGTTTCTCTCCTCAGGTTAATTGTAGAAAAATAATCCAAAAGAAAAAAATACCACCTCTGTCCCCAGGTGTAGCTTGCTTCTGATATTTTGGGGAAATAGTCTTTTTTTCTGGGTGAAATATAAATCTGTGTGTGTGTCTGTTTTATATGCATGCATTGGCTTTTAGTTGAATAAACATTAAGGGGCAAAGGAAGAATGTTCTTTTCACTTCCTGCTTTTGTGAAATATCTGGCGTATATGAAACTTGTTCCAGTAGGTAGAACAGAAAATGTTGAGAAATTAGGTGTGTAGGTTTCTCTCTGCACATAGAATTTATGTTTATATTTGAGGAAAGGGAAAATCAAAAAGTATAAGGGCTAAACCCTTGAAGACATATAGATCAAGCTTTAGTCTCATAATTTTCCGTTTGCAAATTTGCAAAATTATTTTACAATTCACCTTCTAAAAATTGCATCATTCTTTACAGATCACTCTGTGTTACTTGAAGTGTATAGCTCAGCTGACTACTGCAGGTTACCTCAGGAATTTGAGTTTTTATACCTATGGAGTGTTAGTGACTTAAAGTTTTATTGTCTGACCAGTACTTGATTTATGACATTGATTGTGCTTTAGCCACCCACTAAACTGTATATAGAGTTGTCACCACTTACAAAAGCTGAAAGGGTCTAACCAGGACAAGTGTTCACATCAAATGAACTAGACTAAGAGAATAGATCTATGGATATGGCTAAGCTCTTCCTCAAAAAAATAGTTTTGAGGCTGGACACAGTGGCTCACGCCTGTAATCCCAGCACTTTGGAAGGCCCAGGTGGTGGATCACCTGAGGTCAAGAATTTGAGACCAGCCAGGCCAATGTTGCAAAACCCTATCATCTCTACTAAATATACAAAAATTTAGCTGGGCATTGTCTCGGGTGCCTGTAATCCCAGCTACTCGGGAGGCTGAGGCACAAGAATCACTTGAACCCGGGAGGCTGTGGTTGCAGTGAGCTGAGATTGCACCACTGCACTCCAGCCTGGGAGACAGACCGAGACTCCATCTCAAAAAAAAAAAAAGGTTTTGAAAATTGTATATCTGTGCACCAAAGATCTGAGCTATGGAGACTGGCTCAAAAATATAAGTTGAATTTTTAAAACTTATATAAATTTTCTCTATAAAACTTAAGATTTTTCTTTCCTTTGGTAGTGGATGCTGAGATTGGAAAAGGGATCAGAAAGAAGAGATGGAAGTAAAGGGAATAAGTAATATAGAAGCTTGAGGCTGTGGGGAATGTGGGAACAGAGGGACTTATAAAAAGGGAAAAATCAGGAGACACTATATGTGAAAGAAAATAAGTGACACTTGAAAAAAATGTGAAAAGATAAAGAATTATTTTAAGAATAAAATACATAATAGGGAAAATACAAAATAAAAATTGCAGCTACTGTTTTCTGAGCGTTCATGCTTTAGACGCCAGGCACCATACCAGGTTTCCTGTCATTTCATCCTTAAAGCCATGAGGTAGGTTTCTGTGTCCTGTGTTACATATGAGGACCCAACACTAACTGAGCGTGGAGACATGCTCACTCAGCACTTCTGCGTGGAGCTTCCCCTTGGCCTTTTTTAATCACAAATTTCTTGTGTTTGCCAAGGATTCTTGTTGTGTTTATTATGCTTTTTCTTTTTTTTTTTTTCCAGTTCTAAAGGGGAGCAGGAATAAAAGGAGAAATAGAGATTTAACACTAAGTTCTGTATCAGACAGCAAGGTTATCAGGGAATAAAACTAATGGTCATTGATTAGAGGCCCTGTTACCTTTGTCTTCTTGCCCACCTCTTCCTGAAAGAGGTTTTCCAAAGAAACTTTCCTAAATGAAGGATAGGTTAATCACATTTCTTTGCTAGACAGCAGAAGAATCTGCAGGATGTTCATCTGGCACACTGATGTTACTAGCTTTGGCAGATACCTCTGTTAATGCTTGTTTCGTATTTTATTTTGAGTATCTTGTCAGGAAACAAGTAATATCCTGTAATTATGTAACCAGATAGTTCTTTCCAAAAGTAATACTGTGACAATAAAAACATTTTTAATTTAAAACTCTCTACATAGATTTTGGAAGTGGTTCTGTTAAATAAATAAATCATATTGTGAAAATGGCCATACTACCCAAAGTAATTTATAGATTCAATGCTATTCCCATCAAACTACTATTGACATTCTTTACAGAATTAGAAAAAACTATTTTAAATTTCATATGGAATCAAGACCGTGTATATAGCCAAGACAATCCTAAGCAAAAAGTACAAAGCTGGAGGCATCATGCTACCTGACTTCAAACTATACTATAAGGCTACAGTAACCAAAGCAGCATGGTACTGGTACCAAAACAGACATATAGACCAATGGAGCAGGACAGGGACCTTAGAAATAACACTACACATCTACAACCATCTGATCCTTGACAAACCTGACAAAAACAAGCAATGAGGAAAGGGTCTCCTATTCAGTAAATGGTGCTAGGAAAACTGGCTAGCCATATGCAGAAAACTGAAACTGGACCTCTTCCTTATACCTTATACAAAAATTAACTCAAGATGGATTAAAGACTTAAATGTAAAACCCAAAAGCATAAAAACCCTAGAAGAAAACCTAGGCAATACCATTCAGGACACCGGCATGGGCAAAGACTTCATGACAAAAACGCCAAAGCAATTGCAACAAAAGCCAAAATTGACAAATGGGATCTAAATTAAACTGAAGAGCTTCTGCACAGCAAAAGAAACTCATCAGAGTGAACAGGCAACCTACAGAATGGGAGAAAACTTTTGCAATCTACCCATCTGACAGAGGTTTAATATCCAGAATTTACAAGGAACTTAAACAAATTTACAAGAAAAAAACAACCCCATCAAAGAATGGACAAAGGATATGAACAGACACTTCTTAAAAGAAGACATTTACATGGCCAACAAACATGTAAAAAAAATAAACATATGAAAAAAAGCTCAACATCACTGATCATCAGAGAAATGCAAATGAAAACCACAATGTGATACCATCTCATGCCTGTCAGAATGACAATTATTAAAATAAGTCAGGAAACAATAGATGCTGGTGAGGCTGTGGAGAAATAGGAATGCTTTTACACTGTTGGTGGGAGTGTAAATTAGTTCAACGATTATGGAAGACAGTATGGCAATTCCTCAAGGATCTAGAACCAGAAATACCATTTGACCCAGCAATCCCATTACTGGGTATATACCCAAAGGATTATAAATCATTGTACTATAAAGACACATGCACATATGTGTTTATTGCAGTACTGTTTACAATAGCAAAGACATGGAACCAACTCAAATGCCGTCAATGATAGACTGGATAAAGAAAATGTGGTACATATACTTTGTGGAATACTATGCAGCCATAAAAAGGAATGAGATCATGTCCTTTGCAAGGACATGGATGAAGCTGGAAGCCATCATCCTTAGCAAACTAACACAACAACAGAAAATTGAACACCGCATGTTCTCACTCATAAGTGGGAGTTGAACAGTGAGAACACATGGGCACAGAGAGGGGAACAACACACACCAGGGCCTGTTTGAGGTGGGAGGTGAGGAGAGGGAACTTAGAGGACTGGTCAATAGGTGCAGCAAACCACCATGGCACACGTGTACCTTTGTAACAAACCTGCATGTTCTGCACGTGTATCTTATTTTTTTTTAAGAAGAAACAAAATAATAAATCCCCCCCAGAATATAAATAAGTGTATAGATTAATCTGTTCTCATGTTGCTATAAATACCTGAGAGTGGGTAATTTATAAAGAAAACAGAGGCTGTGCGTGGTGGCTCACGCCTGTAATCCCAGCGCTTTGGAAGGCTGACATGGGTGGATCACAAGGTCAGGAGTTTGAGACCAGCCTGGCCAATACGGTGAAACCCTGTCTCTACTAAAAATACCAAAAAAAGTAGCCAGCTGTGGTGGCGGGTACCTGTAGTCCCAGCTACTCAGGAGGCTGAGGCAGGAGAGTCGCTTGAACATGGGAGGTGGAGGTTGCAGTGAGCCGAGATCGCACCACTGTGCTCCAGCCTGGGTGACAGAGTGAGATCGTCTCAAAAAAAAAAAAAAGAAAAGAGGTTTAATTGACTAACAGTCCTGCAGGCTGTACAGGAAGCATGACGCTGGTATTTACTCAGTGTCCGGGGAGGCCTCAGGAAACTTACAATCATGGTGGAAGGCAAAGGAGGGGCACACAGGTCACATGGCCGAGCAGGAGCAAGAGAGAGAAGTGGGAGCCGCTACACACCTTTAAACAACGAGATTTCATAAGAACTCACAGTACTAAGAGGGATGGTGCTAAACCATTCTTGAGAGATCCACCCCCATGATTTGGGTGAGACATCCAAACTGTATCATTGTGGCACTAGGAGAGTTTAGAGTTATATTTTGAAATCTGAGCTCTGTTACAGTCATAAAAGAATTTCTGAGGTTGACGTTCTTTTACTATATTTATTTATCCCTGTTCCCTTTGCAGTCATTCATAGGTGTGAATAAATTTTCAAAATCCTACCCTCATTGTGTGGGATTTGGGTTTTAAATTATATTTCATACATGCTAAGGAGCAGGTTTGGTCACTCACACTTCTTGTGAGGCCTGTAAACTTTGATTTATTTTTGAGTTACTTGTGTCTGTTGGAATTATGCTTCAGTCTAGAAAATTAGAAGGTAATGTTAAGCCTCTCTTCTCCATCCGATTTTCTTAAGGCTCCTGTTCCAAAGAGTGCACTTATTCCTGTAATTCCCATCACCAAATCAACAGGCTCCCGGTTCCGGAATAGCGTGGAAGGATTGAATCAGGAGATTGAAATAATAATTAAAGAGACTGGGGAAAAGGAAGAGCAACTTATAGTAAGTGATCTTGTATCTTAAAATCATTCTTGAACTCTCCTAATTATTAAAAATGCACAGTTTGGGTTTCCATATTTACTTGGGTTTCTTCCTTCTCATTGAGAGAGCAAAAATTTATCTCTTTTGAAAATCTTTGACCTGGGAGAGTGAATGAAAAGTTTTCATTTTGTTGCATGTCATAGAGGCAACTGATCTGACTTGAATTTGGATTACTGAACAGAAACTATTTTTTGTTTGTCTGTATTTAGAAACCATTAGGTGATATACTTCTTATTTGCTATAACTCCATTTAACAAAAGTTTAGCTTACTAATTAAGGGGGGCAGAAGTTTACATGACATTGAATACTTTTTAAGCATGAATCTATCTGCTCCTTTTTTGAATGTCAGTGACTATTTGGTTTTGGTTGACATGCTAGGCCATGTCATCATAAAGTACATTTAGAAATGATCTAGCTGGGCACTGTGGCTCACACCTGTAATCCCAACATTTTGGGAGGCCAAGGCAGGAGGATCACCTGAGGTCAGGAGTTCAAGACCCACCTGGCCAACATGGTGAAACCCCGTCTCTACTAAAAAAATACAAAAATTAGCTGGGCATGGTGGTGCGTGCCTGTAATCTCAGCTACTTGGGAGGCAGGGAGAATCGCTTGAACCCGGGAGGTGGAGGTTGCAGTGAGCTGAGATCGTGCTGTTGCACTCCAGCCTGAGCGACAGAGCGAGACTCCATCTCAAAAAAAAAAAAAAAGAAACGATCTTCTGCCTATTCTCTCTACTGACTAGAACACATGAGAATAGTTGCTATGTAAAACAGAAAAATTAACTGTTTCGGTTCAAAAACCATGTCACAGAGTATATTTATTTATCTAACCGTCTCTCTATTCTTCAGTGAAGGAGGAATGGAGTATTGTATTGATGCTTAAGATCCTCTCCCTTAAGATAAAAGGTTGGTTTAGCTTAGAGAAAACACAGCTCCCCACACCTTCTCCTTTATCCTGCTTGATGGGGTACAGATTCCCGATATAATAAAGGTAAATGAATCAAAGATGTGCAGGGAGTTGGTTTCCCTGCTAAGTGATCCACACAGGCTTTCCTCTGTGTGTGTACTTGATTTTCTCCCCATCATTAGCACTTCTGTGATTAACCTTTCCCCCATTTAGGAGGGTTGACTTGAAAAAATCCTTTCAGGGCGTGGCATCAGTGTCCCTGGTTCACATGATGAATAACCTTTTTCCTCTAATGTGGAACCTAGTGTTACACCTAGATTTCATGGCCCTCATTTATAATTTTTAAAATAACCCTTAGCACACGATAAGTGATTCAGTACAATTCATTTATTCAACAAGCATTGGCCACCTGCTGTATGCCAGGCCTTGGGAATTGGGAGTCAGATTAGACAGGGATGTCACTAACATGCAACATGAAATCCTAATAAGTAGGAAGGGATTTCTGATTTGTGAGTCTCTGGCACTATACGGGAAGGTTGACACTGGGTTCATTGCTGGTGATTCGAAATTAATTATAAATATACCTATGTTTTTACAATTTTGTAACAGCCGCAAGATATTCCAGATGGCCACCGTGCTCCACCCCCCCTTGTACAGAGAAGTAGCAGCACGCGCAGCATTGACACGCAGACCCCTGGTGGGGCAGACAGGGGAAGCAACAACAGCAGCCGTTCCCAGTCCGTGTCCCCAACATCGTTCCTCACCATTTCCAATGAAGGTAGCGAGGAGAGTCCTTGCTCAGCTGATGACCTGCTTGTTGATCCCAGAGATAAAGGTACAGTGCTGGAGGAATGTGCTACTAGATGATAACGGAATACCTCCTGTTGTATCATTCATTCTATTCATTTTCTAGCAGAACACACACACTCGAGGCTACTCAGTTAATGTATTCAAAGCCTAGGTTTTAAATTTGGGGTGTAAACAGGTTTGACTGTCATGCCCAGTTGTGGTCTAGTTGGGCAAGTTTATGAGCTTTTGTTAGTTTGTAGCTCTTTTTTTGCACTTGTTAATACAACTTCCTTATTGGTGAGAAACATTGTTTTTGGAATAAATGAGATGAGCACTTGCTCTGAAAAGTACTTTGGTCTCTGTCACCTGATAGTCATTATTTTATTACCTTAATGCTTTTTAAATCAATACAAAGCCTTCAAGTTAGTGTTTTTTAGGATCTGTACTTGTGACATTTTAAACAAGGATTAAACAGATTTATATCAATGTAGGATGAGTGTTCAAAGCAAGCCTGATATAAAACGTTGGAGGGTACTTTTAAAAATACCCTTAAAGTATCTTAGAAATAACCTGGAAATAGAAGCAGTTTGAATGTTAATTACAAATATTCTTGTCTTTTAAAACAAATATTAGCCTTGCATCTATGTCAGAACAGTATTTTCTTAGCCTAATCCAGGTTACGTTGTGTACTTGAAAGCAATAATAATGACATTTATAAATTCTAAAGCTCAGTTCAGTAGTCATTTATTTAGAACCTCCTCCATACAGTGTGTTGAATGTCCTAAAGTGCTCTGCTGTTAGGACTGGCTGCTACTACTCATCACCTAAGTCATTAAAACTGTAACAAGTGCAGAAGACAGAAGATTCAGTGAAGAAGTTACTTTAAACTGTGGAAAGTTGTAAACTGTTATTCTTTGGACTTTCATTGCTAGCTTCTGGGTCTGATAAAACATGGGTCAGATAAAATCTGGCTCTTGATTTCCCATTCTTTCTACTTCTACGTCAATAACATGTAGAAAGTCTATGAATAAATAAACTCAATAAATGTTGTGTCCTGATCCATTTGATTTTAGTAGCTGGTTGGCCTCTGTGAATTTCTTTTGTATGAAAACTGGGCTGTAGTGCTGCCGCCAGCAAGGAGTTTGTAGCTTAGCTGGTACAGACTGAAAATTTAAAACAGATATTTAACATATTAAAATTTGTAAGTTAATATAAATTGAGGATATCAGCACTAAACAAGAATATCAGAGTAAAGAAATGTTCCTCTGATAGGGTTAATTTGGAAGGATTTCAAAAAACTTGAGTCAGAGCCAGACTTTGAAGGACCTTTTGGAAAATAAACAGAACTTACCCCTTTTAGGTAAGGGAAATTCATAGGCAAAAAAAATGTTTGGCATCCAGTGGCTCTGACTACCTGGAGCAAAGATTGTAACCAGAGAAGCAGAGAAATCAAACTGAGAAATTCTGAAGCGCAGGCCAAGAATTAATCATCAGCAACCAGTGAAGAACCATTTCAGATATTTGTACTGGGAAAAATGGAAGTAGTGTTTCAGTGCATTTGTTTTGTAAAGAATAGAAATAAGGCAGCCAGCTAGATCAGTGTTCACTACTGAGGATTATGTGATACAGGCCTAGGCTCTGGTAATTGTAAGTGGAAATGAAATAAATATTTTATTTGTGTGTGCATTTATTTAACAAACATTAATTATCTCCTTGATTAATAAAGCACTGTTCCTGCCCTCAAGTAGTTCATGGTGGGCTAGTCCAAGAACAATTAAATATAGTATGACTCTACATTTATGTAGTAATCTAATGTGTCATTTCTTGCAGAGAATGGGAACAATTCTCCTTTGCCCAAATATGCAACCTCACCAAAACCTAACAACAGTTATATGTTCAAAAGGGAACCTCCTGAGGGCTGTGAAAGGGTCAAAGTCTTTGAGGAATGCTCGTAAGTATCCCTTCCACCATCCCTACAAATAAACTATTACGAGCTTTTTTTGTTTTTGAGATAGGATCTCACTCTGTCATCTAGGCTGGACTGCACTGATGCAGTCACAGGTCACACTACAACCTCTACCTCCTGAGCTCAAGTGATCTTCCTGCCTCAACCTCCTAAGTAGCTGGGAATACAGATGCACACCACTAGCCTGGCTAATTTTTTTTTTTTTTTTTTGAGACAGAGTTTCACTCTGACGTCCAGGCTGGAGTGCAGTGGCACAATCTCAGCTCACTGCAATCTCCACCTCCTGGGTTCACGCCATTCTCCTGCCTCAGCCTCCCGAGTAGCTGGGACTACAGGTGCCCACCACCACACCCGGCTAATTTTTTGTATTTTTAGTAGAGACGGGGTTTCACCGCGTTAGCCAGTATGGTCTCAATCTCCTGACTTCGTGATCCGCCCGCCTCGGCCTACCAAAGTGCTGGGATTACAGTTATGAGCCACTGCGCCTGGCCTAGCGTGGCTAATTTTTTAAAGTTTGGAGAGACAGGGTCTCACTGTGTTATCCAGGCTGGTCCCAAATTCCTGGGCACAAGCAATCCTCCTGCCTCAGCCTCCTGAAGTGCTGGGATTACAGGCATGAGCCACTGTGCCAAGCCTATTATCAGCATTTTTAAGCTGAAAGATAGTATAGTGATCACTCATATATCTACAACCCAGATTAGATAATAGCTGACATTTTGCAGTATTTGCTAAAAGTAACCACAGTACTACTATATAACCACAGTATGATTATCTTAGAAAATTGACAGTAATGCTTAATATCAGCTAATACCCACTTGTTATTCAAATTTCTTTAGTTGTTTGCAAAATGTCTTCTGTGGCTGTCATTTGTGAACATGTATCCAGTCATGTTTACATGTTGAATTTAGCAGTATATTTATTCCAGATAGACCAGGAAATCTCAGTGTGGTTCCATTCTTTCAAGGAGGCCAGCCTGGGCAACATAGCAAGATCCATTCTCATAAATACATTTAAAATACACACACATGGCTGGGCGCGGTGGCTCACATCTGTAATCCCAGCACTTTGGGAGGCCCAGGCAGGTGGATCATGAGGTCAGGGGTTCGAGACCAACCTGACCAACATGGTGAAACCCCGTCTCTACTAAAAATACAAAAAAATTAGCTGGGCGTGGTGGCGGGCACCTGTAATCCCAGCTACTCAGGAGGCTGAGGCAGGAGAGTTGCTTGAACCTGGAAGGCAGAGGTTGCAGTGTGCCGAGATCACGCCACTGCACTTCAGCCTGGGCGACAGCGAGACTCCATCTCAAAAAAAAAAAAGAAAAATACACACACACACACACACACACACACACACACCCCTACCTCACTGTGAGGAAGATAATGTAAGCAGGATTTTTTTTTTTGAGACAGAGTCTTGCTCTGTCTCCCAGGCTGGAGTGCAGTGGTGTGATCTCGGCCCACTGCCAGCTCCGCCTCCCAGATTCACACCATTCTCCTGCCTCAGCCTCCCGAGTAGCTGGGACTACAGGTGCCCACCACCACACCTGGCTGATTTTTTGTGTTTTTAGTGGAGACGGGGTTTCACCATGTTAGCCAGGATTGTCTCGATCTCCTGACTTGTGTGATCCGCTCGCCTTGGCCTCCCAAAGTGCTGGAATTACAGGCGTGAGCCACCACGCCTGGCCTAAGCAGGATTTTAAACTAACAGTAGTATCTAGTGCCCTTGGTATGTGATCTCCTATATTCACATACTTCTTTTGGCTAGTATTCTAGTCAGCTACTCCCATTTTAAACTCATAAGTCACCCAGAAAGTATACAGCCTGTGGCTCCTTGCTTTACAAGTGATGACTAAGGATTTGAGGTTTGTGTGAGATGGAGCGATTTAGGTGATGAATGTTATTTGGAGATATGATGACAGTGTTTAGCCCTCGCTGTCTAATTTCACTGTGGTTGCCAAGTCCGAGAGCCACCCTTTTTGGCTTCTTTTTACTGCAAATCCTGAGATACAACATGGAGATTGTCCAGCCTTCTGCAGTTTACACAGTTTGTCATCTTCTTTTATCATTAACATCTTGGAGTGATTTGAAATAGGGCATTCTAGGCTGGGCGTGGTGGCTCATGCCTGTAATCCCAGCACTTTGGGAGACCAAGGTGGGCGGATCACTGAGGTCAGGAGTGGGAGACCAGCCTGGCCAACATGGTGAAACACCATCTCTACTAAAAATACAAAAATTAGCTGGGTGTGGTGGTGCACGCCTGTAATAATCCCAGCTACTTGGGAGGCTGAGGCAGGAGAATTGCTTGAACCTGGGAGGCGGAGATTGCAGTGAGCCAAGATCGTGCCACAGCACTCCAGCCTGGATGACAGAGCGAGACTGTCTCAAAAAAAAAAAAAAAAAAAAGGCATTCTTTTGTTTCTCTCATGTGCTTTCTTGTCAGTGCTTCCTTGAACCTGAATTCTGAATAATTTAACCACACAAAGAGCATTGTTTTTGAATCCCTTCAACTTCTCTACTAGGAAACACCAGTCTCCTATCTGCTTCTGTGACTGTAATTGAAAACTCTTGTTTTAGCAACTGCTTATTTTAGGTTTTTTCACCATATTAGCTTATAAGTTTTAAGTGGTACTAGCTGAGAGTTTAAGCCAGTTTTATAGCAGATTTGTTCCAGGGACTCCCTGCATCATAGTCACCTGGGGAGTTAGTAGAAACTGTAGATTCCAAGACCCTACCCCAGACTTAGTATGGGTAAATATGGAGGTAGGACGTGAGCTGTGCATCTTTAACAAGTAGCTCAGATGATTTTTATGCCCATTATGAAAATACTGGCTTATACTTTTTCATTAGTATTCTCAAGAAATTAGGTCATTGTTTTCACCAGTTTGAAAATCATGTTCCACTCCCTTCTGGCCTGTATAGTTTCCATTGAGAAGTCTGTTGCCAGACAAATTGGGGCTCCTTTATATGTTATTTGCTTCATTCCTCTTGCTGCTTTTAGAATCTTCTCTTTGTCCTTGACTTTGAATGTTTAATTATTGTATGTCTTGGGGTAGTTGTTTTTGGGTCAGAGCCATTTGGTGTTCCCTGACCTTCCTGTACCTGGGTATTTATATCTTTCTCAGGTTTTGGAAAGTTTTCTGTTATTACTTCTGAGAATAAGCTTTCTACCCCTTGCTATCATTCGACATCCTCTTGAACAATAATTCCTAGATTTGGTCTTTTGAGGCAATTTTCTGTATCTTGTAGATGGTCTTTGTTCCTTTTCATCCTTTTTCCTTTTTTCTTCTCTGACTGTATATTTCCAAATAGCCTGTCTTCAAGCTCACCAATTCTTTCCTCTGTTTGATTCATCTCCTGTTTATATCACAACTCTTATGAATTTTTTAGTTCTGCAAATGTATTTCTCAGTTCTAAGATTTGTTTGATTTTTAAAAATTATTTCAATCTCTTTGTTAAATTTATTTGATAAATTTCCAAATTGTTTTTATGTGTTATCTTGGAGATCACTGAGTTTTCTTAAAACTGCTATTTTGAATTATTGTTAGCAAATTCACATATTGGTGTCTCATTAGCATCAGTTACTGGTTCTTTGCTTTGTCCATTTGAGGAGATCATGGTTCCCTGTTTGCTGTTAATTCTTGTGGATATAGGTTTATGTCTTTGCATTGAAGGATTATTTATTCTAGTTTTCTCTATCTGGCTTGTTTTGGTTTTTACTGGATATATTTGCTTACAGATTCTTCACTGCTTGATTGCTGCCTCCTTTTTGGCTCTAGGTGGCGCCTTAAACAGAGGTCCACCATGGCTCTAGTAAACAACCTAAAGGCTGCTGCTCCTGAATGGGGGAGGTCCCAAAGGTCCCAGCAGCGTGGGAAGGCTAGGTCGGAGTTCCTGCCGGAGGGACCTGTGTGGTGCTGCTGAACCACTGTGATGTGCTTTCACCGAATTGCACAGCAGAGTTTCCAAGGGCTGGGGATGGCATTTCTGCCTCCCCTCTTTGTTTTCGCCTTTCCTTGGGCATATTTTTCCTTTCATGTATTTACCATGCTTCCCATGGGTTAAGGCAGTGTCTTGTCAGGGAACCCAGGATTGTGGGGAAGCTGGTTGTCTAAACCAGTCTCAGTTTTTCTAGTGTAGAAACCATGAATTGTGCTGGGCAGAATGAGGGTAGGGTTGTCACAGATGTGGAAGTCTGATTCTCGGTTTTTTCACTTCTCTGTGGCCCCAGGAACTCTCTCTTCATATTTGAATTCTAGGATATTGCTAGTAATCACCTCAGTAATACATATTTGTTTTTGGTTTTCTGTGGCAGGGAGTGGAACCATGTGCTTCTTTACCACTATTTTGGAACTGGAAAGCAGAAATGGGCTCATTCTATTAGGTTAAAATCTGTTGGCCCAAGTGTACTTGTTTGGAGTTGTGCCTGCCCCCCTCCACCGCCAACCCTGCTGAGACAGGTTCTCATTCTGTCACCTAGGCTGGAGTGCAGTGTTGCAGTCAACAGTTCACTGCAGCCTCGACCTCCCTGGGCTCAGGCAATTCTCTCACCTCAGCCTCCCAGTTAGCTGAGACCACAGGCATGCCACCACACCCAGCTAGTTTTTGTAGAGATGGGGTTTTGGCATGTGCCCAGGCTGGTCTTGAACTCCTGGGCTCAAGTGATCCATCCGCCTTGGCCTCCTAAAGTGCTGGGATTATAGGCATGAGCCACTGCATCCGGCCTGAGTTGAGCTCTTTGATTTACTCACTGGCCCTTAGGACTTGCCTAAGTGCTAAATGTAGAGATTTGGTTGATTGGCTCCAAAGCATTTTGATTGTTTTTAAGAAATGACTTTAAATATTTGTTGGGTGGTGTCCTGTGGTACCTGCCTTAGACTATTGCATTCGGAAAGTTTCTGAGGACTCAGTGTCTGAGCTATGTACTACTACATTATTTATCTTTAAAGGGAGAGAAGAAAAGACCAGAGGGGTGTGTGTGTGTCTGTAGATAGATCAAGCATAAGATAAACCCTAACATACTACATGGTTGGGTTTTTTGTTTTTGTTTTTATTTTTTTTCTTGAGATGGAGTTTCACTCTTGTCGCCCAGGCTGGAGTGCAATGACATGATCTTGGCTCACTGCAACCTTTGCCACCCAGGTTCAAGCAATTCTCCTGTCTCAGCCTCTCGAGTAGCTGGGATTACAGACACCTACCAACATGCCTGGCTAAGTTTTGTATTTTTAGTGGAAATGGGGTTTTACCATATTGGCCAGGCTAGTCTCGAACTCCTGACCTCAGGTGGATCTACCACCTCTGCCTCCCAAAGTGCTGGGATTACAGGCATGAGCCACCGTGCCCAGTCATATTACATGTTTTGTGGCACATTGATCTCTTAGTAGAAGGTAAACCTATTCTTTTTCTTTTAATGTAATGTTTATTATACGTTTTACTGGTAGAAAGACTGTGTAACACAAAAACACTATTAATATTTTAATTATGTTCCAAAGACAAATTAGCAGTCGTAACTAAGTGTGGATATCTAAGAAGTAATTTTAACCTTTTGTCAATAAAATAAGTTACTCAAAGTCTTTTAAAAAAATTAGTCTCTTTTTGTCCCAGATATGTCAAAATTAGAGCAATAACCACCGTGCACACTATAATGAAAGCAAGGGTAGATTGTTGGTCCCAATATAACATTTTAGCTTTAGCCATTCTTTTAAGAATACTGTTCTCACTAAGTCTTACTTTTGCTTTAAAGTACTAACTGTGACCTGAACTGGGGGGTTGGGATGGGGTAAGGAGTGATCTCTGATTTCTAGAAATGTATCTGTTTACCTGAAAGAAAATAGGTGGTTGGATTTGGGCCCAAAAAGGACAAAACCAGATTTTGTACTTCTGTCTCTATAATCTTTTTGATAACAGCACATACCATAGCCATGTCATCTGCACTTAGTAAGTCCTTTTTAATGAAGTTGAATATACTCTTTCCTGATCCCAGCTAATGAAGTCCTTAGATTCTTACACATTATGGCTTCTTTGCAATATAGAGGCATTTTTAAGTTATATCTACTTTGAGACACAATCCTTTTGGAATAACTGCTTAAGAAAAAATAAAATTTTAAAAACAGCATGAGATTTTTTCTTTCTATGTATGACTTGTAAGTTGAAGAATGCTTTGAAGTAACGTTAGTATTTGCAGCTTCTGCTAGCATATGTGGAGGTCACATATCCTGTGGTGGGTCATGTTTTTCTTGGATAATGTGCTCTTAGAAGCCACAGAGGTTAGGAAAGTGATTCTTCTTGGTGGGCTGGGGTAGTGACAGGAAGAAGAAGGCACAAGGAGAGTTTTTTTGGTGCTTTATGTTATATTGGTGTTAATGTTCTGTTTCTTGATCTGATCAGTTAGACAAGTTATTACTGTTTACATTATTTTGTGTGAGGTATATCGTAAGTCTGTTTTCATGAAAGCAGCAAGGAAGTTAAATGGTTTTTAGATTCCTGTCATTAAAAAAAAATTCCAGATAAAAAACTTTATCTAAATTTGGAAGTTTGTACTTCAGAAATGTAAAGTTTCATCCCAGAGACCTATTAGCAGCCACGAGTCTTAAGTCTTTTTTTTTTTTTTTTTTTTTTTTTTTTAGACGGAGTCTCACTCTGTCGCCCAGGCTGGAGTGCAATGGTGTGATCTTGGCTCACTGCGAGCTCCACCTCCCGGGTTCACGCCATTCTCCTGCCTCAGCCTCCCAAATAGCTGGGACTACAGGCGTCCACCACCACACCTGGCTAATTTTTTGTATCTTTTAGTAGAGACAGGGTTTCACTGTGTTAGCCAGGATGGTCTCGATCTCCTGACCTCATGATCCGCTCGCCTTGGCCTCCCAAAGTGCTGGGATTGCAAGCGTGAGCCACTGCGCCCGGCCATCTTAAGTCATTTTTAAGAAGATAACCTCAAACAAATAAGTTAATTAAAAATCTCGGCCTCATTTGGATGGAAGTGTTAAAATTAGCCTTTTCATTTTCTACAAGAAGTTTTTTATTCTACAAGAATGAAAGTTAACTTCGGTAATTCTGTCTTCAAAGGAAAATTTAAGGCATTATTTAATTATGGAAACATAACCTCAGCTTCCTCAAGTTCAGTGTATTGAAAATCATGCTCTCAGATGATAAAAATAGAAGGGTGTATGTTGTTGTTATCAGTAATATATCCAAATATACTTGTGGCACTAAAAGTACTCAACTATTCAACAAAGAATAGTGCCCAGTTGAACATAACTTACATGATGTATTTTTCTTTGTTCTTAATTGTTATATTTGCCAAAGCTCTCCATAGTGTTCACTGTTAATAAAAATCTGCCCACCTAATCATTGTCTACTTGGAACACACATCTTTTTGGTGTCCACTCCCCATCTGCTGTTTACTCATTCTTCAAAACCCAGCTCAGAAGGTTACTACCAAACCCTCCCTCTTCCTACAGGCCACAGGTTATCCACCCCCTTGTGCTACCTCTAAACCTTTTTATAAACCTTTGTTATCATGCCTGTTAGATTCTCTTGTGGAGGTCTTAACAACTCTTCTGTGCTGTGGACAACTTTGGCAGTCTGTCTGGTAAAGCTTGTGGATCCCTTCTCCGAATAATGTTTTAAATGCATCATATATGCAAGATTATAAAGGAAGCTAGTTATGTTGAAACACAGTTCTGTCCCCATCACTCCTCACCCCACAAGAACTATAAATTTAGTCCACCTCCTCCTTGTGGATTGTTTCAACTTTGTATCCTCAGAATTTAGTGCACACTTGGATTTTTATTGAACTGATCTAGATTTTTTTTTTTCTTGTGAGACAGGGTCTTGCTCTGTTGCCCAGGCTGAAGTGCAGTGGCCTGATTATGGCTCAGTACAACCTCCACCTCCCAGGGCCAAGCTATCCTCCCACCTCAGCCCCCCAAGTAGCTGGGACTACAGGTGCATGCTGTCAGACTAGATTATTTTTTTTAAAGGTTTTTATAAAGATGAGGTCTCACTATGTTGCCCAGGCTGGTCTGGAACTCCTGGGTTCAAGTAAGCCTCCCCGCTCAGACTCCCAAAGTGCTGGAATTACAGGTGTGAACCACCACGGCTGGCTGATTTAGATTTTTATTGTCATTGGAAGAGATGAGACTCAACCTAAGTCTTGATTTATTTAGGTTCTCCCACCTTGGTTTTGTGGCATTTCTGTGTTACTTTAACGATGTAGTTTTTTTATACTTTTAATTTTCATGAATTACCATTAATACCAATATCTTTTTCAACAATTTGGGTTAATTTTCAGGAGGACCTAAGAAAAGGGAAGAATTTGGCTTTAATAAAAAGCTTTCAAAGCAAAGAAGTTTTTATTTTGATTTCACATTTATATTATATTGCTCAGAAAACTATCATGGTTAACTCAAAGAATTGTTTCCATCAAAGAGATTTTTACAAGCACTTGAGGAGAAAAGCCATGCCTACCATAGTTTTTGTCATGCAATGGTGGAACTTAGCAAAAGGCGGACATTGTATATCTTTAATTTCCTTGCTGTCTCCTTCCAGTATACTGTAGACCTCCGAAAAATCATGGCAGTGGAATATACCATACATAAAGGCATACATGTCTTTAAACATCTAGATTTTCTTTTGCTATAGGAAATTCATTATTCCCTTGACCGTGTTAGCTCTTCGCTGACATGCAGTGCTCATCAGGCTGAGCTGCCTGCATGGTAATGGGGCTGTCGAGGGAACTGTAAGCAGTGATGATGAGGGCTTCTTGCATTCTAAGATACATATGTTGAATCATGTCAGATAGCACTTTGGTCCTTGGTGTTTGAAGGGGGGACAGAGCTTGAGTTTTATATTCCTTTTCTGTGATGTAAGTTAACTGTTCTTTAAAAATAAAAGAGCTTGTTTCCAAGCTTTTTTTTTTTTTTTTTTTTTTTTAAGTTCAGTGACTTAAAAGCATTGGGTTGTCTGTTCTGTGTCTAGGCCAAAACAGCTTCATGAAATCCCAGCCTTTTATTGTCCTGACAAAAACAAGGTGAATTTCATTCCTAAAAGTGGATCTGCTTTCTGCCTCGTCAGCATCCTCAAGCCACTCCTTCCTACCCCGGATCTTACACTCAAGGGCTCTGGCCACAGCCTGACAGTCACCACTGGCATGACAACCACTCTGCTGCAGCCTATTGCTGTGGCCTCCCTGTCTACAAACACAGAGCAAGACCGAGTCTCTCGAGGAACAAGTACAGTCATGCCACCAGCTTCTCTACTCCCACCACCAGAACCAATTGAGGAAGCTGAAGGATAGGTCACAGTGCAATGTGGCTGTTGTTCTGGGAAATTGGGAACCTCCTCAGATCACTGGATTCTGATGGCATCGTGCGCTTCTGGTCGGCTGTGATGTGCTCCAGCTTTCCAGCGACATGTGACGGTGAGGCTTCTGGAAGAAAGGATCCCCCGTGACGGCTCTGCCCCACTTGTGAACGCCACCCCTCAGTGCTTAGCCTGCTTTTTATCAAAGCACTGATTGAAACAAGAAAGGTCTCATTCTTTACCTTTGGAGAGACAATATCACGTTTTTGTTTTCGAATTAGACTTCTTTAAAACACACACACACACACACGCGCACACACACACACACACACCCCTGATCCTTGCCAACATGATTCCTAAAGGGAGATGTGACTGATGCTGCAAGAACCATCTTTTCTATGAAAATGACTATTTTATAATATACCAATGTTACATTTTCTGAAACATAGCAAACAGGATATTCAAAAGATTCTTTGGTGGCCTCTGTTTCTTGTTCCCTTTCTAGATGTGTGCTTTTCTCAGCTGTTTTCAGCTTTGGGACCAAAGGGATTGTTGATGTTTTCCCAGCAATCTTAATCTCATGACTATGTTCTTCTCCCAAACAAGGATTGATAGGTAAATGCATTGAACAACTATATATAAAAAGAGATTAAAAAGCAATATTCGTACATTACGTGATTTATGTTTTTGATGTCAAAAGTTTGTGCTTTGGGTGAAATATTTGTATAACTGCTGTTTTCTTCACTACTCCTGTACACATTTCACCATGTGGTCAGAAAAGTTGTAGTCTGAAGACAAGTGCTTTAATATGTTCTCACCCATATTGGAACTTGATTTAGAAGTCGGTGAGCCAAAAGGAAACTATCCAGTGTTGATTGCTAGCTAAGAGTAAGGAGCCCCTTTGGTTTTCTGTGATATATATATATGTATGTGTGTGTATATCACACGCTCTTCCTCCTTCACCACAGGTGTCATTCTGCCTTTAATCATCACTGTATGATAGCCCCAAAGAGATCCTGAAATGGCTGTGCATGGATTTCCTCCTTTGCCCTTGTGATGTTGTTGTCTTGTGGATTTGGTTGGGCTAGTAGTTTGCCAGGAGTGTAATCCAGTGGATAGTGATCCAAACTGTAGCCGCAGAATCCTGCGACTGACATTTTTCTTTGTGGTGGTGGTTGGCCCTGAGATTTGTTGCCTACAGATTTTGCTAATTTACCCCCTAACGCTCCACATAGTGGGGAAAATAGACCAGAACTTGAGTATGAACGATAAGCACCTTTGAAAACTCCATGCAGTTTTGGATTTGGGCTCATCCTAATATAAATCACTGCCAGTATCACATGACATCAGTATTTGATTTCTGGGTATGTGGTAGTGAGATTAAGGAGCTGCTTTTTTCTTTTTGAGACGGAGTTTCACTCTTGTTGCCCAGGCTGGAGTGCAATGGCGTGATCTCGGCTCACTGCAACCTCTGTCTCCCGGGTTCAAGCAATTCTCCTGCCTTAGCCTCCCAAGTAGCTGGGATTATAGGCATGCACCACCACACCCAGCTAATTTTGTATTTTTAGTAGATATGGGGTTTCACCATGTTGGTCAGGCTGTTCTCGAACTCCTGGCCTCAGGTGATCTGCTCGTCTTGGCCTCCCAAAGTGCTGGGATTACAGGTGTGAGCCACCACACCTGTCCAGGAGCAGCTCTTTTTAAAAGTGAGTTTCAGCAAACAGTATTGAATAAAAGCATCCTTTTCATTTCTTCATATACTACTTTATGATGCAATAATTTACTGTTCCTGTACATATTATAAGGTAGAAAAAAGTTTTTAAATCCTTATAAAGAGGATACAGTTTAGAAGGTTAATATGTCAGCTTACCCAGACATATTCTATCAAGGAAAACCTAGTGGTAGCAATAAATCTTCGGAAAGGACTTCTTATACTCATGTACCTTTA
Source organism: Nomascus leucogenys (assembly GCF_006542625.1). Lineage (NCBI taxonomy): Eukaryota > Metazoa > Chordata > Mammalia > Primates > Hylobatidae > Nomascus > Nomascus leucogenys. The sequence goes on from NC_044402.1 coordinate 103,242,825, forward strand.
AAACATCTAAGCAATTTAAAATAATCCCTGTTGAGTTTAAATTCGAGATGCATTTAGGTAAATCAGATAAATTCAAACATTTGAATAAATCTGTCAGGTTTTAGATGGTAGGATTGATGAACTTGGGTACTTTCTCAATCCAAAACTAATTTATTTGGAACTAGTACGTTATGGCTTCTCAGTCATTAAAAGCTCAGTTATTTGGGGTCTACATTTTCTCACTGAGAGCCTTGATATTTTGCCTCCTTTGTTATGCATTATAACTTGACTGTATCACCACTGAGTATCTACTGTATCAGAAGTTCAGAAGAAAAGGTAAAACGGAAATCAGAATGGGGGTAGAGGAAGTTAAAAACAAGTTATTTAAAAAGAACTCTTGGTTTTTGGATGACTTGAATTCTGTTAAATCTGTGTTCTTGACCTTGCACTTCCGTTCCTCTTCCATCTCTATCCCTGCCAGTCACAATGGCATTTTAGAACTAGAATGCCACTCTGTAGAGGTTTTCCCTTTTGCTCTGTTGTGCATATTTGTCTAATTCATATCTTTCTGTGGAGTTTCATATATCCTTAATCTAAAGTAACTTAAAATTGGAATGGAAGAACAAGTTTCAGAATTATTTACAGTCTTATAAATAGAACTTATAGTCTAATGTTTGGTTGTAAGGAGAATGTGAATTTGCAGGTAAATGAATTGTATGGCAACCAGACAGATCCCTGGGGTTTGGGAGAAATAGAGCTTGAGATTTGAAAAAAAGGTACAAGGTACAAAACAACTCTAACTGCCAGTGCCAAAGGGCTAATTTTTAAGCATGTAAGCTTTATCACAGTCTTGAAAAAATATTAACCATAGGTTCATTCAGCTGTTTTATTTAACCCTTAGTTCCTGGTGGTTGATTTTTTTTTTAATGGGTCTCCAGCTTTCCAGTGAAATGTGACACCCTCAATAGAATGCATAATGTTGGTTTCTAAAATTACACTCCATAATTATTGTTATTCTGTAGAAAACTGTACAGAAGGTAAATAGAATAGCTTCAATGGGAATATAATTTAAAATTTTTTAATTTTATAAAAATTTACTTCCATTGCATTAAAAGAAATGGGTAGCATGTGTCTTTCAGAGAAAGGAACTATTTGGTTATTCACTTTGTCAATCTTAGGTTTTTTTAATCTTGAAACAATTTCTTCTTTGTGATGATAAAAATTATATAAATTTACAGTTTCTGATCATGACTGAGTCTATTACTTGTCATGGCTTTTGTAAGCAACTATGTTTTAAAAATACCGGTTTTGCCTCTTTGGTTACATGTGGTGAGCATGGATGTCAAGATTATTTTTCAACTAGATTATTCAATTTGTTTTATATTTCTTATACTTAATACTTATGACCACAGTCCAAATCAGTCTTTTAGAAGGTGCTCTTGCTAACTGTGGAATATTTGGCGACATGAAAGTCCTTTTTCTTTGCTTTCAGTTGTTGGCTTTCACCGAAAGAAAGTGTAAAAAAAGGCAGAATTTATAGCTTTCACTATGTCCAAGACTAGGACTGGGTTATAAAGATTTTCTTTTGTGAAGGAAAATAAAAGAAAATTTGCCACTACTGCATTTACTTTACTATTGTAAACTTAAGGTTCATTCCTTAGTCTTTGGAATTTTGATGTCTCAAAACCAGATGAGTGGAAGTGCTGAATTTGCAAAATAAAGCTAAGAATGCTTAACTCCGCACTTTTAAGTTTTACTCTGACCAAATTGATGATGAGCAGAGCAGCCCTGAACAGCATTTTGTTTATACAGTCTTGTTTAAGAATAGAATTTTTTTAAGTCTTCATTTTTTGTCTCTGTGGAAGCTGTGTAACTCTTTTTAAAATGCAATTTAAAACATTTTGTTATTCTAACAATTCTCTCAAAAAACAGCATTTCCAATGGTAATCGGTATTGTTACGCTGTACTTATGTATTCCCAGTACCTGAACACTTGTTGCTGCCTCACAAGAAAATAGAACTTTTATGTTAAAAATAAAGTCTGTTCTTCTTGAGTTTTTTTCTGTGAATTTTTGTGTTGTCTAAATTCAAGTTACATTTCTTTTTGGACTGGTTATTTATCTAGCTTTTAAGTGGTACATTGTTTTTCTCGGACTAATAGAAAAATGTGTTTGTGTTCAGCAGCAGGTTCCTTGCTACCCCTCACTTGCCCTAGAACTGAAAGTACCTGCTCTTCGGGGTAAGTGCTAGGCACACATTAAAATATAAGCAGCACAGAGAGATACCCATGCGTGAGGAATTCACTGCTTCAGAGTTTTATTAGAGGTAACTTAGCTGGGGCAGTCACTTACATTCATTATAAAGTACATAAGAGGAGTTTTTTTGTTTTGTTAATTCTTGGTAATCCAGCCATATTCTTCCTTTGTGACAGTGGCTTATATACGCAAGATAGTCGTTCCGTTTCAGGGGACAGTTGTTGAGTTTTGGGGGTTTTGTCTGTATCCACACAACAGAGCTGGTCAGAAGGCTACAACTGTGATAACTTAGAAAGCAGGGACACATTTTAATGACATAAGTCAACACAGTAATTTGGTCACCAAATTAATTTTTTTTTGTTTTTGAGACAGTCTCTCTGCTGTGTTACCCAGGGTGGAGTACAGTGGCACTTTCACTCAGCTCACTGCAGCCTCAAGCTCCTGGGCTGAAGGGATCCTTCTGCCTCAGCCTCCCAAGTGGCTGGGACCACAGGTATGTGCCACCACGCCTGGCTAATTTTTTTATAAATTTATTTTATTTATTTATTTTCGTAGAGACAAGGTCTTGCTACATTGCCTAGGCTGGTCTCAAACTCCTGGCCTCAAGTGATCCTCCCACCTCTGCCTCCCAAAGTGCCGGACTCAAGGGATCCTCCTGTCTGAGCCTCCGAAGTGGCTGGGACCACAGGTATGTGCCACCATGCCTGGCTAATTTTTATATAAATTTATTTTATTTAATTTTTTTTTTCATAGAGACAAGGTCTTGCCACACTGCTCAGGCTGGTCTCGAACTCCTGGCCTCAAGTGATCCTCCCATCTCTGCCTCCCAAAGTGCTGGGATTATAGGTGTGAGCCATGGTGTCTAGCCTGTTAAAATTTTTGAATTATTATTTCTGAGCAAAAAAGTTAACCAGAGTTTGGGGATAGCTAATATATTTACACAATAATTTAACATAGTATCAAATGCAAAGAGAATTCTAAAATTGGCACGTAAAATTTTCTCCCTTTCTTTCTCAGTATTCCCCCACCCCCCCTTTTAAGAGGTTGAGGAGAGCAAATATGTGAAATACAGTCATTGTAGTCTCTTCTTCATAGCACCTCCCTGCTAATGTGTAACAGATACTGTTTTTTCTCCTTTGCTAAGATTAGGTGTGCTTTTAAAATATATTTTAGTATGATAATGCCAATAGCCTTTGTAGCTCTTTGAATCAGTGTTTTCCCAACTGTTTGGGTCTTGATATGAACTAAATGAGTTCAACCAACTTTTTAAAAAATGAAGCAGAATAGAAAACATAAGTATATTCATACGTAAGGAGAGTAGTTTTCATGCGTAAAACTTTTGTCAGAGATATATACATATGTCCTAGCTTGTAGTATAAAAAGTATTTCTCACTGAAGGTTGTATTAAAACGATATGAAGAACACTGCTGTAGCTACAACTTTTAGGTTTGTCTGGTATCTTAATGCAGAAATGAGACTGGGGTCTTCAAGACATTGTTTCTACTTCCCTTTAATAAGTAGCTCCAAAATTTCTAGGTTTTATAAAAAACAAACCAAAAAAAAAAAACAGAATAATTCTCTTTCATCATTTTGCATCATCCTCAAACTGAGAATTTATTTCCATATATTCTAACTTTGATTTTATGCGCTAGTGTGGATTAGTCCTGCTGAATCATTGTTTTGTAGAAGTCTATCTTGGAGGCTCTAATAGTTAAAAACCAGGAGTATAACCATTTGTCTCAATTCTATATCTTAAGTAATTATTTTTTAGATCATTGGGATAATTGAGAGGAGAAACAGAGAAAGTCCTAGATTTAGGGCCACAATTTGGGTGCTAGTTCTGGCTCTGATGCGTAATGTTTATGGGATCTTGGGCCAAGAAGTCACCTTTGTGAACCTGTTTTATTTGTGTGATTAAGGAAATGCTGACAATAGTGCTATCACTTAGAAAATATGAAACTGTAAACAAACATTTATCTGCCTTCATATTTTGTCAGGTAAGTTTATTCATTCCATAGGGGAGCCAGTGGTTTTTGGTCATGGGAAGTGTTCTCATAAAATTCATTTTAGCTTGTAAAGTTTAAAATCGTCAAAGATAAACTGAAATTGTAATAAAAATTGATAATGCCTCTTGATAGCTTACCGAATATCGGACACTTTACATATTACTTTTACCCTAATCTTTATAATAACCCTTTGAAGCCAGGTACTGCTATTTTTACTATCATACAGATAACAAAATTGGAATTAGGTTGACTTTTCCATGGTCACACATCTGGGAAATGTCAGAGACTGTCAGACTGTCTTTGAACCAAGTCTGACTCTGGAATTCAGAGTTAATCATGTAGTCTTACTGCTACTTTGCTTGCACCAGTGACACTGGTAAAATAAAGATGTTGGAGTCATTGCAGATTATGTGACATTGGGCCACACTGCCTTGTTCTTTGTGATCCTCTTCATTGCTACAGCTGCTGGCAGCTTAGTTCAGAGGGTCAAAAGAAAGGAGCTGGTTAGTTATCAGCTCCTGATCAAGGACGTTAGTGACAGACATTCTCAAACTCTCTGGTTTTTAATGTTGCTATAGCTGCAGAAAATAAAAAGAAATACTCTTTAATTTGGGGAGCACAGGTTTTAGGGAGGCAAAAACGAACTTCAGTCACATTTCTGGTGGGTTTTTAATATACCTGGCTTTTTTGAGGGAAAGACTTATACAGTTGGTTTTTTGCTCAGGCTGGAGTGCAGTGGGCAATCTCGGCTCACTGTAAGCTCCACCTCCTGGGTTCAAGCGATTCTCCTGCCTCAGCCTCCCCAGTAGCTGGGATTACAGGCGCCCACCACCACGCCCGGCTAATTTTTGTATTTTTAGTAGAGACGGGGTTGCACCATGCTGGCCAGGCTGGTCTCAAACTCTCGACCTCAGGCAATCTGCCTGCCTCGGCCTCCCAAAGTGCTGGGATTACAGGCGTGAGCCACCTCACCCAGCCTATAATTGGTTTTCAAATCTCTGTGACTTGGTATGCCCATTTAAGAGAGAGGGGACAGTAAAATCATCTGGATCACAATTCAAATGTGTGCTTGAAAGGCACTACAAAAAAAATAACCAAAAATATGTTAGTAGTGGTTATTCCTAGACAGTAGTGCTATGGCTGATTTTTTTCTTCTAGAAGATACTACTTTAAAATGGGAAAAAAGAAACAACTTTTTATTATTTTTTTTAATTTTTTATAAGAAAGTGTCAACATCTTTATTGCTATAAGCATTTAATGTCAAAGAAATGAAGGTAATTTTACAAACTCAATTTTTGTAAGTACATGAAATTTCTATTTGATTATTTGGTTCTATATCACATTTGTTCAAATGCATTTCTTTCCATTAGAGGGACTATTCCAACATCACTCCTTTGGAATTATTTCAGTCATCCCTAACATGTGACTACCAAAGACCTTGAAGCTAAACAAACAAAGAAAACAAAATTTCAATGACTCTTAGATGAATGGAATAAGAAATAGTCATCACATGTCAATTAGGGATGTTTATCTCCAACAAGACACTGTCAAAATGTTTCTTCTGATACAGCAGTTATGTCAGAGCCTTCAAAAAACAAGGGCAGAACAAGAGTACAATAAAAGAAGTGTCTGCAACTTAAGCCTCTCACAGTCCTGAGCCTGATATGCTCAAAGCAAAGCCTCTTTCCCACAAACTAAATTCCATCCATTTGAGCTTTCAGAGATAGATGCCCAAGAGCTATCATTAATATATACAGCGTATTGACTCTAGTTGCATCAGTTATGCATGAAGAGTTTAATAACACCCAGGTCCAAAGGTGGAAGAATACATACACCGGTATGGTAATAGGCAAGAGCAGCCTGTAAAAGCAAAGGCTGGCTGTGCTAGTGCAGCCCTGTGGGAAGTTTTCTTCCACAAAGGCTGAGTGGAACAGTCCTGCTAAAGAAACCAGTGGAATAAGAACAGTCAACGTAGGAAGAGACAGAAACATTCTTCTCTTCCACTTATTACCTGCCACTGTGTTTTAAAAGGTATATGGTACTAAGGAAAGTTGGCTGTTGAGTTTTTTTTATTTTTTTAAATTACGAACTAGTGCTGCTCCACTTCTTGCTTCTTTGATGCTTCATCCTAGCTGCCTAATATGATATTATTAGGAATCCCATCAGTGATTGGATAAGCTATTCCCAACTCTTCATTAATCAATTCATTTGTTGATGCTTCATATCTGAGCGGCTTCTTGGAGAGCGGGCACACCAGTAACTCCAGCGCCGGATCGAAGGCGTGGGGCGGCTCCTCAGTCTTCTTGCTCCTGTCGGCCAAAGGCTGCGACCCCGACGCGTGCAGGCACCTACGGGTGACCGCGCCCCGCAGCGCTGAGGCGAGCCTGCCGCGTGCTCTGCTCAGCATGGTCTGGCAGCCGGAGACCAGGCCTCACTGCGCCTCCGACAGCCGGGGTCGAGCTCCTGGCTCCCTGTTCGTCCAGGCCAGCCCAAGAAACAACTTTTTCTTTCATGTTTTTTGTATGTGTCTTTTTAGGTTATGGTCAGTGAGGTGTAGCCACAAGGGATATCACAGGAAAGACACAGGGAAAAAAGTTGTAATATACTCACAGGTCCTAGAGAGACAGTCACTGCATGCTGAGAGGGGGTCACATGGGAGGGGGCTCAGCCAAGCAGGTGGGGAGCAGAGAGGCCTAAGACATGGGCAGGAGCTTTCGGGTCAGGGAGAAGCACACAAGAAAAAGAGAATTTCACTGGTGCATTTAAATGTTACTAGGTCATGGGCAAGGTAGCAAGGGAAACTTGTGGCAGGGGCCACCCATATCACACTGGGCCAGGTGATCACAGCCTGTTTGTGGGGATGTTGAGGCAGCAAGAAAACCGGAAGTTTAAAACGTACACTACAAATGTAAAAACATACACTGCAAAATCTCACCCACGACACCAGTCAGAACTTCATTTCCTTTTTGTATTTACTCTTTGGCCAATAAGTGGTTAATTTACACCACTGAGTGAAGAACCATGTCTTGACTTTAAATGCCAAGGACAGTTTGTTTTGAACTCTTTAGTATTTTAAATGGTACAGAAAAAGATGGAAAAATAGCTTATGTTGGTCTTCTGGATGTGACCCATCGTTACCAACCATTTTTCTTCTCATCTTGTCCCATAGTTTTCTTTGCCATGTTTAAGCACTTTACTGTTGCATGAAATGTATTACTTTCAGTTCTACTGAATTAATATTTTAAAGTTTGTTTTTTCTTCCTAATTGCTATATTCCAAAATTCTGGGACTGCTTCATTGCTCAAGGTAGAGAAATGCAGGGTCCTGCCAACACTATGGAAGACAAAAATAACTGAATCAATTCTGGCTCTCTTCTTTTTATTCCTGCCTTCAATAAGTCAGGTTACATACTATGGTTTATATTTAATTGTTTGTGTCTAGGCTCAGATTTTTGATATTTGATAGTTTTTGTTACTGAAAGTATTTTGACAAATAACGTGCATTATATTATTTCCCATATCTTACATAGTCCCCTTCCATATGAAATAAGAAGGAATTCATCTCACAAGGATTTTTTTTTTTTTTTTGAGACGGAGTCTCACTCTGTCACCCAGGCTGGAGTGCATGGTCTGATCTCGGCTCACTGCAACCTCCACCTCCTGGGTTCAAGCAACTCTCCTGCCTCAGCCTCCCAAGTAGCTGGGATTACAGGCATCTGCCACCAGGCCTGGCTAATTTTTATATTTTTAATAGAGATGGGGTTTCACCATGTTGGCCAGGGTGGTCTCAAACTCCCGACTTCAAGTGATCTGCCTGCCTTGGCCTCCCAAAGTGCTGGGATTATATAGGCGTGAGCTACCGCACCCGGCCTTACAAGGATATTAATTGCCCTGGTTTTATTTTCGTTCTCCCATGTCCATATCAACTCAATGTACTTTCCTAATACTATGATCTTGAGGTAAAACCCAAGTTTTTGAATAAGAAAACAATAATTGTATCAAAAACTTCAGGAAACGAACTTTTGTTTTATGCCATCTTGCAATCTTTATTAAAAGAGGCTCAGAAAAATAGAACACATGTAAACTTCCTTCGTTCTAATGCTGTAAGACCTCTACATTTCTAGATGGTCTACACATATACATGAAATATTTATAGTTGAAATACAAAACACTTTTTCAATTTGCAAATACTGAAACCTGTTTGTTGAAATACAGTTTGTTTCTTTTTTTTTTTTTTTTTTTTTGAGACGGAGTCTCGCTGTGTCGCCCAGGCTGGAGTGCAGTGGCGCAATCTCGGCTCACTGCAAGCTCTGCCTCCCGGGTTCACGCCACTCTCCTGCCTCAGCCTCTCCAAGTAGCTGGGACTACAGGCGCCCGCCACCACGCCCAGCTAATTTTTTTTTTTTTGTATTTTTAGTAGAGACGGGGTTTCACCGTGGTCTCGATCTCCTGACCTCATGATCCGCCTGCCTCGGCCTCCCAAAGTGCTGGGATTACAAGCGTGAGCCACCGCGCCCAGCCGAAATACAGTTTGTTTCTAATCATATCAAGATTCTACAATTAATGAAGGATTTCAAAAACATACAAAATTACACCAATCTGATCTTATTATGCCCTGGTATTCCTGCCTCTCCTAAAAAATGGTTGTAGACACACTAGGCAAAGTTTAGCTCATCTGGTGTTTTTTTAGACTTAAACACATTCTTATCCAGTATAAATAAAGTATAGATATTTCTCCCCATTTAACATAAAAAATGCCTATTTTGAGGGTTGTTCTCAGCCTACCATTGGTTAAGGATAATTAATTTACTTCTTATTGAATGGATTATCTAGATTAAGACAAAAAGCAACCAGTCATTCTCTGTTCTGTGCTTATCCCGTCCTTTCCCTCCTTTCTTCAGTGTGGTGGTTTTTTATATTAGCAATATTGGTTTATTAGAGGAAAATTTCCTTCTGACCACAAAAGCTGCTGAGCTTCAAATAACTAATCTTGAGGAAATACAAATGTGGTTACCTTCATCTTGATAAAGTTATTGATATGCTCTTCAAAAATAGTGGTTGGACTTACTGGAAGTTAGAACTGGACTTGCTAAGGAAGTTAATGTTGCTCTGGGTTAAATGGGAAACATATACTGTGTTGAAAGAAGAAATGTTATAGAAACTAGTAACAGAATAATAAAAGTCCCTTGTATGTCTCCATTTCGGGAGAACTTTTGCTTTTGGAAAATTTAGGGTGTTCCTAGTATGGACTTTGGGCTTCTGCTTTGTCTGCTTGTTAAAGTATCTGTATTCGATAACAGGGACTTCCTTGCACACATGTGAGGGAGATTAATATCTCAGAACTAATACATTAGCAAGGTGACCACTACAAAGAAAAATGGTACGAACTCTCAAGACATAAAGTTAGCTTTTTTTTTTTTTTTTGAGACGGAGTCTCGCTCCGTCGCCCAGGCTGGAGTGCAGTGGTGCAATCTCGGCTCACTGCAACCTCCGCTGCCTGGGTTCAAGCAATTCTTCTGCCTCAGCCTCCTGAGTAGCTGGGATTACAGGCATGTACCTCCACATCTGCCTAATTTTTGTATTTTTAGTAGAGACAGGGTTTCATCATGTTGGCCAGGCTGGTCTCAAACTCATGCCCTCAAATGGTCCACCCGCCATGGCCTCCCGAAGTGCTGGGATTACAGGTGTGAGCCACCATGCCCAGCCAAAGTTTTAGCATTTTCTGAGGCACTCAAAAGTTGAGAGCACCAGAGTCACCATGGGTATAGAATTCAGACTGGGACTCATGATCATATCTTGGTGATTGGAACTTGGCAGAACAGTGCAGTATTGCATTCTGGGAAATTTCACTGAGTATAAAGGAAGACTTAAAAAAGGCTTCTAAAGAGATAAGTAATGGCTCATTAAAATCTAAAATAAAGAAATAGGAGTAATATTGTGAAAAGATTTTATGGAAAGACTTCATACCTTTTATCTGAGTCAATGTTTCTGACCTTCAGATAAGGTCCTTCCAGCCTAAACTGTACTTGGCCATTGTAGTAGTTTTCTGGAGAGCTTGTGGGCAGTTACTATTATAGATGGCTATGGATGGGATATGGACTGCATTTCACCTACTCTGGTCCAATGTTTTCTATGTACCATGACAAACATTACAAGCAATCCTCTTCTAAATAAGCCTGTTTAGAATAGAACTAAGAGCACATGGAAGCTACTGTGAATAACTTAGTCAAAATGTCTTTTTTTTTTTTTTTTTTTTTTTTTTTTTTTTTTGAGACGGAGTCTTGCTCTGTTGCCCAGGCTGGAGTGCAGTGGCGCCATCTCAGCTCACTGCAAGCTCCGCCTCCCAGGTTCACGCCATTCTCTTGCCTCAGCCTCTGGAGTAGCTGGGACTACAGGCGCCCGCCACCACACCTGGCTAATTTTTTGTATTTTTAGCAGAGACGGGGTTTCACCATGTTAGCCTGGATGGTCTCCATCTCCTGACCTTGTGATCTGCCTGCCTTGGCCTCCCAAAGTGCTGGGATTACAGGCGTGAGCCACCGCACCCGGCCAGTCAAAATGTCTTCTTATGAAAATGCAATGGACTGGATGACAAATATAAAACACTTAGGAAATTGCTTCAAAATTAATTAAAGGGTGGGCAAGAAAAAAGGACAGGAAATTGAGTGATTGATGTGTGTGTACAGTAGCTATGTTTTTATCAGCTTACACTAACTTCCATTAAATAGCCTTCCTCTCGAATACTTAGGTTCTAAACCCTGTAGGGGTAACAGATTTTGCTTAGTAATCAAGTAGAGCTTCAGATTATGTCACCCACAGAAAGAGGGAAGTAGAAAAATGAGACACTCCCTTATTGATCACGCAGAGCTTTCTGTATGTCTGCCAGAAAGTAATTCTGGGTTAAATTATGTCACAAAATACGGGATAAGTATGCAAATATATGTAAGGATAAGGTGTTCATAAGTGTCTCCCTCATTCAGATAGAAATTTCTAGGTATTTCAGGAATACTATTGCCAGTTGCTTAGGGAATATTCTCCCATCATTTTATTTTCAGGAATAATATAAATACTGCATAATACTATATAGCAAGTGTATAAAAAAGTGGGTCTGAAGACACTTGTACAAGCCTTAAGAAGTATTACTGTGCATTCTGAGTTTTAGGAGATGATGGGAAGATAGACTTTTCTGTTTCTGCAGAGGATGGGCTTAGCAAATTAATTATCCTGCTACTTCCTCTTCAAGATTTAATAATGGAATTAGGGAGTGTCCATTATTTTGTGTGAATGAAAAAACATTACATTTTAGCCTCCAAATGAAGAAAAACAAGTACCAAGTTTCTCTGTGATTTCATTAAAGCAAACTGAGTTCTCAAATCTTATTCTGTCTCTCTAACCCAAAACAAAGCTGGTCTGGTTCTAATGCTGTTTTCCAAAACAGAAAATCCTCCTTGCTACTATTTATTTCATTTAAAAACTGACCCCAAACCACAACCCAATTTACATGCTATCTTTTTTATCCACATATAAAATTCTCACAGCCAGCAAGGCAACTTAAAAGGGTTTCCAAAGAAATGAGCTCAACTCCATATTGACAGAATTATTGCTAGCCATTATTTTGACATAAATTTCAGTATCTAAATATCACAGACTCTGTAGTTTCTAATATTTTCCACATAGAAGTTTCTAATATTTTCCACATAGTACCAACAGCTGCAAATCCAAGATATGAAAGATGTGTACTTATTCAAATGTGGTCTTTACCATCTGTCTAAAGTTGGCTGACAGGTGTTATATTCACAAACACCGTGCTTTTGTGTGTGGATTACAATAGGAACTCCTTTCCACAAAGGAAATACGTTGCAAAATTCATGTCTCAAGGTCACTGAAGTGACATTATAACTTCAGTCAAGCATTAAGTAGTTCATCATCTGAGTGTCCAATAGCGTCTGGGTTTGAAAGTGGATCCAAGTCTGCAAACAGATTGAACCAGGCTGACATGTCTTGGTTGCCATTGTTGGGGGCTATTAAAAAAGAAAAAAAACACATTAAAGAGATTCAGTTTTGAAATCACGTTTTTGTACCACATTTATGATTTTGAAGTAGGTGCTTCTTTTGAATTAAGAAAAAATTAAGATAACTGACAATAATCTATCAACTATAGTCCCCTTAAGATTTTTTTTTTTTTTTAATTGGTAGAGACTGGGGTTTCCCTATGTTGCCCAGGCTGGTCTGGAACTCCCAGGCTCAAGTGATTCTCCCACCTCAGCCTCCGAGAACACTAGGATTATAGGCATGAAACACTGCTCCTGGTTTAAGATAATTTTGAAAGGCAAATGCAGATAACTTGTGCTTTGATAAGGCGCCTATATTTAAATAATTGTATGCTGCTCTGAGAAAGGAATTGAGTTAAAAGTGAAAAGGCAAGCAATACTGTGGTCTCCACAGAACATTTAAGATCACTTATAGAAGACTCTCAGATAAGGTTTAAAAGTAAACTTGTTCATATCAAGTAAGAAATGAAATTTGTAAACACTGCTTCAAGTTGATTTATGTTTATTATAAAAGTGGTATTACAAAAATATTAGACATAAGGAAAAAAATTCCCCCTAATCCTACCACATTAGCACTCCCAACATTGTCATTTTGATTTACAGTTGTTATGTCTTTTCCATGTGCACTTTAAAACTTCTTGATGTGTGCATTTTACAGTATGCATTTTATCTCAGGTACAACTTCTTGTTCATTAGATCCCTCACATCTCCTTATGGAGACTGGAAAATTTTATTTCTCAAGATTCTACAAGTTGCACTGTGGCAGATATTCAAGAGTGTACATTTGGGCTGAAGGTTGGGACTAATAAAGAATGCACAGTGGCACAGACAGTGGGTCATCTCAGAAGTCTAGGCCCCTGAAAGCCAAGGAGCCCAGAAGGCAGGGTTGAGACCCAGAGGACAGTCTAAGAACTGGACATGAAACCAGAGTCACAGTGTGGAGGGTAGAAGGCAGTGCCAAGGCAATTCTCGTTCACATCACGGTAACACTCACTCACCACAGGCCAGAGGGCTGGGGTTTGGGGTATAGGGATCCAGGGCCCCAAGGATCAGGGCAGAGTGAAAGGCTTCACTCTGTGTGTCCAGTTCTGTTTCTGAGTACCCTGAAGTAGTATCAGTGATACCCACACAAAATCTGGCTTTGAGTCCTGGGCGTAACACCTGCTAATGAGTAATAGTGGGCAAGTCATTTAACCTCAGGGGCTCTTGTCTCCTCATCTGTAAAGTAGTAACCATATGATTCATCATTATATCAGGATACATGAGAGTAAATAGGGGCACTATTAGTCATTATGCCAGAAGAATAGATGTCACTAAGATAATACCTGACCTCCTTCATGCAGCTATTGAAGAGTCCTGAAAAGTATGTAAATATTGTACAGCATTATGCAAATGTAAGGGAGTTTTATATTCATCAGTCACAATGGGAAATAAAGGTCTGCCGTTACATCTTTTATAGAGGCTCTCCTTGTATACACCATTACTGCCTCCAGAGATTCTTATAGGATAACAAGCAGAAAATGAATTCTATACAGAGAGAAAAAGCCCAAATTAAACGTAATTAATTTTCATAAAGTAAATACACTCATCAACAATATCAGCATCAAGAAGTAGAACATGACTGGGTATGGTGGCTCACACCTGTAATTCAAGCACTTTGGGAGGCTGAGGTGTGCAGATCACCTGAGGTCAGGAGTTTGAGACCAGCCTGGCCAACATGGTGAAACCCCTGTCTCTACTTAAAAAATTAGCAGGGTGTGGTGGTGCACACCTGTAATCCCAGCTACTTGGAAGGCTGAGGCATGAGAATTGCATGAATCCGGGAGGCAGAGGTTGCAGTGAGCCAAGATTGCACCACTGCACTCCAGCCTGGGTGACAGAGTGTGACCCTCTCTCAAAAAAAAAAAAAAAAATGACTACTCCTCTGAAGCTCCCCTCATGCCTGATACCCTGACATCCTTCCAGTCACTATTCACACATCCCCAACCCCAGGGAATGCCAGGGTAAATCCCATTCTGGTGTATTATTAACAGTATCACAGTAATGCTAACTAGCATATATTTTAGTCAATGGTTAGATGCGTTTCTGTTAGGTATGTACTTAGGAGTGGAATTGCTTGGTCACAGGGCATATGTATGTTAAGTTTTAGTAGAAACTGCCAGTTTTCCAAGTGGTATTACCAGTTTACACTCCTACATGCAGTTTTTGAGATTCTAGTTAACATTCTTGTCAATTAAGGACTTTCTTTTCTGTTTCATTTTAGCCATTGTAATAGGTAGGTCTTGAATTCCATTTTGCTTTTAATTTGTACTTCCTTAATGACTAATGAAGTGAGGCTCTTAATGAACGAATTTTAAAGTTGTTAAAATTTTCAATTTTATGGCCAGGCATGGTGGTTCATGCCTGTAATCCTAGCACTTTAGGAGGCCAAGGCAGGTGGATCACTTGAAGTCAGGAATTTGAGACCAGCCTGGACAACATGGTGAAAACCCGTCCCTACCAAAAAATACAAAAATTAGCCAGGTTTCATGGCGTGCCTGTAATTCTAGCTACTCGGGAGGCTGAGACAGGAGAATTGCTTGAACCCAGGAGGCAGAGGTTACAGTGAGCCAGGATCATGCCCCTGCACTCCAGCCTTGGTGACAGAGCACAACTCTGTCTCAAAAAAAAAAAAAAAAAAAAAAAAACCCAAAACATCAATTTTATTAAATTTTTTTGTTGTTGTTTTGTTTTTTTTGTTTTTGAGACGGAGTCTTGCTCTGTCGCCCAGGCTGGAGGGCAATGGTATGATCTCAGCTCACTGCAACCTCTGCCTCCCGGGTTCAAGTGATTCTCCTTGCCTCAGCCTCCCAAGTAGCTGGAACTACAGGCGCGTGCCACCATGCTCAGCTAATTTTTGTATTTTTAGTAGAGACGGGGTTTCACCATGTTGGGCAGGCTGGTCTCGAACTCCTGACCTCGTGATCTGCCCACCTTGGCCTCCCAAAGTGCTGGGATTAGAGGTGTGAGCCACCGCACCCAGCCTGTTAAATTCTTAAGTTTAGTTTTATTGTACCTTCTTGGTGAGAAGTTTTTTTTTTTCCCCTAAATTTTTCCTCGAAAATCAGCCTCAAGAATTATAGGTAAATAGTGCCTTTGCTTTTTTGTGTTCGTTTCTGAAATTTATTTACTTTATAGTGTCTGTTTTAAATGATTAAGCACAACTTGTTTTAGCTGGTTTTTAAAAAGAAAAGTATTACTATAAGTACTCTGAATCCCTGAGGGATGGCTGTATTCTGAACCTGCCAGTGTGAAATCTGTGATTTGCTTGGAATCGAGGGTTTCCCCTACTGGCTGACCTCAAAGTACTGGGAAGAATAAAATAGATTCCAGGAGTCCACACTGATATCAATGAATAAGTAAATAAGTAGGGAAAAAGGGAAAGCTTTCCCATTCAGTAGAACACTAACTCATAAATACAGAGGGAATGAGGAAATAGAAAATCACCGTTTGGCAACAACTACAGTAATAAATATTTCATGGAAGAATTATCAGTGAATGCTAAATTAGTGGGCAAAACTTCAGTAGAAACAAACCATTTGCAGTATTTCAAAACACTTCCCACAAGATACTTACGAATTACAAAGGGAAAAATACAGCAGTCACTTTGTAACGGAGAAACGTGGCAGATACCACCATAACCAAGTGATCAGGCTTAACATCACCAGGAATGAAACAAAATAGACATCATGCACCCCCTGATAGGATTTACTAAGGCACAACACCATTCCTGCACTGGTAGCCCTGCCAAAATGCATAACCTGGGTCTAATTATGAAAAAATATTAGCTAAACCCAAATTCAAGGAATATTCAAAATAAATGACCTGTACACTGCAAAAATGTCAAGGTCATGAGACATAAAGATTGAGGAACTGTTCCAGATTAAAAGAGGCTAAAGAGACTTTACTAAATGCAATATGTGATTCTGGGTTGGATCCTAGACTATGAAAAACTAAAATGAAGTTGACACATTAGTGGGATAATTGACAAACTCTGAATAAGGTCTACAGTAGATAATGGTCCTATGGCAATGTTAATTTCCTGATTTTGACTTGTACTGTAATTGTGTAAAAGAATGTCCTTGTTTTTAGGAAATAGACAGTGAATATTTAGTGGCAGAGGGGCATCATGTCTGCTACTTAAACTATTTCAGTTCAGAAGAAATTTATATGTATATGATAGGGGGGTGGGGAAGAGAGAGTATGAGTGTAAAGCAAACATGGTAACATTTTGGAAACCTAAGTGAAGAATGTATAGTAGTATTTTGTATTAACTTCTGTAGTCTTTCTATAAGTCTGAAATTATTTCAAAATTTAAAGACACTGATATCACAAGGATTCAGAAGTCAGCCTGAAAGGGCTCCCACTGGCCAACACAGGAACAATGTGAGCACCAGAATCAATAAGTTCAGTGGTGATTATAAACCACTGAAAACATAGGAATCAGGCCAGGTCCACTGACCCACACCTGTAACCCCAGTACTTTGGGAGGCCGAGGCAGGTGGATCACTTGAGGTCAGGAGTTCAAGACCAGCCTGGCCAACATGGTGAAACCCCATCTCTACACAAAAATTGGCCAGGTGTGGTGGTACATGCCTGTAGACCCAGCTCTTAGGAGGCTGAGGCAGGAGAATCACTTGAACCTGGGAGGCGGAGGTTGCAGTGAGCCAACATCACACCATTGCACTCCAGCCTGGGCGACTCTGTCTCCAAAAAAACAACAAAAGAAAACATATTAATCTATACTGATAATAAATAAATGAGTTGAGGATAAGAGAGGTCTCTTGTTTACAGCAGAGTATTGAAGACCAGTGAAGGGAATGAATTATATCTCAGTAGGCTGTTTGTTTGTTTAAAAACTGTGATCCATGGATCAACAGATAACCAGTTGTGTTGTATCTACTAAATAGAGTATTATTCAGCCTTACAAAGGAAGGAAATCCAGTCACTTGCTACAGGATGAACCTTGAGGACATTATGCAAAATGAAATAAACCAGTCACAAAAAAGCCAAATACTGCATTATTTCAGTTGTATGAGGTATCTAAAGTAATCAGACTCAGAGAAAGCAGCATGGTGGTTACCAGGGACTTAGGAGAAGAGGTTTTTTAATGGGTATAAAGTTTCAGATTTACAAGATAAAGTTCTGAAGATCTGTTTCACAGCAGTATGAACATGCTTAATATTACTGAACTGTACTCTTAAAAATGGTTAATATGGGCTAGGCGTGGTGGCTCATGCCTGTAATCCTAGCAGTTAGTTTGGGAGCCTGAGGCGGGCAGATCATGAGGTCAGGAGATTGAGACCATCTTGGGTAACATGGTGAAACCCTGTCTCTACTAAAAATACAAAAAATTAGCTGGGCATGGTGGCATGTGCCTATAGTACCAGCTATTTGGGAGGCTGAGGCAGGAGAATCGCTTGAACCCAGGAGGCAGAGGTTGCAGTGAGCCGAGATTGTACCACTGCACTCCAGCCTGAGTGACAGAGCGAGACTCTGTCTCAATTAAAAAAGAAAAGAAAAAGGTTAATATGGTAACCAACTTAAGTGCTTGAATGCATTGTCAATAGGCATCCTGTAATCAGAAAGTATCTTGTATCCCTAATTTTATATCCATTACCAACAAACCTTAACACAAACTATAAAAGATTACAGTACAAAATGTAGTACGCTTTGCCAAGCTCACAGTTTCTTTCTTTCTTTTCTTTTGGAGTCAGTCTTGCTCTGTCGCCCAGGCTGGAGTGAGTGCAGTAGCACGATCTTGGCTCATTGCAACCTCTGCCTCCCGGGTTTAGAGCAATTCTCCTGCCTCAGCCTCCCGACTAGCTGGGACTACAGGTGCCTGCCACCACGTTGGCTAATTTTGTTGTTGTTGTATTTTAGTAGAGTTGGGGTTTCACCATGTTGGTCTCCAACTCCTAACCTCGGGCAGTCCGCCCGCCTCGCCCTCCCAAAGTCCAGGATTACAGGCATGAGCCACCGTGCTTGGCCCCAAGCTCAATTTCTATTAAATCCTTTCCACATTGAAGGATAAGCAGTATAGCTTTCATTTTAATAATAACTCATTATTAAACTTTTTCAGGACAATGAGGTGAAAACAATATAAAGTGATCCTTTTCTAAATTTATCTGAATTCAACTGATTCTTAAAGCAATGATGAAGAATATATAAATAAATAACTTACATCTTGTTAATTTCTTTGGACTCTGTGAAGGCACTGGCTGGTTATCAGTGTGTGAAAGACGAAGCTCTGATTCCTCTTGGGAGGCCCAGCCTGGGATAAAAGAAGTAAAAATTGTCCATTGTTAATCAAATAGGAAGCAGCATCAGAAAAACAAGAAAAGGTAAAAATATCTAAGTCCTCCAGTCTTTGTATCTGGGTAAGATTCTATAGTATAAGAGGTATAAAATACTGAAAATGTATCTGTAGTCATATATTTTAATCATCTTAGTTTCAGATAGAGTTGGATCCGACTTCCTTACATTTTTCAAAGTGGCTTTGAAATAAATATGTGGGATATTTAAAAAATAATTGAAATGCAAAAGCTATAGGAAGAAGTTCTAAAGAGTCAAGAAGGGAAGGAACAGGCCTGATAATTGGAATGTTGAAACCTATAAATATGCTCATACCCTTGGACTCAGTGATCCCATTCCTAGCAATTTTTCTTAAGGAAATAATTTAGCTGAAGGAAAAAGCACATGCATGATTTTTTTTTTTTGCAGCATTATCTGTAATAATGAACAAGTAGAAACAATAAGGAAGGAATCAGGTAGCTTATGTTGTATAAAATGACAGTATTTTGTAATTAAAACATATCATTATGAATACTCTATGGGAATGTGGAGAAATGTTTGCTACAACATGAAAAACCATTTATGCTATGATTAAGGCACAGCACTAGAAAGGAATTTAGATTATCCTCCCTAATCCCTTCCTTGTATAGAGAAGATCTGAGGCCCAATGTAGATAGGGTTCCTCAAACACAGATCTTTTAATTCCCAGGGAAGCTCCCTTTCCTGGTCTGTACCACAGGAGAGCGAAAAGTAGATATAAAGGAAAGACTGGTAAAGTAGAGTTCTGCACAAAGAGGCAGGGGCAGATTTTGGTCCTGTCTTAACTATTTAAACTGTCTGATGACCTTGAGCAAGCTACTCAAATACTGTGGTTTTCAACTGTTCAGCTATTAAATGGGAATATCCTGTCTGCCTACAGGTAGGGATCAGAGCACATATTTTGAGTAGTTAAAAAATATTTTTGATAATTGCATTGCCAGAAACTAAAAGTTCAGTGCTGCTAGAGACGTGGCAATTTATGGAGGAAGAGGGAGGAGTTGATAGTGGAGAATGAAATCAGTTTGTAAATCTTTATAGCTACTGGGCCATTGGTATGCCACACAAGAATAAATATTTTTAAAGATTTTACTGTAGCAAAAACACCTGAATTATCCCAGATAGAGTGCCTCTTTATCAAATAATATTGTCTATTCTTACTTTTATTCTATTCAATCAGTTCTTACTGAGTGATTATTTAACTAACATTTAGTTTATTAATTGAGCTAACAACATGCTGCTGTCATAGAAGGTACAAAGATGACTCACTCCACATATCATGCCCTTGGGATGCTTGTAGATAAAGCATGTACCTCAGTATTTAATACAAAGTACAATGCATTAAGACACTGAAGTGCCGTGAGGGGTCCCCCCGTCCAGGGGTTAAAATCTAGGATGTGAGAGACTGGGATGTAAAGCAAGATAAAGTAGGATTAGAGCCATGAAAGTAGATAAAGCAAAGCACCATGGGAGGAGGGAGAAACCATTTCCATTTGGCAGTACTGAGGAGGACTTCAAGGACTGACAATCATGCAGAAAACACTGGATTGGGATCTAATACTCAGGCCCACGTCCGAGCTCCATTACTGAACATCAGAAGCAGAAGAAGCAACACAAGCACAGGTAGATGCATCAGAGGGCTGTGGAGCACTCAGTGTGATTATAGAAAACAGCAAGTATTCTTCCTTCACTTCAATAGGGGATAGGAGATATGGGTGGAAATGCGACATAAGCACGTTTTATCCCTGGAAACCATGGTGTTTCATTTTATAAAATGTAAGCCAGGTGCTGACATCAGAATCTGCTGCTTGGAGAGAGAACTCCACAGAAGTGTGGAGGATGAATTGGGGGTTGGAGACCTGTTAGGAACTCTTGCAGTAACCTAGGAAACCAATAGGCTCTAAATGTCTCTGGTGTTGAGGCAGAGAGGAGTGGGAAATTTGAGACAGGTTTCAGAAACCGAACTGACAGAATTTGGTAACCAATATGGATGAGGGAAGCAAAGTGACCCCCAAGGTGCAGGGTTGGACACAGGATGGTGGACTCTTTCTCCTGCTGCCTTGCCCAGAAAGGGAACCAGCCTCCAGAGCTGTTCTTTTTCCTCTTGTCAACTCTGAACACAGCAAGTTTTGCTTGATGGAAGAAACAGTATTGATTGCCCTAGGTAGGAGTAATTAGCAGGTCAAGTGTTTTAAACGAGATGCTTGGGAAAATCAGTGAAGAAAACATGGGGTCTGGTGAAGGTGGGCAGGGAAACAGCCTGTCTTGCTGACAGCCTGTCTTGTTGACAGATTCCTGAGGTGACTAATATTTTTCCAGTTGATTGGTGGACTGCAGATTTTATCTAGTAGTGCTGACGTTAAAATCAATCTTGTTGATTCTAGCATCAATAAGCACACCGTTTTGCTTCACAAAGATAAAGCACATATATCCAAATGGTTCATAGACACTTACTGTTGAACGCTCCAGCCACATGAAAGCCAAGGTCAAAGAGTTGTGAAGGAAGGAATCGAGAAGAATGAGCGAGGGGCTCAGACCCCGTGGAAGGCTCTTGGGACGTGAGACTGGCACTGGGGCTCCCAAAGGCAGTCTGGTATTCTTGGGTAAATTCACTAGTACTTGAGGAACCAGAACTTAGGAGGTTGTTCAGAAATGAGAATTCCTTCTCAAAATCTTCTCCTTCCAGTGAATCTACAGGTAGATCTTTTGCAACTATTGAGTGTAAATAAAAACAGAAAGGCTTTTTTGATTTTAGGAAATGACAGTAAGACCACAGGATGAATCAAATTTGTTTCATTGTTTTCATACTGTATTAACATAATTGTAAACAAACAAAGTGACTGCAAGTTTATGTGAAAGTTATTTCTAATTAGGCAGGATTTAGGTCAAAATGGCCACATTTCACAATGAAGATATAACCATTATGAATGCTATATATGAAATAATTAAGCTACCACCTAAGTCAGAAACCAAAGGAGATGCAAAAGAAGTAGAAACAAATTAATAATACGAGACTTTAATATACCACTCTGACTAAAAAACAGGCCAAGAGGACAACAGATAAAAAAGATCAAAAGAGCATAATCAATAATGTAGTTATTTTGGATAACACAAACCCTGGTAATAGAAACATTCTTCCTAACCACACATTGAAAATGTACAAAAGTTGATTATACTAAGGCACACACACAAAAAAATTGTGTTCTTAAAGTAGGAACATTACAAACAACATGCTCTCATCATAATGCAATAAAAAGGCAATTCTAAAATGAAACTATAAAAACAAAAAGGTTGTTACATCTGTAAATCTTAAAACCTTCTACCAAACAATGTTGAAAAGGGAATGGACTTTCGGAAAAATAATGATGAAGGAAATATTTTATATCATAATCCATGGTGTTAAGTAAAATGTATAGAAGACCATGATTTGGACTGAGCTCTTGTACTAGACCCAACAGACCAAACCAAAATGGAGTCACTCATGCTAAAGTTCCATATCACCAAACTATCTGGCCTTTCAAGAAATCAGGAGAGGGACATCACAGCCAAGTCCCCAAGCAGGCCACAGGCCAGTCCTAGCTGGCATGATAAGGAAGTCCCCTCTGCTTTAACCCTTACAAGAAAAGTAACTGCAATGATCAATCCACTTTTTGTTTTCCCTGGTCCTTTTCTGTCTATAAAACCAACCTCCTCAGAACACTCATTCCATGTTATAGAATGGGGTGTTGCCTGATTCTAGAATTGCAAATAAAAGCCAATTAAGGTCTTTAAATTTGTTGTAATTTTACCTTTTGACAATAGAATACTTAAATGGCATGAACAAAAGAAAAATCCTATCCCTTAAACATTTTTATCAATAAAAATGAAAGGGAGAGGCATCACTGACCTGCACCCCAGCATAATTGGTGAAAGTTATTTTTCAAAATAAATAAGCATTTAAAGTCTCTGGAAATGGTCCCAAGGATATGCAGCAAATGAAGAAATATTTACTTAAGAAAATCTACTATAATTTAGGAAAAACAGCAAGAGTTCGTGGTATTTGAACTGAGAACCAGTCCCATCTTCCTGCTTTCCAACTTAGCAAGATGGAGATTCCACTCCAGTCTGGTGCAGCCAGAACACAGGGCTCCTTCGCTCTCCAGCTGTCAGTCAAGGGCTAACTTCCCAGGAGGAGTAAGATGCCAGCATTTCACATCCTGTCCCCAGTTACCTGAGGCTAAGTCCTAGGTGAGTGCAGTCAATAGATGATAGAGGCTCCCATCTTCTCCCCAGATCCCTCATGGGTTGGGAAGTCTGAGTTTGGTGTAGTGTGCTGAGAATATAGGGCCCCTGACCACTTGACCCTGCTAGTAAAGTGGTGGTTTCATGAAGAAACAGGCAAGCCAAGAAGACCTAAGGCTACCGTCACTCTCCTCACCTAGCACTCAGCTCCTAGAGCAAGGATGACACTCAGAAAGAAGTATGCCATTGTCCCCACTCCCAGCTCAAGCTCTGACTCAGAGATTTTCCTTGCAGGGAGTGAGGGAGAAGCAGACCATAAAACTGATGGTTCCTAATCCCTTTCCAAAGTCACTGACTTCATTTGTAACAGAGTGTAGAGAAATTCAACCCTAAGGATGCTTTCAAAACAGTGGAGGTTTTAGTAAAAGGCAACTGGAGAAGACTTACAGTCTCAACATGTAGGCTAAACTGTAGACCAGCTACTTTGCCTGAAGGAACCAGGGAAAAAGCCAGCTGGGGTCACCACAAATTTCAGTGACCTTAAGAACTATTTCTTTAAATGAGTCCAAATTTAAATGAGTCCAAATGTGTGGAACAATTTATGCTCCAGACACTGTTGAAATCAATAGAGCAATCAGCTGGAAGAAGCAAAAATGATAACTTGGACTTATAAAGAATTTTATGCTTCCAAAGGCAAAATTGAGAAAATAAAAAGACTGGGACAAAATATTTACAAGTCATATATCTGATAAAGGGCTTTATAAAAAACATATAAACTCTTACAACTTAATACGATAAGCAACCCAATTAAATAATGGTCAATAGATTTGAATAGATTTGTCAATAAGGAAGATATACGAATGGACAATAGCACATGAAAAGAGTCTCAACACCATCAGTCACTGGAGAAATGCAAATCAAAGCTACAAATTAAAAGCACTAGAATAGCCAGGCAGTGTGGCTCATGCCTGTAATCCCAACACTTTGGGAGGCTGAGGCAGGTGGATCTCCTGAGGTCAGGAGTTCGAGACCAGCCTGGCCAACATGGCAAGACCCTGTCTCTACTAAAAATACAAAATTAGCCAGGCATGGTGGCGCATGCCTGTAATCCCAGCTACTCAGGAGGCAAAGTTGGAGAATCGCTTGAACCTGGCAGGCGGAGGTTGCAGTGAGCTGAGATTGCGCCACTGCACTCAAGCCTGGGCGACAAGAGCAAAACTCTGTCTCAAAAAAAAAAAAAAAAAAAAAGCACTAGAATAACTGTTACTTAAAATACACCAGGCACAGTGGCTCATGTCTGTAATCCCAGCACTTTGGGAGGCTGAGGCAGGTGGATCACTTGAGGCCAGGAGTTCGAGACCAGCCTGGCCAACATGGTGAAATCCCATCTCTACTAAAAATACAAAAATTAGCTGGGTGTAGTGGCACGTGCCTGTAATCCCAGCTACTCAGGAGGCTGAGGCAGGAGAACCACTTGAACCCAGGAGATGGAGATGGCAGTGAGCTGAGATCGTGCCACTGTACTCTAGCCTGGGTGACAGAGCGAGACTCCATCTCAAAAAATAAAATAAAATATAGACAATACCAAATGTTGGCAAAGATGTGGAGAAACTAGTACTCTCACACTTTGCTGATGGAAATAAAATGGTGCAATTATTTTGAAAAAAGTTTGGCAGTTCCTTAAGAAGTTAAATTCACCATACAACCTAGCAATTTCACTCCTGGGAATCTAAGGAAAATGAGAATGTATGCCCGCACAAAGAGAAGTACATGAATGTTCAGTAGTAGTAGTAGTATAATAGCCAAAAATTATAAACAATCCAAATGTCCATCAACTGTTAAATAAGTAAACATAAGATGGTATATCCATACAATGGAATACTATTGCTTAATAAAGAGTAATAAACTGGCCGGGTGCAGTGGCTCACACCTGTAATTCCAGCACTTGTGAGGCTGAGGCGGGCAGATCACAAGGTCAGGAGATCGAGACCATCCTGGCTAACACAGCGAAACCCCATCTCTACTAAAAATACAAAACAAATTAGCCAGGCATGGTGACACGTGCCTGTAGTCCCAGCTACTGGGGAGGCTGAGGCAGGAGAATCGCTTGAACCCAGAAGGTGGGTTGCAGGGAGCCGAGATCGCGCCACTGCACTCCAGCCTGGGCGACAGAGTGAGACTTGGTCTCAAAAAATAAAAAATAATAAACTACTGATATATACAACAACATGGATGACTCTAAAAACCATTAAGTGGAAAATGCCAGAAATGAGGGACTGCCTTTTGTTTGGCTTCATTTATATGAAATGTCCAGAAAAGGCAAATTTATAGAGACAAAAACAGATTACTAATTACCTACGGCTTGGAGTGAATCAGAGATTAATTTAAAACAAGCGTGAGAGAATTTGGGGGGTAATGGAAACATTCTAATATCCAACTGTGGTAATGGTTGCATAATCTAAATTTTCTAAAAATTAGGAACTGTTAAAATGAGTGAAATTTATGATACTTAAATTATACCTAAATAGAGCTGTTAAAATAAAGAGAAATTTTGGACAACTCTATTGCAAATAGATTTAAAAGTCTAGACAAAATGAATAACTTCTTAGAAAAATATAATTTATTAAAATCAGTCCCAGTAAAGATTAAAAGCTTAAACAGACTGATTTCTATAGAGAGAGACAAAAAACACACACATACAAGAAAGCATTAGACCTAGACGTTTTCATAGGTTAAGAAATGAATAAGAGGCCAGGCGCAGTGGCTCACACTTAGCAAATCCCAGCACTTTGGGAAGCTGAGGCGGGTGGAGCACCTGAGGTCAGGAGTTCAAGACCAGCATGGCCAACATGGCGAAATCCCGTCTCTCCCAGAAAAAAAAAAAAAAAAAAAATTAGCCAGGTGTGGTGGGTGGGTGCGTGTAATCCCAGCTACTCAGGAGGCTGAGCCAGGGAGAACTGCTTGAACCTGGGAGGTGGAGGTTCCAGTGAGCAGAGATCACACCACTGCACTCCAGCCTGGGTAACAGAGACTCCGTTTCAAAAAAAAAAAGAAGAAGAATGCAAAAAGAGCCAGGTGTGGTGGCTCATGCCTGTAATCCCAGCACTTTGGGAGGCCGAGGCTGGTGGAGCACCTGAGGTCAGGAGTTTGAGACCAGCCTGACCAACATGGTGAAACCCTATCTCTACTAAAAATACAAAATTAGCCAGGCCATGGTGGTGTGCACCTGTAATCCCAGCTACTTGGGAGGCCAAGGCAGGAGAATTGCTTGAACCTGGGAGGCAGAGGTTGCAGTGAGCCAAGAATGTGCCATTGCGCTCCAGCCGGGGTGACGAGTGAAACTCCATCTCAAAAAAAAAAAAAAAAAAAAAAAAAAAAGAATGCAAAAAGAGTAGTAAAATATTAGCAAGCAGAGTAGTATAAAATGACAAAGCTGGACTTACAACTGGAATGCAAACATGATATAATATCAGGAAACCTATTATTATAGTTCATCATATTAATATATTTAAGAAGAAAAAGCAAATAATTGCTGACATAGATACTGAAAATGCTGCCAACAAAATTCAACAACTATTAGCCGGGTGTGGTGGTATGCACCTGTAATCCCAGCTACTTGGGAGGCTGAAGCACGAGAATCGCTTGAACCCAGGAGGCAGAGGTTGCAGTGAGCCAAGATCTCACCACTGCACTCCTGTCTGGGTGACAGAGTGAGACTCCATCTCAAAAAAAAAAA
Source organism: Nomascus leucogenys (assembly GCF_006542625.1). NCBI lineage: Eukaryota > Metazoa > Chordata > Mammalia > Primates > Hylobatidae > Nomascus > Nomascus leucogenys. The sequence continues at coordinate 103,269,440 of NC_044402.1, forward strand.
AAAGAAAAAAAAAATTAACAACCATTCCTAATAAAAATTCTTAAGAAAGTAAGTATGGATGGATGCTTCCTTAACATCATGAAATATATCTGTGTCCAGCATCTTAGTTCAGAAATATTATAGGCATTTCCGCTAAAGTCAGGAAATGTTCACTACTAGTTAACATTGTTCTGAAGGTAGTAGCCAATGTAATTAAACAGGAGAAATCTATGAGTTGGTAAGAAGAAAAAAACAAGATTATCTCTATTTTCAGATGACATAACTCAAATGATAAAAGAATTCAGCTATATACCAGGATATAAAACTAACATGCAAAAGTGAATAGCATGCATATATACAAAATAACCAATAAAAATATATAATGGAAAAGAAAACCTCATTTACAACAGCAACTAGAAAGATAAAATGCATAGAAATAAACAACAGGAAATGTTCAAAACCTGTATGAAAAGAAAGTCTGAAAGATATACAAGTAAACTTTAATAAATGGAAGGATGTCCCTTGTTTTTCATGAGGATGTCTCAACATGATCAACCTGTCAGTTTTCACATTTAATGTGATTACAATAAAGTATTGAGCTTTTTAATAAAGTCCCACAATTTTATATTCAAATTGAAAAAGTAAACATGCAAAAATAGCTAAGAAAATAATAAAAAAAAAAAAAGGAGGGGGGATTCTAGCCTTACCAGATACTAAAACTACAAGAAAGTTTCTTTTCCTTTTTTTTTTTTTTTTTTTTGGAGACAGAGTCTCACTCTGCCATCCAGGCTGGATTGCAGTGGTATGATCCCAGCTCACTGCAACCTCCGCCTCCTGGGTTCAAGCGATTCTCCTGCCTCAGCCTCCCGAGTAGCTAGGGCTACGGGCATGCACCACCATGCCCAGTTAATTTTGTATATTTAGTAGAGACAGGGTTTCACCACATTAGCCAGGCTGATCTCGAACTCCCGACCTCAGGTGATCCGCCCACCTCGGCCTCCCAAAGTGCTGGGATTACAGGCGTGAGCCACTGCGCCCGGCCGTAAAACTACAAGAAAGTTTCTATAATTAAAACTATGTAGGCCGGGCACGGTGGCTCACGTCTGTAATCCAGAGGCGGGCGGATCACCTGAGGTCAGGAATTCAAGACCAGCCTGACCACATGGAGAAACTTTGCTTCTACTAAAAATACAAAATTAGCCAGGCGTGGTGGCGCATGCCTGTAATCCCAGCTACTTGGGAGGCTGAGGCAGGAGAATTGCTTGAACCCGGGAGGCAGAGGTTGCAGTGAGCCAAGATTGCACCATTGCACTCCAGCCTGGGCAACAAGGGCGAAACTTCGTCTCAAAAAAAAAAAAAAACAACAACAACTATGTGGCACTGGTGCATGCACACACCATTTGGAATACAAAGAGAGTCTAGAAATATACCCAAGTAGAAACAGAAATATAGTATATGACAAGATGTTATCTCAATACTAGGACAAAGATGGCATTTTAAAAAATTATATAAAGGGCTGGGCGCGGTGGCTCACATCTGTAATCCTAGCACTTTGGGAGGCTGAGGTGGGCAGATCACTTGAGGCCAGGAATTTGAGACCAGCCTGGCCAACATGATGAAATCCCATCTCTACTAAAAATACAAAAAATTAGCTGGGCGTGGTGGCACACACCTGTAATCCCGGCTATTTGGGAGGCTTAGGCACAAGAATTGCTTGAACCCAGGAGGCAAAGGTTGCAGTGAGCCAAGATGGTGCCACTGCTCTTCAGCCTGGATGACAGAGCGAGACTGTTTAAAAAAAAAAATTATATAAAGGATAGCCTTTGGGGGAAAAAAAAAAGGTAACATTTGATCCATTGCTAACACTGTACACATGAATTAACTTCAAATGAATTCAAGATCTAAATGTAAAAAATAATACTACATAAATACCAGAAGAAAGCATAAGAGAATTCTTCTATAATCTGGGTTTAGGAAAAGCTTCCTGACTATGACTAAAGTCCAGATCCAATAAAAGAAAAGACTAACCAATTGGACTGTATTTAAAGCTTTAAAAAATTTTTTTTAACTTAAAAAAATTTAAAGAAACAAAGTCACAAGACAAATGACAAACTAGGAGAAAATGTTTACAACCTAATTGCTTGAGAAAGATATTCAAGGTAGTTATTTAATGCTTAGGAAGTACCTTAAAGTTGATTTAGTCTTGATCCTCATTTTACAGATAAGGAAACCAGAATGTTGGGGGCATACTTTTGTTTCTTAAATAGTGGTTTTAATTTATTTAATGTTGAATGACATTTACTATTTTGCTAATATCTAATGACACTAGATATACAAACAATTGTATTCATTCATTCAACAAGTATTTCCTGAGGCTTATACTGATGGTGGTTGAGATACATGAGACAGAAAAACAGACACAGCCCTAGCTGTCCTGGTTATACGGATACATTCTGATAGGACCCAAACATACAAAACAAATAATTATTTAATTTCCATTGTGATGTGCTACAAAGTAGAGGCACATAATTGCATTCTTATGTAGAGACTGAGACAGTTTCTAATGTTAAGGAAATAAATGTTAAATGAAAATTGAAGAATTTTAAAGAATCATTCATATGTAGAGTGAAATGATTATTTCTTACCATTTTCAGAGTTAGAAAACTGAGGTGCTCCAAATTCTGTCATTTGAGAATGTTTTTCATTGTGATCTTTGTTTCCTAAATCAAAAGCACATAAAAGAGAAGTTGAACAAGAAGAAATTCAGCAAACTTATTTACTGTAATATTTTATCATTAGGTCAAGTGTTCAGTTGACCAAATCAGAATCGAAAACATACAAAAGGGAAACATAAAAATTTAAATAATCTTATATATAAAAATCACATTTGTGTATGTATATGTGTGTGTGTGTGTGTATATATATATGTGTGTGTGTGTGTGTGTGTGTGTATATATATATATATATACGTATATATATATATATATGTATATATATATATATATATATACGTATATATATATAAAACATAATACCAGAGGTATTCAGGTACTCTATTAAGTCTCTGTCCCCTTGAAATGTAAGTTTTCACATTCCAAAGCCTGTTCCTTCCTTGGTGGAGCTGTTCTCATTCTAGGTCATTTTATACTTGTTCTGCCTGATCTCCATGCCTTGACACTCTGACACAATGGATGTTCATTTTATATGGAATGAATGAATATGGCCTACGATTTTATTATTGTTTAATTGACAAAAGCATATAATTTATCACATACAACATGTTGTTTTGATATACGTAATACATTGTGAAATAGCTAAATTTAGCTAATTAACATTTGTATTGAACACTGCTCTCTTAACAATTGGTTGTCATTGTTGTTTTTGAGACAGAGTCTTGCTCTGTCGCCCAGGCTGGAGTGCAGTGGCACAATCTCAGCTCACTGCAATCTCCACTTCTGGGGTTCAAGTGATTCTCCCGCCTCAGCCTCCCAAGTAGCTGGGATTACAGGCACGTATCACCACACCTGGCTAATTTTTATATTTTCAGTAGAGATGGGGTTTTGCCATGTTGGCCAGGCTGATCTTGAACTCCTGACCTCAAGTGATCCTCCTGCCTCGGCCTCCCAAAGTGCTGGGATTACAGGTATGATCCACCATGCCCAGCCTCTCTTAACAATTCTCAAGAATATATTGTTATTAAATACAGTCAGCACGTTTTACAATAGATCTTTTGAACTTACTCCTCCTGTCTAGTTGAAATTTTGTATCCTTTGGCCATCCCCCCAGTGCCCTCCCCACAACTACCTACCACTCTACTCTCTGCTTCTATGAGTTCAACTTTTTAGATTCCACATGTAAGTGAGATCACGTAGTATTTGTCTTTCTGTGTCTGGCTTATTTCACTTTGCATAATGTCCTCTGGGTTCATTCATTTAGTCACAAATGACAGGATTTCCTTCTTTTTGAAGGCTGAATAGTACTCCATTGTGTACACATACCATAATTTTATTTATCTGTTCATCTGTTGATGAACACTTACAATGATTCCATATCTTGGCTATTGTGATTAAGGATATGGTCTACTTTTTTTTTGAGAAAGCGTCATTGCTCTGTTGCCCAGGATGGGGTGCAGTGGCGTGATCAGAGCTCACTACAGCCTCCAACTCCCAGGCTCGAGAGATCTTCCCACCTCAGTAGCTGGGACTCCTCCCAAGTAGCTGGGACTATAGGTGTGTGTCACCATGCCTGAATAATTTTTTTAAATTTTTTGTAGAAACAGGGTCTCACTATGTTACCCAGGCTAGTTTTGAACTTCTGGGCTCAAGCAATCCTCCCACCTTGGCATCCCAAAGTGCCAGGATAACAGGTGTGAGCTACCATGCCTGGACAAGGATATGGTTTACTGTTAACAATTTGTACATATTTGTGGGGCACATGTGAAATTTGGTACGTGTATATAATGAGTAGTGGTCAAGTCAGGGTATTTAGTGTGTTTGTCATCTGAGTACAATATATTTTTGTTAAGTATAATAACCGTACTCTGCTATCAAACGTTGGTATATTCCTTCTATTTAACTGTTTGTATCCTTCAACTTACCTCTCTTCATCCTCCTCACTGGCCCCACCACTCACCCTTTCCAGTCTGTTATCTATTCTTCTACTCTCTACCTGAATGTGATCAAAATTTTTAGCTGCCACATACAAGTGAGAATGTATGATATTTGTCTTTTTGTGCCTGGCTTATTTCACTTCGGATAATGACCTCCAGTTCTATCCATGTTGCTGCAAATAATAGGATTTCATTCTTCTTACGGCTGAATAGTATTCCCTTGTGTATGTATACTACTTTTTCTTCATCCATTCATCCATTGATGGACACTTAGGGTTGATTCTATATCCCTGCTATTATGAATACTCATGCAATAATCGTGCAAGTGCAGGTATCACTTTGATATATTAATTTATTTTTCTTTGGATAGATAACCACTAGTGGATTACTGGATCAAATAATTCTATTTTTAATTTTCTGAGCAATCTCTATACTGTTTTTCATAGTGGCTATACTAGTTTACATTCCCACCAACAGTGTATAAGAGTTCTCTTTTCTCTGCATTCTCACCAGCATCTGTTATTGTTTGTCTTTTTAATAATAGCCATTCTGACTAGGGTAAGCTGATATCTCACTGTGGATTTGATTTGCATTTCCCTGATGATTAGTGATGTTCAGCACTGTTTCATATACCTGTTGACCACTGGTATGTCTTCTTTTGAGAAATGTCTACTATTCATGTTCTTTGCCCCCTTTTTAATGTTTATTTTTCTTGTTGAATTATTTGAGTTCCTCGTACATTCTGGATATTAGTCCCTTGCTGGAAGAACAGTTTGCAAATATTTTATCCCACTGAAGAGATTATAGCTATACTCTGTTGATAATTTATTTTGCTGTGCAGAAGCTTTTTAGTTTAATTAAGTCCCTTTTATCTATTTTTGGTTTTGTTCTCTGTGCTTTTGAGGTCTCAGTCATAAATTCTTTGCCCAGAAAAACGTCCAGGAGCATTTTCCTTAGGTTTTTCCCTCATATTTTAATAGCTTTGGCTCTTATATTTAAGTCTTTGATCCATTTTGAGTTGATTTTGTATATGGTGAGAGATAGGGGTCCAGGTTCATTGTTCTACATGGGGCTATTAAGGATATGGTCTACTTTTAATTCAAAGGCTGCTTTATACTTTTTTTTTTTTTTTTAGATGGAGTGTAACTCTGTCGCCAGGCTGAAGTGCAGTGGCACGATCTCAGCTCACTGCATTCTCTGCCTCCCAGGTTTAAGCGATTCTCCTGCCGCACCCTCCCGAGTAGCTGGGACTACAGGCACGTGCCACCACACTCAGCTAATTTTTTGTATTTTTTAGTAGAGACAGGGTTTCACCGTGTTAGCCAGGATGGTCTCGATCTCCTGACCTCGTGATCCACCCGCCTCGGCCTCCCAAAGTGCTGGGATTACAGGTGTGAGCCACCGTGCCTGGCCGAGACAGAATATTTTTAAAGATAATAGTTGAGTCATGCATATTTTATCACACTAAAAAAAATAATGGTTGAGCAGTTTCCAGAACTAGTAAAAGGCACAAATATAAGAAATATAATTTATACTAGCAAAAATTAAAAAATAAAAATTGCACATTTTGACACACTGTGCTGAAAGAGCAGAATACCAAAAACAGAGCACATCCTAAAAGCAGCCAGATACAGAAATTGAATTAGAGCAAGACTCTGTCTCAAAAAAAGAAAAAATATATCTAAAGAAGGTAGTCAAGGAGAAAGGAAAATGAACTCACAATGAAGATCTGAAATATAGAAAGAAATAGTAAGACAGGAAAAATATTGGTAAATCTCAATTTTTTTGTAAAACAAGAATGATGTTCTAATTTGTAGAAAATTAGAAAAATCAGAAATGGAAATAAAATGTATAACTTTCAAATCAGTAAATGGCAGGGGTGGGGGAGGATGAAGAAAACTTTTAAAACAAATGAAAAAAAAAAAAACACTTCAAATAGTTCAAAATGAACCAAAACAGGAGATAAAATAATGGGATTGGAAGGACAAAACAAATGGAAAACAGAAAATACAGGTCCAAACATAGTGACAATAAACATAAATGGACTAAACTTGCCAGTTAAAAGAATGACAAGTTGACATACTGGGCTTTAAAAAAAAAATCCAACTAAACCTTGTTTATGAGACATATCTCAGTTAGAAGGACATGGTGAGGGCTAGGCATTACACCTGTAGTCCCAGCATTCTGGGAGTCCGAAGCAGGCAGATCACCTGAGGTCAGGAGTTTGAGACCTGCCTGGCCAACATGGCGAAACCATGTCACTACTAAAAAAAATTAGCTGGGTGTGGTGGTGGGTGCCTGTAATCCCAGCTACTCAGGAGGCTGAAGCAGGAGAATCGCTTGAACCCAGGAGGCAGAGGTTGTAGTGAGCTGAGATTGTGCCACTGCACTCCAGCCTGGGTGACAGAGCAAGACTCCATCTCAAAAAATAATAATAATAAAAAGGACATGGGAAGATTGAAAGGAAAAGGATGGAAAAGGGATACTAAGAAAATATTATTTAATAAAAGAAAGCTAGTTATGCTCTACTAATATAAAGGAGACTTTAAGCCAAAAATTCATTATTATTATTATTTCGACAGGTTGTCACTCTGTCGACCACGCTGGAGTGCAGTGGAGCAATCTTGGCTCACTGCAGCCTCTACCTACCCACACTCAACTGATCATCCCCCCTCAGTTTCTGGAGTAGCTGGGACTACAGGTGCACGCCACCACACCTGGCTAATTTTTTGTAGAGATGGGGTTTCACCATGTTGCCCAGGCTGGTCTTGAACTCCTGGGCTCAGGCTATCCGCCTGCCTGAGCCTCCCAAAGTGCTGGGATTACAGGCATGCACCACCGCGCCTGGCCCCAAAAAGTATTATTAAAGCCAGAAAAGGTCACTGTATAACAATAAAAAATTAATTCACCAAAATGATATAAAAATTCTAAACTTGTATATACCCCTGTAGAAAGTAAAAAGTTTCTTCTCCAAATTTTCCTTCTCATTAAAAAAATAAATCATAAGCGTTAAAAATAATAATTTATTTTAAAGACTAACTTCCGTCAAGCCTCCTTGCTTTGTGCTAATAACTCTTTGTTAAGCCCTAATGTAGCTGTTAGACATGCTCACAGGCACGTAGTACATTCTATATCCTTGCACCTTACCCAAGATATTTGTGCTGGACATGCTCATGGGCACATTCCAGCTTGCAGCCTATGCCCCTTCCCTATTTGGCATAAGCAACTTCCTCTTTTCCTTTATTCTCCCTTGCCTTTACCTATTTAGAAAAATTTTAAACCGTTAGCCAATTGGGTTCAGTTTAGATTGTGAGGTCTGGCTCCAGCCAATGGAGACAGGACACAGTAGCAGGGACAAGCTGCATAAGGGATAAAAATTGCTTCCTCCCTTTGTTCAGGTGTGCTCTCACCATTGTTCCATCTGTGATGAGCACCCTTTCTACAAAAAGTAAAAATTGTCTAAGAAAATTAATGTTCAAATGCTGTTTCTTTGTGGCACCAAGAAACAAACATTTGTAACACCCCTTACCCCCAGATCCTCAAAATACATCAAGTCAAAGACTACAGGACAAAGTTGAAAATCCAATTTAACAGAGGAAGATTTTAAAACAGATTTCTCAACAAGTAAACAAAAATTAGTAAAGATATAGAAGACGTAGGGCAACACAAATAACAAGCTTGATTTAACAATATAAACAGGCTCCTGCATTCAACAGTTTGAGTATACATTCTTCTCAAGAAACATGAAACATTTACAAAACTTGGCTACTTGTTATTCCATAAAGAAAAAGTTCCAATAATTCAAAGAATTAGTGTCACAAGAACACATTCTCTGACCATGATGCAACTTGGTTAAAATCAATAACAAAAAGATGAATTTTTCTATTTCCATAATTTGGCAATTTCAGAAACACAGTTCCAAATCACTCATGGTCATGAGTCATGGAAGATGGAATGAAAATTTTTAAATAACTGAAATTGAATGATAATGAAAATACTATATATCAAAATGTATGGACCTTTATACAATGGATTCATTAATAAAAAGGAAGGAACTCCTGATACAAGCCCCATCATGGATGAACCTCAAAAGCATTAAATGAAGTGAAAGAAGCTAGACATGAGAAGACCACATATTGGATGATTCTACTTATAAATGTCCAGAAAATACAAATTCATACAGAGAAAAAGAACAGTAGTGGTTAGCTAGGGGTGGGAACAGGGATTACTGCAAATGGGCATAAGAGAGCTTACTGAGGGGATGAAAATGTTCTAAAATTGATTAATGGAAATGGTAGTGCCATTCAGTAATAAATTAAAAATCACTGACTTATACACTTGAAATGAGTGAGTTTCATTATACATAAAGTATATCTTGATAAAGCTGTTTTAAAAGAAAACTTGTAAGATATAGGAAAATTAAAATTTTGAGGAATATAGCCTTAAAGAAAGAAAGAAAGAAAGATGGCTGGGCATGGTGGCTCACATCTGTAATCCCAGCACTTGAGCAGGCTGAGGCAGGAGATCACTTGAGGCCAGGAGTTCAAGACCAACCTTGGCAACAAAGCAAGACAACAACAACAATAACAAACCAGAAAGAAAAACATCAAAGTAAAGAGAAGAAAATAATAAATATAGGAACTAAAATTTATACAACCAAAAATATTCAATAGAGAGGATTAACAAAGTCAAAAGTTGGTTTGCTGAAAGAATAGTAATAATAAACCATTGGCAAGATTAATCAAGAAAAAAGGGAGAAGGAACAAATGAATATCTGAAATTTAAAAGGGGAGATAACTACTGACATGGCAAAATTTAAAAGATAAAATAATAGCATGAATAGATGTTGAGACTACAGCAATGTTCGTTATATTTCCTTTGTGACTTAAAGAAATGTTCTGTATTTGTGGGGTATAGGATCATACGCAAATGTAATTAGCTAACCTTTTGAACACATTTTGAAGCTAGGTTAGGTATACGAGTTCATGATTACAACGGTCTCTTACATTGTTTCTTTTATCAGTATAATCTATTTATGTGTGTACTTGAAAATACCTCGGCGAGGCACTGTGGCTCACGCCTGTAATCCCAGCACTTTGGGAGGCTGAGGTGGGCGGATTGCTTTGAGCCCAGGAGTTCGAGATCAGCCTGGGCAACATGGTGAAACCCAGTCTCCAAAAAAAATACAAAAAAATAGCTGGGCGAGGTAGCACACACCTATAGTCCCAGCTACTCAGGAGGCTGAGGTGGGAAGATCACCTGAACCCGGGAAGTCAAGGCTGTAGTGAGCCATGATTGCACCACTGCATTCCAACGTGGCTGACAAGAGTGAGACTCTGTCTCAAAAAAAAAAAAAAAAAGAAGAAAAGGAAAAAAAAGAAAATATTTTTTCTTTTATTTATTGGTCACCTACTATGTGCTATGGAGTTTGTCAATATTACTATCCTTAATGTCCCTGGTAAGATAGGCATAAATAACTCCTATTTCAGATGAGACAACTGAGAGAGCCATAAATGATATGTTTTAAAAAGCCAGGATATAAACTCAGATTTTTCTGTTTTCAAAGCCTGTACTCTTCTTTACCATAGTGATTCAAATATATGTTGACTGTATATATAACATGTATTTCTTTTTTAAAGATAACACAAATTTCAGTATGAGGGAAAACTCAAAACTTAATCATGCAACCCTATAAACTGGACTTTTGCATTTAAAAGCACCTATCTTTGGGGAGAGGAGACAGGGCAAGCTGGCTTAATAGAACTCTCTAGCCATCATTTCCCCCTGTACCCTACAGGAACACCAAATTGAACAATTATCCATACAAGAAAGAACCTTCATAACAACCAAACATTGGGTGAGAGATCACAGTACCTGGTTTTAACTACATATCACTGAAAGAGGCACTGAAGAAGATAGGAAAGACAGTCTTGAATTGCCAACACCACCATTCTGCCATCTCTTGGCAGCGGCCACATGGTATAGAGAGAGAATCTGTGCTTGTGGGAGGGAGAGTGCAGTGATTGTGGGACTTTGCATTAGAACTCAGTGCTGCCTGCCACAGCTGAAAGCAACATGGGGCAGAATTCAGCCAGTACTCACAGAGGGGGCAGTTAGACCAGCCCCAGCCAGAGGGGAACTGCCCATCCCACTGGTCAGAATCTGAGTTCCAGCAAGCCCCACCACAGCAAGCTAAAGCACTCTGGGGTTCTAAATAAACTTGAAAGGCAGTCTAGGCCACAAGCACTGCAATTCCTGGGCAAGTCCTGGTGTTGTGCTGGGCTTGGAGCCAGTGGAGTTAGGGTACATGTGACCTAGTGGGATACCAGCCAGCCAGCCAAGGAAGTGCTTACATCACCCCTCCTCCAATCCCAGGCAGTGCAGCTCACAGCTCCAGGAGAAACTCCTTTCTGCTTGAGGAGAGGAGAAAGGAGAGTAAAGGGGACTTTGTCTTGCAACTTGGATACCAGCTCAGCCACAGTAGGATAGGGGACAAGGTAGAGTCCCAAGGCCCTCATTCCAAGCCCTAGCTCCCAGATCACATTTTTAGACATACCCAGGGACAGAAGGGAAGGCGCTGCCCTAAAGGGAAGGACCCAATCCTGGAAGGATTTATCACCTGATGACTAAGAGACCCTGGGCCCTGAATAAACATAAGCAGCACCCAGGCAGCACTCACCATGGGACTTGGGTAAAACCCAGGGCTGTGCCAGCTTCAGGTGTGACCCAGTGCATTCTAAGCTATGGTGCCCACAGGGAGAGACTTCCTCTGCTTGAGGTAAGGAGAGGAAAGAGTAAAGGGAACTTTTTATTGCAGCTTGGGCACCAGCTTGGCCACAGTGGGGTAGAGAACCAAGAAGTCACCTGGCGTCCTCAGTTCTAGCCCTTGGCTTCTGGATGGCATTTCTGGACCTGCCCTGGGCTAAAGGGGAGCCCACTACCTTGAAGGGAGAGTCCTAAAAATGGCAGCATTCACCACAAGCTGACTGAAGAGCCTTTGGGCCTTGGGTGAATATCAGTGATAGCCAGGCAGTACCTGCTGCAGGGAGAGACTCCTTCTGCATGAGGAAAAAAGAGGGAAGAGTGGGAAGGATTTTGTCTCACAGCTTGGGTGCCAGCTCAGCTGGTGTAGAATCGAGAACCAAGTAGATTCCTAAGGTTCCTGACTCTAGGCCTTGGCTCCCAGATGGCATTCTGGGATCTGCTCTAGGCTAGGGAGTAGCTTGCCACCCTGAAGAGAAGGACACAAGCCAGGCTGGATTTGCTTCCTGCTGATGGTAGAGCCCTTGGGCCTTGAGTGAATATTGGCAGTAGCCAAGCAGTGGTAACTGGAGGCCCAGGCTGAGACCCAGTATTTTGCTGGCTTTGGAGAAACTCCATGTGTTTGGGGGGAAGTAAGGGAAAAGAACAAGAGTCTCTGCCTGGTAATACAGGGAATTCTCCCAGATCTTACCCAAGACCACCACAGCAGTATCTCTACAATTGTGCAAGAGCCACAGCATTACTGGGCTTGGGGTGCCCCCCGCCAATGCAGATACAGCTACAATGACCAAAGATTTAGATGACAACAACTCAATGCTCTTTGAATACTTGGAAAACTTTCCCAAGAAGGACAGGTACAAACAAGCCCAGACTACAAAGACTATAATAAATACGTAACTCTTCAATGCCCAGACATCAACAAACATCCACAAGCATCAAGACCATACAGGAAAGCATGACCTCACCAAACAAACTAAATAGTGTACTAGTGACCAATCCTGAAGTGACAGAGATATGTGACCTTTGAGAGAGAGAATTCAAAATAGCTGTTTTGAGGAAGCTCAACGAAATTCAAGATAACACAGAGAAGGAATTCAGAATCCTATCAGGTAAACTTAACAGAGATTAAAATAACTTTTAAAAATCAAGCAGAAATTCCAGAGTTGAAAAATTTAATTGATATAGTGAAGAGTGCATCAGAGTCAACAGGAGTATTGATCAAGCAGAAGAAAGAATCAGTGAGTTTGAAGACGGGTTATCTGAAAATACAGCCAGAGGAGACAAAAGAAAAGAGAATAGGCCAGGTGCAGTGCCTCACACCTGTAATCCCAGTACTTCGAGAGGCCAAGCAGGTGGATCACCTGAGGTCAGGAGTTCAAGACTATCCTGGGCAGCATGGAGAAACCCTGTCTGTACTAAAAATACAAAATTAACCGGGCATGGTAGTGCATGCCTGTAAGCCCAGTTATTTGGGAGGCTGAGGCAGGGGAGAATCGTTTGAACCCAGGAGGCGGAGGTTGCCGTGAGCCAAGATGGTGCCATTGCACTCCAGCCTGGGCAACAAGAGTGAAACTCCATCTCAAAAAAAAAAAAAAATTAGCTGGGCATGGTGGCAGGCGCCTGAGGCAGGAGAATCACTTGAACCCAGGAGGCAGAGGTTGCAGTGTGCCGAGATTGTGCCATTGCACTCAAGTCTGGGTGACAGATTGAAATTCTGTCTCAAAAAACAATGAAAAAAGAATAAAAAACAATGAAGCATGCCTACAGGATCTAGAAGATAGTCTCAGAAGGGCAAATATAAGAGTTATTGACCTTAAAGAGGAGGTAGAGAAAGAGATGGGGTAGAAAGTTTATTCAAAGAGTGTAATAACAGAGAACTTCCCAAACCTAGAGAATACCACTATCCAAGTACAAGAAGGTTATAGAATACCAAGCAGATTTAACCCAAAGAAGACTACCTCAAGGCATTTAGTAATGAAACTCCCGAAGGTCAAGGATAAAAAAAAGATCCTAAAAGCAGCAAAAGAAAAGAAACAAATCACATACAATGAAGCTCCAAAATGTCTGGCAGTAGACTTTTCAGTGGAAACCTTATAGGCCAGGAGAAAGTGGCATGACATTTAAACTGCTGAAGGAAAAAAACTTTTACCCAAGAATAGTATATCCAGCGAAAACATCCTCCAAAAATTGTTGCGGGAAGTCAGGTACCCCAAACAGAGGGACTGGCCGAAGCCATGGCAGAAGAAGATTTCATGGACATTTATTAGTTCCCCGAATTAATACTTTTATAATTTCTTTTTTTTTTTTTTTTTGAGACGGAGTCTCGCTCTGTCACCCAGGCTGGAGTGCAGTGGCGCAATCTTGGCTCACTGCAAGCTCCGCCTCCCGGGTTCACGCCATTCTCCTGCCTCAGCCTCTCTGAGTAGCTGGGACTACAGGCGCCCGCCACCACGCCCGGCTAATTTTTTTGTATTTTTAGTAGAGACGGGGTTTCACCGTGGTCTCAATCTCCTGACCTCGTGATCTGCCCGCCTCGGCCTCCCAAAGTGCTGGGATTACAAGCGTGAGCCACCGCGCCCGGCCTACTTTTATAATTTCTTATGCCTGTCTTTACTGCAATCTCTGAACATAAATTGTGAAGATTTCATGGACACTTATCACTTCCCCAATCAATACCCTTGTGATTTCCTATGCCTGTTTTTACTTTAATCTCTTAATCCCATCATCTTCATAAGCTGAGGAGGATGTATGCCGCCTCAGGACCCTGTGAGGATTGCGTTAACTGCACAAATTGTAGAGCATGTGTGTTTGAACAATATGAAATCTGGGCACCTTGAAAAAAAGAACAGGATAACAGCAATGTTCAGGGAACAAGAGAGATAACCTTAAACTCTGACTGCTGGTGAGGCAGGTGGAACAGAGCCATATTTCTCTTCTTTCAAAAGCAAATAGGAGAAATATCACTGAATTCTTTTTGTCAGCAAGGAACATTCCTGAGAAAGAGAATGTGTCCTTGAGGGGTGGCCTCTAAAATGGCCTCTTTGGGGGCAGCTGTCTTTTACGGTCATAGCTGTGGGATGAAATAAGCCCCGGTCTCCTGTAGCGCTCCCAGGCTTATTAGGACAAGGAAATTCCTGCCTAATAAATCTTGGTCAGACCAGTTGTCTGCTCTCAAACCCTGTTTCCTGATAAGATGTTATCAATGACAATGCCTGCCCGAAACTTCATTAGCAATTTTAACTTCGCCCCAGTCCTGTGGTCCTGTGATCTCACCCTGCCTCCATTCTGCCTCCATTTACCTTGTGATATTTTATTATCTTGTGAAGTATGTGATCTCTGTGACCCACACCCTATTCATACACTCCCTCCCCTTTTGAAAATCACTAATAAAAACTTGCTGGTTTTGTGGCTTGGGGGGCATCACGGAACCTGCTGACATGTGATGTCTCCCCCGGACACCCAGCTTTAAAATTTCTCTCTTTTGTACTCTATCCCTTTATTTCTCAGACCAGCCGACACTTAGGGAAAATAGTAAAGAACCTACGTGAAATATCGGGGGTGAATTTTGCCCGATAAAAAATGAAGGAGAAACAGACTTGCCCAGACAAAACAAAAGCTGATGGAGGCCGGGCGTGGTGGCTCACACCTGTAATCCCAGCACTTTGGGAGGCTGAGGCAGGCGGATCACAAGGTCAGGAGATTGAGACCATCCTGGCTACTACAGTGAAACCCTGTCTACTAAAAATACAAAAAACATTAGCTGGGCATGGTGGCGGGCACCTGTAGTCCCAGCTACTCAGGAGGCTGAGGCAGGAGAATGGCATGAACCCGGGAGGCAGAGCTTGCAGTGAGCCGAGATCGCGCAACTGCACTCCAGCCTGGGGGACAGAGCAAGACTTTGTCTCAGAAAAAAAAAAAAAAAACGGCTGTGATAAACTATTTTGACATTTAAAATGTGACCATTTCAAAGTAATAAATTTACCATCTTACCTTGTTCACTCTCAAAGCTTGCTTCCTCATCAGACAAACCTAGCCTGAAGTAAAAACAAAAAAAAATGTAGATTTTTTGTTATAATACACTTGTGATTCATATTCCCCAAACAGCTTTATATGGTTAAAAAAATTTTCTACTCAGGAAACAAAATCGTTGTCCACTAGATCCCCTAAAATCTATATCTGGTGAATTTCCTACTTCTTTTATAGATCTATACAGACCTTTCACCCCTTATTCCTTCAATAAACATTTACTGAGTATCTACAAAACACCAGGCATCATGCTCAGTACTCAATCTTCAAGAACTTTCACCATCAAAACCATAAGTAAGAAGTTTCATTTTCAAGCCTTGAAAGGTTTTAAGAACACTTGTGAACTCAATCAAGGGAATGAAGAACACCAGAAAAGATGGAGTACCCTATTTTGAACAACGAAGTGATGTTTGCAAGACACGTTAGCCTAAAATATCCTCAATCAATACTAATTTTGGATATTTGTAACATCTATCTGATATAATAGACAAAAAGTTAAGACAAAGAAATTGGGCTGGGCGTGGTGGCTCATGCCTGTAATCCCAGCACTTTGGGAGGCTGAGACGGGTGGATCACGAGGTCAGGAATTCGAGACCAGCCTGGCCGACATGGTGAAACCCTGTCTCTACTAAAAATACAAAAATTAGCTGGGCATGGTGGCACGTGCATGTAATCCCAGCTACCCAGGAGGCTGAGGCAGGAGAATCGCTTGAACCTGGGAGGTGGAGGTTGCAGTGAGTTGAGATCATGCCACTACACTCTAGCCTGGGTGACAGGGCAAGACTCCATCTCAAAAAAGAAAAAGAAAAAGAAATTGAACACAGACATAGTCACTACACCTGGGGCATGACCTCATAGTTGCTAGTATTGAAAGTTGTTTTTAATAAATCTTTAAAGATACTTAAAAATCCATACAGTATTTACTTGTAAATACTACACTAATAAACCTACAGAGCAAATAAATATTCATGACCTGTAATAAAATTTTCCCTAACAGTATTATGTTTTTTTAAAGAACTTGGATGGAAGAGAAGGTGAAGAGCTTGGCCATCTATTAGTTAGTTAATAGAGCTACTTGAAAAGTAGCTCTCATAATGCTAAAGATACATAAGAAGATTTTGAATAAAACTCTTGTGAAATGTGAGAATGGAAAAATTTTACTAAATTAATATAGTTCATGTAACATATGATTTTAAATGTCAATATAGGCCAGGCATGATGGCTCACTCCTGTAATCCCAGCACTTTGGGAGGCTGAAGTGGGCAGATCACTTGAGGTCAGGAGTTCAAGACCAGCCTGGCCAACATAGTGAAACTCCATCTCTACTAAAAAATACAGAAATTAGCTGGGCTTAATGCATGCCTGTAATCCCAGCTACTCGGGAGGCTGAGGCAGGAGAATCACTTGAACCTGGGAGGGGGAGGTGGCAGTGAGCTGCAATTATGCCACTGCACTCCAGCCTGGACAAAAAGAGTGAGACTCTGTTAAAAAAAAAAAAAAAAGTCAATATATAAATTCACAAATTTAATTTATAACTAGACATTTGATCAATGTTTATCTTAAAACATACATTCAAGTTAGCAAAAACAAATTGGTTTGGATTTCCTCATAGAGAAGATTGGAAAATGTCTTATATTACGTTTGTGTCTTAGTTCATTTTGTGTTGCTATAAGAGAATACCTGAGACTGAGTAATTTATAAAGAAAAAAGGTTCATTTAGTTCTGCAGGTTGGGAAGTTCAAGATCATGGCCTTGGCTTCTGGCAAGGGCTTTAGTGCTGCATCATAACATGGTAGAGAAGGTCAAAGGGGAAGTGGACATGTGCCAAGAGGCAAACTCCAAGGCGCGTTGGGCTTTATAACAAACCACTCTCTTAGGATTACCTTCTACTCAACAATATATGGTTTATCACTGTTTGGCCCTTATTTCTGAGTTCGTTAATATATTGAATCTGGTTAAAATGAGAATTAAATAGCAGCTTTGAAAGAAAAACAAAGGGACAAAGGGAAATGGGGCATGAAGGATGTACATAGCAACAGCCCGTATTTTCAGGTAACCAGTCCCAGTCCTATGTATGTTATTCTGGAAACAGGTTTCTAATAGTTTATTTCACAGCTGCTGGTACCTGTCCCTTCCTTCTCTCTAGCTACCCCTTTCAAGAGTCACTAGAGGTACTTGTGGCTCTTAATACAAGGCTCAGTATCCCAAATGACAGACTCTTAATCACCCCAATTAGTTTGATACTTCCGTCATGTCCTTTGCCTGCTATGTTAAAAAATGGAAAAAATTTGTGTAGGATCTGGATATTAAGAAAAAAATGGAAAATATATATAAGGTTTCAAAACAAATTGCTAAGGTTTGAATTTCTCCTCATCAAAACTCTTGTTGAAATTTGACCCCAACCTCAACGTGGGAGTATTGGGAGGTGGAGACCTAGTAGGAGGTGTTTGGGTCATTGGGGCAGATCTCTCATGAATGGTTTGGTGCCTTTTTCATGGTAATGAGTGAGTTCTCACTCTCATAAGATTGGATTAGTTCTCTCAGGAATGCTTCTGAATGGGTTGTTATACAGCCAGCACGCCCCTTGATTTTGCCTCTTCATACAGGTCTGCTTCCCCTTTGACCTTTTCTGCCATGTTATGAAGCAGCACTAAAGCCCTCACCAGAAACCAGGGCCATGCTCTTGAACTTCCCAGCCAGCAGAACTATGAGCTAAACTTTTTTACTTTATAAATTACCCTGTCTCAGGTATCCTGTTATAGCAACACAAAACAGACTATGACAAAAATGTTTAGTGTTGATTGGAAAAATGACATAGAAATAAATATTCAGTAAGAGAAGAAACAATTCTTTCCACATATATCATATGATGGTATCCAGGACTTCTATAACATGACACAGATGACTTATGCCTGCTTACTTATTGAGCTGTTCAGTAAGAAAACCGCCTATTTGTTCATCTTTATTGTCTTCAGTAAGCTTGCTTGGAGTGTCTTGTAGTTGCTAAGGATAAGAAAGTCAATGTTAAGTATACAGAAAGAATCTGTTTCTTCTTCTCTGCAAAGAAAATGAGAATATAAATTCTAAAGAACCATATGAAATAGGAAGTTCCGAACTAGAGAGTGAAAGATACAGGACATGTATGCTAATGTAATCTGAACTGAGCTACTGAGCTTCATATACTTGTTTCTCCTGGCTGCCTGTGCAAACTGCACATACTCTGATGTGGGGTAGCCACAGATTAGTTTAACAACTTAGTAATAGGCCTAAAGAAGACTTAAACTGTGTTGCTAGCCTGTATCGCAATGCTCTAAATACAGCTAAAGATTTTCAATTTTGATTCTGAGCAGAAATTGGATATAAAATTTGCCTAAATACACAGTATGCCGTACAGCGAAGCATTTATTATATTAAAAGTAAAAACAAAACAAAACAAAAAACAACCTAATTCAAGGGCATCTTTGGGGCTAGAAGATGCCATGTCAGAACATGACTTTAACATCCATCCTAAACCCCAGAAATATGCAAGATATGAGCCTATCACAAATACCACATGCAGCTTGACCAAACCAGCACTTTCAAGCTTTACTGAAAATATGGCAGAATGAATAGTAAGTTAAAAGATACTGAAACCTGACATAATGTTGGTATCACGAACCATATCCATGACATCAGTGTAAAAGCAAAACAAAGTTTTTCTCTAACTTCTAATACTGTCAGGTAGGTAATCTGGTCATTTTTGAGAGCACATGACCACTTTCCATCACTTGTCCCTCTTAAGATTTTCCTTTCCATAGCCTTTTCTTATCTCCTTTGCATTTAAATTTTCTTTTTACTTTCTCCCTCTTTTTCCCTGTCCTACTAGTATCTTGAGGCTGCCAGCAGTATTTCTATGTATTTCAGTGTTGCTGGCAACATTTACAATTAGGAAAGTGCTGACCCTTGGCTGAAGGAAAATGTTTCTCAATGTTTTGTAAATTTTAAATTAACCTTGGTAAAAAAAAAAAAAAAATAGTTTCAACGTTATCACCCAAATGAAGTATAATACATCTAAACAAGAGAACATGGAACACAGTGTACCTTGAGAGCTACAAAATCATACGGATGAAAGCCAATACAGGCTTCATGAATTTGGGACATCATTCGAGCTGTTTTCTCCCAGAATCCAAGCAGTGTTCTCTGCAAAAAAAGAAAAGGTGACACTACAGTTCTGCTTCCCCTCCATGATTTTTTAAGTGCTACATTTCCTTACTAGTTTAGTAGATGAACAGTTGCCAGATAAGAAGCAGCAGGAACTAAATTCAATTTTCCAAGTTTAGGGAACCATAAAGCACTGCAAATAGTACTTGTGCAAAAGAATCGGCATCTGTGTCTGCACGTGTGGGTAACTGTATAAACAGCACAGGAATGCACACTGGAGCCACCTAGAGAGTGACTGCAGCTAAGAGAATGAAAACTTAGGGATCAGAACATCTGAGATATCAAAAAGAGAAATGTTAAAAGCACAAAAATACCAATCTCTGTTAAAGGAGGAAATATGTGTAATCTTTATGTTGATTGGAATATATAAAACTTTTTAATTGGAGAAAAATTACATTTGCCACTAAATCTGGCCTTTCATCTAGAGTTCAAGAAAGATTTGCCAAAAAATGTGTTCTCAAGCTAACTCAAGTAATTGGAAATTTTCCTTGCTGCTTCAAGGTTCCTGATTAAAGTGAGGAGGATGAATGGAGAATAAAGGAGAAATGAACTCATAGCTATTGTGTCTCAGGCAAGATGCTAAACAGATATCACACACTGTTATTTTCAAGTGCATCCTTTCTCCATTCCCACAGTACTGAACTGAAATAGGCAGACTCCCTAAAAGCAGGAGTGAATGTCCATTTCCTGTAGTTTATTACTCTTTTCTTATATAAGTACAGTTTATTCAATTTTTTCCATTTAAAAATATATGTAAAAATCAATAACTCCTACTTATTAATGTCTAACTTATTCATGTGTGTGTTATTTATATGTGATTTGTGGTAATATAAGCACAAGTGAGACTTCTGAGGTTAAAGTGATATGGGATGGCAACTTGACAGAATGAAAAGAACATATAACTTAGAAATAGAAAACTTTGGTTTCTAAGCCCAACATTGCCGTTCACTTTAATTCTCATAGGTGTCACTTTCCTCATCCATAAAATGACAGAAAAGGTTTTAAACTTTTGGGGGCACAGAATCTTTGCTTCAGATGAAATTGTATGTAAAACTTCAAACCCAGAAGTGGAACAGCTCTGGTTAAACCAGGGCAAATGGGCCTTAAATTTTGCCTCTTCAACATTCCCCTCTTCAACCTCAAATGGTCCCTAAGTCTCTCTCCTATGACACCAAAGAGAAGAACTACAGAAGTAGACAGTCTCTAAGGTCTTTTTCAGAACTTTTTGACTCTCTGACTTTCATAACCTCAATAAAGCAATTATAGCAAACAAAGGAATCTAATCACACATAAATTTTTACACCCTTTAGACAACTTTTAAAAAGGAATCTCACCACTCATCTTTACTGCAAGGACATGCTGACCATGGAGGTGGGTACCTGGTAGGTAGTGAGTGAATGAGATAGCATATTGCAGCGACTAGCTCCAAGTAAATCCACTTTCTGACAAACATCCATCTTTAACTTGTCAAAAGAAGCTTTGCTATTTCTCACTTGCATCTGTACCTGCAATAAAAATGCTAATTTTTATTATAGATATATAGTATAAATATAGTATATTATTACAGATATAGTATACAGGTTCATATTTTCAGAAATAAATTATAATAAAGACTAATTTCTTTTCCCTGTATCATTAATATTTCATGAGTAATGATGAAGATTTTGGCTACTGTTAGTAATTGTAGGAGATTCTTCCCAGAAGATATCTTTATGCTGAGAAAGTATTCCAAATAAAAAGAAACATCTAAAACTATTCATGGATAGCACTTAGCTAAGAGCAGAAGAATAAATGGAAAGGGGACCTCGTTAAAGCACTGAGAAACAATAATATTTCTGAATCATGCAGATATTTATAAATTCCAGTAGAAGCCTATTATATTTCTTGAATAAATGGTGAGTTATGCCATCAGGTAGTGTGAATACTCAACTTTTTAATATATTAATTTATTCAACAAATATAAGGTACCTATTATATGCAAGGCATTGTTCTAGGCACTGAGATATTATGGTGAACAAAACAATGTTCTTCCCCACCATCCTTGGGTAGGGAGGCACAGGAAAAAAAAAGAAGTAAATAAATATATAGTTGCAAAGGTAGCAAATAAGTAAACAGAAATGAGTGACTGATGACATGGAAGTCCTTGGTGAGATCATGCATAATGTTTGAACTGGGACAGAAAGATGATGAGTAGGCTACCCTAAGACCCTGGGGAGAGCATTCCAGAACTAGGGACAAGCAAGGACAAAGGTCCTGAGAGTGGGAGGGGGTGAAGACCTTATCATGTTAGAAGAACAAGAAGCAAGGAGGTAGAGCACATTCTTCCTGGAGTGTAGGAAGCAAGTACAACATGTGGTTGTGGAGGGACCAGGGATCAGGCCATGCAGGGTTTTTAGGGTCCAGATAGGGACTTGGATTGTATTTGATGTGGTTTGGCTGTGTCCCTGCCCAAATCTCATCTTGAATTCCCACGTGTTATGGGAGGGACCCAGTGAGAGATAATTGAATCATGAGGGCAGGTCTTTCCCATGCTGTTCTTGTGATAGAGAATAAGTCTCACGAGATCTGATAGTTTTAAAAGGGGGAGTTTCCCTGCACAAGCTCTTTTTGCTTGCCACCATCCATGTAAGATATGACTTGCTCCTCCTTGCCTTCTAGATGATTGTGAGGCCTCCCCAGCCACATGGAACTGTAAGTCCATTAAATCTCTTTATCTTCCCAGTCTTGGGTATGTCTTTATCAGCAGCATGAAAATAGACTAATACATTATCATTCTTTTAAAAATTGAGGTGAAAGTTGCATAACATACAATTAGCAATTTTAAAGTGTTCAATTAAGTGGCATTTAGTGCATTCACAATGTTGTTCAATCACTCCCTTCGGCTGGGCGTGGTGGCTCACGCTTGTAATCCCAGCACTTTGGGAGGCCGAGGCGGGCAGATCACGAGGTCAGGAGATTGAGACCACAGTGAAACCCTGTCTCTACTAAAAATACAAAAAATTAGTCGGGCGTGGTGGCGGGCGCCTATAGTCCCAGCTACTTGGAGAGGCTGAGGCAGGAGAATGGCGTGAACCTGGGAGGCAGAACTTGCAGTGAGCCGAGATTGCGCCACTGCACTCCAGCCTGGGCGACAGAGGGAGACTCCGTCTCAAAAAAAAAAAAAAAAAAAAAAAAATCACTCCCTTGGACTGTATTCTCACTGTCAAAGATTGTAAAAGGGATGGAATACAAGGTTCTTGTGGCCTGAGGCCATGTATTCACCTACTTCATAGGGCTGTTGTGTGTAATCAATGAGGCAAACCACTTAATAGCTGGCCCAGAGTCAGGCTCCATCAGTATTAAATATTATGATTTCTATTATGGGTTCTCTATTTATGAAATGAATGATAAAATGAATTTTATTATTTATGTATAGTACAATTAGGGGCTATAACTTATAATAAGGAGTTTATTTAGCAAAAACATGTTCATACATAGTTGCTTAGTAAGTCTGTGGCCAAACTTTGTATTGTGACAGAATAAAAATTTTGATAACCTTCATATTTTCTTATAATTAACAATCATTTTACATGAATTTTTACTTAAATTCCTTTTGTCCCTGTATAATAAACTATTTTCTTCCTGCAAACGAATCTCAAAAGTCCAAGCAAGCAACATTTAAGAAGTAATTTAGATCTATCATGAGACAGATTAAAAAATTAATAAAAAGGTAGATGGTGTGAAGATGCCACTCCAAGAGTAAAAATAAAAGTGTGACAAACTTTTGTACTTCAACTACAGTCTCCAAGCAACCAAGAATGTATAATGAAACATATATTTCTCAAAAAAATCTGAAATTGTTATCTTAATTAAATTATTCTGTGGCAGTTCCATATTTCATATACCAAGAAAAGGAAAGG
The DNA here is from genome assembly GCF_006542625.1 of Nomascus leucogenys. Lineage (NCBI taxonomy): Eukaryota > Metazoa > Chordata > Mammalia > Primates > Hylobatidae > Nomascus > Nomascus leucogenys. The sequence goes on from NC_044402.1 coordinate 103,292,915, forward strand.
GATACATTTTCATACTTTTCTAAACTTTTCCATTTGCTTTAAGGTATCTGGGTCCAGCTCTTGGGATACATCTTTCATCCACAGCAGAGCTCCTCTGTATTCTGTGCGCGCCTGCTCCATCCGATTAATTGTCATCAAGGTATCAGATACTGCCCTTTGACTGAATGTTGCTACTTCTTGCTTCAGACGAGACAGAGGAGTACACAGGGCCAATCTAATGGCAGAGAGGTAAAAATCAGAGGGTTGAACACATCATAAGTAAAACAAAACAAAGGTTTAAACCAATGAAAAAGCATCTTTGCTAACAAGATGAATCTATAAGTAAAAAATTATTCAGTTCCCTATAGGAGATTTTGAAAGCAAATAAGGATCATATAGCCAACTCTGAATTATCAATAAAGATGTGTTGGCCAGACACGGTGGCTCACGCCTGTAATCCCAGCACTTTGGGAGGCCAAGGCAGGCAGATCGCCTGAGGTCAGGAGTTTGAGACCAGCCTGGCCAACACGGTGAAACCCTGTCTCTACTAAAAATGCAAAAAATTAGCCAGGTGTGATGGTGGGTGCCTGTAATCCCAGCTACTCGGGAGGCTGAGGCAGGAGAATCGCTTGAACCCGGGAGTTGCAGGCTGCAGCAAGCCGAGATGGTGCCACTGCACTCCAGCCTGGGCGACAGAGCGAAACTCCATCTCAAAAAAAAAAAAAAAAAAGTGTCTACACCTCCTCCCTTGTTACTTTAGGAAATATGTCATTTTTGCAATACTTTGGATGTTATTCCATGTATAAATAACCTGCCAAGTAAATCTGCCATTTAGAAAACAGTTCTGAGGGGAACAGAGAACCTGTATTCATAGAGCATAATCCAATTAACAGAAAGCCTTTCATTTGACAAGTTCAGGGAAAACCTGAGTTTTGCTAGCAGAATTAATGAGTATGGAGTTCTTAGCAGCTGAGGATGAGGACAAGATAAGAAGTATTTAAGAAACACAAATTAAATCCAATTCCTCCTTTTTGCTTAATGACCATTGGAGGGCCCTGTACTTAGTACCTCCACGTCACTTCCTTCAAGATAGACTTTTGCACTGATGTGATGTTTCAGAATAAAGCTATATAAACTGGACACCATCATTATAGGCCTGATAAGGACTGTTTTATTCTTCTTAAATGCAAAAGATTTGGGCTAGGTTTAGTAATTACAGGAGATTCTTTGCAGTAGGTATCATTATATTAGAAACTGAAATAATAACTGCAAAGTATGCAATTAAGAAGAAAAAATTTCTTCTACTTAAAAAGTAGCACTATATTAATAGTATAGTATCAAAAAGTGAAATTGGAAATACACATTTTTAAGATGTTAGTCATTCTGTGACTGTTCCATTAAACCAGTTGAGAAATATAACTGACACTTGTCTGATTTTAGGGGAAATAAAAGAAATATAAATACAGGCCTAAAGGTTATTTCTAGAAATGAAGCAACCAAGAACATCAATCATTAAATAATTATTTTGAATGCAAAATTAGTAATTAAGAATTAGGTGTCACAACATAACTGCAATATATTTCTCTTTAACCCTTTATTAGAATGAACAGTCACCTTTACAAATATGCAAATTTAAGTACATATGTCAAAACTGTCAGATTGACTACAGATTCAAGATAATGAACAACCATGGTAAACCTTTGCTTGGCTGAAGAACAAAGTGCCTTGCCAGTGGCATCCATCATTTTGCCAGCTTGAGTTGCATCCCGTTCTGCTTGAAACTTTAAAAAGAGCCCTAGCTCATTTTCTTCCTCTGATATAACTAGGAAAAAAATTACAGTGTAGTTAATTGTTTCCTTTCATCATTTGTTTAAAACACACACACAACTAAAAATCTCACAGCAATAACTCTGTATACAAGATTTACTTGGGGGAAGAAGTAGAGAGACGTATTTTTTGAATGCAATTCCTGGGCTCCATTTCCAGAGACTCTACTTTCCATAGGTCTAGGGAATCTGGCTTCTTATCAGCACTCCAGATGGTTTCGACACAGTGAATCTATGGACCTCACTTTGAGAAGGACTGATTTTTAGTGACAAAAATCCCTCAAAACTACAAAATAAAGCCATAAATGATGCATTTTCAAATGTGCAGAGATATATTTTAGGATCATTGCCTCTTACAAAGTATTTGTTCCCTATTTAAACTTGTTAATTTATTCTTGACTCCCTCCTGGCTTCAGTTTCCTATGCTCGGTATCGCAGACTCACAGATGTCCACAGTTCTGCTCCAGCAACCCTAAAAACTGTCATCTAGTGCACTGCTGCTCAAAGTGTGGGCCATGGACCAGTATTGGTCCAGAATCCTCTGTTACCAAGCTGTGACAAGCGAAGAAGTAAGGAAACTGAGAATAACTGTGTAGAGACTTTGAGCATTTTATATTTGTCAAATCTAATAAAGTGCGCTTATAATACATTTTTCACGTATTTTATTTCATTTTTCTAAAAGTTATTTTTTTAAAAGATGGGATCTTGCTTTGACGCCCAGCCTGGAGTGCAGTGGCTTGATCATAGCTCACTGCAACCTCGAATTCCTGGGCTCAAGTGATCCTCCTGCCTCAACCTCCTGAGTAGCTCAGACTACAGGCATGAGCCACAGTGGTTGGCTAATTTTTTAAAAATTATTTTAGAGGCACAGTCTCACTATGTTGCCCACGCTGGTCTCAAACTCCTAGCCTCAAGCCATCTTCCCACCTTAGCTTCCCAAAGCACTGGAATTACAGGCACGAGTCACAATGCTCAGCTAAAAATTCATTTTTATTGAATTTTACAAAGGTATCAGTTTACAACAGATTGAAAGTAAACCATGAAACAAAAAAAAGTCCTTCACCACAATTTACGAAACACTGATCTAGTGTAAGCTGATCCTGTAACGACAGTAAGACTAATAAGGGGGAAAGCCCACGGTGCTCCAATTATAAGCTTAAAGTAAATAAACAACAACAAATGTCATGCCTAATTTCATCCTACTTCACTGATAGAAAAATCAAAGTTAAAACTGAAAGGGAAGTGCCTGGCTACTTGTGGGGCAGCAAGTAGGCCTAGTTGCTTGTGGGGCAAGCAACTCAGGCCTCCTCATGCTGCCTCCCCACTACCCCTGTTCCCGCCGCCATGCCTACAAGGGTGACCCAAGGAGAGCACAATGGTGTAATGAGGAAGGTGTCTACACAGTCTGTAGTCTCATCTCTAATAAAACCATGCACAACTGACCTGATCCAGAGCGGATGGGGTTTGGGGAGTCATGCTAATTTAATGCTGATTACTTGAGAGATGTACAGTTTACACATTATTTGAATCAGAACTTCATAAAATATACCTCAATTAAAACTACTAGAAAATATTCATTTGGGTATGGTGGTTCAGAAAGCACTTTGACTACTTGGAATACTTCATTATCAAGTATCAGCTGAACATAAATGATCACTGAAGCTTACCTTTATCATTGCAGAAAGGGCAGTCAATGAGGCTGAGTCTGTGCTGCTTCTGTGTTGAGACCTGCCTGCCATAATCTACAGAGACCCCTCCCTGAGGTGTTCTCCCCCGAGTCAAGAGATTCCCATAAAGTTATGGTGCTGGACTAACCTACTGCATTTGTCTGATGTTACTCCCAACAGATGTATTAATACAGTCGTCTTCAAGAAATCACATATTTATACACAATCTTGAAGCGAAAATACACAATTAAATCTATATATGTGTTTCCCTTCCTTATTCTGAAATGCTCCACCAGAGTGCTAAAAGATCTAGTGATTTCAGGGTATATAAACTTTCTGATTTTCTTCACATTTTCATTTCTATCACAGGACTCATTTAGTCCAGTGATTGCGATATATTTTACCAAGCAGTAAAAGGTCATAAGGTCATTAGTAATTTGACCCCAAATTTCCTTTGTTCCTTTATCCTCCCATTAGTTTCAATGACAAACTCTTCTGCCTATGCAGGCTGTTCCCATTCTTTAAGCTCTTTAAACTCCAAGTCTCTTCTCTACATGTTCAACTCCTATAAATCCTTTAAGTTTTACCTCAATTCCTGTCTATGGAGTTGCCTTTGCCAATTACTCTAATCCACAGTTATTTTTCATTCCTAGGAATTCAGAGTTATGTCTATATCATTATTCTGAACTCAATTACATACTACTTATATTGTCTCTCTTTTTTGCAAAAAGTTGTTTCTCCAACTATTTCCTTGGGAAAAGCACATGGCAGGTAGTCAAAAAAAATACTTGAATAATCATGCTTTATTGGATTTATGTCTTTAATGAGACAATGTATAAGCTTTGATTGTAAAGCGATGAGATTAATTTACATAGCTACATAAGAAAAATTATTGATTCATTGAAATCAAATATTTATCAAGCACTGACTACATGCTAGACATTGTTTCTAGACTGGGGACACAGAAATAAAACACAAAAATTCTGTCCTGGCCAGGTGCAGTGGCTCACGCCTGTAATCCCAGCATTTTGGGAGGCCAAGGTGGGTGGGTCACGAGGATAGGAGTTCAAGACCAACCTGGCCAAGACGGTGAAACCCCGTCTCTACTAAAAATACAAAAATTAGCCAGGCATGGTGGCAGGCACCTGTAATCCCAGCTACTTGGGAGGCTGAGGCAGAGAATTGCTTGAACCTGGGAGGCGGAGGTTGCAGTGAGCCAAGATCGTGCCACTGCACTCTAGCCTGGGCAACAGAGTGAGATTCCACCTCAAAAAAAAAAAAAATTCTGTCCTTCAGGAGGGCATATTCTAGTGGTGGGAAGAAAAACAATGGACAAAATATATAGAATGTTGAATATTGTTAACTGGACAGGGAGTTTTGAGGGAAAGGGATATTGTATTGTATTGTATTTTGTATTGTATTGTATTGTATTGTATTGTATTGTATTGTATTGTATTGTATTTTTTGTACCCTCTGAGGGCAGACAGTGTTGCATTTTAGATATGCAGTTCAGGGAAGGCCTCATTTAAAAAGATGACATTTGACCAAATACCCAAAGGAAGTTAGGGATTCCACTATGCAGATATGCCTACCATGTAAGATATTAATATGGCTAAAGAGGAGAAGGTTTGGCCGGGCGCGGTGGCTCACGCTTGTAATCCCAGCACTTTGGGAGGCCAAGGCGGGCAGATCACGAGGTCAGGAGATTGAGACCACGGTGAAACCCCGTCTCTACTAAAAATACAAAAAAATTAGCCGGGCGTGGTGGTGGGCGCCTGTAGTCCCAGCTACTCAGAGAGGCTGAGGCAAGAGAATGGCATGAACCCTGGAGGCGGAGCTTGCAGTGAGCCGAGATCGCGCCACTGCACTCCAGCCTGGGTGACAGAGCGAGACTCCGTCTCAAACAAAAAAAAAAAAAAAGAGGAGAAGGTTTTAGGAGGTGTGATTAGAGAGGTAGCCATGTCCAGCAGGCCCACTGTAATTAAAAAAGGAGAAGAGATCCAAAGATTGAGTTTTATCCCGAACAATCCAGGAGAGAAGAGAATCAGCAAAGGCAGAATGCCAAGAAAGAGTGACCAGGAGGAGGAAAACCAGGAAAGCCAAGTGAAGAAAGTGTATCAAGGAATAGGAAATAATAACTGTGTTAAATAATGTGATAAGCCAGATTTAGACAGGAGTTGGTTAATCATGACCTTGACAAGAGAAATTTGGTGGAGTGATGGGGATGAAAACTTGACTGGAGTGAGTACAAGAGAAATTGGAAGGAAAGTAACAGAGATCATGAATACAGACAATTACATCACATTTTTCTGTGAAGAGCAGCAGAGGAATGGAATTTAACTGCAAGGGCAAGTGAGAGTCAAGAAAGAGAGGTTTAGGTGATGGAAACAAATCTATTTCAGATGCTGCGCAGGCCTGGGCATGGTGACTCACACCTGTAATCCCAGCACTTTGGGAGGTCGAGGCAGGAGGATCACTTGAGGCCAGGAGTTTGAAACCAGTCTGGGCAGCATAGTGAGACCCTGTGTCTACAAAAAAATACAAAAATTAGCCAGGTATGGAGGCACACACCTGTAATCCCAGCTACTTGGTAGGCTGAGGCAGGGGGATCACTTGAGCCCAGGTGGTGGAGACTAGTGAGTTGTGATAGCACCACTGCACTCCAGCCTGAGTGACAGAGAAAGATCCTGTCTCAAAGAAAAATAAGAATATCAGCAAAAAATAAATCTGGGTCAGAGGATTTGATTAACTGAGGAAAAAGAGAATACTGGGGCCTTTGAGAACAGGTCACTGTAAATATTCGTATTTTGCCATAAGAATCTATTCACAAAATTGTTCTACTTTTACATTAAATCTTTCATTTTAAAAAATGCTAATATTTATTTTAAATGGGAATTATCAGATAGATATCTATGATTTCATACCATTGAGTCTTAGCTGGTATTTCTCGACTATCTTCAGAAGTTCAATGCATGTCTCTTGAACGGAGTGAAAAACCTTGAGATATAAATTTTATTAGGACAATTTAAAGAACCATAAACAAATATATGTTATAAGCACTCCAAAAGCATAACATTTTCTTATAAGTATTATGTCTGTTTTAAAAACATTATGTCTATTTTTCTTGGCTATGACATGCTTCAGTTTTGGTTTTACTTCCGATGTAGAAAGCACATTCCCCCATGAGAGCTGGAAAAAAATGATGATAAATATATGGGAGCAAACAAAAAATTAAAACTGAAGAATTTGTCCTCATCTCAGCTCCAAACTATCTAAATAACAACAACATAAATCTAATATAAACTGCATCAAATATTGCCAACCACAGATGAACAGAGTATAGATAACCTTACAAAGTATTAACTCGAAGTCTGGCTTTTCTCTCATACTGGTCTAAACAAAACAGATTAGTGAATTTACTATAAAAATTAAATAATGTATTATAACACCAAATATAAATTATTTTTATATTCTTTTTTTAGGATTTTCTATAGATATTAATTCTTTCATTACTACTGCTACTAATTGCTAACAGAAAAGAAATAAAATATCCAGTAGACTCTCGTTTCAAAATTAAGCAAATGAAAATTTGAGATGCGGCCACACTATATACATGACATAACTCTTCACACAAATTAATAAATGTAGGTGTTCCCAGATAAACAAGCAAGCATAAGTTTTACAGTACAGATACAATGAGGACTTTTTTTTTTTTTTGAGACAGAGTCTCACTCTGTCGCCCAGGCTGGAGTGCAGTGGTGCAGTCTCAGCTTACTTCAACCTCTGTCGCCTGGGTTCAAGCGATTCTTCTGGCTCAGCCTCCTGAGTAGCTGGGATTACAGATGCCTGTTACCATGCCCGGCTAATTTTTGTATTTTTAGTAGAGATGGGCTTTCACCATCTTGGCCAGGCTGGTCTTGAACTCCTGACCTTGTGATCCACCTGCCTCAGCCTCCCAAAGTTCTGGGATTACAGATTTTTTTTTTTTTTTTTTTAGCAAGGCCTGTCTGTTCAGAATCTACACTAAAGAATTTTTATGTGACTTAGTTCAAGAAGACCTTGGTACTGCTATATAATATTAAGCCCTAACCCTTTTATTGTCAGATGCCTAATATCATCAAGAAGCCTGAACATTCTATCTGTGGAGCAGTTTTTATTATTATTTTGATGTTTGATCAAACCTAAAGAAGATTGATAATAAACACTAAAATCTTAAAAGGAGGAGCAGGCATCAATTTTCCTTATGAGTTTAGACATGTTTGAAGTGTATTTGGTATCTGGATTTGGCAATTGTAAAATCTGTTTTAAGTACATATAGAAGAAGATTAGAAAAGAATGCAAAAGGCTGGGCGCAGTGGCTCATGCCTGTAATCCCGGCACTTTGGGAGGCTGAGGTGGGTGGATCGCCTGAGGTCAGGAGTTTGAGACCAGCCTGGCCAGCATGGTGAAACGCTGTCTCTACTAAAAATACAAAAATTAGCCAGCCATGGTGGCAGGCTCCTGTAATCCCAGCTATTCGGAAGCTGAGGCAGGAGAATCGCTTGAACCTGGGAGGCGGAGGTTGCAGTGAGCCGAGATCGTGCCACCGCACTCCAGCCTGGGCAACAGAGCGAGACTCCATCTCAAAAAAAAAAAAAAAAATACAGAAAAGATAGTTCTAAGATGAAGTGACTATGCTTGATTATTTTTTCCATAGGTCTTTGCAAGGTTTACGTACTATTTTTATTTTTATAATAAAACTGTTTCTCATTCTTAAAAAATAGTACAAATGTGGGAGAAAGTTCTTGGTTGATTCCAAATATTCATCTAATGGCCAGATTTACACTAAATATAAAACATGTCACCCACAGATGACCTAACAATGTAAAACAATACCAAAACCTCATATATTCCCACTTCTATGGGAATATATCTGGAACAAGTTCCTGTTGCGTTACAACATACAACACCAGTAATAATAAAGTCTTCATTTTTACACGTTTGTCATTGAATCCTAGGAATACTTTTCAACACAAATAGTAAAAGCTTGTTAAATTTTTATCTATTTCCATATTTGTTTTGGCAATGAGATAAGTTTACTTTTTGCAGGATGAAAATACTTGATCAAGACCAGTTTAATTAGACCCATATTTTTAAGAATCCCACCATAATGATTATATTCCAAGCATAACAGAATCCCTGCTTAGAAATATTTGTTAAGAGTTAGCTTTAATTAGTATATATATGTTGAGTTACTAAATCTGCATTTAAAAATTCAGACTTTTGGGCTGGGCACGGTGGCTTATCTGAGGTCAGGAGTTTGAGACCAGCCTGGACAACATGGAGAAACCCCATCTCTACTAAAAATACAAAATTAGCTAGGAATGGTGGTACATGCCTATAATCCCAGCTACTCAGGGGGCTGAGGCAGGAGAATCCCTTGAACCTAGGAGGCAGAGATTGTGGTGAGCCAAGATTGCCCCATTGTACTCCAGCCTGGACAACCAGAGCGAAACTCCGTCCAAAAAAAAAAAAAAATCAGACTTTTTTATTCATTTATATTACACTCTTCTCTAATTAGCCTAATTACTTTAAACCATTTATTGGTTTAAAATTGTTTCATGGCAATTATTTAAAATAAAAAACAGCCAAAAAGGCATTAGGAAATATTTCAATAACTATCTTTTAATAAAATAGAAACAATAACTATTATCTTCATTTGCTATTTGATTTTAATTATTTCAGTGAGGTATAAGACTTCACATCAAAGTACTACAAAATAGTATGACTTGATATATAATGAGTATATGGTCTCAACTGGGAATGTAATCATTAAGACTTAGCTTGAAAACTATGCGTGCCAGAGAAACTACTTTATTCATATTTTATCTAAGTTAGTGAATACCAATTTTGCAAATTTTCAGTTTGTGAGAGCTGTGACCTCCTAAAAGAGCTCTGACTGACAGCTGGATACAACTAAACATTCTATTATCAAATTTGCATTTATCCCCATAAGCTCTCCAGTGTGAAAACTTGTTGCAGTTCCCCTTGGGGCCCAAATAATGGCTGGTTATATGCAATACACAGAATGCTCAAATTTACCTCAAGTTTAGCATCCAGTTCAGCATCAGACGCCACCAAGTGCTCATCCTCTTTTTTTCCTGTTGCTTTGATAAAGACCTGTTTAGTTTTCCAGTATTTCTTTTGCATTCTGCTGACTACTGACTGATTATCTTCTGGTCTAGGTTGCCCAGAGGAATCCATGGAGTGACTACAATGAACAGACTAAAATTAAACTTCTTTTAAAAATTCTCAATAATAGGCCGGGCACGGTGGCTCACGCCTGTGATCTCAGAACTTTGGGAGGCTGAGGCGAGCGGATCACGGGGTCAGGAGATCGAGACCATCCTGGCTAACACGGTGAAACCTTGTCTCTACTAAAAATAAAAAAAAAATTAGCCGGGCGTGGTGGCGGGCGCCTGTAGTCCCAGCTACTCCGGAGGCTGAGGCAGAGAATGGCGTGAACCTGAGAGGCGGAGCTTGCAGTGAGCCGAGATCGCGCCACTGCACTCCAGCCTGGGAGACAAAGCGAGACTCCGTCTCAAAAAAAAAAAAAAAAAACTCAATAAATATGTTTAGCTAGCCAATATTTAATCTGACAAATGGAAAAAAGGTACTAAATGTAATTTTTTTTTAGAGTCAGGGTCTCGTTCCATCGCTCAGGCTGGAGTGTAGTGGTGCAATCATGGTTCAGAATAATGTGGGCTCAAGCAATCTCCTGCCTCAGCCTCATGCAGCACTGGGATTACAGGTGTGAACTACCACATCTGGCCCCTAATATTAATGTTCTCAGTCAGACATGCTAAGGCTTGCTTTATATGGTCTAAATGTATGCTATAATTTCAACTTGCACAAGAAACAGGCAAAAGATTAATTATATTTATATTAATTTTAGTTAGATGACAAAGGAGATAAAACTTACGATTTTGCAGTTATGTCTAGAAAAAATTATATTTTATTTGGTATCTATAGATGTTTATTACTTTCTAAGTTTTGCTTTTGTAATAAAACTGCAAAATAAACTTGTACATACATCTTTACATACTAATATCAGTTCCTTAGGAAAATTTCCTATAGTTATAATCGCTATGTCTTTTTTTTTTTTTTTTTGAGACGGAGTCTCGCTCTGTCGCGCAGGCTGGAGTGCAGTGGCGCAATCTCGGCTCACTGCAAGCTCCGCCTCCCGGGTTCACGCCATTCTCCTGCCTCAGCCTCTCCAAGTAGCTGGGACTACAGGCGCCCGCCACCACGCCCGGCTAATTTTTTTGTATTTTTAGTAGAGACGGGGTTTCACCGTGGTCTCGATCTCCTGACCTCGTGATCCGCCCTCCTCGGCCTCCCAAAGTGCTGGGATTACAAGCGTGAGCCACTGCGCCCGGCCAATAATCGCTATGTCAAATATCCATTTAATATTTTCAGATATTCGAAGATTCCAACACATACTCTTTAAAAATCACTCGGCCGGGCGCGGTGGCTCACGCCTGTAATCCCAGCACTTTGGGAGGCCGAGGTGGGTGGATCACGAGGTCAGGAGATCGAGACCACGGTGAAACCCCGTCTCTACTAAAAATACAAAAAAATTAGCCGGGCGTGGTGGCAGGCGCCTGTAGTCCCAGCTACTTGGGAGGCTGAGGCAGGAGAATGGCGTGAACCCGGGAGGCGGAGCTTGCAGTGAGCCAAGATTGCGCCACTGCACTCCAGCCTGGGCGACAGAGCAAGACTCCGTCTCAAAAAAAAAAAAAAAAAAAAAAAAAAAAATCACTCAAAGAAATATTTTAATGTCCAATAAATCAACACAAATAAAGTCCTTAAGTATAAGGGACGATATGTTATAAAAGAAATACAGATGGACATTGTAAACTGTAAACATAAAAATTAACGTATGCCAGGCGCAGTGGCTCACGCCTGTAATCCCAACACTTTGGGAGGCCGAGGTGGGCGGATTACGAGGTCAGGAGATTGAGACCATCCTGGCCAACATAGTGAAACCCTGTCTCTACTAAAATACAAAAAATTAGTCAGGCATGGTGGCATGTGCCTGTAATCCCAGCTACTCAGGAGGCTGAGGCAGGAGAATCACTTGAACCCAGGAGGCGAAGGTTGCAGTGGGCCAAGATCATGCCACTGCACTCCAGCCTGGCGACAGAGCGAGACTCCGTCTCAAAAAAAATAAAAAATAACCTCCAAGAAGTTATTCTTAACAAGGTTAACATGGCTATATAAGGAAATGCAAATGTGAAAAGTATTTCTTTAAGGATATGTAAAAAGAATAAATACTAATAACATTTCGGATCTAAAGCCCAAATTATTCCAACAAACTGTAAGAGTAGGAACAAAAGGGAAATACTAAAGTATGTGACTCATTCGTTATTTCCAGGCACATCGATAGATGCTATTGTATTTTTCAAGTTAGTAAAGAAATAGAGGTTCACTTTCTTTTAATTTGAAGTAATTACTAATTAAATAAAAATAGAATGTCTAATTTCCAAATTACTAGGGGTAAAACAAAAGAGCCAGAAAAACTTTAGCAAAAGCAAAAGACCGAGTGGGAAAAACAAGAGTAAGGCATGTAACACACTGTACAAAACAAGAAGATGGAAGAAGAACAATTATATTATTTAGTATGATAGATGCAAACTTCTTTTTAAATACAAAGAATCTCAAATCATAGAAAAAAAATCGAAATCCAACTATATGCTATTTGAGATCTACCTAAAACAAAAGGACACAGAAAGATAAAAATAAAGATATGAGTTAAGATATACCAGGTAAATACAAACAAAATGAAATTAGAATAGCTATATTAATATCAGACAAAGTAGATTTAAATAAAAAGCATAAAATAGAACAAGGACAAGCTGTAAAGTCCACAAAGTGGCCAATTTTCCAAATATCCTCTGGATTATTATCCTTTGGATATCCTTCTACATTCCTGGGCAGTATATATTAGTCACCATTTAATTGCCAAACCTCTTAATATGTTATCCTGAATAATTTCTCTGGACATAATTTGGAATAGAGAGGGAATTTAATTTGGGTACCTAGGGAGCATGGATTTGATATAAGCATTATACTGTCCTGACACATCGAGCGTCTTAAGAGAAACTTAGTTTTTCTTTCCCATCCAGTTTCTTTCTGCTTTTGGTTGCCCTCAACTGCTTTCAGTCCTCCTCCTCCTTCCCTCTACTCCCAACTTTATAATAATTATCAGCAGTCCAACCATATCACAAACTGTTAATCTCTTCTACTAAACTGACTGCAGGTTTAGGCTCAATTAGAAGTACAAAATACTAGGGAGTATCAGGAGAGAATACCTCTTCCCTACATCAACTTCCATGTTGATGTAGCTCAAACAATATACTCCTGTCCTCGCAACCACTCTCTCCGTATCTCTTTGGGAGAGAAAGAGTAACTTATCTGATTGGACAGCAAAAAACTAGACTCCTCCATTTCTGGAAACTATCTTGCCTGCAGAGGACACACGTTCCCTGGCAAAGGGAGAAAGTGACTGGGAGGATAAATCTGCAAAAGTGAGATTTGCGCATTTGTGGTTTTTATGACCAAGGGCCTGCTAAATCTGCTGCTACTGGGGGTAGGTTAGGCAGGAAGCCAAGTCTTATTGGCTTGATGTATCAGATAACAGAGTTCAAGGCTAGCAGAACTATCAGATATTTAGGAGGGATTTCATAAAAGGTAGGGAGCCAAAGAGGAGGAAACCCCAAAATTTGTGTATAAAGTCCTCCCAAGACCTGTGCTAATCACTAAACGAATCATGAGGCAAGGGAGGGAAACCCAGGAATCGTGGCAGAAAATCAGCTACTGAAAGAGGAAATAACTAAGTGAAGATTTCAGCACTACCACTCCAGAGGAGACAGTTTGGAGTCTGAGTTCAGTCAAGTTAACTGGCTTCTAGAATAAAAATTCTTTTTCAGAGAAGCAAAACAGAATCCAGAAACTCTCAAATGCATCATTCAAAATCCCAAGTATCCAATAAAAAAACACTAGACATACAAAGAAATAAGAACATGTGACCCATACTCCAGTGGGGAAAGGGCAGTCAATAAAAACAGACCACAGAGATTTCCCAGATACGGGAGGCTGAGGCAGGAAAATCGCTTGAACCCGGGAGGCAGAGGTTGCAGTGAGTCACTGCACTTTAGCCTGGTTGACAGAGTGAGACTCTGTCTCAAAAAAAAAAAAAAAAAAAATTTCCCAGATACTGCAATTATGAGATAATTACTTTAAAGCAACTATTATTAACATATACACAGACTTAAAGTAGGATGTATGCACAATAAATGAACACATTGAAAATATTAGAAAACAAGTAAAACTCTAACTTTCCAGTTACAAAGTTCAGTAACTGTAATTTAAAATTCACTGCAGCTGGGTGTGGAGGCTCACACCTGTAATCCCAGCATTTTGGGAGGCTGATACAAGAGGATCTCTTTAGCCCTGAAGTTTGAGGTTACAGTGAACTATGATTATGCCAGGGCACTCCTGCCTGGGTGACAGACTGTGTGACAGACTGCCTCTTTAAAAAATAATAATAACTGGACAAGATTAAGAGCAAACTGAAGATGGCAGAAGTAAAAGGTTCTTCTTACCAAAAATTACCAATCTAAAAACTGGGGCAGGGGGTGGGAGGAGGAAGGAGGAGAACCCAAAGAAGAGATAGAATGGGATAGAAAAGTATTCAAAGAAATAAAACGTCCTCAAATTTGTGAATGACATTAATTTACAGATCCAATAAACTAAATGACAAACCCCACGCAGGATAATACAAAGAAAACACAAATAGACACATCACAGACAAACTGCTTAAATCTATATAAGAAAAAAAAAAAGATAGCAAAGAAAACCTATCTTGAAAGCAACAGAGAAAAACGGCATATTATACACAAGGTAACAAAAATACAAACAGGTCAGTTCTCAATAAAAACAAAAAAAAAGTCAGACTAAATGGAAGGATATATTTAAGGTACTGAGAGGAGAAAAACCTGTCGACCCCTAATTCCACATCTATTGAAACTGTCCTTTTAAAAATGAAAGTAGCGGGAGCACAGGGCTCAGGCCTGTAATCCCAGGACTTTGGGAGGCTGTGGGGGAGGATCACTGGCACCCAGGAGCTCAAGACCAGTCTGGCCAAGATGGCAAGACTACATATCTACAAAAAAATAAAAGAAACATTAGCTATGTATGGTGGTGTGAGCCTTTAGTCCCAGCTACTCAGGAGGCTGAGGCAGAAGGATTGCTTCATCCTAGGAGTTTGAGGCTGCAGTGAACTATAATCGCACCACTGCACTCCAGCCTGGGCAACAGAGTGACAGTCTGTCTCTAAAAAAACAAAAAATTAAAAAATAAAAAGAAGGAAAGCAAAATAAAGATATTTTCAAATAAAGCTCTGAGAGACTACCTGATCAGATCTGTAGACTTTCAGAAATGCCAACATTACAGACGTTATGTACATCACAGCTGAACATATTAAAAAATATGGTATATATACTCAATGGAATACTATTCAGCCTTTAAAAAGAAAGAAATCCTGTCATTTGTGACAACATGGATAAATCTGAAAGACAAATACCACATGATCTCAATTACATGTAAAATCTAAAAAAGTTGAACTAATGGAAGTAGAGAGTAGAATGGTAGTTACTAGAGGCTGGAGGGAGGGGTATTGGGAAGATGTTTGTCAAAGGACACAAAATTTCAGTTAGGAGGAGTAAGTTCTATTGTACAACAAAGGGACTACAGTTAATAACAATGTATTATATTCTTGGAGATATCTATGAGGCAGGATTTTTAGTGTTCTTACCACAAAAAAAAGGATGAGGTAATACATATGTTAATTATGTTGATTTAGCCATTCCACAGTGTTTCAAACGTAATGTACATGACAAATATATACCATTTTCTCAAAGAAAAATAATTTTTGAATTAAAAATGCTAACAAATTCTTCAGTCTTAAAGAATATTACACCAGATAATTTGGATTTATAGAAAAGAATGGAAGGACTGTAATTGTTAAATGTCCTGGTAAATATAAGACTATTGTTTCTTTCTTAATTTCTTCGCATTATGTAACTTTTACATGCATAGAGGCTGGGTGTGGTGGCTCACACCTGTAATCCCAGCACTTTGAGAGGCTGAGGCGGGTGGATCACTTGAGCTTGGGAGTTTAAGACCAGCGTGGGCAACATGGCAAGATCCTTTCTCTACAAAAAATACAAAAATTAGCTGGGCGTGGTGCAAGCACCTGCAGTCCCTGCTACTAGGGAGGCTGAGGTGGGAGGATCACTTGAGACTGGGAGGTGGAGTTTGCAGGGAGCCAGGATTGTGCCACTACACTCCAGCCTGGGTGACAGAGCCAGACTCTGTCTCAAAAAAACAAAAACAAAAAACCCTATCATACACAGACAACAATAAAATAGCAGCTCAATTATCAATGTGCTGCCATTTTAAAAACATCATTGATATGTTTACCCATTCTTTACCACCTCACTCCATCATCATCATAATATAGCGTTTTCATAAAATTTACATACATTGAAATCTCTAATTTTTACCTATATACTTTTTTCATTACTTATAGATTCAGGGTCTCACTCTGTTGCCTGGGTTAGAGTACAGTGGCACAATCATAGCTCACTGCAGTCTCAAACTCCTGGGCTCAAGTAATCCTCCCACCTAAGCTTCTGGAGTAGCTGGGACCACAGGCAACACACCATCATGCCTGGCTAATTTATTTTTATTTTTGTAGTGACAACGTCCCACTATGTTGCCCAGGTTTATTTATTTTTAATTGACAAGTAAAAATTGTATATATTTATGAAGTATAACATGTTTTAAAATGTGTATACATTTTAAATCTCCTTGGTTAAATTTATTCCTAAGTATTTTAATTTTTTTACTAGCTATTGTCAATGGCATTGTTTTATTGATTTCTTCCTTTTTTTCTTTTTTTTTTTTTTTGACAGAGTCTTGCTCTGTTGCCTAGGCTGGAGTGCAGTGGTGCTGCAGCCTCCACCTCCCAAATTCAAACAATTCTCCTGCCTCAGTCTCCTGAGTAGCTAGGATTACAGGTGAATGCCACCACGGCTGGCTAATTTTTGTATTTTTACTAGAGACAGGGTTTCACCATGTTGGCCAGGCTGGTCTCAAACTCTTGACCTCAAGTGATCCTCCCACCTTGGCCTCCCAAAGTGCTGGGATTACAGGCGTGAGGGACCCCACCTGGCCAGATTTATCAGATAGTTTGTTGTTAGTATGTAGAAATGCTACTGATTTTTTTTTTTTTTTTTGGAGACGGAGTCTTACTCTGTTACCCAGGCTGGAGTGCAATGGCATGATCATGGCTCACTGTAACCTCAAACTCCTGGGCTCAAGCAATCCTCCCACCTCAGGCTCCCAAGTAGCTAGGACTACAGTTTGTGCCACCACACCTGGCTAATTTTTTTTTTTTTGTAGAGATGGGTGTCTATGTTGTCCAGGCTGGTCTCAAACTCCTGTCTTCCAGTGATCCTCCCACCTCAGCCTCCCAAATTCCTGGGATTACAGGTATAAACCACCATGTCTGACCACTACTGATTTTTGTGTTAATTTTGTGTCCTGCAACTTTACTGAATTTACTACTTGTAATAGTTTTTTGGTGGAGTCTTTAGAGTTTTCTAAATATAAAATCATGTTGTCTGTGAACAGACAATTTAACTTCTTCATTGACAGTCTGAGCCTTTTATTTCTTTCTCTTGCCTAATTATTCTGGTGAGGAGTTCCAATACTGTGTTGAATGGAAGTGCTGAAAGTGGGCATACTTGTCTTATTCCTGATTTCAGAAAAAAACTTTCAACTTTTCACTAAGCATTATGTTAGCTATAGGCTTGTCATACAAGGCCTTTATTAGGTTGAGAGACATTCTTTCTCTACCTAATTTGTTGAGTGTTTCTATCATGAAAGGATGCTGAATTTTGTTGAATGCCTTTTTTGTATCTATTGAGATAATCATAAAGTTTTTGTCCTTTATTCTGTTAATATGGTGTATCACTATTGATTTGCATATGGTGAATATGCAGATTCACAGCGATAAATCCCACTTGATCATGGTGAATGACCCTTCTAATGTGCTGTTGAATTTGGTTTGCTAATATTTTCTTGAGGATTTCTGCATCTATGTTTATCAAGGATATTGGCCTATAATTTGCTTTTCTTGTACTGTTTTTGTCTGCCTTTGGTATCAGGCCTTTGTAAAATTAGTTTGGAAGATCTTCCTTTTCAATTTTTTGGATGAGTTTCAGAAGGATTGGTTTTAATTGTCTAAATGTTTGGTAGTATTCAGTAGTGGTATCATCAAGTTTGGGCTTTTCTTTAATGGAAGACTTATTATTACTGATTCAATCTCCTTACTCATTATTGGTCTTTTCAAATTATCAATTTCTTCATGATTTAGTCTTTATAAGTTGGTATGTATCTAGGAATTTACCCATTTCTTTTAGGTTATACAATTTGTTAGTGTGTATATATATATATATATATATATATATATATATATATACACACACATATATATATACACATATATACACATATATATACACATATATATACACATATATATATACACACACATATATATATACACACACACACACACATATATATATATATATATATATATTTTTTTTTTTTTTTTTTTTTTGAGATGGAGTCTCATTTGGACGCCCAGGCTGGCTCACTGCAATCTCCACCTCCCGGGTTCAAGCAATTCTCCTGCCTCAGCCTCCCAAGTTGCTGGGATTATAGGTGTGTGCCACCAAGCCCAGGTAATTTTTGTATTTTTGTTAGAGATGGGATTTCACCATGTTGGCCAGGCTGGTCTTAAAACTCCTGACCTGAAGTGATCTGCCCACCTCGGCCTCCCAAAGTGCTGGGATTATAGGCATGAGCCACTGCACCCGGCCTAGTGTATCATTTTTTATAGTAGTCTATGATCCTTTGTATTTCTGTGGTATCAGCTGTACTCTCCCTCTTTCACTTCTGATTTTAAGCGTTTTCTCTTTTTTATTAATCTAACTAAAGGTTTATCAATTTTGTTTCCTTTTTTTTTTTTTTTTGAGACAGAGTCTCTGTCCCCCAGGCTGGAGTGCAGTGGCGCGATCTCGGCTCACTGCAAGCTCCGCCTCCCGGGTTCACGCCATTCTCTTGCCTCACCCTCTCCAAGTAGCTGGGACTACAGGCGCCTGCCACCACACCTGGCTAATTTTTTGTATTTTTAGTAGAAACAGGGTTTCATTTTTGAGAAGTGTCTGTTCATGTCCTTTGCCCACTTTTTGATGGGGTTGTTTTTTTCTTGTAAATTTGTTTGAGTTCCTTGTAGATTCTGGATATTAGCCCTTTGTCAGATGAGTAGGTTGCAAAAATTTTCTCCCATTCTGTAGGTTGCCTGTTCACTCTGATGGTAGTTTCTTTTGCTGTGCAGAAGCTCTTTAGTTTAATTAGATCCCATTTGTCAATTTTGGCTTTTGTTGCCATTGCTTTTGGTGTTTTAGACATGAAGTCCTTGCCCACGCCTATGTCCTGAATGGTATTGCCTAGGTTTTCTTGTAGGATTTTAATGGTTTTAGGTCTAACATTTAAGTCTTTAATCCATCTTGAATTAATTTTTGTATAAGGTGTAAGGAAGGGATCCAGTTTCAGTTTTCTACATATGGCTAGCCAGTTTTCCCAGCACCATTTATTAAATAGGGAATCCTTTCCCCATTTCTTGTTTTTGTCAGGTTTGCCAAAGATCAGATAGTTGTAGATATGCGAGAAGACATTTATGCAGCCAAAAAACACATGAAGAAATGCTCATCATCACTGGCCATCAGAGAAATGCAAATCAAAACCACAATGAGATACCATCTCACACCAGTTAGAATGGCCATCATTAAAAAAGCAGGAAACAACAGGTGCTGGAGAGGATGTGGAGAAATAGGAACACTTTTACACTGTTGGTGGGACTGTAAACTAGTTCAACCATTGTGGAAGTCAGTGTGGCGATTCCTCAGGGATCTAGAACTAGAAATACCATTTGACCCAGCCATCCCATTACTGGGTATATACCCAAAGGACTATAAATCATGCTGCTATAAAGACACATGCACACGTATGTTTATTGCGGCACTATTCACAATAGCAAAGACTTGGAACCAACCCAAATGTCCAACAACGATAGACTGGATTAAGAAAATGTGGCACATATACACCATGGAATACTATGCAGCCATAAAAAATGATGAGTTCGTGTCCTTTGTAGGGACATGGATGAAACTGGAAAACATCATTCTCAGTAAACTATCGCAAGGACAAAAAACCAAACACCGCATGTTCTCACTCATAGGTGGGAATTGAACAATGAGAACTCATGGACACAGGAAGGGGAACATCACATTCCGGGGACTGTTGTGGGGTGGGGGGAGGGGGGAGGGACAGCATTAGGAGATACACCTAATGCTAAATGACGAGTTAATGGGTGCAGGAAATCAACATTGCACATGGATACATATGTAACAAACCTGCACATTGTGCACATGTACCCTAAAACCTAAAGTATAAAAAAAAAAAAAAAAAAAAGAAACAGGGTTTCACCGTGGTCTCAATCTCCTGACCTGGTGATCCGCCCGCCTCGGCCTCCCAAAGTGCTGGGATTACAAGCGTGAGCCACCACGCCCGGCCTTTTCTCTTTTCAAAACCAGCTCTTCTTTTAATCTTTTCTACTGTTTTTCTAGTCTCTATTTATTTCTGCTCTGATATTTATGATTTTCTTCTTTCTCCTAACTTTGGGCTTAGTTTGTTCTTCTTTTTCTAGTTCCTCAAGGGATAACATTAGGTTGTTTATTTAGGGCTTTTCTTCTTTTTTGATACAGGCATTCATTGCTATAAACTTCTCTCTTTGAACTTCTTTTGCAACATCTCTTAAGTTTTGGGATATTGTATTTCCATTTTTGTTTCAAGATTTTAATTTTATTTATTTGTCTTGAGATGGAGTTTCACTCTTGTTGCTCAGGCTGGAGTGCAATGGTGTGATCTGGGCTCACTGCAACCTCTGCCTCTCAGGTTCAAGAGATTCTCCTGTCTCAGCCTCCCGAGTAGCTGGGATTATAGGTGCCCACCACCACTCCTGGCTAATTTTTTGTATTTTTAGTAAGACAGGGTTTCACCATGTTAGCCAGGCTGGTCTCGATCTCCTGACCTCAGGTGACCCACCCACCTCAGCCTCCCAAACTGCTGGGATTACAGGTGTAGCCGCTATTCCTGGCAGTTTTAAGATTTTTTAAATTTCCCTTTAAATTTTTTTTGACCCATTTGTTGTTTAGGATCATGATGTTTAATTTCCACATATTTGTGAAATGTTCTTATTATTTCGAGTTTCATACCACTGCAGTTGAAAAAGCTACCTAATTTCAATTAATAAATTTTTAAGACTTATATTGTGGCCTAAGATATGATCTACTCTGGAGAATGTTCCATGTGTTCTTGAGAAGAATTTGTATTCTGTTAATATTGGATGGAATGTTCTGCATATATATGTTATGTCCATTTGGTCTAAAATGTAGTTGAATTCCAGTGTTTCCTTACTGAATTTCTGTCTGGGTATCTGTCCATTGTTGATAGTGGGGTATTAAAGTCTCCTATTATTGCATTGCTATCTATCTCTTCAGATCTATTAATATTTGCTTTATATATTTAGGAACTCTGATGTTGCATGCACACATATTTGCAATTATTATATCTTCTTGATGAATTGATCCCTTTTCATTATATAATAATTGTCTCATTTTATAGTTTTTTGACAAAGTGTGTGTCAATTTTTGTGTTACTATAAAGAAATGCCTGAAGCTGGGTAATTTATAAATAAAAGAGGTTTAATTGGCTCATGGTTCTGCCAACCGTACAGGAATTATGGTGCTATAGCATCTGCTTCTGATGAGGCCTCAGGGAGCTTTTCCTTATAGTGGAAGGGGATTGGGATCCAGTGCATCACATGGTGAGAAAAGGAGTAAGAGAAGAAGGGGGAGGCACAATACTCCCTTAAACAACCAAATCCCGTGAGGACTCACTTATCACCATGGGGACAGTACCAAGCCATCCATGAGGGCTCTGCCTCCAAGATCCAAACACCTCTCACCAGGCCCACCTCCAACAATGGAAGTCATATTTCAGCATCAGACTGGGAGGGGACAAAATATCCAAACCGTATCGGTGTACTGCACCTCATATGATTATATCTAACCCCACTCTCTTTTGGTTCCATTTGAATGGAGTATCTTTTTCCATCCTTTCAGTTAACCTAAATGTGTCCTTAAAGGTGAAGTGAGTCTTGGCTGGGCACGGTGGCTCACGCCTGTAATCCCAGCACTTTGGGAGACTGAGGCAGGTGGATCACAAGGTCAGGAGATCGAGACCATCCTGGCTAACAAGGTGAAACCCCGTCTCTACTAAAAATGTAAAAATTAGCTGGGCATGGTGGTGGGTGCCTGTAGTCCCAGCTACTTGGGAGGCTGGGGCAGGAGAATGGCATGAACCTGGGAGGCAGAGCTTGCAGTGAGCCAAGAGTGCACCACTGCACTCCAGCCTGGGCAACAGAGCGAGACTCCGTCTCAAAAAAAAAAAAAATAAATAAAAATAGGTGAAGTGAGTCTCTTCCAGGCAGCATACAGTTAAGTCTTTGTGTGTGTGTGTGTGTGTGTGTGTGTGTGTGTGTGTGTGTGTGTGTTTAACCTATTCAGCCAGTCTATCTTTTGGTTGAAGAATTTAATCTATTTACATTCAAGGTAATTATTGATAGGTAATCACTTAGTACTACCATTTTGTTCATTGTTTTCTGGTTGTTTTACAGTTTGTTCTTTTTTCCTTTCATGCCTTCTTCCTTTGTGATTAGACGATTTTTCTCTAGTGGTATACTTTAATTCCTTACTTTGTATCTTTCGTTTATCCACTATAGGTTTTTGCTTTGTGTTTACCATGAGGCTTACACAAAACAGATTATAGTTATAACAGGCTATGTTAAGCTGATTACAACTTAACTTTGATTGCATGCACTTTACCCTGCCTGACATTTTATGGTTTTGATGTCACAATGTACATCTTTTTATATTGTATATCCCTTAATAAATTATTGTAGCCATTATTATTATTGTTTTTAAATTTTTTAAATTTTTTTTTTTGGAGAGCTAGCTGAGGTTTTATTTTGGACCAAAAAAAAAGCAATTGAATTGTTTTGTAGCTGGAGAAGTGGGCAAGGGGGATCCCCAGGCAGTAAACTCCCCAACGGGTGGGTTGAGGGCTAGGGCTGAGCCTCAGGTGGGTCTTCTGTTCCCTGTGCTCCCCTGCACAGCGGCCTCCCTCCCAAGCTCTGGGGCAGCTGCAGGAGGGGCACACTGGGAGGGGCTGCTGCAGCTGTTCACTTAGGCAGGACGTCAGAGGACTCGGACACCAGCTTCCCATCGTGGATCTCAATCTTCTTCACAACTATGGCCCTGGTGAAGCTGGTGTGGCTGAAGGAGATGGAGCCCACGCCAGAGCCAAAGCTGGAGCTGAGGCCACAGCTGAGGCTGGGGCTTATGAGACCCTCATAGGCCGAGCTCAGACCACCTGCATAGCCACTGGTGGTCTTCGTATGGATATTCATGTTGTGCATCCCAGACTCCAACCGGCTCTCCTCGCCCTCCAGCAGCTTCCTGTAGATGGTGATCTTGATGTCCAGGGCCAGCCTGATGTTCATCAGTTCCTGGTAATCATGCAGCTGCTACGCCATGTCCTGCTTGGCCCGCTGCAGGGCAGCCTCTAGCTTGGAGAGCTTGGCACTGGCATCCTTAACAGCCAACTCCCCACGCTGCTCGGCATCTGCAATGGCAGCCTCCAGGGAAACCCTCTGGCCTTTCAGGCCCTCAATCTCAGCCTGGAGCTGGCTGACGTTCTGGTTCATCTCAGATCTCAGTCTTTGCATGCCGCAGGTCATCCCCGTGCTTCCCAGCCAGCGTCTGCAGTTCCTCATACTTGATCTGGTACATGCTCTTAGCCTCAGCCTGGCTGTGGTTGGCCATCTCCTCGTACTGCGCCTTGACCTCAGCGATGATGCTGTCCATGTCCAGGGAGTGGCTGTTGTTCATGGACAGCACCACAGATGTGTCCAAGATCTGGGACTGCAGCTTCTGGATCTCTTCTTCATACAGCTGCCTGAGGTGGTTGATCTCTTCAGTCAGCCCTTCCAGGCAAGACTCTGGCTCTATCTTGTTCATATAAGCTTCATCCACATACATCCTGATGAGGACAAATTCATTCTCCATCTCTGTATGCTTGTTGATCTCATCCTCGTATTTGTTCTTGAAGTCCTCCACCAGCCCCGGCATGTTGCCAAGCTCTGCCTCAAGCTTCAGCCTCTCCAAGCCCAGCTGCTGCTTAAGGTTGTTGATGTAGCTCTCGAACATGTTGTCCATGTTGCTCTGAGCCGTCTTCTGCTGCTGCTCCACTTGATCTCCAGCATCTTGTTCTGTTGCTCCAGGAATTGTACCTTGTCTATGAAGGAGGCAAATTCGTTGTTGAGGGTCCTTCTCCTGGGTGCACAAGGCCTGGATGTTGGGTTCCACCTCCAGGTTAAGGGGGCTCAGCAGGCTCTGGTTGACTGTGATGGCAGTGATGCTTCCCATGCCGCTGACCCCACCATAACTTCTGCCCAGGACACCCCAAAAGCTGCTGCTGCCCACTTGGGAGAAGCTCAAGGAGCTGATGCGGGCACCGGGCCCACGCACATAGAAGCAGTTGTTGAAGGCCTGGGGGCCAGAGGGCCACCTCTGGTGGACACTTTGTAGGACTTCTGGGTCACCATGATGGACATGGTCAATGCAGGAGTGGAAGCAGGTGGGCTCAACCAGATGGAGATCCCAGAAGGAGCAGGGAAGCTGCTGGTCTTTTTTTTTTTTTTTTTTTTAAGATAGAGTTTTGTTCTTGTTGCCCAGACTGGAGTGCAGTGGCATGATCTTGGCTCCTTCACCTCCCAGGTTCAAGTGATTCTCCTGCCTTAGTCTCCCGAGTAGCTGGGATTACAGGCACCTGCCACCAGGCCCAGCTAATTTTTGGTATTTTTTTTAGTGAAGATAAGGTTTCACCATGTTGGCCAGACTGGTCTCAAACTCCTGACCTCAGGTGATCTGCCTTCCTCAGCCTCCCAAAGTGCTGGGATTACAGGCATGGGCCACCGCACCAGGCCTATTGTAGCCATTATTTTTAATAGTTTTGTTTTTTAACATTCATATTAAAGACCCACCATTATACTATTATTCTAAATTTGTGTAATTGTACCAATGAGTTTTATACTTTTAGATGTTTTTGTGTTACTCATTAGCATCCTTTCCTCTCAGCTTGAAGAACTCCCTTTATCATTTCTTGTAAGACACATCTGGTGGTGATGAACTACCTCAGTTTTTGTTTGAGAATGCTTTTATCTCCATCATTGCTGGAGGTCAACTTTGTCAAGTATTGTTGGTTGACAGTTTTCTTTTTTCCTTCAGCACATTGAATTTATCATCCCACTCTCTACCAGCCTGTAGGTTTCTCCTGAGAATCCACTTCTAGCCTTACTGGAATTCCTTTGTATGTGATTTACTTTTCTCTTGCTACTTTCAGGATGTTCTCTTCATCTTTGATTTTTGACAGTTTGATTATAATATATCTTAGTGTAATCTTGTTCAGGTTGAATCTGATTGGAGACCTTTGACCTTCTCATACCTGGATATTTATACCTTTCCTCAGATTTGGAAATTTTTCTGCTATTATTTATTTAAGTAAACTTTCTGGCCCTTTGTCCTTCTCTTCTCCTGCTTAAACTCCTATAACTAGGATATTTGCTCTTTTAAGAAAATCTTATAAGCTTTAAATATTCTAAGCTTCATTTTTTCTTCTCTGACTGTGTTTTGAAATAATCTGTCTTTGAGTTCACGTATTAATTCTTCTGCTTCATCAAGTCTGCTGTTAATGCTCTCTACTGCATTTTTTAGTTCATTAATTGTATTTTTCAGCTCCAGAATTTGATTTTTTTAAAAAAATAATTTTAATCTGTTACATTTCTTATTTTGGTTAACTATTGTTTTGCTGATTTCAGTGAAATGTTTCTCTGTATTTTTTTTAAATTCACTAAACTTAAAGCAATTATTTTGTATTCTTTGAGAGGTAGTTTATATATGTCCATTTCTTTGGGGTCAGCTACTGGGAGGTTATGTTTTTTAGGTGGTATGATGTCTCCCATTTTTCTTGTTGCCTTACATTAATGTCTGTGCTCTTAGTGGAACAGTTACCTTTTGTAGACTTTATGGGCTAGTTTCATTGTGGACTGACTTTCCTCCATGGGGTGGGGTGCAGTGGTTCTGGCACTAGTCAGGGTGCCAGCTGTGTGGTCTCTGTGCAGCTCTGTCTGCTGAGATTGGTATGGATAAAAATCACAGGGATCCATAGCAGCCAATGTTGTGAGTTTCTGCAGTGGCAGCAAGAGTTGTTGGGGTCTTTGGTGGCAATGACTGCTAAGATCGCCCCAATCTATTTTTTTTCCCACCGGAGAAGCTATGGCTGAAGGGATCCGTCTTGACACTGGTGCCTGATGAGTGGCACCCATGGAATAATCACAGAACTCAGGCCTGATGCACAAATGTGTGGAGGTACGGCAGTTCTGAGTTCCCAGGTAGTAATGGCATTGGTGTCTGGGATGCAGGGATCCTTGCTGCTGCGTGACAGAATGCGAGATGCAGATGCTTGTTAAACAGCTAAGAGAACTGAGAATAAGAGCACTAGTGAGTGCAGCATTAGAGTAGCTCTAGGATTGGAGTAAAGCCAAGATGTCTGTAGCAGCAGAGCCGGTACCCAGCGTTCAGCCACACACAGCAAGAGCTTGGCTCTAGGGCCCAGGGTGCAAACTCTTTACCTGTATACTTTTGACAAATGGATATCTTATATAGAACATTTCCAACTATCCAGAAAGTTTCCTTGTATCACTTTCTTGCCAATCCCTATCAGAAGCAATGAATGTGGTTTTTTTCCTTAGCTTTTCCCAGTTTATTTTTTTTTGATTGTTGAATAGAATTCCATTGTATCAATGTACCAGCGTTTCCAGTTTGGGACTATTGTAAATAAGGCTGTTATGAACATACCTATACAAGTATTTTTGCAGACAAATGTTTCCATTTCTCTTTGATAAAAATCTAGAATTGGATTTGCTGTGTCAAAGGATTGGTGTACCAGCCTCAGCAACAAAGTGAGACCCCATCTCTACCAAAAATAAAAAAATTAGCCATACATTGTGGCATATGCCTATAGTCCCAGCTACCTGGGACACTTGAGCCCAAGAGTTTGAGGCTGCAGTGAGCTATGAATGTGCCACTGCACTACAGCCTGAGGGACAAAGTGAGACCCCATCTCAAAAAATATATAAAAAAAGAAAATTAAAATTAAAAAAATAAAAAATAAACAAATAACAAGTAGCAGCTGGAAGCCAACATATAATTTTTGCTACTGACAATGGTCAAGTTTCTGGATACAGCTTACTGTGAGAGCCAAATAATCCTCATAACCGAGCACTAAAATTAAATTCAACAAGCCAGTCAGAGGTAACTGAATCACCAGAGGCTTCCCTGTATGAGAGAAGAAAGAAGGAATTGAGATAAACTTGCCCAATTTTTGCTTCCCAAATTTACCAGACAAGCCATTCCTCCTCTAGGAAGAAATGAGAGGGTAGAAAAAGACTAGGAGTTAAACTAATTGAGCTCCTTTAACATAGTAGGAAACATCAAGAATGAGAAAGATATATTCCCTCTGTATTTCCTATTGCTGTTATAAAAAATGATCACAAACTTAGTAACTTACAACAAAATTAATTTACTGTCTTCCCATTCTGGAGATCAGAGTCCTAAAATAAAGTTGTCAGAGGGCTGCATTTCTTCTGGAGGCTACAAAGGAGAATCCATTTCATTGTCTTTTCTAGCTTTTAGAAGCCACTTAAATTTCCTGGCATGTGGTCCCCCTTCCTCCATCTTTAAGGCCAGCAGCATAGCATCTTCTAATCTTTCTCTAATTCTATGCGTCATCACATTGTCTTATCTTCTTCTGATCTTTCTGTCTTCCCCTTAAGAAGACCTATGTGATTATACTGGACACACCTAAATAATCCAGGATAATATCCCCATCTCAATATTCTTAGTTACATCTTCAAAGTCTCTTTGAACACAGTCTCTTGCAACAGAAAGTAACATATTCATAGGTTTCAGGAATTAGGACATGGACATCTTTGGAAGGCCATTATTCTACTACAGCCTCTATCAGTTTTCACTCTTATTTAGCAAAAGCATAGGCTCAAGTAATTTCTTCATAAAAGATACTTGGGGCCCGGCATGGTGGCTCATACCTGTAATCCCAGCACTTTGGGAGGCCAAGGCGGGTAAATTACTTGAGGTCAGGAGTTCAAGACCAGCCTGGCAAACATAGTGAAACCCTGTTTCTACTAAAAATATACAAATAAGCTGGGCATGGTGGCAGGCGCCTGTAATACCAGCTATTATTACAGGCGCCTGTAATAATACGGGAGGCTGAGGCAGAAGAATCACTTGAACCCGGGAGGCAGAGGTTGAAGTAAGCCGAGATCGCACCATTGCACTCCAGCCTGGGCGACAGAGCAAGACTCTGTCTTAAAAAAAAAAAAAAAGGAATACTTTATTCCTTTTTACACTACACAATATTTAAATTTTTAGCTGTCTCCTGGATTTTCAATTCAAATCTTAAGTAAAATAAAACAAATCAATAACCTCTTTAGAGATAGATTTGTATTCACTTATAACGTCTCATTACTATGACATCACTGAAAATAAAGTGGAACTGATGTTAATGTGCACACTGAAGCACTGAAATCCTCTTGAGAAAAATAATCTGTGAAGACTTTTGACTTAATATTATTAACACTAGTGTTTGATGCAATTAAGAAAATATATTAGTCAAACCTGCTGTTTAACATAGTAGTCCTGCTTACTCTGGCTCCTAAGCCATGAGTTTTCTTACAAACACAATCAACATTCCTCAGAATGACAGTTTATAAATAATTCAACTTTGGAAGGGGGGAACTGGTAGGAAATGCTCAAAAATGTCAGCAATGGTTTTCTCTGCAGTGGGATCATGGATGACAGTTTACTGTAGTTTCTGACAGTTTTCTGCAGCAAATTTGCTACAATTAACATGTATAACTATTATTTGAATAACTATTATTATTGTAAAAACGTTTTCTTATGAAGACCAGTTATACTTTTACCCTTTTTGGTTTTTCTTTCTTTCTTTCTTTCTTTCTTTCTTTTTTTTTTTTTTAGACAAGGTCTTGCTCTGTTGCCCAGGCTGGAGTGCAGCAGCGCCATTATGCTCCGACCTCCCAAGCTCAAGTGGTCCACAAGTGCATGCCATCACACTCGGCTAATTTTTTTTTTCTTTTTTTTGTAGAGATCCTAAGACTATGCCCTCACCCCCACTAGACCAGAGACTGGTTGCAAGTCAGGGTCTCCAGAACTTCTGACCCACCAGCTTCAAGTGGGGGTTCCCAAGACTCCTTTTTGGGCTCGATTAATTTCCCAGAGTGGCTCACAGAACTCAGGGAAACACTCAGAGTCTCAAGGCAGATCAAAGGAGGACAGAAGAAGGTCAGAGGCCTGTCCCTGAAGCCTAACACACCCAACACTGTAACAAGACTGTAATGAGAGCTGTGGAAGTTAGGAACCAGCAAATGTTGATGAAAATACCACACTATCCAACACTTGCAAACCCTTATCCAAAAGTGAGTCATTCATTCATTCATTGTTAAATATATATTAAATGCTTATAGTTTTATGTAGCAATCTTACCTGAAATGTGACTAATAATCAGTAAGTGCATATAAAAATATCTGAGAAGTTAAAATAGTTATTACAAGACTATATATTAAATCACATGAACTTTATGTGTAAGGGAGCTGGTCTCCCCCTCTCCTGCTAACAATCGAACACCTAATTAATAACAGAAATAGGACTGAAACTTTGGTGTGCTGGGTACCATGAGTGAAATTTCCTTTGAACTGTATGTTGAAGAAAAACAGATTTTAACAGCAGGAGGCAAAGAAATATTATTCCAAATACATGCTGAAGAAGAGAAAGGCAGATTGATGGTACAGATTGTAGAGATCTGTTTAGCAGAGAGACTAAACACAGAGAGTTCAGAACAATCTCTCCATATTCCAGACATAATCTAATAAAAGCCTGGACCAAGGGCATTAGTGTAAGAATGGCTATGAAGGCAGATATCTACAGAACTTGGTAAATAATGATTAAGCAGCTTTGCCCCAGAAAAATAAGGGCAATTAGAAGAAGCAGTTCTCTAAGTGGGAAGGTTAGACATTTCATCTGTGACATCTTGAATCTGAAATGATCAAGAACATCAGAGTTTTCCAAAATTTCCAACAGGTAATTAAAACTGTAGTAATAAAAAATTGTTTCAAGCTTGGGTCTCTAGTCAGACTGTCTAGGTTTGAACCTAAGAACTTTTTTTTATTAGCTGTGGGACCTCGTGCAAGTTACATTAATCTCTCTTTTAGTTTCCTCATCAGTAAAATATGAATAATGAAGTAAATGGATTGTTATAAGAATTAAATGAGAAATATACATAAAGTGCTTGAAATAGAAATTGCTGGCACTTAAGAATTCATGTTATATTTTTTTCATTTTACTTTTTATCAGAGCTTAGAATGAAATATTATATGGCAATTATCTACATACATATATAAATAGTTAAGCAGTGAGAACAAATGAGACCTTCAATAAAATAGAAAGGGTGGTAAACAAAAAGACACAGGCACTTGTATGTTCACTGCAGCATTAGTCTCAATAGCAAAAACATGGAATCAACCTAGATGCATATCAACAGTGGGCTGGATAAAGAAAATGTGATACATATACACCATGGAATACTATGCAGCCATAAAAAAGAACAAAATCATGTCCTTTGCAGCAATATGGATGCAGCTGGAGGCCATTTTCCTAAGCAAATTAATGCAGGAACAGAAAATCAAATGCCACGTTTTCATTTTTAAGTGGGAGGTAAACATTAAGTACACACGGACATAAAGATGGGAATAGTAGACACTGGGGACTACTGGAGTGGGGAGAAGGGAGGAGGTGGTGAGATTAGCCACCATGCCCAGCTAATTTTTGTATTTTTAACAGAGATGGGGTTTCGTCATTTTGGGCAGGCTGGTCTCGAACTCCTGACCTCAGGTGATCCACCTGCCTCGGTCTCCCAAAGTGCTAGGATTACAGGCGTGAGCCACTGCGCCCAGCCCAACAGCATATTTTTAAATTTTTGGTTGACCATGTGAAATTGCCAACATTAGGCCATTTTTTACCTACAAAAACAGCAATTGCATGGGACTCAATCTAATAAAAGGAACCGAAACAAATTTACTAAAGTGATCTAACTCATTTCAGAAGAAAGTCATCTGTGGGCAAATGATCTCCCTAACCAAGAACATGTCCCAACTCAATTCAGAGATCTGCACTGATTGGCAAACTATGGCCTGCTGGCAAATTAGTCTTTAGCTGCTTTCTTGCTACAAAGGCAGTTAGGTACATCCAGCAAATTGCACAGCCCACAAAGCAAAAATTATTTACTATTTGGCCATTTACAGAAAAAGTCTGCAGACCCCTGATCTCAGCTATGGTTCTAAAATATATTCTGAAAAGTCATAAATCTCTTTAAGTTGTATTATTGTAATAAGACAATGTCTAGTCTTTGTATACATACATATATATTTTGTGTGTGTACAGATATATATAGTCATGCATCACATAATGACATTTTGGCCAGTGATGGACCATATATACAACAGTGGTCCCATAAAATTATAATGGAGCAGAGATCTGGTAAAATGGCCGAATAGGAACAGCTCCGGTCTGTAGCTCCCAGCGAGACAAACACAGAAGGCGGGTGATTTCTGCATTTCCAACTGAGGTACCCAGTTCATCTCACTGGGACTGGTTAGGCAGTGGGTACAGCCCATGGAGGGCAAGCAGAAGCAGGGTGGGGTGTTGCCTCATCCAGGAAGCGCAAGGAGCTGGAGCCCTACCTCCCCCAGCCAAGGGAAGCCACGAGGGACTGGGCTGTCTGGCCCAGATACTATGCTTTTCCCACAGTTTTTGCAATCCGCAGACCAGAAGAATCCCACGTGTGCCTATACCACCAGGGCCCTGGGTATCAAGCACAAAACTGGGTGGCTGTTTGGGCAGACACCGAGCTAGCTGCAGGAGTTTTTTGTTTTTGTTTTGTATCCCAGTGGCGCCTGGAACCCCAGTGAGACAAAACCATTCACTCCCCTGGAAAGGGGGCTGAGGCCAGGGAGCCAAGTGGTCTCACTCAGTGGGTCCCACTCCCACGGAGCCCAGCGAGCTAAGAACCACTGGCTTGAAATTCTCACTGCCAGCACAGCAGTCTGAAGTTGATCTGGGACAGTCAAGCTTGGTGGGGGCAGGGGCATCTGCCATTACTGAGGCTTGAGTAGGCGGTTTTTCCCTGACAGTGCTAAAGAGGCCAGGCAGTTTAGACTGGGCAGAACTCACCACAGTGCAGCAAAGTGGCTATGGCCAGACTGCCTCTCTAGACTCCTCCTCACTGGGCAGGGCATCTCTGAAAGAAAGGCAGCAGCCCCAGTCAGGGGCTTTTAGATAAAACTCCTATCTCCCTGGGACAGAGCACCTGGGGGAAGGGGCAGCTGTGGGCACAGCTTCAGTGGACTTAAAATGTTCCTGCCTGCCGGCTCTGAAGAGAGCATCTGATCCTGACAAGGAGGATTCTCCCAGCACAGCAATTGAGCTCTGCTAGGGGACAGACAGCCTCCTCAAGTGGGTCCCAGACCCCCATGCCTCCTGACTGGAAGACATCTCCTGGCAGGGGTCAACAGACACCTCATACAAGAGAGCTCCAGCTGGCATCAGGCTGGTGCCCCTCTGGGACAAAGCTTTCAGAGGAAGGAACAGGCAGCAATATTTGCTGTTCTGCAGCCTCTGCTGGTGATACCCAGGCAAACAGTGTATAGAGTAGACCTCCAGCAAACTGTAGCAGACCTGCAGAAGAGGGGCCTGTTAGAAGAAGAGGGGCCTGTTAGAAGAAAACCTAACAATCAGAAAGCAGTAACATCAACATCAACAAAAAGGACCCCCACACAAAAACCCCATCCAAAGGTCATCAGCCTCAAAGATCAAAGGTAGATAAATCCACCAAGATGAGGAAAAAACAGCACAAAAATGCTGAAAATTCCAAAAAACAGAATGCCTCTTCTCCTCCAAATGATGACAACTCCTCTCCAGCAAGGGCACAAAACTGGATGGAGAATGAGTTTGACGAATTGACAGAAGTAGGCTTCAGAAGGTGGATAGTAACAAACTGCTCTAAGCTAAAGGAGCATGTTCTAACCCAATGCAAGGAAGCTAAGAACCTTGATAAAAGGTTACAGGAACTGCTAACTAGAATAACCAGTTTAGAGAAGAACATAAACGACCTGATGGAGCGGAAAAACACAGCAAGAGAACTTCGTGAAGCATTCACAAGTATCAATAGCTGAATCAATCAAGTGGAAGAAAGGACATCAGAAATTGAAGATCAACTTACTGAAATAAGGCATGAAGACAAAATTAGAGAAAAAAGAATGAAAAGGAATGAACAAAGCCCTCAAGAAATATGGGACTATGTGAAAAGACCAAACCTATGATTGGCTGGTGTACCTGAAAGTGACGGGGAGAATGGAACCAAGTTGGAAAACACACTTCAGGATATTATCCAGGAGAACTTCCCCAACCTAGCAAGACAGGTTGACATTCAAATTCAGGAAATACAGAGAATACCATTTAAGATACTCCTTAAGAAGAGCCACCCCAAGACATATAATTGTCAGATTCTCCAAGGTGAAACAAAGGAAAAAATGTTAAAGGGAGCAAGAGAGAAAGGTCAGGTTACCTACAAAGGGAAGCCCATCAGACTAACAGCGGATCTCTCTACAGAACCCCTACAAGCCAGAAGAGAGTGGGGGCCAATATTCAACATTCTTAAAGAAAAGAATTTTCTTTTTTTTTATTATTATACTTTAAGTTCTAGGGTACATGTGCACAACGTGCAGGTTTGTTACATATGTATACATGTGCCATGTTGGTGTGCTGCACCCATTAACTCGTCCTTTACATTAGGTAACTATCCTAAATATATATGCACCCAATACAGGAGCACCCAGATTCATAAAACAAGTTCTTAGAGACCTACAAAGAGACTTAGACTCCCACATAGTAAACACCTCTATGGAAATAAACTAGAAAATCTAGAGGAAATGGATAAATTCCTGGAAACATACACCCTCCCAAGACTGAACCAGTAAGAAGTCAAATCCCTGAATAGACCAATAACTGTGAGCCACTGTGCCTGGCCTCCAATAACAAGTTCTGAAATTGAGGCAGTAATTAATAGCCTATCAACCAAAAAAAGCCCAGGACCAGACGGATTCAGAACCTAATTCTACTAGAGGTACAAGGAGGAGCTGGTACCATTCCTTCTGAAACTACTCCAAACAATAGAAAAAGAGGGACTCGGCTGGGCGTGGTGGCTCACGCCTGTAATCCCAGCACTTTGGGAGGCCAAGGCGGGCGGATCACAAGGTCAGGAGTTCAAGACCAGCCTTGCCAACATGGTGAAACCCCGTCTCTACTAAAAATACAAAAATTAGCTGGGCGTGGTGGCAGGTGACTGGAACCTCAGCTACTCAGGAGGCTGAGGCAGAGAATTGGTTGAATCCGGGAGGCAGAGGTTGCAGTGAGCTGAGATCGCACCACTGTACTCCAGCCTGGGCAACAAAGCAAGACTCCATCTCAAGGAAAAAAAAAGGAAGAAAAAGAGGGACTCCTCCCTAACTCATTTTATGGGGCCAGCATAATCCTGATACCAAAACCTGGCACAACAAAAGAAGAAAATTTCAGGCCAATATCCCTGATGAACATTGATGCCAAAATCCTCAATAAAATATTGGCAAACTGAATCCAGCAGCACATCAAAAAGCTTATCCACCATGATCAAGTCTGCTTCATCCCTAGGATGAAAGGCTGGTTCGCCATACGCAAATCAATAAACATAATCCATCATATAAACAGAACCAATGACAAAAACCACATGATTTATCTCAATAGATGCAGAAAAAGCCTTCAATAAAATTCAACACTTCTTCATGCTAAAAACTCTCAATAAACTAGGTATTGATGGAACATATCTCAAAATAATAAAAGCTATTTAAAACAAACCCATAGCCAATATCATACTAAATGGGCGAAATCTGGAAGCATTCCCTTTGAAAACCAGCACAAGATAAGGATGCCCACTCTCATTACTCTTATTCAACATAGTATTGGAAGTTCTGGCCAGGGCAATCAAGCAAGAGAAAGAAATAAAGGGTATTCAAACAGGAAAAGAGGGAGTCAACTTATCTCTGTTTACAGATGACATGATTGTATATTTAGAAAACCCCATCATCTCAGCCCCAAAACTCCTTAAGCTGATAAGCAACTTCAGCAAAGTCTCAGCATACAAAATTAATGTGCAAAAATCACAAGCATTCCTATATACCAATAATAGACAAGCAGAGAGCCAAACCATGAGTGAACTCCCATTCACAAGTGCTACAAAGAAAATAAAATACCTAGGAATACAAGTTACAAGGGATGTGAAGGACCTCTTCAAGGAGAACTACAAACCACTGCTCAAGGAAATAAGAGAGGACACAAACAAATGGAAAGACATTCCATGCTCATGGATAGGAAGAATCAGTATCATGAAAATGGCTATACTGCCCAAAGTAATTTATAGATTCAATGCCATTCCCATCAAGCTACCATTGACTTTCTTCAAAGAATTAGAAAAAACTACTTCAAATTTCATATGGAACAAAAATGGAGCCCATATAGCCAAGACAATCCTAAGCAAAAAGAACAAAGCTAGAGGTATCATGCTACCTGACTTTGAACTATACTACAAGTCTACAGTAACCAAAACAGCATGGTACCAAAAAAGATACATAGATCAATGGAACAGAACAGAGACCTCAGAAATAACACCACACATCTACAACCATCTGATCTTTGACAAACCTGACAAAAACAAGCAATGGGGAAAGGAGTCCCTATTTAATAAATGGTGCAGGGAAAACTGGCTAACCATATGCAGAAAACAGAAACTGGACCCCTTCCTCACACCTTATACAAAAATTAACTCAAGATGGATTAAAGACTTAAATGTAAGACCTAAAACCATAAAAACCCTAGAAGAAAACCTAGACAATACCATTCAGGACATAGGACTGAGCAAAGACTTCATGATGAAAACACCAAAAGCAATCGCAACAGAAGCCAAAATTGACAAATGGGATCTAATTAAACTAAAGAGCTTCTGCACAGCAAAAGAAACTATCATCCTATCATCAGAGTGAACAGGCAGCCTACAGAATGGGGGAACATTTTTGCAATCTATCCTTCTGACAAAGGTCTAATATCCAGAATCTACAAGGAACTTAAATTTACAAGAAAAAAACAACCCCATCAAAAAGTGGGCAAAGGATGTGAACAGACACTTCTCAAAAGACATTTATGTGGCCAAGAAACATACGGAAAAAAAGCTCATCATTACTGGTCACTAGAGAAATGCAAATCAATACCACAATGAGATACCATCTCACACCAGTTAGAATGGTGATCATTAAAAAGTCAGGAAACAACAGATGCTGGAGAGGATGTAGAGAAATAGGAATGCTTTTACACTGTTAGTGGGAGTGTAAATTAGTTGGACCATTGTGGAAGACAGTGTGGCAATTCCTCAAGGATCTAGAACCAGAAATACCACTTAACCCAACAATCCCATTACTGGATATATACCCAAAGGATTATAAATCATTCTACTATAAAGACACATGCACACATATGTTTATTGTAGCACTATTTACAATAACAAAGACTTAGAACCAACCCAAATGCCCATCAATGATAGACAGGATAAAGAAAATGAGGCACATATGCATCATGGAATACTATGCAGCCATTAAAAAAGAGTGAGTTCATGTCCTTTTCAGGGACATGGATGAAGCTGGAAACCATCATTCTCAGCAAATTAGCACAGGAACAGAAAACCAAACACCGCATGTTCTCACTCATAAATGGGAGTTGAACAATGACAACACATGGACACAGGGAGGGGAACATCACACACCGGGGCCTGTCGGGGGTTGGGGGAAAGGGGAGGGAGAGCATTAGGACAAACATCTAATGCATGCAGGGCTTAAAACCTAGATGACGGGTTGATAGGTGTAGCAAACCACCATGGCACATGTGTACCTATGTAACAAACCTGTATGTTCTGCACATGTATCCCAGAAATTAAAGCAAAATTTAAAAAAAGAAACCTATTTAAAAAAAGATTATAATGGAGAAATATACTATTATAATAAGAGAAAATCCTATTGCCTAGTGATGTCATAGCCATGGTTTGCCACTGAGCAAACCTTTCCTTTGTTTAGATACATAAATACCATTGTGTTACAGTTGCCTACAGTATTCAGTACAGGAACATGCTATACAGGTTTGTAGCCTAGGAGCAACAGGCTGTATCAGATGGTCTAGGGGTGTAGCAAGCTCCACCATCTAGGTTTGTATAAGTACACTCTATGACATTCATACAATTACAAAATTGCCTAAGGACACATTTCTC
The DNA here is from genome assembly GCF_006542625.1 of Nomascus leucogenys. Classification (NCBI taxonomy): domain Eukaryota; kingdom Metazoa; phylum Chordata; class Mammalia; order Primates; family Hylobatidae; genus Nomascus; species Nomascus leucogenys. The sequence continues at coordinate 103,330,239 of NC_044402.1, forward strand.
AGGACATATCCCTGTTGCTATGTGGTGGATGGCTATATCATATACATCATACTTTAAAGGCTCTGCCTGACTAATCTTTCATCAACCGCCCATTAATTCAGGAATGGTTTTTGGCTCTGGCAAATCAATAAGTACATTAGATTACAGGCTCTTTTGTCTGTCTCCTTTCATGGATAGAGATGAAATGAAGCCTACTACAATTATTAAGGGTAACTGATATGAAAGACAAACCAACAAGTGACAAATTGAGGATCTGCCCCTCAAACTGCCCTAAATACATTTTATAAAGTATCGGCCTTAACATTAGATTATAATTGAATTCAGATTATAAATATAAATCTTTTCAGGTCAGATCTTAATTATTGTTTAGCCAAACATGATTTGGTTACTGAGATACTGATCTAGTCCGGGACTAGAATAGTTGAAATTTACAAACACACAGAGATACTATAACTCATGCAGAACAAAAATTAGCTGAAATTTGAAAATAGTCCCAATATGACAGTCAGTTTCATATGCACATTTAATGCCAGCTTTGTTCTGGGTGCTATGATTGGCACTGTAATCATAACATCAATAAGACACTGACATAGCAAAATCCAATTACATTAAATGCAAACTTGTGTTTATCTAAAGTAGAAAGAATATGGCAATTACTTATCATCATTCAATCAGTCCCACAAATCCCACACTAAGCAGATAAGTTACCCACAGAGAGGTTACCATCTTGACCTAATATTCTTATGAAAGGACTAGATCTTAATAATTTTTCAAAAAGGATTCAAAATTATGCAAAAGGTACTTTTCTTAGAGTTTAAGATATTTTAAAGTTCCTGATAATCTTAGTACTACTGCTCACTAAAGTAATAATCATTATACCTATAGAACCCTGAAAACTTTTTAAACATTTTCACACATTTTATCTCCTTTGGTCTTCATAATATCCCCAGAAAGCTAAAAATGGCAGTTTTTATTATCCCAGTTTCATAAAGGAAGTAGCCAAGACCCTGTAAAATTAAGGGAATTTTCTTAAATTTCTTTAATTCACATGCATTAAGAACATTTTTGTCTGGGTGCAGTGGTTCATGCCCAGTACATTGGGAGACCATGGCAAGAGGATCACCTGAGGTCAAGACCAGTCTGGGCATCGTAGTGAGACCTTGTCTCTAAAAAAAATTTTTTTTAATTTACTATGTGTGGTGGCATACACCTGTACTCCTAGCTACTCAGGAGGCTGATAGGGGAAGATTGCTTGAGCCCAGGAGTTCAAGGTTACAGTAAACCATGATCATGCCACTGCACTCCAGCCTGGGCAACAGAGTGCGACTCTGTCTGAAATAATAATAATAATAAATGGGAAAACAGAAAAGGAACACCAATATGGTTAATCCAAACACATTAAAAATGACATTAAATACAAATGGACTATATAACACCATTAAAACGCAGAGATTGTAATACAGGATAGACAAGTACAACCCAAATACATGTAATTTAAAAGAAACATACTTTAGGCTGGGTGCAGTGGCTCACGCCTGTAATCCCAGCACTTTGGGAGGCCGAGGCAGGTGGATCATGAGGTCAAGAGTTTGAGACCAGCCTGGCCAACATGGTGAAACCCCATCTCTCCTAAAAATACAAAAATTAGTCGAATGTGGTGACTCATGCCTGTAATTCCAGCTACTTGGGAGGCTGAGGCAAGAGAATTGCTTGAACCCAGGACGCGGGGATAAAAGTGTGCCAAGATCATGCCATTGCACTCTAGCCTGGGCAAGGGAGAAAGACTGTGTCTCAAAAAAAAAAAAGAAAGAAAGAAACATACTTTAAACACAAATACACAGAGAAGTTAAAAGGAAAAGCATAAAGATATACAGAATAAACATTAAGTATATATTAATGTCTGAAAAAACAGGTTTCAAGATAAATAGTATTTCCAGGGATAAGATGGACATTTAATAAGAAGAGGGTCAGTTTATCAAGAAGACACAGCAGGCCGGGCACAGTGGCTCACGCCTGTAATCCCAGCACTTTGGGAGGCCAAGGTAGGTGGATCACCTGAGGTAAGGAGTTCAAGACCAGCCTGACCAACATGGTGAAACTCCATCTCTACTAAAAATACAAAAATTAGCTGGGTGTGGTGGCGGGCGCCTGTAATCCCAGCTACTTGGGAGGCTGAGGCAGGAGAATTGCTAGAACCCAGGAGGCGGAGGTTGTAGTGAGCCGAGATTATGCCATTGCACTCCAGCCTGGGGGACAGGGCAAGACTCCATTTCAAAATAAAATAAAATAATAAAAATACAAAAATTAGCCAGGAGTGGTGGCTTGCACCTGTAGTCCCAGCTACTAGGGAGGCTGAGGCAGGAGAACCGCTTGAACCTGGGAAGCAGAGGTTGCAGTGAGCCAAGACTGTGCCACTGCACTCCAGCCTGGGTACAGGGCGAGACTATCTCAAAAAATAAAAAATAAAAAATAAAGACATAGCAATCTTAACTGTGGATGTTACTAAATAACAAAGCTCCCAAATACATGAAAAAACAAAATAACCTGACAGAACTAAAAGGAGAAACTGTCAAATTTATAACCACAATGAGGGACTTAACACTGCCCCCAGAATAGTAACTGACATAAGTAGACATTTTTTTAAAAAGTGAAGGCCAGGTGCAGTGGCTCACACCTGTAATCCCAGAACTTTGGGAGGCTGAGGCAGGCGGATCACTTGAGGTTAGGAGTTCGAGACCAGCCTGGCCAACATGGTGAAACCCCATCTCTACTAAAAACACAAAAATTAGCTGGGTGTGGTGGCACATGCCTGTAATCCCAGCTATTGGGGAGGCGGAGGCAGGAGAATCGCTTGAACCCAGGAGGCGGAGGTTGAGTAAGCTGAGATCATGCTACTGCACTCCAGCCTGGGCAACAAAGTGAGATTCAGTCTCAAAAAAAAAAAAAAAAAAAAAAGTGAAACCATAAAAGTTTTAAGCAACTCCCCCACTCCCCCATTCCTTTTTTTTTTGAGCAACACTTTTAACCAACTTGACCTAATTGACATTTATACACCAGTCCACCCACCAAGAGCAGAATACATTATTTTTCCCTAAGGGTAACTGGAAGATTCACTGAAACAGACCATATGCTAGGCAGAAAAATAAAAGTATTGAAATAACACAGATAACATTCTTGGACTACAATATTACTACTTTAGAAATCAATAGAAACCAGGTGTTGTAGCTCCCATTTGTAATCCCAGTGACTCAGGAGGGTGAAGCAGGATTGCTTGAGGCCAGGAGTTTGAGACCTGTCTGAGCAACACAGTAAGACCCCATTTCTACAAAAAAAAAAAAAAAAAAAAAAAAAAAAAAGCCAGAAGTGGTGGCACACGCCTGTAGTGTAAGCGACTTTGGAGGCTGAGGTGGGAGGATTGCTTGAGCCCAGGAAGTGTGAGCCTGCAGGGAGTGAGCAATGATCATGCCACTGTGCTCCAGGCTGGGTAACATAGAAAGATTCCATCTCTATAAAAAAAGTAAAAAGGTTTTAACAGAAATCAATAGCAATTGGATATCTAGAAAATTCCCAAATATTTGGAAATAACATATATCTAAATAAATAGGCCAGGTGTGGTGGCTCATGCCTGTAATCCCAGCGCTTTGGGAGGCCAAGGTGGGTGGATCGCCTGAGGTCAGGAGTTCGAGACCAGCCTGGCCAACATGGTGAAATCCTGTCTCTACTAAAAATACAAAAATTAGTCAGGCATGGTGGCAGGTGCCTGTAATCCCAGCTACTCGGGAGGCTGAGGCAGGAGAATCTCTTGAACCCGAGAGGCGGAGGTTGCAGTGAGTTGAGATTGCACCATTGCACTCCAGCATAGGCAACAAGAGTGAGACTTCATCTCAAAAAAAAAAAGAATAAATATAAATAAATAAATAAATAAAGGGTCAAAGAAATCAGAGAGGAATTTTAAAATATTTTAAACTCAATGATAATAAAAACATACCCAAAGTCATGGAATTCAACTAAAGCATGATTAGAGAAAAGCTTACAGCTTTAAGTATCTACATTAGAAAAAAAGGGCCGGCACAGTGGCTCACGCCTGTAATCCCAACACTTTGGGAGGCTGAGGCAGGCAGATCACTTGAGGTCAGGAGTTTGAGACCAGCCTGGCCAACATGGTGAAACCCCACCTCTACTAAAAATACAAAAATTAGCCGGGTGTGGTGGCGAGCACCTGTAATCCCAGCTACTTGGGAGGCTGAGGCAGGACAATCAGTTGAACCTGGGAGGCAGAGGTTGCAATGAGCCGAGAACATACCACTGCACTCCAGCCTGGGTGACAGAGTGAGAGTCCATCTCAATAAAAAAAGAAAAAAAGGTATAAAATCAAGTATTTATGCTTCCACCTTAAGAAGTTAGAAAAAGAGGAGCAAATTAAACCCCAGGTAGAAGAAATAAAAATAAGTCAGTAAATAGAGAATGGATAAATAAGAAAATTAAAGTTAAAAATGGGTTGATTTGAAAAAATTATTAAATTTAAGAAGCTTCTAGTAAGACTGATCAACAAAGAAAGAAAAACATAAATGAGCAATATTAGAAATAAAGGAAGGAACATCACTATAGATCCTACAGACATTAAAAGATTAAGAAAGGTATATTTTTAACAACTTTATGCCAAAAGATTCTACAACTTAAGTTAAATGGACAAATTCCTTGAAAAATGCAACTTACCAAAAACTAACACAAGAAAGAAAGAGATCATCCATGTTATCTTATACTCATTTTAAAAAGTAATAATTTTTTAAATCCCATGAAAACAAAAAAACAAACAAACAAAACCCTTTCAGAACCAGATGGCTTCACTGCTGAATTCGGTCAAACATTTAGGATGTAACCAAACTTACTCTTTCATAGAGTAGAAGAGGAAAGAATAGTTCCCAACTCATTTTATGAGCCAGCATAACTTTGCCCTCAAAACCAGACATTACAAGAAAAGATTATTACAGATCAATATTTTTATTAAATATGAATGCAGAAACCCTTCGCAAAATCCTAACAAATCTAATAGAGTAGTATGTGAGTGTATATGTATGTATATGTATATATATATACATATGGATAAAACATGACTAACTAGGTGGAATTTATGCCAGGGATGCAAGATTTGTTTAGCATTTCAAAATCAGTCTATGGGCCAGGTGCGGTGGCTCAGGCCGGTAATCCCAGAACCTTGGGAGGCTGGTGTGGGTGGATCACCTGAGATCAGGAGTTCCAGAGGAGCCTGGCCAACATGGTGAAACTCCATCTCTACAAAAAATACCAAAATTAGCCAAGTGTGGCTGGGCACAGAGGCTCACGCCTGTAATCCCAGCACTTCGGGAGGCTGAGGCAGGTGCATCACCTGAGGTCAGGGGTTGGAGATCAGCCTGGCCAATAGAGAAACCCTGCCTCTACTAAAAAATACAAAAATCAGCTGGGTATGGTGGTGTCTGCCTGTAATCCCAGCCACTCAGGAGGCTGAGGCAGGAGAATTGCTTGAATCCAGGAGGTGGAGGTTGCAGTAAGCCGAGATCACACCACTGCATTCCAGCCTGGACGACAGGGTGAGACTCTGTCTTTAAAAAAAAAAAAAAAAAAAAATCTTCTCTTTGGCCGGGCATGGTGGCTCACGTCTGTAATCCCAGCACTCTGGAAGGCTGAGGCGGGCAGATCACTTGAGGTCAGGGGTTCAAGACCAGCCTAGCAAACATGGTGAAACCTCGTCTCTACTAAAAATACAAAAATTAGCCGGGCATGGTGGTGCACTCCTGTAATCCCAGCTACTCGGGAGGCTGAGGCAGAAGAACAGCTTGAACCAGGAGGCGGTGGTTGCAGTGAGCCGAGAGTGCACCACTGTTCTCCAGCCTGGGTGACAAAGCAAGACTCCATCCCGAAAAAAAAAAAAAAAATAGCAACAAAAAAACCCACACAGCTAACATCATACTTAACTGTGAAATAATGAATATTTTCCTTTAATATTGGGAAAGAGGCAAAGATGACTGGTCACACCACTTCCACATTTAAACGGAAAAGGCAAAGATGTCTTTATTCACGGGTGACATAATTATGTATGCAAAAAATCCTAAAGAATCTTTAAAAAATCTACTAGATCTAATGCAACAGATCTGAGCAAATTCAGCAATTAGTGAATTAGACAATGTAAAACAAATGTATCACATTTCTATATATTAGTAGCAAACAATTAGGAAGTAAATTTTTTTTTTTTTTTGTAGAGATGGAGTCTCCCTATGTTGCCCAGGTTGGTCTCATACTCCTGGCCTCAAGTCATTCCCCTCACCTAGGCTTCCAAAGTGCTGGGATTATAGGTGTGAGCCACCACACCCAGCTTAGAAAGTGGAATTTAAAATCCACTCTCATTTTTAATAACATTCAAAGTCACGAAATATTTAGTAACAAATTCAGTGAAATATGTACCACAGTGCTATTAAAAACTATTAGCACTTTGCTGAGAAAAATTAAAGAACACATAGAAATAGATCCATAAATATACAACCAAATGATTTTTGACAAGGGCACTGACATAGTTTGTATGTTTGTCCCCTCCAAATTTCATGTTGATATGTGATCCCTAATATTGGAGGTTGGGCCTTCTGGGAGGTCATGGGGGCAGATTCCTCACGAATGGCTTGGTGATGAGTGAGTTCTTACTCTATAAGTTCACGTGAGAGCTGGCTGTTTAACAAAGTGTGGCCCTCTTCCCTCTCTCACCATGCGACGCCTGCTCCCCCTACACCTTCCTCCATGATGGAAGAAACTTGAGGTCCTCATCAGATGCAGATGCTGCACCATGCTTCTTGTACAGCCTGCAGAACTGTGAGCCAAATAAACTGCTTTTCTTTATAAATTACGTAGTCTCAGGTATTCCTTTATAGTAACGCAAAATGGACTAACAGAGGTGCCAAAGCAATTCACTGGTGGAAAGGATTGACTTTTAACAGACAATACAAGGACAACCAGATATCCATATGTCAAAAGAATTGCTCAACTCTTAATTAACATCATTTACAAAGAGTAATTCAAAGTGTGTAACAGACTTAAATGTAAAATTTAAAACTGTAAAACTCCCGGCTAGGCGCGGTAGCTCACACGTGTAATCCTAGCACTTTGGGAAGCCAAGGTGGGTGAATCACAAGGTCAGGAGTTCGAGACCAGTCTGGCCAATATGGTGAAACCCCGTCTCTATTAAAAATACAAAAAATTAGCTGGGCGAGGTGGCAGGTGCCTGTAGTCCCAACTATTCAGGAGGCTGAGGCAGGAGAATTGCTTGAACCTAGGAGTCGGAGGTTGCAGTGGGCCGAGATCATGCCACTGCACTCCAGCCTGGGCAACAGAGCGAGACTCCGTCTCAAAAAACTGTAAAATTCCCAGAAGAAAAAATCTTTGCAACCTTGGGGCAGACAATGATTTCTTAGACTATTTAAAACATGCATTATAATGGCCGGGCACGGTGGCTCACGCCTGTAATCCCAGCACTTTGGGAGGCCGAGGCGGGTGGATCACAAGGTCAGGAGATCAAGACCATCCTGGCTAGCACGGTGAAACCCCGTCTCTACTAAAAATACAAAAAATTAGCCGGGCACGGTGGCGGGCGCCTGTAGTCCCAGCTACTCGGGAGGCTGGGGCAGGAGAATGGCGTGAACCCGGGAGGCAGAGCTCGCAGTGAGCAGAGAGCGCGCCACTGCATTCCAGCCTGGGCGACAGAGCGAGATTCTGTCTCAAATAAATAAATAAATAAATAAATAAAAATAAAATAAAACATGCATTATAAAAGAAAAAAAATAAAGAAGTTAGATTTCACCAAAATTTAAAATTGCTGTTTGAAAAACACAAGTCAGAAAATGAAAAGTTTGGAAGAAACTTTTGATACCTACACACACACATATGAACAGACCTGTGTTCTGAATATATGAAGAATAGTTACAACTGAGTAATAAGAAAATCTCATTTTAATAGATAAATTTTTATTTGAGCAAACTAACAGAAGATATTCATATAGAGTCATGCATTGCTTAACTGTGGGGATATGTTCTGAGAAATGTGTCATTAGGTGATTTTAATCATTGTGAGAACATCATAGAATGTACTTATACAAACCTAGATGTTAGAAGCCTACCACATCCCTAGGGGCTATTGCTCCCAGGCTACAAACCTGTACAGCATATTACAGTACTGAATACTGTAGGCAACTGCAACACAATGATGGTAAGTATTTGTGTATCTAAACATGTCTAACCACTGAAACGGTACAATAAAAATATGCTATTACAATCTTATGTGACTACTATCATATCTGTGGTCCATCATTGACCAAAACACCTTTATGCAGTGTATGACTGTATACTAGTGGCCATTAAGCATATAAAAATACATTCAACAACATTATTCATCAGGGAAACAAAAATTAAAACCACAAAGAGATATCAGCACACCCCCATTTGATCTTGCTAACAACCAATCTGTCAATTCAAAGTGCTGACAACAATGAGGAACAACTGGAACCTTCATACATTAGTCGTGGGAATATAAAATGGGTATAACCACTTCAGAAAAAATTGAGTTTCTTGGAAACGCACACAATCCAGCAATTGTATTCTTATGTATTTACCCAAGATAAATGAAAAATATGCCCAAAGACCTGTAAATGTTCTTACCAGCTTTATTCAAAATAGCCAAAAATTAGAATATCTATTAACAGGTGAATAAACAAATTATAGTATATTGCGCAATGGAATACCACTCAGCAACAAAAAAACTACAGACCAAGTAATTAATAAGGAGTGTTTTCATGGGGCGATGAAAACGTTTTCAAACTAGAGAGAGCTGGTGATCTCACAACATTGTGAAAACAATAAATATCACTGAATTGTACACTTCGAAATGGTTGTTTGGGTTTGTTTAGCCAAAGTAAAAAAGAAAAAAAAAAAAGGCTAATTGTATATTATCTGAATATCCCCTCAAAAAAAAAAAACTTTTGACAAAAGCAAGAGCAGGAATGAATTCTCAACTCACAATGATACACCAATACACATCCACGATAATAGCGTAAATGACAAAGACTGACAACACCAAAATTGGTGAGAATGTGAGTAACTGGAACTCATATATTGCTGATGAAAGCATTAGATAGTATAACCATTCTGGAAAATGGTCTGGCAGTTTCTCATAAAACTAAACATGCTCCTACTTCATGACCTAGCAATTCTACTGCTAGGTATTTAAACCTTTATGTGGGCAGAGATTTTCATCTGTTTGTGAGCAAACAGTGCAAGACACACAGTAGATACTCAATAAGTATTTACCAAATGAATGTCTACTTATTTTAGCATTGTAATAAAAAACTAGAAACAATCTAAGTATATTAATAAAAAGCTATACAGATAAAAATGTAGTATATTCATATGACAGAATACTATATAAAACAATTAAGGCCGGGTGCGGTGGCTCACGCCTGTAATCCCAGCAATTTGGGAGGCTGAGGCGGGTGGATCACTTAAGGTCAGGAGTTCAAGACCAGCCTGAACAATATGGTAAAACCCCCATCTCTACTAAAAATAAGAAAATTAGCTGGGCGTGATGGCATGTGCTTGTAGTCCCAGCTACTTGGGAGGCTGAGACAGAAGAATCTCTTGAACCCAGGAGGCAGAGGTTGCAGTGAGCTGAGATCGCGCCACTGCACTCCAGCCTGGGTGACAGAGCAAGACTCCGTCTCAAAACAACAAGAACAACAACAACAAAAAACCTTTAAAACAAATACGTCAGTGGCTAAAACTATCAATATCAATCCAAATCAATTTTTAAAATAATACTGAGTGAGGCCAGGCGTGGTGGGTCACGCCTGTAATCCCAGTACTTTGGGAGGCCGAGGTGGGCGGATCACGAGGTCAGGAGATCGAGACCATCCTGGCTAACACGGTGAAACCCTGACTCTACTAAAAATACAAAAAATTAGCCAGGCGTGGTGGCGGGCACCTGTAGTCCCAGCTACTTGGGAGGCAGAGGCAGGAGAATGGCAGGAACCCGGGAGGCGGAGCTTGCAGTGAGCCGAGATCGCACCACTGCACTCCAGCCTGGGCAACAGAGTGAGACTCCGTCTCAAAAAAATAAAATAAAATAAGAAATAAAATAAAATAAAATAACACTGAGTGAAAAACACAAGTGCAGGCTATATGCAATATGATGTAACTTATTTAAAATTTAAAAACACATGCAATAATAGACACGTATAAAATATAATTTAAAAAACACGAAACACAGATACCAACTCATGATGTTGAGTACCTGGTTACGGATGGGTGGGATGAGACTTCAGCTTTATTGGAAATGTTTTATTTCCTTATCTAAAAAAATACTAGAAAGAAATACAACAAAATGTTAACAGTTGTTAATGTTGGCCTCTGTAAATATAAATATTGTGTTACTTTAGTCTTTATTTTTTTATCTCAACTAAATTAAAAAAGGAATTTTAAAACCCTAGTGTTACATGCAAGTGAGTCAATAATGGCAAAATAATAATGAGATACATAAAAGGTGACTAACTTTTAATGGTGAATACTGGATCCAAGCACAAGTTTGAAAATTTTGATTTCCGAAAAAAACACAAACCTTAAGTGATGAATGAAAAATAGACAAAATGGAACAGGGTAATAAGAATATTATTAAATAACAAAATCTACTTTGAACAAGGAAATCTTTCCAGTTACAGATATATTTAAAACTCACATATCCCATCTGTTGTTGTTAAAGAATATAAAAAGAATAAAATTTTAAAGGAAGCACAGGGAGTACTGAAAAAGCTAAAGTATAAAAGTACAGAAAAAAGGTAAATATAGAATCACACAATGAAATCACAAAGTTTGGCAGTATAGTAGAACAAGACAGTATATTATCCATTTTGTATCTAATATTTTGATATCTGGTCCTAGTTCCATAACTGGTATAAACTTTGTTTTATATTTTTATGATATTTATAATAAAGATATGGCATCCTACTTTTTCCACCAGTCTCATATTTGCAATTTTTCCTCTTTGGACTGGCTGATCTCTGAGCACCCTTCTAACTCTAAAATTAAACTGGTAATTAGAACACTGCCTTCCACATAGCTGTTTCAACGACTAGATAAACAATCATTCTGAACTATTAAATAAAGAGATTTCAAAGAATACTGGCTATGATAGACACAGATAACAAATACTAAACGATTTAAAATTTTGGTCACATAAAAATACATACATACCATTCGGAGATGTTTACTCGGCCAGTAAATATATAATTAACTCCTACTAAAGGATGAGGCACCTGTGGCTATTCCATAAATACTGATGTGAAGATGATTAAAGTAATATCGTCTTACAGTACGTCGCCTGAGTCAGAACCAAATAAATCAATACATAAATACTTTTGGGAAAAATCAAAACCATGGAAAAATGTTATCTTCCCAACAATCTATTTTACAGAGAACCATAGTTTATAACAGCTTTTATGCTGTGTGCATCAAGATCATCTATTACACGAAAAATGATTCCACCCCCTCTACTAGCAACGCCTCAGCATCGCGGGTGAGCTGCCAGGATGGACTCCCCGCTTTCCCCCTCTGTCTTCCTTAGAGCATCAGGTATCTGACCACTGACATCACCTGGGCACCTGATCAGCTGACGCGCGTTTCCAGGAGCCAGATCTGTGCCGTGGGGCCAGGTTCCCGGCCTAGGGAGCAGGATCTGTGCGCGGAGCCCCTCGCGGGCCCGTGCATTCTGCAGTTCAGCTCAAACCGCACATTTACTATGTTTTGCTTTCATCCATCGGTTGCCAATTAGTTTCTAAGGAAGACATTCCCATTACAAAATAATAGCGAAATAAAAATAAGCACCACGTTAAAAAGAGGTCAGCAGGGAAGCACCTGAGGGCTGTTTAGGTGATTGGCCGCCGCCTCTATTAGGAGCGACCTCCACCGCCGAGGGAAATCATCCAAACGAGCCCCAGGCTGCCGCGCTCCTTCACTACAGCGAGCGTGGCAGGGAGGCGCCCTTCGGCCGCAGGGGACCTAGCCGCGCCAGAAACTGCTCCTTGCGGGTTTTGCTTGGGGGGAGGCCGGCAGAACCCCGAGCAGGGCGTCGCCTGGGAGAAGGCCGCAGACAGCGGCCGGGGTCCCCGAGAGAACCGAGGAGGCCACCAAGGCCCCGAGAAGCCGCGCGCGCGTGTGGCCGGAGCCTCCCGCCGCGCCCCCGCCTCCCGGCGTCGCCATGGGAACCCGGGATTTGGTCTCCGGGCTTGACTGCCGCCTGAAGGGGAAGAGGGGCGGAGGGGAGGCCGCAGACGCTTACCGGCGCCGCTCCTCCGCCGCCTCGAGTCGCGTTCGGCCGCGCGGGGATCCGTCCCGGCACCCGTTCCGGCCACCGCCCGCGAGCCCCGCGCCGACTCCGGGCCCTTCGGCAGCCAGTGCCCCTCCGCACCAGTGCGTGGAGGTGTCAGGCTCCCGTTGCGGGAGGCGGGAGATTTAAACCGCGCGACCTGGCGGCGTCCGCGTTCGCCCCCCCTCGGGCGCCGGCCTGACCCCGCCACCGGCCGGACTCGGGACCGAAGCATCTCTCGGTCTGCTCTTGAATGAACTCGGGGACCCTCTCTATTCCTCCTTTCCCGATTTCCTCTTTACTTAATAAAGTGAAATGACAAACACCAAGCCGGTCAGAACATCACGAGGAGCTGAGTGTGAGCTCGCTGTGGCGTGGGGAAGTGGAAGGCATTGACCCGTGGCCCTCCCGGCTCCCTCCGAGCACCCCCACCCCCGGACCTGCCGGGCCTTCTGGGGCGGCTCCTTAGCACCAGTGCTCCGGACGCGGAAAGCGTTCGCCCGCTGTATTTAACTCCCGCGTTAAAGGTTTAAAGAGGTCTAAGTTAACAACTGTTCATAACCAATCTCAAATGCACACGTCCATATCCATAATGTTTATGATGAATCTTCAACAGTAAAAGGTAAAACCGGATCCTGAAAGTCTCAGGAAAAAAAAAGGAAGGCAAAACTATTTACCACTAGTAGGAGATAATTTAATAAATTCAAACTGCATTCTTTTTAAAGGTGACTCCAAAACTTAAAAGAACTTTTCTAAAACAGCAGAATATGAATTATTAATTACAACTGCGACACATAGGCTAGCAAAGAATTAAAAGGCTAACACTCGAGGTGATAATTAAAATCTGTATGATGACAAAGATGGGGTGAGGTTCTATAATTTATTTTTTTTGAGACGGAGTCTCTCTCTGTCGCCCAGGCTGGAGTGCAGTGGCGCGATCTCGGCTCACTGCAAGCTCCGCCTCCCGGGTTCACGCCATTCTCCTGCCTCAGCCTCCCAAGTAGCTGGGACTACAGTGGCCCACCACCACGCCCAGCTAATTTTTTGTATTTTTAGTAGAGTCGGGGGTTTCACCCTATTAGCTAGGATGGTCTCGATCTCCTGACCTCGTGATCCGCCCGCCTCGGCCTTCCAAAGTACTGGGATTACAGGCGTGAGCCACCGCGCCCGGCCGAGGTTCTAGAATATTAACAGTACAAAATACTCACCTTAACCTGGAAAGTATACTTTTAATAGGAAAAGTGGCAAGCTACAGAGGGTTAATTTGGACTGAAAACATTAAATGTCTTTAGACTTTTTACCCTGAGATATTTGGATTTCAAGGAATAGGCAAATACCTGAGATTATGTGCAAAATTTTGTTTTTTGAGGAGTCTACAACTTTCCTCAGAAGGGTAAAAATTAGCGTTTGGCAAACATGAGTGGTTGACCTATTTCCTTGGGATGGCTTTCCTGAATCTTACTAAATGAGGCATTTCTCCTAAGGGGCATACTGCTCTCTGGCTGTAATGATCTCCTGCCTGTCTTCCCCATTAGGTGCTGAGCTGCTTCAAAGCTGCTCCACCCTTACGCATTTCTGCAGCCTTAGCACCTAGCACAGTGCCTAATACAAACTAGGTCCTGAATGAATGCTGAGTCCACCAATGAACGAAATGAAACGAAGATAGCTAATTCACAACTGAAGGATACATTATAAAATATCTGAAGAGAACAGATCTTTCTCACCAAGGAATAAATAACATGGCAAGTGAAATGACTTTCAAATTTTACTATGCCCCATGGTAAAGTTCTTGCGGTATGTTAGAAAATGTTTGTTTCAACAAGATGAAGTTTTAAGTCAAGGGAACAGTAAACTAATATCTTCTTCAGCTCAATCTGAGGCCGACTAAAGTCCTCCAAGGAACACACCAGGAAGTCAGACTAGTGGCTACGGGCCGCGCCTGTTGCTTTTATTCACTTAACTGGGTAAAATTACAGAAGGATACACAGTATCTCCAAGCCATCAATGAAGTGTAGTATTTACACTTCATATAATCACTTTTTCTTCACAAGTCGCTAAGGAAACACGGTGGCACAGTGTAGGAATAGTATCAGAAAATAATGTAGAGCTGGCTGCTGATGCTTCTACTGGACAGGAGTCAAGTCTCTCATATTTCATAAATGCCTGTGGAATGAATTCTTTCTTTAGCTGTTGGATACAATGTTTAAATGGCTTGCACTAGGAAGAGCATGGTAGTTCACGCCTATAATCCCAGCACTTTGGGAGACTGAGGCAAGCAGAGCACTTGTGGTCAGGAGTTTGAGAACAGCCTGGCCAACATGGTGAAACCGTTTCTACTAAAAATTCAAAAATTAGCCACATGTGGTGGCATGCACCTGTAATCCCAGCTACTTGGGAGGCTGAGGCACGACAATCGCTTGAACCCAGGAGGCAGAAGTTGCGAGCCAAGATTGTGCCACTACACTCCAGCCTGGGTGACACAGCGAGACTCCACTTGCACCAGTCTCTTAACAAAAGGAGGCAGCTCAGTCATTACATTTTAGTGTTGCATAAAACCTCTTTAGAAAGTGAAATAATTTAACACCTTTAAAGTACTTTTAAATTTCATTTAGAAGTACATTTATCGAACTGTTATTTAACTTTCTATCAACATATAACACATTTATACTAAGGGAAAAAAAGGGGATTTTCCTCCATTGTAGACTTTTACAAGCTAACTAGACAAGAACATTAGATGACTTGGAATGTGGGGCTCCACAAATGGGATCCAAACCTAGAGTCTTAGTTTCTTTAAATACTAATGGTCTTCACTTTTGTTTTTGTGCAAACCTCTGGTTAATCTCTGAAATAAAACCTCAGTTGATATTAGAAAACACTAAAAATTATTCTACTGTTTTGTACTGTTTTACTAAGGATTAGAGGTCTATTGAATGTGACATCATACAAAAAGCTCCATTTCTTCAAGGCATTCCAGTTTCTTTGTAATCTGTTGGATTTTACCAAAGACGTCAGGAGAAGCATAATAGGTCAGTGACAGCAGGGCCATGGAGAGCTATCTTCCCAGATACGCACATGAGTAATTACTTACATACTGCAAGCTAAACATTCTGTCTCTTCCCTACTACATTTCTGTTTATTCCAGTAAAGCTAGACACAGTATTAGAATTAGACCCAATTCTAGAATTAGAATTATTACGATGATTATAAATGTGAAATGTTACAGACATCGTTTTAAAAATTATTTCCTCCCCCTGAAACAACCATTGAACTTCATCTGGTATTAAGTCTCAGGCACGTTATTACACTTTCACTAACTATACATAGAATTGTTTGACATGTTTCTAAACTTTGCATCAGATTGTTCCTAACAAGATACTTTATTTGTAGTCTTTATTACTCAGATGTATGTTGCCCAGCTCCATTAATTGGTTACATACCTTCACACTAGGTACTTAACCTGTCTGGATTGCGGTTTCCTTTAAATAACATGAATGACATAATTACATGAATAATAGGGTAATTTCTAAAATTCATTTTTGCTTATATACAATTCCTATTAGAATATACAGAAATTGATCTTTAAAGTATACATTTATATACTATTACAGTAATACGTTTAGTGGTACACTAAAATTGAAATTAATTTTAAAGGCAAAAAAATGCAAAGGTGAACATATTATTGTAATTCGTACTCATAAATGTCACTTAAATTTACATATTACTTTTTTTTTTTTTTTTGAGACGGAGTTTCGCTCTTG
Organism: Nomascus leucogenys; assembly: GCF_006542625.1. Classification (NCBI taxonomy): domain Eukaryota; kingdom Metazoa; phylum Chordata; class Mammalia; order Primates; family Hylobatidae; genus Nomascus; species Nomascus leucogenys. The sequence continues at coordinate 103,346,387 of NC_044402.1, forward strand.
TTGCCCAGGATGCAGTGCAATGGCGCGATCTTGGCTCACCACAACCTCCGCCTCCTGGGTTCAAGCAATTCTTCTGCCTCAGCCTCCCGAGTAGCTGGGATTACAGGCATGCGCCACCATGCCTGGCTAATTTTGTATTTTTAGTAGAGACGGGGTTTCTCCATGTTGGTCAGGCTATTCCTGAACTCCCGACCTCAGGTGATATGCCCGCCTCAGCCTCCCAAAGTGTTGGGACGACAGGCGTTAGCCACGGCGCCCAGCCACATATAACCTTTCTGTTAGGTAAGTGAAGACACTTCCACACTCATTCTTTCCATTTATAAAAACATCATTCTTATGAACGACATAAGATTGACAAAATATATACCAGTTAAGAGCTTGTCCAAGGTGAGTCCAAGTTCAAATTCACTGCCATTTATTTCCTGCCTGTGTGACTGTTCAAAAACTTTAACATATATTTTTCTCTCCTATAAAATGCAAATAATTTATTACCTGTAGAGGATTATTATGGTAGGATATAGTTTCCTTGTTACTTTGATAGACACTGCAAGAAAAAAATTTACTTCCTCACATCTGCAAATCAATGGAACTGCTATTAGAACAAACATTAGGTTTAATTCTATAAAACCAATCAGCCAAAAAAGTTTCTCTCCTAAGTTATAAAGATATATTTGGTTCAGGATGGATGCAGTGGCTCATGCCTGTAATCCTAGCACTTTTGAGGCCAAGGTGAGATGATTGCTTGAGGTCAGGAGTTGGAGTCCAGCCTGGGCAACACAGCAAGACTCCATCTCCACGAAAATAAAAAAATTAGCTGGGTGTGGCAGCATTCAATTGTACTCCGAGGTACGTACTCAGGAAGCTGGGGCAGGAGGATCCCTTGAACCCAGGAGCTGAACCTGGATGGCAGAGCTAGACTATGTCTCGTAAAAAGAGATACATTTGGTTCATATAACAAAATACTATTATTGTGTTTGATACTTAATCTATGATAGTCAAAAATGTCAACAATGAAGTGACTAAAATGTTCTACATTTTAGTTTCTACACCTGGCAGTTTCTGGCTAGTAAAATCTGGATTTCACTTGCCTAATGAAATCTGATTCTAATTAGTGGCTTTTTAAATAAAAAAGATATTATTGGAATATCCCTTGCATATAGTCTTAAAATGTCATATTTTTTCCTGTAAGAATAGGAGCCATAGTAATATCTATTAAAAATCAGTATTTTTGGCCAGGCACAGTGGCTTGCCTATAATCCCAGCACTTAGGGAGGTTGAGGCATGAGGACTGCCTGAGGCCAAGAGTTCATAACCAGCCTGGGCAACACAGCAAGACTGTCTCCACAAAAAATTTTAAAATCAGCCAGATGTGGTGACATGCGCCTGTGGTCCTAGTTAGGAGGATGAGGTGGGAGGATCCCTTGAGTCTGGGAGTTAGAGGCTGCAGTGAGCTATAATCCGGCTGCTGCACTCTAGCTTGGGCAACATAGTGAGACCCTGTCTCTAAAAAATGAACAAAAATAAAAACTAGTATCTTTCAAAAAATTTAGTATTTTCCTTATATTTGTTATATATTGTAAACTGTTACCTTTTTTTCAAAACTATGATATATCAAAAGAACTTTAGACTGTGTGAACAGATTTCAGCGTTATTATCAGAAATTCCCAGATAGTATTTTTTTTTTTGCAGGGTTGCTTGTTCAATTATGTGCATTTTATATCAATTTAAACTTTTGTTTGTTCTTTCTCCAATATTATACTAGGAAGCATTCTGATGTATTATTATGCATTGTTGACAACAGTTCCAAAATGGTAATTCCAAATTCAAAGGAAAAGAAAATATTGATCATCTTCTCATAGAAAAGCTATGTTTTTCTACAAAGGCGTGAGCCACCATGCCTAGCCAAGTAATTTCTTAAAACTTTATTTGGGCTGGGTGCGGTGGCTCATGCCTGTAATCTCAGCACTTTGGGAGGTCCAGGTGGACAGATAGCTTGAGCCCAGGAGTTCAAGACCAGCATGGGCAACATGGCGAAACCCTATCTCTACAAAAAAAGTAATAATAAAAATAAATAAATAAATAAAAAATAAAAAATTGACTGGGTGTGGTCCCAGCTACTTGGAAGGCTGAGGTGGGAGGCCAGCTTGAGCCCAGAAGGTGGAGGTTGCAGTAAGCCAAGATTACACCATTGTACTCCAGTATGGGTGACATAGTGAGACCCTGTCTCGACATAAAAACAAAAAAAAAACCTGGTAAGAGAGCAAGTATCAACACTTTAAAGAACTGCACTACTATGGCAAGACAGCATAACTAGTACTGGTCAGCAGGTTCTGAGCACTGTATTGTCAGGTTCCTAGCTTTTACCCAACCATGGGAAAGCAGCACCACTCATTTATCCAAGTGATTCTTGGGAGCATATAAGCCCATGTAAAGCAGGCATCTCTGGTGTTCTGGTAGAGGAACTGGGACCATTGAAAGGTCTCACGGCTTTTGAGGGAAAGGGTGCAGAGCAATATAAGAGGACTGAATAGTCTAGGCATGTTTTGACCTCTCATATTCCTTCTGTTCAGGGAGTAAGATCTAACCACCTGAGTTAACCATGGAAAGGAGTTTGGCAGGGATTGATCAGAAACAATACTTGTCCAAGAGACTTGGTCACTTACATTGTATCTATCCCAAGGAAGAATGCCTGAACTATGAATGTATTCTGCTGTGGAACCAGGATTGGGAATAGGTGGGGACTGGTTCCGGATGCCATTTTTTTTTTTTTGTCTACTGCATCTGATATATAGGCTTCTTTACTTTTACTTTAACCATCTAGTTCATACAGACTACACTCGGTCAGCCCAGGTTGGGTGAGTTAAGAAAGACATTTTAAATAACTGCCCTTAAGGATCATTCGAAGACCATCCAAAACAGGACTAAGAATTCATCTTTGTCCTCTCAAAGTTAGAAGATTTCCAGACACTACAAATACAATAAAACTTACACCAATCATCACAAAACGAGAAAAACAAGGATTCTGTGCATGAATTTTCTGGCCACCTTTATTCACTTTTTTGGCATTAAAATATACTTTAAGAAATGATAACTGGAGCTCTAGCTCTTGGTCTATGTGAAAATGAGGACCACATCCCAGGGATGGAGGGAGCCTAGGATCCTAAGGAATGTGGAACAAAAACTACACCAGCCCTGGACCACCTCTGGTTTTCTACAGAGAACTAAACTCCTAACTGGTTCAATACATTCAATACACTGTTTAGCTCTCAATTGCAGCCAAGTATAGATATTGTTTCGCAGACTTCTGCAACAGGAACATCATTTGAGATGTAATACCATCTAATAATGAGACCAAACATATTTCCCAAATATTACTAAAAGGTTGTGAATGCTTTACTTAAGGAGTATCAATCCATTAATGATGGAAATAACATTTTAAAACTACACTTACTTTAAATATTTTTATATAACACATGCATAAAGATAAATGCTAATGATACCATAAAATCTGTAGAATGTTTAATACTGATGAAAGGTTTTGTCTAAATAATTTATTCTTATCTACACATGAGGAAAGATTAGGAGGTTACAGTGAAAACTGTATGCAATGCAATTTTTTTTTTGAGACAGAGTCTCGCTCTGTCGCCCAGGCTGAAATGCAGTGGCATAATCTCAGCTCACTGCACCCTCTGCCTCTCGGGTTCAAGCAATTCGCCTGCCTCAGCCTCCCGAGTAGCTGGGACTACAGGCATATGCTGCCACACCCAGCTAATTTTTTCTATTTTATTAGAGACGAGATTTCACTGTGTTGCCCAGGATGGTCTTGAACTCCTGAGCTCAGGCAATCCGCCCGCCTCGGCCTCCCGAAGTGCTGGCATTACAGGCGTGAGCCACTGTGCCCGGCCAACTGTATGCAGTTTCTAAAGGATCTGACATATATTTAATATAAAGTGCCTTCCTTAAAATATCTTGATGAATTCTTCAAAAATTGGCAATCTACTTTTTTTTATTTTGAGATGCAGTCTGGCTCTGCTGCCCAGGCTGGAGTACAGTGGTATGATCTCGGCTCACTGCAACCTCCACCTCCCGGGTTCAAGCAATTCTCCTGCCTCAGCCTCCCAAGTAGTTGGGACCACAGGAGTGCGCCACCACACCTGGCTAATTTATTTTTGGATTTTTTTTTTTTTTTTTTAGTAGAGACAAGGTTTCACCATGTTGGTCAGGCTGGTCTCGAACCCCTGACCTCAGGTGAGCCGCCCTGGCCACCCAAAGTGCTGGAATTACAGGCATGACCCACCGTGCCCTGCCGAATCAACATTTTGTTATTGTTGTTGAGACACAGTCTTGCTCTGTCACCCAGGCTGGAGTGCAGTGGCACAATCTCAGCTCACTACAACCTCTGCCTCCCGGGTTCAAGCAATTCTCCTGCCTCCGCCTCCCAAGTAGCTGGGATTACAGGCGGTTGCCACCATACCCAAGCTAATTTTTGTAGTTTTAGCAGAGACAGGGTTTTGACATGTTGGCCAGGGTGGTCTCAAACTCCTGACCTCAGGTGATCCACCTGCCTCGGCCTCCCAATGTGCTGGTACTACAGGTGTGAGCCACCGTGCCCAGCCTACATTTTTCTTAATGTTCTGAATACCCTCACAGCCTAATTTTCTTGAACATTTATTCTGCCAAAAGGAACTAAATTTCTAACTTTTTCTCTACTACAATTTTCATTAATCTTTTTGAATGCTTTTTTAAAATAGCTAACTTAAAAAAATCTAAGTCTCTAACAGAAATAAAAATCTCAACAATTAATTACTGGATTTCCAATATAACCTTTTACAGCATTTCAAAAACAAATCTTAATTCGGCCAGGCACGGTGGCTCATGCCTGTAATACCAGCACTTTGGGAGGCTGAGGCGGGCAGATCACCTGAGGTCAGGAGTTCAAGACCAGCCTGGCCAACATGGCAAAACCCCGTCTCTACTAAAAATACAAAAATTAGCAGGACATGGTGGTGTGTGCCTGTAATCCCAGCTACTTGGGAGGTTGAGACAGGAGAATTGATTGAACTTAGGAAGTGGAGGTTGCAGTGAGTTGAGATTGCGCCACTGCACTCCAGCCTAGGCAACAGAACAAGACTCCATCTCAAAAAAAAAAAAAAAAACCAAATAAAAATAAAAAAGCAAATCTGAATTCAAACCAATACCTTTAAAGAGAAATGCAAAACTCAGTTTAATTTCAAGTTTGTATAGAGAATGCATGCCACAGTTTGTATTTTATAAACACAACCTATCTTATTATAAATACAAAACAAGAAAAAGTGATACGTGAGCTGTTATGAAGGGTGAAAACATTATATAAACTTCAAAAGGCTGCTTTCTGCATCTGCATCTATGTAATTTCATGGTTCTCTACCAATTTCATTTACAGAAATAATCTCTATAGTCAAATTATTGTTCACTTTCATGCCCCAACATGGGAAGTAGTAGGTGAATATCTGTAAGAATACAATTTATTGTCTGCTCCTCCACTCAGAAGTAGCTGTGTAAAAGGAGAGAAAAAGACAAGAAAACATAAGTAAATATAATTATTTCACATCATAGCTAAACCTAATTAAATACTAACGATTTTCATTACAAAAGGAATTATGGGTGAGCAGTTAACTTGCATTGAGAGTTAGTAAAGGGACCAACATTGTTTCACTACTATACTACTATACAGTATATTAAAACATTAAAAGCTATCATTTAAATTTGGTCGAGACACAATATGCTGTTGTACTTTCTATAAAGCATCTGCCAAGATATATAAGTTTGAAAGGGATACAGTTTTACCTATTAAAGAAAATTAAAAGTTTTTAAAGGACAACACATTAATTGTATATTACAAATTATTCAAGTAGCCCTAGGACTTATATTTGGAAAGAATTCTTAGGCAGTAAGAGCTTATGTATATACATAAAAATAATTAAATTGTAATTCTTTAAACACATTTTATAATGTAGACTTATGTCATAAGATTTTTCCAACTGGTAAACACTTTGATCCAATTAGTCTTAAGTAGTGAGTTTTTGGATGTAAAATGTTTCATGAAGATACTCGTGGGGGCTAGGTACAGTGGCTCACACCTGTAATTCTAACACTCTGGGAGGCTGAGGCGGGAGAACTGCTTGAGGCCAGGAGTTCAAGACTACCTTGGGGAACACAGTGAGACCACGTCTCTACAAAAAATTTAAAAATTTGCCACATGTGGTGGCACCTGCCTGTAGTCCCTGCTACTCAGAAGGCTAGGGCAAGAGGATCACCTAAGCCCAGGAGTTCAAGCCTCAATCTCTAAAAATAAAGAAAGAAAGAAAGAAAGAAGATACACATGGGGGTGGGAGGATTGCTTGAGCCCAGGAGTTCGAGGCTGCAGTGAGTCATGACTGCACCACTAACATTCCAGCCCAGGCAACAGAGGACCTTGTTTCTTAAAACAACAACAGCAAAAACAACAAAAAACCCACTATACTCACAAGGAAAAAAAAATGCTCCAAAATTTCAAATTTACTATTCCTAGTATTATTATTATTTTGAGACAGGGTATCACTCTGTTACCCAGGCTAGAGTGCAGTGGTGCGATCATAGTTCATCGCACCCTCGACCTCCCAGGCACAAGTGATCCTCCTGCTTCAGGCTCAAGTAGCTGGACTATAGGTCACACCACCATGGATAGCTAATTTTTTAATTTTTGTAGAGACAGCATCTCACTATGTTGCCTAGGCTGGTTTTGAACTCCTGGGCTCAAAGAATCCTCGCCCCTTCCCTCCCAAAGTGGTAGGATTACAGGCATAAGCCACCATGCCTGGCCTATTAAAGGACGAATTTGTTTCTTCTTTGAATGACAGGTGACATTTTATAAATAATATTAAGGGAAATAATACAGAATTATAAATATCAAATATATTCAAACTAATGTGTTTTTTTTTTTTCTTGAGACGGAGTCTATCTCCCAGGCTGGAGTGCAGTGGCTCAATCTCAGCTCACTGCAAGCTCCGCCTCCTTGGATCACACCATTCTCCTGCTTCAGCCTCCCAAGTAGCTGGGACTACAGGCGCCTGCCACCACGCCTGGCTAATTTTTTGTGTTTTTAGTAGAGACGGGGTTCCACCGTGTTAGTCAGGATGGCCTCGATCTCCTGACCTCGTGATCTGCCTGCCTCGGCCTCCCAAAGTGCTGCAATTACAGGCGTGAGCCACTGCACCCGGCCCGAAACTAATACATTTTATAAACACAAACACCAGATTTATTCTAGTACACTTTCCTCTTCATCAAATAACTAATAAATTCTTACCCCTGTGTCTGTCCAGTCTACACTCAAAACTTTGTCTTCATGAGCAGCCAGATCATAGAGAGGAGCCTTACAACTAAAAGATGAAAATATTAACATGTTATACGCATTCACAGTGTTAAAACAAACATTTGAATAATCACTTATACTTATCTGAAAACTTCACAGGGTTTACCAACCTTGCCCCAGTAACCACTTAATCTTAAAATTCTGTTTATTTGATCACCTCTCCTCTTTTTCCTGTATCATTGGTAGACCACAGACATTTATTATAACAAATATATTCAGGAAAAAAAGTTATCTCATTATAAGAATTTATTTATAATTAGGCCCATTTTCACACTTCCTTGACTACTTTTTTTAACCCCTAAACTATGGCCTTATATACTGTTTGTCTAGCTATCTATATGCAAAAAAAACAACATATTAACATGAATTTATTTTTCTTTTTGAGATGGCGTCTCAGTCTGTTGCCCAGGCTGGAGTGCAGTAACGCAATCTCGGCTCACTGCAACCTCCGCCTCCCGGGTTCAAGCGATTCTCCTGCCTCAGCCTCCTGCGTAGTTGTGATTACAGGCGTGCGCCACCATGCCCGGCTAATTTTTGTGTTTTTAGTAGAGACAGAGTTTCACCATGTTGGCTAGGATCGTCCTGAACACCCAGCCTCAGGTGATCTGCCTGCCTCAGCCTCCCAAAATGCTGGGATTACAGGTGTGAGCCACTGTGCCTGGCCAAAAGTTTTTTTGATCCTGGCTTTTCTTTTGCATATCAGTATTTGTCACATGAGGTTGCAAAACCATGAGGCTTTTTTTACTCTTCTGGTTTTAGATAAGAATTTCAGTATTCATTTCCTTTCTATAACAGGTAATTGATATGTTTCTCTTGTAGATCATAAATAGAATTTACCTTCTTGTATCCCACAGCTTAACAATGTTATCTAAAGATCCTGAAATCAGCTGCTGTTCATGGGTAGGAGACCATTTTACTGATGTCACCCAACCGGTATGTGAGGTTAGGGACAGCGACACCAAAGAACCATCTGAACAAAGCAAAAAAGACAAGAGTTGAATTTTAAAAAAGAGAAGTAGGTAGAATGAGCTCAAAAAATATTTGTAGAAATTTTTTTTTTGAGATGGAGTCTTGCTCCATCACCAGGCTGGAGTGCAGTGGTGCAATCTTGGCTCACTGCAACCTCTGCCTCTGGGATTCAAGCGATTCTCCTGCCTCAGCCTCCCAAGTAGCTGGGATTACAGGCACGCGCCACCACACCCAGCTGATTTTTGTATTTTTAGTAAAGGTGGGGTTTCTCTATGTTGGCCAGGCTGATCTTCAACTCCTGACCTTGTGATCCACTCACCTCGGCCTCTCAAAGTGCTGGGATTACAGGCATTAGCCACCACGGCTGGCCAGAAATTTTTTTTTGTAGATCTCCAGAGAGACGAGAAATAGATGTTATTCACACATATTTTCCCCCAGCGGTTTACATGACTCACCTTTAGTTCGGGGATCCCACAATCTGATATGCCTATCTGTGCTTCCAGATGCTAAACGTTTACAAAGTGGAGAATAGGAAATACAATTAAACACTTTATTTCCTGTCTGAAAAAGAAAAGGAAAGAACATTAACCATGGTAGACTAAAAACCAACTCTAGAAGTTTATCACTTAACACTGAATTTGTCTTACCAAAGTTGACTTAAGACTGCCAGACTCAACATCCCACACTCTAATTGTGTGGTCCCAAGATGCACTGCAGATTTCTTCAGCCTCTGACCACAGAACTGAGGAAACTGCTTCCATGTGGCCAGAGAGGGTCACTATGGGAGTCTAGAAAGGAAGACCCCCAAAAGGGGAAAGTGTTTTAATTACAGAATAATTGAAATAATAATAGTACTTATTACTTACAAAGCCCACATGACAGAGACAAACTGCCCATCTTTCATATCCTGACTTATTTCTTCTTTCTTTACAATGTAGTGGATATTTGTTTTTATTTTATACAAGACACTGAGGCTGATAAAAGATAACTTGCCCAAGGTCATGGAGCTTATAAGTGGCAAACTTGAGTTTGACCCCAAATATCACTCCTCTGTAGTCTTTCCACTATAATCTGCTGCTCCTCATCTGTTCTACTTTTCATTTTGATCAGCATTAACACAAACTTAACTCTCCCAGCTGACAAATGTTATATTAAAGGTTAGTGCTGGATGGTTTCCCAACGGCCTTGGACTGATGGATACAGTTTCTCCCCGCTCTTTTCTTCTTGCCTGTAGTTCTCAAAATAACTATAGAACATTCTGGGAATATAACATCCTGAGATAGGGAGCAACTGGCCAGCATAGCCTGGGGACTCTATTCCAGCTCTTAGAAACAGGATGTCCTTCAAACTTTGCCGAAAGAGTCAAGTGACCCCAGGGTACAAAAACCAGGGCAGGCTGTTTTTTGAGATCCCTCAGCTGTGCTGCAAGTGAGGCATATGCAGTTAACACTCCATTTGCCCCTGGCAGCTTTCTTGAGCCTTGGGGGACTGGCTCACAATGGATCCTCGGCTTCTGTTGTTCCTTGCTGCCTATCTGTAAGCAATGAACCCATTTCATGTAACGTGTTGCATGTGTGCTCTTCCTCACCAGATTCAGGCAACTGGCAAAATTGCAGCCCAGGATGCGGTGGGTGAAAGTATTCACACTTCTATTCCTGGTGCCTGGCATACGATGACCTTTACTATCCTCCAACCAGTGGGAACCCTCCCTTAGACTGGTTATTTGTGAAATTGCTTCACAGTTAACATAAAAACCTTTGTGATCAGACAGATATAGGTTTCAGCACCTTCACACAAAATATGCTGCCAATTTCTACATAACTCCTCCAGGTAAATTAATCTCAGTAAGTTATTTTTACCACCTCATTCCTCAGCATCTTTAAGTCCTATTATTTAATCTTTAAATAATGTACACAGTTCACTTATTAATACTCCACAATCTCTAATGTCTTTCTAAACTAAAAGCCCCAAACTAGTTGACTAGGTAGAGCATCTACCTTAAATATAAGGAGTATATAAAGGAGAGTGGGAAGAGCCAGGCACAGAGGCTCATACCTGTAGTCTCAATGCTTTGGGAGGCTGAAGCAGGAGGATCACTGGAGCCCAGGAGTTTGAGAACAGCCTGGGCAACATAGTAAGACCCCGTCTCTACTAAAAATAAAATTAGCTGGGCTTAATGACACATGACTATAGTCATAGCTACTTGGGAGGCTAAAGTAGAAGGATCACTTGAGCCCAGCAGTTTGAGGCTACAGTGAGCTACGATCACGCCACTGCACTCCAGCCAGGCCCACTCCTGCAGTGGGCCACTGCACTCGGCCCACAGTTGTTTTAATAAGGGGTTGTTTTTTACAACGCTTTATAATTGTAATTTAGGTTTTTGTGTGAACAAGAGAGATCTTGTCTCTAAAAAAAAAAAAAGAAAGGAGGCCACACATGGTGGCTAACACCTGTAATCCTAGCACTTTGGGAGGCCGAGGTGGATCACTTGAGCTCAGGAGTTCAAGACCAGCCTGGCAACATGCTGAAACCCTGTCTCTACAAAAAAATATAGAAATGAGCTGGGCATGGTGGCACACTCCTGTAGTCTCAGCTACCTGAGAGGCTTACATGGGAGGACTGCTTGAGCCTGGGAAGTGGAGGTTGCTGTTAGCTGAGATTGTGCCACTGCACTCTACCCTGGGCTGTCTCTTAGAAACAAAAAAACAAAACAAACAAACAAAAAAACTAGCCGGGCGCGGTGGCTCACACCTGTAATCCCAGCACTTTGGGAGGCCAAGGCGGGTGATCACCTGACGTCAGGAGTTCAAGACCAGCCTGATCAACATGGAGAAGCCCCATCTCTACTAAAACTACAAAATTAGCCAGGCGTGGTGGTGCATGCCTGTCATCCCAGCTACTCGGGAGGCTGAGGCAGGAGAATCGCTTGAACCCAGGAAGCAAAGGTTGTGATGAGCCGAGACTGCGCCACTGCACTCCAGCCTGGGCAACAAGAACGAAACTCCATCTCAAAAAAAAGAGGAAAAGAATTCTGGAATAGGGGATAGTCAATCTACTTTTATATAACCTTGCTACATTTAACTTCCTTAAATATTGCCTCATCTGTAATATTAAGGAGTTATAACTGGATCAGAAAGCAAACTTTTTCAGTAAAGAACCAGCAAGTAAATATTTCAGCCTTTAGAGACCACATACAGTTGTATGTTTTTCTTTGCTGAGTAGTATTCTGTTGTATGAATAATACCACGGTTTTGTTTTTTGTTTTTTTTTTGAGACGGAGCTTCGCTCATCGCCCAGGCTAGAGTGCAATGCATGAGCTTGGCTCACTGTAACCTCCACCTCCCAGGTTCAAGCGATTCTCCTGCCTCAGCCTCCCGAGTAGCTGGGATTACAGGCGCGTGCCACCACGCCTGGCTAACTTTTCGCATTTTTAATAGAGATGGGGTTTCACCATGTTGGTCAGGCTGGTCTTATCTCCTGATTGCAGGTGATGTGCCCGCCTCAGCCTCCCAGAGTGCTGGGATTACAGGTGTGAGCCACTGCACTTGGCCCACAGTTGTTTTAATAAGGGGTTGTTTTTACACTTATAATTGTAAAAACCATCCCTAGCTCTCTGTAGCACAAAAATAGGTGACAGCCATACTGGCTGTTGGGCTGTAATTTGCCAACTCCTCGACCAAATGATCCCTGAGGTCTCTTTTAACATTTTCCTGAAAGAAGTAAAGGAACCTGATAGAGGAGTGAGAAACAGAACAATCTCTGATGTCATCTAAAACAAAATGAAAAGGTGACATAGAGGTAATCAGAAGGCTCTAGAATAGAAAATGACATGGTAAAAACAATAGGCAAGCTTATCATATGAATAAGCTATACCATTCCTAGGCATTTACCCAACAGAAATGAAGACAGGTTCACACAAAAACCTAAATACAAATATTGATAGTTTTACTTACAACTGCCACACTGGAAACAATCAAATATCCTTCAGCTGGTGAATGATTAAACCAACTGTGGCATATCCATACCACAGAATACTACTCAGCATCGATACCTCCAACAACCTCAAAAAATGTTAAATGCTTTATGCTAAGTAAAAAGAGCCAGACACAAAAGACTATATACACTATACTGTGTGACTGCACTTATATGACATTCTGGAAAAATTATAGAGACAGAGAACAGAGCAGTGGTTTTCAGAGGATAGAGGTGGGAGGCAAGTTGACAAGAAGGGGCAATATGAGTTTTCAGGGATGATGGACTGTTCTATATCTTGGTTGTGTAGCAGTTACATGATTCTATATATTCATCGAAACTAAATGGTTATACACCAAAAAGTGAATTTTCCTTTACTAAAACTTTTCTTTCAAAGTAGAAAAGTCAACATTTGCATTGTCACTACAAACTAAGTGGAATAGTAGTACTGGAGGGAAAAAAGCAATTTTGAGAATTAAGGAGGAAAAGACTATTGTATGTTAATATATGAAGCAAATGATAGGTAAATGAACTGGCAGCATTGTTCACATTAACACATTTCAGGCAGTAGAAAGAAATGCAAAGAGAAGATACCTATTTTTGATATGTCTTATCTCTTTTTTCTATTATTTTGCTAAAATCCAAATTTTTATTTGCTTTTTTTCAGACAAGGCCTCACTCTGTCGCCCAAACTGGAGTGCAGTGGTGCAATCGTAACTCACAGCAGCCTTGACTTCCTGGGCTCAAGTGATCCTCCCACTTCAACCTCTCAGGTAGCTGGGAATATAGTTGCACACTACCATGCCTGGCTAATGTTTAAATTTTTAGAGATGGGGTCTTGCTATGTTGCCCAGGCTGGTCTCAAACTCCTAGGCTCAAGTGATCCTCCAGTGTTGGCTTCAAAGTACAGGTGTAAGCCACCATCTCGGGCCCCAAATTTTTCTATTATTTCTGACGCAGCAACATTTTCATTGTAATTGGCACTTCAAGAGTTTCTGGCATGACTTAATAATTTATGAATGTATAAATTTAAACCCTATAAAAAGCTAAATGATTTCTCAGGAAAAACCAGTGAAAGGAGGAAAAAAGCTAAATGATAAACTCAATATACTATTATTTCTCTCAAATAAAATGAACTATGGGAGCAAGCTTACGAAAGTATGCACCTAGAAATAAATGGTATCAGCAAAGCAGACTGGGAGAAAATACTTAAATACATATATTCAGCAAAGAACTTAAATCCAGAATACATAAATAACTCTTACAAATCAGTAAGTAAAAAAAAAAAAAAAAAAAAAAAAATCAGTAAGTAAAATAGAGACAACACTCTTAAAAAATGGGCTATGAGGTGGCAGGACTGCTTGAGCCCAGGAGTTTGAGACAGCTCGGGTAACAAAGCAAGACACCATCTCTATAAAAAAATGAATAATAACAACTTAAAAATTAGCTAAAAATATGAACATTTCATAATTATCAAAGATCCAGGGCTTATTAAAAGTTAATCATGACTTTAATAAGTAACCATATCAAGTGCTGGTAAAGATGTGGAGTAACAGCCAGGCATGGTGGCTTATGCCCGTAATCACAGCACTTTGGAAGGCCGAGGTGGGAGGACTGCTTGAGGCCACGAGTTCAAGACCAGCCTGGGCAATATAGCAAGACCCCATCTCTTTAAAAAACAAAAAAATTAGCCAGGGCATGGTGGCATGCACCTGTTGTTCCAGCTACTCAAGAGGCTGAGGTGTGAGGATTGTGTGAGCCCTGGAGGTTGAGGCTGCAGCTGAGCCATGATTATGCCACTGCACCACTCCTCTCAAAAGGGGGGTTAAAAAAAAGGTCCATCAAAAGAATAATAAATAGCCTGAGTATGTTGGCTCAAGTCTGTAATCCCACCACTTTGAGAGGCTTTGGGAGGCTGAGGCAAGCAGATCACTTGAGCCCAGGAGTTCAAGACCAACCTGGGCAACATGACAAAACCCAGTATCTACAAAAAAAAAAAAAAAAAAAAAAAAAAAAAAATTAGTTGGGTATGGTGGCATGCACCTATAGTCCTAGCTACTCAGGAGGCTGGGGTGGGAGGATCACCTCAGTCTGGGGAGGTTAAGGCTGCAGTGAGCCATGTTCAGGCCACTGTACTCCAGCCTGGGTGACAGAGTGAGACCCTGTCTCAATAATGGATAAATTGTGGCATATTGATGCTGCAATGGAATGCTATATATTAATGAAAAGATCTATCTTACAGATATCATATGAAATTTTAAAAATAGGTAAAACTAATCTAAGATGGCAAAAATCAAAAGTGATTACCTTTAGGGAGCTACTGGTTGAGAGGCAGGCTAGAGGCAGACATCTAGGGTACTGGTAAATCTCTACATTTTTATTTGGGTAGTAATTACTTGAGTATACATATTTATAAAAATTCATTGAGCAGGCCGGGTGCAGTGGCTCACACCTGTAATCCCAGTACTTTGGGAGGCCGAGGCGGGTGGATCACGAGGTCAGGAGATCGAGACCATCCTGGCTAACACGGTGAAACCCCATCTCTATGAAAAAAATACAAAAAATTAGCCGGGCATGGTGGCGGGGGCCTGTAGTCCCAGCTACTCAGGAGGCTGAAGCAGGAGAATGGCGTGAACCCAGGGGGCGGAGCTTGCAGTGAGCCGAGATCATGCCACTGCACTCCAGCCTGGGCGACAGAGTGAGACTCCATCTCAAAAAAAAAAAAAAATTTTTTTTTCATTGAGCAACATTTAAGCTGAATGCCAAACTTTAAAAAGAGAAAAAAATTGGCAGAGGATGGTGGCTGAAGCCTGTAATCCCAGAACTTTGGGAGGTGGAGGTGGGAGGATCACCTGAGGCCAGGAGTTTGAGGTTACAGTGAGCTATGATTGTGCCACTGCACTCCAGCCTGGGCAACAGAGTAAGACTTTGTCTCTTTAAAAAAAAAAAAAAAAAAAAAAAAGAAAGAAAAAAAGAGCTACCTTCTCAGTAAAACATTTTTATAACTCAGGAAATCTTTTCCTACTCAGATATGTTATTTAAAAGTTCGATCAGGGATATGCATGAATATAAACTCCCACTGGCACAATATCCAAATGGTAAGGCATTTCTAGCTTTATTTTTTATTTTATTTTTTGAGACAGGGTCTCGCTCTGTTGCTCAGGCTAGAGTCCAGTGGCACAATCTTGGCTCACTGCAACCTGCTTCCTGGGCTGGGCGTAGCTGGGACCACAGGTGCAAGCCACCACATCCAGCTAACTTTTAAAAAATTTTTTGTAGAGACAGGGTAACACCATGTTGCCTAGGCTGGTCTCAAACTCCTGAGCTCAAGCAATCTGCCCGCCTTGGCCTCCCAAAGTGCTGGGATTATAGGCGTGAGCCACCACAGTCAGCCTCCATTTCTAGCTTTAATTTAGCCTACCAGAGTAAAGAAGTTGAGTAAGTGCCAGATCTTTCCTCTTGCAATTCATCAGTCTATGTTTAAATGTATTAAGAAATTATAAATCATTACTTTCAGCTGGAACCAGTAAGCGCTAATATTACATTCTATTTGATAATTTATGATCCCATTTTATTCTTCATTTTCAACAATTTTTACAAGATATTTTATTGGTGACTATAAGAATTAATGTGTAAATGTGTGCTTTATTTACTGCACATTCATTATAGCTATTAGAAAATGAATGAAAAGTCTTTTTCTAAACCTGACTCAGTATCGCCCTTCACAAAAAGTATATAAATATAGGTTAGGTCACATTATAACAAATATCTTTGTAACAGGATAAATAATAATCCACATGAAAAGTCAAACTCAAGGAAGCACAGAGTACAACAGTGGTTGCCGGGAGCTGGAGTGTGAGGAAATGGGGAAATGTTGGTCCAAGGGCACAAACTTTCAGTTATAAGATGAACAAGTTCTGGGGATCTAATGTACAGCATGGGTGGTGATGGATGTGCTAATTAATTTGATTGTGGTAATCATTGCACAATGTTTATGTATATCTAATCATGTAGTACACCTTGAATATATTCAATCTTTATCAATTAAGTACTTTTAAAAGTAAGAAAAAATCTGGATAAACTTTCAGAGTTTGACTTAATGGAATCTAACAGCTAAATGACAGAATCAAATCCCAAATTAAACTCTTGGTTTCTAGTGATTTAGAAGATATAACTAGGATCCCTTATAAAAATTACATACTCAGTGCATGAAACAGATAATATTATCCAACAACCAGGTAATTAGATGCTTCACTTTAGTGTAAGTTTTAATAATTAAAAGGTCCAGAATGCAGCATGAGATCAAACATAATAACTAAATCATCAACCTAGCAACCATAAGCCTGGCTCAATGCCACTACATTCAAAGATACAAATAAATGTAACAACAATACTTTGCTTATAATAAAAATTTACAAGTCTACTGAAAAAAAGGATAATCATGGTTAAAGAAGCAAGGTAAGACAGAAGGAAACATAAACAAGAAAGACCGTATTAAATTACCATATATTTGTCAACACAGGCCTAAGGCAAGTACAGTCAGTTCTCACAAATACTGACCCTTGTTAGTCCCAACTGTTCTGTCTTCTGTTTCTTTCTTGGTCGATTTGTGGACTCCTCCGTTTCATCTTCTTCATCTGTAGGGACTGTGTCATAGAGAATTAGATTTGACATTTTAAAAACAGTATTAATCGTGAACTGTCTGAAAGAATTCTTTACATTTCCAGATACAGTTTTTCCATGTTATCACAACTAGTTAGGGAATGAATATTCCTCATCATTTTGGTTAACAGAAAGTTATATATAAAATATTACCTAGATTATCAATCTTCAAAAATAAAAAATAAAACATAAACTACATTAGAAAACTAAAATCTAGGCCGGGCGCGGTGGCTCACGCTTATAATCCCAGCACTTTGGAAGGCTGAGGCGGGCGGATCACGAGGTCAGGAGATTGAGACCACAGTGAAACCTTGTCTCTACTAAAAATACAAAAAATTAGCTGGGCGTGGTGGCGTGCGCCTGTAGTTGCAGCTACTCGGAGAGGCTGAGGCAGGAGAATGGCGTGAACCTGGGAGGCGGAGCTTGCAGTGAGCCGAGACTGCGCCACTGCACTCCAGCCTGGGCGACAGAGCAAGACTCCATCTCAAAAAAAAAAAGAAAACTAAAATCTAAGTAGTTTAAAATCTTGCTATCTTTAAGGTCATCGTTATAAATATTCATCATTTTATCATAGCTATGAAAAATTGCTTACTGTTAGTTGTAGGAGAGTTATGACATTACATTTACATTATGAAGGAGGGAAGGATAAAGTAAACACATGATAAACGCACATACATTTCAGTCATGTTTATTCTCTTAATTTCATTTTTCTACCAAAAATGTTTCTGGTTTTTTTGAGTTTTTAAAATCTTTGTTATACATCACTTGGTTAGGCAGCAAACCCAGATTGAAAACTACATAAAATATGCAACATTAAATATGTAATATATGTTACATTATACGTTACAGTAACATGCATATTATGTTACATTAAATAGGTAACATAAAATACGTAAAACATTAAAATGTTTTGTGGCTTTTATGGATATTAATATTTCTCAAACTAGATTATAAACCCCTTAAAGTTAATAGCTAATCATATACAATCTCATTTACTCAGCCCTATCAAAAAATAAAAAATTCTACTAAAGAATTTTCTAAACCAAACCACTTTTTGCCACCAAATTATTTGCTTTCATCATTTTTGTAAAATCTAAAATGGATTATATATTTCCCACCATCTTACACATAATTATTCAAAACTGGTTAAGCTTTTCTTGATCCCCCTCAAGTCTTTGTGAAATGCATTTGGGGTATTATACTGTGTATGTAACACAGCAATTACCTAAAAAGTAACAGAGGTATTCTGATCTGTTTACCTATGCAATAAATAGTTGTAGCTACTAGGTCTTAAAATATAAGTATCTATGGGTGTGTGTTTTTTCCTCTTTTCTTCTCATCAGTGTCTTCTTACTACTATGAAAGCACCTTCCTCTAAAAGTCCTTCCTCCTCCTTCCTCAATTTGTTCCTTTTGATCTATGCTTTCAGAGTAAAAATATTAATATTGGTAAAACTGCATTGAAAAATTTTTTTAAGTAAACCAGCTTAGCTAAGAAATTAACAGTAAAATGACTCAAAAGTCATTCTTACATTACTTAAGTCAAAATGGCTCGGAAAGTATTTTTATTTACTTCCAAGCTTCCTGAATAAGAGAACTTTGAGAATCAAGGTATTTATGTCCTATTGCACCAAACATGTTTTTGAAACTTGCAATTCAGTGACACTATCCAGTAAGTAAGGGGGTGGTGGGGTAGGAAAAAAAATCTTGAAACACAAAGAAATATATGAATTTGTTGCTATACTGGTCTCTTTTTATGGCAAAATATGGGTTAAAAAGTCCCCTTTCACTAAACTGATTTTTTTTTTTTTTTTGAGACAGGTTCTCACTCCATCACCCTGGCTGAAGTGCAGTGGCATGACATCATAGCTCACTGAAACCTCAAACTCCTAGGCTCAAACAACCCCCTTACCTCAGCCTCCCAAGGAGCTAGGACTACAGGTGCATACCACCACACCTGGCTAATTTTAATTTTCTACTTTTAGTAGAGACAGGGTCTCACTATGTGGCCTAGCCTGATCTTGAACTCGTGGCCTCAAGTGATCTTTCTACCCTGGCTTCCCAAAGTGCTGAGATTATAGGCGTGAGCCACCATACGGCCTCCGAATTTAAATTTTTGAAACAACATTATTAAGTCAAGGTAAAATAAATATTTAATTTACCTGTAGACCAGATCTTTAGCATCTTATCCCAGGAGCCACTGCAAAACTAAACAGATGTATATGAAGGGAAAAGACATATGTAATATGATTCATATTATTTGCCTACATCAGTAGGTCTCTTCCTCATTCAGGACCTTTTCAAAGAACTTGTGTTCCAGAGGGCTGAAATTAGCTTTTTTCCAGGGGCAGATAGGACAGAACATAAAATCTGGGAAATCTTGAAGGCCAGGCTTATTGCCATATCTTTTGAAGAAAGCCAATCTGAAGTAAGAGAGAATAAAGTCAACTTGAGAGACAAGACAGCGAGAGGGTGTGTGGACCACATTCAAGCCTCTATTCCACTGGTTCTTGAGGCCCAAATGCACCATTCCCCTTCTTGTGATGTGGTTGTTCAATCTTTCCTTGGATCTCACAATCCATTTACTTTTAAGGCTAAATAAGTTCAAGTTGAGTTTCTATCTCTCCTTAACCAAAAAGAAGGGGTACAGTTAATCCACTAAAGTTTGGACTAAACAACATATAAAACTTTTCGGCTCAATATGAAAAATCATAAATCTTCACCTTTGAATACAAACATCCTGTTACCCTAACTGTCAAAGAAACACTCTTAAGTCCAGAATACTTCAGTGTGGCTTAGGAAACTTTCAAATTGTAAGTGGATTTACAACCCTCCATATTAATAAATCAATATGGTATTGCCCTCAGGTTTGTTACCTTTTCACTAACTTTTAACATTTTGTCATGATAAAGAGTAGATTGGTACTATAGTAAAACTCTCTTAGCACTAACTTTAGTGTATGCTAATGCTCAGACGATCAACTAGGCATTTTCAGTTGATGACAGCACTTAAGAGTAGCTGATATAGCCGGGCGCGGTGGCTCAAGCCTGTAATGCACTTTGGAGGCCGAGGCGGGCGGATCACGAGGTCAGGAGATCGAGACCATCCTGGCTAACACAGTGAAACCCCGTCTCTACTAAAAATACAAAAAATTAGCCGGGCGTGTTGGCGGGCACCTGTAGTCCCAGCTACTCGGGAGGCTGAGGCAGGAGAATGGCGTGAACCCGGGAAGCGGAGCTTGCAGCGAGCCGAGATCGCGCCACTGCACTCCACCCTGGGGGACAGAGCAAGACTCCGTCTCAAAAAAAAAAAAAAAAAATAGTAGCTGATATAGATTGGAAATATGTCAATTACTATGAGGTAAGAAGGTTATATAAATGAATGGCTTGTTTACTTCATTTCTTTTTTTTTTTTTTTTTTTGAGACTGAGTTTCCCTCTTGTTAGGCCCAGGCTGGAATGCAATGGCGCAATCTCAGTCACTGCAACCTCTGCCTCCCGGGTTCAAGTGATTCTCCAACCTCAGCCTCCCGAGTAGCTGGGATTACAGGCATGCGCCACCACGCCCAGCTTATTTTTTATTTTTATTTTTAGTAGAGACAGGGTTTCTCCATGTTGGCCAGGCTGGTCTCGAACTCCTGACCTCAGGTGATCCGCCCGCCTTGGCCTCCCAAAGTGCTGGGATTACAGGCGTGAGCCACTGCGCCTGGCCCATACCTCATTTCTTAAAATTTCTGGAGTTTATATAAGGTTCTAAACCAGGGATACTTAAACTGAGCAAGTGACTATCTCCTATTGCATGAGTATTTACTCTTGCTTTGAAATCCTATCTTTTTGTCACCGATTGTTAGGAAACTAGGCCAACACAATGAATATATGCAGAAAAAAATGTTTAGCAACAAGTTCAAATTCTAATTTAACACAGTACTCATTACATTCTAGCTACTTACTTTAGTTCCTGAGCCATCAACAGCTATAGAATCTACACTTCCAGCATGACCTCTACAGCAGTGTAGGGCTTTCACTTTGTTTCTCTCTACATTCCACTCCCATAAGAGAATAGTCTGATCCATAGAGGCACTCAATAATAAGCAGGACAAACTATCTGGAGAAAGGAGAACACAGGAATAAGAAACAAATCAGTATACCATTTAGAATACATCATGTTCTGAAACCGAAGAACTAAATTTTTTTGTTGTTATTGAAAAAGATGTCAAAATGATAACTCATATGGCCAGGTTTAAAAGGTTGATGTGGTATAAAGAAAAGATTCTTCAAAAATAGATGATGATGGCTGGGTGTGGTGGCTCACGCCTGTAATACTGACACTTTGGGAGGCCAAGACAGGCGGATCACTTGAGGTAGGAGTTTGAGACCAGCCTGGCCAACACAGCAAAACCCTGTCTCTACTAAAAATATAAAAATTAGCCGGGTGTGGTGGCAGGCGCCTGTAATTGCAGCCACTCGGGAGGCTGAGGCAGGAGAATCACTTGAACTCAGGAGGCGGAAGTTGCAGTAGTTGAGATGGAGCCACTGCAGTCTAGCCTGGGCAACAGAGTGAGACTGCCTCAAAAAACAAACAAACAGGCCAGGTGCGGTGGCTCACGCCTGTAATCACAGCACTTTGGGAGGCCGAGGCGGGTGGATCACCACCTCAGGTGGTTCGAGACCAGCCTGGCCAACATGGTGAAACCCAGTCTCTACTACAAATACAAAAATTAGCCAGGCGCAGTGGTAGGTGCCTGTAGTCCCAGCTATTTGAGAGGCTGAGGCAGGAGAATCACTTGAACCTGGGAAGTGGAGGTTGCAGTGAGCCCTGATTGGGCCACTGCATGCTAGCCTGGGTGACACAGCGAGACTCCATCTCAAAAACAAAACAAAACAAAACAAACAAACAAAAACAAACAGAAGAAACTAGAAGATGAATGTAATACATTTAATATTAAGTTGAAAATGTATATTATCTGATGTAATTTTAATGAAGATTCACTTCTAACAATTTATGAATTTTTTATGTAATCTTCTTGAACACTATATTTTTTGAAAGACCTCATAATAACGGAGGTATGAGATACTTCCCACCCACTCCCCATTCTTCCCCAGCACCAAAAATGGCTTATCTCCAAATCCCTATCTAGGATTCCTCTAAGTGTAGGCAAAATGTCCTAACCTTTTTTCACCCAGGCCACATCTTTTACAACATCCGTATGTCCCACAATTGTCATTATTGACTTTCCTTCCAAGGACCAGATCCGAGAAGTCTTATCATAAGAACCAGTCAAGATCCTATGAGAAAAAAAAAATCTTATGAAACACAAAAAGCAGTTTTTCCAAACCCTGAAAATGAATTTTGTTTCTTTGGCAATGACAAAGTAACTTTGAGGATTATACTTTTAAACTCTTCTTTGATATGAAGATTGAGATTTCAAAATATACTAGATCAGATCACTTGAAGTTTCTCAACCTCCTAAAAATAATACCTGGCATGGCTGGGCGCGGTGGCTCACGCCTGTAATCCCAGCACTTTGGGAGGCTGAGGCAGGCGGATCATGAGGTCAGGAGATCGAGACCATCCTGGCTAACACGGTGAAACCCCGTCTCTACTAAAAATGCAAAAAATTAGCCAGGCGTGGTGGCGGGTGCCTGTAGTCTCAACTACTCAGGAGGCTGGGGCAGGAGAATGGCGTGAACCTGGGAGGTGGAGCTTGCAGTGAGCCGAGATTGCACCACTGCACTCCAGCCTGGGCAACAGAGCAAGACTCTGTCTCAAAAAAAAAAAAAAAAATAATAATAATAATAATACCTGGCAAATCCTAGATTTCCTTTTTTTTTGAGACGGAATCTAGTTCTGTCACCCAGGCTAGAGTTCAGTGGCACAATTCTGGCTCACTGCCACCTCCACCTCCTAGGTTCAAGCGATTCTACTGCCTCAGCCTCCTGAGTAGCTGGGATTACAGGCACCCACCACCATGCCCGGCTAATTTTTTTTTGTATTTTTAGTAGAGATAGGGTTTCACTGTGTTGGCCAGGCTGGTCTCGAACTCCTGACTTCGTGATCCATCCACCTCGGCCTCCGAAAGTGCTGGGATTACAAGCGTGAGCCACCATGCCTGGCTGATTTCATTTCTATATTGTTGTAAATAATACAACTCTTACAAAAGCTAAGCAAATTACTTGTAGGCCCTAATACAGATTGAGCATCCCTAATATGAAAATAAGTCCAAAATTCTCCAAAATCCAAAACTTTCTGAGCGCCAACATGACACCACAGGTAGAAAATTTCACACCTGACTTCATAATGACAGGCTATAGTCAAAACGCAATCAAAATTTTGATTCAGGCACAAAATTATTAAAAACATTGTATAAAATTGGCTGGGTATGGTGGCTCACGCCTGTAATCCCAGCACTTTAGGAGGCCACGGTGAGTGATTCACGAGGTCAGGAAATCGAGACCATCCTGGCTAACATAGTGAAACCCCGTCTCTACTAAAAATACAAAAACAAAATTAGCGAGGTGTCGTGGCGGGCGCCTATAGTCCCAGCTACTCGGGAGGCTGAGGCGGGAGAATGGCCTGAACCTGGGAGGCGGAGCTTGCAGTGAGCCGAGATTGCGCCACTGCACTCCAGCCTGGGCAACAGAGCAAGACTCCGTTTCAAAAAAATAATAATAATATATGTGTGTGTGTATATATATATATATATGTATATATGTACATATTTATATGTATTATATAATTACATATAATATATATATACACATAGTATATATAAAATATATACATACATAGTAAAAAATTACTTTTGGGCTAGGTGTATAAGCTGTATATGAAATATAATTTCATGTTTAGACTTCAATCACGTCCCTAAAATATTTCACTATGTATATGTTAATATTCCAAACCCCCTCCCAAAAAAAAACCTAAATCCAAAATACTTCTGGTACCAAACATTTCCAGATAAGGAATACCCAACCTGTAGTACTTTTTTTTTTTTTTGAGATGGAGTCTTGCTCTGTTGCCCAGGCTGGAAGGCAGTGGTGTGATCTCAGCTCACTGCAACCTCTGCCTCCTGGGTTCAAGAGATTCTCCTGCCTCAGCCTCCTGAGTAACTGGGACTATGGGCATAGACTGCCATATCCGGCTAATTTTTTATATTTTTAGTAGAGACAGGTTTCAATATGTTGGCCAGGCTGGTCTCAAACTTCTGATCTCAAGTGACCCACCTGCCTTAGGCTCCCAAAGTGCTGTGATTACAGGCATGAGCCATGCGCCTGGCTGTCGACCTGAAGTACTTTGTACTTAACCAGTGAAAACCATTTAAACTAAAAGTAAAACTAGAAGAAATATAACTTTATGTAATAACTCCAAGAAGGCATTCTTTGAAAGAAGTAAGCTCCTACTATAATCTACTCTTGAGGTGTTTTCCTACAAGCAAGGCTAGTGACGATTTGCCCTGAGATACCTGTACCTTCTTTCCTGAGTCCAGTCTGCTCTTTCTAGCCCTAAAATAGTATGCTATGCATCTTTATGGTATTAGGCTAGGAGATCTATGGCTATAAAAGTTACTTTTTTCCTCTATGAAACAAACTATATCCTTGGTCTTAAAAGCAACATAATCGAACCAAATAAATTAAATGCTCTAAGATACATCACTTATTCAGAAGACAAATACTGCTGGGTGTAGAGAAATACCACCTATTCAGGAGGCTGAGGCAGGAGGACTGCTTGAGCCCAGGAGTTTGCAACCAGCCTGGGCAACAGAGGGAGACCCCGTTAAAAAAAAAAAAAAAAAAAAAAAAAAAAAAAAAAGACAACAATAATTGTAACTACTACATCTTGAACAGAACAGAAAAGAGTACCTTTTAATAAATACCTGTTTTTTTTGTTGTTGTTGTTGAGACAGAGTCTCGTTCTGTCGCCCAGGCTGGAGTGCAGTGGGGCTATCTCAGCTCACTGCAAGCTCCACCTCCCGGGTTCATGCCATTCTCCTGCCTCAGCCTCCCGAGTAGCGGGGACTACAGGCTCCCACCACCACGCCCGGCTAATTTTTTGTATTTTTTTAGTAGAGATGGGGTTTCACCGTGTTAGCCAGGATGGTCTCTATCTTGCGACCTCGTAATCCACCCTCCTCGGCCTCCCAAAGTGCTGGGATTACAGGCATGAGCCACCGCACCTGGTCACCTGTTTCTTCTTGAAGACACTGAATGAAAAGATCTTTCTGTTTGGCACGGCCACTGATACAGAGATCATAAAATTAATTTACAAATAACATTAAGTCACAGAAAAATATGTACATATGGATTTAAAAAGACTGAAGGAGATAAAAAAAAAAAGAGAGAGAAGGGCATTAATCTGGCAATACCATTCCTCTGCCCCTTTAATTGAACTGATCCAGTCATCATGGAACATGCATTGCTCTGGCTGGGGTGCAGTATACTTCTCCACATATTCTATTTCCACAACTTCTTCCTAGTCACGAGAAACCAGCAACAAGTCAGGTGGTATAGTTTTAAAATACTACATTATGAAGATAATCCCTAATTTAATATATCTCGTTTATATTCTTCATATTAGTCCCCTTTATAACTCAGGAAATTTGGAGCCATTCAAAAAGTCAAAAACTTTATTTGACCTAACAGTAAGCTAACAGTGATATTAGGAAATAATAGCTTGGTATGGTGGCTCACACCTGTAGTCCCAGCTATTAACCTTAGGAAAGCTGGGTCAGGAGGACTGCTTCAGCCTAGGAGTTCAAGTCCAGCCTAGGCAACAAAGCAAGACCCTGTCTCCTAACAAAAATTTTAAAAAGAAGAAATATTAATGGCCTTGTAAAACTTATGCTGAAAATGGGGGGGAAAGGAATATAAGAAAGCCTTAGGCCAGGCGCAGTGGCTCACACCCATAACCCCAGCACTTTGGGAGGCCGAGGCGGGCGGATCACCTGAGGTCAGGAGTTCAAGATGTGCCTGGCCCACATGGTGAAACTCTGTCTCTACTGAAAATACAAAAATTAGCCAGGCGTGGTGGCAGATGCCTGTAATCCCACTACTTCGGAGGCTGAGGCTCAAGAATCACTTGCACCCAGGAGGCAGAGGTTTCAGTGAGCCAAGACTGTGCCATTGCACTTCAGCCTGGGCAACAGATGGAGACTCTGTCTCAGAAAAAAAAAAAAAAAAAAAAGAAGATATAAGAAAACACTAAAATTAAGAAAAAAAGCACATTGTTTAATGGGTACAGGTCTTCTGTTTAGGATAAGGAAACAATTCTGGAAAATGGTGATGGTTGCATAATATTGCAAATGCACTTAATGCCACTGAATTGTATACTTAAAAATGGTTAAAATTCTAAATTTTATGTTATGTATATTTTACCACAATTTTTAAAATCACAAAACAAATAACAATTATAAGTTATATTTTTAATCATAAAAGCAATATAAGGAAACTTTGAAAATAAAAGGGAAAAATAACAATAACTTAACCCATAGTTTTTATATTTGCCCAGTTATTTTGTGCACCAATATTTGTACACACATATTTGCTATTCTCTTTCTTGCCAGTTCTTCCACAAATATGAAGAATGTGTTCATTTATTTCTTGAATAAAACACTCTCACAAAACAAGAGGGCTTCAAAATTGAATATACATATATATATACACACACTATATATATTCAATACACACATAAAATATACATACAATACATAACACACAATATATATATCCAATATATTAAAAAGAATCTTTGCTACTAAAGATAGATTCAGTGTGATTCTAAAAGGAGTTTAACTACAATAGCTGACAATGCCTCAAGTGAAATACAGAAGGTAAGTATTTGAACTTACTGATGAGATGTTCTCCAGTTCCATGTGTTTGTCCAAGGGCATTCGCAGAAACTGGCCCTTAATAAGGAAATCAAACTCCACATGTTTGTGGAACTCTGAGGAAAATACATAACAAAATTATCACTCTTAATGTCTAAAGTAATATTGGCAGAGATACATGAGAACGCCCCAAACAAACAGGTACCTATTATCCCAGTGTGGCCTCTGAGTTTCTCTGTAATTTTTAAGATCAGAAATACTTTGTTCTGTTAGTATAATGTCTTTTTACTGTTGTTGGTATAATTATTTTGGTTTAGAAAACTTTTATTATTTTAAACATACACAAAAGTAGAAATAACAATGAATCTCATCACTACTGCCCATTTTGACATCCACCAACTAATGGAACATCATCTATATTCCACCCTCCATTCCCCGGCTGGTTTATTTTAAAGCAAATCTCAGAAATTATATCATTTCATCTGTAAATACTTTAGTATGTATCTCTAAAATATAAGGACTTAAAAAATTTGTCACAATATTTTAAAATTTAACAATCACTCCTTCTAATATCAAACAGTCAATGTTCTTTTACAGTGAGCTTTCAAAAATCAGCATCCATAATCCATACATTATATTTGATTAATGTTTCTTTTAATCTTTAACAGTTCCTCCTCCTTTTTCTCCTTGCCATGTATTTGTTGATCAAAGTGGGTTATCTGTTTTGTAACATTCTGGGTTTTGTTGACTCCATCTTCAAGGTGTCCTTTAACATGTTTCTTTATCACACAAATATCCTATAAACTAGTCAGAGGTAAATGGTAAATGCCTGGTTAGATTTCAGGGTTGTTTTTTTTTTTTTGACAAGAATATTCACAGGCAGTATTGTCTATTTCCTATTACATCCCATCAGGATGCAAATAGGATCTGGTTGTGTCTCTTTTTAAGATATTAAGACCCATCTTAGCGCTTGGATTATATCAGTCTGATTCTATCCACCATAATGCTCCTTGTCAGTCTTTTACCTAATTATCGGGATTAACAGCTATTGAGAACCACTACTGTACTTATATTCATTATTTCTTTCAGAGTTGCAATATGGTAACAGTCTATACAGAAGGAATAATGTTCAGTCTATATGTTTAGAAAAATGTTACCCAACTATTTGGGTAACATACTGGAATTGCAAAGCTTCTCTTACAGGAATAATTCTTTCCTCAACAAAATACTTGCAAACCAAATTCAACAACACATTAAAAAGATCATCATGACCAAGTAGGATTTATGCCAGGGATGCAAGAATAGTTCAACATACACAAATCAATGTAATACACTGTGATGGTTAACACTGAGTGTCAACTTGATTGGACTGAAGGATGCAAAGTATTGTTCCTAGGTGTGTCTGTGATGGTGATGCCAAAGGAGATGAACATTTAAGTCAGTGGAATGGAAGAGGCAGACCTACCCTCTATCTGGGTAGGTACCATCTAATCAGCTGCCAGCATGGCTAGGATAAAAGGAGGCAGAGGAATGTGGAAGGACCAGACTGGATCTGTCTTCAGGCCTTTATCTTACTCCTGTGCTGGATGCTTCCTGCCCTCAAACATTGGACTCCAAGTTCTACAGCTTTTGGATTCTTGAACCAGTGGTTTGCCAGGGACTCTCGGGTCTTCGGCCACAGACTGAAGGCTGTACTGCCGGCTTCCCTACCTTTGAGGTTTTGGGACTTGGACTGGCTTCCTTGCTCCTCAGCTTGCAGACAGCCTATTGTGGGACTTCACCTTGTGATTGTGTGAGTCAATACTCCTTAATAAACTCCCTCTTGGCTGGGCACAGTGGCTCACATCTGTAATCCCAGTACTTTGGGAGGCCAAGAGTTCAAGAACAGCCTGACCAGCATGGTGAAACCCTGTCTCTACTAAAAATACAGAAATTAGCCAGCCGGGTTTGGTGGCACGCGCCTGTAATCCCAGCTACTCAGGAGGCTGAAGCAGGAGAACTCCTTGAACCCGGGAGGTGGAGGTTGCAGTGAGCCGAGATCGTGCCACTGCACTGCAGCCTGGGCGACAGAACAAGACTCCGTCTCAAAAAAAACAAAAAACCTCCCTTTCAAATATACATCTATTCTATTAGTCCTGTCCCTCTAAAGAACCCTAATACATACATAATATCAACAGAATGGACAAAAAGCATATGATCATTTCAATTGATGCTGAAAAAGCATTTGATAAAATTCAACATCCTTTCATGATAAAAGCCCTCAAAAAACTGAGTATAGAAAAACATACTTCACCGTAATAAAAGTCATATACAATAGACCCCCATACTAAATGGGGAAAAAACTGAAAGCCTTTCCTCTAACATCTGGAACATGATAAGGATGCCCACTTTTACCACTGTTATTCAACACAGCAATGGAAGTCCTAGCTAGAGCAATCAGATGGAAGGAAGGAAGGAAGGAAGGGAGGGAGAGAGGGAGGGAGGGAGGGAGGGAGGAAGGCATCCAAATTGGAGAGGAAGAAGTCACATTATCCTTGTTTGCAGATGATTTGATCTTATATTTGGAAAAATCAATGATATAATGTTATATTTGGTATAATCTTTATTTTACCAAAAACCAATTAGGACTGATAAATTCAGTAAAGTTGCATGATACAAAAATCAGTAGCGTTTCTATATGCTAACAGCAAACAATTAGAAAAAGAAATCAAGAAAGTATTTCTACTTACAGTAGCCACAAATAAAATACCTAGGAATTAACCAAAGAAGTGAAAGATCTCTACAACAAAAACTATAAAACAATGATGAAAGACATTGAAGAGGGCTGGGTGCAGTGGCTCATGCCTGTAATCCCAGAACTTTGGGGGGCTGAGACAGGTGGATCACCTGAGGTCAGGAGTTCTCGACCAGCCTGGCCAACATGATGAAACCAAGGCTCTAGGAAAAATACAAAAATTAGCTGAGCGTGGTGGCAGGCACCTGTAATCCCAGCTACTCAGGAGGCTGAGGCAGTAGAATCGCTTGAAACTGGGAGGTGGAGGTTGCGATGAGCTGAGATTACGCGATTGCATTCCAATCTGGGCAACAAGAGTGAAACTCTGTCTCAAAAAAAAAAAAAAAAAAAAAAAAAAAAAAAAGAAAAGAAAAAGAAAAAAAGAAATTGCAAAGGACACACAAAAAAGGAAAGATATTCCAGGATCATGGATTGGAAGAATTTAATATTGTTAAAATGCTCATAGTACCCAAAGCAACCTACAGATTCAATGCAATCCTTATCAAAATACCAATGACATTCTTCACAGAAAAAAAAAAAAATCCTAAAATTTACATGCAACCACAAAAGACCCAGAATAGCCAAAGCTATCTTAAGCAAAAAGAACAAACCTGGAGGAATCACATTCCCTGACTCAAATTATACTACAGAGCTATAGTAACCAAAACAGCGTGGTACTAGCATAAAAACAGACACATACACCAATGGAACAGAATAGAGAAGCCAAAACAAATCCATACATCTACAGTGAAGTCAAACCTACACTGGGAAACAGACAGTCTCTTCAATAATGGTGCTGGAAAAACTGGGTATCCATATGCACAAAAAAATGAAACTAGACCCCTATCTCTTGCCACATACAAAAGTCAAAACAAAAGGGATTAAAGACTTAAATATTTCTAAGACCTCAAACTATGAAACTAATACAAGAAAATATTGGGGAAACTCCCCAGGGCAGTGGTCTGGGCAAAAATTTCTTCATTAATACCACACAAGCACAGGCAATCAAAGCAGAAAGACAAATGCGATCCCATCAGGTTAAAAAGCACAGCAAAGGAAACAATTAACAAAGTGAAGAGACAATGCACAGAATGGGAGTAATTATTTGCCAACTACACATCTGACAAGGGACTAATAACCAGAATATATAAGGAGCTCAAAAAGCTCTGTAGGTAAAAATTTAATAATCTGATTAAAAATTGGGCAAAAGGTTTGAACATACATTTCTCAAAAGAAAACATTCAAATGGCAAACAGGCAAATGAAAGGGTGCTCACCATCATTGATCATCAGTGAAATACAAATCAAACTACAATCAGGTATCATTTCACCCCAGATAAAATGGCTTTTTTTTTCCCACCCCCACAAGACGGAGTCCTGCTCTGTCACCCAGGTTGGAGTGCAGTGGCGCGAGCTCGGCTCACTACAACCTCCGACTCCCAGGTTCAAGCAATTCTCCTGCCTCAGCCTCCTGAGTAGCTGGGTTTACAGGCACCTGCCACCATGCCTGGCTAGTTTTTGTATTTTTAGTAGAGATAGGGTTTACTATTTTGCCCAGGCTGGTCTCGAATTCTTGACTTCGTGATCCACCCACCTTGGCCTCCCAAAGTGCTGGGATTATAGGCGTGAGCCACCGTGCCAGGCCAAAATGGCTTTTATCTAAAAGTCAGGCAATAACAAATGCTGATGAGGATATGGAGAAAAGGGACCCCTCATAAACCTTGGTGGGGATGTCAATTAGTACAACCACTATGGAGAACAGTTTGGAGATTCCTCAAAAAACTAAAAATAGAGCTACCATATGATCCAGCAATAGCACTGCTTGGTATATACTTAAAAGTAAAGAAATCAGTAAATCAGTACTTCTACACAATGGAGTACTATTCAGCCATAAAAAAGAACGAGATCCTGTCATTTGCAACAACATGGGTAGAATTGGAGGTCACTATGTTCAGTGAAATAAGCCAGGCACAGAAAACAAACTTTGCATATTCTCACTTATTTGTGGGAGCTAAAAATTGAAACAACTGGACTCATGGAGATACAGAGTAGAAGGAGAGTTACCAGACGCTGAGAAGGGTAGTGGGGGAAGTGAGAGGCAAGTGGAAATGGATGGTTAATGGGTACAAAAGAATTGAAAGAATAAATAAGATCTTGTATTTGATAGCACAACTGGGTGACTATAGTCAATAATTTAATTATACATTTAAAAACAACAAAGAGTATAATTGGATTGTTTGTAACGCAAAGGATAAATGCTTGAGGTGATGGATACCTCCTTTACCCTGATGTGATTATTACACCTTATATGCCTATATCAAAATATCTAATGTACCCCATAGATACACCTACCATGTACCTACAAAAATTAAAAAGAATATTTCTTATTCTAGTTCAAAGACTTTTTCAACAAATAGACTATATAACAGTTTTGAAATTTATAAAGGTAACTATGCATCAGAATCTCTATATATCCATGATGAAAACAAAAACAAGGATCAACAGGAAATGCTATGTAAATATCCTTGAATATTGAATACTTGCTAGCAATAAAAAGATTGCAGACCCTGTCCCCTCCTCCCCCATCCCAAGGCAATAAAGTTGCTCAAAAACATCATCCCAAATTTCACAAAAAAATTATGTGATTATTTGAAGACGAAGATGGGGAAAATACTACACATTAGTTTATAACTCTTACCTCCCCATTCCTCCAACTAGGATAGAGTCAGAAGAGCTCTGCAGCATTGGAAACATCTGCATAAAAATACACTTGCCTCTGGCTGGGCATGGTGGCTCACACATGTAATCCCAGCACTTTGGGAGGCCCAGGAGGGTGGATCACCTGAGGTCAGGAGTTCGAGACCAGCCTCACCAAATGGTGAAACCCCGTTTCTACTAAAAATACAAAAAATTAGCCAGGCATGGTAGCGGGCACCTGTAATCCCAGCTACTCTGGAGGCTGAGGCAGGAGAATCACTTAATGTTTCATGTTTAAATTTTCTCTATTTTATGTAATGTTTCTTTACTTTTTAAAAAATATTTTATTATAGAAAATTTCATACACATGGAAAAGTTCAGAAATATCAACCAAAACTACAATGAGATACAGAAAATAATATAAGGAGCCTCTTACACCTATCACCAAACTTCAACAATTTTGTTTTTTGAGACTCCCTCCATCACCTAGGCTGGAGTGCAATGGTGCAATCTTGGCTCACTGCAGCCTCCACCTCCCGGGTTTTCAAGCAATTCTCCTGCCTCAGCCTCCTTAGCAGCTGAGATTACAGGCATGTGCCACCACGCCTGGCTGATTTTTGTATTTTTAGTAGAGACGGGGTTTCACCATGTTGGTCAGGCTGGTCTCAAACTGCTGACCTCGTGATCCACCCGGCTCGGCCTCCCAAAGTGCTGGGATTACAAACTTCAACAATTATTAACTCATGGCCAATCTTATTTCATTGATATTTTTACATACATTGTTCATATTAATTTAATGGGCAAATAACATATTAGTACAATAGTATATATTTAATATTTGTATCTTTTAAATGTTTTATATTCTTGCATGTTTTGTTATACCCTTTTTTTATGAATTCTGGACACAAAAAATAAAATACTGGTATTCATACTGGCATTTTGATATTACACTAAACACTCAAATACTGATATTGTCATTTTGCTTTGTGCTTCACTAGTAAGTGGGGCCTAAGCACTAAAACGCTTGTTTTATGCCTACATAACTCAGCCCTCCGTAGAACAATCAGTATCTCGATTACCTCTATATTACAACTATACCAAAATCTTTATTCCTTAACTACAACCACCATATTTCCACATTGCCTTAAAAACAGGTTAAACAGAAATTTTTTTCTGAAAACTTTTCTCTCAAAGCAGTATTTACAGTATCATCCAGTAGAAGAACCTGTACTTCATAACATACAAATTTTACCACTACAAAATTCATACAGTATCATAAGGCCAAAAAAGGAACTAAAAATTTAATGCATTTTAGAATAATTAGGGGCATTGTGCCCTCTCCTAAGCATATATACCCACCATTTTTGTCCTTTAGTAGTTTATTGATGATGTTACTAAGGTCAGCAATTTCAGAGGCAGCAGGGATTGAGAAGGGAACATCATCTACGGCATATCTATAAAAAGGAAATGATATGTCAAGATCAAGTCTACAGATATTTGAACAAATATGCTTTTACGAATTCAACATACATTTATTGGGTAAATAAACGCCAGACATTTTGCTACATGTTGTAAACAAAAATGAATTAAAACATGGTCTCTGTTCTAAGATGAGGTTGAAGTCTGGTAATCAAATAGAATGACGTTACATAAGAACAATGCCATTAGGTGACATGTAAAAAGAGAACAAAGACACCATAGGTCATTTTAACCACAGAAGAGGAAGGCAGGGGAGCAGGGCCAGAAACGATCCACAAAAAAGATGACTGTTAAGCTACATTTAGAAAAGTGATTAGCCAGGCATGGTGGCATGTGCCTGTAGTCCCAGGTACTTGGGAGGCTGAGGTGGGAGGACTGCCTGAGCCCAGGAGGTCGAGGCTGCAGTGAGCTGAGATTACACCAGTGCACTGCACTCCAGCCTGGGTGACACAGCGAGACCCTGTCTCAAAAGAGAAGTGAGTTTTTGCCAGGTGAGGGAAGGGTAGGCTGGAAGAAGCAGTATGCATGAAAGCAGGGAGAACATCAAAACAATAGCTAGGAGTTGTTAAACTGCCCAACCTGCCACTTCCAGAAAATCTGACTTTGCTCTAAAGTGACCAAAGGCTAAAGAGATACACATGGAGTGCTTTATATATCACGTGAAATCATTTTTACTTCTTTTTTGTGGGTAATGAAGAACTATCACAGCAGTGCAAATTAGAAATATCATCAGATTTTATTTAGTTAGATCTTTCTGGCTGCACAATGGGCACTGAAATAGAGGAACACATGACAGGAGGCAGATTAGGAGACTCTTCTAAGAGAGACTGTGAGAAAATATTTGCAAATCATGTATCTGATAAGGAACTTGTATCTAGACTATATTAAGAACACTTATAACTCAATAATAAAAAGACAACACAAACTTTAAAATGGCCCAATAGGGACATGCAAATGCTCATCATTAGTCGTCTGGGAAATGCTAATCAAACACAATGAAATATAATTTCACATCCACTAGGGTGCTATAAGTAAAAAGACAGCTAATAACAAGTGTCAGTGAAAATATGGAGCAATTGGAACCCTGATTGTTGCTGGCAGTAACGTAAAATGGTGCAGTTGCTTTGGAAAACACTCTGGCAGTTCCTCAAAAACTCAAACATGGAATTACATCTGACCCAAAAACTCCACTTCTAAGTATATATGCAAGAGAAATGAAAACATACATCCACACAAAAACTTGTACATGAGTGTTCACATAACAACTATTCATAATAGCTAAAAGGTATAAACAACCTAAATGCCCACCAGCTGATGAATGGAAAAATATGGTACATCCATTCAATGGCCTATTATTTGGCCATAAAAAGGAATGAAGTGCTAATATATACTATGACATAATGAAACCATTTTTTAAAAATCATAGTAAGTGAAAGAAGCCAGTCACAAAAGATCACATTATATAATTCCATTTATTCAAAATGGAGATAAAGTTACAGAGATAGAAAGTAGATCAGTGGTTGCCTAGGGCTGGGGGTATTATTTAATAAACAGCTCAAGGATGATGAAAAATGTTCTAAAATTGGCTGTGGTGATGGTTGCACAACTTTGCAGATATGGTGCTGATGATCCTCAAACCACACTTTCAGCAATAAGGCTATAGCTATATATTTATGTATATAATTCACATATATGTATATTCTTGTGTGTGTGTGTGACAATTATATTAGCCCCTCTGCCTCCATTTTACTGACCAAAATATTAAGCAAAAAGAAAAAGCAAGATTTTTATTTATTTATTTATTTATTTGAAATAGAGTCTCACTATGTTCCCCAGGCTGGAGTGCAGTTGCATTGATCCTGGCTCACTGCAACCTCTGCCTCTCAGGCTCAAGCGATCCTCCCACCTCAGCCTCCCAAGTAGCTGGGACCACAGGTGGGCACCACCATGCTGGCAAATTTTTTGTATTTTTGGTAGAGACGGGGTTTCATCATGTTGCTTAGGCTGGTCTCTAACTCCTGAGATAAGCGATTTGCATTCCTCAGCCTCCCAAACTGCTGGGATTACAGACATGAGCCACAGCACTCGGCAAAGAATTTTAATTTCTACTTTTTTTTTTTACCTTTTGGAGGGCCTAAATTCAAACACACACATATGACATATATCCATTCATTTCAGGGGTTAAAACACAGTGGCCTATTATCTCTTACAATTTCATGTGAATCAATAATTATCTCAAGGCTGGACGCAGTGGGTCATGCCTGTAATTCCAGGACTTTGGGAGACCGAGGTGGGCGGATCACTTGAGGCCAGGAGTTCGAGACCAGCATGGCCACCAAGGCAAATTCCTGTCTCTACTAAAAATACAAAAATTAGCCAGGCTTGGTGGCACATGCCTGTAATTCCAGCTACTCTGGAGGCTGAGGCGGGAAGATTGTTTGAGCCCGGGAGACAGAGATTGCAGTGAGCCAAGATCCCACCACTGCAGTCCA
The DNA here is from genome assembly GCF_006542625.1 of Nomascus leucogenys. NCBI lineage: Eukaryota > Metazoa > Chordata > Mammalia > Primates > Hylobatidae > Nomascus > Nomascus leucogenys. The sequence goes on from NC_044402.1 coordinate 103,382,641, forward strand.
GCCTGGGCAACAGAGTGAGACTCTGTCTCCAAAAAAACCAAAACAAACAAACAAACAAAAGCCCCACATATTTCAAAAAATTTTATTTTAAGAAAAACAAAAAAACCTACTTTCAATTAAAAAACACAGTGGTTATGTTAATGCATCACCACATTCCTAGAGAAGTATTAAGGCTATGTATGTAAGTATGTATACTCAGGTGCATTGATAATGCGATTTATGTATACTTTCAGCAACAACACAAGGGGAGAGAAGATGATTTACTAGCTCTCCTCATAAAGCTACAAACAAAACCACAGGTATAACTCAGGTGGGAGTTTCCTAGTTTATGGCTAACTTTAGTTTATTAACACAACAAATATTTATTATCATTTTCACTGAAAAATTTGACATTTTTCGTTGACTCAGCTAATCCAAGAAGCCTAATATATAGTCCCTGCCCTCAAGAGACTTCCAATATAGTTGGAAGAGACCAGGCAAACACAAAGAAAACTAACAATGCAATATATACCACAAGGCAGCATATAATTAGTTTTCGAATGAGTGCTAACCTTGAGACCATTGGTTAAAATGTTTATATATCTATATAGATATATATAAATGGTAAATATGTTTTTCCATTTTCAAAAACTGTTTTTTTCCACTTTCAAAAACGTGTTTTCAAAAACTGTGAACCACCACTAGCAGACACCCTATAACAAGGCCCACTGTTCATTGTTAAATTACACATATAAAATGTTTCATTCAGAAAGCAAACCTGAAGCCCTTCAGCCTCCTTCACAATCACAATTCAAATTATATAGAACCTACGAAACTGGTTAGAAGGGAGGTAATCTCAGAAAAAAGGGTGGGGGTGACAGTAGAAACAACCAGGGATCCACAAGGTCATACCAAAGGGGTGGTCGGAAAGGAACCTGGGGAAGGGAGCGAATGGTGGAACACTTACTTACTTCTTGTTATCAGTGTAGAAGCGTGTTTGGAGCTGAGCCATGGCGAGGAGTACACACGACTTGCCCACGGAAACGTACGGGTTAGCAGACCCACAACACGGAGCTCCTGCCTTTTAGGACTACAAAGAGGCAGCTCAAAATTAGACTGCACAGGTAAGCGAGGAGCTGCAGTCTAAGCCTGGACTCTGCTTTCTGTCCCCCGGTCTCCTCCGCAGAAAGCACGCGGTTGCCTCTCTACAGACTCCCAGACCACAAACATCGACTACCTACTCCTAGATTTAGGAGTCATCGATTAGAAAAGCATAGTCTTAAAGGTAGCATGTCCCTTTAATCATTGTTAGAATTCTTCCCATACGTGTGGGCCCGTAATCGATTAGGAAAAAGATCCCATTAAAATCTGCTTTATTAATAAAATTTTTTTTCAAGAGGCTGTCCTGAGCCTGGATAGTTCAAACACAGCTCCTAGTTACTACAAGTCTCAGAAAGCATCGCTTCTCAAACGCTGTGACCACCGGGAATTGTAGTCTTTTTTTGCCACGCTGCCCTCAGAATATCTTATTTGCATTAAATCCTTTAGACTCCAGCCAGATATCAAATTTCCTCTGTCTTCAGCTTTGCTTGACTAACGCCTTGCCAGTTTTTTTTTCTCATACATATTCCCAACCAGATTCTCACTCGGCAGAGGTTTTTCCTAAGTCTCGCCTCTAACTGCGGGTTTTACAGAGGCGAGAGGCGGAAATACGAAAAAAAGAACGGATGAAAGAGGAAACGGTCGACGGTGGCCGATAGTGGTCCTACTCTCGTGGGACTGCGCTGCGCGCTCCCGGTGGGGCGCGCCTGCGCATTATGCTGGTCTCCATGGCGGGGCCTCGGAGCCAAGACGAGGTTGAGTAGACTCGTTTTGAATTTTCTCCCCTCTGCTCCGGCGGACTTCCCATGCCGGCTTGTGGGGCTGTCGGCGGCGGCAGGACTGGGGGAGTCAGAAGTCTGGCAGCGCTGTCTGCGCGGACCTACCGGACGCTACTTCCCAACCCCCCTTTCTTCCTCCTGCCTCCTCCTCCTCCCGTCACCTCCTGACCCACCGGAGCTCCGAGCAACTGCCGGCCCCCGCCCCCAGCCGCAGCCGGTCACTGGCGGCGCCCTCCGCGCCAAGCTTGGGGGCCTTTTCGGGGTCCTACATGGCAGGGCTTCCGACCCCCGGCCCGAGACGGGGCTCGCAGTCCCCAGAGGGGCAGGCTGGAGAAGGAGGAGGTTAGGTGTCTTGAGGAGGGTTGTTGAGCCCAAGGACGCGCCATCGCTGCGGAGAAGGAGCCGGACCCCTTGGGCGGAGCGCCCAATGTGTGGTCCCTCACGCCGTCCCGCACCTTGCTTTTTAGGGTTTTTTTTTCCGCTTTCTGAGCCCTTTTATACCTTACGTTTAGAAGGGGAAAATCATCCTCCCACACCTTCTCCCCGACTTTTTGCCCTTTTTGTCTTGAAGTTACCCAAAGGCCTGTATATTGTTCTCAATGTTCTCAAGAATTACTCTAATATAGTTGTTTTTCTGAGGGAGGATAGATGGAGATAACTATCCTGATCCCAATGTCAGTTTTTAAGGCATTCGCTTCAAGAGACAAGCAGTTTAGAATCAGGCAGAACTGGATTGCACAATTTATGGGCAGAGCGGTATGTGTGCAGGTGAAGACAACTAAAGCTTTCCTTTTTTACCTTGTTTAAAGATGTCCTACTGTAAGGTAGACGCCTAATATTTAAATGAACGCCTAATATTTAAATAGAGAATGAGATGAGATTTAAACAACTGGAAGAAAAAAATAATTTTTATTAGAGAGCAATGACAATAAAAGTAGGACTCTTTTCAGTTTACTTACCTTGGTAGCTCGGAATCCGGGCCCTGGAACCAGAATTCCTGGGTTCATATCCTGCCTTTGCTACTTGATTAACCTTCTTGTGCCACACTTTTATCAACTGTAAGAATTAACTGCGGCATCGGAAGCAGTATATGTTAATTATGATCAAATAGTTACCAATTCCAGTTTAACTAGAAGCTTTGCCAGTGTGAACAGATAAGGGAGAATAGCCACATTGAGTGGAGGAATAAAATTAGAAAACCTCTGTTCTGAAGTCCCAGGAGATCACTTATTAGGCTTGGGCTTGCTAATGGAAGTGGTGGTCGTTTAACCATGTGGTTATTGTAGTGGTGAGGATTTACACATTAAATAAGTCATGGGCACCTGAAGCTTGAAACACTTTCTTAATGAAATCTTGCCATTGAATCTGTACTTGATAATATGTCATTGGTTAAAATATATTTATAAAATGTATAATTGATCAGCAGGTTAATACATTTTTATCATTAATTTGAAATTTATCAAAATGAGAATATACAGTACCTGACAGAGTCAATAGAGTTTGATCTTAATTTGAATTGAAAATTATGATCAGGAAAATAAATAACCTGAATATATGCTTAATAATATAAGACTTTCAGTTTGCAAAACAGAAATCCTGACTTGACTAAAATACACTTTTCTTTTGACGGAGACCTTTGGTTAAGGAAAGATTAGTTTTAGCATTCAGCATAACTAAATACCCAGCATTATGTTTTACGGTTTTTTCAACAATGATTTATGTGTCATGTTTGGTGTTGCCTCCAAGCAGTACCTAGGATAGCTGATGCTTTTACTTTGAGTCTTTTTCTTTAGTTGGAACATTAATTGCAAGCTTTTGGTTGGTAATCATTTTTTATGGGATGTATTTACTATATGGTCCTCATGGAGACACATTGTTATCTGGAGAACCACAGTTTGGAAAATACATTTCTCTTTATTATAAAGTTTCTTGTTTTATATATATAATGCCACAGTGTGATAGGATACAAAGTCTATGCATTAGGGCTTTGGAGTCCTAATTGTTTTTTGTGTTTTTCTTTTTTTCCAATTTGAGTATGAATCCGAACCTAATGCACTCTGTGATCTTAAGCAAGTTTCTTGACAGTTCCAGTTTTCTTATCTACAAACAGAGACAAAAAGATCTACCTCAGAGTCATTGTAAGGATTAAATAAATTTGTAAAGCTCTCAAAGAGCAGCCTAATCCCAGCATTTTGGGAGGCCAAGGCGGGCGGATCACCTGAGGTCAGGAGTTCGAGACCAGCCTGGCCAACATGGTGAAACCCCGTCTCTGCTAAAAATACAAAAATTAGCCAGGCATGGTGGCGGGTGCCTATAATCCGAGCTACTCAGGAGGCTGAGGCAGGAGAATTGCTTGAACCTGGGAGGTGGAGTTTGCAGTGAGCCAAGATCTCGCGACTTCACTCCAGCCTGGGCGAAAAGAGTGAAACTCCATCTCAAAAAAAAAAAAAAAAAAAATCAAAGAGCAAAGAGGTAAAAAGTTTGTTTGTGCAGAGTAAAAAATGGCTAGAAATGGATTACAGGGAAGCTTATAGGGAGAACAAACCACAAATAAAATTGACATTGTGAACATCAGCCTTAGATTTTTTTTCCCTGAAAATTAAAAAGTGCTTTTTTTATTTTTATTTTTTTTGAGTTGGAGGGTTTGTTGTTGTTGTTGTTGTTGTTTGTTGTTGTTTTGTTTTTGGTTTTTCGTTTTTTTTCAGAGTCTCCCTCTGTCACCAGGCTGGAGTGCAGTGGCGCTATCTCAGCTCACTGCAACTTCTACCTCCCAGGTTGAAGCGATTCTCCTGCCTCAGCTTCCCGAGTAGCTAGGACTACAGGTGCCTGCCACCATCCCTGGCTAATTTTTTTGTATTTTAGTAGAGACAGGGTTTCACCATGTTGGCCGGGATGGTCTCGATCCCCTGACCTTGTGATCTTCCCACCTCGGCCTTCCAAAGTGCTGGGATTACAGGCGTGAGCCACTGTACCGGCTGAGATGGAGTCTTGCTCTGTTGCCCAGGCTGGAATGCGGTGGCATGATCTCATCTTACTGCAACCTCTGCCTTCCAGGTTCAAGTGATCCGTGCTTCAGCCTCCCCAGTAGCTGCAATTACAGGCTCCTGCCACCACTCCCAGCTGATTTTTGTATTTTGTTTTGTTTTGTTTTGAGATGGAGTCTGGCTGTGTCACCAGGCTGGAGTGCAGTGGTGCAATCTTGGCTCACTGCAACCTCCAACTCCCTGGTTCAAGTGATTCTCCTGCCTCAGCCTCCCGAGTAGCTGGGATTACAGGCACACGCCACCACGCCTAGCTAATTTTTGTATTTTTAGTAGACACAGGGTTTTATCATGTTGGCCAGGATGGTCTCGATCTCCTGACCTTGTGATCTGTCTGCTTGGCCTCCCAAAGTGCTGGGATTACAGGCATGAGCCACTGCACCTGGCCTGTTTTTTGTTTTTTTTTTTTTTAAGTAGAGGCGGGGTTTCACTATGTTGGCCAGGCTGGCCTCCCAACTCCTGACCTCAAGATCCGCCCACTTTAGCCTCCCAAAGCGCTGGGATTACAGGCATGAGCCACTGCATCCAGCAGAAAATTTAAAAATTAATATAGGTTATTGTTTATATATATTTGCATACATTTAAAAGTTCGATGTTTAACATAACTTTAAAAACTGATTCTTAAAAAATAAATTATCCTATTAAAATATTTGTGAATTAGTCTTGATTTCATTTTTGACACCACTGATTCATACTAATTTTGTACATATTATAAAAGGAATGTTATGTCATTTATCTACCTCTAAAAGATGTGGTAAATTTTATTTTCTAAAGTACTTTTGAGCAATATTTTATTCATTTATTTATTTTTGAGACAGAGTCTCGCTGTGTCACCAGGCTGTAGTGCCATGGCGCAGTCTTGGCTCCCTGCAACCTGTGCCTCCCAGGTTCAAGCGATTCTCCTACCTCAACCTCCTGAGTAGCTAGGACTACAGGTGCGCACCACCACACCTAGCTAATTTTTTTGTATTTTTAGTAGAGATGGGGTTTCACCATGTTGGCCAGGATGGTCTCAATCTCTTAACTTCGTGATCTGCCCACCTTGGCCTCCCAAAGTGCTGAGATTACAGGTGTGAGCCACCAGCATCCCGCTGAGCAATATTTTTTAATGTAGTTAATAAGATCTGGCACTGATAATGAATAGATTTACAGATCTTTTACATCTTAGGACATTAACCAAGGTATCTGGAATTGAAAGAAACTCAACTTCAAGCTGCTTTCTCTTTAATTATCCTATTTAGGGATTTATTCTCAGATTATTGGTTGTAACAATAATATTTTAATACACAGAAGTCTGTGAAGGATACTCAATAACATGATTGGATGTTAAGACCATTTTTTAAAATATTACACATAAGAAATTACCTCCAAAATTTTGAACTGATAGAATTGCTGTTGAATAAGATCATAACAGCAATGGCCCTAGTATTGTCCTTGAAAGAGACATGGCAACAACCTGAATCGTCTCTACCCCTCGGCCATACATTCACTGTATAAAAACAATAAAAAGCCCTTTCTTCCCAAAATAAATACGCTGAGCTACTAATTTTACAGATGCTTTCCAATCTTTACTTTTGATATAAAATAAAATCCACTTTTTAAATGTGATAACAAAACATTCTAGAAAGCAATTTGCTGGCAAAATGTAATGCTTTAGTGTGTTTTCTGAAATCCAATCATTAACTGTTTAGGCTCCATATTTAATATTTTCTTTTTTCTTTCTGCTCTCTTTATCTAATTGTAATACGCTTGCTTAAGAAATAAGCCTGTCAATTCTAGGGTTTGGGAGGTAGGGCATGGGGAGAAGAGCTTTTATTTTCAAGCTTCTTGTGGCTCCATAAGATGCCCTAATAGTAAGTATTTTCATTGATGAAAAATGTAATTTGCTAGAGATCTTTGTTTTAGTGATAGTTATAAAATGTGAGAATTTAAATATTCCAAATACCTGATTTTAGACAAGGAAACAGGCACAGAGAGATTGTCACTTGTCCCAAGATACATGCAGTTACCTGTAAAGTCAGTCCTTGTCTTTAGTTCTCTTAAATGAGTCAGTTGATGGTTTTACCACACCAGGCTGATAATAGTTATTTTAAAATAAAACCTGCATAACAAAATGTAATAATTATCTTTATGTGTAGGAAAATAAAATATACATTAAATACCTTCTCATTACAGAGAAAATGCTGCTGTGAAGACCCAATTAAAGCTTTCACATAAATGAAGCTACAGCTATCATGATTTAGTGCCCCCAAAAGGAAGAACTTCAGTGGACAAGAAAGGACATTTCTGGGGGTAGTAGAATGCTTGAGGCCTGGAATTTAAACCTGAGCCACTATCTGAAGGTAATTTTTTTAAACTAATTGAAAGTAACAACTTTATTTTAAAAAGTTAACTATTGTCTATTACATGTTTAAAAAGTCAAATTACCCTTTGTATATAGGTGCTTTGTTCTATTTATGTTCATCAGTTGGAAAAACCATTTTATACTTAGTTATTTAATATTAATAACTGTGTTCTTCTTTTTTTTTTTTTTTTTGAGACGGAGTCTCGCTCTGTCACCCAGGCTGGAGTGCAGTGGCGCGATCTCAGCTCACTGCAAGCTCCACCTCCCGGGTTCACGCCATTCTCCTGCCTCAGCCTCTCTGAGTAGCTGGGACTACAGGCGCCCGCCACCACGCCCGGCTAATTTTTCGTATTTTTAGTAGAGACGGGGTTTCACTGTGGTCTCGATCTCCTGACCTCGTGATCTGCCCGCCTCGGCCTCCCAAAATGCTGGGATTACAAGCGTGAGCCACCGCGCCCGGCCTAATAACTGCATTCTTATAAACTTTACTTTGACAGGGCCAGGCGCGGTGGGAGGCCGAGGCGGGCGGATCACGAAGTCAGGAGATCGAGACCATCCTGGCTAACATGGTGAAACCCCGTCTCTACTAAAATACAAAAAAAATTAGCTGGGCATGGTGGCGGGCACCTGTAGTCCCAGCTACTCTGGAGGCTGAGGCAGAAGAATGGCATGAACCCAGGAAGTGGAGCTTGCAGTGAGCCGACATCACACCACTGCACTCCAGCCTGGGTGATAGAGCAAGACTCCGTCTCAAAACAAAACAAAACAAAAACAAACAAAAAAACTTTACTTTGACGGAGTTAATTGTCAGCTAGGGATAAAAATTTATAGCATGTACTGACATTCAGGATAGTTGGGAAAATCAGCTATTTTAAGTCACTCTGCAGTTGTCAGGATTAAAGAAGATAAAGCAAATTGATGGAAGAAAGGAGGAAGAAAGAGGTAATACTTTTCACTGCATCCAAATTTTTTTTTAAAGTGTGTCTGTAACTTAAAAATGTACTTTTAATCTTCATTTCAACAATGGGTTAGGTCAATCGTCATATTAAAACCCACTTTTCCGTATAGAAACTACTTTAATATTTTCTCAATGTAACCACAAAAAGTCTTTAACCCATAGATTTTCATTTCCGGAAGGCAGTAGAAAATATAGTTATTTTTATTCCATTGGCAAAATCCCAATATGGGCAAAATTCTGCATAGGTGGTTTGTGTTTGGCAGTCTTCCTCTGTCAACATACTCCCCACCCCTTAACTAGTGTACTTACCTAAGGCAGTCATACTTCCCTCAGTCTTCACTGCAGCATTCTGTGCAGGCCTGCTGAATCCCTCTAAGTTCTTTGAGGCTCACCTGTACTTGTTTTCTCACCTCCAAGTAAAACTTTTCACTCCCTCAGGGTAGCTCTTTTTAACTCGTTTTAAAGAAAGAAACCTATCCTTACATAAATTTATACCAATTTGTTAATGGCTGATGTTCTCTCCAAAGTTTTTTTCTTTTTAAGAAAAAGGGCTTATTAACGTCAATGAAAATTTTACTGATGAAATTTCAGAGTGAGTGAGCAAAAGTAAATAAAGTAAAAAAAAAAAATTAGACTAGTAAAGGTAACTTGCAGTGGGATCAGAGTACCTGTCAGGAAACTGGGAATATTTGGAATTCTTACCCCTAAGCTATTGACACTTTTTACAACTTCTTCCTAAACTCCACTTCTCAATCTGTTCTACCTAATGTTTTTTCAGTGGCTACAATGCCTGCGTAGTTAGAGCTCTAGCTTTTGGGTGGTGTCGGAGATAGAGTTTTTTGTATGTTAGGGTACTGCTTCTAATTAAATTTCAACCAGCAAAAGTTGAAAACAAAAAGGAACAAATAATTTCTTTTAACATCTTTAATTTGTTAACCTATCCAGAAAAAGATTTAAATCTATGGATTTTTTGACTAATGAAGGCAGAAGAGAGCCTTGTTTATTGCCTTGAAAAAGTTCCTATTGTAATAATAGAGTACGGGCTTTGAAATAAACACGTGTAGGTTTGAGTTCTTGCTCAACCAGTCAGCGTATTTGTAATCTTGGGAAAGTTACTTATCCGCTTATCTATATGTAAATTGGAACAGGTAACTGAATCACAGTGTTGTTGAAAGGGTTAAATGATATAGGTAAAACACTTTTAGCATAGTACCTTACTATGGTAAATGCTCAATAAATGATAACCTTGTGATTTTGAGCAATGAACCTCATCATCTTTTTCTATAAAATGATGATAATAATAGGTCCTATATCACAGAATAGTAGAGTGATTGTTGATAATTCTAGCTAATATTTAGGATAGTTGAGATTCAATACATTTTATTTTATAAATATGACAATTAAATTCATAATCTTTTTTTTTTTTTTTGAGACGGGGTCTTGCTCTGTCGCCCAGGCTGGAGTGCAGTGGCTCACTCGCAGCTCACTGCAAGCTCCGCCTCCTGGGTTCATGCTATTCTCCGGCCTCAGCCTCCTGAGTAGCTGGGACTACAGGTGCCCGCCACCACGCCCGGCTAAGTTTTTTTTGTATTTTTAGTAGAGACTGGGTTTCACCGTGTTAGCCATGATGGTCTTGATCTCCTGACCTCGTGATCTGCCCACCTTGGCCTCCCAAAGTGCTGGGATTACAGGCGTAAGCCACCGTGCCCGGCCTAAATTCATAATCTTAATTGATCTATCATAATAGTGCTTATATTTTAAAAGTCAAAGAGCTCTCAGAAATATTAAGAAATTTTTTTAATCTCGATGTCATCATGTTTAGACAGTGAATATTCAGATTACTTTAAAAATTAAGCCAGGTGCAGTGGCTCATGCCTGTAATCCCAGCACTTTGGGAGGCTAAGGTGAGCAGATCACTTGAGGCTAGGAATTCAAGGCCAGCCTGGCCAACATGGCGAAACCCCTTCTCTACTAAAAATTAAAAAATTAGCTAGGCATGGTGGTGCATGCCTGTAATCCCACCTACTCAGATGGCCGAGGCACGAGAATCACTTGAACCTGGGAGGCGAAAGTTGAAGCGAGCCAAGATCGTGCCACTGTACTCCAGCCTGGGCAGCAGAGCGAAACTCTGTCTCAAAAAAAAAAAAAGGCCGAGTGTGGTGGCTCACACCCGTAATCTCAGCACTATGGGAGGTCAAGGCAGGCGGATCACCTGAGGTTGGGAGTTCAGGACCATCCTGACCAACATGGAGAAGCTCCGTCTCTACTAAAAATACAAAATTAACTGGGCGTGGTGGCACCTGCCTGTAATCCCAGCTACTCAGGAGGCTGAGGCAGGAGAATTCCTTGAACCTGGGAGGTGGAGGGTGCAGTGAGCCAAGATCACACCATTGCACTCCAGCCTGGGCAACAAGAGTGAAACTCCGTCTCAAAAAAAAAAGGGAAAGAAAGAAAAAGAAAATTAAACTGTATTTAAATCGTATTCTTGACAATTTACTTTAGAATAGTAAATTGTATTCCTAATAGGAAAAAAGCAAGAAAAAGATAAATTTTTAAAAAGTTATATTCCTAATAGATTTTTAATAAGCCCCTCAATAGGACCTTATTTGCAGTTGAATCTAACTTTGTAAAAAGTTTCCTGTTTTAATAGAGTTCTTTTGTATTTCTGTATAGTGCACATTGGAAGTCAGTCAATAAATAATAGTTAAATGAATTTTATTTTATTTTATTATTTTATTTTATTTTATTTTTTGAGACGGAGTCTCGCTCTGTCACCCAAGCTGGAGTGCAGTGGCGCAATCTCAGCTCACTGCAAGCTCCGCCTCCCAGGTTCACGCCATTCTCCTGCCTCAGCCTCTCCGAGTAGCTGGGACTACAGGCGCCCGCCACCACGCCTGGCTAATTTTGTTTTGTATTTTTAGCAGAGACGGGGTTTCACCGTGGTCTCGATCTCCTGACCTCATGATCCGCCCACCTCGGCCTCCCAAAGTGCTGGGATTACAAGCGTGAGCCACCGCGCCCGGCCTAAATGAATTTTAAAAATCAGGATAATCAACTCTTAAAAACATAAAATCTTAGTATTATTATTATATTTTTTGAGACGGAGTCTCACTCTGTCGCCCAGGCTGGAGTTCAGTGGCACAATCTCGGTTCACTGCAACCTCCGCCTCCCGGGTTCAAGCAATTCTCCCGCCTCAGCCTCCCAGGTAGCTGGGACTGCAAGTGCGTGCCACCATGCCTGGCTCATTTTTTGTATTTTTGGTAGAGACAGGGTTTCACCATGTTAGCCAGGATGGTCCCGACCTCCTGACCTTGTGATCTCCCTGCCTTGGCCTGCCAAAGTGCTGGCTGAGATTACAGGGGTGAGCCACTGCACCTGGCCCAAAGTTCTTTAATTCCAGAAAATTTTAGATCTATGTAAACACCTCAGTAAATTGAAGAAATTTCTATTACCTTGCCATCAGACAGCTTTGTATTAAATTAAATCTCTATATTCAGGTCAGTTTCTTTTGCATTTTCCATAATTGTGTTAATTAGCAAACATGAGTTCACTTAAAATGTTCAGTTCCTCTGTGATATCATGAAATAAACCTGATATTAAAAATTCAGATATAGTTATAAAACACACAGAATATAAATTTTATACGTAGAGATTTTAAGCGTCTTGATCATCCTTGTATCTCCAGCACATAGAACAGTCACTTGCATGTGTAGTAATAATTCATTTTGTGAATGAATATCTGCTTATAAATACATATGCTTAGAAAAAATCTGGAAGAATATGCAAAAATGTCAATAGTGATTTCTGTAAAATTATAAGTAGCTTTAACTTTCGGATGTTGCTACATTAACATATATTTGTTTTAATGACATAAACAATAAAACTTAAAAATTTATTGAAAAATTTTTTTTTCCTGAGATGGGGTCTCACTCTGTCACCCAGGCTGGAGTGCAGTGGCATGTTTATGACTCACTGTAGCCTCAAACTCCTGAGCTCAACCAATCCTCCTACCTCAGCTTCCCAAGGAGCTATAGGGACTGTAGGTACTCACCACCATGCCTGGCTGATTTTTTTTTTTTTTCAATAGAGACAGAATCTCATTATATTGCCCAGGCTGATCTTAAACTCTGGCTTCAAGCCATTCTTCCACCTTGGCTTCCCAAAGTGCTAGGGTTATAGGGATTAGCCACCACACCGAGCCCTTAAAAAGAAATTTTTAATCTTTTGAGACAGGGTCTTGCCCTGTCATGATCATGGTTCACTGCAGCCTCAACCTCCTGGGCTCAGGCAGTCCCTCCACCTCAGCTTTCTAAGTAGCTGGGACCACAGACACATACCACCACACCCAGCTAATTTAAAAAATTTTTTTTGTAGAGATGGGGGTCTCACTATGTCACCCAGGTTGGTCTTGAACTCCTGGATTCAAGTGACCTGCCTGCCCCAGCCTCCCAAAGTGATGGGATTACAGGCGTGAGCTACCAGCCTGGCCTGGAACAAGAAAAGGATACCCACTCTCACCACTCATCTTTAACATAGTACTGGAAGTCCTACTAGCCAGAGCAGTCAGACAAGAGAAAGAAATAAAGAGCATCTAGGCCAGTTGCTATGGCTCACACCTATAATCCCAGCACTTTGGGAAGCCAAGGTGGGTGGATCACCTTAGGTCCAGAGTTTGAGACAAGCCTGGTCAACATGTGGAAACCTCTTCTAAAAATACAAAAAAATTAGCTGGGTGTGGTGGCGGGCTCCTGTAATCCTAGCTACTTGGGAGGCTGAGGCATGAGAATCACTTGAACCCTGTAGGCGAAGGTTGCAGTGAGCTGAGATTAAGATCTCACCAATGCACTCCAGCCTGGGTGACAGAGTGAGACTCTGTCTCAAAAAAGAAAAAAGAAATAAAAGAGCATCCCAGTTGGTAAAGAGGAAGTCAAACTGTCACTGTTTGCAGATGATATGATTGTTTACCTAGAAAACTCTAAAGACTCCTTCAGAAAGCTCCTAGAACTGATTAAAGAATTCAGCAAAGAAGGCCAGGCGAGGTGGCTCACGCCTGTAATCCCAGCACTTTGGGAGGCTGAGGTGGGCGGATCACCTGAGGTCAGGAGTTTGAGACCAGCCTGACCAACATGGTGAAACCCCATCTCTACTAAAAATACAAAATTAGCCAGGTGTGGTGGTGCATGTCTGTAATCCCAGCTACTTGGGAGGCTGAGGCAGGAGAATCGCTTGAACCTGGGAGGCAGAGGTTGCCGTGAGCCGAGATCATGGCCATTGCACTCCAGCCTGGGCAAAAGAGTGAAACTCCATCTCAAAAAAACAAAAAGTAAAGAATTCAGCAAAGTTTCCGGTTACAAAATTAATGTACACAATTAGTTTTGTGCAGTAGCTCTCCTGTACACCAACAGCAGCCAAGCTGAGAATGAAATCAGGAGCTCAACCCCTGTTACAATAGCTGCAAAAAAAGTAAAATACTTAGCAATATACCTAACCAAGGAGGTGAAACACCTCTGCAAGGAAAACTACAAAACACTGCTGGAACATAGACAACATATACAAATGGAAACATATCCCATGTTCATGGATGGGTAGAATCAGTATTGTGAAAATGACCATACTGCCAAAAGCCATCTAGAAATTCAGTGCAATTCCCATCAAAATACCACCATCATTCTTCACAGAATTAGAAAAAACAATCCTAAAATTCATATGGAACTAAAAAAGAGCCCACATAGCCAAAGCAAGACAAAGCAAAAAGAACAAATCTGGAGGCATTACATTACCTGATTTTGAACTATACTATAAGGCTGTACTCACCAAAACAGCATGGTACTGATGTAAAAATAGGTACATAAACCAATGGAACAGAATAGAGAACCCAGAAATAAACCCACATACATACAGCCAACTGATTTTTGACAACGCAAACAAAACCTTCAAGTGGTGAAATGACACCCTATTCAACAGATAGTGCTGGGATAATTGGCTGGCTACATGTAGGAGAATGAAACTGGATCCTCATCTCTCACCTTATACAAAAATCAACTCAAGATGGATTAAAGACTTAAATCTAATGTGATGTTAATTTTTGTTTCCGTAATGACTAATGCTGATCAGCATCTTTTTGTGTGCTTACTTGCTAGCTATATATCTTCTTTAGTGAAGTTGTATCTTCAAACATCTTGCCAATTTTTTTAGTTGAGTTGTCTTACTGAGTTGTAAAAGTTCTTTAGAGTTTGAATATAAGGTCTTTGTCAGGTACATGTTTTGCAAATATTTTTTCCCATCTGTAATGAGAACACATTTTAAATTTTGACAAAGTCCAATTTGTAGATTTTTTTGTTTTATATTTTGTGCTGTTCGTTTCATGTTTAATATATCTTTGCCAAGTCCAAGGGTACAAAGATTTTCTCCTGTGTTTTCTTCTAGAAGTTTTATCATTTGATAGTCTGTGATCCATTTCAAGTTGATTTGCTATCTGGTGTGAGGTAAGGGTCAAGGTTTATTGTTTTACATATGGCTATTTAGTTGTTTTAGCACCATTAGTTAAAAAGTGTCCTTTTTCTCTTGATGTATTGATATATTTGTCAAAAAGCAATTGACTACTACCTAGAAATAGCTTCTCAGCTCCATCTCAAATCTGTCCAGTTCAGCCTGCTTGCCTGTACTCCATCCTCCACCATACAAGGTATCCTCCCACCTCTGGTCCGTAGGCCCTTGGCAGCTGCTTATACAAGAGCGGGCCAGATGTCTGCATCAACTCCTAGAGCTTCTCCTGGATGGGCAACAGCAGCAGCTTCCAGGGTGGCCTGGACACTGGCATGGGTCTAGGGGGAGGCTATGCCAGGTCTGCTGGTATGGAGGAGCATCACGGCTGCCATAGTGACCTAGAGCCTCCCAAGTCCCCTTAAGCTGGATGTACACACCAACATCCAGGCTATATGCATCCAGGAGAAATTGCAGATCAAGACCCTCAACAAGTTTGCCCCCTTCATTGAAAAGGTGCCCTTCCTGGAGCAGCAGAACAAGATACTGGAGACCAAGTGGATCCTTTTGCAGCAACAAAAGGTAGCTTGGAGCGACATGGACAGCATGTTTGAGAGCTACATCAACAACCTAAAGCAGCAACTGGACACACTGAGCCAGGAGCAGCTGAAGCTCGAGGCAGAACTTGGCAACATGGAGGGACCAGTGGAGGACTATCAAGAGTGTGAAGTTTAAATAACCAAGCCTACAGAGATGGAGAATGAATTTGTCCTCATCAAGAAGGATATGAATGTAGCTTACATGAACAAGGTAAAGCTGGAATCTCACCTGGAAGAGCTGACTGACAAGATCAGCTTCCTCATTCAGCTGTATGAAGAGGAGATCTGTGAGCTGTAGTCCCAGTTCTTGGACACATCCCTGGTCCTGTCCATGGACAACAGCCACTTCCTCGATTTGAATGGCATCCTTGCCGAGGTCCGTGCCCAGTATGAGGAGATCACCAGCTGCAGCTGAGCTGAAACTGAAAGCATGTACGAGGAGTATTAGGAATATGATCAAGTGTGAGGAGCTGCAGACGCTGCCTGGGAAGCCAAGGATGACCTGCGTCACATGAAGACAGATCTCTAAGATGAACCAGAACATCAGCTTGCTTCAGGCTGAGAATGAGGGCCTCAAAGGCCAGAGGGCTTCCTTGGAGGCTGCCATCCCAGATGCTGAGTAGCAGGGGGAGCTGGCCATTAAGGATGCCAGTGACAAGATGGAAACCACCCTGCAGAGAGCCAAGCAAGACATGATCTGTCAGCTGCTTGAGTAACAGGAGCTGGTGAATGTTAAACTGGCCATGGACATCAAGATCTCCACTTACAAGAAGCTTCTGAAAGGCAAGGAGAGCCAGGTGGAGTCTGGGATGCAGAACATGAGTATCTACAAAAACCACCAGTGGCTACTCAAGGGGCTGAGCTCGGCCTGCGGGGGCCTCACAAGCTTTGGCCACAAGTATGACCTAGGGCCCCTTGCAATCCAGCTTGGGCTCTGGTAGGGGCTCCACCTCCTTCAGCTGCACCAGCTCCTTCAGGGCCGTGGTTGTGAAGAGGATCGAGATCCACAATGGGAAGCTAGTATCTGAGTCCTTTGATGTCCTGCAGTGAATGCCACTGCAACTCCTCCCAGCCTACCTACCTCCTCTGGCCGACCAGAGCCTGTGGGGGAGGCAACCGTGCAGGGAAGCATAGGGAACAGGAGACCCACCTGAGGCCCAATTGTGGACCTCAGCCCACCGTTAAGGGAACCTAGAGTGGTTCCTAGACGACCCCCTCTTTTTCATGCTCGCAACTGAAAACCAGTTTATACCTTTCAAAGCCTTCTGGTTAAAACAAAGTTTTAAAAACAGAGAAAACCTAGTTCAATTGTTTTTTCAAAATAAAGCCTCAGCTAGCTCAGCCAAAGAAGAAGCAGTTGGCCAGATAATGTGTGGGTCAATTTCTGGATTGTCTATTCTGTCCATTGATCTATTTGTCTATTTTTACACCAATACCATAATATCTTGATTGTTATATCTTTGTATTAAGTCTAAAAATCAGTGGTAGTGTAAGAACTCCAACCTTGTCTTCTTTTCCAAAGTTGTTTTGGCTGTTTAACCTTTGCACTTCCATATGAATTTTAGAATCAGATTCTCAATTTTAAAAAACCTACTGGTATTTTGGTTGGGATAATATACAATACATAGATCAAGTTGGAAGATATAATATCTTATTGAGTCTTCCATTTTATAGATACAGTATATGTCGTCACTCATTTAGATATTCTTTAATTTCTCCTACCTAGGTTTTGTAGTTTACAATACATGTATTTTGCATATCTCTTGTCAAGTTTATTCCTAAATTTTTATTTTTTTGAGACAGAGTCTTGCTCTGTTGCCCAGGTTGGAGGGCAGTGGTGCAATCATAGCTCACTGTAGCTCAGGCTCAGATGATCCTCCTACCTTAGCCTCTTGAGTAGCTGGGACTACAGGTATGCACCACCATGCCCAGCTAATTTTTATATTTTTTTGTAGCGATAAGGTTTCATCATGTTGTCTGTGGCTGGTCTCGAACTCCTGAGCTCAAGCATTGTGCCCATCTCGGCTTTCCAAAGTGCTGGGATTACAGGCATGAGCCACAGTGCCTGGCTTATTTGTGCTTTTTTTTTCTTCCTTTCTCTATAGAAAACCAGTTTGTGGCATTGTTGACATCTGCATTGTGTCTTTTTATTCTGTTTCATTGAATTACATCCTTTAATATGGCCTTCATTTTTATGTGCTCACATTTCTTAGTTTCTGACTTTTCAAAATGGACACATACTTCATTAATTCAGTCTTTTTTTTCCCATAAAAGCATGTTTTTAAAAATATTTTTAATTGACAAAAATTGTGTATATTGATGATATACAACATGGTGTACGTATATATCCTGGATGGGTTAGAGCAGGCTAATTAACATATGTATTACTTGTATACTTTTTTTATGGTGAGAATATTTAAAATCTATTCTTGCAGCAGTTTTCAAGTGTGTAATATATTGTGGGGTTTTTGGCTTTTTTTCTTTCATTATTTTCAATTGACACATAATTGTATAAGTTAATGGGGTATAGTGTGATATTTTGATACATGTATAAAACGTGTAATGATCAAATCAGGATAGTTAGCATGTTCATCATCTCAAACATTTTTCATTTCTTTGTATTGGGACCATTCAAAATCTGCTCTTCTAGCTATTTGAAAATATATGATATATTGTTAATTATAGTCACCCTATAGTGCCATAGAACACTAGAACTTATTCCTCCTATCTAGCTGTCTTTTTTTTTTTTTTGAGACAGAGTCTCATTCTTGTCCCCTAGACTGGAGTGCAGCGGCGTGATCACAACTCCCTGCAGCCTTGATCTCCCAGGTTCAAGCAGCCCTCACCTAAGCCTCCTGAGTAGCTAGGACTATGGGTGTACACCACCATGCCCAGTTAATTTTTTAATTACTATATTTGGTAGAGATGGAGTCTCACTATGTTGTCCAGGTTGCCTGGGGTCAAGCAATCCTCCAACCTTGACCTCCCAAAATGCTGGGATTACAGGCATGAGCAACCACACTCTGTCCTAGCTGTACTTTTGTAACCATCAACTGTTTGGCTGTTCCCTTCCCTCCCCTACCCTTCCCCACCTCTAGTAACCATTATTCTACTCCCTACCTCTATGAAATCAACCTTTTAACTTTACACATGAGTGAGAACATGCAGTCTTTCTGTGCCTGGCTTATTTCTCGAACATAATGTCCTCGAAGCCCATCTATGTTGCTGTGAATGACAGAATTTCATTCTTTTTTATGGCTAAATAGTATTCTATTGTGTATATATACCACATTTTCTTTACCAGTTTATCTGTTTATGGACACTCAGGTTGATTCCATATCTTGACCATTGTGGAATAATGATGTAATAAACATGGGAGTGCAGCTTTCTCCTTGACTTACTGATTTCCTTTCCTTTGGATATTTACCCATTAGTGGAATTGCTGGATCATATGGTAGTCTATTTTTAGTTTTTTGAGTAATATCTATACTGTTTTTCAGAATGGCTGTACTAATTTACACCAACAATGTATGAGTTCCCTTTTCTCCAAATCCTTGCCAGCATTTGTTATTTTTTGTCTTTTTGATAATAGCCATTCTAACTGAGGTGAGATGATAGCTCATTGTGATTTTGATTTGTATTTACCCGATTCTTAGAAATTTTTTTTTTTAAGATATATACCCGTTGACCATTTGTATGTCTTATTCGTGAGACAGGGTCTCATTCTATCATCCAGGCTGGAGTGCAGTGGCTCAATCTCGGCTCACTGCAGCCTCAGTCTCCTGGGCTTAGGTGTGAGCAGCTAGGACCAGAGGTCCGTGCCACCATCCCTGGCTAATTTTTTGTGTTTTTGTAGAGACAGGGTTTCACCATGTTGTCTAGGCTGGTCTCAAACTCCTGACCTCAGGCAGTCCTCCAGCCTGAGCCTCCCAAAATGTGGGAATTACAGGTGTGAGCCACCACGCCTGGCCTGTATATCTTCTTTTGAGAGATGTCTCTGTTCAGCTCATTTGTCCATTTCTAAATGAAATTATTTATTTATTAATCCCTTGTTGAATAGTTTGCAAATATTTTCTTCCACTCTGCAGGTTGTCTCTTCACTCTGTTGCTTGTTTAGTTTGCTGTACAAAAGCTTTTTAGTTTGGTACAAATCCATTTGTCTATTTTTGCTTTTGAGGTCTTAGCCATAAAATCTTTGCCTAGACCAATGTCCTGAAGCGTTACCCCTGTGTTTTCTTCTGGTAGTTTTATAGTTCCAGGTCTCACATTTAAGTCTTTAATCCATTTTTAGTTGGTTTTTATATATGGTGAGAGCTAGGGGTCCACTTTCATTTTACTGCATACAGATATCCAGTTTTCCCAGGACCTTTTATCAAAGGGACTGTCCCTTCCCCAGTGAATATTCTTGGTGCCTGTGTTGAAAATCAGTTGGCCGTAAGTGCGTAGATTTTGTTTGTTTGTTTGTTTTCTATTCTCTTCCATTGGTGTGTCTGTTTTTATGCCAGTACTGTGATGTTTTGGTTATATAGCTTTGTAATATATTTTGAAGCCGGATAGCGTGATGCTTCTATCTTTGTTCTTTTTGTTTAGGATTGCTTTGGCTAGTCAAAGTCTTTTGTGGTTCCATACAAATTTTAAGGTTTTTGTTGTTTCTATTTATGTGAAGACTATCATTGGGATTTCGGTTTTTTTGTTGTTGTTGTTGTTTTGTTTTTTAAGAGATAGGGTCTTGCTACATTACCCAGACTGGCCTTGGAATCCTGGGCTCAAGCAATCCTCCTGCCTCAGCCTTCTGAGTAGCTGGGACCATAGATGTGTGCCATTTACCCAGCTCATTGGTATTTTTATATGGATTGCAGTGAATCTGTTGATCGCCTTTGGTAGTATGGTCATTTTCACAATATTAATTATTCCAATCCATAAATGCGATGTCTCTCCATTTTTTGTGTGTGTTCTCCAATTTATTTCATTCAGTGTGTGCGGGGGGGTTTTGTTTTGTTTTGTTTTGTTTTGAGACAGGGCCTCAATCTGTCGCCCAGGCTGGAGTGCAGTGGCTCGATCTCGGCTCACTCCAACCTCTGCCTCCTGGGCTCAAGCGATTCTCGTGACTTAGCCTCCTGAATAGCCAGAATTATACTTGTGCATCACCGTGTCTGCCTAATTTTTGTATTTTTAGTAGACACAGGGCTTCACCATGTTGGCCAGGCCTGTCTCAACTCCTGACCCCAAGTCATCCGCCTGCCTCGGCGTTCCAAAGTGCTGGGATTACAGGCCTGAGTCACCACACCTGGCCTCGTTCAGTGTTTTACAGTATTTAATGGTATCCCATATTTCTTATAGATTTTCTTTGTTCATTTTCATCGTTATTTCCTTCTTTTCTCTCTCTGGGTAATTTCAAATGACCTGTGTCCAAGTTCAGAAATTCTCTCTGCTTGATCAAGTCTGTGATTGAAGCTCTCTATTGTATTTATTTCGTTCATTGAATTCTTCAGCAGCAGGATTTTTGTTTTGTTCTTTTTATTATTCATATCTCTTTGTTGAATTTCTTGTTCATATTGTGAATTGTTTTCCTGATTTCATTGAATTATCTATTTGTATTTTCTTGTTTCTTGTTAAGTTTAAGATCATTGTTTTGAAAAATTTTTGGCAACTCGTTGCCTTTTTATCAGTAGAACCTGTTACTAGAGAGTTACGACTGTCCCTTGATCAACATGGGTTTAAACTGCACAGGTCCTGTACTCAGATTTTCTTCAGCCTCTACCATCCCTGAGACAGCGGGACCAACCCCTCCTTTTCTTCCTCTCCCTTAGCCTATTCAACTTATATTTAGATGATGAGGATGAATACCTTTTTGATGATCCACTTCCCCTTAATGAATAGTAAATACATTTTCTGTTCCTTATGACTTTCTTTCTTTCTTTTTTTTTTTTTTTTTTTTTGCGACGGAGTTTCACTCTTGTTGCCCAGGCTGGAGTGCAATAGTGTAATCTTGGCTCACCGCAACCTCCGCCCCCCTGATTCAAGCGAATCTCCTGCCTCAGCTTCCTGAGTAGCTGGGTTTACAGGCATGTGCCACCACGCCCGGCTAATTTCATATTTTTAGTAGAGATGGGTTTCTCCATGTTGGCCAGGCTGGTCTCGAACTCTCAACCTTAGGTGATCCGCCTGCCTCGGCCTCCCAAAGTGCTGGGATTACAGGCGTGAGCCACTGCGCCTGGCCATGACTTTCGTCATAAACTTTTATTTAGCTAACTTTATTATAAGAATACAGTATATAATACATATAAAACTATATGTTAATTGACTGTTTATGTTATTGGTAAGCCAATAGTAAGCTATTAGTAGTTAGGCCTTTGGGGAGTCAAAAGTTGTACACACATTTTTGACCGTGTGAGCAATTGGTACCCCAATTCCTGCATTGTTTGAGGGTCAGCTGTATTATGTTCCTTTGATAGCATCATACTTCCTTGTGTTTCTGTGTCAATATCTGTGTATTTGGTGGAACAATTGCCTTTTCCAAACTTTCTAGAGTAGCTTTGTAGAGAAAGACACTCACCTGCAATTGGGTTTTATCGTGCCAGTCAGGAAGGGTGTAGTGTCTGTTTGTGGATAGGTGCAGTGGTATAGTTTCCATGCAGCTTCTTCAGCTGCATTCAACGTCAGCAATAACTGAGTGCTCAGTGGCCTAGTCTGTAGAAGTTTGTGGCTGGCCGGGCGCGGTGGCTCACGCTTGTAATCCCAGCACTTTGGGAGGCCGAGGCGGGTGGATCACGAGGTCAGGAGATCGAGACCACGGTGAAACCCCGTCTCTACTAAAAATACAAAAACTTAGCCGGGCGTGGTGGCGGGCGCCTGTAGTCCCAGCTAATGGGAGAGGCTGAGGCAGGAGAATGGCGTGAACCCGGGAGGCGGAGCTTGCAGTGAGCCGAGACTGCGCCACTGCACTCCAGCCTGGGCCACAGAGCAAGACTCCGTCTCAAAAAAAAAAAAAAAAAAAAAAAGAAGTTTGTGGCAGTGACAGTGGCAGCATAGGTTGTTAATGTCCTTGGTGTCAAAGGCTTTTGGAGTACTCCTATTCTAATTTTCTTCCCAAAGGGAAGACTTAACCAAGGTGTCAGGTCTGAATAGCCTACAAGTAGCTACAGTAGCACTGGGTTCCAGGTACTGGTGCTAGGCACAGGGTCTGTATTAGTCTGTTCTTGCAGTGATATAAACAAATACTTGAGACTGGGTAATTTATAAAGAAAAGAGGTTTAATTGGTTCATGGTTCTGCAGGCTGTACAGGAAGCATTGTGGCTTCTTCTTCTGGGGAGGCCTCAGGAAGCTTCCAGTCATGGTGGAAGGCAAAGGGGGAACCAGCATTTGACATGGCAGGAGCAGGAGGAAGAGAAAGAGTGGGGAAATACCACACACTTTTAAACAACCAGATCTCACTATCTCAAGGAGAGCTCTGGGCAGATGACGTTAAACCATGAGAAACCCCCACCATGATCCAATCACCTACCACCAGGCCCCACCTCTAACATTGGGGAGTATAATTGAACATGAGATTTGGGTGGGGACATGGATCCAGACCATCTCAGGGTCTCACAAACCTATTATGGCATCTGAGTTTTGGGGTACAGGTTAGCACTCTGTGGCAGAGTTGGATGTAGACTGACCACAGAGCTAGGATCTGTGACTCTCAGATACCCTCTAGCAGCTCAGGCCCAGGGAGCTAGGTTGTAGCTGTGATTCTACCTCTGAGAGGCAGGGCACAGAACTGGCCCAACCCTAGGGGAACGGAGGGGGTACCCTGGAGGTTTGGGAGCAGGGTACAGCTACAATTTGGGAACATGAGCCAATAGGGCTCAGTGGTAACTCAAGTCCCAGGGGGATGAAGCACCGTGTAGTAGTAACTATAGTCCCTGGGAACTTGGCAGTATCTCAGATTCTGTGAGGCCAGTTGCAGCAGCAGCAGCAGCAGCAGCAGCAGCAAGTGCCCCAGAATGGTGGAGTACAGCTGTTGTTTAGACCCTGGGGGTGTAGGGAGCAGCATAGCAATGACTGTACTCCCTATGGAGAAGGGTGTCTTAGCAGCTCAGACTCTAGGGGGCTAGTCCAGCTCTAGGGAAGATGACTACTAGATAAGTTTGGTCTGTAGGGCAGAGTGTCTCAGCTCAACCACTGCTATGTTTCCCTAGGACACAGGATACTGTCAGCTCAGCCCTGGGATGGGCATCTGCTCAACTTGGCCACAGCACCAGTTCTCCAGGGGCCCATGTGCTGCTTCAGCTTAAGCCTGGGGGGCATGACTGTTCTGGGAGGCCCAGGCATCATTTCCTGGAATGTGGGGAGTTGCTTCACCTTATGCACTGGAGAAGCATGACTGCTCTGAGCAGCTAAGGTACTGTTTCCCTAGGAGGCAGGATACTGCTTCAGCTCTGGCCTGAGGGGGTGATAGGAGGGGTAGGTTGGGTGGCTCCACCTCTGCTTCCCCCGACCCCTGTACAAGGGTATAACAGCTGCTTGCAGCTCAACTTGGTGATGTTGGGCCACTGGGCTAGTGTGGTTCAGTCTTGGCTTAGCCTCAGGGATAAAAGGGAAATGTGGCTACTCAGCCCCGGAGCAAGACACACTCCAGCCATAGTTAGGATTCCAAGATGACATAGCACAGTAGCTACATGAACTACAGTGCTTGGGACACAGTGTCGGTTTCTTCTCTCGGGGCAGCATAGCAGTGTGGACTCCAGAGAGCTTCCTCAGCTGGGCTTGGTGCCTGTGAAGACTGCAGGGAACCTCAGTGGTGAGGTCTATTGGTAGGGTTGGTTACTGGAATCCTCTTGCTTCCCTCCTTGCTGCAGGGAGTTCTTCCTGGTTCCTAGCTCTTCCCAGTTGGGGAATTGGGTGGTGGAGGCCAAATGCTTCCTTCCATTCTCTATGTGGTCATCCCAAGTTTCTGTGCTCGTCAATGCTCTCCCTCATTTATTTTTGTTAAAATGTAGTTGTTTATTCGTTGTTTTGATTGTCTTTGTGAGGGAAATGAATGCTAGGGACTTCTAGTGGGCCATCTTGCTGATGTAACCTGACTACAATATATTGCTATTAACTGTAGTCACTATGAACTTATTCCTCCTAATTGAAATTTTGTATCCTTTGACCATAGTCTTCTTTTCTTTTCTTTTTTTTTTTTTTTAATTTACACACCACTATACAAACAGGGAACACAGCTTTCTTTCCTAATATGAGGGTTTAAAGAAGGGGTGTCCAATCTTTTGGCTTCCCTGGGCCACATTGGAAAAAGATGAATAATCTTGGGCCACACATAAAATACACTAATGTTAGCTGATGAGTTAAAAAAATTGCAAAAAAAAAAAAAATCTCATAATGTTTTAACAAAGTTTACGAATTTGTGTTGGGCTGCATTTTAAGTCGTCCTGAGCCACACCATGGGCCACAGGTTCAGTTCCATGTGAATTTGAGAGGAACATATGTTCTTTAATTGTTTGGAATGAATTTTAAATATGTCCAGTAATTCAAGCTTGTTCTGTTTTCTTAACTTGGCTGAGATAATTATCATGAGGTCTTGCACTATGATAATACATTTGTCATTTTGGCCCTAAACTCTATCCACTTTTTTAAAAGTTGGTTTTTCTTGTTGCTGTTTGATTGTTTTTTGAGACAAGGTCTTGCTTTGTCACCTAGGCTGGAGTGCAGTGCTATGATAACAGCTGACTGCAGTCTTGACCTCCCAGGATCAAGTGATCCTCCCACCTCAGCCATCTGATTACCTGGGACTGCAGGTGAGGGCCACCACACCTGTCTAATTTTTTGTGTGTGTAGAGACAGGGTTTCAACATGTTGCCCGGGCTCGTCTGGAATTCCTGGGATCAAGCAGTCTGCCTGCCTTGGCCTCCCAAAGTGCTAGAATTACAGGCATGAGCCACTGCACCTGGCCTAAAAGTTTTTAAAGGGAAATTTCAAAAACATACAGGAGTAGGCTGGGCATAGTAGCTCACGTCTGTAATCCCAGCACTTTGGGAGGCCAAGGTGGGCAGATCACTTGAAGTCAGGAGTTCAACACCAGCCTGGCCAACATGGTGAAACCCCATCTCTACCAAACAATACAAAAATTAGCTGGGCATGGTGGTGTGCGCCAGTAGTCCCAGTTACTTGGGAAGCTGAGGTGGGAGAATCACTTGAACCGGGGAGGTAGAGGTTGCAGTGAGCCGAGATTGCGCCACTGCACCCCAGCCTGAGGGCCAGAGTGAGACCTTGTCTCAAAAAAAAATACATATTATATATAATATATAATTATATGTAATTATTTATGATTATATAATATAATATGTACTCCTGTATATATTTAAATATAAATATAAATTTTATAAATATATTATATATAATATATATATTCATTTACTATGCTAATATATATTTATATATTATATATATTTGTATATTATATATTATATATTTATATATTAGTAGAATAGTAGAATATTCTTATATATTATATATATTTATGTATTATATATATATTTTTATATATATATATTAGTAGAATAGTAAATGAAGCCAGTGTACAGTTATCAGTGTATGACCAATCTTGTTTTATTTACTTCTCTATCAATTGTACCCTTTTCTCTGACTTTGGTATTTATTTACTTTCTTGAGACAAGGTCTCATTTTGTCACACAGGCTGGAGTGCAGTGGTACAATCACAGCTCCTGGGCTCAAGTGATCTCCTGCCTCAGCTTGCCGAGAAGCTGGGACTACAGGCACACACCACCATGCCCAGCTAATGTTTTTGATCTTTAGTAGAAATAGGGTCTTGTTATGTTGCCCAGGCTAGTGTCAAAATCCTGGGTTCCGGTGATCCACCCACCTCTGCCTCGCAGAGTGCTGGGATTACACGCGTGAGTCACCATGCTCAGCCTTACTTTGATATTTTTTAAACAAATCCTGGACATTCTAATAATTTTATCTATAAGTATTAATATTATCATACCATTCACATACCTAAAAACACCAAAAATACTTTCTTTAGAGACAGAGTCTCACTCTGTTGCACACGCTGAATTGCAGTGGTACAGTCACAGCTTACTGCAGCCTCAAACTCCTGGGCTCATGCCATCCTCCCACCTCAGCCTCCCAAATAAGTATGACTACAGACATGTGCCACCATACCCAGCTAATTTGTTTTTATTAAGTTTCTTGTAGAAACGGGATCTCAGGCTGGTCTTGAACTCTCATGCTGGTCTGGAATTCCTATTCTCAAGTAATCCTCCCACCTCAGCCTCCCAAGTGTTAGGATTATAAGTGTGAGCCACTGTATCCAGCCCCAAAATTCCTTTTTTTTCCCTTTTTTTCATGGAATGCCTGAACATCCCAAGAAAAATTCCTTAGTATCACATATCTAGTCCACGTTCATATTTTCCTGCTTGTGTATACACATGCATATATATGTACACACACATTTTGATGGTACTATTTTATTTTTTTAATTGAGGTGAAATTCATATAACTTAAAATTAATCCCTTTAAAATGAACAATTTACCGACAGTTCATTCACAAAGTTGGAAAAGTGCCATGTAGAGCTTCAAAACATCTTCATCACCTCAAAATAAAATTTTGTACCCATTAATCCATTATACCTTCCCACAAGCCTCTGGCATCCACCAGTCTACTTTCTTTCTCTATGGATTTACCTATTTTGGATATTTTATGTAAATAGAATCATATAATATGTGACCTTTTATGTGTGGCTTGGCTTCTATCACTTAGCATAATGGGATTTTGTTTGTTTGTTTGTTTTTAGACAGGGTCTTGATCTATCTTTGGGCTCTACCTTTGCCCATTTTGTAATTGGGTTATTTTGGATTGTAGTCTTTTTGTTGTTGAATTGTGTGAGTTCTTTACGTATTCCAGACCCTTATCAGATATAGGATTTGCAGATATTCTCTCCCATCTATGGGTTGTCTTTTAACTCTTGTCATGGTGACCTTTGTACAAAATTTTTTATTTTGACGATGTCCAATTTATCTGTTTTCTCTTTTACTTGTCCTATTGGTGCCATATCTAAGAAACCATCACCAAATGCAAAGACATGAAGATTTACCTCTATGTTTTTCTTCTAAGAGTTGCACGGTTTTAGTTCTTATATTCAGCTCTTTGATCCATTTTTTATTTTTGGTATGTGGTATGAGGTAGGAGTTCAACATCATTCGTTTTCATGTGGATATTCAGTTGTCCTGGCACCATTTGTTGAAGATAGTATTCTTTCCTCATCAAATGCTTTTGGCACCCTTGTCAAAAATAATTTAACTATAGGTATGTATTTCTGGACTCTCAATTCTGTTGTATTTATTGCTCTAAATTTCCCTCTAAGCACTGCTTTTGTTGCAGCCCATAAATTTTGATATATTGTGCATATTATCATTGCTATATTTTATAAATTGATATATTATCTATCATCACACCCTCTAGAGTTACATGCATTTTTTAGTTCTATAGTGTTTTATTTCTGTCCTTAAAACACACATACAAAATTGCAATATTATTATTTTATACAGAGAATGTTTAGATTTTTATAGAGTTATTAATTTGTTTGCTTGCCATTTTTTCAAGCATCTCAGGACCTTTTTCTGCTATAACATATGTAACAAACCTGCACATTATGCACATGTACCCTAAAACCTAACGTATAATTTAAAATATATATATATATTTGTTTTTTTGAAATATATTTTTTTTTGCTAAAATAATGTGCTTTATTCAGTTACCTAACAGGTAAGAAATACAGAGGTAATTCCTGTACCAAATATTTTATATTTGGTGTATATCTTTTCTCTTCCCTTCTATAATGTGCTTGTATGGCATGACTTAACTGTTCCTTTTTTATTGTTATTTGTTTATTTATTTATTATTTTTTTGAGACAGTGTCTTGCTCTTGTTGCCCAGGCTAGAGTGCAGTGGTGTGATCTTGGCTTATTACAACCTGTGTCTCCTGGGTTCAAGTGATTCTCTTGCCCCAGCCTCCCAAGTAACTGGAATTATAGGCGTGCGCCACCATGCCTGGCTAGTTTTTGTATTTTTAGTAGAGATGGAGTTTCACCATGTTGGCTAGGCTGGTCTCGAACTCCTGACCTCAGGTGATCCACCCGCCTCAGCCTCCCAAAGTGCAGGGATTATAGGTGTGAGCCGTTGCACCCAGCCAACTGTAAAAAAAAAAAAAATTGTTTTAATTGTAGTAGTTGTAGATATTTATGGGGTACATGAAATGTTTTGATACTGACATGCAATGTATAATGATCGTATCATGTAAAATGGGGTATCCATCCCCTCAAGCATTTATCCATTCCTTCAAGCATTTATCCTTTGTGTTATAAACAATCCAATTATACTCTTTTAATTATTTTTAAATATGATTAAATTATTGACTGTGGTTACCCTGTTGTGCTATCAAATATGAAGTGTGTTGTTTAGAAATTTCTTTCATATACGAGACGCCAATTGTAAACTCTCAGTTTTTTGTTTTCATTTTTTATTATGATTCTTTTTGAGACAGTCTTGCCCTGTTGCCCAGGCTAGAGTGCCATGGCACGATCTTGGCTCACTGCAGCCTCCACTTCCTGGATTCAAGCAATTTTCGTGCCTTAGTCACTCGAGTAGCTGTGGTTACAGGTATGCGCCACAACACCCAGCTAATTTATTTTATTTTATTTTATTTTATTTTTATTTTTAGCAGAGACAGGGTTTCGCCATGTTGGTCAGGATGGTCTTGAACTCCTGGCATCAAGTGATCTGCCTGCCTCGGCCTCCAAAAGTGTTGGGATTACAGGGTGAGCCACCATGCCCAGCCAACTTTCAGTTTTTTTTTTATCTTAAAGTATCTTCCTTTCACTCTCTTTTCTGAAAAAAATAAGGGTTTTTGTGGGTTTTTTTTTTGGTTATTCTGAAGGTAAGACAGTAGACAAAAATAGTTTGGATCATATACAATTGTTTATTGATAGTTACTTTTCTTTTTTTCTTTTTTGAGATGGGGTTTCGCCATGTTGCCAGGCTGATCTGAAACTTGTGGGCTCAAGCGATCCACCCTCCTTGGCCTCCCAAAATGCTAGGATTACAGGCATGAGCCACCACACCCGGCCAATCTACTTTCTTAAAACCTTAAATATTCCTATGACTTCTGCTACCATGTTGCTATTAAGAAGGCCACTGTATGTCTAATTTCAATACTCTGTAGGGAGTCTGTCTTATCTCTCTTTCTTTAATTTGTATTTTTTGTTACCTAGGCTCAGGGGTGTTTTTATGGTCTGTCTTATCTGTCTAGCTGCATTTTCCAGTTCCTCTTTAGAATGTTGCATGTTCACTACATTGAGTATGGGTTTCTTTTTATTTCTCTTGGAATACTTAAAAGTAAGGCTTCCTTTATCTGTGGATTCATGTCTTTAGTTTTGAAAAATTGCCAGCCATTATCTCTCCAAATACAGATGGTCCCTGACTTACATTAATTCAACTTATGATTTTCCACTTTATGATGGTGTGAAAATAATACATACTTAGTACACCCCTTAACCTATGATGGCGATGGCATTACATCTGGATAAACCCATTATAAACTGAAAATACTGTAAGTCAAAAATGCACTTTCAACTTATGATAGTTTCCACTTAAGGTATTTTCAACACACAGTGTGTTTATCGGATAGTAACTCCATCATAAGTTTAAGAGCATCTATATTGTCTCTGCTCCATTTTCTCTTTTCTATTCTTTTGAGACTTATATGCATACTATACATTCTATTTTTCTTATTTTTAAGTCTCTTTGTCATATATTTTATCTTCTGTTTTTGCTATGATGCAGTCTAGGTAATTTTAAAATCTATCTTCCAATTTAATGATTTCTTCTGCATCTAATCATCTATTTAACTTATCCATTGCCTTTTTTTTTTTTTTTTTTTTGAGACAGGGTCTCACTATGTCACCCAGGCTGGAGTGCAGTAGCATGATTATGGCTCACTGCAGCCTCAGACTCCTGGACTCAAGAGATCCTCCCACCTCAGCCTCCTGAGTAGCTGGGACTGCAGACCCACACCACCATACATGGCTGATTGTTAAATTTTTTTGTAGAGACAGGATCTCATTATGTTGCCCAGGCTGGTCTCGAATTCCTGGTGTCAAGAAATCCTCTTACCTTGGTCTCCCAAAGTGCTGGGATTACAGACATGAACCGCTGTTTCTGGCCCCATTGACCTTCTAATTTCAGCAGTTTTTCATTTTTTTTTTTTTTTTTTTTTGAGACAAAGTCTTGCTCTGTCACCCAGGCTGGAGTGCAGTGGCGCCATCTCGGCTCACTGCAACCTGCACCTCCTGGGTTTAAGTAATTCTCCTGCCTCAACCTCCCAAGTAGTGAGGATTACAGGCATGCACCACTGTGCCCAGCTAATTTTTGTATTAAAGTAGAAACAGGGTTTCACCGTGTTGGCCAGGCTGGTCTCAAACTCCTGACCACAAGTGATCCACCCACCTGGGCCTCCCAGAATGCTGAGATTACCGGCATGAGCCACTGTGCCCAGCCTGTTTTTTTTAAAAATTAAACTTTTGATAGTTTTTATTATTTGATTATCTCTGTGATTCATTTTTGTAGACCTTAAATAATTATATTATATTCAATCTTAGATGTTTCCAATATGGGAAGTCTTTAGGGGCTGTCTGAATCTAGTGACTCAATTTCATGGTGGCTAATTGCCTGTTTTTTGGTATTCTTTGATTGTTAGCTTATATTTGATTGATCTTAATATGAAAGGATACTGGAGTCTTAATTGGGTTTGTTTTTCTCCAAATAGTAGCTGCATTTTTTCTTACCAGAGCCAGGTTACACTCTTCACCCTGAACCTTTCAGGTTGTTATCCTTATCTTGGGAGTTTTAAGTTTTCCTCCCCTACCAGCTATTTGTCCCAACTTCAGTTTCTTAGCCGCAAAACTAATGTATTAGAACTACCCTTGGGGAAAGTTTCCTCTTTGTTTATGCTCGACTCTTCTTTTTTTGCTCTTTTGGGGTTGGGGGGAGGGGAGGGTGGTCACTGGAGTGGGGAATGGCCTTTGATTGTTGGCACTTCTTGTAGCAAAGCCTGGACACAAAATAAAGATTTTATTTTCAGTCAACTTTCTGTTTTTTGTTTTGTATGTTTTGTAGGAAGACAGTTTTCTTACAGTATCTATTTGCCGTATTGCCACTGATGGGAGGCTCTTTTTATTTTGAAACCCCTTCTAAATAATTTTATTCTCAAATAATATAGGTATAATATATAAAATTCAAAACCCATCCAGAAAGTTATAAAATAAAATTGCTTTTACTTCTATAGCCCAAGGTAACTACAGGCTTTTTGGAATTTTTGCAATTGATTTTTTAATTGATTAGGATATAAGTGATAATTTAAAATCTTAAAGGAGAAGCAATTAAAAGATACTTTGTAGCCATATATTAAAACTGGACTGATTTTGTAGCTTTACAAAATTGCCCCAGTTGAGAACTACTGTACTAGACCTAAGTGGCTCAGAGTTATTGATATATATATTTCTTCATTTTCTATTTTTAAATATATCTTCCTTTTCAAAGCTTGTCAAACTAATGTTAAGTGGGATGCTTGTCTATTAATGGTAAAAATTGTATATATATAATCTCTGTCTACACCAGGATATCTATTTTAAAATTATATACTGCTACAATAGGGCATACCCAACTCATAAAGTTGAAAAACTTTATTTGCATTAAATCTCTGGTAATATGAGAATTTTAGAAGTATTTGAAAGGGTATGCCAGTACCTTGTCACATAAAAGCAATCTTAAAAAGCCAGTACAGAAGTGTAGTTAAAGATAGGATGAGGGAACTATATAACACTAATTTTTGCCCTGCATTGAATGTATTCTGGTGCCTTGGCAAGTCATTTTAAAAAGTGTTAATTTTTTAATCTATAGAATGGAAATGATTTTACCTAAATTATATAGGGTACCACAGTAGGGAATATGAGAGATTTGTTTAAGATAAAACATTCCACAAAAATACTAAGTGCTTTAGTTGATCAGCTATTTAAACTCTTTCAGCTATTAAATAATAGAAGAAAATGGAATTGAATATGATGTCAGCATGGAACAATCTAATGATTCATTAAGAGTCAACCATAATGATGGTGAAGAGTCAAAAACCAATGCTCAAGTATTTGAGGTATGGATTCAGCTGGGAACTTTTTTCCATCCTAGGGTAAAACAGCATGCCATTTAACAGCTCTTTATGCTTAAGGGATAGCTGTTATATTTAGTGTATTCAAGAATTTTGAGCTGGGCGTGGTGGCTGCCTGTGATCCCAGCACTTTGGGAGGCTGAGGCGGGCGTATCACCTGAGGTCAGGAGTTCAAGACCAGCCTGGCCAACATGGTGAAACCCTGTCTCTACTAAAAATACAAAAAATAGCTGGGCGTGGTGGTGGGCGCCTGTAATCTCAGCTACTTGGGAGGCTGAGGCTGGAGAATCACTTGAACCCAGAAGGCAGAGGTTGCCGTGAGCCAAGATCGCACCATTGCACTCCACAAGAGTGAAACTCCATCTCAAAAAAAAAAAAAATAAGAATTTTGGCTGGGCGCAGTGGCTCACGCCTGTAATCCCAGCACTTTGGGAGGCCGAGGCGGGTGGATCATTAGGTCTGGAGATTGAGACCATCCTGGATAACACAGTGAAACCCTGTCTCTACTAAAAATACAAAAAGTTAGCCGGGTGTGGTGGCGGGCGCCTGTAGTCCCGGTTACTCGGGAGGCTGAGGCAGGAGAATGGCATGAACCTAGGAGGCAGAGCTTGCAGTGAGCTGAGATCATGCCACTGCACTCCAGCCTGGGCAACAGAGCGAGACTCTGTCTCAAAAAAAAAAAATTTTTTTATATTTAATTATACACATATTTTATGATAGATTTAATATTATAATACAGAACTTAATGCTAAGATATATTCATAAAAATTTTATATACAGAGAAAAATCTATAGGTTGAATTATATTATGTTATTTCAGGTTCCATTCCTGTGGACAATTTTGATAAAATTAAGATAGTAAGTATAATAATCAACAATTTTACTTAAGAAATACTTTCTGTGTATAGCAATTTGTGTGAATTGACAACTCTTACAAAAAAGTAAAAACAACTGAAAAATGGATGTCTTTTCATTTTTATTATACACATCTTTTAAAAAAAATGGTGATAGTATATCCTAAAAAGACTGAAGTGATTTTTTTTTTTCCTTGCAAAAGCATCTAACCTGTATGGACTCCAGAGATTCTTCCTTTGGACAAAATGATTCTCCTACAGTTTTGCCCATCACTACTCCTGAAGCAAATAATTCACTCATATCACAGAATGTACCAGGGCCCCTGACTCAGACACAGACTCTTTCTGCAGAGCAATTCCATCTAGTGGACCAAAATGGGCAAGCTATTCAATATGAACTTCAGTCATTGGGGGAATCCAATTCACAAATGGTGAGTATATTTTATAAGTAACCAGTTTTATGCTCCTTAGGAAAATGTATTAGTCTTACTAAATGACCTTAATTTCTTGACACTTTTGACTTACATTGTTTATTTATTTATTTAAAAAAAAATTTTTTTTTTTGCACACAAAACAATAAACATTTTCTGAAAGTACATACAAACAAAAAGATGTATATCAAACATATTAGGAAGGTTGCACATAGGAAGATGGGGAATAGAAATGGGGGGTGGGAATTAAAGAAAATAAATGAGAGAGGGACTTTGTATGGATCAGTGATAATAACTCAATCCTCTATTTGACAAAGAAGAAGGAGAAGGAAGAGGAAGAAAAAGAAAGTGGGATAAAGGATCAGAAAGGGAGGAAAATAGAAAAAATTAGAGTATGACTCCAGGGTAGACCTGTTTTGTTGTCGCTTGGTTGGTTGGTTTGTCTGTTGTATTTTTCATATGTTTCACCGTGTTGGCCAGGCTGGTCTCGAACTCCTAGCCTCAAGTGATCAACCCGCCTCAGCCTCCCAGAGTACTGGGACTACAGGCATGAGCCACCACGTCCAGCCCCCACATTGCTTCTGGCCTCTGTGGTAGACCTCCCAGACGGGGCGGCCGGGCAGAGGCGCTCCCCACATCCCAGATGGGGTGGCCAGGCAGAGGTGCTCCTCACTTCCCAGACAGGGCGGCCGGGCAGAGATGCTCCTCACTTCCTAGACGGGGTGGCGGCCGGGCAGAGGGGCTCATCACTTCCCAGACAGGGCGGCCGGGCAGAGATGCTCCTCACTTCCTAGACGGGGTGGCGGCCGGGCAGAGGGGCTCATCACTTCCCGGATGGGGCAGCCGGGCAGAGGCACTCCTCACATCCCAGACGATGGGTGGCCGGGCAGAGGCGCTCCTCACTTCCCAGACAGGGCGGCCGGTCAGAGGCGCTCCTCACTTCCCAGACGGGGCGGCCGGTCAGAGGCACACCTCACATCCCAGAAGGGGCGGCCGCGCAGAGGCGCTCCTCACTTCCCAGACGGGGCAGCCGCGCAGAGGCGCTCCTCGCTTCCCAGACGGGGCGGCCGGGCAGAGGCGCTCCTCGCTTCCCAGAGGGGGCGGCCGGGCAGAGGCGCTCCTGGCTTCCCAGACGGGGCGGCCGGGCAGAGGCGCTCCTCGCTTCCCAGACGGGGCGGCCGGGCAGAGGCGCTCCTCGCTTCCCAGACGGGGCGGCCGGGCAGAGGCGCTCCTCGCTTCCCAGGCGGGGCGGCCGCGCAGAGACGCTCCTCACTTCCTAGACAGGGTGTCGGCCGGGCAGAGGGGCTCCTCACTTCCCGGACGGGGTGGCCGGGCAGAGGCGCTTCTCACATCCCAGATGATGGGCGGCCGGGCAGAGGCGCTCCTCACTTCCCAGACGGGGCGGCTGGGCAGAGGCGCTCCTCACTTCCCAGGCGGGGCGGCCGGGAAGAGGCGCTTCTCACATCCCAGACGATGGGCGGCCGGGCAGAGTCGCTCCTCACATCCCAGACGATGGGCGGCCAGGCAGAGACGTTCCTCACTTGCTAGACTGGGTGGCGGCTGGGCAGAGGCGCTCCTCACCTCCCAGATGGGGCGGCCAGGCAGAGGAGCTCCTCACAACCCAGATGATGGGCGGCCAGGCAGAGACGCTCCCCACCTCCCAGACGGGGCGGCGGCCGGGCAGAGGCTGCAACCCCAGCACCCTGGGAGGCCAAGGCAGGCGGCTGGGAGGCGGAGGCTGCAGCGAGCCAAGACCACGCCACCGCACTCCAGCCCGGGCAACACCGAGCACGCAGGGAGCGAGACTCCGTCTGCAGTCCCAGCACCTCGGGAGGCCGAGGCGGGCAGACCACTCGAGGTCAGGAGCTGGAGACCAGCCTGGCCGACATGGCGAAACCGTGCCTCCAGCCAAAGGAGAAAAACGAGGGAGGGGTGGTGGCGCGCGCCGTCAATCCCAGGCAGCCCGCAGGCCAGGGCAGGAGAATCATGGGAGCCGGACGCAGGGAGTGTGCAGCGAGCCGAGTGTACTCCAGCCTGGGCCACAGAGGGAAAGAAAGGAGAGGGGAGGGGAGGGGTGGGGAGGGCAGGGGAGGGGAGGGGAGGAGAGGGGAGGGGAGGGGAATTGAGATGGAGTTGCACTCTTGTTGCCCAGGCTGGAGTTGCAATGGCACTATCTTGGTTCACTGCAACCTCTGCCTTCCGAGTTCAAGCGATTTTCCTGCCTAAGCCTCCCAAGTAGCTGGGATTACAGGTGCCCACCACCACACCTGGCTATTTTTTTTGTATTTTTAGTAGACAGGATATCACCATGTTGGCCAGGCTGTCCTCGAACTCCTGACCTCAGGTGATCCACCCGCCTTGGCCTCTCGAAGTGCTGGGATTACAGGCGTGAGCCACCATGCCCAGCCACATTGTGTTTAAAATACTGTTTCCATGACTTTCATTTTTATGTAAGGATTCTAAAAGATTTCCATTCAGGACTACAAATAGTACTGTAAACAGTACTTACGGGTCTCTGTGTTTGGGCACACTTGTGCTTTGAGATCAATTGGAAATGTAACATATTCTGTAACTAGTTCTGAAATGCCAGAGTTGACATGGAACTTACACTTAATGGAACGTACACACATGCGCACACGCGCACACGCGCACACACACACACACACACAGACACATATTAGGCTAACTCCAGTTTGTTTGTTTTTTTCTGAGATGGAGTCTTGCTCTGTTGCCAAGGCTGGAGTGCAGTGGCCCGATCTCGGCTCACTGCAACCTCCGCCTCCAGGATTCAAGCAGTTGTCTTGCCTCAGTCTCCTGAGTAGCTGGGGTTACAGGCGCCTGTCACCACACCCGGCTAGTTTTTGTATTTTTAGTAGAGACGTGGTTTCACCATGTTGGCCAGGCTTGTCTTGAACTCCTGACCTCGTTATCCACCCACCTCAGCCTCCCAAAATGCTGGGATTACAGGTGTGAGCCACCACGCCCGGCCTAAACTCCAGTTTTTGATATATCAACATCTCACTGACCTGCAAGCCACTTGCTGGTATGTTTTCTTGAAGAAATAGAAAGTAATGAAGGTACTGCAATGGAGGTACTACTAGTATATGGGGAATTAGACATATCCTTGCTGATCTTTGTGGGTAAATCTGTGCCATGTGAGTAACAATGCATAAAGATAAAAAGATGAGGATGGCTAAATACTTTTCAAACTGTTGGCTAAAAGTATTTTTGACCAAGTTCATAGTTTGAGCCAAAGAGGTGAAAGATTGTTTTGACTGACATACGGAAAATTACTAAGAAAACCTCTAAGTTGCTCTCTGGTTATTTAGTATATACTTAACATAAGTAATACTGTGAAGGATAATGTGTTTCTTGTTTACTTGAATTTTCCGAATTTTCTACAATAAGTATTTATTACTTTCATAATAAAAATAAATTATTTTTAAAAGCATAACTTTAATTATAAATTATACCACAGGTAAACATTTTACCTAGAATTAACCCTTGTTTCTGTTCATAATCTAGAGCATTCTAGAGTTAATCTATGCCATTTCGCTCCTTTATGATCCAGCCAAATTGAGTTATCTAAATTCTAGGGTTAACAGTAATTGGTTGAGAGGTGACTGTGTGCAGGAGAATCCTTTTTGTTTATGTTCAGGCTTTCTGGGCCTATGCCCAGAACCATACTGCATCACTGGCAGAGGTTAATATTCAACAAATAATTTAAATGTTAACCAACTACATTTTAATTTTTCATGTCCAGAATGAAATACTTCTGTAGTTTCCCCTTTGTTTGACATTTATTCTAGTTTCTATCAGAACATTTAGAAAGTTTTTTTTTTTTTCCAACAGGAAGATCAAGGAGTCTGAATGTGTAAAAGGGTTGTCATTTTACCTAGGGTACCTTTCTGAGCAAAGTTGTTTATTTGAGTCCAAAAAAAAGTTAATTAACACTCTTTGTAATTAGATTAAACTTTCTATACAAAGTAAGTACAAAGGTGGTTTTACATTGTTTAGGTAGGAGATGACACAGAAGGTTATTTGAAACCATGAAATAGGAAACATGGTATGAAGCATGGAAAAAAAGTGTGAGAAACAAATTATAAGAAAGAATTTTCGGCCGGGCGTGGTGGCTCACGCCTGTAATCCCAGCACTTTGGGAGGCTGAGGCAGGCGGATCACAAGGTCAGGAGTTTGAGACTAGCCTGGCCAATATGGTGAAGCCCTGTCTCTACTAAAAATACAAAAATTAGCCAGGCGTGGTGGCAGGTGCCTGTAGTCCCAGCTACTTGGGAGGCTGAGGCAGAAGAATCCCTTGAACCCAGGAGGCGGAGGTTGCAGTGAGCCAAGATCATGCCACTGCACTCCAACCTGGGCAACAGAGCAAGACTCTGTCTCAAAAAAAAAAAAAAAAAAAAACCAAAAAAAAAAAAAAAAAAAAGAAAGAATTTTCTTCAAAGAACTGAAGATCAGAGAGAGAATATTCCGGGAAACTTAGTGGAACTTTTGGTTTTGTTTGTTTCAGTGGACTGTATTTTTTAGAGCAACTTTAGGTTCATGACCAAAGTGAGCAGAAGGTACACAGATTTTCATATATATGTACTTCCTGTACGTGCACATGCTACAGTATCCCCCTTTATCAACATCTCCTACCAAATGGAGCTATTTGGTGTTTTTGTTTTTGTTTTTGTTTTTGTTGTATTTACTTTTAACTTTTACTTTAGGTTCGAGGGTACGTGCAAAGGTTTGTTATGTAGGTAAACTCAGATTGTACAGGTTATTTCATCCACCCATGCATTAGGCCTAGTACCCAATAGTTATTTTTTCAGCTCCTCTCCCTCCCACCTTCCACTCTCAAGTAGACCCCATTGTCTGTTGTTCCCTTCTTTGTGTTCATAAGTTTTTATCATTTAGCTCCCACTTGTAAGTGAGAACATGCAGTATTTGGTTTTTTGTTCCAGTGTGGTTTGCTAAGGATAGTAGCCTCCAGCTCCATCTATGTTCCCACAAAAGACATGATCTTGTTCTTTTTAATGGCTGCATAGTATTCCGTGGTGTATATGTACCACATTTTCTTTATCTAATCTGTCAATGATGGGCATTTAGATTGATTCCATTTATTTGCTATTGTGAATAGGGCATTAATGAACATTCACGTGCGTGTGTCTTTATGGAAGAATGATTTATATTCCTCTGAGTATATATCCAGTAATAGGATTGCTGGGTCGAATGGTGGTTCTGTTTTTATCTCTTCGAGGAATCACCATACTGCTTTCTACAATGGTTGAACAAATTTACACTCCCACCAGCAGTGTATAAGTGTTCTGTTTTCTCCACAACCTCACTAGCATCTGTTATCTTTTGACTTTTTAAGAAAGGCCATTCTGACTGGTGTGAGATAGTATCTCATTGTGGTTTTGATTCGCATTTCTCTAATGATTAGTGATATTGAGCTTTTTTTCATATGCTTGTTGACTGCATGTATGTCTTCTTTTTGAAAAGTTTATGTGGAAACTAGATAAAACTACTTTAAATTTCATATGGAACCAAAAAAGAGCCCGTATAGCCAAGACAGTCCTAAGCAAAAAGAACAAAGCTGTAGGCATCATGTTACCTGACTTCAAACTATACTACAAGGCTACAGTAACCAAAACAGCATGGTTCTGGTATCAAAACAGATATACAGACCAATGGAACAGAACAGAGGCCTCAGAAATAACATGACACATCTACAACCATCTGGTCTTTGACAAACCTGACAAAAACAAGC
Source organism: Nomascus leucogenys (assembly GCF_006542625.1). Taxonomy (NCBI): domain Eukaryota; kingdom Metazoa; phylum Chordata; class Mammalia; order Primates; family Hylobatidae; genus Nomascus; species Nomascus leucogenys. The sequence continues at coordinate 103,422,206 of NC_044402.1, forward strand.
AATGGGGAAAGGACTCCCTATTTAATAAATGGTGCCGGGAAAACTGGCTAGCCATATGCAGAAAACAGAAACTGGACCCCTTCCTTACACCTTATACAAAAATTAATTCAAGATGGATTAAAGACTTAAATGTAAAACCTAAAACTATAAACATCCTAGAAGAAAACCTAGGCAATGCCATTCAGCACATAGGCATGGGCAAAGACTTCATGACTAAAACACCAAAAGCAGTTGCAACAAAAGGCAAAATTGACAAATGGGATCTAATTAAAGAGCTTCTGCTCAGCAAAATAAACTATCATCAGAGTGAACAGGCAACCTACAGAATGGGAGAAAATTTTTCCAAGCTATCTATCTGACAAAGGTCTAATATCCAGAATCTACAAGGAAGTTAAACAAATTTACAAGAAAACCCATCAAAAAGTGGGCAAAGGATATAAAAAGACACTTTTCCAAAGAAGACATTTATGTGGCCAACAAACATAAGAAAAAAAGTTCATCGTCATTGGTCATTAGAGAAACGTAAATCAAAGCCACGATGAGATGTCATCACACGCCAGTTAGAATGGCGATTATTAAGAAGTCTGGAAACAACAGATGCTGGCGAGGCTGTGGAGAAATAGGAACGCTTTTACACTGTTGGTGGTAGTGTAAATTAGTTTGGCCATTGTGGAAGACAGTGTGATGATTCCTCAAGGATCTAGAACCAGAAATACCATTTGACCCAGCAATGTCATTACTCTGTGTATACCCAAAGGATTATAAATCATTCTTCTATAAAGACACATGCACATGTACGTTTATTGCAGCACCGTTTACAATAGCAAAGTCTTGGAACTACACCAAATGCCCATCAATGATAGACTGGATAAAGAAAATGTGGCACATATATACTATGGAATACTATGCAGCCATAAAAAAGAATGAATTCATGTCCTTTGCAGGGACATGGCTGAAGCTGGAAACCATCATCCTCAGCAAACTAACACAGGAACAGAAAACCAAACACCTAATGTTCTCACTCATAAATGGGATTTGAACAATGAGAACACATGGACACAGGGAGGAGAACATCATACACCAGGGCCTGTTGGGGGGTCGGGGAAAAGAGGATGGAGAGCAATAGGACAAATACCTAATAATGCATGCGGGGCTTAAAACCTAGATGATGAGTTGATAGGTGCGCAAACTACCATGGCACATGTATACCTAGGTAACAAACTTGCACATTCAGCACATGTATCCCAGAACTTAAAGTAAAAAAAAAAAAAAAAAAAAAATGTCTGTTCGTGTCCTTTGCCCACTTTTCAATGGGGTTGTTTTTCTGTTGTAAATTTGTTTTAAGTTCCATATAGATGCTGGATAATAGACCTTTGTCAGATGCATGGTTTGCAGATATTTTCTCCCATTCTTCAGGTTGTTTGTTTACTCTGTTGATAGTTTCTTTTGCTGTATAGAAGCTCTTAAGTTTATTTAGATCCCATTTGCCAATTTTTGCTTTTGTTGCAATTGCTTTTAGTGTCTTTGTCATGAAATCTTTGCCCATTCCCTTGTCCAGGATGGTATTGCCTAGGCTGTCTTCCAGGTTTTTATAGTTTTGGGTTTTATATTTAAATCTTTAGTCCATCTTGAGTTTATTTTTGTATATGGTGTGAGGAAGGGATCCAGCTTCTGTCTTCTGCATGTGGCTAATCTGTAATCCTGGCACCATTTAGTTAGCAGGGAGTTGTTTCCCTAATGCTCGTTTTTGTCAGCTTTGTTGAAGATCAAATGGTTGCAGGTGTGCAGCCTTGTTTCTGGGCTCTCTCTTCTGTTCCATTGGTCTATGTGTCTGTTTTCATACCAGTACCATGCTGTTTTGGTTACTGTAGCCTTGTAGTATAGTTTGAAGTCAGGTAACATATTGCCTCTGGCTTTGTACTTTTTGCTTAGGATTGCCTTGGCTATTTGGCCTTTTTTTTGGTTCCATATGAATTTTAAAATAGTTTTTTTCTGGTTCTGTGAAGAATGCCATTGGCAGTTTGATAGGAATAGCATTGAATCTGAATTGCTTTGTGCAGTGTGCCCATTTTAATGATATTGATTCTTTCTGTCCATGAGTGTGGATTTTTTTTTCCATTTGTTTGTATCTTCTCTGATTTATTTGAGCAGTCTTTTGTAGTTCTTATTGTAGAGATCTTTCACCTTCTTGTAATCCTAGGTATTTTATTCTTTTTCTGGCAATTGTGAATGGGATTGCCTTCCTAGTTTGGCCCTTGTCTTGATTGTTGTTGGTATATTGGAATGCTAGTGATTTTTAAACATTGATTTTGTATACTGAGGCTTTGCTGAAGTTGTTTATCTTCTGGAGGAGCTTTTGGACGGAGAATATGGGGTTTTCTAAATGTAGGATCATGTCATCTGCAAACAAGGATAGTCCGACTTCCTCTCTTCCTATCTGGATGCCCTTTATTTCTTTCTCTTGCGTGATTGCTTTGGCCAGGACTTCCAATACTATGTTGAATAGGAGTGGTGAGAGAGGGCATCCTTTTCTTGTGCTGGTTTTCAAGGAGAATACTTCTGGCTTTTGCCCATTTACTATGATGTTGGCTGTGGGTTTGTTAGCTAAGCATTTTGTTTCTCTTAATTTATTTTAATTAAATAATTTATTTTTTAAGAGATATGTCTCAGCTGGGCATGGTGGCTCACGCCTGTAATCCCAGCACTTTGGGAGGCCGAGGTGGGCAGGTCACGAGGTCAGGAGTCTGAGACCAGACTGGCCAACATAGTGAAACCCCATCTCTACTTCAAATATGAAAATTAGCCAGGCATGGTGGTGCATACCTGTAATCCCATCTACTCAGGAGGCTGAGGCAGGAGAATTGCTTGAACCCGGGAGGCGGAGGTTGTGGTGAGCCAAGGTCATGCCACTGCACTCCATGCACTCCAACCTGGGCAACAGAGTGAGACTCCATCTCAAAAAAAAAAAAAAGAGCTATGTCTCACTCTGTCACCTAGGCTTAAGTGCAGTGGCATGATCATAGCCTCCAGAGTAGTTAGAACTACAGGGATGTGCCACTGCCATCTGCCAAATGGAGCTTTTTAAAGAAATATACCTTCCTTTTTTTTCAATATGACTTTTTATTGTTTATTTATTATTTTTTTTTTTTTTTTTTGAGACAAAGTCTCACTCTGTTACCCAGGCTGGAGTGCAGTGGCATGATCTCAGCTCACTGCAACCCCCACCTCCTGGGTTCAAGCGATTCTCCTGCCTCAGCCTTCGGAGTAGCCGGGATTGCAGGTGCCTGCCACCACACCCGGCTAATTTTAGTATTTTTAGTAGAGACGGGGTTTCACCATGTTGGCTAGGCTAGTCTCAAACTCCTGACCTCAGGTGATCCACCTGCCTTGGCCTCCCAAAGTGCTGGGATTACAGGCGTGAGCCATCGTGCCCGGCCCAATATGACTTTTTATATAAAAGTTGTTAGTAAAGATTCTGAAGTGGGTGAATCTGCAATGGATGAAGATGTTTTGGAGTGAAGCTGAATTGATCTTTTGAATTTATTAGAAATATTGTACACAAAGGGCCTTGTAGGTAAAAGACCACTCAGCTAAAGTTTTCTGATAATTTTCATGGTCTGCCTGAAATAGAATGTGTTGTAGCACTCTTCAAAACCATGTTTGCTTTCATAGCAAAGATTGAAGGTAATTAGCTGGGTTTTCTTTAAATAGGAAAAGTAATATTAACATTGTCATTGTCAGATTATATGAATTGAAAATAGTTTTTTAGGTACCAGGGGGACTAAGCTAAGAAGGGAGAAAATAAATGAGACTTTTATCTACTATGCTTGGGAAACATAGTTTCAAAATTAAGAGGATATTCCACAGATCAGTCTTAATTATGAAACTTGTATATGATTGAATAACTTAAAAAACTTATTTGTGTTTAATTTTGACTTAAAAATAACCACAGCACTTATTTTCTAAGAATGAATAGAATATTTTTCATACCCCCCATTCCTAAAAGTTAGAAAATATATATATACATATTTTTTTCACAGATAGTTAATCTCATTATAAGGGGTAAAGAATTTAAGGCCGGGCATGGTGGCTCACGCCTGTAATCCCAGCACTTTGAGAGGCCAAGGCAGGTGGATCACGAGGTCAGGAGATCGAGACCACGGTGAAACCCCGTCTGTACTAAAAATACAAAAAATTAGCCGGGCGCGGTGGCGGGAGCCTGTAGTCCCAGCTACTCCGGAGGCTGAAGCAGGAGAATGGCGTGAACCCGGGAGGCGGAGCTTGCAGTGAGCCAGGATCGCACCACTGCACTCCAGCCTGGGCGACAGAGCGAGACTCCGTCTCAAAAAAAAAAAAAAGAATTTAAAACAATATTATTACTGTTGCCTTTTAATGTCCAGCAGGGTTTTTTATATTGTTTTGCTTTTGTCTTTTTTTAGGTTAAGTAGCATTGTCAAATATTGGGAGCTAGTACAGAGTGGTAGTTTGAAGGAGTCAGATTGCTTGAGTTTCAATTATAGCCTACCACTAAATAGCTCTGTGTAACCTTGTATGAGTTTTGTAACCTCTGTGTGACAGTTTCCTCATTTATAAAATGGATATACCTGAGATACAGGTGATGAGGATTAAATGAGGTAATATATCTGAAGTGCTGCCACTTCCTATGAACTGAGCACGTGTAAGCAGTTGTTGTCATCAGAGTTTGCAGTTGCTGTTTCATGCTAAAGTGATAAGAGTTATGGCAGGATATTTTTATCTCAAGAAACCTGTTGAACATTGGGAAAGGAAGGAAACAATTCCCATTCTTAATTTCTGGGAACTATTTATGATTATATTAATATTTAAAGCATTCTAGTTTGTTGAAGTTTTTTCCCCCAACATTAAATTTTTTTTTAATTTTTTTCAAATTTATGTTTGCATTTTTTCAAATGGCCCTTTTTTTTCGAGACAAGGTTTTGCTCTGTCACCCAGGCTGGAGTACAGCAGCATGATCATGGCTCACTGCAGCCTCGACCTCCCAGCCTCAAGTGATCCTCCCACCTGAACCCCCAGAGTAGCTGGTACTACAGGTACATGCCATCACACTCAGCTAATTTTTAAAATTTTTTGTAGAGACAGGTAGCCCAAGCTCAAACTCCTGGGTTCAAGTGAGCCTCTCCCCTTGGCCTCCCAAAGTACTGGGATTACAGGCATGAGCCACTGTATCTGGCCTCAAGTAACTCTCTTAAAAGTTGGAATGCAGTCCCTATTAAGCATCAGCAATATTTTCATGTTTTACCTAGCAAAAGAGGAGTCTGGGAAAGTGGGTTGGAATGATTAAGGATTGTTAGCTGCACTAAAGAGGACAGCAGACTTTGGATAAAACAGTAAAACTGAAACTGTGTTAATAGGAGAGTAGTATGTTAAGTAATAAAATTTATGTGGTGCTGATGGAAGTCTTAAGTGCTGATAGACTTAATTTCAAATACTGTATTAGCTATACTTCCAAATGATAGGCCCAAAAGTTTTTCTTCAACTTCATATGCCTTTTTAGTTGATATTGCTCTAAATTTGATAGAGTAGGTTCAGTTGTTAAACTGAAAAAATGTACAATAAATATACTATTTTCCCTGTGTTTTCAGACTTTTGAGGCACTTTGTAGTACAGTTCTTTCTGAACCATAGAGGCTATATATAAATGCTGAGATACCAAAATAAATCCTATTTAATTAGACATTTATCAAGTTACCTTTTTTTTTTTTTTTTTGAGACAGAGTCTTGCTCTGTCGCCCAGGCTGGAGTATAGTGGCGCGATCTTGGCTCAGTGCAACCTCTGCCTCCCAGATTCAAGTGATTCTCCTGCCTCAGCCTTCTGAGTACCTGGGATTACAGGCGCGTGCCACCATGTCCAGCTAATTTTTGTATTTTCAGTAGAGAAAGGGTTTCACCATGTTGATCAGGCTGGTCTCGAACTCCTGACCTCGTGATCTGCCTTTCTTGGCCTCCCAAAGTGCTAGGATTACAGGCATGAGCCACCACGCCTGACCAACAAGTTATCATTTTTAAACTAAGGAAAATGACTTTAAATATAAGACAAATGATTGCCACACAAATAGGTGAAACGTATGAATAATATAGTAAGTGGCAAAAGGTAAATGTATTACGTCCAGACAGACTTGTTCAGATTACCAAGTAATTAGACTTCATCCATGTATAATGATTAAGACTGTTGGTGGTTAAGACCCTAGGATTAGGGTCAAACTGCCTATTTTTAATCCTGGCTTCACCACTTATAAGTTGTGAGACCTTGGAAAAAAATGTTTATGTGCCTCAATGTTTTCATCTATAAAATGGGGGAAATCATAGAATCCATCATAGAGCTAGGTATGTGTTTAATAGTTTATTTAATTAATAATTTTTATTAAATCAGTCTAGGCATATGCATTTGATTTTTTTTTTTTAAATGCTTCCAAGATGATCGTTGCCAGCCCAACAGAAAATGGACAGGTACTTCGTGTAATTCCATCTACCCAGACAGGAATGGCACAAGTGATTATACCTCAGGGGCAGCTTGTGGATGTGAATAGTCCTCGGGGTGAGTAACAATGGGATATAGGGGATTTGAGAGTGTTTTAAAAACATAAATATTTTAGAAAAATCAACTTATGAAAGTCAGTGCTAAAGTTGATGTTTTTAGGTAAAAGATTATGAATTAAATAATTAGAAAACAGCTCTTTGCCCAAATAAATTCAAAGTTCATTTTTCAACTCCTGTCTAGGTTAGCTATTTCATTTAAGAATTCGATGAAGCTGATTGACTCCTGCTTCCTCCCAAATGACCAGTGAGCATAAAATAAATTATTATTAATTATAACAGTAATAATAACAGCAACAATAGCAAGAATATAGTGTTAATAGCTTCAGAAGTTTTTATTTATATCTTTTTTTTGGAGGCAGAGTCTCTCTCTTTCCCCCAGGCTGGAGTACATTGGTGGCATGATCTCGGCTTACTGCGACCTCCGACTCTCAGGTTCAAGCAATTCTCCTGCCTCAGCCTCCTGAGTAGCAGGGATTACAGTAGCCTGCAGCCACGCCTGTCTAATTTTTATATTTTTAGTAGAGACGAGGCTTCACCATGTTGGCCACTCTGGTCTTGAACTCCTGACCTTGGGTGATCCACCTGCCTCCACCTCCCAAAGTGCTGGGATTATGCACGTGAGCCACTTCACCTGGCCACTTATATCTTTATCAATATTTTTATTAGCCATGTGACTCATTACTTTTTTGTTTTTTTTATCCTCTTGCTCTTCTCCTCTTTCCTTGGCCCCTTCAGATTCAGAAAAGAGAATCATGCTCTCTATTTCTCCTTGTATAGTCTTTCTTTACCTGTTTGGTAATATGCCTATTAGTTCTCTTTTTTTTTTTTTTTTTTTTTTTTGCTTTCCTCCCTTTTCCCTCTATTTGAATTTCTTTTCTAACCTCATAGCTATACTGTTTTGTTGCTTCTTCATAGCTAATGCTTTAGGGCAGATATTTTTACCTTAGTGTTATCATTCTTTGTTAATAGTCATTAAGACATTAAGAGAAAAACATAGATTGCAGAAAACATTATGAGCACAGTATATAAACAAAATTAGTTTTATATTTTCCTATATATTGCAGAACTCTTAATATACAATTATTTCTACCACTTTTATATCCTGGCTGTTCAATATAAATTCTAAAACTTAATTATAAAATTACAGTAGTCAATATTATAATTTAAAGTAAACAAGTATCAGAGAAATTCTCAATAAAGCATTATTCCTTTATTCTCAATAAAGCATAAATTTTCTTTACCTATTACAAATACATAAGTTTTAGTTAGGTATATTCTTATGGTCTTATTCAAGATATTGATGTTACTTTGTTTTTGTTTTTGTCGTTAAGATGTCCCTGAAGAGAAACCTAGTGACGGAAACTTATCAACTGTAAGAGTGGATACTGTAGCAGACAATACCAGCAATTACATTCTTCATCCTCAAACATCCTTCACATTGCCCAAAAAGTCAGTGACCAGGTGAGTCCATGGGAAAGAGAAGCTCATCTTTTAATATCACCGTGGAAATCTTTTTACAAATTACACATTTAAAGCTGGCTGACTATAGAGAAAATCAGAAAATAGAAGGAACTATCATTGAATATATCTTTAGTTATTTTAAGGCATCTTGGTCATAAGGCGGCTACTCTGGAAGCTATAAATGTCAAAAGTGCCACTTTTCCTCAGTGACATCTGTTATCTTTTGAAACAGTATGAAAATTTTATTAGTTTATTTAGTCTGACATTAACAGACTTTTCAGAATAAAGAAACATTCATGGCCAGGCGCAGTGGCTCACTCCTGTAATCCCAGCACTTTGGGAGGACAAGGCAGGTAGATCACGAGGTCAGGAGTTCAAGACGAGCCTGGCCAAGATGGTGAAACCCCATCTCTACTAAAAATACAAAAATTAGCTGGGTGTGGTGGTGGGCACCTGTAATCCTAGCTACTTGGGAGGCTGAGGCAGAGAATTGCTTGAACCCGGGAGGCGGAGGTTGCAGTGAGCCGAGATTGCACCACCACACTCCAGCCTGGGCGACAGAGCAAGACTCCATTTAAAAAAAAAAAAAAAAAAAAAGACTGGGCGCGGTGGCTTATGCCTGTAATCCCAGCACTTTGGGAGGCCAAGGCAGGCGGATCACAAGGTCAGGAGATTGAGACCATCCTGGCTAACACGGTGAAACCCCATCTCTACTAAAAATACAAAAAAAAAAAATTAGCTGGGCATGGTGGCCGGCGCCTGTAGTCCCAGCTACTTGGGAGGCTGAGGCAGGAGAATGGCGTGAACCTGGGAGGCGGAGCTTGCAGTGAGCCAAGGTCACGCCACTGTACTCCAGCCTGGGTGACAGAGCGAGACTCTGTCTCAAAAAAAAAAAAAAATCATTATAGTTCCTAAATTTTTAAAATTGTTTTATCACATTTTTATGCATAGAATTCCTCTGTGCCAAAATGTTTAAAATGTTTTTTGCTAACTTTTATTTCAGTTTTTGTTTTTGTTTTAAAATAATACTATGATATTTTGGGGAAATATGTACATGGCTTATATATTGTTTATATTATTTTAATTGTTCCATAAAAGTATTTTTGAATTAAGACATTATTTTTGACATTTATTCTTAGACCTTAATAATGTTACTTTTCACTTGATCTTAGCCAAAAGTCCAAGCAGTGACACATAATGTTACTTCAAACTAGTCAAATTTATCATTTTTTTGATAAATGAAAACAGCTATATAATAAGAGCACGAAATAAGCTTTGGGAGAGATATATAAAACACTTGAAGTTGTTGGGACTACAGATATCTGGAAGAAGAAATTTAGGTCTTTGACTTAGCAGTTAATAAAATAGTAATGGTTAAAGAAAATAATAACTAATGCACCCATCAGATCAATCTGTAGTTATTGTTAAAATTTCTTATTGATGACTTCAATATTCGTCTTTCATACTAAGAGGATAAAGCAGTTGAATGCATTTTGTGTGTTCATTGAACTGCATATTTATATATATTCCTCTCCTATCCCAGAATGCTGGAAGAACCCCTTCTGGCACCTCTTCAGCCACTTTCTTCTAACACACCTATATGGGCCTGCCGTCTTAGGAGCTGTGAGGTGAGTTAAAAATAATCATTACCTAGAATTACTTAACTGATTATAACCACAGGTCATCCCCAAATGCCACTTATGAGTACAACTAATATAGGCTATAGTTACAATATTTTGTTTGTGTTAAATCTGGTCTCATCTATTGTTGAATTCTTAGAGATTCTAAGCTCTGTTAAAGCAGAGGTTATATAAATCTCTACATTTCACTATTATTTCTTCTCTTGCAACTCTCTTCCCTTGTAGTCCATGAAACTTCACTATCATGTTTCTCTACTATTTACTTTTCAACCATTTCTTTTCTTTCTTTGCTTGTACTTATTTTTTTTTTTTTTTTCATATTATCAGTAGAAAATTCTTCAAGGCTCACTTTCTGACTGTCTTTTTTCTCTATATTTTGTCTTTTGGAGCACTTACCTACTTTGTTGACTTTCAACTGACATCTATAAAAATGATTTTCAAGTCTGTATCACCAGTTTTTATATATATATATATATTTATGTATTTATTTATTTATTGAGACAGAGTCTCACTCTGTCCCCCAGGCTGTAGTGTAGTGGTGCAATCTCAGCTCACTGCAACTTCTGCCTCCTGGGTTCAAGTGATTCTTGTGCTTCGGCCTCCCGAGTAGCTGGGGCTACAGGCATGTGCCACCACACCTGGCTAATTTTTGGATTTTTAGCAGAGATGGGATTTCACTATGTTGGCCAGGCTGGTCTCGAACTCCTGAGGTGATCCACCCACCTCGGGCTCCCAAAGTGCTGGGATTACAGGTGTGAACCACTGCGCCAAGTCAGATTTTGAATTCTGCCTTCCTCTTGTCCCAGATATCTGGCTACTTGCTTGAAGGTTTATTTGAATTTCACCTCAAATTCACCATATCCCATACTGAAATCATCTACCATGCCACAACTAGCTCCACTTCCAAAATTCCATGTCTGTGTAATGACAAATACCATTTTCTTAGATACCCAGGCATAAAGTTTTGTACGAATTTCTTCCTTTCCCACATTTAGGTAGTCACCAGATTCTTTCTCTTTTTTATTTTTTTGAGATGGAGTCTCGCTCTGTCACGCAGGCTGGAGTGCAGTGGCGCTGTCTCAGGTCACTGCAACCTCCACCTCCCAGGTTCAAGTGATTCTCCTGCCTCAGCCTCTTGAGTAGCTGGGACTACTTGCACGTGCCACCATGCTCAGCTAATTTTTGTATTTTTAGTAGAGACGGGGTTTTGCTATGTTGGTCAGGCTGGTCTTGAACTCCTGACCTCAGGTGATCCTCCCACCTCAGCCTCCCAAAGTGCTGGGATTACAGGCGTGAGCCACCACGCCCAGAAGTCATCACCAGATTTTAGTTTTTCCTTTAAAGTATCTTTTTCTTTTTGGCCCATCTTTCAATAGTTCTTTGTCCTCTTGTGCTTGATTACAGGAATAGCCTGCCCCTGACATCTTTGACCCTCCCATTTCTGGTCCCTAATGTATGTTTTTCTAAGGCTACTTGTATTTGAAGATCGTTTTGTCTTTTCTTAGTGCCCAATTAAGTCGTGTTATTTTTTCCACATTATTTAGCCACTGTAGCTAGCTTCAAAGATTATGATACCTTTCATAATCTGGTATCATCCTACGTTGTCCTACTTTTTTCCCTACTTTTCTCAAACTCATCTTCATTGTTGTTAGCCTAGTCCTCCTACTTTCGACAGATACTCCAGAATTTTTTTTTAGCTCTCCCTTTACCCATTTTTTTTTTTTTTTTGAGACGGAGTCTCGCTCTGTCGCCCAGGCTGGTGTGCAGTGGCGCAATCTCGGCTCACTGCAAGCTCCGCCTCCCGGGTTCACGCCATTCTCCTGCCTCAGCCTCCTGAGTAGCTGGGACTACAGGCGCCTGCCACCACGCCCGGCTAATTTTTTTTTGTATTTTTAGTAAAGACGGGGTTTCACCATGGTCTCGATCTCCTGACCTCGTGATCCGCCCGCCTCGACCTCCCAAAGTGCTGGGATTACAAGCGTGAGCCACCGCGCCCGGCCCTTTACCCATTTTTATTTCCTTTTCCTGTATGTTACTTTTTTCTTCTACTTACCATTTCTAGCTATTCTTCAAATCCCAATGCAAGTCCTACATATCTTTTCTATAAATTATTTAATGATTATTTTAGCCTTTACCTATTTCTCTCTTTAAGTTCTTTAGTATTAATTGTCATTCTTAATTATTTGCTAGCTTAGGCCGGGTGCGGTGGCTCACTCCTCTAATTTTAGCACTTTGGGAAGCCAAAAAGGGCAGATCACTTGAGGTCAGGAGTTCAAGAGCAGCCTGGCCAACGTGGCAAAACCCCATCTCTGCTAAAAATACAAAAATTAGCCGGGCATGGTGGTGGGCACCTGTAGTCCCAGCTGCTGAGGCAGGAGAATCGCTTGATTTTAGGAGACGGAGGTGGCAGTGAGCCAACATCACGCCACTACATTCCAGTCCATGACAGAGCAAGACTCCATCTCAAAAAAAAATTAAAAAATAAAATTATTTACTAGCGTGGGTTGTTCACTGTTACATAACAATTAGACTTTTTGAGGAAAGGGACCATGTCTACTCTATATACAAACCATAGATGGTAGTGAACATTTAACTATCAGAATGCTTCATTGTTTTAAACAAATCTTAAAATATGGGAAAGAAAAAACATTCTATTTTAATATTTTGAGAAAATTTCTCATAAAAAACCTTGTGCTATATGTATTACATTTGTTAAGACATTATCGTTGTTGCTTTTCTAAGTAGAGTACATGTGTGTATATACATATATGTATGTGTGTGTGTGTGTGTGTGTATGTGTGTGTGTAGTTTTAGCTTTTTCTCCCCCTACCTTTTATTAGTCATGGTTTTTCAGTGGTTTCCTAAAGTTACTGTTGTGATTGTTTGATGAGGGTTTTAAAAATCATTATTACAAGCCTCATGGAATGCTATGGATATTAGAGCATTTATTAAAACAATCACGCAACCAAATCACATTATGTTACAACTATAGTGCATTGTGTGGCTTACCTAAAATCATCATATATCTTGTAAGAAACTGAGTACTACTGTCCAACAGACTTGAGTATGGTTGTCCAAGATGAACCACTTCTTTCCCAGTGAGGGGTTCTTTCTCCTCTCCCAAGCTGTATCAGTGATAAAAAAATTTTTTGAGTTGGCTGGGTGCAGTGGCTTACATCTGTCAGCACTTTGGGAGGTTGAGGCAGGTGGATCATGAGGTCAAGAGATTGAGACCATCCTGGCCAACATGGTAAAACCCCTCTCTACTAAAAATACAAAAATTAATCTGGCATGGTGGCGCGTGCCTGTAGTCCCAGCTACTCGGGAGGCTGAGGCAGGAGAATCGCTTGAACCCAGGAGGCGGAGGTTGCAGTGAGCTGAGATCATACCACTGTACTCCAGCCTGGTGACAGAGGGAGACTCCGTCTCAAAAAAAAAAAAAAAAAAAAAAAAAAAAATTGGGTTAATGGCTGAGGAAATATTTTCTGCATTTCGGTTCAAAATATTGTTTAGTAATCTTTTATTTTTTGAATTTCTCATTTAATGATTTTTTTTACTATAGGCATTTTTTTCAGATTTGACTAAAGTGTATTAACTGGACAAATGTCAATACTGTATTAAAATGTTATCTGTAAGCCTATTTATAAGTATATATGGTTCTGATTATATTATACTGATTTTTTTCTTTATTGACATATATTCTAATTTTATTTATAAATAAATTATAGTATAGCTAAAATTTATATTCATTTATTTGTAGTGAATATTTTGATAAAGAGTTGTCTAGGTTAGCAGAAAAATTATAAACATAAGCATTTTCATTATTTTAGAGGAAATTGCAGATAATATATTGTTTGGCATCAGATTATCTCTTAACTATTATAACCAAAAGTACAGCCACAACAGTATTTTGATACCTTTCTATTTGTTAAATGTATTCTTCCTCTCTGCCCACATCTCTGTTCTTATTTCCTCTAAGGGGGAAACATACATGGAGTCAATTCTAGGTCTCTGCATTTCATTGTAAGAGATCACAGTTAACATGTTTTTTCTGTTGGTATTGAAAAAAAAGTTTCTCCCCAGCTGGGTGCAGTGGCTCATGCCTGTAATCCCATCACTTTGGGAGGCTGAGGCAAGCAGATCACCTGAGATCAGGAGTTTGAGACCAGCCTGGTGAACATGGCGAAACCCTGTCTTTACTAAAAATTCCAGGCATGGTGATGCACGCCTGTAATCCCAGCTACTTGGGAGGCTGAGGCAGGAGAATCATCTGAATCCAGGAGGTGGAGGTTGTAGTGAGCTGAGATAGCGCCATTGCACTCTGACCTGGGCAACAAGAGTGAAACTCCATCTCAAAAACAAAAAAAACAAAAAAAAAAAGAAAAGAAAAAGTTTCTCCTCTAGTACAGGGATACTCAAATGGTTGTATATAGATAATATCAATTAATTTACATTATTTATTTATACCTTTCCTTGTTTTAGAAGGAATTTAAGAGAGCTTACAAAAAATACGTAAAATATATTAGCAAGGTAGAAATTAAAAGTGAGAGCTAAACAATAAAGAAAGACAAGGATGGGAACATAAAATGGAAGTAAGAAAATACATGTCTTAACCAACTATGTGTGTGTGCATGTATACATGTACTTGTCTATAATCTATGTATATGCTTTTCAAAAGGGAAAACGTAGTTACTAAACTCTGTGCCTTTTAGATTTAAAAACTATGCTAATTTCCATAAGATAAAAGCAAACCATTAACTATTTTTGGTACTAAGACCAGACAGAAATTTCTCTCAGAGAAGGATCTTTTTTTTTTTAGACAGAGTCTTGCTCTGTTGCCCAGGCTGGAATGCAATGGCACAATCTCAACTCACTGCAACCTCTGTCTCCCAAGTTCAAGGGATTCTTGTGCCTCAACCTCCCAGGTAGCTGGGACTAAAGGCAAGCGCCACCACGCCCAGCTAATTTTTGTATTTTTCGTACTGATGGGGTTTCACCATATTGGCCAGGCTGGTTTTGAACTCTTGACCTCAGGTGATCTGCCCACCTTGGCCTCCCAAAGTGCTGGGATTACAGGCGTGAGCCACCGTACCCGGCCTCAGAGAAGGATCTTCATAAAAAGAATGTTGATATAATGTGCAAATTTTTCTACAGCCTTTTTATCAGTCACTCACAATTTTCATTGGGTTTCTAATAGATGCATGGCATCCTATCAAAATTAATCTCAGGCCTTCCTGCCTTCCCACCTTCCTGCCTTCCCACCTTCCTGCCTGCCCTCCTTCTCTCCCTCCCTCCTTCCCTCCCTCCCTCCTTCCTTCCCTCCTCTTTCCTTTCTCCTCCCAACCTCACTCCACCAAAAAAAATCAGTTTCAGTAAAGGAGACCCCATAGGAAATGAGTACTTTGTGGCTAGTTTTACACTGATCTGGATTGATCCAGGATAGATTTTTAAATATCTGAAAGAATGGATATACATTATATGTTCTTGCAAGTTATCTTTTCTAAATATTCTTTCTCTCAAACAAGACGTTGATAAAGAAAGTATGGCAATGAGTTTGGCATTATATTCCCTAACAAACACCTGGTTGAACTCAAATCAGACCCACTGGTTGTAATAGACCATTGATCTGAGGGCACAAATGACATTCTCTTGTGAAAGGTGATGAGTCTTCCATTTTGGACAACCATCTCATTACATTTATTATGCAATGAAGTGTATTTGCTAGTAATTTTGTTTAATTTCTACCACATGCAGAAAATTGGAGATTCATACCGTGGCTACTGTGTAAGTGAGACTGAATTAGAAAGTGTCCTAACATTTCACAAGCAGCAAACACAGAGTGTTTGGGGGACCCGTCAGTCTCCAAGCCCAGCCAAGCCTGCTACACGCTTGATGTGGAAATCCCAGTATGTCCCGTATGATGGAATCCCATTTGTTAATGCAGGTACTTTTTTAAAGAATTATTTTTAAAGGTTCAGCAGCAGCCATAGTCCATTGTGAAAATGTGATTTTCCTAAGGTGATAACATTTTTATTTTGGTAGCTGACAATTGAATGTGAATTGATTAAAATGCATATTACATTGAAAAAACTTATAGAAAATATAATCAATTACTTTATAAGATTGCATTTTAATATATCAATGAATAAATAAGACTTCTTTCATGTATTATACTGAAAAATAAAATATCGAAGTCTCAGTTAAACCTATTTAATAAAATGTTAAAAGAGCAATTTTATTTTAAATATGTACATCAGCTGTGTTTTTCCCCTTCAGATTAAATATTTTAGCCTTCTCTCTTAATTTGTATTGTGGGAGAAATTTATGTCTATTTTATGTAGCTTATAACTCTGGAGTTACTGTATAGAATTTGTATACAATCTAGAGTTATAGAATTCTGATACTAAAGTTCTCAAGCATTAGGTATGTTATATACAGTATTCTCAGACACTGGGTTAGTTGTTTACTAAGGGAGTAGAGTTTCAAGCAAATCTCTTAGACTAGTTAGAGCCCCAAAGAATCTAAAACTAAGCGATTTATTTTAGGACTATCAGGGCACTAATTTAGCCGAAAGAGTTGCAGTTTCATCCTGGACCTCTGAGGTTAATGAGAAATACTTAAGAGAAGATGAGATAAATGTAACCACTTCTGCCTGAGTTTCATCAGTATTCCGTAAAAGAAATGCAACATTAAAAATAAATAAGCTGGGTTATTTATTTATATATTTATTTATTTATTTTAAACGTGGTGGCTCATGCCTCTAATCCCAGCACTTTGGGAGGCCAAGGCGAGAGGATTGCTTGAGCTCATGAGTTTGAGACCCGCCTGGGCAAAACATGGAGACCTCATCTTTACAAAAAATAATAAATTACCTGGACATGGTGGCATGGGCCTGTAGTCCCAGCTATTTGGGAAGCTGAGGTGGAAGGATCACTTGACCCTTGGAGGTCGAGGCTGCAGTGAACCATGATCATGCCACTGCACTTCAGCCTGGGTGACAGAGTAAGACCCTGTCTTTAAAAAAAAAAATTAACAAATAATAAAATGAACTTGAAATCCTATAGTCTTCCCTTTTCCCATCCTAGTTCTAATCTCCTTAACCCTCCATAGGTAGCTACTACATGAATTTCATGTGTATCGTTCTAGTCTGTATTTTTATACTTTACCTTACATATTGTATCTACAATAATATATTTTATTGTTTTGGATTTTTTAAAAATGTATAAATAGTAAAGTGTAGATATTGTTTTGCAAATATTTTCACTCACCCTTTTTTTTACATCTGTTGGTATTGATAGTTATAAATCCTAGTTAATCCAATTTAATCATTGGGTAATATTCCAGCATGTGACCAAACCACAAGTATTTTTCTATTGATCATCATTTAGGTTGTTTCCAACTTTTCATCATTACAAAGAATGCTGTAGTCAAACCTCCACACTATATATACTCTAATGAAAAGCTGTAATTAGTTTTTCTAGAGTATATGCCTTAAAGTAGAATTGCTGGTTGTGAATTATACCCATTTCATCTTTACAAGATTATCTTAAAATTGCTCTCAAAGTGATTGTACAGGTCCAGAATCCCTTTGAATTTTTTTGGACCGGGTATATTTCAGAATTCTGAATTTTTTGAATGTAATATGGTAACATTATGTAATACTCCTAGCAGGTATTCTATAGACCAGCAGTCCCCAGTCTTTTTGGCACCAGGGACTGGTTTTGTGGAAGACAGTTTTTCCACGGACCAGGATGGGGGATGGTTTTGAGATGACTCAAGCACATTACATTTATTGTGCACTTTATTTCTATTATTACTACATTGTAATATGTAATGAAATAATTACACAACTCACCAGAATGTAGAGTCAGTGGGAACCCTGAGCTTGTTTTCCTGCAACTAGCAGGTCTGAGCTGGAGGTGACTGGAGACAGTGAGAGATCATCAGGCATTAGATTCTGATAGGGAGCCGGCAACCTAGATCCCTTGCATGTGCAGTTCATAATAGGGTTCGTGTTTCTATGAGAATCTAATGCTGCCACTGATCTGACAGGAGGCAGGGCTCAGGAGGTAATGCAAGTGATAGGGAGTGGCTGTAAATACAGATGAAGCTTTGCTGGCTTGCCCACTGCTCACCTCTTGCTATGCGGCCTGGTTCCTAACAAGCTACAGACTGGTAGTGGTGCAATCCGGAGGTTAGACACCCCTGTTATAGCCAATATCACATAATCAAACACCAATTCTTTATTAGATAGATAGTCACACCAAGAGAAACAAATAAAGACTATAAATAACCTCACACAGCTCAGGCCTGGTTTTGCAGCCAAGTGAGTCCTGAAAAAACTGTTTTCTGAGCTTTTTGGATTTCAGATTTGTACATAAGGGTTTGACAACTTGTACCAATTTTCACTCCTGTCAGCAGTGTGTGAAAATTTCATTTCCCCACTTTTACTTCATAACTTAGCATTGCCAGATGTTTAAAAATCTTTTTTTTGTTTTGTTTTGTTTTGTTTTGTTTTTTTGAGACGGAGTCTCACTGTGTCACCCAGGCTGGAGTACAGTGGTGTGATCTCAGCTCACTGCAATCTCAATCTCCTTGGCTCAAGAGATCCTCCTGCCTCAGCCTCCTGAGTAGCTGGGACTGTAGGCATATGCCACCATGCTCAGCTAATTTTTGTATTTTTTTGGAGAGATGAGGTTTTGCCATGTTGCCTCGGGTGGTCTCAAACTCCTAAACTCTAGCAATCTGCCCACCTCAGCCTCCCAAAGTACTGGTATTACAGGCGTGAGCCACTGTGCCCAGCCTTAAAAAACCTTTACATTATGGAAATTTTTACATGTGAATCAAAGTAGAGATAATAATATAAGAAACCCCATGACTCTAGGTATCTATCTTCCAGCTTCAACAACCATCAGTGTACGGTCAATCTTGTCTCATACCCCTTACACTTCCTCATTCCCTAGATGGTTTTACAGCACATTTCAGATATATCATTCCATCTGTAATTACTAAAGTATATGGTGTATACTAAAGTATATATCTCTAAAAGACAAGGACTCCTTACATATGTGTATATATCTATACAAACATACATATATGACAATCCCATTATCACACTTAATAAGAAAATTAACAGTAACTTTTTAATGTTATAAAATGTTGAGTGTTTACATTTTCCCACTTATCTCACAGGTTTTTTTCCTCCCCTCAAAGGTTGTTGAAATTCAAATCCAAACAGGGTCCACAGACTGCATTTAGTTAATAAATCTCTTAAACTTCTTTTCATTTGAAGATTTCTCTCCTCTTCTAGGTAGTTTGTTCTGTAATATTTGCCATATTCTGGGTTTTGCTTATTCCATCTGTATGATACAGTTTTTGTTCTTTATCTTTTGTATTTTCTGTAAACAGGTCTAGAGCCTTGATTAAATGCAGATTTGATATTTGCAAGAATACCTCCTCAGTGTGCTGTGTACTTATTGCCATCTGTGTGTGTCTCTCTGTTTGTGGTGTTCAGAGTGATCAGTGGATTCAGTTGTTTTAGAGTATTGTCGAATGTTTTTATTTTTGCCATTCCAAGGAGTATGAGATAATATTTTACTATTGTTTTAATTTGCATTTCCCTGTTTACTAGTAAAGTTGAACATCTTTTTCTTTGTTCATTTACTACCTTTTTTTTCTTTCTGACTTGGCTATTCATAGCCTTTGCCCATTTTTCTGAGTGGTTGTTTATTAATTATTTATGATTGTTTGTAGTCTACATAGTAATTCTACATGGGGAATTACTATGTTATATATGTTATAAAATGCTATTTCTCACACTATTACTTTTATATTTACTTATGTTGTCTTTTAAACAGAAGTTTTTATATTTTAATGTCAGCTTTATCAACATTTGTATTAGTAATTGGTGTTTTTATTTTATATTTTAAAAGTTTGTTGTGTCCTACAGTAGTGTAAGATACTCAACTTAAAATCTTAAGTTATATAATTTTCACATCTACTTATTTGTATTATCTATTGCTGTGTAACAAATTATCCCATACGTAGTGGCTGAAAACAACAAACGTTAATTATCTCACAGTTTCTGTGAGTCAGGAATCCAAGAGTGACTCAGCAAAGTGGTTCTGCTGCAGTCATCTCATGACTTGACGGACACAGGGTCTACTTTCAGATTCACTCTTGTGGCTGTCAGCAGGCCTTATTCCTTGCCACATGGGCCTTTCCACAGAGCTCCCTTACCACATGGCAGCTGATTACATCCAGAGAGAGCAATTCAAGCAAGAGTAAGAGAGAGTACCCAAATGGAAGTTACAGTCTTTTTATAACCTAGTATCAAAAATAACTTCCTACCACTTTGGCCATATTTATTAAACGTAAGTTAGTAAGTCTAGCCCATATTCAAGGGGAGGGGATTACTCAAGGACATGAATACTAGAAGGCATGGATTACTGGGGGCCATCTTAGGGCTGGCTGCTGTATTAACAGCCCAAATAAAAATAAGAAAATAATTATAAAAGGAAATAAAAATTTAAATGATACCAATATTTATTAACCAAATGTAACATTTGCTCACTATTTATAAAATGGTATAAAAACCATATGTCAGGTGGGACGCAGTGGCTCATGCCTCTAAATCGCAGCCTTTGGGAGGCCAAGGCAGGCGGATCACTTGAGTTTAGGAGTTCAAAACCAGCCTGGACAACATGGCAAAACTCTGTCTCTACTAAAAATACAAAAATTAGCCTGGCATGGTGGCACACACCTATAGTCCCAGCTACTCAGGAGGCTGAGGCAGGAGAATTGCTTGAACCCAGGAGGTGGAGGTTGCAGTGAGCCAAGATTGCACCACTGCGCTCCAGCCTGGGTGATGGAGTGAGACTCTGTCTCAAAAAAAAAAAATTATATGCCGGTAGACATTCAGTAAATGTGATATTCACTAATTTTCTTACCATAATTATGGTACCTTTGGTAAATTTTTAAATAAACTTTAAAATTTATATGTTTGTATATTTAAGTAAGACTTACTAATGTTTTCTTTCCTTAAAGCTGTATACTTGACAGATTTTGACATTGCCACCACCAAGTTACTTTTAATCTAGTGTCTAGAATAGATGGACACTTGAATTAATATCAATAGTTGGTTTTGGCCCACAGGGAGTAGAGCTGTGGTAATGGAGTGTCAGTATGGGCCAAGAAGAAAAGGTTTCCAGTTAAAAAAAGTCAGTGAGCAGGAAAGCAGGTCTTGTCAGCTCTACAAAGCCACTTGTCCAGCTCGGTAAGCTTTATTTTCTTTTATTTGTTTTTTGTTAAGAACTTATTTTTGAATAGCTAATACACATATTTTTATTAGGTTTATACAGTAACAAAAAGTATACAGTGAATTCTAAATTTTCTCTTACCCACGTTTGTTCTGTCTTTAAAGCAACAACTCTTACTCGTTTTTTGAGTCATCTTCCAAAGATATTCTGTGTATATGGATGCATATAAAGGCAGAGAGACAGAGATCTCCTTCTTAACCCCTATAAATGTTGTTGAAAATCTCAGTAAAGCTCACTAATATTTTCTTTCCTTAAACTTGCATAGTAGTGTACCTTTTTTCTTGATATGAATTCACATAGATTTATTCTCAATCTGAATGCCTATTGTGGTTATCTACTGCACAGATATGCTACATACTAGTGTGAATGTATGACATACTTTCCTTTTTTTCATTCTCAGTGTATCTCAAAGCTGACTCCATATATGTACATAAAATTACTATTTTTTAATAGCCATATAATATTCCATTTATGGATGAATTATTTAATTCATGTAAGCTGTGAAAGGTATTCCTTATTAGTATTATACAAAGGTGCAGTTATTAACATTGTACATATTTGTGCACTCCTACAAGTGTTTCAGTAGGAAAAATTCCTAGAAATGAAATTGCTAGGGCAAAGGCTGTATCTTTTAAAAATGTTGACAAATATTGCAAAGTTGCTTTTTAGAGCGATTTTATCAATTTACCAGCAAATTATGAGACCAACATAGTAAGTTTTAGATCGATTAGGACTACAGAGTAGTCACTGCTCTGGGTAAGAATGAAAAATGTGAACCAATGAAAGATTTTACAATGTCCTTTATGAATGTAAATTTTTTAGACATTGAAAGTATTTTAAGACTTAAAATGTATTGAAAGTGTTTTAAACTATTAAGTTAGATAAAAAATTTAAAAGATAATGTGTAGTGGTTGGACTTAGTTGATCTGTGAAACACTTTTAGCATCACATCTCATATTATAAATACCTTAGCATTCTTGGCCGAGCATGGTGGCTCACGCCTGTAATCCCAGCACTTTGGGAGGCCGAGGTGGGTGGATCATGAGGTTAGGAGTTCGAGACAAGCCTGGCCAACTGGTAAAACCTCGTCTCTACTAAAAATACAAAAAATTAGCCAGCTGTGGTGGCGGGCCCCTGTAATCCCAGCTACTCGGGAGGCTGAGGCAGGAGAATCGCTTGAATCCAGGAAACGGAGGTTGCAGTGAGCCGAGACTGTGCCACTGCACTCCAGCCTGGGCAACAGAGCAAGACTCCGTCTCAAAAAAATAAAATAAAATAAATTAAATACCTCAGCATTCTCAAGAAATTTTTAAAGCCTATTTACAAGGCTTTTCATATTTAATCCTATAATATTAACTTTAGGTAATATTTAAACCTGACTGTGAAACAAACTTTCAGTTGCTTTTCTTTTTTCCATTTAGCCTTGACTTGAAACTTATCAACTGCTTCTTAAATATAAGCAATATAAAAACTTTAGGTATAACTTGGGAGAAAACCTCTACATGTGAAGAAATAATTTTATTTTCTATCATTCTACAAGTACTTTTTGACTATCTACTCTGTGCCCAGAAACTACACTGGGTGCCATAGGAAGGAGGGAACCAAAAGAGGAATAAAATTTTACTTAATCCCAGGGAACGGATCAGGAAACAAAAACTAGTAGACAACATGATAGTATAGAATATAGTGTGAAATATATGATTTAACTACCTATTTAGGTATTTAAAGAAGGAATATATCCATACAAATTCATGGCAGGAAAGAAAGTACAATTTAAACTGGATGTTGAAGTTTAAATTGAATTTGGGTGGGTAGAGAGTTAGAGGGATGATATTGTAGGTTAGGAGAACCATATAAATAAAGCTATAGAGGCTGGGTGCGGTGGCTGACGCCTATAATCCCAGCACTTTGGGAGGCTGAGGTGGGCGGATCACTTGAGGTGAGGAGTTTGAGACCAGCCTGACCAACATGGTGAAACCCCGTCTCTACTAAAAATACAAAAACAATTAGCCAGGCATAGTGACACATGCCTGTAATCCCAGCTACTGGGGAGGCTGAGGCAGAATCGCATGTGACATTGAATTATCAAGTAGATTTGAGTAATGAAAGATTGGAGGCACAGGCCTGGAAGGAGGCTATTAAAGTAATCCAGGGCCAGGCATGGCAGCTCACACCTGTAATCCCAGCAC
Organism: Nomascus leucogenys; assembly: GCF_006542625.1. Lineage (NCBI taxonomy): Eukaryota > Metazoa > Chordata > Mammalia > Primates > Hylobatidae > Nomascus > Nomascus leucogenys. The sequence continues at coordinate 103,445,389 of NC_044402.1, forward strand.
TTCAAGGAGGCGGAGGTGGGCGGATCACCTGAGGTCGGGAGTTCCAGATCAGCCTGACCAACATGGAAAAACCCTGTCTCCCCTAAAAATACAAAATTAGCCGGGAGTGGTGGCACACGCCTGTAATCCCAGCTACTCGGGAGGCTGAGGCAGGAGAATCGCTGGAATCCGGGAGGTGGAGGTTGTGGTGAGCTGAGATCATGCCATTGCACTCCAGCCTGGGCAACAAGAGTAAAACTCCATCTCAAAAAATAGATAAATAAATTAATTAATTAAGTAAGTAAGTAAGTAAGTAATCCAGGCATGAGGTGATTATGCGTTCCAGGAGAATGAAGAGAAGGCAAATCTAGGGGAAAAAAATGGTAAAATCTGTAAGTACTTAGATATTTTTACTCAAATAATGTTTACTTTTAATTTGCTGATATTAATACAACTGAGAATATGGCATATATTTTATATAAGCCTCTGAATACTTTACAGATAAATTGAATTTTCTCTAAGCTTAAATGCTTAAAGTAGACTTCTGGTTGATAAGATAGATTATCTTGAGATTATAATATAATGAAACAAATTCTTCTTTATCTTGTGTAAAGGATTTACATTAAAAAGGTACAGAAGTTTCCTGAATATAGAGTTCCTACAGACCCCAAAATTGACAAGAAAATTATCAGAATGGAGCAGGAGAAAGCTTTTAACATGCTAAAGAAGAACTTGGTAGATGCTGGTGGTGTTCTTAGGTATGACATTTTTATAGTTCTTTTATTTTAGAAATTAATTAGCTCAATTTCCAAGAGTTATTTTGTAAGGGAAATTATAGTTTTCCAATTATTTCATTTAGTAATGGTTTTATAAGGTAGAGATATCAATAGTTCCCTAGGTATTAAATTGATTTGCCACTGTGTAAGCCATTGAGTTTCTCAGCCCCAAGTTGTAGATAATTCAGACCAAAGAATTATTCCATACTGTATAGCATATACTCTGTATACCATATACCATGTAAGAGCTTTTTCTCAAAATGACAAAGACATACTTAATACACTTTATTATATATTTAGTACTTTGTTTTAGATACTTACTATGAGCAGAAACTTCAGCTGCCTGTCATTTTTTTAAAACTAATCTTTGATTACTTAATGGCAGCCAGAAATGAATTCTAAGCCGTAAATAAAATTCCATTTCACACCTTTTATGCTTTAGGTTTTAAATGAGAAATATTAGCATTCTTTTTTACTTTCCTTTATGTGTCAGTCTGGGTGAATAATTTGTTATTGTATAATGGATTTAAGTGTATGGAATATCGTTTTTGTGTGATCTTTAAAAAAAACTTTTAGGTATGTGAAAAATAAATTGAGTCAATAATTAGATCCTTCAATGAAAGTCAAAAATATCACTAAAAAAATTAGATCCTGCAGTTTGAAGAGCATTGCATATAATTTTTAAGTAGGCATTATCAGTCATTGTAAGAATTTTATACAGAAATATCAATTAAGGCAGTATCCTACCAGATTAGTTCATATTCCTACCATCTACTTTTCTTTTCTTTTTTTTTTTTTTTTTTTGGCATGGCTCTCCAAGAGATCTGCATTCACCTTTAGTTAATTCTCTTGCTCACTTGGCCAGCAGGAGCTGGGAGTGCTGTAGAGGCAGTATGTTGAGCTCCTGTGAGGGAAGAATCAACCATAAAGTTCAATCTTGACAGGTTCTATCTTTGGTTGGAAGGATGGTAGGTGTAACAGAGAAGTGTAATTTGGGACAAATGTTTGATGAAGGGAAAATACACAGTTCAAAAGATGATGATTTACAATGTCTTCTCTTTATTTTGAGGTAAAATGTACTTAATATGAATTTTCTCGTGAACCCAAAATAATACAATTAATATGAAATTTAAAATGCCATTTTCATATATACTTAAAATCCCTGTGTCTCCCTCAACTGTAGGACCACAGTGAAAGTCTATAAATATTTACAACTATTTTAATTTAATTGGCTATAAAGCAGATCTTAGAAGAGTTAAGAGATCATTTTAAATTTTATTTGATATGAAATAACCATATATAATTTTTTCTTGAAGGATTAATCCTTTATGAGTATTAACCTAAGTAACTATGATTCCTACTTTGGTCTAATAATATTAAATAATTTTAATGTTTAAATTTTAGTAATTTTAAATATTTTCTCTTACCAGGTGGTATGTACAGTTACCTACACAGCAAGCTCATCAGTATCATGAATTAGAGACTCCCTGCCTCACTTTGTCACCTTCTCCTTTTCCTGTGTCTTCTCTTGAAGAAGAGGAAACTGCAGTTAGAGATGAGAATTGTGCATTACCCTCACGTTTACATCCTCAAGTAGCACATAAGATTCAAGAATTAGTATCACAGGGAATAGAACAAGTGTATGCAGTAAGGAAACAGCTAAGGTACAATAGAAGAGCATTGTTCTTTTATATTTTTCAGTTTTGTTTGTTGCTTTAATTAATACAGTGAACATTGGAGATATTTTCCAAAATATATGCTATCAGGGTAGATAAGGAATATAGTTTATTAATTTATTAAAATAATCTTATTTATAAACTGATCATTTTCTAACAAATGCTTGGCAAGCAATGGTGTAATATGGTTTATTATAATTCTGATTACTCATTTGAGACATTCTATATTTGGATTTGGCAAATTGGACTATTTCTAAATGATGTATAAAATGAATTAGTTAATACTTTTAGAGAAAAAAACCTTTGTAGAACCAAAGATTTTAAAACCTAGGCCAAGATACTATTTCAGACTATTTGAAATGCAGTTAAATTTTATTACAACACAATAATTTGGATAATTCTTTGTCTAATGAAATTGTATTTGTAGTACTCTGGTCTAAGTTTTTTGATCCTCAGGAAATAATAATAATTATATAAGTAATTATATAATTACTTAATTTGTGTGTGCCAGGTACTGTGCTAGGCTTTTTTACATGTATGATCTCATTTAGTTTTACAACAGCACTATAAAGTTGGTATATTTATCCCAATTCTACACATGAGAAACTGGAGTCTCAGAGTGGTTAAATAATTGCCTTAAGAGGCAGTGGCAGAGTCAGGCACAGTGGCTCATGCCTCTAATCCCAGCACTTTGGGAGTCCGAGGAGGGCAGATCATGAGGTCAGGAGATCGAGACCATCCTGGCCAACATGGTGAAACCCCGTCTCTACTAAAAATACAAAAGTTAGCTGGGCGTGGTGGCATGCACCTGTAGTTCCAGCTTCTCGGGAGGCTGAGGCCGGAGAATTGCTTGAACCCGAGAGGCAGAGGTTGTAGTGAGCCGAGATCGCGCCACTGCACTCTACCCTGGCTACAGAGCGAGACTCCGTCTAAAAAAAAAAGGCAGTGGCAGAACTGAAATTTAGGCCTAACTCTATAGCCTGTGCCCATTACCATGATTTATGATACTTAGCCTTGCTCTTACTGATTATTGTGTAATCTGATCTGAATAACAAAATATAGTAATCCCCCTCTTAAAGTCATCAATAGGTTCTTGAAAACTGCTACTTTAAGCGAAAGGAAATACAGCAGGTCCTTGAGTTATATCATTCTTTTCAATGTCTTTTCTTTTGTTGTTTTTTTAACTTTCTTTGTAAAAGAGACAGGGGTCTTGCTATGTTGCCCAGGCTGGTCTTGAAGTCCTGGCCTCAAGTGATCCACTCAAGAAGATGGGATTGCAGAAGCAAGCCACCGCACCTGGTTCAGTGTTGTTTTCTTATAGCATTGGAGAAAATAATTTGGTTTTGTTATATGTCCTTTCACTTAAGGTCTCAGTTTCCAGGAACCTAACAATGATGTTAACTGAGAGCTTACTGTAATTCCTAGAATTATTTCCTAATTAATACATGACTTTTCTATTTAGCAGTTTTCTTAGACATTTTATATTTATTCCCACTGGGGCATCATTAGCATAAGGCAAAAATTTGGTAAAGCCATTCACTATTTACTAAACCTGAATCTTAAGAAGGGAAGTATGATACAGTTCTGCGATTTGGTCCACCAAATGTAATAAGCATATATATGTTAAATTTTATCATTTCTTTTATGTATTGATTTTTTATACAATTAAATAACAGTGCTGCTTTCTATTTCTATCTTCTTTTGTCTCTGTGTAAAATTCAAGCCCATCATATTTCATATAATATTAATTGATACTTTTGGAAGCAATGTAACATGATGTTTACGCACATAACCTGGGTATAGGCCCAGGCTCTCTTATTTACTAGGTAGGTGTATGATTTTGGGCAAATTATTTCACTTCTACAATCCTTAGTTCTATCATCTGTAAAGTGAAAATGATAATTGTACCTATGTCATTGATCATTAAGGGTTAAAGGAGATATTTGATGTGAAGTGTTCCATACAGTGCCTGACATAGTAAGCATTAAAAACATTATTATACTTAAACTGAAAATAATGATTTCTTTAAATTCATAAAAATATCAAAGCTCAGCCGGGCGTGGTGGCTCATGCCTGTAATCCCAGCACTTTGGGAGGCTGAGGCGGGCGGATCTCAAGGTCAGGAGATGGAGACCAGCCTGGCCAACATAGTGAAACCCTGTCTCTACTAAAAATACAAAAAATTAGCCGGGCCTGGTGGCACACTCCTGTAGTCCCAGCTACTCAGGAGGCTGAGGCAGGAGAATCACTTGAACCCAGGAGGCAGAGGTTGCAGTGAGCTGAGATCACGCCACTGCACTCCAGCCTGGGTGACAGAGTGAGACTCCATTTCAAAAAAAAATAATAATAACAAAACTCATTCTAATATATTTAGATGTTTTACCAATGAAAATATTATATTTCTATAGTCTGCAATAATTCTATGTTGTATGGAAAAAGTTTAAATAGGAAAATATAAATTACTTACAGAGCTACAAACCATACTTTATAGAAGTTTATACCAAAAGAGAACCTTTCTGTCTTTTGATCTAAAGGCATATTGCTAAATGGTTTATGTCTTTATTCCATTTTGTATTCTTTACAGAAAATTTGTGGAAAGGGAACTGTTCAAACCTGATGAGGTACCTGAAAGACATAATTTATCTTTTTTTCCAACTGTAAATGATATAAAAAATCACATCCATGAGGTACAGAAATCCTTGAGAAATGGAGATACGGTATATAACTCAGAGATTATTCCGGCAACGGTATGATTACAACCATAATTCCTTATTACAGAATCTTTCTCAGCTTCTATTAATGTTTAGTTTATTAAGAATGGCTAGTGTTAGGCCATCTGAATAACTGCAATATAAGAAAATACAATAGGCCGGGCATGGTGGCTCATGCCTGTAATCCCAACACTTTGGGAGGCCGAGACGGGTGGATCACCTGTGGTCAGGAGTTTGAGATCAGCCTGGCCAACACTGTGAAACCCCATCTCTACTAAAAATACAAAGATTAGCTGGGCATGGTGGTGGGCGCCTGTAATCCCAGCTACTTGGGAGTCTGAGGCAGGAGAATCACTTGAACTCAGGAGGCGGAGCTTGCAGTGAGCTGGGACTGCACCACTGTACTCCAGCCTGGGAGACTCAGTGAGACTCCGTCTCAAAAAAATATATATATAGCATCTTTTTCTTAAAATGTAAATACTCTGAATGTTTAGAAAATGACTAAAAGTTTTTTATTACTTTCACAAGAAGAAAAATCAGTGAATTCCCAACTCTACAATAAAAACACTGGCCAGGCACAGTGGCTCGTGCCTGTAATCCCAGCACTGTGGGAGGCCAAGGCGGGCAGATCACCTGAGGTCATGAGTTCAAGACCACCTGACAAACATGGCAAAACCCCATCTCTACTAAAAATACAAAAAATAGCTGTGTGTGGCCAGGCTCAGTGGCTCACGCCTGTAATCCCAGCACTTTAGGAGGCCGAGGTGGGCAGATCACAAAGTCAGAAGATCAAGACCATCCTGGCTAACACATCTCTACTAAAAATACAAAAAATTAGCCAGGCATGGTGGCAGGCGCCTGTAGTCCCAGCTACTCGGGAGGCTGAGGCAGGAGAATGGCTTGAACCCGGGAGGCGGAGCTTGCAGTGAGCCGAGATTGCACTGCTGCACTCCAGCCTGGGCAACAGAGCGAGACTCCGTCTAAAAAAAGAAAAAAAAATTAGCTGGGTGTGGTGGCGTGCGCCTGTAATCCCAGCTACTCGGGAGGTTGAGGTAGGAATCGCTTGAACCTGGGAGGCGGAGGTTGCAGTGAGCTGAGATAGCGCCACTGCACTCCAGCCTGGGAGACTGAGTGAGACTTCATCTGAAAAACAATAACAAAAAACCACTAATCTTTATTTTAAAATCAACATGTATTTTCTCTGTAAAAATTATTCTTACTCATTTAACAGACATTTATTGAGTACTATTGTATATATTTCCCCTCCCTTTTTTTAATAAATGGGCAAATTTAAATACAGTTGTTTGGGCCAGGCGTGTTGGCTTGTGCCTATAATCCTAGCACTTTAGGAGGCTGAGGCAGGTGGATCACCTGAGATCAGGAGTTCGAGACCAGCCTGGCCAACACAGTGAAACCCCATTTCTACCAAAAATACAAAAATTAGCCGGGCGTGGTGGCAGGTGCCTATAGTCCCAGCTGCTTGCCAGGCTGAGGCAGGAGAATCACTTGAATCCGGGAGGCAGAGGTTGCAGTGAGCCAAGATCATGCCGTTGCACTCCAGCCTGGGTGACAACAGCAAAACTCCATCTCAATAAATAAATATATATCCATCTATCAATCCATCCATCCATCCATACATACATACATACAGTTCTTCATACCTGATTGCCCAAAGTGATAATGTTGGTTCCATATGCCATCTATGGATATCAGTTTAACTCATACTTTTTTTTTTTTTTTTTTGAGACAATCTCTCTCTCTCTTGCTCAGGCTGGATTGCCATGGCATGATCCTGGCTCAGTGCAACCTCCATCTCCCAGGTTCAAGCGATTCTCCTGCCTCAGCCTGCCAAGTAGCTGGGATTACAGGTTTCAGCCACCATACCCAGCTAATTTTTTTGTTTTTATTAGAGACGGGTTTCACCATGTTGACCAGGCTGGTCTCAAACTCCTGACCTTACGTGATCTGCCCTCCTCGGACTTCCAGAGTGTTGGGATTACAGGTGTGAGCCACCACGCCTGACCTTAACTCATAGTTTGATATGGTAGTTTCTCCCTGAATATTAGTCATTTCTGTGAAAATTTTGCCTAGTCTGAAGAGATTAATTACCCAGAAACAACTAATTACAATACAGCTAGTGATTATGCCATTAAAATCTGAGATGCAGTATCTTTTGCTTTCCTAACTTGTTATCCAAATGCAGTATCTGAAAAAATATGGATATTTTAAAAGCCAAAACTATTTCTTACAATCCATAACTCTTTGTCTTTTTTCTTTTTTTTTTTTGAGATAGAGTTTCACTGTCACCCAGCCAGAGTGCATTTGCACAATCACGGCTCACTGCAGCCACGACCTCCAAGACTCAAGCAGTCTTCCCTCCTTAGCCTCCTGGCAGCTGGGACTACAGGCACCAGCCATTACACTCAGCTAATTTTTTAAGTTTTTGTAGAGACTGAGTCTCACTTTGTTGCCTAGGCTGGTCTCAAACTCCTGGCCTCAAGCACCTCTCCAGCCTTGGCTTCCCAAGCCTTATGGGCGTGACCCACTGTACCCAGCCCAATAACTCTTAATTGTTAGAAGTAGTCCTTGTCATCTACACTTGTCTAAATCCTTGCTATCTGAACTCAGGAATTTAATGTATTTGTATAGTAAAGTATACTTGTGCTTGAAGAATGTGAACAAGTGAAGAGAGTAGTTGCAGAATAAATCACATACTGTGAATAAAATATGACAGTTGTAATGACGTCTTAAGATATTTTTCAATATAAGAGCTTTATTTTTACTGAAATAAATGTTCCCATTTCAGCTTCAATGGACTACAGACAGTGGGAATATTCTCAAAGAGACCGTGACAGTTACATTTGCAGAAGGTAGGTTTTCTTGAATACCTTTAAGATATAAATTCAAATGGTGTTTAACTGGAAGGAACTGAAGATATTATCTCATCTAATCAAATTTTATGGATAAGGAAACCAGGATCCAAAGATGTAGGAGCAGCTATGTTATGGTTTATCAACATACTTCCTGCTATTTTAATTTCCTCTTATATTTTGTTTTTAATGCTTTTTTATGACTGACATTTTGAAGCTGATAACTAGCACAGTTAACTGTAGCTAATTCACTATAAGTCTGGCTAATTCCAGTAGTAATAACCCTAAGATGCCCTGATCTGGGAACTATGGTCCATTTTTTATGGTTGCTTTTTCTCATGTGTTCTTACTGCTGTGCCCTTTCAATAGTTCAAACTTATTTCCACCCTTTTGCATTTCTTCTCTCTTCTGGAAATGTCTTTTTTCTTATGCATGGCAAACTCCTCTTAGTACTCAAATTGTAATCTCTTTTGTTTTAAGTACATTCATAACTTCACCCCCTATATAAAGTTAAACCTCTGAATTTCTTTTTTTGTTTTTGAGACAGTCTCACTCTGTCACCCAGGCTGGAGTGCAGTGGTGCGTTCTCGGCTCACTGAAACCTCCGCCTCCCGGGTTCAAGTGGTTCTCCAGCCTCAGCCTCCCGAGTAGCTGGGATCACAGGCGCACGCCACCATACCTGGCTAATTTTTGTATTTTTAGTAGAGACAGGGTTTTGGCATGCTGGCCAATCTGATCTCAAACTCCTGACCTCAGGTGATCCACCCACCTTGGCCTCCCAAAGTGCTGGGATTACAGGCGTGAGCCACTGCACCCGGCCAAACCTCTGAATTTCTATAATGAGCAACTGACTGATAGCATTTACTGAGCTCAGCAACACTGGCAAAAGAATAGAGCATTGGTAGGACAGGAGAGAGAATAAAGGACTTACTAGATTTGTAAAGTTGAGTATCTGAGCCATTTCAATGGAGTGGATTGGGAGGAAGCCATGTTGGGGTGATTGAAGGGTGAATGGGAGATGAGGAAGGAGTAGGGACTCCTTAAAAAGTGTACCACTTTTTCAGGAATTTTGCAATGGCAAATGGGGTTGAGGGAAGGTATTTTAAGAGTAGAGAACTGAAAAGATAGATGAAGATGGTGATGGGAAGTTGAGGAAACTTCTGTTGGCTTTCCTTTTCTCTGTAAGAGTGCTAAGGATAAGGAAAGATTTCAAGAAGGGTGGCATGGATTTGAGGGAAATGCAAATTAGAAATTATCCTGGATAGAGAGTGAAACATTGCCAGATACAGGTGAAGGTCCAATCAAGGTTAATAGTGAATTGGTAGTAGTAGAATTAGTGAGTTTCTTTTTCAGTGGCACTCGGCTTCCCATGTATTGGTGCAGGAAAGCCATTTTTATGCAGAGTTAGGGTTTTACTGGAGGGATATGACCAAAGGACAGAGAGGCAAGAGAGTTTAGGTACTTGTAAAAGGGTGACTGAAATTATAGACCTAGGACTGTAAGCTGGATGGGGAAAGAATTTTATTAAGAAAGAGGTTGATGGATCTGAAGAAAACTGAGGGATTAATTGACTGGAGGTTCACATGAGGTTGAAGAACAATTGTAGTGAAGTACCTGAGCAAAATCTCTGGAATAATAAGAGGTTGTAGCTGGACACGGTGGCCCACACCTGTAATCCCAGCACTTTGGGAGGCCAAGGTAGGCGGATCATTTGAGGTCAGGAGTTTGAGACCAGCCTGGCCAACATGGTGAAACCTCATCTCTGCTAAAAATACAAAAACTAGCTGGGCATGGTGGCACATGCCTGTAATCCCAGCTACTCAGGAGGCTGAGGCAGGAGAATCGCTTGAAACTGGGAGGCAGAGGTTGCAGTGAGCTGAGATCATGCCACTGTACTCCAGCCTGGATGACAGAGCAAGACTCCATCTCAAAAAAAGAATAAAAATCTAAAAATAAGAATAAGAGGTTGTGATCAGAGAATGAGATGTTTAAACTTGAGATTTTAGAGGTAGGATCATCCAGAGTATGATGATAGTGGTGAGTGACTACAGTAGTGAAGTAAAAGGACATTAATAATGAAGAAGCCAAGAAATGCGTGAGTGCTGTTTAGTCCTCTCAGTGGTCCATTGAGAAAGGACTCTTGTGCTGATTTTACAGATGAGGAAGCTGAAGTTTAGAAACTAAGTTATAGGATGGGTGCAGTGACTCACGCCTGTAATCCCAGCACTTTGGGAGGCCAAGGCAGTTGGATCACCTGAAGTCAGAAGTTCGAGACTAGCCTGGTCAACATGGTGAAACCCTGTCTCTACTAAAAATACAAAAATTAGCTGGGCATGGTGTCACACGCCTATAGTCCCAGCTACTCAGGAGGCTGAGGCAGGAGAATCGCTTGAACCCAGGAAGCAGAGGTTGCAATGAGCCGAGATTGCGTCACTGCACTCCAGCCTGGGCAACAGAGTGAGACTGTCTCAAAAAAAATAAAAAATAAAAAGAAACTGAGTTATATAGCATATTGAAGTTCACACAGAAAGCCTATTGCTTAAATCCATTCTTCTCTGATACTATGGCCATTTTAAAATTAGTCAGTTGTATTATGGAAGCAATAAATATTCATTGATAATTAGGTTTTCTCTTTCTGTTTTGAGACAGGGTTTCACTCTGTCACCCATGGTTGAGTGCAGTGGGACGATCTTGGCTCATTGTACCCTCTGCCTCCCGGGCTCCAGTGACCCTCCCACCTTAGCCCACCAAGTAGCTGGGACTACAGGCACATGCCACCACGCCCGGCTAATTTGTGTATTTTTACTAGAGGCAAGATTTCACCCAGGCTGGTCTCAAACTCCTGGTCTCAAGTTATCCATCTGCCCCGGCCTCCCGAAGTGCTGAGATTACCAGCGTGAGCCACTTCGCCTGGCCGATAATTAGTTCTTCACTGACTTAAAGAGATGAATATATTTGGGTTAACATATAAGAATTACATGAGAATGATTCAAATTCCCTACAATTAGTTTAAATTTGAGATACTAAGAAAACAGTTTTTATTTTTATTCATTTATACCAAAATGAGTTATTGAAATAAATTTAATGCTGTTATCATTAAAGACCAATTTTTCCAGGTATTGTCCTAGTTACTAGGGCTACAAAAGGTGAATTAAGTTTGATGTTAATTGAGAAGCTCCTTAGATTTCACACTTCCAGAGAAGTTTAGTATAGTCCAGCATTATAGTACGGAGAACACACTAGATTCGAGTTACAGATATAGCATCTTTCAAGGTAAAAAATACATATATATATAGTTGTGCCTCTGTATCTATGAGTTCTGTATCCATGGCTTCAACAAACCGCTGACCAAACATATATTTTTAATTGGATGTATACCAAACATGTACATATATTTTTTTCCCTATTATAATCTAGAGATGATTTAAAGTATATTGGAAGACTTCTACATTGTATTGTGTATTATAGGTAATCCAGAGAGGATTTAAAGTTTGTGGGAGGATATGCTTAGATTATATGCAAATACTGTGCCATTTTATATCAGGAACTGAGCATCTGCAGATTTTTATTTCTGATGGAGGTTCTGGAACCAGTCTTCCATGGATATGGAGGGACAATCCCATTCTAGATCTACCAAATTAAAATTAATGGAGGTTAAACCTAGGAATCTATATTTTCTTAAACATCCCTTAGAGATTCTCATTATCTGCCACGTTCTGCAAATAGTGGGCTACATCAGCAGTCCTCAGCCTTTTTGGCATCAAGGACCGGTTTTGTGGAACACAATTTTTCCACAAACCCAAGGTGGAGAGTTGGGGGGATGGTTTTGGGATTAAACTGTTCCACCTCAGATCATCAGGCATTAGATTCTCATAAGCAACATGCAACTTAGATCCAAGAATCTAATGCTTCTGCTGATCTAACACGAGGTAGAGCTCACGCAGTAAGGCTTGCTCATGCAGTAAGGCTTGCTTGCCTCATGCTCACCTCCTGCTGTGCAGCCCAGTTCCTAACAAGGCACAGACCGGTAGGGTCAGGGACCCTTGGACTAGATGACTTATTGAAGTCCTTTGCAAAACTTTGAAATTATTTCCTATTTTAGTTCTGCTAGAAAGGGTTGTAATAAAGTATTTTTATGACTTCATAGAAGCCATAAAAATTATTTTGTTTTAATAGTTTCTTTAATATAATTTAGGAAATTCACCAAGAGAATCAATTACCACCAAAGTGGAAACAAATCAGACTGGGGGTTCTTTGTCTCCTGAGCCAACCCACTTGCTCTCCTCACTCTCCTCATTTCAGCCCAAAATATTTACACAACTACAGGTAGGTATCCAGTAAAATATCCAAATTTGAGGCCCTTTTCTTTATTCCTCCATTTACCTCTTCTTCTCCTAGGGATTTTAGAGAATTGTTACAGAATTATAATAATGATCAAATATGTTTTCATTGTTAATTTCCTGATCTTTTTGTTTCTTGATTTGAGATAATTCAAACAGTATGTTTTTTAAAAGTTTAAGGTTGACTATGAATGCAATAAATTTAGTTGTACTACTTTTCCCTTGATTATTGTTTCTTTCTTCATTTAATAATTATTTTTAAACATACTCTTTTTATTTGTTCGGATTTTTTGTCAAAAGAATAGTGTATCCTATGAGAATATCATACATAGGAAATTCAAACATTTTGATGTACTCTTTTTGGTTTAAAAGGGTTTGCAGTTACAACCAAGGTTCACCTCTCCTGATGAATCACCAGCTGTGATATCAGTAAATAACCAGCCGTCCTCTAGTCCTTCAGGACTTCTGGATACAATAGGAAGTGCTGTAATGAATAATAATTCTCTACTGCTTGGTCAAAGTCATAGCCTTCAAAGAGATACATGCTTAACCCAAAACAATAGTACTGCCTCCACCATGGGTAACCTTCCAGAACCAGATCAAAATCTAGTTGCAATGGACGAGCTGGTAGAAGTTGGAGATGTTGAGGATACAGGGAATCTGGAAGGAACTGTTCATCGGATTCTGTTGGGAGATGTGCAGACTATTCCAATACAGATTATAGACAACCACTCAGCTCTTAGTAAGTTGAAATCAATTTATGATGTTATTGTTGTAACCTTTGTGGATTATTATCACTATATTATACTATAGATAAAACTATTATTTCTACCCAGTGGGTCTATGATATTATATAAATGAAGCAAAATTATGAGAGAGAAGGAGATTTCATTAGCCTGGGTTTCAGAACTTTTAACCTTAAATTTTCTTCTTCTTATTTCTAATTATTTAGTACCATGGAAATTACTTATTCCCTAATTACCTGTTTTCCATGGAAAATCTGTGGTAATGTGAAATCAGGAAGGTCATTTTAGAGTACATGAAAAAATAGGAAAAAATTAAACAAGGAAAAATATTTTCATGCAAAGGTTATTATGGAAGAATTGATGTATGCACACATACACAAAGAAAAATGAAATGAAGTAGGCATATATAAAGGTTAAAAGGAAGATTTTCATTTTTGGTTTTTTGTTGTTTTGAGACAGAGTCTCATTGTGTCACCCAGGCTGGAGTGCAGTGATGCAGTCACAGGTCACTGCAGCCTTGACCTCTTTGGTTCAAGCGATCTTCCCACCTCAGCTTCCCAAGTAGCTGGGACCACAGGCACACGCCACCATACTGGGCAAATTCTTTAATTTTTTTTTTTTTTTTTTTTTAAAGACGGGGGCTATGTTGCCCAGGCTGGTCTCAAACTCCTGGAAGATTTGGAATTACAAAATAAATGTTGAGTTGAAAGGGAACTAGTAAGACTTTGGGCATTTAGATTTAGCCCAAGACCTTGTTACCTTCACTTTATTACTAATCTCTGTCAACGTAGAAGTAAACCCTGTTAACTCCTACTTTCTCTGTTACTTCTTTGCACACAAATTGTTCTGGATTGGGCACTTTTGTGGGAAAAGATTTGCAGTTTGCTTTGAAGAACAAAAGTTTTCACAGAAATTATTTTTAGAATATAAAATATTTTTCCCCTCTCTTCCGGTGTCATGAAATATATTAACTTTTAGGATTTTTCTGTTTGTTTTTAAAGTTGAAGAAAATCCAGAAAGTACCATTTCTGTGAGCCAAGTTAAGCAAGAGCCCAAAGAACCAGCATTGTCTATGGAAGCAAAAAAAATTGTGGACTATAAGAAATTATCTGCTACATAAATTATTGAAGCTTTTCAGAACTTACAACTCTGGTGACTTCTGATGTCTTAGAAAAGAAGGTGAATATAGTCAAAGCATGGCATTGAGATAATTGGAATGAAGACCAGTTTGATGAGAAGCTTTTATTTAAAACTGATATATTTGTTGCCAGTTCCATATTTTTACCTTCCTTAAGAGATGTTTTACTCTTCTTATTTTGTATAATTTTTATGCTCTTTGATTATCTAATAAGGCCAGTATTTCAAAAGTTGTTTTGAATTTATCCACAGTAATATAGTCTGAACACAAATAGTTAACTTATCCTTGGAAATATTCAATTTTGTTTATTACAAAACAGAAAAGAACAACAGCAACAAAAACATTGTGTGAATGTATGTTTGTATGTGTGTATGTATATCATGAATTTTTTTTAAGTTCTGAAAGAACTTGTTCTCTCTTTAAAGTTGTGAAGAAATTTTTAATTGCCAGACAGGTAAGAAAATGTTTATAATCTATCTCATTAAGAAAGATGAAGTATTAGATTTTACATCATAACACAAAGTCCAGCAGCTACATCTGTGGAAACTGTGCAGTTGCATTTTAGCCTCTTCCCTTCTAATTTTTGTACTTTTAACTACAAACCAATAGTATACTAATGGTTATCTAATAGAAATTTAAAGTGTCTTGGTAAGTACTGAGAATTTTTACTTGAATTAATCAGATAAGCAACAGAAGTCAACATATGTAGCATGAATTTGTGCTATATTAGAAGTAAAACACTATAGGCAGAAATATGTAGAAATTGAGAGAATTGAAAAAGAATAATAGAATTCCTTGGTGTTTACAGATAATTTGGGAAACTTTTTGATGACAGCAGAGGATTTTTTTCCCCCTTATTTTGTAATGAAGATCCAGAGCTGGTTAAAAGATAATTTGATTTGTAGTTACATTTTTCTATGCCAGAGCTCTTACTGAATTGATGATATTAGGATTTCTAGTATTTTAAGGTAAGTATTTATAGTTTAAAATTTAGTTTATATTTAAAACTTTAAAACATCTGATCTGGGATTTTTTTTGTTAAGTAAGTATATTAACTTCAAATACCAAGTAAGTACTAAGCAGTATATTCATTCTAAGCATCTGTTGTCTAAAGATTGGTACTAGGCTGGACATGGTGGCTCACGCCTGTAATCACAACACTTTGGGAGGCCGAGGTGGGTGGATAACCTGAGGTCAGGAGTTCGAGACCAGCCTGGCCAACACGGTGAAACCCAGTTTCTAGAACTAAAAATACAAAAATTAGCTGGGTGTGGTGGTGGGCACCTGTAATCCCAGCTACTTGGGAGGCTAAGGCAGGAGAATCGCTTGAACACCGGAGGCGGAGGTTGCAATGAGCCGAGATTGCGCCATTGCACTCCAGCCTGGGTGACAAGAGAAAAACTCCATCTCAAAAAAAAAAAAAAGATTGGTAAACTAGAAATATCAACTATAATTGTCAGGAAATTAACCTAAAGGCTTTTGTTTCTCCAGAGACCATTTGTGGGTATATTTTATATTTTAAAAATAAAGATTTTAAATGGATATCAATGTTTAATATTCAAAACATTCACAATATAATATCAAATTTAACCTTAATACTTTACATGAATATGAGTCACTTTTGGCTTTTCTAAGTCCAGCCTCCCATTCTTAATTGACTTTGTTTCAGGTACATGACATGTATCTAAATATAAAGTACTGTTATAGTAGAGGTAGGTGGAATTCTAATATTCCTTACTCTTTAGATTTATATTTTATTTAATATAAAGTTTATTATTTATACCCTTTTTAATGCAAAGCTAATATTTAGTTATATGTATGATTTTTAATAAAAATTACTTTTTCCTATGAATTGAAAATATTTGATGTTGGCATTTTATACAGGCAGGTTGCCAAATTTGATTATGTTACACTAAGTTAAACACAGCTCTTAATTACCTCAAATCCAGATTTCTCTTAATCTGTGTGTACATAAAAGGAATAAGTCCAAATTAATTTATAGTTTAGTGTTTCACTGTAGGTAATATTCTTTTCATTTGTTATTTCTAGTTTTTATGGAATCCTTTTCTTTCAAGATTCTAAATAATAAATCTTTACCTCTCAATAGTGGTAATAGTGGTAATGGTTTATTATTAGCTATTTCACCAACTGAACTACATTCTTTTGGAGACATTCCTTTCTTTTTTGATGTTGAGTTGCTAAGGAGAAATGCTTGTTAATATACAAACTCTAGTCAGTTACCTGTGAGGATGAGACGTGTCAGAGGACTCAGACTTTGGTATATAAAAAAATAATATTTTTCTCACTTGATTCTGTGTGAATGTCTCTTCTGATACTGGTTTTTAATCAGAAAGTTACAGAGCAACTTTCCCACAAACAAACCAAAAAAACAAAACCCCACAAAAACCAAGAGCATGAAGAAAAGCTTAAATCCCTAATTATGTACTCTTTTGGTTTTTAGGTAGAAACTGGAGCTATCAGTATTTTCATGTAAGTATTTCAATGAGTAGCTCTTTAAAAATGGTTTCTAAATTAGATTTTAAAAATTCACTGTCATCTAAATGCATGTTTAGTCACAATGTATCAGTATTGTGTTTAAAGGTGCTCAGCATCACTGTTTGAAAACTATGTTTACATATTTAAAATGTTTAATTATTCTGAAATGTATAGGGTATTAAATACAAGCTCCTAAAATCTTCAGTATCTATATTGGCTTTCTCTAACAGCTCTACAGCAAAGTTTGACATTTTTTTTTGTGTGTCATGTATTGTAAGTTGTAATATCTGTAGGAGTGAGTTGGACATTCTAAATTAGCAGTAAGAAATTCACAATTACAGCTCAGCTTGTTTATTCATTATAGTTTTCACATTCCCAACTTCCAAGTGAACTTTATATATACTACAGTGAATTATAGATAAATACAGCCATGGTGGACCTTTCCCTCAATAGCGATTTTCTGTACAAACAGTTAGTATACTTAAAAGGAAAAGCTTTTATATCTTATGCAAGGTAAATGTTTCCTAAACGTCACAAAAGTGATAGAAAACATAGCTTTTGGGATCTGGTCCTGCATCAGAGTTTCTAATTCTGAGACCCACCAGCTTGTGTTTCATCTTCTTTATATCCTGTCAGAATACATACTTAATCATGTGGGTATGAGAAAGATGTTGTTTAACTTGTACCAGGTTTAAAAAAAGAGGTTTAAAAAATGTGTGTGCATATATATATATATGTATATATATATAGCAACTTGATGTATAGTGTCCTTGTTATGTATTTTTTTCATTAAAAATCCTGTTTTTTTTTCTTATACTTGTTAGTTTTCTTTTTATGTTTTTCTTAGAGATAGTGGCAATTTTGTTCATCTTGAAGATGCTGAATAAACACTTGAATACCTGAGAATTTTGGCCAGAGATTTATGTCCAATTTGGAACCTGAAAGTTTTAAGCATAACTACAAGTAACTCCTGTTGGCATTACATTTTGGGGAGATATATATGCATTTAATACCCTGCAACTCAGCCAAGCATCAACATTTTAAAACAATGTGTATAATAAGTAATTCTCCCCCCCGCCCCCGACATTTTGGCACCATGACATTTTCAAGTACAGCTTTATATTTTAGGAGTAATGACAAAGTATGTGATCAAAAGAGAAGAGATTATTAATTTTTTCCCTCTTTGCTCTTTTTTAAACTTTATTCCACTCTGTACCTATTTTTGAGGACCTTGGAAATCTTAATCTCTCAAGAAGGGATACTGCATTGGTTCTTCTCCATCAGCTGGCTTAGACATCAAACATCTTAAATAATATCTAAAAATCTGTCATTCTACTTAATTAACTTAGTCATAAGGACAAAGCCTTAGTATACTTTTGCCACATACATGTTATCTATAAAGTTTACTGTTGAATAATACAAGTATTCCTTGCTGACTGAATTCTTAAAACTTTGGGAATAGAAAAAACTCATTTATTAATGGATGCTAAAGTGATTCCTGAGAAAAATAAATAATTTGTATGGTTAATATGGAAAATCTTTGGTGATGTGATTTGGGTATAAGAATACTAAAACCAGAGTACAGGATGTGAATCATGTACCAGGAGGGATTTTATTTTTAAATATCTTTATTGAGGTATAATTGAAATACAATAAACTGTACATATTTAAAGTACCCAATCTGATAAGTTTTGTCATATGTATACAGCCATAAAATCACCATAAGCAAGGTAATGAACATATTCATCACTCTCAAAGTTTCATAGTACTTCTTTGTGATCCATTCTTATTTAATCCTCCTTGCCACCCCACCATCACCAGACCACTGATCTGCTTTCTTTAAGATCAATTTGCTACAAATGAAATCATACAGTATGAACCTTTTTTGGTCTGGCTTTTGTCACTCAGCATAGTAATTTTTTGATTTGTCTATATTGTAGCATTTATGAATAAATCATTTATTTGCTGCTGAGTAGAAGGGCATTTTATGAATATATCATAATTTGTTTATTCTTTTGATGATGGACATTAATAGTTCTAGGCTATTGTGAATAAAGTTCCCATGAACATCTGTGTACAAGTCTTTGTACAGACTTATGCTTTCATTTCTCTTGGGTAAATATCTAGGAGTAGAATTCCTGGGTCATATGTTAGGTATATATTTAACTTTTTAACAAACTGCCAAATGATTTTCCAAAGTAGTTGTAACAATTTATATTCCCACCAACAGTGTATGAAAGTTCCAGGTTCTCTATATCCTAGCCAACACTTGTTATGAACAGTTTTTAGGTTTTAGAGATTTTAATAGGTGGGTAGTAGTATCTTACTGTGGTTTTAATTTCCATTTCTCTAATAACCACTATTGAGCATCTTTTCATGTTGTACTTGCCATCTCTATCTCTGTATCTTCTTTATTGATGTGTCTGAATCTTTTGCCCACTTTTTTTTTTTTAAGACCAGGTCTTGCTCTGTCACCCAGGCTGGAGTGCAGTGGTGTGATCTCAGGTCACTGCAACCTCTGCCTCCCAGGCTCAAGCAATTCTCCCACCTCAGCCTCCATAGTAGATAGGATTACAGTCACATGCACCATGCCTGGCTAATTTTTTGTAGAGATGGGGTTTCACCATGTTACCCAGGCTAGTCTCAAACTCCTGGGCTCAAGCAATCCACCCACCTTGGCCTCCCACGGTGCTGGGATTACAGGCATGAGCCATCATGCCCAGCCTCGCCCACTTTTATTTTTGTTTTCTTATTTGTTTTTTATTCTTTTTTTTTTTAACTGCAGCCAGCATCATAGCTCACCCACTTTTAAATTGTTTTCTTTTTTTTTTTTTTTTTGAGATGCAGTTTCGCTCTTGTCGCCCAGGCTAGTGTGCAATGGCATGATCTTGGCTCACTGCAGCCTCCACCTCCCAGGTTCAAACAATTCTCCTGCCTCAGCCTCCCGAGTAGCTGGGATTAAAGGTGCCCACCACCACACCTGGCTAATTTTTGTATTATTAGTAGAGACGAGGTTTCACCATGTTGGCAGGCGGCTCTCGAACTCCTGATCTCAGGTGATCCACTCATCTTGGCCACCCAAAGTGCTGGGATTACAGGCATGTGCCACCACACCCAGCTAATTTTTGTATTTTTTAGTAGAGATGGGGTTTCACCATGTTGGCCAGGCTGGTCTCTGAACTCCTGATCTCAGGTAATCTGCCCGCCTCCCAAAGTGCTGGTGCTGGGATTACAGGCATGAGCCACCACTCCCAGCTCCACCTGCACTTTCAACTACTACAAATCTGAGAGGTTCTCACATCCCCTTTTAGGTTTGATAATTTGCTAGAACAACTCACAGAACTCAGGAAAGTACTATACTTACAACCACAGTTTTATTAGAAAGGATACAAACCAGAAATGACCAAATGAACAGATATGTAAGATGAGGTCTGTGAGGGTCCTGAATGCAGAACCTCTGTGCCCTCTTGTAGAATCAGGACGTGTTATTCACTTTTCATATCAATGTATTCACCAACCAGGAAGACCTACTGAGTTTCATGTCCAGAGTTTTCAGGGGGGTTTATTACATAGGCATGATTGGTTCAATCACTGGCCCATGATTGGACTCATTCTTCAGTCCTCCTGTCTTTCCTGGAGGACAGGAGGCTGAGTTGATATCATTGGCTCAAAGCCCCAACCCAACCCTCTAATTAGATGTTTGGTCTTTATAGCATGACCAGTTCCCATCCTGAAGCTATCTAGGGGCCCACCATGTGTCATCTCATTGCATATACTCAGGTGTGATTCAAGGCACTCATGAATAACAAATATACTCCTAGTACTTGGGAAATTCCAAGATTCACTATCAGGAACCACAGACAAACGAAAGTCAAAATCTTTATTATGTAGCAGTGTAATGCATAGTTTTGTTGTTTTAATTGTGGACACCTACTTTAGTCTGAGATTTGTTACCATGTCACACTATACTAGGTTCATCTCATTTTTCTTCAAGGCTATTGTGTGAAGTGCAACATGTTTTATAAAGTGTATCAACTCTCTGTTACTTTTCCTGGTTTGTAGTTTGCCTTTTAATTTTGATGACTTCTGTGCTTAAACAATTCTCCTCCTTCAACTAGATAGCAGATAAACATTTATCTAAAATTTCCTATAGCTTTCTTATGTGTTGTTTTTAGTATAGTGAAATTATTTTGTTGCAGAGGATAAGTTTAAGTAGATATTTTTTCAATTAACCAACCCTCCCAACATGATGGGTTTTCTTCCCCCTCTCTTCCAATAGAAACCTAACTCCCAACACAATGGAATGAATTTTTCACTTTTTAAATTCACCTTTGAAAGGAGTAGGCAGGCTGTAAGGAATGGGAGATTTCGTGTCCCATTTTTTTTTTTTTTTTTTTTTTGCATTTTTTTTTTTTTTTTTTTTTTTTTTATTATACTTTAGGGTTTTAGGGTACATGTGCACAATGTGCAGGTTTGTTACATATGTATCCATGTGCCATGTTGATTTCCTGCACCCATTAACTCGTCATTTAGCATTAGGTGTATCTCCTAATGCTGTCCCTCCCCCCTCCCCCCACCCCACAACAGTCCCCGGAGTGTGATGTTCCCCTTCCTGTGTCCATGAGTTCTCATTGTTCAATTCCCTCCTATGAGTGAGAACATGCGGTGTTTGGTTTTTTGTCCTTGCGATAGTTTACTGAGAATGATGTTTTCCAGTTTCATCCATGTCCCTACAAAGGACACGAACTCATCATTTTTTATGGCTGCATAGTATTCCATGGTGTATATGTGCCACATTTTCTTAATCCAGTCTATCGTTGTTGGACATTTGGGTTGGTTCCAACTCTTTGCTATTGTGAATAGTGCCGCAATAAACATACGTGTGCATGTGTCTTTATAGCAGCATGATTTATAGTCCTTTGGGTATATACCCAGTAATGGGATGGCTGGGTCAAATGGTATTTCTAGTTCGAGATCCCTGAGGAATCGCCACACTGACTTCCACAATGGTTGAACTAGTTTACAGTCCCACCAACAGTGTAAAAGTGTTCCTATTTCTCCACATCCTCTCCAGCACCTGTTGTTTCCTGATTTTTTAATGATGGCCATTCTAACTGGTGTG
This sequence comes from Nomascus leucogenys, assembly GCF_006542625.1. NCBI lineage: Eukaryota > Metazoa > Chordata > Mammalia > Primates > Hylobatidae > Nomascus > Nomascus leucogenys. Next base: position 103,467,243 of record NC_044402.1, read on the forward strand.
AGATGGTATCTCACTGTGGTTTTGATTTGCATTTCTCTGATGGCCAGTGATGATGAGCATTTCTTCATGTGTTTTTTGGCTGCATAAATGTCTTCTTTTGAGAAGTGTCTGTTCATGTCCTCTGCCCACTTTTTGATGGGGTTGTTTGTTTTTTTCTTGTAAATTTGTTTGAGTTCATTGTAGATTCTGGATATTAGCCCTTTGTCAGATGAGTAGGTTGCAAAAATTTTCTCCCATTCTGTAGGTTGCCTGTTCATTCTGATGATAGTTTGCAGATGACATGATTGTATATCTAGAAAACCCCATTGTCTCAGCCCAAAATCTCCTTAAGCTGATAAGCAACTTCAGCAAAGTCTCAGGATACAAAATTAATGTACAAAAATCACAAGCATTCTTGTACACCAATAACAGACAAACAGAGAGCCAAATCATGAGTGAACTCCCATTCACAATTGCTTCAAAGAGAATAAAATACCTAGGAATCCAACTTACAAGGGATGTGAAGGACCTCTTCAAGGAGAACTACAAACCACTGCTCAATGAAATAAAAGAGGATACAAACAAATGGAAGAACATTCCATGCTCATGGGTTGGAAGAATCAATATCGTGAAAATGGCCATACTGCCCAAGGTAATTTATAGATTCAATGCCATCCCCATCAAGCTACCAATGACTTTCTTCACAGAATTGGAAAAAACTACTTTAAAGTTCATATGGAACCAAAAAAGAGCCCGCATCGCCAAGTCAATCCTAAGCCAAAAGAACAAAGCTGGAGGCATCACGCTACCTGACTTTAAACTATACTACAAGGCTACAGTAACCAAAACAGCATGGTACTGGTACCACAACAGAGACATAGATCAATGGAACAGAACAGAGCCCTCAGAAATGATGCCGCATAGCTACAACTATCTGATCTTTGACAAACCTGACAAAAACAAGAAATGGGGAAAGGATTCCCTATTTAATAAATGGTGCTGGGAAAACTGGCTAGCCATATGTAGAAAGCTGCAACTGGATCCCTTCCTTACACCTTATACAAAAATTAATTCAAGATGGATTAAAGACTTATATGTTAGACCTAAAACCATTAAAATCCTACAAGAAAACCTAGGCAATACCATTCAGGACATAGGCGTGGGCAAGGACTTCATGTCTAAAACACCAAAAGCAATGGCAACAAAAGCCAAAATCGACAAATGGGATCTCATTAAACTAAAGAGCTTCTGCACAGCAAAAGAAACTATCGTGTCCCATTTTTTTTAGATGAAGAGGTCCAAAGTGGTAAATAGTTTTCCGCAGGTCATCTGGAAAGGGTAGAATTGTCTGACTCCAAAGTCTTAAAAAGACGTTTACTTAGTGTCACTATTGAATCACATGTAATTAACCAATGACTTTAAATGTACCTAAGATTATCAAATAATTTGTTCTGATATGAAAATTGAAAATTAAGTGGAACACAGAAGAAAATCTAGTTATGACATTAGACAATGACATTAAGTTTAAATCTGGATCGCCAAACACAAGGTAAGTTTCCCTTGAGTTGATCAATTTAAGTTAAATCAATTATCTATTTATTACTGAATCATACAAAAATGACCAAAAATGTTCACCAAAGTTAGGGGCGTATGTTTATGATGATCCAACTTATAGATTTTGTGGTTCACATGAAAATCCACTTTAGGAAGTTCAAAGAGCCACATCAAAAAGATAGCCATCTTCTAGAGCAGCTAAAATTGAGATACCCCTGTATAATAAAGAACTATTCAGAGACACATATCATGCATTAAGATAAAGAACTGGCCGGGCGTGGTGGCTCATGCCTGTAATCCCAGCAATTCGGGAGGCTGAGGTGGGTGGATCACCTGAGGTCAGGAGTTCAAGACAAGCCTGACCAATATGGTGAAATCCTGTCTCTTACTAAAAATACAAAAACTGGCTGGGCGTAATGGCATGCGCCTGTAATCCCAGCTACTCAGGAGGCTGAGACAGGAGAATTGCTTGAACCCAGGAAGCGGAGGTTGCAGTGAGCTGAGATCACACCATCGCACTCCAGCCTGGGCAACAGAGCGAGACTCCGTCTTAAAAAAAAAAAAAAGGACTGAAATAAGTGGGTTCAAATAGGAACACCAAATTGAAGGTCACAGGGAAGATGTTGATTTGTGATCATGTGGCTTCACACAGGCAAATCCATGCATTGTGCTTTAGGGTGAGCAGCATGGATTCATTTGTTTGAATGATGTCGATGGTTAATGAATTTTAGGAGGAACTCTGAGGAAGCCAGCCAGCTGCTAATACAAATTTCAGTGGAATAGTAACTTTTCCCTTTTTTCTCTTCTTAACTCTCAATGCCAGGGCACTTTGGGAAACATTTATACTTAAAACATTAGAATATTAAACTGAAAAGATGGAGCAAAATAATTCAAGTTACAGCAGTTGAATCAAGTAGTTAAAATTCAGAGATATCAAGCCAATGAATAAGACAGCATTTGTGAAATACTACATTAGCAATATTGGGATGAGTTGAAGGACTTTTAAAAAGGTGAACTAAGGATGTAAGATTTTTGAGAAGTTGAATCAAATCCAGAGTGGCATGCAAGGAAAACCTTGTGTGTTTTTACTGCTGTACTAATAGTTAAAACTGTAGCTATTCTTGTATTCTCCAGGGCAGGTATGAAATGGCCTTCAGTCCTAGGAAACTAGCAGAGCAGTTTATCAGCTGGTATGCCATGACAGCATTGAAGCGTAGTTTGTAGAAAAACCTGTTATAAGCTTGCGGTGAGCCGAGATTGTGCCACTGCACTCCAGCCTGGGTGACAGAGCGAGACTCCGTCTCAAAAAAAAAAAGAAAAACCTGTTATATATACTATATATCATTTGAGTTTTGTATTTTTCTCATAAGATAGGATTTGTTACTTTATTTCAAAGTGTATTCACATGTTGCTCAATTTTTCTTCACAAAATTTCTGTGGATAGAGCCAAGTGTAAATATTATTTTCTTATTTCATAGCTGAAGACAATTATAGGGAATAAGTGACATGTTTATTAGTATTACATGTATAAATAGGAGTTGAAATTATATAGACATAAGAACTTGCAGGTAGTATCAGACTGCTACTACTAATACTTAGGTGAGTAATTTTTATATTTGAGATTAAGCCACAACCATTATATCTTAGATTCTTAAATTTCCTTACTTGGCCTAGATTTGAAATAATTCTGCTCATAATAAAGGATTGAAGACATTTATTTTAAAGAGAAAATGAGCAGAAATGCACAGAATGACTTGTTATAAAAAGGGAATTATTTTAACTTCTGAAATATTGCATGGACTTTGTACACAGACATGAAATTACACAGCAAATGACAATATGTTTAATGATTTATTTTTTCAGTAACATGTAAAACCTACAATAGAGCCAGGAGCAGTGGCTCACGCCTGTAATTCCAGCACTTTGGGAGGCCGAGGCGGGTGGATCACGAGGTTAGAAGATGGAGACCATCCTGGCTAACACGGTGAAACCCCGTCTCTAGTAAAAAAAAAAAAAATACAAAAAAATTAGCCGGGCATGGTGGCGGGCACCTGTAGTCTCAGCTACTTGGGAGGCTGAGGCAGGAGAATGGCATGAACCCGGGAGGCGGAGCTTACAGTGAGCTGAGATTGCACCACTGCACTCCAGCCTGGGCGACAGAGCGAGACTCCATCTCAAAAAAAAAAAAAAACCTACAATACGGCCGGGCGCGGTGGCTCACGCTTGTAATCCCAGCACTTTGGGAAGCTGAGGTGGGCGGATCACGAGGTCAGGAGATCGAGACCACGGTGAAACCCCGTCTCTACTAAAATTACAAAAAATTAGCCAGGCGTGGTGGCGGGCGCCTTTAGTCCCAGCTACTCGGAGAGGCTGAGGCAGGAGAATGGCGTGAACCTGGGAGGCGGAGCTTGCAGTGAGCCGAGATTGCGCCACTGCACTCCAGCCTGGGCCACAGAGCAAGACTCCGTCTCAAAAAAAATAATAAACAAAATAAAAATAAAAATTAAAAAAAAACCAGGGCGGCCAGGTGCGGTGGCTCACACCTGTAATCCCAGCACTCTGGGAGGCCGAGGCGGGTGGATCACTTGAGGTCAGGAGTTCGAGACCAGCCTGACCAACACAGTGAAACCCGGTCTACTAAAAATACAAAATTAGCCAGGTGTGGTAACAGGGTCCTATAATCCCAGCCACTGGGAGGCTGAGGCAAGAGAATCACTTGAACCCAGGAGGTGGAGGTTGCAGTGAGCCAAGATCACACCATTGAACTCCAGCCTGGGCAACAAGAGCAAAACTCCATCTAAAAACAAAACAAAACAAAAAAAACCACACACACACAGAAAAAAACCCAGGGCATTCTGTTTTTGTTTTTGTTTTTTGAGATGGAGTTTCGTTCTTGTTGCCCAGGCTGGAGTGCAATGGCGCAATCTCAGCTCACTGCAATCTCCACCTCCCAGGTTCATGTGATTCTCCTGCCGCAGCCTCCCAAGTGGCTGAGATTACAGGCATGCACCACCATGCCAGGCTAATTTTGTATTTTTAGTAGAGACGGGGTTTCACCATGTTGGTCAGGCTGGTCTCGAACTCCTAACTTCAGGAGATCCGCCCACCCCGGCCTCCCAAAGTGCTGGGATTACAGGCGTGAGCCACCGCGCCTGGCCTTTTTTTTTCTTTTTTTCTTTTTTATAGAGACAGTGTCTCACTATGTTGCGCAAACTGGTCTGAAATTCCTGGGCTCAAGTAATCCTCCCGCCTTGGTCTCCAAAAGCGCTATGATGACAAGTGTGAGCCACTACATCCAGCCATTCTATTTTTCTTAACAAGGCCTGCCCTCAAGAGAAACTGTGTTACCAGAGCCTAACCGTCTTAGGCAAAGGGAGATACCCAACTGCATTCAGCTCTAGACGTCCACGTGGGAGAAGGGAGATAACCGCAGCATACTAATCATACTAATCATCCTGTACCAGCTAAGGTGGGGAAAAACTGAAAAGCACAGTTCAGAGGCACAGGCTCACTAAAAGACTGAGATCTAATCACAGAACTACAGGAAGCCTCCCTTTCCTCCACATTTTACCACTGCATTACTAAAGGTCTATTTACTGCAGTTCCGTTTACCTAGTACATCATGTTCAGCTATCAAGAAAAAATTACAGGCCGGGCCCAGTGGCTCACGCCTATAATCCCAGCCGAGGTGGGTGGATCACCTGAGGTCAGGAGTTGGAGACTAGCCTGGGCAATATGGTGAAACCCTGTCTCTACTGAAAAACAAAAACAAAAAAACAAAAATTAGCCGGGTGCGGTGGCACGTGCCTGTAATCCCAACTACTCAGGAGGCTGAGGCAGAATTGCTTGAGCACGGGAGGCGGAGGTTGCAGTGAGCCAAGATTGTGCCATTACACTCCAGCCTGGGTTACAGAGTGGGACTCCATCTCAAAAAAAAAAGAAAAAATTATTACAAAGCATCCTAAAAGGCAAAAAACAACCTGAAGACATAAGGCAAAGATCAGAACCAAATTCATATATGACAGGCATGTTGAAATTACCAGACTGAGAATTTAAAACAACTATGATTAATATGCTAAGGGCTCTAATGGATAAAGCAGACAGTATGCAAGAACGGATGGGCAATGTAAGCACAGATGTAAATTCTAAGAAAGAATTTTTAAAATGCTACAGATCAAAAACACTATAACAGAAATGAAGAATCCTCCTTAGTAGACTGAATGAAGATGAGCTCATTAGTAAACTGGACATGGCTAAGAAAACATTTCTGAGTTTGAGAATATGTCAATAGAAACTTCTAAAATGGAAAAGCAAAGAGAAAAAAGACTGAATAAAATGATTCAGAACATCCAAGAACTGTGGAATAACTACAAAAGGTATAAATGTGTGTGATAGGAATACCAGAAGGAAAAAAAGGAAAGGAAGCGAAGCATATTTCAAGCAACAGTGACAGTGAATCTCCCCAAATTGGCAATAGACACCAAACCAGAGATCCAGAAAGCACAGAGAACACCAAGCAGGATAAGTGGTTAAAAAAAACTACACCTAGGCTATCATTTTCAAATTACAGAAAATCAAAGATAAAGAGAAAATCCTGAAGGAAGCCAGAGGAAAACAAACAGCTTTCTATGCAGGAGCAAGATAAGGATTATATCCAACTTCTCATCAAAAATCATGCAATCAAGAAGACAGTAGAGTGAAACGTTTAACATACTGAGAGAAAAAAAAACAGCCTAGAATTCTGTATCCCGTAAGATTATCATATAAAAGTGAAAGACAAAGATTTTCTCAGATGAACAATATTTGAGGGCGTTTGTTGCCAATAGACCTTCCTTATAAGAAATAATTAAGGCCAGGCACGGTGGCTCATGCCTGTAATCCCAGCATTTTGGGAGGCAGAGGTGGGCGGATCACGAGGTCAGGAGATCGAGACCATCCTGGCTAACACAGTGAAACCCCCGTCTCTACTAAAAATACAAAAAAATTAGCCGGGCATGGTGGCGGGCGCCTGTAGTCCCAGCTACTCGGGAGGCTGAGGCAGGAGAATGGCGTGAACCCAGAAGGCGGAGCTTGCAGTGAGCCGAGATTGCGCCACTGCACTCCAGCCTGGGCGACAGAGGGAGACTCTGTCTCAAAAAAAAAGAAAAAAGAACTTATTGAGAGAGAATGAAAATGACACATAGGTCAGAAACTCTCTGCATAAATAAATGAAGAGCATCAGAGAAATAATAAATGAATATAAAATATAAACTCTTATTTTTCTTATTCTCAGTTAATCTAACACACAACAGTTTGTTCAAAATAATACTAGGCAACAATGTAATTGTGTGTGCGTGTATATACACACAATTGCTTATGTGTAAGTGAATGGCAGAAATGACATAAGGGACAGGAGAGAGGAATTAGGAATGATTAGGAATGTTTTGTTATAAGGTTCTTGCAATACCTATGAATTGGTATAGTGCTATTGGAAAGTGAACTTTGAGTAGTTGTAAATGTATACTGCAAACTCTAGGACAACCACTAAATAAGGTAGAAAAAAAAAAAGTAAAACTGGCCCAGACACAGTGGCTCACACCTGTAATCCCAGCACTTTGGGAGGCCAAGGTGGGTGGATCACCTAAGGTCAGGAGTTCGAGACCAGCCTGGCCAACATGGTGAAACCCCCATCTCTACTAAAAATACAAAAATTAGCCGGGCATTGTGATGGGCGCCTATAATCCCAGCTACTTGGGAGGCTAAAGCAGGAGAATTGCTTGAACCTGGGGGGCAGAGGTTGCAGTGAGCCGAGATCGCGCCACTACACTCCAGCCTGGGTGACAAGAGCGAAACTCCGTCTCAAAAAAAAAAAAAAAGTAAAACTGATATGCTACAAAAGTAGAGGAAATGGAATCATATTAAATAATTAAGATTTTAAAAGGCACTGGCCAAGTGCCATGGCTCACGCCTATAATCCCACCACTTTGGGAGGCCAAGGTGGGAGGGTCACTTGAATCCAGGAGTTCAAGACCGGACTGAGCAACATAGCAAGACCCTGTCTCTACAAAAAATACAAAAGTTAACTGGGCATGGTAGAGTGTGCCTGTAGTGCCAACTACCTGGGAGATGGAGGTGGGCAGATCACTTGAGCCAAGGAGTTTGAGGCTGCAATAAGCCATGAATATGCCACTGCGTTCCAGCCTACGCAACAAAGACCCTGTCTCAAAAAAAAAAAAAAATAATATATATATATATATATGTAAAAGGCAGAAAAAGAGTGAAAGACAAAAATAAGAACAAAGAATAAGTACAATGCATAGGAAATAGTAATGAATATGGTATATGTTAATCCAACTATGTCAATAATCACTTTATATGTTAATGGTCTAAATATGTCATTTAAAAGACATAGTGGATCAAAAAACAAGACCCAATTATATATTATCTACAAGAAACCCACTTTAAATATAAAAACACATAGATTAAAAGTAAATGGGTAAAGAAAAACACACCACGTTAATACTAATCAAAAGAAAGAGGAAGTAAACATATTAATTTCAGACAGAGCAGACTTCAGAACAAGGAAAGTTATCAGTGATAAAGAGGACCATTACATAATGATAAAGGGGTCATTTCTCCAAGAAGACATAACAATCCTTAACACATATTTTCCTAACAACAGATATCAAAATATGTGAGGCAAAAACTGATAGAACTCCAAGGAGAAATAGATGAATCCACTATTATAGTTGGAGACTTAAGTACCTCTCTATTATATAAACGGACAGATCCATCAAGCAGACATAAGGACATAGTTGAATTGAACAGTAACATCGACATCTGTCGACTACTTATCCAACAACAGCAGAACACACATTCTTAAGCTCACAAGGAGTATTCACCAAGCTAGACCACATTGTGGGCCATAATACACTTTTTTTTTGAGACAAGAGTTTCATTCTTCTTGCCCAGGCTGGAGTGCAATGGCACGTGACCTCAGCTGATGGCAACCTTCACCTCCTGGGTTTAAGTGATTCTCCTGCCTCAGCCTCCCAAGTAGCTGGGATTACAGGTGCCTGCCACCATGCCCAGCTAATTTTTTGTATTTTTGTATTTTTAGTACACATGGGGTTTCACCATGTTGACCAGGCTGGTCTTTGAACTCCTGTCCTCAAGTGATCCACCTGCCTCGGCCTCCCAAAGTGCTGGGATTACAGGCATAAGCCACCATGCCTGGCTGGCAGGTATATTCTTTCATTGTTAATAAATTTAGTGGCATTTTTTTTTTTTTTTTTTGAGACGGAGTCTCGCTCTGTCACCCAGGCTGGAGTGCAGTGGCGCAATCTCGGCTCACTGCAAGCTCCGCCTCCCGGGTTCACGCCATTCTCCTGCCTCAGCCTCTCCGAGTAGCTGGGACTACAGGCGCCCGCCACCACGCTAATTATTTTTTGTATTTTTAGTAGAGACGGGATTTCACTGTGGTCTCGATCTCCTGACCTCGTGATCCGCCTGCCTCGCCCTCCCAAAGTGCTAGGATTACAAGCGTGAGCCACCCTACCCGGCCAATTTAGTGGCATTCTAAGGTTATATCTGGTGAGATGAACTGAAACTCATAGCTCTGACATAAACTGAGACGCTATGTGAGTACACGACCATTTAAATTAATGTGGAGGCCTTCTTCATGAAAATCAGGCCACATATATACTTTTAACATAAAAGGACAGGCTATTTTAGAAGCTGCTGGGTCATATAGTCTTATGAAAGAAAATGTTCTGAAGGTGGTAAACGTGTTTATCTTAAGGTACACTGGGAGAAAAAGTAGCTGTAGTTTGATTGGTAGAGAAACATCTCAATGTTGTTGAGGGGCTCACTCATGAAACCAAAGCTTATCCCCACTCCTGGGAGCCATCAGAAGCCTCAACAGAGGAAGAATGTTGGCATCTAGCTGACACCTAGATGTTACCTAAATGCAGTAGAATTTGCCAGGCTCAAGAAGGGGCTGGGATCTACCCTTTCTTACTCTGTGAGTATAATGGGGACACTATAGAGGGGAATGGTTTAAAGACAGGACTACGGGGAAGAGACACAGGAGAACTGAGAACTAAGAAACTAGGTATTATCCAGGAGGGACATCTTATTAAACCCATGCAGTGAGGTGTTATAATTATTGCCTTGTATGTGGTACAAAGGAAAGAATTATCTAAACAAAGGCGTAACTCCTCATCTCCCCTCTCTGTAGCTTTAGGGAACACTTGCACCCTTCAGAAAAAGAACTACTTAATTCTCTACTAATATCCATTGGGTATTTTGTCTAAGGGAAAAGGGAAAAAAGATATTAAACTGGGGTAATCCTGGTTCACAGAAGTTTGATGGGCACCAGCCTTAGTTGAATTACCATATGGAAAAGAGAATCAACTAGTAGACTCCTAGAGACAATACAGGTTAAGTTTTCTGAGTTTCTCCTTGTCAATGCATAACTTGAGATCTCCTATGAGACAGAAAGAAGGGACACACAGGTTACATGTTTTAGTTCTTTGTGTGTTTATTAAGGGTCAGTCCTCTGGAGTCTTCCTATTTGCTGGCAAAGCTGAGGACTGCCTCTATGATAGACACCAAAGCAAAATAGTGCTATCATTTGAGTCCCAGTAGGGACTGTCATGTGGCATCTTAGACAATGTATTTCTCTCTTTCTAGCTGTAACTGCAATAATGTCATGCTTGGAGATTCAATGCCTATATGTGGCAATTGGTTTGGTTTTGTGTCACAGCCACAGATTATACCTCTTCAAATCTGTGTCACCAGTCAGATGCAAGGGGAAGAAAATAAGAATAGATGGATGAATCCATGCAAATCTATCAGTGTTGCCTCCAAAACCAACCAAATGCATTCTGTATTAACTGTAGGAAACTTTCAAAGTGTGGTTGTGAATTGGCAGCACTGGCATCAGTTGGGAGCTTGATAGACTGCTGACCCACTGAATCCAAGCCCTACGGAATCAAAATCAGCATTTTAACAAGATCCTCAGGTTATCAGTATGCACGTGAAAGTTTGAGAAGCAAGTTGTACCATATTATCAACTTTTGTTTATAGACAACACATTTATTACTTTTTGCTCTAGTTTACAAATTATGTTTTATAGTGCTAGTCTTTTGAAGAGTCCAACATGCTGTAAATTAACAGTTTATAGAAAAACTGGACAGATTCAGGATATAGAGGCATATGGTGAAAAAGCTAATTTCTTTCATTCATATTAGCCCGGAAATATTTATTGAATTCCTACTGTGTGTTCCAGAACTGTTCAAGAAACTGAAGATATAGCAGTGAACAAGTCCCTGTTTTCATGGTGCTTACATTTTTAGGGGGAACACACGCTGGACAAACAAATGATACATTTAATATCAGCTGATAAGTGCTACAGTGAAAAAGAGTAAAGAAGGAAGAGAGGTTGCTATTTTGGCAAGAAGGGTCAAGGAATGCTTCATGGATACAGTGATTCTTTTTATTTTATTTCACTTTTTTAGAGACAGAGTCTTGCTCTTTTGCCCAAGCTGCAGTGCAGTGACATGCTCATAGCTCATTGCAGCCTTGAACTAATCTCAAGTGATCCTCACGCCTCAGCCTCCCAAGTAGGTAGGGCTACAGGCAAGTACCACCACACTGGGCTAATTTTTTTCTTAATTTTTTTATAGAGGTGGGGGTCTCACTGTGGTGCTCAGTCTGGTCTCGAACTCCTGGCATCAAGCAATCCTGCCTTAACCTCCCAAAGTGCTGGGATTACAGGTGTGCGCCACTACACCCAGCCTGGATAAGGTGGTTCTTAAAGATTTTGTGCAGCCCGGGCACAGTGGCTCACACCTGTAATCCCAGCACTTTGGCAGGCCAAGGCGGGTAGATCACCTGAGGTCAGGAGTTTGAGACCAGCCTGGCCAACATGGTGAAACCCCATCTCTACTAAAAATACAAAAATTAGCCAGGCGTGGTGGTGGGCGCCTGTAATCCCAGCTACTCAGGAGGCTGAAGCAGGAGAATTGCTTGAACCTGGGAGGTGGAGGTTGCAGCGAGCCAAGATCACACCACTGCACTCCAGCCTAGGTGACAGAGCGAGATTCTGCCTCAAAAAAAGAAAAAAAAAAAAGATTTTGTGCAGACATCTGGGGAAAGAGATGTCCAGGTAGAAGGGTTAGCATGTGAAAATCCCTGAGGCTGGAGTGTGCTTTGTGCCTTTGAAAAGCAGCAAAGAAGTCATGTCTCAAGTAAGGTAAGAAAGGCCAGAATAGTTGGAGAAGTCAGAGAGGAAAATGTTGGAGGAAAATGAAGTAGGTCCTTGCAGGCCTTTTAAAGTGGAATGGGAAGCCATTGGAGGCTTTTTAGCAGAGAAGTGACATCTTACTTCCATGTTAAAAGATCGCTCTGTTTGCTATGCTGAGAATAATCCATGGATTGGGGGTAGAGTCACGGGCAGAGTCAGGGAAACAAGTTGGAAGGCTATTACCATAAGCTAGAAAATATTTTGTATAACTTCAACCATTTTAAAGCCAGTAGCCACAGCTAGGTGCAATGGCTCATGCCTGAAGTCCCAGCACTTCAGAAGGCCAAGGCAGGGGGCTCCCTTGAGCCCAGGAGTTCGAGACCAGCCTGGGCAACATACGAAGCCCCTGCCTTTAATTAAAAAAAAAAAGGAAAAGAAATCAAGATAGTGGTTACTACTACTATACCACCATCCATTTAAGGAAGAAAGTGTGGAGAGATGGTTAGGTATATTTTGGAGATATAGCTGAAAAGATTAGATTGGATGTGAAGTACATGAGGAAGAGAGCAAGCACACTTCCTAGGTTCTTGTACTGAGCAAGTGCAAGAACAGAGTTGCTAAGTACTAAAATAGGGTATCCCAAAGGAAAAGTATATTTTTCCCCCGAAGTTTTGACATTTCAAAATTTCACATGCCTAATGGACAACCAAGGAGAAATGCTGAATGTAAAATGTAATTTCAGGATAAAAAATTGAAGGCGTAATTTGCAAGCAACTACTCTCAATTCTGCCATGGTAGAGTGAAAGCAGCTATAGACAATACTAAAGGAATGGGCATGGTTGTGTTCCAATACAATTTTAGGACACTGAAACTTGAATTTGAATTTCGTCTAATTTTCATATCTCAAAATATTGTTCTTTTGATTTTCATTAAGCAAGTTGCAAACAGAATGGGCTGCAAAGCCTATAACATTTACTGTCTGGCTTTTTTTTATTTTATTTTTATTTTTTGAGACAGTGTCTCGCTCTGTCGCCCAGGCTGGAGTACAGTGGCGCCATCGGAGCTCATTGCAACCTTTACTCCCAGGCTCAAGCGATTCTCCCACCTTAGCTTCTAAGTAGCTGGAACTACAGGCGTGCACCACCACGCCAAGCTAATTAAAATTTCTTTTGCAGAGACAGGGTCTCATTCTGTTGCCCAGGCTCATCTCCTGGGTTCAAGGGATTCGCCCGCCTAGATCTCCCAAAATTCTGAATTACAGGCGATAGCCACTGCGCCTCGTCTACTCTCTGGCTCTTCACAGGCAATTTGTGGATCGTTGTTACAAATGAAACAAGATGGCCGGGCGCGGTGGCTCACGCTTGTAATCCCAGCACTTTGGGAGGCCGAGGCGGGCGGATCACAAGGTCAGGAGATAGAGACCACGGTGAAACCCCGTCTCTACTAAAAATACAAAAAAATTAGCCGGGCGTGGTGGCGGGCGCCTGTAGTCCCAGCTACTCGGAGAGGCTGAGGCAGGAGAATGGCGTGAACCCGGGAGGCGGAGCTTGCAGTGAGCCGAGATTGCGCCACTGCACTCCAGCCTGGGCGAGAGAGCGAGACTCCGTCTCAAAAAACAAACAAACAAACAAAAAAAAACAAATGAAACAAGATAGGACATTAGTTGATCATTTTTGAAGCTGGGTGACGGTATACAGGGTTTCGTTATACTAGTTTACTTTTGAATATACTTGAAATCTTTCACAATAAAAAGTTGTGGAAATGTTTAGGTTTAACAAAGGTGAGTTATCTTACGCGTTTTTCCTTCCTTATACAAAACAAAATCTCTCTGAAAGTTGCCTATAGCTAGTAAATGCCTTTTGCTTCTTTTCTGAAAAAGCAAAACCCTTTCGAAGTCTTTAGTGGTGGTAAAATAAGCCCTTTGGATATGACACTCGGTGACGACGAAAGCAGGCACAAAAGGAAAACAGGATATTTTGGGGGTGTGTGCGTGTGTCTTTTGTCTTTTTACATTACTCTTAAATTCCCAGAACCAATCCCGGTTCTACAAATAAGTGAAACAAAATCCCCTTTAACACCGTAGGGTCTCACGCCCTCAGATGACTCACGGAAATGACGCCATCAGCGAAAAGCGGGGCGGGCGTAGACGTCGGCACGTCAGCCCTCCTCCACGTCCAGCTGAGGGAAGGCTGGTTTCAGCGCCGCGGCCGGCGCCAGCAAAGAGATGGGCAGCCACAGCTTGTCGACTGCGGCTGCGCAGGTATGCTGGGGCGGGGCTTCAGGTCACCCCGCCCATCCCCGGCCTACGCGACCATTGACCAGCTGCAGCCCGAGGGCTGGGTAAATCCTCAGCGGCCGAAATGATTAGCCCAGGGGGCAGCTCCGCCCCCGGCTCCTCCCGGCCTCTCGCCCCGCCCCCACGTCCCGCTCGCCCGCCTGCCTGGCTGCGGGGTGACACGGGGCTTCGCCTTGGGAAGGGGTCAAGGGAAGCAGTTAGACGGCGGCCGGGCGGCGGCTGCGGCGCGGCACACAATGTGAGCGCGGTGATGGGGAGCGGGCCGTTGGGAAGAGGGGGCGGCATGGCGAGAAATGGGAGGGCCCCGGTGCTTGGCGGTGGAGGGGCTGCAGTGAGGGGCGGCTGTGAGTGGGCTAGGCTGTCCCAGAGTGTTTCGATACTGTAGTGCAGGCTGGGATCGCGGTCGGGAGACGCCAAGTCCGCATTCCTCAGCTCTAGAACTTCTCTTGGCAGCTTGGCACACCTTAAGTTTGCCTCTGTTTGGGTTGTCTGGGATGTGAGGAGGAAATTAAAAGATTCCCCCAAACACTTGGATGCTTCTTCGGGAAGTTCCTCCCGGTGCGTGCGTGCCCACTTCTCTTGGATGGAAAGGTGGAAAGGCCAGGTGGGCGGGTGGACTTCCACTCTCCGAGGATTGTTACAACAAACGAACTGGGAATTCCTCCCCCGCCCCCACGCCCTGCCCTGCAACACAGCAAACAGTCCCAACAACTCCCCACGCCCCAGACGGAGTCTTGCTCTGTCGCCCAGGCTGGAGTGCAGTGGCGTGATCTCCGCTCACTGCAACCTCTGCTTCCCGGGTTCAAGCAATTCTCCTGCCTCAGCCTCCTGAGTAGCTGGGATTACAGGTGCCCGCCACCACGCCCGGCTTATTTTTTGTATTTCTTTAGTAGAGACAGGGGTTCACTATGTTGGCCAGGCTGGTCTCGAACTCCTGACCTCAGGTGATTTACGCACTTGGGCCTCCCAAAGTGCTGGGATTACAGGCGTGAGCCACCGCGCCTGGCCCCAGCTTTGAAGAGGAGACCAGAACAAGAACATTCTAAGAGCTTTGATGTATTTGAAATGTCTGAGATGTGGGCCTTTTCCTTGTATCTGTACAAAAGGTATGAGTGGGAAGGGAGTCTTGCTCCTTATTTTCACTGGACGCATTTCTGGTTATGAACATGTACCCATCTCTAGGAGTCTGTCTGCCCTAGAGGATTCTATGGTGGACATGCTGTGTTAGCTGTGATGTTTTCCTGAAACACAAGTTTCTATGAAATCTAATCAGTCCATGTTAAAGTATATCGGATTGTTTGCGGGAAGTGGAGAAGATACATCTTTAGTTTCTGATAAGTATAGATTTTTTAATATGGCCTCTTTTTCTAACCTGTGGATGTTTTTCTCTTTCACAGATTTATTTAGTTGGCCAACTACCATTGATGAAGATATGTTAGAGTGACTGCTGAAATTGCCTTTTTGCTTTTAACCGGAGGACAGTCCATTTGTTTCACTTCTTTTTGCTTTCCTTACTGCTATGAGCTTTACTGTAACGGCTGAAAAACTTGGAAAATAAAATGGACCTGCTGTAGTCTTGAACATAATTTTTTTAAGGAAAACTTAAAGTGCCAGAGTGAAAGCCAGAATGGCATCCAGAGAGAGGCTCTTTGAACTTTGGATGCTTTATTGTACAAAGGTAATTGCTTTCCTTTTTATTTTTATGTTTTAAAACTTTATTATAAAATTTGTGACTGGCAGTATTAACACTTTATTTAATAGATAATAGTGTATTTAGTCATACGAATAACCCCAAACTTAAAAGCACTTAAAGGATTTTCTGTTTTCCTCTTTTTCAGGTTTGAACACACATACAATATTGGCATACTGTTAAAAACTGTAGGGTGTGGCTTTTATTTGATACTTATCCCCAAATGATCCTAAAATTATATAAGTGAAATTATGCCCTTAAGAGAAAAATAAAATATTTTTATTTTTGTTTGTGCTTTTCATTTTCTCCCACAAGTGAGTTTAGGATAGAGACATTTTTATGAGAAGGGCATTAAGCATTTTTCTTGGAACGAACCTTTGAAATTGCATCACAAGGTTATTGATTGAACTGCGTACTGTGTGACTGCCACTAAGTTAGCACTCTTTGAGCATTGTCTGATTTCTTCCTCACTACAATACTGTGAGGTGAATATTGTGATCATCCCCTTTTACTGATGGGAAAACTGATCCAAGGGTTACAGGGTACTGAGTAGCCGAGAAACACAGTACTACCTGACTGAAGTGCGTACTTATCCATTTTTACTCTTTAATATTTTTGTCACTCAGAAATAATGTTCTTTCCCCTCCTTGTCTTTATGTGAATTTTTACTTGATAGCTTTGATTTTAGGTTATTGAGAAGAGTACTCCTTAAAAACATGTTTTTCAAGTGAGGAGGTACATTATTACTTTGAAGATACTGGCAAGGGTCAGAGAAACACCCCAATGTACTATTTGAGTTAATTTAAGTCTGTGTGGTGAAATTCTCAAGTCACAGCTTCTGTTTCTGCATTATCCTTTCATGCTCCTTAAAAGGCAGATTATTATTTAACAGTGGTCTCATTTATCTGTCATATTAAATTTAGAGATTACACTGGAATTTTCTTTGACTTCCTGGTTTGGTATATATTATAATCGCTAAAGGACATATACTTTGAAATGCTTAATATGAATTTTTAAAATAGCTTTTAGTCTTGCGTAATTTAATACCAGAAATGTCTTTTTAAAAATAGACGCTTCCAATAAAAAAGGAATCCAGTTCACCACTTTTGAAAATAATCACTAACACGTTAACCAAAAATTAAAATTAATTTTTAGTATGAATACCCACTAGTTTGAAAATGATTTATTTAAAAATATATCAAACTTACTAGGTTTTACTGTTTTCAAAATGACATTGGTGAATGGGGTTACGTGTCTCATTAATAAGTTATATTCTTTTTAGGTAGATTTACTATTAAATTTAATATTAAAGCTTATTAAACAGATAGTATAGTTCATTGGCATACACTGAATTTTATTCTTAATGGCTTTTAATATAAACATGCATCCCTTCTCTTTTGAAATGTTAATCCTCAATAATGAAGGCCCTTCACTGTCAGATTTTGAAGCCTATCTCTTCTTGGACAGGAATATAAATCTCATTTTTAGGTTTAAGATTTAAATAATTTGTGTGCTTAATAAGATTTAAAATTTTTTCACTTGTTGTCAAAGACTATTTAAAACCGTGATTTTCTATTTTACTGGTTAATGAATAAGCTTTTTGTAAGGTAGACAACATTCTCTTCTGCAGACACCTTGAATCAGGTAGCTACCAAATATACCTCATAGATTTAAGTCTTCTTTCTAATGAGGATGACTACCAAATACTGTACCCAGTTGTTCTCTATACTTTTTGCCTTGTTATTCTCACTCTAGCATTTAGCCTCTCAAAGCAGCTGACTTTTTTTTTTTTCCCACCTGACAAACTTTTAAGGCTTTTTTTTTTTTTTTTTACACTTTTAATGAGCTTTCAGACCACTTGAGGACTCAGATCTTCTTATGAAAATATTTTCTACCACTTAGTTTCAAAAGCTTCTTAGACCTCTTTGTGAGCTTGAAATTGTAGTTTAGTTTTGGCTCTGCTGCTGCTTTGTTTTGTAACCTTGAACAAGACTTACCTCTTTAGGTCTCAGTTTTTCTCATTTGTTGAGTAAGCATGTGTGCATGTATGTATATACAGGGAGAATGCTTATCTAACTCAGTATTCAGATTTTTGTTTGTTTTGACCTCTGAGGGATAAGCAGTTTGTTGTTGTTGTTGTTGTTGTTCTTATTCTGTAGATTGTTATGTAGAACTTTTTAGTTCTTTCTTTTTAAACTTCTATTGTGGAAATTCTCAAGCATGCACCAAGTAGAGAAGATGTTATAATGAACTCTTTTGTGTCTGTCACCCAATTTCGACTATTACCAGCTCATGTTCAGTCACAGTTTATGTATAACTGTCAATTTGCCCTATCTCTTAATTATTTTAAAGCAAATCCCAGACAATTTATGATCTTATCTGTGAATATTTAAATATGTATAATAACTCCTCTTAAAAACAATCACAACACAATTTTTAAAATTATCAAATATGTGATCAATGTTCTTACTTTCCTGCTAGTGTCTTAATATTCGTATTTTCCCACTGTTTGGCTCAATATTTAAAACAAAGTATACAGGTATTTTGTTGAAAATATCTGCTAAACATTTTCATCTATAGGCTCCCCTTCACCATATTTTTATTCTTTGCTGTTTATGTGTTGAAGAAACCAGATTTTGACCTTAGAGTTTTCTACAGTTTGAACATTTTGCTCACTGAATTCCCTTGATTTTATTTAATTGTTCCTCTCTTCTGGTATCTGGAAACTGACCGAACAGAGGCCTGATTGATTTGGGTTGTTTTGGGTGTGGAGGGCTAGAATAATTTATTAGTGTAGTGGCCATCTGTGATTTTTGCCTATATGTGTTATTAGGATTTTGCAAAACTGTATAATTTATATTGAGAACTGTCTCTATCAGCATTTGATTACAGTTCCTTAAAGGGAAGGCAGGTGGCATATATGTTTGATTCTCTTTGTCAGTTTTCACAATGACTTAATTTACTAGCATCCTCCCAAGATGATCAATTGTTTTTCTTGAGTATAAAGTCCATCTTTAATGATTAAAGTGTCTGCTGTTTTGTTGCCTTGCTTGGTTTGATGTCTACACAAAACACTGTATACATACCTGATTAAAGAAGACACCTTGGAAGAGTTATGAAGGACTGCTTCCGGGCAGTAAGGTTAAGACCTCCTCCGTATTTGCCACAGTGCTAACCTTGGCACAGATATTCCACAGTGTATTAACAATAGGTCAATATTAAGGTACCTACCATCACAGCGTTTCTGTCATGTTTTAAAAGTTGTCCCTGAACATTGCAAAAGTTCAGTAGGTCTAGTAGTAGTACTACCTCAGAAATAACCCTTGGGTTGGTCATAGCAATGCTAAAAGAATGCTAATGGAATACATATGTCTTCTGCCTGGGTTCAGTTGTAAGCTTAAATACTAGTGACTAAAGTCCTTTAAGTAGAATTAAAATCAATTAGCAGTTTCAGTTTTTAGCAGATGGAGTCCCAATATTTGAAAGAATTTGAGTATAAAACTTGGCAATTTATTTGATTTTATTTTTAATTGATAATAATTGTATGTATTTATGGGGTACAATGTAATGTTTTGATACATGCATACATTGTGGAATCATCAAATCAGGCTAATTAACATATCTGTCACCTCACATACTTACCATTTCTTTGTGATGTGCAATTTGGTTTCTCACCAAACTTTTCAGGCCTAACTTCACTTTCTCCTTCTAGGAATAGGCTTTAATTAAATTGTTAGAAACATGTGTCTTCTTCCTAATAGGTTACTTTGTAAACCTTATGTAGTTATTGCATAATACAAGCAGGATGATTTCTAATCACCCAACATTTCTGCTTTCTAAAGATTCTTTCACTAGTGTATAAGACTATTAATTCAAGTTGTATAGTCTGAACCTAGGTGCAGTGGCTCATGTCTGTAAGGCTCACTGGAAGGCTGAGGTGGATGGATCATTTGAGATCAGGAGTTTGAAACCAGCCTGGCCAGCATGGTGAGACCCCGTCTCTACTAAAAATACAAAAATTAGCCGGGCATGGTGACATGCACCTGTAATCCCAGCTACTTGGGAGGCTGAGGCAGGAGAATCGCTTGAACTTAGGAAACAGAGGTTGCAGTGAGCGAAGCAGAGATTACGCCACTGCCTTCCAGCCTGGGTGACAGAGTGAGACTCCATCTCAAAAAAAAAAAAAAAAAAAGGAAAAAAACCAAATTATATAGTCTGAACTCTTCTTGCCTTCAAATGGTTGTCCCCACCCAGGGTCAAGGATTTGATTAACAGCACATTTCTTATAGCTCTTATAAGTTAAACATTAATTTGAACAGGTTTAATCTTGTATCTGGATTTCGTTCAGTAGTTAACTACTTGTCTGAGTGTATTTTTCTTAAGTATAGAAGTATTTTAATACTAGTACTTAAGTATACAGTTTTTTTTTTGTTTTTTTTTTTGTTTTTGTTTGTTTGTTTTTTTTTTTTTTTTGGAGACGGAGTCTCACTCTGTGGCCCAAGTTGGAGTGCAGTGGCCCAATCTCAGCTCATCACAACCTCCAACCTTCTGGGTGCAAGCTATTCTCCTGCCTCAGCCTCCTGTGTGGCTGGGATTTATAGGCACATGCCACCAGGCCCAACTAAATTTTTGTATTTTTAGTAGTGACCGGGTTTTACCATGTTGGCCAGGCTGGTCTTGAACTCCTGTTTTTAGTAGAGATGGGGTTTCACCATGTTGGCCAGGCTGGTCTTGAACTCTTGACCTCAGGTGATCCACCCTCTTCAGCCTCCCAAAGTGCTGGGATTACAGGCGTGAGCCACTCACTCAGCCCAGTATTTTTTTTAATGTCTGAAGATTTCAGGGCAGGTGTGGTGGCTCATGCCTGTAATGCCAGCACTTTGGGAGGCTGAGGCAGGTGGATCACTTGAGCTTGGGAGTTTGAGGCCAACCTGGGCAACATGGTGAAACCCCATCTCTACCAAAAATACAAAAAATTAGCCAGGCATG
Source organism: Nomascus leucogenys (assembly GCF_006542625.1). Classification (NCBI taxonomy): domain Eukaryota; kingdom Metazoa; phylum Chordata; class Mammalia; order Primates; family Hylobatidae; genus Nomascus; species Nomascus leucogenys. Next base: position 103,487,979 of record NC_044402.1, read on the forward strand.
ATGGCACACACCTGTGGTCCCAGCTACTCAGGAGGTAAGGTGGGAGGATTGTTTGAGCCTGGGAAGTGTAGGTTGCATTGAGCCAAGATCGTGCCACTACACTCCAGCCTGGGTGACAGAGTGAGACCCCATTTAAAAAAAAAAAAAATTAGTTTATATGTATGTAGTAGGCACCATGTTATTCACTGTATTTTTTGATAATTCACTTTTAACGTACTTACAGTAAGAGAGATGGTGCTGAGAACAATTTTTGTTTCTATATTATTATATACAAAGTTTTGAGATTCATATATGTGTGTAGAAAAAGACATGTATCGGCTGGGCACAGTGGCTCACGCCTGTAATCCCAGCACTTTGGGAGGCCAAGGTGGGTGGATCATGAGGTCAGGAGTTTGAGACCAGCGTGGCCAAAGTGGTGAAACCCCGTCTTTACTAAAAATACAAAAAAATTAGCCAGGCATGGTGGCGGGCACCTATAATCCCAGCTACTCGGGGAGGCTGAGGCAGGAGAATCGCTTGAATCCAGTAGGCAGAAGTTGCAGTGAGCCGAGATCTCGCCACTACCCTCTATAGCCTGTGCAACAGAGCAAGGCTCTGTCTCAAAAAAAAAAAAAAAAAAAAAAAAGAAAGAAAAAGACATGTATCATAAATTCCCTATCTCAACTGGAACCCTTGGACAGACTTAAGGACGTATTCCTATTAGACACTTAGCCTTTTGGGAGTGCTGCAGTTAGTTGGTCACCAGAATATGTAGAAGAAACTGAGCCTCTCAAAGTCTAGATAAGATTAAGCTATTTTTGTTCTGTCTGGTGTAAAGTATCAAATGCATTAACTGGGTAAAAAGATACAAAGTGACTCAAAAGCACAGCGTTTTGAAATGTGGCAGTGTAGACTGAAAACCATGGTTCATTTTTGTCATTAGCTTTAAAAAATTTTTTATTTCATTTTATTTTATTGAGATTGAATTTTGCCCTGAACAATTTTGTGAAGCTACAGTATTAGAGGTGATACTTAGTCCCAATTCTGTGTCTGATCTTAAGGACCTAAAAGGTTAACCTAGTTTCTTTGTATCTCAGTTTTCTCATCTGTCAAATGGAAAAACATAACTATTTTAACTATCTGTCAAAATTTTTTAGAAAAGAGATTTTATATTTTAAGAGGAAAAGAGATAAAAATGTAATCTTTATAAGTATTTTGCAGATGTGTGGGTGTGGACATGTGTGTATCAGGATTACTTCCATTTGCCCTTGTATTAATATAATAATAAAGGGCAATGTTCTCTTACTATTTTATCAGTAGTCATGAAGCTGTATTCGTGAATGTCTTAACTGAGAATGTCTTAACTGATTTTAAATCAGTACTTATTTTTGCTTTCAAGGATAGTGCTTAATTATCTTGAATAATGATTTGAGGGTCCTCCCTACTCTAAACCAAATTTATTTTGGATGTTGATGATGCTCCATTTCCTGCTGTTGCCCTTTGTCCTGCTAAATCTGGAATATGACTGAAATAGATAGTTTTGCAGTGAGCTCAGAGTAAACTTCCTTTTCAGAATAAAAGTTTTGTTTCAAAAAGAAAATAGAATTTAGAGGTGTTTTATTCAGTTAAAAGGCAAGTATCTCTTTTTATACATAGATTTGGAAAAATGGAATTAGTGAATATTTGTTTAATGAGAAAATTATTAACTTATTAGTACAATTTTGTTTATAATCCTAAATAAGTTTTTAGTAAGATGGACCAATACATATCAACTCTTATAATTTAAGCCACATTTAATAAGTCTCTGGTATGTGCAAAGTATGAAAATGGCTCTTGATTTTCTATGGCTTGATAACGGCCTTGTATGTAAGGAAGGTAATGTTCTTTGACTCTAAAGAAAACAAAACAAAATCATTAACAGCCTAGTACTAGTAGTTACCACTTACATGTTTGTTTTCAGAATTTAGGTATGAAAGCAAGAAATGTATAGTTTATATCAGTGGACCTGAAATGAAAACGTTGTTAAGATGCATTAACTTTTTAAATTCTTTCCTTTTGAGCATCAAACTTTAAATTTCCCTGGAAGAAGGTGAAATTGATAGTACTTAAGTATAGATGTGGAGCATAATGTGCAGATGTGTAAGAGTCTGAAATAATTTCCTGTGTGTTTTTTTTTTTCTGTTTGTTTCGGACAAAAAAAAACCCTGTGGTCTTCCCATTCACAGTTAGCTAGACAAGATCACTAGATTTTCAGGTAAGCATGCTGACTTTTCAATGTTTGTGGGACATTCAGATAGAAATACTCAATATATGGAGTTCAGAAGAGAGGTCTGTGCTGGAAATAAAGATTTGAGAGTTCTCATATTGGGAATTATTGGAGGGTTATTATGAGAATAAGAAGAAGGTAAAAGGAAGTCCTGAAGAACATTGTCATTTAAGAAGAAGACAGAGTTTTGGAGCCAGTCTGGGCAAAACAGTGAGACCACGTCTCTGTTATTTAAATAAATAAATAAATAGGTGACAGAGAAAGAAGAGTTTGTAAGTTTAAAAGAGAGAGGAGCCAGGAGTGACTGGGTTGCCTCAGAAAGTAAAGGGATATTGGCTGGGTGCAGTGGCTCATGCCTATAATTCTAGCTCTTTGGGAGGCCAAGGTGGGAGATTTGCTTGAGCTCAGGAGTTTCAGTCTGCAGTGAGCTGGGATCATGCCACTCTAGTCCAGCCTGGGTAACAGAGTAAGACTCTTTCTCACAAAAAAAAAAAAAGAAAGAAACAAGTAGTCAGGGGTGTCAAATTCAACATGGCAGTCAAGAAAAGTATTATGGTCCACGTCTGGTGGTTCACGCCTGTAATCCCAGCACTTTGGGAGGCCAAGGCGGGAGGATCATTTGAGGTCAGGAGTTTGAGACCAGCCTGGCCAACATGATGTAACCTCATCTCTACTGAAAATACAAAAGCTAGCTGGGCGGGGTGGCATGCACCTGTAATTGGCAGCTACTTAGGAGGCAAGAGAATCACTTGAATCCAAGAGGCAGGGGTTGCAGTGGGTCAGGTTTGTGCCACTGCACTCCAGCCTGGGCAATAGAGTGAGACTGTCTCAAAAAAAAAAAAAAAAAAGGAAAAGCATTATGGAGCATGTATTGGATTTGACAGTTTACATATTATTGGTGGCCCGAAGTGGGCAGATCACTTAAGGCCAGGAGTTCGAAACCAGCCTGGCCAAAATGGTGAAACCCGTCTCTACTAAAAATACAAAAATTAGCCGCGTATGGTGGTGCAGGCCTGTGGTCCCAGCTACTCAGGAAGCTGAGGCAGGAGAATCGCTTGAACCTGGGGGGCGGAGACTGTAGTGAGCCAAGATCGCACCATTGTACTCCAGTCTAGGCAACAGAGCAAGATTCTGTCTGAAATAAAAATAAATAAATAAATAAATAGATGGCTTTTGCAAAAGCAGTTCTGAAAAGAGTGAAAAAGTTAAAAATGCAAGTCCTTATATTATTAATTTTTTATTATTAAATTCAATAGACTTACAATTACTACCAAACTGCTACTAAAGTTTGTAGATAGATGTTTCCTCTTTATCTTTGTACTAACCTGGCCAAGGACCTTTATTGTTCTGTGTACCACACTTTGTGTGGCACTGCTGTAGAGCATCTGAAAATTCTCGGATACCTAGGGATCCATCTGTAAATCCAGAGATCTGTAATTTGAAAAATATTGCTTTATGAATTGAACTGTCACTGATGATCCCTTGGTAGCAATCCAAATGTGACCTGTGAAATCGATTAGCAATACTAGTCGTGAGGTAGTTTTTCCTAATATGCTTAAAGTAATTTAGAAATTAATAACAACAGGAGTGCAAACTTTAAAAATTTCTATATGGAGCTTATAGACCTCTGAAAATATTTCTGACAACTCCGAGCATTCTTGGACCTTAGTTTTAGAAACAATCCTTGAACAATCATTATATCTGACGTACTTTGATTGCTCTGCGTTTGCTACAGCTTTTTTTTCCTTTCTGCAAAATTACGTTGCAGGTTTTGCTACAAGCAAGTAAAGAATTGGGACCAAAGATCCAATCTGCTGCAGTCTTCTTTCTAGGCACAATTATTCATATTTCTCCTATATGCAAAATGTACTTCATATCTATCTCAAGAACTCCAAAACTCTCATCCAATCATGATACCAGTCTTGAAACATGGGATCTGTGGTATATATAGATCCAATTGTGGTTTTTCTTGATATTATGATCTGTGAACTCAGAGGACACTTGGTATCTGTCCTCTGCAAATCCAACTGGGCAAATATTGCCTAGTTTCTCTATCCTCGGAGAAGAAATGTTCCATCATACGACTCAGTACCTGCCATGGCTACTCTTTTGCTCTTGGCTGTGTTTTCTTGGAGGTTCTTTTTTTTTCCCCCGTCATTTTCCTTTTGCTGTATCTGAAGTGGGCATTGGAGACTACACTTTGTTGTGACTAAGCAGCTCTCTCAGCAGCTTGCCTTCTGCGTTAGGAAGTCCCCTACAGAAAATGAGGACTTCCCTCCCCTTCTAATTCTTCTGCTTCTAGTTCTCTTTTGTTTAGTTACATTATCTTATAACTCCTACATAATATTCTATAGTAATGGAAATAAGGGATATACTTGTCTTGCTCCTCATTTTAGCAGGAAAAAGATTAGGTTTTCCTGTTATGTTAGCTTCAGAATTTGGGGCTGAGACATGTATATTTATGTCTGTTTTTTTGTGTATAACCGCTTTAAATCATAGATCAGTGTAATTTATAATGTTACATATTTTATTACCTTATTCATTTTTTATAGGTCTGCTGATATTTCTCATATTACCTGTTTGCACCTCTTAGAATATATTATACAATTACCAAGAATAGTTTTATGTGTGTATACATTAAGATGTGGATAATTAGTCTATTGTGTTGCAGAGAAATGATATTATTAAGACTTCACATAATTGAAAAGAATCACTGTTGTTACTTGCTTTAATTATTGGTATTCAGTAGTTGCAATTTTAAATTTTTTTTTTTTTTTTTTTTTTTTTTTTGAGACAGTCTTTGTCTTGCTGTCTCCAGGCTCCAGGCTGGAGTACAGTGGTGTGATCTCAGCTCACTGCAACCTCCGCCTCCTGGGTTCAAGCAATTCTGCTGCCTCAGCCTCTCAAGTGTCTGGGACTACAGGCGTGCACCACCATGCCCAGCTAATTTTTGTATTTTTAGTAGAGACAATGTTTCACCATGTTGGCCAGGATGGTCTCAATCTCTTGACCTTGTGACCCGCCTGCCTCGGCCTCCCAAAGTGCTGGGATTACAGGCGTGAGTCACTGCCTCTGGCTTAAATATTCTCCTTTAGTAGAATCCTCATTATGCATTTTAAGTAGGTTCATTTGGAATCAGGTGTTCTACTTAATTTTCAGTAGTCTTTCATTGTTAAAGACGTACAGTAAATTGCTTCTAGATCAAGGTTTAATGCCTTGTAGTGTTTTAATATATGTTCAGCCTGGCTGTTGACAAAAACCCTTGATTTCTTCTTCTTATTTTTAACTCCTTCACCCCCAACCCTTGATTTCTTTTGTGGAAATATAATTCAGTTTTTTTGTGACAATTTTGTTCTGGTCATTCAAAATCTATTAAGATATGGGGAACTATGTAGATTGACTATGAAATGTGCCATAGCCATATTTGAAATCCTTTGAAGGTATCAGAATTCAGGCAAGGGTTAGCAACACTTGTTTCCTCATCCCTTTGTCAGCTTTTATTTAAAATAATGGAATTTACATTATAATGTGCCACTTTGTTTTCATTAATGGAAATGAGCTCTACTCAAATATATTTTATACAGACCCTGCTGTCTTAAAAAATGAAAAAATAACTTAGCCACATCTAAGAGATATCAACATTTTTCTTGATGTTTTGTGACTTACATTCAGGCTGGTAGAGGTATCTACTCAGATTTAAAGAAGATTAAATGATATACCCATTTCACACAAAAGTCAAGCATTTCAAAACAGTTTACCTCTGTAAAAAAAAAATGTTGTTTGATGCATTTAACTACTACATAATTTTTACTGACACTGAACATTTGAATGGTAGGAAAGGTGTGTAATTTATGATGCCACTCTGAGATGAATTTATACTTCTTTTTTATTGAGTGATTTTTGTCTGTTCAAAATACAAGATTTAACCTTTCTAGTGAATGAACTTTATTTTATGGAGAAAAATGAAAAATATATGGACTTTCTGTTTTAAGACACAGGGCATTGCTCTGTCACCCAGGCTGGAGTACAGTGGCATAATCGTAGTAGCTCCCTATAACCTTGGACTCGTGGGGTCAAGTGATCTTCCTATTTCACCCTTCCAAGCACTACAAGTGTGTGCCACCACACCTGGCTATTTTCTGAACAGTTTTGTTTTTTTTTTTAAGATGGAGTCTCGCGGTGTCACCAGGCTGGAGTGCAGTGGCGTGATCTTGGCTCACTGCAACCTCCGCCTCTGGGGTTCAAGCAATTCTCCTGCCTCAGCCTCCCAAGTAGGTGGGACTACAGGCACATGCCACCACGCCCAGCTAATTTTTGTATTTTTAGTAGAGATGGTTTTTCACCACCTTAGCCAGGAAGGTCTCGATCTCTTGACCTAGTGATCCGCCCGCCTCGGCCTCCCAAAGTGCTGGGATTACAGGTGTGAGCCACTGAGCCTGGCCCAATTTTTTTTTTTTTTTAAAGAGACAAGGTCTTGCTATGTTGCCCAGGCTGGTCTTGAACTCCTGGTCCAAGCAATCCTTATGCCTCGGCCTCTCAAAATGGTGGAATTATAGGCGTGAGCCACTGTGCCTGGCTTGACTTTTTGATTGGATTTATGTTCTAAGAAAAAATAGTAATATTTTACTTTTATGCTGAGCTTTAATTTTTTAATTAAGATATATAACTTAATTGTAGAAAATTTAGAAAATACAGGTATTCAGGAAGTCAGTTACAGAAAATCTCATTATTCAGAGACTTTTAGTTCTTTATGGATGTGTAAATTAATTACATTTACTACTACAAATTATTAATATATTTAATTTGAAAAACTTCAACTTGACATGAAACTTGAAGATCATTTCAAGTTTCATGGAATGTTTTAAACTCCATTTGACAAGTGTCAATGTTATATTAACATGTCTATATATTAATATAGACATGTTAATATATTTAATACATTTATAGTAATAATATTTTTCTTTCCTAAAGAATTAACTTTAGTCCCATTTGACTCATTTTTATTGGGTGCCTGCTGTATGCACATGTCCGTTGAATTTTATATTTTCCTATTTTTTTATTTGGTTAATTTTTAAGAAATTTATAAATTGTATTTTTAGAGCAGTTTTAGGTTCCCAGAAAAATTGAGCAGAAAGTATAGAGCATTCCCATATACCCCCTGTCCCCACACATGCACAGCCTTCCCTACCATCTATATCCTGGACCACAATGCGCCCTTTTGATAACTTGACTGACTTCCCAAAAACACCTGCATCAGAAACTTTTGAGTCAGAGTCTTGCTCTGCTGCTCAGGCTGGAGTGCAATGGTGTGATCTCAGCTCACTACAACCTCCACCTCCTGAGTTCCAGTGAGTCTCGTGCCTCAGCCTCCTGAGTAGCTGTGATTATAGGGTGGCTAATTTTTGTATGCCTGGCTAATTTTTGTACTTTTAGTAGAGACGAGGTTTTACCATGTTGGTTAGGCTGGTCTCAAACTCCTGGCCTCAAGTGCTCTGCCCGCCTCAGCTTCCCAAAGTGTTGGGATTACAGGCGTGAGCCCCCGCACCCAGCCTGCATCAGAAGCTTCTTTACCTGACCACCATGTGTGAAACTCCAAGATAAACACAGAATTCATGCAACAGGACATATTTTACCTAACATTGCAGATGTGGGCCAGTTCTGCTGATTTTAACTGTGATTTTTCCACAGTATATTGTTCAGACCTGGAACTTTATTAGTTATCTGAATGGATAGTTACATAAACTTTTAAGAAATTCTAGCCTGGGGCAACATGATGAAACCCTGCCTCTACAGATAATACAAAAATTAGCTGGGCATGATGGCATGTGCCAGTGGTCCCAGCTACTCAGGAGGCTGAAGTGGGAGAATCACTTAAGCCCAGGTGGTTGAGGCTGCAGTGAGCCATGATTTTGCCACTGTACTTCAGCCTGGGCAACAGAGTGAGACCCTGTCTCAAAAAAAAAAAAAAAGCTAATAAAAACATACAAAAAGTAAAATTTGAAACCTTTCTCACCAGGAATTGGTGTATTCTAAGCCTATTTTGTATACATACACCTCTATTACAGTATTACTACTTTTGTTTGTGTTAAAGTGGCTTCCAAACCTTTCTTGGATGTGATGGGTTTTCCTTTCATTAAAATTTTTGCCTTCATCTATTTAATTGACTATGACTTCATCTGAGGGCATGCTTTTCCAGCTAGAATCAGTTTCCCACTTAGACTGTAGGTCCAGATAATAAGTAAACTAAAGCAAGATGGAGGGATGAAGTCATCAGGTATACCTTAGTGGAAGAGGTAGCATCAATAAAGATTTTAAAGAATGTATAGTAGCTTAATAGTTACAGAAGATGTTCCAGGCACGCGTAAGGCATGACCGAAACATCTTAAAAGCATTGAAAAACTGGCAACATGGTAAGGCATAATGAAACCAAATCTTAACGAAAGCAGAAACTTAGGTAAATGAAAGCCTCTTTTGCCTAGTGAACTTGAGCTTTTGTTTTCATGGCCTTGTAAGTGGGTAGAAGTTAGAAGAGGCTTCTGTTCTTTTCAAGATGGGCCTCTCCATAGGGCTACTCAGTACTGAACTTCTAGATTCCCCCAGAGTAAGTGATCAAATAATAATAATAATAATAATAATAATAAAGAACAATTTACAATAATAATAAAGAACAAGTATCAAATGTAAAGCCAAGGGACTAACCGGAATGAGAAGTCTAAGAAAATTTCCCTTCTGATTCCCAAAGCTTACACCTTTGGCATAAGGAACAACTAGATTCTAAGCAAACCCACTTAACTCTCCTCCCTCCACTAGGACTTCAGGGGAAAGTGCATGAGTGAGAACCAACAGAAGTAGACAGTAAACATGGATCTAGAAAGACTTCATATGTTGATAGTAGAAGGCAGAGATTATAAAATAAATATACCAGGCACAGTGGCTCACACCTGTAGTCCCAGCACTTTGGGAGACTGAGACAAAAGGATCACTCAAGACCAGACTGCGCAACATAGTGAGGCCCTGTCTCTACAAAAAGAATTCAAAAATTAGCCAGGCATGGTGGTGCATGCCTATAGTCACAGCCACTTGGGAGACTGAGGTGTGAGGATCACTCAAGCCCAGTAGGTTGAAGCTGCAGTGAGCTGTTGTTGCTATCTCAGAAAAAAAGTTGAACAGATTCTATATATCATGGAATCTGAAAACATTGATTATAAAATATGCCATTACTTTATGTAACATTTAGAAAAATGCTGGCAGTTAAACTGCAGATTTATAACTTATTTCCTGATCTATGAATTGACCATATCAGGTTCTCATTGTTTTGAAATTTCTCTCATCTTTTCCTAGTGATTTGGCAGTTTCTCTTGTCTTCGTTTGCATTGTTTGGCTTATGGTAGATAATCTTTTCACATGCGTATTTCCTTTTCATCTATTTGAGAGTATCTCTCATTTTCAAGTTTATAAAGCACTAAGCTTTTCATCAGAAAACATACCATTGTGATCATTCCTGTGGTAATGAATATTTGCTTCGTTAATGTCAAATTATATCCTATTGCTCTGTTCTCAATGCCTTTCTTTGTACACAATTTCATTTTATTGCCTAATCACAGTATAATTTTTTGAAGACATTTTGAATGGTAGTTAAACTTATGTGTAGTACTAACTATACATGTTAATCTAGTGAAGGAACGTCAATATGAAGTCTACTACCAGGTTTGCACATGAACAGGCAAGAGCAAATGTCAGCTACCTCTCTAAGGGCAATTTTGAGATGCATTTTAATTTCAAAGATGTCAAATGTTAAGAATCTTAGAATCATAGAAATATGAAAAAAGTGACCTGGCAGTTTTGAAAAAGAAATAGACTGTCTTGAAATGGGGGAAAAATTGGAATTTTAAAAAATTGAACGATAAAAGCACATTTTAGAACTTGGCAGCTACAGAATTACTTAGGAAAATTTAAATACATATGTTAGAAATAAAAAAGACTAAAACTTAATGAACTAGTCATTTATGGTAGCCAATCTTCAGATCCCACCTCCTGGTATTTACACTCTTGTGTACAATCCCCTCCCACATTGTACCATGGTTGATCTGTGTGATCAGTAGAATTTGGCAAAAGTGATAGTATGTCATTTCCAAAATTAGGCTATGAAAGACACTATTGTTTCACCTCAGTTGTTCTTTATTATTTTTTGATTGCTTACTCCAGGGGAATCCAGAAGTTCAGTAATGAGTAGCCCTACGGAGTGGCCCATCTTGTAAAGAATAGAAGGCTCTTGCGAACTACCGTATGAGTGAGCTTTTAAGTGGTTCCTTCAGCCCAGTCAAGCTTTGCTATGACTGTGTCCTTAGTTGGCATGTTCATTACGAGATCATGAGAAATCCTGAGCCAGAAGCACCAACCTGAGCCACTCTTGAACTCTGACCGTAAGAAACAGTGAGATAATAAATGTTTGTTGGTTTAAGCTAATAAATTTTGGGTAATTTGTTATGCAGGAATAGACAACTATTGTATCATTTGTTTAAGAAGATAAGAACAGCCGGGCGCAGTGGCTCATACTTGTAATCCCAGCACTTTGGGAGGCCGAGGCAGGCGGATCATGGGGTCAGGAGATCAAGACCATCCTGGCTAACATGGTGAAACCCTGTCTCTACTAAAAAATACAAAAAATTAGCTGGGTGTGGTGGTGGGCGCCTGTAGTCCCATCTACTTGGGAGGCTGAGGCAGGAGAATGGCGTGAACCTGGGAGGCGGAGCTTGCAGTGAGCTGAGATCGTGCATAAGAACAGAAACCCAAAGAAAGAGCGAAGGAAATAGTAGCTTTTTTTCTTTTTTTTTTTTTTTAGACAGAGTCTCACTGTTGCCAAGGCTGGAGTGCAGTGGTGCCATCTTGGCTCACTGCAACCTCCACCTCCTGGGCTCAAGTGATTCTCCTGCCTCAGCCTCCCGAGTAGCTGGGACTACAGGCACACACCACCACACCTGGCTCATTTTTGTATTTTTGGTAGAGACAGGTTTTCATTATGTTGGCCAGGCTGGTCTCAAACTCCTGACCTCGGGTGATCCACCTACCTTGGCCTCTCAAAGTGCTGGCATTACAGGCGTGAGCCACCATGCCCATCCGGAAGTTGTACCTTTTTAAGTGTGAAAGTTCCCAAATTTATTGTATGTATTTTCAGTTGTTGTGGGAAATATACATATATCAGAAAGTTGGCATGTACTAAGGAATCGGTTTATAATGAACAGGCCACTATCCATTACATAACATCTTGGGATGAGTAGCATAAACACAGTCTGCATCTGGATATACTTTTAATTAAGAATCTGGAAGTGGGATTGAGAATAATAAATAGCTCTTTCTTCTGCAAATCTTTCTAGTAGTAATGGTGTTATTATGAGGAAATTGTCAGGTTTTTGCAGAAATTACTCATAATGAAATACCGGATCTAGGAAATGATGATCAGTAGTTTCTACTGTCACAACCCCCACCACCCTTTTTTAAAAAACTTTTCCAATTGTATCTATTATCATCTAAGTGAAAAGTGTTGGGATGAATACTTGGTTAGGAAATGCTGACTTCTCCAGTCTTATAATCCTATATGATTATCCACTGCTTCCTATCATTTCCACACTGGAATGATACCAAATGTTATACATCTTCGAACATACCTTGCTGTTTTCTCTCTGTCTGGATTCCTCTCTTCCCCCGACCCTCCCTGAGAGTATCTGTTTATGATTCTTTGAAAACCTTTTTGAGCATTTGGGACTACACATTTACCCCCACCCTTGACAGAATCAATGACTCCCTTCTTTGTATTATTTCAGTATTTTTCACAACTGTGTTGCTTCACAGACTGTTTTGCTTCACAGGCTGTTTTGCATTTACTTGTTTATACCTCTTTTCTCTTGAACCACGAGCAATTTGAGGACAAGACTGTATTTTATTTGTCTTTATATTCATGGTCTAGCATGGTCCCTAGTTCGTACATGGTTGGCCTGTGCTTTTTTTTTTTTTTTGAGACAGAGTCTTGATTTATCTCCAGGCTGGAGTGCAGTAGAGCGATCTCGGCTCACTGCAACCTCCGCTTCCCGGGTTCAAGTGATCCTCCTGCCTCAGCCTCCCGAGTAGCTGGGACTACAGGCGCATGCCACCATATCCAGCTAATTTTTTGTATTTTCAGTAGAGACGGAGTTTCACCATGTTGGCCAGGATGGTCCCAATCTCTTGACCTTGTGATCTGCCCACCTTGGCCTCCCAAAGTGCTGGGATCACAGGTGTGAGTCACCACACCCAGCCTTTTTTTTTTTTTTTTTTTTTGAGATGGAGTTTCACTCTTGTTGCCCAGGCTGAAGTGCAATGGCGCGATCTCGGCTCACTGAAACCTCCACCTCCCATGTTCAAGCAATTCTCCTGCCTCAGCCTCCCTAGTAGCTGGGATTACAGGCATGCACCACCACGCCTGGCTAATTTTGTATTTTTAGTAGAGACAGAGTTTCTCCATGTTGGTCAGGCAGGTCTTGAACTCCTGACCTCAGGTGATCCTCCTGCTTTGGCCTCTCAAAGTGTTGGGATTACAGGCGTGAGCCACTGTGCCTGGCTGGCCTGTACTTAATAAACGTTTTTAATAGTTGCTAGGTTGTATCAGAAAAACTTGAGGGCTGACTTGCAAGATTAGTCACTTTTACAATGTTTCTGTGGGGGGAATTTATCTTCTTTTGGTAGGATATTAGAAAATATAAATATAACTGACTTAGATGAACTTTTAAAATTCAATTCATATTTAAGTTAGGAACTGCCCATCATATGGTTGAAATATTTGTATGCATCTAAAATTTGATAGTTTTAAAACTTGAGTGAATACTGTAATCCAAATATCATTGCATAGAGCAAATAAAGCATTCCCCCTATTCTTAGCTGTAACCCTGTCTCTGAAGAACTAGGGGAAATTGCATGGATCATTTAATTCCATTATCCTCTCTAAAGCCTCCCAAAAGGTTAGTGGGTGTTATGAGAAGCTAAACGTCTGTTGTGCTTTAACATAATTTAAGTAATCACATGTGACTAGTGGCCCCCATATTGGACAGCACAGCTCTAAGTTAAGTGTTCAGACTTCATCCTTTACTAATAGGGAGCCATTGAAAGTATTTGGGCAGGACAGAGGAGATGACTGGATTTAAATTTAACAAATCTCGGGGTGGAGCCAAGATGGCCAAATAGGAACAGCTCCGGTCTACAGCTCCCAGCCTGAGCTACACAGAAGACAGGTGATTTCTGCATTTCCGTTTGAGGTAATGGGTTCTTCTCACTAGGGAGTGCCAAAAAGTGGGTGCAGGACAGTCGGTGCAGCACACTGGGTGCGAGCCGAAGCAGGGCGAGGCATTGCCTCACTCGGGAAGCACAAGGGGTCAGGGAGTTCCCTTTCCTAGTCAAAGAAAGGGGTAACAGACGGCACCTGGAAAATCGGGTCAGTCTCACCCTAATACTGCGCTTTTCCAACGGGCCTGGAAAACGGTACACCAGGAGATTGTGTCCCGCACCTGGCTCGGAGGGTCCTATGCCCACGGAGTCTCGCTGATTGCTAGCACAACAGTCTGAGTTCAAACTGCAAGGTGGCAGCGAGGCTGGGGGAGGGGCTCCCGCCATTGCCCAGGCTTGCTTAGGTAAACAAAGCAGCCAGGAAGCTCCAACTGGGTGGAGCCCACCACAGCTCAAGGAGGCCTGCCTGCCTGCCTCTGTAGGCTCCACCTCTGGGGGCAGGGCACAGACAAACAAAAATTCAGCAGGAACCTCTGCAGACTTAAATGTCCCTGTCTGACTGACAGCTTTGAAGAACCAGAAGAACATGCTGGTTCTCCCAGCATGCAGCTGGAGATCTGAGAACAGACAGACTGCCTCCTAAAGTGGGTCCCTAACCCACGAGCAGCCTAACTGGGAGGCACCCCCCAGTAGGGACAGACTGACACCTCACTCGGCCGGGTACTCCTCTGAGACAAAACTTCCAGAGGAACTATCGGACAGCTGAATTTGTGGTCTCACGAAAATCCGCTGTTCTGCAGCCACCGCTGCTGACACCCAGCCAAACAGGGTCTGGAGTGGACCTCTAGCAAACTCCAACAGATCTGCAGCTGAGGGTCCTGTCTGGTAGAAGGAAAACTAACAAACAGAAAGGACATCCACACCAAAAACCCATCTGTACATCACCATCATCAAAGACCAAAAGTAGATAAAACCACAAAGATGGGGAAAAAACAGAGCAGAAAAACTGGCAACTCTAAAAAGCAGAGCGCCTCTCCTCTTCCAAAGGAACGCAGTTCCTCACCAGCAACGGAACAAAGCTGGACGGAGAATGACTTTGACGAGTTTGAGAGAAGAAGGCTTCAGACGATCAAACTACTCTGAGCTACGGGAGGAAATTCAAAACAATAGCAAAGAAGTTAAAAACTTTGAAAAAAAATTAGACGAATGGATAACTAGAATAACCAATGGAGAGAAGGGCTTAAAGGAGCTGATGGAGCTGAAAGCCAAGTATCGAGAACTACGCGAAGATTGCCGAAGCCTCGGTAGCAGATGCAATCAGCTGGAAGAAAGGGTATCAGTGATGGAAGATGAAATGAATGAAATGAAGCGAGAAGGGAAGTTTAGAGAAAAAAGAATAAAAAGAAATGAACAAAGCCTCCAAGAAATTTGGGACTATGTGAAAAGACCAAACCTATGTCTGATTGGTGTACCTGAAAATGACGGGGAGAATGGAACCAAGTTGGAAAACACTCTACAAGATATTATCCAGGAGAACTTCCCCAATCTAGCAAGGCAGGCCAACATTCAGATTCAGGAAATACAGAGAACGCCACAAAGATACTCCTCGAGAAGAGCAACTCCAAGACACATAATTGTCAGATTCACCAAAGTTGAAATGAAGGAAAAAATGTTAAGGGCAGCCAGAGAGAAAGGTTGGGTTACCCACGAAGGGAAGCCCATCAGACTAACTGCTGATCTCTCAGCAGAAACTCTACAAGCCAAAAGAGAGTGGGGGCCGATATTCAACATTCTTAAAGAAAAGAATTTTCAACCCAGAATTTCATATCCAGCCAAACTAAGCTTCATAAGTGAAGGAGAAATAAAATACTTTACAGACAAGCAAATGCTGAGTGATTTTGTCACCACCAGGCCTGCCCTAAAAGAGCTCCTGAAGGAAGCACTAAACATGGAAAGGAACAACCGGTACCAGCCACTGCAAAAACATGCCAAATTGTAAAGACCACCAAGGCTAGGAAGAAACTGCATCAACTAATGAGCAAAATAACCAACTAACATCATAATGACAGGATCACATTCACACATAACAATATTAACTTTAAATGTAAATGGGCTAAATGCTCCAATTAAAAGACACAGACTGGCAAACTGGATAAGGAGTCAAGACCCATCAGTGTGCTGTATTCAGGAAACCCGTCTGACGTGCAGAGACACACACAAACTCAAAATAAAGGGATGGAGGAAGATCTATCAAGCAACTGGAAAACAAAAAAAGGCAGGGGTTGCAATCCTAGTCTCTGATAAAATAGACTTTAAACCAACAAAGATCAAAAGAGACAAAGAAGGCCATTACATAATGGTAAAGGGATCAATTCAACAAGAAGAGCTAACCATCCTAAATATATATGCACCCAACACAGGAGCACCCAGATTCATAAAGCAAGTCCTGAGTGACCTACAAAGGGACTTAAACTCCCACACAATAATAATGGGAGATTTTAACACCCCACTGTCAACATTAGACAGATCAACGAGACAGAAAGTTAACAAGGATATCCAGGAATTGAACTCAGCTCTGCACAAAGTGGACCTAATAGACATCCACAGAACTCTCCACCCCAAATCAACAGAATATACACTTTTTTCAGCACCACACTACACCTATTCCAAAATTGACCACATAGTTGGAAGTAAAGCTCTCCTCAGCAAATGTAAAAGAACAGAAATTATAACAAACTGTCTCTCAGACCACAGTGCAATCAAACTAGACCTCAGGATTAAGAAACTCGAAACCGCTCAACTACATGGAAACTGAACAACTTGCTCCTGAATGACTATTGGTTACATAATGAAATGAAGGCAGAAATAAAGATGTTCTTTGAAACCACCAAGAACAAAGATACAACATACCAGAATCTCTGGGACACATTCAAAGCAGTGTGTAGAGGGAAATTTATAGCACTAAATGCCCACAAGAGAAAGCAGGAAAGATCCAAAATTGACACCCTAACATCACAATTAAAAGAACTAGAAAAGCAAGAGCAAACACATTCAAAAGCTAGCAGAAGGCTAGAAATAACTAAAATCAGAGCAGAACTGAAGGAAATAGAGACACAAAAAACCCTTCAAAAAATTAATGAATCCAGGAGCTGGTTTTTTGAAAAGATCAACAAAATTGATAGACCACTAGCAAGACTAATAAAGAAGAAAAGAGAGAAGAATCAAATAGACGCAATAAAAAATGAAAAGGGGTATCACCACCAATCCCACAGAACTACAATCTACCATCAGAGAATACTACAAACACCTCTATGCAAATAAACTAGAAAATCTAGAAGAAATGGATAAATTCCTTGACAAATACACCCTCCCAAGACTAAACCAGGAAGAAGTTGAGTCTCTGAATAGACCAATAACAGGCTCTGAAATTGTGGCAATAATCAATAGCTTACCAACGAAAGAGTCCAGGACCTGATGGATTCACAGCCGAATTCTACCAGAGGTACAAGGAAGAACTGGCACCATTCCTTCTGAAACTATTCCAATTCATAGAAAAAGAGGGAATCCTCCCTAACACATTTTATGTGGCCAGCATCGTCCTGATACCAAAGCCTGGCAGAGACATAACCAAAAAAGAGAATTTCAGACCAATATCCTTGAACATTGATGCAAAAATCCTCAATAAAATACTGGCAAACCGAATCCAGCAGCACCTCAAAAAGCTTATCCACCATGATCAAGTGGGCTTCATCCCTGGGATGCAAGGCTGGTTCAACATACGCAAATCAATAAATGTAATCTAGCATATAAACAGAACCAAAGACAAAAACCACATGATTATCTCAATAGATGCAGAAAAGGCCTTTGACAAAATTCAACAACACTTCATGCTAAAAACTCTCAATAAATTAGGTATTGATGGGACATATCTCAAAATAATAAGAGCTATCTATGACAAACCCACAGCCAATATCATACTGAATGGGCAAAAACTGGAAGCATTCCCTTTGAAAACTGGCACAAGACAGGGATGCCCTCTCTCACCACTCCTGTTCAACATAGTGCTGGAAGTTCTGGCCAGAGCAATCAGGCAGGAGAAGGAAATAAAGGGTATTCAATTAGGAAAAGAGGAAGTCAAATTGTCCCTGTTTGCAGATGACATGATTGTATATCTAGAAAACCCCATTGTCTCAGCCCAAAATCTTCATAAGCTGATTAGCAACTTCAGCAAAGTCTCAGGATACAAAATCAATGTTCAAAAATCACAAGCATTCTTGTACACCAATAACAGACAAACAGAGAGCCAAATCATGAGTGAACTCCCATTCACAATTGCTTCAAAGAGAAGAAAATACCTAGGAATCCAACTTACAAGGGATGTGAAGGACCTCTTCAAGGAGAACTACAAACCACTGCTCAATGAAATAAAAGAGGATACAAACAAATGGAAGAACATTCCATGCTCATGGGTTGGAAGAATCAATATCGTGAAAATGGCCCTACTGCCCAAGGTAATTTATAGATTCAATGCCATCCCCATCAAGCTACCCATGACTTTCTTCACAGAATTGGAAAAAACTACTTTGAAGTTCATATGGAACCAAAAAAGAGCCCGTGTCACCAAGTCAATCCTAAGCCAAAAGAACAAAGCTGGAGGCATCACGCTACCTGACTTCAAACTATACTACAAGGCTACAGTAACCAAAACAGCATGGTACTGGTACCACAACAGAGACATAGATCAATGGAACAGAACAGAGCCCTCAGAAATAATGCTGCATATCTACAACTATCTGATCTTTGACAAACCTGACAAAAACAAGCAATGGGGAAAGGATTCCCTATTTAATAAATGGTGCTGGGAAAACTGGCTAGCCATATGTAGAAAGCTGAAACTGGATCCCTTCCTTACACCTTATACAAAAATTAATTCAAGATGGATTAAAGACTTAAATGTTAGACCTAAAACCATTAAAATCCTACAAGAAAACCTAGGCAATACCATTCAGGACATAGGCGTGGGCAAGGACTTCATGTCTAAAACACCAAAAGCAATGGCAACAAAAGCCAAAATTGACAAATGGGATCTAATTAAACTAAAGAGCTTCTGCACAGCAAAAGAAACTACCATCAGAGTGAACAGGCAACCTACAGAATGGGAGAAAATTTTTGTAACCTACTCATCTGACAAAGGGCTAATATCCAGAATCTACAATGAACTCCAACAAATTTACAAGAAAAAAACAAACAAGCCCATCAAAAAGTGGGCAAAGGACATGAACAGACACTTCTCAAAAGAAGACATTTATGCAGCCAAAAGACACATGAAGAAATGCTCATCATCACTGGCCATCAGAGAAATGCAAATCAAAACCACAGTGAGATACCATCTCACACCAGTTAGAATGGCCATCATTAGAAAGTCAGGAAACAACAGGTGCTGGAGAGGATGTGGAGAAATAGGAACACTTTTACACTGTTGGTGGGACTGTAAATTAGTTCAACCATTGTGGAAATCAGTGTGGCAATTCCTCAGGGATCTAGAACTAGAAATACCATTTGACCCAGCCATCCCATTACTGGGTATATACCCAAAGGACTCTAAATCATGCTGCTATAAAGACATGCACACGTATGTTTATTGTGGCACTATGCACAATAGCAAAGAGCTGGAACCAACCCAAATGTCCAACAACGATAGACTGGATTAAGAAAATGTGGCACATATACACCATGGAATACTATGCAGCCATAAAAAATGATGAGTTCATGTCCTTTGTAGGGACATGGATGAAACTGGAAAACATCATTCTCAGTAAACTATCGCAAGGACAAAAAACCAAACACCGCATGTTCTCACTCATAGGTGGGAACTGAACAATGGGAACTCATAGACACAGGAAGGGGAACATCACACTCCAGGGACTGTTGTGGGGTCGGGGGAGGGGGAGGGACAGCATTAGGAGATATACCTAATGCTAAATGACGAGTTAATGGGTGCAGCAAAACAACATGGCACATGGATACATATGTAACAAACCTGCACATTGTGCACATGTACCCTAAAACCTAAAGTATAATAATAATAAAAAAAAGACCCTGTCTCAAGTAAATAAATACATATATAAAAAAAAAAAAAAATCTCATTAGTAGGTGTGTATAGGGAGCTACCTAACAGTCCAGAAAGAAAGATTATTTGTCTTAATTAATGGCAGATGGGATGATTGGATGAATATTTGAGTACCGAATCAATAAAGTTGATTTTGTAATTATTTTGCTTATTTTCTTACATTGGATCATGACCAACTTGATGGCAAAGTCTGTATTATAATTATTGTGGTAACCAACATGTTCTGAGCATTTGCTAAATATAAGGCACTACTGAGTGCCTTTTGTGCATTATCTCATTTAGTGCTCTCAACAACCCTATGAGGTGGGAAGTATTATCATCATCTTACAGACAAAGAACAGCTCAGAGAGGTAAAGTTACCTGCTGAAAGTCACACAGATAATAAATGCAAAGAGATTTGAAATGAAAAGAGTAAAATTTAAAATTAGGTGTCAAAGGAGATCATGAAACATTTAGATATGTATAGCACAGAACATTACTGTTTTGTCGGAGTTTCCTGATTTGGGCACGTAGTAGGTTATGAAAATAATTTTTATTGATACTTATTGAGCATATACTATGTGCTAGGCATTCTAAGCCCTTGACATGGGTTAGCTTATTTAATTTTCACAACAGTCCTGTGAGACATCATTATGTTCATTTTTATAGAGGAAGAAAGTGATGCACAAACATAGGCTGACTTGTTTAAGAAAGTGACAGAGCAGGGATTAGAGTCCAAGTAATTTGGCTCCAGCACTCCTGCACTACTTAATACATTTGTGTGTTGTATTAGTAAATAAATACTGTACAAATGGTGAGATAGGCCTGACGCTGGTGTTTCAATAAAGCAAACTCAACCATGAAAGTGACTCAGCTTGAGATTTAATTAATATTGTTTCTATGTGTGGGGATCTTTCTTTTCATGGCCTTTGGCAGTGAAATGATCTAAGCGTTTTTATAGAATGTATAAAATGTGGCTTTTTTTGTATGTTAAATACTTTATTACCTTGAATTTACTGATCCTGATGAAGCTCCTCTTTTCCTCTTTTTCCCACTGAAGATCCATTTTATTTATGCACACAGTTAAAGCTATTGTAGTGTAGTGAAAACAGCACATATTGGATTTGTGTATTCTTATATTTTAATTCCAGCATTATCCTTTACTAGCTGTGTGACTGGGCAAATTATACATCTTTAGAACTTCCATTTTCTAACCTGTAAAATGGGGGAAATTAAATCTTCTTCATTGCATAGTTGTAAGGAGTAAATGGGGTGATATATTTTTTAAATGCCTGCTGTACTACTTAGTGTATGGCAGATGTTCAAAAAATTGTGAGTGCTTTACTTCTTAATAAATGAAACACCTCCAAATTTAAGTACTTTTTTTCCCTTATAGTTGCTCAATTTTGTAGGTGAACTCTGTGCTTGCCAAACATTTGGTAGCCAGACCTTTAGAATTTGAACCAGATACGATAGAGTTCCTAAATAAAATATGCATTAGGAGAGAAATGCATTAATTCTTTATGGTGTTGTGTGACTGTTTTGTGTCTTTTGCCAAGAGGTAATTCTCTGCTGTACTGGAGAGGAACAATGATAAGGAAAACTTCAGCTACTTGTGTTTCTGGAGTTCTATCTTGAATGGATAAATGAATGAATAAATGAATCACATTCTAGTTGGACATGTAAAAAAGGAAATAGTGAAACTCTTGAGAAAATTTCTCACAAAAGGTAGCTCTTTTTCTAAAATATTTCCTTCTGATTTCTCAGTAATGATGTAGAGAGCCATAGTTTACAAGCTGATTTTAGAACCGTATATTAATAGAAAAAGCAAATACACAAAAGGTCAGTAGTCCCTGCATATTTTGGGAACATTCTTTTAGATTTTGATTTGTAGTGTAATGCTTTTATTTCGGGGAAGTAAGTTCCTTGAGTTCCCTTTAACCAAGAGCAGTACTTAAGCAATGATATTTAATGACTACATAACTGAGACTCCTAAATCACATGTTGAAATCTGACTGACATAAGGAAGTACTGAGGAGGCAAAGGAAAAGAATTGAGCATCATTTTTTGAGATACAGTCAATATACTTAAAAATTTCCAAGGGATCATAGTTTTTTTTCAACTCAGCTTTATTGAAATGTCACAAAGATTAAAATACACAGATTTTAAGTGTCAAATGTGATGAATTTTGATACATGCAAACATTTGTATAAACGCTACTTTAGTCAAGAAATGGAAAATTTCCATCACCTAGGAAAGTTCCCTCTGTGCCCCTTTGCAGTCAGTCCTCCCAGAGGCAGCCATGTTGTCTAATTTCTGTTACCATAGACTGCTCTAGAACTGCATATAAGTGATATCAGGCTGGTTGAGGTGGCTCAACCTATAATCCTGGCACTTTGGGAGGCCAAGGTGGGAGGATCACTTGAGGCCAGGAGTTTGAGACCGTAACAAGACCCTGTCTCTACAAAAAATACAAAAATTAACCAGGCATGATAGCTATAATCCCAGCTACTTGGAATGCTGAGGCAGGAGGATTCCTTGGGCTCAGGAGTTTGAGGCCATAGTGAACCGTGATTTTGCCACTGCACTCTGGCCTGGGTAACAGTGAGAACCTGTCTTATAAATAAATAAATAAATACACAAATAAATACATTAATAAATAAATAAGTGGTATGTGCTTTGATGCCTAACATCTTTTGCTCAATAGATTTTTGAAAAATTTTTTTGTCATTGTAAGTATCAATAGTTCATTTTTATTCCTGGAATAGTATTCCATTTTATGAATGTACAACAATTTGTTTATCCGTTAACTTGATAGAATTTTTGTTTTCAGCTTTGGGCTATTATAAACAAAGTTTCCATAAACATTTTTGTGCAAGTGTTTTTGTGGATATTTGTATTCATTTATCTGGGAGAGGAATGGCTGGGCTGTTTGATATGTGTATATTTAACTTAAACTTTTCTAAGTGGTGATCCTATTTCATACTGCCACCAGTAATGTATGAGAGTTATAGTTACTGCACGTCTTCACTAACATGATATAGTTTTTCTACTTTTAGCCATTCTAGTGGGTATATAATAGTATCTTATTTGGTTTTAATTTGCATTTCTCTGGATAACTAATGATATTGATCACAGATTAGGATGCCGTTTGGCCATTTGTGTATTCCCTTTTGTGAAGTGTCCAAACTTTTTGCCCATTTTTTTTTTTTTTTTTAAGTACAATTTCCATTTTATTTTTCTCCAGAGAACAGTCTGTCTTCAGTCTTTAAGAACTCAGCTCCTTACATGGGCTTTGGTGGGGGACGTGGGGCAGCACCCGCAGGTCTAAATCGGGGTGGGGGTGTTCGGTCCTTGCGGGCTTCACGAGATTGATTCCTGACTACTTTGCTGTGAATTGCACAACTCACACAGTAATGTAGCTTCACATACAGCTTGGGAAGCACATAGGCATCGAAGACGCTCGCTTCAGAAATGTCCCTGACTGCTGCGGCCTCCACTATGTTTCGAATGACGAATTTCTTAATGGCCTTGTCCTTGGGCACGCATCGGGCACAGTTAGTGCAGCGAATAGGCTGCACGTGGCCGCGGCCCTTTTTGGCACGACCATTGTTCCTTCTTTTCTTTGTCATTTTGGAGGCACGGACCAGAGAGAGGACTTTTTGCCCATTTTTAAATCGAATTGTCTTTTTGTTATTGATTTGTAGGAGATCTTTATGTTTTTCATACAAGTCCCTGAGAATATTTTCAGCCAGTGTGGTTTGTCTTTCCATTTTCTTTTTTCTTTAGAGTCTCACTCTGTCACCAGAATATAGGTTTCACAAGTGCAGAGATTTTCATCTTTTCGTTTACTAATGGCACGTGTCACTCAGTGGCATGATCATAGCTCACTCCAGTCTTGACTTCCTGTGCTCAAGAATTCCTCCAATTTCAACCTCCTGAGTAACTGGGACTGCTGGCATGTGCAACCACACCCAGCTAATTTTTTTCTATTTTTTGAAGAGATGGGATCTCACTATGTTGCTTAGGCTGGTCTCGAATTCCTGGGCTCAAGCGATTCTCTCACAGCAGCTTCCCAAAGTGCAGGGGTTACAGTCGTGAGCTACTGCACCCAGCCTCCATTTTCTTAATACTGTCTTTCGATGAGTAAAAGTTTTAAATTTTGATTAATACCAGTTATCTTTTTTTTCTTTTTCAGTTTATGATTTTTTTGTCCTAGCTAAGAAACCTCTCTTTATCCCCAGGTAGCAAAGTTATTCAGTCTAGTCTTGTCTTTCTTGTCTGTCTTGTCTTGTCTTGTCTTGTCCTGTCTTTTTTCTTTCCTTTCCTTTTCTTTCCTTTCCTTTCCCTTCCCCTTCCCCTTCACCTCCCCTTTCCCCTTCCCCTTCCCCTCCCCCACCCCCTTCTCCTCCCCTTCCCCTTCCCCTCCCCCTTTCCCTTCCCCTCCCCCTTTCCCTTCCCCTCCCCTCCCTCCCCTCCCCTCCCCCTCCCCTCCCCTCCCCTTCCCTTCCCTGTCCTGTCCTGTCCTGTCCTGTCCTGTCCTGTCCTGTCCTGAGACAGTCTTGCTTTGTTGCTCAGGCTGGAGTGCAGTAGCATTATCTTGGCTCACTGCAACCTCCACCTCCTGGGTTCAAGCAATTTTCATGCCTCAGCCCCCCGAGTAGCTGGGACTACAGGCTTGTACCACCATACCTGGCTAATTTTTGTATTTTTAGTAGAGATGGGGTTTCACCATGTTGGCCAGGCTGGTCTCAAACCCCTGACCTCAGGTGATCCGCCTGCCTTGGGCTCCCAAAGTGCTGGGATTACTGGCGTGAGCCACTGTGCCTGGTGTATTTTCTTCTAGAAAATTTGGGTTTCAGTTTTTATGTTTACGTTAATGATCCATTTCCAATTTGATTTCATTTATGCATGTTACACTTATTCTTAATTTATGGAACAAATATTTATTGAGCACAGTCTCAGTACCAGCCACTATTTAAGGTACTGGTATTCATTAGTAAACAAACAAATGAAAATCTCTGCACTTGTGAAACTATATTCTGGGGAAGTGACAAAAAATAAACTGATAAGGAAATTATACAGCATGATGAAAGGTGGTCAAGGATCATGGTGGAGGGAACATGATAAGGTAAGGTAAAGGGGTGGTGAGGTTTCTGGTTTTAAGAAGGAGTAAAAATAGGCCTCATTGAGAATATGTCATTTAAAAAATGACTTGGGGTGGGGTTGTGCATGATCAGTCGTTCAACACTAGAAAGATGGCAGAGCAAGAGCAGATTAAAATCCCTTTGGTTCCAGAAAATCTCCTGAAAAAGAGGAAGGCTTATCAAACCCTCAAAGCCATTCAGGCAAAGCAGGCACTTTTGGCAAAGAAGGAGCAGAGGAAAGGAAAAAGGCTCAGGTTTAAGCGACTGGAATCATTCCTACATGATTCCTGGAGGCAGAAATGTGACAAGGTGCGTCTCAGACGACTAGAAGTGAGACCTCATGCCTTGGAATTGCCAGATACACATGCCACGGCCTTTGTTGTACACATCAAAAAGATTAATGGCATGAGTTTACTGGTGGAGAGAACCATTGTAAGACTTCGCCTGAAGAAAATCTTTAGTGGTGTCTTTGTAAAAGTCAACTCCCAGAACCTAAAAATGCTGCTTATAGTGGAAACTTATGTGACCTTGGGATTTCCAAATCTGAAGTCTGTGTGGGAACTCACTTTGAAAAGTGAACAAGCCAAGGTCAAGAGTAAGACCATCGCTCTGACAGACAACATAGTGATTGAGGAGCACCTGGAGAAGTTTGGTGTCATTTGCTTGGAAGACCTCATTCATGAAATTGCCTTCCCAGGGAAGTGTTTCCAGGAGATCTCATAGTTCTTGCGCCCTTTCCACCTTTCGGTGACCCATCATGCTCAGGCTGGAGTGCAGTAGTGCGATCTCGGCTCACTGCAACCTCCACTATATACCAAAAATATAGTGGGCTTCCTCAAGGAGGTGGGCTCACATGGCTATCAGGGTGAATGCATCAGTCAGCTCATCTGCCAGCTGAACAAGACCCAGAATATTTGAAAGCACAGTGCAGTGGAAGCATGTGTTATTGTTTTGGGGGAAATTATCATCAGGTATCTTCAGAGAAGATTATTCCCTGCCTTATCTTCAAAAATTGGAAAGGAAGGGTTAAAGAAAATATAGTAGCTTATGTTCATGGCAAGCACCTCTCATCACAGTCCAGTTCTAAGGAAAAATTCCAGTGTTTTCTATATTGGCTGCTGCCTCATCAGAAATCAGCACATGCCATGGAAGAAGGAGTCCTGCTTTGTTGCATTTTCTATCCTAGGGTTTATTGTTGGTAAATGAGTAACTTAAGCATTTGTACAAGGCTCCCTAAGACTCCTGCAGCAATGGACCAAGCCCAGAGACATAATTTAATCTGGAGAGTCCTGGGGCCTTGTTTTGAAAAGACTTGAAATACACATAAGAAGAAAGGCACATAAATAAATGTTCAGTTGTCAAGAAAAAAAAGACTTGAAGATGAGGGAGTAGCCATTCAGATACCTGGGAAAAGAGTGTTCTGGGTAGAGAAAACAGCCAGTGCAAAGTCCTTAGGTTGAGAGCATGTCTGGCATGTCCCAGGAAACAGCCAGAAGGCCAGTATAGTACAGGGTAACAGTGGACAAGGTTACAGGGATATGGGAGGGCAAATTGTTTAAACTTTTATAAGACATTGTTAAGATTTTAGCTCTTTGAGTGACATGAGAAGCCATTTGACAGTTCTATATACTTAATATACATTTTAAAACAGCACATATGTACTCCTAAATATCACTTAGAGATTTCATAGTATTGATTCTTTAGGTATCTGCTTAATAGGTGTGGAAGCATTTTTTTTTCCTGATAGGCATACTTAATATTATAATGGTTTTGTTATTTCAGAAAGATCCAGATTACCTGAAGCTATGGTTGGACACTTTTGTTTCTAGCTATGAACAGTTTTTAGACGTTGACTTTGAAAAGCTGCCTACCAGGTATGTAGAAACACTAATTTGTTACCCTTGGATGAGTTTTTCATTTTTGGCACAAAGATTTCATTGATGACATATTACAAGGATGGCAATTATGTTACCCTCTTGATACTCATGAATAACCCTATTCTCATAGAGACATAGCTAATTGATGACAATAGTCTTTCTTGATGATGCCAGACCTGGCTTCTAGAAAACTCTGCTTTTCTAGGACACTACCAACTGGTGTTCTGCAACACACTTCATTTCTGACACTAACTACCAGATCCCACAAGTATAAAGGGCAAAGTCCTCTGTAAGACTGCCTTCACTTCAGACATTAGCCACTACAAGTCTTGGGGACCACCCACACTTCAGACCAACTGGCTATAAATTCTGGGCTCTCACACCTCCTCCCCACCTCAAGTTCAGTGACTCACTACACTGACTTGAAAGACTCACTGAAAGCACTATACTTATGATTACAGCTTTATTGTAATGAATACACATAGGACAAGGTGTGGAAGAGTCTGGAGGCAGAGCTTCCACACCCTCTCTCCATGGAGTCAAGGTGTGTTGCCCTTCCTGAACATCAGCGTGTTCACTAATTAGGAAGCTCTTCAAGTTTTGGGTGTCCAGAGTTTTATTGGAGTCTTACTACATAATTGATTATGTGGTTGAGCTAAATTTCCTTCTTCCTAGGAGTATAAGTGGTGGTGAGGCTGAAAGTTCCAGCCCTCTAATTAATGCTTGTTCTTTCTTTTTCTTCTTTTTTTTTTTTTTTTTTTTTTTTTTTTTTGAGAAGGAGTATTGCTCTGTCGCCAGGCTGTGCAGTAGCACGATCTTGGCTCACTATAACCTCCACCTCCTAAGTTCAAGCAATTCTCCTGCCTCAGCCTCCCGAGTAGCTGGGACTACAGGTGCGCACCACCATGCCTGGCTAATTTTTGTATTTTTAGTAGAGACAGGGTTTCACCATGTTGGCCAGTATGATTTCGATCTCTTGACCTTGTGATCCACCTGCCTCGGCCTCCCAAAGTGCTGAGATTACAGGTGTGAGCCACCGCCCCTTGGCCAATGCTTGGTCTTTCTGATAGGAGCAGCCTTCTATTGAAACTAAGGGCTTACCTGGAGTCACTTCATTTGCATAGACTCAGGTGTAATCCATAGGGCTTATTATGAATAACAAAAGATATTCTGAATATCACTCAAAAAATCTCAAGAGTTTTTGAAGCTATGTGCCAGAAAACTGAGACAAAGACCAGATATGTATTCTTTATTATACAATAGGCATATGAGTTGAAACTTATTTTCATTCCTGGCCTTACAGTAGGACCTTAGAAAACATCTTAGAGGAGGTGAAGTGTTTAGATTTTTAGGAACTAGATTTAAAAATCATAAAATGGAAAAATTCAAATTTATGGAAAAGTACTACTGAAAGTACAAATCTTTCATTTTTCCACCCACCACCACTCCCCACTTTCATACCATTTCCCAGGCCCACTTTTCAGATAAAGTTTTTTCTATATCTTAAGCTATCTTGAAGGCCTAATAGTTGTTCAGTAAGAGAGATTGGCTGGGGTAAAATGCAAGAAAAATGGGGAGAGGCATCTAGCCACAAAAGGAGTGCCAGTTTAAGATAAGTGTTGGCCGGGTGCAGTGGCTCACATCTGTAGTCCCAGCACTTTGGGAGGTTGAGGCAGGCAGATTACTTGAGCCTAGGAGTTTGAGACCAGCCTGGGCAACATGGCGAAACCCTGTTTCTACAGATAATTAAAAATGATGGTGTGCACCTGTAGTCCCAGTTGCTTGGCAGGCGGAGGTGGGAGGTGGGAGGATCGATTTGGCCTAGACAGTTGAGGCTGTAGTGTGCTGTGATCGTGCCACTGCGCTCCAGCCTGGGTGACAGAGTGAGACCCTGTCTCAAAAAAAAAAAAAAAATGTATTGAGGGGAGAAGGGAAGAATGGTTGGTGGTTAATGATGAGAAAGAGTATCTGGAGAATTAAATCTTCAAGGAGGAAAAGTGTTTGCATTTTGGGGATAGAGGTAGGCAATCAGAAGTAGTAAAGGAGAATTGAGTCTAGAGAATCAAATAGGGGCCAGATCATGAGGTACCATGCATGCAATACAAATGGACTTTGACTTTTTTGTTGTTGTTATGGAAAATAAGAGTGCTACTGAAAAATTTTCTGTGTAGAGTGTCTTGATCAAGTTTGTGTTTCAAAGTCACTTTAGTGGCTGGTGGAGAGGGTTGAGACTGAAGGCAAGGAGCCCAGTTAAGAGGTAATTGTGATAATCCAGAGACGTCGCTAGAGCTTTGGACCAGGATACTGAACTCAAGTAAGGATGTGAGTGTACTAAAAAAAGACTAGTACTTCATTATTTATAAATCCAGTTTCAGATGTCCTCCTCATTAGAATATTATTCATGTTAGGTTTATAAAGTTTAGGGAGTATTAAATCTTGACCTTTTCTCAAAATAAAATTATTTATTACTAATTTTTACCAACAAAATAATATTCTTATGATTTGTGCTTAGAAGTACTTCTGTTTTAATAATTTATAGCTTGCTTTAAATCATGGAGCTCAGAATTTTATAGAGTTAGGATTTGAGCCTTTAAATGTTTGGAATATTAGAATGAAGGCTTCTAAAGTTTCTAAGGTACAGTTGTTATTATCCATACATTACCAGTGTCTCCTTTCTTGGGACATTGTTTCCAAAAACATTATGTAGACTTATATTGCCACTATGTTTAAAGTAACACGAAGAACACCAAGAGCATTGCTGTATTTGTGATATAATTTGTTTAGTTAATATTGTGTTTCATGTTTTTGTCAAAAAACTGAACCATGAATTTAATTTTTCTAATAGAAAACATTCAAATTTTTAAGTACATGCTATGTACAAGATATTTTATGAAATTAGTCAAATCACCTTGAAGATAAGAGACATATGGCTAATCCTCATATAAAGTAAACTGACCTTAGAGAATTCATAATGTAAAGCAGAGATGGCTTTACTAGAATATAAAGCCTTTGAACTTCAACCTAGGCTGCTTCCTGTAGTAGACACAGACAACCATTGGTTTACAGTAGACATTCAATAGCCAAACAGAGGAATGGAACAGATTTGTGGAATTTGGGAAACTGCAACAAAAGAAGCATAGGATTTTGAACAGTAAAGCCCTAGAGGTGGGAAAATGCTTCCAAGTCCTTAAATGCTCATAACATTAGGAACACGGCCAAAAATTTCAACTTTATCTGTAAGGCATGTTCAACCAAGCCCCAATTTTATAATTAAAAAAAATCTTTCTTAGGAGCTAATTTTTGTCCTCTTTAGTCATTTTTTAGAAGCTGTTTTTTTACTAATTATTTATTAAAACCAATGTGCATATAGAGAATGGGATGACCAAGGACAAGGAAATACTCTTTTAAATAAGTGGAATAAAATATTGGAAAGTAGAATGTTTTCTTTCTTGTTGACATACGTTTTTGGAAAAGTGAGGAGGAATAGCTTTGCTTAATTTTGAAAATTGGTTGTATCTGAATCTTTGTATATTATTTTTAGATTACCTCTTTTTAGCCCTTTAGCAGGAAAAAAAATATGTGTATATATATATATATTAATGAGATATTTTCTGGTACTACCTATAAATAAGAGAATGAAAGTATCCAAAGCTACAAGTGAAATGGTGCCCCAACTAAAATGAAATATTTGTAACTGGGTTATAGAATTTGGCATTCCTTATAATATGCTTTGTGGCTTTTTTCTGTATAATTTAATTACAATCAGGTGTTCATTTTATAAAACACTTTCTTAATTTATGTTGTAGGATGGTTCAGAAAGAGGCTAACTGTATTCTACATGTGACTACTTATGTGCTTCAGGTTTTTCTGCGTATAGTTAAACAGCCTTTTACACAGTGTAAAAATACTAGCAATACTTCATATTAAGCATAAGCTGAACAAGAGGTAACTATAAAGTATAATTGTCATTTAATCATAGGCATGCTTTAGGGAGCTCTGTTCAGATTCGGGTATTTTTCTTAAAGGGATAGGAAATTAGTATACAGTGGCTTATGAAAAGATTCTGAGGCTTTGGTGATAGCATGTTTAAAATATATTACGTTTTTATAGATCTTTCTATATTTCACAGCTGAAAATGCATATTGACCTTCTGGTTTCAGACCCCTGTAAAATAGGGCAGGTGATACTCGAATTTTATAGGTTAGGCACAATGGCTCAAGCCTATAATCCCAGCCCTTTGGGAGGCCAAGGTGGGAGGATAGCTTGAGGCCAGGAATTAGAGACCAGCCTGGACAATATAGCAAGACCCTATCTCTTAAAAAAATTGTGGATTACAGAACTAGAAACTTTTTTTTTTTAAGGACCAACAGTAGATGTTTGTTTGTTTATTTATTTATTTATTTGAGACAGAGTCTCACTCTGTTGCCCAGGCTGGAGTGCAGTGGCCTGATCTTGGCTCACTACAACCTCCGCCTCCCGGGTTCATGCCATTCTCCTGCCTCAGCCTCTCGAGTAGCCAGGGCTACAGGCACCCGCCACCAGGCTCAGCTAATTATTTTTGTATTTTTAGTAGAGACAGGGTTTCACCGTGTTAGCCAAGATGGTCTCCATCTCCTGACCTCAGGTGATCCACCCGCCTCGGCCTCCCAAAGTGCTGGGATTACAGGCGTGAGCCACCGAGCCCGGCCAAGAACAACAGTAGATATTTACTGTTCACAGTTCTGGAAGCTGGGAAGTCTAAGATTAAGACATCAGCAGATTTGGTGTCTGGTGAGGGCCTGTCCTCTGTTTCTTGCTGTGTCCTTACACAGCAGAGGGATGAATACTGTGTCCTCACACAGAGGAAGGGGCAGGGCAGCTCCCTTCACTCTGTTTATAAAGACACTAATCCCATCCATGAGGGCAGAGCCTTCATGACTTAATCACTTCCTAAATGCCTCACCTCTTCATACTATTGCATTGGGGGTTAGTTTACAACATATGAAATTTGGAGGAATACCAGCATTCAGACCACAGCAGATTCACATCGAAAGCTCTGCCATTCCTTAAAAAGTAGACATACAGGTCGGACGTGGTGGCTTATGCCTGTAATGCCAGCACTTTGGGAGGCCGAGGCGGGCAGATCATCTGAGGTCGAGATTTTGAGACCTGCCTGACCAACACGGAGAAACCCCGTCTCTACTAAAAATACAAAATCAGCCGGCGTGGTGGCAAGGCTGACCGACATGGAGAAAACTCGTCTCTACTAAAAATACAAAATTAGCGGGCGTGGTGGCACTTGCCTGTAATCCCAGCTACTCGGAAGGCTGAGGCAACAGAATCGCTTGAACTCGGGAGGCCGAGGTTGCAGTGAGCTGAGATTGCGCCATTGCACCTCCAGCCTGGGCAACAAGAGCAAAACTCCATCTCAAAAAAAAAAAAAAAAACCACACAAGTAGACATGTAGTTGCCTGTAGAAGTATTGGCAACCACCTGTCGTGTACTGGCAACCCACATGAGAATGGATATTTTTTCATTTGTGTTTAAAATTTTATTTTGTATCTGTTTTATTAAAATGTTAACAGAATATTAAATATTGATAGAACATACTACTTGTATGATTACTTCCATTTTTTAGATGAACTCTAAGATGTTGGCCCCTTCAGTTGTGTTTCTACTATCCTTCTCCTTAGGTCAATGTCTTCAGGTCTTCCACAAGTCTTTTGGACTTGCCAGGATATTTCCTATCTCTCATTTCCCTGGAAATATTAACCTCTCTCTGCAGGTCCCTCTACTGTAATGCCTTCTGTGGCAGCACAGGAATTGTCTACCCATTCAGGTTAGCAACAGTTTTTAAGTATGGTGTAAAAATCTCTTTGAACACACTATAATGGTGAGAGAAGTTGCAGTCACAATTTTCTATTTCTTTCTATTTACTTATTTTTTTTTTTTTTTTTGAGAAATGGTCTTTCTTTCTCAACCAGGCTGAAGTGCACTGGCATGATCATAGCTCACTGCAACCTGGAACTCTTGGGCTCAAGCAATCCTCCTGCCTCAGCCTCCACGTAGCTGGGATCACAGACATGTACCACTATACCTGGTTAATTTTTTTTTTTTCCAGTGGAGATGAAGTCTTGCTATGTTGCCCAGCCAATTTTCTATTTCTTAGCTGATTTGGCATAGGTTTCAACCAGGTATAGACCTCAGGCCAGAAACAGGTTTATAAGAAAAGTGCATTTTTTTCATTATCTGTGACTCAACATGCCTTGATTCTAAGCCCACATCTTTCAGGCTGGTAAGATATCCATGCTTTGGGCTGGGCACGGTGGCTCGTGCCTGTAATCTTAGCACTTTGGAGGGCCAAGGCAGGCGGATCACGAGGTCAGGAGATCGAGACTATCCTGGCCAACATGGTGAAACCCCGTCTCTACGAAAAATACAAAAATTAGGTGGGTGTGGTGGCATGTGCCTGTAATCCCAGCTACTCGGGACCCTGAGGCATAAGAATCCCTTGAATCTAGGAGGCGGAGGTTGCGGTGAGCCGAGATCGCGCCACTGCACTCCAGCCTGGCGACACAGCGAGACTCCATCTCAAAAAAAAAAAAGATATCCATGCTTTGTTATGCTTTGGATTTTCTGCCATCCCCAGAGATGATAGGGTTTTATTTAAGCTACTGATTTTTGATGTGGAGGGAGGGAGGTATTCTCTGGTTTTGGTTGTGTGACCACAGGAGTGACCTTCCATACATCTCTTGTGCTCATCTGCATAGCCCACTTAAAACCATCTCCTCTCGGAACACAGATTTATTATTTCATGAGGTTGGGTACTTCACCGTCCATGGGGAACTGCAAAGGTTAAGTGATCAGCTCTATGTTACAGAGATGAGATTTAGTACCCATGTCTTTAGACTTTCAATCCAGGTATGGGTTTTTATTATGAAAGAAACACAAGAGGAACCACTCATTTCTGATGTTGGCATTTGCCCTTAAAGAACCATATAGTCTTACATAGAAACCATTTGTCACAAAATATTGATATATTACTTTTTAAAGTCTTCTGTTGATGCCCATGCTCAGAGCTCTACATTTCCCCCCTTTTTTTTTAATACCCTTTTATCTCTCTTCTTTCCTTTTGCTGGTTATCTTTTCTCTCTCTTGTGATCACATGGCTTGGGGAGTCTATACTAAACAATGATGTTTAGTAAAGCAGTTGACAAATTGTTTTTTTTTTTTTTGAGACAGAGTCTCACTCTTTCACCCAGGCTGGAGTACAGTGTCACAATCTCGGCTCACTGCAACCTCTGCCTCCTGGGTTCAAGCGATTCTTCTGCCTCAGCCTCCTGAATAGCTGGGACTAATTTATAAATGTGGGAAACGTGATAACCTATAGGATAATTACACTTTATTTGGTAAAATGATACAATGAAATCATTGGGTGTGCACCACCACACCCAGCTAATTTTTTGTATTTTTAGTAGAGATGGGGTTTCACCATGTTGGCCAGGCTGGTCTCGAGCTCCTAACCTCGTGATCCACCCACCTCGGCCTCCCAAAGTGCTGGGATTACAGGCGTGAGCCACTGCACCTGGCCAACAGTTGACATATTAAACTAGTTATGTAGATACTTCATTTTTACTTTACAGTTATTGTTTCTTTTAGAAATGGTATGCACACTGCTATACACAGTATTTAGTATACATAGTATTTCTAAGTGGAACATAATTTATCCCAAATATTTTCATTAAAAATAGTACAATTGAAGATATCAAATAGTCTGTCTGTCTCTCTCTTTAGTAACCCTCTTCTGAAATAAGAAAAACCACTCTGCTCTAATAATCTAGTTACTAATCATCTGGTGGTGTGTTGCAGACGAGAAGGCACAGAGTATCTGGAATGAATAAAAGAGCTTCTTTAGGATTTGGGCTGAAAATGAAGTTCATTTAAATGCCAGATATTTTCTTCTTACATTTCAACAGGCTTCTTATTTTTTTCCCTTTCTGTTGTAGGGTAGATGATATGCCTCCAGGAATATCTCTGCTTCCTGATAATATTCTGCAGGTTCTGAGGATCCAGCTGCTACAGTGTGTTCAGAAAATGGCAGATGGGTTAGAGGAACAACAGCAAACATTGTCAATTTTGCTTGTCAAGTTCTTCATTATTCTTTGCAGGTATCTAGTAGAAAAAATAAGCTAGTTTTCACTCATAGGTGGGAGTTGAACAATGAGAACACATGGAGATGAGGAGGGGAACGTCACACACTGGGCCTGTCGGTGGGTGGGGTGCTAGGAGAGGGATAACATTAGGAGAAATACCTAATGTAGATGATGGGTTGATGGGTGCAGCAAACCACCAGGGTACGTGTATATCTATGTAACAAACCTGCACATTCTGCATATGTATCCTAGAACTTTAATAAATTAAGTAAATAAAAAAGAAAAAAATAAGCTAATTATCTGTTTTAATGTAATTGTTACATTACCAAAATAATAATTAATTTTATTTATTATTAGTGATGTTTGTAGTTCATATGGAGCTTTAAAGAGTAAGTGTACTTTTTGGAATAGGCTTGTGGTTTGTTAGTATGTTGGAAATCCTTTTAGTTACTATACCTAGTTATAGCATCATTAGCCAAGATTTAAAAAAATTATATTAAAGTCAATGACAGTTTTTCTTCAGCAAGAAATTACTATACCAGTATTTTTCATATGGTTCTCACCTGTAAATGTATATGCATTTTTATTACTCTGTGTTATTATTTGTGAAAATAAATCATTCAGATATTTCATTTTATCATTTTATCAAATAAAGTGTAATTATCCCGTAGGTTATCACATTTCCCACATTTATAAATTAGGTCTGTGGTGCTTACATTTTGGTATGCATGAATAACAACAAGGAAACTTAGTAGAATATAGAGCTTGAGCCTTGCTTATGGAAATTCGTTTCAAAAGGGCTCAAAATCTGGATTTTTCAAGCATTCCACATTCATCTACATATAAGAATTCAAGAACCATTGGTTTAGGGGCATATGCATATAAGAATTCAGGAACCATTGGTTTATTGGCTCATATTCCTCTTGAAACCTATCTTCATTTCGGAAGCTACATTCTATATCTTTAAATCTATTTTCTTTTTGGAAGCCACTTTCTATAACATACATTATTTGTTTTATAAATATTTTATAATTAATTAGTAGATGAGTAGGGACTTAATTTACCTCTTAGTCACCTTTGGCTTAATTTCTCATTGCCTTTGCAGGAATTATGGAATGATTGAGCAATAATTGCTAAAACATTTCACCCCTAATTTAGGCTCTCCAAGAGCCTTAGACATGTTTTTATTTGTGTGTTTTTCCTCATCCTTAAAATTTGGAAAAATAATACAAAAATTATAAGGGTTGAAGGATGCGGCCGGGTACGGTGGCTCACACCTGTAATCCCAGCACTTTGGGAGGCCGAGGAGGTGGAGCACTTCAGGTCAGGAGTTCGAGACCAGCTTGGCCAACATGGTGAAACCCTGTCTCTCCAAAAAAATACAAAAATTAGCCAGGCGTGGTGGTGGGCGCCTGAAATCCCAGCTACTCAGGAGGCTGAGAGGCAGGAGAATTTCTTGAACCTGGGAGGCAGAGGTTTCAGTGTGCCGAGATAGTGCCATTGCACTTCAGCCTGGGTGATGGAGCGAGACTCTGCTCAAAAAAAAAAAAAGATTAAAGGGAAAGGGTTTATTCAGGTAGTAAGACATAAGTTGACCTCTGATAATTTGCTATATTTTCTGCTAGCTACCTACTACAATTTTGCTGAAATAAAAAAATCCTACAGATATTTGTTTTAAATTCATTATGTTTAGATTTTGGTAATAGAGGGAAGCAATGAAATGCTCAACAAATTTTTTGGTTGAAAAAAAATTTTTTGGGTAGGAGATAGTTTCTTATGATAAATTTAATGTTCAATAGCTACCAGTCACAGAACATGTTTCTATTTCCAGAGACCTCACTTTACTTTTTAAAAGCTCCATTTAAAAACTTTAATCGACTTTATGTTTTAGAGCTGTTTTTATATAAATCTAGAATTCCCACATACTGCTTTCCCATACCCCTTGGTTTCCTCTATTATTAATATCTTGCATTAGTATGATACATTTATTACAGCTGATGCACCACTATTTATACATTATTAACTAAGGTCCATGTGCACATTAGGGTTCACTATTTGTGTTGTATAGTTTCATGGGTTTTGACTAATTTATATTGTCATATATAAGTTTGACATAATCATCATTATAGGATCATATAGAATGGTTTCCCTACACTAAAAATGGCCTGTGCTCCACCTATTCATTCCTTACACACCCACACACACACACCCCACACCCCTGCCCACCCCAACCTCTGGCAACCACTGATTTTTTTTTTTTTTTTAATCATAAGCATACCAAATGTTACAGGTTTCATTGTCACCACTGCAGCATGGGTTCTGTGATGGAAGCATAGCCTGTGTCTCAATTTAGCCACATTAACTTTTTTGGACACCATGATCAGCAGTACCCATTCTCATCTAGAATGAGGCTTAACCACTGGTATTTTAATGGTGTCTTTAGTTTTGCTTTCACCAGAGTGTCATAATTAGAATCATACAGAATGTAGCCTTTTCAGACTGGCTTCCTTCACTTAGCAATATGCATTTAAGCGTCCTCCATGACTTTTCTTGTTTGTTTGTTTGTTAAACGAGGTCTTACTCTGTCACCCATGCTGGAGTGCAGCTGCTTGATAAGGGCTTATCGCATCCTTGACCTCCTGGGCTCAATTTATCTTTCCACCTTAGCCTCTGAGTAGCTGAGACTATAGGTACATGCCACCATGCCCAGTTATTTATTTATTTATTTGTATTTTTTGTAGAGAAGGGGTTTCGCCATGTTGCTCAAGCTGGTCTCGAACTCCAGGGCTCAAGTGATCCTTCGTCTTGACCTCCCAAGGTGCTGGGACTATAGGCATGAGCCACCGCACCTGGTCCTCCTCCGTGTCTTTTTGTAGCTTGATAGCCCATTTCTTTTTGTCACAGAATAATACCCTACTTATGGACATACCACAGTTTGTTTATTCATTCCCCTGTTGCAGGATATCTTGGTTACTTCCAATTTTTGGAAGTTACGAATAAAGCTGCTACAAACATCTGTGTGCAGATTTTGCATACACATAAGTTTTCAACTCATTTAGGTAAATACTGAAGAGTATAATTGCTGTATCATACAGTAAGCTTATGTTTAGCTTTGTCAGTGCAAAATTATCTTCCAAAATGGCTATACCATTTTGCATTCCCACCAACAATGAATGAGAGTTCCTGTTGCTCTCCATGGTTTCCAATATTGGATTATACTATTCTTTTATATTTTAGCCATTTTAATAGGTGTTTGTAGTATCTTATTGTTTTAATTTGCAATTCCCTAATAACAAAAGATGTTCGCCATCTTTTCATATGGCTGTATACCATTTGTATCTTCTTTGGTGAAGTGTCTATTTAGATCTTTTGCTCATTTTTAAAAATTGGGTTGTTTTCTTATTAAGTTTTAAGACATCTTTGACTGTTGTGAGATGTAATTCCTTTATCAGGTATCTGGGGTTTTTTTTGTCGTTGTTGTTGTTGTTGTTTTGAGACAGGGTTTTACTCTGTTGCCCAGGTGCAGTGAGTTCTGTTGCCTGAGGTGCAGTGGCGTGATCACAGCTCACTGCGTCCTCAAGTTATCCTCCTTCAGTACCCCCCACCCCAAGTAACTGGGACCACAGGTACATGCCACCATGCTTGGCTGATTATTTTTTGTAGAGATGAGGTCTCACTATATCGCCCAGGCTGGTCTCTAACTCCTAGGCTCAAGTGGTCCTCCCACCTCACCCTCCCAAAATATTGGGATTACAGGCCTGAGCCACTGTGTCTGGCAGGTATCTGGTTTGCAAATATTTTTTGATAGTCTGTGACTTGCCTTTTTATTCTTTTAATAGTGTTTTGCAAAACAGAGGCTTTTAATTTTAATAAAGTTTGACTTAACTTTTTTCTTTCATGCATTATGCTTTTTTTAAAAAATTGAGACAGAGTCTTGCTCCATCACCCAGGCTGGAGTGTACTGGACATGATCATGGCTCACTACAGCCTCAACCTCCCTGGCTCAAGTGATCCTCCCACCTCAGCCTCCTAAGTAGCTGGGAGGCACACCACCATGCCTGGCCAATTGTTTTAAAAAAATTATTGTCTTGCTGGCAGGGTGCAGTGGCTCACGCCTGTAATCCCAGCACTTTGGGAGGCCAAGGCGAGTGGATCACTTGAGGTCAGGAGTTCTGGACCAGCCTGGCCAACGTGGTGAAACCCCATATCTACTAAAAATACAAAAATTAGCTGGGAATGGTGTGCCACACGCTTGTAATCCCAGCTACTTGGGAGGCTGAGGTGGGAGAATCGCTTTAACCCAGGAGGTGGAGTTTGCAGTGAGCCGAGATCATGCCACTGCACTCCAGCCTGGGTGACAGAGCGAGACTCCGTCTCAAAAAAAAAAAAATTTTTTTTTTTAAATTATTGTCTTGCTACGTTGCCCAGGCTAGTCTCGAATTCCTGGGCTCATGCAGTCCTCCTGCCTCTGCCTCTCAAAGTGTTGGGATTACAGACAGGCATGAGCCACTACACTCAACCTCTTTTTCTTTTTCTTTTGCTCAAATTGTGGGTCTGTTTCTTTTGTGTATTGTTTCTTTTGATTTTCAAACTTGTGTCGCCTTCTCATGTGAGTTGTTATTTTTGAGTAAGTGTTGGTTATTGTTTTTGAAAAATCATAGAGATACTTTTAGGCTGGGGATAATATTGTCTTTCTTTTCAG
This sequence comes from Nomascus leucogenys, assembly GCF_006542625.1. Lineage (NCBI taxonomy): Eukaryota > Metazoa > Chordata > Mammalia > Primates > Hylobatidae > Nomascus > Nomascus leucogenys. Next base: position 103,527,444 of record NC_044402.1, read on the forward strand.
TTAATGTACATTTGTTTTTGGAAAAGTAGGATCCCTCTAATACAGTGAATGATTGAGCTGACTTGGACTTAGTCTCTGTGACTACTAATCTATTTTCATTTCACCTTTACTTCTTGAGTGTTGTCTTTTGGGATCTTAAACCATAGCCTTAGAGACAGTCATTTTCGGGCTCTGAATTCTAGTTTTTGTCCCTTTTCAGCACTGTGAGACTGTCAGATGTAATCGGCAGCTTCTCATTGTTTCCTTTGTCAGGAGTGGTACAAGTCATGAGTGCAAAAATGGATCTAAATGCAGGTCTCATCTGTTTCTGTGTTTCCTTGTTCTGTATCTTGGATCTATAATTTTTCACTTCCTTATTAATTTTCTCATGCCTTTAAACAGATTTTTTAAAAAATGTTTTGTCCATGTTTTCTAGTTGTTCTCAGGGAGAGGACTGATCTTAGTCCACTATTATTGGAAGCAGAATTCTTGCAGAGGCTTCCAATTTTGCCTCTGCCTGTACCCTGTTTTCTCCAAGTTGTCATGCCAGTCTGACTTCTTACATTAAGAAGTCTTTTGGTTGGGTGGGTGTGGTGGCTGACACCTGTAATCCCAGCCCTTTGGGAGGCTGAGGCAGGAGGATTGCTTGAGCCCAGGAGTTCAAGACCAGCCTCGGCAACAAAGTGAGACCCTCATCTCAACAAAAAATGTAAAAAGTTAGTCAGGCCTAGTGGCACATACCTGTAGTCCCAGCTTCTCAGGAAGCTGGGGTGGGAGGATTGCATGAGGCCAGGAGTTTGATGCTGCAGTGCACTGTGATTGCACCACTGCACTCTAGTCTGGGCAGCCGAGCAAGATCCCATCTCTTAAAAAAAAAAACCAGAAGAAGTCTGTTAATTCTGTTAATTTTTCTAAAATTAGCATTTACTGGATTTTAAGATATAAAATGTTTTACAAGATCACAATATCTCATAACAAAATTAATGAACGTTGCTTTTTTATTATGTCAAGGAAAAGATTTTAGGTATAGTAAATATTGTCTGTTTTACCTCAGTCTTATAAAAATGGAATAAAAATGAGGGACCATATTTTAGTTAAACACTAAGCACTTATGAACCCACTGCTTTAAACAAAATATGGTACTGTGCCATCTTAGAGTAAGTAAAGATGCTGTTAGCCCTTTTTCAAGGACTTTTAATGTAGTTGAGGAAATATGAGAGCCTTAAAAGGAAACCGTAATTCAAAAAGCAAAGTGAAAATGATTATACTGCACATGTGTTATAATGAAAACAGTATATACAAAAAAGAAAACTAAGAATCTGCATAGGGACAAAAATCTGTAAGGAAATAATATAGATGAACATAGTTGCTTATTTTTAGATTGCAAGATATTGGTGTTTATTTTTTCTCTTCTGTTTCTACTTTGTGATATTTTCCAATTTTCAATAATAAATAGATACTAATCAGCATATACTTTTTAAATGTTATCTGTTTATAGTAGTTAAATGGTGCTTGAGGTGTATTTCACAGTTGGTGGGAAAGCAGTTATATAACCACATTGATTTTATGTTTTAATAGATGTCATTTGCATTTTGTTTGCCAGTATGTGTTCTCATAATTCAAGCTGAATTCATGAACATATGTTTTGTTCACCATTCTTATGCAAAAAATTAAAGTCTCTTTTTCTCACAGAAATCTATCAAATGTGGAAGAAATTGGGACTTGCTCGTACATTAATTATGTCATCACCATGACAACACTCTATATTCAGCAAGTAGGTGTGAACTAATCTTTTTTGTCACTTTACTGAGAGCAACTAGGTTTTACTTTTGGTTTTTTTTTTTTTTTTGAGATGGAGTTTTGCTCTTGTTGCCCAGGCTGGAGAGCAATGGCCTGATCTCAGCTTATCACAATCTCTGCCTCCCAGATTCAAGTGATTCTCCTGCCTCAGCCTCCCAAGTAGCTGGATATTACAGGCATGTGCCACCACGCCCGGCTAACTTTTGTATTTTTAGTAGAGACGGGGTTTCTCCATGTTGGTCAGGCTGGTCTCAAACTCCTGACCTCAGGTGGTCTGCCCGCCTCGGCCTCCCAAAGTGCTGGGATTACAGGCATGAGCCACCATTGTCTGGCCTACTATTTTTTATATTATAGTTAGTATAGTTAAATATTTTCAGAAGAGGTAATAATTGAGAAGAGACTTAAACTTATTGTTGGGTAATGTGTATTTCAGAAATCTTATACATATTACCTAAATATAGACAAGTAGTTATTATATATACTGTTATTTAATTTAAAAATTCAAGAGTTTTATAAATGGCTTTTAAAATGATACAATTTGTGATTTTTATGTATTATTTATTTATCACATATCCTTCCTACTGAAAACATTACTTTTTCAAAAGATGTTTGGCTATTTATTTTAAACCTATCGTAGGACATATTTAAAATCTTAGAGGCTATATCCAGTCCATATGATTAAATGACTCTTAGTCTCAAAGGAAAAGTTTGGCTTGTTTGAATACAAATGACTTATTGTTAGATGATAAGTAAGATATGTCTTTAATTTATGTTTAACTTTGTTCTCAGTTAAAAAGCAAAAAAAAAGAGAAGGAAATGGCAGATCAGACATCTATTGAAGAATTTGTGATCCACGCATTGGCATTTTGTGAAAGCTTATATGATCCATATCGGAATTGGAGACATAGAATTTCAGGGTATGTCTTATAAATAATAATGTTCATTTAAAACCTGAATGTCATAATATATTTGATTCTTCAAAGCAGGTCTTCTCTATGAAAGCAATTGGAAAGAAGTATATAAGACCCACAGGTTTAACTCTGAGCTAGAGAAATATGTTGGAGGGAATGAATTAGTGATAAATTCTGCTTCTGAATAATTACATATGCCCTGAACTTGTATTTTGCAATGCAGTTTTGAATACTAATAATCTGATAAGAAATGTTAAAGGCAGAGTAGCATCAAATACAGTATACATATTTTTCAAGAAAAGTTCTTTTTTAAAAAACATACTTTATAATTCGAAAATGCTTTCTAGCAGTATTTTGTCCATTTTTTTTCTTTTTTCTTTTTTTTTTTTTTTTTTTGAGACAGAATCTTGCTCTGTTGGCAGGCTGGAGTGCAGTGGCACAGTGGCATGATCTCAGCTCACTGCAACCTTCACCTCCCAGGTTCAAGCAGTACTCCTGCCTTAGCCTACCGAGTAGCTGGGATTACAGGAGTGCACCACTGCGCCCGGCTAATTTTTATATTTTTAGTAGAGACGGGATTTCACCATGTTGACCAGGATGGTCTCGATCTCCTGATCTCATGATCTGCCTGCCTCGGCCTCCCAAAGTTCTGGGAGCCACCGTGCCCGGCCTTTGTCCATTTATTTTTAATTGTAGAGCTTCTGTCGTCAGGATCCCATAAGGAAAACATAAATGAGACTAAATATTTTTATTTTTAGACACGAGATCTCACTATGTTGCCCAGACTGGTCTTGAATTCCTAGGCTCAAGTAATCCTCTCGCCTTAGCCTCCCAAAGTACTGGGATTATAGACACGAACCACTGCACGCAGCCTCCTCACACTTGATATTTTAAAAGAGAAGATCTAATACAAGGAAATTGATAAATATTAGAGAATTGACAAATCAAAGGTGGGACACTGACTTTAGGAAACAGCTAGTTTCCCTGGGGTCATGAGAACAAAGGGAAGAGAATGGAGTTATCAGAATCTAGACTTTTGGAGAAGAGGCCCTACAGCACTGAGGTTCAGACCTCTGAGGAAGGAGCATTGCATAGCTGGTGCTGATATCTCTTGAGCAGTCAAGAGGCTCATTCTGGGATTGCCAAAAATAAGCTGAAGACAGGAACCAACTGCCATTACTACAATTAAGAATTCTTGCTGGAGTGATGCTGATGAGTATAGAGAAAAAGAGCAATATGGAACCAGTCCTTGCTCTCTTTTTTTTTCCACGCTTCATCTGGTACCCTCTATTAGGGAGCCCAAAAGGGAGGCAGCTGGAAAAAGAAAGTTTGCATGATGCCTGCCCCAGCATCACAAAGCAGAGAGCATATAGAAGGGTGGGTTGGTAGCTTAGTGACAATAGCTGAATTACCAGTACAGAACTCAAAGAGAGGAATTTTAAAGTCACATATCATTCTTACCTGTGGGTACAGATTACGAAGAATTGTTTCATCACTCTCAATCAGACCTCTTTTTTAAATCTCCTAAATCTCCTCACGATTTTCCATTTTCATTTTCAACTTAACACGACCCGTTTGTAAATAATTTCTACTTCCTGCAACATGATTGCAGCATTTCATTACTAAATTATTTTTGTAGGCTTTTCAGGGTTCCCATGGTAGTATAGCCACCATACAATTAGATGATGGTGAAGAATTGGTAACTGAGAGAACATTTATATATACTATGTGGTAACACCTTTTGTATGTTCTATATAGTGATGTAATAGTTTATTGAAATCAGAATACATCGGCTGGGCGCGGTGGCTCATGCCTGTAATCCCAGCACTTTGGGAGGCCGAGGCCGGTGGATCACGAGGTCAAGAGATCGAGACCATCCTGGCTAATATGGTGAAACCCCGTCTCTACTAAAAATACAAAAAATTAGCCGGGCGCGGTGGCGGGCGCCTGTAGTCCCAGCTACTCGGGTGGCTGAGACAGGAGAATGGCGTGAACCCGGGAGGTGGAGCTTGCAGTGAGCCAAGATAGCACTACTGCACTCCAGCCTGGGCGAAACAGCAAGACTCTGTCTCAAAAAAAAAAGAATACATCCTGGGAGATGGAGATTAGGAAAATGTTGGTTAAAGATACATAATTTCAGTTAGACAGGAGGAATAAATTATGCTTCAGTAACAAACAAGGGGCTTAGAATAACAAAAGATTTATTACTTTTTCATGTTGTCTGTCTTTTGTGAATAGGCAGAGAGCCTCTACTCATCAGAGTCACTAAAGATCCCAGGCTAACAGAGCAGCCAGCATTTTAGCGTTTGCTGGTCACCATGTGTGAGAGAAAAAGTTTTGAAAAGTGTCAAATTGGCAATTTAATGTTCTTGTCTTGTCTGGTCATGCTACATGACACATGTCATTTTCATTCTGAACTCATTGGCCAGAACTGTGATTACATGTCCCTATCTACTACAGTGGGGCCAAGTTAAAATCTACCATGTGACTAGAATGGGTAGAAATAGTTGTCAGTTAGTGCCGTGACTACCTTTTATCTCTGCTTATGCCCTGCTTGTGAGTCTTTAAAGATACAAAGAGGGAGCCGGATATGATGGCTCATGCCTGTTGTCCCAGCTACTGGGGATGCGAGGTGGGAGGACTGCTTGAGCCCAAGAGTTCAAGGCTTCAGTTAGCTATAGAGACCTGTCTTTTAAAAAGAAAAGATACAAAGAGACACTTAACAGTGCTTCATCTGTAGTCTTTATACTCATTAGCACTTTGGTTCTAACTAATCAGTGTTCCCCCTGTTTTGACATGTATGCCAGAGATTTCTCTAAGGAAAGTGTATCTCCTCCTCTTCCTCCTACTCTTGCTACTTCTCCGTCCTCCGCCTTAGACTTGTCAGCAGTGGCAAATCTAAGAGAACATTTTAAGTTTTGAAACAATGACATAATTTTTCTTTATAGACAGCAAGACAGATACAGAAAGAGGAACATAAAATCAGTCTGAAAATGGCAGAAGAGAGGCTTTTAAAGGAATCTTTAATAATAAGAGCAAAATGAATTTAAAGTTGGGGAGAGAAGATTTATAAAAAGTTAGCTCTGATAACAAATTAAATAAAATTCGTAGCTAAAAACAGTTTTTGAGAGTCAAAAAGAAGAAAAATTTTTTGATAATAACTCTTTATTAAAAAGGAAAATATAATAAAGATTATTACACCAAAAAAGAGTCATTTTCCCATATAAAGTAGAAAACATATATGGATAACCAAAACTTGCCAGATGAGGCCAGTCAGAAAATTCCAAATATTAACAAAAACACATTTTTCACTGGCCCATTAATCAGATAACTTTAAAAATTACATAAAAATTAAAATTACCTCCATATAGGAATACATTTTAATTCACCCAGAGATCCAACACACTTAAGAGAGAAGAATTTTACTAATTTAATTTTTAAAAAACCACTACCTATTAAACTCATGTAGCATTGCTAAGAGTATCTACGGAATTTTCACATTGATGTTTTCTTGCGAAAGTGGAAATCAAAAGCACAGAGACCCTCTTTAACAATGAACCGCTGATAAGCAAAATATTTGTAATTATAATTACATTCCACTTATGTGCATTTGTGAGCATTAATTTACATCAGGCTTTCCAACTTACCAACATTTATAGAATTTCTTACTAGTGAGAGTTTTACAAAACTTTTGAAGTAATTGTTAAATTTGAAAACACTTCTGTATTTTCCAGACTACTGTGCTTCCAATCCAGAGTGCTCTCACATTTATAAGGTCCATCTACAGTTTGTTACCATGTATCTTTGAACATGTGTTAGACAAATGAAAGTATTCTCACACTCTGTACATTTATAGGAATTTTTCAAAAATGAGTTCTTTTAGGTATCAAATGAAACTTATGAACTAAAGAAATTACCACACATTTAAATTTATAAGGCTTATCTCCACTGACTTCTTACATATTTCAAGGAAAAATGGAAAAACTGAAGGCTTTGCCACATTTCTTAGAATTACAGGGTTTTTCTCTATTGTGAACCCTTTTATGTCTTTGAAAGAAACTGGGGAAACTGAGGACTTTACCAGTTTTTTTACATTCATTTTTCCACCAGTATGAGTTTTTGTTAGTTTTCAAAGGGAACTGGGAAAATTGCGTGTTTTCCAGTATTCCTCACAGTCCCACTATGTGTTTTTTCATTTGTTCTTATAGAACTAGAACATCTGAAGTCTTTACCACATTTCTTCCATTCACATGGTTTTTTTCCAGTATGACTTCTTTCATGCTGTTGAAGGGATCTGGGAAAAGTGAAGGCTTTACCACTTTACTTATATCCAAAGGGTTTCTCTTCAGTTTGAGTTCTTTCATGTCATCAAAGGGAACTGGAAAATGTGAATGATTTACCACATTTTTTACATTTCTAAGGCTTTTCTCCACTGTGAGCCCTTGTATGCTTACGAAGGAAACTGGAAGTTGTAAAGGCTTTACCACATTCTCTACATCTGTAGGGTTTCTCTCCAGTATGAATCATTTCGTGTTGTCGAAGGGCATAGGAAGAAGCTAATAATTTATCACGTTTCTTGCATGCATAGGGTTTCTCTCCACTATGAGTTATTTCATGTTCATGACAGTTTCTGGAATAATTGAAGTCTTTATCACAATGTTTACATTTATAGGGTTGTTTTCTCCAGTGTGAGTTTTCTGGTGCATTTGAAATAAACTGGGGAAAATAAAGTTTTCCCCACCTACTGTACATTTATAAAATCCATTGTCACTGTGCATTACCATGTGTCTTCAAACACCTGTGAGAGAATTAAGCCACATTGTTTACATTTATATGGCTTCATTTCACAGTCCTCACACTCAAACAGTTTGTATCCAGAGTGAGATATAATATACCTGTGAAGAGATGCATGACATATGAAGACTTTTCCACACGTTCTGCATACACATGGTTTTACTTTAGTAGAAACTTTCTTGTTCAGATTAAGATTTGAATTCTGGCTGAAGGTTTCTCCACCTTGACTATTTTGTTTACCTTCACACAGTCTCCCTACCATATGACTTACATTTCTCCCATATTTTCTGACTTGATCGTCAACATTCTGGTCTTCCCATTTGTTTCCTGTAGAAGCCAAATTCCTGAAGGTTTCCTGCGTCACATCTCTATAAGAGTTTCTTCTGGGAAAAATCCAGCAACGCCCACTCCTGAGGGGTGAAGGTTACAGCCACATCCTCAAAAGTCACTGAGTCCATGTTCCAGCTTCCAGCATGCTCTGGCATCCTGCCCAGGGATCTTGCAGGGCCTGCAGGTCACAGGCAACAGAGGCTGCCACAGAACCACCTAAGGCCTCTCAGAGCTGAGGAGAGGGATCCCGAGCTAGGAGCGCAGCCCAGAGACCCAAAAAGAAGAAAATTTTATATACTATTAATATAATATAGGAAGATAATTCTGCATATGTAAGATGGCAGCAGAAAGGGGGGCAAAGTAGAGGATGAGTAGCAGCATTTAATGAATACATGCATATATTTGCCAGGAATTACGTTAGAAGCTGTGTATGTGTTATCTCTAATATGCACAACAATCTTGCCAGTAATGTAAGAACTGCTTCAAAGATAAATGGTAAAGCAGGGTATTCTTTGGGTTTCTTTGACTTTGACAGGGAGATTAAAAAATAGAATTAGGAGAAATCCATTGCTCATGGAAGACCTATACAAAGGGATCTACAGCAATAATTTATACCTTATTTATTAATCTGATTCTGAAATTAAGTGGAAATTTAGAAGATATATATTTTCTTATTCATTGTTTGTGTTTACTGCTTACCAAAATAGCAAAAGCAGGTTAGAATAGATTTAATTAAAATTAACATAATTCCAAATACAGAGCCATGTAAAACTATTTCTTTTCTTATTTGATGACAACAAGTAGATGCGTTCTGTAGATTTGATTAATCTGGTATCTCAATTTTGATTCTACTTACAGAACCTCAGAAAGTTAGAAGGATTTCCTCAAGTGGAACTAAAATAAGTTTAGGGAAATAAATCAGCCAGGCATGGTGGCTCACACCTGTAATCCCAGCACTTGGGGAGGCCAAGGCAGGAGGATTGGTTGAGGCCAGGAGTGTAAGACCCCATCTAGAAAAAAAAAAAAAAATAGCCAGGTGTGGTGATGTGTGCCTCTAGTTCTGAATACTTGGGAGGCTGAGGTGAGAGGATCACTGAAGTGATCAACCAGGAGTTGAAGCCTGCAGTGAGCTGTGATCACACTATTGCATTCCAGCCTGGGTGACAGCAAAACCTGAAAGAAAGAGGAGGGAGGGAGGGAGAGAGAGAGGAAAGGAGAGGAGAGGAGAAAGGAGTGGAAAAAGGAAAGGAAAGGAAAGAGGGAGCGAGGGAAGGAAGGAGAAGAGAAGTGAGAGAAGAAGAAAGAAGAAGAGAAAAGAAAAGAAAGAAAGAAAAAGAAATCTTCCTTCAATATGACTTGTTCATTCATTTAAACATTGATTCAAAAATATTCTTATCGAGTTCCTACTTTGTGACTAGTGCAAGTTTAGTAGGATTCCTTGCCTTGCCACAGAGAAAAATAATTTAATTATGTTAAGGTATGCCCTGTGCCTCCTACTTGTCAAACCTCAGACAATATATGCACAAAATAATTACAGTAACGAATTATTTAACCATTCAGGAAGAAAATTTATGAGTTCATACCAGTGATAGATAGATAAGGGGGAAGTGAAGGGTGTTGCTTACAGTAAAATTCCATGTGCCAATTAGTAAATATAGAGGAGATGCTGGAGTTGGGGAAAAAAACACATTTTGCACACATCATCGTAAGATTGGATCAGGCAAGAATCATTCATGGATGTTAAACCTAGGGGAAGTTTTTGTTGGGAGCATGATGTGTGTATGGTTTTTTTTGTTTGTTTGTTTTTTGTTTTTTGTTTTTTTTTTTTGAGACAGAGTCTTGCTCTGTTGCCCAGGCTGGAGTGCAGTACCGTGATCTTGGCTCACTGCAACTTCCGCCTCCCAGGTTCAAACAATTCTCCTGCCTCAGCCTCCCAAGTAGCTGGGTTTACAGGCGTGTACCACCATGCCCGGCTGATTTTTTATTTTTTTATTTTTTTATTTTTATTTATTTATTTTTTTTGAGATGGAGTCTCGCTTTGTTGCCCAGGCTGGAGTGCGGTGGCGCGATCTCGGCTCACTGCAAGCTCCGTCTCCCGGGTTCACTCCATTCTCCTGCCTCAGCCTCTCCGAGTAGCTGGGACTACAGGCGCCCACCACCACGCCCGGCTAATTTTTTTTTTGTATTTTTTTTAGTAGAGACAGGGTTTCACCGTGGTCTCGATCTCCTGACCTCGTGATCTGCCCGCCTCGGCTTCCCAAAGTGCTGGGATTACAAGCGTGAGCCACCGCGCCCGGCCTTAATTTTTTATTTTTAGTCAAGACAGGTTTTCACCATGTTGGCCAGACTGGTCTTGAACTCCTGACCTCAGTTGATCCACCTGCCTCAGCCTCCTGAAGTGCTAGGATTACAGGTGTGAGCCACTGCGCCCGGCCATGAGTATGGTTTTAAAATGTCTCCCCACAATTACTTATTACTTGTAATTGAACAATCAGTAATTATTTTGGACAGTACTGGGCCAAATAATCCAGTTGGTTGGATGATCAAAATTAACTGATCATCAGTAAGAAGTAGATGGGTATCATGTGCTCCACATGTGATAACCCTAGGAAGGACACATCTTTGCTTATGTGTTATTCCAGCCAAGCATGCATAGTCTGAATCTAATTGTGAGAAAACAAGCAAATCCCAAGCGAAGAACATTCTAATTTTTTAAAAAAGGAGGGCTGGAGGACAACTTTCTTTAAAAATATCACAAATGGGGTTATGGAAATGTTTCAGATTAAAAGAGGCTAAAGAGACACTAAATGCAATACCTGACCCTGGCCTGGAAGCTGTATTGGAAGAGGGAATACTACAAAGGATGTTAGTGGGTGAACTGACAAAACTGGAATACGGTTGGTAGATTACATAGAAGTATTGTATCAGTGTTAAATTTATTGAAGTTTGTAACTATACTGTGGTGTTATATAAAACTATATCCTTATTAGCAAATATTCACTAAAATATTAAGACATGAAGGACCATGATATATGTAATTTCCTATATATAATGAGGCCAGGCACAGTGGCTTATGCCTGTAATCCTAACACTTTGGGAGGCTGAGGTAGGAGGATCACTTAAACCCAGGAGTTTGAGGCCAACCTGGGCAACATAGCAGGACCCCATCTTCACAAAAAACAAAAAAAATTAACTGGGTATGGTGGTTTGCACCTATGATCCTAGCTTTGCAGGAGGCTGAGGTGGGAAGATCGCTTGAGCCCAGGAGTTAGAGGTTGCAGTGAACTAGGATAGCACCACTTCACTCCAGTCTGGACAATAGAGCAAGACCCTGTCTCTAAAAGAAAAAAAAAATTGGGGATAAAGTGTTAACAGTGAACTTGGGTAAACTCTATTTGATGTTCTTTGATCTATTCTTATTGTTGCATCTTTTGCCAGAACTTGGACTTTTTCCAAATAAAATTAAGAATAATGATTATGTCCTAGGTATGATGTGAGTACAATGATTATGTCCTAGGTATGATATGAGTACAAAAAAGAAGCATGGTGGCCGGGCGCGGTGGCTCACGCCTGTAATCACAGCACTTTGGGAGGCCAAAGCGGGTGGATCACAAGGTCAGGAGATTGAGACCATCCTGGCTAACACAGTGAAACCCCGTCTCTACTAAAAATACAAAAAATTAGCCGAGTGTGGTGGTGGGCGCCTGTAGTCCCAGCTACTCGGGAGGCTGAGGCAGGAGAATGGCATGAACCCAGGAAGCAGAGCTTGCAGTGAGCTGAGACTGCACCACTGCACTCCAGCCTGGGCAACAGAGCGAGACTCCGTCTCAAAAAAAAAAAAGAAGCCTGGTTAAATCAACCAAGAACATAAACTTAGAAAACTGAGATGCAAATAAGTGTTTTACAGCCCTCTCAGAACTGGTTGATATGTATTAGCATCTGCTAAATGCTAGATGCTTGGCCCAAATATCAAGTAATAATGGAGCAATTAACTATGCTGTATTCTACAAATGGTATAAGACTAAAGTTCATTTTTAGCTCTACTAACTTATTGAAAACATGCAGTACAAACTACTTGTGCTTTAATTTTTGTGTTCTAATATATGTAATAGTTCTCACCCCTTTTGTTTATGTTAGCATATTAAATTCTTACCACAAATATATTGGAAATTATGTTCATATGTTACATCTAACACAGGAACTTTAGAATGAGTCGTTGATCACGAATTGTAGAAGTACATTTTTATTATGTTAATCAAGTGAGGATGTTTATTGTTTGTAGCATAGGTTGTTTGGATAGGATATAAGCAATCTATTAGTTAATACCATAATTTATAATGAATGCACAAACTGGAAATAATCTCATGGGAAAACCTAACTGAAAGCTAAATTAAATTTTATCCTTTTAAAATTAGTTTTTCTACCACGTGATTGAATTTTTTATTTGAAACTCCAGTGAATTTTGTATTGTTACAAAGACATGAAAATCTTTGATAATGGTCTTAATTAAATAAGAAGATCTATTAATGTTCTAACATGTTTTGTTTGAAATTAAAATAAATACAGCTGGTATAATCACTGTTCTGCCTTCCACACACTGGAAATAGGCATAGATTTAGAAAGCAGTGCAGTAGCAAATGAGGTCTAATATGATTTCTAATGAATTTAGATAGTAGATCTGGATCTTAGAACTCTTTATTTTGCCGTCACTGAGTCCACCTATGCTTGTCCTATGTGGTTTGTTCTATGATCTATTGACATTTCTTCTTAGGTTTGAAATAATTATAAGGAAAGTAATTTCAGTAGCTCAATTATGGTCATTAAGAAGAAAGCATCTTAGACCAGTGCTTTATCAGTACATCATATTTAGATGTACAGAATTTCTATGTGGCTGTCCTTTAAATATTTTCTATTTTTGTTGGCTTTGTCTAGTAATTTTAAATGCTTTTTTTAGGGAATGAAAAAATATCTGTGATTTAAAAAAATTTACTATCTACTAGTTGGAAGTATCATCATAACACTACTCTTTATTCTCCAATCTCCACACCACTATGCCCATCTAAGAGATTCATTTTGTATCGAATTGAAATGTTCTTGTTAAAAGCACGTGCAATTTGTATTGGCTTTACCAAAGCCTGTAGGAAACATAACATCCATCAAAATTACTGGAATTATCATTAAAAACAAAAATAATCCCAGCCCATACTGGATCTGTATCCTCAATATGAAAGAAGCTAACGTATGGCCTCATTATCCATTATTATAAAGTTTCAGAAAGTGGCAGAGTGTCTGAGATTTCTGATAAATTTCAACTTTACTGTAATAATATGCTACTAGTCTCAGCTGTCAGTTTAGCATTACTGCTAAACAAAATCTTTTACAGGCTGGAAATTTTAAGGGCTGACTTCTTGTTCATTTTCCAGTTATTTAGAGATTTAACCTAGCTACCATGTTGCATAATTCAAAAAAATAAATCTGTTAATTGATGAGCAGTTCAGTTATTGGCTAGACTTCCTTTTCAAGATTATGCGAATCCTAGAGATACATAGTTCAAGACACGAATCAAAAGTAAAATATTAAATTTGTTTTATAATTGTTCTTGTAATTATGCCATGTCTGCTTGCCCATGTTGTAATTTATTGTTAACTTCTTTTTAATGATAGACGAATCCTTAGTACTGTGGAAAAGAGCAGACAGAAATATAAACCAGCTTCTCTCACAGTGGAATTCGTCCCTTTCTTTTATCGTAAGTAACACCTCTTATTTCTCTTGCTATGATTATCATCTTACTCTGATTACTTTTTATTCTTACTCTGATTCCGATCTTGATTCAGCTTTGTTAATTTATAAAATAAAGGTTGTAAGAACATGTCACTGGAGTAAGGTACGTGATTTGTGTTTGGCTGCAATTATTGTACTTGGTTTTATTTAATTTGCTGTTCTCAAAAAATTTTTTTAGAATAGCTGAATATTTTAATGATGGTGGTATATTTTATTTTATTTATTTACTTTTTTTTGAGAAGAAGTCGCATGCTTGTTGCCCAGGCTGGAGTACAGTGGTGCGATCTTGGCTCACCACAACCTCCACCTCCTGGGTTCAAGCAATTGTCCTGCCTCAGCCTCCCAAAAAGCTGGGATTACAGGCATGCGCCACCACACCCGGCTAATTTTTGTATTTTTAGTAGAGACGGGGTTTCACCATGTTGACCAGGCTGGTCTTGAACTCCTGACCTCAGGTGAACTACCCACCTCAGCCTCCCAAAGTGCTGGGATTACTGGCATGAGCCACCATGCCTGGCCACTGGTGGTATATTTTAGAACTTCAGAATTTTTATTGAAAATAGGAAATTTGAGAGAGTTAGCACCTATGTATGTGACTTATATATGCCATCTTTCAAAAATATAGAATAATTTGCAGACTATAAATGGAACACTGTGTGTTCCTTGAGTATGTATTTCCCATTCAAATTTGTCACTTAACATTTTGCCATATTTGCTTCAGTTCTTTCTTTTCCCTGTGAAATGAAAGAAGACAGAAATAGTCCTTTGATTGCTTGCTGAAGATGACTGCAGTGCTGACTCTGCTTGACCACCAGTAGTGATACTGGCTTTAGCTAGGTAATGAAGCTCCATAGTAGACCATCTCTGGAAACTGGCCTCACTTAGAGGATATAGGACAGGAAACCCAGCCTGCCAGTAGAACGGTATAAGGTGTTTCTATTTGTCAGGAGTCCTCACAGCCATGCAAGGGCTATTCTTTGGTCCTCCAAGTGAGGTTATAAAATCAAATTGGTGTGTCAGGGAGCCACTTGGCTTAGAAGTAAAGTATCCCATAAAAGCCTTTGTCTCTTGTATATATAGGTTACGTGCTTATTTTGTTAATTTATCCCAAAGTATTGTATATTTTGTATGCTTGTAAATGATTTATCTTATTCATTTTTGGAGAGAGATGCGGTCTCATTCTGTTGCTCAGGCTGGAGTGTAGTAGTGCAATCATAGCTCACTATATAACCTCCAACTGTGAGCTCAGGTCGTCCTCTCACCTCAGCCTCCCAAATACCTAGGACTACAGGCATGTGCCACCATGCCTGGCTAATACAATTTTTCATGGAGGCAAAGTCTCACTATGTTGCCTAGGCTGGTCTCAGACTCCTGGCCTCAAGTGATCCTCCCACCTCAGCCTCTCCAAGTATTGGGATTACAGGTGAGAGCCACCATGCCCAGCCTGATTTGTTTTAAATTGTATTTTTCATTTTTAAAACTAGTATATAGAAATATAATTTGTTTTTGTATATTGATTTTTATATCCTTGTTCCCACATGTAGAAGGGAAAAAATTCAGTCTTTCACTATTAAATATGATATTAGCTATATGTTTTTAAAAATAGATGCCCTTTATTAAGTAGAGGAAGTCTTATTTTAACCCTAGTTTGCTAATAGTTTTTATTACTGAATGGACATTGACTTTTTTTTTAAGTGTACTTTTACTACATCTGTTTGAGGTGCTTGTTAATTGGCAAAATACATAGATTGATTTTCAAATATTTAACATCATATTTCTGGCCTAAACTACCTTTCGTTGTGATTATATAATTAACTTTTATTTGTCTCTGTCTCTCTTTTTTTTTTTTTTTTTTTTTTTTTGAGAAACAGGGTGTTGCTCTGTTGTCCAGTCGGGAGTGCTATGGTATAATCATAGCTTACTGTAGCCTTAAACTCCTGGGCTCAAGTGATTTTCTTGCCTCAGCCTCCTAAGTAGCTGGGACTAGAGGAATGCACCATCATAAGCAGTGTATTAGTTCGTTCCCACACTGCCATAAAGTAATACCTGAGACTGGGGTAATTGATAAAGAAAAGAGGTTTAATTGGCTCGTGATTCTGCAGACAATACAGGAAGCATGACAGCCTCTGCTTCTGGGGAAGCCTCAGAAGCTTTTACTTAAGGCAGAAGGTGAAGCAGGAGCAGGACCAAGAGTGAGAAAGCTGGGAGGTGCTATACACTTTTAAATGACCAGATCTCATGAGAACTCTGTCATGAGAACAGCACCAAAGGGTTGCTGCTAAATTATGCATGAAGGATCCGCCCCCATGATCCAGTCACTTCCCACCAGGCCCCACCTCCAACACTGGGGATTACAGTTGAACATGAGATTTCGGTGGGGGCATAGATCCAAACCATATCAGCTGGCTAATTTAACAAAATGTTTTTGTAGATACGGTCTTGCTGTGTTGCCTCCAGGCTGGTCTTGAACTCCTGGCCTCTAGTGATCCTCCTTCCTCAGTCTTCCAAAGTGCTAGGATTATAGTATATTATCCTTTTTATGTAATACTGCATTTGATTGATTTTTTTGTTTAAAAATTTTGTATCTCTGTTCAAGGACGGTAAGGGTTTCTAGGATTTTTTCCCTTGTATGTCTTATATGGTTTTTGTCTTAGTCTGCTTGGATTGTCATAACAAAATACTGTAGACTGGGTGGCTTAAATAACAGAAATTCATTTCTCACAGTTCTGGAGTCTGGAAAGTCCAGCAGGGTTTATTTTCTGATGAGATCTGTCTTTGTGGCTTGCAGATAGTCATCTTCTTGCTGTGTCCTCACATGTTGGAAAAAGACTGTTGTCTCTTCCTCTTCTTACAAGGGCACTAGTTCTCTTTGATCAAGGCTCTACTTTTATGACCTCATTTAACTTTAATCACTTCTTTAAAGGCCCTGTCTGCAATACAGTCACATGGGGAGATGTTAGGGCTTCCACATATTAATTTTGGGGGTACACAGTTCACTCTATACCACTCTGTCCTTGCCCCCCCAATTCATGTACTTACCACATACAGAATACATCCATTTTATCTCAATAGCCCCAAATGTCTTAACTCATTCTCACATCAACTCTGTAAGTCTAAAGTTCAAAATCTTATCTAAATATCTAAATCTGATACTGGTGAGACTGAAGTTACAATTCATCCTGACTCAAAGTCCCTTTCCAGCTGTAAACCTGTGAAAACAAATAAGTTATATGTAACCAGAATACAATGTTGGAACAGATATAGGATACACATTCCCATTCCAAAAGGGAGACAGTGGAAGGAATAAAGGGGTGACAGGTCTCAGGTAAGCCTAAAACCTAGTAAGGTAAATTCTATTAGGCATTAAAGCTTGAGAATAGCCCTCTTTGGTTGATACTCTGTACTTCATGTGCACTGGGTTGCCAGTGTCACCCCGACCCCAGTTCTCTGCAAGGGCCCCACCCATAATGCTGTCTGTGAGGGCAGCTCCACCATTGAGGCACTAGGTAGGTCATCCTGGCCCACTGAAACCTGACCTGTGCTCCTACCCTTTGAAACCAAGGAAGAGGAAACAGCCTTGCCTCCTGGATCTTTGGTGGGAATGGCAGCCCTCATAATCTCTGAATTGCTTTCAGAGTTTTTCTTATCACACATTCAAACTGAATAGCTTTGTAGTCTGATCTATAGAATCCAAGAAGTCTAACAGTCTACCTTCATTCCTTCCCACTTTCTCTGTCCCCTTTAGTTCAACATGGTAGTGTCTTTTCTGGTATAATCCCATATCCATTCCTGGCCTCACTAAGCTGGCTGATTAGGTCCACTAGTTATACCCATGGTGTGTTTATCAGTCACACCCTCAGTATTTTCTTTAGAACAAGCTTTCTTGTTTGTTTGTTTGTTTGTTTTTTATCATTTGGATAGGCTGAGTATTTTCTAAATCTTCAGCTTCTGGTTCTTTTGTGCTTAACAGTTTCTTCTTTAGTTTATTTCTGTCTTCTCACATTTTAAGTATAAGCAGTCAGAAGGAGAAATTAAGCTGCTCCTTCAACACTTGCTTAGAAATCGCCTTAGCTAAATATCCAATTTTATTGCTTGCTGCACGTTCCACCTTCCACAAAACACTAGAACACAGTTCAGCCAAGTTCTTTGCCACTTTATAATAAGGATCACCTTTCCACTGGTTTTCAATAACATGCTCCTTATTTATGTTTGAGAGCTCACCAGAATTGCCCTGAAGTTCCCTATTTGCAGCATGCACCTCAAAACTCTTCCAGCCTCTGCCCATTACCCAGTTCTAAAGCTGCTTCTGTATTCTTAGGTCTTTGTTGTGGTAGCACTCTATTTCTTTGTAACAAAATCTGTCTTAGTCTGCTTGGGCTGGTATAACAAAATACTATTGATTTGGTGGCTCAAACAACAATGCTGGTCATATTAAATGAGTTAGGCAGGGTTCTCTTTTCCTCTATTTTCTGTGAGAGTTGGTTTGAGAATGCTATTATGATTTTCTTAACATTCATCAGCAGATCTGGACCTGGAGATTACCTTGTGGAAAGGTTTTGTTTTGTTTTTCATTGAGACAGAATCTTGCTATGTTGCTCAGGCTCGTCTTGAATTCCTGGGCTCAAGTGATCTTACCACCTCAGCCTCCTGAGTAGCTGAGACTATAGGCATGTGTGTTGTGCCCAGTGTGAAAAGGTTTCAAATTATGGAGTAAATTTATTTGCTAGATAAAGGGCTACTCAGATTTTCTATTTCTTCTTGTGTTAGTTTTTATAATTCATGTCTTTCAAGGAATTTGTGTTTTTCATCACATAAATTGTGTTGAATTTATTGGCATAAAGTTGTTCATAGTATTTCTTCATGTATCCTTCTTAAATCTGTGGAATTTAAATTAATGTCTCCTCTTTCATTCCTGACTTTGATAATTTACATTTTTCTCTCTTCTTTTTTCTTGATTGGTCTAGCTAGAGGTTTTTAAATTATATTGATCCTGGTACATACCTGTAGTCCCGGCTACTTAGGAGGCTGAGGCAGGAGGATCACCTTAGCCCAGGGGTTCGGGGCTGTAGTGCGCTATGATTGTGTCTATGAATAGCCACTGCATTCCAGCCTGGGCAACATAGTGAGACCCTGTCTCTTAAAAATTTATATTGATCTTTCCAGTGAACCAGCTTTTGATTTCATTGATTTTCCTCTATTGTTTGTTTCCTTTTTCATTATTTTTTCTATTATCTTTAATATTAACTTCCTCTTAATTGCTCTTCTTTTTCTAGCTTCTTAGAGTGAAAGGTCAATCTTTGATTAGATCTTTATTTAGACCTTCTTTTCTAGAATGAACATGAATCATTGCTTTAGTTGTGCCCCACAGATTTTGATATGTTTGTTTTAATTTTGTTAAAACGAAGTTTTCTTATTTGGTTTAAAATACTTTCAAATTGGGGAAATGTTGGTCAAATTTCGTACAAAATTTCGGTTAGGCAGAATAAATTCAAGAGAGCTACTACATAACATTGTGACTGTAGTTAGTAACAATGCATTGCATACTTGAAAATGGCTAAGAGAGTAGCTAAAAGAGAGGTCACCACAAAAAAAGTTAAGTATGTGAGGTAATGTATATGTTAATCAGTTTGATTTAGCCACAATGTATACATATTTCAAAACACCACATTGTTCACCATAAATATATGCAATTTGTATTTGTCAATTAAAAAAGATTACGTTAATAAAATGAAAAGGAATGTATTGTTTAATCTGCACATGTTGGGGGAGTTTCCAGATCCTTTTTTCTTTCTTTCTTTCTTTTTTTTTTTTTTTGACATGGGGTCTTACTCTGTCACCCAGGCTGGAGTGGTGCAGTGGCGTGATCTTGGCACACTGCAGCCTCTGCCTCCCGGGTTCAAGCAATTCTCATATCTCAGCCTCTCGAGTAGCTGGGATTACAGGTGCCCGCCATCACACCCAGCTAATTTTTGTATATGGGGTTTCATCACCTTGGCCAGGCTGGTCTCGAACTCCTGGCCTCAAGTGAGCCACCCGCCTCAGCCTCCCAAAGTGCTAGGATTACAGGTATGAGCCTCCACCCCCAGCCCTTTTTTTCTTTATGGTGAAAAAAAGTGTATATTTGGAATTACCCTGCTGGACTCAGTTTAGATGATCCCAGTTTTGTAGGCAATATTGAAAGCATCATAATCAGGAGGCAGTCTAACATATGCCTTCTCTCCAGCAGTCCTGATTGGGGTGTAGACCTGGCCACATCATTGTCAATAGAGCTTCTTCATGGCCTGTCTGATCTGTTGTTGGGCTTGATATCTACAGTGAACACAAGTGTTTCCTGTCATCTTTTTCATGGCTGACTTAGTGGCTTAAAGGGATTTTGGTGCTGGCATAGTAGTCAAGTTTGTATCTTCTCTGACAGTTCCTCTGAGGATGTTTGGGCTGCCTTTGGAACCATGGTGTCTTGGGCCACCAGAAGGTGGTGATGTGCAGACTGTATGTGTGTGGGGGGTGGGGTGGATGCCTTTTAGCCGTGCCTTCTTGGCCTTCATAGCCTTGGCTTTGGCTTTGGCTTTGGGAGGGGCAGGGACCACCTTCCTTTTAATGCCATCTCATGAAAAGGGTCTCCAGATAATCTTTTTTTCATTACTTTCTAATATATTTCCATTATGGCAAGAGAAAATACTCTTTGTGACTTCAATAAACTTAAACTCATTGAGTTGTATTTTCTTATTTATATTTATTGAGTTCCACTTTTCATCATGAATAACATTCCTTGCCTTGATTATATTTCTTGCCTACTTTGTCAGATACTAATATAGCCATCCAGCAATCTTATGGTGAGAGTTTGCATGGTATATGTTTTTATGTCCTTTTTATGTATTATCTTTCTGTGTGTCCACTGTGGCTGAATGGAACTCTGTCATCTTCTAGCTCTGTGTAAAATCAGAGAATTACTTAGCTTACAATTTCTTCGTAGTTTTTCGCCGATCTTGTGGGATATCACACTATTGTGTGAGGATAGATACTGAGACACAAAATGAGCCCTGTGCATATTTCTGGAGCACTTCCTCTGTATAGCTTCCTCCACTCCAGTACTCTGCTTTACAAATTCCAGTTGCCTAGGCCTCCCTGAACTTTGATTTCTGTCTCCTCAACTCAGCAAATGGCTTGTTCTTTTAGGGTTCCTCCTTTCCATGTAGCAGTTCAGAAAGTGTCTCCAAACAGGAATCTGTGGTGTAATCCTTGTGCTTACTTTGTTTTCCTTCTTGTGTGTATCACAGTTCTGTGACCCAGTTTCTGGAACTGATTTTCTCCAGTTTTCTAGTTGTTTATAGCTGAAAGCCATGTGTAGTACCAGTTATTCTGATATAGCTGGAACTTCTTAATTTTTTAATTATAAGTTTCTATCCAGGTTACCTCAAAGCTGTTTCTTTTTGGTAACATTTGTTACTGGAAATAATTTTATTGTTATGGTCTTGTCCCAGTGTGTAATGACATATGCAAAAGGGTATTCATAACAGCATCAAAAGAAAGGGGAAAAGCATAGCAGTTTATCAGTAGAGAACTGGTTAAGTGAAGGTAACACATTGTAGTGGTGTATGCCCTCTAGTCATTACAAAAAATGAATTAGGCAGGTGTATCTGTTAAGATGTAGTAATGTCCAGGCTTGACACAGTGGCTCACCCTTGTACTCCCAGCACTTTGGGAGGCTGAGGTGGGCAGATCACCTGAGCCCAGGAGTTTGAGGCCAGCCTGGACAACATTGCAAAACCCTGGCTCTACAAAAAAAAAAAAAAACAAAAAATTAGATGGTCATGGTAGCGTGTGCCTGTAGTCCCAGCTACCTGGGAGGCCGAGGTGGGAGGATCACGGGAGCCTAGGCAGCCAAGGCTGCAGTGAGCTGTGATTGCCCTCCAGCCTAGGCAATAAAGTAAGACCCTGTCTCAAAAAAAAAAAAAAAAAAAAAAAAAAAAGTAGAAAGATGTAGTAATGTCCAGAATGTATTAAGTTAAAAAGCAAAAAAAGTATGATGCAGGAGTACATATATGTACTATGTACTTTTTTTTTTTTTGAGATGAAGTGTTGCTCTGTCGCCCAGGCTGGAGTGCAGTGGCACGATCTCAGCTCACTGCAACCTCTGCCTCCTGGGTTCAAGAGATTCTCTTGCCTCAGCCTCCCAAGTAGCTGGGATTACAGGTGCCCGCCACCACACCTGGCTAATTTTTGCATTTTTAGTAGAGACGGGATTTCACCATGTTGGCCAGGCTGGCCTCGAACTCCTGACCTCAGGTGATCCGCCTGCCTCGGCCTCCCAAAGTGCTGGGATTATAGGCGTGAGCCACTGCGCCCAGCCTAGATGTCTCTTTACTAAGACTATTACGCCTCTCATTAGTAAAAATTGACCATCACTAGTCAACTAGAAAATGAAAGAATTGGACAAAAAGATTTCCTGGATCCACTCCAGGGCTAATATTCTAAAATTCTGGTACCAATAGTAACCTTTCTTTTAAAATTATAAATTATTTATTTATTTTTTTAAAAGGCTATACATGCATAGGACAAAGAAAAAGCAGCATAAAGACCTGACAAGGGGCCGGGTGCGGTGGCTCACACCTGTAATCCTAGCACTTTGGGAGGCTGAGGCGGGTGGATCATCTGAGGTCTCTACTAAAAATACAAAAATTAGCTGGGTGTGGTGGCAGGCATCTGTAATCCCAGATACTCCGGAGGCTGAGGCAGGAGAATCGCTTGAACCTGGGAGGTGGAGATTGCAGTGTGCTGAGATCACACCACTGCACTCCAGCCTGGGCGATACAGTGAGACTCCATCTCAAAGGAAAAAAAAAAAAGAGAGAGACAACTAATTTTATGCCAGGTTTGGGTTAGTTTCTAGCCCTGTCAGTTAGTAGCCATGTGACTTCAGGCAAGATATTAACTTCTGACCTTCCTTTTCCTCATTTATAAATGGGGGCCAAATATCCTTATATGGAGAATTATGAGAACTAAGTGAGATGACGTAAATACCTAAAATGCTATCTAGTAGATGGCTTCTCTTTTCTTTTCCTAAGACAAAATGCATATCAACCCTGGCTTTTAACACAGATCAGCCTTTTCACAAATAGTTCTTTGTGTTTGCATCAGACATTCCTTAAAGATAAATCATAATGTGAAAGACAAATCTTATTTATTTATTTATTTATTTATTATTTACAGAATGTTTTCAGGAAAGTGAACATCTCAAGGAAAGTCTTAAATGTTGCTTACTGCATCTCTTTGGAGCCATTGTAGCCGGTGGGCAGGTAAGGAAAGTGTTGAAATTTAATAAATAAAATTATAATTAACAGTGCAAAAAGCTTTCCATGGATTATTTAGTATGTTCTTTGTCTTTTTATAATTTCATTCACCATACAAATATTGAACTTATATATTATAACTAATCTACTTCTTTTATTTTCCAAAAAACCTAAGTAATATTTAGCACTGACAATAAAATTACTGAATAAATAAACAAATTTAACAATTTTTGGTATTGTAAATTCTTATTTATGTTAGCTTTCAAGCACTAGTTTTTATTTCAGATGATAGAGGAAGTCAACCTCATCAGTCCATTTGATGAAATCAAAGTCTAGTAGTTTGGTTTCTAAAGACACAAATTTATTCACTCTTTTCTGTACTTATAATACTAAATGTATTTTTTGTAAGTTTATATGTTTTTTTTTTTTCAACAAATCCAACTAGTGTTTTTAGATTTACAAAAAAGAATTTCTAGTATTTTTTTAAGGTAAGCATCTAAGTGCTGTCATAAACTTTTCTGTTTTTGTTTTTTGAAATGGGGTCTCGCTTTGTTTCCCAGGCTGGAGTGCAGAAGTGCGACTATTGGCTCACTGCAACCTCTGCCTCCCAGGTTCAAACAATCCTCCCACTTCAGCCTCCCAAGTAGCTGGGACTACAGGCACACACCACCATGCCCAGTTAATTTTTGTATTTTTAGCAAACACGAGATTTTGCTATATTGCCCAGGGGGGTCAAACTGCTGGGCTCAAGCGATCTGCCCACCTCAGCCTCCCCGAGTACTGGAATTACGGGCGTGAGTCCCCCATGCCTTACCACTGTCATAAACTTTGAATATAAATTCTAGTTGACAAAAGGATTATAGTTCAGAAAGTACATGTATAAACATGTGTTTTCTTAAACCACACAGTTTAGATCAGAGGTTCCTAACACTTGTACTTTTTATACCACACAGCCCTTTGGCAATCTGATAAAGCCCTTTGTCAGAATGTTTTAAATGCCTGAAATAAAGGAAACCAATTATACTGAAATGCAGTTACTAAAATATTAATAAAACAAATCTGTGACATAGTAATATGTGCTTCTTTATAATACGTTAAATTAAAAAAGGTGTAACAGCAAGTCTAGAAACTAATGTAACTTCCAAGAAGAAATTAGCATAAATGATATTTTGAGAGACTGTAACAGCTGTAATAAATGAAAATGCATATGATTTTTACTGATGACAAAATCACAAGTTTGTTTTGTTTTGTTTGTTGTTGTTTTGAGACAGGGTTTTGTTCTGCTGCCCAGAGTGGAGTGCAGTGTCTCTATCATGGCTCACTGCAGCCTTGGCCTCCTGGCTCAGTCATTTCTCCCACTTCAGCCTCCTGGGGAGCTGGGACTACAGGTGCACACCACCACACTCAGCTAATTTTTGTATTTTTGTAAAGACACTCTTTTGCCATGTTCCCCAGGTTGAGCAGTTCCTGGCTCAAGCAACCTGCCCATTTCAGACTCCCAAAGTGCTGGGATTACAGGTGTGAGTCACTGTGCCTAGCCAACAAAATCACAAGTATTATTTATACTACTGTTCTTTTGTTGCTTACATTTAAACTTGAAGGAAATACTAAATTTTAGTTAGAGATTAGTAGAAATTAAGATATCTGGTTTTTTCCATCCAAGTTTATAAATCTCTGTAATTCCCTCCCTCTATCCCTCTGTTTCTTTCTCTATCTTAGGTCGAAAGTTTTTATCTTCTCTTTTTTAACTATCAGTTTTTCTTTCACATTAAACATTCTCTTACTAGCATCTGTGTACTATGTTCTTAATATTGTTGTACCAAATTACGTATTTAAATTATAATTTTAAAAACTTAGAAACCTGTATTTTTAAAAACTTAAGTAAATTTTATTTAAAGATACAAAATTATGCCAATAATACACTAGGCATATTACCTTATTATTTTTGGCATTTAGGAGGAAATCCTTGTCTACATTCAGGACAGCATCATGAAGTTTAATGCTTAGATATTTATTTGAGTTCAAGAGCCTTTTATAAGGCTTTTTAACTTATAGCTGTAGGGAACTTTTAATCTTCTAGCAGTAAGCAATTGCTACTTGTTTGATAATTTATTTATCATTTCTTATTCTGTTTGGAGATTTGAGAGAGTATAATTTTCGTTTCTCAAGTGAACTTCATCAACAGTTGACTTTATGTATTTGGGAGATTTCTTTTTATTTAATATGTCCAATTGAGATATATTTTATTGAGTATTAATTTTATAAATACCATTCTGAGATTAAGAGTTTCCTGGCTGGGCGTGGTGGCTCACCCCTGTAATCCCAGCACTTTGGGAGGCCGAGGTGGGTGGATTGTTAGGTCAGGAAATCGAGACCATCCTGGCTAACATGGTGAAACCCTGTCTGTACTAAAAATACAAAAAAAAATCAGCCGGGCATGGTGGTGGGCGCCTGTAATCCCTGCTACTCTGGAGGCTGAGGCAGAAGAATGGCGTGAACCCGGGAGGCGGAGCTTGCAGTGAGCCAAGATCGCATCACTGCACTCTGGCCTGGGCAACAGAGCAAGACTTCATCTCAAAAAAAAAAAAAAAAAGAGTTTCCTATCTGTTGATATTAATGCAATTCCCCTTTCCTCCTTGTTTTTGCTCTGTTTTGTTTTCTCTCTGTATGTTTTTTTTCATTGCATGGCCCTTATGCTCAATGGCCTTTTTAAAAAATATATTTTTATTCCTTTTTACCCTTGTACCTTGTTAGCCTCCAGAGCGCTAGTGAAATTTCCATTTCTTTTGTTTTATTTGCCCTGTCCTTTTTCTGGCACCTAGCCAGAGTCCCTAGTTAGGCTTCCAGGTGGGCTGTGTGACCTTTTCCTCTTCACCCTAGTAGAAGAAAAGAGTGTCCTTGTAGTGAGAGGGGTGGTGACCAGAATCTTATTTTTCAGTGTAAGTTTGCTTAATCACATTCCAGTATTAGCTGATTTCCTTCTTTTGGATCATTATCTCCCCATTTCTATCATTTCTCTACTACAGTGAAAAAATGAATAAGTATACAGGAATGAAAATGGAAGTGGCATTGTTATGACTAATGTAGAAGCTGATTGGATCCCCTTCTCTTTTTGAAAACACAGAGCCTTGTTCTTCTTAGTGCCTAGGGGTAGTCAAACCCCAGGAGACCTCCATAATGAAACCTAACACTAAAATCAAGTAGATACTGGAAGTCAAATTTATTATTTTATGTACCGAAAATCCTTGCGATCCAGGCATAGCTATAGTGGGATTTATATCAAAGTTGGAAAGTTGTTTGTTGAATATGGCATTAGTATAAGGGGGTTTAGATGAAATGAATATATAAAGGCTAAAGAATGGTCGTGTCATAAGGATCAGAAAAATGAAAGTCTAATTACTGGTTTCCTTTCCCAAAGCATCATATCTGGGCTTCCCACTGGCGTATTTGAAACCTGTTCTGTTTTGTGTTATGTTAAAAACAAAGATTTTGTAGCCAGCCTGACCTAGGTTTGAGTGTCCATCTCTAACTAGTTGTGTGACCTTGGATAAACTATTTACATATGTTTTAGCTTATTAATTTATAATACGGAAATAGTAACATTTATGGGAGATTTGTAAGGACTAAATGACGTAATATATGTACAGCACTTAACAAACTTGTACTTTTAAAAACTAAGTAAATAAAAGTTTTATCAGTTAGATCTATGATTTGCTTTATGTAGCAGTTAATAAAATTAAAACAGCTTAAGTTACTTTTCTAATTAAAAACAAATAATAAATAATTCAGAGTTAATCTGGTGCCTCAGGGATCTTCAGGGATTCAGTTTTCTTTTGAATGTCAATCTGTCATGCTTACTGTTCTGTTTCATGCTGCAAGATAGCTTCTAGAGTTCTGGCCATTATGTTCATATTTGGGGCTCTAAGATAGAGGGGGTAAGGAAGAAGGATACAAATGTGATGTGTCAAGTATCTTTTAAAGAGATACTGAGGCCGGGCATGGTGGCTTACGCCTATAATCCCAGAACTTTGGGAGACCGAGGTGGCCGGATCTCTGAGCCCCAGAGTTCAAGACGAGCCTGGGCAACACAGGGAGACCCTGTCTCTACAAAAAAGTTTTTTTAAATTAGTCAGGTATGATGGTGCACACCTGTGGTCCCAGCTACTCAGGAGGCCAAGGCAGGAGGATCACTTGAGCCTGAATAGTTGAGGCTGCAGTGAGCCCTGATCATGTCACTGCATTTCAACATGGGTGACAGAGGAAGATCTTGTCCGAAAAAATAAAAAACAAAGAGGTCCTGAAAAGCTGACACTCCCTGTCTTTTGATCTCATTTGCCAACCTTAGTCATATGACTATAGAGAAGGAAAATATGTCCACATAAAAAATGTGATAAAACTTGCTTCCTTGGCCTCCTTAGCAGCAGGGAAGGCTAGGAAATGTGAATTTATTCTAGGTGGCCATGTGTCCAGGAACACATCAGTTTCTTTGAATAAGGAAGGTGAAGGAAATTGAATGTTGGGTGGGCCATTAGCAGTTTCTTCCATAGTAATAATTATTGTTGTTGATATTATGTATTATATTATATTATATTATGTATTATTGATGGAAACAGTCCTAATGGCTTAAGTGCTAATTCAGATAATTTTGCATAACTATGTTCTGTTTCATTATGTTGTAATTTAACAATTTAGGGCAATACATATTGTTTATTTCTGTGTTTTTCTGGTCACCTTGACATATAGCTACCAATTACTTAGTATATGGAATTTCAGAAATATGTCTGTAGAATCAAAACCAAACCAGTCATCTTACATGTTTAAATCAGTTGTGATGGATTTTCTGTAACCAGCCTGAAAACCTTAGAGAGACTTAATCGATTTCAGGTTTTTTATGTTTCATTTTGCTTAAGAAATCCAGGTTTAGGCTGAGCTGGTACAGCAACTCAATAAGAACATCAAGGACTGAGGTCCTTCAATATTCCTATTCTTTCTGTAGCCTGCTACTTTAATCATGGACTTATCTCTTCATGATATAAAGGTGGCTGCAAGCATTATGTTTACATTCTAGGCAGGAAAAGGTGAAAGGCCCAAGGACAAAGCGTCCTTCCCTTTTTATTTATAAAGTGATACCCTCTTCATAGTCTACTACCATATATCCTTGACCAGAACTATGTCACATGGCTACCCTTAGCCACAAGAGAGAGTGTAAAGTGAGTTTTCTGAGAGGAAGGGAAGATTTAATATGTATGAACCACCAGCAGTGTCTATCAGAGTATCTGTTACAAATTTTTGTGTATTTATTAAAAGAAAAGGTTGCCTGCAGATGTATTAAATTCTTGTTGCAAACATAGAGAACTCTTCATTAGTTTTAGGTTTCATTTTTATTGTCTCTAATGTTTCAGAGGAATGCTTTGCAAGCAATTTCTCCAGCCACTATGGAAGTTCTTATGCGAGTTTTGGCAGATTGTGATTCTTGGGAGGATGGAGATCCTGAAGAAGTGGGTAGGAAGGCAGAACTAACTCTGAAGTGCCTTACAGAAGTGGTACATATCCTTCTCAGTAGCAACTCTGATCAGCGTCAGGTGGAAACCAGTACTATTCTCGAGAACTATTTTAAATTGCTAAATTCAGATCATTCAGCTTTACCTAATCAAAGAAGGTCCAGACAGTGGGAAAACCGATTTATTGCTCTACAGATCAAAATGCTGAGTAAGTATTACATAATGACAACTTTTTCTGAGTCTGTTTTTTATTTTCATATCTACCACTTTTTTTGAAATACAGGGCCATTGTATGGAAAGTATTGATTATTTAATTCAGATATCATATGACTGCTTAGACTTTGACTTCAAAATAATTTATATAGAATTGATGTGTTTGTTACAACCTCTTTGCTTTAACCATAACAAAGTCAAGTCTCTATATTGTTTTGAAAGTGTAATCTCCTAAAAGCATCAGTGTTAAAAAGAAAGTTAGCTATGACTTTGAAATTCTAGGAAAAGTAAATTTTCAGAAAGCACCATTTGTAGTAACCTATGGTAAAGAGTCACATACAATCAATTTTGTATGTGCCTCTATAACATCTCTGTAGAGGTCACTTCAAAAATCTGCCCTTTCTCTAGAGGGCTTCCGTTTTTGTTTCTTTTTTTCCTCAGAGCCTCTGTGTGTGTGTGTGTGTGTGTGTGTGTGTGTGTGTGTGTGTGTTTCTCTTCCCTTCTCTTTGTGTTGGTTGTTCTGTGTCATTCTGCTTATTTATCTCTGTCTCTATGCTCTGCAAGCTCCTTCACCAATATATTATGATTTCTTATTGTATTCCCGTGTAAGGTTGTTAAATACAAATATTATTAACTGATAGTTCCTTATAGAAGTAAAACGTTTTCATTAGAGCTAAACTAGGAAATTCAGATAAGTAAAAAGAAAAGTTATTTATATCCTGCCACCCACTCATAACGAACATTAATTGTTTGGTGTATAGCTTCTAAAAGCATAAAAATGCTTTTATGTGCTTTTGTGTGTTGGTGTCATTTTAAAAATACTGAACATCAAAATTGTTTTAAAAATTAAAAAGAAAAATGATTAGAGTAAATGTTTGTATGATCCCAAATTTTCATTTTTACATGGATGATTTTCTTTTTATTTTCCTAGATACCATCACAGCCATGTTAGATTGTACAGATAGGCCTGTTCTTCAGGCCATTTTTCTTAACAGCAATTGCTTTGAACATCTCATACGACTGCTGCAAAACTGCAAGGTATTTTTCTATTATTGTTGTTGTCTTTGATTTTAAGAAGCTATTTTTTGTTTTGATTCACATTTGAACATATTTTTGTTAATTTTTATACTTAATCTGTTTGCATTTAATTACGTAACCAAGTTTTATCTTGAATTGAAACTAGTATTAAATCACTTGTAATTGTCTAAATACTTTAAAGGTAGTCAAACTGGAATTTCTTTGTATGGGAAGAATTTCAGTTCATGAAGTATATTATTTTCATTCCATCCAGAAATACCCTTGAGGCCCTTTAAGTAATTAGTTGCTTCTGAGCTCTTGTAACTATTTGTGTCTGAATATACTAAGATGAGTCTTTGAAAAACAATTGTTTCTCATGGAAACACTGTCTTCTACCACAGTTTGTAGACTCCAAGTTACATATCCTATAAATACAGGCCACTGATTATAGGGAGTATTATATAAAACATGTGGATTGTTTGGTGCAAACCTATTACTCCAATTCAAATTGTATGTCATTCACTGAATAATGTTTTTGTATAAGAAATAGCTTTATTTTTTGAGATGGAGTCTCGCACTGTTGCCAGGCTGGAGTGCAGTGGTGCAGTCTGCAACCTCTACCTCCTGGGTTCAAGCAATTCTCCTGCCTCAGCCTCCCGAGTAGCTGTGACTACAGGCGGGCGCCACCATGCCCAGCTAATTTTTTGTATTTGTAGTAGAGACCAGGTTTCACCATGTTGGCCAGGGTGGTCTCCATCTCTTGACCTCGTGATCTGCCCACCTCAGCCTCCCAAAGTGCTGGGATTACAGGCGTGAGCCACCGCGCCTGGCCAAGACATAGCTTTTTAATTAAATGATTTATCTAACCAATATTTATTGTGTACCAATTGTGTATCAGACACTTTTCTTTTGAGGTCACAAAATATATGTTGTCTTCATAATGACTACTTTATAAATTAGGCACGAAGTTTCAGAGCGAGAGTTTCAGTTTAGTTCTTTTTGACTTCATGGCCATTATTCCTAACTTTTACACCATGTAATGACCCAAATGATGATTTTGGGTGTTTATTTCCATTCTTCTCTCCAAATATGTGATATGTTTGCATAATTTAAATAAAATTCATAAATGATTTGGTGCCCTTTCAGGGTCAAATAACATTTTTTATTACAATTAAAGTAATACGTACTCATTGTAAATGGAAACATTGATAGCATATTGATTCTCCCATACAATAATAAATATATTAATTCCAAAATTGTTGCTCATAGATGAAAACTGGTAATAATTCCCATACTTCCTAATGTAAAAATATATATTTCTATTAATGAAAAAGTAAGATCCCACATCAAGCTGAATAATATCAATAGGATACTTTTGTAAATATATTTTTGATAGCTCAAAATCATATTATAACACTAATACAAACAAAATTTTGAAGGAACCAGCTACTTGATAGCTTTTCCACTATCAGTGTTAACCTTTTCTGCAGTTGTTCAGAGGCTGTGGAAGTTAATGCAGATTTGTAGAAACTTTAATATGTTTGTAAGTGAATTTTGCACAATGTACGATTATATTTTGTTGCAAAACAGAATTTTGATGCCAAAATATGAAATGTGGAGAACAGACTTCTTGAAACATTAAAAAAAAATTTGTTTCTGAAATGTCAACACACTTACCTTCTTTTCTACATTGATCTTTTTTACTGTGTATCACTGTGGCCACTCTTTAGTCCTTCTGGAATATTACCCTTTCTAAAAATACTGGCATTCTCTGTTTGGTTCTAGGCTCTTTTTTCCAACCTTTCTTAATTTGCTTATCCTTTGGATGTCTCAACTTTGGATGTGTGGCTTTAGATATCATGTATAATACCCAAATTTCTTGTTGTTAGTTCAGCTCTCTTGAGAAATTCCACTTGAATGTCTCTCAAAATTTTCAAATTTGCCACATCTAAAATGGAACAGTTCATCCCCTACTCTTTTGTCTGCCCTTTCTTATCTTATCCCTACAGCTGCTTAAGTCGCCCAGGCTGGAGTGAGGTGGTATGATCTCAGCTCACTGCAACCTCTGCCTCCTGGGTTCAAGTGATTCTCCTGCCTCAGCCCCCCAAATAGCTGGGATTACAGGTGTCTGCCACCACGCCTGGCTAATTTTTGTATTTTTAGTAGAGACCGGGTTTCACCATGTTGGCCAGGTTGGTCTTGAACTCCTGACCTCAGGTGATTGGCCTGCCTTAGCCCCCAGAAATGCTGGGATTACAGGCGTGAGCCACTGTGCCCGGCCTGTTTTTCCTGTATTTCTAATTTAAGTCAAAGGCACCGTTATCTACCCAGTTTCTCAAAGGAGAAACTTGGAAATCAGTCTCGACTTTTCCTGATCTCTCTCATCTCCCACATCTGCTTATGTCACCAAAGTGGACAATTTCATTTTTTAAACATTTCTCAAATATGACTTTTTATTCCCACTGTCATTGCTTTATTTCAGGCTTTAATTTTTTTGCCAGATTATTGCAACATTTTCTTGTTTTCTCCTTTTTCACTCTTTTTTTTTTGAGACAGTCTTGCTCTGTCGCCCAGGCTAGAGTGCAGTGGCGCAGTCTCTGCTCACTGAACCTCCGCCTCCTGGGTTCAAGCGATTCTCCTGCCTCAGCCTTCCAAGTAGCTGGGATTATAGGCAGCCGCCACCATGCCTGGCTAATTTTCGTATTTTTAGTAGAGATGGGGTTTCACCACCTTGGCCAGGCTGGTCTGGAACTCCAGACCTCATGATTCTCCCGCCTCGGCCTCCCAAAGTGCTGGGATTATAGGCGTGAGCCACCAAGGCCGGCCCCTTTTCACCCTTATACGCTTCTACACTGAAGCCAAAACTATCTTTTTGATACATCGATGTTATCATATCAATCCTTTGCTTAAGATGTTCTCCCAAACCATGAAAATATTCTAGTGATTTTTTAAATCTCCATACCATGACTTGTACAAGGCTCAAAGACATCTGACCCAAGGCCTGCCTATTAAGCCTTTCTTACAATGACCCTTATTAAACGCTTCATGTTTTCTTATTCATGCTTTTTAAATCTATCTCCTTCATGCTTTTATAGCTACTTGAAGTAATTTCTGCTCTTTTAAAAAAATTACTACGTAATATTTTCTGATGCTGCTGGGTCTAGATAGATACATATTAGTATCCTTTACAAGTCTATGGGGTGGCACTTAAACTTTTTGTGTTTCATACTCAACTGTGGTCTATTTGAAGGCAAGCAGGCTGACTTTAATCTCTTATCTCCCATCATTAGGTATTTGGCACACAGTAGAAGCTTAATAAATAAAGTTGAATTGATTAAATTTGCAGTTGGTTGCCTAGAACAACAGGATTATACTAGGGTAAGGGAGCAGAATAAATATCAGAAGCAAAATGTATTTGGTTTAAAAATTTGTTTGGCTGCACAACTCTGCCAAAGAAGGGGCATAAAAATGCTTTTCCTCTCCTTTTTCATCTTTACTCTATAGCTAGTATTTTCGAGTCTAAAACTCAGGCTTATTTTAAAAGTATTAGAACAGCTACATCATGTATTAAATGATATAAACTCCAATGGGAGACTGCCCTCCTTCTCTGTATAACTATGTTACAAATTTTAAATTATTATGATATGTATTGGAATATGATTAATTTGAAAATTAGGATTCATTACAATTTTTTTCACTACCAGTAAGTCTTTACTAATTGATTGTATCTTCCCAGGGAAAGGAGGAGGGAAGGGAAAAGAGTCAGCATGTGTATTACAGAATGATTAGGAAATGGGAAAGGAAGTACCCAGTACAGCAAAATCAACTATCAAATAAACCCCTCAGTGATGGGGTCATCAAAGCCCAAAGGAGCTCAGTCTTCTGCAGTTCAGGAATGAGGGGAAGGGATCAGGAAAAGAACACACAGGTACCCTCCCTCTCTCCCCATAAATTCAAGATTTCACACAAAGCTTTGGTTTTTAGCAGTAAACATGGAGTTATATCCTTCTATCTCCTATTAAACAATCTTGTGGCCACTTTGACGTAAGTTTCTTATACCCACATAAAAGTTCCAGAGTGACTTGGATATATATTCATATTCCCTTTCTTGCCCTCCTGACCCCACTTTCTACATGGAAGGCCCCCAATTGTTTCTATCTGCTTTAAGATTAAAGATTAAGTAGGTTTGATCCATCCAAAATACAGCAGTGTCCTAAGTATTTAACATGAATCACATCAAGAAAAGTTCTTGACTTGCGAGATTGGGAACAAGGGTTGGAGAGTTCCTAGCTTCTTCTGGATTTTTGCATAAATCATTTAGGAATTGCAGAGATACCCCGAGAATTAACCAAGTATGTGTGTGGGTGTATAGGTTTCTTTTGGAGGAGGGGAATGTAAAAGAGGGCAGAGTAAGAGACAAGTTTTCAGGACAAAAGATCTAGTCCAGTAGGTAATAGGGTAAGGAGAACAGAAAAGAAAGGATGGTTCAAGATCCTCACTTTAGGCCAGATGCGGTGGCTCAAACCTGTAATCCCAGCACTTTGGGAGGCCGAGGCAGACAGATCATCTGAGGTCAGGAGTTCGAGACCAGCCTGGCCAA
Source organism: Nomascus leucogenys (assembly GCF_006542625.1). Taxonomy (NCBI): domain Eukaryota; kingdom Metazoa; phylum Chordata; class Mammalia; order Primates; family Hylobatidae; genus Nomascus; species Nomascus leucogenys. The sequence goes on from NC_044402.1 coordinate 103,561,659, forward strand.
CATGGCAAAACCCCGTCTCTATTAAAAATACAAAAAATAGCCAGGCGTAGTGGCATGCTCCTATAATCCCAGCTATTCCGGAGGCTGAGGCAAGAGAATCGCTTGAACCCCGGAGGCGGAGGTTGCAGTGAGCCGAGATCATCCCACTGCACTCCAGCCTGGGTGACAGAGTAAGACTTCATCTCAAAAAAAAAAGATCCCCACTTTGTTCCAGGTCTTTCTGCCTGTCACAGAAAAGATGTCAAAGATGCTTTGGCTATTTTTCTCTCAATACAAAAAAGAAGCTTGTAAACAATAAAACCCTAAAGGAATATGGAGAGAAACCAACACATATTTGCACAAACTAGGCCATCTAGCGATCACCAACTCAATGAAGTCCTATGAAGCTCAAACAAATACAATAACTAGAGGCGGGTAGCATTTAAGAGAGACGAGAACCTAGGATCAGGCACACACCACAAAATTAGGGGTCAGTTTAACAAACCTAAGCTCTAAAATACAAAAGAAGCACATTCAGCTTCATAAATCTTAAGGGTCAGTCTTATGTTACAATTTGAAACCGCATTTTAAAGACAGTTACTTCTTTTTGCAGAATCAAATGTTTTTACCATTTTTCTCTAGGACATCGTGGATGTTGCAATAGGGGAAATGCTTGTGTTCAGATGAATAAATTTACTAAATCTCTGCTTTTGTCTCTTTTTTGAAAGTGATTCTTTTCATTTTCTGTTTTAACTTAAAAAGAATAAAATTTAATTGCTTAGAAATATTTTCCTTTGCCACTGTGAGAAAAATGTTTTAAAGTCAAATTTCAGAAAAATCTTTCTTTAACAATGAACATATCTTGCGTCTGCTATTGATGGGCATAATTTTAAAATAGGCATATTGAAGTTTATTTTATGATATATGGATTGATTTTTTAAATGCACATTCAAATTAATTATTACCCACATAACTGGCTTGAATGTTTGGCTGTAATTTATTTCACCGTATAAGTTCTCATGTAAGAAATAGCGTGTCTTTAAAAAAAACTTTTTTTATAGATTTAAGAGGTAAAAGTGCAGTTTTGTTACATGGATATATTCCATGAACTCTAGGTTTTCAGTGTGCCCATTGCCCAAATAGTGAACATTATATCCAATAGATAATTTTTCAACCTCGAGCCTCCTTTCACCTTCCTACCTTTTGGAGTCTCCGGTGTCTGTTATTCTACTTTGTACATTCATGTGTACCCATTGATTAGCTCCCACTTATAACTGAGAGCATCCAGTAGAAGTAGCATTTTTTTACTTTTAAGGTAAAGCGTATTTTTTTATTATGAAAATGTTCTTTTTTATAGGAAAAAAGGTAAATATAGAAAAATAGAATAAATTATATATGATTATTTCTAGCCTGTAGACATTTCTAAAGTCTTTTTAAAAATAATTGTGGGGCCAGGCATGGTGGCTCATGCCTGTAATCCCAGCACTTTGGGAGGCTGAGGCAGGCGGATCACGAGGTCAGGAGTTCGAGACCAGCCTGGCCAATATGGTGAAACCCCGTCTCTATCAAAAATACAAAAAAAAAAAAAAAAAAAAAAATTAACTGGGTGTGGTGGTGCGCACCTGTAGTCTCGGCTGCTCAGGAGGCTGAGGCAGAACAGTTGCTTGAACCCAGGAGGTGGAGGTTGCAGTGAGCTGAGATTGTGCCACTGCACTCCAGCCTGGGCAACAGAGTGAGACTCTGTCTCAAAAAAAAAAAAAGAGTATATAGAATATTTCCATGTATCATGATGGTATCAGAAATTTTTTAGAGAGCTTCTTATAAAGCCTCTGTAAATGAAACTACTTCAAAGAGCTTTTACCTTTCTATTTGAGATATTCTTCTCATTGATTTCCTGCTGAAAATACCAGGGGTTAATTCTATGAGAGTAATTCAGAATAAAGATTTTAGTATCAGCTCCTTGAATTTTTTCACACTGTTTTGAGGGATATCTCTGAAAGCATTTATGTCACTTCACTGCAGTAAAGAACAGCATCAAAATCAAATAGTAAAGAATATATTGATGAAGTAGATTGTTATAAAGACAAATTCAATGATAAAGCCAACATCTCACATGTGTAAAGAATCTGCTAATCCGCTGGACGCGGTAGCTCACACCTGTAATCCCAGCACTTTGGGCGGCCGAGGCAGGCGGATCACAAGGTTAGGAGATTGAGACCACCCTGGCTAACACAGTGAAACCCTGTCTCTACTAAAAATATAAAAAATTAGCCAGCCATGGTGGTACGTGCCTGTAGTCTCAGCTACTGGGGAGGCTGAGGCAGGAGAATCACTTGAACCCAGGAGGTGAAGGTTGCAGTGAGCGGAGATCACACCACTGCACCCCAGCCTGGGCGACAGAGCGAGACTCCGTCAAAAAAAAAAAAAAAAAAAAGAATCTGCTTTATAGGGTCATCTCTAGGATACAATATAATTCCTACTAAAATTTGTTAGCATTGGTTTTTCTTCAGTATATGAAACTCAGATATAACAAATTTCTGATATGAATAATATCTTTTTAAAAAATACAAAGCTGTTTGTCATAGCTATCATGATGGTGAGCTAATATTTGTTCTTTATAGGCCAAAGTTCCTTAAAATTTACATCCGGAATCATGACCTTTAAAAGTTAATTATTTGATACCACCTATCACATTTTGTTTTGAAACAAAAATGCTGGAGAAGAAATCCCTTTAAAGAGGGAAAACCAGCTGAGCATGGTGGCTCATGCCTGTAATCCCAGCATTCTGGGAGGCCAAGGTGGGTCAATCACTTGAGGTCAGGAATTCGAGACCAGCCTGGCCAACGTGGCAAAACCCCATCTCTACTAAAAATACAAAAATTAGCTGGCATGGTGGTACACCTCTGTAATGCTAGCTACTAGGGAGGCTGAAGAATCATTTGAACTTGGAGGGTGGAAGTTGCAGTGAGCCATCACACCACTGCACTCCAGCCTGGGTGACAGAGCGGGACTCTGTCTCAAAAAAACAAGCAAAAAAACAGGGAAAACCAAGCTTTGGGACCTGGGCCTTCCCTGCTGGCAGTAATAGTCTTCCTTATTTCCGGAATATTTTTTTTGTCAGAATTACTTTAGATTTATCACTATTCATTGAAGCCATTAAGTCTTCACAACAAAGGGGAATCCTTGAAATAAGCTTCTAAACTTCTTCATTATACAAGTAAGGAAAAATGTCCTGAGGCATTAAATGATTAGCCCAAGGTCAACACTAATAATTGATGGAGGTAGGATTTCTAACCCAGGTTTTCTGACCCTAAGTCCATTGTAATATATAATTTTCTAATTGTATTACTGGAACTTAAGGTCACTGTTTAGTCAGTAGGAAAAAATGTTTTCTGTATATTAAATATAGGAGAATCAAAGGTTTTATTGATATAAAAACATTTTATGGACATAGTCGATATGATTCCTGAATATATAAAAATCTTTGAAATCTTATGAAAACCTAACTCCCCAAATATACTGCATGATGCCACAGATGTCCATGATTACTTTTTGTTTAAATTATTTGTTTGTTAGTAAAGAAATGAATCCTTTATGTTCTTTTTATATAGTAGTATAGAATCAAGACAGTTTTGCTATTTAGACCCATTGGAAACTTTGGCAAATAAAGTTTAAAATATCATAAACAATTTATGAATGACTGCTGCTGTTTTCATGCTTTCTTTTTGTATGAGATTCATCAGCCTATTTAAGTATGCGTTGATTTCTGTATTTGTGTAAAGGCTTCTTGGCTTGGCAAATGAGTTTCATCATACTATAGAGTACTTTACAATTCCATGGAATCATACATTTAACGTTTATGATAGATATGATGAATCTTAAGCATTTATCAGTTATTTTGTTTTACTAAATTACAGGGATATGATTTGAATTAATGTAAGTTTTTTAAGCTGCCCAAAAATACTTGAATTAGTGAAAAGAATAGGCCAGGCGCAGTGGCTCATGCCTGTAATCCCAGCACTTTTGGAGGCCAAGGCAGGCGGATCACCTGAGGTCGGGAGTTCGAGACCAGCCTGACCAACATGGTGAAACCCCGTCTCTACTAAAAATACAAAAAAATTAGCCAGGCGTGGTGGCGCATGCCTGTAATCCCAGCCACTTAGGAGGCTGAGGCAGGAGAATTGATTGAACCCAGGAGGTGAAAGTTGTGGTGAGCCGAGACTGCACCATTGCACTCCAGCCTGGGCTACAAGAGTGAAACTCCGTCTCAAAAAAAGAAGAGAAAAGCAAAGAAGAAAACTATTATCTTTAGTAGCAAGGAGAAGAATTCAAAACCATTACCTAGTCTTTACAGCTGCTAAAATCTTGGTGTATTTGACTGTTTGTTAGGGTAGATTTTTAGAAATACAGTTACTGAGTTAAAGAATAAGAATTGTTTTAAAGATTCTTCTTACGGATTGCTACAGCTTTCTGGAAAGATTTTACTCATTTTTACATTGACCAGTTTTATCTGACTATTTGTTTCCCTTGACCTAAATATGAAATATTATTCTTTTTTTTTTTTTTTTTTTTTGAGACAGAGTCTTTCTCTGTCCCCCAGGCTGGAGTGCAGTGGCGCAATCTCGGCTCACTGCAAGCTCCGCCTCCCGGGTTCACGCCATTCTCCTGCCTCAGCCTCCCGAGTAGCTGGGACTACAGGCGCCCGTCAACACGCCTGGCTAATTTTTTGTATTTTTAGTAAAGACGGGGTTTCACCGTGTTAGCCAGGATGGTCTCGATCTCCTGACCTCGTGATCCACCTGCCTCGGCCTCCCAAAGTGCTAGGATTACAGGCTTGAGCCACCGCGCCCAGCCGAAATATTATTCTTTTAAAAACCTTTGCTTGTAATAATACCACCTTTCATTTGTTTTTTGTTTGTTTTTTTGAGTCAGAGTCTCGCTCTGTCACCTAGGCTGGAGTGTAGTGGCTCTATCCCTGCTCACTGCAACCTCCACCTCCCAGGTTCCAGTGATTCTCCTGCCTCAGCCTCCCAAGTAGCTGGGACTACAGGCTAATTTTTGTATTTTTAGTAGAGACGGAGTTTCACCATGTTGGCCAGGCTGGTCTCGAACTCCTGACCTCAGGTGATCCACCCACCTCAGTCTCCCAAAATTCTGGAATTACAGGCGTGAGCCACCACACCCAGCCAACACCTTTCATTTATTAAGTCTCTGTTATGTACCGGATACTATGCTAATAAGCTAGCGTGGATTATGTCATTTAATATGTATAGCTATTTGATGAGGTATTTTTCTCCCTATTTTTGAGAAAAGCTTGGAGAAGTAGTTTTCCTTGAAATCAGACAGCCAATAAGTTGCAGAACCAAAATTCAAACTCAGGTCTCTGATTCCAAGGCCTGTAGTGTATATATCAATTTGTTGTTAAGCCTTATATATATTCTTGCATAACATATAATACCATACCTCTATGCAGTTTATTTTATATTGCATATTTCAGCATGTAACTCGACCTTTTGTTTTCTCATTTCTGAAATAATAGAACTTCCTAAGAACCTTCTTCCTTAGGATGCTCTTAATAAATTCCTTTATAAATCTGTCTCTCCCTTTGAATATCATTTGAATTTTTTTTCTCTGTACTCAAATTGTGGGCAAGTTGAAGGCCTTTTGGGATGCTGACTTTTATATGCTGCAACTAAAATACTTGATTTCTTTATTTTATTCAGAAGAGGGTAATGCCCATGTGTGCTAGAGATAATCTCAATTTTCCTTTACAGAATACAAATGAATATAAATGAAGCTCAATTCTTGATGACTTTGGAGAATACTTTTAAACTAATGTTTTAATAAAATGTGTGGTCAGATAAATTTTGGAAATGCTGCACCCTGACCTCCCTTGTCAAAGTACACATTAGCATGTTTGAGACTCTGAAGAAGTACTTCTAGAAAGAACCGTTTGTAAAGTTAGTTTGATAGCACTTCACAAACTTCCTTAACTATAGAACCATACTGGGTACGTACTACAGTATCTTTAGTTTGTGTCAGTAACAACTTTCCTTCTTTTTTGTGTGTATTAGTCCATTTTCATGCTGCTCATAAAGACATACCTGAGACTGGACAATTTACAAAAGTTTAATGAACTCACGGTTTCATGTGGCTGGGGAGGCCTCACAATCATGGTGGAAGGTGAATGACACGTCTCACATGGCGTCAGACAAGAGAAGAGAGCTTGTGCAGGGAAACTTCCCTTTATAAAACCATCAGATCTAATGAGACTTATTCCCTTACCATGAGAACTCCCACCGAGTTTCTCCCACAACACATGGGAATTTGGGGAGCTACAATTCAAGATGAGATTTGGGTGGGGACACAGAGCCAAACCATATCACTGTGAGACATTCTCTGCTGATTCTTTAAGAATTTAGGAATATTAACTAATCCTAATTATTGCCATTGTTTCTTATTTTAGTAACTTTGAATTCCAAGAGAGAAATATCTAAACTACTATTAGTTCATAATCCAAAAAGTGAATAATCTTTAATTTCTAAAAGTGTAGTATATTTCACAAGGGAATTCTTGGGTTTATTTTCAAGATACATGGAAACCCATTTAATCTTCATTGCTGCTTATAGGTAACAATTTAATGTTCTTTCTCCATTATTCTTGTCTCTGTTTTTAACAGCTGTTTTTAAATGCTAACAATAAGGTGGCAGACAAGAACGAGAAAGACCTTGCCAACAAATTACTGACAGAAATGAATGAGGACCAGGTATCTACAAAGCCTGCATCTTGTTTCAGCTGAAGTCCAAAATCAGCCAATGGGAATAACTATTCCTGTGCTTTTCTTCTTATGTCCTAAAATACACAAACATTGTCAAATTCTAATATTCATTAATTATTTTTGAAAATTACTAAAAAGTTAAAATTAAAAATTGCTTTCATCTAAAGGGTAAATATCTTGGTGGTTGATACAAACAATCAGTACCATTCCATTCCCTCTACGTGTGTATGGTCTTTTCAATTTGAGGAGATATAAAGTACAGGAATGGGATCTCAGTATCAATGCTGTCCACCTGGTGGTGACTTTTCTAAGCACTGTGGTATATTGGGACCTTAGGGCTTTCTTGTGAATATGTATGGTCATTGTTAATATCTTGATTCTTTGCTTCTTATTGACAAGCGATGATTACAATTCAATGGACAACCTGAATCTTGGAGGAAGGGAAGAAGATGCTGAACTCTCTGTTAATTTAGCATAAAACTTGACTTTTTGTATTCTAGAAATTCAAGTCTATACAGGTATGATAGAGCAAAAATATGTAATTTATGTTGCTTCTCTCAATACATTAGGTAATTTAGTTTGAAAAAAACTATCTTTAAAAATCAATATTTTTCTCTTCCAAAATATTTGCAAGAAAACTTACATAATGTCTTTTATTAACATTGTGTTAACGTCCAAGTTTATAAATAGAATTTTTGTGTAACAAGAGACATTATCATATTATTTTTTATTCTAGATGTGAAATACCAGTTTACAGAATATTGTTGTAGATTTCTATATAAATGTTAATCCCTCTTAAGGCCTACTTATGTAGATTAATAAAACAATTATTATAGTCTCTTAGAGGTTCACATTACAATTCCAAATTGTAAGTGATTCTATGCTTTCATGATTGTCTAAGCCGGATATAACGGTCGTGTTCAGTTTTTTAATATTCTTGATGTAGTTTTTGTTTTTGCTATAAATACACTGCCCTGGAATTTAACATATCTCTTTTTTTTTGATGAAACTTAAACAGTAATAGACAAAATTAGGCTAGTTTTTATTTTTTTCAGACAACTTTTAGGATTAAAAGTTGCCTTCTCAAAAACATGACAATACTTAGAGATATGTATTTCATTTTCTGTGTCTGCCTCAAATTTTCCATTTTATATGAAAATACATATATTTAATTGTTTATAAGCATAATTAATTGGCATATGCACATGCCATCTTAGTTTTAACACAGGCTTTGGAAACTAGATGAACAGGCTTTGGAAACTAGCTGTCTTTTTATACATGCAAATGGAATTTAAACCTGGATGGTTCAAGTGTAGTTTTGAAGGGAAATTAAAACATAATAGGATTTCTGGCTGGGCGTGGTGGCTCACACCTGTAATCCCAGTACTTTGGGAGGCCGAGGTGGGTGGATCACTTGAGGTCAGGAGTTCAAGACCAGCCTGACCAACATGGAGAAACCCTGTCTCTACTAAAAATACAAAAATTAGCCGGGCATGGTGGCGCATGCCTGTAATCCCAGCTACTCAGGAGGCTGAGGCAGGAGAACCACTTGAACCTGGGAGGCGGAGGTTGCAGTGAGCCGAGATTGCACCATTGCACTCCAGCCTGGGCAACAAGAACAAAACTCCATCTCAAAAAAAAAAAAAAAAGTAATAGGATTTCCAATGAATGATAGACCTCCCTCCCTTCCTCTTGAGATTGTCCATTATTTTTAAAAAGCATGTGTTAAGCTTGTTTTTTTCTCAAAACATTTTAATGTAATAAGTGAATGTTGCCTTATCCTCCTTGACATGTGGTTTATTTTTCTTTTAAATAGGTAACTTTCCTTGCAGGTTATAGTGTTTCAGAAACCCATTTCATCGGAAGAGGAATGTAATGCATGTTAAGTAATTATTTTTTCAGGTTTTCAGACCAAAGGTTTCCTAACTCTATAAAAATTGTGAGCACATTTGTTAATTTCTTGTTTCCCCTTCTCCCTCAATAGGTGTTTCAGGGACAATTGGATTGTTTGGCCATATCAACCATTCAGGCTTTGACAGCAGTAATGAACAAATCTCCAGCTGCTAAGGTGAAACATCTATCCTCCAGCTTTTTTTTTTTTTCTTAGCTTTTATTTTATTTTTTTATTTCTTAGCTTTTTTTAGGTTCAGGGGTACATGTGCAGGTTTGTTATATAGGTAAATTGGATATCACAGGGATTTGGTGTACAGATTATTTTGCTACCCAGGTAATAAGCATAGTACCCAATAGGTAGTTTTTCAATCTTCCCCCTCCTCCTTCCTTTCACCCTCAAGTAGGCCCTGGTGTCTATTGTTCCTTTCTTTGTGTCCATATGAACTCAGTGTTTGGCTCCCACTTATATGTAAAAACATGTGGTATTTGGTTTTCTATTCCTGTGTTAGTTCGCCTAGAATAATGGCCTCCAGCTCCATCCACATTGTTGCAAAGGATATGAGGATGTGATCTCATTTGTTTTTATGGCTGTGTAGTATTCCGTGGTGTATATATACCACATTTTCTTTATCCAGTCTACAATTAATGGGCATTTAGGTTGATTCCATGTCTTTGCTATTGAGAATAGTGCTATGATGAACATACATATGCATGTGTCTTTATGGTAGAACAATTTATATTCCCTTGGGTATTTACTTAATAATGGGATTGCGAGGTTGAATGGTAATTCTGCTTTGAGTTGTTTGAAAAATTGCCAGACTGCTTTACATAATGGCTGAGCTAATTTACATCCCACCAGCAGTGTATAAGTGTTCCCTTTTCTTCACAACCTTGCCAACATCTGTTACTTTTTGATGTTTTAATAATAGCCATTCTGAGTGGTGTGAGATGGTATGTCATTGTGGTTTTGATTTGCATTTCTCTAATGATTAGTGATGTTTAGCATTTTCTATATGCTTGTTGGCTGCGTATGTTTTCTTTCTTTCTTTCTTTCTTTTTTGAGGTAGGGTCTCCCTCTGTTGCCCAAGCTGGAGTGCAGTAGCACGATCTCAGCTCACTGCAACCTCCACGTCCTGGGTTCAAGCGATGCTTCTGCCTGGGATTACAGGTGTGCACCACCACAGCCCGGCTAATTTTTGTATTTTTAGTAGAGATGGGGTTTCACCACGTTGGCCAGGCTGGTCTTGAACTCTCAACCGCAGGTGATCTGCCTGCCTCTACCTCCCAAAGCACTGGGATTACAGGCATGAGCCACCACACCCAGCCCTGTTTTCTTTTGAAAAGTGCCCGTTCTTGTCCTTTGCGCACTTTTCAGTGGGGTTATTTGCTTTTACTTGTTAATTTGTCTAAGTGCCTTATGGATTCTGGATATTAGACCTTTGTTGGATACATGGTTTGCAAATATTTTCTCCCATCCTGTAGGTTGTCTGTTTACTCTGTTGATAGTTTCTTTTGTTGTGCAGAAGCTCTTTAGTTTAATTTGGTCCCATTTGTCAATTTTTGTTTTTGTTGCAGTTACTTTTGACGGCTTCATCATGAAATCTTTGCCACGTCCTCTTTTACATTTAAGTCTAATCCATTTTGAGTTGATTTTTGTGTATTGTAAGGAAGGGGTCCAGTTTCAATCTTCTGCATATTGCTGGCTAGTTATCCCAGTACCATTTATTGAAAAGGAGCCCTTTCCCATTGCTTGTTTTTGTCATGTTTGTCGAAGATTGGATGGCTGTAGGTGTGCAGCATTATTTCTGGGCTTTCTGTTCTGTTCTACTGGTCAATGTATCTGTTTTTGTACCAGTACTATGTTGTTTTGGTTACTGTAATCTCATAGTATAGTTTGAAGTCAGGTAATGTGATGCCTCCAGCTTTGTTCTTTTTGTCTAGGATTGCCTTGGCCGTTCAGGCTCTTTTTTGGTTCCATATTAATTTTAAAATAGATTTTTCTAATTCTGTAAAGAATGCCACTAGTAGTTTGATAGGTATAGCACTGAATCTGTAAATTGCTTTGGGCAGTATGGTCATTTTTTTTTTTTCTTTGAGACAGAGTCTCACTCTCTCACCCAGGCTAGAGTGTAGTGGCACGATCCTAGCTCACTGCAACCTCCATCTCCCAGGTTCAAGCGATTCTCCTGCCTCAGCCTCCCAAGTAGCTGGGATTACAGGTGTGCACCAACGCTTGGCTAATTTTTTTGTATTTTCAGTAGAGACAGGGTTTCATGATGTTGACCAGGCTGGTCTCGAACTCCTGACCTCAAATGATCTGCCCACCTCGGCCTCCTAAAGTGCTGGGATTACAGGCATGAGCCCCCATACCAGCCCAGGCAGTATGGTCATTTTAACAATATTGATTCTTCCTATTCATAAACATGGAATATTTTTCCATTTGTTGGTGTCATCTTGGATTTCTTTCAGCAGTGTTTTGTAATTCTTGTTGTAGAGATCTTTCACCTCACTGGTTAGCCATATTCCTAGTTACTTTATTCTTTTTCTGGTGATTGTTAATGGGATTGCATTCTTGATTTGGCTCTTAGCTTGGATATTGTTGTTGTATAGGAATGCTGCTGATTTTTGTACATTGATTTTGTATCCTGCAACTTTGCTCAAGTAGTTTATCAGATCAAGGAGCTTTTAGGCAGAGACTATGGGGTTTTCTAGGCGTAGAATCATATTGTCTGCAAACAGGGAGAGTTTGACTTACTGTCTTCCTACTTAGAAGCCTTTTATTTCTTTCTCTTGCCTGATTGCTCTGGCTATGACTTCCTGTACTATGTTGAATGGGAGTAGTGAGAGAGGGTATCCCTGTCTTATTCTGGCTTTCAAGGGAAATGCTTCCAGCTTTTGCCCATTCAGTATGATGTTGGCTGTGGGTTTGTCATAGATGGCTCTTATTATTATGAAGTATGTTCCTTCAATGCCTAGTTTGTTGAGGGTTTTTAACATGAAGCGATGTTGAATTTTATTGAAAACCTTTTCCGTTTCTATTGAGATAATCTTGTGGTTTCTGTTTTTAGTTCTGTTCATGTGATGAATCACATTTATTGATTTGCATATGTTGAACCAACATTGCATCCCATGGATAAAGCCTCCTTGATCGTGGTGGATTAGCTCTTTGATGTGCTGCTGGATTCTGTTTGCTAATGTTCTGTTGAAGATTTTTGCATCTATGTTTATCAAGGATATTGGCCTGAAGTTTTCTTTATTTGTTGTGTCTCTGCCAGGTTTTGGTATCAGGGTGATGTTGGCCTCATAGAAGAAGTTAGAAAGGAGTCCTTCCTCCTCAATTTTTTGGAAAAGTTTCAGTAGGAATGGTACCAGCTCTTTTTTATGTATCTGATAGAATTTTGGCTGTGAATCTTTCTGGTCCTGGGCTTTTTCTGATGGGTAGGCTTTTTATTACTGATTCAAATTTGGAACTCATTATTGGTCTGTACTGGGATTCATTTGCTTCCTGGTTTGATCTTGGGAGGTTGTATGTTTCTAGGAATTTATCCATTTCTTCTAGGTTTTCTACCTTGTGTGCATAGAGGTGTTCATAGTAGTCTTTGTGGGTTTTTTGTATCCTGTGGGGTCAGTAGTAATGTCCTATTTGTCATTTCTGATTGTGTTTATTTAGATCTTCTTTTTTTTTCTTTGTTCAGTTAGTGATCTATTTTATTAATTCTTTCAAAGAATCAACTCCTGGAATTGTTGATCTTTTGTATTTCTTTTTTTTTTTTTTTTTTTTGGAGACAGAGTCTCACTCTGCCACCCAGGCTGGAGTCCAGTGGCACGATCTCGGCTCACTGCAACCTCTGCCTCCCAGGTTCAAGCAGTTCTCCTGCCAGCCTCCTGAGTAGCTGGGATTACAGGCACATGCCACCATGCTTGGCTAATTTTTGTATTTTTAATAGAGATGGGGTTTCACCATGTTGGCCAGGCTGGTCTTGAACTCCTGATCTCAAGTGATCTGCCCGCCTCAGCCTCCCAAAGTGCTGGGATCACAGATGTGAGCCATTGTGCCCGGCCTATCTTTCGTATGGTTTTTGATGTCTTAATTTCCTTCAGTTCAGCGCTGTTTTGGTTAGTTCTTGTCTTCTGCTAGCTTTGGGATTGGTTTGCTCTTGTTTCTCCAGTTCTCTAGTTGTGATATTAGGTTGTTGGATTGGCAGTCTTTCTAACTTTTTGATGTGGGCGTTTAGTGCTGTAAATTTCCCTCTTAACACTGCTTTAACTATGTCCCAGAGATTCTTGTATGATGTATCTTCTCATTAGTTTCAAATAATTTCTTTATTTCTGCTCTCATTTTATTATTTACCCAGGAGTCGTTCAGGAGTAGACAGTTTAATTTTCATGTAATTGTATGGTTTTGAACAATTTTCAGAGTCTTAATTTCTATTTTTATTGTACTATGGTTCGAGAGTGTAGTTGGTATGATTTTGGTTTTTGGAAATTTGCTGAAGATTATTTTATGTCTGATTGTGTTGTCAATTTTAGAATATGTCCCATGTGCAGATGTGAAGAAGGTGTATTCTCTTGTTTTGTGGTAAAGTGTTCTGTAGATCTCTGCTAGGTCCATTTGGTCATGTGTTAAGTTCAGGTCCTGAATATCTTTATTAGTTTTCTGCTTCAATGATCTGTCCAAGTATACTGTAGGTCTCTAAGAAATATGAATCTAGGTGCTTCTGTGTTGAGTGTATATATATATTTAAGATAGTTAGGTTTTGTTAAATTGAGCCCTTTACCATTACGTAACTTCTTTGTCTTTATGATCTTTGTTGGTTTAAAGTCTGTTTTGTCTGAAGTAAGAATAGCAACCCCTGCTTTTTTCTGTTTTCCATTTGCTTGGTTGATTTTTCTCCATTCCTTTACTTTAAGTCTATGGGTGTCACTGCATGGGAGATGAGTCTCTTGAAGACAGCATACCACTGGGTCTTGGTTTTTTATCCAACTTGCCACTGTGTGCCTTTTAACTGGGGAATTTAGCCCATATACATTCAAGGTCAGTATTAATCTGTGCAGATTTGATCCTACTACCATATTATTAGCTGGTTATTATACAGACTTGTTGACTTGTGTGAATGGTTGCTTTATAGTGTCATGGGTCTATGTACTTAAGTGTGTTTTGGTAGTGGCTGGTAATGGTCTTTCCTTTCCATATTTAGCACTCCCTTCAGGATCTCTTGTAAGGCAGGTCTGGTAGTAATGAATTCTTTTAGCATTTGGTTCTCTGAAAAGGATCTTATTCCTCCTTCACTTAGGAAGCTTAGTTTGGTTGGATATGAAATTCTTTGGAATTTTTTTTCTTTTCTTTTTTCTTTCTTTCTTTTTTTTTTTGAGACAGAGTCTTGCTCTGTTGCCCAGGTTGGAGTGCAGTGATGTGATCCTGGCTCATTGCAACCCCCGCCTCCCGGGTTCAAGCAATTCTCCTGCCTCAGCCTCCGGAGTAGCTGGGATTACAGGTGCTTGCCACCACACCTGGCTAATTTTTGTATTTTTAGTAGAGGTGGGGTTTCACCATTTTAGCTAGGCTGGTCTGGAACTCCTGACCTTGTGATCCACCCCCCTCAGCCTCCCAAAGTCTGGGATCCAGGCGTGAGCCACTGCGCCCAGCCTCTTTTCTTTAAGAATGCTGAATATGGCTGGGTGCGGTGGCTCACACCTGTGATCCCAGCACTTTGGGAGGCTGAGGCAGGTGGATCACGAGGTCAGGAGATCGAGACCTTCCTGGCTAACACAGTGAAACCCTGTCTCTACTAAAAAAAAAATACGAAAATTAGCCAGGCATGGTGGCGGGCACATGTAGTCCCAGCTACTCAGGAGGCTGAGGCAGGAGAATGGTGAGAACCCGGGAGGTGGAGCTTGCAGGAGCTGAGATCATGCCACTGCACTCCAGCCTGGGCGACAGAGCGAGACTCTATCTCAAAAAAAAAGAAAGCTGAATATATGCTCCCAGTCGCTTCTGGCTTGTATGGGTTTCTGTTGAAAGGTCTGCTGTTAGCCTGTTTTATCTCCAAGTTTTAAAATATTTAAATAGATGTGCCAATTTTCACTATGTAAATTCTGAAGTGATATATGAAAGTATATAATACATGTGGTTTAACACCTGAAATAAAATCATTCACAAAATATCTTAGTATAAGAATGAGGTTACTTATTGTTTGCCTATACTTGTGATAATTTTAAGACAAACCCCTATAGGCACTGCTTTATTTAAAAGACATTAATGATTGAACTGCAAACTGATAGGATTTACAGTGTTGGCAAAGAATGGGACGTGAGCACTGGTGTTGGAAGGATACTTTTAAGTGGTTCTGTGGTTCATGAGTTTAAAAAATTAAGTTTTATATCAGAGTTTTTCTTCATTAATAAAATAATGACCCTTAGTTTATGACTGCCTAAAATATGAACATTTTTCACATTTGAATAGCCTATCAATTTGATACTAGTTTTTCCAGGTTGTTTGGCCATGGAAATTCTGCTTCTTGTATTCACTAACCCTTAGAGTTTTCTGTCTCTTCTCATTCACTGCCACTGACTGTTCTTCTGTCCAGTTATACTGGTAGTTTCCTCATATACTGATAAGATTAGTGAGGTCATCTGCGTGAAGTGGTAAGCATAGTGCTGGGCACATGATAAGTGCTAAATACGTGTCAGTGACTTTTATTATTACTTTACACTCTTATCTGCCACATCTAATATACTTCATGCCTCACCTTTCTGGTACCAGAAGTGAATTAATTACTCCCTGTTTTCTGAAACATGCCTTTCATTGTATTCCTTAGATTACATTGGTTTGTGTTAGGAGACTCTAACTTTTGCCCTAGAAATGTTGACCTAACTCATGGTTAGGTTCCTATTGAATAGGCTTTTACAACTTTTACAGTCTGGCTTGTGACTTAATCTCCATTTAATACTAGTTGCTGTAAGATGGAAACCATTTTAAGTCCTAAATAACTGGTTTATGAGTATAATGGATTGCCTGTACTGTATTCTGAAATTCAAACATCAAAAAAGATGTTCCAGTCTTCCTTGAAAGTTTTTTTTTTTTTTGTCGTATAATAGCTGGCATGTTTAAAATTCAAAAGATTATATAACAAAAATACATAATGAGAAAATATTTCCTTCCTATTCTTGACCCACATTCAACCATTTCCCTCCCTAAAGGAAACCAGCTTTACTTGTTTTGTTAAATTTTTTGATTTTGTAGTGAGTGTATATATTCCAACCTAATGTAATGGGGCACTTTAGTATGTTTTAGGTTTTCCAGTTGTCTTTATATTTCACTTTATGACTTTGGGTGCCTACTGGTTCAAAAATACATGTGACATAGAACTTCCTAAAATGAACTTAATGTTCCAGATAATTCAGACCATTTAGATACAAGTAGCAGAGAAAAAACTCTTTGTACTCAGTTTCTTTCTGACCACTGTTCAAAATTGGCAGGAACTCTTTAATTGGGTCTTTTTAGGCTGGTATCTGACTCCTCTTACCTACAGTCTCCTCATTTTTTCCTCTATTTTTGTTTTGACTTAACTACTACTATAGTAATTGCAAATCAAGTGAAGAAAATACAAGAATTGTCATATGCCCTAATCTGCAAATAATATAATAATTCTATAACACAGTTATTGTTAATTTCATTTATTTTGAATTTTGGTAGATAATTATAACTTTATTACTCCAGAAGTTATATGGAATCTATTTTAAAATGAAGACGTGATTTAAGAAGGCAAATAGTGAATTCGTATCTTTTTCTTTATTTAATATTAAGTTAATTAGCATAAATGAGTATTATTTAATATTTTTAATATTCCAACATACTCAGTCTTTGAAAATGTACTTTGATATATTGTCTTCCCATCCCCTAGGAAGTATTTAAAGAAAGAATTGGTTATACACATATGCTTGAAGTATTAAAATCCCTGGGTCAGCCACCACTGGAATTACTTAAAGAACTTATGAATATGGTGAGTTTATAACCTTTATCAAGAGAATTTCTGTTAATATCCGTTTTGAAAATGGTAACTAACCTTTTATCTTTTATGTTGCTTTTCAGGCTGTAGAGGGTGACCACACTTCAGTTGGGATTTTGGGCATTAGTAATGTCCACCCTCTCTTGCTTCTTATCCAGTGGCTTCCAGAACTACAATCCCATGACCTGCAAATCTTCATCTCTGATTGGCTGAAAAGAATTTGTTGTATTAATAGACAGAGTCGAACTACTTGTGTCAATGCAAACATGGGGATTAGAATCATTGAAACCCTTGACTCTCATTCTTCCCTCCATCAAACTTGTGCTGAGAACTTAATTGCAATCCATGGTTCCTTGGGGAGTCAGTCAGTGAGCTCAGAAGAAATCCGTCGACTACTAAGATTGCTGAGAGTGGATGAATCTGAGTCTGGTCACCCTTATGTCCCTCCCGTGACTCGAGCAATCCTGACAATGGCCCGAAAACTAAGTCTAGAGAGTGCCCTCCAGTATTTCAATTTGTCACATAGTTTGGCAGGAATTTCTGTGCCTCCCATACAGAAATGGCCAGGGTCTGCCTTTTCTTTCAGTGCTTGGTTTTGCTTAGATCAGAATCAGTTGACTCTTGGCATTGCTAACAAAGGAGGGAAAAGGAAACAATTGTACAGGTATTGGTAAAAATTATGGAATATAAGTTAATACTGTCATAACAATATATGCTGTGATTCTTAAACAGGAAAACTGTTTCCGAGCATCTAGCTTTTAGATATACAGCTTATCTAAAGTCTCTTCATCCTTAAGCTTTATACAGTTTAATTATAAGTGCTTCATTGCTTTCATAGTAATAGCTGTTTATCTCAAATATTGCTGGTTAAGTTTATTTGTTTTGTTTTGTTTTGTTTTGTTTTTTTTGAGACGGAGTCTGGCTCTGTCACCCAGGCTGGCGTGCAGTGGCGCGATCTCGGCTCACTGCAAGCTCCGCCTCCTGGGTTCACGACATTCTCCTGCCTTAGCCTCCCAAGTAGTTGGGACTACAGGCACCTGCCATCACGCCCGGCTAATTTTTTGTAATTTTTTTTTTCGTAGAGACAGGGTTTCACCGTGTTAGCCAGGATGGTCTCGATCTCCTGACCTCATGATCCACCCACCTCGGCCTCTCAAAGTGCTGGGATTACAGGCGTGAGACACCGCGCCTGGCCACAAGTTTCCTTCTTAAAAGTAGTGTAAAAGTGAAGGGAAAAAGGAGTAATAATCTTGAAAATGGGCCAGGTGTGGTGGCACGCTTGTAATCCCATCACTTTAGGAGGTAGAGGCAGGTGCATTGCTTGAGGCCAGGAGTTCAGGACCAGCCTGGGCAACAAGGCAAAACCTTATCTCTACAAAAAATAAAAAAATTAGCCAGGTGTGGTGGCACACACTTGTAGTCCCAGCTACTTGGAAGGCTGAGAGGATCACTTCAGCTCAGGAAGTTGAAGCTACAGTGAGCTGTGATTGCACCACTGCACTTCAACCTGGGTGACAAAGCAAGACTGTCACATACACAGAAAAAACACCATGAAAATAAATAATGGCCAGGTGTGGTGGCTCATGCCTGTAATCCTAGTACTTTAAGTGGTTGAGGTGGGCGAATCATTTGAGGTCAGGAATTCAAGACCAGTCTGGTCAGTAGGGAGAAACACCGTCTGTACTAAAAATACAGAAATTAGCTAGGCGTGGTGGCACATGCCTGTAATCCCAGCTACTTGGGAGGCTGAGGCACAAGAATCACTTAAACCCAGGAGACAGAGAGATTGCAGTTAGCTGAGATTGCACCACTGTACTCCAGCCTGGGCGATAGAGTGAGATTCTGCTTCAAAAAAAAAGAATAAAAAATGAGTAATGATATGAGTAATGATTTCTATTCCATTGAATATGCTATAAATATATATTATATATAAATATGCTATATATTTATATGAAGGAACAGAAAACCTATGTGTATGTACATCCAGACTTTTGTAGCTACTACTTTTTAATATGCCTTGTGATTTTTTTTTTTTTAGACAGAGTTTTGCTCTTGTCGCCCAGGCTGGAGTGCAGTGGCATGATCTCAGCTCACTGCAACCTCTACCTCCCAGGTTCAAGCGATTCTCCTGCTTCAGCCACCTAAGTAGCTGGGACTACAGGCTACTTAGCCACCATGCCTGGCTAATTTTTGTATTTTTGGTAGAGACAGGGTTTCACCACGTTGGCCAGGCTGGTCTCGAACTCCTGACCTCAGGTGATCTGCCCACCTAAGCCTGCTGAAGTGCTGGGATTACAGGCATGAGCCAGCGCGCCTGGCCTATGCCTTGTGATTTTAAAGACCTTTATTTATGCTTACTGAATCTTATTTGGAAGAATTTTAAAGATTTGAAAATTAGTGGTTTTACTTTTTTACTTTTACTAGTGGAATTCCACTTTACAAGGCTGCCTTTTATTTCCTAAACTCCTATGACCAAAATGGATTTTAAAGGGGTCTTTGAAACAAGGTTGGACTTCTGTGTGGCAATAGAATTTAAGCCACAGAATTGTTGGTAAAGATGTTCATGATGGCTTTATGGTTTTATGTACTTTAATGATGATGAAACTGAACAACCAACTTCAAAAGTTCTGATAATATGTATTTTTGTTAGTTTTTTTACAGGAAGTGGCATGGGTTTTGAAGCCTTTATTACCCATTCAGGTATGTTGGTCGTGGCAGTGTGCACAAAAAGAGAATATGCAACGGTTATGCTTCCTGACCACAGTTTCTTTGATTCCCTCTGGGTAAGGCTTTAGGGCATCACATTTAACTTCTAGTATGGTTAATGGTATTTTCCACCATTGTCATAAATTCAACAGCAGCCATTTTTTGCTAAAAAATTTAAATGAGGCTGGGCGCAGTGGCATACCTGTACGTAATCCCAGCACTTTAGGAGGCCAAGGCGGGCAGATAACTTGAGCTCAAGAGTTTGGGACCATCCTGGGCAACATGGTGAAACCCGGTATCTACTGAAAAATACAAAAATTACCTGGGTATGGTGATTTGTGCCTGTGGTCCCAGCCACTTGGGAGGCTGAGTTGGGAGAATCGCTTGAGCCCAGGAAGTCAAGGCTCCAGTAAGCTGAGATGGTGCCACTGTACTCCAGCCTGGGCAACAGAGTGAGACCCTGTCTCTAAGTAAGTAAATAAATAAATAAATAAATAAATAAATAAATGGAATGTTAGGATGTCTTAAGGTTTTCTATAAGTAAACTTTTTTTTTTTTTTTGAGATAGAGTCTTGCTCTTTCGCCAGGCTGGAGTACAGTGGCACAATCTCAACTCACTGCAACCTCTGCCTCCCAGGTTCAAGCAATTCTCCTGTCTCAGCCTCCCAAGTAGCTGGGACTACAGGCACATGCCACCACACCCAGCTAATTTTTGTATTTTTAGTAGAGACAGGATTTCACCATGTTGGCCAGGATGGTCTTGATCTCTTGACCTTGTAATCCGCCCATCTCTGTAAGTAAATTTAATTTTCAATTTCAATTTAAAATGAGATGGGGTGGGTGCTGTAACTCACACCTGTAAACTCAACAATTTGAGATGCCAAGGTGGGAGGATTGCTTGAAGCCAGGAGTTCAAGACCAGCCTGGGGTGAGACTCTCTCTACAAAAAATTAAAAAATTAGTTGGGTGAGGTGGCACGCACCTATAATCATAGCTGTTCAGGAGAATATTGGGGAGTTCAAGGCTGTAGTGAGCTGTGATTATGCCACTGCACTCAAGCCTCAGCTATAGAGCATGACCCAATTTCCTAAAAAAGATTTTTTAAAACAATGATAAAATAAAATGAGATGATAGATTGTTTCGTGGTTTTTTTTTGTTTTTTTCTTTTGAGACAGAGTCTCGCTCTGTTGCCAAGGCTGGAGTCCAGTGGCGCCATCTCAGCTCATTGCAACTTCTACCTCCCGAGTTCAAGCAATTTTCCTATCTCAGCCTCCTGAGTAGCTGGGATTACAGGTGCCTGCCACCACGCCCGGCTAATTTTTGTATTTTTCAGTAGAGGTGGGGTTTCACCATGTTGGCCAGGCTGTTCTCGAACTCCTGATCTGCCCACCTCCCAAAGTGCTGGGATTACAGGTGTGAGCCACTGTGCCTAGCTGATAGGTTGTTTTAAATAATGCGTTTGTATTGTTTTCTAAAATATAAAATGCTTCTCATTTTTAAAAATGATTCTAAGGAATACTAAAGCTTTGGAAATGCAGAAAAGGTATTGTTACAATTGTGTATATTTTATAGAATATGCTTACGTGCTTTTGTACTACTATGGAAAAAATTGTTACTTTGAGAACATCAATTTAATTAACACTTAACTACGTTTAATCTTTTTTTTTTTTTTTTTTTTTGAGACGGAGTCTCGCTCTGTCGCCCAGGCTGGAGTGCAGTGGTGCAATCTTGGCTCACTGCAAGCTCCGCCTCCCAGGTTCACGCCATTCTCCTGCCTCAGCCTCTCTGAGTAGCTGGGACTACAGGCGCCCGCCACCACGCCCAGCTAATTTTTTTTTGTATTTTTAGTAGAGACAGGGTTTCACCGTGGTCTCGATCTCCTGACCTCGTGATCTGCCCGCCTCGGCCTCCCAAAGTGCTGGGATTACAAGCGTGAGCCACCGTGCCCGGACTTAATCTTAATGTTCTACTATTTGTACAAATTATAGAGCAAAATTCTGAAAGCATTTGTCATTCCAAAGACATAATATAATTTTATCCTTTTAAATGTGTGTTTCACTTTATCAGCACAACATAACTATTGTCCATATGCCTGGAAAAAGGCCTTTTGGTCAGAGCTTCGTCTATATCTATGACAATGGACAACAGAAGGTTTCTGCCCCTCTCAGATTTCCTGCCATGAATGAAGTAAGTATATCCAACCTACTCTTTACAGGCCCTGTTGATTGAGAATTCTTGAAATGTTTTAGTTAAGGTAGAAGGTTATGTTTATTGTAAATATGTGGCCCCAGATTTTAAAGTGTTTTCTATGTAGTAAGACTCCACACATTAATATTCAATTCTGTCAGCCTGTCATTATTAGATGAAGTCAGACAATGTGAAAAAAGGAAAACATTTAAGGAAGAAACAAAGGCTTGGAAAGAAAGACCTATAACAGGAAAGCAAAAGAAATGAATAGAGCAGATCAATCTGTCGTTTAATAAAAGCTCTCTAAGTATGTGAAATACGTAAGAGAATATTGTGATGGACTCTTCTAACTTGATTATAATTGAAACAATAATGAAGAAGCTTAAAACCTTCATATTTTAGTTAGGTATAAAATAGAGTTTATATATTGAAGTGGTTCTCAAAGAACACTAGAGGGCCTTTTCTGAAGATAGTGGAATAGAGTAGATTATTTCTCAAGTCCTGGGATTCAAGTAATTTCTTGTTGGTTTTCATCTCAGTGACCATTTCAGGATAGTTTGTGATTAATATTTATACATCTTAAAGAGAAAAAATAGTTTTCTCTATTTTCAAAAATAGTAAAGTTAAAAAAGTTCTTAATCATATACACTTTAAAAATTCAAAAATTACCAAAGAATATAAAATGAGTCATAAAAGTAATGCATCCAAATTCTATAGGCCAAGGTAATTTTGCTAATAATTTCGTAAGTATACACATGCATGTACACTTCATGATTTGGTAAAAATAAAACTGCTTCCACTTTTATTTTCAATTTATTTATTTGTGTAATTTTATGTACTATTTTATTGTGTAATTTTATGTTAAATATGAGGATATATGTTAATTAAAATTGTGTAATTTTTTTGTTTGTTTTTAGCCCTTTACTTCCTGTTGCATTGGTTCAGCTGGGCAAAGAACCACCACTCCTCCACCATCCCAAATCCCAGATCCACCTTTCTCTTCTCCCATTACCCCTCATCGGACATCATTTGGTGGAATTCTGTCATCAGCCTCCTGGGGAGGAACAGTTGAAAAATCAAAATTGATTACCAAATTGATATCAGCTGGAACCCAAGACAGTGAATGGGGGTGTCCCACATCTCTGGAGGGTCAGCTAGGATCTGTTATCATCTTTTATGAACCACTGCAACCTCCTCAGGTGAAGGCATTATATTTAGCAGGTAAGCATGTACAGTCATAATGCTTAAGCAAATTTAGAGGTTTTTTGTTGTCTAAATATATTCTGAAGAATATATTTCATGTGAAGAATGTATTTGTTTTAATTGAAGCTGAAAGGGAAGAAAAAGCCCCTCCACATACCATACTTTTTGTTTTGTAGGCATAAATAAAGCAAACCTTTGGGAAATATTTCACATATCATCCATAATACTGCCTGTATTTGTCTGCTAGGGCTGTCTTAGCAAAATACCGCAGACTGGGTGGCTTTAGCAACAGAAATTTATTTTCTCACAGTTCTGGAAGCTAGAAGTTCAAGATGGAGGTGACATCAGGATCAGGCTCTCACTTCTATATGAGAGGCTTCTCTTCCTGGCTTATAAGGTGGTTGCCTTCTTGCTATGTTCTCACATGGTCTTTTCTCTGTGTGCATGTGGACGGAGAAAGAGATCTCCTGTGTCTCTCTCTTTTTTTTTTTTTTTTTGAGACGGAGTCTGGCTCCGTCGCCCAGGCTGGACTGCAGTGGCGTGATCTCGGCTCACTGCAAGCTCTGCCTCCCAGGTTCACACCATTCTCCTGCTTCAGCCTCCTGAGTAGCTAGGACTACAGGTGCCCGCCACCATGCCAGGCTAATTTTTTGTATTTTTAGTAGAGATGAGGATTTAACCGTGTTAGCCAGGATGATCTCGATCTCCTGACCTTGTGATCCGCCCACCTTGGCCTCCCAAAGTGCTGGGATTACAGGCGTGAGCCACCGTGCCCAGCCTCTCCTGTGTCTCTTATTATAAGGGGTTCTCTCAGACTACGGCCCCATCCTGATGACTTCATTTAATCCCAGTTACCACTTTAAAGGCCCTATTTCCAATACAGTCACATTGGGGATTATGGCTTTAAATAGGAATTTTAGGGGGACATAGTTCAGTCCATAACACTGCCAGTACTTTTGACAGATTTTAATGAATTGATGAAACAAAATATAACCGTATCTCTAGAAGAAATTATATAACTGCTTCCAAAATCATGAGCCTTATTCCAAAACTTGTCATTTTTTCAACTGATACATTAATATACCTGAATAATTCATGAAGGTGGTAGAATTAGGGGACCTTGAATACGTTTGCAAACTGTTTTTCATTTTGTTTTTCTTTTGGCTATGATTTTAAACATATGTACTAATAGTTATTATTGGATCCTAACTACTTTCAAAATTATATGTATATTCTAACAGGATGTTCAGGAGTTAAGCTTTTAGGAGTGATGTAACTCTGCAGAATAGCTTGTTATTTGTCTAAATGTATTTTTTAGATTGCATGGGAATTTTGAGATGAATGGGATTGCCCACATTTCAGACTTTATATTAGAACCTTATCTTTTTTTTCTTTTCTTTTTTTTGTTTTTTGTTTTTTGTTTTTTTGAGACAGAGCCTTGCTCTGTTGTCCAGGCTAGAGTGCAGTGGCTGATCTTGGCTCACTGTAACCTCTGTCTCCTGGGTTCAAGTGTTTCAGCCTCCCAAGTAGCTAGGATTATAGATGTGTGCCACCACACCCAGCTAATTATTTTATTTTTAGTAGAGACAAAGTTTCGCCATGTTCACTAGGCTGGTCTTGAATTCCTGGCTTCGAGTGATCCTCCCACCTTGGCCTCCCAAAGTGCTTGGATTACAGGCATGAGCCACTGTGCCAGGCCTAAATGATCATTTTTAATGGTTCCATATTTCCTTGGATTCAAGACATGTTATTTACTTAGGTTGTTTATAATTTATTTCTTTTTTTTTTTTTTTTTTTTTTTTTTTAGACAGAGTTTTGCTCTTGTTGCCCAGGCTAGAGTGCAATGGCACGACCTCGGCTCACTGCAGCCTCCGCCTCCTGGGTTCAAGTGATTCTCCACCTTCCAAGTAGCTGGGATTACAGGCGTCTGCCACCATGCCCAGCTAATTTTTTAGTATTTTTAGTAGACGTGGGGTTTTTACCATGTTGGCCAGGCTGGCCTCAAACTCCTGACCTCAGGTGATCCTCCCACCTCAGCCTCCCTAAGTGCTGGAATTACAGGTGTGAGCCACCATGACCATGCGTGGCCAGATAATAATTTTTGTTTGTTTTTGTTTTTGAGACAATATCTCACTCTGTTGCTGAGGACAGAGTGCAGTGGCACAATCTCAGATCACTGCAACCTCTGCCTCCCAGGCTTGAGTGATCCTCTCACCTCATGAGTAGCTGAGACTACAGGCACATGCCACCACCTCTGGCTAATTTTTTATATTTTTTTGTAGAAATGGTGTCTCGCCATGTTGCCCAGGCTGGTCTCAAACTCCTGAGCTCAAGTGATCCACCTGCCTCAGCGTCCCAAAGTGCTGGGATTATAGGCATGAGCCACTGTACCTGGCTGATAATAGTTTTTTAATACTATATAAAAAAATTTTCTGTAATGGAAATTGATTTATTTCCCAATTTTTATAGGTTTTGGATAAACTGGAATATGGAAACAAAGTAAATTTTAGCTTAATGGGTTTCAGCTGTGTTGTTTGAGTAGCTTGAAACAGCTTAATTTTAAATTTTATTCTGATAACACAGAACCAAGGAGACCATATATATTCAATGGTGTGTATATGTGTGTAAATAATTTTCAGGTCCAAATTGTTTAAGCCCTTGGAAGTGTCAAGAGTCTGACATGGCCGACCTGCCTGGTAACATCCTTCTTTACTACACAGCAAAGGTCAGAGTAAATCTGTGAACTGTCCATCTAGTTATAACTATGTTGTGAACTGCAGTTCCTTTTCTATTCCTTTTGGCATTTCATTGGGTAATTAAAAGGAGGAGTTTGAATTGCCGTCAAAATAATCATGAATTTTCAAAGGAAGGTGAGAAGCAGTAAAAATTAAGGTATACCTCCTCCACGAGGGTCCAAATATTATCATTATGTCATCCCTGTGGTACTAATGGCAATAGTTACAGTTGGAAGTTGTACCGATGAATTGACTTCAGTAAGTGAAATTGTTTGTATTTGTATTCTCATAGTTTACTAGAAGGAGAGATGAAACAGAATTGTGCTCAGTTTTTTTAAATGTGATATAGCCAAAAATTAAAAAAAAAGAAAGAGAAGAAAAAATGTTCACTTCAAAAGGAGAAAATGGACGGAAGGCACAGTGGCTCACACGTGTAATCCCAGCGCTTTGGGATGCCCAGGTGGATCGTTTGAGGCCAGGAGTTCCAGACTAGCCTAAGCAACATAGCGAGACCCCCGTCTCTATAAAACATATGAAAAATGCAAAAAAAAAAAAAAAATAGCCAGGCTTAGTGGCACGCGCCTGTAGTCCCAGCTACTTGGGAGGCAAAGCCGGGAAGATCCTTGAGCCCAGGAGTTTGAGGCTGCAGTGACCTGTGATTGCGCCATTGCACTCCAGCCTAGGCAACAAAGCAAGACCCTGTCTCAAAAAAAAAAAAAAAAAAGGGCCCAGCACAGTGGCTGTGGCTCATGCCTGTAATACCAGCACTTTAGGAGGCTGAGGTGGGCGGATCACCTGAGGTCAGGAGTTCGAGACCAACTTGGCCAACAATAGTGAAACCCGTCTCTACTAAAAATACAAAAAATTAGCCGGGCATGGTGGCAGGTGCCTGTAGTCCCAACTACTTAGGAGGGTGAGGCACGAGAATTGATGGAACCCGGGAGTCAGAGATTGCAGTCAGCTGAGATCGCCCCACTGCTCTCCAGCCTGGGTGACAGACTGAGACTCCATCTCCAAAAAAAAAAACACCAAAAAGAAAGTAATAAATTATTATCATGCACCAGCTGGCTAAACTAGAAAAAGATATACAAAAATGTATAATCTCGGCCGGGCACATTGGCTCACGCTTTAATCCTGGCATTTTGGGAGGCTGAGGTGGGCGGATCACGAGGTCAGGAGATCGAGACCATCCTGGCTAACATGGTGAAACCCCATCTCTATAAAAATACAAAAAATTAGCCGGGCGTGGTGGCGGGCGCCTGTAGTCCCAGCTACTCGGGAGGCTGAGGCAGGAGAATGGCACAAACCCAGGAGGCAGAGCTTGCAGTGAGCCAAGATTGTGCCACTGCACTCCAGCCTGGGCAACAGAGCGAGACTCCGACTCAAAAAAAAAAAAAAATGTATAATCTCACAAAACCAAAACATATTCTGAGTCCATGTAACATTGAGTATGGTGGAAGCAATTAATATTTTTGCTGTTCTTTTCTTCCTCCCAGTTCTTTTGTTTCTCCCAGTTCTTTTGTCTTTTTTTCCTCAGTCCTTGCTGACCTCAGTTGCTTTTATTAGATAAGTAAAAGGAAAAAGGACTTTTTTCTACTCCACCAGCCCACACCGTTTTTTTGGAGACAGGTTCTCAGTCTGTTACCCAGGTTGGAGTGCAGTGGTGGGATCATGGCTCACTGTGGTCTTGAACTCCTGAGCTTAAGTAGTCCTCCCACCCTCAGCCTCCTGAGTAGCTAGGACTACAGGCATGTGCCACCATGCTGAGCTTTTTTTTTATTTTATTTTTATTTTTTATAGAGACACAGGGTCTTACTCTGTTGCCCAGGCTAGTCTTGAACTCCTGGGTTCAAGCAGTTCTTCCACCTCAGCTTCCCAAAGTGTTGGGATTACAGGAATGAGCCACCGTGTCTGGCCTTACTTTTAAATATTTATTTTTTGTATCTGACCTAATAAAATTTGCTTATTAGTTTTATTTTCTCCCTTCTTTTTGCTGTGATACATTTCAAACCTAGAGAGGAGTCAAAAGAATGGTAAAGTGATATCCTATATACTCTTCACCTAAATTAAGCAATTACTAATGTTTTACTGTATTTGCTGACTTTGTCTCAAATCATTTGTGAAAACAAATTGACATAGCTATCAAGACACTTCATCCCTGAATATCTCTACATAATCATCTACCTACCTAAGAAAATGGCCCATAATTCATCTAATATATACTCTGTATTCAAATTTTTCCAAAAATATTTGTATAGCCTTTTAGAAATGAATCCTGGGTCCAGTCAAAGTTTATGCATTGCATTGGTTATAATGTCTCTTGAGTCTTATATTTTTGTTTGCTTTGTATAACTTCTTTTCCCAAAGATACATGTTTGTTTAATATATCTTACGTTATTTCTTGGCAAGAATTATATCTTACACCTATTTTCATTCTCCGCTATATAGCATAGATAGCTAAGAAATAATTGCATATAATCCAAACAATATATTTAGTGGCAAGTTCTGGATGTGTGACAGCCAACTTTTTTTTTTTTTTTTTTTTTTTTGTGAGACAGAGTCTCGCTCTCTCACCCAGGCTAGAGTGCAGTGGTGCAATCTTGGCTCACTGCAGCCTCTGCCTCCCAGGTTCAAGCGATTCTCTTGCCTCAACCTCCCGAGTAGCTGGGATTACAGGCATGTACCACCACACCTGGCTAATTTTCGCATTTTGGTAGATGGGGTTTCACCATGTTGGCCAGGCTGGTGTTGAACTCTTGACCTCAAGTGATCCGCCCACCTCAGCCTCCCAAAGTGCTGGGATTACAGGCATGAGCCACCGCACCAGGCCTGACTGGTCTTTTTGACATTATGGTCATCATATTCTTTTTACAAAGTAACTTTGAATTTGTTAACATTAAGGCTGGATTTTTTTTTTTTTTTTTACCATTGAAAGTAAAAAATTCTATACTACCAAAAAATAGCTATTGTCTTGTTTTTCCCCAAGAAACTTAATATGACTATTGATAAATACAATAAAACAGATTACTGAAGGAATGTTTCTGTAAAATGTTGCTATGTCGTGAGACAGGGACTCTATAGTTAAATAAATTTGGGGGACTGTTGGGTTCTATTTTTTTTTTTTTTAAAGACAGGGTCTCACTCCCATTACCTAGGTGGCTGTGCAGTGGCGCAATCACGGCTCGTTGCAGCCTTATCCTCCTGGGCTCAAGCAATACTCCCACCCCATTTTTTGATTTTTTGTAGAGACAAGGTCTCACTATGTTGCCTAGGCTGGTGTTGAACTCCTGGACTCAAGTGATTCACCCACCTAGGCCTTGCAAAGTGCTAAGATTACAGGCGTGAGCCACTGCATACAGCCTGTTGCTTTTTTTTTCTTTTTTTTTGAGACGGAGTCTTGCTCTGTTGCCAGGCTGGAGTGCAGTGGCGTGATCTTGGCTCACTGCAAACTCTGCTTCCTGGGTTCAAGTGATTCTCCTGCTTCAGCCTCCTGAGTAGCTGGGATTACAGGCATGTGCCACCACACCTGGCTAATTTTTTGTATTTTTAGTAAAGACGAGGTTTCACCATGTTGGTCAGGCTAGTCTCGAACTCCTGACCTCAAGTGATCTGCCCACCTTGGCCTCCCAAAGTGCTGGGATTACAGGTATGAGCCACCGTGCCTGGCCCTGTTGCATTCTTTATATCCCTCTTGGAGGTTAGTGATACATTTTTTAAATTCTGCTATAAAGAAACCAGTTTACTTTTGTTTTGTCCTACTGTTTCACCAGGTATTTGAGCATAGAGCATATTTTGTTATTATAACTTAGTTATTAACAAATGCTAGTTTGGGAAAAGCTGCTCCAGAGGATTTTTTAAATAGTCAACAGTTTTTTATTTTTTGTACTCATTTGTAGGAGGTATTTAGTCATCCATTTGCTTAAAATTTATTGAATGTCTTCTTAGTGCCAAGAATTATGCTATACCCTTAGGATACAAAGATAAATAAATTAAAGTCTCTGTCTGTAAGAAGCTTACAATCTAAAGTAAAATAATTTTTTTAAAAAATGAGTTCAACATAACTTTATGAGCATTTATTTTTCTTTTTAGCTACCATTTATGGGGTGTTAACAATATGTTAAGCACTATGCTAAGTGCTTCATGTGTATTGTTTCACTTAATCTTCACAAAAGCCCTGAGAGGTATATGGTATTATCTGTTATCTTTTCTAAGCTTTAGTTTTCTGAAGCTCAGTAAGATAAGTAACTTGCTTAGACTCATAATTCTAGTGAATCCTGGAGTTAGAACCCAGCCTGTTTAATTTATATCCTTAACTAATATACAATATTTCTTTGTTGGAATAATGTACAAAATAATAGTGAGGGTACAAATGAGGAGTGGTTTATTATTCCAGGAAGCTAGAAAATCATAAAGAAGATGGTATCATTTGTGTTTTAAAAGACAAGGTTGAGCAGGGATGCATGGTAAATATCACCTAAAAAGGCATAGACTGTAAAACTGGGTTCTACATGTATTTGCGTATAGGACACTGAGCAAGAGGAGATGAGACTAGAGAGCAAGGTCACATTATAGCAAACCTTCTATGTCAGAGTAAATAATAGGCAATGGATAGAATTTTTAGCAGAAGAGTAATGTTATCAGGTTCGCATTTTAGAAATGGTCTTAAGCTGCAGTGTGAAAGTTGGATTGGAGGAATGGATTCTAGAGGCAGTCATACCATTAGGAGATATTCTGTTAAAACAGGTTATAGATACGGTTTTTAGTTACAGACTAAAGTAGCGACTGGAGAAAGACATGTCTGTCTCTGAGATGGTTAATGTTTAAGTATTTGTTTTATTAAAGCAATTTTTCTCAATTGTTTAAGAGGAAAGCAGTAGCTACATCATGTGTGCTAAAATTTGTAGGTTTACTTTCTTTTGGAATGGGGATTAGATTAGATTCAAGGATGCTTCATTACCTGAAAATTCAGATTGAATATGAAGTTAACATGCCTTTACGAATGGAGGTTAGCAAATAACTTTGTTTCTAAAGTTACAGACTAAGCTCTTACTCTGAATGCAGCCAGAATTGTCTGGCAACAACATGAGGGAAAATAGTATCTTATGCCTGTAATTGTATTTTTATATCATGATTTTTTTTTTGGTTCTGTGGTTTATCTCTCATTTTAATCACACGTTTTATGTGTATGTTGAAATTGTGCCTAGGGAAGTGCTAATGGAAGTAAAACATTGAATTTTTTTAAAGCCAAAAATCTATTTTCATATATTTGTTTGAAAGAGAAAAATTTAAAAACTGT
This sequence comes from Nomascus leucogenys, assembly GCF_006542625.1. Lineage (NCBI taxonomy): Eukaryota > Metazoa > Chordata > Mammalia > Primates > Hylobatidae > Nomascus > Nomascus leucogenys. The sequence goes on from NC_044402.1 coordinate 103,592,445, forward strand.
GACTGGCGAGGCCGGGTGCAGTGGCTCGTGCCTGTAATCCCAGCACTTTGGGAGGCCGAGGTGGGTGGATCATTTGAGGTCAGGAGTTCGAGACCAGCCTGACCAACATGGTGAAACCCCATCTCTACTAAAAATACAAATTAAGCCAGATGTGGTGGCATACCCCTGTAATCTCAGCTACTCGGGAGGCTGAGGCAGGAGAATTGGTTGAATCTGGGAGGCAGAGGTTGCAGTGAGCCAAGATCACAACACTACACTCTAGCCTGGGCGCCAAGAGTGAGACTCTGTCTCAAAAAAAAAAAAAAAAAAAAAAAAAAAAAAAAAAAAAAACCTGTGGCTGGTGAACAAGTTCTAGCTATAGCTCATCTGTCAGACGACAAGTAGCAGTGACCTACTTTTCTAAATTGGTGCTTTAGAATCTGATTCCTGATTCTTTCTTTTTTATTTTTATTTTTATTTATTTTTTGAGACAGAGTCTCACTCTGTCACTGAGGCTGGAGTGCAGTGGCACCGTGTCGGCTCACTGCAACCTCCGTCTCCTGGGTTCAAGCAATTCTCCTCCCTCAGCCTCCCGAGTAGCTGGGATTACAGGTGCCCACCACCACACCCGGCTAGTTTTTATATTTTTAGTAGAGATGGGGGTTTTACCATGTTGGCCAGGCCGGTTTCGAACTCCTGACCTCAGGTGATCCACCTGCCTCAGCCTCCCAAAGTGCTGGGATTACAGGCATGAGCCACCACACCCAGCCCTGATTCTTTCTTTTAAAAGAGAACAGCAATACTAAAATTCACATTATGGGCGTCTTATCTTTGACTATCCTATATTCCTTTTTGTATTATGGTGAAATGTTCTACATGTGGTTAAATTTATGTTTTGTTCTAATTGGTTGTTTGCCATATTTTTCTTTTATTCTTAGGCCTGTAAAAATTCAATCTGTCTTGATTTATCTACTAATTGTTTGCACGGAAGATTAACAGGAAACAAAGTAGTGAACTGGGACATTAAGGTAAATTAATAGTAAATGTTGGGCAACATCTTACATAAGTTTACTGATACTCTTATTAAAGATTTTGTTTTCAAAGCACTGCCAGGTTGATCTGAATAATAGATCTCAGTTAAAATGTTATGCAAACATACAATTTGAAGGATAAACAAATGCAAAGTTAAATGACTAACGTAGTTGAATGACTTTGGTTTGAAATGTAGTTACCTTTGTGCGCAGCAAGTCCTTGGATAATGTCGTTCATTATAAAGTCAGTGAGAAAAAAATTGATTCTTGGCAGGGGCAACTGTCTGTGTGGAGTTTGAATGTTTTTGCCATGTCTGTATGGGTTCTCAAATCTTATTTTCCTTTTTCATTGGCCTCATATTTATGTCACAGCTGGAACTTTGCTTCCATCTAGGGGCTTCTACTTACTTTCCAAGACCAAACTGCTCTTATTGGTATCCCTAGCACTTTATTATTTCACTTACCATGGCAAATAGGAACTGCTTGGTTAATGCTCTAGTAGTCCAAAAGAACTTTCAAGGAAGGGTCACTGCTTTTTTCTTTTTTTTTAACCAGTTCCTGGTACAAGGTTATGCAACAAATAAGTGTTGACTGAGTGATTAAATTAGTAAAGGTTGTTTAGGGTGAGAGAGGCTTAATTCTTAAATATAGTGTTTCCTTAAATGATATTTTAAATAGAAGTTATAACCTAAGTTAAAGAAATATAAAAGATAATTATAAGAGGACTTGCTGGTAAATCAGGGAAATAAGAGATAATTATAAGAGGACTTGCTGGTAAATCAGGAAAAAAAAAATTTTCCAATCAGTTAACACCAACCAAATACATTATTTCAGTGAAACAGAAATCATTAAGATAATTTCGCCTATGTAGAAATTTGTCTATCAATTAGTGTTAATTTCATGTTATTCATGGTATATAAAGCATTTTTCTTCTCCTTAATTTTGGTATAAGAACACTTGTTCTTTTTCTTTTCTTTTCTTTTTTCTTTTTTTTTTTTTTTGAGGCAGAGCTTTGCTGTCGCCCAGGCTGGAGTGCAGTGGATCTCGGCTCACTGCAACCTCTGCCTCCCAGGTTCAAGCGATTCTCCTGCCCCAGCAAGTAGCTGGGATTATACGCACCTGCCACCACGCCCAGCTAATTTTTATATTTTTTAGTAGAGATAGGGTCTCACCATGTTGGACAGGCTGGTCTCGGACTCCTGACCTCAGTTGATCCGCCCACCTTGGCCTCTCAAAGTGCTGGGATTACAGGCGTGAGCCACCATGCCCGGCCAGAACACTTTTTTAATCTGTTACCATAGTAAGATTTATGACATGATTGACACTTCATAAGTTAACTTTTGCTTTACTTGTAAGACTGGTTTTACAAAGCTGATTCCATGTGGTATTTTATATATAGAAATCTGTTTATATGTGCCATACATACCTGAAAATCAAAGCCTTTTTTTGTGGCCTGAGTTACAGCTATGTGGATTATTAACTAGTTAGACTTTTGGCTAATGTGGAAATCAAAAAGCAGCAGATTATCAAGAGAAAGACGTATTTTTATACTGTAGCCAAATCAAAGACCAAAAAAGTTAAATGACAACTGGTAAAATAATATTTGCCTTCCAAAAAGTTAATTTACTTATTTATACAAAGAGCTCTTCAAAACTGGTATGACAAACAGTCAAAACAAAGTAGAAGATATGGGGCCAGGCACAGTGGTTCACACCTGTAATCCCAGTACTTTGGAAGGCCATGGCGGGCAAATTGCTTGAGCTCAAGAGCTTGAGACTAGCCTGGGCAACATGGCAAAACTTTGTACAAAAAATGCACTCGTTAGCTGGGTGTGGTGGCACATGCCTGTAGTCTCAGCTACTTGGGAGGCTGAGGTGAGAGGATCACTTGAGCCTGGGAGGTCGAGACTGCAGTGAGCTGTGATCAGTCCAGTGCACTCCAGCTGAGTGACAGAGCGAAACCCTGTCTCAAAAACAAGCAAGAAAAGCCCAACGAAGTAGCAGATATGTAGGATGAACAAATCCAGAAATCTAATGTAACACATGACGACTATAGTTAATAAAATTACGTTTTATTAGGGAATTTTGTTAAATAAGTAGATTTTAGCTGCTCTTGTCACAAAGTAACTATGTGAAATGATAGAAATGTTAATCTGCTTCACTATATATAGTAACGATTTTATTATCTATGTGTATACTACAACATGTTGTAAACCTGAAATATACGCAATAAAATTTATTTCTAAGAAAGCAAGCAAAGAATATGAAGAGGTTGTTTGAAGACTTAAGTTATGTCCACATGGCAATTCAGAACACTTTAATAATAATAAGAGCAAACCTTGTATGGTATAGACTGTATGTCAGAGACTGCACTTTTTATATATTAGCTTACTTAATCCTTGCAATACTTTATGAAGTGGGTGTTACTATTATCCTCATTTTACAGACAAAGAAACTGAAGCCAGTGATATTAGTAACTTATCAAAAGATATAGAAAATATTTTATTAAGCTACCCAAAATATCCAAAACTTTGAACTTTGGCTGAAATACCCTCTCTACCTTTTTGTTAACTAAAAGTCGAGGAGTCAGTCATATTTCTACCACCAACTGCATTTTTTTTCATTATTTATTCTCTTGTTTATTATGCCTAATTGCCTAGTGACAGTTGTTTTTCCATTGTTGGAGTTACATTATAAAGTCCACTTATGGGGCTATGTTTCATTTGCCTATGTTCGAAATCCCTAAACTTTGGAAAATGAAGGTGGAGTAAAAATGATCTGGCCTGATCTCTCTTCAGTTTTGATTATGGTGACCCTTGAGGCTACCCTGTAAAGCATCTTCCTACACAAAAATTCCTTCAGCTTAGGTTATCCTCTACATTGCTTAAAGGTTTATCTAGCAAATTATAACTTCATGCATGTGAAGATATTAAATGACAAAATTGTCCTTCTTTTATAAGATTTAAACATTATAATTTTCCCTTTAGGATATCATAAACTGCATAGGCGGGTTAAATGTACTCTTCCCTTTATTGGAACAAATCAGCCACTTTAGTGAAGGACATATTCCTGAAGAAAAGAATGAAAGCACAGTTCCTGAATCAATAACACCTGTTGAAGGAGATTGGCTCGTATTGACTTCCACAAAGGCCTCAGGTATTAAGATGAAATTAACACAAAATAGTCATTGAGAAATTTGAGAATTAATTGAGAAATAGATGAAAATGTTTTACTGTCATTAGGAAGAAACTTAACCATTTGTAGCTGTAGCAGTTGTTTCTACTTTTACTAATATCATTCAGAAAGTTTATAATACTTTCATCAAAAAACTACAGATTAATCTCCAGTATCCTTAGTTTATACTCTTAGTGGAAATATGACCACATTGTTAAATTTGTGGTAGAGAAAATATATGCACATAAATATACAATATCGTAGTTGCTGGTTTTTCTGATTCTACTGTACAATAGAGCGTTGGAAGCCGACTGCTGAACCAGATTTCTACTTTGTGCAACAGTGTGCATTAAGATACAGAAAATGTGATATAAAAGTGATTAGAGTAATTATGATAATTAATATGTTCCTGATTCCACAGAGTCAAGACTAGAGAGAAACCTAGTTGCAACATTTATCTTGATTGTGAAACATTTTATTCAGAGACATCCTATCAACCAGGACAATCTTATTCACTCTCATGGAGTTGCAACTCTTGGTGCTTTACTTCAGAAGGTGAGCCAGTCTAACATTGTGTTGATGTAACTAATGATTGTGATTTGCAGTTGATGTTGGGATTTTTTTCTTCCTAATAAATATATTTTTAAAGATTATTACAACTTGAATTATATTAGTGGATATAATTTGTTTCACAGGCGTCTTTTAAAAACTTGTATGGAATCATCTTATACAAGAAATACCTATTTTATGTAATAGTGTATAATCTTTGATGTATACAACCTTGTTTGATAGCTTTGATATTTGGGATGTTGAGAAATATAAGACTATTTTAGGAATATGACACTAGGAGAATATACTCTGGTATAATATCAGAAAAACCAATACTTAAGTTTTTGTTTTTCTAATGTGGTTTTTTCTGTTTTTACACTTAGTAGATGTTCTGATTAATGATTTAAAATTATAGCTTAGTGACAGTTATTTAAACTGAACTATATGAAACCTTCTTCTGTTTGGTTTCAGGTGCCAAGCACCTTGATGGATGTTAATGTATTGATGGCAGTTCAGTTACTAATTGAACAAGTATCATTAGAGAAAAATATGCAGCTCCTGCAACAAATGTATCAATATTTACTCTTTGACTTTCGTATTTGGAACCGTGGAGATTTTCCCTTTCGAATCGGTGAGAGCAGGCTTTCAGATAAAAATTTTATAGTTGTTTTAGAAATTTATAACTACCTATTGACTTTATTTTAGCTGTATTACTTACCATTGAACTTTTTATTTTAGGTCACATACAGTATCTTTCAACCATCATTAAAGACAGCAGGAGAGTTTTCCGAAAGAAGTATGGTGTGCAATTTCTCCTAGATACACTTAGGATTTATTATGGGTATGATGCCCTTGTTCCTTCTCAGTTTGATATATTGTTTTCTGTCTGCTACTTGACTGGAATGTGTAGACCGTAGACTTTCTCTTTACCAGCGATTCTAGTATGTTTTACCTGGAAAGAGGTAGGATAGAGTGGAGGTTAAAATGATGAACAGTGGATCACATACACAGGGTTTGAATCTGGCTTTCATTAATTGTGCAACTGTAAGCAAATTACTCAACTTCTCTGTGCTTGGGTTTCTTCATTTTTGAAAGGAGATAAGAAAACTTACCTCCTTTGGTTGTTTTGAGGATTAAATTAATTAGTTAATAATGTAAAGCACTTATTATGTCTGCTATGCAGTGGGTGTTGTATTCACATAAGCTATTTTATTCACTGAAACTCTTAACTCAGAAAATTTTCCTTAAAAAGAAAAGCAACCCAAAGTTACTATGAATCTCAGAATTACATGGAAATATTTTTTTAACACTATGACTTCTTTTATATAGAAAATATAGAAATGTAAAAATTAGGCTGGGCGCAGTGGCTCACGCCTGTAATCCCAGCACTTTGGGAGGCTGAGGTGGGCAGATCATGAGGACAGGAGTTTGAGACCAGCCTGGCCAACATGGTGAAACCCCGTCTCTACTAAAAATACAAAAATTAGCTGGGCGTGGTGGCGTGTACCTGTAATCCCAGCTACTTAGGAGGTTGAGGCAGGAGAATTGCTTGAACCCAGAAGGCAGAGGTTGCAGTGAGCCGAGATTGTGCCACTGCACTCCAGCCTGGGCAACAGAGCGAGACTACATCTCAGAAAAAAGGAAATGTAAAAATTAAAATTTCAATTCTTATACTTTGTTTTGTCTTTCAGGAATGGTTGTAAATATAATGAACTGTCTCTAGATGATATTCGAACAATAAGGACTTCTTTGTATGGACTAATTAAATATTTTCTGTGCAAAGGTGGATCTCATGAAGAGATACAAAGTATTATGGGGTACATAGCTGCTACTAATGAAGAAGAACAGGTATTATGCCTAAGATAAATCTACTTTTCCTTTTTAACATTTGAGTTGCTACATCATCTTCTGAATGTATGTTTGTGTCTAGTTAAATATTTTGATAGTAAAATATGTGTAGTGTCACATTCAATATTATGCACTTAAGAAGTAAATTTTATCTTTTTTTTTTTTTTTCTGAGATGGAGTCTCGCTCTGTCACCCAGGTTGGAGTGCAGTGGCACGATCTCGATTCACTGCAACCTCCAACTCCCAGAAGGAGAAGTGGTTCTCCTGCCTCAGCCCCCTAAGTAGCTGACATTACAGGTGTGCACCCCCACACTGAGCTAATTTTTTGCTTTTTTTTTTTTTTCCAGTAAAGACAGGGTTTCACCATGTGGGTCAGGCTGGTCTTGAACTCCTGACCTCAAATGGTCTACCTGCCTAGGCCTCCCAAAGTGCTAGGATTACAGGCGTGAGCCACCATGCCAGGCCAGAAGTAAATTTTATCTACTAACTAAATTTTTCATAAAATAGGTGACAGTGTAATTTAATATTTCCAATTAGCTAGAAAATTTAATATATGGAAATGATTGCTTTGTCTGGCAATTCTGAAGCCTGTTTTCATAGCCCACATGGTGTATGTTTACCTATCATCGAAGTTATCATCAAAGTTAGTGGGTAGATTTCTTTCCTTTTTTTTTTTTATTTTTTATTTTTTGAGACAGTCTTGCCCTGTCACCAGGCTGGAGTGCAGTGGCACAATCTCGGCTCACTGCAACCTCTGCCTCCCAGGTTCAAGCGATTCTCCTGCCTCAGCCTCCCGAGTAGCTGGGACTACAGGCACGGCACGCACCACCACACCCAGCTAAGTTTTGTATTTTTAGTAGAGATGGGGTTTCACCATGTTAGCCAGGATGGTCGCGATCTCTTGACCTCGTGATCCGCCCGCCTCAGCCTCCCAAAGTGCTGGATTACAGGCGTCAGCCACCATGCCCAGCCGTTAGTAGGTAGATTTCTAACATAACCTTGGTTCATAAAATGTTACATAAAGAGTAAATTATAAATATGTGTCTAGTTTTACGTACATTATCCCATTTAATCCTCAGAACTACCCTTTAAGTTAGTGGTTCTCATTGTTTGGCCCCTAACCAACTTTACCTGAGAACTTGTTAGAAATGCAGATATACTACTGATTCAACTGCTGAACCAAGCCCTCCAGATTATTCTCGTGCACATGGTAAAATTTGAGAACCACTGCTATAACATATACAGACCAGGAATTACTTTTTGCATGTACGCTTTTGGAAATTTATATTCAGAGAGATTATGTGACTTAAAAAGTCACACAACCGATAAACCTGAAACTAGAACCCAAATGTTAAAAAAAAATTTTAGAGCCATTTTTGTGCTCTTCTGGTATAAGCTCTGCAATACCACAAATTTAAGTAGAATTATGTTGACTAGGCTATTTTGCCCTCTATATGTAATATTTATTAGTGGTTACATGACTTCATTATCAGTATTAGATGAGTTAATGCAGGCTATTTTCCTATAAGGTTGGACCGCTTCAAAAGCTTCTCATTATTCCCATCTTATTTCGTGATAGCTGTATGTATGATTCATTGCCAACAATATTTTTTTTGGTTATTTCAGTTAAAGAGTTATTTGTTGAGGACTTACTGTTTACACACAATAATATTAGACATTACATGTAATATAATGATGAATTATTATTCTTTTAAGCTAATGGGGCAGGGGTCAATAAGAGAAGTTTACAAATAACTATAAACAAAGAAGAGTATGACAATATCTATAAGAGAGATACAAAGTTCTATGAGGTGTTTTCCAAGAGGGTTTTACATGTTGCAAAGACCAGGAAAGACTTTATGGAGGAGATGTCTTTTCATATGGATAAAAGAGGATAAATATGGGTCCAACAGGTAAATTTGAATAGTGAAAGGTTATACTAAAGGAAATTGAATAAGACAAAAGCATGTGTGGTTCCAAAGATATCAGAGGCCAGGTGCAGTGAGCTGGGTGGATCGCTTGAGCCAAGGAGTTTGAGACTGGCCCGGGCAGCATGACGAAACCCCATTTCTACCAAAAATACAGAAAATCAGCCAGGCATGGTGGTGCACACCTGCAGTACCAGCTACCTGGGAGGCTGAGGTGGGAGAATCACTGAGCCTGGGAAGTCGAGGCTGCAGTGAGCTGTGATCACACCACTGCACTCCAGCCTGGGTGACAGAGGGAGATTCTGTCTCAACAGAATTTTTTTAAAAAGACGTCATATCAGATATAGTGAAGTTAAGATAAAACATTAAAGTATATAGGATTTAATTAAATAACTTTTGTGGCTTATGACCTTATTTGTGCTTGTATATATGAATGTGGTGGTTTGTTTTGTGTTGTTTAATTTTAAAAGCTCTTTGGAATTTTGGATGTGCTCTTCAGTCTCCTACGTACCAGCCCAACTAGAGGTCAGCTTTTCTTACTGCTTTTTGAACCGGGAAATGCTGATATACTGTATGCATTGCTCTTAAATCAGAAGTACTCTGACAGACTAAGAGAAATCATTTTTAAGGTACAAACATTTCTTAAACATCTTTGTATTTTGGGGCGTTTGTGGGTATATGAATTTTCTTGCAATATATCCATTCTGTGACTATAAATTATTTTTATATCTATTTCTCTAAGATGTTCAACTTATTTTTATATGTAGTTTTTGTATTTCAGTTGTTTGCATATTAAAAAACTAATTATATTGTAATCTGAAAATCATCTCAGTGGAATATTCACTTTGTCATACCATCCTCAATATAAAACCTCTCATCTTCTTGACTTGGTGGGTCTATGTGGCAATTCAGAACATTTCAACAGCTAATAATAATAGCAAACTTTATGTAGCAACCACTGTATGTCAGGAACTAAGTACTTTTCATATATTGGCTTACTTAATCTTGCAATAACTTTATGAAGTGGGTATTATTACTATTATCATTTTACAGATGAAGAAACTGAGTCCAGAGAGATCAGTAACTTATAAAATATATGGAAGAGTTGCTTCACAAATGTTTACTTATCCTTGAAAATTATTTTAATGTTAATAACTGTTACTTAAGTGGATTATTAGATTGATCCAGAGGTGTATTGACACACATTTGTTCTTGCAAGCTACATGATTTGTTTCCATCTAAGCCTTTCTCATTAAGAAACAAAATTTTAAATTATTTCTCTTTAATTTGCCATGTAATTAAACTAGTTTTAAGCATACCAATTATTCAAATACAGATGAATTTCAGTCCAGTTTATTCTTTTTTAAAATTTGTTTATTTTTTTGAGATGGGGTCTCGCTCTGTCGCCTAGGCTGGAGTGCAGTGGTGTGATCTTGGCTCACTGCAACCTCCAGCTCTCATGTACACGCGATTCTCCTGCCTCAGCCTCCTGAGTAGCTGGGACTACAGGCACGCATCACCACACCTGGCTAATTTTTGTATTTTTAGTAGAGATGGGGTTTCACTATGTTGGCCAGGCTGGTCTCAAACTCCTGACCTCAGGTGATCCGCCTGCCTCAGCCTCCCTAAGTGCTGGGATTACAGGCATGAGCCACTGTGCCCTGCCCAGTTTATTCTGAAATCCATTTTTACATTATAGTATAATAGGGAGTGCTCCTCCCTATTAAATTCTTTTATGCCTAGTGTTCCATTACTGGAACACTGAGCATGTGGGAGTTATTTATATCCCGCTGCTCAAGGTCATCACCAAGGTCTGACTTTTCACACGTCTGCAATTCAAAAAATTGCAACCTCTGGCATAAATGGGTTAATGCTGACATTTTTATACTTAAGGAATAAAATGATGCTCCAAAAACAAAGTATGGCAATATCTTATTCTATAAGTTAATAGCGTTATTTTATTCTATAAGTTAATATTGCTATAAGTTAATAGCAATACTTACTAACATTAAATATTAATGCTAATAAATACTAACATATTTAATGTTAATAAGTTAACATTTTTAATGTTAAATGACAAGCTATTCTTAATTTTCTATATTGAGAATATATTACTTGTTGTGAACAGATTATGGAACAAATGTTGAAATGCACGAACGTTTATGAGCGTAGTAAACAACATATTCGACTCAGAGAAGTTGGCTACTCAGGACTGGGACTCCTTCTTAATGAAGCACTTGTTAATACTTCTCTTATTAAAAACCTCACCCATCAAATCATAAATACAGGTATGAATAAGGCTGATAAAGCTAACATATTTAAGAAATGTTTTTTCCTGTAAGTTTTTTTCATACCTTTCTCAGGCTGCTTTTAAAATATCTGTTATTTGATTCAGCAGGGCCTTCCTTGGATACCATATCGTATGTAGTTTTGTTGTTTTTGTCTCCCCAGGGCATAGCACAGTTCCTTACTCAGTAAATGTTTATTGACTAAGTGATTAAGTTAAAAGTGAGTCCACGGAACAAGAAAAGGACACTACAGAAAATATGCACAAAAGATTGTTTTTTCTTTAAGGAACTTAAATTTTTAAAGGCAAATGAAAACTAATTTCACATATTCTTTTTTGTTTCTTTTGTTTGTTTTGTTTTGGTTTTTTGGTTTTTCTTTTTAGAAACAGTCTTGCTGTATTGACCAGGTTGGTGTGGAGTAGCTAGTCACAGGTGTGATCATAGCTCACTGTAGCCTCATACTGGATGCAAGTGATCCTCCCACCTCAGCCTTCCAAGTAGCTGGAACTACAGGCATGTTTCACCATGCCCTGCTTCTAATTTTTTTAAATAATTTTTTTCAGTACTTAATGACAGATAGTAGAATTTATGCCAGATGCTGGGAGTTTGGGGATATAAGGTTCTTTGTCTTGATTAGTTTATAATCTTGTTGATAAGACATGTATATAAAAAGATAAATAATAATATAAGAGCCATGCAGTATGGACAGTATGTTCAAGCAATCAAAAGAAAGGAACAATTATTTAGGGTTGACTCAGGAGGATGTCAAACATTCTAAACCTGTTTTTTCTTTAAAATTTGAACATACCTATAATTCATATTTTAAAATGAAATAATTATTTCAGCATGTTATACAAACATTATCCACAGTTCTTTCTTTGGTTATCTCTGGTATTTAATTTTAACTTTTTGTTTTTCCTACCACAGATCCTGTTATTAATTTCAAAGATCTACTATCTGTGGTATATATATCTCACAGAGCACATATAAATGTTAGAGTGGCCATCTGCAGAAAGGTCAGTAAACTCTTAAGATGTATTTTAATGATAGCAGCATCACCATCATGCTATAAATAACTTTGTATTATTTTGCAGCAGATACAAAATTTCATTTATTTTATAAATGACATAATTTTATAAGTAAACAATTTTCTTTTTGAAGTAAATTAACTTCATGTAATCATAAGAAATTAGCATGTGAATGTTTTCTTAGTTCTTCATGGTCTCCTGCAAATATGTTCTTTCCAGAGTCAATTTATTACCAGAGAATAATTTTCTTATTAAGAACCTTCAATGATTGTGACCATTTCTAATTAATATACCATATTATAGAGTTTCTGAATCTTTTGAAACTTTCTGGAAATAATTTTCTATAATTTGTTTATGAGTATTCCAACAATGATTTGTCTTTAGTACACAGTTAACCTTTAACTAAGTCAAGAGATAGTTATCCTGTCTTCCCCTTTCAGATCATAACTTTCTCTGTCCTCCACTAGTAACCATTGACCTATTTAATTTGCTTCCTTGCTTTTTTTTTTTGATTTTACCTCCTGATTTTGTCATAGTTCTTGAGATATATATATATATATGTATGTATGTGTGTGTGTGTGTGTGTGTGAGAATAAGAGATCTCTATATATGGTTTATATATATATATATATATACACACATATATACACACACATATGTAGTTTAACTGACAGAAAAGAAAAATATATATATTTGTTATATAATATATATGTATAATTTCCTTTTCTCTTTAATGGAAATGCATAGTGTTTCATTGTATGGCTATTTAATAAAGTATTATCTGGTTCCTGATTGATAGACATTTAGGTTGTTTCCTGCTTTTCCATGTTACAAACTGCTGTTATGAATTCTTTTTATGTTTTCCAATTTGTGGTAATACATCTGTAGGGCGTACTCCATGAAATAGAATTGCTGTTTCAAAGAGTATTAACGTTTTACATTTTGATGGATTTTTCCACATTGTCCTTCAAAATAACTGTACCAGTTTACATTTATACAAACAGTGTGTGTGACAGTGATTATTTCCCTATGTACTCAGCCCTGAGTATTTGGAGCAGGTCATATAAATTGATCCTTTCCTTTTCATGTATAATTAGAAACTGAGAACTCTCAGTACAGCTTGGTTTTATCTATTTTTTGTGTATAAAATAAGTCATATTTTATGGAAACTTTAAAGTCAGCATGAAAAGTTTCTTTGCCAAATAAATCTTAATCTGGGAGGAAAAAAATTGGTATTCTGCACCTATAAAGTAACAGTTGCTCACTGATTGATATTGCATTAATAAAGAAAGAATCTTCACGTCATTGTGACTCCTTGCCTTCTGTATCAACGTATATTAGTACTAGTAATATTGAAGTCCTTACCAACATTGTTCATCTCTTGCTCTGAAATTTGTCAGAGCTAAACTTCTGTTAAGACAGATACTCAAAACACTGGAAGCTAGAGTTCTTTTCATCTACATAGAAGTTTATTGGCTTTGTGATAAAATTGTCTTAAAAGATCTTAACTGAATGTCTAAAGCTTTTTAAGAACTTGTTTTTATCTAAAAATTGAAATCAATTGGATAGTAGAGATCATATGTATTCCCATGTCACTGTTTACTATTCTGGCTAAGCAGTGGCGTCCATCTTGCTGAAATTTCATTTTCTGGAATTAAAGTTTAGTTTTTGTTCTGTTTGTATAATATAGACTTACTAAACAATGTAGACTTTAGTGTAGATGTACCAATCAAAAAAGTTTTTGCAAAAGCAACCATGGCTCATGCCTGTAATCCCAGCACTTTGGGAGGCCGAGCAGGCAGATCACAGGAGGTCAGGAGTTCGAGACCAGCCTGGCCAACATGGTGAAACCCCATCTCTACTAAAAATACAAAAATTAGCCGGGCGTGATGGTATGTGCCTGTAGTCCCAGCTACTCGGGAGGCTGCGGCAGGAGACTTGCATGAACCTGGGAGCCGGAGGTTGCAGTGAGTCAAGATCACACCACTGCACTGGTGCGACAGAGCAAGACCCTGTCTCAAAAAAAAAATTTAACTTTCCCTGAAAAAAACGAGACAGAAAAACATCCTTGGTATACTCAGGTTCTATCAAAATGTCTTATGTGTCCTATTCACTCCCCTAATGCTAGTGCCTAAAACTGTGCCTAGCACATAGTAGGTGTGCAATAATATTTCCTGAACAAATGTAGGGGCTCATGGAAAGTATTTAGTTGAGAGGATATTACTCTATTATTTAATATATACCATCATCCTATTCATTTTAATTTTTCTTTTTGATCTTCCAGCAAATATTTTAGTGTACTCTTACTCTGTACAATGAGTAATATGGAGATTAGTTGGAAACAGAGTGCCAGTCTTCCAAATAGTTTATAATCTAATTAAGAATATAATCTTTTGAAAGTATATTCTTCTATAGTTTCTCATTAAATTACTTTATCATTAAAATAACTGAAAAGAGATTATTTTTGATATAAAGTACTGTGTGCTTTTTGAAGAATTTTGTATTGTAAATCTTTTTACAGGTTTTACAAATTTTGCAGTCCCAGCCAGATGCAGCGCATCAAATATCACAACAAGTGGGTTGGCAAGACACCTTAGTTAGGCTTTTTTTAAAAGCAAAATTGGAAAACGGAAATACTCTTCATAAGCACAGTAGAGCTGTTTTAAGGAAAGACAATGATAAAAATATGTCAACTGAAGATACTAAGAAGAACTTTAATGAAAAAACAGATGAGGAAAAAATCACCTCTTTTGCCTCAGCTAATTTGTCTTCCGATCAGTGGAGTTTGGAGGATAGACACTCTTTAGACTCAAACACACCATTATTTCCAGAAGACAGCTCTGTGGGAGAATTGTCTTTCAAATCAGAGAATCAAGAAGAATTCTGGCATAGTAACCCTTCACATTTGAGTTTAGACCTCAGTGGAACTGACTCATGTGAAATGAGTGATAGTGGAAGTCAAGTGCCAGACAGTCTGCCTAGCACACCATCCCCGGTAGAGTCTACTAAATCGTTTTCTGTGCACTCTGACAAAGAAAGCAGCATCACAAATGATATGGGCTTTAGTGATGACATCTCTTTACTTGAAAGCCAAGAGGTAAAATTGCTTATTTTTCCAAATGTTGTTTTTATTTTCATGTCTGATATATACTTCTAATCCTTAGAAATATGTGAGCAGTTGTTAACAATTTCATATTGTATTCATGTTCTAAGTTTCATGACCTAAGGTTTAGAAACCTGGAAGTCACTAGATTGTGAGTTTTTTGAGAGCAAAGCTAATGTCTTACTCATCTTATATCTCTAGGGCTTAGTAAAGTTCCACGTTCATTAAGGACTTTAAAAATATGTTAAATGATTACAAGAACTATATGTAATGGTTCTTATGATGTGCTTTGAACAACTACACCCTCTAGTTATTTAAAATTACTTTATATTTTCCATAGAGATGTGAGGAGGAGCTTCTTCAATTACTGACACATATTTTGAATTATGTAATGTGTAAGGGACTAGAAAAGTCTGATGATGATACTTGGATTGAACGAGGACAAGTGTTTTCAGCACTAAGTAAACCAGGAATATCCAGTGAACTACTTCGACCATCAGATGAAATAAAACTAACGTAAGCATTTAGTTAGTGATTTTCCATCCTCCTTTTGGTGACAGCAGGAGTCTAAAATAATGTTATTGAACATTTCTTCAGTATTCTGTGGATATAACAAAGGAGAAAAAGAGAAACTTTGTGCTCAGTTCCTTTTCCTATCTTTTGCCATACTAGTAGGATCTAAAGAGGAATCCCAAACTCATTCCAGGATGAGGAGGTTTAAGTCTTAAGTAAATTTGGATCGTAAGTGATTACAGATTTTTTGTTTAAACTGTTTTCTTGCAGTATTTGAGGACTTGATACATTGTTTTCTACAGGCTTGTCCAAATTTGAGTGTTTCCTGCTAAGAGAAGGGAGTTGGGTTTTCATGATAATTATTTCTCTGAAGGATTTAGGGTTCCTTGTAGATCAAGTTTGTCCAACCCACAGGTTGCAGGCCACATGCAGCCCAGGATGGCTTTGAATGTGGCCCAACACAAATTCATAAACTTTCTTAAAACATTATGAGATTTTTTTGTGATTTTTTTAAGCTCATCAGCTATTGTTAAAACATATCGTTAAAATATTATTATTGTATTTTATGTGTGGCCCAAGACAGTCCTTCTTCCAGTGTGGCTCAGGTAAGCCAAAAGATTGGACACTCCTGCTGTAGATAATAGGAGTCTATAATGGTAGCACACCAGGGAAGTATTACATCTTTTTTCCACAGGGCAAGACCCTCTGTAAGGCATAATAAGGCTTTCTTCCCTAACCTTGCCAATTTCCAGCTTTAAAGAAACTAATTTAAGTATCTTTTGAAGGATAGAATATGAATTATTGTCATAGCTTTTTTATAGTCAAGTAAAACAGGAAACTTTTGACTTTTAATACTACGTATATTAAAGATAAATACTCCAAACATTTCAACGTTTCTCCATTATTGTTAAATTCCATTTATAGGCCTGGCGTGGTGGCTCATGCCTGTAATCCCAGCACTCTGGGAGGCTAAGGCAGGCGGATCACCTGAGGTCAGGAGTTCAAGACCAGCCTATCCAACATGGCAAAACCTCATCTCTACTAAAAATACAAAAATTAGCCGGGCATGGTGGTGCATGCCTGTAATCCTAGCTTCTCGGGAGGCTGAGGCAGGAGAATCGCCTGAACCCAGGAGGCAGAGGTTGCAGTGAGCCAAGATCACACCGTTGCACTCCAGCCTGAGCGACAAGAGCAAAACTCTGTTTCAAAAAAAAAAAAAAAAAAAAAAAATCAATTTCCATTTACAGTATCTAGGGATACCTGCTAGAGATAGTATATCTTTAGAGATACAATGCTGCTTCTCAAGCTGTTTTGTTTTGTTTTTAATATCCTATTTTTTTAAGCTCACAATGGTTTTAAGAGGACTTTGTTTTCCATTTAGTTTGCTACAAAAGATGTTAGAATGGGCAGTCTCAGAAAACAGAGAAGCAAAAACTAATCCAGTAACTGCCGAAAACGCCTTCCGACTAGTGCTGATCATACAGGACTTTCTTCAGTCAGAGGGACTAGTTAATTCAAACATGTGGACCGAGAAGGTGCAGTAATATCTCTTTAAAATTATATTTTGGGTAGTTAAGAACTTTATTCAAAGAAAAATTTTACACCCCCTCTTTTTAGAGTGTTAATGCTTAATCAGATTCAATAAACAAGGATAAGATGTGATGAATAGTCACAGATTTTGTTAGCTATTACTAGGATGATTCTTTTGGCTTTTGTCAACTGAACATTGGACTAGTTTTTGAAATATTTGTGGTATGTATTAATGTTGGGGAAAATTGATCATCAGTAAATAGAAAAACTCAATGTTTTTATTTCTCAATTTTTTTCCTTTGTGATAGCTTTTAGAGGATATGATGCTGCTCTTTGACTGTCTGTCAGTCTGCTATTCTGAAAGTCCAATATGGGTAAAACTCTCTCAAATTCAGATCCAGTTGCTTCTAGGATTCATTGGAAGGGGTAATTTGCAGGTTTGTCCATTCTTTTATATTATTTTCTGTGCTTGCATGCAGCATAGGTATTATTTATGTAACAAGCCAATTAAAATGTCTTTTTGGTATTTTAAGTTTTTCATTAGTTCTAAAAGTATCCATGATTTCATTTGGAGTTTTGAGGAGCTGGAGAGGCAGTTAATTTGTTATTTGTTCCTGATATGAATAACTGTATATAATTTTAAGGCTTCCTTTTACAGGATTTATACATAGCTGATATTAGAAACATTGCTCGTATCATCTGTATTCAGTGTAACTACTCAGGTGCTAGGTAGCCTGTATAGACTTTATGTATGTGCAGTTTAGGGCTTGAGTTTTTTAGAAAAATTATTTTTTAAATTATTCCTTTTAAATTTTTTCTGCTATTTTACTAATTCACAATTTTACATTCTATCTCATATTTTTTTATTTATCACACACTAAGTAACCTGCAAAGTACTAGGCATTGTGCTAGGTTTTAGATATAAATATTGGTCACAAGGAGTATTTATTATTTCTGTTTTAAATTTAAAATGGAAAAGGCTGAAAAAGTTTGACGTGAATTTTAGTCTCACTTTTCTACTTACATGGGGTACTTGTGAGAACCTGGGTTAGATTAGTCATGATAAGATTTTCACAGCTATTTACCTGGCCCTTTTTATTTTATTTTGATGTTTCCATTTTTGTATTTGGTGCAGGGAGGTTGGGGTGTGGCTGGCTTCTGATTTACATAAACTAGATATAATATTAATAAGAACATGGAGAGGTTAAAATTCTGACAACAGGTTACCCACCCCCACCTTTTTTTTTTTTTTTTTTTTGAGACAGAGTCTCTCTGTGTCTCCTAGGCTGGAGTGCAGTGGCTCTCGGCTCACTGTAACCTCCACCTCCCAGGTTCAAGTGATTGTTGTTCCTCAGCCTCCAAAATAGCTGGGACTACAGGTGCCTGCCACCATGCCTGGCACATTTTTGTGTGTTTTTAGTAGAGACAGAGTTTCACCATGTTTGACATGCTGGTCTCAAACTCCTGACCTCATGTGATCTGCCAAAGTGCTGGGATTACAGGTGTGAGCCACTGCCCCCGGTCACTCTATTTTTAAAAAAGAGTATAGTCTGATGATTCTATTTTTTATTTTTATTTATTTATATTATTGTGAATGCCGTAGAGAAGTAATTCTATTTTTTAATAGATACTTATTTTTCATTGTAAAAGTAACACATACTCATTGTAGAAAATACACAAAAGCGGCTGGGCGTGGTGGCTCATGCCTGTAATCCCAGTACTTTGGGAGGCCGAGGCGGGCGGATGACCTGAGGTCCGAAGTTTGAGACCAGCCTGACCAACATGGAGAAACCCCGTCTCTACTAAAAATACAAAAAAGTTAGCCGGGTGCGGTGGCGCATGCCTGTAATTCTAGCTATTTGGGATGCTGAGGTAGGAGAATCACTTGAACCTGGGAGGCAGAGGTTGTGGTGAGCTGAGATCATGCCATTTCACTCCAGCCTGGGCAACAAGAGCGAAACTCTGTCAAAAAAAAAAAAAAAGAAAGAAAATACACAAAAGCATAGAGGAAAAAATAAATAATTCAGCATAACGTAAGAGAAAATAACTATTAGCATTTTAGTACATTACTTCTTTCTTGTTCTATGGATATATCTTTTTCAGATGTCATGTATTTGGATGATTTTGTATTTTTTCTTTTTCTTACTATTATATAAAACTCATTTCCCTATGTTACTAATAGGGTTTTTTTTCCTTTCATGCTAAAAGTAACACATACTCAATTGTAGAAAACTTGGAAAATATGGAAAAGCTAAACAAGTATATGGGCATTAAAGTACACAGATGGTGGAATTTTGAATTATACAGACTTAAATGCAATTTTTAAATATATTAACTAAGAACTTTAAAAAAAAGATTATACTCTTTGTCTAGTAATTCTACTCTGAAACTAATTCTAAAGTAATAATCTAAAATATGAAACTGGCTAGGCGCAGTATCTCACGCCTATAATCCCAGCTCTTTGGCAGGGCAAGGTGGGTGGATTCACTTGACGGCAGCAGTTTGAAACAAGCCTGGCCATCATAACGAAACCCCATTTTGGGAGGATGAGGCATGAGAATCGCTTGAACCCAGGAGTTGGAGGTTGCAGTGAGCCGAGATCGTGCCACTGTAGTCCAGCATGGGCAACAGAGTAAGACTCTGTCTCAAAATAAATAAATAAATTAATTAAAATAAAATACAGAACCACCTTTATACACATAGATGTTCATTATGGTATTCTTTTTTTTTTTTTTTTCAACCTAGAAGTAGAATGAGGATAGCCTTTTTGGCTTTTTCATTAATTTTAGCCTAATGACTGTTAAAGTAGTTGCAGTTAGCATGCCAGGTAGTTCTTTATTTTAGATGTTAGGACTTTTTTTTCTTCCATTTGTAGTTTACCCTCAGTGTTTTTTAATTTGATGAAATTTTCCTAAACAAAATGTGTATTTATTTGGTTCACAATAAAGTATTCAGTGCCCATTCCATAATAAGGGCTTTATAAGTACTCATTAAATAAATAAGTGAACAAGCACAGCACCTACAGATAAGACAGACTATTATTATTATTATTATTTTTCAGACGGAGTCTAGCTCTATCACCCAGGCTGTAGTACAGTGACACAACCTTGGCTCACTGCAATCTCTCCACCTCCCAGGCTCAAGCAATTCCCTAGCCTCAGCCTCCCAAGTAGTTGGGACTACAGGCATGTGCCACCACGCATGGCTAATTTTTGTATTTTTAGTAGAGATGGGGTTTCACCATGTTGGCAAGGCTGGTTTCAAACTCCTGACCTCATGTGATCCGCCCGCCTCATCCTCCCAAAGTTCTGGAATTACAGGTGTGAGCCACCGCACCCGGCCCAGATAAGACTGATTCTGTCTACTAGTAGTTAGTGACCTAAAACATTTCTCTCTAGCCTATTGTGTAATTTTATTCTCTCAGAAGTAAAAATATATTTCCCTGAGATTGTACACATTAAAGGCTAGAACAGGAACCTCTTTCTGTATAGGGGTTATAATAGAGCTGCCTGCAAACTTGTTTTATTTGGCTCATACATGTTAATCAATTGCCAGTATTTAAGTATTAAAAATTTTACATAAAAACCAAGATTTCCCAGCTTCTTTCAAAAATAGGACTGCATGGTTGTTGATTCATTTAGATGTATATAGTGTCTCCAGTTAGCCTGGTTCCCTACTCCCCCTGTTGACTTAGCTCAGCCAATGATTCCCATCCCTGGCTGCACATTAAATCACCTAGAGGAGCATTCTAAAAATACCTATGTAGGGCATCACCCATAGTAATTAATTCAGAACGGGGTGAGACTAGGGCATGAGTATTTTTGTTTGTTTGTTTTTGAGACAGAGTCTTGCTCTTTCACCCAGGGTGGAGTGCAGTGGCACAGTCTCGGCTCACTGCAACCTCTGCCTCCTGGGTTCAAGTGATTCTCAGGTCTCTGCCTCCCAAGTAGCTGGGATTATAGGCATGTGCCACCTCTCCTAGCTAATTTTTGTATTTTTAGTAGAGATGGCGTTTCGCCATGCTGGCCAGGCTGGTCTCAAACTCCTGACCTCAGGTGAACCGCCCACCTCAGCCTCCCAAAGTGCTAGGATTACAGGCCTGTGCCACCGTGCCCAGCCTGGGCATCAGTATTTTTTGTAATTCCTCAGGTGACCCTAGTGCAAGACTATAATGAGGGAAAAGAAAGCAATATATGTATGTGATATGTCAGTATCCAAAATTAAAGCAGTAGTCAAGTAAATTATCTTATATTCATTAAAAGTACCTTGGTACTTTTAAATAAATGTGTAAGCTTAGTGTTTATTTAATTTCATGACATTAAGTTAAAAGCAAAACATTGGGTATTTAACTTTTTATGTAAATAGTATTTTCTTAAACACATACCAAAGAAAAGCCCACAATATTAACATTGGTACTTCCCGGATGCAGGGATTGTATGACTTTTTTTTCTTTAATTTATTGGACTCTATTGGAATTCAGTTCCTTTAGTCAGATTCAAAAACTAAAAGGTGGTAAGAGGAATGGGTTGGGGGAAAATATGAGCAGGGTAGAGAAGACAGAGCTTTGAGTCATGTTAGAGATTGTTTCCTCTAATGCTGTTTACATTGCTAAGATTTACATGGAAAGAGTACCTGAAGTCTCTTGTTGCCTTATCCTGCAAAGACCTGTGTGTACAGCCCAGACCAGCTTTTGGCACAGATACATTCTTGAAGTGGTTTCAGGTTCTAATACTTTTTTCTTTTCTTTTCTTTTATTTATTTGGGAAGTAATGTAGATCCAAGTGAGGATATAGGGTTAAGGGAGAAGGAGACACAATATATCATTTTTCCTGCTTTAATTTTAAGACTTGGATCTTTCTGTAGCCAAGGAAAAAGGAAACCCCTAGTGATCTAATTTACCTTTCCTCATTGGGGATTAAGGCCAAAGCTTAGTAGTAGTATACAGTATTTCTTTGTCTGGGCTTGTGCCCTGACTATGTATATTCCTCGGGAATTTTAAGGGTAGTTCGGTTTCTGATCAAGGACTTGGACTCCTATATACCTGTTCTTTATGTATCAAAGTACTTTTGATTTCAAACAACAGGAACATCAAGCCAAACTGACTTAGTTAAGAAGATTTTTTTGCTCATATAATTGAGAATTTCATAGTTAAGATGAGTTTAAGCAGGATTCAGTCAGGGCTCCAGTTCCATTTATTTGCTGTTCTCACAGCACCACTCTCTATCATCTGTCACCTTGTGTTAAGCTGGCTTCCCTTACGGACACAAAACAGCTGCCAATAGCAATTAGGGCTGTATGCTACTTCTTTCATATCCAGAGAAAGAGAGTGCTTTTTCCTACAGCCATTGTTGGTAGACAGTTCTCCATGGGTCTCTTGTGTTTCTATATATCTTGAGTAGTGACTCTGGCTGCCTTTGTTATGAACTAGATTTTTGAGGTTGTTCATATGAGCAACTTTGGAAGATAGAGGTTATGTCTTCCTCCAGAGAAAAGGGAAGATTTGTTTGCTATCCAGTATAATAAAGATAATGTCTCCCTCCATAGCAAAATCAGACAAGTTTGCTGCCCAGTATAAAAGATTTGGGTTCCCTTTGCTGGACACAGTGGCTCACGCCTGTAATCCCAGGACTTTGAGAGGCCAAGGCGGGTGGATCATGAGGTCAGGAGTTCAAGACCAGCCTGGCCAACATAGTGAAACCCTGTCTCTACTAAAAATACAAAAAATTAGCCGGGCATGGTGGCGGGCACCTATAATCCCAGCTACTTGGGAGGCTGAGGCAGGAGAATCGCTTGAACCCAGGAGGCAGAGGTTGCCGTGAGCTGAGATCACGCCATTGCACTCCAACCTGGGCAACAGTGTGAGACTCCATCTCAAAAAAAAAAAAAAAAAAAAAAAGATTTGGGTTCTCTTTATACTGGTTGTTTCTCTCCTAAAATGTGTCTACATGTGCAGACATCATCTAGTCCTCTTCATCTCTCACTGTGGAAATTGCACTTTGAGAAAACCGTGCAAATGCTGATACTCTGGCTACTGCTATTGCTGTAGATCTTGGTCTCTGACTCAGGAGTCTTGTGTCTTCTGCCAATACCTGTGAAACTGTACAGCTAACCCTTTAGCTTGGAGGCAAAGTAACATCTGAGACCTTTCACAGTTCTTGACAGTTATATAAAAATTCTGAATCCACAGAGCCAGGCAGAACTTGTGCTTTCACTAAATGTTTGCTTTAGTCTGCTCTTTCTCATCTAAACTATTTTCCTCCAGGTTTGTGCAATGGCATCAGCTAAGCTAAATACCCTTCTTCAGACCAAAGTGATTGAAAATCAGGATGAAGCATGTTACATTTTAGGGAAGCTGGAACATGTTCTAAGTCAATCAATCAAGGAACAGACTGAAATCTACTCGTTTCTGATTCCCCTTGTTCGTACCCTGGTTTCCAAAATTTATGAGCTTCTCTTCATGAACTTGCACCTACCTTCTTTACCTTTTACCAATGGTAGTTCGTCATTTTTTGAAGATTTTCAAGAATATTGTAATTCAAATGAATGGCAAGTTTACATTGAAAAATATGTAAGTTTTATCTTTTTTGATCGAGATTTTTCTGCTAATTTACCATTTTTATAGAGGTGAAGTCATATATTAAATTTTATGTATCTTTTTTTTTTGGTAAGATTGTACCTTATATGAAGCAGTATGAAACTCATACATTTTACGATGGTCATGAGAACATGGCACTTTATTGGAAGGATTGTTATGAAGCTTTAATGGTCAATATGCATAAACGAGACCGGGAAGGAGGGGAAAGCAAGCTCAAATTTCAGGTAAAAAGTAAATGTTTTAATATCTACTTTTTCTTGTTGATTTTAGGCGTTTAATATTGATGAAGAGTAATACAGGCCCCAAATTTTAAAACAAGCAGTATTTCTATTATTTGTCTAAAAATTATCTTAGAATTAGAAGAAAAACAGCTAATCAGTAACAAGATCAATTAATAGTAAAATGTTCTATATAGTGATTATGTAAAAAGTTTATTAAGCTGACAGTATGTTAATAGATCCCCCTAAGGAGGCTGGATACATACCATCACTTAGAGGGAAATTTACAGGACATAATGTTTATATTAGAAAAGAAGGCATCAAATTTTAAGTTTCTACCTTAAGAAACTAGAGAAATGCCCGAGTGAGGTGGCTTACACCTGTAATCCCCACACTTTGGGAGGCCGAGATGGATGGATCACCTGAGATCAGGAGTTCGAGACCAGCCTGGCCAACATGGCGAAACCCCATCTCTACTAAAAATACAAAAATTAGCTGGGCATGGTGGCGCATGCCTGTAATCCCAGCTACTAGGGGGGCTGGGGCTGAAGGATTGCTTGAACCTGGGAGGCGGAGGTTGCAGTGAGCGGAGATCATGCCACTGCACTCCAGCCTGGGCAACAGAGTGAGACTCCATCTCAAAAAAAATAAATAAATAAAAAGGAAAACAGAAACAAAATTAATCCATATCCTTATAAGCAAAAGTAAGGAATGAATAAAGATAAAAACAGAAGTAAATGAAATTGAAATCAGAAAAATAATAGAGAAAATCAATGAAACCAAGGTCCAATTCTTCAAAATATCAGTAAAACTGATAAACTTCTAACAAGATTGACAAAGCAAAAAAAAAAAAAAAAAAAAGAGAGAGAGAATGATGTGAAAAATTATTTATACCAGGAAAGAAAGAGGCAGTATCACCACTGACTCCACGGACATCAACATTGTAATAAAGGACTACTACAAACCACCCTATGCACATAAATATGACAACTTAAATGAAATGGATCAATTTTTTGACAGACACAAATTTCCAGAACTAGTTCAAGAATAAGTATATAACCTGAAAAGTCCTATATTTATTAAAGAAATATAATTTATAGTTAAAAACCTTCGTAAAGGGAAAACTTCAGGCCCAGATGGTTTCACTGGCAAATTCTACCACAGATTTAATGGAGAAATTATGCCACTTTCTCAGTCTCTTCAAAAATAGAGAAGTAGGAACATTTCTAGCTCATTTGATGAGGGTAATATTACCTTCATAGTGAAATCATAGAAAAATAGTACAAGAAAACTACAGACCAGTATCTGTCAGGAACATAGCTACAAAACAAATCTAGCAATATATTTTAAAAATAATACATTAGATCAAGCACAGAGGCTTATGCCTGTAATCCCAGCACTTTGGGAGGCCAAGGTGGGAGGATCATTTTAGGCGAGGAGTTCGAGACCAGCCTCAGTAACGTAGGGAGACTCCATTTCTACAGAAAAATTAAAAAATTAGCTGGGTGTGGTGGTACACACCTGTAGTCCCAGCTACTGAGGAGGCTGATGTGGGAGGAACACTTGAGTATAGGAGGTCAAAGCTTTAGTGAGCCATGATCCCACCACTGCACTCCAGTGTAGATGAGCAGCAAGACTCAGTCTCAAGAACAACAATGATAATGGTAATAATAATATATGACACAACAAAGTGGAATTTATCCTCAGGATGCAGGGCTAGTTCAATATTTGAAGATTAGTTAATATACTGAACCGCATTAGTAGTCTTAACAAGAAAAACTACATTATCATATCAGTAAATGCAGAAAAAGTGCTTGAAAAAATTAAACATCCATTTGTAATCAGAGCTCAGCAAACTAGGAATAGAAGGGAAGTACTTAAACCTTTACAAAAATCCTACCACTAGCTTCATATTCAGAGGCGAAAACCTGAGTACTTTTCCCTAAGATAGGAAACTAGGCAGGGATATTCATTCTCACCACTCTTAGTTACTGTTGTACCACAAATCTTAGTAAATATAGTAAGAATAGAAAAACTATATAAAAAAGCATTCACATTGGGAAGGAAGAAATAAAACTATCTAAAGAACATGATTCTCTGTGTAGGAAGTCTTAAGGGCTCTATTACACCAATAAATTACTATAAATAAGCAAGGTTAGCAAGGCTGCAGGACATAAAATACACAAAATTTAATCATATTTCTGTTCACTAGCAATGAATAATGAATGAGAAACAGATTTTCTAAAAATACTTTTACAATAGCTCTAAAAATAATAAAATGCTTAGGTATCAATCTAACAAAATATGTACAGCATCTGCTGTATATATGCCAAAAAATAAAAAACACGAAACAAATTAAAGAAGACCTAAATAAATACAGATAGACACGGTATTCATGAACTGGAAGACTCAATAGTCTTTTTTTTTTTGAGACGGAGTCTCGCTCTGTCGCCCAGGCTGGAGTGCAGTGGCGTGCTCTCTGCTCACTGCAAGCTCCGCCTCCCGGGTTCACGCCGTTCTCCTGCCTCAGCCTCCCGAGTAGCTGGGACTACAGGTGCCCGCCAACACGCCCGGCTAATTTTTTGTATTTTTAGTAGAGACGGGGTTTCACCGTGTTAGCCAAGATGGTCTCGATCTCCTGACCTCATGATCCGCCCGCCTCGGCCTCCCAAAGTGCTGGGATTACAGGCTTGAGCCACCGCGCCCGGCCGACTCAATAGTCTTAAGTAATTTTAAGGTGTATATATTTGGTTAAGCCAAAATGAGAACGTTGTTCCTTTCTTAACTTAAAATATATTATAAACATCTTCCCATGCCAGGCTGCAAAGTATTCCATTGTTTTATATATTAGTACATTTAAATGTATTTCCCATTGATAGACTCATTTACTAGTTTTTTTCTTTATTACAAATAGTATTGAACATCCCTATAGTTATATTTTTGTGGCTATCCAAGACGATTTCCCTAGGATAAGTGGAATTACTAGTATGTAGTGCTTATGATAAATACCGTTATATTTCCCTGAGAGAAGTTCTACCAGTTTGTATTCTCATCAACACTTTCCCTATAACTTTACCTTTAGGTTTTCTAGAAATACCTAATTTAAGAATATCCTGATATTATTGAACCTCAAAACTGTGGAACTGATGTTTAATTGCCATGGAGCTGTCATGACTTCCTCAGTTTTCTCAGCAATGATCTGTTTAAAATATTTAGTAACATTGTATTCCAAAACAACTGATTTCCTACTAAGTCTAATAATAGTTAACAATAACAATTATAATAACAACAACAACCACAAGTTATTGAGAACTTGCTATTTTTCTAGCACTATATTAAGTACTTTAAATGTTCATCTTTATTATGACACTTATTGTTAACCTCATTTTACACATGAGAGGACACTGAGCCTCAGAGAATTAGCTAAGAGAAACAACTAAGCTAAAGATAAAGTTAGATAAGAAAATTAGCTCAGAAAAGCTAAGATTTGTATCCAGGTCTAACTCCAAGGCATGTATTTTTAACCACACATTGCTGTAGTACCTCTCTAAAACTGTTTAAAATTTTTTTTTAATTTTTTTTTTGCACACAAAACAATAAACATTTCCTAAAAGTACATACAAACAAAAAGATGCATATCAAACATATTAGGAAGGTTGCCCATGGGAAGACGGGGAATAGAAATGGGGGGTGGGAATTAAAGAAAATAAATGAGAGAGGGACTTTGTATGGATCAATGATAATAACTCAATCCTCTATTTGACAAAGAAGAAGGAGAAGGAAGAGGAAGAAAAAGAAAGTGGGATAAAGGATCAGAAAGGGAGGAAAATAGAAAAAATTAGACTACGACTCCAGGGTAGACCTGTTTTGTTGTCGCTTGGTTGGTTGGTTGGTTGGTTTGTCAGTTGTATTTTTCATATGTTTCGCCATGTTGGCCAGGCTGGTCTCGAACTCCTAGCCTCAAGTGATCAACCCGCCTCAGCCTCCCAGAGTACTGGGACTACAGGGGTGAGCCACCACGTCCAGCCCCCACATTGCTTCTGGCCTCTGTGGTAGACCTCCCAGACGAGGCAGCCGGGCAGAGGCGCTCCCCACATCCCAGACGGGGCAGCCAGGCAGAGGTGCTCCCCACTTCCCAGACGGGGCGGCCAGGCAGAGGTGCTCCCCACTTCCCAGACGGGGCGGCCGGACAGAGATGCTCCTCACTTCCTAGATGGGGTGGCGGCGGGGCAGAGGCGCTCCTCACATCCCAGATGATGGGTGGCCAGGCAGAGGTGCTCCTCACTTCCCAGACGGGGCAGCTGGGCAGAGGCGCTCCTCACTTCCCAGATGGGGGAGCCGGGCAGAGGCATTCCTCACATCCCAGAAGGGGCGGCCGGGCAGAGGCGCTCCTCACTTCCCAGACGGGGCGGCCGGGCAGAGGCGCTCCTCACTTCCCAGACGGGGCGGCCGGGCAGAGGCGCTCCTCACTTCCCAGATGGGGCGGCCAGGCAGAGGCGCTCCTCACTTCTTCCCGGACGGGGCGGCCGGGCAGAGGCGCTCCTCACATCCCAGACAATGGATGGCGGGGCAGAGGCGCTCCTCACTTCTTCCCGGACGGGGCGGCCGGGCAGAGGGGCTCCTCTCTTCCCAGACGGGGCGGCCGGGCAGAGGCGGTCCTCACATCCCAGAAGGGGCGGCCACGCAGAGGCGCTCCTCACCTCCCAGAAGGGGCGGCCGGGCAGAGGCGCTCCTCACCTCCCAGAAGGGGCGGCCGGGCAGAGGCGCTCCTCACTTCCCGGACGGGGCGGCCGGGCAGAGGCGCTCCTCACTTCTTCCCAGATGGGGCGGCCGGGCAGAGGCGCTCCTCACTTCTTCCCAGACGGGGCGGCCGGGCAGAGATGCTCCTCACTTCCTAGACGGGGTGGAGGCTGGGCAGAGGGGCTCCTCACTTCCCGGACGGGGCGGCCGGGCAGAGGCGTTCCTCACATCCCAGACGATGCGTGGTGGGGCAGAGGCGCTCCTCACTTCCCAGACTGGGCGGCCGGGCAGAGGCGCTTCTCACTTCCCAGACGGGGCGGCCGGGCAGAGGCGCTCCTCACATCCCAGAAGGGGCGGCCGGGCAGAGGCGCTCCTCACATCCCAGAAGGGGCGGCCGGGCAGAGGCGCTCCTCACTTCCCAGACGGGGCGGCCGCGCAGAGGCGCTCCTCACTTCCCAGGCGGGGCGGCCGGGCAGAGGCGCTCCTCACATCCCAGACGGGGCGGCCGGGCAGAGGGGCTCCTCACTTCTTCCCAGACGGGGCGGCCGGGCAGAGGCTCTCCTCACTTCCCAGACGGGGTGGCGGCTGGGCAGAGTCGCTCCTCACATCCCAGACGATGGGCGGCCAGGCAGAGACGTTCCTCACTTCCTAGACGGGGTGGCGGCTGGGCAGAGGCACCCCTCACCTCCCAGACGGGGCGGCCGGGCAGAGGAGCTCCTCACAACCCAGACGATGGGCGGCCAGGCAGAGATGCTCCCCACCTCCCAGACGGGGCGGCGGCCGGGCAGAGGCTGCAATCCCAGCACCCTGGGAGGCCAAGGCAGGCGGCTGGGAGGCGGAGGCTGCAGCGAGCCAAGACCACGCCACCGCACTTCAGCCCCTGCAACACCGAGCACCGAGTGAGCAAGCCTCTGTCTGCAGTCCCAGCACCTCGGGAGGCCGAGGCGGGCAGACCATTCGAGGTCAGGAGCTGGAGACCAGCCTGGCCGACATGGCGAAACCGCGCCTCCAGCCAAAGGAGAAAAACGAGGGAGGGGTGGTGGCGCGCGCCGGCAATCCCAGGCAGCCCGCAGGCCAGGGCAGGAGAATCACCGGAGCCTGCAGTGAGCCGAGTGTACTCCAGCCTGGGCCACAGAGGGAAGAAAAGAAAGAAGAAAAGAAGAAAGCGAGGAAGGAAGGAAGGGAGGGAGGGAGGGAGGAAGGAAGGAACTGTTTAAAATTTTAACTGTTCTTTTTAATGTAATTCAGTGCTGGTTTGTTTGAAACAAATTAATGCTGTCATTTTAGTTTCTAATAGATGAATATTGATATGAGTTAGATAAGCCAGTCTTCAGTTTGTTTCTTTGAAACCTATAAGCATTAATTTCACAGATTAAAGTTATGTCTTGGTAGTATACAATTTCTACTTTCTTTCCTCTTGAGTCTCATTTTAGATGCCTTATAAATCAAAAGATCCCAGAGGAAAATTATTTTACTTGACAGTAAGTAGGAGGTTAATTATCTTGAGTTTAAAAGTTCTGTGTTAAGGCACTTTCCATTTCTGAAGTTCTTCAAGTGTTTATTGTTGGTTGGTTTTTCTTTTTAAGTTTTAAAAAATAGAAATAGATTATAGGTAAAATTGTGTCATACTTCATCAAAGAAAATGATTCTAATGGAATAAGAAAAGCTTATTGGTTACTAGCTTCTTTCTCATAATGCAAGATATTATTGGTCAAAAATTTTAAATTATGGAATTAAAATGTAAATATACCTGTAAATATATGAGTCAATGATCTTATTTTTTATTGTTTCTTTCAGGAGCTGTTTGTGGAGCCATTTAATCGAAAAGCACGCCAAGAGAACCTGAGGTATAATAATATGCTTAAACAACTTAGCAGTCAACAGTTAGCCACTCTTAGACGCTGGAAAGCAATACAGCTGTATCTTACATGTGAAAGGGGACCTTGGGCTAAAAGGTAAGAGGATATAATTTTATTAAGTACTCTTTTTTCCTTAGTACTCTGGTCTAGAAATTTTTGAGCAAATGCCCCCTTTCACTCCAATTTCTTAAATGTTCAATTTATAAAAGGGTGCTTTTAATCTTATTTATTGTCTTTTTGTGAATTATAGGTCTGGAATGATTCGAGGTTGTATTGTTTTTTATCATACAGTTATTTGCCTTCCTTTGACCCTTTGATAAGAAGTTTATTGGACTTTAGACTCTTAGAGAGTGTTAAACCAATTTACTTCTGTCTTTCTGATACCACCTCTTTGAGCTAGGGCTAATGCTGTTGTATGTTTGAATATTTTACAGTTCACTTAACTGATCCTCAGTCACTTCTGTTTTGCTTAATTATGTTATCTTTTTTTTATACAGGCCTTTTTAAAATGTGGTAAAATGTACATAAAATTTATCCTTTTAACCATTTTAAAATGTACAGTTCACTGGCACTGAGTATATTCATAATGTTGTATAATCATCACCACTGTCTAACTTCATAACATTTTTATCACCTAAAAAAGAAATGCTGTACCTATTAAAAAGTCACTCCTTATTATCCTCTGTCCCACCCCCTAGCAACCACTAATCAGCTTTCTGACTGTATTTATTGCCTGTTCTGGTTATTTCATATAAATGGAATCATACAATATGTGACTTTTTGTGTCTGCCATCTTTCACTTAGCATAATGTTTTCATTATGTAGTAGCATGTATCAGTACTTTGTTCCTTTCTGTGGCTGAATGGTATTCCCTTATAAGGATATATCCTCTTTTCTTTATCTAGTCAACAGTTGATGGGCATTTGGATTGTTTTCCACTTTTTGGCTAATTTGAATAATGCTGCTGGGAACATTTGTGTACAAGTGTTTGAACACTTATTTTTAATTCTCTTGACTATAAACTATGAATGGAATTACTGGGTTGTGTGATAATTCTGTGTTTAATTTACTAAGGAACTGCCAGACTGATTTCCACAGCAGCTGCATCATTTTATATTTTCACTAGCAATGTGTGAGAGTTCCAATTTTTCCGCATTCTTACCAAAACTTGTCATTTCCTGATTTTTTATTATGACCCTCCTAGTGAGGGTAAAGTGGTATTTTATGATTTCATGTTCCATTTCCTAATGATTAATGATGTCTAGCATCTTTTCACGTGCTTGTTGGTCGTTTTTACAACTTCTTTGAAGAAATATCTGCTCAAGTCCTTTGCCCATTTTTAGATTGTTTGATTTTTTTTGTTGAATTGTAAGAGTGTATATATATATATATATATATATATATATATATTTATATATTTATATATACTGAATAATAGATAGACCCTGATCATATATATGGTTTTCAGATATGTAGATTGCCTTTTCACTTTATTAATAGCAGCCCTTTTGATATAGGAAAGTTTTTAATTTTAACGAAGTCCAGTTGAATCTATTTTGTTGTTGTTTTTATTTTTTTGGGTTTTTTTGGTGTCATATCTAAGAAACCATCGCCAAGTCCAAGGTCATAAAGTTTTATCATTATCTTTTCTCTTAGGAGTTTTATAGTTTTAGCTCTTATATTTAGACCTTTGATTCACTTGCAATTATATTGTCTTTATTTGTAGTAAAATTATTTTTTATTTTGAAAACTATTGGAAACATAAACCATCTGTGTAGCTAGTTAAGAACTCCCATTTAACGGTGAGAGAGTAAAGTTATCAAGCTGTAAGTCTGAAAGTCCATGTTCAAATCTTATTTCTGCTACCTGTAAACCTTCTGTTATCTTGGGCAAATAATGTAGTCTGTTTTAGATTCCTCGTGTATAAAGTGCAGCTATGCATACTCACTTTGGTTCTATCAGAGTTATTTGGATTAAATGAGATAAAAAATGTGAACAGTTTTATAAAATGGTGCTAAGTAGGCTGGGCATGGTGGCTCACACCTGTAATCCCAGCACTTTGGGAGGCCAAGGTAGACAAATTGCTTGAGGCCAGGAGTTCAAGACTAGCCTGACCAACATGGCAAAACCCCATCTCTATTAAAATTACAAAAATTAGCTGGGCGTAGGGGCACATGCCTGTAATTCCGGCTATGTTGGGGGGCTGAGGCACGAGAATCACTTGAATCCAGGAGGCAGAGGTTGCAGTGAGCTGAGATTGTGCCACTACACTCCAGCCTGGGTGACAGAATGAGACTCTGTCTCTAAAAAATAAAAATAAAATAAAATGGTACTAAACAAATGTAAAGTACTTGATACTTTTTTACACTATTTAAATCAAACAATCTTTGTAACTTAAGCTAAATAATTTTACTTGTTTGCTTATGAATATTCTTAGGAAACAGAATCCAGTTCATTGGAAGCTAGCTAATGTAGAGAATTATTCCCGCATGAGACTTAAGCTGGTACCGAATTATAATTTCAAAACCCATGAGGAAGCTAGTGCCTTGAGAGATAATCTGGGTGAGTTCCAATGACTGTTTAATTATATGTTGAAGATAATGAGAGTGTGTTCATGGAGTTGATGATTGTTATTTTATTGTTTTAAATGTGTTTACTTATGAAGGAAAGGTGGCATTTTATAATTGATATTTAAATGACTATATG
Organism: Nomascus leucogenys; assembly: GCF_006542625.1. Taxonomy (NCBI): domain Eukaryota; kingdom Metazoa; phylum Chordata; class Mammalia; order Primates; family Hylobatidae; genus Nomascus; species Nomascus leucogenys. The sequence goes on from NC_044402.1 coordinate 103,625,533, forward strand.
TTTTCAGTCCTGTTACATTTGGCCTAAATCCAAGGTGATTTAATACTTCCATTGATTGTAATTTCTAAGAGAAAAAAATTTTTAATTATAAAAGTATACTGTACTTCATATCAACTGTTATGTCTCTTGCAATGAAACAATGTTCTTTTCTCTTAGTTTTTTTGCTCATCAAGACTGAGGCTAATACTAATGTTAGACAGAATTCTTAGCAATCCTTTTTTTTTTTCTTTTTTTTTTTTTTTGAGACAGAGTCTCACTCTGTCACCCAGGCTGAAGTGTAGTGGCACAGTCTCGGCTCACTGTAACCTCCGCTTCCAGGGTTCAAGCGATTCTCATGCCTCAGCCTCCAAAGTAGCTGGGATTACAGGCACATGCCACCACACCTGGCTAATTTTTGTATTTTTAGTAGCGACGGAGTTTCACCATGTTGGCCAGGCTGGTCTCCAACTCCTGACCTCAAGTTATCCTCCCACCTTTGCCTCCCAAAGTGCTAGCATTACAGGTGTGAGCCACCACACCCAGCCATAATTCTTAGCAATCCTTTATACCTTTTATTATAACCTATTTTTATAGGGCTCTAGACCCTTAGTATCTTAGATTGGCCAATGCCTTTTTCTAAAAAAAAAAAAAAGACTACTTGAGGTCAGGAGTTCAAGACCAGCCTGGCCAACATGATGAAACCCTGTCTCTACTAAAAATATAAAAAATTAGCCAGGCATGGTGGTGGGCACCTGTAATCCCAGCTACTCAGGAGGCTGAGGCAGGAGAATTGCTTGAACGCGGGAGGCGGAGGTTGCAGTGACCTGAGATCACGCCACTGCATTCCAGCCTGGGCAACAAGAGCAAAACTGTCTCAAAACAAACAAAAATTTAGCCTCACAGTATTTCAAAACAGATCTTAAGAGGTTTCTGCAACTCTTTAGGAAGCCCTTCATTTATAACTGTCTCACTTGTCATCTCTCCCTTTGTTAAGATAGGTCTGTGAAATACCCCAAAATGTTTATCAAGAATCATTGGGCCCAGCACAGTTGCTCATGCCTGTAATCCCAGCACTTCGGGAGGCCGCGGCAGGCAGATCACCTGAGGTCAGGAGCTCGAGACCAGCCTGGCCAAGATGGTGAAACCCTGTCTCTACTAAAAATACAAAAATTAGCCAGGCCTGGTGACAGGCACCTGTAATCCCAGCTACTCTAGAGGCTGAAGCAAGAGAATCACTTGAACCCGAGAGGTGGAGGTGGCAGTGAGCCGATATCGCATCATTACACTCCAGCCTGGGTGACAAGAGCGAAACTCCTCAACAACAACAACAACAAATCATTGGTAGTCATAGGCATATTATGTTGTAGTTTTAGATGACATCAGTACCAACTTTTAGATGTTATTTTTAAACTATTTTTATTTTTTTGAGACTGGGTCTGTATTGACCAGGCTAGACTGCAGAGGCTTGAACATGGCTCACTGTAGCCTTGACCTCCTGGGCTCAATTGATCCTTCTGCCTCAGCCTCCTGATTAGCTGGGACTACCAATGCATACCACCATGCCATGCCCAGCATTTTTTTTTTTTTTGGTAGAGACAAGGTCTCACCGTATTGCCAGGCTGGTCTTGAACTCCTGGGCTCAAGTGGCAGTCCTTCCACCTCAGTGTCCCAAAGTGCTGAGATTACAGACATGAGCCAGCATGCCTGGTCAGATCTTATTTTTTTTAATTGCCTTAACATATGGCCAAAACATTTGATGCCATAAAATAAATCAAGAGAGCCATGATGCCTACCATTTAGAGTCTTACATTTTAAAATAAATCAGATACAGTAAGTGGTTTTCCTTAATTCAAAATAATGGCCTTGTCCATGATATAAACACTAACTTTGAGTGTTATCTTACATAGCAATAGCCAGTTGTGTATAGCTTTTTCTCTGAAAGAATCTTGTATCCTCTTCTTTCTCTACTTTTCCTCTACTCTTTGAAATGTAACTATCATTACAAAGAGTATCTTTGTAATGATATCTTTGTAGAGAAAGTATCTTTCTATCTACAAAGATAATGATATCTTTGTAGAGAAAGTATCTTTCTATCTACAAAGATAATGATATCTTTGTAGAGAAAGTATCTTTGTAGAGAAAGAGTATCTTTCTCTACTCTTTGAAATGTAACTATCATTAACACCCAAAAAACATCTTTTGGTAAATGACTTTAATAGTTACTTAAGGAATAGTGTTCCATATTATTTTCTTGACTTTTGCTAAGAAATCTCCTTCCATAAAGTTTCCTCTGTTTTTTCCTCTCCTTCTCACCCCTCGACACATGCACACAGATGTAATTTTATGTCCCTTCTTAGTCTCAGTTGTTCTTTTTGTTTGTTTTTCTCACTTTAAAAATTTACTCCAAGTGTAATAGTGACAATAAAACTGTACAGAAAAAAAATTATATATTTCAAGGTGAAATTGGAAATCATAAAAAAGGCATCACTCTTTAATATCTTTAAAGTTCTTTGACATATACTTCAGAATTAACTGCAAAATGTTTTGCCTACTCCTTAGTTTTGTCTATAGAGTATTTTCATTAACTGCCAGAATTCATGGTATTCTTTTTTTTAAAAATTATCTTGTTTTGTTTTACTTACCCCAATACTGCTTTTTATAAGCAATCCATCACAGATGTATAGAATAGTGTTTTCATTATGGGCTAACCTGCAAAGCTAACCATAATTTAAAGTACTATTTTGGATGGAAAATCCATTATTAATTTCAAACAGCTGACTTATGAAGCATCTTTTGGAACACACCCACTTGTAAATTAGGGAATTTGAAGAGTCAAAAAGAAAATATATTCTTAAATGTATCAGAAAAATATTTGGTTTGTAGTATGGGCAACATAGTGATACCCCATCTCTACAAAAAATACGATTTTTTGCAGCATGGCACATGCTTGTAGTTGGAGCTACTCAGAGGTGAGAAGATTGCTTGAACCCAGGAGGTCGAGGCTACAGTGAGCCACGATCGTGACACTGCACTCCAGCCTGAGCAACAGAGTGAGACCTTGTCTCAAAAAGAAAAAAAAAAAAAGTTTGGTTTGGCTAGGTGTGGTGGCTCATACCTGTAATCCCAGCACTTTGGGAGTCCAAGGAGAAGAGTCGCTTGAGCCCAGGAGTTCAAGACCAGTCTGGACAACATAATGAGACCTCATCTCTACAAAACAAATTTTAAAAGTCAGCTGGGTGCAGTCGTGTGCGCCCATGATCCCAGGTACTTGGGAGGCTGAGGTTGGAGGATTGCTTGAGCCCAGGAGATTGAGGCTGCAGTGAGCCATGATTATACCACTTCATTCCAGCCTGGGCAACACAGTAAAACCCTCTCTCAAAAAAAAAAAAAAATATTGATTTAAGAAATTTTTTTTTGTCTGTACTTCTTTATTAGACATGCTGTTTTCTGATTGGCAAATTTAACAACTTATTTTTAGTCCTCACCCTGCTTCTATTGTTTCTGAAGCATTTAGTGGTTATCCTCTTCTGTAAGTGTATTTCTTTCCTTCTTTCGTTTCCTTTTTTTCTTTGTTTGTTTTGTGAGACAGGATATCGTTCTGTCACCCAGGCTGGAGTGCAGTGGTGCAGTCACCACTCACTGCAGCCTTGAGCTCCTGGGCTCAAGTGATCCTCCTGCCACAGCTTCCCGAGCAGCTGGTACTATAGGTGTGTACCACCACACCCAGCTAATTTTTTATTTTTTAAACTTTTTTTGTAGAGACAAGGTCTCCCGCTGTTGCCCAGGTTGGTCTTGAATTTCTGGGCTCAAGTGATCCTTCCACCTCAGCCTCCCAGAGTACTGGGATTACAGGCATGAGCCATCACACTCAGCTTGTAAATATATTTCTTTCTTAGCTCTGCTGCTTAACCTCCTACTTTTTATACCAACTTTTAGTCTTTTTTTCTAAAACTTTTTTCCTGCACACCTTTAAATGATGATGTTCCCAGATCCATTCCTAGCATCTTGCCTTTTACCTATGTTCTTCCTGAGTGATCTCATGGCTAACCCACCATATATGTAATGCTGCTTTCCCATCTGTATTTCTAGTTCCAACTTTCCTTTTGAACTCTGGAACAATGTTTCCAACTGCCTGTTGGGATACCTCTTCCACAGTCTCCATATGACATTTCTGAAACTGAATTTATTATCTTTTCTCATATGTGTATTCCTTACCCTAGTTTCTACTTCTCTTGTATCTGGTATTGTAGTTATCAGTATCTCCATATACTAGTTGCTGAAATTAAAATCCACATTATCCACAAGTCTCTCCTCATCTCTCTGAAATCCCTACATATAATAGCTCTTTATGTACTGTGTCCTGTTGATTCTATCTCTTACATAACCTTTGAATGTTTTTCCTTATTTCCATTCCCTTTGCTATTGCCATGGCTTAGCTTGGTGCTTTCTCCAAACTTACAGTAGCTTGCCAGCTGGCCTCCTTGCTGCAGTCCATCCTTCATTCTCCATTCTTCACCAATCTTTCATCAGATTTTCAATTCATACTGTTAATGGAATAGTACCATACATCTATATAAAGTCAATTTCCTATTTTTATCAGACTACCTAGGCTTCCTTCTTTTCACTTTTTATTGCATTGTCATGTACTTCGTTAATTAAATGTTTTAACAATAAATTAGGCCTCATGAAAAAACATGTTCAGTAGAAATAGTTACTAACTCATTCTAGGGAAAATGTGAATCACTACTTCCCAATGTAGAAGAAGGTATGATCAAACAGATTTACACAGAAAAATGCAGCTGTACATTATGTTGATTCATCTTATGTCTGAGCAGTGGTATCATTTGAGAAGTTAAGGGAGGATTTGTCATCTTTATAGTGTTTTGTTATTTATAGTTATTTGCAGTATTGTATTATTTTATATATTGTATATGAATTATTTTTGCCATAAATGAAATATCTTTATTCATAGTTAAGTATATTAATTTTTTCCAATCCTATAAATTATGCATATATTTGTATTACTGTTCTTATTTTAATCAGATAGTTGGAAGGTAAATATATAATAGTAGCTATCATTTATTTTATATTTAATGTGTACCAGATGTTTCACATATATTACCTTTCATATACATAACAACCTTGTGATGAAGTCTCCATTTTACAATTTAGAAAACATAGATTCAGAAGGGTCATATGGCTTAATAAATGGCAAAACTAAATTTGAGTCTAGGTTCACCACTTCATAGACCATGTTCTTTCATTATACCAGACCTGCCTTTTTACAGGATGTTTAGTTTATAAAATACATTACATGTATTGCATATGTATGCCTCAGAATTATGTATTAAATTCCATGTGGTCCAGAAAGTAAACACTTCTGCTCTTGGTCTGTGTATTATTTCCCAATTAAAGACAATTTATCATATATTCTTTCTTAGTATTGCTTTTGTACAAATGCACAGTAAAAATAGTTCTATTACATTAATACAATTAGAATATTTCTTCCTTTGACTTAATTATTGGCAACCTTTAGAATTAAATATAAATAAAGAGAGTACTTGGCCTATTTCTGAAACAAATAATACCATTATTAAAAATAGATACTATTATTTTTAAAACATTTATTCTTTTTACCTTATGAATAGTAGTGGTCAAAATCGCCATCAAACATCAAGGATTACTCTAAATCAAAGTACCATCTTTACTTACAGTATACATATTGTTATCATCTAACAGTCAGGAACACAACAGTCAGAAATTACAGAAAGGCTATAATATTGTTTTTTACTTTATGTTTAATAGATATTTTGTGTTTAAAACAGGTATCCAACACTCACAGCCTTCCAGTGATACATTGCTTTTGGAAGTAGTGAAACAAGTAAAAGTTAGTGATATGGAGGAGGATAAATTAGACCTTCCTGAAGAGGATATAACAGCTAGAGCAAATGTGTATGTATAAATATTTAAAATTATTTTCTTCTGAGAAAGGGGATTGCAAAATTGTGGAAAAGATTTGCTTGAAATTCTAACACCGTGTATTTCCAGGGTCCAACAGTTAATGCTGTATCAGCTGTTAGGATTTTATCAGTATTAACTGAGATTATTGAGGAAGGCTTCTTAGAACTGGGATAACATGGAACTGGACCTTGAAATTAGAAAATATTTAGAACTGTATGATAATGAAAGCAGTACGTCGAATTTGTGAGATTCAGCTATACCTGTGTTCGGATAGAAATGTACAGCACAAAATATAAACTGTTAAGCAAAAGAAAGAGCATTATAAAGACAAAGCAGAAATTCATGAAAGAAAAACAAAAAGAAAGATTAAAAACATTGAAACCTGGTTATTAAAAACAAACAGACAAAAAGCAAAAAACATAAACCTCTAGCCAGACTGACTAAAAGAAAGACAACATAAATTGCCTATATTAGGATTGAAAGAGGAGATATTGCCACAAATAATAAAATGATTGAAAAGAATAGTAATAACTTTATGCTTGTAAGTTTGACAGCATAAATGAAACAAATTCTTTGAAAGATACAAATTACCCAACCTCCCGCAAGAAGAAACAGATAACCTGAAAAGCCTTAGATACATTTTAAAATTTTTAAGTTGTACTTCAAAAACTTTCTTTAAGCAAATGTAAAATATATTAATTTCCTCATCTCCTCTTTGTGTTACTACTGTCATACGTATTACATTTCTTTGTATAAGTTCAGTAATACAGTTTTATAGTTGCTGTTTTATGCAGTTGTCTTTAAATGAATTATAGGAGGAAAACAAATATATGTTATACTTTATTTTATGTTTGCTACATAATTATCAAGTATCATACTTGTGCACTTTATTTCTTTGTGCATTCATTTATCATCTGATATCATTTCCTTTCAGCCTAAAAGACTTTCTCCAGTTTTTTTGTGTGTGTTTTTCTGTGGGTTTTTTTTTTTTTTTTTGAGACAGGATCTCAAAAAAAAGGTGACATCTCCAGTGTCACCTCAACTGGAGTGCAGTGGTGTGATCACAGCTCACTGGAGCCTCCACCTCCCGGTCTCAAGTGATCCTCCTGCCTCAGCCTCCTGAGTAGCTGGGACTATAGGCGCACCACCATGTCTAGCTAATTTTTAAATTTTTTTACAGAGACAGGGTCTCACTGTGTTGCCCAGGCTGGTCTCGAACCTCTGGGCCCACATGATCCTCCTGTCTTGGTTTCCCAAAGTGCTTGGATTACAGGCCACCAGAGAGTGAGCTGCTGCACCCAGCCCTCTAGTATTTCTAATAAGGAAGGTCTGATTGCCACAAACTCTCTGTTTGTTATCCAGGGAGGTCTTTATTTTTGTTAATCCAGGTATATCTCACAAACATAAAATTTATCATTTTTAATGCATACAATTCAGTGGGGTTTTTTTAGTGTTTTCACAAATTTGTACAACCATCCCTACTATATAATTCCAGAATATTTATGTCACCCCAGAAGGAAATCTTGTACCTTTTAGTGGTCGGTCCCAGTTTTCCCCTTCTCACATAACCTGACAACCACTAATTACTTTGTCTCTGTGGATTTGCCTACTTTGGACATTTTCTGTAACTCCTACAATTTGTGTCTGGCTTATTTTCATTTGGAATAATGTTTTCAAGATTCATTCATGTCATAGCATATAAGAGTACTTTATTCCTTTTTGTGGCTGAATAATATTTTAAATAATTTTCCACTTATAACCATTTATGTTTATCCAAAATATGGATAATCACATTTTGCTTATCCATTCATCAATCAGTGAGCATTTAGGTTGTTTCTACTTTTAGGCTATTATGAATAGTACTTCCATGAATATTCAGGTACAAGTTTTTGTGCAAACATAAGTTTTTAGTTGTCTTGGGTATCTACTGAGGAGTATAATAGTTAGATCATATGATAATTCTGTTTGAACTTTTGAGGAATTACCAAACTGTTTTTTACAGGGACTGTGTCATTTTACATTTTCACCAGCAAGGTATGAGTGTTCTAATTTCTCCACATCTACCTCAACTCTTGTTATTTTCCTTGTGGGTTTGTAAAAATTCATTATTGCGATCCTAGATGGTTTGAAGTCCTATCTATCTTATTTGCATTTTCCTAGTACCTAATAATGTTAAGCATCTTTTCATGTGCTTGTTTGCCATTAATATAGATCTACTTTGGAGACTATATATGCAAATCACTTGCCCCCCCACCCGCTATTTTTTTTTTTTTTTTTTTTTTTTGAGACAGAGTCTCACTCTTATTGCCCATGCTAGAGTGCAGTGGCGAGATCTCAGCTCACTGCAACCTCTACCTTCCAGGTTCAAGCAATTCTCCTGCCTTAGCCTCCTGAGTAGCTGGGATTACAGGCACCTGCCACCATGCCCAGCTAATTTTTTTACTTTTAGTAGAGATGGGGTTTTGCCATGTTGGCCAGGCTGGTCTCGAACTCCTGACCTCAGGTGATCCACTCACCTCGGCTTCCCAAAATGCCTGGATTACAGGTGTGAGCCACCATGCCCGGCGTGGTTCTTTTTTTAAATGTTTTTAATTTCTGTCTCTTTATTGATAGTCTCTATTTGATTAGCTTCATTGCCGTAATTCCTTTTAATTCTTTAAACATAGTTTCCTTTTGTTCTTTTGATGTATTTATGATAGCTACTTTGAAACCATTGTTAAATTGAACATCAGAGGTCCCCCAGAGACAGTTTCTTTTTATTGCTTTTGTGTTTATGGCTCATACTTTCCTTTTTCTTTGTTTTCTCATAATTTTTGTAAAAAAAACTATACACTTTTGATAACAAACTGTAGCCAATCTGGCTTCTGATCTCCCTCTGTTATGGTTGTTACTGTTGTGATTTTGTTTTTTTGTTTACTTTCCCAAATTAATTCTGTGGAGCCTGTTTTAACTGGCTGTGTGTTGCCAATGGTGTCTCTATTCATTGGGATTTTTTTGTTTTGTTTTTTGTTGTAAAACCTGGCCTAGTAGGGATTGTCTGTGAGTCAGCATAGCTTGGTGGTCAGTCATTGGTTAGAGGTTGTGTTTAACCCCCGATCCAGCTGAGTGCTATAGCTCATGAGTATAATCCCAGCTATTCAGGAGGCTGAGGCAAGAGGATCACTAAAGGACAGGAGTTTGAGACCAACCTGAGCAACATGGTGAGACCCTCTCTCTAAGAAAATAGGCCAGGCGTGGTGGCTTACACCTGTAACCCCAGCACTTTGGGAGGCCAAGGCGGGTGGATCACGAGGTCAGGAGATTGAGATCATCCTGACTAACATGGTGAAACCCTGTCTCTACTAAAAATACAAAAAATTAGCCGGGTGTGGTGGCGGGTGCCTGTAGTCCCAGCTACTCGGGAGGCTGAGGCAGGAGAATGGCGTGAACCCGGGAGGCGGAGCTTGCAGTGAGCCGAGATTGCGCCACTGCACTCCAGCCTGGGCGACACAGCGAGACTCCATCTCAAAAAAAAAAAAAAAAAATAGGTGAGGCGTGGTGGCTCACGCCTGTAATCCCAGCACTTTGGGAGGCCGAGGCAGGTGGATCACAAGGTTAGGAGATTGAGATCATCCTGGCCAACATGGTGAAACTCTGTCTCTACTAGAAATACAAAAATTAGCAAGGCGTGGTGGCACGTGCCTGTAGTCCCAGCTATTCAGGAGGCTGAGGCAGGAGAATCGCTCCAACTCAGGAGGCGGAGGTTGCAGTGAGCTGAGATCACTCCACTGCACTCCAGCCTGGGTGACAGAGCAAGACTCCACTCGAATAAATAAATAAATAAATAAATAAATAAATAGCCAGCATCATGGTGGTGTGTGCCTATAGTCTTAACTATTGGGAAGGCTGAGGCAAGAAGATCCTTTGAGTCCAGGAGTTGAAAGCTGCAGTAAGCTATGATCACCCCACTGCGGTGCAGCCTGGGTGACACAGCCAGACTCTATCTCTAAAATAAATAAATAAATAAGCAAGACCCCCCCGCCATCTCTAAAATAAACAAACCCCTTGATCCAGTAAGACTGCCATCCTTTGCCAGTGGATCTGTACATGGCTTAGGGATTACCTTTAAAGTTCATGATTTGTATATCTGCCCTAATGTGAGTTTTGGGGGTTTTGTTTTGATTTGATTTGATTTTTTTTTTTTTTTTTGAGATGGAGTCTTACTCCGTCACCTAGGCTGGAGTGCAGTGGCGCGATCTCAGCTCACTGTAACCACCGCCTCCTGGGTTCGAGTAATTCTCATGCCTCAGCCTCTCAAGTAGCTGGAATTACAGGCCTGTGCCACTACGCCCAGCTAATTTTTTGTATTTTTTGTAGAGATGGGTTTCACCATGTTGGCCAGGCTAATTTCAAACTCCTGACCCCAAGTGATGCTCCCACCTTGGCCACCCAAAGTGCTGGGACTACAGGTGTGAGCCACTGCACCCAGCCTAATATTTAACTTTCTATGTTCGTAAAGCCACATATTCAGCCAAGAATGAGTAGCTATGTCCCAAATATATTATTTGTTTACATTATAAACTACACATGGCAAATATTTCTTTGAAGCTCATCTTAATATTACAAATTGAGGGCCAGGCATGGTGGCCCTCAATTTGTCAGCACTTTGGGAGGCCGAGGTGGACAGATCACTTGAGCTCAAGAGCTCCAGACCAGCCTGGGCAACATGGCAAAATTCCGTCTCCACCAAAAATACAAAAAATTAACTTGGCGTGGTGATGTGAGCCTTTGGTCTCAGCTACTTGGGAGGCTGAAGTGGGAGGAATGTTTGAGCCTGGAAGGTGGAGGTTACAATGAGGCAAGATTGCACCACTGCACTCCAGCCTGGGTGTCAAGAGTGAGACCCCATCTCAAAAAATATATATATTACAAATTGACTAGATTCAGTAGTATCCTTTGGTAGCATAATCAGGATTTTTATTTGTATTAGTTCAGTAATTTTTTTTAGATTTCCTTTATTATTTTCAGGGTACTGGGTAGGGGCAGTTATATAGGGAACTATCTTGGTGGATATTCAGTTGGCTTTTTAATTGATTTTTTTTTCTTTCTTTGATGACTAGTGAATTTAATGGATGTCAGACTCATTTGTTTTACACTGAAGAACCAAAATACTTTTTGTCATTTAATATAAATAACCCTCAGACTATTTACTTTTTAAGGGTTACTCATTGCTCTATTTATCACTGTAAATATTAGTATTTCAGTGTTTGGGAAAACATTCTTTCCAGTAATTATTTTTAAAAAAAAGAAAAGTTTAGTTTTAAATAAATGGTTGCAACATTACAAACTTAAATTGGTGATACAGAACTTCTCATGGAAACCCACTAAAAATAAAATTAGACTTAGTCATTGGTACCCTGGACATAAGGCAGATATGAAATGTCTAGGACCAGAGAGTAGCTGGCTTAAAAGATTTACTTGAATAACATTCTGTGAGTGGTAGGAGCTCCCATTCCTCTTTTTTTTTTTTGAGACAGGGTTTTGCTCTTGTTGCCCGGGCTGGAGTGCAATGGTGTGATCTCGGCTCACCGCAACCTCCGCCTCCCAGATTCAAGTGATTCTTTTGCCTCAGCCTCCCAAGTAGCTGGGATTACAGGCATGCGCCACCACACCCGGCTAATTTTGTATTTTTAGTAGAGATGGGGTTTCTCCATGTTGGTCAGGCTGGTCTTGAACTCCCAACCTCAGGTGATCTGCCCACCTTTGCCTCCCAAAGTGCTGGGATTACAGGCATGAGCCACCGCGCCCACCCAGTAGCTCCTATTTCTATACTTGGCAGTTAAAGTCACCTAGGCCACCAAAAGACTGTCTCTCCAGTTACTTCCTCCAGCAAATATAAATAATATTTCTCCTAATGTAAGGTGACTTCACTTTAAGTAAGGTATGGCAATAGTAGCTCTTTGCATTATCTCCAGTTCCCTTGTTAGGGGAATGCTATGATGGTGATGCTCTCTAGTTTTAGTTACTCTTGAAAGTCTCATTTTATAGTTTAAGATTCATATTTAGTACTTCTAATAATTATTTACAAACACCACTACAATGCAGTCTTAGTCACAGATTCATGTATTTTGTGGGTCAATTCATGTCTCCCAGAATATAACTAAAATGACATGACCAATATTGCCTTATTTTTCAACTGTCCTCTGCTAGTTGTTTTACAGGTTCACTGTGTTTTATTATAATGGGTCATATAAAATCAGGATGTAAAGCTTATTTTTAATGAAACTGAATCATTGAGTAATAAAAATATTTGGACACTAAGTAATTTAATATGCAGAATACTTCTTGAGGGTAATTCAGATATTCTTTCCTGGACATTAATTTGACAGATAAGTGATTTATATTTGAGGCCAGGCACGGTGGCTCATGCATATTATCCCAGCACTTTGGGAGACCGAGGTGGGTGGATCCCTTGAGCTCAGGAGATCAAAACCAGCCTGGGCAACATGGCAAAACTCCACCTCTATCAAAAATATAAAAATTAGCTGGGCATGGTGGCATGCACCTGTATTCCCAGCTACTTGGGAGGCTGAGGTGGGAGGATTTCTTGAGCCCAGGAGGCAGAGGTTGCAGTGATTGAGCCGACATTGTGCCACTGCACTCCAGCCTGGGTGACAGCAAGACCTTGTCTCAAAAAAAAGAAAAAGAGATTATATTTAAATATGGTATTCTTTTCTATTTAAGAAAAATAAATGGTTAGATTTTTCTGTTTATTGGCTTTTTGTTTTTACAGTGATGAGAAAGAAGAACAGGATCAAAAAGAAAAATTGGTATTGATGGAAGACTGTGAACTCATTACAATAATTGATGTAATTCCTGGCAGATTAGAAATCACTACTCAACACATTTACTTCTATGATGGCAGCATTGAAAAAGAAGATGGTGAGGAGTTCTGGAAAAAATAATTTTTGCTGTTCAATAATTAAGTATCCAATTTATCAATCATAAATGAGAAGAAGAAACCAGTAAGATAGAACTGTCTATCATGTAAAAGGAGAAATGGAAAGTCAGTAAGGAGTCAAATTTGTTATTCACCAAGGTGTGGAAGGGAATGCTTTTTAAAAATTATCAGTGCATTTTTAAGGGTTTGGCTCTAGGGAATTGCTGTAAACGTAAGTTACAAAATACAGTGGTTGTTATTATTATTTTTTTGAGATGGAGTTTCGCTCTTGTTGCCCAGACTGGAGCGCAATGGTGCAATCTCGGCTCACTGAGACCTCTGCCTCCTGGGTTCAAGCAATTCTCCTGCTTCAGCCTCCCTAGTAGTTGGGCTTACAGGCATGTGCCACCATGCCCGGCTAATTTTGTATTTTTTTTTTTTTTTTTAGTAGAGACGGAGTTTCTCCATGTTGGTCAGGCTGGTCTCAAACTCCCGATCTCATGTGATCCACCCACCTCAGCCTCCCAAAGTGCTGGGATTACAGGTGTGAGCCACTGCACCCAACCTAATACAGTCTTCATTTTATCATACCTTTGTATGTGTACTTATTCCTATAGGCTTCTCATGTCATCCTTTATGTGATAATAAAAGGATGATTAAATCTAAGATGCCAGCATACAGAGAAAAGGAAAACTGTTTCTGAGATGTATTCAGAATTATATTGTATTCCAATGGGAAGGCAGTAGAATAGTTATAGAACTTTAACATAATTTAAAAGAACCAGTTTAAATATCCAACACATTTAACAAATGGTTTATATAGTATAGAAATTGAATTTCTTTTTCCTAAAACCTTTTGTCAAGAACTAAGAGGTATTTTCTACATGGCATGAGTAACTTTATATGATATCTCAGTCACAAGATTTCTTCTGTTTTCAGGAGTAGGCTTTGATTTCAAGTGGCCTCATTCTCAAATTCGGGAGATTCACCTCCGGCGTTACAACTTAAGAAGATCAGCCCTTGAGATTTTTCATGTTGACCAATCCAACTACTTTCTCAATTTCAAAAAAGAGGTATGTATTATGGTTTCAGGAAATCCCAAAATGCTAGCTTTAAATACGTTTCCAGCTAGTGAGCTCTAATGGGACTTTGGGCTGTATTCTTTTGTCAAGATAAAATGTTAGAGGAAAAAATACATACTTTGGGGGCTAATCAGTGTATGAATTTTTGTTGAGATTTATTTACATTTGAGTTTTGGGGGAGTTCAGTTTTTATATATATGGCTAGATAAAGTAGAATTTTTAGTGCCTCATTACATTCACTTGTGATGTAATATACAATATGTAAGCTATGACAAGATTTATTAAATTAGATTGGTTTCAAATTCAAAAATAATGAGGAATCTATTTCTTCTAGGAATATAGTAAATTCTTAAATAATGTAAGTTGTTAAGTGCATATGCTCTAAAGCCAGATTGCCAGGGTCCATGTACTGTCGCCACCAGTAGCTGTGTAAGCTTGGGCTCATTACTGAGAATGCTTGGGCCCGGCCTTCCTTCCCTCTCTCATTCACTTGAGGTCAGACATGTATTACAGTTTGACAGCTCTCCCCACCTTGTAGAGCTCTCCCATTTTCTCTCGTAGGCATCTCCCCTAGTAAAATATTTGCAGTTTAATTGTGTCTTGGCATCTGCTTTTCAGAAGACTCACATTAGCACATACAATAACTAATTTTCCATTCTTCTGTGGAACCCAGGTTGACTTATTGATGATTTGATTAAGATGTTTAAAGACCATTCTTCTAGTTTTACAAAAGGAAGTCTTTTTACTATTACAAGACAGTTTTCCTTCATAGGAAAATACAAAGCATGTGTTTTATGGAAAACTGTGTCATGTAATTAAACTAAGTCTGTCCCTGCTAAGTACTAGGTGTTTGTATAACTTTATTGTCTTTAAAGTACATTTGTATAAAGTAGCTAATCTTTATAACAACCATGAGATTAAATGTGGCAAATTTGGCCAGACACAGTGGCTCACGCCTGTAATCCCAGCACTTTGGGAGGCCAAGGTGGGTGGATCCCCTGATGTCAGGAGTTCGAGACCACCCTGGCCAACATGGTGAAACCCCATCTCTACTAATGCAAAAATTAGCTGTTCGTGGTGGCGCATGCCTATAATCCCAACTACTTGGGAGGCTGAGGCAGGAGAATCACTTGAACCTGGGAGGCGGAGGTTGCAGTGAGCCGAGATCACGCTATTGCAGTCTAGCCTGGGCAACAAGAGTGAAACTCCGTCTCCAAAATAAATAAATAAATGAGGCAGATTCTGGCTGGGTGCGAGAGCTCACACCTATAGTCCTAGCACTTTGGGAGGCCGAGGCAGCTGGATCACTTGAGGTCAAGAGTTTGAGACCAGCCTGCCCAACATGGTGAAACCCCATCTCTACTAAAAATACAGAAATTAGCTGGTCATGGTGATGCACACCTGTGATGCCAACTACTCGAGAGGCTGAGGTAGGAGAATTGCTTGAACTCTGGAGACAGAGGTTACAGTGAGCCGAGATCACGCCAGTGTACTCTAGCCTGGGTGACAGAGCGAGACTCCATCTCAAAAAAAAAAAAAAAAAAGGCAAATTCCATTATTCCTTTTTTAATAGTTAAAGAAACTATAAGTGAATTTTATAACTTTGCATTTGTATAGCCCTGAATAATTCACAGTACTATAAGGATAGATATTATGTTTAATTTAATTTATTTGCCAAGATGATTAGTAAATTGCAGAACTAAATTTGAAGTATACTTGAGCAAGTTTTCTGATTCAAAGTCTAATATTTCCGTTATACATGATAACTTTTGTAAACATACATGGCTTGATCTCAGCAAGTATAATAGAGAAATTAAAACCATAATCTACTGTTTATATGAAATGTCCAGAACAGGCAAACCGATAGAGACAGAAATTAGATTAATAATTGTCAGGGAATGGGAAGGAGGCAGAATTGAGAAGTAGCTGTTAGTGACTATGGGATTTCTATTTGAGGTGATAAAAAATTTCTGAAGTTAGATAATGGTGATAGTCACGCAACTGTTTCAATATAGTAAAAAGAAAAAACCACTGAGGCCAGGTGTGGTGGCTCACGCATGTAATCCCAGCACTTTGGGAGCTTAAGATGGGAGGATCACTTGTTGCCCAGGAGTTTGAGATCAGCCTGGGTAACATGGTAAAACCCCATGTCTACAAAAAATACAAAAAAATTAGCCGAGATCACACCACTGCACTCCAGCCTAGGCGACAGAGACTGTCTCAACAAAACAAAACAAACCACGCAACACTAAGTTGTATACTTTAAAAGGGTGAGTTGTCTCTCAATACAGCTATTGTGACTACCATAATCTTCCAAGTTTGTCTTGATTTGTTTTTAAAGTATAAAATGCTGTTTTTTATAGGTTAGAAACAAAATATATAGCAGACTGTTGTCACTTCATTCTCCAAATAGTTATTATGGAAGCAGATCACCACAGGAGTTATTCAAAGCATCAGGATTGACACAGGTAGGAAATTGTAATGGTCTCTAATGAACTGTTCTGCTCTTCATTTTAAATAAAACTTGACTTCTTCTGATTATTTTCCTCTGATTTTTACAACTACTGTTCTTCCATTCAGACTGATCTTTTGAATTATCTTTGAATCTTCCTTTGTTTCCCTCACATAGACAGTGCCCTCCCTGCCACCTCCTGTATCATTCAGTTCATGGGTATATCCGTCAATAATTTTCTCTTTTTAAAAAATAGGGCTGGGCGCAGTGGCTCACGCCTGTAATCCCAGCACTTTGGGAGGCTGAGGCAGGCGGATCACCTGAGGTCAGGAGTTCAAGACCAGCCTGGCCAACATGGTGAAACCCCATCTCTGCTAAAAAATACAAAAAGTAGCCAGGCGTGTTGGTGGGCACCTGTAATCCCAGCTACTCGGGAGGCTGAGGCGGGAGAATCGCTTGAACCGGGGAGGCGGAGGTTGTGGTGAGCTAAGATTCATGCCACTGCACTGCAGCCTGGGTGAAAGAGCAAGACTCTGTCACAAAAATAATAATAATAATAACATGGGTTTTAAAGTCTTAATAATAAAAATAATCAATGCATGAGGTTTAAAAAAAAGGAAAAAAGGGCCTGGAAAGGGCCAAAAAATGCCAATTCTCCTACCACCAAAGTGAATTAATGCTCTCATGAATTATATTCTTATTTATATCCCAGTGTCACTTGAATTTGTTCTGCCAGGACTCAAAGGAAAGCCATTGTTTTTGGCTTTCCAGGGCTGTTCGTAGTCTCTTAATTGGGGTCTTTGCTTCCTGGTTCTCTCCTTCCTCCCACAAACACATTAATCTTTCTTAAGTGTTGCCCTTATTCAAGACCCATCAGCAATTCTTTACTATTGCCAGTGAAAAAAGTTTTACTTAATAAAGTACGTTTCCTGTTGCCTCTGCAATAAACTTTATTCTTTAAGTGCTGATCCCTCAACTTGGCACTCAAGAACAATTGGGCTATACTTAAGTATCCTCTGAGGATAATTAATGTAATGTTTCATTAAAATAGTTGGATAGTTTTAGTATATCAAGATACTGTTTTTTAATATACTTATGAAAATTTCAATTTGTAACAAAAATTTCTAAGTGAAATAGTCCTTCTAAAATTCGAAATTTTAGGCCACGCGCAGTGGCTCACACCTGTAATCCCAGCACGAAGGTGGGTGGATCACCTGAGGTCAAGAGTTCGAGACCAGCCTGGCCAACATGGTGAAACCCCGTCTCTACTAAAAATACAAAAAATTAGCTGGGCGTGGTGGTGGGTGCCTGTAATCCCAGCGACTCAGGAGGCTGAGGAAGGAGAATCACTTGAACCCTGGAAGCAGAGGTCACAGTGAGCTGAGATCATGCCATTGCACTCCAGCGTGGGCAACAAGAGTGAAACTCCGTCTCAAAAATTAAAAAGTAATTTAAAAAATGAAATAAAGTAAAATGTGAAATTTTAAGACGTTTATTCTGGGCATATTGGCTCATGCCTGTAAACCCAATGCTTTGGGAGGTCAAGCCAGGAGTATCACTTGAGGCCAGGAGTTTGAGACCAGCCTGGGCAACAAAGCAAGACCTCATCTCTACAAACAGTTTAAAAAATTAGCCAGTGTAATAGGGCATGCCTTTAGTCCTAGCTACTTGGGAGGCTAAGCCAGGTAGATAGCTTGAGCCCAGGAGTTTGAGGCTGTAATGAGCTATGATTGCTTCACTGCACTCCAGCCTGGGTGACAGAGTGAGACCATTTCTCTAAAATAAATAAATAAAATAAAAATTTTAAGGTATTCAAATAAAACATTTAATTGAAGAAAAGACAAGTCTTTTTTTTTTTTTTAGGAAAGAATTTTTATCAAGACCTTCTAGACTGTGGTATAAGATTTATGTTGAATTTTCTGTTCCTTTTTTAGAGACCAATATTTTAAAAGAAGTAAATTTAGGAAAAGTATATTGATTTATCTCCCTGTTGTACCTTCTTTTTTTTTTTAGCCCGTTCTTGGTCCTGTCAGTAATAGCTACCAATGTCTAAGAGATGTAGATTTTTAAATTTTGATATTGCTCTTTTTTGTGCTGTCTAGAAATGGGTAAACAGAGAGATATCAAATTTTGACTACCTCATTCAAATAAATACAATGGCAGGACGAACCTATAATGACCTTGCACAGTATCCTGTGGTAAGTTTTGCATAAACCTTATAAATGTGGAATTGCTCTACAGTTTTATAAATCACAGAAGTATATACATGATACTTATTTTTTATTTAAAAAATATAAAAACACTTTGGCCTTTCTGTATGTTTTCTACCCAGTTATTTTCAAAAAGTATATAAACATGAAAACTAATTTAAATAAAAGCCTTTTTTCTTTCACTTCATTGAAAATATCCAGTGGGGCCAGGCGCGGTGGCTTATGCTTGTAATCCCAGCACTTTGGGAAGCCAAGGCGGGTGGATCACCTGAGGTCAGGAGTTTGAGACGAGCCTAGTCAACATGGTGAAACCCCGTCTCTACTAAAAATACAAAAATTAGCTGGGCGTGGTGGTGCACACCTGTAATCCCAGCAACTCAGGAGGCTGAGGCAGGAGAATCGCTTAAACTCAGGAGGCAGAGATTGCAGTGAGCCGAGATCATGACACTGCACTCCAGCCTGGGCGACAGAGCAAGACTTTGTCTCAAAAAAAAAAAAAGAAAAGAAAAGATTCCAGTGGAATTATAGGAAATAATGCTTCTGGTTATTGAACTAAAGATGAATGGATATTTACAACAGGGAAAAAATATTTTTAGAGACTATCCCTTTTTGTCTTTAGGTAACCATTTGATATTAGATATGAGGATATTAGCTTCTCTAGGAAGGAATGTCTAAATTGTAAATTATGGCTCTTTTAGTTTCCCTGGATTTTACAAGATTATACTTCGGAAGAATTGGACCTTAATAACCCTGCTGTATTTCGAGATCTTTCCAAACCAATTGGGGTAGTTAATGAAAAAAATGCCAAAGCTATGCGAGAAAAGTAAGTGCTTCTTATTCCTTTTGTAAAATACACATTGCTTCTTTGAATTTGTATTGATTTTTTACTATGGCCAACCAAAAAATTATTTTTAATGTACTACTACTTTTGATAATCAGAGTCTGATAATTATTTCACTAAGTTTTCTTGAAAATATCTTGGTTGCCCTTCAGAAATCTTGACTATACTTGTGTTGATTTCCCTTCATCACCAAATTTAAATTGATATTGCTCAGAATTTCTTTTTACCAGGCAATAAGTACGTGCTAAAGAGTAATAAATTCTTGAAATTTTTCTTCCAAGATGTTTTAAACTTTATAACTTAATAATCAAACATATTAAAGTATCTGTCTAATATAATATTTGGGTAGATATACAACTTATACTGATGTGTTTTCAGTAATAATGTGAATGAAGAAGAGAGAATGTGTGGCAATTTAGAACATGTCATTTTGATAAGAAGAAGAAAATTTTATAGTTCTGTTTATGATCTACCCTGTCAACTTCTCACGATTAATTTTTTCAAGGCAAGCTGCCCACAGGCAACAGAATAACCTGATTTTAATTTCCCTTTTTCTCCCTGTGAACTTAGGGATGACTTTTGAGTTTTGAATTCTAATAATAAGAACAAAACTATTTTACAAATTAACTTAGTTATAGATTGATATGAAAGTAGATGGTACTTTTTTTTTCTACTTTTTCTTTGCAAACGTTCCCTAGGATTTTTACGATGTTTAATATTTGATTTGACTTGATTTACCAGTGGAACTTTGCTGTGTATATATGTATACCATCACTGCCATTAGTCAAACTTTTTTATCTGATAATAACCAAAAGAAGGTTTTGTAATTTTTTAAAACAGTGTTCTACAGGAAACACTCATATAAATAACTTATTTTATTGGTAATTAAAGATGCAAGTTGTTTTACATTTTAGTGGTACATTTTTGCATAGATACAAATGGCTTTGACCTGAAAACTTTTTTATTACCCTGAATATTCATGATTAGTATGTAAAAGGAAATTGGCTCCAGCTTAATGAACCCATTACTATTTTCGTTTTTGAAATTCAGTGTTTATGGCCTACAAAAAACTTTTATTCTTATTTAGATTTTATACACACTAATTCAGATGTCACCGTTCAGACCAATTACGCATGTATCAGTGATAGACCTTGAAGAATCACTGTATATCTTTTGGTAATAATCTGGTTTAGGCCTTTTTCCTATCCGCCATCTCTTTTTTCTTTTACCTTTAGATTTCTAGGTATTAATTTTCACAATTCTTGACTGGTTCTTCCTTTTTTTTTTTTCCTGTTACCTTGGCAACAAAAGGATGTTTAATTATCACAGTGCTTTATACTAGCAAAAAAAAAAAAAAGTACAAGGAAACAATCTAAGTGTCTAAAAAGTAAAGAAATAGTTAAATTGTGTTACATCTATACAATATTATGTACCTGTTAAAAATAGACTACTCAGTCATTTGGAAAGATGTCTGTAGAAAATTGTTAAATGAAAAATTGTTAAATGAAAATTATTAAATGAAAAATGAAAAATATATTGTTATGAACAATATATGTAGAACTTTTATGTAAAAAAATTTGTATATTAATTTATACATTAGGATAGATAGATATTCACCAAAAAATTTGTGTTAATTATCTCTGGGATGTGGAATTGTAGTTGATTTTAAGTTTCTTCTGTTTTGATTCTCTATTTTCTAATTTTTCTACAATGAACATGTATTATTATTGCATAACAAAAACTATTCCAGGCTGAGTGCGGTGACTAACACCTGTAATCTCAGCATTTTGGGAGGCCGAGGCAGGTGGATCACGAGGTCAGGAGATCAAGACCATCCTGGCTAACATGATGAAACCCTGTCTCTACTAAAAATAGAAAAAATTAGCCGGGTGTGGTGGCAAGCACCTGTAGTCCCAGCTACTCAGGAGGCTGAGGCAGGAGAATGGCGTGAACCCAGGAGGCAGAGCTTGCAGTGAGCCAAGATCGTGCCACTGCACTCCAGCCTGAGCAACAGAGCGAGACTCTGTCATAAATAAATAAATAAATAAATAAATAAAATAAAAATAAAAACTATTCCAGAATGAAGTATTTATGGTATTTTGTTGTTCAGAGAAAAGTATTAAGGAATAAAACTTTTTTCATTTTCTAGTATGGTATAATGATGATATGAATACAGAGCTTGATAGTGAGGCATGTGAAGAAGGATGGACTTTTTAAAAACCGTATTTTCAGAAATAAAATACAAACTTATGCCCCCTTATGTACTTTATTATTGTGGTTATAAAACTTTAGGATTTTTTCCCCACAGATATGAAAATTTTGAGGATCCTATGGGAACTATTGATAAGTTTCACTATGGTACTCACTATTCAAATTCTGCGGGGGTCATGCACTATCTCATTCGTGTAGAACCATTCACCACCCTCCACATCCAACTTCAGAGTGGAAGGTATGTTTTGAGTAAATAAGCTATTTTCTTATGCTATGTTAGTGTTGAAAACTGTTTGCCTTCATGTCATGTACTATGTAACATGTCTTTTTTATTCTCCTGTATTAAATTTTGATCAGCTAAAAATAAACTAGTTTGAGAATGAGTCACTCAAACTGACTCACACAAGTGACTTAAGGAGAATTCCTTTTTCAGTGTTATCCCAGTGTGCCTTTGTGATTCTTACTGTTTTGAGGAATCTACCAGGGATTTAGCATTAAATCTGATTTAGAGCTAAATCTAAGGCATCACCTGAGAGTCAAACCAATCCAATGCCAATGCCTATATAGTCCTAAAAATGTGTATCGTGAGGAATGGAAGGAGGAGCAATAAGAGACTCTTACATTATTACAGCAGCTCAAACAAGTCTTTGATACCACTGTATTTACACTGTGGGTATTATAACTTACCTATGTTGTACATTTTCCTAGGAAGGAAAATCAGCTTTTCCATGAATCTTCTGTTCCTCAATAAATCCTCCACATAGCTCCCTATTTATACATGTTTTGTCTCCATGTTGCCTAATCCTTTTTTTTTTTTTTTTTTTTTTGAGACGGAGTCTCGCTGTTTCACCCAGGCTGGAGTGCAGTGGCGCAGTCTCGGCTCACTGCTGGCTCCGCCCCCCGGGGTTCATGCCATTCTCCTGCCTCAGCCTCCCGCGTAGCTGGGACTACAGGCGCCCGCCACCTCGCCCGGCTAATTTTTTGTATTTTTAGTAGAGACGGGGTTTCACCGTGTTAGCCAGGATGGTCTCGATCTCCTGACCTCGTGATCCACCCGCCTCGGCCTCCCAAAGTGCTGGGATTACAGGCGTTAGCCACCGCTCCCCATGTTGCCTTATTCTTTAACAACCATTTTGCCTTCCCTGCCCGATCCAGAGCTATGTAAATATTGCCTATTCTGTTCTCTTTCCCTGTAGCTTTTATCTCTCACAGTTAGCCTGGGTTCCTTATTTCTGTGTATGTACAATAAGCCTTGGCTTTCAAGAAGAGACTCTGGCCCTAAGATCACTAAACATCCCCAGATTTTACATGTACCATGTAACCTTTGATGGTGACCTTTGAAGTATTATATAATCTATTTTTGAAGCTTTGTAAAAATTCATTTAGTCATAAAATTATTAAAAGCTGAAAAGATCCAGTTATACTTTATTGCATCTTTTTTTTTTTTTTTTGAGACAGAGTCTCACTCCTTCACCCAGGCTGGAGTGCAGTGGTGCAATCTCAGCTCACTGAGATGCGTGTTGTGTGGTGTGCCACCACACCTGGGTAATTTTTTTGTATTTTTGGTAGAGATGGGGTTTTGCCATATTGCCCAGGCTGGTCTTGAACTGCTGATGTTAAGTGATCTGCCCACCTTGGCCTCCCAAAGTAAGTATCTGATAGAAGATACTTTTCTCTCCATAAGATACAGTAAAGTAGGCCAGGTGTAGTGGTTCACACCTCTAATCCCAGCACTTTGGGAGGCCAAGATGGGTGGATCACCTGAGGTCAGAATTTCGAGACCAGGCTGGCCTGGCCAACACGGTGAAACCCCGTCTCTACTAAAAATACAAAAAAATTAGCTAGGCATGCCTGTAGTCCTAGCTACTCAGGAGACTGAGGCATGAGAGTCACTTGAACATGGGAGGCGGAGGTTGCAGTCAGCTGAGCTTGTGCCACTGCACTCCAGGCTGGGTGAAGGAGTGAAACTGTCTCAAAAAAAAAAAATGCAATAAAGTATAACTAGGTCTTTTCAGCTTTTAATAATTTTATGACTAAATGATTTTTTACAAAGCTTCAAAAATAGATTGTATAATACTTCAGAGGTCACCATCAAGAAAGTAAAAACTGGCCAAACATGTTGGCTTATGCCTTTAATCCCCAACACTTTGGGAGGCCAGGTCAGGTGGATCACTTGAGCCCATGAGTTTGAGATCAGCCTAGGCAACAAGGCAAAACCCCATCTTTACAAAAAATAGAAAGTTAGTTGGGTGTGGTGGTGTGCACCTGTAGTCCCAGCTACTTGGGAGGCTGAGGTGGGAGGATAGATTGAACCCAGGAGGTCGAGGCTATAGTGAACCGTGATTGCACCACTGTACTCCAGCCTGGGTGACACAGCAAAGCTCTATCTCAAAAAAAAAGAAAAAGGAAAAGAAATGAAATGAAATGAAAACTGTATCTGATAAGGGACTTTTGTATATTTGTACCTAGAATATACAAAAAACCCTTACACTCAAGGTGAGGTGGCACACACCTATAACTTCAGCTACTCAGGAGGCTGAGGCACAAGGATTGCTTGAGCCCAGGAGTTCAAGTTCAGCCTGGGCAACATAGTGAGATGCCCATCTCTATTAAAAAAAGAGAGGGAGGGGGAAGAGTTCTTATATCTTAATAATAAAAAGACAACCCAATTAAAAAATAGACAACAGATCTAAATAAACATTTCTTCAAAGGAGATATGCAAATGTTCAGTAAACACACGAAAAGATGCTCAACAGCATGAGTCATCAGGGAAATTCAAATCAAAACCACAGTGAGATGCCACTTCACACCCACTATGATAGCTATAATAAAAAAGACAAATAGTAACTAGTGCTGAAGAGCATGTGGAGAAATTGGGACCCTTATAAATACTGCCAGTGGGAATGTAAAATGGTGTAGCTTTTGTGGAAAATAGTCTGGCAGTTCCTCAAAAGGTTAAATTTAGAGGGCTGGGTGTGGTGGCTCACACCTGTAATCCCAGCACATTGGGAGGCTGAGGTAGGCAAATCACTTGAGGTCAGGCGTTCGAGACTAGTCTGGCAAACATGATAAAACCCTGTCTCTACTAAAAATACAAAAATTATCTGGGCGTGGTGGTGGGTGCCTGTAATCCTAGCTACTCTGGAGGCTGAGACAGGAGAATTGCCTGAACCCGGGAGGCGGACATTGCAGTGAGCCAAGATCATGTCACTGCACTCCAGCCTGGGTGACAGAGAAATATTCCATCTCAAAAAAAAAAAAAAAGTTAAATATAGAATTGCTGTATAACCTAGAAATTCCACTTCTAGATACATACCTAAGATAATTGAAGACATATATGCACACAAAAATTTGTACATAAATGTTCATACCAGCCTTTTTTTTTTTTTCTTTTTGAGACAGAGTCTCACTCTGTCGCCCAGGCTGGAGTGCAGTGGCTCAGTTTCAGCTCACTGCAACCTCCGTCTCCCAGGCTCAAGCGATTCTCCTGCCTCAGCCTCCAAAGTAGCTGGGACTCTAGGTGTGCACCACCACACTCAAGTAATTTTTTTGTATTTTTGGTAGAGATGGGGTTTTGCTGATCATGAACTCCTGATCTCAAGTGATCTGCCCACCTTGGCCTACCAAAGTGCTGGGATTACAGGCATGAGCCACCTCACCTGGCCATACCAATATAATTTATAACCAAAAAGTAGAAACAAACAAGTGTCCATCTACTGATAAATGAATAATGTGATATATCCATACAATGGAATATTATTTGGCCATGAATGAATTCAAGGAATGAAGTATTGATAGATGCTATAATATGAATGAGCCTTGAAAACATTATGCCAAATAAAATAAGCCAGAGACAAAAGGGCACATATTACATCACTTACATGAAATGTCCAAAATACACAGATAGTCAGAATAGGCAAAATGAAATAAAAATAGGCATAGAGATATAGGGTACATTAGCAGTCTCCGGGGTGGGAGTAGGGTGAATGGGCAGTGACTGCTAACAAGTACAACATTTCTTCTTGGAGTGATGAGAATGTTGTAAAATTCACTGTGATGATAGTTGCACAATTATGAATATACTGAATTAAACCCTTGAATTGTCCACTTAAAACGAGCAATTTATATGTTAATTTTATCTCAAAACTATATGTCTTCTTGAATATACTATATACTGAAATGTTTTAGATGGTCAGATGTCTATAATTAAATTATAATTAAATTCAAAATTCTGTTAAGATCAGCTCTGCTTCAAACCAAGATTAAATAGGCGTAAAAAACAAGAAACAAATTGGTCATTAATGTCACCTTTTTTCCTTGTAGCATAGCCTTACCTTAGACTCAAGGCCATTAAATACTTAATAAATCCAGGAAAACAATATCAAATGAAATAAAACAGAAGGGATTTATACTGTTGTTTTATTAGGGAAAGCATAATACAATTGCAACATATCCACTTGAGCTTCATTCAGCTACTATAGACGCAGTGCCCATGATTAAATTTAAATAAATAAAATTAAGCCAGGAGCAGTGGCCTGGGCCTCTTAGTCCCAGCTACTTGGAAGGCTGAGGTGGGAGAATCTCCTGAAGCCAGGAGTTTGACACTGCAGCACATTATGATGGTGCCTGTGAATAGCCACTGCACTCTAGCCTGGGCAACATAGTGAGATCCTCATCTCTAAAATAAGTAAATACATAAAATTAATTAATTGAAAATTAAATAATATTAAAATAAGACAATAGATTATGCAAGTAAAACATAAAAGCTTTAGCCACAGAGTTATTTCCCTAACTCACTGTCTGGTTTTAAGAGGAAGAGTTTGTAAAAATATTTATATATCAGTGATTAAATCAGCAGCATTCCTACAGATCTGTTAACCAAGTATATTGATACTATAATGTTTATAATCATGTTTATACTGATTTTCAAATATTGAAATAACATTCACTTTCTATAATAAATTTTATTCAGCAAAAGTGCCTTTTTTTTTTTTTTTTTTGAAACAAGAGTCTTGCTCTGTCGGCCAGGCTGGAGTGCAGTGGCACGATCTCCCGGGAACCTCTGCCTCCCGGGCTCAAGCAATTCTCCTGGCTCAGCCTCCCAAGTAGCTGGGATTACAGGTGTATGCCACCAAGCCTGGCTAATTTTTGTATTTTTAGTAGCGACAAGGTTTCACCATGTTGGCCAGGCTGGTCTTGAACTCCTGACCTGAGGTAATCCACCTGCCTCGACCTCCCGAAGTGCTGGAATTACAGGCGTGAGCCACCGCATCCAGCCCTAAAAAGACTCTTAAGATTACATTTAATTTATTTGAAATTTTTCTCCAGTGTGATTTGGTTTTCAACTAGTTCAACTAAGGTGCTACTGGTGATTAAAATTAGAGTATTTAGTTCCTGACAACACAATATGAAAGATAGAGATTATCATAATAAAGAGAGTAAATTGTACGTGTAGGCATTAAAGAGGA
Source organism: Nomascus leucogenys (assembly GCF_006542625.1). NCBI lineage: Eukaryota > Metazoa > Chordata > Mammalia > Primates > Hylobatidae > Nomascus > Nomascus leucogenys. The sequence goes on from NC_044402.1 coordinate 103,652,655, forward strand.
AGATTCAGAAAACAGTACCTCTAATCATTAGGAACCCTGAAGGGAGTTTAAAAGTTTTGTTTCATGTCTTGTTGTTGATTTCATTCAATATTTACGTTCTCTTTTAATTTCTACATGCAGGTTTGACTGTGCAGATCGACAGTTCCATTCTATTCCTGCTACCTGGCAAGCTCTTATGGATAATCCATATGATGTTAAAGAACTTATTCCTGAATTCTTCTATTTCCCAGAGTTTTTGGAAAATCAAAATCGTAAGAAATAGAGGATTAAAAATTTGACTAGCAGGTCCCAATGGAGGAGCCTCAAAAATGTCTTTCAAGACATTTTTGTAATATCCTGTAGATTACTTAAGATTCATTCTGTCTATGGATTACTTAGTAACAGGGCTGAACTATTGCTATGAGTCTTACCTTCCAGGGAAGTGCTATAGGGAACTAAGCTAAAGGAGTCAAATTTGAATCAGTAAGAGAATTTATCAGACTACAGTGTTTACTAGGGAAGCAAAAATGACCATATGCTATTTCACCACTTAGGTTAAAAGTGTTTGAGTTAGATAAGGCAAGGATTTAGACTAACCGTCAGCTGACTACAGGTCTATTAACCAACTCCATGGGCAAACTCATGTCTTTATATATACGGTTTCACTGAACACAGCCAGCCAATTTTTTTTTTTTTTTTTTTTTTTTTTTTTTGAGACAGGGTCTTGCTTTTCCCTTAGGCTGAAATGCAGTGCTGTGATCACTACTCACTGCAGCCTTGACCTCCTGGGCTCAAGCAATCCTCTCAGTTCAGCCTCCTGAGTAGCTAGGACTATGGATCTGCACCACCATGCCCGCAATTCTTTTTTGTAGAGATGGGGTCTCACTTTGTTATCCAGGCTGGTCTCGAACTCCTGGACTCAAGTGATCCTTCCGCCTTGGCCTCCCAAAGTGCTTAGATTACAGGTGGGAGTCACCATGCCCGGCCAGCAAATTCATTTTTGTATCATAGAAGGTTACTTTCAAAGTAAGCATAGTGGCATATTTGAGTAGTTGCAACAGATATGATATCACTCACAAAGCCAAAAATATTTATTCTTTGACTTTTTATAGGAAAAATTTCGTAACTCCTGATTTAGAGCATGCAAGAGTAGGCAAATTAAAATGACAGGATATAAGTTATTATAATGTTTGAAAATTTATGTTGTGTTTTTGAAGTAGAGAAGTATGGAGTTAAGTATTAATACCTTTTTAAATGTCCAAATCCTTTTTCTGTGAGGTAGTTTTACATTTACTTTTAAGTACAAATAAGGAAATTAGCAATATTTTTACTATTGGTGTTCTTTAGAGAGGTTCCCCAGTATTAAAGGGTTATTACCAACTTTTTTCCCTGCCCTAACATGTAATGTTAATGTTTGACCCTTCTTTTATTCAGTACAAGTATTTGTCATACTGTGGAGAACATATCCAGGGCTTAATGTCACTTTGACCATGCACTCTGGAATAAGCTGTTGGAGGCAGGGCATCACAGTAAGGCAGTCAGAATTGGTGACTTTCAGAAAATGAGGTAAATCTGTTGTCTGAGTCTGATCCTAAACTCTCAGTCAGCTGTTGGACTGGATTCTCCTAAAGCAGAGTATCTAGAATAGGAGGGATAAGCATACTACATTTGGATAGAGAACTTAAGGTACTCTTTAACAATTTATATCAGAGTTAGTTGCTGTCTTTAGCACCATTGTCCTGATGGCCTCCACTTCTAGGTATACATTGCCTCTTTGAAATGAGTGGTTTGGGAGAAAGCAAATATATCAATTAGAATGCCTTTAAGAATAAAAAATTTAAAAAGCAAAGAAAAACAGAATGCCTTTAGGAAAAAAATTTAATAAAACCAACTCAAAATTGTGCAAACAAGGAAATTTTAGTGTTTCCCATAATAAAAATCCTGAGGTATGGTAGTTTCAGATAGCTTAGCATCATCAGTGCCAACTTTTTTTATGTATTCTCACTCTGCCATTCTATTTTGGCTTTGGCTAGTTCCTCTCGTGGTCACAAATGCCTAATGCAGTTTTAGGCATCATAGGCAGATCCAACAGTATCATAGAAATAAGTGAGGCTGTTAATCCATTGTGTCCTTTCTTAAGAGTGAGAAACTCTTTCTCATAACTTCTCCTCACTCTCCAGAACTGGGTCATATACCAACCCCTAGACCAGTCACCTGGAATGGGCATGAAATATAGGGCAGAGATGGACACTTGAATGAAATAAAGGTTCTGCTAGCAAATAAAAAGAGGGAATGACTATCAGGTGGGCAACGAATAATATCTGCTACACTGTGATGGGTTTAACATAAAACCAAAGACCCTGTGCATCCTGTCATTTTATGACATTTAAACTCTTCTCCAACTTGTGTTACACTGGTATTTTAAGGCAGCATACTGGTATTTTAAGGCCTTCTTTTTTGAAGTTTTTTGTGTTAACAGTCCCCCTTCTCCCCTGCGACATTGTGTAAACAAAACAACCTCATATTTGGGGAAATTTTATCAAAATGCCATGTTCTAACCATATGAGCAAATCTTTACTATGCAAGTATCTATTTAGAATAGTGGTATGTAAATATATTATTCTTCCACCAGACAAATATAACTCTTCCAGTAGGTGAGTTTAAGGTATGAGTTACACCAAAAAGCTTTAAGGAGCTGTATTTTACTATTAGAGAGACAGTGTCCTTCTCATTATTTTAAGTGTAAGAAGAAAACTTAATTTTGCATTTTGGTCAGATTAAAATAAGGGTTGTAGCTATAGTTTCCCCCACTTTTCTTGCTTAACAACTTAATTCTTACTCTAATTTACCTTATAATAGCTAATTTAAAACTAGTTATTTTTGTTTTTACATTAACTGGTATGTACTCCAATAGATAAGAATTTTAAAAGAAAAAAATATGTTTTGCGTAGGAATATGCCCTCATTATTGTTTGTTTTACTTCGTTTATTATAATCTAAAATGATTTGATACATTTTCTTTTTACATGTCTTAGAATTTAACTTGGGTCGTCTACAAGTTTCCAAAGAATTAGTAAATGATGTCATTCTCCCCAAATGGGCTAAATCAGCTGAAGATTTCATCTATAAACATAGGAAAGCTTTGGTAAGACTTTTGCATTTAGTTATTAGACAGAATAATAAGATAAAAGTTGTGTTTTCCAGAGGATGGGATAATTTGACTTAATTATTTTTCTAGATTAGTTTGTAATCTATTGTATATGCTGACTTTAGAAAGTACAATATAGCAATTTATTTTGAGGATATGAATCTTCTGATATAGTAAGACTATAGTATAGTACCATGAATAAATATATATATATATATCAAAATATTAAACATTTCAGCTCTGTAAAATGTCTATCTGCTGTATATGTAAATGTTCCAGTCACCAAGCTGGTGTAGTTTGGTGTTTTACAGTTTTCACATTTATTTCAAATCTAACAAGGATGAGTACATTTTTGTTTTCTCTGAAAGATTTCACTAAGTTTCTAAAAGAAAGGCAGCTAAGCCAAGCACAGTGGCTCACGCTTGTAATCCTAGCACTTTTGGAGGCCAAGCAGGCCAAGGCCTCACCTGAGGTCAGGAGTTCAGAGATCAACCTGGCCAACATGGCGAAACCTGATCTCTACTAAAAATTTAAAAATTAGCCAGTCGTGGTGGCGCATGCCTATAATCCCAGCTACTTCGAGAGGCTGAGGCAGGAGAATCGCTTGAACCCAGGAGGCAGAGGTTGCAGTGAGCTGAGATCACACCGTTGCATTCCAGCCCAGGTGACAGCGAGACTGTCTCAAAAAAAAAAAAAGAAACAAGCAAAAAAAGGCAGCTAAACCCTAAATGCCACTTTTAAAAAAAGCCGGGCACAGTGGCTCACGCCTCTAATCCCAGCACTGTGGGAGGCCGAGGCGGGCAGATCACCTGAGGTCAGGAATTTGCAACAAGCCTGGCCAACATGGCGAAACCCCATCTCTACTAAAAATACAAAAATTAGCTGGGTGTGTTGGCGGGTGCCTGTAATCCCAGCTACTCAGGAGGCTGAGGTAAGAGAATCTCTTGAACCCAGGAGGTGGAGGTTGCAATGAGCTGAGATCACACCACTGCACTCCAGCCTGGGAGACAGAGCGAGAAGCCATCTCAAAAATAAATAAATAAATAAAGTATTAGTTTTTAGCTAAATTTCCTAATTTGGAATTGAAGGACTAGTGAGGGTTAGTTTAACATTGGTTATTGTGTTGCTATCTTGCAGATGATATTGATGGCTCCACTTTTCCCCACAGTAGCTCACTTTATTCTTTACCTAAACTGAAGTGTTGGAGGACTCTGAAAATAATTAAGCCAGTACTTGGAAACATTTTTTATCATTATATATTTATAAAATAAGTATATATTTATAAAATTCAGAATTTGATTTTAATATTTGTATGCCTTAACCCTATGCATGAATAAGGAATTTAGAAAAAATTTAGAAAAGCAAAAATGAGTTTAGCCAAGTGTGGGTGGTGTGCACCTGTAGTCCCAGCTACTTGGGAGGCTGAAGTGAGAGGATCACTTGAGCCCAGGAGTTTGAGACCAGCCTGGGCAATATAGCAAGACCCTGTATCTTAAAAAAAAAAAAAAAGAGTTTATTTGGGAATGAATGATGAATTGCAGTCTGAAAATACCTGTGCCCTGGTGAACCATTAAGCACCAGAGATGTACCCAGGAAGGCAAGGGTTTTTAAAGGTAAAGTGAGGAAGTTTACATAAATTGTTTTGAAACAATTGTCCTTGACCACACGGATTAATAACAAGGATGGCATTAGTCCAAGGTTGAACAGGCAGTTGCTGGGCAGACATCCTCGCAGAAGTATTCTTGGTGTATGGTTGTGGTTTTCAGAGTGTCTTTGTCATAGTCTTTATTGTAGGCATGTAGGCATGTATGCATAAGAGCTCCTCCTTGATGGCCTCTCTGCTGGATTTTGTTAGGTTTTGGCATAAGGGACTCCATTTTTATCCATACAGCTTTCACAACCCTATTAATAAGATATTAGAATTATATATTTCAGTTATGTATTACTGAGTAACAAACTGTTCTAAAATTCAGTGGCTTAAAAGTATAGCCATTTTAAGGGAGGGATAGCATTAGGAGAAATACCTAATGTAGATGACGGATTGATGGGTGCAGCAAACCACCATGGCACGTGTATACCTACATAACAAACCTGCATGTTCTGCACATGTATCCCAGAACTTAAAGTATAACAATAAGAAAAAAGTATAGCCATTTTATCATCATCTCCCACAGTTCAGTGGGTGGGCTGGCCTCAACTGAGGAATTCTGCTGCTCTTGCTTGAGGTTCTCATGCAGTTAATAGCAGTCATATGGCAGCTGGGATTGGAGTCATCTGAAAGCTGCATCGAAACGGTAGGATGCTAGCTTTTCTCCTTCTCCATGTAATCTCAGGATATCTCCTCTCCAACTGGGTAGTCAGACTCCTCATCTGGCAGCTAAGTGCTCCCCAAAAGTGGAAGCTTCCACTCTTTCTTCATAGCATCACTTCTGCCACTTTGTAATGTTTAAGCAGTAACAGTATCAGGGAAATTGAGCTCCATCTTTCAATGCTGAGAGTGAGAAAGAATTTGTAGCTATCTTAAATCAATATGTATTCTGCCCTCTGGTCACAAATTATTTTCCTCCTACATTCAAAATATATTCATTTCCTCTCGACACCCTTCCCCTAAAACTCTCATCTCATTAGGGAAGGAATTGGCAAATTGTTTCTCTAAAGGGACAGATAGTAAATCTTCGTTGGTCATAAGATGTATGTCACAGCTACTCAGTTCTGCCATTGTAGTGCAAAAACAAATGGATGTGGCTGTGTTCTACTACTAATCTACAAATCTGGCAGCAACTCAGATTTGACCCACAGACAGTAGTTTGCTATTCTGCATTAAGGCTTGAGGCCTAAAATTCAGTATCTCATTATCTGAGTCAAGTCTGTGTGTGGATGAAACTACTCAGATGTGGCTCCTCTTGGATCTGAAACCTGAACTAAAGAGACAAGTTATTTGCCCCCATATAACAACAGTGGTATGAAAGGATACGAGAACTTATAACAGACACTTCCATTCAAAAGGAGGAGAAAAGCAGGAGGCTCCTAGCAGTCTCAAATACAAATACTGGTTTATAGCAATTCAGAATTCCAGTTAAGGACACGCTTTCAGATCTTCTGTCAGGGTCCAGTCCTGTTTCCCGAGAGGGGTTCTCAGTGGCTCTTGGTTCTACCTTTGAGCTTTTGGCTCCCCACTAAGTCATTCTTTTCATTCCATAAAAATAAATAAATAAATAAATGAACAAACTTTGTTTACATGAGTATCTTTGTCAGCCTCTTTCCTAACCACAGTGAATTGAAAGCCAAAGGTCTCTCTTCTTTTTTAAACAGTTTCTGTCTTTAAACTAGTCTAATTCCATTTAAAACTTTATAGGTTTCTTATGTGTCAGCTCTATTGGACAAAAGCCATTCAACATTACCAAACAGTCCCTTCTCTACTTTGGGCTGGATGGACGGCTACTATGGAAAAATGCTCTTAAGATTCCTAGACACTCTAATTTCTAGTTGAGTGGGTCTGTGGGGCACAACCTTAAATCTTTCTGAGGTCTCAAGAGATTATTTTACAGCCAAATCCTTGAACTATATCCAAGACCATATTTTATTGGTGACATTCTGATTTGATAGTTGCCTTAGGCAATTTCTCATTTTGAGAGTTTTTGCCCTCTAGAGATCCCGGGACTGAGAAATGTCCCCCGGCTGGAGTGCAGTGACATTATCACAACTCACTGCAGCCATGTTCTCCTGGGCTCAGGTGATCCTCCCACCTCAGCCTCCTGAGTAGCTGGGACTGTAGGTGCATACCACCATTCCCAGCTAATTTTTTGTAGAGAGGGGGTTTCGCCATGTTGCCCAGGCTGGTCTTGAACTCTTGGGCTCAAGCGATCCACCTGCTTTGGCCTCCCAAAGTGCTGGGGTAACAGACATGAGCCACTATGCCTGGCTTTGCAATGTTTTTTTTTTATTTTTGAACCCAGCAATATCTGGCTTTTTTATATTTTCTTTAAATTGTGTTTACAAATCAAAGAGTTCACTTTTGGCTGGGTGCGGTGGCCCACACCTGTAATCCCAGCACTTTGGGAGGCCAAGGTGGGTGGATCACCTGAAGGTCAGGAGTTCCAAGACCAGCCTGGCCAACATGGTAAAAGCCAACGCTACTAAAAATTTTGAGATAATTTTATTTTGCTGCCAGAAAGATTTGTGTGTGGAAATGTTTCATTTGTCCTTACTTTTTTAAAGAACTGAATTTACAGTGTAGTTGGAAGATATCTCTGTATTAATTATTAAATTTGTTCTTTTTCTAGGAGTCTGAATATGTTTCAGCTCATCTTCATGAATGGATAGATCTGATCTTTGGCTATAAACAGAGGGGACCAGCTGCAGTAGAGGCACTCAATGTTTTCTATTATTGTAGTTATGAAGGTATAAATCTATACACTTTTTCTCTTGCTTTACCTTGATAGAAACTGTTGTTTAATATATGTTTACAGTTATTTGAAGCCTATTTAATATGAGAAAGACTACATTTTAAAAACATCTTTTTACCTGAAAGATTAAGAGACCGCTGCTTTTTTTGTAATAGTAGTTAAGTGTATATATGCCAATCTAATTATAAATGTCACTTATTAACATCATAAAAGTTTTTGATCTCTAACGTATTTGTCCTATCCAGTTGAGTCAAACATTAAATATTCAGTATTAAAGAGTAGCAGATTTTGAAACAAGGCCTTTGAAGTTACAAATAACAGATTCTTCAAATGATACATATGATGGCATTATTTAGCTCAGAATCAAGAATATCTTCTGATGGCCTTAAAATGATTTTTAAAAAGTAGTTCTTTACTAATCCTTAAGAAGACTAATAGTTCTAAAGATTGTGAATAGTGTGAAGTTATGAGAGACTTTTAGTAAATGAGAATATTTTTGCCATGCCGTATCCATTCAGGTAATAGGTTTGTAAGGCTGTTAGAAGCTTGGACTTACCTAGTTTAGCCAATTACTAGTCGTGTAACAATCCATATTAGGTGTGGCTGAGTATAATCAGTTAACCAGAATATTACCTTTTGAAACCTTTGTTTCAAGCAATAACCTAAAGCAGTATTTTTGTGTAGTTATTACTCTTGTTTGAGTTTGGCTATCATAACCAAAACAATTAGGTGTACTCTGAGTATAGTTTGTATTTTTGCAAAAGAAATTTTTATTTTTTTATTTATTTATTTTGTGACAGGGTCTTGCTCTGTCACCCAGGCTAGAGTTCAGTGGCATAATCATAGTTGACTGCAACCTGGAACTCCTGGGGTCAACCAGTCCCTCCTGCCTCAGCCTCCTGAGTAGCTGGGAACTGCAGGCGTACTACCACACCCAGCTAATTTTTTTAAATTTTTTAGAGAGATGAAGTCTCACTTTGTTGCCCAGGCTGGTTTCAAACTCCAGGTCTCAAGCAGTCCTCCCGCCTCAGCCTCCCAAAGTGCTGGGATTACAGGCGTGACCCACCACCCCTGGCCCAATAGAAACCTTCATAGAATATCATTTAACTTTGAATTGCTTAAAATATTTTGGCTAATTTCTATATATATTTAATGTTTGATGAGTTGCTGATTTTTTTAATTACCTTTTCACAATGTTATAAATTGAAGAATGGAATAATATTTTATTGAAACTATACCAATGAGGCCAGGGTGGTGGCTCATGCTTGTAATCCCAGCACTTTGGGAGGGTGGGGCAGGCAGATCACCTGAGGTCAGGAGTTCAAGACCAGCCTGGCCAACATAATGAAACCCCATCTCTACTAAAAATACAAAAATTAGCTGGGCGTGGTGGCATGCACCTGTAGTCCTAGCTACTCAGGAGGCTGAGGCAGGAGAATTGTTTGAACCCAGGAGGTGGAGGATGCAGTGAGTCGAGATCATACCACTGCACTCCAGCCTGGGCAACAGAGCAAGACTGTGTCTCAAAAAAAAAAAAAAAGATGTGTACACACACATACACCAATGAGCCTGATACATTAATCAGTGATGTGGCTTGCTGATTTGTTTTCACTCTATAGTAAGTTGACTTCTTCTGGTTTTAGGAGCTGTGGATCTGGATGCCTTAAAAGATGAGAAAGAAAGAAAAGCCTTAGAAGGGATGATTAATAATTTTGGGCAAACACCTTGTCAATTATTAAAGGTAAGTCATAAGTCATATGTGTTATCAACAACTTAAGAAGTAGATTTAAGTCAACTTAAGAAGTAGATTTAAGTACACAACAAAATATTGCAGTCAAGATCCATATATATAGCCAATTACTCTCAGTCACAGAAAGATTTCTATTTGCTCAGAAAGTCTTACATTATTTCCAAGAGGAAAAACTGAGTACCTGTTAGGGTATGCCATTAAAACTGTCCTCATACTGGGACTCATTCCACATATAAAACTTATAATAGCTAACATCTGCCCAAAAAGGCACTTGCTTTCCAGAGCCCAAACCCAGTCTTTAGAATCAAATTATAGAATATTTAAAATGTAGAATCAAATTATTAAATATTACTACATATATTTCTTTCCCTATACTGGTATCTGAAATTAAATCATTATCTTCCTGATGTCACACAGGTTTAGATTAATAGAAATTAATCTAATGTTAGTTTTCAAAGATGTCTTGATCTTTTTCAGTATATGAATTTAGTGATGTAGAATGCACAAAAACAAATCATTTATTAACTAGATATGTTCTTAAGCAATCACTGTGTTTGTTAGGTACTTTACCTAATCTTCATAGTAAAAATTCAGCTATCCTCATTTTTTAGGAGTTAAAGCCAAGCCTCACGAAAGTAATACCTAGCCTATAATGTTGAGAAATTAAATACTTAGTTTCTAAGTTTACACAACAAGAAAGTGACTAGGATTATATGCCTGACCATCTAACTCCAAAGCCTTTCTGGCATGCCATGTTTCCTCTGAATGAGTAGTTGTAAGCTCCCTGTTAAACTAGATCCCTTAACATCTTCTTATGGGCCTTTATTTGCTACCTAATTAGGACACTTTCTGCCTTAGGTTATATATTTATCCATTTGCCTCAGTACATTATAAATACATTAAAGGCAGCAACTTTCTCTTAATCATCTTTGTATCTCTCTTGAATACAGTATTGAATTGAAATCGCCACAGCTAATTGTAGTGTATCTAAGCTCTAACTTATAGGTGTACTTCTGTCAATACAGTAATTGGGCTAAGCTTTGTAATTTTTACTGTTCCTTAGCAACAGTTTGCTTGGAACCTCCAACATTGGTTTTTACAGAATAGTCATATATGAAGTCAATGCTTTATCCCTTACCTACTGGTACAGTCAGAAGGCAAAAGTAATAGACTAAAACAGAATGCTTCATAGGGCTTTGAAATAGATGCTACCATATTTTCACACCTGTTTTACCTTTCTTTTTTGTTTCACAAGTGGTGCTAATTAGTTTTTATTGTCATAAAAATGATACAAAAATCAGCCTTTGATTTGAAATAAAGTGAATAATATTTATTAAAAGCTAATTTTTTTTTTTTTTTTGAGACAGAGTTTTGCCGTTGTTGCCCAGGCTGGAGTGCAATGGCACGATCTTGGCTCACTCCAACCTCTGCCTCTTGGATTCAAGCGATTCTCCTGCCTCAGCCTCCCAAGTAGCTGGGATTACAGAGGCCCGCCACCACACCTGGCTAATTTTTTGCATTTTTAGTAGAGACGGGGTTTTGCCATGTTGGGCAGGCTGGTCTCGAACTCCTGACCTCAGGTGATCTGCCTGCCTCAGCCTCCAAAAGTGTTGGGATTACAGGTGTGAGCCACCGCGCCCGATCTAAAAGCTAAATATTTTAGTACTTACAGCTTTCACATCTATTGCCTATAATCAATATTTTTTTGTAGAGATGCAAGAATTTACTTTAGATAGAATCCTGTTTTGCCTTTTAACTGTGCCTTTGAAATGTTCATTTTACTTGCCATTTATTTCATATTTATAGATGATACTGTTCTGTGTTTCTGACATGAAAGTTGAGGAAGAACAAAATTTACTTGAAAAGTATGCAGCAGTACCTATAATTTGATTCTGATAGTGTTAACTTTTTTTCTTTTTTTCTTTTTGAGATGGAGTCTTACTCTGTCACCCAGGCTGGAGTGCAGTGGCACGATCTTGGCTCACTGCAACTTCCATCTTGTGGGTTCAAGCGATTCTCCTACCTCAGCCTCTCAAGTAGCTGGGACTATAGGTGCACACCACTACGCCTGACCAATTTTTTTAGTAGATACAGGGTTTCACCATGTTAGCCAGTATGGTCTTGAACTTCTGACCTCAAGTGATCCACCCACCTCAGCCTCCCAAAGTGCTAGGACTTCAGGTGTGAGCCACCACGCCCGGCCAGTGTTGACATTTTGATCTTGTCAAGGAATTAAAGATTCATCCAAATTATACATTCTGAATTTTGAATACTACATTTAATTTTACAAAGCATCTAACATGTGTAAGATACTGGTCTAGTATGGAAATCCAAAAATGAATAAGGCTTCTCTAGCTTTAAGGCACTTATAACCTAGTTGGGGAAGACAGACCATAAACAACTATATGTAATCCAATATAGAAAGAAATAAATTATAATTAAAATGTAAATTATTTGCCAAGGAAAAATAATAAAAGAGAATAATACATTCTGACTTAAAAATTTAGGAGAGATATCAGTAAGAAAAACTTTAAAGTAGAAGTGGGGTTTCCAAAGAAATGAAGAAAGTAGTAACTCTGCTAAGAGAATAGTCTGAGCCAACGCCTGTAATTGTCAACAATGCATGGTATGTAATTCATTGTAGCTAGAGCCTGGTGTATATGAAGGAACATAGTGAGAGATTAATAATATAGATATGGAATTGTTTTTCCTTAAAATTATTTTGAAGGAACCACACCCTCCAAGATTATCAGCAGAAGAAGCAGTGCAGAAGCCAACCAAAATAGACACTTCAACCCTAAACCTGTTTCAACACCTTCCTGAACTCAAGTCATTTTTTATAGAGGTAATATCCTACTTGGTAATATCAAAAAGAGTTTTCTCTAAATTCTGTACACTTTAAAGTTCTTTTATTATTTAATGGGAAGTAAGGATTATAATATTTAAGATAGTAAATTATACTGTAATAATCTGTTGTTGGATTTTTAAAACATTTTTATTGGAAGCTTTTGTTTGCTGCTGAGTGGTAGTCTGAACTGTTTTTCTTGGCTTTCTTTCATCTACTTCACATTTTCCTGACAAAGAAGAATAAATAGTTTGACTTAAAATGCTTCTTGTGACAATCGAGATGATATGTAGATGGAGATAACTTAATAGCTCTTAATTATAATGTCTGCTCATATATAAAATAGATCCTAATAAGTCCATTGTTAATTGATAGAATGAGTAGTCTAGTAAAACAGGAATAGTTAATGGTGTAATTGAAAGAGTTTAGGCTGGGCGCGGTGGCTCACGCTTGTAATCCCAGCACTTTGGGAGGCCGAGGCGGGTGGATCACGAGGTCAGGAGATCGAGACCAGGTGAAACCCCGTCTCTACTAAAAATACAAAAAATTGGCCGGGTGTGGTGGCAGGCGCCTGTAGTCCCAGCTACTCGGAGAGGCTGAAGCAGGAGAATGGCGTGAACCCGGGAGGCGGAGCTTGCAGTGAGCCGAGATTGTGCCACTGCACTCCAGCCTGGGCGACAGAGCGAGACTCTGTCTCAAAAAAAAAAAGAAAGAGGTTAAATAAAAAATTCAAATGTTTAAATATACATATTAAATTACTTTGAGTAATTCAGAATGTGATTATAAAATGCATTCATACCTATGAATGTGGTTAGGACAGATAGTATTAACCCTTCACGAAAAGAAAATTGAAAATAAGAAGTTACTAAGATTAGTTTGAAAATATACATTGAACAGTCTCTGCAATACAGCAGAGGTTGGTAAACTCTTTCTTCTTTCAAATAATAACTTATTTGAAAAGTATGCAGCGGTGAGATAGGTCTAACTGGTAAATATTTTGTGCTTTGCAGGCCAAAAGGCAAACTCAAAAATATTCTGTAGATACATATATAACCACTTAAAATGTAATCATCTAAAAATATAAAACTCATCCTTAGCTCACCCACCGCCTACAAAACAGGTGGTGGGCTGGCTTTGTCCCATAGGCTGTAGTTTGTAAAACCCTGCATTGCAGTATCACTGCATCGTGTTTCTCAGATTCAATACCATGGGAAAATGAATTATCAAAAAATTATATTTTTTGATAATGTAGTGTAAAAAATGTTTATGAGTTTTATAACAGTTAAAGCTTTGGCCGGGCGCAGTGGCTCACGCCTGTAATCCCAGGCCTGCTATGTTAACTTTGGGAGGCTGGGACCAGCAGATCACGAGGTCAGGAGGTTGAGACCATCTGGCTAACATGGTGGTGAAACCCCGTCTCTACTAAAAAATACAAAAAATTAGTGGGGCATCATGGTGGACGCCTGTAGTCCCAGCTACTTGGGAGGCTGAGGCAGGAGAATGGCATCCGGGAGGCGGAGCTTGCAGTGAGCCGAGATCACGCCACTGCACTCAGAGCGAGACTCCGTCTCAAAAAAACAAAAAACAGTTAAAGCTTTATAGTACATTTTACTCAAATGAACAATATTGTAGTAAGCATCACTGTATTTTTAAATTGATGTAATAATTAAACAGTTTTATGGGGTACACCACTGTATTTTGGTAGATGCTTTCATGTGTTTGTGAAAGCACTTCAAAATTAATCTGTCACTCTTTTCCTAAATCCATGTTTACTGAAATAGTTATTTAGGATTGCAATACAAACTCTACAAACTTGGTTGTTTCCAAAAGTATCAAAGTTAGTTGCATAGAACTCAGAACACATAAAAACAATGCTCAGAAATTATGACTAATTCCCAGGATGTGTTGGGAGTCTCCAAGACTACCCCCAGGTTCAGTGATTTGCCAGAAAGACTCACGGAATTCAACATGTAGTTGTAGTCATGGCTAAGATTTATTACAGTGAAAGGATACAAAGCAACATCAGCAAAGGGAAAAGGCACATGGTGTGAAGTCCAGGGGAAGCCAGGCACAAGTGTCCAAGAGACCTCTCCTAGTGGAGTCACATAAGATCTACTTAATTCTTTCAGTAATGAAATGTGGAAACACATTTTTTGTCGTCAGAGAAGCTCATTAGAGACCCAGTGCCCAAGGTTTTTATTGGAGGCTGGTCGTGTACACACCCCTCTGCCTAGCACATACCAAAATTCCAGACTCCAGAAGAAAAACAAGTGTTTGGCATAAACCATACTATTTGCACAAACACTCTAGGTTTAGTGAGCCACCCTTGTCATTGAGGGAAAGTTTTATGTCAGTGTAAGGATGAACTGTTCACCAGCCAAGTCCCAGATGCCAACCAAAGGCCAGTCTTGCAAGTAGGCCTTTCTGTAACAATGATGGCAGTCTCAGGCCTGCTATGTTAACTCTTTACTGCATGTAAAACAACATGAGACCCTATTTGACCCATAATCTGATGGACATGCAATACTGTATTTCTTCTATAATGCCAATAGAACTATTTTCATCTTATCTAATCATTTGTGACTTTTCTTGTAATATAGTACGTTCCAAGTTCCATTTGCAGGTGCAGCAACGCATTTGCCCTTCTCTGTACCCACCATGTTACATAGTAGCTTTCTCCAGGACACATTCAGTATCTGGATCAGTATAAAGAACACATAGATTTCCTTGGGTACGGATAACTTGTACCCTTTTCATCCTCGTAAAAGGTATTTCCCCATATATTAATATGAAAAGAGAAGGCCTTTTGTAGGTCATCTCTTCATAGGTGTTCAAACTGTGAAGAAAGTAGAGGTAGTAGTGAAAGCAAGGGCTTAATAAATGGGTTTTTTTCAGGCACCATTTTCATTTTGCCTTGTTCAAATGCAAGTCATTCTTCTCTGGATTAATTCACAACGTGAAGAGAAAAGATAATCAACTTTTTAAAATTTTATAAATTATAATGAATTTTATAATTTGTTACTTAGTCCCTATTAAGTTCTTAGAACAACACCTGATACATAGTACATACCCAATAATGTTATCATTTACCTAGTAAATATTAGGTATCACTTGTGAACGATTGTCACATCAAGGAACTGAGTTCAAATTATTGTTCTCTTTCACATTGTTAGAAGATAATGGCAGATGTTTTCTGAGCGCTGTCTTTATTTTCTAGTCCTACTGTGGCTTTCAGGAAGTACCCCAGTTAATGGGTTAGAAGTGTTTTTTGAAAGTTAGACCCAAAAGGAAATTTCTATAAATCATGACCAATTTTCTCATTTGACTTATTTGAGAAACATGTTCTTATATGATCCATATTTTCTGCTTTATATGTATGTCATTGTAACTTAGGATAGATCCTAAATCATTGGCTGTTTTAAATTATTGCTGCTCTTTGAAATCTACATCTCTTTTTAAAAGCAGAATAGTTGCATAGAAGGTGATGAGTTTCAGAAATTTCAAGTACGCCATCTATACATGGTATATAATTCCTTTCCTTCATTTTAAATTAATTGATTAGATGTTTCAAGAGAGTAAAATGATGTATCACAGGATTCATCCTTATTTAAAGAGACGGTTTTCGGTAATTTGTACCTAATAAAGATGAGCAGAACCAGCCACTAAACCTCTTTTATTTTGTAGGGGATTAGTGATGGTATTCCACTATTAAAGGCCACCGTCCCCAAAAATCAGTATCGTTCTTTTATGTCTCAAGGCAGCCCTGAGTTACTGGTAAGTTGATTTTTACCTTTTTCACACTGCTATGCCTATATTCATTACAACTTAGAAAAAAAGAGGAAATAAATATTTTTTTAAAGCCACTTTTTGGCTGTGCATGGTGGTTCATGCCTGTAATCCCAGCGCTTTGGGAGGCTGAGACGAGCAGATTGCCTGAGCTCAGGAGTTCAAGACTAGCCTGGGCAACATTTGCTCAGAAAATAAAATCTAAAAAGATATACCAAAATAGGCTGGGCACAGTGGCCCATGCCTGTAATCCCAGCACTTTGGGAGGCCAAGGCAGGTGGATCACTTGAGGTCAGAAGTTCAAGACCGGCTTAGGCAACATGGTGAAACCCTGTCTCTAATAAAAATACAAAAAATTAGAGAGGCGTGGAGGCAGGCACCTGTAATTCCAGCTACTTAGGAGGCTGAGGCAGGAGAATCATTTGAATCCAGGAGGTGGAGGTTGCAGTGAGCCAAGATTCCGCCACTGCACTCCAGCCTGGGTGACAAGAGTGAGACTCCTTCTAAATAAAATAAATAAATAAATAAAAAGATATACAAAAATAGTAGTAGTATTTTTGAGCAGTGGCAATCTTGTGAATTTCAATCTTTATATATATATGTGTGTGTATATATATATGCGTGTGTGTGTTTGTGTGTGTGTGTGTGTGTGTGTATATATATATATGTATTTTTTTTTTTTTTGAGACAGAGTCTCACTCTGTCACCCAGGCTGGAGTGCCAATCACAGCTCACTGCAGCCTTGACCTCTTGGGCTCAGGTGACCCTTCCACCTCGGCCTCCTGAGTAGCTGGGACTACAGATACACACCACCATGGCCAGCTAATTTTTGTATTTTTTGTAGAGATCAGGTTTTGCCATGTTGCCCAGGTTGGTCTCAAACTCCTGAGTTCAAGTGATCCTCCCACCTGAGCCTCACAAAGTGCCTGCGTTTTTTAAAGTTACCAGAATTTCGTTTGTCGGGGGTAGCTTGTTAACTTTTATAATCAAGAAGATAAAAGCTTTTCATTTTGAAGAGAGGAGAACTTACTTACTATGACTGTCACTACAGGGAGACCTTAACAGTTCATTGTATTCATTGTAAATTCTCCTTCTGGTTTATGTTCTAAATGATATATATTATATTTTTATGGTAAGACTGGTCCCTGAATTTCTTCCAACTGCCAGCTGATAAGTGCTAATAAACTTTGAGAAATCATGAGAAAAAATAATCTTCCTAAAGAAAGATAAATTGGGCCAAGCGCAGTGGCTCACACCTGTAATCCCAGAACTTGGGAGGCTGTGGGTGGATTGCTTGAGCTTAGGAGTTCAAGACCAGCCTGGGCAACTTGGCAAAACCCCATCTCCACTAAAAATACAAAAAATTAGCCAGGCATGGTGGTGCATGCCTGTGGTCCCAGCTACTCAAGAGGCTGAGGTCGGAGGATTGCTTGCGCCCGGGAGGTTGTAGTGAGCTGAGATCATGCCACTGCACTCCAGCCTGGGTGACAGAGCAAGACTCTATCTCAAAAAAAAAAATTGGACAAGTTTTCTTACAATAAGATAAACAAAGCCAGGTGTGGTGACTCATGCCTGTCATCCCAATGCTTTGGGAGGCCAAGGTGGGAGGCTCACTTAAGCCCAGGGGTTGGAGACTAGCTTGGGCAACATGGTGAAACCATGTCTCTACAAAAAATACAAAGAATACAAAAATTAGCCAGGCATGGTGGCACATGCCTGAAGGTTGCAATAAGCTGAGATCATGTCACTGTGCCCCAGCCTGGGCAACAGAGTGAAACCCTGGCTCCAAAAATAAAAGATAAACAAAGAGCTTTTTCTGTTTGAATTATCTTAAGATGTACTTAATGAGTTTCATGTTTGGAGTACACAGTCTCACAGTGTTCCCTAAGTGATAAATGCCAATGTCATGTGAGCATCTGGTTATTCTGGGCTGCTTTCCTTAATATTTCGTTTAATTTGAGTCTTCATATGTTCTTTTCCAGATAACAATAAGCATGAATTATGTTATTGGAACCCATGGATGGTTGCCTTATGACAGAAACATTTCTAATTACTTTACATTCATCAAGGATCAAACTGTGACAAATCCAAAGTAAGTAAATGAATATTTAAAGCAAAATAGCTATACCAGATACCATATTGCCAGGAAAAAAACTAGATTAATTGATTCATTTATTCTGAAAGAAATGTTTTTTATTGAGACAGAGTCTTGATCTGCAGTGCAGTGGCGCAATCCCCAGTCACTGCAACCTCTGCCTCCTGAGCTCAAGGGATTATCTGGCTAATTTTTATTTTTAGTAGAAATCGAGTTTCACCATGTTGGCCAGGCTGGTCTCGAACCCTTGACCTCAAGTGATCCGCCCACCTCAGCCTCCCAAAGTGCTGGGATTATAGGCCTCCTGGCCCTGAAAGTAATGTTTTGAGATCCAGATTATCTCTTCTTCCTTCCTTCCTCCCTCCATTCCCTCCCCTCCCCAACCTTCCCTTATTTTTAAGTTATATCCTGAATTTATACTGGTTTACATACAAAACTTAATTTCCATAATATGAGTTATAGAAATACAATTACATTAGGAATAATAGACTTCCTTGTAATTTCATTCTACTTTATTATGTAAAAATAAGACCTATGTGTTTTAATCTCCAAAAGTTATGTTCTCACTTAAAGTGGTGTTTCCCTTACACTGAGTGGTCCTGTTTGTTTGCTTATTTTTTTTCTAGTTAAATCACATTCATGGCTGGGCACAGTGGCTCACACCTGTAATCTCAGAACTTGGGAAGCTGAGGCAGGCGGACCACCTGAGGTCAGGAGTTCAAGACCAGCCTGGCCAACATGGCAAAACCCCGTCTCTACTAAAAATACAAAAATTGGCCGGGTGCAGTGGCTCACGCCTGTAATCCCAGCACTTTGGGAGGCAGAGGCAGGTGGATCACGAGGTCAGGAGATCGAGACCATCTTGGCTAACACAGTGAAACCCCATCTCTACTAAAAATACAAAAAAATTAGCCAGGCGTGGTGGCGGGCGCCTGTAGTCCCAGCTACTCAGGAGGCTGAGGCAGGAGAATGGCGTGAACCCGGGAGGCGGAGTTTGCAGTGAGCCGAGATCACGCCACTGCACTCCAGCCTGGGCAACAGAGCAAGACTCCATCTCAAAGAAAATAAATAAATAAATAAAAATATAAAAATTAGCCAGGCATGGTAGTGGGCACCTGTAATCCAAGCTACTCAGGAGGCTGAGGCAGGAGAATCGCTTGAACCCAGGAGACAGAGGTTGCAGTGAGCCGAGATTGCACCACTGCACTTCAGCCTGGACAACAGAGCAAGACTCCACCTCAAAAAAACTAAAATTACAATAAAATTCAAAAATCACACTCCATGTTGAGGATCAAATTACACCATGTATTTGAAAACTATTTAAAATGATGTAATTGTTATCACTGTATCTTTGTCTTCCTCAACTAGAATACAACTTCATGAGATTAAGGAAAATGTATTTTTTTCTTTCTTATCCCACATAGTACTGTTATGTTTTGCAAGAAGCATATTCTCAGCAAATTAATATTGAACAATAAAGTTTTATAGATAGAGTATGAGAATTAGCGCTCATTTCCTGTATACACACTGAATTGCAATCACTTGTCTTTCTGCAGAATCTGGATTGGCTAAGCTCACAGGTATTGCACTTGGAAGCTGATAAAACTAGCATGCTTGCTTTGGTTCAAATGGAGAACAGTCATCATAAGTGTTGTTAGATACACACTTATCTGCCTGATTTATCTCCTATTCATCACCTTGTGTAGGACATCCCTGGTTTAAGTTTATTTCTGATATTCCTAGTCCTGTCATATCCTGTCTTGTCTTTAAACTTTAAGGCTGCCATTTACAAAATTGCCAATTTTATTAAATTGTCTTTGAAATCCAAGATTTAAGCTTTCTTCACACCTTCACTGATCTCACTTTTTTTCGCATACCACTTGAGATTGTTATGTATATTCTTAATTTATGAAAAATATTACAGTGAGATAACGTATTTTCTGAAAGTCTATCGTTTATTAATAGACATTTCAAATAGGACATTTGGGACTAATTTTTTATTTCTTTTTTAGAGAGGTTTAAAAAGAATAGTTCACATCAGTATACGTGATCTTGTAAGGAAAAGTCTGATATTTAATTGTGTTTACAGAACTCAGCGCAGTATGAATGGTCCTTTTGCTCCCGGGCTAGAGATCACTTCTAAGCTATTTGTAGTATCACATGATGCAAAGTTGCTCTTCAGCTCTGGATACTGGGATAATAGCATTCAAGTGATGTCACTTACAAAAGGCAAAATTATCTCACACATCATCCGGCATATGGGTAAGCATTAGCTTTTTTTCCAAAAATGCTCAAAAATTTTCTTTTTTTCTTAAGTATAAAAGTAGTACATGCTCCTTGTAAAGAGCATTAAATTTTACCTTTGAAGCTGAGTGAACTTTTTTATTGTGTAGGATTATAAATATATACTTTCTGTAGGAGTGTCTCATGTATTTTGGGTATAATAAAGCACCATATAAATTAAATACAGCTTCATAGTATCTGGAAAATGTTAGGCTAAGTTTTTTTTTTAATGAATGATAAAAGTAAGAATTTTAAGACAAAATGCTAATAAAATCTGCTGTCATTAAATAAGACATCAACTGCTGTATTACTATGTTAACAGTTAAACATGAGAGTGATGAAATTGTCGAATGTAGTTTTAACTTGCTACTTCTTAGTGTATTAGTCTTCAATATAAGAATAAAATGTTGAGTAGATTTTTTTCTAATAAACCTGTTAGGGAAGGAAAATGGAGTCTTCTGCTAATTCTGTACCAGTCAATCCTAAGATAACACTTACCTCAGCTGTTTGCAGTTTAGGAAAAATATATTTGTATTGTGAATTTATAGTATAGTATGTGCAGTTTTTCTAAGGACATATATTCTATAGGATTACAATTCCCAATGAGAGTAGAAGGTGAATGGGGATGAGAAAGCAAAGTAGCATATGAAAATTAACTGGGGATCCATCTCAAACTATCTAACCTCGTCCCAAGATTGTGGTAGTCATTCCCCACACCGCATGTCTGCTTCTCATGCTCAGAGAAGGGAGATTTCAAAGAAAGCTGTCCAAGGTGATTTTGACACTGCTGCTTTCCTGTGTCTTTTTTCCCCAATGCTTTTCCAGTACCATGTCTACATTCCTCCCTGTTGGCATAACTGATTTAGAAATAGTTTGAACATTAACAAAAATTGCTCTTAAAGTTCTAGTTTAGCAAAACGAGGCATTTCATTTTATTTAATTCCTTTTCTTACAGATATTGTGACTTGCTTAGCTACAGATTACTGTGGAATACATTTGATTTCTGGTTCCAGAGATACTACATGTATGATATGGCAAATAACACAACAGGTAGTCACACATTTAAATGTTCTTGATTTAGATCAGAGATTCACCCTGAGTGTACTAGCAAAATGTTCTACTAGGACATCGAATTGTTTTCTGGCAGTGACTGAGCTCCTTTGTATTCTTTTTACCCACATTTTGTCCTGTTCGAATCACCGCATTTTTTCCTAGGTTTACTGTCTGATTCATTACCTTATTCCCTATTGCTTTCCAAAGATTCTTCCTTCTTACCTCTCCTAGGAAAACAGTAATTATTTTATTGTCTTTTAGCATAGTAACGTTTCTGCTTTCTTTCTTGTGGGACTACTAGAAATGATAGATTTATAGTTTTCATCAACCTGATTGCATTCTCATAATAATATTGGTCCAGGAAGTATCATTTTTGTTAAATAGCTTCTGTTTTGTTTTGAGATGGCATGATCTCTGCTCACTGCAACCTCCGCCTCCCGGGTTCAAGCGATTCTCCTGCCTCAGCCTCACATGTAGCTGGGATTACAGTCACATGCCACCATGCCTGGCTATTTTTTTTTTTTTTTTTTTTTTTTTTGTATTTTTAGCAGAAATGGGGTTTCACCATGTTGGCCAGGCTGGTCTCGAACTCCTAACCTTCAGTGATCCACCTGCCTTGGCCTCCCAAAGTGCTGGGATTATAGGTGTGAGCCACTGCGCCCGATCAGCTTCTATGTTTTCTACATTGTCTTAACAGGCTTTCTCCCACTCCAAATTTATAAAAAGTATCTAGAAATTTTCTTCCATTTAAAAAACCCAGCTGAGCGTGGGACATGCTTGTAGTCCTAGCTATAATACGTGGGAGGCTGAGGTGGAAGGATTGCTTGAGCCAGGGAAGCAGAGGCTGCAGTGAGCTGAGATCCTGCCACTGCACTCCAGCCTGGGTGACTGAGCAAGATCCTATCTCAAAAAAAAAATTGTTTTCTTCTAATTTTTTTTGTTTTCTTATATTACAATCTTTAATTTATTGGTAATTTATTTATCTACATTGGATAAGGCTTTGTTTACTTCTGAATAGGAAGCATTACACTTAAAGTGTAATGTTCTCAGCTAGTCTTATATAGGTATTTATTCTTACATATGAACTTATGTTTTAACCATACCCTCTTTTGTTTTTTGTTTTTTTGTTTTTTTTTGTTTTTTTGAGATGGAGTCTTGCTCTGTCCTGCGCCCAGCTAGAGTGCAGTGGCACAACCTTGGCTGACTGCAACCTCCACCTCCTGGGTTCAAGCGATTCTCCTGCCTCAGTCTCCTGAGTAGTTGGGACTACAAGTGCACGCCACCACGCCCAACTAATTTTTGTATTTTTAGTAGAGACAGGATTTCACCATCTTGGCCAGGATGGTCTCGAACTCTTGACCTCATGATCTGCCTGCCTCGGCCTCCCAAAGTGCTGGGATTACAGGTGTGAGCCACTGCACCCGGCCCCATACCCTCTTTTTTTGAAGAAAAAAAAAAAAAAACAACTCCATTTTAGTCTTACTGAAATTGTATTTAATTTATATGTTAATTTGGTTTGGGGTTTTTTTGGTTTGGTTTTGTTGTTGTTGTTGTTGTTGTTGTAGTTTTTGAGGCGGGGTCTCACTCTGTCGTCCATGCTGGAGTGCAGTGGCACAATCATGGCTCACTGCAGCCTTGACCTCCCAGGCTCAAGCAATCCTCGCTTCTCAACCTCCCAAGTAGCTGGGACTCCAGGCATGCACCACCACGCCTGGCTAGTTTTTGTATTTTTAGCAGAGAGAAAATGATTGTATTTGCCATGTTACCCAGGCTGGTCGCAAACTCCTAGGCTCAAGCGTTCTGCCCACCTCGGCCTCCCAATAATTTGGTATTTTTTATAGTTATTTATTTACAGAAATAGGAAGTGTCTTTTCATGTTTGTTTCAGGTCCTTTTTATGTCCTTTGATAAAATTTCTTTCTTTTTCATTTAGATCTGATACCTTGTGATACTTACTTCAAATTATCATGTTTTTTATTACTGTTTTTAGTAGGGTTTTAAAAATCATTTTTGTGTCTGATTATTGTTAATATAAAGAAAAGCTATATAGTGATTTGACTGATTTCTGTACAATTATCTTATATCGAATTACTTTGCCAAATCCTCTTATCAACTCTCATGGTTATTAGTATTTCTTGGATTTTCTGAAAATAAGGTAGGTAATACAATCATGTGATCTGAAAATAAATGTGATTTGCTTTATCTTTTCTAATATACTAATTATTTCATTTTCTTATATTATTAGCTAATACAATAAGGTAAGCAAAATTATAGTGAGCATCTCTGCCTTATATCTAATTTTGATGAAAATGCCTCCCCAATGTTACCATTTAGTATGGTGTTTGCTGTTAGGTTTCACTAGTTGTGTTTTTCACATTTAAGTATTTAGCTTCCTTCTATTATTTTTTTCTTTTGGTAACTTTATAGTTTTAATGAAATTTCAAACTTGTAAAAAATTTGCAAAAATAGTGTATTTTGTATCATGTGTCTTAGCAGTCTCTTTTAGTATCTCCCTCTTACAGCATCTTATTTTTTTTAACCATTTAAAAGTTGAAGATATCATGTTCCTTTACCCCTAAATAGGTCAGTGTGTATTTTCTAAGAACAAAGACAATCTTGTACATAAACCCAGTGAAGTTACCAAAATCAGAATGCTTAACATTTATACAATACCATTAGCTAATCCACAGTCCATGTTCTAATTTTGTATTTCCAATAATGTTTTTTACAGCTGTTTTTCCCAGTTTATCTTATTTATAATTTTTCTCTTACTTCTTCTTGATGTAATGTATTATGTTGAGAACTTTCCTAGGTTTGAACCATCCTTGAATTTTTATAATAAACCCACATAGTTTATGGAATATTGTTATTACACTTCACTGATGTATCTTATTAGCTAGTACTTTAATGATTTCTCTACTCTTAAGTAAAATAGATCTTTTTGTTCTGTCTTTATCATGTTTAGTATGGGGATATGCAATCTTTACCAAATAAATTTAGGAAGGGCTCCTCTTTCTCTTGAACTGGAATTACTTCCATAATATAGGAATTACCTGAGTTTTAAAAGTTAAATATAGTGCACTATGCACTCAGACTGATACTCACAGGGAAAGACAAATTTGTCGCAGGTAGCAGAGTGTCAAGGGGAATTAATGCACACCACATGGAACAGGTGGAAGGTGTGGGCAGAGTTGTCTAGGATAATCACAAATACAAATAGCAACTATTCAAATAAAACAAATAACATACAACTATGTGTATGCTAAAGACAAAGCACGCTAAAGACATGAAGAAAGAGTCTTTCTTCTGGAAGATGACTCAGAGAGCAGTTTTTTGCAATACAATTGTGTTATTAGGAAAACATAAGAATGGCAGTTCAATAAAATGGAAGATCAAACATGAAATGATAAAATAGCATTATAAGATGAAAACGAAGGTTGCAGAAGAATCAAGTTGAGATTAAAACCAGTACCATTACATACCCCATAAATATATATACCTACTGTGTACCACAAATGTTTTTTCAAAGGGCTGCAGCCAAGACATATTAAAAAAATACCATTACAAACACAAATAAACCTGAAGCAGAAACTACAAGAAAGAGGTTTGATGTGGCTGCAAATCAAATTAGTGGCCTGGAAAAAAAGATGTAATCAGAGTGAATGCCAATAAAAAGGTAACTTTAAAGCAGTTAGAGAAAGAATTATAGCTATAAAAATCAAAGACAGTCAGCATAAAGATAATTGATGTCCCTGAAGCAGCGATCCCAATAAATGGAAAAATTATTCAGCCGGGCATGGTGGCCAATACCTATAATCCCAGCACTTTCGGAGGCTGAGGCGGAAGGATTACTTGAGCCCCAGAGTTCAAGACCAGCCTGGGCAACATGGCAAGACCCTCATCTCTACAAAAAAATTTTAAAAATTGCTAGGCATGGTGGTACATGCCTGTGGTCCCAGCTACTCAGGGAGGCTAAGGTGGGAGGATCACTTGAGTCCAGGAGGTCGAGGCTACAGTGAGCCATGTTCATGCCACTGCACTCCAGCCTGGGCAACAGAATGAGAAACCCTGTCTCAAAAAAATAAAGTTATTCAGAAATATAACACAAAAAGTTTATTTGAAGTTAAGGAAGAATAAATCTGTAGATTAAAAGGGGAAATAACATACTTGGAAAAATTAATCCAAGACTGTCCACATTGCAACAATTTATGTTAAGGTTTTGAGCTTAGTTAAGTTTTTGAGATGGAGAATAATTCAGAAATCCAAGTAGAAATGTAAGAATGAGTACTATCATGAATAGACTCAGTGGCTGTTAACTAGTTGCGATGTTAGTTTGTGATTAGAAGGCTTAAATGCAATATAAACTTAGTGAAAAACAGGAAACAAGAAACCACCTTTACCTTTGCTTTTCTCTTTTATTATTAGGGAGGTGTTCCTGTGGGCTTAGCATCTAAACCTTTTCAGATTCTTTATGGACACACCAATGAGGTATTGAGTGTCGGCATCAGCACTGAGCTAGACATGGCAGTGTCAGGATCAAGGGTAAGATTTCACCTTTAAGAAATACTATTTATTTTGTCTACAAATTTATTACCAACATTTATAACTAAAAAGTTTTTCAGAGGAATTGATAAGAGTATAGAAATATTATACCATATTTGTATAGGACTTTGCAAAAGTAGAATAGACTGCAAAATAAAGAAAACACTGAATGCCATTTTGGGATTTTATTCATTTTATTATTTAAGGGAAGAGGACATTCTAGGAAATAAAATACTATTTGAAATTTTGAAGTTGGAATTTTTCCTAAGGTGCATGTATCCTTGATGGAATAATCATTTTCTTGGTTCCTTTCCCACATTTCTTTATCTGGCCCACTCTACTTTTATTCTTTTTTGCTGTTCTTTTTCTTTGTCTTTTTCATTTTCTGATATATCCTGTGTGTAGGATGGAACGGTGATTATACATACCATTCAGAAAGGTCAGTACATGAGGACTTTACGACCACCTTGTGAGAGTTCTCTGTTCCTGACCATTCCTAATTTGGCTATATCTTGGGAAGGACATATTGTTGTCTACTCCAGCATTGAAGAAAAGACCACCCTCAAGGTATATGACCTTTCATGCAATAGGGGTAGACTCCCAATAGCGTATCTTTCCCTCCCCACATTATAGATGAGGTTTATTGAAGAAGGAAAGAACACCATATTTTAAAGAGGATGTTTTTCTTTCATCATTCAGTTGTTCGTTTCTTAACATTAGATGGACTTCTACCACAATGGTAGCCTCACATTAGTATTTTATTATTGAGATTTCTATTGACTTGTGTAATATATGATTTCAAAATAATTTCTGATTATGTAGGATTTTTTAAGCTTAAGTGGAAACTGGAAATGATAGCCAACTGAAATTCCTTTTGCATAAGGCAGGGCATAAATAAACAAGCCCTCAATTTTATGTTTGTTTCCTGTCTGTGACATCACTATTTATTTATTTAATTAATATATGTATGTGTGTGTATGTGTGTGTGTGTGTATATATATATATATATATATATATTTTTTTTTTTTTTTTTTTTTTTTTTTTTGAGACAGAGTCTCACTCTGTTGCCCAAGCTGGAGTGCAGTGGCGCAATCAGTGATACAATTATAGCTCACTTTGGCCTCAAACTCCTGGGCTTAAGTGATACTTCTGCCTCAGCCCCCTCAGTAGCTGGGACTACTGGCATGTGCCACCACACCTGGCTAGTTTTTTTTAATTTTTGGTAGAGACGAGGTCTCCCTATGTTGCCTAGGCTGGTCTCAAACCCCTGGGCTCAAGGAATCCTCCTGCTTTGGACTCCCAAAGCACTGGGATTACAGACATGAGCCACCATGCCCAGCCTAAGCTTTTTCAATATTAAGAATTTTGGGGGGCCAGGAGTGGTGACTCACGCCTGTAATCCCAGCACTTTGGAAGGCTGAGGCGGGTGGATCACCTGAGGTCAGGAGTTCCAGACCAGCCTGGCCAACATGGTGAAACCCCATCTCTACTAAAAATACAAAAATTAGCTGGGCATGGTGGCGCATGCCTGTAGTCCCAGCTACTAGGGAGGCTGAGACAGGAGAATTGCTTGAACCCAGGAGGCAGACGTTGCAGTGAGCCAAGATTATGCCACTGCACCCCAGCCTGGGCAATAGAGCGAGACTTGGCCTCAAAAAAAAAAAAAAAAAAGTCTGGGTGCAGTGGCTCACGCCTGTAATCCCAGCACTTTGGGAGGCCAAGGCAGGTGGATCACGAGGTCAGGAGATCGAGACCATCCTGACTAACACAGTGAAACCCCGTCTCTACTAAAAATACAGAAAAAGATTAGCCGGGCATGGTGTCGGGCACCTGTAGTCCCAGCTACTTGGGAGGCTGAGGCAGGAGAATGGCGGGAACCTGGGAGGCAGAGCTTGCAGTGAGCCAAGATTGTGCCACTGCACTCCAGCCTGGGTGACAGAGCGAGGCTCCATCTCAAAAGAAAAAGAATTTTTTTCTTTTGTTTTAAGAATGTAGAGTTTTGGGGAGGGCTAAATGAGATTTTAATTCTTCTTTGGAGAGAGTGAGATTTCTCGTTTAATATTTACTTGGCAATCTGATTTGAAATCACTTTAATAATATTGTCTACACACTTGGTCTTTAAATATAGCCATATTTTTATCCCAAAATGTTAAGCCAAATAATTACTCTGTTATAGTCAGAGTTTTAACTGGTAATATAAAAACTCAGTTTTTATTTGAAATTGTTAAATTTTCCTTAATTCTTTTCAGGATAAGAATGCATTACATCTGTTTTCTATAAATGGCAAGTATCTAGGGTCTCAAATCCTGAAGGAACAAGTATCAGATATATGTATAATTGGAGAACACGTTGTCACAGGCAGCTTACAAGGATTCCTGTCTATAAGAGATCTCCACAGGTAAGTAATAAAAACTAATGAAGTATCACTTAAGAAAAGGTGGCAGTACTTCTAGTCTAGAGTGAAAATCAGGAGTCTAAGATTTTTAATCTTTTGATTTATCATTTATTATAAAAATTTATCTTTTAGCAAGTATAAAAAATTGGAGAAGCTAAAGTATTCCTGGATTCATAAAGGAAATATATATATACATTTTTTAATATGTAGAAAATTTTACATTATATATATTTTACCACAATTAAAAATTTTTTAGGCTTGGCATAGTGGCTCCTGCCTGTAATCCCAGCACTTTGGGAGGTCAAAGAGGGAGGAATGCTTGAGCCCAGGAGTTTAAGACCAACCTGGGCACATAGCAAGACCTCATCTCTACTAAAAATAAAATCTTTAAAAATTAGCTGAGCATGGTAGCATGTTCCTGTGTTCCCAGCTACTTGGGAGGCTGAGGTAGGAGGATTGCTTGAGCCCAGGTCAAGGCTGCAGTAAGCTATGATCATACCACTGCACTCCAGCCTGGACAACAGAGCAAGACCCTGTCTGAAAAGAAATGTTTTAAATATGTAGAGCTAGAAAAAAATGTTCATAGTACCAAATCTGTATTATGGATTTGGAAATTTGTCCAAATGATGGTTTGAATTTTTATAAAGTTTTTTTTAACTGTGGTAAAATAGAGTATATTTAACATATTTAAGCATGTGTGTGTATAAAATTGGTAGGGAGATCTGTTGTCATTTAATCTAGTGAAGGAGAGAGATACTGGAGTAGTGGATATGTGTTTTTGTTTTGTTTTGTTTTTTGAGACCTGCTCTCTGTCACCCAGGCTGGAGTGCAGTGGCATGATATTGGCTCACTGCAGCCTCTGCCTCCAGGTTCAAGCGATTCTCCTGCCTCAGCCTCCACATTAGCTGGGAATACAGGTGCGTGCCATCATGCCCAGCTAATTTTTGTATTTTTAGTAGAGACGAGGTTCCACCATGTTGGCCAGGCTGGCCTCAAATTCCTGACCTCAAGTGATCCACCCACCTCAGCCTTCCCAAAGTGCTGGGATTACAGGCATGAGCCACCGCACCTGGCCCGAGATTTCTGGGCTTCTTACCCACCTCTCATTTATGAATCAGCAAGGCAAAAAGCATTTAATGAGAGTGCCTAGGTGCTCAATACTGTGATGCTTACTCATAATAATGGTTTTTAAGGGGTTTAAGACTAGTTGGAGGCTGGGCGTGGTGGCTCACGCCTGTAATCCCAGCACTTTGGGAGGCTGAGGTAGCTGGATCATTTGAGGTCAGGAGTTCAAGACCAGCCTGGCCAACATAGTGAAACCCCATCTCTACTGAAAGTACAAAAATTAGCCAGGTGTGATGGTGGGCACCTGTAGTACCAGATACTCAGGAGCCTGAGGCAGGAGAATCACTTGAACTCAGGAGGCAGAGGTTGCAGTGACCGAGATCGCACCACTGCACTCCAGCCTGGGTGACAGAGCGAGACTACATCTCAAAAAAAAAAAAAAAAAGACTAGTTGGGGAAATATCAATATTTGTGTACTGTTGTGAACTGTTTAAGAGCTAAGTTATATGGTCCCAGTTACATGCGCATGATGAGTTTTAAAGACATTAAGGATTAGCATGGATCTGGATCTGAGTAGTCAGAGGAGTCTTGATGAAGGATTAGTAGGAATTAAATGGACATGAAAAGACAGGGAGGGCCTTCTTTTGGAGATGGGGTAGGCAATATGTGAGGAAATAAAGCACAAAGACGTAGGAACCGCAGTGAACATGGTGTGTATTGTGCTGCATTTTGACAATAAGATCAGAGCAAGACTAGAACAAATGCCCACTGGGAGTCTGAGGCTCAGAGAACGGTGACTAGTACAGGAACTTTATTTCTATCTGTTTTAGGAAAAACACGAAGGATAAAAATCTAGTTAGTATCCATATAGAATCCTATCTAACTGTTGTGTTCCTTACTTTGTCTCTCACCTTCCCTCTAATCTCTCTAAAGGGAACGTAAAGACTATTTACCTTAGATAAATGATGAATGTAATAGTAACATGTAAAAACTGAAGTAATAATAGAATGGGTTGGAAAATTGAAAAAAGAGTAAGATTCTCTAGGAAGTCAAGAAAATTCTTATATTTTAGGTTCATGTTTTATTATTTTGTTTGATTATATATGGTTAGAAGAAAAATAGATGTCAAAAATAGAGAAAAAATCTATTTATCAATTATCTTAAGTAATGCTGTAAATACAGGCCCTTGTGTGAGTCACTTAGACTTTCTGGACACAAGTTCCCACATCTGTAAAATTAGAATACAGAACTAGATGAGCATTAATTTATTTTCCAGATATAAAATCCTGTGAATTCATTATAAATCCATGTAATTATGTCTGTATTCTTTATTTCTTTTCTAGCTTGAATCTCAGCATCAACCCATTAGCCATGCGACTACCTATCCATTGTGTTTGTGTAACCAAAGAATACAGCCATATTCTTGTAGGTTTAGAAGATGGCAAATTGATTGTAGTGGGTGTTGGCAAGCCTGCTGAGGTAATACCTAGCATCAGTAATTTCATTTCTCATGCTGTTGGGGATTAACTTTGGTTCTCCTTCATTCCAACTGATTGAGAAGTCACCATTAGGGATAAACAAATTAAAAACCAAATTTGATTTTTCAAAAGGCAGTAAATAAAAACAGGATAAAGCTATTATTCAAGAGTGATGTTTATGTTATTATTGAAAGCCCACCTTTGGCAATTCTATCTACCACTCTATAGGAATAAGAAAGGTCATGTCTTCTAAATCTAGATTCAAGACTACAACTTAGATTTTCAATACGTAAGAGCCTTTGCAAAAGAATAAAATGTAGGCTCAAACAATAAAACTACTTTAGTTTTAACAAATACTCATCATAACTATTTGTCAGTTGTTCTTTTGTAAAAGCATCATTTTTTATTTGTAACTACAAATATCCCCATATAGTGTGCTTATTCTCAGTGAGTTTCCTATAGTTAAATTTACTTGCTAATGATTTATCAATTATTGAATATTCAGATATCATAAATCTAACTCTCACTCTTAGGAAATCTTTGTAGTTATACTCCAGTAACTTACTGATTCTTCCAAATAATTTGTGTTATTACATAGTTAAATTAAGCATTATAAATTTTTTTTAAGTCACTGTTGGTATTTTCTGAGAAATCTAACAATATGGGATCTGTCGGGGTTATTTCAAGGGAAGAAATTACTGTCACACAGTCAGTGGCTATAATAACCTGTTAAAGATCGTAAAAATCTGTTTTAGAAATATTTGAAATTTCTTTAGTCCTTATGCTTTTTTTCAGCATATTATTTTAACAAAAGTGTCGTTAAATTAATGTTATTATGGCTGGGCATGGTGGCTCACGCCTGTAATCCCTGCACTTTGGGGGACCGAGGCGAGCGGATCAGTTGAGGTCAGGAGTTCGAGACCAGCCTGGCCAACGTGGTGAAACCCTGTCTCTACTAAAAATACAAAAATTAGCCGGGTGTGGTGGCATACGCCAGTAATCCCAGCTACTCAGGAGGCTGAGGCAAAAGAATCACTTGACTTGAACCTGGGAATTGGAGGTTGCAGTGAGCTGATATTGCGCCGCTGCACTCCAGCCTGGGTGACAGAGCAAGACTGTACTACAGTGTAGAATATGAACTAGATCCATATTTAGTTACAAAAAGATATTTCTATTTCAAGATCTATTTTTATCTATAACATCAAAATCTTGATTAATATATATTTTTTAATCATGTACCAGTTTTATATATTATTCTATTAGAGTGAAAGTCATATGTAAAAATCAGATGGTAAGGTAGTAGTGCTTCGGAAAATACATCTGCAAATGTAACTGCAAAACAAGCATGCCAAAGCCACTAGTACTTTGTATGAGGCTTATCTTTTATCATTCCAATAAATATACCCTAGAAAAGCAACCATTAGGCCGGGCACGGTGGCTCACACCTGTAATCCCAGCACTTTGGAAGGACAAGGTGGGCGGATCACGAGGTCAAGACATCCAGACCAACTCGGCCAACATGGTGAAACCCCGTCTCTACTAAAAATACAAAAATTAGCCAGGTATGGGCCAGGCACAGTGGCTCACGCCTGTAGTCCCAGCACTTTGGGAGGCCGAGGTGGGCAGATCACGAGGTGAAGAGATCAAGACTATCCTGGCCAACATGGTGAAACCTCGTCTCTACTAAAAATACAAAAAAAAATTAGTTGGGCGTGGTGGCACGTGCCTGTAGTCCCAGCTACTCTGGAGGCAGAGGCTGAGGCAGGAGAATTGCTTGAACCAGGAAGGTGGAGGTTGCAGTGAGCCAAGATCGTGCCACTGCACTCCAGCCTGGTGACAGAGCAAGACTCCATCTCAAACAACAACAACAACAAATTAGCTGGGTGTGGTGGCGCATGCCTGTAGTCCCAGCTACTTGGGAGGCTGAGGCAGGAGAATCGCTTGAACCTAGGAGGTGCAGGTTGCAGTGAACCAAGATCGTGCCACTGCACTTCCAGCCTGGCAACAGAGCGAGACTCCATCTCAAAAAAAAGGAAAAGTGACCATTAAAAAAGGTGGCAAGTCGGGCATGGTGACTCACTCCTGTAATCTCAGCACTTTGGGAGGCTGAGGTGGGTGAAGCACTTGAGGCCAGGAGTTTGAGACCAGCCTGGGCAACATGTCGAAACCCTGTCTCTACTAAAAATACAAAAATCAGCTAACCATGATAGTATGTTCCTGTAGTCTCAGCTACTTAGGAGGCTAAGGTGGGAGGATTGCCTGAGCCCAGAAGGCAGAGGTTGCAGTGAGCTGAGGTTGCACCACTGCACTCCAGCGTGGGCAACAGAGTGAAACCCTGTCTCAAAAAAAAAAAAAAAAAAAAGGTGGAATCACCATTAAAAAGTAGAAAAAAAAAAAAAGCACTTGAGAAAGTAATTGTAACAAACCATAGGGGATTTTTGTCCCACCTGGATGTATAAACACTTTTAAAAGACATTTATTTATTCACTGATTTAATTACTATTTGGTTAATATTTATTATACACTGGGAAGGATGGTAGGTGATGCAAATTTAATGGTGAACAAAATGCAATTCCTGCCTTCAAGGGCCTTATGCTCTCCTTGTTTTCTACATTACTTTTTATCCTTCTTTTGTTAAATATTATTTTTTGAAAGTCTTAAAATATTTTAAAATTACTTTCTTTTCATCAAAACTTTATTTTACTTTCTTCTTATCCTTATGATTGGCATTAACAGTACTGCAAATTCTAGAAAAGAAAATCTCCAAACCTGTATGTCTTGTTAGCAAAATTAAGAATAATTTTGAGCCAGGTGTGTTGGCTCACACCTGTAATCCCAGCACTTTGGGAGGCTGAGGTGGGAAGATTGCTTGAGCCCTGGACTTCACCAGCCTGGGCAATATAGTGAGATCTCATCTCTACAAACAAATAAAAAATTAATTAAAATTTTTTAAAAATAATAGTTTTGAGAAGCTTATTTTGATGAAGTAATACGTATTTTTGATAATTTGTAAAATAAAGGAATCTGGTAACTTTGACATAACTAGGCCATTAATTGTTTAAATGTACACACTGACATTAGACCTATCTCAAAGACAAAATAAGTGTAAAAGTCTTTCATTATTATTATTGTTATTATTATGTGTGTATGTGTGTGTATGAGAGAGAGAGAGAGACAGAGTCTCACTATGATGCCCAGGCTGGAGTGCAGTGGCACGATCTTGGCTCACTGCAACCTCTGCCTCTCAGGTTCAAGCAATTCTCATGCCTCAGCCTCCCAAGTGGCTGGGATTACAGGCGTGTGCCACCATGCTGGGCTAATTTTTGTATCTTCAGTAGAGACGGGAGTTTGCCATTTTGGCCAGGCTGGTCTCAAACTCCTGCCCTCAAGTGATCTACCTGCCTCGGCCTACCAAAGTGCTGGGATTACAGGCATGAGCCACCACACCTGGCCATCTTTCTCTATTATTGATAACCTTTAAAGTGTTAATAATTCTGCTAACAATTTGTTTCTTTTCACTCTGCAAAATCAGTGTCTTACATATCATTTATTTTTTCTTAATATTTATTCTTTATTTCTTTGGATTACTTTACACAGATGCGTTCAGGTCAGCTTTCTCGAAAATTGTGGGGATCGAGCAAGCGTCTCAGCCAGATTTCAGCTGGAGAAACTGAATATAATACTCAAGATTCCAAGTGATTGTTATTTCCATTTTCTGTTACGATTACTGAAACCTGATTTATTGCTTTGTCACTTTAACCACATCTCTCGACTCTCTGCAATGTTGCAAGGCTTTTATCCCTGAAAATCATTTACAGATAACCACAATTTGCTGTGGTATATAAACTAATTCTTGGTCTATACTAAGCTGTATTTCAGAAAATACATTTGATTTGATTTTGTGGCCCATTCCTAAAGGTCATTGTATCCATTTTTAAAACAAACTAAGATGAGAAATTCGTTCAATTTTCTTATTATTCCAAATGATAAAATTTAAGATTTTTCTAATAAAAGAGTACAGATAATGGGACAGTTGAGAGAGATGGCTTTAAATACATTCTTAAGTGATCATTTTCCTATTTACTGACCTCTGTAATGAAAATATATCAATTTATTTATGGAACTCCTGATTGGGGATAATATTTTAAAGTATCTGTTTGGATTTTCAAAACTCAGTAAAAGTTACAGGTTGGCATGGTAAGAATAAAATAAGAATATTGAAACTGGTACATTAGCTAATTCTATTACTACTTAGCATGTTACTAATGAGAAGTTACTGAAATCTATTACTGTCCTTAAATAATAAAAATTGAGTAGAAAAAAGTGGAACTAGAGATACATTTTACAGATGTATTTCCTTAATAATATAATTAAGCAAAAGTGCTAATTGTGATTTTGACAGTTGGGCCTTTTAAGTAGCATTTGCAGCACAATTTGCATTTGCAAAGTTCAAAATTTCTTGACTCTTCACTAAGCAAATACTATTTTACTCTAATAATTAAGAGTTAGTAATACCCAAATATGTTGAGTTTTTACTTAGGATAACTGTGTGATTGATGAATGAATTGAAAAGATATGCATAACTTAAAATAATCATTTATATATAGTAATTTAAAAATTTCTATTTCATGTTTTAGGATTAGAGCTAATTTTATTATTATAGTGTTAAATGTTGTGCTTGATTATTAAGATCTTAAAGTAAAAGTCTGATTTATTTAATTTAGAATTCAAAGACATTGTTAAACTTAGATTTTTTGTAAGATTATCTTTTGAGTTAGGTCAGAGAGCTTTTACAACTACCAGTGTTATTAATCTGAGATTTCATGTGTTTGGGAGAACTTGTGAATCCCTCTGAAATTGTGCAGAGATTTTGTATGTTAAATGCATTTTCAGGAAGGAGTGGTTACGTGGCTTTCTTTAAAGGGATCTGTGACCAGTAATAGTATTCTTTTTTGTTCCACAAATCATAGATGTCCTTACATCCAATTGTCTTCTCAATTGAATCTTAGAGAAATTTTTCCTTTGCAATTTCGCTTTCCTGTTGACCACAGTATCCAGTGCCCTTTTCTTTATAATCTTTTGAGTGAGTAAAAAAATTTTAAGAAATAAAGAATTCTGTTTAGGGGAACTTTTGAATAGATTTGATTTGATGTGAGTCAGGGCTAATGAAAAGCTATAGAAGAATTTTCTTTCCAATAAGTAAAAATCCTCTGTTTTATTAAGGAAAAAATAGCTATGTTTTAGGTAAATAACTGAAATAAACTGGTACAACAATTGTAAAATAGAACATATGTAAATGTCAAGGTGTCTTTTCTTAAGACTTCAGGAATTTGTATTGAAAAAAGTCTCAAAATAAGTTCAGTAGCAATAATTATGATGCATAAATGAGACTGGCATCCATTTATTTTATTCTTTTGGGGGGGGATGGGAGGTTTCAATCCAGTGCTTCACCCGTGGTGCCACCGTGACTATATTTTTTTTTATCTTACAGTTTTTCAGGAGATTTCAAGTCAGCAGAACTAACATGATTGATTTTTAGTTTTTAAAATACTGATTTTTTTTAAGAAACTTTTTCTAAATCAAAACCTACTAAGTTTTATTTTGTTATTCAGAGATTTTGATGTAAAAATGCCTTCTTTATTTTTAAGGTTACTTAATACTGGATTTGAAAATTATTTTGGATGCTTATAAGTTTTCTAAAACTTAGATAATTAGAAAAAATGCCTAAGTTTATGATGTTTTACTATGCTGCTTTTTAGATGGAAGAAATAAGCAGTTTTTACTTTATAGTACAAATAAGTTTTGTTCACAATAAAATAGATATCCTACCTGGACTAATACTAGATGTACGAGGTAGTGAAAGTATTTCTTATATTGCTTTTTCCAAAAAGTAAAAACCAAAAATGGGGGCTGGGCGTGGTGGACTCATGCCTGTAATCCCAGCACTTTGGGAGGCTGAGGCAGGCGAATCACAAGGTCAGGAGTTCAAGACCAGCCTGGCCAACACAGTGAAACTCTGTCTTTACTAAAAATACAAAAATTAGCCAGACATGGTGGCACGTGCCTGTAGTCCCAGCTACTCGAGAGGCTGAGCAGCACAGGAGAATCACTTGAACCCGGGAGGTGGAGGTTGCAGTGACCTGAGATCACACTACTGCACTCCAGCTTGGGCAACAGAGTGAGACT
The DNA here is from genome assembly GCF_006542625.1 of Nomascus leucogenys. Lineage (NCBI taxonomy): Eukaryota > Metazoa > Chordata > Mammalia > Primates > Hylobatidae > Nomascus > Nomascus leucogenys. The sequence continues at coordinate 103,689,664 of NC_044402.1, forward strand.
TTGTCTCAAAGAAAAGAAAAAAAAATACGGAATTTAGAGAAAAATCTTTGAGAATACGAGCAACAGTCTAGAGAATGGAACTTAAATTTTATCTATTAAAAGAAGCAAACAACTATTAGCTGAATAATATATTACTCATTTAAAGAGTATAGCCTACTGAATTAAAAATCACTAGATAAAATAATTGGAAAGAAGTACTTTTGAGGATTCTGGTATATTTAGATGTTATCCATAGAAATTAGTTATATATTATGTAATGAGAGAAATGAACAGTATCATTAGAATGAAATAATAGGTGGACATTTCAATTGGTGAATATAGTATCTCAAGTTGGCTCTTACCAAGTCTGTTATCTGGCCAGTTGTGGTGGCTCACGCCTATAATCCCAGCACTTTGGGAGGCCGAGGTGGGCAGATCACAAGGTCAGGAGTTCGAGACCAGCCTGGCCAACATGGTGAAACCCCGTCTCTACTAAAAATACAAAAATTTGCTGGGCGTGGTGGCAGGCCCCAGCTACTCAGGAGGCTGAGGCAGGAGAATCGCTTGAACCCAGGAGGCAAGGTTGCAGTGAGCCAAAATCGCACCACTGCACTCCAGCCTGGGCAACAGGGCGAGACTCCATCTCAAAAAAAAAAAAAGTCTGTTATCTTTGCAAAACTTTTTATATGCTTTTGTTTCTTGATACTGGTGATGACAAAAAAAAAATCTCAGCATCCTGGTGATAGGAAGAGATTTATACCAAGATAATTATTTTACTTTTGGAAAATGAGATCAAGTATTAAAACATGAAATAGCTGTGCACGCTTAGAGAATAAAGAACGTTTATAAAATTTTTTTACAGCTGTTTTCAATCAGTATTCTGGTATTACTCAGATAAAATTGTAAGAGAGAAGGAAAAATAGATCAGGGCATAAAAATCAGGAAAGTGTATAAAAATGAAGTTTGGCAAGTTGGTTTAGTCTTTCTTTTTAGCCTGTGAAGCTCACGTGTGTTATTAAGAAGTTAATAACAAAATAAAAATCTGTTAACTTTTTTTAGGTCACAGTGCAGTGCATCCTTTTGTAGAAGAAAAAATACCAAGTGTTCATTCTGTCATTAGCAAGGAACACCAGTGAGGTTTCTTTTTTTTCTCTATTTAGGGCGTATTAAAATTATCCTTCAGAGTACTTGTATTGAAAATCAAGTTTATGCTTCTGAAAAGAATAAGTGCACTCTCAGAATTAAAATTCAGATTTGACGGTTGAATCTTAACCTAAGACATTTTATATTTTGTGTGAAAAGGAGTGGTCAGGGGAAACTGTTAACTTGGATACCAGATTTTTATTTAACAATGATAGAGATATGACCTTTGCCTTTATGTATATTTTATGTTGTTACTACTAAAGAGACCACTGAGAAATCTTGTAATTGAACTTAGGGAAGTTAGCTCCTTTTATATATTTATAAAATGAGTAGCATTATCTTTACCACCTTTCCACTGAAAAGATGCAAGTCCTAGGACTATATTAAATATAAATGTTATATTATTAAATAATATATGTAATATCGTGGGTGTCTGTTGGGGATATGTGTGTGTAAAGGTTGGTTTTTTCAAATATATATATTTAAACCTGTCTTCTGGAAACAGGTTCTTGAACCTATCTTTAGGATACAGTTTTTGACTGGGATATAGGAAATGAAACATGTTTGTTTGTTTCCTTTTTGTTTGTTTGCATCATCAGCCATACTCATGGCTTATCCTACACATTGTGCCTCTCATCAGCTGAAACTGTTTCTCCGCAATAAGTGAGCAATCTTAAACATTTTCATTGCTCTTTAACAAAATCCATTCTCAATATTCTTTTTGCTGAATTCGTATATTGTATATATTCAACATATTATTTGTTTTAAACTTGACTCCATCCAGAGCATTGCTCTATAGAGTTTTCCTGTATTTATCAGAGTCATGTGGTATTTTTCTTGATGACTGTAGGTAACAATATAGTGTTATCAGTCATCATTTTAATATGATTTAAAATGTGGACCACAGCCTGCCTTCTTTAATTTAAATCTAGGCCAAGCATGGTGGCTCACGCCTATAATCTCAGCACTTTGGGAGGCTGAGGCAGGAGGATCACTTGAGCCTAGGAGCTCAAGACTAGCCTGGGCAGCATAGTGGGCCAAACCTCTACAAGACACTAAAAAATTAGCCATGTGTGCTGGCAAGCACCCGTAGTCCTAGCTACTCGGGAGGCTGAGGCAAAGAGTTTGCTTGAGCCTAGAGATCAAGGCTGCAATAAGCTGTGATTGCACCACTGCACTTCAGCCTCGGTGACAGAGTTAGACCCTGCCTCCAAAAATACATTTTTTTAAATTTAAATCTAGCAGTTTCTAGGCCAGTGGTTCTTAATAGATATTGCAGATCAGACTTCTCTATGGAGTTTATAAATATACAGATATCTAGGCACTGCTTTGGACTTCGTGAATCTCTTTACTTAATATTCTTGGTATTAAAAAGTTATGTCTGAGGATTATTATGTGATATCTTAAAAATTTTTTCTGTATAGAAATTTGTCCATTTATCTTTATAAACCAGATCCAGTATTCAGACTTATTTGAAAATAGGCTTAATCATTATCCTGAGAGACATTTTGTCTCAAATTTGCTTGGAATGGCTTTATTATCTTTGTTTTGCCTGCCACAAAAACAACCAAATTTCCTTTCAGTTGAATTATTTTTATCATGAACTCTCTTTAGACTGTTCACATTTGAAAATTATAACTAATATTTGCCTCCAGAAAAGTACATCTGTTTGCTAATATTAGTTCCTGGTGACTTTCAGTGAATGTTTTGCAAACTTGAATTAGGCAACATTTTAAAGAAGAAAAAACATGACTAACATGATGAATTTAAAACATAAAAGTAGATCTCTTATAGCCTTGAAGCTTGTAATCAATAGAATTTTCCTAATTAAAAAGCATTGGATAAATTATCTACTACTTCCAATGACTTTTGCAGGTACAGCCTCTGTATGGAAATAATCTTTAATTTTTTATAGGTATAACAGAGAATAAAGCATTAACATTTAAGATGTTTAATTCCAAACAGGAAATAATTCAGTTTTCTGTGTTAAGAAATGTAAGGCCATTCTAGACTATAGCAGTTATGTGGTTTTCTTCTGTATAAAAATCTCATTTAATAGTGGCTGTATTATCAGATACTTATTTGATTATAGTAATTCATCAGACACATCTCCTTCGTTTGGTGATTATCTCATTGACATTTGTCACATGTGAGTGATTTCTAAACACATTGCAGGATTTGGACCTGTAAAGCCAGTGGCTTTAGTGATAAGTAAAAGGGCACATTCAACAATATTTACCTTTGTCTTAATGCCCATAATCTTATGAACTGAAAATTCAGAAGGAAAAGAACAAATAGAAAGCTACTAATTCAATATTTGTTTTTCATGGTACGGTTTTCATGTTTCCTTGGAAACATATTTTGCAAATATAACAATAATAGTAATAACATAATTTTGTCATTAAAAAAATTACCCATTCATTTTTCAAACTTGACTGTTAGTGGAGGGGTATATGTATGTCTGTGTTTCCACTTATGTAATGGCTGTCTCATTATTTAAATTAATTTATAATTATTTTTCAGTGTACAGAGTGATTAGTGGCTTATAATGCTGTTACAATGTAGCATTGTAAGATGAAGAAAAATTAGGATTTAGGTGGGATTTTTAAAAATTTATCAATTAAAAATAAACTACTTTTTAAAAGAAGTCCTATTCCAATTGGACCTTTAAAATTTTTATTTTAGTAATATTTCAACTTAAGATGTACTAAAACTAGCAATTCTGTGGTAATCAGTGTACTAGTCAACATTAAAATGCTATTTTGGGTTGTCTTCTTTTGGTAACATATTCTGACACTAAGCAACATGTTTTACAATTTAGCGGGCTGAACCTACAAATTCATAAATGCTTCTCTTTATTTGGAAGGAAAAAGATACTTGTCTGTATTAGACGTAATTGTTTTACTCTTCAGAATGTGAAAGTTATATTAATCACAAACACTTTAAGAAGTGGTTCTGGTAGGATGATATCAGTAGTCAAACTTAATTGAAAAACTGTCAGTGTCTGTTTTTTATATAGGGATTAAAGAGGATAACTTTATTTTTCCCTTTGGAAAGAATAATTCCTTTGGAATTTTGAAATTTTGATTTTCTTAGATGACTTTTTAGCAATTTAATTATAATAATTTCTATTTTTCTTCCAAAATTATGGCATGTTATAGTAGATCTTACTATTAAAGATCTTTTATATTTTAAACTGTTTTTTTCCTATTCTGCTTTTTACTACTCTCAAAGACTGTGATTGATGAACAACATCACCAAACTTTTTTTGTGGCTAACTGCATATTTTGTAATTAGCTTTATATAAGAAAACTTCTTAGAAAACTGTGTGGCTGGTTGGTTCCATTTAGAAACTCTTAACAGGTATGGCTTTCATTCCTCCAGTTGTTTGCTTTTATAGACTTGGAGCAAAAAATTTAGCAAAAAGTAATCATATCTGGCTAGACAGCCATTTCTCTCAGATTCATTGCTATAAAAATGAATCTACTGAGGCATAAAAATATGAAACATATTTAATTCATCTCTTTTGTCAGTTTTTCTGGGACTCCAATAGCATTTCAGTGTTATAGAGAGTGACCGTGACTTGAATGCATGTATATGCACATAGTCAATTCAGAGCAGAATAACTAAAAATTCAGAATGACTTGTTTTTTAAAAGTACTTGGAAATTGTGCTGCTACTTAAATATTGAAGGAATTCAGAAAGTTGTGTATTTATCTTAAAATGTTCCTTCTCATTTATTCTACTGGAATTGACCATGAAAAAGAAAATATTATGCCGTATTTATATCTAATTATTGACTGTGCAAACTGTGACTCAGTGGATATTTGTATGCCCCCAAAAACGTTTTAAAGTTGAGCAATTTTTAATAAAAATGTATAAATAATTTTGATTTTTCTCATTGTAGTTAAGTTACTGTTAGTTTGGTGCAATACATTCTTTCCTTCCTCATCCTTTTAAAATTAAGTATATGAGATGTATGTTTTGTTTTATTACATTAAGTGCTATTTTTAAAAATTCATTGTGTATATATGAGCTAATACTTGATTTGTTTCTGTATAGCATGATTAAAGATAATTGAAAATTTTGCACTTATTTTAGGCCCTTGAAAATTTGTATTCTAACACTTTCTAAGAATGTCCATTTATTTTGTACATAATAAATTAGCTTTGTATATGAAAATGGGTTTGAATCAAATAAAAAAAGTGATGTTACTTTCTTCAGTTGATTTGTAATTCTCAATTCATAGAGTCTGATTAGAACTTATCCTTGGCTAAGTTATTTGAGTAGACAAGAGATTGAATACAGTATTTGTTAATTAGAAAATTGATCACTGTTTCTTTCTCATATGAGCAGAATTTCTTCTGTAATCCTATGTGCACAAGATACATGTCAATTGACTATTTTTTGTCATATGTAACAACAGATATTTAGCCTTTCACTTTAGAGCTACCTCAAAAACATTGTTACAGGCTAAGCACAGTGGCTCATGCCTGTAATCATAGCACTTCGGGAGACCAAGGCTGGAGAATAGCTTGAGCCCAGGAGTTCAAGACCAGTCTGGGCAATATAAAGAGACCTTGTCTCTACAAAAAATTTAAAAATTAGCCAGGCATTGTGGCATGCACCTGTAGTTCTAGCTTGAGCCCAGCAGGTGGAGGCTACACTGAGCCAAGATCACACCACTGTACTCCAACCTGGGTGACAGAGAAATACCCTGTCTGAAAACAAACATTGTTTTAGTTTTTCCCTTAGCAAATGATTATATGCCATAAATCTCCATTTGTAGTTAACCAAATAATGTATTAGGTTGAATTTTTTAAACCTACATTCTTTCATAATTCTAATCTTTAGGGCCAGTCGTGGTGGCTCACGCCTCTAATCCTAGCACTTTGGGAGGCCAAGGCAGGAGGATCACTTGAAGCCAGGAGTTTGAGGCTGCAGTGAACTATGATCACACCACTGTACTCCAGTCTGGGCAACAGAACAAGACTCTGTCTCTAAAAATAAAATAAAATGAACCTTTTATCCAGTCAACTTTGACAATCTAAATGTTGACCTAATCCTTCTGGTTTTGTCAAGGTTAATAGAATCTAGTCCATAATAAGACAGAAGCCAAACTCTGTTCCAGGTTCTTGTTTGTACTTTTGTCTCTAGACCCAGAATAACAAAACAACAGAGATGAACATTAACCTTTACCTACTAGCACCATCCATTCACTATACTACACTTTATTGAAGACACTTCATTAGAATTGGAAACTTCCTGCATTAATTCATCTGGTAAGATTCTCAGTCACTGGACAATCAAAGCCAGGTTAGTTATGCACTTCATTAAGACTGCCTTGCTTTTGTAAAACAAGTTCATAACACCATTCCAAGCATCAAATAAATCTGTTTGTTTCACACAATGATACTGGAGCTTATATTTTCTCACTACATACAGTTGATCCTTGAACAACTTGGGTTTGAACTGTACAGGTCCACTTATATGCAGATTTTTTTTCAACCAAATACAGATCTAAAATACAGTATTTGGCCTGGGAAACATAGACCCTTTCTCTATAAAAAAGTCAAAAATTAGCCAGGCACAGTGGTGCATAGCTGTAGTCCCAGCTACTCAAGAGGCTTAAGCCTGGGAAGTCCAGCTGTGTGATCACACCACTGCACTCAGCCTTCTTGACAGAGCAAGAACCTGTCCCCAAAAAATAAAAGAAAATACAGTATTCATGGGTTGTGACACCCGTGTGTATGCAGGACAGACTTTTTGTTTTTTGGGGTTTTTTGGTTTTTTTTTTTTAGCAGAGACAGGGTTTCACCATGTTGGCCAGGCTGGTCTTGAACTCCTGACCTCAGGTGATCTGCCTGCTTCGGCCTCCCAAAATGCTGGGATTACAGGAATGAGTCACCATGCCTGGCCAATGAAGGAATATTTTAAAGGCATAAACCTATAAGGACGAAGAAAACAGGAGAGAAGATGATACAATTTGGGGAATTGGAAAATAATGGATGAATGGTAAAAAAAAAATCCAAATGGATGGATGAATCTGTACTTACAGGGAGCCTAAGATAAGGACAGTTACCTAACTTCAAATCTTTCCACATGTCCTCTTAAAAAACCATACAGATGAACAAGAAGAACAAATACAGCCTCACAACCCTATGCCTTCGAGATATCTAGAAGACAAACAGTACAGACTTCAAATTAAAAATACAAAAAAGCCAAATTCCAGCAGAGCTATCTCAAGTTTCAACAGTAAACCTCTGCAGAAAGGAAGGTGGGTCCAAGAAAGCAGAGAGTAGGGAAATGGAGGGCCTAACATTGAGTTTTTTAAAAAGACTCCCAGAAAGAGAAAGGCCATCCTAAGTGCAAAAGTAATGAAAAGTGAAAGAATGTGAGTGGATCAGAGTACCGTATATTAAAAATGGACTTAGTGTGCAGGATTCGATGTGGCAATCTCAGAAAGGCATTGTCTCTTGAGAAGAGTATAAAAATGTCTGGAGACTGGATAGTGAAGTGAAAGGGGAAAAGAGTGGGAGAAATTATGATTTAAGATCCTATGGACAATAAAAAATAAATTGGGGCTGGGCATGGCGGCTCATGCCTGTAATCCCAGCACTTTGGGAGGCCAAGGCATGTGGATCATGAAGTCAAGAGTTCAGGACCAGCTTGGCCAACATGGCGAAACCCCATCTCTACTAAAAATACGAAAATTAGACAGGCATGGTGGCACACACCTGTAATCCCAGCTACTTGGGAGGCTGAGGCACGAGAATCGCTTGAACCTAGGAAGCGGAGTTTGCAGTGAGCTGATATGCCACTGCATGGGTCTGGGTGACAGAACAAGACTCCATCTCAACAAAAAAGGAAAGAAAAAAATTGGAATATGTATAATCCCATCCCTCACCCTCACCCCCACCCCCACCCCCACCAAAAAAAAAAAAAAAAAAAAAAAACTAAAACTAAGCTATTGTCTCATGAACAAAGATACAAAAATCCCTAAGGGAATATTAGCAGGTCAATGCTAGCAATGTATAAGAAGGATAATGCATTATTACGGTGATGGTTAATATAATGTGTCAAATGATTGGGCTAAGGGATTCCCAGATAGGCAGTAAAACATTATTTCTGGGTATGTCTGTGAGGGTATTTCCAGAAGAGATTAGCATCTGTATCAGTAGATTGAGTAAAGATGATGTGCCCTCACCAGTGTGGGCAGGCATCATCCAATCTGTTGATAGAACAAAAAGATGAAGGACAAATTTCCTCTATCTTCTAGAGCTGGGACATCCATCTTCCACCCTGAGATGTGTGTTAGAGCTTCAGTTTCTTGGGCCTTCAGACTCAGATTGAACTACACCACACCATCGACTGTCCTGGTTTTCCAGCCTACAGATGGCATATCATAGGACTTCTCAGCCTCCCTAACCTCATAAGCCAATTCTATTGGTTCTGTTTGTCTGGAGAACCCTAACACAATAACCAAGTACAGTTTACCCAAGTAATTTAAAATTAGATTAACATTTTAAAATTAAGGCTGGGCATGGTGGTTCATGCCTGTAATCCCAGCATTTCAGGAGGCCAAGGCAGGAGGATCACTTGAGCCCAGAAGTTTAAGGCTGCAGTGAGCTATAACTGCACCACTGTCTCCTTTTTTTTTTTCTTTCTGAGACAGAGTCTCGCTCTGTCACCCAGGCTGGAGTGCAATGATGTGATCTCGGCTCACTGCAACCTCTGCCTCCTGGATTCAAGTAATTCTCCTGCCTCAGCCTCCTGAGTAACTGGAATTACAGGCACCTGCCACCAGGCCCGGCTAATTTTTTTGTATTTTTAGTACAGACGAGGTTTCATCATGTTGGCCAGGCTGGTCCTGAACTCCTGACCTCAAGTGATCCACCCGCCTCGGCCTCCCAAAGTGCTAGGATTATAGGCATGAGCCACTGCACCCGACCGTAAAATTAATTTGTACAGTTTTTCTTTTTCTTTTTTTTTTTGAGACGGAGTCTCGCTGTGTCACCCAGGCTGGAGTGCAGTGGCACAGTCTCAGCTCACTGCAAGCTCCGCCTCCTGGGTTCACGCCATTCTCCTGCCTCCTAGGTTCACGCCATTCTCCTGCCTCAGCCTCCCGAGTAGCTGGGACTACAGGCACCCACCACCATGCCCAGCTAATTTTTGGTATTTTTAGTAGAGACGGGGTTTCACCATGTTAGCCAGGATAGTCTCAATTTCCTGACCTCGTGATCCGCCCGCCTCAGCCTCCCAAAGTGCTGGGATTACAGGTGTGAGCCACCACACCTGGCCAATTTGTACACTTTTTCTTGGTAACCTGTCCTTTGTTGTAGGGGGCTCAGCCATGAACCTAGTGATGGGTAAGAAAAGAAATCTTTTCTGCTCTACAAAGATAGATTTGGGGCAGGAGGATAGAGTATCATTTATTTGACTAATTGTTAACTTGATGGGTGATTGTTGAATATTTTGACACATCAAGCAAATCCACACCCATATTTCCATCTCCCTAAACCTTTGTACTTCTTCTATAGCAGGAGTTCACCCACTTTTTCTATAAAGGGACGGGCAATAAATATTTTACACATAACTCTGTAGCAATTATTCAATTCTGCTGTTGTAGCCATACATAGAACATAAATGAGCATAGCTGTCTTCCACAAAATTTTATTTACAAAAACAGGTGAGGCCAAGCATGCTGACTCATGCCTGTAATCCCAGCACTTTGGGAGGCTGAAACAGGATTGCCTGAGGCCAGGAGTTTGAAACCAGCGTGGGCAACATAGCAAGACCCTGTCTCTACCAACTAAACAAAACAAAAAAATAGCCAGGTGTGGTGGCACATGCCTGTAGTCCTAGCTACTCAGGAGGCTGAGGCAGGAAGATCACTTGAGCCCAGGAGGTCAAGGCTGCAGTGAGCTATGATTGCACCACTGCACTCCAGCCAGGAAATTTCTGGCATCCCAACTTGAATGACTGTAGGCCAACATTGAATCCAGACTTCAGTTAACCAAACAAGCATATTCAGATTCATTCTCAAGTGTTCAGCTGATATGGTTTGGCTGTGTCCCCACCCAAATCTCATCTTGAATTGTAGCTCCCACAATTCCCACATGTTGTGGGAGGGACCCAGTGGGAGGTAATTGAATCATGAGGGGCAGCTCTTTCCCATGCTATTCTCATGATAGTGGATGAGTCTTACAAGATCTGATGGTTTTATACAGGGGAGTTTCCCTGCACAAGTTCTCTTGTCTGCTGCCATGTGAGATGTGCCCTTCACCTTCCACCACGATAGTGAGGCCTCCTCAGCCACATGGAATTGTGAGTCCAATAAAACTCTTTATTTTGTAAATTGCCCAGTCTTGGGTATGTCTTTATCAGAGCGTGAAAAAAGACCAATATGGTAAATTGATATCAGTACAGTGGGGTGTTGCTGAAAAGATACTCAAAAATGTGGAAGCGACTTTGGAACCGGTTAACAGGCAGAGGTTGAAACAGTTTGGAGAGCTCAGAAGAAGACAGGAAAACGTGGGAAAGTTTGGAACTCCCTAGAGACTTGTTGAATGGCTTTGACCAAAAATGCTAATAATCATATGGACAATTAAATTCAGGCTGAGGTGGTCTTAGATGGAGATGAGAAACTTGTTGGGAACTGGAGCAAAGGTGACTCTTTTTATGTCTTAGCAAAGAGACTGGTGGGATTTTGCCCCTGCCCTAGAGATTTGTGAAACTTTGAACTTGAGAGAGATGATTTAGGGTATCTGGTGGAAGAAATTTCTAAGCAGCGAAGCATTCAAAAGGTGACTTGGGTGCTGTTAAAGGCATTCAGCTTGAAAACGAAAACAGAGCATAAAAGTTCAGAAAATTTGCAGCCTGACAATGTGATAGAAAAGAAAATCCCATTTTTTGAGGAGAAATTCAAGCGGGCTGCAGGAATTTGCAGAAGTAATGAGGAGCTGAATGTTAATCTCCAAGTCAATGGGGAAAATGTCTCCACCTTTGCGGCAGCCTCTCCCATCACAGGCCTGGAAGCCGTCGAGGAAGAAAAAATGGTTTCCTGGGCTGGGTCCAGGGTCCCTCTGCTGTGTGTAGTCTAGGGACTTGGTGCGCTGAGTCCCACCTGCTTCAGCCGTGACTAAAAGGGGCCAAGGTACAGCTCAGGCTGTGGCTTCATAGGGTGCAATCCCCAAGCCTTGGCAGCTTCCATGTGGTGTTGACCCTGCAGGTGCACAGAAGTCAATAATTGAGGTTTGGGAACCTCTGCCTAGATTTCAGGGGATGTATGGAAATGCCTAAATGTCCAGGCAGAAGTTTGCTGCAGGGGTCATGTGCTCATGGAGAATTTCTGCTAGTGCAGTGCAGAAGGGAAATGTGGGGTGAGCGCCCCGCACACAGAGTCCCCACTGGGGCACTGCCTAGTAGAGCTGAGAAGAGGGCCACTGTTCTCCAGACCCCAGAATGGTAGATGCATTGACACCTTGCACTGTACACCGGGAAAAGCCACAGACACTCAATGCCAGCCCGTGAAAGCAGCCGGGAGGGGGGCTGTACCCTGCAAAGCCACAGGGGCAGAGCTGCCCAAGACCATGGGAACCCACCTCTTGCATCAGCATGACCTGGATGTGAGACATGGTGTCAAAGGAGATCATTTTGGAGCTTTAAGATTTGACTGCCCTGCTGGATTTTGGACTTGCATGGGGCCATTAGCACCTTTGTTTTGGCCAATTTCTCCCATTTGGAATGGGTGTATTTATCCAATGCCTGCACCCCCATTGCATCTAAGAAGTAACTAACTTGCTTTTGATTTTACAGGCTCATAGGCAGAAGGGACTTGCCTTGTCTCAGATGAGACTTTGGACTGTGGACTTTTGGGTTAATGCTGAAATGACTTAAGACTTTGGGGGACTGTTGGGAAGGCATGATTAGTTTTGAAATGGGAGGACAGAAGATTTGGGAGGGGCTGAAGTGTAATGATATGGTTTGGCTGTTTCCCCACCCAAATCTCATCTTGAATTGTAGCTCCCAGAATTCTCATGTGTTGTAGGAGGGACCCGGTGGGAGGGCAGCTCTTTCCTATTCTCCTGATAGTGGATGAGTCTCACAAGATCTGATGGTTTTATAAAGGAGAGTTTCCCTGCACAAGTTCTCTTGTCTGCCACCATGTGAGACATGCCTTTCACCTTCCACCATGATTGTGAGGCCTCCCCAGCCACATGGAACTGTGAGTCCATTAAACCTCTTTCTTTTGCAGATTGCCCAGTCTCAGGTATGTCTTTATCAGCAGCATGAAAATGGCCTAATATGTCAAGTTAACACATTGACTTCCCAAATTCTGAGTGAATGAAACCATATAAATAAATTTGGCCCTTACCACCCTTTATGTTTTCTTTTCCTTAAACAAATACCCATTTCCATACATGCTTCTCAGCATCCCTCTAATACAAATTAGCAAGATCTCATTGCTCCTTTGATGTATAAGCAGTGTTCTGCTCCAGGTCCAGGCATTATGAGTAGAGCATTTTAAAACAACAATAGAACCAACCAAATGTGTTCTGCTTTTTATGATCACTATGTGCTGGCAATAGTAAACTGTGAGTGACGAATTACCCACCCTGCTGTACCATCACCTGTCCCCTTTTTCTTGCAGTGCCTCTGTTCTCTAAGAACTAAACTGGTAATTGTCTCCCTGGGCCATGATGGGTTTAACTGTTTTTACCCAGACAGTCCATTATTATGTTTATTATTTTATTAGTTTATTATTATCAGTCTTTTTTTTTTTTTTTATATGGAGTCTTGCTCTGTCGCCCAGGCTGGAGTGCAGTGGTGCGATCTAGGCTCACTGCAAACTCCGCCTCCCGGGTTCACGCCATTCTCCTGCCTCAGCCTCCCAAGTAGCTGGGACTACAGGCACCCGCCATCATGCCCAGCTAATTTTTTGTATTTTTAGTAGAGACAGGGTTTCACCGTGTTAGCCAGGATGGTCTCCATCTCCTGACCTCGTGATCAGCTTGCCTCGGCCTCCCAAAGTGCTGGGATTACAGGCATGAGCCACCACGCCCAGCCTATTATCAGTCTTTATTGCCTAGAAATAATGAGGAGAAATGGGAATTCTTCCTCAGAGATAACTGACCCAAAAGAAGTTTCTGAAAGACTTTCACGTGAGGGAAGTTAGTTTCCTCAGACAGGGGAGATGGGCCCACTCCCATTGGCAAGGAAGGTTCAGCGGGACTTGGGGTTTCAGCTTTGTCTTTCTCTGACCAAATGTACTGATCTAAGAGTCCTATTCCTTCTCAAACGGTGCCCTAATTTAGAATAAAAGACTTGGCAAGATTCTGCTTTTAGCTGGCATTATAACTCTACAACCTGCACAATTAGATTTTAGGGCCTGTAACTCAGCCATATCTGCCGTGCAGCTGCACAAAATGTTCTTTTTTTTTTTTTTTTTTTTTTTTTGAGATGGAGTCTCGCTCTGTCGCCCAGGCTACAGTGCAGTGGTGCGATCTTGGCTCACTGCAACCTCTGCCTCCTTGATTCAAGCAATTCTGCCTGCCTCAGCCTCCCAAGTAGCTGGGATTACAGGCATCTGCCACCATGCCCGGCTAATTTTTGTATTTTTAGTAGAGATGGGGTTTCACCGTGTTGGCCAGGCTGGTCTCTAACTCCTGACCTCAGGTGATCCGCCCACCTCAGCCTCTCAAAATGTTGGGATTACAGGCGTGAGCCACCATGCCTGGCCACAAAATATTCTTTCGAGAAGAATGGAAGCCTTCTGGTCCTTCATTTATACCATCTTATGGTGGAATGTCAACACCTAAAACTTGTTTTTTTTTCTTTTCCTAAGCTCTATAATGCAGTCAGAAACAGCCATCTAGCCCACCATCTTTTTTTTTTTCTTCTTCTTCTTCTTTTAGACAGTCTCACTCTGTCGCCCAGGTTGGATTACAGTGGTGCCATCTCAGTTCACTGCAACCTCTGCCTCCTGGGTTCAGGTGATTCTCCTGCCTTAGCTTCCTAAGAACCTGGGATTACAGGCATGTGCCACCATGTCCAGCTAATTTTTGTATTTTTAGTAGAGACAGGGTTTCTGCCATGTTGGTCAGGCTGGTCTTGAACTCCTGGCCTCAAGTGATTGGCCTGCCCTGGCTTCCCAAAGTGCTGGGATTACAGGCATGAGCCACTGCGTCCGGCCTATTCCACAATCTTTTGCAATACCCATTGTTGCTATCAACAATCACTTGACCATGTAAAATTTCTTCCCTACTGACATTCCATCCCATGTCACCACTGGCAATAATTCGAATAACCTTCTTGTCACTGCATGCTACACATTATCACTATCAAGAATGAATCTCATCATGAGGTTGTCAAATATGTGTTTAAACTGGTCCTAGAATTTCCAACTTGAGGAACTGTTTGAACTGTTTCTGGGAGCCACTCCTTGTGCCAACTAGAGTCAGGTCTGATGGTAAACAGTATGTCACTCCAATGGTTCAAAAGACTTTAAGGAAGAAACTATATACAAAAGTGTGGGGAGGATTAAGGGAACCAATAAAGGATGCTGAAGTATCCAGAGACTAGCAACAGGGGAAACCATTGTCACTCCTAGGTCTGAAGGGGCAAGGAGAGAAAATATTACTGTTGCTCAGAGAGGGTTGGAGGATCATAGGAGGAAGCTCTACCTCAAGAGCTATATATATATAGTGGGATGTAGCTCCTGCCAGCAAATATGGCTCAGAGCTGAGAGGGAGCAAAACAGGAGGCTTCTAAAGCTGCTCTCTTCTCAGCCTCAGCCTACTGATGGCTCTTGGTGGAATTAGAAGCGAGCTCATAAGAAGCCCAGGTGGCATAGTCTGAAGGAATGAACATCAATGGTGACAGTTGCATGGTAGACACACCTGACAGTGATAACGTAAGCATACCCTGAGAATGACCCTATATTATAAGAAGATTGTGTGTTCACAATTCCAACCCAAGGAATCTAGTAGTAGCCAACCAGAGATTCATTTGGAGGTTGTCGTCAGCTGGGATTGTGCCCCTGCACTCCAAACCTGGATCACAAAGTGAGACTCCGTCTCAAAAAAGAAAATTAAGGCTGGGTGCGGTGGCTCACACCTGTAATCCCAGCACTTTGGGAGGCCAAGGCAGGTGGATCACGAGGTCAGGAGTTCGAGACCAGCCTGGCCAATATGGTGAAACCCCCTCTCTACTAAAAATACAAAAATTAGCTGGGTGTGGTGTCGCGTGCCTGTGGTCCAAGCTACTCAGGAGGCTGAGGCAGGAAAATCACTTGAACCTGGGAGGTGGAGATTGCAGTAGGCCGAGATTGTGCCACTGCACTCCACCCTGGATGACAGATGGAGATTCCATCTCAAAAAAAAAAAAAAAAAGGAAAAGAAAATTAAAATAAATAAATTTGTAGGAGTTTTTAAAGCCACGGAGTTTAAAACTTTTGTGTGTTTTAGACTTTTTTTAGAGACTAGGTCTCACTATGTCACCCAGGACAGAGGGCAGTAGCACAACCATAGCTCACTATAACCTTGAACTCCTGGGCTCAAGTGAACTTCTGAGCCTCCCAGAGTCCTGGGATTATAGGCATGAGCCATTGTGTGCGGCCCAAAAACTATTTTTTTTTTTTTTAGAGACGGAATCTCTCTCTTTCGCCCAGGCTGGAGTGCAGTGGCATGATCTCAGCTCACTGCAAGCTCTACCTCCCAGGTTCATGCCATTCTCCTGCCTCAGCCTCCTGAATTGCTGGGACTACAGGCGCCACCACCACGCCCAGCTAATTTTTTTTTTTTTTTTGTATGTTTAGTAGAGACGGGGTTTCGCCGTGTTAGCCAGGATGGTCTCGATCTCCTGACCTCATGATCTGCCCGCCTCGGCCTCCCAAAGTGCTGAGATTACAGGCATGAGCCACCACACCCGGCCCCAAAAACTATTTTTTAATTCAACATGAGTACATGTTGAAGAGAAGTTTGACAGGTGATGAAGAAAATTACTTTCAAGGATAAAAATAATTTCATTAGAATAAAATTCTGTCGGATAAGTGCAATAAAAATAAGTTCAGAAAAAGGAATCATGGAAAATTTCCAGTTGTTCACAAAAAGTTTATGGGTTTTTTGTTTTGTTTTGTTTTTGGTTTTGTTCTTGTCCAGGCTGGAGTGCAGTGGCACCACTTTGGCTCACTGCAACTTCTGCCTCCCGGGTTCAAGCGATTCTCCTGCCTCAGCCTCCTGAGAAGCTGGGATTACAGGCGCCTGCCACCACACCCGGCTAATTTTTGTAATTTTAGTAGAGGCGGGGTTTCCCTATGTTGACCAGGCTGATCTTGAAGTCCTGACCTCAAGTGATCTGACCGCCTTGGCCTCCCAAAGTGCTGGGATTACAGGTGGAGCCACCGCACCTGGCCAAGTTTGTGTGTTTTAAAAAAAAATCTTATAGTTATCACATCACTATTATATTTACATTCCTTTTCATACACTTAAAAGAGAGCTGTAACAATTTCAAAACGTGAATATTTATAATATGCCAGAAATTTAATCCTTTAAAGTCAAGATAAAAATTTTAGATGTCAATACAGAAAAATGTGTGAAAAGATATATATGTGTGTGTGTGTATGTGTGTATATATATATTATACATATTGTTTATATATGCTTTTAGGGAATATCTGGGCAAAACATTTTAGGAACACAGGAAGAGGAGGTAGATGTCTAGTTTTAGAGACTCACGCTATAAAATATGGTGCCCTGACCAATTTCTGGAATTTTTGTCTCTGTTTTACAGCCCTCAAAGTTGAGAAAGTCTCAGGATGTAGGTCAATTTAGGACTAAAAGAGAATTCTAGATATCCTGAAGGATTGGTACCTAAGATTACGGTTATATGGCTACCTTATGCAGTTAAAACTCTTAGGTTTGGCCGGGCGCGGTGGTTCACGCTTGTAATCCCAGCACTTTGGGAGGCCCAGGTGGGCGAATCACGAGGTCAGGAGTTAAAGACTAGCCTGGCCAACATGGTGAAACCCATCTCTACTAAAAATACAAAAATTAGCTGGGCATGGTGGCGCGTGCCTGTAATCCCAGCTACTCGGGAGGCTGAGGCAGGAGAACTGCTTGAACCTGGGAGGCGGAGGTTGCAGTGAGCCGAGATCCCGCCACTGCACTCTAGGCTGGGCTACACAGGGGGACTCCGTCTCAAAAACAAACAAATAAAACAAACAAGAACAAAAAAAACCTCTTACATTTACTGTTTTGAAAACCTATTGGGAACATCAGTTTGACAAGAAATATCTTTAAAATTCTAAACAAGAGACTTAAAAATGAACTTTGAACATACGACAGTTTAAAGCATATTTACATGCAGAGAAAGACTTAAAAATACAATTTCTGCCAAGTGAAATATTAAACAGCATGTTTCATTATATTTGCTATAGATGCCAAAAGAGTTGGCATTTTCAATGAGATATGTTTCCTGCTTATGTAACAGTCATTTATCATAGAAGCTGTAAAATGCAATCTGGAATTTCTCTTGCCAAATTGCTGCCTGTTCTTCACATTTTATATTATTAAAGCTATAAAATCTATAAATTCTTTTAGCACACTTTCACAAAAAGCAGCACTAGTAAGTAGCAGGCCTTGCTTTGTATTTCAGTAGCCACGTCAAAACTTCTGAGCCATGCGAAATAGAAAGAGGGGTCCTAGGGTATTTTATGCCCAGGGCAACAAACGCCAAATGCTGACGTAGGGTAGCACTTACTCGGTTTTGCCAGGAGCTGTGCTAAGTGATTTTCATAAAATATGTAATTTAACCTACAGGCAACTCCATGTGGTATTATTTTCACTGTTTTACATAGAAGGAAATGGAAGCTTAGAAAACTCAAGCAATTTACCGAAAGTCAGTTAACAGAGCAAGGAAACCTAACAGTGTGCAGCCTCCGCTCACCAGAAAGTGTCAAAGAACCACATTTACTAGTACTTCAGACAGAAATTCTGCGAAACAAGGCGTATCTACTCTTGTTTTACTCCCAGAGACTTCCCTGTCCCACTTAGATCAGTGATGGTTTTCCCTCAAATTTAAGTGTGTAACAGTGTCCCCAGGAGGGTTCTGTTAAAATAGACTGTTGTACGCGCCCCCTACCCCTGCCCACCCCGAGTGTTTGATTCAGTAGGTCTAGTTTGGGATAGAGAATCTTTTTATTTTGTTTTCCTTTTGTTTTGTTTTTGAGACAGGGTCTCGCCCTGTCGCCCAGGCTGAAGTGCAGTCGTGCGATCTCGGCTCACTGTAGCCTCCGCCTCCCAGGCTAAAGCGATCCTCCAGCCTCAGCCTCCGGAGCAGCTGGGGCCACAGGCGCGCGCCACCACTGCCGGCTAATTTTTTTTTTTTTTTTTTTTTTTTTTTTTTGTAGAGACGGCGGTCTCACTATGTTGCCCACGCTGGTCTCAAACTCCTGGGCTCAAGTGATCCTCCCGCTTCAGCCTCCCAAGGTGCTGGGATTACAGGTGGAGCCACCGCGCCCGGCATCGATAATCTGAATCTCTAACGAGCTCCAGGGCGACGTTGATGCAGCTGGTACGGCGACCACTCTTCGAAAATCATTGGTTTAGAGGTTTTAATTCTGAATCCATTGGGAAAAGTGTTGGGCGGACAGAGCACTGCTAACTCCTAACTTTTCTCGGAAACCTGGGCGCTGCTTTCGCCAGCAACTCGGTCCCAAGTGGCGGGCATATTCTGTCTGAAATCGTGTGCACCGCAATCCCCGCCGTGGGGTGGAGGCTGGCGCTAGGCGGCCTCAGCCTCGGCCTGCTGCGCCCAGGAACCCACGCCCCGGCTCCTCGGCGATCCATTGCTCTTTCCGCTGGCGCCGGCCGGAGGCCTCGGTCACGCCCCCAGCGGCCCGTTGGTTCGCGGGTCCCGCGGGGTGCCCCCGCCCACACGCTACGCCTTAAATTGGGCCAGGCTGAGGCGCTGCTGCTCGAGCGGCCGATCCGAGACGTGGCTCCCTGGGCGGAAGAACCATGTTGGACTTCGCGATCTTCGCCGTTACCTTCTTGCTGGCGTTGGTGGGAGCGGTGCTCTACCTCTACCCGGTGAGCGCCGTCTTGGCTCTCTGGGGCCCCGGGCGCCGCCCCAGTCTCTCTGTCGCCGGCATCCAGGCCAACCTGCCCGCTGCGGGCCGCAGGGGGCGGGCCTGAGGGGAGGGTTCGGGTTCTCTCCAGGGCTTCAGCGCGGGGACCGCACCCGGACTCACGTGACGCCCCTCCGGGCAAGCGCTGAGAGCTACGTCGGCTGCGCCGCTACCCCTCAGGCGCCGGGCCAGGCGGGCGTAGAGCTGCTGAGGAAAAGCCCGCCCCCCCGCGAGCCGTCCTCACCTTGCCAGGCACCCTGGCGTCACTCACCAAGGCGGCTCTCAAGTACTTTGGGCAGCTTTTTGGCCATAACTCCGCCGAACCCAAATTTCATTTCCCAGTGTGTCAGAGAGGAGACTCCTGGGCGCGCCACCCCTTTCTCCTTTCTTGAGGATTCTCCCAGCACTTGTGTATTCCTCCTTTCCATCTGTCCATCGATCTATCCTGACTGGAATCCAAAGTGCTCGAGGTCCAGGTCTTGCTCCTCTTAGGGGCTCCGGGGCAAATGCTTCTTTGGGGAGAGCGCCGCGCTGCCGGTTCGGGTGCGAGGTTGCCTCGGCCGCTGCCGCCTCTCCGAGCCTCCGGTCCTCCTCTCTCCACTTGCCTCCGTCAGCCAGAGAGGGAGGGTCTGAAAACAAAAGCATTGATGGCTGAGGACCGTCTTTAAAACCTGTTCTGCACGCTTTGGGAGGCTGAGGCGGGCGGATCACGAGGTCAGGATATCGAGACCATCCTGGCCAACATGGTGACACACCGTCTCTACTAAAAATGCAAACATTAGCTGGCTGTGGTGACGGGCGCCTGTAATCCCAGCTACTCAGGAGGCTGAGGCGGGAGAATCGCTTGAACCCGGGAGGCGGAGCTTGCAGTGAGCCAAGATCGCACCACTGCACTGCAGCCTGGCGACAGAGCGAGACTCTATCTCAAAACAAACAAACAAACAAAAAAACACCTGTTCTACAAAGCAAGGTGGTGGTTTTACAGTGAAAGTTGAAAAGTAGCTGAACTGCTGGAATTGACCATACACCTTCTTAAATGTTCTTTTCCGAGCAGGTAAATGGATTAGACTGGAATCTTGCAACTACACAATCAGGGACTTCCTGAAATCTTGTTTTCTGAGAAACTAAACAATTTTAGTGGTTCTTGAATTTTTGGTGATTTTAAAATGATACTCTTCTTTGATCAGCTCATAGAAGCACACTGTTTATTCTTGGCACTAGATATGTGCCAGATACGGTTCCATGTGCTGGGAATCCAGCCGTGAAACCGGACAGAGAATTCCTGACTCTTGGAATTTATTTCCTAGAGAAGGGGAACAGACAATACAAACAAATAACATAGGATTGTGGGTAGAAATAAAGTTGGGGATAGGTAGATTGTTGTTTTAAAGTAGGATGGCCAAGAGCTACAGAGACATTTGAGCAGAAACTCGAAGAAGGTGAAGCTGCAAGTCATTCAGGTGAAGGTGCAAGCCATTCTGAGAAAGAGCATTCCGGGTCGAGGGAGCAGCAAATGCAAACCCTCAGAGGGAGACACGCCTGGTGTGTTTCTGGAAAGCAAGGGGACCAGTGTGGTTAGAGTGTAGTAAATGAAGAAGATACCAGAGGAGAGAAAGTTAAAAAGATGGGAGTGAAGGACAGATTTTAAATGACTTGTAAGGCTTTTTTTATGGACTTTTGCTGTGTGCCGCTGGAGGATTTCAGCAGATGAATGCCATTTGAAATTGAATAGAATTAAAATTTAATTTTGTTAGATAAATTTTAAAAGAATCATTCTGGTTGCTAAGTCATGAATAGACATGGGTCTCCAGGTAAGGATGGAAGCAAGCCAAGTAATTAGGAGGATATTATCATTTCAGCTTGGATCATGGTAGTAGTGGCAGAGATAATGAGAACTAGTCAATTGTGAAGATAGTGCCAATGGGATTTCCCAGTGGATTGGATGTGAAATGTGAAAGAGAGGCATCAAGGAAAACACCAGTTATTTTTAGCCTGGTATCTGGAAGGATAGATTAATTCCAGGGAAGATCAGGGGTTTTGTTGGTGGTGGTGGTTCTTTAGTTTTGTTTTAGTGGGAGGTAGTGGGGATTTATAGAGATGAGGAGTTGGTTTTGGGTAGGCTAGGTTTGAGATGCCTGTTAGACATTCAAGTGGAGATGTTGAGAAGTAACTGAATATATGTCTTGAGTTTATGGGAAAAGTCCAGGCTGAAGATACATATTTGGGAGCTATCAAAGTAAAGATGGTATTTAAAGCGAGGAGAACTGGTTGCGATCTCCCGGACAATTTAGATACAGGAGAGAAGAGGTCCCAGGGACCATTCCCTGGATTCTCCAATGTTAATGGTTGAGGAGAGAAAGAAGAGCCAGCAAAGGAGACTGAGAAGGAGCAGCCACATAAATAGAAGGAAGCCAGATGTTTTAAGCAGAAGAGGATAATCAGCTAAGTCAAATGCTGCAGATATTTTAAGTAAAGTTAAGGCCTAACAATTTAATAACATTGGTAATCATTTTTTTGTTTGTTTTGTTTCGTTTAAGAGACAGAGTCTCACTGTTGCCCAGGCTACAGTGCAGTGGTACCATCATAGCTCATTGTAACCTCAAACTCCTGGCCCCAGGCGATCCTCCCACCTTAGCCTCTCAAGTTGCTGGGACTACATGCGCATGCCACCACAGCTGGCTAATTTTTAAATTTTTTATTTTTTATTTTTTGATACAAAGTCTCGCTCTGTCACCCAGGCTGGAGTGCAGTGGCATGATCTCTGCTCACTGCAGCCTCTGCCTCCCAGGTTCAAGCAATTCTCCTGCCTCAGCCTCCCAAGTAGCTGGGACTGCAGGCACACATCACCACACCCAGCTAATTTTTTTATTTTTAGTAGAGACAAGATCTCACCATGTTGGCCAGGCTGGTCTCGAACTCCTGACATCAAGTGATCTGCCCACCTTGGCCTCCCAAAGCACTGGGATTACAGGCATGAGCCACCGCGCCCAACCTAATTTTTAAATTTTTTATAGAAATGGGGTCCTGCTTTGTTGCCCAGGCTGGTTTCAAACTTCTGGGCTGAAGGCATCCTCCTGCCTCAGCCTTCCAAAGATCTGGGATTACAGGCATGAGCCACTGCAACATTTGTAATCTTAAGAAGAGCGGTTTCAGTGTAACTGGGGTGATAAACCTAAATGGTGTGGATTCAGAGATAATCAAGTATAGATAGCTCTTTAGAGTTTTGCAGTAAAGGGGGCTGGTAACTACAGAGGGAAGTGAGGTGAAGAGACTCTTAAGGTAGGAGAAATTACATTATGCTGATGAGGGCTGTCAAGTCATAAAGGAGAAACTGATGATTTAAGAAGCTTATGGCCAGCACGGTGACTCAAGCCTATAATCCCAGCACTTCGGGAGGCTGAGGTGGGAGGATTGCTTGAACTCAGGAGTTTGAGACTAGACTGAGCATTATAGTGAGACCCTGTCTCTAAAATAAATAAATAAATAAGGCATGGTGGTGAGCGTCTGTGGTCCCTGGTCCCAGCTACTTGGGAGGCTGAAGCAGGAGGATTGCTTGAGCCTGGGAGATCGAGGCTGCAGTGAGCCAAGACGGCACCATTGCACTCCAGACTGGGTGACAGAGTGAGACCATGTCTCAAAAAAAAAAAAAAGCTTAGGTTCCATGGTCTGTTACTATAACCACTCCTTTGCATATACCTTCAGTTCCTTTGCCCTGTATCCATTTGTCATAATCATCTAGCATACCCTAATTGTGATTAAATCAAATGTTCTGTCAATTCCACCCCTGAACCCACACAGCTGGAAAACAAACAAACAAAAAAAACACAGGCAGAAAAGAACACAGCCATAGTGACCAGTCTCATTTTAATTCATAAACCTTAAGTGGGGTGTCTGGAAATCACCTGGTGCATTCACTCTCCAAATCTTCTATATAACTTTTCATTCCTTCCCTATCTTCACATCTTCTGTCTTCACCAATAACTGATAATCTCTTTTTTGTTTTTTTGAGACGGAGTCTTACTCTGTCACCCAGGCTGGGGCTGGAGTGCAATGGTGTGGTCTCGGCTCACTGCAACCTCCACCTTTTGGGTTCAAGCGATTCTCCCACCTCATCCTCCTGAGTAGCTGGGAGTACAGGCGCGTGCCACCACACTTGGCTAATTTTTGTATTTTTAGTAGAGACGGGGTTTCGCTATGTTGGCCAGGCTGGTCTTGAACTCCTGACCTCGTGATCTGCTCTCACCTCTTTTTCTTTTTTTTTTAGATGGAGTCTCGCATTATCTCCCAGGCTGGAGTGCACTGTTGTGATCTCGGCTCACTGTAACCTCCGCCTCCCGGGCTCAAATCCCGCCTCAGCCTCCTGAGTAGCTGGGATTACAGCGCCCACTACCACGCCCTGTTAATTTTTGTATTTTTAATAGAGACGGGGTTTCAACATGTGTGCCAGGCTGATTTTGAACTCCTGAGCTCAAGTGATCCGCCCACCTCGGCCTCCCAAAGTACTGGGATTACAGGCATGAGCCACTGCGCCTGGCCTCTTTTTTTTTTTTTTTTTTTTTTTTGATACAGGGTCTCACTCTGTCACCCAGGCTGCATTGCAATGGTGTGACCTTGGCTTACTGCAGCCTCGACCTACCAGGCTCAAGTGATCCTCCTGCCTCAGCCTCCTGAGTAGCTAGGACTACAGCGCTGGCCACTGCACCCGACGAATTTTTTGTACTTTTTAAAGAGACGGGGTTTCCCCATGTTGCACAAGCTGGTCTCAAACTCCTGGACTCAAATGATCGTCCTGCCTTGGCCTCCCAAAGTACTGGGATTATCGATGCAAGCCACCACACCTGGCCTATTTCATTGAAAAAATAAAACCAATCTGGAGATAATTTCCACACCACCCTGCCTATCTGCCTAAATTTGTGCCCTTACATTCCACGTTCCCTCCTATTACTATGAATTGGCTATGCTCCCAATTAAATGCCCCCCACCCCATCTCTTCACTCCTGTACTAGATCTCCTACCTTCTCACCCACTCAAGAAAATGGCTCCAGCACAGCAGTTTTTCTGTTTCCTTTTTTTTTTTTTTTTTTTTTGAGACAGAGTCTCACTCTGTCACCCAGGCTGAAGTGCAATGGTGCAATCACAGCTCACTGCAACCTCCACCTTCCAGGTTCAAGTGATTCTCATGCCTCAGCCTCCTGAGTAGCTGGGACTACAGGAGTGTGCCACCATGCCCAGCTAATTTTTGTATTTTTAGTACAGATGGAGTCGCCATGTTTGTCAGGCTGGTCTTGAATTCCTGACCTCAAGTGATCATCCACCTCAGCCTCTGAAAGTGCTGGGATTACAGGCAAGAGCCACTGCACCCGGCCCAGCACAGCAGTTTTCTTCTGTTTCTTGCATCATCATAATGAAAGTATTAGAATGGACCTTGATTTTTTTTTTTTTTTTAAGCCAAACCAGCTGGGACCATATATAAACGCAGAACAAAGAAAACAAAGAAAAATGTACTGGATATGTGTTAGTTGATGTAGAGTGTATATTAAATTTTTCAAACACCTTAGTTTAATTGACACAGAGGAAGAATAATATCCAGAATGAAATAATTTTTTTTTTTTTTTGAGACAGAGTCTTGCTGTGTCGCCCAGACTGGAGTACAGTGGCGCAATCTCGGCTCACTGCAAGCTCCACCTCCCAGGTTCACGCCATTCTCCTGTCTCAGCCTCCCGAGTAGCTGGGACTATAGGCGCCTGCCACCACGCCTGGCTAATTTTTTGTATTTTTAATAGAGACGGGGTTTCACCGTGTTAGCCAGGATGGTCTCGATCTCCTGACCTCGTGATCCGCCTGCCTCGGCCTCCCAAAGTGCTGGGATTAACAGGTGTAAGCCACTGCGCCCGGCCTTTTTTTTTTTTTTTTTTTTTGAGATGGAGTCTTGCTCTGTCGCCCAGGCTATAGTGCAGTAGCACGATCTCAGCTCACTGCAACCTCTGCCTCCCGGGTTCAAACAATTATCCTGCCTCAGCCTCCTGAGTAGCTGGGACTATAGGTGTGTGCCACCACACCCAGCTATTAAGCCTAGTACCCATTGGCCAGGTGTGGTGGCTCACGCTTGTAATCCCAGCACTTTGGGAGGCCGAGGTGGGCAGATCACGAGGTCAGGAGATCAAGACCACGGTGAAACCCCGTCTCTACTAAAAATACAAAAAAGTTAGCCGGGCGTGGTGGCGGGTGCCTGTAGTCCCAGCTACTCGGAGAGGCGGAGCTTGCAGTGAGCCGAGATTGCACCACTGCACTCCAGCCTGGGCGACAGAGCGAGACTCCGTCTCAAAAAAAAAAAAAAAAGCCTAGTACCCATTAGTTGTTTTTCCTGATCCTCTCACCCTCCGAGAGGCCCCAGCATGTATTGTTCCCCTCTATGTGTCCATGTGTTCTCATCATTTAGCTCCTACTTATAATGAGAACACGTAGTATTTGATTTTCTGTACCTGTATTAGTTTGCTAAAGAAAATGGCCTCCAGCTCCATCTGTGTCCCTGCAAAGGACATGGAAATCATTCTTTTCCATGCAAAGAACCCCTTTTTTTTGTATTTTAATATGGAAATAATTTTATAGATTCAACTTAATTGGAAAGCTATTATTTAAGGTCCTGCAGATGTCTTAGTGAAACACATCTGACTTACGGGATATATGATAATTCATTATTATAAACTTTTTTTTTTTTAAGGCTTCCAGACAAGCTGCAGGAATTCCAGGGATTACTCCAACTGAAGAAAAGTGAGTAATTATTTTCTTGGAATTAAGTAGAGTTAATTATTCATTATTGATATCAAGACTAAACCATATTTTTAGCCAATCATGGTAGCTCTTGCCAGCTACTGAGGAGGGTGAGGTGGAAGATCGCTTGAGGCCAGGAGTTTAATGCTACAGTGAGCTATGATTGTGCCACTGCACTCCAGCCTAGACCACAGAGCCAGACCCTGTTTCTAAAAAAAATAAATAAATAAAAAGAAAACTAAGGTTATTTTGTGGTAGGACCAGGCAGACAGATGGAATAGAGTAGGTAGTTCAGAAGACAAATCAAAATGATAAACCATATTTTTAGATCACTCATCTTATTTCAATTCCTTTGATTGCCCTAAATTTACCTTGGCATGTAACCTAAACTTTGTTAACAGAAAGGAGGGTTGTGTAAATCAAAACATTTCATTGCTTTCACTTCCCCTTGCCAGAGAAAGCTGAAAAGAGGATTAAGATAGAAGGAAAGAAAGAAAAGATTGCCATGGCTGATCTGATGATTTTCACCAGCCGATGATGTCCATTGCCATCTCAGAATTAGGTGCTGGGAAAGTGGGATAGCTTTCCAGTATCTAAGTCGGATGTTCCTATGGAGCTTTCGTATTTGGTTTGAAGTGTTAAGAATTCTTAAAATATCAGATAAATCCATATCTAAATATAACTATAGAAATATAGCAAGAAGGCAAATAGAATTGAGTTTTGTATTTTGCAGTAATTTGAATTTCATGAACCTTTGTTCTCATTTATTGACACAGTTAATTCAGAGTCAACTGTTGTTTTTCTGATTTTTCCAAGTTAAATTGATTATTTTGTCAAATGTTGTTCTTTTGCCAGAGATGGTAATCTTCCAGATATTGTGAATAGTGGAAGTTTGCATGAGTTCCTGGTTAATTTGCATGAGAGATACGGGCCTGTGGCCTCCTTCTGGTTTGGCAGGCGCCTCGTGGTTAGTTTGGGCACTGTTGATGTACTGAAGCAGCATATCAATCCCAATAAGACATGTAAGTTTAATTGTCTTTCTAATTACCTGATCCTTACCTTATAAGAATGAATGTTTAGGCTGGGCACGGTGGCTCACGCCTGTAATCCCAACACTTTGGGAGGCTGAGGCAGGTGGATCACTTGAGGCCAGGAATTCGAGACCAGCCTGGCCTACATGGTGAAACCCCTTCTTTACTAAAAATACAAACACTAGTCGGGTGCGGTGGCACACGCCTATAATCCCAGCTACTTGGGAGGCTGAGGCATGAGAATCTCTTGAACCCCGGGGACGGAGGCTGCAGTGAGCCAAGATTGCACCACTGTACTCCAGCCTGGGCGACAGAGCGAGACTCTGTCTCACAAAAATAAAAAAAGAATGACTGTTTATAAATAAAAACTATATCGATCTAGATATCGTTCTTGGATAGGAATAGCCAACATTTATTGAATGCTTTGTACTATGTGCTAGGCACTGTGCTGAAGTCTTATTACCTAATGTAAGATAGTATTTTAAATAATTGTGTTTTTCCTTAATTTATAAGCATATATGATAAAATCTCAGTGTAAATTCCAACAGGATTTTTTTGGGACCCTGAAAAAATAGTTCCAAGGTATATCTGGAAGAGTAAATGTACATGAGCAGCCAGGAAACAATCCTAAAAAGAGTATTAATGGGCTGGGCATCGTGGCTCACACCTGTAATCGCAGCACTTTGGGAGGCCGAGGCAGGTGGATCATGAGGTCAGGAGATCGAGACCATCCTAGCCAACATGGTGAAACCCTGTCTTTACTAAAAATACAAAAATTAGCCGAGCGTGGTGACGTGTGCCTGTAGTCCCAGCTACTCGGGAGGCTGAGGCAAGAGAATTGCTTGAACCTGGGAGGCGGAGGTTGCAGTGAGCCGAGATGCGCCACTGTACTCCAGCCTGGGCAACAGAGTGAGACTCTGTCTCCAAAAAAAAAAAAAAGAATATTAATGAGGGAAATACTTGTGCCATCAGTTAGTATAGAGTATTATAAAGCTAGATTAATTTAAAGAATCTTGTACTGGCCAGGCGTAGTGGCTCACACTTATAATCCCAACACTTTAGGAGGCCAAGGTGGGAGGATCACTTGAGCCCAGGAGTTCAAGACCAGTCTGGGCAACATAGTGAGACCCCATTGCTGCAAAAAATACAAAAATTAGCCAGATGTGATATGTGTGCCTGTAGACCTAGCTACTTGGGAGGCTGAGGTGGGAGGATTGCTTGAGTTCAGGAGGTTGAGGCTTCAGTAAGCCAAGGTTGCGCCACTCTACTCCAGCCAGGCAGCCAGGGGACAGGGCAAGAACCTGTCTCTTAAAAAAAAAGAATCTCCTGGCCGGGCGTGATGGCTCCTGCCTGGTGTCCCAGCACTTTGGGAGGCCAAGGCAGGCAGATCACCCGAGGTCAGGATTTCGAGACCAGCATGGTGAAACCCTGTCTCTACTAAAAATACAAAAATTAGCCAGGCCTGGTGATGTGCGCCTATAATCCCAGCTACTTGGGAGACTGAGGCAAGATAATCTCTTGAACCCGGGAGGCAGAGGTTGCAGTGAGCTGAGATCACACCACTGCACTCCAGCCTGGGTGACAGAAAGAGACTCCATCTCAAAAAAAAAAAGACTCTCATACTGTGGTCAAGCTAGGCAAACATGTAAAAGAGTAGAGAGTTCAGAAGACAAACCAAATATATATGATAAAGATAGCATTTTATGACAAAAGGGAAAAGTAATAAATGTTTTGGGGAATATTGTTTAGCTAGTTGTAAAAAATAAATCTCAATCCCTGCCTTATTCTATTCCCCCCGCCCCACTCGGCCAGCTTTTGCCTAGGCTAGAGTGCAGCGGTGCTATCACAGCTCACTGTATAACCTCTGCAATTCCTGGGCTCAAGCAATCCTCCCACCTCAGCCTCCTGAGTAGGTGGGACTATAGGCATGCACCACCATGCCTGGCTAATTTATTTACTCTTTAGTGGAGATGAGGTCTCGCTACATTGCCCAGGCTGGCCTCCAACTCCTAGACTCAAACGATTCTCCCACCTCTGCCCTCCAAAATGCTGGGATTATAGATGTGAGCCACTTCACCTGGCCTCTGCCTTATTTCTTATATCAAGATAAATTCTAGATGATTAAAATATCAGGTCATAAAGGTAATACAAGAAAACATGGTTAAATATTAAATTTTTTCTTTTTGGTTAGAGAGAATGTAGATAAACCTCTTCTTACAATGGTACAAGATCTAGGAGCTGTAAAACACAAGTTAGATAAATCTGTCTACATAAAAATGAAAAATTTTAGTACAATAACAAACACTTTGAATGGATGTGGTAGCACATAGCTGTAGACCCAGCTACTCAGGAAGCTGAGGTGCGAAGATCGCTTGAACTCAAGAGTTGAAGACCAGTCTGGGAGACACGTTGAGACTGTCTCTAACTTAAAAACAAAGTCAAAATCACCTTGAGAAAGGAAGAAAGAGAGATGGTAAAATGTTGGCCACACATTGCTACACCTGATGGGTAGTAATTGATTGCCATATTTTTGTTAAATAAAAAGGCACCATGACAAAGTTTAAAAGAGAAATGGAAAAGTAATTTACCACCAATATGTTAAATATATATAGTCCTTAAAAACTAGTAAGAAAAAATAGGCCAGGCATGGTGGCTCACACCTGTAATCCCAGCACTTTGGGAGGCTGAGGTGGGCGGATCACCTGAGGTCAGGAGTTCGAGACCAGCCTGGCCAACATGGTGAATCCCTGTCTCTACTAAAAATACAAAAATTAGCTGAGCATGTTTGCAGATACCTGTAATCCCAGCTACTCGAGAGGCTGAGGCAGGAAAATCGCCTGAACCTATGAGGTGGAGGTTGCAGTAAGCCGAAATTGTGCCATTGCACTCCAACCTGGATGACAGATCGAGACTCCATCTCAAAAAAGAAAAAAGAGCCTTCCTTTCCTTTCCTTCCCTTTCCCTTTCCCTTTCCCTTTCCCTTTCCCTTTCCCTTCCTTTCCTTTCCCTCTGTGGCCCACGCTGCAATCTACTCAGCTCGCTGCTGCCCGCGCCACGGACTGCCTGGGACTGCCGCCGCGCGCCACCGCTGCCTGCTTTTTCTCCTTTGGCTGCAGGTGCGCGTTCGCCATGTTGGCCACGCTGGTCGCCAGCTCCTGACGCCGAGTACTCTGCCCGCCTCAGCCTCCCCAGGTACTGGGACTGCAGACGGAGTCTCGCTCACCCGGTGCTCGGTGTTGCCCGGGCTGGAGTGCGGTGGCGTGGTCTGGGCTCGCGGCAGCCTCCGCCTCCCAGCCGCCTGCCTTGGCCTACCAGGGTGCTGGGATTGCAGCCCCTGCCCGGCCGCCGCCCCGTCTGGGAGGTGGGGAGCGTCTCTGCCCGGCCGCCCCTCTGCCCGGCCTCCCCATCTGGGAAGTGAGGAGCGCCTCTGCCCGGCCACCCATCGTCTGGGAGGT
Source organism: Nomascus leucogenys (assembly GCF_006542625.1). Taxonomy (NCBI): domain Eukaryota; kingdom Metazoa; phylum Chordata; class Mammalia; order Primates; family Hylobatidae; genus Nomascus; species Nomascus leucogenys. The sequence goes on from NC_044402.1 coordinate 103,720,172, forward strand.
GAGGAGCGCCTCTGCCCGGCCTCCCATCGTCTGGGAAGTGAGGAGCGCTTCTGCCCGGCCACCCATCGTCTGGGAAGTGAAGAGCGCCTCTGCCCGGCCGTCCCGTCCGGGAAGAAGTGAGGAGCGCCTCTGCCCTGCCGCCCCGTCCGGGAAGAAGGGAGGAGCGCCTCTGCCCGGCCGCCCCGTCCGGGAAGAAGTGAGGAGCCCCTCTGCCCGGCCGCCACGTCTGGGAAGTGAGGAGGGCCTCTGCCCGGCCACCCATCGTCTGGGAAGTGAGGAGCGCCGCTGCCCGGCCGCCCCGTCTGGGAAGTGAGGAGTGCCTCTGCCCAGGCACCCATCGTCTGGGAAGTGAGGAGCGCCTCTGCCCGGCCACCCCGTCTGGGAAGTGAGGAGCGCCTCTACCCGACCACCCACCGTCTGGGAAGTGAGGAGCGCTTCTGCCCGGCCACCCATCGTCTGGGAGGTGAGGAGCGCCTCTGCCCGGCCGCCCCGTCTGGGAGGCAGTGAGGAGCGCCTCTGCCCGGGCGCCCCGTCCGGGAAGAAGTGTGGAGCGCCTCTGCCCGGCCGCCCCGTCCGGGAAGAAGTGAGGAGCGCCTCTGCCCGGCCGCCCCGTTCGGGAAGAAGTGAGGAGCGCCTCTGCCCGGCCGCCCCGTCCAGGAAGAAGTGAGGAGCCCCTCTGCCCGGCCGCCACGTCTGGGAAGTGAGGAGCGCCTCTGCCCGGCCACCCACCATCTGGGAAGTGAGGAGCGCCTCTGCCCGGCCGTCCCGTCTGGGAAGTGAGGAGCGCCTCTGCCCGGCCACCCCGTCTGGGAAGTGAGGAGCGCCTCTGCCCGGCCGCCCCGTCTGGGAAGTGAGGAGCGCCTCTGCCCGGCCACCTATCGTCTGGGAGGTGAGGAGCGCCTCTGCCCGGCCGCCCCGTCTGGAAGGAAGTGAGGAGCGCCTCTGCCCGGCCGCCCCGTCCGGGAAGAAGTGAGGAGCGCCTCTGCCCGGGCGCCCCGTCCGGGAAGAAGTGTGGAGCGCCTCTGCCGGGCCGCTCCGTCTGGGAGGTCTACCACGGAGGCCAGAAGCAATGGGGGAGCTGGACGTGGTGGCTCACGCCTGTGGTCCCGGCACTCTGGGGGGCGAGGCGGGTTGATCACTTCGGGCTAGGAGTTCGAGACCAGTCTGGCCAACTTGGCGAAACATGAAAAATACAACAGACAAACCAACCAACCAACTCAGTGACAACAAAACAGGTCTACCCTGGAGTCATACTCTAATTTTTTCTATTTTCCTCCCTTTCTGATCCTTTATCCCACTTTCTTTTTCTTCCTCTTCCTTCTCCCTCTTCTTTGTCAAATAGAGGATTGAGTTATTATCACTGATCCATATAAAGTCCCTCTCTCATTTATTTTAACTCCCACCCCCCATTTCTATTCCCTGACTTCCCATGTGTAACCTTCCTAATATGTTTGATATGCATCTTTTTGTTTGTATGTATTTTTAGAAAATGTTTATTGTTTTTGTGTGCAAAAAAAATTAATAAAAAAAAAAAAGAAAAAAGAAAATGCCCTTTTAGAGAAATGGGCAAAAACAAGATCATTAAGAAAGGAGTAAACAAATTTAAAGATTTCAGCCTCACTAATATTCAGCTGGGTGCAAATAAAAATGAGAAATTTTACTTATCTCCCTAGAAGAGATGAAGAATACTGGCAGAACGCATTGTTGATGAGGGAATGGGGAATCATGTGGTGTACATGTACTATACAAGCTCTCTGGAAAAAAAGTTGACAGTAACCATTGACCTAACAATAATATCTTAAGGAGTTGATCCATAAATTGATAATCACAGATATGAGAAAATATTTATATTAGCATTGTTTATAAAAAAAAATTTGAAGCAACCTAAATATCAATGGCTGAATAAATGAATACTTTCAGGCCTGAATATGATGATGTAGATTGGTTTTATCAGATACTTATATAGCAATTATGATATCTCAGCACTATTCCAAGCCCTTTACAAATATTAACTCATTTAATTCTCAGAACAACTTCATGAAGAAGGTATTATGGTTATCCCTTTTTTGCAGAAGAGAAACCTGAGGTACAGAGAGGTTACTTGCCTAAGGTCACAGCTAATTAGTGATAGAGCTAGGACTTGAAGTCAGGCAGTCTGGTTCAAGATTGTGCTTTTGTAGAACAAGGATCTCTGAGGAAGAAAAAAAAGATTGTGCTTTTAATTACTAGGCTTTATACAACATGAAAAGATGGCTCTGTCGGGGAATATAATGAGGAAAACCAGAATGGTCTCTGCTCCTATGGAATTTCTAGGCTAATGTTGGAGAGTGAGGGAAGTATGTAAACATTCAAATTATCACACTAATGAACTGAGAGAAGTGCTCTGAAAGAGGAGAATGTAGTTCTTTGTGAAATCTGACAGATTTTTCTGTCTCTCTCTCTCTGTTAAGAAATGATAACAGCTAGGCTGGGCGCGGTGGCTCACGCCTGTAATCCCAGCGCTTTGGGAGGCCGAGGTGGGTGGATCACGAGGTTAGCAGATCGAGACCATCCTGGCTAACACGGTGAAACCCCGTCTCTACTAAAAATACAAAAAATTATCCGGGCGTGGTGGCGGGCGCCTGTAGTCCCAGCTACTCAGGAGGCTGAGGCAGGAGAATGGCGTGAACCCAGGAGGCGGAGCTTGCAGTGAACCGAGATTGTGCTTCTGCACTCCAGCCTGGGGGACAGAGCGAGACTCCGTCTCAAAAAAAAGAGATGATAACAGCTGTGAAAAATGTCTAAAATGTTAACAGTATCTGGGATGCATTTTTCTGTCTTTTCTGTATTGTTTGAATTGTTTTTACAATGACAGTGTATCTTTGTAGGCATGTGAAAACAATAGTCATTAAAGAAACAAGTATTGGAGAAAATAAATTTTTGAATTCAGCTACATAATTTTACTGTAATACTTGATAACCACAAATCACAAACTTATCCATTTTGCTTTAAAATCAGGGGAATGTGCTTTTTTTAAAAAAATTTGAAGACATGATAGTTATATAGGTAGAAAATTTATGTCAGTATTAATGACTTAACAGTGGAATTCCAGTCAGGATATTGTGTTCTTGCCAGTTTTCACTGACTCTTAAATTGTTCATATTTTAAAAACAGTTTGCCGGGCGCGGCAGCTCATGCCTGTAATCTCAGCACTTTAGGAGGCTGAGGCAGGCGGATCACTTGAGATCAGGAGTTCGAGACCAGCCTGGCCAACATGTTGAAACCCCGTCTCTACTAAAAGTACAAAATTAGCCAGGAGTATTGGCACACGCCTGTAATCCTATCTACTTGGGAGGCTGAGGCAGGAGAATTGCTTGAACCTGGGAGGCAGAGGTTGCAGTGAGCTGAGATCATGACATTGCACTCCAGCCTAGGCGAGAAGAGTGAAACTCTGTCTCAAAAGAAAAAAAAAATATATATATATATATATATATATAAAATAAAAAATAAAAACAGTTAAGGGAATTATGAAAAACAGTTGCCATGCTTTCAGCTACAATTCGTTACCTCCCTGATCTCTTGTTCTCTTACAGGATATATTTTTGAGTGATTATTTTGATAGAGAAATATTTAATTTGTCTGTTTCAGCGGACCCTTTTGAAACCATGCTGAAGTCATTATTAAGGTATCAATCTGGTGGTGGCAGTGTGAGTGAAAACCACATGAGGAAAAAATTGTATGAAAATGGTGTGACTAATTCTCTGAAGAGTAACTTTGCCCTCCTCCTAAAGGTAAGGTGATAAGTAGTTTGGTCTAGTGTTCTACAACATAAATAATCGTATTTTTTTTTTTTTGAGTATTGGTGTGTACTGTCTTTGTTACTCTTTTCTTTCCTGTCCCTCTAAGCTAATTTTATTCTGAAATTAAAAACAACAACAATAACAAAACACACACACACAAAAGAAAAGAAAACAAAAATCTTAACATCCAGACTCACCGTATAAGTTGGAATGATGAGAGTCGAGAGCACCTGAAGAAGTTTCTGTATGTATGTATGTATGTATGTATGTGTGTATATATATATTTTGTTGTTGTTGTTGTTGTTGTTGTTGTTGTTGAGACAGAGTCTCACTCTGTCACCCAAGCTGGAGTGCAGTGGTGTGATCTCGGCTCACTGCAACCTCTGCCTCCTAGGTTTAAGCAATTCTCATGCCTCAGCCTCCCTAGTAGCTGGGATTACAGGTGCACACCACCACACCTGGCTAATTTTTGTATTTTTAGTAGAGGCAGGGTTTCACCATGTTGGCCAGGCTGGTCTCAAACTCCTGACCTCAAGTGGTCTACCCACCTCTGCCTCCCAAAGTGCTCCATGATAGGAGTTTTCAGACGCTGCTTGGCTTTGGAGAGTTCCTTATTGCCACTACAACTCTGAGCTGTAGGGCAGCTCCTATTAGCCGTATGCAGATTGCCACTAGTCTTAGTCGGCCCCACGCTTTCTCGGAGCACACAGTCCATGCTAAGAGATCTGTGACTCCCCACTTCATGGCTGATGAGCCTAATTAGGGACCTCCATTCACACACTTTCACACACTTCCCCACTCCTAGTTCCTGTGTTCGTAATTGGGGTGGTGAGAGTGGCCACTCAGTTTCCCAGTTGGGGTGGTGAGCCATTCTTGTCACCTCCAGTTTCCTAGTTGGGGTGGCGAGCCACCCTTGCCACCTCCAGTTTCCCTTTTGTAACTGACATAGCGAGCCACTGTCACGTCCTGTGTTGGTTTGGGTGTGAGTTTCATATGAATTGACGAGCCACTCTTGTCACCCCAAGCCCCTCTGGGTCAGACTATTCAGCACACCCCAGGAGGTGATCAGGCTCCCCTTCCATCCCCATGGGTCCTGCCTTGGGCCCCAAAACCTTACTGCGGTTCCTGAAGTGTGCTGTTTCTGAAATCGTCCTGTAGCCCCTCTTTAGGTTCTGTTGTGCTGCTGGGTAGGGGCGCCAGGTCAAGGGAGAGCTGATCTCCCCTATGGGCTGAAGTTCTCCCGGCAGCACCTGGGTTCACAGGTCTCCCCTGGCCCAGGGCTGTGGCCCCCAGAGGCAAAGGAGACAGTAAACCTGCCATCTTGGGTCCTTTCGTGGTCACCAAAAATGTTGCGGGGAACTGAGGACCAGAGAGACTGATATGGAGAACAGGAGGATTGTTTATTTTAAGGTACGCACCAGCTCAGTGGATTCACATCCAAAAAACTGAACATTGAACAAAGACAGAGCGGGGTTTTTATAAGCGGATTTACAGAAGCAAAACAAAAGCAGTTAATCATACAGTGACAGGTCACATAATCTATAGCATAACATAAGCTGTGGCCTTGCATAGCTGGTGACTTTGTAGCTGCCTTGAAAGAAAAACAAGAACTGGCTAAATACAGACATTTGTAATACATAATCATGCTTAAGAAGCCAAGGAAAGGAGTAACAGTAAAAAAATTTGTCTTTTTCTTTTTTTTTTTTCCTTTAACCTTACTCTGGATGGGGGTGGTGGTGTTTGGAGCCTATTCCTTTGGCCTTGGCTTTCTGGACAATGTTATCTTATAACTGTCCTTGAAGTGAGTTTGCTAGGCAGAGGAAAACTTGTTTTTTTCTTTCTTTCTTTTTCTTTTCTTTTTTTTTTTTTTTTTTTTTTTTTTTTTTTTTTTTTTTTTGATACAGAGTCTCACTCTGTTGCTCAGGCTGGAATGCAGTAGCGTGATCTCAGCTCACTGCAACCTCCGCCTTCTGGGTTCAAGCAATTCTCTGCCTCAGCCTCCTGAGTAGCTGGGATTACAGGCGCCCGCCACCATGCCCAGCTAATTTTTTGTATTTTTAGTAGAGATGGGGTTTCACCATCTTGGCCAGGCTGGTCTTGAACTCCTGACCTTGTGATCCACCACCTCTGCCTCCCAAAGTGCTGGGATTACAGGCATGAGCCACCGCGCCTGGACTTGTTCTTTTCTTTTTAACCCTTGCCTTGCCTGTTACTTTGAATGAATGCATATTTATTTTTAAATTTCTGCCTCAACTTGAGGTCAGGAGTTCGAGACTGGCCTGCCCAATATGATGAAACCCTATCTTTACTAAAAATACAAAAATTAGCTGCGTGTGGTGGCACATGCCTGTAGTCCTAGCTACTCGGGAGGCTGAGGCAGAAGCATCACTTGAACCAAGGAGGTGAAGGTTGCAGTGAGCCAAGATCATGCCGCTCACTGCACTCCAGTCTGGGCGACAGAGCTAGACTCGTCTCAAAAAAAAAAAAAAAAAAAAAAAAATTGTTATCATTCCAATGTTTTGTGTGCACAATAGAATTTTAATGTAATCAGATTATACTATGTGGATAGTCTTTGTGTTTTTTATTTACCATTGTATTGTAAGCATTTTTATAGCACTTGGTATTCTTTGAAAATCACATTTGATCTGGGTGTAGTGGCTCACACCTGTCATCTCAGCACTTTGAGAGGCTGAGGCGGGTGGATCGTTTGAGGGCAGGAGTTCCAGACCAGCCTGGCCAACATGGTGAAAGTCCATCTCTACTAAAAATACAGAAAAATTAGCTGGGCGTGGTGGCACGCAACTGTAGTCCCAGCTACTTAGGATGTTGAGGCATGATAATCAGTTGAACCTGGGAGTTGGAGGTTGCAGTGAGCCAAGATTGTACCACTGCACTCCAGCCTGGGTAACAGAGTGAGACTCCGTCTCCAAAAAAAAAAAGAAAGAAAAGAAAATCATATTTGAAAAGAATCCCTAATGTCAATTTTACCTTCTAAATGCCTTTCAAATTGATCTACTTCTCTCCCACCAGCATTGCCATCACCCTGGTTTAGATTTCCATAATCTTACCTGGATTGCTTATTTCTCTTTCCCCTTTCCTTCCCGTGTATTTTCCCATGCTTTGCAGTTCACAGGTACCTCTTGGCAGTCTGATGAAACCTTCAACTCCTTCTGAGAATAACATTTTTAAATGCATAGCTAAAGCAAAGCAATATAGTTACAAAATATTAATACTTTTTAAAAATCTTGTGATATTATATTTGCCTCTTTGTTAATGCATTAAATAGCAAGATCTAATAATTCTTCTGGAAACTTCCATGATTTTAAAGTAGTGATGCAAGGGCCAAAATTATTATTATGAGATTTTTCCAGTATTTATAATGGGAACATATTTTGAGATTTGTATTGGTTTAAAAGGTCAGAGCCTATACTCATACAATCGAAGGAAATGCTAAGTTTTATTCAGAGGTTAGTTAAAAAGAACGATTGTTTTTTCCCCTGATCCAAGTTCGTGGACTGCACTGGATTCCACGAACAGACCCTTTGGTATCTGTGGACTCTAGTTTGAAAACCCCTTTGTTCTTGGGACAAACTCCACATTTTTAACGTAGTCTTCAGGACTTTTTGTGATTTAGCCTGGCTACTTTTCCAGCCTGGTTTCCCACATTCTCATTTGGCTTATAGTCTAGCCACACTTGTTTTCTTTTGTCTTCAGATGTACCCTGTTCCCTCCTATCTCAGGGCCTGTCTATGCCATTCCCATTGCGTGGAATGCACCTCCAGTCATCCACACACTTAGCTAATGTGTGTTCATTTTTCAGCTCCTAGTTTAAATGTCACTTCCCCAGGGACGCTATCTCTGATCATCCCACATTGCTAGATAGGTCCCCTTTTATTTATTTTGTTTTAATTTTTTAAGGCAGAGTCTTGCTGTGTTGCCTAGGCTGTAGTGCAATGACCTGATCATAGCTTACTGTAGCCTCAAATTCCTGGGCCGAGGGGATCCTCCCACCTCAGCCTCCTGAGTAGCTGGGATTACAGGCATGTGCCACCATGCCTGGCTAGTTGTTTTTAAAATTTTTTGTAAAGACGTGTGTCTCATTGTGTTTCCTAGGCTGGTGTTGAACTCGTGGCCTCAAGTGTTCCTCCCACCTTCGTCTCCCAAAGTGCTGGGATTGCAAGCATGAGCCACTGCACCCGGCCAGTTTCCCCTTTTAGATGCTATCATAACACCCCGTGCCTTTCCTTTACAACACTTTTCCCAGTTTATAATTCTGTTTTATTTATTTATTTTTATTTTTATTTTTATTTTCTTTTTGAGATGGAGTCTTGCTCTGTCTGCCAGGCTGGAGTGCAGTGGTGCAATCTTGGCATACTGCAACCTCTGCCTCCCAGGTTCAAGCAATTCTCCTTCCTCAACCTCCCGAGTAGCTGGGATTACAGGTGCATGCCACAACGCCCGGTAATTTTTGTATTTTTAGTAGAGGCAGGGTTTCGCCATGTTAGCCAGTTTGGTCTCAAACTCCTAGCCTCAGGTGATCCACCCGCCTTGGCCTCCCAAAGTGCTGGGATTACAGGCATGAGCCACCACACCCACCAGTAATTCTATTTTTTGTAATCCTTTGAGTGTCTGTCTCCCTCACTTAAGTGCGTGCTCCATGAAGGTAGGGACTATTTCATTTTGATTACTGCTGTATACTTGGCTCTTGTTATAGAGCAGGCCCTCAGTCAATATTTATTACATCAGTGAATGAATACTGATAACTTAATGTTCCTAAATTCTTTGACTCCTCTCTTACTTCCATAGGTCTGTCTTTTTTCTCCTCTGAAACATTTTTCCCAGCCTTGCCTGGCTAACTTCTACTCCAGCCTCTAGTTTAGTTAAATATGCTTCCCTCCATGTACCGTCTCTAAACTTCCATAACAACTGGATATATTTACATAAAATTAAGTTTTTTTTTTATTATTTTTAAAATTTTTCACATAGAGATGGGGTCTCACCATGTCGCCCAGGCTGGTCTCAAACTCCTGGGCTCAAGCAGTCCACCCACTTTGGCCTCTCGTGATGAGACCCTGTCTCTACAAAAAAAAAAAAAAAAATAGAAAAATTAGCTGAGCATGGTGGCGTATGCCTGTGGTCCCAGCTAATCAAGAGTCTGAGGCGAGAGGATTGCTTGAGCCTGGGAGGCAGAGGTTGCAGTGAGCCAAGATTACGCCACTGCACTCCAGCCTAGGCGACTGTGAGACCCTGTCTCAAAAAAAAAAAAAAAAATCCATTTGGTCAGTTTGGATTTATTTTCCTTTCCCTCTTCTATAACTTTGTTCATTCTTCCTGAAAATGTTCTGACTACACATTGTAAGCATTTTTGTATTTAAATATCTGGTAGTTCTCTTAAGAGTATGCCTTATTAACTTTAAAAGTATCCATTAAAAAAGTTTTTTTTTTGCCAGTCGCGGTGGCTCACGCCTATAATCCTAGCACTTTGGGAGGCCGATGCAGGTGGATCACAAGGTCAGGAGTTCAAGACCAGCCTGGCCAACAAAGTGAAACTCCGTCTCTACTAAAAATACAAAAAATTAGCCTGGCGTGGTGGCAGGTGCCTGTAATCCCAGCTACTCAGGAGGCTGAGGCAGGAGAATTGCTTGAACCCAGGAGGCGGAGGTTACAGCGAGCTGAGAGCGCTCCACTGCACACCAGCCCAGGCAACAGTGCATGACTCCATCTCAAAAAAAAAAAAAAAAAAGTGGTTACTTAATAGGTGTATATATTTATGGGGTACATGAGATATTTTGATACAGACATACAATGTGTAATAATCACATTAGGGTAAATCAGGTATCTTTTTTAATTTTTTTCAGTCAAGGTCTTGCACTGTTGCCCGGGCTCAAGTGCAGTGGCACAATTATAGGTCACTGGAGCATCGAATTCCTGGGCTGAAGGGATCCTCCTGCCTCAGCCTCCCAAGTAGCTAGGATTACAGGTGTGTGCCACCATGGCCAGCTAATTTTTAAAATTTATTTTTGGTAGAGAGAGGGTCTCGTTTTGTTGCCCACCCTGGCCTTGAACTCCTGACTTCAAGCCATCATCCGTCCTTGGCCTCCCAAAGCCCTAGGATTACTAGCATGGGCTACCAAGCCCAGCTGGTATCTGAGATTAATGACAATTTATTTCCTTTTTTCCAACTTTAAGATTTTTAGTTTCTTTTCCTGCTTTATTGCCAAACATTCCATTATATATTTAATGTCTTTAAGATTCATAGTGCTTTCTCTCTCTCTTTTTTTCTGTTTTTTCTTGATTAGTGTTTCCAGAGGTCTTTATCTGTATGGGTCCAATGGGAGAAAGAAGGCATATAATTATTTGAACAGGGAAAGTTTTATATAAAGAATTATAGGCTGAGCATGGCGGCTCACATCTGTAATCCCAGCACTGTGGGAGGCCAAGTTGGGAGGATTGTCTGAGTCCAGGAGTTCAAGACTCACCTGGGCAACATAGTGAGACCCCCCCACCTCTACAAAAATAAAAAAAAATTATAATAGGGGCTACTCTAAGGAGAACTCTAAAGCATATAGGAATACAGCTGGGCACAGTAACTTATGCTTATAATCCTAGCACTCGGAGAGGCCACGGTGGGAGGACTGCTTGAGTTCAGAAGTTTAAGACCATCCTGGGCAAAATGGCAAGACCCTGTCTCTACAAATAAAAAGTAAAAAATATATATTAGCTGGGTGTGGTAGTGCATGCCTATAGTTCCAGCTACTCAGGAGGCAAGGCAGGAGGATGGGAGTGATCACTGCGCACTGCATCCTGTAGCTCCTGGGCTCCTTTGTCTCCTTGAAAAAAAAAAAAAAAGGAATAGCAGATATAAGGAACAGTCACAAACCCCAGAGCCAAGACAGAGGGCACTAAGAAGACCCCTCTTCCTCAGGACTGAGATTCAGGCTTCTTGGAGGAGCCACAGCTGCTGTGAATGGCAGAGGGGTTGCTATGGTGCCATATTAGCAAAACTTGTCGGAAATCTGCCCTTTGGACCTGGTTGGAAATTTATCCTCTAGTATGCTGTCCTTCAGGGTGGTGGGGAAAGCTGTTCATGGAGAGGTGTCTCACCTGAGGCACAACTTTTTTGGGGGAGTTGGCAGGACAAGCTGCTGGCCACTCCATGCTGCAGGAGGTGGTGCAGGGTTGGAGGACATCTCTTACAAAAGCATCCTCGGGGAGGGCTGATAGGGGAAGCTGCTGGTTGCTTTCCAGTGCACTGCAGGACCCTGACACTGGAAAGCTTCAGACATCACAGTGGCCTGCTCTGTGACAAGCAGGGGAACCAAGAAGCAAAACTCTTCTTACAAATGTCTCTCTAGCACCTTATACTGAGAAAGCTTAACATCGTGCCAGGTGGCAAAGGAAAAATATGTAAAAGACCCAAGTCGATTTTTATATTATTTTATTTTATTATTTATTTTTAAATTAGAGATGGTGGTCTCACTATGTTGCCAAGTCTGGTCTCAAACTCCTGGCCTCAAGTGATCCTCCTGCCTCAGCCCCTCAAAGTGCTGGGATTACAGATGCACACCACCATGCCAGACCTGCAAGTCTATTAACAGCGAGGCAGAAAGAATGAATTTATAGGTTGGGGCAATACATTTCTAACTGATATAGTGTCTTTGAATTTTGTTAAATTTTTTTACATGAACCAACTTTTTTCTCTATATATTATATTTGTTTTCTAATTTTGTTTATGCTCTTATGTTTATTTCCTTCCTTCTTCTTTCATTGGTTTTAACTTGCTATTCTTTTTTTAGTTTCTTGAGATGATTGCTTAGATCATTAATAAACAGCACTTTCCCTCCCAATATATGAATTTAAGTCTATACATTTCCCTCTATATTTCTGTCATATACAAGTTTTTTTGTCGTTGTTGTTTTTTGTTTTTTTTTTTTTGAGACGGAGTCTTACTCTGTTGTCCAGGCTGGGGTGCACTGACGTGATCTCGGCTCACTGTAAGCTCCACCTCCCAGGTTCATGCCATTCTCCTGCCTCAGCCTCGCCAGTAGCTGGGACTACAGGTGTCTGCTACCACGCCCTACTATTTTTAGTAGAGATGGGGTTTCACCATGTTAGCCAGGATAGTCTCAATCTCCTGACCTTGTGATCCGCCCGCCTTGACCTCACAAAGTGCTGGGATTACAGGCGCGAGCCACTGTGCCCGGCAAGCTTTTTTTTTTTTTTTGAGACGAAGTCTTGCTCTTGTCCCGCAGGCTGGAGTGCAATGGCGCGGCTCACTGTAATCTCTGCCTCCTGGGTTCAAGCAATTCTCCTGCCTCAGCCTCCCTAGTAGCTGGGATTACAGGCTCCTGCCACCACGCCTGGCTAATTTTTGTATTTTTAGTAGAAACGGGGTTTCACCATGTTGGCCAGGCTGGTCTCGAACTCCTGACCTCAGGTGATCGGCCCACCTCGGCCTCCCAAAGTGCTGGGATTACAGGTGTGAGCCACTGCGCCTGGCCTTTTTTTTTTTTAAATTTTAGGCGGAGTCTCGCTCTGTCGCCAGGCTGGAGTGCTGTGGCATGATCTCGGCTCACTGCAACCTCCGACTCCGTGGTTCAAGTGCTTCTCCTGCCTCAGCCTCCCGAGTAGCTGGGATTACAGGCGCCTGCCACCAGGCCCGGCTAATTTTTTGTATTTTCAGTAGAGAATGGGTTTCACCATATTGGCCAGGATGGTCTTGATGTCCTGACCTCGTGATCTGCCCACCTCAGCCTCCCAAAATGCTGGAATTACAGGTGTGAGCCACTGCGCCTGGCCCGTATGCAAGTTTTGATGTGCTATATTTCCATTATCATTTAGTTCAAAATAGTTTCTAATTTCCATTGTGCTTTTTTAGCTTAAGGGTTATATACAAGTATAGTGCTTAAATTCCAGAACGGTAGAATTTTTCTAGTTATCTGTTTTGTATTGATTTCTAGCTTAATTGCACTAATGGCAGAGAATATACCTTCAATTATTTCAATCCTTTGAAATGTCTTTGAGGCCGGGCGCAGTGGCTCACGCTTGTAATCCCAGCACTTTGGGAGGCCGAGGTGGGCGGCTCACGAGGTCAGGAGATTGAGACCACGGTGAAACCCAGTCTCTACTAAAAATACAAAAAATTAGCCGGGCATGGTGGCGGGCGCCTGTAGTCCCAGCTACTCGGAGAGGCTGAGGCAGGAGAATGGCGTGAACCTGGGAGGTGGAGCTTGCAGTGAGCCGAGATTGTGCCACTGCACTCCAGCCTGGGCGACAGAGCGAGACTCTGTCTCAAAAAAAAAAAAAAAAAAAAAGAAATGTCTTTGAGACTTGCTCTGTGTCCCTGCATATGGTTGTTTTTGGTAAATAAAATGGTGTGCTCTCTGATTGTTGTTGATCTTTTTTATGTGCTTGTTCTTTTTAGCTGCTGAGAGGAGTTTTCTTCCTCTGTAATTGTGGATTTGTGTATTTTTTATTTTAGCTCTGTTGAGCTCTGTCAGGTTTTTGTGTGGGGGCGTGGGTGTTTTGTTTTTGTTTTAGAGACAGGTCTTGCTCTGTCACACAGGCTGGAATGCAGTAGTGTGATCATGGCCCAATGCAGCCTTGAACACCTGGACTCAAGCGATCCTCCCAAGTAGCTGGTACAGGTGTGCACCCCCATACCTAGCTAACTTTTATTTTTTTTTGTAGAGTTGAGGTATCACTATGTTGCCCAGGTTTGTCTCAAACTCCTGGCCTCAAACGATACTCCCACTTTAGCCTCCTAAAGCTCTGGGATTACAGGCATGAGCCACCGTGTCCAGCCTCTGTCAGTTTTTGGTTTGTATGTTTGGAAGTTAGGAAATTGAATGTTTTCCAACTTAGTCTTACTATATATTCTTGATACTGACTACTTTGTCATTATGAAATATCCCTCTTTATCTCTAGTAATCTTTCTTGCCTTAAAGTTTATTTTTCTTGATACTAACTCTACTAGCTTTCTTTCAGTTAGTGTTTAATGTTTTATCTTTTTTCATTCTTTTACTTTCAACCTCTCTGTCATAATTGGAGGATGTCTCCTGGGACTAGTATATAGTTGTATTTTTTTAATCCAGCCTATTTTAATCTTTTAATTGAAATATTCTGTTCATTTGTAGCTAATGAAATTTCCGATGCATATGGGTTTAAATTTTACTCTTTGTATACCATTTGCTATTTGTTTTTTTCGTTTTTTTTTTTTTTTTTTGAGACAGAGTCTCGCTGTCGCCCAGGCTGGAGTGCAGTGGTGTGATCTCGGCTCACTGCAGGCTCTGCCCCCCGGGGTTCACGCCATTCTCCTGCCTCAGCCTCCCGAGTAGCTGGGACTACAGGCGCCTGCCACCTCGCCCGGCTAATTTTTTGTATTTTTAGTAGAGAGGGGGTTTCACTGTGTTAGCCAGGATGGTCTCGATCTCCTGACCTCGTGATCCACCCGCCTCGGCCTCCCAAAGTGCTGGGATTACAGGCGTGAGCCACCGCGCCCGGCCTGCTATTTGTTTTCTATTTGAGCTACGCCTTTTATACTTTTATACTTTCTTTCTTTCGTGCCTTCTTTTTTTTTTTTTTTTTTTTTTTTGACAGAGTCTTGCTCCGTCGCCCAGGCTGGAGTGCAGTGGTGCAATCTCGGCTCACTGCAAGCTCTGCCTCCTGGGTTCATGCCATTCTCCTGCCTCCGCTTCCCGAGTAGCTGGGACTACAGATGCTTGCCACCACACCCGGCTAATTTTTTGTATTTTTAGTAGAGATGGGGTTTCACCATGTTAGCCAGGATGGTCTTGATCTCCTGACCTTGTGATCCACCCGCCTCAGCCTCCCAAAGTGCTGGGATTACAGGTGTGAGCCACCATGCCCGGCCTCTTTCATGCCTTCTTTAGAAATAATAAAATATTTTTGAGTATTCCATTTTCTCTGTTAGCTTATTAGTTATATATTTTAACTATTTTAATATTTGTTTAGAGTAGGGTTTTTCACTTTTGGCAGTATTCAAACTTAGACCTATGATTATTTATTGTAGAGGGCTATCTTGTGCATGGTAGGATATTTAGTAGCATCTGTGGCTTTTACCTCTAGATGCCAGTAGCACCTCACCCCAGTTGTGACAATAAAAAAATGTCTCCAGACATTTCTGAATGTCCTTTGAAGACAAAATCACCCTGGTTGAGAACCGCTGCCCTAGAGATTACAATAGGCATGCTTGGCTTATTATAGTCTAATGTTAATGATAACTTTTACCAATTACTCAACAATGCTAGGGCCTTACTAACTCCATATTCTCTCTCCCACCTTTATACTTTGATTTTGTACACTATTCATTTGTTATGCACCCACATTCCGTTATTCATTTTCTGTGTTTTTCTTTCAGAGCTCTTTACTTTCTGTGTGTATCTATGTCTTAAATTTTCCTTCTACCTTTATTTTATATAAAGATAAGGGATTTTGATTCTATCGTAAATCCAGGATGATCTCATTCGAGATCCTTAATTTAATTACATCTACAAATTTTTGTTTGTTTGTTTGTTTGTTTGTTTTGAGACAGAATCTCGCTGTTTCACCCAGGCTGGAGTGCGGTGGCGTGATCTTGGCTCATTGCAACCCCTGTCTCCCAGATTCAAGCTATTCTCCTGCTTCAGCCTCCTGAGTAGCTGGGATTACAGGCGTGCATCACCACACCCGACTAATTTTTGTATTTTTAGTAGAGATAGGGATTTACCATGTTGGCCAGGCTGGTCTCAAACTCCTGACCTCAGGTGATCCACACACCTTTGCCTCCCAAAGTGCTAGGATTACAGGTATGAACCACTGTGTCTGGCCTAAAGCTTGTTTGTAATCTTTTTACTAGACTCTGTTTTTATTCCATAGGTATTTAATAAATATTCGGTGAAGGAAGGAATGACAAAGAGACTGAGAGGTTTCTGTCACTGAAGTATGTTTAGGACTTTTATATATATTCATGTGTTTATTGATTATTATGTCACAGGCATTCTGTGGCAGACTTTTCATTATTTTTAATTAGATACCAAGAGTATGGTCTTTTAATTTCCATTGGGTTTAAGGTTTTTCTATCTTTGAGTTTTTAATTTATGTTTTCTGTTTTTATTGTTGTGGTAGTGGTTCTGTTTAGTTTTACATATCAGCCCTTTGCCAGAAGCTGAACCTGAACCATTGAGGATGCAATTATAGATGGAGCTAGTGTTAGTCTGACAGATTCCTACCTGAATGTTGACTTTGGTTACAGAGTTTAACTGTTTGCTATTAAATGAATCTACTTAGTAACATTTTCTGAGATTTAGAAAGAATAAATAGTAATCATTGTGCTTTTCTGTTCTCATTCAGCTTTCAGAAGAATTATTAGATAAATGGCTCACCTACTCAGAGACCCAGCACGTGCCCCTCAGCCAGCATATGCTCGGTTTTGCTATGAAGTCTGTTACACAGATGGTAATGGGTAGTACATTTGAAGATGATCAGGAAGTCATTTGCTTCCAGAAGAATCATGGCACAGTAAGTCTGGGGCTAAATTTAAAATTACTCTTTCAGGCTGGGCACAGCAGCTCACACCTGTAATCCCAGCACTTTGGGAGGCTGCAGTCAGGAGTTCAAGACCAGCCTGCCCCACATGATAAAAACCCATCTCTACTAAAAATACAAAAATCAGCCGGGTGTGGTGGTGGGTGCCTGTAATCCCAGCTACTTGGGAGGCTGAGGCATGAGAATCACTTGAACCTGGGAGGTGGAGGTCACAGTGAGCCAAGATCGTGCCACTGCACTTCAGCCTCGGTGACAGAGTAAGACTCTGCCTCGAATAAATAAAATAAATAAATAAAATTATTCTTTCATCATTAGCCAGGCATGGTGGCATGTGCCTGTTGTCCCAGCTACTGAGGCTGAGGCATGAGGGATTGATTACTTGAACCCAGGAGTTCAAGGCTACAGAGAGCTATGATTGCAGCACTGCACTGCAGCCTGGGAGACAAGAGTGAGATCCTATCTCTAAAAAAAAATAATAATAAATTAAACAATTATTTCATCATACTGGGTGGTTTAATAATACAGATTGTTGCCTATCAAGAACAAGGCTTGGCTGGCTGCAGTGGCTCACACCTGTAATCCCAGCACTTTGGAAGGCCGAGGCAGGCAGATCACTTGAGGTCAGGAGTTTGAGACCAGCCTGGCCAACATGGCAAAACCCTGTCTCTACTGAAAATAAGAAAAACTAGCCAGGCATGGTGACTTGCGCCTGTAATTCAACCTACTTGGGAGGCTGAGGCACGAGAATTGTCTGAACCCGGGTGGCAGAGGTTATAGTGAGCCAAGACCACACCACTGCACTTCAGCTCTGGGTGATGGAGTGAGACTCTTGTCTCAAAAAAAAAGAAAGATCTCGGCCGGGTGTGGTGGCTCACGCCTGTAATCTCAGCACTTTGGGAGGCTGAGGCAGGTGGATCACGAGGTCAGGAGTTCAAGATCAGACTGGCCAAGATGGTGAAACCCCGTCTGTACTAAAAAATACAAAAATTTGCCGGGCATGGTGGCAGGAGCCTATAATCCCAGCTACTCGGGAGGCTGAGGCAGAGAACCGCCGAAACCTGGGAGGTGGAGGTTGCAGTGAGCTGAGATTGCACCACTGCACTCCAGCCTGGGCTACAGAGCAAGAGTCCATCTCAAAAAAAAAAAAAAAAAGCGATCTCACCGCTGTTTCCAGGATTTTCTTCCAGTTGCTGATATCTATCCTGCATATTTTTATGCTGGTGTTTTTTTTTCTTATAACCTCAAAATAGAAATAATTTTAAACTTCCAGAAAAGTTACAGTTAATACAAGGAACTCCCTCCCTCCCATATATCTTTTACCCAGGTTCAGCAGTTGTTTCATCTTGCCCCACATGCTTTTGTCATTCATCTCCTATCTATCTGTCCATTCCTCCCCCTTTCCTCAAACCATTTGAGAGTAAATTGAACATTTTGCCTGTTTTCCTCTAAATATTGCAGTTGATATTTCCTATGAGCAAGGATATTCTGTTATGTAGTGACAACATAGTTATCAAGTTTCTTTGGTTGTATCAATAATAATCTTGTAGATTCTCAGTCTCCTCCCCTCCAATTCCAGGACCCAATTCATGATTACTCAGTACTTTTAGATACCAGATCTCTTTAATCTGGAACAGTTCCTCAGCTTTTCTTCATTTCTAGACCTTTACATTTTTGGATAGTACAGGACAGTTATTTTGCAGACTATCCCTCAATTTGAGTTTGATATTTCATGAGTAGATTCAAAATACGTATTTTTGGCAAGAATGTGATGTTTTCTTAATATTACTAAAAGCTGTCAAAGGAAACTTTTCAGACTATAAACAGGACTTATTCTTCCTCAAATGATTTGTGTTTTGTTTTTCTTTTACATCCACAGCCTTGCCACCAGAGTGGGCTTTCAAAGATTTTTTTTTATTTGTATAAATTTATGGGTTATATGTATAATTTTATTACATGCATAGATTGTGTAGTGGTAAATTCAGGGCTTTTAGTGTATCCATCACCCAAATAATGTACATTGTACCCATTAAGTGATTTCTTATCCTCCTGCCCACCCCTGAAATGATATTTTAATGTCTTAAATACCAAGGGATTGCCATTATCCAGTCATGCCACCAGGAATAATAACCAGTTTGTGAATTCAGAGCTATTGACGACTGCATCATGACTGCTACTTATATGAAAACAGTTGGGAGATGTCATCAGTTGTAAGATGCATACTGATTTCACAGGTGTTAAAATGTGAAAAAACATACATCTTTCCTTCAGTTGCATATTGTATGTCCTAACTGCCCCCTACAAACGTTGTCCCAAGTATTTTTCCACCAATATTAGTGTGCTCTTACCCTGTTCTTTTGACAACATTTAGAATTGTTGGTCCTTAAATATTTGCCTTTCTAGGCCAGGTACGATAGCTCATGCCTGTAATCCTAGCACTTTGGGAAGCCAAGGCAGGAGGATTACTTGAGCCTAGAAGTTTAAGACCAGCCTGGGCAACACAGTGAGACCCTTGTCTCAAGTTTTTTTTTTTTTTTTTTTTTTTTTTTTATAATTAGTGAAGTGTGGTGGCATGCCTGCCTGTAGTCCCAGCTACTCAGGAGACTGAGGGGAGGATCACTTGAGCCCAGGAGGATCACACCACTGCACTCCAGCCTGGATGATAGAGTGAGACCCTGTCTCAAAGAACAAAATTTTTGCCTATCCAGTAAGCCAAAAATGACATTTTATGATTGAAATATATAGTTCTTTTTTTTTTTTTTTTTTTTTTTTTGAGACGGAGTTTCACTCTTATCGCCCGGGCTGGAATGCAGTGGTGCAATCTCGGCTCACTGCAACCTCCACCTCCCAGGTTAAAGCAGTTCTCCTGCCTCAGCCTCCCCAGTAGCTGGGATTACAGGTGCCCACCACCACGTCTGGCTAATTTTTGTAACTTTAGTAGAGATAGGGTTTCACCATGTTGGCCAGCTGGTCTCGAACTCCTGACCTCAAGTGATACACCTGCCTTGGCCTCCCAAAGTGCTGGGATTATAGGCGCTTGTCACCATGCCCGGGTAATTTTTATAGTTTTAGTATAGATGGGGTTTCACCATGTTGGCCAGGCTGGTCTCGAACTCCTGACCTCAGGTGATCTGCCTGCCTCAGCCTCCCAAAGTGTTGGGATTACAGGCGTGAGCCACCACGCCCGTCCTGTGTAATTCTTTTATTACTTGTGAGGTTAAACATCTTTTTGCCTTGGTGCAGTGATTCACCCCTATAATCCTCGCACTTTGGGAAGCCAAAGCAGGAGGATTACTTGAGCGCAGGAGTTTGAGACCAGCCTGGGCAACATGACAAAACCCCATCTTTGACAAAAAAAAACCACACGAAAATTTGCTGCATGTGGTAGTACATTCTTTTAGTCCCAACTGCTTATGAGGCTGAGGCCAGAGGATTGCTTGAGCCCAGGAGGTGGAGGTTGTAGTGAGCCATGATTGTGCCATGGCACTCCAGCCTTGGAGACAGAGCCAGACCCTGTCTTAAAAACAAAAAACCAAAAATCATATTTTTGTACTTTTGTTAAACACTTTGGTTTCTTTTGTGGGATTTTTTTTTATGTCCTCCGCCTATGTTTCTTCATTATTTTATTTACTTTTTTGTGACACAGTATCACCATGTTGCCCAGACTGGTCTCAAACTTTTGGGCTCAAGGGATCCTCTGACCTCAAATAGGTGGGATTTTAGGCCCACCTGGCTGTTTTGCCTATATTTCTATTTTTCTGTTGCTTTTTCTTACTAATCTAGAACAGCTCTTTATTTTTAATCTGTTTTTATTTCCTTTTACATTTATTTATAGCAAATAAAAGTTTTGTGATACTTTTTCAGTATCACAAATGTTAATGTTTTTATGTAGCTAAATCAATTTAACTCTTTCATTGTGAATTTGTGCCTTGTGTTCTGCCATATTTAGAAACTGCTTTTGAACTTTAAGGGTCTTATATAAATATTTACTTTTTTTTCTTTTCTTTTTTTTTTTTTAGGCTGCAGTGCCACAGTCTCGGCTCACTGCAGCCTTCATCTCCCAGACTCAAGCTATCCTTCCACCTCACCCTCCTGAGTAGCTGGGACCACAGATGCTCACCACCACACCGGGCTAATTTTTTGTATTTTTCGTAGAGACAGGGTTTCACCGTGTTCTCGAACTCCTTAGCCCAAGCAATCTGCCCACCTTGACCTCCCAAAGTGCTGGGATTATGGGTGTGAGTCACTCCACTCGGCCTGCTATTCATTTTTACAGTAGTTTCAATAGTCCGATTTTTTTTTTTTTTTTTTTTTGAGATGGAATCTGGCTCTGTCCCCCAGGCTGGAGTGCAGTGGCGCGATCTCGGCTCACTTCAAGATCCGCCTCCCAGGTTCATGCCATTCTCCTGCCTCAGCCTCCCGAGTAGCTGGGACTACAGGCGCCCGCCACCACGCCCGGCTAATTTTTTTGTATTTTTAGTAGAGACGGGGTTTCACCATGTTGGCCAGGATGGTCTCGAACTCCTGACCTTGTGATCTGCCCACCTCGGCCTCCCAAAGTGCTAGGATTACAGGCTTGAGCCACCGCGCCCGGCCAATAGTTTGATTTTTTAACATTTAAGTAATCTGAAATGTTTTCATTTAAGGTAAGAATTGAGGACTTTTAAAAATCTATTGTTTTTCAAATACAGTATTTAGTCATTGTTTAATAAATGTTCTTTCCCTAAATTCTTTTAGAACTTTTGAATTAAAATCAGGTTAAAGTTTTTTCAGGGGCCAATGACCAAATTGTGAAAATTTGGAAGCCTATTCTGCTGCTTATCATATCCAAATCTCAGACTAACTTTTAACCTTTTTCTTTACCTCAGCCAATGTTTGTCAATATTACAGGTGAAACAGAAATTTGTAATTACCCGTGAATTTTATTTTTACACTTATGCCAGTATAATACAAAAATGAGGGCTGGGCGCAGTGGCTCACACATGTAATCCCAGCACTTTGGGAGGCTGAGGCGGGTGGATCACCTGAGGTCAGGAGTTGGAGACCGGTCCGGAAACCCTATCTCTACTAAAAAATACAAAAATTAGCTGGGCGTGGTGGCGGGCACCTGTAATCCCAGCTACTCAGGAGGCTGAGGCTGGGAGAATTGCTTGAACCCGGGAGGTGGAAGTTGCAGTCAGCCGAGATCACACCACTGCACTCCAGCATAGGCAACACAGCGAGACTCTGTCTAGGGGTGGGGGAAGAAAAAATGAGGATTGACTCTACTGCTGTGTCGTTTTTCTTCTCCCTACTCCTTTTAGAGAAAAGGAATTTTTCACTTTCCACTTATTAGTTTGAAAGTGCCTTGACTGAAGTCATTGAAATATATTTGTACCCTCTCCTCTGAAACTGTGGAGTAAAGGATTGTGCAGCCAGTTGAGAAGGAGAGCTTAATTATCAGATTTGTTGGTGAGAAGAGTTCCTGCTGGGTAGGTGGCTCACGCCTGTAATCCCAACACTTTGGGAGACTGAGACGAGATCACTTGAGCTCAGGAGTTCAAGACCAGCCTGAGAAACATGGTGAAACCCGTCTCTACAAAAAATAGAAAAATTAGCTGGCATTGGTGGCACACACTTGTAGTCCCAGCTACTTGGGAGGCTGAGGTGGGAGGATGGCTTGAGCCTGGGAGGTGGAGGTTGCAGTGAGCTATGATCATGCCATTGCAATCCAGCACTCTAGCCTGGGTGACAGAGCCAGAACCCTGACTCAAAAAAAAAAGAGTTAAAGAGTTCCTAAGTCATTAGGTTACATTGCTCTATATTATTTTTTAAATTCTACCTATTAGATAATAGATATGTATATTTACCTATTTTCAGGTTTGGTCTGAGATTGGAAAAGGCTTTCTAGATGGGTCACTTGATAAAAATACAACTCGGAAAAAGCAATATGAAGATGGTAAGTTTGGTCACTCTTAATTTTTAGTGAGGACAAAAAATAAATGTGCCCCAGTTTTAATAAAGTTATCTCTGAATAGTGAGATTAAAAGTCATTTATATTTTTTCTTTTTTTTTTTTTTTTGAGACAAAGTCTTGCTCTGTCACCAGGCTGGAGTACAGTGGTGCGATCTCGGCCACAGCAGCCTCCGCCTCCCAGGTTCAAGCAATTCTCCTGCCTCTCAGCCTCCCAAGTAGCTGGGACTACAGGTGTGTGCCACCACGCCCAGCTAATTTTTGTATTTTTAGTAGAGACAAGGTTTCACCCTGTTGGCCAGGATGGTCTCGATCTCTTGACCTTGTGATCCGCCCGCCTCGGCCTCCCAAGGTGCTGGGATTACAGGCATGTGCCACTGTGCCCGGCCTATATTTTCTTTCTTTATGCTTTTTTCTACATTTTCTTCAATGAAAGTTTCCTTTAACAGAAGCGAGGAAAGATAAGTTAGTAAAAGAAACTCTAGCACTGACTGCAGAATGAGAGTGTTGTAGAGCTGGTATACCCTATAGGATTAATGGAAAGTATAAGGGTATAATCTTAAGAAAGCAGTTTAATAATGCATACTAAGAACCATAAATAATGGATGAAATTATATGAAAGAAGACAATATTCATGAAGATATTTTTGTAGTACTGTTTCTGCAAGTAGAAAACCAGGAACAAACTAAAGGTTCAACATTATAGGAATTAGTAGGGAAATGTCAACATGATTAAATATTACAGATATTTATAAAAAATGGCGGCCATGGTACCACATGCTTGTAGTCCCAGCTACTTGGGAGGCTGAGATGAGAGGATCGCTTCAGCTGAGGATTTTGAGACCGGCCTGGGCAATGTAGTGAGAGACCCCATCTCAAAAACTTTTAAAAAATTAGCAACATAGGCCCAGTGCGGTAGCTCACACCTGCAATCCCAGCACTTTGGGAGGCTGAGGTAGGCAGATCACTTGAGGCCAGGAGTTTGAGACCAATCTGGCCAACATAGTGAAACCCTACCTCTACTAAAAAAATACAAAACATTAGCCGGGTGCAGCAGCACACACCTGTAATCCCAGCCACTCAAAAGGCTGAGGCATGAGAACCACTTGAACCCTGGAGGCAGAAGTTGCAGTGAGCTGAGATCGTGCCACTGCACTCCAGCCTTGGTGAGAGAGTGAGACTCTATCTCAAAAAAAAATAAAAATAAAAAATTAGCAACCTAAAAAACTCTTGCCATTATAACATTGAATAAAAATATTTTCAATGTTGTTTGGCATTGATTTCAACTTTATACAATTTACACAGAAAAATAGCAATTTTAATGTAATATAGTACCCCCAAATTAATTATTCTCCCTTATTATTTTTTTGTTCTGTATTCTCTGTCAGTGGTTGAATAATTATAAAGCTTTAATACTTTTTTTAAAATAATTTTTTTTTTTTTTGAGACAGAGTCTCTGTTGCCCAGACTGGAGTGCAGTGGTGCGGTCACAGCAACCTCTGCCTCCGGGATTCAAGCGATTCAGTAGTTGGGATTACAGGTGCCTGCCACCATGCCTGGCTCATTTTTGTATTTTCAGTAGAGATGGGGTTTCGCCATGTTGGCCAGACTGGTCTTGAACTCCTGACTTCAAGTGATCCGCCCACTTCAGCCTCCCAAAGTGCTGGGATTACAGGTGTGAGCCACCACACCCGGCCAATACTTTTATTGTAAGCTACCTCAATTCATTTTTTTGGAAGCATGCAGGATAAATTAAAATACAGAGGCTGCATTAGAAAAATGGATTGTTTTCTATACATTATAGTATTGCTTCACAGGATTCTCTTTCTTCATCCTTTCAACAAACATTTATTGAGGCTGTGCTAGGCCCTATTCTGTGCACAGGAGACAAAAATCCCTGTCCTCATTAGCTTACTGTTTGAGTGATTTTCTTGGTCCAACAGAAGTAAAAAAGAAAAAAAAAGCCAGTTTAATTGACGCATTTCCTGCTATCTGGTTTTTATGACCATTATGATTATCCTGATCAATGCATTTGGATTAATTCCCCTTGATAAAAAATGTATTTCAGAAATATTGGTTAAATTAACATGAAATGAAAATAATTTATATTCTTTGATTCTAAATAAAAGTAAATTGTCTGGCATAATGTGTTCCTTGGGCTGTAACATGGGCATAAATCAAATTTGAGCTTTTATTAGAAATGATTATGTTCTAGTATTTATAAAAATGGGATCCCATGACTAGATCAGAGCTTCCTGTGTTTAATTCCCAACCTGCTTTGCACATTAGAATCAGTTGGAGAACTTAAAGCACAAAACCTGAAGATCAGGCCTTATCCTAGACCAGTTTATTCAGAATCTGAGATCTGGGTGTCATGGGCATCAGGTATTTTTGTAAAGGCTCTCTAGATTATTCTAATGTACTTGTAGGGTTGAGAATGTACAACAGTAGTTCCCAAACTTTGCTACACATTGAATCTTTTTAAAAATATTGAAGCCTGACTCCTACCTGTAACCATTCAGATTTAATTGATGTGAGGTGTGACTTGTGCTTTACTGTTGTTTGAAAAAACTTCTCAGGTGTTTCTAATGTGTAGCAAAGCCTGGGAATAACTTCTTTATAGTGTTAATAATTTCTTATTTTAATTCTTCTTTTTTTTTTTTTTGAGACTGAGTCTCACTCTATTGCCCAGGCTGGGTGAGATTGCAGTGGTGCAATCTCAGCTCACTGCAACCTTTGCTTCCTGGATTCAAGCGATTCTCGGGCCTCAGCCTCCCAAGTAGCTGGGATTACAGACGCCTGCCACTGTGCTCAAATAATCTTTGTAGTTTTACTAGAGACAAGGTTTCACCATGTTGGCCAGGCTGGTCTCAAACTCCTGACCTCAAGTGATCCACCCACCTCAGCCTCCCAAAGTGCTGGGATAACAGGCGTGAGCCACTGTGCCTGAGAATAATTTCTTATTTTAATCACTAATGTGTATTATATTGATTCAATTCTATAAATATTTAATGTAGATCTATGATATCCTGGCATGTTTTAGGTGCTGAGGAACCTAAACAAAATTTCTTGCCCTTGTGGCACCACATTCTAGTGGGAAGAGACAGACAGTAATCTAAATAAGTAAATTGAATAGTACATTAAAAGGTGAAAAATGCTGTAGACAGAAATAAAACCAGAAGGGGATAGGGAGTACCAGGGGTTGGGAGATTGCAATTTTAAGTAATTATTAGGAAAGGCCTCACCAAGATGAGGCGACTTTTGAGTAAACACTTGCAAGAGATGAAACCAGTCATGCAGAACATGTGGATACCCAGATGTTCAAAGGAAGAATATTCCATGTAGAGGAAAAGTAATTACAGAGTCCTTGAAGTAAGACTCTTCTGCTGTATTTGAAGTACAACAGAAAGGCCAGTATGGCTGGAATGAAGTGAGTGAGAAGAGGAGCAGAAAATGAGGTCAGAAAGACTGGAGACAGGAATGGGTTTTGTATGGCTTACAGACCATTGTGTGACTAGGTTGTTACTATGAGATAGGAAGCCACTGGCAGGTTTTGAGCAGAGTTACAATCTGAGTTATGTTATAAAAGGATCACTTTGACTGGTATGATAGACTGTATGGGTCCAGAGCAAAAGCAGGGAAACTAGTTAGAGGGCTACTGCAATAAACCAGCATGAGAGATAATGTGGCTTGGACCAAGTGGCAGGCAACAGAAAATATAGAACAAGAAAAAAAAAAAGGAGTAAGAAAATAATTTGGTACTTTGAAGGTAGACCTACCAACATTGGCTGACAGATTAAAATTAGGGTATAAGGGAGAGGGAGACACCAAGCTTTTTGGCCTAATTGCAAAAGGAAGTTGTCGGGAAATAAGATGGGGAAGACTATGGGAAGATCTAGGATTTGGGGGAAAGCTCAAGAGTTCAGGGTTTGGTATGCTTCAGACATCCAAGTGCAGAGGTTGAGTTTGTTATTACAATTAGATATGTGAGTCTGGAGCTGAAGAGAAAGAACTCCTGACTGGAAATACAGATTTGGAAGTGTGTGGTACATATATTGCATTGAAAGTCTTGAGATTAAAGATCACCAGGTAGTGAATATAGATAGAAAAAGGAAAGAGGTCCCAAAACTGAGCCCTGTCCTTGAGCCTTTCCTTACTGAGAAATTCAAGAGATTGAAAAAGAATCAAAAAAGGAGACAGAATGAGCAGGCAGTAAAGCGGGAGGGAAGTGTGGAATCTAGGGGAGTATAGAGTCCTGGGAACCACATGAAAAAGTGTTTCTTGGCCGGGCGTGGTGGCTCATGCCTGTAATCCCAGCACTTTGGGAGGCTGAGGTGGGCGGATCACAAGGTCAGGAGATGGAGACCATCCTGGCTAACACGGTGAAACCCTGTCTCTACTAAAAATACAAAAAATTAGCCGGGCGTGGTGGCACACGCCTGTAGTCCCAGCTACTTGGGAGGCTGAGGCAGGAGAATCGTTTGAAACCTGGAGGCGGAGGTTGCAGTAAGCTGAGATTGTGCCACTGCACTCCAGCCTGGGTGACAGAGGAACACTCTGTTTCAAAAAAAAAAAAAGAAAAGAAAAGAAAAAAAAAAGTGTTTCTTGGAGAGTATGTTATCAACATCATCAGTGATATAATAGGTCAAGTAAGATGAAGACTGAAACATTTGTGTATAATTTTGTGGGCCATTGGATATCAGTTATTGGTATCTTTTAGGTTTTTATTTTATATATTTATTTATTTAGAGATAAATAAAATATTTATTTATTTATTCTCTCACCTAAGCTGGAGTGAAGTGGCACAATCTTGGCTCACTGCAACCTCTGATGCCCGGGTTCAAGCGATTCTCCTGCCTCAGCATCCTGAATAGCTGAGATTACAGGTGCCTGCCACTGAGCCCAGCTAATTTTTGTATTTTTAGTAGAGATGGGGTTTTGCCATCTTGGCCAGGCTGGTCTTGAACCCCTGACCTCGTGATTCACCTGCCTCAGCCTCCCAAAGTGCTGGGATTACAGGCATGAGCCCCTGCACCCAGCCTCTTTTAGGTTTTTAGAAATTTACTTTTCTGATTATCTCACATCTGTTTCTATCCCTAAATAAGCGATTCCTGATTTGGGAAAAGGAATGGAGTTAAGAAGACAGAATTTAGAAGGAAGGTGGCTTATCAGGGAAGAAAGGCTTATATGTTTGGAGGCCTCTAAAGTGCTGGTATTAGGCCAGGCGTGGTGGCTCACACCTGTAATCCCAACACTTTAAGAGGCCCAGGCGGATGGATTGCTTGAGCCCAGGAGTTTGAGACCGGCCTGGCCAACATGGTGAAACCCCGTCTCTACCAAAAATACAAAAATTAGCTGGGTGTGGTAGCATGCCTGTAGTCCCAGCTACTCGGAAGGCTGAGATGGGAGAATCACCTGAGCCTGGGAAGGCAAGGCTGCAGTAAGCCAAGATCACACCACTACACTGCAGCCTGGGTAACAGAGCAAGACTCTGTCTCAAAATAAAAGAAAAAGTCAAGTGCTGGCATTGCTCTACTTCTTGACCTAGGTGGTTGGCGGTGATTTATAATTATTCCTTAAACTGTACTTACATGCTTTGTGCACTTTTTTGTATTTATGTTAAATTTGGCAAGAAAGGAGGAAGAAAATGATGAGTTTAAACATAAATTAGCTTTCTTTGTTGTTGGTTACTAACTTTGAAGGTTTTCTTCTTCATATGGTAACATTGCACAGAATTATTTTTTTAAAGTTCAATCTCCACTAATGCTTGTATTCTAAAATTATTTTGTTTTTTTCTCTAAGCCCTCATGCAACTGGAGTCTGTTTTAAGGAACATCATAAAAGAACGAAAAGGAAGGAACTTCAGTCAACGTATTTTCATTGACTCCTTATTACAAGGGAACCTTAGTGACCAACAGGTGATATAATTGTTAAATGTTTATAAGCTAAAAAAATAAGCCAGAGCCAGGCACAATGGCTCATGACTGTAGTCGCAGCTACTTGAGAGGCTGAGGTGAAAGGATCACTTGAACCCAAGAGATCAAGGCCAACTTGGGCAATATAGCAGGATGCCATCTATAAAAAATAGTGATAATCACACATATATACAGTGTGCTTTTCTTTTTTTTTTTTTTTTTTTTTTTTTTTTTTTGAGACAGAATCTCGCTCTGTCACCCAGGCTGGAATGCAGTGGTGTGATCTCCGCTCACTGCAAGCTCCGCCTCCCGGGTTCATACCATTCTCCTGCCTCAGCCTCCCGAGTAGCTGGGACTACAGGCGCCCGCCACCACGCCCGGCTAATTTTTTGTATTTTTAGTAGAGATGGGGTTTCACCATGCTAGCCAGGATGGTCTCGACCTCCTGACCTCGTGATCCACCTGCCTCAGCCTCCCAAAGTGCTGGGATTACAGGTGTGAGCCACCATGCCCGGCCTACAGTGTGCTTTTCATTCACTTTAATCCAGATACCCTCCTAGAGTTCAGTGGCTTAAGAGAAGCATCATTCATGTTTTTTGGGGTTTTTTTGTTGTTGTTGTTGTTTTGAGATGGAGTCTTGCTATGTCGCCAGGCTGGAGTGCAGTGGCACGATCTCTGCTCACTGCAACCTCCACCTCCTGGGTTCAAGCGATTCTCCTGCCTCGGCCTCCCAAGTAGCTGGGACTACAGATGTGCACCACCACGCCCAGATAATTTTTTTGTATTTTTAGTAGAGACAGAGTTTCACCTTGTTGGCTGGGATGGTCTCTATCTCTTTGACATCATGATCTGCCCGCCTGGGCCTCCCAAAGTGCTGGGATTACAGGTGTGAGCAACTGCGCCCAGCTGCATCGTACATCTTTTATTGTACATCATTAGTAGTACAAGTACTTGGTCTCTATTATTTAGCTCTTTGAGGCAGCTGTATATTATTTAATATTATTAAATCGAGCCAAAATTCTTGAATTACAAAAGAGGAGAAGGACTTGTGTTAGGTATATTAGACTAAATCACTTTGCCTGCTTGACCAGGTGTGGCAGTGTGGCTTGTTGACAATACTGCCAGCATACCACTGCATTTGTGTTATTGTCAGGCCAATGAGGTGAATTGTTATTGCCACACCTCTTCATTGTAGGAATCTTCTGCCTCACTGTACACATGCAAGTCCTTGTAGCCAGAAGTAGTTCGGTATATGTTGGTGCAGAAATTGAATTCGGCTTCCGGACAGTGATGAGATCTTCTGTCCTATTTCTGAGGCTTCATTGCTGTTTACTAGGCTAAGCCAGAAAAATAGGACTGAGTTTATTTACCAAAGTATATCATGAACCCGTAATATTCACAACAAATACCCTGATTTAATCATTACATGTTGTATACATGTACCGAAAATCACTTGTACTCCCAAAATACATACAACTATAGTTTATCAATTTTAAAAATATTTTTAAAAAGCAGTGTGGTATTTAGGTTGGTATTCACATTATACAGATTTGGTTTTTTGTTTTAATGAAAACATCATAATGAAATAATATACTTTTTTTTCATTGACACTAATTTTATGCTGTAGATTATTTTAGCAGGGCCTAACATAGGCTACCTTACATTTTTCACACTTTCTAAACTTAGTTTTGTTTCCTAGATCCTAGAAGACAGTATGATATTTTCTCTGGCCAGTTGCATAATAACTGCAAAATGTAAGTATAAATTGATTTCTTTTTCAGAGGAATTACTAAATATACAGGCTGAGCACAGTGGCTCACACCTGTAATGCCAACACTTGGGGAGGCTGAGGTGGGAGATTTCTTGAGGCCAGGAGTTGGAGGCCAGCCCAGAAAACAGACCCTCTCTCTACAAAAATATAAGTTAATTGAGCATGATGGCTTGCGCCTGTGGTCTCATCTCCTCAAGAGGCTGAATCACAAGGATGGAGGCTACAGTGAACTGTGATTGTGCACTCCAACCTGAAAACAGAGTGAGACCCCGTCTCAAAAAAAACAAGGCCAGGCATGGCAACTCACATCTGTAATCCCAGCACTTTGGGAGGCCAGGGCAGGAGGATCACTTGAGCCCAGGAGTTCGAGACCAGTCTGGGCAACATAGTGAGACTGTGTCTCTGCTAAAAATAACAATTAGCTGGGTGTGGTGGCACATGCCTGTGGTTCCAGCTACTTGGGAAGCTGAGGCAGGATCATCACTTGAGCCCAAGAGGTTGAAGCTGCAGTGAGTGATGATCACACTATTGCATTCTAGCCTGGGCAACAGAGCAAGACTGTCTCAAAACAAACAAACAAAAATAAAACACTGTTTAGAGGACTTCTTTATAATTTTTCCGTCTTTTTTAGTCATGTTTTAAAGGGCTGACTCACATAAGTGCTTTTTTTCTTAACCCCAAGTGCTTAAAGCCACCTCTGAAAATTGCCATAAATTTCTTGACACATTTTATGGATTGTGAATTCTTGTTAGTGCCTTTAAAATGAACTGCTGTTGACACCTTTCCAACCAGAACAGTGAGCTTTTCATTTCCTGCTGCTGCTGTCCACTTTGACTCCAAGCTAGTCTGCTATTACTAAGGTCTACCAACAAGAGTATATAGGCCACAGAAATCACAATTTAAAAGAACTCCTCTCGTTGGAATTGAAGGTGATTTTTATGTAAAATTGTAAAATATTTGATATGTTTCTAAGTTTCCTCACTTGGTTTTTAGATTGGTGGAGTACCATTTATTTATACAGTATTTATAAAAATACTTCTATAGGCATAAAAATATACTAAGATAAAAATACTTAAAGGAAGTATTAGGGGACCAGGCACGGTGGCTCACAGCTATAATGCAAGCACTCTGGGAGGCCAAGGTGGATGAATCACTGGAGCCCAGAAATTTGGGACCAGCCTGGGCAACACAGCGGAAACCCATCTCTATAAAAAATTCAAAAATTAGCCAGGCCTGGTGGCACACACTTGTAATTCCAGTTATGTAAGGAAGGCTAAGGTGGGAGGATCACCTAAGCCCAGGAGGTTGAGGTTGCAGTGAGCCATGATTGCACCACTGGACTGCAGCCTGGGTGACAGAGTGAGACCTTGTCAAAAAACAAACGGAGGCCAGGCATGGTGACTCATGCCTGTAATCCCAGCACTTTGGGAGGCTGAGGTGGGCAGATCACAAGGTCAGGAGTTCGAGACCAGCCTGACCAACATGGTGAAACCCCATCTCACTAAAAATACAAAAATTAGCCGGGTGTGGGGTCACATGCCTGTAATCTCAGCTACTCAGGAGGCTGAGGCAAAAGAATCGCTTGAACCCCAGAGGCAGTGGTTGCAGTGAGCTGAGATCGCACCACTGCACTCCAGCCTGGGTGACAGAGCGACACTCTGTGTCAAAAAAAAAAAAAAAAAAAAAACAGAAGGAAGTATTAGGACATGAATATAAATTTTATAAAATTTGTGTTCA
Organism: Nomascus leucogenys; assembly: GCF_006542625.1. Classification (NCBI taxonomy): domain Eukaryota; kingdom Metazoa; phylum Chordata; class Mammalia; order Primates; family Hylobatidae; genus Nomascus; species Nomascus leucogenys. The sequence goes on from NC_044402.1 coordinate 103,751,868, forward strand.
CTTGAAGGATTTCATTTAAATCCCTTAATGTTTAAGGAAACTTTCTTTAAAATGATACAAATGTAAACTTCCCATAAATTTTTCTTCTTTGACATATAGAAATGTCCAGATACTATAGATGATTAAATTGAATTTAGGTAAGCATATGTCAAAAATAATGTATTCAACCTTTTTTTTTTTTTTTGAGACGGAGTTTCGTTCTTGTCACCTAGGCTGTAGTGCAATTGCGCGATCTCGGGTCACTGCAACCTCCACGTCCTCGATTCAAGTGATTCTCCTGCCTTAGCCCCCTGAGTAGCTGGGATTACAGGCGCCCACAACTATACTTGGCTAATTTTTATATTTTAAGAAAAGACCATGTTGGCCAAGCTGGTCTTGAACTGACCTCGGGTGCTCCGCCTGCCTCGGCCTCCCAAGGTGCTAGGATTACAGGTGTGAGCCACCACGTCCTGCCTTATTCAACCTTTTTTTAAAAATGCCTACTTGTTTGGTCCAGTGGTGCACACTTGTCCCAGCTACGTTGGAGGCTGAGGTGGGAGGATTGCTTGAGTCCCAGGAGTTCGCCTAACTTGGGCAATAAAACAAGACCCCAGCTTAAAAAAAATTAATATAAAAATAGATTTAAAATCCTTGTTTTTAAAATGCATTACGTTAAAAATAAATATGTCTTTGCTAAAGACCTTTAAAAATCTAAATCACTTGTGCTCCGGACACCAAGAAAAGTGACTATTTCCAAGGTTGAATTAATATTTTAATCTTATTTTCAGTTTTTAGGGAGATTTTAGGAGTATTGCTATGTATTTGGATGTAGGTTAGTGGTTTTTTAAGGCTCCTCCGAAGTTTTTGAGAGAGTAGATAAACAAGAAACCTTAATAAGTCCTTACTCTGCCCCTTATTAGCCTTGGGCAAGATACTTATCTCTGCATTTTCCTCCTTTTCTAAAATAGGAGTTTAGCTCCAGATGACCTTCCAAGTTATCTCTAAGCTATGAAATTGTGTCTTATTCAGTATTGTATTTAAAGCACATTAAGTGGCTTCAAATCACATTTTAAAGCTATTTTCAGCCATCATTTTTAATAGAGTCCTACAAAGGAACCAGTGTGACAGGCTGGGCAATATAGTGGGACACAATCTCTACAAAAAAAAAAAATAAATTGTAGTTAGCTGTGCATGGTGGCATGCATCTGTAGTCCCAGCTACTTGGGAAGCTGAGGTGGGAGGATCACTTTAGCCAGGAGATCAAGGCCTCAAGTGAGCCGTGATCACTACCACTGCACTCCAGCCTGGGTGACAAGAGTGTGACCTTATCTAAAAAAAACCCCACAAACCAAAAGTCAACGTGAGTTTTTTGTTTTTTGTTTTTTGTTTTTGTTTTGTTTTTTTTTTGAGGCAGAGTCTCGCTCTGTCGCCCAGGCTGGAGTGCAGTGGTGCACTCTCGGCTCTCTGCAACCTCCACCTCCCGGGTTCAAGCGATTCTCCTGCCTCAGCCTCCCAAGTAGCTGGGACTACAGGCGCCCACTACAACACCTGGCTAATTTTTTGTATTTTTATCAGAGACGAGGTTTCACTGTGTTGGCCAGGCTGATCTCGAACTCCTGACCTCGTGATCTGCCGGCCTCGGCCTCCCAAAGTGCTGAGATTATAGGCATGAGCCACCACACCCAGCCAATGTGAGATTATTAAATTCATATTGTTATATTAATTTCTTTTTTTTTTTTTTTTTGAGACTGAGTCTTGCTCTGTCACCAGGCTGGAGTACAGTGGCGCCATCTCGGCTCACTGCAACCTCTGCCTCCCAGGTTCAAGTGATTCTCCTGCCTTAGCCTTCCAAGTAGCTGGGACTAGAGGCGCGTGCCACCACGCCCAGCTAATTTTTGTATTTTTAGTAGAGACAAGGTTTCACCATGTTGGCCAGGATGGTCTCCTTCTCTTGACCTTGTGATCTGCCCGCCTCAGCCTCCCAAAGTGCTGGGATTACAGGTGTGAGCCACCGCGCCTGGCCTGTTATATTAATTTTAAGTGATAATATAGTCAAGCAGAGTACAGGATTGACCACTGTGTGCAAATCTTTGTGGTGAATCCTTCAGTTGTATATTACTCTATGTTGTAAAATTGTGTGACATACGTATTGTACACTGCACAAGTTTTCACATCACTTGTAAAACAGAAATTCTACAGTTCACTCAGAAGCCATAATGAAGAGGCATATGTAGGGAAAAGTTAAGGACAGGCAGTCACTCATGTTTTTTGTGAACTCTAGATATAAGAAAACTAATCAGAGTAATTGAGTACCAGGTAACTACTGATTTTAATGATAACAATATGGGTAATAAGGTGAATCAGGTGAACTTTTTTTTTATAAATTAACTTTGAGATAAGTTTAAGTTAACCCTTAGCTCAGGAAAGAGATCATTGGTAAGTAAAGTACAAGTTACTAGAAGGATATTAAAAAGTATTTGACACAGGAACAATAGAGCTACAGATGGTGTCAGCTCAAACATATTCTAGGGAAAGAGGTAGTATATATGTTCAGAAGGTTCCATTCTTTTAATAATTATAATCCCAGTGTATTACTAAAGGAAATATAACTACTCTTTTTCGTCTGTTTTTTTCTTAACATGTAATTTCTTTACATTTTCATTTCTTCTGGTTTTTTCTCAACATGTAATTTCTTTACATTTTCATTTCCTCAGTGAATATAATCCATAAACCAGTTTAAGCTAAAGTAAGCCATGAGCCAGTGATCTTCTGATTTTGGCGTTAATTGAGATAAATGTGATATTCCTTTTTTTTTTTTTTTTTTTTTCTTTTTTTTTGAGACAGAGTCTCACTCTGTCGCCCAGGCTGGAGTGCAGTGGCGCAATCTCGGCTCACTGCAAGCTCCGCCTCCCGGATTCACGCCATTCTCCTGCCTCAGCCTCTCCGAGTAGCTGGGACTACAGGCGCCCGCCACCACGCCCGGCTAATTTTTTTGTATTTTTAGTAGAGATGGGGTTTCACCGTGGTCTCGATCTCCTGACCTCGTGATCCGCCCACCTCGGCCTCCCCAAGTGCTGGGATTACAAGCGTGAGCCACCGCACCCGGCCTGTGATATTCCATTTGTTAAAAGTACAGATGTTGGGACATTACCACAAACCTACTGAACCAGAATTTGTGAATGTGAGGTTATAGCATCAGCCATCTCCCAGGTGGTTTTTGAGAACCACTGTTTTTTTTTGTTGTTTTTTTTGGTTTTTTTTTTTGAGACAGGGTCTCGCTTGGTTGCCCAGGGTGGAGTGCAGTGGCACGGTCACAGCTCACTGCAGCCTCGACCTCCTAGGCTCAAGCGATCATCCCATCTCAGTCTCCCAAGTAGCTGGGACTACAGGCACACACCACCACACCCAGCTGATTTTTGAGTTTTTTGTAGAGATGGGGTTTTGCCATGTTGCCCAGACTAGTCTTGAACTCCTGAGCCTAAGCAATCCCCCAGCTTCAGATCCCCTCCCAAAGTGATCCCCTCTGCGTGATCCCCTCCCAAAGTGCTGGGGTTACAGATGTGAGCTACCACGTCTGGTTGAGAACTGTTCTAAGCAATAACCACTCACAAATTTTGAGCCAGTGTATTTACCATCACAAGTAAATATTTTAGAGTATTGATTTATTGATAAATCTGCTAGCTTGATTTGTCTGAATCATTTCATTAGTGCTCCTAAGTGAACTGATAAATTGGCCTAATAAGGTTGAGTGCATCAGATAATCCATTGCAATAACCAACATTGAGCACTCCTACAGATATGAAATTTATTCATTATCATAACTATTTTACCTAAGGTAAAATTAAGTGGCTCCAGTTACTTATCAGTTTTAAGAAAGAAGGCATCCAGATTGCACTATGTCTGTTGGAGGGCATTCTGTAAATATTGATGTTCCATTCAATGAAATATAAACCCTGTGAAGAATTTTACTTTTTAGTAGCACTTTTCTATCTTCTATATCATGGGAGAAAAAAAGCAAATACAAAAACCCCACCCTAAATAAGTAGTTTTTTTCTTATTCTATACCCAAGCCACGAGTTAGCTATTTTCATTGTTATTCATATAATGTTTCACCTAGTGTGTACCTGGGCAATCTGTTTTTTAACCACCTCTGAAGAAGTTCAAAAACAATTATATGAAGAGATAAACCAAGTTTTTGGAAATGGTCCTATTACTCCAGAGAAAATTGAGCAGCTCAGGTAAGAACACAATAAAAAGCGGAGATGATTATTAAAAGGTAAATTTGAACTGGTTTATCTAATTTAAAGCTATTGTTGCTATCTAGGAAAGCTACATATTTTTATAGGACTTAAAGTATTTATATGTAGATTTTATTAGGTAAATGAATCTGCTTTTTAAAATCATAAGGTTGTGTGGGAAATGTTTAACTTAGCCTGTGAAATAGTACTAATAAAGTCAAGCAAGTATGACACTCATACTTTGTTGATGGTAATAAAAAATAGTACAGCCACATTAGATAATAATATAGTAGGCTTGCCCGGGCGTGGTGGCTCACACCTGTAATCCCAGCACTTTGGGAGGCCAAGGTGGGTGGATCACTTAAGCCCAGTAGTTCAAGACCAGCTTGGGCAACACGGAAATGCAAAATATTGGCCAGATGTGCTGGGACATGCCTGTAGTCCAAGCTACTCAGGAGGCTTAGGTGGGAGGATCACCTCAGCTCAGGAGGTCGAGGCTACAGTGACTGCATCACTGCACTCCAGCCTGAGTTACAGAGCGAGACCCTGTCTCAAAAGAATAGAAAACAATATGGTAGGCTCTTAAAAAGTTCAACATACACTTATATGACCCAGCAGTTCCACTCCTTGGAATTTCATTCCAAGATAAATGAAAACATGACTACACAAAGACCTGTTTGCATATATTCATAGCAGTGTTATTCAAAATAGCCCCAAATTGGAAGTAGTTCACATGTTCAACTGGTAAATAGATAAACAAATTGTGGTATTACCATACCATAGAATACTACCAAGTGATAAAAAGGAACACCATATCAATACACACAGCAACACAGATGAATCTTAGTGATTTAAGTGAAAGAAGTGAAACATAAAATACTGGCTACTGTATGATTTCCTTTGTGTGAAATTCTAGAAAAGGCGAACTGTGGTGATAAGCATACTGTTGGGGGCTAAGAATGGGGAACAACTACAAAGGGGCATGAAGAAAATGAAACCGTCTTATATATTACTAGTGGTTGTAGTTACACAATTATATACAATTACTAAAATTCAAACTGTACGGGTAAAATGGGTTAATTTTATTGCATATAACTATACCTTAATTAAAATTTTTTTAAAATTGCAACTGTGACTGCTTCCAGGTTAGAAGTCTGAGACTGGGTAGCAAGCAACCCTACCTTGGAGCATAAAATCAACTATAGAAAAGATAGAGTGGCTGGGTGCAGTGGCCCACACCTGTAATCCCACCAATTTGGGAGGCCAAGGTGAGAGGATCACCTGAGGCCAGGAGTGCAAGACCAGCCAGAGCAACATGGCAAAACCCTATCTCTAAAAAAAAAAAATACAAAAAATTAGCCAGGAATGGTGGTACATGCCTGTAGTCCCAGCTACTCAGGAGGCTGATATAGGAGAATCACCTGAGCCCAGGAAGTCCAGGCTGCAGTGAGCCGTGATCACACCACTACACTCCATCCTGGTGACAGTGAGACCCTATCTCAAAAAAAAAGAAGATAACCACTGGAAAGAACTAGGAGGCTTTTAAATGTTGGAAGTTTTATTTATTACATTGACTATAACTATTATTTTAAAAGTAATACTAGTTGTCTTTTGAAGTTTTTATCATACAGAAGTGTATGAAGTAGAAGGTGAAGTTCGTTTGTAAATGTGCCCTTAAGCCCATAACAGTTGGGCTAGGTACAGTGACTCATGCTTATAATCCCAGCAATTTGGGAGGCTGAGGCTGAGGATTGCTTGAGCCCAGGAGTTTGAGACCATTCACGGCAACATAGTGGGAGCCTGTCTCTACAAAATATTTAAAAATTAGCCAGATGTAAAAGCATGTGCCTATGATTACAACTACTAGGGAGGCTGAGGTGGGAGGATCGCTTGAGCTTGGGAGGTTGAGGCTGCAGCATGATAGAGTGTCACTGCACTCCAGCCTCGGCAACAGGGCAAGAACCTGTCTCATAAAAATAAATAAGTAAATAAATAATTTTTAAAAGTTTAAGCTCTCTAATACAGCTTATGAAGCATTTCAAAAGCTGGGCCTTGTGTACTCCCACCTTATCCTCACTTATGCCTCTTCATAGCTTTCAGTTTAGCTCTACTCAAAGTCTTTAGTTTCTTATCTCCTGTCCTGGCTTTTGCACAAACTATTCCTCTGTATAGATTCTCTTTTTTTCTCTTCTTTAGTTAAGTCCGGGTTTTGGTTTTTGGTTTTGGGGTGGAGTTTTTTTTATTGTGGGTGGTGGTTTGAGTTTTTTTTTTTTTAATGTTGTTGTTGCTTTGCAGGTTTCAGCCTGTGTTTATTTCTCTTTCTCTTTTTTTTTTTTTTTTCAGACACAGTCCCTCTCTGTCACCCAGGCAGGATTGCAGTGGCGCAATCTCAGCTCACTGCACCCTCCACCTCCTGGGTTCAAACGATTCTCATGCTGCAGCTTTCCAAGTAGTTGGATTACAGGCATGCACCACCACACCTAGCTAATTTTTGTATTTTTAGTAGACACAGGGTTTTACCATGTTGGCCAGGCTGGTCTTGAACTCCTGGCCTCAAGTGATCCACCCACCTCTGGCTCCCAAAATGCTGGGATTACAGACGTGAGCTACTGCGCCCAGCCCAGCCTGTGTTTATTTCTCTACAAAGCCCTTTCCTTAGAGTAGCTGCTCTTGCCTTATATTCCAGTAATACCCTGAACTTCCTTTATCATAACATGTGCTATGCTTAATTGTTCATCCTTTATGTCCTATCCAATCTGCCTCCCCACTGCCAACTAGATTCTGAACTCCTTTGATGGTGTATCTCTTGTTTATTGTTGTAGCTCAGTATCTAGCACAGTGCTTCACATTAGCAGGTACGTAATAAATATTTATACAGAGGAAAGGAAGGAAGAATGTTTCCCCTTTTGATTTTGTTGTTTTTGATGTTACAAACAATTAACACTTCTGTACTTACATCTTTACTAATATTTCCAAGTATTTCTGTATAATACGGTCCTAGAAGTGAGCTTCTAGTTGAAGGATGTATGCAGTAGGACAGTGGTTAAGATTTGAATCCTGTCAACACAACTTACCTGCTCTGTGATCTTAAATAACTGCCTCTGATTTTAATCTGTAAAATTAGAATAATAATAGCACCCATGGGTTTTTTGTAAGGATTCGATAAGATCCTGTATATAAAGTATTTAAGTGAACTGACTCATAGCAAGATTGCAATACATTTTAGTTTTTATTCTTCTCATTGTGATGTACACTTAAGAGTTTGATATATATTGCCAAATTATGCTTCTGAAAGGTTTTACCAGTTTATACTTCCACCAATTGGATATGAGAATGTCTTTTTCTCCATTTTTTTCTAGTAATATCTGCTCTCATTCTTTTTCATCTTTGTCAATCTGGCAAGTAAAAAAAAAAAAATGCTGCGATTGGCAATCTTTAAGTTGTTAATTAAGTTGAGTATCATTTCATATGTCTTCAGGCTATTTGTAAGTTTTTGTAAATTGCTTTTTGTATTCTCTGTCCCTGTTTCTATGGGGTTGTTGGATTATTTTAATTACTTTTAAAGAGGTTTTATACATTAAGGATATATTTACTGAAAATACTTTTCCTAGTTATCTTTAGAAATATATAAACAAAATGTTTCTCTACTTAGGTTATGTGTATTTTTCTTTATAATTTTCTGTTAGCTTCGTGCTAAAAATAAACTTTTTAAAAATTGTAGAAACATTATTCTGAGTTTTCTTGTTACTTTTAAAAGTGTTTTTATTTGTTGAAATCTTTATCTACCTAGAGTTATATACAGATTTATAACAAATCTTATAAAAATGTATTTATTTTAAAATTTATAAAATTGTTGCCGGGCGCGGTGGCTCACGCTTGTAATCCCAGCACTTTGGGAGGCTGAGGCGGGCGGATCACGAGGTCAGGAGATCGAGACCACGGTGAAACCCCGTCTCTACTAAAAATAAAAAAAAAATTAGCCAGGCGTGGTGGCGGGCGCCTGTAGTCCCAGCTACTCGGAGAGGCTGAGACAGGAGAATGGCATGAACCCGGGAGGCGGAGCTTGCAGTGAGCGGAGATCGCGCCACTGCACTCCAGCCTGGGCAACAGAGCGAGACTCCGCCTCAAAAAAAAAAAAAAAAAAAATTTATAAAATTTTAATCTTTATATACTTCTAATATATAATATATCTTTAAGGAGATAAGAATTATGATGGGACTATTTCAAGTTGGGAATGTTTGAGCAGTTGTTGAAGAACGTTTTTTAAATGTATGTATATTTCTAACTGCCTCCCAAAATAAACATCTTCAAAAAAATTTTTTTTAAAACAGATACTGTCAGCATGTGCTTTGTGAAACTGTTCGAACTGCCAAATTGACTCCAGTTTCTGCCCAGCTTCAAGATATTGAAGGAAAAATTGACCAATTTATTATTCCTAGAGAGGTAGAAAACATTTAATATGTTTAATTCATTCAGCTATTCTCAACTCTTTTGGTGTGTGTGTATATATATATATTTTAAACGGAGTTTTGCTCTTGTCACCCAGGCTGGAGTGCAATGGCGCGATCTTGGCTCACTGCAACCTCCACCTCCCAGGTTCAAGGGATTCTCCTTTCTCAGCCTCCTGAGTAGCGGGGATTACAGGCGCCCGCCACCACACCCAGCTAATTTTTGTATTTTTAGTAGAGACAGGGTTTCACCATCTTGGCCAAGCTGGTCTTGAACTCCTGACCTCAGGTGATCTGCCAACCTTGGCCTCCCAAAGTGCTGGGATTACACACATGAGCCACTGCACCCGGCCTGGTGTGTATTTTAAATTTGTTTAAAGTGGCAAATAAATGCTACCCATTATTAAAAGACAAAATTATTTTTAGTTACAAAATAATCTGTGCTTGTTTTAAAGTTCAAACAATATAAAAGTCTTCCTTCCCAAAAGGTACTACTGTTAGCAGTTTAGTATGTATTTTTATAGACCTGTTTCTGTGTATGTATATTACTCTGTGTATATATGTATAGAAACACACATATACATATGTATTAAACAGAATTTATATGTGAAAAGTTACTCTTTCTATATTGTTCTTTAATTTTCTTTTATTGAGTGTATCATGGCTATTAGTACACCTAGCACTTGATACAGATTTGACTCATTATTATTAATGGCTGCATAATATTCCATTGTGTGAATGTACCATAATTTATTTTTTAATTTAATTTTTTGAGACAGAGTATCACTCTGTCACCCATCCTGGAGTGCAGTCATGCAATCTTGGCTCACTGCAACCTCCGCCTGCCGAGTTCAAGTGATTCTCCTGCCTCAGCCTCCTGAGTAGCTGGGATTACAGGCTAGCGCCACAAGCCCTGGCTAATTTTTGTATTTTTAGTAGAGATGGGGTTTCACCATGTTGGCCAGGCTGGTCTCGAACTCCTGGCCTCAGGTGATCCACCTGCCTCCACCTCTCAACGTGCTGGGATTACAGGCATGAGCCACCATGCCCATCTAGCATAATTTATTTAAGCAGCCCCCACTAGTGGAAATTATGATTGACGTTATTTTTTTTAATTATATACTGGTACAGGTGTTGAGTAGAGTCTGAGACTCAGAGTTTTTGTGTCAAAGTCCATGTATATGTTCAGTTATTATTATTTTTAGACAGGGTCTTGCTCTGTTACCTAAGCTGGAGTGCAGTGGTGTGATTGCAGCCTCGACCTCCCAGGCTTAAGTGATCCTCCCACCTCAGCTTCCCAAGTAGCTGGACTAAATTTTTTTATTTTTTATAAAGACGGAGTCTCACTATGTTGTCCAGGCTGATATGGAACTCCTGGGTGCAAGTGATCCTCCTACCTCAGCCTCCCAAAGTGGTGAGATTATAGGCATTAGCCACTGCACTGGGCCATGTGTATGTTAAATTTAAAATGTTCTCTAAAAGGCATTTTATACTTTTAGCAACAATGTATGAGAATGTTTTTTTTTTTCTAAATCCTCACTGCCTCTGAATTTGAGTCTTATGTATATTTTATGAATCTTGCTTTTCTCTGATCATTGGAGAGATCGAACAAATTTTCATACATATATTAAGTTTGTATTTTTCTTTTGTGAATTCTGTCTATAACTTTCACTCATTTTTCTAGTGAGCTTATGTATATATTTTTGTATATTATACAAATTCTGTCAGTTATATAGCAAATAACTTTTACTGTTGCTTACTTTTTTTTGTTATTGTTTTTTAACTGGATGCAGATTTTTTTTTTTTAATACTTTAAGTTTTAGGGTACACGTGCACAACGTGCAGGTTTGTTACATATGTATACATGTGCCATGTTGGTGTGCTGCACCCATTAACTCGACATTTAACATTAGGTATATCTCCTAATGCTATCCCTCCCTGTTCCCTCCACCCCACAACAGGCCCCTGGTGTGTGATGTTCCCCTTCTTGTGTCCATGTGTTCTCATTGTTCAGTTCCCACCTATGAGTGAGAACATGCGGTATTTGGTTTTTTGTCCTTGCGATAGTTTGCTGAGAATGATGGTTTCCAGCTTCATCCATGTCCCTAGAAAGGACATGAACTCTGGATGCAGATTTTAAATTTTCATGTAGTTAAGTCTGTTATTCCTTTATAGTTTCTAGATTTTGTGACATGCTTAGGGAGGCCTTCCTTATTGTAAGATCACCAAAATAATCACTTGTGGTTTCTTCCATTATTTTAAAATTATTATTTTGTATTCAATATCCATATTAAAAGAAGTTTGAAATAAGTTGACTTTCTAGGAGTCATTTTATCTCTGTTAGTCCTTGACTAATTGGATTTTTTTTTTTCACAGACCCTCGTCCTTTATGCCCTTGGTGTGGTACTTCAAGATCCTAATACTTGGCCATCTCCACACAAGTATGAAATATTTGTCATTGTATTCGTGACTGTCAGTTTTTGTGTTTGCACGTTTTGCATTCCTTTCCTAAGTTTTGAGGAGAAAATTCAATATGTAGCAATGATACAACAAAAGAAAACTAGTGAATCCCCTTCTCTTTCTTTTGAGACAGGGTCTTACTCTGTCATCCAGGCTGGAATGTAGTAGTGCAATCACTTCTCACTGCAGCTTCGACCTCTCTGACTCAAGCCATCCTTCTGCGTCAGCCACCTAAGTAGCTAGGACCACAGGCACGCGCCGCCACGCCTGGTTCATTTTTGTACTTTTTGTAGAGATGGGGTTTCACCATGTTGCCCAGGCTGGTCTTGAACTCTTGAGCTCAAGCCATCCTCCCACCTCTGCCTCCCAAAGTGGTGGGATTACAGGCATGAACCACCAAGCCTGACTTGCATCCCCATTGTATCTTCTGTTCACTGCTTTTTCTCTTACCTGAATCTGCTATTTGCTACTCTTTGTCTCTTTTATTACTACTTTTATACTAAGTGAAAAGTAATTAACATCTGTTTTAAGAAAATGAAAGCAAGACGGCACCGTGGCTCATGCCTGTAATCCCCGCTCTTTGGGAGGCTGAAGCGGGCAGATCGCAAGATCATGAGTTCAAGACCAGCCTGGCTAACATAGTGAAACCCCGTCTCTAATAAAAATACAAAAATTAGCTGGGCGTGGTGGCGCATGCCTGTAATGCCAGCTACTTGGGAGGCTGAGGCAGGAGAATCACTTGAACCTGGAAGGCAGAGGTTGCAGTGAGCCAAGATCATGCCATTGCACTCCAGCCTGGGCAACAAGAGCAAGACACAAGACTCCGTCTCAAAAAAAAATTTTAAAAAAAGCAGAATTTCTTTTTTTTTTTTTTTTTTTTTTGAGATGGAGTCTCGCTCTGTCGCCCAGGCTGGAGTGCAGTGGTGCGATCTAGTGTCACTGCAAGCTCCGCCTCCCAGGTTCAAATAATTCTCCTGCCTCAGCCTCCTGAGTAGCTGGGACTACAGGCGCCCACCACCATGCCCGGCTAATTTTTTGTAGTTTTAGTAGAGACAGGGTTTCACCATGTTAGCCAGGATGGTCTTGATCTCCTGACCTCGTGATCCGCCCGCCTCAGCCTCCCAAAGTGCTAGGATTACAGCCACTGCGCCCGGCCCCCCCACCCTTTTTTTTTTCCAGTGCATTTTTCTGTTCTTTATTGCTTCTCTTTTTGCTTTTTTTAAATTTATTTTTTATTTCAATAGGTTTTTGGGGAACAGGTGGTATTTCTTTGGTGGTGATTTCTGAGATTTTGGTGTACCCGTCACCCAAGCAGTGTACACTGTACCCAATGTGTAGTCTTCTATCCCTCATCGCCCCACCCTTTCCCCCAAGTCCCTAAAGTCCATTGTATCATTCTTATGCCTTTACGTCCTCATACCTTAGCTCCCAAGAATTTCCCTTTTTAAAAAATTCAGAGTTTAAGTCATTTAAAAATACTTGTTTTTGCGAGGAATTTTTTTGTTCTGTGGTACGTGGGTTATTTGTTTTGTTTTTAATATATGCATATTTCTTCAGTGACTTTACAGAAATTCTATACAACAAAAAGTTTCTTAGGCCCCTCATTTCCCTGACTTTATTTTTTATTTTTATTGTTTCTTTAGAGACAGAGACAGGGTCATGCTCTGTCACTCAGGCTGGAGTGCAGTGATGTAAACACGGGCTCACTGCAGCCTCAACCTCCTGGGCTAGAGCAATGCTCCTACCTCACCCTCCAGAGTAACTGGAGCTATAGGTATACGCTACCACGCCTGGCTACTTTTTTTAAATTTTTAATTTATTTTTATTTTTATTTTTTTTGAGACAGAATCTCGCTGTGTTGCCAGGCTGGTCTTGGAATAAGCAAGACGCCATCTGTGAAAAATAATGGGCTGGGCACGATAACCTGTAATCCCAGCACTTTGGGAGGCCGAGGCGGGCGGATCACCTGAGGGTTTGAGACCAGCCTGACCAACATGGAGAAACCCCTTCTCTACTAAAAATACAAAATTAACCAGGTGTGGTGGCGTGTGCCTATAATCCCAGCTACTCAGGAGGCTGAGGCAGGAGAGGTGGAGGTTGTGGTGAGCCGAGATCATGCCATTGCACCCCAGCCTGGGTAACAAGAATGAAACTCCATCTCAAAAAAATAAAAAATAATGATAATAATCACACATATATAGAGTATGCATTTCATTCGCTTTAATCCAGATACCCTCCTAGAATTCAGTGGCTTAAGAGAAGCATCGTATATCTTTTCTTTTTAGACGGAGTCTCAATCTGTTGCCAGGCTGGAGTACAGTGGCGCAATCTTGGCTCACTGCAACCTCGGCCTCCCAGGTTCAAGTGATTCTCCTGCCTCAGCCTCCCGAGTAGCTGAGACTACAGGCATGCACCACCACGCCCAGCTAATTTTTATACTTTTAGTAGAGACAGGGTTTCACCATGTTACCCAGGATGGTCTCAATCTTTTGACCTTGTGATCCACCTGCCTCTGCTTCCCAAAGTGCTGGGATTACAGCCTTGAGCCACTGTGCCCAGCCTTTTAAAAAATTTTAATAGAGATGAGGTCTCACTATGTTGCCCAGGCTGGTCTCGAACTCCTGGGCTCAAGCGATCCTCCCACCTTGGCGTCCCAAAGTGCTAGGATTACAGGCGTGAGCCACTATGTCCAGCCTCTCTCACCTATTAATAAATCTGATGTAATATAATTGATAAACATAATTTTAAGGCTGGAGCCTCCAATTTTAAGACATAAATTTCAGTTGAAGAAGCAATATAAAATGTCTTACATATTGATAGGGTGGTCTCATGTAACAGGTCTTAAATTTAAATATTCATTATATGATTTTCTATGATTTATCCTTATAGTTCACAAAATAATATAAACTCGTGTAACAATCTTATACCTTGGTATTCTCGAGAAATATATTTTGCATCTATCATTTAGAAATAATAAAGTAGGCCGGGTGCCATGGCTCATACCTATAATCCCAGCACTTTGGGAGGCCAAGGCAGGTGGATCACAAGGTCAAGAGATCGAGACTATCCTGGCCAACATGGCGAAACCCCGTCTCTACTAAAAATAAAAAAATAAGCTGGGTGTGGTGGCGCGCACCTGTAGTCCCAGCTACTTGGGAGGCTGAGACAGGAGAATCGCTTGAACCTGGGATGTGGTGGTTGCAGTGAGCCGAGATCATGCCACTACACTCCAGCCTGGTGACAGAACAAGACTCCGTCTCAAAAAAATAAAATAAAAAAAAAGAGAGAAATAATAAAGTGCCAGTCTCAGTGGCTCACACACCTATAATCCCAGCACTTTGAGAGATTGAGGCAGGAGGATCGCTTGAGCCTAGGAGTTCAAGACCAGCCTGGGCAACATAGGGAGAACCTGTCTGTACAAAAAACTGTTAAAAGTAGCTGGGCCTGGTGGCACGTGTTTATAGTCACAGCTACTCAGGAAGCTGAGGTAGAAGGATAGTTTAAGTCCAGGAGCTCGAGGCTGCAGTGAGCCTTGATTGCACTGTTGCACTCCAGCCTGGGTGACAGAGCGAGACCCTGTCTCAAAAAATAGAATATGGTAAGAAACAGCAATAGACTAAATATATGTTAAATAATTTGGGAACATAAAAATAAGTGACATTTAAATATATAAATATAAATATAATGTAAGAGCGCTTTCTATTTTCAGTTGATTTTTAACTTTATTACATACTTGTGTTCTTTTCGTGTCAACATGTAAAATGCCAGTGGAGCTATATTGTGATTAACCTCAAATTTTCTTTGCAGGTTTGATCCAGATCGGTTTGATGATGAATTAGTAATGAAAACTTTTTCCTCACTTGGATTCTCAGGCACACAGGAGTGTCCAGAATTGAGGTGAATAATAGAATGCCAGACTCTGTTCTTAGAATTTTGATGATCACTGTTGCTGAGAATGGGCAATCTACATGATTAAAGTATAATTTTTTTATTATTATTGTACTTTAAGTTCTGGGGTTCGTGTGCAGAACGTGCAGGTTTAAAGTATAATTTTTAATAACTAATTGACTTTCTTCCTGACTAGGTTTGCATATATGGTGACCACAGTACTTCTTAGTGTATTGGTGAAGAGACTGCACCTACTTTCTGTGGAGGGACAAGTTATTGAAACAAAGTATGAACTGGTAACATCATCAAGGGAAGAAGCTTGGATCACTGTCTCAAAGAGATATTAAAATTTTATACATTTAAAATCATTGTTAAATTGGTTGAGGAAAACAACCATTTAAAAAAACTGTGTTGAATCCATTTATAAACCAGTATCACTTTGTAATATAAACACCTATTTGTACTTAATTTTGTAAATTTGGATTTTTATATATTTTCTTAATTCATTGTACACATTTGACTTACTGCATAGTATATTGATCATTTTAATGGGAAACTTTAGCTTTCTACTTTTTATTTTTGTTTTTTCACTTTTTATGCCATTATTTTTGTATTCTTTTTCTTAGTGTGAGCTCTAAAATCAATGTTCTTGAAGAAAGAAATTATTTTGCAGAAGCTGGGGAATCATGTTTGTTGAATATGCATAAAATAGAAACATAGGCTGGGCGCGGTGGCTCACACCTGTAATCCCTACACTTTGGGAGGCCGAGGCAGGTGGATCACCTGAGGTCCAGAGTTGAGACCAGCCTGGCCAACATGATGAAACCCCATCTCTACTAAAAATACAAAAAATTGGCTGGGAGTGGTGGCTCATGCCTGTAATCCCAGCACTTTGGGATGCTGAGGCGGGTGGATCACCTGAGGTCAGGAGTTCATGACCAGCCTGGCCAACAAGATGAAACCCTGTCTCTACTAAAAATATATAAAAAAAAATTGGCTGGGTGCGGTGGCTCACACCTGTAATCCCAGCACTTTGGGAGGCCGAGGCGGGTGGATCACCTGAGGTCCGAAGTTCAAGGCCAGCCTGGCCAACAGGATGAAATCCTGTCTCTACTAAAAATACAGAAAATTGGCCGGGTGCAGTAGCTCACACCTGTAATCCCAGTACTTTGGGAGACTGAGGCGGGTGGATCACCTGAGGTCAGGAATTCGAGATCAGCCTGGCCAACATGGTGAAGCCCCATCTCTACTAAAAAACACACACACAAAAATTAGCTGGTCATGGTGGCACATGCCTGTAATCCCAGCTACTCAGGAGGCTGAGGCAGGAGAATCGTTTGAACCTGGGAGGTGGAGCTTGCAGTGAGCTGAGATTGCACCCCTGCACTCCAGCCTGGGCCACAGAGCAAGACTCTGTCTCAGGAAAAACAAAAAAAAGATAAATGGACAAAAGACATGAACAAACAGCTTTTATAGGATAGCATGGCTAACAGACTTTTAGAAAAAGTGTTTAGTCTCACTAGTAAGTAACAAAATATTGGGGCAGGGCACAGTGGCTCGTGCCTATAATCCCAGAACTTTGGAAGGCCGAAGCTGGTGGATTGCTTGAGCCCAAGAGTTCGAGACCAGCCCAGGCAACATGGGGAGACCCTGCCTCTACAAATATACAAAAAAATTACTGGGCATGGTGGCACACACCTGTAGTCCCAGCTATTCTGGAGGCTGAGGTGGGTGGATCACTTGAGACCAGGAGAGGTCAAGGCTGCAGTGATCTGTGATCACACCACTGCACTCCAGCCTGGGCAACAGAGCAAAACCCTGTCTTTAAAAAAACAACAAACAAAAAAGCCCAGGCTCAGTGGCTCATGCCTATAATACTTTGGAAGGCCGAGGCAGGTGGATCAATTGAGGTCAGGTGTTCGAGACCAGCCAAGCCAACGTGGTGAAACCCCGTCTCTACTAAAAATAAAAAAAAAAAAAAATTAGCCAGGTGTGGTGGTGCACATTTGTAATCCCAGCTACTCAGGAGGCTGAGGCAGGATAATCGCTTGAACCCGGGAGGTGGAGGTTGCAGTGAGCTGGGATCGTGCCACTGTACTCCAGCCTGGGTGTCAAGAGTGAAATTCATTCTCAAAAAAAAAAAAGGAGGTGGGGGAAGCTATTTCAAGAATATTTTAAGTAGGCTGGGCACGGTAGCTCATGCCTGTTATCCTAACACTTTGGGAAGCTGACGTGGGCGGATCACAAGGTCAAGAGATTTGAGACTATCCTAGCCAACGTGGTGAAACCCCATCTCTACTAAAAATACAAAAAATTAGCTGGACATGCTGGCTTGCGCCTGTAGTCCCAGCTACTTGGGAGGCTGAGGCAGGAGAATCGCTTGAACCTGGGAGGCAGAGGTTGCAGTGAGCTGATGTCGTTCCAGTGCACTCCAGCCTGGGTGACAGGGCCGAGACTCTGTCTCAAAAAAAACAAAAAAAAAGCATCTTAAGTGTCTTTCAAAATTACACTTTAGCACTTATAAATTTTATATATAATACTTTACTGATAGCATTGTATATTAGTCCAGCTTTTTTGGCTACACTATGAAGGATTCTTTTTTTTCTTTAAGACAGCCACCATAGGAAATATGCCAAGTACAGATAGGAAAGAAAGGAAGAAAAATGATAATTGTCTGCAAGTGAGCTTATTTTTAACACTGCTGAATTTCATTTGTAATTTTACTTTCAAGAATATTTTCTGGTAGACTGAGGCGGGAGGATCGCTTGAGCCCAGGAGTTGGAGGCTTCAGTGAGCTGTGATCACACCACTGCACTCAGCCAAACCTGAGTGATAAAGTGAGACCCTATCTCTTAAAAAAAATCCCTTTGTTACTGAGTTGTTTTATGTCATTTATTGGTAAATACCTAACATTTTAGACCTAGTCATTACCAGTTAACATAGAATTTAATTGGATGCAGTCTTTATTTTTGAAAAAAAAAATTTTTTTGGGGGATAACTTAAATTCTAAAACTTTGGCCGGGTGTGGTGGCTCATGCCTGTAATCCCAGCACTTTGGGAGGCCGAGGCAGGCAGATCACCTGAGGTCAGGAGTTCAAGACCAGCCTGACCAACATGGAGAAACTCCATCTCTACTAAAAATACAAAATTAGCCAGGCGTGGTGGCGCATGCCTGTAATACCAGCTATTCGGGAGGCTGAGGCAGGAGAACTGCTTGAACCCGGGAGGCAGAGGTTGCAGTGAGCCGAGATCATGCCATTGCACTCCAGCCTGGGCAACAAGAGTGAAACTGTCTCAAAAAAAAAAAAAAAAAATCTATAAAGTGAAATTTATTATCCCTTCCCACTTATTTTCTGTGGTTTTGTGTGTATAGAGCATCTTTGTTACCCAAGTACCTCGAATGGGTTGGAAACTGGCAGTAGAAGGTTAGAGTAGCCAGTTGATATGTAAACCAAGTGTCAGATCAGATGAGATGAAAGAGGTGGAGTTTAAAGCAAGTGAGATATGATAAACAATGATGAAAGCAAAAATAGGGCAGTTGAACCAGAGTCAGCCAGTTGGCATAACTGCCAATAAATGAGGCAGTGTAGAATAACTAATAATGATTGGAATCAAGGAAAAGAGAGCATAGAGGAATCAGCTAGATTAGTATGTTTTATCCATAGTTACATGACTAACAAATGATTAAAAAGAAGTTATTCTTGGCCGGGCGTGGTGGCTCACGCCTGTAATCCTAGCACTTTGGGAGGCCAAGGCGGGCGGATCATGAGGTCAGGAGATTGAGACCAGCCTGACTAACACAGTGAAACCCCGTCTCTACCAAAAAATACAAAAAATTAGCCGGGCCTGGTGGCGGACGCCTATAGTCCCAGCTACTCGGGAGGCTGAGGCAGGAGAATGGCGTGAACCCGGGAGGTGGGGATTGTAGTGAGCCGAGATTGTGCCACTGCACTCCAGCCTGGGCGACAGAGCAAGACTCTGTCTCAAAAAAAAAAAAAAGTTATTCTCTAGATAATTTTTTAAATAAAAATACTGTAATATATAAACTAAGTTATTCACTGTTTTTCTTCACAGTAAGAATGACAAAAATCTGTGTTCTTTGTACTTATCAAATGACTCAAATTTTGGCCACTTCACTATCACTGATGGCTTATAGAATGATTCTAGCAGGACTCAAGTTATTGAACTATCAAATGGGTTTTTAATTGATATTGAAGTAAGTAATTTAAGTTTTGTAGCTTTTGGAGTTTTTAAAAACTACTTCAGTGATTTTGATTTATATTCTTTTTGATAGTTCAGAAGTGTATTGTTCAAAAACATAAGCATGGCCGGGCACAGTGGCTCACACCTGTAATCCCAGCTCTTTGGGAGGCCAAGGCGGGCAGATCACCTGAGGTCGGGAATTTGAGACCAGCCTGACCAACATGGAGAAACCCCGTCTCTACCAAAAATACAAAATTAGCCTGGCATGATGGAGCATGCCTGTAATCCTAACTACTTGGGAGGCTGAGGCAGGAAAATCGCTTGAACCCATGAGGCAGAGTTTGTGGTGAGCTGAGATCGTGCCATTGCACTCTAGCCTGGGCAACAAGAGCAAAACTCTGTCTCAAAACAAAAACAAAAACAAAAACAAACGGCTGGGTGCGGTGGCTCACGCCTGTAATCCTAGCACTTTGGGAGGCTGAGGTTGGCGGATCACCTGAAGTCAGGAGTTCAGGACCAGCCTGACCAACATGGAGAAACCTCATCTCTACTAAAAATACAAAATTAGCTGGGCGTGGTGGCACATGCCTGTAATCCCAGCTACTGGGGAGGCTGAAACAGGAGAATCGCTTGAACCTAGTAGGCAGAGGTTGTAGTGAGCCAAGATTGTGCCATTGCACTCCAGCCTGGGCAACAAGAGTGAAACTCTATCCAAAAAAAAAACCCATAAGCACATAATTTTTTTCTTTTTCTTTTCTTTTTTTTTTTTCTTTTTTTTTTCTGAGGCACAGTCTTGCTTTGTTGACCAAGCTGGAGTGCAGTGATGTGATCACAGCTTACTGTAGCCTCCACCTCCTGGGCTCCAGCGATCTTCTCACCTCAGCCTCTAGAGTAGCTGAGACTACATGTGCATGCCACCATGCCCAGCTGGTTTTGTTTGTTTGTTTTTGGTTTTGTTTTTTTGAGACGGTCTCCCTGCGTCACCCAGGCTTGTCTCAAACTCCTAGGCTCAAGCGATCCTCCCACCTGGGCCTCCCAAAGTGTTGAGATTCCAGGTGTGAGCCACTGCACCTGGCCCAAAAAACGTTTTTTTATGAACTAAAGAGCTCTTTCAAACTTGTGCTAACAAAATTTAAGGCAATGTTAATTCTGTGCATGTGTTTGGGAAAAATAAAAAACTTACATGATGCTTATTTGGCCCACAAAAGTACAGTTCCATTTTTTTATACAAATAGATTCTACCTAACTTATAACCCCTATGTCAAAATTTGTTTATTTTATCTTAAAATAGTTTGTATAAAAAATCTTTACTGCTTTATTATGAAATAATAATGTTTATTATAGAAAAATCTAGGAAAACACAAAAATGTCAAACTCAGTTAATAGTCTCACTAGTTGAAGTTAACCACTGTTAAGATTTTTTTTTTTTTTTTTTTTTTTTTTTTTTTTTTGAGACTGAGTCTCGCTGTCTATCGCCCAGGTTGGAGTGCAGTGGCACCATCTCGGCTCACTTCAACCTCTGCTTCCCAGGTTCAAATGATCCTCCTGCCTCAGCCTCCCAAGTAGCTGGGATTGCAAGCATGTGCCACCACGCCTGGCTAATTTTTGTGTTTTTAGTACAGATGGAGTTTCACCATGTTGGCCAGGTTGGCCTCGAACTGCTCAACCTCAAGTAGTCTGCCCACCTTGGCCTCCCAAAGTGCTGGGATTACAGGCGTGGGGCACCATGCCCAGCCCCACTGTTAAGATTCTAATGTAGGCTGGGCACAGTGACTCATGCCTATAACTCCAGCACTTTGGGAGGCTGAGGCGGCCAGATTGCTTGAGCTTTTAGAAGTTTGAGACCAGCCTGGGCAATGTGGCAAAACCTTGTCTCTATAAAAAAATATAAAAACTTAGCCAGCCTTGGTGGCACCACCTGTAGTCCCAACTATTCAGGAGGCTGAGGCGAGAGGATGGCTTGAGCTCAGGAGGTCAAAGCTACAGTGAGCCATGGTAGTGCCACTGCACTCCAGCATGGTTGACAGAGCAAGACCCTGTCTCAAAAAAAAAAGATTCTAATATAGATACTCTTTTTATGCATATGTAATTTATATATATTATACAAAATATTATTTGCATTTAACATATTCTGAACCAATAGTCTTTTCTACAAGCAGGACATTAGTATTCTTGTCACTCTGAATGTAGGCACAGCTTTTTGTCATTCTTTATCTTTTTTGTATGTGTGTGACAGAGTCTCACTCTGTTACCAGGCTGGAATGCAGTGGCGCGATCCCGGCTCACTGCAACCTCCGCCTCCCAGGGTTCAAGCGATTCTGTTGCCTCAGCCTTCTGAGTAACTGGGGTTACAGGCGCGTGCCACCACGCCCAGCTCATTTGTGTATTTTTAGTAGAGATGGGGTTTTACCGTGTTGGTCAGGCTGGTCTTGAACTCTTCTTGACCTTGTGATCTGCCCAACTCAGCCTCCCAAAGTGCTGGGATTACAAGCATGAGCCACCGAGCTTGGTCCCTTTCTTTTTATTTATTTATTTTTTTTGAGACAGAGTCTCGCTGTGTCACCCAGGCTGGAGTGTGGTGGCATGATCTTGGCTCACTGCAACCCCTGCCTCCCAGGTTCAAGCAATTCTCCTGCCTCAGCCTCCTGAGTAGCTGAGACTACAAGTATGTGCCACTACACTCAGCTAACTTTTGTATTTTTTTTAGTAGAGACAGGGTTTCACCATGTTGGCCAGGCTGGTCTTGAACTCCTAACCTCAGGTGATTCACACCCCTTGGCCTCCCGAAGTGCTGGGATTACAGGCGTGGACCACTGTGCCCAGCCATTTTTTTGTGTTTTTAGTGGAGACAGGTTTTCACCATGTTGGCCAGTAGTGTATTTAGTTATTTAAGGAGGGATCAATCAATAGGCTTAAATGGTGTGCTATTCATAATTATTGCAAAAATAGGCCGGGCCTGTAATTCCAGCACTTTGGGAGGCCAAGGCAGGTGAATCACTTGAGGCCAGGAGTTTGAGATCAGCCTGGCCAACGTGGTGAAACTCCATCTCTACTAAAAATACCAAAAGTAGCTGGGCGTGGTGACAGGTGCCTCTAATCCCAGCTACTCGGGAGGCTGAGGCAGGAGAATCGCTTGAACCCAAGAGTCGGAGGTTGCAGTGAGCCGAGATTGCGCCGTTGCACTCCAGTGTGGGTGACAAGAGTGAAAATCCATCTCAACCAAGAAAAAAGAAAAAGAAAACTTAGCTGGCCTTTGGGGCACATGCCTGTAATCCCAGCTTCTTGGGAGGCTGAGGCATGAGAAAAAAAAAAAAAAACCTGGGAGGTGGAGGTTGCAGTGAGTCAAGATTGTGCCACTGCACTCCAGCCTAGGCAATAAAACAAGACTGTCTCAAAAAAAAAAAAAAAAGCTTATTGAGAGAATAATATACCACTAATATTAAAAGACATTTTTGGCTGGTGCCGTGGCTCACTTCTGTAATCCCAGCACTTTGGGAGTCCAAAGTGGGCATAAAACTTGAGGTCAGGAGTTCAAGAACAGCCTGGCCAACATGGGGAAACCCCATCTCTACTAAAAATACAAAAATTAGTGGGCGTGGAGGCAGACGAATGTAATCCCAGCTAGCCGAGAGGCTGAGGCAGGAGAATGTCTGGGAGGTGGAAGTTGCAGTGTGCTGAGATTGCACCATTGTACTCCAGCCTAGGTGACAGACCGAGACTCCGGAGGTCTCAGCCAGACTCTGGAGGTCTCAGCCTAGGCTTGAGTGAAGTGGCATGATCTGGGCTCACTACAACCTCTGTCTCCCCAGTTCAAGCAATTCTCCTGCCTCAGCCTCCCGAGTAGCTGCAACTACAGGCGAGTGCCTTCATGCCCAGCTAATTTTTTGTATTTTTAGTAGAGACAGAGTTTCACCATGTTAGCCAGGATGGTCTTGATCTCCTGACCTTGTGATCTGTCCATGGCAGCCTCCCAAAGTGCTGGGATTATAGGTGTGAGCCACAGTGCCTGGCCAAAAAAAGAAATTTTTAAGAGAAAAAAGAATGCTACCAACCTAACCACATTTCTACGACTGTTTATATTTTTCCCTGTTCCACGTGCATACATTTTTACATAGTATGTTCATTGCAGCATGATCTACTTTTCACTTAATTTTAAACATTTTCCAGCTGGGTGTGGTGGCTCATGCCTGTAATCCCAACACGTGGAGAGACCAAGTCAGGCTTGTTGGGTGAGTCCAGGTGTTTGAGACTAGCCTAGGCAACATGGCGAAACTCCATCTCTACAAAAAATACAAAAATTAGCCAGGTGTGCTGGCGCACACCTGTAGTCCCAACTACTCAGGAGGCTGAGGTGGGAGGATTGCTCGAGCCCAGGAGGTAGAAGTTGCAGTGAGCCATGATCATGCCACTGCACTCCAGCCTAGATGACAAAGCACAACCCTCAAATAAATAAATACATACATGTTAAACATATACCTTTATTACTTCATTTTTGTAAGGGCTTCAGGGAATAGGCTTTTTTTAAAGGGAATAGACATAGATCAGTTTTAATATTTGACTTATAGAGTTTTATGACACTAAATGGATAATTGTAAAGTTTGAGTTGGGACCCATTTTGTAAGACATTCAGGCTATAAAGGCAATAAATCACACTCTTCCAGTTCTACTCCCAATTTAATTGGTTTACAGTTCGGTGGCTGTCTTTTTTTTTTTTTTTTTTTTTTGAGACCGAGTCTCTGTCACCAGGCTGGAGTGCAGTGGTGCGATCTCAGCTCACTGCAACCTCCCCCTCTCAGGTTCAAGTAATTCTCCTGCCTCAGCCTGCCAAGTAGCTGGGACTACAGTCGCACGCCAACCACCCCCAGCTAATTTTTTTATTTTTAGTAGAGACAGGATTTCACCATGTTTGCCAGGATGGTCTCGATCTCTTGTGCTCGTAATCTACCTACCTCGGCCTCCCAAAGTGCTCGGATTACAGACGTGAGCCACTGCGCCCAGCCCGTTGGCTGGCTTTCTAGAGACTGGGAATAGATCTTGTTATAGTATGTGATAAATAGACCTTGTTATAGTATGTGATACAGTGCCATGATCAAATAAATTACTTAATCCTGTTTGGTAATTTTTAGAAAAACATATTTATCTACATCTAAAATACTTATTTTAATTTTAAACACATGATGGTATGAAATGAAATTTTGTTACTTTACCATTGTAACTATGTCATAAAGTCATAAAGTACCTGTCCCCAAAAAGGCAACCAGTAAATATTTTTGAGTAAATGAATGAAATCTTTATTGCCGGTGTTCTGTGCACATAGAATAAAGGAAATTATTAATGTTACTATTAATTTAAAAAAATTCAGGGCCGGGCGCTGAATCCCGGCTCACGCTTGTAATCCCAGCACGTTGGGAGGCCGAGGCGGGCAGATCACGAGGTCAAGAGATCGAGACCACGGTGAAACCCCGTCTCTACTAAAAATACAAAAAATTAGCCGGGTGTGGTGGCGGGCGCCTGTAGTCCCAGCTACTGGGAGAGGCTGAGGCAGGAGAATGGCGTGAACCCGGGAGGCGGAGCTTGCAGTGAGCCGAGATTGCACCACTGCACTCCAGCCTGGGTGACAGAGCGAGACTCTGTCTCAAAAAAAAAAATTCAGAAGCCAAACTATCCATAAAGCTACTTTGTGATGTGCTGAATACTCTATTGATAGAAGTGTTTAAGAGGATGTTGTATGCCTGCCTTCCACTCATGCCTGTATTAGATGTGAACATAGATTTATAATATAGTACTATACAAAATACAACTAAAATAGTTGGTAACCAAGTAGTCATTTGTTCCTTCTATATCTTTTTTTTTTTTTTTTTTGAGATGGAGTTTTGCTCTTGCCGCCCAGGCTGGAGTGCAATGGTGCGATCTCAGCTCACTGCAACCTCTGCCTCCCAGGTTCAAGCAATTCTCCTGCTTCAGCCTCCTGAGTAACTGGGATTACAGGCACGCACCACCATGCCCGGCTAATCTTTTTTTTTTTTGTATTTTTAGTACAGACAGGGTTTCTCCATGTTGGCCAGGCTGGTCTCAAACTCCCAACCTCAGGTGATCTGCCCTCCTCAGCCTCCAAAGTGCTGGGATTACAGGCGTGAGCCACTGCACCCAACCCCATCCTGTTCCTTCTATATCTTATCACTAGATGATCATTGAACCAAGAAATGTTTAAAGATAAGGGCTTTTTACAAGGTTAGTGAGAGCATTATTTCCTACAATGTCTCATGAAACACCATCCTGTAAGATACTCTGAGAAGTTTCCTTGATATTCATTCTCAGATTCTCCATACTATATTCTTTCTCAGATATTTATAATATATATATTAATATTGGAAGAGCCAAAAAGTCCTACTGTAAAGGAACCTACTTTAGGCCAGGCATGATGGCTCACGCCTGTAATCCAGTACTTTGGGAGGCTGAGGCAGGTGGATCACGAGGTCAAGAGATTGAGACGATCCTGGCTAACACGGTGAAACCCCGTCTCTACTAAAAATACAAAAAATTAGCCAGGCGTGGTGGTGGGCACCTGTAGTCCCAGCTACTTGGGAGGCTGAGGCAGGAGAATCGTGTGAACCCGGGAGGTGGAGCTTGCAGTGAGCTGAGATTGTGCCACTGCACTCCAGCATGGGTGAAAATGCGAGACTCCATCTTAAAAAAAAAGAAACCTACTTTAACTTGGTTAAACTCTGAATGTTCCAAATGTATTTGATGAAGGTACTCTTTTTTCCAACAACATCTATGAAACCAGTTCCTGTAAAATCCAGATTTCATAGAAGTAGTCTCTTATAAAACAACTCGTTTTGCCCAACATGATCTAGAGACAAATTCCTTAAACTATATATGGTCCAGAGATTCTCTAGTCTAAGAATGACCATAGCCTTAAAAGTGAACCACCTGAATACCATATTCTCTCCCTTACCTCCACCTCTCTTCTGCCAGAGCCCAGTGTGTCCTCTAGCTCCACTGACTCCTATCCCTGTCCTGATTTTTCCATTCCCACCCAAAGATATGGGACCCATTTGTCATACAACAGTTGCTTGTTGAGCATGTGTGCCAGATCTTATGCTACACACTGGGGATACAGCAGTAAACAAAACATACATGGCATTATTACTGTGTTCTCTGTCTTCCTGTGTTTCACCCCAGGAGGGAGAACCCCACAGTCTCATGTCCTAGAGCTTTACCACCTTGAATCTTCTAGCACCCAGAGCTCTCCGGGTACTGAGTTGGGAAGCAGCTTGATATGGTTTGGCTCTGTCACCCTCCAAATCTCATCTTGTAGCTCTCATAATTCCCACGTGTTGTGGGAGGGACCCAGTGGGAGATGATTGAATCATGGGGGCGGGTCTTTCCTGTGCTGTTCTCCTGATAGTGAATGGGTCTCATGGGATCTGATGGTTTTTAAACGGGGAGTTTCCCTGCACAAGCTCTCTCTTTGCCTGCTTCCAACCACGTAAAATGTAACTTACTCCTCCTTGCCTTCCACTCTAATTGTAAGTCCTCCCCAGCCACATGGAATTGTAAGTCCAATGAACCTCTTTATTTTGTAAATTGCCCAGTCTCAGGTATGTCTTTATCAGCAGTGTGAAAACAAACTGATACAGTAAATTGGTACCAGTAGAGTGGGGCACTGCTGAAAAGATAGCCAAAAATGTGGAAGCAACTTTGGAACTGGGTAACAGGCAGAGGTTGGAACAGTTTGGAGGGCTCAGAAGAAGACAGGAAAATGTGGGAAAGTTTGGAACTCCCTAGATACTTGTTAAATGGCTTTGACCAAAATGCTGATGATGATATGGACAATGAAATCCAGGCTGAGGTGGTCTCAGATGGAGATGAGGAACTTGTTGGGAACTGGAGCAAAGGTGACTCTTGCTATGTCTTAGCAAAGAGACTGGTGGTGTTTGCCCCTGCCCTAGAGATTTGTGGATCTTTGAACTTGAGAGATGATTTAGGGTATCTGGTGGAAGAAGTTTCAAAGCAGCAAAGCATTTAAGTGTTGACTTGGGTGCTGTTAAAGGCATTCAGTTTTATAAGGGAAGCAGAGCTTTGAAAAATTTGCCCCTGACAATGCAATAGAAAAGAAAATCCCATTTTCTGAAGAGAAATTCAAGCTGGCTGCAGAAATTTGCATAAGTAATAAGGAGCCAAATGTTAATCCCCAAGACAGTGAGGAAAATGTCTCCAGGGCATGTCAGAGGTCTTCATAGCAGCCCTTCCCATCACAGGCCCAGAAGCCTAGGAGGAAAAAGTGGTTTTGTGGACTGGGCCCAGGGTCCCTGTGCTGTGTACAGCCTAGGGACTTGGTGTCCTGTGTTCCAGCCACTCCAGCCATGGGTGAAAGGGACCAACATAGAGCTCAGACCATGGCTTCAGAGGGTCCAAGCCCCAAGTCTTGGCAGCTTCCACATGGTGTTGAGCCTGCAAGTGCATACAAGTCAAGAATTAGAGTTTGAGAACCTCCGCCTAGATTTCAGAGGATGTATGGAAATGCCTGGATGTCCAGGAAGAAGGTTGCTGCAGGGGCAGGACGCTTGTGGAGAACCTCTGCTAGGACAGTGCAGAAGGGAAATGTGGGGTCAGAGCCCCCACACAGAGTCCTCATTGGGGCACTGCTTAGTGGAGCTATGAGAAGAGGGCCATCATACTCGAGACCCCAGCATGGTAGATCCACCAACAGCTTGCACTGTGCACCTGGAAAAGCCACAGACACTCAATGCCAGACCATGAAAACTGCCGAGAGGGAGGCTGTACCCTACAAAGCCACAGGGACAGAGTTGCCCAAGGCCATGGGAACCCACTTTCTGCATCAGCATGACTCGGATGTGAGACATGGAGTTAAAGGAGATAATTTTGGAGCTTTAAGATTT
This sequence comes from Nomascus leucogenys, assembly GCF_006542625.1. Classification (NCBI taxonomy): domain Eukaryota; kingdom Metazoa; phylum Chordata; class Mammalia; order Primates; family Hylobatidae; genus Nomascus; species Nomascus leucogenys. The sequence continues at coordinate 103,779,990 of NC_044402.1, forward strand.
GATTGCCCCACTGGATCTCGGACTTGCATCTGGCCTGTAGCCCCTTTGTTTTGTCCAATTTCTCCCACTTGGAATGGCTGTATTTACTCAATGCCTGTATCCCCATTGTATCTAGGAAGACACTAACTTGCTTTTGATTTTACAGGCTCATAAGCAGAGGTACTTGCCTTGTCTCGGTTGAGACTTTGGACTGTGGACTTTTGAGTTAATGCTGAAACGAGTTAAGACTTTGGCAGGACTGTTGGGAAGGCATAATTGGTTTTGAAATATGAGGACATAAGATTTGGGAGGGGCCAATGGTGGAATGATATGGCTTGGCTGTTTCCCCACCCAAATCTCATCTTGAATTCCCACGTGTTGTGGGAGGGACTGGCTGGTGGGAGTTAATTGAATCATGTGAGTAGGTCTTTCCCATTCTGTTCTTGTGATAGTGAATAAGTCTCATGAGATCTGATGGGTTTTAAAAAATGGGAGTTTCCCTGAACAAGCTCTCTTCTCTTGTCTGCCACCATGTGAGACGTGCCTTTCACCTTCTGCCATGATTGTGAGGCGTCCCCAGCCACATGGAACTGTAAGTCCATTAAACCTCTTTCTTTTGTAAATTGCCCAGTCTTGGGTATCTCTTTATAAGCAGTGTGAAAATGAACTAATACATAGCTCAAGGACATTTTAGGTCAGTGGCTGAGAGGAACATAGGAAGAAACTTGGAGATAACTACATGACAAAGGTCACAACAGGCTTCTGTCATAGGCTATAATTGGAGAAGAAGCACAAGGAACTGCTGGGAGTGAAACCATCACTGTATTTTCTTTCTCCTTTCTTTCCTTTTTTCCCAGTCTTTCTTTTCTCTCCCTCCCTCCCTCCCCTCCTTCTTTCCTTCCTTCCTTCCTTCCTTCCTTCCTTCCTTCCTTCCTTCCTTCTCTTCTTTCTGTGACAGGGTCTCAGTCTGTTGCCCAGGTTGGAGTGCAGTGGTGCCATCTCAGTTCACTGCACCCTCTGCCTCCCAGGCTCAAACAATCCTCCTACCTCAGCTTCCTGTGTAGTTCAGACTACAGGTATGCATCTCCACACTTGGCTAACTTTTTGATTTTTTTGTAGAGACGGGGTCTCACTCTGTTGCCAGGGCTGGTCTCAAACTCCTGGACTCAAGTGATCCTTACACCTTGGTCTCCCAAAGTGCTAGGATTACAGGCATGGACCCATCACTTTTCTTTTCTTTTCTTTTTTTTTGAGACGGAGTCTCACTCTGTCACCAGGCTGGAGTGCAGTGGCGCAATCTCGGTTCACTGCAAGCTCCACCTTCTGGGTTCAAGCAATTCTCCTGCCTCAGCCTCCTGAGTAGCTGGGACTACAGGTGAGTGCCACCACCCCCAGCTAATTTTTGTATTTTTGTAGAGATCGGGTTTCACCATGTTGGCCAGGATGGTCTCCATCTCTTGACCTTGTGATCCACCCACCTTGGCCTCCCAATGTTCTGGGATTACAGGCATGAGCCACCACGGCTGGCCTCATCACTTTATTTTCAATGTATGAGCAAGATGATTAAACTAGGTATCTTATCAAGGAATTCTTTCAACATTGATGCTGATTAGGAATACTGGAGAGCTTTCAAAGCAAGAAGAAACAAAGCTAAGAATTGGTTTGGCTAAGTTACAGGGCAGTATTTATTGTAGTGGTCTGTATTAATTGTTGCTTAATTACACTGCAGCACTAGGTGTGTTCAGTTTCCATAATTTGTTGCATATATTGCAAGGTCATCAACTAACAGCTAATTGATTTTTAGAGCATGAAAGGACCTTGTAGAGATTATATGGGCATAGCCTGCTCACAATTTAACGTTTTAAAGGGAGAAGCCTAGGGATTCTGGGGGTAGAAAAGTAATGTTTTTACCCTTTCACTTTGGATTTTTCTCATATAGGGCCTTCTGCAAATATGTGCTTAAGTCTATGATGCTATTATATTCATAGGATTTTTTAAGCTTTCAAGGAAGTGTAGATTCAGAAGAAATTTGAAAACAATTTTTAAAAATATTCTTGATACAGAACCTTTGAGGGAGATGCAAATGTTCTGAATGCCAAATTTACTTAGATTTAAAAATACATATCTTCAAGCAAAGTTGCCATGACAACCTTTCTTAATGTGTGTATAAATTTTATCTCTGTCTCTTTGAGGTTTTTATATTTTCCAATACAGGGTCTAATTACAAGAATTGAGCTCTGTGGTATATTTCTATCTGGATGGTGCCCTATAGAAATTATATAATATTAGAAAATGCAAATCAAGCAATAGGGCAGTTCTATAGCACAGTGATGCCACAAAGGTAAATGTCATCTTGTTCTCTCTGTGATCAGAGATTTTTCTGGTTTCAAACCCAAGATGAAATTTGGGATTGAAGTAGAACTGTGAATCTGTTCTGTTTCTCTTTTTTCATATCTAGAAGATTTACAGGGTGATCTTAGGAAGTTTGGTACATTCTGGACCAACTCTCTCGGTTAGCCCTAAAACTGATCCAGCTTCCTTGGGCTCTTCTCAATCTAATCAGTAGCTGACATCATAGGATGTCTCAGAACCACAAGACCCTTTTCTGCAATGGCATGCATGTGCACAGAGATAATCCAGAAGCAGCTTCTGGCCTGAGCCCCAATCCAGCAAACGCTCCGGGTATACCTCTTCACTTCCTTTTACACAATTTCCATGCCCAGCCTTCAAACAAAACACTTGAAAGATGTCCCACAGTCCATGTTATGACGTTTATAAAGGTTTTCGAGTTCATTTTTATTGTAAGAGGCACAGTCACTACTGGCTATATAATTTGTGAGACCTAGTCGAGGAGGAAATCTCCTCTTCGCATGGCCCTGCCTTTTCAACCTTTGGTGTATGCGACCCCAAGGAACTGAAATCTCCTGCACTAGGACACTTTACTGACTGGGGTGGTCTAGAGAGCCCTGACAGTCACCTGGTGAACATGCTGTGGTGCTGCCAGCCCAAAGCATGTGTTTCCTTGCCTTTCCTGAAAATACTCCAAAACAGACTGCTTGTGGGCCCCCTCCAACCTGCATCCAGATCCCCACTGGAGGCTGAGGGTGACCACAGGGAAAAGTGAGCCTCCCCTCCACTTTCCTGCCAATGTAATCCAATTACTGCTCAGGGCAGAAGGCAATAGTGGTTGTAGTAGTGAGCAGAGTTGGGGAGAGGAAGGCTGGGTGGGGATCGGGGCACCAAGGAGCAGGCAGCTAGTCACTGGGAACCTGTAGGGGGATGCATGGAGGTGGGCTCTAAGTCCCTGGTGCATGCTCCATGGTCCCATTGGACTTCACTTACAAAACACAAATTCAAAAATGAAATTATTAAGAATTTAAAGCCAGCCGGGCGTGGTGGCTCATGCCTGTTATCCCAGCACTTTGGGAGGCTGAGGTGAGCAGATCATGAGGTCAGGAGTTCGAGACCAGCCTGGCCAACATGGTGAAACCCCGTTTCTACTAAAAATACAAAAATTAACCGGGCGTGGTGGTGCATGCCTATAATCCCAGCTACTTGGGAGGCTTAGGCAGGAGAATTGCTTGAACCTGGGAGGCGGAGCTTGCAGTGAGCTGAGATCAGCCACTGCACTCCAGCCTGGGTGTCAGAGCAAGACTCTGTCCAAAAAAAAAAAAAAAAAAAAATTTAAAGACAGTGCCCCCAAAGCATTAAACCCCAAGCACAGTGTCCCTCTGAGCAATGGAATTCTGAGCAACTATATTGGTTGGAGTATAATTGTCCCCCGAACATGTCTGACTTTAGAGGGCATGGTACTTGTGACTCGGTGGTTTTTGAGGGCTATCCTTCTTGGGTGTATGCTAGTTGTTCTTGCAAATATCCATAAATGTCTCATTCACGATTTTTCTTTTAAGTGGTTTAAATCTCTCTAGAATGTCTTACAATTCTTTACAAAGTAGGCAATGAATAGATGCCAATCTTTTTGTAAAAAAAGAAAAAAAATTCATAATACACATTTATTAAAGTTGCAAAAGTATATATATATATATATATATATTTTTTTTTTGAAACATGGTCTCTCACTCTGTCGCCTAGGCTGGAGTGCAGTGGCATGATTATTGCTCACTGCAGCCTCAACCTCCAGGGCTCAAGTGATCCTCCCACCTCAGCCTCCTGAGTAGCTGGGACTACAGGCTCAAGCCACCATGCCTGGCTAGTTTTTGTATTTTTTGTAGAGATGGTGTTTCACCATGTTGTCCAGAGTGGTCTGGAACTCCTGGATTCAAGCTATCCCCCCGCCTTGGCCTCCCAAAGTGCTGGGATTACAGGTGTGAGCCACCACACCCTGACAAAAGAATTCTAATACACTAAAAATCTCTTTTCTTAAACCATTTCACTCATGAAACTCTTACTTTTCTGTATATTAACCATAATTGCCAGAAAATTTTCTGCTGGAAGTTAAAATGATGCTTTCCCCTGAAATATCATTATAAAACCCTATGAAATATTTCAGTGATATGAATCATTCACTTAGTCATATGGGTAGACATTTAGATAATAGAAGTAGTTAACAGAAATCTCTGAGAAATATATATTGTTAATTCCTGTGGAGGAGGAAGGAAGAAATCCTACTGAAATATTTTAATTGTAGTTAAATTCAGTGTTCCCTGCCATTTTAAAATATCGAGATTATTCTGTTCTACTCCTTTTCCAAGAGGATACATGAAATAACTTTGATAAAATCATGAATCAGTTTTTGTTTGCTGTTAACCTCTTCTACATTCTATTTCATGAAAATAGCAACTGGTGGCCAAGAATACCCTTATTCTTATCAACCTTGTACTACATAAATGAGACATTATTACCAAGCATCATAGTATTCAGTTAGCAATTTTGTAAAAGTATAATCTCTTTGTTTGCAATATTATTGCAATGGACAAGAAACAAATTGTTTTTTAAAAAATTAGCAAGGTTTGAAAATTATACATTTCATAGGTCAGTTAATATTTAGCATACAGGTTCCAATGGTATTAATGCATAATCAGAAAAACTATTACATTTCAAACTCTGTAATTCATATTATTAAATGAAGGTTAGTATACTTTTCAGTAATAAAAACTCAGTCAATACATTTTGAAGCTTGAAGTTTAAGAAAATCTTCAACATAATTTAAAACAAAAATATGAATAGGCTAGACACAGTGGCTCATGCCTGTAGACCCAGCTACTTGGGAGGCTAGGGCAGGAGAATGAGGTGGGTGGATCACCCAGGAGCTTGAGGCTGCAGTGAGCTAAAATGGCACCACTACACTCTAGCCTGGGAGACAGAGCAAGACCCTGTCTCTAAAAAAATAAATAAATACAAATTTTAATATAAATATTTTGGGAGATACATTTTCTATCCTATTCTTTTTTCTTTTCTTTTCTTTCTTTCTTTTTTTTCACTTTAACAAATCTACTTTAATTCCAAAAGAAATTAATCTAGGACGGTCAATAATATACAACATACTTTCATGTTTCCTTTATAGGTATCTAATACAAGCTTATTTGTATATGTGCAATGTATAATAACTCTATCTTAGATATGAGTCCTAACAGGATAAAAATATTTTCTTGCAACTACTACTTTATGCCTATGAAGGGTGTGAGCTTGCAATGTCCTCCTGTCTTAAACCCAAGTTAATGACAGTGTCCTCTCAAAACTTTTCATAAATTATTAATGACCTAATTTCATTTAAAAAATGGTTTCAGCAGGCTGAGTGCAATGGCTCACGCCTGTAATCCCAGCACTTTGGGAGGCCGAGGCAGGCGGATCATGAGGTCAGGAGAGCGAGACCATCCTGGCTAACATGGTGAAACCCCGTCTCTACTAAAAATACAAAAATAAAATTAGCTGGGTGTGGTGGCGGGCACCTGTAGTCCCAGCTACTCGGGAGGCTGAGGCGGGAGAATGGCGTGAACCCAGGGGTCAAAGGTTGCAGTGAGCCGAGATCGTGCCACTGCACTCCAGCCTGGGCGACAGAGCAAGACTCTGTCTCAAAAAAACAATAAAAAAAGGTTCCAGCAAATATGAAAGTAGAAAGTCCTGTTATTTGCCCATTCATAATATGAGAAAAAAAAGAGATGATACATTCCTCCATAGAAAAAGTGGGTTTAGAGAACAGCTCTGGTAGTATTTCACCTGGTGCAGTATCAAAAGGTCTAATAAGTAGCCCCCTTGCTCAGGGAAAAAAAAATGATTTCAGTGTGTTTCTCTTCCAAATTGCTTAGTAACTCCAAGTGATTTTCAAATTGGGGAGCAGATTACTGGCACTGAATTCATCAAATTTAGATCTATCTTGAATAGGGACATTATAGAAAATCAAGAACATCTCTAACCCTGCACATCTGGTGGAGTCTGGAGTTAGGGACTACATGACCCAGCTAAATGTGCCAAGAGATTGAACTGTAGATGACCATCTTCCGGGGAGATGTCTTGCCAATTACTAGGAACAGATGAACCAAAAACTTCTTTAACATAAGATTCCAAACGACTCTGGAGATCTTCAGGCGGTATGTATGCTCGGCTTCATGAGGGTAGACACACTGAGGATAGATTCCTTTTTCACCTCTTCTACTGTCTCAGCAACCACTGGTTCTTTCTTTTTTCTGGATTGAGACCAAAATTCTCTACGTGGTGCCCCTGAGACTGTCCACATGAAGACTTTTCTGGTAATGCCGGACACAGATGGCGCTGCCATCTTTGATGAGATCCACGGTCCTCTCTTTTTTTTTTTCTTTTTTTGAGATGGGGTCTTTCTCTGCCGCCCAGAGGTGGGATCATGGCTCAGTGCAGCACCTCAACTCCCCGGGTTCAAGTGATCCTCCTGCTTCAGCCTCCCCTGTAACAGAGACAACAGGCACATGCCACCAAGCTTGCCTAATTTTTTTATTTTTTGTAGAGACTGGGGTCTCACTCTATTACCCAGGCTGGTCTCAAACTTCTGGACTCAAGTGATCCTCCCCAGTCTGTCTCCCAAAGTGTTAGGGTTACAGGCCTGAGCTACCGCACCCAGCTAGCTACCCCATTCTTTTTTTTGAGATGGAGTCTTCCTCTGTCACCCAGATTGGAGTGTGGTGGTGCAATCTCGGCTCACCACAACCTCCACTTCCCAGGTTCAAGCAATTCTCCTGCCTCAGCCTCCTGAGAAGCTGGGATTACAAGCGTGAGCTACCACACCCAGCTAATTTTCTTTCTTTCTTTTCTTTTTCTTTTTTTTTTGTATTTTCAGTGGAGACAAGGTTTTACCATGTTGGTTAGGCTGGTCTCGAATCCTGACCTGAAGTGATCCACCCATCTCTGCCTCCCAAAGTGCTGGGATTACAGGCGTGAGACACAGCACCCAGCCTACCCCATTGCTATACATAGAACTACATTATGGTGCATAATTTCAAATTTACACTGTCCACTCTCTTATGGTTTAATGTTTAAAAAATTTTAAATTTCAGGTTGTGTTCCGGGTATACAGTGTGTCTTCTCTCTCTCTCTCTCTTTTTTTTTTTGAGACAGAGTCTCACTCTGTTGCCCAGGCTGGAGAGCAGTGGCACGATCTCAGCTCACTGCGAGCTGTGCCTCCCAGGTTCACGCCATTCTCCTGCCTCAGCATCCTGAGTAGCTGGGACTACAGGTGCACGCCACCACGCCCAGCTAATTTTTTTGTATTTTTAGTAGAGACAGGGTTTCACTGTTAGCTAGGATGGTTGCGATCTCCTGACCTCGTGATCCACCCGCCTTAGCCTCCCAAAGTGCTGGGATTACAGGCGTGAACCACCACGCCAGGCCCTTTTTTTTTTTTTGGAGACAAGGTCTTGCTGTGTTGCCAGGCTGGTGAGCAGTGGCGCCATCAGGATCATGGCTCACTGGAGCCTCAATTTACCCAGCTCAAGTGATCCTCCCGTCTCAGCCTCCCGAGTTGCTGAGACTACAGATCCAAGCCACAATGCCTGGCTAATTTTTGTATTTTTTGTACAGACAGGGTTTTGCCATGTTGTCCAGGCTGGTCTTAAACTCCTGAATCAATGGATCTGTCCACCTCGTTAGCCACCGTGCCTGTACTCTCTTCTTTATAAGAGTAATTTTCGGCTGGGTGTGGTAGCTCATGCCTATAATTCCAACACTTTGGGAGGACGAGGTGGGCTGGTCACTTGAGGTCAGGAGTTCGGGACCAACCTGGGCAACGTAGTGAGACTCCATCTGTACCAAAAGAAAAAATACAAAAATTAGCCAGGCATGATGGCATGCACCCTGTAATCCCTGTAATCAGGAGGCTGAGGAGGGAAAATAGCTTGAGCCCAGGAAGTGGAGGTTGCAGTGAGCCATGATCAAGCCACTACACTCCAGCCTGGGTGACACAGCAAGACCCTGTCTCAAGGAGAAAAAAATAAATAAATTTTTTGGAGCTTCCAGGTATCTGAACATGTGGAGGCTCCTGGAGGGTGGCAGCCCAGGGAAAGCCTTCCCTTATACCTTGCCCTGTGCATCTTTTATATGTGAAGAGACCAGGGATGTGCACACAGAGGAAAGGCCACATGAGGACACAGAAAGAAGATGGCCTGTACGGCCAGAAAAGAGACCTTAGGAGAAACCCAAACTGCCAGCACCCTGATCTTGGACTTCCAGCCTCCAGAACTAGGATGCAACAGCTCTACTAGAAGGTCTATGTGGTGAGGAACTAAAACCACGAATGAGGAGCTGAGATCTGCATCAAGAAGATGTGGATGAGTCACCTTGGAAGAGGATTCCCCAGCCCCGTCAAGCCTTCAGATGACAGCATCCCTGGCTGACACCTGAACTACACCCTTATGAGAGACTTGGAGCCATACCACTCAGAGGAGCTGCTCCCAGATTCCTGATTCTCAGAAACTGTGTGAGATAATAATTATTATCTTTTTCCAAAAAGAGTAGTTTCTTCTTGAAAAATGTTTTCTATTGGGGTAGTGGATAATATGAGGGAATTATAGTTGGTTTTGTTGGATATAAAAATGATATTGTGGCCAGGCACAGTGGCTCACGCCTGTGATCCCAACACTCTGGGAATCAGAGGTGGGTGGATCACCTGAGGTCAGGAGTTTGAGACCAGCCTGGCCAACATGGCGAAACCCCATCTCTACTAAAAATATAAAAATTAGCTGGGCGTGGTGGTGGGTGCCTGTAATCCCAGCTACTCGGGAGGCTGAGGCAGGAGAACCGCTTGAACCCAGGAGGTAGAGGTTGCAGTGAGCCAAGATCACGCCACTGCACTCCAGCCTGGGCTACAGAGCAAGACTCCACCTCAAAAAAAAAAAAAAGATACTGTGATTGTGTAACAAAATGTCCTTGTTTTTTAGAGATATGTACTAAAGGATGTAGTGGTTAAATGTCCTGATTACTGTAATTATCTTTAAAATTCTTTAGCATAAGAATAAGATGAGAAGGTAAGGTAAAAATGGAAGACATTGTCACATGTCACAAATTAATGTTTATTCATTATATCATTCTCCATACTTGTATGTTTGTACTTTCATAATAAAGAGAAAAGGCCAGGTGTGGTGGCTCACACCTGTAATCCCGGCCCTTTGGGAGGCCAAGGTGGGACGATCACTTGAGCTCAGGAGTCTGAGAATCCTGGGCAACATAGCGAGAGTCTGTCTCTGCAAAAATACAGATGCGCGCCTGTAGTGCCAGCTACTTAGGAGGATTAGATTGGAGGATCACTTGAGGCCGGAAGGTCAAGGCTGCACTGAGCCAAGATCAGGCCACTGTCCTCCAGCCTGGGTGACAAAGTGAGACCTTGACTCATAAAACAAAAATATTGTGGCCAGGTGCAGTGGCTTACGCCTGTAATCCCAGGACTTTGGGAGGCTGAGGTGGGCAGATCACCTGAGTTCAGGAGTTCGAGACCAGCCTGGCCATAATGGTGAAACCCCATCTCTACTAAAAATACAAAAATTAGCCAGGTGTGGTGGTGCACACCTGTAATCCCGGCTACTAGGGGAGGCTGAGGCACGAGAATCACTTGAATCACTCGAATCAACAGTGAGCCAAGATCGTGGCTCCAGCCTGGGCAACCGGGTGAGACTCTGTCTCAAAAAAAAAAAAAAAGGAAACCCTTCCTGCAAAAACAGATTGAACTCACACAGCTATAAAGCATGGAATCCTGTATTGCACAGCTGTATTGCAGAGTTAGGATTTTTTTTTTTTAAAGTAATTTGGTCTTTTTTTTTTTTTTTTTTTTAAGAGACAGGATCTCACTGTTGCCCAGGTTGGAGGGCAGTGGCATGATCATAGCTCACTGCAGCCTCAAACTTCTGGATTCAAGTGATCCTGACATCTCAGCCTCCCTAGTAATGGGGACTAGAGGCATGCACCACCACACCTGGCTAATTTTTTATTTTGTGTAGAGACGGAGTCTCACTATGTTGCCGGGGCTTCTCAAACTCCTGAGCTCAAGGAATCTGCTTGCATTGGCCTCCCAAAGTGCTGGGATTACAGGCATGAGCCACTGCACCCAGCCAATCACATCATTTTTTAATAAAAAACTCTGTATGCATTTATCCTGAGTACTGTGTAAAAGCTAACAGATAACTTAAATCAAGTTGATGATAAAATTACTAAAAAAGAAAAAAAAGTCATCTTGGGTTGCATTAATAAAAGTATCCTTTCTGGCCGGGCACGGTGGCTCATGCCTGTAATCCCAGCACTTTGGGAGGCCGAGGTGGGCAGATCACGAGGTCAGGAGATCGAAACCATCCTGGCTAACATGGGGAAACCCCGTCTCTATTAAAAATACAAAAAATTAGCTGGGTGTGGTGGCGGGCACCTGTAATCCCAGCTACTTGGGAGGCTGAGGCAGGAGAATCACTTGAACCCGGGAGGTGGAGGTTATAGTGAGCCGAGATCGTGCCACTGCACTCCAGACTGGCAACAGAGCGAGACTCCATCTCAAAAAAAGAAAGAAAGAAAGAAAGAAATTAGCTGGCTGGCTGTGGTGGTGCATAGCCTGTAGTCCCAGCTACTCAGGAGGCTGAGGCAGGTGAATTGCTTGAATCTAGGAGGCGGAGGTTGCAGTGAGCCGATATTGTGCCACTGCACTCCAGCCTGGCGACAGAGTGGGACTCAGTCTCAAAAAAAAAAAAAAAAAGAAAGAAATCCTTTCTAATTTAAGGAGATAAAAGTCTCACTGGACTTGTAGAAAAATAATTTACGTTCATTTTAGAGAAATTAAGATGAGTAAAACTAAAAAAACCCTACAATTCGGCCATTCAGATTACACACACACACTATATACATTTACAAATTGCCTTTCAGAAAGGTTATATCAAATTCATGAATATGTATGGTTGATATTGTCTTAATTGTCATTCTTTGTAATCTTTGTCAATCTGATAGGTGAGAAATGTTATCTTTTTATTTTACTTGCATTTCTTTGATAATTGGGGTATCAAACCTTTTTTAGTTACATTTATCGACTATTTGTATTCCTTATTTTGTAAATTTGCCTTTTGTTTGCTTGTTTGTTTTTTTGAGATGGAGTCTTGCTCTGTCACCTAGCCTGGAGTGCAGCAGTGTGATCTTGGCTCACTACAACCTCCCGGGTTCAAGCGATTCTCCTGCCTCAGCCTCCTGAGTAGCTGGGATTACAGGCGTGCGCCACTGTGCCCGGCTAATTTTTGTATTTTTAGTAGAGATTGGGTTTCACCATGTTGGTCAGGCTGGTCTCAAATTCTGACCTCGTGATCTGCTCGCCTCAGCCTCCCAAAGTACTGGGTTTACCGGCGTGAGCCACCGTAAATTTGCCTGTTTATGTCCTTTTCTCTATTGGGTATTTGTCTTGTTGATTTCTAAGAGCTTCTTATGTATTCTTTATATAGTAAGAACATTAACCCTTCATCATAAACATCAGACATTTTCCTGATTGTCTTTTTTAAATTATTTGTGCTATTTTAAATTATATGAAAGTGTAACATTTTTATTTTCCTTTTTTTAAAAATGTAATTTAGAAAAGTCCTCTCCATTCCAATGTCATATATTTACCTTTATTTTCTTTAAGTTTTTTTTGAGACAGAATCTTGCTCTGTTGCCCAGGCTGGAATGCAGTGGTGAAATCTCAGCTTACTGCAACCTCTACCTCCTGGGTTCAAGAAATTATCATGCCTCAGCCACCCAAGTAGCTGGGCTTACAGGAATGTGCCACCATGCCTGGCTAGTTTTTGTATTTGTATTTGTATTCATTTTTTGAGATAGGGTTTCATTCTGTCACCCATCCTGGAGTGTAGTGGCATAATCTTGGCTCACTGCAGCCTCCACCTCCCCGGTTCAAGCGATTCTCCCACCTCAGCCTCCCGAGTATCTGGGACTACAGATGCACACCACCATGCCTGGCTAATTTTTGTATTTTTTGGTAGAGGCGGGTTTCACCATGTTGGCCAGGCTGGTCTTGAACTCCTGACCTCAATTGATCCGCCTGCCTCAGCCTCCCAAAGTGCTTGGATTACAGGTGTGAGCCACTGTGCTCAGCCTCTATTAGTGTTTTTAAAACTTTAAATCTTGAATTTATGTTGCATTTATTTATTATTATTTTGAGACATAGTCTCGCTCTGTCGCCCAGGCTGGAGTGCAGTGGTGCAGATCATGGCTCACTGCAGCCTCAATCTCCTGGGCTCAAGAGATCCTCCCACCTCAGCTCCCCGAGTAGCTGGGACTACAGGCATATATCACCATGCCTGGCTAATTTCTTTTTCTTTTTGTAGAGACAGGGGTCTTACTTTGTTGTCCAGGCTGGTTGGCTGGTTTTGGACTCTTGGGCTCGAGTGATTCTCTTGCCTCAGCCTCCCAAAGTGTTGGGATTACAGGTGTGAGCCACTTCTCTCAGTCAGAATTTATTTATTATTATTTTTTTGAGACAGGATCTGGCTGTGTTGCCCAGGCTGGAGTGCAGTGGCACAGTCTCGGCTCACTACAACCTCTGCCTCCCAGGCTCAAGCTATCCTCCTATCTCAGCCTCCTGAGTAGCTGCGCCTACAGGTGTGCACCACTATGCTCAGCTAATTTTTCTATTTTTTTTGTAGAGGCAGGATCTCACTCTGTTGCCCAGGCTGGTCTGAAACTCTTGAGCTCAAGTGATCTGCCTGCCTTGGGCTCCCAAATTGCTGGGATTACAGGTGTGAGCCACTATGCCTGGCCCAGTATTTATTTTTATATCATGATCTAACATTTTTTTCCTGTTATCTAGTTGTTCTAGTACTCTTTATTTCCCTTTGATTTGAAATGTCACGTTGATCACATATTTAATTCTTGTATTTACTAGGGTTGAGTTTTTAGAGTTTTTTTTTTTTTTGAGATGCAGTCTCGCTGTGTCTCCCAGGCTGGAGTGCAGTGGCATGATCTCGGCTCACTGCAAGCTCCGCCTCCTGGGTTCACACCATTCTCCTGCCTCAGCCTCCGGAGTAGCTGGGACTACAGGTGCCTGCCACCATGGGGTTTCACTATGTTAGTCAGGATGGTCTCGATCTCCTGGCCTTGTGATCCACCTGCCTCGGCCTCCCAAAGTGCTGGGATTACAGGCGTGAGCCACCGCGCCCAGTCAAGTTTTTAATTTTTATTCTACTCTGGTGATAATTTCATTTACTCTACTTTATGGTTTTTTTTTTAGACGAGTCTTGCTCTGTTACCCAGGCTGGAGTGCAGTGTGCAATCTTGGCTCACTGCAACCTCCACCTCCCGGGTTCAAGTGATTCTTCTGCCTCAGCCTCCTGAGTAGCTGGCATTACAAGTGCCCACCACCACGCCTAGCTAATTTTTGTATTTTTAGTAGAGACGGGGTTTTGCCATGTTGGCCAGTCTCATCTGGAATTCCTGACCTCAGGTGATCCGCCCGCCTTGGCCTCCCAAAGTGCTGGGATTACAGGCTACCTTATGTGTTTTTATTAATTAGAACCACAAGTTTTCTTCTGGATTATCCTTTTTCAGAAATGTCCTGGCTACTCTTGTGTTTTTATTTTTATACATGAACTTTAAAATTACGTTGTCAAGTTCCAAAAAAAATGTATTGGGATTGTTGTCTGGTATCATTTTTGCTTGAAATATGGAATACTGAGTTCAATTTGGGGTTCACATTTTAAAGATTTTGACAAGATGGTGAAGACCCCAGAAGGAGGCAGCTACTTGTAAGGATAAGAACTGAATTTACATCAAAATATCATGAAACAGCTCAAAAATAATATTTGTATCTAAAATGTATTTTGTTCCTTTCTCCTGATTTTGAGTTTAGGTTTTCACACTTACTAGGTATCCTTGGGCAATCAATATTTCTTAGTTTCAGTTCCCACATCGGTAAAAGGTTGGGGTAAGTCCTAGATAATCTCTAAGATGCCCTCCACCTTGTACATTCTATAATTCTGTGAAATATTTGATGAAGAATACAAGAATTGGTTGTGTTCAGCTTTGAGAAAAAAAAAAACTCTATACTTAGTGAATGCCTTTAAGTATCAAAAAGTCGTTTTATTGAAAGGAATTAACAATTTTTTTTTTTTTGAGACAGAGTTTCGCTCTTGTTGCCCAGGCTGGAGTGCAATGGTGCGATCTCAGCTCACTGCAACCTCCACTTCCCAGGTGCAAGTGATTCTCCTGCCTCAGCCTCCCTAGCTGAGATTACAGGCATGTGCCACCATGCCCAGGTAATTTTGTATTTTTAGTAGAGACAGGGTTTCTCCACGTTGGTCAAGCTGGTCTCAAACTTCCGAACTCAGGTGATCCTCCCACCTCAGCCTCCCAAAGTGCTGAGATTACAGGCGTGAGCCACTGTGCCTGGCAAGAATTAACCTTTTTTTTTTTTTTTAATTAAAAGAGGTTATGTAATGGATGTTCAATAGGCATTATTAATGTTTATGTGCATTATTGAAGTACTACATTTACAGAGTTAAACTAGAAGTGTGATTTAGCATGGTATAATGGAAAAGAAAAACATTAAAAAAAATCAAAACCAGGTATAATTGCTAACTCCCTGACTTCCAAGTATATTTGGTTAGTTTGTTTCTCTAAAGCTTGGTTTTTGAATCTGGAAATGAGGATCATAAAACCTACTTTGCATTTAGTTGTGAAGATTAATTTATGTGAAATGCAGAATAAATGCCTGACACATAGTAGGCATTGAACACATGTTAATTACTCTGATTTTGCCCCCTCTCCCTCCATAGCTGTTAAAGACTTTTGAGAGGGCAAAACATGCTATACTACTGAAGGTTTTTATTTAATTAAATAACTTACCTAGAGTAGCATAGTATCAACAGAGTCTAATACAGTGTCCTGTATGCCAGTGTTATTGATAACAATGATCAAAACATACAGAAAATAAATGTAAATTGGAAGTTTTCCAGGCATGTGAAATATTATATAATTTATATGTAAATTGCACCACCAACTACCCAAGTGCCCAAGCCAGCAATCTTACCACCAACATTGACTCCTCTCTTTCATTAACTTCCATATTTAATCATTCACCAACCCCTATTGATTTTACCTACTAAATATTTATTACTCCATCCATTTCTTTGCATCTCCTCTCCCTGGAGATCACCATCATTTCTTAGCTGGATTGATTTAATAATCCTCAAACCAGTGTCTGCCTTGAGCATTGTTTCCCTGGTCTTTTCTCCATAGTGCATCCATCCTGAATTTATCTGATGAATATGTGAACATTTTGAATTTTCCAAGATATGAGGGAGGTCAGTCAGTATATAACGATTATATATTGTAATTTGATTTTTGTTTGACCCATTTGTAGCCTGAAATGAGCAACAATATGTTCTTATAAAGGAGATAGGCTGAATGTGGTGGCTCATACCTGTAATCTTAGCACTTTGGGAGGCCGAGGTGGGCGGATCACCTGAGGTCAGGAGTTCAAGATCAGCCTGGCCAACATGGTGGAAACCCATCTCTACTAAAAATACAAAAATTAGCCTGGCGTGGTGGCGAGTGCCTGTAGTCCCAGTTACTAGGGAGGCTGAGGCAAGAGAATTGCTTGAACCTGGGAGGCAGAGATTACAGTGAGCCAAGATTGCACCACTGCACTCCAGCCTGGGTGACACAGGAGACGTTCATCTCAAAATAAATAAATAAATAAAAAATATAAAAAAGAGATGGCTATTAAATCATATACAAAATTAATTGTTTTTATGCATTTAAAATTTTTTTTTCAGAGACAAAGGTCTATGTTGCCCCATACTGGTCTCAAACTCCAGGGCTGAAGTGATGATCCTCCTGTCTCAGTCTCCTGAGTAGGTAGGACTCCAGGCACGAGCCACCCTGTCCTGCTAGAAGTTACAGTTTTTAAAGGTAAGATGTGCTTCTGTTACATGTGACTTAGAAGGGGCTAATAATTTTTAAAACACTGGAATAAATTTAAGAAAGAGATTTTTTTAAGATAGGTTATAACTTCACAACCTCATACATGGGTATATTAGATTTCTATAATTTTGAAAATCTTCTTGTACTAAAGCTCTTAAATATGGGTTCTTAGAGCAATGAGTTTGCTTATTTATGTTTATAAGAAGTTCATGTGAAGTGTGTACTTTTATTATAATTGTAACTCTCTAAGGGCTTGAAAATGCACTTTTATCATACCAGTTCATCTGAAAAATTGTAAAAATGAACAGATTTCAATTACCTTCATCAGCTTAAATAACTATGGAGAAGTAGTGGAAGATTTTCATGAGGTACACAATCTCATCCTTGAACCTAATAACTATATACTCTTTTACAGATTTTGTAGTTACCCTTTTTTGCTTAATCAATCTTGGTGGCAACAAAGGTTTATGTTCTTGCATCTTAGATTCTGCTGTGTACAAAGCACCTCTCTAGATGGAGTTTCCCAGCTGCCAGAAATTGGAATCATAGACTTTTTGAGCCAGAAGGGCCGTTTCATAGGCAACACCTGGGAACTTGTTAAACATACATTAATAAATTGGGCCGGACCAACTGAATAAAGAACTCTGGAGGTGTGGTCCAGCAATCTGGTTTAGAAAGCCCTCCAGGTGATTCCAGTCCACACTCAAGTTTCAGAATTCCTGACCTGAGTTTCACCCTTTGATTTCTCTTTCTTTTTCGAGACAGAGCCTCCCTCTGTCGCCCAGGTTGGAGTGCAGTGGCGTGATCTTGGGTCACTGCAACCTACGCCACCCTGGTTCAAGCGATTCTCCAGCCTCAGCCTTCTGAGTAGCTGGGATTACAGGCATCCGCTTCCACGCTCAGCTAATTTTTGTATTTTTAATAGAGACGGGGTTTCACCATGTTGGCCAGGCTGGTCTCGAACTCCTGACCTCAACTGATCCACCTGTGTCGGCCTCCCAAAGTGCTGGAATTACAGGCGAGAGCCACCGTGCCTGGCCTCACCCTTTGATTTCTTGATAAGGAAACTAGGCCCAAAGAGATTGTCACTAATTAGAGAAAATACTAGAATCTTTTCTAGGTAATTTCTAGAATGATGAAACATCCCAGAGGGAAATTTGTTTATTGGGCTAATTGCTAAGCAGTAGTTGAAAAAATGCTGGGTGGGAATAAGTAATGATGGGGGAAGAGTCTGTCTACCATTTAACTCACCTGATGGGCTTCTTCAAGTTCAACATTATTTTTTGATCTATTGAAGTTTAGTCTGAAAGAAAAGTTTGCTTCATCTAACATTTGTTTTATTCACTTGATTATTCATGTCTTATTCATTGAAGCAAGTTGATGTGTCATTTAAGTAACTACTCCTTTCCATCACTCGTGCTCTCAAACTAATGAATCTTAGTGTGCGTGACCCTGCAGCTTTCATTTTTAACAAGCTCCTCACACTTAAGTTTGAGAACCACTACTACAGAAGATGGTTAAAGTGCTTAAGAATAAAACTAGTTGGACTAGACCAACATTTTCAATATCCTTTAATTTAGGTTCCACAGTGAAAACTCATACATTCTGCTAATATTATGTATCATGGAGCCAATATAACATTACGGTTTGCTCCAGAAATTTGTAATGATATGGTATTAAAGTGATTTTTTTTTTTTGAGACAGAGTCTCGCTCTGTCGCCCAGGCTGGAGTGCAGTGGCGCGATCTCCGCTCACTGCAAGCTCCGCCTCCCAGGTTCACGCCATTCTCCTGCCTCAGCCTCCCGAGTAGCTGGGACTACAGGCGCCCGCCACCATGCCCAACTAATTTTTTTTTGTATGTTTAGTAGAGACGGGGTTTCACTGTGTTAGCAAGGATGGTCTTGATCTCCTGACCTCGTGATCCGCCCGCCTCGGCCTCCCAAAGTGCTGGGATTACAGGCGTGAACCACCGCGCGCGCCCGGCCTAAAGTGGTTTTTTTTGAAAGTGTAAGCTTCCTCATTATCTTAATGAAAAAAATTCACTGTAGGAGGGCCAAGAGATCACCTGATTAAGAACAGTGTTGAAACAATGGATCTTGTTCTAACTACACAAGTCTAAGATGGTACTGCCTGGAGTCAACTTTGATTTTCCACAGCACAAATAACGGTCATGGCTTCATATCTCAGCAATGGTCAGGAGTTTTAGTTTTTCCAGATTACATTGTGTGAGGTACTCGGATTTAGGAAAACAAGACACAGTATCTGGAGAATAAAAGCAGAATTACAACTCGGCAAGAGCAAAATTATCTGCCTTGAATTTTTGTAGCACTTAATGTTTTTTCAAGGTGTTTTCACAATAAACGTTGATTTTACCTATGTAACAGCCCTGTGAAGAAGGCAATTACTACAAGCAAAATCGTTTTCAAAATTTTAAATACTGAATCCATGAATAGGAAAAAGGACAGCGAAGTTGATAGCATTACAGAAATGACAGAAAAGGTTGTGAGTGAGGAAGCGAATCGTAGAAATGGCAAACATAAAAAGCTGAGGCCCACGGCACCGCAAACCAGAAGAGAAAGGGGCTAACCTGGCAGGGGAGAACGCCGTTAGTAGGGAAGTGCAAAGAGGCAGGAGCGCAGGAAAGCTGGGGTCAGGAAACTGCAATTCACTGCAACAAAGAGGATGAGGTCAAATTTGAGAAAAATGAAGTCAGGTGGCATTGAAAGCTGCGTGAAAGTTTGTTTTATTCCTGCCCTGTTGAGGTGTGATCTTTCACAGAGGAGGGTCCCAAGAGTGGAGGCTGTGCCCTCCTTCGGCCTCCTGTCAGCAGCAGAGGGAGAAAAGCCTCGAGAAGTTCCCCAGGCCGATGACCTCCATGGGGACAGAGCCGAGATGAGTCCCGGAGGGAGCCGGCGGGAAGCCAGCAGAGCAGGGTGGTGTGTTCCCGCCGGGCTAACAAAGGCCGCCGGGAGGTGGGGGCTTCTCCAGCCGCTCCAGGGGCAAGCGGGCGGCGGAAGGGTTAACTGCGCCACCAACTCCCGCACGCATCCCGGCCCCTACCCCGGCCGTCGCTAGGAGACGCCGGAAGTGGGGGAGGGGCCGGCGGCGCGGGCGAGGGTGGGAATCTTTTTCGGGCTCCCGGGGGCGGAGGGAGTGGAGCGCGCGTGCGCGCGCCCGGCCGTCCGTCGCAGCGGTGACCGTCCTCGCAGTCCGTCGGCTCGCGCCCCGCCCCCGTCGCCCCCACCCCTGTCGCGCGCTGGGGCTGTTTCTCGCTCCTCCCGAGTTACCGCCGCCGTCACCGCCGCTCCTCCTCTCCCGGTCCTGGGTTTCCCTGGCGCTGCGGCCGCCGCTCCCTCTGCGACCTGTATGAGGAGGAGGAGGAGGAGGATGTGAAGATGGCGGAGCTGCAGATGCTGCTGGAAGAGGAAATCCCGGGGGGCCGCCGGGCCCTCTTCGACAGCTACACAAATCTGGAACGGGTGGCCGATTACTGCGAGAACAACTACATCCAGGTGCGAAGCATCCCCCGCTGGGGCGCGTCGGGCCTCGGGGCGGTGAGGGGCGCGTAGGGGGACCCCCGCGTCGGGGGCTGCTGCGCCTCGGGGCGTGGGGCCGAGGCCGCCGCGGGGACACGGCCCGGCGGAGCCCCCGATGGGGGTGGGGAGCTGGGTGAGGGCTGGGGCTGGTGAATGGGTGGGAATTCTCGGCTGGAGAAACTGTATTTTTAAAACCTTTTAAAAAGCGGTGAAGCAGTTCTCGGCGTGGTGCGTGTGTCGCGTCCCGCCTCCTCGCCGCTCCCGCCCTCGGCCGCCCCCGCACTCCGCGCGGGTCAGCGTTCCGGATGGCGGAGGGGGCAGAGAGTGGCATTTTCTGTTTGACAGAATCCTGCTCCGCACCTTAGGGTAGGGGTGTCGCGGGTATTGACGGGTTACCTCCATCCCCCAAATTCTGGACGATTTTTAAGTGGCTATCTTGCTGCAAAGTGAAGTGCTTCAGGCTTCAGTTTTCTGTTCCTGTGAATGCTTCAGAAACCCTTCCTTAATATTTTATGTTCTAAAGGGGATACGGTAGAAGAGCAGCAGTTTCTTGTTGGAAGTTAATGCCTTTTTTCTCCCTATGGAGAAGGATGATGAGCTGATTCCCCCCTCCCTCCTAGTTCCTTTAGAATAGGCAATTTTCCTGGGGGTGGGAGGAGGACGGACTATGACAGTTTCTTAGAGAGAATTGGGAAGATGAACCTCCTGGTTTAATTTTTTTTTTTTTTTTTAACCGTGATGGATCGTTTGGCACAGGGGCTGATAGTGGTAGCGGCGTGTGTGTGTGGAGGCGGGGGATACTGGATGATATGAGATCCAGCTGCTCCTGGATGAAGCAAAATATTCTGTGGATTAAAAAAAATCTTTCTTTAAAAATTACTTGAAAGGATAGCAGGTTAAAATGCACAGTGCAAAATCCAAAATCTTTTTCTTTTTTTTTTATGGTTATTTTGAATTATGGGTTCTGCCTCCATTTTTTTTTCTTTCCCAT
The DNA here is from genome assembly GCF_006542625.1 of Nomascus leucogenys. Taxonomy (NCBI): domain Eukaryota; kingdom Metazoa; phylum Chordata; class Mammalia; order Primates; family Hylobatidae; genus Nomascus; species Nomascus leucogenys. The sequence continues at coordinate 103,800,855 of NC_044402.1, forward strand.
TTAAATTCTCTTGGGATAAAGATGGAAATGGAAGCAATATGTTAAACTGTTTCTTCACAGTCCCTTTTTTTTTTTTTTCCTTTTTTCTTGCTCCCACCTCCATCTCTCCAGGGATCCTTCTTTTTTCTTTTCTTTTTGAGAGACAACCTCGATCTGTAGTCCAGGTTGGAGTGCAGTGGCGCGATCTCGGCTCACTGAAACCTCGGCCTCCTGGGTCTGAGCAATTCTCATGCTTCAGCTTCCCGAGTAGCTGGGACTACAGGCGCCCGCCACCACAGCCGGCTAATTTTTGTATTTTTAGTAAAGATGGGGTTTCACCATGTTGGCCAGACTGGTTTCGAACTCCTGACCTCAAGTCATCCACCCACCTCGGCCTCCCAAAGTGCTGGGATTATAGGCGTGAGGCACCTTTCTTAACATTAGCTATATAGGAAAGCATTTTCATGTCTTAGTGTAAATTTTAAAAAACAGGTGTTACAATTTTATAGGTTCGTAAATTTTGTAATGGCCACATTGTTGATCACGGAAGTGAGATTTCGTTTCATTAGACATACTATTATCTTGTAGACAACATTTGTATTTGAGAATGAACCACTGTATAAACCTGTTCCCTCGAAAGAGGCAGTCGAGTATGGCTACTAGGAAAGGAATGTAGGCAAGATTAATACAAAAAATTACAAATGTCCACTTGTAAGGTACTTTGCTGATACAAGTGGGGTAGAAAAGATTCAGAAGTTCAGGCCTGGGCGATAAGAGTGAGACTACATCTCAAAAAAAAAAAAAAAGGTTCAGTTTCTCAATTTTTCGCTAAAATTGAAGGTCTTTTATGGCCTAGAACTGTGTGAGGGGTGGATGGTACATACCTAGTAGGAGAGGCTGATCTTGGAGGAAATTAATACCATGTAGTTAATTTACACTCTCTAGTGCACTGCTGGTACCAAGGAGGACTGGAGGAAGCAATGCTGTTCTGAGGGAATTCACAATCTCTAGTAGAGGCAAAACCTAAAGGAATGAAGTGGTAATTCCATTGCCTTGTGCAGCATATTATGGGGAAAGAGTTGCAGGTCAGAAGAGAAACTGAGGGTGGAAAAGTGGATTGCAGTTATTACCAGTAAGAAAAAATAAGCAGATTTCTCTCTGTTTTGCAAGATGATTTTTTATTGTAATTTGAAGGTACAAGTTCCTCTTAAGTTATAATTGCTATATAAAGGTAAAAGGATAAGGATTATTAAAGCTGAAAGGTTAAAGGAAGCAGCAGTTGTCTTTTTAAATATTTTATACATTTCCTCCAGTTGAAAAGAGAAAAATATTACTACTATCAGTCTCTGTTTTAGCAATGGGACTCAAAATTTAGTGTGGTAACATTTTAAAATTTAAAGCATAAATACTGATTAATATTAATTTAATAGAAATGAACTTATATTTTAAAATAGTTTATTTCTTCAATTTAGCATCTGAAGTGTATTTTACACTTTTTCTTTTTTGATTATCATTTATTTTAGGATGCCTTGGGTATATAATTGGTACACTCTGTCAGGATGATAGCTCTTACATGATTTGTTGGGAAAGTTGATAAATAGACGTGGTGATAGTGGATTTGTGTTGATCCAGCTGTACGTTTGGCTGACCAGCAGGGGTTTTGATGCTGCCTAGACCGTGACCAGCAGGGGTTTTGATGCTCCCTGGACCCCGCAGTAGATGAAAGTTAATTCACAGGATCAGTGATCAAATGGTCAATTTAGCCTTTTTTTTTTTTTTTTTCCTGAGACAGAGTCTCGCTCTGTTGCCCAGGCTGGAGTGTAGTGGCGCGATCTTGATCTCTGCTCACTGCAACCTCTGCCACTTGGGTTCAAGCGATTCTTCTGCCTCAGCCTCCCGAGTAGCTGGGACTACAGGCGTGTACCACCATGCCTGGCTAATTTTTGTATTTTTAGTAGAGATGGGATTTCCCCATTTTGGCCAGGCTGGTCTGGAACTCCTGGCCTCAGATGATCAACCTGCCTCGGCCTCCCAAAGTGTTGGGATTACAGGTATGAGCCACTGCACCTGGCCAATTTAGCCTTATAATAGCATCATGTCTTAGCCACTAGCTCGAGGTAACTAACCCAACACTCATTTTATTGTGTGGAAATGTAATTTTTGCCTATAAAGTAGAAAAAAAATCTGTTTATCATATGTAATAAGTGTTTTTGCTCAGTGTTCTTTTTTTTTTTTTTTTTTTTTTTTTGAGACGCAGTCTCACTCTGTCGCCCAGGCTGGAGTGCAGTGGCGTGGTATCTGCTCACTGCAACCTCTGCCTCCTGGGTTCAAGCGATTCTCCTGCCTCAGCCTCCCGAGTAGCTGGGATTACAGGCACGCACCACCACACCCGGCTAATTTTTGTAGTTTTAGCAGAGACAGGGTTTCACCATGTTGGCCAGGCTGGTCTCGAATTCCTGACCTCAGGTGATCTGCCTGCCTTGGCCTCCCAAAATGCTGGGATTACAGGGATGAGCCATCGTGCCTGGCCTGTGTTCTTAAGTAAGTGGTTTTATGCCTAGGAACATCAAAACATTTAAGGTAAATAACATTCTAAATGTGGATTATATGAAAATTGAGCCAAGGAAGGGAAATAATTGTGCTGTCCTGAAAATAATTGTAGTCTGTTTAAATTGTTTGTGTCTTAGGAAAGTACCCTTCAGAGGCTGGGCACAGTGGCTCATGCCTGTAATCCCAGCACTTTGGGAGGCCAAGGTGGGCGGATTACGAGGTCAGGAGATCGAGACCATCCTGGCTAACACGATGAAACCCTGTCTCTACTAAAAAAAAAAAAAAAAAAAAAAAAATTAGCCAGTCGTGGTGGCGGGTACCTGTAGTCCCAGCTACTTGGGAGGCTGAGGCAGGAGAATGGCGTGAACCCAGGAGGCGGAGGTTGCCGTGAGCCAAGATTGCGCCACTGCACTCCAGCCTGGGCGACAGAGCGAGACTCCGTCTCCAAAAAAAAAAAAAAAAAAAGGACCTTTCAGAAATACAATCAGCATTAGGAGTGATCAGATAATTCCTGTATTGAAATACACATACAGACACACACACACACATACACACACACACAAAATCTACAAATAGAGCAGGGTTGTAAATAGCTGTTTTCTAGGTTACTCATGCAGTTAACGTTAGAAATTAAGGCCAGGAGCAGTGGCTCATGCCTGTAATCCCAGCATGTTAGGAGGCCAAGGCCAGTTGATGGCTTAAGCCCAGGAGTTCGAGACCAGCCTGGGAACATGGCAAAACCCCTTCTCTACAAAAAAAAAAAAAAAAAAAAACTAGCCAGGCCTGGTAGCATACTTGTAGTCCCACATACTCAGGAGGCTGAGATGGGAGGATCACCTGAGCCTGGGAGGCGGAGGCTGCAGTGAGCCATGATCCCACCACTGCACTCCAGCCTGGATGACAGAGTGAGACTCTGTCTCCAAAAATATGTTTAAAAATGTTTTTTTGTTTTGTTTTTTTTTTGAGATGGAGTTTCGCTCTTGTTGCCCAGGCTGGAGTGTAATGGCACGACTTTGGCTCACTGCAACCTCTGCCTCCAGGGATCAAGTGATCCTCGTGCCTCAGCCTCCTGAATATCTGGGATTACAGGCACACGCCACCACACCTGTATAATTTTTGTATTTTTAGTAGAGATGGGATTTCACCATGTTGGCCAGGCTGGTCATGAACTCCTGATCTCAGGTGATCGACCCATCTCAGCCTCCCAAAATGCTGGGATTATAGGCGTGAGTCACCATGCCTGGCCTAAAAAAAATTTTTTTTTTTTTTTTTTTTTTTGAGATGGAGTTTTGCACTTACTGCCCAGGCTGGAGTGCAGTGGTGCGACCTCAGCTCACTGCAACCTTCGCCCCCCGGATTCAAGTAATTCTCCTGCCTCAGCCTCCCGAGTAGCTGGGATTACAGGTGTGTGCCAACACGTCCAGCTAATTTTTGTATTTTTGGTAGAGATGGGGTTTCGCCATGTTGGCCAGGCTGGTCTCAAACTCCTGACCCCAGATGACCCACCCACCTCGGCCTCCCAAAGTGCTAGGATTACAGGTGTGAGCCACTGCGCCTGGCCCCCTAAGAGTCATTTTTAATAAAAATTTAGATAGTTTCGTTATTCTAACCTCTAGAAAATGGGATAGTCAAAATATTTTTTTCTAAAATATGATAAACAGGTATAACTACAGTTTGCTGATATTTATCAGATTGATTTTATTTCTTGCCTATACAAAGGATTTAGTAGTTGGTAGAGACTTTTTTTTTTGAGATACATGTAAGACCCGTGTGTCTTTTCTTCATTTATTAATATACACATCTAGGCCGGGTGCGGTGGCCCACGCCTGTAATCCCAGCATTTGGGGAGGCCGAGGCAGGCACATCACGAGATCAGGAGATCGAGACCATCCTGGCCAGCATGGTGAAACCACGTCTCTACTAAAAATACAAAAATTAGCTGGATATGGTGGCGTGTGCCTATAGTCCCAGCTACTTGGGAGGCTGAGGTGGGAGAATCACTTGAACCTGGGAAGCGGAGGTTGCAGTGAGCCAAGATCATGCCATTGCACTCCAGCCTGGGCGACAGAGCAAGACTGTGTCTCAAAAAAAACCCAAAAATTACACATATAATGCCTAATATGTTTGAAGGTGTCCAGGAATTAAAAATGTTTTGGTTAACTTGGAATCTACGTTTTTACAAATAGAAGAATTTTTATTACAGTGTAGTTGCCTTAATGTTTAGGTAGATGAAATAACTCCCTATTTGTTTTTTTATTATTTCATTTTATTTTTTTGAGACGGAGTCTTGCTCTGTCCCCCAGGCTGGAGTGCAGTGGCACAATCTCGGCTCACTGCAAGCTCCGCCTCCCGGGTTCACGCCATTCTCCTGCCTCAGCCTCCCAAGTAGCTGGGACTACAGGCGCCCGCCAACACGCCCGGCTAATTTTTTGTACTTTTAGTAGAGACGGGGTTTCACTGTGTTAGCCAGGATGGTCTCGATCTCCTGACCTCGTGATCCGCCCGCCTCGTTCTCCCAAAGTGCTGGGATTACAGGCTTGAGCCACCGCGCCCGGCCAACATAACTCCGTATTTGTTACTTTCCTGAAATCTGAAAAGCCAACTTATTGATATGTACATTTTTCTTTTTGTTAGATAAAAGTTACTGATTTTTGTGAGTGACAGTTCACATAGATGCATAGTAAAATCTTATTGTTTGGATTAAGAGTAGAATGATCCCATAATATGGATTTACTCAAAAGAGAAGAAATTAAGAATTTACCTCAAATTTTTACCTGAAATATTTTTGAACAATAGGAGACATATTAGTAGCTTTCCTTTTCTTCTCTTAATCAACGTGGATACTCCCAGAGTTCACTAAAACCTTCATGAGAGGTTTACAAGGGGATATTATCAGTCAATTTCATAAAAAGTAATTACTAAAATGATATAAAGATTTAAAATTTTTATTTAATAAAAATCATTAGAATACACGCTTATTGTTAAAAAATTATTAGAAAATACAAGTAGGTATTATGAAAGAAATAGAAAATTGCCCGATCATCTTGAATATATATCTGGTACTCATACTTTTAAATCTTTTTTGTATGCACAACTATATATCAATATTTTTGTAGAAATGGGTTTATGTTCTATATTCTATACCTTTAAAAGAAACTTTTAAGGATGCTGGGCTTGACTTTCTTTTTAAATGGATGTCATATAGTATATTGGGAGGAGGTTGGTTATATTTATAGGTCGAGTTCTGTATGTTCTTGCAAGTGGGAGAATCTTAAAATACCTAGAATGAAGGAGACAGAGGTCAGTTGAGAGTAAGGAGACTGAGTAGAATTTGGGAGACTGAATTCCCCATAGATTAAGATGACTCAACTCATTTGAAATTGATCAAGGCTTACCATTCCTCAAGAAATTAGTCCCTAACCCTCAGCAGAGACATTTGGTGAATAGATTTTCAGTGACAAATCAGTCATCCTCAAGGCCTTTGACAGGATTGCAAAAACAGGCTAATTTATATTTGAGCCCCTTGCTCTTTTAAACATTTTGTCATTTGTACACTTCCTACACCTTCTTGTCCAAGGAACTTAAGTGACCTCATAATTTCCATTATTGATCCAAGAAATCCAGTCTCACCTCATTTCGCCCTTCCTTGAAGAGCTTCCTGGTTCAAAATTGTTCTTTACCAAAATAATTAATTAATAAACTGTTCATTTACTTTTTCTTTTTTCTTTCCTTTTTTTTTTTTTTTTTGAGATGGAGTCTCACTCCTTCGCCCAGTTTAGAGTGCAGTGGCGTGATCTCGGCTCACTACAACCTCCGGCTCCTGGGTTCAAGCAATTCTCCTGCCTCAGCCTCCTGAGTAGCTGGGACTACAGGCGCGTGTCAGCATACCCAGCTAATTTTTGTATTTTTATCAGAGACAGGGTTTCTCCATGTTGGCCAGGCTGGTCTCGAATTCCTGACCTCGAGTGATCCACCTGCCTTGGCCTTACACAGTGCTGGGATTACAGGTGTGAGCCATCGTGTCCAGCCTCATTTACTTTTTCTTCTTACCTTGGTGTGGGTAATGTGAGAATGTATGATAGGTTTACTTTATTTAGAGTCATCTTTTCTCACCCAGAGAATAATATATAAACCAAATTGATTTACTTATGTGTAAAATATGTAGTAGAGATTTTTTGAGCATGAGGTGCTTTTGGTGTTACTTTTTCTTTTAAAATGCAGGGAATTTAATAGTATGCAGTTTCAGTGTGTGTAAGGTAATCTTTTGGTGGATGAAATATATTTGGTGGATGAATATGCTGTGATTTGCTTACACCCACCCCAAATCCATTTTGCAGCACCCTACTCACTGTCCAGAGATTCTGGGAAAAAAAAACAATAGAGAAGACAAAGCCAATCTAGACACCATTTGACTCTACCTTGTGAATATTCTGAAAGTTACATTAGGCTAGTTGTAGATTTTTTTTTTTTTTTTTTTTTTTTTTTTTGGAGACAGAGTCTCTGTCGCCCAGGCTGGAGTACAGTGGTGCGATCTCGGCTTACTGCAACCTCTACCTCCTGGGTTCAAGCAATTCTCCTCTCTCAGCTTCCCGAGTAGCTGGGATTACAGGTGCACGCCACCACACCTGGCTAATTTTTGTATTTTTAGTAGAGACGGGGTTTCACCATATTGGCCAGGCTGGTCTCGAACTCCTGAGCTTAGGTGATCCGCCCGTCTCGGCCTCCCAAAGTACTGGGATTACAGTGTAAGCCACTGTGCCTGGCCTAGTTGTAGACTTTTGATAGCTTATGGTTGAATTTTTATGGGGTTGGTTAATAGATTGGATTCATGAAGTAGCGTGTAGGGCGACACATTCTATTTTGGATTTTTCATTTACTTTGTGTTTCCTTCCAGATACGAAGCTCCTAGAAGATGGAGTCATTTCTTAAACATTTCTATATTTTCCCATTAGCTGTAGGATGTTTAAATAGTTGCTGAATATAAGAAATACAGACTTGAATATGCAAGAGCCTATGCACTGAATTATTTTTATTTTATTACTTTATTTTATTTTATTTATTTATTTTTTTGAGACAGGGTCTCACTCTGTCACTCAGGCTGGAGTGTAGTAGCACGATTATGGGTCACTGCAGCTTGCGCTCCCAAGCTCAGTCTTCATACTTCAGCTCCCAAAGTAGCTGGGACTACAGGCTTGTGCCACCATGCCCAGCTAATTTTTGTTGTTGTTGTTGTTAGAAATGGGATCTCACTATGTTGCTCAGGCTGGTCTTGGAACACCTGGGCTCAAGCAATTCTCCTGCCTTGGCTTCCCAAAGTGCTGGGATTACAGCTGTCAGCTGCCATGCCTGCCTTGAATTATTTTACAAGTAGGATATACTTACCTGTAAATTTACCTTGCAAGTTTTTTCCTATTTGATTTTTTGGTGACATTTATGTTCCGTAAAGTTTTGCAGTACTTTTCATATTTGTATAGTTCATGCAAGGAACATAGTTTTGCTTTTTTCTTCTTAAACAAGTAATATACTTTGTAGAAAATTTGAATGATGTAACGGCTTTGTTTTGAATCATTTACAACACGAATTTTTTCTCATTTGATTTTTAAAGTCAGGTTTATTGAGGTTTAATACATATATGGTACAAGTCACCCTTTTTAGGTGTAAAGATTTATGAATTACAATAAACTTACATAGTCATGTAACCACCACAATGTAAAATTTTCCTTGTACCCTCTGTAGTCAGTCCTGTCCCTCCACTACTAGCCTTTGGTAAACACTGATATATTTTCTGTCCCTCTAGTTTTTGCCTTTTCCATAATGCCATATAAAGGGCATTTTATAGTGTGTAGCCTTTTGCGTTTGACTTCTTGGTACTAGAAGTCCTAATACATTTGAAAATCACCAGTGTTATTGTGTTTTGTCAGTACTTTATTCCTTCTTATTACTGAGTTATATTCTAGAGTTTGAAAGAATCATAATTTGTTCATCCATTCACCAACTGATGGATTTCTGGATTGTTTCTAGTTTTAGGCAGTGGTGAATACGGCTATAAACATTTGTATACAGGTGTTGGTGCAACCTAAGTCTTCACTCTTTTGGGTAAATTTAAGGGAACAGATCCACTATTGTACCCTGGTGACAGTGGATATATCCACATAGGCTGCATAGGCCAGCGCTTGAACTGCGTCTGATCTGAATCTTGGCTGAGCACTTTGTGATCCTCTTGGAATATGAGATTATGGGAAGTTTGCGAGGACCTTATGTGAAGCCCTTTCTCAATCTCTTCATCTGCCGAGGAGGCTGTACATGATAACAGTGCCTCATTACCTCCTGGTTCCGATGAGATGAGGCTCTCTGTTGTACCCTTTTAGGTAGTAGCTGCAGGCCATAAGACTGTAGTTGCAGCATGGCATTGGCTCCTCCACAACAGAGTGTCATATCTATGTTGTAGTTACCTGGCTCCTTTTGTTTTGGTATTGCTCTGCACAAGGGCTGTATCTTTTACTACTATTCCTTCTGCTCTCCATGTAAATGGTAGGCTTTCTGAACCTAACAAGCACTTGGGCAGGTCTGTCACATTGCCTTCTCTTTGTCTTGACAATAAATATCTAATAGTGGGATTATTACCATATGGTAAATGTACGTTTAGTTTTATACAAATTGCCAAACTCTTTTCCAGAAATGATGTACCGTTTTGCATTCCCACCAGCAAAGATCCAGTTGTTCTTCATCTTTGTCAGCATTTGGTTTTGTCAGGTTTTAAAATTTTAGCTATTCTGTTGTTAGTGTTGTCTCAAAGGCCATATATGACAAGCCCACAACTAACATCATACTCAGCCATGAAAAGTTGAAACCTTTTCCTCTGAGATCAGGAATAAGACAGTGGTGCCCAATATCGCTAGTTCTATTTAATCAAGTACTGCAAAGTACTAGAAGTCCTAGCCATCCAGTTAAGAGAGAAAAATAAATAAAAGGCATCAAAATTGGAAGAAGTTAAATTGTCTCTGCAAATGACATGATCCCTTATGTATACAAAACCCTAAAGACTCCACCAAAAGACTGTTAGAATTAATTAACAAATTTAGTAAAGTTGTAGGAGACAAGATCAACATACAAAAATCTGTGTGTTTCTACATATTAACTACAAACGATCTGAAAAAGAAATTGAGAAAACATTTCCATTTGTAACAGCGGCAGAAAGAATAGAATACTTAGGAATAAATTTAACCAAGGAGGTGAAAGATCTGTACACTAAAAACTATAAGACGTTTTTGAAAGTAATTGAAGAAGATGCAAATAAATGGAAAGATATCCCGTGCTCATGAATTGGAAGATTTGATATTGTTAAAATGTCCATACTACACAAAGCCATCTACAGATTTAATGCAATCTCTATCAATATTCCAATGGTATTTTTCACAAAAACAGAAAGACCCTAAAAGTCATAGGAAACCACAAAATACTTTGAATAGCCAAAGCAGATTTGAGTAAGAACAAAGTTGGAGGTATCATACTTCCTGATTTCAAACTATATTACAAAGCTATAGGCCTGGCATGGTGGTTCATGCCTGTTATCCCAGTACTTTGGGAGGCCGAGGCAGCCAGGTCACCTGTCAGGAGTTCAAGACCAGCCTGGCCAGCGTGGAGAAACCTCATCTCTACTAAAAATATAAAAATTAGCTGGGCATGGTGGCACACGCCTGTAGTCCCAGCTACTCAGGAGGCTGAGTTGGGAGAATCACTTGAACCCAGGAAGTGGAGGTTGCAGTGAGCTGAGATCATGCCACTGCACTCCGTCCTGGGCAACAGAGCGAGACTCTGTCTCAAAAAAAGCTATAGTAATCAAAACAGTGTGTTACTGGCATAAAAGACATGTAGACTAATGGAACGGAATAGAGCCTGGAAATGTACCCACATCTGTGCAGGCAACTAAGCTTTGATAAAGGCACCAGGTACACAATGGGGAAAGGATAATTCAGTAAATGGTACTGGGAAAACTATATCCACATGCAAAAGAATGAAATTAGATCATGGTATCACACACACAAATTAGCTAGAAATGGATTAAAGACTTAAATGTAAGATCTGAAATTTTAAAACTCTTTGATATGGGTCAGATGTTTGTTCCCTTCAAATCTCTTGTTGAAATGTGATTCCCAGTGTTGGAGGTGGGTCTTGGTGGGAGATGATTGAATTATGGGGGCAGATCCCTCATGAATGGTGTAGCACCATCCCCTTGGTGATCAGTGAGTTCTCGCTTGGTTCACGTGAGAACTGGTTGTTTAAAATTAGTCTGGGAGCCCCCCCACCATGTGACATGCTGGCTCCAATTCTGCCATGATTACACCTCACCAGAAGTACGTGCCAGCACTGTGCTTTGTGTAAAGCCTGCAGAACCAAGAGCCGATTAAACCTCTTTTCTTTATAAATTACCCAGCCTCAGGTATTCCTTCATACGATCATAAGAATGGATTGATACACTCCTAGAAGAAAACATAGGGAAAAAAGCTCCTTGATACTGGTCTTGACAATGGTTTTTATGAATATGACACCGAAAGCACAGGCAACAAAAGCAAGAAAAGATGAGAGTGACTACATCAAACTAAAAGGCTTCTGTATAGCAAAGGACACAAAATGAAAAGGCAATTTATGGAATGGGAGAAAATGTGCAAACCATACATCTATCTGATAAGGGGTTTATATCTGTGTGTGTGTGTGTGTATGTGTGTATATATATATAAAGGATTCATACAACTTAATAGCAAAAAACCAAATAACCAGATTTTAAAAAGACCTAAGTAGACATTTTTCAAAGAAGACACACAGATGTCCAACAGGTATGTGAAAATGTGCTCAACATCACTAATCATTAGGGAAATGTGAGTCAGAACAAAAAGGAGCTATCACCTCACACCTGTTAGGATGGCTATTAAAAGAGAGATAAGTGTTGGCAAGCAGGTAGAGAAAAGAGAATCCTTGTATGCAGTGAGAATGTACATTGGGACAGCCGTTATGAAAAACTGGTTCCTGTCGGGCACGGTGGCTCATGCCTGTAATCCCAGCACTTTGGGAGGCCGAGGCAGGCAGATTACCTGAGGTCAGGAGTTGAAGACCAGCCTGGCCAATATGGTGAAACCCTGTCTTTCCTAAAAATAAAAAAATTAGCTGGGCATGGTTGGCAGGTGTCTGTATTCCCATCTACTCCAGAGGCTGAAGCAGGAGAATTGCTTTAACCTGGGAGGCAGAGGTTGCAGTGAGCTGAGATCACGCCACTGCATTCCAGCCTGGGCAACAGGGCAAGACTCCGTCTCAAAAAAACAAACAAAAAAAAACCCAGTTCTCCCTAAAATTAAAAACAGGGCAAACATACAATCCCACTTCTGGGTATATATCCCTAGGGAATGAAATCATTATCTCAAAGAGACATCTGCACGCCCATGTTCATTTCAGCATTATTCATGGTAGCTAAGATATGGAAACAACCTAAGTGTCAGTGGATGAATGGATGAAGAAAATGTGTACTGTATGCACAGTTCTCCCTCAGTCTACATTGGTTCTAGGACCCCCAAGTATACCCAGATCTGCATATACTCAAATCCTGCAGTCACCCTTGTGGAACGCGTGTATATGAAAAGTCATCTGCCCATCTGTATATGTGGATGAATACTGTATTTGTTTGAAAATAATCTGTATATTGGACCCACACAGTTAAAGGGTCAACTGCATATGTAATAGAATATTATTCAGCCATAAAAAGAAGGAAACCCTGCTATTTGTGACAACATGGATGAACCTGGAGAACATTATGGTAAGTGAAATAAGCCAAGCACAGAAAGACAAATACTGTATGATTTCACTTATATGAGGAATCTAAAAAGTTGAACCCATAGAATGAAGCAGATAATAGAATGGTGTTTGCCAGGGGCCGTTGGGAGGTGGGGAGAAATGGGGAGATGTTAGTCACAGGGCACAAACTTGTAGTTACAGGATGAATGTGTTTTGGGGGTCTAATGTACTGTGTAGTAACTATAGTTAATAATATCGTATACTTGAAATTTACTAAGTCAGTAGTTTTTTTTGTTTGTTTGTTTGTTTTTGATATAGCGTCTTGTTCTGTTACCCAGGCTGGAGTACAGTGGCATGATCACGGCTCACTGCAGCCTCACCTCTCCAGGCTCGAGTGATCCTCCCACCTCAGCCTTCCGAGTAGCTGGGACTATGTGTGTGTACCACCACACATGGCTAATTTCTGTAGTGATGGGGTTTCACCCTGTTGCCCAGGCTGGTCTCAAACTCCTGGGCTCTACCCATCCACCCACCTTGGCCTCCCAAAGTGCTGGGATTACAGGTGTGAGCTACCATTTGCCTGGCCAGAGTAGATTTTAAGTGTTGCCCACTCCCCGCCCCCACCAAAGATAATCAAGAAATGATTATCTTGATTGTGATAACCATTTTACAGTTTATATGTGTATCATGTCATCATGTTGTACACTTTAAATATATACAGTTTTTGTCAGTTATACCTCAGCAAAGCTGGAAAAAAAACCCCAAAGCAAACTGAACCAAAACAATATTGCCTGCAAGCCACAAACAATCAGCATCTAGCCTTGCCATCATCTCCTGTTACACTCCTATACCCTTCTTTGTTCACTCAACTTCAGCCACTTTGGCTTCCTTTTCTTGAACATACCAGGCATACTTCTGCCTCAGGGCCTTTTTACTTTGTACTTGTTATGCACTTTGCCAGGAGTACTCTACTCCAAGATAGTTGCATGATTGGTTCTTTTACTTTCTTCAAGCTTTTGCTGATCACGTTCTTGATGACCCCTTCCTGGCTACTCTGTGTAAAATTATAACATACTCCTGCCCATTGCCCACTCTCCCTTTGCTTATACTTATCTTTCCATGCTTTTTTTTACGCCTACATATTTTCTCTGAACATACAGTGTTTCTTATTTATTTGTGTGTTTTCCCTCCCTGGTATGTGAGGGCAGATATTTTTTTTTTTTTTTTTTGAGACGGAGTCTTGCTCTGTCCCCCAGGCTGGAGTGCAGTGGCGCGATCTCGGCTCACTGCAAGCTCCGCCTCCCGGGTTCACGCCATTCTCCTGCCTCAGCCTCCTGAGTAGCTGGGACTACAGGCGCCCGCCAACACGCCCGGCTAATTTTTTGTATTTTTAGTAGAGACGGGGTTTCACCATGTTAGCCAGGATGGTCTCGATCTCCTGACCTCGTGATCCGCCCGCCTCGGCCTCCCAAAGTGCTGGGATTACAGGCTTGAGCCACCGCGCCCGGCCAGAGATTTTTGTCCCTTAATCATTTCCAGTACCTGGAACAGTGCCCAGCACAAAATAGCCACTCCGTAAATATTTGCTAAATGAGCGAATTAGATCTTTCTAGTAAGCATTAGAAAATGTCAGAGGGCAGTGAAATAAATTAGTTTTGGGTCAGGTGCAGTGGCTCACTCCTATAATCCTAGCACTTTGGGAGGCTGAGGCAGGCGGATTGCCTGAGCTCAGGAGTTTGAGACCAGCTTGGCCAACGTGGCAAAACCCCATCTCTACTAAAAACAAACAAAAATATTTATCCGGGTTTGTTGGTGTGCACCAGTAGTGCCTCGGGAGGCTGAGGCACGAGAGTTGCTTGAACCCGGGAGGCAGAGGTTACAGTGAGCCTGGATTGCACCACTGCACTCCAGCCTGGGCAACAGAGTAAGACTCCATCTCAAAAAAAAAAAGTTAGTTTTGCAAATTTGAAGAGTTGATAGATTTATGCTCTGGAAAATGAAAGTTGGCAAATACTTTTTATTTGTCCAGAATATTTAATGTAGATATGGCCAACAGAATTGACACTAATATTCCACATATGGTTGGTGCTTTAGGGCTAAGTAGTTTATTTACAGTTACTTAGTGCAGGACTTACTCGATAGTGGAAGCTCATCAAATGTCTGAACTGATCTACAGCTTCCTGGGAGGTATAAGCAAGGGAGATAGTCCTATTATAACAAATTAGATGAGTCAACTCAAGTTTACGTCTGACTCTGCTAAACTAAAATTCTGTGAAGAGAGGAATTATGTTCATTTTTTTTTTGCCTGTTATGTCCTCATTTCTTAGTGTTCAATAAATTTTCGTGGAGTAAAATGAACTTATGACTCATACCATTTATTTTATTATATTTTTTTCCTTCCTGGTCATTCAAAAATATTTATTGAGCATCTTTCCATTCTGTGAGGTCAGTGGTAAGTAACTCATGGACCAAGTCTAGTTCTGTTACCATTTTGATTTCTATGAAGAACCTTTGTTGTAAATTTTGAATTAATGGAGTTGAACTGCGTATAATATGGGACCGTTTTTTTGTTTTCCTTGCTGTTTTGTGGCCTTATCCACTTATCTGTTGACGACTTTGAATAAAGGCAAGGAGATAGGTTGTTAGGAACCTACGAAACAAAGTTGAATAGGGGAAGCCACCAAGGGATGCCAGCTTCTTTCAATATGTAGTACCACAAGTCTTCTGCCAGCAGATAGTGCTTAAATAGTGATTCCTTGTCTCCCTCAAAACCTTTTATTTATTTATTTATTTATTTTTGAGACAAGGTCTCACTCTGTCATCCAGGCTGGAGTGCAGTGGTGTAATGTCAGCTCACTGCAGCCTCTGCCTCCTGGTCTCAGGCACTCCTCTTGCCTCAGCCTCCTTAATACTACTGCTGGGATTACAGGTGCGTGCCACCGTGCCTGGCTAATCTCCCTCAAAACCTTTTATTCTGAATCTAGGAGAGCAGGCTAGGTCGACAAAAAAATTTAAATTGCTTGGCTTGATATAATACCTATACACACACACACCTCACTGTTTTTGAGAGAAAAGGAAGTTTAAGTTTATTGACATGAAATTTATATTATTTCTAGTTTTTTAATCATTCACGCATTTGTTTATAATGTATTAGCATGCATAATTATGAATTTTATTCACGTGTAAATAATACAGTCTGTACCGTTAACAAAAGACCATGAGATCTGTGGAAGAAGAAAAAGGAGAGCTTTATTTCCTATAGAGGATTACAGCCTGCAGATTGGGAAGTGGAGCCTCCGGCCAAAACCAAAAGCAAGCACCTGGGGAGGCTGAGGCAGGTGGATCATGTGAGGTCAGGAGTTTGAGACCAACCTGGCCAACATGGTGAAACCTTGTCTCTACTAAAAATACAAAAATTAGCTGGATGTGGTGGCATGCATCTGTAGTCCCAGCTACTCGGAAGGTTGAGGCAGGAGAATCGCATGAACTCGGGAAGCGGAGGTTGCAGTTAGCTGAGATTGCGGCACTGCACTCTAGCCTGGACGACAGAGCGAGACTCCGTCTCAAAAAACAAAAAAATTTAATGTTAGCAGGTTAGTTTGTGGTACAAACATATGTGCATGTAATGACAAGGCATTATATTCCAGGTTTTTTTTCCTTCTTTTGAAATGAGTGATTAAAGATCGAATTTCTAGGACTATTTATTTCTTTATTTTTGAAATAGAGATGGGGTTGCTCAAGCTGAGCTCCCAACTCCTGACCTCAAAGACATCCTCCTGCCTGGGCCTCCCAAAGTGTTGAGATTACAGGTGTGAGCCACTGTGCCCAGCACTTCAGAGTTATTAATGAGGTTTAAAAACATGTTTTTAGAAGTAGATTTAAAGCTCTCTGATTAATTGAGATTGGTTTAAGACTATTTGATGTTATTTGCATATAGGCTCTTCTGACAAAAATATGTTAATTAAATCATGTCCTCTTTGGCCACTAATCAGGTCCCCTTTCTGCCTTTCCAAAAGTAACAGTTTTTGTCCAAGTTAGTTAAAACACTATTTCTTGGTGTATGTGGTGGCTCACACCTCTAATCTCAGCACTTTGGGAGGCCGAGGTGGGAGGATTGCTTGAGCCCAGGAGTTTGAGACTAGCCTTGGCAAAAAGATGAGAGACACGCCGTCTCTACAAAAATTAAGAAATTAGCTGGATATAGAGGTGTATGATGGTGTCCCAGCTACTTGGGAGGCTGAGGTGGGAGGATTGCTTGAGCTCAGGGTTGGAGGCTGCAGTGACCCTTGATAGTGCTTGAAATGTCAAATGTTACTATTCATTTATATATTTCCATTTGGTTCTTACTCCTTGGTAAAGCTTTGCACTTAAACTTTGTTTAGAGACAGTCTTATTGAGTAGCATAAGCTCTACCATCTTACAATTATAAGAAAAGACTATAGGCCATTAATAATATTCATAGAAAGGAAACTTAATCTTTAATAATAAAACCCCAGCAATGCCAGTAATTGCTTTAAAGTACTAATGGTGTATTTCCTGATGAAAAAATCAAGAACAATATCATTTTTAAATAAAATTTTTTTTCCTTTTTTTTGAGACAGAGTCTCTTGCTCTGTTGCCCAGGTTGGAGTGCAGTGGCATGATCACGTCTCACTGCAGCCTCTGCCTCCTGGGTTCAAGCGATTCTTCTGCCTTAGCCTCCTGAGTAGCTGTGATTACAGGCGACTGCCGCCACACCTGGCTAATTTTTGTATTTTTATTTTTTTTTTTGAGATGGAGGTTTGCTGTTATTGCCCAGGCTGGAGTGCAATGGCGTGATCTTTAGAGGTTAAGCCAGCTGGGCTTCTGGGTTGGGTGGAGACTTGGAGAATTTTTCTGTCTAGCTAAAGGATTGTAAACACACCAAACAGCACTCTGTGTCTAGCCAAAGGTTTGTAAATGCACCAATCAAAACTCTGTCTCTAGCCAAAGGTTTGTAAACGCACCAATCAAAACTCTGTGTCTAGCTAAAGGTTTGTAAATGCTCCAATCAGCACTCTGTAAAAATGGACCAATCAGGACTCTGTGTCTAGCTAAAGATTTGTAAGCGCACCAATCAGCACTCTGTAAAAAGCGCCAGTCAGCGCTCTGTGTTTAGCTAAAGGTTTGTAAATGCACCAATAAGCACTCTGTAAAAACGGACCAATCAGTGCTCTGTAAAATGGACCAATCAGCAGAACATGGGCATCACAAAATAAGGGAATAAAAGCTGGCTACCCCAACCCGCTGGGGTCCCCTTCCATGCTGTGGAAGCTTTGTTCTTAGGGTCTTCCCCAGTAAATCTTGCTGCTGCTCACTCTTTGGGTCTGCACTACCTTTATGAGCTGTACCACTCACCTTGAAGGTCTGCAGCTTCACTCCTGAAGCCAGTGAGACGATAAACCTATCGGGAGGAACAAACAACTCCAGACACGCCATTTTAAGAGCTGTAACGCTCACTGCGAAGGTCTGCGGCTTCACTCTGAAGTCAAGTGAGACCACAAACCCACTGGAAGGAAGAAACTCCAGACACATCTGAACATCTGAAGGAACAGGCTCCGGACACACCATCTTTAAGAACTGTAACATTCACCGCGAGGGTCCGCGGCTTCATTCTGGAAGTCAGCGAGACCAAGAACCCACCGGAAGGAACCAATTCCGAACACAATCTTAGCTCACTGCAATCTCCGCCTCCTGGGTTCAAGCGATTCTCCTGCCTCAGCCTCCCGAGTAGCTGGGACAACAGGCGCCCGCCACCATGACGGCTAATTTGGTATTTTTAGTAGAGATGGTGTTTCACCGTCTTGGCCAGTCTGGTCTCCAACCCCTGACTTCAGGTGATCCACCCACCTCGGCCTTACAGAGAGCTGGGATTACAGGCGTGAGCCACCGCGCCCAGCCCTAATTTTTGTATTTTTAGTAGAGATGGGGTTTCACCACATTGGCCAGGCTGTTTTCAAACTCTTGACCTCAAGTGAACTGCTGGCCTCGGCCTCCGAAAGTGCTGGGGTTACAGGCGTGAGGCACTGTGCCCAGCAGTATTTTCTTTTTTAATCAGATGAGTTTTGCTTTTGACAAAAATTTGCTTCTGGCCGGGCACGGTGGCTCACGCCTGTAATCCCAGCACTTTGGGAGGCCGAGGCGGGCAAATCACCTGAGATCAGGAGTTTGAGACTAGCCAGGACAACATGGTGAAACCCTGTCTCTACTAAAAATACACAAACACACACCCCCCAAAAAAAACTGAGGCGGGAGAATCGCTTGAACCCGGGAGGTGGAGGTTGCAGTGAATGGAGATCATGCCATTGCACTCCAGCCTGGGTGACAGAGAGAAACTCCATCTCAAAAAAAAAAAAAAAAAAATTGCTTGTAATTCTATGTTGATTCCAAGTAAGATTTCAGAATAGTAAGCTATTTCCCAACTATTTAAATCTTTGAGGATTTTATTGTTGCAGATGTGCAAACCAGATAGATCTACCGGATGCTACTTTCGTATCTGGTATCTTTTTCAGGTTTTTGCTAACAACCACAAAATACTATTTTTTTTTGTTTGTATATTAGAGGAAAATATTTATGCAGCTTGGGAATATATGGGACTAATAAGCATGTGTATCACCAGTGTGTATGATACCATATTACTGCCTGAATGAACACATCACCTATAAGAAGGAAGGTGAGAATTTGAGAAATACTGGTCTGTGTTTTGGGTTTATCCATTACTGGAGTTGCACGTTTTCTCTTGTCATAATTCCTGTAGCTTTTAGCTCTTCTTTATTGTCCGTTGAGTTGAATTAACTCTTTCTCCCCCACCACATTTAACTCTAGGGAATGTAAACTTGTGCTGTTCTCTTCCTCATTCCATGTTTCTGTTGTCTTTTAGTTAACATCTTGTCTTTGAGGGGAATGAATTAACTTCTTTAAGCGAAGTGAATTAAATACTTTGAGGGAAATAGGAAAAAGAGAGCAGGGACAAAATAATAAACCTGTGGCCAAAAGGAGGGGATGTATGATGAAATGTCATTCCTTTATTTTGTTTTATATTCTTGCAGTGGTAGCTGTTAAAATGGATCCAGTAGACCTTAAACCTAGGCCCTTGTTCGTGCTGCCCCACTTCATGTGCTGTAGTGCATTTTAAAATTTATTCAGCCATTCATTTCTTATCTTATAACTTGAATTTGTTATAATTTTGTATAGTTTTTCCTTATTTAGGAAGGACTTTGTGTTCTTGCATGAGTTTCATATAATAGAGTTGAAACTAAGCTATTAGACTATGATGATTGCCCTAACATGTGCATCAGGTACTTTTTTGTGTTGCAGTTGGTTTTATTGGAGCCATTGCATGTCCTAACAGGGTAATGAGTGATCATACAGAAAGCAAGGAAGTGATAGGTTTGGTCTCTGGTCAAACCATAGAGGTGAGTTGAGTAATTCATTTTTGCTCTATTTTTCCATGTGAAAATGGGAAGGATGATATCCTGACTCCCAATTTATGCAAGTTTTGTTCGTAGATAAAGGTGCACTGCTTTTCAACTAATCTTTTGTTCTTTTGTGTGAAATTTCTGGTGGCGTAGGAATTTAGAAAAAAATCAGTAAACTTGTGATTCTTGTTATGAAGATACTTCTAGCATGTAGTAGCTAGTACATGTAGCATGTAGTAAATGGCATGATGACATTACCACCCAAGGAAAATGTGCATTGGAAACTCATGGTTCAATTTGACAAGACGTTTATCAATCTCCACCATGTGCCAAGCCTTTCTGGGCAGCTGAGATGAGAGATAACAAAATAGTTTCTGTTTTAGAGAACAGGAAATAGAAATGATATAAGGATTGAGATATTTTTATAATACTGTAGGTTTATTCTGCACGGGCAAACTGTGTATTATACAACACATAACTGTTATGACACTTAGGTTTCCAGCTGGGAAATTGTAGTTGCTTGTTTAGTTATTGGGTCTTGGTAATTAATGGCTTTTTGGTTTGGCAGTTTGTCTAAGGCCTGGCAGTTGTTTCAGGAACATTTACATGTAGGATTAACCTTTTGTAATGTTTTCAGAATCCTGCAGTTTCAATGCTTTCTAGATATTTAGGATTTGATCATTAACCAGGTGATAAATAAAGCATGAAAAAAATGATTTGGGCTGGGCGCAGGTGGCTCATGCCTATAATCCCAGCACTTTGGGAGGGTGAGGTGGATGGATCACTTGAGGTCAGGAGTTCGAGACCAGCTTGGCCAACGTGGTGAACCCTCGTGTCTACTAAAAATACAAAAATTAGTTGGGCATGATGGCGGGTGTCTGTAATCCCAGCTACTCGGGAGGCTCAGGTAGGAGAATCGCTTGAACCCGGGTGGCGAAGGTTGCAGTGAGCAGAGATCGTACCACTGCACTGTAGCCTGGGGGACACAGCGAGACTCTGTCTCAAAATAATAATATTTTATGTGAAAATAAATGTATTAAAGGTTCAGCTTAGTATTTCAAAGTTTATTTATTCCTAGGGAGTAATAGTTCCCACATTAAACATGAAGAGTTTTTCAAAACTCAGTGATCATTCTAATTGGTATGAAGCATGCAGGAGGTAATTAGCTTAAGATGCAATGGTGGAAAACGTGCGTAATTTATATACAAGCCTTTTTACATGATGCAGCTATGAAAGAGTTATTTTTCATATGGTCAATTATATGTTGACAGGATAATTAAAAGTAGATTTATAAGCCAAAATTTAATGATAGTTAAGTTAATGGAAATTTTCCCTCAATTAAAAACATTCAACAATAATGTAATATCACCCCACCTGGGTGAAATGAGGAGTTTATTTTCTCTTACTATTTTTTTAATAGGCTTTACTTTTTAGAGCAGTTTTAGGTTTACACTGTGAAATTGAGAAGAAGGTACAGAGATTTCTCATGTATTTTCTTCCTCCCATCACATATGTACAGCCGCCTCAGTTATTAACATCCTTCTCCAGAGTGGTACATCATTACAATTGATGAATCTACACATTGTTATCACCCCAAGTTTCTTGTATTTTTAATTAAAAATTGTTTTTAAAAATAGTACAAAGCCCCCTGAACCTTGCTGAAGTTTTTTTTTTTTTTTTTTTTTTTGAGACAGGGTTTCACTCCCATTGTCTAGGCTGGAGTGCAATGGTGTGATCTCGGCTCACTGCAGCCTCTACCTCCTGGGTTCAAGTGATTCTCCTGCTTCAGCCTCCTGAGTAGCTGGGATTACAGGCATGCACCACTGCGCCCGAGTAATTTTTTTTTTTTGTATTTTTTTAGAGGCGGGCTTTTGCCTTGTTGCGCAAGCTGGTCTCCAACTCCTGAACTCAAACAATCTGCCTGCCTTGGCTTCCCAAAGTGCTGGGGTTACAGGCATTAGCCTCTGAACCCAGCTGGTGCCCTATCACTCTTGAACACTTTAGTGTGTTTTTTCCACAAACAAGAATGTTTTCCTGATTAATCACAAAATAGTCATAACAATCAGGAAATAATATTGATATATTTCCACTGTCTAATCCTGAAGTCTCCATTAACATTTTGCCATGTTTTCCAGTGATATCCTTTCTTTTTTTTTGAGGTGGAGTTTTGCTCTTGTTTCCCAGGCTGGAGTGCAATGGTACGATCGTTGCTCACTGCAACCTCCGCCTCCCAGGTTCAAGCGATTCTTCTTCCTCAGCCTCCCGAGTAGCTGGGATTACAGGCACGTGCCACCACACCTGGCTAGTTTTTGTATTTTTAGTAAAGACAGGGTTTCACCACGTTGGTCAGGCTGGTCTCGAACTCCTGACCTCAGGTGATCTGCCTGCCTTGGCCTCCCAAAGTGGTGGGATTACAGGTGTGAGCCACTGTGCCTGGCTGTTCATTTTTTTTTTTTATGGCTGAATAATATTCTAGTACATAAATAATACCACATTTTGTTTACCCATTTGTCAGTTGATTGACATTCTGATTTTTCCACCTTTTGCCAATTATGAATAATAACATATAACATTATAAATATTCATGTACAAGTTTTTGTGTGGACATATGTGCTTGTTTCTTTGGGGTTTATACCTAAGAGTAGAATTGCTGGATCATATGGTAACTGTATATTTAACCATTTGAGGAACTGCCAGCCTGTTTTCCCAGGTAGTTGCACTATTTTACATTTCCACCAGCAGTGTGTGAGGGTTCCAGTTTCTCCACATTGTTGTCAGCATTTATGGACTGTGTCTTTATTTTATTTAAATTCAATTAAATTTTTTGAGACAGAATCTCACTGTCACCTAGGTGGGAGTGCAGTGGTGCTATCTCGGCTCACTGTAACCTCTGTCTCCCGGATTCAAGCCATTCTCATGCCTCAGCCTTTTGAGTAGCTGGGATTATGGGTATGCATTACTATGCCCGGCTAATTTTCGTATTTTTAATAGAGATGAGGTTTCACCGTGTTGGCCGGGCTGGCCTCGAACTCCTGACCTCAGGTGATCCCCCTCACCTCGTGACCAACCACGCCTGGCCAATGGTCTCTTTTTTTTAAGAGACAGGGTTAGTCTCTGTCACCCAGGCTGGAGTGCAGCGGCATGATCATAAGCTCACTGTAATCTGGAACTCATGGGCTCAAGCAAGCCTCCTTAGTTTCCCAAGTCGCTAGGACTAGAGGTAGACACTACCACATCTGGTTACTATTTTTTCTTTTTCTTTTTTTTTTTTAAGATGAAGTCTTAATCTGTCGCCCAGGCTAGAGTGTAGTGGCGTAATCTCGGCTCACTGCAATCTCTGTCTCCCGGGTTCAAGCAATCCTCCTGCCTCAGCCTCCCAAGTAGCTGGGATTACGGGTGCCCACCACTGTGCCCAGCTAATTTTTATATTTTTATTAGAGACGGGGTTTCACCATCTTGGCCAGGCTGGTCTCGAACTCCTGACCTCATGATCCACCCGCCTCTGCCTCCCAAGGTGCTAGGATTATAGGCATGAGCCACTGTGCCTGGCCTTTTCTTTGTTTTTGTTGTGTGTTTTGTGTGCGTGCGTGTGTGTGTGTGTGTGTGTGTATGCATACTTTTAGGTGTTGTATCTAAGAAACTATTGCCTAATCCAGAGTCTCTGAAGATTTTCTCCTAGGAGTTTTATGGTTTTAGCTCTTACATTTAGATCTTTGATCCATTTTGAGTTAATTTTTGCATATGTTGTAAAGTAGGGGTTCTTATTTACTCTTTTGCATGTCACTATCCAGTTGACCCAACACCATTTGTTTAAAAGTCTTTTCTTTCCCTCGTTGAATTGTTTTGGCATCTTTGTCAAAAATTACCCATAAATGTACAGTTTTATTTCTGGACTCTGAATTCCATTGATATATATGTCTATCTGTATGCCAGTACTTCAGCGTTTTTATTACTGTACTTTTATAGTTTTAAAATTGTGATTTGTGTATCTTCTACCTTTGTTCTTCCGTTTCAGGATTATTTTGGCTATTCTATAGCCCCTGAATTTCCATATAAATTTTAGGATCATTTGTTAATTTCTGCCACAAAGGCAGCTGGGATTTTGACAGTAATTGTATTGAATCTGTCGATAAACTTGGGGAGCCATCTTAATGATAGTAACTTTTCTGATCCATGAACATGGATGTCTTTTCATTTACATCATCTTAAAATTTCTTTCAATGATGTTTTGTAGTTTTCAGTGTTTAGTTTTTTTTTTTTTTTCCTTTAGAGATGGGGTCTTGGTATGTCATGCAGGCTGGAATGCAGTGGTGTGATCATAGCTCACTGCAGCCTTGAACTCCTGTACTCAAGTGATCATCCTGCCTCAGTCTCCCAGTTTTCTGGGACTACAGGTGCGTGCTACTGTGCCCAGCTGATTTTCGTATTTTTTGTAGAGCCAGCAGCTCACTTCATTGCTCAGGCTGGTCCCAAACTCCTGGCCTCAAGCAATCCTCCCACTGTGGTCTCCCCAAGTGCTGGTATTGCAGGAATGAACTACCGCATCCAGCCAGTTTTCTGTGTTTCAGTCTCGTACAGTCATGCGCAGCATAATGATGTTTTGGTTAATGATGGACAGCATATATGATGGTGGTCCCATAAGATTATAACAGAGCTGAAAAATTCCTAACACCTAGTGACATGGTAGCCGTCCTAATGTTGTAGCACAATGCATTACTCTTGTGTTTGTGGTGATTCTGGTGTAAACAAACCTACTTCGCTGCTAGTCATTATAGAAGAGCAAAGGCGGAAGACACACACATCACAATTTTAAAACTGTGAAAGTACAATAATAAAGACACTGTGCTACTGGCATACAGATACACATATAGATGTAGCAGCTGGTTTTCCAGGCTGGGTGCAGTGCTGCCCCCATGCCTATAATCCCAGCTTTTTGGGAGCCCGAGATGGAAGGACTGCTTGAGTTCAGGAGTTCAAGGTTACAGTGATAATAATAAAGATTATTACTGGTATATGTATTTATGATATTGTACTTTTTATTTTAGAGTTTACTCTTACTTATTAAAAAAAAAGTTAACTGTAAAAGAGTCTCAGGCAGTCCTTCAGGAGGATTCCAGATGAAAGCATTGTTATCAGAGGAAATGACAGCTCCATATGTGTTACTGCCCATGATGACCTTCCAGTGGGACAAGATGTGGAGGTGGAAGACAGTGATATCGATGATCCTGACTCTGTGTAGGGTTAGGCTAATATGTGTGTGTCTCGGTTTTTAACAAAAAAAGTTAAAAAAGAAAAAAAAATTAAAAATAGAAAAAAGAGAAAAGGATATAAAGAAAAAAATTTTGTACAGCTGCATACTGTATTTGTTATTACAACGGTCAAAAGTTTATAAAGTAAAAATTACAGTAAAGGTTAATTTATTATTGGAGAGAGAAAATTTAAGAAATAAATTTAGCATAGCATAAGTCCACAGTGTTTTTAAAGTCTACAGTACTGTACAGTAATGTCCTAGGCCCTCCTATTACCCAGACATCTTCTAGTCCTGTAAGCTGCGTTCATGGTAAGTGCCCTATGCGGGTATACCATTTTTTATCTTTTATGCTGTGTTGTTACTGTACCTTCTCTATGTTTAGATATCCAAATGCTTACCATTATGTTAAAATTCTCTACAGTATTCCGTATGGTAACATACTATACAGGTTTGTCATGTAGGAGCAGTAGGCTATACCATATAGCCTAGGTGTGTAGTATGCTCTTTCATCCAGATTTGCGAAGTTTACTCTGTGATGTTTGCACAGTAACAGAATTGTCTAATGACACATTTCTCAGAATGTATCCTTGTTAAGTGATGCATGACTCTACTTCTGTTTCTAAATTTATTCCTAAATATTTTATTCTTTTTCTATTGTGAATGGAATTTGTAATTTTTTTTCAGATTACAATTATCATATAAAAATACAATTGATTTTGTATATTGATCTTTCATGGTTACTTAAACTTGAATTAAAATTACATTTAAAATTCCATTTTGCATTTCCACTAGCTACCATTCAAGTGCTTCATAGGCACATGTGGCTAGTGACTACCATATTTAGTAGCACAGATTTGATTATTTTCAACATTGCAGTTTTATTAGATACCCAATAAAAACAAAAAAAGAGTACCTCTTTTACCTCTAATTTCCCTCTGTCCAGAGGCGCTTCATTTATGTATTTATTTATTTTTTGAGACAGAATCTCACTCTGTCGCCCAGACTGGAGTGCAGTGGCATGGTCTTTTCTCACAGCAACCTCTGCCTCCCGGGCTCAAGTGATTCTCCTGCCTCAGCCTCCTGAGTAGCTAGGACTACAGGCATGTGCCACCATGCCTGGCTGGTGGCTCATTCCTGTAATGTTTTTATATTTTTATAGAGTAGAGATGGGGTTTTACCATGTTGGCCAGGCTGGTCTCGAACTTTTGACCTCAAGTGATCTGTCCACCTTGTCCTTCCAAAGTGTTGGGATTACAGGCGTGAGCCACCATGCCAGGCCCAGAGGTACTTTAAACTCTTATCTGTTTCTTCTGGTATTTATCTCCATATGTCCATGTGATATGCCCCTATTGCTATTTTTTGAGATTCAGACATTTTTACTATGAGATATGGTAACTTAGCTTTCTTACATTTCTTCGTATCTTCCTAACGTAGATTTAGCAACTTTTAGATTTATTCATTGTATCCATTATATCTATATAAGTAATCACAGCTGAAGCATAGAGTGGATTGTGATTAGATTTTATTTATTTATTTATTTTTGAGACAAGGTTTGACTCTGTTGCCCAGGCTGGAGTGCAGTGGCGCTATCTCAGTTCACTGCAACCTCCACCTCCCGGGCTCAAGCCAACCTCCCACCTTGGCCTCCAAGTAGCTGGGACTACAGGCGCGCTTCACAATGCCCTGCTAATTTTTGTATTTTTTATAGAGACAGGGTTTCGCCGTGTTTCTCAAACTCCTGAGCTCAAGTGATCTTCCCGCCTCAGCCTCTCAAAGTGCTGGGATTACAGGTGTGAGCCACTGCACCCAGCCAATTAGACTTCTTAAATTTTTTCTTTTCCTTGGCGCTAATAATTCATTTTTTTTGACTTGCGTAGTTACCTGTGAATCTATCTTTAATTCATCTCTAAACTCTCCTCTGGATGTATGAATCTTATATGAACCTACTGAAACGTACCAGTAATCTACCAATTGTCAAGACCTTCGAAGGGACTGAATTTTTACCCTATCTGGAAGTTAACAGGTTAGCCAGGGAGTTTCATAGATGCTGTGGCAAAAGACGTGAGACCTCTGGGTCAAAGGCGTAGGACTTTATTACAACAACAGTAATAGCCAGCATATTAGCATTTTCTCCCACTACACTGGTTCCCAAGGCCCCAGTTCACATAGTGTGATAAGAAGAGGCCCAGGTGATACTTGTATATGCAAAGGTTGTATTACAGGGAAGAACCCTGAATTTAGGTAACCTAAATCTTTTATATTGGTCTGTAAACATGCCTGCCCTTTGCTCCAGAGGGACTGTTTTTGATATAAACATTCTGGAAAAGATGGTGTGGAATAAAGGTAGTCAGTACTTCTGCTCACATGACTGCAGAGACCTATGGAAAATTGTCTTCTAATGTCAGTTTCATCCCTCCTCCCCACCAGAAGACATAAGTATGTCCCCTTTGCCGTTCTCCAATCTGGATTGTCTGGATTAACATTTTAGTCCTGCTTCTCAGCTGTCATCTCAAAAGTTTCCTTTGCTGTCAACCTTGGATTTCCCTTTTCCTCTTTGATGTAGATCCTATTTTCTGGATCCCATGCTTCTTCTTTCTAGGCTCTCCGTTTTGACAATGTATATCCTCTGGTGCTTCCTGACAAAGAATACATGGAAAGTTAAAAAAAAGAAGACTGGGTGCGGTGGCTCATTCCTGTAATCCTAGCACTTTGGGAGGCCATGGTAAGAGGATTGCTGGAGCTCAGGTGGGAAGACTAGCCTGAGCAACATGGTGAGATGTTTCTACTAAAAATAAAAAATAAAATAAAAATTAGCCAGGCGTGGTGGTGCATGCTTATAGTCCAGACTACTTGGGAGGCTGAGGCTAGAGGATTGCTTGAGCCTGAGAGGTTGAGGCTGCAGTGAGCTGTCATTGCACCACTGCACTCTAGCCTGGGCGACAGAGCAGGACCCTGTCTCAACAAAAGAAAACAACAAAAAACAAAAAACCCAAGAGGCCAGGCGCAGTGGCTCATGCCTGTAATCCCAGCACTTTGGGAGGCCGAGGTGGGCGGATCACCTGAGGTCTGAAGTTCCAGACCAGCCTGATCAACATGGAGAAACCCCGTCTCTACTAAAAAAATACAAAATTAGTCAGGCGTGGTGGCGCGTGCCTGTAATCCCAGCTACTCGAGTGGCTGAGGCAGGAGAATCGCTTGAACCTGGGAGGCACAGGTTGCCTGAGCCAAGATTACGCCATTGCACTCCAGCCTGGGCAACAAGAGCGAAACTCTGTCTCAAAAAAAAAAAAAAAAAAAAACCACCAAGAAACCCCTGGTGTGCTGAAAATCTTCAACTTTCACTAGCTGGTTTGACTAGATGTAGAATTATACGTTGGAAATATTTTTTTCCCCAGATTGTAAAGGCGTTCTTTTAGTTTATTGTCTCCTAGCTTTTGGTGTTGCCTTTGAAAAGTCAAGTACTGTTTTGATTCTCAGTTCTTTGTATATAGTTTTTTCTCTCTCTCTGAAAGCTTAAAGAATCATTTATTCCTCATGATGATGATCCTTCCTATGGGTCTTTTTCATTAATTGTACTGCGCTCTTAATGAGTGCACTTAGTGGAGACATACTTTTCAGGTCTGAAAAAATTAACTTGTATTTTTTTTGAGACAAGGTCTTGCTCTGTCACCCAGGCTGGAGGGCAGTGTTGCAATCATGGCTCACTATGACCTCAAACTCCTGGGATCTCATGCCTTAGCCTCCCAAGTAGCTGGGACCACAGGCATGTGCCATCACACCAGGCTAATTTTTAAATTTAATTAAATTTTATTTTATTTTATTTTATTTATTTTGAGATGGAGTCTCGCTCTGTTGCCCAGGCTGGAGTGCATTGGCGTGATCTTGGCTCACTGCAACCTCTTCCTCTCAGGTTCAAGCAATTCTCCTGCCTCAGAGGCCTCCCAAGTAGCTGGGACTACAGGCGCATGCTGCCACGCCCGGCTAGTTTTTTGTATTTTAGTAGAGACAGGGTCTCACCATGTTACCCAGGCTGGTCTCGAACTCCTGAGCTCAGGCAATCCGCCCACCTTGGCCTCCGAAAGTGCTATGATTGCAGGCGTTAGCCACCATTCCAGGCCAAATTTTTAAATTTTTTGTGGAGATGATGTCTCGCCATTTTGCCCAGTCTCGAACTCCTGGGCTCAAGCAATCTTCCTGCCTCGACCTCCCAAAGTGTTGGGATTATAGGCATGAACTACCACACTCGGCAGCATATTTTAAAATGCAGTTATTTCTAAAAGTTTTTGGCTTTACACAATTTTTTTTTTTTAGGTAATATGATGTATTGTAAGGATTATAAGAACCTTCATGCTTACATATGGTACAGTGTATACTTCACATTGTCCATGTCTTTTTTGTGGGGGAGGGAATGACGGAAAGCATTGGGAATGTTAAAGGCAAATGAGTAAAAAAACAAACTTAAAAACGGTTACTTCTTCAAATAGTGAGGAAAGTGTTTTTAAAACTTTTGTCTGTTTTTAAAAAGCAAGTTTCATGTTAGGTTTCTTACCAAACTCAATTTTTTCCTAATATAAAATAGATATAAAATTTGTGATTTGTTACTTTTTATGTAAGCATATATAGTCCAGTCTAAAATGACCAACTTCCAAATGTGTTCCAGGAAAGAATCATGATATTTTATAGCTGAAAATGACCTAAAAATCCAGTCCTTTTAATATAACATATGGTAACTGAGTCCTTGGGAGTATAATTATTTAAGAGCAAGTAAGATAGTAGCAGAGCTAGAACAATAACTCAGATGCCCTTATCCATTCTAATATCCACAGCATTTCTAGAAACCTCACTTAAGGCTTTAATGTGATAGGTTTTACTCAAAATAGTCAACCACAAATGTAGCAAATACCCAGGTGACTTTATGTTCTGAATCTCACGAAGATTAACCTCTGATCATTTGTTTTATTTCTAAGTAACCTCCTTTTTCTCAGATGCTCCTCTGACACTTTTGGTGTGTATGTGAATATCAAGTTAACCTGCCTCAGTTATTTCCAGTTTGTCTATACATATATTGTCTAGGCAGATGATATAATGTATTTTAAAAGTGTCATGTTATTGAGAACTGAAGCTGGTATATGTTAAATGATTAAAAGGGACAATTTAAAGAATTTTAGGATTCTTTGATCTCAAGTGACAGAAACTGAATTTGGTTTTTGGGGTTTTTTTTGTTTGTTTGTTTGTTTGTTTTTTTGAGACAGAGTCTCACTCTGTTGCCCAGGCTGGAGTGCAGTGGCTCAGTCTTGGCTCACTGCAGTCTCTGCCTCCTGGGTTCAAACGATTCTCCTGCTTCAGCCACCCAAGTAGCTGGGACTACAGGCGTGGGCCACCACACCTGGCTAATTTTTGTATTTTTAGTAGAGATGAGGTTTCACCATATTGACCAGGCTGTCTCGAACTCCTAACTTCCTGTGATCCATCCGCCTCAGCCTCCTGAAGCTGGCATGAGCCACTGTGCCTGGCCTGTTTGTGTGTGTGTGTGTGTTTGTTTTTGAGACAGGGCCTTGCTGTGTTGACCAGGCTGGAGTGCAATGGTAAAGTCATAGCTCGCTACATCCTCACTGCAGCTTTGAACTCTTGGACTCAAGTGATCCTCCCTTCTCTGCCTCCCAAGTAGCTGGGACTACAGGTGTATGCCACCATGCCTGGCAAGTTTTTTGTTTTTTTTTTTTTAATTTTTTGTAGAGACAGGGTCTTTCTCTGTTGCCCAGGCTGGTCTTGAACTCCTGGCCTCAAGTGATTCTTCTGCCTTGTCTTCCCAAAGTGCTGAGATTACAGGTGTGAGCCACCACACCCAGCCAGAAATGTAGTTTGAACAAACTTAAACAACAAAATGTAAATTTATTAGTTATTAATTAAACCATGTGAAGGAGCAGAAATCACTGGAATCAGGAACTCAAACACCTTGAGAATTCTGTGTCTCATTTCTGCTTCTTTATGCATGTTGGCTTCATCCTTTCAGACGGGCATACTCCATTTTCTGTGAGATATCCTTTCATGTGTTTTGGGCCTTGTATATTAATAGTTCTGACATCAGAAGACAAAAGCATTCTCTCTTTTAGAATCAGTTTGAAAAATCCAGCCAGGCACGGTGATTCACACCTGTAATTCCAGCACTTTGGGAGGCTGAGGTGGGCAGATCACTTGAATCCAGGAGTTTGAGACCAGCCTGGCTAACATGGCAAAACCTAATCTCTACTAAAACAAAACAAAACAAAACAAAACAAAACACAAATTAGCTGGGGGTAATGGTGCATGTCTGTAATCTTAGCTGCTCTGGAGACTGAGGCACAAGAATTGCTTGAGCCTGGGAGGCAGAGGTTGCAGTGAGCCGATATCGTGCCACTGCACTTCAGCCTGGGTGACAGAGTGAGACTCTGTCTCAAAAAACAAAAACAAAAATAAAAACAAAAGAAAAATCAAGGGAGGGATCTATGTCATGGTCCTATTGCTTGAACAAAATCCCTGTGGGCCTAAAGTGGGCCAAATATTGGAATTTCCCTAGCGTAGGTCAGACTGTGGGTTGTGGGATGGAGAGAAGGCATTTTGTTTTCCTTTTTAATCAAGATGCTTCTGAGACAAATGTGATCTACTATGGCACATTAAGGTTTTTTTTAATAACATAATCAGTCTTTTTATATATGCCTTTATATTTTCATTCATTTTCATATGAACTGAAGACTTCTAATTCCCAAGTTGATAGAATTTTCACTGATTACATTTTCACTTGAGTTCTTATGAGTGATGTCTTAATTTAGAGTATTCAGCCTGTAGTTTCTCTCATTTGTAGAATGTACAAAGATCCCAAATCTGTACTTTGCTTAATGTGAAAGAATCAATATTTTTTTAATCTGTTGTAGTTAGACAATATACAGGTTATATTCAAATATGTGCAAGTACATAAATGTGTGTGTCTTAGTTCATTGGTCCTTCTAAAACAAAATATCTTAGGCTGGGGTAACTTAGCAGAGATTTATTGCTCGCAGTTCTAGAGGCTGGGAAGTCCAAGATCAAGACGTCAGCAGATTTGGTGTCTGGTGATGACCTGTTCCTCATAAATGGTGCCTTCTGTGTGTCCTCATTTGGCAGAAGGAACAAACAAGCTCCCTTGGACCTCTTTTATAAGGACACTAATCCCATTCATGAAGGCTCTGCCTAATCACCTCCTAAAGGCTCCACCTCTTAACACCATCACCATTAGAGTTAGGTTCCAACATGTACATTTTTTTGGCGGGGGGACACAAAAATTCAGACTATAGCAATGAATATTTAGAAATTAAGCAGTTTTGGCCGGGCGTGATGGTTCATGCCTGTAATCCCAGCACTATGGGAGGCCGGGGCGGGTGTATCATGAGGTCAAGAGATTGAGACCATCCTGGCCAACATGGTGAAACCCCGTGCCTGCTACAAATACAAAAATTAGCTGGGCGTGGTGGCGCATGCCTGTAGTCCCAGCTACTCAGGAGGCAGGAGAATCGCTTGAACCTGGGAGGTGGAGGTTGCAGGGAGCCGAGATTGCACCACTGCACTCCAGTCTGGGTGACAGAGCGAGACTCCATCTCAAAAAAAAAAAAAAAAAAAATTAAGCAGTTGTACCCTAAAGGCCTTTTAAAGTTAGTTAATGTGGTCTATTTTATTTTAGGATTAAAAAAAAACTTCAAAATAATTTAAAAACAATTTGTGTTGTCATGTGAGGTTGGTTATCAATGATAAAGGTTCTTATTGGTAAGAGGATGAGGAATGCTTTAAACACAAGGCAAAGTGTTGGGTGGAGCAGATTATTTGGCTTAGATTTTTGAGAAGCTGGAAAGGGGAAATGAGATATGATGAAGGGAAACACATTTGGTGGTTTGGGGTAGAACAGTTGAGGCACTGTAAACATGAGGTAAGAAGAATTAAAGCAGTGTAAGTAGTGGAGGACAGAGATGGTAAGAATAGAGAGAGATGAACAGGCTAAAGAAGCAGTTTAGCAAGAAGGCCAAAATGGAGAATTTAGATACCTGGAATGACCTGATTCAGGCTAGTAAGTGACGTTTGCCTAGAGATCAGTCTAACTGGGACTCAAGATATGGCCTAGCTGTGAAACAACAGATGATGAGTGAGAAGCCCAGCGTGCAGAAAAGAAGTTTGCTTGGCAAACCAGAGATTCTACCAATATTTAGGGACATGGCTTTCCAAGATCAGGAAACTTCTGAGTTTAGAACATTGAATCAACACAAGGTTAAATGGGACTCTTGTTTAGTCTCCTTTGACTCTTATGCTGTTGCTAATATCATTTATGAAATCAGCAAGGACCAAAATTAGGGTAACAACTTTCAAGGATGACCTATGCTCTGTTTATTCAAGAGTAATACATTACTGAGGAGAAGCGTGGCCTCAGCACGAGCACTAGCTCCACAGGTGTGGCTGATGGCTGTCAGTGCTTTGTAAAGCATATTCTCTTGAAAGGAGATCTGAATATATGTGTCTGGCTGCCACAGCAATCCTTGCTTGAAATAAAATTTTCCATTACTGTTAGAAAAGTCCCAGAGAAGTCTCCTGTTGGCCTGTCTTGAGTCAGTGCCTTAGCCTGTCCATGGCCAACAGGTTGGTATACTTTTGGCAGGCTTGGGTCATGTGTCCCTTCCTGAGGGGATGGGAGTCAATTCTCGGGCTTAAATCACCATATGAAAGTGAAATTCTGTTACTAGAGAACAGTAATGGATGCTGAACAAGAAAATGTTTGGCTTGGTGTCATAGTGTGTGCCTCTCGTCCCAGCTACTTGGGAGGCAGAAGCAGGAGGATCACTTGAGCCCAGGAGTTGGAGTCTAACCTGGGCAACATAGTAAGACCCTGTCTCAGAAAAGAAAAAAGTTCTCTATAATGGTGGTTTGCTGCACTGAATTTTTTTGTGGCAGGGGACAGTTTGCTGCACTGAATTTTCTTTTTTTTTAGGAGACAGTACAGAAGTTGACAGAATGCTAAGGAAAACAGAATGAAAACTAAAAAAAAGGAGAAAGGCAGAGCCTGTTGTGTTGCATGGCAATAAAACCAGATGAAGAATGACCTGTTTTCAACCAGACAGTTCTTTATTTCTACTTAAAACATGACTGTTCTATGCAAATACAGGAAAATTTAAAAGGGCCATTAACGTAGACATTCTCCATCCTTTTGCCTAGATTGAATGATGTCCTGTGTCTTATAGTGTCATTTATTGAGCGAGGTACCCTTTCTCAAAGCTGTGTCTGTGCTAAGTTTGCAGGAATTGAAATTTTGAGTGATTGTACTATATTAGTGAGGAAGGCTAGTGAAAAATAATTACTTCGCTTGTGGTCCTTCATGAATCCTCAGGAGATTTAGCTAAAAATAACTTTTTGTTTATTAGAAGAAACATTTCTAATGAGTTCTGCTGTTGACAGATCAGTTTGGAAAGAAAAGAGCTCTGCAGTTGATCAGCATAGTAATATATTTCTAGTTCATTTGTATGCTGGACCCTGGATGACATAGTTCCTGTGATCTCAGTTATTCTGGCAGTAGCTCAGCTAGTTCATATCCACAGTTGTGGCAAAAAAAACTTTTGTACTGAAACAAGTGAAGTACAGATAATGTGGCATCCAGAATGTGATGTTGTGGTCTGTTTTTCATCTAAGCATGAAATAATGATATTGAAAAATTGTTTTTAATTATAAGAGGAATATATAATGTTAGATAAAATAACCTGTACTTTCACTGTGAACATTTATTTTCTTTTAATAACTTCTAATATAGCAGTACAAGGTCATGTTGTTTGGAGGTTCTGGGGGTAGTTGCTTTATATTCACATTCATGTAATTGGGAGTATGTTAACTTTGGGTCCCACTACATTTTAAATATTGAGTTTTACTATATTTTGAATATTTTGTTTTTTCTACTGGTATTTTATTTATTTTATTTATTTATTTATTTTGCGACTGGGTCCTCGCTCTGTTGCCCAGGCTGAAGTGCAGTGGCGCGATCCTGGCTCACGGCAACCTCTGTCTCCTGGGTTCAAGCTATTCTCCTGCCTCAGCCTTCCAAGTAGCTGGGACGACAGGTGTGGGCCACCGTGCCTGGCTAATTTTTATATGTTTAGTAGAGATGGGGTTTCTCCATGTCGGGCAGGCCGGTCTTGAACTCCTGACCTCAGGTGATCCACCTGGCTTGGCCTCCGAAAGTGCTAGGATTACAGGTGTGAGCCACCACACCTAGCCTATATTTTAAATACTTTTTTGTTTTGAGATGGTCTCACTCTGTTGCCCAGACTGAAGTGCAGTGACATGATCTCAGCTCACTGCAGTCTTGCCTCCTGAGTTCAAGCGATTCTCCTGCCTCAGCCTCCTGAGGAGCTGGGACTACAGGAATACACCATCATGCCCAGCTATTTTTTGTATTTTTAGTAGAGACAGGGTTTTACCATATTGGCCAGGCTGGTCTTGAACTCCTGGCCTCAAGTGATCTGCCTGCCTTGGCCTCCCAAAGTGTTGGGATTACAGGTGTGGCCCAGTGCACCTGGCAGTATTTTAAATGCTTTTACATTAAAAAATTTTTTTTTGTGAGTATATAGGAGTAGGTGTATATATTTATGGGTTACCTGAGATATTTTGTTACAGGCATACAATGTGTAATAATCACATTAGGGTAAATGGGATGTCCATCACCTCAAACATTTACCCTTTGTGTTATAAACAATCCAACTATACTCTTTCAGTTATTTTAAAATGTAAAATTAAATTATTTTTTATGAAATCACCCTGTTGTGCTAGCAAATACTAGGTCTTACTCATTCTTTCTATTTTTTGTATCCATTAACCATCCTCACTTACCCCTACCTCCACCATTTTCGCTTTCCCCCTACTCCCCACTCCCCTACCTCCCTATCTTTCCCTCTACCTCCTCCTCCTACCTCCCCATTTTCCCCCATCCTTCCCATCCTCTGGTAACCATCCTTCTACTCTCTATTTCTATGAGTTCAATTGTTTTAATTTTTAACTCCCACAAGTAAGTGAGAACATGCGATCTTTCTGTGCCTGCTTGTTTCACTTAATGTAATGACCTCCAGTTCCATCTATGTTGTTGCAAATGACTGAATCTCATTCTTTTTTATGGCTGAATAGTACTCCATTGGGCATATGTACCATATTTTCTTTTCTTTTCTTTTTTTTTTGAGACGGAGTTTACTTTTGTTGCCCAGGCTGGAGTGCAATGGTGCGATCTCGGCTCACTCCAACCTCTGCCTCTTGGGTTCAAGCGATTCTCCTGCCTCAGACTCCCAAGTAGCTGGGATTACAGACATGTGCCACCATGCATGGCTAATTTTGTATTTTTAGTAGAGACAGGGTTTTACCGTGTTGGTCAGGCTGGGATCAAATGCCTGACCGCAGGTGATCTGCAAATGCCTGACCGCAGGTGATCTGCCCACCTCGGCCTCCCAAAGTGCTGGAATTATAGGCGTGAGCTATCGTACCTGGCCTGTACCATATTTTCTTTATCCATTCATCTTTTTTTTTTTTAAATTTTATTTTGAGACAGAGTTTTGCTCTTGTCGTCCAGGTTGGGGTGTAATGGCATGATCTTGGCTCACTGCAACCCCCACCTCCTGGGTTCAAGTGATTCTCCTGCCTCAGGCTCCTGAGTAGCTGGGATTACAGGCATCTGTCACCACACCCAGCTAATTTTTGCATTCTTAGTAGAGACGGGGTTTCACCATGTTGGTCAGGCTACTCTTGAATTCCTGAGCTCAAATGATCTGCCCGCCTCAGCCTCCCAAAGTGTTGGGATCACGGGTGTGAGCCACTGTGCCTGGCAGGGAAAGATACTTGTACATGGGTCAGGAATTGAACCCGGGCCTCCTGCATGAAAGGCGAGAATTCTACCACTGAACCACCATTGAACTGACTTATCCATACAGCAGGTAAACGAACGGCAACCTTGGTCCTTTAAACTTCATCTTGAACTTGGCAATAACAAGAAAAGACCGTTGAGCCCCAAATAACTTTTTGACAAGCATGCAAATGTAAAATACATTTCAGAAAGATTTAAAAATCTTTTGGACCTCTTATGCTTTATAATTATTCCTTATAGTTGGCTAGGATAGACTACTTAATTTTAAGTTTCTTTTCTATTAATGCACATACATTTTTTTAATTAATTTTTTTTTTTTTCGAGAGACAGGGTCTTGCTTTGTTACCCAGGCCAGAGTACAGTGATATGATCATGGCTCATTGCATCTTTGGCTTCTGGGCTCAAGTCATTCTTCCACCTCAACCTCTCTAGTAGATAGGACTACAGGGGTCCACCATCATGCCTGGCTGATTTTTAAATTTTTGTAGAGTTGAGGTCTCACAATGTTGCCCAGGCTGGTCTTGAACTCCTGTCTTTAAGCAATGCTCCCGCCTCAGCCTCCTAACGTCGTGGGATTACAGACATGAACTGCCACGCCTGGCCAGCGTTATGCTTTACTCTTTTTGATAATGGAAGTAATATGTGCCCAAGTTGAAAAAAAAGTAAGCCATATTGAAAACATTTTAAAAATCCAAATCAACTTTATTTCCAACATTCAGAGAAAACTTAGGTTATCATTTTGGAGCTTACTTTTTGGACATTTTTCTTGTGCTCATATTTACACACAGGCACATACAGAATTATGAGGATTATGTTCAAGATGCTTTGTAACCAGCTTTTTTTCACTTAGTTATATCGTAGATACCTTTACATAGCAGTAATGCATAGTAATACCATTTTAAGTTACTGCATTAATGTACTGTATGAATGTATTGTTTAGTCAGCCTCATGCTTTTTCTCTTTCATCATTAAATGAGTTCATGAACATGAATATTCTTGTCTGTACCTTTTTCTTATTTCATTATTGTGTAATTTAAAGCTACAAATGTAGTGGAACTTGTAAAACTTCAGAGTGAAATATTGAAGCCCTTGAGGTGTTGGTATTTTTTTTTTTTATTATTATTTTTTTGAGACAGAGTTTTGCTCTTGTTGCCCAGGCTGGAGTGCAGTGGTGCGATCTCTGCTCACTGCAACCTCCGCCTCCGGGGTTCAAGCAATTCTTCTGCCTCAGCCTCCTGAGTAGTTGGGACTACAGGTGCACACCACCATGCCCAGCTAATTTTTGTATTTTCAGTAGAGATGGGGTTTCACCATGTTGGCCAGGATGGTCTTGATCTCTTGACCTTGTGAGCTACTGTGCCTGGCCAAGGTGTTGGTATGAAGCCAGAGAGTTGTATTTCATAGTGTCAGTCTCAGGTGTTTCAGATTACTGCTTCAGTCATATACTGAAGTGGTTCCAGAATTGCTATATTGGAGCATTTTTAGGGGTAGCTATAAATTTGAAAATGTATTTTCGTAACACAATAATTGAAAGCTGGTGGGGAAAATGATGGAGATGACATCTCCAAGATGCCCTTTGGTAATACATCGGCAGTAAAATTAATGGCTAAGAAAAAATTACTTAGATTTATGAATGTTATAATTTTATTGTTAGTGTCATGATTTGGAAGCCAAGACAGAGGCTTTTTACAAATAAAAAAAATTCTATATATGGTTGTTTATAGTGTTTCACTTATGGTAAAGCTACAGGTCCCCAGTGTGGACCTGTTTTGGTTATTGGTAAAAGTAATAATGAAGTAGAAATTTACTGAAAATTTTACTTGAAGATTAGTGGGGATATGGTTTTTTTTACACATTTATTTGACTTGTCTTGAAATGGTATACTGATTTAGAAAATACATACAGGACAAATAATCTGAGAATTACTTTTATTTTTCTGAATTAGCTGTGTAGAGTCTGTTAAGGATTCAATTTTTGAAAATTGGTTAAAAATCTGGCCGGACGTGGTGGCTCACGCCTGTAATCCCAGCACTTTGGGAGGCTGAGGCGGGCGGATCACGAGGTCAGGAGATCGAGACCACGGTGAAACCCCGTCTCTACTAAAAATACAAAAAATTAGCCGGGCGCAGTGGCGGGCGCCTGTAGTCCCAGCTACTCGGGAGGTTGAGGCAGGAGAACGGCGTGAACCCGGGAGGTGGAGCTTGCAATGAGCCGAGACCACGCCACTGCACTCCAGCCTGGGCGACAGAGCGAGACTCCGTCTCAAAAAAAAAAAAAAATTGGTTAAAAATCTGAGTGAACATTTGCCATCACTGATATTCTCAACCTGCTTTTTCTTCATACTGCTCATCATGTTACTCTTATTTTGCCTGTATTTTATTTTTATTCACCTTAATTCACCTTAGTAATTTATATGAATCTTCTCCCGTAGTAAGTCCTTGAAAGCAGATACAATGTTTTCAAATTGCTCAGCTCTGAGCACAATGTTTTGTATATATGGTAGATACTTGTGGATTATATTGAATGAACGTGTCACCTTTTTTTTTGGGGGGGGGGAACAAACATACTCTCTTTCATTGTAGCACTGATCCTTAGAATTTCCTCCTGACATTTTCTGTTACTTTTATTTTATAGAGGATGGGACCAGATTTGTTTGCTTCTTCTATTAATGAAAATAATTGCTAAGCCATCTATAAATTTTTTACAAAATTGAATATTATTATTTCCATTTCATTGAGTAAAGCCTTACTCTGTGGGATCAAGATCAGGAAAAATATTTATCTCTCTCAGGCTACATGTTTTCTGGGGCTGTTGTCTTTTTTTTTTTTTTTTTTTGAGACAGAGTCTCACTCTGTTGCCCAGGCTAGAGTGCAGTGCCATGATCTTGGCTCACTGCCAGCTCCACCTCCCGGGTTCACACTGTTCTCCTACCTCAGCCTCCTGAGTAGCTGGGACTACAGGCGCCTGCCACCACGCCTGGCTAATTTTTTGTATTTTTAGTAGAGATGGGGTTTCACCGTGTTAGCCAGGATGGTCTCAATCTACTGACCTCGTGATCTGCCCGCCTCGGCCTCCCAAAGAGCTGGGATTACAGGCGTGAGCCACCGTGCCCACCCGGGGCTGTTATCTTAATCCTTACAGGACTTTGTTTGTATTTTTATCTTTGTTTGTTTATGTTTTTTAAATTTTTTTACTTTTTGTGTTTTTTTTCCATATTGGTTTTTTCATGTTCATAGATAAACTGTCATAGTATTTCTTAGACGTCATTAATGGATAGAAATCTTAATTTTAAAATGGAAAAGAAGAATGAGTCTGACTGCATGTGTCAACTTAATTTATTTTAAAAATTACTTAATGTTTAGCTGGCCATGGTGGCTCATGCCTGTAATCCTGGCACTTTGGGAGGCCGAGGCAGGCCAATGAATCAGTTGAGTCTAGGAGTTCGAGACCAGCTTGGGCAACATGGCAATTTACATCTTGTAGGGTTATAACACTTACAATGTTTGGGAAGGAAGGATTCTTTTATTACTTTTAGTTTATCATAATTATTATTACCATTGTATTTATCATATTATGTATAATTTTTTTCTTAAAAACTTTTTTTCCTGGACGCTCGTATAGGGTTAAACATTATCACTTTAATCAGACATTATGTTATGGACACATTTCACATATTAGAGTGAATGGAAAAGAGGAATTCAGAAAAGCAGAAAAAAGTGTGTCAAAATTTATACATTCAAATCAGTGCTACCTTTCCAAGCAGTATATACTTTGCTGCCATTGCTCAAATTGTCCATTGGATCTCATTTTCTAGGTAATGGCTTTAGGGTTTTATTTGCATCTGTACAAAGATGTGTCTTTCCAACATGAAAACATTAGTGAGTTCAGGCAATAGTTTGGTTTGGGGTTTATGTGATACCAGTAGTTTTCAATTCTGGTGGATTAGTTTTTTTACTTTCTAGTGGACTCAGCAGAATAGTTGTGATGAGTTTTTTGGTAGGTTAGTTTGCTAGAAATGGGTTATCTTTGAATTAATGATCACTGGTTTGTTTTTTTTCCTAGTCAGCAGATAAGCAGAGAGCCCTAGAAGAAACCAAGGCCTACACCACCCAATCCTTAGCAAGTGTTGCCTATCTGATAAACACCTTGGCCAACAATGTCCTGCAGATGCTGGATATCCAGGCATCCCAGCTACGAAGGATGGAATCTTCAATCAATCATATTTCACAAGTGAGACCACAATATTTTCCTATTTGCCTATGAGGAACCCTTAATAATAAACACAGGCTGTCTGTAATGCTGGCAGCTTTTATTATGTAAGTTAACGCACATGTACGATTTGGAAAATAGAAACTTAGATTGTTTTTAGATTCTGTCTTTTTGTGGGATGGTTATCTTCTCTGTGATTTTGATAGGAAAGTAAATCATAATGAATTTTATTAAAACTCAGTTGTCATGGTAACATAATCAGCCCTATAATGAAACTTCGTTCTTCCCCCCGCCTTTTTTTTTTTTTAAAACAAATTTCATACTTCTTTATCAATTTAAAAAGATAAACTTGATAGATTGGTGG
Source organism: Nomascus leucogenys (assembly GCF_006542625.1). Classification (NCBI taxonomy): domain Eukaryota; kingdom Metazoa; phylum Chordata; class Mammalia; order Primates; family Hylobatidae; genus Nomascus; species Nomascus leucogenys. The sequence continues at coordinate 103,842,317 of NC_044402.1, forward strand.
TTTGTTCAAAAATTTTGTTTTCTTTTGGTAGGATTTATGTTTACTGGGATGGTACCATACCTGCAATAATGGAAAGAGTAGCAAACCTTACAAAATTATTTTTATTATATATAACTTAAAAAAAAGATGTATCACTTCATGGGCTTGTAAAAGTTTTTTAAAAAACGTTAATCTGTCTTCATTATAAAAGCCATACTCATGAAAACCCAGTAAAAGAAGAAAAAAAGTAGAAAAATAAACCATTTTACCACTTCCCAAGCTTTTCACTGTTAATATTTTGGTATAGCTCCTTGTAATGCTTTTTCCTGTAAGTAGTTTTTTTTAAATGTAACTGTGGGCTGGGCACACATCTGTAATCCCAGCACTTTGGGAGGCTGAAGTGGGAGGATTGCTTCAGCCCAGGAGTTCGAGACCAGCCTGGGCAGCATAGCAAAACCCTGTTCTCTACCAAAAATACAAAAATTAGCCAGGTGTGGTGGTGCACGCCTGTTGTCCCAGCTACTTGGGAGGCTAAGGTGGGAGGATCATCTGAGCATGGGGAGGTCTAGACTGTATTGAGCTGTGATTATGACATGCACTTCAGCCTGGGAGACAGAGTGAAACCCTGTCTCCAAAAAAAAAAAAGTAGCCAGGATTATAATAGAGTCAGTTATAGAATAGGTATAGAATTTTGGGTTCTGCTTTTTTAACTTAGCGTTAAAGCAAACATAATCTCTTGATGTTGTAAGTTCTTCATAAACATTCTCAGTGGCTGCATAATGTTGCATGTATATGTTGTACCTTTCATAATCATTCCCATATTTTGGGGCCATTTAAAATAATACTGCAGTGAAAAACCAATTAAATTGTATTTAAAAAATATAAAAATGATAAAGATTTTGGTCTGCCTCCCTTTTTTTGAAGAGATCTTTGAAATGTTCTGTTTTAGCACTCTTGTCATTTGAATGATTTAGTATTATTTAACACTCTTTTTAGACCTAAATGATTAGAACTATTTTGGAATAAAAATAATTTTTAAATGTGCATATTATTATTATTTTTTAATGTCTTGAGAGTTCAGGGCTCTTTTCAAATGAACTAACCGTCTTTGAGAGTCTAAAGTTTAGCAAATTTGTATAACTAGACCAAATATAGTCCAGATAATAAAATCAGATACGGTATTTTTGAAAATTTATCAGACCAATTTAGAGAGATTTCTTATTTAATATTATTTAATCTGAAATCTGAATTTGCCATTATAAGGGTTTCTTCACATTTTATACAAACTTCTGCAGACAGATCATTTATTGCTTGTTATATTGTGTATCTTAAGTTAAAAAAAAAAATTGGTGCATTTTAATGAGTGTAAGGTATTCAGTTGGGAAAGGCCTCCTGAAGGAAATAATCAATGGGATTTTAAATGACGAAATAGATGAATTTTTTTTTTTTTAAGAGACAAAGTCTTGCTCTGTTTCCGAGGCTGGAATGTAGTTGTACAATCGCAGCTCACTGCAACCTCGAACTCCTGGGCTCAAGGGATCCTCCTGCCTCAGCCTCCCAAGTAGCTGGCTGGGACTACAGGCACGTGCCATGCTTGGCTGATATATATATATATATATTTTTTTGTAGGGACAGTGTCTTGCCATCATGCTGGGGCTGGTCCTGAAATCCTGGGCTCAAGCAATCTCCCACCTTAGTCTCCCGAGGTGTTGGGATTACAATTGTGAAGCCACTACTCCTGGCCTGAACTTGGTTTTCTATAGGAGGAGTGAGGTTGACAAATTGCTAATGTGATATAGAATTTCAAGATCTATTCTTGAGAATCCTAAAATTTTTCCATATTTGAAGCATTAGCAAAGGATGTTAAAAAGAAACTTTAAAAAAAAGAACAAATATAGAAGAGAAACTAGTATATTTGAGTTCCTAAAAAGGAGGAACAAGTTTTATTAGGCATTAGGGGAGAGTAGGAGAGATTATGTGGGTAAATGATGACAACAAGCAAATAGCAATGAAGGATAATAATTTATTTTCTGTTTAGAATTTTGTAGTACTTTGGTAGAAAAGTGTTAGCAAGCTCAAGGAGGAAGGTGAATACTCAGCCACCCTAGATTTTGAGTATATGTATTAATTCAGTTATTGAGAACATTTTCTTTAGGAGTATCATATAAATTGGCATTTAATTAATGTGGTCAATTAGTGCTATCTTTTAAAGCTATTTTAATGGATTAAGTAAAAAACAGAAGAATGGATAGAGATTAGTAAACCGGAAATTACAGAGGCCTCAGTCAAAACTGTCAGGAATACGTCGAACCTTCTTTTTTCAGAGTTGAGTGTCTAGAGGGCAATAGTTGGAGGGGTAATAGATCTGCAATTCTCAGTGGCTGTTAAGTTTATACAGAATATAAATTATTATGTTGGATAAAGGATCAAGTCTGAGAAATAGGCTGATAGAGTCTGTATTTAAGAAATAAGAGTAATTTTAAAAATTTATTTTCTAGCATTTGCCTCAAGGATTGAAATTTTTTTTTTTACTTGTGTTTACAGGTAGAATTCTTTATTTAAAAAGTCAGTTGAATATCAAAACTATTTGATATTCTTCAGACTGGAATATTATTCTCGAGTGTAGAAGAAAACATTTTCTGCTTACAAAACAAATAGTAAATACTCTAAAACAGGGGTTGGCAAACTTTTTTTTAAATTAAAGGCCAGATGGTAACTATTTTAGGTTTTGTGGGCCATGTGTTGATAACTATTTTAGATTTTGTGGGCTACGTATGTTGTCATTCTCCTATTATTTTCTCTCTCTCTCTCTCTCTCTCTCTCTGTGTGTGTGTGTGTACTTTTTTTTTTTTTTGGTTGGGGGATGGGGGTCTCATGATGTTGTCCAGGGTGGTGTGTGTGTGTGTACTTTTTTTTTTTTTGGTTGGGGGATGGGGGTCTCATGATGTTGTCCAGGGTGGTCTTGAACTCCTGGTCTCAAGTGATCCTCCCACCTCAGCCTCCCAAAGTGCTGGGATTACAGGCATTAGCCACTATGCCCAGCAAAGAGAGATGACATTGCATGTAAGGATAGAGATGTGGACAGATTTGAGAGACATTTTAATTACGTTTTCTTTTTTGTGTGTGTATTTTTTAACAACGATTTAAAGATGTTAAAACTATTCTTAGCTTCTGGGCCATATAAAAGCAGGCAGCGGGCCACATTCTGGCATGGAGCCTTAGTTTGCCAGCCCCTGCTCTAAAATACTTTTTCCAAATGTTTGAGTGTCAAATTTTATTATGATGCTTGTATTATTATTAAAACTATTGTATGTTTCTAGAGGGAACCAGGGGGTTCTTGAGACCAGATTTTTGTGCAACTTAGGCAAAAATACTAGATTCTGAGAGTTTGTAGAGAAGATTGAGTTGAAGGAATGGAGGGTTCAGTCAGGTCAAAGACAAGATCACACATTTATTGGAATGGCAATAAGCCTCAAGAGTTGTAAGGGTAGAGTTGTTTAGGACTAGTAGATACTAGTTATCTAGGGTATTCAGTTTCTTTTCCCGTTAGTATTTTTTTCCCCATTGCCTGGGTAAGAACTTTACCACCTTTCAGCCTCCTAGCCCTTTCGTCCATTTTAACGAAAATGAACGCTGAATAGGATTGGCCTGAAAAAGATCAGAGCATCTCGGTTTTACCCTGACTCTTCTGCTGACTTGTGTGACATTTGACTTCTTTGAACTTAAGTTTTTTCATCTGTAAGATAGGACTGTTTAGATAATTTCTTAGCTGTCTTCCATCTTGAATTCCTTATTTTTGCGATTCTCACAAATGAGCTTGATTTTATTTGCTTCCATTCTGTTCTGTTGGTTTTGCTCTTTACCTCAATCTGTGTCCACTGGTCTCAACCCTCTATTACTTTAATGTAACTGAACTGTTTCCCAAATTACTCTGAATTGTAATCCGAGGATGGGAATTCCATTGACTCTACTCTGTATCGGGGAGAAATAACTTCAACAAAACAAAGTAATAACCCACTCTTTCTAAATGTCAAATGTTTTCAAAAACAAGATATTAATTGATTAGGAATATATAGTGTCAGACACTTTTTTGTATTAAAAGGACAATATAATATTAAGTAGTATACTAATTTTTACTACATTCATCATATCTGTAAGGCAGTATTAGGGTTGGTTCTTAACATGGATTATGTTATGTATTTTAGGGCTGGTAAATTTTAAAGAAATTCCATCCCTGGCTTTGTTGCTGTTATCCTATCCATTTTTTGGAAGCATATTATTAAAACAAATGAAAATTTTGTTCTTCAAACTGATAGTGGAGTTAAATTAACATTAACTATTTCCCCAAAATATATACTTATCAGAGCAAACGTAATTTTACTGAATACTTGTACAGATACACATACCTTTAAGTCAGTATAGTGTAACATTATTATAAGGATGAATGTTGCTTACTGTGCCCATTATTTTGTGTCCTTTTCTGGTAAGTTTTTTTAAATAAAAAGTTTGCAAAACACTTTTCAAACTAAAATTCTTATCAGTTTGCAAACTAAAATTTTTCTAAGCGAGGCCCATCTTTTTTCTTAGCTAGTAAAATTAGTCAGTACTTGTCCATGTTCAAGTTTGTCATGGCTTAGAATAAAAGATTAAGCAAGGTCAAAAGGCAGCATAAAGAACTTAAGAAAGTAGTGCTCTTCCCACCTTCCCAAGGGCTGAGTAGGACTTACTGGGCCAGGTGTTAAATTAGTTCGCAGGTAACAAGGAGCTGGAAAATAATTATCATAAAATGATATAAAATTGGAAGTAATTATTCTCAAGAGCTAGGTATTGAAAGGCAGTGGCAGGTCTAAACCTTAAGAATCCAACAAGTAGGGTAGCTTTTACTGTCTAAAAACTTTAGGCTGGGTGTGGTGGCTCATGCCTGTAGTCCCAGCACTTTGGGAGGCCGAGACAGGCGGATCCCTTGAGGTCAGGAGTTCAAGACCAGCCTGGCCAACATGGCAAAATCCCATCTCTCCAAAAAATGCAAAAATTAGCCAGGTGTGGTGATGCACACTTGTAGTCCCAGCTACTCAGGAGGCTGAGGCGGGAGTATCACTTGAGCCCAGGTGGTCGAGGCTGCAGTGAGCCATGTTCATGCCACTGGATTCAAGCATGGGCAACAGAGTGAGACACTGTCTCAAAAACCCAAAAAACAAAAAACTTTATATAGATAGCCTTGCTTAAGAACTTCTAATTTTGGCCAGGCTCCATGGCTCAATCCTGTAATCCCAGCACTTTGGGAGGCTAAGGTGGGTGGATCACCTGAGGTCAGGAGTTCGAGACCAGCCTGGCCAACATAGTGAAACCCTGTCGCTACTAAAAATACAAAAATTAGCCGGGTGTGGTGGTGGGCACCTGTAATCCCAGCTACTCTGGAGGCTGAGGTAGGAGAATTGCTTGAACCTGGGAGCAGAGGTTGTAGTGAGCTGAGATCATGCCACTGCACTCCAGCCTGGGTGGCAAAGCAAGACTGTCTCAAAAAAAAAAAAAAAAAAAGTTCCAATTTTAATTAAGGAGATACACTGAAGGTTATCAATATGTAATTATGCATAGAAAGTAGACTTTTTATACTTCCCAATTTCCTATGTAGTTTTTATATCTTTATATAAAAAAACTGAAAATTACTCAGTTTGTTAGTAACTAATTTGTTTTATGAATGATACATAATTTGAAGCATAATTGTAATTTAAATGTGTTTATTTTAAACATTAGCTTACTAATAAAAAAATTGAGACATATTTTAAAACACCCAATTTAGTTGGGTTAATCCACTGTAACTGTTTGATTGCAGATGTTTTCCCACACTGATGGGCAGCTAACTGAGGTAGTGCTATCCAGTACAGTCAACTCTCAATTTTATCTGTGGTAATGGGAAATGACAATGCATGGATAATCCTAAAACAAAATATTTTATGCAGTACCTTCCTGTCATCTGCTGTGGCCTGAGCATGTGCTTGGGTTCATGAGGGAGATGTGGGAGTGGGGCTCAGGCTTGCAGAGGAGCTGGGAGTCAGTATGATTATCTCAAGGCCATAAGAGGTATCCTTAAGGAACCTGGGTTTGGCACTGTGTGGCTGAAGTGTCATGGGGAAAGCCTGCAGCATGCAAGATCAGCTTGGCAATATCAGTGAGAAGGATGGGGAAGCTAATTACTAAGGAACTGTAGGAGAATAGATGTTTATTAAGTCCTACACAATTGCAGTGATATATCTTGGTGTGTTTTTTGGTTAATGGGATCTGTAGCAAACTAATTATATTAATTGTGTATTTGAATTAGTTTTGGTCGTCTTTGATTGCTAGCAGAACACATTTTTTACTTGCCACAGGTGAGTGCTGTTATTGAGGTCTCTTCTAAATAAGTAGGTTTATTGTCGTATAACTAGTAACTTAAAAAACCCAGAATAAATTTGAAATACTTTTCTTACTTTTAATATTCATCCTAAATATCGGTGTTGAACTTGTACTTCCAAAATTTAACTTAATGAAATTTAACATTGTAATGTCAAAGAATTTCATGAAGGCAAATGCCATAATTACTGATAGCTGTGAATTTGATTTAGGAAAAATATAGTAGCCATATTTTATTTAAGAATATGTTACAGGAGCTTTCCTAAATTTCTTTTACAACTGACAATTGTCTATGAATTTATGAATGTTAAAGCTGCATGATAGATGTGAGGAGGGAGTGTTTATTATTCTGTCTAATTTGAATATGCTTATTTTCTACAAGTGAAAGCTATAAAAAAAATTGAAGCAGATGATTGCTGAAAACCTTAGAATCTTCTGGACCAACCTGAGAATCTTCTGCTTGTTTATGAAATAGATTTAGTGCTCTCTGTCAAATTATTCAAACTCCGAATAGAACCATAGCCATTTTCTAAAGGCATATTTTCTTCTGCCCACAGGCACTACTGCAGTTCAACCCCGTGTGGTAGTATGATGGCAAGAATACAAATTATACCCTTGTTAGATTACCTTTATTATTACAGATGTTTTTTAAAAGTTATTTACTTCAAATATCTATACTTAGGCAAATTAGAGGTGTTGATCTTGAATCGACTTTTGTGAACAAATTTGGAAACAATTGCAATTTGAGATTGAATGAGGTAAGGGACCAGCTAATTAGAATTTCCTCTATAGATCTTTGGTTCTCAACCAGGGAAGTTTTGCCCCCAAGGGGGCATTTGGCAATGTGAGACATTTTTGGTTGTCACATCTCATGGTGGGGAAGTGCTACAGTTATCTACCTGGATGCTTTTCCATATTCTGCAATCCTCAAGACAGCAGCCTTCACCCCTGCTCACAACAAAGAATTATCAAGCCCAAAATGTCAATAGTGCCGCTGTTGAGTTACCCTGCCCCTAGTGTTTCTAAGATATAGGCATTCTTTGAAGTAGACAATTAAAAACATAATATAGCCAAACTAAATTATTTTGACTTTCTGTATACTTATGCTGTTAAAAAATTATGTTTAAAAAACATGCCTTCAGTTTTTTCTGAGATTTGATATAAAAAGCAACAACAAATATATTTTTAAAGAATTTAATCCTGGGAAACATTTCACTTTCCTTATGACTTGATATATTTCCTCATAACTCATTATGTTTCTACTTTGCCTTCTCTCCCTTGAGGCTTAGTGCCATTTTTTTTGCTCTATTATAACAATGACCCCTTATTTTAGGATTATTGTTATCTTTTTATTTACTGTATTGGTCTTCCTTTTTTTTTTTTTACTGTTATGGTCTGTGGGTTTGGGCTAAGTGTATTTATGTGTATATGAAGAGAACATACGGGTAATATATAAATGTCCCCAATCCCTAGACCAAGTCACATCTCTATAAGATCAAATGAACAGATTTCTAATTTATATTTTAATGCTTTTTTAAAGTCTCAATTTTTCAAACAATTAAGAAATATGTGCTTGTTATAAAATATTACTGTGTGTTAGTGTAAATAATAAGTGGAAGATTACTTCTCCCTGTTCATTCTCCGGAGATTTATTAATATTTCTAGTATGTGCCAGGCACGGTGGCTCATGCCTATAATCCCAGCACTTGGGGACTGAGGCAGGAGCATTGTTTGAGGTCAGGAGTTCAAGACCATCCTGGGCAACACAGTGACATCCCATCTCTACAAAAAATAAAATTAGCTGGGCATGATGGTGCACGCCTGTAGTCCTAGCTACTCAGGAGGCTGAGGTGAGAGGATTGCTTGAGCCTAGGAGTTTAAGACTACAGTATGCTATGATTGTCCCACTGCACTCCAGCCTCTGTGACAGAGTGAGACCCTGTTGCAAAAAAATGTATATTTATAGTATGCAGATTTGAAATAGAAGCTATGAGCTTGTAATTCTGTTATGGCTGGTCAGGTTTACACTCTTATAGTTTCATTTCTGAATAAGTTAAGTACATTTCTAAAAACTGAGGAGAATAAAAACAATGTCTTGAGGATTATATTTTCTGATGAACCTTTTATTGATCTGACAAAGACCCATTTTATTAAAAAAGTGTCATATTTTGTTTTTTGAAGCATACTTGATGGTATGAAATAATATTTCTAGCCCATACTTTTAATGATTTAGAATGACTCACTAAACTTTATTCAAGGCCAGTACATTGGCTTACTCCTGTAATCCCAGCACTTTGGGAGGCCAAGGTGGGTGGATCACTTGAGTTTAGGAGTTCAAGACTTGCCTGGGCAACATGGAAAAACCCCAACTCTACAGACAATACAGAAATTAGGCCAGAATGGTGGAACATGCCTGTAGTCCCAGCTCCTTAGGAAGCTCAGGCGGGAGAATCATTTGAGCCTGAGAGGTCAAGGATGCAGTGAGCCATGATTGGGCCACTCCACTCCAGCCTGGGTGACAGAGTGAGATACTGTCTCATAAAAATAAACTTTAATCAAAATGTGATTAATTTCCATTTCTCTATAAAAATTAAGTGAATTCCAATATCATCACTAATATGCAAACTTAACTTTTCTGTTACAGTTTTCCCAAGCAGTTGAAGAGGAAAGCTATTCTCATAATTAGCCTAACATGCGTAGAAAAGTTTAGAGATTATTTTTTTCTTTTCTTTTTTTTTTTTTTTTTTTTTTTTTTAAGATGGAGTCTTGCTCTGTTGCCCAGGCTGGAGTGCAGTGGCACAATCTTGGCTCACTGCAAGCTCCGCCTCCCGGGTTCATGCCATTCTCCTGCCTCAGCCTCCCAAGTAGCTGGGACTACAGGCGCCCACCACCATGCCTGGCTAATTTTTGTATTTTTAGTAGAGACGGGGTTTCACCTTGTTAGCCAGGATGGTCTCGATCTGCAGACTTTGTGATCTGCCTGCCTCGGCCTCCCAAAGTGCTGGGATTACAGGCGTGAGCCACCACGCCTGGCCGAGATTTTTTTTTCTTAAAAAGAAATACTTAAAATTGTAAGATTACCACCATGGTTAGTTTTTTATTTGATGTTCCATTTGTACATTCGTTAGCTCTGGAACATATAGATCCTGTTGTTTTTAAGATCTCTTGGTTGTAGAGAAATAAGAGGCTTTGAATTTGTTTCAAGCTTACCTCATACTTGAGGCAGTTTAGAAGGATAAATGATCAGTGTTCAGATTTCTTAAAGCAGTATTTTATAATGTCATGATGATTATCTTTTCATTGTTAGTACCAGATTCTTTTAGAAAGGGGAAATTGAAGTAGGACATTGAAGTGGGACTGGGGAGAAGTTAGCAAAAAATGTGTCTATTGATTGCTGCTTGAGTCAGGAATCGGTGGTAAGAGATGTGAACCATTTTAGTGAAGTGATTTTTCAAACTCTTTTGACTGCAACACACAGAAAAAAAATTTTTTTACGTTGTATTCAGCACTTAATTCATGTATCTATTTATATATATAATAAACAGACTTTTCAAGAAACAGTATTTTACCTTACTATGTGTACATGCAGTCTGATGTTTCTGTTCTATTTGGTTTGAAATAATTGCTGCTTACATACCACTAAATTGCAGCTTGCAGTTTAACAAATTTTGCTTTAGTGTACTAATTACCTGTGTATGTGGAGAAAGTCACGCTCTGTTAGCAAATAGAAGATTGTAATTACAATACATTCTTACTCTTATGTCCTATGTGAGCATTTAATAAATATAAATAAATTAATGAAATATTTTACAGGCATTTTGTCATGATAAAATATAAGCAGCTTTGCCCAAGCAACTTGGTCTTTTGGGGTCAAAAAATGGCTTTTTTGTTTTTTGAGACAGGGTCTTGCTCTGTCACCCAGGCTAGAGTGCAGTGGTGCATTCATGGCTCACTGCAGCTTTGACCTCCTGGACTCAAGCAGTTCTCTCATTTCAGCCTCTCAAATAGCTGGGATTACAGGCACATGCTATCATACCCAGCTACTTTTTGTAGAGACGGGGTTTCGCCATGTTGCCCAGGCTGGTCTTGAACTCCTGGGATCAAGCAGTCTGCCCACCTTGGCCTCCCAAAGTGCTCGGATTACAAGCCTGAGCCACTGTGCCTGGCTTTATTTTTAACATTATATTTCAGCCCTCTTTCTTTTTAAATAAAAAGATGTTTAAACATGAATAGAAATTATACTAATAGGTCATTAAAAATGTAACTAGATTAATTTCGGGGGCTTTCTTAATCACTATATTAGTCTAAATCTTAATGGAGAGGCAAAAATTAGCATGCTTTAACTCAGGGGTTGGCAAACCTTTTCTGTAAAGGAGCCAGCTAATACATACTTCAGTTTTTGTGGGCCATACCATCTCTGTTGTGGCTCATCTCTGCCATTATAGTGTAAAGCCTAGACAGATAAGCAAGTGAGCGGCATGGCTGTATTCCAATAAAACTTTACTTGCGGAAAAGCAAATTTGAATTTTATATAACTTTCACGTGAAGGTTTTTTTTTGTTGTTCTTTTCTCCAAACATTAAAAAATGTAAGCACCACTCTTAGCTTGTGGTCTGTAAAAATCAGGTGATGGGCCAGATTTGGCCTGTGAGCCATGGTTTACCAGCCCTTGCTTTAACCTAAAAATGGAGAAAATCAGTAGTCCAGAAGAATAAAATTTAGCAAGCATAGTTTAGAATATGAGTAGCAATATTAAATCTCTAGGCATATATATTTTGATTTTTGTGGATATTAGAACTATACATTTTTGTGTTGTTTTTTACATTATATTTTGCAGACAGTTGATATTCATAAAGAGAAAGTTGCAAGAAGAGAAATTGGTATTTTGACTACCAATAAAAACACTTCAAGGACACATAAGATTATTGCTCCAGCCAACCTTGAACGACCAGTTCGTTATATTAGAAAACCTATTGACTATACAATTCTAGATGATATTGGACATGGAGTAAAGGTAGGTATAATTTTTTTCAAGCTTTTAAAAGTAGTAACCTATAATGAAACTAACTCTTGAGAAAATTAAGCTTTTTATCTATCTTTCTTTCCTAGAGGACAAAGTCTTGACCCAGTTGTGGTTGTGAAGATTCCTTGCTACTATAACTGTTTTACCCTTCTTGCTTTTTCTTAGTGATGTATTCTCAAGTTTTAAACAATCATCTTTGAATGAATTATATTTGCTTAGTTATGCTAATACCTCCTATGGTTTGAGTAAATAAGTGTAGTGTAATCTTTCCAATTTTAATTTGACTGATTAAAAAATCATTCATCATGTTATTATGAAAGTGTTTACCTTATCTCAAGTATTTATCAGCAGACTTTTGGCATTAGTTTTCAAAAACAACATATATTAATAAACATGTACTTCGAATTTTTCTAAAATAATTTTATCCCAACATTTTGGGCAAAAATAGTGTTAGGTAAAAGTAATAGGTGAATTAATATTGCCACTGCTTTTGAGTGTGTAACTATTATATATTTTGGCTGTCTTTTAAGATGTATTTGGGTGTCTAGAACATGCAAATTTCATTTAAATTGGTGTTTGAACTTAATGATTCAGAGCTTTAGCTGAGTATTAATTTATGTCTGATCAGTAGTTTGAAAGACCGTGACTTACCAGATTTGACTAAATAAATATACATACATGCTTATACTGTACAGTTCATGTAGTTGATTTTTTTTTCTAATGTAAGCATACTTAAAAAACACACTGTTACGGGTGGAAATCAGTTAAATCTAAATTTAATGTAGATCTAGGTAAAAAGAAAATATACACTGTAAGTTTATTTTTAAAATCTCTTTCTCTTCAGAGTTTCGATGCAAGCACCATTATCTGGAATATGATATTTAATTTAACTTTTTTGAGACAGGGTCTCACTCTGTCACCTAGGCTGGAGTGCAGTGGCACAATCATAGCTCGCTCCAACCTTGTACTCCTGGGCTCAGGTGATCTTCCCTTGTCAGCTTCCCTGGGACTACAGGCACGTGCCACCATGCTGAGCTAAATTTTTTGTTTGTAGTGACAGGGCCTGTCTGTGTTGCCCAGGGTGGTCATGAACTCCTAACCTTAAGTGATCTTCCCACCTTGGTCTCCCAAAATGTTGGGATTACAGGTGTAAGCCATCATGCCTGCCCAATATTTAATTTTATAGCCAATACCTACATGCATTTAGATTACTGATAAGAGCATGTTGAAATAAGATGTGTAATTGGATGGTTAGTTAATAACTGAAATTTCTTCTAACTTGGGAAAATTTATTCAAGGCTAACAACTGCTAATGGAATATTTTAGAATACCTCCAGAATCTAATGCCAAAAAGACACTTAGAATATAAAATAAGACATTTGTGTTTGCCCAATTACATAAGAAAAAAGTAATCACATTTTAAAAAAATATATAATTCATAGGTTTACATCCCCCATTCTTATAATCTTCGAAGTAAAATGTTTTTCTTTCAGGATTCTAGCCCCTTCATTTTTTGACTTTCAGTGTTTAAGGGTCATTAATTTGAAGAAATCTTTAATAAAATTAAAGTTTGGAATAAAACAGTATCTTAAATTCATCAAAGAAACTTCTGTTCATGACACATTCTGCTTTAACCACTCTTTCTATGATCTACTGAAACATTATTTTGTTAATGCTGAATGCTTAACTTGTTTTTTCTTTTTTTCCTTTCTCTTCACATCCTGAAGTTTCAACTAACCTTTCAATGCTTTTTTTCCTTACCTCTTTTATTTGCTCCATTTATGCATTAAGTGGTTGCTTAGATTTAAGGTAAGAGATTCCAGGGCTGGATTTCCATTCTTTGTTCTTATGTAGAATATTACATATGGGGAGTTAAAGAGATAGTTAACACTTGGCCTTTTAAAACCCAATAAATAATTCCTCCTTTTTGTTTTATTTTTTGTCATGCAACTTTGTGGTGTGTCTTCATGTTCCTTGAGGGCAGATATTTTTGTCTGTTTTGTTCACTGCTCTATCCTTTGTGCCTAGAACAGTACCTGACACACATTAGGTGCTTAGTAAATATTTGTTGAATGAATGGTTATTTTGTAATGTTAATATATTTTGTGAAACTGAAATGTAAGCTACCCTATCATAAAAATATTATGAAATATAATTAGGTGGATTTTTATAAATATAGAGACTTTGTTATGAATCGGAGGGCCAATTAATGTGCTTTATTTAACCCTCCCCCTGTGTAATAGCCTTTTTATTCTATAAATGGTGTGCTTTCTGATATACCTTATGGACAATATGTCATTATCTTTTAATCAGTGTAAAGAAATTGAGAAGCAGAAAATATTCAGTGACACGGGTTTTTTTTTTAAGTTGCAGTATCATATTTTGTAGAAAAATTATTCTTTTTTCCAAATAGCTGTATAAAGAATATATTTCAATATAAACTGTAAGAGCTTTTAAAGGTGAATATAATTATATGCAAAACATCAAAAGCTCATGATAATGTTTAACAGAATATCAGTTAAGAATTAGAGATATTTCCTGTTATGATTCCTTTCAATAACGTTTTGGTATCGTGGAGGATTCGTGATAAAAGAAATTCAACTATATTCAAGAAGCCTGCCTAAAATACAAGGTTACTAAAATTATATACAAAACTTAGCATGCATTTCTTCTTTGATTTTTTTTTGTAGGTGAGTTTTATAGTTTATTTTCAAATATATATTCCTCCCATCTAACACCCATTATTTGCCATATCTTTAGTGTAGAAAGTGATGACAAGATGACTGAGCTCTGAATCATTAACTAGTACTAACTATGGCCACACAACTTTCACCTGCCCGTGGTAGGTAGATTTGATTGGAAGAGCCCAGGCATATGGACTCCTGTATTATTGATTGGATTGTTGGTTCCAAATCCTCAGTCATGGTGAGTAAGTGTGGAATTGTGAAGAAATTCCTTTTGCTTGAAATAAGTGGGTTGCAGTGAACTAGACCAAAAGCAGACTGTGGCTGCTTTGGTCCTTTTACCCTAAAGTCTGTATTCAAATTTTGACCATTGATGTGTTAACCTCCAAAGTGATAGAAATACGTGGAAAGTTTAACTGAAGAAAAAATACAGAAACACACAAATTCTTTACCCTTAAAGTTTAGACTAGCTTGCCCAAGCCACTATCTCATGCTTGTTTTCTCTAAGCCCCACTATGATTCCTTCTTGATGTTCCTGCGTCAGGATCTGTTTCCATTGTGAGAGATAGGCCAAACAGAGTCTCCTAGAAAGATCTAATGAAGAATCACGCTTAGATAAGATCCCTGAGCTTTTTGGAGACCTGTGGATTCTAGCAAGTGTCTTAGAAGTCTCCTGATGAGCAATAGCATTGTGGATTCCTTATCCTCATTTAAATCAGGGTAGCTGATATAAATGTTGTTTAAAATTTAAAACCTATTTAAGACCTAGTCCTTTTTCTTTCTACTTCTCTTTTTCTCTTTCTCAGCACTTTTTGAGCTCTGTCTTTGCTGCTCCCATTGCTGTCATACTTTTTTTACTTTTCAGACAGTCTCTAGAGAAAGTCATCATACTTTAGGACCAGACATGTGGGATTTGACTCAGAAGAGACCTCCTTGTTTAAAAGTTTAACTTTTACTATTTTATACAGCATGTTTGATGCTTAATGGTTCTTGTCATCTGAAATTTGGATTAACTTTTTCTTCAGTCAAGTTACAAATTTAAGAGTTCATAAGATTTTTAAAAACAGTATGGTAATAGTTTTACAGCAAAGGACGTACAAGGTCAGTGGATAGAATGCCATATTGGAGGTGTTTTCATATATACCTAAGGCCACATAAAAGTGGAATGTACCTTGAACTGGTTCCTGTTCCCTACTCTTGTTTTTTTTTTTTTTTTTTCTTTTTTGGAGACAGGGTTTCACTCTGTCACCCAGGCTGGAGTGCACTGGTGTGATCACGACTCACTGCAGCTTTGACTGCCCTGACTCAAGTGGTTCTCCTGCCTCAGCTTCCTGAGTAGTTGGTACTACATGTGTGCATCACCATGCCTGGCTATTTTTTAAATAATTTTTTGTAGAAATGGGATCTCACTGTGTTGGCCTGGCTGGTCTCGAACTCCTGTGCTCAAGCCCCCCTCTCACCTCGGCCTCCCAAAATGTTTGGATTACAGTTGTGAGCCACCATGCCTGGCTAGTACTCTTTTAGTAGTAAAAAGAATTTTAAGACCCTGTTACTGAGGTCAGTATGATGTGTTTGTAATGAATTTTTCTGTTGAAAGCATTAAAATTGTCACTAATGAAGCTAAACTTAAGTATTTTTAAAATAAGCATATTAGTTTAATCAAAAGTAATAAAAACTTCTGATTTTTAATGTATTATTTCAGTTCAACATCACCCAAGCAGATTCTTTTTTTTTTTTTTTTTCTTTTTTTTGAGGCGGAGTCTTGCTCCATCACCCAGGCTGGAGTGCAGTAGCACGATCTCGGCTCACTGCAACCTCCGCCTCCCAGGTTCAGGCGATTCTCCAGCCTCAGCCTCCCTAGTAGCTGGGATTACAGGCTCCTGCCACCATGCCCGGCTAATTTGTGTACTTTTAGTAGAGACGAGGTTTCACCATATTGGCCAGGTTGGTCTCAAACTCCTGACCTTGTGATCCACCCGCCTCAGCCTCCCAAAGTGCTGGGATTACAGGTGTGAGCCATCGTACCCGGCTCAGATTCTTAATAATTAATGAGCAGGGCTTAAGGGTTTTACAACCAGCAAATTAAGAATATAATACTTTTAAAAATTTTGCTTAAGATCTTGAAGATCCATCATTTAGCCCCATGTTTAAAAAATGGACCGTTTTCACTTGAGTACTATTTTTAGCAAGTATTTGTCATTCCTTACAGAAATATGATAAATTCCCCTTATATTTCTAGCTTTCAGGTACAGTTGAAGGTGCACTCTTAAAAGTTTATCCAACACAGCACCTGGAAGAAAAGCTTTATAGTAACATCAACCTTTGAGAGACCCATCTGTTTTTGCCTATAAGTTCCAACCTTAAGCCATCAATTCTGTTTTGACAAAAGCCAGTTGTTAGAATCTGTTTTCAAAATCAAGCAGGAGTTTGTCCATCTTTATTTCTCTTGTTTTCTTCTGCTTTCTTTACCTGTTTCTCTTTCCTCTTACTCCTAATCTTATATTCCCTTATTCTCTATGTTTTATTATTGGACTCTCGACTCGATAGGCTTTTTTGTCTTTTAACCCTTTTACTAAAAATCTTAACCTCTGTCCTGAATTTGTACTCTAATTCCTGGTTTCAGCTTTGATTTTCCTCAGAGGATCTTTTGGTCCTTTTCCTGGTGTCCCTTAGGAATTGAAGTAGGAACATACATCCTCTGAAGAGAGGGATAGAGGTCTCTAGAAGGCCAAATAATTATGTACTAGATGGGACTATAATGGGGAACAAAACTGAACAGAGAATGAGGGCCCAAAGGTGACTGACCTCAGCTTTTTCCCATCCTATTTCACATATAGACACAACCTACACACACTTCCCCTCTTCTATTTGTATATTTAAATTCTCTTTTCTTTTTTTTAAAGAGATGGGATCTTGCTCTGTTGCTCAGGCCAGAGTGCACTGGCATGATAGCTCACTGTATCCTTGGGCTCAAGTGATCCTCCTGCCTCAGCCTCTCAAGTAGCGGGACTACAGCCACTCCTGGCTGTTTTTTTTTTTTTTTTTTTTAAAGACATGTGGTCTTGCTGTGTTGCCCAGTCTGGAATCCTGTTCTTTTAAAACTTAACAAGTTTAAGAAATTATTAGGGAAGTTTCATAGAGAAAAACCGGAGCTGGTTTTTCTAACGATTTCTTCCCACGTTGGTATTTCTTTTTTTTTTCTTTTTTTATTTCTATAGAATCTGTAGACATTGCTTTTTCTTTTTTTTCTTTTTTTTTTTTTGAGATGGAGTCTCATTCTGTCACCCCAAGCTGGAGTGTAGTAGCGCTATGGCTCACTGCAACCCCTGCCTTCCGGGTTCAAGAGATTCTCCCTGCCTCAGCCTTCAAGCAGCTGGGATTACAGGCACCTGCCACCACGCCCAGCTAATTTTTGTATTTTTAGTAGAGACAGGGTTTTGCCATGTTGGCCAGGCTGGTCTCCGAACTCCTGACCTCAGGCGATCTGCCCACCTTGGCCTCCCGAAGTGCTGGGATTACAGGCATGAGCCACCATGCGCAGCCAGACGTTGCTTTTTATTTTAGGCATGTAAGTCTTATTTATTTCAAAATACCTTTAAAGCAGAGAAATCATTCTATAGACCGTTTTGTCTCCTTTTTTTCCCCCACAGGCTCCCTTTTTTTTTTCCCCACATGCCTTTACTCTTGTGCCTAGAGGTCTGGTAGGAGATTAATATATGAGG
Organism: Nomascus leucogenys; assembly: GCF_006542625.1. Lineage (NCBI taxonomy): Eukaryota > Metazoa > Chordata > Mammalia > Primates > Hylobatidae > Nomascus > Nomascus leucogenys. The sequence continues at coordinate 103,860,114 of NC_044402.1, forward strand.
GGTATACTGCACATAACATTTTAGGATGCGTCTGCCACTGTTCTGTTGTAGTAGGTCATCTGTTAATGGGAGGTTTCATAGCAGAGGTGATGTCTTCTATGAATTAGAGATACTTGGCTGTCCAGGCATGATATTTATAATGAATATTATATCAGTATTCAAGGAAGTATTGAATGTACCAAAGAAGGTAGAGCAGTATAGGTAGGAGCATTGTAGAAAAAGTATTAAGTCACAATAATTGGCTTAATGAGTGCTGCCAGTTGTAGTGATCTCCAAAGCCTGGTCATAAAGGAACTGTTTCTACCTCCGGTGGTATTTGCATTCCTTCATCATAGCCTAGTGGGAAAGTGTTTGAGCTGTGGCCATGCATTAATTTTCATCACCTAAATGAAATATTTCTTCTGTTTTGGAGGTTTCTCTCTGGTAGGGAAAAAGTGGGGACTTTTCCAACTTTTCTTTCTTGTACCTAATACCTGCTTCACTTAGCTCTTGAGATCTTTTCATTTTATGAAATAAAAAAAATACATAACAAAATTATGATTGGTACCGGCCACCAGAGTATTGTTCTAATTTCCTAAACTGTTGTATGTGCCTGATGATAGTTCTGCTATGTTTGTAACTTTAAAAAGTATTTCAAGTGAAATTACTATTATGAAGTGGCTGCAGTATTGCTTTGTTTTCCTTGTCTTGAGTTTATGATATGTGTTCTGTCTCTCTCTCTCTCGCTCTCGTTAAGTTGCTCTCCATCAGCACATAGAGATCTCATGTGTTTTGCTACTTGTCAGGAAATGTTTTATCTCTTAAATACTTCTCTCAGAATAGTTGTTTTAGGATCAATCATGATGGCTGTCTAGTAAATATATTTTTATATTTACCAGATTATTTTAGTTCTGAAATATAGTTTAACTTTAATTATGATGTAGATTTTACCTATTATAAAAATTGTTTTGTTTGGCATTTATTTCTGTTCTTCCTTTTCTTCAAATTTGATGGCAGTATTTATATCCTGCATAGCATGTTTATTGCTTTACTTAGCGTAGAAACATTTTTCACAAGGGAAAAGATGCCTTGAGGAAATATTGAAAAACTTTTAATAGAAAGGTAATGAAATATTAGTGAGGTATAAAATTAGGTTGTTTGAACATTCTACAGAGACTCTTGTTTCTTAAGTGACTTAGGTTAGTCATTCAATCCCATTAGCCAAACAAATATACAGTCATTTGATGATTCTACAGATCATAAAATGTACCAAGTTATACTCATAGAAATGTTGGCCAGGCGTGGTGGCTCATGCCTGTAATCCCAGCGCTTTGGGAGGCCGAGATGGGTGGATCACCTGAGGTCAGGAGTTCGAGACCAGCCTGGCCAACATGACGAAACCCCATCTCTATTAAAAATACAAAAAGTAGCTGGGCGTGGTGGCACGCCTGTAATCCCAGCTACTCAGGAGGCTGAGGCAGGAGAATCGCTTGAACCCAGGAGGTGGAGGTTGTAGTGAGCTGATATCAGGCCATTGCACTCCAGCCTGGGTGACAGAGCGAGACTCTGTCTAAAAAAAAAAAAATAATAATAATAATAAATGTCCACCAGATTTTAATATAGAGATTGCTTATTTTATGCTATTTTTTTGGGGGGTGGGGGGTAGGTCTGAAGACTTACAGAAGATACTGCAATTTAAACAAAAACACCTTGCATACCAAAACCTAAAACAAATAAAAGTTGGAAAGCTCTTTTCAAATATTTTAGCTATCCCATGTATAGAATAAAATTCTCTCTTAAATTCCTGCTCCTTTTCCTTCCTGTTTCTCAGCAAATTGATGTAGTTTTAGTGTTTGGTTCACTTCTCCCTCATCACTTAAAGTAACTTTGGGTTTTATGTTGTTTAAGGTTGAGCTTAAAGGACTTTGGTTACCACTTTAAAAAAATCTTCTGATTTCAGAAATTAATATATGCAGTTTTAAAAGCTATTCATTATTTGTCATATTACTCCTAAAATTTTCCCCAAATGTGGATTGATTTTTTTAAAAAAGCTTTTTCTGGCATTTTCATTTTAAGATACGAGTAGTATACCCTCTGCTTATTAATGAGAGGGAGAGCAAGGATAAGTTAATCTTTACTTTTACTTGATAATGTTTGTTTGTTTTTATTGTTTAAAAGCAACTACAAAAGGATTACAGATAAATGCTTCACTTTAAAATATTGACATTTCAAAGGTATCATTTGTCATTAAAGATTGTTTTAACATCACACACAACTTGTTCACTGGGCTATTCATTTGAAGAATTTGTTTCTTGAGATAGTATTTCTTGCCTATTCAAATAACAAGTAGTATTTTAGGATTTTAAACAATTCCACTTAAGCCAGGGTTGGTTTTGATAGCCTCACTTCTCTGTATACAATTATGATTTGCTTTCTTAAAATTTATATTCTGAAGTTACAGTTATAAATATATTCTGATTTCAATGGTATAATGTCTTGCAATTTTATTTAGAAAGTATAATTTGACTACTCTAGCCATATTATTTTTAGAAAAGTTGAGGTCCTTTTTCAAAATATGTTTTGAAGATGGCAATTCAAAATATTAGGGTCTTAAAATAGAATCATATATGAACCTGTGTGGTGAACATTAACCCATTGGTAGTCTCAACTTGAGACTGCATTTGAACTACACTTGTGAGTGATTTTTCTTAGCTTTTTGAGATAGCCAGGGCTTTCTGTATAAGTGCTAACATACTCCTTTGGTGACCTCCATTATTCCCAGATTACCCATCTTTCCCACACTTGCATTTTCAGTTGGGGATAGAATAGTGAGAAGAGTTACGGTCCAGCTCTGACTTAGGACTATGTTACATCTTTCTCATGCCTGAATTCACCTTCAGTTTGGGCCGGAGTGGGTCCAATTCCCATTGGAACTAGGACATTGCCTGTGGCCCTTGTGCTGCTCCCAGTTGAATGGGATACCTCAGCCCTAACTTTCTGGTTCAGATGTTTAGGAACATGGCTTGAACTTCTAGCAGTTTTCAGGTAGGTGGTTCCTTCATAAGAAGATACTAACTAAATCGGACTTATAAGGCTGGCCCACAACTTAAAAAACTAATATTTTCTGTATATATTACATGATTTGTCTTTATATTCTCTAGTTACAGTGGATCATATACATAGTTGCATATTTTTATTCGGGAAATGTATTTTGCTTATGATATGCTTACTATCTAAAGAAAGTTACTGGCCGGGTGCAGTGGCTCACACCTGTAATCCTAGCACTTTGGGAGGCCGAGGCTGGCGGATTGCCTGAGCTCAGGAGTTTGAGATCAGCCTGGGCAACATGGTGAAACCCCGTCTCTACTAAAATACAAAAAATTAGCTGGGCATGGTGGCATGCACCTGTAGTCCCAGCTACTTGGGAGGCTGAGGCAGGAGAATTGCTTGAACCTGGGAGGCAGAGGTTGCAGTGAGCCAAGCTCGTGCCACTGCACTCCAGCCTGGGTGACAGAGCGAGACTCCATCTCAAAAAAAAAAAAAAAAGTTATCTCTAAAAATAAGGAATTGCTTAAAAGCATTATTGTTTTTGATTGAGTTACTCTTTATTAAAACTAAAATTTTGTAGTTATTCTATTTAATTTTAATTGAATGTAATATCAAATAGTCTAACCAGTGATCTGTTGGTGTGATGGCCTAATGGCAAATAAAGTCTTTGCATACAAGTTTATAATGATTTGAAAATCTCACGTTAGGAAGAGTCCTTTGAGTACAACTGTAGAATAATAGTAGAGTAGAGATTGCATATGAAATGCATGGCCTCTAATTTTTTCCCTGTATTTAAACCTTCCCTTCCTTTGTTACGTAGTGTAGCATTATTTCCCAAAAGTGCCACTTTGTTTCACTGCATACAAGTTGAGTTTTCCTTAAAATTTTTTAGGTGAGTACCCAGAACATGAAGATGGGTGGGCTGCCGCGTACAACACCTCCAACTCAGAAGCCCCCTAGTCCCCCTATGTCAGGGAAAGGGACACTTGGGTGAGTATATAAGTAGTAATTGAAAACCATTTTGTGTAGTATTGTTTAAAAATGAAGCACAACATACATTTAAATTATTTTTTGAATATTTGAAGAGAGACCATTTTCTTTGTAGGATTGTTGTTTGTGTGTATAACTTTCTCTTCTCTTAGGAAACACATTTTTATACTTCAAAAAGATTTGTTGAGGAATTATTTTTCTAGTGAATTTTAAATTTGAGGTAAAATCCTAGCCCAAGTTCATGGTTTATTGTAAATTGCAGTCTAATTTTAATTCCTTTTCTTTCAGAAAATTTATATAGTCTTTTATATTACAGTTTAACTCCAACTATCCTTTTTAAGCTGTGTAGATTATAAAATATTGAGCTTCAGGCCAGGTGTGGTGGCTCATGCCTGTAATCCCCACTTTGAGAGACCAAAGTGGGCAGATCACTTGAGCCCAGGAGTTTAAGACCAGCCTGGGCAATATGGTGAAACCCTGTCTCTATGAAAAATACAAAAATAAGCTGGGTGTGGTGGCACGCACCTGTAGTCCTAGCTACTCGTGAGGCTGAGACAGGAGGATCACCTGAGCCCAGGAGGTTGAGGCTGCAGTGAGCCGTGATCATGCCACTGTGCTGCAGCCTCGGTGGCAGAGTGAGCCCCGTCTCAAAAAAAAAAAAAAAAAAAAAAGAATATGGAGCTTTATTTTGGTCCTACAGAGTTGGGCTCTAGATTTGACTTTTGGCAAAAATGGCCAATTAATGGAAAAGCTTGACTTTTTTTCTTCTAGAGCATCGTATTATAAACTTGACTTACTGTGATTGAGATTTATGATTAGGTTGGCATTAGTATAGCCAGGTGATTAAAATTCTGTTTCAGCTGTGCTGTTACTTTATAATTCCTACATAGTCAGCTGCCAAGAATTCGGTTTTTTCATCTGTAAAAGGGGGGTAATATTTGTCCTCTGTCAATTTTTTAGGGTCACTGTACCACAAATTGGATGTTTAAAAATGTATAAGACAAAGACAAAATGTTTTGACAACCATTGGCTTTATGATATATGCTAAACAAGTTTTTAATTGACAGTCTTGTTTTTGGCTTCCTCAGCACCACCGCCGCCGCCGCCACCACCACCACCACCACCACCACCACCACCACCACCACCAACAACAACAACAACAAAACAACCACAAACCTTCAAATAACTGAAACCCAATCAAGCACTGAATCAGGATAGGACAAAATGATTTGAGATATAGTGGAGGATAGTGCTGGAAGAGAGATAATAGGACAGTAGGAGACCAAAGAATAAAAATAAATTCTAACCAGGAATAGGATGACTTTATTAGGGGTGGACAAAATAATTCTGCTTAGAGAGAGAGAAAATCTAGTGGATCAAATAAGATTTAAACTTCAAGGTAGAATGTAGATGGCATAGTAGTGTATAATGGTGCCAGGGGTCGGGGTAGAGAGATGAAGAGAAACTCTGTTTTTATTTTCCTATGTAAACATTTACATTTGTATCATGTGTAGTGCCTTATGGATTTTGTTGGGTTTTAAGTCAAGATTGTTAGTAAGATAAGCTACTTAGTCCCTAGAAAGTCCCTAGAAAAATGGAACTTTGTGTTATTTTCAAGTTTTGAATATTTGCTCATATACCAGTGTTTGTTTTCCTTGTATATTAGCAATGGTTCTGCAGGATCCTTGGGGACCAGAGTTGCTGAGGCCCACTCTGCTAGTTGATGGCTATAACCTGTTTTTCCACATAGTCTTTGCCTAGTCACCACATTTTGTTCCTTTGCTCCTTTTTTTTTAAAAAAATCTTATTTGTATCATTGCCTTCACTCTGTAGTTCTCAAAGAATTTTTGCTTGGATGCAACAGAGCTTGTTATTTTTTTGAGACAGAGTCTCTCTGGAGTGCGGTGGTGCAATATTGGCTCACTGCAACCTCTGCCTTCTGTGCCCAGGCAATTCTCTTGCCTCCAGGTGATTCTCCTTCTTCAGCCTCCTGAGTAGCTGGGATTACAGGTGTGCGCCACCATTCTCAGCTAATTTTTGTATTTTTTAGTAGAGATGGGGTTTTGCCGTGTTGGCCGGGCTGGTCTCAAACTCCTGAGCTCAAGTGCTCTGCCCGCCCCGGCCTCCCGAAGTGCTGGGATTACAGGCATGAGCCACTGCACCTGGCCGCAACAAAACATTTTTATTGCCTGGGAAAAATTGTCTGAAAACTAGATGTTGGAGAAATTAATGTTTCCCATTTTATTGTTTAATATTTGCATTATAATTTAAGAGATGCCGGAACTTCCTTTTAGTATTTTAAATCCAAAGTCCTGACATTACTTTTTCCTCTTTTGACCCAAGATTTCATCCAGTGTCCCTTATTTTATTTTTAATTACTAATGTATATATATATGTAAGGAGACTTTGAAGGGTAGTAGAGTAAATTGCAAAGTGATCTCATCCAAAATCAGTGATCCATAACTTGAGTGCCCCAGGAGAGCAATAGTTAAAGGAACTCTGGGATCCATACATAAGTCAGTAGAGCAACATCATTTCAGGAAAAGAAAGCTTTTTAATTTTCACATCTTGATCAGTTCTTATTCTTTTAGTGACCAAGATCTCATCTACAATATGTCAATTGACTTTATCATTGTCATAAAGAATTTGGAAACCTAAGTAGAAATGAGAACTAATTTAATAATCACTAATTTCCCCATGTGCATCCTGTTTCCTGTCATATTTCCTTTCTTCCTCTTTTCATCCTCTTTACGAGGAAATTTTGGGAAAAGGCGGGAAATATGTGTTAATAAATCCAGTCTGGCTTGTATTTTACAGTTCAAAGTAAATAATATAGAAAGGCTGTTGTGGTGGTCATTCCCTTCCCCCTACCTTTGTAAATGTTGAACTCTGAGGAGGGAAAGAGAAGAGAGATCAAGGTGAAAGTTGAGGGAGAAAGTGAGAATGGAAGATGAAATTAAAGTGTGTATTTTTGTATACAGATGTACTTTAATTTCTGTATATTTGGTATATAGAAAGGGAAATGAGTTATTATGGCTAGTATTGATCATCAGTGTGGGGGTTATAGATCCGAAATCTAGATTTGTAGTTCCTGTCTTTGAATATCTTTGGTTAGGGAGAGAAGGGAGAGGAGAATAATTAGTGCATTCATGAAGTACAGTTGGGAGACTTTAATATGATACTAAAAGAATTCCAGCTCTTTTAAGAAGAGAGTAGGGTCTGGGAAACATTGGCTTAAATGGTAGAGAACCTTTGTGCTCATTGAGAATAAATGAGCAAAATTGCATTAGCACAGGGAAACGAGGTTGGAGACTGAAAAATTACAATATTCACCAAAACCCTACTGGTGGAGAAGTGATACATTAGTAAAGACTGAAATTGGTAGCTGGGTTATGTTAAAACACATTTCCTATCTCTGATTACAAATTGTATCTCACTGCTGGCAACTCTTTGAATTTATTGTGCCGAAACTTGCTTAATCATACAATACATACGCTCTTCTTTTTGTAGGCGGCACTCCCCCTATCGCACACTGGAGCCAGTGCGTCCTCCAGTGGTACCAAATGATTACGTACCTAGCCCAACCCGTAATATGGCTCCCTCGCAGCAGAGCCCTGTGAGGACAGCTTCTGTGAATCAAAGAAATCGAACTTACAGGTATTTTCTCTACCTCAGTGCAAAATGTGATGGTCATAGTACCATAATCTGTTCAGATTACTTCAGGTAAATCTCTCATTTTCCAAGCACTAAGTTCTTTTCCTCACTCTATTCTCCCAAACCTCATCTGATTTCACCTCTCTCTCCTCATGTTCTAATTCAACTTTGAGCAGTCAGGAAGTTGATAAAGAACAGACATCTCAAAGTGCAGACTTCTCTCCAAGTTTTAAGAGTTCAGTTGATCTGGAAAAAAAATTATGGACCAAATGTGGGAAATGTCAGGTTGTTTTTTGGTGGAACTTTACAGATGAAAAACTATACATAATAAAACACTAATATGGGATAGTACATCAAAGTATGATTATTAATTAAAATTACTCAAATCTGTTTAGGAAAATGTGTTTATTTTATTATAATAGAAGTTTCTTCAGATAGGCATTAAACTGGAATATAAAAAGGCAATATTTATTGTTTTAATATGTTAAACCTCAACATTTATCACATTTATGGATAATTTTTTCAAAATGTGGTCAAAACAAGCTTATTGAACTCAGTTTTTCCCTCAACTTTATTAATTAATAAATATACATACATATATATATATACACACACACACACACACACACATTTTTTTTTAACCTGTCACTGACTTGGAGCTCAAGGAAATTTTTTTTTTGAAGCGGAATGCTTTTGAATTACCTTTATTGTAGCTACATTCATCTCAGAAAATGTCGGGAAGTGCTGATGATCTCTTACTGTTTATAAATACTCATGTTTTGGTGGCTCTTATTTCTTTAGCAGCAGTGGGAGTAGTGGAGGGAGCCACCCAAGTAGTCGGAGCAGCAGTCGAGAGAACAGTGGAAGTGGTAGTGTGGGGGTTCCTATTGCTGTTCCTACTCCATCTCCTCCCAGTGTCTTTCCAGGTAAAACATTCATGGTGCCTCGTCTTCACTTTTCTTTTCAAATTTGATTCAATTTGTGATTTAATTATGGTGGGCTTTCTTCGTAATCAGGATTTTTTTTCTTTAGGAATCATAAATATTGGGAAGTCTTTATATATTTGTTATTTGTAAGCAAGGGATTTGTAAGTGTTTGCTCACTTTGCACTTCTCTTTATGCCTTTGGTGATGTGGCTCAGTTGCTGCTTTGAGGTTTCAGATCACACTTTGTTATGAGTTACAAGTTTAATTCCAGCTAGTGTTATGACAGTGCAGTCTTTGGACACAGTGGGAACTCAGTGTGAGAACCATATTAGTAACAAACGATTGGGCAGATATAACAAGTAGTTTTGACAGTTAAATTTAGGGGATGTATTGGAATTTAGTAGTCTCTGAAAATACTACTCTCTTTTCTCTGAAACAGAAAAATCTGCTTATTTGATTTGAGGAGATGCACACTTAAAACTTAGTTTTAAAAACATGACACAAAATACATTAATAGAATGTTACATACTTAATTTACTTATGGTAACAAGTAGATAATGCCTTTTAAAAATCATAAAGATTTGTGTTTTAAAAAAACTTTTTTTAATCTGATATCTGGAATATGTCTTTTTTGATTTGTGTAATTCAAAATGGAAAACTGTTGTTTTTTAGTGTATTATGTTAGTTTTGTATACTATATACAGAATGTTATGCTAAAAATAATATGAAGGGAACACTTTTCTTCTGGAGTAGTGCTTTCAAATAAAAAGGAATGTTTGTTTTTAATGAATTGAAAAAATCTGCACATTACCCTGAGCATCTTGAATTATTTGCTGCTTATATAGTAATCCTTTAACATAAGTTTTACTCTTTTTTTCAACTCTGTTCTTTTGGTTAGTGTTAAGCACTGAATATCTAACATTAAATACTCTAATACCTTTTCTAATCCTGCCTCATGTGATTGCCTCATTAATGCTGCCTCTTACTCCTCTTTCCCCTCAGCCCCTGCTGTCTCTGCTGGCACTCCTCCCCTTCCTGCTACTTCTGCATCTGCCCCTGCCCCTCTTGTTCCTGCTACTGTCCCTGCCTCCACTGCCCCAGATGGTGCTGCTGGGGGTGCCCAGACCCTTGCTGATGGCTTCACTTCTCCAACTCCCCCTGTTGTTTCTTCCACTCCCCCTACAGGTAAGTATTTGCTTAGTCATTGGCAGGCAGATCCAGTCATCTGGCTATTCTCTTACTTGCACCTCTGATTTTTGTTTGTTTTTGGTTTGGTTGTAGTTTGTATTAAAAAAAATAAGAATAATGTACTAACCAGAAAGTATGTGACCAAAGATTAGCATTTCCTGAGAAAATTGAGGTAAATTTTCTCATACATTTTTCCAATAGGGTAGCATAAATTTATGTTTTTTTATTGCTTGAATTTCATTTATTAGAGATTTTTAAGTTTAATATGGAGCTACCTTCTATACAGTTTTTGGAAATTATCATTAGAAATATTTTTATTACAGGTTAAGTGATTAACAAAAGTCTATTACAATAATTCTAAGGTATATTTTATAGGAAATATTTGATACAACAAATGGAAAGCCTCTGTAAGTCTATTTTTAACAGAATCTGTTGCTTATTATAGCAGCATTGGAAACTCATAGACAATGGACTTTTAAAGAATTTCAGGTTTATTTAAGTTGGTTGGTGTTTTAAAATTGCAATCTAAAATCTGTTTTGATTGGGGAGGAGATAGACTCAATTGCTACAAAATATATTTGTACGGTTAATGATGCTGGCTAGTAAACAGGTTCTTATCTGCCATAAAATGTATGTGTTTGGACATATATCACTGTATTAGTCTGTTCTCACATGGCTATAAATACCTGAGACTGGGTAATTTATGCAGAAAAGAGGTTTAATTGGCTAACGATTCTTCAGGCAGTACAGGAAGCATGATACTGGCATCTGCTTGGCTTCTGGGGAGGCCTCAGGAAACTTACACTCATAGCCTAAGGCAGAGGGGAAGCACACTGGTCACATGGCCAGAGTAGGAGCAAGAGGACAAAGCGGGAGGTGCTACACACTCTTAAACAACCAGATCTCATTATTGCAAGAACAGCTCCAAGGGGGATGGTGTTAAACCATGAGAAACTGCCCTTGTGATCCAGTCACCTGTCCCCAGGCCCCACCTCCAACACTGGGGATTACAGTTCAACACAAGATTTGGGCAGGGACACAGATTCAAATCATATCAATCACCATAGTGTTCCACTTGCCAGTGAAGAACTTCATGGCATTTATATTCAGCTTTGCTGTTATACATGTTAAACATATCATATATAAGATCTTTACATGTTTTAAAAGACACTTTTAGCCAAAATGGATTTTGGATGATGTCATATGGGATTCCTTCTATATGACTTTTAAAGAAAAGCTTTCTGCAGTAGATAAATGTAAACATGGGCTGGTTTTTGATCCGAATACAACTGTTAGGCCAAACTAATTAGTTAAGTATAGGAATCTCGTTATGCTCCTGCTTTGATAAAGAATGCATCAGAAAGGACAAATCACCCCCAACTGAGAGTCTATGTTTTAGTAATTAAATATTAATTGAATAACAGGTGCCTGGCTCAGTGTTCACCAAATAAACATTTATTATGTGAGGGGATAATTAACTGTGGTTTTTAAAACAAAAAGCAAGGTAAATGCCTTATTAATAATTTATATCAGGATAGTCTCTTTTATACAGTACCTGAGTTACCAAGCAATTGTTTTTCTTTTTACTAAGGTATAACTTATGTACAGCAAAATTCACCCTTTATACCATATATGTTTGTGAGTTTTGGCAAAGGTGTACTGACATGTAATTGCCACCACAATCAAGATATAGAATAGTCCTATCATTGCAAAAATTTCCTCCATGCCCCCTTTATAGTCGGTCCTTCCCTTCCACTCCCAGCTCCTGGTAAGCCCTTGATGTGTTTTTTTCTCTAAAGTTGTGCCTTTTTAAGTATAACACATAAATGAAAGCATATAGTATGTAGCTTTTTTGATCTGTTTTTTTTTTGGCCAGATGCATTTGAGAATTACCCATGCTGTTGCATGTTTAAGTATTTCATTACATTTTATTGCTTAGTAGTGTTGTATTGTATGGGGATGTATCACAATTTGTTTATCCCTTTCTCAGAGGACATTTAGATTTTTCTAGTTTTGAGTGCTTATGAATAAAATTCCTATAAACATGTACATACAGGTTTTTTTTTTGTGCACATGGGTTTTTATATCGGGTAAATACCTAGGGAATAGAATTGCTGGGTTATAAGTAAATTTTTAACTTCATAAGAAACTGCCAAGTTGTTTTCCAAAATGGCTGTATAATTTTACACTCCCAGCAGCAATATGTGAGTTTCCAGTTGCATCCTTGTCAGCACTTGGTGTTGCCTTTTTTAGCTTTAGCCATTCCAATACATGTGTAATGGTTTCTCATTACATGTGTGGTTTGGATTTGCATTTTCTTAGTGACTAATGATATTGAACATTTTTTTCATGTGCTTATTTGCCATGTGTATATCCTCTTTGGTGAAGTATCTGTTCAAATGTTTTGCTCCTTCTCACCTTTTTAATAGGGTTTTTTTTTCTTATCATTGAGTTCTTTTATATTCTAAATATATGTCCTTTATAGATTATGAGTTACAAATATTTTCTTCCATTTTGTGATTCGTTTGCTTATTTTCTGTTATTTGTGGTGGGGGGAACGGGGGCGGGCGGACAGAGTTTCGCTCTTGGCGTCCAGGCTGGAGTGCAATGGCAGTCTCCGCCTCACGGGTTCAAGTGATTCTCCTGCCCAGCCTCCCAAATAGCTGGATTACAGGCACCCACCACCATGCCCAGCTAATTTTTGTATTTTTAGTAGAGATGGGGTTTCACCACGTTGGCCAGGTTGGTCTTGAACTCCTGACCTCAGATGATCCGCCCGCCTCAGCCTCCCAAAGTGCTGGGATTACAGGCGTGAGCCACTGGGTCCAGCCTGTTCATTTATTTTTTTAAATGTTGTATTTCAAATAGCAGAAATTCTTCATTTTTATTAAGTGTTATTTTTCAAATTTTTTTTAAATGAATTGTGCTTTGGTGGCATATCTAAGAACTCTTTACCTGAAGTCATAAAGATTTTGTTCTGTGTTTTCTTCTAGAAGTTTTTAGTTTCAGGTTTTATTGTTAGGTTTATGATAATTAGGTATATATATTTTTAAAACCCCAAATGGTAAATCGACTCATTAGTAGTGTGAATAGTGTCTTTTTTTTTTTTTTTTGAGACAGAGTCTCACTCTGTCACCCAGGCTGGAATACAGTGGCGATCTCGGCCAACTGCAACCTCCGCTGCCTGGATTCAAGCGATTCTCCTGCCGTAGCCTCCTGAGGAGCTGGGATTACAAGCGTGAGCCACCACACCCAGCAAATTTTTTGTATTTTTAATGGAGACAAGGTTTCACCGTGGTGGTCAGGCTGGTCTTGAACTCCTGATCTGAAATGATCCACCCTCCTCCACCTCCCATAGTGCTGGGATTAAAGGCCTGAGCCACCACGCCCAGCCCATGTGAGGTTTTAGACTAGATCTAACTATATAAAATTCATAATGATGTTAATCCAGATGTTTTTAACTTGATCCTAGGTTTGTATTAGTTTGCTATAGATTAATTACTGAAATGCTAATAATTGTATTCAGTGGTTCAAATAACTAAATATGCCTTTTAAGTCATAGTTTATACATTTTCATTTTTATCATGGTTACAGAGGCTTCTCAGTTGATAGTGGATTATGTTTAAGCTTGAGTGCTTAAGTTTTTGATACACATGTAAGATGATTAAATGTTATAACAAGCCTTGAGTGCTCTTATAATCCTTATATGACTCCATATGAATCTAAGCTTGATAAACTTTCAGACCTCCTGTAGAGCAATTTTAGTTATGTAAAACTATTTTATAATCATAGACAAGATGAAAAATTGTCAGTGTTTTTTTCCTCTAATACTTTTAATTAAAATTACCAAGAAGATAGTCTTACATTAAAGTAGAATAAAGATGGTAAGACTCAGCTGAGAAATATGAAGCCTGGAAGAGGATATGACTGCAGTGTTTGATCATGAAGATTTGAACAAATCAAGCATTCATCAAATTCTACATTACATAAGTCTTATCTCACTGTGTTTCAAGTAGTTATTTTAGAATTTAAAAAATTTCAGGGTAACCTTAGGCACAAATGGATAGATGAGTGTGCCAGGTATCATCTGTTCCTCCAGTCCCCCCTCCTTAACTCTCCCCTCTTCTCCAGTAGGCTGACCTCCATGAAATGCTTCAATGGATTCTTTTGCCCTTTGGCTTCCTGTTGGGTTTAGCAAAAGTGTTTTTATTCTTTTTCACTTTATCTCCTCCCTTTCTCCCTTTCTCTTTCTCCTTTCCTTTCCCCTCCGCTATCCTCTTGCCCTCCTCCACCCTCATCTCCTCCTCCTCTAGCTTCCTGTCCCCTTTCCGCTTTCTTCTCCACCTGCTTATTTCTCCCCCTCCTCTTCTCTCTTGCCCTCCCCTTCTCCCTTGTCTGCTAGTGTGCTCTCTCATGGGTGCTGTAGTGCTCTGTCTGTAAGAAAAAGTTGTCAGTTTAATGTAGGTGGGAGTGAAGTCAAGGTAAAGTTTAGGGAGTGGATTATTAGGAAATTGATGGATTATGGAATCATGTCTCCAGTTGACATTAGCTGTGGAAGAACTCTCAAGAGAGCAAAGTACAGTGAAATTGATGATAACTATATATGGACTTAGGGATGATATTAAAAATAAGGTATATTTTGACCCTGTTTTTATATCTTAATTTTTTTCATGATTGTTAATTTTTTAGATTTTAATTTTAAGACAAAATAATGTAGCTTTCATGGTAGATTTTTTTGATTAAATGAAAGAAATGTTTGATTTGAAATTATGTCATTTAACCTTTTGTTGAAATACTTTATTTTCCTTTAACCAAACTTTTTTGCTACCTTACGTTTATTATTATTTATTATTTTGGAATAAGACTGTGTGTCAAACATTTTTTCTCTTGCTTTCCCAAACATCATTCTTGTCGATTTTAGTTTTCAGCATTTAGTGGCTATATTTTGGGGGTGGAGTAGATAAATTTTAATTAATTGTGATGATTTTGAAACCCCATCAGATTTTTAATTTAGTGAAATAATAGTGTTAACTAGCAAACTATTTATTTATTTTGAGACAGTCTCACTCTGTCACCCAGGCTGGAGTGCAGTGGTGCAATCTCGGCTCACTACAACCTCCGCCTCCTGAGTTCAAGTGATTCTCATGCCTCAGCCTCCCGAGTAGCTGGAATTACAGGTGCACACCACCATATCTGGCTAATTTTTGTGTTTTTAGTTGAAATGGGGTTTCACCATGTTGGCCAGCCTGGTCTGAAACTCCTGACCTCAAGTGATCTGCCTGCCTTGGCCTCCCAAAGTGCTGGGATTACAGGCATGAGCCACTGCACTCGGCCCTAGTTAGTAAACCATTTAGACATAGCTTTCCAAACTTAATCATATTTTTGTTTGCTTTTCCGCTTTTGTACTCTGATACAATATCAGCGAACAATAACTCACCTTGCCTTGTGTATTTCAGATACCAGTTAAACTAGCTGTTATTTTTAATTATTAAGATTTAGGCATTGTACATAAAGTATTTAATGATCTGAGATAATTTTCTTTTAATGACATGTGTGTGTTCTATCTCTTTTTCAGGTCATCCTGTACAGTTCTACAGCATGAATAGGCCTGCCTCTCGCCATACTCCCCCAACAATAGGGGGCTCGTTGCCCTATAGACGCCCTCCTTCCATTACTTCACAAACAAGCCTTCAGAATCAGATGAATGGAGGGCCTTTTTATAGCCAGAATCCAGGTTAGATTTTTTTTTTGCATTCTATAGAATGTATTTAATTAAAAACCTTCAATTACAAAAATCCCTTAATTACAAATAGTGCATGGTAGGTAGTTAGCACCTTTTGTTGAATGAATGGGAGAATGAATGAATTGTAGGTTGTTAATACTGTATCTTTCAATTCTTTAAAAATAAAATCAGTACGTGATTTCCATGTAAAGTCATACAGCTTAATTTTTCTGAGCAGAATTTTTTTGAATATTTTAGTGGTTATTTGCTTTTTAAAATAACATTGTGGTGAATGGTATTTCCTTTTTATTTAATCAGACATCCTTACTTTATAAATAATAAATAATGAAAGTTGGGTGCACATGAACAGAATTTAGAAGTGGCAGAGGAAAAGAGAACATTTTTGAAGCTACTTTGTGCTAAGGAATTATACTAGCTTGTACAACTCTCATACCAAACCCATGGTGGAAAAACTAGGAGTTGTGTAAATTGAATCAGATATAATAATTACACTAAATAATTGGTTGTATCATGCATGCAGAATAACTAATCAGGAACCTATTTAATAATAATTATTTTGTTTACTCCCCAGAGAGGGCAAGAACAAATATTAGACACCATGGCTATTGTGGACATGGTATGTCAACTTCTTTTTTCTGTATTTTTGCCAGGAAGCCAGTAAGCCTATGTGTGAACACCTCTGATACTGGGTTCAACTCATTCCATTTTTGATAAGCCTTGAATTTTGTGGAGCTGAAGTTTGTCTCTGTGGCTATGACCTATAGTGATATTCTTTGAAAGAGTCTTGCAGAAGAAATTTGATCCTCCAACATAAACAATTTAAATAATGTTTTAATATTATCTCATTTGATTCTTAGAATCATGTACAAAATAAGATTGGTGATCATTTTCTTATATATCTTATAGGTGAGAAAAATGAGGCTGAGGTGATGGTCAGATTAGGATTTGAATTTAGGTTTTCTGACTCTAAGTTCCATGTTCTTTCGTTCTGGTTTTCTTTTTTTTTTTTTTTTAATTGAGATGGAGTCTCGCTCTGTTGCCCAGGATGGAGTGCAGTGGTGTGATCTCTGATCACTGCAACGCCCGCCTCCTGGGTTCAAGAGATTCTCCTGCCTCAGCCTCCTGAGTAGCTGGGATTATAGGCACCCACCACCACACCCAGCTAATTTTTGTATTTTGTTGTAGAGACAGGGTTTCACTATGTTGGCCAGGCTGGTCTCAAACTCATGACCTTAAGTGTTTCACCCACCTCAGCCTCCCAAAGTGCTGGAATTATAGGCGTGAGTCACCGTGCCTGGCCTCAGTTCATGTTCTTTCTATTGTCCTACCTACACATTTAAAAAATCTTTCTCTTATCCTCCCAAGTCTTCTCTTTTTTGGAGGGGAAGGCGGATGAAAGGATGTGATATAAAGTGCATGAAAGCCTGAGACCTTGTCAGTCTTTTATACAGTTACATCCTGGAATATTGCTCAGGAACTGTTTGTTGAATGCCAAATGAATCCCTTGTTTATTTATCCAAATCCCTTCACTGTTCTGGGTCCCTCTTGTAAATTAAATGCTGTATTTGTAGTCCATCCAGTGCAAACCATAGTGTGAATACCAGCTGCCTTAATTCATATATACTTCTCTTCTTTTATCACATTTAGTGTTTTTGGCTCTGCCATTCTTTTTAAATCATTCTGAACTTAAATTTTGACAGAACTGCCCTTTTTATACATTTGCCTTTTAAACCACATTTTCAAACTTACATTTGTTCAGGAGCACGGGATTACAGGTACCTGCCACCACACCTGGCTAATTTTTGTTTTGTTTTGTTTTGAGACAAAGTCTTGCTCTGTCACCCAGGCTGGAGTGCAGTGGTACAATCTCGGCTCACTGCAACCTCTGCCTCCCGGGTTCAAGCGATTCTTCTGCCTCAGTCTCCCAAGTAGCAGGGATTCAGGCGCCTGCCACTATGCCCAGCTAATTTTTGTATTTTTAGTAGAGACAGGGTTTCACCATATTGGCCAAGCTGGTCTTGAACTCCTGACCTCAAGTCATCCACTTACCTTGGCCTCCCAAAGTGCTGAGATTACAGGCGTGAGCCACCGCACCCGGCCTATACAGGGATATTTCATGCTTTGTTCGTGTATGCTCCAAAATAGTCCTATGAGAACCCTGTAGGTAGAATTTATTTGAAGGCTGTTTAAGCACATATTTAAATGTATTTTATAATACATACTTCAATAGTTTCTTTGTAAATCTGATTTTCAAATGCTTGAAAGTATATGTTAAAGTAAAAATATCCCCACTTTATGGAATGATTTTAATGAAAAGTATTTTTCTCACTCATGGAAGTAAGGTGAATTGGGATTGTTAGGCTTTCTGCATAATGTGTGAGTCAATTTAGTTGCGCTTTTTTGTTTTTCTGTACTCTGCTCTATTAAGTTCTGCCTTTCATCTCCAGGGATTTGATAACTGTTTAAAGTGGGTGGCCACAGCATTTTTAGTTGGTTAATCAGAGTACTTTTTGTAAACTAATTTTTTTTTTAACGAAACCATTTTCTTGGAAAAGCTCTTTTTGCAAGACTTAATGATTTGTGAATCAGTGTTCTAAGGCTGTTAGATGTACTTTTATTTTATATTCATTACAATATTATTTATGAGTCAAGTGCTGTGGCAGGTGCCTGCAGTCCCAGCTACTCAGGAGGCTGAGGCAGAAGGATTGGTTGAGCCTAGGAGATGGAAGTTTCATTGAGCCGAGATTGTGCCACTGTACTCCATCCTGGGCAACAGAGTGAGACCCTGTCTCAAAAAAAATAATTATGTAAGTCTCCTGTATTACTCCCACTGGCTCTGCAATTGTCCCTATTTTTTTCATATTTACAGTGAGAATATTTGTTGTGCTTTCTCAAGTAACCAATTCTCTGATTTAACAAAAATGATCTGAAGTGTGTGTTTTATGAGCTTTTTTTTTTTTTTTTTTTTTTTTTTTTTTTTTTTGGGTAATTGGAGTCTTGCTGTGGTTGCATGCTTCTGAGGAAGTGAGCTGACAATCTTTGGAAGGTTTCATGTGAATATAAATTCAGTGGGGTTCTGTGAGGTGTAAACCTAGCAGTGCTGTTACTATATTTGTTAATGTACAATTTGATCTGAGTTTGAAAAAGGGCACTTATAACATAGTTAAAATATGGAACACCTAGTGTCTAGTGCCAAGTCTTAGGAGCACAATAATTGTTTTTTCATGGGATTATTTCAGAAACAAGTTATTGAAAGGAACCCTTTGATCAGGGCATAACTGAAATCCCTTTGGTTCTCATTATTTCTTAATCTAATCCAATGAAATAGGAATACCAATTTATCATTCATCTTGCCAGTGGTAAGGGGGGGGGGTCATAGAAACACATAGGGCTAATTATGAGTTAACAGTCTCTACTTTAAATGTAAATATGAAGCACCTTGGTGGTCAAGAAGAATATACATATATCTACATGTGAGTATGTTTACATATACTTACATAAGCCTTGTTTGTTAAGGAATCAGTAATGTAGCATATAAGTATTGAAGCCTTTAGGAGAAAGTAGCCTGTATTTTACTGCTCATATTTTCTTAAAAGCTTTTGAAAAAATCTAGTTCATAAAGTGAATGTTGGTTCCAAGAGATGTATCTATATATAGTTCTATGAGATATAGGAGTTTCTGAATGGGTATGCTGTTTCACAAAGAGAAAGTGTCAGGCTTAATAATCCCTGAGTGGTTTTAAAAGTGACTAAAAAAATAGAAAACAATGTTGGGATGGTGCTATTCCAAAATAAAAAGCCATTTCACATATTCTCTAAATGATTTGTGAAGTTACAGCATCGCCATAAATGTCTAAAACGTCTAGAAGAATACTGATGTGATGGGGCTTTAGCAAAGTATAAATACAGAGCAGGAGCAGGAAGATTTTTTTTTTTTTCCAAAGTCTTGCTTTGTTGTCCAGGCTGGAGTGCAGTGGCACAGTCTTGGCTCACTGCAACCTCTGCCTCCTGGGTTCAAGCGATTCTCCTGCCTCAGCCTCCCGAGTAGTTGGAACTACAGGTGCATGCCACCACGCCCGGCTCTTTTTTTTTTTTTTTTAATAGAGACAAGCTTTCACCAGGTTGGCCAGGCTGGTCTCCGACTCCTGACCTCAAGTGATCCAGTTCATCTGGGGTTACAAAGGTCATCCCAAATTCTACTTTTCTCCAGGGCAAACCTTTAACAAGGTGGTCAAAATTAATTCAGATACCACATCCTTTTCTTTTTGGACCATGTAAGATCTCATCTGACTAGAATGTCTGTGAGCCAGAATATACTGTCTTTCTTGGAGTTGAGCTGAAAACAAACCATTCTAAGAGAATTTAAGCAGAATTTTGAGCAAAGAATTGTTGCAATATTCAGTTCTAATCCTAGTCATTTTGTTACTGCCTTGGCCTCCCAAAGTGCTGGGATTACAGGTGTGAGCCACCACGTCCAGCCTGAATTCACTTTTACATACCTCTTGTTCTAAGTTGGTATTCATGTTTAGAAAATACTACACTTATGCATTGTTTATTTCCTTCACTGGGAGAAAAACATAAGCATCTCAACTCTCATGGGCTATATAATATATGTATCTCCTCTAAATGTGATGTTCAGTAATGACTTTAGAAGTAGTTTTTAGAGTGCTTATTTTGTCTAATATTCTCAGAGTATTTATAAAGCTGTAAAAATAAGATGTAAAAGCTTAGTTTTACTTTTCCAAACTTTTTGAATTGGACATTTAAAATACAAGCTTCATTGATGCTTCAAAGGGCTTTATAAATAACCAGGAAGGTTGTACTTGGAAAGTCTGTACATTTCATCAGCACAGACTCATCATTTAGGTTTGGATTGCTTGGAAAGCCTTTTACTGTTTATATCTAAACATTCTTGTATATTGTGAAAATTACATAACAGAATCTAAGTTTGGAGATCTTTTGGTGGTTATTGAGAAAGAGTCTTGTCTTATGAAGAATCATTTTAGCTAAATGAAATGAAAACAAGTTTGCTTCCTGCTTTTCTTTGCCTGTTCACAAAATGACTAGGATTAGAACTGAATATTGCAACAATTCTTTCCTCAAAATTCTGCTTAAATTCACTTAAAATGGTTTGTTTTCAGCTCAACTCCAAGAAAGACACTATATTCTGGCTCACAGACATTCTTGTCAGATGAAATCTTACATGGTCCAAAAAGAAAATGATGTGGTATCTGAATTAATTTGGACCACCTTGTTAAAGGTTTGTCCTGGAGAAAAGTAGAATTTGGGATAACCCCGGACGGAACTGAATTTTTGAACGTGCCTTAGACTAGCTTTGAAAAAAGTCTTAAGTTGTTACCAAGTCATTCTTTTAAGGAAGAACTGCCATTGATCTTTCCCTGGCTGCTGGTGGACTTCTTTTTTTTTTTTTGAGATGGAGTTTTGCTCTTGTTGCCCAGACTGGAGTGCAATGGCATGATCTCGGCTCACTGCAACCTCTACCTCCTGGGTTCAAGTGATTCTCCTGGCTCAGCCTCCCGAGTAGCTGGGATTACAGGCACCTGCTACCACGCCTGGCTAATTTTTGTATTTTTAGTAGAGACGGGGTTTCACCATGTTGGCCAGGCTGATCTCAAACTCCTGACCTCAGGTGATGCGCCCCCCTCGGCCTTCCAAACTGATGGGATTACAGGCATGAGCCACCGTGCCTGGCTGCTGGTGTACTTCTTAAAACCACTATGGCTTCAGATTTTCACTTTCAGAAGTAGAAAGGAAATAAGCATATTCATCTTAAAAAAAAGAAAACAACCTCAGTCTACCCACAAAAAGACTGCTGTAGGTTAAGCACCTAATCATTCTTTTTTAGCTGAGTACCAAAAGGTCATTTTTTATATTTGTTAGAGAAACAGTGACTGAAGTGGGAAATTTCCCACTTTTCTGTTACACAGAAGGTTAGGATACATGCCAACAGAAGAGGAGCATTTCATCTTGGATGTGAACACGTGCCTTGTCTCTGCTCTTCTAGTGCCAGTTGCTGCCTGCTACTGTTTCTCAGTTTTATCTTTTTTTTCTGTGCCCCTTCTCTTTTCACTGTCTTCTGCTTACCCTTGGAAACAATATTATGAACATACCAACAGTTGTTGTAAGCCTCTGAGTGGGAAGCAGACACACAAGTCAAGGATTTACTGCCAAGAATTATGACTTTAGGGAAAAACCTAACCAAACGTGTCTTTTTAAGAAAGGTACCAATTTTTAGGGTTATACTGCTCTGTTCTTTGCATCTAGATATTCAAGATTATGTGCTTAACTCTTGTCTGTGCATTTATATGTCCTCCCTGCATCTATCCATAGCATCAATTGTAGATATTTTGCATAATCTCAACCCAAATGTATCATATCAATCTCTCTCCCTGACTTACCTGTTTACCATCCCATTTCTTTCCCACTACTACCTACCAGGCTTAACATAGTTAATGACATCTCCATCTTCGTAGTTATGAAGGTTAAAAATCTAAGAATGACCTTCAGCTTGTTGCTGTCCTTGATATGCTAGCTAAATCATTAATTGCCAAGTACTCTCTTCCCACACTTTCAATGTTCTCTCCTTTTCTAGAAACTGCTTTGATTTATTACGTGCCAGCCACTGGGTTAGGCTTTCCACATCCATTGTCTGTTTTTAATCTTTGCAGCCACTATGTGAAGTAGGTTGCATTACCTTGTTTTCATATCACATTTATGGAATAGGCCTGAAGAAGTTAATTGACTAGCTATCCAAACAGCCAGGAAAATGATGGATCAGAGATTTGAGGCTGAGTGACTTGAAAATCCAACCTCTTTCCACTAAGCACTCTTCCACCAGGCATATAAGATCCTTCCCTATTTCTATTTCTGGGTTTTTTACTTTCTCTTTGGGTATCTTTTCCTAGCCATATGGAAACATTTCTGGTCCTGTGAACTGGTTATGCTGTTTGATGCCTCTGAGCCTTCACCCTCACTTGCTTCTCTCAACTTGATTATCTTTCTCAACCTCTGTCAGCTTGGCAGCTTCCTTTCTTCAAGTCCCTGCTGAGAGGTCATTTCATTGTAGCCCTCCTCACCTCCACCACTACTTCCAGGGAATTGCTACAAATATTGTTGGGTTAAGATTATCATGTATTCTTCTGTTTCAATAGAATGTGATCTCCTTGAGAGCACAGACATGTTCATCTTTTTAGTTTTATTAGTCTTAACTGTATTTTGGAGCTAATAGAGGCATTTTCTCTTTATAAGAAAATGCATATCATACTTTGTACCCATTCTAAAGGAAACTGTAACTGTAATCTTTTTTCTTTTTTTTGCCTCTTTAGTTTCCACATATACCTGGCTTATTAGTGCATTTATATATGTTAAACATTTGTTGACAGTTTACTAGTTCTAGGCACTGTGCCAGGTGATTGAGGTGCAGGGAAATACACCTTGGGAAGGAGAGTGGAATGATGTGATTAAGGCCTGCACTTTTCTATACCATCAGGGAGGAAATGTACCAATGAGTTGGGATTATGAAAAATTGTAATGACATAGCACCTGATTCCCAGAGGACAGTTTTGATACTGTTTTCCTAGCAGGTGTTTGCCACTTACTTAGTAGGAAGTCAGTAAGTATTTGTCTAATTAATGAATGAAGAACCAATTTACTTGCCTACAATTAGAGTAATAAAAAGTATACATTTAGAGTGTTGGGATGTAATATTTTTTTCTCTCTGTATTGACAAACATTTAAACTTGTAACCTTCCAAGGTAAAATTCAGAAAACAACATCATGGTAATCTGCAGAAATGCTTTCCTTGAGAAGGCATGATGTTATGATATGAAAAAAGATCAATTATATGTTATATATATATAAAATATATGATTATGTTATATATATAAAACATGATTGTTATATATATATTTAACATATCTGTGTATAATAAATGCCTCCTGTTGTGATTTTCAAAAACTTACTAAAAATTCCCCCAGTACTTCATGTGTTAATGAGTTGTCCCTCAACAGGGGATCCTTGAGATCACTGATAAAATGTTTGTGAATAGTAGTTTCCCTCGTTTATGTGTTTATTTTATTGTATTATCCTTTCCTTTTAATGTAACTCGCCCTTATCCCTTATCCTCCACACCTTTTTTGTTTTTGCAGTATCTCTTGCTCCTCCTCCTCCCTCCATCCTACAGGTAACTCCTCAGTTACCTTTAATGGGATTTGTGGCCAGAGTCCAAGAAAATAGTAAGTTTATGTCTTCTTTATGCTGTAGATCAGATTATAGGCATAAAATGTCATTTATATGTGATTGACTGGATAGTCATTCATTTGCTGATACTTCAACATTTCAATATTATGAACAAGTCACTGTCTGGCTAGTGGAGATAAAATAGAGAAATTTTCTACTTTTAAATAACTAGTAGTAAAGACATAAGACAAATACATATAAAATAAGGCACATATAAGAAAAGAAAGATCACATCCTACTGAGGAGGTATCTTTAATCACTAGATATCCCGTCTTTTTCTCTGGGTTGCTCAAATAAGTGGTAGTCTAGTTTCTTATCGCTGGAGTTTTACGGGTATTATAGGTGGTCTGAGAATCTTCCTCCAGTTTTGTGATTCCAGGTATCAGAAGGGCCTTTTATGGTAGGGCTCAGAGGACCACGCTGCCAGTCTGTCTCCCGAGAAGCCTCATAGGTTGGCAATGAATTTCCCTTGGCCTGTTCAGGTAACTAATTTTGTTGATACCTTGAGTCTTCTTGGGAAGCATTAAGGGAGCTCAGGAGACTGATGACAAATCAGGAGGCCTGTATCAACATTCAGTGAGGAATTCCTGTCACAGAGACCAGTGAACATAGACTGTATGACGGACAAATCATCTTCTTATGGGCAGTCTTTGTGAGGGCCACATCACAATAATAAGGTTACATGATTTGCATGAATCTGAACTAGGAGAATGATATTGAAGATCTCATGTCATCAGACCAAAGTAGTCCAGTGTATATATCTCATAACAAGGATGGATGACTTCACTGGTGGGGTAGAAATATTTGCAATCTCTGGCTTAGGATTCCTGCTTATTTGGAAATGGGCACTGCCAATACTAGAATGTAAGCTCTATAAGAGCAAGGAGTTTTGCCTGTTTTGCTTGCTAGCTGTTTCCCCAGCACTTGGAAAAGCATCTGACATATAGCAGGCACTTTTGGTCCCCCCTTTTTTCTGCTTCTGTAGCTGACTAAATGCCCCCCTTTTATCAGCACATTCTTCTAGATGTGGTTGTATTTTTACTAATAATTCAGTCTTACTGGCCTAAGGGCTCAGTGTCTTTCAGGTGCCTTTGCATCTCTATTTGCTAATTTCTGAAAATAGTCTATTTTACTTACTTTTGTTTGTTGGAAGGTACTCCATGAACACCTGTAATGTTTACCACACTGTGACTTCGTAAGATGTTTTGTTGAGATTAAGAGCTGTTTTCACATATAATTAGGTTGATTTCGTATGTTTTAAATTATGCTATTGGGGCCCCCTCTTCTTTAGCTTGGGTGTGACCCACACTGGCTTGAGGAGAAAACTGCCTCTCAGCAAGATTCAACTATTAATAGTTCAGCATGTGCCAAGCACAGCCATAGTGTGATCCTCTGCCAGGCTTGTGAGGTCAAGTGTGGGATACAAGGTCACTGTTCCCAGGTTTTAAAAAATGTCTGCTGCATCCAAACAGGGTAAGTACCAAGTAGAAAAGGATTTAATTACAGTACCAGAATTGAAGGACTTTCCAATGCTGGTTCCATTCTGCATACTCCATACAAGGTGGAAAGTCTAAGTAAATGTCATTACAGTAAAAGAATTTTCTTCCATCACAAATCCAGTTATACAGTTTAATCACAATGATTAATGATGGTAGTCACTTGAATAATACCCTGGGAGTTTTTTCTGTTTTTACTGTTGTGATGAGCATACACCTTAGAGAATTCTGCCAATCATTTGCTACTGCATGTTCTGTGAGATATTGTCATTCATTCTGAACAAAAGTGGTTCTGAGCAGCTTCTAGAGTAAAGGCCAGATTTTGAAACTGACATTGAAGACTAATCCATTAATGAAACACAAATGTTTGTATAGCAACTAAGTGGTTATT
Organism: Nomascus leucogenys; assembly: GCF_006542625.1. NCBI lineage: Eukaryota > Metazoa > Chordata > Mammalia > Primates > Hylobatidae > Nomascus > Nomascus leucogenys. The sequence continues at coordinate 103,885,787 of NC_044402.1, forward strand.
TTCTCAGCAAAAAATTAGACTTGAAAGTTGAATAGGATTTAAAGCAGGATGTCATTGGTTTTCGCCAGTCACCAGTGAAAGCTGCAAACTTTGTAGAAACAGCAAAATGTTTCATGAACCAAACCTAAGAAGTACTGTTTTAATTTAATAGTAAAGTGCATGAATATCACTTTAAGACTTAGAGATGTCTTAAGTAGATGACTGCAAAACATTATTATAGCAGCACTACCTGTATTTTAAAAAGTCATTCCCTAATTTAGCCACCCTATCACAGTTGATTGCCTTTTGGATTAGTCTTTTTCATCTTTTCCTACAATTGTATACGTTTCTCATGTACACAATGTACAAAAAAATTGTGTTTGAGGTGTGCTGTGAACTAATTTTACAGACGTGGCAAGACTTAGACATTCAAATAATGTTTAAGTCTTTAAACTTTAAAACATTCACCTTGGAAAGATACATACATTTCTTTTGGTATATCTTCAAAGATATTTCTTTGGAATTATCTTCAAAGCTTTCCAGGTATATTATTTTGAAGATATTCTGTGATAGCAAATACTCACTCTGCATTAAGTTTGATGTTTGGAAGAAGTCTGGAATAATTTGGAACCAGTTATAGTGACCCAGTTATGCTGGAGTAAGAAGTACAGCTATGACCCTGTTATTCCCCTTAAAATCTTTCTGTGGCTCCCCATGGCTCTTTGGATAGAGTCCAAACTGCTGTAAGGCCCTTCCTGCCTCATCCTCTTCAGCTTTCTCATGTCTCTGGCTACTGAACTTTGGGCAGTTCTTTGAAAGTTTCTTGCTTTCTTACCTTTGTACTTGTATTGTCCTTGTTTTTTTTTTTTTTTTTTTTTTTTTTTCAGACAGTCTTACTCTGTCACCCAGGCTGGAGTACAGTGGTGCGATCTTGGCTTACTGCCACTTTCCCCTCCTGGGTTCAAGTGATTCTCATGCCTCAGCCTTGCGAGTAGCTGGGAATACAGGCGTGCACCACCACATGCGGCTAATTTTTGTATTTTTAGTAGAGACGGGGTTTTGCCATATTGGCCAGGCTGGGCTTGAACTCCTGAGCTCAAATGATCCGCCTGCCTCAGCCTCCCAAAGTGCTGGGATTACAGGCATTAGCCTCCCCGCCTGGCCTTGTTTTGTTCTTTGTATCTGACATGAAATATTGATCCCTATGCCATCCTACCCTCCCCCCTTCCTCCCCATTAACTCTTACTCTTCCTTCAGGTTTCAGGAAGCCTTTCCTGACCCACATAACAAGTGTGGTTTATGCTGTGTGCTCCTATAGTATCTTAAAACACACACTACACTCAATTGTAAATGAAGGTTTGGTCGTTCATGTCTTCATGACTTTTGCCTACTGCCCTTTTCTCAATGCTGAGCATAATATCCAGCCATATTATTTAATGTTTGTTGAATAAATACTAATGAAGCATGACTTGAAGGTTTTTAAATTTATCTCATCCCATAGTAGTGTAGCTTTTAAGATAATAGGCATTGGAGTTCAGGTGCTTTTTGTCGGAATACTTACTTGCTGTCGGAATACTTAATCTTGGAAAGCCAGTCTCCACATCTATAAAATGAAAAATACCACCTCCTAATATAAAGATGAAATGAAATAATGCATTACAAAGGACTAGCTGAGTAATTGGAACATTTTAAGTCAAAAGTGGTAGCTTATTAAACTGGCAGTTACAAGAAAAGTAAAAATGACCAATGGCAGCATCTTTGAGTAATTTTGTAGTGTCATTTCTCAAGGTTATTGTTTTGAAAGTTCCTTTGGATCTGTGGTTCTGTGCAGTTGTTTAAAGTCAGTCTTTTTATCTTACAAATGGAAATAGGCTAAATTGCTCTTTCTCACCCAAGTATATGGTAAATCACATATCTATATCTTTTGTTTATTAATAAAAACTATTAGGATGAAAGACATTCTATTTAATGACTGAAGTTTTAAAGTTTATAAAGTAGATCAGTATTCTATACTGGGGCACAGCAGATGGGAAGAATACTGATATGACAACATGGTGTTGATGTTGCTGCTCCCACCAGGCATCAGCAATCTTCGAAAATCCATTTAATTCACTGGGCGCGGTGGCTCAAGCCTGTAATCCCAGCACTTTGGGAGGCCGAGGTGGGCAGATCACAAGGTCAGGAGATCGAGACCATCCTGGCTAACACGGTGAAACCCCGTCTCTACTAAAAATACAAAAAATTAGCCGGGCGTGTTGGTGGGTGCGTTGGCGGGCGCCTGTAGTCCCAGCTACTCGGGAGGCTGAGGCAGGAGAATGGCGTGAACCCGGGAGGCGGAGCTTGCAGTGAGCCGAGATCGCGCCACTGCACTCAAGCCTGGGGGACAGAGAAAGACTCTGTTTCAAAAAAAAAAAAAAAAATCCATTTAATTCAATTGGTAGGCTTAGATTAAAAAATACTAAATAAATTGGATTGCTCAGAGAATCACATGGGAATATACTGGTACCTCATAAATAAGAATTAGTGTTGTTCATTAAACCTGGGGAGCTGATAAACAGGTTTATTCATTTCATTCTGTTCAGCTGTGCTCAAGTATGTACCAACCATTTTGAAAGCTTAAGGTAGCTGAGTTTGAAGATAATCTTTTTGATGTTACTATATATTGGTATGCAAGCTGTGGAAGCACATCTCCATGGGAGATATTTTAAATTACTCTGATAGTACACTTGGACATTTAGCCTGAAGAAATTCTGAATTATAGTCTGAATTAGAAGAAATTCTATAAGTAAACAAACATCTTCATAGATGAAGTAACCCGTTTGTTGATGATTTTTTTCCTCTTGAATTTGGTAAAATGCTATTTTAGAAAAATTCATTAAGAGGAAAGCAGTGGGTTATTAAAATTTTACTATTCCCTGGACTCATTTAAGTGAAAAAATATTTTAAGAATTTGTGATATATGGTTTTCAGTGTATTTCTGATAACTTATCCTTGAATACAGTGTAAAGCTCCGCTGTATTGTACTGCTCTCTGGTTTTTTGATTTTATTTTATTTTTTTTTGCGTTATTGTTTTTGAGACGCAGTCTTGCTCTATGGCCCAGGCTGGAGTGGCATGATCTCGACTCACTGCAACCTCCACCTCCCCGGTTCAAGCAATTCTCATGCCTTGGCCTCCTGAGTAGCTGGGATTACGGGCGCCCAGGACCATGTGCGACTAATTTTTGTATTTTTAGTAGAGACAGGGTTTCACCATGTTGCCCAGGCTGGTCTCAAACTTCTGACCTCAGGTGATCCGCCCGCCTCGGCCTCCCAAAGTGCTAGGATTACAGGCGCGAGCCACCACTCCTGGCCATACTGATCTCTTTGGAAAGAGGATTTGTGTTAGTATAAACAGGTTCCAGAGGCTCAGTTAATAATTATTTTGTCTAAACTTTATTCAGTGTCCATTAGCATTAATCCAAGTGCAAGAGAGGGAGAACGTCATACTTGGAGCTCTAGAACATTATAGTTGGTGGGAAGACTTCCCTTGCTCATTCATTTTCTGAAGGAATATTACATTTATTTTCAAGTCTAGGTTTATATTCCATGAACCCTTGGATAGGAAATACTGAACTTTGCATAACATACAGTTTTGTTGTCAGCCTGATACGTTCTTAGTTTCAGATACACCACCTCCACCGCCACCTGTGGAAGAACCAGTCTTTGATGAGTCTCCCCCACCTCCTCCTCCCCCAGAAGATTACGAAGAGGAGGAAGCTGCTGTGGTTGAGTATAGTGATCCTTATGCTGAAGAGGACCCACCGTGGGCTCCACGTTCTTACTTGGAAAAGGGTAAGTTTCAGAAGGATATCTGGATAGATGGGAAGAAACCTCTACATAGAAATGAAATTTGCTGGTACTGAAGAGAATCTTGTTTATTTTTTACTAAGTGAAGTTTTATTTATTTGTATTTGTGCATTTTTACTGAGTTTACAAGGTTCATGATTTTGAAAGTTACACTAGTAAAATTCTGTGAATATTTGATTTTAAAAAACTGATGGTTATCTATATTGTTCCTATTGAACATGCTTTTTATGAATGGTTTCTATCAGTGTTTTTCTGTTTCCTTTGGCCTCAGGAAGATTATTTTTCCACATTATTATTCGTATCTCCATGCTTTAGAACATTACTTTGTGTCACCTTATAATCAGATACTTCAGTTTAAATGTCTCCACATGAAACTTTCTTCCACAGAATAATGGTTTCTCAGTTTCTTTGCCAAGTAATATTGGGCATTTCTTTTAGTGAAAAGCTTCTTTGATATTAGCTAATTATGATGTAGCACTTTGGGATACAAGCTTTCAAATCCATCAAGACTAATCAGCTCAGAAAAAAATGTGTGCTGTCTGGAACGAAATTTTCTTTTAAGAAAATCAAAGCTACTAACCCACTGAGTCTCAAAGCTGGCTACACATTAGAATCATTTGGAGAGCTTTTATAAAAAAATAATAGGCTTCCACTTTTGGCCAAGAGAGAGCAACAGTAATCAGGTTTACCCTCCCTCCTAAAACAGGAATTTTAAAACCCCACAAAATAATGGTTTTCAGACATTGAACAACAGGCACTGGAGAGAAGGAAATAAATTTTTTTCCCTTATGTAGCTACTATAAATGCCACACGTGATCAAGAAGGTAAAGGAAAACATGAACATGAGAGAGATGTGGAATATATCTTTAAAAAGAGAAAGAGAAACATAATATTTCTGGAGACGAAAAACACATGCTGCAGAAGAAAGCATTAGCAACCTTGGTGCCATGACAGTAGAAACTGTCCAAAATAAGGCACAGAGAAGAAAGTGGAAAAAAAGGCAAAAAGGAAAACAGAGCAACAGATAATGTGAAACAAGATCAGATAGTCTTTATGTATGTGTAATTGGAGTCTGCAGGAGATGTGAGAGGAAAAAGAGTTGAAACAATCATAGACAAAATATTTCCACATTTGATGAAAACTATATTAGTTGTGTATTGCTGCCTAACAAGTTATTCCAAAAATTTAGTGGCTTAAACAAAACATCCATTATCTCCCAGTTTCTGTGCGTGGCTCAGCTGGGCCCTCTGGTTCAGGGACTCTTCACACGGCTGCAATCAAGGTATCAACTGAGGCTGCAGTGATCTCAGGGCTTGACTGAGGGAGGCTGCTTTCAGGCTCACTCATGGTTATTGGCAGGATTTAGTTCCTTGTGGGTTGTTGGCCTGAGGGCCTCGGCTTCTTCATTGGCTGTTGGCCAGAGGCTGCCCACAATTCTGGACCACATAGGCTTCTCCGTAGGGCAGCTCACAACATGGCAGCTAACTTCATTAGAATGAACAAGCAAGAAGCGCCAGAAAGAGAATGCAAGCAAGACACTAGTCCTTTTTTTACCTTAAGCCAGAAGTGATGATCTGTCATTTTTGCCATTTTCTGTTCATTAAAGCAAGTTAATAGGATTAGTCAACACTGAAGGGGTAGGGATTACCTAAAGGCATGAATACTATGAGGCAGAAATCATTGGGAGCTGTTTTAGAAGTTGTCTCCCACAAAACTATAAACTCACAGATCCAAGAAGTTCAATAAACCCCAAAAAGAGGAAAAGAAAATCTTGCCAAGTCACATCATAATCAATTTGCTAAAAACCAGTACCTTAGAAAATCTTAAAGATAATCAGAGGAAAAATGACATATTATGTACAGAGGAACAAAGATAAGAATGACTGCATGGTTCTCATCAAAAAGCTGTTAAGTCAGAGAATTGAGCAAAATCTTTAAAGTAATGAAGGAAAATGTCAACCCAGTGTCCTTTACTTAGCAAAAATATCCTTCCTAAATTAAAGATTTTTTTTTTTTGAGATGGAGTTTTGCTCTTGTTGCCCAGCCTGGAGTGCAATGGCGTGATCTCAGCTCACAGCAACCTCCACCTCCCAGGTTCACGCCATTCTTCTGCCTCAGCCTCCCGAGTAGCTGGGACTACCGGCGCCCGCCACCACACCCCGCTAATTTTTTTGTATTTTTAGTAGAGACATGGTTTCACGGTGGTCTTGATCTCCTGACCTCGTGATCTGCCCGCCTCGGCCTCCCAAAGTGCTGGGATTACAGGCGTGAGCCACGAGGCGGAGTCTCGCTCTGTCGCCCAGGCTGGAGTGCAGTGGTGCGATCCTGGCTCACTGCAAGCTCAGACTCCTGGGTTCACGGCATTCTCCTGCCTCAGCCTCCCGAGTAGCTGGGACTACAGGCGCCTGCCACCACGCCCGGCTAATTTTCTGTATTTTTTTTGGTAGAGACGGGGTTTCACCGTGTTAGCCAGGATGGTCTCAATCTCCTGACCTCGTGATCCACCCACCTCTGCCTCCCGAAGTGCTGGGGTTACAGGCGTGAGCCTACTGCGCCCAGCCTGTGCTTTGTATTTTATGTGGATTGCGTTGTTTAATATAAGAATGCTTTGGGCTGTAATCCTAGCACTTTGGGAGGCTGAGGCAGGCCGAACACCTGAGGTTGGGAGTTGGAGACCAGCCTGACCAACATGGAGAAACCCCGTCTCTACTAAAAGTACAAAATTAGCTGGGCATGGTGACGCATGCCTGTAATCCCAGCTACTCGGGAGGCTGAGGCAGGAGAATCACTTGAACCCCAGAGGCGGAGGTTGCGGAGAGCTGAGATCACACCATTGCACTCTAGCCTGGGCAACAAGAGTGAAACTCCATCTTCAAAAAAAACATGCTTTGAAATGTTAGCTCTATTATAATTCCCATTATATAGTTGAATAAAAAGAAGCCTAGGAAAGTTAAGTATGTACTGTAAACTATAATAGTTAAGTGTTAGAATTGGAATTTGACTGGGTAGTATAACTCTAGACCCCACTCTCTTAACCGTTGTCCTAAATGTGAGCTCTGGCATCTGGAAGACCTAGGATTGAGTCTTGGCTTTACAGTTTATGAGCATTAAGTCCTCCCTGGAAAACTTCTTTTTTACTGCCCATTTTGTATCTCTTAACTTTTGTAAAGCCATCTATTCTTTTGTTCCTCTGGCTCAGCGATACAGCTTTTAGCTAGAAATATAAATGATATATAGGAATTGTCAGATAACATTTCTGTCTTCACAAAACTGTGACAGTCCCTTTTTTTTTTTGAGACGGAGTCTTGCTCTGTTGCCCAGGCTGGAGTGCAGTGGCACGATCTCTGCTCATTGCAAGCTCCACCTCCCGGGTTCACGCCGTTCTCCTGCCTCAGCCTCCCGAGTAGCTGGGACTACAGGTGCCCACCACCACACCCAGCTAATTTTTTTGTATTTTTAGTAGAGACGGGGTTTCACCGTGTTAGCCAGGATGGTCTTGATCTCCTGACCTTGTGATCCGCCCACCTCGGCCTCCCAAAGTGCTGGGATTACAGGTGTGAGCCACCGCACCTGGCCGACAGTCCCTTATCTGGTTCATCTTCATACCTCTAAAAGTCAGCATGGATGCTCTATTAATGATTGGTAAAAAATGAATAGTGCCATTAATTCTTTCTGGGGGATTCCTAGAAAGCTTCTCAGAGAACATGGCATTTGTGGTGCCTTGAATGATGAATAGGAGTTTCTCAGGCAGAGAAGAGAGAAAGGAAGGGCCTTCGAAGCTGAGGGAATCACTTGAGTGAGAGGGCATGGCTATTTGGGGCAGAGCAGTGTCCAGTGCATGAGGGTGGGGGTGGGTTGTAGGGAGAGAGGGTGATTTGAGCACGCAAAGGGAATGAATTGTAATTAGGTGGTGGGTGGCTAAAAATGACAATGCCAAGGTGTTGGATTAAAAAAAAAAAATCTGTTAGTAGAGGGAAATTATGGAGGATTTTTAAAAAGGTTAATGATAATATCTCATCTACTTATGTAACTTTTTTTGGAGATACCTGATAATAGTGTAGAGTGCATTGGAGAGGAAAAGTAGGAGTTGTAAAGACCATTTTGGATAAACTTTGAAGCAAGGGATGAGGGCCTCAACTGAGGTAGTGGTGCTGAAAACATTGTTCACATAAATAAGCAGATACAAATAGAAGGATTTTTCAAGTGGCATTGTCATTCCACTTTTCAAAGTTATTTGCCAAAAATCAAATAATCTATCTTCAAAAATCATGTTTGATGATGTATCATCAAAGTCTTTCTTAAATTTTGTTGAAAGCAAAGGAATAAGAACCACCTGATTTGCAAACGGATTGAGTTACTTGGTGGAGTAATTCTTTTAATATGAACACCATTATTTTGAATGGTCCCTTTGGCACCCAGTGTTTCGTACTTTAAGACAGTGCACCACTGTACTTTTTTTAAGTAGAAGGACAAAAAAGATATAAAAACTTGGATGACTGCTTGACTGAAGGTATGATCTCAAGCAGATCAATTTTAGGAAGCAGTACTTAAGATTAGAAAATCTAGAAAGAGGCCGGGCATGGTGGCTCACGCCTGTAATCCCAGCACTTTGGGAGGCCAAGGCCGGCAGATCACAAGGTCCAGAGATCAAGACCATCCAGCCAACATGGTGAAACACCGCCTCTACTACAAGTATAAAAATTAGCTGGGTGTGGTGGTGCACGCCTGTAGTCCCAGCTACTCGGGAGGCTGAGGCAGGAGAATCACTTGAACCCAGGTGGTGGAACTTGCAGTGAGCCGAGATCATTTGTCACGGCACTCCAGCCTGGCAACAGAGTGAGACTGTCTCAAAAAAAGAAAATCTAGAAAGAGAGCCAGTTGCATGTGGTGGCTCATACCTGTAATCCCAGCACTTTAAGAGGCTGAGGCCGGTGGATTGCTTGAGACCAGGAGTTCGAGACCAGCCTGGGCAACATGGCGATACCCCTGTCTCTACAAAAAATTAGAAAACTTAGCCAGACATGGTGGTGCATGCCTGTAGTTCCAGCTACTCCGGAGGCTGAGGTGGGAGCATTACCTGAGCCCAGGAGTTTGAAGGCTGCAGTGAGCTGCAATTACACCATTGCCTGGGCGACAGTAAGACCCTGTCTCAATAAAAAGAAAAAAAATCTCGAGAGTCTCTGTAAACTATCTGCTACCCACACTGCTTAGAAAATCTCAGGTACCCTGAGTGATAAATGTAATCAATTTTAAAGATGGGTGCACTAACTAGGGCAGTGACCATGATGATGGAGAGAAGTCGAGTGTTGGTATTTGGGATTTAGAAGGTGGAATTAATAGGACTTGGGGATGTGGGGGAAGGTGACTGAGGGGAAGGCAAAGATGACTCCTAGTTTCCTGGCTCCACATAAGCATAGTAATCAGAGAACTGGGAGAAGACACTGTCATGGAAGCCATGGAGGAAAATGTCAGGAAGCAGGCAGAGGTAATCATCATTGCCAAACACTACAGGAACATTAGGCAAAGAACTGAGAAGAGTCTCAAAAGTAGAAGGCCAGTTTTTTTCAAGTGAATAGTTTCATTAGAGTGGTAGGGGCAGAAGGAATATGGCTGTATTAGTTAAGCAGCATTAGTTTCATTGAAACAGCATCTCCAGTGGGTTCTAAAACATTTCTTAGAATACATTAAGTGGTTTAACCAACTCTTCATTGATAGTGTCCAGGTTAACTTTGCTCTACCTCAGGACAGGTTATAACATAAATTCCAAAGTATGTTAAATGTTTTGCTGGCTTAGGATGAACTTTTTATTTTCCATATAAATAAAATGATGTCAACTCACAATATGTAATTTAATACAAACAGTATATTGAAATGGATAATCTTACTAGCATTTTGATTTTTCCAGTGGCTTGCTAGTTTAGGGTACTTAATTGTTAGGTTGTGGTTGCTAATACCCTACAATATTTGGTGGTCAGTCTTTTTAGTTCAGATCAGTCACTGTAACATGCTCCTTTTGGACCTTTTTGTTTTACATTGTTATTTTAGTATTACCTTAATTTTTTCTCCAATATGTATTTAAGTTACATTTATTACTGACTCTGTAACTGAATAATATAGAATATAGATGTATTTAGAAGTATCCAAAAAGCTAGGCCTTGTGTTGGACACTAGGGATACACAGAGATGAGTAAGTGATGGGCCCTTACCTCCAGGAGTTTATAGTGTAGAGAGTTTTATGTTTAGATTGCTCCTCTTTGTTTCAATTTACTTATTTTAGGAGAGAGAAGATCATCTGGGTCCTTTTTTTTTTGAGACGGAGTCTCGCTCTGTCGCCCAGGCTGGAGTGCAGTGGTGCGATCTCGGCTCACTGCAACCTCCGCCTCCCAGGTTCATGCCATTCTCCTGCCTCAGCCTCCTGAGTAGCTGGGACTACAGGCGCCCACCACCACGCCTGCTAAATTTTGCATTTTTAGTAGAGGCGGGGTTTCACCATATTGGCCAGGCTGGTCTCTAACCTCACCTTGTGATCCGCCCACCTCGGCCTTCCAAAGTGCTGGGATTACAGGCGTGAGCCACCGCGCCCGGCCCAATCTGGGTCCTTTTCTGATGGCATGGTACCATTATTCTTTGCTTATCTTTAACTCTGCAGCATACTTCATATAAAATTATAGGATTAAAATTAAAAAGAGAAACATTTAAGCTGAGAAGTTTTCTTCAGTTTTACAGACCTTCATAAAATATTCTAGAATGTCTTCAATTGAAATGCTAAATATGAACAATGTACTTTGAAATTTAGAATGTATTTTTACTTTAGCAGAAACATTTAGAAAAACAATGTAAGTCCTTTTCTGTTTCAATCATAACTGCACAAAAACCAGATGTCTAGCATTTTAAGTTTTTTCTTACATGTGCTTTATCAGTTCCCCATATGATTTTGATACTATGTGTGATATACATGCATAATTGGAAAAAGTGACTTTCTTCCCTATTGCCAAAACCAATTTTCCAGACTAAATAAAATCTAGACAGATTTTACATTTCTCAACATCAGTATTTTGAATATTGATGAAAACACAGTAAGATACTTTATTACACTGCTTTAGAGTTACTTTGATAAAAGTTTGTTGCACTAAATCAAGAGTATTTTCCTTTTTGATGAATGGCTTTACAGTAAAGAATTAGATGAAGTAAACTACTGGTGTATATCTTTCCCTGGAGTGAAAATGAATATTCATTTAAAAATTACTTATATTTTTTAGAGACAGGGTCTTGTTCTGTCACCTGGGCTGGAGTGCAGTGGTACGTTTGCTGCTCACTGCAGCCTCAACCTCCTGGGCTCAAGCGATCCTCCCGCCTCAGCCTCCCGAGTAGCTGGGACCACAGACGTGTACCACCATGCCTGGCTAATTTATTGTTTTTATTTTTTTAGAGACAGGGTTTTGTTATGTTTCCAGACTAATCTTGAACTCATGGCCTCAAGTGATTCTCCTGCCTCGGCCTCCCAAAGTTCTGGGATTATAGGTGTGAGCCACAGTGCTCAGCCAGAAAATGAATATTCTTAACAGCATATTTCTGATTTTTGAAAAAGTTAATTTTAAAATAGTGAATACTAATTTTGGCAAAAGAAAAAAAAATGAACAGTTGTTAAAACTCTCAGCCCTATACCATTACAAACAGAGTCTCTGGAATCATGTTTAGTGTAAATTCTATCTAATCTAGTTTCTACTTTTGATTTGTTTTGAGATAGAGTCTCACGCTGTTACCCAGGCTAGAGTGCAGTGGGAAAATCATGGCTTATTTCAGCCTCAACTTTGTTGAGCTCAGGTGATTCTCCCAAGTAGCTGGGACCACAGGCACATGCTACCATGCCAGGCTAATTTTTTTTTTTCTTTGTATTTTTTTTTTTGTAGAGATGGGGTTTTGCCATGTTGCTTAGGCTGGCAATTTCTACATTTTAAAGAATAAAATGAATGTACATAGAGCTTACTAACTTTCCACTTCTAAGCATCTCTGTTACAACAGGCTTCATATTCTCTTCTGAATTACTTTTCATGGGTTTGCATTTCTTTTTCTTTCTCTTATTTTTCTTTTTTGAGACAAGAGTCTCGCTCTGTCACCAAGGCTGGAGGGAAGTGTTGTGATCTCAGCTCACTCAAGCGATTCTCCTGCCTCAGCCTCCCGAGTAGCTGGGATTACAGGCGCCCACCACCACGCTCAGCTAATTTTTGTATTTTTAGTAGAGACGGGTTTTCACCATGTTGGCCAGGCTGGTCTCAAACTTCTGATGTCAGCAATCTGCCTGCTTTGTCCTCCCAAAGTGTTGGGATTACAGGCGTGAGCCACTGTGCCCAGCCAAGGGTTTGCATTTTTTTTTTTTTTTTTTTGAGATGGAGTTTCGCTCTGTCACCCAGGCTGGAGTACAGTGGCGTGATCTGGCGTGATCACTGCAAGCTCCGCCTCCTGGGTTCACACCATTCTCCCACCTTAGCCTCCCGAGTAGCTGGGACTACAGGCGCCCACCACCACACCCTGCTGATTTTTTTTGCATTTGTAGTTGGGACCGGGTTTCACCATGTTAGCCAGGATGGTCTCGATCTCCTGACCTTGTGATCCACCTGCCTCGGCCTACCAAAGTGCTGGGATTACAGGTGTGAGCCACCGCACCTGGCTGGATTTGCATTTCTTTAAGCATCAGGAAAGTTGTCTTTCCTTTAAAAAACACTAGAAAATATTAGGTTGAATAGAAATGCTAAATATTCTAAATTGTATTTTGTTTTTTTTTTTATTTTCTTATATTTAAATTTGTATGCCATTTAACTACATTTGATTGTGTTCAGGCATTTGGTTATATATTGAGAAATGCACACTGATCTCTTCCTAGCAAGGATCTTCTAAAGTATTTTCTGACCAGGTGCAGGTGGCTCACGCCTGTAATCCCAGCACTTTGGGAGGCCAAGGCAAGTGGATCACCGGAGGTCAGGAGTTCAAGACCAGCTTGGCCAACATGGCAAAACCCTGTCTCTACTAAAAATACAAAAATTAGCTGGGCATGGTGGTGGGCGCCTGTAATCCCAGCACTTGGGAGGCTGAGGCAGGAGAATCGCTGGAACCTGGGACGTGGAGGTTGCAGTGAACCGAGATAGTGCCACTGCACTCCAGCCTGGGCGATAAGAGTGAGACTGTCTCAAAAAAAAAAAAAAAAAAAAAAAAAAAATTCTGGTGTTCCTACAGTATCACTATAATGGAAAATATTCACAATTTAAGGAAGCTATTTAATTTTTATTAAAACAGGCCAGAAACAAATTTTCTTTAGGGCACATTACATTATATCAAAAGTCCCTGTTGTAGTTTGCTTCTTATTTATTTATGTGAGGCACAAGGTTGCATGAGAAACTAACAAAGACGGTGTATTTGTCTTGGAACAGTGGATTTGTCTTGGAACGGTGTATTTGTCTTGGAACAGGTGGAGATTTCATTGAGTGGCATAAAAAAGGTATAGGAGATGAAGAGGTTGGAGCAAAGGATAACTCTTCAAGTGGATTTGAGCAAGTTACAGGGCATCCAAGTATAACTAAACTGTTGAAGTTGATATAATACTTGGGAACCAGAGATTATCTGGTTGAAATAAGATAACAGTTGAAATAACCACTGAGATAGTGGCTGAAAGAGCCAAGTTACCAAGTGATTTAAGCAATGAAAATCACAGGAGGGCTTATAGGTATCTGATTTTCTTGGCACTTTTAGTCTGTTATTATAGTCATATTAAATTGGTGACATAGTACAGCGTATGTTTTGAAAAAATATATGTAGCGGACTCCCATCATTCATATATTTAACTTGGGGAAATCCAACCACCATTCTACTTAGTGAAGAGGCATAGGCTCCAGAGAGAGTGAGAAAGGAGACAGAAATCTGCTGTTCCATTAGTCTGTCTGGTTTCTCACTTGACTCTCATAGTGTATCTCATTGCCCTAGTATAATTCTAAGGTAAAGAAAAGCTTTTTTAAAAAAAAAAAAACACAATATGGTATCTCAACACAAACTCAAATGAAGAAACAGCCATCTTTCTTGATTCTAGGATTGTGTACCTCTTCAATGAGGTACTTCCCTGTAGGCTCTTGAAAGGTAACAAAAGCACATTTGATTAAATGTGCTTTTTCCCCATTTGTACTCAATTTCATTGTATATGACTGGGTATTACTTAGAAAAAAAACATGTAAGTTTTGGTTGGTGTTTAGAAAGTCACCGTGTTTGGGTGCTACAGGATTTGGGAACAGATAGCTATTCACCGGCTTGGTTCTGTCTTTCTAGGAATATTACTGTCTTTCACATCCTGTTTTGTTTTCTTCTCTCCTAGTTGTGGCAATTTATGACTATACAAAAGACAAGGAAGATGAGCTGTCCTTTCAGGAAGGAGCCATTATTTATGTCATCAAGAAGAATGATGATGGTTGGTATGAGGGAGTTATGAATGGAGTGACTGGGCTTTTTCCTGGGAATTATGTTGAGTCTATCATGCATTATTCTGAGTAAAGCTCAGCAGGGCTGTGCTTGCCTCACAGGAATAGTCAGGTCTTCCCAGATTATCTGAAGGCCCTGGGGATTCCACTCCAGTAAAGTAGAATGAAGGATACAAATGATAAAAATTACACTTTTTTTTTTGGTTTATTCCCCAGTATTAAAAACAAAGCAAGCTGAGTCTGAACAAATGGATCTTTCTGCCATCATTTGTACAATGCTGAGCTGTCTGGATTGAAATAAAATGACCATTTTTATATATGTCAAAGGTATAACAGCATAACTGTGTAGCCAAAACAAAATCAGATTAAGACTCATTCAGAAAAATCTGGGATCTTTCTCAGGAATACTGTATACCCTTGGGATTTCTCCTCCTGCAGAATCTGTGGCATTGGATGTTCTTCATTGCCTGTGCTAAGGGGTTAACCTCATGGCCCAGTGGGTACCCTAGCCCCTCCTTTTCTTCCACTTGTATGAAGAGGAGGGAACCAACATTTAAATACCACACTTAACCATTTTTACAATTATTTCAGATGGCTTTTTTTCCTCTGTAACACTGTAAATTCTGCATTCTCTCAGCACTTGAGTGCACCACACGAGTGAATGCTGAACTCACTTGCATCCCTTCATGTTTCTGTTTGTGGATTATAAGGATGATGAAATGTGAAAGTCTCCCAACACTCTGAGGGTGGTGAACGACTGCCACCCGTTTGATTGTAATGTGCTGCTGTATGAGACTGCATTGTTGCTAATGGCCAGTGTACCCAGATGTGAAGTGTGGTAGGCTGGTTCATCTGTGGAGGTGGGTGTGTGAAGCTAGACATGAAGGTCCCTAAGGTTCTGAAGAGACTTGAACTGTGGAAATGCTCTTAGCAGGCATCCCGAACCCCTGCCTTCGGTGCTGTTTTGAGTAGTAGGATCTTGGAGTTCAGACCAATTATGACTATCATTTCTTTCACTATCTAGAAAAATGCTATTCTACTTTGGAAGAGAATAGTAGTTATTTTCAAGTCTCCTGACAGTCACTGGGAGTAAAAGGTTTGCTAATGTGCTCTCTGGACGTTATTAATGGCCAGTATTAGTTGCTGCTGTATCATTGACTCGTTTAGCTGTAGAAAGGGTAATACTCTCCTGATTTTGTATGATTGGACTCTTAAGTAGCTGCTGTTAGTCAGAATTAAAACCCATCTCAGACTAAGAATATAATGAATAAGATTAATAGGCCAAAATATGTATCTAATCACATTGACAAAAATATAACTTTGACACAATAAAACACATTTCCCCCATCTGTACAATAAATACAGCTTCAAATTCAATGGAGTCTGTAGGGCACATGACTTTAATCATCACTACTGTAGTCAGTATAAGAAATATTGAAAAAATTCCAGGAGGGCTTATCTCTTTGTGGGTGGTCACTGCGATGGTGGGCCAGCTCCTGTTCAGGTCCAGAGCTGCTAACGTGGGTTCTACTCAGTCCCAGTGACTTGGCCAGAATGGAGCTTTGCCAGGTAACTGCCCTGTGCTAGGTGAAAGGGGAAAAGCAATAGCTGGATATATTTCAAATGAGGTCTTGAACAAGTTCAGAAAGAGGAACTTGATTGAAAAGTGAACAAGTGTAGTAGTGTGTGAGAAAATTCAGATGGTGTCGGATGCAGAAGTTAATATTCCACTTATGTTATCTTAGCATAAAAAATCATAAGCATTTAACTGAGACCCCGCTATAGAGTTTCCTTATCAAGACTTTTTGGTTTTAAAGTTGTTTTTAATGCATTGCAAGTTACAATAGCTATTTTGCTTTTAGATTTTTTCCCAGCACTTTGTATTTATTAGCTTTCATTAACTTGCCTCCAGTATACATTCCACTTCGTGCTTTTCTTAGGTCATTTCTACATCCCTTATTCCTTGTTTTCCTGCAGTGTAATGGCCCTGAATGTCCTCTGAGCCTTTAGCTCCATTATGGACCCAAACTAGACTATACTTGGATAAGTTAAGCTCTTCTTAGTGTACTGGTCTATAATTAGAAAAACTGTTTTGAAATTATATGTTCCCATTATTTATTTAAACAGCTTTTTGCTGAGATTAATGAGGCAGAGGGTATTTTGAAATCCAATAAATAGTTCCCACAGGCTGGGTGTGGTGGCTCACGCCTGTAATCCCAGCAGGGGAGGCCCAGGTGGGTGGATCATGAGGTCAATAAATTGAGACCATCCTGGCCAACATGGTGAAACCCTGTCTTTAATAAAAATACAAAAATTAGCTGGGCGTGGTGATGCACACCTGTAGTCCCAGCTACTCGGGAGGCTGAGGCAGGAGAATCGCTTGAACCTGGGAGGTGGAGGTTGCAGTGAGCTGAGATTGTGCCACTGCACTCCAGCCTGGTGACAGAGCAAGACTCCATCCAAAAAAAAAAAAAAAAGTTCCCACAGCTCACCACTACAGAAGCAGAGAAGACAACTATGCAGAAAACAGAGTTGGTGGTGGTCAGCAGGAATGCAGCTGGTCTGTTGGACCCCTACTGGATGGGGGGGGTGCAGAAGACACTGCTGAAGTCCTTTATACTGAAGACCTGCGGTTGGGAGCAGGGGGAGTCCATGGGTGTGCTGATTTTTTTCCCCTGTTTAGTACTAATGTGTGTGTGATCTTTCTTTTACAAACAATACCTTTTGGGTTTTCTGCATATTTTAAAATTTTTGTACAGTTTTGAATTCTATAGATTGTCTTGGAAGGATACTGTGTGATGGGCCAGGCGCACAGTAATTGGAGACTTTTAATGTAATATTTCATAGATTGCATGCTATTAATTGTGAGGGTAGTATTTTTTGTTTTATTGTAAGTTTCCCTCTTCTTTTATAAATTAAAAGATGGTTGGTATTAGGAATTTCAAATGATTGCAGAAAATCTTACATGCTGTGTACTATTAATAACAAAGACGATCCAAGTCCAAAATCTGACCAATAAAGCAACCATTTTATCAGGATAGAGGGATTCTAATGGGAGAGGGGATTCTTCCCTCCTGAAGTTTGTGTCCAATCCCCTTAAAAAAAAAATGAATAGTTGTCTTTTGTCATATTAATACTCGAAAGTCCATGGTGATATTAATGAAAGTACACTTTATTGTTGCCTTTGACCTTATGGCCAAGGCAATAAATCAGAAACAAAAATAGTGCCAATGTGTCAAAATCTACATCTGAGAGATTCAGCCTCCTGTTTGGAATAAATATGAATCTTCTAAGCGATCTTGTTTAATATTTTCCATCATTTAGCTACTTCCTATCTCCCTCAGAGGTGCCTGCTGTTCCCATTTTAGAGTTGACAGTGGTAATTTTGACAGTGCTAATTTTGCTATGTTCCTAAAAGTTACTGGGTGAGACATTTTCATCCCCTCCTTTTTCCTACTGCTGGTGTTTATTATCCAGCTAGAGAATATTTTATGCATCTTTACCGTGATGTCTGGACTGTACCTGCGCTCCTTGGCAGTTTATGTTGAAGATAAGATTTTTCTCTTTGGGAGAGGCATCAAAATGATGGTAGTTTGCTTTTATCTTTTTATGTTCATTTTCTTTTAGTAGGTGACCTTTCTGCATTAAGAACTGTTTTTATCTTTTACTACCATTTCTCCTTTGTGGAGAGAGCATGACATGTCCTGAAGGTCACCTTTGCCTTTGAAAAAGGTTTGATGGAGGAATTCACAGGTGACTGACAAGTCTTTGAAAAGAATGGGATCTGTTCACTTCTGGTCTTTTTGGCCGGGAACAGGAGTTGGTGTTAAGGTGGTAATTTCCCCCATATGATTTAGAATCACTGAATTTGAGCTAGATGAGATTTTTAAAATTTCTGGTTGTCTCATAGTCTATAGACTGATGTGAGTTTTCTTCATATGAACAGCTAGTTAATAACAGCAGTTCTCACTCAGTGCTCAGTACTTAATTTTCCACTGCACCACAACTGTCTTAACTAAATGTGCTGTATTTTTCTTTAAAAGTTATTTGGTGTTTTCAGGAATATACTTGAAAAGACATGCCATGTTTTGGTAAATACCATCAGAGTTGTGTAAAGGCGTGTACTAATTGCAACCTTAATTCGTGGAAATAATCTTCATCTACCCCTCCTAAAACTACACTCAGTATAAACACTTTCCCATAAGGTGTGTGCAGTAAATATGTTATATTAATTCAACACTGGCAGGAGAAAAGCACAGCAGCCTTATTGGAGAGAGCCTTATAAAAGTGATTAAATGGAGGCATTGAGCTCATTACCTTTAAGTTTACTTTGTGCTGACCTTTGTTCCTGTTTTGAGAATCTCATATAATTCTTAAAAAAAAAAAATTACAACGAAATGACGGGGCCTAGCTGTGTATAAATGATTCTTGCTGAATATCTGAAGGTTTTTTGTAAAAAAAAAAAAAAAAAAAAAAAAGAAAAACCAACAAAAAAAGCTTATTTTCACATTAAAATGAAACCTCTTTTGCAACTCAAGAATTCTATGGAAAAGCAGTTTTTATCGTATTTTGTGTCCATGCACCATTTTTCTTAAAATGGCTTACAAAAAAGAATGTAAACAATTTGTGATCTGGCCAGTTGTACTTTTAGCTCCCAGAGGGAGAGTTGGTGTATTATTGAGTTGAGTAAAAACCATCCAGGGGAACTTGAGGGAGCAGTCTATTGCCAGTAATGTTCCTTGTGTGCCATTAAACCACCTCCAGATGAGTGGAGGGACATCACTTTTTAATTTTTTAATTGTATTTGGAATTGTTGCCGTGTACTAAGAACTTGACCTAAATAAAATCCCACAAAGTATATTCAGGTGTCTTGTTAACTAAGTTGTTTATATAAATAACCTCTTTTTCTAAGGTTGTATCTGAGTTTTACGTGTTAGGGATAATCCGACTTTTCTGTTGCTCTAAACCAGGGAGCTGCCTTTTATTACTGAAGTCTTTTTAAATTTTCAAAGATTTAAAATGTTGAGCTTTAAATTTGACCTCAAGTTTCTTCCCTCAAGACAGCTGTTCTAATTAAGAACTTTCTAATCCTGTTTTTGCTCCACTCGCACCTGGGGTTTTCTTACCACTTTTCTCCAAATCTAATTCTGTTAATGTAGTTTTAAACACTGAAGATGGATGTTGACTGACTAAAAAATATTGCAGGTTCGTCAGAAGTGAATCTAAAAGACAAACCACTAACTAGCCTGTGCTTTGTTGCTAATGAGAGCCTAGATTATAAATTTTCTAATGATGTATCTGAGGGTAGCAAGTTTGTCTTCACAATACCCAAAATAATGTTTCAGCTTTTCTCACTTTTCAAGCCCCTCCTATTTCTTCTGTACCTTTATTATTTTGGTATCATTAGGCAAGGTGAAGAATAATGTAGGAAACTGAAATACCCAGCTAAAACATTTATGGGTTTCTCGTATTTGTGAATAGGATTTTAGGAGTCAGAGCAGTCTTGTCTCAAAGATAGATAGTATCCAATCTTTTGTTAATGATCCTATTGCTTGACTCTTTTGGGTTACTTTGGAATTAACACATTTGGTTGAACGGCTTTGTGGATCTGGGGCATATGCCATGCGTTCTGTTTTCCTGTCAGCCTGTGTACACTGCTGCTTCTGAAGGCCTAAGTACAGGTGCAGTTTCCACAGTCACGTATGATTGACAGATGGTGAACGAAAGGGGAAGGCTTCCACTTTTTTCGCCCTAGTTTGGTACATAAAGTGATTGCAAACACATTATACATTTATACATACCTTCACAGGGCAGTCCAACACGTAATTGTGACTCCAAAGATTTGAAACAAAAGGCATTCCTTTTTGTATTAGTTTGTACTCAGTTCTTTTTGTTTAAAGAAGACAAATCTTTTTTACTGTTATTTTTTTTTTGAGATGATGATGGAGTCTTGCTGTGTTGCCCAGGCTGGAGTGCAGTGGCGCGATTTCAGCTCACTGCAAGCTCCACCTCCTGGGTTCATGCCATTCTCCTGCCTCAGCCTCCTGAGTAGCTGGGACTACAGGCGCCCGCCACCACGCCTGGCTAATTTTTTTTTGTACTTCTTTTAGTAGAGATGATGGGGTTTCACCGTGTTAGCCGGGATGGTCTCGATCTCCTGACCTCGTGATCCGCCTGCCTTGGCCTCCCAAAGTGCTGGGATTACAGGCGTGAGCTACCACACCCAGCCGAGAAGAAAAATCTTTCTTTAAAAGCTGTTGTCACTTAATCACCAATGTATTTAATTGCCAAATTTCCCTAGGTGGTATAAACTACTCTTAAAAGTTAACAAATTGAACATATCAAACTAGTTTATTTACCACACTTAATTAATTTCTTCTGTGTATGGCCTATGTTTTGGGTACCCTGACATGAAACGCAAAACCAGGTTCTTAATGGTGCCGATCCACAAACACTCAAAGTCCCCATGTTTAAATGAAATCTATGAATTTTTTTATTAAGGATTTGATAAGCTGACATAATGAAAACATGTAACTGAAAAACATTTACACTGACTGTACGACTAGTGTGCTAAGCCATCACAATAGTTTACTGACATAACTGGCAAGAGTAACTTGGAAAATAACTTAATCCAGCAGAACAAAAACATCCTCAGTAGTACTGAATATATCTCTCTCATATATATATCTATATATCTATATCTATATCTATATCTATATATATATATATATATAGCTTTGCACAATCGGAGCAAGGCACATAATGAAATGAGCATACATTTATGCAGAAGAAAATAATAGCAACAAAGCTGCAAGAAAAATTGTAACTTCATCTTCACTGAGCTGTGCATAATCCTTTGAATAATAATGTCTTCTACCTGGTACATCATTATAATGAAGTTCCTTGTCTTTTTCATGCTTTAAAAAAGTATATTTCTACATTGTATCTACTTATGGCAAAGCTCCCACAGCCTACAAGTTAGTGTGAGCCTTGACTCTGTTTTTTAAAGAACTGAGGGAGGGAGCAATCCCAGTTAAATATAATGTGCAATTCTCCTTTAACAGTAAACAATGTTTTTACAACACTTAGCACAAGCTAATTTTATCTTAAATGTACATCTCTGTAAGAGTTCACTAGTGGCTGATAGTAAAATGAAGCAAAATTATTTGAAACATTCCAGTTAATGCTTATTTTCTAGAAGGGGTTATTTTACAAGTAGCAAAAAAAAATGTAGGAGGTGGGGAAATATGAAAAATGGCAGTTTTTGGTATTAGGTCACAATAAATTTAACGAATGGACAGTTTGCAAAATATAAGGGTTTCTCCCCCTTTAGTGCTGCAGACAAGTTTTACTGCCTAAGACGTTGAGGCTTCAACAATCATGAGCTTGGTATTAGTAGCTATCCATGATAAACATAATTACTTCTCGACTTAACCATCTATAAAATATGTAGTGTTCACCATCACCCTGACTCAATTCACTTCTCTAAATGTCTTTGGTAGAAAGCAGCCAGACCCCATGTGGGTAGTGATGTCTCTTGTGAGACACTTTCCATTTCTGCCAAAACTAGAAATACTACCTTCCTTTACTTTCATTAGCACCTCAAAGTTTGCTTGCTGGATTTCTTTAAAAATATTCTGCCAAAAGAGTTGAAGGCACTGGGGGTTTACAGCAAGTATTTTCTCTTTAAAATGGTTTATTACTTCAACAAGCAAAGAGCAAACCAACTGGAGAAATGTATGTTTTTTCTTTTTATCAAGTTTTATTCTACAGCTAAATTTCAGATATCTTTTACATATAGACCTTGCAAGGGCACGGTAAGAACTGAGCACTTGTTTTATTTGAGCGATAAAGGTGTTTGAGGGATAAAGGTGTAGAAATTTTCTCTTTGAATTTTAAAAGGAAAGGCTGGGTACAGTGGCTCACGCCTGTAATCCCAGCATTTTGGGAGGCTGAGGCAGGAAGATCACTTGTGACCAGGAGTTTTGAGACCAGCCTGGGCAACACAGTGAGACCCCCATCTCTACCAAAAAAAAACCTTAAAAGATAATAGGTATCTAATTCTTTTATACTTGCATTTCTCTTTGGATCAAATCTCAACTTTGTGAGAGGTCACATATTCCTACAGGGTTAGGAGTACCCTGCATAATTTATACAAATGTAAAGTGTATATTAAAAAAAAAATCAAAGTGAAAGGTACCTGCAATCTAAAGGGTTTTCTTCCCCCAGAAACAGTCACCCTCTTGTCAAGTGTATGACCCAATTATACCTATTTTATGAAAAGCAAGGCATCACATTGATAATCATACAGGATCATATGGGTTTAATTGGTCTAAACTTGAGTGGGATTAAATCAGTTATAATTAGTTAGCTCTGTGGGCATATGAAAAACTTTTGGTAATGTACAAAAATAGGAATGGTTTTTTTACCTGTTTAAAATCACTTTGTAACAAAATTACTTTTAGCTGAGGAACAAAGGTGACAAAGATTTCTGTTGGTGGCTGATAGTCAAAGCAGGCCAATCCACACCATTACCTGAAATATTTTTCAGGCTAATTTATAACTTTATGGATTTCCTCGATACAAGTTTATTAGTTTATTCTCCATATACAAGTTTATTCTCCCAGAATAGCAGCAAATAAAACTTGAATTGGATGTACAGCTCCTAATAACCTTGACGTCAGAGTTGTCACTTGGTTGGAATTATTATGATCCCCCAATTTAAATTTTCTTGATAAACTCAGCATTGTTTTCAGTGACAAGAAAACATACATGGAAAGGGGACCCAAGACAGTTCACCAAGATAGTTCACAGCCCTTTGCAGGATATGCCTTTGGTGGGCGGGAGCACCTAGATTTTAGAGGACTATAAAACACCATGTTTACTTCGTTTGAAATTTTCTGATGAAAATAGTCTTTTGTAACTTAACATTCCACATTCTTTTTCATTTAAAAAGTCCCAGAAATTTAAACTATCCAATTTACAACTAAGGTGGGTATCTGTAAAAACCTTAAGAATAGTTACTCTTCCCAAGAGAGTTACAGCATCTGGGGGGGGTGGGGGGGGGGAAGCATTTGAGCAGTAAAAGTCACGCTGGCAAAATCCAATACAGAATATCTAGTAAACCTTAATTATTTTACTGAGAATAGATTCTGCTGCCCTACAGCATTGGTGCCAAAACTTTAAGCATAGAGTGATTCTATTTTGAAATTATCTATAGTAGAAATTAAGAGTGTCACTAAGCAAGTCACTACCTCTAATAAGCACCTGTTTGCACTGCCCTCAGCAGCAGGATGAGTTAATCCATGCTGTTCACTTTTCAGTACAGCCAAGTCAACTGCACAGACTTGAAGCAGCCAAGCTGGGTGAGAGCTGCAGAGGGCAGTGAAAGAAGGCACAGTACTAGTGTCATCCGGCAGTAGGTGCTTTCCATGAATACACCAGAGAAAAAGAGCTACAGAAATACAGTCTAGGAAAAGCTACATCCCAACAAAAATCCAAATGAAAGAAAACCCACTAGGGAGTAAAACAGAAGTATAAAGTATCACTTTAGTGGTTTTTTAAATTCAGTTCATACATAAGGTTAATACATTTTTAATTAACAGCCATTTCTGTCTGTGGAGGAATGTAAAGGGAAATGGCCTGTTGTCGGACAAGCCACTGGATTGGGGTTAAAATGACAGTCTCCTCCTCTAGCCTTACTCTCTTCCTGGCATCGTTAGTGTTCAAAAGGATGTCTGCTCTTCCAGGAAAACAGACCAGAAGCATCTGTTCAGGACGGCTATCATCAGGATTGATACATGCAAGAAATTCCAAGAAATCCTGTACTGAAAACAACAAAGGCTGTTGTTTTAGGGCTCAAATCATGGGTGAAAAAAGGTTGGGGGGTACATTTTTCCCCCTCAAGGAAAATTGAAGTTGTCTACCTTCTCATAAGAAAATCACCACCACAATAAAACTCAAAACCCAGGGATGAGTACTTTGATAACTGGATTCATATTCTTATTAACTCTAACCCACAAATATGGGTGCCCCTCAAACTATAAAACTGCAGGCAGAAGACTGAGAAATTCATTCATGAATCACAGTAGCGCTTGGCAATCCACTCAAACATTACCAAAATTTCTGTGCATGCTTAAATTAACAATGCAGATGTGTTAAACATCACTTCATAAATATCAAATACAAAACTTGGTGAACAATCTGAAAGCCCTAAAAGTTAATGGTATATATTCTTACTGCTCCATAACCACATGAATATACTGAACAATATTCTGGAGATGTAGCAATGGAGAGGTGCTGTTCATTCTGTTTATGATGCGGTTTTCGTGGAGTGTGGGTTATGCGAGACCTTGAGTATACTGTACTAATTAAGCACTTTTGCTCATTCTAGAATTATTTACCATCTCTTCCCCCACTTTACTGGCATCACTTTTTCCTTGTGGGACAATGTCAACTGATTTCTGCAGTTTGCATTGGTAATCATTAACAATAGGCACAGACTTTCATTACAAGACGTGCTCCCCTTATAAGTGCTGGGATGGCCCATTTTTATTCTCTCGTTTGGGAGCTGCTCTAAAATTGTTTTATTCCTAAGAGTCCAATTTATCATAAGTCGATGAGACAGTACTTATTTCTCTCATGTACCAAGGAAAATTCACAGAAAAAAGCATATAGAAGTATAGTGTGTCGTTAGAGCACTGACTCCATGTTATACCAAACTGCACATGCATAAAACGTAACGCCAGTTACTGGACTTGGACTGTCCCACTCCATCAGAACACCTAGTAACCTGAACTAATCACAACCAGGCTGCAGTCAGCAAGGGCCCTAGTAGCCCCAGTAGCTATAAATGAAATTGTCTTCCCTCTCCATGTAGTCCCATACTTAATGAGTTTTTTGTATTACATATTATAACCCATATATAACCAGATTAATGACACCTGTACAGGGGCCAGTTTTATTCTCTCATCACCCTTCCCTTCTATAGAGCAATGCTCAAAAAATGCATTTTAGAAAATGATTTTGTTTTTCGTAATGATGCCCCATATTGGGGCACAGGATGTGTATATTTCATATACCAATTGTGTACAGATATGTAATAACATCTACCTAAAGCACATATTCTAAGAAAGTAACTGGTGACCCAAAGACATACTGGGACAGAACATTACAGAGATAACTGTGTTGTCCATCCTCTTAAAATCAATCAAAGTGAGGATCATGAAGCCAAGTTGATAAAGCTTCATAAAACAGTACTAAAAAGGAACTATCCAGAATTATAGCACTAATTATCCATGTATTGTAGGCAAAGAGCTTACCTGTCAGCACATCCTAAATGTGGGTGGATCACTGCAGCAGTACTGCAGCTAGAACAGCTGAGTTAATTACGCCATGTATTTACTTTCTCTGCACAACCACATACAGATGATGTCTGTGAACATCTCCCCATCCTGCACTAGTTACCCGTTCTATGAAGCTGAGAGATTTTCCTGATTTAAAGTGCCCCTTTATGTATAGCAATGAAGTGTCAGTCAAGCAATTTTAACTTCAGCCAACTGGGGAAAAACAAACACAAAAGCCTTATAGATACACCAAACATTCTGGTGATTTTTCTCAACCAGAAATAGCACATTCTACATCTATTCCTTAGTTATATAATACACAACATGCACAAATAGGCTACACATGGACAGACACTTATAAATACCTTCTAAATAAGTGATTAGAAGTTTTTGGTCCAATCCACATGATATAGAAATCTTCAGAGACAACACACATCCCCTTCTATGCCTCTTCCACCCAAAATACAGAACACCCATTTTCAGATTAGGAGAGAAAAGGAATAAATAACTCTCAGCTCTCTCTATATACACATACACATACATATATGTATACATATATACACACATACACCGTACAGCTGTGTGTACATGCACGTGTACACACACACATATAGCTGGACACTACCTGAATAACATCATACCAGGAGGCTCTGAACACCTGAATTCACAGATGATTAGGTGAGCTGATTGTAGAAGTGATTACAGATACCATGAAAATGAAGTCCTATGGTGGCTACCAGTCTCTGGAGAGCTTGGTGTTCTGGTCTCTTTTGGGGGGAGCAGGAGGGGGTCCTCTCCGCAACGTTGCATAGCCTGATACAGGACTGCCTCCGTAACCAGCCTTCTGTTGATCAGACAGCAGTTCAGGGGGTGGCGGAGGCAATGCCATATCATCCATAGTGGCTGTTGGTTCTGCTCTGGACATGCGGGAGGAGGACAGCGAGCCGTGCCGAGTGATGGACTTTCGTTGCAGTGTCCTGTTGAGGTCAGCCAGGAATCCAGGCTGGACACTAAGGCTGGATTTGGGAGAGGTGGGCACTTGTGGCACAACTGTGGCCATTGTTGGCTGCTCAGAAATCTCAGCTTGAGTGAGGCGGGTGCTATCATTCCGTTTGGGTCGTGTGGGTGGAGGGGCCTTCTTCACTGACATTTTAGACCATGGTTGTGGCTGAGGATTAACGACTGCCACTTTTGGAGAGGTGTTTCCCGAGAAAACTGCTGGAATCTCAATGGGGGGCAGAGGAAGCTCTGTTTCTGGTGGAGGGGGTGGAAAATCAGAATCAGATGGAGGAGAAGGAAATTCCACCACAGAGTCCTTTCCACGCCCACTCAGAACAGGGGCTTTTGCTGACACACACCCTTGTTGGAGAACTCCAGGAAGATTGACTCCAGAAAGATTGAGTTTTCCAGGCTTGGGGGGTGCTGCAGGAGGTGGTAGGGTCTCCTTGCTGGGAGACCCTGATTCTGCTGGCGGTGTAAACTTGCTGACTAGACTGTCCACCGAGGGTCTCTTGGGCTCGGGGTGCTCTGCACCGCTGCTGGATTTAATGCTGGAGTTGCGCTGTGGGGTTGGGGGTGGTTTCTTTCCCCCAGGGCTGGATGTCTTACTGGTCTTTTTGCCTGGAGATCCACTTTTGTCAGGGGTAGGAGAAGCTGTGGGTGGAGGTGGTGGTGGTGGGGCTGGGACAGGTGATGGGGGTGGAGGAGGAAACACCAGGCTGCTTTCAGGAGGGGGAGGAGGGAAGTCCGGAGAAGGGACTGGGATGGAGCTGGGCTGCCACTTGGGCTTTGCTTTTACTGCAGGAGGGGACTGTGGAGCTACATTTGCTGGGACAGGCTTTAAGGGCTGAGATTCCATGGTGGGGGGAGTTGGAGGGGGTGGAAACTGGCTGGCTATCTGCTTCACGACTGAGGGCACTGGTGACAGTGGAGAGGGAGGGGGTTTTGCACAGAAGCTCTGTTGCTTGGGTAATGTTGGCGGGGGTATTGGAACAGGAGGGGTAGCGGGAGAGGGTGGAATGTGAGAAGCAGGGAAAGCTGGCTGCTTTTTTGCTGGGGGCACTGGAGGAGTAGGTGTGGGTGGTGCAGCTTGAGTCACAACAGGTGCCACAGTCTTGGTGCTGGTTGGTGGGGGGATGGTCACAAGGGGTTTTGGGGGAGCTTGGGGAGGGAGGGGTGCAGGGATAGGAGGAGGTGGGGGGGGTGTTGGGGGAGCCACCTGAGTAATATGCTGAACTTGATGGATCTTCAGTGGAGGAGGTGGGGCACTGAACTGTGGAAGGGATGGGGCACATGGTGCAGGCTTTAGCTGGGCCATGGCAGAGCCTGGGGTTGGGGGTGGAGGAGGGGGAGGGGGTGGTGGAACAACTCCATTCGGGGGTACCAGGATCTGAGGCTTCACTGACTGTGGCTGCATCACTGGGGGTGTTGGCGGCTTAAACAGGGCCCCCGAATGCTGGGACGCATTCTGTAGCCGTGTTATTGTGCTGTACTTGACGAACATTGGGGCTGCTGAGCCTGCAGAAGGTGCAGACTGGCTGGGGAGTGGGGGAGGAGGGGGTGGTGGAGGGGGTGGTGGAGGAGGAGGTGGGGGTGGGGGAGGAGGTAGAGGTGGTGAAGGCTGTGAAGCAGTGTAGGGGGTGACTATCTTAGGTTGCGGAGATAAAGGGGGCACAAGTGAAGTGTAGGGCCGATTCATAGACTCCATTCTGGCCTAAAAGGAGTATAAAAAGGGAGTGGGAGAGAGAAAAACACAACAAACAAAACAGTTACAGAGGTAAGCTTTGATTGTGTAAAACTAAAAAGCAGGGAGTCTGGGACATGCATGAAAAGGATGCAGAAGTTGGTGGTGATCATGAAGATGGACAATGTCAGGAAGGCTAAAATCTGATTCTGTGGGCAAGAAGGAAACAGAAAACTTGTTTTACCCCACAGTAAAACAGCTAGACCACCTAACAATCTAGGAAAAATGTCCGGTTGCAAAAGCTGTTTGAATGGTGACAGGATGCATGACTTCTGACCTTGGCTGTATGACTCTGACACAGCCTGCCCTAAATGGAACCCTCTGTGGCGGTCCTCTGAGCACTGGACTTGCAAGGGGAGATGTGATGGCTCCAGTTCACCTTTCAGTTCATGACTGCATCCACATCAAGCAGATGCTATAATTGGGTTTAGGAGGGCTTCCCGGTGGAATGAGGATGGCTTTTTGATGCTAGTAAGCTGACACAGGAGAGTATGAGAATGTTGAGCAGGCGTGCACAGTCACACAGGAATGAATAAGCTTGACACACACACTCGTGTTCGTGTGAGACAATTGCATCCAACATGCACAGAAGTCCAGCAATGCAGGTAAAGGGGGGACATTCTTTACATTTGTTTTACTGG
Source organism: Nomascus leucogenys (assembly GCF_006542625.1). Taxonomy (NCBI): domain Eukaryota; kingdom Metazoa; phylum Chordata; class Mammalia; order Primates; family Hylobatidae; genus Nomascus; species Nomascus leucogenys. The sequence goes on from NC_044402.1 coordinate 103,914,801, forward strand.
AAAATACATAAAGAAATGCTTTGTAAACATTACAGCAAAAGACTGTAAAAATATCATACAGAAAAAGCCAGAAGAAATTAAGAGGAAGCTCTGGAAGGCTAGAATAAAGAAAATGTATCAAGAAATGGAAGCTAGCATTTGCCAACAACCAACTCATCTGGGTAGCTGAAATGATCACATCTGGTAGTTTATTTCATGGAGCTAATCATGCATGATGGTGGTTCAGGTACTTTGAAAAGAGGAAAGGAAGGACCCTTGTTTTAAAAACTTTAGGTGCATCTTTTAGGCTCTTTGAACAAACTTTGAAGATCCAAGATAAACCATTTGTTTTCAATTATGAATGACATCGAGAATGCATGGGTTAGTGAACTAGAAGGCTCATTATAGGGCTGAATTCTAATGGCCATCAGGACATTCACATGTTTCTTTTAAAATTACACAAAAAGATTAGTCTGTGAGATTGGGTTACAGGCGTCACCGAGGTTAATGTGTTTCCAGAGAACAACCCCTGACCTTAACTTGACCCTGTCTTGGCTGCTTCAGGGGCGCAGGCCTTAGCTGTGCTGGCCTTCTCATTTGGCACCTGAGACTGAGGTAACAGGAGAAGAAACACAGAGTGATCAAGCCTTAAATCATTACTGCTGACAGCAGGGTTCCTACTCTTCTGAAACTCTGTGCAATGATGGACTTTGCTGCTTAATCACAGAACATTTTGGGTCTGTGATTTTGTTTTCCCTAGGTTCCGTAACTTAAAATGCACACGGATCTCACCATTAGTAATTTGGTAAGGCAAAGGGGTTTTTCTTTAGCCATCTGAATTCTGTAAACCAACTTCTCTAGTACATTTTTAGAGTACTAGCTCCATCCAAATTGATTAAATGGGTGAAGGGAGAGAGAATTATTTCTTAAAAGTTTGAGTCTCTAATAAGGGCGTTAAACTCAGTGTTTTGAGAATTTAGATTGTTAGAACCAATTCTCAAATGTTCATTTCTGAAGGAATGGGCTTCAGCCCCACATGGTGCTACTAAGGCCTTCTCTACCCTGCGGGAGCCCAGTTAGTGAACCACATATGCGAATGAAGGAATAAAAGGAAAAATGTCCATTTATTCTCATTCATGAATGTACCTGTATAAGTGATTCAGACCAAATTACCCCCCACCAAAATAAATAAATAAATAAATAAAAACAATTATTAGTAAAAATAAAATAGTTGAGCCCAGGGTGCCACTGGTTCCTCAATGACGGAGTGACCTCTTGCATATTGAAATGGTGACTACAGCCAGGACACATCCTTGCCTACACAACTACAGATGATGTCTGATAGAAGGCCATGATGTCTTTCAAATGAACTAAAGAACCTCTCTATTTTCCTAATTATAGTCTTGTAATAACTATACTCATCCTTCAGTCTCACTGCACAATCTACTATGCAAGGCTCAGGAATCCAAAATTTTAAGGGAAATGGTTTTAATTTAGCCTTCCACATAAAGTATAATTTGAAAAAATTCATCAATGCCCAAAGAAATGGCAAAAGCATTAAAAAAAAAAAAGGTAAGGAATGAGTCTGAATAAATTAACCAGTAAAGAAATAACTGGACTGAATATGGTGGCTCATGCCTGTAATCCCAGCACTTTGCAAAGCCGAGATGGGAGGATTGCTTGAGGCCAGGAGTTTGAGACCAGCCCAGGCAAAATAGCCAGACCTTGCCTCTACCAAAAAATAAAAAACTAGCCGGGCATGGTGGTGTGCACCTGTAGTCCCAACTATTCAGGCAACTACTCGGGAGGCTGAGGTGAGCAAGGAGGCTGAGGTGGGAGGATCATTGGAGCCCAGGAGGCTTAAGTGAGCCCTGATAACACCACTGCATTCCAGCCTGGGTGATGGGAAAGGGAGAGGGAGAGGGAGAGGAGGGGAAGGGGAGAAGGAAGGAAAGGAAGGGAAGGAAGGAACAGAAGGAAGAGAAGGAAGGGGAGGGAGGGAGAGAAGTGAGAGGAGGGAAGGAAGGAAGAAAAGAAAAAAAGGAAGAAAAGAAAAAAAAGAGGCTGGGCACGGTGGCTCACACCTGTAATCCCAGCACTCTGGGAGGCTGAGGCAGGTGGATCACGAAGTCAAGAGGTCGAAACCATCCTGGACAACACGGTGCAACCCTGTCTCTACTAAAAATACAAAAATTAGCTGGGCGTGATAGCATGTGCCTATAATCCCAGCTACTCAGGAGGCTGAGGCAGGAGAATCGTTTGAACCCGGGAGGCGGAGGTTGCAGTGAGCTGAGATGGCGCCACTGCACTCCAGCCTGGCGACAGAGTGAGACTCTGTCAAAAAAAAAAAAAAAAAAAGAGGAAAGGAGAGACAACTGTAAACAGCTTCTCTAGAATTTAGGGCATTCGCAATAGATGGTGTTTTGCCATCCAAACTGCTTAAGGGTGGAAAGGAAGAAATTGTTATTTCTTAAAAATCTGAGCCACTGATAAAAGAATTAAACAAATTGCGTTTTTTTTTAATTTTTTTGAGATTTTAAGTCATTAGAGCTAATTTGTAAATATTCATTTCCAAGGGGAAGTCAAATCAACAGGTCTCTCTGAACTGTCTTTACCCATTACAATTAGGAAGATTGAAAATTAACAAAGGAGACCAAAATAAGGCCAAATAAGATCCCCGATAAAGACATGACAGAGCAACAATTTAAACCCAAAAGAATACCACAGAATTTTCAACGTAAATTAAAACGAAGCTGTTACCTTGCTGGACTCTTCCAGCTGAGTGCCTCGTTTCCAGGCTTCAGAGAATATGGAGCTCACGGTGCTCTGGGAACGGACGTGTCCTGCTGGCTGGGTGTCAGAAACTCCACTATCAGACTGATTGGAGTGATTTGACTGAGACTCTGTTTAAAATAGTTTTTTAAACATAGGTTTAAAAGAGTCAGTATTCTGACAGCATTCATATGTATGTCTAGTTAGATCTTTTACACAAGGTCAAGTGCTGTGTAGAACAGCACCAAGTTATTTTGCTCATTTCATCATAAACACAGCCAGTATTTTCTACTAGAAAACTTCCCTTACCTTGGAATTAATAAGAAATCTCAGATTAGTTTTAAATACTTCACCATGAGAGACTGATAATTGTAATAAATGATTCACATAACATTATTGGTATCCTGACATCCAGTCTTGCATGAAATCAACTCTAAACAATAAAAGAATTAATGAACCATCAGTAGAGGAGTCTCTCAATCATGTCTGCATTACATTCAGCATCAGCCTTTTTAATACCCCTGCCCTAAGGTCACCCCAGAATTGTAACTTAGGAATTCAGATCTATACACAATGATTATTTCCTTTCTTCTAGCAATGAACAATACTTAGAATTTGACCCTCTAGTGGGAAGTGTGTTTCCTAGGGATTTAGGTATTGGCCCCATAGGGTGGCAGCTGTGCTGTATCCTGGCCTGTCAGCAAGGCACAAAAAAGTTTTGAAAGGAGTGGGGCCTGGTGGGAATGGCTGTGAGCATACAGTGTCTCTTTGCCGCCTGAGCGAGGAGGCTGAGGTGGGAGGATCATTTGAGCCCAGGAGACTTAAGTGAGCTATGATAACACCACCGCATTCCAGCCTGGGTGATGGGAGAGGGAGGAAGGAAAAGGAAGGAAAGGGAAAGGGAACCATGTTCTGGAAGGGTTGCTGTTTTTTTGTTTTTTTTTTCCATTTTAATAAATATTTTCTTAGAATAGTTTTAAGATATCTACATATTAGATATTTGAATATGAGAAGAGTTTTAGCACAGAATTCCTATATACCCGGCATCCAGTTTACCCATTTAGCAATATGTTTGGTTTTAAAGAAATTCTCCTTTGGGAAAAAAGTGTCCTCTTTTAATTTTATTCCCTTTTCCCCACTATTAACATGTTACATTACTATACTACATTTGTCACAACTAAGGAAATGTCCTGCTACTATTAACTACGCTCCACACTTTATTCGGATTTCACTAGTTTTTCCCTCATGTGCCTTTTCTGATCCAGGACACCACGTTACAGTTAGTCATCATGTCTCCTATAACAGCTTCTCAGAATTTCCTGTTTTTGATGACTTAGACAGTTTTGAGGAATAGTGGTCAGGTACCTTGTAGACTGTCTCTCAGTTTTGGTTTGTCTGATGCTTTTTCTCTTGATTAGTCTGAGTTTATGGAACTCGGAGGAAGATCATAGAGGAGAAAAGCCATTCTCACACACTATGTCAAAGGTCCCTATAACCAATATGACTTAGATATTGACCTTGACCACGTGGTTGTGGCAGTGTTTGTCAGGTTTCTCCACTGTGAAGTTACCCCTAATCCCCGCTCCATAATCACTGGAAGCAAGTCACTAAGCACAGTCCACACTTGAGGACTGAAGAGGTAAGCTCCACTTCCTTCAGGACAAAGTGTCTTCATCAATCATTTAGAAATCTACACAGGACAGTTGTCTCCTCTTCCCCATTTATTTATTCAATGATTTATTTACATCAGTATAAACTCATGGATATTTATGTCCATGGGTTACAATCCTATACTACATTACTTATTGTATTGCTCAAATTGTTCCAGCTTTGACCTTTGGAGCTTTCAGACTGGCTCCTCTGTGTATCCCTTTGACATATTCTCATCTTGTGTTTTGTGAGACAGGGTCTCGTTCTGTTGCACAAGCTGGAGCGCAGTGGTGTGATTATAGCTCACTGCAGCCTTGAACTTTTGGGCTCAAGCAATCCTCCTGCCTCAGCCTCCTGAGTTGCTAGGACTATGTGTACTACCAAGTCTGGCTAATTAAAAAAAAAAAAAAAGTTGTAGAGATGGGGTCTTGCTGTGCTGCCCAGGCTGGTTTTGAACTACTGGGCTCAAGTGATCCCTTAACCTAGGCCTCCCAAAGCATTGACATTACAGGCGTGAGCCACTGCACCTGGCCCTACTGTTGTTTTTTAAGCATTCCCTTACTTTCTGGCATTACAAGATGCTCCAGGCTCATCTTGTATATATTTGCTCCTGCAGCCCTATAATCAGCCATTTCTCTATTTCTCTTGACAGCCTTGGGTTTTTTTTTTTTTTTTTAAGAATGGTATTAGAAACCATGATCTATTTAAGCAGCATCCTTGGCCAAAATTTAATAAAACAAAAAAACAAAAAGAAACCTCTATGATCTAGGGACTGGGTATTCTCATTGTTCCTGGGGTATCACTGCTTCTAGTCCTCAGTGGACAGCACTAGGAAATGTGTATATACACATTCTAAATTTGTTTTTACTTAATAGAGATGAAATAGTCATACAGCTTTTAAATATACTACTAAAGTTATTATTTCATCACATCCAATGCAAAAATTTAAAAATTCTGCTTTTAGATGACATGGATCTCATTCATGAAACATTTTGAATTGAAAGAAGATTTATGTTAAGATGTAATCATAGCACACACTTGTTTAAAGGATATAGGAATCTGAAGGAGTGCAGCTTCTTCATGGATTCTGAGTACAAAGATTCTTTCCAAGTAATGTTTTATCCCAAATTATGCATTAACAGTGTCCAGCAGTATGTATGTTTTGAATAAATTTTATAAATATAAATAACAAAACTGGCTTTAGAAATCTATATACTGATTTTTCACTTCAAATACATTTGTGAACTAGCCCATGATACTGTACCCTCTAGCAACTTTTAAAAAGGCATCTATTGATTATAATTTAGGAATTAAGTATGGCTCCGGTTTTTAAGAATCAAGTTGAAATTTCCAGGTCTATCAGTCTCTGCAGAGACCTTCATATTAATCGCAAAATAGTGCTTTGAAGCATGTTGAACTACCTGGGATGCTGGAAGAACTGGATCCTGATTTAATACTGGAGCTGGATAAGGAAGTCCAATCATAGGCTGACTCTGTCCTCTTCAAGGCTTCTTGGTAGTTCATATAGAGCTGCTTCCCATACTAAAGAGAAGACAGGAAATGGTGACATCTAAACTTTACTGAGTATGATACAGAAGGATAAGGTAAAATGGGGGACATATTTCTGTTTAATGATTGATGGTCTGTATTAAAATTAATACCTATGATACTTCAAAAATTCCTCTAATACCATAAATTATAATCTATTCTTATTTCTCCTCATTTTTAGAGGGGCAGCAAGAAGTCAACACTTGATTCTATTCATTATAAACATTAACGTTTTTTCACCCCAAATTCTTGATCCAAGGGCAGCTTTTTAGCACTCTTCAGGATACTGCTCCAAATGTGGTTGGTAAATGATCATTACCTAAGGTAATTTAATTTTTCCAAAACTTACTTTGCTTAGGCTAAACTCTACTATTTAAGAATCATATAATGCATTCTCCAAAGCCAAAATAAATCACTTTGATACTACACAAGCTTTTACCAGCAGTATTATTCCAAGTATACCAAATGTTAAAAGTTTATCCCTATAAACAAGGAAAAAAGACAACATTTAAAACTTGAAACTTAGGCCTGAAAAACCTAGGCACTGGCAAATCCATGAACATGAAATAGTCAGAATAGTTGTCATGACAACGAAAACTATATCATCGACAAACACCTCATTATTCCATCATCAAATCAAAAGGAGACATGCCTTTGCAATGCGGACCCCATTGACCCACTGATGCAGTGTCCTCACATCATCACAACAAAGGTACTTGATATATTGAGATTTCTTCTGGATTTGTGGATGCTGCAAGATTAAAGACAAAATCCAACTAAGTCCCTTGGAGAACTAAAGAAAAACAAACTTTATCAAAGCTTAAACATATTCTGACAAGTTATAGGTCATTAGAGTAATGGCCAATACATTTATGCTTCTTATATGGCCATAAGGCCAAATAAAATAGCCCATAAGAATTTTTACAAAGTAAATGAGAAAGAAACTTTTGTGAAATTTTAGGTCAAGATGTCCAAGTTAAAATAGATCTTCACATCTTGAGAAATTCCCAAACATTCCTTCTACATTTCAAAGAAACAAAGTTCATCAAGGTTAACAAAGTCCATAGAATTCTCCATCTATAAGATTATGGAAAAGGAAGAGAACGTTTAATTTCACTTTCAACCCACTGAAATTATGGGTGCAGAAGACTCCAAATCAGAGAGGGACTTTGACAAAGCTTCAGTGTCTAGAGGTGAGGTGAATTACTGGGCTGGGTACACCAAGCCTATAGCACAGCACCTGGGACAAGAATCTACAGTCACACCTGTCACAGGTGAGTACAGCCCTGTAGGCCCCACTCTCTACCAAACTACAGGGCTGCAGCACTTGCCTCCAGGGGACACGTAGATGTCAACAGCATCATCACATTTAGTTTTTACTTTTCAGTTGAGGCTTGGATGAGAGGTGACTGACTTAACCTTGGCTACAAAATCCAGGTGTTAGGAATATGTTTAAGGATTTTTAACACCACTGAGCCTCAACCACTAGGTCCTTGGACAGAAAAGCCCTAAATCACACTTGTTCTGAATGTAATGACTTATGATTACCGCATCTCTTTTCAACTATTCTGAAAACCAAAAAACTAATGGCTATAATTTGCCTGGAAAAAATTTTAAATTTGTGTTCAGTTATAAGAAAGAAAAAAGCCAGACGTGGTGGCTCAGGCCTGTAATCCCAGCACTTTGGGAGGCCAAGGCGGGTGGATCAAGGGGTCAGGAGTTCGAGAGCAACCTGACCAACATGGTGAAACCCCGTCTCTATTAAAAATACAAAAATTAGTTGGACGTGGTGGTGCATGCCTGTAATCCCAGCTACTCAGGAGGCTGACACAGGAGAATCGCTTAAACCCGGGAGGCAGAGTCTGCAGTGAGCCAAGATCGTGCCACCGCACTCCAGCCTGAGTGACAGAGCGAGACTTCATCTCAATAAAAAAAAAAAAAAAGAGAAAAAGAAAAAAAGCTTTAAAAGAATTTAGTTTTCCAAAATTCCCCAATCATATTCATTTGTTGTGAAAATCCATGAGCTCAATAAAATAAGCAATTTAAATAAGTGTTCAATGCATCAAGAATAGATGGCCACCAACAGAAGTTATGTATCTGCATTGTTAAAGATCAATCACTTTGGTCTACAATGAGGAAAAAAAAAAAAAAAGAAACCCATTAATTCTATTCTTTTTCAGAGCTCAGCTCCTGTAACATTTAATACCAAAACCAATTTTCTTGTTGAAGGTTATAGTCAGTTTTAAACAATAAACCCTCAACAATAAGAGGTTAGCAAAATAATACCTAACAGTCTTCCCTCCTGATAATATAGGCCCTCTCTTGGAATATGCTCCTTGTCCATGGTAAATTACATTATAATAAACCATAATAGTGATCTTGAAAAAGCAAAGGAGGGCAGACAGAGAAGTATGTATTCTTCTATAAAAGGAGGAAGGGGGGTTTTACCTCATTCATTCATTCAACAGATACTTAGTGAGAACTATTTGCCAGGTGCTTCAAGTAGGTTTAGTGATGAGCAAAACAAAAGCTATAGTTTGTGCAGAAGATAAAATAGGCTAACTGAAAAGAGCTCTGTTAGTGTTGCCAGTGAGGGCTTAAGAGACTGTTCTGCTTCATGGAGGCACTGTCTGCAGGGCAAGGTTCAGAGATCTTAGCAAGCTGCTTTAGATGGCTCACAACTGCATCACCACCCCCTCCCTTCATGGTGATTTGCAAACTCGACTGCATGGGTGTTCAACTGTAGCAGAAGCCCAAGTGTGCATGTGTGCTTCTATGCGTTCTGCACAAAAAGAGGTTTTTTTTTTTTAATCAAAACAACATCTGGGAAAATCAAAGAGAAATTATCTTCCACCCTGTTCTCCTCATCTCTCTAACCGGGGAATACAGATAATAACCTGAAGAGTACTATGGTGTAAGTATGAGTCTTTTTAAGTCAAGTATCAGATTACTGCTAGTTTAAAATTCCTTTTAGAACCTCAAAACATTTTTTCATTCTCTCACATAATAAAGGCATTCATTACTTTCCTTATGGTCATCCAGGCTCTGTACAAGTACTTCTGCAGATTGTCTGTTCTGCTAATATATTATTTTATTAAAAGTGGCATTTATTGCACCCTTGCTATGTACTAGACACTATGTAAAATATTTCACATACTTCACATTTTTCATTAAATACTCACAAAACCCCTCTGAGTTACATATTATTATCTCCACGTTCCAAGAAGAAAGCAAGGCACAGAGTAAGGTTAAAACAGCACTCAAAATTGCTTCCGATAAGTGAAAGGTAGTACTAGAATTTGAACCCATGCAATCTCATCCCAGAGTGCATGCTTTTAACTACTATTTCATACTACTGCCTTATTAAAATGTGCCCCTTTGAATCTGCTACCTCTGCTCCATTTTTCCCCACAATATTATGCTGTCATTTTAAAAATTATACCAGGGTTAAGAGGAAGGCTGGAGGAGACATTCATTGCTAAAAACCAGAAGCTCCACATTTAGATTCTTAAGAGAGTCCAGAGAACATATAATGAAACTGCTCCCAAAACAGATGACTACCTATTAAGAAAGAAAGGTCAACATTTCATTTTTAAAGTGACGCTGACAGGTTGAGTGCAGGCCCCTATGGCCAGCCCCTCCTCCCCACTTCTTTCCTGGCAGAGCCTTACCTCTCACCTATATCCCATAGGGTGTGAATTCTGACTGGTGTAAGCCAACCATAGTAGTTTTATTCCCTTGTCAGTCATCGGCTTGTCAGCAGAAAATGTACTCTGGGCCAGTAACTCTCAAAAGGAGGGTGGTTGAGTAACTGCTGTGAAATAGTTCCTTCCTCTTATAAAAGACAAATACAGGGAGCAATAATCCCTCTTCTGCTGGCTGGATTTTACTGGGTCTACATGTGATGCATAGAACTGCAGCAGCCATCTTGGGACTGTGAGGTGAATCAGCCTGAGAATAAGCTGATACGCGGGAAGTAGAACAAGGAAAGATGGAAAGAATTTGAGTTCTCACTGACAATCTTGAGCCACTGAAATAACCAACCAACTCTTACTGTTTTCATGTTATGAGATTCCCCCAATAACTTTCTTTTATGTGGACTATGTCTACTGATATTGAAGGAGTTAAAAATGTACCACCCTGGCATATAGTGACTACGTTAAAAGACACTTGAAAAACAGCTGGTACAGAAGATCACTCTGACCTTCATGCTATTTCTAAAAAGCCTTAGAAGATGAAATTACCATGCAAAAGATGCCTTCTCAATACTAGAAAGCGACAATATCTTTCTCCTCAGGGATGAGAAGTTGAAACCAACAGAATTCTGTACAGACCTTGTTAAAATAACTCGTATCTTTAAGGCTTCACATATAATTTTTTTATTCTTTGTCCAATCCAGTATACAAGTAATTATGCTTTTCTCCTGTTGATCTCTTATGTCAATTTAATTTGTGTGCCCAGCTAGGACCCTAAGAGTATGGAAGTGAAGTTTTTCCACCCCAGCAATACTTACATTATAAATTAAAACTAAGAAAAAATTAAACTACAAGAATACACAGGCCAGGCCAGGCACAGTAGCTCATGCCTAGAATCCCAGCACTTCAGCAGACTGAGGTAGGCGGATCACTTGAGGCCAGCCTGACCAACACTGACTTCACTAGCGTGAAGATACCATCACATGTCATATAACCTCTTAAAAACATATACATATGTGAGAGAATGAAAGTTCAAGAGGCAAATAACATCTTAGCGTTATTAAATAATTTTGACATCATGGTCTTAGGGACTGACTCTCAGCAGACTGTGGACCTCATTTTGAAAACTGCTGAATTAAGCTACTTTGTACTGACTTTTAAAAAATTATTTGCACCTAAAGGTACCTAAAATGATACAGTGGTGTTCCCCCAAAACACAATTATGTAATAAAAGGTTACCATTATGGCCAGGAGCAGTGGCTCTGCCTGTAATCCTAGCACTCTGGGAAGCCTAGGCAGGCAGATGGCTTGAGGCCAGGAGTCTGTGACTAGCCTAGGCAACATGACTAATCCCTGTCTCTACAAAAAAACACAAAAATTAGCTGGGTGTGGTGGCATGTGCCTGAAGTCCCAGCTACTTGGGAGACTGAGCTGGAAAGATCGCTGGAGCCTGAGAAGTCGAGGCTACAGTGAGCTGTGATTGCGCCACTGCACTCCAGCCCAGGTGACAGAGCAAGACCCTGCCTCAAAAAAAAAAAAAAAAAGGTTGCTATTACAATGTACTGAACTTTATCAAAGCAATCAAAACTCCAAAATCCTAAAATCCTAAAACTCCCAAACTAATGGCAGTCCCCAAACTAAAGTGACAATTCTCAGAGAAAAGTGAAATTAAACATGATGATATGAACATGTAGACCTAAGTAGTTACCAAGGAATTACAAAGATGGAGCTAATGAAAAAAAAAAATTATCTCCCTAATTTTCTTGAATTTTGTATGTCATTTTTATCAGTGTTCTAATAGATCACTATAAATTTGCTTAAAATGTCCGTTCTTCTCAGAAGTACAGATATAATCATTGCAAGAAGTACAAAAGCTTGAATAGAGAAGAAAAAAAACCTTCCTAAAAACAGCTCAGGTCACAATACATGCATGGACTATCGTGACTATAGTTCAGGGAAAAAAAAGAGACAAAAATTATTTCTGGACCAGATGACAGCCAGTCTGATTTGAACTTGGACACAGTGCCCTCTGATGGTTTGCTGAGTAAGTACAGGAAAAGAACTAAAGCACATTTATGACCTACATTCGGCTCTAAGTTTTCCTAAAATAAGCCTGGTGTTAAATGAGAATCTCAAATTTATAATCAAATACATTTTATATCTCACAACTCAAAGCTTACAATCTAATATTCACTCCTTACCTAGAGATACTTGGCTCAGGGTCTGCTATGATATAGCACATGCCTCTTTTCCTTACCACACTTCACCATTCCTTTTTAAACTTTGAGAATAAAGCAAAAACAGTATAATTGGTGGAATCTCAACAGTTCTAAAATGTCCAATAACCTGCTCTATGTCTAACATCAATTAAAATTCCTAAAAAGAAATATGTGTTTACCTTCAGCACCAGACAATAGTCTGTAGGTGCTTTGTATTTGTTCCGATAGTCCTGGCCATAATAAACGTTGACGTGATCCAGCTGGAGAAAGCACACCAGATCCCGAGAGACCTAAGATAAAAACACCAAAAAGATAAAATTAATAATGCGCAAACAAGCAAATATACCTGGTTAACATTTTCTAGGTGAGAATCAAAACTACTTTTGCTAATACTAAATAGAAATTATTGCTATTTACACAAGAAAATGAAATGCTCCATAAATGTTTCTTCTTTAATCATTAACGTAACAAAAAAAGCAGCCCATTTTACTTATTGTTTTGTCATTCACAATGAACACTAACTTGTTAAGGAGTGTTGGCATTTTAAAGATACTATTAATATAGTCTAGCACATTAAAAACAATATTGTATGATAGAGCTCTCTGGAAAGAACAAGAAAAGGTAGTTCAGTGCCTATAATGCATATGTAAAGTACAGTGATTTGCAACTGGTTGGGGGGAGGTTTTCACCAGTTAAATAGGGGCAACAATATATGCTCATAGGACCGTTGTGAAGACTAGATGAGCTAATACTGTAAAAAAGTTTAAAACAGTCTTGGTGCCAATAAGCATGGAAGTGATAGCTACATCAGGGTGGCCCTTAGCAGAAGAAGCATATTACCCAAACAAGATAAAAAAGCCTGTAATCCCGGAGAGCTGTGCTGTTCTTCCCAAACAAAAATAAACAAAACTACTCCAGAAAGAGTCCCCCCAAAACAACAAATAAAACTATGATTTCAAATTTGGTAAAGAGAACTGAGATAGGCTCAACTAGTGACCAGAGAAGTAAGAACTTTCAGGTTTCTTCTTCTTTATAATAGATTAATAAAGCAATATTCTATGTCTTCCACGAATTGAAACAAATCATAGCCTGGGTTCACCTTATCAGCATACTCAATACAAATGAAAAGCAATTAGCATAATGAGGAAGTTCAAATTCCAACAGAAGGGACACACCTTTGCTTTTCCTTTAGGAACATAGTAGATACCAGATGCTCGCAAGAGAAAATAACGCTTTTTCCAGGACTTCTTGCCATCATCCTTCAACCAAAGGACTCCTTCAATTTCTGGTACAGTTACAGAACTTCCACAAAAACATTCCTAAAATAACAAGATTATTTGGAAAGACTTATGATCGTTGGATTCTCAGAACAAAGTTGTGTTTACTCCTGTGAAATGCATGACAGTTATTAAACCAAAATGGTTTTATATTAAAACCAAGCTGCTAATTTAACCTCAATTAGAACTTTCCAGCCAGGTGTAGTGGCTCATGCCTGTAATCCCAGCACTTTGGGAAGCCGAAGCGGGCGGATCACTTGAGGTCAGGAGTTCAAGACCAGCCTGGCCAACATAGTGAAACCACGTCTCTACTTAAAAAAAAAGCCGGGCATGGTGGCGCGAGCCTGTAGTCCCAGTTATGTGGGCAGCTGAGGCACAAAAATTGCTTGAACCTGGGAGGCGGAGATTGCAGTGAGCTGAGATCGCACCACTGCACTCCAGCCTGGGCAACAAAGCGAGACTGTCTCAAAACAAAAACAAAACCAAAAAACACTTTCTATTCTAAACACCATATGAATTTGGAACTACTATGGCAATCCTAAAATGTTTATTAAATAAAAATGCCAGTCATACATGTAATACTGAATTTTTACCTACAAACTTTTAACTAAAACACTGTTTCGGAGAAAAACTAAGTTGACACATTAACTGAGTTGCATATAACAGTAGTTAAATACCTTTGTAAACAGCATAGTTACACTAAATTTAATGAAACTGTCAGGGCAAACCAAGCATTAGACTTTATTTTTTCTCTACATTTAGATTAGCTGTCAAACTAAACAGGAATATATTTTAAAACAATGCAACGTGCTAAGTGTATGATTAAACTTTAAGAATTTAAAAACTATCCATTTACGTGACTCTAAGACAAAGAGGGCATTTATTTAAAAAATACTTAATACTAAGTTGAAAGGACTATAAACACTCAAAATTCTAAGTTCTAAACACCATGCTTTGATAAAAATCTAATATTAAATAAATCAATCATGTATTTGTGAAAGAAAAGAGAAATCCTCAGAAAACACTAATATAGGACATTTGGGCCTAAATTAATTTCTTTCTCCTCAAAGTACAGAAAAATTAGGAATTATAAGGCGGATTTTTACTAAACTGTAGCTAGTATCACTATGAAAACTGAATGTCGATCTTCGCTTCCTAATTGCCTTGCTGGTAAGTAAGGGTTTATTCAGGTTTTCAAGTATACTAACTTATTTGATTTTAGTTCTTTAAAATCAGCCAAAAATTCAATTACGTTTTTCCAAAAAAGATCATGATTTTAAAAATTATTTAATTATTTAAGGATAAGGCTGGAAATAATTTGTGAACAGCTAATTATATTCAAATTTCTCTCTGAGTAAGCAGATAAAAACAGCAAAACCACATCCTTCATTGACCAGCCATCTCTCCCACTTGGCAGCCCCTAAAAGCTCATTATTCTTAGATCACTAGAATATGGCTTGGCAAAATAATTGTTTTTAAAAGGGTCTTCAGTGGCCTAACACGTTCACACAGTTGAAGTCTCTCCCTCATACTATCAAAGAATACACAGGCTTCTTTAGTTAAAATTGTAACTACAAATATAGAACACTGACATACTTGACTTCAAAAAGGTACTTTTTATTTTATTTATTTATTTGTTTTATTGAGACAGAGTCTCACTCTGTTGCCAGGCTGGAATGCAGTGGCGCGATCTCGGCTCACTGCAACCTCCGCATCCCAGGTTCAAGCAATTCTCTGCCTCAGCCTCCTGAGTAGGTGGGATTACAGGCACCCACCATCACACCTGGCTAATTTTTATATTTTTTAATAGACAGGGTTTCACCATCTTGGGCAGGCTGGTCTTGAACTCCTGACCTTGTGATTCACTCGCCTCAGCCTCCTGAAGTGTTGGGATTACAGGCGTGAGCCACGACACCTGGCCTAATATTTTAATTTTTAAATGTGCAGGAAAATGGGGGGTGTCATACCTCCAAGAGGACTTCTTTGTTTCTATCTGCCATCTCAGCTGTTTCCTTTTTCCCCAAAAGATAATTCTGGAAAAACAAATATATGGAAGGGATGGGTAGGGGAGAAAAGAAGAAGATTAAAGCATAAATCCATTCTGTTATTCCCTTGGCACAGGTGTGTGTATGTTTTCTTCTAGAGAAATAGCAATTCTAATTTCTGTTGGTATAGGGTAGAATAAACTTTGAAAAGTTACCTGTATATGGGCATCATCACTAAAATGCTTAACACCAGTCTCCTCCTTGCCTGTCCACTTGTCATAAACTGTCCTTACCCAGACTGTGAGGTGGTATTACATTCAACAGCTGGCAAATATGTTTTGGGATATCTAATGAAAGCTACAGTTAAAGGATCTGAAAGGTTTAGAAATTCATAAGTACAACAAGTAAGGCATATTTCCTTAAAATATACTGATCTAGGTGCAGAAAATTTATGTTCTGGCTTTTTAAGAAGAAATCCTGTATTCTCTGGGACTCATTTATTAATAATCTCATTTACTTGACTCAACTAAAAATCTGAATTCTGGCTGGGCACAGTGGCTCACACCTGTAATCCCAGCACTCTGGGAGGCCGAGGTGGGTGGATCACGAGGTCAGAAGTTCGAGACCAGCCTGACCAACACGGTGAAACCCCATCTCTACTAAAAATACAAAATTAGCCGGGTGTGGCAGCACGCACCTGTAGTCCCAGCTACTCAGGAGGCTGAGGTAGGAGAATCGCTTGGAGGCGGAGGTTGCAGTGAGCCAAGATCACGCCACTCACTCCAGCCTGGGCAACAGAGCGAGACTCCGTCTCAAAAAACAAACAAACAAACAAACAAATCAAACTAAAGTCTACTCATTAGTACACAGTCATCCCTTGTTGTCCATAGGAGATTGATTCTAGGACCTCCTCTGTATACCAAAATCTGCTGATGCTTAAGTCACTTATAAAAATGGGGTCACATTTGCATATAACCTATGCACATTCTCCCTTGTACTTTAAATAATCTCTAGATTACTTATAATACCTAATACAATGCCTACATATCATTTAACTTGCATGAATTCAATGCAGTACTCAAGCGTGGCATATTCAAGTTTTGTTTTTTGGAACTTGGAATTATTTTTCTGAATATTTTAGATCTGCAGTTGGGCGAATCCACAGATGCAGAACCCATGGATATAGAGGGCTGACTGTAATTTTTTTTCTTTTTCTTTTTTTTTTTTCTTGGAGACGGAGTCACGCTCTGTCATCCAGGCTGGAGTGCAGTGGCACAATCTCGGCTCACTGCAAGCTCCGACTCCCGGATTCACGCGATTCTCTTGCCTCAGCCTCCCGAGTAGCTGGGACTACAGGCGCCCACCACCACGCCCAGCTAATTTTTTGTATTTTTAGTAGAGATGGGGTTTCACCATGTTAGCCAGGATGGTCTCGATCTCCTGACCTTGTGATCCATCCACCTCGGCCTCCCAAAGTGCTGGGATTACAGGAGTGAGCCACTGCACCTGGCCTGTAATTATCTTTCATAACTGCCTAGAAAAAGATCTGTTGATACCCCCAAATATGTATTCTTCACTAAAACATCCGGAAAAGATGTGTCATGGTTAAGCCATCTGAAGCATAACTACGCAATATCTTTAACACTGCTGCTATTTTTCCTCATTACTACTTTTTATTGTGGAGTTGTTTTCCCTCACCTACTGAATTTTGTAAAATGTCTAGGTATTGGGAAGTATTAACTCAAACATTATTTTGGAATAAGGAAAGATGTCAAATAAATCAAAGTATGTTTATTAGAATGTAGAGCCATTTGTAATCAAGGTTACTGGAATGTTTAAAAAGTAATTCCAAAATAAGTGTCAACTGGATAAATGGCTGGAGTAGAGAAGTACTTTTCTTTGATGAGATGACAAACTCACCAAATAAACAGCTGGGTTCAACACAGCTCTGGATTACAGAGCCAAAAGACCCGGTAACTCACTAGAGCTATACTTCTGCTTCCAAAAGGGCTCACCCCATCTGGTTCTGGAGGACTGGGAACCTCTTTGGGGCCTAACGTGTGGGCACCAGCTGACTTTCCACCTCAGCAGCAGCAGCAGCAGCAGTAGTAGATGATGCTCCTATGGGATTTTGCAGGTGTATCGCTCCAACCAGGTGTTTACCAGTCTTTTAACTCTATTAACTTAGCAGTAATTGAATAAAATAGGAGACATATTTACAAATCCTGATCTCTGTAAGTTGTTTGGTCTTACCTGTGGGTTTTTGAAAAGTGCATATTTTTCTATACGCTCCATAAATATAAGCTTGTTTTGGCTATCTCTTGTCCAATTAAGAAGATTTTCAACCAAGTTTTCATGGTCTTCAAAGATTCTCTCTGTCCCAAAATAAAATATCCATATTTTGTTAGTATTCATTAGAGTTGCATGAAAGACATGAAACTTTGCGAAGTAGTTAACCTCAGAACCACAGAATCTTAACTGACATTTTAGCACCTAAAAATTATCTGGTCTTCCCTAATTTTTCAAACAAAGAAATATGCCTTAATTATGTTAATAACATAACCAATGTCACACAGCTGATATATGGAAGAACTAGGACTAGAATCTAGGCTTTCTGACTTGCAGGACACCATTCTTCAGTCTTAAACATTTTCCCATCCCACCCTTAAAAATAAAACATTAGTTACATCTTATAAGTTTCGATATCAAGTATTTCCTATTTAGTTCTTGGCATTTAAAACATTTCCAAGATGATTTCTTCTTTGATCCATGACTGTTGTTTAATCTTAAACATAGATATATTTTCTAATTTCCAAATTAGAAATGAAAGAACATGTCCTGTATACTGAACATATGTTAAAGAACACATTCTAGATATGGATTCTTTGAAATTTGTTAATGTGTTTTGTTTCCCGAGTCAAATGCTGGTTTAAAGACTTCAGTAGAAATTCAAGTTAACATAATAATCTTTAGTAAATGCATCAGTCTATCCAGTTCTTATTTGAAGAAAAAAACTATTTTGTTACCTTTTTAAAAAACTTTGTTTTAGCCATTATAAAATCTGAAGTGAATTGGAAATGACCTTGTATTCAAAGAACTCTTAAAACACTTCAGAAAAAAATGTAAAGAAGCCAAATTATGAAAGGTAATTTTATCGAAAAAATATATAAAGATGAGGCCAGGCGTGGTGGTTCACTCCTGTAATCCCAGCACTTTGGGAGGCCGAGGTGGGTGGATCACAAGGTCAGGAAATCAAGACCATCCTGGCCAACAGGGGAAACCCCATCTCTACTAAAAAATACAAAATATTAGCTGGGCGTGGTGGTGCACACCTGTAGTCCCAGCTACTCAGGAGGCTGAGGCAGGATAATTGCTTGAACCCAGGAGGCAGAGGCTGCAGTGACCCGAGATCGTGCCACTGCACTTCAGTCTGGGTGACAGAGTGAGACTCCATCCCCCAAAAAATTAAAATAAAATAAAATAAAACATATATATATATATAAAGATAACAAAATGTTTTCATCAACATGAAAACTGATGAAATTACACAAAAATTAGAAAGCAAAGCAATGATATTACTAACCCATTTGTAATTCAGAAACAGTTTCTACCAGTGACCAGTCTAAACTATAACCGCAGTGGGATTTGTCCATCAGGTTATCCAGTACTTGTCTTACTGTCTGCCTCTCATCCACCATCATTGTTTTAGAACTGTCATCAGACATGTGGACTCTAATCACCAGCTATGACAGGTAAAAAGAAAAGTAAATGAACACTAAAAAATGGCATTCTAGGAAAGGCACTGATCCAATATCAAATAAAATTTGGATTAATGTATTTGTATATAAATTAAAACACAAATAATGACTTCATTATGCAAAAATATAGGCTAAAAATCAGACATCAAATAACCTGTTTAAGTAAATTTAAAGCATTTTAAAAATATAACAGATAAGGTTATAATGTTATGAGTACTCCTTTAGGAGAATTCAGAACCAGAGAATTACTCCTTTTATAATGCATTTTACCCACAAAAAATACTACATGTGAAAAATATATTACTAGGGAGAAATGCCCCTGTATCCCTCCGTATCTTAGAGGTACATTACATAAACAAGGCAATTCTTTACAAATCCATAAAACTGATAACAAATCCCAAACCAGGAAGAGGCCCACATATCACCTTTTTCACTTGTGCCTCTTTAATTTTCTCCAGGGCAACTCTGATCTTCTCAGCTTTCAATTTTGCTGCCTGTTCTTCCTGTGAACACAAAGCATTTCAGATAAACAATGCTAGTAAGATGATGAAATATTTAAGAAATCTTTTTTATCCTTAAGGATGCTCCCAGCAATGAATTGCATTAAGAATATAACTTCACACACAGAGCACATTTAAAAAATAACTGTTCACAAAGAGCAGACATATTATAAAGAAACATTTTATAGATGCAGACTTGAAGATGTCTTATAATAGGCATTTCTAACATCCAATATTCTAGAGCAAAAAAAGAACTCTGTGATGTAGTAAATTACCAAGTTTGATTCTGTCAATGTGAAGCAGATGAATTTCAGGTTCTGGGATTGGAGAAAAATTAATGTATAGTGGCCATCTTTGGGCCTGACAATTTGTTTTACCTGCACAATCCCTCAACTCTGAATTTACACTCCCTCCAAAGTAAGGGCAAACCTTTGAATACTAATTTTCTGTTCTGTTACACTGAAAGTATACCACTGTCATAAAAATATCTGCAACAAAAAACAATAGCTACCTATTTACAACCATATAAAAACCCTTTAAAAAATAAAAATGTAGGTACAATCTCATTAATATACCAATACAAATATAAGAAGCTGCCTTATTGCGTTAAGTTTCACTCTGTTTTGGAAAATCATACAATGTAATCAACGTCTTACGTCAGTAAATTCAAAATTTGTTTTTATTAGTTCACTGACAATATTTTTAAATGCTAAATATGATTTTCCAAATAACTTAAAATTTCTAGTAACTTCTACCTCAGAAAACTTAGATTAAAAAGAGTAATAAAAATTGTAACAACTAAAAATATAAAACCATTTGTCTGTTTTTTTTCTGAATTAGCATACAGTACTCTAATACTGGTACTTGTAATTTCCAGCAATAGGCCATAATATGCGGTGGCATTAATCTCCAATTTTAAAAAACTTGTGTAAGTAAACTTTTGTTCATAAAGGATTATTTTCTATTTCTAGGCTTTTGATTACTCTGGAAAATATCTAAGAAAAATAAAAACTTCTTGGTTGGGCGCGTTGGCCCATGTCTGTAATCCTGGCACTTTGGAGGCTGGGGAGGGCAGATCACCTGAGGTCAGGAGTTGGAGACCAGCCTGGCCAACTTGGTGAAACCCCGTCTCTAACTAAAAAATACAAAAATTAGCTGCTCTTGGTGGTGTGTGCCTGTAACCCCAGCTACTTGGGAGGCTGAGGCAGGAGAACTGCTTGAGCCTGGGAGGCAGAGGCTGCAGTGAGCTGAGATTGTGCCACTGCACTCCAGCCTGGGCAACAGAGCGAGACTCCATCTCAAAAAAAAAAAAAAAAAAAAAAAAAGAAAAATGGAAACTTCCACCTTAAATATTCCTTAAGTCTAAGAAGAAAAAAACCTAATCATATCAGCCAAACTTTATCCTCTCTGCATTGTGATGAAAACCACAATCCATACGTTATTCATTAAAAAGCTAAAGCTTCCAGGGCAAAAAACAAAAAGAGAAACTCAATTCAGTTCATAGATTTATTCTGTCTGCCTAAAGTCTGTTGGCTTTCTTATTTATGAACTGCTTTTCTTTCTATTTTATACTCTAGGCTGTCTCCCATCATTTCAAGCTTAGTATTTACTATTTTGTGGAAGAGAGAAGAAAACAGTGGTTAGGGAAGGCAGTGGGCTTGGTTGCTAGAAATCTGATCCCTTCCAATGAAAGGAGCCAATAAATTAACATAATAATCAGGGTCTGGAAATACTATCTGTAAACTCAATAAGGCAGAAAACAAAGAACTTTATTTTTAAAATGGAGAGGGCTAAGACAAGACTGAATTCCTATACTATTATGTATTCCTCTGACTAAAAGATTAAATCATCCTATTTTTAAAGAATCCTTTATGCAAATAAACAAATAGCAGAATTATAAAACATGTTGATTACATTTTAAGATACAAATTTTTCTCTTTTTAAAGCAAGCAATGAAACGAGAAAACTAAATTACTGTCATTAAAACTCTCAGTTTTTAGAATTATGAGTCTTAGAGAAACAAATTGTTAGGTAAATTAGCAAAACTTATATGCGTTTTTGATGAACACAGCACTACTTTATAAAGGAATCTGCAATACTAGCATTTTCCAGCTGTTTTTATGAAATCAGTTACTTGACAAATTTAGGGGAAGAGAAAGAAGAAAGCAGAAGTTTCATGAATATTTTCTCAATGGGATAATGATCTTATTATATTCCTCATGGCTCATTTGCTGCATCCTTGTATTGGCATGAATTGCAAAGAAAGTTTACCGAGGTATATTTGCAAGTTTCACTTCATATCCCTGAAAAGTAAATTTAAAGTCTGAAGAGGAAAAACTGATATGTGGAATCAATGTTTTATATATTTGGAATATAAACATGAACTTTTTTTTTTTTTCTTTTTGAGATGATGGAGTCTTGCTCTGTTGCCCAGGCTGGAGTGCAGTGGCACGATCTTGGCTCACTGCAACCTCCACCTCCTGGGTTCAAGCGATTCTCCTGCCTCAGCCTCCCAAGTAGCTGGGACTACAGGTGCCTGCCACCATGCCCGGCTAATTTTGTATTTTTAGTAGAGACGGGGTTTCGCCATGTTGGCGAGACTGGTTTCAAACTCCTGACCTCAGGTGATCTACCTGCCTAGACCTCCCAAAGTGCTGGGATTACAGGCATAAGCCACCATGCCCAGCCAAACATGAACTTCTAAAAGGCCAAATTCTTTATGGTATTATATAATCTATAAATTTAACATTTTAAAAGTTTAGAAGATGCCCTCAAAGCTGAACATATTTCTGAGAAAAAAAGGAATATTCAAGAGAATGAGAAGACAAGGCATAAACTGGGAGAAAAAATATTTGCAAAAGACGTATCTGATAAAGAACTGTTACAAAAAAAAAAAAAAAGAGAGCTCTTAAAATTCTGTAAAACAAAAATGAACATGATTTTAAAAATAGGCAAAAGACCTGAAAAGATACCTCACTAAAGAAGACAGCTGGTAAATAAGCATATAAAAAGATGCTCAACATTATTTGTCATTAGGGAATTACAAGTAAAATGAGATACCACTACACACCTATCAGAATGGCCAAAATCCAAAACACTAACACCACCAAACGCTGGCAAGGATGTAGAACAATAGGAACTCTCATTCATTGCTAGTGGGAATATAAAATGGTACAGCCACTTTGGAAGACAGTTTTGGCAGTTTTTTACAAAACTAAATGTATTCTTACCATACAATTCAATTCAGCAATTGTACTCGTTGGTATTTACCCAAATGAGTTGAAAACTGATGCCTACAAAGACATGTACATGGATGTTTACAGCAACCTTATTCATGAGTGCCAAAACTTGGAAGCAACAAAGACGTCACCCAGTAAGTAACAGGTAAACTATGGTGCATCCTGACAATGGAGTATTATTCAGCACTAAAATGAAGTGAGCTCTCAAGCCATGAAAAGACATGAAGGAACATTAAGTGTGTAATACTAAGTGAAAGAAGCCAATCTCAGAAAGCTATTTAGTGTACAATTCTAACTACATGACACTGGAAAAGCCAAAACCATAAAGACGATAAAAAGATCAGTAGTTGCCAGGGGTTAAGGAAGGAGGAGGAATGAATAGGCAGAGCACAGAGGATTTAAGGGCTGTGAAACTATTCTGTATGATAATACAATGGTGGATACATGTTATCATATATATTTGCCAATATGCATAGAATGTACAACACCGGCCAGGCATGGTGGCCCAAGCCTGTAATCCCAGCACTTTGAGAGGCCAAGTGGGAGGATAAGGAGTTGAAGACCAGGCTGGCCAACATGGCGAAACTCTGTCTTACTAAAAATACCAAAATTAGCTGGGTGCAGTGGTGGGCGCTTGTAATCCCAGCTACTCAGGAGGCTGAGAAACGGAGAATTGCTTGAAACCAGAAGACGGAGGTTGCGGTAAACAGAGATCACACCACTGCACTCCAGCCTGGGTGACACAGCAAGACTTCGTCTCAAAAAAAAAAAAAAAAAACCAACAAAAAAAGTTGACACAACGGACATAGGGATTAAACAAAGAGACCTGTGTAACCAACTAACATACATTAAACCAATTAGATTTCCTAACTGTCAATAAGAAATTTTTATAAAGCAGCTAGATGGCGGCTATTTTAACAAATCCAAATCCAGCTGCTCTTCCATTTGCTCAAAATGCTACTCTTTATGCTTACATAAAGTGGTCCATGTTAAACCTTTATGAAATTAAGAGCTGGTTTAATTTCAACCTAGGCATATTTTAGTTTATACTTCTCTAGTTTTATTAAAGGATAACCCTTGCTAGTAGCTTTCGGAAGAAACAGAACTGATCATGATACCTCTTTTAGAGTATGAGTATCATCCCTGGAACAAAACTGGAAATGAAAATGTTTATGTCAAATTGCAAGACTTCTAATATTTTTATGCTTCCTGTGAGTAATAAGCTCTTTCTCAGAGAGTGCTATTTGTGTCTACTGTATTTAAGCAATCACCATATCTTTTAACTATTAACAACCTGGGAAAAATAGAAATTGTCTTAAGCTCACGGGGTGTTGTATAATACAGGAAAAATAAATGTTTGCTAATACGTTTAGATGACATACTTAGAACACCTCCAGTAGTTTATTTATAAAGGCAATGCAAATCTACATTCAATGTTTACAGCCCAAGTTTAATACAAAAGACAAAGCTTTATTCATCTCATGTTCCACTGCCAAAGTCAGGTGTTAAGTCTTCTGCCCCATATCCTTTGACTATCCCTTTCTTCACAACTATATTAAACTTAAGTAAAAAATACCTCACACATGTAAAAACTTAAATTTCTCCCCCATACCTTCTCTTAAAAGAGCAAGAGACAATCTACTTTCTACTGAAAAACTCCTATGTGGCTATGAATAACCACCAACGCCAAGCCTCCTCAAATTTACGTAAAGGACAAAAACTAGGTGAAGATCCTATGATTAAATGAAAGCCAACACTGTGGTTACTAAGTGTTAGAACTTTCTCTATGGTGTAAAAATTAGAATACTTACAGAAAGTGCTACTGTTGTTAAGTTGTTCCTTCAACTGGGAAGCTTAAGCTTTGTGGGTTCAGAACAAACCCAGTTGAAATTAAGGGGCTAAACAGTGGTTAAGAATTCCTTCAGGATCTAGTTTAATTCATAGATTGCAATACAATGTAAATTAAAATGATTTAAATAGAACTTGGAATGATATAAACAGCTTAAGGGTCATTAAATAGCACTGCTTAGAATCAAAATAATTAACAGTAACAACTATAGCTGATCCTTGAACGTGAGTCTGAGCTACTAGTGTCCTTATATGCAAATGTTTTTCTATAAATACATTTGACCCTCCATACCGGAGGGCTCTGCATTCCCAACCAAACTCAGATAAAAAATACAGTATTCTCAGGATGCAAAATTCCCTATACAGGCCGGGCATGGTGGCTCACACCTGTAATCCCAGCACTTTGGAGGCTGAGGCGGGCAGATCACCTGAGGTCAGGAGTCCAGGACCAGCCTAGTCATCATAGCAAAACCCCATCTCTACTAAAAAAAAAAAAAAAATACAAAAATTAGCTGGGCGTGGTGGCACATGCCTGTAATCCCAGCTACTCAGAAGGCTGAGGCAGGAGAACTGCTTGAACCTGGGAGGTGGAGGTTGCAGTGAGCCAAGATGGCACCACTGCACTCCAGCCTGGGTGACAGAGCAAGACTCTGTCTCAAAATAATAAAAAAAATTTTTTTAAATTCGCTATATAGAGGAAGACTTTTCATGTCCAAGGTCTCAGGACCAACTTCAGGACTTGTGTATGTGCTGGTTTTGGTATCAATTTGGGTCCTGGAAGCAATTCCCTGTGTATGCCAAGGAATGACTGTGGTTTATTTTTAAACTTTTTGTTTTTTGGCAGGGGGATAGGGTCTCACTCTGTCACCCAGGCTAGAGTGCAGTGGTGTGGTCATGGCTCACTGCAGCCTCGACCTCCCAGGCTCAGGTGATTCTCCCACCTCAGCCTCCTGAGTAGCTGGGACTACAGGCATGCATCACCACGCCAGGCTAATTTTTGTATTTTTTTATAGAGATGGGGTTTCACTATGTTGGGCAGGCTGGTCTTGAACTCTACCTGCCTTAGCCTCCCAAAGTACTGGGATTACAGGCATGAGCCACTGACCATGTTGATCCAAAACTTGCAAAGAATAACAATGCCTATGGTAGGAACTTTGTTCACTGCTGTATCTCCAGAGTCATAAACATTGTCTGGCACATAGTAGATACTCAGTAAATATTTGTCGAATGGATAAATGAAGTTATTTATTCTTTTAAATAGTTTCCAGCTACAGTTAGAGAAAAATAAAGCCTCGGTGTGGCCTGAGTGATCTGGCTCCTCCTGCCTACCTCCCCAAACCCTAATCAAGACACTTGTACTTTCACTCAACTAGGGTGACTCTGGCAAAATGGTCTTTTTTCAACTTCTCAAACATGCCAAGCTCTTTTCCTTGACTTATGTACATGGAACACTCCCTTAAGCCCCAGGCTGGTTTCTTTGCATCCTTCAGGCTTTAGCTTAAATATTACCCTCCTAGAACCTGCTGATCTCATCATCTAAATGTACCCCTAATCTTTTTCCCAGTATGTTCTACTCCTTTGTTTCCTTCATAGCACTTAACATGATTTAGAACTTCTTTACATGCTTGCTTGTCACCGTTTATTATCTATCTTCATAAACAGACTGTGAGCTCGAGGGTGAGGAATAGGTATATTTTATCCAATGTTCTATCCCAGCACCCAGAATTTCATGGCTCAATAAATATTGTTGAATTGGCAATGAAAATGGTAAAATGGCAAACTTCATCTGAGAGCTGTGTATAAAATGGATTAGAAGGGGCATGGGCAATAATAAAGAGCTAAGAGTGAGCCTGTAGTAGAGTGGTGGTAATGGGAATGCAACAAATGGGTGAGCTCAGTAAATCCTGCAGATTAACACAATCTTCATTAGACATTGGAGACATTAAATGAGAAGAAAGGTAGCAAAGATGATCAGAGGGCTTAAACCTGGTAATTAGAAGAATGTCAGCATCCTAAACAGAAACAGAAAAGATGATGACAGATATAAATTATGGAGCCCAGGGATAATGTAGGTAAGTAAGCTAAACACCTGTGGGATTTAAGGTGCTTGTAAGATGTTGGTGATCTTCTAGGAAATGCCTAACAGCTGTTTGGAAATGTGCTCTTGGGAGACAGATCCATCTAGAATAGAGATTGTAGCTGAAGATACAAGTGTGGACTCTAAGGAAAGAGAGTAAATAGAGAATGAAGAGGGGAGAGCTGAGGAAAAAGGAAAAATAGCTATGACCAGTTTAGACTTCTACACTTCCCTGATCTTTAAATTTCTACCACCAGTCATAGATCTGCTTTAAAAAGAGAAACTCAGGGTAGAGAAAGGGTCCCACTACTGACTTTGTTAAAGGGTCTTTTCTTTGAGCTGCTTCTTCGGGAGATTTTAATTTTGGTCTACCATCTTCTTTCATAAATGTACAAGGTTAGAAAGAAATTAAAGCAAACAAACCTCAGATACAATAACAACAACTTAGAGACATTACCCATAACTGTATATTTTTCAGAAATAAGTCTGATATTCTTGAATTTAACATTATTTAAATAAGCTAATGAAATAAAAACATGACTTAAAAAGAGGTAGAAAGCAATTCAGCTTCCCTACTGTATTATTCCCTAGTTAATGATGATAATGGCTAAAATATTTTAAATGGATATAAAATACCAGCCCAGTGAGAATCTGGCTGGACTGATTCAAAACATTCCAAGGGCAGAGAAGCGGGCAATTAAAATTGCAGCTTCCTCTTCCAATTTGACTAAGTTAATATTAACTAAGATTCTGTTTATATGAGTAAATGTTTTAATTAAATGAGGTGGTAATAATCTAAACAAGAACTAGGAAGCAAAGTTTGCTAAAGAAACCCAGAGTATGGACAACCATTAGTAGTAAAAGTTACAATTAAAGCAATGTTTTTTAGACTTTAAAATGCAACAGTGTTAAACTAGAAAAAATGCAACATACTTGGGAAGACTGTTAGGCATTTATAAAAGTTTAAAAACTAGTGAAAATTAATGAATATATTTTATACTCTCAATATTGCCTGACAGTCATTAAGATCAGTAAATAATTACCATCTGTAAAAGAAAAAGTATCTCTATTAATGACAAAGATGCTAGAATAAGAAAATAATAATATAAGAGCATGATCAAAAACAGAAATCATATTCTACCTACAAGGCAGTAAATAGTTACATGCATGTGGAAAGAAATATCACCTTGGTCAGCAAATGAGAAGGTTTTCCTGCAATGTTTCTCAGAAGAAGGGAGGTTTCCCTGTCCAGATAGGAGTGCTTGTTCAGAAAAGAGAAAAACAAACAAACAAAAAAAGGCAATAACAGAAGTCAGTGAAGGTTTTATGTGTTTAAAACATAAAGTAGACAAAGCAAGAATGATTCTCTATAATTAATCTCATATCTTTTCCCTAAGTTGAGTGAAATATGTCCACAAAGAAAATGTAAAAAAAGAAAAAGAAAAGGAGCAGGGAGATGAAG
Source organism: Nomascus leucogenys (assembly GCF_006542625.1). Classification (NCBI taxonomy): domain Eukaryota; kingdom Metazoa; phylum Chordata; class Mammalia; order Primates; family Hylobatidae; genus Nomascus; species Nomascus leucogenys. The sequence continues at coordinate 103,942,810 of NC_044402.1, forward strand.
ACATCATCTGTGCCCGTAGGCGTGTCCCAGCTGACTCCTGCTGATCCCTCCCTCTTTGGGAAAATGGGTAGTACATGCAAAAACTGCAAAGCCAGTCTGCCTTCTAGGCCAATGCTCATGAATGCTGTGCACAGCACACAAATAAATGCATGTCAGAGACCAATGACTAAACTTCCTTTTTCTTGTTAAAGCCTATGAAGACCTATATAGCTTTAAATAGTATATTTTGGTTAGAATAAGACGACATCATTTTTAAAAGCTTCTCCAAGTTATTTCTGATCAATTCAATGATAGCTGCACCAAGACAAAAAATATCCATGCATATTTTGCCTAATGGATACACCCGTTTTCAGTAAAATTTTATTAACCCACTCATTATTATCAGAATAAAAATAGGAGTACACTGCACAGTAAAGAATTTGCAGAGCAAATGAATGCCATGAACAAAATATTCAGAAGTGTCACACACTTAAATTAATTCAAGTAACTGTTTTCGTTAGAAAATAGTTTGTAATGGCATGGTCCCTATCATTCTCCCCTTGTACATGTTGTAAGTTAATACAATTGTATTTCATTTATCCTTAAATTGTAGTTGTTTTGATATATACATGTAATTTGGACTGGCCTCTCATGAAAAAATTCCAAATTAGTATTTAACAGTACATAGTTACTAATCACCATTTTAAAAAATGTTATATTTTATAAATCTAAATGTAGGTCAAGTTATTCTTGGAAATTCTTTGGAAAGAAACTAATGCAAACAAATACTAGAGCGGCACCCCCTATAAGAAAGTACATGGCCCCTAGCACTTTGGGAGGCCAAGGCAGGCAGATCTCCTGAAGTCAGGAGTTTAAGACCAGCCTGGTCAACATAGTGAAACCCTGTCTCTACTAAAAATACAAAAATTAGCTGGATGTGCTGGCAGGAGCCTGTAATCCCAGCCACTCAGCAGGTTGCTGCAGGAGAATCGCTTGAACTTGGGAGGCAGAGGTTGCAGTGAGCCGAAATTGTGCCATTGCACTCTAGCCCGGGCGACAAGTGAAACTCTTGACTTAAGAAAAAAAAAAAAAGTACATACACGGTCATAGATAAAATACACTACTTCAAGATTAAAAACACGTTACAGAAGACAATATAATCTTTGCTCACATCTATACTATGTTAAGTTTGCTATATGGTATTTTATTGCCTGCATTTTTAAAGCTGTGTTTTAATGCAAGGTAAACTTTATAAGCATACCTGGCCCTCTCACCCATTCCTTATTTTTTTTTAAAAAAGAAAGCTAAGGTCCAATTTTTTTAATTGGACATATTCATCAAGATTAGCACTAACAAAGTCAAACAATAACAAGAACATAGAGAACTATCCTTAGGTCCTCATTTAACTAGATTGTGTAGTCTTCCTAAAGGTAAGACTAATTGGCTCCTCCATAAAGGACACTAGGTAAGTAGTAATTTCTGAAAATTCAATTTAGTTTGAGGTTAATGCACAGCCAAGGAGGAGGGAGGGAATTGGGAAAAACAAAGAACGAAAAGCACAATTTATAAGAGTAGCCATTCTTTGGTTTCTTTTTTTTTTTTTTTTGAGACAGAGTCTCCCTCTCTCACCCAGACTGGAGTGCAGTGGCGTGATCTCAGCTCACTGCAACCTCTGCCTCCCAGCTTCAGGCGCTTCTCCTGCCTCAGCCTCCTGAGTAGCTGGGATCACAGGCACAGGCCACCACACCCGGCTAATTTTGTATTTTTATTAGAGACAAGAGTTTCGCCATGTTAGCCAGGCTGGACTTGAACTCCTGACCTCAGGTGATCCGCCCACCTTGGCCTCCCAAAGTGCTGAGATTATAGGTGTGAGCCACTGTGCCCAGCCACGTTTCTTTACTTCTCTAATAAACTTGCTTTCACTTAAAAATAAAAGAGCAACTATAACTTTCATTGCTTATTCCTTCATTTTTAGCTGTTCAAATATAATGGGGAAACATGTACTGCTACACAATTACTATGTAAAACATATAACATGTATTTCAAGAAATTACTTTCTTGAAAACTTACTATTTATCTTATAAAAGTTACTTTTTTAGAAAAATGATCTCCAAGTGAGTAGATTATCTATATTCAGATAATTATATTTCAAATTTTAAAAAATAAAATCTGCCTCAGGCCATCAAAACAAACTATGATTTGGTAAATGTAATTCCAAACATCAAATTCAAATTTAATTCAAATTTAATTCTTAAAAACACAAGATTTAATCAGTTCTCAAACTCATGACCTCAAAACTTCAAGTCACCAAAAAACTGATTAATTTGGTATGAGGCAATATTTAATTGTATCTGTTTAATGACACAGAAATAGAAGTCCATTTTGAAATATTAAATATTTAAACAGCTTAAAATAAAAAGAGGGTAATCATTATGGTTGGTGGTCCCAAAATATGCCACATTCAAAAAATGAGACCACAAACAATAGCTAAACATTATGATCATAAATTATGTCCTGCATGGATGGTTACGTAGCTATTCACTATTTAGTTACTAGCAGTGAGGAAGGCTAGGTCTCCAGGTTCTATTTAAACGATAGGTTATTTGTAGCAGAAACAACAAACATGTAGAAACCAGAAGCAGCAAACTCCACTGGGCACGGTGGCTTGAACTGTAATCCCAGCTAATCCGGAGGCTCAGATAGGAGGACCACTTGAGCCCAGGAGCTTAAGGCTGCAGTGAACTAGGATTATGCCCTGCATTCCAGCCTGGGCAACAGAGCGAGACCCTGTCTCAAAAAATAAAGTATCTTCTTCCAACTGGTACCAGTCATAACATCGATCCTAGAATTCCTTGCTCTTCAGAAAAAAGGGGCAGGGGTGGGGTGAAACTGGTTACTGGAAGGATGCAAGAGGGATGAGAAGAGTGGTGCACAGCTGAAGGACTAAGGAGAGTAAATTATGTAGTTTTAAAACTACATAATTTCTACCAGGGCCGTATTATCAGTGAAACATTTTAAACTGCAGAAATTGTGGTTTTGGTTCAGAAACAAGTTGTATATTTTTCACTCTTGATTGCAGGAAAAAATAATCAGCTGTGTCTTTGCGGGTTGCTCTGCTATGGAGATCAGCAGTTACTGTAACTGAGTAAGGCCATTCTGTTTAGAAATATATTTTAAACATTTAATTAAAAAAAATTATGGTTTGGGCATGGCATCCAATCAGCCTTCAGTCTTGGTTTATGTTGTGAGTTAACAAAAATGCATACGGCTTCATATAAACAGGGCCTTCTTATATTTTATTTACCAACTATAAACACAAAGTCAGGGGCTTATTTTCAATCCATTTTATTGATTTATTTTATTTCTCTCTTTTCCTTTTCATGTATTCAACCATTTCTTAGGTTCCAACTTTTGAGTGTGGAACCATGCCAGCATTAGAGATGCAAAGGTGACCAAGATGGGCATTCCTTGCCTCACAGAATGTAGTCTAATAGGGAGATGCAGACCAACTTGCAACTACAAAACAGTGTGTTAAGTGGTAGGTGAGCAAGGAGAAGGGTATCTAACCCCAAATTAGGGGCTTAATAAAGTAATTCTGAAAAAGCTACAGTCCTGGAGGATGATTAAGAGGCTGCTGGGGTCGCGGTGTGAGGGAGCGTGGCAGGGTAGAAACAGAGGGTAAAGGGATATTTGAGACCAGTGGTTCTCAAAAGAGGGTAGCTCTGTCCTCAAGCAGTAATTTCAGAAAATGTTGAGGACATTCTGGGCTGCCACAATGAAGAGGAAAGAGAGAGTTACTGGTATTTATTGGGAAGTCGAAAATGCAAGATGCCTTGCAAGCATGGTACAATGTCAATAACAACAAAAGTCCCACATTCCACGATTGTTAAATGTCCTTATACGGAGAGTCGTAGAGATGGGAAATCTTGTTTATAACAATCTGAGCTTAGAATCGAATTTCATTTTACATCTAAAAAGTATTTTTGCATAATTTTAATAATGAATGAGTTTTCCAGGATGCTATTACCCTCTAAAATAAACGGAAAGAAGTCTGCACTTTCTTTTGTTCTGAGCTTACAAGGAGCTGTTCGTAATGTTGGAAAATAATTTCACCGATGGAAAACTGGCTTGAAGTAAGAGCTGCTAGTACCACAACTGGCAGTGTACACTCTGTCACATGCCAGTAAATGATAGGAGAGATTTGGAATTCCTTTGAACACAATTAAAAGCTAAATAATATTAAATTAGTGAAAACATGAAATTAACGTTACTAGTAAAAATTGTTTTAAAATATTTCATACTACTATTGTCATATTTAAAATATATAGCACAGAAGGCCGGGAGTGGTGGCTCAAGCCTGTAATCCCAGCACTTTGCGAGGCTGAGGCAAGTGGATCACCTGAGGTCAGGAGTTCAAGATCAGCCTGGCCAACATGGCGAAACTCCATCTCTACTAAAAATACAAAAATTAGCCAGGTGTGGTGGCGCACTCTTGTAGTCCCAGCTACTTGGGAGGCTGAGGCAGGAGAATCGTTTGAACCCAGGAGGCAGAGACTGCAGTGAGCCGAGATGGCACCACTGTACTACAGCTTGAGCAACAGAGCAAGACTCAATCTTAAAGAAATAAAATATGGCCGGGCGCAGTGGCTCATGCCTGTAATCCCAGCACTTTGGGAGGCCGAGGAGGGAGGATCATGAGGTTAGGAGATCGATACCATCCTGGCTAACATGGTGAAACCTCGTCTCTACTAAAAATACAAAAAATTAGCCGGGCGAGGTGGCAGGCGCCTGTAGTCTCACCTACTCGGGAGGCTGAGGCAGGAGAATGGCGTGAACCTGGGAGGCACAGCTTGCTGTGAGCCAAGATCGCGCCACTGCCCTCCAGCCTGGGCAACAGAGCAAGACTCTGTCTCCAAAAAAAAAAAAAAAAAAAAAAAAAGAAATAAAATATATAGCATGATGAAAAATCTACACTGTAAAAAAAATCAGATATCAAATGATTTTATTACTACCATCTCATCCCACATTATAACACTGAAATTATTTTGTTATTACAATTATAAATAATCTTATCTCATCTGCAAGAATTTTACATGCTCCCATTTTCTCTACTTGCCTATAAACTGTCTTAGCACATTATCCCTACTTCAATTAAGATTATTTCCCTTTTTCTCACAGTATATACAAGTATGTCATTATCTGCTATCACTTATAACATGTTTCACTTCTAGGGTCCACTCATATTTCTGTTCTTTTTCCTACACTTGTTTAAAAAAAAAAAAAAAAGCCTTCTGATCTCACTTCTCTTAAACCCAAAGTTCTTGATTATAGGTAGGTGTAAGGTTTGACTACCTCATTATGTTTTTTAATAGTGGCAGCTAAGCATTTACATACTAAAACAGATATATTATTTATTATAAATTACTTTTTCGTTATTTCTCCTTCATAGGTGTCGGGGCATTACATTCATATAAAAAGTAGGTATGTAAGTAGGTTATATTATTTACAAATTTCACTTGGACAGTAAAGATGGTGTTAGAAATCACCACAAAGGTAATTTAAAATCTTCTGTTAGCCACATTAATTTTAAAAAGTGTAAAAAGAAAACACTGAAATATTCATATATTTTAGTTAACTAAAAATATCCAAAATTTTAACAAGTAATAAATACAAATATATTTTGTTGTTTTTGTTTTTTTGAGTCTTGCTCCGTCACTCAGGCTGGAGTGCAGTGGTGTGATCTTGGCTCACTGCTGTCATCTTGGCTCACTGCAGCCTCCGCCTTTTGGGTTCAAGCAATTCTTCTGCCTCAGCCTCCTGAGTAGCTGGGATTACAGGCATGTGCCACCAGGCCTGGCTAATTTTTGTATTTTTAGTGGAAATGGGGTTTCATCATGTTGGCCAGGCTGGTCTTGAACTCCTGGCCTCAAGTGATCTGCCTGCCTCGGCCTCCCAAAGTGCTGGGATTACAGGTATGAGCCAACACACCCAGCCATGAGATTTTTTTTACATTTTTGTTTCATAGTCTTTGAAGTCCAGTATGTATTTTATCCTTACAGCACACCACAATTTGGATTAACCACATTTTAAATATTTAATAGGCACACGTGGCTAGTGGCTACCATATGGGACAGTACACCTCTGAAGCATCCAGATTTGCCAACCACTGACCAAAGAACACATTTTTTTAAGAAAGAAACTAGGCTTTCAGTTAAGCATCAGTGCAGAAGAATCATTCCATTTGGTAGCTCTGCTGTAAAGAACAATTAAATTTGTTAGTATCTTAAGAAATTTACAGAAGCCCTTAGTTTCAGAATAAAGAAGGCATGTTATTTCAGGTTCTCATACAAAAATCGTCTACATCAATTATGCTACCACCTACATAAGCATACCAGGAGTATTAAAATTCAATGGTACCATATCTAAAATTGCTTGTTTTTGCTAATTTATTAAGTTTGGTTTAATTTTTATTTGAAAAACTGAAGTTATATGAAAAGGTTTCATCATTTGAAGTTCTAATGAATGCATTCCTCTTCATTAAGTCACGCCATGGCATGTTTATAGAACTTACAGGTGTCAGCTCAGCCTGTTCTTCTGTGAAGTCAGTATGACGCTTGGCCTGCTTGCTGGAACATCTCAGAGAAATAGCATGCTGTGAAAATGCAGTAAGGAAGAAAATGATAGGTAAAGGAGGTGAAACAGGCAGCTCTCATTACATGCAGGAAGAGAAAAAGATCAATGAAGTGAAACAAAACAGTAATGAAACAAAATAGTAATGAAAAGTTGCATGCAATTACCTTTCATTCTCTTATACGCAAAAATTATAAAGGTAAGACCGAGATGATCCTAACCCTTGATAATTTAAGGATAACCTCACTCCACTTCTGGACAGTAGAGTTCTATGAAATAATTGTGAAGAAACATTATATCTAATACCAATTCATGCTAACAAACCTCAACTGGCCCTTAACCACTGTTTGGCAGTGCTCTTAATTTTTCCCCTTATGTTATACCTGTTCTAAGTCTCCATGTTCTTCAGGCTTCTAGCTTCCCTCTTCCCTCTCTTCATGACTGCACTTCCCTCCATGTGAGAAAGCTACATCCATTTATCATGAGGATCTTCATCATTAGAATGTACCTTGTAATTATACCCATATTTTTATCCTCTCCTCGAATTCTAGATGAATAATGTGTTTTGTTTCCCCTTCCAAAGCTAAGCATGTTCTAGATCCCATTCATTTCCCCCTCCTAAAGAGAAAGTATCTTTAGTCTCTGATACTCAACTAATCAGTACATTGGGGGTGAGGAGAAGAGGAAAATGTTCAATTCTTCTGGGTACCCTCCTCTTGTTAAACTGTTTCTCCTCTCCACTGCCAAATTCCCTGAATTCATGCTAGAAGGTGCCTCCTCCACTTCCCAGTCACTCATTTTTCCCTTAATTTCTTGCAATTTCTTCCCTAAAGCCTTCATCCTTTGAGTTATAACGTATTCTGTAATTCATTCTCAAAGTCATCAAGAACTTTTTTTTTTTTTTTGAGACACAGTCTTGCTCAGTCGCCCAGGCTGGAGTGCAAGTGGCACGATCTCAGCTCACTGCAAGCTCCGCCTCCCGGGTTCATGCCATTCTCCTGCCTCAGCCTCCCGAGTAGCTGGGACTACAGGCACCCGCCACCACACCTGGCTAATTTTTCTGTATTTTTAGTAGAGACGGGGTTTCACCATGTTAGACAGGATGGTCTCAATCTCCTGACCTCGTGATCTGCCCTCCTCGGCCTCCCAAAGTGCTGGGATTACAGGCGTGAGCCACCGCGCCCGGCTTGTCATCAAGAACTTTTTAACCAAAAAGGTTATTTTCCATCATAGTTTCTATCACACTGTACCAAAATCACTTGTTTGGTTGTCTATATCCTTCCCTCCATACAATAAATTATCACTTCATAAGGACATCAGTTTTTTTTTTTTTGTTTTTTTTTTTGTTTGTTTTTTTGAGATGGAGTCTCACTCTGTTGCCCGGGCAGGACTGCAGTGGCACGATCTCAGCTCACTGCAACCTCCGCCTCCCAGGTTCAAGCAATTTTCCTGCCTCAGCCTCCCAAGTAGCTGGGATTACAGGCACCCACCACCGCATCTGGCTAGTTTTGTACTTTTAGTGGGGATGGGATATTACCATGATGGCGAGGCTGGCCTTGAACTCCTGACCTCAAGTGATCCGCCCACTTCCACCTCCAAAAGTTCTGGGATTACAGGCGTGAGCCACCGCACCCAGCCAACATTGTGTATTATATTCCAGTTTTATCCCTTACACCCCACCACAGTGCCCCAGGCACTCAAATATTTACAGAATATATGAATAACTTTCTGCTTGGCCTGCATGCCACATGCTTGGCCAGACCAAGATTGTTTTTGTTTTTCCCTATGTATTTTCTCATTAAGCATATTCTGTTTCAATTACTACATCAACAGGAGGCTTATCAAATCTATACTGCCAATATCCCTGTTCTTAGGAAACAGATACTGAAGTATTAACGAATATAAGGGAATGATAAACGCAACCAACTCTCAAATGATTCAGGAAAAAGAAATATAGACATAGAAAAATAATGTGGTAAAATGTTAAAAATTACTGAGTCTGGCTAATGAATTTCATGAGTTCTTTGTACTATTCTTTAAAGGTTTTGTAAGTATAATATTATTGCAAAATAATTTTTTTTTAAAAAATCTATTCTTTCCGGACTCAGTCTTGCCCAAGTGTCCATTATATTTCCAAACGCTTACTGGCTAAACATTTTAAAAACCTAAATCTGGGCTGGGCGCGGTGGCTCACGCCTGTAATCCCAGCCCTTTGGGAGGCTGAGGCAGGCGCATCACTTGAGGTCAGGAGTTCAAGAACAGCCTAGCCAACATAGTGAAACTCCGTTTCTACTAAAAATACAAAAAATAGCCAGGGATGGTGACTCGTGCCTGTAGTCCCACCCAGCTACTCTGGAAGCTGAGGCAGGCGAATTGCTTGAACCCTGGGGCCAGAGGTTGCAGTGAGCCAAGATGGTGCCACGGCACTCCAGCCTGGGCAACAGAGCGAGGCTGACTCAAAAAAAAAAAAAAAAAAAAAAAAAAAAAAAAAAAAAAAAAAAAAAATTAAATCTGAAGTATTCAACAAGAGATGATTGCCTATGTTACATGTAAAACAGTATGACAGAATACTATAGCTATTATTCAGTGTACCCTTACCAGAAAAGGATGTATGTGAAATGACAAAAACAATACAAAATAGTAAATAAACAAAGATTAAAAATTTAGGTTACATTAACATGAATAAAAAGGGATTATAGAATAATATAGCTTTTTAATATTAATTAGGTTTATTTCCATAAAGTACTTATTTTCTTACCAAAAAATATCTGCTCCAAGTCTAATATTTACCTACTCTTTATCACTACTTTCATAAATCTAAAAGCTGTGCTCAAAATATGTAACAAAAATGTCCAGTGAGTCTCCCATGGGGAAAAAAATGAATTTAAAGGTCAATTCTCTGTATAAATTTTGCTATACATTTTCTCAGTTTTGAAAGCTTTCATTTGTATTATGAAGTGTTGCATCATTTGTGTTTGATAAAAACTTTCTATCAATCTTATAAAAACTCACCACAAATCTCTGCAAAGTAAGTTATGAATCACTACTTTCTTGAACTGTATCTGTAACATGTTAAAACAAAGTGCCATTTACAAGCCAGAGTCCTTGGGGTTGGGGTGGGAATGCACATATTAAAAAGCATTATCTGGCCAGGTGCAGTGGCTCATGCCTGTAATCCCAGCACTTTGAAAGGCCCAGGTGGGTGAATCACTTGAGGTCAGGAGCTCGAGACCAGCCTGGCCAACAGGGCAAAACTCTGTCTCTAAAAAATTACAAAGACAAGCTGAGTGTGGTGGTGTGCGCCTATAGTCACAGCTACTAGGGAGGCTGAGACACAAGAATTGCGTGAACCCAGGAGGTGGAGGCTGCAGTGAGCTGAGACTGCGCCACCACACTCCAGCCTAGGCGAAAGAGCAAGACCCTGTCTCAAAAAATAAATAATAAAAAGTTAAAAAAGTAAAAACCATTTATCTGAACACAGGAGCCAAACCATTATAAAGAAATGGCTTGTACCAAAGTAGTGGTTACAAATAAAACACTTCCTTGTGATAGCTAACACTTTAGATTACAACTGGAAAGAAGTGGAGGCTTATGACCACTCATTAGTGTTTCAATAAAATAGATTTCCATCATCTTTACTGACACACGTATGCATTTTCCACAAATAGTATGTCGAAAGTAAGCATAGCATGATGGTTAAGAATGGAGACCCTGGTGCTAGAGTGCCTGGGTTCAAGCCTCAGCGTGGCCATTTATCGGCAAGGTGATTCTGGGCCTATCATTTAATCTGTTTCCTCACGTGTAAAATGGGGGTAATCACAGCATTTATCTTCAAAGGTTGGTATAAAAATTATGAATGATTAATATTACTACTAAGAGTGGGAACCTGCCAGCCCTCATCTTAATTTTAAGATTTAGTTTAGAGCTAGAGTTTAACTTAATTTTCCTTAAAATATTAAAAAAAATACAAAAACAACACAAGATGGGATATTATTACATACATCTCTTTGCGTTTTTCTCTCCTGCCCATGTAGTTCTGTCTCTAGGTCCGGCTCTGAGAGCACTGGCCAGTCTACTCATCTTGATTTTCCTTCAGTTCTGTGATGAAGTAGCATGATATGGTGGTATGAGCTCTACAACCAGTATGTTTGGGTTCAAACCCTTGGGCAAGTTATTTAGTCACTCTCTACCTCTGTTCCTTCCATTGTAAAAGAGGGATAATCGTGTCCTCCACAAGGTGTTGGGCTCTGCACAATGTGTCTTAAGACATAAAGCACAATGGCTAACAGAACAAGCACTCAATTTTTCTATTTTGCCCCCTTTTCTCTTTATTCTGCTCTCCTTCTACTGGATATTATATAGCCAGTAAATCTGTGAATGTTTTTAAAACTACTTCTTTTTGTTTTATAGCCCCTATTTCATTTTAAATAGATGAATATATATATACACATTTTTTTTTTTTTGAGATGGAGTCTTGCTCTGTCACCCAGGATGGAGTACAGTGGCATTATCTTGGCTCACTGCAACTTCCACCTCCTGGATTCAAGTGATTCTCCTGCCTCAGCCTCCCGAGTAGCTGGGATTACAGGCATCTGCCACCACGCCAGGCTAATTTTTTTCTTTTTTTTTGTATTTTTAGTAGAGACGGGGTTTCACCATGTTGGCCAGGCTGGTCTCGAACTTCTGACCTCAAGTGATCCACCCGCCTCAGCCTCCCAAAGTATTAGGATTACGGGCGTGAGCCACTGCACCAGGCCAGATGAATATATTTCTATTATTGTCTAAAAAAAGGTCCTTTACCAGCCCTCCACACACCCAAAACAAAAACAGACCTACACCTAGAGATGCTTTTTACTTCTGCAGGAAAAAAAAAAAAAAAAAAAAAAAAAAACCACACACAGATTTCCAAGAAACACAAACATTAAGAGTCAGGGCATATGTGCCAGTGATTACTGTGGGGGTGTATTTGAAATATGTTTGTGTGAATTAGGCTCTTCCCTTGGATTTCACTAGATCTTCAGCCTCTTTTTTCATCTGATACCTATTCCTTTATTTTATTTTACTTTTTGAAAGGGAGTCTCGCTGTCGCCCAGGCTGGAGTGCAGTGGCATAATCTCAGCTCACTGCAATCTCTGCCGCCCAGGCTCAAGTGATTCTCCTGCCTCAGCCTCCAAGTAGCTGGGATTACAGATGCCCGCCACCACGCCTGGCTAATTTATGTATTTTTAGTAGAGATGGGGTTTCACTATGTTGGCCAGGATGGTCTGGTACTCATGACCTCAGGTGATCCGCTCACCTCGGCCTCCCAAAGTGCTGGGATTACAGGCGTGAGCCACTGTGCCAACCTTACCTATTCCTTTAAATTTAGCAAAAGGTTTTGCTGAATCTTAAGAAAACTTGATGATTATATTATGTATATTATGATGAAAAAATCCTTTGAATCTGTTATAAACTAAAGTAATAGCTTTACAAAGTATTTTCATTTTAAAAATACACTGTCAGGTATAAAATTCCAAATTCCAAATTAAATGGGCATGATGTCGTATGCCTGAGTCCCAGCTACTCAGGAAACTGAGGCAGGAGGATCCACTGAACCGAGGGAGCAGAGGTTACAGTAAGCCAAGATGGCACCGCTGCACTCCAGCCTGGGTGACAGAACGAGAATCTGTCTCAAAAAAACAAAACAAAACAAAACAAAAAGGTAATAATAGGACAGAGTAAGGGGAGCTCTATTTTTAAATAGCATGATCAAAGAATGCCTCAATAAGAAAGTGACATTTGAGCAAATTCCAGAAGGTAGCTAGGAGTATGTTATATAGAAGACTGGGGAAGGGCATCCAGGCAGGGTTGAATAAGTGCAAAGGCTAAGAGGTAGGCTCTGGCTACTGGCTGAGAACAAGTATGGGACAGTATGGCTAGTGGGGTAAGGGACAGAAGGAAGAAAAATAGGTGGTAACAGGAAAGCAGATCAGGCAAGGCTTTATAGGCCATTATAGGGGTTTGGGCTATACCTTGAGATGCAAATCCTTCAGGTTTGAAAAGAGATGATTTGACTTACCTTTCAAAAGGATCACTCTGGCTGCAGTGTGGATGATAGACTGTTAAGGGAGAAAGGTGAATGCAGAAGGACCAGATGGAAGCCTATTCAAAAATCTAGATCAAGATGATGTTGGCTTGGTGGCAGTGAAGGTGGTAAGAAATGATCACATTCTAGATATATTCTGAAGATAAGGCCAACAGAATTTGCTGCTGGATTGGAAGGGAGGTAGAAAGAAAATAAGTAGATAAAGACTCCAAAGAGTTTGCTTGATGAACTAGACGGATGGAATATCCATTAATTGAGATAGAGAAGACAGTGGGAGAAATAAGTTTGAAGAAAAAGAGCAGGAGTTTAGGTCTAGACCAGTTAAATTTGAGCAATCTATTTACGATGGTTAATTTTAGGTATCAACTTCACTGGATTAAGGAATACCTAGAGAACTGGCAAAGCATCTGGGTATGTCTGTGAGAGTGTTTCCAAAGGAGATGGTGTGTGAACCAGGACTGAGTGGGGAAGATCCACCCTCATTGTGGGTAGGCACTATCCAATTGACTGAGGGCCCCTGACAGAACAAAAAAGGCAGAGAAAAGGTGATTTCCTCCCTATCTTTCCTAGAGGTGGGACACTCTGCTCCTGCTCTTGGATATCAGAACTCCAGGCTCTCCAGTCTTTGTACTGCAGGCCTTATACCAGCAGCCTCCCTTGGGTACCCAGGCCTTCAGCCTAGGACTGATAATTATACCATGGGCTTTCCTGGTTCTGAGGCTTTCTGACTTGGACTGAGTCACACTACCACCATCCTGGGGTCTCCAGCTTGCAGACAGCCTATCATATGACTTCTCAGCCTTCATAATGGTGTGGGCCAATTTCCATAATAAATCCCCACTCATATCCTATTGGTTCTATCTCTCTGGAGAAATATAATACACAGTTAGACATCCAAATAGAGATATTGATTAGAGATGGAATATATGCACCTGGAGTTCAGGAGAGAGGGACTGGCCAAAGATACCTATATTTCCTTGAATCTAAGAAGATTTGATGCTGGTACTTTCTTGATCTTTATTAGAAACTTTCAACAGGACTTCATACAACATACTATAACTGCCACCTTGCTGATTGTGACTAACAGGTGCCACATGATTTAAAATGTGGTTTCTCAACCTTGGCACTATTTTGGGCCAGATAATTATCCTTCATGTGGGCTGTCCTGTGCACTGTAGGATGTTTAGCAGCACCTCTGGCCTCTACCCACTAGATGCCAGTAGTAGCACACTCCCTTGATGGACAACCAAAAATGTTGCATATCCCCAGCAGGGCAAAGTAGCCCAAGTTGTGAAGCATTGTTTTACAGGGATTAAAATGGTGGTGGGAAGATGGGGAAAATAAGCATATGGCTGAGTGGTAACCAATTTAGCAAATCCAAGAAAAGCTGAATGCTGGGCCAGCACTGGAGAAAAGCAGAGGAGCACTCAATTTATATCGTGTAACCTCAGAAGTCCCCAGAAGCAAGAGTAGACAGGTGATGGTGAGACTAAAAGCAGGAAGAATGGTTGAAAACACATTTAAGAAAGCAGCTAATTCTCAGATTCCCTCCTTTACTCACTCGCCCACCAGCAGTGGTCTCAGGTACAGATTAACATTCACTCACAAGACCCAACAGACCATAGCTTGAAGCCAGATTCACTCAGTTCTGAATAAAGAAAGAGACACGCCATCTTCTGAGGGAGTCCATACAGCTCACCACAGGCCCTTTTTGGGCCCATAAATAGCTCATTGTAAGGGAAAGAGACCACACGGTAAGTGCAGAAAACCCTGGCTTAGGGAAACTTCATGCTCCACGGGAACCAGCAGTACCTTTTAACAGCCAATAAGGGTAAGTTCCAGGGCCCCTTAAAGAACATGTTCATGCTCATTTATAAGAGTTACACTGCTGGCCTGGTGCAGTGGCTCCCAAAGTGTAATCCCGGCACTTTGGGAGGCCGAGGCAGGTGGATCACTTGAGGTCAGGAGTTAGAGACCAGCCTGGCCAACATGGCGAAACCCTGTCTCCACTCAAAAAAAGAAATACAAAAATTAGCCAGGCGTGGTGGCATGCGCTTGTAATCCCTGCTACTCGGGAGGCTGAGGCACGAGAACCATGTGAACCTGGGAGGCGGAGGTTGCAGTGAGCTGAGATTGCGCCACTGCACTACAGCCTGGGCAACAGTGAGACTCTGTCTCCAAAAAAAAAAAAAAAAAAAAAGAGTTAACTGCACACCACGAAGTCAAGGTCTGTGTCTTTTCATAGGCTAATTTATTCATTCATGGACAGTCGTCCTGGTCCATATACACTCACCAACAGGGATCAATTTCACAATAAACAATATTACCTGGAGATATTCTATATTTAATTCTTAATCCAGTATGTGTCCAGGAAAAGAATGCCAGGTGAAGGAAAACCCAAGGTCATTTTCCACGAAGAAAAGGACTCAGACCTACTGTTAACCCTCTCTACCTACAGCAGTGGCGATTCTCAATTGGGGGTGGATTTTGTCCTACAAGGAACATGTAACAATGTCTGCGGACGTTTTTAGTTGTCACAACTGAAGAAGGTATGTGTACTACTGACATCTAGTGTGTATAGGCCAAAGATGCTGCTAAACATCCTACAGTGCATAGGACAGCCACTCACAACAGAAAACTATCTAGCCCAAATGTCAGTAGTGCTGATAGCTGAGAAACCCTGACCTAGAAGGATTTGATGAAAGTTCACAGACTGGAACAATGGGGACCATCCTCATGTTCCAACCCTTCTTTCCCAAATGGGCTACTAAAACACTGGCAGCCAGCATAGAAGACTGGAAGAATCTTCTCCAGAGAAGCTCACCAGCCTAAGAAAAAAGACCTAAGGATAATCCTGAAGACTACAAAAAAAAAAAAAAGAAAAAAATAAAGAGAATTTTAAGAAGATGCAATTAATGGAACACTAATTTGGCTTGAACCAGAGAGATTTAATCAACTGGGAGAAAGTCTGAAGTTGAAATAGTGATCACCATATAGAAAATTAAATATTTTAAAAAATATATTCATTCCAGTAAAAGTAAAATGATATTCCAGAAAGGGAATGTAGTCATAAGAGTATATGGAGGTTAGCAGTAAATTGCAAGTATATAGTCATTTTAACATAAACACTGAATATTAGCTCAATCAAAATATATTTGGAGAATGGAAAAACAGGAAGGCAGAAGTGAGAAGAAGTTGTAGACAGACAGCTATATCCTCCATCTTCTGGAGTAGAGTGAGAAGTCAATAGGTAATACATACCACTAAAAAAAAAAAAAAAATCAAGAAATGGCAATGTGTATGTAGATTTAATGATAAAGAGGTAAATTCCCTAAGAATCAGCTAAACGAGCAAAAACTGCTTTCCTCTGGGAGCAGAATATGATGTGTATGTGAGTAGAGGATAGTTTTCTGTAACATATCCCATAGAACTATTTAACGCAATGCATGAAAAACTAAAATAGTTTTAAAACTGTAGTTGCATTTAAAGACAATTTGATACATGAGTTCAGGATATATTAAGCTTGCCTCAGTTTACTTTATTTGAATCAGAACAGACTAGACCTAGGAAAAAAGCAAACGGAAGCAAGTTCCGGGTTTGTTAAACCACCTTTCTATACTCCTAGGTGAGGCAAAAGAACAGGCTAGCTAGATAAGGCTTTTTAACTCTTTTCCCTGTTATAGTCCTGGTTTACTCACCAAACCTTACATTAAACTCTTTTTTTTTTTTTGAGACGGAGTCTCGCTCTGTCGCCCAGGCTGGAGTGCAGTGGCGCGATCTCGGCTCACTGCAAGCTCCGACTCCCGGATTCACACGATTCTCCTGCCTCAGCCTCTCCGAGTAGCTGGGACTACAGGCGCCCGCCACCACGCCCGGCTAATTTTTTTTTTGTATTTTTAGTAGAGACGGGGTTTCACTGTGGTCTCGATCTCCTGACCTCGTGATCCGCCCGCCTCGGCCTCCCAAAGTGCTGGGATTACATGCGTGGGCCACCGCGCCCGGCCCATTAAACTCTTATATTAAACATTATACCATTGAGTACTGGTATCTTTGCAGTATTCACAGTGATATCCATGGATACCACTAGATACCATTTGAAGTGTGCTTGCTGGGAGAGAGGAACTTTTCATGTTTTACTTCAATTTGCCCCTATATTGTATGAACTTTTATAACGAGCACATTTTACAGACAGAAAGATAGACATGCATACGGTATTAGAAGATCCTTTGTGATTAGTTTATAACTTGTCCTCATGCATCTTAATCCAACTCAAAATACTGTAAACTGATTGGAAGTAATATCAATGTACAAAACAAAGAATGGCCAAGAAAGCACATCCCCAATATTGCTCATATCCTAGCAGGTAAATCTAAAGGACATGAAATGACACATATTAAGTAGCTGGTGCTAAATATAATTCCCAGGTATCACAAAATAGAAATCATTTTTTTTTTTCCTTTTTTTTTGGAGATGGAGTCTTGCTCTGTCGCCAGGCTGGAGTGCAGTGGTGTGATCTCGGCTCACTGCAACCTCCGACTCCCTGGTTCAAGCGATTCTCCTACCTCAGCCTTCCGAGTAGCTGGGATTACAGACATGTGCCACCACGTCCAACTAATTGTTTTTGTATTTTTAGTAGAGACGGGGTTTCACCATGTTGGCCAGGATGGTCTCAAACTCCTGACCTCAGGTGATCTGCCCGCCTTGGCCTCCCAAAGTGTTGGGATTACAGGTGTGAGCCACCACGCCTGGCCTAGAAATCAGTTTTCAAGTTCTCTATAGAATATATACCACTTAGATAAGTTTCATTTTAAATAAATGAAAGTTTATTCTTCATATTGATAAGATTCGCTTTCTTTAAAATAATTCAAGTTTATCTCCAAACCACCATGATTCATACTCCTTTTGTGCTCCACAGTACCAAAAACAAAGCTACGCACATGGGTGGGTACCAAGAGTTACTGACTGATGGAAATTAATCCAAATAATTAAATAAGTTAGGAAAAAAAAAATCAGTGATGTCAAGTAATAGTTAAAATTCAAGATTTTACTTTAGTACTGATTATTCATAAATAGATTCTTTTGTCTCGTATTAGAATATTGTAAACACAAGCTTATTGGAAAGGTTGACTTAACTTTGCCCCACTTTTCTTCTTTCTTGCTGCTACCCTATGACAGAATTACCATCTCTTTGATGAAAAGAACTCAATAAAGGATTCTCTTTCACCAAACTCAGCTTTTGTTGAACTTGTTATCACAAATCTATTCCCTATCTTATCCAGTCACACGCTGAAAAAAATTCCATCTTTTAAAAATCTGTTCATGAATAACTTACGGTTCTCTGAACCACCCTATCAGGAAGGCAGATATAGTACTATGAACTCCATTTTACTTGTGAGAAATTGATATTTAAGAGAATAACTCACTTAAGGTCCCATGGGTAGTGAGTGGCAAGGAAAACTCAGAATCAAGTTTCCTGATTCCACACCTGGTGGCCCTTTCCAATATACCATAATGACTTTTCGAAAATGAAATGGAGGGCCGGGCACAGTGGCTCACGCCTGTAATCCCAGTACTTCGGGAGGCCAAGGTGGTTGGATCACCTGAGGTCAGGAGTTTGAGACCAGCCTGGCCAACATGGTGAAACCCCATCTCTACTAAAAATATGAAAATTAGCTGGGCATGGTGGTGAGCACCTGTAATCCCAGCTACTTGGGGGTCTGAGGCATGAGAATCACTTGAACCTGGGAGGTGGAGGTTGCAGCAAGCTGAGATCACGCCACTGCACTCCAGCCTGGGCGTGAGTTGTACAAGAGTACAAACTCCATCTCAAAGAAAGAAAGAAGAAGAAAAAAAAAAGATAATGAAATGGAGTTAACTCTGTAAACTAGAATCTTGGAGGACCACAATGGTGATGTGAGTGTTTTAAAGTTTTACTTTAAATCAACATACATTAAATAACTAAATGGCTTTGCGAATCATTTTAATTTTTCAAATCACGTAAAATGACTCATATTACAATAAAAAATACCATTCAAGAACTTCCAAATACTACAGTCACGAGAATAAAAAAGAAACTAAATTTCTTCTGAATCATCTTTGTGCCACTACCATATCTGATAATATATTTTCTGTACTCTTGAAACCTATGTCAGAAGTATCTTTGACAAATTATAAATGTAGAAGAATTTAAGAAGTTAATTAAAATTACATTATTTTAATATAATTTCTCCTTTATTTTAGTAACAAAATACCAGGGAAAAAGTTCCATCTATTTACCTCAGTAATTGGCTGCCCTTGATGTGTCAAATCCAGCTCTTGAGGGCGTGTTACTTTATCAATATCCAAAGAGTCCATGCTGGAGGCTGCAGAAGTGATGCTGGAACGGGAGGAATTACTAATAGAGCGTACTTCAGCATCACTCACTGTGCCTGCTGATGCGGTTCTTCTGTGCTGATTAGTTACTAAGGGTTTAGTATCTTCTACTACAGATTGCTGAGCAGCCTCATCCATACTCAAAGAGGCCTGTTCTAACTGTGCAGTGACGTCGTCCAGGGAGTAGCTGGCATGGGAAGGTTTAGCTACCCTATTAGATGAAGAAGATAATCCTTTCAAGGTGCCATGTTTCGATGTATGTCGGCTAACAGGCAATTTCTGAGTAGCTTTCGTTTCTGTGATTTGACGCTTACTGTTTCCTGAACCAATGCTGCTGAGCTCCTGCTCTATAGAGCAAAGATCAGCCATCAAGGCATCCAGATCCACAGTCTCTCCCTGATTCAGAGCTTCTGCAATGAACAACACATAATGTTTCCAGAATTTATACATTCTATTACAAATCAGTTAATAAATGCAGGTGATGAAGCAAAAGAATATATTCTGTTGGGCCTAAAGCAAATAAAATTAAGTATTTCTGGTTTTTGTTTTAAATTCCAAGAGAAATTTTTAGAAGTACACAGTCCTCCTCTTTTAAGGCTTGTAATAATCAGAGGAGAATAAATTATGAGTCCAAAGACAAAAACCCTACAAAAATCGTATACTGTTCCATGGTTTTAACCACATTCCTCTGTGCAACTTTTTACCACAGGCTTCAATGTATTGTTAATATGATCAATGCTTTGGTAGAGATGTTAATACCGAAAGAGCTGAGGGCCTAAAAAGAAAAGTCAAAAGTCTAAAAAATTACAGACTGACAGATCAATATTATAAACTTGACTAGGTGTAATATCATAGATAAAGGCCACAGTGGCTGCTTTAAAAATTACTAACAAGTAACTTCACTGGACTTTAATCCAGTGAGAAAACAATGCAATTAAGTTTGCTATGGGGTTCCACCTAGGTATGTACTTTGTTAATTATTAATAAAACCAACTATCTTTTAGTTATGTTCCAGTTTGCTTTTTTCTGTGATATTTTCAATTAGTAATATTAATAAAATACACAAATCAAGAAATTTAAGGGCTGGACGCAGTGGCTCAAGACTGTAATCCCAGCACTTTGGGAGGCTGAGGCAGGCGATCACCTGAGGTCAGGAGTTCGAGACCAGCCTGGCCAGCGTGGTGAAACCCTATCTCTACTAAAAAAATACAAAATTAGCCAAGTGTGGTTGTGCATGCCTGTAATCCCAGCTACTCGGGAGGCTGAGGTAGGAGAATTGCTTGAACCCGGGAGGCAGAGATTGCAGTGAGCCGAGATTGTGCCACTGAACTCCAGCCTGGGCGATGAAAGCGAAACTGTCTCAAAAAAAAAGAAAAAAGAAATTTAAGAACTTGGTCAAGTTATGCATGTAGCTTTTATATTGAGTTTTTATATTGGGAATTGCAGTTGTACTGCTCCTACATTATGTGACTTAGCATACTATTTTACATTTTATTTCCAATTATATCTTACCATTCAAGTTGTATATGGAGAAGCGGTAAGAAAAGTTGGCCATGTTTGTTTCCTGGCGAAGAGGAGATCTTTTTACTGGTTCCATGGGCTTGTCAGAATCCAAACTCTTTATAAAAAGAAAGTTTAATAGTCATATTAAATTCAGGTTTCAATAATATAAAAAAGATGAAGTTTGTTTTATGATTAAGTGAACTGCCACACTATAATTAATAAAACCAAAGTTCTCCTAAGTAATAGACTTAAGGAAAAGTATAATTGTATTTCACATTATTATTTTGGTTATACTTATTTCAATCTTCAGATACATGCTTTACTTTTTTTTTTTGGACATGAAGTCTCGTCCTGTTACCCAGGCTTAAGTGCTGTGCCACAAGCTTGGCTCACTGCAACCTCTGCCTCCCGGGTTCAAGGGATCCTCCCAAGTAGTTGGGACCATAGGCATGTGCCACCATGCCCGGCTAATGTTTGTATTTTTAGTAGAGACAGAGTGTGACCATGTCAGCAGGCTGGTTGAGAACTTCTGGCCTCAAGTGATCTGCCCACCTCCATCTCCCTAAGTGTTGGGATTACAGGTGTGAGCCACTATATCCGGCCTATGCTTACTTTTAAAGGCACTTGAGATTGTTATAGTTCAGAGTAAATATCTTTTCAAATATATTAAGTATAGTGACTGACTTAATTTTATATACATGCACTATAAAATAAGTGAGGTAAGTGAATATGGACATGGTAAGCTAAGAAACAGGTGTGATGGCTCACTTTGTAATCCCAGCACTTTGGCAGACAGAGGCGGGCGGATCACCTGAGGTCAGAAGTTCGAGACCAACTTGGCCAACGGGGCCAAACCCCATCTCTACTAAAAGTACAAAAATTAGCTGGGCGCAGTGGCGGGCACCTGTAATCCCAGTTACTTGGGAGGCTGAGGCAGGAGAATCGCTTAAGCCTGGGAGGCAGAGGTTGCAGTGAGCCGAGATCACGCCACTGCACTCCAGCCTGGGCGACAGAGTGAGACTCAATCTCAAAAAAAAAAAAAAAAAAAAAAAAAAAAAAGACACAGAAACCACACAGAGAGTTCTGTTCTTTCTTTCCTCAAAGGGATTTGGTTTAGGTCCGGGAAAGCCTCGATCTTTGCTATATGAAGTACTCTGAAGATAACGGACAGCTCTGGATTTAAAATTATTGAGACCCAAGACTCACTAATTTTAATGGAAAGTGATTACAAGTTCAAACAATGATGAAATATTCTTGTCCTTCTCCAGTTCTATCAAAATGAGGGCAAATTGCAACCCAGCTACACTGCCTGTGACAAATCTTGAATCATACTGTATACTTTGGGTAGGGTGACTTGTAAGTTACACTTGTAAGTTTAAATGATACTCTTTTCCTCTCAAACCTTTCTACAGCAAGGAAAAAAGATATTTACAACAGAGAAATTCAGAGAAAGGGTCAGTAGTTATTGTTTGTTTAATAGATTCACAAAATATAAGGATTAGTGTTTTAAAACTTTAATTTCTATCTACAGTAAGCACTAAACAAGCTTCAAATTTTAAAAGAATGCTGGATATTCTATTTGTTTATAATGCTATCTTTTTTTTTTTTTTTTTGAGACAAGGTCATGCTCTGTTGCCCAGACACGAACTCTTAACCTTTTTAAAGGGGTTGCTGAGAATTTTATAAAAGCTATGAACCCTCTTCCAGAAAAATGCACATACATACAAAATTTTACAAATTATTTCAGAAGATTGACCAACTACCTAAAACTTTAAAACTTAAACTTGTTTTAATTTTAAGTTGAAAATACCATACCACTGAGTACGTGATACAGGTGTACAGATAACACTGTAATGAACTAAAGTAATGAAATAAACAAGAAACTTGAGGTTTTAGCCACAAACTTCATAAGTCAAACATCCCTTGAAAATGTCCCAAGTGTTACAAAGCAACATATTAGCAGTGAGTTACACTATGCAACAGTTTTAATCTTTTTTTCTCTCTAAAGACAGATTTATATAATGAAAAGAACAGTCACATCATTAGTGGCTCTTCACACTTTTATGTCAGGCAACTTAAAATACAGGGGAAAGTACAAGGTACAAAACCAGCAGAAACACCATTTTCAGGGCAGCATCATGTAGTTCCTATTCCACCCAGAGCAGCTGGACCAATATATACCTGCCTTTTTTCTTTTGGGCCCCTCCTCCCAAGCATGGACAATAAAACCACATGGTCAAGAACACCCCACATGTCAGCTGGCCCTTGCATACTTTTCTCCATGCATTATTATTTTCTATTTGCTCTTCTTTGCTTCCTCTCTCTCCCAGCGTAGAACTGCATAGCCTAGTGATAATCTCTATGCCTAAATCACCCTTTTTATAAATTAAGAATTGAAACAGAAAGAATTTGGCAATTACAGACATAAGACATCTCTGACAAAAAATGTCACTTCTTCTGATTAGAGATGAAGGGAATGATACCTATGAAATCCTAGTAGGAGTTGAAAACATTCTCCCCTGGCCAGGTGCAGTGGCTCCCACCTGTAATCCCAGCAGTTTGAGAGGCCGAGGCAGGTGCATCACCTAGGTCAGGAGTTCGTGATCAGCTTGGCTAACATGGTGAAACTCCATCTCTAATAAAAATACAAAACCAGCTGGGCATGGTGGCGCATGCCTGTAATCCCAGCTACCCGGGAGGCTGAGACAAGAGAATTGCTTGAACATGGGAGGCGGTAGTTGCACTGAGCCGAGATCACACCACTGCACTCCGGCCTGGGCGACAGGAGTGAGACTCTGTCGCGCAAAAAAAAAAAAAAAAAAAAAAAAATCCCCCCAAAATACAGTATTAACAGATTAAGGTGACAAAGATGTCTGCCTTTCAAAGTGATCTAGCAAGAATTACACAAAGAGTTTATCACTTTGAATTCTAGATTGCTACAGAAATAAGCTGCTAGTAATTCAAGCTTCCACCTTGCCCACCTTACTTTTCCTTTAGTTAAGGAATCTCATACCTACGCAATTTTACACAAATGTTCTTTCCAAAGACATTATTTATGAGTAAATAAGTTTTGTTCTAATATTCTCATTGCCATGAAGTTAAATTTATTTAATAAACATAACTATCTTCATATAGTGAATATAACGTATTACTGGGACAATAATAACAGTACCCTTTTATTCTAAAAAGTGTGCTGATTTAGAGGACAAGGTCACCTTTTTTAAAAACCCAAGATCGAACAAAGCAAAATGAAAAGATTTTGCCACTGTTTTAAAATGCAGCCCAGAATTAGGTTTTGTCAGTATTCTGCAATCATGTCATAGAAAATATTTACATGGGGCTGGGCACGGTGGCTCACGCCTGTAATCCCAGCACTTTGGGAGGCTGAGGCAGGCGGATCACGCGGTCAGGAGATCGAGACCATCCTGGCTAACACAGTGAAACCCCGTCTCTACTAAAAAATACAAAAAATTAGCCGGGCGTGGTGGTGGGTGCCTGTAGTCCCAGCTACTCAGGAGGCTGAGGCAGGAGAATGGCGTGAAACCCGGAGGCGGAGCTTGCAGTGAGCCAAGATTGCGCCACTGCACTCTAGCCTGGATGACAAGAGCGAGACTCTGTCTCAAAAAAAAAAAAAAAAAAAAAAAAAAAAAAAAAAAAAAAAAAAAAAAAAAAGAAAAAAAGAAAATACTTACGTGGAAGGAAATTATGTTGAAAATGTATTCAAATTTACTAAGGTAATAGGGTTTTCTAAAATTTAGATTTTTGAATTTCAGGCTTTAAAAGTTTTTAGCTGATTATCTCATATTTATGAAACATATATTAAGTAACCCCTCTAGATGAACAGAGCCTCTCTCACAAGTATTTTTTTTAACATCCTTAAAATAACCATAGATTCTTAACATCTTCTGTTCTAGAATGACTTCATTTACTTGTCAATACTTTGAACATTTCTTCCTTTCTGGCAATATTTTAAAATTTAACTTATATCCATATCCTCTTCTGCACATTAAACTTTTAACACAATGATGACTTCAAATCCTCAACCAGTTTGTCAACCACTACGTCTGACCTGAGTGAGTTTGTCTAGTTCTCCAAGCCAGGCTCCAAACATTTTGTCCAGGTCCTGATCTTCCTTGTCACTGTCTTCTTCAGCACCATGATCAATTTCTTCATCTGATAGCTGCTCCATCTGAAATACAGATATTTGTGTAGAATGAATACTAAGTTACAGGTTTAACTTGAAAAATTATGCCGTATATGCTCTGATATTATTATAAGCCTCTGAAGTCAAATCTTCAAAACTAGAAATTACATTCTAAAAGAAAATCTTAAGTCATTAATGGAGACAGTGTTCACAAGTGAGTAGAAACAAAGAATAAAGTTTCAAATTTTTTAGGAAACTGTAAAAGAAAAGCCAACAGTATCAAATTATGACCAGAATCACAACATCGCTAAAAAAATTAACAGAACACTCCTTTCAATCAGCAGAGGACATAACAGTAGTACAGTTCTCTCCACTACTAGATCCTAGGACACCCAAACACTACAAAGAAGCCATTTCAGAAGACTTTAATGGAGCAAGTTATTGTCCTGTTTATTCTGTAAAAATCTGTTTAGATACCAATAGGTACCCTGCAAAATCTTAGTCCAACAAGTATTTAAGAGAAAATTTGACAAAACAAAAATCTTAATCTAGTTTTGTTTCTCTCTATTCTACCCTCCTACCCTCACTTTCTATCCCATTTGTCTTTGTTCTCTACCTTACTTCCTTGTCAGTTCCAACAAAACCCAAGAAGGAAACAGAATTGAAAACTTCTAAATCCAGATCCAAATCCTGTATGTGGTGACTTTTCAAATATAAGTCCCTTGAAAGAATAAATTATTTTCTTTCTTCCCATTAATAAAATAGTGTGGCCGGGTGTGGTGGCTCGTGCCTGTAATCCCAGCACTTTGGGAGGCCGAGGCGGGTGGATCAACCTGTGCTCAGGGGTTCGAAACCAGCCTGGCCAACATGGCGAAACCCCGTCTCTACTAAAAATACAAAATTGGCCGGGCGTCGTGGCGCATGTCTGTAATCCCAGCTACTTGGGAGGCCGAGCCAGGAGAATCACTTGACCCTGGGAGACAGAAGTTGCAGTGAGCCGAGAACATGCCACTGCACTCCAGTCTGGGCAATAAGAGCAAAACTCTGTCTCAAAAAATAAATAAATAAAATAAAATAGTGTGATATCTGACATGGAACTTGCACATTATTTTGGGAAGATGGGAAGGAAAATTACATAAAACAATGTAAGATCGATGACTGATTAATCTGATAAATATAATTTTTCAATATTAAAGGCCCTGGGAAATCTTCAAATAAACACTAGCTTTGCTTAAACCAATCAGCATATTCCAAAATTAAAATTAAAATCAGGCAGGCATGTTAGTATGAACTTGAAACAAATTAAATGTTTTTTTTTCTTCAAGTTAGCAGATTATAATCCCTGGTTTACAAAGTTATGGTAGGTATTTTATGTTTCTTAATATCATAGTTACTGACTAAAATCTGATAAAATTTTATTTCTGGAAGAAAAACCAGCATATTCCTGTTATTTGACCACAATCCCTTTTCCTTCAACTTCTGTCCCAGGGACACAATGAATATCGTCACCATATGTTACATTAAATACTCAACTCACATTTCTAAAACACGAATTTTGTTACGGTAGATCCAGGCAATATTTGGAATATAGCCTGTCAGCTGGTTTAAGCAATTCCTCCAAGATTATATATGATGCATGGGCATTCCATTAAAAAAGATATGCCTAATCTTTACTAACTTGATATACATATGCCATGGTGTTAATGTGTCCCTTCCAAAATTCAAGTGTTGCCAATGTGATAGTATTAAGGGGTGGGGCCTTAAAGAAGTGATTAGGCCATAAAGGCTCCTTCTTTATTAATGGTATTAAGGATTTTATAAAAGAGATTTCATGAAGCATTGGATTACCTTTGTTCTTCCACTCTTCTGCTATGCAAGAGCACATCTCATGCCTCCCTGTGGAGGAAGCCAGCAACAAGCCCTCACCAGACGCCAAATGCCAGTGCTTTAATCTTGTACTTCCCAGCCGCCAGAACAGTAAGAAAATTAATTTCTGTTCTTTACATACTACCCAGTCTCAGGAATTTTATTGCAGCAGCACACATGCACTGCTATCTTCAAAGCAGCAATCCACAAAATTATATCTGGGATCCTTAAAGGTTAGGAGACAATGTAAGGAATCTAATTATCTGACATGGTGTCATGAAGTTAAATTTTCAATCTTATTTCACTATATAAAATTTTGCAAAAAGGGTCAAATAATGTTACAAAATTAAACTGAACTTAGTTTTCAGATGCTGAAAATCAGATCTCATTTAATTACTTAGGGGAAATAATTTTCTAATTCTAATACTGGGAAGAACCACAGCTAACCAATATCTCTAATAAAAACTGATAATTTCCATTTCTTTCTTTTTTTTTTTTTTTTTTTGAGACGGAGTCTTGCTCTCGCCCAGGCTGGAGTGCAGTGGCGCGATCTCGGCTCACTGCAAGCTCCGCCTCCTGGGTTCACGCCATTCTATTGCTTCAGCCTCCCAAGCAGCTGGGACTACAGGCACCCGCTACCACGCTCGGCTAATTTTTTTGTATTTTTAGTAGAGACGGGGTTTCACCATGTTAGCCAGGATGGTCTCGATCTCCTGACCTCGTGATCTGCCCGCCTCGGCCTCCCAAAGTGCTGGGATTACAGGTGTGAGCCACCGCGCCCGGCAATTTCCATTTCTTAATCTTTTATCACTCTAATCATATATAAATCAGGTCATTCTACCCTGGCAAGTGAAAAATGGATCTGCCAATTTCCCAATTCATAAATCTGATTCTTAGAAAGATTTGGTTTTTACAATTTGTAACAATATTATTTCTAAGATTTTATTCATTACTGTGTAATTGATAGGTCAATCTCAATAGAAACTTGGTATCAGAGTTCATTAAGTGATCTACCTATGAAAAACATAAAATGTTACTGAAAAGAAAAACCTCGGCCGGCTGGGTGTGGTGGCTCACGCTTGTAATCCCAGCACTTTGGGAGGCCGAGGTGGGCGGATCACGAGGTCAGGAGATCGAGACCATGGTGAAACCCCGTCTCTACTAAAAACACAAAAAAATTAGCCGAGCGTGGTGGTGGGTGCCTGTAGTCCCAGCTACTCGGAGAGGCTACTCCAGCTACTCAGGAGAATGGCGTGAACCCGGGAGGCGGAGCTTGCAGTGAGCCGAGATTGCGCCACTGCACTCCAGCCTGGGCAACAGAGCGAGACTCCGTCTCAAAAAAAAAAAAAAAAAAGCCATACTGGGAAAAATAAAACAACACGAAAATAACATTGTAAGACAAATATAAAACAGTTCAAAATAAAGGAATAATTTAAATTACAATGGAGCCAAAGAGAACTACAGTCATGTGCTCATAATGATGTTCAGATCAATGACATACAATGGTGGTCCCGTAAGTATTTTTACTGTACCTTTTCTAAGTTT
This sequence comes from Nomascus leucogenys, assembly GCF_006542625.1. Classification (NCBI taxonomy): domain Eukaryota; kingdom Metazoa; phylum Chordata; class Mammalia; order Primates; family Hylobatidae; genus Nomascus; species Nomascus leucogenys. The sequence goes on from NC_044402.1 coordinate 103,970,934, forward strand.
AGATACCACTGTATTACAACTGTCTATAGTATTCAGTACAGTAACATGCTGTACAGGTTGCAGCCTAGGAGTAATAGGCTATACTCTATAGCCTAGTGTGGAGTAGACTATACCACCTAGGTTTGTGTAAGTACAATTTATTATGCTGGCACAACAATGAAATTGCTTAATGAAGCATTTCTCAGAAAGTATCTTCATCATTAAATGACATATGACTGTACAGACTCTGCATCCAAAGCTAGCGTGTTTTAAACTGAGTTTTTTCCTACTATTCAAACAGGCTATTTTAAAAATCCCTTAAAAAAAATTTTTTTTTAAAAATTATTATACTTTAGGTTTTAGGGTACATGTGCACAGTGTGCAGGTTTGTTACATATGTATCCATGTGCCATGTTGTTTTGCTGCACCCATTAACTCGTCATTTAGCATTAGGTATATCTCCTAATGCTGTCCCTCCCCCCTCCCCCCACCCCCCACTCCCCACCCCACAACAGTACCCGGAGTGTGATGTTCCCCTTCCTGTGTCCCTGAGTTCTCATTGTTCAATTCCCACCTATGAGTGAGAACATGCGGTGTTTGGTGTTTTAAAATGATGAGTTCATGTCCTTTGTAGGGACATGGATGAAACTGGAAAACATCATTCTCAGTAAACTATCGCAAGGGCAAAAAAATTTTCATTTATAGTTTTGTTTTGATCTCGACTACTACTGCCGACTTAAGGAAAATATCGCTAGAGAACATGACAGCAATGACAGAAACATAAAATTAACAGAAATTTTGGAAGTATCTATTGAACATTAACTACTTATGTTATTTTGCCAATTTTGTCCTATTTTCAATTTGTCCCTATGTGGATTAGTTTAACAACAACAACAACAAAAAAACTGGCTGGGTGCAGTGGCTCACACCTGTAATCCCAGCACTTTGGGAGGCCAAGGCGGATGGATCACCTGAGGTCAGGAGTTCGAGACTAGCATGGCCAAGATGGTGAAACCCTGTCTCTACAAAAATTAGCTGGGCATGGTGGTGGGCGCCTGTAATCCCAACTACTTGGGAGGCCGAGGCAGGAGAATCGCATGAACCCAGGAGGCATAGGTTGCAGTGAGCAAAGATCGTGCCATTACTCTCCAGCCTGAGCGACGAGTGAAACTCCATCTCAAAGAAAAAAAAAAACTTAAGAAACTTACTCACAGACTTTCCCAAAAAAACTTAGGTCCTACAACATTTCTTAAAGAATTCACGCTCTAAAACCACTCTCCATTCTCTAAATGCTGATGTTGATGAACTTTATTCTCTAATTCCCCAATACAGCTTAATTTCCACTAACCATACACATCAAATGAGGTGCACCCAGACATTTTCTTATAGGCTGGGCACCATCTTGGGTCAGCAAATCTAGTAGGGAAATGCATTTCTGCTTGCCAATTCCTTGACATCCACACCCTACCCATCCTAAAAATCGTTTGTATTATAATTGCTACATATCGCCAAATAAATCACCATTCTATACCTGAATTTTCCAAACATAATGCCCCTACTAGAAACAATGACATCAGAAAATAATCTAACGGTCAACTGTCCTTCCAATCAAAGGGAAGAAAAATTAAAGAAAACAACTTATAAAATCATCAAAAAAATAATTTGGATTTAAAAATGGATAGCTTCGAACATAATGCTCTTCCTTAAAGGTATCTAAATACGCCCAAGGAAACTATAATGCATACTATAACAAATCCTATTATTCTATGATTATAATATTAGGTACTTTGGGGGGAATATATTGAGGTTTTACTTAAATTCCTTGCTCCATTACATGTAAGGGAAACTATGTCCTGAAAGAGTAAACGTACCCTACCACAAATAAAGTTCACTCCCCAAAGCACAGATGTACTGAAGATAGAATAAAATCCAAAGTCATTCACAGATTGACAATGGCCTGTCCAATCCTAACCTTCAGGGATCTCTCTTACCACCCTCCCGCCTTCCCCTCCTCCCCCTTCCAGCAACACTGTCCTGCTTGCTAATCCTTGGAACAAAGACTTGCTCCAACGTCCAGCATTTTCAATGTCAGATCCTTTGACTAGAACTCTCTCCTCCAGACAGCTGCATGGCTCACTTATTCAAGTCTGCTTATGTGACCATTCTATCAAAAGAGTCCACCTTCCTTGATACTTCCGGTCTTTTTTATTCGCAGCACCGATCACCATCTGTCCCATCGTCTTTCTTCTTCCACTAGAAGGAAAGCTCCATAGGAGAGCAAGGACTTTGGTTTCCTTCTGTATCTACAATGCTTGGAATGGTGCCTGGCAGGTGTCATTAAATATCTGCTGAATGAGTATCTAACATACAAACACACATATAGTTATATATGTATATATATATTATATATATACATATATAATACATATATATAAAGGATGCACATTTTTTGAAAGGTCTCTAAAGAGCTAGCATGGCCAAAATCCACACACAAAAAAATCAATATAATAAAGGACTGAAATGAACATTAACAGAGTGCTATTCTTCAAGACCAGGTCCTTTATAAGGAACTTGTCATTTGATCTCACAATAACTCTGAGACAGTTGTTACTGATTTATAAATGAAGAAAATTAGGCTAAGAAAGATTAGGTAACGTTTCCCAAGGCTCACATCTAGTCAACAACAGTGTAAGAATTTTGAATCAAGTGTTTGACTTGTTCTTCTGTTATCACTGGTTTTCAAACTCCCAAAGAGGTCCATTTAGCAGCCACCATGCGCATAGATGAGCTTGAAAAGGGTATGCTAAAACAAAACAAAACAAAACAAAACCAAAAAACCCATAACTTTTATTCATTCATTCAACAACTATTTACTGAGCAGCTACCACAGGCCAGGCACTATTATAGGTACTAAGAAAAGCAGTGAAACAAGTGAGATAAAGTCCCTTTCCTAGTGGATCCTTAGTCTATTGGCATGAAGAATGAAGGAGAGTCAGCTATAGAAATTTAGGGAAGAATGAGTATAGAAAACAACCAAAGACTAAGGTAAGAATAAGCCATGTATATTCAACGCAAGATTATACTATGGCTGGAGCCCAGTGACCTAGTAAAAGAGTAGTAGAATCTGAAGTCAGAGAGGCAGACAGGGAATACAGCATCTATGACCTAGTAAGCTTAGTAAACTGTTAGGGTTTTATTCTAAGTCCCTTCTTTACATATAAGCAGGGTCTTGGTATAATGGCATTCATGCTTTTTAAAAAGATCACTCAAATTGCTTTACAGTGAAAAGACTGTAAGGATGGTAAGAACTAGATGAGACCAAGAAGACTACTGCAATGGTCCTGCTGAGAAATGATAAAGACCTCAACTAAGTGGATGGAGATGAACGACGGAGATAAAGACGATGATGATAGCTAATATTTATTGAATAAATATGGATCAGGCATTATTCCAAGTGGAGTACATGTATTAATTCATTTAACCCTTATAATAACCCTATAAAGTAGGTACTATTAAGCCATTTACTGATGAAACTGAGAAGGTACATAGGTTGCCATGGCTGCAGAGGCAGAATTCAAACTTAAGACAGTTATCACTACTACCCAGGTTCTTAACTATTGTATAATATTGTCTCTCCCTGAGATGAAATGAAGTAATGTGGCAAAACTCAGGATATTTTTCTGCAGTAAAGTCAAAAGAACTTAATGAAAAACTAAATGGGGGGAAAGAAAAGAGAAATCAAGGATAATGCCTAGATTTCTGGTTTTAGTAAGTGGGTGGTGATAACATCGACTAAGACTAGTGAGAAGCAAGTTGGGGGAAGAGTTGGATTCTGTTTTGAAGATAGAGTAGTGATGTCTAGCAAACATCCAACTAGGAAAACTATGAGGAAAGGTTAAGACTCAGCTGATATGAAGGCTTAGTTTAATCTATTATTTTGAAACCATATTACAGAAAAATCATAGAATACAGCTAATAATGATTTAACTAGTATTTTAAACTCATTTACATGTACTTTATTCATGAAAAACAGAAATAATGGGAGAATGATCTACTTACTGCTTATACACTGGTTGGTTTCATTTTACCAATAACAGTAAGTAACTGTGCCCAATTATTACAGGTTAAAACCTGTATATAGTAAGCTCCACTATGCATAATGAAGCTATCTATTCAGTATTCTTTAGTATGAAACAATATTATTCCTGCTAAATTTTCCATGAAGTTATTTATTCAAGCCTATTTTCCCTATTAACTTTCCTCTCAGGAGATATTTTGGTTTACTACTCAATATCCTCATTGTAAAACAAAACGGTGATTATCAAGAAGGTTGAGCTTAGATTAGGGCTTAAAAATTTGGTTAAATACATTACGTATAGAGCAATTATAAACGGCAAAAGACAAGATGTATATTTGCGAGAATGTCATGAGATTGATTCAAAGAGAACTAAAGTGGGATCTTGAAAGCCAAGCCTACTTTTTTTTGCCCGAAGCAACTGGATTCTTTTTTTTTTTAAAATGATGGGGTCACCCAGGCTGGAGTGCAGTGGCACTAACACATCTCACTGAAGCCTGGACCTCCCAGGCTCAGGCAATTCTCTTGTCTCAGCCCCCGCAAGTAGCTGGGACTACAGGCATGCACAACCACGCCAGGATAATCCTTTGTACTTCTTTGTAGAGATGGGATTTCGCCAGATTGCCTAGGCTGGTCTTGAACTCCTAAACTCAGGCAATCCTCTGGCATTGGCCTCCCAAAGTGCTGGGATTACAGGCGTGAGCCACTGCACCCAGCCAACAACTGGATTCTTGAGCATAGAAATTAAAGAGTCAGGGGCAGAAACGCATTTTATCAGAGAACACAACTGTGTATAAGAGTTTTTACACGCCTGTAATCTCAGCATTTTGGGAGGCTGAGGCAGGTGGATCACCTGAGGCCAGGAGTTCAAGACCAGCCTGGCCAACATGGCAAAACTCCATCTCTACTAAAAATACAAAAAAATTAGGGTGTGGTGGCACATGCCTATAATCCCAGCTACTCGGGAGACTGAGGCATAAGAATTCCTTGAATCCACGAGGCAAAGGTAGCAGTGAGTGGACATCGTGCTACTGCACTCCAGTCTGGGTGACAGAGTGAGACTCTGTCTCAAAAAAAAAAAAAAAAAAAAAAGAGTTTTTTTTTGTTGTTGTTGTTTTTTGAGATGGAGTTTTGCTCTTGTCGCCCAGGCTGGAGTGCAATGACACGATCTCGGCTAACTGCAACCTCTGCCTCCTGGGTTCAGGTGATTCTCCTGCCTCAGCCTCCTGAGTACCTGGGACTACAGGCATGCACCACCATGCCCGGCTAATTTTGTGTTTTTAGTAAAGACAGGGTTTCGCCATGTTGGCCATGCTGGTCTCAAACTCCTGACCTCCATCCAGGTGATCTGCCCACCTCGGCCTCCCAAAGTGCTGGGGATTACAGGCATGAGCCACCAGGCCTGGCTGAATAAAAAAGTTTTTAGAGCAGGGAAAGACCATTAGAAGGCTACTGCAGACATTAGGTAGAGATAATTCACAAAATTGAAGTCCTGAGCGAAAATACAACTTACGCAAGTCACATACTCAGAGTAGCAAGAAAATTACGTGGCATATAGTCAGGGTGCCTTAATTATTGAGCTCTTTTGGTCCTGTTAATAATTCAAAAAAATTGCTTTTTGCAAAAATAAGTACTCTAAACTTAAAACCATATGAACACTCTCAGATACAGGAGAGCAGAGTACTATTAGAGCCATTTCCATGGGTTTAATAGGAAATGGGTCTAGAGTGCTCAATGTTCCAAAGACACAAGAGAAGCTTTGATTTCATTGAACATTCACAGTACATCTGCTATGTGCCAGACACTGGAGGAACAGAGATGAACACGACAACCTCTGTCCTCAAGGAACATATAATCTAGTAGGGAACAGAAAAGGAAACCAACAGTGATGAAACACTCTGTTAAGTGCTATACAAGAGGTATGTTAAGTGAGCGTAGTTTAACTCAGTTTGAGAAGATAGGAAAGTGGTGATGCTTCAGTGGAGACCTGAAGAGTGAATATGTAAGAGAAAGGAGAAGGGTGTTTTAGGCAGAGGAACCAACATATACAAGGGTATAAAGATGTGAGAACAACGTGTTAGAACTCAAAGTGACTTAGCATTTCTGACGCATAGGATGGGTGGTGTAGACTCATGGAAAATGAGGCTGGAGAGGAGGAAGCGGCAAAATCCTAAGCCATACCAAAAACTTTGGACTTTATCCTGTACGGCAATGTTATTCCAATTGTGGTTTGTTGATGGCCTGCATCAAAATTACCTGGGGTGCATCTTTTAAAGTCAGTTTTAAAATGGCCCACTCAAGATCTACTGAATACTAATGTCAAGAGGATGGAATATTTTCAACAAGTTACCCAGGGTATTGCTTATACCCACTTAAGTTTAACAAAGTATAAACAACTATGTTGTTTAATAATTACTGGGAGCTCTTGCAAGACAATAAGTAATGCCATTTTGTGTAACCACAATTTGGTTAAAGGTAAATGTGGACTCCTTAAATGAGTATTAGAATGAGTACTCCTTAAAACCATAAGGAAATTAGGTACCATGAGGATCCATCATTAACACACCCCAATTACTCTTCTTCCATTACCATAGTCTCATGCTTCCTCTCATAGTTATTCATTTACAAATAAATTTTAGTTCTTTATTTCCAGTTACATTTCAGTAGCTTTCTCACAAAAATGGTTTTAGAAACACCTCCTATGCTGTTCTAACCTGAAAAATAATTCTAAAGAAAAACATGCACTAGAAAAAGGGGCAGGAGGGAGGTGAAGACTTCCATGTTCAAGGAGTACCCCAACTGTGCAAGTTACAACTGTTGCAAAATAAAAGCAAGAGGAAGGAAACCTAAATCAGACAAGAGAAACAATAAGAAAAAAAATGTTAAATTTAGTAAGGCACAAAAAGAGGAAGAGGACTTATCAAAAGGAGGAGAGAGGAAGTCAGAGCAGAGAAGGGAAAGGAAAGGAAAGAAGTAGGACATTCATAATGTGAAATGGAAAGAGAATTGTAGGGGATTAATTACTTATCAGATGGGGCAGTGCCTGGTATGCTTGGTTTCTTTCTCTCATGACCTACAACTACACTATTTTAAAACAAGACCTTTAGTTCTGCCGTGAATGAAGTGCTATTATTTATAAATTGCCCAAATGGAAACTGGGAATTTAATAAACAGTCTGGGAAGTTTTAAAAATGAATTTGCAGGACCAGGCATGGTGGCTCACGCTGGTAATCCTAGCACTTTGGGAGGCCAAGGTGGGCAGACTGCTTGAGCCCAGGAGTTTGAGACCAGCCTGGGCCACATGGCGAGACCTCATCTCTTTTTTTTTTTTTTTGAGACGGAGTCTGGCTCTGTGGCCCAGGCTGGAGTGCTGTGGCGCGATCTCGGCTCACTGCAAGCTCCGCCTCCTGGGTTCATGCCATTCTCCTGCCTCAGCCTCCTGAGTAGCTGGGATTATAGGAGCCCGCCACCACGCCCCGCTAATTTTTTGTATTTTTTAGTAGAGACGGGGTTTCACCGTGTTAGCCAGGATGGTCTTGATCTCCTGGCCTCGTGATCCACCCGCCTCGGCCTCCCAAAGTGCTGGGTTACAGGCGTGAGCCACCGCGCCCGGCGGTGAGACCTCATCTCTTAAAAAAATAAAGATAATTTTATAACTTTTGCTCTTAATTTATAAGGTAGATGAGTTAAAAAAAAAAAAAAGTTAAAAGTTGCTTTTTATATGTCCATCACTGAAGTTTCCTCTGTAGATTAGTGACCCTCAATAGAAAGGGCCTACAGAAAGGTTCTACTTAGGATCCAAACCTTCGAAAATACTCTGCCTACAAAGAATCAAGCTAAGCATTATGCGAAAAAAAAAGGCAAAAAACAAATTTCATAACTTCAAAGAACATTAATACTAACTGTGGGAGAACAGGGCTCACTGCAGCCTTGACCTTCTGGGCTCAAGCAGTCCTCCTGCCTCAGCCTCCATGAGTAGCTGGGATGACAGATGCAAGATATCCTGATTAACAAATTCTCTAGCAACAAAGTTCCTTTTGTAGACCAGTGCATAAAGCAAATTTAAAGGAAGCTACTGTCTCCTACGTGTTGAAAGGTACTAAGAAGGAAGCAATGTGCTATGCTATTCAGAGGCTTCATAGAAGCAAGCCTGAGTTAACTAGCTACCAGGGAACTTGCATGGATGGCCTGGTCCTCACAGTGAGGTGACACCTGGAACTCAGTTTTGTAAAATTGCCACATGGAACCAAACCTTCCTAACAGAGAGGTATGCTATTCTTGGGCCAGTCATGGTAAATTCTTCTTTACCCAGAGGACAGAGAAGTACTAGGAAAGATGATTTACACCCTTATGCCATCTCTTTGATTTAAACCTTCATTTCTGACAACCCAGGATGTAACTAACACATCCTCTTCACTATCATCTATATTAACTGTGAAGTAATTTAAGATCATATAATGAAGCATAAAAACAAACTAGAAGTATTTTAACAGTTGGTAGAGATTGTAATGCCTAAGAGTTATAAATCAAATTCAAAGGCAATTTTGTTAATGTTTTATTTATCAGGCACTTAAATGAACCCCTTACAAAAAGAATTTGGGAGGCCGAGGCGGGCGGATCACGAGGTCAGGAGATTGAGACCATCCTGGCTAACACAGTGAAACCCCGCCTCTACTAAAAATACAAAAATTAGCTGGGCGTAGTGGTGGGTGCCTGTAGTCCCAGCTGCTTGGGAGGCTGAGGCAGAAGAATGGCGTGAACCCTGGAGGTGGAGCCTGCAGTGAGCCGAGATCGCGCCACTGCACTTCAGCCTAGGCGACAGAGTGAGACTCCATCCCAAAAAAAAAAAAAAAAAGAATTCCTTTTACAGAATGATGAACTAGGCCAGGCACAGTGGTTTACACCTGTAATCCCAGCACTTTGGGAGGCCGCGGCAGGCGGATCACCTTAGGTCAGGAGTTCAAGACCAGCCTAACATGGTGAAACCCCATCTCTACTAAAAATACAAAAATTAGCCAGACACAGTGGCCGGCAGGCACCTGTAATCCCAGCTACTTGGGAGGCTAAGGCAGGAGAATCGCTTGATTCCAGGAGGCAGAGGTTGCAGTGAGCCGAGATCCCACCATTGCATTCCAGCCTGGGCGACAGAGCGAGACTCTGTCTCAAAAACAAACAACAACAACAAAAAATGAACCATATTTTAATGAGAATAAGCATAAGCATTCCTTTATTTACATTAGATTTTCATAATATTGGATATTCTTAATCTATTAAACCCCAAACAGGAACTCCCCATCTGTATTAGTCTGTTTTCATGCTGCTGATAAAGACATACCAGAGACTGGGAAGAAAGAGGTTTAACTGGACTTACAGTTCCACATGGCTGGGAGGGCCTCAGAATCATGGCGGTGGCAAGACAAAATGTGGAAGCAGCAAAAGTGGAAACCCGTGATAAACCCATCAGATCCCATGAACTTATTCACTATCACAAGATTAGCACAAGAAAGACTGGCCCCTGAGATTCAATTACCTCGCCCTGGGCCCCTCCCACAACACACAGGAATTCTGGGAGATACAATTCAAGTTGAGATTTGGGTGGGGACACAGCCAAACCACACCATTCGGCCCTCCAAATCTCATATCCTCACATTTCAAAACCAATCATGCCTTCCCAACAGTCTCCCAAAGTCTTAACTAATTTCAGCATTAACCTGGAAGTCCACAGTCCAAAGTCCCATCTAAGACAAGGCAAGTCCCTTCTGCCTATGAGCCTATAAAATCAAATGCAAGCTAATTACTTCCTAGATACAATGGGGGTACAGGTATTGGGTAAATACAGCCGTTCCAAATGGGAGAACTTGGCCAAAACAAAGGGGTTACAGGGCCCATGAAAGTCCAACATCCAGTGGGGCAGCCAAATTTTAAAGCTCCAAAATGATTTCCTTTGACTCCAGGTCTCACATGCTGGTCATGCTGATGCAAAAGGTGGGTTCCCATGGTCTTGGGCAGTTCCACCCCTGTTGCTTTGCAGGGTACAGCCTCCCTCCTGGCTGCTTTCATGGGCTGGCATTGACTGTCTGAGGCTTTTCCAGGTGCACAGTGCAAGCTGTCTGTAGATCTACCACTCTGAGGTCTGGAGGACAATAGCCCTCCAGCTCCACTAGGCAGTGCCCCAGTAGGGACTCTGTGTGGGGGCCCCGACCCCACATTTCCCTTCCACAGTGTCCCAGGAGAGGTTCTCCATGAGAGCCCTGCCCCTGCAGCAAACTTTTGCCTAGGCATCCAGGTGTTTCTATACATCTTCTGAAATCTAGGCTGAAGTTTCTAAACCTCAGTTCTTGTCTTCTGTGCACCTGTAGGCTCAACACCACGTGGAAGCTGCCAAGGCTTGGGGCTTCCACCATCTGAAGCCACAGCCTGAGCTCTATGTTGGCCCCTTTCAGCCACAGCTAGAGTGGCTGGGACACAGGGCACCAAGTCCCTAGGCGGCACACAGCATGGGGACCCTGGGCCCGGCCCATGAAACCACTTTTTCCTCCTGGGCCTCTGGGCCCTGTGATGGGAAGGGGCTGCTGTGAAGGTCTCTGACATGGCCTGGAGACATTTTCCCCATGGTCTTGGGGATTAACATTAGGCTCCTTGCTATTTATGCAAATTTCTGCAGCTGGATTGAATTTCTCCTAAAAAAAAAAAAAAAAGGTTTTTCTTTTCTACTGCATCATCAGGCAGAAAATTTTCTGAACTTTTATGCTGTTTCTCTTTTAAAACAGAATACTTTTAATAGCACCCAAGTCACCTTTTGAATGCTTTGCTGCTTTGAAATTTCTTCCATCAGATACCCTACATCATCTCTCTCAATTTCAAAGTTCTACAAATCTCTAGCGCAGGGGCAAAATGCTGCCAGTGTCTTTGCTAAAACATAATGAGAGTCACCTTTGCTCCAGTTCCCAACAAGTTCCTCATCTCCATCTGAGACCACCTCAGCTTGGATCTTATTGTTCATATCACTATCAGCATTTTTGTCAAAGCCATTCAACAAGTCTCTCGGAAGTTCCACACTTTCCTGCATTTTCCTATCTTCTTCTGAGCCCTCCAAACTGTTCCAGCCTCTGCCTGTTACCCAGTTCCAAAGACATGTCCACGTTTTTGGGTATCTTTTCAGCAATGCCACACTCTACTGGTACCAATTTACTGCATTAGTCCATTTTCAGGCTGCTGATGAAGACATACCTGAGATTGGGAAGAAAAAGAGGTTTAACTGGACTTACAGTTCCACATGGCTGGGGAGGTCTCAGAATCATGGCGGGAGGCAAAAGGCACTTCTTACATGGCGGTGGCAAGAGAAAATGTGGAAGAAGCAAAAGTGGAAAGAAACCCCTGACAAACCCATCAGATCTCGTGAGACTTATTCACTATCACAAGACTAGCACAAGAAAGACTGGCCCCCATGATTAAATTGCCTCCCCCTGGGTCCCTCCCACAACACAGAGGAATTCTGAGAGATACAACTGAAGTTGAGATTTGGGTGGGAAACAGCCAAACCATATCACTAAAGTGGAAAAAAACAATTTAGTTCAATGCTCTACAAAGAAACCCCTAACATCCCTATAAATAAAAAGTTCTGATTATCTTATAATTAACTATTACACAATATGCCATAAAACATTATCTGAAACCACAGTAGATAAAAAACTACAAAAACTGAAAAACAACAAATAATTAAGATTGTGTTGTTTATATTCCAGCTTCCCAATTTTAAGAGCTGTGAGACAGTAAATTTCTGTTGCTTTAAGCCACTCAGTGTGCAGTAATTTGTTACTGCAGCCCTAGCAAATGAATAGTTACTATACACACACACACGCGCACAAACACACACACACACACACACGGCTGCTCCACACTTCAGACCTTTTTCTGTTATACTACATAGTGTAGCTATTCAGTTATTTTTGCAGACAGCTGATATTGTGCATGTCCACTCCAGCCTCAACTAGAAGTAGAAGCTGCAACTTCATTCACTCTTACCGAAAACGGTCTTGAAACTATGGAAAGCCTCACGAGGGAGGCAGCAGTATTTTTCTTCAGTTTTGTCCTACCTATTCCCCTACCAGATGGCCAAATGCACTGGCAAGAAATCCAATCCCAGAGGCAACCCATGCTTTGAGAGGAAAGGGGGTGCCAAATAGCTGTAGCCTATAGCTTGGAAGTCATTTGGATTAGGTATTGAATTATCAGTATAAATAAACTCAAGGTTTCAAACAGACAAAAAGATGGACAGAAATAAAGACAGAGATATGTGTATATGTGTTTGTAGGTATGTCCACTGAAAAAGCCTGGTGGCAATGACACCAGGTAATTAATTAGCACACTTAGTTCCCAGTTTTAGGTTTCAAAATACTGTATATACTCTACACAAAAAGTAACAGGTACCTGGAGTAATAATTCCAGGGCTGGGCAGGGAAAAAAACAAGATGAGATCTTGCAGTGAGCCGAGATCATGCCACTGCACACTCCAGCCTGGGTGACAGAGACTCCGTCACAAACAAACAAACAAACAAACAAACAAAAACAAGATGAGCCTCTAGAACACCATCTCATGGCAAAAAAGTCCTCAATTAATGATAGGCACATGTCAAATGGACATGGGAACTAGCCTGAAGGCCCAGATCAGAGGCCTAATCTGTGAAAAGTTAAATATTGAAATAAATTATGATAGAAACAAGTTATAATCCACTGAATAAAATCCATATATATATTTATATTTTGGGTATATTTATGGCATATTTATATATATGTATATGATATATATATAAATATATAAATAAATATATATAAATATATATATAAATATATATATATAAAATATATACATATATTTTTTTAGATGAACTTTCACTCTGGGTTGCCCAGGCTGGAGTGCAATGGCACAATCTCAACTCATTGCAACCTCCACCTCCCAGGTTCAAGTGATTCTCCTGTCCCAGACTCCCAAGCAGCTGGGATTACAGGCGCCTGCCACCACACCCGGCTAATTTTTTTATTTTTAGTAGAGACAGGGTTTCACCATGTTGACCAGGCTGGTCTTGAACTCCTGACCTCAGGTGATCCACCCACCTCGGCCTCCCAAAGTGCTGGGATTACAGGTGTGCACCACCGTGCCTGGCCATAAAATCCATAGTGAATTAAATAAAATATATACAGTAAAGAAGAAAGCTCTTCCTTACTGTAGAATGTCAACTACTTAATATAGATGAAATGACAAAAAAAAATCACCATTTTGCAACCACTGTTATAATTACTAAGTATTTATTTTAAAAGTAATTTAAAAACCAAGTTGCTAAGTTTTAAAAAATCAAGGCAAGAATCATCAATAGAGGCTAAAACTAGTAGGTGAAAATTTGATGACATATACTCTCAAAATATCTCCCCACAAATTACTCAGAAGACAACCTTAACCAAGTGACCAAAATATCATCACTACAGAGGCAAACCAACATCAGAGGGTTCCAGTTATAATGCATTGGGAAGGATATAACATCACTGTAGTATTCCTGCAAAAAATGCAGTACCTGAATCAAATCATAAGAGACATTTTACAAAATAATTGGCCAACACTTTTCAATAATGTGATGGCCAAGAAACAAAGAAAAGCTAAGGTAATGTTCCATATTCAATGGAACTTAAAGAGACATGACAACTAAACACAATGCTTGAACCTGGACTGGATCTTAGACCCAGGGAAAATACCTAAACATAGCCATAAGGACAATGTTGGAACAGTTGACAAAATATGACTGTGGATTAGACCACAGTATTGAATCAATGTTACATTTCCTGATTTTGATAACAGTTTTGCAGTGACATAAGAGAACATCTTTGATCTTAAGAAATATACACTGAGGCTGGGCGCGGTGGCTCACGCCTGTAATCCCAGCACTTTGGGAGGCTGAGGCGGGCAGATCACGAGGTCAGGAGATCAAGACCATCCTGGCTAACACGGTGAAACCCCGTCCCTACTTAAAATAAAAAAAAAAAAAAATACAAAAAAATTAGCCAGGCGTGGTAGCGGGCACCTGTAGTCCCAGCTACTCGGGAGGCTAAGGCAGGAGAATGGCGTGAACCCGGGAGGCAGAGCTTGTAGTGAGCTGAGATAGTGCCACTGCGCTCCAGCCTGGGTGGCAGAGCGAGACTGTGTCTAAAAAAAAAAAATATATACACACACACACACACACACACACACACACACACACACACACTGGGGTTACAGGCATGCATCACCATGTCCAGCTAATTTTGTATTTTTAGTAGAGACAGGGTTTCTCCACGTTGGTCAGGCTGGTCTCGAACTCCCAACCTCAGGTGATTCGCCTGCCTCGGCCTCCCAAAGTGCTGGAATTACAGGTGTAAGCCACCACGCCTGGCCTGGAGGTTGTTTATATTCTTCTTACAACTTTTCTGTAAGTTTGAAATTACAGTTGTCCCTTGGCACCAGGGGGACTGGTTCCAGGACCTCCACCTATACCCAAATCATGCATACTCAAGTCCAGTAAACCCTCCATATATGTAGGTTTCACATCACCACAATGATCCATGTTTGGTTGAAAAAAAATCTGCATACAAGCAGACCCACACAGTTCAAATCTGTGTTGTTCAAGTGTCAACAGTATATCAAAATAAATTAAGAGATAGAGAGATGAAGGAGGAGAGATAAAAGAAAAAACAGTCTTTACCCTCAGAAAGCTATAATTAGGAAAACAGTGTGTTAACAAATAGATCATCTAGGCCGGGCGCAGTGGCTCACGCCTGTAATCCCAGCACTTTGGGAGGCCGAGGTGGTCGGATCACAAGGTCAGGAGATCAAGACCATCCTGGCTAACACGGTGAAACCCCGTCTCTATTAAAAATACAGAAAATTAGCCAGGCGAGGTGGCGGGCGCCTGTAGTCCCAG
Organism: Nomascus leucogenys; assembly: GCF_006542625.1. Classification (NCBI taxonomy): domain Eukaryota; kingdom Metazoa; phylum Chordata; class Mammalia; order Primates; family Hylobatidae; genus Nomascus; species Nomascus leucogenys. The sequence continues at coordinate 103,985,937 of NC_044402.1, forward strand.
CTACTCGGGAGGCTGAGGCAGGAGAATGGCATGAACCCCGGGGGGCGGAGCCTGCAGTGAGCCGAGATCGCGCCACTGCACTCCAGCCTGGGTGACAGTGAGACTCTGTCTCAAAAAAAAAAAACAAAAAACGAAAAACAAATAGATCATCTAAATTTCAGAAATAAATTTAAGGAAAAGGAAAAAAGCTATAAAACACTTTTACTAAATTAATACGTTTAGTCTAAGGACACTGAAAAATAATTGTGTATTTCTCCAATATATGGTTTTTATTACGTATGCACACGTTCCCTTTCCTAAAGTATATTTGCCTTGCTTACTTTAACCTTTTCAGCTTATTTATAAAAATTTTGCAACTTAGAAAAATATTTATTCATCAGATATCCTTTCACAGATGCAAAAAGAATCATTTCTAACCTTCAGATTTAAAATAATGTTTTTTTTTTTTTTTTTTAAGAGAGAGTCTCGCTCTGTCACTCAGACTGGAGTGTGGTGGCACCATCTTGGCTCACTGCAACCTCTGCCTCCCAGGTTCAAGTGATTCTTGTGCCTCAGCCTCCCGAGTAGCTGGAATTACAGGCGCGCACCACCACACCTGACTAATTTTTGTATTTTTATAGAGACAGGATTTTGCCATGTTGGTCTCAAACCCCTGGCCTCAAGGGATCCAACCACCTTGGCTTCCCAAAGTGCCTGGATTACAGGCATGAGACACCACACCCAGCCCTAAAAAAATAAGTAATTTTTTTAAAAGTTCGTTAACATCACAAGTAGGTCAGAAAAAAATCAGAATTCGGTTCCAAATCCAAAGCTAGTATTTAATTAAATTGAAATGCCTACACTAAATACAGACTTCAAGATGGGTATTTTTAAAGATGTTTTGATTATTAAAACTGTGTTACTTTTGTTACTGTCAGAACAAAAGGAGTAAAACAGTAAAACACTATTTTGCATTATTCATTAACATATTTCCTGACCTCTTCCCAACATCCAGATAGTAGGTATTACTAAAGTTGATCAAATATCCCCCACTGCTATAGTTTGGATAGGTATCCCTGCAAATCTCATGTCAAATAGTAATCCCTAATGTTGGAGGTGGCGCCTGGTGTGAGGTGATTGGATCATGGGGGTGGTTTCTCATGAATAGTTTAATACCATCCCCTTGGTGCTGTCCTCTCAATAGTGAGTTCTTGTGAGATGTGGTCATTTAAAAGTGTGTGGCACCTCCCCACTAGTCTTGCTCCTGCTCCGGCCACATCACCTGCCTTGTTCCCCCTTCACCTTCTACCATGATTGTATAAGCTTTCTGAGGCCTCCCCAGAAGCCGAGCAGATGCCAGCATCATGCTTCCTGTATAGCCTGCAGAACCATGAGCCAATTAAACCTCTTTCCTTTATAAATTATCCAGTCTCAGGTATTTCTTTATAGTAATATGAGAATGGCCTAATACATACAACCAAAAAAGCTTCAAGATGTCTGCTTTCTGTTTCTATCTCATAAATGTAAAATTCCTAGGAAAGACATTTTACCACTCATTACTGATAAAAGATACATTTAATACTGTTGGCGCCTGCCTGTAATCCCAGCTGCTCAGGCTAAGGTAGGAAAATCACTTGAACCTGGGAGGTGGAGGTTGCAGTGAGCTGAGATCGTGCCACTGCACTCCAGCCTGGGCGACAGAGTGAGACTCTGCCTTAAAATAAATAAATAAATAAATAAATAAATAAATAAATAAATAAAATAAAATAAAATAAAATAAAGTTTTAGGACAGGCAAAACTGAGCCATAGTGATAGAAATCAGAACAGAGGTTGCCCAGGGGAAGAGGGTGGGAGATGAGAGATAGCAAAGGGTCTGGAGGAAACACACAATCAACCAAATCATCAAAATAAAAGTCACACTGCTAAACTAACAGCAATTCATCAGGGTTGGTGCCAGGAGGTTCAACTATTTTTCCAATTCCGTGCCTTCTTTTCCTATCTATAACCACTATCTTGGCTCAGATCTATGTTATATTATCCTCAGATTATTCTAGCAACTTCCTAACTGACCTCTCTTCTTTAATCCATCACTGTCAGATTAATCTTTCTTGAAGACTCTTTTCACGTCATGATTGTGCTCAAACACCCAAAACAGTTCCTCGTGACATTCTGAATTAAGTATAAACTTTGCATCAAATGACTTTAGATTCTCTCTGACACGGGCTTGATGTAAATTTTCAATCATATTCTCCAAATATAAGCCATGCTTTCTCAATTTGACTTTTAAATTTTCAACCTGACTGCAACATCTCAACCTGTCAAAAAAAAGTCACAGAAAGCATTTCTGCCTCCCCAAAATACCATTAAAATGACAATAAACAGTTTCAAAAAAGAATAAACTTGTAAGGACATGGAAACAGGAGATGGCAAAGGCATTAACAGACGAGATTCTGGCAAATTTCTGGAAGACAAAAACAGGTAGAATCATACAGACGGATGAACCAAAACAGTAAGAGCCACTGCTCAGAGCAAGCATTTTCTCTCAACATTTGTTCAACAGATATGTCTTAAGTACATACCACATGCCAAACGCTCACTGCTCTAGGAGTTCAGGTACAGCTATAAATATTACAGTGAGGGACGTGCTGACATTGAACTTACATTCTAGTCAAAGGAGAGAAATATAAAACAAAAAAGATAGTGACAAGTGTGATAATTAAACTAGGGTGTGGAGAGTGACCAGGTGGCTGCTTTAGATTTGATCAACAGAGAAAGCCTGAGTTGTGATATTTCAGCTGAGATACTAATGTACTAATGACAAGAAAGAATCAGACATGCAAAGCTCAGAGAGAAGAGCACTTCAAGTAGAGGGTACAGATTTGGCAAAGGACAGATCACGCAAGGATTTGTAAACTGAGAAAAAGAGTTTGGATTTTATACTAAAGAAGTCCTCGGCTGGGCACAGTGGCTCACGCCTGTAAACCCAGCACTTTGGGAGGCTGAGGCGGGCAGATCACCTGAGGTCAGGAGTTTGAGACCAGCCTGACCAACATGGAGAAACCCCATCTCTACTAAAAATACAAAATTAGCCGGGCGTGGTGGCACATGCCTGTAATCCCAGCTACTAGGGAGGCTGAGGCAGAAGAATGGCTTGAACCTGGGAGGCGCAGGTTGCAGTGAGCCGAGATCATGCCACTGCACTCCAGCCTGGGCCACAGAGCAAGAATCCAACTCAAAAAAAAAAAAAAAAAAAAAAAAAAAAAGTCCTCTTGAGGTTCTTGAGGGTAATATGAAGTAATCCCTTACCAAAGGCTGTAGTAGAGGTAGGGACCATTCATAAAGAAGCCATAGGATTAAGAGAATAGAAATGGGAAAAAGGATGCTCTGCAGGACAGCAGAGAGTATTCTCCAGGGTGGCATCCCCCAGGCAATTAAGACATTTTCTTCCAGGGTCACTGAAACTACAAAAACAACTCTCAAGCCTGGGATGCAAATTCAAATACCTGCAGGGGTCAGGCAGCCAATATATATACTGGTGGTGGTAGTTAGATATAAACCAATAGGGAGTGGTGAGGTCTGAGAACTGTGACAGCATACCTCAGCTAAAAACACTAGAATTTTTCTTTTTTTAAGTTTATTCTGGAATTAAGAGAGTGGTAAAGGTTGCATGACCTTGTGAATGTAATAAAACTCACTGAGTGTACACTTTAAAAGAGTAAATGTTTGGGAGGGTGAGGCAGGAGGATTGCTTGAGCCCAGGAGTTCGAAACCAGCCTGGGCAACATAGCGAGACTCTGTCTGTATTAAAAAATAAATTTAAAAAAAGAGTAAATATTATGTATATCTCAATTTAAAAAAACTAAAAGTTTAAATGTGTGCTAGTTAAAGAAGAGAAGAGTTAGATACCACTTCCTCTGAGAAGCCCATGAACTTTGTACCTCTCTATGGCATTTATAGCTAATCAGCTTTGTATTATGTGGTGGTTATTTATGCACTTGCCTTATCAGCCTCCACACCCAACGAGATTGCAAGCTCTGGAAAGAGAGAGACCATATGGTTCTCATTTTTCACCCCAGAGCAACTACCACAGAAATATATTTTCTTGATGCAAATTTTGACTTTTTTCTGCCAAATATTTCTAATTTAAGATGACTCAAAGCTAAAGGTACATTTCTTAAAAAAAAAAAAGTGGCCAATTTATCTGGTTCTAGTTTAAAGAAATATTAATCAAAAGAAACCAACACATTCCAAAATTAATTTCCCTATCAACAGAGGAATGGTTAGGAAAAATCAGAAAATTCTGCAATGCACTTTAGCTTCAGAAGAATATTTTAATAATATTTCTATAAGGCTATTTCAAGGCATATGATTTGATTCAATAGCTGTGTTAATGACTCTCTGGTAAAAATTAACAAATGACTATTAGTAAGGGATCTTGCACCTGACAGAAACCCAACTCAAACTAGTTCTAACAAGGCATCTATTCAAAGTATAATTATCAGTACATTTGTCACAATGTTTGTCCTCTCCACTTCTTTAATCTCCCTTTCTCTTCCCTTCCAGGGTTTCATTCCAAAATTCTCTACCTTCTTTACATTTCCATTTCCCATGTCTTTGCTGTCTCCCCATTTTAACCTATGAGTTCTCTTTCAGTATCCCTTTAAAAAGCTACTCCCAATTCCTACATATGAAAAACCAAAATCCACACAGTCGCTAAAAGAGACTTTAAGAATTGGCCAGGCACGGTGGCTCATGCCTGTAATCCCAGCACTTTGGGAGGCAGAGGTGGGAGGATCACAAGGTCAAGAGATTGAGACCATCCTGGCCAATATGGTAAAACCCTGTCTCTACTTAAAATACAAAAAAAATTAGCAGGGTGTGGTGGCGTGCACCTATAGTCCCAGCTACTCGGGAGGCTGAGGCAGGAGAATCGCTTGAACCCAGGAGGCAGAGGTTGCAGAGAGCCGAGATCGCACCAATGCACTCCAGCCTGGTGACAGAGTGAGACTCTGTCCCAAAAAAAACAAAAAAGAATTAAGCAGAATATGGGCCAGGGGTGGTGGCTCACACCTATAATCTCAACATTTTGGGAGGCCCAGGCAGGCGGACCACTTGAGGTCGGAAGTTGGAGCCCAGCCTGGCCAACATGATGAAACCCTGTCTCTACTAAAAACACAAAAATCAGCTGGGTGTAGTGGTGCACACCTGTGGTCCCAGCTACTTGGGAGGCTGAGGCAGGAGAACTGCCTGAACCTGGGAGGGAGAGGTTGTAGTGAGCTAAGATTGTGCCACTGCACTCCAGCCTGGGTGACAGAGTGAGAGTCTGTCTCAAAAAAAAAAAAAAAAAAAACCCCAAAAAACAAAAAAACAAACAGAAATTCTCCCTCCATGTTTGTATGCCTTAACATTTTATTCCACCAGGAGTAAAAAATCCAACCAGAGATGGATCATTATTCCTGACATTAATGAGACACGAATGGAAATAAGATAGAATTTAACAGTCGAAAATTGCCTTGGGTGACAAGAATAGTCTAAAAAAGTTATTGAAATTTTTGGAATGAGTTTGTTGGGTATTTAAACGACACATGCTAAACATCCCTTACCTTTTTTTTTTTTTTTTTTTGAGACAGAGTCTTGCTCTGTCATCCAGGCTGGAGTACAGCGGTGCGATCTTAGCTCACTGCCACCTCCGCCTCCCAGGTTCAAGCGATTCTCCTTGCCTCAGCCTCCCAAGTAGCTGGGATTACAGGCACATGCCACCACGCCCGGCTAATTTTTTGTATTTTTTAGTAGAGACAGGGTTCACTGTGTTAGCCAGGATGGTCTGGATCTTCTGACCTGGTGATCCGCCCACCTTGGTCTCCCAAAGTGCTGGGATTACAGGTGTGAGCCACCACGCCCAGCCATCCCTTAACATTTTAACACAAATTCTGGTTCATAAGAAATCTCAAATAGGTAAATCTTTCATGTTTATGTCCTAAGTTTGAATGAGTAAAAACAGACTTTCATTATCTTACACAATTGAAAAGGTTAGTTTAATAAACAGTTTGCCAGATCTCCCTAGTTATCTAGGACTAAACAAGGAATCAGGAGACTTGAAATTCTTCTCTTAATTCTGCCACTAACTAGCTAGAACTTTGTGTTAAAGCATTTAAATCCTTAGCCCTCATTTTCTTAATCTGCAGAAAAATGGGGCGGGGAATAGATGAACTAGTTGATACCAAAGATTTCCTCCACTCCTCCAACCCATTCTATTTTTGTCTGAATTTCTACTATTTAATTACTGACTTCACTCTCAATTTTCTTCCTATTTATCAGTCTTTTCTCTCCAATCTTTTTTTTTTTTTTTTTTTTTTTTGAGACAGAGTCTCGCTCTGTCGCCCAGGCTGAAGTGCAGTGGTGTGATCTCGGCTCACTGCAAGCTCCACCTCCCAGGTTCACGCCATTCTCCTGCCTCAGCTTCCCAGGTAGCTGGGACTACAATCCACCACATTATAACCTGCCCGAGATTCTATTTAAAAAAAAAAAAAAAAAAAAAAAAAAAAAAAAAAAAAAAGACCAGGCGCAGTGGCTCACACCTGTAATGCCAGCACTTTGGGAGACTGAGGTGGGCAGATCACTTGAGGTCAGGAGTTTGAGACCAGCTGGCCAACATGGTGAAACCCCGTCTCTACTAAAAATACAAAAATTAGCCGGGTGTGGTGGCAGGCGCCTATAATCCCAGCTACTTGGGAGGCTGAGGCAGGAGAATCGCTTGAGCCTCGGAGGCAGAGGTTGCAGTAAGCTGAGATCACGCCACTGCACTACAGCCCAGGAGACAAAGCAAGACTCAGTCTCAAAAAAAAAAAAAAAAAAAAAAAAAAAAACAACAACAACCAAAAAAATTATATAGAGACTCTGTCGCCCAGGCTGGAGTGCAGTGGTGTGATCTCAGCTCACTGCAGACTCCACCCCCTGGGTTCAAGTGATTCTCCTGCCTGAGCCTCCAGAGTAGCTGCGATTATAGGCACACCACCACACCCGGCTAATTTTTGTATTTTTAATAGAGACAGGATTTCACCATGTTGGCCAGGCTGGTCTCAAACTCCTGGCCTCAAGTGATCACCTGCCTCGGCCTCCCAAAGTGCTGGGATTGCAGGCATGAGCCATCACACCTGGCCCTCTCTCCAATCTTAATTCCGGAGTAAGGTATCTGCTGCCAGCTACTCTTTACTCTATTACTTAAGGGGAGGGAGCAGTTTAGGGAGCCAGCTTTCCCACCTTCACAGTCCAAAGATAGCCACAGTTATCTCTGCTCTGCCCTAGTTCAAATGAAGTCTCAGGAGTTTAGAAATTGTCTGAGATGCTTTGACTTCTAATTTAATACTTTTAGGGTTTTTTGTTTTGTTTTGTTTTTGGTTTTATTCTCTGTGTATTCATTTGTTTGAATAGCTAATATGGTCATGGTTATGAGACAGAATAAAATTCAACTTAGTGTACAACAAAATATGGATTCCAGGAAGCTTAGAGGGTGGCTACCAGTGAGACAATGAGCAGTATCCCCCTAGGGTGGGCAGCATGTCGCACATCTAAAATTTGTGTAGTTTTTTTGTTTGTTTTTTTGAGACAGTCTCGCTGTGTCGCCCAGGCTGGAGTGCAGTGGCGCAATCTTGGCTCACTGCAAGCTCTGCCTCCCGGGTTCATGCCATTCTCTTGCCTCAGCCTCCCAAGTAGCTGGAACTACAGGCGCCCACCACCACGCGCAGCTAATTTTTTGTATTTTTAGTAGAGACGAGGTTTCACCGTGTTAGCCAGGATGGTCTCAATCTCCTGACCTCGTGATCCACCCGCTTTAGCCTCCCAAAGTGCTAGGCTTACAGGCATGAGCCACCACACCTGGCCAAATTTGTTTTTCATTTAACAATCTTAAAAATCCACATCAATTCCACATTCTGCTTCATATAATACCAATTAGAATAGAAAAAGTGTTTAAAACTAAGTAAAACTAAAGCTTCAGAATAATGCTGCCATATTTATTATGTGGTTTTGCATTCCCAATCTCTCCCTCCCAATCCCGAACCCTGTGTGCATGTGTACATACACTCTGAGGGGACCTAAGGGTACAATACTCCAGTTTTGAAAAGTAGGAACGTAGATGGTATCATCTCCATCCTATTATAATGAGGAAACTGACATTCAGCCTCAGATTAATATATTAAAAATATTTTATAGGCTACTTATAATTATCTTTTGTGTTAACCTCTCAATAAAATTTAAGCAAAACTTTAAAAATCTGCAATTTAACTAATGTACAATAAACCATTAACAACGCATAACCATTGCAAGTTCTGTTTGGACGGTATGCTGTGTAAAAAGAGAAGGGGATTTTCAAAATATCAGCGATTCTAATCTTGCCACATTGGCTAGAACTAATAATGGTCAGGCAGTGTCAAGTTTAGTGCCCTGTTTTTGATCACAGCGAAAATGTTCACATGAATGGCCTCATATCCATAATATGCTAAAATGACATTCTGGTTTGACTATATCATTCCACAGATGGCTAAATTGGCAGAAATGGCTAAGCTGGTGTCTTTCATTGTATCACTGTTTGGTATGCATTGCCAGTTGAAGAAAATGAACTTCATTCTGTTAAGAACGTCCCGGGCTGTCTAGTTATTAGACCACTTCAGTTGGAATCCCAACTCAAACACTGAGTAGTTCTATCAACTTACCTACAGAGGAACAAACATATAAATTATATCCAACTTCTCAGAAACCATGCAAGCAAGAGAGTGGAGTGAAACATTTAAAGTGTTGAGAGAAACCAACCAACCTAGAATTCTGTACCTGGCAAAATCACCCTTCAAAAGTGAAGGAGAAATACTTTCTCAGATAAACCATAACTGGAGGAATTTGTTGCCAGTAGAAGTGCTTTGCAAGAAATATTAAAAGAAGTACATTAGAAATAAAGAAAATGATATAGTTAAGACACTCAAACTGGCATAAAGGAAGAGCATCAAAGAAGAAATCAGTGAAGGTATAACTTTTATTCTTCTTAATTGATCTAAAGATAATAGTTTGTTCAAAATAATAATGGCAACAATATATGTGATTAGGTAAGCTTATGTATAAATATATACATGCTTACATATAAGTGAATTACAGCAATGGTTCAAGAGACAGGAGGGAAGAATTCATATTTTGTTATAAGGTACTCACATTACACCCATGAAGTGGTACACTATTATCCGAAAGTGGATTTCAATTAGTTGTAAATGTAAATTGCAAAGTCTTGGGTGACCACTAAAAAAAGGTAAGAGAAATACAACTGATACACTAAGAAAGGAGAGAAAATTGAATCATATAAAATGCTCAAAAGGCAGAAAAAGAGTAGAACACAAAATGGAATCAAAAAACAAGGGCAAGAAATAGCAAATGGTAATAAATATGGCAGATATTAATCCAATTATATTAATAATCACTGTGAACATCAACAGTCTAAACGCATCAATTGAAAGAAATTTTTGTTGGCCGGGCATGATGGGCTCACCCCTGTAATCCCGGATTTTGGGAGGCCAAGGCAGGCAGATCACTTGAGGCCAGGAGTTTGAGACCAGCCTGGCCAACATGGTGAAACCCTGTCTCTACTGAAAATACAAAAATTAGCCAGGTTTGATGGTGTGCACCTGTAATCCCAGCTACTTGGAAGACTTGAACCCGAGAAGCAGAGGTTTCAGTGAGCTGAGATAGCACCACTGCACTCCAGCCTACACAACAGAGTGAGACTATGTCTCAAAAAAAAAAAAAAAAAAAAAAAAAAAAATGGCCAGGCGCAGTGGCTCACGACTGTAATCCTAGCACTTTGGGAGGCCAAGGCAGGCGGATCATGAGGTCAGGAGATCGAGACCATTCTGGCTAACACGGTGACACCCCGTCTCTACTAAAAATACAAAAAAATTAGCTGGGCGTGGTGGTGGGTGCCTGTAGTTCCAGCTACTCGGGAGGCTGAGGCAGGAGAATGGCGTGAACCTGGGAGGCAGAGCTTGCAGTGAGCCGACATCGCGCCACTGCACTCCAGCCTGGGCAACAGAGTGAAAGACTCTGTCTCAAAAAAAAAAAAGAAAGAAAGAAAGAAAAAATTTTTGTCAAAGTGGATCAAAAGAAAAGACCCAACTCTGTTGTCTACAAGAAACCCACTTTAATATAGACACAAATAGATGAAAAGTAAACCAATAGAGAAAAATATGCCATCCTAACACTAATCAAAAGAAAGCAGGAGGAGCTAACTTAATTTCACAGTGGACTTTAAAGCAAGGAAAGTTATTAGGGATAAAGAAAGGTATTACATAATGATAAAGGGTCAAGTCTCCAAGATGACACATATCCTGAATGCATATGTGCCTAACAACAGAGCATCAGACTATGCGAGGCAAAAAAAAAAAGACAGCAAAGAAAGAAATGAATCCACTATCACAGCTGGAGACTTGAATACCTCTCTATCAGAAATAGGCAGATTCAGCAAGCAAAAAATCAGTAAAGATATAGTTGAACTCAACAACACCATCAATCACCTGGATATAACTCACATCTATGCGCTAATTCATCCAAGAACAGAATACATATTCTTCTCAAGCTCACACTGAATATACTCCAAGACAGATCACATTCTGGACCATAAAACACACCATTAACAAATGTAAAAGAATAGAAACCATATATAATGTCTGCTCTCAGAGCACAATGTAACTAAACTGGAAATCAGTCACAAACATAACTGGAAAAAAATATCAAAATACATGAGATTACACAACAACCTCTTAAATAACACCTGGGTCAAAGAAGAAATCTCAAAAGAAATTTTAAAAATATTTTAAATAAAATGAAAATGAAAACACAATTTACCAAGTTTGTGGGATGCAACAAAAACAATGCTTAGAGGGACATTTATAGCATTGAATGACTGCATTAGAAAAGAGGACCTAAAATCAACAATCTAAGTTTCTACCTTAGAAATCTAGAACAAGAGCAAATTAAATCCTAAATAAGCAGAAGAAATAATAAGAATCTGAGCAGAAATCACTGAAACCAAAGATGGGAAATCAAGGAGAAAAATCAAAACCAAAGCTGGTTCTTAAAAAAATAAAATTTAACTTAAAAAAATCAATAAAATTGATAAACTTCTAGGTAGCTTAACTAAGAAAAAAAAAGAGAACACAAATTACCAATATCAGAAATCAAAGAGGGGACATCACTACAGATCTTACAGACATTAAAAGGAAAATACTACTATAAGACTGGGCACAGCGGTGCACACTTGTAGTCCCAGCACTTTGAGAGGACAAGGTGGGCAGATCACTTGAGGTCGGGAGTTTGAGACCAGCCTGGCCAACACGGTGAAACCCCATCTCTACTAAAACAATATAAAAATTAGGCAGGTGTGGTGGCAGGCACCTGGAATCCCAGCTACTTGGGAGCCTGAGACACGAGAATTGCTTGAATCCAGGAGGTGGAGGTTGCAGTGAGCCGAGATTGCACCACTGCACTCTAGCCTGGGCAACAGAGTGAGACACCATCTCAAAAAAAAAAAAAAAAACAAAAAACTACTATAGGCCAGGTGTGGTGGCTCACAACTACAATCCTAGTGCTTTGAGAAGCCAAGCGGGAGGATTGCTTGAGGCCAGGAGTTCAACACCAGCCTGAGCAACATAGCAGGACCCCCTTTTCCACAAAAACATTTAAAAATTAGCTGAGTGTGACAGCATGTGCCTATAGTCCTAGTTACTTGGGAAGCTAAGGTAGGAGGATCATTTGAGCCCGGTTCAAGGTTACAGTGAGCTATGATCCCACCACTCTACTCTAGCATGGGCAACAGAACAAAAATCCTGTCTCTTTAAAGAAAGAAAAAAAAGGATACTATGAACAAACTCCATGCCTATAAATCTGATAACTCAGATGAGATGAACCAATTCCTTGTAAGACACAATTTGTCAAAACTCAAACAAGAACAGACAATCTGAATAGGCCTGTACCTACTAAAGAAACTCCATCAATAATTAATAATTCCAAAATAGAAAGCACAAGGCCCAGATGGGTTCATTGTGAATTCTATCAAACTTTAGCGAAGAAATTATACCAATTCTCTACGATCTCTTCTCGAAGATAGAAGCAGAGGGAATAATACGTCATAACTCATGAGCCAGCATAATCCTAATACCTAAACCAGAGAAAGACATTATAGGAAAACTATAAACCATTCTCTCTCATGAACATAGACGCAAAAATCCTTAACAAAATACTAACAAATTGAACCCAACAATGTATAAAAATAATTATACACCATGACCAAGTGAGATTTATCTCAAGTATGCAAGGCTAGCTTAACATTTGAAAATCAATTAATACAATCCATCATCAAAAGGCTAAAAAAAATTTTTTAATTACATGATCATATCAATAGACGTAGAAAAAGCATTTGACAAAATCCAGTACTCATTCATAAATTCTCAGTAGGCTAGAAATAAAGGGGAACTTCCTCAACTTGATAAAAAATATCTACAAAAAAACCCCACAATTAACATAACACTTAATGGTTAGAAACTTGAAGCTTTCCCACTAAGATCAGGAACAAGATAAGGATGTCCACTCTGACCACTCTTTTTCAATATCATACTGGAAATAACAAGATAATAATAAGATAATAAAAGGAAATAAATAAAATAAAAGCCCAACCATAATGATATTTTTACTCAAGTATCCATGATTACCAAAAATTAAATATGTTCCGCAACAAAAAAATGACAGGAAAAAAAGCAGCCATGGGTCCTGTTGACAAATAATCATCTAAGTTATCTACACAGATGTCACAACATGGGAGCTAATGCATTTCAGGCAATTCTCCAGTATCAAACACTCATACAGCCACAACAGCTAACATTTTTCTTTAGAGAAAGCACTTTTAACCCTACAGTGAGTGAATAAACATAAACAGTGCTTTTATTCAAAATTCTTTTAAAAGCTTTGTGATTGGAATTTCTTAATGACACTTGAAATAATACTGTTTCCACGGATTAAAAAATATACCACAGAGGCCAGGCACAGTGGCTCAACACCTGTAATCCTAGCACTTTGGGAGGCTGAGGTGGGTGGATCGCTTGAGCTCAGGAGTTCGAGACCAGCCTGAGAAACATGGTGGAACACTATCTGTACCAAAAGAAAAAAAAAAAAAAAGTACCCAGGCCTGGTGGCACCCACCTGTGGTCTCAGCAACTTGGGAGGCTGAGGTGGGAGGATCACTGGAGCCTGGGAAATCGAAGCTGCAGTAAGCTGTGATCATACTACTGTACTCCAGCCTGGGTGACAGAGTGAGCCCCTGTCTCGAAAAAAAAAAACAAACACGCCAGACATGGTGGCTCACGTCTGTAATCCCAGCCCTTTGGGAGGCTGAGGCGGGTGGATCACCTGAGGTCAGGAGATCGAAACCAGCCTGGCCAACATGGTGAAACCCCATTTCTACTAAAAATACAAAATTAGCTGGGCATGGTGGTACTTGCCTGTAATGCCAGCTACTCGGGAGGCTGAGGCAGCAGAATCGCCTGAACCCGGGAAGTGGAGGATGCAGTGAGCTGAGATTGTGCCATTGCACTCCAGCCTGGGCAACAAGAGTGAAACTGTCTCGGAAAGAAAAAAAAACTACAGAATTCCTGATTTCTAATAACCATACTTCTAGAAACATGCTAAAGAAGGTTTAAAAAAAAAACCATCAGACTCATAAAGTTGGCAAAAATAGTGTGATAAAACCAGGGGTTGGTGAGGATGTGGAACAATAGGAACATTCTGGTAGGACATATATTCTTCATCACTTTGGAGAGCCATTTGAAAATCACATATCTTATGAACCAGCAATACCACTTCTAAGTGTCCAACTGGAGCACCAGGAGAAATGTAAAATAATGTTCACTGGGGCATCCTAACTATCTAACTGTCCCCCAAAAGGGGAATGGAAAAATCGGCTCATTCTGATAAAAAGAATGAACTGGATCTATGAACCAGTATAAATCATGTCAATCATATGATCAGTAAAATATGCAGGTTTTTGTGTTTTTGTTTTGAGATGGAGTCTTGCTCTGTTGCCCAGCCTGGAGTGCACTGACACAATCTTGGCTCACTGTAACCTCTGCCTCCTGGGTTCAAGTGATTCTCCTGCTTCAGCCTCCTGAGTAGCTGGAATTAAAGGTAGGTGCCACCATGCCCAGCTAATTTTTGTATTTTTAGTACAGACGGGGTTTCACCATGTTGGCCAGGCTGGTGTCGAACTCCTGACCTCAGGTGATCTGCCTACCTTGGCCTCCCAAAGTGCCGGGATTACAGGAATGAGCCACTGCACCCAGCCAAAAGTGCAGATTTTTGAAAAATATAAATATATATTGTTTATATAAAATTCAAAAGCACAGAAGAATATTAAGTAAAATTTTATGGATGTATTAAATGGACTAAAACATGGTGGGAACACCACAAATTACCTGGAGGAAGATTTTCACTGTGTATACATTACACCTCTTTAAAGGAAATTATTTGGAGCAAAGTATAACAATTGGCTACTACTGGTGGTGAATATGTAGATGTCTATCATGTTTTATACTTTGATTTAAAATGTTTCAACACAAATTCTGTTTTTAAAAAATATTCTAAATAAAAATGTAACATATGCTTATTGTACAGTAACTTTAAACATGGAAGCATAAAGAGAACACTCCCCCACATTATATTATTATAAGGCAGATGTTTTAAGTTAATGATATATTTAAATAACTAAATTGTGCATGCAACAATGAACTATAAAATGTACACACACATATGAGGAGAATATACCAAAAATTTTAACTGTAGTCATTTCTGAATGGTAGGATTAAGTCTTATTTTCTTTTTTATACATTTCTCTGTGTTGCATATTTCCATTAATATCATTAGTGAAAGAAAGAAAAAAGGAAACTACAAAATGCAAACTCAAAATCATCATTGGGTAAAAACTTATGCACCAATTCACCTGACAAGATTCTACTTTACTTCTGATTCTAAAAGTATCAGACTATCTTTAAAGATTGGCCTCTTTAAATATTAATATCCAAAACCATACAAGCCAAAAGAATTGTGCCAATAAACTATACAGCTTTAAACTTCTACTTTTGCATAACAAAAGATATCTGTTTCAGTCTCCTGTATTTCTAGCATTGTCACATCAGAGTAGATGGTCCCTTTATGCATTAAATGTTATCATATGGAAAAATCTCCATACCAAATCTCGATTTATATCATAAAAATAAAGCCACGTGTAAATAATAATTTGGCTGTAGGAAATGAAATAGGACAGCATGCAGTGTTTATGTAATATATTGTAAGGCAACTGAAAAATATAAACATTGCTGTGTAAGATCTAAATAAATGGACAGATATGCCATCTTAATAGATTAGAAGATGCAATATTATTAATGCCTATTCTCCCCCAAAATGAACTAGGTATTCAATGTAATTACAACCAATGTCCCAGTGGGCATTTTTTACAGAAACTGACAAAATTATTCTAAAATTTATACGGAAAAGCAAATGACCTAGAATAGCCAAAAGAACCTTGAAAAGGGTTGGGTGCAGTGGCTCACACCTGTAATCCCAGCAGTTTGGAAGGCCGAGGCAGGCATATCACCTGAGGTCAGGAGTTCGAGACCAGCCTGGCCAACATTGTGAAACCTCATCTCTACTAAAAATACAAAAATTAGCTGAGCATGGTGGCAGACACCTGTAATCCCAGCAACTCGGGAGGCTGAGGTGGAAGAATCGCTTGAACCTGGAAGGCGGAGATTGCAGTGAGCTGAGATTGTGTCACTGCACTCTGGCCTAGGCAAGAGAGCAAGACTCTGTCTCAAAAAAAAAAAAAAAGAAAAAGAAAAGAGAAAGAAAAGAACCTTGAAAAGAGTAGGGGAGGAACGAATTTTACCTGATTTCAAGACTCACTATCCAGCTGAATAATCAAGACAATGTAGTACTGGCAAAAGGATAGAGAATCACATCGATGTAACAGAATGGAAAGTCCAGGAATAGACCCACACATAAAATGTCAAACAATTTTCATTAAGGATGTCAGAGGCCAGGCGCGGTGGCTCACGCCTGTAATCCCAGCACTTTGGGAGGCCGAGGCAGGCGGATCACGAGGTCAGGAGATCCAGACCATCCTGGTTAACACGGTGAAACCCCGTCTCTATTAAAAATACAAAAAATTAGCCAGGCGTGGTGGCAGGCACCTGTAGTCCCAGCTACTCTGGAGGCTGAGGCAGGAGAATGGCGTGAACCCGGGGGCGCAAAGCTTGCAGTGAGCTGAGATTGCGCCACTGCACTCTGGCCTGGGTGAAAGAGCGAGACTCTGTCTCAAAAAAAAAGGATGTCAGAACTGAAGTAGGCAATGAGGAAGGTGTTTTTTAACAAATGACACTGGCACAACTAGATATAAATGGGGGAGAGGCCTCGATATCACTCATAAACAAAAATTAATTCAAAATGGATTGTAGACTGAAATGTAAAAGCTAAAATTATAAACTCCAAGAAGAAAATATGGAAATATACTTTCTGAACTTTGGTGCAGGCAAACATTTATTAGGGCACAGATAACACTAACCATAAAAGGAAAAATTGGTAATTTTGATGAAGCCCAATATAAAAACTTCTGCTCTTTGAAAAACACCATTGAAAAAATAGACGGCCAGGAGCAGTGGCTCACGCCTGTAATCCCAGCACTTTGGGAGGCCGAGGCAGGTGGATCACCAGGTCAGGAGACCGAGACCATCCTGGCTAACATGGTGAAACCCCACCTCTACTAAAAATACAAAAAGTTTGCCGGGTGTGGTGGCATGCGCCTGTAGTCTCAGCTACTCGGGAGGCTGGGGCAGGAGAATCCCCTGAACCCAGGAGGCAGAAGTTGCAGTGAGCCAAGATCACGCCACTGTACTCCAGCCTGGGCAACAGAGCGAGACTCTGTCTCAAAAATAAAATAAAATAAAATAAAAGACAAGCTAAGCTACAGACAAGAGAAAATATTTGCAAATATATCCAATAAAGAACTTGTATCTATAGTAAATAATTGTTAAACTAAATTTAAAAAAGATATACAATCTTATTTTTTAAATGGGCAAAGACCTGCTGTCACTTCCCAAATGACTAAGAACATTAAGTTGCTCAACAACAATAATAATCAGAGAAAGGTGAATTAAAGCTACAATTATATCATTACATACCCATTAAAATGGCTAGAATGAGAAAGACTGACAATACCAAGTCTTAGGATATACAGCAATTATAAGTGTCATATAATGCTGTTGGATATACAATGATACAACTTTGGAAAAATTTGCCCATTTTTAAAATTAAAGTTAAAAATATACCTACCCTATAACCTAACACATCCTCATAGGTATTCATCCTCAAGAAATGAAAACCTGTCCACAAATGGAAACAGCCTAAATGTTTATCAAAGTGCCTGGAAAAACAAAATGTGGCATATGTGCATAATGGAATACTTCAGCAATAAAAAGGAACTAATCCAAGCAACAAGATGGAAGAATCTAAAAATTATTATTATTCTGCATGAAAACAAGCCAGACTTGGGTGGGTTAGGAGGAGAAGGGAACAAGACACTGTATGATTCCATTTATATAAAATTCTAGAAAATGCAAACTAATCCATAGTGACAGATTGCCATAAGACAGGGGTAGAGGGGGACAAATTACAAAGAGGTATGAGGAAACTTTGGGAGATGATGGAAATGTTCAGTTTTGATTATAGTGATGGTTTCATGGCTGTATGAAAACTTACCAAATTGTACACTTTAATATGTGCAGTTTATTATATAGAAATTATACCTCAGTAAGGCAATAAAGAAATTTTAAAGAAACAAGCAACCTAAAAGACTTTATAGCAGAATTAGAAGTCACTTCTGATATACGCAATTTTCTGATTATGTATTGTTCTTCAATACAAAGTTTTTAAAGGGAAGAACATCTATCTAAACGGCCTAGCAATCCCACTCCTTTATCCAAGATAAATGAAACATCTGTCCATAAAAAGACTTGTACAAAAATGTTCATAACCATTTTCTTCAGAATAGTCCCAAACTAGAAGCAGCCCAGTTGCCCACCAACAGGAAAATGGATAAGAAATCTGGTATATTAACATATTCTTTTTTTTTTTTTTTTGAGCCAGAGTCTCGCTCTGTCACCCAGGCTGGAGTGCAATGGCACAGTCTCGGCTCACTGCAACCTCTGCTTCCTGAGTTCCAGCGATTCTCCTGTGTCAGTTTCCAGAGTAGCTGGGATTACAGGCACCCGCCACCACGCCTGATTTTTGTATTTTCAGTAGAGACGGGGTTTCACCATGTTGGTCAGGCTGGTCTTGAACTGCTGACCTCCGGCAATCCACCACCCCCTTGGCCTCCCAAAAGTGCTGGGATTACAGGCGTGAGCCACCACGCCAGGCCATATTAACATATTCATACAACTGAATATTACTACTACTGAATATTACCACTAAAAAGGAACTACTGATATAAGCAACAACATGGATGAATCTAAAAATATGCCGACAGCCTGGCCAACACGGTAAAACCGCATCTCTACTACAAATACAAAAAAATAAAAATAAAAATAAGCTGGGCGCAGTGACGCACACCTGTAATCCCAGCTACTTGGGAGGCTGAGGTGGAAGAATTGCTTGAACCTGAGAGGCAGAGTTTGCAGTGAGCCAAGATTGGGCCGCTGCACTCCAGCTCGGGTGACAGAGTGAGACTCTGTCTCAGAAAAACAAAGCAAAACAAAAAATACACATGCTGAATGCAAGAAGCTGGAGACCAAAGCATGGTTATGATTTAATTAATACAAAGTTATAAAACAGGCAAAACTTACCTGTGCTTACGCAACTATGACTGCAGTTGCTTTGGGGATAGGCAAAGAAAGCAGAGAGAAGGAAAAGATAAAGAGCAGGGTAATGGAAAATGTTGTATACCTTGCTAGAGGTGTTCAGAAAAAAAATACTATGGACATGAAAAAATTGTGAGCCTATAAAACACTACTCAATTACTAAGTTAAGTACTTAATTTTTTATTTTTAATTAAGGGTCCTTTTAAATTCACCTTGAATAAGTCCTAAAAAGATAATGCAAAATTCAAATTTAGGCTTCTGAAATAAGCCTGTAATTTCAACTGTGTTGAAGAATAAATTTTATTAAAGTCTCAATTTGCTAACGTTTTTTAAAAAACGTTTTATTACTGTGTATGTTGAAAAATTATAGGTATATACATTTATGGGGTACAAAGTGATACTACGATTTCTGATATAATGTGGAATGATTTCACTTTGCTGAAATTATCTACTTTCTTCCACAAACATTACTTTCCAATTAGTATTAGAACCAGAATGTCTTGTCCCAAGTGCTTTAAGATGACTTCATGTAAGAATACTATACACTGGCCAGGCGAGGTGGCTCAGGCCTGTAATCCCAGCACTTTGCGAGGCCAAGGCAGGCAGATTACCTGAGGTCAGGAGCTCAAGGCCAGCCTGGCCAACATGGTAAAACCCCATCTCTACCAAAAAATACAAAAATTAGCCGAGTGTGGTGGTGGGCGCCTGTAATTCCAGCTACTTGGGAGGCTGAGGCAGGAGAATCACTTGAACCCAGAAGGCAGAGGTTGCAGTGAGCCTAGTGCAGTGAGACAGGAGTGAAACTCCATCTCAAAAAAAAAAAAAAAAAAAAAAGAATACTATACACCTATACACTATGAAGTGGAACTTAATATGAAAAGCTCATTATTAACAATATTTCTTTTTTTTTTTTTTTTTTTTTTGAGACGGAGTCTTGCTCTGTCACCCAGGCTGGAGTACAGTGGTGCGATCTCAGCTCCTGCAACCTCTCCCTCCCACGTTCAAGCAATTCTCCTGCCTCAGCCTCCTGAGTAGCTGGGATTACAGGCACATGCCACCACACCCAGCTAATTTTTGTGTTTTTAGTAGAGACAGGGTTTTGCCACGTTGGCCAGGCTGGTCTAGAACTCCTGACCTCAGGTGATCCGCCCACCGTGGCCTCCCAAAGTGCTGGGATTACAGGCGTGAGCCACCGTGCCCTGGCCTAACAATACTTCAGTAAGACTGTATAGTGGTTTCCAAAGTGGTTACCTCCATTTATACCCCAGAAGGTATGAGTGATGATTCACTGGGGTATAAGAACTCTTATTAGAAGTTCTATTTTTATTTAATCCTTATCTTAATACACACATGTATTTTATATATAATACATATTTATCCTTAACATACAGACACTGGTGTCTTCACCATGGCCACCTGTCACAGAATCACACATCATATAAAGTAACATAAGTATTCTGGTATTAAATAATTCTAGGTATTGTGAGGCCAGAGTGATAGTAGTTACTATTTTGATATATTGATTCTTTTTCAATAATAAAGGATCTACCCTTTTATAAGCTTCTACAAGAGACTGGTATTCCAGAGAAGACATATTCTCAACAGTAAATGATTTCCTCAATAAAAACGTTTTATGTGCTGGCTGCGGTGGCTCATGCCTGTAACCACAGCACTTTGGGAGGCTGAGGTGGGCTGATCACCTGAGGTCAGGGGTTCGAGACCAGCCTGACCAACATAGAGTAACCCCGTCTCTACTAAAAATACAAAAAATTAGCCAGGCGTATTGGCGCATGCCTGTAATCCCACCTGCTCGGGAGACTGAGGCAGGAGAATCGCTTGAACCCAGGAGACGAAGGTTGCGGTGAGCCAAGATCGTGCCATTGCACTCCAGCCTGGGCAACAAGAGCAAAACTCCGTCTCAAAAAAAAAAAAAAAAAAAAAAGTATAGAAAACTGTATTATATAATCCTTCATGAAGCAGCTGCTTTGACTTCAATGAAACAAAGTTGGAGGAGAGGGTAAGGTTTAAGTCCAAGGGCAAAGCAGAACAAAAGAGAAACTGAAGGAAGAACAGAGCCAAGTGTTAAAGGATGTTGTTACTGATGTTGTTAAGGAGTGATCATGGTATTTTGTACCAAACAGGTTTGTCTCACGGCAAATCATTAAAAAAATTGTGCAATTTAAAGATGAAGTAAGCGTTTATCTTTTATAAAAAGAGTAGAGTTCTAAATTTGCTGAATTTCTCTGACAAGTGGCTGTGCTGTGGCAGTATGCTACCTAGACACAGTTTTTA
The DNA here is from genome assembly GCF_006542625.1 of Nomascus leucogenys. NCBI lineage: Eukaryota > Metazoa > Chordata > Mammalia > Primates > Hylobatidae > Nomascus > Nomascus leucogenys. Next base: position 104,007,144 of record NC_044402.1, read on the forward strand.
AAAACAAAAACACGGTTAATGCATCTGTACCTTAAAGGTAAATGAGACGTTTTAACACTTGGTAAGAAAATAGCTGTATTCTAAAAAAAAAAAAAGTATGTCATCTTAAAATACTCATATCTGCACACTCTAAGAACAGAGAAGCCATTTCTAACTTTTTAAATGCCTTCCAAACACAGTTTTGGTGGATTTTGAATCCATTTATTAAAAATTTATAAATACAAATCCTCACACTGATTTGCAAGAATAGCTGATTGACAAATAGGGAGAGCAAACTTTGTACTAGCCCAATCTGCACAATTGATGGATACAAACTTAACAGTATCTCCTAATAGAAAGTACAGCCAAAGAGGCACTTTTTCTTTTTGGATATATGTTCCTACATGAGCTGCCTTGTCAGCTAAGAGAAGCATTAAAAACCAGTAACATAATAAACAGATTCAAGAGCCAGATTTGGAAATTTCTGTGTTAATGAGTACTATAACCAAGATTTTTCAAATATAATGTTTCATATTCATTGCTGCTGCCTTAAACTGTATATGTTTATTCTAAAAACTTAGGGTAAAAAACATTTTGAACCATTACTGTTTATTAAGTACACTATTCACAGATAAGTAGGATCACTGATTTCCTTTACCAGTTTCCAATGTCATTTGTTACAATATGAAATAAACCAAATGAGCCAAGAAAGAATTATTCTTTATAAAGTAAACATTATTGGAAAATTAAAACAAATTATATTTGGGAAACATGCAAAATTTGGGATATATAAAGAATATATTTTCAAGTCATATTATTGGTTGTTTTGCTGTATTTATTTATTTTGAGACAGGGTCTCACTCTGTCACTGCAGCCTTGACCTCCCAGGCTCAGGTGATCCTCCCAATCTCAGCCTCCCGAGTTAACTGGAACTACAGGCACACACCACCATGCCTGCCTAATTTTTGTATATTTTGTAGAGACAGGGTTTTGCCATGTTCAGGCTGGTCCCAAACTGGGCTCAAGCTATCCACCTGCCTCAGCCTCCCAAAATACTAGGTTTATAGGCATGAGCCACCGCACCTGGCCTGCTCTACTGATTTAGCTAATACTTTTCTTCACTTATCAAACTCAGTAAAATCCTTCTAAAACTAATTTCCAAAAAAGCATCCAAGTTTTTTACTTGCTTTGTTTTGTTTTGAGACAGAGTTTTGCTCTTGTTGCCTAGGCTGGAGTGCAATGGCGCAATCTCGGCTCACCGCAACCTCTACCTCCCAGATTCAAGCAATTCTCCTGCCTCAGCCTCCCAAGTAGCTGAGATTACAGGCATGCGCTACCACACCCGACTAATTTTTTGTATTTTTAGTAGAGATGGGGTTTCTCTATGTTGGTCAGGCTGGTCTCGAACTCCCCACCTCAGGCAATCCACCCACCTCGGCCTCCCAAAGTGCTGGGATTACAGGCATGAGGCACCGCACACGGCCAAAGTTTTAAATACCATTGCAAAATTGACTTAAGATTCTACAATAATACTGGGCCTACTGAATATGTTTACAGTCCAATTTTTGCTAGCTATCACCATTCTTCATCACAGGGCTTAAATTTTAATAGTGTAACACAATGGTAAGTCCTTGGCTTCCTGATCTTGTTTTTCTTCTCATCTAAAGGGATGACTTGTTCCTCCTTTTCTAAACCTTATCTGTTCACCCATTTTCAACTCATAGACCCTTCTGCTTCTTTGTGGTCCCTGCTTCTTCAGTGTCATCTTCTACTGATTCCTCATATTTTATACCTAAACTGGCATCCTCTCTATTGTGGAGAACAGAATACCTATCTTAGATTTCTCTATTATGCGTAGCTCTGCTTAGAGCAGAAAAACAGTATGCATTTTATTAAGAGCAAATACATATATACTTTTCAAAAAGCCAATTTATAAGACATAAGTGATATAGTTTAAGACATCTGCCTTAAAGCATGAAAAATACCTTAATAGCAAGAAGAGCATATGAAAAAGCTTTAGAGATCATATAATCTGGGGTTTTAAAAACTATTTCACAACAAAACTCAACCAGATGAAATTTTACACAGCCTCTCAAATATATAAAGCTGGCAAAAGCATTGCTATTTTATGTTCAAATACATTGTTATTTTATTGTAAACTCAAGTAAAGAGATAAATTAAGGGTTAGAGATGTTAAACAATCCATTTATTTTTGTATGCTTTGATTTCACCCAGGTAAGCAGTTGCAGCTCTTAACAGTCCCATCTACAGTCTTCAGGATACTCTTCAAATACACTGATCCAAATGTTTTAAACAATAAAAGGAAAAGCTTTATTCTTAGGAATGTCTGGCCCATCGCACCCCCAAAATTAACCACGTATAACCATGTAGCACTATGGTCTTCAATGTGTTAAAAAAAAATTTAGGTCGGGCGTGATGGCTCACACCTGTAATCCCAGCACTTTGGGAAGCCGAAGTAGGTAGATCACCTGAGGTCAGGAGTTCAAGATCAGCCGGGCCAACATGATGAAACCCTGTCTCTACTAAAAATACAAAAATGAGCTGGGCACGGTGGTGTATGCCTGTAATCCCAGCTACTCGGGAGGCTGAGGCAGGAGAATTGCTTGAGCCTGGGAGGCAGAGGTTGCAGTGAGCTGAGATTGTGCCATTGCACTCCAGCCTGGGCAACACAGTAAAACTCCATCTCAAAAAAAAAAAAAAAAAAATTATATGCACACATGCATACATATAAATATACACATGCGTATATATGAATGAGTATGAGTGCCAGAACCATTCAACGGGGAAAGGACAGTCCTTTCAACAAATAGCTGGGAAAACTGAATATGCAAAAGAATAAAGTTGGACCCTTACCTAACACATTTGCAAAAATTAACCCCAAATGGATCAAAGACCTAAACATAAGAGCTGAAACTATAAAACTCCTAAAAGAAAACAGGGAAAACCTTCATGACATTGGATTTGGCTACAATTTCTTGGACATGACACCAAAAGCACAGACAGAAGAAAAAATAAATTGAACTTCTTCAAAATTTAAAACTTCTGTGTTTGGGGAGTGGGGGGCTGGGGGAGGGATAGCATTAGGAGAAATATCTAATGTAAATGACGAGTTAATGGGTGCAGCAAACCAACATGGCACACGTATACCTATGTAACAAACCTGCACGTTGTGCACATGTACATCAGAACTTGAAGTATAAAAAAAAATTTGTGCAAAAGGATACTATCAAGACAGTGAAAAGACAACCCATAAAATGGGAGAAAATGTTTGCAAATCATATATTTGATAAGGTGTTAATATCCAGAGTGTACAAAGAACTCCTACAACTCACCAAAAAACAACCTACTTTAAAAATGAGTCAAAGACTTGGATAGACATTTCTCCGCAGATATACAAGTGGACATAAGCATATGAAAAGATGCTCAACATCACTAATCATTAGGAAAATTCAAATCAAAACCACAATGAAATACCACCCCAAGCCCATTAGAAGAGCTATTATCAAAAACATAAAAAGAAAAAAACACTAGAAAAGAAGTGTTGGCAAGATACGGAGAAACTGGAACCTTTGTGCATTGCTAGCGGGAATGTAAAATGGTGCAGCTGCTGTGGAATGCAATATGGCACTTCCTCAAAACTTAAATATAGAATTAGCATACAATCTAGCAATCCCATTTCTGGGTATACAGAAATACTGAAAAAAGAACCGAAACCAGGGATTCAGACAGTTGTATACCAACACTCAAGGCAGCATTACAGTACCCCAAAGGTGGAAACAACCCAAATACCCATAAATGTGGTATATACATACAATGGAATATTAATCAGTCTGAAAAAGGAATGGAATTGTGATACATCCTACACGGATGACCTTGAAGACAGTATGCTAAGTAACATAAGCCAGACACAAGAATCAATATTGTATGAGTCAAAAGTAGAAAAGTTACTAGTCGGGTAGGATAGAGGGAGGGAAGTGAATAGTTACTGTTTTGTTTTTGAACAGGGTCTCACTCTGTCACCCAGTGTGCATGATCATAGCACACTGTGGCTTCTAGAATTACTGTTTAACGGGAAGAATTTCAGTTTGGGATGATAAAAAAGTTCTGGAGATGGTGGTGATGATGGCACAACAATGTACTTAAGCCACTGAACTGTACACTTAAAAATAGTTAAAATGGTAAATTGTATGTTATGCATACTTTACCACATTTCTTTCAAAGAGTATATGCGTGTGTTGCTTTAGTGGCAGTGTAAAAACATGGTTAAGAATACAAGCTTAAGAATTAGGCTGCCCGGTTTCAAATCCAGCTCTGCCACTATAGCTCTGCAGTCTTTGGGCAACTTATTGTCTGTGCCTATTTTCTCAAATAATAGACTCTATTTTATAGGGTTATGGTGAGAATTAAATAAATTATCACATATAAAGTGTTTAAAACAGTGTATGTCATATAGTGGCCACTTTATATTATTACAAGTTTAAGATACATTTTTATTGAGATTTAAGTCAAACATCTGCAGAATCTTTGAAATTCTCAAGTTCAGTGAAACAGTAAGAAGCAGTGATCTAATCCAAACTTCTCATTTTATAGGTAAAGGAACTAAGAGTCCAAGATAAGTTATCTGCCTGAGGTCACATCTTGTTTCACTAATATTAATTTTCCTAAAATTAAGTGTTTGGGATTAACAATACTAATGTTGACATTCAACTACTTCCAAACCAAGGCAACCAAAGCCATGAGATTCTATAATGTGTATCCAAGAATCTGTGAATAGTGTGACAGTTATCCACGATGCCAATCTAATAAGTATTTATGGGGTGAGAACCAAAAGGCAGCAAAACCAAAAGACATAATTATCCTCAAAGACAATGGTTAAAAACACCTCTTTGGAAAATAGTGTTAAATATTTGTGAAAACACACTCAATAGTGCCCACTACTCCACTCCTTTCACCCAGTTACATACTCTATAATCTTAGTGAGACAGAGTGAGTCTGAAAAATAAGCTGCTGCTTCTACCAAATAAAGCTAATGTTTATCACAAGGCAACATCTACAAATAATTCTTTATTAAATTCAAACAGGAGACAGCAATCTAAATTATACAAAATTATTAATCCAAAAAATCATGAATTAAGCTTTTTGTACTTACTTGAGTAGGGCTGTATCTGGTTTCTGGGAAATTCACCACACAAAAAGCAAAATAACGGAGACAATCTTTGAAGGTCAGACTCAACAAGAGTTAAAAGCTATTGAGCGTCTCTATTTTGCCCCTCCCCCAAAGGTCCTCCCCCTCAATTCGGCTCTCAAAGGATAGCACCACCATGTGAAATGTCTTCCTCCCCATCTGAATCTGCTGAAATCCTACTCATCCTTAAAGGTTTCACTTAAATGCCGACGCTTCCATGCATTCCTCCCTCAATTTAGAATTAATCTCTCTTCTTCGCTCTCCTATTCTACACCTCAACATTTTATTATATAATGCACTGTATTACAATTACCTACATTCACTAGCCCCCCGCACCGCACCCCTAAAAAAACCACCCCGAAGAGGAAAGGAATTTAAGGTGATGTTAAACACCTCTATGCCAGGCAAGGTGCGAGGCATTTTGCATACATTATATCATTTAATCTACATGAAAAACATCTGAGTAGGTAAACAGGTGGTGTTTTCCCATTTTACTGATAGGGAACGTACTGCAGAGTTCAATAGCTTATCCAACATCACGTTGCAAGCCAATTCCAGGGCGTACGGTTTCCCCCACTCCGAAGAGCTCTTTCCACCACCCCATGCTTGTTCACCTGGTGTCCCTCAGCCTAAATGACGGAGTAGGTATTCCATAAATATTTCCTGAATTTAATATCCCCATGAACTGACTCTTTAATAATCCGATCACGCCTCATCCCTAACCCGTTACCTTTACTGTTCCTTAACGGCGGACTTTACCTACGTAAGCAGCTCTCCACATTTCCCTGAGAAATGCTGCAGACAACATCAACCCTTATTGGAAGACTGAGTGAAGAACTTTTCCATTCTCCCGGATTTCCCCAACGGATCTTCCCAAAGAATTTAATAAATGCACACACGCAAGACACATGTAACACTTACACCCTCCCCCAAGGCTCTTATTTCATATTAAACCATGTCTTCGAGCTTATAAGCAATAAGGTTTGTGCGGTTTCCAGCTCACACAGTGAGGACACCCTAAGTCACTGCCTTAAGAAAACCTTATCTTTCAACCTGTCTTAACACGAAGGCATCCTAATACTATCACACTGCCCCCTCCCTCCGTCCACCTCCCCCCGCCATGAATTGCAGTTTGGATTTCCGGCGGGAATGTATAATACACACCGCAAGAGGAGACGGGGTTAAAAAGCAATGAAGCAATTACTTAGCCTGTTTAATTAGAAAGAAGACACAGAAGGCGCCCCGCCTTTCAAAATCTCTGCACTGAACTCATCTATGAAAGATGGGGGCATCGAAACCCAAGCAACCCGACAACCAAGTAGCTGGTTTCTGCAGCTGGGCGGGGGAGAGTCCTTTCCTCCCTGCGGTCCGGGGCCACCAGCCCCGGCTGCTGGGTCGGAGAAGCCTAACCGCACCCTTCCCAGGCAGCCCCTTATCTCATTGTCTCCCTCCGTCGCGGTCCCCAGGGGAGCAGGGTGCAGTCCAGGCCCCACCGACCTCCATTCACCAGCCGGGAGCGGTCCAGCCAGCCCCGGCCCGAGCCCCAACCTGGCAACGACCCCGCCCCAGGCTGCCGCCGACCGTACCGCACCCGGATGGCGGGGCCGGGCGCCGGGAAAATGGAGGCGGGAGCGGCAGGAGTGCCTCACGGCCCCGCGCCCAGCCGGCTCCCTCCCCTGGCCCCGAGGGCGAGGCGAACCACTCACCGTGGCAGCCGGTCGGCCTTCCCGCGGCCCCCGTTACCGTCGCGGCAAGGAAACCGCCGCTCGCGCTCCTCCAGCCGCTGCCTCCGCCTCCTCCCCAGGCGCGGTGCTCCGTCGCCAGAGACGCAGCGAGTGCCAGCAGCTCCCGCGCCGCGCGCTCGGTGACTGACTGACTGACTGACTGGCGGGCGGCGGCGGGAGCGGCGGCGAGGGCGGGGCGGCCGCAGCACCCCGCGGCGGCGGAGCCGAGTGTGGTCGCGTCCAGCCGAGACGCAGAAGGCGGGGTTGAGGGCCGGACTGCCGACTGTAGGGCCGACTCGCGCGGGACCGCGCGCTGCCCCCGCCCGCCGCCAACCACTCACTTCCGGCGCAGGCCGCCGCGCCCGCCGCCCTTCCCTAGCCCGCGCCCCCAGCCCGCCCTCCGTCCTCCCCTCTGGCGCCCGGCCGCACCCAGCCGCGGCTCCGCTCGTGCCTCGCCTTTCCTCCGCACGTCCCTGTGAGCCGCCTCCAGGAACGAGTGAATCAGAGAATGAATGAGTACGGAGGAAAATCCCAGTGCGGCCCCACCCCCTGCTCGCCTTTCCTAGGAAGCGGGCCCAGCAGCCTCTGTCCTAGCGCCCTGGGAGGCACAGCAGCCTCGAGCAGGTCTGTCAGGGAGCTGTACGCATCCACCTTTATACGCTGTCCGTGTGTGTATTCAGAGACTCCAGAAACGCGTCCGGGGTTGGCTCGGTCACTTACAGGACCATTCTCCTTGAGATCTGTGAGGCCCTTCTTTAGGAAATCCCATTGGCCAAAAAGTCTCTGCAGTTTCATGCAATGTATTGGGAAACTTTTAGAAACGGGACATTTCGATGACCTTTACTTTTTAAACTTCGAAATCTGTTAATCCTGCCTCCTTAATTTCCCCCCACCCCATCGGAATTGTGTAATAGTAAGGTGTCGGCATTTTTCCTTATCGCTAAGCTCAGCTGCTGCCTCTTTAGATGCAGGCTTGACTTTGGCAGACTTTTAGATTTTAAGTTATGTCCTTATTTTGACCTTCACCTAAAGTTGATCAAAGAAAGGAACAAATGGAACTAAGTTATGTTTGCTTGGCTACATGCAAAGCAAGTTTGTTGACAGCATTAAAACAATTGAGAAATTGGGAATGTGACCTGAAATTGGTTGCAATGAACATTGCTTTTTCGTGTCTTCCCATCTGCTTGCTAAGAATTTGTTATCTTAAATTTTCACAAAGCATTGACTGTACATTCCTGAAATCCTAGCTCCCTCTCTAAGAATGATAGTGTTCATTTCTCTGTCCCGGGGCCAAATCCTGGTTTGGTTAATTACATTCTTACTTCCTGATATTCTTGAGGACTTTCAAGTGGTTTCAGTCTTTTTTGTACAATCTGTTCCAAACTGGTACACAATCTGTTTCAAACTGGTATTTAGAACCATACAATACAGATACTGGCTGCCTTTCACACTTTAGATATCTGTACTTTTGAAACATAACTGCACTTTTGTATTTTAAGTTCAGTAGATATGTCAATATTCTTGTATAGAATAATACTATCTCTTGACTGGATTAAGAAAATGTGGCACATATACACCGTGGAATACTATGCAGCCATAAAAAAGGTTGAGTTAATGTCCTTTGTAGGGACATGGATGAAGCTGGAAACCATCATTCCCAGCAAACTATTGCAAGGACAGAAAACCAAACACTGCATGATCTCACTCATAGGTGGGAACTGAACAATGAGAACACTTGGACACAAGGCAGGGAACATCACACACTGGGGCCTGTCAGGGGGATGGTGAGGAGGGAGGGATAGCATTAGGAGATATACCTAATATAAATGGGTGCAGCACACCAACATGGCACATGTATACATATGTAACAAAGCTGCACGTTGTGCACATGTACCCTAGAACTTACAGTATAATAAAAAATAATAACAATAAAAAAGAATAATACTATCTCTTATAAATGAAGATGATCCTGCTGACCAACTTCTTTTAGACTTCTCTTCCTTTCTTGTGGAAATCATTATTTGCCACCTAATTATTTCAAGAAGTTATCCTCCAAAAGTGAATATAATACAACACTTTATTCATCCTTATATCTTCCACAATATCTAGCATAGTATCTTGCACTATAAGTATTTATAAATTAAATGCTTTAAAATTTTTCGTAAGTGATAATTTTATACAAATGTATCTAGTCTTTCACCTCATTTCCCTTGAGACCAAGTTTGTTGACATTAGACACAGCTGGGTGCCAAACTTAATGAATCCTATTGTCATTAAATGTACTTGTGATACCTTACAAGGAAGATGATTCATTTAAACCTCCTTAAAAAAATAGACCATTGAAGCCAGGAGTGGTGGCTCACACTTGTAATCCCAGCACTTTGGGAGGCTGAGGTGGCAGATCACCTGAGGTCAGGAGTTTGAGACTAGCCTGGCCAACATGGTGAAATCCCATCTCTACTAAAAATACAAAAATTAGCCGAGCATGGTGGCGGGTGCCTGTAATCCCAGCTACTCAGGAGACTGAGGCAGGAGAATCACTTGAACCTGGGAGCGGAGCTTGCAGTGAGCCGAGATCGTGCCGTTGCACTCCAACCTGGGTGACAAGGGTGAGACTCCATCTCACACACACACACACAAAAATAGACCATTGAGTGCCTTTTACATAGGTCTTAGCCAACTCTCCTCCAAGTGCTTAGCCTAAGATCAAGGCTAATTAAAAGAGAAAAAAGGTCACTTTCAGTCTTTGAGAAAAGAGTGTTCTCATCAGTTTCTTTAAACCATTAAATCATTCGTTCATTCAATCGGAGTTTATTAAGCTCCAATTAAGGCCCAGGAATACAAAGACAAGAAGGATGTGACATGATGCTTCCTGCCCACAAAAAGCATACAGTCTAGTGGGTAAAGCAGGTAAGGAAGTCATTGTTAGACTGAAAGTCCATTCCCAGATCAGGAAAGCCTTCCTGATGGGGAGATTCTTGAACTGAATGTTAAATGATAGGGAGGAGCTAACAAGAAGAAGGAGAGAACAAGCATTCCAAACAAAGAAAACAATATCTATGCAGGTGTATGGAAGCACCAAGCATCACCATGCTTTAGAGGCATCATAAGTGTATTAGTCCATTTTCATGCTGCTGATAAACACATACCTGAGACTGAGAAGAAAAAGAGGTTTAATGGACTTACAGTTCCACATGGCTGGGGAGGACTCACAATCATGGTGGAAGGTGATGAGGAGCAAGTCACATCTTAACATAGATGGCAGCAGGCAAAAAGAGAGCTTGTGCAGGGAAACTCCCATTTTTCAAACCATCAGATCTCATGAGACTTATTCACTATTACGAGAACAGCATAGGAAAGATCCACCCCATGATTCAACTATCTCCCACTGGGTCCCTCCTACAACAGGTGGAAATTATGGGAGCTATGAGATTTGGGTGGGGACACAGAGACAAACCATATTAGTAAGTAATTCCATTTTGTCAGAACAGGCATAGAGAAGAGTCAAAGAGGTTGGAGGAAAGGGTAGGAAGGGCTTCATTCATGAAGGGGCTCATGTTAAACTAAGGAATTTGAATTTGATACTCTGGGAAATGTAGTAAATAATAAAATATTTGAAGTATTTTAACTCCAGAACAACTGAGTTTGTGTTTTGGAGACCAAGAAGACCAGACTGGAGCAGAAGAAAATTAGGAGGTGATGTCAACAACCTGAATCCTAATGAGATGTGTGCTGCAGGTCTCAACAAAAGCAAGAGGTCATAAAATGGGGAGGAGGGACTAGATGGGAGATATGTTAAAGAGGTAGAATCTACAGAATATATAACTGGATATGAGGGAGTGAATGCAACGGAGACATTTAGAATGACCCTCAGGATTCTGGTTTAGAAGAGTGACTGAATGGTGGTGACCTCTGAAATAAAGAGCATGGGAAAAGAGCAGGTTTCAGGGAACTGGCTGAATACCTGTATGAGAAAGAATAGTACCATAAATCCAGGCACCTTAGTCCATCATTTCCCCAAGTGTGTTCTTTGGAACTCTAGTCCCACAGGATTTTAGTAGGTGTGATTCCCCCTCAAAATTTTAAGTTCCTTTAATCAAATGAGAATGCCAAACTGTTCAATGGGTTTCTAAACTAGAGAGGTTTCTGGTGGTTTTAATATTTTAATGCGCACTGGGAATTTCTGAGGTAGATATTATATACAAGCGCTTTCCAAATGTATTCAATCATGAAACCCTTTTTCCAATGGAACATCTTATAAGACATGTGTTCCACAGCACACACTTTGGGAAATGCTGACCTAAACCAGATTTTTGGTTTATAGTAAAGGAAGCTGTAGCTTAAGGCATGAAGTGACTTGTCTAAAGTGAAACAGCTATTACTAGAAGATACTGGACTAAGGTCCAGTATCTTCTGACCCCAGTCACATTCTCTTTCCAGTACATATTGCTTTACGAGTTACAAACTCAATTCCAGCACTTTCTACCAATCATAGGGAGAGGAATAAAAAATTATGGAATATATCGTTTTAAATGATGTTTCCAATCAGTCATTTTTAAAGATATGCTAATTTTTAATGGTTAATATTTTACATAAGATAAAAAGATTTGTACATTGGAGAAGTGGGACCGATTATCACCTTCATATGATCTTTCTGATAATTGAACAGGAGACTTATAAAATTAAATTGCCTAACTAAATAGAACATTCATCTAGTCGTCCTATCCCTGAAGTAGCTTTAAATAAAATAAGCTTTCAGGAATTGATAGAAACATTAAAACTCTCCCCAAAAATGTTAGTTTTTTTTGTTTTGTTTTGCTTTTTTGAGACGGAGTCTCGCTTTGTCGCTCAGGCTGGAGTGCAGTGGTGCGATCTCGGCTCACTGCAAGCTCCGCCTCCCGGGTTCACGCCATTCTTCTGCCTCAGCCTCCTGAGTAGCTGGGACTACAGGCACCCGCCACCACGCCCGGCTAATTTTTTGTGGTATTTTCAGTAGAGACGGTGTTTCACCGTGTTAGCCAGGATGGTCTTGATCTCCTGACCTCGTGATCCACCCATCTTGGCCTCCCAAAGTGCTGGGATTACAGGCGTGAGCCACCGCACCTGGCCAAATTTTAGTGTTGATTTTATTCCACCTGCACATGGAAGGAAATATCTGGTACTATGAAAATCCACACCAGATTTTGACTTCCTCTCTGGCACAATTCCCCTGATTCTGAAAACTCTAATAGCTAATGGGTGAGAGAGTTTTCTTATCCTAAATTCATATTCTTAATTCTCAAAGGAGGAATTTTAGTACTTCCTATTCTTAGAAAAATGAGACAATTTTTTTTTTTTTTCAGGAGACCTCTTAGGACTCTGGGACAAATTTTAAGAGTAGCTAGCTTCTATACACATTACCTTTGAAACAAGTTATCAGCATTTTAATTTATGTTTCGTACTTTATAAAGTATTTGTTTCATTTCTGAATGCTATATTCATTTTTAGTAGGCAGATCAAGACCATCATATGCGGTGTAAATATGTTGAGTGAATGAATAATTAATTACTTTATTTTTTATTTTTTATTTTTTTTGGAGACAGAGTCTCACTCTGTTGCCCAGGTTGGAGTGCAGTGGCACAATCTCAGCTCACTGCCACCTCTGCCTCCCAGGTTCAAGCGATTTTCCTGCCTCAGCCTCCTAAGTAGCTGGGACGGCAGGCGTGCATTACCATGCCCAGCTAGTTTTTGTATTTTTAGTAGAGATGGGGTTTCACCATGTTGGCCAGGCTGGTTTTGACTCCTGACCTCAGATGATCCACCCTTCTCGGCCTCCCAAAGTGCTGGGATTACAGGTGTGAGTCACCACACCCAGCCAGTAATTAATTACTTTAAAACTTCAGTAGCTATAAGTCATGGAGAAAACACAATTATTATTATTATTTATTTTATTTATTTGTTTTAATTTTTTATTTTTTTGAGACGGAGTCTCACTCTGTCACCCAGGCTGGTGTGCAGTGCTGGTATCTAGGCTCACTGCAAGCTCCGCCTCCCAGGTTCACGCCATTCTCCTACCTCAGCCTCCGGAGTAGCTGGGATTACAGGCACATGCCACCACGCCCAGCTAATTTTTTGTATTTGTAGTAGAGGCGAGGTTTCACCATGTTAGCCAGGATGGTCTTGATCTCCTGACATCGTGATCTGCCCGCCAAGGCCTCCCAAAGTGCTGGGATTACAGGCATGAGCCACTGCGCCCATTATTATTTTTGAGACAGAGTCTCGCTCTGTCACCAGGCTGGAATGCAGTGGCATGATCTCAGCTCACTGCAACCTCTGCCTCCTGGGTTCAAGTGATTCTTCTGCCTCAGCCTCCCAAGTAGCTGGGACTACAGGCACGCACGACCACACTCAGCCAATTTTTTGTATTTTTAGTAGAGACGGGGTTTCACTGTGTTGGACAGGATGATCTCAATCTCTTGACCTCATGATCTGCCCGCCTCAGCCTCCCAAAGTGTTGGGATTACAGGTGTGAGCCACCACGCCCAGTGCAAAAACACTATTATTAATCCATTTATCAAATCAATTGCATTTATTTATTTAATGTTCACTGTGTCTCCAGCTGTGTCTAGAATCACTAGAGAAATACATGAAATAGTCTCTGATTTTTAAAAATGATTCCACCCATTGTTCACAAGTATGGGAAGAAATAGGCACTCTCACACCTGCAAGTGGGAATATAAATCATTGCAACCTTTTTCTATAGGGCAGTTTGGCAACATATTCAAAGGAGTAAGAACAAAACATTAGCTAGGATATTGTGGGATGATGGCAAATATTTGGAAAGCCCCTAAATGTCTAGCCATGGGAGGTTGTTTAAGAAAATGAAGGCTGTGGCTGGGTGCGGTGGCTCATGCATATAATCCCAGCATTTTGGAAGGCCAAGGCCGGCGGATCACCAGGTCAGGAGATTGAGGCCATCCTGACCAACATGGTGAAACTCATCTCTACTAAAAATACAAAAAAATTAGCCAGGCGTGGTGGTGCATGCCTGTAGTCCCAGCTACTCAGGAGGCTGAGGCAGGGGAATGGTTTGAACCAGGGAGGAAGAGGTTGCAGTGAGCTAAGATCGTGCAACTGCACTCCAGCTTGGTGACAGAGCAAGACTCTGTCTCAAAAAAAAAAAAAAAAAAAAAAAAAAAGACACAGAAAATGAAGGCTGAGCATGGTGGCTCACACCTGTAATCCCAGCACTTTGGGAAGCCAAGGTGGGCAGATCACCTGAGGCCAGGAGTTCAGGATCAGACTGGCCAACATGGTGAAACCCCATCTCTACTAAAAATACAAAAATTAGCTGGGTGTGGTGGCATGCACCTGTAATCCCAGCTACTTGGGAGGCTGAGGTGGGAGAATTGCTTGAACCTGGGAGGCAGAGATTGCAGTGAGCCAAGATTGCACACTGCACTCCAGACTGGATGACAGAGTGAGACTCTGTCTCAAAAACAAAAAAAAAAAGAAAGAAAATGATGATTTGTAGAATTTTTTGATATGAAAAGATGTTCACAATATGTTGATTAAAAAGTTATAAACATTGGCCGGGCGTGGTGGCTCACGCTTGTAATCCCAGCACTTTGGGAGGCCAAGGCGGGCGGATCACGAGGTCAGGAGATGGAGACCACAGTGAAACCCCGTCTCTACTAAAAATACAAAAAAAATTAGCCAGGCGTGGTGGCGGGTGCCTGTAGTCCCAGCTACTCAGAGAGGCTGAGGCAGGAGAATGGCGTGAACCCGGGAGGCGGAGCTTGCAGTGAGCCGAGATTGCGCCACTGCACTCCAGCCTGGGCGACAGAGCAAGACTCCGTCTCAAAAAAAAAAAAAAAAAAGTTATAAACATTATATACAATATGAACCCATGAGAAAACATATAGGAAAAACCTAGAAGGAAATTCAAGATGACAAAGTGTTTATTGCAGAGTGGTATGATTATGGTACTTTCTTTTCCTACTTTATCTTTTAACAACAAATTTGTATTCTTTAATTGACAATTAAATGAATTGCACTAAATCAATATTTATGAAGATAAATCTCTTTTAAAATGTTGAGGAAAACAACAATATAAAATGTATATTATTTAAAAATAGTTGATTTTACTTTATTTTATTTTATTTTATTTTTTTGAGATGGAGTCTCGCTCTGTAGCCCAGGCTGGAGTGCAGTGGTGCGATCTCGGCTCACTGCAAGCTCTGCCTCCTGGGTTCATTCCATTCTCCTGCCTCAGCCTCCCAAGTAGCTGGGACTACAGGCGCCCACCACCATGCCCGGCTAATTTTTTTGTATTTTTAGTAGAGATGGGGTTTCACCGTGTTAGCCAGGATGGTCTCGATCTCCTGACCTCGTGATCCACCCGCCTCGGCCTCCCAAAGTGCTGGGATTACAGGCTTGAGCGACTGCACCCAGCTGATTTTACTTTAAAAGGGGATCTCTACATTCAAGAAATTTTACCATGGGACGAGAACATATGAAATAACCAGAGAACAACTAAATATTAAGCTCTGATACAGACTGTAAGTACAGTAGGAGTTAAGGGAAGAGGGAATTCAGCAGACGTTAGAGCAGGTTAAGATAACTTCATGGAAAAAAATGATACTTAGCTGACACTTAGAATCTGAATGCCAAGAAGAGAAACAGAGTTAGGGGTAGTAATAGAGGGGTGAATCAAGGGCCTCCTATGGCCCAAATCACAGACGTCTCATTCCTCCCAGTCAAACATTAACAACTGTGGAACACTTGATCCTTGCCTTTAAGTATATTTCTGCTTCTTGCATGTGAGATTTAAATACCCTACATAATATAAATATGTAGTAAACAGAGTATGACATACGTACACCTAATAAAACAATTATTTTAGCTGTTTTCTTCTAAAGAGTAGCCCTTTTGGGCCAGGCGCGGTGGTTCACGCCTGTAATCTCAGCACTTTGGGAGGCCGAGGCAGGTGGATCACCTGAGGTCAGGAGCTCAAGACTAGCCCGGCCAACATTGCTGAAACCTCATCTCTACTAAAAACACAAAAAATTAACTGGGCATGGTGAGGCCACCTGTAGTCCCAGCTACTCAGGAAGCCGAGGCAGGAGAATCGTGTGAAGCCGGGTGGCAGAGGTTGCAGTGAGCCAAGATCACTCCACTGTACTGTAACCTGAGTGACACAGCAAGACTCCGTCTCAAAAAAAAAAAAAAAAAAAAAAAAAAAAAAGTGTATTCCTTTTGGGGAGGCTTTTTATCTGCAAAATCTATAAAACTGGACATTTCCAGGTATTTACTTAGAACTAATACAAACTATTATGCAAGAGCAGTTATCACAATAACCTGAACCCTTGTGAATGTTCTGACGTCCATACCAGTCAGACCACAAATGAATTCAACCAACCAGAACTCAGCAATTATCTGATCACACACAAGTTAGAGTGCAATTATTAAGCCAGCTTTCCAAGGTGATAACTAAACTGCTACTAGTAGTATTAGCTTATACATATTAGAGTGAGTGAATGACTTGTGTTTAGTACCTAATAATAAACCAAAAATATTACACCCATCTCAAAAATGCCTGCAGTGGGAAAGAATGGCAGAACCTGAACTTCCATCTTTTTTGTTTTTTTAGTAAACACTGGGAAAAATTGTTTTATTAGAGCTGAAGAGGTCTAATAATCAATGCAGTAGAATCCGTTTTTAAATGTGCCAGCCATTTTCCCAACTCCACACCCTTGCAATGACTATTCATTCCCTCTGTCTAGAATGTCCTTTTTTCCTTCTGTTTGGTCTGCTCCTACTCACTGCAGTTCAGCTGTCTCCTCCTTCATTCCCAGTTCCCCTAGATAAAGCTATTTGCTACATCCTATGATATGTTCTCAAAAAACTTTGCACATTGGTATTAGAACGTTTTGTGCATGCATCCGAGTCCTCCGAAAAACCATGAGTTCTTCAAAGGGCAAAGCCTGTGACTTACTCAGACATATATTTTCTTAAGCACCTTGCATGTTGTCTTGTACACAGAAAAGTTCAGCAGTATTTGTCAAGAAAAGGATGATGAGAGATATGGTTAAGAAAAGTCTGGCTATATATATATATATATACATATATATACACATATATATATACACATATATATACACATATATATATACACATATATATACACATATATATATACACATATATATACACATATATATATATACACATATATATATACACATATATATATATATATATTTTTTTTTTTTTAGACAGGGTTTCATTCTTGTTGCCCAAGCTGGAGTGCAATGATGCAATCTCGGCTCACTGCGAACCTCTGCCTCCCAGGTTCAAGCCATCCTCCTGCCTCAGCCCCAGTAGCTGGGATTACAGGTGCGCCACCATGCCTGGCTGATTTTTTGTATTTTTAGTAGAAATGGGGTTTCACCATGTTAGCCAGGCTGGTCTCAAACTCCTGACCTCAGGTGATCCACCCATCTCGGCCTCCCAAAATGCTGGGATGAGAGGCGTGAGCCACCGTGCCCAGCAGAAGTCTGGCAACATTTTGAAGATAGATCGGAGTAAGGAAAACAATCAGAAGGCTGGTTGTATTAATCCAGGCATGAAATGATGAGAAATGAGAAACCAGGGAAATTGAATTACATTTGGAAAAACTGACAGACATAGGTGACAGATTGGACAAGGGTGAGAAGAAGAAAAGTCCGGCTGGGTGCAGTGGCTCACGCCTGTAATCCCAGCCCTTTGCGAGGCTGAGGTGGGCGGATCACGAGGTCAGGAGATCGAGACCATCCTGGCTAATACGGTGAAACCCCGTCTCTACTAAAAAATACAAAAAAAAAAAAAAATTAACCAGGCGCGGTGGCGGGCACCTGTACTCCCAGCTACTAGGGAGGCTGAGGCAGGAGAATGGCGTGAACCCGGGAGGCGGAGCTTGCAGTGAGCCAAGATCGCACCACTGCACTCCAGCCTGGGCGACAGAGAAGAATACTGAAAGCAGAGGACTGACAGCATCACTGAATCAACAGATAGATACCAAGTGCTTGTCGAGCTCAAGGCACTGTGCCGAGTGATGGGGAAGCCACAGGGAAGTGTCTGCTAACCATAAGGACAGCTGAGAGGCATATGAGTTCAGTTTTGGACAAGTTGTGTTTGAAGTAATG
This sequence comes from Nomascus leucogenys, assembly GCF_006542625.1. Lineage (NCBI taxonomy): Eukaryota > Metazoa > Chordata > Mammalia > Primates > Hylobatidae > Nomascus > Nomascus leucogenys. The sequence goes on from NC_044402.1 coordinate 104,025,218, forward strand.
GTGGAACATCCAAGTGGATCTGTTGTTTAGCTTGCTGGAAATAAAGAACTGGGTTGTCCTCAAGGCTAAGAATTGTGTCTTTTTAATCACTGAATATCCAGTCTCTGCCATCTATCACAGTGTCTAAGACATCGCTGGGTTAGTTTCCTAGGGCTGCTATAACAAAAAGACCCAGACTCGGTTGCTTACACAACAGAAATTTACTTTCTCCCAGTTCTGGATGCTGGAAGTCCGAGATAAGCTGTTGGCAGGCTTGGTTTCTTCTGAGGCATCTCTTCTTGGCATGCAGGTGGCCGTCTTCTCCCTGTGTCTTCACATGATCATCCCTCTATGCAGTCATGTGTCTGGTGTCTCTGTATCCTAATCTCTTCTTAAAAGAATGCCAATAGTACTGGATTTGAGCTTACCCCACCTACCCCATTTTAACTTAATTACCCCTTTAAAGGCTGTATCTCCAAATACAGTCACATTCTGAGGTACTAGGGGTAAGGACTTCAGCAAACTAATTTTGGGGGGACAAAATTCAGCTTGTAACAGTTACCCAATAAAGATTGTTGAATTGAAGGGTGTGTTTCCATGGTGAAAAGTCAAGAATGAAGAGTTAAATACCCATAGATGGTGGCCGTAAAGACTGGAAATACAGGTACACATATACATGTATAGTCTATATAATAAATGGTTTATTGATATATGATATGTTCAATGACATTACATATGTTTAAAGTGCTGTTCCTTATTAACAATAAGTAGACAGACTCCCTTTTCTTTGGCAAGATGGCGGAGTACGACTTGACTACTCGCATCGCGCACTTTTTGGATCGGCATCTAGTCTTTCGGCTTCTTGAGTTTCTCTCTGTAAAGGAGATATATAATGAAAAGGAATTATTACAAGGTAAATTGGACCTTCTTAGTGATACCGACATGGTAGACTTTGCTATGGATGTATACAAAAACCTTTATTCTGATGATATTCCTCATGCTTTGAGAGAGAAAAGAACCACAGTGGTTGCACAACTGAAACAGCTTCAGGCAGAAACAGAACCAATTGTGAAGATGTTTGAAGATCCAGAAACTACAAGGCAAATGCAGTCAACCAGGGATGGTAGGATGCTCTTTGACTACCTGGCGGACAAACATGGTTTTAGGCAGTAATATTTAGATACCCTCTACAGATATGCAAAATTCCAGTACGAATGTGGGAATTACTCAGGAGCAGCAGAATATCTTTATTTTTTTAGAGTGCTGGTTCCAGCAACAGATAGAAATGCTTTAAGTTCACTCTGGGGAAAGCTGGCCTCTGAAATCTTAATGCAGAATTGGGATGCAGCCATGGAAGACCTTACACGGTTAAAAGAGACCATAGATAATAATTCTGTGAGTTCTCCACTTCAGTCTCTTCAGCAGAGAACATGGCTCATTCACTAGTCTCTGTTTTCTTCAATCACCCCAAAGGTCGCGATAATATTATTGACCTCTTCCTTTATCAGCCACAATATCTTCATGCAATTCAGACAATGTGTCCACACATTCTTCGCTATCTGACTACAGCAGTCATAACAAACAAGGATGTTCGAAAACGTCGGCAGGTTCTAAAAGATCTAGTTAAAGTTATTCAAGGAGTCTTACACATATAAAGACCCAATTACAGAATTTGTTGAATGTTTATATGCTAACTTTGACTTTGATGGGGCTCAGAAAAAGCTGAGGGAATGTGAATCAGTGCTTGTGAATGACTTCTTCTTGGTGGCTTGTCTTGAGGATTTCATTGAAAATGCCCGTCTCTTCATATTTGAGACTTTCTGTCGCATCCACCATGTATCAGCATTAACATGTTGGCAGATAAATTGAACATGACTCCAGAAGAAGCTGAAAGGTGGATTATAAATTTAATTAGAAATGCAAGACTGGATGCCAAGATTGAGTCTAAATTAGGTCATATGGTTATGGATAACAATGCAGTCTCACCCTATCAGCAAGTGATTGAAAAGACCAAAAGCCTTTCCTTTAGAAGCCAGATGTTGGCCATGAATATTGAGAAGAAACTTAATCAGAATAGCAGGTCAGAGGCTCCTAACTGGGCAACTCAAGATTCTGGCTTCTACTGAAGAACCATAAAGAAAAGATGAAAAAAAAAAGAACTATAAATGAAAGATGAAATAATAAAACTATTATATAAAGGGTGACTTACATTTTGGAAACAGCATATTATGTATAAATTTTGAAGAATTGGAATAAAATTGATTCATTTAAAAAAATAATAAGTAAATGCACTGTACAAAATTGCAATGAATGTGGCTCATTAACGCAGTCTTTTCATCAACCCCTGCATATTCATCAGAGATTCTTTGCTTCAGATGATTTGTGTCTGAGATTTTCACTGAATAAATGTACATCTTTTTTTTTTATTTATAATTTTTTTTTGAGATGGAGTTTTGCTCTTGTTGCCCAGGCTGGAGTGCAATGGTGTGATCTTGGCTCACCGCAACCTCTGCCTCCCAGGTTCAAGCGATTCTCCTGCCTCAGCCTCCCAAATAGCTGGGATTACAGGCATGTGCCACCATGCCCAGCTAATTTTGTATTTTTAGTAGAAACGGGGTTTCTCCATGTTGGTCAGGCTGGTCTCGAACTCCTGACCTCAGGTGATCTGCCCGCCTCAGCCTTCCAAAGTGCTGGGATTACAGGCGTGAGCCACCGCACCTGGCCAAGTATACTATCTTTAGTATACCCCAGAAGAAGTAATCATGGAGGTTCAATCTGTAAAAAAAATGAAGTATTATCTAGGTTTCCAGATTTTATGTTCAGCCTGTATATATGCAACATATAAGCAAAATGTGCTTTTATGGAAGTTTCAAAGTCCTGTTATTTAATGAAAAGCATTTTTAGGTTCCCCTAATATTATACGTTTAGCATTTAACACATTTTTCCTTTATAATTCATTTAGAGGAGTGATAAGTGCCTCATGGTCATGTTTGTATGATTCTTTGAACTACTTGAGAAAGGTCATTTGAAAAATATATCACGGAAAAACAAACAAAGTAAACAGATGCATAACTGATCACTAGAACTTTTGTTCAGTTATACACTTTGAGGCAAGGCTATGCCAAAGAACGTGACATCACCTAAGTGCTGTCACCGAGTCCCATCAGTCATGCCTTTCAAATATCCCTAGACTGTCTGTTCCTCACTGTTCTCTCTGCCACCACCTCTCTTGAAACCTTCGTCATCTTATACCAGGGGTTTGCAGAAGCCTGTGGGCTGGTCCTCCCTGTGAAACACTCCTAATCAATCTGGCACTACTGGGACCACTTTCGCACCATTTTTCTGTTAAAAAAACAACAACAAAAAAGATGTACAATGTTTTTATTTTGAAAAGTACACGTCAGCAAACACCATGTACAGTATGAGTCTGATATTGTTGAAAACGAAAAACCCAAGCCCATAAAGGCGAATATATATTTATTGTATTAATTTCCTATTGCTTCTGTAACAAACTGCCATAAACTCAGTTGCTTGAAACAATACAGTTATTATCTTACAGTTCTGGAGGTCAGAAGTCCAAAATCAGTCTCAGTGGTCTAAAATTCAGGTGTCAACAGAACTTCATTTCTTCTAGAAGCTCTAGGGGAAAATTCCTTTCTTTGCCTTTTCTAGCTTCTAGAGTTTGTCTGTATTCTTTGGCTTAGGGCTTCATCTTCAATCTTCAAAGCCAGTAGCATAGTATCTTCCAGTTTCTGTCTGACTCTGACTTCCCTGTCTCCCTCTTTTTTTTGTTTTTTGAAATGGAGTCACTCTGTTGCCCAGGCTGGAGTGCAATGGTACGGTCTTGGCTCACTGCAACCTCCGCCTCCTGGATTCAAGTGATTCTCCCGCGTCAGCCTCCTGAGTAGCTGGGATTACAGGCACCTGCCACCACGCCCAGCTAATTTTTGTGTTTTTAGTTGAGACGGGGTTTCACCATGTTGGCCAGGCTAGTCTCGAATGCCTGACCTTGTGCTCTGCCTACCTCGGCCTCCCAAAGTGCTGGGATTACAGGCGTGAGCTACCACGCCTGCCCCCCTGCCTCCCTCTTATAAAGACAGTAGCAATTACACTGGGCCCTCCAATCAATTCAGGATAATCTTTCCAACTCAAGATTCTTAACTTAATTACAACTGCAAAATCTCTTTTGCCATGAAAAACAAACCCACATTCACAGGTTCCAGGAATTAGAATATGGATATCTTTTGTGGGGTGGGGCATTAGTCTATCACTCCCATACACAGGTACACACCAATGCACAGTATACGTGAAAAAACAAACTGAAAGTATACCAAATACTAATGGGTTGATGATTTCTAAGTTAATAACTTTAGGTGATTTTAATTTTTACTTCTTTGTGTTTGAGCAATATTTCGTTTTCAAAATGATCTTGCATAACTTTTGTATTTATAGAGAGCGTCAACAACAAAAAACAATTCAATAAATGTTACTATAGGGGACATCTGCTGTTTCCTCTGCCCTGCTCTTTTTTCTTCTGGAGACAGCACATTTCTTTTGGAACTGCTCCTCCCAACCCAGCCCCTAACTCAACCCTGTAGTTCTTAGGGATGCTGCCAATCAGAGTACCTCTTTCTTTACCCTGGTTGTAGGGGAGAACATGTGATCCACACTAAGGTAACCAAAGGCATTCCCACATTCCTTCCTTCCTTCCTTCCTTCCTTCCTTCCTTCCTTCCTTCCTTCCTTCCTTCCTTCTGTCCTTCCTTCCTCCCTCCCTCTTCCGTCCCCTCCCCTCTCCTCCCCTTCTCTCTCTCCTCCTCTTCCTCCTCCTTCTCTCTATCTTTCAGCTGGAATTAGGAAACAAATTCTATGATGAGACTCTCAGGAAAATGCAAACCAGAAAATGTTGGTGACTATGGCTCTAATGGCATAGAAAACATGAGAGCAAAGCAAAGATGAGGAAAGCAGAGAGAGAGAGAATCCTATCTGTATTTGCATCCTTGGTTCAGGTTGTCGGAGGACTAATTCTATTTCCCTCCTTCCCTAGGTTTGGATATATAAACAAATAGATTCCCTTTTCTGCCAAAACTGGCTGTTTGTATCATTTGCAACAAGAGTGAGGATTAAAATAGCAATGTTTTTAAGCCTGCAACAATTCCTTGTTTCTTGTAACAGTTTCCAATTAGCTCCTCTGACTGGCTTCAAAGCTGGTCATAACCCCCTCCTTCTCTGCCTCCACTCAGCTGACCTCATCTTTTCTTACTCAGTTTATGGAGTTTGCTTTTGTGGCTTTGCTCTTGTTAGTCTCCTTGTCAGGACTATCTTCATTTCCCCCTCCCTGCCCATCCAAATCCAATCCAACCTTCCCAGCCACTCCCAGTACACATCAATGAAACATTCACCAAATCAGCCACAGAATTCCCTTTCATAATGTTTATAATATGCAAGGTCTATATCATGCATTCCACATTCCACACCTATGTCTTTTTTTTTTTTTTTTTTGAGACGGAGTCTTGCTCTGTCACCCAGGCTGGAGTACAGTGGCATGATCTCGGCTCACTGTAACCTTTGCCTCCCAGGTTCAAGCGATTCTCCTGCCTCAGCCTCCTGAGTAGCTGGGATTATAGGCATGCACCACCACGCCCAGCTAATAATCAGTAGGTGATGCACACCTACTGTGCATCAGGACCAGTAGGGCACCAATGATAAGCCCCAGCCCACATCTGGGGCTGGGGTTGGGGAAGGAATGAGTAGGTAATGTATAGGGCACTTTTAGAGCAATAAAATTGTTCTGACTGATACTGTAATAATGGATACATGACATCACACATGTCAACAGGGTTTCACCATGTTGGTCAGGCTGGTCTCGAACTCCTGACCTTGTGATCCATCGCCTCAACCTCCCAGAGTACTGGGATTACAGGCGTGCGCCACTGTGCCTGGCCCTTATGCCCACTTTTTATGGTTTGAGGTCACTCCAAAGAAATTATAAACCCCATGAGGACTAGAACTATACCATGTCTTACATTTTGCACTCATAGAGCTACCTGTGCATGCTGATTAATTCAATCACATGTTAAGAAAAAGCTCAGAAATGGCCGGGCGCGGTGGCTCACGCCTGTAATCCCAGCACTTTGGGTGGCCGAGGCGGGCGGATCACGAGGTCAGGAGATCGAGACCATCCTGGCTAACACGGTGAAACCCCGTCTCTACTAAAAATACAAAAAATTAGCCGCGCATGGTGGCAGGCGTCTGTAGTCCCAGCTACTCAGGAGGCTGAGGCAGGAGAATGGCGTGAACCCGGGAGGCAGAGGTTGCAGTGAGCCGAGATCACACCACTGCACTCCAGCCTGGGCAACAGAGCGAGACTCCATCTCAAAAAAAAAAAAAAAAAGAAAAAGAAAAAGCTCAGAAATATTAAGGGAGAGTCCTCTGTGGAAGAAAGTGCAGTGGACATTGTGAACATTTGTAAGTGAGAAATGGCCTAGTACATTGGAGGACAGTTTCATGACACTAAGTTGTTATTCTTATGCTGTATGCTTTCTCATCATTTCCACAAAGATAATTTAAGAATGGGAAGTAAGACCTGATGGGGAAATAAGAAGCCAGAATTATTTAGCTGTGAGAAGAAGAAGTGGAAGAGGACCTGACAATCTTAACATTTGTGGAAATTTGCTATCCAGAAGATAGCGTTCTTCCTCCTCAGGAATTAAGAATGAGGTGGGGCATAAGCATATAATCACATGACGAAATTTAAGTATGTCTAGATAGATTTTTCACCACAAGGGTGTCAAACAATAAAATGAGTTCTGAACTTTGTATAATGTATTTCTTTCTCTTTTTCTTTCTTTCTTTTTTTGAGACACAGTCTCGCTCTGATGCCCAGACTGGAGTGCAGTGGTACAATCTCAGCTCACTGCAAGCTCTGCCTCCTGGGTTCACGCCATTCTCCTGCCTCAGCCTCCCGAGGAGTAGCTGGGACTACAGGCGCCTGCCACCACACCCGGCTAATTTTTTTGTATTTTTAGTAGAGACGGGGTTTCACTATTTTGGCCAGGATGGTCTCGATCTCCTGACTTCGTGATCTGCCCTCTTCCGCCTCCCAAAGTGCTGGGATTACAGGCTTGAGCCACCGCGCCCGGCCTTCTTTTTTTTTTTGAGACAGAGTTTCTCTCTATCGCCCAGGCTGGAGTGCAGTGGTGAGAACTTGGCTCACTATGACCTCCGTCTCCTGGGATCAAGCAATTCTCCTTGAGTAGCTGGGATTACAGGTGTGTGCCACCACGCCCAGCTAATTTTTGTAGTTTTTGTAGAGACAGGGTTTGGCCATGTTGGTCAGGCTGGTCTCAAACTCCTGGCCTCAAGCGATCCTCCTGCCTCAGCCTCCCAAAGTGCTGGGATTACAGGCGTAAGCCACCATCCCAGGCCTGTATAATGTATTTCTATGGTAGTTCTAAAAAAGTCTTTTTAAAATGGCTTAAGGGTAATTTTGCCTAAAAGTAAGGAATTGAGGCTGGGTGTGGTGGCTCACACCTGTAATCCCAACACTTTGGGAGTCCGAGGCTGGTGGATCATGAGGTCAGGAGTTCAAGACCAGCCTGGCCAAGATGGTGAAACACCATCTCTACTAAAAATACAAAAATTAGCCAGGTGTGGTGGTGGGCACCTGTAATCCCAGCTACTCGGGAGGCTGAGGCAGGGAATTGCTTGAACCCAGAAGGAGGAGGTTGCAGTGAGCCGAGATTGCACCACTGCACTCCAGCCTGGGTGACAGAGGGAGACTCCATCTCAAAAAAAATAAATAAATAAAATAAATAAGGAATAAGATGGCCACAAAAATTTCTTACAAACGCTGAGAATCTACTTTATAAGACTTTTATGCAGAAGGGAGAACAGTTTTTAAATGTTTCCCCATATGCAGATGCTTATATCATTTTCTCCACAAAAGGAGGATCTCTTATTCCAAATACATATAGGGATAAGTTAAAAACCTTTGCTTGATCTATTTATCTGCTTGCTTCTAAGGGAAAACTTAACTAGGCTCAGTCGTAACCATATTTCTGCTTATGAAATTATATTAATATCTGTTTTTTTTGCATCAAGTGGAAGCACAAATTTTAAGTCCAAATCAGGTATTAAAAACACTCAACAATATTCCCTGCCTGGACAATGATACCCTTTCCCCAATAATTCTAACATTAACACAAAACAGAGCCCAACTCTGTGTAGTACTGTGCATCAGGACCAGTAGGGCACCAATGATATGCCCCAGCCCACATCTGGGGCTGGGGTCAGGGAAGGAATGAGTAGGTAATGCATAGGGCACTTTTAGAGCAATAAAATTGTTCTGCCTGATACTGTAATAATGGATACATGACATTACACGTTTGTCAAAATCCACAGAATGTACAACACAAAGAGTGAACCCCAATGTAAACTATGGACTTTTGTTTTTTTTTGTTTCTGTTTTTGTTTTTTTGAGACGGAGTCTTGCTCTGTTGCCCAGGCTGGAGTGCAGTGGCGCAATCTTGGCTCACTGCAAGCTCCGCCTCCAGGGTTCATGCCATTCTCCTACCTTAGCCTCCTGAGTAGCTGGGACTACAGGCGCCTGCCACCGTGCCTGGCTAATTTTTTTGTATTTTTTAGTAGAGACGGGGTTTCACCATGGTCTCGATCTCCTGACCTCGTGATCCGCCCACCTCGGCCTCCCAAAGTGCTGGGATTACAGGCGTGAGCCACCACGCCCGGCCATGGACTTTTGTTAAGAATAACATATCAATATTACCTCATCAATTGTAACAAATAAACCACAGTAATGTAAGATGTTAATAAAAGGGGAAGCTAGGAAGGAAGTGTGAAGGAAGAATATGGGAACTCTGTACTTCCCATTCAACTTTTCTGTAAACCTAAAACTGCTCCAAAAATAGCCTATTAAAAAAAAGTAATTCTAAACGCCTGAGTTAGTACTTAGTTGGGGAAAAGAAAGGAAGCATAAAATAACTATATTGCTATATTTTGTTAAGAATATTATGCATAACGGTTATCTATCTGTAGTAAACTGTCTCTCCTACATTTTAAGCATCCAAGAAAAAAAAAATCTTATTGCTGTAATGACCAGAGTTTCATTGGAAATAAATTAAACTTGAAGCCATGAATATTTTTTGTGACTTTGCTTACTCAGTCTGTGCCAATATTGGGGAGAACACCATATTGTCCTCCATAAGTAACTTATAATACTTATGGCAAACTTTACCCTTTCCTTTTCTACTTCTATTTCTACAGCAACAACTCAGTATCCATTTCAACCTTTATTTGGGTAAAAATATTGGCATCAAAGCTGGATCATGGACAGATAATGATAAAGTGTTTTCATTCCCTGTTCTTGTCATTACACTGTATTTTAAAACTGGAACAAATAATGGGCTTACCAGTTCTCCAGAAAGAATAGTTCCTTTCAAAGCCCTTTCTTATGGACATTACAGCCAAGTACAAAAGTTAGACAGTAAGTATTACCAAAGGCAAGTAAAACGGTTCTATGGGAGCATGTAATGGAGAATACACTTGGGGAATGAATGTTGTCTGTGAGCTCAGGGAACAAATGAATGGGGGGAATGAAATAATTGCTTGAATGAATGGGGTGGTTTGAGGAATGACACAGGACTGTATATTTAATATATCAGGTATTTATACATTTATATTATAAATATAGTATGTATAAATATATACATTTAACATATAAATGTATATTATACATTTGGTGTGCACTGGTACACCTAATGTTTCATATATACTTAAAGATCACATTCTCAGATGAACACAGCTAGTTCTAAAGAATACCAGCTGTTGGTGAAAGGGACCACTACCCTTTTTCAGTAGGGAAAGGAGGTATATCTTCTTTTTCTATGCTTTCAAGCGTCTCTATTTAGTTGTTCTGGCTATGAATCTCAATCCTCAAACTCTCATGGGTGAAAAATGTCATATTTTTTAGTTTTCACAAATTAAATTAACTTTGACTCCAAGTCTCCCCTTCTACAAGGACAGTTAGAAATTCAAGATCAGTCATTCCTGGGGCTCCTCTCCCCTGTTGTTCCCAACCCCCTGCCAGGGAGTTGCAGAGGCCTTACATATCTTCAAGCACAGGGAGGTCCCTTCCTTCATCTGCCCACACTGGGTTCCGTGGAAGGCACCCGCTGTTTTAGTCCTCAGAGTCCCTCAGATCCAAGGACTCTGCTGCTTTTATACCACCGTTGGGTAAAAGAGCCTTTGGCGAGCCAGAAATGCTTGGCCCCATCTTCAAGGCACTACCAGGGATGAAAGTGCAGGAGAAGAACAAGTGTGCATGACAGCTCTCATTTTCTCTTTTTAAAAAAAATTTAAAATTTCTTATATTAATTTGTCATGTATTTAAAAAAATTTTTTTCTTATTTAGTAGGACTTCAGAATGACACAGAAAAACAAACATCTCTCATTGTCAAGACATACCCACCTTTTTCCCCAAAAGCAAACCCACTTCTCTTTTTCCCCAAAAGCAAACCCACTTCTCTTTTTCCCTCATGGAATCCAGCATAGACCTCTCTTTGTGTTTAGGAGTTTGGAAAAAAAGACCAAGAAGGGAAGTATCTTGCAAGCCACTTCTGCTTTCCTCCTTGTGACGTACTGATATTCCCTGCAGCAAAGAACCACGGGGCCTACTATCTTCCTGAATATGGGACAAGAAAGAGGAAAATACACAGAGAACACCATAAATACCTCTCAAAAGCTCCATCCTCTCACACAGTCAAATTGCGCAAACTTGCTCAGCTGAGTTAACAGGGAGACTCTTTTACCTGCAAACAGGTCAATCACCAGTAAGCTATTATACTTGATACCTATCCTCCTCTACAAATTCACTTAGAAATTCTGATTGGGAAAGAAAAGTCAAAGGTCAGAGGAATAAAATGGGTGTGTAAAATTGTTTTCATAGTTTACATTTATTTTTCCTACAAGTTTAATTCCAGTAGGTAAAATATTAAAAGTATGAGCACCTGTAATCAGGGTCAATTGATAAAGTTAGAAAATTCCAGTAGGTATTTTGTCCTTTCAGAGCATGACTCTACCTTTAAAAATGTCAATGAGAATGTAATTTAGATAGTTACGATTGTACTGTAAGAAGAATCACCTGATGATTTGTAGTAACTACTCTCATGTATATTTACATTTAACTTACATCCACTGATTTTTTTTCCTAAAATAATCTGGTAAAGAGCAAGGCAAGTCACTACAGGCAGTTTCTTCAGTGATATGTTTGCAACTTCTGTAATAACTTTTGCTCTGTAATTATTGCTTTTCTTTTCCTAGAAGTTCATGCGTTGACAAAGGGAAACATAGGAGTCCCCATTTTGTCTGGAGACTTCTCTGTTCTTCTGCTTTAGTTTTGGATACATTTATGCATATGATAACAATGCTAAGTAAAAGTTATAATTAGAATATATGATAATGTAGGATGAGTAATATGTGTGTGTGTGTGTGTGTGTGTGTATATGTATATATATTGAAACAGAGATTCTTTGCTGTTACCACAACAAATCATGGGAAACCACAAGGGCTTTCCATGCATTTTTCTATTTAAAGGGCCATCTACATAGAATATTTGTCAAATCCCTACCATGTGCTAAGTGAAAGATTTCTTTCCTAAATATTTTTACCATTTTTCTTACTTATATTTTATAATTTTATTTAACAGAAACATTATTTCCTTTAAGTATTATTTAAAGGGAACATGGCTTTTAATTAAATATCAGTGTTTCAACTGTGCGTGGTGGCACGTGCCTATAATCCCGGCTACTTGGGAGGCTGAGGCATGAGAATCGCTTGAACCTGAGAGGTGGAGGTTGCAGTGAGCTGAGATGGCGCCACTGCACTCCAGCCTGGGTGACAGAGTGAGACTGTGTCTCAAATAAAAAAAAAAAACCCCACAATAAAACAAATAAATATCAATGTTTGTTGAAACTATTCCTTAATTATATTTCCCTAAACTTATTCTAAAGAAAAAGATATATACATCTGCCACTAATTACCCATGTCTATATATCATGGTTCATAGAATCTGGGACATTAAAACTGCACAGATGGAAGCCAGCAATTAGCTGTCAGTGTAACGTGAGGATGTGTGTCTGACTTTTTCCTTAAGATTCCAAGAAAGGAGAGAAAAACCTTTTTCCTCCAGCATTGTCTAAGTGGCATAGCAATTGAAGAACAAATCATCTACATCAAAATTTTTATCACATAGAAATGTGTACTCCTAGAGTATTATACAGAACAAAGAATTACCATAGATAATTTCTTCTGGATTTTTGGCTTTGCCTGACCTGTCACTCTAATCTTCATCCATCATGTATTGATTCACCAAAAAACTTTTATTGAGAGCTTACTATGAATCAGGTATATTCTTAGAAGTATAAAAGCAAATGCAGTCTACAGCCAAAATGCTGAATTGTGTCCCATGGTCACTGTGGGAGCTCAATTCTACTAACTAACTTGGTTTGGGGTGGTGGTGGTGAGGGAAGGTAGCTCTGAGTTTCAGACTGACCACTTGGCATAGGGTGGGTGCTTTGAGGGCTAAGGCAATGGGAAGCTGTTCAACCAGACAGTCTCCTGAGAGTAACAGCCGTGCAGTCATGTCAGAGCAAAGAGTAGAATCTCAGGCAGGTGGTCTGTAGTAGGGAGGCCTGGAAGTGGGTAGCACTGCCCTGGTTTGTGGTAGTGCTATTCCTTTTCCCAAGAGGTCAAGAGCCAGATGGATCACAGGCCTAGAGTACCTAGGGTGAGAACTACGAAGGATAGTATTGTTTACCACCCCAAAGCTTCCCCAGCCTCCTTCCTTTGCTGTGAGGGGTAGCCATGTTATCCAATTCTAATGCAAGAACTATTAAAAGATGTCTGTTGGGAGTAAGGGGCAGGCTTCTGAGAAATCTTTTGCTTTCCTGATAAATAGGGTTAAGCATTCCTGGCAAGAACATTTTTTCTTACTTTTGTTTTCCAGCCTTGAATATGAGCGTGCTACATGCTGCAGTAGTATATAGTGATCAAAAGCAACAAGCCAAGGATGGTGGAAGAAGAAGAGAGAAGCAGGCTAGGTCTTTGACATTGGACAGCCATAGTCCTAGCCCTGGATTGCCTGTTCCAGACATCTTGTCAAGTGAAAAAAAAAAAAAAAAAAAGGAACACTTGTTTGGTTAAGCCACGATTGGGATTTCTGTTGCTTCCTGTCAAACATATACCTAATTGAAATAGAAACCAAGGTTAAAACTCTATGGAAAATAATGAGATGGCTGTGGGGATTTAGCTATTGAGGTGGGAGTAAGAGATGAGAGATGCAGGAAACTAGGGTGAAACTCAGTGATAAGGATCAGGCAGAGCACAACAGGCAGAAGGCTGATTTTCAGATTTCTTTTTTTTTTTTTTTTTTTGAGACGGAGTCTCACTCTGTCACCCAGGCTGGATTGCAGTGGCATGATTTTGGCTCACTGCAACCTCCGCCTCCTGGGTTCAAGTGATTCTTCTGCCTCAGCCTCCCAAGTAGCTGGGACTACAGGCACACGCCACCATGCCCGGCTAACTTTTGTATTTTTTGTAGAGACAGGGTTTCACCATATTGGCCAGGCTGGTCTCGAACTCCTGACCTCGTGGTCTGTCTGCCTTGGCCTCCCAAAGTGCTGGGATTACAGGTATGAGCCACCACGCCCGGCTGATTTTCAGGTTTCTTAGATACCCTATGACCAAACAGGGTTGGGCTCAGAACCCGGGAGAGGGGTAAAGCGTCTAGATTAGGGCATGGCGAGGTGTTTTGTTTGTTTGTTTTGAGACAGGGTCTCTGTCATCTAGGCTGGAGTGCAGTGGTGCAATCAGAACTCATTGCAGCTTTGATGTCCCAGGCTCAAGGAATCTGCCCACCTCAGCCTCTCGAGTAGCTGGCACTACAGGTGTACACTACCACACCTGGCTAAGTGTGTTTTGTTTGTTTGTTTGTTTTTGTTTTGAGAGAGTTTTGCCCTTGTCGCCCAGGCTGGAGTGCAATGGCGTGGTCTCAGCCCATTGCAACCTCTGGCTCCATGGTTCAAGCAATTCTCCTGCCTCAGCTTCCTGAGTAGCTGGGATTACTGGCACCCACCACCATGCCTAGCTAATTGTTTTTGTTTGTTTGTTTTGTTTTTGTTTTGTTTTAGATGGAGTTTCGCTCTTGTTGCCCAGGCTAGAGTGCAATGGTGCAATCTAGGCTCACTGCGACCTCCGCCTCCTGGGTTCAAGTGATTCTCCTGTCTCAGCCTCCAAATTAGCAGGGATTACAGGCATGTGCCACCATGCCCAGCTAATTTTGTATTTTTAGTAGAGACAGGGTTTCATCATGTTAGTCAGGCTGGTCTTAAACTCCTGACCTCAGGTGATCTGCCCACCTCGGCCTCCCAAAGTGCTGGGATTACAGGTGTGAGCCACTGCGCCTGGCCTCATGTTTGTATTTTTAGTAGACACGGTGTTTCACCATGTTGGCCAGGCTGGTTTTGAACTCCTGACCTCAGGTGATTCGCCCACCTTCAGCCTCCCAAAGTGCTGGGATTACAGGTGTGAGCCACTATGCCTGTCCCAGGCTAAGTTTTAGAAAATTTTTGCATAGTATCCCATGGTGTATATGATACTATGCAGCCATAGAAAAGGATGAGTTCATGTCCTTTGCAGGGACATGGATGATGCTGGAGACTCAGCAAACTAACACAGGAACAGAAAACCAAACACCGCATGTTCTTACTCATAAGTGGGAGTTGAACAATGAGAACACATGGACACAGGGAGGGGAATGTCACACACGGGGGCCTGTCGGTGGGTGGGGTGCTAGGGGAGGGATGGCATTAGGAGAAATACCTAACGTAGATGATGGGTTGATGGGTGCAGCAAACCACCATGGCACGTGTATACCTATGTAACAAACCTGCACATTCTGTATCCCAGAACTTAAAGTATAATAAAAAAATTTAAAAAAGTTTTTTGTAGAAATGGGGTCCCACTATGTTGCCCAGGCAGGCCTTGAACTCCTGGGCTCAAGTGACCCTCCCACCTTGGCCTCCCAGAGTACTGAGATTACAGGCATGAGCCACTGTGCCCAGCAGGCATGGAGAGTTTCGAGGGCAGAGAAGGAGCCAAATCTGTGTCTTCTATTGTCAAATTTCTCTTAAAATTTTATCCCATTGTTTGAAAGCTCCAAGATCATGTCTTTCATCATACAAACCAAAAAATAAATACTAATTTTCTTTTTGGAAAATCACAACGTGTATTTCCTCATTGATAGATTGACTAAAATACCTGTTAAAGTGATTGATATAAATTACAAAAATGAGAGTCAAGAGGTCTTACAGAACTAACACCTATGGAGCCCTGTGATTCAGCTGAGAAAAATATGACAATAATAATAAATATAGTATTATATTAGCAAGGAAAATGAATCACATTTAAAGATGATTAAAGCCTTTCTTATTAAAAAGTAGAAGGTATATAGGAGAGGCTGGGCACGGTGGCTCACGCCTATAATCCCAGCATCTTGGGAGGCCAAGGTGGACAGATCACTTGAGGTTAGGAGTCTGAGACCAGCCAGTCCGACATGGTGAAACCCTGTCTCTACTGAAAGTACAAAAACTAGCCGGGTGTGGTGGCACGCACCTGTAATCCCAGCTACTTGGGAGGCTGAGGCAGCAGAATTGCTTAAACCTGGGAGGCAGAGGTTGCAGTGAGCCGAGATTGCACCACTGCACTCCAGCCTAGGTAACAGAGTGAGACTCTGCCTTAAAAAAAAAAAAGTATATAGGAGGTATAAAATGTAGCAAAATAAGACTTGTCATCTGAATATGTAATTAAATTCTAACTGGAATAAAAGAAAATATTCTGGAAATCCACTATCTATATTTGGGAATCCTGGGGAAAAAAAGGGAAGAGGTAGGTTGGGCACAGTGGCTCATGCCTGTAATCCCAGCATTTTGGGAGGCCAAGGTCGGCGGATCACAAGGTCAAAAGATCGAGACCATCCTGGCCAACATGATGAAACCCTGTCTTTACTAAAAATACAAAAATTAGCCGGGCGTGGTGGCAGGCACCTGTAGTTCCAGCTTCTCGGGAGGCCGAGGCAGGAGAATCACTTAAACCTGGGAGACAGATGTTGCAGTGAGCCGAGATCATGCCACTGCACTGCAGCCTGGGCAACAGAGTGAGACTCCATCTCAAAAAATAAAGAAATAAATAAATAAAATAAAAGGAAAGAGTAAAGTTAGGATTGAGAAGTGAGGACATAGCCTGTGTAGAAGTGGGTAGGGAGAAGGTCTAGGATACAGAGGGACCCTGATGACTGCCTGGGCTCAATCTTGGATAGATGACTACTCCCCTGACTTTGGTTATTCTTTTTTTTTTTTTTTTGAGACAGGGTCTTACTCATCACCCAGGCTGGAGTGCAGGTGGCATGATCATAACTCACTGCAACTTTTAACTCTTGAGCTCAAGTGATCCTCCTGCCTCGGCCTCCCAAGTAGCTGGGACTACAGGCATGTGCCACTATGCCCAGCTAATGTTTTATTTTTTGTAGAGACAAGGTCTCGCTATGTTATCTAAGTTGGTCTCGAACTCCTGGCCTCAAGCAATTTTCCTGCCTCCAGCTCCCAAAATGCTGGGATTACAGGCTGGTTATTCTTGATATCAAACTTCCAGGCCCACCCAAAGAAAGCTGTGATTTACTAGGATACATAGAGCTTCATCCAGAAAGAGCTTGATCCACTGGATAGAGACTGACGTGTGAATTGTCTCTAACAAAGTTTAAATTCTACTGAAGTTCATTTCTAGAAAGTCTGACCTAGTTGGTTGGCTTTACATCCATGCAAAGTCATTTTGTTGTTAAAAAGACCTTACTCTATTTCAGACTTCGTTCTTTCAATGGGTTTCCCAAAGAGCTCTTCAGCCAATGTTCAGCTATTGACCAAATGGTTGGCTCCAACCAGAAATCTGATCAGAAACATGACTGAAAGGGAGGCCTTATCTTCAAGCCTAAACGGGAGCTGCACAGAAGTGACCATTTTCTCAGGAGATTGGGTAATTTGGTTGAGGAGGCTTGTCCTCCACCTGTCAGAGGAATCCTCAGTCTAAAGTCATTGTTCTTTCAAGGCCAGGAACAAGCATTTAGTTGTGGAGACCCTGACACATTTATCATACAGGAAAATAATTAATTCTTCATTCAGAGTACGCATAGGCCATGCCAGAGTCTCCCTGTCCCCACAAAGATCTCTTTACCTGCTTGATTATGCTGAAATTCCTTTCCTTGACAGCTCTTTTCATTGACAATTAGAGATAAAAGACAAATGCCTCGTTGAAGAGGTATCTTGACTGAAGCTCATTCATACCACAGTGATAGGCCAATTAATTAACGAGCCTAAGTGACTGATTTGGCGGAAGCCATGACTCCTTGAAGTGGATGATGAGGTGAAGACAGGTCTACATAGAACAGGAAGACTGGAATGAGTCTTATTAAAAGGGGAGATGATTGGGAGGCCAAGGCGGGCGGATCACCTGAGGTGAGGAGTTTGAGACCAGCCTGGCCAACATGGTGAAACCTCGCCTCTACCAAAAATACAAAAAATTAGCCAGGTGTGGTGGTATGCACCTGTAGTCTCAGCTTCTCAGGAGGCTGAGGCATGAGAATCGCTTGAATCCAGGGGGCAGAGGTTTCAGCGGACTGAGACCATACCACAGCATTCTAGCCTGGGCAACAGAGTGAGACTCCTTCTTAAAAAAAAAAAAAAAATGGGGAGAGGGGAGATGGGGACTCTAAAGGCAAATGTCATTTATTCTACTCAAGAATATTGCTTTTCAGTTGCACAATGCACACTTCTTATTATGAAGAAAAGTATGTAGAAAATTATTATTTATTATTATTATTACTTATTATGTAGAAAAGTTGTGATTTAAACTTTAGCGAAGTTTAAATCACAACTTCACTAAAAAGCAGTTTCATTCCAAACAGAACTGGTCCAGGTTTACATAGTAAGCTACTATTTCATCATTGTTATTGCTATTTATTTTTTGTTGTTGTTGTTGTTGTAGTCGGTTGTTTTGAGACAAGGTCTCGCTCTGTTGCCCAGGCTGGAGTACAGTGGCACAATCATGGCTCACTGCAGCTTTGGCCTCCCAGGCTCAAGTGATCTTCCCACCTCAGCCACCCAAATAGCTGGGACAACAGGCACACACAACCACATCCAGCTAATTTTTCAATTTTGTGTAGAGACGGGGTCTCACTCTGTTGTCCAGGCTGGTTTCAAACTCCTGGGCTCAAGTGATCCTCCTGCCTCAGCCTCCCAAAGGGTAAACATTACGGTTATGTGTCACTGTGCCCAGCCTTAATTGTTATTTCTGCTAACTAAAATGATAATGATGACAATACAAATGCACATATTACTTAATGACAGAAACCTACAAAATAAGCAAATTCAGATGATTCACCCAAATTGTTGATTCAATCTCTTTCTCAAATAGGAGGAAGTGGAAGTCCCATCCTCTCTCCTCACATTTGTGATGCCCTAACTCCATTTACTTTTACTTCTTAGGAACTCACCTTCAATGCCAACTCAGGAGTTTTTATTTTCCATTTTAATCCTTGAGCAAATGATTTTTTTTCATATTTTAAAGTGTATCTTTTATCCAAAAATTACTGCATTATAAATTTGATGTGAAAGCCAAAGGCAGACATTTAAATAAGTGAATATTCTGTATCAATTAAATAGAAATTTGGCTGACATTATTTTTCCTT
The DNA here is from genome assembly GCF_006542625.1 of Nomascus leucogenys. Lineage (NCBI taxonomy): Eukaryota > Metazoa > Chordata > Mammalia > Primates > Hylobatidae > Nomascus > Nomascus leucogenys. The sequence continues at coordinate 104,044,007 of NC_044402.1, forward strand.
GTGCACATTCAACATATGCTGTGAGCACAGTATGAAATGACACATTTTTATAGCTAGAAAAAAGTATTGGAGGCCATTTTTGTCACTATTGAATGCTTCATATATATTAATGTTTAGAAAAGAGTTGTGTGATCCTTGAATCATTTTAAATCACATTTAAAAGTACGCTATGTGGAAATGAAGGACATGACAGAAGTATAAGGAAAAAAATTGTAAGAAAAGATAATTCTAGCCGGGCGCCATGGCTCAAGCCTGTAATCCCAACACTTTGGGAGGCAGAGGCGGGTGGATCACAAGGTCAGGAGTTCGAGACCAGCCTGGCCAACATGGTGAAACCCCGTCTTTACTAAAAATACAAAAATTAGCCGGGCATGGTGGTGGGTGCCTGTAATCCCAGCTACTCGGGAGGCTGAGGCAGGAGAATCACTTGAAACTGGAAGGCGGGGGTTGCAGTGAGCTGAGATCGCGCCACTGCACTCCAGACTGGGCGAAAGAGCAAAACTCTGTCTCAAAAAAAAAAAAAGAAAAGATAATTCTAAAGTAACTTTGTAGGATATTGCCAATTGCAGTACATTTTACTGAAGAGAATGCCAATTTGATTTGTTAAGAAGTCTGAAATTAATATTAAACGTTTTTAGACATTATTTTCAAGTTCTGTGGCAGAGATGGCCAGCTGTCCCCCCAAAACCTTTCCCTCTTACAGTTATAGCTATTACTGGGACATGACTCCTGAGTCAGGGTCTAGATTTCCTGGCCTCCCTTGAATCTAGGTGTGGCCATGCGATAGTTTTAGATAATGGAAAGTGAGCAAGAGTGACCAATGTCGCTTCTGGGCCAAGACTTTTAAGAAGCAGATATTCCTTTTCTATCCTCTGCCATCTCCTCTTCCTTCTCCTTCATCTGACTGGAGGCACATGATGATGGGGCTTTAGAGAAGTGGAGCCACAGATGCATAGACCCTGGGTCCCCAAATCACCATCTGGAAGAAAGTTGCCTGTCAACCTATTTTGGGGCAAAATAGGCTCCAAGATGTGTAATAGCTGTAAGACAATAGAAGTTTCTTAGTTACAGCAGCTAGTGGTACCCCAGCAATACAAGTACCCTTATTACTGTCATTTACTAAAAATTTCCAATAAGATGTTCTGCTGGACTTTATTTATTTATTTTTTTGAGACAGAGTATCACTCTGTCACCCCTGCTGGAGTGCGGTGGTGTGATCTCAGCTCACTGCAACCTCTACCTCCCGGGTTCAAGCGATTCTTCTGCCTCAGCCTCCGTAGTAGCTGGGATTACAGGCACGAGCCACCATGCCAGGCTAATTTTTGTATTTTTAGTAGAGACGGGGTTTCACCACGTTGGTCAGGCTGGTCTCGAACTCCTGACCTCATGATCCGCCCATCTCGAGTTCCCAAAGTGCTGGGATTACAGGTGCCAGCCACCACGCCCAGCCTATTTTAAATGCTTTTTATGTATTATCTTTTTTTTTTAATAATTTTTTTTTGAGGCAGAGTTTTGCTTTGTTGCCCAGGCTGGAGTGCAGTGGCACAACCCTGGCTCACTGCAGCCTCAACTTCTTGGGGTCAAGCAATCCTCCAGCCTCAGCCTCCTGAGTAGCTGGGACTACCAGTACATGCCACCATGCCTGGCTAATTTAAAATTTTTAAACATTTTTTGTAGAGATGAGGGGTCTCATTATGTTGCCTGGGCTGGTCTTGAACTTCTAGGCTCAAGCAATCCTCTCGCCTCAGCCTCCCAAGGTGCTGGAATTACAGGCATGAGCTACTGCACCTGACCTCAGACATCCTATTAAGAGAGTTAGTGAATGGAGTGATTATAACCTAAGATCAATCTTCATCCAGAAAGCATACCCAAGGGTTGCTAATGGAACTTCAACTAGAACAGGGGTTTTATCTTTTGCCATGTTGACTCCAACTCTCTCTAGAGTGGCAAAGAAACAGAAAATACCAGGTCTGCCCAGACCTACAAGAATTGAATAGTTACAAGTTAGCAGAGCACATTCCAAATCACACAAAAATGCTTACTCTAAATGCACCGTGACTACTATTTGGGTTGGTTGCATTTTCCAAATCAGTTGTGTGGGGTTGGGAACCTTAAACTATCTAGTTTAAATTTAGATCAAGCTTCTATATCAAATTCCCACACTCCTCCCTTGATTCTAACCTCCCAGAATAACGTTCTCTCTAATCCTTTGCTCTCCTTCCTGCTTATCTGCTTTCATTTGTTCTTATAGCCTAATCCACTTTATAAGATCTGTTCAGGCTTCCATCAGGGCTAATGCTTTAGTCTCCTCCTGGCTCTCTGCGATCTCCTGTTTTTAGCTCCAACAGCTGGGATCCTGAAGCCCTCACTTGTAGGCTCAGCCCTATGTTTATATTTGGGAACAACTCTCTGTCAGGGCTGGGAGAATTTAAAGAGTCTTAGGCCAGTATCTAGACAACTCAGCCTCAAGCCAGCCTGTCTGCTGATGCCATTTTAACACTCTCCTTGTATTTATTCGGCAATTACCATCCCCTACCACCCACCCCCTACCATATGCCAGGCACTGTGTGAAGTATTGGAGACACATCATACCAAGACACAGTCCTTACCTTGAGAGCCTTTAGGTTTAGAAAGTTAGATGGGCAAGTTAACCAATGACCAACCATGGCTGTGACAGGGGCATGCATGGGACTCTCGGAGACCTGGGAGAGGCACCAACCTTGGGTTGGGGTGGAGGAGTGGTCAGAAAAGCCTTCCCAGAAGAGTTGGTTTCTGTAGAAAGATGAAGGATAAGTAGGAGTTACCTAAGCACATAAGGAAGGAGAGAGAGACAGTGTGTGTGTGTGTGTGTGTGTGTGTGTGTGTGGTGTGTGTAAGCCAGAGGATACATGAAGCACAGCATCTTCCAGGAGCTCTTAAGTAGCTCTGTTTGGCAGCATAACATAGTAGTTAAGATCACGATCTCAAAGCCAGACCACCTAAGTTTGAATTCTGACTGCTGCTGTGTGATGTAGGGCAAGATACTGAATCTCTTTTTGCCTTAGTTTCTCCATCTGTAAAATAGGAATGATAATAGATCCTGCCTTATAGGATTGTTGTGAGGAGTAATACACCTGATACATACAAGTGCTTAGATTGCCTAGAATAGTGCCTGGCATATAACAAAATGATAAAGGTTTGTTATTACTTAGGTATAGTATTACATGAAAAATAGGGAGTGGCCAAAGAAAACCCTTGTGTGGCATGGTAAGAAGTTTGGATTTAAAAACCATTCAATGAATCCCTATTACCCTCAAGATAAACAGGGCAGATTGCCTCAACATGAGTTTTGGTGGGGACAAACTGTATTCAAACCATCGCAGAAGCTATAGGGCATTATTAAGTTTATTCTCCCCTCCACCAAATTAGCATCATAATTATATTTGCAATCCAAAATTTGGGATGGTAGTAAGTTTCCTTCCACCTAGGCTATGCATTTAATTGTGTGGGAAGTATATTAAACAAACTAACACTCTTCAGTACTTATTTTGAAGGCCGACCGGACACAGTGGCTCACACCGGTAATCTCAGAACTTTGGGAGGCCAAGGCAGGCAGATCACTTGAGGTCAGGATTTTGAGACCAGCCTGGCCAAAGTGGTGAAACCCTGTCTCTACTAAAAATACAAAAGTCAGCCAGGCGTGGTGGCACATGCCTGTAATCCCAGTTACTTGAAAGGCTGAGGCAGGAGAGTCATAGGAACCAGGAGGCAGAGGCTGCAGTGAGCCGAGAATATACCACTGTACTCCACCCTGGGTGACAGAGCGAGATTCCGTCTCAAAAAAACAAACAAAAAAAAAGAAAAAAAGAAAGTCAAGCATGATAGGAAGGAAAAGACAGAAATGGTCAAAAGAATGTAACCTTCTGCATTAATGGTTCTGTTTTTCTATGGGAGTGGAATTCACGTATTGCTTTGGGAAGGCAATATTCTTACCAAAAATGATTTTCTATGTTTCTTGAACACCACATGATCTACAAGGGGATCTATTCTGTGACACTACTCTATTTGAATCATTAATCAATACATTTTAACACAATGGAAGCTATAAAAACAGCATAAAAAGATCTGGAAGTTTCTCAGATATCCTGCCTTCTGAGATAAATGGCTTGTTATAAGGGAAAAAATATTATTCCTATTTCTTAAGGTACAAATTAAACCATCTGGGTTTTCATTTAAGTTCAGGGACTTTATTAACATGGCAAAATAGAAAAGAATTGCCCAAGGTAAAAGTCATATTGCCACTGATTCATTGTAATTATCTAATTGGCAAACTCTTTTTCCCCTCCCCATGGAAGAAAGAGAAGCCTGTGAGCTCGAGAGCCTTAGAGATCATCTTTCTACAGATGAAGAATCTTGGATAATTTTTGCTAATTCAGAATGATGAGGATTGCATATTTGTAACACGCTACTCTAAGGCATCATTTCTTATTGTACACATGAAAGAGAAGTGCTTTAAGTTTGCTTTTGTCTGACATCTAGACTTTTTGTGTATATGATTCTAATTATAGTAAAGAACAATGTCAATATGCAGTCATTCTTCTCCATGTGTAAATAAATCCCTTATTGAAAAAAATAGCTTTTCCCTGTTCTGCTTGAGAATGCTAATATGCAATGTCTGTTTTTTGTCTGCAGTTTTTTAAATTTAATTTTTAAATTGACAATAATTGTACATACTCATGGGGGTACATAGTGATGTTTTCTTATGTATAATGTTTAGTGATTAGATCAGGGTAATTAGTGAATCTATCATCTCAAATATTTATAATTTCTTTGTGTAGGGAACATCCAATATCCTCCTTCTGGTTATTTGAAACTTTTAATGTATTATTGTTAACTATAGTCATTCTACAGTGGTATAGAACACTAGAACTTATTTGTCCTATCTAGCTATAATTTTGTATCTGTTTGCAGTTGCTTTTTGAGACATTTTTCTAAACATCTGAATTTAAGATTATATCTCTGAAAACAAAAATACTTCTTTTATGTATTTTCCAAGTAATAAAACTGACTCAGAAAAAGAATACTGGCACCAGCTGGAAACTCCACTAGTTACAAAATCATACATAATTTGTGCAACCTTGAAGTCTGGAACTGCTTGTGGAAACTCATGCCATCAGCCCTCCAACTCAATTAAGTACAAATTTGTTAACATCACTGCTGGCTGTGTAACCTCAGTGGATGCAGGCAAAGAAATATAAGGAAGCCCTGGTAATAGACAGATGTGCTACTCTAGACTTCTCATCATTTGATATTCACTCCTTTGAAGTAAAATATTTTATTTCAGGAGTGGCAGATTAAAATGCAGGAGCCTCTGGATGAAATGCAACATTGGACCATTGCCTGCTGTTAGCACCTTAGGAATAAGCAATTCATTCATTTTGGGAAACATTAGGAGACCTAAGCACAGGAGGCCACTGATACAGTAGACAGAGCTGGCCAGGGGACTAAGGGCATCAAAACTCTAATTACCACTCAGTACTAATAGCTAGTTGTGTGACTTTGAGCAAATCACTCCCCTTCCCCAGCCTGCCTTTACACATTGGTAGAATGAGGGGATTGTTCTACTCCAAATTTCCACATCTCTGCTAAGAAAGAGCAGGCAAAGTGAGGTAAACTGGGCAAGTGTAACAATGAGTCTTGCTGTCCTGACATTTTTGTCTCTGTAAAGGGAGAATGCTTAAAGGCCTGCTCCCAAAGCAACTCTCTAACTCCTGCTCAGCTCTGTGCCTAGTCTTGAGTTGCCTCAGGTGATTGGTGGTTCCAGATCAAGGAGCAAAATCCCTGTGGTTAGATTTGCTCCACTTTGAGCCGCACCTAGCCTGGCTTGTACTCAGCTTTTAAATTTTTAAAAACATGTCTGTGAACTTACTCTTTAATGACACTCTGTTCTTTGAGCATGAAATAGCCCCAAATGCCTCAATTTCATCTGCTCTATGGGGCTCTACATCCCTGATTTCCTCTCTCCTTTCTTTTCAGAGTGGGACAAAATTGTCCTTTAAAGGGAGCATTGAGTTTACCAAAGGCTGATTCTGATTCACTCAGGACCCCTTCCAATGGTAGAGCCAGTTTATCCAACCACCATCCCTGGCCCTTAAAAAACCAGCTAGCCTCCTTAAGAAATCCAGATACTGTGTTCGTTCTGATTTCTGAAAATCATTAGGCAAAATGTAAATTAAACACCTTTTCTGACACTTCATGTCATGATCAGAAAGAAGCCAGGCCTATTGCCTCTGTCCGTTCACCAGTGTGCTCCATGGGAGAAAACAAACAAGTACAGAATTCGTATTGGAACAGAGTTTTTGTTCTTGATCAAAGCAGCAGTAGGGTAAAACTGATTTGCAGAGCTTGGAGAACTATAGACCCAAGCTGCCCCCACTTTTTTCAGATTAAAAAAATAATAATAAGTGAACAAGGCAAATAAGTAGATGAAGATGTACAAAGACCCTCTTTTTATATCCTTCCAGATGTTTTCAATCCATAGAAACATCCAACACATGTACTCACATTTTTTCTCCTATTCCTCTCTCTCTCTATATATAAATGAGCTCTTCCATTCATCCCACTTCTGCTTCCTTTCTCTTTTTTTTTTTCGAGACGGAGTCTCACTCTGTTGCCCAGGCTGGAGTTCAGTGGCGCAATCTCGGCTCACTGCAAGCTCCGCCTCCCGGGCTCACGCCATTCTTCTGCCTCAGCCTCCCCAGTAGCTGGGACTACAGGTGCCCGCCACCATGCCTGGCTAGTTTTTGTATTTTTAGTAGAGACGGGGTTTCACCTTGTTAGCCAGGATGGTCTCGATCTCCTGACCTCATGATCTGCCTGCCTCGGCCTCCCAAAGTGCTGGGATTACAGGTGTAAGCCACCGCGGCCGGCCACTTTTTATTTCTTAGTTGGATAAGTCAGAGAGGATAGATAAGAACCCACACTTTTTAGAAAGTCTGCTTTACAAGATTAGCTTTGGATAGAATACAGATCTCCTTCTAAGCAAAGACCCCTTTTTGTGCTTCTTGGGGAAGTAACAGGAACTGTCTCTGTTGGCAAACCTTCCCTATGCTGTGAAATCGACATGATACCTGGTGCAGTTATATGTATTGTCTGTGCTTGGCATTTGTTAATTGGTGGTAATTAATGTGTTTCATTTTTGAGGAAAGAAGTGAGTTACTGAGACATCAAGCCACAGGATGGTGGGAGTAGGCCAAGATCCAGTGCCTGACTGTTAAACTTGCTTTTTGGTCATTGACTGTTTCTCATTATTTCAAGGACAGTTATTACCATTACCATTACCATTAAAATAGCTGGTTTCAAGCTAGCAGGTGTAAGTACAGACTAAAAGACCGACAAATCTCAAGACACAAAGATAAGTCTAAAACACAGGAGATGAAAAGAAGTCCATGTCAGTAAGTCAAAAATAAACCATGATTATTATTGTTGGTATTCTGATGACCCAACTGAAATGAAATAAGAATTACATTGTCATTAATTTACCTACTGAAATTAATGGAAAACAGTTCTTCTTAGGCTTGTTCCTCAGGATGAGCAAAACTGCAATTTTATGCAAGATCATTCTCTAGTCTTAAGTGCCTCTTCTGTAATTCCAGGAAGATGTGATTTGCAGTGCAGTGAGCAATAGCAATCACTCCTTTCTCCTGTGGGCTGGAGCTAATGCTCATTCTCACCTTGCTCCTCACTAAGACATGCAGCAGACATCCATCATCATTACTGCGCAGCCTGTCTGCATCCTTAATTAGGAAATAACACACAATAGAGCTTAGTGGCAGAGTATGCAATATTATGCATTTTTTGGACTGTTTGTGGTAAAAAACAATTCCAGATTAATTGCACAATAGCTTTGTGCATCACAAGGTCTTAGGAAGCCAAAACCATTTGTCTGGTAGAATTTCAAGACTCTAATTGAACATAACTTGTTTGCTTAAGCAATTTGCAATTATCTTTTGAGTATAAATAAGGATGTTTCCAGGGTTATCCCTCATATTTTTATGGTAATTTTCCAAGTTGGTTTACCTTGCTATGGTTGCCTCTTGCTGTCTCCTTGGCTGTTTATTTGGCATTTGATGCAATTTGCTGTCGATGGTTCCGGCAAAATTAGAGAGTATGACTGGATGGGAAAATACCATGATTTATCATATTGCTCATATCATATTTAACATATTGTTGACTTGTTGCTTTGTTGCTTCATTTTATTGTCATGCCTCATTTTGGCTATCCTTGAGCAACAAAGAATGGTGGAAGTTATTCTGATTTAAGGAAAATACAGGCATTTAGAACTGCAGCAGGGAAAGGAAAAGGAGCTAACATTTACTGAGCACCTACCATGTTCCAGGCAGTATTCCAGGAACATTTTCTTGTTTTAACCTCACAACATACCTGTGAGATATATTATTATCTCTACTTTAACAAATGAAGAAAATTTGGATAATATAACTGCTTAATGTCACACAGCTCTAAAGTGGTGGAACCAGGATTGGAACCCAAATTTATCTAACTCCTATAATTCCGCTTCTTCAAATAGTAATGGTACCTTATATTTGTGCAGAGCTCTATAGTTTTCAAAGCAGTTACCCACATGTTATCACCTTTTGTTTCCAAACAACTCTGTGAGGTATGCGTTATTATGAAACTTTACAGACAAGGAGAAATGACGTGTTCAAGGTCAAACACATAACAAATAGAGGACTAGGACTTGAAGATTTATGAACTTTTGACATGATACCACTGAAGCCTTGGGACAAACCAATTTCTATTTTAAAGAATGCAAATTATCTTGCACCATGTTTTCTATTACCAATAACTATATATATCTATATTCTGTGTACACGGGAAAATAATTTGTTAAGAATCACGGCTTCAGACATAGATGTTGCTATACAATTAAAACAATGGTTAAAATAGTAAGCAGTGAATGGTGATTCAAAATCTAGGCTAAGATTAGATTAGAAAACCTAGGTTAAGAAGCACATTAGTGCTTGGTGTTCCATTATCTTTCTCTAAATCTGTACTCAGGGCCAACCCTAAAAAAAAAAAAAGATAGTAAACAACAGGTCCCAGTTAGTTATCTCTGGTTTTGTCCATTTTGTTCACAAACTATATTGGTCTGATTGTTGGTAGTATTATCTGATCTGTGTGTGTCTGGTCCAGATAAAGGTAGCTATTGACCAAGAAAAGAGATACCTTCTTACTGTAGCATTGATGATGCTACCAGATGGTTTTCAGTCTTGTTTAATAAAGGACTGTCTTGCCCAAGGAGATGACTCATTAAAAGTTGGAAGTGAAGTGGGCACGAAGTTGGAGGAAGAAGAGGAAATAGGTTATCATAATGAATGCAAGCTGGAGTGCAATGGCACCTTCTCGGCTCACTGCAACCTCTACCTCCCAGGTTCAAGCCATTCTTCTGCCTCAGCCCCTGCTAGTAGTTGGGATTACAGGTGCGCAGTACCACGCCTGGCCAATTTTTGTATTTTTAGTAGAGACAGGGTTTCACCATGTTGGCCAGGCTGGTCTCGAACTCCTGACCTCAGGTGATCCACCCACCTCGGCCTCCCAAAGTGCTGGGATTACAGGTGTGAACCCCTCTACTTTTTCTTAGTTTCACTTTCTAATCCCCATCTCTTTTATTCCCATGTCCCCCTCACAAAGATGCTTATCTAATAAACGCATTGACACCAAGGTGTGAATGACTGCTATGCTTACCTCTTCAAAGAGAAATATATTAACACAATTAGGCCTCTGAGTGATAGAATGTCTCTGAGAGGTTCTTTTGGATAGCAGCAGTTTCTGTTGCTCTTCGATTGTTTCAAGCAGCCATTTCCCTAAATTTATTCATATTCCCCTCAAAAAACTCCATTCAATATGCTTTCAGTGACAAGTATTTATTGGGCACAATTTGTGATGGGCACTGTGCCAAATGCTGGGGACATGTTAGTGAGAAAACAGACATATTCTCTCACAGAATATAAACTCCCGGAAGACAGGGACCATAATATATGGAGCTAGCATTGTTTTATACCAGCCACAGCCATCTTCTCACTTTGGCAAACGGCTCTATACTCCCTTGGGCTTAGCAAAAACAAAAACTAATAGCATGTATATACGTTGTGGGTTCACAGATGGAATAATTCAAACCATGGATAGGGTATCTACAACAGATATGGTGTTGCAGCCTCTCTCCCTCCTTTCTTTTCTTTTCTTCATTCCTTCCTTTCCTCCTTTCCCCCATTCTTCTTTTCCTTCCTTTTTTCCCTTCCTTCTCTTCTTTCCTTCTTTCCCCTGTTACCACCCCTATTATTCTTGAGGACCGAGATAGATTTATAGAAATCAGGGAAGACCTTCATGTTGGGTCTAGACAAACATCATAGACCTTGCCATTTGCCAGCTGTGTGCCTCTGAGTTTCATTTGCTCCACATGTCACATGAGGACACTTAATAGCTACCTGCAAGTATGCACTATGGGTACAGAATAGGTGCATGGTAAATGGAACTATTATAATTAGTTTAGATTTAAAATGCCTCATCAAATAATTACCTTTATAATACTGAAGATGTTTTCTTAAGGCATCATTTATAAAAAGATAATATTTATAATAATAATTCTGCACATTTCCAATTGCACTATATTACTTGTAGGACTTTCTTTAGCCTATTCATAACTTAGATGTTTTTTACCGTCCTAGGTAGGGTCCTCATATTCGATTAGCTCAACTAAACAGTTGAAAAGGCTAAGCTGGGCATGGTGGCTCCCACCTGTTATCCCAGCACTTTGGGAAGCCGAGGCGGGAGGATCACCTGAGGTCAGGAGTTCGAGACCAGCCTGGCCAACATGGTGAAACCCCGTCTCTACTAAAAATACAAAAATTAGCTGGACGTGGTGGTGGGCGCCTATAATCTCAGCTACTCAGGAGGCTGAGGCAGGAGAATCGCTTGAACCCAGGAGGTGGAGGTTGCAGTGAGCCAAAATCGCATTATTGCACACCAGCCTAGGTGATAAGAGCAAGACTCCAGCTAAAAAAAAAAAAAAATAATAATAAATAAAAGGGCCAGGCACGGTGGCTCACACCTGTAATCCTAGCACTTTGGGAGGCCGAGGCGGGCGGATCACGAGGCCAAGAGATAGAGACCATCCTGGCCAACATGGTGAAACCCCATCTCTACTAAAAATACAAAAATTAGCTGGGTGTGGTGGCACCTGCCTGTAATCCCAGCTACTTGGGAGGCTGAGACAGGAGAATCATTTGAACCCAGGAGGCGGAGATTACAGTGAGCCAAGATCAGGCCACTGCACTGCAGCCTGGTGACAGAGTGAGACTCATCTCAAAAAAAAAAAAAATAAAAAAAAGAAAAGAAAAGAAAAGCTTAAAGGAGGCTGGGCACGGTGGCTCACGCCTGTAATCCCAGCACTTTGGGAGGCTGAGGTGGGCGGATCACCTGAGGTCAGGAGTATGAGACCAGCCTGGCCAACATGGCGAAATCCCGTCTCTGCTAAAAATACAAAAATTAGTCAGGCATAGTGGTGTGCACCTGTAATCCCAGCTACTCAGGAGTCTGAGGCAGGAGAATCGCTTGAACCCGGGAGGTGGAGGTTGCAGTGAGTGGAGATCACATCACGGCACCCCAGCACTCTAGCCTGGGTGACAGAGCAAGAGTCTACCTCAAGAAAAAAAAAAAAAAAGGCTAAAAGCATTTGTAACACATGCCTGTAAAATACACATTTACATTACACCAGAAACTGGGTCTGTTTTTCTACCTGTGGTCCTTGATCTTTCCCCTCATGTCACAGCATAATGTGGTCAAATGGTGTGATCCAGCTGTGGTATCTCAAATACCCTGTGGGGTGCAGAGATTGTGTCACCTTAATGTCCCCATATTTCAAGTAGAGCTAAGGTTCAGGTGCTTATGTGCCAGGTTTGAAGAATGTCTGCAAAGATGCAAAACATCCATGCTGAAGGCGTTAATTCATTAAACTTTGGGCATGATTTAGAAAAAGAGAGGGATCCTATAGCATCAAAACCAAATTAAACCCCATCATAAGAAACAGCTAGCATTTGTGGACCATTCTCCAACAGCTCCACTCCTGTGAGATATGCCTGAAGGTTTTACTGAGTCCAGTTTGACCTCAGATTCAATGTTTTGGCTCCCACATAAGTTAATTTTTTTTTTTTTTTTTTGAGACAGAGTCTCTCTCTGTTACCTAGGCTGGAGTGCAGTGGCATAATCTCAGCTCATCGCAACCTCCACCTCCTGGGTTCAAGCTATTCTCCTGCCTCAGCCTCCTGAGTAGCTGGGACTACAGGTGCAAGCCACAATACTCGGCTATTTTTTGTGTTTTTAGTAGAAACAGGGTTTCACTACGTTGGCCAGGCTGGTCTCGAACTCCTGACTTTGTGATCCACCCTCCTGGGCCTCCCAAAGTGCTGGGATTACAGGCGTGAGCCACTGTGCCCAGCCATAAGTTTTTTCCCTTCCCAGTAAGATTATACATTTATTCTATTAATGCTGCTATTATTCAAAGTATTTCTAGAATAGCCTTTAGGGCCTCTGGAATGTTCTTTGCAATATCCTCAGTTATGAAAAATCTTCATCTTTTGAAGATGAATGTGATTTTAAAAAATCACCAATGGTCGGCCAGATGTACTGGCTCACACCTGTAATCCCAGCACTTTGGGAGGCCGAGGCAGGTGGATCACGAGGTCAGGAGATTGAGACTATCCTGGTTAACACAGTGAAACCCCGTCTCTACTAAAAATACAAAAAAATTAGCTGGACGTGGTGGCAGGCACCTGTAGTCCCAGCTACTCAGGAGGCTGAGGCAGGAGAATGGCGTGAACCCAGGAGGCGAAGCTTGCAGTGAGCCGAGATCGCGCCACTGCACTCCAGCCTGGGTGAATGAGCGAGACTCTGTCTCAAAAAAAAAAAAAAAAAAAATCACCAATGGTCATTTGAAGTCAAGTCTTGATAGTCAAGTTGGATAGTTCCATTTGAGGTAAAAACAAAACAAAATCTGATAACTATAAAATAGAATAAAAGCCGAGCATGGTGGTCCACGCCTGTAATCCCAACACTTTGGGAGGGTCACTTGAGGCCAGGAGTTCGAGACCAGCCAGGCCAACATGGCAAAACCCCATCTCTACTAAAAATACAAAAAATTAGCCCAGTGTGGCGGCATGCGTCAGTAGTCCCAGCTACTAGGGAGGCGGAGGCACAAGAATTGCTTGGGAAGTGGAGGTTTGCAGTGAGCCAAGATCGGCCACTGCACTCCAGCCTGGGCAACAGAGTGAGACTCTGTCTCAAATAAATAAGTAAAATAGTAAAATAAAATAGAATAAAAGATTATGATGAATATGGCACATAAATTGACTCTAAAAACAAATCAGAAGTGGAATTCTGAAATAACTTCAGGCAATGCCAACATCATTGAAATGACACTGCTTTCCAAGGTAACTGCTTTAGAAATTTAACTTCTAATTCATTTATGAAAATGCAGTCTTATAACTTATTAATGATAGTTCATGCCAACATGGTCTAAGAAAGAAATTCCAAGAACTTAAGCACTGTACTCTTGACAATTCAGGTACATTTTTACTCAAGTGCTTAGTATGATGCCAAGCATTTTGTGGCAACTGAATAAATAGGAGACAATTATGATGCCTGGCTTTGATATCAGTGGAGGTGACAATGTAAGAAGAGTTGGCAAGACATTAGTAACTGTGTGCTGGCTGCTTCAAGATTGCTGGCATTGCCTTAGGAAGAATGAATGAAATTGCTACTTACTGGTAGTTTTTTGCTCTTTTTTTTTTTTGAGATGGAGTTTCGCTCTTGTTCCCCAGGCTGGAGTGCAATGGCACAATTTCGGCTCATTGCAACCTCTGCCTCCTGGCTTCAAGTGATTCTTCTGCCTTAGCTTCCCAAGTAGCTGGGATTAAAGGAGTGCACCACCACTCCCAGCTAATTTTTGTATTATTACTAGAGATGGGGTTTCACCATGCTGGCCAGGCTGGTCTCGAACTCCTGACCTCAGGTGATCCACCAGCCTTGGCCTCCCAAAGTGCTGGGATTACAGGTGTGAGCCACCGTGCCCAGCCTTTTTTGCTCTTTTTTTATGGCAACTTATAAAACATGTGCCTCATGCTTGTTTATGACACAGCTTATGGAAATTATGTAGTAACGCCACTGTACGCTGAAGAACAGCCACTGACAATGAAGAAGCCTGGCACAGGACAAACATGAAGTGGCTCCTTATAAGGAAAGAAAGTCTTAAGAGACCATGCTAATAGTATCAATGATGGTTAACCCAAGGGGAGGACTCATAGATGGTTGACCTGCAAGGTATAGTCAAACCACCAAGGATTTTCTACTCTCATTTATAACTTTGGAAGCATTTGGGTTTTTTTGTGTTTTTTTTTTTTTGAGACAGAGTCTTGCTCTGTCACCCAGGCTGGAGTGCAGTGGTGCGATCTTGGCTCACTGCAACCTCAGCCTCCTGGGTTCAAGCGATTCTCCTGTCTCAGCCTCCCAAGTAGCTGGGATTACAGGCACCTGCCACCATGCCCAGCTAATTTTTGTATTTTTGGTGGAGATGGGGTTTCACCATGTTAGCCAGCTGGTCTCGAACTCCTGACCTTAGGTGATCCACCCACCTTGCCCTCCCAAAGTGTTGGGATTACAGGCATGAGCCACAGAACCCAGCCTATATTTTTATACCAAGGTATATTAACTGATGTCTTGGCGTGGCACAGTGGCTTGTCCCTGTAATCTCAACATTTTGACAAGCTGAGGCGGGCAGATCACCTTACATCCGGAGTTTGAGCCAGCCTGGCCAACATGGTGAGAGCCTGTCTCTACTTTTTTTTTTTTTTTTTTTTTTTTTGAGATGGAGTCTTGCTCTGTCGCCCAGGCTAGAGTGCAGTGGCGCGATCTCGGCTCACTGCAAGCTCTGCCTCCCAGGTTCACGCCATTCTCCTGCCTCAGCCTCTCCGAGTAGCTGGGACTACAGGCGCCCGCCACCACGCCCGGCTAATTTTTTTGTATTTTTAGTAGAGACGGGGTTTCACCGTGGTCTTGATCTCCTGACCTCGTGATCCACCCGCCTCGGCCTCCCAAAGTGCTGGGATTACAAGTGTGAGCCACCGCGCCCGGCTGCCTGTCTCTACTAAAAATACAAAAATTAGCCAGGTGTAGTGGCACGAGCCTGTAATCCCAGCTACTTGGGAGGCTGAGGCATGATAATTGCTTGAACCCAGGAGGTGGAGTTTGCAGTGAGCTGAGATCACGCCACTGCACTCCAGCCTGGGCAACAGAGCAAGAGTCCTCAATAAATAAATAAATAAATAAATAAATAAAATTAAAATTAAAAAAATTTTAAAATGACTTCTATATGTAAAAATTGTGGCATATGCTCTAAAAATACAAAAATGAATTCTCTTTGGAATTTGCCCTGAGGGAGTTTACATGTTAGCAGAGGAAATCAAGATAGGCAGAAATAACAAGAAAAATATAAAGTAGAAAGTGATAAAAATTATTTGAGAGGTACAGATAAAGAGAATAACTGGTCAGAAGGAGAGTCAAGGAATGGTCCCTGGAGGAGGTAACGTTTGAACTGAGATTAGAGAGTGAGATCAGAGAATGGCGCATCACATATATCAAATCCGTAGAAGCAAAAATCCATGAGGGAGAAAAGTGAATTGTTTAGTTGTCTGGATGTGGGAGTGTGAAGGGGAAGGGTTGGAAATAAGGTAGGAGAAGTAATGAGACTTCGGGCAGTAGGAAGTGAGGAGCAGTAAACAGATGAGTGATACCACCTGAACTTTGCTTTATTAAAAACAATCTGGTAGCACTCTTTCAGGGCGAAATCTATTTTCAGCCAATGTTAAACAATTGGCGAATGTCCAAACACTAAATTAGCTTGAGATGTTGTCTGCCGTTAAATATGAACCAAATTTGGGTTGTAAATGCATTTTTAATTCTGTAGTTGTAGCATTCCTGATTGACTTAATAAACTTTTCACAGATGAATGGTGTTGGTATATATGTGTTAGCTTTATATTGTCCACTAGCCAGACATTTAAACAAACAAACAAACAAAAATACTGTGAGCTGGATAAAGTTCTCTTGAAAATGCCTCAAGCATGGATAGAATATTTTTTCCCTATGAAATGATAAATCTGGGCCGGGCGTGGTGGTTCATGCCTGTAATCCCAGCACTTTGGGTGGCTGAAGCAGGTGGATCACCTGAGATCAGGAGTTCAAGACCAGCCTGGCCAACATGGTGAAACCCCGTCTCTACTAAAAATACAAAAATTAGCCAGGCGTGGTGGCATGTGCCTGTAATCCCTGCTACTTGGGGGGCTGAGGCAGGAGAATCGCTTGAACCCAGGAGGCGGAGGTTGCAGTGAGCTGAGATAGCACCATGGCACTCCAGCTTGGACAACAGAATGAGATCTCATCTCAAAATAAATAAATAAAATAAAAATAAAAATGATAAATATGGAAAAATGCTCAGGACAGAGGTAGAGCTCTGTTCATTGTTTATATCCCTTTCAGCAATATGAGACCAGTGGAATGATTTGTTGAAATTTTCTTAAACCTCTGTCTGTGGCAGAACGCAGGTTAGTGCAAGCTTCTTTTCAGTTCCCCAGGCTATGTATGATAAACCCAACATCTGCTGTCTTCCTCTTGGTGGATTTAAAGCCATGCATTTGGCACTAGAATGCAGACCAGGAAATCAGACAGCTTGACCATGTTGCCTTCCGTGAGGGTGCTGGTTCTGTTATCAAACAAACAAACAAACAAAAAAACCCTTAAACTCAAAAATTGTTGCATGTGCTTAGTTAAGTTCAGGCAACAACAACCCCAGGCCGGTGAAGCGATCAGCAAAAGCAGGAGCGGGTGCACCATTGCAATGATGATTCATCCTCAGAGGTGCATGCTTTCGCTGAATTAAAGTTGCAGTGTTTTGAACGTAGCTTTTACCAACACAGAGCTCCCATAACCAAGTGTGGGAGTAATAATAGGACAAGCAAATTATAGGGAACTTGAGAAGGGATTCCACTACTGAGGAAGCAGACCAAGGGAATAGCTTTTACACAAGACATGAATTTTTCCCCACACATTTGTGTCCCTTCCAAATACAGATTTTTTTTCATGTGGTGCCAATGACTGAAAACGTGGGCCACACACACACAATAAATTCAGTGTAGCGAGCACTCCGCATGTTATAGTATTACTTAGAATGTTTCTTTGGTTGTTTTCCCCAGAGTATTGAGGTGACGTATAATTTTTAGCTCAGTGTTGCTGATTGTAGATGGCAAAGGATAGTGGGAAATGTGAATAAATACATCAAATAATGCTTGCTTTTACCTTTTTAACTAAATATATGTACTATGTATGAGGCTCTGAGCTAGACTCTGCAGGGTGTACAAAATTGAGTAGAGCATAGTCTTTTTCTTAAGGAGCTTGTATCTGGTAGGGAACATAAGATAAAGGCAGTTGATTGGATTACAAGACAGGCTGTGTGCCACGCCAGGGAGATATGTTCCATGCCGTAAGTGAGCCTGCAGGCCGTACACCATGGGGACTTGAAGCAGAAGAATGTCCAGGAAATGTTAAATGGAGGAAATAGGTGTGTGTCTTCAAAACTCTGGGTGCTGGGAAGATGGTGGCCCCATTCATGGAAATAGGGAAGTTGGCAGGAAGAGCATGTTTGCCTGTGAATGCGTCAAGTTTGGGATTTCAGTGAAATATGGTGGGTATAATGTCTTCGAGGTAGGTGAAATCCTGTCTAGAGAGAATTTGAGACTGGGAATGTGGATAGACATGCAGAGATAATAGTAGAAGTTGTGGAATGGGTGAGATCACCAAGAAAAACTACATAGAGAGAAAAAGAGCACTGGAAACCTTTAGGGAAAACCCAATTTTAGAGGACAGGAGAAAGAAGAGGAAGTGATAATAAGATCCTGAATTAATGGTTTGAGTAGTAGGAGAAACTGGAGCGTGCAGTGCAATATAGCATTTAAGAAAGGATTTCAGGAAGAAGTTGAGCAACACTGAGGACTGCAATTGAAAGCTTGAAGGAGGATGAGGACAGAAGAAAATGGATTTAGCGATTAGAAAGAGACTGATAAGAGAGCGATTGATAGGGGTAAAACTAGATTAATTATTAAACATTTGCTGAAGTATATAAAACAAATGACATAAAGATCACAAGTTTTCCTGTTAGGACAACTGCTCTGTGCTTTAATGTCAGGGAAATAATGCAACAGCAAGGGAAAATTATTCCATAATGGATTAAGCATTAAAACATTGCCGGCCGGGCTCACGCCTGTAATTACAGCAGTTTGGGAGGCCGAGGTGGGCAGATCATGAGGTCAGGAGTTCAAGACCAGTTTGACCAACATAGTGAAACCCCGTCTCTACTAAAAATGCAAAACATTAGCCGGGTGTGGTGGTGTGCGCCTGTAATCCCAGCTACTTAGGAGGCTGAGGCAGGAGAATCAGATGAACTCGAGAGGCATAGGTTGCAGTGAGCCGAGATGGCGTCATTGCACTCCTGCCCGGGTGACGGGGTGAAACTCTGTCTCAAACACACACACACACACACACACACACACACACACACACACACACACGCCATGTGGGGAGGTTATCTGAGTCTTTCTCACACGTGCTAATGTAAACCCTTCTTTGAGATAATGGAGTGGCTGGTCTTCACACTTGCTATTCACACTTTTTAATACAATGGAATAGCAACCAGGTATCACTAGACACCAGAAGTGCTGGATGTCTGGAGTAGATCAGGAAACATAGCAGAGAAGATTCCACTTCAAAGGGTTTAGTATGAAGCTACTTTAGTCATTGATTTTTCTGTCTTGGAGTGCCAATTTCTCCTTCTGACTTGTACACTTCTCTCTCTTTTTTTTAAATTTTTGTCTTTTTTTTTTTTCTTTAGTTCTTCTGGAAAAAAAAAAAAAAAAGGATACATGTGCAGAATGTGCAGGTTTGTTACGTAGGTATACACGTGCCATGGTGATTTGCTGCACCTATTGACCTGTCCTCTAAGTTCCCTACCCTCAACTCCCATCCCTCAACAGACCCTGATGTGTGTTGTTCCTCTCTCTGTGTCCATGTATTCTCATTGTCCAACTCCCACTTATGAGTGAGAACATGTGGTGTTTGGTTTTCTGTTCCTGTGTTAGTTTGCTGAGGATGATAACTTCCAGTTTCATCCATGTCCCTGCAAAGGATATGATCTCATTCCTTCTTATGGCAGCACAGTATACCACATTTTGTTTATCCAGTCTATCATTGATGGGCATTTGGGTTGGTGTACACTTCTCTTTGGACTCCAAGCATTTGTCTTTGATGGTGTTTTTGAGTGGTTACAGATGAAACAATAGGACTATCGCTACAAAACTGTATGACAAACCTCCCTCTTGCCTTCTTCAGTAGAATTAACTAGCTGATGATTATGGAAACAAAAGAAGATTGCAACAATAATATATTTTATTTCTTTTTTTAAAACTTATTATTTTTTAGTGATAGGATTTTGCTATGTGTCCCAGGCTAGCCTCCAACTCTTGGACTCAAGCAGTCATCCTGTCTCAGCCTTGCTAGTAATTGGGACTAGCGACATGCCCACAATATCTTTTATTTCTGTATTGCTTTGTACCTCTCAAAGCCATTTGCATGCATGCTCCCTTTTGACCTCAAATCAGTCCTGTGGGGATAGACAGAGATCTTTTGGATAGGAATAAATACGCAGAGAGAATATATAATCTGTTTATTGACTTTCAGCACGATTGTAAATGCTGTCTTCTTTTTTAAGGCTATTTTTCTTCTTTGGATTGAAGATATGTAGACAGACAATATTACTACACTATTTTTTTTTTACAACCTTAAGTGCTGATAGAGATCAGATAATTAGATAAACAATCCGTGATATACATAAGAGTAAACACTCCACATGGATACTATATGTAAAAAAACAAACAATGGAAACATCACTGGGGTAAAATTAGATAATTATTTTTATTTATTAAAATTAACACTGAAAGTGGAATGTTCCAACACTGTTAGGGATTACAGTGAGACAGTTTGACTTTATCTTATTCCTGAAGATATTTTCGCTCTTTCAATTTGGCAACTCTTCTATAAAAGCCCTTACCTGGTGGATTAACAGTTTGAGGTATTTAGAGTTAAAGAAGGGATGTTCAAGAGATTGGAGATAAAAGCAGGGGCGGGGGCAGTTAAAGAGGAAGAGACTCATTTATTCATGAATTCTTTCAGTCATCCATTCCTTTAACATTTATTGATACCACTATGAGTTATGTACTAGATATTGTACTGGATCTGGGAACATGGAGTTGCTTTCTTTCATGAAAGACTTTCTGAGGGAAGAAAAGAAATAATATAATTTTGAGGGGAAGAGTTTTCCTTGAAAACCTTGAAAGTACTCTGGTGTTGGTTTCAAGCAATGGTGCATTTTCAGAAAATCAAAATATGCCAGGACTGGTCATGTTTCAACTAGTGTGTTGATTTAATTCTTACTCAAGGGAGAAAATTGCCACTTGGATCATCAACCCCAGTCTGTGGAATCAGATCTTTCTCTCTGTCTCTGAAAGCCCTTATATAAGAACTGTCCAGAGTTAAATGAGGGGTGACAAGCTCATAACGCAGAAGGAACATTGTGTCTCTGGGCTATCAAAACATTGATCACCCATCCAGCCATTTAGCAGGGTATTCCGTTAAAAATCTCTGGCTCCTAATGAACAGTATAAATATGTGAATGGGAAGGCTAGATTTGGAAAGCTGTCTGTATGAGAAGAAAGTACACTGATGACAGAACACAGATGTGTATCCCGTGAGTTGGCAGCAGTGTGATTATGTTGACGATATTGACATTTGACAGTCAGAGCCCAGGACATGATGTCTTTGAGAAACTCTTCTTAAGTTGGGTATATTTTTTCCTAGTAGAGTAAGAGACCGAGGTGGAAGTGATTGCCTATTCTATACTGATAAGAAAGACATAGGCTTTGTAGAGTTCAAGACCTTGGCTGGCACTTCTCTCGGCTGATGAAGCAAGCCAGCATGGCCAGTTCTACTGGTGGTTATCTGAGCCAGCCTGCACAGGTCCCTGATTGCTATGAATCAGCACTCGTAAGGTTCCACAGGCAGTAAGGAACCAGAAATACTGGTTTCTACCAACAGTTGGTCTCAGAAGGACTGGTGTGACTAACCAACTGTAAGAACAGCCTCAAATCCTTTCTGGGAAGAGGCAGGGTTTATAAATAAACAGAAAACAAACACAACTGACTCAAACTGAAATTTGTGGCTCTGGTTTGATGTGGTGAATGTATTTAATGTAGCCCAAGAGAGAAAGCTGAGGTCTCTACTTTTATGAAATTACTAAAAGATTGCAATCACTGTTCAACACTGTCTAAAAATATCATGTACAGTGTCGAGGACTTGCACTAATCATATGATTAATAGAATGATTATGACAGTGCTCTATAAATAAGGGTACGAAGTGGCAGTGTAGGGGCCAAGGGAAAGCTTCCCCCTTGCCCTCTGAAGGTTGGCTGAAAAGTCAACTCACAAAAGCAGATTAATTGGAGAAAAGGCATATAAATGTGTTAATGTGTACATGGACGAGAACTGCAGAGTGATTACCCTGATCCCTCAGTGGGGTTCAGAACCTTATAAGCCGTCTTGAGCTTACACAAAGAAGGGGGCCTTGGATTGTGACAAAACAGTTTATGGTGACAAAACAGTTTATGGTGACAAAACAGTTTATGGTGACAAAACAGGTTATGGGATGGGGAGAAGAGCAGGCCTGGCTAGCAAAGGTAGTCTTGCCTGCCGGGTAGCAGCCCTCAGAGAGAATAGAAGGTAAATGATTCCTTCAGACCTTTGAAGGTGTCAGACTTCCAGTTAATCTTTCCTAGATCCAGCCAAGGAAAAGTCTCAGAGAAAGCCTGGCTGCAGCAATGTATAGCTTCCAGATGCATATCTTCCCCACAATAGACAGCCTTCCAGGGCTACTTCTGTTTGCAGGCCCTCTGAAGAGCCATCACAAAATATGTCAAATAAATATATTCTGGGGTGAAATATTTTTATTTCCTTCAATAGTGAATAGAGACAAGTATGAACTGTTTTAACAAAACAAAATAAAAACATGCCAATAATAGACATTACAGTATTAACTACTCATTGCATATGCCTGCAAATTCTGTTTGTAATGGTAAATAATCTAGCATTTATTGTAAACTTTTTTTTTTTTAATGCTTCCCCTCTGTTTGAAACTAAAAATTCCCAGGCTGGGTGTGGCCGCTCATGCCTGTAATCCCAGCATTTTGGGAGGCTGAGGCAGGTGGATCACCTGAGGTCAGGAGTTTGAGACCATCCTGGCCAACATGGTGAAACCTTGTCTCTACTAAAAATACAAAAATTAGTTGGGCATGGTGGCGGATGCCTATAATCTCAGCTACTCGGGAGGCTCAGGCAGGAGAATCACTTGAACCCCTGGGGCGGAGGTTGCAGTGAGCTGAGATCGTGCCACTTCACTCCAGCCTGGGCGAAAGAGTGAGACTCTGTCTCAAAAAAACAAACAAACAAACAAACAAATAAAAACACAACAAAAAGAAACTAAAAATTCTATTTAAAAAAATAGCCAAGGCTCTTTACAATTTATCTTCTCTAAAAAGAAAAGAGCAGCAACATCTGAGTAAAGTACATTTTTTACATTTCAACCAATGCTTATGTAAAAGACATATAAAAAGGTATATATTAGCATTTTTAGGGCTTTTTGGAATTATAAACAGATCGACAGCTCTGTGGCCTGGAGTTAGTGCTGTTTATTTCCTAGACTGATACAGCAGCGGCTGTAGTTCCACGCATGGCACCCTGATTCCCAGGATTAGGAATACAAAGGCTGATTTGTGGGGAGGAGAGTTTTCTGGAAGCACGTGCAGCTGCCGCTGGCTCATGCCAGCACGTTCATTAGCCAATCTGACAGCAGAGCTGATGTCTACTCTCAGCTTTTCGGGGCAAAGAAAGGCACATGATGCCAAAGGGCCTTCTCATTCTTAGCTGAACACGTAGAAGGGTAAAGCCAGGGGTTCCCATGGTCATTCCTTTTTCCTGGATGGTTAGTTGTCAGGATCTCAAGTAATCATGAATTAACCCCTGTAAGGCATCTGAATGAATGCCTACTTTATTTTAAACCTGAATAAGTAAAACCCTCTTAAAGATTGCTGTTTCATGCTGCCCGCCCCATCCCCCCAACCCACTCCCTTTTAATAATGTAGCAACATGGTGATTGAAGTGGGTAATTTTTCTCTTTGTATACTGTCTTTTTCATTTCTGGAACAGGTCCAGAAATTATAAATTGAATTGAATTATAAATAAGAATTGAATATTGTTTTGCTATTCCCAATATATTTAATACCGTCAATTATTTTAATTGGGCTAGTCATTTCAGAATTTAAAGTAGCAAAGGCTCAATCAAGGTTGCATCAGGGATTCCTGACACTTGGGAAACTAGAAAACAACAACGGTTCAAATCCATGTAGCTTCATTCAAATCATTCATGTACTGGCCTATGCCATAGTCCTTAACCTGACTCTACCCTGTGGTTCATGAAACTGTCAACTAGCTTGCATATCATCCAGATGTCTTGTTTTGGCTCACCACATTTCAGACTTTGGTCTGTGAATACTTGCAAATATTTTCTTTTTTCTTTTTCTTTTCTTTCCCTTTTTTTTGAGACAGGGTCTGGCTCTGTCACCAGGCTGGAGCGCAGTGGCGCGATCTGGGCTCACTGCAACCTCCGACACTCCCTGGTTCAAGCAATTCTCCTGCCTCAGCCTCCTGAGTAGCTGAGATTACAGGCACGTGCCACCACACCCAGCTAATTTTTGTATTTTTAGTAGAGACAGGGATTCACCATCTTGGCCAGGATGGTCTCAATCTCCCGACCTCGTGATCTGCCCGCCTCAGCCTCCCAAAGTGTTGGGATTACAGGCGTGAGCCACAGCACCCAGCCACAGATGTTTTCTTAGATAATTTAGCATATGTTACGGGTTGCCTTAGAATATTTCAGCAATAATGTAATAGTCTTTATTTATCACTAATAAAACTAGGATAATCCAACAGTGGAAGCCAATGAATAGGAGGCAACTCACCATGGTCTTTTGCTGGTTTTGCCAATGCCAAGCCAGAGGAACACAGGCAAATTATGAAATTCCTCTGGGCAGTATCACAGAAAAGCAAGGAGAATTTCAAAGCCGGGCCAGGAGGTGCTATTTAGGTAGAGATATTAAACATAATCACAGTTTAAGTGATTATATAAAAAGGAGCTTTTAGAGAAACAGTGAAATCTTTATAGCCTCTGATAGGATATTTGATTGGCTTCCAAATTTGCGCACTTCCCTCTTGAAGAGGGTTAGATCTTTTGACTAGAGGGCTAGATCTCTCTCCTCCTTGAATTTCAAAAGTGTTAAAATAACAAGCAGTGTCTAGCTGGGTGATTTTCCACATTCGTCCTGTTTAAAGGAAGAAGTTTGTTCTACTGTAAACAGTTATGGGAACTGTTTGCTTTGGATGTGCTTGGTCCTCATTGGCTGAGGAGGACTTTCTTACTCTGGTTTCTTGCCAAGGTGGAAATTCAGTGCCAAAAGCTTCCTAGTCCTGTCTGGACATCCTCTAATTAGAATAAAGTTGACCTAAAGAAAGTATGTTGGAGAGCTGCAGGCATGGTAGTAGTGCCTTGAAAAAAAAAAAACAAAACCAGTCGATTTAAATAGTAGATTGTGCTGACCAGTAGCATGGAGCAAAGTTCATTGTCATATCCTGGACAGAACATTTCTTGGATCTTTTTTTGCTCCACCTCTAACCAGAAAAGGCTCTGTCCTGAAACTATACTTGCATGTATGGAAGCCCTTTGAAATTCTTACACTCCTTTGCATCTATTAAACCAAGAGGATAAGCAACTTGGGTAATTTAGCATGGTCATGAGCATTTATCTACACAGTTCATGGGCTCCAAATGGGTGTCTGAAGGTGAGTTGAGTGTGGATGTTAGAAGTCAGTTTTCATTCTAGTCATTCAAATATTAGCTGTACAAAGTGGATTATTTATACAAGTTATAGTTCTAAGCAGAGTCTTTAGAGCCAAACTGCCTTCAGTTTGAATCCTGCCTCTACCAATTGTTTGGCAATCAACCCTGGACAAATTGCATAAGTTCACTATACCTCTTTCTCTGCCTCTGAAATGTTAATATATGTGAGGCACTTAGATTAATACTCAGGAACAAGTAAGTGCTCAATAATGTTAGCTGTTTTTATTTTCTCCTTCTCTTGAAATTACAAGCGATGCTCAATGACTACTGGCTCATTGTCTAGCTTGATGCTTCTGGCTGGTGAGGGATTTATAAGGGAGTGAGAAATGTGTGGATGTGCCATCTGTCCACTTTTACTTCTAGGTGTATCCATATCTGTGTATAAAAGCCGAAAAAAAAAAGGCCCATTAAATGCTCACACATTTATGAAGACTTTTCTCAAAAGAGACTTTCCTGGCTTTTATGCTGTTAGGCAGATCAATTCTATATTTAAATATCATTCTGTCCTTTTGATGGTTGAATTCAAATTGTGCCTATTATAGCTGACTCTTAATCATAGGTGGTCCTGTGCCAATCATGTAAGACTACTGAAAATGATCTATGGCAACAATCATTTCTGTACACAAGTTGTGGTTGACTAAATCCATATATTCTCTCAGGGGTGGGGCAGAACCTCTAAAATATCACAGTGAGTGGGAGGTGGGGCATTTATAAGTAGCAGATCATTGTACAACCATTTCCTGTGCCCCAGCCTCCTCTGACCTCAGCTACTTTTTTAAGGTACTGACCCACAGCCTCTGCTATGAGCCATACCCCAGCACCTCCTCCATGCAGCTCCAGTAGCCACTTCTTGTCTTGGAGGCTGGCTGTGTCATACAGTGTTGGAGATTATGCTAAGTGAATCTAGTATCTCCTTGTTGCTCCCTCTGTCAAGGACCTGTAGTTTGTGGATTTAATATGTGGAGCAGATATTCATTTATTAATTCATCCCTTAGGCATGTATTAAGGCCCACTATACACTAGGCACTGCATTAAGCACTGGGAATGTAAATATGACCGAAGTTCTTCTTCTTTTTTTTTTTTGAGACAGGGTCTCACTCTGTCATTCATGCTGGAGTGTAGTGGTACCATCATAGCTCACTGCAGCCTCAACCTCCTGAGCTCAGCGACTCCCCCAACTCTCCCCACTCCCCACAACTTTGCTTTAGGCTCCCAAGTAACTAAGACTCCCAGTTAATATTTTATTTTATTTTTTTGAGACAGAGTCTCGCTCTGTCATCCAGGCTGGAGTGCAGTGGCACAATCTCAGCTCACTGGAACCTCTGCCCCTGGGTTCAAGTGATTCTTGTGCCTCAGCCTCCTGAATAGCTGGGACTACAGGTGGGCACCACCACACTCAGCTAATTTTTGTATTTTTAGTAGAGATGGGGTTTCACCATGTTGCCCAGGCTGATCTCAAACTCCTGGTCTCAAGTGATCCACCCACCTCGGCCTCCCAAAATGGTGGGATTACAGCACCGCAGCTAGCCCTTTATTTTTATTTTTTGCTATGTTACCCACTATGCTTAGCCTGACTAAAGTCTTGATAGCACCTCATGACCACATATTAGACTCTGGAGGTGAAGAGAAACACAGGTGGATATGACAAAGGTAGCAAAATGGTGTGGGGTCATGGTTAGAAACATGGACTTTGAGCCTGAGTGTTCGGGTACAAATTTTTACTCAGCCACTTACTACCTGTGCGACCTTGGACTTCATAGCAACTTCGCTTCTCTATGCCTAGTTTCCTTATTTGTCAAGTGGCAACTGTCATTGTACCTAGGGTTGTTGTAGGAGTTAATATTTATGACTATGTAGGGGAGTGCCTGAAACACAGTAAGTGCTATGTAAACATTTAAGTAAATAAGTGCAGCAATCGAGCTATATACAGGGTGTTATAGGAGTACCTTGTCCAATGTCTTTTTCCTTGGGTCAAATTTCTACCTGGTATCTTTGTCATAGTAAATGAGTGTTTGTCCTATTTTCCTGCATCCTTAGTCTCTGCCTTAATTTCTGGTCAAGTCCTCAGTTCTTCTGGAACAGAGGTTCTGCCTTGATCTTGCTAATTTGCCTGCCCATAAGCTCCACTCTCCAAGCAGAGTTCCAGCTACCAGCTGCCAGGCCTGCCTGCTGCCTGAGTTTCTGAATATTACTTGCTCTAGGAGTCCCCATTGCTATGCTTCTTCCATGCATTTAGCCACCCATCTGCCCATTATTCTACTCTCTTGACACTATGACCTGACCCGGCCGGTGTCTCTAATTGCCTGTTTTCCATGTGGCTGCCTGGCCCTTAGGGACAGGTGTTTGATCTTATCATCTCACTTATGCCTTGTTCGGCCACCACTTAATCTTCCCTACTGACGAGAAAGAAGGTGGCAAGGAAGAACGGCTGAGTGAGACACTCTGTGTTGCTCATCAAGTGACCTAGTTTAGTTTACCAAGGAATTTTTGGGTGTATCTATTGGGGGTAGCTTATCATAAATAACTATGCATAGTCACATGTGTAATTAGGAGGGGCTTGCTCTCTACAAAGTTTCCTTTGTGAAGACTTTCTCTTCTTGATGCCCCAGTTAAGGAAATTCCTTTACTAATTTATCTTCCTGAATAACCAGTCCTCCCTGAATAATCAGTTTTATGTGCGGTCCCACTGCTGCTAAATTACTCTAATGAAGTCATAATACTGTGGTTCTGGGCTTTCAAGTTCAGTACTTTCTACGTATTTTTCATTCTTAGTGTTTGCATGCAGGCTAAACATTCTAGGACGTCATGGTTTCCCCTCTGCTCCCCATCATTCCTATTTTTACCTCTCAGAGTTTTCCAAAACTTGGTTATAGTCAATGTCAGCCCAAAGAATTTCCCTTTACCTGGAATCACTTCTGTTGAACATGGCCACTTTTGTCTTGCATAAGAAAACCTAATCATCTCAATTACGATAATAATCTCGAAGTTGCATTACTGACGAAGGTGTCATGAAAGTGAGTCAATAGTGGAAGGGGAATAAAGGGCATAATATAATCCCCAGCTCTTAGCAACATAACCTAATTTTCATTCAGTCCCATGTAGCTGCCTTATTTCCATTAGGCGCACACTGATATCTTTTAGCCCCATGCACAGAAGACGATCTTATTTTCCCTTCAGCTCTATTTGGTACTTACAGTTAATTGCAAACTTAATTATAAGTGCTAGAAGTCATCTGCAGAGTATTTCTCATTTGTGAATTATTTTATTATCCATTTTTATGGTATGCATTTATTTTCTTGATCGAAATAATTTTCATTTTAAATAGCATCTGACATTTGCAAAGGTTTTAAAGCACATTCACATATGCTATCTCATTAATTCTCACAACAATCCTGTGAGGTAGACAGAACTGTTATTATGCCTATGCTACAGACGAGAAAATAATGGCACGGAAAAAGATTGTGGGAGAATAAAGTAAAAAGTGCATAAGAGAAGGAGCCTGATGATTAAGCACTGCTTGCAGCTCTGGCATTGTTGACTATGAACTGCATGCCTCTAGGCAAGTTACTTAAACTCTCAAGGTTTGTTTCTTCATCTGAAAAATGAGGGACTTAAATTTAGGGTTTCTTGCAGTTCTGAGTCTGTGTGATGTTTGTTTAAGCCGGCATATTCATATTAACCTTCCCTACTCAACCGCTGATAGGTGAGGAATACACACACACACACACACACACGTGCACACACACACATACATCAAGGACTCCTTTGGGCCCAAGAGTTGAGATAAGCAATCCTGAAGTGAGGGGGCTGGGAGAACCAGGGAACTGAGCATGTAGGAAGAGATGATTTGCTCTTGAAAAGGTGTAGTGCGGCCGGGCGCGGTGGCTCACGTCTGCAATCCCAGCACTTTGAGAGGCCAAGGCAGGCGGATCACGAGGTCGGGAGATCCTGGCTAACACGGCGAAACCCCGTCTCTACTAAAAATACAAAAACAAAATCAGCCAGGCGTGGTGGCGGGCACCTGTAGTCCCAGCTACTTGGGAGGCTGAGGCAGGAGGATCTCTTGAACTCAGAAGGTTGAGGCTGCAGTGAGCCATGTTCAAACCACTATACTCCAGCCTGGGTCTGAGGGCAAGACCCTGTTTCAAGACAAAAAAAACAAAACAAAACAAAACAAAAAACATCATTCTTTAGTGAATATCCTGCCTTTATTTCTGAGATCACAAAGCAGTGGAGTGTCCCTGGCTTTTGAACAGATAGTGATAGTTTCTGTATGGGCAAGAATTTGTTCCTTTGCTGAATATTTTGAGAAGTGAGTATCCCATATGGAGGTTGGTGAGGATACCATAAGCATCTTGATTATCCTGAGAGCCCAGAAAGGGAACCAAGATAAAATTGCTAGAGGAGAATTTCCTGTGGTCTCAGCTTGAGACTGCAGAGCAGAGCACGATAGGGGACAAGTACCTCCCCATCTCATGGAAAGGATCTAGACTAACATCAGGGCTTGCTAACAGGTGCCCAAAACAGTTTCTACAACCTGTGGCCCCCACCCACCTCAGACAAGAGAGTTCTTTTGCAGATTTTTTTTTTAAACAACAACTTTATTGAGATATAATCACGTACCATCAAATTCACCTTTTTAAGGTGTGTAATTCAGTGATTTAAAATATATTCACAGAGTTGTGCAGCCATCACCACTGTCTAATTTTAGAACATGTTTGTCATCCCCCAAAGAATCCCTGTACTCATTAGCAGTCACTCCCCATTTCTCCTCCCAGCCACTGCCAATCACTAATCTGCTGTTTCTATGGATTTGTCTGTTCTAGATGTTTCATTTGAATGGAATCATACAATATGTGACTTTTTGTGCCTGGCTTCTTTCACTGAGAACAATGTTTTCAAGCCCAGGTGTGGTGGCTCATGTCTGTAATCCCAGCACTTTGGAAGGCCAAGGTGGGCAGATTACTTGAGGTCAGGAGTTTGATATCAGCCTGGCCAACATGGCAAAACCCTGTCTCTACTAAAAATACAAAAGTTAGCCTGGCATACAAAAATGGTGGCTTGCACCTTTAATCCCAGTTACTTGGGAGGCTGAGACACAAGAATCACTTGAACCCGGGAGGCAGAGGTTGCAGTGAGCTGAAATCATGCCACTGTACTCCAGCCTGGGTGACAGAATGAAACTGTGTCTCAAAATCCATAATTAAAACCAAACCAAAACAAAACAAAAGTATAATGTTTTCAAGGCTCACCTGTGTTGTAGTGTGTATCAGTATTTCACTTTTTTTTTACAGTGGAATAATAGTTCTTTGTAAAGATATACCATATTTTACTCATCCATTCATCTGTTGATGGACATTTGCATTTTTTCCACTTTGGGACTCTTATGAAGATGCTGCTATAAACATTCATTTACATGTTTTTTTTTGTGGTCTTAGGAGAATTTGACCTTGTTCCCTGAAGCTTGTTCCTTGAGCATAGAGTATGAAGTCTGTTCCCTAGACATGGGGTTGGCTGGAGCTGCGCCTTAGAGCAAAGAGGAGAGCCGAGACTGTAGTGGGAGTAAGCCACAATTCTACAGTAATCAGGGTAAGTGTTGTGTTTTCCGAAGACTAGAGTGGACACTGTGGAAGACACAACCATTTTGAAGAGACCTTGCCCAAGAATACTATCTGTGTGGTGCATTATCGTCTGACCCAGAGCTAGGGGAGAATCATGAGTGGTCAGCAGGGGAGTATATTTTCCATCTGAGAAAAAAAGGAAAGTGTTGGAGATCCCCAGTGGAGGTTGAGGGTTTTTCTAAAAAACACACATAAGCTCCCTTCAAGAGTGAGTCAGCTGGCATTTGAACATCTGTCCCACAGAACATACCAACGGCCAAAGAAAACAGCACCAGCTAAATAATGAAGAACCTTTTGCTTTTTTACTTCTCCTTTCTCCTCTATCCCTCACTGGGGAGGAACAACAAACCACAGAGTGACTGGGGTGTGGCTGGAATAAGAACATGCTCCACTTCCCTACTGCAGGTTACTGGGACCCAGTAAGACCTGACCTGGATTGTAAGAGAGGAAGACTTGAGGAAAAGGAAAGAGTGAAGTTTGGATATTGAAGAAGGCTGAACCTGTATAGTATCTTTTTTTGTTTTTTGTTTGTTTGTTTGTTTGTTTTTTTGAGATGGAGTCTTACTCTGTCACCCAGGCTGGAGTGCAGTGGTGCCATCTCGGCTCAATGCAACCTCCACCTCCTGGGTTCAAACAGTCCTCCTGCCTCAGCCTCCCAAGTAGTTGGGACTACTGGTGTGTGCCATCATGCCTAATTTTTGTATTTTTAGTAGAGATGAGGTTCATTATGTTGACCACGCTGGTCTTAAACTCCTGACATCAAGTGATCTGCCTGCCTCGGCCTCTCAAAGTGCTGGGATTACAGGTTTGAGCCACCGTACCTGGTCCCATGTAGTATCTTGAAATAAGATTATTACAAAAGTGAAAAGCACTGGAAAAGTTACAGGGTTTGCTCAAGGTATTGTCTGGGGTCAGGAAAGAGAGATTGGACAGAGCAAGTCTGAAGCACAAGCATGGCAGAAAAAGAAAATAAAGCCATTTTCTGACTGCACTTTATGGGGTCCCACCTGATTAATAAACAAGCTTTTGTCAGAGTAAAGTTATCTCTGAATTCGGACTGCTTAGGGCTTCTTTACCCCTGGAACTGTGCTAGAGGTGCCTTACTGTAGCTGGGAGGTGGCATCCACTAGTGGGGCTGCCAGTCAAAGGGCCTTGCCTCCCCCATTGCAAAAGTAGGTGTATGTGCAGGCTGACCAATTAGGACAACCTGTTTCCAGGTGACGGTGATGGGTCCGGAGGTGGGCACATGACTCAAGCAGGGCCAAGCAGAGTCCTTGTCTAGAGAGGGTTAGGAATGGCAAAAGTCTTTCTCTTCCTGAGATCATGAACTGTAAACACTATGCATACTTGTTGCGTCCAGAATTGTCTTTCCCTTCACGTGGTGAGAGCTTGCTGGAGAATGAAGCCAATTCAGAGAGAAGTGAGTTGAGAGACAGAAACAGAGTCCACCTGATTCATGATTGCATTGATGGAAAAAAAAAAAAAAGACTCAGGGATCTGTTTTATTGATTGATTGATTGATTGATTGATTGAGACAGAGTCTCGCTCGCCCAGACTGGAGTGCAGTGGCTCGATCTCGGTTCACTGCAAGCTCCGCCTCCCAGGTTCACGCCATTCTCCTGCCTCAGCCTCCCGAGTAGTTGGGACTACAGGTGCCCACCACCACGCCCAGCTAATTTTTGATATTTTTAGTAGCGACAGGGTTTCACTGTGTTAGCCAGGATGGTCTTGATCTCCTGACCTCGTGATCCGTCTGCCTCGGCCTCCCAAAGTGCTGGGATTACAGGTGCAAGCCACTGTGCCTGGCCTTTATTTTTTATTTTTAAAAGTCTTGGACCAATGTTGCACGGAGTTGAGTAACTCATACTCCTCAGTTCTTGACGTACATCACTACTTGGTATGTAAAAGACACCATTCACTTAAAAAATTATGTTCTTCATCCAGCATTCCCTCTCTCATTCTCCTCTTACTACAGGCACCACTTAAATGGGTTTATGTATTTTTCAAAGATACATACATACCCAATAACATATATTGGCATCGTTTTGTGTATATATTTGTTTTTAATATAAATTTAAATAAAAAGGTAATACAAATGGCATTGTATTATAGATTTCACTGAGATTCTTTCTTTTGTTTTTAACCCAGTACTGTGTTTTAAAGTTCCCACCACATTACTGTATAACCCATTGGCCCAACTGTGAGTAGAGCTCCTAGGTTCACTAAAGCTCCGACTACCATGAACAATGCTGTCATTGACATCTTCATGCAGGTCTAGGGATATACACAGAAATGGAATTGCTAATACTAACTTCAGGACATTTTAATTACTGCAAAATCAATGCATTCTTTTTTGCATAAGCCATTGTTAATGGGTTTATGTGACTTGCACCCAAAGGATGCCTGGTTAATCCTTGTCTGTTGAAGGTGAAGGGTACCATGTCCTATCTGCTGGCCACCTCTAACTTTCTTAGGAGAGGCCAAAAATAAAGTAGCCTTTTTCCGTGTCCCTTCAGCACTCCCAGCCATGCTTTTATTTACTTACTTATTTTTTAGAGACAAGGTCTTGCTTTGTCACCCAGGGAAGAGTGCAGTGATGTGATTCTAGCTCACTGCAGTCTCTGACTCCTGGGCTGAAGCCATCCTATTGCCTCAGGCTCTCAAGTAGCTGGGACTACAGGCAGGTATGACCATGCCTGGATAATTAAAAAAATTTTTTTCCTGTAGGGACAGGGTCTTGCTATGTTGCCAAGGGTACTCTTAAACTCCTGGCCTCAAGCAATCCTCCTGCCTCAGCCTCCTGAAGTGCTGGGATTAAAGGTGTGAGCCACCATGCCTGGCACACCCATGCTTTTACACTCAATAATTGGTGCATCCTTTGGAAAAAGTCTCAACACTTCTGTTTCACATGATGGATAATATGCATCTGTAGGTGTTGTTTTATTGAAAAAGTGTTTTAATTTTTAAAAATCCATGTTAAATGTTCAGAACATAGAAAAGTATTTTCAAACTTTGGAACTGCAATTATGTTTGCAGCTTTCTAGAAATAGAGATATCTATTAATGCTAAAAATACTAGATCAATCATCTTAATAATAAAAGCTTATTAAAACAGTCTTTTCTCACCACAGGAATGCTAGTTATGAGACTTTGGTTAGGGAGATTTCCTTCTGCAATCCATAGATCTTTCTCCAAGTGTTTTTGTTTACTGAACATTTTGAGATTTCTCAGAAGTCTTCCTGTGACACATTGCTACAGAAACCCCCTTTCCATACACAAAGGTCAGCTGAAGTAGCTGAAGGATAATGGAATAGTCCTCTATTCCTTGATTATGAGCTGATAGCAATCAGATGAAATTCAACAGAGATAAAGTCAATGCACATAAATATAAAAGTGTTCATTGATGTTAACCCTAACATTAAACGGGTTCAGGAAGGGGTAGGCCTGGTTTGACAGCAGCTCATGTGAAAAAGACACAGAGGCAATGCATGTATGGGGACAGGGGGAATATGGGAAATCTTTGTACCTTTCAGTCAATTTTGCTGTGAACCTGAAGCTTCTCTAAAATGTACAGTTGTTAAAAAAGGAAAAAAAGGAGAGGTATTAATTGACCTTAACTTAATATATAGCAACAGTCTGTAAAGGCTGTTAGATGCACCAATGCAATGTAATGGAAGTGTTATACTGTGTTCAGCCTGGGGGCCAGGGAAAAGAATCACTCTCTTCTCCTTTCCAGTTTTACCATCTCTGGGGTGTTATTCTGAGAACCAAGCTTAAAAGAGACAAAGACAAGTGAGAGGCTTGTAGATTAGGACAATGAGCATGGAAAATAAATTTAGAAACTATAATGCCAGGAAAGACCAAGGGAATACCAGCTGCCTTCAAATACTTGGAGGACTTACGTGTGAATAATGGTAACATTTTAACTTAGGTAGCACCTCACAATTTCCAAAGCACCTTTATTTTTATTATTTAATTTGATGCTTATATTGGCTTTGTGAGGTAGACCTTTATAAAATGGTAAGCCGTTTTATAAAGGAGGAAACTCAAGCTCAAAGAGATTAACTTCATTTTGCTCTAAGTAGCATGGTGGTTAAGTGGAGATGCTGGGACTAGAATGCAGGCCGCTTGAATTATGTTTAGTGTTCTTTCAATGACATAAGACATCCTGTGCTTTTGTGGAAAGTGAACCTAGGGCCGATGGGTGTTAGTGAAGCAGAAGGCAGTGAATTCAATATAAAAATTTTTCAAAAAAACTGGCAAGAACTTTCCAATAATGGAAGGGCTAGCCCCCCAAAGTTGTCAACTTTTCCAGTGGAAATTAGATAATCGTCCTTCAGGGGTATTGTAGCAAAGATTCCAGTACGGAAAAAGACACTGGACAATCTTACTGGTTTCCATAACTGTTATTTTATTTGTATTAGACTGGGAAAGAAACAAACATATAAATATGCTGGCAACCTGCTGTGTTTTCATTTATCAGTTTGCTAACTAGGGCTGAAATCTGAAAACAAAATTCCATTTGAAAAATATTATTCAGGCTGGGTGGCAGATGAATGACTCATTGATATGTTTTTGTCAATCTTAATTCTGTTTACTTACTAGTCATAGTACATTGGTGTTGATTTCTCTTATACTTCAGCCATGTCTCTTAATACCAGTTACACAGAGAGACAAAGAACAAGAGAATAATTACGAAAAATCAGACTTTGGGAACTGAGCTGTCTGGGTTGAGGTCACCTCAAAAGCTCACCAAGTCTGATGTTTGTGCATCCTCAAGTATCTTTATTTTTTACTGTGTGTCTGAAGCTCATGACACGATCGAGGTTAGTAACTATGGAGACTGGTGTGATTTATTTACCACTGAGGAGGTTTAGCACTGACACAATCAGAACAGGCTTCCTCATGCAGAGTGCCTGCCTATCCTTACTAATGGGATCTGGGGAAAAAAAGATGAATTAATGCAATTAAATGAAGTCAAATGAGAGCAAAAAGGAGAAAGAAAGGGCTTGAAGAAGCATGGGAACTCCTTCTTTTTTTTTTGTGAGACGGAGTCTCGCTCTGTCACCCAGGCTAGAGTGCAGTGGTGCAATCCTAGCTCACTGCAAGCTCCGCCTCCCGGATTCACGCCATTCTCCTGCCTCAGCCTCCTGAGTAGCTGGGACTACAGGCGCCCGCCACCACGCCCAGCTAATTTTTGATATTTTTAGTAGGGACGAGGTTTCACTGTGTTAGCCAGGATGGTCTTGATCTCCTGACCTTGTGATCCACCCACCTCGGCCTCCCAAAGTGCTGGGATTACAGGCGTGAGCCACCGTTCCCGGCCATCCTCTTCCTTCTCATCCCTGTGTCTCTGCTTATACAGTTTTCTCTCTTCAGAATGCACTCCTTATCCAGGGTAGTGACCTTCTAGCTCACCCCACCAGTCCAAACTCCACCTCTTACACAAAGTCTTCCTGATAAAACTAACCAACATTTATGTCTCCCTTTTTGGACTGTGCCAGACAGCTTCTGTACCATGCCTGTTTGCAGGGGATTACATTCATAAAATGGGCTGAACATTGTGATTATTTTTCCCAGGGTTGTACCCCATGGATGTGCATTTTTTGTTTTGCCCAAGGGCACCTGGCCAAAGAGTTGAGTGGGAGCGGAGACCCAGCCCATGCTCCCTTCTCCATGCCAGTAGCATCCCTGGTGCCTTTCTGAATTCTCAGGAAACATCAGTGGATTAGTGCTGGCCCTGGCTGTCCCTGAGTATTACCCTTGTGTTCACCATGTCTCCCCAGTGGGTTTGTATACCCCTTGAGAGCAGGGGCTCTTTCACATCAACTTCTGCATTCCCCATAGGGCCTAGCCTTAGGTAAATGTTCCTTCGCTTGACTTGAACACAGACAAGGAATAGAAAGAGGTCTTTTTTTCCAGAAGTGAAGCACAGAGAAGGTGGTCTATAAAGGAGAGAGAAGGAAAAAGGCCTGGGGAAAGAAAATGGAAGCAAAGGGGTTTGAAAATGCAGAGACTGGGCCGGACGCAGTGGCTCATGCCTGTAATCCCAGCACTTTGGGAGGCCGAGGCGGTGGGGATCACGAGGTCAGGAGTTCAGGACCAGCCTGGCCAAAATGGTGAAACCCCATTTCTACTAAAAATACAAAAATTAGTCGGGCCTGCTTGCAGACGCCTGTAATCCCAGCTACTTGGGAGGCTGAGGCAGAGAATTGCTTGAATCCAGGAGGCAGAGGTTGCAGTGAGCCGAAATCGTGCCACTGCACTCCAGCCTGGGCGACAGAGTGAGACTCCATTGCAAAAAAAAAAAAAAAAAAAAAAAAAAAAAGAAAATGCTGAGACCATTTATTGGTCCTGCTTTTTTTCTTGAGCTCCAAGAGCAGACTGATTTTCTTTGGCATGTCTGGCTCCTAATCTTTCGTTCTATCCAAGGGCTATTGGGCACCAGAAAGAAGTTCTCAATGGTAAGGTGCTGGGCGTATGGGGGCGATGTCAGCATGTCTGGGTCCTGCAGGTTGCCGGAGCTGGGCTGGGGGTCTGAGTGTTTAGGACAAGGCCCAGCATGATTTTGGAATTACAGAAGATCAGCAATAGTGATCTTCAGGAGATGACCTGACATATCTCACTGGATCCCGTGGGAAAAAATCCCAAGAAAACCCTTCCTCTCCCAAACAATATTTCTCTTCCCTTTTCAAAATGAAGTTACCCTCAAGCACAGTCGTGTCTTTTGCAAATCATGTTTTCTGGTGGGGCTTACCTCAGAGTCCTACGTCAGAGCCAGGCGGGCCTAGCTGACCACCTTTGCGTTGAATTTCTCTTTTTTCAGAGTCAATGTCAATTATGCACATGACTTAAGAAGAAATCACTGGACCGTTTCATTGTTTCCTCCCTGAAACTTCCCCTACCTCATACTCCAAACCAAAAATACCAAAACCTCACGGCTCTTGAGCAAGCCACAGAGGAGTGAGAACATGTCTGAGGAGTGGCTGTGAGCAGCCAAAGACCAGTTGCAGACAGAAAAAAATAAGAAATACATCAAAACGATGGAAATCTGACCAGGCACGGTGGCTCATGCCTGTAATCCCAGCACTTCAGGAGGCCGAGATGGGAGGATCGCTTGAGTCCAGGAGTTCGAGACCAGCCTGGCCAACATAGGGAGATTGCGCCTCTATAAAAAATAAACAAAATTAGCCAGGTGTGGTGGCGCATGACTGTAGTCCTAGCTCCTTGGGAGGCTGAGGTGGAATGATCGCTTGACCCCAAGAGGTTGCGGCTGCAGTAAAAAAAAGCATCTCTTAAATTTTCATACTTTCTGGAGGCACGGTCTTGCTCTGTTGCCCATGCCACTGCCACTGCCACTCCAGCCTGGGCAACAGAGCGAGACCCTGTCTCAAAAAAAAAAAAAAAAAAGGGCAAGCATGACAATTTAAGAGTTGCTTTGTGTTTTGTCAGTAAGAAAACTGGATTCATTTACTATAGGCAAAATTTATTAGGTGGGATGGATTTTGGATGATCAGAGGAAGCTGAAAATGTTGCCAATAGAACAGTTCTAAGGAATGATTAAGTCTCCGTCTTTGACATAAGCACAGTCCTCATTAGCTAATGTCTTTCACATCTGGGGTAGAAGTAGCAAAGTAAAATCATAGTGTGGCCGGGTGCGGTGGCTCACACCTGAAATCCCAGCACTTTGGGTGGCTGAGGCGGGCAGCTCATGAGGTCAGGAGATCAAGACCATCCTAGCTAACAAGGTGAAACCCCATCTCTACTAAAAATACAAAAACTAGCCGGGCATGGTAGAGGGTGCTTGTAGTCCCAGCTACTTGGGAGGCTGAGGCAGGAGAATGGCGTGAACCCGGGAGGCAGAGCTTGCAGTGAGCCGAGATCGCTCCACTGCACTCCAGCCTGGGCAACAAAGCAAGACTCCGTCTCAAAAAAAAAAAAATAAAATCATGGTGTGATGCAGCATAAACAGATGGGATTTTTACTGAACAGTGAAACAAAAAAGCATATCATGAAAACTCTGTCTCCTGAAATAGATCCTTTTTGTTTAAATACACCCTGATATCCATAAACAACAAAAATGAAGCTCCCTTGAAGTAGATGCTGCAAAACTGTCTCACGTCTACTCAAACCAAAATTTCTGGTTTGTGATATGGAATGGCAAAAAGGTTCTTTCCACTTAGTAGCTTTCTTCTTTGTAAACCTGGACTAAGTAGACCTCTGGGATCTGGGACAAGTCACTTGATGTACCCAAACTTCAGTTAACTCATCTGCGACATGGGGTTTAACGATGCCATATGGGTTACCATGATCATCAAATGAGATGATCCACGTAAAACAGATGTTTAGTGCAATTCCTGGAGCCTAGGTCTCAATAAATGTTTGCTATCCTTATGGTTTAGCCCACCTAGATTCCAGTGCCAGCATGTCTGTCTTTGGATCCTGCCTTTGCTATTAATACTTACTGGCGGTGCAACTTTCAGCCAGTTACTTAATTTTTCTGTTCATCTATTTTCTCAAATTTTAAATGAGGAGAAGACTACCAAATACTGGTATGGTTATTGTGAGGATTAAAGGAAGTAAGCCTTTAGAGCACTGCTAGGCACACAGTGAGCACATACTAAGTGTTAATTATTTTTATTATTCTGCAAATAGAACTTTGCTGTTGATAAGATGCTTTTCCTGCCTGCTCTGCATTCTCTACCCCCAATCTTGGAATTCTCAGACTGTATAGATCATTCTCTCTTTTTACATTTGAGCTACTAGAAATGCCTCAATTCCCTTTGGGATACCGTTCCCTCTCTCCTGGGGGCCACATTCAGTAGTGTGAAAGTGGAGCAACCAGGGACCCTTACCTATGCAAGAGCCCCGATGTTAGCTCCTGTTGGTCTCCCTCCACCTCCCCCCTTCCCCAGCTTAGCCCTGGGGGCTCAAATATCATCCTAAGGATCTTGGGGGCCTGTAGAATTGAATGAGAACGCTGACAAATACAACATCCTTTTTTAAAATCTCCACTCAGAAGAGGAATTTTACAGTAGGCATTTAAGTCTTTGTGTAAATTTTAAATCAATGTGTCACAGCTGGGTGCGGTGGTTCACGCCTGTAGTCCCAGCACTTGCTGGGAGGCCGAGGCAGGCGGATCACTTGAGGTCAGGAGTTTGAGACCAGCCTGGCCAACATGGTGAAACCCCGTCTCTACTAAAATTACAGAAAATTAGCCAGGCATGATGGTACATGCCTGTAATCCTAGCTACTCGGGAGGCTGAGGCAGGAGAATAGCTTGACTCTGGGAGGCGGGGGTTGCAGTGAGCCGAGATCATGTCACTGCACTCCAGCCTGGGCAATAGAGCAAGACTCCATCTCTAAAAAATAAAAATAAAAATAAATAAATCAATGTGTCACAATTCCAGAGAAATAGTCTCATTTTAAGATGCTTTGCTGATTCTAAAATAAAAGTCTTTATTTCATTGAAGAGATTTAAGGCATTAGGCAGTAGGTAGGGGGGGATTTTGGAAATTCTCCTCCTAAAATAACATAATTCTCACTCTAAGGCTGGTCTTTCTAATAATAGCAGCAACAATATAATGATTTTTAATAACAGTGACTACAATGACCATTGAAGTGACATGTGATAGGTATAAGCAGGCTATGCCCTTTATGTAAATCTTTTTTTTTTTTTTGGAGACGGAGTTTTGCTCTTGTTGCCCATGCTGGAGTGCAATGGCACGGTCTCGACTCACTGCAACCTCCACCTTCCGGGTTCAAGCGATTCTCCTGCCTCAGCTTCCTGGGTAGCTGGGATTACAGGCATGCGCCACCACGCCTGGCTGATTTTGTATTTTTAGTAGAGACAGGGTTTCTCCATGTTGGTCAGGCTGGTCTCGAACTCCCGACCTCAAGTGATCCACCCGCCTCAGCCTCCCAAAGTGTTCGGATTATAGGCAAGAGCCACCAGGCCTGGCCTATGTAAATCGTTTTATTCAATCCTCACTGCAACCCTTGTAGGATGGTATTATTATATTATCCATTTATAAATAAAA
Source organism: Nomascus leucogenys (assembly GCF_006542625.1). NCBI lineage: Eukaryota > Metazoa > Chordata > Mammalia > Primates > Hylobatidae > Nomascus > Nomascus leucogenys. Next base: position 104,084,824 of record NC_044402.1, read on the forward strand.
AATTGAGGCTCAGAGAGGTTAAATGATTGCTTAAGAGCATATAGATAGTAGGCGTTAAAGAGTTGGGATTTGAACCTAGGGCTGTGTGTCTTCAGAGACTGGGTGTGGACTCATCCTCCATGCCATACTGGAGAAAACTAAGCTTTGGGGGAACCTTTGTGAGACAGACCAGAGGTCCTCCTTACCTTTCTTTCTGTAGGTTTTCCTGCTCTTCTTGCACAGATGGCCGTAAACACATGATTACCTGGCAGTGGCTGCCTTGACTGAGTCTCCATCTCACAGAAGCGGCAATAGAGTGATTCTGTTTCTGGCGTCTCAGTGCAGGCACTGCTGAGTCGTGTGCTTGCCAGAGCCTTAGCTTAGTTGGATTCTGATCTGTTAACTCTGTATCTTGTTGCAGTGGTGTGATGGTCTCAGGCTCCTTTTCTACCTACATGTGAGATTTTATACTAAGTGAACTTCTTTTTTTTTTTTTTTTTAAGACAGAGTTTTGCTGTTTTTGCCCAGGTGGAGTGTGATGGCACAATCTCTGCTCACTGCAACCTCTGCCTCCTTGGTTCAAGCAATTCTTTTGCCTCAGCCTCCCGAGTAGCTGGGATTACAGGCACGCGCCACCATGCCCAGCTAATTTTGTATTTTTAGTAGAGACAGGGTTTCACCATGTTGGCCAGGCTGGTCTTGAACTCTTGACCCTAGGTCATCCACCCATCTTGGCCTCCCAAAGTGTTGGGATTACAGGTGTGAGCCACTGCGCCTGGCCGTAAGTGAACTTCTGAGGAAAATTATACCAAAACTTGTTTTTTGTGCATGCTCAACTAGACAACCTGAAAATGGAGTTAAAACATTTCACAGTCCCAGAGATTTCATAGGTTATCAGTTTTTCCTGTTTCAGGTCAAGCCCCCAAATACTCAAAATACCTCCAAAATAATTATTCTTACTCTCTTGAAAGGAATCAACGTTACAAAATACAGGAGAGAGCCCAAAGACTGTGCTTTGTCTCTGCCTAATGTGATGCTCTCTGTGGGTTCTGTTAAAAGGTACAAGAGAAGGTCTATGTGTAATGCATATTCAATTCTGCTATAGAAGAAAGCAAATGGGAGGGATAAAGCATACAAGAAATACCGAGTACACATAAAAATCAAGCTAGCAGCTTATGAGATATTGGTAAAACTCCCAGGATGTTAAGTTTAGATAATGAGCAAGGAAATAGCTTGCGAGGCAGGCAGAATTCATAAGATGTGTTAAATATAGACAGTAAGTTAGTAATCTGTAAAACATATTAAAGAAGATGGAATAAAGGAATATATGATGGGAAAAGAAAGAATGTTACTTATAAATAGAAAGGGATGAAAAGATTAAGTCCTAATCATGCCCCTCTGGTCTGACAGCTACCTCATTCCTAAATTGCCCATCCAATGGTGATGCCCATTCTGATCCCACATGTTTATGTCCAAGAAATGCACATAAAACCCAGAGGTGCTCAGCAGGCTAATTGGGAAGCTATAGCTGTGGCCAAGCCTACTTGCCCCTGGACCCCTTTGATAAAGCAAGTGTGTCACTGGCCCAGGGCACCTACTCTCTGGGATCCCCTTGCTGCAACCTCATCACTTTATTTCTGTTCCTCATAACCACACGTCAGTAGGGGAGGCTGATGTGGCAGAGAGAGACAGGAGACACATGCATTGCCCCTGCCAAGACTCAGGTAGTGTGGTCTTTCCACCCGTTGCATCCTATCCTAAGTGTGTTCACTTACCTGTCTCTTTCACGTTGCTTTTTGTGGTGTCTTTTATATTGATTTACTAAATCATGCAATTCGAACATATTTAGTTTTGAGGCTTTGAGCCTTTCCACCAAAGTAGGTTCCCACACCACATCCATATTAATTTCCATTTGAATCTTTTCACTAGTATCATCTGTTTCCTTGGATAACACATCAGCAGTAGATGCTTTCACTTCATCAGAGGACCTGGGAAAGAGCCATGCCAACAGAGTTTGGAATGGAGGCAAAACTAATTTTGGAGAGCTCCAATGTGTGTTGAAAAAGAAAGCAATCAAATAATTGTGTTGTATCACATCCTGAATATGGTCTCAGGCCCTCTGCCAGGTAGTCAGAGAACACTTTTTATGAATTTGATTTTTTTTTCCTCTAGGAAAATTACCAAACCTCAGATTCAACCAGAATAGCACAAGAGGAATAGCATGGGCTCCCTGTCATTCATTCAGAGTACATTTGGGAGGAAGAAGAACAATGGTTTGTAAAATAGGTCCATACATAATGTATGATGTCAGTAACTCTGGGTGGCTTAGCAGCTCACATTGAGTGAACTTCTCAATATATTATTTATGCCTTCCGTGTTTTTTTCTAGTATAACATCTTTTTTCCCTCTGGTCAAGTATTCTATTGCTCATTTATTGTGTTTTAACCACAAATGTCTTGCCACTATCAGTCACTTGGCTCTAAATGAAATCTAGATTATAAAAGGAAACACTTCCCACACATTAATAAAATGATTTCCAGCTGGTCTGAAAAGTGTCTACAGTTCCCTCTGGACATAAGTATTTATCTGCTAATGCTTATCACTTGGGACTTTCCCTGCTGTTTCAAAAGTGGGAACGTGGAGATTAAAGCCAGTGTTTTAGGTGATTAGTACAGTCATGTGCCGCATAATAACATTTTGGTCAAGGATGGACTGCATGTATTACGGTGGTCCCACAAGATTACAATATTGTAGTTTTACTGTACCTTTTCTGTGTTTAGATACGTTTGGATAGGCAAATACTTACCACTGTGTTACAATGGCCTACAGTATACAGAGCAGTAACGTTTTACACAGGTTTCTAGCCTAGAAGCAATAGCTAGACAATGTAGTTTAGGTGTGTAGTAGGCTACACCATCTAGGTTTGTGTAAGTACATTCTATGATGTTCACACAATGACAACATCTCCTAATGACAATTTCTCAGAATGTGTCCCCATTGTTAAACAATGCATGATTGTATTGAGAAACATAAAATTGGATACAATAAATATCACACTTCTATAAGAAGGTTTTAAGCACTATACAGTGAAATTATGTCTCTCCCCCAGAAAACAAACAAACCTGGCCGGGCGCGGTGGCTCACGCCTGTAATCCCAACACTTTGGGAGGCTGAGGTGGGCGGATCACGAGGTCAGGAGATTGAGACCATCCTGGCTAACACGGAGAAACCCCATCTCTACTAAAAATACAAAAAAAAATTAGCTGGGCGTGGTGGCAGGTGCCTGTAGTCCCAGCTACTCGGGAGGCTGAGGCAGGAGAATGGCGTGAACCCGGGAGGCGGAGCTTGCAGTGAGCCGAGATCGCGCCACTGCCCTCCAGCCTGGCCGACAGAGCAAGACTCCGTCTCAAAAAAATAAAAAAAAAACCCCTAAAACAACAACCTTTTCAATGTGTCAGGAAATACAGAGCTTGGTCTGTCTGTGATCAGGAGGAATGAAGTTGTGTATTCAGAATGATAAAGTATAGGTGTGTGTGATGAAGTTCCAAGTGATCTGTAAATTCCTGCAGAGGACCTCACATTGCTGGGTGAAATCTTTGTGGGAAATTGGTAAAAAGAAAAAGACCCAACAGGTACCCTAGGAACTCTAGACCTAATACAGATTCCCTTCTTTATTGGTGGTTCTGAAAGTTTTTCACGCTGCTGCAGGTACTTTGGCCTTAGAGACATCTTCTTGGGGACTTAACAATGAGAAAGACTTAGGGATTCATCACTTCCAGGCAACTGTAAGGAAAAGGGAGATCCCCGTGCCTGAACTTATAGGGTTAGATAATCATTTTCCTTCCTGTTACACAACTTGGTTTTCCTGGCTGTGGTGCTAGGTTTATAGCAGTTACAGAATTCATTTAAGGCAATCCAACTTTGGACTTCAATAAGATAAATAGTGATATCTAAAAGAGACATAGTGAAGAAATCACCCTTAACATGACGAAGCATTGAGATAAAAAGTAATAAAGTCCAGAAAAACTCTTCAAACAGCAATTTTGCTTCTAAAAGTCCTTTGATGTGTCCATCAATCATAGGCCTATTTTTGCTTTATTTCATCTGTCTTTGGCTAAAATGGGTGGGATGAGGCTTTTTGGATAGCAGTAGGTGGTTTCTCCTATTTTCTCTTAATGGACAAAGAAGCAAGAGTTATGTCCGAAAGACTTGCTGAAAAGTGACCCCCCCAGAGCCACCTAGTACCTTAGCAATAATCTCCCAGCTGAAATCATTGTTGCCTTGGTGAGCTACAAATCAGGGTGGCACTTCCCAAACAGGATTCCCCCAAACTCAAGTTGCTTAAACTGCTAATATTTTCATTCTGTTCTGTTTTGTTTTAACCATTGTGTATGGTCAAAAAAAAAAAAAAAAAGATATGCAATGTCCTAGGTTAAACAAATTTCAAGGGTTTTTTTGTTTTTTTGGTTTTTTTTGCAGGATATTTTAAAATATTTAATGTTCTAATGTGCATTGCATGTCTTGGAATTAAAGGTTTGCAGAAAACAGTTTGCAAAACACTGAACATTGGAGAGAAACTGCGGGGAAGTGGCCCATGCTTGGGACATCAGTTGACTTCTTTTTTGTTTGTTTTGAGATGGAGTTTCACTCTTGTCACCCAGGCTGGAGTGCAATGGCATGATCTTGGCTCACTGCAACCTCCACCTTCTGGGTCCCAGAGATTCTTCTGCCCCAGCCTCCCGAGTAGCTGGAATACAGGGACCCACCACCATGCCCAGATAATTTTTTGTATTTTTAGTAGAGACAGGATTTCTCCATGTTGGTCAGGCTGGTCTCGAACTCCTAACCTTAGGTGATCACTCGCCTTGGCCTCCCAAAACAGTTGACTTCTTGACTGCCAATGGTTAAGCAATGCCACTGGACAGCCCCATGTATGACTGAGGGATAGGGATGAAAAAGTCAGGAAAAAAAGGGAAACAAAGCTGAAAAATACAGAGGAATGTATAGAAGAAAATAAAAATTCCTGCTTCATACCACCCCAAAATAACCATTTTAAATCTGCAATATGTTTCCTTCTAGTCATCTTACTGTGTGTGTGTACGATTATGCTCATCATATAAATTATACTTTTTGTTTTTTGAGATGCAGTCTTGCTCTGTCACCCAGGCTGGAGTGCAATGGCGCAGCTCACTGCAACCTCCGTCTCCTGTGTTCAAACGATTCTCCTGCCTCAGCCTCCCAAGTAGCTGGGACTACAGGCGTGCGCCACCATGCCCAGCTAATTTTCGTATTTTCAGTAGAGACAGGGTTTCACCACGTTGGCCAGGATGGTCTCCATCTCTTGACCTCATTATCCGCCCGCCTCAGCTTCCCAAAGTGCTGGGATTACAGGCATAAGCCACCGCGCCCAGCCAACTATACATTTTTATATGATAATCATACTATGTATAATTTGACATTTTGTATTTTTAAGTGTAATACTTTATATGTATGTACTTTAAAGCATAAACTAAATATAGTACTTCTATATCATTATTTTCCTATTAATTGATAATTTGGTTATTCCCAACTTTAGTATAAAAATAAAGGACACATAAATGGCACACTAAAGAAATCAGGCTCATAGGAAATAAACAAAAGGCAGCCATATTTTTGTCTTTCAAAATTTTGACTTTAACAATGTATCCAGGGAAGGAAAGTATTTCCCTTGACCCTGAAAACTTGGGGAGTCCCATGAATTTTTGAATTACAAAGTTACTTTAAGCTTCATGATCTCCACTCAGAAATTAAAATGTCTAGTCCAAAATAAAAAGTCACATTTTAATCTTCATTTAAAGGTATGGCTCTTCCCATCCCCAGGTAGGCCAGTGGCAGGTTGTGTGTGGTCAGCTTCTTCTTGTTTCCCTCTTCCCCTACTCAACAGCTACTGTTGCTGACCTGGGGCTGGGCAGGGAGAGGGATGAGAGGTAAGGGGATGAGATGGAGAATTCCTACATGGTTCTCTCATAAGCTGTGGCAGTCTGCAGCTGCCTCCCTCTCAGGGGTGCACTCCCTTCATGGCAGCAGTGATACAGTCTCCTTGGGCTGGCCATTGTCCTGGGGGACCCTTGCTTTCCAGCAGTCCACTCCGTACAGACTTTCTCAGCTGGGTTCTATCATTGTCACCCACGTGGTCTTGGGTAGGATCCCTTTTTAAAATTTATTTTATTTTATTTTATTTTTCAAGACGGAGTCTCGCTCTGTCACCCAGGCTGGAGTGCAGTGGCACCATCTCGGCTCACTGCAAGCTCTGTCTCCCGGATTCATGTGATTCTCCTGTCTCAGCCTCTCGAGTTGCTAGGACTACAAGTGCACGCCACCATGCCCCGCTATTTTTTGTATTTTTAGTAGAGACAGGGTTTTGCCATGTTGGCCAGGCTGGTCTTGAACTCCTCACCTCAAGTGATTCACCCGCCTTGGCCTCCCAAAGTGCTGAGATTACAGGTGTGAGCTACCACGCCGGGCCAAGTGCCTTTGAATAAGACCCCAGGCAGAGTGTTCTCCTAGGGAGCCTGCTTCTGATTCCTGAGATGCACACACCTTCCATCCACTATATCACTGCTCAGACAAAGCCCTCTCTCCTGTTGCCAGTCACCACTGCTTTCTCAGGTGTGAGTGGTACCAATGCCTGTGTCCTTCAATGGCAAGGGGCACATATGAGACTTTCTGAATGGTCCCTTTGAATCCTCCTCTTGGGTCTTGAAGTGAAGGGGGAAGCACTCCTCCCCATTTTGGTGGGGAAGTGGGACACAGCACAATTTCTCCCAGAGAAATCCTCTTCAAAAACCCCTTTTCCTCCTCTCTCTCAGCTCTTTTATATCTTTTTTAAAAATCTAATTTAATTTAATTTTAATTTCTGGGATACATGTGCGGGACATGCAGTTTTGTTACATACGTAAACGTGTGCCATGGTGGTTTGCTGCACCTATCAATCTATCACCTAAGTTTTAAGCCCCGCATGCATTAGCTATTCATCCTGATGCCCCCCTCCCCACCATACTCCCTCTGCACCTTGACAGGCCCCAGTGTGTGCCTTTTGTATCTTCAATGTGAGTCAGGAATTTAAAAGAGTTAAAGAACCAATTTTCAGCTGAGTCCTGTAAAAATTCTGCATTTGACTTATACCTCCTTTGGAATGCAGCAATGATTCTATCTTTGTGCCTCAGTTGAAGTTTCAGTTTTAATTCATCTTACAAAAATACTTGTATGTAAATCTTTCAGTTTCTCTCAGGAGGGTAGTTTAACAAACCAAGATGATTTGCCAGAAGGGAAATCACTGGCTCAGAGGATTTGGAAAGTGTTTTCATTCTAAACTCATGGTTGTTTTTCTCACGTAGAGACTTAAGGGGAAAGGCTGGGCCGATTGGGAATGAAACAGGTTGTTATGCAGAAGCTAGACCATGTGTTAAGTGGTGCTAGGGTAGGTATCAGAATTTTTCCACGTACCTATAATTTGCTTACTTGTTTAGTGCCAATAGTTTGAGATTCTTCACATTTTGTGAAGTTACACTACTAAGCGGCCAGGCACAGTGGCTCTCACCTGTAAACCCAGCATTTTGGGAGGCTGAGGCAGGTGGATCACCTGAGGTCAAGAGTTCAAGACCAGCCTGACCAACATGGTGAAACCCCATCTCTACTGAAAATACAAAAATTAGCTGGGTGTGGTTGCGGGCACCTGTAATCCCAGCTACTCAGGAGGCTGAGGCAGGAGAATTGCTTGAACCAGGGAGGCAGAGGTTGCAGTGAGCCGAGATCAAGCCATTGCACTCCAGCCTGGGCAACAGAGTGAGACTCCGTCTCAAAAAAAAACAAAAAACAAAAAACAAACAAACAAAAAAAACTAACCAATTCCCAGTGCAGGAATACTTACAAAGGGACCAGGCCTGTGTTTGTAATGGAAATAGGAGAATCTTAGATGTCATTGATGAATGGAGATTTTAACAACAATAGCTAATATTTGCATAACGCTGAGCATGAACCAGGCCATCATAGCTACATTAGCACATATTAATTCATTTGAAACTCACATCAGGCCTGATGTGGTGGCTCACGTCTGTAATCCCAGCACTTTGGGAGGCCAAGGTGGGCGGGTCATGAGGTCAAGAGATGGAGACCATCCTGGCCAACATGGTGAAACCCCATCTCTACTAAAAATACAAAAATTAGCTGGGCGTGGTGGCAAGCGCCTGTAGTCCCAGCTACTTGGGAGGCCGAAGCAGGAGAATCGCTTGAACCAGGGAAGTGGAGGTTATAGTGAGCCAAGATCACACCACTGCACTCCAGCCTGGTGACAGAGACTCCGTCTCAAAAACAAACAAAACAAACAAACAAACAAAAAAACTCACATGAACTCCATGAAGTGGCATTATTATTTTTATTTATTTATTTACTGTTTCTGAGATGGAGTCTGTGTCTACCGGGCTGGAGTGCAGTGGCGCAATCTCACTCTATCTCCCAGGCTGGAATGCAGTGGCGTGATCTTGGTTCACTGCAACCTCCGCCCCCACCCCCGGGTTCAAGTGATTCTCCTGCCTCAGCCTCCCAAATAACTGGGATTACACATGTCTGCCTCTGTGCCCAGCTAAATTTTTTTGTATTTTTAGTAGAGACGGGGTTTCACCATCTTGGCCAGGCTGGTCTTGAACTCCTGACCTCAGGATCCACCCGCCTCAGCCTCCCAAAGTGTTGGGATTACAGGCGTGAACCACCGCGCCTGGTGGAGGCATTATTATTATTCCCATTTTACAGATGAGGAGGCTGAAGTATGGTGAAGTTAAGGGATTAACTTGTCTAATAAGTGGCACAGCTGAAAGCTGAACCCAAGCAGTTATCTTTGAATTTCTGCTGCATAATATGTGTCTAACCATTGCTGGTTAAAGAAGATATGTTAAACCAGATACTGTCTGTTGGAATTGTCTTCAGAGGTTTTGTTACCTTTCCACAAAGGAGACTGAAAGCATTTTCAGAAATTAACCTGGTTTCCAGGATTGAACGTGCAAAAGAGGATTTTAATTTAGTTGAATGGGTACCAGCTCCCTTCAGTGGCATTTGTTTTTCTTCCCTTGATGGGGAAGTGGGACCCACAGCCCAGTTGTGCATGGTGCAAAACAGATGCTTAGTAAAATGTCATCGTATGACTGAGCGAATGGTAGAGTCCACATAGCTAAGGACTCAAATGTCTGCTTTCTGTATTTATGTTTTCTATGTCATTATTATCTTTACTTATCATAACGACAGTAAAAGGTAGATATGGCCAGGTGCGGTGACTCACGCCTGTAATCCCAGCACTTTGGGAGGCTGAGGCGGGTGGATCACAAGGTCAGGAGTTCAAGACCAGCCTGGCTAAGATGGTGAAACCCTGTCCCTACTAAAAATACAAAAATTAGCCCAGCGTGGTGGCAGGTGCCTGTAATCCCAGCTACTTGGGAGGCTGAGGCAGCAGAACTGCTTGAACCTTGGGAGGCACAGGTTGCAGTGAGCTGAAATTGCAGCACTGCACTCTCATCTGGGTGACAGAGCGAGACTCCATCTCAAAAAAAAAAAGTATTGGGTTTTGAATTTCCCCTTAAAATAATCCATTTACAAAACCTAGCTAGTTTATCCTCATTTGAATTCCTCAAATTCAGTCTTGCTATTAAAATATTTCCTTGTGCCTCCAAACTGATTGTTCACATCCTTTTCATTAAAATTAAATCAGAATAATTTCTACATAATTTAGAACACTATTGGCTTTGTTAGAAAACCCCTGTGATTGCATTTTTCTCACATGACATCTTTTCGAATTAATTATTCCATTCTGTTATACCCCCTTTCTGAGCACAAGCCCAGAAGCTCTCCTCTGTGAGGAACCTGGGAAGAGTTTCTTCCTCATGCCTCCTGAGGATGAAGTTGCCCCACCTCCAGCATTGCAAGAATCAATGCTTTGACCTCGCATAGGAGAACCTGAGTCCTCGTGCTGTTCTGCTTCTCACTAGAGCCGGGAAGTATTTTAACTGCTCTTGACCCCAATTTTCTCCTACATGAATGAAGAGCTGTAACTAGGTCAGGGAAAGTGTTAGGTACGGCCAGGGCAGACATCACTAATCACTTCAGGGATTCCTCCCTGCTGACTCTCAATGCAAATTTCCAAGCAGGTTCCATGGATCCACTGGAGGTGGCATCTAATGTGAAAGCTGGTTGCTGTCTTTGGCAAATATGAATGTTCAGCTCCCACACAGGCCTGCTCTAACATTTGTGGGGCCTGGGGAAACAGTACAAATGGAGGCCATTTGTATGTATGTCAAAATATTTAAAAGTTATAAATCAAGGGACTCAAAGAGATATCTGTACACCCACGTCCATTGCAGCATTATTTGCAATAGCCAAAAGGTGGAAGCAACCCAGGTCTATATCCATGAATGAATGGGTAAACCAAAGATTTATAAACACAATGGAATATTATATTCAGCTGGAAAGAGGAAGGAAGTTCTGATACAAGCTACAACATCAATGTACCTTGAGGACATTATGCTAAGTGAAATAAGCCAGTCACAAAAGGACAAATACTGTATGATTCCTTATATGAGGTACCTAGAATAGTCAAATTCTTAGAGACAGAAGGTAGAACACTGGTTACCAGGGGCTAGGGGTGGGGAGAAGGGAATGAGGAATTAGAATTTGTGTGTTTGTGTATGTGCGTGTGTGTGTGTGTGTGTGTGTGTATGTGTATGTGTTTTGAGACTGGGTCTCACTCTGTCACCCAGGCTGGAGTGTAGGGACGCTATCATAGCTTACTGCAGCCTTGAACTCCTCCCACCTCCCAAGTAGCTGGGGCTACAGGTATGAGCTACTATGACTGCCAGGAAGTTATTGTTTAATGGGCACAGGGTTTCAGTTTTATAAAATGAAAAGAGTTCTGTGGGCAGATGATGGTGATGGTACCACAGCAATGTGAGTGCACTTAATGCCACTGAACTGTAGACTTAAAAATGGTTGACAGAACATTTTTATGTTTATGTTATGTGTATTTTACCACAATTTAAAAAAACAAAACAAAACAAATTACTGTTATCCTCAAAGACCTGGCAACCTAAAATCCTATACTTTGCTAAGCAACCATTAAAGAAAAGAAGCCAAAACAAAGATTTTTTTTTTTACCAAAATAGTTATAAATCAATCTAACAAAATGTTAAATGATACATGTTTTACTCTCCTACTTTGAAAAAGATAGCTTCATAACAACCTGGAATTCTACTCTTTAGGGTTCCATATTGGAATTCCATGTTGGAGTTCATGTTGGAACACGGCAGCATGCGGAGAAACAGCCTCTGGCCATGGCTTACCCCCTTTTCTTCTTGGACCTGGCTGCAGCCCCTGCTACAAGGGACCTCTTTGCAAGCATGTGGTTACCCCCACTTGCATATAAAGCTCAGCTCACACTTCTGTAAACAGCTGCCTCCAGCCACTCTTTAGGCCTAGATGTGAGCACCCTGATGGTGCAGTCCACCCTCAGGATTTAGGCAAGAGGACTGTACAAGCCTTGAAAGTCTTGGGGCCATTTGGGCAGAGTATACTGGAGTCATGGTTGGTACATAGGCCCTGCGGATGCCTCACCCTGTGAGAAGGGGCATAGCTGAGAAAGGGCCAGAGTGGCTTCTGTAAAGCATAAGGTTTCTCTGGCCTTGATTGTTCTTCCTCCTCTAGATACTATCAATAGTGAATCCATTCTTTTCACCACTGGTCATTTATGACTACCTACATGTTGATTATCACCATACTTCCATTTCCACGAAACTCAAGGGAATAGACTACGCTGGAGTGCAGTGCTGTGATTACGGCTTACTGCAGCCTCAACTTCTGGGGCTCAAGTGGTCTTTCCACCTCAGCACTGGCCCTCACTGCGAGTAGCTGGGACTACAGGTGCATGCCACCATGTCCCACTAATTTTTTTGTAGAGTCAGGGGTCTCACTATGTTGCCTAGGCTGGTCTCAAACTCTTGGGCTCAAGTGATCCACCTGCCTCGGCCTCCCGAAGTGCTGGGATTACAAGCATGAGCCACTGCACTCGGCCCTTTAGTGACTTTTCAAAAAGTTTAGCTGAGAAAGGAGAGCAAGAGAAAGGGCAGTAGCTAGAGTGGGATTTAGGGTTAAGCTTTTTTTTTTTTTAAATGGAAGTCTCAGAGAATATTTATAGGCAGAGAGAAGAAGCTACTGGAGGGGCCAGGTGCGGTGGTCCACGACTCTAATCCCAGCACTTTGGGAGGCCGAGGCGGGTAGATCACAAGGTCAGGAGATAGGGACCACCCTGGCCAAAATGGTGAAACCCCATCTCTACTAAAAATCCAAAAAGTAGCTGAGCCTGGCGGCATGCGCCTGTAGTCCCAGCTACTCGGGAGGCTGAGGCAGGAGAATCGCTTGAACCCAGGAGGCAGAAGTTGTAGTGAGCCAAGATTGTGCCACTGCACTCCAGCCTGGTGACAGAGCAATACTCTATCTCAAAAAAAAAAAAAAAAAGAAAAATGAAAAAAAGAAGCTACTGGAGAGGGAAAAACAAGAAGTTTGAGAAGTGATAATTGATGGTACACGTGGAGGACTGGGGTCAGCAGCACAGGTGGAGGGCTTGGCCTTGAGCCAGAGTTGAAATGATTCACTTTCTGAAGCTGGAGATGGTGACAAACACGGGCAAGTTTGTAATTGGGATGTTGAGGCAGACTGTGATTGCTTTAATTTTCTTTTTTTTTTTTTTTCTTTTTGAGACGGAGTCTCACTCTGTTACCTGGGCTGGAGTGCAGTGGCACCATCTCAGCTCACTGCAACCTCCGCCTCCCGGGTTCAAGCAATTCTCCTGCCTCAGCCTCCCGAGTAGCTGGGTCTACAGGTGCATGCCGCCATGCCCGGCTAATTTTTTGTATTTTAGTAGAGACGGGGTTTCACTGTGTTGCCCAGGCTGATCTCAAACTCCAAAGCTCAGGCAATCTGCCCACCTTGGCCTCCCAAAGTGCTAGGAGGATTACAGGTGTGAGCCACTGTGCCCGGCTAATTTTCTTTTTAAATAAAGAGATAAAACCACATGCTGAGAACGAAGGAAGAAAAATGTGAACTTCAGCAGAGAATTAAAATTTTGGATTAACTGCTTAGGAGAATGGGGGAGGTTGCTGATCAAGGCAGTTAAAATAATTGTCCTCTGGCACAAAGACAAAGCTGAGTTTGTTGAACATGAATATTAAGTGACAAAATTCTGCAGGGTTGTGTGATTGATTTCTGGAAGTTAGCACCCCCCGGTCGTGGGCAGAGGAAATCGGTTATAGAAATGACCCCGGGTGGGAGTTTGGTGCTCGTGTGCAAAGTAGTTAGAAGTACAAATGGGCAAGGGAATGAGGTATCCAGGTAACATGGTAGAGCAAGTGATCCGCCATGGATTGTAGGCCTGGAAGCTGATGGAGGCAGAAGCGATGCCTGCAAGGGGTTGATCTACTCTGCTAAGTTGGAGAAGTTAAGGAAGAGCATGTGTAAGTGGAGTGGGGATATGAGAGAACCTGATGGAAAGGAGAATCCTGGCTATTGGTGCTCAAGATTTCAGAGATGAAGCAGTTAATCAGCTAGACTGAGATGTAGGATAAGAAGGTCCTGGGTGAGGCTACTGGAGTGAGTGACCTTAGGCAGAACGGAAGTTGCAGATTAGCATTGAGGAACTCATGGAAATTGGATGCCAAGGTTGGTTTGGTTTTACACATTGTAGTTAAAGGATAACAAGGCTTGACGAAAAGAGGAAACGTGATAACACCATATAAAACCCTCTCCTTATTTAAGACACGGGCCCTATGGACATGGTATCCACTCCACATTTCTCCACATTTTCTTTCTTTCTTTTCTTTTTGAAACAGAGTTTGCTCTTGTTACCCAGGCTGGAGTGCAATGGCGCGATCTTGGCTCACTGCAACCTCCGCCTCCTGGGTTCAAGAGATAATCCTGCCTCAGCCTCCCAAGTAGCTGGGATTACAGGTATGCGCCACCTTGCCCGGCTAATTTTGTATTTTTAGTAGAGATGGGATTTCTCCATGTTGGTCAGGCTGGTCTCAAACTCCCGACCTCAGGTGATCCACCTGCTTTGGCCTCCTAAAGTGCTGGGATTACAGGTGTGATCCACCAGGCCCGGCCCCACATTTTCTTTTTTACTTTTTATTTGTTTTTGAGATGAAATTTTGCTCTTGTTTCCTGGGCTGGAGTGCAATGGTGCGATCTCGGCTCATTGCAACCTCTGCCACCTGGGTTCAAGCAATTCTCCTGCCTCAGCCTCCCAAGTAGCTGGGATTATAAGTGTCCATCACCGTGCCCAGCTAACTTTGTATTTTTTTTAGTAGAGATAGGGTTTCACCATGTTGGTTAGGCTGGTCTCGAACTCCTGGTCTCAGATGATCCACCTGCCTCAGCCTCCCAAAATGCTGGGATTACAGGCATGAGCCCTCGCTCCCGGCCCCACATTTTCATTTTTATCACTTACAAGCTCCTGTTCAGTTCATCGAGGACTTTAAAAACTCTCATACTAAGGTAGAGAAGTAATAGGTTGAAATCAACACTGGGATATGAGGAAAATGCAGATCTAGCTTTTTAAGTGGAGGGGTATGAACAGCCTCCTTTGAGAGAGTATCATAGGGAGAGCCAGATCCTCCAAGGAGGACTAGGTCTTTCCAGTTAAGGCCTGAAAAGGAAGGGAGTGCTGCATGAGAAACCGGAAAGACCTTATTGCCCTTGAAGAGGAGTTTCAGAGGATGGTGGAAACATGGGAGAGGGTGGAGAGGTCAAGAGTGATCAGAGCAAGGAGTGGAAATCTAGATTTAGAGTTGAGGAGGACATGGAAATTTGATGCGTAGGCTAGTTAGATTTTATAAATGGTAACTAAAAGATAATACAGGGCCTGAAGAAAAGAGGAAGCCCGATAACACCATCTAAAACCCTCTCCTTAGTTAAGGCACATGCCCTCTGGGCATCCTATCCAGCTACTTTTTCATTGTTATCATTTACGGAGGAAGTAGAGTATCATGGAGATAAGGGGATGAAAGTTCTGGGAAAGAAGAATGAATTGAGAGGATTATACATTGGCTCCTGCCCAAGGCTGGCAGGGATGCATGCAGATTCCAGACGGGACAGTGTGCTTGGCCATACCGCTCAGGACCTGGCCAGGTGGGGGAAGCTGTGCTGGTGGGTCCCACACAGGATCAGCAGCTTGAGGATGTTGAGTCTCAGAAGACTCAGCTTTGGCTGGGCGCGGTGGCTCACGCCTGTAATCCCAGCACTTTGAGAGGCTGAGGCAGGCGGATCACCTGAGTTTGAGACAACCCTGGCCATCATGGTGAACCCCATCTCTACTGAAAATACAAAAATTAGCTGGGTGTGGTGGTGCACACCTGTAATCCCAGCTACTTGGGAAGCTGAGGCATGAGAATGGCTTGAACTCGGTAGATGGAGGTTGCAGTGAGCCGAGATTGTGCCACTGCACTCCAGACTGGATGACAGAGCGAGACTCCATCTCAAAAAAAAAAAAAAAAAAAAAAGGCCGGGCCTGGTGGCTCACGCCTGTAATCCCAGCACTTTGGGAGGCCGAGGCAGGTGGATCACGAGGTCAGGAGATCAAGACCATCCTGGCTAACACAGTGAAATCCCGTCTCTACTAAAAATACAAAAAAGTTAGCCGGGTGTGGTGGCGGACACCTGTAGTCCCAGCTATTCAGGAGGCTGAGGCAGGAGAATGGCGTGAACCTGGGAGGCGGAGCTTGCAGTGAGCCGAGATCGTGCCACTGCACTCCAGCCTGGGTGACAGAGTGAGACTCCATCTCAAAAAAAATAAAAGGAGACTAAGTTTTAAGAGGTTAGTTCATTTAACTAGGATTAGGGTTTAGGGTGGCAGTGGGGCTAGGGGAAGAGGGTGAGAGGGAGGAAGCAAGGTAATTCACGTTTATTAAAGCTCTGTGTTAGGCACTTCACACACGCTCATTTAATTCTCACAATAATCCTACAAAGGAAGCATCATTATCCTCAGTTTATAAATGATGTGTCAGCTTGCCTGTAACATAATGCAAATTTCTATATGAATGCAGATTTTTCTTCCCAAATGCTGAAAGTAGACAATTCATAAATGGAAAATAAAAAAAGAGTAATAAAAAAAGGCAAGTCAATAAGCATATAGCCTTCATAACTGCCTTTAGTTTTCAGATAATATTTTCTTGTACCTTTCATGTCTCCTTTGTTTAATCTTGGCTCAGGGCCTATCTGTTTTATCATTTGACAGGATTCAAAGTGCTATTTCTAATCTTCTCCAGTAAAAATATTCAAATCATATGCTTTAAAGAGTATTCAAGTCATATTCGCTTCAGATTGCCTCTCTAGGGAGACAGCTCTGATACAGTGGAAGTACTGGATTGAGGATCAGAGCCACGGATTCTGGTTCTGATCTTTGATTAATTATTTGAAACTGGCAAGGCACTCAACTCCACAAGTTTCCTATCTCTAAAACAGGGATCATTACATCTGCATTGTTGTAGGATTGATGTGTAGGTGAAACGGCTGTAAAATGCTATGCAGATGGCAAGGATTGGTGTTCTTGAGGCAGAGATTTCAGAACCACAAAACCTTTATCGAAAACCTTTGGGGACAAGTGGGTTTTAGAGTGTCCCAGATTTTTTTCTGACTTTAGAAAGGAAGAAGAGAGGACAGGTGCAGTGGCTCACGCCTGTAATCCCAGCACTTTGGGAGGCCGAGACAGGCAGATCACTTGAGGTCAGGAGTTCGATACCAGCCTGGCCAACATGGTGAAACCCCTGTCTCCACTAAAAATACCAAAAATTAGCTGGGTGTGGTGGCAGGTGCACATAATCCCTGCTACTTGGGAGGCTGAGGCAGGAGAATCGCTTGAACCTAGGAGGCGGATGTTGTAGTGAGCCAATATCACACCACTGCACTCCAGCCCAGGTGACAGAGCGAGACTCTATCTCAGAAAAAAAAGAAAGAAAGAAGAGTGCTCATGTTGCATATTACTCAACACTCCCGTTAAAGTCTGGAGCAGCACCCTATAATCCCACATGGGTATTTCTTTAGCAAGACATGATTATTCACATTAAGAGGGTTTTATAAAGATCATAAATAGCCTTATTCATATAGGCTAAATAATGGGCACCTATAGATCTCAAGTCTTAATCCCTGGAACCTGTAAATGTTACCTAGTTAGGAAAAATAGTCTTTGCATATGTGATTGAGCTAAGGAGTTTGACGTGTGAGATTATCCCAGATTGTCTGAGTAGGCCCTAAACATCCTCACACATAACCTTATAAGAGAAAGGCAGAGGGAGATTTGACACACATGGAAGAGAAAAAATGATGTTACTTTGGAGGCAGACAGATTGGAGCGACATGGCCACAAGTCAAGGAATGCTGGCAGCTACCTGAAGCTGGAAGTGGTAAGGACCAGATTCCCTCCCCCCGTGAGCCTCAGGTGTGGGTATGGCCCTGCCAACTCCTTGATTTTGACTCAGTGAAATTGATTTTGGACTTCTGGTCTCTAGAACTATAAGAGAACGTACTTCTATCATTTTAAGCTGTGAAGTTAGTGGTGATTTGTTATGGCAGCCACAGGAAACAAATATAGTCAGGTTTTGCTGCCAAATGGGCAATGAAAAAAAAAAGGTGAGTTTTCAGATTTCATACACTTATATTTAGGACTGATATCCAAGTACTTTTAAAAGCGGTTGTTGTGATATCTGGTTCATTTATAGCCCTTCAGAATGGCAGACATGGGCCTGGAGTGAGCCTTGCTCACTGTGGCGGTGAGATGGGCGTTGAGGCATGTTGAAGATATAAGGGCAGATGGGCCTATCCAATACAGAATTTTGAGCTGGGAGAGCAGAATGTTTTACCTAAGGGCAATCTAGCCTTACTGATTCAAGCAGTAGCTGGGCATCCCCACAGGTAGGTGACTCTCAAGAGCCTAGATAAATAAGCACAGGTAAGGGTGTCTGGGTATCAGGTATCAGGTGAGGTTCAGGGCAAGGGCTAGGATATTGGGGATCATGGTAACAGACAGGTTATTGGAACAGTATGAATATATGTGTCTCTCCAAAATTCTTATGTTTAAGTTCTTATGTTAGAACTTAAACCCCAAAGTAATAGTATTAAGAGGTAGGGCCTTTAAGAGGTAGTTAGGCCATAAGGGCTCCACCCTCATGGATGGGATTAATATCCTTATAAAAGAAGACTCCAGAGTTGCCTGGTCCTTTAATCTCTTCTGCCATGTGAGGATACAGTGTTCATCCCTTTTTGTCCCTTTCTACCATATAAGGACATAGCAGTAAGGTACCATCTTGGAAGCAGAGACTGAGCCCTCAGCAGACACTGAATCTGCCAGCACCTTGATTTTGGACTTCCCAGCCAGCAGAACTGTGAGAAATAAATTTCTGTTGTTTATAAATCACTCATCTAAGGTATTTTGTTATAGCAGCACAAATGGACTAAGACAGCTACTATAATATAAATGGAAAAAATAGGAACTGATACAGAAGCCCAGTTGGATGAATGTGTGTGTGTGTGTGTGTTTGTATAAGCCAGGAGAGTTGGATGACAAAGGTTCTTTATTAGAGAATATCTTGGGGTGGGAATGATGACTTAGGTAGAATGTGGGCTCTTCAGGATCTTGAACTACACTAGCAGCAGGAAAAACTCAAATGAACCCCACAGGGGAGTGACTTGGGGAGCAAAGCAGGAGCCTGGACCAGTTCTGAAGGGCTTGCCATGGGCCAGGACAAGAAGGAGCCATGGCCAATTCTCAGCCTGAGGAGGGGATGCTGAAGCTCCAGAGCCTGTTGCTTCACGCTCAGCTTGACCAAGAAACTGGGGTAAGTAGGGTATGAGGTGGGAAGATAAGTGGGTCCAGCAATAGAGAGCCGCAGGCCAATGGAGGGAAAATCTTTGGGGGCATTGGCGGTGGGGGGAGAGAAGACCTGCTGACATTGTCTTTGTCTTTTTAGTTTGTTTGAAAGTCAACTTCCTGATGATAAAATGGTCCTCATATCATGAGGCAACTGTCAGTCTATGATGAAATTACTTAAAATCTCCAATTAAAAACTCATTACGTTTATCTGAAGGCTATTTTAAAAGTTATGATCTAATCTAAATGGCCAACACAAGACTTGGTTAAATAAACTATGGGCATCTATGCGACCAAATGTTTTATAGCCATTACAATTATGTTTATAGAGAGTTTCTAAAGGCCTGGGAAAATGTTTATGCTATAATGCTGTGTTAAAAAGGCAGGATACAAGATTGTTTATAGACTACCAAGAGACCAAATAAAAACTATTCATGAAAAACATGAATAGCCACCAAAATATTAATATAGTGATAGCCTCTAGAGGGTGAGACTAAGAGTATTTTCTTTTTTTTTTTTGGGACAGAGTCTTGCTCTGTCACCCAAGCTGGAGTGCAGTGGCACAATCTCGGCTCACTGCAAGCTCCATCTCCCGGGTTCATGCCATTCTCCTGCCTCAGCCTCCCGAGTAGCTGGGACTACAGGCGCCCGCCACCATGCTCGGCTTATTTTTGTATTTTTAGTAGAGACAGGGTTTCACCGTGGTCTTGATCTCCTGACCTCGTGACCCGCCCGCCTCGGCCTCCCAAAGTGCTGGGATTACAGGCGTGAGCCACCAAGCCCGGCTAACTAAGAGTATTTTTAAATCATCTTTCTATTTTTCTATTTTTCAAATTATCTGTGCGTCACTTTTTCTTGTAGTTGTTTTCCTGTTTTATATACATTAGTTTTGTCATGGGAAGGACCCAAGAAATTCTCCTTTCTGTAAAAGCTCACACCTTACTTTTTACAAATAATCTGAATTCAAAGCATTTTGTGTTTCAAAGGGCAATGATATCTACAAAAAAAGGGTATTGCATTAACATTTCTGATTATATGAACTCTAGATACAAAAGGCAAAAAATAAACAGATTATCCCTCCAAAAATCAAGCCTCAGGAGAAATGATCTTATTTTTTTTTTCTTTTCCCATAATATCCAACTGGCAAGAAACTTTAGGCTGTGGAAAAGCATTAGACAGTCATAATATGGTGCAACATGGCTTTAATAATGTCATTTAAACCCTTTCACTGCAGGAAGAGGCTGCTTTAGCAATGAGTGTGGCAGAGGAGAAGCTGTCTCATACTAGCCTGCGGATTTCCTTTATGGAGTGAATCCCTTAAGATTCTTCCCAAGAGCTGGGCGCAGTGGCTTATGCCTGTAATCCTAGCACTTTGGGAGGCCAAGGTGGGCCTTCGAGACCAGCCTGACCAACCAGGAGAAACCCCGTCTCTACTAAAAATACAAAATTAGCCGGGTGTGGTGGTGCATGCCTGTAATCCCAGCTACTCAGGAGGCTGAGGCAGGAGAATTGCTTGAACCCGGGAGGCAGAGGTTGCAGTGAGCTGAGATCACGCCACTGCACTCTAGCCTGGGCAACAAGAGCGAAACTCCATCTCAAAAAAAAAAAAAAAAAAAAAAAAAAAGACTCTTCTCAGGTATTATCTCTTCTATGATGCCTTTCCTTTACCCTGAGCTGGAATAAATGTCCTTGTTTCCTCAGTACCCAGTGCAGGCCTCCTTCCCTGGCCTTATCATATGACATAATCTCACCACGAGGCTGTAAGAGTCTCAGAGTGGCAGCAACAGTGTTTTATTTACAGTGCTCTTCACAGCACCTAGCAGAACTGGCAGATTGTGGGTGCTGAATAAATGTTTGTTAAATGAACTGAGTAATTCTCCCAAAGTGTGAGAGAAATTGTATTCATTTCCTAAGGCTGCCATAACAAAGTACTGCAAACTGGGTGACTTAAGAAAAATGTATTCTCTCACAATTATGGAAGCTAGGAGTCTTAAATCAAGGTGTTGGCAAGGTTGGTTCCTGCTGGAGGGCTTTGACGGGGGCAGGGCTGTTCCATGCTTCTCTCAGCTTCTGGGTGTAATCCCACATTCTCCTTGACTTTCAGCGGTATCATCCAACCTCTTCTTGCATGTTCACACGGTGTCTCCTCTGTGTCTCTGGGTCCGTGTGTCCAATTGTTCCTTTTTTTTTTTTTTTTGAGACAGTCTCGCTCTGTTGCCCAGGCTGGAGTACAGTGGCATGATCTTGGCTCACTGCAACCTCCACCTCCGGGGTTCAAGTGATTCTTGTGCCTCAGCCTCCCGAGTAGCTGGGATTACAGGCGTGTGCCACCATGCCCGGCTAACTTTTATATTTTTAGTAGAGATGGGGTTTCACCATGTTGGTCAGGCTGGTCTCAAACTCCTGACCTCATGATCTGCCCGCCTCAGCCTCCCAAAATGCTGGGATTATAGGCGTGAGCCACTGCGCCTGGCCTGTTCCCCTTTTTATAAGGACATCAGTTACACTGGGTTTAGGGCCCACCCTAATCCAGTTTGGCCTTAACTCAGTTACATCCACAAAGACCCTATTTCCAAAAATGTCACATTTACAGATACTGGGATTAGGACTTGAATGTATTTTTATTTAACTCACAACAGAAACTATAGCTATAGCTAGCTAGATAGTATATAGTAGAGTAGAGATGCTCAATGAAGTCGTAATAACCAGCTGATGTACCCAGTATAATATATGGACTCTGCAGCGAGTATAAGATCATTTCTCCAGAGGCTTGATTTTTTTGGGGGGAGAATCTGTTTATCTTTTCGCCCTTTGTATCTAGAGTTCATATATTTGGAAATGTTAATGCAATAACATTTTTCTTTGTAGATATCATTGCTCTTTGAAACACAAAGTGCTTTGAATCAGATTAATTTCGAGAAAGTAGGGTGTGAGCTTTTTCAGAAAGGAGAGTTTCTTTAGTCCTTCATACGAAAAGAGTAATATATATAAAATGGGAAAACAACTAAAAGAAAAAGTGGGCCGGGCACGGTGGCTCATGCCTGTAATCCTAGCACTTTGGGAGGCCGAGGTGGGTGGATGACCTGAGGTCAGGAGTTTGATACCAGCCTGACCAACATGGTGAAACCCTGTCTTTACTAAAAATATAAAAATTCGCTGGGTGTGGTGGCACGTGCCTGTAGTTCCAGCTACTAGGGAGGCTGAAGCAGGAGAATCACTTGAACTTGGGAGGCGGAGGTTGCAGTGAGCCAAGATTGCACCATTGCACTCCAGCATTCCAGCCTGGGTGACAGAGTGAGACTCTGTCTCAAAAAAAAAAAAAAAAAAAGAAAGAAAAAGAAAAAGTGATGCACAGATAATTTTGAAAAATGGAAAAGTAGAAAGATGACTAAACAGATACTCTTAGTCTCACCCTCCAGAGGCTATCACTATATTAATATTTTGATGGATTTTCTACTAGGTTATTTTTCATGCATAGTTTTACTTTTGTTTGTTTGTTTGTACTCTATAAACAATCTCATAAACTGCCTTTCTCACAGAGCATTGTCACATACTGGGCAGACTGGGCACCTGAGACACGGTCCTGGGTAACCAGGAGCAGAAGACTGGTTCATTATGAAGTCCATAAGGCGCAGCTGAGCAGGAATTTGGAGAGCCAAGCAAGTGGATACTAAAGGAAGGAAGAAACGAAATTTCAGAAATTAGGCAATGTTGCCAAGAGTGGGGAGATCGGAATTTGGGTTTAATGGAGGAAAAGAACAGTTTGCTGAAGTCCACCCAAAGACTTTTCCTAGGCTGTTTAACCACTGCACATGTGTGTTGGTCTTTGGCCCATGGTATTTGCTTAGCATCTGACCCTAGATACATATACATCAGGGATTTGGCACCAAATGAGGCATGAAAGGAAAAAGCAGAGGATTTTTCTCCTAGGAACCAGAAAAGAAGAACAAATGTGTTGGCTGTATGTACTATAACAGGATCTGAGGGAAACACATTGAACTCTATATTCTACAGTTGTTCTAATTGTGCATTTCACTTTCTGACAAATAGAGCCTCTAAGAATTGGTAGCATATTTGGCAGAGATTAAACTCTAGGTTGGGTGCTGTGGCTCACACCTGTAGTCCCAGCACTTTGAGGGGCCAAGGTGGGCAGATCACTTGAGGCAAGGAGTTCAAGACCAGCCTGGCCAACATGGCAAAACCCTGTCTCTACTAAAAATACAAAAAATTACCCAGACGTGGTAGTGCATGCCTGTAGTCCCAGCTACTCAGGAGGCTGAGGCACAAGAATTGCTTGAACCCAGAAGGTGGCGGTTGCAGTGAGCTGAGACCGTGCCACCGCACTCCAGACAGGCAAGACTGTCTCAAAACAACAACAACAACAACGAGATTAAGTTCTAATATATGGCCATATGGTAAATTTTATATTCATATTCAACATACTACTCTGAGATTTGAAGAGCAAAAGGCATGCTGTTGTTTTTCTTTGAAAACAGAATTTAAAAAAATATTTATTACTCATTGGAAAGAGTAATTAATAATATCAAAATGGGAAATATCTCAGTAAATAAATGCCGCAAGGTGGAATAGTTCCTATAAGCTATTTCTTTGTGAGAGCAACTTTTCCTAAAATCTCAAAGGAACTGGCTACTGCTTAATCTGAGAGGGAGGCAGGACAGAACCTTAACGTTTCTGTAGTAAGACACTTAAGCCCTTATACTTGCAATCCCTTACTGTAAGTTACTTGTCCGAGAATATCTAAGCTTATGCAAATTTTAGACTGAATAACAGAAGGCGAAAGGAAAAATTAATGAGTTGAAATGCTCTTGCTTTGATTAGGACCGTGACATTTGAGTTTAGTTTAGTTGAAGTAAACATATTAACAAGCCAAGGAGAAAGATAAGGAGGAGACAACATGTGAGAAGGCTGAAACAATCAAAGCAGGAGACCCAGGATGTAGATATACGAAAATTCCAGGGAAGACTGTTTACCTTCCAGAGTCCAGAACAGGAGACTGGAATTTACAAAGGCAAAAAAGGTGAGAACTGGGCCTTATCAAGCAACCATAGTTTTCAGTTGCTTCATGCATGCCTTGGGTCTGTTTTGATAACCAGCACATCTTTTGTAACCCAGGCAAGAAGGAAAAATATGTGTCCTACTGAAGGGGCTGGACTAGATTGTGAGATGGGCTCTGAGCATTCCAGCCTCAAAGATAATTAAGACTCAAGAAGTTTTCTTCTTGAGCAAGAGTTCAGGAAAAGTTTATACTGACTTCACAACTGGCTCCGACCAAAAGTTTCAGCACGCTTTTGTTGGAAGTATTAACTTACTTGACCCCTAGTTTGTACATAAAACTGGCTAAGGAGAAAGGAGGCAACATGAAAATGGATTTTAAAAATCTGATTTTGAACTATGCCTGGCATGCTAAAATATTTAATTCTTCAACACTTGGCATTTAGAGAAGAGGGTGGATTTAAACAGACCAGCTGGCTAATTACACTTTGCCAACATTCCTACTGGCTGCTTACTGGATGAGTCCTGTTTATGTCAAAGTCTAACTCTGTCCTTTATCCCTTATCATGGTCAAGAAATGGAATCCCATGCATTTTACTTAATATGAAATGTTCTGGTGAAACCCAAAGCAACAAAGGCCACTTTACTTTCTTGGTGAGCTGGACAAGGCAGGTGGTACTTGAAGGTTGTGGAGAAGTCTCTGGACAGGCTTAAAGTTATGAACAACTAAGATTCCAGCTTACCACCCTCCCCACCTCCTTTTATTTATTTATTTAGAGACAAGATCTTGCTCTGTCACCTAGGCTGGAGTGCTGGGTTGTGCTCCTAGCTCACTGCAGCCTCGAAATCCTGGCCTCAAATGATCCTCCTGCCCTAGCCTCCCGAAGTGCAAGGCTCACCTCCTTTTAGTGAAGACAATTTCTTATCCTTAATTAAGATATTGTGAAGGCTGGGCAAAGTGGCTCACACTTGTAATTCCAGCACTTTGGGAGGCTGAGGTGGGCAGATCCCCTGGGCCCAGGAGTAGGAGATTAGCCTAGGCAATATGGTGAAACCCCATCTGTACAAAAAATACAAAAATGAGGCAAATGAGCCATGTGTGGTGATGTGCACCTGTAGTCCCAGCTGCTTGGGAGGCCGTGGTGGGAGGATCTCTTCAGTGTAAAGACATTTTAATTAAATAAATTTTTGAAAAGTAAAAACACTGTGCTGACCAGACAAAACATATCCATGAGCTGTATTTTGCTTTAAGGGCTACCAATTTGTGCCTGCTATCTAGTGACAGCTCAAAATTGAAGGTCTGAATTTTTGGGCTCCACTTAATTTGTTAAAAGTGGCTTGCAAAATTCCTTTATAGGAGAGGAAGCGATTGTCCAAACCTTCTGCATGTTCTAAAATTAGGTAAAAACATTTTTCCTATACCTTTTCTAGTGCCATTAAATGAAGTGTCCTTGGAAGGAAGATGTTCATCTTGGAAATTGCTAGGTGAGGGTTGCCCTTCACTTTCTCAATGAATAGCTATCAGTAAATACTCAGGGTCCCCCTCCATCACCCCCACTCCAATCTCAGGGGTTATCAGCACACCACTCTGGACTGCTCCTTAATCCCAGGCGTACTGAGCTCTGCTATGTACTTCCGAAATCCCAGTGGCACCATAAAGGAAGCAAGCCATCGTTACTGTGACTTTTAAGTCAGTTTTGTGAATAAGGCCGGAAGTTTTTGTTGATGAGAAAGAGAGATTACTGTGTTGCTTTGTATAAATAAATAAAAATAAATTCCTCTTACGGTGGGTGCTCCTATGGGGAGAAGTTTGAATGGGTATGACTTACAGTAGGGATAGTAATATTTAGACAAGGATAGAACTATGGCTTTTAAAATCCTCTGAGGCTCCAGAGCCTTATTTTTAGACCCCTTACCCGAGAATTTCTGAGAATTTCTCTCTAAACTCCTCAATAAGGATATTACTAAAAAATAGCTTTAATACATAGTATATATTCCTAAGCACACATCTGTGCAAACCTTTCCTCTGGCTGGACCACAGCCTTCAGGATCTTCTGCTACAGTTAGACATAAATATCCATGCTCCAGGCTGCCACAGCAAAAATGACACCAGCAAACAGTTACCAACCACTTATGGTATATCTAGTACTGTGTATATAAAAAGTGAAATAGAAATATGTATCAGCTGGATGATACAAAGAAGAGGGCTATCAGACTAGCTGGAGTAAATAGTTAGAAAAGTGGGCTGGAGATAGACTATAGGGAGTTTTGCAAGCTAGACTGAGGAGCTCAGACATTTTCCTGGAGGTAGGGAGCCATTGAAAGTTTTTGAGCAGGGAAGTGAAATGATGGAAGAGGCTTTTGGAAAGCTTAACCAGGCAGACATCTGCAAGATGGTTCAGAAGGGGGACAGACTAGAGGCTTAGAAATCAATAATAATAATAAATTCAAGCATAAAATCATCTAAAGACTTACAGTGACAATAGGATACTGAGTTACAGTGAGGAATAGCTAACATTAACTGCGTGCTGTCCATATGTGTTGTGAGTGCTTTATATGCACTAGTTAATATTTTCAACAACATGTAGAGGTGGATGATAGTAAAATCACTCTTTTTCATATAAGGAAACTGAGGCTTAGAGCTGTGAAAACACTTGCTCACTGTTAACTGGCTAAGAAGTATCAGAGCTGGAATTCAAACCCAGGTAGTCTGCCTTTAGGGCCTTTGCCTTCAATCAAGCTCTACAATGCCTTTCAGCTACTTGTAGCCAAGGGTCCCAGACCCTGGCCCTCCTCTGCCACTGCGGTAAGGCTGGGACCCAGCCTGGGACTGTTATCACCCTGCCTCATTGTCTATTTTGTTCATTGACAGACCTCTTCCTCAGATAGCATCCTTGCCCGGGTGTCAACTTCAAGAAACTCAAAACACTTGCCAAGGCTTGCATCTATTTCAAAGGAAACTTGTGAGCAAAGAAGCGGAAAAGATGTGACATAAATATTGTACAAATATCCCTCATGACTGCTCACCACATTCTAGTAGAAGAAGGAAGGAAATTCAGGTCTTTCTGCGCTGTTGCTTGCCATTGGACATTAATGATGTTACCTGCCTGGCCTCATTGGCCTTGGTTCAGTGGTTTTAGGATGCATTTACTTCCCAGACGGGACAGTTGGAGCTCATGTAATTTTAAATTGTTCAGTGTTTTACTGGCATCCTTTTGTCACCATCGGATGGAGAAGATTTATTGTGAACTCAAACTGACTACATGTATTTTGCCAAAGCTACTGTGAAAGATCCCAAACATTTTGAGCCGTAGATCATCCAGGCAAATACAATCGTATAAGAATAAAACCAAGATGTTTACCATTGATTTATTTATTTTATTTTATTTTATTTATTTTGAGACAAAGTCTTGCTCTGTCACCCAGGCTGGAGTGCAGTGGTGTGATCTTGGCTCACTGCAACCTCTGCCCCCCAGCTTCAAGCGATTCTCGTGACTCAGCCTCCCAAGTAGCTGTGACTATAGGCATGTGCCACCACACCCGGCTAATTTTTGTATTTTTGAGTAAAGATGAGGTTTCACCATGTTGGCCAGGCCGGTCCCAAACCCCTGACCTCAAGTGATCTACCCACCTTGGCCTCCCAAAGTGCTGGGATTACAGGTGTGAGCCATCATACCCGGCCTGACATTGAAATTTTTTAAAAAACATTTGTTCTCACAAATTAAAAGCCTGATGCAGAGTCAACCAGAAGGTGACCTAATTAGATTATGTTTAAATTAAGGTAATTCCGGCCGGGCGCGGTGGCTCACGCTTGTAATCCCAGCACTTTGGGAGGCCGAGGCGGGCGGATCACAAGGTCAGGAGATCGAGACCACAGTGAAACCCCGTCTCTACTAAAAATACAAAAAATTAGCTGGGCGTGGTGGCGGGCGCCTGTAGTCCCAGCTACTCGGAGAGGCTGAGGCAAGAGAATGGCGTGAACCCCGGAGGTGGAGCTTGCAGTGAGCCGAGATTGCGCCACTGCACTCCAGCCTGGGCGACAGAGCGAGACTCCGTCTCAAAAAAAAAAAAAAAAAAATTAAGGTAATTCCATACAGGTTGCATGGAATAATTTATTTATTTTTATAATTATGAAATTTTCCTGTATAAAGACAGCTATGAACTTAGAGAACATTAATTTTGGCTAGGACTCTAAATTATGTTTACTCTTTTTATATTTCCTAATAATGCTGCAGTGTTAGAGGAATTCTATTGCAGAAAAACAGAGAATACTTTAATTGTAGACCTAAACTATTTATAAATTATTGTCGTCATCTCCTACAATGGAGGAGCTTAACACACACGTATTTGATTTGACACCAATTTCAGCAAAACATTTATTGAGGTTGTGCACATAACTAAATCCATGTGGTGAGGTTTTATTGCTAGGTTGCATTCTCTGTGCTGAGTTATATCAACAATAATTTGTTTACTGTTTTAGTAGGATGACCTCTGCACTAGTCAGAGGTCAGGCCTAGCTACATTCTACTGCATCAGCACATCAACCTATTGATTAATTGTTGAGTCTTTTTTTAAGTTTAAACTTTGGCCAGGCAGTGATTGAAATGGATTTATTTTTGCAAGTAAGCAGATTACAGAGGCAAGCAGCCTTAGAAGGACTATTGAGAAATCATGAAATAATTTTGTTTGGAAAGTTAAACAAATGTCTTTATTTCATAAGATAAACATCTAAATCAGAGTGGGTGCACATGCAGTTCTCTAGTTGTCAACATTTAAATACGCATTGGTAGACTTGTCAATTTTCTATAAAAGTATGTTACTGAGATCTGTAACGTCAAGGATGATTTTTTTTTTAGACGGAGTCTCGCTGCAATGCCCAGGCTGGAGTGCAATGGTGCAATCTCAGCTCACTACAACCTCCACCTTCAGGGTTCAAGTGATTCTCCTGCCTCAGCCTTCTCAGCAGCTGGGATTACAGGCGTGTGCCACAATGGCGGGCTGATTTTTTTATTTTTAGTAGAGATGGGGTTTCACCACATTGGCCAGGCTGGTCTCTAAATCCTGACCTCGAGTGATCCACCTGCCTCAGCCTCCTAAAGTGCTGGGATTACAGGTGCCTGGCCAACTTCAAGGATATTAAACTCATGAAACTAGTTTAAAAAATCTTAAGTAATCCCTATTTGATTTAGTATGGGTCTCATTTTAGTCAGAATTGGTAT
This sequence comes from Nomascus leucogenys, assembly GCF_006542625.1. Classification (NCBI taxonomy): domain Eukaryota; kingdom Metazoa; phylum Chordata; class Mammalia; order Primates; family Hylobatidae; genus Nomascus; species Nomascus leucogenys. The sequence continues at coordinate 104,113,966 of NC_044402.1, forward strand.
TAAAAAGTAGGACTTTTTTTTTTTTAAACAGTAGAGAAAGTTCATCAAATCCTTGAGGAAAAGTTTAACATTTAGGTCACTCTTTCTAATAATATTGAGTTTGTAGAACTGATATTGATCGAGAACTAAGAATTCTGTTTCTTCTTAGGAGCTTTAAAAATTGATTTCAGAGAATCAATTTTTAAAAGTCAACCTTCCCCAAATCCACATTTCTTATTAAATTTTACTTTATGCTATTTTACTGTATTTTCCTTAATTTTTTACCCACAGAATTGAGGGGTTTTTTTTCCATTTAAACAATAAAATTCATTAAAATGGTTTTTGGACTGATGAAATCTTAAAAACAATCTGTTTCTTAAAAATTTTAGACCTATGTTGTATACAAACATCTTGTAATAAAAGAGTCAATGACAATGTATGAAAGAGCCCCTCACTACCTTCGCATCCCCATGATACCTCCAGCTGCAGTGCTGTGCTCAGCTCTCATCCTGAGGGGCTTACAAACACACAGCTCTATTAACATGTGGACAAATTACTTTCCAGTTCCCTCCTCCCCCACATTTCTATTTCATTTTCATAACATTCATTTTTTGATAAACCTGTAACAGACTTTATATGATAAATACTGGTTGAAACAGCTGGGCGTGTTGGCTCATGCCTGTAATCCCAGAACTTTGGAAGGGCAAGGCAGGTGGATCACCTGAGGTCAGGAGTTCGATACCAGCCTGGTCAATAGGGTGAAACCCCATCTCTATTAAAAAAAATACAAAAATTAGCTGGGTTTGGTGGCAGGTGCTTGTAATCCCAGCTACTCAAAAGGCTGAGGTAGCAGAATCATTTGAACCGGGGAGGCGGAGGTTGCAGTAAGCCGAGATCACGCCACTGCACTCCAGCCTGGGTGACAGAGCAAGACTCGGTCTCAAAAAAACAAAAACAAAAGCAAAAAAACTGTTGAAGCAACTGATTAAACAAATATGTCTCATTAGGGAATCTTTTATTTGGCCGTACTACTCTTGTCCACTGTCAGGTAATTCTTTGTTTGTGTCCAGGAGAATCTAGAGATGCATTCTGTCTACACTCTGTCAGGACCATAAACAATTTATTTCTGTCCCATATTATTACTTCTATGATCAAGAAGAGCAGGGTTCTGGAGAGCCTTACAGAGAGGGTCATCTGAAACAGATTTTGATGACTTTCAACCATTCCTTTCCTGTCTGTCTTGCCCTCTCTTCTCCTTCTCTTTTACTTTCACTCTTTTCTTTTCTCTTTCTTTTTCCTGTGTTTGTTAGGAACGCACGATTGTTGTTGATTTTAGGGGTAAACCAGAATCTGTTTTAGTCAGGGTTCTCCAGAGAGACAGAATCAATTATATGTGTGTGTGTATATATATATATATGATTATAAAATGTTTTTAATTACATATAATGCCTCTATATATCATTATATATAACGTATTTGTATTTTTTATATATATATATATTTTGCATTGGTAACTATGAATTTTATTATGTGGACATCCACTGTGGCATGCGTCTGTACAAACCTTTCAGGCCGTGGTCCACAGCTGGGCTATGAATAAAAAGGCATACATTTTTCTCTCATTTTATTGCAATGAAGTTTACCGGTACAGAAAAGTCACATGACATTGGTGGGTCAGATTTCCTAAAACCTGCAACATGAGGAACTCTAAATACAGTAAATATTGTTACACATTCAGACTTCCAAAGTACAAGTACTTGGAAACAGTTATGCCCCTCACCAAGCTAGATTGGGGACTTGAAGTCCAACAGCATCTGAAATGCTGTGAAGGCATAACTTTACAAAAGAGCAATGTAAGCTTACAGAACTTGCCTTTATTAAAGTGATATGTTTATGTTATTCCAGCACCTTCACAATTTAATGAACCAAACTTACTATACTTCACTTCTACAAACCTAGATGAAACATGAAAACGAAGCCATACAGTATAAATTGCAACTTCAGGAAAAGTTCCTGCTTTATTATTCCACATAATTTTTCCCATGTAAAATCAATGTCCAATAGTTCCCGGTATGTGGGAAGATAACATTTGTTAAAGTCACAATGAAGCCTTATTGATGGAAGCTTGGCTATATAAACAGCACAAGTTAGGCCGGGTGCGGTGGCTCACGCCTGTAATCCTAGCACTTTGGGAGGCCGAGGCGGGCGGATCACGAGGTCAGGAGATCAAGACCATCCTGGCTAACACGGTGAAACCCCATCTCTACTAAATATACAAAAAATTAGCTGGGCGTGGTGGTGGGCGCCTGTAGTCCCAGCTATTCCGGAGGCTGAGGCAGGAGAACGACGTGAACCCGGGAGGCGGAGCTTGCAGTGAGCCGAGATCGCGCCACTGCTCTCTAGCCTGGGCGACAGAGCAAGACTCCATCTCAAAAAAAAAAAAAAAAAAAAAATAATAATAATAAATAAATAAACAGCACAAGTTGAGAAAAGGTTTAATCTCCAAACCTATTAGACTGGATGAGGTAAGATCAGTATCGGCCACCTTGCAGCGTTACAGGTCTCATTCCCATTGGAGGTCGAGGAGGCCCACCCTGGTAAGGGGGCACTGTTGGCGGTCCCTGCCCATATGGGGGGATAGCACCAGGAAGGTATCCTGGCATGCCTTGATGATGACCACCATACTGACCATGACGCGGTACTGGGGATCTCACTCCTTGTTGCTGTGGGATGCCTGGCTATGGTGGCATCATACCTCCAATTGGTCCAACTGGTGGATTACTGATGGGGGCCTCTCCTTGCAGAAGAAGATTATGTTGATCTCTAGGTAATTGTGCCCTTCTCTCTTCCAGATATATACCCTCATCTGGATGGATCAACTTACTGGTTGCATTGGTTGTTACAAGTGTAGCAGGCTTACTTGTTATTGAAGCTGCTGGTTTAGCTGCAGTACTATTTGTTGTACTAGTGGTTGAATCTGTAGACTGTGTATAAGCAGAGAATATAGGCTTTGGGGGTGCTGTAGTTGTTTCAGGGGTACTATTTAAGGGTTTGAAATCTGTACCAACAGGTTCTTGGACAGCTGCCTGAGCCTGTCCAGCACTGGAGAAAAGAGGCTTCGTAACTGGAGGCTGTGGAGCAGGTATAGTTGCTGTTGGTGCAGGTGGTCTGTTAAGAATACCTGGCGCTGAAACAGCCTGCGTTTGGGTCACTGGAGGAATTCTAGGATGTGGAATGGGGGTAGGGGAGTGGAGGGGATACCTGGTGACATTCCAGGCATTAGAAGTGGTATTCCTGGTCCAGGTGGTATATTCCACCCATTGGCATCATTATGCTTTCACTGCAAAATGACTGTGTGCATTTTCTTTGATGATGCAATCCAGGTGGCATGGCTGGCATAATTGGTGGCATTCCTGTCATCAGAGGAGGAACACCTGGCATTAATGGAGTTATGCCTAGAGGCATTCCTGGTGCTCCTGGTACTGGCGGCAGTTCTGGCTGTGCCACTGGAGGAATATAACCTTGTTGAAATTGAATAGGTTGTGGTTAAAATGAAGTTGAGCCTGCAGAGTCGTTGTCATCATATTCATCAGAATCATCTTGTTCTTTCTTTTTTTGACTTTCTTGTGTCTGTTCAAGAAGTCGTCGTCCTTCATCCATGTCTTTTTCTGGAATACCTTCCATACCATATATTTCCAATTCTATGTCTGTTATCCCAGGTGTTGCATTTAGTACAGCATCTATTATTTCTTTATGCACCTGCATGCAATGAATAGCTAAGCCAGGTCCTGGATACAATGTCTTGTGACATATATGACATTTAAAATGCTTTGCTTCTTGGTGCTGTATAAGGATCTTCTCATCACCAAAATCTCTATTACAATACCAGCACCACGGCTTCAGCTGCTGCTTCTTCTTGCCCCATAACTGCGCTCTACCAACAAAGTAAAAGGGAGGAGAAAAGCAGCAGGAGAAACAAGGCAAAAAGTCACTCACGTTCGCAACCAAATGGTTACCACTGCATCCCACAGGAAGCAGACACAAAATGCTATATTATATTATAAATATATACTTATAAGCATATTTGTGTTTGTAAGTATATTATAAATATACTTTATTTATTTATTTATTTATTTGAGTTGGAGTCTTGCTCTGTTGCACAGGCTGGAGTGCAGTGGCCTGATCTCAGCTCACTGCAACCTCCGTCTCCTAGGTTCAGCACTTCTCCTGCCTCAGCTTTCCGAGTAGCTGGAACCACAGACGCATGCCACCACGCTCAGCTAATTTTTGTATTTTTAGTAGAGACATGGATTCACCATGTCGGCCAGGCTGGTCTCGAACTTCTGACCTCGTGATCCACCCGCCTCAGCCTCCTAAAGTTTTGGGATTACAGTTGTGAGCCACTGCATCTGGCCTATATTTATATATTATACATTTTATATATAACTGATTATATATAAATATAAAAATTATATAATTATATATTAAAATATAATTTCTATAAAAATTATGTTATAAATATATATGATTTTTATATATTATATATAATCAGTTGTATAGTATATATAATTTGTATATATATAGACAGAAAGAGAAAGAGAAAGAGAGAGAGAGAAACAGAGAGAGAGAAAGAGAGAGAGAAAGAGAAAGAAAAAGAGAAAGAGAGATAGGATAAGGGATTTATTAGGGGAACTTGGCTCCATTACAATTCCAATGATAGACCATTTGCAAGCTGAAGAACCAGGGAAGCCAATAGAATGACTTAATCCAAGTCTGAAGGCCTTGGATTATATATAACTCATTCTGAGGTTGAAGGCCCAAGTGCCTAGGAGGTGGCTGGTGCAAGTCCTAGAGTCCAAAAGCCCAGAGAACCTGGAGTTTTGACACTCAAGGGCAGGAGAAAGATGTTCCACCTCCAAAGGAGAGAGCATAGACTTCACAAGTGGAGTCACATTTGCCTAGTGGATTACATCCAAATGCCAGTGAGCACTGATTTTGTGACATTGTGGCACAGTGAGTTCAGGGGCAGAGAGGCTCATATTTGAATCCAGCACTTGCTTGCTCTGTGGCTACAGCAAATTACTTAATCTAGCTAACCTCAAATTGTTCAATAAAATAGGGGTAATAAGATTGGTTGTTGTGAGGAATGAATGAAATAATGTATGCCACACTTCCTGGCATAATAAACGGTAGTTTTTATTACCACAGTGTCAGCAATACTTGCCTTGGGGATGTTGTTGGGGAGAGAGGAAATCTCAGTAGATTTTGATCACTGGCTTGGCTTCTGGAAAGGCACTTCCTGAATTTACAAAAGTTTTTGTGAGGAAGTAGAGAAAGGAGGGATCACATGTAAAGTGGCTCAGACAATTCGTTGGGTGAGACATTTTGAATTAGAAAAGCTCAAAAGTGGTAAGCACAAAAAATTTACGGGACAAAATCAAAATGCTGAGATGCAAGATGGGAAAGGTGGGCTTCAGCTTGAATGACAGCCGTGCTAGAATTAGTTCAATGAGTGCTGTTTATTTATAAAGTCAGTAAGATAGTGGGACGCATAAAAGTCAAAGGGCAGGAAGTGGCTTGTCAGCTTTTCCCAGCACTGGTCTGACCTCAACTGTGGCTACTCTGTGTCTCCCCTTTAAGGAGGATGTGGGGAACTGGCAGAGCTCCAGAGAAGAGCAAAAATGTAATTAAGGCTTGGAAAATAAAGGCTATGAGGAAAGGCCAGAAAGCTGTAGGGTTAGTTAGCTTAGAGAGGAAAGGTCCAACTGATTTGAAGGGTCATTAACAGAAAAACATCGGTTGTTTCTCATCTCCACCAACAACAGGACAAGAGGAAAGAAGCTTACATTGCACTGGAGAAGGGTTTGGGCTGTGAGAATTGTTAACAAGGAGGCTCTCAAGCCTGTGCTGGCAATTGAAAAAGAAAATGGATTAAAGTGCAACTGCTGTGTGCCCACCCATTCATTCACATTGATTTGCAAAGGGAGTGTGAAGGTGTTTCAGATACCCTTTGTGTAAGTTTGAAAATAAACCTGTTGTTTCCTCTTCATTTGAACTCATTTAGTTGTTTACTATTTAAATCCAGACATTAACAAAAAGTTAGTTTGAAGGTTTAGATGCAAATTAGATCGGTTCAGAACTTTCTAGGTAAGGCCTTGCCCTATTAGGTTGGTTTTGACCACCACAATCTTTTAGGCCAGGCTTATTCACTACATCTCAGGAGAAACTATATTTGGTTGTGACTTTTGGGAAGAGTTGGATAAACTCCAGCGCTGGCATCTATATTATTGTACAGCAAGGCTGCAATGATCTGAACCCGCAGGCCTCTCTTTCATTTTGGCCCTTTGGCTGGCGATAGAAAAGGTGGAGCCCCACAAGAATTATGAAGAGTTTCAGCTCAGGATGTGGTGGTGTCCAAGTTAGAGAGAGAGGAGTACATTTGTTTCTGTAAATATGTGGTCTCTCAATGATTCCTGCTATGCTTCCAATTTAGGTGACTGAATTCAGTTTGGATACTTCTGCCACAAAGTGAGGGCATGCTTAGTAAGGAATTTTTTTTTTTTTTTTTTTTTGAGATGAAGTCTTACTCTGTCACCCAGGCTGGAGTGCAGTGACATGGTCTTGGCTCACTGCAACCTCCGTCTCCCAGGTTCAAGTGATTCTCCTGCCTCAGCCTCCCAAGTAGCTGGGACTACAGGCATGTGCCACCACACCCGGCTAATTTTTGTATTTTTAGTAGAGATGGGGTTTCACTATGTTGGTCAGGCTGGTCTTGAACTCCTGACCTTGTGATCTGCCCGCCTCAGCCTTCCAAAGTGCTGGGATTACAGGCGTGAGCCATCCCGCCTGGCCGAGACAGAGTCTTACTCTGTCCCCCAGGCTGGAGTGCAGTGGTGTGATCTTGGCTCACTCAACCTCCGCCTCCTGGGTTCAAGCAATTCTCCCGCCCCAGCCTCCCAAGTAGGTGGGACTACAGGCATGCACCACCACACCCAGCTATTTTGTTTTGTTTTGTTTTGTTTTGTTTTTTGTAGAGACAAGGTTTCACCATGTTGGCCAGGGTGGTCCCCAGCTCCTGACCTCAAGTGATCCACTAGCCTAGGCCTCCCAAAGTGCTGGGATTACAGGTGTGAGCCACCTCGCCCAGCCTTAATGAAGATTTCAAAAAGACTAAAAGAGCTTTACCCATCATATTTCTGTTCTCCTTTCCATCTACCTCCTTTCCATCTACCTCTTTCCATTAGCATTTCTGTTATTAATTTTCAATTGCCTTAGTAATACAGAACAATATATCTTGGGATATTTCCATGTTTGCATGTATAGCTCTGCTTCCTTTAACTACTGCTTTTTTATTCCTTGGTATGGATATACTGTTATTTATTTTTGACATAATTTAAAAATACTTTAGTAATAATGTTGAAGGCAGAATAATGGTTACCTTTGGAGGGGTGTTGGTTGGATGTGGCGTGCAGGAATATCTGGGAGGATGCTATAAATAAATATTCTATATTTGGCTCTGAGTGGTGATTACATGGGTGTATACACATATATAAAATTCTCATTTTTATACTTTACATACTTTATTGTGTGTAAATTATACCTCAATACAAAAGTTTTTAAAGTGAACTAAAATCATCATATTTTAAAGATATTATAAAGTGTTAAATCTAATTTCTAAAGAAATAGGACAGGGATGCAGAAAAGGAGAGGTGGGGAGGAAGAGAGCTAACATTTATTAAGCACCTTCTATCTGTGTATTATATAATTTCTTATATAATTATCAACAACTCTGTGGAGTGGGTATTTTTTTTTTTTTGCGACAGGATCTCACTCTGTCGCCTAGGCTGGAGTGCAGTGGTGGGATCATGGCTCACTGCAGCCTCAACCTCCTGGGCTCAAGCGATCCTCCCACCCTAGCCTCCTGAGTAGCTGGAACTACAGGAGTGCTTGACCACACCCAGTTAATTTTTACATTTTTTGTAGAGATAGGGTTTCACCATGTTGCCCAGGCTGGTCTTGAACACCTGAGCTAAAGTTATCTGCCCACCTCGGCCTCCCAAAGCGCTGGAATTACAAGTGTGAGCCACTGTGCCCAACCATTTTCTTTTTTTTCTTTTAATTTTTGTGGGTACATAGTAGGTGTATGTATTTGTGGAGTACCTGAGATGTTTTGATATAGGCATGGAATGTGAAATAAGCACATCAGAGTAAATTGGGTATCCATCCCCTCAAGCATTTATCCTTTGAGTTACAAGCAATCCAGTTATACTCTTTATTTTAAAATGTACAATTAAGTTATTATTGACTATAGTAGCCGTGTTGTGCTATCAAATAGTAGGACACATTCATTCTTTCTATTTTTTGGTATCCGTTAACCATCCTCACCTCCCCTCAGCTCCCCACTCCCCCCTCAACCCCAGCCTCTGGTAACCATCCTTCTACTCTGTATGTTCATGAGTTCAATTGTTTTGATTTTTCGATCCCACAAATGAGTGAGAACATGCAATGTTTGTCTTTCTTTGTCTGGCTTATTTCACTTAACATAATGATCTCTGGTTCCACCCTTGTTGTTGCAAATGAATGGCTCTCATTTTTTTTTATGGCTGAATAGTATTCCATTGTGTATGAGTACCACATTTTCTTTATCCATTCATCTGTTAATGGACACTTAGGTTATTTCTAAATCTTGGCTATTGTGAACAGTGCTGCAACAAACAGATATCTGTTTGATACACTGATTTCCTTTTTTTTTTTTTTTGAGAGGAGTCTTGCTGTGTTGCCCAGGCTGGAGTACAGTGACTCGATCTCGGCTTACTGCAAGCTCCACCTCCCGGGTTCATGCCATTCTCCTGCGTCAGCCTCCCAAGTAGCTGGGACTACTTGGGAGTCCCAGCACCTGCCACCACGCCTGGCTAATTTTTTTTATTTTTAGTAGAGATTGGGTTTCACCATGTTAGCCAGGATGGTCTCGATTTCCTCACCTCATGATCTGCCTGCCTCGGCCTCCCAAAGTGCTGGGATTACAGGCATGAGCCACTGCGCTTGGCCCCGATTTCCTTTCTTTTGGGTATATATTCAGCAGTGGGATTGCTGGATCATATGGTAGCTCATTTTTAGTTTTTTGAGGAACCTCCAAACTGTTCTCCATAGTGGTTGTACACAGTGTATGAGGGCTCTGTTTTCTCCACGTCTTCACCAGCATTTGTTATTGCCTGTCTTTTGTATATAAGCCATTTTAACTGGGGTGAGATGATATCTCCTTGTAGTTTTGATTTGCATTTCTCTGATGATCAGTGTTGTTGCACCTTTTCCTGTTTCTGTTTGCCATTTATATGTCTTCTTTTGAAAAATGTCTGTTCAAATATTTTGCCTATTTTTGATTGGATTATTGGATTTTTTCCTATAGAGTTGTTTCAGCTTCTTATATATAAGGGTTATTAATCCCTTGTCAGATGGGTAGTTTGCAAATATTTTCTCCCATTCTGTGGGTTGTCTCTTCACTTTGTTGATTGTTTCCTTTGCTGTGCACAAGCTTTTTAACTTGATGTGATCCCGTTTGACAATTTTTTGCTTTGGTTGCCTGTGCTTTTGTGGGATTTTGCTCAAGGAATTTTTGCCCAGACCAATGTCCTGGAGCTTTTTCTAATTTTTTCTTGTAGTAGTTTCATAGTTTGAAGGAGTGGATATTCGTATTCCATTTTTGTAGACGAGAAGATAGACTTAAAAAGGGTGGCCAGGCTCGGTGGCTCACGCCTGTAATCCCAGCACTTTGGGAGGCTGACGTGGGCGGATCAGGAGGTCAAGATGTGTCCAGAATTTGTGGGTTCTTGGTCTCACTGACTTCAAAAATGAAGCCGGGGACCCTCGCGGTGAGTGTTACAGTTCTTAAAGGCGGCATGTCCGGAGTTTGTTCCTTCTGATGTTCGGTGTTTCTTCCTTCTGGTGGGTTCGTGGTCTCGCTGGCTCAGGAGTGAAGCTGCAGACCTTGGCGGTGAGTGTTAAAGCTCTTAAGGCAGGGCGTCTGGAGTTGTTCGTTCTTCCCGGTGAGCTTGTGGTCTCGCTGGCTTCAGGAGTGAAGCTGCAGACCTTTGTGGGGAGTGTTACAGCTCATAAAAGCAGTGTGGACCCAAAGAGTGAGCAGCAGCAGGATTTATTGCAAAGAGCAAAACAACAAAGCTTCCACAGTGTGGAAGGGAACCCAAGCAGGTTGCCACTGGGGCTTGGGCAGCCTGCTTTTATTCTCTTATCTGGCCCCACCCACATCCTGCTGATTGGTCCATTTTACAGAGATCCGAGTGGTCTGTTTTGACAGGGCGCTGATTGGTGCATTTACAATCCCTGAGCTAGACACAAAGGTTCTCCAAGTCCCCACCACAGTAGCTAGATACACAGTGTGGATTGGTGCATTCACAAACCCTGAGCTAGACACAGGGTGCTGATTGGTGCGTTTACAAACCTTGAGCTAGATACAGAGCGCTGATTGGTGTATTTACAATCCCTTAGCTAGACATAAAGGTTCTCCAAGTCCCCACCAGACTCAGGAGCCCAGCTGCCTTCACCCAGTGGATCCTGCACTGGGGCCGCAGGTGGAGCTGCCTGCCAGTCCCCCGCTGCCATGTGCCCGCACTCCTCAGCCCTTGGGTGGTGATGGGACTGGGCACCATGGAGCAGGGGGCAGCGCTGGTTGGGGAGGCTGGGGCCGCACAGGAGCCCACGGAGTCTGGGGGGGAGGCTCAGGCATGGCGGGCTGCATGTCCCGAGCCCTGCCCTGCAGGAAGGCAGCTAAGGCCCAGCGAGAAGGCAGCTAAGGCCCGGCGAGAAACTGAGCACAGCAGCTGCTGGCCCAGGTGCTAAGCCACTCACTGCCGGGGACCTGCGGGGCTGGCCGACCGCTCCAAGTGCAGGGCCCACCGAGCCCACGCCCACCCGGAACTCGTGCCAGCCCACAAGCACCGCACGCAGCCCTGGTTCCCGCCCGTGCCTCTCCCTCCACACCTCCCCTCAAGCTGAGGGAGCCGGCTCCAGCCTTGGCCAGCCCACAAAGGGACTCCCACAGTGCAGCGGCAGGCTGAAGGGCTCCTCAAGTGTCGCCAAAGTGGGAGCCCAGGCAGAGGAGGCACCGAGAGCAAGCGAGGGCTGTGAGGACTGCCAGCATGCTGTCACTTCTCAAGAAGATCGAGACCATCCTGGCTAACATGGTGAAATCCTGTCTCTACTGAAAATACAAAAAATTATCTGGGCGTGGTGGCGGGCGCCTGTAGTCCCAGCTACTCGGGAGGCTGAGGCAGGAGAATCTTGTGAACCTGGGAGGCAGAGCTTGCGGTGAGCCGAGATGGCGCCACTGCATTCCAGGCTGGGCGACACAGCGAGACTCCGTCTCAAAAAAAAGGGTAAGTTTGCTGAAATTCATACACGCTTGGTAAATAACAGGGCCAGGTGTTGAAATAAGATCATTCCAACTCTATTCTGAACGTAATTCTGAAAAGGGGCTATTGAAGTTTAAGATAGTAGAGCTCAGAGGCTGAGTGAATTGCCCAAGATCATGTCAAATCCACTGGTCTCCTAGCCCACCACACTTTGTTAAAATGTGGTTTTTGAAAAAGATGGGGTCCCACTATGTTGCCCAGGCTGGTCTTGAACTCCTGGGCTCAAGTGATCCTTCTGCGTGAGCCTCCTGAATATCTGGGACTACAAGGCGTGCCACCATGCCCAGCTCCCCACTGCACTTCTGTGCAACAACCGGCTTCCTCTCCATTTAATTTTCAGAATGTCCAATAATGTTATTCTTTTTTAGATCCTGGATGAAAATACAGTGAGGATTTACTGTTGGAGAAACTTCTAGAAATTTCCTACTGTCAAAGAATCAAACATTTGGGCCGGGCACAGTGGCTCACGCCTGTAATCCCAGCACTTTGGGAGGCCAAGACGGGTGGATCACCTGATATAGGGAGTTTGAGACCAGCCTGACCAACATGGAGAAACCCTGTCTCTACTAAAAATATAAAAAATTCACCAGGCGTGGTGGTGCATGCCTGTAATACCAGCTACTTGGGAGGATGAGGCAGAAGAATTGCTTGAACCTGGGAGGCGGAGGTTGCACTGAGCCGAGATCGTGCCATTGCACTCCAGCCTGGGCAACAAAAGCGAGACTCTGTCTCAAAAAAAAAAAAAAAAGAATCAAACATTTAACCTTCGTAAAAGGGAGACCTTAAACTATTTGAGAGCCTGAGAACATTCTTATCATTCTGGCCCTAGGGCAACGTGAAAATTATATGCTCTCATGGAAAATGATTTGTTTTTTAGCCTCACATATGTGTATGAGAGTTAAGGACTTTACTTATTTTGGAAGTTGTGGATGATATATCACTTATTTGAAAGGGGGTAAGAATTGTTCAAACTGACCAAGGAGTATCTGGGGGCAATTTAGGAACTTAATACTAAAGTGTGAATTGCACAAACCTCTATATCATTTTGGTTATAGAGACTGTTTTTCCCTTTTCTGGTTACTTCTCAGTTTAATTCATAAAAAAAAAATAATAATAATTAAGGGCCGAGTGTGTTGGCTCACACCTGTAGTGCCTTCCAGCCCTTTGGGAGGCTGAGAAGGGCGGATCACAAGGTCAGGAGTTCGAGACCAGCCTGACCAACATAGTGAAACTCCGTCTCTTCTAAAAATACAAAATTAGCCAGGTGTGGTGGCGGATGCTTGTAATCTCAGCTATTTGGGAGGCTGAGGCAGGAGAATCGCTTGAACCCGGGAGGCAGAGGTTGCTCCGAATTGTGCCACTGGACTCCAGCCTCAGCGACGGTGTGAACCTCGTCTCAAAAAAAAAAAAAAAGTTAAGTTCCTCTTTCTACACTTTTCATTTTTAAAAACATTTTTTTCCTTCATTCTTCTCTGCCATAAATTTTTTTTTCTATACTTCTCACTACTGAGTTACATATGTTTTCATTAAATCTCAGCACTTGGCATGAGATTGTTTACATCAAATCCACTTGATTATTTTTTAGAAATTGATAATTATTCTTTTTTAATAATGACAAGAATGCAACAAAAACACATACTCCTAATATAATCAGCGTATCCCAGTAATTGGAATAAGTTCTATTCTGAAATATCATCTATTGAGAACCATGCCCTCAATTGCACATTTTCTAGAACTGTAAATAATAGAATCTTAGAATGTTAGCCATGGAAGAGGCCTAATTTTGCACAGAGGAAAAAAAGTCTAGGGATCTTTGTGCAAATTGGTTTCTTTCATCAGTCAGCAATCTGACTCATATAACCTAAAGAAAATGATGTTTCTTGGCCGGGCGCAGTGGCTCATGCCTGTAATCCCAGCACTTTGGGAGGCCAAAGTGGGCAGACCACGAGGTCAGGAGATTGAGGCCATCCTGTCTAACACGGTGAAACCCCATCTCTACTAAAAATTAGAAAAAATTAGCCGGGCGTGGTGGTGTGCACCTGTAGTCCCAGCTACTGAGGAGGCTGAGGTAGGAGAATGGCGTGAACCCAGGAGGCGGAGCTTGCAGTGAGCCGAGATTGCGCTACTGCACTCCAGCCTGGGCAACAGAGCGAGACTCTGTCTCAGAAAAAAATATAAACAAATAAAAAAAAGATGTTTCTTTATATTATTGATTAAATGAGTCCATAATTCCTACTTCCTTAGTGGAAGTGGTTTTGGAGATGTGTATTATAATGCATGCAAAGTTGGGAATGCTTTTTGGATTCTCTTGTTATTTAATTTGTAAACATAGAATCACTGATAAAGAAAGAAGAAAGGGAGAACAAAAGTATAGCATTTTTCTTCCAGCTACTTGGGCTCTTTGGCTGAAGCCAGGTTACAAATTAGCAGAATCATCTTAGACAGGCCCCTAAAGTTAGTGATATTCCTTGTTGCCTCTAGAGTAGACTCAAAAAGAATAGACCTATGATTTTCTCTGCTGGAATATGCTTCTTATGCTACATGGAACTTTTGGCTCTTTTTGACTGTTTCTCTACATTGAGCAAGATAGTCAAGTCCAACTTCATGTTCATAAGATTTTGACATTGATGCAAAATTTTTCTCAGCCACTTTGCCACCCGGAGACCTCTAGCCAGCCATGCCCCTGCCTGGACCTTGCTAGGCCTGGGCTGGCAACAACAGGTGCCCTGCCCACTCAACCAACTGGGCTGTACCTGGCTTACACTCCAGCATGGATCCCGTGGTCACTGCAACTGTGCACTCAGCCCCTGGTGGGAGGAGGGTGTGTGAGCAAGCGAGTGCAGGCCTGGCCAGCCGCTCGAAGTACCGGCACAGGAGTAGGCTCTGTGTAGGGCTTGCGGCTGGACCAGGTGTTTTGCAAGCAAACTCCTGTGGTGGAGTCCAGTGTCCTGATGAGGGGAACATAGTGGTGCCCAAACAAGGAAGGCCACAATCCCAAAGCCCCAGAAAGGGTGTTATGGCATGCTAACAGCTCTTGTAGTCCTGCAGTCTGCAGCTGGATGAACTGGGTCCACGGTTCCAGGCCTGGCCTGCTCTGCCACTGCTTCCTGTCATGTGGGGGTGGCCACAGGGTGCTGGTGGGGGTGTGGGGGGCTACACTGTTACTGCCTTCTTCGTACTGGTGTTCACTGGGGTCCCAAGTTCTTGTCCCGTGTCCAAGAAGAATGAGATCAGACTGACAATCAACTGGTGAGAAGGGTGGAGAAGAGTTTTATTAAGTGACGAAATCGCTCTCAGGGAGGGGAGCTGCAAGGGTGGTTCTACCACCCAAAGTCGGTGGTCTCTCTTAGTGTGGCTCAGTCTAGGGTTTTTATTGGCACAGGATGGGGGAGGGGTGGCCCATAGGCAGTATTGGAAAAGATAACATTCAATTGATTAGAAGGCATTATTTGGAAAGAATGAATTGGGAAAGTGTTGGCAAACAGGAATAGAAATTCTCACTCTGGGTCATGAGTTTCACCTGGAACCAGCAGCCTGGTCTTTCAGGCTTCAGGCTGTTTTTGGCTTGAAGGTGAGTTTTCACCAGGGGCTCGCCCCCTCTGCCTAGGTATTTTTCTGCCTCCTGCCTCTATCAACATGGTTATGATTTTCTGATTATGACAAATCCACAAAGTAGATTCAAATCTATTATCTGATGAATAAAAGGTTTTGTTCGAAGTGAGTTACTACTACTTCAATAGAAATATATTTTGAAATATTATTTCTGGAACATATAATTTTGTAATATTTAACTCTGAAAGGAGCTACATTTCCTCCTCTTCCCAAAATAATGGTTTTCCTGTTTTTCTTTTCTGATTACCAAAATAATAAATTGATGCATAAAATTCAAGAAGCAGAAAAGTATTAAGAAATAAAGTTATCCTAATTCCCAATGTTGACATGTTCAAAAACATCCTTCCTGATATCTTTCTATGCATTTATTTTATCCACGATATGTGTGCGTGTGTGTGTATGTGTGTATATATGTATACATATATATTTTTAATGTAAATGATATCATATTCTTTTGTAGTTTGCTTTTATTCAACAATCTGCCATGGAGATTTTCTTTCCTTTAATGAGTGTTAAATTTTTTTTGGCAACTGCAGAGCAACCCATTGTATGGATGTGCCAGAATTTAATTAATCCCCAACTGATGGACATTAGGTTGTTTCCAGTTTATTATTATAATAAGCAAGGGCTGAATTAACACTTTACCCAAAGAGCTTATCAGTAAAGTAGATAAATTCCTAGAAGTCTGATTCATGTTACTGATTTGCTTTTCCAAAACTGGCTTGCTTTCTAAAACCTTATTTTATATATAAATATTTATATACATGTATATATGTAATATATATATTTTACCAGCTTTCATTGCTACTAATAACATCTGAGAGCATAGAAGCAGATTTTTCAGTTCACTGACTTGAAAGTCTTCAAATATTCAGAATTACTATGCATTAATTTTGGCAAACAGGTGTCAAATGTTCTTAATGAGTAGATTAAATGAATGTGATAGTAATGATCAGAAGGCAAAACAAGTCTATCCAACTGTTTGTCAAGTAGTCAGAAAAAATCTCTTTTTTCTTTATGCCCCTACACACAATACTTTGGGTATACCTCTATTGGAGCACTTTTAAAATTTTGACTTATATTCTTAGGTGTCTTTCCAGTTAATGTTAGCTCTGTGAAGACAGGAACTGCACTGCAATCCTGCAACGATCTCATACAGTGTGTTTGTCTCTTAATAAACTTTGTAGTTGAATAAATAGCCACAAAATTTTCCATTTGCTTCTCTCCCATTTAGAAGCATCCACTTCCCTCTTTTCCCTTTGCTTTTGAAATCTAAGTGTAATATTTGCCCAGGGTAAACAGACTTGGAGCTTGGGAGACAGCATTGTGTAATGGATGTTAATTTGGCCTGATTTCACTCTTGGCTCTCTGATTTGTTAGATCTATGACCCTGGGCAAGTTGCTTAAGTCCTAATTTTCTCTTCTGTAAAATGAAGATAATAGATTCTACTTCAAAAAGTGTTGCATGGATTAAAGGAGATCACGTTTTAAAGCCTTTAGCAAGGTGCCTACTATAATACTTGATGAAGGATAGCTATAATTATTGCTGTTTCCTCAAAGGTACAGCTATCCATATATATATATATATATATATATATATATATATATATATATATGTATGTATGTATATATGTCATTGGCTATTTCTTGCCTTCCATTCTAGTGGACGCATCAACTTCTGGGTTGAAGGCAAAAAGAACCTAAAAGTTAATAGAGATTAGAGGCTTAGGCTCTCAGTAAAATCAATTTGGAGCATGTCAGTTGATAAAAATTAGATTTTTATGAAGTTTTCAAAACAAATGCTTGGAGTATTGAAATAGGGGAAGAGTAGGATTGGGCTAGGTAGTAGTAACCATAACAGTATTTTATCAGGGTAAAAAAAGAATAACTGTAGGCCCTATCTAGCCTAAAGCACCACATTATACAATTCCAGGGAATCAAAAAACAAAAATAAAAATGTAAAAGTTGAACTACAGTGACCTTTGTTCTTTTCCAACTAGCAACCAACTTTTCATAATGACAGCCTACCTGAGTCTTTTTGCACTAGGGCTATTATTAGTTTTTACCAGGCTTACCTTTCTGCACTTGAGCATATGTACCTGAGCTTATTTTCCATGTAACAGTTGAGTCTTAAAAACGTGGGAACAGCCAGGTGCAGTGGCTCACACCTGTAATCCCAACACTTTGAGACACTGAGGTGGGAGAATTGCTTGAGCTCAGGAATTCCAGACCAACCTGGGCAATATGGAGAAACCTCATCTTTGCCAAAAATACAAAAAAATTAGCTGGGTGTGGTGGCGTGTGCCTACAGTGCCAGCTACTCGGGAGGCTGAGGCAGGAGAATTGCTTGAACCTGGGAGGCGGAGGTTGCAGTGAGCTGAAATTGTGCCATTGCGCTCCAGGCTGGGTGACAGAGTGAGACTCCATCTCAAAAACAACAACAAGCACAACAAGCACAACTCCAAAACCAAACAGCTAGTGCTTTTCTAAAAGTTTATAGAGCAAAAGATGGCAACACCTTCTGAACATAATAAGCATTTTCAAATATGGGTCAAAGATAGCTCCTTTTGAAAGGCAGAATTTTTAAAAAGACGAGCAAAACATTTACTTCGTGGAACTTAGTGAATATCCTCTTCTCTGTAAGCAAAAATACACTTCTCCCCATTCCTCTAAGGATGCCAGATCCTGATTCATTTTCTGTTCAAGACTCAGCAGAAACACAATGCTCCATTTTATAGGGGCTTATTACAACACAATGACGGCACTATAATTTCTGTCAGGGTGAAGTGCTTCATTTGGCTTTGGGCCAGTGAAACTCAGTGTTGTTTAGCCCTTCTGTAATTTCGGACTCAGGCAAATACCTTCATGTTTATGCATTCTGTATGCTTTTAGGAAGCATTTTTAAAATGTGGTTTTAACAGCATCTCATTAGAAGCAGCAGTTGGATTTTCCATGTGACCAGATTTCTTATCCCCGGTGTGAACATTTAGTTTTTAAGGCATTGCAAGTGAAAGCACCACCCGCTTCTGAGGCCAAAGCAGTCGTAAAACCCCTTTGTCAAGGGAAACCTGTAATTGTAAAATTCCTCCTTGATTTCATCGTTCGTGTGGACTGAAATAGAGTCCCCCCACTCCCTTTTTTTTTCTGGTTATGTGGTGTGTGGTCATCCTTTTTTTTTTTTTTTTTTTTTTTGAGACCGAGTCTTGCTCTGTTGCCAGGCTGGAGTGCAGTGGCATGATCTCGGCTCACTGCAGTCTCTGCCTCCTGGCTTCAATCTATTCTCCTGACTCAGCCTCCCAAGTAGTTGGGATTACAGGTGTGTGCCACCAAACCCAGCTAATTTTTGTATTTTTAGTAGAGGCGGAGTTTCACCATGTTGGCCAGGATGGTCTCCAACTCCTGACCTCATGATCTGCCCACCTCGGCCTCCCAAAGTGCTGGGATTACAGGCGTGAGCCACCACGCCCAGCCCCAGTGTGTGGTCATTCTTAATGTTGTTTTGAAGAAGTTATAGACAGTTAAGGAAACATCTTAGAGAACTGGCCAAGCTCTAAAGCTAGGCACATTTCACATTTTTGTCTATTTAATAAAAAAAGACAAGACTGTTTTCCCGGAAGCCTCCTGGTCCGACTCCCAATACCTGCCTGTGGATAGCACTGTGGACTTTTGTCCCAGAAGACTAGTGTCTGGATAAACGTTTTGTAAGCCTTACTTCCTGGATGGGAGCTGACTGATTGCTTACATGTGATACTCATCTCCCCGTGAACAGTCATGGTGGCTGCTGTGTACTGGAGTCCTGCAGCTGTAAAGGGGACACGCTAGAAAGAGAGAGGGGAAGAGTCCTTTGCAGGAGCGCAGCTGTGTGCAGGCCTTTGATCCAACAGCAAAACCAAGCCTAGCAAGTTAGTTATCTCATTCCTTTTTAGCAATATCACATGACGAACATGCTGCAATGACTTCCAAATACTTCCCTCCTTTTGGCTTAGATTGGGGGTAGAATGAGGATAGAAAATGAGAGGTCTAGGGAAAAACAAAGTATTTGTTTATTCAGACATTTATTGACTCTAAATGCAAACATTTACTAAGTCCTCTCTGCAGGCCAGGTACTGTGCTCAATGTTTCACGTGTGTTCTCTCTCTCAATTCTTACCATAACCACCAAGTAGATAAATCCCAACTTCTGTTTAGCAGTTGAGGAAACTGAGCCTTTGGGGAGGTTAAGAAACTTGCCCAAGGTAACATAGTAGTAAGAGGCAAAGCTGGGACTCTATCCTGATGCGATGCCAAGCCTATGCTCTTAACCACTGTGCTATACTGCCTCCCTGTGTTAGAATATCTTTTATCTTTTATCCCCAGCACTGTGGAAGAGAAGAAGTCGAAGATAACAAACCTGCTACATGGTAGATGCCTGGAGATAATATTATGTATGTTTGCCATTATATTATATTCTTATGGTAGGGTACACTAAATTGCTATGTTCTTTTTGAAACAATCAGGAAACCTAACTGGGCTCAAGCAAATGTAATTCAAGCTGTTTGATCTCTAAAATATGATTATAATGATCTCTTCTTGTTGGCCTCTGTGTCTGTCCCTGGCTTTCTGAAGAGATCTTTTGTTTTGTATGTACAGTTATTACTGAGAAATACCAGCTGCAGGGGAACAATTCATGACATTACCTTCTCCCCAGCCCCTTCCCTCCCCACAACCCCCGGTCCTGGAGAGTGCTATTATTTTGAATGAATATGATTGACAGAGATGGGAAGGTCTCACTTTTATTTCTCTTATAAAATTTACTGAAGCCAAAACTTCTCCAAAAGAGGTCCCAGCATTTTCCTTTGGTTCAGACACAAACCTTCAGAGGAAAATAAATGCTCCAGTGAAACATAGTTGAAAGACAGAGAGGCAGAAGGAGGAGGAACACTTTTAGGAGTTTCAAGCACTGTGATAGCCATTGCCTTTTATTTTTGGAATCCTGAGGGATAGTTACATCTCAAAGCACAAACTAAAGATAATTCCCAAGATTATTGAATGTCCTCTGATAGAGACATCAGATTTCAGGTTGGTCTAATTTTCTTTGACTACTTATTTCTGAAAATTGCCTGTGGGATACAGAGTCCATCCTTAAATTAAGCTTTCCCTGGCTGGGCATGGTGGCTCGCACCTGTAGTCCTAGCACTTTGGGAGGCCAAGGCGGGTGTATCACTTGAGGTCAGGAGTTCGAAACCAGCCTGGCCAATATGGTGAAACCCCATCTCCACTAAAAATACAAAAAAATTAGCTGGGTGTGGTGGCTTGAACCTGGGAGGCAGAGGTTTCAGTAAGCCAAGATTGTGCACTGCACTCCAGCCTAGGGTGATAGAGCAAGAGTCTGTTTCAAAAAAAAAAAAAAAAATTAAGCCTTCCCCTAATTCCATATTCTGTGTGAGGGAGTATCCTTAGGTAACCTAAATCAGAATAAATCTGTATATATTCCTCTGGTCTTCCATACAAGTATAAAGCTTTCTGCTATACTGGAGGCTCTCAATCTCCTGTGTTTGTAGCACACTTTCAAGTGCTGTAAGTATTGGCAACACAAATAAGGGCTTAAAGGAATTGAAACTACACCACCATGTTCAGTATGATATATGATTAAACAGTATCTTATGCTATCCATACAAGTACATACAGCAAAGGCACAGCTCTTATGCTTCCCTTTCCATGCCACATCTAGGTTTGAGGACTGCTCAGTTTACTGCCCTTACCTTGATGTCTTCTTTTTTTTTTTTTTTTTTTTAGACAGAGTCTCGCTGTTGCCCAGGCTGGAGTGCAGTGGTGTGATCTCAACTCACTGCAAGCTCTGCCTCCCAGGTTCACGCCATTCTCCTGCCTCAGCCTCCCAAGTAGCTGGGACTACAGGTGCCCACCACCACGCCTGGCTAATTTTTTGTATTTTTAGTAGAGAGAGTTTCACCATGTTAGCCAGGATGGTCTCGATCTCCTGACCTTGTGATGTGTTTGCCTCGGCCTCCCAAGATGTCTTCTTATATGTTTGGGGAACAGCGTTTCCATGTTTTGGAACATGTAATTGTTCTTTGTTGCAATCTGTCATTACGCCACAACCTTTACTTTTTGCAGAATGCATCTTGATAGACCTCAGTGTAACCATATGTATACTGAGTTGCAGCAAAAACAGAATTTACAAAATTTATTTTACCAAACAAATGGGGTGCCATAGCATACTGCTGGAAAACCACTGCCTTATATACCTGAAGAGTAAATCATAATAAAAGGAAGAGCAGAATGAGGCTGGGCGCAGTGGCTCATGCCTGTAATCCCAGCACTTTGGGAGACCGAGGCGGGTGGATCACTTGAGGTCAGGAGTTCGAGACTAGCCTGACCAATACGGTGAAACCTCATCTCTACTAAAATTACAAAAATTAGCAGGGCATTGGCCTGTAGTCCCAGCTACTCAGGAGGCTGAGGCAGGAGAATCTCTTGAACTGGGGAGGCAGAGGTTGCAGCTAGCTGAGATCACACCACTGCATTCCAGCCTGAGCAACAGAGTGAGACATTGTCTAAAAAAAAAAAAAGAACAGAATGAAAAAATTGGAACAGCATTGGAGAGTCCTTGCCCAATGGCCCTACACTGGTATCTGAAAGCAGAGCTTTGCCCTTCTCCTTGTGGGATGACAATGCGAGGCTGCTTTTCCAGTTAGTGCCACTTAGAGTTGGCTGCTCTGGGAGACATATGGACATGAGGTTGCTTGGTGAAGCCTGGATAATGTCCCAGAATGTCAGTGGGTTCTTACAGTTTGATGATGTAGAGGTGTGGATATGTGGAGAATAACATTATATATATACTTAAAAGTTAGCACTTGTAGGGCAGGGTGCAGTGGCTCATGCCTGTAATCCCAGCACTTTGGGAGGCCAAGGCGGGCGGATCACGAGGTCAGGAGGTCAAGACCATCCTTCCTAGCGCGGTGAAATCCTGTCTCTACTAAAAATGCAAAAAATTAGCCGGACGTGATGGCAGGCGCCTGTGGTCCCAGCTGCTCAGGAGGCTGAGGTGGGAGAATGGCGTGAACCCGGGAGGCAGAGCACTCAGTGAGCCGAGATTACGCCACTGCACTCCAGCCTGGGCAACACAGTGAGACTCCATATCAAAAAAAAAAAAAAAAAGTTAGCACTTGTTTGGTATTAAAAGCTCAGGTTTGCAAGTGTCTGCCTTGCATTTAGAGAAGCTTGTGGTATTATCACTCCGTGTTCGGAATTACCCAAGTGATTCCAGGAAGATTAGGCAAGTTTATTTTATTATCATGCACATTAATTTAGGAAGTTGGCTGGAAACTTTATTTCCCTTTTTCTTAAAGCAAATATCTAAAGTTGATCCTTTTAAAATACTATCGCATTCATTTTCCTCAAGTTTCTTAGTATCATAGGCAAATGTAAATCCTGGGTAGTTTGGAGAAATGATCAAAAAGAAGGAATAAATAAAACCCAACAAATTTCATTCAGAATAAGCCTGTGCCTAATGCTTATGTGCAGTGTGGGTAGGGCATAGCTACCTTATTCAAATTATTTGTTGAAGGTCTACCATCTACCTAATCTATATTCTAGGGGATAAAACAGTGAATTGGGGATATAACAGTGAACAAGACAGATCAGTTTCTGCTGTCGCTGATCTTAAATTTTAGTGGGAAGGGCAAATGATAAACAATATACAAATGAATATATAACATGTCAAATAAGGAGGGAATCGAGAGTGATGAAGTGGGGAGGGAGCCACAAGTGCTAATTCATAACTGGTAGGTAGGGAAAGATTTCTGACAAGGCAACATTTGAACAGGGAACTGGTGAGCCATGTGGGTGTATGTGGCAACTGTACTGCAGGCTGAAGAACATCACAGGCAAAGACCCTGAGGAGGCAGCACAGTGGGCACATTCAAGAGCAGCAGGAAGACCATTGTCTTCCTGGCTAGATTAAAGTGAGCCAAGAAAGCACTGGAAGGTGATAAGATGAGGGTGCAGGGAAATCATGTGGGTCCTTACAGACTGAGGTGGGAATTTGGCTCTTATTCTGAGTAAGAGGAATGAATCTACTGGAGGATTTTGAGCAGAGGAATAACATGATCAGGCTTATGTTTTTGGCTACCGTGTGGAAGACATGGTGGGTGGGAAAGTGGGTAGGAGGCTATTTTGATCATTCAAGTGAGAGCTTGTGGTGGTCTGCACCAGGATAATAGCAGTGACAGTGATGAGAGGTGGTCAGACTCTGGATGTATTTTGAAGACAGAGTTGACTTGCTTTGCTGCTGGACTGAATGTGGAGCGTGAAAGAAAGAGAGGAGTCAGGCCGAGGCAGTGGCTCACACCTGTAATCCCAGCACTTTGGGAGACCAAGGCAGGTGGATCACTTGAGGTCAGGAGCTCGAGATCAGCCTGGGTAACATGGTGAAACCCTGTCTCTACTAAAAATACAAAAATTAGCCAGGCGTGGTGGTGCGTGCCTGTAGTCCCAGCTTCTCTGGAGGCCGAGGCATGAGAATTGCTTGAACTGGGGAGGTGGAGGTTGTAGTGAGCCAAGATTGCACCGCTGCACTCCAGCCTGGGTGACAGAGCGAGACTCTGTCTCAAAAAAAAAAAAAAAGAGGAGTCAAAGATGACTCCAATGTATTTACCACTTGGTGGCCAGAGAAAGGCCATTTCCCTGGGCCTTTCTAGATGAGAACTGTGGGTGGGATTGTGGAGATAGGAATGAGGGCACAGGGAGACAGGCTATGCATAGAATGGGGATTTTGGTGGGTTGTTTCTTGGAGCATAATTATACACTGTTTTGCTGTCAGCTACATATTTGGTGCCCTTAGTCTGTAATGATGTTTGGGAAGCCTCAAACCAAACCAAAGCATTTCCTCTGCCATCATGGGGGCCGTTTTAATTGCTCCAGTAGAGAGAAGAAAAATCTTTGTTTCAACAATTGGAGGGTGGGCCGAGAAGCTTGAAGTCTTTTTTATGGAAGAGGAAGGGCCAGTTTGTAATTTGCAAAATTAGGAAAGACTGGGGAAAAAAACCCACATATTTGTTCGCCTTCCCTTTCAACATTAGAATTAGCCCAGCTAAGCTTAAAGGAGGTGGTGTTTAGGCAGCGAACAGGCATTACTGTTTTACACAGCAGGTAATAAATAGATAGAACCCTGTACTCTAAGGATGATAAAGATTGAAAATATAAATGTACTTGATAAGTGTTAAGAAAACTTGCCGCTAGTATATATAATAAATTATTATGTAAACTAGGGATTCAGTTATACTCTACCAAAATTTATTGAATGTGTATTTTGGGTATATTATTATGCTAACTGCTATGGCAGATATAGTAATGAATAAAACACAGTCCTGGTGCTCAAGAGTTTCTAATCAATAGGAATGACAACATGCCTCTAAGTATAAAAATTCAGACTCCTCTACACTATGGTAGATTGATTGCATTAATGGCCCCTCCCAGTTTTCACAGCCTTTGCCCTGAACCTTTGTGTTCCCTCCCATTCTGACTCTGGGCTCATTGATGTGACTTGCTTTGGCACTGGAATGTTAGCAAACATGATGCAAGCAGAGGCTTGAAAAGCATATGCGTTTCCTCTTGCCCTCTTGCATGATTGGGTGTGTTCTCTTTTCACTTCTTCCTTGTCATGAGGACATGACATGCCTAGGCTAACGTACTGCCAATGTGAGACACATGTGGCGAAGACTCAAGGCCATCCTAAACCCCTCGTAGCCCCTGACTCACAAACACGTGAGACAGCTCTGCCAAGATTAGCAGGAGTGTTTCTCAATGTACATTCTGACTGCATATGCCTACATGACCCCAGTTCAAGCCAGAGGAATCACTCTGCTGACCCACAGATTTATAAGCAAGAATAAATGGCCTTTCGAGATAGGGTCTTGCTCTGTCACCCATGCTGGAGTGCAGTGGTGCAATCATGGCTCACCGTAGCCTTGATCTCCTGGTCTCAAGTGATCCTCCTGCCTCAGCCTCTGGAGTAGCTGGGATTATAGGTGCGTGCCACCACACTAGGCATGGCTATTGTTTGAAGCCACAGTTTTGGGATGATTTTTATGCAGGATCATTGCAGTAGATAACTGATACAGGCACTCGAGCCTCTTTGCAACTTGTCCCTGCCTTTCCAGCTTCTTGTCCCACCTCCCCTATGCCTTTTATTTTATTTTATTGAGACAGGGTTCTCCTCTGTTGCCCAGGCTGGAGTGCAGCAGCACGATCTTGGCTCACTGTAACCTCTGCCTCCCGGGTTCAAGTGATTCTCTTGCCTCAGCCTCCTGAGTAGCTGGGATTACAAGCACCCACCACCATGGCTGGCTAATTTTTTTGTATTTTTAGTAGAGATGGGGTTTCACCATGTTGTCCAGGCTGGTCTCGAACTCCAGACCTCAGGTGATGCACCCATCTCAGCCTCCCAAAGTGTTGGGATTATAGGCATGAGCCACAGCGCCTGGCCCCCCATGTACTTTATACTTCAGGCAACTGAGTTACCTGAATTCCTGAAATGGAACATGGTTTCTCATGCCTTTCCATATGTGATGTTTTACTTCTGAAATGTTCTTCACGCCTATCTCTGTCTGGACAACTGTCCTTTCTTCAATTCCAGTGCTGCTCCTCTGGAAAGTCATCCTGACACCCCAGGCTGAGTTCAGTGCCCCTTCCCTGTGCTTCTGTGAGCATCTGTAGCACAGAATGCACACATGGTTACAATTTTTTTTTTTTTTTTTGAGACGGAGTCTTGCTCTGTCACCCAGGCTGGAGTGCAGTGGCATGTCTTGGCTTACTGCAACCTCTGCCTCCCAGGTTCAAGTGATTCTCCTGCTGCAGCCTACCAAGTAGCTGGGATTACAGGTGCCTGCCACCATGCCCGACTAATTTTTGTATTTTTAGTAGAGGCAGGGTTTTGCCATGTTGGCCAGGCTGGTCTTGAACTCCTGACCTCAGGTGATCCGCCCGCCTCAGCCTCCAAAGTGCTGGGATTGCAGGCATGAGCCACTGCACCTAGCCACGGTTATAACTTAGTATGCTAAGCATTCCGTATCCCCAAGAAGGAGAAGTTCCCGAAAAACAGGGACTGTGTATTCTCTACATCCTGAATACAAGGTTTGGCACAACATAGACTCTCCACACACGTTTGCAAGTTTGCAAAGACATTTCTTTACCTTAATGTCACTGAGTTCTAAGTCTCATAGAGAAGGGAGAAATTTCTAAGAGAACAGGGAAGTTTTCACAGAAGAGGCAGAATTTGAAATGTTCCTTAGTTTTAATGGGTGGAAAGGGTTTCAGAGGTGGAGAAGAACATTTTGGGTAGAAGTAACACCCATAGACAGTGGCAATGTGGTATTCTGGTAGTTGAAGCATCCAGTATTATTGCAGTGAAGGATTCATGAGCAGGTGCAGTCAGAGGCAGGCCATTTTGTAGGGGCTTGAATAGCATCTTAAGGTATTGGGTCTTCATTCTGCAGGGCAGTGACACCATAAAGAACCATATTTTCAAGGGTTACTTTGGAAGCAGTGTATAGGGTATATTGGGGGTCAGGAAAGAAGGAGACCGGATATGTAGAACCATCTCTTGACTTTTGGAACAATCCAGACAGAAGGCAATAGTGAAAGTGAGAGCGTGTAAAAAGAACATATAGAAGCTGGGTGTGGTGGCTCATGCCTGTAATCCCAGCACTTTGGGAGGCAGAGGTGGGCGGAGAAGAGAGATGAAATAGTAGCCGAGAGTTGAGATAAGACATTTATATGATTTGGGATTTGTGTAGATAAATGGGTGGGAGTGGGGTGGGAATGGGGTTGAGATAAGGGATGACTCAAAAGCTCTCAGAGGAGATGGGAGAAGGTAGGGTTGAGAGCATATAAGGAGGGGTTTGCCTTTAGTAGGGGGAACTGCACTTCTTTTTTCTGAGAAGGGAAATAGAGGAGGGATATTTATCTTTTGCCATTATGGGGAACAACGATAGCTTCACACAGGCTATGTTTGGGCTGTACTCAGAGACAAAATATCACACTAGATGATCAGCCACTTGACATAGTATGGCAATTATAATTTTCAAACTGCCTGTTTTAGAGGTCATATTTAAAAGAGGAAATGAGAGTATATTAGTCTCTTCAATAACCTACTTGTCTATATGACCAAGAAATCTTAAACTGCTAAGTGGTAAAAATAAAATGTTTGTTCATGGTTTTCTAAAGAGTGGGAAATCAAGCAGATGATATTTATCAAATGCTTGCTTATCTATTAACAACCAGTTTTTTAATGTCTGCAAACATTGGGGGTAATGGAAATGAACAGTAATTTCACTACAATGTAGGCACAACCTGTATATGCCCTTTATTTTATTTTAGATGATGGTTTCACTCTGTCACCTAGGCTGGAGTGCAGTGGTATAATCATGGCTCACTACAGTCTTTACCTTCTGGGCTCAAGCAATCCTCCTGCCTCAGCCTCCAGAGTAGCTGCGGCTACAGGTGCATGCCACTATGCCCAGTTAATTTTTAAATTTTTTGTAGAGATGGGGTCTTGTTAGGTTGCTCAGGCTGGTCTTGAACTCCTGTCTTCCTGCGATTCTCCCACCATGGCTTCCCAAAGTGCTGGGATCACAGGTATGAGCCACCGTGCTGGGATCACAGGTATGGGCCACCATGCCTGGCTTCTATATGTCCTTTTTATTTGGAATAAGGACTTTGTAAAATAGAAGAACATTTCACAAGCAGTTTCAAAAATAGACCCATAACTGTGTATATAAATATGTACTTGCTCATATAATTAAGGCTGCAGCAAATACATGCCCATGAAAATATTTGTATTAAATTGGTAGAAATTTATAAATAATTAAAAAAATTATTCATCAAAATTCTGCTAAATGCAGTTCATGCTTTTATGACAAAAAAAGAATCTCAAGAATTGATCTTTGAACCAAGTCTTTATATAAGGAGCAGTTGAAATTAGGTTTCTCATTGCTATGCTTGCTTGGTTTAAGGTAGTTTTAATACTCTTGAGTCTGCCCTAGAAAATGTTTTATTAAAACGTTTGGGTGACCTATTATATTTTTGACTGAGGATGCCAAGATGTGGATGAAAAAAGTCTAAGGGCAAACAAGGCTGTGGCAGGTGGTTGCATATTCTTGAGTTGCTTTCATGTCTTGGCAGGAAGTGAACCGCCATTCCCCACACATCCTTTGCCTCTTTTCCTTCTGCCCCTGTGCAGACTGTTGATGATGTTCTCTAAGGACAGGCTGGGGAGTTGAGGGTGCTTCTCAGAAGGAAGGCTGCTTTGATCTCTGCTGGACGGACAAGTGACCCTGATCTCTTGGGTCATGTCTCTCTTTGAGGATCTCCAGTTCATATTGGTGTTTGGACAAGGAAGAAATGCTGTCCCTGCACTCCTAACTGTGGGGGCCTTGGCTGCATGGCCCAATCCATCAAGATTCCAACACGCCCTACTGAAGAGGAAGCCTTACAAGTCTGAACTTTGGTTTAGGCAACTAAGAATCAAAGATTTTTTTTTTTTTTTTTTGTGAAACATTTGCCCTTTTTACAAAACACCTCAAGAAAAATACTTTTAATATTGGAGCCCTAATAAACTTAAGAAAATTTGATTTTTTTGATGAGGAAATACCTTGATGTCTAAAACAGAGGATACAAGTAACCCTCCCTCCCTAAATATTGTTATTTATTTAATAATTTTGAATTATTTGGAGATAAAGCAAAATGTAAGCAAAAGTAGGAGAGAGAAAAAATACATATATTTGCTTTATGGTTTACAGACAGTAAGATATGGAAATTGTTGCTTGGGCATCTATAATTATTAATAAAAATTCCAGGAAATCTATGTAAAAAAAATAGCATATATGACTGCGCGTGGTGGCTCATGCCTGTAATCCCAGCACTTTGGGAGGCCAAGGTGGGTGGATCGCCTGAAGTCAGGAGTTCGAGACCAGCCTGGTCAACATTGTGAAACTTTGTCTGTATTAAAAATACAAAAAAATTAGCCAGGCATGGTGGTGCATGCCTGTAATACCAGCTACTGGGGAGGCTGAGGCAGGAAAATCGCTTGAATCCAGGAGGTGGAGGTTGTAGTGAGCCGAGATCGCGGCACTACACTCCAGCCTGGGTGACGGAGTGAGACTCGTCTCAAAACAAACAAACAAACAAAAAACCAACAAAACAAAACAAAAAAACCATGAAGCTAAGGAGGAGGAGAATTTCACTTTCTGAGGAATTCTCAAGAGCAGACATCTTAGTGGTGTGTCATTTATGTGTCAAAAAGAAAAATGGTGTCACTCAAATTTGTCCCTCTTATTCCTATTTTCTATAAGAGTTGATACTGAAACTAAGTCAGGAGCAGAGGGCTTCCCATTATTTTCTGAAGATTCCAAGGCCTGGGCTCTGTTTCCTCTATCTCTTTTTGGCCCTCTGAATCCTGCAGGCAACTCAGACCACTAAGCCCTTTCTCTCCATTCCCGTGTACAGGGAAGTAAGACCTTAATTACAAACCACACATTCATATATTCTCACAGAGTATGGTTGCTAATAATCTAAATCCTAGTGGTTTATTTCACACTGGAAGTTCTAATGGCTTTGGGGAGTGGATTCTTAGTATTTTGATTTTTTTTTTTGGTATAACTGTTTATGTATATGTGTTCACACATACCTATTTGAGTGACCATATGGTTCCTTAAGTACCTAGTGATTGTCATCTTCAGATAAAGCCCCAGCACTTTAGCATGCCTGGAATCCTCTTTCCCTTATTCTTTGTCTGGCTGACACTTCCTCTCTTTATGGGTTCAGCCCAGCATTCATCATTTACAGCAAATGTCTGAGGCCCCAGAACGTATACGGGGCTCTCATCTCTCCTCCTGAATCATATTATAATAAAATTATTCACTGATTCATTGGTTCAGCAAATATTTATTGAGCACCTACACTTATTAACCTAGCACTATAAGCTCCACCAGGTCAGGCTTCTCTGCTAAAAAATAGACCTCCATAAATATTTGTTCAACTAAAATAGATATATATTATTTTTAGTTTTAGGGGAAAGGCTTAATTGGTTGCGATGAATGTAGTTGCTGTTAGAGAGGCAGTGTAATGTGAAAGAGAGAGAAAAAAAGACCTTATTGGAGTTACAATCAAAATAACTTGTTATAGGTGCTGGCTAAGCGCCTACCTTTCACAGTCAAAATACCTAGATTGAAATCCTGGCTCTTCTGTTTGCTGGCTTTGTGTCATCCAGCAAATTATCCACTCTCCTTCTGTCTCATACGTAAGATGGAGGTCATGACAATACCTAATCTACAAGGTTATTAAGAGAATTATATGAGGAAGAGAGTGTGTTGTAAATTTTGCAGTGACATATTTATAAAATCAGGGTTTTTTGGTTTTCTTTTTTGAGACAGAGTCTCGCTCTGTTGCCCAGGCTGGAATGCAGTGGCGTGATCTCTGCTCATTGCAACCTCCACCTCCTGGGTTCAAGTGATTCTCCTGCCTCAGCCTCCCGAGTAGCTGGGACTACAGGCATGTGCCACCAAACTCAGCTAATTTTCATATTTTTAGTAAAGACGGGGTTTCACCATGTTGACCAGGCTGGTCTTGAGCTCCTGACCTCAGGTCATCTGCCCCCTTCAGCCTCCCAAAGTGCTGGGATTACAGCGTGAGCCACTGTGCTCTGCCTGTTTATTTAGGTTTTTAACTTTCTCAGTTTGATCCTTGATCCTGCTCCTCAAACTTTAATGTATATACAAATCACCTGAGGATCTGGTTTAGCTGCAGTTTTTGATTTAGTAGGTCTGAGGTGGGGCCTGAGATTCTGCATTTCTAATGAGCTCCCAGGAAATGCTAATGCTGTGCTCCACAGGGCACTATTTGGTCTGGCCTAGAGTCATGGTTTTCAAATCATACTGTGCATCAGCTTCTCCTGGAGAGCTTGTTTAAACATGATTGCTGGGCCTCTCACCTGAAGTTTCTGCTTCAGCAGGTGGAGGATGAGGCTGAGAATTTGCATTTCTTTTTTCTTTTTCCTCTTTTTCTTTACCCTTTTTTTCTTTACTTCTTCTAAAAAAAAAAACCATAATACATGTGCAGAACGTGCAGGTTGTTACAAAGGTATACTGTGCCATGGTGGTTTCCTGCACCTATTGACCCATCCTCGAAGTTCCCTCCCCTCATCCCCCATCCCCGAGCAGGCCCTGGTGTGTGTTGTTTCCCTCTCTGTGTCCATGTGTTCTCAATGTTCAGCTCCCGCTTATGAGTGAGAATATGCAGTGTTGGTTTTGTTTTGTTTTGTTTTTTAGACAGAGTCTCGCTCTGTCGCCCAGGCTGGAGTGCAGTGGTATGATCTTGGCTGACTGCAACCTCTGCCTCCCAGGTTCAAGTGATTCGTCTGCCTCAGCCTCCCAAGTAGCTGGGACTACAGGCGCCTGCCACTACACCCAGCTAATTTTTGTATTTTTAGTAGAGATGGGGTTTCGCCATGTTGGCCAGGCTGGTCTCAGACTCCTGACCTCAAGTGATCTGCCTGCCTCTGCCTCCCAAAGTGCTGGGATTACAGGTGTGAGCCACCACACCCAGCCTCATGGTTTTCTGTTCCTGTGTTAGTTTGCCAAGGATGATGGCTTCCAGCTTCATCCATGTCCCTGCAAAGGACATGATCTCCTTCCTTTTTATGGCTGCACAGTTGAGAATCTGCATTTCTAACAAGCTCTCATGTGATGCTAATGCTGCTGATCTAGAAATCTCATCCTTTGAGAACCACAGATCTAGAAAGATTGTTTTACTCGGAGAGTAAATTACTTTGCTATGCTTCAGAAAACAGTAATTGGGACTTAAGACTTGGATTCTGCCTCTTAGATTATAGTTCTGGTGCCTAAGCACATTTAATACTGTTTTTTAACAATGATGGGCACTAATGTGTTTCTATGGGCTTTGCATTGTCGAGGTCTGCCACAACTGTAGTAACAATTTAACCCTATCCTGGGACCCCTATAAAGATTACTCTGAGAACCAATGAGATTTAATTTATTTATTGTTTGTTTATTTTTGAGACAGAGTCTTGCTCTGTCGGCCAGGCTGGAGTGCAGTGGCACAATCTTGGCTCACTGCAACCTCCATTTCCTGGGTTTAAGCAGTTCTCCTGCCTCATCCTCCCTAGTAGCTGGGATTACAGGCATGTACCACCATGCCTGGCTAATTTTTGTATTTTTAGTAGAGACGAGGTTTCACCATATTGGCCAGGCTGGTCTTGAACTCCTGACCTCAGGTAATCCACCTGCCTTGGCCTCCCAAAGTGCTGGGATAACAGACGTGAGCCACTGCACTTGGCTGAGCCAATGAGATTTTATTTCTTGACTAGACATCTCCCTTCTCCCTTAAGATGAAGGTAGAAAAGAGAGGAAAATATTTTAGTAAGGTTCTCATCAGGCATAGTGAACAGTGGCCCATGTATTGATAGCCTTTGCCATAAGAAATGATATATTAACATAATGGATTCTCTTCATAGACTTAACGGGAAGGTTGGTACAGACACACTTGAAAGACAGGCCTGGGTTATATGACTCCTCAAGGGTTTACTCACAGAAAATCATTAAAAAAAAGTGTGTGTGTGGTTCAAAGTTGTCCCTAATTGAAACAAACATTAGGAAGATGCAATATCAAGATATACTGAACTGGGCCAGGCACGGTGGCTTACGTCTGTAATCCCAGCACTTTGAGGGGCTGAAGCAGGCAGATCACGAGGTCAGGAGTTCAAGACCAGCCTGGCCAACATAGTGAAACCCCGTCTCTAATAAAAATACAAAAAAATCAGCCGGGCGTGGTGGTGGGCACCTGTAATCCCAGCTACTTGGGAGGCTGAGGCAGGAGAATTGCTTGAACCCGGGAGGCAGAGGTTGCAGTGAGCTGAGATCATGACATTTCTCTCTAGCCTGGGCAACAGAGCGAGACTCCGTCTAAATAGATATATATTTAGAACTAGATCTTCCTAGGTTTATTGGTATTCTAGCTCTTTGGAGTGGAGAGATGTTGGCAGCACTTTCTGGAAGATCAGTTGCTCTCCTGTGTCAGCCTGGTACTCTTAGTCCAAGCAGACTCTTCAGTTTAAAGGCGAAAAGGAAAATACCATGAAACAAAATCCTACTTCCCTATCTGGGAAGTGGATCAACTGTCTATGTCCAGTTTATGGCCCCTTCTTCACTATAGGGTGGTGTGCTATATTCTGGAGTAAGTTCAAGAGTGGTTCTTGTCCTCAGGATATTTATCATTTTAAGAGAGATGAGGATTTATGTAAATAATTATACAAAAGGCAGAATAGAAGAATTGATATATCAACCACACTACCAATGTGAAGAAGACATGCAGAGGAAACAATAATACATTCTTCTTGAGGAAGTTGGAGATGGCTTAAGGAGGCTGTGGCATGTGGGCTGAGACTTTAAAATTAAGAAGATTTCAGAGCTGGGCATGGTGGCCCACACCTGTAATCTCAGTTACTCAGGAGGCTGAAGTGAGGGCATTGCCTGACAGCAGGAATTCAAGACCAGCCTAGGGAGCGTCACAAGACTCCCCCTCCTACCCCCACGACTCTAAAAAAATTAAAAAAAAATTAGCCAGGCATAATGGTGTGCACCTGTAGTCTTAGCTACCTGGGAGGCTGAGGCGGAAGGATTGCTTGAGCCCTGGAATTCGAGGCTGCAGTGAGTTATGATCACACCACTGTACTGCAGCTTGGGCAATAGAGTGAGACCTCATCTCTTAAAAAAAAAAAAAAAAAAAAAAAAAAAAAAAAAGGCCGGGTGCAGTGGCTCACGCCTGTAATCCCAGCACTTTGGGAGGCCGAGGTGGGCAGATCACGAGGTCAGGAGATAGAGACCATCTTGGCTAACACAGTGAAACCCCGTCTCTACTAAAAAAGTACAAAAAAATTAGCTGGGCATGGTGGCAGGCGCCTATAGTCCCAGCTACTCGGGAGGCTGAAGCAGGAGAATGGCGTGAACCCAGGAGGCGGAGCTTGTAGTGAGCAGAGATTGCGCCACTGCACTCCAGCCTGGGCGACAGAGCAAGACTCCGTCTCATAAAAAAAAAAAAAAAGGGGTTTCAGTAGATGGAAGCCTGTTAAGGAGTTTATAGCGATGTAATGTACTTACTATATTGAACCTAGAACTAAAGTTTCCATGTGGTGGACCTCACATACATTGTAAGGGTTATTTCCCCTCAAGTAAGTGGTGTGTAATGCAGAAAAATAGAAATGAACTTTACCAAAGGAAATGTGTGTTAGATTTTGTTACATGAAAGGTCAATGTTTGCTCAGATATTTTTAAAAATTTCTGTGCCCTGATTGCCTCAAGATCCAGTGAGATTTTGGTTGTTGACCAGATGCCTGGTTTTTCTGTTGGCCCTGTCTGCACAATTCTAAAATGGAATTCAAGGCTATCTATAGTTTAAAGACTGATTACTTCAACTTTAGAGGACATTGCTGTGAATTATCTTCTTTACATCCTGTAGAGCCCTATAGATTATTTACAATAAGAAAGTTGGATAAGATACAGAAAAGACTGAATTGCCTTTTTAGATCTAAATTTAAATTTGACGGAACCCAAACTTGCTCCTTTGCTCTGTGTTATCTGCTTTGGGACCCACTAGATTGTCATTTACTTGACTGTCCCATTTCCTCAACTGTTCTGTTTCCCCACTATCAGCAGTTTTCTCGTGTCATTTCCTTACAAGCCAACCTAGACTTGTAACCTATCCCTTTGACCACTCTCTCACCATTTTATTTTGTTTTCCATCCATTGCACTCACCCACCAAGTCCTTAACCCTAGATCAATCCAACTCCTGACTAGACAGCTGTGATGGCTAATACCAAGTGTCAACTTGATTGGATTGAAGGATACAAGGTATTGATCCTGAGTGTGTCTGTGAGGGTGTTGCCAAAAGAGGTTAACATGTGAGTCAGTGGGCTGGGAAAGGCAGACCCACCCTTAATGTGGGTGGGCACAATCTAATTAGCTGCCAGCTCGGCGACTAGAATATAAACAGGCAGAAAAATGTGAAAAGAGAGACTGGCCTAGCCTCTCGGCCTACACCTTTCTCCCGTGCTGGATGCTTCCTGCCCACCAACATCAGACTCCAAGTTCTTCAGTTTTGGAACTCAGATTGGCTCTCCTGGCTCCTCAGCCTGCAGACGGCCTATTGTGGAACCTTGTGATTGTGTGAGTTACTTAATAAACTCCTTCTTAGATATGTATCTGTTCCATTAGTTCTGTCCCTCTAGAGAACTCTGACTAATACAACAGCTTTATCCCTTTACTTTATACACGTGTTTCCATGTTTAGGTGTGTTCCTTGTAAGACATTTATAGCTGCATTTTGTTTTGGTTTTTATTCAAATCTGAGAATAACGGTTTCTTGGTGAGTTTAACTTGTTTATATTTATTGTGATTACTGATTGATTTGGGTATATTTATATCACCATTTGAAAGAAATTTTATGTTTTTTCTTTATGCTTTTCCTTTACTTTTTTAGCATCACTTTTAAAAAAGAAATATTTCTTTTCTTTGTTTTAAAAATTTACATTTTTTTCTTATTCTTTATTTGTTACCTTAAAAATTTTGACATGCTGGCCGGGTGCAGTGGCTCACGCCTATAATCCCAGCGCTTTGGGAGGCCGAGGTGGGCAGATCATCTGAGGTCAGGAGATCGAGATGAGCCTAATCAATATGATGAAACCCTGTCTCTATTAAAAATATAAAAATTAACTGAGCGTGGTGTCATGCTCCTGTAATCCCAGCTACTCAGGAGGCTGAGACAGCAGAATCGCTTGAACTGGGGAAGTGGAGGTTGCAGTCAGCTGAGATAGTGCCATTGCAATCCAGCCTGGGCAACAAGAGCGAAACTCCGTCTCAAAAAAAAAAAAAATTTTTTTTTAAACATACCTATTTAAAATGCCTATTTAACTAACATTAATAAATATTTCTATTCTCTCTCAGAACAATATAAGCACTATGGAATAGTTGAGCTCTGACATCCCTATCCGGTATTCCATGTTGTTGCTCTCTAGAATTTTAGTTTCATCTTGTTTTTATCCCTCCAATTACTATTTGAACAAAAATTTAATTTTATATATACATATAGAAAAGTACACAAATCATAACTACTCATTTGAAACATTTTCAAAAAGGAAATATAACCCAGGTAACAACCACCCAGATCAAGAAAGAGAATATTACTAGCACCCCAGAAGCCCCACAAAGAGGTTCTCAGTCACCACCCCTCTCAAAAATAATCTTGATCCTAATGTCTGTGATCATTGATTAGTTTTGCCTGTTTTGAACTTTATATGGACTCTTTTGTCTGGCTTCTTTCCCTTAACATTGTTTTTGAGAGATACATCTATGCCCTTAGATGTAGCAGTCATTTGTCTATTCCCATTGCTATAAAATATTCCATTGTATGAATATATAATTTATTTATTCATTCTTCTATTGATGGACAGTTAAGTTGGTTTTAGTTTGTCTGTTATGAATAGTCTACTATGACTTTCTTGTCTTTTGTACTGTTTCTGGGCACATGCTCTTAGGTATATTTTCTATGTACCCATTTCTGTTGTGTATATCTAGGAATGGAATTGCTGAGTCATTAGACACACAATTTACATTCTCACCAATAGTGTACGAGAGTTTTGTGAAGTGCCTGTTCAAATTCTTTCTGTGGGTTGTACTTGTTTATCATTAGCTCATTTTTAGATAAGATTACTTTTTACTGTGGAATCCTATGTGTCTGGGGTTGTGAATATATACTCTGGAGTGTTTTGTGGGTGTGTATTGAGTTCTGCACTTACTTCTGCTGGGACTCTAAATGTAAAATTTTTGGCTTGGGATTCTAGCACATAAGGGTGGTACAAATTTGTACCTCACACCTGGAAGGGACACATGCTTAATGTATCAATTTCTCACTGGGAGAGTTTTCCACCTTCATCCAAAGATTGAGGCAGATAGCACATCTTCTTGCTGCTTCTTTGTGATGGTGGCCAGAGATTTTCTAGATTAGTACTGTCCAGTAGAACTTTCTGTGCTGATATACATAGCTGTATGTATGCTGTCCAACATGGTAGCCACTGGTACTCAGCAACCCACATGTGGTTATTGAATACTTGAAATGTGTGACTGAAGAATTGAATTTTACATTTTGTTGAATTTTATTTTATTTTATTTTATTTTTTGGGACAGAGTCTCGCTCTGTTGCCCAGGCAGGAGTGCAGTGGTGCGATCTTGGCTCACTGCAACCTCCATCTCCCGGGTTCAAGCAATTCTCCTGCCTCAGTCTCCTGAGTAGCTGGGACTACAGGTGCTCACCACTGCGCCTGGCTAATTTTTTGTAATTTTAGTAGAGACGGGGTTTCACCATATTGATCAGGCTGGTCTTGAACTCTTGACCTCAAGTGATTCACCAGCCTTCCAAAGTGCTGGGATTACAGGCACGAGCCACTGCACCCAGCATGAATGTTAATTAATTTAAATTTCAATAGTCATATATGGGTAGTAGCTACCATGCTGTATAGCACAGTTCTAGATCAATTTTAATAGACTGGGCAGCCCATTGAGGATCTTGGATATACATGGTAGACTTAGTTCTACTTCCTTTCTTTGTGCAGGGTCTATGCCATGTCTCTTGTCCTAATACTCTTGACCCTAGCACCAGCATCTGTCTAGGCTCTATACCCTCAAGCCACCATATAGTCAACTGGAGTTGGCTTTACTTTCCTTCTGTGACTAAGCTCAGCTATGTAGTGCATATTTTGCAACATTGTGCTTGAGTATTCATACTGGAGAGGAAGGATAAATATCAGCTCAATCCACAGCTCCAGCTCTTGTGTGCTTCTCAAGCCACTTGCCATTGTTCTTCTGCTACTATTGCCCATGGAGACTTCCATTGCTAATAGCAGCTCCACAGCACTGTATTTAATGGCTCCTTCTTAATCCTATCCTACATGACTTGTAGAAAGCTTTGGCTTTGTTGACCATTACTTCCTTAAAGCAGTCTTTCCCTTGGCTTCTTTCATAGTACCAGTTTTCTTTCTACTTATATTGATTCTCCTTTCCAGGCTTCTTCTAGGACTTATTATGCTCACACCCCCTCTACCCCCATTATCAATGGGGAATCAGATCTCAGTTTTTGTTTTCTTTTTTTTTTTTTTTTGTGAGACAGTCTTGCTCTGTTGCCCCAGGCTGGAGTGCAATGGTGCCATCTTGGTTCACTACAGCCTCTGCCTTCTGGGTTCAAGTGATTCTCCTGCCTGAGCCTCCTGAGTAGCTGGGATTACAGGTGTGCGCCACCATGCCCAGCTAATTTTTGCATTTTTAGTAGAGATGTGGTTTCACCATGTTGGTCAGGCTGACCTTGAACTCCTGACCTTGTGATCTGCCTGCCTCGGCCCCCCAAAGTGCTGGGATTACAGGCATGAGCCACCGCGCCCGGCCCAGATCTCAGTTTTATTTCTTTTCTCACTCTATATATCTTCCCAGGGTGATTTCATTCCAATTTATGGCTTCAGGTATATTTTATGAGCTGATGACTCCCAAGTTTGTTGTCATTTTTGAAGCATTAACTGTTGTCATCCCTGCAAAACAAAAGTAGAAACAAAAAATACAAAGCAGCAGGTTTTTCTAGGCTCATGAGTTTTTTTCAAGTTTCAGTTATTTATTAATCAATGTAATCTTCGACACATTATATCAACATGATTTCATATATTTAGAGGAGAAATGCTTCCTGGTTAAGTGGAAAACTATGTGGATGGCTTCTGGAAAACCTTCATTCTAAAGCAGCTTTACAGTGAAACATTTCACTTAGAAATCTGGACCTTCTTTCTTCAGTTTGCTGTAATCCACATGCACTGAGTAGAACTTGTATTGATCCTTGGGACCCAGTTTGTTCCAGGGCCCTGGGTTATTCTTTCTGTCCCAACTAACATCTGGATTGAGCAATGCCAGACACAAGAGATACACTGCTGCTCCAGGACCTCCAGCTCCAATAAATACAAAGAGGGGCATCAAGCTTGGCTGCTTCTTGGTATAATTGAGGATCTAGCAGAGCATATTTGCGGCAGAGGCCCTCGATTGGAAATGAGGGAACCAGCCTAGCCACCAGGCCCTGGGCTAAGTAGTATCTGGCTCATAAGTTTTGAGAGCAAGCTCTAAAACTCCAGTGAACAGTTAGCTGCACAGTGTATTTAGGCAGACCCTTGACCCAGTCCTTCCCTGATTTGTCTTCAAAATAATTGTGGGGGCACTGAAGAATTGTGGGACACTGGCAAGAAGAAGAATCTTAGAGCTATTCTTTGATCTAGTTCAATTAATTAATCAGTTAATTGACAAAAATTGTATACATTGATGGTGTACAACATGATGTTTTGATATATGTATACATTGTGGAATGGCAAAAGCAGGATAATTGACATACAAATTACCTCACACACTTATCTTTTTTTTTTTTTTTATGGTGAGAACTTTGGTCTATTTTTCTGGTGAATAATATGTAGCAGGACTGGTACCAGAACCAGGTCATCCAGAGATGTTCTGTCTGCTGCCATCAACTCAGGACCTCAGAAAGTGGTACTCTTCCCCTAAAGGTGAATTATTTTAACTAAAAAAAGAGAAATCCTTATTTCTAGATGAAATAAGAATCAACAGGAAATTCCAGGAGATTTCAGTTACATCAGTTGTTACAGTTGGTATATAATGATAACATCTGTTACAATGAAAGCAGCAAGTATGTATTTAATACACTTTTACAAAGTCCCCTTCTTTTCTTTTTTCTTTTCCTTTTTTGAGGGTAGCAAGGTTTATTGTGAAGAGCGAAAGAACAAAGCTTCCACAGCGTGGAATGGTACCCAAGTGGGTTACAGCTGCTGGCTGGAGTGGCCAGCTTTCATTCCCTTATTGCCCCTCCCATGTTCTGTTTTTGTCCTATCAGAATGCCCTTTTTCCAATCCTCCCTGCGATTGGCTACTTTTAGGATCCTGCTGATTGATGCATTTTACAGACCGCTGATTGGTGCGTTTTGCAGAGTGCTGATTGGTGCATTTTACAATCCTCTTGCTAGCTACAGAGTGCCGATTGGTACGTTTTACAATCCTAGCTACAGATTGCTG
Source organism: Nomascus leucogenys (assembly GCF_006542625.1). NCBI lineage: Eukaryota > Metazoa > Chordata > Mammalia > Primates > Hylobatidae > Nomascus > Nomascus leucogenys. The sequence goes on from NC_044402.1 coordinate 104,154,156, forward strand.
ATTGGTGAGTTTTACAATCCTCTTGTAAGACAGAAAATTTCTCCAAGTCCCCACTCGAGCAAGGAAGTCCTGCTGGCTTCACCTCTCAATCCCCACTCTAAACAGGACATCCCAGCTGAAAAGTCCCCATATTTTCTTTTAGTAATCATTTTAATGTGTGTGTGTGAGAAAAGGACACTATTAAAAGAAACTTTTAAACTTTTCTAGTCGTATGTCTACTTTTAGCCAATATTTGTGAGCATCAACCATATCCCTCCTCAGTAATTATATTTTATTGTTTCCTCCCAGGTCATGTGAAAGACTGTGTATAATTCAGAAGAGATATTTCTACAGTGAAAAAAAATACCCCATATTTAAATCAATTCAAGTTTCTTCTTGACATCTAGGCTGTATCTAGGACACATCTGGACATCTGGAAACATCCAAATTTGACTGACTTTTCCAGTTTTCAGCAGAACATTTAGTAAATAAAAGAATAAGAAACTTGTACTAATCATATTTTTTTAAAAAAGTTAACAGCATTTCAGTGGGGCTGATATCCTCATGGCCTGGCCTTTATTTCTTGCCTCATGTCAGACTTGCCCATGTTGGTGGAGGAGGCTGACATTCAAAGGGTGTGGTTTTTGAGGTTGCCACATGCCTTGCCATGACTTAAAATATCTCTCTCTGGCTGCCAGATGGCCTGGGGAAGCACCAAACACAGGATCTATTGACCTCAGAACTTGTTGCTTTAGGACTGGAAGCTCTTTCAGAGTCTTTCTTAAGCTTCTGTTTCTAAATGTCTGAAGCACATCAAGCCTTAAACTGGGATTTTGTGCTGCTTCTCCTCGCTTTACTGAAAGCAAAGGGTAAGAATTAATTTCGGGCACAGATAGTAAATGCTGACTTTTCATTGTTCCCTTGAGAACACTTCACTCTCCAAAAGAAAGTCTCCCTTCTTCAGCCCAAATCTTGTGGAAACTGTGCATACGAGGTGTGGAGAAACCCCATGGGAAAACTGGGAGTCTACAAACAGGCTTAGTCTTTGAGGATGCTCGGCAGGGGTGGAGGAAGAAGCCTCAGGTATCTCTTCAGGTCCAATTCCCTACTGGATGTAGATATACAAAATGTAATTTACTTCCAGTTATTGAATGATAATGTCTTGAAACATTAGAAAAATAGTCATCTTGAAGGAAAAGGCAAAGAAAATTATTTGGAGAGGAGGAGTTTTTTTCTGTTTGTAGAGTGGAAAAGTGAGATAAATTGGTTTGAAAAGAGAAAAGTAAATACATTGCAAGGGAAACTTTATTCATTAAACATTTATTGAGCACCTACTAAATGCCAGAGATAGTTCTAGTCTCTGGAGATATAATAGTTAGTGGACTAGACAAACATGTTCTTTGGCCTTATGGACTTCTCAGTCAAATGAAAGGGCATGGAGGCGACCTAACCCAGTGGGTGTGTGCAGCAAGGAATCAGAGGAGATTTGTCTGAAGGAGTGATATTTAAACCAAGACCTGAATAGGGTTAGATGGACAAAGCCCCCAGTTTAGTTTGGCTTCATTTTCAATGATCCCTACAAAGCAAAACAAAACAAAAATTCAGTTCTAAATCCTTTATTTTTTTCTACTTTAGACGGTTGCCTGCCTGAGATACAACTCTGATTTCAACAACAGACAATTGGATTACTATTTTTCTCTCTCCTTTGACTTGATATTTATTATTTCTCATCTCTCACTGTGTTATGATTTATTGGTTTGTGTCTGTCTCTCTCTATAGACTATGAGTCACTAAAAGCCAAGGACTGTCTTAATAATCTTTGTTCTGGCACCACATAGCTCTAGGATGAATAAATAAAGGAATCAAGATGAATGAATAAAAATAACAGTTGTTTTCTCAGCATCATTTTGCATCGAGAAAAGTGTCATATCAAACTATTCTTCCCATTCAATCTATTTAATTGCACAACTAACCGAATCTCCCATCCAGTCTATTCAATAACACTAATGCATTGAGCGTCTACCATGTACAGGCCACATGTTTGTCACGGGGATGTAATGGTGAGCAAAATAGACAAGGCATTGGCTCTTGTGGAGTGTACAGTCTGGTGGAGGAAGACAAACTTCATATAAATAATCACTCAAATACTTAATTCCTAATTCTATCAAAAGAAACAATGTAGGTAAAAATATTGAAATAAAAAATTTGAGTTGAAAATGGCAGGAAAATTTAAAGTTTTGCCAAGTTTTTGGATGCCTGTTAGAAATGTGTCTTATATTTGCTTCCTCTTTTCCCTTCTAGCCTCTTGCAGTAATTGAATTTGTAAAATGAAGACGTATAATTTCTACAGGGAAAAGCAAATAAATTGCATTCATTCTAGGTATTTTAGCTGCCTAGGTTGGCCCAGCCGTTAATAGCAAAACCCATTTTTTGGGCAAACACCAGCTAATCATTAGTGGTACTTTGATTTTCCCCAAAGTTGTTTTCTTGTCATCCTGATAACTATCACGCAAGTCAGAATCCAATTTTGCATGGAAGTTTTAGAGCTCTAAAAAATTACCATCGTCTATAATCAGGGGTGTTATTCCTGCACATTAAGAGTATGAGAGGATATACCAGGAAAGGGAAATGGAAGAATGAAAACAAACAAACAAACAAACCAAAAAAGCAAATGAGATGACAATAGAGATAGAAAATAAGAGTAACAAAAATTTGCACTGCTCTCCAAATGTCAGAAAGACTACTCTTAGAAGCTTATGAAATAACTATGCACAGAACAGGATACACATTTTTTTTTGGCTCCAGATCTAAGAAAATAACTCTTCAGTATTAGAAGATGAACATTGAAGGAACAAACTGACCTCCTTAATATAGTAGGACAATAAACTACTATTAAGTTGATATTTCATAGTTCCCTTTGACATTTTTGGATATAAATCAGGATTCCTCTTCCCCACCCAATGTTCTTTCCCTTTCTTTCCATATTTTTCTCATTTTTGATTGTTTTTTCTTTTCTTTTTCTGCATGCTATCATGTGGGTCTCTGAACTGTGCTGCTAACACACATGATATATATGCTACCGACAATAAACAAGTATGAAGGTGAGAGGGCACATGAAATAGTGTGATGACACTGGATAATAGTATTCACAGATATTTTACTTCTCAGGTAAAAGAAACTGCTAATAATTTGAAAAGGAAAGGCATATTTGCTACTGTTGTTTAATATTATAAAATGTTTGAAAATACTGTCTTCTTTATTCCTAATCTGGTGTTGAATTGTTTACCATTTTAATAAAAATATGAGAGCTGAGTTGGTAAGAATAAAGACAGCAAGAGAGATAGAAAGAAAGATAGAATAAAAGAAGTGAGCTGGACACAGTGGCTCACACTGGTAATCCCCAGCACTCTGGGAGGCTGAGGTGGGTGGATCACCTGAGGTCAGGAGTTCGAGACCAGCCTGGCCAACATGGAGAAACCCTGTCTTTACTAAAAATATAAAAATTAGCTGGGCATGGTGGCGGATGCCTCTAATCCCGGCTACATGGGAGGCTGAGGCAGGAGAATTGCTTGAACCCAGGAGGCGGAGGTTGCAGTGAGCCAAGATCGCACCCCTGTACTCCAGCCTGGGCGACAGAGCGAGACTCCATCTCAAAAAAACAAAAGAAATGAAGAAAAAAATAGAAGTATGGGTCACTACTCACAGCTTCACCATTAAAGTAGACTACCTCCATCTCCCCAAATGAGCCTCACATTTGTGTTTACCTTGTCAACCATGGAGGACAGCCAAATAACCTTACACAGGTTGCACTTCATATGCCATGAGTCACGCATCCTCAACAGGGGCTACGTCACCCCCAAGGAAGTGAAAATTGGTTGTGAGTATATGTAATCTTTTTTAATGTCTAAAGATACATATATATATAATATATATAAAAAACACATAGATACATAGTTTATATGATATTAAAATTTTGTGGGGGGCAATTAAAAAATGTCTGAAAATGTTTTTTAGGGGGACAACAATAATGAAAACAAATGATTGAGAGACACTGGCCTTAATTGTATCTTCATGCTTTGTAGAGGAGGTAATTTACTTCTGGGTGAAGCTACTTTATCTTAAAGAGCTTGATATTTATACTGCAACACCAACTAGGAAATGATCATTATTGAATGAAGCCAAAATGGTACCGTGACTACCAAATGGTGGAGAAGCTTGAGGCAAATTGATAGGCTTCTCAATAGCCTTACTATAAACCCAACAAATATAGCCCCAGATTGACTATTTGTATTGGAAATAAATAAATGGTAAGAGGTAAATCATTTTTTGCTTATTTGCAGATTTTTTTTTCCCTGAGACAGTCTTGCACTGTTGCCCAGGCTGGAGTGCAGTGGCACAGTCTTGGCTCACTGCAACCTCTGCCTCCCAGGTTTAAGCAATTCTCTGGGCTCAGCCTCCTGAGTAGCTGGGATTACAGGTGCACACCACCATGCCCGGCTAATTTTTTTTTTTTTTTTTTTTTTTGTATTTTTGGTAGACACAGGGTTTCACCATGTTGGCCAGGCTGGTCTTGACCTCCTGACCTCGTGATCTGCCCACCTCGGCCTCTCAAAGGGCTGGGATTACAGGCCATTAGCCACCGCGCCTGGCCTGCAGATTTTAATTTACAGAATCTATAGTTTCAGGGATACATGTACAGTAGATATTTTTCATAACTGACTGTCACTTAATTGACTTGCCAGATTAAGAGGTTCTCCACATCCTCTGTAATACATCCCGCTGAGGTCCATGGTACTCTGCACACTCTATGTTAGTAGGCTACTCACTGTTATACCCTACACTTCTGTTCTCTTCAGTTTTATGCTTACTTAAACTTGGTTTATTCCCAAACTTGTTTATGCCAGTTGCATTTGTTACTATACTTAGTTATTATTTAATGAAATAAGAGGTAAGCATATGAATGCAAAAGGAAAGAGGATTATTGTTTCTACAAAACCCAAATTGAATGCTTTAAGAAAGAGTCAACAAGAAAAGTCACAATTTAAATTAAGAACAAAGTGATTCTATGCTTGTTCCCAGCCATGTTCAAATACAGGTACAGAATAGGCAGAGCATGAAGGAGGTAGAGAAGGTACAGGGAATTAAAGGTGTATCTAATAGGTTAATGAATATCATGATAAATATTGGACTTTAAGCTGGTTAAGGAGAAAAACAAGAACATGAAGGTCTTGAGAGGTGATGATAAGATGGTAGGCTTTGTCAACTGGAGGGCATTGGGTTATAGTCAGAGTCATCTGAACTATTGCAGGTTGTGATTAGAGGATGAAATGCTTGAAATTAAGATTATGAAGGGGGTTCAGTTAAAGGTAATAATGGTAATGACAAGAAGGGATTAGGTGGTGAAGTGCTGTAAAAGACAACTAAATAGGTGTCAATAAAAAGACAGCAGAGGCCAGGTTATTGGAAGGATACTGAAATCACCAAGAATTACCCCAGGAATATAATTGGAGGGAGACAATGAAATGGTCAAATAATAGAGTGTCATGTAATTCAGTAAATGATGTTGGTAAGTGCCAGAGATACTCAGAGGGCAGAAAACATCATGTGTTGCCATGGTTGGAAAAGCATCGTGGAGGAATGGGGATTGCGTGTGAGGGCTGACGGCTGAACAATCAGGCGGGATAGATGGAGAGGACGGGGAAGGTGTTTCAGGTTGTGAGTCACAGAGTGAGCAAAGGCCAAATGGCAGGAAGGAGCATGGTGTGTTTTTGATGTCAGTGAGTTTAGGAGGTATGATGGCTTTGGATTGTAAAAGGTTTGGAATGCTAGACCAAGGTGGTTGGGTTTTTTTTTTTTTCCACTTTTTCTATAGAAGAGTAATTATTGTTTGGCTGCTGCCTTTTAGAATTCTCTCAATGGGGTAATCTTTTTTGTTTGTTTGTGCCTTAGAGAGACAGGGTCTTGCACTGTCACCCAGGCTGAGTGCAGTGGCTCCATCATAGCTTACTGTAACCTGGGCTCAAGTGATCCTCTCACCCCAACCTCCCAAGTAGCTAGGACTACAGGTGTGCACCACCATGCTTGGCTAATTAAAGAAAAATTATTTTTTAGAGTCAGGGCCTTGCTCTGTTGCCCAAGCTGTTCTTGAACTCCTGGCCTCAAGTGATCTTCCTGCCTCAGACTCCCAAAGTGCTGGCATTACAGGCATGAGCCATCATACCCAGCCTCAATGAACTAATCTTTACTGATGTTATCCTTTGAGTGAGAATTTATTCTTTTATTAAAATTTTAGGTTGTGAGAAATTGCCTTCATTTGTAAACACAGGTCAATTTTCATGCATATTAAAATATAAAGGGGCAGATGGAAATAGATCAGAAAGTTAGACTGTGAAAATTGAGTCTGTATCCAAGCTCACTTAGTGACTGTATTCTCAGAAGCTTGTGCCTGTTAAACTTCAGCTTCTTTATCTTTGAACCCAGATCTTAGAGCTCTTCATCTTACAATGCCACCCCTTCAAATTTGTGATTTTTTTTTTTCTCTGAGATGGAGTTTTGCTCTTCTTGCCCAGGCTGGAGTGCAATGGCACGATCTCAGCTCACTGCAACCTCTGCCTCCCGGGTTCAAGCGATTCTCCTGCCTCAGCCTCCCGAGTAGCTGGGATTACAGGCATGCACCACCACGCCCGGCTAATTTTCTTTTTTTTTTTTTGAGACGGAGTCTCGCTCTTTCGCCCAGACCAGAGTGCAGTGGCGCTATCTCGGCTCCCTGCAAGCTCTGCCTCCTGGGTTCACGCCATTCTCCTGCCTCAGCCTCCCGAGTAGCTGGGACTACAGGCGCCAGCCACTGCGCCTGGCTAATTTTTGGTATTTTTAGTAGAGATGGGATTTCACCGTGTTAGCCAGGATGGTCTCGATCTCCTGACCTCGTGATCCGCCCGCCTTGGCCTCCCAAAGTGCTGGGGTTACAGGCATGAGCCACTGCGCCCAGCTGATTTTTTTTTTTTTTTTTTTTTCTGGAGAACTAAAAGTAAATGGAGTTAATTCTGTCACAACCACTTCCTTTTGACTTTCCATTTAGTATCTATTGATTTGAGAAGAGATACTGAACTCTCACAAGACTCTGTGTATAGGGATGATTTGACCAAAGTCTTCTATGTCTTTAGCTAGAACAACATGGAAGGTCAAACTATCAGAAGGCTACTAGATGAGGTGTAATCAAAATAAGGATTTTTCTGGATGAGACAAATGTGAATTGACAATGGGCTTTGCATGACCTATGTGTCCATCCCCAAAAGGGTCTGCCTATCATTCTTCATCTGTTATTTCAATCATGGTCCAAGTGGGAAAGAGAAGGCACAGTCAAAAGTTTCCTTGAAGAGAAAGAGACTTCAACAAAGGGACTCCTTGTAGGGCTGCAGGCAGGATTAAGGGGACTAACAAAGATGATGAAGCACCTAGGGGACTAGCAATGTTGGGAAGCTGTTACTTCTGCTCCTAGGCCTGCAGGGACAAGGAGAGTGAGTGGTGTTAGAGACCCAGAAAGAACAGTAGCCCTGGGACAGGGGCATCTAAGAGGAGCTGTGGACATAAGTAGAGGAATGCAACCACTTAGGGAAAGAGTGGACAGAGCAAATACTCTGGTCTATCTCTCTTTTCACCCTTGAATCTCCTGCAATTGGTGGAGCCCAGCTGGAAGCCAGAAGGCAAGAAAGCCTAGATGATGCGGTCCAAGGTGGTCAACTCCTGAGAGGCAGCAAAGAAGAGAAGAGCTAAAAATAGATCTGGACAGGCAAAAAGAGAACAACCAGCACCCTATTTTTTTTTTTTTTTTTTGAGACGGCATCTTGCTCTGTTCACCAGGCTGGAGTTCAGTGGTGCAATCTCGGCTCCCTGCAACCTCTGCCTCCTGGGTTCAAGCGATTCTCCTACCTCAGCCTCCCGTGTAGCTGGGATTACAGGTGCACACCACCACACCCAGCTAATTTTTGTATTTTTAGTAGAGACGGGGTTTCACCATGTTGGCCAGGATGGTCTCGATCTCCTGACCTTGTGATCCACCTGCCTCAGCCTCCCAAAGTGCTAGGATTACAGGCGTGAGCCATTGCGCCCAGCTAATGCCAGTACCCTGTTTTTTTGACTGTTAAGTCCTCCAGAAATCTGGGTACTTTCAGTTTCTCCCAGGAGCAGCCCTGTATTAAAATTCTGAAAAATTAAAAATCTTGAAAAATACTTCTTGTTATTAAGCCACTGTTAGTGTTTTGGAAAGGGCCCAAGAAATAGAACATACTGGGGAATTATCCAAATGACTGGCAGATGAAAGCCAAAATACCATGTTTGTGATTGGTCAGGTTAGGTTGGAGGAATGGCTTAGTGTGAGGACCTATAAATCTACTAGTTGAGCCCAGAATTCATCAGTCTTTCCTACCCAGTCTCAGATGGCACCAAACCATGTCAGGGAGAGTCTATTCCTGGAGGAAAGTAAAGAGTGTTTACTTTTTTTTTCTTGAGATGGAGTCTTGCTCTGTTGCCCAGGCTGGAGTGCAGTGGTGCAATCTTGGCTCACTGCAACTTGCATCTCCTGAGTTCAAGCAATTCTCCTGCCTCAGCCTCCCAAGTAGCTGTGATTACAGGTGTCTGCCATTGCGCCCAGCGAATTTTTGTATTTTTAGTAGAGATGGGGTTTTGCCATGTTGGCCAGGCTGGTCTCAAATTCCTGGCCTCAAGTGATCTGCCTGCCTCGGCCTCCCAAAGTGCTGGGATTACAGATGTGAGCCACTGTACCCAGCCTAGAGTGTTTGCTTTTTGTGGGCAATTGGTCCCCCAGGGGAAGATAGGGAAGAAAGGGGTAGGCCTATTACTCACCAGGGCAAAGCTGGAAGGGTAGAGTCTGGCAAGGGCCCCATGAAGGCAGCTTATGCTCAAGAGGAAGCCGGGTGGGGCTGGGCCACACATACCTATTCTTTCAAAACTTACCAGGCTTTTCTGCTGCTTTGGAGAAGAGTGAATTAAGGGCGTTGGAGGGGAATGCCTTTTCTCCACCACATTTTCTCATTCTTTAGTTCATTCAACTTACAGACTTTCAGGAGTTAGCCACACTATGAAGGCTGGGGATGCAAAGATGAAAAGGATGCGATTTATCTCTAGATGGTAATACTAAGAACAGCTAACAGTTATTCAAGATGTGCCTTAAAATGGGATGTAGTTCTCACTCATTTGTCTTAAAACATTCACAGGCATCATATGAAACAGATAACTACTAACTTTTACAGATGGAGACACTGAGGCTTGGAAAAGTTAAGGGACTTGCTTAAAGTCACAGAAATTATTTAATGGCAGAGCTAGGATTCAAATCCAGGCAATCTGGCTCCAGCGCTAGTATTCTTAACTCTTTCCCATGTCACAGGCCAGTGCTGGAGACAGGCCTGTGAGCAAATAATTACAGTGTAATGAATGAGGTAAGTGCTAATGGAGGGACATACACTGTGCTAAGGGAATGAAGGAAGGAGTGACTAAGGTTTTGTGTAGGGCATTTGTGCAATTTCCCTTGCCCACTGCCAGAAATGAAGAAAGCAGAGTCTTTTCGGGGCATGCTTTATTTTACTATACGTGGATGCAGATATAGAGCTCAATTCATGTTGCCTTGCTGCCCCTCCCAAACATAACAACACTTAAAATAATTTCTTCCTGACATCCTGGACCCCCTCCAAGAGTTTGTCCCAGCTTTTGGACAAGGCAGAAACAGGAAAAGGATGTCCTAATGTTCCCTGACCAGAGACCTAAATTGGAATTTGGAATAGTTTTGTAATTAAAATCATTGTTAAGATTTTGTTGTCCTGTACCCTGTGTGTGTGTTTGTGTGTGTGTGTGTGTATGTGTGTGTGAACATTATATATCAGCCACAACACATGTACTATATACAGTCACTAAAATCAACTTTTGTGAGATTGCTTAAATCTCAAAGTTTCTATAGTTTGTAGATCTATGTTTAAAAGATATTTTGTGTTTTCATAAAGGAGAATTAATATTTCTCAACTCAAATACTTTTTTTGCTATGACTTAATCATAATTTGGTAGTAATATATCACAATTTCTGCTAATAACACAAAAACAAACTCACTTCTGTTTCATTCTCTCTCAATAGAAATTGTTTCAGTTTGGCCCCCTATACTGATTCATTTCTCAGCTGATCTTTGAGATATTGAACATCCATACCTTTGTTATTTTTATATTACTTGATATTAGAGCGTCACTGAGTTCATTTGAACAGACTAGACACCATAAACAGGTGCTGTCTGCCGCCGCCAAGTGATGGCCTATTCATGCCAGGATATTAAGCATATCCTGCAGTTTGGTAAACACCAGGTGGGATTCTAATCCATTCAGTATGGAGCCCCTCGTTCTTTCCTCTGTAGTGAAGGAAAATCTCTGGGAAGCCCCTGCTCAGCAATTCTCTATAGCTTTAGCAGTTAGTGAGTCTCATTCCAAAATGACCCAAGAAGAGGGCTGGATCAATTACCCCCAAGCTTCCTCTTGATATAACCTATTTCTTGGAGTGACCTCAGAAATCCACACAAAAGTTCCAAGTTGCCATGTAGCCCCTTTCTTTTACTTTACTCCTTTGGGGTTTCAGGGTTGGAGAAACCCTCTCTCCTTTCCAAAGCTGAAACTGCCTAGGAGCTTTGAGTCTCTGACTCACTACTAGATTGCTCACCTATTAGGGCCATAGAGAAGACAGAATGAGACAAGGACATTCTCACACCATGGAATAACCTCTGGGGCTTATGGTCATCAAAACAGAGTCTTTGGTCTACAGGAAAAAGGTAACATTCTTAGACCCAGCAGAGGCATCAGCAAGGGAGTTTCCCAGGGGAAGGGACAGCCCTGCTTACTCAACTGGTCAGGGGTTACTACACACAGTAGCTCTACTCTCACAGCCTTTCCTTGCTTAGGCATACCAGTGTGTCATACTGGTGCAGCTAGTCTGATAAATGGAGCAGTTTTGGAGGGAGGCACATTGCAATAGCTTTGCAACAAAAGAGGCTATGTCTTGTCCATCATTCAAAGGAGTTATCTGAAAATTGACGACTGTAGCAAACTACTGGCTATCCCCCAACATCGATTCCTTTTTTTTTTTTTTTCTATAGTAACAGAATTCCCAACATGTAGCTGGGAACAGCCATGGCCATATAGGTCTGAAGTCAGCAGAGTTACATGATAGAAAGCACGTTGGTTCCAGACCCTTGGGCTGCTATACTGATCCTGGACTTCTTAGTTCCAGATTATTAGATGAGACAGGGGAAACCATCTAGTGTACTTAAACTGCTATTATTTTGGGTCTCTGTCAAGGAGGTCAAGCCTTTATCCTAATTCAGTGACTTTGGATTTCAGTAGAATAGAGTCAATGTTAGTTGAGAACATGGCCTCATTACCCCAAGTCACCTGTTTTCAACAGGTAGCCTTACTTCTCTCAGAGATAGGTTCCTGGGACACTCTGCAGTTTCCACTGGGGGTGCAGCCTTTTCGGGACTACTATAGAGATGATTTCTCCTGTCTCATCTAAAATCTGGATCTAAGCAGCCCAGGACTGGTATGGCAGCTCAAGGATCTGGAACCTAGGTGCCTTCTATCATGTAAATCTGCCAATCCATATGGCCTGCCTCTTCCCTTTGAGGGTACAACCCAGAAATGGCATCACTTATGCTTACATAGAGAAAGAAAGGGCTATGATATTAGGCCTCAGAAAAGGGAGTGGAGATCTAGACTTTTCACTTCAACTCAAAAATCCTGCCCAAGACTGATACTTACTCCCTTAAACGTTGCCATATTTCTCCGGCACACCCAGTGACTGACGTCTGAAGGAGCAGCAGCACTTTCTCAGACATGACTACAGTGTTTAAATGTGTTGCTAGGGCATCTGTGGAATTTTCATATTCTATCTTGGGAAAGAAATCTGATATTTCTTTGATGCTACATTCTTCTCTAGCCAGAAATACAAGGAAACCACTGTTTGCTGTGGCATTTTGGCAGAACTCTGAAGTGTGGTCTGGATCTGGGAACCCACAATCCAAGAATAAGGCACCATTTACGTACAAAATTGTTGAATTTGGATGGAAACTAGGTTCAGCCATACTTGTGAAGCCACTGTCTTGCAGGGTCAAAAAGAGCTTATTTTTCAAGTAAGTGTGTTTCACTGTTTACTGGTGACTACCAAAATAATTATTTCCTGTGTGGGTCAGTAAGAGTGAGGTAATCTCAAGGAAAATGTTCCATTGTGCTTACTGGGCTGGGCAGCGCAGCAGCTCCAGACATTCTCTTAAAGCAACAGTAATTGTGTTGAATGGTAAAGTCTGGTTCATATGCCCCTGGGAGGGAAATTCATTTTCTTTTTGGTACTTTGAGGATCTTGTGAGAGACAGCAGATGTGAATATATACATACATATACACATACACGTGAACATATCTGTGGGTGTGCTTAGCAGGTTGGTTCATTCAAATAGTTTTATAGATATTTTAGAAAGGTAATTCTTTATGAGCCAGGATAATGTCTCTGCTTCTCTCAGTGTGAAAGTAGAACCTCAACTTGTGCAAGTTGTCATTGGTTTCCTTGTCTGTTACGAGCCACTTGAGGGCAATGCTTTGTCTTTGTCTTCCCAGCCCATACTAATGGGCCTATCACTGAGTAAAATTCTCATTAATCATTTGTTGGATGAATGAATGGCTTGCAAAGGAAGTGAATTGCAGGAAGGTGACTACCACCCAAAAGTTGACTTGTACCATGACACTGACATGAGAGAGTTTGCCCGAAGGAGTGCTTAGCCAGCCAGGATTGGAACATCCTTGAAGTGCCAAACTACATGATTCCAGAGATTAAACAGCTCTGTGCTTCATATCACCATCTTTCCTGGAATAAGAATTATCCACACCAGTTGTTAGATTTTGGCACAACAAGTAGGGTGAATTGTGGCAGCTGGATCAACAGGTGACAGACAAACTAGGCCAAATGAGATATCACTTCTGGTCCATAAAATAGAGGGATGCTTTTGAATATTCGATACTTCACCCAGCTCACTACCTTCCACGACTGCTCTCATGTAGGAGCCAAGAGTGTACATTGTATATTATAGAAAATATTCCCCTATTATAAGAGGGAATACTCACTATTGATTAATCCACTTACAAATTTTTGTTGAGTGCCTGCTATGTGCCAAGCACTGTATTGCTGCTGGAGTACACAGGTGGACAAACCAGACATGGTTCTTGCCCTTAAGAAGTTCAGCCTTTGGCCAGGTGCAATGGCTCGTGCCTGTAATCCCAGCACTTTGGGAAGCCAAGGCGGGTGGATCGCATAAGGCCAGGAGCTTGAGACCAGCCTGGCCAACATACTGAAACCCTATCTCTACTAAAAAATACAAAAAACCAGGCGTGGTGGCACATGCCTGTAATCCCAGATACTCGGGAGGCTGAGGCATGAGAATCACTTGAACCAAGGAGGCAGAGGTTGCAATGAGCTGAGATAGCGCCACTGCACTCCAACCTGGGCAACAGAGTGAGACTCTGTCTCAAAAGAAAAAAAAAGTTCAGCCTTTAATGGAAGAGTCAGACAAATAAACAAAATACATAAAATAATTATGTTTTATGTGGCCAGTTGTGAAAAACTAGATACTGAGGTAAGAATGAAATGGAAGTACATAGGGGGGTGAGAAATAACTGTCAGGAGGAAGGAAAAGGCCTGGGATGAGTAAAGGGGAAGAACATTTTAGAGGAAAAAAAACTCATGTTAAAGACCCCAGGCCTAAAATAAATTGTTGTTTTAGAGGATAAAAAACAATGCCCATGAGTCTATAGCAGAGTGAGTGAGGGGGTGAGTGTGTCCTAACTGGCAGAAGTCCTCTAAGGATTTTTGGATCTATTATCAAGGACAAGATATCAAATGGTGGATGTTGACCTTGCAGAATGCTCAGAAAGCTTTACATCATTATCCACAGCAAGAGGTCTGAGCTTGAGTGTGGTCCTCCCACTGCACATGTAATCTCAGATACTACATGTTCTACCCTGCTGAGTAATAGAGAGTAGAATGGAATGTTGGACTTTATCTAAAATGTGGGAGTAAAACAAGTACATGTGAAACTGTAGAGCTTATCATTCTGGTCCAGGTATCACGAGGAAAGGAGAAAACCATGGTTGGGAGCGGCCATCCACATCCAACTAGTATTTGGAACTGGAAGCTACAGAGAATTCTGCTACTGAGGTCTACAATGTTATTTGCACTTTCTGCTCCTTGATCTTTCACTGCATAAACCATCTGGGAAGTGTCCTTTATGGTTGTCATTAAAATGCTGCCAGATTCCAGTATTGAGACCATAGGGAATGCAGTAGTGTGCGTGTGTATGTGAGTGTGTACGTGTGTGTGTCATCCACGTGTGGGTAGATGAGATGCTGATGGGAGCCAGATATACTGATGTATTCAGGGGTTCTTAACTAGGTGTCCAATGTAAACTTGGTTGAGAAAAAAATTACACCTTCATTTTCATTATCCTCTCCAACTGAAATTTAACATTTCAATGATATATTTAAGTAAAAAACCACGGTATTTTTTGCAGTACTTGTCACTTTGTCATCAATAGAATCACAGATATTTTCATGTCACATTATAGTTGTTGCAGGTGTCTCAAAATATTACTTATGCTTACCACTACTTCAAAATTATGGTAGTTATCGGCTGGGTGCAGTGGCTCACGTCTATAATCCCAGCACTTTGGGAGGCCGATGCGGGAGGATCATGAGGTCAGGAGATTGAGACCATCCTGGCTATGGTGACACCCTGTCTCTACTAAAAATACAAAAAATTAGCTGGGCGTGGTGGTGGGGGCCTGTAGTCCCAGCTACTCAGGAGGCTGAGGCAGGAGAATGACGTGAACCTGGGTGGTGGAGCCTGCAGTGAGCCGAGATCGTGCCACTGTACTCCAGCCTGGGCAACAGAGCGAGACTCTGTCTCAAAAAAAAAAAAAAAATTATGGTAGTTACCATACCATAGCTAGATTTAATATGTTAATGAAGCATATTTATTACTATATCATGAACATTTGTTTTTAAAAAAATATTTGAAAACTACATTTCAAAACTTTCAGTTTTCTTTGCAATCCTATGTATTTTATTTTATGCATTTCAAAACATAATTGTGAGAAGGGGTCTTTAGGCTTCCAGACCACCAAAGGGGTCCCTGACACAAAAAAGGTTAAGAGCTGTCAGACTTATTGGACATAGTCTTGCCAGTTGGATATAAGAGGAATGTTGGGGACAAAATGCCCACACATTCACTTTCATATGAGACTTTTTTTTGCATTCTGACTGAGTAGAAAAAGGGAAAAGCCAGTAAGTACTTAACCTCATGCTTGCACAGAAACACATATATAACTTTGTCCAGCTTGCAGACTAATTCAGAGACTGAATTTCTGAGAAATAAAAAGAGAGTAATAGATCTAGAGAGCTTAGAGAGAGATCTGAGAGAACAAACCCACAATCTTGGGTACATATTGTGCATTTCCATAAACCTTCACTAAGTAGAGATCTGGGAAAAGAATGGACATAATTTTCTTGAAACTCTGACCTCTAGGACCTGGAGAAAGTCCATTCAGTCAGCCAGAGCCCTCCCTATTCCCTTGGGCGGTAGCCTCAGAGTCCTCTGGGACAACATCTGCAAGCGGAATGCAAATCACTAGCCTGTCTGCCACCCCTCATTGCTCAGCACCTTATGGATGCTATTTTTAGGAAGTCTGAATTTCTCAATAGAGACACAGCATCACCAGCAAGCCTTGAGAAATTAGCCTTATTTCCCAAATGTCTGAGGGTGGACCCAGAGTAAACACTCCACCTTCACTCCCCTCTGCTGAAATTAAAATGCTTCTATTTCTGCAGCTTGAAGGGAGGAAAGAGAGAGGGAAGAAGAAATGTTTGTTCATTTCTTCAGGTATTTTAGAAATTGAACTTGCAAGCAGGGTCTGTCTCCAGTTAATCAAATAAAAATTCTTCTTAGTATCACAAGACAATTTAAAACTAGAAAAACTCAGAAACTGCATCTGACAAAGGTCTAATGCCCAGAATCTATAAGGAACTTAAATAATTCGACAAGCAAAAAACAAACAAACCCCATTACAAATTGGGCAAAGGACAGAGACTTCTCAAAAGAAGACATACATGCAGCAAACAAGCATATAAAAAATCCTCAACATCCCTAATCATCAGAGAAATGCAAATCAAACCACTATGAGATGCCATCTCACATCAGTCAGAATGGCTATTATTAACAAGTCAAAAAATAACAGATGTTGGCAAAGTGGCAGAGAAAAGGGAACACATACGCTGGTGGAAAATGAGGCCATTCACTCACCCCCATCCTCCTCTTCCCACCCTCCACCACACAAACCGAACGATGGTTTCTGATAATGCCCCTTTCACTCATTCACACAGTCTAGCGGAAGCTCATTCTGAAGTGATGGTTTAATGGCAAAGAGCAAGAAGCCATAGTCAAAGAATCCATCAGCTTTCCCAAGATTACAATCTTAGACTGGAAGGATTGTGTTTGAATCCTTTTCTGCTACTTACTAGATCTTTCCATCTATAAAATGGAATAATAATAATTACTCCTATACAGTATTTCTATGAAATAACGTGTGAATTGAAAAGTGCCTGATCAACGCTAGTTAATCTATAACTGCTATAACTTCTGTTTTCCTAGACAAGTGTGATAGTCTCAAAGGAAGCTTGCTCCTGTTTAATGAATGCTAAAGTATTAGCTGGCATCCTAGGGCCATTTCTCATTGCCTCGTTTTTTTCTCCTGCAGATTATCCTCTACCGCTTATATCTTCAGTCTTTCTCCCTCTGCCTCCTGCTGCCACCTGCTCCCACCTTGGGGACCTGCCTCCCTGCAGAAAGCAAGCGTCCTGCTCTGGGCCATGTGGTAGCTTAGTGGTAAAGACTCTCTCCCTGGAGGTGGGACCTGTGGTTTCTGGGCAAGAACTGTGACCGGTGGGTAGGTCTGCTTAACAATTCTGGGGTGCTTGTTGTGACTGCACAGCTCAGCCACGTTCTCGGGTAGCCCTCTATCAGTGATATTTTCCTCTCTCTCTGCCTGACTCCTTTGACTTTCTTGGTCTGTCTTATAGGATTTAGAACTGAATTAACAAGTAGGAAGGAGTAATTTATTAGCCACCTCGAACTCCAACAATGGAAAAATGCCAAGATTTAAGGGACAGGTGGGGAACAGCAGCCTGCAATCTGATCTGGGTTCATGGCTTTATTCTCACCCTGACCCGGGAGTCCCAGGAGTACCATCTCCTATGCGCCTCCTCCCCTTCCTATGCTTTCATTGAACTGATATGAAGTTTCAGAAATCCTTTTCAACACAGTGAGTCAGACAGCTGATTTCAATCTGTTGGAGCTGCTGTAAGAGATTCAACCTATTTGAAATCCTGGCTTTCATATGCTGCTGCCTCTTAAATCTGTCCCGGCAACCCAGACCTGTGTGCTGACCCATATCGTGAGGGTTCCTCATTGCTCTCAGGACGAAGAGCAAACTGCTTAGCAAGGCATAAAAGGACCTTTGTCACCGGCCTCAACTACCTGTCACCTCCTGGGCCCTTCCTCAATGTCCTTTCTGTTTCAGCCACACTGAGCTCCTTGTGGTTCCCTTAGCAAGCCATGCACTTTAAAACTTTTCCAAGTGGTGTATACTTTACTTGGAAAGGAAGGCCCTCGCTTCGCCATGCTGATCTGGCCAGTTTTGATTATCCTCCAACTCATAGCACCTCTGGCCAGAGAAGCCTCTTCAGGCAAGTTAGGGCCTTCTTACTGCCTTAGTCTTTCCTGGCATCATGGTGCAGAGCAACACCTGCTGTGTCACAGTCACTGAACACAAGTTTTTAGGTAAGCAAGTGCAGTTTCAAGGCCATTATAGGCCTTCCTACTCTCATTTTTCTCTGCTTAGAGGCCAGTTACACAATTCCAGTTTTCCAGAAGAGTTCTATAACAATTTGGCATAGCAAAGCTGGATGAACTTCATGCAATGAACAGCAGTGTGAGAGGTCAACCTAGATTAGATTCCTGAAAGGGATGAGATTTCCTCGTGTTTCCACTATTGACTCTGGCCCCTCAATGAAGAGAATGATGAGCCAAGTACCAGTCATTCCAAATCTGAGCCATCTGTAATATAATGGAAGCTAAAGTCTGTAAGAACAAGTTTAGCCTGGAATTTTCCTCAAGACAATGTATACATGACATCATATGCACGGTGGTGTTAATGGGTGTTTCTGGATGGATTCTCAGGCAAATACTAGATTTGTTTGGACCTTGTCTTGGGCTGTAGCCTCTTTACTTTTGCTCTTTACCTTAATATTGGGTATCTTGCAACATCTCAGTTTCAGGTATTTTTTTCTCCCCAAGTTCCTTTATTTTTCCTCCAATATTTCTAGGAGAAAGCACACAGTCTTCAGTTTTATTGCCTGTACCTATGAGAGGTTAATAAAGGCTTCGTCTGTGTGTATATATTAAGATGTGGAAGTAGTCACATAGGGAGAAAGAAAATTACTGCTTTTTCTAAAACTTAAAGGAAAAATTAAGGCTTAAAAACTTGGGATGCTTTTAGATTTGTGCTGTATCTAGCATCTAGCAAAAGCTCGATACATTTTGGCCATAATTGTTATTATAAGTATTAATATTATTAATAGCAATGATAGGATTTGGTACATGAAAATAGGTTGTATTTATACCAATGCCAAAAAGCAAGTGTGGGGAGTATGCTCTGCTGGCTCTAAGTTCCCCATAGGAAGTAGAGATTGCATATATTAGCTGGAACTCGCCCAAGCTACTTTTGGGACAAACAGGATAATGTGTTCAGAACAGAGGTCAACAGCTGTTACTCCTCTGTGACATTCTGGAGATGTGGACAGATGTATTCAGATTGACCTTCCTTATTTAGTGAGTGTGGGAACTGGTGGGAAGGGGTAGGGGGAAGGGAGATACAGCGAGGGAGAGGATGAGAATGTTCCCATGGTGCCTGGTAACATGAGAGACCACTGAGAGCAATGTTGAAGTTAACAGTTCTGTTTCCTGGAGGTGCTGTACTAAACAACGTGTTAGGGGAGGAAGGCCCTTAAAATTGTTCCAAAAGGAGGAAAACCAAGCATGACAGTTTTCCCAAGGCTAGGACAAGATTGCAGTTCCTGAAGGGGTCAGAGGTTGCTTCCTTACCATTCCACTGATTGCACAGTAGGGAATCAGGGAGGGTCAAATCAGGTTCAATACAAGATGTGGAGTGAAATACATTCCTTACCTTGCCCTCTCAACCCTAGTCATATTTAATTAACATTCCTGTTTCCAGAAAATATCCAAGTGTCCTAGTAGCTTCAAAAAAATAAAAAAAATCAGCCAAACACAGAGCTGTTGATACCTTTGTGGAATGTCAGCAACAAGGCAGGTAGCTGGTCTTCAGTGAACCCAAAAAGAGCATGGCCCAGTGAGACCATTAGATCTTCAGAATAACAGGATTTTTGAGAAGTATAGATTTCCCTAATAACAATCTCTTTGGTCCTGAGACTTATAAGTTCACCCTGTCATGATAATTTAGATGGAATATGATTGGTGATAGTTTCCCCCCACCTTTAATGATGGCAACTGACTTTTTTTTTTTTTTTTGAGAGGGAGTCTCGCTCTGTCGCCAAGGCTGGAGTGCAGTGGCGCGATCTTGGCTCACTGCAAGCTCTGCCTCCCGGGTTCACACCATTCTCCTGCCTCAGCCTCCCAAGTAGCTGGGACTACAGGTGCCCACCACCATGCCTGGCTAATTTTTTGTATTTTTTAGTAGAGATGGGGTTTCACCATGTTAGCCAAGATGGTCTCGATCTGACCTCATGATCCTCCCGCCTCGGCCTCCCAAAGTGCTGGGATGACAGGAGTGAGCCACTGTGCTGGCTGCAATTGACTTTTTTTTATATTTGTCATTCCCTCTCTGCTTTTTTTCAGATGATCAAGTGAATGGACCTTTTGTCATGGAGCTGTCCTGAAGCTCAGATCAGCACCGCCTGGGTTCACGATGTATCTCTCTTGCTGACGGTACACAAATTCATGGTCTGGTCAGGATTAATTTCTCCAGGATGATGTCACAACTACACAAGTTTTGCATCTTCTATTGTCTGGATCTACGTGAATATAAAGTCAGCAGGGAAGTAATAAGAACCGCATCATAACCTGGAGTAAAGGAAGACTTTGCAAGTCACACATAGACTTCTAGCTGAATCTTTATAAAGTTGGTGACTGAAGGTCAGATTTGTTTATACAGAAGGTACATTTCTCTAAAAACCTTGCTCTTAACCTCTGTACTACCTATCACATGATCAAGCTGCTAGTTCGTCAGGACCGTCTCTATCTTTCACATGATGCTCAAATCTAGAGTTCCATTTTTTGAGTCAAAGTTGAGATCAAATCTCTTCTTTTCTGCTTGCTGTATAATTGTGGACAAATTACTCAAGTTTTATAGGATTAGATTTGCTTATCTATAAAATGGAGATAATACTAGTACCAACTCCCTAGGTTGTTATCAGGATTAAATGAGATAATGCATGCATAATGCTTAGCACAGTACCTGGGGGCAGGATGCCTCTAATAAATGATAGCTGTTGCTTTTATAACTTGTAGTAATAGGCCTGTCTCTCTAAGTGATCAAAAGGTTTTTAGGTAATTGTTTTAAGCTACTTTTAACCACACTTTTCATGTAACACCTTATTTTTCATGTAATCCTTGATAAAGCCTCATGTATTTTTCCTGCACATATGTCTTTTTGTAATATTTGTTTATTCAGTGGGATTAGTCAATGAATATGGCCATTATTTCTGATTTTTCTTTCTCTTAGGCTTAGCATAGTGGTTTTTTTTTTTTTTTCAGGCTTTGGTCCTGCTGGTTTGTGATAATATGCATGACTTTCTTAACTTCATCTTTGTCTATTTTTTTTGACAAAGTTTTTCATAGCAACAGCTGGAATAATACCACACAGCTCAAACAGAAAGTCTCAGGCTTCATTATTTCCCCATAATCACCATGTGACAATTCGAATCTCTGTAAGGCAGAGCTTTGGTGAAGATTAGATACTGAAATGAAAGGCAAGTTTCTAGCTGGAATTTAGATCAAAGAAGATATTATCCTGGTAGGCTTGCTGTGTACAAGAGAGAGCCATGGGGCTTCTCATTGACCAGCTTGACCACAATAATTCTTAAAGACTCTTCAATGATACTTTGCAGTTTATACTGGTATATGTTATTAAAGGATTGTACATGAAGGCGGAATACTATGCTTATTTAAAAATCGGGTTCTGGTGGCATTCATGCTGTAGAGTAAAATCGATCCACATAAATATATCGAATCTATATTCAAGGATCCATTCTAGTTGTTCCAACAAAGATTTATTGAGCCCCTATGATAAGTGTGAAATGGAGATTCACCAAACTTTCTTTGTGTCTTAAAAGCAAGGGGAGATGTACACTTCGTGTGAGATATGGACAATATATTGAGTGAGGTATTGTCATCCCTATTTTACACATGAGGAATTGAGGCTGTGACTTTATGAGATTATTATAAAACTAGAAAGTGGTCCAACTACATTTGATCCCTAAATCTGTGGGACTTCAAGTCTGTGTGTTAGCTACTGGAATTCCCAACTCAGTTACCTTTCCTGTTCTGCATTCTAAATGGCAAACTGAGTACGGGTATGCATTCTGTGCAGGAAGCTCCTCATCTCTGAAGTTCCAGATGGGAACCACAGGGGTTCCAGGAGAAAGAGGAGGGGGATGCTGAGTGGCTAGGCATGACTCTGGCCTTGGCTGTAGGAGAAATGAGTTGTGAAGGTGTTAGGTCTTTGAGTCTTCTGTATCATTGAGCACAGCTCAGACAGGAATATAGGGTAGAGAACAGACAGGAATATATATGTCCTAGCTAGTGGCAAAATGCTGTTTTCAGCAAGAATATATCTAGTATCATATCCTTGGGAAACCAGAGATGGGAAGATTACCATGGCCAGAGTACCAGAGAGAAAAAGATTCACAATTGCAGGCATATTGATTGGGGGTCAGAGAGCAATGGTGGAGTGTTTCATTCCTTCAGTAAATGCCTTATTGAGCCCTTACTTTGAGCTAGACACAGAGGATACAGCTGGAAATGAGAGAGACATGGATTCACCCTCATCATGTTTATAGTCTACTGGAGGACATAGACATTAAACACTTAATGGCACGAACACATCTGTAGTTACTTTTTCTCCTTGGCATTCCCAGTACGCTGTATAAAGAGTGCAATGGAGATTATAGCAGGGAGACCTGGTTTAGATGGGTCAGAAGTGGGGAGTGTGTGTGTGTGTAGCCAATGGTGGCTGGAGACAGTATCTTTGAAGAGGTTCTGTTTGCTCTGAACCTGGAAGAATGAGGGCAATTTACTCAGATTGGAGAGAAAAATCCTTACCAGAGAGCAATAAGTGGTGAAGGCCCTGAGATTCATTCCTCACTCAACTCCCTCACAGGATCTTATTTTCAGCCTTAGTTCCTGTTATGTTTCAAACAGCCTATAGAATTTGGTCACCTGTATTATATTTTTCTCTAACAAGCAATGTGGTTGGGACTTCAGTCTGCTCACTGATTGATTAAAGTTGTTTGTTTCATCATGATGCATATGTCCTTGAATATCAAGGGCTTGTGTGGATTTAACAAATCTGGAATTTCTCCAGAAAAATACAGGTGCACTTTTATGAAGCACAGTTAATTATGACTTCCTAGAGCCATTTGGGCCACTCCACTGTTTCCTAAGTGACTCCATTTAAGCTCTAAAGAGATACACCATGTTAGATGTCTTGCAACTCAAAGGTACTGAATACTCTTATGTTTTTGTCTGATAGCTCTTAAAATTAAAAAAAAACATATACTTAGGAGGAACAAATACAGGTTTCTTTTTTTTTTTTTTTTTTGAGATGGAGTTTCACTCTTGTTGCCCAGGCTGGAATGCAATGGCGCAATCTCAGCTCACCGCAACCTCCGCCTCCCAGGTTCAAGTGATTCTCCTGCCTCAGCCTCCCTAGTAGCTAGGATTACAGGCATGTGCCACCATGCCCAGTTAATTTTGTATTTTTAGTAGAGATGGTGTTTCTCCATGTTGGTCAGGTTGGTCTCAAACTCCCGATCTCAGGTGATCCGCCTGCCTTGGCCTCCCAAAGTGCTGGGATTACAGGCATGAGCCACTGTGCCCAGCCAAATACAGGTTTCTTACATGCATATATTGCATAGTGGTGAAGTCTGGGCTTTTAGTGTACCCACCACCCAAATAGTGAGCATTGTACCCCATAGGTAACTTTTCAACCCTCACCCACCTCCCACCCTCCCACCTTTTGGCATCTCTAATGTCTGTTATTTCACTCTGTTTGTCCACGTGTACATTGTTTAGCTTCCTCTTTTAAGTGAGAACATGTGTGTTTGACTTTCTGTTTATGAGTTATTTCACTGAGGATAATGACCTCCAGTTCCATCCATGTTGCTGCAAATGATTTCATTATTTTTTGGCTCTGTATTATTCCATGGTATGTGTGTATGCATATGTGTGTGTGTGTGTGTGTGTGTGTATAATGTATACACACACACCACCTTTTGTACATATATATGTGTGTATGTGTGTGTATATATATATATATATATATACCTCCAATGTATAGCTATATCCCATATTCTTTATTCAATCCTCTGTTGATGGACTCTTGTGTTGATTCCATATCTTTGCCACTGTGAATAGTGCTGTGCTAAACATACGAGGGCAGGTATCTTTTTGACATAATGATTTCTTTCCCTTTGGGTATATACCCAGTTGTGGGAGTGCTGGATTGAATGCTAGTTCTATTTCTAGTTCTTTGAGAAATCTCCATACTGTTTTCCATAAAGGCTGTACTAATTTACATTCCCACCAATGGTATACAGGCATTCTCTTTTCTCCTCACCATTATTGGCTGTTTTTAGACTGTTTATTAATAGCCATTCTGACTGTAAGATGGTATCTCACTGTGGTTTTAATTTGCATTTCTCTGATGATCAGCGATGTTGAGCATTTTTTCACGTTTGTTAGCCACTTGTATGTCTTGTTTTGAAAAATGTCTGTTTAACAAGCAAATGCTGAGGGATTTTGTCACTACCAGGCCTGCCTTACAAGAGCTCCTGAGGGAAGCACTAAATATGGAAAGGAAAATCTGGTACCAGCCACTGCAAAAACACACCAAAATATAAAGTCACCATGAAGAAACTGCATTAACTAATATGCAAAATAACCAGCTAACATCATGATGACAGGATCAAATTCACATATAACAATATTAATCTTAAATGTAAATGGGCTAATGCCCCACTTAAAAGACACAGACTGGAAAACTGGATAAAGAGTCAAGACCCATCGGTGTGCTGTATTCAGGAGACCCATCTCACATGCAAAGACACACATAGGCTCAAAATAAAGGGATGGAGGAGTATTTGCCAAGCAAATGGAAAGCAAAAAAAAAGCAGGAATTGCAATCCTATTCTCTGATAAAACAGACTTTAAACCAACAAAGATCAAAAAAGACAAATAAGGGCATTACCTAATGGTAAAGGGATCAATGCAACAAGAAGAGCTAACTATCCTAAATATATATGCCCCAAAAACAGGAGCACCCAGAATCATAAAACAAGTTCTTAGAGACCTACAAAGAGACTTATATTCCCACACAATAATAGTGGGAGACTTTAACATCTCACTGTCAATATTAGACAGATCAACAAGACAGAAAATTAACAAGGATATTCAGGACTTGAACTCAGCTCTGAACTAAGTGGACCTAATAGACATCTACAGAACTCTCCATCCCAAATCAATAGAATATACATTCTTTTTAGCACCACATAGCACTTATTCTAAAATCGACCACATAACTGGAAGTAAAACACTCCTTGGCAAATGCAAAAGAATGGAAATCATAACAAACAGTCTCTCAGACCACAGTGCAATCAAATTAGAACTCAGGATTAAGAAACACTCAAAACTGTGCAACTGCATGGAAACTGAACAACCTGCTCCTGAATGACTACTGGGTGATAATGAAATTAAGGCAGAAATAAAGAAGTTCTTTGAAATCAATGAGAACAAAGACACAACGTACCAGAATCTCTGGGACACAGTTAAGCAGTGTTAAGAGGGAAATTTACAGCACTAAATACCCATATCAGAAAGCAGGAAAGATCTGAAATCAACACCCTAACATCAAAAGTAAAGTAAGTAGAGAAGCAAGAGCAAACAAATTCAAAAGCTAGCAGAAGACAAGAAATAACTAAGATCAGAGGAGAACTGAAGGAGATAGAGACATGAAAAGCCCTTCAGAAATTCAGTGAATCCAGGAGCTGGTGTTTTGAAAAGATTAACAAAATAGACCACTAGCCAGACTAATAAAGAAGAAAAGAGAGAAGAATCAAATAGACACAATAAAAAATGATGAAGTGGATATCAACACTGATCCCACAGAAATACAAACTACCATCAGAGAATACTATAAACACCTCTATGCGGCCAGGCACAGTGGCTCATGCCTGTAATCTCAGCACTTTGGGAGGCCGAGGTGGGCGGATCATGAGGTCAGGAGATTGAGACCATCCTGGCTAACATGGTGAAACCCCGTCTCTACTAAAAACACAAAAAATTAGCCAGGCATGGTGGCAGGCGCCTGTAGTCCCAGCTACTCGGGAGGCTGAGGCAGGAGAATGGTGTGAACCTGGGAGGCGGAGTTTGCAGTGAGCCGAGATTGCGCCACTGCACTCCAGCCTGGGCGATAGAGCGAGACTCTGTCTGAAAAGGAAAAAAAAAAAAAAACACCTCTATGCAAATAAACCAGAAAATCTAGAAGAAATGGATAAATTCCTGGACACATACACCCTCCCAGGACTAAATCAGGAAGAAGTCAAATCCCTGAACAGACCAATAACAAGCTCTGAAATGGAGGCAGTAATTAATAGCCTATCAACCAAAAAAAAGCCCAGGACCAGACAGAGTCACAGCTGAATTCTATTAGAGGTACAAAGAGGAGCTGGTACCATTTCTTCTGAAACTATTCCAAAAATTATAAAAAGAGGGATTCCTCCCTAACACATTTTATGAGGCCAGCATCATCCTGATACCAAAACCTGGCAGAGACACAACAAAAAAAGAAAATTTCAGGCGAATATCCTTGATGAACATTGATGCCAAAATCCTCAGTAAAATACTGGCAAACCGAATCCAGCAGCACATCAAAAAGCTTATCCACCATGATCAAGTTGACTTCATCCTTGGGATGCAAGGCTGGTTCAACATACACAAATCAATAAATGTAATCCATCACATAAACAGAACCAATGACAAAAACCACATGATTATCTCAAAAGATGCAGAAAAAGCCTTTGATAAAATTCAACACCCCTTCATGCGAAAAACTCTCAGTAAACTAGGTGTTGATGAAACATATCTCAAAATAATAAGAGCTATTTATGACAAACCCATAGCCAATATCATACTGAATGGGCAAAACCTGGAAGCATTCCTTTTGAAAACCAGCACAAGACAAAGATGCCCTCTTTCACCACTCCTATTCAACATAGTACTGGAACTTCTGGCCAGGGCAATCAGGCAAGAGAAAGAAATAAAGGGTGTTCAAATAGGAAGAGAGGAAGTCAAATTGTCTCTGTTTGCAGCTGACATGACTGTATGTTTAGAAAACCTATCTGTATATTTAGAAAACTGTATATTTAGACTGTATATTTAGAAAACCATCTCACGCCAGTTAGAATGGCGATTATTAAAAAGTCAGGAAACAACAGATGCTGGCGAGGCTGTGGAGAAATAGCAACTCTTTTACACCGTTGGTGGGAATGTAAATTAGGTCAACCATTGTAGAAGACAGTGTGTCAATTCCTCAAGGATCTAGAACCAGAAATACCGTTTGACCCAGCAATCCCATTACTGGGTATATACCCAAAGGATTATAAATCATTCTACTATAAAGACATGCACACGTATATTTATTGCAGCACTATTTACAACAGCAAAGACTTGGAACCAACCCAAATACCCATCAATGATAGACTGGATAAAGAAAATATGGCACGTATATGGGCTGGGCGTAGTGGCTCACGCCTGTAATCCCAGCACTTTGGGAGGCCGAGGCAGGTGGATCACCTGACGTCGGGAGTTCGAGACCAGCCAGACCAACATGGAGAAACCCCATCTCTACTAAAAATACAACAATTAGCTGGGTGTGGTGGTGCATGCCTGTAATCCCAGCTACCTGGGAGGCTTAGGCAGGAGAATTGCTTGAACCCGGGAGGCAGAAGTTGCAGTGAGCCGAGATCGTGCTATTGCACTCTAGCCTGGGCAAGAAGAGTGAAACTCTGTCTCAAAAAATAAAAAAAATAAAATAAAATAAAAATATGGCACGTATATTCTATGGAATACTATGCAGCCATAAAAAAGAATGAGTTCATGTCTATCGTCTCAGCCCAAAAACTCCTTCTGATAAGCAACTTCAGCAAAGTCTCAGGATACAAAATCAGTAGGCAGAAATCACAAGCATTCCTATACACCGATAACAGACAAGTAGAGAGCCAAATCATGAGTGAATTCCCATTCACAATTGCTACAAAGAGAATAAGATACTTAGGAATACAGCTGACAAGGGATGTGAAGGACCTCTTCAAGGAGAACTACAAACCACTGCTCAAGGGAATAAGACAGGACACTAACAAATGGAAAAACGTTCCATTCTCATGAATAGGAAGAATCAGTACCATGAGAGTGGCCATATGGCCCAAAGTAATTTATAGATTCAATACTATTACCATCAAGCTACCATTGATTTTCTTTGCAGAATTAGAAAAAACTACTTTAAATTTCATATGGAACCAAAAAAGAGCCTGTATAGCCAAGAGAATCCTAAGCAAAAACAACAAAGCTGGAGGCATCCTGCTACCTGACTTCAAACTGTACTATAAGGCTATAGTAACCAAAACAGCATGATACTGGTACCAAAACAGATATGTAGACCAATGGAACAAAACAGACCTCAGAAATAACACCACACATCTACAACCGTCTGATCTTTGACAAACCTGACAAAAACAAGCAATGGGGAAAGGATTCCCTATTTAATAAATGGTGCTGGGAAAACTGGCTAGCCATATGCAGAAAACTTAAACTGGTCCCCTTCCTTATAGCTTATACAAAAATTAACTTAAGGTGGATTAAAGATTTAAATATAAAACCTAAAACCATAAAAACCCTAGAAGAAAACCAAGGCAATACCATTCAGGACATAGGCATGGGCAAAGACTTCATGACTAAAACACCAAAAGCAATCACAACAAAAGCCAAAATTGACAAATGGGATCTAATTAAAACTAAAGAGCTTCTACACAGCAAAAGAAACTACCATGAGTGAACAAGCAAACTACAGAACGGGAGAAATTTTTGCAATCTATCCATCTGACAAAGGGCTAATATCCAGAATCTACAAGGAACTTAAACAAATTTACAAGAAAAAAACAAACAATCCCATAAAAAGTGGGCAAAAGATATCAACAGGCACTTCTCAAAAGAAGACATTTATGCAGCCAACAAACATATAAAAAAAAGCTCATCATCACTGATCATTAGAGAAATGCAAATCAAAACCACAATGAGATACCATCTCACACCAGTTAGGATGGCAATTATTAAAAAGTCAGGAAACAACAGATGCTGGCGAGGCTGTGGAGAAATAGGAACTCTTTTACGCTGTTGGTGGGAGTGTAAATTAGTTCAACCATTGTGGAAGACAGTGTGTCGATTCCTCAAGGATCTAGAACCAGAAATCCCATTTGACCCAGCAATCCCATTACTGGGTATGTACCCAAAGGATTGTAAATCATTCTACTATAAAGACATGCACACGTATGTTTATTGCAGCACTATTTACAACAGCAAAGACTTGGAACCAACCCAAATGCCCATCAATGATAGACTGGATAAAGAAAATATGGCACGTATATACTATGGAATACTATGGAGCCATAAAAAAGTATGAATTCATGTCCTTTGCAGGGACATGGATGAAGCTGGAAGCCATGACTCTCAGCAAACTAACACAGGAGCAGAAAACCAAACACCACATGTTCTCACTCATAAGTGGGAGTTGAACAATGAGAACATATGGACACAGGGAGGGGAACATCACACACTGGGACGTGTCGGGGGCGGGGAGCAAGGGGAGGGAGAGTGTTAGGACAAATACCTAATACATATGGGGCTTAAAACCTAGATGATGGGTCGATAGGTGCAGCAAACCACCATGGCACATGTATACCTATGTAACAAACTGCATGTTCTGCACATGTATCCCAGAACTTAAATTTAAAAAAACAAAAAAAGAAAAATGTCTGTTTATGTCCTCTGCTTACTTTTTAATGGGGTTGTTTTTTTCTTATTGAGTTGTTTCAGTTCCTTGTAGATTCTGGTTATTAGCCTTTTGTCAGATGTATAGTTTGCAAATATTTTTCCCATTCTATAGATTGTCTCCTTACTCTGTTGATTATTTCTTTTGCTGTGCAGAAGATTTTTAGTTTATTTAAGTCCCATGTGTCTATTTTGTTGCCTTTGCTTCTGAGGACTTGTTCATAAATTCTTTGCCTTGGCAGATGTAAAGAAGAGTTTTTTCTGGTTTTCTTCTGGGAGTTTTATAGTTTCAGGTCTTACATTTAGGACTTCAATGCATACTAATTTTTGTATATGGTGAGAGGTATGGGCCCCATTTCATTCTTCTGCATATAGCTAGCCAATTTTCCCAGCACCATTTATTGAATAGGGAGTCCTCTCCCCAGCATATGTTTTTGTTAACTTTGTTGAAGATCAGTTGGTTGTAGATACGTGGCTTTATCTCTGGATTCTCTATTCTGTTCCATTGTTCTATGTATCTATTTTTATACTAGTACCATACTGTTTTGGTTACTATAGTCTTATCATGTAATTTGAAGTTAGGTAATGTGACACTTCAAAGCTTTGTTCTTTTTGCTTAGGATTGCTTTGGCTATTCAGCTCTTTTTGGATTCCACATGAGTTTTAGGATTGCTTTTTCAAATTCTGTGAAAAATGACATTCTTTTGTTCTGATAATTCTTTTTTTTTTTTTTTTTTTTTTGAGACAGAGTCTCGCTCTGTCGCCCAGGCTGGAGTGCAGTGGTGCAATCTTGGCTCACTGCAAGCTCCACCTCCCAGGTTCACGCCATTCTCCTGCCTCAGCCTCTCCGAGTAGCTGAGACTACAGGCACCCACCACCACGCCTGGCTAATTTTTTTGTATTTTTAGTAGAGACGGGGTTTCACTGTGGTCTTGATCTCCTGACCTCGTGATCCGCCCGCCTCGGCCTCCCAAAGTGCTGGGATTACAAGCGTGAGCCACCGTGCCCGGCCTGTTCTGATAATTCTTAACCCCTCCTCAGATCAGTTTTCTCATCTGTAAAATGGAGATAATAATCTTCCTCACAGGTTGTGTATTAAATGAGATCTGGAATGTAAAGTTCTTGGTATGGAGATGCTATTATTTTTACTGAAAATGTTGTAGGGTCTCAGTATCCTGTGTATTGCTGGATTTAAGGTCCTTATTTTATTTCTGTCATTTCTACCTCTTGGTATATGTGAATGCTATTGGATTTCAAAAGCAAATGTGAAAGGATTCTAATGAAATGGTTTGCTTCTTTAGTGTCATACATGTTAAAACAAAGGAAGGCAAATGTCGTAGTTTGTGTTTCTTCTTATTCTATGGAAGGAAAATTAAATATGGCTGGTCAAATAATAAGGCCAATAATATTTAATTATTGTTTTGTGAATTCGTATAAGTCAGCTGACCTCTCTGGGCTGCAGCTTCCTTCTCTGCAAGATAAGGGAGTTAGACCAGATGAGTGAACTGTTTCTTTTTCAGCTAAGTTTGACCTGATTACTGCTATTTACATAGTATTAACTGGATGCTATGTAGTCATCTTTAACATGCTTGAAGACAGTTATTAACTCACTCCTTAGACTTTTGTTGTTGATCATGGAAAACTACTGGGTATCTTTGTTTCTACTGTGTATATTCTCAGTATGTATAATGAGTCTCAGAGCTTCTTGTTCTAAGATCTGGGTAGTCTGGTGGCTCTAAAATATGGATGACCTTTAGGAAAGGTCACCTTGCCATCTGTAAATTTTCCCCAGATAGACTTCAGGCCCTGGGGAAGGCATGGGTTCCCCTAACTGGATAGAGGATCAGAGCCAGGAAGGCTGAGTCAAATTCTAGAAGTATATCTTCTCCAGGACTCAGGGCATATCTTTGTCACTTACCTACAGCTCAGAAGTGTGAGTGAATCATTTCCAAGGACAAATTTCTCCAAAGGACCAAAAGATGTGTTAGTAAGAGGGGTTCACAAAGACTGTGTTTGTGGGAAAATTGAAGTGTGAACAAAGAAGGTATACCAGGAGAGGAAATACTTTTGATCTGTCATTTATCAGATCAGGAGGGAGGGACATGAAGCCTGCCTCCTCTTACAGCTAGGTCATCAAAGAGTTTGACTATAGCATTTTAAAATAGCAAAGAAAAAAAGTAATAACACTAGGGGTTTGTTAAACAATTTATGATATAATTATAGAATGGAATATTACTCATCAATTAAAAATAATGTTTATAAAGATACTTAAATGACATGGGAAAAT
The DNA here is from genome assembly GCF_006542625.1 of Nomascus leucogenys. Lineage (NCBI taxonomy): Eukaryota > Metazoa > Chordata > Mammalia > Primates > Hylobatidae > Nomascus > Nomascus leucogenys. The sequence goes on from NC_044402.1 coordinate 104,185,923, forward strand.
GTTCAAGATATAACAAATAATAGTACATATCTGATGAAAACTATAAGTAAATCATGATATTAAATATGTAAAAATCTTAACAGACAAACAGATGCAAGGCAGTGGACCAGAATATTAGCAGTGTTTATATTAGGGTGGTAAGATTATGGATGAATCTTGTTTTAACGCTTATAATTTTTCTAAACATTCTCTATGAAATATGCCTTACTTTTATAGTCAGAATAAAAAGCAATACAAGTTATCTTTTAAAACAACCCACATACACAAAACCCCTAAGTAGAATAATTACACAAAGCTTAGATTACCAAAAAGAAGAAAAAAATTACTGGAAAAGTTTTGACGAAGTCATTGAGTACAAGTTACTGACGTAGGTGCCGGAAGAAGAGAGCAGTTGGCCATGCTGGTGGAATAATCCTCTCTGCAAAGGGCCTGGGAGTTGAAGAAGGGTGCAGTCAGGTGGTTATGAGTCTCAGAAATCCTGCCACGGAGCCTCCTTTTGTGCCCTATTACTTAACCTTGAGGGACATAGAGAGCATGAGACACCAAGGGGCTTTTGGTTGCCTTACTGTCCCACTAAGAATACAGAATGTTGTTCTGACTTTCCCTTTGCTTAGGGAACCTCCCCCAGATACTCAGCTAGCTGGCTGCTTGCAAGTAGAATGGGTTTTGCAAAGTTCCTAGAAGTGAGTTGGAGGAGGCTTGACATAAATCAAGCACTGTGTGCTAAATGCTCCAGAGGGCTACCTTATGTCCCACACAAATGTTGTATTTCTAATATTTGTAACTCCTTTAAACATTTATGCAGATATTTCCCAATTCCTCAATAGAATTCTTACCATTATCTTTTTGACACGATCTGTCCTCATCCTATGAAAATCTCTCCTCTGCAAGACTTTATTCTTTCTCTTTCTCTCTCTCCCCTTCCTTCCTTCTTTCCTTCCTTCCTTCTTTCCTTCCTTCCTTCCTTCCTTCCTTCCTTCCTTCCTTCCTTCCTTCCTTCCTTCCTTCCTTCCCTCCCTCCCTGTCTTTCTCTCTCTTTCTTTCTTTTCTTTCTTTCTTTCTTTCTTTCTTTCTTTTCTTTCTTTCTTTCTTTCCTTTTCTTTCCTTCCTTCCTTCTTTTTCTTTTCTTTCTTTCTCTTTCTTTCTTTCTTTCTTTCTTTCTTTCTTTCTTTCTTTCTTTCTTTCTCTCTCTCCTTCCTTCCTTCCTTCCTTCCTTCCTTCCTTCCTTCCTTCCTCTTTCCTTCCTTCCTCTTTTCTTTTCTTTTCTTTTCTTTCTGTCTTTCTTTCTGTCTTTCTTTTCTCATTCTGTTGCCCTGGCTGGAGTGCAGTGGCATGATCTCGGCTCATAGCAGCCTCCACCTCCTGGGTTCAAGCGATTCTCCCGCCTTAGCTTCCCTAGTAGCTGGGATTACAGGTACCCACCACCATGCCTGGCTAGTTTTTTGTATTTTCAGTGGAGACGGTGTTTCACCATGTTGGCCAGGCTTGTCTTGACCTCCTGGCCTCAAGTGATCCACCCGCTTTGGCCTCCCAAATTGCTGGGATTACAGGCATGAGCCACCGCACCCGGCCTGTTCTTTCTTAAGAACACTTTGTCTCCCCTTTAATCTCTGCTGGATTTCAAGCACCCCTTTTACACAACTCTTGATATCCATCAATAAAGAATAATTCCCATAAGCCCATCATGTAGTGACCGGCTATTTTTCAGTGACAAAAAAAAAGTCTTTAAAAATAGAAGTAAAAGTCTAAAGTCATCAAAACAACGTTATATCCTGTGTGAAATGCTGCAGTCAGGATGCCTTGTGGTTTGAGTGCCTTGATCATGTGCCCTAAGGGGATGGTGGCGGTGGTGGTGGCCGTGGATGACGGAGACTCTCAGGCCTTGGCAGGTGCGTCTTTCAGTTCCCCTCACACTTCGGGTTCCTCGGGGAGGAGGGGCTGGAACCCTAGCCCATCATCAGGACAAAGATGCTCAGGCTGCTCTTGGCTCTCAACTTATTCCCTTCAATTCAAGTAACAGGTAAACAATGTTAATTTCTTTCTTTCTGTAAATATTTTTTGAGGTCTTCCAATGGGCGTAGCTTATTTTAAATTTCTAACAATGTGTGAAATTTGAACATTTGAAGTGTAGTTTTGATGTAATAGGGCAATGTGTTAATTTGAAAATCATTGATTCTCAGACTACAATATAGTATCTTAACAAAAGTCCCTTGGAAATAAATGATGTTTCTCTAGCTATTAGTTGATAGTGTCCCAAGAATTTATTATTATTATTTTTTTTAAATTGAGACGAGATTTCACTATGTTGCCCAGGCTGGTCTCAAACTTCTGAGCTCAAGCAATCCACCTGCCTCTGTCTCCCAAAGTGCTAGGGTTACAGGCATGAGCCACCATGCCCGGCCAAGAATTTTTAACTTACGTATCGTTTCTTTCTTTCTTTTTTTTTTTTTTTAATTTAAGAAAGCTGCTGTAAGTAGATTGGTTCTGGAAGCTCTGAATTTAGGCTGCCTATGTTCCTATCACAGGTCCAATTCTTACTAGCTAAGCTTAGGCTTAGCTATTATTTAAACTCTCTAAACCTCAGTTTCCTTATCTGTAAAGTGGGAATAATAATAAACCTCACCTCAAGGTCATTGAGAGGTAAAATGAAATAATCCATGTGAAGGGCTCAGCTCAGTCAGTGCTTGGCTTGCAAGATAAATGTGAATTGTAATTACTCTATCTACCTGAATTGAATGAGTTCCAACATGAACCCTGGAGTCACCGCAGAAGCTGCTACAATACCAATATTAATAAATAAGTTTTCTTTTACAATCGGCCAAAATGTATTTTCTTAGATTAAAATTCTTTAAGTTCCCAATGACGATGATGAGGAGGATAATACATCTAGCACTTTGAGCAGCATGCAGTTCTGGTAACTAGAAGGTAGTTATTACAGTTAACTTCATTTCAGATGAAGAGACTGAGGGGTAGGCACATTAAGGGATTTGCCCAAGGATGTACAGGTGGCAGCTATAGGAGGCAGGGTCTGAACCACCTTAGTCTGACTCCAGAGCTAGTATTGTAGATTATTATGCTATTCCATCTAACATGGTGTGATTTGTAATTTCATGGACTCAGATAAATCCAGGGTTAAATTAACTTTGGAAAATCACAAGCACAATTCCTAACAGAAAGAATTTGTTACTTGGGTGGGCTGGAGTAAGATGCTCATTCAACTTGTTCTCAGAGTTAGAAAAAGGCCCCCGCTTGGTTCAAAAAATGGACTGATAGGGGTCAACAGTCATGCTTAAATAAGGACAGTTATTTTTCCCTGAAAGATACATTGAAAAGCCAGTATCTTTAATTTTCTTTCTTATTTTGGCAGTACAGAGACTGTATTATTTGTTGTTATTCCTAAACATTAAGTGTATGCAGCCCAAAGAGTATAATTTCCCAATCTGCAGAGGTACAGTAGTTGCATATATACACGTTTATTTTATGGTCTGATGTACCAGTGAGCACAAATTGTGTATATTTATAAAACGTGTTGATATAATGAAAGACATGAGTTGGCAATGAGATCTGGTACCAAGCATTTACAGCTACCAAATATATTCTACAAGAATCTTTAACATTTATTTTAAAAAGGTCTAAACCTTATTTTTAAGAGATCCCTCAAACTTAAAGAATATTTAAACTTTCTTAATTTGTTAGACAGTCAAGGGAAGCCTACCCTGACTGAAAACTATTTAAAATTGGTAATTGTACACTAAATACTTTTCTGATGTGCCTTGTGGACACCTATCTGTCATCAACTTATTCACTCTCTTTTGAAGAGTTTTTGGTAAGACTCAAAACTTTGTATGTTTTCTTTAGAATGTTTATTAAAAGGGGGCTAGCTAGATAAGTGGTTGGAGAGTTCACACACATAGGGCCTTTGTTTTCTACTTTGAGATATATTTACTTTTCAAATGCCAATTCACTTTTCTAATAACTTTTAGCATTTGATACTGAGTGGCTATCTAATGAAGAAGGAAAGGGATGGGAGCGAAGGGGACACTTTTACAGTCTTATCCGGTAAGAAAACTTACGAGCAAGAAAAGAATGACAACATAAAAAATGTATGATTTGGCCTGGTGTGGTGGCTCATGCCTGTAATCCCAGCACTTTGGGAGGCCGAGGCGGGTGGATCACTTGAGGTCAGGAGTTGGAGACCAGCCGGGCTAACATGGTGAAATCCCATCTCTACTAAAAATACAAAAAAATTAGCAGGGTGTGGTGGCATGCGCCTGTAGTCCCAGCTACTTGTGAGGCTTAGGCAGGAGAATTGCTTAAACCTGGGACGCAGAGGTTGCTGTGAGCTGAGATCGCATCCCTGCACTCAAGCCTGGGCAACAGTCTCAAAAAAATAAAATAAAATAAAATTTGATGCATTCTAATCAAATAGTGCAAAGCTTCTTGTGTGCTTTCCCTTTCTCTGTATACACCTTCCATTAAGAAATTATAGATAAGGAAATTCTCTGGTCAAAGTGTAATTGTCCTTCCTAGGTCTGAGAAACCACTGTTATGCCTGTGTTGAGATGTGTATCTGTGTGCGTGCATGTGTGTGTATGTATGTATATGAAGAATAGTTTTTTCCATTAATTTAATAATGTGTGTGTATGTATGTATATAAAGAATAGTTCTTTTTTCCATTAATTTAATAATGTAACTTATTTGTTCATAGCATAGCTTGAAATATTTATTCTATAAAGGTTAAGTCTAACCTGATTCCTTGAGTTGGATGACAGTGTAGAGAGATATTTATGGCTAAGTTAAAGAAGTGTGATTTAGGAAGAGTGAGGAAACCTTAACTTAGACAAGCCCTTTGCAGGTTTTCTACTAGACTTGGATAATTGTGCAACTGAGATCCACAGAGAGGATTTTGCTGGACTTTGGGATAGGAGTCCAGCCCAGAACTACAGAGCCTTAAAAGGGAAATGCTCTGGGATTGATGATAGAAGGATGGTATGCACAAAATACTTGACATTGGTCACATGTTTCAGGCCATATTGGCTATTTTTTAGCAAGCCTAATCATCCAGTATGAAGAGAAAAATCAGCATATTACCACTTATTTTTCCATGAAATCATTCCTTTTCACTTCTCCAAAACTTGGGCAAAAAACTGTCAAAATGGCCAGTTTGGACAAAGCTAATTTCTCCAGCGCCTTCCCCTCAGCACTTATTTTTCTGAGAGAGGCACAGAAGGCAGGAAAATAACTGACATTTAATAAAAAGTAATCAGCAAAGCAATTAAAAATTTTATTTTTACTCTAGTCTTCAGCCAAGGACTCCCCTGAGCTAGTTGTATACGAAAAGAAGTAATTTGTTTCTCACAGTTAAGTGTTGCTCTGAGACTGGGCTTGGGAAAGTAAGGTGAAAAGATGAATGTCGAAAAATCAACAGATTGACGTATTTACATGACTTCTAATATGCTGTGGCCAGTTTTTCTGTTAAAAGAAATTGACTGGATGTTTTTGTCATTTCAAGTAAATTTGATGGATATTTCAAAAGTATAGGCATTGCTTAAGGATTTGTTTTACTCTACTACCGTGCCCTAGTTAACACATTGTGTTTTTTAAGGCAACCATCCAGCAAGGACGTTTACAGCAAGGACTGCAAAATTAATATCAATATATCAATACCAGGAAATGGAATGAGTCATTGCCACAGATAGATTAGAAATAGAAATGAATCTGTGATTGTAACTCCAAAGCTCTCACATTCAAACTTTTACTACGGGTGGGGAGAGGATCTCGCTGCCTCCCCTTCTTTAAGACATAGACCCTCCTCCTTTTTAACGTCTTATTCCTTTTTTCAAGGGTGGAGAAATGCCATATGATTACCATTTGGCTTTTATCTTGTGTGGATATCTTCCTCCAAGTATTTCCTGCGTGCAGTGTGCTGACATTTACAAAATGAAAATTTTTATGCCACCAACATCCCAGAAGAAAATTTTGTTGTGGTTTATCATCTCTAACACAAAAGCCCTTTATTAGCTAGTGTAGGCATTGATGAGGATACACAATTCATGTCAGACTTGGTTGTCTAAAAATCAGAGGACGGACACTCCTTCAAAGCACAACTGTTTCCCAGCAGGTCATGGCAAGGGATAGAATCTTCTTCTCTTTTTCATGTTGGTTAAATTTTTGTTTGCCTTTTTCTTCAAGAAATTTATTATTTACGGAACTTCACAGAGGCTGGAACTTTTCTTCTCAATACATAGTTGAGCTGAGCATCTGGAAAAATTACATCTGGGTGGTTTTGTGACTGACTGAATGGATCTCTGATTAAGCTGTGTTAAGATATCTGTGTCTCTTCTACGGTGATTTCTTTGGTCGTTTTTGGCCAATGACAGGGTGTTAGCACCAAAAATCCAAAACCGAAAAAACCAAGACAATTCACTCAGAGCTTTGAGCCTGATAATTATAGCATGAGAATTGGTGGCTGAAGCTGGGGGGAAGGTAACCCAGGCCCCACAGAGAGGTGGTTGCATGCAAGCGTCTAACTTTTTCCTTGTTAATCTCATTTTGAGGACTCCAAACACTAGAAGAGAAGTGCACTGGATAGGATCAAGAACTACTCAGTCATTTGGTAGAGGCTTGGAAAAAAGAGTTTGAACTTCTCACTATTTCAATGTTAATTTCAAAGGCATGTTTATTTAGTCTGGTGTCACCATGCAGGTTATATGTGCTTCTGTTTTCATTGCTGGAAGACAACCTGCAAGGTGGTGGAGAATTTCTTACTTAACTTTGAGCTGCTCCCTTATCTCTGCATCACCATTACTGTCATCTTTTTCTTTGTCATCATCTTCATTATCTTGGGTACTGTGGCTGACAATATAACCAGGTTAATGGTTCCTGATGGTGTCATTCAGAATTACTCACTCATAGTTCACTTTGGCCTCTGATCTAATTGTGAGTCCCTTTCTGCAATATCTGAATCACCTCATTGGCTCACAATCCACCATGTAACCTACTTGTCTTTCATGTTAGACTTTTGGTGAAAGATCCACCTCCTTGAAGAAGCTTCTGGATACTTCAGCCTTTATTGTGGTCTTGGAAGAGGAGTTCTGATGGAAGTGTAGCTCAACTTAACAAATATTTATTAAACCTCTCATATTTTAATCTCCATCAGAGTCTCAGAGAATATAAAAAGAAATATAGGCCGGATGTGGTACCTCACACCCGTAATCCCAGCACTTTGGGAGGCCAAGGCGGGCAGATCACCTGAGGTCAGAAGTTTGAGACCAGCCTGGCCAACATGGTGAAACCCCATCTCTACTAAAAATACAAAAATTAGCCAGGCGTGGTGGTACACACCTGTAGTCCCAGCTACTGGGGAGGCTGAGGTAGGAGAATTGCTTGAACCTAGAAGGCAGAGATTGCAGTGAGCAGAGATCGTGTCAATGCACTCCAGCCTGGGTGACAGAGCAAGATTCCGTCTCAATAAAAAAAAAAAAGAAAAAAGAAATATAAAATCGGTACACAAGCATTGTGTAGTACAAGTAATTAGGTAGTTAACTGAGTTCTCTCTGCTTTTACAGCCCCTATGATTTAGTTGAGTAGATTATATATAACAGGAGGATGTAACATCCGGAAACAGATAAATAACACTTGGCAGTCACTACCTCACCATGCTATTTGATGACTTAAGGACTTTGGTTTGCATACATTATTTTTATAATCTGAAATGTCCTCTACACCTCTCACCTGAAGAAGCCTTCTCTGAGACCCCAAATGAAAAAGAGAGGGACTTCTTTCCCTCTCAATTTCTCCAAATTATTATTGTGTATTGACACATTTATTTTCTTTTCCACTAGACTATGAACACCTTGAGGGCAGAATCATGTCTTATTCATCCTTCTAACCTCTGTATTAGGCACAATGCTGTAAGCATGTAGTTACTCAATAAATATTTGTTGAAGAAGGAAATGAATGAATTAGTAACAAAATGAGGAAGCATAAAATAAATACTCTGGTAAGACTAATGTAGAAAGGTAAGCCTTTATGGAGAGTTGGGAATTAGACTGGACAGTAGACAAGATTTGAATGTACATTGTTATTAATAATAATTGCTAGCTAACATTTATTTTGCACTTATAATGTGCCAGGTAGTATTCTGCCTGGCTTTCTCTGTATTAAGTCATTTAAATCTTCCCCCAAGTCCTATGAGGTAGTTACTATGATTGCTATGATTATACTATTTCATAGATGGGGAAACTGAAGCACAGAGTGGGTAGAGCATCTTGCTTATGGTCACAAAGCTACTAAGTATGTAAATCCAGATGGTCTTGCTCTGGGGTTCATGTTCTTACCAATGCTGTGTTGTCTCAGGAAGGAAAAGGTGGATTAATAAAGAAATTAAACCAGGAATACTGTTTCATGTTCTCAGAACAGATGGCAACTCTGAATGTGTGAGATCATGGAGAAGCAGGGGAGAATCCAGTTAAGCAAAGGATAGAATACTGATAACAGAAATTCAAACTTTATTTTCAAGTCATTTTGAAGTAATGGCCTGGGTAAGAAGAAAATATTTCAGAATCCTTATCTTTGGAATGAAGCTGAAGTTATGGGAATGGATGGCTAGTCGAAAGGAGAGGGCATAACTGTAGAAAAACAGAGAGTGGAGCTGAATCTGGAAACTGGCTCTGATGGGAGTCAGCTGAAAAGGATGGTTAGCTAGTGAAGGAGACAGAGAAAGTGGTGAGAGAGGCAGGGGGATACAGTGAGGCTAGTGGAATGCCACTAAAGCTAACAAGAGAAAGAGTTTCAAAAAGATAGTGGTTAATAGCATTAAACATAGGGAAAGGAGTGAATAATGGCTCGGGATTTGGCTGAAACGCCAGCTGGGACTTTTGAGTTTAGGCAGAGACATGGAGAGGGAAGATAAGACTTCACAGGATTAAGAAAAAGTGGAGGGGGACAAAACAGAGACAGTGAAAAGGAGAGGAAATAGATAAGGTAAAGACAATTAGGAACTTATATCACCTACAATGTCTACCATGGTATTTTGTGCATGTAATAATAAATGTTTGCAAATGGCTGAGTGACTTAATTGTGTTTGACATGTGGAAGGAGCCAAGTGCTGGACCTGAGAGAGAGAGAGAGAGAGAGAGAGAGAGTGAGAGTGTGTGTGTGTGTGTAGCATTGCAGGGCTTGAGGGTAGAGAAGGCTGTTATTAGGAAAGAAAGGAGGAGGAGGGAGAGGAAGAAAAGAGGGTGGGGGCAGTTTTCTCAAGGAGATGGGGAGGGAGATTTGTTTCATAGGAGATGGGTGTATTAGAGAGAGGAGGACAAATCTCTAAGAAGATGGGGAGGAAGAGAAGAGACTTACAGGGGTAGAGATAAGTTAGAATGAAGCTATGGTAGATGAGTGATTCTATACTGGTGAACCTGAGGTTAAAAACAAACAAATCTCTCAGAGTAGGTTGTAATGTTAAACCTATATCAACAAGGGCTACTGGGTAATACACGCCTTCTCTCTGAAGACTTTGCCCATGTGTACTTTAAATTCTTGCTTGAGTCCTCAACAATGCACACTATGGCTAGGCTTGACCTCAGCTCATGGCTGAGATCACAGGGTCACAGAGTTCAAACCAACCCTGCCCAACATTATGGGCGGGGCTCCAGTTTCCAGTCAGGGATGTTAATCTTAGCATTTCCCTGTGTGTTTTGGAACAAGGATATGGTTGCTTGACCTTGGCTTGGGGAGGCCAGTCCGCTATTCTTTTGCCCTCTCTTTTTTCAAACTCAAAAGCTAATCCCAAGGATTTCTCAAGGTGGGGGATGTAATTAGGAGTATTAGTCTGTCGTGCTGTGACAGAACTTTTCTAGGCCTTGGTTTCTTCATGAGTTTGGCCTGGAGGATATCTCAGGTCTACTTTCTGGCTTAAAAGTGCTTCTGAAGTGGAATTTTTTAAAAAGCTAACTTTTGTTGAGTCTAACAAGGCAGCTCAACTACCCCATCCCCTTGTGGATGCCCTTATGACCTGATAGAGCAAATACAAGAAATTACAAACCAGCCATCTCTGAAATCTCTTGCAGGGATTGCTAACCAGGATCCTAGATGCTGCTAATGTGCTTAGAAATGACTGCTGGACTTTGAGGGGGCAATGCTGCCTTTGCTGTCTCCTATTTTGCTATGCAATGTTAAGGTCCAACACAGTAATTATTTAAACTTCTGGGCCATGACATTTACCTGGAGGTTCTGTATATGACAAGGTGATCCTGAGCAGATTCTTCAGAGGTATGTGATTTAGGCAGAATGGAACAGACAGGAAAAATGTACTGTTGTCTTCATTACAGAGTTGTTTTGAATGAGGGATCAGGATAATCGTGGCTTGGGAGGAAAATATGGCTCTCAAATTTGGTTACTAGATTAAAACATATATTTAGAAAATAATAAATTAATAGAGGAGGTCTCTTTATACCTGTGGGTTTTCTTTTGATCTGTTAACTGAATTACTATAATAATATATATGTACAGAAAGCTGTAATTCCCTGGTTACCTTCTATTTGGACTATAGGCTACCTTTTAGAATAGTAAGATTTGATTTTGGGGAGTTGTTTGGTGGCTCTTGGTATGGGTTCCACTTTCATGTAAGTTAAGGTGCTCTTGCTATGTTGTCCCCTTAGATTGTCTTTCTAACATTAGGAGATCAGAGGAAAATTGCAGACCTGACCTGTGAATGGCAGGGACTGGGTCACACTGCACCTGAGTTTATGTTGCTTTGGGTTTAGGAAGTTTTGGTTCCAGAGCACTCACATCCTGCATTGCTGGGTGGCGTCTCTGAGTGGTAGGGATGGATTACAGCACAGGTGATGGCTTTTAGCAATTTTAATATTAACTGTCATCCTAATACATATGAACTTCCTAATGTACATTTCTATCCCCAACTGGCTTCTTCGAACTCTAGTCCTATACTTCCAACTCCTTCTGGATCTTTCCCCCAGGATGAACAAATTTCCTCTTAACTTACCTAATTTTGTCAATGGTGCCTCCATTCATACCCTTACCCAGTGCGTGAACTCCAGGTCAGTTTCCATTCCTGTTCAACATCAGTCTGTAAAACTGAGCACCAATGCCTTATTTGACCCTTTCATACCAGCTGCCACCTCCGCAGCTCAGGCCTTATGAACTCACATCAGTGCTATTGCATCAGCCTCCTGATTGGTCTCTGCCTCAGCTCTTCCCTTGCTCCAAGCCAAGGGCAGCCAAGATTGCTTGCTGCACTCCTCAAGGCTGTGCTAACCTTCCCAAGGCAGCACGTACCACAACATTCTCAACTCAGACATCTTCAGCATCTCCCATGGCCTTTCTGGTAAAGTCTATGTGCCTTTTCTTGGCATTTAAGGCTCCCCATGACTGGTATCGGCCATCTTTATCTGTTTCCATCCTACATAAATGGAATACTCTGCCAGTTCCCAATAAACTCTCACACTAAGGTCATTTCCATGATCTTAGCCTGTCTAAATTTGCCCCAGACCTTATGGCCCAGCTAAATGTGAAGTCTCTACAAAAGCCTCCAGAATCATCCTGTCTGGAAACAAGGCCTCTTTCACGTGCCTGTCAATGACCCTTTATAGGGTTCATGTACCATGGATGGCTTCGGAGAGTAGCTGATTGTGTACCTGCCTTCGGATTTCTCCTAGGATGAAACAGCTCTGTCTTTTACATCTTCCTGTCTCCTAAGAATCAAGTACATTAGGTCCCTTATTTATTTGATGAATAAATGAATGAATGACGCTGTCACAGCAGAAGTCAGAATACCAAAGGATGATTCTCTGACACATCAAAATTTCTTCTCAGAAAGCACTCATTGATTGTTTTTGATAACTTTTTCCTCTCAAAAATGAATGCCTTAGGTCTTGGTGCTCAGATGGGACTTTTTGCTACTGAACTATCTGACCTTTGACTTACTTTTTGACAGTTACACGTAGCACAATAATTTTTTTAAGAGGACAAGAACAAGTGTCCTCTACATTATAGTGTCTGCCTGTGTAGGAACACAAATAAAGGTTAAATGTGGAGTTTAGATTAGTGCTGACCAAAAGTAACTTCTTTAGTAAATTATTTATTTATTTGAGATGGGGTCTCACTTTGTTGCTCAGGCTGGAATGTGGTGGTGCAATCACCACTCACTGCAGCCTTGACCTCCTGGGCTCAAGTGATCCTCCCACCTCAGCCTCCCAAGGAGCTGGGACTACAGGCACATGCCACCACAGCCAGGTACCCCCACACCCAGCTAATTTTTGTATTTTTTTGTAGAAATGGGGTCTTGCCATGTTGCCCAGGCTGGTTTCCATCTCCTGGGTTCAAGCGATCCACCTGTGTCAGCCTCCCAAAGTGCTAGGATTACAGGTGTAATCCACTGTGCCAGGCCTTTAGTAAACTTATTAATCAGGATTCTATTTCTATTGTTACCTATAATCATTTGTCCTTGTTCGAACTAAAACCTCTTTAGATTTTGTTTTAAAACCATACTTTCTGTCAAGAACAGTTAATGTGCTTGATATAACTGATAGCTGTGACATACACAATCTTGGCTAAAGCTGGTTGCTTGGTCTGCTTCTCTTGATGGAAGTCATTGCTTCTGTCATGGTGGCCTCCTCTACACAACTCTCTTTCCTTCTGGTTCTGGTAACTTCGCTGTCCCCTGGTCTCTTTAGATCTAAGGGTGGTCATAATTCTGCTGCTGCAAGTCACAGGCTCTGGCACTACCCCTCATGGTTCTGCTGTTGCCACACCTTTACCAGCAGTCCTTTCATAAATAACCCTCCTACTCTTGCCCAATTGTGTATGTGCCATCTGTTTTCATTTGGGATCTGGAATGAGACAACATATAGCTGGCCCTCCGTATCCATGGGTTATGCATCTGTGGATTCAATCAACCATGGATCAAAAACAGTATTCGTGGGATGCAGAATCTATGGATACAGATGACAAACAATTGCATGACTTGAGCTTCCATGGATTTTGGTATCTGCAGGGGTCCTGGAACCAATCCCCCATGGATCCAGAGGACCACTGTATATGCATGTTTATCAAGATTATTCAAAGCCTCCTTTTTTGTGTGAAGAGATTTTCCTTAAATCTTCATTTCTTGTGAAAATGGGAAGACTTTCAAGGTAACAGTCAACAGAAAACTAGATGAAATGACCACAGAATTATTTTTAAACCATAACCTGCATTATTATCATTATTATTACCATTTTTTCATTTTAACATGAATTTCTGGGAGAGAAAGGCTGGGTCCATTCAAAACATGGTAAGTCATGAATAGCTTTGTTTTTATCTTCATTGCAGCTCAGAGAGGATGATGAAAGGTGCTACAGTCTGGTGAATGTTTTGTACTTCTCTTTCTCTTATCAGAAGGAAGCCAGGCCACCAGCTAAGGTTATCAGAGCCATAGACTGTTGAGCCCCCCTTTCTTCTCAGGGAGCACAGTTTGTCTCACAGGTTCCTGAGCAACCACCAGGTTGTCTTGTTGGGGAATCTACCCCTTACAGAGCCTGAAAAGGAGCCAGTGGTCAGATGGTCACGTGTCGAAGGGCATCCTGGGCCTGAACAGGAAATATACTCAGAGGAAAGTTACAGTAACTTAACCAGCTCTGTGGTCAGGAGGGAGGTGCTCTTCTATGCCAGGGAAATCAGCATCACCTTCACAGTATGCTCACAAATATTATAGGGCAAGATGGCTGAAAGTAGAAGCTTTCATTGTTTTTGGTTCCTACCTAACATGTGAAATTCTGTTCAGTCCGAATTTTTAAAAGGAAATAAGATAATTAGAATCTTACAACCTGATTTTTCAACTGCAAAAGAAAGTCAGACTACGATGTGCATAAATGGAACCTGATAAAGTTCTTAAAGATTCTGGAGGAAAATCACATTTTGCTAATTAATCATGTATTCCAGCTCTCTAACTGCTTCTTTAGCTTCCCAGTACATATTCCACTCTTGAGTGCTGCTGACTTTACTCTCTGGTTCACCAGTGTCTATGTGCCATTTTATTTCTCTATGGTGCTACAATAAAGAAAAGGAAAAACATGACGAACAAATGTAATTCACAAAAGCCCTGAAGTTAAGGATTTTCCTAGTGAAGTTCAGACTGAAGTGTGACTTTATGTGTTGACTCATGTCTACGTTCAATCCCTTTTGTACACTTGGGTAAGCTAGAATGGAAGATCTCAATGGTATAATTATTACTTGTGCATCAGAAATAATTTATAAGATCATTTGATGTGATCATATTGTCTGTAAGCCTTATCTGGGATCCATCTATGACCTTGAGGAAATCTTCAAAATTGTAAGCAGAATGTTTTGTATATGTGCATTAGAGGCAAAAAATTTGGAAACGTATTTTTTTCTAGATATGAGCATGAAATAAATTCAGTCTTGCTGAATGAACAAAGTTGTTTTTCTGTCCATTTATGATTTAAAACATTACTCCTAGATGTCTAAATAAATAAATTACATCTTAGCTCTTCCATTATTTGTGTGACCTTGTTTGAAAAGTCATTTACTTCTTCTTCTCTTTTTTCCTCCCCAGTGGCCTCTTCTTTAAAATAAGGGATTGGCATAGATCATCTCCAAGTTTCCTTCCAATTGAGTGTTTTTTTTTTTTGCAAGATAAGACTCTAATAAAATAGTGGGGAAAATGAAATTTATTTTGTTCTGGTCCTCTTCCCATTCCATTCACTCCCCTACGTAATGGTAATCTCCTCCCTAACCCTCACTCCAGACATCTAGTACCATCCTCCCTATCAAGTCCAACTTTGAGAGGATCTAGAACCAATCACTGCAATTGTGTTGAAATTTTGATGCAACATGGCAGAAGGAAATGAACAATAGATTAGAAGTCATGAGGTATGAGCTTAAATTTCAAGGATCACTTATGTTTCCTGTAACCTTGGACAACTCATCTACCTCTTTGACCTCAGTTTCCCCATCTGTAAAATGGGCATAAAGATGACTGTCCTGCCTACTTACTTCACAGTTGAATATAGAGTTCAGATAAGATAAGAGAGAGCATTTTATAGCCCTGTGAATACTAAATTAAGCCAATGTGTTTCCCATATTGCATTTTAGGCTTCATTTTCTTTGGAAATCTAAGCATTAACTGAGCTGGTGGGAGGGTCCTTTTAAGGTCAGGGTTCTTTGATGCTGGCAGCCACACCTTAGAGGTGGTTACCACCCCACCTGTGCAGAGGGTTGACCTCATTACTAAATATGGTAATTGACCCGTTTATAATAGGTGTAAATGGCAAGAGTTTTTTTTTTTTTTTTTGTAACCAAGCTTCCCCACCACCCACTGCCATTCTCATGGAAGTTCAAGCAACTTTCAATTTTCCTGAAGTCAGCTGTATCACAAGATTCACAGATTATCTGTGGGAAATCTTTTAGCTCTCAGTATCTTGCTCACAAGCAGCAGATAAGTACCTTCTTACCTCCGATCTCACTCTTCATGTTGCCTGTTGTTAAGCAGGAGCCGTGAGGGAAGGAGATTTGAGGTTAGTACTTCCTGTCTCCACACCTTTAGCTGGTTTAGCTGCTAGGAAAGGCTTTGAAAAGCAAAGCACTAAATTCATCTTCAAAACAACTTGTCAATTCAGTTAGAGAAATGTCAGTCAGGCCAATCTTTTGATAACGTAAGCAAAGAAAATGGATGGGTTGACAATGTTTCTTTTAACCTAGTAGGTTTGACCTAGGTAGACCTTACCTGAACACTCACAAGAAGTAAAATCAAATATGCACAGGGAAAGGGCTAGGTCTCCTAATACCCAAGTAGCCTAAGAAGAATGCCTTCCACTCCTAGCATGAACTGGAAAGCAAAAAGAAATCAAACACAAGTTAGGACGAGGGAGCTACATATTTGGGTTTCTTCTGAGTCTAGATATGTCCTTACATTTGTAATATGTCCTTACATTATTTGAAGTACTGTGGATTTTCAGAAACTGAGAGACCCAAAATACATATCAAAGCCAAATGTCATCTGATGTTCTGATTATCAGCTACTTTGATTTCTCCATGTTTTTACTTCAGTGTCATAGAGCAGGGGGTGTGCATTTTTACACATGCCCCATTTTAAAAGAAAATAAGAAAAATCAGAATTATTGTGTTTACTCAAGTCACAATGATCACACCTATTTAGTATCACTTAGAGTCATTGGTTATCTTTTTCTAGCACCAAAAGAAAATTCTCTCATTTAGTGTCTTGCAAAGCAGATAGAGATTTTGAGGTCCTGTGAGATAGTTTCCCATTTAGGCTTCTCTGAATTATTGACATGAACCAAGGTGGGACCAAATGCCATGAGGATATAAATATTGAGAAACGAGATTTTATCAGCCAACCTTGAACTCAGCTTGAACTCTAAACTAGGAGGCTGTTAGCTACATGTTAACACATAGTAAGCAAACTATTTCAAGCATAGTATCTGTGTTTGAGAGCCATCTAATTTAAAAATGATCTATGTTGACAAAGAACAGGGAGGAAAGTAAACATGAACAATAAATTGGATGGGTTTTCCTCAAATGGCCTTATCGAAAACAAATAGTTTTCAAGCTCTTTTCCAGCAAAATCTTAGCACTTTTCTGCATAAAAGCCTTCCGTAGATCTTCGTCACCTTCAGAAGAGAGCCCAAGCTCTCTAATGGAGTGAACTATGCTTGCTTTGACAATCTTGTGTTTCATAACTCACGGCCCAGTAAAAAGAAGGTAGCTGTAATTCCCCAAGTCTGCCACACTCTTTCTTACCCTCCTCATCTCCCTTGCCCAGACTACTCTTTTTCTCTCGTCTTATCCTCCCCACAGTCCCCTAACTCACCCCAGCCCAAACACACAGTCTCTCACCTCACCCCAGTCAGTCCCCAACACAAAGACACATCTTAGCCAGGCTAACTTTTAGTTAGTAAAAGTTGGTCAAATCCATGCAAGCATAATCCTTCAGGACTCAGGTCAGCAGTCATCTCCGGAGATCCTTAGCCAGTTTCCCAGTTGCCCCCAGAAGCTTTGTGCAGATCACTGTGTCACTATGTTTAAAGTAGGGTCATTTATATCTTTCTTCCCCATCAGATCGTGAGCTGCCCTAGGACAGGAATTGAGTGCCGTTCATTTTTGGGAAATCAATTCTTCTCTCCCATGTGCATCTTAGGAACATGTCACACCCTGAGTTAGACAGGACATATTCAGCAAACCACTGGACTCCAGATGCCATAGCTTTTCTTCCTTCCTCTCTCTCCCTTCCCTCTCTCCACCTCACTGTGGGTGCTGGGAGAGGGAGTCAAACTGGGGAGCCATCTGGGGTTTCTCTCCAGCCCACCCACACTCCCTTTTTTATCTCCACAAAGAAGTCCTATTCTCATTCTCATCTTTTTCTTTAAATCAGCTCACAAAGGCAGATCAGGAAGAATTTGAACGTGCATTAAAACAGAATCCAAATAATTAGCAATAGAAACACAATTCCCAGGGGGGTGAGCAAGCAGAATACAAATGCCTAACCTGCACTCACTCTCTGAAAAGGAGGAGATATGCAGGCATTGCTTGCTGGAGTTGGTTGCTCTTCCAATTAGAACTAACCTAATGACTCCTTCTAAGTAAAAAAAGGAAACAAACAAAATAAATCAAAAACAAAAAAACAAATTGGATGTTTGTATTAAGACAGGTCGAACTTTTTGATTCTTTGCATGTTTACTTTTCAGTGCTTTTGCAAAATATTTGTGGAACAAATAATAAGTGAAGTTAAAGTTGTTGACACAGGTTTTGAAAAAGGATTTAATGAGATGGTAGTTACACCTAGCTGCTGCTAACAACAATACAGCCGAATCACCATCTTTCACTCAACAATTATTTAATGAGAGTCTATCAGTCATACCGTGTTATGTAAAGAAGCATAACATGTGGTCCTTTCTGTCAAGAGACTTGGAAACTAGGGGCCTAGGGGAAATGCACATGAATCCAAAGCTAAGCAAATTGAAGAATGTGAAACAAGAATTGTTTAAAAGGTAGAACTCGACCAAATGTCAAGTTAGTGATACAGATAGTAATCATTTTGAGACCTGAGAAGGGAGTGGTGCTCTGTGCCAAGGAGTTAGTAGACAAAGCACGGAGGTAGGAATGCTCACAGTGTGTTCCTGGGATGTTGGCTTAAATGGTCTGTCTAATTAGGAGGGTTTTGGTTTGAGGAAATGAGGTTGGAAAAGCCTGTGGAGGCCGATTTGAGGATAAGAAGTTAGTTTTCCTCTGTTAGGCCACTGGTTCTCAAATTTGACTGCCATCTAGAATTACTAGAGAAACTTAAAAAATATGAATGGATGCCTGGGTCCTATACCTAGAGATTCTGATTTAATTGGCCTTGGAAAACCAAAGGGTTTTAGATTTTTCCAGGTGATTCTAAATATGTTGTCAGGTGAATTCCACTAGGCCATAGTGGCTTTCAACCCAATTGAATATTAGAATCAAGTGGGGGAACTTTTAAGACAATATGAAAGACAATCCACAGAATGAGAGAAAACATTTGCAAATCACATATCTGATAAGAAACTTGTATCAAGGCTGAGGCAGGCAGATCACCTGAGGTCAGGAGTTTGAGACCAGCCTGGCCCACATGGAGAAACCCCATCTCTACTAAAAATACAAAAATTAGCTGGGGGTGGTGGTGGTCACCTCCAATTCCAGCTACTTGGGAGGCTGAGGCAGGAGGATTGCTTGATCCCGGGTGGCAGAGGTTGCAGTAAGCCAAGCTCGTGCCACTGCACTCCAGCCTGGGTGACAGAGTGAGACTCTGTCAAAATAAAAAAAAAAGTATAAAAAATGTATGAAGAACTCTAATAATTCAATAATAAAAAGATAAATAGCCTAACCAGTTAATAAATAGGCAAATGATCTGAATAGAGAGTTCTCTAAAAAGAATAGACTAATGGCTAATAAGCACATGAAAAAATGCTTAACATCATTAGTTATTAGAGAAACAGCAAATCAAACCATGATGAGATATCACTTCATGCCCACCAGGATAGCTATATTAGAAAAGATGGACAGTAACAAGTGTCAGCAAGGGTGAGGATAAATTGAAGCCCTCATTCACTGCTGGTGAGAATGTACAATGGTGCAGTTGCTTTGGCAACAGTTTGACAATTCCTCAAGAAGTTAAACATAGAGTTACCATATGATCCAGCAATTTTACTGCTGGCAAATACCTAAGAGAGTTGAAAACATATGTCCACACAAAAATCTGTATGCAAATGCTCATAGCAGCATTATTCATAATAGCCAAAAAGTGATGAATAGAAAAACAAAATGTAGCATATCCATACAATGGAATATTATTTGGCCATAAAGAGTGAAGTTCTGATGCATGCTACAACATGGATAACCTTGAAAACATTACGATAAGTGAAAGAAGCAAGACACAAAAAGCCACATATTGTACGATTCTACTTATAAAAAAAGTCCAGAATAGGCAAATTCATAGGGCCAAAGTAGATTAGTGGTTTCCAGGGATTTAAGGGAGGGAGGAAGCAGGATGATGGTAAATGGGTATGGTTTTTCTTTACGGAGTAATGAAAATGTTATGGAATCAGATAGTGGTGATTCATTCATAAATTTGTGAATATACTAAAAAACCTCTGAATTTTACACTTTAAAACAGCAAACTTTATAGTACCTGAATTATATCTCAATAAAGTTATTATCTAAAATAAAGAAAAAAAGCTTAGTATCAATCCTTCCCCCCAGCCTAGACCAATTAAATCAGAATTTCCGGAAGGGGGAGGACTTGGGCACAGATGTTTTTTCATTTTAAAGTTCTTGATATAAAGCCAGCAATGATTTTTTAAAAAGAATTTTGTAGACATGCGTTCTTTCTATGTTGCCCAGGCTGGTCTTGAACTCCTGGGTTCAACCATTCTTCCCGCCTTGGCCTCCCAAGGTGCTAGGATCACAAAGGTGTGAGCCGTCATTCCCAGCCAGCATTGTTGATTATATAGGAGACAAAAAGCTACTATTAATTTAGTTCTATGACATTCCCTTCTTACCAAAACCAAAACAAAACACCTGTGTATATGAATTCAAATTCAGTTAAATTGTAAATTTCATTTAAAAATGAATCTGATTTATTTGGCTCTTCAGTGTGGGTAGATGGGATGTTGCTTCAAATAAACTTAAAAGAAATGCAAGTAGGTAAATAAGTATTAACATACCCCAAAACAAGAGCAAAAAAATGCTTTTGTTTGTATTGAAATTTGAATCAAAGACACAAAGTGGTTTGTTGTTTTAGAAAAATTATTGAGGGCCGGACGCAGTGGCTCACACCTGTAATCCCAGCACTTTGGGAGGCTGAGGCGGTGGATCACCTGAGGTCAGGAGTTCAAGACCAGCCTGACCAATATGGAGAAACCCCGTCTCTACTAAAAATAGAAAATTAGCCGGGCATGGTGGTGCATGCCTGTAATCCCAGCTACTCCGGAGGCTGAGGCAGGAGAATCACCTGAACCCAGAAGGTGGAGGTTGCAGTCAGCTGAGATCACATCATTGCACTCCAGCCTGGGCAATGATTCTCAGTTTTTCAGTGCTTCAGTGGTCTATTTCTTAGGTGGTCATAGACAACTTGGGTTTTAGTTCTGTCTTTGCTCACCATTTGTTTGGTGACTTCAGACAAACCAGCTAATGTTTCTAGGCCTTATACAGTCATTAGAAAAGAAAAAAAAAGAAATAGTATTGTCATGTGCCAACAATGAGGATACCATGGGAAATGAGATCAATGTGTTCTCTTCCCTTATGGAGTTGATAAACTAGTTTCAGTTTCTTTGCTTTTAAAGATTGAACTAAATGATCTCCAGATTCTTTGATCTTTTACTGGGATAGCAGTAAAGGTAGATGATGGACCAGAGAGATAATTCCCCTCTGGAGTCTTTCACCTTTCATGATTTAAGGGAATAAATCTATCAATTTCTTGGGGAGGCTATTCTCTGAATTTGGTGTGGAAAACAAACTAAAGCAAACTCTTGGGTTATATTTTTTCTTATCTCTTCATCCCACTCTTGGAATGGGCAATAAACAAAGTAAAAATGTTTCAAAATATTTTAATTCCTTTACAAAAACCTGTATCACAACTTAAAAACAAATCTATTTGTAGGTTGGGCGTGGTGGCTCATGCTTGTAATCCCAGCACTTTGGGAGGCCAAGGCGGTCAGATCACTAGAGGCCAGGAGTTCAAGACCAGCCTAGCCAACATGGTGAAACCCCGTCTATACTAAGAAAATAGAAAAATTAGCTGGGCGTGGTGGTGCATACCTGTAATCCCAGCTACTTAAGAGACTGAGGCAGGAGAATTGTTTGAACTCGGTGGGTGGAGGTTGCAGTGAGTTGACATTGTACCACTGCACTTCAGCCTGGGCGACAGAGCAAGACTGTCTCAAAAACAAACAAACAAACAAAGAAACAGATCTATTTGTGTGTCTGTGTCAGGCAGTAAAGCCATCTCCAAATATATCACTCAGTCAGGAAATTGGCCCAATGCATGATTAATATTAATGTCTTAGGAATATAGATTTAAAAATTGTGAGTGCCTAGCTGTGGTGCTCAATGCCAACAGAAAGCCATGTACTGCCTTCCAGCTGAAAACATGCTCCATTGTTCCATTCAAAAGGGGATGAAAATAATATCAAAATGTTAACTTTTGAACTCTCAGTATAATTATCCCCCGAAGAGGTCGTACATCTTCTGCCAAGAGAAAACCTTTGCTGGAGATCTGTTCATTTAGTTAATTAATACATTTTGCTTTCAGGAAGATAAATTATCCTTATATTCTTGTTCTAAGCAAATGATTTTTTTCTCCCAGGAAACAAGATTTTGGTGAAGCAGTCGCCCATGCTTGTAGCGTACGACAATGCGGTCAACCTTAGCTGCAAGTATTCCTACAATCTCTTCTCAAGGGAGTTCCGGGCATCCCTTCATAAAGGACTGGATAGTGCTGTGGAAGTCTGTGTTGTGTATGGGAATTACTCCCAGCACCCTCAGGTTTACTCAAAAACGGGGTTCAACTGTGATGGGAAATTGGGCAATGAATCAGTGACATTCTACCTCCAGAATTTGTATGTTAACCAAACAGATATTTACTTCTGCAAAATTGAAGTCATGTATCCTCCTCCTTACCTAGACAATGAGAAGAGCAATGGAACCATTATCCATGTGAAAGGTAACATACAACTTTACCAGTGTACCACCCTAAAGTAATGGTTTTCAAATGCAGTCCTGAAAACTGGGTCGTGGTCAGTGGTGGAGTTGAATAAGGCCTAAGTGATTTGATACTAACAAAGACAATGTTTTAAGAAAATTTTTTCCCTTTACTGTAGAGGAGATTCAAGGTTATATTTTGAATATCTTTATTTTCCTTTGCTGACATTGAGCAGGAGAGTAAGTGATGAAGTTACCGCATGTGGGAATGGATCATTTTTCTCCATTTGAGTGGATCATGGCAGAAAAGAGGTTACCATTAAAATGTAAGCCCAGGTGTCCTCAAGTAACAGCTGGGTCTAATGGGTTAAGACTCAGGAAGACTCAGTTCTATTTGTAATTAATTCTTTTTTTGTGCTCCATAATCTTCCTCTGAAGTACCTTCCCATTTTCTTTTTTCTTCTTTCTTTTTCTTTTTCTTTTTTTTGAGACAGACTCTCGCTCTGTTGCCCAGGCTGGAGTGCAATGGCGGGATCTTGGTTCACTGCAAGCTCCGCCTCCCAGGTTCACATCATTCTCCTGCCTCAGCCTCCCGAGTAGCTGGGACTACAGGCGCCCGCCACCACGCCTGGCTAATTTTTTGTGTATTTATTTATTTATTTATTTTAATTAATTTTTTTTTTTGAGACGGAGTCTTGATCTGTCACCCAGGCTGGAGTGCGGTGGCGAGATCTCAGCTCACTGCAAGCTCCGCCTCCCGGGTTCACGCCATTCTCCTGCCTCAGCCTCCTGAGTAGCTGGGACTACAGGCACCCACCACCATGCCCGGCTAATTTTTCGTATTTTTAGTAGAGACGGTTTCACCGTGTTAGCCAGGATGGTCTCGATTTCCTGACCTCGTGACCCGCCTGTCTTGGCCTCCAAAAGTACTGGGATTACAGGCGTGAGCCACCGCGCCCAGCCATTTTTTGTAGTTTTAGTAGAAACGGGGTTTCACCATGTTAGCAAGGATGGTCTCGATCTCCTGACCTCGTGATCTGTCCGCCTCGGCCTCCCAAAGTGCTGCAATTACAAGAGTAAGCCACCGCGCCTGGCCCGTATCTTTCCGTTTTCTAAAATATACAAAGAATGCTGGACTAGAAACCAGAGGACATAAAATTTTCTATTAATCAACCCTGCGATCTTGGATAAGTCACCTAACTTTTTCATAGTCAAAAACTCGGTGCAACTGTTAAGCAGTATTTGTGAATTAGTGAAAATAAGTCTACTGAGCTTTTGTTGACGTTATGTTCTGCCTAAATGTTAGGAAGAAAAATCGTGATTCCCCAACTCAGAAGAATACGGTGTTGGTAGCAACAAGTAAAATTTGATTTTTTGGTATACTTTGTGGATATATCATAGCTTTTCCTTTTTGTGGAATGATAATAAGAAACATATATGTTCAGTTTTGTACTGAGTCCTAGCATAATGCCAATAAATGGTTTTTCTTCTATGCTGGAACAGAGCCATGCTGACGAAAAATAGGGTACTAAATAAGCAAAGAACTGTTAACTTAATGTGGCAGATAAGCTTTTGTGTTCTGGCAAAATAGAGACAATTAATGTGTGACTATTTTGTTTGCTGAGTCCCATTTAGATTTCTAATATCTATAACGTCCAAGCAGAATATTTTAATTGTATCAAGTCAAAGGTTAAAAAATTATGCTGTTTTGCTTGTAGCTAAGAGTGAAATATTTTTTCCTATATGAATGATATGCTACTTTAGGATAGTATTTTATATATATGTATACACACATATACACATATCATTTATATTAGAACTGAGAACGACACCAATGATCCTGTACTTAGTAATTTTCAATCCTATCTGTATATTATAAATATGAGTAAGTTTTAAAAGAAATACCAATGCCTAGTTCCAGCCCTGAGATTCTGATGTAATTGATATGGGTTGAGGAAGGGCTGCTGGACATCATTATATTTTCAAACTTCTTCAGATAATTTAATGTGCAGATAGGATTGAAAATCAATGGACTAGAGGATTTTTGGTATACTTTCTAGTTCTAATTTTCTCTAATTTTGAATAGAATTCTATAGGTTCCTTCTCATCCCTTTTTGATTCCTAAAGATATAAAGTGATTTTTTTGTCATTATATAATCTATTAGACAGGGTTGGAGCTAGAAATTTATCCTCTGATTAGCAGTCCAGTGTTCTGACTGCCATATTAGGCTGATGATTTTCTTAAGGCTTGAAAACATGTATATTATTTAACTTATTCCAAGGATGCAGTTTAGGGTCTAGATTAACTATCTTCTGATGGGAGAAAGCGGTAAAGTTAGGTTAAGGCCATTGGAAGTCACCATTTTGAATCACACAGTAGAATCCACAAAGTCAAGTGAATACAAGTCTACCAGTGTACCATCCTAACGTAATGGCTTTCAACTGTGGTCATGAAAGCTGACCAGATCATGGTCAGTGGTGGGGTTGGGTAAGTCTCAAAGAGGAAATCTATTCACTCTAAGCTGGTGATATGTTTAATATTTTTATTTCTTTCACATTTTTCTCTGATGTTCACAAGGAAGGAAATGCACTCAATTGCTATTCCTGTATCATTTAATCCACTCTATTTTGTTTTTCAGGGAAACACCTTTGTCCAAGTCCCCTATTTCCCGGACCTTCTAAGCCCTTTTGGGCGCTGGTGGTGGTTGGTGGAGTCCTGGCTTGCTATAGCTTGCTAGTAACAGTGGCCTTTAGTATTTTCTGGGTAAGAGAAGCAGCACTGCTTTTTTGAAACTTTTCCACTGCACATGCAATCTGAACACATTCAAGAATTTTGCCTATGTGGTTTATTTTCTGTTTAATATAGGATGATGATTTTCTTTTCCCCATGCTTGAGTAGGTTCTCTTTTAGCTTGTTCAACTCTATCTGAGATAAAAAATCTGGTATGAGTTAGATTTCCCAGACGGCATTGAGTAGGTGGTGAGGCAAAATAAGAAGCTAAATGGGCAAATTAGGGTGGCGGGATTAGGAGCAGTTGCCTTTCTTCTCCCCATTTTGCAATATAATTATGACACATAAAACAGTTTTAATGTGTATATATGTATAAACACCTAGGCAACTTGGGAAGCTAGGCAACTGAAGCCAATGGACAATGTTGGCTTGATCAAAAATCATGAGAAACTTGGCTACTGAAATTGTGTATTCAAACCTAGCAGAGAAACTAGATCTGTTTATCTGAGTCATATTTTTTTTCTCCTCTGAAGCAGTTGAATTGTGTGAGGCCAAGTATGGTGCTGTCATTATGAAACTATAATGGGAGTTAGAATTTTCTGAGCTCTCACCACTGAATTGAAGTACTAACTTTTGCAAATGTTTATGTAATAAATGTGGTGTATTTTTCTTTACCTTCCTCAACATTGAATTTTTGGCCTGGGTTTGAACACATTTTGGTGAACGCATCTACAGTTAAGAACGTACCCCTGAATGACCCTTGTTCTTACTCAGAAACTTCTTAGGTACGCAGTATGGTACAGAATGTATTGACTCCATGTTGTCTTTGAATTTTTTGTAGAAGTTACATGCATGGATGAGTCATTTCTTCAATGAGAAATGTATTCTCAAGGATAAAAGACTATTTCTCTTGATAGTCTCCAAAAGACTATTTCTCTTGATATTCTCCATTTGATATTAAGTACGTTTGGTGCTTAATGAATGCTTATCAGATTGATGAATAGATAACCTCCAGAGAGGTCAAATTAAATCCTTAAGTCTATTATTATCCTTAAGTCAAATTAAATCCTAGAGTCTGCCTGAAGTATGATACTCATGTGTAAGGCATAATCCATATGTACCTAATTCATAGATGGGTCAGTGATTTCTGAAAGTCATATCATGTGAAGTCATTCTGTTTACTATCAGCTTGGTGACTGCGGGTACAGACCTGGATCCACAGTCATGCCTTCCTATTATCCAGTCTTAGATTCTTTTAGACTCTTCTTGGCCTATTGCCAAAGCTTACCTTTCAATTGTTCCCCACATGCTCCTTGTAGTTCAGAAGACCCTAGGGCTCAGATGGACATTTGTCAGGCTGCCTGTTGCTTACTCTGTACTTGCTGCAGGGTAGGAAACAAAGTGGTTGCTTGTTCCTGGAAATTCTTTATACTAGGTATCATCTTAAGAATTTGCCTGGCTTGCCTTCTGCAAGTTGCCCAATCCTGAAGGTGGGGCTTTGGTATTGTAAAATATTGCCTGAATTCTGCCTCTGATGTTAGTTGACTACTTTCATCTTTCCAGATCTTGGTATCTTCATCCAACTTACTTTCTAGCTTTGATCCTCTGTGGTGTTTGCTGATAAATTTAGAGTATTTAGAATTCTTAGTTCTTGTTTCTTCTTAATCTCTGGCCATTGGCTTTTATGCCTATCATATGGCTTTTCAATCTTCTCATTGGGAATCTCAACTTTCTAACTTAAAGGCCAGGTGCAGTGGCCCTTTGGGTACCCCTCCAGGAAAGGCATTCCCCTGTGATATGCTGACCTAGGTCAAAGTAATTTACTAGCTCTGCAGAAAGTAGTTTTGGGAACTACTTTAACCTTCAGTGGCCAGAGGACACGGCTCATTATTGAAAACTGATTATAAATATTCATTAGAATGTCAGTTACTATAATGAGACATCAATTTGCTGAGTGACTTGAGTCACCCAAAGGGACAAAAGCAGCTTCTCACTTTCAATGGATTTAAACCGTTCACTTTCGACTCAGACACATCGTGGACATGCTGGGTTTTTCCTTGGCAGCACTACTAATTCCTAGTGAGATTCATCTTGCTTTGTTTTAAAAAATTTTATTTTTGTTTTACTTTGTCTTACAGACTCCTTGTGAATTGGGCAGTCCTGTCATTTGTGGCCTCTTGTAGTCAATTCGGTTACCCAATAAAAACTACCACTTATCTGCATCTCAAACCTGGGTCTTTGTACTCTCTTACCAAAAGAGTATACATACAAGTTTGTCTATATTTCGTAGAATAACATATTACTTTTACTCTGGGCTCATCTTTTCCTGCTGTTGCTGTTTAAGCAACAAGTACCTTGCTGAGTTGGGCATCTAGGCCATTATGGATCCCTGGAGTTTAGCTATTTCCTGGGTAATTTTCTGAGATCCTATTTTTGGCTGGTCTGCAGCGTGCCTTGATGTAAGTTGTTGTTTTCCGGAACTTCCTGAGGGCCCATGATATGCTACTGTAGGCAGTTCTGGGTTGAGTGGGTTTCTAGGCTGAGCAGGTTTCTGGGAGCAGCTGCAGATTCTATCTCAGTTCTTGACCTGATGTTGACATTTGAGTAAATAAAGAGCTCCCTTTGGTCAAGCTGTCACAGGCCAGCACCTGTCACTGTCTTTCAATTCTCCATTCATGCAGCTGTGCTGGTAAAGCCGCCCGTTTTCCTAAAGAAATCTTTTTAAAAAACATTATGTTCCCCACTGCAGATCACAATGTGAGGAATGTAGATAGCGTGTGTAGAGGTAGTGTCTGCTTTTTATAATAATACAGTAGATTCTTGAAGACCATGTACTTAAGTAGATTACCTTGCATATGCCCTGTGTATTGCTGCTGTTCCCAGGAAACAAGTGGGTAAGGCTGGCATGGGGAGAAGGGCAAAGGAGGAATGGTCCAGAAATCACATATCATTAGCTGACATTCACTGTTGAAGGGGTGGAGATGACACAGACACATAGGGTAGGTACTTCCTGCACACATATGCACACATACTCAATGCACATGGGTGCTGTAGGTTCTGCATGGTGTTTGTTCCCAGCCATGCATTTGTCATTTTCATCACACTGCTGTGTTTAGAGTTAGGGTGATAATAAGTAAGTCTGCCATCTGACAATCGCTTGAGGATAAGCATGGGAGCTGACTGCAACAGACCTTTCATTATTTTATGTGTAATGTAAAGAACCTGAGAATCAAGACACCTTTATTACTGTGGCCTCTCTACCAGCTATGATTTGGTTTGGGTGTCCGGAGGCAGAGGCTGACACTTGGAGGTTTGGCAAAGTGAGTCCTCAGGGTTGGAGTAAGTATTAAAAATGCTTCCCAGGTTATCAGCTGTTTTCTACACTCATCTGGGGACAGACATTTCCTTGGCCTCACCCCTGCCATGCTGTGATCCTGTGCTCAAGACAGCTCTAGTCTTTCATTTACAGAAAGGATGTAGAACCAAAATAATTCTTGCATTGGAGGATGTTTAGCAGCATCTCTGACCTCTACCCAGTAGATGCCAGTAGCATCGCTCCCCGTTGTGATGATCCAAAATGTTTTTAGACTTCACTAAATGTCTCCTGGGACAGGGATTAAGGGAGCTTGAGGTGTCAAGGATGAGGTTAGGAGGTCTGTCTTGGGCAACTGTATATATGGTAGTGTCATTCACTCAGATGAGAAACACTGGTAAAAAAAACAGCATTTGGGGGAAATCTTGAGTTTTATTTTAGACATGTTGAGTTTAGAGTGGCTTTGAGGTTTAGTCCAGAGATATAAATTTGGGTGAGTGGGTGGTAATTGAAGCTGTGAATGTGGATAAGATTGCCTAGGGAAAGAGGATAGAGTAGAGAAGAAGGCCTAGGACCAAGCAGTGAGAAATTCTAACGGCTGGTTAGAGAAGGATGAGCTTGCAAAGGAGGCAGGGAAGGAGTGACAAGACAGGTAGGATAAAAACTAGGATGTCATAGATAGCAAAGAGAAATAGTATCACAAAAAGAAGAGAGTTATCAATAGTATAGAATAATGCTGAGAGTTGAAGAAGATGAGGACTTAAAACATGTTAGCTGTGTTTAGTAACATGGAGGTCAGTGTTTTTCAAACCTTTCTTTAGCACTTACTCATGCCCCTTTGACAAGGAAAGTGTGAAGTGTTCAGGCAGGAGTGTATGGAAACAAAACCAGGGCTGAAATCATTCACTTATTTATTCATTCAGGTATCATGTCATTCATGTACAGCATACCTACTTAGGTATTGGCGTGTGTGCCAGGAACTAGGCACTTTTTTCATAATAGAGAATTCTGAATCCAGAAATCTGATGGCTTTCTGTTTTTAGATGTTTTCTGGGTCATTTGTAAGGAATGTAAAATTTTACTATCACATTGATCCAGAAATGATGTTCCTAACCCTTAGTCAAAAATTTTGCTAAGATTCATGGTGGGTGAAACTACTGCCCTTACTTCCCTCACTTCTGGTGGAAATTCATCCTGATGGAGCCGAGCCTATGAAAGAGAGATGAGTGTAGAAATACATACCCTTAAAGACATAGGAATGTACTAGTTGTCTAGAACTGTAAATTGCCCTTAGTTTGGACTCCATCTTTACAAATTTGTGGTTATTCCAGACTCTGGAGGAGCTGAAAGTCCTCTTTGGTTAATTATGGAAAAACAGCTTGTTAAGCAAAAGCTAATGTAAGAAGATCGCATTGTGGGTAGGCTTAACCTAGTCAAAGGAGGAAGGGCCTTCAAGTGTATGTACATATCAACAGTGGATATGTTAATTAGTATGCATTTTTAATTCAGGTCAAATAACAGCATTGAGAGTAACAGGGATGCAGTTCTCTAAAATACTTTCTTTGAGATTTTTCAAGTTCAATGTGAAGAGTCAGTAGTTGGGTGTGATTAGTCATTACCGAAGTCCAAGGTGCTCAAAAAAGGTTAGTGTTTTAGTGTCTCTGTCACTTGACAATTAATATTGTGAATAGTTGTGTCCACAGTCTTAGAACTCCTTCCATGACATTGTCCCTCCATACTGACACTTCTCTTTTCTGCAGATGAGGAGTAAGAGGAGCAGGCTCCTACACAGTGACTACATGAACATGACTCCCCGCCGCCCTGGGCCCACCCGCAAGCATTACCAGCCCTATGCCCCACCGCGTGACTTCGCAGCCTATCGCTCCTGACACGGACGCCTATCCAGAAGCCAGCCGGCTGGCAGGCCCCATCTGCTCAATATCACTGCTCTGGATAGGAAATGACCACCTCATCTCCAGCCGGCCACCTCAGGCCCCTGTTGGGCCACCAATGCCGATTTTTCTCGAGTGACTAGACCAAATATCAAGATGATTTTGAGACTCTGAAATGAAGTAAAAGACATTTCCTGTGACAGGCCAAGTCTTGCAGTGCCATGGCCCACATTCCAACTTACTATGTACTTATTGACTTGACTGAGAAGTTAGGGTAGAAAACAAAAAGGGAATGGATTCTGGGAGCCTCTTTCCTTTCTCACTCACCTGCACATCTCAGTCAAGCAAAGTGTGGTATCCACAGACATTTTAGTTGCAGAAGAAAGGCTAGGAAATCATTCCTTTTGGTTAAATGGCCGTTTAATCTTTTGGTTAGTGGGTTAAACGGGATAAGTTAGAGTAGGGGGAGGGATAGGAAGACATATTTAAAAACCATTAAAACACTGTCTCCCACTCATGAAATGAGCCACTTAGTTCCTATTAAATGCTGTTTTCCTTTTAGTTTAGAACTATGTGGACATTGTCTTTTATGAATTCTGATCATATTTAGTCATTTTGACCAAATGAGGGATTCCTTCAAAGCAGTATCAGGTAAACCAAGTTGCTTTCCTCACTCCCTGTCATGAGACTTCAGTGTTAATGTTCACAATACACTTTTGAAAGAATAAAATAGTTCTCCTACACGAAGAAAGAATATGTCAGGAAATAAGGTCACTTTATGTCAAAATTATTTGAGTACTATGGGACCTGGCGCAGTGGCTCACGCTTGTAATCCCAGCACTTTGGGAGGCCGAGGTGGACAGATCACTTGAGATCAGGACCAGCCTGGTCAAGATGGTGAAACTCCGTCGGTACTAAAAATACAAAATTTAGCTGGGCCTGGTGGTAGGCACCTGTAATCCCAGCTGCTCAGGAGGCTGAGGCATGAGAATCGCTTGAACCTGGCAGGCGGAGGTTGCTGTGAGCCGAGATTGTGCCACAGCTTTCCAGCCTGGGCGACAGAGTGAGGCTCCGTCTCAAACAACAACAACAACAAAACCACAAAATTATTTGAGTACTATGACGGATTATTTGTCTAACAGTTCATTCCAATTAGATCAGGTAGGAGCTTTCCTGTTTCATATGTTTCAGGGTTGCACAGTTGGTCTCTTTATTGTTGGTGTGGAGATCCAAAGTGGGTTGTGGAAAAAGCGTCCATAGGAGAAGTGAGAATACTATGAAAAAGGGATGTTAGCGTTCATTAGAGTATGAGGATGAGTCCCAAGGAGGTTCTTTGGAAAAAGGATGAATAGAATGGAATGATGAAATTCTTGCCATGTGCTGAGGAGATAGCCAGCATTAGGTGACAATCTTCCAGAAGGTGTCAGGCAGAAGGAGCCCTGGTGAGAGCTCCTTTACAGGGACTTTATGTGGTTTGGGGCTCAGAGCTCCAAAACACTGGGCTCAGCTGCTCTGTACCTTGGAGGTCCATTCACATGGGAAAGTATTTTGGAATGTGTCTTTTGAGAGAGCATCAGAGTTCTTAAGGGACTGGGTAAGGCCTGACCCTGAAATGACCATGGATATTTTTCTACCTATAGTTTGAGTCAACTAGAATATGCCTGGGGACCTTGAGGAATGGCCCATCAGCAGCCCTCACCATTTGTTCATGCTTCAGTTAATTCAGGTGTTGAAGGAGCTTAGGTTTTAGAGGCACATAGACTTGGTTCAAGTCTCGTTAGTAGTTGAATAGCCTCAGGCAAGTCACTGCCCACCTAAGATGATGGTTCTTCAACTATAAAATGAAGATAATGGTCACAAATGTCTCTTCCTGTAGTATAATCTCCATGAGGGCATGGCCCAAGTCTGTCTTTGTCTCTGTCTATCCCTGACATTTAGTAGCATGCCTGACATACAATGTTAGCTATTGGTATTATTGCCATATAGATAGATTATGTATAAAAATTAAACTGGGCAATAGCCTAAGAAGGGAGGAATATTGTAACACAAATTTAAACCCACTACACAGGGATGAGGTGCTATAATATGAGGACCTTTTAACTTCCATCATTTTCCTGTTTTTTGAAATAGTTTATCTTGTAATGAAATATAGGGCATCTCCCACTTTTATGTATAGAAAGAGGTCTTTTAATTTTTTTTTTTAATGTGAGAAGGAAGGAAGGAGTAGGAATCTTGAGATTCCAGATAGAAAATACTGTACTTTGGTTGATTTTTAAATGGGCTTCCATTCCATGAATTTAATCAGTCCCAAGAAGATCAAACTCAGCAGTACTTGGGTGCTGAAGAACTGTTGGATTTACCCTGGCATGTGTGCCACTTGCCAGCTTCTTGGGCACACAGAGTTCTTCAAGCCAAGTTATCAGATTGTATTTGAAAATGACAGAGCTGGAGAGCTTTTCGAAATGGCAGGGGCAAATAAATAAATAAATACTTTTTTTTAAATGGAAAGACTTGATCTATGGTAGTAAATGATTTTGTTTTCTGACTGGAAAAGTAGGCCTACTAAAGATGAATCACACTTCAGATGTTTCTTACTCACTGCACAGAAACAAAGAAGAAATGTTATATAGGGAAGTCCGTTTTCACTATTAGTATGAACCAAGAAATGGTTCAAAAACAGTGGTAGGAGCAATGCTTTTATAGTTTCAGATAAGGTAGTTATGAAGAAAACAATGTCATTTGCTGCTATTATTGTAAGAGTCTTATAATTAATGGTACTCCTGTAATTTTTGATTATGAGCCCACCTATTTGGGTTAAGCATGCCAATTTAAAGAGACCAAGTGTACATTATGTTCTATATATTCAGTGATAAAATTACTAAACTACTATATGTCTGCTTTAAATTTGTACTTTAATATTGCCTTTTGGTATTAAGAAAGATATGCTTTCAGAACAGATGTGCTTCACTTTGGCAATGAATTTGGGTAGAATTTGCTATTTAAAAGAGGTGTGGGGTAAATCCTTGTATAAATCTCCAGTTTAGCCTTTTTTGAAAAAGCCAGACTTTCAAATACTAATTTCACTTCAAGCAGGGTACATTTCTGGTTTGTTTGCTTGACTTCAGTCACAATTTCTTATCAGACCAGTGGCTGACCTCTTTGAGATGTAAGGCTAGGCTTACCTATGTGTTCTGTGTCATGTGAGTGCTCAGAAGTTTGAGAGAGATCCAACTTCAGCCTTGACCCCATCAGTCCCTCAGGCTAACTAACTGAGCCACCAGTCCTCATGGCTATTTTAATGAGGATATTGATGGTTAAATGGATGTCTCATCCCTTATGCCAGCCATTTGCACTACCAGATGGGAACTATACCACACCTGGATACTGATCCCAAAGTGTTAAATTCAACTACATGCTGGAGATTAGAGATGGTGCCAATAATGGACCCAGAACCAGGATCTTGATTGCTATAGACTTATTAATAATCCAGGTCAAAGACAGTGACATAGACTCTCTCAAGACCTGGGGTGAGGGAGTCTGTGTTATCTGCAAGGCCATTTGAAGCTCAGGAAGTCTCTCTTTCCTATAGATATATGCATACTTTCTGACATATAGGAATGTGTCAGGAATACTCAACCATCATAGGCATGTTCCTACCTCAGGGCCTTTACAGGTCCTATTTACTCTGTCTAGAATGTCCTTCTGTAGATGACCTGGCTTGCCTCATCACCCTTCAGGTCCTTGCTCAAGTGTCATCTTCTTCCCTAGTTAAATTCCCCCACACCCTGTCTGCTTTCCTTGCTTATTTTTCTCCACAGCATTTTACCATCTCTTACATTAGACATTTTTCTTATTTATTTGTGGTTTATAAGCTTCACGAGGCAAGTAACTTTGCTTTGTTTCTTGCTGTATCTCCAGTGCCCAGAGCAGTGCCTGGTATATAATAAATATTTATTGACCGAGTGAATGAGTTTTACATGGCCTTATGAATTAACAGAACGGTCAGTCTAAATGTTTTTTTTTTTTTTTTTTGAGATGGAGTCTCGCTGTAGCCCGGGCTGGAGTGCAGTGGTGCGATCTTGGCTCACTGCAAGCTCCGCCTCCCGGGTTCACGCCATTCTCCTGCCTCAGCCCCCTGAGTAGCTGGGACTACAGGTTGCCTGCCACCGCGCCCAGCTAATTTTTTGTATTTTTAGTAGAGATGGGGTTTCACCGTGGTCTCAATCTCCTGACCTTGTGATCCACCTGCCCCGGCCTCCCAAAGTGCTGGGATTACAGGCGTGAGCCACCGCGCCCGGCCTAAATGTTATGATCATACTTTGAGAGGGAGAAAGCCAGTTCTATTTTCTACTTTCCTGTTAAGAAATTCAAAAATGCATTTTATTAAAAAAACAGGAGGCAAAATACATACACAGCCAAATCTAGTAAAAGAAAATCTGATGAATATAAGTTCATTTACATTTTAGAAATTTTTGTGCAGTGAGGAAAACCAATACTGTTAGAAAAGTCATGCCAACTCAGCCACTGTCAGGAGTAGGTTGATTTTCCATTGAAGTCCCCAAATTCCCTCTTAATGGAGTATTGGCTATGTCTTAAACATATGTTTAGTTTAAGACTTCTGAAAATGTTGTCTTTGTAGTTAAAATCCCATCCTACTACTGACCTGCTGCTCTTTTTTCTGGGGTGATTTTACCCCCCAAAAATTCTATAAATGCCTTCTCTGGCTCTGATTCAAAAAGTGCTCACAAATGGAAATGCTGGGGACAGAAAATTTCAACTTCTTCACCTGTCATACTCATATCATAGCTGAACACTCTAATAGCACACACACACACACACACACACACACACACACATCATCTTGTGGGCAGGGGAAGGGGAAGGGAAAGGTGCTTGAACAATAGACACAAGAGCTGGTCTAATAATTCATGTAGCACCTTCTGTTTCCTTCGTTGAAATTTTACTCTGAAGGTGACTCAGAGTCAATTAAATCGGTGTGCAATGAGTTCATCTCTAAACTGATTCTTTTCTTTGGTGAAATGAAGCTTATTAAACTTAATAAAGGTAATTAAACTTGAAAAAGATGAGCTTATATGTCTCCTACTACTCCAAGAAAGACTGAACTCAGCTGGTTACTCATGGATAGTTCAATAAGACAAATTAAATCAACTGGAAAGGAACAAGATGGGTAAAAAAAAAAAAAAAAAAGTCAGCCATGAATTGAATCTGCTTAATAAGCACTCCTTTACCATGCTAATAAAAATAGTGTAACTCAGTTCTGTAAAAAGGTTCTAGTACTTTGAAACTCAAGTTCAAAACAAAATAAAATGCAAACTTCGCTTCACCTAACGCCTCCCACAACATTCTAGCTACCCAACTGGGTGAATATTGTAATTGCCCACAACCCCGAATTCACTTTTTCCCTCCAGTATGATAAAACAGATTGATTCCTTTTTAAAGCAATACCCTTTCTCCTCTCCCATCTTGTCGGGATCAGAGATAATGGATAGGTGAGAAAAAATTAAAGAAGCTTCCGGATCCATTGTAATGGGGACCTAACCATCACCCTATGCAGCAGCAAATGGGATGGTCTGGAAAGTAGACCAGAACCTTGTCTGGTAACTTTGCTTCTTATGTCTGTGTTTCCTAAACTGAGGCCTAACTCTTGACTTTTTGACAGTGGTGCTCATAAGAAAGTTTGGGGCTGGGCACGGTCACTCATGCCTGTAATATCAGCACTTTGGGAGGCTAATGCAGGAAGATCACTTGAGTCTAGGAGTTCAAGACCAGCTTGAGCAACATAGGGAGACCCTGTCTCTATTAAAAAAAAAATTAGCCAGACGTGATGGTGCAGGCCTGTAGTCCCAGCTACTTAGGAGGCTGAGGCTGCAGTGAACTGGGATCACACCCCTTCAAGAACACATGTGAATGGTGGGGCCTCTCAGCTTTCCCTGATTTGGTATCCCAGAAGAAATATGTGCTTTCTCTTTGAAGATTCACAGGATCCTAGCACTTAGAAACCCAGGCCACTGTCCAGAGCAGAAGGTCACACACTTTCTCAGAGTGACTTTTGTTCATTTCAGGGTGTTGACACTGGGCCCAACACTTGAAAATTGCTTGAGATGATAAATTGCTTGAAGTGATCAAAGAATGTATCAGCTCTTCTAAGCTGACCTCATTCTTGCTGCAACTCTCAGGGCCAGAATGTGTGTTCCCCGAAGCTCATTTTCCTATCTGATTTGCCTGTTGAAACTCTGTGAAAGACCCTTGAATGCTAGGAATTTGAAGGGACAGAAAGTTGAAGAAAGGTGAATGGATTTCAGGGAGTGGACTGGATTTTACACTCACTTCATCAGGCAGAGCTATCTCAATGATAGATTGAAACTCTCCTCTGGCTCCAAAGAACAAATCATGAGCTGGGTGGAAATGTCAGTTGAGAAGAAGAGCAGCAAACAGCTTTGTTTTCCTATAGTTGTGGTTTTACGTGGTGATGATGACACACGAAGATGAAAATGTGCAGCATGAACTCCAGTTGTTATCTGAGTGAGCATCTCTGCCAACACTGAAGGATATGTGTGGGTGTCACCTGAAAACAAAGAGAAAGACAGAGAGAGAAAAAGAAGAAAAGGAGGCCCTGTTTCGGAAAGAAGAGCCTGTTAATCAAAGATCAACAGTGACAAGTGGTGCTGTTTATTTCATGAGCTTTATATGTGATTTCCTTCCCCTTGCTAATCTCCACGTCTGAATTTATTCTCTGGACTAAATATATTTGCATCTGGTGACTGAGGAAGGGGTGGAAAAAGTGACCTTGAATGGGCATCAGGGTAGTTACCATAGTTATTTAGTCATTTCTTCAGTCTCTTGGGCACACATTTAGCTTCCCAAATGGGGGTTTCTGCTAACTTTTGAGAATCTGTGACATATTACACAGGGCAGACAAACTTTAGGTGGTTGTTGGGGACCCTCTTTTATCCCCAAACCTATGCAATGCTTGTTTCATTTGCTTTATGTTTCTCCTTCCTCTCTTCTACTTCATTCATTCTAGAACTAGTTAATGGGCACCTGCCCAGCACTAAGATGTGGGCTAGGTACAGGGATGTGGCAGTGAGCAGCACAGATATTACCTCCACACTTCTGAAGTGTAGAGTGTCTGCTTTGTATATTACTTCAGTTTTTTTTTTCTTTTCCTGCCCCCTATATCCTGCTTCTAGGGGTAACCACTTAGTCTTGATTTTGGGACTTAGATCTTAATGTGGCTACTTGATAGCCTTTGTTAGTTTGCCTGAAATTGATTTCTTTGACATGTTCCTATTTAAGATCTCTAACTCTTTCAACATCGTAGACCAGGAATCAGCAAATTTTTTTTCTGTTAAGGGCCAGATAGTAAATA
Organism: Nomascus leucogenys; assembly: GCF_006542625.1. Lineage (NCBI taxonomy): Eukaryota > Metazoa > Chordata > Mammalia > Primates > Hylobatidae > Nomascus > Nomascus leucogenys. The sequence continues at coordinate 104,223,443 of NC_044402.1, forward strand.
TTTTAGGCTTTGTGACTATACTGTCTCTTATAGATAATCAGTTTTGCCATTGTAGTGTGAAAGCAGCCATAAACAATATATAAACAAATAAGCATGGCTGCATTCCAATAAACCTTTATGTATGGTTATTGATATGTGAAGTTCATGTGATTTTCATGTCATGCAATATTACTTTTCCTTTGTTTTTTTCCCCCAACCACTTATAGATGGAAAATCCATTTTTAGCTCATGGGCTGTACAAAGGCAGGTAGTGGGCTGGACATGGCTTATGGGCTACGGTTTGCTGATCTTTGACTTAGGTCTAAGCCGCAACCTTAGCTATAAGCTTATTTTTGAGTTCCAGCCACCTTCTACATTTTTAGGGCCAGAAGGAATCAGTTTGAATGTGTGTAAAGGCTTCTTGGGAGTGATGAGAGTCAAGCATCTCTTTTGAAAGAAGGACATGGATCAATAAAGAAGAAGGAAGAGCTTTCATCTAAGGAAAGCCATTTGAGGTAGAAGAAATGGGAAGTTATAAGCAAAGGGAATGAGAGGCTGTTTCAGGATGACAGAGTCTTCTGTATATTATTATTATTAATTTTGACAGAGTCTTGCTCTGTCACCCAGGCTGGAGTACAGTAGCATGATCTCAGCTCACTGCATCCTCTGCCTCTCGGGTTCAAGCGATTCTCATGCCTTAGACTCCTCAGTAGCTGGGATGACAGGCACATGCCACCAGTCCTGGCTAATTTTTTATTTTTTATTTTTATTTTTATTTTTAGTAGAGATGGGGTTTCACCATGTTGGCCAGGCTGGTCTCGAACTCCTGGCCTCAAGTGATCCACCCACCATGGCCTCCCAAAGTGTTGGGATTACAGGCACGAACCACCGTGCCTGGCCTATATTATTGATGAAAGCCTAAATGTCTTGGGAACTGTTGTTACTCTTTTCTCAAGTCCTTTCTACTCTTTTCCCTCTTTTCTAGGCATCACATCCTTGTAATCTCCAAGGAAACAAATTTTTTCTTTTTTCTTTTTTTTTGAGATGGAGTCTCGATCTATCGCCCAGACTGGAGTGCAGTGGCACGACCTCCACTCACTGCAAGCTCTCCCTCCTGGGTTCACGCCATTCTCCTGCCTCAGCCTCCCGAGTAGCTGGGACTACAGGCGTCTGCCACCCGCCACCACGCCTGGCTAATTTTTTGTATTTTTAGTAGAGACAGGGTTTCACTGTGTTAGCCAGGATGGTCTCGGTCTCCTGACCTCGTGATCCACCCACCTTGGCCTCCCAAAGTGCTGGGATTATAGGCATGAGCCACCACGCCCAGCCAGGAAACAAATGCACAGAAGGAAGGGGGCAGAAAATGGTCTGTGTCCAATGTGATGAACAGGCTTGACTTTCCTGCTAATTCTTCCCTACGCAGTACACTCAAATCCAACTCGGAGTGGGTAGAGATCAGAAGCAGCTGTCTCAGAATTGGCCTCCTACTTTCTACCTATCTCATTTTTCCAATCTGCATTTGGCTGCCATTTATGGGTGGCCAAGAGTAACCCCTCATGAATCTACATTAAGACTCAGCATTTCACAAGTAGCTGATGAAATCAGTATTACTCAGATCAGAAAGGCACCGACCTAACCCTTACCATCCCTTGCCCCCATTCCTCACTCCAGTCTTGTTATACCCAAGGTACAAATCGTTCCTGGAAGCAGCCCAGCATATGGGGGCACCCTAAGCCACACACCCATTCACACCATCTGGGCAATTTAAAAATAGGGCCAAATGGAGCATTTAGACTGGTCTGTCCAGCCAAGATCAGGAAATTGCCTCTAAAAGGTCAGATGATTAAGATTATTGTGCCAACAGTCTAGGATGTCAGTAATGAAAAAAGCTTCTGGCAGAATGAATTCTCCTGACTTTGCACATGGTGTTCCAGTTCTGACTTGGGGTGAACAGCTTCAGGAAATCCCAAGATTTTTCTACTCCAGAAAATAGTGCTACTATGTACATTTATGCATTGTGTGCCTTGCACAAAGGCCCCTAGTGAAGGGAATGAAGAGGGCTGAAATCTAGTCAAGCTCCCCTTATCAAGCTCTGCACCTGCTTAATGAAGGAGAGGGTACCTTCGCTAATGCCCTCATGTATGGGCTATTGAGGCCCTGATAGAATGCTAGCCTTTCTGCCACTTGGTTACTGAGCTTTATAGAAGTTATATCCCCATTCTTACAGTAGGAATTTTCTAGGATGAGTAATAGTTAAAACAAAATAAAACTACCCCCTCCCCCACAAAATAGAATGGTTCTAAATATCACAAAAATTTATCTCCTCGGTCTCTTCTTTAGTCTTTCCTTCACCTTAGCTCTGCATGTTTCAATTTAGTTGGTTGGTTTTTCTTGACTTACACTGGGTGGGTTTGTCTTTGGGGAGTAATGAGAGAAGAAACTTCCTAGTTCGTGTCCTAGTTTGGCTCTTAGAAGAAAAACAAAAAATGTTTTTGTGACCTGAGGAATACTAGGTGATATAGCTTGGATATTTGTCCCCTCCAAATCTCATTTTGAAATTTGATCCCCAGTGTTGGAGATGGGGTCTAGTGGGAGGTGTTTGGGTCATGGGGGTGGATCCCTCATGAATGGCTTGGTGCCATTCGTATGGGATTGAGTGAGTTCTTGTTCTTAGTTTCGGGGAGATCTGGTTGTCAAAGAGAGTCTGGCATCCTATTCAGTGCCTCCCTTCTCCCCTGCCTATTTCTCTGTCTTTCTCACTCTCTCTTTCTTTCTCTGTATCTCTCACTTCCTGCCATGTGATCTTTACACACCAGCTCCCCTTCCCCCTTCTGCCATGACTGGAAGCTTCCTGAAGTCCCTGCTAGAAGCAGAATAGAGTGCTATACTTCTTGTACAGTCTGCAGAACTACGTTCCAAATAAACCTCTTTTTGTTATAAATTACCCAGCCTCAGGTATTCCTTTATATCAATGCAAATGGACTAAGACACTGGGTTTGGGGTTAGTTTTGGGGATGTACCTAGAACCCTTCAGTTAATGTAGTCAACTCTTATTTCCTAGTTATCAGTACATGAGGGGACCAGACTAAATAAACTCAGAGCTCGTTCCTATAATTGTTTTCATACTCCATATTATAACTCTCCTGGAATTATCTTCCCAACATGAATACCATTGTTTTGGGTTTCTCCACTATCACATTTCTAAGTCTTACAGATATAAATATTTTATGTTTGAGATTTGTCAATCAAAATTATTTGAATAAATCTATAATTCTCTATAAGTGTTAAGTTTACTAATTTACCAAAATTGTTTCCATCACTTTTTCTTGAGAAAATAATGAATTCTAAAGTTTAGTTTAAAGTTAAAATAATGAATTTTAAAGTTTAATGAAGTTTAAAGTTTAAAAAATGATATAATAGTTTACATCATTTTTTAAAGCTTGTCATTTTCCAAATAAACTTCTTATACATTATTGAAGTCTTCATAGTAAACTACATCTTGCATGTGATGGGTGCTCAGAATACCTTAATGAGTGAATCAATAGATGGATGGATAAATGAATGACTATCTTTCATTTGATAAATATCTGCAAGCTATTTTGGTTTTTGACAAATTAGATGAAACAGGTATTATGAAAAGACTTGGGAAAATTGAGGACAAATTAGTTAACTAGATACTATGAAAAGACTTGGGAAATTCATATTTTTTTAAATTATGGAAATGTATTAATTAATACGCATTTTAAGACATTGTTTAGACATTCAGAAGCAAAAACTGTTCCTCGGCAACAAACAGAACTCTAATTGTGTCCAGTTATCTACACTCCATGTGCTACTGGGGAGTTCCAGGGAGTGGATAAGGATTAGTTTAAGCCAGAATGGTAGTCCTAGCCTTCTCAGTGATTGGTTTAGGCATGGACACATGATAAAATTCTGACCAATAGCCTGATGGGCTTCTGATAAAGTTTCTTTTTGCTCTTTTTTTTTTTTTTTTGAGACAGTCTCACTCTGTTGCCCAGCCTGGAGTGCAGTGGTGCCATCTTGGCTAACTGCAACCTCACTGCAACCTCCAGCTTCCTGGGTTCAAGCAATTCTTGTGCCTCAGCCTCCTGAGTAGCTGGGACTACAGGCATGTACCACCATGCCTGGCTAATTTTTGTATTTTTAGTAGAGACAGGATTTCACCATGTTGGCCAGGTTGGTCCCGAACTCCTGACCTCAAGTGATCCACCTGCCTCAGCCTCCCAAAGTGCTGGGATTAGAGGTGTGAGCCACCGTGCTCAGCCTCTCCTTGCTCTTTAAAAAGAGATGTTTGGAAATAAACAGTTTCCTTTCTGCTATAGAATGTTGTGTCTGCAAGCAGTATCTGATATAGCCTCTTTGGGACCAGGGGAGGAATTGGCCTGAGAACATGCTGAGGCAGGAAGAGCAGAAAGAGGGGAGGAACCTGGATCTTGGTGACATTATTGAGCTGCAGATTGAGCCGACTTGAATTCTCCTTGCTTGCTTCCTTCCTTCCTTCCTTCCTTCCTTCCTTCCTTCCTTCCTTCCAGTTCTTGTCATGTGAGACAATAAATAACTTTATTGTTTAAGCTCTTTTGGGTTGGATTTTCTATTGCATGAAGTTTAAAGCATTCTGATAACTTCATATTTATTGATGTGTATAAATACTAATAGATTCTATTATTTGGGGGATACAAAGGATTTGACTCAATAGTATCTTATTCTATTGACATGTTCAATTATTAATCGCTGATAACCCTGAATAACTAAATGTCATTACCACATTTAGGACAATATCCACGTCCACTGACATATGAAATTTGGACAATTTGCTTCTTTGGGAAGCATTATAAGTCACAGAACAGCAGAGGATACAAAGACCCCCACAAGAGATCATCAAGATTTTCTTCTTCCCTTCTTTTTGTCATACACATTGCTGAGAAGGAGCACCTCCAGGAAGGAACCAAATTATTCGTATTTTTTTTGTTTGTTTATTTTTAGTTTTGAGACCCGGTCTCACTCCGTCACCCAGGCTGGAGTGCAGTGGTACAGTGGCTCACTGCAACATCTGCCTCCCAGGTTCAAGCAATTCTCCTGTATTAGCCTCCCGAGTAGCTGGGATTACAGGTGCCCGCCACCACTCCCAGCTAATTTTTGTATGTTTTCAGTAGAGACGGGGTTTCATCATGTGGCCGGGCTGGTCTCGAACTCCTGACCTCAAGTGATCTGCCCACCTCAGCCTTCCAAAGTGCTGAGTTTACAGGCATGAGCCACCAAGTCCAGCCAATATTTGTATTTTGAATTAAAGTATGTATGTGAAAAATGAGAAAACTGGCTCACTTCCTGGTAATATAAAATACAACATATGAGTAAAATCTTCCATGATTCTCCTAGCTCAGTGATCTCTTTCTACCCCTGTGTTACCTAATGCTGGCCTAAACTCCAGGGGCCTGTAGAGGAGATTAGTTTTTGTAGTTGTAAAATAATATTTTAGGCTGGGTGTGGTGGCTCATGCTTGTAATCCCAGCACTTTGGGAGGCCGAGGTGGGCAGATCATGAGGTCAGGGGATGGAGGCCAACATGGTGTAACCCTGTCTCTACTAAAAATACAAAAATTAGCTGGGCGTGGTGGTGCGTGCCTGTAATCCCAGCTACTTGGGAGGCTGAGGCAGGAGAATTGCTTGAACCTGGGAGGCGGAGATTGCAGTGAGCCGAGATCTTGCCACTGCACTCCAACCTGGAGACAAAGCGAGGCTCTGTCTCAAAAAAAAAAAAATTTTTTTTTTTTTTAATATGTCATGTTTAGACCAGGCATGGTGGCTCACACCTGTAATCCCAGCACTTTGGGAGGCCGAGGCAGGCAGATCACGAGGTCAGGAGATTGAGACCATCTGGCTAACACGGTGAAACCCCGTCTCTATTAAAAATACAAAAAAAATTAGCTGGACCTGGTGGCGGGTGCTTATAGTCCCAGCTACTTGGGAGGCTGAGGCAGGAGAATGGCATGAACCCAGGAGGCAGAGCTTGCAGTGAGCCGAGATGGAGCCACTGCACTCCAGCCTGGGCAATAGAGCGAGACTCCATCTCAAAAAAAAAAGTCATGTTTAAAAATTCAAAGTATACTTATATTTAAAATTTTCTTCTAATGAAATGTTATCATAAGACCAAAGTAGATACTGGGCCTAGATCTTCATCCTTTCAGTCTCTCTTTGATTCTGGCAGTGGCACCTCTGGTAACATTGATCTTCTCTGGGGGTCCTGGGATAACACATTAGCTTCTAGAATGCCTTGGGGATTTCCTGCTTGTGTCCTGTGAAAAGGACACAAACTGGCCACACATGTGTTCAGTTTAGTGATGGGCACTGAGAAGAACAGAAAGAGATTTGACATAATTTTGACCTTAGCAATTTACTACTAGGTTGGGGAAATAACTGGTCATAAAAGTAGGATATGCTAAGCTCTAATTAAGTGATATGCAATTCAAGTTCAGAGGTGAAAGACTATTGTGGAGTGGAATTCCAATCTGGCCCCGAAAAGCAATACACAGCTTTTCAAACTTGTGGGAAATAGAATAGCTTTGAGAAGGAGTACTTACATTTTTAATTTTTAGAAATATTGTCAATTTGCTTTGCACAGAGGTTATATTGATATACACTCCCATCAGTCACATATGAGAGAGCCTTTTACCCTATTTATTCTCATTAGCACAGTGTTAACATGTTTGATCTTTGCCAATTTGATAGTTTGAAATGATATTTTATCTTTTTTTTTTTTTTTGAGACGGAGTCTTGCTCCGTCCCCCAGGCTGGAGTGCAGTGGCGCGATCTCGGCTCACTGCAAGCTCTGCCTCCCAGGTTCACGCCATTCTCCTGCCTCAGCCTCCCGAGTAGCTGGGACTACAGGCGCCCGCCAACACGCCCGGCTAATTTTTTTTTTGTATTTTTAGTAGAGACAGGGTTTCACCATGTTAGCCAGGATGGTCTCGATCTCCTGACCTTGTGATCCGCCCGCCTCGGCCTCCCAAAGTGCTGGGATTACAGACTTGAGCCACCGCGCCCGGCCTAATATTTTATCATTGAGTTGATTTGTGTTTCATTTTTATGAATCAGATTCATCATCTTTTCATTTCTCATAAGAGTCATTTTTATTTTTTTTCTGTGAACTGTCTACTCATCCTCTGCCCATTTTTTTTTTCAGTTGTATTGTCAGCTTTTTAATGTAGAATCACTTCAAAGAAACTGTTCCTTTGCTTGTAACTCCTTCATTTTAGAGATGAATAGATGTAAGATGTAAGCTTATTGTTTCTTTGTTTATTCATCAGCATTTATTAAGTATCCATTCCATGCCAGACACTGCACTTGTCACAGGAGTTAGATATAGATCCTGTCCTCAAGAAGCTCCCAGGCCATGGGAGACACAAAGCTTTTCACATGGTTTTCAGGTCTATGATAGATCTATACATAGGGAGTTATTGTGGCTCAAAGGTGGGGCATCACCTAACCATGCAAGGAGTTGGGGAGGCTCAGGAAAGTATTTGTAGATGATAGCAGCTGAATCTTAAAGAACAAGGGAGGCTTAGGCAAGTGACGAAGCGGGGAATTACATTTCGGGTAGAGAGACTGACTTGTGCAAAAGCACAAGTACGATGCCTTTGAGGAGTTCAATGTGTGAATTCCGGGTGGCTGGAGAGTAGGTTAAGTCCAAGAGAGTATAAGAGATGAGACCACCTGTATTAAGACAAACTCTTTATTCCTAGGAATTTAGGGCTTATCCCAAGGGCAAGGGAAAGCTAATAAAATATATAATTTTAAAAATTTGCTTAAAAATTATTTATAATATATAACCAGTAATCTTACATTGCAGAAAGCTATAAAATGAAAACTAAATGTCTTCCTCCTCCTTGTCCCCTGTCCCACGGTTCTATTTTTCAGAGGTTACCATTTTTTTTTTTAACAGTTTCCATTTACCTCCATAACTCTCAATATGTTTATATCCCTGTTTCTTGGTTTGTCAAACCGAACAGTATTTACAGACTCTCCACTATGAAGATGAAGAATTCAGCTCACTTCTACTAACTCCCACCCTTCCAATTTTTTGGAAGGTTTTAAGCACAAGAAGGACCTGATTAAATTTGCATTTTGGAAAGATTATTTTGCTAGCAATGTGAGGAGTGGTTCAACAGCTGTTGCAGTAAATCAAAGAACATGAGTTGGAGGGATGCATTAGCGGAAGGTACCTAGAGGACAGAAAGGTGAGGACCATTGGAAGACTAGAAGATAGAGGGAAGGAAAAGGTCACTCCTTGGTTTTATTTATTTATTTATTTTTGGAGATGGAGTCTTGCTCTGTCGCCCACGCTGGAGTGCAGTGGCACAATCTCAGCTCACTGTGACCTCCGCCTCCTGGGTTAAAGCAATTCTCCTGCCTCAGCCTCCTATGTAGCTGGGATTACAGGTGGGTGCCACCATGCCCAGCTAATTTTTGTATTTTTAGTAAAGATGGGGTTTTACTATGTTGGCCAGACTAGTCTTGAACTGCTGACCTCAGGTGATCCACCTGCCTCAGCCTTCCAAAGTGCTGGGATAACAGGCGTGAGCCACCGTACCTGGCCACTCCCTGGTTTTAGACTGGTGCAGGTGGTACTTACACTCTCTGAACTAAAGATGCAGGAGGAGAAATTAACTTTAGTAGGGGGCATGATGTTGAATTTCACTTTGGACATGTTGAATTTGACGTGTTTGTGAGAATCCAGGTGGAGATGCCTTATGATGCAGCTGGACAACTAATAGAGTTGTGGCAGTCAGGAGTGAGCAGAGGCTAGGGAGATAGATCTATGAGCCAACCCTCAACGTGTAGTTTATTCATTTTCTCATTCATTTAATAAATATTTATTGAGTACCATCTATGAGCTACATGCTGGGTATAAAATAATGAGAGAAGAGACAAACTTCCTCACCTCATGGAGCTTTTAAGCTGGCGGAGGAGACAAACATTAACACAGAAACTCACAAATACATATGCAGTTATGGACTGTGGTAGGTGCTACAAAAAAGAATACAGGCTTATGTGATAGAATAACAGCATGCACCAAATTTAGACTGGGGCCTGGGAGGGAAACAGATGGGCAGGCAAAGCTTCTTTATACCTAGATCTGCCAGGTGCAGAAGAGTTAAAGAAGCCATGTGCAGAGGACATTTTGAAGTGGAAGTCATGGTCAGGACCAGCCATAATCTTTGTGGAACTTAGGATAAAGTCCAATAACGGAGACCCACTAAATATCTAGACATCATCAATCAAGACAGCTAAGTGTTATTACATATGTTCTATCCCCCTATCTTGACAAATATATCTTTATGATGACAAATAGAAAAATACACGTAAAGTAAAACTGAAAGTTGGCAAAATATCAATGACAACTGAATTTAGTTATTATCACACATGTCCGGGTCTTCTGTTATGGGCTGAGATGATTGTATGAGCAATAAAATTAAGACAGATACAATATTCAGTTTCTTGAAATGGGTGCTGATTACTATTCACTGCAAATTTTCTGAGCTATATATGTATGACTTGTGTACTTTTCTGTATTTACTATTCCATAGCAGAAAATTTAAAGGATTTATCAAATACTTACGTCATAACATTTATTTATTTATTTATTTGTTGAGACAGAGTCTCACTCTGTCACCCAGGCTGGAGTGCAGTGGCACAATCTCGGCTCACTGCAAGCCCCGCCTCCCGGGTTCACGCCATTCTCCTGCCTCAGCCTCCCGAGTAGCTGGGACTACAGACGCACGCCACCATGCCCGGCTAATTTTTTGTATTTTTAATAAAGACGGGGTTTCACCGTATTAGCCAGGATGGTCTGGATCCCCTGACCTCGTGATCTGCCCGCTTTGGCCTCCCAAAGTGCTGGGATTACAGGCATGAGCCACCACGCCCGGACTATTTTTTTATTTTTTTGAGACAGAGTTTCATTCTTGTCGACCAGGCTGGAGTGCAGTGGCATGATCTTGGGTCACTGCAACCTCTGGCTCTCAGGTTCTAGCAATTATCCTGCCTCAGCCTCCCAAGTAGCTAGGATTATAGGCACCTGCCACCATGCCCGTCTAGTTTTGCACTTTTTAGTAAAGACAGGGTTTTGCTGTGTTGGCCAGGCTGGTCTTGAACTCCTGACCTCAGGGGATCCACTCGCCCGCCTCGCCTTAGTCAGTTTGGACTGCCATAACAAATTACCCAAAGTGCTGGGATTACAGGCATGAGCCACTGTGCCTGGCCCATAAAATTTATTTTTCTTGCCTTTATTTCAGTATAAATAATGTGGTCTAATGAAGATTTTTCAAATAATTTGTGTATTATTGACTTAATACTATTATAAATTAAACACGTTTTCTTTGTTCATTGTAGTTGTTAGTCTCAATTGAGATTGTGCCTTTATCTCAGACAACCAGAAAATAGTCTCTAGAGAAATTCGTTTCAGGATTATTTATAGGTGAATCTTTTCCTTCATATCCATGCCAATGGTTTTGTGTTTTATTCTAATTTCTTTGTTTTGTTGAAATGCTACTTTAGTTGCATTTTTAACATGTATTTTTTATTCAGAAAACTCATTCACTCTAAAATAACAATTAAATTTCTTTTTAAAATAAAATATCCACATTTAGATTTGTTTCTTTTTGTAATAGTAAATAGTAAGCAACAATTCATATCAAATAACTAGAGCTAGAACTAACACAGAAGTAATTTCATTTTCTGACAAAGACTGCAATTTGTTGAGGATCTTCTTCTGTTGTTTTACTTATCTTTGCTAATGTATTCTATAGCTTATCTAAGTTAAATCTAATTGCTTTAATAGTGTTTATTGGCATTCCCGTCTGTCTGAGTCAGTTTGGACTGCCATAACAAATTACCATATGCTAGTTGCTTAAACAACAAAGATTTATTTCTCACAGTTCTGGAGGCTGGGAAGTCCAAGATCCAGTGTCTAGTGAAGGCCTGCTTCCTGGTTTGCACATGGTCATCTTCTTGTGGTACCTTTATAGGGTATGAAATAGAGAGAGGAAGCAAGCTCTTTTGAGTCTCTTCTTAGAAGAGCACTAATTTCATCAGGAGAGCCTCACCCAAATGACCTACCTACTTCCTAAAGTCCTCACCTCCTAATAGCACTCCATTGGGGGTTAAGGTTTCAACATATGAATTCTGTGGGACACAAACATGTGGTCTGTAACAGTCATGTTTTCAAAGGCAGTTGTAATGACAAATTTGATATGTGTTTCATCAAGATTTCTATCTGTTGGCAGATTCATAAAATACTGTGTGTAATCTTTGAATTTTTCTAAAGAACATTGTCATTATCAGCACATTTGAAGTCATGTCTCCTAGTGCCAAATACAAATGATGAGTCATATGTGGCTTTTGTATTATTGGCCAAAATTCTGACTTATGTACATTGTTATGTACATTCTTTCCAACCACGGTAGTGCCATTCTCATAGGCTTTCCTTTGATAATTATATATAAAAAAAAAATCATCAAAAGGCCAGGCGTGGTGGCTCATGCCTGTAATCTCAGCACTTTGGGAGGCCGAGGCGGGTGGATCAACTGAGGTCAGGAGTTCAAGACCAGCTTGGCCAACATGGTGAAACCCCATCTCTACTAAAAATACAAAAACTAGCCGGGCTTGTTGGCGGGTGCCTGTATTCCCAGCTACTTGGGAGAGTGATCGAACAGAAAAAAGAGTATCATTTCTCTCAGCTTCAGCCTGAAAAGTCTCAGGGAACTGTTCTGACTTGTTCAAATGCCAATGGGGAGGAGTCTTTTATGGAAGAAGGGGAGAAGCGTACCGACATGATTTCTGGAAAAATAACTGTCTGCTGAGCTGCTGCCCCATTTTCGTCTAAGACAGGTCTAAGACATATCTAGTTCCTCATAAGAAAATAAGAAAATGGAGGTTTTGGAGTGTCACACTGTTTCATTCACTGGCAAGGTTTCATGAATCCAGCTCCATGTTTTTTTCCTTATGGGTATATTCTGGGCTTGTTCCTATTATATATCTGAGTCACCACTAAATTCAATTGTTCATAACCTTTTGATGGAACATGGACCCTTTTGGGAATATTTTAAAAGTTATGGAACTTCTTCCAGGGAAAAAAGCATATAAACATAATTGTTTTCTATTGTTTCATGGTATTTCTTTCTTTCTTTATTTATTTTTATTTTTTTTGAGATGGAGTTTTGGTCTTGTTGCCCAGGCTGAAGTGCAACGGTGTGACCTCAGCTCACTGAAACCTCTGCCTCCCTGGTTCAGGCAATTCTCCTGCCTCAGCCTCCTGAGTAGCTGGCATTACGGGCACCCGCCACCATGCCTGGCTAATTTTTGTATTTTCAGTAGAGAAATACGAAATTCCTGACCTCAGGTGATCCACCGACCTTGGCTTCCCAAAGTGCTGGGATTATAGGAGTGAGCCACTGCACCTGGCCTGTTTAATGGTATTTATTAAAATTCTTAAACTTGTGAAGTATTCCCAGGCTGGAGTGCAGTGGTGCGATCTCAGCTCACTGCAACCTCCAACTGTGGGTTCAAGCTATTCTCCTGCCTCAGCCTCCTGAGTGGCTGGGATTACAGGCGTGAGCCACCATGCCCAGGGAAGGTCATATTTTAAGAAAGATATTGTGTGTCATTATGATGTTGTGAATTTGGACATCTTAACAGATATCAAGAGATCTACCTTTGGTTGCTCTAGGAATGTGTATTTTTAAAAATAATTTTATTTATCTATTTTTATGGGTCCATAGGTGTATGCATTTATGGAGTACATGAGATATTTTAATATAGGTGTGCAATGTGTAATAATCACATCAGGGTAAATTGGGTATCTATCACCTTAAGCATTTATCCTTTCTCTGTGTTATAAACATTTCAATTATACTCTTTCAGTTATTATAAAATGTACAATAAGTTATTGTTGACTGTAGTCATCTTGTGCTATTGAATACTTGCTCTTATTCATTCTATCTAACTATATTTTTATTCCATTAACCATCTCCAATTCATCCTCCCACCCCATACCCTTCCCAGCATCATTCTATTCTCTACCTCCATGAGTTCAACTGTTTTAATTTTTAGCTTCTACAAATGAGTGAGAAGGTGTGAGGTTTGTCTTTCTGTGCCTGGCTTATTTCACTTAACATGATGTCATCCAGTTCCATCCATGTTGTCGCAAACGACTGGATCTTATTCTTTTGTATGGTTGAATAGTACTCCATTGTGTATATGTATCACATTTTCTTTATGTATTCATCTGTTGATGGACACTTAGGTTGCTTCCAAATCTTGTCTATTGTGAATAGTGCTACAATAAACATGGGAGTGCAGAGATCTCTTTGATATATTGATTTCTTTTCTTTTAGGTATATATCTAACAGTGGGATTGCTGAATCATACGGTAATTCAATTTTTAGATTTTGAGGAACCTCCAAACTGTTCTACACAGTGGTTGTATTAATTTATATTCCCACCAACAGCATATGAGAATTCCCTTTTCTCCATATTTTCACCAGCATTTGTTATTGCCTGTCTTTTGGATAAAAGCATTTTAACTAGGGTGAGATGATATCTTATTGTATTTTGATTTGTTTTTCTCTGATGATAAGTTATGTTGACCACCCTTTCCTATACCTGTTTGCCATTTGTAGGTCTTCTTCTTTTTTTTTTTTTTTTTTTGAGATGGAGTCTTGCTCCGTCACCCAGGCTGAAGTGCAGTGGTATGATCTCAGCTCACTGCAACCTCCGCCTCCCGGGTTCAAGTGATTCTCCTGCCTCAGCCTCCTGAGTAGCTGGGATTACAGGTGCGTGCCACCACGCCAGGCTAATTTTTGTATTTTTAGTAGAGACAGGGTTTCACTGTGTTGGTCAGGCTGGTCTTGAACTCTTGACCTCGTGATCTGCCCACCTTGGCCTCCCAAAGTGTAGGTCTTCTTTTGAGAAATGTCTATTCAGATCTTTGTCCATGTTTAAATTGGATTATTGTATTTTTTCCTATTGAGTTTTTTGAGCTCCTTATATAGTCTTGTTATTAATCTCTTGTCTGATGGATAGTATGCACATATTTTCTCCCATTCTGTGGGGTGTCTCTTTGCTTTGTTGATTGTTCTCTTCGCTGTGCAGAGCTTTTTAACTTGATGTGATCCCATTTGTTCATTTTTGTTTTGGTTGCCTGTACTTTTGGGGTATCACTCAATAAATCTTTGCCCAGACCAACGTCCTGGAGATTTTCCCCAATGTTTTCTTTTAGTAGTTTCATAGTTTGAGTCTTAGATTTAAGTCTTTAATCCATTTTGATTTGATTTTTGCATATGGTGAGAGACAGGAGTCTAGTTTCATTCTTCTGCATATGGTATCCTGTTTTCCCAGCACCATTTATTTAAAAGACTGTCTTTTCACCCATGTATATTCTTGGCATCTTTGTTGAAAATGAGTTCACTCTAGATATATGGAACTATTTCTGGGTTCCCTATTCTGTTCCATTGGTCTATGTGTCTGTTTTTATGCTAGTACCATGCTATTTGGATACTATGACTCTGTAGTATAATTTGAAGTAAAGTAATGTGATTCCTCCAGGTTTGTTCTTTTTGCTCAGGATGGCTTTGGCTATTCTGGGTCTTCTGTGGTCCCAAATAGATTTTAGAATTTTTTTTCTATTTCTGTGAAGAATGCAATTGGTATTTCAATACGGATTGCATTTAGTACGTAGATTGCTTGGGTAGTAAGGACATTTTAACAAGACTGGTTCTTCCAATTCATGAACATGGAATATCTGTTCATTTTTTCCTGTCCTCTTCAATTTCTTGCATCAATGTTTTATAGTTTTAATTGTAGAGATTTTTCACTGTAAGTTAAGTTTATTCCTAGGTATCTTATTTTATGAATATTTGTAGCTATTATAAATGGAATTTTTAAAAATTTCTTTTACAGATTGCTTGCTCTTGGTATATAGAAATGCTGAGTTTTGTAGGTTGATTTTGTATCCTGCAACTTTACTGAATTTTGCTTATCAATTCAAATAGTTGTTTTGGTAGAGTCTAGGTTTTTCTAAATATAAAATCATATCATCTGCAAACAAGAATAATTGGACTTTTTCCTCTTTAATTTGGATCCCCTTTCTTTCTTTTTTTTTTTGTCTGTTTGCTCTAGCTAGAAGTTCCAGTATTGCACTGAATAACAGTGGCGAAAGTGGGCGTCCTTGTCATGCTCCAGGTCTTAGAGGAAAAGCTTTCAGTTTTTCCCCATTCAGTATACTAGTTGCATGCCACGTATGGCTTTTATTGTGTTGAGATACATTCCTACTATCCTTAGTTTTTTTTTTTTTTATCATAAAGGGATGTTGATTTTATCAAATGCTTTTTTCAGCATCAAGTGAAATTATCATCTGGTTGTTGTTCTTCATTCTATTGATACAATGTATCACACTGATTGATTTGCATATGCTGAACCATCCTTGCATTTCAGGGAGAAATCCCACTTGGTCATGATGAATGATTTCTTTAATGTGTTATTGAATTTGGTTTGCTAGTATTTTGTTGAGGATTTTTACATTAACGTTTATCAGGGATATTGGCCTGTAGTTTTCTTTTTTTGATGTATCTTTGTCTGGTTTTGGTATCATGGTAATACTGGCCTGGTAGAATGAGTATGGAAGTGTTTCCTCTTCCTCTATTTTTTGGAATAGTTTAAGTAGGATTGGTATTAGTTCTTGCTTAAATGTTTGATAAAATTCAGCAATGAAGCCATTGGGTCCTGGGCTTTTCTTTGCTAGGAGATTTTTTATTATGACTTCAATCTCATTACTTCTTATTGGTCTATTCAGGTTTTGGATTTCTTCATGGTTCAATCTTGGTAGATTGTATGTGTCTAGGAATTTATTCATTTATTCTAGCTTTCCTAATTTATTGGCCTATAGTTGCTCGTAGTAGTCTCTAATGATCCTTTGAATTTCTGCAGTATCAGTTGTAATGTCTCCTTTTTCATCTCTGATTATATTTATTTGGGTCTTCTCTCTTTTCTTCTTAGTATCACTAAAGATTTGTCAATTTTGTTTATCTTTTCAAAAACTATTCATTTCAGTTATCTTTTGTATTTTCTTTTTGTTTTAATTACATTTGTGTCTGCTCTGATCTTTATTATTTCTTTTTTTCAGCTAATTTTGGGTATGGTGTGCTCTTACTTTTCTAGTTCTTTAACATGTATTATTAGGTTGTTTATTTGAAGTTTTTCTTTTTCTTTTTTTTTTTTTTTTTGTTTTTAAGACAGAGTCTCGCTCTGTTGCCCAGGCTGGAGTGCAGTGGCCAATCTCGGCTCACTGCAAGCTCTGCCTCCTGGGTTCATGCCATTCTCCTTCCTCAGCCTCCCGAGTAGCTGGGACTACAGGCACCCGCCACCACACCCAGCTAATTTTTTTTTTTTTGCATTTTTAGTAGAGACCGGGTTTCACTGTGTTAGCCAGGATGGTCTCGATCTCCTGACCTCATGATCTGCCCACCTCGGCCTCCCAGAGTGCTGGGATTACAGGCGTGAGCCACTGTGCCTGGCCACAATGTTGTAATATTCTGTGTACTTACTATTACCAGTGAGTTTTGTACCTTCAGATGATTTTTTTTTTTTTTTTTTTTTTTGAGATGGAGTCTCGCTCTATCACCCAGGTTGGAGTGCAGTGGCACAGTCTCGGCCCACTGCAAGCTCCGCGTCCTGGGTTCACACCATTCTCCTGCCTCAGCCTCTCCGAGTAGCTGGGACTACAGGCGCCCGCCACCACGCCTGGCTAAGTTTTTGTATTTTTTTAGTAGAGACGGGGTTTCACCATGGTCTCGATCTCCTGACCTCGTGATCCACCCACCTCGGCCTTCCAAAGTGCTGGGATTACAAGCGTGAGCCACCACGCCTGGCCCCTTCAGATGATTTTTTATTGCACATTAATGTTCTTTTCTTTCAGATTAAAAACTCCCTTTAGCATTTCTTGTAGGACAGTTCTGGTGTTGATGAAGTCCCTCAGCTTTTGTTTGTCTGGGAAAGTCTTTATTTCTCCACCATATTTGAAGGATATTTCCACCAGATATACTATTCTATGATAAAAGTTTTTTTCCTTCAGCATTTTAAATATGTCATGCCACTCTATCCTGGCCTGTATGTTTTACACTGAAGAGTCTGCTGCCAGACATATTGAAGCTCCATTATATACAATTTATTTCTCGCTGCTATTAGGATTCTTTCTTTATCCTTGACCTTTGGGAGTTTGATTATTAAATGCCTTGAAATAATTTTATTTGTTTTTTGGCTGCATAAAGCTCATCATCACTGGCCATCAGAGAAATGCAAATCAAAATCACAGTGAGATACCATCTCACACCAGTTAGAATGGCCATCATTAAAAAGTCAGGAAACAACAGGTGCTGGAGAGGATGTGGAGAAATAGGAACACTTTTACACTGTTGGTGGGACTGTAAACTAGTTCAACCATTGTGGAAGTCAGTGTGGCGATTCCTCAGGGATCTAGAACTAGAAATACCATTTGACCCAGTCATCCCATTACTGAGTATATACCCAAAGGACTATAAATCATGCTGCTATAAAGACATATGCACACGTATGTTTATTGCGGCACTATTCACGATAGCAAAGAGTTGGAACCAACCCAAATGTCCAACAACGATAGACTGGATTAAGAAAATGTGGCACATATACACCATGGAATACTATGCAGCCATAAAAAATGATGAGTTCATGTCCTTTGTAGGGACATGGATGAAACTGGAAAACATCATTCTCAGTAAACTATCGTAAGGACAAAAAACCAAACACCGCATGTTCTCACTCTTGGGTGGGAACTGAACAATGAGAACTCATGGACACAGGAAGGGGAACATCACACTCCGGGGACTGTTGTGGGGTGGGGGGAGGGGGGAGGGACAGCATTAGGAAATATACCTAATGCTAAATGACGAGTTAATGGGTGCAGCAAAACAACATGGCACATGGATACATATGTAACAAATCGGCACACTGTGCACATGTACCCTAAAACCTAAACTATAATAATAAAAAAAAAATTTAAAAAAAAAGTTTTATTTGGGTTAAATCTGCTTGGTGTTCTATAATCCTCTTGTACTTGAAAATTGATATATTTCTCTAGGTTTGGAAAGTTCTCTCTTTTTTTTATCCCTTTGAATAAACTTTCTACTCCAATCTCTATCTCTAGCTCTTCTTTAAGGCCAATAACTCTTAGATTTGCCCTTCCAAAGCTATTTTCTAGATCTTGTAGGTGTGCTTCATTCTGTTTTCTCTTCTCACTGTGTATTTTCAAGTAGCCTATCTTCAAGCTCATGAATTATTTCTTCTGCTTGATCAATTCTGCTGTTGAAAGACTGATGCATTCCTTAATATGTCAACTGTATTTTTCAGCTCCAGAATTTCTGCTGGATTTTTTTTGTTTTTTTGAGACGGAGTCTTGCTCTGTGGCCCCAGGCTGGAGTGCAGTGGCGCAATCTCGGCTCACTGCAAGCTCCGCCTCCCGGGTTCACGCCATTCTCCTGTCTCAGCCTCCTCAGTAGCTGGGATTACAGGCGCCCGCCACCAGGCCAGGCTAATTTTTTTGTATTTTTTAGTAGAGGCGGGGTTTCACCGTTTTAGCCAGGATGGTCTTGATCTCCTGACCTCGTGAACCACCCGGCTTGACCTCCCAAAGTGCTGGGATTACAGGCATGAGCCATCGCTCCCGGCCTGGATTTTTAAAAATTATTTCAATCTCCTTGTTAAATTTATCTGATAGGATTTTGAATTCCTTCTTTATGTTATCATGAATTTCACTGAGCTTCCCCAAAACACATATTTTGAATTATCTATCTGAAAGGTCACATATTTCTGTCACTCCGGGATTGGTCACTGGTGCCTGATTTAGTTGATTTGAAGTGGACATGTTTTCTTGGACGGTCTCGATGCATGTGGAAATTTATCATTGTTTGGGCATTGAGGAGTTCGGTATTTATTGTAGTTTTCACAGTCTGGGCTTGTTTGTACCTGTCCTTTTTGGGAAGGCTTTCCAAGTATTCAAAGAAAATTGAGTGCTGTGATTTAAATCTTTGATTACTATAACCACACCTGCATTAGCAGGCACCCTAAGCCCAGTAACGCTGTGACTCTTGCAGATTCATAGAGGTACCATCTTGGTGGTCTTAGATAAGATCCAGGAGAATCCCTAGATTACCAGGCAGAGACTCTTGTTCTCTTCCCTTACTTTCACCTAAACAAATGAAGTCCCATTCTCCATGCTGAGCTTCCTGGAATTGGGGGAGGGGTGGCACAAGCACCGTTGTGGCCATCAGCACTGGGCTACACTGAGTCAGACTCAAAGCTAGCACAGCACACTGAGTCTTACACAAGGCCTGCAGTGACTACTGCCTGGCTACTGCAAATGTTCACTCAAGGCCAAGGGCTCTTCAGTCAGCAGGTGGTAAATCCATCCAGGCTTGTGTCTTTTTCTTCAGGGAGGTGAGCTCTCCCTGGCCCAGGGCAGGTCCAGAAATGCCAGCCGGCAGCCAGGGCTTGGAGTCAGGAACCTGAGGAATCTACTTGGTGCTCTATCCTACTGCAGCTGAGCTGACACCCAAGCCACAAGATAAAGTCTTTCCCACTCTTCCTTTTCCTTTCTTTATGCAGAAGGAATTTCTCTCCCTGTCCACTACTGCCCCAGGCCCATGACAAATACTGTCAGGCTATGGCTGAAGTTCACTCAAAGCCCAAGGACTTTTCAGTCAGCTTGTGGTGAGTGCTGCCATGCTTGGGTCTCTCCTTTCAGGGCAGTGGGCTCCCCTCTAGCCTGGAGCAGGTCTAGAAATGCCTTCCAGGAACCAAGGCCTGAAATCTGGGACCCCAAGAGCCTGCTCAGTGCTCTACCCTACTGTAGCTGAGCTGGTCCCCAAGCTGCAAGACAAAGTCCCCTTTAATTTTCCCTCTCCTTTCCTCAAGCAGAAGGAGTCTCTCCCCGAGGCCACCACAGCTTGGAATGCACTGAGTCACAGCAGAAGACAGCATGGTTCTGAGTCTCACCCAAGGCCTGTGGCAAGTACTGCCTGGCTACCGCTGATGTTTATTCAAGGCCAAAGGGCTCTTTAGTCAGCAGGTGATTAATCCTGCCAGGACTGGGTCCTTTCCTTCAAGGCATCAGGTTCCCTTCTGGACCTAAATGTGTCTAGAAATGTTTTTCAGGAGCTAGAGCCTGGAATGGGGGCCTCAGGACTCTGCCTGGTGCCCTAGCCTACTGTGGGTGAGTTGGTATCCAAGTTGCAAGAAAAGGCCCTCTTTACTCTCCCCACTCCTCTCCTCAAACAGAAGGAAGGAACCTCTTCTGGAGCTGCGAGCTGTGCTGCCTTGGGCTGGGAAGGGGTGATGCAAAGACTCTCTTGGCTGCTCTGGCTGGTGTCTCACTAGGTCGCATGCCCCCCAAGTCCACTGGCTTCAAGTCACATGGCATCAGTACTTTCTTAGGAATTGCTGTCCTTGTGGCCTAGACTACCTTTCAAGTTTATTTAGGACCCCAAAGTACTTTAGCCTGAAGTGGTGGGGCTTGCTGGAACTCAGGTTCTGACCACTGGGATGGGCAATTCTCCTCTGGCTAGGGTTGGTCTAAATGCTCCCTCTGTGGGTTCTGGCTGAATTCTGCCCTGTGTTGCTTTCTGCTGTGGCAGGACAGTACTGAGTTCCAACATAAAGTCCTGCAATCACTGCACTCTTTCTCCTCCAAGCACACACATTTTCTCTCTGCTGCTGCCAGGCTATGGGGGAGGGGTGATGTCAATGATTCAAGACAGTCTTTATTACCTTCTTCAGTGTCCCTTTCCTTGATATGATGTTAAAACCAGGCACTGTGAAGGAATGTGTATTTTTGAATCCATTCTCATGTTGAATCAATCCACAGAAAGATACACAAATCTAACATCATTTCTGTTCAAACAAACAAAAAAATTCAGTTAGTTGTTGTGCATTTGTGATGTCAAACATCAACGAGACACTTGAATATAATGTTTGTGAATTTGTTTTCACTCTTGAAAGCCTTCTGGGTAGAAGAGAGATAAATGAGTTTCATTTTATGAGGCCCAGAGGTATAGAATAAAGACCAATGACTTGAATTCTCAGGAGAACCGATTTAAGAGAGTTGAAGCCCCTCTCTGTTTCATTCCAAAATGGCAAGAGATGTATGTTGAAAGCAAGAATAAAGGGTTGTGGTTGGGCTCAAGAGGCGTCATCTGTTTAAATTATGGCAATAGGGCGTATTGTCCTCAAATTCCTCACCCCAGGTCAAAGTGTTAGGGAGAGAGGCCTGGTCTACTAATGCGTACATGGTTCCCAAAGGTATTCCCCTATCTAACATCAGGGCCTTGGTTAACAACTCATTTCTTATATAAGGGGCAGAAACTTCTTAACTCCGCTTCCAAACTTCCTAAGAGAGCAGTGTGGGGAAATGATGATTCCTTGTTTTAATTTATACTGCCTATTTCCCTTCCACCTACACAGGAAAGGCAGGAGAGTGAACTTCCAGTAGAACTGGCACTTCCTTCTTACATAGTAGGATGAAGTAATTATCTTTGTCATATTATAAGACTCTAACTGATATCAGAGTTGACTATATGCCTTGGATATCTCTTATGCATCACTGCAAATCTCAACCTTGCCTGTCTCTTTTTCCTCCTTTTGTTGAGGCAAGCAGCTTCATGCAGTTTCAACCCGACAGTACCTCATCTCAGACGCCCTCTGAATGCTGCTCACCTGCTCTGGGGCTTCTGAGCTGATACCTTTGTGTAGATTCCTTAGAAACACAGTTGGTGCCCACATATGCTTGGCAGATTAGATTATGACTTTCAATCTTCATTCCTTCCCTGTAATAGAATTATGCATTGAAACTCATTGTCAAGTGTTTTTATTTTTAGTACCTCCCAGTGGAAGAGATGGAGATTTTATCTCTGCCTCCTTGACTTTGGGTTTGGCTATATGACTTTGGCCAATGGAATATGAGTACATGGGATGCAGGCAGAAGCTATAAATGTCTGTGTTGTTTGACTTGGTCTCATGTTTCTGCCATTCACCATGAGAAAGCATGGACCAGGAAGTTTCTGGTCCGAAGAGAAGATACATGTGGAGTAGAATTGAACCCAACTCACTCACAGACTGGAGTGGAGCATGGCAAGCTGACCTACAGACCCAGGAGTGAAAAATTGACATTTGTTTTGTAAGCTTATAAAATTTGGGGTTATTTGTTATGTAGTATTGTGGCAGTAATAGGTGGTGATATGGTTTGGATCTGTGTCCCTGCCCAAATCTCATGTCAAATTGTAATCCCCAGTGTTGGAGGAGAGGCTTGGTGGAAGGTGATTGGATCACGGGAGCTGATTTCCCCCTTGCTGTTCTTGTGATAATGAGTGAGTTCTCACAAGATCTGGCTGTGTAAAAGTGTGTAGCACCTCCCCCTTCATTCTCTTCCTTCTACTCTGGCCACCTAAGATGTGCCTGCTTCATCTTCACCTTTTACCATTATTGAAAGTTTCCTGAGGCCTCCCCAGCCATGTTACCTGTATATCTTGCAGAATCATGAGTCAATGAACCCTCTTTTCTTTACAAATTACCCAGTCTCAGGTATTTCTGTATAGCAGTGTGAGAATAGACTAATACAGTTGGGTAACATATATGTGCAACCTAGAAATGTGGGGTGTCAATGTCCTGTGGGGTAAACTCTGAATCAATGAGAATTGGGACACAATGGTTAAATGCTTCCCCCTCTCTACTCTCAGATTTCATAGTGTCCCATATAGTCCTGTAGGGTTGAACAACGAGTCACATATAGTGGTGACTAATTGAATAACTCACGCTTGACTTGGCTTTCCCTTCATCCAGGTTTTGTGTCACCTTGCAATGACTACTGCCTCCTGGATTCACTCCCTAATAAAGTATTCATATAGACATCTTTGTTTCCCACTTTTCTTTCTGAGGAACCCAAGCTAAGACACTCTATGTTTGCTTCTAATTTTCATTAATTACAAGTTTATATACATTGTTTGGATACTGGAGGTTCCAAAGTGTTCACCACCCCAACCTCCTACACTTTTGCCAGCAATTAGACAGTCACATTCTTTAGATCTTCTTTGAACAAGCCTAGGGGGCTTCAGGGAATGTGTAGGAGGGCTAATGAGAAGATGTTGACCTGACTTGAGACTAAATTTTATTTTACCTTCCTATCTATCTGAATCCAAAGCCTCCTCTGTCAGTCATCAACAGAGCCCTTGCTATCGCCTACCCTGAACCTCTTTCTTCTTAGACAGATAGCAATCCCAGCAATAAGGATGTACTCTGTAACTTTTGGATAATTTTCCAAAGATGGAATGGACTAACTAGGGAAGCAAGGAGTTCCTCATCACTAAAGAGGAGTTAAGGAAGCTAGGTGATAATTTGTGAACTATGTAGGAATTAAGTAAGTAAATAAAAATCATAGCTATCATTTATTTAGTGCTAGGCACAATGTTAAATATCTTAAATATACTAACTCAAGTCCTCACAATAACCCTCCACACTATTTTCTTCAGTTTTTCAGCTGAGGGAATTGAGACTCTGGGAGGTTAAGTAACTTGTTTAAGGTCTGTGACTAGGAAATGACAAGGCCAACCCAGTTTGTCCTGCTTCTAAGCCTATTCTCTTCTTGCAAGTACACATGACATTTTAACTATGGGCTAGGGGATTAAATCAACTTGACCTTAAGATCTCTTCTATTTCAGAGACTCTACAAGTCTACTAACTTCTGCATCAAAGCACAGTAGCAAAAGGAGATGATATAACACTGTATGAGGTTTCCTTCCCACCTGTTTTTCTTCATTTAAAATTGAAAAGATTAACACATATAACTTTTTAAACAAATAAGTGAGTATAGTGGTTTTCACACTCAAATCAAACCCAAGGTTGTTTTCTGATTCCAGACAGGTTTTTGCAGAATGTAGTCATTTATAAATTAGGTGAGGTTTGTGCTTGACTGTTCTGGCTGGAGTGGAGAAAATGAGCCATGAAGGTCTGTGGGAGTGTGGTGGTCGTGCTGGGGGAGGTATAGGTGATGTTTACAAGGAAAACTACCACAGTCAGAGATATCCTACACCTGGGTGACCCCTGGGTGTTTGGGAAGGATTATAAGTACTAAATATAATATAAATGGAAAAATAGGGGCAAGGGAGTTGGGTTTGGCCTAAGAGCTTATGATCTGACTCAGAGAGACCTGAAAACATTCGAGAGAAGGGGAGGAAGGTGTGTGCTTTGGGAGGATATGAGTGCACGCACGTAGGACAGTACATCTGTCACTTTGAGAGTGTACTGGAACATTTTCATACCCTAAATAAGGACGTGAGTGTTACTTGGGCTTTTCTAAGGCCTAAAATATGCTAAGTGAAAACACCGACTATGTGCTTTTTCTTCTTTTTATTTTGACCTCTGAAATTTTTATTGGCCTCCTGTTCCCCAAAGGGGACCCTGCTTCTGTTGGCTTAATGTCTCAGAACTTTGGTGTCATTGGTCTCAGCCACCACTTTGCCATCCACTATCGGGCAGGTGGGAGTCCTTTGGATGGTTTGCATGGAGTTGCTGCTGTCCAGGGCATCACCAAAATTGAAGTCCTCACCATCTTCCAGCAGGCGGCGGTAGGTGGAGATCTCAGCCTCCAGCTTGACCTTGATGTTCGGCAGGGCCTGATACTCCTGGGCCTGGCTCTGTCCCTCTGCCCAGGTCTGTGCCAGCTCTGACTCCAGGTGCAGCAGGATCCCATTGAGTTGTTCCATCTGCAGGGTGTAGCAGGCCTCCACCCCCCCTTTAGGCTGTTCTCCAAGCTGGCCTCCAGATTTTTCATCCAGTCCAGGTCGATCTCCAAGGACTGGACTGTACATCTCAGCTCTGTGAGCATCATCGCAGCAGCTCCAACCTCAGCGGACTGCGTGGTGACCACTGTGGTGCTCTCCTCAATCTGCTGAGACCAGTACTTATCTAGCCCCTCTCAGTTCTTCTGAGTCAGCTCGTTGTATTGGGCCTGGATGTCTGCCATGATCTTGGCAAGGTCCTGAGATTTTGGGGGCATCTACCTCCACAGTCAACAGAGCTGGCAATCTGGGCTTGTAGGCCTTTTACTTCCTCTTCGTGGTTCTTCTTCAGGAAGAGCAGCTCCTCCTTGAGAGCCTCGATCTCTGTCTCCAGCTGCAGCTGAGTGACACTGGTGTCATCAATGACCTTGTGGAGCCCATGGATGTCGTTCTCCACAGACTGGCACGTGGCCGGCTCTGTCTCATACTTGACTCTAAAGTCATCAGCAGCACGATGGGCATTGTCGATCTGCAGAATGATGCAGGCATTGTCCACAGTACTTGTAAAGATCTGAGTCAGGTCCTCAATGGTCTTGAAGTAGTGGCCCCAGTCTCTGACCTGGGGTGCCTTCTCCAGGTGCTCCCAGATTTTGCTGTCCAGCTTCCAGTTTTCCATCTCCAGGCTCCTCACTCTGTCCAGATAGGAGGCCAGGCGGTCATTCAGGCTTTGCATGGTCTCCTGCTCGTTCTGGATGCCTCCCATTCCTGCCAGATCCCCAGCCATCCCTGTGGCCACGCCCCTGGACCCCAAGCCACCCTGGAAGCTGGTGGAGCAGGACATACAGATCCGGGAACCAGAGCCCCCAGCGCCTGCATAGACCCTGGCCACACTTCTGACCAGTGGGCGCGGTAGCTGGGCGCCTGGACAGAACCAAGTTGGTGGGGAAACAAGTGGTGAAGCGCATACTGTCCCGGCACGGGGTAGAGTGAGAGGACAGATCAGGCTTGGCTGAAGGCTCTGTTGTTGGTTGTTCTGAGGTGGGGTTTTGCTCTTATGGTTCAGTTCCCTTATCTGTGAAATTAGAACAATATTTTCTACCTCAGAGTGCTGTCATAAAGACCAACAGAGAAAGCAGAGTTCACTTAATGGTTCTGGCATGTGAAATTAAAAATTCCACAATAATGTTCTCAAGGACAAAAGGTTTAATCTCTAGTGTGTATGTGTGTGTGTGTGTGTAGCCACATCAAGCATAATATCGTTAGACTACTAGACTTTGATGAGTCAAGAAACATAATTTTTAGGTCAAGCTATTGAATTCAAGGAGATATTTTCATAGTGTGAGTCTTAAACAAAAACAACTATAAAAAGGAAAAGGCTTATGAATAATAGAGAGGAGAAATTCAGGTCACACTATGCCCAGAAGCCATACTTTTTTCTATCTCAAGTAAGGAGATCTCTAAACATATATTCTTCATAGATACAGAAAACATTTCTTTCTTTCTTTTTCTTTTTCTTTCAAGACAGTCTCACTCTGTTGCCCAGGCTGGAGTGCAGTGGCACAATCCCGGCTCACTGCAACCTCTGCCTCCCAGGTTCAAGCAATTCTTGTGCCTCAGCCTCTCCAGTAGCTGGGATCACAGGCATACACCACCATGCTCAGCTAATTTTTGTATTTTTAGTGAAGACAGGGTTTCACCATGTTTGCCAGGCTGGTGTTAAACTTCTGGCCTCTTGTGATCTGCCTGCCTCACCCTCCCTAAGTACTGGGATTACAGGTGCAAACCACTGTGCCCAGACACAAAACATTTCTTGTAGTGATTATAGGAGACATTTGCAGATAATGTTCCAGAACATATTTCTCCATAGGAGCTTTGCATTTCTTGATATTTCAGAATTTGCATGGATCTATGTAGTAATGAGTTAGGAGCGCAGTGAGCTACACCAATAGATGTGTAGTTAATGAAGCATGTGGTTGAAATAGAAAGTGTAATTTAAAATGGAATTACTAGCACCAGAGGAATTTGAATGCTTTGTTGTTGGTCTGTTGCTGTTAGGCCTGATTCAAGAATCAAGATATCACCAGGTGTGGTGGCTCAAGGCTGTACTCCCAGCACTTTGAAAGGCCAAGGCGGGTGGATCCCTTGAGTCCAGGAGTTTGAGACCAGCATGGGCAACATGGTGAAACCCTGTCTCTACAAAAAATACAAAAATTGCCTGGTGCATGTCTGTAGTTCCAGCTACTTGGAAGGCTGAGGCAGGAGTATCATGTGAGCCCGGGAGGCGGAGATTGGAGTGAGCTAGTGAGCTGAGATTGCACCCTTGTACCCTAGCCTGGGCAACAGTGTGAGACTCTCTCTCAAAAAGAAAAAAAAACCCAAAACCAAAAACCTGTCATTGACAAGAATGTGATCTGAAGATCATGAGAGAAGACTATAGCTGGGACTAGAATTCTAAGAATTTCATTAACACTTTATTCTTAAAGATTTCATTCAGATGAGAATAAAATACAGCTCTACTTTAGTAACAAATTCCTCACATAGAAATTGACCCAATAGTCTGATAGACAGGTTTTTTTTTTTGGTTGTTGTTGTTGTGGATAAACATAGCAATTAACCCTTCTGGTCTTAAAGCTTGAAATTTACATTTGTTTTATCTGAGTTCCTAACTTAGGAAACAACCCTCAGGACTCTGAAAAAGTATCAAATAACTGAAACTTACCAGATTATCCATCCAGACAATGAGGTGTCAGACCCCTCACTTGTCATAATTGCTTCCTTACCTCTCAGTAGTTCCTGTTTTCCCACACAAAGTTACATTTCTTCCCTGCCAAGTAAACCCCTAATTTCAGTTGGTCAAGGAAATGGATTTGAGACTGCTCTTCCACCTTCTCAGCTGCAGCACCTGATTAAAGCCTTCTTCCCGGGCAGCAATTGGCTTTCTGTGCAGCAAGCAGTAGGACACAGACCAAACCCTTGGAGTTTTGGTAATAGCATCACAAGAAGTTTGGTAGGTTGTCCATGACTGGTACAGGAGCTGAATCACATGATCAAAGCCCAGGCTTTTTCTGTCTTCAGATGCCACCATTTTAGGGTTTGGCTATTGTCCTCAAACTTGCAAGGCATCTGCTTCATTTCAGGAATCATATCTATGTGACATTCGGGAAGAACGGTAAAGGGTCAAAAGCCTTCACGAGTTTTTCTTTTTTTCTTCTCAAAAGTGTTATTATTATTATTTTTTGGCAAAATATACCATCCATAAAAAGAGTTCAAACAATGTATAATATGTGTGCACATATATATATGTGGTTCAAAGTATGATAATGTAATGAAAACCTGTATACACCTGTCCTAGAATAAGAAATAGAAAATATTTATTTTCTATTGCATGGAAGATTGCCTACATGGGAAGTTCCTTGCATCCCTCCTCTATTCCATCTCCCTCTCCTTATCAGAGATAAACATTGGTTTGTGTTTTTATCATTTTCTTGCTTTTCTTTAATTTTAACATAGATGTATGCATTTTTAAGCAATATGTTTTTTAGTTTTGCATGTTTTGACCTTTATGTATAATCATATTCTATGTTTTCTTCAGCAGCTTGCTTTTTTGCTCAGTATTATATTTGAGATAGTTATCCATACTGATGCTATTCATTTCCACTCTTACAGTTTTTCCATTGTTTCAATATATCCTTCCAATTTTAGTTGTTTTTTTGTTGTTGTTGTTGTTGTTGTTGTTGGTTTTTTTTTTCTATTTTAAGGAATCAGGCTATTATATGTCTCCTTGTGCATGAGTGGGAGATTTTCTTTAAAGGATATATATCTACGAGTGGAATTGCTGCATTTCAGGTAGTGTTAAATTTCAACTTTTCTAGATAAAGGCAAATCGTTTTCCAGTTATTGTGTCAATCCTCTTTACCATTAGCAATGTTTAGGATTATCTGAAACTGTAAAACTCGTAGAAGAACACATAAAAGAACAGCCTGTTGACATCGGTCTTGGTGTTGATTTCTTGGACATGACTCCAAAAGCATAGGCAACAAAAGCAAAAATAGACAAGTGGGACTACATCAGGCTAACAATCTTCACAGTAAAGGAAACAACAGAATGAAAAGGTAACAAAAAGAATGAGAGAAAATATTTTTAAACCATATATATCTGCCAAGGAGTTAATTTCCAAGATATATAAGAAACTCCTTTTTTTTTTTTTTTTTTTTTTTGAGATGGAGTCTCGCTCTTTCGCCCAGGCTGGACTGCAGTGGCACGATCTCCACTCACTGCAAGCTCTGCCTCCCAGGTTCACGCCATTCTCCTGCCTCAGCCTCCCAAGTAGCTGGGACTACAGGCATCTGCCACCACGCCTGGCTAATTTTTTTGTATTTTTAGTAGAGACGGGGTTTTGCCGTGTTAGCCAGGATGGTCTTGATCTCCTGACCTCGTGATCCACCTGCCTTGGGCTCCCAAAGTGCTGAGATTACAGGCTTGAGCTGCCGTGCCTGGCCAGAAACTGTTACAACTCAATAACAACAACAAGAAATAGGCAAAAGATTTGAGCAGACATTTCTTTAAAGAAGACATGCAAATTGCCAACAAATATATGAAAAGATGCTTAACATAATTAATGAATTATGAGGGAAATACAGATCAAAACTACAATGAGATATCACTTCATACCTGTAAGAATGGTTATTATAAAAAAATTGTTGATGGGAATATCAAATGGTGTAGCCACTATAGAAAACAGTATGGAGAATCCTTCAGACATTAAAAATAGAACCATATGATCCAGCAATCCTACTTCTGGGTTTACATCCAAAATAATTGAAATCAAGATCTTGAAGCAATCATAGCACTCCCACTTTCATTGCAGTTTTTTTTCCCACCATAACCAAGATACAGAAACAGCACAAATACCCATGAACAGATGAATGGATGAAGGAAATGTGGTATGTACATACAATAGAATACAATTCAGCCTTAAAAAGAAGAAGGAAATCCTGTCATTTGTGACATGGTTCAACCTGGAGGACGTACGCTAAGTGAAATAAACCAGTCACAGAAGGACAAATCCTGCGTGATTCTAGCTGTATAAGGTATTTGTAATAGTCAAACTCATAGAAGCAAAGAATACAATAGTGGTTTAGGGACTAAGGCATGGGAGAAGTGGGGAGCTGTTGTCAAAGTGTATAAAGTTTTAGTTATGCTAGACAAGTAAGTTCTAGAGATCTGCACAATATTGTGCCTATCGTTAACAATACAGTCTTGTGCACTTAAAAATTGGTTAAGAGGGCCTGGCGTGGTGGCTCACGCCTGTAATCCCAGCACTTTGGGAGGCCGAGGTGGGCAGATCATGAGGTCAGGAGATCGAGACCATCCTGGCTAATATGGTGAAAACCCGTCTCTACTAAAAATACAAAAAATTAGCTGGGCGTGGTTGCGGGTGCCTGTAGTCCCAGCTACTTGGGAGGCCGAGGCAGGAGAATGGCATGAACCCAGGAGGCAGAGCTTGCAGTGAGCCGAGGTTGCACCACTGTACTCCAGCCTGGGCAACAGAGAGACTCCATCTCAAAAAACAAACAAACAAAAAACAATTGGTTAAGAGGATAGATCTCAAGTGTTTGTACTGCTAAAACCAAACCAAAACAAAACAAAATGAATAAACAAAACAAGAAAACAGAGGCACAAGAAAACTTTGGGCAGTATTGGATATGTCTATTATCTTAATTGTGATGATATCACAGGTGTTTGTATTTGTTCAAACCCATCAACTTGCCTACATTAAATATGTCTAGTTCTTTGTATATCAATTATACCTGAATATAGTTGTTAAAAGTTTCCTTTTCCTCACATCATTGCCAACATGACTCATTTAATTTTTATTAGTCTGATGGGTATAAAAGAGTATCTCTCCCAATGCCTTGGGAGGCCAAGACTGGCGGATCACCTGAGGTTAGGAGTTTGAGACCAGCCTGGCCAACATGGCAAAACCCTGTCTCTACTAAAAGTACAAAAATTAGCTGGGCGTGGTGGCAGGCACCTGTAATCCCAGCTACTCAGGAGGCTGAGGCAGGAGAATTGCTTAAACCCGAGAGGCGAAGGTTGTGGTGAGCTGAGATCGTGCCACTGCACTCCAGCCTGGGCGACAAGAGTGAGACTCCATCTCAAAAAAAAAAAAAAAAAAAAAAATGGTATCTCCATGTGTTTTACTTCATATTTTTCAGGTTACAAATGAGGTTGAGTACATTTTATGTTTTTTGGCTATTTATGTTTTCTCTTGTGTAAAATTGCAGTATAAGCCTTCTATCCATTTTTTTCTGTGTTTTTTTTCCTCCCTATTTCTCCTTTACTTTAAGGAGTTCTTCTTATTTTCTGAATTCTGGTTCTTTGTTATTTATGTTACAAGCGCATATTTCCATTTTGTGACTTATCTTTACATGACCTTTATGATGTCTTCTTGGCTGAGATAAAATTGATAATTTCTGCTCAAAGTGTTTTCCTTTTAAGTTTGTGTGTTTGGGTTCCATTTTAAAAAATCTCTTACCTGAGATCATAAACATATTTTCTCTAAAGGTTTTTAAGTTTGCCTTTCACATATAAGTCCACAATGTATTTGAAATTGATTTTTTTGAAGATAGTATGAAGTTGGGATACGCTTCTATTTTTTCAATGTAGATCTTCATTTGTTCCATCATTTTACTGATGTGTAATGCCACCCACATGTGGATGTGGGTCTATTTATGGACTCTATTTTGTTTCAGTTAACTCTATTTTGTTGACCTAAAATTGACTTCCCCTAATAACTATGGCTCTATAATAAATCTTGCTTTCTGATGGTCCTCTTCAGGAGTACCTTGGCTATTTGTTTTATGTAAATTTTAGAGTTAACTTACCAAGTTCTATGAAAAATCTTGTTGGTATTAGGATTGGAATTTCATTAACTTTAAAGGTCAGTTTGGGGAGAAAGTATTTATATACTTACATATATTTATACATTGAATTTTCACATCTAAATACATAGCATACCTCTGCATATATTTAGTGTTCTAAAACTATACCACTTTAAAAAGAATTAAAATAAGGTATCTAGGAATAAATTCAGAAAATATATGCAATAACTTCAAGAAGAAAGTTTAAAAAACCTTATTGAAGATACATTTCTTAATATTTTGTTTATGTTGTGCAGTAACACAACTGACATTTATATATTGATTTTATCCAACATTCTTGTCAAACCCTCTTTTTAATTATGATAGTTTTTCTGTGTATTCTTTTGGATTTTTTTTTGGTAGATGTGCTTTTCCAGTGAAGTATGTTCACTTCGGGTCCTATTTGCTAAGTATTTTTTTTAAATACTGAGTTTGATTTCACGTGTATATTTTTGTCTCCTTACCATTTCCATGTCTGACCACCACTACTACGATGTCCTATCATAACATTCCATACATACTTAAAACCAAGCAAAGGGTGGAGTTCCATCTTTAAAAACTAAACAGGCATTTTGGACAACACATTCTTGGCAGTGGAACTTGGACAACATTTATTAAACATGGTAGGGAAAGTTCTTACTCTGCATTATAAAAAGGACAGCCAGATATCATCTGTTACAGAAATGAAATAAGACAGAAAATTTTTAACAAATTGTTTAAACTATTTTCTTAAAAAGACTTCCTCTATTGCCAGAGATCTTGAATAGCCTCCCGCTCAGTCATCTGGAAGCAATTCTTCACATAATTGATGAACTTGGCTTCCACTTTGGGAAGAGAACCACTTTTTTCTATACTTGCTTGCATTTTTGCTTTAATGTCTTCTACAGAACTAGGTCCTTTTGGTGTTTTAGGAGTTTTTTCTTGTTTTTTGAAGGATTCTTATCCTTTTGATCTTGGTGTTGATGATGGTTTTGAGTCTTTTCCATTCTGATTTGACTTTTGTGCATCTTTGGCTAGAGTATCTTATACAGATTTCTTTACTGGTGCTTTTCTTCAGCTTCCTCATCATCAAACTCATCATTATCACCATTTTCATCATCATCATCATCGTCATCTTCATCAGCAGGAAGTTTTACTTTTTTCTGTGGAAACTTGCTACCACCTCCAGAGGCAGACAGCTTTCCAGATATCCTTAAGAGTTTCACATCCTCCTCCTTTTCATCTTCTGACTCTGCATCTTCCTCCACAGCTACTAAGCACTATCTACTAATATGCACTGGCCCTGAACCACACTTCAACTGTAAGACCACTGGTGGTGTGATTTCAAAGCCCCCAAGGGAAGCCGTTGGCTGTACAGACATTTTCAAAGTTGCCAGTGTTACTTTAATTAGACTGCTTTTGTAATTCATTGCCTCTGCTTCAACAATGTGCAATTCATCCTTTGCACCAGCCCCTAAACTGACTGTTCTTAAAGATAACTGTAAAAAAATAAAAAAAAATTAAAAAAAAGATAACTGGCGCTCATTTTCATCATTATCCACCTTAAAGTGATCATATTTGTCGGCCTTTAGTTCACAACCGAAAAGATAGTTCTGGGGCCTCAGGAGGCTCATGTCCATGTCCATCAAATCTTCCATTGGGTGGCAGCACGCACTTAGGTGGGAAAAAAGGCAGATGGAGATAAACAACCGCTGCTCAGGAGAACAGCCATGCAGGACGGAATCACACCAGTTTGCTAAGCATTTTTTAAAAATAACAAATGAATATTGGACTAAAACAAGTATTTTTTCATCTTTTTACTTTAAAAGCTAATCGTACGGCTTTTCTAATTTTAATCTATTAACATGGTTGTGATGGCCATGCAAACACGTTAATCAGACATCCTGATGCAGGGAACACAATTGCCTGATGACCCTAGCTGCTATCCTACTGGATAGCACTGTGTTCACACTGAGGCCAAACTTCCTGTGTGCTGCTTCCAGCCATTGGCTAACCTGGGTGAAAGTACTAATGCAGCACTACTTCCACAAGACACAGGACTCCCTCGTGGGCAACTTTGGCTTGCGAACTCCACGTTGGCATGTTTAATGTGCTATTATTTATTGTCAGGTATATATTTAAGTTTGTTTATTCTTATGCGCCGAATAGCACCACTGGACTTTTGTTGGAAGTCTCAATCTCCTAAAATAAACAATTTATGTGTTTTCTCTTTTAAAAAGCAGATAAATTGATGATTCAATCCTCCAGGATACAGAGGATAAAATGAGAAGAACCCTATCTCTGAAATAATTGATCAGCAATGAATATATAGTTGCTGTGAAAGTTAAGCCAACATCGGGGGAAAAAGTAATTATACCCATTTTACAGGCCATTGAATAGTCAATGAGGCCAATATTGGGTTTGTCCTATATATGAAAACTCATTTCACAATGTTTTTTGGGGTTTTCTCATGACCAGAGAGTCCAAAAGGATAGGTGATACAAAGTGAATGGGCATTTCTTAAAATGAAATCTTGAGAATGTGTTGAAAATGATTACAGTGAGGAAGAAGTGGAAAGAACTAACAGAGACAGTGAAGTGGTAGAGGAGCTTGCTGGCGAGCTCAGAGTTTAAAAGGACACACCCAAGCAATGGAAGATGAGAAAGCAGCCAAATGTCACGGGGTCATCAGTTCTTATATTTTTTTCTCATGGTGTTTTCTCTTTTTCCATTACCCCTGTTTGAGAAAGACAGCGACCCTAAGCTTCCTTGTCTCAGAAGAGATTTGTAGTGTTGTAAAATATCTAAGACTTTCTAGCTTTTGTTTCCAAGAATTTGAGGCTTTAGGAGTCCTTAAGCAAAAAGAAAGACAGCTTTCTTGGGTAGGGGCAGAGTGTCTAGGGAGCACAGGGCTTTCCCAGGTTAGAAAGAGATTGTTCTTAGGATGGTCGGAGGAAGAGTGGTCTGTAGGGTCCTTGAGTCGAGGTCACCTGTGCACTGCAATCTGGCTGTGCTTGTTCAAAGCCATATCCCATGATTTTCTAGCACAGAGTTTACCACTAGGCAAAAGCTTATAAATATTTTTTAAATGTGTGAGCGTCTGAAACCTGGAATGCAATGACTCGTGAGGAATTCTAAGGATAACACAAAGAACTTTTGAAGAGCTTCCTAACAGGAGAAAAAGGAAGGAGAGCCTACTATTTGGCTAGGTTGGTATATTAGATGACACTAAAAAGAGACAGTCCCTCAATTCTGATTTTATTTCCCTGTTTTTTAGAACTGGGGCATGTGAAATAAACTAACCTCTCAACTGAGGCATGTGAAGTAAACATGGCTAAGAGGATTCCTTAAGCGTGCTGGTTCTTCTTCATCTCTACCCTTCTCTGTGTCACATAGGCTCTCTTGCTAATTGCCTTCTTGTTGGGTTTGGCCAGTGGGAAGCACTGGTGGACAGTTCAGAGCTGGGTGAGAGAGAGGCTGGGGTGTTTCTTCCCAGCACCTTCCTGGCTTTGGTGTCTCATTCCTTCACACCAATGGACCCTCCTCTATTCCAGTTTCAGTTTGCAGACAGTTCTAGCAACAACACTTCCTTCTCTTGCTCTTTGGGCTTAAGGAGTTGTGCTGGCTGTTCTTTGCTCTTCTGAATCCACTCACCCCGATCCTCCACCTTGCTCTGTCCCCAGGTGGCTCTCCTGTATGGACTTCACTAAAAGCCTCCCTTTCCTCTGGCATTGGCCAAGGCCAATAAGAGGCATCAGCAGGATTTCAGAGTGAGGAGGGTGAGATTGGGGCATTCATTCCCCTGTCCTCATATACCTCTGACACCCCCTCCCCAACAATGCTGGGTTGGCTGTGGGCAATGGGCCTCTACGAAAGGCCACACAGTGCTGCTCTCAGGGCTGTCTTAGACTACAATCTCTGTGGATTCTAACAATGGTTTCCTCCACTTATTCATTCAGACCCAGGGCTATTCACTTCCCCTGTCCTTACTAGCCCCAAGATATTGAACCATCACTTCTTGTATATCTTAAACACTGCCCACAGCTTTGTAAGTGGTCCCTTCCCTCAATTACCTAGTTTAAGTGGGTCATCTAGTTCTTTCTGCCACCCTGACTCATTCAGAGTCTTAACCAGCTTTCCATTATCTCTGGGTGCTGCACCATCCCTGTCTGTTTCCTTAACTCTGCCCACATCCCTCTAAGTTGTCCTTCTATTAAAGTCTCTTCACGTTATCCCTCTGGGGGGTGAGGAGGGGATTCCATGTCCTGCGGGGACCCTGACCGATGCACTAAATGAGGACATGATTAGATATTTACTTGCTGCATTGAGGGAATTTATATTCTCAACAACAGACAGATTATAACTCATAGAACTGAAGTCACTTGTATTATTAGCACTCTCAAATCATTATTAATAATTTCTTAAAAGCTGTAGAGGCCAGGAAACATGATAGGAAACTAGAGATGAGCAGCTTGGTACATGAAGTCCCCCCAAAGGAGATAAAAGTGGCTTCCAGCAAATTCATATCTATGAAAACATAGGTTCCTAGTAAAATGCCAGAACAAATTCTTAGCGGATATTTTATGATTACTTAGAAAGAGAAGTAGTCATCACCAAGAGGTCAGCATAGTTATTCATTAAGAGAGGAGTAAATAAACATTTTACATCTTTCATAAGACCTTCAGTCTAAAGAGATAAGAGAATTGTCAGCCCATAATATACATTGATTTCAAGTAAAATTTGATGAAATATCTCATGATATTTTAGAGAAGAAATGGATACTGACTACGACACATTTAGATGGATCAAGTCATAGTTTGAATACTTGCATCCAAAGAGAACTAGTTGATTAGTTTCAACCTGGAAATAAATCTCCTGGGGTCTTCTCTATGGCTTTGTTTTCAGCCTTATTTAAAAATTTTTGGCTGGGCGCAGTGGCGGGCGCCTATAATCCCAGCACTTTGGGAGGCCGAGGCGGGTGGATCACGAGGTAAGGAGATTGAGACCATCCTGGCTAACACGGTGAAACCCCGTCTCTACTAAAAATACAAAAAATTAGCCGGGTACGGTGGCTGGCGCCTGTATTCCCAGCTACTCGGGAGGCTGAGGCAGGAGAATGGCATGAACTCGGGAGGCGGAGCCTGTAGTGAGCCGAGATCGCGCCACTGCACTCCAGCCTGAGTAACAGAGCGAGATTCGTCTCAAAAACAAAAACAAAAACATTTTATTGGACACTGATATGAATGAGCACACAGAATGCACCTTTGTTATTCACAAATTTGACAAACTGTGGGGAAGCAGATAATATTCTAGGTTATAAAATCATGATTTGAAATTACCTCAACCAGTTGGAATTTTAGACTTAAAAATGAAAAAATACACTAGAGAGAAGAATAAGGATTGGAAGGGGGGAAACAAAGTGTCATCATTCACAGATAACATGACTGCATATGTAAAAAGTCTAAAAGAATCTACAGACAAATTATATTGCTATATGAATTTGGCAAGGTCTCTGGATACAAGACATATATACAAAAATCATTGTATTTTTATATACCAGCAACAAACAAATAGAAAATAAAATGTCATTTGCAACAGCAAAAAAACTATTAACTACCTAGATATACATGTAACAAAAGACACATGCAAGACTCTTACCCTAAACATTACAAAACATTATTGGGAGAAATTAAAAGAACGCCTAAACAAGCAGAGGAAGAGACCAGACTAATGGATTGGAAGACTCAGTATTATAAAAAAGTGAGTTCTGGCCAGGTGCTGTGTTTCAAGCCTATAATCCCAGCACTTTGGGAGGCCAAGGCGGATGGATCACCTGAGGTCAGGAGTTCAAGACCAGCCTGGCCAACATGGCGAAACCCCGTCTCTACTAAAAAATACACAGATTAGCCGGGCGTGATGGCGGGTGCCTGTAATCCCAGCTACTCAGGAGGCCGAGGCAGGGAGAACTGCTTGAACCTAGGAGGCGGAAGTTGCAGCAAGCCGAGATCATGCCACTGCACTCCAGCCTGGGTGACACAGTGAGCGAGACTTCATCTCGGGGGGCAGGGGGCAGGGGGCAGGGCGGGGAGGGGAAGAAGTAAGTTCTACATAAATAAATATATAGATTCAACAAAATTCCGGTCAAAACACCACAGATTATTTTGCAGAGATTGCCCAGGTAGTTCAAAATAAGTGTGTAAATACAAAGAAACTAGAATAGTAAAAGCATTTTAGAAGCAGAACAAAATTAAAGGATATACGTCATCAGATATATCAAGGCTGATTAAAACATGTAGTATTGGCAAAGGAAAGGCAAAATGACCAAAAGAAACAGAATAGAAAGTCTAGAAACAGAATCCACACATGCATGTTGCCTGACTTATGATAAAAAAAGAAAAACAAAAAGTCCTTCAATGCATCCTTCAACAGAAATGATGGTCTTGACAGTAAAAGGTGTTGGGTCAGCTGGATATCCAAACGAAAAAAGTTTATTTTGATTTCTGCCTCATACTATGCCCCAAAATTTTACTCCAGGTGAGTTGTCAATCTAGATTTTAAAAGTAAAACAATAAAGTTTTTAAAAGGAAATGTAGTAGAACGATTCCATGATTCTGGAGTAGGCAAGGATAGCTTAAACAGGACATAAAATGTGCTAACTATAAAGAAAAAAATTGGTTAATTAGACTATATTAAAATTAAGAAATTTTGTTTTATCAAATATACCATTAAGAGAATGAAGAGGCAGTATAATTACATAATGGAGTATTTCTAACAACAAAAATAAACCAACAATAGCCATACAAGACATTGTGGATGAAACTTACAAATGTAATACTGGGCAAGAGAGTACACACAGTATGATTCCGTGTATATAAAACACAAAAACACAGAAATAATCTGTGCTGCTAGAAGGCAGGGGAGTGGTTACTGTTGGGCAGACAGTAGCTGTCAGAGGGTGTGAAGGGGCTTCTAAGGTTTGGTAATTTTTTTTTAGTTACACATATGCATTCAGTGGGTGTGTGAAAATTTATTGAATTAATTCACTTATGCTATGGCACTTTTCTGTAGGTATGTAATTCATGAGTAAAAAATTTAAAAGTTAATAAAAATAAATACAAAGTTTTGAATTAAAGTGCAAAAGTACAAAAATTAAAGTGCACAAGTAGCAGCCTGGTGTGTCTGGAGTTGGTTCCTTCTGGTGGGTTCATGGTCCCACTGACTTCAAGAATGAAGCCACGGACCTTCGTGGTGTTACAGCTCTTAAAGGTGGCAGGGACACAAAAAGTGAGCAGCAGCAAGATTTATTGTGAAGAGTAAAAAACAAAGGATCCACAGCATGGAAGAGGACCCGAGCGGGCTGCCACTGCTGGCTGGAGTGGCCAGCTTTTATTCCCTTATTTGTCCCCACCCATGTCCTGCCAATTGGTCCATTTTACAGAGTGCTGATTGGTGCATTTTACGAACCTCTAGCTAGCTACAGAGCACTGATTGGTGCATTTTTACAGAGCACTGATTGGTGCATTTTACTAAGACAGAAAAGTTCTCCAAGTCCCCACTCAACACAGGAAGTCCAGCTGGCTTCACCTCTCACTGAGGAGTCAGGTTAACTAATGTTAGACACCACAACAAACAGACTGAAATTTCAGTATTTTAAAGAGTAAACATTTATTTCTCATTGATGCAAAGCTGATGGGAAGCCTACCTTCACGTGGAATGTGTCCTCCAAGGTATCTGCAGCAGGGGAAGAGAGGAATGGAAGACACACACTGGCTTTTAAGTGCCTTGGCCCAGGAGTAACACTTTATTTCTGCTCCTGAAACTATAAACATGGCCCCAACCAAACTGTGAGGGAGGCTGGGAAGTGCAGGAAAGCAAATGGGATATTTGGTGAACACTGACTGTGCCACACGTAGCTTGATGGCAGTTGGCTTGAAAAATACTGCAGTGTTTTTAGTTAACTACAAATGTAGCTTGTGCCACCTGTGTATGTGTAATGTGGTTGCTAAGCATAAGGCAACTTTGGAAAGCACTGAAAAAAAAAAAATATGGTGCTCAGGAAAAAAACAACAACAAAAGAAGGAAGTAGTTTTCCAGTTTTATTCCATCAGGATCAGGTCACATTTGAAAAATTGTGTTCATTTCTGGATATCATCTTTTAAAAGTGACATTGACAGGCTAGTGCATGTCCAGAGAATGGTAACTACAAAGATATATCAGCCATGGCAGGCTAGGATATATTGCAGTGACAAATAAACACTCAAGCCTTTTTTTTTTCTTTTTTAAGACAAGGTCTTGCTCTTTCACCAGGCTGGAGTGCAGTGGCATGATCATGGCTCACTGCAGCCTTGACCTCCTGGGCCCAACCTATCCTCCCACCTCAGCCTCCCAAGTAGCTGGGACTACAACAGAGCCACCACACCCAGCTAATTTTTAAATTTTCTGTAGAGATGGGGGTCTTGCTATGTTGCCCAGGCTGGTCTCAAATGCCTGGACTCAAGGAGTCCTCCCACCTTAGCCTCTCAAAAGTGCTGGGATTACAGGTGTGGGCCACTGCACCTGGACCAACCCTCAAGTCTTAATGGCTTAATACAACACTCATGCCACAGTCTGACAGGTGCGTGAGAAGTAGCCTTCTATGTGCTGACGCAGGGATTCAAGCTTCTTCCATCTCACAGATTCCATGCCTCTTATGTGTCCTGAGAATTTTCCACTGGATCCTCTGCACTAAGCAAGTCAGTGAGTGAAAGAGATCAAGGAAGATCTCATAAGACACATGGCCTGGCATAGAAGTAGCACACATACGTTTAATCTTGCTTTATTGGCCGAAACCCAGTCACATGCCCCAACCTAATGGCTAGGGTATTCTTGTATGCCCAAGAAGACGAAATGGATTGGGGAGCATCTAGCTAGCTCTGTCACAGATGGTGAGAGATTCAAAGTCATGTGGGACACAGCTGAAGGAACTAAATAAAGTCAAACTGGAAAAAAGTGATACCTGTTCTCAAATATATGAAAGGAGGCACACAATAGCTCCCTCAAATATTTAAAGTGCTATTGTGTGGAATAAGGAATATATTTATTCTGGATAGCTTCTGAAGGCAGAACTAGGAAGAAAGAGTGAGACAAAAGAGACAAAGTTTTATCTGTTTAGTATAAGAAAGAACTTGCTATCAATAGAGCTGTTCATCTCTGAGCAGATTACTCTGTGAGTACTAATAAATACTATTTTATTAAGCGCTTACTATGTGCTAAATTCTTAAATCAGTTAGTTATAATAACTACTCTTGAAATAGTACTACTAATATCCATACTTTGCAGATGAAGAAACTGTTCTTAGAGAAATTGTGTAACTTGCCCAATGGCACACATAGTAAGAGGCAGGACAAGGATTTGAATCCTGGTTTTTTTGAACCCAAAGTGTGTGCACTTAAACCCTAGGCCATACTGCCCTTAAGGAATTTTGTTATTAGGTGGTGTGGATAATAACAGTTCAGCAGGGGTATTTCAAAGAGGATTTCTTCATTGTGTTTGGGTTGGACTGAAATGGAAGCTGTCTCATGATAGGTATGTATAAAGAAACTTCTGGGTACTCACTTCAGCAGCACATACATTAACATTGGAATGATACAGAGAAGATTAGCATGGTCTCTGTGCAAGGATGACACTCAAATTCCTGAAGCATTCCATATTTTTACCACCTGAATTTTGTAAAAATAAAATAAATAAAATAATTTAAAAAGAAACTTCTGGGGACATTGAGAGGCTCGGTTAAGTAACTAGTGCTTTGGTATTGGGTGCTGAGGGAAGCACAGGACTCACACAGGGAAGCAAAGTTAAGCAAAATTCATTGCTGTTCCAACTAAAACTTCACCATAAGTATGTGGTTGCCAAAAGTGATTAATAAACAGTAGGAGGTTTGGGGGTGAAAATGACTCATGGGGCTACGTCCTATGCATGAGGGTTTGGCTACCACCAAAGCAAATCTTGATGCAGCCACTGCCAGGAATATTGCTGGGCTTCAGTTGGATGCTCAACATCTCCCCCTACAGGAGTCAGAGATGCAAATCCTCTACTTGTGTTGGCTGTAGTCATTTGTTTAGTTCACACTCAGTCACATAGAAGGAGGCGCTGGCAGCCTTAGTGATTTTGTCAGGTAGCCATGGAGACGCTATGGTGCTTCAGAAATTCATGGTCTACAAAGGGCGAGTGGATTCTGAAAGCATTGGAAGCGCATCATAATTCCCTGTCTCTGGCTTGCATTTGTAAAAGCAGATGAGCAAAACAAACATAATCGGACCCAAGTATCCAAACTGATGAAGAGACTCATTGGACAGAAGACAGTACTACTAGTTCTGCATCCTACAACAAGCAAGTTCTTATCTGGACTCAAGTGGCTATTCAGGAATTGCTGCATGCCAAGAATACAACACTGCAAGAAAATGCTCTCTAGTTTGTAAAAATTTATACCCTGTCTAAAGTGGTTCAGAAGTCACTGCCTATGCCATTTAAATGTGAAACAAAACAGAGTTCACCCCAAAGGAGAAGAAAGAGTAAATATATTTGGAGCACAGAATTGAACAGATTGCCACACTTAGGCAAGAAAATTGCTACAAGATTTCCAGTAGCTAAAGCTGTAAGAGAAACACATTTATATATTTTTCATTTTCTGACAACAGGAAGCAAATAAATCCATCAGCAGATAGATTTTTTTTTCTCCTTGCAAATAAATGAAATCACCAATGAATGGTATGGGTTCTTGTATAAAATACAGAGATTTATGGAGTGAACAGAATCTTAACTTCAGTATAAAAGATACTGAAATGAACCCTCAGATGGCTCTTGAATTAGACATCCATAAAGAAAGAGAGCATAACTTTAAGTAACAATGAGGTCATTTTTTGTAGCAGGCTCTGTTGACATTGTGCAGAAATTCTTTTTCCAGGGTTTAAGTTAATAGAGGGATAGAACTGTGAAGCTGTATATCAGGGATTCTCAAGCTTTAGTGAATGACTTTGGGAGCTTGATAAAAAGGTGGATCCTTAGGCCCCTTTCCCAGAGCTTTGGAATCTGTAGGCCTGGAGAAGGGCCTAGAAATAGGCATTTTTAACTCTCACCCCACCAAGTGTTTGAGATGGAGTTGGGCTGTAGATCCGATTTTGAGAAACACAGATGGGATGACATAAGTGGACTTTGAGCAGGTGTTAGGCCAAGATCTGTTTGCAATGGGAGGGAAACTAGCTAGAGGCATTTCACAGCCTCTGTCGAGCTGAGGCTCATTTGGAAGAAGGGCTCAAGGTCTAATGTGGGCCAGGAACTACACTAGATGCTTGCATACACTGACTCATGTAAAGAACCAAGGAGCCACAGGCAGCATTTCTCTTCACAACACATTAGATTTGATGTCTATTTAAATTATCTGCCATGAATTGCTTAGAGCAAAAACCTTACTATAA
This sequence comes from Nomascus leucogenys, assembly GCF_006542625.1. Lineage (NCBI taxonomy): Eukaryota > Metazoa > Chordata > Mammalia > Primates > Hylobatidae > Nomascus > Nomascus leucogenys. The sequence goes on from NC_044402.1 coordinate 104,266,647, forward strand.
CATTCTAGTTACAGAATTATGTGAGCATTGTGTTATGCCCAGAGTCCCAGGAATGTTAAGTGTATCCCTAGATGGCGCCATTTTTTCTATTGCTCACAGTTATGAAACATAGTTTAAAACTTGTGTCCCCATGAAAGGAATTTGTGCTTTGAAGTTCTTCCTACATCTGAGGAATCTAAACATGCCAGTGGTCATCATAAAGTAACTCTGTGGGCCTGAGGGGTATGTGGGGGTGCATGAGTGATGGGCAGGGAAGCTGCGGACAGGATTAGAGAGCTCCTTCCATTTTTCCCATTGCTGGTCACCACAGGTCGTGCCTGGTTTGAAAACAGAAACAAAACAAACAAGCAAAAACCCACCTGGCTTTTTGGGTTAAAGAATGGTAAACTTTGGGGCCCGGTGTGGTGGCTCATGCCTGTAATCCCAGCACTTTGGGAGGCTGAAGTGGGCGGATCACGAAGTCAGGAGATCGAGACCATCCTGGCTAACACGGTGAAACCCCGTCTGTACTAAAAATACAAAAAGTTAGCCGGGCGTGGTGGCGGGGACCTGAAGTCCCAGCTACTCCAGAGGCTGAGGCAGGAGAAGCGCTTGAACACGGGAGGAGGAGCTTGCAGTGAGCCGAGATTGCGCCACTGCACTCCGGCCTGGGCGACAGAGCGAGACTCCATCTCAAAAAAAAAAAAAAAAAAAAGGCTGGGCGCGGTGGCTCACGCCTGTAATCCCAGCACTTTGGGAGGCCGAGGTGGGCGGATCACGAGGTCAGGAGATCGAGACCATCCTGGCTGACACAGTGAAACCCCGTCTCTACTAAAAATACAAAAAAAAAATTAGCCGGGCGAGGTGGCGGGCGCCTATAGTCCCAACTACGCGGGAGGCTGAGGCAGGAGAATGGCGTGAACCCTGGGGGGCGGAGCTTGCAGTGAGCCGAGATCGCGCCACTGCACTCCAGCCTGGGCGACAGCGAGACTCCGTTTCAAAAAAAAAAAAAAAAAGAAAGGCTAACTTTTTGGGTTTGGTGTTGGTGCACATCTCTAGTCATGATAGGATGCAGGTCAGAGGGCAGGGGTAAGAGGGAAAAACACATGATTGCTTCTAAGAGTCTAAACCAAGGACACATTCCACCAATGGTGGTGCACCATGAAGCCTTTGAAGGTCCATATAAGACATTTCGAAGCCATGAATCTTGTTTGTTTATTAAAAAAATTTTTTGTTATACCGGAGCATAGAGATCTATCTTGGGGCAAAGTTTCAGAAAATAAGTAAAAGTCCAGTTTTCTAGATTCAGAACAATCAAAGGCTAGACAATGGCAATCAATAATAATGCTCCCCTCCATACCAATTTGAAAAGTTAAAAATTTTATCAGACATTCAGATGTCTTCACATTATGAAACAATTGGAACATTTTTTCTCCTTCATTAAATGGCCGATTTGACAGCTGTTGCAACTCAACACTCTTATTTTGATTATTTGTTATTCAACATTTGGCCCTGATAGTCTTATCAATTCTAAAGTGCTAAGACTATATTTAAATCAACTGAAATATTTTGGTTATGTTTTATTTACGGGACTTTTCTCTGCTTGTCTTTTAACCTCCTTTAATAGCAGGCAGCCAAATTATTAGCTCATCTATTTTGGCAGAATAAAACAATTCATGGTTTAAAGAGTTTGGAAAAGGTAAAACTTCAGAGAAATATAACAATGTCCAGCTTACAATGCTGTTTGTGTACTTTCTATAGGATGTGTAGCTTCATCCTGTAGGAGGATTTCCTCCATTTGAATCCCCAAGGCCTCTGACTGATTTCCCTCTTCCTTTGGTGCTGTTTGTGTTTAAAAAATAATACCTAAGGGAAAGATAACCATCGTTCTGTTGCTTTGTGGACACATGCATTCTCATACAATTTCTGTTCCCTCTTCCTTCAGTGATGAGATGAAGAATTGAGCGTAAGCACATCAAAATTGCACAGTAAGTGGTCAGGAGTCTTTCAAATAGCACTAAAAGAGGCTGAATTGCCAGTGAGGAAGGCGCAGCTGGAAGCTGCCAGATATTGCATCATCTGGCCTTCCTCTGCTGAACAAAGAAAATTATTTTGTGAAGTATGTACAGATGCTCTTATTTCAAGTGACATAATGCATTTGTTTCAATGGAGGTTTTCAATCTGCAACTTTGAAATTTTTCTGCATATGGAAAACCCCATGACAATTCGTTGTACCCTTGGGTACATCTGAAAGAAAACTGCTGGATCTTAAAGCCAAACCAGCAATTTGGACAAACTTGGAGGATTATTTTTCTGGGATGTTTCCATTTAATATTACAACACAGAGGTTCTGCATTTATGTCAAAAGGGAAGAACTAGAAAAAGGCTTTCTGTAGGCCATGAAACTAGTTATGCTTTGCGATTGTAAATCTGTATTGACCACTATAATTCAAGTGTTTAAATTGCATATTCTTAGAAACTGTGAATTTTTCAGAAAAGCAAGCATCAATATAAGCTTCTAAAATCAAAGCTAATTTAGTCATTTATTTATGACTACCAGGTTGAAGCTTCCTTTGAAAATCCTATTTCATACAGAGCAACAAAAACATGACAAAATCTAAATATTTTCACGTTTATTCTAAAGATTGGTGAAAAGTATATTGCTGGATATTTTATCACCATGAATTAATTGCTTGAGAAATAACCTCCAGGTTTAATAAAAGAAAAGAGGAGGTTCTTCACGAGCCAGTTAAAATCATGTATATGCTGCATAACCCACTTCTGTCAGGTAGCAAGGTTGCTTATGGAAAGAAGAGCCACAGAAATTGTTTAAGCAGGCCAAGGAATTGAAAAAGTGGAAAAGGAGAAGGTTGTCTGAACTGAAGTCACTAGTACCTTTCTAACTCAGAATCTTGGAGGAATTTCTCTGCATATCTCTTGTCCTTTACTTGACAGACCAAAATAAACTGAGATACCAGAAGAGTTTGTTCAGATTTTTTAGTTTAGTTTCAGTTCCCCAGTTTTCAGAACTGAAGGCCAACAATATTCCCTCCACACAATGATTCGCCTCTCTACCCCTTCATGTCTCTTTAACTTCATTGCCTACTATAGTAAGTACACGTTGCCCTGGAGTCAGGTGGACTTAAGTAATCAACCAGAATATATTTATGACTTACTCTTCAAATGTCCTGTGGTAGGTACTGTGGGGGTCATATGGAAGTACCTGGATTTTTACATTCCTCAATAGGATCCTTTTGCTTTAGCATAGCCAGTTCACTTGCTGTCCGTGCCCAAGACTTAAATCCCTCCCTCTGGAAACTGCTTACGCTTTCTACCTGCAATACCTTCCCCACACCACTCTGGCAGTTCCTAGCCTTCAAGTATAGCTCAAAATTAACTTCTTTCACTCACCCCACTTTGATTTTCCTGTGTCACCTCTGAAATTACGTATGAAAACTCCTACTTTTTGTAAGAGTCCCTATGAACTCCTTGAACGTGGAGATCACAATTTATTCATGCTTGTGTGCCTTGTGCCAAGAATAGCCCAGGAAGAAGGTCCATAGAATCATAGATACATATCTTCATTTATTTTCAGTGAAAGGATTGGTCTGAAAAACTGGCCCGCCATTATTGGAAAGAGAAAAGCATTAATCTCTTTGAAGAACATCATGTTGCACATTGACCAAAGGGTTGAAAAAAAAAAAAAAAAGAACACCATGTGCCCTGATTTCCTTATCACTTTTCCACATAATAGTGTTTTGCTTGAGGAGAAGCCTCTAAGATTGGTTATTTTTTACAAGTTTGTTTTCTGTTGATCCCAACATGCAAATATATCTGTATCTATGGATTTGTTCACTCTTTGACGTAATCCTCTAAACTCTTTGGGAGTTTTCTGCCCTCTGATTAGGAAGCCTTTATTTAAAATATCAATTTTTTTGAATGTACTTAGTGGAATTATGTAGTACAATTTTAGACTAACTTGTAACAACACAAAATGCCAAACCTTAAAATATAATCTTTTAATCTTAAATTTAGGGTCTAGACTTTCTTTGTTTCCTTCCTCATTTTCCCTTCCCATGGCTGGTTGGATGACTTGACCATTTACATTATATACATATAATATATATAATGTATATATATTATATATAAATGTATATATATTTATATATAAATGTATATTATATATAAATGTATATATATTTATATATATAAATGTATATTATATATAAATGTATATATATTTTTATATACATATATATATATTTTTTTTTGAGATGGAGTCTCGCTATGTTGCCCAGGCTGGAGTGCAGTGGCACCATCTCAGCTCACTGCAAGCTCCGCCTTCCGGGTTCACACCATTCTCCTGCCTCAGCCTCCCGAGTAGTTGGGACTGCAGGCGTCCGCCACCACGCACAGCTAATTTTTGTTTTTTTTTTTTAGTAGAGACAGGGTTTCACCGCGTTAGCCAGGATGGTCTCAACCTCCTGACCTCATGATCCGTCCGCCTTGGCCTCCCAATGTGCTGGGATTACAGGTGTGAGCCACCACGCCCGGCCTATTTACATAATATATTAAGGCCAGTTCATTTTGACTGATACTAAAGGTAGACTTGAACCTTGTAATTGAAAATCACTTACACAGTGTTTACCATGTGCTAGGCAAAGGCTTTGCATGTATTACTTCATTTAGCCCTCATAGCTCTAGGAAGTAGGTTCTATTATTATTTATTATTGTTATCCCCTTTCTCCTTTTATATGTCAGTCTGAATGCAGATTCTCCTATCTTCATGATTGACCTTCAGACTGCAGGTTTAGCAGTTGCTAAAAAACAAAAATCAATCCAGCTCCTATTTCTGCCCCAAGCTGTCAACAACAAGGGTTGGGGAAAACTTTTCCAGGCTGACAATTATTGTTAAAAGCAGCTTTTCCTGTAGGCTGTCTGGCAGTAGCAGGAAGGCAGGCTGAGTATCCCATGATTGCCAAAGCAAGGAGGGCTTCTGGTGGAAATGGACTTCTTTGATATATTTTTCTCCTGGGCTGATCTGCTTTTCTATTTCTCCTCTTTCACTGGTGTGTGTGTGTGTGTGTGTCTATGTTTATTTCAGGTCATGATCTGCTTCTTCTGTCCTGAAAATGCACTTGGAGCTCTATCCACAGAGGTAATTTCAAAGTTTAGAAGTTGTGTTCTGAGTTTTATCTCACAAGCAAATGCTATGATTTCCAAACATCTGTTCTCTAGGCAGTGTTAAAATTCATTATCCTGACAATTGCCCTTCGGCCTATGTGCCAGGGCAGTTGAAGCCACCCACCCTGGATTCCACCTACTACTCTTTACGATGAGACAATAGTAATTTTTTTATGAATCACAGGGCAAGTCACTGAATAATGTCCTTGACATCATCTTTACTGCAAGTACAATAACAAGTTTTACAGGGCCATTCTTTACAATACACTTTAATATCTATGACGCAATGCCAAAACTCACATCAATGAAATTAATTCTACAAGGCACAAAACACAAGTATGCAAATTTCTAATGGTTTGATTTGAGAATAAACTTTTAGCGTGCCCAATGCAATGAAGAAGTCCTTCACAAATATTACTTCTAGTGACTCTAGGTTATACTCCTGGACAAGCCTTTAAGGCTGTGAGGAACCTGAGAAATCCACTGAAAATTTACATCTAAATACAGTCATCCCCCTTCTCTAATCATGTGCTGTGGGAGAATCCCAGTAAGCAGATAGCACTTCTAGATGTTCTTATAAAACAACTAGAGTTGACCCTAGCACAGAAGAATGGATGACTGCAGACCTAAGAAAACATAAGCCCCAAATTCATTAATTCAGCCATGATTAAAATTAAGCTGAAGTCATAAATTAAAATCTTTAGTAATAGGAATCTTGAGCTAATAAAAAACTGTTGATACGTGTGTTTGGGAATACAAAACTCTGAGTTGGCTTCTTGACATCTTGTTATGAGAGATAAGAAAGCAGGTTAGAAAATGTTTGCCTACCAGGGACCATAAAATTTGGGTTAGTTTCTATTCCCTTTCTTATTATTATATTGAGTTTCTGTCTACTGCTCTTTGATAAAAAAGGCAAAGACTTTTTCTGAAATAATGGAATTTTAATAGCTTTAATAGTTTCCAAACCTGCTGACTTATAATCTTGGGACTTTGAATGTTTGTTATAAAAGATTACATTTATAGAATGTTCAATGAGGAAAGCTATTAAAGTAGAAAATTATTTTTCATAGAAAGTTGATTTTATTCATCAACTGTGAAGAAACTTCCGTTGTACCAGTATTTATTCACTCCTTCCATAGTGACAAAATTTGTAGCTGGGTACAAAGGTACCTAGGATATAGGCAGTGAGGTATGGCCATGTGACTAAATAATAGCCAATCGTATGTGAGCAGAGGTTAATTTGTAACTTTGTGAAAATGTTCTCAAAGGGAAAGGAGTGTCCTGCTGGGGTCCTCTTTCCTGGCGCCTGGAGTATGGATGCAATGGCAAGTCACCTTGGAAGATATAGACAAGGACAGAATTGCAGTGCTGCAGAGCAAAGACAGAAGGACCTGGGTTTCTGATCCCATAGAGGGGCTCATACCTGCCTAAGTAAGACCTCTTACCTCTGGACTTTATTCATATGAGGAAGAGATAAACAGCTGTTTTATCTAAGTCACTGTTATTTTGGGATTATTTGCTAACCAAATCCTAACAAATAAACCAACTTTGTGCTAACTGATCTGCTGACTGTGACCTCATTGATCAAATTCAAATGAACCTAATCAAATAGAAGACTCTCCAGATCATCTGGAGACACATACAATTTCTCAGCCATCCTTAGATCTTTGTGTCACCAACACAAGAGTCAAAGTGTCTGATGAAAGCATCTGATTGGCGAAACCAGTGTCCTTTACTTTATGTGTTAAGGATGAGGCAAATTATTGGGTCCTTCTGGCTTCCACTTCAAGATACACACAGTGGGGAATTAACCCCTAGAGAAAAGGTGTTCAAATAAAAGAATATAAATGCCCCCAGTGCTTTCTGAACCAGGTCCCTTAGAGTTGGATTTACTGGTGCATCAACTAAGCAGGAAGCTCTTCAAAGAGATGGAGTTGGGTCAGGTGGTGTTGGGTAAGGTGAGGGAGCTGCTTGAAGGAGGAGCACATCCTACATCAGTGAAGGACAACACTAAATTGTTGTGGATATTTACATAATCAAGGTATATATTAAACATGGAACACGGCATGCTGGAAAGATGATGGCTCAGCAAGTCTCACCTTCCCTTCTCTTTAATTACTAAACACTCCAACCTCCAACCTCCTCCTGGCTAACTAGGTGGAGCCTGGAGGGCATGAGCCAGAGACCTGTAGCTGAACTTCCAATCCTGCTACTACCCTAAAGCCAGATAAAACCCAGGCAAAGCCTTGGGGAAGATTTTAAAGCTGCAGTTCCTGAGGAAGGCTTGGACTATGGGGCACTCAGGGAGAAGGTTAACATTGGTTAGCATGAGTGTGCCTGTCTTTTTGGTTCCCAGGAGGCTGAAGGGGAAGGCTGGGTTCTCTCCAATTCTGAGGTTGAGTGAGCATGAGAGGCCCACGGAGAAGAGGAGTATCCTCCCAATTCCTCAGCAGAGGCTTAGAAACCTTTTCACTGATGCAATGGGTCAGAAGATCAGAGCTTGCTGCACTTCCACCACTCTCAAGACTGCTACTACTAAAGTATCTTCAAGACGAGACCAAAGAAAATAACACTTCACCACTGGGGCCAGCAGCCATAGAGAGGAAGAGTAAATAAAATAATCAAAGAAGACCTTAACAAAATCTGAGTAGTTTACTTGCGGAAAGATTTTAAGCAAACAACAGATAAATCCAAAGACCTCAAGATAGAAGAAGATACTTTGGGGAGAAATTAATGGTATGAAATGAATCTTGCAATATGTATAGTTAAACGGAAATGGATAACTATATCCATTTAACTATGTATAGTTATATCAAAGTGGATAATGCACTATACTATTTGAGTGCATATAACCTAATTGGACAGGCACTGGCTCACACCTGTAATTCCAGCACTTTGTGATAAGAAAGACCATAAAAGATTAGGAAAAAATCTAGGACACTTACCTATATAACTTGGAAGATGAGGGAAGAACTTCTTAACTAGACAGGCAACACAGGAGCTATAAAAGACAGAAATATTTTACTATATGATATATAAAGACAAATATTTGCAGCATAACAAAACAAAATACAACTGGGTGAGGTGGCTCACACCTGTATTCATAGTATTTTGGGAGGCAGAGGTGAGAAAATCACTTGAGGCCAGGAGTTTAAGACTAGCCTGGGCAACATAATGACATCCTGTCTCTACGAAATTTTTTTTTTTTTTTTTTGAGACGGAGTCTCGCCCTGTTGCCCAGGCTGGAGTGCAGTGGCATGATCTCAGCTCACTGCAAGCTCCGCCTCTCAGGTTCATGCCATTCTCCTGCCTCAGCCTCCTGAATAGCTGGGACTACAGGCGCCCACCACCACGCCTGGCTAATTTTTTTGTATTTTTAGTAGAGATGAGGTTTCACTGTATTAGCCAGGATGGTCTCCATCTCCTGACCTTGTGATCTGCCAGCCTTGGCCTCCCAAAGTGCTGGGATTACAGGCATGAGCCACCACATCTGGACCAAAAAAATTTTTTTTAAATGAGCTGGGTGTGGTGGCAGGTGCCTGTGGTTCCAACTACTTGGGAGGCTGAAGTGGGAGGATTGCCTGGGCCCAGGAATGCAAGGTTAGAGTGAGCTAGTTTCATACCACTGGCTTAAAAACAAACAACCTAACAAACAAACAAACCAAGAAACCAAAAAACCTTTTTACCAGGCAAAAGATACTATAAACCAACTCAAAAGGCAAATGAGAGAGTTGGAAAAAATTTGTAATTCAGATGGCTATTTAAAACTCATAGGAAAAAAATGAGCAAATAATGTGAGTAAATAGTTCTTAAAGGAGCAAATCTAAATAGTCAATATGATATAAGAAGAGTTGAGAAGATGCTTAAACTAGCTAGCAGAAAATGCAAATTAAAGTAGAAATAAGGGATCTCTCTTCTGAACTGTTGTTAGTGTGAGGGGTACGAAACACCCACTGTTGATGGAGACAGGGAAATGCAAATTCTTATATATTTATGTTGTCAAGTTCTTACAGGCTGTGAAGAAAGCAATTTGGTTACATCTTTTAAAACTAAAAGTTCATATATCCTTTAACGCAGCAATCCCAATTGTGGAGAACCTGTGTCATAGAAATATAAGCAGCAGGCCGGGCACGGTGGCTCACGCCTGTAATCCCAGCACTTTTGGAAGCTGAGGCAGGCGGATCACGAGGTCAGGAGATTGAGACTATTCTGGCTAACATGGTGAAACTCCGTCTCTACTAAAAATACAAAAAAATTAGCTGGGCATGGTGGTGCATGCCTGTAGTTCCAGCTACTTGGGAGGCTGAGGTAGGAGAATCACTTGAACTCAGGAGGCAGAGGTTGCAGTGAGCAAAGATCGTGCCACTGCACTCCAGCCTGGGCAACAGAGTGAGACTCTGTCTCAAAAAAAAAAGAAAGAAATATAAGCAGCAGTAGGTAAGAACATGAATACGAGATGTTTATTTGGCATTGCTCTAGTGATAAAAGACTGGAAATAGCGTAAATGAGTAAAGATAAGGAAATAGACAAATAAGAGTACATTTACATCATAGAATAACACGTAATCATTAAAAAGAATGAAAACAATTGACTTACAGGGATTGCCATAAAGTATTGTTGAAGAAGAAAAATCAGATACAGAGAGATAAGCATAGTAGGACCCCATGCTTGTAAAGTAACCAGTGTCAAAATCCTACCATTTATCTGATGATTTATGAGTATCTGTGTATATATGTATATGCATAAATATGCTTGTATGTGGCTATGTATATATAAAAAGTACAGAAGGGCACACACTGGTTGTTAACATGAGGTATGAGGGTGGAGAGTAGGGCAGGATGACTGAATGGACATGAATGTAAGAGATAGAAGAACGTTAGAAAAACAGAGGCTGTTTTAAAAGGGCCCACCATGTGAAATATAATCCTATTTACGTAAAAGGATGTATGTGTGTGTATATTTGCATATAAATAAATTTTCAAGCAAATTAAGCAAATAAACAATTTTAAGCAAATCGCAAATACTGTATAGTTTCATCTGGAAATCTCTTAGTAAGAATCTCTAACGTGTCTATGCATGCTTGTAGTGGTGTTATGAACCAGGAAGAAGGAAAAAGGTGGAAGGATGTCCACTGGATTGTTAGTATGGGTCTCCTCAGGGGGTGGAAGTGAAGTGGGGGGTAGGAGGGATATAATTAGCCTTGCCTTTCTATGTTTTTGAACTGTATTGTTTCACTTGCTGCAATAAGCAGGGAAAACTGACAATTTGGTCCTTTGGCAGGCCTGAGAATTGGAAGAGCCTTTAGGAATATCTGCCATCTTTTCTCTCGTATTCAAGGCAGCACGTTTAAGCAATTGTGGACATCAAATAGATAAATAGCAAACTATTAGTGAGGAAACTAAGGGATGGCTTTTACTAAACCTGTTAAAGTTAATATTTAATAGTCAGAGATACCACAAAGCAAGATGGGGCAGAGCTCATAAATTTTGGGGTGAAGAATTGTATATATCTCCACCTTCTAAGGAAATAAATGTAAATTTAGAAAATACTTTGTACTAGATGCATTCAAGTAGATATACTTAACTATTCTGCAATTGTTGGACATAGATATTGTCGCCCAGATAATAATGCAATAAGTATCTTTCTTGGCTGTCTAGAAATGATGTTTAAAAAGACTATAGGATGACCAACCCCTTTTCAAGACTAAAGGTTAAGAGAAACAAGGAATGATAGGTATAAAAATATCTCCTGCCCTTGCAGTAAAAAAGTCTTATGCACAGAAAGAAGACCAAAAGGAAATAGAGTGCACCGGAATACTAACAATGGTTGTTTTTCAAAAGTGATATTATGTGTATTTATAAATAGTTATTTCTATTATTTGCTGTTCTGTCGAACTTCCTGTAACGAGTTTATAATATTTTATAATAAAAGAGAAACCAATAAACCTAAAAAACCCCGAGAAACTTAAAAAAATATAAGTGCAAAAGTTTCCTTTGACAAAAAACACTTATAAGCCTGTTGTCAATGTATTTTAGAGTTCTTTCACTATTTATGGCATTTCATCCATATGTGGACTATTAAGGGCAGAAATACAATATCTTTATTTGGGTCAAAAATCTCTGTATTCAAAAAACAGAATTATAAGGCATTGCAGATTGGAAAATACGAATATGCTCTGAAATTAGTATTTTGGATCCACTACGAGGAAATGCCAGCCTGACATGAAATACTGAAGAGAGGGCAGAAAAAAAAAGCTAGACTATTTCTTTACTAATATGACAAAAGCAGAAGCATTACTAGACCAGGTCTAGAACAGCCCAGCTTCCCCTTTCGCTTAATTACTTAATTTCATTCATTCATCCTCACTTATTTGCTCATACAAGTATTCATTTAAATATCATATAGTAAGGCAAATTAACCTCTCTGATTGGCAATTTCCTCACAGGTTAAATGGGGACAATCCAGGGGTACTACTTAATTTGTTTACAGGGTACTTCTTAAAGTAAGGGATAATGAATGTGAAGTTCCTGGCACCTAACAGATACTAAAAAAAAAAAAATTAGAACATTGTCGTTGTTATTATTCTTCCTATTAGGTGTCCAGCTCAGTACTAACCACTCTTGGGGAAGGGTTTCACAGTAATTCTGGTGAGGAGGAATTGGTGCCACAGTGTGTTAGATGCTTACAATTAACAGCACAGAAAACAGTATGTGTTTTATCCCTAAAAGTAGATTGAGTATGTCTCTACAATTTTTAAACCAATTTTTATTGTCTGTGCTAAATCCTTAGTTGAAAGCTGTCTTTTGGTCCCTGAATCAGGGTGGCCTGACCGATATTTTCACTAGTTCTGCCACTGAGACAGGCCATACTCCTTGCCTAGTGATAGCTGAAAAGCTTCTTGCTGGTAGGTAAGTCACCCCTTACCTGTATGTGAGGTGATGACATGGACCCCTTAAATCTTTCCAGAGACCGTTGCTAGCCTTCTTGGTGGAAACTGCTAGATGCAAGTTTTTCTGTGAGTACCTGGTAACAGTAACCATGTGTCTCAGTGGCTAATGCATCTTGTGGCCACTTGGAATAGCAACAAGAATCTCCAGATGGAAGGATGCTGCCAATGAGACTTTATATAGTTAAAAGAACATTTGGAAGTCTGGGGATACGCATGCACTTTATGTAAATCCAAATTTAATTTAGACTAACATCATGGCCTTCTGGCACCCGATAAGGCAAGGCAACCCAGATGCATGTTCCCATCAGGTGGTAACTCATTAGCTGGAGTAGTCTAAGCTTTCAGTGGTTATGATGAGGGCCCTGTGAGAAAATGCATGCACAGTGCCTAGCATGGTCAGCAGTCAGTAATAGTGACGATTATTTCTGTTGTCAGCATCCAAATCACCATTCTCATGGCTCTGTGGTAATTATCTGATGGCTCAACCAAGAAGGAGCTTGCCTCATTCTAGCTGGTTGCAGGATGAACTTAGTGTCTGGGAAACTGCTTTTCTGGTTATAAAATCAGGTTTAGGGAAAACAGAAGTTGTGGCATATGGAGATATCCTGTTTTTTCCTCCTAACTTGATGTGTGGGCTGTTCTTTTTCTGTCCTAGAAATCATAGTGTTTTAGAATACCTCTTCTTAATGCCCATTCCCCCCTTTTTTGCTGGGATACACATCAGTGCTACATACTTCCACTGAATGTATCCAGATTTGATCAAAAACAGCAAATTGTGGTAAAGCAAAGCACCACGGTTATTCATGAGTCACAGAACTATATGCAGTTCACCAGAGCTGGTAGCTGTCTCAGTTTGGGCCCTCTCTGAAGCAGAGCCTGAAACAAGGACTTGGATGCAGGCAGTTTATTATTATTATTATTTTATCATTTTTTTTTTGAGACAGGGTCTCACTCTGTCACCCAGACTGGAGTGCAGTGGCATGATCTCCGCTCACCATTACCTCCGCCTCCCAGCCTTAAGTGATTTTCCCGCCTCAGCCTCCTGAGTAGCTGGGATTACAGGTGTGCACCACCACGCCCGGCTAATTTTTGTATTTTTAGTAGAGATGGGGTTTCACCATGTTAGCCAGGCTAGTCTTGAACTCCTGACCTCAAATGATCCACCTGCCTCAACCTCCAAAGTGCTGGGATTACAGGCGTGAACCACTGCTCCCGGCCCAGGCAGTTTATTTGAGACGTGAGTCTATGAAGCAGGAGTTAAGGATTGATGAGATAAGGCGGGAAAGGAGGAAAAGCTAAGATAAGGGCACATGATGGAGTTTGTCACATTAAGCAAAGGGGCCTTGATTCTCCCTGGACTGCAGAGAAGCATGCCGAATGCCTCTCAGAAGCATCCACCTGAAGGGTTCTCCAGTCATACGATCTTGAGCATTGCCCTGAGCTTTACTGCTTTGAAATTCTGGGTTTATGCTTGCACATGGTGAGGTGGAATTCAGAGAGAGCCATGAGGTAAAACAAAAACAAAACCAACAAATCAGGGTGGGGGGATCTTCTAGAACAGTGGAGTAAAGACCTTCAAAAATCTGCTCTTTCATACAAGCAGTGAGAACTGTCAAAATCAACTTTTTCAGAACTCTGGAAATTACTTAAAGGCTTACAGCAGTCTGGGTGCTTACTCAAGAAAAACAGCTGAATCTCAGTAAGAGGAACAAGACCTGTGGCATTCCAAATTGCCCTAATTCCATCCCACTCCCACAGCTCGGTCATGCCATGGAAATTAATAACCTTAAAACTGGCAGTTGTGAAAACACAGCCTAGCAGCTACTGCAGGGTGCAGAACAGGCTCGGAGTTCCCCAAAAGCCCATCCGTAGAGAAGTTGTCACTATTTGACCTGAGAGCTCAGGGCTCGTCTTTGTTTCATTTGACTCAGAGGTTGCTCCATGCAACCAGCTCTACCCATAGGGTATTTATCAACTATAAACAAAAGGCAGTTGTTTAACATTGCATTACCTGAGGTGCCATTACAAATTCAGGCTAACAAGAGGCTAAGCACAAATGTAAGAGGAACACTGGTGAATTAGATATCTACAGGGGATTTTGAAAAGCTTTGCCATATTCCTACGAATCTAGAAGGCCACATGCATGCATAGCGCAGTGTGCATGCTCAGGAAAGTCCTGGAAGACCTTAGGCTCTCACCTGTCGCTGACTTTAAAGCTCTGTACATGCAGGAAGTGAAGGCAAAGGCAGAACTGGAAACGGCTGCTAAAATGTTGGCCAAGGCGCGGTGGCTCACGCCTATAATCCCAGCATTTTGGTAGGCCAAGGCCAGGGGATCACCTGAGGTCGGGCGTTCGAGACCAGCCTGACCAACATGGAGAAACCCCCGTCTCGACTAAAAATACAAAATTAGCTGGGCGTGGTGGTGGGTGCCTGCAATCCCAGCTACTCGGGAGGCTGAGGCAGGAGAATCACATGAACCGGGGAGGCAGAGGTTGCGGTGGGCCAAGATCACGGCACTGCACTCCAGCCTGGGCAACAAGAACGAAACTCCATCTCAAAAAATAAATAAATAAAATAAATAAAATGTTGAAGCAGTGACCCAAATACACACAGATGCCACAGGCAAAGGCTGGGAGAATCACTGGTTCGAAGAGTTTAAGGAAATCTCTGTCCAAATATTAGCTGACCGCTAAGCTAACCAAGCCGAAACTCCAGTAGCTGCATAGGGCAAAGAATATGGACTAAACAGAATTAGTCGAGGAAAGTCACTAAACAAACAACAGCAATAAAAAAAACAACAAAGAGCAATAACAGCAAACCCTGGGAAGGGAGGGGAATCTGATTTCCAGAGGTGACACATAATTTACAATATCTAGTTTTCAACAAAAAATGATAAACCTGACAGGTCAAATAGTGACAGCTCTCCAGGGATGGGCTTTTGGGGAACTTCGAGCCTGTTCTGCACCCTGCAGTAGCTGCTATTTTCAGCTGTGTTTTCAGAATTCTCGGTTTCAAGGTTGTTGATTTACAAGGCCTCACTTAAGTATGGCCCACACACAAGGGAAAAAAAGCAGTCTATAGAAACTGCCTCTGAGGAAACCCAGATGTTATACTTACTATACAAAGACTCCAAATTAGTTATCATAAATATGTTCAAGGATCTCAAAGAAACCATGTCTAAAGAATTAAAAGAAAGTATAAGAATATTGGCCCATTAAATATAGAATATCAACAAAGAGTTATAAATTACAAGAAAAAAGAGAACTAAATAGAAATTCAGGGCTTGGAAAGTTGCTATAGACTGAATGTTTATGTCCCCCAAATTCATATGTTGAAACTGAATCTCCAGTGAGATGGTATTTGGAGGTGGGGCCTTGGGAAGGTGATTAGGTCATGAGGGCAGAGCCCACACCAGAACTTGACCATGCTAGCAATCTTATCTTGGACTTCCAGCTTCCAGAACTGTGAGAAATACACTTCTGTTCTTTCTTTCTTTCTTTACTTTTTTGAGACGGAGTCTTGCTCTGTCACCCAGGCTGGAGTGCAGTGGCACAATCTCGGCTCACTGCAACCTCCGCCTCCCAGATTCATGGAATTCTCCTGCCTCAGCCTCCCGAGTAGCTGGGACTACAGGCGCCTGCCACCACACCCCGCTAATTTTTTATATTTTTAGTAGAAACGGGGATTCACTGTGTTAGCCATGATGGTCTTGATCTCCTGACCTTGTGATCTGCCCGCCTTGGCCTCCCAGAGTGCTGGGATTACAGGCGTGAGCCACTGCGCCTGGCCTGTTCTTTATAAGCCACACAGTTTATAGTATTTTGTTATAGCAATCCAAAGAGAATAAGAAAAAGGTACAACAGCTGAAATGAAAAATTCACTAGAGGGTATCAACAGCAGCTTTGCACTAGAAGAAGAAAGAATCTGTGAACTTGAAAGCAGGTCAACTGAGAGTGCCTAGCTTGTGGAACAGAAAGAAAAATAATAAATAAAAATGAATGGAGCCTCAGAGACCTGTGTGACACCATCAAGCATACCACATACAAATAATCGGAGTCCAAGGAGAGGAGAAAGAGAAAGGGATAGAAGGGGATAAAATATTTGAAGAAATCGTGGCTTAAAAGCTTCCAAACTTTGATGAAAAACATTAATCTGCACATCCAAAAAGGTCAACAAACTCCAAGCAGGAGAACTCAAAAAGGTTGACATTTAGATACATACATTACAGTCAAACTTTTGAAAGACAAAGAGACTATTGAAAAAGCAAGAAAAACACTCATCACATACTATGGATGCTCATAACAACGTCATTCGTAACTGTCAAAAAGTGGAAACAAATGTCCATTAAGGGATGAATGGATAAACAAAATGTGGTACATTCATATAAGAGAATATTATTTGTTCACAAAAAGGAATGAAGTTCTGATACATGTTACAACATGGATTAACCTTGGAAACTATGCTAAGTGAAAGAATTCAGTCACAAAACACCATGTACTGTATGGTTCCAGTCATATGAAATGTCCAGAAAAGACAAATACATAGAGACAGAAAGTAGATTAGTGGTTGCCAGGAGTGGAGGAGAAAGAAATGGAAATTGACCATTAATGGGTATTTTCTGGGATGATGAAAATACTCTGGCATGAGATAGCACTGATTAATGCACAATATTAAGAATATACTAAAACCACTGAATTGAACACTTTAAGAGTGAACTTTGTAGACTGTGAATTTTATCTTGATAGGCTGTTATTTAAAAAATCAAACAAACTACTTGGTGAGTGCTTGAGGTGGGACACTGCCAGCTGAAGACAAACTTCAGCTACCATGAACTTCCCCACCACTCCCATGGCTGAAATCAGAGGTGAATTCAGGGCAGGTGATGTCTGGCACCAAAGAGATATGCTCCAATAGCCTGGGAATAGGTAAAATAAGCTGCAGGTTATATGCTATTTCTGGAGTTTTAGGGGTAAATTTGTGCCTTGCTTTCCTGCTCAAGCAAATGAAAGGGAAAATGAATGAATGGAAGTGGTGCAATTTATAGTGATTACATTGAATCCCCTGTAATTAAATTTAAATACAATTCTAAATTTTATATTCTAAATACAATTCTAAATTATACTACTTTAGAAAAATCATTCATAATTTTTTTTATTTGTGATACATCTCACAACAGATAGAAAGTTAGCACTGTGTGGCAAGAGCCTGGTAGCCTGGCTTAAGAGATCATATATTTCAGTGGGTCCCAGATTTTGGTAACCACAAGAGTTACTTTAGAAGCTATTAGAAATGTTGACTCTGGATCTCTCCTATTCTCTAAACTCCCTTCTCATTCCTTGGCTAAAGAATGTGATTCACTAGGTCAGGAGAGGAGCCGAGGCGTCGACACTGCCAAAAAGCAGCCCTGGTGATTCCGATGCAGGCAGTCTGTGGTTCCGGTTGAAAAATATTGATATTGCCCAACTCATTGGTCTTAGATGAGATAATTGAGACCCACAGATGGGAAATGACTTGCTTGAGGCCACATGATAGAAGCAGAGGTATAGAGCGTGAATTTGCATTCAGGTCTCGTCACCTGCAGTCTCATGCTCTGTCCATTACACCACAGCCCTTCTCACATAGTTGGGTTAGAACAGCCCTGTGGTCACTGCTCAGGAGTGCTCAGGAGAGCGGTGGACTTGTGTCAGGGAGCATTCAAGCCACTATACACTTGCCAATGGCTCAGGCAACCTGAATTTCTGCTGCTTTTGCATATAAAAAGCATCTTGTGCAGAGCATCAGAATATGAGTGATGCCACGTGGGAGCCAAGGAAGGCCAGTGAATGTGAGAATGTGCGTGTTTGAAAGTACTTGGAGATTTCAGAGAGTGGCAACCCAAGGACCCACAAATGACTCATTTCTTTTTAGATCAGAGCTACATAGTGTTAAGCATTCAAACATTTTCAGACATGTGGATCACTGACTTCAGTGTTCAGTTTCCTGCTGGCACCTAATATCATGAAATTACATTGCAGAGAATTCTAATTCATAGTCAGAACTGTTATAAATATATTTGGCTACAAAAAACAGAGACAATGAAAGGAATGAGACAGAGTGCTATGTACACTCTTCAAGGATAAAAGATTAGTCTTGAAACTATATCATAATTTTATAAAATGGGGAGTCTAGGCTGAGAAAGCCTTATATGGTGGCATAAGAAAACACTGGTGCATTACAGGGACTGGGAGGTACGGAGTTTGGTGTGGCTGGGTAAGGAGTGTGTTTGGTGTGGCTGTATGTGTGTGTCTGTGTGTGTGTGTGGGAGGCAGCGGAAAGGGAGATTAGGGATAGGGAGGAGCATGAACCCTGAGAGACAAGGTCAGTGTGGGAGGAAGATCCAGATCACTAAAGGCCTCAAATGCCATTTTATGGAGCTTGGACCTCATCTAATCGACATTGAGGAACCACTAGAGGATTTCAAGCCATGCAGATGGAATTGCAGTTTAGAAGGATCACTCAGGTTGGAGTACGGAGAAAAGCTGGAAAAGGGATGCAGGAACAGAGACCACTAAAAAATGATAAGGGCCTGAACCAAGGTCTTGGTTAGAAGTTCTTCCCAAGCTTGAGGACAACCAGTTTTAGTTGCTGCCACTGGGCAGGTCCTCAGAAGACACAATACTTGGGACCATTGTCCCCACTGCCTCTTTACTTCTTAGGAGACATCTGTGATCAGATTTGAGAATCAAATTTCAGAGAGGCAAGCTTGGACGATGGGTGTAAGTGTTACAAGAAAAATTGGTAAGGAGACGAGGAGAAAAGATGAGAAAAAGGAGCAGGGAGATGAAGAGAGAAAAGAGAAAAGATATATGAATATCTACAACTTAGAAGAATCATTAAGAGGTCATTCTTAGTTTGCAAAATATTTCATAACGATTGCTTTAAGAAAAACACCCAGAATTTTTAAGCTCGATATCTTCTCTAGTGATTAAATTAATTTCTAAACTCATTTTGAAGAGGTCATTATTAAATTAATTATCTCATAGCGATCTCATGTATAAATATAAAGAAAGAGGTAAAAATTTATCGAGCCTCACACAGGAAGCTGATCAACATTCTGTGGTTTGACAATCTGCATTCTCAGCAGGAGCCAGGGCTTAACTTCACCACATCTCAGAGGAATTCAGATTTTCTGAGAAAGGGCTGAAAAATGTGCACTCCCTGGGATGGCAGAGGAGGCTAGGGCTAGAAGACAGGTTACCAAATCCCTGTGTGGAACACGTGGGCAAATGTGAAAAGTGGGAGGAATGTTCAGACCACATCGTCTCCTAGTGAAAATACCAATGCAAGCTTGCAACCATAGCAACACAATAGCCCTATTAAAACACACACACAAAATCTGTGTCAATGAATTAAAAAACTCCACTTTTTGCTAGTAAGTAAAGCTTGGCATTTATTTTTGTTTGCTCTTTATCCATTTGATTAGAAACCCCCTGTTAAAAGATTTCAATTCCGTGATAACCCTTTCTAGTACAGAGGCAAACATTTTAGGAATATAATTTTTACTTGAAGAAGATAATTCTCTTGTGACTCTAGAAGGGAGAAACATGAAGAAAATATGAACTAATAAGAAAGACCAGGTGTGGCAACTCTTCCCTGTAATCTCAGCACATTGGGAAGCTGAGGCAGGAGGATCACTTGAACCCAGGAGTTTGAAACCAGACTGGGCAACATAGTGATACCCAACCTCAAAAAAGAAAAAAAAGAAAGAAAGAAGGAGATGGCCTTAAGGTTTCTTGTCTTGGCACCAAAATGAAATCTGTGATGAGTGGGTGGAGGGCTGGAGTTACTATGGGCAGTGCGTGGGGGAGATAAGAAGAAATTGCCCTAAAGATATGTCAGGTCTCTTTCTAAACAGTAGGGCTGGGACCAAGGAGAAGGAAGTGAGTCATGCAAGCACAGGGTCAGATCCCGTCTTCATTAAAAATGTGATATTTTGATAATAATTGATTTTCTTGCATTCATTTTAATTCTTTAAAATATTACATGAAAATGTTATTTGATTTTTTAGTGCTCCTTAAAATTTGTACCTCATATGTCAACTCATGCTAGTTCCTGCCCTGCTAAAGGGAAACATTAATAAATGAGAAAAAATATTTATAGTTCATATTAGATATTGTTTGCATTTGAACTCTACTTGGGAAGCAAAGCCATGTTCTCTAGGTCCACAGGTCCCAAGCTGTACCTCCTGTGGTTTCCCAAGGCCAGGGTGTGTGGAATTGAACATTTCACAATCTGGGGAAGACAACACAACTTTATGGTTTTTTCCTCTGGTTGCTTTGAAGATTTTCTATTTATTTTAAGCAATTTGATAACATTATGCCTTCATGAAATTTTCTTCTTGTTTCCTAAGCTTGGTGTTGGTTGAGCTTCAAATCTGTGAGTTTA